>NC_060124.1:242794579-247794579 GCF_021461395.2 Schistocerca americana | reverse complement strand
AAAATCCTGTTTTTGCCTTTTTCACTCTGATGTCTATTTGTTTGCTATCAATCCAATCACTGTTTTAAATTACCCTAATGTCAGCAACTCGTAATTTATTCTTTTTCTTTCTGGCATACTGGTTATAAGGTACATTAGTTCGCAGTAGACAGTAACAGAGCAATGACGTCAGAAAAACGATAATGGTTCTTGTGATAGGACGATTCACGGCCTCCACTTAAATATAATGAGAAGTTACATGTCTCCTCAAAGATGTATTTTATATTGTTTTCTTCTAATGAACGCACCCACTGTAACTGGTGGATGTGACGTCAAGCAAGCGCTGCAGGAAGGGGCTCTGAGAGCTAGGAGCAGGCACTGTGTTGTTGGTGGTCATAATGGTAACATTTTCGTATAGTGTGAGAATAGCCAACGTGTTGTAATAAATATATTCTGCCCAGATCCATCATTTTCTATCATCATTGATACGTAGCTTAAATCAATGCCTAATTTATCAAGAGCTATTAAAAAAGTGTTATTAGAATCCCAGTCAAAAGTCTTTCAAAATCTGAGAACCCCATACCATTGTCATATTCTTTATTATGGTCTATACTTGATCTTGTAATAAACTTCGTGGACTTTAACAGAGCATATGACTGTATCCATAGACCTTCAATGTTAAAAATCTTAGGAAATTTCGGGCTCCATACAAAATTAATCACACTGCTAGAACTCACCGTAACCAACACTGTATCAAAAGTCAATTTCGGGGGGAATTCTCTGAGCCATTCATCATAAAAACAGGTTTAAGTCAAGGTGACTGCTTGGCGCCCCTGCTGTTCAACTGTGCTTTAGAATACATAATGAAGGAATGGTAGAAGATTAACCCAAAGAACACCCAGATTGGAAGACCCAAAGACAACATAAGTTTAAATTGTCTAGGATTTGCTGATGACCTTGCTCTCTTGTCCAACAGTATTCAGGAAACCAAACAACAAGTTATCTCACTACAGGAAATAGCACAGAAAATTGGTCTTGGAATATCCTTTGAAAAAACAGTCATAATGTTAACTGACCCACCACTCATAAACAAAATTGCCATAGGAAACTAAGAAATGAAAACTATAAATAAATTTAAATATCTGGGAGAAATCATAACATATAATCGCAATGAAAAGCCAACATGGCATAACAGAATAAACAAATTGACTAAACCACAATATATCACCAAGAACACCTACAACAAAAAGAGCCTGTCAATAGCAACAAAATTAAAACACTACAAAACAGTCACTCAGCAAGAAATAACATACGCAAGTGAAACCATCTTCAAAACAACTAACACTGCACAAATAGACTAAATACTCAAAGCAGAGAGAAGAATCATCAGAACGTGCATAAAAAAATCGTACTAGAAAGATGGACACTGGAGAGTAGCTACAAATGAAACAGTCTGCAAGGAAATAGAATCGGTAATGAGTACAATCAGTAGGAAACTCATTTCAGTTTTCGGACATCTAATCAGAACATCAGAGAACAGGATCATCAGGAGAATAATAGAAAAATTGTGGAATAGTGAGTGCAACATTAAGTGGATTTCAGAAATCAAGGAAGACATGGATAAGCTACAGATTACATTTGAAGACCTAAGAAACGAAACTGACAAAATCAGGAAATTCACAGTCAAACAAATCAGACTGCAAACAAGAATCAACAAACAGACAACAGGAAGGGTGATTTCCGATGAAGAAAGAAGGATGAGATTCGAGAGAACGAAGAAGTACTGGACTGACAGGAAACTGAAAAATTGTTAAAGTTGGCTAGAGTGGTCCAATGAAGGCCATAAAATGTAAATAAATAAATAAATGGTCTGTAAATTTTATTTTGTAAGAGGTGCATATGCAGCAAGTGAAATATAGGTATCCGCTTGGTCCAAAAATCAAAGCATTACAGTGAACCATAAGAAAACTTGGGACGTTACTGACTGAAGCCAGTACGTTAGCCAATAACGATTACATCCTTTACACAACTACGCCTGTTAATTAAAATTACTAAACATATGTAATACTGCGTCAGTCACAAAGTCTTTAGTTCTTCTTACACTTATTACCTTTTTCTTGTGTCGTAAGTCATCTGCCTGGCTTTATGCGACCAGCCACGAATTCCTCTCTGGCGCCAAACCCTTCATCCCAGAGTAGCACTTGAAACCTACATCCTCCATTATTTGCTGGACGTATTCCAAACTCTGTCTTTCTCTACAGTTTTTACCCTCTACAGCTTCGTGTAGTACCATGGAAGTTAATCGCTGACGTCTTAACAGATGTTCTCTTATCCTGTCCCTTCTTCTTGTCAGTGTTTTCCATTTATTCCTTTCCTACACGATTCTGTGCAGAACCTCCTTACTTCTTATCTTACCTGTACTCCTAATTTTAAAAGAAATGGTTCAGATGGCTCTGAGCACTATGGACTTAACTGCTGAGGTCACACACATCCATGCCCGAGGCAGGATTCGAACCTGCGACCGTAGCGGCTGCACTGTTCCAGACGGCTCCTAATTTTTAGCATTCATATATAGCACTACATATGAAATGCTTGGATTCTCTTCTGTTCTGGTTTTCCCGCAGTCCATGTTCCACTACCATACAACGCTGTACTCTAGACGTACATCCTCAGAGATTTCTTCCTCAAATTAACGTGTATGTTTGGTACAAGCAGACTTTTCTTGGCCAGGAATCCCTTTTTGTCAGGGCTAATCAGCTTCTGACGTCCTCCTTGCTCTGTCCCCCATGGGTTATTTTGGTGCCTAGGTAGCAGAATTCCTTAACTTTATCTACTTCGTGACCATCAATCCAAGTTTCTCGCTGTTCTCATATCTGCTACTTCAAGTTATTTTCGTCTTTCTTTTATTTACTCTCAGTCCATACTCAGTAATCACTAGACTGTTCATTCCATTCAGCAGATCCTGTAGTTACTCTTCACTTTCGCTCAGGACAGCAATTTCGTTGGTGGATCTTATCACAAGGCGCGACAGAATGCATCCATGAACTAATAGGAACAGTTTTTAGTTCAGTTCATTGATCAATATGGATTTTAATAGAAAATCAAACCTGTGTCCTATAATACGTGAAGGAGGGATTTTCAGGAGGATGCAAATGTGAAAGATGTCAACGCTATCATCTGACAACAGGCTCAGCCTGAAAGTAGTAATGGTAGAATAAAATCATTTCAAGAAAACGGGTGGTTGGGTGGAGCATTTCCTATATTATAATTTAGGAGAACAGCTGAGGTGTTCTTCAACCAAAAAGTATAAAATATACTACTGGCCATTAAAATTGCTACACCAGGAAGAAATGAAGATGATAAACAAGTATTCATTGGACAAATATATTATACTAGAACTGACATGTGACTACATTTTCACGCAATTTAGGTGCATAGACCCAGAGAAAACAATAGCCAGAACAACCACCTCTGACCGTAATAACTGCCTTGATACGCCTGAGGATTGAGTCAAACAGAGGTTGGATGTACAGGTACAGCTGCCCATGCAGCTTCAACACGATACCACAGTTCATCAAGAGTAGTGACTGGCGTTATGTAACGAGACAGTTGCTCGGCCACCATTAACCAGACGTTTTCAGTTGGTGAGAGATCCGGAGAATGTGCTGGCCAGGGCAGCAGTAGAACATTTTCTGTACCCAGAAAGGCCCGTACAGGACCTGCAACACGCGGTCGCGCATTATCCTGCTGAAATGTAGGGTTTCGCAGGCATCGAATGTAGGGTAGAGCCACGGGTCGTACCACATCTGAAATGTAACGTCCACTGTTCAAAGTGCCGTCAATGAGAACAAGAGGTGACCGAGACGTGTAACCATTGGCACCACATACCCTCACGCCGGGTGATACGGCAGTATGGCGATGACGAATACGCGCTTCCAAAGTCCGTTCACCGTGATGTCGCCAAACATGGTGCGACCATCATGATGCTGTAAACAGAACCTGGATTCATCCGAAAAAAATTATGTTTTGCCATTAGTACACCCAGGTTCGTCGTTGAGTACACCATCGCAGGCGCTCCTGTCTGTGATGCAGCGTCAAGGGTAACCGCAGCCTTGGTCTCTGAGCTGATAGTCCATGTTGCTGCAAACGTCGTCGAACTGTTCGTGGAGACGGTTTTTGTCTTGCAAACGTCCCCATCTGTTGACTCAGGGATCGAGACGTGGCTGCTCGATCCGTTACAGCCATGCGGATAAGATGCCTGTCATCCCGACTGCTAGTGACACGAGGCCATTGGGATCCAGCACAGCGTTCCGTATTACCCTCCTGAACCCACCGATTCCATATTCTGCTAACAGTCACTGGATCTCGACCAACAAGAGCAGCAATGTCGCGATACGATAAACCACAATCGCTATAGGCTACAATCCGACCTTTATCAAAGTCGGAAACGTGATGGTACGCATTTCTCCTCTTTACACGAGGCATCACAACAACGTTTCACCAGGCAACGCCGGTCAACTGCAGTTTGTGCATGAGAAATCGGTTGGAACCTTTCCTCGTGACAGCACGTTGTAGGTGTCGCCACCGGCGCCAACCTTGTGTGAATGCTCTGAAAAGCTAATCATTTACATATCACAGCATCTTCTTCCTGTCGGTTAAATTTCGCGTCTGTAGCACGTCATCTTCGTGGTGCAGCAATTTTAATGGGCAGTAGTGTAACAAAATTGCAAAAGTCCGGTTGGCGAGTGGTCTTTTGGTAAGAAGAGCAGAATAAGATTTGGTAAGCGTCTGAAGCAGCGACCGTAAGATGAAGTCTTCTAGAGGCTAATTCTATAAGAAAAAAAATAGCTACGTGAGAGATGCCTTCCATCTGATCACGAGGGAATATGCTACGTAAGAGATGGCTTCTATCTGATGACGACGGTGTAACCGCCGAAGCACGAAGTGGGTATCACAACGACTTTGTGATGTTTGTTTTACTTTTGTATTTCTCTCAGGACTTTCGTATTATTTTCTTCAGACCAGACGCACACTCCTAGACAAGTTAGAGGAGAATGGAAGTCGTAGGTCAACAGCAGAACCCGCAGCTCTCCTGCGGTTGGCGCTGCTGTCTCGAGAGCGGAGCAAACGAAGTGCGGCGCTGTTTCCCGCAAGAAGGCAGCAACAGCACAGCCGGGCAGTGCTCCGGAAACCGCGAGCCGGCGTCCCGTGGGAAATCTGAGTCATCCGCGGCCGGCGAGGACTCGCTCTGCCGGAGGTCTCGAACCGCCGGCGCGGCTTGCCGGCCGCCAGTCTGGGTCGCCATCCCGCCGCGTGTCTTCCCTACACGCAACTCATTATACCCGACGCTAGTGGGACTAGGATAGTTAATCTGGTGACATGACTTGAAGTTGGGAAAATACAAGCAGGACAGGCGAAACGCAAACTACTGAAAATTGCTTAGGTATCGAAATTCTGACAAACGGAAAGTTAATGAACTATTTACGTAATTAAATTTCTCTTTTGGGCACGTGCATGTCTACAGGGTGGTCCATTGATCGTGACCGGGCCAAATATCTCACGAAAAAACTACAAAGAACGAAACTTGTCTACCTTGAAGGGGGAAACCAGATGGCGCTATGGTTGGCCCGCTAGATGGCGCTGCCATAGGTCAAACGGATATCAACTACGTTTTTTAAATAGGAACCCCCATTTTTTATTATTCATGTAGTACGTAAAGGAATATGAATGTTTTAGTGGGACCAATTTTTCGCTTTGTAATAGATGGCGCTGTAATTGTCACAATTTTAGACGAACAGTTGGTAACAGGTTGGTTTTTTAAATTAAAATACAGAACGTAGGTACGTTTGAACATTTTATTTCGGCTGTTCCAATTTGATACATGTACCTTTGTGAACTTACCATTTCTGAGAACGCATGCCGTTACAACGTGATTACCTGTAAATACCACATTAATGCAATAAATGCTCAAAATGATGTCAACCTCAATGCATTTGGAAATACGTGTAACGACATTTCTCTCAGCAGCCGGTAGTTCGCCTTCCGTAATGTTCGCACATGCATTGACAATGCGCTGACGCATGATGTCAGGCGTTGTCGGTGGATCACGATAGCAAATATCCTTCAACGTTCCCCATAGAAAAAAATCCAGGGACGTCAGATCCGGTCAACGTGCGGGTCATGGTATGGTGCTTCGACGACCAATCCACCTGTCATGAAATATGCTATTCAATACCGCTCAAACCACACGCGAGCCATGTGCCGGCCATCCATCATGTTGGAAGTACATCGCCATTCTGTCATGCAGTGAAACATCTTGTAGTAACATCGGTAGAACATTACGCAGGAAACCAGCATACATTGCACCATTTAGATTGCCATCGATAAAATGGGGGACAATTATCCTTCCTTCCATAATGCCGCACCATACATTAACCCGCCAAAGTCGCTGATGTGACACTTGTCGTAGTCATCGTGGATTTTCCGTTGCGCAATAGTGCATATTATGCCGGTTTACGTTACCGCTGTTGGTGAATGACGCTTTGTCGCTAAATAGAGCGCGTGATATAAATCTGACATCATCCCGTAATTTCTCTTGTGCCCAGTGGCAGAACTGTACATGACGTTCAAAGTCGTCGCCATGCAATTCCTGGTGCATAGAAATATGGTACGGGTGCAATCGATGTTGATGTAGCATTCTCAACACCGACGTTTTTGAGATTCCCGATTCTCGAGGAATTTGTCAGCTACTGATGTGCGGATTAGCCGCGACAGCAGCTAAAACAGCTATTTGGGCATCATGATTTGTTGCAGGTCGTGGTTGACGTTTCACATGTGGCTGAACACTTCCTGTTTCCTTAAATAACGCAACTATCGGGCGAACGGTCGGGACACTTGGATGATGTCGTTCCAGGATACCGAGCAGCTTACATAGCACACTACCGTTGGGCATTTTGATCACAATAGCCATACATCAACACGATATCGATCTTTTCCGCAATTGGGAAATGGTCCATTTTAACACGGGTAATGTACCATGAAGCAAATACCGTCCGCACTGGAGGAGTGTTACGTGATACCACGTACTTATACGTTTGTGACTATTTACAGAGCCGTCTATCACAAAGCGAAAAAAGTGGTCCGACTAAAACATTCGTATTTCTTTGCGTATTACACGAATATATAACAATAATGGGAGTTCCTACTTAAAAGAAACTCAGTTCATATCGGTTTCACCTATGGCAGCGCCATCTAGCGGGCCAACCTTAGCGCCATCTGGTTTCTCCTTTCAAGCTAGACGAGTTTCGTTCTTTGTAGTTTTTTCGTTTGATGCTTATTTCGTGAGATATTAGGCCCGGTCACTATCAATTGGCCGGCCGGAGTGGCGGTGCGGTTCTAGGCGCTACAGTCTGGAGCCGAGGGACCGTTACGGTCGCAGGTTCGAATCCTGCCTCGGGCATGGATGTGTGTGATGTCCTTAGGTTAGTTAGGTTTAATTAGTTCTAAGTTCTAGGCGACTGATGACCTCAGAAGTTAAGTCGCATAGTGCTCAGAGCCATTTGAACCACTATCAATGGACCACCTTACATAGTCTGACACCACTGAAATCGTCGCCTCACAATACCGAAGATGCTGGTAAAGTGGAATGTCGTACGAAAGTTTATCTTCAGAGTGATGGAAATGTTGTAGGGGACAGCCAAATGAAAACGAGACAGATGGTAAAGTAACTACGTAAACCGTTTATTATTTCAAAATAGCTGTTAATACATTTATCAAAGTGTGAGACAAGACGGTCAGTGTCTTCACTGAAAATTGTTTGCAGGTACCTACGGAACCATGATTTTACCCAGGCGCGCAACTCTTCGTCCAAAACAAATCGATGACCACGGAAATCTATCCTCAGGGCTTCAAAAATATTGGAATCACATGGTGAGAAATCGGGACTGTATGAAGGATGAGACAGGGCTTCTGAATGAACCTTCTGCAGCGTAATAGAAACAACCTTGGCAACATGTAAGTGGACCCACACCCTCCGTACAGTCCTCATATCTCTCCATATTTCTAGAGAACTGAAGAAAGCGATTTGTGGCCTTCGATTTCCTCCGGGCAAAGACGTGCACGACTGATTACAGTCATTGTTTCGTGGGCGACTGCAAACATGTTTCCATGAATTCACTGGTCGTCTTGTGTTACAGTGGGATAAACGTAGTAACAGTTACAGCAATTACTTGTGAAATAACGGAGTTTACTTGTTTTTTTTCTATTTTATCCTGCGTTCTTGGAACATATGCCGTAGCAAATAATGATTCTCAGGTTAAAGTAACACGTTAGTCACGGCACAGCTTCACGTACAAGTTTAATGTGGAGCAGTTCGGAAAGGAAATGAAAAGATGGCATGGCAATGGTGACGGGGAGCCCAATTGGGAGATGTACGGCCGCCGAGTTGCAATTCTTTTCAGTTGACGCCACAGTGGGTGACTTGTGTGTCGATAATGAGGAAATGATGATGAGGACAACGCAACAACAAGTCCCCGAGAGGAGAAAATTTCCGACTGGGCCGGGAGTCGAAATCGGGCCCAGTGCACGACAGTCAGATGCGCTGACCACTTTTTTGCGAGGAACAAAACAAAATGAAAAAAAAATTGTGACAGCAGTGGGAATCGAACCCAAGTCAGTAGGTTTACTTACCCCCCCCCCCCCACCCCCCTTTTTTTATGAGGGCCACAGTCAGCTACAGGGTGAAGGAGAAAACGTGGGCACAGGTCGAAATACATTGGGAAAACAAAGTAAAGATTGTCCAAACTAGTCCACCCATACGGAACACTGAATACACCGCAAGGTGGTAAACGATGGCAGGCACGCCGAGTCCGAGGTGTAGGCGCGTCATGTTTCGTTAAGAACAGGTAGAGCGCTTGTCACACCAGTAACTCGTTAACTTAGGGCGGGTGTGGTAGAAACGCTGTTAAGATAATAGACAAAATAAACGCGATAACGAGAACAGCGCACAACATCCGCATATGCAGTCAGTAAATACTGCCAAGAATCAAGGCGCGAGTGATGAGCATCTACATGCGAAGGTCCAGCCCTTTAACCAGACCACTGCTGGATGAAGAAAGGACCCCAGGTCAGTAACATGCGGCGGCACTCGTAGAAAACGCGACAATTTGTAGCCTCAACAACCGGACATGGTTCAAATGGCTCTGAGCACTATGAGACTTAACTTCTGAGGTCATCAGTCCCCTAGAACTTAGAACTACTTAAACCTAACGAACCTAACGACATCACACACATCCATGCCCGAGGTAGGATTCGAACCTGCGACCGTGGCGGTCGCGCGGTTCCAGACTGTAGCTCCTAGAACCGCTCGGCCACTCCACCCGGCAACCGGACATGCGCCACGGCTACACAGTCAAATCAGTGATGACCATCGTCGACACTGACTGACGGCGCAGGGGGTGAGAGTCCCGTGACATCGAGCTACTGATTAGTTGGACACTTCCCACAGATCTATCTTATATTCGTCAGAAATTAACTGTGATGAATGTTCCGCCAAATCAGAGTCCACCACAGCAATGGTAACTTGCGTTCTACAATCTTACAGGCGTCGCTACGCAGAAAAAGGACATACACCAGTCGCCATTGAAATTGGTACATCACCAAGATGACGTGCTACAGACGCGAAATTTGACACAAGGTTGGCGCCGGTGGCGACACCTACAACGTGCTGACATGAGGAAAGTTTCCAACCGATTTCTCATACACAAACAGCAGTTGACCGGCGTTGCCTGGTGAAACGATGTTGTGAAGCCTCGTGTAAGGAGGAGAAATGCGTACCATCACGTTTCCGACTTTGATAAAGGTCGGATTGTAGCCTATCGCTATTGCGGTTTATCGTATCCCGACATTTCTGCTCGCGTTGTTCGAGATCCAATGACTGTTAGCAAAATATGGAATCGGAGGTTTCAGGAGGGTAGTACAGAACGCCGTGCTGCATCCCAACGGCCTCGTATCACTAGCAGACGAGATGACAGGCATCTTACCCGGATGACTGTAACGGATCGTGTAACCACGTCTCGATCCCTGAGTCAACAGATGGGGACGTTTGCAAGACAAAAACCATATTCACGAACAGTTCGACGACGTTTGCAGCAGCACGGACTATCAGCTCAGAGACCATGGCTGCGGTTACCCTTGACGCTGCATCACAGACATGAGCGCCTGCGATGGTGTTCTCAACGACGAACCTGGGTACACGAATGGCGAAAGGTCATTTTTTGGGATGAATCCACGTTCTGTTCACAGCATCATGATGGTCGCGTCTGCGTTTGGCGATATCGCGGTGAACGCACATTGGAAGCTCGTATTCGTCATCGCCATACTGGCGTATCACCCGGCGTGATGGTATGGGGTGCCATTGGTTATACATCTCGGTCACCTCTTGTTCGCACTGACGGCAATTTGAACAGTGGACGTTACATTTCAGATGTGTTACGATCAGTGGCTCTACCCTTCATTCGATCCCTGCGAAACCCTACATTTCAGCAGGATAATGCACGACCGCATGTTGCACGTCCTGTACGGGCCTTTCTGGATACAGAAAATGTTCGACTGCTGCTCTGCCCAGCACATTCTCCATATCTCTCGCCAACTGAAAACGTCTGGTCAATGGTGGCCGAGCAAGTGGCTCGTCACAATACGCCAGCCACTACTCTTGATGAACTGTTGTATCGTGTTGAAGCTGCGAAGCTGCATGGGTAGCTGTACCTGTACACGCCATCCAAGCTCTGTTTGACTCAATGCCCAGGCGTATCAAGGCCGTTATTATGGCCAGAGGAGGTTGTCCTGGGTATTGATTTCTCTGGATCTATGCACGCAAATTGCGTGAAAATGTGATCACATGTCAGGTGTACTATAATATATTTGTCCAATGAATACCCGTTTATCATCTGTATTTCTTCTTGGTGTAACAGTTTTAATGCCCAGTAGTGTAGAAATCCTTCGTCGGCGGCCGACGCGTTCTTGGGGATAACTGAGTTTTACGACACCGTGATGCGTGCAAACGCGTGCATGATGCTACCGAGCGGGACCGGTTGGGAGAGAGACGCTCGCACAAGGACGGCAGGTAAATGGCGCGTAATGGAGACCTCGACACTGCGCCATTGTTTATGCACCGTGGTCGTGGAAAGCGCCGCCTCACGATAGCGTACGTCCGTAATATGAAGGCCTCCTGCACGCGAAGTAAGTGTGTCACAGGGTACTCTGAAGACGAACCCAGCCGTCAGGAGATACCCGAATGCCGTTTGAATACAACGTCCTATCGTAATCGGCATCGCAGAACCTGCACAATATGAACCATTCTCTTTGTCACATAAGGATCGCAGCGGCATAGGGATTTCCGATTGATCATCATACGTATAATTCTCAGAACATGACGAAAGTTGAGCGCCGCTGTACGGTGCGCTGACGACGTAAAGGTGATTCCAAGCTAAGGGAGACGCTAATTAACGAAGAGGAACGCCAGATCTTCTGCTAGTAGGCCAGATCTTCTGGGCCTAGCCCGCGACCAACAGACAGCGTCACGGATTTACGCATATTCATCATTTTTCCAGCCGCCCTTCGATGAGCCGTAATGGTGTCGACGCTTTGTGCTAGCCGGCCAGTGTGGCCGAGCGGTTCTAGGTACTTCAGTCTGGAACCGCGCGACCGCTACGGTCGCAGGCTCGAATCCTGCCTCGGGCATGGATGTGTGTGATGTCCTTAGTTTAAGTAGTTCTAAGTTCTAGGTGGCTGATGACCTCAAATAAGTCCCATAGTGCTCAGAGCTATTTTGAGCTTTGTGCTACTTCCTCCCGAGGCTCCAGCGACACTGCATCAAGAGCCATGGGTAGGGCGCAGTCTTGGCGGATCGGCGGTTGGATCGGTATCGGGCCTACCGCACGCCCATTGACCTGGATCAATGAACGTGCGCTGCTAAGGAGCCGCCGGAGGACGCTGATGAGTCGGGGAGGGAAGCCCATCCGTTCTAAGAATACAGAAATACATGGCGCATCCTGTGAAACACACTATCAGAATCTACGGCTACCATCGCCGTGCGAATTCTGCATGCCTCTGCCAGTGCGAACACGTCACGACAGTCTCCAGTGGTTGTCTGGACGTTAATGTGCCACCTGGCATAGTTTGGTCGGTGGAAGGTACATTTGGTAAGAGGGGTCTGCAGTGCTCTGCAACCTGTATTTAATAAGGTGATACGCCGGTGGTGAGCTGTAGTAATTCCAGTTGTCGGTTAATCAATGGGAACAATAATGGCGTAGACAAAAGCTTCAGAAATCGCAGCTGCAGACGAGATCAGTTCATTATAAATCTCCATCCGTCGTGTAGACATGAGACCACAAAACGTACGATAAAATCCAGCAGGGAGTAGGTAGATGTCTGGCGACTTGCACAGCGCACGCCTGAAGGTAGCAGTAGTGATCTCCTCGGAAATGAAAAGTTCCGTACATGTAACCCCCTCTTCAACCATGAGTGTGCGCTGAAAGTTCACGGCGATAGGATCGAAGTTCATAATGAGCCCATCATCAGCACGGTAGATTCGGCGATAATGTTCGACAAAGCTATCGACTATGTCCACTTGGCAAGTAACCCGCTGCTCACGAAGATGTACGAATTCGGTGACTAAGTTTTGTCTCTGGGTCTGTGATCGCGAAAAATATGAAGCATGTGAGACTCCTGGTTAAATCTGCGGGACAGAAGAGATGGTTGGAACTGTGGAAAGGGGCTGTCAGTTTCACTCGAACGCATATAACTTTATTTAGTTGCCCAAACATTACACCGCAAATTTCCGAGCTTAACTATTGACTGAATATGTCACACAATCTTAAGTGTTAAGGGTACAACCTCTTTAATTTTTAAAACTGTTGAAGGCGCATGATTTAAAACACAACTACAATAAATTTTCAAAAGGCAGAAATCGCATGGTTTTACCCTTCAATAGTATTTCAAATGAGTCTGAAGACCCAGACAATCTAAGACTTAACAATAAAAAATTTTACTTTTAAAACGGATGAAGGCCCATGATTCAGAATTTAACTACAATAAATTTTTACAAGGCAGAAAGCCCAAAGCTTTATCGAGAAAAAATATTTTAAATGAGGCTGAAGGCCCAAACAATGTAAGATTTAACAGATAAGGAACTTAAATTTTAAGACAGCTGAAGGCCCATGATTGAAAAACACAACTACAATAAATTTTCAAAAGGCAGAAGGCCCAAAGCTTTATTCAGAACAAAATATTTTAAATGAGGCTGAAGGCCCAAACAAGGCAAGACTTGAAGTGTAAGGAACTTTCAATTTTAAGACGGCTGAAGGCCCATTATTTAAAACCCAACTAAAAGCATACAAATCCAAACCATGGGCTATGAGCCATTAAAATACACACTCGAACACCAATAACAAAAGGCAGTACAGCCAGCGGCGCTCAGAAGTTTCCGGGTGTCTGTCTGCACTTGAAATATTAACGTTCGCTTAGGGGAGACAGGTACTCGGCCCAACTATATCCGATCCGCCGGCAGCCCAACCAAGAGACAGTCAACGGACCCACCGACAAGACGATTTGCTTTCCACCCGACCAGTACACAAGGAACTCCAAAGCCAAAACGTAAAAGGCTCAGCCGCCCACAACCAAGTATGCATAAGCCGTCAAAACTACACACACGTGTTGGACAGCGACAACACGGTGAGGAAAGGACACTCCCTGAATTTTACGTCAGCGGCCAGGGCAGGTAACCGGAACGCTAACGGCCACAAGGCAGAAAATTCCACTGGTGCACTTTGGACTTCAAATAACCAAAATACAGTTAAACTCCACCGGATGGTGGCCAAACTTTCGTCAACTCGAACACTCGGTGTTGCTCACGTGAATACCCCCAACAGCCAACCATGAAAACCAACGGCACAATGTGAACAGACTGGCTTCGGTAATTAAATCACCACTCAACTTTGATGTCCTGGGTCGGTGAGCCACGAACCTCATAGCAATCGGAACAGCTCCCACACCCTCCGACACTGCGTCGAGACCGCCAGCGGGCCCGGCCCACTGCGCCGTGCGGATATTTCCTGGCTGATCCACACCAACCAACCGACTGCCGCACCGGCTAGCTGCAAACTATCAACACCAGACCAAAGGTAGTACAAGGTCCGAATATCAATACGTGCTGCCACACGTAGAGAGAGGAAGAACCAGGGCACAACCGCAATAACCGCGGGAAGCCAAACGCAGAGTAACAGTCAAGGTTTAAACCAACGCATAAGCCGGGGCGAGCACGACTCAGCATGGAAGGAGTCTCCCGCCACACCACATCACGTCCCCGGGCACGCACCACAGCTCCCCGTAATTTCGGCGAGTAATCGCTAGTAGCTTCGCCTTAATCACGCTTCGTTCAGTTAGCACTTC
The DNA here is from genome assembly GCF_021461395.2 of Schistocerca americana. Classification (NCBI taxonomy): domain Eukaryota; kingdom Metazoa; phylum Arthropoda; class Insecta; order Orthoptera; family Acrididae; genus Schistocerca; species Schistocerca americana. The sequence continues at coordinate 247,780,152 of NC_060124.1, read as the reverse complement.
CGGGGAAGGTGGCTGCTCATCAAGGTGGCTGATGGAGTTGAAGTAGAATTCTGTGTGTGCCTCTGCCAAGTGGCCACCTCCCTGCTATAAGTGATCGATGTGCGATGGAGGAAAAGTTTGGCACATTCCAGCCACCAGTCCGTCATGGATGCGTAGGGTCGGAGACGCAATTCACACCTTGTCTGCCTCTAACCGATACGTTGGCAACAATCAGGACGCTGTAAATGCTGAGTGTTGAGTTACATGGTGTCCAACTCCTCCAAACCTCCTGGCGGGGAAAGAGCAGTGTGCACATCTGAGCACAGCGGTTACAGCAGCGAACACCAAAGACTAGAAATATACATCGAGCACCACTGCAACCAACCTATGGGAGACGTAAATGCGGTCTAACCGACATACTGAACGGCTCGCATGAAACGTAAATCTCGTTCGTGTGCGCGACATCGGTAGTCTATCTGGTTTGATACAGCCCTCCATCAATTGCTCTCCTGTGCCAACCTCTTCATCTCAGAGCAGCACTTGCAACCTACGTCCTTAATTATCTGCTGGATGTGTTCCAATATATGTCTTCCTCTACAGTTTTTGTCCTGTACAGCTCCCTCTAGTACCATGGAAGTCATTCCATGACGTCTTAACGGATGTCCTATCATCCCATCCCTTCTCCATGGCAGTGTTTTACACATACTCCTTTGCTTTCCAATTCTAAACAGAACCTACTCATTCCTTTCCTTATCAGTCCACCTAATTTTCAACATTCTTCTGCAGCACCACATTTCAAATGATTCGATTCTCTTCTGTCCCGGTTTAGCCACAGTCCATGTTTTGCTACCTTAGAATACTGTGCTCCAAACCTACATTCTCAGAAATTTATTATTCAAATTAAGGCTTTCTTGGCCAGGAATGACTTTTTTGCCTGTGCTAGTCTGTTTTTGATGTCCTCCTTCCTCCATCTGTCATTGTTCATTTTGCCGCTCAGCTAGCAGAATTCCCTAACTTGATCTATTTAGGACCCTCAAACCTTATGTTAATTTTGTCCCTATCCTCATTTCCGCTACTTCTACTTACTTTCGACTTTCTTCGATTTACTTTTAATCCATATTCTGTACTCATTACACTGTTCATTCCATTCAGTAATCGTCTAATTCTTCTTCACTTTCACTCAGGATAGCAATGTCATCAGCGAATCTTATCATTGATATCCTGTCACCTTGAATTTTAATTCCACTCCTGAACCTTTCTTTTATTTCCATCATTGCATCTTCGATGTACAGTTTACCCCTATTTTTCTCAGAATTTCAAACACCTTGCACCATTTTACACTGTCGAAAGCTTTTTCCAGGTCAGCAAATCCTATGAACGTTTCTTGATTTTTCTTTACTCTTGCTTCCACAATCAACCAAAATGTCAGAATAGCTTCTCTGATGCCTTTACCTTTCCCAAAGCCAAACTGATAGTCATCTAACATAACCTTAATTTTCTTTTCCATTCTTCTGTATATTGTTCTTGTCAGCAACTTGGAAGCATGAGATCCGAAGCTGATTGTGCGGTAAGTCTTGTACTTGTCACCTCTTGCGATCTTCAGAATTGTATGGATGATATATCGCCAGACTAATCCATTCTACACACTAACGTGAATAGTCGTTTTGTTGCCACTCCCCAAACAATTTTAGAAATTCTGTTGGAATTTTATCTATTCTTCTACCTTATTTGATCTTAAGTCCTCCAAAGTTATCTTCTAAATTGACTCCTGTTTCTTTTTCTATCACACCAGACACATCTTCCCCCTTCCAGAGGCTTTCAATGTACTCTTTCCAACTATCCACTCTCTCCTCTGAATTGAACCGTGGAATTCTCGTGCCACTCTTAATGTTCCACCCTTGCTTTTAGTTTCACCGAAGGTTGTTTTGACTTTCCTATACGAGGCGTCAGTCCTTCCGACAATCATTCTTTTTCGGTTTCTTCACATTTTTCATGCAACCATTTCGTCTCAGCTTCCCTGCACTTTATATATATTTCATTCCTCGGCGCCTGTATTCTTGTATTCCTGAGTTTCTTGGAACATTTTTGTATTTCCCTCTTTCATGGGTTAACCGAAGTACTCCTTCTGTTACCCTTGTTTGCTTCGCTGTCATGTTCTTTGCACACACGTTTTTCTTTCCAACTTCTTTGATTGCGCTTTTTAGAGATGTCCATTACTCTTCAACCGGACTGCCTGCTGAACCATTCCTTATTTCTATATCTCTAGCCTTAGAGAACTTCAAGCGTATCTTATCATTCCTTAGTGCTTCCGTATCCCACTTCTTTGCGTATTGATTCTCTCTGGGTAATCTCTGAAACTTCGGCCTACTCTTCATTACTACTACATTGTGATCTGAGTCTACATATGCTCCTGGGTACGCCTTACAATCCAGTGTCTGATTTCGGAATCTAACTGAAATCTTCCCGTATCACCTGGCCTTCCCCAAGTGTACCTCCTCCTTTTGTGATTCTTGAACAGATATTAGCTATTGCCATGTGGGATTAGCCGAGCGGTCAAAGGCCCTGCAGTCATGGACTGAGCGGCTGGTCCCGGCGGAGGTTCGAGTCCTCCCTCGGGCATGGGTGTGTGTGTTTGTCCTTAGGATAATTTAGGTTAAGTAGTGTGTAAGCTTAGGGACTGATGACCTTAGCAGTTAAGTCCCATAAGATCTCACACACATTTGAACATTTTTTTGAGTATTCGCTATTACTAGCTGAAATTTACTACTCCTCAAGGTATCTCGCAGGGCTAGATCGCCAACAATGGCACGTTGCGAAATTCGGATATTGATCTTTCTTGCAGAATACGCAGTTCAAGTCCCCTACAAAGAGAAGATGTTCACATCGACCTAAGAATAGAGGGCAATCTCCTCCACATAAAATCATGCCCTATGACGCGCATGGCCCTTACCAGAGGACACGGTTGGGGGTGAATTATAAATGCCATACCCCTGGCAGACGAGAGATATATGATGTCGTCAGTCAGGATCTTGATGGTTGCGCGGATGCCGTTGACACTGAGTGTCGCGGTACGGTATGTGTGGAGCTGCTCCCTACTGGGCTGAGGGGCTGCAGGTCACTGCTGTGAAGATACGGAGGCACCCAGTGGCAGGCGCAAAAGTTGACATCAGCAGGTCGCCTCTCCTAACGGTGGAGACTCCTGTGCGATGACTGCTGTTTCTTCAAAATCCCCGCCAGCGGTGACTCCGTCGCCGTGGTATCCATATAACCAATGCCTGCTGACATCGCCAGAGCGGCGGGTATCATTTCTTCTTCTGTAGGGTCTTCAGGGGCAGGAACATTGCGTTCCTTCGATGCAAGAGTCTCTGATGGCCACCGTTCCACAGACGCACTGACGACTCCGTCGTAAACGGTCTCACATGCTGAAACGTTGATTTGCTCAACAGGTAGCCTATCATCTGGACAGGGAGAAGAGTCCTGTTTCAACCTCTTACAGAGTCTCCTTCTCGTCATTCAGGGGAGCGTTGTTTACACAATCGTTCTTCCATGTCCAAAGATACGAACGAGTTGCGCCGGTCAGGCAGAAAGGCCGTTCCTGGGACAACTAGAGACACCACAAAGGAGTCACGTTCGTCAGCGTCGGCCACGGGCGTGCCTGGAACAACCACCGGGACTGAGGACAAAGCTGAAGTCACGCTCCTGCAGTCATCCTGTCTCCAGCCACTTCAGGAAGGATCAGAACACCACCCGTCAGCTGTTCACATGATTTCGACAGCCTCAGGGAGGTCGGTGGCGACGTAAGAGTCGTCGCGTATGTGTCCGGAAGTATCGTAGACGACGAGGGAATTACAGCTCCTCCAGTTGCGTAATTCGTCACTGCATACTCGTACATTCAGGTCTGATGTGGCGCTCTTTCCCACATCCAAAACAAGAACGTGACTGTCTGTCGTACATTATTACGATCCGACATATGCTGATGGTCTGATAAGACGGAACATGGCAGCGCAGATCAACTACAGTCTGAAGCAGCCCGTTAGAACGTGCGGAAGTGGGCCCAGCGTTCTGCCTAATGATCATGAAAAGCCACTGTGACGTCCTCTGCAGATAATTTCACGGGCGGTTCGAACACGCGTATAGCTCTAATCCGTAATCCCGCACGTTCGGTCGGCCGGTGTGGCCGAACGGTTCTAGGCGCTTCAGTCTGGACCCGCGCGACCGCTACGGTCGCAGTTTCGAATCCTGCCTTGGGCATGGATGTGTGTGATGTCCTTAGGTTAGTTACGTTTAAGTAGTTTTAGGCGACTGATGACCTCTGATGTTAAGTCTCATAGTGTTTAGAGCCATTTGAGCCGCACATTCGTCTTTGACCAAGCCGGAACTACCGTCAGCGTGACGAAAACGTAGTCCCTGTTTGTTCGAGATTAAACCTGCTCGCACGAAGCGTGATTGATCATTTTAACGTAAACAATGTTACTGAGAATAGAGAGGTGCTTACTTACAAACTCCGATGCCGGGTTCTTAGCTTTTCACGTCTAAGGCTTTCGGTCGTGCATAATCTGGACAAATGAAATAGAACGGCGATTTCCTCAAGTTACTTGCGATGATCTCAGTGCACAGTTCCGCTCATATCGAGAGGATAAATACTGATTACGAATCACAGATTTTATTTTCTGGATACTATTCCTCAGGTTCAAATGGTTCAAATGGCTCTGAGCACTATGGGACTTAACATCTATGGGCATCAGTCCCCTAGAACATAGAACTACTTAAACCTAACTAACCTAAGGACAGCACACAACACCCAGTCATCCTGAGGCAGAGAAAATCCCTAACCCCGCCGGGAATCGAACGCGGGAACCCGGGCGTGGGAAGCGAGAACGCTACCGCACGACCACGAGCTGCGGACCCTCAGGTTCAAATTTACATCATAGCTGTACAGTAGGTTTACTCCAGAGACAGTTTTAGAAAATTCTTCCACGCTCTGAACGTGTAAACATCAAGTCACTGGATTATGCCAGTTGTCCCAGCAGGAATCGTCACAATTTTTACGTGCTTATTACCTTTGTCTATGTTGTTAAACCCCTTGTTCCGTTTGTCCTGTCCAGGAATCCAAACATAGAACATATCCAGAATGAGATTTTCACTCTGCAGCGGAGTGTGCGCTGATATGAAACTTCCTGGCAGATTAAAACTGTGTGCCCGACCGAGACTCTAACTCGGGACCTTTGCCTTTCGCGGGCAAGTGCTCTACCACTGAGCTACCGAAGCACGACTCACGCCCGGTACTCACAGCTTTACTTCTGCCAGTACCTCGTCTCCTACCTTCCAAACTTTACAGAAGAGCTTCTGTAAAGTTTGGGAGGTAGGAGACGAGGTACTGGCAGAAGTAAAGCTGTGAGTACCGGGCGTCAGTAGCTCGGTGCTCAGTGGTAGAGCACTTGCCTGCAAAAGGCAAAGGTCCCGAGTTCGAGTCTCGGTCGGGCACACAGTTTTAATCTGCCAGGAAGTTTCATAGAACAGATCGTTCCCCAACAGTGGATAAGTAAACATCAGAAAACCATTTAATAGTGAGGGCTGATATTAATTTATCAGGTGTTGATGCAAATGCAACAATATGATCAGCTTTTTACGGAATCGGCAAGCGGCTCTTCGGGAGTGTTACTTGTGAGTGAGCAGCTGACTGCCATACTGGAGGCTGTGCTTGGTCTTGAGTATCCAGTGGGCGGCAGTACTTCCGTGACCGCGTGGCTTGTGGACGGTAGTTGTGTCTTCGACATCAGCGCTGCCAGCTTCCTTGTGGGTAAGCTACTCGGCTGCGTGGTTGATGCCCCCCGGTGAAAGCCTGTAACAGACAGTGTATCAGCGAGCTGTTTGTGTAGAACGTTGTGTCCACAAAGTTGATACTTGTGTGATATTAGTAGTATCCATCCACGTTATTATTACACTCGCCCTCCCGTGGCAGTTATCGGAAACATACAGTGATGTTACAGTACACAACTATAGTTGTGACTAAGGAGAGCACGTCACATTTCAAGACAGTTGTGCGTATGTTATCAAGTGGTTCAGGGTGTTCTCTGAAATACCACGATAAAAACTCTCGATAAACCGACCGAAGCGCCTTCACTCCGAAGTGCAATAATACTGTGATATTGTGGCGTACTAGGAGTGTCCGCAGAAGAGACGCCTGCGGACCACGGTTAGGCAAACCCGCAAAGCGAAGTCTTCGTACTGGCAGCTTAGCGTAGTGGGCTTACGGCCGGTATACATTTTCCATTTGTATCGTTTACGGTTGACTACCTCTTAAATGTCAGGTCAAGGCAGGCAGCGGAAAAGTCTGAAAGGTAAATTGCACAATGTGGATAGGAGTAACGTCCTCTTCTTCTTTTTCCTTATCTTTTGCTGTACCTTCATGGGGTCGGCACGTTAATGTGGTAGAGTGTAACCGGGTGCCATACCTGTCACCATCCTTTCTCCCTTGGGACGTAATTTGTGCACTCCGTCTACTGTTATCAACGCGAAAGTGTGAGAACGTTCTCCAAGGTTTCGAGTATCATGTAACTAAGACGGGAAATAGGCACCGTCCCGTATTCTCCTAGTTGGGTGTGGGAAACCGCCTGAAAACCATATCCAGGCTGACAGGTACTCCGGCCCTCGTTATTAATCTGCCAGGCTGTTTCGTTCCAGGGCCAACGTGCTTCTCCGAATCCCGAAAGCGACATGCTAATGCGTACGGCTATCCACGTGGGTACTTAATGAATAGATGTACCGCCATGTAAATTCTGTATATAATACGAGCTTATGCAAATGACTTTTTTTCAGTAATCGAATTTGAATGTTGTAAATGCATGAAAGGTCGTATTATCCCTCACATAAGAAGTAGAAGGCTCTACCGGTATATGTCGGAATTCGATTGCGGCAGGCTCTTGGCTATTGATATTGTGATTTATCGCTATGTGCTACTGCTGCTCGCATTTGACGGGACCCTACGAGTCTCATACTAATCTCTCAATGGATGGAATCAGTGGAGCCAACTGGTTATGCAGGATTCCAGGGGACCCACTCGACTAGAGCCAGAAAGAATTAACTTGTTTTACTGGTTAGTTGGTGTGGGGAAGGGGACCAGACAACGTGTTCAGCGGTCCCATCGGATTAGAAAAGAGTGTCCTCTGAAAGTAACCATCCCGGAATTTCCCTGAAGCGATTTAGATAAATCATGGGAAACCTAAACCAGAATGGCCGGACGCGGGTTTGACATAATGTACTCTCGACCATGTAGTGCCGTACAGCAATGGCAAGTACCTTGAGTCCATAACCACACGGGCAGCCCACTGACATCTAGAATATAACGTACTATCACCAAGGATACCAATTGAAAGGTCCCGTTAGAAAAATTTATGAACTACTGTGCTGATAAACCTCTTACGTTATTTGATTTTCAAACAGCTGAGCAGAACAGAACGTACTCAGACATTTATCTCTTTACTTATTCTGACCAACACTAAACTGACACACAATATTTTTAGCGCAACGCAATCTGACTTTCAATAATCTCCACAAAAGAATGGCCCTGACTAACAATAAGCTATACCTTTCATGAATCACTTTCTTCACAAAAATCTCCATTACTCGAACTACTGCAATACAGCGAGCGCCAATACTGCCAGCTAAATAAAAGATTCTAACTAATGAAGGCACTAACTACTGACAGGCATAGTTAGCAAATTAAAGATTTCGATAAAGAACAAACAATGTATTTACCTTAATAGTGTTCAAAAGTTATAATATATATATCAGTTCATGACATCCTCTCTTACAAATTTACTATCTCTGATAGACACACGTCCAGACCATCCGCTCTCAAAACTCCGCCATCTCTCTACCCACATCCACCACTGCTGGCGGCTCACCTCCAACTGCGCAACGCTACGCGCTGTTCACATCCAGCTGCCCAACACTACAATAGCCACTATTCCAACAATGGCACCCAGCCACAGACTGCACACAGCACAGTCAGTGATTTTCATATAGAGCGCTACGTGGCGTTACCAACATAAAAACCTAAACAGCCTACTTACACAATGTTGCGACATCCTTTACGTGGCAGGGGAGAGACACCGACACTGTTGCCTCCGACGACAACGTCGGTCACACTATCGTCACTATGTCTTCCTTCCAGATCAAACCTGATTCTACGTATAGCATCACAACGAACTTACTCAGAGTTAAGTTTCTGAAGATAGCGAACTTTGCCAGATATTATTTATCGGTTTCTTGAGGGCCCAACCTATGGCGTAATGGGTCGGGGCCCCACTGCATGTGCAACTCGATCATCTGCGCTTTGCCTAGCAGGTAATTTAGACAACGGGTGTTACATTCCTGAGTTGTTAAGGTTAGTGGCTCTACCCCATCTCAGACGTCACAGTAGCGTTATCTTTCAAGAGATCGCAACGCCGCATGTTGCTCGTTCTGTATTGACATATCTAGAAAAAAAATTATGTTTGATTATACCCCTGGCTAGCATTTACCCAGCTTTCTAAGCAACTGAAGACGACTGGTCGTGAGTTACCTAGAAACTTGGCACGCCATCGCATACCACCCATTTCATTTGATAAACTCTGACAAAAGGTTTGAATGTTCTACTCGAAGTCCTAATCGATTAGGGAAAATTTTGCTACCAGAGTTTGCAATTCTGCGTGTTCCAGTGCATACGCTGTATACCCCAAATGACCTCCAAATCCGATTGCATATTCTTCCTACCATATTGAATAAGTACCAGAAGTAAATATTGTTGTTTGTTATTCTTCACCGGCCGCTGTGATCGAGCGGTTCTAGGCCCTTCAGTCCGGAACCAAGCGGCTCCTACGTCGCAGGTTCGAATCCTGCCTCGGGCGTGGATGTGTGTAATGTCCTTGGGTTAGTTAGGTTTAAGTAGTTCTTGGTCTAGGGGACTGATGACCTCAGATGTTAAGTCCCATAATACTTAGAGCCATCTGAACCATTTTGTTATTCTTACTTCCATTGTAGTGTTGTTGCCAGAACTGTCATTTCTACATCTACATCTGCATCTACATCTACACTTGGCAAACCACCTTGAGGCATTAAAAATTTTGGTAATATTGCAGAGGATACACCCCATTGTACCAGTTATTAGGGTCTCTTCACCTTCCATTCACGTATATAACGCGGGAAGAATGTTTCCTTCAGTGCCTCTGTGCGTGCAGTAGTTATTCTAATTTTATCCTCACCATACGTAAGGGGTTGTAGTGTATTCCTAGAGTCATCAATCAAAGCCAATTCTTGAAATTTTGTTAACAGTCTTTCTCTGGAGGGTTTACGTCTATATTTAAGAGTCTTCCAGTTCTGTTCCTTCAGTACCTCTGTGACACTCTGCCACGTATCAAACAAATCTGTGAGCATTTGTACTGCCCTTCTCTTATACGTTCAGTATCCCCTGTTAGTCTCTTTTGGTACGGGTACCACACACTTGAGCAATATACTAGAACCGGTTGCACGAGCGATCTGTAAGGGATCTCTGCAGACCGATTTCCCTTTCCCAGTATTCTACCAATAAACTGAGTCTTCCACCTGCTTTACCCATAACTGCGTCTGTGGGATCATTATATTTCATATTCCAGGAAAGTGTTACACCCTGGTGTTTTCTCCAATGCAGGGCCCAGTACAGAGTATGAGGCTACCGATTAGCCATAGACATACCCAGTTTTTGTCAAAAAGATCTGTACCGGGTGATCTTAACGATGAATACTCAGCTGCCTCCAGAGAGAATCACATGAATTAATTACAGGTGTTGAACAATATATAACTTAATAAATTTTTGTAATTAAATAGGTGTGGCCCTAGAATATATGAAGCATGGGTGCGGTTACTCATAAGTAGGGAGTTTCATCAAATTACTAAATAAAACAATGGTCACTAAAAAACACTGTTTATTACAGTTTGTGCTGGACATCAGGGGAAACACAAGTACACAAGTACACGAAATCGTTTTCGTTGATTATTGAAAAAAAATCACAACAAAATTAAAGTAACAGTACCTTCAAAATGGAGGTGAATACGTCTAAGTCAATACTACACTGGGAAGGGTAGAGGGAAATTAAATTTTCGGAAGTCGCGCAGTATGTGTAGAATGTTAATCATAGAGGAAAGGAATAACTACAGAAAAATTCACGCATGCACCCACTCTCTTGGTTGAGCGAATTGACCATTCGTGCAACATGCAATAACGTGACTACTTGCCAAAAACAGCCGAGATGAGAAACTTCAAAATGTCATTTAATGTACGGAGATTATAATAACGTTCCAGTTTGAAACGCTGTAGTAAAAGACCCACTGCTCAGAATTACGTCAAATTTGAACGGATTGTTACCGAAGAAGGGGAAAAGATTGGCTAAAAGATACGAAAATTTTGCCAATAGCTGCCGCTGTAAGCGCAGAATATGCAAAATACACACATCAAAAAATGTTTCGCATCGCCCCGGTTCCCAGAAATCCTGAAGATAGACGTTGACTGTGGATACTGTATCATAGACACAGTCCTCTTGACTGTTCAGGGATGTCACTAAAGTGGCCCATAAATCTAAACAACCATGCATGAGCAGGGCCCATTAGACGGAGGGGGTCCGACAGCCGATCAGTTCCAATCATTCCACCAGGAAGGAGGTACACGGCTCGTGTTGTCCGTACTTCAACCATGCCTAGAAGGTCAATACCGTGGTTCAATAGCGTCCGCACTGTTACCTTGTACCAGTAAGGGCTCGCAACAAGGGAAGTGTCCAGGCGTCTCGGAGTGAACCAATGCGGTGTTGTTCGGACATGGAGGAGATACAGAGAAACAGGAACTGTCGACGACATGCCTCGCTCAGGCCGCCAAACGGCTACTACTGCAGTGGATGACCGCTATCTGCAGATTGTGGCTCGCAGGAACCCTGAAAGCAACAGTGCCAGGACCAACGGTGCCTTGATGAACTTGTGGATAGTACTTCACGACGAATGCAGGCATGCATGAATGCAACTCTCGGAACCGAGGTGATGCAAAACATTTTTGATGTGTATAAAAGACGCAAGGTATTCGCCTCTTCCTCAGTTTGCATCTGAGATGCTCGAAATGAGTGTCTCGATGCAGAATCGTGCGCTGTTGGTAAATCTCTTTCACAAGAATAGTGACTGTGCACTAGTACACTACTGGCCATTAAAGTTGCTACACCACGAAGATCACGTGCTAGAGACGCGAAATGTAGCCGACAGGAAGAAGATGCTGTGATATGTAAATGATTAGCTTTTCAGAGCATTCACACAAGGATGGCGCCGGTGGCGACACCTACAACGTGCTGACATGTGGAAAGTATCCATCCGATTTCTCGTACACAAACAGCAGTTGACCGGCGTTGCCTGGTGAAACGTTGTTGTGTTGCCTCGTGTGAGGAGGAGAAATGCGTACCATCACATTTCCGACTTTGATAAAGGTCAGATCGAAGCCTATCGCGATTGCGGTTTATCGTATCGCGACATTGCTGCTCGCGTTGGTCCAGATCCAATAACTGTTAGTAGAATATGGTATCGGTGGGTTCAGGACGGTAGTACGGAACGCCATGCTGGATCCCAACGGTCTCGTATCACTAGTAGTCGAGATGACAGGCATCTTATCCGCATGGCTGTAACGGATCGTGCAGCCACGTCTCGACCCCTGAGTCAACAGATGGGGACGTTTGCAAGACAACAACCATCTCCACGAACAGATCGACGACTTTTGCAGCAGCATGGCTGCGGTTACCCTTGACGCTGCATCACAGACAGGAGCGCGTGCTCTGGTGTACTCAATGACGAACCTGGGTGCACGAATGGCAAAACGTCATTTTTTCGGATGAATCCACGTTCTGTTTACAGCATCATGATGGTCGCATCCGTGTTTGGCGGCGTCGCGGTGAACGCACATTGGAAGCGTGTATTCGTCATCGCCATACTGGCGTACCACCCGCCGTGATGGTATGGGGTGCCATTGGTTACACGTCTCGGTCACCTCTTGTTCGCATTGACGGCACTTTGAACAGTGGACGTTACATTTCAGATGTGTTACGACCCGTGGCTCTACTCTTCTTTGAATCCCGGCGAAACCCTACATTTCAGCAGGATAATGCACGACCGCATGTTGCCGGTCCTGTACGGGCCTTTCTGGATACAGAAAATGTTCGACTGCTGCCCTGGCCAGCACATTCTCCTGATCTCTCACCATTTGAAAACGTCTGGTCAATGGTGGCCGAGCAACTGGCTCGTCACAATACGCCAGTCACTACTATTGATGAACCGTGGTATCGTGTCGAAGCTGCATGGGCAGCTGTACCTGCACACGCCATCCAAGCTCCGTTTAACTCAATGTCCAAGCGTATCAAGGCCGTTATTACAGCCAGAGGTGGTTGTTCTGGGTACTGATTTCTCAGTGTAATCACATGGAGTTCTAGTATAATATATTTGTCCATTGATCTGCATTTCTTCTTGGTGTAGCAATTTTAATGGCCAGTAGTGTACCTCTGCAGAAGTTCTAGGCACTAAGGGACATGATAAAAATGCGTTAGTAAGATGTCTGCCAAGGGTATGAAGAAAATAATTACGAAATTTGAATATACAGGTTCTTTTTGAAGTGCAGTGCGAGAAAGGGAGGAAAACAACTAATCCGACGTCAGTAGAAGATGTGGCCACAGCATTGCAGGAGGGGCCGAGCGGTGCGTTACAGACAAGCAGTGCAGGAGTGGACAGCTTGACCTTGGGCACGCCTGTGAGCATGGTACATGAAAGTCTAGAAAACAATCTGTATTGCTGTCCATACAAAATTAGCCATGTTAGGTGTTGCCAGTAGGGAAAACGTTTCCTCTGAAATTTCTCCCTTGTATTGAAGTTGACAATGAATGGCCACGGAGCATTCTGTAGAGAAAAAAGCCCATTTGTTTCCAAACATATATCAGTAAGCAGAATTGCACAACATGGGCAATCCCCTTGCACATGATCCGATACCGCTTCAATCTGCAAAGGTAACTTTGTAATGTAGGTTGACGGCATCGTTTACCGTAAGACAAAAATGGTTAAAATGGCTCTGAGCACTATGGGACTTAACATCTATGGTCATCAGTCCCCTAGAACTTAGAACTACTTAAACCTAACTAACCTAAGGACATCACACAACACCCAGTCATCACGAGGTAGAGAAAATCCCTGACTCCGCCGGGAATCGAACCGGGAACCCGGGCATGGGAAGCGAGAACGCTACCGCACGACCACGGGCTGCGGACTACCGTAAGACCTAATGGTTTTGAGGAGATGGGTCTGGCGAGTTAAGTATCGTTACTGGTAAACGCTACGATAGGCTTTCGCGTAATAACACCGTTCCAAACTTTCAACAGCGTGGATGTGTGAGAAAGATCATTTTTACGCAATATGCCGGAACTCCGCACATCACACAGCCAGTGAAACAACTGCTGCAGCGGCATTTTGGAGCTGCTAGAATTATCAGCTGTCATTTCCGTACAGCCTAGGCATCCAGATTACTTGATCTTAATCCGTGTGACTTCTCGCCGTGGGATTATGTCAAAGATGCTGTGTTCAGTGCCCCAGTTACACATGCAGCTGCACTGAAGGTACGCATTGTGTAGAGCATGCTGTAGGTGATCCCCGAGAAACTCGGATCGGTTGTAGAATATGCTGTTTCTTGATTTAAACTTGCTGCAGAAAACGGTGGACAGCATATTGAACATTTCTTGTATTATTCTGATGGAAGCTAAAAACCGATGTGAATGTTGTTTTTTACTCAGTTTCTGACCACAGGTCAGTGACAACCTCCTTCATCGTCCCTCTTTATGCGGTTTTTGGTTGTAGGGTATTTAAAATCCGATTTCATTCTTGCATTAAGGACGATTAAAACCGATTTCATTCTTGCATTCAGAATTCTTGACCTCAGGACAATTATAAACCGATTTTTCTCATCCATTGTGGTACGATCTAGCCATGGTGGATGGGCGTACCTTCCTAACACTGCCATAACTGTAGTGTGCCAAACTTGTGAGATAATGCACATTGCACATACGGTTCAAATGGCTCTGAGCACTATGGGACTTAACCTCTGAGGTCATCAGTCCCCTAGAACTTAGAACTACTTAAACCTGACCAACTTAAGGACATCACACACATCCATGCCCGAGGCAGGATTCGAACTTGCGACCGAAGCCGTCGCTCGGTTCCAGACTGTGGCGCCTAGAGCCGCTTGGCCACCCCGGCCGGCGCACATACGGTTCGCTTAATGTAAAACTCACGCCGTAGTCGTCGTATTGCGGGTCATCTGCCATTTGCAACAGAATTCCCTTACGTTATGACGCTTACAGAGCAGTCAAGAGTGAAAATATTCAAATAGGTTATGGGTATGCAGCCGGGTGATGTCATCTATAACCGCCGATATTTCTACAGGAGCACACCCTGCTATTTTCAACGCGAAACTAAGCTGAAAATGGCAGTATTTGCTCTTGTCGAAACGTCAGTGATTGTCGACGACGTCAACTGGCTGCATTCCCGTAAGTTATTTGTACTCGGGTCTCTAAAAGTGGGAAAATTTAGGTAATTTTTTTTGTTTCCGTAACTGTTTCCACCTTATTCAATAATATTCCGTTCAAATATGACGTCATTTTGAGTAGCGGTTCATTTTTTACAGCGTTTTGAAATTAGAACTTCAATTATAATCACATTACATATATTTAAATACCCTTGGTAAACAACTGGAAATACCGGGTACAGTTGTTTTCTGCTTGATTTTGTGATATGAATATTTACCAACTCATAACGCGCGTTAGACTTGGAAATATACAGGGTGTTACAAAAAGGTACGGCCAAACTTTCAGGAAACATTCCTCACACACAAAGAAAGAAAATATGTTATGTAGACGCTTACTTTCCATGTTAAAGCTCATTTTATTACTTCTCTTCAAATCACATTAATCATGGAATGGAAACACACAGCAACAGAACGTACCAGCGTGACTTCAAACACTTTGTTACAGGAAATGTTCAAAATGTCCTCCGTTAGCGAGAATACGTGCATCCACCCTCCGTCGCATGGAATCCCTGATGCGCTGATGCAGCCCTGGAGAATGGCTTATTGTATCACAGACGTCCGCAATACTAGCACGAAGAGTCTCTACATTTGGTACCTGGGTTGCGAAGACAAGAGCTTTCAAATGCCCCCGTAAATGAAAGTCAAGAGGGTTGAGGTCAGGAGAGCGTGGAGGCCGTGGAATTGGTCCGCCACTACCAATCCATCGGTCACCGAATCTGTTGTTGAGAAGCGTACGAACACTTCGACTGAAATTTGCAGGAGCTCCATCATGCATGAACCACATGTTGTGTCGTACTTGTAAAGGCACATGTTCTAGCAGCACAGGTAGAGTATGAAATCATGATAACGTGCTCCATTGAGCGTAGGTGGAAGAACATGGGGTCCAATCAAGACATCACCAACAATGCCTGCCCAAACGTTCACAGAAAATCTGTGTTGATGTCGTGATTGCACAATTGCGTGCGAATTCTCGTCAGCTCACACATGTCGATTGTGAAAATTTACAATTTGATCACGTTGGAATGAAACTAAAATGAGCTCTAACATGGAAATTAAGCGTTTTCGGACACATGTCCACATAACATCTTTTCTTTATTTGTGTGTGAGGAATGTTTCCCGAGAGTTTGGCCGTACCTTTTTGTAACATCCAGTATGTAAAATGAGCTGGTTTATTCATTACTATTCCCAGTGACTACATACTGACGTGTTTCATTGTTTTGCTGGAAAAACATTTACGCACTTAAAGGTTTACTACAATAAGTCCCACGTGAAAGACTTCGTCTTTACAACGTCAGATCTTTGAACCATATTTGATAAATTTCTCACTTGGCTGGCCAGAAGAGATCCTGCAGGAAATATGCGGAGGCCTGTAGTTAAGCGGGCTAGATCGCATATGAGCTCAGACAGCGGGTGAGGAATGACTTTATTGATCACAAAGTATGCATGACGAGCTTAGAAATTATTTCCATCTACAGAAATCCAAGTGCAAAGGTAGGAGAAGCACCAGAGCGTTACAGTTGCGTACGTAAAATAAGATGGCCGTCTGTGACGTCATGTTACGTGGTCCATTGATCGTGACCGGGCCAAATATCTCACGAAATAAGCGTCAAACGAAAAAACTACAAAGAACGAAACTTGTTTAGCTTGGAGGGGGAAACCAGATGGCGCTATGGTTGGTCCGCTAGATGGCGCTGCCATAGGTCAAACGGATATCAACTGCGTTTTTTTTTTAAATAGGAACCCCCGTTTTATTACGTATTCGAGTAGTACGTAAAGATATATGAATATTTTAGTTGGACCACTTTTTTCGGTTTTTGATAGATGGCGCTGTAATAGTCACAAACATATGGTTCACAATTTTAGCCGAACAGTTGGTAACAGGTAGCTTTTTTAAATTAAAATACAGAACGTAGGTACGATTGTACATTTTATTTCGGTTGTTCCAATGAGATACATGTAGCTTTGTGAACTTATCATTTCTGAGAAAGCATGCTGTTACAGCGTGATTACCTGTAAATACCACATTAATGCAATAAATGCACAAAATGATGTCCGTCAACCTCAATGCATTTGGCAATACGTCTAACGACATTCGTCTCAACAGCGAATAGTTCACCTTCCGTAATTTTCGCACATGCATTGACAATGCGCTAACGGATGTTGTCAGGCGTTGTCGGTGGATCACGATAGCAAATATCCTTCCACTTTCCCCACAGAAAGAAATTCGGAGACGTCAGATCCGGTGAACGTGCGGGCCATGGTACGTTGCTTCGACGACCAATCCACCGGTCATGAAATATGCTTTTCAATACCGCTTCAACCGCACGCGAGCTATGTGCCGGACATCCATCATGTTGGAAGTACATCGCCATTCTGTCATGCAGTGAAACGTCTTGTAGTAACATCGGTAGAACATTACGTAGGAAATCAGTATACATTGTACCATCTAGATTGCCATCGATAAAATGGGGGCCAATTATCCTTCCTCCCATGATGCCGCACCATGCATTAATCCGCCAAGGGCACTGATGTTCCACTTGTCGCAGCCATAATGGATTTTCCGTTGGCCAATAGTGCATATTACGTCGGTTTACGTTACCGCTGTTGCTGAATGACGCTTCGTCGCTAAAGAGAACACGTGCAAAAAATCTGTCATCGTCCCGTAATTTCCCTTGTGCCCAGTGGCAGATATGTACACGACGTTCAAAGCCGTCGCCATGCAATTCCTGGTGCATAGAAATATGGTACGGGTGCAATCGATGTTGATGTAGCATTCTTAACACCGACGTTTTTGAGATTCCCGATTATCGAGCAGTTTGTCTGCTACTGAGGTGCGGATAAGCCGCGACAGCAGCTAAAACACCTGCTTGGGCATCATAATTTGTTGCAGGTCGTGGTTGACGTTTCACATGTGGCTGCACACTTCCAGTTTTCTTAAATAACGTAACCATCCGGCGAACGGTCCGGACACTTGGATGATGTCGTTTCAGGATACCGAGCAGCATACATAGCAGACGCCCGTTGGTCATTTTGATCACAATAGCCATACATCAACAGGATATCGATCATTTTCCGCAACTGGTAAACAGTCCATTTTAACGCGGGTAATGTATCACGAAGCAAATACCGTCCGCACTGGCGGAGTGTTACGTGATACCACGTACTTATAGGTTTGTGACTATTACGGCGCCATCTATCACAAAGCGAAAAAAGTGGTCCAACTAAAACATTCATATTTCTGTACGTACTACACGAATATGTAATGAAAATTGGGGGTTCCTATTAAAAAAAAAAACAGTTGATGCTCGTTTGACTTATGGCAGCGCCATCTAGCGGGCCAACCATGGCGCCACCTGGTGTCCTCCTTCAAGCTAGACGAGTTTCGTTCTTTGTAGTTTTTTCGTTTGATGCTTATTTAGTGAGATATTTGGCCCGCTCTCTATCAATGGACCACCCTGTATAACAGGGTCGTTGCACTACCTTTGCACTTGGATTTCTGAAGATGGAAGTAATTTCTAAGCTTGTCATGCCTACCCCGTGATCAGTAAAGTCATTCTTCACCTGCTGTATGACTTTTTTGTGCTCTAGCAAACTTAGCTAAAGATCTACGCGTATTTACTAGATCGGTCGCTAGCCACCCACGCGACTTTGTAGCACACGCGTATGACATCCCGCAGGGCCCAGCGAACGCCTGATCTGGGGGTGGCGCTCGCTTCGGCTGGGGACCGCTGCACTGGGAGGCGCCTCGCAGCGCCCGCCTAACGGAGCGCAGGCGCCCACAAAGCGCCCCGCCATCAATCCGAGGCCGGCAAGCGCTGGCCCGTTCGTTTTTCCAGCCGCCAGGCCGGCCCCGCCAAGTGACGTGTATGATGAATCACGCTGTAAAATTTCCGGCTGCAGTGTGAGCGCGCCGCTGGCTGTTACGACTCGTTAGCCATTGCCCTGGCCCCCACCCGGGCCTCGCGCGCTCAAACCTTTCATCACCCCGCCTCTCCCTCCCCCCCCCCCCCCTCAACTTCCTCTCTCTCTTCACTCAACAACAGAGCATAAAACAGCGTGCTCGCCATAAAATCGACAAGCTTGGAGATTGATTTTAGGAGAGAATCGCGCCTGTTGCGATGCAGACAATTGACCCCCACCCACATCTCACCATAAACCTCGGGCTGGTGGGATGCGCCTCTCAGATGCCGTTGTGCTGTGGCCAGTGAAGTATTTGAGGTGTAACATATTCACCAGCGCCACTGAGTATTCTGCTGTCTCAGTATATAAACTACAGTCAACTATGTGGCACTATTATCCTTATGAGAGCGGAATTCCCCACGCTGTTCCTAAGGTATCTCATGCCTTTCATTCCGACCAATTTACGTCAACAATCATATTTATTCATTTATTTCATGGCGTATTCCATGGATCATCACTGTAATGTATCGCTGTGATGTGAAAAATCATTACATCTGTTAATGTATGAGATCGTTTGCGCGATAGTTACGTTAATTTTAAAGTACATTTATTTTTTTATATGGTGTTTGCACTGTAGCCTCAGAAGACGGATAATACCTCACACCTAAAACCAAACTAGATTTCTTTTGATACCATTTATTTTACTGCAGTGCAGTAATCCTCTCCACTCTACAGATACGATTTTTCGTAGTCCCTGTCTGGAAGGGTTCAGCTAAAGTTCTCTTTTGTAGAATTTGATACGTTCTATTTCGGATTTGCACTCTTACTCTTAATCACATTTGCGTTTTGTACTGTAATTATTGTAATTATTATTATCATCATCATTGTTATTAATATTAGTGTTTGTGGCAGTGCTGCTAATGTTATTAGTATCTAACCAGTATTATTCAAACAGAATCAGCTGCAGTAAGCTGACGACAATGCTTCTCCAAGCTCACGCACTCACCGAGCTGCAACTGTCTGTAAATTGTTTTAGTACAACATTAAACGGTTTGGCCCACTCTCTTTTTATAAGGTAATCTTATCTTAGGCATATTTTCTAATTTGTATATTTACCATAACTTCTTATGTGGCTGTAATTTTGTTTTATTTCAAATTCAAAATCTGCTTCGATTGTATGAAAACAAACGTGTGGTGTATTGCGTAGCATGATTTCCTAACATGAACTATGTGGATACATAAAATGAGCTTATGTAAAACCGTTATTTTACGTTTTTTGCCACTGCAGTATAAAATGTTTTTGTAATTTTTTGTAACCTTGCAGATGCTTATTCCTGCCAAAACTAATAACCCTGTGCACATACTCATGATCAAGGCAATAACAAACTTCATACCAGAAGCTTTCTTTACAACTTTGCACGGACTGATCAACCATTAAATCATTTGCTTAAAAAAAAAGTGTTAAATCTGAGTGATCGCTGGAACGTGAGGTGCACTTCAGGTATTGAGAAACACATTAACCAAATACCCTGTACTGGGTTTTCCTGATTTTGACGAAGAACTCAACATTTCCTGTGATGCTCTTGATTGAATTCTTAGTCAGAATATCAACGTTAAAGAGCATGCTGTAGTGTACTTATTTCAACAGCAAAACATAGTGGAATGCAATTACTCTACAACAGAGGAGGAAATGTTAGCTATGATCTATGGGATAAAACTTCCGATGTTACCGTATGGACAGAAATTCAAAGTTATAACAAATCATGGTTCATTGAAATGTCTATTGAGTTTGAAGGCTCCCTCTAGCACATTAACAAGGTGGGCTCTTCAGCTGAGTGAGTCTGATTATGAGTTCATTCACAAAATGCAGATACATTGAGCTGTAAGATGGCAGGACAAGCTCTTGGGAAAGATGTGACTGACTGGGATAACGCACAGACAGCGTATTTAGACTCTCAGAAATTTAGGCCTCGGCCACAGTTCATAATGCATAAAGGCTTGCTATGCAAATCAACAAAATGTGGACTACATGTAATGGTTCTCTTATTGCTGAGGAACGAAGTATTACAACAGGTACGTGACCACATGTTTCATGGTCATGTTGGTCAAAGAGAGACAGGTGGACTATTAGGTGAAAAATTTAGGTGGTGGATGAGAGAATATGATGGGAATCAGTGTATTCTGAACTACATATCATGTGTGCAATCAGCCAATCTCAGCCATACAAATATTTCTCTTTAAAGGTTGCTGAAGGCATAAGACCCTTTCAAATAATGGGGATTGATATCTTGTGCCTATTTATCAGAACCACAGCTTATAAAAATAGTATATTAACGATTTTTCGAGGTTTTTTTCTTTGACAGCAATTCCTGGTCTACAGGCTGCTGCAGTTGCTTCAATATTACCGAAGGATTGGGTTCTTAAATTTGGCATACCAGAAGCTTTACTGACTCATCAGGGCACAAAGTTCTTATTTGATTTGATGAAATACTTGTGCGATGTACTTCATATTCGCAAGTTTTGAACAAGTCCCTACCACCACTAGCAAAAGAACAATCCCAAAGATGATGAGTCATTACATTAATAACCACCAAACTGATTGGGACACATATCCCAAATTCGCAGTCTGTCAGTATATTTCCAAAATCTATAGTAGTACTGGTCTTCTACTGTTCAAGGTTGTCTACAGAAGGAAAATGCAATCTTCATTTGATTTTGAGTCAGCAGAGAAATTTGTGAAAAGGGTCTGTGAAGTCTGGCAGAGCCAGACAAAAAGATATGAATGCTCTGGGTACACAAGAAAGCATCAGATAGCATATAAGTCAACTTCCACATTTCAGAGTTGCTCATGCATGCTGTTTATCAAACCCTACACAACAAAAGGGAAGACAAAAAAAATCTGATGAAATACAAAAATATATATCAAGTCATTACCTCCCAGGTCAATAGGTCAATGTTAAAATTCAGCTACCAACTAAAACTTTCATTTAAATATATCAGTAGAGTAAAACCACTTAGTGGTGTAGTCTACATGCTACACAAATTCCAGTATCGGTGCCACAACAGAGCGGAGAACCAAGTAAAGTTAAAAGAAGTGCACTAACCAATACTCATGCTGCTCACAAGGCACCATACACACTTAGGTCATAAGTCCGCAGCTCGTGGTCTAGTGGTTAGCTTTTCTGCCTCTGGATCATGGGATCCCATGTTCGATTGCCAGCCATGTTGGGGATTTTCTCTGCTAGGGGTCTGGGTGTTTGTGTTGTCCTCGTCATTTCATCATCATCATCATTCATGACAGTGGCTAGATTCGACTGTGTAAAAAAAATTGGACTTCGTAAAAATTGGGACTTTGTACAGGCGCTGAGGACCGTGCCGTTGAGTGCCCCACGAACCAGACGTCATTATCAACACTTTGGTCATAAAACTAGCAGTTCATAATTCTGTATTATTGCAGTGGATTTCCATATAGCATTATTTTTACATTATTGTTTCGTACTGTTGCACTTGTACTATATGTTAGGCGTTAACGTCACATTTGTGCAAATGAGTTGCTCATTTGCGTTATTTTGTGGGCACTCCTGTTTGAAGAAGGGAGGGAGCTGATGGAAGTTTCTTTCCCTCAGGTGACGTTATGGCACGGACACCATAAAGAATGATCATCGTATTGACGTTGCAGACTAAGGAAGTGTTAGTGTTTTTGGAATGACGAGATGCACATGGTCTTATGACATTAGAGGAGTTACGAGAATGTAGAACAGGAACACCACCATTTTACAACCAGAATAGTTCCAACAGAAGCATCACTGTTCAAAGTCCAGTTATTAAGAGATGAACTCGACACAATACAATGCGCAGGGAACTGCTACTACCTCATCCACATTTTCAGAAACTAGGTACCCAGGAGATTTACCCAGTTTCTATGCCACAGAACAGGATCATCAATTGTTACAACGATCAGAAACCTATTGGCATGGAAAGGATGTAACATCAGACCAGTGGTGTCTTGTTCAATGGGCTGACTTGCAATGTAGCAAGGGCTAACTATCGTTTACCTGGAACCGTTACCGCTACGACTGTGATCAAGTTATCGAAAACAATGTTGTATCGTCCAGAAAAGCCTTTGAATAACATACCTATCCAAAATCTAACCTTTTCTAAAGACACTTTTATCTGGAGAAACTGTGGTGATTATTACTGTGGTGATTTATACTGTGGCGACTACTATGGAACAGATATTCAAACATATCCTACAAATGGTTCAAAGGGCTCTGAGGGCTATGGGACTTTACATCTGAGGTCATCAGTCCCCTAGAACTTAGAACTACTTAAACCTAACTAACCTAAGGACATCACACACATCTCATGCCCGAGGCAGGATTCGAATCTGCGACCGTAGCAGTCGTGTGGTTCCGGACTGAAGCTCCTAGAACCGCTCGGCCACAGCGGCCGACTCATATCCTACATTACGGAGAAAAACAGCATCAGAATATCATCATTGTGTTTCTACCACTAGTACCGCTGTGTTTCCTATAGCAACTTGTATACTCTGCCTCTGCTTGAGGCATAAAGCTGGCTATGCTCCAGACCTACCTAAGGACCAGATCCATGTAGAACGGCCTGAGGCCATAACTAAGAAGAAGAAACTGAAAGCAGTTCTACTGATACATTTAATTCAGTTATAGCATGTAGAATGAGGAAGATCTCAACCGTATTAGAGAGTAAAACCTAGATTTAAGTGAGAATAAGAAAAGTAACACTGAACCAAGGTCAACGTATTTTATGTAAAATGAAGTTATTGTTGGGTGATGCCAGAGCAAAATTCGGGGCGCGTATTTTGAAGACAGGAGAAATTTTGCACTCGAGAACAAATTCCCGCATGTGCATATAAATTTTTAAAGTTATTAATTTGCAAAGATGGTAGAGATTCACATCAGGCTCATACTGTATGCCGCAGTCAATATCTGTGGCATGTAAATAGTGCCAGTGTTGCAAAAGGCAGAATACAGCTCATAATACATTTCCACACTGGGCTGAGCCGTAATAAAGGAGTGCAAAACGTGCAGTATGACAGGACCCAATACATCACAACGTAAGCCTTTGCAACCCATAGTTATAACATGTAAGATTTGAGCAACCATCCCACGGCATCCTGTTCCCAATGGCAAGTGTGGAAGGCAAGGAGAGCTGACAGTAACTGAGACATCATGCTGGGGACAAATCCACTGCACCTCTGGATAATGAGGGAAAATTGACTGCATTGCCAGCCGCAATAACGTTACGTCCAGGTTATATACCTTGTGGGGACAAGACCACTGCACCTCCGGATAATGAGGACAAATTGAGTGCAATGCGGGCCACAATAACGTTACAACCAGGTTACACTCCCTAGTTGCAAAAGCTTCAGATTCAGTTTCTGGTCATCCTCTCTGCATCTCTGATTACGATGGAGTGACAGTCTCGCTATTTACAGCACAGTGTGGTTGGCGAATCGTGGTATGCTGCGTGATGCCAAGAGAAGACTTCGCCTCTGAGACCATGGCCAGTTGATTGTATTGCAGCTTAGGCTCAGAATGGTGCCACTGCCGTTTGGTCACTACCAAGACTGATAGAAGATGCAGAAGAGTATGGGCCTTACCCTGGTGAAGAGCTGTACTACCTTAAAGCTGTTGGGTGAGGCATCTGAGTACTGCCTCTCTGGCTATACATAGTACTACCTCCCTGGCTGTATGCAGTACCACCTCTCGCGCTGCACGCAGTACCATCTTCTTGAGTGTATGCTGTGTTGTTAATTTTGGGCCTGGGATTCTGCTTTCACGAAACCACAATTCATTATATGCTGTTGGTACACATCTCAATGCACGTCTGTCTACAAGAGTCTAGCTGCTGGTGAGTTACGGTAAGCTTGAGCCTGCAGAATCCTATTCCAGCTACCTGCATGACATCACTGCTGGATTCTAATTTATACCATGGTTGCAGGCAGTTCGGTGGACCTACCTCTGCACTGCAGAAGATCACAAACAATAAATATGTTTTCCGACAACACTGTTTCACTGGTGCCTTTGAGCGTATGACAACCACTCACACAAGCTTCTATGACAACCACTCACACAAGCTTCTGGTCTCAGCGTTCTGTACTGGTGGCATCACCACCTAAACTGTTCGGCTTCCACGCCCACTGAATATCCCGATACACGGAGTGGTTCTTACGGGAGAAACACCTTGTTTGTTCTGCTAAAGACTAAGGCCGAAATGGGAGAAATGGAAGTCGCTGTAGTTTAAATTAATTAATTACAATGGAAATGACAGGTAGGAATCAAAGCCCAATTCCCAAATATATGAACAGAAAGTTATATCAAATGCCTTTAATTTCAGTGAAATAAATAATAACTACCTTATAAATATATGATGGAAGATGGAGGGAAAGTCCTAAGTGAACAATCAGGTTTCCTCTGAAACGAAAATCAAGAATGAATGAAGCAGTGATCCTTCACCTGTCTTTTTGTATTGGAAAACGAACCATTTCGACAGAGTCTGAGAGAGTAACGGAATAGTTCTGATGATTATTTGTTGAAGCGTGGTCTCTATTGCAGGAGTACTGAGTGCTGGTAAAAGTGACGACAACTCTTTATCTTTCTGCTTGTGTCGATTTGTATGCTGGTTTCATGATGCTGTTAGGGTATTTTAAGGTCAGAACAACATAATACGTCAGAAAAAATCTTACTGCAAGGGGCGATTAAAACTTTTCCGTCCGAAGGTCGCACAATCTAGAATCGGTATGCCAAATAGGCAAATTCAACTTGAACACTGAGGAAATAATCCCACCAATGCACTACGTTGGAGATACCAGTTTAGTAAACCTCCTCGTCTTACTGTGCAAAGAAGTCCATTTTATAAGAGACCCAAAGCGTGAAAATCGCATGGTGGGGGGGGGGGGGTGATCAGTACTATAGGGTAGGTTGGTCGAGTGCCTCTCGCTTAAGTTGGCGTAACTTCTTCTGGCCTCCAGATCGACTGGCGTCTTGTGCCGAATCGCGACCTGTACAGTACTCGGCCACAATCCCAAAAGGGTGGTTCTCGACAGACCTTCTGCCCCATACACATTCTTCATTCTCCGATCGATGTTTGCCGGTGTTTGTCATTTGACGTCAAGAAAAGAATAACAGCATGTTGATGTTGGCTGGACCTATATGGTAATAACATTATCATAATTCACGTTTCCGCATTTACCACACACACGTCGGAAAGACACGAAGGTCACACAGATCCCTTGCTTACATGTCGTTACTTCTATACCCTCATCCTAGCCCTAACGGAAAGTGTGGAAGGCAAGGGAAACTGACAATAACTGAGACACCATGATGGGGAAAAGTCCACTTGCACCACCCTATAATGAGGGCAAATTACTGCACTGGCGGCCACAATAACGTTACGTCCAACTTAACTTGCGCTATATTGCATATACGCCGCAGAAACGCCCTCAGACGAAAACTTTTTTATCGCCCATCGTATTAGCCATAGACAGTAAATGATTTTAACGTGTTTGCGTTGCTGGCCTTTGACTGAAAGTGTAAACTCTTTGTGATATACTGAAGTAATATGATCGTTTTGAAGTGTTTTCTATAACAAACTAATGCCATGTATCGCAAACAATTGTTTCACTTGTTGAGAGGCACCGCACTGCCGACCCTCTGACTCACTGGTTACCAACCCTTTCGAGACCATTAACCCTGCCACGAGATCAGATGTCATCCAGTACCCTAAATAAAGTCTGAGATCTAAATACTATTACATTTAAAACTAACAATCCTATTTTTAAACTGCCATGTCATTTACGACATTTAGTGAATATCAAAATGGAAATCACTTCTTAATATTCCACGAAATTTAATGTTGACGTATTTTGGAATAACGTTCCGATGCAAACACTCCCTGTTGAACCAAATACGTTGCGTAGCCGTTAGCTTCTGTTTCAGTGATCTCCTGTACATGGCCTTTAACTGCAGTTTGTTAGCAGCGAAACATCAGTGTTTACGTTTTTAATATTATTATTTGTCGCCAGACTGCAATACCCTTGGGGAATTTAGTACTGGATGATGATTCCCATGTGGACGTGAGCGAATAGCTGACGGGGTGTTGGGGACTGCAATGTTAGATTTCTTCCTTTATCATTTTCTGCCAAACACTTAAGGAAAATTCCGTTAATACATAGTTAATATTCAAACAACTGAAACCCATTTTCTATGTTTATTCACTAAACCAAGAAATAATGAGTCAATGGCGTGTCTAGTTTTATTTACTTCTAACAATCTTTTTTATATTTGGTTTTGCGACTTCTCTATACATCGTAACCGTGCTTGAAGTTCATTCAAGGTCTTCATTTTCCTTTGTATTGCTACTTAAGTCTTAAGTCTATTTTCACACCTGTAGGTTGTGGTAAATGGAATCTGTTTTCTAAGTGTTTCTAATAATAACAGCTAATAACCTCAGGCGTTTTACTAAAATAGCGCCGGTTGTCTTTCACGAAAATCCATTTATAAAGTGTTGCTCTCTTGATGTCGAAGAAATTGTACTTCCATTCGAATTTCACTGTCTGAAAATATTCCTTCATTCTCAGAAACTTTTCATTTCATCATGTCAACTTTCCAAACCAGAAAAATGCTTTCTATTAGAATTTGTTACCGTGGACGAGTGATAACTATTGTCTCTGGACGAATAGGAAAAGAAATAAATAGACATCTAAAATTGGCCTAGTAAGCTCCTGGTAAGCTACGTAAGTTTCCAAATGAAGTTCTCAATGCACCTGAAACTGAAAGTTTACGAACAGTTTCAATGACCAATTTTTACATATGACAGTTGGTCGTGGTCTTTTAACAAAGATACCATTCTGAATTTGAGAGTGGCTCCTTAGCCAATGGAAAGACAAATGCTGCAAATTGCTGGAGGAACAGAAATGCAAGTAAATGGATTAGGCAACAGATCAGAGTGAGAGACGTAACTATAATAGTGATGAACAAAAAGTGGAGGTGGGCTGGGCAATAGCCAATAAGATGAGTGGTCATGGGTGGTAATGGCCAAAGGAAGTTCGGTCCTGGATTACAAGAAATAACAAATGATTAAGAAGACACACTGACGGGAGGTAGTTAAATGACACAAGAAAATGGATTCGTACCGGGGAAGAACGCAAAAAATGGTTCAAATGGCTCAAAGCACTATGGGACTTAACATCTGACGTCATCCCCTAGTCTTAGAACTACTTAAACCTAACTAACCTAAGGACATCACACACATCCAAGCTCGAGGCAGGATTCGAACCTACGACCGTAGCAGCAGCGCGGTTCCGGACTGAAGGGCCTAGAACCGCTCGGCCACACAGGCCGGCGAAGAACGCAGTGCAAGTGAATTTCTAGAGGAGGTTTTTATGTATCAACGGATGTTAAAGTGCTGCTGATGATAGTCTACTAACATAATAGAGATTTTTTAAATAAACTTAGAGTGGTCACCAAATATGCATCGAAACCAATGTGTTTTCACCCTTTACAAAGTTTCATTTTACTATTCAGCGTGTAATTAGCTCCAGTTTGAATCAGCTTCGCCAACTCATATAGTTCTTACATTGCAGATACTTCTACCTGACGACTGAACAATAACAAATATATTATAAATTATAACTTGGCAGTAACCGATCATCTCTTATCCATTGTTAGTTCAGTAATCATATTCATCTTTGCACCGCATCATATCTAATCTATGGCTCGTATAACATTCTTCGTGTTGCAGTTTGAGCATGTGTCAGTGTATCTTATGGTACCCCCTGACTTCAGAAAAACTGACTCAGTTTTGCGAAGTTTACTGGCTCTTAAATCAAGTTTTATGATGTAGGATCCTACGAAAGTGCAAGGAAGGGAATGTGCCACTGGTGCTGCTGCGTACAAAGGGTAGTTACTGCAGTAACAGGAGTTTGCCGTCCCACAAGCCACAAAGAAAAATGAGGAGACATTATGTTGACTCTAACTACTACACCGACCAACTCAATACACACTTCTGCATGCATATTTAGATTTTTTTGTTCTGAGAACAGCGGTACAGTGAGTGATGAACGTGGTGAACGGTTCCACCAATGCTTGTCAGAAACGGAACGAAGATATCAGGGTGGTTGGAACTGTTCTATGCTTGCAGAGTACTGCTGGACGTTGCCTCGAGATTCCCCAGAACAGGATTGCAGTAGATAAGCATATTTAGGAGCTCATGTCTGTGCTTGGTATATTATTTTGTAGTCATCTATGTTTCTGTTGTTAAGCTGAACCTACCTTATGTAAATCACATTTAAGTTTTAAAAAATAACATTCAGACACTTTGTAATATCGTGATGGCTGGGTGTTGTGTGCTGTCCTTAGGTTAGTTAGGTTTAAGTAGTTCTAAGTTCTAGGGGACTGATGACCACAGATGTTAAGTCCCATAGTGCTCAGAGCCATTTGAACCATTTGAACCATTTTTGAACCACTTTGTAATAGATTCATATAAAACCATCCAAAGCTGCCTCACGCTGGTATTGCATACTGTGCGTCTCTGAAATAAGCACTAATAAAAAGTAACAACAGCTTGTTTTTCTACGATCAAAAATTAATGAAGTTTCACATCTTTAATTAAAACCACAAAAAATATTATTTGTCGATCCCTCTGATTAGATCATTAACGTCTGGTCCTTTCAACCAAAACTTGTTTTTTAAGTTGCTTTCCTTGCCAAAGCCAAATGCATTTTCATCAGAACTTTCGTCGACGTGTATTTGCAACTGTGCGGCCACTCGAAGTTATTAGGGGAAAAAGTTAAGAAACTTGTTTCACTTATATTTGTGTCTTCTTCGGAGAGTTGGAAGAAAGGAAAATTACCATTCTTAAGCTGACAGCCAGAATATCATATGAACTGCGTAAAAATTGGCTGTGGCCGTTAGGGAGGAAACATTCTAGATTAGACTACAGTGAGTTAGGGAAAGACATTCGTTGTGGATGGTAGGGAAGAGATTTGATCTTTGGTTCTGCAGAATAAGAGCTCTGTATCAACCATCAAATCAAATCATTATTAAAGAAAAACGCCTAGAATTTTAAGGTTGACAGCTATAAGTGTGATGAAGACAAACTTTGCCTTATGAAAATCCACCAGCACGGAACATCAACCGCTGTTTTAAAGAGCTACAAACCACAATATTAGTTGCGTGTTTAAACCTGAGAGCATATAGTCAGCTGCGCAGGGGGGTGAATATTTTAGTGTAATTCTAAGGCTAACATTCTAGGACGGCCAAGTAAATTGGATTGTCATCTATAGTTTAGTGAATAAGTTAATAATTAATACGTGATAAAATTTCCATCTTCGCTATCTACGTATTTTCTATACGAGGCAGACAAATTAGATCATGTTATTTGTTGTGTTCGAATTTAGTTGCTGATTATTTTGAATCTCTGTAGGCCTAAATGCTTTCCATATACAATTAAAATTTTTTTAAAAGGTGACGGTGACCGTTACATAATTGGCTTTGTACGGAGGATGACGTCATGCGCAAAGCATGTCTGTGCAGAGAGGTAAACTGCGTTCAGTAGCGACCACGTAGTGGTAACCCAACAGACTTGTAGAGTTCCCTCAGAGATCACTAGCAAAAGTGACGTAGTCTTTATAGGAACGTCTCCTAGGACTATAAAATGGTGTCAGCCGCTGAGGTATCTTGCTTTCTTGTTGGATACATATCTTTAAAAAGGACTCTGTAAGATCAGTCAGCCTCCCTTTTGTCAAATTTCTGAGGCAACCAACTCGTAACATCCGCTTCGAGTGCTCAGTGTTCACTTCAGTGGTCCACGTAGTAGGCTCCTTGTTGGCAAAGGTCTGGTACTGACTGTCTTTAGTGTAGTTCTAATTTATGTGATCGGAAGACGAAGCATCGGCCCGCAGACTGCAACTGCAAGTCGAGATGTTGCTGTCACAAGCCTAAGTAGCAACTCGTCATGTTTTTCTTTCGATTTCATTGTTCGTATCTGTCTTCCTTCCTCTTACTCACTCACTCTCTCTCTCTCTCTCTCTCTCTCTCTCTCTCTCTCTCTCTTTCTCTCTCTGTTCAAACTTATCATGGCTTTCCAAACGCCAATAGTTGCTAAATTTGTAATTTTTTTTCGATCTATACCTTTACTAAGCAGAGAAAACTGAGGATTAGCACGAGTGCAGGCTCTTTCTTGATTCCAGTGTAAATTATGGTTTACTGTATAAGATATTTAAATCGTTTAGTAAAACTGGGACTATTTCTAGCGTCATTACATAGCGTGTTACTGTTAGTCTACAACACTGATTGACGACTGTACGTATTTGCTAGCTAATTCGCCCTTTGTGTAGAATCGGGCAGAAAGCCACGAGGAATGGAATCGCTTAGAGTTGCACTTGTTAGAGGAATTGTCGGGCAGGCTATGTTTATCATCACAAACTTTATTTCAAGGCAGATGAGTCTGTAGTTTGGTACGGCACTCCTGGTATGTCCTGACTCAAGAATATGGAAGGTGTAATAGTTGGCACCATCGACATCAGCTTGAAGAAAGTGCTGAATACCTTAGTTTAGTTGCAGGTTCTTACAATACCACCACTTGCAAAGTAGGTTAGAAATCAGATTAATAATGTTTCTCATGCAGCATATGTTCGCTTTATCGGGCAACAACAAAGTTATTGACTGTGGATGGTATAGTCAGAATGGAAATAATGAAGTCACTGTAAAAAAAAATCATTAATTTTGGCACTTATCTGAATGGATTCCCACGTAGATTTCGTCGAAGTTGTTATGGATCATGTTGTTGACTCTAGGGTGATTCCACTTTGACTGCTAGAAGGTCCAGATCTGCATTTTAGCAATATTTGAAGACCAAACAAATGCGTTTTTCAGGAATATCTTATTGATGAAACAATCCCAGGTCAGAACAATGGTATGGTAGAAATAATTTTTGGCTTGGTGTTCACGTTCCACATTTTTATTAAACTTCTTGTAACTTCACATATACTTCTTCTTAATTGTCACATAATCAAGAAAACAGTTTTGTATCAGTCTTCATATATTTTATTTCCACTTTAACCAAACACGAGACTTGACTGTTCCTTTACAAAGCGAAATAACAACTTAACTTCTGCAAAGTGAAACAAAGACTGCTGTGTGCGCATTCGCGCCAAAACGGTTACAAGTAAGTCAAAGATTATGACAGTCTCACAGAAATGAATACACACAAGAACCATATCACTGTAATATATCGATAC
Organism: Schistocerca americana; assembly: GCF_021461395.2. Classification (NCBI taxonomy): domain Eukaryota; kingdom Metazoa; phylum Arthropoda; class Insecta; order Orthoptera; family Acrididae; genus Schistocerca; species Schistocerca americana. The sequence continues at coordinate 247,748,386 of NC_060124.1, read as the reverse complement.
ATCAGAGTACCTATACATTAATAAAACCGAACGCGAATATTGTCACAAAAATATGTCTGTTACTTCGCAGGAAAGTAGTACGATATTACTGGTATCGAGAACTGGGCTTGGAGTGCCGTAATGGTCACGTAAATAAAGAACCATTACAAGGTGATGTATTCAGTGACTTCTTGTTTCTCTGGAAATCAGAACTGCGCCTCTCAAGGAAAGGAACGTAAATTTTCTGTTGTATTTTCTTCGGTTGCCGCATGCAACATGCCACCAACCTAACAGGCGCGTACCGCCGATTGCCACAGTTCAAGTTTGCTAGTTACGCGGCCCGCTGGAGACAGACGAAAACACTCTGGCATCGGCATAAACAGGTCAGGTTATTTTCAACCGAACGCCAGACTGCCGCCAGGATACAGTGTGTCGCCAGCCTTGCCGATAGCCGCTCAAGTATCTCAGTAAATAGCGCTTTTAGAAAAACTGTCTCTAGTTGTTGGCTTGCTTTCGTAGATTGTGGCTGTTAACGCCGTTTTCTGCGCTCTCGTGTCTTACAAACTTTTTGTATTCGTGGTGTCCTCGAGACTGAATGAAGTGACTGAATAACATTTTATGCATATCTGTAGATAAGGCTGCTTGTTTTAATCTTTATTTTATTTCGGCGTGCCAGGTATTGTGTTACATACCAGTCTTCAGCGGTCGTAAATTTACTGTTGTGCCCTCGGTTTTTTTTTGAAATTTTACGTTAAGTTCCGTTTTTTAGCACGTCCTCTTCTGTAACATGACGAGGACGTGCTAAAAACTTGAAGTTTCCAAAAAACCTACGGAAATTCAATGAGGCCACAACACTAACCTTACGACAGCTGAAGACAGGCATGTAACACGATACAGGGCCATACAAACTAAACTATTCAGTAAGTAATGCAAACACTTTTTTTCTGGATACTACGGCCTTACTTCACCTTTCGGGGAGGGCCTGTATGCTCGCATGGTACCACTATACTAGTCAACGTCGGAGACAACATCTTGCTGCATCACTGACCATCCACGTACTGCTTTTTGCAGAGTGCATCCTTTAGTGGGCCAAACAGATGGAGGTTGGAAGATACAAGATATGGTTTGCAGGGTACGTGAGGATGAGCAGTCCTGTGAAGTTTTGTTGCCGGCCAGGGAGGCCGAGAGGTTCTAGGCGCTACAGTGTGGAACCGCGAGACTGCTACGGTCGCAGATTCGAATCGTGCCTCGGGCATGGATGTGTGTGGTGTCCTTAGGTTAGTTAGGTTTAAGTAGCTCTAAGTTCTAGGGGACTGATGACCTCAGAAGTGAAGTCCCATAGTGCTCAGAGCCATTTGAACCATTTTTTAAGTTTTGTTATCACCTTTGGGCTGCGCGGACTTGTGTAAAGCACTGCGTTGTTATCGAGAAGGATACGTTCGTTCGCATTTTTGTGGCGACGAACATGCTGAAAAGTCGTTTCTTCAGTTTTCTGAGGATAGAAAAACGCACTTCAGAGTTGATCGTTGCACCATGAGGGAGGACATCAAACAAAATAACCACTCAGAGTCTAAGACGGCCATCGCAATGACTTGTTGAAGGCTACTTACAGCACCGATTGAATGTGCGAGTTTGAACTCTCTCTTCAGACGAGAGTTGGTGTGGCGCCGCTTCATACATTCGCGTTTTGTTGCCGATTGGAAGTAAATAACTATTGTTTCATCTTCTGTGACGATGTTGGGCAGAACATAGCCTCGTAAGGCGCAAGTAATTCTGCACAGATGATTCTTCGTTGCTCTTTACGGCCTTCTGTGAGGCAGCAAGGAACCCACTGGGCACACATTTGATTACACCAACCGGTAGAAGAGTGCGTCAGCATTACCAACAGAGACGTGCAGCTGCGCTGCGAGCTGTTGGTTGTGATCCGTCGGTCACCTCGAATGAGAGTGTCCGTACGTTTCTAATGCTGCAGGAGTCACGGCTGTATGCTGCCGGTTGGGAGGCGGAGGATCGGACAGGACTGCGCGACCTCGTTGCGATGATTCCAGAAGCCTCGCCCAACGACTCATCGTACTTTCGTTTACTGCCAAGTCTTTCGTAGACATTCTGCAAGAGCCTATGAATATCTGTGATGCTCTTATTAAAAAATAAAAATAAAAATAAAAATAAAAAACCCTCAGTGACAGCTGTCTGCTTGGAAAGCACCTCAATTACAGAAGTCATGTTGAAGGCTACTTACAGCAGCACCAACTATCGGATCTTTATCAAACTATAGTGGCTGAAGCCGGAATATTCGACGACGTCCCATAAAAAACTCCTCATTTTTTCGACCGAAACTGACCGAGGAAGAAACGTGAGGCAGTAAATATTGAATGCAACTTGTATGTGCAAAGAATATTGTTCATAAACTATCTTACCAACGTCGCTGCTTTACCGCAAGTATACTGGTGTCCAAATTAAAATAAAAAAATGGAAATTTTGGAAAGTTGTGTCTATTTTGTCACCTATTTTGCCACAAGCCGGAATAAAAAGGTTATAGTAAGGTAGAAACAACGTAAAGAATACGGATCGTAAACAACCGCAATATGCATAACGGTGGACAAAAATGTTCTTCGTTAACGGATTTGCACACACATTCCGACAACTGGTTAATGTGCTCAGTATGGGTTGTGACCACCTCTGACAGCATTATAGGCCTGACAACTGGGCATGCTGTCAACGATGGCATCAGTCTCATGTTGATGCAATAACGTCCATTCTTCCTGCAGAGCTGCTCGCAATCTTGGAAAGTTGTTGGTGGGTGCTGGCGTGATGCAAGTCGCTTCCCCAGTGCATCCTAGACATGCACTATGCGAGTTAAATCGAACAGGCCATTACATGCGTGGAGTATCTTCAGTTTCCAAGAGAACATCAACCACCTGCGCTCTATGAGATCGAGCATTATCGTCCATCAATACGAATATTGGGCCCACAGGTGCTCGAAACAGCCGCAGATGAGGTCCCAAGATCTCGTCACGATACCTGAAGCAGTTAAACCTTGTCGATTCACCCATCAATTTCGAAAAGAGGGGTTCGAGTGGTAAACATAATCCATGCCCACACCTTTAGGGATCCTCTTCGATACCGATTTATTTTGACACTGTTTTGTTCCCGACATCGTCTTTTGCGTTCCTTCCAGAATCACTCCCCAGACTAAATCGGGACTGCCCCACTGTTGGACCGTCCAGGTGGAATGTTGATGACTCCACTCTAGACGTTCCCTTCCGTGAAGACGCGCCAGAGGTAGACGAACAGTAGGTCTCCTATTTAAAGGTCACTCTGCCGACGCCTTCTGCACGCCATTTGCCTCCATACAACACGTCTAGTGGATGCCGAGAGCTCACATGCCAATTGCCGTGCAACATTAAGGTGGTACCATCGAGCCCACACAGCCAAATAACAGTCCTAGTCACATGTGATCGGCCCTGCCCTGACCTTCGGGATACAGTTTTGGCCTTTATAAATTGTCGCCACATCCGACAAGAACATTAAGCCATCTACATCTGCATACATCTACATATATACTCCGCTAGCGACCAAGAGGTGTGTGGCGGAGGGCACAACTCGCACCAAAGTCATATTTCCTCCCCTCTCTTCCATTCGCGGATTGCGCGAGGGAAAACCGACTGTCTGAACGCCTCAGTACGAGCTCTAATTTCTTTTATCTTTGAATGGTGATCACTGCGCGATTTGAAAGTTGGTGGTAATAATATATGCTCTACATCCTCGGCGAAGATCGGATTTCGGAATATACTGAGCAGCCCCTTTCGTTTAGCACATCGTCTATCTGCAAGTGTACCCCACTTAAAACTTTCTATGGCATCTGTAACGCTCTCGCAATGGCTAAATGTATCAGTCACGAATCATACCGCTCTTCTTTGGACCTTTACCGAACTGGTAAAGGTCCAATACAGACGAACAATACTCTAAGACTGGACCAACTAAAGTAGCGTAAGGAATTTCCTTTGTTGAAGGAGTGCATCGCATCAGGATTCTACCAATAAACCGCAATCTAGAGTTCGCCTTGCTCGTTACTTGTGTAATCTGATCATTCCATTTGAGATCATTTCGAATAGTCACATCCAGATACTTGACGGATGTTACCGCTTCCAAATACTGGGCATTTATTTTGTACTCGTACAGCAATGGGAATTTTCGCCTTGTTACACGCAGTAGGTTACACTTACTAATGTCGAGAGATAACTGCCAGTCATTACACCACAAATTTATTTTCTGCAAATCCTCATTGATTTGTTCACAAATTTCGTGTGATACTACTTCCCTGTAGACTACAGCATCATCGGCAAACAGTCTAATGCCGCTGTCAGTACCATCAATTAGATCGTTTATGTAAATCGTAAAACGCAGCGGACCTATTACGCTGCCCTGGGGCACACCTGAAGTTACGCCATCGGGCGAAATCAGTTTGCAACTGTCCTGCTTCCTTTTTTTCTATGGCCCTCCACAACAGTGAGTCTAGGAGGCATCTTCTAGGAGCCGTACTGCACCGTCCGTGACAGTGTACACACCGACTGTGGACGTGGGGATACTCGGACAACATTACCTCGTTTCATAGGTGCACTGATGTCATCGTTAGCATGGTTGTTCGTTGACCGGAATGCCGTCTTACGTTCAGAACACGATCGTACGAACAACTGGTTGATATTACACTACTGGCCATTAAAATTCCTACACCAAGAAGAAATGCAGAGGATAAACGGGTATTCGTTGGACAGATATATTATACTAGAACTGACTAGTGATTACATTTTCACGCAATTTGGGTGCATAGATCCTGAGAAATTAGTACCCAGAATAACCACCTCTGGCCGTAATAACGGCCTTGATACGCCTGGGCATTGAGTAAAACAGAGCATGGATGGCGTGTACAGGTACAGCTGCCCATGCACCTTCAACACGATACCACAGTTCATCAAGAGTAGTGACTGGCGTATTGTGACGAGCCAGTTGCTCGGCCACCATTGACCAGACGTTTTCAAATGGTGAGAGATCAGGAGAATGTGCTGGCCAGGGCAGCAGTCGAACATTTTCTGTATCCAGAAAGGCCCGTATAGAAACTGCAACATGCGGTCGTGCATTATCCTGCTGAAATGTAGGGTTTCGCAGGGATCGAATGAAGGGCAGATCCACGGGTCGTAACACATATGAAATGTAACGTCCACTGTTCAAAGTGCCGTCAATGCGAACAAGAGGTGACCGAGACGTGTAACCAATGGCGCCCCATACCATCACGCCTGGTGATACGCCAGTATGGCGATGACGAATACACGCTTCCAATGTGCGTTCACCGCGATGTCGCCAAACACGGATGTGACCATCATGATGATGTAAACAGAACCTGGATTCATCCGAAAAAAATTACGTTTTGCCATTAGTACACCCAGGTTCGTCGTTGAGTACACCGTCGCAGGCGCTTCTGTCTGTGATGCAGCGTCAAGGGTAGCCGCAGCCGTGGTCTCCGAGCTGATAGTCCATGTTGCTGCAAACGTCGTCGAACTGTTCGTGCAGATGGTTGTTGTCTTGCAAACGTCCCCATCTGTTGACTCAGGTATCGAGACGTGGCTGCACGTTCCGTTACAGCCATGCGGATAAGATGCCTGTCATCTCGACTGCTAGTGATACGAGGCCGTTGGGATCCAGTACGGCGTTCCGTATTACCCTCGTGAACCCACCGATTCCATATTGTGCTAACAGTCATTGTATCTCGACCAACGCGAGCAGCAATGTCGCGATACGATAAACCGCAATCGCGATAGGCTACAATCCGACCTTTCTCAAAGTCGGAAACGTGATGGTAAGCATTTCTACTCATTACACGAGGCATGACAACAACTTTTCACCAGGAAACACCGTTGTAGGTGTCGCCACCGGCGTCAACCTTGTGTGAATGCTCTGAAAAGCTAATCATTTGCATATCACAGCATCTTCTTCCTGTCGGTTAAATTTCGCTTCTGTAGCACGTCATCTTCGTGGTGTAGCAATTTTAATCGGCAGTAGTTTATCAAGCATTAGGCACAGGACGGGGAAATAGCGGTTTGTTGCTTTAATTTAGGACAGTAGAATAGTTTCCATATTATCGGTGATTAACATATTTCAACTCAGCGCCTTTCTCGACGTCTACTTCCGTTGAGGATTTCCCACCTACCCTGCATTGTACGTACGTTGATTTATTTGACCCCAAGAATCCCCTTGTGGCACTTTAGGATACAGTAGAGAAACGCGCGATGGAGACCGTGTATTCCAGAACGTGAATTAGTCAATTGTCGAAGAGGCGTGCTGTGACAGCAGGCGGTGGCTGGCGGCCGAGGCCGGGGGGAGCGCAGAGGCAGCTCGCGAGGCAACACCCCCCTCCCCTGCCACCCAGCACTCTGCCCGGCCGCGCTGGTTTAATTAATTTAATGCAGGCGCATTTCATCTCGTTTTAAAGCGAACCTCCACGCCGAGAGAAGCCAGCGGGCCCGTGAGATACACGCCGCAGGCGAGCCGGCTCGCCCTCCCGTCACTCCACGTGGCCCTCTCTACACGACCGTCTGCTGCCAGCACGAGATCACAGAAACGGCCAATTACGGCAGGACACTGCTGGACGGAAAAGGTGGTACAAGGAGTGCATGCAAGAGATCGTTGAACTTTAACGTAAAACAAGGGAAGCAGGCGAGACTATAAAATATCTTTCTACGTTCACCTTGTGATATTTCTGGCTATAGCAGCCATCGTCTCTAGCTCCGGGATTCTTTCCCCAGAGCAATATGCATATGACGTAATCAGGTACCAGTAGGAGCTGGTACCTGTCTCGTGGGAAAGACCACCAGGATTGTAGTCTACCAATGTGATTGGCAGATACATTCGTGGGCTGCGTGCCAAAAAATGGCTCTGAGCACTATGGATTTAACTGCTGAGGTCATCAGTCCCCTGTAACTTAAAACTACTTAAACCTAACTAACTTAAGAACGTCACACACATCCATGCCCGAGGCAGGATTCGAACCTGCGACAGTAGCAGTCGCGCGGTTCCAGACTGAAGCGCCTAGAACCGCTCGGCCACAATGGCCTGCGTGCCAAAACGCTAACTTTCTTTCGTTAATAATTTAATAAGGGTATGTTAAAATTGCTTAACATTCTGCAATAGGAGTGTCTAAATATCATCTACTCATTTCGAAAGTCAGAATTGCACGTAAAAGTAAAAACAAAAGCTAAACGACAGGCCAGATAAGGCTATTCGGGTGTATTTGGCGCTCCGCTTGGACCGGGCTATCAGTCGAAGTAGAGGCGCTGCCTAATAAGATTGGAATGGGTAATCTCGGGTTACTGATGTGTTGTCTGGCGAAACAGTTCTGTTACCGTTTTTATGTAAAGTGCTAATAAGATCTGAAGGGGCAGTCATGGTAGACAGACGTGCTGTGTGACGTGATTAGTGATATTAAAATATTTATACAAACTCAGTAAAGTGTTACCCACATCGGAAGGGATAGTGTTGGGAGACAGACGTGTGTCTGAAGCGAACAATTATGCTTCAAATTTTATGCAAATTCAGTAAAGTGTTAATGACATAGGAAGGTGCAGGCGTGGTGGACAAACGTGTTGTCTGATACCGTCGATCGAATCTTAGTTTTGTGCAGGAACAATGGGCTAGAGCATTTCAAGAAAGCGTAATATGTAATCAGTTACTTGTGTCGCAACATAAAGTTTGTAAATATATTACCAACTTGTGATTTGTTAAAATACAGAGAATAAGGTGTGTAACTTGCCGTTTCTCGTGTTCTACGAGTAGCATCTCTAAACAGAGAATGAATTAGTTATTTACGTAACTTCAGTTCCTAGCTAACAGTTCATTACCTCCTCAAGACGACGTATATACGACCTACGTGCTGCTGTCTGCGCAGGGGACATATTTAGAAGACTGCAGGTTGGTCGACGTTAACAGAACTTTACGCAAATAACTCAGGGCTGTGAAACTAACTAGGCACCTCGCGTGAAATTCATTCCCAGAGCAAATGGGGTCATCAGCACATACGCTGTAGTAACACGGAGAACGTTGATGTGATTCACTATTCCATAATCATATTATTTTACGCTGTAATCTACTCCTCAAGGGATGGACAAAACATAGAAACACCAAGAACTCAACGAATTACCATGCCTAAGACGGTGTGGAAAAACTGTTGCCATTCCAAACAGCTTCCAATCGTCTCGGGATGGATAAATACAGGTCCTGTATGATTTTAAAGGGAATCACATACCATTTTTTCTGCACCATTCGGCAACTTCAGATACCCACGAAGGAGGTGGATAGCGATCACGAAACCTTCTCTCCAAAGTAGACAACAAAAGCTCATTAATGCTGAGATCTGGTTACTGTGGTGACCAGCGGAGATGTGACAGTTCACCCTCGTGCTCACTAAACCAGTCCTGGACAGTGAGAGCTGTGTCAAAAGGGGCCCCGTCCTCTTGCAACACGGAAACATCATTGGGGAACAAATACTGTACTATCGGCTGAACCCTATCAGCCAAAATGGTCACACAATCCACGGCAGTTAAGCGATGCTACAGAGTAAGCATGGGGCCCATGGAACACCACCATATGTCTGACCAAATCATCACGGAATCGCCGCCATGTTTCTGTCTTGGTGCATTACTAATATCTTTCGATATTCACATAGCTGCTTGTCTTTTATCCAAAGGCCTCTTTAATTTTTCTGTTGGTGGTAGTTATCCTTACCATAGTGATACATGCTCCTAAATCGTTACATTCGTCCTCTAGCCGTTCCAACTTTGCCGTTTTGCACGTCTTATCACTCTTCTTGTTCAGACGTTTATGTTCCTCATACGCTGTGTCATTTCCTGCATTTTTGTATTTTCTCCTTCTATCAGTTAATTTCATTATCTCTTATGCTATCCAAGGATTACTACTAGGTCTTGTCTTTTTACCTATTTGATTCTCTGCTGCCGTCACTGTTTCATCTCTTGGAACAACACACTCGTCTTCTACTGTATTCCTTTCCCCTGTTCTAATTAATCGTTGCCTAAGGTTCCCTCCGAAATTCTCAACAACCTCTGTGTCTTTCATCTTATTCAGTTTCCATCTCCTTAATTTCCTACCTTTTTGCAATTTATTCAGTTCATAGCCAAAAAATTTTTGGGCAGAGCTCACATCTGCCCACTGGAAATGTCATCAATTTAAAATCTTTTTCCGAACTCTGTGTTACCATCATATAATCAATCTGAAACCTTCCGGTGTCTCCAGGTATTTTACATGTGTCAAGCCTTTCTCATGATTCTTAAACCAAGATTCACTTATTGTTTTCCCTTGTCTTCATTCTCCTACTGTTGAATACCAAACCCCCATCACAATTAAATGTTCGTTTCCCTCATTTATATGAATAATTTCTTTTATCTCATCATTCCCGTACAGTTCATCACTCTCTTCATCATCTGTTGAGCTAGTAAGTTCATGAACTTGTGCTATTGTAGTAAATATGGGCATCGTGACTATCGTGGTTACGATAATGCGTTCACTACGCTGTTCATAGTAGCTTACCCGCAATCATGTTTTCTTATTCGTTATTCTACATCTACATCTACATCTAAATCCATACTCCGCAAGCCACCTGAAGGTGTGTGGCGGAGGGTACCCTGAGTACCTCTATCGGTTCTCCCTTCTATTCCAGTCTCGTATTGTTCGTGGAAAGAAGGATTGTCTGTATGCTTCTGTGTGGGCTCTAATCTCTCTGATTTTATCCTCATGGTCTCCTCGCGAGATATACGTAGGAGGGAGCAATATACCGCTGGACTCTTCAGTGAAGGTACGCTCTCGAAATTTTAACAAAAGCCCATTCCGAGCTACTGAGCGTCTCTCCTGCAGAGTCTTCCACTGGAGTTTATCTATCATCTCCGTAACGCTTTCGCGATTACTAAATAATCCTGTATCGAAGCGCGCTGCTCTCCGTTGGATCTTCTCTATCTCTTCTATCAACCCTATCTGGTACGGATCCCACACCGCTGAGCAGTATTCAAGCAGTGGGCGAACAAGCGTACTGTAACCTACTTCCTTTGTTTTCGGATTGCATTTCCTTAGGATTTTTCCAATGAATCTCAGTTTGGCATCTGCTTTACCGACGATCAACTTTATATGATCATTCCATTTGAAATCACTCCTAATGCGTACTCCCAGATAATTTATGGAATTAACTGCTTCCAGTTGCTGACGTGCTATTTTGTAGCTAAATGATAAGGGATCTATCTTTCTATGTATTCGCAGCACATTACACTTGTCTACATTTAGATTCAAGTGCCATTCCTTTCACCATGCGTCAATTCGCTGCAGATACTCCTGCATTTCAGTACAATTTTCCATTATTACAACCTCTCGATACACCACAGCATCATCTGCAAAAAGCCTCAGTGAACTTCCGATGTCATCCACCAGGTCATTTATGTATATTGTGAACAACGACGGTCCCATGACACTCCCCTGTGGCACACCTGAAATCACTCTTACTTCGGAAGACTTCTCTCCATTGAGAATGACATGCTGCGTTCTGTTATCTAGGAACTCCTCAGTCCAATCACACAATTGTTCTGATAGTCCATATGCTCTTACTTTGTTCATTAAACGACTGTGGGGAACTGTATTGAACGCCTTGCGGAAGTCAAGAAACACAGCATCTACCTGGGAACCCGTGTCTATAGCCCTCTCAGTCTCGTGGGCGAATAGCGCGAGCTGGGTTTCACACGACCGTCTTTTTCGAAACCCATGCTGATTCCTACAGAGTAGATTTCTAGTCTCCAGGAAAGTCATTATACTCGAACATAATACGTGTTCGAAAATTCTACAACTGATCGACGTTAGAGATATAGGTCTATAGTTCTGCACATCTGTTCGACGTCCCTTCTTGAAAACGGGGATGACCTGTGCCCTTTTCCAATCCTTTGGAACGCTACGCTCTTCTAGAGACCTGCGGTACACCGCTGCAAGAAGGGGGCAAGTTCCTTCGCGTACTCTGTGTAAAATCGAACTGGTATCCCATCAGGTCCAGCGGCCTTTCCTCTTTTGAGCGATTTTAATTGTTTCTCTATCCCTCTGTCGTCTATTTCTATATCTACCATTTTGTCATCTGAGCGACAGTCTAGAGAAGGAACTACAGTGCAGTCTTCCTCTGTGAAACAGCTTTGGAAAAAGACATTTAGCATCTCGGCCCTTAGTTCGTCATCCTCTGTTTCAGTACCATTTTGCTCACAGAGTGTCTGGACGTTTTGTTTTGATCCACCTACCGCTTTGACATAAGACCAGAATTTCTTAGGATTTTCTGCCAAGTCAGTACATAGAACTTTACTTTCAAGTTCATTGAACGCCTCTCGCATAGCCCTTCTCACACTACATTTCGCTTTGCGTAATTTTTGTTTGTCTGCAAGGCTTTGGCTATGTTTATGTTTGATGAGAAGTTCCCTTTGCTTCCGCAGCAGTTTTCTAACCCGGTTGTTGTACCACGGTGGCTCTTTTCCACCTCTTAAGATCTTGCTTGGCACATACTCATCCAACGCATATTGTACGACGGTTTTGAACTTTGTCCACTGATCCTCAACACTATCTGTACTTGAGACAAAACTTTTGTGTTGAGCCGTCAGGTACTCTGTAATCTGCTTTTTGTCACTTTTGCTAAACAGAAAAATCTTCCTACCTTTTTTAATATTTCTATTTACGGCTGAAATCATCGATGCCGTAACTGCTTTATGATCGCTGATTCCCTGTTCTGCGTTAACTGTTCTGTGTTCAAATAACTCAGGTCTGTTTGTCACCAGAAGGTCCTATATGTTATCGCCACGAGTCGGTTTTCTGTTTAACTGCTCAAGGTAGTTTTCAGATAAAGCACTCAAAAAAATTTCACTGGATTCTTTGTCCCTGCCACCCGTTATGAACGTTTGAGTCTCACAGACTACATCCGGCAAATTAAAATGTCCACCCAGAACTATAACTTTGTGGGGAAATCTACTCGAAATATTTTCCAAATTATCCTTCAGGTGCTCAGCCACAACAGCCTACTCCCGAACTATCCCTCTTTCATTTTGTATTTATAACCCTGCATTCGCCTGACCAGAAGTCCTGTTCCTTCTGCCACCGAGTTTCACTAATTCTCACTACAACTAACTTCAACCTATCTATTCAGCCTTTTAAACTTTCTAATCGATGAGCCCGACCAGGAGCTCTAACAGTCGCTTCTCAAATCCGTAGGATGCCAGTTCTGTTACTCCTGATAACGACGTCCTCCTGAGTAGTCCCCGCCCGTATAAGCGAATGGGCGACCTGTTTTACCTCTGGAATATTTTGCTAAAGATGGCGCCATCATCATTTAACCATACAGTACAGCAGCATGTCTTCGGGAAAAGTTAGGCCTGCAGTTTGCCTTTGCTTTCAGCCATTCGTCGTACTGCGATGCCGCTTTGGTGGGTGTTAAAAGGCCACATCAATCATCCAGACTGGACCCTGTAACTACTCTTCAGGAACCACACTTTTGTCTTGCCTCTCAACGGACGTCCCTCCACTGTGGTTGCACCTATTACACGTCTATCTGTAACGCTGAGACACGCAAGCTTGGCCACCATCAGCTAGGTCTATGATTCATGGGGAGACAAGAGTACAGAAAGGTAACACGAAGGTCGCCGGGACGAGCCCCTGTGAGGAAGCCTTTTTTGTATTATAAGTTTTTACGTTACTTACACGGCAAATAAACCGAAATAACGTTCAGTATATCGTATTTATTAATATTTTCATAAATGGCCTGAAAAGAAAAGACAAAGGAAAATTTAGGATTAGAAACCAATTTCCAGTAATGCTTACATGAGATCTTCGTATAAAATTAGATACTTCTATTATTTTACAGTTGATTACTCACACTTGCTGGAGTGATATCCATCGTAGAAACAGGGAAGCAGTAATTTTCTCGGCATCTTACAGTTGTGTATTTGATTTAAAGTTTCTATCGGAGAACAAACTTCATTCACATTCATAAATGGTTCGTTCTCATCGCACAGTTTTGCAGCAAACCACGTCGAATACTGGCGAGGATAACCAGTGATGTACAACAGAATGTATTCAAATGGTTCAAATGGCTCTGAGCACTATGGGACTTAACATCTGAGGTCATCAGTCCCCTAGAACTTAGAATTACTTAAACCTAACGAACCTAATGACATCCTGCCCGAGGCGGGTTTCGAACCTGCGACCATAGCAGTCGTGCGGTTCCGGACTGAAGCGCCTAGAACCGCTCGGCAACAGCGGCCGGTACAGAATGTATTAGGTTGGTACATAAGTTCGTAGCGTTTTTGTTTTGTGTATTGGTATTCTGGCTGCTATGGCTTTATTTATCAATTGTCATTTCTTATTTGCAGATTTCTGTTGGTATCTGAGATTTGTTACTTTGTCGTTTTCAGATAATGAGTGGGGCTGAGGACGCTAGAAAATGGGGTGCTAAGTGGAGAAACCGTAACATTTCTGAGATATTCTTCTGTTTGACTTCAATAGAAGGGTGACTGCAGTGGAAGCAGCCAGAGACATACCTGCCGTGTATGAGGATAGTGCCAGTGGGCAGAAAATTGTTTCTAGTTTTAAGGAATATCGTTCTGATCTTCGGGGTTTGCTGAAGATCGTTTAAATACATTAATCCACAATGATCCATGTCAGTGTGCTCGAGAACTGGCAAATGTGATGAACTGTGACCATTTCACAATCGTGCGACATTTGCATGCAATGGGGAAGGATAGAAACTGGATGTATGGGTACCACATGCTCTAAGCCAAAATAAAATTTAAAAAACCAGAGGGTGGCCTATGTGTATCTCTGCTTGCTCGTCATCAATTGGATAGTGAACAACGTCGACTATTCCTCTCCTATATCTTGACTGCTGACGAGAAATGGTGTCTTCACGCAAAAATAAGGAAGAGAAAGTAATGGTTGGGACGAAACAAAGCAGCAGCTCCCGGCAGAAAGTTCTGAGTGCATACCCAAATATAATTTTATAAGGGGGTTAGTCTGTGTTGTTGCCCCGGATGATGATTACACGAACATTTTGTCAGTATTTGTAAGCGGTAGGTCCTTGAGGTACGGCAATACGTGAACAGGAGAAGTAAGTTTAAACAATTTTATTAACAAAGGCGGATTATGAAACATGCACGCCACGCGCACCCATCACCACTGTGTCTGACATCCTAACACCGGCTAGTTACGGTCGTATCAAAAGGCTCCATGGTCAGCTAAGGAAAGAGACATATTCGCGCCCGAGGCCGCGCTCGTTAATACTGCCCGCTGCGGACGGCGGCCAGTCGCGTACCCCCCGTCGCAGTGCGGCCAGAAGCGCGTCTGCTGACTAAGCGAATCGTAAGCATTCCAGACAGGTCAGCTGGCGAGCGCTTGTTAACGAACCGCACAGCTGCTTGCAACACGTAGACCCTTACAATTTTATGCATCTGGTGGAACAGTGATGGTGTGGTGTACTGGGAATTGCTTCCCCGAGGTGCAACCATCACTGCCGGCATTTATTGCCAACAAATGAAACGTCTTCCAGACGCAGTGCAAGAACGACCAGGAAGACGGTGTGAAGTGATGCTATTAGAAGATAACGCCAGCCCACATTCTGTTAAACTGACGAAAAACACTACAGATGAGTAGGGTTTGAAAGTCATTCCACACCCACATTATTCACCTTATGTTGCGCCCTCAGAATTTGACCTTCTCCGATCTCTATCGAACATTCTTCAATGAATTTTCTTTCTGGATGAAAATGCTCTCCGAACATGTCTTGATGCGTTCTTCTCCTTGAAACCACGTGATTTCTAGATTCAAGGAATGTAAACGGTACCCCAGCGCTGGCAGACTGTAGTAAATGGTGACGGAGGATATATAATTGATGACTAAAGTCTCAGTTATGTGTATCTGATGTGTCTATTAAACTCATGGAAAAACACTAGGAATTAAACAGCAATCTAATACTTTATGCAGCATTCTAAGTATGAGATTTAGTTTTCTCTCTCGATGAGATAGAAGCAGTTTTGATGTTCTGGCATAACCATAAGCCCCAGAACGAAGACGAAGAACGCAAGACCAGAGAAGGTGGTGAAACGACGTCGGCCAATGGTGCGCTGATTAGGACCGCGCCACGACAGGAGTGGCACCTGCAATAAGTGAATATAGGCGCCGCTCCTGCTACCCTCGGCCCCTAACGTCCCATCAGCTTTACCTCAGTCATCAGCAAGGTCCTGGAATCCATCCTCACCCGACGCATCCACCAGCACCTCCACCAGCACCGCCTCCTTCCCTCTACCCAAAGTGGCTTTTGGCCATCCTTCTCTGCTGATGACCTTCTCCTTCACCTCACTCACCTTCTCGCCGAACGATTAAATTCCTGTCGCTCCACCATCTTCCTCTCTCTCGACCTTGAGCGTGCCTACGACCGTGTATGGCATTCCGGTCTCCACTTCAAGCTCCAAACCTTCGCCCTTCCTATTAACTATGTGTGCCTGATCGCCTCCTTCCATTCTCACCGTCCTTCCTATGTCACCATCCATAACACAGATTCCTACACCTTCCACCCCTCCGCCAGTGCGCCCAAAGGTTCCGTCCTCTCCCTTCTTCTCTACCTTCTTTACACGGCGAACATGCCACCGCCTTCACCCTCCCCCCCTCCTCACACCTTCTCCAATACACCGATGACACTGCCTTCCTTGCCATCGCCCCCACCCTGCGACGCTCCCAGCACCTTCTCCAATCCCATCTTGACCAGTTCACCACTTGGTGTAACCAGTGGCTGCTCAAGGTCAATCCTTCCGAAACACAGGCGATCATTGTATACAAAACCACCCCTTCCTTCCATCTCCTAGATTTTTATCTGACTGTCTATGGTCATCCTATCAACCTCACCCCCTCCCTCAAGTACCTTGGCGTCACCCTTTACCGTCACCTCTCCTGGACCCCCCATCTCTGGACAATGCAAGCCAAGGCACATTACTGACTCCACCTCCTCAAGCTCCTTTCTGGCCAGACATGGGGTCAGGACCCCTCCACAATCCTCCACAACTATAAATCTCTCATCCGCCCCATCCTCTGTTATGCCAATCCCAACTGGATCTCCACCCCTCCTACCTTCTAAAAGTCCCTTCAAATCCTGGAACGCCATGTGCTCCACCTCACCTATCACATCTGCTTCCCACCCCCACGTGGATCCTGTATGACGTAATTCTTTTCCCACTCCTTCTCTTCCTTGAATGGATGCGGATCCTTTACACCTCCTGTAAACTTGATCCCTCTCACCCGCTTGTCTCTCCCATCCTTTCCCATGCCCATCCACTGCCGTGGCTTTACAGCTGCAACCAACCCACTCTCCATCTGTAAGGTGTCAGGCAATTCCAACACCTTCCATGAAAACCCTGACATCATAAGCAAATCCAGCACTGTGCCACATAGCTCCGAATAAATCGTGACATTAAATTAACCAAAGTAATACAATTAACAAGTGAGCAAATGGAATACCACAGACTAACACAAGAATGCCTAAGTGCATGTCATACCTTCCCACCATGAAACAGACGCATTTCCGAGGGGAGAAACGAGAACAGAAGCTGAGAGCAGAACTACGTTAAGCTAGAAGGCCCTACAATAAGGGACGGACACCCACGTCGCATCCAACCGCCAGGACCACCCCCCAGACCATGTTAAAGCATAGAGCCCTCCGGAAGAACAGTATAGATCTTACAATAACACTAAATGGGCCACACCAGCTGCAAGTTTTATCGTGAGACTTTTTCGCGTCTCTGTTACGTTGCAAACGTTAAAAACATTGCCCCACCACAAAAAGTATAACGTTTCTCATTGGATAGACAGAATTTTTGTAGGGGGAGCTTAAGGTTAACATTGAGACCCTGATTGGTCAGATGAAAACACAGCCAGATAGGTTTTTTTTTTTTTTTTTTTTTTAAACCAACCTCGGTAAATTGTAGTGAGGAGAAGTTAGGAAAGAGTTGCTTCTGAGACAGCGAGCTGTATCGAGCTGCGCCGCCTGCCGCCCCCTGATGCTGCCTAACCAACGACAATGTAATTAACACATGCCATGCTGCATAACAGTGCATGAAGCTTCACTCAGAACTGCAGAAGTCTCATCTGTTACACCCCCTTTTTACGTAATACTAGTGTCGATCGTCAATTAAATCTCATGATGTTCACATTTGCTACTTGAAGTAAAAATCTGAAACGCAATGAGTTTGCTGTTATATAATTATTGAGAAGCCACATCAGCCACTGTAATTTACGACAAGTTAGATAAGTATTTAAAGATAACTGAGGGTCACTGTAGACCATTTTGATAGTTTTCTCTTTTGTGAAACTTAATTTAAACCTAGATTATAGATGTGATATGGCATAGGTCATCCTTCGATCCATTGTAGAACTTGGTAACCCATTCAGGGAATATTCGTTCACATTTTTGTTGAACGCAATGGGTTTTTATCATCCTGTATTAAAACATTTCCTTTTATCAATAGTGCAATTTATAAACAATGTTTTGTGAGTAGAATAAAATTTCCAATGGTAATCTTAACTGCTTTTTCGACGTTATTTTACCAGCTAACTAAAATTAGGAAAGCCTTGAACCCCTTCCACTAAATTTAGTTAATATTAAGATTCTTTTACAGGGAGTGCAGTGGAGCTGACGGTGAAATCATTAAGTATTTGGTTATATCGTCGCTAGTCTCACTGAACTCTACATGTCATGTGTGGTCTGGCGTCTCCTTACCAGCAACAGATCCCAGGTTCAAACTAGTCAATTCCCTAAAAACCACGCTCAGAGCGTCGTTGCGCGAAAGTGGTAGGGAGACATGACTTAGAACAAACAGACACCACGCAGAATATTAGAGATCTTACTATATTCCATACCCCTACCCAAGGTGGCTCCCGCCAACTCCCTCTTCTTGATGATGCCCTTGTCCCCTCTATCTACCCCTCCTACCAGATTTGATCCTCCCCTTCCTCATCCTGTGTTTTTTCCCCAGGGGTGCCTCTTTTCCCTTCTCTTCCTCCTCACTTCCTCCCGCCTCCTCTCTCCCTCTCCTCCCCCCTTTCTGGACTTCCACCCCCCCATACCTTCTCCCCTCCCCCTCCCTTCTTCTCTCCAACTGGCATCCTCCCCCCTCCTTCCTACCCTCCTTTTGTCCCCTATGGCAGGCCCCTGACTTTTTGGAGGATACAGTATGTTTTAGTGCGCCAAAGTTCGTCACCATTGTGCTAGTGTTTCTCTTCCCATCAGTTCATCAGTGTCTCTCCTTCAGTGCTCTTACGTTCACGTGTGCAACTCTGTGTCTCCGTTTGTGTATAGCGCTGTTTTTTATGCAACTAGTGCGTCCGTGAACGCCTTCCTTTACTTTAATATGTATGTCTCCTGTTTTTATCCACCATGTATGTTTGTTTTTTGGTATTTCTGATTAATGTATGATTTTCTATGGCCGAAGAGCCTTTATGTAAAGGTTTGAAAATCACAATAAAGAAAAAAAAAATACCCTTGGCCACTCAGATGGGTTCAGTATACGGAGATTAGTGGACAGTACAGAGGC
The DNA here is from genome assembly GCF_021461395.2 of Schistocerca americana. NCBI lineage: Eukaryota > Metazoa > Arthropoda > Insecta > Orthoptera > Acrididae > Schistocerca > Schistocerca americana. Next base: position 247,729,760 of record NC_060124.1, on the reverse strand, counting down.
TGGCCGGTGTGGCCGAGCGGTTCTAGGTGCTTCAGTCTGGAGCTGAGAGAACGCTACTGTCGCAGGTACGAATCCTGTCTCGGGAATGGATGTGTGTGATGTCCTTAGGTTAGTTAGGTTTAAGTAATTCTAAGTTCTAGGGGACTGATGACCTCAGATGCTAAGTATCATAGTGCTCAGAGCCATTTGAACCATTTGACAGTATAGACCCCGTTATAGACCCGCACTCGCAGATCAGTTATGAGTGACATGTGTCAGCTTGCAGGAACATTGTGTGTAGGAAGGGTTCAAATGGCTCTGAGCACTATGGGACTTAACTTCTGAGGTCATCAGTCCCCTAGAACTTACAACTACTTAAACCTAACTAACCTAAGGACATCACACACATCCATGCCCGAGGCAGGATTCGAACCTGCGACTGGAGCGGTCGCGCGGTTCCAGACTGTAGCGCCTAGAACCGCTCGGCCACCACGGCCGGCTGTGTAGGAAGAATTCGGACTTATGTTGCATGTCACCCATCGTTTGCGACACCTTTGTAAATACAAGTTAAGTATTGTTAATCTGCTTCATAGCAATAAAACTGCTAATTTTATTTGCTTGAATTGTTGTGCAGCATTCCGAGAACGCTGCATCCCTTTGGCGCCCTATATGAGATGAGTGGGTAAGATCCATCATTTGAAGCCATCTGATTAAATTCTTTACCTGACCATAAAACCGACATCGCAAAGTTACAGTAGCGGAGTGCATTTGCGGGAAATTTGTTTGATAGTGCACTGTGACAATACTTCTTCATCTCAAAAATTCTTATATAAGTGTGGATTTATCTGTCTTTCACACGAGTAAATTAACAAGAAATTTATTCTCCTGTACGTTGAGGGCTTCATCACAGTAGCCAAAAATTTTTTGTGTAAAGGTGTTGCAAGTTTCCCAGATTTTGACGAAGTGATGACTACTTTACTATATTTTTCCGCGTACTCATTCGTCTTTTTCTGAATTCTTGGACCAGAAACAGACAGTACTCTCTTGTAAACATACGTAGACCGATGGGAGCAATTTTCTAGAAAAGCCTATAGCATATTTCCCTATATACGAATGGAAGGTATCAAATACGTTATATAATGATAAGACAGAGATTTTGGAACCAGGTTTTAAATTGTAAGACATGTCCAGGGGCAGATGTGGACACTGACCACAGTATATTGGTTATGAACTGTAGATTAAAACAAAGGCATCTGCCAAAAGGTGGGAATTTAATAAGATGGGTCCGGGATAAACTGACGGAACCAGAGGTTGTAGAGAGTTTCAGGGAGTGCATTAGGGAACGATTGACAAGAATGGGGGATAGAAATACAGTAGAGGAAGGATGGATAGCTTTGAGAGATGAAATAGTGAAGGCAGCAGAGGATCAAGTAGGTAAAAAGACGAGGGCTAATAGAAACCATTGGGTAACAGAGGAGATATTGAATGTAATTGTTGAAAGGAGAAAATGCAAAAAGGAGTACAAACGACTCAAAAATGAGATCAACAGGAAGTGCAAAATGGCTAAGGAGGGATGGCTGGAGGACAAATGTATGGATGTAGAGACATATCACTAGGGGTAACATAGATACTGCCTACAAGAAAATTAAGGAGACCTTTGCAGAAAAGAGAATCACTTGCATGAATATCAGGAGCTCAGATGATAACCCAGTTCTAAGCAAAGAAGGGAAAGCAGAAAGGTGGATGGAGTATACAGAGGGTCTATACAAGGACCATGTTCTTTAGGGCAGTATTATGGAAATGGAAAAGGGTGTAGATGAAGATGAAATGGGAGATATGATACTGCGTGAAGAATTTGACAGAACACTGAAAGAACTAAGTCGAAACAAGGCACCGGGAGTAGACAACATTCCATTAGAACTACTGACAGCCTTGGGAGAGCCAGCCCTGACAAAACTCTACCATCTGGTGAGCAACATGTATGAGACAGGCTAAATACCTTCATACGTCAAAAAGATTGTAATAATTCCAATCCCAAAGAAAGCAGGTGTTGACTGATGCGAAAATTACGAACTATCAGTTTAATGAGCCACGGCTGCAAAATACTAACAAGAATTCTTTAGAGACGAATGGAAAAACTGGTAGAAGCCGACCTCGGGGAAGATCAGCTTGGATTTCGTAGAAATGTTGGAACACGTGAGGCAATACTGACCCTACGACTTATCTTAGAAAGTAAATTAAGGAAAGGTAAACCTTCGTTTCTAACATTTGTAGACTTAGAGAAAGCTTTTGACAATGTTGAATGGAATACTCTCTTTCAAATTCCGAATGTGGCAGAGGTAAAATACAAGGAGCGAAAGGCTATTTACAATTTGTACAGAAGCCAGATGGCAGTTATAAGAGTCGAGGTACATGAAAGGGAAGCAGTGATTGGGAAGGGAGGATTGTAGCCTGTCCCTGATGTTATTCAATCTGTATATTGAACAAGCAGTAAAGGGAACAAAAGAAAAATTCGGAGTAGGAATTAAAATCCAAAGAGAAGAAATAAAAACCTTGAGGTTCACCGATGAGATTGCAATTCTGTCAGAGACAGCAAAGGACGTGGAAGAGCAGCTGAACGGAATGGACAGTGACTTGAAAGGAGGATATAAGATGAACATCAACAAAAGCAAAACGAGGATAATGGAATGAAGTCGAATTAAATCGGGTGACGCTGAGGGAATTGGATTAGGAAATGAGACACTTGAAGTAGTAAATGAGTTTTGCTATTTGGGGAGCAAAATAACTGATGGTCGAAGTGGAAACGATATAAAATGTGGACTGGCAATGGCAAGGAATGCGTTTCTGAAGAAGTGAAATTTGTTAGCATCTAGTATAGACTTAAGTGTCAGGAAGTCCTTCCTGAAAGTATTTGTATGGAGTGTAGCCATGTATGGAAGTGAAACGTGGACGATAAATAGTTTAGACAAGAAGAGAATGTGGTGCTGCAGAAGAATGCTGAAGAATAGATGGGTAGATCACATAACTAATGAGGAGGTATTGAATAGAATTGGGGAGAAGAGAAATTTGTGGCACAACTTGACTAGAAGATGGGGTCGGTTGGTAGAACATATTCTGAGGTATCAAGGGATCATCAGTTTAATATTGGAGGGCAGCGTGGAGGTTAAAAATCGTAGAGGGAGACCAATGTGATGAATACTCTAAGCAGATTCAGAAGGGTGCAGGTTGCAGTAGGTAATGGAAGATGAAGAAACTTTCACAGGATAAAGTAGCAAGGAGAGCTGAATGAAACCAGTCTCTGGACTGAAGACCACAACAACAACAACGAATGGATTACTTTGCTAATATTCGGTTTATTCGCACTGTAATTAGCGCGAAAATTGAAAATAAAAAAAGTTTCAGCATAAGGTATCGGCTTCGCAACCCTCAAATGGCCACTCTGCACTCTTCCCACTTCCCCATCCTCTGGCTGGATAACTGCACTAACTCTAATGACTCTTGCCTCGCCCGACCCGCTCCGGAAATGGAATTTTTTCTAAAGACTTGGCCATCTGGAGCTCCCGCTTCCGTCACTTTCACTACTGGCCAAACACGGCGTACACCATAAATTTGGACGAAATCGGTGATCACGAGGAGGTGTGGCCACCTTGTGAGTACTATTGGCGGGGAAGTCTCAGATCAAGCGCGTGTCTGTTAGATACTCCGTATGCACGTGTTTATTTTACCAGGCTACGCAGTCGAACTGTATTGACGGCTTTCTGAAGGTCGACAAAGACGCTGTCAAGCTGAGTTCCTCTATTTTATGCCTTCTGGATCTCATGAACAAAGTAAAGTATCACACGAAAACGGAAACCCTGTTGATTTAAGCACTATGTACTAATTGTTCCACCTCCAGGAAAATCAACGTACTCGAGCAAAATGGGTTCGATATGTCTATAGTTAATCCCAGACTGTACCGCTCGACAGAAACTAAAGTCATCTCTTCTTGTGGGTGTGTCATTCGGAAATCGCAGTACGAAGTGTTGGTTGAAGGTGAGTCGCGAAACGGTGATACCAGCCTTCTGTGTACACTGAGGATTTTCTGCAAGGAAAGGTCTCTCAGAACGTATGTGCATAAGGTTTGGATATTATTGTATTGTATCAATGTTTACTTTGAGGAATGTTCGAGACAGAATATCTAGTATTTCCTGAGTCCTCTGGTAATCTCCCACACTTTTGTGAACAGAGCTCTCCGTGACGAATATAGTCTCTCATAATAGCAGCTTATTAAACTGTTTCGTGACACTATTAGCGCCTGTTAAACAAGACCGTGATACATTCTGCAGATTTTCATCGTTGGGTTTAGAAGTTCTAACAGTAGCCACGTGTGTATCGCCATTCTTATTAACGTACAGAAATGTTTCCTCATGTTTGATGCATCATCACAGGGAAATTTTATTCAACTCTTTAAAATGCAAACATGTTTCAAGTAATAATTGCTGTAATGAACGAAGTCAACATTCTAGAGAATAAGGTAATAGTCACCATATACATAAGCCGTTTAGGCCTAATTTTCGTTCCAACAATAATGTTTCATTTTACCGATCTGAATAAAGATGATGGTTCAAATGTGCATAAACAAGTTCAGTGATTAAAAAGAATAATTGTTTACATGACAGATGGACCTGAAATCTCATTATCAATTTCGTCTAACTTTTACCCGCCTCTACTGCTTATCCAGCCGGTTAACGTGCTCGGCATCGAATAGTACTCCAGAATTGGCAGGACGAGCATTTCCTAAGCGACCTCAGTTGTGGTTGACTAAATATTTTTTTGTAACTTGACCAGTGGATTCACTCTACTCTAAGTAGCTCCAGGTAATAGGTCCCAGTTATTTGATGCTTTTTGCTGATCGCTGTGTTTGGTCGGCGACGCTATAATCAATCACCATTCGTTCTTCTCCTCGATTTACATGCACTCTATTACTTTTCTTATAGATTTGAAACCAGTGACCATTCCTCGAAACGCTCATTAATAATATTGTTCCAGAAATGTTCCATTTTTATTTTTGTCGCCTTTATAGAATGACTAAATTTTACGAAATTTCCTTGTGAGTTCATTGTACAGGGACAGAGCTTATCACGGTAAACCAATCTTTAATTTCCCATGTATAGTTTGGACAACTTGTTCTGAATATATGTTTTTAGTTTGGTTCCATACGTTCTCGATGGTCTCTTACCAATACGTTAATTTACGGTGTGAGCGTTGCGATATACTTTATAAATGATGTGATGCCAAAATCTCATTTAAAACGGGTTAAAACGTTTGGTGGCAAATCGGCGATTAGCGATTGGCTTAAACAGATTAAAATGAGGTGTTCAAAATAACTGAATTTACTTTAAACAGGATACTTAAAAAAAACATGTATAGATTAAATATGCTGACAAAGGCCCTACTACGGTAGGTAAATACGTAATTGGTTTGCAGAAATCTTCTAAAGAGGACAGACAGGAAAGCAGAACCCGTTCTCCTACACCTTGACAACACGTATGCTTCGATACGACAGCGCAAAGTGGCAGGAAAAGGTCGCACGATGATTAGGAACGCCAGTAAAACGTTCCTGTAGTGGCTACATCATTTCTGAAATGCACCAACACATTTTCGCACAACACCACAGAATTAGAATCAGCTATAGTTTGGTCGCGAAACCGAGCACGAAACGAAATAATCTCGGAGGAGTGGTTTCATTCAATCTTCAGTACCGACACCCTAACGAACTTCGCAGTTCGCTTATCGTATGGTCTTGATACACTCTGAGATCGGGAAGTCAGTTGACCAGCGCAACAGTCGAACGCCCTCTGTATCGTAGTAGTTCATGACGGCGCGGATAACGTGCGATATTGCGTTATCTTGTTGAAAGGTCCGTAGACACAATTAAGTGAGGCAGCGCCATCGACCTTTACATGTTACATAAGTTACGGCTGCTGTCCGAATTTCCACCTATGCGAGCCAGACACGTTCGTGTTCCGTACCTAATGGCACCATAAAAAGTAAAACCATCTGCTGGACCCATACGACGTCAAATCTTGGTCTTCCTTTCCTACAATAATAACAATAACATAGAGAAATTTGTTTAAAAGATGTTAAAAACAGACGTAATTTAGATCATAGGTCGTCGCATTAATGTATTAAAATCAATCCCATTTTTTGTCAGTCTGGACTATCTCCACTTAAAAGTATTACATATGAAGCTGCTATCAGAGTGTAAAAGATTCGTGTCAAAATATAGTAAACAACTGCTCTAGGACTGACAACACTCTTGAACAGGGATGGGATCAGTTTTTTGTTCAGAGCTCAATGGGAACAAGTCAGCTGTCACAGTTTGCTTGGTTATTCTCGTCGGTGTATAAGCTCTAATTAAAGTGGGGTGTTGATGAGTGATTCATCTGAAGGTATGGAAGATAACATGTCGGAATATCAGCGTTCCAGCTCAGGTAAGCTAATAATTACTTTGTAAATTTCATTAGTGAGAATTTGGCGAGGTAATAACTAGGCTGCGCTGTTGACTTTAAATGTATGATAACAATATTTGATTCTACTTTCACAGTCATTGTACGTTATATTAGCCCGTATTTCTTTTGATTCAGGAGAGGACGCAGCTGCTGAGGGAGGTGGTCCTTCCGTAGCAACTGTGAATAAAGTCTGCAAATGAAGATGGAGCAGGGAGCAGCGAAACAAGACTTTCTTGGCATCCTGATGAGAAGTGGAAGAAGAGTGTTAGGCAACAGCGGCGGAACTGTGGGCAGGAGTATATTGCAAGGGCTTAAGAGTTTCAGCTAAAAGCTTTCCTGCTAACGGAACAGCCAATGCCACAGTCAACTTAAAGAAGAATTAGAGAAAACCTGTTCCATTCCTTCTGGAAACTTAGTGATTCCAATCAGCAAAGAGTGCACCTTCTGGTATTTGTTTAGTTACGTACGATTATGAGAGTTGGTCCCGAAAATCCTGAAAGTATTAGCTTCAAATATTTCTTACAGATTGCAGTTAGATCCGTAAGAGATAATAAAAGAATCTGGCATTCAGCCTCTCGTATCAGCCAAAACAGGAACTTTAAAATGTCATTGTCTTTATAGAAGTTGATCAAGATACGAGGAGTGAATTCTCAATGACTGATCACAATTTCTTAGCATCAGTACATTCTTATTTAAGTAATGATAGTGATTTTGGTTTAGTGGATAAAAAAGGAGGAAAATTTCGCGTATTTATGCACTAAATAATTGAATTAAAACCGTTAGACAAGCAACGAAAACGTCCCCCAAATTTGAGGTCATTGAAATGATGTTTTCAGACTTCTTATCCTCCAACAATTTGGGGAATTCAGTAGAGTACAGCAGAAAATAAAAAATAAAAAAATAGAAAGAGACTGGTAGTTATGACGTCAACCGGCTGATTGTGAGATGGTTACGTATGAAATAGAATCTCCTTTTACTTTGATGTCGAAGCAGACTCAGAACGCTGAATTGCAACTTGGGGAAGCTGACTTAAGAAAGAAGACTTTCTTTAACATCCAGCAAGTCCTTCGTTACACCAAAATGAAAGCGAAGAAAAGCGACGTGGATGATTTACTGCTATACTTCCACTTTTGCATCACCATGTTTCAACAACGTACCGTGTGGCATGATGACTGGGTGTTGTGTGCTGTCCTTAGGTTAGTTAGGTTTAAGTAGTTCTAAGTTCTATGGGACTGATGACCAAAGATGTTAACTCCCATAGTGCTCAGAGCCATTTGAACCATTTGAACCGTGTGTCACAGAAATTTCCTCGGTTTTTAAAGAGAATACTTTTTTTTTAAAAATCTGAATTAAATAACAACTTAATGTTTGGAAATATTTGTATTTTGTATGAGCAGACACAAGGAAAACATATATGTTCAAAAAATGTATTCTTTTAACTTTTTCCTTAATAATACCCGACGACTAAAACAAAAAGGGAGACCCAAAAACGATACATTCAGTGTACGAAATAATTAAGTGGAGAGTTTTACTTTTCTATTCACGGTAGTATGCAACACCACAAAATTTGCTAGTAGTATGTAACAGGACAAAATTTGCCATCCTTCAGTATGAGAACACATTATACAAAATATCTTCCGTACCACGTACCAGATAGGGTTGATAAAAGAGATAGAGAAGATCCAACGGAGAGCAGCGCGCTTCGTTACAGGATCACTTAGTAATCGCAAAAGCGTTACGGAGATGATAGATAAACTCCAGTGGAAGACTCTGCAGGGGAGACGCTCAGTAGCTCGGTACGGGCTTTTGTTAAAGTTTCGAGAACATACCTTGACCGAAGAGTGGTGGTGGTGGTGGTTAGTGTTTAACGTCCCGTCGACAACGAGGTCATTAGAGACGGAGCGCAAGCTCGGGTTAGGGAAGGATTGGGAAGGAAATCGGCCGTGCCCTTTCAAAGGAACCATCTCGGCATTCGCCTGAAACGATTTAGGGAAATCACGGAAAACCTAAATCAGGATGGCCGGAGACGGGATTGAACCGTCGTCCTCCCGAATGCGAGTCCAGTGTGCTAACCACTGCGCCACCTCGCTCGGTGACCGAAGAGTCAAGCAGTATATTGCTCCCTCCTATGTATATCTCGCGAAGAGACCATGAGCATAAAATCAGAGAGATTAGAGCCCACACAGAAGCATACCGACAATCCTTCTTTCCACGAACAATATGAGACTGGAATAGAAGGGAGAACCGATAGAGGTACTCAGGGTACCCTCCACCACACGCTGTCAGGTGGCTTGCGGAGTATGGACGTAGATGTAGATGTAGATTCAGGTACATGAAGGTGGTGTAAACATTTTTCTATAATTAATTACTGTGTCTGTTTTCCTTAAAACTTTCTTATTGTGACTCGATTCCCTTGTGCTCTGAAGACCCAGGAGGGAGAAAGAGAGATATCGGGAAGAACACAAGTAATGGATAGTGAATAAATTAAAATATACTGACGGAAATGAGAAGAGTAACTTAGTATTTGTTTCAGTGTTTGACATAAATAAGTTTGCATCTCATATTTTGAAATAAAAATAACGACAGTAACAAAAAGAAGTGTGTTTACATCTTAAGTGCTGCTGGATTAGGGAAGCTTGTTCTAGAAGGGGACTTTTATATTTGAGAAGTAGTTTGAGAAAGTTTTGGACACAAGTAGGACACTGCTCCGCTACCCCCCCCCCCACCCCCTCCCCCACCCACCAACCCACCCATCCAACCACCCACCCACCCACACACACACACACACACACACACACACACACGCACAAAAGCAAGTAAGAAAATTTTACGTATTGTGCGTATAGTGTGTAGAAGGAAGCACTAATTATTATATTTGTAGGTGATTCAAGGGTATACAAACGGACAAATTTAGTACAAAGACTCACCTTTCTACATCTACATGGCTACTCTACAAATCAGACTTAAGGTGATTGTTTCTCCTATGCAGGTCAGCGTCAAGAAAATGTTTTCGCATTCGGAAGAGAGAGTTGGTGATCAAAATTTCGTAAGAAGATCCCGCCAAAAAGAGAAAAGCCTTTGTTTTAGTGACGTCCACTCCAAATCCTGTATCATATCCGTGACAATTCCTCCCCTATTTCTCGATAATACATAACATGCTGCCGTTCTCTGAACTTCCTCGACCCACTCCGTCAGTCCTATACGGCAAGAAACCCACATCGCGCAGCAGTGCTCCAAAAGAGACGGGCAACCGTAGGCCGTCTCTTTAGTAGATTTGCTGCATCTTCTAACACGCAAACCTCCAGATTTCAGACACCCAGATCAGTACCAAACGTTGTATGTCGGTACAGTGTCGACCAAAACACCTATGTAATTCGTGCTATGTGCTGTCGACCAGTAGAAGACGCTTGAACTGTAATTAAAAGTATCACCAGAGCTACGGAGCACAGGAAAAGTTTATCAATGAGCCAGTGATTTCAAGATCTCTCATAGATGAGTTGGCAGTGCATGAGGTCGTCGCACTAAAGATTCTGCGCTCAGTCCGCAGTGGCGAAGATCTTTTCAGCTGTTTACGAGTGAAACTGTTAAATCGGAGTAAATTTTCCTGACATGTAAAAGGACTTTCGGATTTTGTAGTAATGTTTTTTGGTTGTCTGCCGTTAGCTGAAAGAAGCAAACCCGTAGACTTCGTTTGTATAGATATGCGTGGTTGAAATGGCTCTAAACACTATGGGATTTAACATCTGAGGTCATCAGTCCCATAGACTTAGAACTACCTAAACCTAAGGACATCACACACATCCATGCCCGAGGCAGGAATCGAACCTGCGTCCACAGCAGCAGCGCGGTTCCGGACTGAAGCGCCTAGAACCGCTCGGCCACTCCGGCCGGCAGATAGTCGTGGTGTTCTGTAGGACTTGCGCCACAGATCACAAGACATATCTACACAAATGTACAGTCATACTCAAAAGTATCTGAACGACCTGAATTGCATTTCACCTGATTCGCTTCCAACCCACACAATGCAGCTGTCTAGCAGGTCCTCTAATCGCTTCTTGGTACAGTTGTTTGACTATTGAAAATGGTTCCAGCAAGTCACCACTAGAAAACACTGCTCTGTATCGCAATAACTCAAGATGTAAAGTAATATTATGATACTACAAACATCAGGGAACACCTTATCACAGGTAAGACTGTCCATAAGGCTTTTAAGCTCACATTTATTACAATAAATGACATACCTGAAATTTTACCACTCTCATTATAACGTCAGATAGGTAATGCACGTAGTAAGATCGTCGTATTCATGATTTCCTCTTCAAAGTAACATACCGTACTTATTATTTAACACAAAATAACATTAACATTTTAAGTTATTCACGAGCAGCTAATTGAGAATATGTATGAACTTCAAATGACACGACGAACCGTCTCGTTCTACATATGGATTCAAATTCAGTCATGCAGACTAAGCAAAGATTTCGTGACTGACGGAAACTAACAGTCATTCCTCATTAGGCATACAGAGAGTGATATACCTCGATTTTAGACAGTATCGGTTAGCAAATACCAACTTTAAATTACATAACGCATACATTTTTAACGGACCCGAATTCCTACCCAACACCTATTGTCCCTGTTAACGAACTACGAGAGATGTTAAATATTGCTTCTTAACAAGTAACTTATTTGAAATGCCTTGAGGAGCTTTGTGTTGGACAGGGATTCGAACCCAGAACTAATAAGATAGATATCGAAACACAATCAACGGTGACATATCGGATTTTCTCGGCAGTAGCTAGATGTTTTAACTGAAATGACGTGACGAAACATTAATTTTTTCCTTCCTAGGACTCCAACTCGGCACCTACCGCTGTTATATTCTAGAGAAACCGAACGTTAAATATAGGTTTGTTGCACCAGCAGCGACATGTGAGCATGTTTGAACTAGAAATAATATGATCAAGAGTTCAATGCAGACTGGGAATAGAGCTCCACGCATATCGTTGTTGACTACACACAAAGAGACGTCAGCTACCGAATTTTTCTCCACCAGCAGCTCGGAATAACATCTTGAACTTACAGTGATCTCGCAAATAGTTCTGTGTCTCACTGGGAGTCGAAAACGTCAATATCGTTAGTGTTGACAACGAATGAAAATACATTAAAAATCTAAATTATTATTCAGCAACAGATAAGTGTTCTCATACTAGAGCTTGATAATACATAATGAAATCTTTAGTGCTGGGCCAGGATTCGAACCCATTCACGCGCAATATGTGGAGATGTTGAGTAATCTGGAGTTTTGAACAAACAACAAACTGTAGCCGAGCTGTATTGTCACGAAGGGATCAAATTCCGCGTTAAGGGCGGTCTGAGTTGGATTCACAGTTCAGAACCAATTTTATCGACATACAGAAGCTCAGATAAAAGATGGAATAAGTGTCCTGTGAGGCTACATAGCGTTTGTTTCGTCACTAGAAATAAATAACTAGTATAATTAAGGTTACTGGTGATAGAGTTTCTACATGTCGCCACTCCAGACTTTATTGTGGCCCAACCTAACATTTACTTAGTAGAGAAGGAATATCATTTTTAATGTGAATTTCAGACCACAATGCCATTATATCTTCCTCATTTGGTGTAGCCAGAATAGAATGGAATCTGTCTCTCCCTATCTAAAATCATTGACCGAAGTTGGTATCGAACCCAGACCATAGATATATGAACCTATCATCAGCCGAACAAACCACCAACTCCTCGTCTCAGGGGGCTCATTTTTCTATCATAACGCCGTTGTACCACACTGGCTGAGAATTCTGACACACAGGTGCCCTGTGTCAATTTGCAGCATGTTCAGTAAATTCATTTACTTGGTTGATCGAATCACCATGAACTAGCTGCCTCGGTTACCCAGTACATGCATTCATCTTTATTTTGTAATCACCAAAATAAAATCACGTAACTGCCACCAACACAGAACTGGCAACAGTGTAGGATGCAGAAATTAAAATAAGAAGTGTTCCTTTCCACTTGAGTTACTCTATTGCGCTATCGGTTTGTTGAAAACGTCGTGCAGTGCAAAAGAAAAGGTATAACTGTTTGTCTCTCATAAGTATTGACCTGGCGATATGCATTATCCCACAGCGCTGTGGAATGCAGAAGTTCTGGAGGAATTGTTCTTGACTTCTGCAGCTATTACAGGTACGTGTCAGCTAGTGACGTAATGGTAAGCAACGCGCCCGGAAGATAAGATGTCGCGAGTTCCACTATATTCACTGCTATATCTTTTAAAACGCTATTCTGCTGTCTGCTAAAATTATCAATCTAATACAACTTGTAACATAGTTTCCTTCACTTCTCAACCCGAAATAGTCGCATGTGGAAAAAGGGCTTACTTCTGTGACAGTTTGTTCATTTCAGGTTTAATAGACAGCCAGACAGTAGAATCATCTCGAAACTTTTGTATTATGTATGGGTAGAGAGCTTCGTGCCAAAATACATCGGAAAAGTATTTTCTACATGAGCTGCCGTCTGGTAGTGGCATTTTATTCTTCTTCAAATCTTGTTTGACAGCTTTAACTCTGAACAAGTTTTGTACATGCATGTAATCAATAAACTGCATGTGCATTTTCAGACTGTTATAGGTAACATAAGAGAATTCTCATATATCGTTGATGATTAATTTCTCTCTCATGTTTACTATTGTTTTAACATGGAAACCTTAAGAAAATTGTGAACTGTATTATAAAAAATGAAATAAAACTACCCACAATAACCTCACGACGAAAGTCTGTTTTAATAAAACTGAGTATCTGTACACAAGCGTGCCACTATCGTCACGAATTGGTAAAATACTACTCACTTAGATATTGATTGGGTCTGTGTTTAATTGGTATGCTGTGTCATACTCAAGAGGTATGCAAATGTGGCATTTCATAAATAATGTTATGTATACCTAGAAACCCAAAATTTGCTTGACAGCAGCGGAAAGAGGCGTTACCTGTTGTGCAGCATTGTAAGTTTTTCACCATTGCACTATTATCCGAAAGTATTGTTTTGCGATTTCCTTATCGATGTTTGATCTGACTGCTTGTAGCTCTTACACAGAAGGGATAAAAACGCTATACTCAGTAAGACTGGAACTGCGAACCATATCAAACGACTTTTCACAGGTCAGCACGTTACCACAGAGCTGGCGAAGAAGTACGTGTCTTAGCTTCCTCTTACGAGATCAATACTGGCTAGAACTCGTAAACCGCTATTCGAAGGACGAGACTACTTGCGATTTCCACGTGCAACGTCTTTCCTGGGCAGAAAACCGTAAATTTACAATCTTTTGTTACACCTCAAGCGATAATAACTCAGATTATTCAATGGAAATGACAGGTAAAAACAAGTGAACTTCGAGGCTTAATTCCGTGCACACCAGGAAGTAACTCATCGATCACCAGAACTGCCAAACATACAGTGCCTTGTTGCCAAATCTCAGTTATAATACCAGCAGGAAGAAGACGAACCGAAGTGATCTTACAGCGGGCTGGGAAGTGACCATAGCTGGTGTCTCCAAGTCGCGGCTGCTACGGCCTGGAATACGTATTGCGTCTGATTCGCACTTCTGTAACTAGGTTTAGGGAGTGGAGTGTAGTTACTAATAATACTCAAAACTGACTGCAAACTAAGCATCATAAATCAATAACTCTCATAGTTGTTTTTATATTTCTTTCGTAAGTGTACTCAAAACTAAAAAATTCATTCACAGACGTTTTCGTGCCTCGCCAATAGTCGAGCACAACAAACAAAAATGAAAAAGGAATGTGTGTGTGTGTGTGTGTGTGTGTGTGTGTGTGTGTGTGTGTGTGTGTGACAGAGAGAGAGAGAGAGAGAGAGATAAATCAAAAAGAATGAAAGAGAGAGAGAGAGAGAGAGAGAGAGAGAGAGAGAGAGAGAGAGTAAAAAATGGTAAAGAAATTGTATCATGGTATGTAAAGAAATCTTTCATTAAAATGACACGTTCCACATCATTACGAAATATCGTATTCATTATCTATGAAACAAGAATTAATCTAATGTAATCTAATCTAATCATATTATATTGATGACTAGCCATGAAGAGTCATGAATTACCGAAGTTTTTGCCAATACCAGTATCCAAATCTAATCTTGAAAATAAAAGACGACAGTTTTTGTAATAACCCGAGACTTCTATGAAGACCCTTTCGTCCCTGTTAACTAACCACGAAAGATGTCTGATATACCTGTAACCTCCCCCTCACTTGTCGACCTTAATGACAGTGAAAAATTAAACCGCGTGCATCTAATGGAAATTTGGGAAAAGCAATCGTCACCGAAGTTAATTTGTCAGTAAAGAGGGAGGAAAGGGTTACATCTGAATGAAAGCAAAAATGCAAATGAAACTGGTGGAAATTAATTTTGAAAAGGGGTAAAGTTAATAAAGAAAGTAAATGTGCGGCCGTTACGTTAACGAAAAGAAAGGTTATTGCACATACAGTTAGCACTAGAAGCGTGACAACTGAAGGCTGACACGTGTAGTGTGAAAACTGAATGTTTGTCAGAAGTAATAAATTTCGCTACACTCTGTCTTAATTTAGCAAGAGAATGAATAAAACCGGAAAATTGAAAGTTAATTTAGTGACTGAAATTAATGGTGTGCTTTGTTTCTGAAGCACATCGAAATTCAGTAAAATACGGTTAGTCTTGGGCTACCTCAACAATCATTTCAAAAGCTACTTGAATCTACGCAATTTAGAAATAAGAGATTTAACTTTGAACTCGAATTAAATGATTCTGAACAATTAACAATAGTAAAATTTAGTACGTACCAAGCTGAGCTGCAGTCACAGGTAAGCTAAAATATGGAAACAAAACACGCACTCTTAATTTGTGCTTGTGTGATCTAAATATTGTAGCCAGCTGTGAATACCTTAACTGAAATTTGAAATCAAAGCAGTGAAATGGAATGATATTACTTTAATGCTGGCGTTCGAATTTCGACGACACTCGGAATCATTTCGGAAAAGGAAGGGATCCTGCTTGGTAATGCAATTGGGACAATGAGCAACAAAGGTTCATGCTAAGTTGCTGTAGTTTTGTGGCAAATTTTAAAAGTTTGAAAAGCTGAAGCTGCCATACAGTTCTAAAACTTTACGTGCTTCCAGTCTTTCTTGCTGGTTGATTGAAGGTTTGAAGCCGTCGATAGAGGAGGTGGCGACAGTCACTCATTGTCGGCCGTCGCAGTTGCAGAAGCTGGATGTTGGCGCGCCTCCTTCTCGACACGGTCACCAGGCGAAACGGGCTCTTGATGTGCGCCAGCTAATGCTTCCCGTCCGCGACATCGTGTCAGAAACTATCATAGCATGTCGAGCGCTATTACATGCTGCCAAACCCCGAAGGCGCGGCAACTCGCGGGAGCGTCACTCAACACACCTGCTCCACCGCCCTACCCCAGCCAAACTCTCCTCTGCCCGCGCTCAACACGGCCGAGTTCACACTACCAAAGATCCTCCACACGACCTATCGATGTATTCGTTCGATAGCATAGTTTTCCCTAGGCAAGACCCAGCGTAAAAATGCAAATAATATTTACAAAACAAACCAATTATACATCGACATAAATGCATAAATAAATATATATATAGTAAAATAATTACAATATATAAAGACACAGAAATGTCATATCTTCAGGTAACAAAATAAGGAAAAAAATTTATAGTACAATAGATGGAAATAGGAGGATATGCATTTTCGGCGTTACATACCTCTATTCTGAAGTAACAAAGTGTGCATGCATTTAAAGATGAAGTGCATGGTGTGAAGTTCTGTGACGGAGATACCAACCCATCACCTACTCGGATTGTTAACTAAGTAAAATCAAATATTACGTATCGGTTTTTCTTACCAGCTGCTAGGTGCTTGACTCTGAAATAAGGATACAAACTTTTGTGCCCAAGCGACAATCGAACTGCTCACCTACCGTGCATCCCTGAATATAGCTTAAGTATCAGTTGCTTACTCACCAACAGTAAGATGTGTGGGTGTTTGACCAGAAATAACGACACCTATTGCGATTGTTGGCAACACATGAACAGACATTAAAAATGCGCTTTCATTTTCACTAACAGGCCGGTGTGCACGTCATACGGCCTGAAATGAAATTATGAATAATTTTGTACTGGATCAGGATTCTGACCCATATTCTTACCTTTGGAGGAGACCTAGAGAAGACTGCAGTCTTGAGAAAAGGAACAAAATGATTGAACTATACCGTTCCGAGAGATTCAGATCCTCAAAAGAGGAGATACGAATTCGAATCACAGTCCAACACCAAATTTTTCAACGCCTCTAGTTCAATCAAGTACAAGTAAAGTAAGAGCCCTGTTCCTTTAAATGGCTATCGGTTCATCAAATAAAATAAAATTTTCTAATGTAAGTAAGTTTACTGGCGACTGTATTTCTGTTTACCATGACTTCCGCTATGTCATTTCCCAACGTAAACCGGCTCTGCCCAGTTGGTGATGAAGGAACGTGATGTTTAATGCGGATTCTGGATTATAACGTCTTTCTCTTGATGTTACCGGGGGTAAAGTAAATCTGTTTGTGCCTCTTAAAAGTAAATGCCTGAACCCTTGCATTGCACTTGTGATAGTTCGTTTCGCCAGACCATTGTGGCCACATTTAGCAGCCCCAGGAGTGTGCTGTAACAGGTGATGTGCTTAGCTTACAAAATTAGTCACGGTGCAAAAACGCGAGACTATTAAATGGTTAAGTAGAAGCAACCTTCTGAAGCGGAGATTATGCTATTCTCATGTCAGCAGGATGTAAAGACTCTTCTAGGCATCATAGGCTCGGTGTGAAGCCATTTTGAAATTTTCACAAATTCAGCAAATTTCTTAGTTCGAGAAAATCCACTGGGAAGTGTGAAGGTACCAGATAATTCGATTATTAGCGTAGTTATTACTATCATTTTCTTCATACCGCTGCTGGAACACTGTACTTAAAGATCGTTTGATGCCTTTTGGTCATTATAGAAGTAGTTTCCCAAGAACAGTGTAAGTAGGCTGTTTAGGTTTTTTTATTGGTAACGCCACCTCTGTATGAAAATCACTGGCTATGCTGTGTGCAGTCTGTGGCTGCTTTGCATTGTTGTAATACTCTCCATTGTAGTGTTAGGCAGCTGGCTGTGAACAGCGCGTAGTGTTGCGCAGTTGGAGGTGAGCCGCCAGCAGTGATGGATGTGGGGAGAGAGATGGCGGAGTTTTGAAATTTGTCATGAATTGCTATATTTATGAATGATGATATCAAGGTAAATACATTGTTTGTTCTGTATTAAAATCTTTCATTTGCTAACTATCCCTATCAGTAGTTAGTGCCTTCCGTAGTTTGAATCTTTTACTTAGCTGGCAGTAGTGGCGCTTGCTGTATTGCAGTAGTGGGAGTAACGAAGATTTTTGTGAGGTAAGTGATTTAGTGATTTGTGAAAGGTATAGTTTAATGTTAGTCAGGGCCATTCTTTTGTAGGGAATTCTGAAAGTCAGATTGCGTTGCGCTAACAAAAATATTTTATGTCAGGTTAAGGACAGTCGTGTATAATTTTTCAAAGGGGACGTTTCAACAGGTTATTTCCCTGTCTACGGAATCCTTTTCATGTTAATATCAAACATAAGTAATAACTCGTTGATTACATTAAAACTAAAGTAATTGATGAAGACGTTACTTGATAACAAAAACGCGCTGCCTTTCTTCATTTACTTGCGCCTAGAAATGGCTATCGAGTACTGCCAAACCAAAAAACAAGAGATCTTACTGCCTTCCGATATACGTCGCTGTCAGTTCCTCCATATGATTTGGTCGACATGACCTGATTCAAGTTGTGTATGACAGACAATGTTGTAGAAAATCAATTGTTTTCCTTTACAATAAACAGAAAGATTTTCATTGTAAGCTATCCAAGCACAAAATTTTCGTAATATTAATTCAAATTTAATATTCGCTTCTATAATGTAGGAAAGTATTTCAGAGTTGCAAAACTCGCAGCCGACTCATTGAGCTTTCACTTAAACGCTGACCATAAATTCTAGCTCAGAGTGACACTAGATTAAGTAACCTAATGTAGCGAAGACTGTTTGCCAGTGCTCTTTCTCACCGGAAAATACGCAATTCACTCATTAGGCTCCATAAGTACACTGTAACAGTAATTTCTGTGTGTATGCAATGCCTACGGATTAGAATTTAGTGGTGCTCTCTCTTCCACTTCTGTATACAATATGCCTGACCTAAACGGGCCTTTTATCATTACAGGCCCTGGGCAGTGCAACATCATACTGCCAACAGTAACGTGCTTATACTGACAACCTGACTTCGTTTTACCTGATTTTGTAATAATTTAAATAAAACAACATGACCTTCCAGTGGGAGACATTTCGTCCCCCTTTTCCTTCTGTGAAATTTGTCACTAATCATTTAGCCTTCCAACCAGTGAAATGCGGTAGAGTACGGTCGGTAAATGATTCACAAACCGCGATTTAGTGCCGTAAGACGATTTATTTAAACGTCACAAGACTGCACATAGGTGCAATCGATTTCGAGGTGCGAATTGTTTGTTATCTTACTTTTGTGACAGGTGGGAATAAGTGATTTCCAAAGACTTTTTATTGTGCTGAAATAATATTTTGTCACAAAGTAACAAGGTAAGTGTTTTATTCGTATCTAATTTGTAGGAAACTGTAATCGTGATGGAAGATTATACACCTGAATGTTTGACACAACTGGTAGGAGAAAACGCTGCATATTAACCAAACCCCGCGCCTCCTCTCCGTATCCTCCTATGACACGAGCACGGGATTCTCCTCACATACCGCTACGGAGCTGTTCCTAGCACATCTGAGAATTGGCAACATCGTCACAAACATTAGGCAACACTGTGACAGGGCAATCACTTCCGCGTATGGTACTGAATTGACTCGCTAAATTCACTTGATATTCCCTTTCCATTTGAATGACTCGTGCTATATAATCCTCATGTAAACTAAGACACTGAGACAGACAATACAGTTTTTTGGCTAAAGAAATGCTATTCTTCACATAAGTGACAACTTTTATTATCTTTCACGATGCGTTATGACGCTGAGCGACCAATACCATGATGAGAGCGGCGTACAGGCAGCAGTGTGTCCCTAGCCCGGTGGTACCACCCGTGTCTCGGGTCAGAACGGCTCAATCAGTCGTCAGTTCTAACCGTGGTAGGGGCTAGCGTGTGAGAGCTTTTTTTCTGATGTATTTTATGGAGCTGCGAATTTCCAGAAAACATTCTGTATCGAAATCGGAAGAAAACCTTTACACATCAAATCCTCTTGGTAGCTCGACTCAGTAAGTTGTGTTAATGGTCATAGATCTTGGCTCTGTGACAGCCAAGCTGCTTCGCAATACCAGCGTCTCTGAAGAAATTCGAATCGACCATCATCAATACGAATTTCAATATCGTTCTTCACTTAAGACTCACATGCCATGGTGATAAGTACGAAGGAGATGAACCTTTTGATTACTATAGGGCCTCTAAGCTAAATTTCCACAGTAGCAATTAGGAACTCCCTGCAGACATTTGCTAACAGCGGCTCTAGCAACTTACTTTTTCTCTGCGTAGCTTCAAATATGGGCAATTTTGTCGCCTTCAATCCAACTGAATATTTTAAATATCACTTGTAAACAGCGTTCACTTGTCCATTAATTAAGGTATAGACCTCAAAACAAGCAGTTTGCCTGAGTAGCTATAGAGCAGGTTCTGATAGGTATTGACACAATCTTTTGCATCCATTTACCATAGAGAATCAAAGAAAGAAACCAAACACATTACATTGCATTTACTCTCTGTGCCTTGACTAACACATATCAATCCATGACAATAATAAATTATTTGAGGAACCTTCCATGAAAGGAAAAAGAACAGAATGTGACGCTTTAATTGTAGTGCACTGGATCAGAAACAATGAAATTAATTCTGTGCCACATTGGTGTATTGCATTCTAGTATAATAAAATAATCATCAAATAAAAACGGTTTTGTGTCTCCTTTGCTATAAAGAGTGAAACACGAATCGTAGACAGATTTTATGGGTCACCACTCAACAACATTAAAGCATTTTACATGGTCGAGAGTGAGGAGTGGAGCAGACGTTGTCGGCAAACGGCGAGATAATGCAGTGCCTCAGCCCCCGCCGGTAGGCAGTAAACGGGTCCCAGAGAACTCAGACGCATGTGGTGTTCAGAGGCAGATGGTCGGCAAAGAAATCTTTCGCTAAAACATTGTTGGACCAAACTATTATTACCAGTGTGACAGAAAGCGAAATCTATTGTAGATTCTCTTGAATTGCACTCATAGCTTCAGCACCAAGAGGAAAGGGGCGATAAAAACTTTGTCGACGTGTGCTTTTAGTTAACAGACGTCGTATTAGCTAGTCTCGCGTTTTACCTCAATACTACGGTCGTAGTCAAGAATAAAGTACTAAGACTGAAGTCAAGACTTCCTCTGGGATGTGCCGCAGTCTACAATGTTGCCAGATCGAGCATATTGCCGGACATAGGATTCTGAGAGGAGCACAGCTGTATTGCCCACCTTACGTGAAAGACTCGGTGGTCAATTTATTGCTCTAAGACTGTATCACAACACATATTGCACGGTCAAGACCCAGAAGAATTAAAAAACAAAACTAGTTTATGAAAGCAACGTTAACTATAGTGTTCGATATATTCATAGTATTGTATACGTGTGTGTAAATGCCTTCCAATTCCCACTCAAGGAAGACAAGGATACACAGTCTAGCTTCAATATTATAAATTCGCCTCAGTTTTCGGATGAACTCAGAATTAGGTTGATAATTATTTTGAATATTTAGCAGTACTGTACCCATTGGTGTTAAACCCGTTTTCTACCAATGATTCCCACAGCTACAGGAACACTACTTGTGATATACCTCATAGACAAAATACTTACTCAGTGCTATCAGACGAAACGATCAACCTGAAACAAACTGTGGGAAGTTTGTTTTACAACCTTCGTACCTGGATAATGAGCTTTTTCCTATTAGAGATGTGTGTGAACGTTGCTGCTTGAAATGATTTAAGACGAAACTAAATTCCTTCTGCTACGACAATGTTTAAAGAAATCGTCTTAACGGCACTAAATCGTGGTTTGTGAATCGTTTACCGGCCGTACTCTGCAGCATTTCGCTGGCTGAAAAACAAAAAGCATACTGACAAAGTTCCAAGAAGGAAAAGAGGGACGAAATGTCTCCCACTGAAAGGTCAGGTTGTTTTATTTAAATGATTACAAAATCAGGTAAAACGAACAGTCAGGTTGTCAGCATAAGCACATTACTGTTGTAAGTATGATTTTGCACTGCCCAGGGCCTTTAATGACAAAGGGTCCGTTTAGGTCAGGCATATTGTATACGGAAGTGGAAGAGAGAGCACCAGTAATTCTAATCCATATACATTGCATACACACAGAAATTACTGTTACAGGTACTTATGGAGCCCAATGAGTGAATTGCGTATATCCCGGTGAGAAAGATCACTGGCAAACAGTCTTCGCTACATTACGTTACTTAACTGGTGTCACTCTGAGCTTGAATTTATGGTCAGCCACTAAGTGTAAGGTCAATGAGCCGGATGCGAGTTTTGCAACTCTGAAATACTTTCCTACATTGTGGAAGGAAATATTAAATTTGAACTACTATTGCGAAAATTTTGTACTTGAATAGCTTAGAATGAAAATCTTTCTGTTTACTGCAAAGGAAAACAATTGATTTTCTACAACATTGTCTGTCATACACAACTTGAAACAGGTCATGTCGACCAAATCATATGGAAGAACTGACGGCGACGTATATCGGAAGGCAGTAAGATCTCTTTACCTTGTGGCAACACAAACACACACACTTTTTTTTTTATTTGTTTGTTGTGCTCGACTATCGGCGAGGCACGAAAACGTCTGTGAATGAATTTCTTAGTTTTGAGTACACTTACGAAAGAAATATAAAAACAACTATGAGAGTTACTGATTTATGATGCTTAGTTTGCAGTCAGTTCTGAGTATTATTAGTAACTACGCTCCACTCCCTAAACCTAGTTACAGAAATGCGAATCAGACACATTACGTATTCCAGGCCGTAGCAGCCGCGACTTGGAGACACCAGCTATGGTCACTTCCCAGCCCGCTGTTAAGATCACATCGGTTCGTCTTCTTCCTGCTGGTATTGTAACTGAGATTTGGCAACAAGGCAATGTATGTTTGCCAACCCTGTGATCGACGAGTTACTTCCTGGTGTGCACGGAATTAAGCCTCGAAGTTCACTTGTTTTTACCTGTCATTTCCATTGAATAATCTGAGTTATTATCGCTTGAGGTGTAACAAAAGATTGTAAATTTACGGTTTTCTGCCCAGGAAAGTCGTTGCACGTGGAAATCGCAAGTAGTCTCGTTCTTCGAATAGCGGTTTACGAGTTCTAGCCAGTATTGGTCTCGTAAGAGGAAGCTAAGACACGTACTTCTTCGCCAGCTCTGTGGTAACGTGCTGACCTGTGAAAAGTTGTTTGATATGGTTCGCAGTTCCAGTCCCACTGAGTATAGCGTTTTTATCCCTTCTGTGAAAGAGCTACAAGCAGTTAGATCAAACATCGATAAGGAAATCGCAAAACAATACTTTCGGATAATAGTGCAATGGTGAAAAACTTACAATGCTGCACAACAGGTAACGCCTCTTTCCGCTGCTGTCAAGCAAATTTTGGGTTTCTAGGAATACGTAACTTTATTTATGAAATGCCACATTTGCATACCTCTTGAGTATGACACAGCATACCAATTAAACACAGACCCAATCAATATCTAAGTGAGTAGTATTTTACCAATTCGTGACGATAGAGGCACGCTTGTGTACAGATACTCAGTTTTATTAAAACAGACTCTCGACGTGAGGTTATTGTGGGTAGTTTTATTTCATTTTTTATAATACAGTTCACAATTTTCTCAAGGTTTCCTTGTTAAAACAATAGTAAACATGAGAGAGAAATTAATCATCAACGATATATGCGAATTCTCATATGTTATCTATAACAGTCTGAAAATGCACATGCAGTTTGTTGATTCCATGCATGTACAAAACTTGTTCAGAGTTAGAGCTGTCAAACAAGATTTGAAGAAGAATAAAATGCCACTACCAGACGGCAGCTCATGTAGAAAATACTTTTCCGATGTATTTTCGCACGAAGCGCTCTACCCATACATAATACAAAAGTTTCGAGATGATTCTACTGTCTGGCTGTCTATTAAACCTGAAATGAACGAACTGTCACAGAAGTTAGCCCTTTTTCCACATGCGACTATTTCGGGTTGAGAAGTGAAGGAAATTATGTTACAAGTTCCATTAGATTGATAATTTTAGCAGACAGCAGAATAGCGTTTTAAAAGATATAGCAGTGAATATAGTGGAACTCGCGACATCTTATCTACCGGGCGCGTTGCTTACCATTACGTCACTAGCTGACACGTACCTGTAATAGCTGCAGAAGTCAAGAACAATTCCTCCAGAACTTCTGCATTCCACAGCGCTGCGCGATAATGCATATCGCCAGGTCAATACTTATGAGAGACAAACAGTTATACCTTTTCTTTTGCACTGCACGACGTTTTCAACAAACCGATAGCGCAATAGAGTAACTCAAGTGGAAAGGAACACTTCTTATTTTAATTTCTGCATCCTACACTGTTGCCAGTTCTGTGTTGGTGGCAGTTACGTGATTTTATTTTGGTGATTACAAAATAAAGATGAATGCATGCACTGGGTAACCGAGGCAGCTAGTTCATGGTGATTCGATCAACCAAGTAAATGAATTTACTGAACATGCTGCAAATTGACACAGGGCACCTGTGTGTCAGAATTCTCAGCCAGTGTGGTACAACGGCGTTATGATAGAAAAATGAGCCCCCTGAGACGAGGAGTTGGTGGTTTGTTCGGCTGATGACAGGTTCATATATCTATGATATGGGTTCGATACCAACTTCGGTCAATGATTTTAGATAGGGAGAGACAGATTCCATTCTATTCTGGCTACACCAAGTGGAGAAAATATAATGGCATTGTGGTCTGAAATTCACATTAAAAATGATATTCCTTCTCTACCAAGTAAATATTAGGTTGAGCCACAATAAAGTCTGGAGTGGCGACATGTAGAAACTCTATCACCAGTAACCTTAATTATACTAGTTATTTATTTCTAGTGACGAAACAAACGCTATATAGGCTCACAGGACACTTATTCCATCTTTTATCTGAGCTTCTGTATGTCGATAAAATTGGTTCTGAACTGTGAATCCAACTCAGACCGCCCTTAACGCGGAATTTGATCCCTTCGTGACAATACAGCTCGGCTACAGTTTGTTGTTTGTCCAAAACTGCAGATTCCTCAACATCTCCACATATTGCGCGTGAATGGATTCGAATCCTGGCCCGGCACTAAAGATTTCATTATGTATTATCAAGCTCTAGTATGAGAACTGTTATCAGTTGCTGAATAATAATTTGGATTTTTAATGTATTTTCATTCGTTGTCAACACTAACGATATTGACGTTTTTGACTCACAGTGGGACACAGAACTATTTGCGAGATCACTGTGAGTTCAAGACGTTATTCCGAGCTGCTGGTGGAGAAAAATTCGGTAGCTGACGTCTCTTTGTGTGTAGTCAACAACGATATGCGTGGAGCTCTATTCCCAGTCAGCACTGAACTTTTCATCATATTATTTCTAGTTCAAACATGCTCACATGTCGCTGCTGGTGCAACAAACTCATATTTAACGTTCGTTTTCTCTAGAATATAACAGCGGTAGGCGCTGGGTTGGAGTCCTGGGAAGGAAAAAAATTAATATTTTGCCTCGTCATTTCAGTTAAAACATCTAGCTACTGCCGAGAATATCCGATATCTCACAGTTGATTCTGCTTCGATATCTATCTTATTAGGTTCTGGGTTCGAATCCCTGTCCAACACAAAGCTTTACCTCACGGCATTTCAAGTAAGTTACTTGTTAAGAAGCAATATTTAACATCTCTCGTAGTTCGTTAACAGGGATAATAGGTGCTGGGTAGGAATTCGGGTCCGTTAAAAATGTTTGCGTTATGTAATTTAAAGTTGATATTTGCTAACTGATACTGTCTAAAAAGCGAGGTATATCACTCTCTGTATGCCTAATAAGGAATGACTGTTAGTTTCCGTCAGTCACGAAAACTTTGCTTAGTCTGGATGACCTGAGTTTGAATCCATATGTAGAACGAGACGGTTCGTCGTGTCATTTGAAGTTCATACATATTCTCAATTAGCTGCTCGTGAATAACTTAAAATGTTAATGTTATTTTGTGTTAAATAATAAGTACGGTATGTTACTTTGAAGAGGAAATCATGAATACGACGATCTTACTACGTGCATTACCTATCTGACGTTATAATGAGAGTGGTAAAATTTCAGGTATGTCATTTATTGTAATAAATGTGAGCTTAAAAGCCTTAAGTACAGTCTTACCTGTGATAAGGTGTTCCCTGATATTTGTAGTATCGTAGTATTACTTTACATCTTGAGTTATTGCGATACAGAGCAGTGTTTTCTAGTGGTGACTTGCTGGAACCATTTTCAATAGTCAAACGACTGTACCAAGGAGCGATTAGAGGACCTGCTAGACAGCTGCATTGTGTGGGTTGGAAGCGAATCAGGCGAAATGCAATTCATGTCGTTCGGATACTTTTGAGCATGACTGTACATTTGTGTTGATATGTCTTGTGATCTGTGGCGCAAGTCCAACAGAACACCACGCCTAAATTCCTAGATATTTAGTCGTATTTAGGACTTTTGGGTTTTACTGACTTATCGTGTAACCGTAGTTTAAGGATTTATTTAGCACTCTTGTAAATGACCTCACACTTCTCATTATTTAGGGTCAAATGCCAATTTTCGCTATATACAGATATCTTATGTAAATCGTTTTGCAATTAGTTTTAATCTTCTGATGACTTTACTAGACGATAAATGACAGAATCATCTGCAAATAACCTAAGACGACTGCTTAGATTGTCTCCTAAATCGTTTATTTAGATAAGGAACAACAGAGGGCCTATAGCGCTACCTTGGGGATCGCCCGAAATCACTTCTGCTTTACTCGACGGCAGGAAATAACGAATCCAGTCGCATAACTGAGACGATAGAGGACCCAGTTTGATTACAAGCCGTTTGTGAGGTACGGCGTCAAAAGCCTTCTGCAATTCTAGAATTACGGAATCCTTTCTCGACAGCACTCCAACACTTAGGTTGAGTAAAGAGCTATTTGTGTTTCAGAAGAACAGTGTTTTCTAAATTCGTAGTGATTATGTGTTAATAGACAGCTCTCTTCGAGATAATTCAAAATGTTGGAAAACAGTTTATGTTCCAAAAACCTTCTACATATCGACGTTAATGACACGGGCCTTCTATTGCCGTGCTTGAATATTGGTATGACCTGTGAAACTTTCCAGTCGTTAGGTAAGAATCTTTCGTCGAGCGAACGGTTGTATATGATTGTTAAGTATGGAGCTATTGCATCAGCATACTATGAAAGGAACATTATTGGTACACAGTCTGGATCGGAAGACTTGTTTTTATAGAGTGATTTAAGTTGGTTCACTACTATCTTCTAAGTCATTCATGTTGGTAGCTGTTTTTGAGTCGAATTCTGAAATATTTATCTCGACTTCTTTGGTAAAAGAATTTGGAAGGCTGTGTTTAGTAACTCTGCTTCAGCAGCATGATCATGGATAGCATTTCGATTGTTATCATGCAGAGAACCATTGGTTGTCCCATGCCGCTAGTATACAGGGTGATTCAAAAAGAATACCACAACTTTAGGAATTTAAAACTCTGCAACGACAAAAGGCAGAGCTAAGCACTATCTGTCGGCGAATTAAGGGAGCTATAAAGTTTCATTTAGTTGTACATTTGTTCGCCATTTCAGCCAATAAAGTTTTTGGTCCCTTTTTCTTCGAAGGTGCTACTGTAACTGGACTACAGTATCTGGAGATGTTAGAGAACTGGCTGTTCCCTCAGCTCGAACAAGAAGCACAACAATTCATATTTCAGCAGGATGGAGCGCCACCACATTGGCACTTATCTGTCCGCAACTACCTGAACGTCAACTACCCGAGGCGATGGATCGGCCGCCAGGCAGCCCGTGACAGAGCACATCATCACTGGCCTCCAAGAAGCCCTGATCTTACCCCCTGCGATTTTTTCTTATGGGGATATGTTAAGGATATGGTGTTTCGGCCACCTCTCCCAGCCACCATTGATGATCTGAAACGAGAAATAACAGCAGCTATCCAAACTGTTACGCCTGATATGCTACAGAGAGTGTGGAACGAGTTGGAGTATCGGGTTGATATTGCTCGTGTGTCTGGAGGGGGCAATGTTGAACATCTCTGAACTTGTTTTTGAGTGAAAAGAAGACCTTTTTAAATACTCTTTGTAATGATGTATAACAGAAGGTTATATTATGTTTCTTTCATTAAATACACATTTTTAAAGTTGTGGCATTCTTTTTGAATCACCCTGTACTTTACATATGACCGGAGTCTCTTTTGATTGTCTTTCAGGTTTCGAGAAAAAGTTTCGTTGTGGAAACTGTCATCAGCATCTCATTTTGATTATCCAAGCAAAAATTCAAGTTTCTTTAAGAGATCGCCAATCTTGGGAGTTCTGCGTTCGTTTAAATGTGGTATGAAGTTTTCTTTGTTTCTACACTAGCGTTAATTCCTGCTTTTTTGCATCATGGGGTGTCAGATCCGTTGTTTTTTTAACTTATTTGGTATAAATCTTTGTTACTGACGATGCTATTTCCTTGTATTCGAGTCACAACTGGTGTACACTTACATGGTTAATTTGGTAGAAGTGGAGATTGTCTCTTAGTAAGGGGTCAAGCGAATCTTATCTCCTTTTTTAAAAGATATATTTTCTGTTTTTGTTTTTGTGGATTTGGGAGTTGTAGTATCCAGCTCTGCTACGCCCCTCGTTCTGATCGATGCTGAGGTGCTATTTCAGTACAGTTGGAGAGCCTCTGCAATGCTATTAGAGCTTAAGAAATATACCATGTGGGCTGAGGCGTGAGTAGGAGGCCTTCGAGGATAGTCGGTGCAGTTGTGAGTTGTGCAAAAGCCATTGTGCCAGGGTGGTGTAGTGATGAGCGCATCCACCTCGTAAGCAAAATTATCTGTCCAACCTACTGCATAACCTACCTTGATTTTCCGGAGCGACGAGGGTAGTATTAAGGCCGTTGTCAAACCACTTTCCAGTTTCCCTTTAAAAGGCAGCAGTCTATCAACCTTTGATATAATTTTGCGGGTTTATAATGTTCTGCAGAGTGCGTTTTGTCTGATTGTGTTTTCTGATTTTGTTTTCCACTCGAGGGAGGTAGACCGCGATGCGAACCAAGTGTATGTTTTTATTTTCATCAGATCCGATAGTTAGCATGCCATGTAACTGTAACCATCTGTCCTAAGCATGGATGACTGATGGATTGAATGAATTTGGGTGTAAACATAAACGCAGGTAACTTGATGAATTAACGTAGTTTTTGTAAATGCCACAACAATCTCTGATAACAAATATTTCTGTATTCAGTCACATGTGTCAGTTATTGTGATCATCTGCAGATTGACCTGTCTTCATGAAGGTCACAAACTAAACTAAACTTCGCCCGAACAGGTCATGAAAGCCCAACGGTACCGTCAATGTACCGCTCTCCCTGCCGTACATCAGTTTACGAGACCGGAGGCCCTACTTCTCAGTCAAGTAGCTCCATAGTTTACCTCACAAGGGCGTGAAGGTAACAGAGCAAGTAAATAAAATGTATAGCCTCATATTTCTTTAATTTGTTAACTTAGTGAAGACAAATCATTCTGGAGATGATCATAATGATTAAAACCGGCAATTGAATAAATTCCCTCGAAGTTTTTTTTTTTTTTTTTTAGACGGGCGGGAGTCAGGCTGGATTTTTTACAGAAGCAAGCCACAATACAGTTACTAAGACGATCTGTGGTTAAAATTTCTGAGACTTTAGATAGCTGGGCACTGAAGGGAAAGTTGAGAATGTTAAGCCCTGTTTTGTTCAATAGTATGCTCGCAGCTAGGAAACGCCCCTATTATAGTGCAAAAAGTCATAAAACCAAACAATCTACTATTAATATTTAGACGTTTTGGATACTCCATAAACAAACGGCATCTTTCACTTTTTCTGATTACCTATATTTTAGATAACTTTGTATTATCCACTAAAAACAGAGCCACTAATCACAACTTATCATTCAAGGATCCTTCTGTACAAATATTAAGTAATAAGGGAAATGTTCACCAGTCACGAAGGGACATATGAAAAATATTGCCATGGTCGAAAAATATCTTAGATTAGGCCCCTTTTGCGATCCGTAAAAGATGATGTTGGCTTGTGCGGCGTGGGTGTCTACTGTATCCCATGCAGTTGCGGCATATCGTACATTAGGCAGACCATCAGGACTGTTGAGAACCAATGTATAAAAGTATCGCACACTATTACAACAATCGAGCAGTGCAGAATACTGCTTCGGTTCCGGTTATACTATGGTGTATAACAACACTGATACTGGTGTGCAGTTTCACCTTTTACGGAAGAGTTAATAAGGAAACAGCTGAGATTACATTTTCAAATTACGCTATAAATAGAGACGGAGGTTTTGGCTTAAATTATGCTTGGGTTTTTGGTAACTGTCAGATTAAAAAAAAAAAAAAAAGTTAATCCTTCTTGCTCAGCCAATAGCTTTCAGTATTCGCTGTCGGTATGAAGTACGGCATTATGCTGATCGTAATCCTTGGTTATTTGGAGACACTAGTTGTTTACTCTCTCTCTCTCTCTCTCTCTCTCTCTCTCTCTCTCTCTGTGTGTGTGTGTGTGTGTGTGTGTGTGTGTGTGTGTGTGTGTGTGTTCCTGGATGTCTTATGGTTCTTTGGCAGCGTAGCTCCGTCTACCGAGGGTTTAAACATTCTTACACTGTGTTCTCTCAGTGGCTTGAAAATGACGGTGTGTTCACCTGTGAAAAATCGGCAGTTGTCGAAGATATGACATTGCTGCATCCCTTAAGTTGTTGAGAGCCACATTTAGTTTATGCAGAGTGCACTTAGTCATTACTATGTTCCACCACAATTAAATTACGGTTCGAATATTAAGGCAACTGTCCAGATTACTGGCTACACTGACCTGAGGTGATCGCGTTGTGTGTGAAATGGCACCACGTGTCACAGCACTTGATGGTGTGCCCGTATGACGAATGCAATCTGGCAACGCAAGTTCTTCTCAAAGCCTCCACAGATACTGCTGTTACAGCACTGCACGCGAAACCGAGATCCATCTCAGTCGACAAAATGGTTCCACTCCTGCGTACAGGGTGCCCCAGCAATTTTTTTGATGAACTTCGAGGGGCTGTTGTGGTTGTCTTGAGGAAAAAATCGACTACAAAAGCCCGTGTCCGGAAACGTCATTCAACGAAGCTATAGAGCGTCGAATTTATTGGCGCCGGCGCCCGCCGCTATACGTGATATACGCTGACGGGCTGTACGTGGAGCGTCTCGCAATGTTCTTTGCTATTCACTCATTGCAGAGATCGCCAGTGAGGAAGATGGAGCTAGCTGTTGCATGGACAGGCATTGTCTCCCATGAATGCGATCCTGTGTTGCTTTTGTTGATGATTGTTTCACATTCTGTAACGTCGCGAGTCAATCCGCAATAGTGTTTTAATGCAGTACGGGCTCGTAGCTTTGGAACCGGTGGCGGTGACAGCAGCTTGTATCGGTACTAAATATTATTCAATTTTGATAAAACTTTATATGAATCCTTTTGTTATTAAAAAGAAGCTGGTTGCAAAATCTCAGCTTTCTGGCTGGGGTATTTTCAAAATTAGGGAAAATTACCTAAAATACTAAAAACCGACACTTAGGGAATTAAATTCAGCTTATCTTTTGGAACTCTCAGTGAGCAGAATTAATTAATTGAGAATTTCATATTAAAACATTAATTTTCGTTTTCGAAATATAAAATTCAGGCAAAATTATTATATGTGTCTTATGTCGTTGTGGGAGTAAATGAGAGTGAGTGACAGTGTGTATGTGGGACATACATTAAATTTCAAGATTAATTTCATGTGATTGCTACGGTCGCAGGTTCGAATCCTGCCTCGGGCATGGATGTGTGTGAGTCCTTAGGTTAGTTAGGTTCGAGTAGTTCTAAGTTCTAAGGGACTGATGACCTCAGATGTTAAGTCTTATATTGCTCAGAGCCATTTGAACCTTTTGAGCTGCTGACTTATGTCCAAGCGTACTTGTTTTTGTAAGAAGGCAGCGGGAATACTCATTTGTAGAGTAATGTTTTCCTAAAGTTATCTCAAGATTAATTTTCGTTTAGATTCAATTAATAAAGATTATAGTAAAAATTTGCTCGTCGAAGTGACGGCAATGAATCTGATGTAGTGATTGGCTCAGAACAGTTTAGGCACGAATATGATCTTGAAAGATCATTTGATCAACCAATCAGAGTGAAGTCTTTCCCGCGCTCTAACAAGTAGTATATGCGCTGTGACCAATAGCATTGAGAGAGTTGTGGGCTAGATTTGGAGATGCGAAGGTCATGTTAAATGTGTTCGTCCGTAAAATGTGTAAAATGAAGAAATGTTTGGTCTTTCGCGTTCAGATGGATTTAAAATGGTAGCTTTTGTTGCTACGAACATTTTGTAAAAGTTTGAGAGTCGTGGGATATTTTATTCGGGTGATTTACGCGTGTGACTTGTTGGACTTAAAAAATTCCGCGTGGCGATGTTATGTGTTCTACTACAGAATACATTTGGCGAGCAATCTTTGTGAAAGAAACCCAATGAATGACTGATATAAGAAATCAAAGTTATGTGTAGAAATTGACTGTATATTGGAGTGATTATTCTCGGAATGGACTTAAGAAAATTCTGGCTGCTTTACGTGTGACATAAACTGGGAACTTGTAACAGCAGTTTTGCATACTAAATATGGGCTGATGACATGTTTAAGCAAAGAAAATAAAACCTACTTTTAGCAGATTTCCGAACTTTCAATGAAGATCAGAACTCCGTTCCCCCCCCCCCCCCCCTAAAATTTATTATAAATATTTACAGGAACAATCATAACGAGATTTACGCGGCCTCAGTAATTGTAATTATCAGGTTCTGTTTTCATCAACGCTGCTTTTTCATCACCTTGTAAATATCTACGTTGCAGAGTGAAGGGACACAAAGCAGACGCCGATCTGAGGTAGGTGAATATCAATTTGCAGCTCGCTTCAGTGACAGTGATACTCAGAGACAGCTCCGTCGCATCTCGGGTATCCATGGGGAGTTTATTTTTCTACTGCACACCGAAAAGCAGTGCAGATTTTAGAGGGTTCCAAGAGGAAAATAAACTGCAGCTGGAAACCACCTTCTGAAACCGTCACCCACCAAGGCAACAGGGCATCACATTCATAAGACACAAGAACTGGCTCTGCAGCAGCAACATCCCCACGTGTGACTGTTGCAACCAGTCACGATCACTGAATTGTGACCTACATTGTGGGAAGTTGCGCCTACCGCCTGTCAGCGTATGATGTCACGTTTGCTGCTGGCAGACGCTACTGCTCTGTAGCATCGTTTGATGACATTTCCGGACACGATTCTGTACGAATGAGGTATCAATCTGTCTGTCCCTTATGGCGTTGTTTGCATGAGACAACTGAGGTCCTGTATTATGCTGAGTAGAGCTCTCGTGAAGCATTCGATTCCGTAGTCACATGACAGTGGAGGATATCAAGCAATATCGCGAAACATAGGTGGCGTTAGGCGCAGTTCACTGACAAGGGAACACCTTTGACCTCGAACGCTCAGAGCCGCATGAAATCATGCTTAGACTAACACTCGATCATAAAAACAACATTACTCTGTGTCATTCCCGAGCAAAATTTTGCGTTTCTCTGCTAGCGCCATCAGACGGTGGTATGTTGTAGCTGCACTAACAAGTGCTCGAGATGCGTGAATGGTATAGCCGCAGTACGAATGTGTCCCTTGGAATGTTGACATGCGGATTACTGTGTAAAATGTATACAGTGATATTATGAAGAGAATTAATCCTACGATTGTGATCCAAATATTAGAAACAAAGTTGCGACGTGCTGGATATGGAAATGGAATCGGTGTCGTGGATTGAGAATTCGCGGACGTATTGCATGACATAATAATTCAGAAATACAATGGGGATGACAAAGAAATACATGAAGTTACGCTGGATAGCCTGAAGGTGGCTGTTCAAGAAGTAATGACGTTCATCTCCTGAGCTACAGGAACAGTCCAGTCAGAGCTAATAAGAGATATCTCCTCCCAAACAGTCGAGGATCAGTGTATTAGAAGATATTAATGACAGCATACAAGAGGACATGTATGAAGACTGTAATAATCGTGGCTTCAGTTTCTACAGCATATTAACAAGGCGCTATAAGTGTATTAAAAGTAAATCAAGTTGCAGATTAATACTAAACTACATGTCTATCACAAGGCGAGCGGGACCTCGTATCGAAGGAAACAGACTGTCAGAATCACAACAGAATCACAAAGTATAAAAAAGAATGTAATATCGCAATTTGGTAGAGCAAGGTCATATCGATCTACATTTCACTATTGGCATCTGCAAACGTGGGCAGCAGAAGCGACAATTTCAAAGCTTCGGATTCTTTGTAGACAATGTTAAGGCTGAATATGGCATTTCATCCAAGCACATTGTTACGCATGTCACACTTCAGGACACATAAGATGGTAGTAGTTTACGTCAGAAGGCACGACAGTGGAGGAAATGAACATGTTTATGACAGAGCACGGTGTGGAGAAACGAAACATGTGAAACATTGACCAGAGCCAATTCAAGTGCAAAATGTCTTCATCTTAAACACTGTCCCACAGAGGAGAGACAACTACAGCTAGTGTGTTGCAATCTGCACATAGCTCTACCCACAGCTACAAAAGTAATGTGGCCTTATTAATGACAGATAGACAGTGAAATAAATTGCACATCTATTTTCAGGAGGCATAAGGCACTTTCGGCCTAAATATTTCAAAGAAATTTATACAACCTGCCCGCGAAACATTCATGCGGAGGCAAGAAAAAGTGGAAAATTGACTAAAGAACACATGAAACGTTTTCTAACTTTAGTCCTTGGTGAACATCTAATAAGCAAAAGAGCGTATTGCTTCGTGATTCCCGGTCATGTCATATAGATCGTATCCTTCTAGATACAAGTTACCAAACAAAGAAGTCATGCTTAAGACATTGCCATCGAAAGCAACAAAATGTTGCCAACCCCTTGATGTTTACTTATTTCGGCAATATAAGCTTTATTTCAGAAGGATTGCTGAGTTTGTAAGACTACAATGTGCCAAACCACAAGTGAAGGCACATGATCCTTATTTCGTGAACGAATTTGGCTTCGTGATTTACAGTTAATTTTCTGCACCTAAGTATACGCCTATGTTTCAGTGTGCTTGCCGATAGCCAGGTTATGACATTGGCATATCTATATCATCATTTGAAAATGTAATTAGTATGGCTTTTGATAATGGACTGTTTGAATACGAAAGTGATTTTGAATGCAAGTACTTAGGTTTAATGGAGTGTACAAATTGTTTTATTCCGCCTTGTTTGCACCACTTCATAGAAATCCTGCATCTACACTATGAGGACTAATATAAGCATTATCAGGTGCGTAGGATGTGTGTTTTACGCTATCATAGTTATTATAAGCAGAGGGATTCCAGCACTGTTGATTGTAAATGTGGTGATACGCTGACATCACTGAATTACGTATAATTTCCCCTCTGATATTGATATCTTCTTACGTCGTTTCTCTCTACTAAAATTTCACTTGTGGCACAATGCAGCATTTTCCATGTGTATGACACAGAGGACAGTTTTTTTGTTAGGATCGAGTGTTATATTAAGCATGGTTTTTTTGCGGTTCCGAGCGCTCGTGGTCAAAGGTGTTCGTTGTGAGGGGATTTAATATGCGACTCGATAAGATATGCGATGCGACTCGGAATATGACGCAGAAGCAACACGCATCAGCATAGAGCATAGGAACGTAGCTGAAGTCACTTAACTGGTTTGCACTGGGATGACTGCTATACGACACTTACACATATCTCTGTCGTATCGCACGGCGCAACAATGATGCTAGTCGCTCAGGCAAACCTTGTCATAGGATACACGGCTTGCGAAATTTCAAGTCATCCGATGTGCCTCAAAAATGATTGAATTATGTAGCTGAAGCAAAGCTACATCCATCTCTAGAACCACGGTAAAACTTTTACTATTCGGATGAAAAGTTAACAACCACTCTCTTGCAGTCTTTACCATTAGATTTTGAGGAAAATATTCGGTAAAAAATAAGTTTTATTCTGCATCTTACAGTCTGACATCGTCGTTGTAGCTGTACTCTTTAGTCCGAAGACTGGTTGGATGCAGCTCTCCGTGCTACTCTATCTTATGTGAGCCTCTTGATAGCCGTATAACTACTGCAACCTACGTCCTTTTGAATCTGCTTACTGTATTCATCTCTTGGTCTCCCTCTACGATTTTTACGCCCCTCTCTTCTCTCCAGTAATAAACTGGTGATCCCCTTATGTCTCAGAATGTGTCCGATCAATCGATCTATTCTTTCAGTTAAAAATTACTTGTATCCCCAATTCTGTTCAGTACCTTCTCATTAGTTACGTGATCTACCCGTTTAATCTTCAGCATTCTTCTGTAGCACCACATTTCAGAAGCTTCTATTCTCTTTTCGTCTAAACTGTTTATCGTCGATGCTTCACTTCCACACATGACTACGCTACATACAAATATTTCCAGAAAAGACATCCTTACACTTAAATCTATATTTTATGTTGCCATTGCAAGTCTACATTTTATACCCTCTTTAATTCGACCATCATCAGTCATTTTCCTGGCCAAATAGCAAAAATCATCTACTACTTTCAGTGTCTCTCTTCCTAATATAATTCCCTCAGCATCGTCTAATTCAATTCTACTACATTCCATTGTTCTTGTTTTGCTTTGTTGATGTTCATCTTATATCCTCCTTTCAAGCCATTATCCATTCCGTTCAGTTGCTGTTCCAAACCTTTGCTCTCTCTGACAAAATCACTATGTCATCGGCAAACCTTTATGTTTCTATTTCTTCTTCTTGGACTTTAATACTTATTCCAAATTTTTCTTTTGTTTCCTTTACTAATTGCTCAGTGCACATATTGAATAACATTAGGGATAGACTACAACTTTGTCTCACTTCCTTCTCATCCATTGCTTAGCTTTCATACCCCTCAGTACTTATAACTGCCATCTTGGTTTCTATACACTTTGTAAATAGTCTTTCGCTCCCTGTCTTTTATCCCTGCCACTCTCAGAATTTCAAAGAGATTATTCCACTCAACACTGTCAAAAGTTCTCTCTAAGTCTAAAAATGCTGCAGACGTAGGTTTTCCTTTCTTCAGCCTATTTTATAAGAGAAGCCGTAACGTCAGTATTGCCTTGCGTATTCCTACATTTCTGCCAAATCCAAACTGATCTTTCCCGAAGACGGCCTCTACCAATTTTTCCATTCTTCTGTGAAGAATTCGTGTTAGTATTTTGCAACCATGGTTTATTAAAGTGATAGTTCGGTAATATTCACTCCTGTCAGCATCTGCTTTCCTTGGAATTGGAATCGGAGAAAGTTTGATAGTGAACTGGTTTTCTTTTCGTTATTGCACGTAGTTACCGTGGTACTTGGCAAACAAATAAACTACCAGGCATATTTTTAATGGACTGAAGTGAAGAATGCAGTCGCTTGCCGTTTTACATCTGTAGGCTTTTATATCATAGACTGCTACATACAAAATAGAGCTACCATATCGAACTTATTTTTAACATTGTAAGGAGAAAGATACCTCTTACCATTCTCGAGAAAATACGTGAAGTATACAGAAGGTTGTCAGCAGTAAGGTTGCCTGTATGCCACCTGTTACGCTTCTGTCACGTTCTGTGGCCTGCTGCACAGAATGCGGAGCTGCCTCGTGTTTCTGCTTTGCACTTGCTACAGATTAAAGTTGAAGCTGGAAAGGAAAAACTTGTTGAAATGAAAAGATACTGGGAATCATCAGCTGATGATGCTGACTGGACGCTTTTCCTGTCTATGATCACTGATTTCAAAAAAACTTTGTGACAGGAGTAAAAGAGGTCTCAAAGCTTAATTTCTGTTGCTTCTGACTAAAAAGCTGGACGAAGCTGAGAAGGACATGTCGGCATTTCTCTTATCATAAGTTTCTTCCACTTTTCCAAACACATTGTCTATGCTTACGCGTAGGTTCACCACCCTCTGCTACACCATCGATGGTGACTGCTCTTACCTCAAATCCAGCAACGTTTCTTCTGAATACTGCTCGAGCTGAATCATACTTGACGAAATTGAACATTTCTAGAAATACTATGCTTGGCTTATTAATTTGAAACCGTTACTTATAAATAGAGATGCGCTCTCCCAAAACTACCGTTCGGTATTTTTGGCACCCTACATAAATGACGTAGTAAATGGTAGGATTACCGTTAGCATTGGTAGGACTGGTAGGGAAAGAAACGCAAATGAAAGTTCTTTCTTCACTTTTCTGAACATTAAATAATAAGCCACAGTAACGTGCTCTTCAGAAGAGCTCATGATTCCAACTGAAAACTAAACAGAAACTCGATCATGCTATCTTGTTACTTCTAGTATGTCGAGCCGCATCACACATTGTATCGCATATCGTGTCATCTTACTGGGAGCACAAGTGTCTCACCGATAGGTTTCGAATCACGCGATCCTTACTGCAACGGCCTATGTAGCAAACCATATCGTCTCAGTGTGAACAGCGCTTCACTCATACCTATTATCATGCCTTGCACAATTACTTTCGTACAATAATAATTGAGGGTTCTTGATTGGTTGGTAATGTGGCACGCAAACATATGAAATATTAGTTCACTTTATTCATTAATGATCAAAACATTTGCTTAACTTTGACCCACTTCCTTGCCATAAGAGTACTTTATAATTTACGACTGTCATTGACTAGCAAATCATCTCTTGATGCACTAATTAAGTAACTATTCTGTTGAGGTATAATGTTCAACATTTACTAAAATACAACTTCATCATAAACTTTACTAACTCGTTGGTCTTACTCGATGATGATGACTGTTGGTCTGGGCTCATAAACTGGGACGAGCTCTTACATGCTCGACACTATATTGGTCTC
Organism: Schistocerca americana; assembly: GCF_021461395.2. Taxonomy (NCBI): domain Eukaryota; kingdom Metazoa; phylum Arthropoda; class Insecta; order Orthoptera; family Acrididae; genus Schistocerca; species Schistocerca americana. Next base: position 247,690,864 of record NC_060124.1, on the reverse strand, counting down.
AGTGTGAGGTCGCTATTATTCTTAGAGCCGAGGTGTGGCCTTCTGGAGTGCCTCACATTGACTGTTGTGGATTGCAGTGAGCGCTCACTAATGTCTGTGGTATCGATCCGCGTTAACGACTTTAATGTGGCATCAAAGTCTCCGGACGATACCACACCTACTAGCTGTGCTGAAATGCTAGTTGTTTGCATATCCGAAAATCTAGAAAACTTATCGTCAGTTTCATTTGATTTATGCTGCCTTCTATCTAAACGAATGGGACCTTGCGATTATGAGAAGATGATATATTTTTGGCCTGTGATGTGAGGTACTGAGGCGAGTTCACACGGAGAAGTCGAGTGCTCACTGCAAGTCCTGAACTGCTAGTTATTCAGGATAATTTGTTCACATGGGGTCACCCTTATGGATTTCCTTTGCGGCAGGGATAGGTATCCTCTTCCACAGTGTAAGCCTCTTTATTACCTTATCACCTGTATTTCATTCCCATATGGTGGCACAGCTGGTGCATCCTAATGTTTAACTAATCCCCTGTTACAAGGCAGCTGGTTTGTTTGATATCTTTGGAAAATGATAACAATACTTTAAGAATTGAGCGGAAGGGTCACCAATAGGCTTTAGTACCTAGAAAAGGAATAAATAAGTTAAAATGCTCTTGACGCTGCGACGGATTTTTATGTGCGTGCGTGCGATGCACCAATTCCGACGGATTATACGTTGCTGCTGCAATGCAATTTCTTTTATAATTTTTGTTCACCTACCTCTTTACAGCGGTAGATCTTCGCACGTAAAACTCCTGACTGCAGCTACTTACGAGATCACAGGAAAGCAGTGTTGAGTAAACTGTAACCTCATAGCTACACGCCGGAGGACGCTAAAAGTAAAATTTGCTGAAAATTGTCTATGTACTTTAAAGAAATGATTCGGAAAGGGGACGTCACTCGTAATTTAAACATGTAGTTCAAATTTAAACCTTCAATAGATCTTTATTGCCGTTAAGCAAGATCATCAGCCCATATTCACGAAAATTACTAAAGTTTCTGCTCACAGTTACCACCATACGTAAAACAGTCAGAACTTTTACCTTCCCAAATTCCGAAACCAATTACTTGTAATACAGTCAAAGATCGGCCAATTACTTCTGCACACGATATTCAGTGGTTGTCTTTAGTAAAAGTTTATGCTCGCCATAAAATACTCAGTAAGAATATACTCAGTACCGCCACGCTATATAATTCAACGTCCACTCTCGATTTTCGTCGGAACGAATTATCACAACACTCTAAAGTTTTCATAAACAGTTTCTGGTCACTACCAGATACCATTAACACTGGACCATGACGCGGAAGTCATCCAAAGACTTCATCTTACACATAATGCGAAAAGTCACATCCAGCATAACCGCCTCAAATCAAAGCTAGCTCGCGTCTGCCCTCTCACTCTCCCACACTCAAAACTATATCTCCTCGCTAGGCAGCCAACCGTCTCGCTTCCCATTGGCTGTCAGCACTTACGACCAATGAGAACTCACTTCTAGGGCGTGGCTCGCGCCAAAATCTAGCAAGCACCAACCACTTCTCTAGGCTCATTGACGTCATCAAATTAAGTAACACAAAACTCTCTAATTAAATAAACAAAACAAAATGAACTATAAGCTTTACTCTATATCTGGAAATTTATTATGTAGTCGCGAATGTTCTGGCTGTCTTATACATAAGCATACATACTTGGACATCCGACATTCACTAGTAGGGGAACCACTAGTGGATTCGTTCCCACGTTACAGAGTTGGAACACTTGCCAGTTCCTGTAGAGAAATACATGAATAATTTTTAATAATGCTGAACGTCCCACATACTCTCACGCACGTATTCTCATTCACACGCACCCTAACACACAATACACGTATTTACTTAGAGTTCTTGAAATTATTATTATACAAAAGGCACAGAGGTCTTCTGAAACTAAAAACTTTCCAAATTTATATATGAACACTGAAAGTGTTATCAGATCATCGTATATAGTCACTGAAGGTGAACTATTACATCACTGTATTTATTTAAATTCTTGACTGTCGGAAAACTACGTTTTTTTATGGAATTTTACTAACTTCCAAAATACAAGTATTTTTGATCTCAGACTTTGACATATTGTTTGTTTTCACAACAGAAAGATGTACATCAAATATGACGTTCCTCAGGTTATTCCTTTATTAGTTATTAATATTTTTAGTTTCGTATAATGTAAGTGGCCTGCCAGCGCTACTCTACTGCTTTCATACTCGCAGCTGCAACAGATGGTCGTGACGTCAGTCTGCAGGACACAACTCGTCCGTTACTGACCGTATAATACTCTACCGGCTTACATTGCAGCCCACATACATTCTGAAGGAAAGCTTTTAATAGACAAATCTCAAATCAGCTACTCAGCTTTCCTAATCATATGTATTATTGACTGGCACAACTTACAAGTTACTATGATACTTCTGTGCAGTGAGACACAGTAAACACTCACAGAACTTTGACTAAAAATATTTATTACCACGAACTGCTTAGAAACAATAAAACAGGTAGACACATAATCAGCAATCTGCCTACAAAGCTAACACTAAGACTCAAACATGTACACTGCTTCACTTCCATGGATCTTATACTCAGCCATTCCAGTGGAGAACGAAGAGCAAATCCTTCCTCCCTCAGATGACAATCAAGAGAAAGTTACTGTGCAGTAGCTCTTTAGAGGGCTGATGTCAAGATCGCACTTAATCTCTCGATTTTAAAATAAGACAACTGGCATTCTTTAGATTTCCCACATCAAGTCACAGCTCCATTTTTCAAATACTACACACATAAAAAAATGATTTGTGTCACTCTTGTTCCCAGAACTCCTGAAGACAGACGCTGACTGTGGATGCTGTATCACATAAACAGTAACTTTGACTGTTCAGAGATGTCACTAAACCCTCCCAAAGATGTAAACAACCATGCATTAGCAGCGCCTATTAGGCGGAGCGGTCGGACAGTCGATCAGTTCCTGTCATTCCACCAGGATGGAGGTACACGGCTCATGTTGTCTGTAATTCAACCATGCTTGTTGTCTATAGTTCAACCATGCTTAGACGGTCAATACCGCGGTTCGATCGCATCCGCATTGTTACTTTGTGCCAGGAAGATCTCTCAACAAGGAAAGTGTCCAGGCATCTCTGAGTGAACCAAATCGATGTTGTTCAGACATGGAGGAGATACAGAGAGACAGGAACTGTCGATGACATATCTCGCTCAGGCCGCGCAAGGGCTAGCACTGCAGTGGATTAACACTACCTACAGATTATGGCTCGGAGGAACACTGACACCAACGCTACCATGATGAATAATGCTTTTTGTGCAGGCACAGGGCGTCTTGTTACGACTCAAACGCTGCAAAATAGGCAGCATGATGCGCAACTTTACTCCCGACGTCCATGGCGAGGTCCATCTCTGCAAGCGCAGTACAGATGGGCCCAACAGCATGCCGAATGGACCGCTCTGGATTGGCATCACGTTCTCTTCACCGATGAGTGTCGCATTTGCCTTCAACTAGACAATCGTCGGAGACGCGTTTGGAGACAACCCGGTTTGGCTGAACGCCTTCGACACACTGTCCAGCGAGTGCAGCAAGGTGGAGATTCCCTGTTGTTTTGGGATGGCATTAAGTGGGGCCGACGTACGCCACTGGTTGTCATGGAAGGCGCCGTAACGGCTGTACGATACATCAATGCCATCCTCTGACCGATAGTGCAACCATATCGGCAGCATATTGGCCAGGTAATCGTCTTCATGGAAGAAAATTCGCGCCCCCATCGTGCACATCTGGTGAATGATTTCCTTCAGGATAATGACTTCGCTCGACTAGAGTGGCCAGCACAATCTCCAGACATGAACCCTAGCTAATATGCCTGGGATCGATTGGAAAGGGCTGTTTATGGACGACGTGACCCACCAAACACTCCGAGGGATCTACGCCGAATCTCCGCTGCGGAGTGGGACAATCTGGACCAACAATGCCTTCACGAACTTGTGGATAATAAGCCAAGACGAATACATTGCAAGAGGACGTGCTACTGGGTGTTAGAAGTACCGGTGTACAGGAATCTGGAGCACCACCTCTGAAGGTCTCGTTGTATGGTGATTCAATATGCAATGTGTGGTTTTCATGAGCAATAAAAAGAACGAAAGTGACGTTTATGTTGATCTCTATTCCAGTTTTCTGTACACGTTCCGGAACTCTCGGAACCGAGATAATGCAAAACATTTTTAATGCGTGTAATTTATTGTTCTGTGTTTAAAAAAATCCTCTCTCTTTTATTTTTTAAACTTCTTATTGTTTCAGGTCCCTCACTGTTCTAATAATTTGTAATTCAGTATTTTTATCTTTTGCCACAGTCTCCTCCCACGCTTTCTGTGTTCACTCAAAATATCTCCTGACGAGTAGGGGGCGGTAGTGGGAGGGGGGGAGGTGAGATCGACGACTGATCCTCCAACGGCTGCTTTACACAAAAGGAAAAAAACAACTGACCATTGTATTGTGTTTGCCACTTGGTCCAGTTCTCTCTAGTCCACCTCCATACCTCAGTGGTGAGTGCAGCTGGCTCCTATGCTGGTTCTGTTTCCAGTTTTTCTTGCTGACTGCAAGGATTGTAACTGGGTGCATTCTGCCTCGTGACGCCAGCTGAGGAGGTACTTGGATGAGATGTAATGGCTCCAAGGTCCAAAAATCTGACAACTGCTGGGAGAGTAGTGTGCTGATTCCATGTCCCTACATACCATATCCAAATGACGTCATTGACAGGATGGCGCAGCGATTGGTTGCACCTAAAGATTTGTCTGTATGGGCAAAGACGCGGAGCTTTGCTTTTGCCAGCTTCCTTTGGTGGGCAGAGGTGCACTACCAACCCCCTCCCCTGTGACAGTAGACGGCAGGTCATCTTTGCCCGCTCAAAAAGCAACCTGAGATGGCAGTTTTATTTCAAAATGCTAGTAACACTACCTTACAATGGCAGTGTTTTATTATGAAGCTTTGTCACATTTTTGTACGAAAGTAGGAAGGAAATTGTATCTTCGGACCAAATTTTACCTTGAGCTGCTCACCAACCACTTCTCTCTTCTCGTCCCCTTCCCTTTCCCCTCCCCAATGTCATTATCTCTTCCCATCCTTCTCCCCTTCCCCTTCATCACCATTTTCTCTTCCCAAGCCACATCAGTTTCACTCCCTCCACCCCCCTCTACCTCACCACCACTTTGTAATGTTACTTCTTCGAAATAAAGTAACACAGCCAATCAGAGACCGTCTAAACTATTATTCTATAGCAAACCCATATATTTAGCTGTCCTAGTCACACCTAGTCGTTATCAGGAGAAAAAAATGGCCTTCTACGGATCGGAGCGTGGAATGTCAGATCCCTTACTCGGGCAGGTAGGTTAGAAAATTTAAAAATGGAAATGGATAGGTTAAAGTTAGATATAGCGGGAATTAGTGAAGTTCGCTGGCAGGAAGAGCAGGAGGAACAACACTTTTGGTCAGGTGAATACAGGGTTATAAATACAAAATCAAATAGGGGCGATGCAGGGGTAGGTTTAATAATGAATTAAAAAAATAGGAGTGCGGATTAGCTACTACAAACAGTATAGTGAACGCATTATTGTGGCCAAGGTAGACACGAAGCCCACGCCTACTACAGTAGTACAAGTTTATATGCCAACTAGCTCTGAAGATGATGAAGAAATTGATGAAATGTATGATGAGATAAAAGAAATCATACAGATAGTGAAGGGAGACGAAAATTTAATAGTCATGGGTGACTGGAATTCGAGAGTAGGAAAAGGAAGAGAAGGAAACGCAGTAGGTGAATATGGATTGGGGGTAAGAAATGAAAGAGGAAGCCGCCTGCTAGAATTTTGCACAAAGCATAACTTAATCATAGCTAACACTTGGTTCAAGAATCATGAAAGCAAGTTGTATACATGGAAGAAGCCTGGAGATACTAGCAGGTATCAGATGGACTATATAATGGTAAGACAGAGATTTAGGAACCAGGTTTTAAATTGTAAGACATTTCCAGGGGCAGATGTGGACTCTGACCACAATCTATTGTTTATGAACTGTAGATTAAAACTGAAGAAACTGCAAAAAGGTGGAAATTTATGGAGATGGGACCTGGATAAACTGAGTAAACCAGAGGTTGTACAGAGTAGCAGAGAGAGCATAAGGGAACAATTGACAGGAATGGGGGAAAGAAATACAGTAGAACAAGAATGGGTAGTTTTGAGGGATGAAGTTGTGAAAGCAGCAGAGGATCAAGTAGGTAAAAAGACGAGGGCTAACATAAACCCTTGGGTAACAGAATAGATACTGAATTTAATTGATGAAAAGAGAAAATACAAAAATGCAGTAAATGAAGCAGGTAAAAAGAAATACAAACGTCTCAAAAATGAGATCGACAGGAAGTGAAAAATGGCTAAGCAGGTATGGCTAGAGGACAAATGTAAGGATGTGGAGGCGTATCTCACTAGGGGTAAGATAGGTACTGCCTACAGGAAAATTAAAGAGATCTTTAGAGAAAAGAGAACGACTTGCATGAATATCAAGTGCTCAGATGGAAATCCGGTAATAAGCAAAGAAGGGAAAGCAGAAAGATGAAAGTAGTATATAGAAGGTCTATACAAGGGCGATGTACTTGAGGACAATATTATGGAAATGGAAGAAGATGTAGAGGAAGATGAAATGGGACATATGATATTGCGTGAAGAGTTTGACAGAGCACTGAAAGACGCAAGTCAAAACAAGGCCCCGGGAGTAGACAACATTCCATTAGAACTACTGACAGCCTTGGGAGAGCCAGTCCTGACAAAACCCTTCCATCTGGTGAGCAAGATTTATGAGACAGGCGAAATTCCCTCAGACTTCAAGAAGAATACAATAATTCCAATCCCAAAGAAACCAGGTGTTGACAGATGTGAAAATTACCGAACTATCAGTTTAATAAGTCACGGCTGCAAAATACTAACCCGTATTCTTTACAGACGATTGGAAAAACTGGTATAAACCGAACTGGGGGAAGATCAGTTTGGTTTCCGTAGAAATATTGGAACACGTGAGGCAATACTGACCCTATCATTTATCTTAGAAAATAGATCTAGCATTTGTAGACTTAGAGAAAGCTTTTGACAATGTTGACTGGAATACCCTCTTTCAAATTCTGAAGGTGGCAGGGGTAAAATACAGGGAGCGAAAGGCTATTTACAATTTGTACAGAAATCAAATGGCAGTTATAAGAGTCGAGGTACATGAAAGGGAAGCAGTGGTTGGGAATGGAGTGAGACAGGGTTGTAGCTTATCCCAGATGTTATTCAATCTGTATATTGAGCAAGCAGTAAAAGAAACAAAAGAAATAATCGGAGTAGGTATTAAAATCCACGGAGAAAAAATAAAAACTTTGAGGTTCGCCAGTGACATTGTAATTCTGTCAGAGACAGCAAGGGACTTGGAAGAGCAGTTGAACGGAATGGTCAGTGTCTTGAAAGGAGGGTATAAGATGAAAATCAACAAAAGCAAAACGAGAGTAATGGAATGCAGTCGTAGTAAATCGGGTGATGCTGAGGATATTAGATTAGGAAATAAGATACTTAAAATAGTAAAGGTGTTTTGCTATTTGGGGAGCAAAATAACTGATAATGTTCTTAGTAGAGAGTATATAAAATGTAGACTGGCAGTGGCAAGGAAAGCGTTTCTGAAGAAGAGAAATTGGTTGACATCGAGTATAGATTTAAGTGTCAGGAAATCGTTCCTGAAAGTATTTGTATAGAGTGTAGCCATGTATGGAAGTGAAACATGGACGGTAAATAGTTTGGGCAAGAAGAGAATAGTAGCTTTAGAAACGTGGTGCTACAAAAGAATGCTGAAGATTAGATGGGTAGATCACATACCTAATGAGGAGGTATTGAATAGAATTTGGGAGAAGAGGAGTATGCGGCACAACTTGACTAGAAGAAGGGATCGGTTGGTAGGACATGTTCTGAGGCATCAAGTGATCATCAGTTTAGTATTGGAGGGCAGCGTGGAGGGTAAAAATCGTAGAGGGAGACCAAGAGATGAATACACTAAGCAGATTCAGTAGGGTGTAGGTTTCAGTAGGTACTGGGAGATGAAGAAGCTTGCACATTATAGAGTAGCATGGAGAGCTGCAGCAAACCAGTCCTTAGATCTGAAGACCACAACAACAACAGTCACACCTCAGTATCTACTGGAATAAAAGTGAAACAACCAATCATAGAGCTTAATACGGAGAGTGTGGGCAAGACATAAAACCATTCTCGTCCAGTGGTGATGACTATTACTACTGAATCGCCTAATGTCTACATGTGTTTGAAAACTTTTCCAGGAACTGTCAGCCATCAGGTTGGAGCAGGCGTGTACTTCGTTTTTCTGCATGCAGACAAATCAGTGCGGAATGCACTCTCGTACAGTGTAAGAGATTTCACAAAACCTTGTGAGTGATATAATCTAGGCAACTGTACACACTCACAAAGAAAATGGAATATTCTGTATGACTTTCCGGTTAGAATGGGCACTGGGATATCTCATAGATTATGAGAAAAGCCTTGAGATGCGTAGCTCATAATATAGGTCGCCATGTTATGCAAGTTTCATCATTAAATTGTTGTAACACGTCTGTTGCTTCTCTTCACACAATTTTTACAATACAATTTAAATTACTCTACCTTTACAAACTATTGGCTATTGCCAAAATGAAAAGTTACTGACCTGGCTGCCTTCTTGAAAATGACCCCACACTACATAGCTCACGTTATCGTCAATTACATAGGGTTTACCATCTTTTTCCAGTTATGTTAATATATATTGCTTTATTGTGGAAAACAGCTTGAATCGAATTATCTATCAGCAGTGCATTTACCAACATCATTTAATACACTTATTGTTAACCGTCAATATTTAATCCCTTACCTGATAAGAGTTCCAGAGTTTCTGCACAACTCATTATCCACTGTGTTTTATTTTTGAGAGTGTATATATTTCTTATAAATTTTATAACAATGTCCTGGAGTCATTTTTGTGCCGCCAGGTTTTTTCCATGAAACAAAACAGGAAGGGAAAGGGGGAGAGGAATAAATGTGTGGCATAGAAAAGAGTAGGGTAGGAATCAGTAAGAGTAGTGGGCAGAGGCAGGGCAGGGAGAGGAGGAAGAGTAAGGGAGAGGTGAATGGACGAAGTGGGAGGTCAAGGTCGGTTTTGGTCCTGAGTCGCTGTTAACCTCCTACTCACAAGCTGATGCACTGCGAGTTGTCACAGAAGGCCGGAATGCCTATGCACCTGCTTATACAGACATAGACACCTTTTCAGATAACGGTATCCTGCAACGAAATGGTTGTGATTCTCACAGTTCTGGAATGAAGTCCCATTATTTAATTTTCATAGATTAAGTTTGACATTGCGTAAGTCGATGGGGTCGATATGAAGACTGTTACTCTTGAAGACTCGAGTTTGCCAGGATCGACAGTAATTCTTTTTATGACTATTACCTAGGTTATGTGTATTTTGGGATATCACCATAACATGTGTGTGTTCACCGTGTGGCATTTTACTTGTGATCAGCTGGTGATCTCTGCCACTTTTATTACAATATGATGCAACATCACTATGCGACTTTCAGTGTTATAAAAAGCATGTACATTTAATAATGTTACAAGATCCGATGATGACAGTGTAGATCTGTCGAAACCGGAAATAGTAATAAAAAGAATTACTAGTGACCTTCCCAAACTTGCTTCTTCAAGACTAATTTAATTTTAATTTAAAGCGCAGAGTCTTTTAGAATGTCTCCGACTAGCACTACGTAAAATTTAGCATCAAGTTAGCAAATTTTTTTTAAAATTTTATTCCCACATCACTATGCGTTTCGGTCAGTACTATCTTCAGATGTATGCTAAATAGCAGAACATAAAAGAACGCAGCTGTTATATAACAGAGCTTGCAACGGTACTTTCGCGTTCTCGTCAATACGGTACCAGAACGTTTAAGTTCTACCACTGTAAAGACGGAAGATCCGCGATTCGGAATGTCAGAACTGTGCAGTAAGTAGTGGCAGGAACACCACCACAAAATCACGCAGCACTAAAACTCCAAACCATCGACTCTCGAAGAGATTTTAACCGTGTTCAACCTAATGAAATAGTATCGAAGTATTTTTCTCCGAATCCTACAGTTTGGGGGAAACCAGTGAGACTAATTACTTTTGGAAACATTTTGTCAGACAAAGCCTGTTAGAACAATAAACTGTTTTGCTTAATAAAACGGCCGCCAGCTCAAATTGGGCACAGTGTCTACACAAAAAGATGCAGTCAATTTTCGACACTGAATAAATAACTACTTTCACTTACTACGATCACTTGGCAATAAGTACTATTAATCCCACTTTCTGTTACTTATGGAATTTATCACTATACACCAGTAATTGTTTAAAGAAGACACACATATGTTTCAACAAGGATTAAAAAAAAATATACTTATAGCTATCATTCATATGACCAAAACTATTATTTAATACGACTAAATTTCATTTCTTTAGGACAGTTTTTGTTAACGTTTTACTAACACCAATATTTATATGGCTTTCTTTGACATGGAGAAGCAACACGAACAATTACTGTTAAGATTGTCGCAGTTAAACAATTATGTTACTTTACTTTCAGAAATACTATTGAAAGCTTATCCTCATGGTCACACAAAGCGGTGGCCCTTAAACTGATACGTGCAAACCTTAGTATTTAATAATGATTTTCAGAAATTACTAGCAAAACAGTACCCTTGCTAGTAATTTACTGTTATTCAAGCTGCAATAAACATCAGGATACTCGGAATAAATTCGTTTAGGTAAGGACCCTACTGAGGTACATGACATAGGAAAATCACGGTTAAACGGAAAAATACATTTAATACTTATATTCCACTGATTGAAGAACGATGATTCATACTGTGATACGCTTCTAAATAAAGTACTTTGCCTGTTACTGATGTCGAAGGTGGCACGAGGCGGTGCTGCGTGGTAACATTCGCAGGTACGGCTCTTGATGTACATAGCTCTGGCTTCCTCTTGGTGGCAACGATAAAATTACAAATTTCTGAGCTATTAATTTATTGCCATATTGCGCCAGTCATGTAGAACATGTCCGAGGCCAAAAACCCAGTCTTGCAGGTAAATTCGGGGCCTCTAGTGCTTGACCAACGTAATGTGTGTGCGCTACTTGCTGTGAAGCTACCGACTGTATGAGCCACTTGCCCGCCAAATCTCACTTGCGCGCCCCCACCACCTTTTCCATTCACCACAGAACGGAGTTCCGTTCTACGTATGATCACTACATCTTTTCAGTTTATACTTCTGCTTACAAAAAACCGAAGTATGAGCCATCTACAATTGCACAACATCATATACATACAAAATTGTCATAATTACCGTTATACTTGACATATCACCTAATTATTTACAAAATATGTTGTAATACATTTATTCCACCTACGTCAAAGAGGTTATTTTAAATAGATAAACTACACTTAACAAAAGCTTACTCTCGTTATAGTATTTTCTTAATTTTTCAAATTTATTATGGAACAAAAAAAATTAAAAATATACAGATTAATGGCAGTATTATATTTACACTAGCATTACAAGCTCTAATTAAGTATCCCATTATATCTACTGAATATTATCATCACTGATACATATCAAAACGAAGTATCTCCTATTCATGTTTGAAGCAAGTCCTATTCTAAAAGACGTCCTGTTGCTTGAACAAAAACTATTTATTAATCTCCTGTTTCTACAGAAGAGATTATCATTAGATATTTCGTACATCAAGAGAAGAGCTAGAAAATATTGGACTTTATTACCACAAACCCAAACGAAATGTGATACACCTACCTATATTCAAAACTGACACATATAAATTGACAAACTATCATCCCATACATGCAGCAGATTACTATTTCCGTTTAGAAGACTACGTCTAAATAGATAGCACAACAAATATACAGAAGAGCAAAAACGGCATCGAGTGCATTAAACAAATAAACATGAGGTTGTCAAATTTCCAGTGTGTCGTCAAAAGAATGATATAGTTTTTTTCCCTATTTTGATTTATTATAGTAAGACATAGACTTTCAAAACAAGACACCCGGAAACAGTAGTTTGCATAGCGTGCAATGGTCAGGTGCATGTATGCATTTAGTACGAGAGACAGAAATGGAGAACCGACTAGGGCTACATAAACAATTATTACAGCAATGAAAATGAAATGGAGTCTGGTGCGAGGCTGTTCCGATGGAATACTCTCATAAGTATCCTCCTCACATCTGCATGTTCCAAATAAAAATGAGAAATGACACTAATTTTTTTTCTGGACTGCAGTACGCAAAGCAGCAGATTTATTTTCCTACCGGCAGAGTGAATTTATGTCCAATCACTTCAGTCAGTCTCATTTGACACGATTAGCGATATATATAAACATACAATACAGGAAAAGATTCGGGAAAGATTGCTAACCGAATGATAGTCATACGAGATGTGGTGTTACAAAAAGCTGCTGAAAATTCTGAATAATAACAAATCAGGAGGGTCTCTGCAAAATCGGCTTTGATAAAAGTATGTGGAAAGCGCTAACTACAAAAGCGGACAGAGTTACGGCATGTGCTGAGACGTCACGGAACAACTCTCATGGTATAACACGGAGCCTCAGTGAGCAGAACTTGTAGAGGGTGGCAGTGATTGGAATATATAAAACTGAAGCTGTAAGTGCTGTTCCGTAGTGGAGGGACTGACACAACACACTAAATCATGATGAGCAGCATCAAACAAGTCAAAATAATGATGATGGAATACAGGAAAAAATACAAACGCAAAAGATATAATCACTATTAAATTTATAATCTAGGTAAAGTAAGAGAAAAGAAACTTATCTACTAGATGAAAACATACGGAAGACGGACACCATGCCATAGCAACATCATCGGAGCCATTTTACATTTCGTATTACAGTGTTACGGATTTCGACTGCCCAGTTCAATGACTGAGCAGTCGTTTTCGAACTACTACGTAGGTTATTGACGGACAGAATTTCCCTGCCCAGGAACTACCATCTGTCACGCAAAATACGCCACAGAAAAAAAGTGTGGAATGGGTATGCATGAAATTTCGTTCCTTAGACACCTGTTAACCATTTTCCTTTTAGTGTTGGGATCGGTAGCTCGTTGGTTTCTATTTCACTATTTAGAAGCAGTTTCTTGCACCATCCCAATCACGTGGGCTTCATGTCACATCGTCTTAGCACACTTTGAATCTTATGTTTAGCTATAATTTCATTAAGAAGGAAGCAAGTGTTCTGAGAGCTTCTTTTAAATAACTTTAAATTTTATTTCACTACCCATCCAGTCACTTTAGCACAGAAAAAATCACGTTTAGACCTAAAAAGAGAGTAAGCATTCCTTCCTGTCTGATTTACAGTTCAACAGAGTATTAATTATCAAGGCAGCCGTACCAACATATACAAGCACTGGGTATTTGCATGGAAATATTTTTCACAGTTAATGAGAATTGTGCCGGATAAACAACACAGATTAAACCTCTCTATCAATTTCAGCGTCAACATACATATAATATTTAGATCATTACTTAGTTTTCTGCTTTTTTTGTGGTTTCCCGTGTACACTGCGCTCCTGTGACTGCATTTTCTGGGCGTCGCTTTTATCTGACAGGAGCATTTTAAATCAGCGGAAATAACTGTAGTACATGTATCAGCTTTGAGATGTAGAGAAGTAAATGAATTTACAAATAACTTAAACAAGAATTCATGTCTAAGTATTAAGTGAGACTGGCACATGCTTTGATTATAGCCTTTAAGCTTCCAAAAATCTAATCAAAGTGACATTTTATGTGTTCACGAGGAATGAAATTGCAGTTAATTACAGTGTAACTCCAAATGTTTTCAATATTACAACGTTGCAGCTTGTGACTGCCCGACACCTCTGTCATAGTCGATATCTGATGTAGTGGGTACGCACGGAAGAAAGAGTCATATGTCGGGCAGAGAAAGTTCGTTCCTTACAGTATCTGCTCGAATGAATCCCAGATACAGGAAATAAGTAATGTAACGGTCAACTTCGCTCTTCGTGAACATTTCGGCTTGGTTGTCGCTATTCAAAAATCAGTAAACTCGCCCAATTTGGGATCTCACACGAGAGTCAGTTGAGGCCCGAACGATCATATCATTTTTTCGGCCGCAGCATGTGCATTTCTGTTGTTCCAAGGTAATCAATCTCCTTCACATAGGAAAAATTGCTACCAATACAGACAATACTGATGAGTCCATTGTAGGCAGAAGGAGTATAATTTGGCGCGAGAGTTACTCCAACTGCGTGACTCTGTGCCTGTCGAAGATGTCCAGCCCGCAGCAACATGGGCCCGAACTTAACTGTGTCTGATATTGAACGAGTGCTTTCAGATTGTGCATATTGTGTCTCTATAGAAATAACAGAGGAAATGAGTAACCAAAACAAGTGGTAATGTAAAGGAAGTTCGTAAATCTCCAACAGTTACAGAGTTTCAGTATCCAAGATTTTCAAAACTGAGATGAGAAGTAAACCAAATATCAGAATCATTAGACCGTCCATGGTCATAACAGGTGCAAAGGTTCAGCTCAGTAACCACAATAATACCCTCAACTGTGGACGATCAACCGAAAAGTACCGGCTAAGAAACAAAGCTTAACATGTTTGCGTATTTAAAACAAGAACAACGAGGTATTACAAAATCTGATCGGACTGTTATTGTGTTATTAAAGAGCCAACATCAGTCCCAAATGAAATCATAATGTTATGTCAAACGTAACATATTCCAGTTGATTTGCCATCTTGTCTACAATGCATCACCTTGCATGAAATTTCGTTTACAGCTCAAAATTTCTAATACAGAATTACAGTAGAACACTAACCAGTACTCAGTTCCTGCACATAATAAACCGATGCTGCATCCTGTACTCATTTTCTATTTATCTTGTTTTCAGATATGCCTGAAATTAAGGCATAAAGTAATTTCGCGCATATAAAATATTACTTGTAGTCTGTTGTTTCATTATAACCTATACCAGTGACCGTTTCCTTTAAACAAACGAGATTTCACCAAAGTTGATGGAACCATTTAATTATTACATAAATTTAAACAATTTCAATGCGCCCTAGTTCGTAAATCTGGTAATTTATGGTGTGCCAAGTGTGACAGAGGCAAAACGTCTGAATGGAAACTTCAGTGGAAACAGGTTACTACGCTGCTTCATTGATTTCCTGTTAAACTTATGAATATTTGCACGTATAATTTGGGCTTTTTTCTTTGCTGTTAGCTTGGTCATATGTTGTTTAACTGTTAATTCTGTATTCAAATTCATCACATTTCCATCACCATGAGGCACACATAATCATCCCGATATTTCTTTGTGCTAGTACTGTTTCGAACATTACTCTCTACACAATAACACCAGCACTTCGTCTTCTTAGAGAACGCTTGTTATCTGCTGGGAATAAATATGTTTCTCGTAACCATGCATATCTCACCACTATTTTGGAATCGTAGCTAGGTGCTAATTTTCTTCCTCTGGAAATACAATGGCAGTAGCTTTGATTATTGCCTTCAACGTATGTAACAGTGATTTACGTGGAGATTACGATTTCACTGACATAACAACTTCGGATCTGTAGATAGCACATATGTCCGCATGAAGGTGTAAATTGTATACAAAATATATATTTCTGAGTTATCTGTGAGTCCCGATGACTTGAGACTGGCCATTGAGGTGGACATCAGATGATTATGCAGCGTGTGGCAAGTACAAGAAACGTAACTAAATAATTTCATACTGGATTTCATTTTGTTAGAACTAAACATCTGAGGCTTACCAGCCAAAATTCTACCAATCTCGTTTAAGAGAGAGCGCTGTACCTAGAGGATGAAATACTTAGTAACGTGTGATGTTTTGTGGTAGAAACCTTTGTTTAACGACAATTGCAACAAATGAGCCCTCGGACATTATTTTTAGACTTAATTACACTGGTTTCGACACTGCTATTAGTGCCTTCATCAGAATTGAAAACAAAGTGGCCTATGACATAGTCACAGAGTTATAGGGTAAGACATTTTTATACAAAGAGTGTAAGTACTGAATAACAGTAAAAGACATAGGCAGTACTTACATGTCACATATAAAGTAATTAACACGCCAAAACGGCTTAGTCACAAAATATTTAAGATAGAATAAATGAAGGCGAGCCACTATGGGCTACTCATACCTGTACGGCCACAGGATAAACTTGCAGAGGAATCTGGGCAACGGTGTGAATCTGGAGGGTCACATTCCGTGTTTATCATATATGTAGCACATTATCATCAAAACAATACTCACTTTTTGAGTTCTATGTGCTCATCGAGTTTAGTAGAAATCATTCCATTCATACAAAATATTCTGATCCAGTTCATTTTCGGTTATTTCTGAGCCTGTGTAGTGTTCTACCGTTGATATATCGTGTTCGTCAGTAACATATGAATCACCATAGTCAACCTCAGACTTTGGGTTTACAGAAAACATTTTCTCCGTCATCTGCATAATTCGTTTTTTTTTTCGTTAGACACATCTGCAGGTATTTTTCCAGCCGTTGCACTAAAAAAACAAGAGCCCGAGTTAGGAACCATTATATGCTAGGACTTCCTTGTTAATGTAATTGATGAAAAGAGTTGTAAAAAGATTAGCTACTCTACTCACAGACTAACAAACAACCAAGAAAGGACTGTAAAATGAACAAGCCATAGTAAATTAAATAAAAATTGGTTGTGTGTAAAGACATACCGTTGTAAGAAAATATTTAGACGAGTAAAATTGTAATTTAAAAACAAAAAGAACCACACTGAAACAAAATAAAACTGCAAATAAAAATAAGTAATTCGGTAGTTGTGATTTTACGAAGAAAGTTAATCATTCCAAATTTGCCTATGCAGTCGCATTAAAAAATAAATTAACCTGTAGCCTACCCGGGGTGCTAATTTTGAGTCTGTGCGGATCTGGGCGCTTCCCGCTTCTTTCTCCCCGCCGACGCCTTGGTAAGATGTTACGTTTCTTGGAACACATTTTGATATAATTTTGTTCCAATCTGTGCATGTCGCTCCTTGTTGATTATGAGAGAACCAGTTTATTTAATTCGCGAAATATTCGGGAATGCGTTTTGGTTCATATCGTTTGGATTTTTAAGTAATTTTCACGAGAAATGTTCAACCGGTACTTTGGCTTTGTTCATTCCAAGGGCGAACACGTGCCATCAGCTGTGGCTCCGACGTCTAACTTGGTGTAAGACTATTGCATTGAACGGAGATTACGTTGAGAAATAGGGTTTGGAAGCCAAAAAAGTGGTGGATAATGTGGTGTACTGGAATCCTTAATAAAACCGATCTGCTTTGAGAAAAAACGTGCTGCGTTACTTGTTGAATGGATCTCGTATTATATTAAGACTTTTTGTTGATTTAACAGTTATTATTGGTACTTAGCCACAGTAACGGTAGAGTTTATGGCACATTAGATTTAGCGATTGAGTGGGCGAAATGAGGGGAGGAGGCTTAGCCCGTGACAAACCGTAAACCTCCGTCCCCCAGAACCGGTCACTCGACTTGTGTCGGAAAGCAAGGACAACGAGACTTTTTTTTCCATTAAGGTGAAACCTGCTGCTGTAGCAATATGGGACTAAGGAATTTACTTGCTTTGACTTGATGGGAAAAAACATTACACTGATTGAGTAACCTCCTCCTTAGTCGGCTATTGCAAAAGAAATTGAATTAAATTAGTTTTAAATATCGTGTGAAATTGTCAATTGGAATATTCCACGCAGTGAATTCAGACGCCTAGTAGGAAAGCGAATTCCTCCTCTACCCACATGGTGAAACCTAGTGACGGCAGACAGCGTACTCCTCTAGAATAGAACCAAGGGGCCATCGAGCTTAAAGTCGCCATGCGAGAGAAGTGCTCCTACAACAACGTTACATGCCCACAGTTCAAGAGACGCTGGAAGGAGATTTGAAATTTAATCCAGGTCACTGGTGAAAAGATTGCTGTTCAGGAACTTTACACCAACATCTCTCCTTCCCTTGCCGGATAAATCTACATCTACATCTATATTTATACTCCGCAAGCCACCCAACGGTCTGTGGCGGAGGGAACTTTACGTGCCACTGTCATTACCTCCCTTTCCTGTTCCAGTCGCGTATGCTTCACGGAAAGAACGACTGCCGGAAAGCCTCCATGCGCGCTCGAATCTCTCTAATTTTACATTCGTGATCTCCTCTGGAGGTATAAGTAGGGGGAAGCAATATATTCGATACCTCATCCAGAATCGCACCCTCTCGAAACCTGGCGAGCAAGCTACACCGCGATGCAGAGCGCCTCTCTGGCAGAGTCTGCCACTTGAGTTTGCTAAACATCTCCGTAACGCTATCACGATTACCAAATAACCCTGTGACGAAACGCGCCACTCTTCTTTGGATCTTCTGTATCTCCTCTGTCAACCCGACCTGCTACGGAACCCACACTGATGAGCAATACCCAAGTATAGGTCGAACGAGTGTTTTGTAAGCCACCTCTTTTGATGATGGACTACATTTTCTAAGGACTCTCCCAATGAATCTCAACCTGGCACCCGCCTTACCAACAATTAATTTTATATGATAGTTCCACTTCAAATCGTTCAGCACGCATACTCCCAGACATTTTACAGAAGTAACTGCTACCAGTGTTTGTTCCGCTATCATATAATCATACAGTAAAGGATCCTTCTTTCTATGTATTCGCAATACATTACATTTGTCTATGTTAAGGGTCAGTTGCCACTCCCTGCAACAAGTGCCTATCCGCTGCAGATCTTCCTGCATTTCGCTGCAATTTTCTAATGCTGCAGCTTCTCTGTATACTACAGCATCATCCGTGAAAAGCCGCGTGGAACTTCCAACACTACGTACTAGGTCATTTACATATATTGTGAAAAGCAATGGTCCCATAACACTCCCCTGTGGCACGCCAGACGTTACTTTAACGTCTGTAGACGAGTCTCCATTGAGAACAACATGCTGTATGCTGTTTGCTAAAAACTCTTCAAACCAGCCACAACGCTGGTCTGATACTCCGCAGGCTCTTACTTTGTTTATCAGGCGACAGTGCGGAACTGTATCGAACGCCTTCCGGAAGTCAAGAAAAATAGCATCTACCTGGGAGCCTGTATCTAATGTTTTCTGGGTCTCATGAACAAATAAAGCGAGTTGGGTCTCACACGATCGCTGTTTCCGGAATCCATGTTGATTCCTACTGAGTAAATTCTGGGTTTCAAGAAATGACATGATACGCGAGCAAAAAACATGTTCTAAAATTCTACAACAGATCGATGTCAGAGATATAGGTCTATAGCTTTGCGCATCTGCGCGACGACGCTTCTTGAAAACTGGAACTACCTGTGCTCTTTTCCAATCATTTGGAACCTTCCGTCCCTCTAGAGACTTGCGGTACACGGTTGTTAGAAGGGGGGCAAGTTCTTTCACGTACTCTGTGTAGAATCGAATTGGTACCCCATCAGATCCAGTGGACTTTCCTCTGTTGAGAGATTTCAGTTGCTTTTCTATTCCTTGGACACTTATTTAGATGTCAGCCATTTTTTCGTTTGTGCGAGGATTTAGAGAAGGAACTGCAGTGCGCTCTTCCTATGTGAATGAGCTTTGGAAAAAGGTGTTTTTTATTTCAGCTTTACGCGTGTCATCCTCTGTTTCAAGGCCATCGTCATCCCAGAGTGCCTGGATATGCTGTTTCGAGCCACTTACTGATTTAACGTAAGACCAGAACTTCCTAGGATTTTCTGTCAAGCCAGTACATAGAGTTTTACTTTCGAATTCACAGAACGTTTCACGCATAGTCCTCCTTACGCTAACTTTGACATCGTTTATCTTCTGTTTGTCTGAGAGGTTTTGGCAGCGTTTAAACTTGCAGTGAAGCTCTCTTTGCTTTCGCAGTAGTTTCCTAGCTTTGTTGCTGAACTGGCAGTGACAATTTTGTAGCACCAGGATTCGCCCTAGCTGACCTCCGAGTCCAGCGCCGCCAGACAAGCGTGTGTTGGAGACCTCGGCTGCGGTGGCGGGTGGCTGTTGCAGATCCTCCCCTGATGACGCGGCTGCAGTGGTGTCTGCTTGCTGACTCACCCCGCGCCAGATACTCACGAAATCATCCCGGCGAAGGCAGAAAGTGTATAAAAATATACGGCCCTCCTCTGCCACCATCAGCAGCACTCGTACACGCAGCGCGCGTCGAGGCGCGCCTATAAATCCTGGGGATGGTGGAGGCCCTCTCGAGCGTTGGGGAGGGAACGGGAGGGAAGGGTTGCGCAGCGCACTACCGCCCCAGCCCGCTTCGCTGCGGCATTAGCGCCCGGGGATGGGCAGATGCCGGCTTATCTCTCAGAGGACCTGATGAATCACAAGCGGCCACTTGATTTGTTGCCGATGTCTCGGGTCGACCCCTCCCGGCTGCGTTCCGCCCCACGGATTAGTGTCTGATTGCTCCAACGTTCATTATAAAAAAAAAAGGAAGACAATTCAGGGGTTGAGGGCAGCAAGTATATTTAAAGAATACTGACGAGGGCTCAAGGGTCAGCATTGTCTTCGGCAAACGATGCCAGTGAGCAGCCAAACGTAGACTTTCTGCTGAATTTCTGAACAAATACCCTTGAAGGGCGTAGTGCCGGATACTGTCGCGCAGATGGCACAATATCTACACTGCTGGCCCTTAAAATTGCTACACCACGAAGATGAAGTGCTACAGACGCGAAATTTAACCGACAGGAAGAAAATGTTGTGATATGCAAATTTCAGAGCATTCACACAAGGTAGGCGCCGGTGGCGACACCTACAACGTGCTGACATGAGGAAAGATTCCAGCCGATTTCTCATACACAAACAGTAGTTAACCGGCGTTGCCTGGTGAAACGTTGTTGTGATGTCTCGTGTAAGGAGGGGAAATGGGTACCATCACGTTTCCGACTTTGATGTCTGATTGTAGCCTATCGCGATTGCGATTTATCATATCGCGACATTGCTGCTCGCGTTGGTCGAGATGCAACGACTGTTAGCAGAATATGGAATCGGTGGGTTCAGGAGGGTAATACGGAACACCGTGCAGGATCCCAACGGCCTCGATCACTAACAGTCTTATCCGCATGGCTGTAACGGATCGTGCAGCCACGTCTCGATCCCTGAGTCAATATATGGGGACATTTGCAAGACAACAACCATCTGCACGAACAGTTCGACGACGTTTGCTGCAGCGTGGACTATCAGCTCGGAGACCATGGCTGCGGTTACCCTTGACGCTGCATCACAGAAATGAGCGCCTGCGATGATGTACTCAACGACGAACCTGGGTGCACGAACGACAAAACGTCATTTTTTCGGATGAATCCAGGTTCTGTTTACAGCATCATGATGGTCGCATCCGTGTTGGGCGACATCGCGGTGAACGCACATTGGAAGTGTGTATTCATCATCGCCATACTGGCGTATCACCCTGCGTGATGGTATGGGGAGCCATTGGTTATACGTCTCTGTCACCTCTTGTTCGCATTGACGGCAGTTTGAACAGTGGACGTTTTATTTCAGATGTGTTACGACCCGTGGCTCTACCCTTCATTCGATCCCTGCGAAACCCTACATTTCAGGGGGATAATGCACGACCGCATGTTCCAGGTCCTGTACGGACCTTTCTGGATACAGAAAATGTTCGACTGCTGCCCTGTCCAGCGCGTTCTCCAGATCTCTCACCAACTGAAAACGTCTGGTCAATGGTGGCCGAGCAACTGGCTCGTCACAATACGCCAGTCACTACTTTTGATGAACTGCGGTATCGTGTTGAAGCTGCATTGTCAGTTGTTCCTGTACACGCCATCCAAGCTCTGTTCGACTCAATGCCCAGACGTATCAAGGCCGTTATTACGGCCGGACATGGTTGTTCTGGGTACTGATTTCTCAGGATCTATGCACCCATATTGCGTGAAAATGCAATCACATGTCAGTTCTAGTAGAATATATTTGTACAATGAATACCCGTTTATCATCTGCATTTCTTCTTGGTGTAGCAATTGTAATGGCCAGTGGTGTATATGAGAGAGCAGCTTGTCATAATCAGGTGCGACTGTAGGGAGCTGCTGTGAATTGCCCTCATCAATGTTCCTTACATTAAGTTGTGACCCTTAATCCCAGGATCGTCTTCTTGTAATGAGTGTAAGAAGAGTCGAAACTAGAGTCTTACACATTCGTACATGATGATGACGGGCAACTGGATCTTTCATATATTGCCGAGTCTACTGTAAGAGATTACGTGGTTTGGGGATGGGGAGAGAAACTTCTGACACCAACGTTAATGTATAAAATGGCAGGGAAGGAGGAAGAAGATTGTTAAATACGCCTCGTGGCGGCAGTGTGCAGGAATTGATAGTGGACATCCAGGGCTGCCGTTAAATGACAAAACCTGGAAATAAGTACAATAAAGAGGATGTATTTCGATATACGGAGTACAAAATGCGCGCCAAGGGTCGGAAGTTGGCAGGTTTAGGCCAGTGTAGGAGTTCGAACAATTAAATGAAATGAGCGACGGAAGGGGAAGCGGTTCATGTTAACTTATGTTGGTGGCCGGTCGTGAAAGCAGAGCCAGGGGCTCCTCCTTCCAAAAAGACGTCTGCTGTGCTCGAGGTCTGGATTACAAGAGAAAGAAGCAAGTGCGTCTTGCACTGCATAACACTCCAGCGCCCACACACGTGATCGGTATCCCGCGCACGCTATTGGCTAGAACCAATGGCCTGAATTCGCTAGCAGTTTGAGCAGAGGTCTCAGGGCGTCTCTTGTCAGCAGTTTTAACTGGACATAACTGCCTCGGTTTTGAAAGGCAAGCGAATTGTGTCACGTAGGCACGACGTAAGATACTTGGGAAGAAAACTGGTAAGGATTTGACTGGGCCTTTGAAATAAATTTTTTAAACCAATTCCCTAAAATATTCCTTGACTGGCTGCCATCCTGTATACTACACTTCAATACAAGACGCTACGACTGAGAAACTTGCAAGCGGTTGTGAGGTCGAGAAAGTCTCGAGCAGGACAGTCCATTTGATCTTAAAACATGCAAGAATCTCATAGCAGTATTGAACACTACAGACGACGACGACATCTTCTATAAATTTTTTCAGTGTAGCGAAGAGGTGAGATGAACACACGCACAGATTAAATCACGACAAAGCAACAAGTTGTGCTTTTATAATGTGTAACGGGTACAAATGCAGATATTTCTATTGGCGATTGACCATTACTTCGGTATTTAAGTAATCTGGAAACAGAAAATTTGTGGCAAGGTCTTATGGGACCAAACTGCAGAGTTCATCGGTCCCTAAGGTTTCCCACTACTTAATCTAACTTAAACTAACTTACACTAAGGACACACACACACACACACACACACACACACACACACACACACACACACACATGCCCGAGGGAGGACTCGAACCTCCGACGGGGTGGAGCCGCACGAACCGTGACAAGGCGCCCGTAGACCGAGCGACTACCCCGCCCGGGCACGTAATTCGGTGAACTAATAATTAAATCTCTTAGAGGTAGTATGTTTTAGGTTGGTCAGTATCTCCAAGTACACGTGGCGAGAGCAACACACTAATGCCTAATTTACCACGGGTAACTGGTCAGGTATTGGAGTGTGACACCTGGACGTAAAACGGTTAGTGTATTCCGACAGGCGTAGTCCACTTAGTGGCGCAGCTACGACCGTGCAGAAGACATTAGGTAGTAATTTATGTGAGGCGTTTGTGGGAAGAGTGTTCGACGTAGAGGGAAAATAGCCAAGATACTGCTGAGTGTACATATTAAACGTACCACATGTAATATGACCTACCTTATACCCGTTACACCCTGCATAGACTGAAACATAGCAGGCAGTGCTACACAGGTTTACTCAGGATGAAAGGCCTCTGTTGGATTCCTTTCATGTTAATTCCTTAAATCTGTTGTCATTTACGCCATACATTCCACTTCTAAATTTACTGTGGTGTTTCTGACTATGTAGTAGGAGACTGAGCGGTGAAACGTGTTACTCTTACACATAAACAATAACGATCTGTCACACTACTACACTTTAAAACACAGTTTATATGTAATTCATGTCACACAGTCTCATACGAAACCTACATCCGCTTTCTTTTATATACCGTATATGATAAGATACTGTCATCCCCCTTCCCTTCTGTGTGAGAGGATGAATGAACAAATGTATTTGTAGTTGCATGCTGGATGGTAGCAGACAAGCCTGTCTGCTAGAGAACAGTAGGACTAACGTCGGAACAGGTAGCTACGCTTTCTAAAAGCAAAGAGGTTTCAATCTTTAGTATGTCATGTTGGTATAGGAAGCTGCCTCTCTGGTCACTTCCGTTTTGTATACGGAAGTACGCTCGGTAGCGGCTCATGTTAAGGCCGGTTCCCACTAGAGCGCGGCAGCGCGGCGTGCGGCAACGGCAGCGGCAAGCGTTTTCCGCGTTGACGCGGCGGCTCGCGGAATTGGCGTTCCCATCTGGAAGCGGCAGACGTTAGCGGTAGCCAATGACGGACAGCCACTGAGGTACGGGGTGGGACCCACCGAAACGCGCGGTGCGTTTGATTAACTATATCTTACACCTACATGAAGGAAAGACGAAGTTGGGTGAAGACATACCAATTTTTCATATTCTGTACAATGTACTCTTTCACATATTTCATTATTCATGTTTTCTTATTTCACCATAAACAGATTTCATGACTACCGTTCACGATTGTTCACTATCTCCTAACACATTGAAACAATGTACGACAAAAGAGATTATTCAGATAGTTAAGCGAGACAAAAATTTAAAATGTGATACGGTAGCAGGTACACGAAAACAGTAAGAACACAAAGGCTAGGTGGAAGGGATGAAAGTGGAAGCCACCTGATAGAATTTCCCACAGAGCATAATGGAATCATCGCCAGCACCTTGCTTAAGAATCACGAAAGAATAATATATATTTGGAACAGTTTTCGAAACCAGATTTTAAATTGTAAGGCATTTCCTGGTGCAGACGCAAACCTGACTGAAGACTGTCAATAGCAAGAAAAGCGTTCTGAAAAAGAAAATTTGTTCACACCGAATATAAATGCTAATGGTTGGATACTATTTTACAAAGGTATTTGTGTGGAGTGCAGCCTCGTATGTAAGTGAAACGTGGACGATGAACACTTCTGTCAAGAAGACAATGGACGCTTTCAAAACGTGGTGATTCATAAGAATGCTGAACTTTAGATACGAGGATCGTGTGACTAAAGAAGAGGTACGGAATTAAATAGAGGAGGAAGAGGAAATTACGGTACAACTTTGACGACAATAGGGGTTAGTTGACAGGGCGTATTGTGGGGCGTCAAAGAGTGAGGACAAAGGGGTTGGGTGATAGTATTCTGATAATAATCATCTGTTGAAATACTATTCTACTATTTTATCTATTAATGTAAGCAGTGAATTTACTCTTCCATGCACTCCTTAAAACATTTAAACCAAAACTGAAATCAGCTGAACACCAAATCTTTCAACCACTGTCTGACAACTACTGGATTCACTTTCAACTTTCTATAACTATCACTGGCTAGCCACACACACATACAGATATAAGGAGAACAAAAATAAACAAACATTAGTTTTCAGCATATAATTCTGCAGGTTGGCAACATGTACATAAACAAACCAGACAGGAAGGGACATGAGGTGAACACACTGTAGTTACGACTTTAAATCAGAGTTTTCGGTAAAACGTCTACTGCTAGTGACAGAAGAAAAAAGAGCGAACATGAAAATGTGCTTATGTTCCATAATCTAAGTTTTAGTTCAACCTCCAGCATGTGAGCAGGTGAGGGGAAACGTATATGTCCGCCAAAAACTCAATTCACTGTAAGGAATCAGTCATTCATGTAAACAAAGATGTGAACTGTTTTATAATCTCCAAGTATCACAGATCAAAACAAAACTGAGTCATTCTAGATTCCACCGAAAATGCCTTAAAGTAAAAGGCGAAACGCGCCTTGAATCAGTAAAGTACACTGGATAAAGAAAAAAGAAAGGAAATAATCAATAGCTCTACATATTTAGTAAATTACATCTTATGACACACCAGCAAATTAGTTTCGGTTTAACTTCTCATTCGACATGCTATTAATGCCATTTAAAAAAATTCATCTATCCCTTCTGAAAAACTGTAGTTACTTTCATATCTTGGTAGATAAACAGATTTAGGATATTTATCATGCGACAAAATACATGACTTTTCACAAGTTATCGTTTGCAAAAAAAAAAAAAAAAACATTTCGATTTCTTGAACCGTTTACGAAATTTGCGGTTGATACAACCACATGGTTTACGACGAGCAGGACGAGGTACCGGTCGCGTCGCCGAGCAACCCGCGCGCGGTCACGGCATAGCCCGTCCGCCGACATATCAGACAATATCTCGAGAACGGTGATAGCTATCGATCTGCTCTCAGCTTTAAAAACAATTTCGATATGTTGACTAAATTTCATACGCAATAATGTATTACCTAAAATGAACTGTACGCAAAGTCCACGCAATGCGTTTTTACCTCTGCACACTCATTAAAATTTCGTGTAAAGGTTTACGTAAATGCGATACAGCAAGTAACCACGACGAATAACGAAAAGAAATTCGGTCCTTTATCGAGAGAAGATATCAGGCTGTAACATGCCCAAGAATCAAATTTTTCTACCGAATAGTTTCCTTGGAATCGGATGATAAGTATTTCATAGCTGCCGCCGCGTCCGCGCCAGCGGTTCGGCGAAAGTTCGTGTGGCCCGGGAGTCCGTACCTGACGTCACGTTCAGCGCGTTCTGTGATTGGCGGCGCGCACCTGGAGCGCGGCACGCGGCAGCGGAAGCGGTTCGACATGGTCAAACCGCGACGCAGAGCCCGCCGCGCCTTGCCGCTGACGCCATTTCCATGGCAACCACGCCGCTGACGCGCCGTTTTGACGCGCGGCAGCCCTAGTGGGAACCGGCCTTAAAGGCCGGTTCCCACTAGAGCGCGGCAGCGCGTCGTGCGGCAGCGGCAGCGGCAGCGGCAAGCGTTTTCCGCTTTGACGCGGCGGCTCGCGGAATTGGCGTTCCCATCTGGAAGCGGCAGACGCTAGCGGTAGCCAATGACGGACAGCCACTGAGGTACGGGGCAGGACCCACTGAAACGCGCGGTGCGTTTGATTAGCTATATCTTACACCTACATGAAGGAAAGACGAAGTTGGGTGAAGACATTCCAATTTTTCATTTTCTGTACAATGTACTCTTTCACATATTTCATTATTCATGTTTTCTCATTTCACCATAAACAGATTTCATGACTACCATTCACGATTGTTCACTATCTCCTAACACATTGAAACAATGTACGACAAAAGAGATTATTCAGATAGTTAAGCGAGACAAAAATTTAAAATGTGATACGGTAGCAGGTACACGAAAACAGTAAGAACACAAAGGCTAGGTGGAAGGGATGAAAGTGGAAGCCACCTGATAGAATTTCCCACAGAGCATAATGTAATCATCGCCAGCACCTTGCTTGAGAATCACGAAAGAATAATATATATTTGGAACAGTTTTCGAAACCAGATTTTAAATTGTAAGGCATTTCCTGGTGCAGACGCAAACCTGACTGAAGACTGTCAATAGCAAGAAAAGCGTTCCGAAAAAGAAAATTTGTTCACACCGAATATAAATGCTAATGGTTGGATACTATTTTACAAAGGTATTTGTGTGGAGTGCAGCCTCGTATGTAAGTGAAACGTGGATGATGAACAGTTCTGTCAAAAAGACAATAGACGCTTTCAAAACGTGGTGATTCATAAGAATGCTGAACATTAGATACGAGGATCGTGTGACTAAAGAAGAGGTACGGAATTAAATAGAGGAGGAAGAGGAAATTATGGCACAACTTTGACAACAATAGGGGTTAGTTGACAGGACGTATTATGGGGCGTCAAAGAGTGAGGACAAAGGGGTTGGTTGATACTATTCTGATAATAATCATCTGTTGAAATACTATTCTACTATTTTATCTGTTAATGTAAGCAGTGAATTTACTCTTCCATGCACTCCTCCACAAAACATTTAAACCAAAACTGAAATCAGCTGAACACCAAATCTTTCAACCACTGTCTGACAACTACTGGATTCACTTTCAACTTTCTATAACTATCACCGGCTAGCCACACACACATACAGACATAAGGAGAACGAAAATAAACAAACATTAGTTTTCAGCATATAATTCTGCAGTTTGGCAACATGTACATAAACAAACCAGACAGGAAGGGACATGAGGTGAACACACTGTAGTTACGACGTCAAATCAGAGTTTTCAGTAAAACGTCTACTGCTAGTGACAGAAGAAAAAAGAGCGAACATGAAAATGTGCTTATGTTCCATAATCTAAGTTTTAGTTCAACCTCCAGCATGTGACCAGGTGAGGGGAAACGTATATGTCCGCCAAAAATTCGATTCACTGAAAGTAATCAGTCATTCACGTAAAAAAAGATGTGAACTGTTTTATAATCTCCAAGTATCACATATCAAAACAAAACTGAATCATTCTAGATTCCACCGAAGATGCCTTAAAGTAAAAGGCGAAACGCGTCTTGAATCAGTAAAGTACACTGGATAAAGAAAAAAGAAAGGAAATAATCAATAGCTCTACATATTTAGTAAATTACATCTTATGACATACCAGCAAATTAGTTTCGGTTTAACTTCTCATTCGACATGCTATTAATGCCGTTTAAAAAAATTCATCCATCCCTCCTGAAAAACTGTAGTTACTTTCATATCTTGGTAGATAAACAGATTTAGGATATTTATCATGCGACGAAATACATGAGTTTTCACAAGTTATCGTTTGCAAAAAAAAAAAAAAAAAAAAAAAAAATTCGATTTCTTGAACCGTTTACGAAATTTGCGGTTGATACAACCACATGGTTTACGACGAGCAGGACGAAGTACCGGTCGCGTCACCGAGCAACCCGCGCGCGGTCACGGCATAGCCCGTCCGCCGACATATCAGACAATATCTCGAGAACGGTGATAGCTATCGATCTGCTCTCAGCTTTAAAAACAATTTCGATATGTTGACTAAATTTCATACGCAATAATGTATTACCTAAAATGGACTGTACGCAAAGTCCACGCAATGTGTTTTTACCTCTGCACACTCATTAAAATTTCGTGTAAAGGTTTACGTAAATGCGATACAGCAAGTAACCACGACGAATAACGAAAAGAAATTCGGTCCTTTATCGAGAGAAGATATCAGGCTGTAACATGCCCAAGAATCAAATTTTTCTACCGAATAGTTTCCTTGGAATCGGATGATAAGTATTTCATAGCTGCCGCCGCGTCCGCGCCAGCGGTTCGGCGAAAGTTCGTGTGGCCCGGGAGTCCGTACCTGACGTCACGCTCAGCGCGTTCTGTGATTGGCGGCGCGCACCTGGAGCGCGGCACGCGGCAGCGGAAGCGGTTCGACATGGTCAAACCGCGACGCAGAGCCCGCCGCGCCTTGCCGCTGACGCCATTTCCATGGCAACCACGCCGCTGACGCGCCGTTTTGACGCGCGGCAGCCCTAGTGGGAACCGGCCTTAAGTCTGTCCGCGGCGAGCGTCTGAAGTGGTAAGATCTCCGGCTAAGCGCGAGTCTGCTAAGTCCGTAGGACAATGGATTTCTTAAGTTCAGCCTAACTGAAAATTTAATCACCTTTATTTCAGGTTTAGCTCTAAAATATCTAATGTTATCTTAAATTGCAACGCAGTGTATTTCGAGTGTTAAGTTCAGAATATCTTCCGGTAGTTGCTTTGTCACTACTTTGTGAGTAAAGTGGAACCACGTGTTGATCAGTAACTCTAACTAAGATCATCAATCTTAAATGCGAATGCGCGTGAGATTATAACGTCTCGTCTTGACAATATTTTTCAATGTAGCAACTTCTCTCTATCTTCAACCCACGTGGGGTGTACCTTTTGAGACCAGTACCACGTGCTTATACAGTTGTTTGGCCCATCAGGTTAATAGTAAGACGGTAATAACCAGTTCGAGGTTTTTCTTTTGTAAATTGCTTTTCGATCTAATTTATTTTAATTACCAAAATTATTGTAGAGTTACACTCTTTGTGTAAACCAAGTTGACCACGTGAAGCATGTGGTGTAATCATCAAAGTATTCCTCAGGTATTCTTTTCAGGAAGATTTCACAGAGAGTTAGTATGAATTTAGTATACCAGTGTGTGGTAATTACATGATGGACAGGATTGCGCTACGAACGTAACTTCTTTGGGTGAAAATTGAATCGGTTGGTTGTGGTTAATTTCCTCTTGCATAGGTTTCAACGTTCTTCGTGTGTTATTTTATGAATGCAGTGTTGTATGCAGTCTCCCAATCTTGGCTCCATATTTGATGTGTTCTGTAAGATTACAAACTCACATTTTCACAATCCTAAATAAGGCACCAGTTCAGTTATGAATCAAGTTTAATATGCTGAAATTTCAATGATCAATGTTAAAATAAATTTCCAAATATAAATTGATTTATTTCTTTTCATTTAAATTCTCTTTATATATATATATATATATATATATATATATATATATATATATATATATATATATCACTGGTTGTCGTATGACGATTAAAAGATTATAATTAATGTTAGTCTGGTTGGGAATTTGGTAAGCTAGACTGGATACCTGGTGAAACAGTTGCTCAGTAATGCAAGGTTAGCTTCCCCAGACATCTCACAGCTTTTAACCCACTTTTATTGTCTATCAGCACCGCTTTCAGAACAAATTAATACAACAACATTACACATGGCGACCCTGTTCTGTGATTCCGCTAGACTCTGGAATCTCTGAAACGTTAGATTGCGAGCGTTGTATAATCTTAATTTTTTTCCCTGCAGCGCTCAAACAACTTCTGCGTTGTTTCTGAGCAGACTTTCAAAAGATTCACGGTGTTGTTGAGCCGCGTTGTGTTGTTTGCCTTGTTTTGTTTTCTATATTTGTGTGTTTTATATGTTTGTGTTTTTTTTTTCTCGCTTGTAAATTGCACTGACTTCTATCAAAGATATAAATTTGTTTTGCGAGTGAAAAAGTGCGTAGTAGGTTGGGTACCTTTCGTGTGACTGTCGTAATTTTTGGGGAATACATTTATTCTGATTAGTGTGTTGCATACCGGGTATAAATTGAACTAATGCAGACACGTAACCAAGATAAAAGTAGGTGGTCCAACAACTTAAGCAACATGGACCCAGGGGATAATTTGATTTCGAATATTAACACGTCGGACGGTTCCGAAAATGCGATGGGGAATACTTCAGAGGAAATGCAAAATGGGACGAATGGGCTCACAGCAGCCAGAAATTAGTTTGCCTCCTACTAACCAAATTTATTTGGCAGAACTCATGAAAGCCTTATTGCAACAAAATAAAGAAAACACAGTGAAATCAGAAAAATCGTTCCGAAAACAAAAATAATCATCTGAAAAATCGATCCGCGAGCTAGGCGAAGAAATAGACGAAAAACCAATCCAACAGACAAATAAAGTCGACAAGTCGATGCAGAGAGTGTCCGATGATATCTCACAAAGAATAAACAATCTGGCAAGTGAAATAAAAAGTGATATTATGAAAGAATTAGGCCGTACATTTGAGCAAATCGATGACCATCTGCAAGCCTTAGAATAGGGCAAGTGGAGTCGCGATGCGGAATCGAAAGAGAGAGAGGAACGGCTACTTAGGAATTTCCAAGCACTGAGAGAAGAGTGCCAAAGGGTACACCAGCAGGTATTCTCGAGGGTCCAGGAGGCGGAAACGCATTGTCCCGTGTCCGTTAGCAACACAGTAGCGCATAACAGTCAAGCGATTCACGCACTCGAACAGCAAGTAGAACAATTGAAGCAGACTGGGGCGGAGGACAATAGACAAATACATGATAAGATTGCGGCATTAGCGGACACCGTAGGCACGATGAAGGTGACGGAGAGCGATAACAATACTACACCGGTAGCAGTCGTAGAGGTCGAAGAAGTGCGTTCGCTTCTTAGATTTCAGAAGGGACAGTTAGAAGTGAACAGGCGGCACAAAGATGTAACAGTCGAATTACAAGAACGCGTGGCGCATCTGGAAAGCCGCATTGGGTGTGATCCGAACTCGCCAATAGTACTAAAAATAGCCGTACGCACAGTGCAGAGAGGGACTCCAGCCACGAGGGAGATTTTGACGATAGGGAAGAATGTATTTTGAGGGGTAGACATGAGAAAAATAGAAACATTCAAGCGCCTCGCCGGGAGGAAATGCGGGGATTTGATTTCAAACATTTCCTTACGGTGAGAAAGTTTGAGATATTTCGAAATTCGCAAAAAGGAATATATCCACGAACATGGCTCGAGCAATTTGAGTTTTGTCTTTACCCCGACTGGTTCACATAAGATAGAATATATGTGTGGCTATTTGAAAGGCGAACCGGCGATTCGCATGAGGTCGGCAGCCAATCACTGCAACTCCACTCGGGAGTTTCGACAAGCCTTTCTGTCCGCCTATTGGTCGGAAGCGGCACAAGATAGGGTCAAACATGGCATAATTATGCTGCCAAATTTGAACCAGTCTGGTTTCGACAGCCCAGCACGCCTATTCGACCACATGCTGCAGGCAAATCAATTTCTATACGACCCATACGGGCCTGTGGAACTAATTAGGATATGCATCACCAAATTGCCGATGCACTTGCCCCACGTCATTCTTGCGGGACGATGCAAAGAGGACGTGGAAACTTTTAAGACACTTCTCCAAGAGTTGGAATACAACACAGCAGAATGCTCGCCTAATCAGGCACAAAGTTATTACGGGGCACAGCAGCGCGATCGCAGTCGTGGCCGTAGTACTAATCAACAGCGTGACTGGTCGTCGCGACGCGAACGGAACAATAATCGGGACCGGCCGTATAGAAACTGGGGTAACAGTCGCGAACACAGGTCGAACAACAGAAATGATCGAGGACGTGGACAGGATCGTGAACGCAACAGTTACGGCAACCAGAATGGATACTACGGTGCACACGGTGGGAATAGGCCTGTAGGCGGAGCACCTCATGATGTTGAAATTCGGCCGGCCAACCGTAGACATAATCCAGCAAATGGAAATGAACAAAACCGGCAATGACAAACGATCAGCGCAGAAGGCTCCCAATCGGAACAAATGAGCAACATGGCAAATGAATGCATACGGTATATAGAGAGGGAAGATATTAGAGAGGATTTGTTGCAAGAAACTACGAGTGCTAAAATTTCGGGAGTAAATCCAGTCGTGACAGTTGCAGTAAACGAAATATGTATTAAGTGTGTCATTGGCACTGGAAGCCCTTTCTCCATAGTGCGCGAGACAGCATTTCAAAAATGCGAAGGGACTGGGACTTGGCCCGTTTTTCAAGTGCGAGGAATAAAGGTGAAGGGCGCAATCTACGGTAAGAGCGTAGAAATCCGAAGGCAGACTCGGCTTAATTTTACCTTCCAGGGAAGAGAGTTTGAGTACAACTTCTTTGTGCTCCCAATGCTGAATGTGGCAATGATTTTAGGAAATGACTTCATGAATGCCCACCATGCAGTAATTGACATGGGTGGAGGAGTAATGACAGTTCAAGTTGGAGATCAGCCAATTAATTTAGTATTTGATGAATGCATATTACGTGCCGAGTCAGAAATTAGTTGCCTAAAATTTCAAGCTCAAACCGAGTCGCAACCCAGACTGGAGATACTCGTGATCTATGTAAGTGAGTCGTGCTCTAGGTCTGGTTAGCAGGGGAAAGATGTTGATTTTGCTGATCCACTGAGAAAGAGCATCGCGGGTGTCAGAACCACGGACAGAGAAAAGGAGAAATTGTATTGCCTACTTAGGAATCATGAACGGGTATTTTCTGAGACTCCGGGGGCGATTAAGGGTTTTACTTACCAATTCAGAGTACGTGACCATCAGAAGTTTTCTGTTAGACCATACCCTATTCCCGTGGCGTATAAAGCCCAGGTGGAGAAGGAAATAAACAAGATGTTAGAACAAGGAATAATTGAGCGGGCAGTAAGCTCGTACAACTCACCCTTGCTTGTCGTACCAAAACGCGACAACTCGGTTCGTTTGGTGCTACACTCGAGACAGATAAACACAATTATTATGTCGGAAACGGACAGGCCTGAGAGCCTTGAGGAACTCTTACAGCGTTTCCACGGGGTAAAGGTACTATCATCTGTCGACCTCCGTTCGAGTTTTTAGCAAATCGTGCTACACCCATCTTGCAGATTATATACAGCGTTCCTGTGTTATGGAAATTGTTTCCAATTCCGGCGTCTCCTGTTCGGACTAAACGTCTCATCAGCTGCTTTTATAAGGGGATTAAATAGCATTTTGCCTGATCATTTGAAACAGCGAGTGACAATTTACGTGGATGACATATTAATTGCGGATAAGTCGTGGGAGGATCATAATGACGTTCTGAACAGACTACTGGATGTTTTTGAGAAGGCAGGTGTAACAGTCAACTTAGATAAGTCACAGTTAGGACGAGAGAACATAAAATTCTTAGGCCATATTGTCTCAGCAAATGGAATACAACCTGACCAGGAGAAAATTGCGGCGATAGCGGAGTGTGCAATGCCGACAAACAAAAAACTGTTGCGAGCATTCTTAGGCCTGTGTAATTCTTATAAGCGATTTATAAATTTTAGTGTACTTGGTACACCCCGTCTATGTGGACTAACAGGGAAGAACGCTTTGTGGGTCTGGGATCAAGAGGCACAGGATGAATTTTATAAATTGAAAAAGGCATTGGTAGGGGCTCCCATCCTCGTGCATCCCGACCTGACACAAGAATTCTGTTTAATGTCAGACAGTTCCTTGTCAGGATTACGTGCGGTACTGTTTCAAACGGAAGGAAATGATGATATTACAACTTGGAAAACAATCTCGTTTGGGAGCAGGGTGCTCTCTCGATGTGAAAAAAATTATTCCGTGACAGAACTCGAAGCACTCGCGATAGTTTGGGCATTCTCAAAATTTAGGTATTTCTTATTTGGGAGGACCACCAGGGTGTACACTGACCATCGTGCACTCCAATTTCTTATGAGCACAAAAATCACGCATGGGAGACTAGGACGCTGGGCACTATACCTACAGGAATATTATTTCACTGTAGAATACATTCCGGGACAGAAAAATGTAATTGCTGACGCTTTATCGCGCTTTCCTATAGGTTTGGTCCACACAGAAGAAGGGGAACTCGGTGACAATAATTTTAGCATCCTATACTTACAGAATGTAGCGTTCGAGAATTTTGTTACCACCTCTTTAGGGAGTATAGCGGACGAACAGGATAAGGACGCAGTATTGAAAAATATAAAGAAAAAGTGGGAGGACAAGGATAATGTAGGAATATGCCAGTACTACTTAGTGCGCAATAGAATACTATTCAAGAGACGAGTCCCGGACGACTCCAGATGGGTGTTGGTTATTCCGGAGGAACTCGTAAACAAAATTATATGGTACATACATTTGAGTTATGGTCACTTCGGAGCACAGAAATGTGAAAAACTGAAGGAGACATGCTATTTTAATAACATGCTACGGCGTATTCGTTGCGGACCTTGTCAGCGAACAAAGGCGGCCACAGTGACGTATGCTGCATCATTGCACCCGATAATACCAAGCAAACTTTGTGACCTCGCGGCCGTGGATCTATTTGGGCCACTAATACGATCTAAAGCAGGTTTTGCATATGTTTTCGTAGCGGTGGAGCTCACCTCCAAGTTTGTGTGTCTGACTCCGTTGAGGCGAGCCACAGGAAGGGCAGTGGCAACTCCATTTGGAAAGCAGTTTCTGCATGAAGTTGGGCGTGTGAAAAGGGTTATCTCGGATAATGGACCACAATTTAGATCGCAATAATATATATATATATATATATATATATATATATATATATATATATATCACCCCAGCTCGAACCCCAGTGGCGTATTATGCGTGAATTAGGAAAATTATGTAGGTTATACTACAGTCGTGATCGCCGATCGTGGGACATACACCTAAAAGGATTTCAGAACATAATTAATGAGTTGCCTAATACGTCAACAAAGCTTCCGCCAATCACTGCGCTAAAAAACAAGGAGCTCCCGAGCAAAATGAAAGAGGTATTGCCTTGGCCACTAGAGCCGAGAATACGCCGGAACGCCATTGATGACTTAGCTTTACGCAACATCAAGCGTGCAGCAGAAGCCAGAGTCAAGGCGTATAACAAAAACGTGAGAAAAACAGTGTTTCATATAGGACAAAAAGTTCTTATCAGATCACACAAGCTGTCTAACAAACGGTCAG
Organism: Schistocerca americana; assembly: GCF_021461395.2. Lineage (NCBI taxonomy): Eukaryota > Metazoa > Arthropoda > Insecta > Orthoptera > Acrididae > Schistocerca > Schistocerca americana. The sequence continues at coordinate 247,654,247 of NC_060124.1, read as the reverse complement.
GTGTCTGCAAGAATTTTTTTAATCTCGTTAACGGCCCGTATCGGATAAGAAAGATTCCCCATGAAAACGCCATAGAAGTTGAAACTCTTCGATCGAAGAAATCGAAAGGGCTACACCATGTGTCAAACGTAAAACCATACATTGAGTAGAAAGGACAGTGAGGAGTAGAGAAGACGGTGAGAAGAAAGAATTGATTAGTTTACATTTGTGACTTATGCACTGTGAATAATATGTTGGTAAAAATAATGATAAAGATTTTTCTATGTGATTGATTGAAGTGATGTTTGTGTTTTTTTTATTTCCTTGTGCAATTAGCATTTAGGTTGGTTCAAATGTAAAGATAAAAGGTTTCTTTGTCAACAATTGAAATGCTGTTTAAGGTATTTGCGTAAACTGAAACGAGTCGCTCCTGATAGAAGCAAGATCTGTGTTGAATTAATGCAAAATTCAGGGGAATATCCGATCTGTAGGTATTATGGGTCTGGCAAACCCAGGTCCCCAGCTGTTAGTAGCCTTGTTTCCGATTTTCTGCTTTCAGTGCTACTATCTATTACTATTCTATATCTGTCAGTATAAATGAGGATCTCTTACTATAGTATGCGTGCTGTATGAATATTTTAAGATAGGAGAACTCTGAGAAAGGAATAAGTAAGTTTGGAATCTTGAAAACAGGGTGCGATAATACGATTGTTTAACCAGTGGCTTCCCAATATACGCTAATATGTTGATATTGATGATATATGTCTTTTTCGTAAGTAGATTGATTCCCTTCAAGTTGAAAGAAGAGTTGTGCTTTGTGTAATTTATGTGGCCCTGAAATAGTATTATGGCAGTCAAAGGACGAGCAGTTTTCCAGCAAATGGAGAATGGAACGGAAATATGGATCCTTTTTGTAGTCTTGACTGATGTTGAGCCAGAGCCTGAAAAAATTCTCTGCGTTAATACTTGTCCTAGAAAAGTGACGTTTATGTGTTTTGCTGATGCTGTGAGCATTACAGCTTACTGTTTTCGATGGCGCGGGATGCACTGCAGCCTATATGAGTTGTACTGAGGAAATTTCCCTCTTGACGGTAGAGGTAGATTAAATAATTTTGACTAAGGCGCCGAAGGAAAGCTTGGTTTAATGTAATAAGGACGAAGCAAAACATTTGCCATTTAAACTACAGGAGGATTCTGATCTTTTGTGTCAGTTTTAAGTTCAATAGGATGTTAAGATGAAACTGTTTTACAGAATAGAGGAGACCACAGCTTTGCCATTCATGAGAAATGAATTCAGAAAAACCACCACAGGCGAAATAACTGATTTGGAAGCGAAAGGTAACTTAAAGAAGGAACGAAATGGGAGCAAAAGGGGTAGGAAAATGTAGTATAACCTGTATGAAGAAAATATTTTTACCCTTCTCAGAGTCATCTATGTTATTAATTCTTGTGATAACGTAATTTTAGATGAAATTGTCTTACTGTTTTATGTATGAACATATGAGTATGATAAATGTATAATTGTGAGTCTCTTATCAGGTGTGTCAACTGGTATAAATGTCAGGCGAAATAACTGATTTGGAAGCGAAAGGTAACTTAAAGAAGGAACGAAATGGGAGCAAAAGGGGTAGGAAAATGTAGTATAACCTGTATGAAGAAAATATTTTTACCCTTCTCAGAGTCATCTATGTTATTAATTCTTGTGATAACGTAATTTTAGATGAAATTGTCTTACTGTTTTATGTATGAACATATGAGTATGATAAATGTATAATTGTGAGTCTCTTATCAGGTGTGTCAACTGGTATAAATGTTTTGGCGTGTAAATAATCATTGTTCTTTTTACTGTGTATGTTTAAGGAAAGTTTCTCCATATTTATCATGTTACAAGACATATGCCGCGAGCGTCAGGAAGAGCACGAATTAGAACAATGTTGTAATGGTGTAAACACTGTGTTGAAGTAGCATTGAAGTAGCTTGTTGGATTAACTAGTAGTGGATTGAAGTAAAATTTTGAGTAATGCATGTTTATGGTTAGTTAGTTTGTAGAATAGACAACAGGTGTGCATGTGTATGTGTAAATAACATGTGAACCCTATGCTGTCCTGACCTATGCTTGCACAAGGCATAATCCTATTCATTTTAGTGAATTAATAAGTAGCATTTGATTTATTAAAACGCAAGTCAACGACATTAGTGATGTGGATTTAGGTATTATATTGTTAGTTCATTTAATTTTTATTTTTATACTGTCAATTCATTTCACTTTTATTTTTTTGTATTGCCAAGTCATTTAACTTTTATTTTTATATTGTCGATTCATGTAACTTTTTTATTTAAAAAAAAAGAATAAGTCTCACTTTTGTTCTTAAAAATTGTGAAAGACAATACTAAGCGGTACTATGTATGACATTTTGTAATCACATAACTATGATGAACAATTTCTGTGAATGCAGTTGAGAACGTGAAAACGAACCGGCTAAACTCTTACGAGACAGCGGGAGCAGCGAGGAGGAGGACTAGGTGTTAACAGGTGGGTCTCCCAGCAGGACACACTGTCAACCGGGCCATTTCGGGAGCGCGGTCGGCAACAAAAGAAGGGTACGCGGCAAACACATCCCTTGCACCCGGAGCTAATGGCCGGCCGCACCAGTGCGACCCTTCGGGGAGGCGATGACCTGAGATGGCCGAGCGGTCTACCGCGCGATAATCCATCTGCTGGCAACGCACCACACGCACGCCACAGTGACGAGACGACCGCGGTGAGACGACAGAAGACAGGGGATAAAGGGGCGTGGAGCCTATTGACAGGTACTGTCAACGACGCCTATCAACATTTCCTGGCGGAGGTCCATTTGTCAGGTGACAGTAAATCATGGTTCGGTGTTCTCTGGTTGCTAAGGGTGGCACAAAGAAGAGCCATTAAGTGTCATCCTTGCCCAGGAATATCAACCTAGCACGTCAAACGAGGATACGGCACGAATTTGACAACACCAACATGGAACCAAATGGAGTGTACGTGACACGGGCTACCAAGAGAAACTTCATGATAGGGCAGAGACGGCGGGATTGCACGCAACAGATGGACAAAAATCCCTACTGACAGCTGCGGCGACGAACCCCCCTCCCCTTATATTGTGCCTCGGAACAGTGGAACTACTGAGTGTGTCAGTGAACAGTGATTGTACGGTTCTTAGTCCATTGCATATATGTGTGTTTCTGTCAGAGAAACTTTGACTCATGTGTTTATCAGGGGTTCGATTTATTGGTGTTTATAAGACTGACTCTTGTATTTTGCAGGTGTTCTATTTATTGTTTTTTTTTAGACTTTGACTCTTGTATTTTGTAGGTGTTTTACTTATTGGTATTTTTTTTAGACGTAGACTATTCTACTTTCAGAGCTGTTTTATTGATCAATGTTTGTTCTTGTGTGATGTATTAGATTCGTGATATTTTGTTTTGTAAATTCATTCCTGTGGCATTGCTTCGTTTATCAGTCAGATAGCTATTCATTCTCATTGGACTGTGATCGATTAGCCTTTGCATGGGGCATATTTATAGTGAGGAACCCCTTAAGGATAACAATCACATAATTAATTGTAGTTTCAGTATAATGACACAGTGATCATTGTTTGCTAATTAACTGAAATATAGTAGAGTGATTAAATTAGTGCCACAAAATTATTTTAATTCTACAAATTATTAGTTTTATAAGATATAGAATTTTTTTGCGATAACCACTATGTAAAACATGTTTTTTCTCTTATCTTTTTTTTGCTGTTGCAGATTGTGCATTGTAATGTTCTGCTTTATAATACTGATGTTATTTTCATGTTTTTTTTAATTGCTGTGGCACCTTTGCTATTTTCATAAATTTTACTTGTTAATAAACAGTCATAAATTTTCCTGTGATCAGTTGGCTCTTGCAATGAGCAAATACTGGTGAACTCCATAAGGGTAACACCCAGAAATTGTTTTCATATTAATGACACAGGCACCATTGTTTTTACTTGCTGACCGAATTAGGTCTACACGATCTTTTAAATAGGTGTCACAGATTGTGTTGTTTTTCTCTTTGAAATTGGTAGGTTCTAAAGATGTCTTGAAATTATTGTGTCTTAGCAAACAGCTGGTGACCTTTTGCCTTTTCTTTACATTTTGGTTTAAGTTGGGTGTGAGAAGCCTGCTTGGGAATGTCCTAGCATGGCCAGAAAATTCCCTGCACAGTCTTTTCCCGGAGCGTTGGGGTTATGAAAGGTCTCTGTTGGGTTTCTTTCCTGTTAATTTCTTAAATTTGTTGTCATTTACGACATACATTCACTTCTAAATTTACTGTGGTGTTTCTGACTATCTGGGAGGAGACTGAGCAGTGAAACGTGTTACTTTTACACATAAACAAGAACGATCTGTCACACTACTACACTTTAAAACACAGTTTATATGTAATTCATGTCACACAGTCTCATACGGAACCTACATCCGCTTTCTTTTATATACTGTATATGATAAGATACTGTCATCCCCCTTCCCTTCAGTGTGAAAGAATGAATGAGCAAATTTATTTCTAGTTGCATGCTTCATGGTAGCAGACAAGCCTGTCTGCTAGAGAACAGTAGGACCAACGTCGGAACAGGTAGCTACGCTTTCTAGAAGCAAAGAATTTTCTATTCTTAGTATGGTCCTCTCCGTCCCTTGTCATGTTGCAACGCAGTGTATTTCGAGTGTGAATATCTTCCAGTAGTTGCTTTGTCACTACTTTGTGAGTAAAGTGGAACCACGTGTTGATCAGTAACTCTAACTAAGATCATCAATCTTAAATGCGAATGTGCGTGAGATTATAACGTCTCATCTTGACAATATTTTTCAATATAGCAACTTCTCTTTATGTTCAACCCACGTGGGGTGTACCTTTTGAGACCAGTACCACGTGCTTATACAATTGTTTGACCCATCCGGTTAATAGTAAGACGATAATAACCAGTTCGAGGTTTTCTTTTGTAAATTGCTTTTCGATCTAATTCATTTTAATTATCAAAATTATTGTGGAGTTACACTCTTTGTTATTTTATGAATGCAATGTTGTATGCAGTCTCCCAATCTTGGCACCATATTTGATGTGTTCTGTAAGATTACAAACTCACATTTTCACAATCCTAAATAAGGCACCAGTTCAGTTATGAATCAAGTTTAATATGCTGAAATTTCAGTGATCAATGTTAAAATAAATTTCCAAATATAAACTGATTTATTTCTTTTCATTTAAATTCTCTTTATATCAGTTGTCGTATGACGATTAAAAGATTATAATTAATGTTAGTCTGGTTGGGAATTTGGTAAGCCAGACTGGATACCTGGTGAAACAGTTACTCAGTAATGCAAGGTTAACTTCCCCAGACAGCTCACAGCTTTTAACCCGCTTTTATTGTTTATCAGCACCGCTCTCAGAACAAATTAATGCAACAACATTACAAGGAGACATCGTTAACGATAGTAGCAGATCTTGGAAGTTCCTTAAATATACAGAGGAGGAAACTAGAGACATCATGTCTGTATTACTGAATGTCTCTTCTATATAAAGAGTAACAAACACGGCATACAGAGTCGATATTATCTGGATAAAAGAAACGAAAAGGTCCGATAGCGTAAAGGGTAACTTCCAGATAATGCAATACAGTAATGAAGATCGGACCAATGATTTTGTTTCAAGGAATGGAAGAGATAAAGAAAATACAGTCACTGGACTGGAAAAATCCAAGTGTCTGGAACACAGGGCAATAAGATACATTAAACTGGTTATGCCTCATCAATAAAGGTATATGGTTCTTATCAGTGAGCTTGTAAGTGTACTGTCATATCGCTGGCTTAGTGTGGAGTATCTTTGCGGGCAGCCGCGTCTAGAGAGTCGAGCGCGGGACACGGAACTGTTATGTTGTGTACTGTGTAGCTCTGCATGTTAGAGGCATTGTTAGCATAGAAGTTGAAGTGCTGCTACAAGTGTTATTACAGTAAAGTGATAAAATAAGTAAATGATTAAGAAGAAAGTGCGTCAAGAAGTAATTTAAAAATGAGCAGTGTTGCTGACAACGTATTTGTGTATCCTCTCGTTGCTTGTCGTACCGTACAGTAGCAATCATCCGCGCCGTGTTCGGTCTCCAAGAATGAACTAATGTGATTCAGTAATAGTATTTTTTACAAAAGAGAGCATTTAAGTGCCAGTGTCTTGTAGCCAGAGTGAGAACGTGCGTTCGATCATCGCGTTCCGCATCATCAACAATCAGCCGCACCGCGACGGTTACGCGCACGCTCGTACAACTGAAGAACTGTGAACTGTAAATTTAACCTTGTGAACAGTGATAAAATTTTTTACTAGTGTCTAGGAGGACTGGTACCAAATATCTGTGTATGCGTGACGAGCGTAGGAGCTTTCGTGCGATCGTTCGGCTTCCGCATCATCAACAATCATCCTCGCCATGTTCGGTACGCGTACGCTCGTCCAAGTGGACAGATAATCATCACGATTGTTAATTGGGATAAACATTTACGACTTAGAATGTAAACAGTGCAACCTGTGATACCTTATCGTCTCAGAATATAGATGTTCATACCAGACGTAGGACAGTGTTGTGCTTGACGTTGAGTGGCTCCCCTAAACCCACTTGCATATTTCGATAGATAATTTCAGGCCATCCAGCAACAGTGTGGAGCAGAACAGTACGACCGCCGCGGTATTATCAGGTACGTGGTGGAGACGCGGCGCACGGTCAAGCAATGGTCGAAACGACAACCAGTTTAAAAGTACCCCCCACCCATTAGTACTCCCGGGCGTGTTACAAGCTGGCCGCTATGGCCGAGCGTTTCTAGGCGCTTCAGTCTGGAACCGCGCTGCTGCTACGGTCGCAGGTTCGAATCCTGCCTCGGGCAGGGACGTATGTGATGTCCTTAGGGGTTTAAGTAGTTCTAAGTCTAGGGGACTGATGACCTCAGATGTTAAGTCCCATAGTTATTTCAAATCCGAAAGCGCAATCCCGGCCGTAGCACTGACATTTTCAGTCTGCCTTTAACGTATCTTTCATCTCTTAACCATGTGATGAGTCACCGAAACGACACTTGGATTAGATCACACATTAAGCGGTAGGACCCCTTTTCCCCAGGTGGATAATTAAGGTAGGTTAGGGACGTGCAAGTCTTCAAAATGATATCCAATTGGGAGACCATCAACCGGCCATTGAGCCACACGAAATTCCTATATTACCTGAATGGTTCCAAATACAAGTAAACGGAAATCGTCAACGTATGTGACCAACTTTTTAATCACCATATGAAGTCCATCACAAACAGCAGCTGAATACGGTCACTGTAGTCCGAAACCGGTTACGATTGTGTCACAGATTCTGATTCTGTCTGAAATAAACATTACTTCAGAATTATTTTTATGCAATTAGACGATTCACGATAGGCTACTGGAAACGGTTATGACTGTAAAATATCCGTAGACAACGGTCTGGAGCAATCTGAAGTGGAACGACGACGTAAAGTTAATTATACGGATAAGAGATAACATTGAAATTCAGTGAACAGTTATAAGGAAACAGTAACCCACCTACTCAATCGGAGCCTACGAAACCCTCACTCGAACAACTCTTGACTACTGGTCGTCAGTTTGAGACATGTGCTATGTAATATTAATATGAGAGACAGAGAAGATCCAAAGAGGGGCGACAAGTTTCGTCACGGGTTTATTAGTAAGCGCGGGAGTTTTGGGGAAAGGCTCTTTAAACTGCAGTGGTAGACGCTGCAAGGAAAACTTTCCGAAGAAAAGACCAGAATCATTTTACGTCCCAACGCACGTGAAACGGCCGTGTCGGCGACATAAAGAGAAATTTGGGCTCATATGCAGGCTTGCCAACAGTCACTTTTTCTTTGAACCATTGTTGTTGTTGTTGTGGTCTTCAGTCCTGAGACTGGTTTGATGCAGCTCTCCATGCTATTCTATCCTTTGCAAGCTTCTTCATCTCCCAGTACCTACTGCAACCTACATCCTTCTGAATCTGCTTAGTGTATTCATCTCTTGGTCCCCCTCTACGATTCTTACCCTCCACGCTGCCCTCCAACACTAAATTGGTGATCCCTTGATGCCTCAGAACATGTCCTACAAACCGATCCCTTCTTCTAGTCTAGTTGTGCCAAAAACGTCTCTTCTCCCCAATCCTATTCAATACTTCCTCATTACTTATGCGAGCTACCCATCTAATCTTCAGCATTCGTCTGTAGCACCACATTTCGAAAGCTTCTATTCTCTTCTTGTCCAAACTACTTATCGTCCATGTTTCACTTCCGTACATGGCTACACTCCATCCAAATACTTTTAGAAACGACTTTCTGACACTTATATCTATACTCGATGTTAACAAATTTCTCTTCTTCAGAAACGCATTCCTTGCCATTGCCAGTCCACATTTTATATCCTCTCCACTTCGACCATCAGTTATTTTGCTCCCCAAATAGCAAAACTCCTTAACTATTTCAAATGTCTCATTTCCTAATCTAATTCCCTCAGCATCATCCGACTTAATTCGACTACATTCCATTATCCTTGTTTTGCTTTTGTTGATGTTCGTCTTATATCCTCCTTTCAAGACACTACCCATTCTGTTCAACTGCTCTTCCAAGAGCGCCACACCTTTGTGTGGCGCTCTTCCGGTGGATCCAAGTCTGCTATAGAAATTTACTAAGTGAAACATTTGTCAAAGTTTTGCATTCCTTGCTGCGACAAGGCAAAGCAATGTTTCAGAGTTGAAAAGCGAGACCAAAAGCTAACAGCTCTCCCCTCGGCAAGTAACAACGCGCCAGGTGGTCAGTCTAACTCACCCGTCTTCGACTGGAGCACAGCTGTGGACCCTTTTCCTGTACCGGCGGCAGACTGCCTCCCGCTTCTTCCTCTCCAGCCTCCTCCACGCTCCGCGTGGACCGGAAAACCCAAAGATCCCATTTCCGCCACCAACCTAACGCAGGTGGATTTCTCACAAGTAGCGAAAACCTCTTTGCCGACTTGACCACTACGAGAGTTGGCTATTCTGTACCACTGCTGCTGAATCTGTACGACTATAGCAGACTTCCTGCAGCAGACTACGCCACCATCTAGCAACGTGACACACAACCACATTCATTCAATCACACAACTATGAGAGATATGAGGAAAGAGAAACAAGAAAAAGAAAGAGAAATGCTAATGAAATTGGGCTACCGGACTAATGAAAGGTGGCTACAGGTCCCTTTAACACTGTCCATTTCGTTCAACTGCTCTTCCAAGTCCTTTGCTGTCTCTGACAGAATTACAATGTCATCCACGAACCTGAAAGTTCTTGTTTCTTCTCCATGGATTTTAATACCTACTCCGAATTTTTCTTTTGTTTCCTTCACTGCTTGCTCAATATAGAGATTGAATAACATCGGGGAGAGGCTACAACCCTGTCTCACTTCCTTCCCAACCACTGCTTCCCGTTGATGTCCCTCGACTCTTATAACTGCCATCTGGTTTCTATACTAATTGTAAATAGCTTCTCGCTCCCTGTATTTTACCCCTGCCACCTTCAGAATTTGAAACCGAGTATTCCAGTCAACATTGTCAAAAGCTTTCTCTAAGTCTACAAAAACTAGAAACGTAGATTTGCCTTTCCTTAATCTAGCGTCTAAGATAAGTCGTAGGGTCAGTATTGCCTCACGTGTTCCGAAATTTCTACGGAATCCAAACTGATCTTCCCCGAGGTCGGCTTCTACCGGTTTTTCCATTCGTCTGTAAAGAATTCGCGTTAGTATTTTGCAGCTGTGACTTATTAAACTGATAGTTCGGTAATTTTCACATCTGTCAACACCTGCTTTCTTTCGGATTGGAATTATTATGTTCTTCTTGAGGTCTGAGGGTATTTCGCCTGTCTCATACATCTTCCTCACCAGATGGTAGAGTTTTGTCAGGAGTGGCTCTCCCAAGGCTGTCAGTAGTTCTAATGGAATGTTGTCTACTCCCGGAGCTTTGTTACGACTCAGGTCTTTCAATGCTCTGTCAGACTCTTCACGCAGTATCATATCTCCCACTTCATCTTCATCTACATCCTCTTCCATTTCCATAATATTGTCGTCAAGTACATCGCCCTTGTATAGACCCTCTATATACTCCTTCCACCTTTCTGCTTTCCTTTCTTTGCTTAGAAGTGGGTTTCCATCTGAGCTCTTGATATTCATACAAGTGGTTCTCTTTTCTGCAAAGGTCTCTTTAACTTTCCTGTAGGCAGTACCTATCTTACCCCTAGTGAGAAAAGCCTCTACATCCTTACATTTGTCCTCTAGCCATCCCTGCTTAGCCAATTTGCACTTCCTATCGATCTCATTTTTGAGACGTTTGTACTCCTTTTTGCCTGCTTCATTTACTGCATTTTTATATTTTCTCCTTTCATCAATCAAATTCAATATTTCTTCTGTTACCCAAGGATTTCTACTAGCCCTCGTCTTTTTACCTACTTGAACCTCTGCTGCCTTCACTACTTCATCCTTTAAAGCTACCCATTCTTCTTCTACTGTATTTCTTTCCCCCATTCTTGTCAATTGTTCCATTATGCTCTCCCTGAAACTCTGTACAACCTCTGGTTTTGTCAGTTTATCCAGGTCCCATCTCCTTAAATTCCCACCTTTTTGCAGTTTCTTCAGTTTTAATCTACATTTCATAACCAATAGATTGTGGTCAGAGTCCACATCTGCCCCTGTAAATGCCTTACAATTTAAAACCTGGTTCCTAAATCTCTGTCTTACCATTATATAATCTATCTGGAACCTGCCAGTATCTCCAAGCTTCTTCCATGTATACAATTTTCTTTTATGATTCTTGAACCACGTGTTAGCTATGATTAAGTTATGCTCTGTGCAAAATTCTACCAGGCGGCTTCCTCTTCCATTTCTTACCCCCAATCCATATTCTCCTACTATGTTTCCTTCTCTCCCTTTTCCTACTATCGAATTCCAGTCACCCATGACTATTAAATTTTCGTCTCCCTTCACTATCTGAGTAATTTCTTTTATTTCTTCATACATTTCTTCAATTTCTTCGTCATCTGCAGAGGTAGTAGGCATATAAACTTGTACTACTGTGGTAGGCGTGGGCTTCGTATCTATCTTGGCCACAATAATGCGTTCACTATGCTGTTTGTAGTAGCTTACCCGCATTCCTATTTTCATATTCATTATTAAACCTACTCCTGCATTACCCCTATTTGATTTTGTGTTTATAACCCTGCAGTCACCTGACCAGAAGAGTTGTTCCTCCTGCCACCGAACTTCTCTAATTCCCACTATATCTAACTTTAACCTATCCATTTCCCTTCTTAAATTTTCTAACCTACCTGGCCGATTAAGGGATCTGACATTCCACGCTCCGATCCGTAGAACGCCAGTTTTCTTTCTCCTGATAACAACGTCCTCCTGAGTAGTCCCCGCCCGGAGATCCGAATGGGGGACTATTTTACCTCCGGAATATTTTACCCAAGAGGACGCCATTATCATTTAACCATACAGTAAAGCTCCATGCCCTCGGGAAAAATTACGGCTGTAGTTTCCCCTTGCTTTCAGCCGTTCGCAGTACCAACACAGCAAGGCCATTTTGGTTAGTGTTACAAGGCCAGATCAGTCAATCATCCAGTCTGTTGCCCCTGCAACTACTGAAAAGGCTGCTGCCCCTCTTCAGGAACCACACATTTGTCTGGCCTCTCAACAGATACCCCTCCGTTGTGGTTGCACCTACGGTACGGCTATCTGTATCGCTGAGGCACGCAAGCCTCCCCACCAACGGCAAGGTCCATGGTTCACGGAGGGGGGGGGGGGGGAGGCCATTAGCGAACGGAAAAGGGAAAGAGATAATTTCAACTATACCAAACATCAAAATGTATCTAGGGACTTAAATGTTGTTAAGGTTTCTATATTTATTTCCGGGAACTTAGATCTACCAGCATTTTGTAAATGGAGTACTATGGGAACATTTTGATTCACTGTTTTTCATTCCCTCAGACATGGCCCACTTCAAGACCCATGTAAACTGAGAGGACACATCCTATTACTTGTAAGATAAAGCACTAAAATTTAGCTGAAGCGTCGATGCATCTTATCAACTCTAATGTTTGGTGACCAATTCGAGGGTCAGTTTCACGCGAGTGAACCTCTAAGCGAGAACACTTTTCATGTTGTGGAGACAAGTGTACACAGCACTGAAAGTAAAATACTGGTTCCAGTGTCTTTTTTTAAAAAAAAAAAAAAAAAAGGCTCGTATTCTGCTTTACATGCCTTTGCGCAGGTTTGACTAGTGTGCAAACACTCCTATGAACGCTATTTGGATAATAAATTGAACGAATTACCCTGTGACGAGTAGCGTGAGAGAAACGGTTACCTACGTTTAATCTCTCAGCGAAATACACTGATCTTACCTCAATGTTTGTCAGCAGAATTTGCACACACGCTATACAAAGCTAGGAATTTCCAGAACGGTCTATATGTTATATACACATTGTTAATATCTACAGACACAGAATATGCTGGTTGTAAATCTGTATGTATTTCGAGCGACTGTGGATCATCGCCATTAGTGATCCACTGGTGCATAAATGCTTCCTCCAGACATTTCCATACATTCCGGTCGCCTCCACGTTGCTCATGCAACAACCCACCTCATCCCCTCAGTCTTCGCTTATCCCACAAAGAACTTCTTTGCTCTGTTAATCATCCATTCCTCTCGTTATGTGTGCCACCCACGTTATTCCTTTTTCATTACGTTCGTAACTGCATCGCTAACACCAGTCAGTTTTTTGAACCAGTTATTTGACTTCTGGTGTTACAAAATCCTTCCTTCTCTAAATTTCAAGTCACGCAACTATTTCTGACGGTTTTCACATAAAAGTCCATGCCTCGCACTTTCAGGTCAAAACTGTTAAACCTCTACCCGACAGTAACGCTGATATGGAGTACGAAGCTAACATACAGTGTCATGGCCCGCTGGAGTTCAAACGTGGCACCCACTAAAGCTGCCATATCAACAGAACAGACTGCCACAGGACGTGTTACACAGCTGTTTCTACCAAACTGTCCCATAACTTACGTTAAATTCGTAAGAAAGAGCCAAATTCAGTCACATTAAATTATTCCCCACTGAATAATGAAATTACAGTAACGGCAATTACCAACATATAACTAGATAGATTACAATTTCCTGTATAAGAACCACACGGTGAAAGCTGGTTCGACTCTGTTGAGGACCAGGAGTGCGCTGTACGCCCAGGGAATCAACCCCCAGCGCTGTTCGTTGAATCACTGCTCGCTTCTAGTGGGAGGGAATCACGAAGTAGATGCAAATTGGGCTTAGGTGTATTTTGTGGAACGAGAGTCAGAAAGAATGCCACTCTGGCGCTGAGCGTCTGCAATCAGACAGTGCAAACTAAGCCTCAAAGACGTGCAGGACAACAGAGTCTGTTTTCGACGAGCTGCATCCAGGGGATGCATGCCATTTATCGGCCAGAATTCTGGAAGAAACGCAACTGTAGCGTGAAATAGCAGGCAGTTAAACTTTACTGAAAACCTTGGGCTGTTACGATAACAACTTGTAAACTGGAACTCGAACAGAAAGTTTGGGACTTCTTTGTAGAGCGTGGGATGCGGACACATGCGCAAGTGCTAGAAAACTGAGTGTTTAAACAAATGTAAAGACGGCTACAACTGGTTCAAGTAAATAATTTATAAGCGGAATTCAGGAGTGCCTCTGTGGTTACAGACTTCCTGCCATATTGGTCAGTGCACGATAGTAAGCACAGATAGACAAACAATGGGGTGACAATAGTCAGCAGGTGCTTTCTAGTATTGTATTCGACCTCCTTTTCCCGGCAACTCAACTTCTCATGGCCTCAGCAAGTCGTTGGAAGTGTCCTGCAGAAACATAGAACCACGTTGCCTTTATAGCCGACCATAATTGCGGAAGTGTGGCTGGTCCGACCTCTCGATTGTATCCCATAATCGTTCGATGGGATTCCTGTCGGGCGATCTGGGTGGCCAAATCATTCGCTCGAATTTTCCAGAGTGTTCTTCAAACAAATCGCGAACAATTGTGGCCCAGTGACATGACATGGTTGTTAGGAAACATAAAGTCTATGTATGGCTGCAGATGGTCTACCAAGTAGCCGAACATAACCAATTACGGGCAATGACCAATTCAGTTGGACCAGAGCACGCAGTTCATTCCGTGTAAACACAGCCCACACCTTTAGGAGCAACCACCATATTGCACAGTACCTTATTGAGAACTTGGGTCCCTTGCTTCGTGGGGTGTGCACCACACTGGAACCCTAAGATCAGCTCTCACCACCTGAAATCGTCACATCTGACAAAGCCCTGGTTTTCCATTCTTCTGGGATGCAACCGATATGGTCACCAGCCAGGAAACGCAATGAAGGCGGTGTCGTACTGTTAGCACAGGCACTCGCGTCGGTCGTCTGTTGCCATAGCCCATTAACCCAAAATTTTGCCTCACTGCCCTATGGACACGTTCTTTGTATTTCCTAGATTGATTACTGCGGTTATTTCACACAATGCTGCTTGTCTCTTAGTGCTGACAACACTACGCAATCACCACTGCTCTCGGTCGTGAAATGAAGGCCATCGGCCACTGCATTGTCCGTGATGAGACGTATTTTCGGGACACACATGTCACTGGTTGGATCTCCGAATGTTGAATTCCCTACAGATTTCGGAAACAAGTCTAGGTCCAACTAGTATTCTGCGTTCAATGCCCGTTAATTCCCGTCATGCTGTCATATTCACATTGGAGACCTTCTCACGTAAATCAGCTCAGTGCCAATTCACTGCCGGTTTATACACTACTGGCCATTAAAATTGCTACACTAAGAACAAATGCAGATGATAAACGGGTATTCATTGGACAAATATATTATACTAGAACTGACATGTGATTACATTTTCACGCAAAGTACCCAGGACAACGACCTCCGATCGTAATAACGGCCCTCATACGCCTGGGCGTTGAGTCAAACAGAGCTTGGATGGCGTGTGCAGGTACAACTGCCAATGCAGCTTCAACACGATAAAAAAGTTCATCAAGAGCAGTGACTGGCGTATTGTGACGAGCCAGTTGCTCGGCCACCATTGACCAGACGTTTTCAATTGGTGACAGATCTGGAGAATGTGCTGGCCAGGGCAGCACTCTAACATTTTCTCTATCCAGAAAGGCCCGTACAGGACCTGCAACATGCAGTCGTGCATTATCCTGCTGAAATGTAGGGATTCGTAGGGATCGAACGAAGGGTAGAGCCACGGGTCGTAACACATCTGGAATGTAACGTCCACTGTTCAAAGTGCCGTCAATGCGAAAAAGAGGCGACCGAGACGTGTAACCAATGGCACCCTATACCCTCACGCCGGGTGATACACCAGTTTGGCGATGACGAATACACGCTTCCAATGTGCGTTCACCGCAATGTCGACAAACACGCATGCGACCATCGTGATGCTGTAAAGAGAAACTGGATTCATCCGAAAAAAATGACCTTTTGCTATACGTGCACCCAGGTTCGTCGTTGAGTATACCATCGTAGGCCCTCCTGTCTGTGATGCAGCGTCAAGGGTAACCGCAGCCATGGTCTCCGAGCTGATAGTCTCTCCTGCTGCAAACGTCGTTGACCTGTTCGTGCAGATGGTTGTTGTCTTGCAAACGTCCCCATCTGTTGACTCAGTGATCGAGACGTGGCTGCACGATCCGTTACAGCCATACGGATAAAATGCCTGTCATCTCGAATGCTAATGATACGAGGCCGTTGGAATCCAGCACGGTGTTCCGTATTACCTTCCTGAAGCCACCGATTCCATATTCTGCTAACAGTCATTGGATCTCGACCACCGCGAGCAGCAATGTCGCGATACAATGAACCGCAAACGCGATAGGCTACAATCCGACCTTTATCAATGTCGGAAACGTGATGGTACGCATTTCTCCTCCTTACACGAGACATCACAACAACGTTTCACCAGGCAACGCCGGTCAACTGCTGTTTGTGTATGAGAAATCGGTTGGAAACTTTCCTCATGTCAGCACATTGTAGGTGTCGCCACCGGCGCCAACCTTGTGTGAATGCTCTGAAAAGGTAATCATTTACATATGACAGCATCTTCTTCCTGTCGGTTGAACTTCGTGTCTGTCGCACATCATCTTCGTGGTGTAGCAAATTTTAATGACCAGTAGTGTACCTCATGTACGTGATGCTACTGTCATCTGTATGTGCAGATATCGCTATCCCATGACTTTCGTCATCTCAGTGCATGTCGGACACATTCTGGACTGTCAATGCTAACAAGGTCTTTAGCTGAATAACCACCTAAAGTACGTGTATGGAAGGTAGACCAGCGTCTTGTAAGACAAGATCTTATGAACAACTTTACAAAAATTAGTATTCACCCAATCCAAATTATGTGATGCCGAAAAACACAGAGCTCAAAGTTTTTCTTGTTGAATGTGCTTTGCAGATAATTACTTTGTTTCTAGACTATTTCTTCAGCAAATCGTCATGTCCAGAGTCCTATGTGACGAGAGGCTCTCACCTGGATGAGCTGAACTTACACACAGACAGAGACGAGTTGTTTTTGCCGAGCCAGTGAGTTATTTTGCAACCACTTCACCCAGTACTTCCTGTTTATGTGTGCGGTGAGATCCATCAGCAACAGTGAATAATTCATAGTGACGTTCAGTATCTTAAGTCTTCATTTCAAGGACTTTTTGCAGTAAGAAGTTCAACAAGCTTTCAACTACAGCAGTAGATGTACATTCACATCCTTCTGTAGTACTTTCTGTATCTGTGCCGCTGCCTACGACAATCCTGCGAATGTAAATGTTTTCTACAGATACGCATTCACTCTAGACTCCCTATCTAAGTTCACCGAGACATTAATTTATTGATTTATTTGATTGTTTAATCTGGTTCTTTTGAATTTGATTGCGTGCTTGGAATAAAGTACGTTAACTGAGATCTCTAATTAATTTCGTAATCAGATTCCTTTACCATTGATTTGATAGGTGATGATTTATTTGTGTAATTAGTCGATTTAGTTAATGATTTCAATCAGGTAACTCGACCCACATGGTATGTAAGTGGTACAAAAACAGCGTAAACTTGCAGACACAACAATATGGCCGACAGGTCGCTGCCCTGACACCGGTGGCTGCGGCACGTCGCCCTGTGTGTGATCTGCGAGATCCCGCCGGCCGGCCAACCTGTGCCCGACCGCCAGCTTTAGAAAATTCCGCACAGGGACAGCCAAGTCGGATTTACTGTGTGAACGAATGAGGGTCTATGTTTGTTGCTACCTGCATGTCACGTATGACGATTTCGGCAGTGTCTGTGGACACTGCTGTGGATATTTTTTCGGCCAACTGTAGGTTTTGCTTTATAAGACTGCTTGGAGGGATATGAAATGAAGTGCTCTGTGTAATTGTTTTTGAGTACTCAGTATCAAAGTTATTTATTTCTGAGAACTTGGCAGTTCATAACAGATAAGACATCTTGCTCATAAGAATTTGCCTTAGGACATGTTGCAAGCTTACTTTTTAAAACCCCTTTTACTTCACCAAAAGTGTTGTTCCGTTGACATTTCTCTACACACTTGCCTTATTTATATCGTTAACATATCATTATTCTGCCAAAATAGCTTTGTAAAATAATTTCGTCTTTCGTCAATTGCAGTAATGTTTTAATTGCGTTCTTATTTTTCTGGGTAATGAGCTTGATCGTCAATAATCAAGCTTGTGACCCTGAATTTTGGGATTACAGTCCAATAACTAAGAGGTAACACGGATAATAACTTCAAACATTAATGTATTAAACTGAGGAAGTCGACATAAAGTACATAAAGGTCTTGGATCTGAGGACGTATTGACTGGGCTGACACGTGAGTGGGTTTTTAGGACGCTATGGCGAGTTTGATGAGCTATATTGGCGGTTTGAACTCACACACGTCTTGCATCGTCTGTTGACGAAGAACTGACCATCAGTGGATGATTACGTACGGTGGCGTGTGCTATGGCCTGCTGTGTTGGGTGCACTTGTGTCAGCTACCGGCTTTTGGTGGACCACTGACAGCGGACGGTTACTAAGTACCTCGGTCCTTTTATGCAAGTGAAGTGGATCAAGGCATTAATCGCCAGCGGCGACGTCAGGTAGGCAGCTGTTAAACGTTGGCGACCTCGAACGCTGAAGTCATGATGGAATTTCAATAATAACGTTGCCCTCAAATCAGAAGTGGCACAGGAAGTAAATAGAAACTAGTGTAGGATGGAATGGAATTATGTGTGGGGCGATATTGAAGATGGTGCACGAAAGGAGTCATAACTGAGCAGATTGAGGGTTCTAAGGAGAATGACTCGTTGAGAGCAGAATCAAAACTTGAATGTGTATCAGAACCACACTGAAAAGCAGCATCATCGTCAGAGACAGAAGACAGCCATCAGAAACGTAAATAAAGGCGACGCTCATGATACCGAGCATCAGCCTGGAATTCAGTCCAACATAGACTGCATTGGGAATCAGTACAGCATGGAACAAATCGAGATCAGTTTGGGACCGAATCAACACGAACAGCTAGCACACCACGTCCTCATCCCAATGCCCCCAGGAAGTCCCGGTACAAAAGTCTCCTTGCAAACGACTGCTCGACATTTCTGATCCACATCTTCCCACTTCTGGGCCCCCATAGCGCTGAGCTTCTGGCATCTTATGACTGGCTCGCGATATGTCAGTGCCAGCCAATGGATACTTCATTCTCGTCAGTTTTCCTCCTCTTATTTCCTCATTCAATTTCACCAGTTGTCTGCTGAACTGTTTTCCTATAATCTTGTATTTTCAGTCAGATGTTGTGAGGTCTCAAGTCATCATGTCCCGTAAACGCTCTCACGGTATCTTATTTCCTCAATGGCTCTCCTTCGGCGCCATGTTCTCGACTCGCGGCCTTACACCCTCCAGGAATGGCTGTGAGGTGCCTCAACATCAGCAGGAAAGCAACGCATCCGATTTGTTTCTCCTGAAGGCTCTGACTTAGTGGATGGACTTGTTCTGCTAGTACGGGAAACCTTTTTTCGAGGCCGCGTGGTCATCAACTTGAGAAGCCAGGTCCTCTCTCTTGGACCGTACTGAGCTGGTGGCGTGTCCATTCTGCCAATCACCAGCCTTCCGCGGAAAGATCTTTCCAGTGTTCATCCGTCGGCCCGTCCACCTCGTCCATCACTCACCTTTTGAGGAAAGAGTTCCCAAGTACATCAATAAAAATTTACGCCTAACGTTATGTGATTAACACATTAAGGTTGTCTACCGTAATTTCGCATTCACTACAATGTTCTCCAGTAGAAATATCCGTATAAAGGACAGACGTATTGTTCTTCCTGACCACTTCCACTACTGAATGATCTCTGACATTTCTGCTGCCACACCGAAAGGCGTCACATCTCTTTAGATATTGTCCTCTGAACACTCAAAATCATCTTCTCACGTCACTTGTTAGTAATTGTCAGTTTCTGTAACTCTTTATATGTCTGTGTACGTTAAAGCAATTGCCAGGGTGTGTAATGTAGAATATTCCTAAGATTCGTCATCCAGCAAAGCAAATGGGATAGGTTATGTTTCCTAAACAACAGCTTTTCGTCATAAACGACGAATCTCAGGGGATGGATTAGGAAGACGGCTTTCATAGAATTATATCAAAGAATAAATGTATAATTATAACCTTTCAAAAGCAAGCATCCTCTTTCATCAGGTCAGATGGAATTTTATTTCGCGACTGAGAGTAAGCAACACACTTCCTTTACTAGAAGGAACGATATTCCGCTAGTCTTTCGTACGTGCAACGGTCGTAACGGATTTTGAAATGTAAAGTCCTGATCTGTATGCTTAATTTAGCAAATCAGCAGATCAGCGACAACGCATGATCCGTGACGAGCGTACGGAAAATAAATACCACTTTTATGAATTTATTTGTACACCTTACGGAGGCCACGAAAGGTGCTTTGCAATTTCTTGCGTTTCACTCACGGTTTTGTTGATGTTGTATGTCATTAAAAGAAGAAATTTCCCCCATTAGTTTATTACAACATCTCAGTACTGATTACAAACGGGACACGATTAGCGTACCAAAATTTAATATTATAACTGCAGGAACACTTATTTCGACCAGTGAAGTGTCTCATTAAGTTACTGAGTGCGAAAAGGGAGAAATGACTAAGCCTGATCGTTACTACGAGAAAATTACGTTAGTGGTTACATAGAATTGGGGAAGGGTTAACATGCAGCCGTCACTGAGCATAGATAAACCGGGAAATAATCAGAGAAGGAAAAACCGCAATGGATGATCCCTTCCACATGTTAGGTAAATCACTGGCGCATTCATCACACGATCTGTAGCTTACTACAGTGCAAATGATGGGTTCCTCAGGCAGATAACAATTATTGTTCTAATGGGCAGTATTAAAGTCAAACACCCCCCACGTGGTCTTAATACTAGGAACAAAGCAAGAAAATCATTTCACGCGAAAACTGACGGTTCTTAAAATATTCGCTTCAGTCGCTAATACTGAATCGAGTATACGACTCGCTGAACGCGAAGTAAATGCAACAAAAGGTGATGAATTTACTTAACATGGTTATCAAGCGCCTTATGCTCACACGCAAAAGGATAATAGATAGGAATAGATAGGAGAACAAGAAAACGTTGATGCTTTCAAGTTTACTGAAATTCTGACTTACGACGCCTAAATCTGTGTCCACTTGGAACATACGCTTACCCATCGACGGCAGGAGCACAACACCTCTACCAAAATCACCCTCTCTCTCTTGTTCAAAGAGGAGGTGTGATTTTGTGGGGGTAGGAAGTAGCGTTCGCCATTCTGGCCAATGAGGCCGCGCAGAATTGCCGCGTGAACTACTTGCTGTTCTGGCAAGTAGCGCGATTGTTGCAGGATGGCTCTTAGTTCACCAAAATTTATGTAGGGAGACATCTTTGCATCACAAAACATGCAGGAGAGGCAAGGTTTCGAAGGCTGGTGGGAGAATAAGTGAAGGAGCATCTTTGGCCCACACAGGGCTACACTAGCCATACTTTCAAGTTAAACGGCCTAGGAGGGAAAAGGACTCCACTATGACTGCTTGAGAGAGACTGCAGTTTTTAAGGAAATAAAACAGAAAACCTTTTGGCCATTCGCAAGTATCGTGTGGTTTTGGGGCATAGAAAATCAAGGACCAGGAGGACATGATATTGCCAGATCAAAAGTGATTAAGATACCATTACAGGATTAAAAATAATGAAAATATGAAAGTAGTGCGAAATAACGCACGTCTTTCAATGTATTCGATTAACTTGTGCTAATGCCATCCAGTAATTTACGTGACAGTCACAATACAACACGCTTTATTTTATACCAGAACGATTACCAACATGCGTTTCTGTCTCCGATGTGCGTCGTTTCTCATAAGGAAAAACGTGTAGCCTCTCAAGACAATATGTTCGAAAATAGTGCAGCTGTTGTGATAGAAATTTTATCTCGGTAAATAAATTTATAAAACAGAATAAAACAGTGTTCACTCGAGAGTGCTACGTAATCTGGATTACAGTATAGTAAAGCACGGATAGTGGAGCTAGGTTGCGCATTTCACTGCAGTAATTCGCTAACCTGCTTGCTCACACAACAGTTAAACGAATCACGCCTGTTCTGGACGATTCTGTACTCGGCTGTTTAAAGGCTGTCACGTGCCTGAAACCAGCGAACTAATATTATTCGCAGAGAAGATCAACACAGGTCTACGTGTGGCCAGTAAGCTCTGTTTTACAGTATTTTTTATTCCCTGTTTTAACAACGGAAAAACGTAGTTGTGCGCGTTTGATTAGTTGATATTAGAATTTTAAACACGGACAGAATTAAATACCAGTAACACATTAGTTAATATGTTAGACAGTTCTAAAATCTGTTGATTAACAGTTGCAAACATCTGGCGAGGTCTAAAAAATGGTTCAAATGGCTCTGAGCACTATGGGTCTTAACATCTGAGGTCATCAGTCCCCTAGAACTACTTAAATCTAACTAACCTAAGGACATCACACACATCCATGCCCGAGGCAGGATTCGAACCTGCAACCGTAGCGGCAGCGCGGTTTCAGACTGAAGCGCCTAGAATCGCTCGGCCACATCGGCCGGCTGGGGAGGTTTAATGAGACGAATTATTTCCCTGTTTCCCCAGTGGTGGGACTAAACCACGACCTGTATTTTATGACCTGAGGATGGCCTATGTCAACCGAAACCAGTTACTTTGTTAGAAAGAAAAGTGGCTCTGCCGGACAGTTACGTTATTCTAAAAACAATCACTGTGCTGTCCACTTCACAGAAATGTTATACTTTCCAAAAGCAGTCTGACATGTGTGTAACTTGTTTGTATGTCAAAAATGTTCAAATGTGTGTGAATTCTTAAGGGACCAAACTGCTTATGTCATCGGTTCCTAGACTGACACACTACTTAAACTAAATTAAACTAACTTATACTACGGACAACACACACACCCGTGCTCGAGGGACCGAGGGAAGACTCGAATCTCCGGCGGGAGGGGTCGCCCAGTCCATGCATGATGCCTCAAACCTCGCAGCCACTCCACGCGGCTTTGCATGCCATCGTCACCGCATTTTGTGAGAGAAACACACAAAATGTTCTCACAGATTCGTGTCTTATTCCCCCGATGTCCACTGTTACTGTAATTCTACCTATTAACATCAACTCAAACTTCCCCACAAACTTAGAGAAGTAAGGAAAACTAGGGTTCAACGTACCGTTGAAAATGAGTTCATTTAGAAATTCTTTCGTGGGTTGACTAGCTTCCGCCATTCCGAATCGTCCCATAGTCAAATTCAAAATTGGATTTAACAAATTCTACCTCTATTCTGCAGCATGCTTTACAAGTTGTGCAAACATTAAACCCAATTAGTATACCTGCCAGTTAGTGACGGAAAGTACCCAGTCGGCAGGACATTTATAAATGGGTATTTTCTCGGGAATTTGCCAAAAGCAGTTTTAAATGCCCAAAATGTGGCCATTTATTACAAACGTACTATTTAAAGTTTTCATTGCTAGAATGTATTATTTACCAATTAAAAAGTGAGGGAATGGGAAGATACTCCCGATATTAAAAATTAGTAAATGTTTACATTTGCCTTTACTGCTAACAATGAAAGGAAAGGAGAGAGAGGCATGTTATGTCCTTTCTTTTACTGACATTCCAACTCGCTGTACCAAGGAAGGGTGCGTGTTGCTGACAGCTGCTTGTCATTTATAATGTCCTTTTTATTTTTACCAGTTGTACTCTCCACTCCCGGTCTCATTATCTCTCTTGCGCTCATACAGTCACACACGCCCGCACACACACACACACACACACACACACACACACACACACATACACGCACACCGGATCGAGCAGCTGTCTAGAGACAAGCCGGTATAAAAAATATTGTCATTAGGTCATCTCTCTGTAATGCAACAAACTCTACAGTCCATGTCTAATCTCTGAATATTATTGAAGAATGATTATTGACAACGAGATTATTATTGAATGTATTAAACAGCTGACTTGTGTTTCTTGATGATAAATGTATTCCTAAATGTTAAATTGTTTTCAGTGGGGTGGAAAAACGATTTATTATCAGGTGCAGTAACATTTCAGACAGATTATAGTTTTCTCTTCTGATCCTTTCGTTATCTGATTTTGTATGATCGCACCACTGTGAAGATAAAAGAAAAACACTAACATAAAGAAGATCTAGTAAGAAAGAATCGATACCCAAGACGCTGGAATCGCTTGATTTCGATAATAGTCGATTCCTAGAGAATCTGCGATTCTAGGTTGGAATTGTGGGATCAGAATCGATACATGAGACATCACAACTAAAATCATTATGGGTCAAGTTTTTTTTAGTCTAATTCCAGTCATTCAAAGCAAATATTAGAGCTATTGCTATTACTGCAAATGGGTAGTGGATGAGATTTTGAGTGAGTGACTGGTAATTTCAGGTAATTCATGCAATTCTGTTGGTTATTAACTTAACTGGACTTGGCAACACTCGCCTAACCGTATGGCAGTCATTCAAGTCTATGTGGCTTATAAGAAGCAATATAACATCGTCTTAGTGTTATGTACAGTGTTACAGAGAGCTATTATTGGGGCAATTTTTTGTCATGTTATTAATGTTAAACAGTTATTTCAGCTTGAAACACCTATAACTTCTGGAAATCGGGCTATTGAATAGTTTCAAGATGGTTAAGAAGAAAGGACCTGTTCGGAACTTTTTCAGTTTAAAAGGGAAGCTCTGAAAGTAATTGCATGGAGTTTAGCCATGTCTGGAAGTGAAACATGGACGATAAATAGTTTGAACAAGAAGAGAATAGAAGCTTTCGAGACGTGGTGCTACAGAAGAATGCTGAAGAGTAGATGGGTAGATCACATAACCAATGAGGAGGTACTGAATAGAATTGGGGAGAAGAGGAGTTTGTGGCACAACTTGACAAGAAGAAGGGACCGGTTGGTAGGACATGTTCTGTGGCGTCAAGGGATCACAAATTTAGCATTGGAGGGCAGCGTCAGGGTAAAAATCGTAGAGGGAGACCAAGAGATGAATATACAAAGCAGATTCAGAAGGATTTAGGTTGCAGTAAGTACTGGGAGATGAAGCTTGCGCAGGATAGAGTAGCATTGAGAGCTGCATCAAACCAGCCTCAGGACTGAAGACCACAACAACAACAACATCTTCTATATATTGTTTTAATGAATTCAAACAGTCACATTCCACCAAAATGGAAAAGCATATCAAAAAGTGTTTTAAGTGCGTTCAGAATTTGAAAAAAAACCATGCTTGAGTTAGGTACAGTGACTTAGAACAACTTTTTAATTTTTTTGCAGTAGTATGGTATAAGTAAAAATACTACTTAATATAAACCATACTTTATTTCAAAAATTACTTTAAAATTTGAGTTTTGTTGTCTTTTTGTCATTATTTTTTACCCCAAGAACTCACCTCGTTAAAGATGTAATAAGTTATGTTTACAGTCCAGTTTCTTTTCTTTAATAACTTTCCCCCAACTCTCAAGCTGCTTTTTCAACATGATTACCCAATTACTGAAGAAGCCGTGTTTTAAAACATGCTCTCCAAATAAAAATATCTCCTGAATTTTTTGATAAGAGCCGCTTATCAATTAATCTTTATAATTCATAAATGCCTGGACATTTATGAATTTTGGGCATTCGCCCAGGCATTTATCCTGTGCATCTGGCTCAGCTTATAAAGGCCTAGGCATTTTGCATCACCACTGCCTGTAGATTTCTACTTCGGTGTAAAACAGGTAAATCTCTTACATGAGCTAGATTTTACGACTTGTTTGTCATGCAGTAGAGGCCATCCGATAGACTCAGGATCAGCCAGAAGTAGTTTCAATTTTTAAATTATATTTTCTGCTTGTCACTTCTTTTCAGATTGACAAGGCGGAAAATAAGAAAAAAGGTTAGAGGAAAATGGTATGAAGAGTACATAAAAATGGCTGTGAGCAGGGTTATGTCCAACCAAACGACTGCGATGCAGCCAACTGAAGCGTTTTTTGTACCTCGAAGCATGACTGGAGACAGGATAACAATTTGTTAAGCAAGGCAATTCCATAGCTTTAACTCCTCAGATTGGCAGATTCAAGAACACTTTTGATGAAGAAATGGAAAAACAACGAGTGTATTACACGAAAGATTTAAATAATAAGTTCATGTCTCTGAATAAAAGGAATTCTTGCAACTTGCAGTTGTTTTGGCTAAACGTTTCAATGTGCTTCAACAGATCAACAAGCAGAATAAGGCTGCAGGAAAGAAATTTTGCTATCATTTCGAGATATACTTAATATATCCAAAAAAAGCAAGAATGTACAAGGCCCCAAAGAGCTATCGGTTTCACTGGGCCCCAGTTCAGTTAACATTGATGAACTGACCAGAAACGGTAACAATGACTTCGCATGTTTTCTGTTATTATTAACTATCAGTGCAGTATATCATTAACAACCAATATTATCAAAGAAAAGACTGCGGCCGACACTGTAAAACACATTCTGCAAGGCTTGTAAATGTAGCTCCTTTACTTTCTATGTAATTAACATCAAAAATAAAACATAAAAATCATTACGCTCTGCAGTTCATAGAACATGCCTTCAGATAAGAAAGTAGAATATTAATATTCCGATTAACTATCACCGAATTACACAGTAAAGTCAAAAAACTTAGGTTGGCCGATATTACCTGACTCTCCCCTAACATGTTAGAGAATTTGAGAACAATGCATGTTACTGTACGTTTATGTATTTCGGTACAGGCAAAGAAATAAAATTAAGAGATATGGTACACCTGGAGAAGCCAAAACGTAGAGGCAATTTTTGTCTGCTGCAAACACCGCTGACTTATTAACGACATGCCTTAAACTCACCGTTCTTTCTGAGAATAACTCTATTCGTAGTCATTTTTGAGCGTTTTATAGTGATTACTTAGTTGTCCGCGTGTACATGGGCGTTAGGAAGAGCTGCATACCCTCTTAGCGCTTTGGCTTGCGATTGGAATCAGCACATTGAATCGCTGGGTCCTTTGTTTGCTCACACTTATCTTATTTGGCACAGCTCTTAATGCATTCCTAATACAAAGAGGTGGTCGCATTGTCTACGTGCAGACAAGTAGTTAAACAATGACAACGTGCGCACGCTGATGGCCTTCTTGTCTAGTGTCTTGTGTTCATTGGAATACATGCAGCTGTGCGAAGCTGTTTTTTTTCTGGAATTTATACACTTACCTAATTAAGCTCCTCAGAACCCCGGAATACTCAGAAGCGACGCATAGGGTGGTTTAACATGGAAAAGCCACATAAGTGTTCCATCGCGTGACGTAAGAGAGGGTTCATGCTATCACGTAAGACTGAATCTAGTAATTAAAGAAAGTTCCTGGCTAAAATGTCTGTGCTATGCTCTCACCTTAGTAATATACATGTAACCGCCAAGTCCACACTTACATACAGTTTATCAAGTAAGTGTTTATACTTGCACTTGGTTTGCGCTATTCCATTTTTTCTGATAGTATATTGTAACCTCCCCACAGAAATAATAATTAAAATGAACTAAGTGTAACCTCCCCACGGAAATAATAATTAAATGAATTTTAAATATTGTAACCTCTGAACAAAATTGGTTCCCATTTATGATCTCTGTGCAGAAATGCATTCACATTTGATGTACTCACAAAATTCAATTCCTAAACCCCGAAATAATAAAAAAGGAAAATACAGTAACTTGGTAAATTTTATGACGACAGCAGCGCTGCGCCACGGCCCTGTACTCTGAATTAAAAAAAGCAGAAATTCTTACCTCAATAAAAACTGCGAATACATCTGCTCTTACCTAAAAAAATTTTGGCACAGCTTCGTACAATGCTGGCCTATGCTTTGTGATTCATGAAAGCAATGATCATGCATTAAAAAAAAGTATTTGAAATGAAATGAATGCTTTTTTAAAAAAAAAATTACTTTATATTATAAAAATTATTATTGGGGCATTTTTTAAAAGAAATTGGATGACAGTTAACATACATTACTAGATATGCGCAAGGCTACTTCTTTACCTTCTACAATAATACTCATCCTCCAGAGTGCCGACCAGAGCAGACTGCACACAAGCGCAGACACGCGCCGACTACCGCCGACTACTGAAGACTAATGTCGACTAGCGACAAGCAACAACTAACTACATACTGCTCTCTGGTCAGAGACTCTCCTCTGCCTTGCCTATTGCAGGCAGCGCATACATCGCATACCTCTTACCCTCCACTGGGGGGGCAAAAATTTGGCAGCGATGGTGAGTCAATTGGACTTGCCATGAGCAACAAATTTTTCTTAATTAACTAAGTTTACAATCACAGCATATATACATATATATAAGTGCAGAACATGAAATAAAATATAGTGCACATGCACTGAGTACAGAACATATCAAGCAATGACAAAATGTATACGCAATGAGTACAAAACATACTAACAAATGACAAAAGTGCACACGCACTGTAGTACAGAACATATCAGGAAATCACAAAATGTATACGCAATGAGTACAAAACATATTAACAAATGACATAAAGTGCACACGCACTGTAGTTTTTTTACTATTTTACAAGAAATACGATAGGAAAGGGAAGGATTGCATCATGGTTGTAGCACATCAGGTTGCACGCAGCTGCACGGAAAGTTCATATCTTTCTACAGAAGTACAACACAAAGTGAGACAATCCGAAGTTCTTTTCCCTGAAGTATTAATCAGTGTAGCCAAGACACTGAAACGTCGTATTAAAATTCCATGTTAATATTTTGGTAGTACATTAGGTACACCAAACAGTGGGACCATAATAACATCTCCATCACTCAAGGTGGTGGACAGCATGTCGTGTCAACACCACGTTCTTATAAGGTACACCAACGTAGAATTAGTGCAAAAACCAAATATAGTGCTCCATGAGCATGAGGATAGACAGGACAAACGGATATTGCAGTAAATTCTCGTAATTAGGTCAGAAGGTGAAGGACATTAAGTCTTATACTAGTCTTCATTGAAAATTACAGTAGTCTAACAACTGATTTGAGTAATTGGTGGCACTCATCGCCCAGTTACTGAACATTTCTGTACCATGTATGAAGTATTACAGAATAATGTTCATAAGTCATTTGTTTACAGAGAACATAAACACTCATTGACCAGTTACAAATCATCAGAGGTTATCAGTCAAAACAGGACCTAATGAGTTATAAAGGCACATTTGCATGCCGAGCGTGAGTTTCCTCGGAAACGCGAGATATTAATTAAATAAATAATCAGTGACAAATAAATAAAGCCTATGGCACACAACTGCAGCGCTGTGTCGCTGATAAAACAAAAGTACATTTACGTTACTCGTATGTTTGATTAAAAAAAAGGGAGAGCCCTGGTTGAAGTGGTGCGAGAAGCACGTATTTTGGTTTATTGTCTGGCACACCGCCATATTTCATGATATAGAAAATTACTGCGAGTTGCAACCATACTAGGCACTCGATTCTGTAAAGAATTTATATTTATAAAAGTAAGTAGGATTATGAACTGTAGGCTTATTCATTGAATATATCTGATTTAACTAACTGTGTAATTTTTTGTTAGTAGACAATCACCTCTGTACGACGTTTTGGCATGGCTGGCAAATTATTGTAATATTGAGATTTAGTTTATGAGTCCGCACCTACCGCAGCAGTCTTTGGAAACGATTTAATTACGAAGTCCGATTATTTCAGTTTTATTTCACGGTCAAGTACGAGTAAAATTGCCTTTACGAAAAAGCCATTGTCAAGCGTCTGATACCGAATAATCAAAACCTGACGACTCATAGGAGAGCCAATCATACAGATAAAAATAATTAATATTTTATTTTATTTTATTTTATTTTATTTATTTTATATTGGCGACTGCGTGTCGGACTTGTTATTTTGTCATTTGTTACATTGTTCTCTTTGTTTCATGGGAAAAATCAACCTTCTGGTCCTGGACTTGACTATATGAGAAATAAAAAAATCAGAAGATATTTGCCAATTATAAAATTTTGCGGGAAGACGCAAAGAAGCTTCCAGCAAAATAAGGTAAGACGCAGCATCTTTGCATTAGCAGGCTTGACCAGACGTATAATTCAGTGTATTAGCTTTTCAGTAAAATTCTGTAGTGTTTCTTTTCCGCATAACAGTTTCAGTGATAAATTCCATTCTCAGTATTTTTCCTTAAACAATAACGTATGCAACAATACCAATACACGAGTGTACAATATGGCCGACTTCTGTACGATATCATGTAACATGGCCAGCAGCCATTACCAATAATCTCAAATTCAGTTTATATTTTTAAATTAACAGACAGCCATTGTTGCTACGACCGATTCATACTCAACTGTATTTTATTTTAAAATCAGTGTCAAATATTTTCTTGAAACATATATCACGTGTGGCATGGTAATAACTAGAAAACAATACGCAAAAATGGAACAGCAAAGACGTACTATTCAGACGCAATCCGACTCGGACGAGAGACAAATGTTAGAAAATGACTTTACGACAGCAACCGGTAGTGACGATTCATCAAACATTGACGCGAGTGTTGACGAAAATTTTGACAATAGGCCTTCCACCACAAAAATTTCAAAGTCTCAATCAGAGCCCATGTTAATGCATGACGTCACGTCTAATGACGCGGCGGGGGCAGAGACCTTGCAAACGGTAAACATTGCCGACATGTTACAAATGCTAATGAAGCAAAACGCCGAAAACATGGCAACCTTACAGATGCAAAATGAACAGTTAAAGACACAAAATGACGGAATCAAATCTGATCTCATAGCACTCAAGACAGCTAATGACACTTTATGTAAGCGTGTGGAACTTTTAGACGCCACACTGACCAAACAGATGACTGAACTCAGTACGAAATTTTCCAAGCTTAATACGAGACAAGAAAAGACTACAAATGACGTAGCACTTTTACAGACACAATGAAAAAACCTTAATGTCACGTGTGAAGCTCTTACTGAACAAATTCAAACATATCCTTCAGTACACGACAACCTTGAAAAACGAATTACTGACGTGCAGAATAAATTTGACGATGTTGAACAACACCTGACTGACATCTTACAATCTGATGCCACAGCTCATTTTCAAAATATTAATAAAGAATTTCATGATTGGGTAGAGAACAAAGACAAACATTTTGATAGATGCATACGTGAAAATTTACCAACAATTGTGCTCGACTCCGTAGCGGAATACATCACTAATAACAAACAGCTGATTAGTGACGCAGTACAATCCGTCACTGCACCCATGAGACAATTCACCGATCAACCACAGTCTGAATGCAACGAAAATATCAGTCAAAATGTACAGTTCAGAAATCAATATACATTCGAGTATGACACACACATACCGCACACGACAAACGCACAAGAACAAAACACACCACGACAACAACACATACCACAACGTGCAAACACAAACACAAGGTATTATCATGGTAAACCACAGCAACATTATCGTAATTACTCGCCAGCTGAGCATTGCAGTAATTACAGTGGTACAAATCCATATCATAATGCAAAGGAAGAAGAAAGCTTAATGAAACACAGGCAATTTCAGATTTTTATCCCAGAAAAACGAACCATTCATCCGGTGATTTTTCTCAAATCTTTTAGTAACGCATTTCCACGCACTTGGAGTGACCGGAAAAAGATTTCATATATTGTCGGTTACATCCAAGGCGATGCAGCTGTCTGGGCATACAGTCAAGCTGACGTATGTACCACGTACAGTGAGTTTGAGCGTGCTTTTCTGAACAAATTCTGGTCGCAATCCGTCCAGGAGCGACTCAGAAGACAAATCTTAGAACCTGAAACTTTTAACAGTAAAAATGGTAACTTACGCAGATATTTTGAAAAATACTTGAACATGGGACATTTTTTAGACGAACCAGTCGCAACACGTGATATACTCCGAGCGTTGAAGGCCAAATTGCCTTTCAACATTAAGGAAAAAACTTCTACATATCCCGGATGACGATTCAGATTATTTTTTAACAGCTGTAGATTCGGTTGACATGTTACTTGAAGATCAGCGCTTCGCGCGGCAAAACAGCAGCCACAATGTTTACACTAGTGGTATGCAAAACATGCAGGCTTGCCAACACAATTCTGGCGCGCCCACAGTTGGATACGCGGTACAACAAAAACAGCAAACTCACATGCCGTCTCAGTACGGAAATCAAAATCAACACGCGTATTCCAATACGAACAATAGTTACAACAGTAATAACATTTCATGCGGCAATCCACACAAAAGGCACCGCGGTAATAACTACAACGGTAACAACGGATACAAAGGTAATAACAAAAACACAAACAGAAATAGAAATAATAATAACTACGAGCCAAGACAGCATCAAGGTTGGACTCGTAACGATCAGTACTTTCATTCAAACTCTGCTTTACCACAGCAGCCACCAGGTCAAAATTGGAGCATACCTTACGATCGACAGGTAAGTTATAATGCGCAACAGCAACAACAACCGCAAAAGTTTGGAGATCATAATAGGCAATATCCGAATGTGAATATAATAGAAATGACACCTGATGCACAACCTCAATCTGTGTCAGTACCTAGTACAAATGCTAATCCAACAAACTAGAAACAGTCACTACTTTGCCCCAGGTCGTGGCTGAAGAATCCTTGGGGGGCGGCTTCAATGTTAATCAGTTATTTGACACCACACTTGAACAACAGAATAATGATATGCCGAGTAATTCTAAACAAAAACTACCTGTTTTATTTATAAGATACAACCACAATAACAATATATCAGATGAACTTTTACAAGACAGTACACAATGTCGTTTAAACACAAATGAAATTGTTTTAGCATCCACTACTGGTGTAGTAGGTGGGATTCCAACTACTATTATCCTAGATACAGGTGCAGCTGTGAGCGTTTTATCTTTTAATTTTTATAAAAAGATGTGTGAATTGGAACCTGTGCCTGAGTTTCCTGCCCAAAACTGTAAAATAACTACTGCACTAGGTAATAAGTCATGTAGGGTTACGAAGCAAGTTTTTGTAAACGTTAAAATAGGTAATGGAACCGTACAATGGCCATTCCTGGTTGTACAAAACCTTGTGATTAATTGCATATTAGCAATAGATATTATGAGCGAGAAGGACTGCATTATAGACTTCTCCAAAGGTAAATGTATTTTAAATGATAAAAGCAGGGTAATTATTATTGATTTGGACAGGAGAACTCTAAAGCATGACAAACACTGTACAGGGTACAAGGTTCAGTTAGTACTTGACAAAGACATTCAAGACATGCAAACACACTCATCTGACACAGAGCTAATGGACTTGAAAACATTGCTTGATCATAAGATAAGTGAAGCTACAGCTCTCAGTGTACATGAACGTATAAAACTACAGGAAGTGTTATCCAAATATTTACAAGTTTTTACCAAACGATTAGGTGTTATCAACACGTATGTGTACAAGATTGAAGTTAAGCCTCACAAGATCTTCTACCATAAGACATATAACGTACCGCTATCTCAACGACCTGCTGTGTGGCAAGAACTAAAACAAATTACAACATAGATTATAAGTAGTATAGAAATTTTCATTTCAGCGGTTCCAGTGACGCAGTTGAAGACAGAAGAACTTTTCTTTCAACGCCGCGGCTCCACCGAGAAGACTGAATATTAAAGTAAAATTTATGATTACGTAGCAGTGAATGATATATAAATTTTTCACGGAACATTTGTGACTGTAGGTACCACTGACCTGGTATGACACCTGACGAACCGACAGACGTCATCTGTGAAGCGATCTTTTACTTCGAGAAATAGATTAGACGCACATCTCTCAACACGAAAAGCATCTATCAGTAGTCAAGGCCACACAGACACTCTACACACACGCACAAAACGCGAGGAATCGAACATTTTCTCTCTCTTACTATTTTGAATATTTATTGAGTAGCGAAAACGCCTGGTCTTGCCTACTGATGTAAAGAATGTTGTGTCTAACCTATCTTAATTTCAGATGACATCACAAAAAACATCGATAATATCCCAGCAAAACCGCTAAAGAGGATGCAATTCATGTAATCAAATGTGACACAATGTAATAACCTATAGCTATGTAATGATGATGTAAACATGTTTATGTGTAACTGTATTATGTTTATGCTAAGAAAATATGTGACGTGTGTATGTATAATTACTTATTTTTTTAACTGATGTATCACGTAAAAATTTGAACAAAACGAGTGCCAAAAAGACATTGCATAGTGAACCTCTGTTCACGGACATTAACGAACATTTAGGTGAGCTATATTCAGCAAAAAACTGAATATGTGAAGTGCATAATTCGTGCATCGTCTAGTGACATTACTACAGTACCCAACTTCAAGATCTTAACTGGATTAAATGGACACAAAGTGCCTGTCCAGAAAACAACGCGACGGGTGGAAGAGTTTTGGTTGGAACTTCAGGGAATGAAATGTTCTCGAAATGTGACGGACACTCTTACCTGGACTGTCCAAGGATCGACGCCAGCTATGTGCCGTCCGAGGTTCTGCAACCAAGCTTCCATGGAATGTAAAAAAAAAAAACGAACTGCACGTGGACCAATTACTCGACGGGTCACGTCTGATCTGTAATAAACAATGCTTTTTGTCACAACGAACTGCATCACAACGACTATAATGGAAATAGGAAATGGACACACTTATGTATTAATCACGTTGTTATACAACGATGTTACTGTGATCAAAAAACTTTACCACGACGATACTAACCTGTAAAAAATTATTGTGCAGCAGATGAATATGAACTGTGATAACGACACCATGTGTATAGGTCAACGCACCTGAAACAACAGAACATTTTTCGTTGAAGCATTTCATTGCAATGCTATGTAACTAAGAACATTCAACAATCTAAAGTTGTATTGTATTATAACAAATATTGTAATTTTAAAACTAAGTTACCTGTCATAGAATGTAGTCTTCATATGTAATCTTGGTGGAATATTTTCTTTGTGCAACGACTAAGAAATGCGCGCGCACACGAACAATATGAACTGCAATACTGTGCCGTGTGATCTAAATTTACGAAATAACGGCAGTGCCGTAGTTACACAGACGCTTCTGCGCATGCGCGCACTCTGTTTTGCCAACATAAGAACTTTTTCGGCGCACGCGCGTCATTCAAATTTTGTATATAATATACAGTATAATGTAAGTCATGTAAATAGTTGTAGATAACTTAGATTTTCTTGTGCCTTTAGGTGAATTGCTCGCCTGCAGGTGTGTCCTTTCGCCTCGCAATTCAGGGGGCAATATAAAGGCACATTTGCATCCCGAGCGTGAGTTTCCTCGGAAACGCGAGATATTAATTAAATAAATAATCAGTGACAAATAAATAAAGCCTATGGCACACAACTGCAGCGCTGTGTCGCTGATAAAACAAAAGTACATTTACGTTACTCGTATGTTTGATTAAAAAAAAGGGAGAGCCCTGGTTGAAGTGGTGCGAGAAGCACGTATTTTGGTTTATTGTCTGGCACACCGCCATATTTCATGATATAGAAAATTACTGCGAGTTGCAGCCATACTAGGCACTCGATTCTGTAAAGAATTTATATTTATAAAAGTAAGTAGGATTATGAACTGTAGGCTTATTCATTGAATATATCTGATTTAACTAACTGTGTAATTTTTTGTTAGTAGACAATCACCTCTGTACGACGTTTTGGCATGGCTGGCAAATTATTGTAATATTGAGATTTAGTTTATGAGTCCGCACCTACCGCAGCAGTCTTTGGAAACGATTTAATTACGAAGTCCGATTATTTCAGTTTTATTTCACGGTCAAGTACGAGTAACATTGCCTTTACGAAAAAGCCATTGTCAAGCGTCTGATACCGAATAATCAAAACCTGACGACTCATAGGAGAGCCAATCATACAGATAAAAATAATTAATATTTTATTTTATTTTATTTTATTTTATTTTATTTATTTTATAGAGTGTAGCATCAAGCTACTGGTATTCATATATATAGCATGAAAGTGATATAATACAAATTTAAAATATAAGAAACAGTGGCATTCGTTGGCCAGCAAGTATTGAATATTACAAAACATTTTTCATCATTCAAGTTACGTATGACATATCTAAAAATTAATTATTGGCACTCAATGGTCAGTTACAAATCATCAGAAGTCATCATTCAAAACAGGAGCTAATGAGTGTAAAGCATGAATGCATTATTACAAAATATCATTCACTATTACTCAGAACTCATCATTTAAGTGACATATGACATATTTAAAAATGTAACACTCTGTAACTGTTATTCAAAGTCTGTGATTAGAAAACATCATTCAGTATTACTCATAACTCTTTTAAATTGGTATTATTATTTGGGACTGGTAATACATTTTCTTTGTTTGTGCTAGCAATGCATTGCGTTGGGATCGATAATTAATTGCTGGTGGCGTAACAATATTTGCATTTGACTTATTGCTGCAAATGATGATGTGTAATGTCATTCATCATGAGTCAGCTGTAGCAAGGTTATGAAACAATTAGAGTATATGTGATCACATTCATGAATGACACAGGTTTAATGACCAACTGCCTATAGCACATTAATTTCATGAATAATTTCTCCTGCAAAAAATACAAAATAGATTATTAAGCTGAAAGAAGAAACGCATATTATGCTGAAAAGTAGTGAACTTCGAATTAACAGGTAATGAAATGTATACTAAATATATATGTTCTCTAGCTGTCCTTTCCAAAACCTTCAGTCATCATACCATGCGACATAAGACATACTGTCAAGACGAACTGCAACAAATACTTAAATAACTACATAGCATAAATACATAAACTTCAACATTATCCTCATCTGCAAAGAAAAACTTCATTATCATTACTATCATCACCTGCAAAGAAAAACTTCATTATCCATATTAGCATATTCTGCATCACTATTCATCATCATTCATTATCATCTGCAAAAAGACACTTCATTATTCATTATACAACTATTCATAGTATAGAGTTCCTTATTTCTAGCGTATTTCATCACTAAAACTAAGATGTGCAGTTCTGTCTGACAGCCTGCATCAATCGCCTCGTATTCTGAAATAAAAAATTAGTTAAGACTGCTATCGTACGATATGTATAGTATATTCTTGTTAATGCTTGTTAATTCTGATCCATTTACTCTTCGCGACGAGGTATTGTATCTTCTTTCGTTCATTGCGAAGGTGAAATTCCCATTTCTGTTTAATTTATTTCTTTTACACGTTATTTCTTTCTGAAAATGATGAACAATGATTAATGTCTTGCATTTAAATCATATACCCATTAAATAAAAGCTTGTTTATAGTGATATAATTGAACATACAGCATAGCATGACAGAAAACGTAATATGTCAAAAACATAGACAGTGTGCAGGTGCAAAAATGTACACAGAGTATCACAATGTAGAAGCAAAAAAAAAAAAAAAAATGTAAAATACTCACGATGTTGAGATATCATAAGGCAAAATGTCAAAGTCAACTGGTGTTTGTTACATCTTAAATATTTCATAGTGCATACAAACAAAACAGGAAAACAATCATACGTACATGAAGAATGGAAAATGTGCACATTCTGATGTGTAACGACAAGAAGAGCGACCTACTAACCTTACCTTGCCGGGCACTTGCCAAAATAAATCTGACAATCATCAGTAAGTAATCACATAGATATAATTGTATAAGTGGTCATAAAATGTATAAGTTCATCTGGAAAAATGTGCACGGTCTGATGTGTAACGACAAGAAGAGTGACCTGCTAACCTTACCTTGCCGGGCACTTGCCAAGAAAAAATACGATAATCATTAGTAAGTGTTCATGCGAATACAATTGCATAAGTGGTCAAAAAACAAATCAGGAAATGGCATTACAGTGTGGGTTTGATGTTGGAAACATGGTGATTCCCTTTGGTTTTTCTGGTTCTCAGAGTTTCGACGTGTACTACATTGGGGTGAGGAATGTTGCGAATTCGATATGGACCTACAAATAGAAGTTCAAATTTACTACACCTACTTTTTCCTCTATTAGATAAATAATGTGTGCGTACTAATATCTTCTGTCCAATGTGAAAGTCACGGCGTGTACAAACCTGTTTTTGCTGTCTTCTCCGGCGCTCTGCGGCACGTTTGATGTTGTTCAGCGCAATGTCAATTATTTCATGGTATCGTAGTCGACGAGATGTAGGAAAGCTTACTAATTATTTAATTTTGTTGGGTGGTTCAACATTTTTCAGTGTAACAGACGGAGATAGCATAGTAGATTCATTTGGTATGGAATTAATTACATCCTGGAATGAGAGTATGTGTGTGTCCCAATCAATATGTTTTTTATGGCAGTATATCCTACACAGTTTACCAATTTCTTTCATTAGTCGTTCACATGGGTTCGAAGAAGCATGGTACCTGGATATATAGATCGGAGAAATGTTTCTAGCTCGTAACATATGAGTCCATATAGCAGATCGAAACTGTGGTCCATTGTCGGAAATAACTTTCAATACATGCCCTACATGAAATAGAAAATGTTTTACAAATGCTTTCTAAACAGTTTTAGCAGTAGCTTTGCGTAACGGAGTGAAGGTAACAAATTTTGAAGTGAGCTCAACAGCGACAAAGATGTAGCAAAAACCTCTATTAGTTCTGGGAATCGGACCAAAAATGCCTACAGCGGCCATGTGTCTCAATTTAACAGGTACAATGGGATGTAATGGAGGAATGTGTGAACTCGTATCTGACTTAGCTTTCTGGCAGATTTTACATGACGCTAAAACTCGTCGAATACGTTTCTCCATGTTGGTAAAATAACAGTCCTGTCTCAGTATAAGAAAACATTCTCTGGCTCCGTAATGTGCGTAACTTAAATGAGTATACCAGATTAATTTGTTAACAAGCTCGTCAGGAATGCATAACAACCAATTGTTGCTGTCAGGGTGAGAGCGGCGAAATAGAATGTTATTGCGTACAGTGTAATGGTTTCTAATGGTAACATTATTCCTATCCTGCCAAAGGTGCTTAATTTCTTTCCACACGTTGTCTTTACTCTGCTCTTGTGCTATATCTTGTAATGACGACGAAATGAAATTCTCAAATGCAACTTGTTGAATGTACATGACGCTGAAATTTGCTTTGCAGAAGTTGGTTGCGATGTCTTGCTGATTGTTGCTGAGAGAACGGGATAGTGCGTCTGCTACAATATTTTGTGTACCGGGAATGTGAACAATTGTAAAATTAAATTCTTGCAAATAAAGTTACCATCTACTTAATCTGTCGTGTGTAAATTTAGCGGAAAGTAAAAACTGTATCGCTCTATGATCTGTGTAAACGGTAGTGTGTCTTCCATAAAGAAAATGCCGAAATCTCGTAAATGCCCCGACAACACATAATGTTTCAAGTTCTGTAACAGAATAATTGCGTTCAGCAGGTGACAGAATGCGACTCGCAAAGGCGATGATTTTAATTACTGTAGTGCCATCTTCTTTAATTTCCTGAAAAATGTGTACGCCTGAAGCGGTGTTAGAACTGTCGGTGGCAATGGAAAAATTTCTAGTAAGATCTGGGTGTGATAAAAGTGGTGCATTCAACAAAGCATGTTTCAAATAACATTCTCGTGAACAAGATTCTGCGTGTCAAAAGTATTGCTTGCGTTACTGGAAGATGCAACTTATACTGTATCTAGTCAAATTCTATCTGACGTGCTATTATTTGCGGGAGGATGCTGTGGCATTTCGACTATTTGAACTATTCTGTTATTTCTTCTTGACGTATTACGTTCGGGATGATATCTACTGTCTGGTTCATTCATGACAATATGTTGTTGCGGACGATTTTGCTGCTGATAAGACCGACTGTTATTAAACGTACGCCGAAAATTGTGCTCATTACTTTTACGTCTGTCATTATAGTCATTTCTATACGGTGCATTGCGATAGGAATTGAAATGGTGTGTTTTCTGTACGTAGTTATTTTCGTGTTGCTGTGCATTACTATTTGTTGGAGCTGAAGCTATACGTTCAGGCGGCGAAACATTAAAGCTTGGTTGACCTTGTACATTACATTGTTGGTTAGGTACGCTATCCGGCTGGTTTTGTTGCTATTGCGGTGAAAAACCTCTATTGTTACCAAAATGCGTTCGCTATTGCTGATAATTTTACACATACTGATAATTAAAATTTTGTCTGTTATTCAAGTTCTCGTGGTTGTCATTGCTGGAGTATCTAACAAAAAATTGTCACTTTCGGTAAAACTTGTCATATCGAGTTTTCTTTAGTCATTCTTAATCCTAGATAGATCGATAGTTGAAGAGCTGTTTTGATAGATACAAAGGATAGTAGAAGAGAAGGCAGCAGTGCAGAAAACTAAAGATGAAATAGCACTACTATGGCTCGGGGCCCTGTGCACGCTACGGCACATATTCATCGAAGGGTAATGAATCCCCTGAGGTCTATTACGCGCTGCAAATAAATTTTAGTTTCTGCATTACAGGCAATGGCGGTGAAAATTAAAAAGCAAGTTGTTGTATCCACTCCAATTCTAGTTTCTGCATTACAGGCCAAGCTGGTGAAAGTACAAAAATAAATCGACGTATCCAGTTCAAAGCGTGTACCTGTGCTCTGTCATTTTTAAATACTTTAAATTTTCTCACGGATAGAAAATGCTTGTAATCAAAATTATCGTCTCTGTATGTCTGAACAGGTTCAGGATTGCATGAGAATCTATTTGTCTGTGACTGTTCGGAATCGAACTCACGTACTCTCTGTAAATTACCTAAATTATACTGGCTGTGTGAGTCTGACAAA
Organism: Schistocerca americana; assembly: GCF_021461395.2. Classification (NCBI taxonomy): domain Eukaryota; kingdom Metazoa; phylum Arthropoda; class Insecta; order Orthoptera; family Acrididae; genus Schistocerca; species Schistocerca americana. The sequence goes on along the minus strand of NC_060124.1, from coordinate 247,613,650 downwards.
TGTTCGCAAAGTGGCGTCTGCTGTGATGTGTTAAAGGCTGAAACATATTTCATCTCTGTTACCTCTTGCTGTAAAGTTGACAATTTTCTACGTAAGGTATTATTGGACGAATCTATCTCACTGATCGTCTGCTGTAAATTTTGAAATTCAAGTGTTTGATAAAACGAAATCGGTGACGTATCGTCTGATTTGCTGTCATTATTACTTTCTATAACGTCAATACGACTGGCCAATTCATCGTATTTTTCAGTCAGTATTTTTACCTGATCATCGTTTTTAGTGTCACAAGCATTAATTTGTTTTTGTATTTGGCGTGTGGTTTCGTTCAATTTTTTAACGTCTGCTTTGATGACATCGGAATCCTGTATTAGTTCTAATTGTTCAAGTCTGTTGGTCACTGTCTGAAAGTCTACTGTGTGTGTATCTGTTTTTGATTTAAGATCGGAAATTTCATCACGCAATTCGGTGTTCAACTGTTTGATAGTATTAATTTCGTCTGATACTGTAGCAATATTGTTGTCTACATATGTTTTTGCTTTCGTAAACAATTTACGTTTATCTTCCTGTCTCTGTGCGGTAATTGTTTCCATGACTTGTCGCTTTACTTTATTCTGTTCCTGTATGAATTTACTGTAACGCGTTTCACTGTTTTGTAGGTGGTGATTAAAACGATCGTCAATTTGACTGTTCTGTTGGTCAAATTTCGCGTTTACTTTTGCATCCAGTGTGCGTGAAAGTTCTGCTGACATTAATTTAAACTCGTCGCGTAACTGTGTTGCGTTTCCAGAGCTTTGTTTACCGACTGCAATAATTTCGTCTCTTAAGTAATTTAGTTGTAGCTGCATGTCTATTATTTAATTCTTGTGCCACAGATCTAATTTCTTCACTACTGTCCCTAGCACAAGCCTTAATTTCCTCACATAATTGTTCCTTAGTATCATGACATTGCGCAGCAATGGCTGTAATCTGTTCACTAAGCTGTTTATTCTGTTCAATAAGTTGTTTGAAATTTTCATTAAGGTTGTCTTGTTTTTCACTAAGTTGTTTGTGATTGCTGTCTTGCTTATCATTTGACTGTTTAAGACTTTCACTAAGTTGTTTGTGATTGTTGTCTTGTTTTTCATTAATTTGTTTGTGGTTGTTGTCATATTCTTTCTTAAACTGTAGCAATACTGCCATAATTTGATCCAAGCCAATATTATCTACTCTATTCTCTATGCTGTTTGATGGCGTATCTGATTTTGTCGCGCTTTCTGTAACCATTTGGTTATTCTGTGATTCTAGAAAAGGTTTGCCAATCGAGTGTGCACTGTTGGTCACTGCACCGGAATTAAATAAATTTGACGTATTCTGATTACACTGTTCATTTTCGTTAGAAACATTTATCTGTTCGTTACGTAAATTTTGCAAACCGGGTGTGTCAAGCTGGGCAGCGTTCATTGTAACAGAACGTCACGCGTCTTCAATTGTCGTTAAATTAACAGAGGACACAATTGAATTTGTTTGCTCATCATTAGCATTAAAATCATTACTAGTGGTCGGTACGCACTGATTGTCTGTAAATGGAGGACCATCATTAAGACACCGAGTGTCGCAAGTATTGTCGGTCAAACTATTCGAGTCGGCTATTTCACGCATTACACATCGCGATGTACTGTTAACAGTTTTTCGCGGCATTTTTCACAAATCAAAATTAAGCACAAATGAAACAAAGACAATGCAAAAATGCAACAAACACAATTACAACAAAGAGCAACAAATTGCCGATGATCTGTGAAAGAAAGAGTGACAAATTAGTAAATGCGTTGCGCCAGATGCAAACTACGTTTAAGTAAATAAGAGCAGATATACGACCACTTTTCAGAAGATTTACAAAGAAATACGATCCTGGCCGGATGTCGCCAAGTGTAACCTCCCCACAGAAATAACAATTAAAATGAACCAAGTGTAACCTCCCCACGGAAATAATAATTAAATGAATTTTAAATATTGTAACCTCTGAACAAAATTGGTTCCCATTTATGATCTCTGCGCAGAAATGCATTCACATTTGACGTACTCACAAAATTCGGTTCCTAAACCCCGAAATAATAAAAAAGGTAAATTCAGTAACTTGGTAAATTTTATGACGACAGCAGCGCTGCGCCACGGACCTGTATTCTGAATTAAAAAAAAATAAAAAAAAAATTCTTACCGCAATAAAAACTGCGAATATATCTGCTCTTACCTAAAACATTTTCGGCACAGCTTCGTACAATGCTGGCCTATGCTTTGTGATTCGTGAAAGAAATGACCATGCATTAAAAATAAATCTCTGAATTGAAATGAATGCTTTTCTTTAAAAAAAAATTACTTTATATTATAAAAATTATTATTGGGGCATTTTTAAAAGAAATTGGATGACAGTTAACATACATTACTAGATATGCGCAAGGCTGCTTCTTTACCTTCTACAATAATACTCATCCTCCAGAGTCCCAACCAGAGCAGACTGCAGACAAGCACAGACACGCGCCGACTACCGCCGACTACTGAAGACTAATGTCGACTAGCGACAAGCAACAACTAACTACACTGCTAGCCACCGTAAATGCAACACCAAGAAAGACAAGAGGTAGCACAACAAAATTTATTTTGTAGATAACATGTTGACCAAGTATCAAATGATTACGTTTACAGACGTTTGTGAGATGTGGTTCCTGCCAGAATCAGTAGCCAGAGTAGCCGCCATTGTTGGAGATCACCGCTGCCACACGCCTCGGCATTGAGTCAAAGAGACGTTGGATGTGTTCCTGGGGTACAGCAGCCCAAGCAGCTTCCACACATTGCCAAAGATCATCTGGTGTGGCACCTGGGGATGTAATCTGGGTCACTCGTTGAGCAACCATGGACTACATGTTTTCTGTCGGCGAAAGATCCGGAGAGCGAGCCGGCCAGGGAAGCACTTCAATCTGGTTATTGACGAAGAACCTTTGGACAATGCGTGCCACGTGTGGTCGCGCATTATCCTGTTGAAATATGGCTGTGACCGAGCCCTGAAGGTAAGGAAGGACAACTGGCTCCAGCACCTCGGATATGTAGCGCCGGCTATTTAAAGTACCGGCAATGCGTACTAGAGGCGTACGAGATTAATATCCAACACCGCCCCATACCATAATACCCGGTGCAAGACCAGTGTGGCGGTGCATAATGCAGCTGTCCAGCATCCTCTCTCCACGGTGTCTCCAAACTCGAATCCGACCATCGTGGTGCTGCAGACAGAAGCGTGCCTCGTGAGTAAAGACAACGTCATTCCATTCTCCCGTCCACATCCGTCTGTCATCACACCATTGGCGACGGAGACGCCTGTGGATCTGCGTCAATGGTAGACGAAGCAATGGACGTCTTGCGGACAGACCACTCTGCTGTAAACGGCGTCGAATGGTACGCGCAGACACTGGATGATGCGTTACAGACGCAATGTGCTGTGCTATGGTTCGGGATGTCACTGAGCGATCCGTCACTGCCATGCGCACAATTTGCCTATCAGCACGTGCAGTGGTGCACCGAGGTGAATGCGATCTACCACGTCGGTCCGTCGTACCCTCCTGCATCCAACGGTCACATATCCGCATTACAGTTGTTTGGTTTCGTCCAACACGACTAGCGATTTCTCTGTACGATAATCCAGAATCTCGGTAAGCCACTATCCTTCCTCTGTCGAACTCGGATACTTGATCAAACGATGTTCGCTGTTGTCTACGAGGCATAACTGATCGTCTTGTGAAACAACCACAAGGTAAACACACGTGCCGAACGTACACTCGTCGAAATCGCCAAGCCTTAATAGGCGCTATGAGTTGGCGCCAAAGGCGCGCGTGATGTGCGTCTGCGCTGAAATTCTAATCAGTTGCATATCTCATCGCTGCAAACCCATGGTGTAAATTTCACTTGATTCGGATGCTTCCTTCAGGGTGTTGCATTTACGGTGGCCAGCAGTGTACATACTGCTCTCTGGTCAGACTCTCCTCTGCCTTGCCTATTGCAGGCAGCGCATACATCGCATACCTCTTACAATATTCTCTCTCTCTAGCAGGAAATCACAACCATTCAGAAAATAGTATGAAACTTCATATGATGTTCATTACAAAACTTCACAGTTCATCAATATAGAGTAATCTGAAGTTTTGAAATACGGCTGCTTAGCATGCCACGCTGAATTCTTTAGCGCGTCGGAAGAAAGTTACAGTATTCTCAGAAATACCGAAAATTCAGGAAATGTCATTTAAACTACATAGATACTTCGCAAGACACGGTGCGGTGCAAGGCAAAGGATACCCTATACCGCTACTAGTCACTACCTTTCCCGCTCGGCTCGTAAATAGAGCGAGGGATAACGACTATCTATATGCCTTCATTTGAACACTTGTGCCTGTCTTCTTGGTCCTCGGTGGCAGTAGACTCGTTCTGCAGTTAGATTCAGAAGCCGATTCTCTAAATTTTCCCAATAGGTTTCCTCGAAACGAACGTCGCCTTACCTCCAGCAATTTTCATTTGACTTCATTTAGCATCTCCGTAGCACTTGTGTGACTTTCGAACCTGCAGGTAACAAATGTGGTAGTCCACCTCTGAATTTTTTCGGTGTCTTCTTTCAATCCGACCTGGTGCGGATCCCAAATACTCGAGCACTACTCAAAAATAGGTCGGACAGCGTCTTTACAGATGAACCAAACTCTCCTAAAATTCTCGCAAGAAACCAAACTAGACCATCTGCATGGCCTACCATAGACCTCAGATGCTCGTTCCATTTCACATCGTTTTGCAGCTTTACGGTCAGATATTTAAAAGACGTGACTATGCCAAGCGCAGGATGCTGCTAATAATGTATCCGAACATCAAGAGTTTATTTCCTTACTCCGCATTGAGGTACACCTGTCATTCATCACACTACCTAGAAAAATGTCTAAGTCGTCTTATATCATCCTACAATCACTCAATTTCGTGAATTTGAAAATTTGTGGTAAGGTCATATGGGGCCAAACTGCTGAGGTCATCCGTGCCTGAGCTTACACACTACTTAACACAAATTAACTTACGCTAAGGACAACACACCCACCCATGCCCGAGGGAAGACTCGAACCTCCGACAGGGGGAGCCGCGCCGAACGTTACAAGACGCCTGAGACTGCGCGGCTACCCCGCGTGGCAACTCAACTGCCGCTCATCCTGTCCACCTGATCATTAATGTATATAGAAAATAGTAGCTGTCCTGTCACACTTCCATGGGTCATTTCTAATGATACCTTTGCGTCTGATGGACAGTCGCCGTTGAAGAAAACGTACTGGGTTCCATTACTTAAGAAGTTTTCGAGCTAATCACATGCCTAGGAACCTATTCCGTATACTGGTACCTTCTTTAACTACCTGTAATCGGGAATCGTGTCAAACGCTTTTCTGAAATCTAAAAATATGGGATCTGCCTGTTGCTATTCAGCCATATTCGCTGTATATCATGTGATAACAGGGCAAGTTGAGGTTCGCACGAGCAGTGATTTCTAAAACCGTGTTAATTCGTTCATATAAGCTTTCTCGATCTTTAGGAAATTTATTGTATCCTAACTAAGAATGCGTTCAGTAATTCCGCTACAAAACGGTTTTCAGGATATTGGTCAGAAATTGCAGCAGGTCTCATCAGTTTGCGAACCATTAATCGTGTGCGAAGGAAATAAATAGCATTTTGAGGCTAATCTGCATTAGAAACACTTTGTGTCCGAAAGTGAAAATGTGCGATAGCTACCCACTCGTCATCACAATAAAAAGATTGAGCGTTATGCAACAGCCGGCCGTTGTGACCGAGCGCTTCAGTGTTGAACCGCGCCACCGCTACGGTCGCAGGTTCGAATCTTGCTTCGGGCATGGATGTGTGTGATGTCCTTAGGTTAGTTAGGTTTAAGTAGTTCTAAGTTGTAGGGGACTGATGACCTCAGAAATTAAGTCCCATAGTGCTCAGAGCCATTTGAGCCATTTTTTAACTTTATGCAACATCCCATCAATAATTTGGCTATTGCACACAACGGAAACCCTATCACGTTTATTCAACACCTTAGTGTATTTCTTATCATATATATCAAATACGAGTCCTCTAATTATGCGAGAATTTGTAAGAAGTACGATTCCTAAATTGAAGCCGTTTTCTTAAATGACTAAACTGTTATTCAAACTTCAGAACAACTTTGACCTTTACCCGAACGTTATTCTTGCAAACTCAAAACTTATGATATTAGCGTGGCAAACTGGAAGAAGAACAAAGCACAGTTCCTCATCAGCACAACTAGAATTTTCTAATTAAAAGAGAAATTATCCAATGAACTCTACATCGAAAATGCACAAACAACCACATAAATTTGACCTGCTCAGAGTACCGACACAGAGATACGAAACCGTGCGAGGTGGATGATTGGTTAGCACAATGGACTCGCTTTCGGGAGGACGACGGCTTAAGCCCGCGTCCTGCCATCCTGATTTAGGTATTCCGATTTCCGTAAATCGCTTCAGGGATGGGTCCTTTGAAAGGGCACGGCCAATTTTCTTCCCCATTCTTCGCTAATCCGAGCTTGTGCTCCGTTTCTCATGAACTCGTTGTCTTCGGGACGTTAGACACTAATCACCTCTTCCTCCTTCTCCTGAGATACAAACTAAAACCTCGTGCTACAGCAAAAAGCGACACTTACGTCTTCACTGGTAGTCAGCATGGGACGACTCCAAGAAGTGAGTAGTAGTCGGCACAGGACGACTTCTAGGAAACGAAGGACAAGAACTCAGATTTCTCCGTTCTCAGCCCAAAGTCCACAAGAGAGACGACAGCAATGCTTGTGGTCAATGTGACGAACGTACACGTATCTCGAAGCACGAGAAAAGACAGGAACGAGAGAAAAAGCTACCCTCATATGGCGTACAAATGCGCATAAACAGTATCTAAGTTTGGTACCGAGTTTGAAGGGTCTTTTACTGCAGGTTGACACAGCAAACACGTTGCATAGCAGGGGAGGTAATACGCAGGTTTGGCCGGACGCAAAATACCCTTGAGATGGTCTGAAATTTGTCGTATTTGATATCCACGCTGAAAAGATACTCGCTACACCTGAAATGGGCACTTCCGGGGAGAGTGGTACGCGGCGGAGGGCGGGGGGGGACGCAGCATTTCGGCCACGCATCAGACGTTAGCTCCCAGGAACCACAACTTCAAAACGTGCCTAGTGGGCCCTGGGAAGGAGCCTAGAATTGCCATCAAGCATGAGCAAAGCCCTCTTGCTGCAGTTCCACAGTAGACACGGATCATACCGGAATCTGCAACCTCGGGTGACAACCTTACAGCCACCACCAGTCAGTACTGCTCGCTTTGTATATGAAGTAAAATGTAACTGAATTAAAAACAGGATCAAAAGGGGATCTATATCAGTCACGTTACAATTTTTATAAAATTACTGCGACACCAAATAATAGGTCCTCGCCACTTGTTGAGACGAACGGGCGCAAATCCCTCCTACTTACAGAGCAAACACCATTCTCCCTGTCTGTTTTGCTGGAATACAGTTTAGCCAATCATTTCCATAGGTTTCCAAGTAAAACACAGCAATTTCCCTAGTTAACAAGTCCCCACCTCTGAATTTCATTTAATTACTTCCCAACATTTGTATTTTTCAAAAAGCAGATTAACTCATCACTTTACTGATCGTAGGGAAAACGTAAAGTACGAGCGTCCGGAACGTACGAGCTTAGGGAATAGGTTCCAAGCCAAGTGAATGTCTCGAAGACTTCTTAATTAACTGGAACCTTTACGTTGTTCTTGAGTTGCTTGTTCATCAGAGACAAGGTTATTGTCAGGAGTGCTTCAGGAGAGTGTGACAGGACCGCTGTTATTTTCAGTACACATAAATGATCTGATGGACAGGGTGAGCAGCAGTCTTTGCTGATGATGCTATGGTTTATGGGGAGGTATCGTGTTGTGTGGCTGTGGCAGGACACAAGATGGCTTAGACTAAATTTCTAGTTGGTACGATAAATGGCAGCTAGCTCTGAATGTAGGAAAATGTAAGTTAATCCAGATGAGTTCGAAAAAAAAGCAATATGAAATAAAACGAGCACGTGAGGTCTGTGGTAGAGGAGGCGGTTTATTAGGAGAACCCTAGGAAACTGTGGTTCATCAGTAGAGGAAACCTCACAAAGGACACTGGTGCGACCTATTCTTGAGTACTGGTCGAATGTTTGTGATCCGCTCCAGGTCGTATTAAAGGGAGACATCAAAGCAATTCAGAGGCGGGCTGCTAGATTTGTTGCCGGTAGAATCGAAACATTAGAACGTAGATGCTTCAGTATCTCAAATGAGAATTCCTGGAGGGAGGGCGACGTTCTTTTCGAGGAACACTAATCAGAAAATTTAGAGAACCGGTATGTGAAGCTGACTGCAGAACGAATCTACTGTCGCCAACGCACATTTCACGTAAGGACCGCGAAGATAAGATGAGAGAGATTAGAGATCGTACGGAGGCATACAGACAATCGATTTTGCGAGTGTAACAGAAAAGGAAATGACTTGTAGTAGTAGAGGATAACATCGTACGGTGGCTTTTGGATTCTGTATGTAAATGCAGATGTAGATGTAAACATTTTTTTCTATAACCCTAAAAACTGGCTACGTAACAATAAGCATTTCATGCCATGCATGTGACTCATTGCTTGATCACATAATGTCATTCACACGCACATTCATCATTAATTATTAACAAAATTCAAGATTTATACGTAGCATTCACATTGATAGAAGAATAAATGAAAATAACAATGTCAAGCAGCTGAAATTAATAAGTACCGTTTGACAACTGAAGGCAGTACGTAAGGCATACAACAAAAAGTTTACTTTAATTCATCTTCTGCCGTATTCACAGAAATATATTACCATGAAAAGATGTTGTTTCTAATGGAAAGTCACAAAATTTAAATAATTTTGAATATTTCAAAAATTGTTTCAGTTATAGAACTGAAACGCGTACAGATTTTAAATTTTGTTTTTGAATTGCTACCATACAATTTCAAAGCGATTGATGAGAGAAATGACTCTATTAATTCACAGGTTGGTGTGTGATTTTAAATGACCTGATAAGCACGTCTAGGCCGGCAATGTGCTATCATACTGGCGATAGCAACGACAGCAGCTTCTCAGCGTGGGAACGTGTTCTATAGGGCACTGGACTACTAAGACGAATCCTACAGCTTCGTCTGTCGCCTGTCCGTGTCTTTACGTCACACACAGTATTGTTGATGGGAGACGAGTGTTCCAGTTAATAGCGTTAACAGTTCGTGGCGCGGCAGAAAAAGTGCACTTCCTCTAAACGTGTGTATCGAGACATCCGTAACTGCTCTAACTTCAGCTTTGTTACGTGAGTACTGTGTTTAATGCAATATGGGGCTTGCGAACAGCAAATGGTACAATCTTGCGGATAGCCTTGCAACAGTCTTGAAGGAGTGAACGATTACGGATGAAGCAGTGTGCTGGTGTAAAGATGACAGAAGTTAGAGCTTCAGGCTGCAGAAAGGAGGACTGTGACTTTTCTGACGTTGCTTCTAGCTAGTGGCGTTACTTGAAATTACACATATTGCATTGTGTTAATCAGGCTGGCTTTCAGCCGTAGTACAGTAACAACTGAACATAATACATTCACTGTGTTCAAAATCTTCGATTATCAGCTGTTTCAGAACAGAATTAGACGTAACGTTAGCTCCACTGTTACATTCCTCTATTAAAAGGTGAAAAAAGATAAATTCAAAATCTTTAACCGTTTCTAATATCTATTGTTCATTAAGAAATTGCTGATCCGTTTCTGCAGATTTAACAGATTTTTGCCGTGAAACATTTCTGCAAACGGTTTACGTTTTACCTTTGTAGTAAAAGCTGCAACGAGAACGACCTGGATTTTCTTATTGTTCCACGATAGATATTTTAGAAATAACATCTTTCAGTGTTAATGAAGCAGCACGATGTAAGAATATGTTTACAGCGCCCCGACCGGCCGTATATGGATAACTTATTTTCATTTTAACCGCATAAATTTGCTATTTAACACTAGTTTATCTCAAACGCTTGTCGAAAACTTCCTCCCCCCAGCATTTCCTTAACTTCAAAAACATGGTTACTGTTTTGAAGGTCTATATCCTTCTTCATAGTGGAAGACCTGAAAAACGAAGTGTCGTCTTACATTGTGGAAAAAAAATACGCTTGTAGTATTGGACACGTTACCCAGGACAAACGCTGGAATACAGACAGTGGCGGACACAGAAGGACCTCAAGAAGGGGGCACTAAAGATATCTCGAGCTAGCTTAACTTTTACTGTAGTAAAAAATAATCAAGTTACAAGAAAAGTTTAATTCTCGCATAAGCACTATATTCGCACTTAAAAATGCAACACCAGTACAATTAGCAGTGAAACACACACGGTCACACTACGCGTATTTCTAATATCGCTAAGCACAACACTGACTGCAGTCCGTGGTAACAACCAATAATCGCAGGTGTTCACTTTTTATCACTTCCAACTTATCTCGACGATTGTAGCTTTCAAACTGACCACCTAGCAGCGAGTCTGCTTCCCTTATACATGTGGCTCGGTTGTTTCGAGAAGCCGCGCGGGATTAGCCGAGCGGTCTCAGGCGCTGCAGTCATGGACTGTGCGGCTGGTCACGGCGGAGGTTCGAGTCCTCCCTCGGGCATGGGTGTGTATGTTTGTCCTTAGGATAATTTAGGTAAAGTTGTGTGTAAGCTTAGGGACTGATTTAAGTCCCATAAGATTTCACACGCGTTTGAAATTTTTTGTTTTGTTTCGAGAACGTCTGTTGCCAGAATGTTCCCTTCCAGACTTTTATGGAGTGTGAACAAATACCTACTGTGAAAGCGTCAAGCCAATATTTGCCTTACGACGTATAATATAACGGCGAGTTTCCAATGATGACGTCATCCGGCAATTTATGCGTGTAGAACTTTTATTGTCAATTCTGTTCCTTTCTAGTACATTCGATACAGGGCCTATATAGTAACAGTGCGTTTTTAGGTATCTTCTTGAAAGTTACTAATTCCGGAGATATAAAATGGTTCAAATGGCTCTGAGCACTATGGGACTCAACATCTTAGGTCATAAGTCCCCTAGAACTTAGAAGTACTTAAACCTAACTAACCTAAGGACATCACACACACCCATGCCCGAGGCAGGATTCGAACCTGCGACCGCAGCAGTCCCGTGGTTCCGGACGGCAGCGCCAGAACCGCTAGACCACCGCGCCCGGCCCAGAGATATACGCATCAATAATTTCCCATAATCGTATTATGAGTTAGGTATGGGGAAACTATTGTTACGTTATTAGTAGCCGGCCGCTGTGGCAGAGCGGTTCTAGGCGCTTCAGTCTGGAACCGCGCGACTGCTACGGTCGCAGGTTCGAATCCTGTCTCGGGCATGGATGCGTGTGATGATCTTAGGTTATTTAGGTTTAAGTAGTTCTAAGTTCTAGGGGACTGATGACCTCAGATGTTAAGTCCCACAGTGCACAGAGCCATTTGAACCATCTGTTATTAGTAAAACTATTGTTAGTGTCTCTTAACAAAATTTTTACTGAGAAATTACTACGAGTTACTATTATTAATACTTCACAATCAACTGATGACTCTCTCTTGACTAATCATCACACTTGCACTTGCTACAACTAGGACGTTTTATTTATTCATTCTTCAGTCTTAATATTTCAGCCTCTGAATGTAAGATTAATATACAGCGAATAGTCTGTATTTATAACGCTATGTATCGAAGGTTTCTATACAAGGAAACAGTAGAATATTCGCGACTTTTCTCGAACAAATGCCAGACAGAATAACGTATCGAGATCACTAGAATGGCTGCGACTTTTCTCTTAGGTATGTGTTCACTATCTATGAGCTAGACAGAAACGTATAAAATACGATGACGCAGATGCGCGTGCTACGTAAGAAGGCACAACCACTCGATAACTCGATTCAGTCGAGTCGGCTGACGAAAGAAACGAACTAATAGCCTGCAAGCTGACTAGCGTGGGCGACGTGGGTCGCAATGCAGGCGGCCCAGCAAGGGCGCGGGGGGGGGGGGGGGGGGGGGGAGGGGGCATCATGCCCCCGCGCCTCGCGCGCCGCCATATGTATCCGCCACTGAATACAGATGACCTCTTGGTACCTCATTCACAAGGTTTTCCTCTCGTGCAGCTGGACGCGCTCTCAGTGTCAAATGCTTCATTCGCACGCTTCCTGTTAGTTCAATGTTGCGATCATGTAAAAAATGAAGCAAATGGGGGAGAAACCATTCTTTTTGTTGCTGTTGTCGTCTTGAGTTCAAAGATTGGTTTGATGCAGGTCTCCACGCTACTCTATCCTGTGCAAGCAACTCCGAGTAACTACTGCAACCTACGTCCTTCTGAATCTGCTTACCATATTCATCTCTTGATATCTCTCTACGATTTTTACCCCCCCCCCCCCCCCCCCCCGCCCCCCCACACCACCTCGATTCACTCCAGTTCAAAATTGGTGATCCCTTGATGCCTCAGAATGTGTCCTACCAACAAAAAATGGTTCAAATGGCTCTGAGCGCTATGGGTCTTGACATCTGAGGTCATCATTCCCGTAGAACTTCGACTACTTAAACCTAACTAACCTAAGGACGGCACATACATCCATGCCCGAGGCAGGATTCGAACCTGCGAGCGTAGCGGTCGCGCGGTTCCAGGCTAAAGCGCCTAGAACAACTCAGCCACACCGGCCGGCTGTCCTACCAACAGATCCATTCTTCTAGCGAGGTTGTACCACAAATCCCTGTTTTCCCCAGTTGTATTCAGTACCTCCTCATTACTTACGTGATCTAGCCATTTAATCCTCAGGAATTCTTCTGTAGCACTTCATTTCTAAAGCTTCCACTCTCTTCTTGTCTAAAGTGTTTACCGTCCATGTTTCACTTCCTTACCTGGCTACACACCATAGAAATACCTTCAGAAATGACTTCCTGACAAATCTATACTCGATGTTAACAAATTTCTCTTCTTCAGAAACGCTTTTCTTGACATTCCCAGTCTACGTTTTATACTCTCCCTACTTCGACCATCATCAGTTATTTTGCTTCTCAAATAGCAAAACTCAACTATTATTTTGAGTGTCTAATTTCCTAATCTAATTCCCTCAGCATCATCTGATTCAAAATCGACTGCATTCCAATATCTTCGTCTTCCTTTTGTTGATGTCCATTTATAATCTCCTTTCAAGACACTGTCCATTCCATTCAAGCGTTCTTCCAAGTCCTTTGCTGCCTCTGATAGAATTACAATCTCATCCGCAAACCTGAAAGTCTTTAATTCTTCTCCACTGACTTTACTGCCCACTCCAACTTTTTCTTTTGTTTCCTTTACTCCTTGCTCAATATACAAATTGAATAACATCGGGGATAGGCTACAACCCTGTATTACTCCCTTCCCAACCACTGCTTCCATTTCATGCCCCTCGACTCATAACTGTCATCTGGTTTCTGTACAAATTGTAAATAGCCTTTCGCTCCCTGTATTTTATCCCTCCCATCGGTAGAATTTGAGAGTATTCCATTCAACAATGTCAAACGCTTTCTCTAGCTCGACAAATGGTATTAAGGTATGTTTATCTTTCCTTAACCTATGTTCTATAAGAAGTCATAGCGTCAGTATTGCCTAGCGAGTTCCTACATTTCTCCGCAACAAAACTGATGTTCCCTGAGGTCGGCTTCTACCAGTTTTTCCATCCCTCTGTAAAGGGTTCGTGTTACTATTTTGCAGTCGTTATCTCCAATGAATTTCCTATGCAGAAAAGAGCGTTCTGAAACAATTGAAAACTCAACTTCTGTTGACACTAGAGCACTCCAAATTAATTCACTCAAGTTACACTATAGTGAGCATCTCACCTTGCAGCAGTAAATGGGATATCGGACGACATCGAAGTCGACACTAATAGCTTCCGTGAAGAACAATTGCAGAAATTCCTTGGTTGCAAACTGAAGACTATTATTCTCGCCGTTTTTCAATAGATACTTTTGTTTTCAAAAACTGTGGCTTTTCGGGCATTCGTCACTGGCATATTCCGATCACATTTCTTTCTGAAGCGTACATTGTCAGGAAGGGTGGATGTCAACACACGGGTCGGGCATACGCTAAATGGGAGAACGCATCAGAAGTGTTTCAGGTCATTCAGAGACTATGTATCATCTAAACTATGTCTATTTTGCCGATAGCTTTTCCTAAATAGCAGAAAGAAGGAAAAAAATCCGTTGTGCATCTATTGGACAGCGAAAAGGCATCTCAATATACAAAATTGTTAAGGCTTTCGTGGCCACTTGTTGACAAACTGCCTATTGGCCTCTGTCTCTGGTTCTTCGGCCGACGTTCATCTAATGATTTTTCTGACGTTTCGCCAGCACGAGTGGCTAGCATTGTCAAAGCTTCACCCTCCATTGCCGGTGGTGAACTGGAGCCGAGCTCGCGGCCGCAGACTATATGTACTCGTACCTGGCGCGCCAACGTCCGAGGGCTTCTCCGCGGTCATTTCCGGTGCGGTTCTCCTCTTACTACCTGCGACGGTCGTTCCCTGTAGTACGGGAAGCCAGGATCCGTTTACCTTAAGGCTTTCCTCTTTCTTGTTCAAACTGTTCGAGTGTTTTTGTATTTCTACAGCTTCTCTGAACAAGCGCGTGTGAGAGTGCTTCTCTACAGCCAGAACTTCCGTGTTGGCGAATTTTATTACGTGGTCGGTCTCATTCAGTGCGTGCTCTGCCACGGCCGATTTCTCCACCTGCCCCAACCTGCAATGGCGCTTATGCTCTTTGATCCTGGTGTTAATGGATCTTCGGAATGAATGGACGATCCATTAACACCATGATAGTCCTGCTAGGCCCGAAGAAATATTGTAGAAGAAAACCAGGATTGCCTTTCTGCACACATAAGAATCTTGCAGCAACGAGCCGGCCGGTGTAGCAGAGGGGTTCTACGCGCTTCAGTCCGGAACCGCGCTGCTGCTACAGTCGCAGGTTCGAATCATGCCTCGGGCATGGATGTGTGTGATGTCCTTAAGTTAGTTAGGTTTAAGTAGTTCTACGTCTAGGGGACTGAAGACCTCAGATGTTAAGTCCGATAGTGCTTAGAGCCATTTGAACCATTTTGCAGAACGAAAGTAAATTGAAATCGGTCAAACGTTGTCAAGCAATTGCCAGAACCTTTACTTGAGGGTAGAGAGTATTTCGTTTGGAAACAAAAATGGCTTAAGGAGTTATCAAGTACAAGACTAGACCACGAATTGGCGGAGTTAGAGACATGTCATTCAGAATATCTTCTCAGTACTAGAACTCTGATCCAAATTATAGTCACCCTCCCAGTTTCAGCAACACCAGAAAGACCGTTTTCGGCTTTAAAACATTAAAAACATACAGCAGGAACAGTGAACATCAAGACAGACGGAATCGTCGTGCATTGCTCTCTGTGCCTTGCAGCCTTGATCCAGAGGAAGTAATGAATCCGTTTTCCAAACTGCTACGACGGATAAATACTTGCTGAAGGTAAGTATTAGTACCTATTCTGCGTTCCAGTGTTTCCTTAATACGAGGGTCACTTCAAAAGAAATGCACACTATTTTTGTAAAAATACAGTTTTCATTGTGCATGTGTGAAAGTTTTACAGTGTGTAGATACATCATTCCCGCTTGTTTTCAAACTTAGTTCAACCTGTTCCCGTGAATGGCACCGTCACAGCATGTCTTCAAGATAGCTGCTACACTTGACGTTCGTCAGAAGCAACGTGTTGTCACAGAATTCCTGTGCTGTGATAACGAGGCAGTGGGAAACATCCAAAAGAGGTTGAAAAAGGTGTATTGAGATGATGATGTCGATCGCAGTACAGTTAGTCGGTGGGCAAGCAGGTTACGTGATGAAAGCCGGCACGGCAATAGTGCGGATTGTCCTCGCCGCGGCAGGCCTTATATTGCGCACACTCCAGACAATGTGCAGAGAGTTAATGAACTGGCGACTGTTGACAGACGCATCACAGTGAACGAATTGTCACGCTACGTTGGGATAGGGGAAGGAAGTGCTTGCAGAGTACTGAAAGTGTTGGCGTTAAAATAGGTTTGTGCCAGGTGGGTTCCCAGGATGTTGACAGTGGCTCACAAAGAAACAAGAAAAACGATATGCATCGAACTTTTGGAACAGTACGAGAATGGTGGAGATGAATTTCTTGGAAGAATTGTGACAGGTGATGAAACATGGCTCCATCATTTTTCACCAGAGACGAAGAGGCAATCCATGGAGCTGCATCTTGTAAATTCACCCAAGAAAAATAAATTCAAAACCACACCTTCTGCTGGAAAAGTTATGGCTACGGTGTTTTTCGATTCCAAAGGACTCTTGCTCGTGGACATCATGCCAAGTGGAAACACCATAAATTCTGATGCATATGTGACGACACTGAAGAAATTTCAAGCTCGACTGAGTCGTGTTATACAACCTCGGCAAAAGCAGGATGTTTTGCTGTTGTACGACAATGCACGGCCACACGTCAGTCAAAAAACCATGGAAGCGATCACAAAACTCCGATGGACAACACTGAAACCCCCGCCTTACAGTCCTCACCTGGCTGCATGTGACTATCACCCCTTTGGGAAACTGAAAGAATCTCTTCGTGGAACAAGGTTTGAAGATGATGACTCCCTTGTGCACGCTGCCAAACAGTGGCTCCAACAGGTTGGTCCAGAATTTTACCGTGCGGGTATACAGGCCCTGGTTCCAAGAGAGCGTAAGGCAGTTGACAGGGATGGAAATTATGTGGAGAAATGAAAATATTGTTCCTAGAGGATGTATCTACACACTGTAAAACTTTCAAACATGTAGAATAGGTAGGAGACGAGTTACTGGCAGAAGTAAAGCTGTGACAACGGAGCGTGAGTTGTGCTTGGGTAGCTCAGTTTGTAGAGCAGTTGCCCGCAAAAGGCAAAGGTCCCGAGTTCGAGTCTCGGTCCGGCACACAGTTTTGATCTGTCAGGAAGTTTCATGTAGAATAAAAGACGGATTTTAAAAAAAAATTGTGTTCATTTCTTTTGGAGTGACCCTCGTATACGCAAATTTTTGGACTGAAATTAAATAGAGAAAATTGTGTCCTTGGAACTATAGACAGAAACCCCCACCCCTCCAAAAAGATCCTGCATAGTCCCATGGTGCCCAAAAAGGAAAAATTATAGGAACTATTCGCTTCCTATACTCTGAATGGGCTGAAGCTGCGGAGATTATTCGCAGAATCAAATTCCTGTTGTGTCGGCTACTGTGGGAGTCAGCACCGACACAAACAAGGAAGGAGAGAAGTTTAGATGGCGGTGGCAGGAATCCAAATGACCTGTACATTAAACTTGAAGGTTAATTGAGTACTTTAGTTCATAAAAGAAATGAAACGTAACTCGATTCTGTGCTTCCTGTGCCTCCTACATACAAGTACTTTACTCGCTATTACTACTCGCAGAACGCAGCCTAAGCAACGTCATCCTATTACCTATTGAGTGACAAGGGCGACGGGCGACTGTTTAAGTCACTTTTGAGAGGGGTCGCTGAACTCTGTCGTCCTGAAGGCGTGGCGCTGCCCGCTCTTTCCATTGGCGCGCTGGTCACCACGTTCCTGATGCTACTTCGCGGCGTTGCGCTGGTCGGTGTGCAGTCGACTCTTTAGAATGGATAGCACAGCTTCAGTATTGTGATGGCTGTCTAAGAGAGCGAAACATTTACAAGGATAAATCGCTCTAAAAGTGAGCCGGCCGGGGTGGCCGAGCGGTTGTAGGCGCTACAGTCTGGAACCTCGCGACCGCTACAGTGGCAGGTTCGAATCCTGCCTCGGGCATGGAGGTGTGTGATGTCCTTAGGTTAGTTAGGTTTAAGTAGTTCTAAGTTCTAGCGGACTGATGACCTCAGAAGTTAAGTCTCATAGTTCACAGAGCCATTTGAACCATTTTTGAACCGCTTTAAAAGTGAAAGTGTTTCTGTATGTCTGGGTAGTTTATCCAATTCCTAAATAGGCAGGAACATCGAGAATACCGAGAGGCTGTTTCGTCATCACTGTCGCGCCAGAATGTTTCACACTTCGTATGGGTTGAAAATTATTTACCGTTCAGTATTTGCAATCACACACGATTCTCTAAACAATAGAAACGTTTGTGCTTGTAAGGTACTACATCAACAGTGTAAGTAGGCTGTTTAGGTTTTTATATTGGTAAGGCCGGTATTACACTATCAAATTTCTTTGTCAAAGATTTGATCAAAGATGTGATCCAATATTCCGTCCAATATATTTGACAAAGATCTTTGACGTAGCGCTACAAGGGGTATTACACTGTCATCAAATTTTTCGTCAAAGTTCAAGATGGCTGACAACAACTTGTTATTAACCGCAGCAGTTCTACGTACTCCAATTGCACTGTGTGCACATGCGGAAAAGAAGTGGGGGGAGAAAATGGAACCATACATACGAGGTTGACAGTCTTAAAAGTCCTGGGATTACAACTTGATAATAAATAGTTGGGAGGAGCACACCACAGAACTGCAGAAACGCCTTAACAAATCTGTATTTGCAATTCGAGTGTTAGCAGACATAGGCAACATAAAAATGAAAAAGCTTGCATACTTTCATTCCATAATGTCATATGGGATAATATTTTGGGGTAAATCTTGAAGTCAAACAAAAGTTTTCAAGGTCCAAAAGCGTGTAATACGTATTATTTGTGGAGTAAATTCACGGGCCTCCTGCAGAAACCTCTTCAAAGAACTGGGTACTTCAGATTCTTGCATTGGTACTGGGGGAAAATAAGAAAGAAAATGAAACTGTTGGCGGGCCAGAAGTACAGTGAGACTGTCGTTTGGACGTACGAGATTTGCAGGTTAGCTTTTTTTGTTTTGTATTTCATGCCTAGATACTTCCGTAGAGATATTGTTGCATGTGGATCATTATATGTAATGATTATTACAATACATGCAACGATATGTTTGTACAGTTATCTAGGCATGAGAAACAAACAAAAAAAAACAAACTATAACTCTCGTAGGCCCAAATGACAGAGTCTCACTATACTTCCGGCTCGCAGGTTAACTACTGCCTCTCAGTATATTTACTTCTTAATAAAATTTGTCGTAAATAATATATCTCTTTTTCCAACAAACAACTCAGTTCATACATACAATACCAGGAACAAAAATGATCTGCACAAGGACTTAAAAACACTTACTTTAGTTCAAAAAGGGGTCCACTACTCAGGAACACTCATCTTCAATAATTTGCCAGGAAACATAAAAAATTTAGTTTGAAATAAAGATCAGTTTAAAAGGAGCCTGAAAGACTTACTACTGGCCAACTCCTTCTACTCCATTGGCGAAATTTTTAATAGAAACAAATGATGTATTTATTCATACTATTAGTATTTTTATTTCAGCTTAAAAAAAATCGACATGTTCCATATCCACGAGGACCTCCTCAGCACGAATCTACGGAACGAAAAACTAATCTAATCTGGGTGAAGCCGTGGGTTTTACGACGACACGATAAAAGCATTCAACAAAACTTGTTACGTGAGCTTACTGTGAAAGACGTCAAGTCGTACATCAATTACTTAAGAATGGATGAGCATACATTTCTGTATGTGCTCAATGAAGTGTATCCTCATATCACAAAGCACAATTTTCACTTAAGAACTGCTACATCTTCAGAAGACAGGCTCACTATAACACTCCGATTCCTTGCTACAGGAGAGGGTTATGTTATGTTAGGTTAGGTCAGGTTAGGTCTCCAATCTTCTTAATCTATTTTTTATTCAGGGTGCCTCACGTTGTAAAGCGCCTCATAAGCTTCAGACATCTCTATTAATTCTGTAGTTGTCGGCACACACCAACTGTATTTACCGGCAATGGTTATAAAAACACTACAGACGACAGAACGCTGCAGCGATGCTAGCGCTCCGCGTGGTAACATATCGCATTGCAGTGAACAGAAGACAAGCGATTTCTTTGATCAAATATACGGCCTCGGCCTACATTTGATCAAATATTGGACGACATTTGTCAAAGATCCCTATTACACTATCAAATATCTTTGACAAAGATATTGGACAAAGATATTGGACAAAGAAATTTGATAGTGTAATACCGGCCTAACGTCACGTAGCGCTCTGTATGAAAATCACTGGCTGCGCTGTATGCAGTCTATGGCTGGTTAGCATTGTTATAATATTGGCCATTGTAGTGTTGGGTAGTTGGCTGTTAACAGCCCGTAGCGTTGCGCAGTAGTGGTGGATGTGGGGAGAGAGATGGCGGAATTTTGAGAGCGGACGATCTTGACGTGTATCCATCAGAAAGAGTAAATTTGTAATATTGGATATCATGGACTGATATATATATATTATGACTTTTGAACACTATTAAGGTAAATATATTGTTTGTTCTCTATCAAAATCTTTCTTTTGCTAACTATGCCTATGAGTAGATAGTGCCTTCAGTAGTTTGAATCTTTTATTTAGCTGGCAGTAGTGGCGCTCGCTGTATTGAGTAGTTCAAGTAACGAAGATTTTTGTGAGGTCCCCATGAACCAAGCACCTTGCCGTTGGTGGGGAGGCTTGCGTGCCTCAGCGATACAGATAGCCGTACCGTAGGTGCAACCACAACGGAGGGGTATCTGTTGAGAGGCCATACAAACGTGTGGTTCCTGAAGAGGGGCAGCAGCCTTTTCAGTAGTTGCAAGGGCAACAGTCTGGATGATTGACTGATCTGGCCTTGTAACAATAACCAAAACGGCCTTGCTGTGCTGGTACTGCGAACGGCTGAAAGCAAGGGGAAACTACAGCCGTAATTTTTCCCAAGGCCATGCAGCTTTACTGTATGCATGGAGAGCTGCGTCAAACCAGTCTCAGGACTGAAGACCACAACAACAACAACAACAAGTGATTTGTGAACCGTATAGGTTAATTTAGTCAGGGCCATTCTCTTGTAGGGATTGTTGAAAGTCAGATTTTTCTAAGGAGACGTTTCAACAGCACAAATAGGAACGTTAGGCAATGATGAAATCAAAGTTAAGCCTTTTAAGAGGAAGAAGAATTTCTCAGTCGCATAATAACAGCTGATGAGATGTTCCTCCATTACTATGAACAAGAGACAGTTCGGCAGAGCGTTGTCTGGAAATATCACCTACATCTACAGAAAAAACCTTAAAAGCCAAGCGGCTGAAAAAAAATAGGATAATGCAGGTTTTTCAGTATATGAGAGTTTCACTGCAGACTCATTACATTTCTGAAGCTCAGTGATAGGAGACAATCATTGCGAGGTACTGTGAGACCAGAAAGCCTAAATCAAAACAAAGAGGGAGCGAAGCTTTCAAAAGTGTGAGTATGCTTATGGACAATGTTGGCCATCACAAATCTGGAGAGACGATTCAGTGCATTCCAAACCTTGGTTATGAGTTAGTTGCTGGAGCCCCCACCGTACAGTTCGGACCTAGCTCTAAGTGCTTTTCGTCATTTTGGTGTGATGAAGCAGTGATTTACTATTTGTGTCCACTGTATTTCATTTTGTACAGTAGTATAATCTGGGTGTCACTAAATTAATTTACATGTACTTTGGAGGGGGATTCTATCACAATTGGCTCTGAGCACTATGGGACTCAACTGCTGAGGTCATTAGTCCCCTAGAACTTAGAACTAGTTAAACCTAACTAACCTAAGGACATCACAAACATTCATGCCCGAGGCAGGATTCGAACCTGCGACCGTAGCGGTCTTGCGGTTCCAGACTGCAGCGCCTTTAACCGCACGGCCACTTCTGCCGGCTCTATTACAATTGATTGTGTTCAGTTACTTAACGGTCTTCCTTGTCAACCCATCGATAAGAAATGTGATAGCAATTAAACTAGAATCGAACGCATAGTTAGCGGTGAGATATATTTCAAAACTTGTTTTTCTTCTGCGGAAGTTACTTTGTAGAAGCGTAGTAGCGTCGAGGACACGTTGCAGACAGAAATCAGTGTGAACTTTTCTCACCTTACATCCCCCCTCCCTCCCCTTTAAAATTGGCACACAATTTTTATTGAAATTACTTTGTTAACAGAGACAAAACAATCTGTATAAAAATTATAACACTTACCATAATTTTCTGCAAAAAAAAAAAAAATAAACTCTGTTCATAATATCGCAGATAGAGTAACGTTTCTTACCTTTACCTACACAAATAAATCTTCTATCCAGTTATTATTTTGTATGTTACAAAGAAAAGCCCCTTATCTATAAAACCGTCTGTGTGTGTGCTTGTGTGTGAGAGAGAGGGAGAGAGAGAGAGAATGGTGTGCGTCTGTTTGCGTGTTTAGTGTAATTCATAGCGAAAACTGTCACTGGTAAAATGTTCGATAACATGGGCAAAAACGTTACAGTGAACATGCACGCGCAAACGAGGTAATTGCGAATGTGTGGTCTGAAGCTGCCACGGACTTTAGTATGAAATATTGTTCTAGTTAGTACAAATTTGTTTGAAACGTAAACTTTTCGATTAGGTCCATATGTAACTGGCTACACTAGCAAGAAATACAATACTGCTTCAGCACGTAACATTTCACAATTTAGTGGACACACTTTTTTTGAAACGAGATATTCTACATGCCATCTTCATATGTGGATATAATACTGCATTGTCTCTGCAGTGTGTTTGAAACACCCTTATATCATTTGGTTAACATGAATAAGGGAACTCTTATCGTCTTATTACTTCCACAACAATTTTAATATCAATTATTAAAACTGGTTACTTGT
The DNA here is from genome assembly GCF_021461395.2 of Schistocerca americana. NCBI lineage: Eukaryota > Metazoa > Arthropoda > Insecta > Orthoptera > Acrididae > Schistocerca > Schistocerca americana. The sequence continues at coordinate 247,590,783 of NC_060124.1, read as the reverse complement.
ATTTCACCATATTCAGCGGCTGTCAAGGACGAATGTGGAATAATTAGCATACAATAAATTTTCACCAGGCCTAGTACTCTGGGTTGCACTGGGAAAATTTTAAAAAGGCGTTTGTTTCTTTTAGTGTTGGTTTCTCTCTGTTATCCATTTTTCCTTTACGTAATGTAGTGCCAATGAATCACTAAAACAGCTAATAGGAGAGGAGAGTCGGAATATAATGTGAAAGAAAGAGTGTTTAATTGGTGCCCAGTGTGAGATTGGTCAAAATACTGTAATAAAGCATTGCGAAAAATGTTGTTGCGATATTCAAGACAGTGAGTTATTCTGAGGGCGAAGAAAAAGTGAAAAGGTCTTGCAACGAACTCAGGATATATAGCAAACAAGCAGGACAACTAACAGTTCACAGTTTTTGATAAATCGTCGTATTTGGTCTCTCAGATTTTCTCGATGTCATTGGTCAACAGTGTGCTTCCGGGTGTTCAACTGAGTGTTTTTCATTTTATGTACGGGGGTCATTTGAAAAGTCCGTGCAAAAATAAGAACTACTTATGTGTAGGGGTAAACCTTTTTTATTTTTCGACATAGTCTCCTTTTAGACTTACGCACTTCGTCCAACGCTGTTTTACTTTATTGATCCCTTACGAATAATGGGAATTGTCCAAGTCTGCAAACAGCTATTAGCTGTTGCAATCACCTCCTCGTTTGAATAAAATCTTTGTCCCGCCCGCCATTTCTTCAAATTGGGGAACAAATAGTAGTCCGAGGGAGCCAAGTCTTGAGAACGGGGGGGGGGGGGGGGGGGGCGGAGTATGAAACGAGATAGAATCCTGTTTCCATTAATTTTGCGGCCACGACTGCTGAGGTGTGTACAGGTGCATTGTCGTGATGGAAAAGGACTTTTTGAGGTCCAATCGCAGGCGTTTTTCTTGCATCTCGGTTTTCAAATCGTCCAATAACGATGAATAATATGCACCTGTAATAGTTTTAGCCCTTTCCAGATAGTTGATGAGGATTATCCCTTGCGAATCCCAAAAGACAGTCGCCATAACCTTTCCGGCCGAACGAATGGTCTTCGCCTTTCTTGGTGCCGATTCTCCCTTGGTAACCCATTGTTTAGGTTGTCTTTGGTCTCAGGAGTGTAGTAATGTATCCATGTTTCATCCACAGTGACGAAACGACGCTTAAAGTCCTGCGGATTCTTCCTGAACAGCTGCAAACCTTCCTTGCAACACTTCACACGATTCCGTTTTTTGGTCAAGTGTGAGCAATCGCGGAACCCATCTTCCAGATAGCTTTCTCATGTCCAAATACTTATGCAAAATATTATGTACCCAATCATTCGAGATGCCCACAACACTAGAAATCTCACGCACCTTAACTTTTCTGTCATCCATCACCATATCATGGATTTTATCAGTGATTCCTGGCGTTGTAACATCCACAGGGCGTCCAGAACGTTCAGCATCACTTGTGCCCATATGGCCACTCCGAAAATTTTGAAACCACTTGTAAACTGTTCTAAACGAAGGTGCAGAGTCACCATAATGTTTATCAAGCTTCTCTTTAGTCTCCTGAGGCGTTTGGCCTTTCATAAAGTAATGTTTAATCACCACACTAAATTCTTTTCCGTCCGTTTTTTGACAATCACTCGACTTCCTTGACTCACACGAATGGCAAACACAAAGAATTAGATCAATATTGCTGAAACTTGGTGTGCGTGCGTTGCAAAGATGCTACTAACTAAACATGACCTCGATACGCGCCGGTGGTGCCATCTCTCGGACTTTACACGGACTTTTCAAACACCCCTCGTAGAATACCTTGACAACCTACCTGGTCATCTACGACGGGCGTTCAGTAAGTAATGCAACACATTTTCTTCTCTGAAAGCAGGTGCATTTTATCCTCCATTGTTCCCCACTCTTTTGTTCGCAAATGCCTAGTTTTCAAGGTATTCTCCATTCAAAACAATGGCCTTATGCCACCTTACTGGGATGGCCTTTATGCTCCGCTCTACTGGTCGACATCGTAGCCAACCTCCTGCTGCATTAATGATCTCTCCACCATATTGGGCCAAACAGATGAAAATCAGAAAGTGCTAGACCTGGGCTATAGGGTGGTTGAGGAAGAGTAGTCCAGTGAAGTATTTCGATCTCCTCATGAATGTGTACGGGCCCAGAAGGCCGTCACCATGACTGTACCTGCTGACGATATGGCTTTGAACTTTTCTTCCAAGGAAGGTGGTGCGGGGTTAGCCCATGGATAACCGTTTTGTTTCCGAAACTGGTGAACCCATGTTTCATCGCCTGTGAAAAAGTTCGACAAAATATTGTCACAGTCAGGCTTGTAACGCGCAAGCAATTCCTCACAGATGGCCCTAGTTCCTCTTTATGGTCGCCTCTCTATGGCGGCGAGGAACCAGCGGGCACACACGTTAGAGTACCCCAACTGGAGCATGAGTGTGTCAGCACTATCAAAAATGGTTCAAATGGCTCTGAGCACTATGGGAGTTAATTTCTGAGGTCATCAGTCCCCTAGAACTTAGAACTACTTCAACCTAACTAACCTAAGGACATCACACACATCCACGCCCGAGGCAGGATTCGAACCTGCGACTGAGGTGGTCGCGCGGTTCCTGACTGTAGCGCCTAGAACCGCTAGGCCACTCCGGCCGGCAGCACTATCGACATAGACGACCAGATTAGCAGCGAAGTGTGTGATACTGATCCGTCGGCCACCTCGAATGAGAATATCCGCACGTTCCAATTTTGCAGGAGTGACAGCTGTGTGTGGCCGGGCGGCGCTCAGGATATCGGACAGGTGTGCGCGACCTTGTTGCGATTATGACAGGCGCCTCGTCAAATGACCCACCTGCTTTCGTTCACTGCCAGGTCTCCGTCGACATTATGCAAGCACCTCTAAACATTTGGGCAACGGCCTTGGCGCAGTGGATACACCGGTTCCCGTCAGATCACCGAAATTAAGCGCTGTCGGGCATGGCCGGCACTTGGATTTTGCCGCCTTGCACTGTTGCCATTTCTCGCGGTGCACTCAGCCTTATGATGCTAATTGAGGAGCTACTCGACCGAATAGTAGCGGCTCTGGTCAAAGAAAACCATCATAACGACCGGAAGATCGGTGTGCTGACCACATACCCCTCCCATCCGCATCCTCATCTGAGGATGACACGGCGGTCGGATGGTCCCGATGGGCCACTTGTGGCCTGAAGACGGAGTGCTATATGTATATTTGGGATACTCTTTTTCGTCTACCAAAAGAGACCGATTGAGAGCTCTCTGCTTAGAACGCCCCTTCGCTACAGACGTTTTGATGGCTACGTATAGCGTCGCTGCCTACCGAAACTTCATAAATGATTGGGGCTGAAGCAGGAATATTCCACGACGGCTCGCAACAAATTCAAAATTTTTTCCTCCGAAACTAGTCAAGAAAAGAAATGTGCTGCATTACTTATTGAACGTCCCTCTCGCATTAGTTGCTGCCAGTTTTGCCGCCATGTCTACTCGCTGTCTGGGTTCCAACTGGATTATAAATTATAATTGCTCTCGCACAGCTATTTAAACCCGGTTTCAACTCCCGACGCCACTAAGCCCTTTGATGCTCTTTTCTTTCACGGAGGCGGCACTGATGTTCCGTGAAACACATATTTCCTAGGCGTCTCCCAGCTCTAGTGGGTGGCCCCCGGCGATATTTTAGTGCTGGATACTGCATCCAGCAAAGCTAGGAAACGCTGAGAGGATGTGTACTTCACGGAATGTCAGAGCGCGATCTGTAAAAGGAAAGAGCATCGAAGGTCGTAGTGGGCGTCGGAAGTGGAACTCAAATATAAATAGCGGCCACAGACCAATAATACTGCACTACCGCAGTTCTAGCACGAAATAGATGGCCACCACCACTCTACTGGAGATTCCAAGCGACCTGCAACAATCTGACGAGATGGGCAGTTAACTGGCGCATTGGCTTTCATGCAAACAGGTGCCAAGGAATTATCATCACCGAGCATCATCCACCAGCAAGTGACGAAATCAAGTTGTTTCACTCTCCGACATCATGGACAGTATCGGCACGCTACCTATGGGTTCTACTGGACAGGAAACTAACACTGAAGTGAGAAAGGAAGTATCCTAATCTCCAAACGCGTTGTGCTCTTTCATAGATGAGAACTCGGACCTCTTTGCGAAAGGCTACTGCGTTTCTACAGAAGATATGTCTGACCGATAATGTGCAACACGAGTCCAGAAAGGAGTCTGGCAGCGAAAACTCACACCGGGAGGCTCCAGAAATAACAAAGCATTGCACTCCGACGAATCTGTCGTGTATTCGGGGACTTTTAGTAGAAGTACTTACTTGAAGCAGACGATGTACAACTGGTGATGGAGAGAAACAAGAGTATTTCAAATAGGCGTAAAGCAGAAAAGAAGATCGGGCAGCTCATTAATTCGGTTTTTTGGACTGTACAACGAAAGCAAGATCGCTACTGGTGACCAGTGGCTGTACTAAACAGGTAGTAGAGCCAAGCATACTGATAAGCCGTAAAAAAGTAGGTAATACCACAGAGGGACTTTAACACGGGCTACAAAAATGATATATTGTAGACAATATAGCACAGTAATGTTGTCAGACAACATTACGACCACACGAATAGCAGCCACTTGTACGGCAACATTACTGGCCACTGTTTCAACCTTCCGAGCCACAAGTGTTTGGCCGCGAATTGTATGGAATGAGCTAGTGGAAGTGCGTGAGGCTCTCCTGCATTTGCATTCCACAACTAATACAAATAGCAAAGAAAATGAGAAATAGCGATTCATGAATGCGTTCTATTTTAAGCGCAGTAAGTGAACTGCTTCTGAAAGTTTAACTCGTGAACTGATACCGAATACCTACCTTTTCCACAACCCCGAAACACCTATTTTGAACATATCGTGTAAAAGCAACTCGTCCGAGAATTGGTAAGACCAGTGCCAATATGAAAGATTATACCAGTTACAACAAGAAAAACGGTCACCTATCAGTTGTTGGCTGGTGGTGATTCATACAGAAGTATGATGTAATTCATATAGAAGTATGATGTGCCTCTTTAAAGTACACATCTCGTCTGCACTCCTCTAGGTAATAGGGGTTTGGAACGCTTTCGTCGAAGGATTCAAGGAATTCATTAAGCTTGATATGAAACTTCCTGACAGATTAAAACTGTGTGCCCGACCGAGACTCGAACTCGGGACCTTTGCCTTTCGCGGGCAAGTGCTCTACCAACTGAGCTACCGAAGCACGACTCACGGCCGGTACTCACAGCTTTACTTCTGCCAGTACCTCGTCTCCTACCTACCTTGTTTGAAATAACACTAAAACGTTTATGTTATATTGCAATGAGTTTTCCGAAGGCAACTATAGGTTTCATAGGCGCTGAAGGATGTGAAAAGTAATTAAAAAATGATGTCAGAGGACGAAAATATAGCTACAATTGTAAAGTTCTTTTATAATCGCACGACCGGTTTCGGGCTCTTATGTACCCATCTCCAGATGTCGTAACTTGCTCCTGTGAGCACCGCGGTGGACGTGTACAAGGCGCGGTGTGCTACCTACGAGCGCAGAAGTTGCCGCCCGTGAATCACACGTGATGAAGCATTTTTTTTTTTAAATAAGAAACTATCCAAACTAATAATAAGTGTGTAGAAATGTCGTGTTTGTCTGTTTTAACTCGCTTTTTCAGAACTAGTACATGATGAACTTTCACGGATTTTTGCAGGTAACTTGAACAGGCTTGGGACACCGTATAGGTTTTATTACATCGAAATTGGATCACAGAAAAAAACAGGTATCGCAATTGAAAGTTTTGTCCATACTAATATTATATGTTGTTGTTGTGGTCTTCAGTCCTGAGACTGGTTTGATTCAGCTCTCCATGCTACTCTATCCTCCCAGTACTTACTGCAACCTACATCCTTCTGAATTTGCTTAGTGTATTCATCTCTCGGTCTCCGTCTACGATTTTTACCCTCCACACTGCCCACCAATGCTAAATTTGTGATCCCCTGATGCCTCAGCACATGTCCTACCAACCGGTCCCTTCTTATTGTCAAGTTGCGCCACAAACTCCTATTCTCCCCAATTCTATTCAATACCTCCTCATTAGCTATGTGATCTACCCATCTAATCTTCAGCATTCTTCTGTAGCACCACATTTCGAAAGCTTCTATTCTCTTCTTGTCCAAACTATTTATCGTCCATGTTTCACTTCCATACATGGCTACACTCCATACAAATACTTTCAGAAATGACTTCCTGACACTTAAATCTGTACTCTACGTTAACAAATTTCTCTTCTTCAGAAACGCTTTCCTTGCCATTGCCAGTCTACATTTTATATCCTCCCTACTTCGACTATCATCAGTTACTTTGCTCCCCAAATAGCAAAACTCATTTACTACTTTAAGTGTCTCATTTCCTAATCGAATTCCCTCAGCATCAGCAGACTTAATTCGACTACATTCCATTATCCTCGTTTTGCTTTTGTTGATTTTCATCTTATATCCTCCTTTCAAGACACTTGTAACTAACCTGTTTCTACGGGTTATTACGTAGTTATTGGGAATGTAAATACTTATTGCTTGGGAAGTTAACGTGAGAAGATTAGGGTCGCCACCGACTCTAACCAACATACAACTAATCGAAGGTTTGGTCGAGTCGGAAAATAAATTAATTTGATCACAGACCAAAAGCTCACAAAAATGCATACATTGTGATGTCGCTCATAGCGGATACAATGTAATTAATAGTATTGCCCGCGCACTGTTCACGACAATCAAACATTTAAAATAAAATAGAAAATGCATGAACACTGCATAAGATCAGCTCCCAGAACACCCCTGAAAATAAGACTTAATCTAAAGCACTTGTTTTAAAATAAAAAAGGAAACTAATCACTGGACCTGTGCGTAAGGAAACGCGTTGGATGTTCTAACGGGAAAGCTATGAGTTGAGTGGCTTAGGTGCAAAAACGTAAACTCGGAACACAACAGAAAATTGTGGATAAAATCATTTATTCCTAAGACATTAAAGAAAAGCATCGATACATTCACCGTTATAATCTACTCCTAAAATCATTGGTGTGAATCATTCATACCACTGCTGTTGCATGATCGCAATAACTCGTAAAGCGGTACACGTTTCGCAGTACACCCGCGTGCCCACGTGGTTTGTGGAGACGCACTTCGTAGGTATCGTGTCCAAGTTGCAACAATATCACATCACACTATCACGAGTTGTTAAAGTTCTTTAAAACAAGCATGAGACCGGACAGTTAGTGATGACGGCAGCCCAACAAAACTTTAATGTTAAACCACGTGGTCGGCTCCCCACGGACGAAAGATACATTGAGCAAGGGAAATTTACGAGAAGGCAAAGCTATTAATATTTAGAAAAATGAAAGCTTATACAGGCACAGCTGAAGGCAAAGCATACAGAAGCGAGTGCTCACTTCTTATCGACACCTTTGTGTGGCGCTCTTCCGGTGGATCCAAGTTTGCTATAGAAATTTACTAAGTGAAACATCTGCCAAAGTTTTGCATTCCTTGCTGCGACAAGGCAAAGCAATCTTTCAGAGTTGAAAAGCGAGACCAAAAGCTAACAGCTCTCCCCTCGCCAAGTAACAACGCACCACGTGATCAGTCTAACTCACCATTCTTCGACTGGAGCACAGCTGTGGACGCTTCCCGTACCGGCGGCAGACTGCCTCCCGCTTCTTCCTCTCCAGCCTCCTCCACGCTCGCCGTGGACTGGAAAACCCGAAGATGCCATTTCCGCCACCAACCTAACGCAGGTGAATTTCTCACAAGTAGCGAAAACCTCTTTGCCGACTTGACCACTACGAGAGTTGGCTATTCTGTACCACTGCTGCTGAATCTGTACGAGTATCGCAGACTTTCTGCAGCAGACTACGCCACCGTCTAGCAACGTGACACACAACCACATTCATTCAATTACACCGCTATGAGAGATATGAGGAAAGAGAAACAAGAAAAAGAAAGAGAAATGCTAATGAAATTGGGCTACTAGACTAATGAAAGGTGGCTACAGCACCCTTTCACACTGTTCATTTCGTTCAACTGCTCTTCCAAGTCCTTTGCTGTCACTGACAGAATTGCAATATCATCGGCAAACCTCAAGGTTTTTATTTATTCTCTATGGATTTTAATACCTACACCAAATTTTTCTTTTGTTTCATTTACTGCTTGCTCAATATACAGACTGAATAACTTCGGGGAGAGGCTACAACCCCGTCTCACTCCCTTCCCAACCACTGCTTTCCTTTCGTGTTCCTCGACTCTTATAACTGCCATCTGGTTTCTGTAAAAATTATAAATAGCCTTTCTCTCCCTGTATTTTACCCCTGCCACCTTTACAATTTTAAAGAGAGTATTCCAGTCAACATTGTCAAAAGCTTTCTCTAAGTCCACAAATGCTAACAAATGCTAGAAACGTAGGTTTGCCTTTCCTTGATCTTTCTTCTAAGATAAGTCGTAAGGTCAGAATTGCCTCACGTGTTCCAACATTTCTGCGGAATCCAAACTGATCTTCCCCGAGGTCGGCTTCTACCAGTTTTTCCATTCGTCTGTAAAGAATTCGCGTTAGTATTTTGCAGCTGTGACTTATTAAACTGATAGTTCGGTAATTTTACATCTGTCAACACCTACTTTCTTTGGGATTGGAATTATTATATTCTTCTTGAAGTCTGAGGGTATTTCGACCGTGTCATACCTCTTGCTCACCAGATGGTAGAGTTTTGTCAGGACTGGCTCTCCCAAGGCCGTCAGTAGTTCTAATGGAATGTTGCCTACTCCCGCGGCTTGTTTCGACTCAGGTCTTTCAGTGCTCTGTCAAACTCTTCACGCAGTATCATATCTCCCATTTCATCTTCATCTACTTCCTCTTCCATTTTTATAATATTGTCCTGAAGTACATCGCCCTTGTATAGACCCTCTATATACTCCTTCCACCTTTCCGCTTTCCCTTCTTTGCTTAGAACTGGGTTTCCATCTGAGCTCTTGATATTCATACAAGTGGCTCTCTTTTCTCCAAAGGTCTCTTTAATTTTCCTGTAGGCAATATCTACCTTACCCATAGTGAGATAAGCCTCTAAATCCTTACATTTGTCCTCTACCCATCCCTGCTTCGCCATTTTGCACTTCCTGTCGATCTCATTTTTGAGACGTTTGTATTCCTTTTTGCCTGTTTGATTTATTGCATTTTTGTATTTTCTCCTTTCATCAATTAAATTCATTATTTATATATATTATATATGCCAAAGTAACTCAATCTGTTACGTTTTCACGATTTACCCGCTGAACGTATGTCGATGAAATTTGTTATGGATATAGCTTAAAGCCTGAGGAAGAATTTAGGTTGATTTACAAAATTTGCAGTACAAGATATTTATTGATTTGAAGAATATTAAGCGAAATAGGGAGAAGTATTTACTCTCTGAAGAGGCTATTGACGCTTTGACTTTTCATCTTTATCATAGTTGAGAAAACGCTGTCATTGATTGATATGTGCTACATAAGATAATTGAAAGTAACTATTTGTTGCCTAATGTCCACGTTGTATAATGTATAGCTGCTTCAGTAGAATGATGTATAGATGCGCATTCCTGCTCCTGACCCTCTGCACGCACTGGGCAGCAGCAAAGCTACACATGTCGACGATCGAGCGCTGGCGAAGCTTGGGAGGGGAGAGTGCGAGTCACTCATCACGCACTATGCTTACCCGAACGGGCAGATATGTGTGGGCAGCCGATGTTATGGCACCTACACCGTAGCCTACTTACTCACCATCGCTCATCATAAAAAAACTGCGGATATGCAAGCACAACTGCAGATGCTATGCAATGTAGAATAAAGTTATGGCTCACTAACGCAGACGTTCAGTTACGACGGTGGCAGCGGTCCTTTTTAAGATTTGGTCTTTGTATATCTGATTTTTCTGTGTTCCATATTTCTGGTCATAGACGTACGTTTCGCGTTCATGGAATTCATGATTGTCTCTTTTGCCCACTTCGACATTATTATAGACAACAAATTAATCGCGGGCTCTATGTTCACTTGCCAGCTTTCGAACTGAACCGAAATAATATTGTTTCGCGTGATTTGTCATTTTAGTGCTGTCGGCGTGAGAAAGAGGAAGCAAGACTGAATGTGTCGATGGAAGGGATATAAGAACAAAGACAGAGACAGATATGGACCAACCATACGAAATATTCTCCGACAATAATTCCTGTATGCGTAGGAATCAACTTGGAACAGCTTCCCCCATCAGCAATATCGCCCGGATGTAGCACCAAATTGTGTGCATACACTGATGAGGCAAAAAATTATGACCACTTGCGTAATAGCTTGTTTGTCCGTCTTCGCAGCGAAATACACCACTGTTTCTGCTTGTCAGGGATCCGACAGTTTGCTGCTAGATTTGTGGCGCTATCTGGCACTAAACGGCTACGTACAGGTCATGCAATTCTTGTAAATAACGGACAGCTGATTCCCGTAAGTGGTGATAGCTCCCAATAGCGACCCACATGGGTTACATTTGATTTGCATCAGGCGAATCTGGTCGCCCAGGCATCAACATGACTTAACTATAACACTCCTAAAAGCACTGCAGCATGAATCTGGCTCCAACACACAGACAATTATACTGCTGAAAGATGAAATCGCTGTCAGGGAAGACATCAAACTTGAAGGAATGCCGGTGGTTTGCGGCTGTCAGCGCATCTTAGATAACTACCACAGGTTCCATGAGACCGCAGGATGACACTGCTCCCGCCAGCCTGCGTCCGTGGCGCGCTGCACATTTCGAGCCGCCGTTCACCTCGATAACGGCGTTTGTGGAGACGACCATCGATCTAGTGTCGCAACAACGTCATTCACCCAAAGAGTCGACACGTTTCCATTGATCGACGGCGGAGTGCCAATGGTCTCACGTCCACTACAATCGTAATTGATGATGTCGTTGGGTCAACATTTCAACACGTAGGGGTGGTCTGCTTCAGAGCTCCATGTTCAACGATGTAGAATGAACGATGTGCTCCGAAAAATCTTCACATGCACCAGCACTGCTGTCTTACGCCAAAGGTGGCACAGGTCACCATCTCTCTTACTTTACAGAGCACACAAGCCTCCGAACCCCACGTTCTGTGAAAAGTCGTGGACGTCCAACCACCTAGCGCCTGGTAGTAGTTTCGCTGTACTTCTACCTCTTTTTTCCGTAGATGCTCACGACACTAAGACGTGTACACTAGACCAACCTCCAGTTTCCGAGATACTCGTTCACAGCCTCTGGGAAATAATATGTGCCCTTTGCCAAAGACGCTTATATCAACGGATTTCCCCATTTGCAGCGCATATTTTCGCTAGGGTGGTGCCCTGTCGCTGTCTACTCCGCTTACATATTTTTGTTACGTGTCACGTGTAGTAGTCACTTTGCAGCAATGTTGACGGAAACACTATTGCGGCGTGTAAAACACACCTTAAGGTAAGAAATTGTGCTGCTCATCGTGTAATCCACTCTGATAGAAGCGAACAGCAAACAACAGAAGCTTACAGTCTGGTTGGAATGCAGGCAGCGAGTGCACACAGCAGAACAACTGTGAGCACTTGAAGAAAAGTACTGAGAGTATCGTCAAAATACACTGAGGTGATACCTCCTAGCCGGCCGTTGTGGCCGAGCGGTTCTAGGCGCTTCAGTCTGGAGCCGCGCGACCGCTATGGTTGCAGATTCGAATCCTGCCTCGGACATGGATGTGTGTGATGTCCATAGGTTAGTTAGGTTTAAGTAGTTCTAAGTTCTAGAGGACTGATGACCTCAAATGTTAAGCCCCATAGTGCTCAGAGCCATTTGAACCATTTTTTTGATACCTCCTAATATCGTGTCGATCCTACTTCCGCCCAGGGTAATGGAGTGTACAGTGAGGACCGATAATGAATGGATTTATTAGTATAAAGTTTTATTTTTATTTTTTCACTTGATGTTCGTCAGTGCCTTCTGCCCGGCGGTTAGTTGCAACGTCTCAGTCACGTTGCCCGGAACCGGACAGAACCACCCTGAAACTCACTTGTTGAACAATCAGCAGCTAAACTCACTTGTTGCTGACGAGGTAACGCTACCAAACTGCTCGTCTTACGATCTCACTGACCAATAGGGAGGCTTGGAGGTGGTCAAGTGGGGGTGGAACCGCGGTCGGCTGCCGGGAGCGGACACGCCGTTCGCTCTCTTCTGATGGCAGCTTCCAAACCGATCAGACGCCCCTTCACCTGCTCTCTTGGGCGGCTGCCCATTCAGTCTCCGCGACTTCTCCACTCCTGCCTTTCTTTACGGCATTAAAACTTCACACAGGTTAAACTATGATTTATTCTTCATCTCAACGTGTGCCTACCGCTTTCCCCTCCTGATCAATCCTGATGCATTAACAGCAGCTACTCGCCGTGTCACGGACTCAACAAGTCGTTGGGATTGCCCTGCAGAAATATTGAGCCAAGCTGCCTCTACAGCCATCCATAATTCCGAAAGTTTTGCTGGTGCAGCATTTTGTGCACGAACTGATCTGATTATGTGCCATAAATGTTCGATAGGATTCATGTCGGGCAATCTGGGTGGCCAAATCATACGCTCGAACTGTCCAGGATATTCTTCAAATCAATCGCGATCAGTTGTGTCTAATGACATGGTGCACTGTAGTTTTAAGAATTCCGTCGTTGCTTGGGAACTTGAAGTCTAGGAGTGGCCGCAAATGGTCTCCAGGTAGCCGAACGTAACCATATCCAGTCAATGATGGGTTCACTTCGACCAAACAACCCAGTCCATTCCATTTAACACAGCCGACACCATTATGGCGTCATCACCAGTTTGGACAGGACGTTGTTGACAATTTCGGTCCATGAATTCGAGTGGCTTGTGCCATAGTCTAAATCTACCCTCGGCTTTTACCAACTAAAATCGGAATTAATCTGACCAGGCCACCGTTTTCCAGTCTTCTAGGGTTTAGCCAATGCGGAGAGGCATTGCAGAGAGGCATTGCAGCCGATGTCGTGGTGTTAGCAAAACCACTCGCGTCGGTCGTCTGTTTCCACAGGTCAGTAATGCCAGATGTCACTGCACTATCTTAGTGGATACGTTCATCATCTGTCCCACATTGATTCCTGCTGTTATTTCATGCAGTGGTACTTGTCATTTAGCGACGACAACTCTACGCAAACGCCGTTACTCTCGGTCGTTAAGTGATGGCCGTAGGCCTCTGCGTTGTCCGAGGTGAAAGGTAATGCCCGAAATTTGGTGTTCTCGGCGCAATCTTGAGACTATGGATTTCAGACTACTGAAATCCCTTATGATTTCCGAAACGGAATGTGTCTTGCGTCTAGTTCCAACCATCATTCCGCATTCGAAGTCAGTTAATTCCCCGTTGTGCGGCCATAATCGCGTCGAAAATGTTTTCACGTGAATCACCTGAGTACTGTAGGGAAGCAGCCTACTCAAGCCATATAAAATTTATATGCTTTCCATTGCGTGCCAGCTTAGTCCGCTGTAACTAGCTATGACGTCACGAATGTTGCGCAGTGCCTTAAAAATAAAGTATATAATCTGAAAAGTTAATAGCATGTCAGGGGTGCTAAAACAATAATGTGTCAAGTATCAGTTTGGTAACTTAAACAGTTTTCGAAATTTGGACGTTTTATGTAAAAATCATCGGCGCAAGAGGAAGGAGCTAGAAACCTCAAAATTTATATTCAGATTCCTTTTTCATTGTAATTTATTGGAAACAGCATGCTGGATCTCACAAAGTAGCATTTTGGTTGAAATTCATGATTTTGTGTCCTAAAAGTTCGGAAGCAAGATAGATTAAGTAACCGATTAGATAAAGCTAGGATGTTTAGGTTCAGGTAGAATGGAGATACGCTGTAATAACAAACATGTGAGAAGTTTCAAAAAGGTAGCTGTAAAACTATAGCTGTAGTGTCCCTCCAAAGGGCAAGTTCAGAGCTCATCTATTGCGCGCAGTACAACTAAAATAATTATCTAGCCAAAAGTATTTAACCTAGCCACATTAGAATTTTATTATAGATACTTACCTGCGTGCTGATTGCACAATTAAATCTAGAGCTTCATTGGTCTACAGCGAATGAAGCAACTAATTACTTAGTAACTTGAAGTAGTGTTCTGGTAGTCCCAGCGGCTAGTCAGTAAGGCAAATGTTGTCGGCTGCGCCTTCGGCGGTCCGCACCGCGGCTATATAAATAAAGAGCACTGCGAGCTAGAGTAAGGCCCGAGTTCTCATCTAGATTCGTATCAGCGCGCACTCCGTGTCGGAAGCCGCGTCGTGTTTGTGGAGTTGCTAGGAACAGCCATGGATGCCGCATTACGTAACTCGATATGCACTTAACAAATAGTTCGCTTTGGGATAAAGAGTTAATAAGGGAACGAATCCAGTTATTTATTGTCAGTCTGCGTATGTCGTATTTTCGCGTGTCGCCGCAGGACAGAAAATGGTTCAAATGGCTCTGAGCACTATGGGACTTAACTTCTGAGGTCATCTGTCCCCTAGCACTTAGAACTACTTAAACCTAACTAACCCAAGGACATCACACACATCCATGCCCGAGGCAGGATTCGAACCTGCGACTGTAGCGGTCGCGCGATTCCAGATTGAAGCGCCTAGAACCACTCGGACACTCCGGCCGGCCGCAGGACAACCATTACTAGCGTGGTGTTTGGTGAGTATTAACATCAAATTTTGGCGAACATTCACTTTGAACATTTACATCGATAACGGTTATTGAACAGTTTCGTTATCCAGGGATAATAGGATCCGCACAATAGACTATGAACAGCTTTGATAGTACAATAGCTGATATGGGTAATCATTTGTCTGGAATTTTACGCTTTATCGTTTTCAGAACATGGTGAAAATTGTTATAGTAAACTGCATTTTCTATGAATCCCAGACATCATCCTAAATCCTCTAGAGTAATGAACTTCAATAGGTTGGTTGGTTGGTTGTTTGGGCAAGGAGACCAGACTGCGTGGTCATCGGTCTCATCGGTTTAGGGACGGATGTGGAAGGAAGTCGGCCGTGCCCTTTCAGAGGAACCATCCCGGCATTTGCCTGGAGTGATTTAGGGAAATCACGGAAAACCTAAATCAGGATGGCCGGACGCGGGATTGAACCGTCGTCCTCCCGAATGCGAGTCCAGTGTCTAACCACTGCGCCACCTCGCTCGGTGAACTTCAGTAATCAATAACTTTTATTCTCCATCAGAGTGGGCACAGTGAACTTTAATTGGAGGCATCACATTTTTGCTAATCACTTTCTGGTTGCCAACATGTATTGAGAACGGCAACACATAATAATATAATAACTTAATTTTCCACCCACCTCCCCATAGTACAAATGACAGCTCCGCCAATGCACTGCCAATTTATACCTTGTGTAAGTAGGCTGTTTAGGTATCGCCACGTAAATCTCTGACTGTGCTGTGTGAAGTCTGTGGCTGGCTGGCATTGTTAGAATAGTCTCTATTGTAGTGTTGGGCAGTTGGATGTGAGCAGCGCAAGCCGTTGCGCAGTTGGAGGTGAGCCGCCAGCAGTGGTGGATGTGGGGAGAGAGATGGCAGAATTTTAAGAGCGGACGATCTGGACGTGTGTCCGCCAGAAAGAGTAAATTTGTAAGACTGGATGTCATGAACTGATATATATATATATATTATGACTTTTGAACACTATTAGTGTAAATACATTTTTTGTTCTCTATCAAAATCTTTCATTTGCTTAGTATGCCTATCAGTAGTTAGGGCCTTCAGTAATTCGAATATTTTATTTAGCTGGTAGTATTGGCGCTCTCTGTTTTGCAGTAGTTCGAGTAACGAAGATTTTTGTGAGGAAAGTGATTCATGAAAGGTATAGGTTATTGTTAGTCAGGGCCATTCTTTTGTAGGGATTATCGAAAGTCAGATTGCGTTGCGCTAAAAAAATATTGTGTGTCATTTTAGTGTTGATCAGAATAAGTAAAGAGCCAAATGTCTGAGTACGTTTAGTTCTGCTCAGCTGTTTAAAAATAAAATAACGTAAGGCGTTTATCAGCACAGTATTTCTTAAACTTTCCTAAGGGGACGTTTCATATTTGTGTACACGAGACTGCCACCATCTCTATAAGTGCATATCGCTGTCCGATGACTTTTGTGGCCCCAGTGTGTTGAGCATAAAACGGAAACAACTAGGTGGAACACCTGCACACATACCGTCGAAAATCACGCGGGGTCAAGTGCGAGGCGATCCCTCGAGTTTGATGGACTCTGGAGCGACTGACGAACGCGGCCGGCTGTGCAGCTAGAGCAGGTCAGTGGAGTGTACAGTGGGGTGCAGCGCAGTGTGCTGGGCAGCTGAGCGGAATCGCGGGCGGCCCAACACGGATGAGGAACGGCGGCGGGGCTGGGGGCGGTGTCCCCGGGGTGCAGTTAGCCGCGGCGCGGCCTGTCTGCGCGGCTTGTTGACATCGCCTGCAATTACCGCCGCCACAGCAGGCATGGGGGGGGGGGGGGGTGAGAGGGAGGCGGCGGCACGCTGTGTCTGGGGCTGGGGCACACTGCCTGCTAGCTCCGCCTGTACGGGCGGAACTACACTACTGGCCATCAAAGTTGCTACACAAAGAAGAAATACAGATGATAAACAGGTATTCACTGGACAAATATATTATACTAGAACTGACAAGTGATTACATTTTCACGCAATTTTGGTGCATAGATCCTGAGAAATCAGTACCCAGAACAACCACCTCTGGCCGTAATACCGGCCTTGATACGTCTGGGCATTGAGTCAGAGCTTGGATGGCGTGTACAGGTACAGCTGCCCATGCAGCATCAACACGATTCCACAGTTCATCAAGAGTAATGGCTGGCGTATTGTGACGAGCCAGTTGCTCGGCCACCATTGACCAGACGTTTTCAATTGGTGAGAGATCTGGAGAATGTGCTGGACAGGGCAGCAGTCGAACATTTTCTGTATCGAGAAAGGCACGTGCAGGACCTGCAACATGCGGTCGTGCATTATCCTGCTGAAATGTAGGGTTTCGCGGGGATCGAATGAAGGGTAGAGCCACTGGTCGTAACAGATCTGAAATGTAACATCCACTGTTCAAAGTGCCGTCAATGCGAACAAGAGGTGACCGAGACGTGTAAGCAATGGCACCCCATACCATCACGCCGGGTGATAAGCCAGTATGGCGATGACGAGTACACGCTTCCAATGTGCGTTCACCGCGATGTCGCCAAACACGGATACGACCATCATGATGCTGTAAACACAACCTGGACGTTTTCCTATTCGTGCACCCAGGTTCGTCGTTGAGTACACCATCGCAGCCGCTCCTGTCTGTGATGCAGCGTCAAGGGTAACCGCAGCCTTGGTCTCCAATCTGATAGTCCATGCTGATGCAAACGTCGTCGAACTGTTCGTGCAGATGGTTGCTGTCTTGATAACGTCCCCATCTGTTGACTCAGGGATCGAGACGTGGCTGCACGATCCGTTACAGCCATGTGGATAAGATACCTCTCATCTCGACTGCTAGTGATACGAGGCCATTGGGATCTAGCATGGCGTTCCGTATTACTCTCCTGAACCCACCGATTCCATATTCTGCTAACAGTCATTGGATCTCGACCAACGCGAGCTGCAATGTCGTGATACGATAAACCGCAATCGCAATAGGCTACAATCCGACCTTTATCAAAGTCGGATACGTGATAGTACGCATTTCTCCTCCTTACACGAGGCATCACAACAACGTTTCACCAGGCAATGCCGATCAATTGCTGTTTGTGTATGAAAAATCGGTTGGAAACTTTCCTCATGTCAGCTCGTTGTAGGTGTCGCCACCAGCTCCAACCTTGTGTGAATGCTCTCAAAAGCTAATCATTTGCATGTCACAGCATCTTCTTCCTGACGGTTAAATTTCGCGTCTGTAGCACGTCATCTTCGTGGCGTAGCAATTTTATTAGCCAGTAGTGTATCTGGTGTTATCTTGAGGGGAACTGGTTTACTACTATAGTTGACGTTCGTTCAAGCAGCCACCAGAGAGCTACTTCCAAACTCTAAAAAACCAAGTATTACTGCAAATGCACAGCTACAGTGCCGTAGAAACCAGTGATTGGTGGTTGCTTAAATGCTTCTATTCCCATTTCTGGTTGAATTCAAGCTCGTAGTGATGGATCAAATGGTTCAAATGGCTCTGAGCACTATGCGACTTAACTTCTGAGGTCATCAGTCGCCTATAACTTAGAACTAATTAAACCTAACTAACCGAAGGACATCACACACATCCATGCCCGAGGCAGGATTCGAACCTGCGACCGTAGCGTTCGCTCGGCTCCAGACTGTGGCGCCTAGAACCGCACGGCCACTCCGGCCGGCGTAGTGATGGATCAACAGCTGGTATGTGTTATTAGAATATTAAGTTTGTATGACAAGGTTTTAAAAATCCTAAAACTTGTACGAAAATCTACGAAATAATAATATAGCTATTCCTACATATATCTCCTTTTTCTTCGAATTTTCGTGCAATCCCTACTAATCCTACTTTATTTGGACCTTTACGAATCTGAATATAACCTAAAACCTTTCGCTACAACAAAGTTACAAAATCCACACTCTATTTCATGGCGAGATTATGCAGAACACAGCAGGCTCGAATAGAATGAGCTATGTCTTCAACTTTCCACAATATTGTAAATGGTACAACCGACGTGTAAGTCCGGAATCCGTCTGTTGCGATCACAGACCAGTTTCGGCTGCACGACAATATGGCTTTTCCAGTTCAAGTACCACTGGGATCTGTCTGTCTAATCTAAAGTGTATCCATCGATTGCCCCAGTCGCACCCAGCGTCCTACACAGGTGATCAAAAGTATCCGGACACCCCCAAAAACTTAACTTTTTCATATTAGATGCACTCTGCTGCCACCTACTGCCACGTACTCCATATCAGCGGCCTCATTACCCATTAGACATCGTGACAGAGCAGAATGGGGCACTTCGAAGAACTCACGGACTTCGAACGTGGTCAGGTGACTGGGTGTCACTCGTGTCATACGTCTGTATGCGAGATTTTAACACTCGTAAACATCCCTGGGTCCACTGTTTCTGATGTGTCAGTAAAGTGGAAATGTGAAGAGAGACGTAGAGAACAAAAGCGTACAGGCCGACCTCGTCTGTTGACTGACAGAGACTGGCGACAGCTGAAGAGAGTCGTAAAGTGAGAAGACATAGATTTCATGATCGAGCGGTCGCTCATAAGCCACACATCACGCTGGTAAATGCCAAACGACGCCTCGCTTGGTGTAAGGAGCGTAAATATTGGACGATTGAACAGTGGAAGAACGTTGTGTGGAGTGACGAATCAAGGTTGACAATGTCACGATCAGATGGCAGGGTGTCGGTATGGCAAATGCCCGGTGGACGTCATCTGCTAGCATGTGTAGTGCCAACAGTAAAATTCGGAGGCGATGGCGTTATGGTGTGGTCGTAGTTTTCATGGAGGGGACTTGCACCACTTATTGTTTTGTTTGGCACCATCCTAGCAGAGGCCTACATTGATGTTTTAAGCGCCTTTTTGCTTCCCACTGTTGTAGAGCAATTGGGGATGGCGATTCCATCTTTCAGCACGATAAAGACTTGCTCGTAACGCACGGCCTGTGGCGGAGTGGTTACACAACAATAATATCCCTGAAATTGACTGACCTACGCAGATTCCTGACCTGAATCCTATAGAACCCCCTTGGGATGTTTTGGAACGCCGACTTCGTGCCAGATCTCACCGACCGTCATCGATACCTCTCCTCAGTGCAGCAGTCCGTGAATACCACTCCCCAAGAAACCTTCCAGCACCTGATTGAACGTATGCCTGCGAGAGTGGAAGCTGTCATCAAGGCTAAGGGTAGGCCAACACCATATTGAATTCCAGCGTTACCGACGGAGAGCGCCACGAACTTGTAAGACATTTTCAGCCAGGTGTCCGGATACTTTTGATCAGATAGTGTATTTCCTCTGGAACTAGCCCCAATATTTTCCCTCTCCTCAGCAGACGGCCACTTTAGAATGTCGGCTCCTAAACCACTAACAATGTAAGTCACTCTTTGTATCACGTGGTGCAAAGAACCACTGAGGAAGTAAACGTGTCTATCACATCTCTAAAACTTGCCACTTCGTGGCCAGCGAACCACAAGAAGATCAGAATGCGCTGTAGTCGAAGGAGCTTCCCATTTCTCTCTGTGTGATACTTATAAAGACTAAAGGTCCTGAGTTTCTCACTTAACTCTTCTACCACACAAGACGCTGTTCCATAAATTCAGTGTCTGTATACTGTTGCAGCACATTCCCAGTACATATATATATATATATATATATATATATATATATATATATATATATATATTTGTGTGTGTGTGTGTGTGTGTGTGTGTGTGTGTGTGTGTGTGTGTGTGCGATGAAACACCTCTTTGTCAGTCGACACAAAATCTGACTGAGATTCACTGGACAGCTGTCATAAATAGCAATTATAAGTTTCATGTTTCAACCAACTACAGTTGGTTTGCATATCTACAAGTATAGGTAATTTTGATAGGAATAACTAAAATGCGTACCTAACAATTAACAGTGAAGCATAAACATGAAATAATCGATCATGGGAACTGCAACAGCTTCCAAAAGACTGAAGAATGCGCTACAGACAAATGACGGGCAGGTGGAACATAGCCCCACACTAATTCGGACAACTCCGCGCATGTACAAGTCTGGCAGCTTGAGAGCGCCTGAAAAACTTTTCCGGCTAGAGTGTTGAAGCTTGCTCTCACTGCTTCTACAGCAAACAGGCACAACACAGATAGTAGCTAGAAGCGGGAGAAGGCGCTGCATGTACGCGATTTCAGCTCTGCGCACGCGCATGAGCCCTCTGGCAGTTGCTAGAACGAACCCTTGAAGTCACGAAAGATGCCGTGCCAGTTTAGGCATGTTCTAAACATCTACGTCACACATTCTCCGACGGCCAATGACCGTTACTTGTGTTCTGGCCTTTTGGGCGGTAATGTGTGAATGTCGTGGCCAGTGCGAGCGTGAAACGTGATCGTAGCGCGATATTTAGTGAACTTTTACTCCATTTATTGCACGTTGTCATCGGTGATGGTGATGGTAAGCAACTAATTGTACATAAGCAAGCGAGATACATAATTAACAGGATACATGATTCCTTGAAGCACATAGAACGGGTATGCGCGCACAGTGACTGTCGTCTGGAATCGGGCACGCTCCAGTCCCTGTCCGTTACTTGACCTGCGCACATCAAGATCATTCGTGGATCGCACTAAGCAGTGTCACCGTCTTGTAAGGTGTTACCGCTCCCTTTATTTGAACACTGAATTTGGTTGCAAGTTTGGTACAAGTAGAGAATTCAAGGGACAACACACACTTCTCCCTGGCAGAGGTTACGCAAAGAATTAGAAACCTCGAATACAGCAGTTCTGTGAAATAATGCACAGTCCGTCACAACACTTTGAGAATTCCAGTCAGAAACAAACTTCTAAGGTGGCTATAATTTCGCACCTTACAAGAACTCATCCACTTACTTTGCCGTGATCTACAAACACAATTAGGTATCATGTGATAGGTTGTACATCGTATATATGAATACATAAAGGAGACTGACGTTGTCACATACGTATTGTAAATAACTGTTGACGCGTATTGCATGAAAGGTGATGGAGTGTCTTTATTATAAAAACGGCGTAATGAATGATTGCCTATACTAGTAGAGGTTGGAACGCCAGTGGAGATGAAACGGCAGGCAGAACTCAAGCTATGGGTGGAAGGCCCGCACAGGTGTTGGTCCTGCTTAAACACAGGAAGTAGCTAGACAGACGTCGTGGCACCTGAGCTCTGGAGCACAATAGGGTGACAGCCGACCGCTATTGTAGTAGAGGCCGGAAGGATAACCGGATAATACTTCCGAACGCTGAAAATCTTGGACGCAGCTGAGAGGAACGAGGAAGTGTCACGTCGGAAACCACGCAGGCTGGGTTATTTCCAAGGATTTTTACTCAGAAGGGTACCTTTGTACGAGTATAGGTTTTTCCTCGCTGGACGACAAAAGATTAAAATGTGGTTCGTCGGCGTTAGAAGAATTTGTAGAGAGGGAGAATATTCCGTGGTTTAGGGAGTATGATTCGTTCTGGTAATTACGATGGTGGGGAGCCAAGCCTTGCTGGGAAGCCAGCGCTGGAGAGAAGGGGTCTTCCGTTGTGAGCGCTCGTGTGTGACGGTCGCTCGATATCAGCTTTGTTGCTACGGACGGACTTGCTGTCTTTGCTCTCAAGAGAGTTTGTAGTTAGAACAGTTAGCCACTGTACTGTTGCGAACCTATACGATTCTGGACTTCACCTACGGGTTGGAAGTCGTCGTTGAGTACGCAGCGTCCAGTAATTGAGAGCACTTCCTCTGCCTATACTTACGTTGAGACGTTACCTGGACTCCGTCCTTGTGGCTGGGACTTCGCGTTTCTCGTCTATAGAACACAGAGGGGAGAAGACAGTATTAGAGTATATTAGTCAGAGGACCGCCTTCTGCCATCCTAGTGTTCGAAAGAATTTATTTGTGGCTGGAGTTCTTCCATCGTCGCAGACGAGTACTAGAACCATCACTTCGACACACCGGACGCAGTACATACGGTGATATCGCAGATTGCTTCGGCTTATTAGGGCTGTAAAAGCTAAACAGCTGTGATCACGTTAGTTTATTTCCACTGAGGCTCCACGCCACCGTAGATTATCTTTGAAAGTAGTGTCTTCTAGTGTTTGGTACGTAGATGATGTTAGTTATTTAGCGTTATTGATATTAGACCGCGCAGTCATAATAAGGGGCAGAGTTGGTGTGGTGTGCGTACTGTAAGACTTTCGGTACACACACCATCAGATTATTTGTCTTGTCGCTCTAGAGAAGTAGGTGAGTGTCAGCAATATGTCTCGTGGTCTTATCGTGGCGTGTTTACCTTCTGCTGTTAGGTCAAACGATAGAAATGCCACTTGCACGCTTAGAGTAGCAGATTGACGGTGACCAACTTTAAACAGAACTTGATTAATTTTCACACACATTTATTAAAATAATAAATAACATAGACATCACGTAACTTTATTCTGGATGCTGTTTACAATTAACAATCTGAAGTTCCTTTGGTTTTGGTACGTTAATCTTTTTCTCGCATAGCTCTGATACTTGATGAAGTGTCTATACATTTCTCTTCATGGCTATGTACAGGAATATGATAATTTTACCAAGCGCAGACTAAAACTTGACTATAGACTGGTACAGACTAATTCAGACTAAGGCAGACTGACTAATCGGAGGTCTGTACACTCGTTATAATACCTCGAGCGTTCAGGTATCACTGTGCGAGTGTGATCCGCGAGGAGAAAAGCTTCTATGTTAGCAGCGTTCTCATTGGCTGCGTTACATATTAATACGCAGATCGGCGGAAGCAGAATTTGGTCCGTCTCTAAGACAGCGCCATCTCGTAGGGCGGAGGCGGACGAACGCTGCGCCTGCACTGTTGTGCTTAGCGGGGCGCGCTCTAGTGAGAAAGTTGTGTACACGCTGACTACGCGGAACTATGTACACAACAGTTGGGCAATTGATTAGTAATTTGACTTAGGAAATGTAAACTTTGTAATATAAAGTTTTTTTTAATCTACAATAAATATATAAGTAGGAACAACGTTTATCATTTAGTAGTATTAATTGCGTTCATCTTTCATTCATGTTTAGACTGTAATTTACAGAATTAAGAGATCCTAAGATCTGCTTCACGGGTAGTCAGGCAGGGCCAAATCTTCATTTTAGCGTTTATTATTCACCGTTGCGTACATTCATTTTTACACCCACAATGGAGTAGCATCTTGGAAACTGTATACTGTATTCGTGATAAGAATAAACACGATGTAAACATTACACCATATATTCTTCCGTGTTTGTTGGGATCTCATTGGTTTTCGTTTCACGTGGAGCGGAAGCTATGCCGGCAGGAGTATAGTCAAGTATGATAAAGATACGTTTTATGCTGTACGTTAGGCGTATATCGACTTTACAATAGTACAGGACAACTGCCTTATCTGGCGCAGCTAACCTGCAGTTATGTGAACAGTTGCAACTAATTGTAAAAAGAGACGAGCAGAGAAACGATACAGCTTCGATTGTCATTCAATTTTTAAAGACAGTGAAATAATATTCGGCAAAACTCCAGCAATACCACACAGCGAATTCTTTCTGGGCGAGATATGTGTGATGCTTAAGCGTATCCAGGGATTTCGCGGTATAGTTAAATATTGAAGCCACTGAAGGTATTACTTAAAGTCATTCTGTAACACGCCCGGGAGTACAAAAGGGTTGGGTACCTTAAACTGGTTGTCGTTTCGACCGTGTGCCCTGTCCACACCACGTACCTGATAATCCCGCGGCGGTTGTATGTTCTGCTCCACACTGCTGTTAGCTTACCTGGAATTATCTATCGAAAAATGCAAGCGGGTTTAGGGGAGCCACTCAACGATGAAACACAACACTGTCCTACGTCTGGTATGAGCAACTATATTCCGACCTCGGAAATGGATGTGTGTGATGTCCTTAGGTTAGTTAGGTTTAAGTAGTTCTAAGTTCTAGGGGACTGATGACCACAGATGTTAAGTCTCATAGTGCTGAGAGCCATTTGAACCATTTGAACTATATTCCGAGACGATAAGAAATCACAGGTTGCACTGTTTACACTCTAAGTCGTAAATTTTTATCCCAATTAACAATCTTGATGATTATCTGTCCACAATATCATTCAGACGAGCGTACGCGTAGCCGACACGACGCGGGTGATTGTTGATGATGCGGAAGCCGAATGATCGAACGAAAGTTCTTACGCTCGTCACACATAGAGATGTCTGGTAATAGTCCTCCTTGACACTAGTAATGATATAACATTGTTCGTAAAGTTAATTTTTCAGTTCTCAGTTCTCACTTGTACGAGCGTGCGCGTAACCGTCGCGACACGGCTGATTGTTGATAATGCGGAAACGTGATGACCGAAGGCACATTCTCACGCTCGCTACAAATCACTGGCACTTAATTGCACTCTTTTATGGTAACTAATTTCTGCTGATTCACATCAGTTCATTCTGGAAGACCGAACACAGCACGGATGACTGATACTGTACGGTACGACACGCAACGAGAGCAGCAGCACTGCTCATTTTTAAATTACTTCTTGATGCATTTTTCCTCTGAAGCATTTGCATATTTTATCACTTTACTGTGATAGCACTTGTAGCAACACCTTAAGTTCAATAATACAATGCCTCTCACATGCAGAGCTACACACTTCACAACATAACAGTTCCGTGTCCCGCGCTCGACTCTTACAGACGCGGCTGCCCGCAAAGATAGTCCACAACAAAGCCAGAAATATGACAATACGCTTAAAATTCGTCTAGTAATCTCTGAAATACATTTCAGTAGTGGAATTCTCATCTGCTACACTGATAGTCAGCCGATCAGCAAAATTCACGAAGTCACCGATGCCCAACGTTTTCTTTCCTTCTTTTGTCGTGCCGTTCTGTATCCTGGCAGCGTTCAGCGATGACGTGTGACAAAGCTTCGTGCATTAACTGTACAATGTCTGACAGCTTAAATGTCTTGTTACTTCTCGCGGCAATTCCTCCCCACGTTCTGTAGCCATATAGTGGCACTGCAAAAATGTGGCATTCATATGGTGTGCTCGATGCTGTGAAAATTATTATTTTTCAAGTTTCTACGACACTTACCACTCTTGTTCGTGTAAGACCACATCTGACATAGTTCAAATCAAGAGTATCTGATTTATCGTTTTTATCCTAAAATTTTATTTGGTATGTTTCTGCCTGTTGGCTTCTGTTTCGGGTTGGCGAAACAGATGAATGTCGGCCGAAGAACCCGAGACAGAAGCCAATAGGCAGTTTGTCAACAAGTGGCCACGAAAGCCTTAACAATTTTGCATTGTTATGTTTCCTTAATTTGACACCTGTACTGCGGGATGGACACAAGCTTGCGGGGGCTCTATGCTCTGGGGAACGTACACGTGGATATCCATGGGTCCAGTGGAACTCGTGCAACGCACCATGACGGCCAAGGAGTATCTTACACTGGTTGCAGACCTCGTACACCACTTTCCCGACGGCAGTAGCATTTTTCAGCAAGATAATGCGCCATGTCACAAGACCAGGAGTATGAGGGGGTGGTTCGAGTAACACAATGGCGAGTGAGTCCCACTTCGTGTGCTGGCCCCCCGGCCCGCCAAATCTGAACCCGATCGAACACATATGGGGGATAACTGAACGTGGAGTCTGAGCTCATCGCTCCTCTCCGCGGAATTTTTGGGAATTAGATGCATATGTGGTGCCAGCTCCTTCCAGCGACCTACCAAGGCCTCACTGCTTCCACGCCACGTCTCGTCGCCGCTGTTACCCGTGCCAAAGACATAAGACATATGTGTGAGAAATCTTATGGGACTTAACTGCTAAGGTCATCAGTCCCTAAGCTTACACACTACTTAACCTAAATTACCCTAAGGACAAACACACACACCCATGCCCGAGGGAGGACCCTAAACCTCCGCCGGAACCAGCCGCACAGTCCATAACTGCATTCCACGCCAAAGGTGGACTTACCAGGTATTAGGTAGGTGGTCGTGATGTTCTGGTTGAGCAGTGTAATACTTAAGGAGGACCAGTTCCAGTAACATAACGCCAATATACGTGTGCTACGGCTGCTGATCAGTTAGCGTCTTTGTGTTTGTTACATCAGATTTATTCTTATGGTGAATAAAGTATAGATAGATTGCCCTAGCATCGACAATCTTGAAAGTACACACACGATATCACTGTTAATGATGGAAAAACACTAATACACTTAGGATTAATATAGACTTAGCTTTACTGGTCAAATCTGTATTAGCACAATTCAAGGTTTGCAAGAATGGACAAGAAGGGGGGGGGGGGGGGGGGGCCCTGAAACTGTTATGGTCGTTATACTGAAACTATTAAGTACTGAAGGCAAATTAACACTCAAAATTATCAATCTATGGATAACTACTCTTTTGTCTTATTTCTGAATAATTTAACTTTCATTATTTCTGTCTCAAATCAATTAAATAACATCACTAACTCAATTCAAAAAAAAAATCACTCTTCCAATTTAGTCATACTTTTGTTCTTTCTCAACATTTGCAATAACACACAGGATTTTAAACTACTTTATAGCATAGATTAATCTGTCGATAATTTTCATTAACACTAACATTAAACTTTCAGTTCAGGATACTCGGGTTGCACAATACGAGGTAAGGACCCTGTCTAGGACAGTGATCAGGATCAGTAATGGCTAAGGCAATTCTGGTAAAAGTCACGTTATTATTGAACAGTTAGAAACAGTTTCGACACTGGTCCACACAGATACACTTCTAAAGATGAAATAAATGTTTGACTTGTGCAGTCGGTGCGGCGGTTGGCGGACAGCGAGATAGCGGGCAGCACGGCACACATACAAGCACGGCTAAGGCTCACACAACATCGGCACTTTCCATCTTCTTAGCGTCGTAATCTTTCCAATTTTGTGCCTCAGAAAATAGTCGTGCCAAGTAGTCGTCGGAATGGATTCATCCGAGGCTCAATGGGATCCACTTTTACTGGGTAGCCTCCTCGGTACAGTACGTGTACTTCCGACTGTTGCTCGCCTCCGACTGTTGTACTGTGCCCGTTGTGCCGAACCGCGCCAGTGTGCCTTTTCCCGCCTCGCCTGCCTCCACCTTTTCCCGCTCCCCTACAGATAGGGTATTCACCACAGGTTTTCTACTACACATATCCTAATGCATTACCTACGTATGGACCAAGTGTATAAAATACAGTTTTCACATCTTCCAATAGTATTTAACATTAAATACAATTTCCCTAGATTACCACATTATTTGAAATCTAAAATAAATAATAATATTCGTTTCAAAAGTTGCTCACAGTTTCTTTAACATGACACGAAAAGAATCGAAAAAGAAATTCAACACATTGCTTATATTAATTTATCTAAATTCATAAAGAAAAAAAAATTATTATATGTATAGTTGTCGTTACAGGGTGATCAAGAAGTCAGTATAAATTTGAAAACTTAATAAACCACGGAATAATGTAGATAGAGAGGTAAAAAGGAAAAAAAAAACCATATTGCTAGACGCGTGAAAGATCTCTTGCGCGCGTGGTTTGGTGACGATCGTGTGCTCAGCCGCCACTTTCGTCATGCTTGGCCTCCCAGGTCCCCAAGACCTCAGTCCGTGCGATTATTGGCTTTGGGGTTACCTAAAGTCGCAAGTGTATCGTGATCGACCGGCAAATCTAGGGATGCTGAAAGACAACATCCGACGCCAACGCCTCACCATAACTCCGGACATGCTTTACAGTGCTGTTCACAACATTATTCCTCGACTACAGCTATTGTTGAGGAATGATGGTGGACGTATTGAGCATTTCCTGTAAAGAACATCATCTTTGCTTTGTCTTACTTTGTTATGCTAATTATTGCTGTTCGGAACAGATGAAGCGCCATCTGTCGGACATTTTTTGAACGTTTGTATTTGTTTGGTTCTAATAAAACCCCATGTCATTCCAAGCATGTGTGTCAATTTGTACCTCTCTATCTACATTATTCAGTGATTTATTCAGTTTTCAAATTTATACTGACTTTTTGGGTTCATTCGATCTTCCGAATCATGTTCTTCAACCCGAGTGCGGAAAGGAGATCTCTCTGTATTCCTTTAATGCATCTATACTCGTGAAGAGCAACTGTTGTTTTAATTAAACAGATTTACGAGTAAGCCCCTACTCATCTAGTCCAGACCCCTGTGGACTCTGCAAATATAATGCACAGTGCCGATTATGTTTCGACACTGTGTCGCCGTACAAGTACTGGCGCCTAACGGCAACTCCTGACACTAACATTACTAACAACGCAAATCCTGCATTCCACAGGTTGAACAACGTTCCTATAAAGTTGGGCACCAATACGGTAAATAGTTTTCCGTCTATAGTTGCTCAAGTAGCGACAGTATAGTTATAAGGGGTTTGTTGCTCTCTGCTCACTGCCGGCCGCGAGAAGATAATTTCACCCTCTGAGTCAATATTGGAATCGCAGAATGTAGCACACTGACGTTCACCTCAAAAATATCAAAACTTCTGATTCAAATTACTCCTTCATATCTCTCTTTCTACTATTCCAATAGTTCTCAAACAGAGATTTCATCTAACGTGAAGGTTCAAAGTTCAAATTTCAAAAACTGAAATAGCAAATAATGGTAACAGCTTCACCAGTCTTATACCCCTGGCACTGGAGCGATGTTGCTGTCCCTTGAACTATCTTAGACCGCTATAGGGGAAAGCTTTTTAGAGTTTCTGTAATAATGGGGTATTAAATTTTTAAAACTTTACACTCTTAATATTACGCAACATTGCTGGAGGAGGAGATCAGCGTTTAACGTCCCGTCGACAACGAGGACATTAGAGACCGAGTAGCCGTGCGGTTAAAGGCGCTGCAGTCTGGAACCGCAAGACCGCTACGGTCGCAGGTTCGAATCCTGCCTCGGGCATGGATGTTTGTGATGTCCTTAGGTTAGTTAGGTTTAACTAGTTCTAAGTTCTAGGGGACTAATGACCTCAGCAGTTGAGTCCCATAGTGCTCAGAGCCATTTGAACCATTTGAGAGACCGAGTACAAGCTCGGATTAGGGAAGGATGGAGAAAGAAAACGGCCGTGCTCTTTCGCAGGAACTGTCCCGGCATTTGCTTTAGACGATTTAGGGATATCACTGAAAACCTAAATCAGGATGGCCGGACTTGGGTTTAAACCGTCGTCCTCCCGAATGCGAGTTTAGTGTACTAACCACTGTGCTACCCCGCGCGGTACAAAATTGTTGAAGAGGCGCAATTAGGGATGCATTCTAATCTTTCTCCTTCTAAATCCACATCTGCACTCTGCAAACCACTATGAAGTGCATCACAAACAACTCTTCACTTCACTACGCAGTGACGTTTATTCGCCTTCTATTCACATATAGAATGTAGTAGGAATGACTGCTGAAATGCCTCTGTGAGTACTGAAATTAGTCTAATCTTGGCTTCGTGATCATTACGGGAGTAAAATACCGGTGGTGTTGTATATAGATAAAGATAGTTCTTGGAACATTTTAAGCGGGCTTTCGCGGGATAGCAGGCGTTTCCGGAGAAAAACTGTATCACTTTGACAACAGCTCTTCCATGTAAGACAATCCGATTAACTGATCAAGCTAGCCTCACTCGATACATGTACCTCCATCACGTAATATTTTAGTGCTCTCAGCCGACGTTCCTCTGTCAAAGCATAAATCAGTATCCGTCTTTACCGCTTCGAGACTCTACAGAGTCGAACGTTTGATGTATATTACTCACAGTGGGTCCGGAAATTCGATGTGTATTGATTCTTAGAAATTACACAATTCCCTTTACACTCATTGTTGACGGCTATGGCTTTTAATTACACTAAACTTTGTTTTGAATTTTCCGTATTCTGAATCAGTTCTTTTAGTGACCATTTCTTTTTCGATTTCTTCACTTTATTCATGGAGCTATTTTACCTTGGTTTCCCTGAACTTCCTATTTATATCATTCCTAAGTGTGTTATGTTACTATATTCCACAATTTCCCCAAAAATTTTGTACTTTCTTCTTTCGTGGATCAGTTGAAATATTTATACTCTTACGGAAGGTTTCTTCGCTGTTACCTTCCTTTTATGTACGTTTATACGTGGATGCCCAACTTCTGAGATTACCCTTAGAAAAGATGTCCCATTCCTTTTCAACTGTACTATCTGCTTCTGTATTCATTATCGCAGTATCTGAGGCTTCAGAGAACTTCAAAGGCAGCTCATCATTATTCAGTACTCCAGTGTAGCATTTCTTCGCGGAATAATTCTTCCAGACGATTCTATTAAACTTCAACCTACTCCTCGTCGTTACTAAATTGTCATCCGTGGCTATACACACTCCTGGATATGCCCTGCAATCCGGTACCAGATTTTGAAGCCGCTGTCAGACGATGATATAGTCCAGCTGGAATCTTCCAGTGTCTCCACGACTCTTCCAAACACATGTCTTCCTTTTGCGATTTTTGAGTGGTTAATTCGCTATTACTAGTTAAAATGTAGTATAGCAGAATTCATCAGGTCGTTTCCCTCCTTCACTGCCACTGACAAGCCCATATTCTTTGGTAACCCTGTCTTTTGTTTCTCTCCCTTTGCGTAGTGAATGTCTCGTTCAGTACTCTCATATATTTTCTCTAACTCTTCATTCTGCATGTGACGTTGCTGGCGTTGGTTTTCTTACTCCCTGCCACACTTCCCTATCCGTAACCAATCGTACTCCTATTACACCATTTTCTGCTGCTGCTGATATTACGCTATATTCGCCTGACGAGAAATCCTTATTTCCGTTTTACTTCGCTGACTCGCACTTTATCTACACTGAGACTTTGTATTTCTCCTTTTCATATTTCCTAGCTTCCATACCACATTCAAATTTCTGACATTCCACGCTCCAGCTCAAAATGTGTTGCCCTTTCGTTGGTCATTTACTACGTAGGTTGGAACTTAAAGCCGGCCGCTGGTGGCCGAGCGGTTCTGGCGCTACCGTCTGGAACCGCGCGACCGCTACGGTCGCAGGTTCGAATCCTGCCTCGGGCATGGATGTGTGTGTTGTCCTTAGGTTAGCTAGGTTTAAGTAGTTCTGAGTTCTAGGGAACTTATGACCTCAGCAGTTGAGTCCCATAGTGCTCAGAGCCATTTGAACCATTTTTTTTTGGAACTTAAGTAATGGCAACTCTCCTGTGGAGACACTATGCAATGGAATCTACCATTGTCGCTGATAGCTCACCTTGTTGACGTACCTACATTACCTCCGAGCAAATGGACTCGCCCGTCCCACGTCACTGTCGTGCGCACAATCGAGGGAAAAACAGTCACTTGTGAGCGAGCGGTCTAATGTAACTGTGTCACTACGTTTTCGAAACAGCAACAACGGAGCTGGATCAAGATTGAAAGTGCCAGAGGTCGTACAGCACGTCAGTGTCATAAAGGTCTTCAAGAGGCGTGCGGGGAATCGGCGTTGCCGTACAGAAGAGTGGCACGTTGGGTAAAAGCAGTCAACGAAGGTCGGCAAACTGTGGCAGACACGCATCGGACAGGTCGTTCTAGCGTCTCTAAAGAAGAAGTGCATGCTATTGCAGCGTTAGTGGACGATTCGTGAGCTCGCCCACGAAACTGGATTAGCGCATACGACTATGCTTCGCATCCTGAAGGAATGCCTGGGCATGCGAAAAATTGCATCACGATGGGCTCCTCCTGACTTGACGGAAATGCAGAAATGGATGCGTTACGACGCTGCTCAGACGCACTTGGGGCGCTATGAGCGCGAAGGAGAGGCTTTCTTACGCCGTATCATAACACTGGATGAGACTTGGGCCGCATCGTACGAGCCAAAACTGAAACGCCAATCCAATGAATGGCATCATTATGGGTCGGTGCGAAAGCCGAAAGTGTGTCAGACCCCAGTTTGGTGAAAGTTATGGTGATTCTCGTGTACTTCTGTGATTGTGTTATCCTAACGCATTACGTTCCTCCACGGCAGGCCGTCAATGCACAGTATTACTGTTCATTTTTGCAGCATCACCTACGACCAACTTTGCGAAAGAAGCGGCGACACTTTCTGCGCAACCCACTCATCATTTTGCACGACAATGCGCGGGAGCATACAGCACAAGCTGTGGCTGCTCTGTTCGGTCGATGGGACTGAAAAGTACTGTACCATTCACCATACTCCCCGGACTTAACTCCTTGTGACTTTGATTTGATTCCGACGATGAAGGAACAACTTCGTGGCATTCGCCTCAGAACTGTTCCAGAGACTCGACAGGCAGAAGAACGCTCCATTCGCACCATCAACAGAACAGGCTCTGCTAACGGTATACTACAGTTTCCACATAGCTGGCAACGGATTCTTCACAACGTTGGTGACTACTTTGAGGGACAGTAACAGGTGAAAACGTGTATCTCTCTTGTATCGGTTGTGAATAAATAGTTACCACTATTTAAGTTCCAACCCCCGTATTTTTCTCATGGTTGCCTGCAGTTTCGAAGCCCCTTTCTCAGAGATCCAAATGGAGGACTAATCCGGAATCTTTTGCCAATGGTGAGATAATCATGATACTTTTTCAGTTGCAGGCCGTATATCGTGCGAATATACAATCCGTGTCTTTAATCCAGTGGCTACTATTGCCTCCGTTGCTGTTTCTTGCTGACCATTGCCGTTTGTTCCACCTTTTAGCCACACTTTTCCACGCCAAGCGCAAGTGGTTGAACTAAACGTCTGTCTGCTCTTCCGTCCCTTCGACTAAGGCTGCTGGCAGAACGACGTTCACTCCATACACAGGAAGTCTTCTGCCGCAATTGTTCGTGATTTGTATTCACAACTGAAGCAGTAGCTGGGTTCGAACCCGACATTCACAAAGGTTTAATTATTATTCAAACATGCTATGTCTAGCCCAAAACTGCGTATAGAGAGCAGTGGTCGAAGCCTATGCTAGCATAAATGTCAGTGACATTCTCGTGATTCAAGGTGTTTTCCAGCATCTGCTGGAAATGGAGGAGTCCTGGCAGGAAGCAGAAGAGTGCTATGAATAGGAGAAGGAAATGACCAATGTGAGCCAGAAGTTAGCTGCCTGGAAGGCTGGAATGTGAATTCGTTTTCCAAAATTTTTTGGGAAGTTGGGCCGTCAAGGATTCGACTGCCACGTTTTCTGGGTGCAGGTGGCGAATCGTGTGGACAGAAACGGTATTTGAAAGTGATCAAGTAAGTTACTTTTACAAAATGGGAAAACTTCAAGATTTTTGTTGGTGGAATTATGGCTAGTGTGGGCCACATAAGCCAAAATGGAAGTAAAACTTCTTTTGTTGTTTTGTAATTAGGTATAACTGCGTAAAAGATTTACTTGAACATTTTTTTGGTGTAAATGGTGAAAAAGTAACTGATTCCTTCAACCAGACACAAAAAGAAAAGATAGAATAAAATCTCGGTTTTCAAGCCGCGTCAGTTCGAATAAAATTATCGAGTTTTCGATTTCTGTACCCGTCATCGTCTTCAGGAGTAAAGTCAGCCCCTGGCATGGTTGGCACGATTTTCCGCTTATAAGCCACGACTGCGGCCTCTGGCACCAATCAGGGAGGGAAGAAACAACGCTTGCGCGGAAGGTGAGTTGGGCAACTCACAGCAGCTGAGACCCGCCATGGGACCGAGACACACGAGAAAAGCAGGCCGTTGCGCGTACAAAACAGCACGTGACACTCTAGGTGTTACTAGTGCCACCAGCCGCCTCCGACGGGGAGCGAGTAGCTATTTCAGACGAATTTAATAATTCTCGATTGCTTGTTTAAATCCATGCAAGTTCTCAATAACACACGACAAAGTTCAGGCTTTTTTTTGGGGGGGGGGGGGGGTACATTTTCGATTAAATATTGATTTGCTGCGGGTCCTGTCCGGAGCCGAGCGTTCGCAAAGTGTGGCGGACAATCCAACTAGTGTGACGTCACAAGTTCGTTGCAGGGCACGTAGGTTGGCTCTCCATGGGACCGAGTGACGTCACGTGGCACGAGGGGCCAGGCCCACGTTTTAAACTGTTGCTCCCACATCCCTACAAGGGTTAAGCATCCGTCGTAGCTTCCTTTCGACATCCAAAGCTCTCCCGCACGCCCTTCTAAGTGTATACCTGTGATCTCTATTAAAACCGTTGCTGTTCATTGAATCTCAGCAGCATGTTTTGTAACAGAATCCCAATATGTTGACGCATAAGTCAAGACTCTCGTGTTTTCAAATCGTATTTTGTGTCCGTTGTCCAGGCAGTGCTCAGCTATGGCTGACTCCTTAAGTTCCCTTTGTCTAATGTGTCATTTGTGCCCGGCACAACACTCTGCAATTGTGCGAATTGTGTGACCTATATTGATGCTGCCGCATTGTCAAAGGACACCAAACCTTCCGGGCACACAAAGTGCACCGTCGTCTTCTACAGGGTGCAATAGGAAATGTTTTCTATGACTTACAATTCGAGACGTTAATGTGTCTAATGTGATAGGGATCTTTACCTGACCACTTCTTTTCTCCGTTAAATTTGTGAGGAAGTTTTAAATTTCCTGCCAAATCGTAACCAAGCCGTTGAAACTCAGCTAGTGACGTTAACGTCCGCTGTAAACATTTATTCGTAATTTTTTTTTAAATGTCGTGTTCAAAATCCCCAAGTGAGATGTCATATGTATCTGCTGATTCCGTACAATGATTTTAATATCATTTGTAGTTTAACTCTAAGAACATAAAAAACGATCAAAACACTCGAAACGTTTTACGGCAAACCCGAGAAACACCAAGTGGCCTGTTCTATCCGCTGACCCACACTAAACGTCGTTCTCATAATTATTTTCTGATTATCTTAGTGAATCGTTCTATTTAGTTAGTGTGCACATGTTCAGTTGGCAGACGCCTCAATATCAGATCGTGGAACCATTACCTAGCAGGATGTGCTGTCTAATAAAAGAGATGGTTTTGACTAGGTCTATCTGAAGCCAATAAATTACTATTGATTGAATGGAAATTGATAGTGTGGTGATGGTCGTGACTTTTATCCTGTTGGCTTCGAACAATTATCTACTTTTTGTCTTTGTGCACCATACCTGCGGAGGTCGCTAGGAACCATTTGGAGCCAACATGTTGACTGTTAAATGTGTTTGTTTTCCAGTCCAGCGGTTGGATATGGGAAACTGAAAACAGTTAATTAGCTACACACACACACACACGCAGAGATAGACAGGGAGAGCGAGAGAGAGAGAGAGAGAGAGAGAGAGAGAGAGAGAGAGAGAGAGAGAGGAGGAGGAGATTAGTGTTTAACGTCCCGTCGACAACGAGGTCATTAGAGACGGAGCGCAAGCTCGGGTTAGGGAAGGATGGGGAAGGAAATCGGCCGTGCCCTTTCAAAGGAACCATCCTGGCATTTGCCTGAAGCGATTTAGGGAAATCACGGAAAACCTAAATCAGGTTGGCCGGAGACGGGATTGAACCGTCGTCCTCCCGAATGCGAGTCCAGTGTGCTAACCACTGCGCCACCTCGCTCGGAGAGAGAGAGAGAGAGAGAGAGAGAGAGAGAGAGGGAGAGAGATAGAGAGAGAGACAGTCCGGACAGGTCTTGAAATTATTAGTACTGTAAGTCTGGAAAACTTAATCATCTACATTTACATCTACATCTACATCTATACTCCGCGAGCCACCTTACGGTGTGTGGCGGAGGGTACTTATTGTACCACTATCTGATCCCCCCTTCCCTGTTCCATTCACGAATTGTGCGTGGGAAGAACGACTGCTTGTAAGTCTCCGTATTTGCTCTAATTTCTCGGATCTTTTCGTTGTGATCATTACGCGAGATATATGTGGGCGGTAGTAATATGTTGCCCATCTCTTCCCGGAATGTGCTCTCTCGTAATTTCGATAATAAACCTCTCCGTATTGCGTAACGCCTTTCTTGAAGTGTCCGCCACTGGAGCTTGTTCAGCATCTCCGTAACGCTCTCGCGCTGACTAAATGTCCCCATGACGAATCGCGCTGCTTTTCGCTGGATCATGTCTACCTCTTCTATTAATCCAACCTGGTAAGGGTCCCATACTGATGAGCAATACTCAAGAATCGGACGAACAAGCGTTTTGTAAGCTACTTCTTTCGTCGATGAGTCACATTTTCTTAGAATTCTTCCTATGAATCTCAACCTGGCGCCTGCTTTTCCCACTATTTGTTTTATGTGATCATTCCACTTCAGATCGCTCCGGATAGTAACTCCTAAGTATTTTACGGTCGTTACCGCTTCCAATGATTTACCACCTATGGCATAATCGTACTGGAATGGATTTCTGCCCCTATGTATGCGCATTATATTACATTTATCTACGTTTAGGGAAAGCTGCCAGCTGTCGCACCATGCATTAATCCTCTGCAGGTCCTCCTGGAGTACGTACGAGTCTTCTGATGTTGCTACTTTCTTGTAGACAACCGTGTCATCTGCAAATAGCCTCACGGAGCTACCGATGTTGTCAACTAAGTCATTTATGTATATTGTAAACAATAAAGGTCCTATCACGCTTCCCTGCGGTACTCCCGAAATTACCTCTACATCTGCAGATTTTGAACCGTTAAGAATGACATGTTGTGTTCTTTCTTCTAGGAAATCCTGAATCCAATCACAAACCTGGTCCGATATTCCGTAAGCCCGTATTTTTTTCACTAAACGTAAGTGCGGAACCGTATCAAATGCCTTCCTGAAGTCCAGGAATACGGCATCAATCCGCTCGCCAGTGTCTACGGCACTGTGAATTTCTTGGGCAAATAGGGCGAGCTGAGTTTCACATGATCTCTGTTTGCGGAATCCATGTTGGTTATGATGAAGGAGATTTGTATTATCTAAGAACGTCATAATACGAGAACACAAAACATGTTCCATTATTCTACAACAGATTGACGTAAGCGAAATAGGCCTATAATTATTCGCATCTGATTTATGACCCTTCTTGAAAATGGGAACGACCTGCGCTTTCTTCCAGTCGCTAGGTACTTTACGTTCTTCCAGCGATCTACGATAAATTGCTGATAGAAAGGGGGCAAGTTCTTTAGCATAATCACTGTAGAATCTTAAGGGTATCTCGTCTGGTCCGGATGCTTTTCCGCTACTAAGTGATAGCAGTTGTTTTTCAATTCCGATATCGTTTATTTCAATATTTTCCATTTTGGCGTCCGTGCGACGGCTGAAGTCAGGGACCGTGCTACGATTTTCCGCAGTGAAACAGTTTCGGAACACTGAATTCAGTATTTCTGCCTTTCTTCGGTCGTCCTCTGTTTCGGTGCCATCGTGGTCAACGAGTGACTGAATAGGGGATTTAGATCCGCTTACCGATTTTACATATGACCAAAACTTTTTAGGGTTCTTGTTTAGATTGTTTGCCAATGTTTTATGTTCGAATTCGTTGAATGCTTCTCTCATTGCTCTCTTTACGCTCTTTTTCGCTTCGTTCAGCTTTTCCTTATCAGCTATGATTCGACTACTCTTAAACCTATGATGAAGCTTTCTTTGTTTCCGTAGTACCTTTCGTACATGATTGTTATACCACGGTGGATCTTTCCCCTCGCTTTGGACCTTAGTCGGTACGAACTTATCTAAGGCGTACTGGACGATGTTCCTGAATTTTTTCCATCACCCTGTACACCAATAGAAAAGGTGCGATAGGCTATAATGTCTCTGTCATAGTAAGATTCCAATCCTTCTAGTGCTTTATCACTACCTCGTACTACAGCAAGTGTTAACCATGAATTACCAGGAACAAGTTCAGTAGTCGTACATGAAAAATTAATCTTGCATCCAACAAATGTGATTGGACCAGTGAGTAGCTCTTCTTGAGAAACATTATTCGGCACAAAACTGAAAGTGTCCACTGTCTTGTAGACTGGTAGTCTGCTCCTCCTGTATCTTCTACGACGATACGGCATGGCTGTGTGCTTCGTGCGGCTGCCTCGAGTCGACTGAGCATGCTGCTGCCTCAGAACAGGATGTACTTCCCGTCCCCCACCAGGCGCGCACAGCGCCAGTGCGCCTTATCAGTCCCGATTGCGCAACCCACAGTTTGATTTTCCAGCAACACGGGCCTAGTAAATCTAGGGCCCGTGTTGCCCGGCTGCCTCGCTCAGCGACTAAGTCCCACTCAAGGTCACCCGCCTTACACAGCAGCATAAGGCTAAGTCACACAGCCATGTGTCTGTCTGATCACTGGACTTAGAGTATTCAGCGCTGGCTGAGCGCCTCCGGCACCGCTATATATATTTACTTAGCCCGTGTTGCTGGAAAATCAAACTTATCAGCGGAAGTGACGTCACGATAAGGCGCGCGTGACGTCTTATCAGTCCTGTCTCGGAGGTCAATATGAGCCACGAAATACTTGTTAAAAGTATTTAGTATGTGTAGAAGTGCAGAAAATTGATTTAGTTCCACAGACAAACACTTCCTTGTTTGCGTTAGAAGCATTACGTTGCGTAAATTGGTTTTTGCAGCAAAGAGAACGCGTTTTCGTAACATATACATATGAGGTCTTTTTAACTACGCCACAAACGCTCACAGGACAAGACAATCAGTATTACATATATCAGTTTGCAATGTGGTCAACCAACTTTCACTTAATAAAATAGCTTGAAGCCTACGGTTATTGTATGCTGTTTAGTTGTTTGCCTGAAGGTTATCCCACCTGTGTGATTTTCTGGCCTTATCTGCAATCAGAAACGTTCTATCCGGGTAATGTGAGACAGGATGAATATGAATGACGAAACGTGTCCTATCATAAACGTCGTATCTAGAATGCTTGTAGCGTCCTCAAAGTGCTGAGGATACGATTTCTCGACAGCTTGTGGAGAAAGGAAACTCAGTTTTTTAATTTATTTCTCTTGTATAGATCCTTTCTATTATCCATTTATCCTGTAAATTATTGCCAGTGGATGAATATTTGTATGAATGCATTTAAAATGTTTCTGCGGGCAACCAGACGAGTAAGCCTTATTAACTTGACGTGGGGGAAAAGTATACCAGAGAACGGAGAGGCAGTGAATAGTGTCAAAAACGAAAGTTTGGAATGTGGTAGGTCACACGTAACGAGAACCCCTTCTGTTTCGCCCCTCTCTTGCGGCGAGCTGGTAAGTGAGCAGACGTACGTGCTCTCCTGAGCAGTCTTGTCTAGTTCGAGAGGCGTGTACTTGAATGAGGTAAGGTAATTTGCAGAAATGATTAATCCATTTTGTTTCAGCTTCGTTATCTTAGGGAAATTTTCCATGATCCGCGTTTTCAAATTCACTTATTTCATTTCGTGTATTAAGTGTGGCTTTGTTTCCTAAGAACTGCTTTCACAGTCATCTGTGAAATGTTAACCAGTGTGAGCTACTTTCTGTTAGTTTGGTGACGTATTACCTCATGAATCGTTTGCCAGAGACCATGTAAACTGTAGCATTATTTTAACCCTGAACAATTGTGCCTAGTGCCTTCGTCCGTTACGTATCCACGTGTTCATGATATGAAAGTGTTGAGTTAAGGTCGCTATGCATTTCTGGAGCTTGAAATTGTGTATGTAAGAAGTACCAAATTGCGTGGGGATTTTTTTTTTCATTACCTGTTACTCGATTATTAACCGACATTCGACGGCCAAACGTCTCTGATACGATACCGCTCACTGCCCTATCTGTTCACGCTTTGTTGCATTAATGGGAGTAGATCGTAGTGTTAAACGTTGCTCATTTCTTCATTGTGTGGATACCTGGGGATTAAATGAGTCTCATACCACCAATTGTAATGTTAATCTTTCGCGCACGATGCCCTTACCATAATAAAGTTTCCTCCGAGACTCGCTTTGATATTGTTAACGGACCATCAATTTAATAAATAATTCTGAAGTCGAACAGATTGTGTAACTCCGTTTGCACCATGAATAATTTGTATTTCATATGTGTTGGTAAGTGCCACTGACAGTTGTTTTAAATATCACATGATCGTTTCGCCTTTTCGAATGGTTTGTGTACGATATTTTCTGATTTCCAGCCAGTCACACGTACCTAACCCTGAAAGAGCAGTGCCTACGGAATGCAAATGTTTCTTGAAAGAAAGTACGATTAAGATATGCGACCTGAATCAACACCTCCGCACATTACTTCCTCCGTCATGCCTGCTTAGATTCGAAATATCCTTTGCCAGAAATCATTATTAACCTGTTTGACTGCCATTATTCAGTTCTACTAATCATTATGAAATTCAACCATGGTAGGCAGTAAATGTAACGCAGACAGAAGAGCACATTACTTGCCCCCTTTTACGTGGCAAACCAGCCGAGGAGCGTCGGTTGTGAAGGACACAGTCCCTTTCATTGTATTCATATTATGATTTTGTGAAGTATGAGGCAATAAACTTAGAGTTCTATCACATTTTCAGTTCGTGTACTGTGTAAATCTCATTAACTGAATTCTGGATAGAGCTACTCTTTCAGAAACAACGTAGCCCTTCAAAAAGTAATCGACTTGTTTGTAATCCTACACCATTCTCAATTTTCGTATGGAATTATAGATGGTATGTTCTGTTTCATAGCTGTATGGTGCAGCTGCATACAGTGCTATAATCGATTCCTCTGCTAACGTTATGACTCCTAGCTTTGTTGATAACAATGCCCGAATGGCTTCTAATGTCGCTAGGTGCCATCAACTCTAGCGGCTATATACAAAAATACAAAATTGCATACCTTTAGAGCCTCGTTCTAAGTGTTCATTGATAAGGCGATATGTTTGTACATGCAGAAATCTGAGGGTGGAAACGGCTATTTCCCAACTGTGTGCATGCAGAAAGTGGTTGGGGGCGAGAGTGAACGGTTCAAGGCTTTACTTTACGATCAAGGGAAACATGGAATCCTTGGTTTGCACTAGAGGCTTGAACCCATCTTCAACTAGTTTCCGTACCAATTTACTTCGAAAAAAATACGAAAACTTACTATGTGTGACAGACTTAAGTTTTTCACTTGGTCGACATGCAATGCAAAGCAAGTCACTGATCAACAGCACAAAAATAAGTTTCCTTTCATTATTGACATTTAATTCCAGTACAGTGTTGGGAGGAACAGGATGAAGCAGAATTATGTCTGCTCTTCATTCGTACAAGTGTTTAAAACTCTAATGTAGTTCGCAACATTAATAAGAAGATGGATAACATAATGATGGCATTACAACAGATGATTTTGACGGAGTGATGATGATGTCCATGCTGAACGCAGAGTCGATGTAGTGGATGATGAACCTATTGACTCTGTAGGTTTGTTGGGGATAATATTCCGAAGTTTGATGATCAGTTCTGGATAAATAGATGGATGGGATAGGAGCATGACGTACACTGGAACGTTGATGTGGATGCTGGTGGGGAGCCGAGTTTGGCATTGAGGAGTGGAATTTGTCAGTTTATAAGCGCAGGATGGGAGTAATGAAATGGGATCAGATAGTCGTTGTAGGAGGAGTTGAATACTGTAGAATGAAGATTCTTGAGGTGGCATAGTGGGAGTGGCATCAGTGACTGGTTTCTAGATGAGTTCTGCTAGTCTGTGACTGTGGCATTCAGGCAAACTATCGAGCAGGCAGACTTTATGATACTCTCTAAGATGGAAAAAAAGACATATCACAAAGGAATTATCCGAATGGGGGGAAAATGTTAGATGTACATGTACGAACAGACAAGTGATTACAATTTTAGAAAAATTGTATGGTTTATTCAAGAGGAACAACTAGATAAATTGAGCAAGTCAAAAACGCGTTTGTCCACCGATATCTCTTTTATGAGTAGTTATTCGGGAACGTTATTGATTGGTAGGCTTGACGGATGTTCTTCTGATGGATGTGCCGAATTCTGTCCAATTAAAGGGGTTAGATCGTCAAAAACCCGAGCTGGTTGGAGGGCCCTGCCCATAAAGCTCCAAACATTATTGATTGGGAAGACATTCGTCGACTTTGCACGTCAAGATAGGGTTTGGCAATGATGAAGCCTTGCAGTACAAACCCACTCTGTGTGTGGACGGGTATTACCTTCCTGAGATGGAAGCCTACACTGGCTTACCATTAAGGGCAACAAAACGGAGCGTAATATATCGTCGACGGACCCCTGTGCTGTAACGGTGTCGCGGATGGCGACCAGAGGGATCTTGCCATGAAAAGAAATGGCACCCCGGACCACCACTCCTCGCTGTCAGGCCGACAATCAGGCTGGTGTCTCACACTGTTCGGAGCATCTCCAGACACGTCTTCACTGGTCGGGGTTCAGTTCGAAGCGGAACTCATCACTGAAGCCATTCCAGCAATATATAGCACGCCTGCACGCGGCGGGAGTTTCTTTCGCTTATCTTCGTGCTCGCCGAACCCCATCTTTCCCAGTAAGGCCGCTTGAACTCTCCCCAACTGAGAACGTCTGGAGCATTGTGTGGGCAGCGGCCTTCAACCAGCTCGGGATTCTGAAAATCTAATGCGCCAGTTGGACAGAATTTGGCACGATATCCATCAGCAGGACATCCAACAATTCTATCAATTAATACGAAACGGAATAACTGCATGCATAAGGGCCAGAGGTGGACCA
The DNA here is from genome assembly GCF_021461395.2 of Schistocerca americana. Classification (NCBI taxonomy): domain Eukaryota; kingdom Metazoa; phylum Arthropoda; class Insecta; order Orthoptera; family Acrididae; genus Schistocerca; species Schistocerca americana. The sequence goes on along the minus strand of NC_060124.1, from coordinate 247,547,385 downwards.
ACGCGCTATTCACTTGCTCGGTTTATGAACCTCTTTCTGTTGAACAAATCATTCAATTTTCCAGGAGGTGATAGAATCTGTACTGGTGACTGTTGAATTGAATTCAACCTATTTTATGGGGTGATAATTGTATGCAAGGAATACTTGGTAATGATGTGTATGGCCTTTGTTTCAAGAATGATCTAGATGAGCTACGCCTACAATAGTAAATAAGTGAAGAATTTGGTTTTAGTGTATAGTTTCAGTTTATGTATTTTGCCTGTTGGCCTCAGACCATTTCCTGGTCAGCACTCGTCACGCCCATGTTCCAAGTAGGTGCGTCAGATATTCATTGACATAACTACTTTGAAAGCGAGTGCGACAACTTCGTGTCAAGGAATAGGCATAATTAACAAACTGCGACTGTAGACTAAAACAAACTTTTATAATATTGTACTGGTCGCTGTTCCATTGACCGTACGTCGGAAATATAGAAAACAGGGATGACATGCATAATCATCAATCACAAATTGAATGGTTGACAGCAATTACGAACCTACATAGAAGCCTGAGCGAACAACATTATTGTGGGTACCGAATTTTACACGGGTTTCTCACTCAGTCTCGTCAGCTGTGATAAAACGGTTTGCCGGCCGGGGCGGCCGAGCGGTTCTAGGCGCTACAGTCTGGAACCGCGCGAGCCCTACGGTCGCAGGTTCGATTCCTGCCTCGGGCATGGATGTGTGTGATGTCCTTAGGTTAGTTAGGTTTAAGTAGTTCTAAGTTCTAGGGGGCTGATGACCTTAGAAGTTAAGTCCCACAGTGCTCAGAGCCATTTGAACCAGAAAAGGGTTTCCCTTCTTCTTGAAGGCAGCAGTAAATTAGGCGAGTGGTGTTTGGAACTTGTGTCTGGGACGTAGGACCCACAAAGGAGCAAGGATGCTAGAGAAAAAAGGATACTGAGAGAAACTTGGACAGCAGTGTTGTATAAAAGCCAAAATTAATTACTTCATGGTTACTGAAACTTCGCATGTTGTGGATTGAGCGGTGCATAGGTTAGAGATATGCCTTTTATTTCAAATAATAATGACCTGGAGGTAAGTAATTGTTGTGCATAAGGTATAAAGAAATGGGTTACAAAATGTTTGTCGCCTCGTGCTGGTATAGACTATTTGTCTGAAGGTTGTCAAACAGTTTTTAGTTACATCGTTGTTGACGGCCCAGTCAGATGAATATGACCACCGTCTATGTTCGAAGTCAACGTCCAGTAAAGACAGCAGGTGACAGCATTAGCAGTGAAAGGAAATGTAAAGCATGTCGTGAGAGAGGTGAGGACGGAAACGGAGCGATTTATCTGTCGTTTAAAAGGGCATGATCACTGTATATCGGTCCAACTTTGTAGACCAAGGTAGGTATAACGTGGATGGCAGACCCGGTGCAGAAGTAGATGTAGAAGAAGATGAACTGTGGTGCACCACGACCGTAGATGAACGACGGCTGGAGGGAGATGTGTGCGGGCGAACAGGCGTGCCACTTTTGAGAAACTAACTGGCCAGACGAACTAAGGGCTATCAAGAGTATCTCTTCAACGATCGTTCAGCGGAAGTTGCTTGTATGACTCTCCGCAACGGGCGCCTGGTTAATGCATCCATGCTGAGAGCTGTTCATCGGCGAAGAAAGCTGGAGTTTGTACACCAGTATCGCGACTAGACATTCGCTGAATGGCGACAGGCGACCATTTCAGATTAATCACGTTTTATACTCCATCGGTCAGGTGGTCGTTGACGTGTGCGGTGCGAAACATCTGAAAGCAAGTACGCAGGGAGCGTTATGGTCTGGTGAATGTTTTCGTGGATTTCACTGTGTGATCTCTTCTTTGTGGAAGGTATAATGGATCAACACAAGAATGTATCTACCATTGTGGGCCATGTCCACTCAGCGCGACGGCATCTACCAGCAGGACAGTGCAACATGTCACGCTGCCCACAGTGCATCTTCGCGGTTTGAAGAGCACGAGGATGAATTTACCGTACTCCAATGGCCACCAGAATCTGTGATAATCACTGCGTTTGGGCTCTTCGCGTTATGGATCCTCAGCCGAGAAACCTAGCGCATCCGGCCACGGCACTGTAAATGGTAGTATAACACTCCAATTACAGAAACCCTAATAAACAACTCTTTGTTGTAAGAGAAGTAGGAAAATTAGTCATCCTGACAGTGACGGCAGCTACTGACGACAAAAATAATTTGATCAACAGGAATGTCATGTGAATAATAATATTTATCATGAAATAGAGACTGAATGAAAGAATATGATAGGATACGTGACAAAAACATCATAGAAAGAATTTCAAAATAATTAATAACGAAGGTTAAAGCCCAGATGGTAAATTGGCCAAAGATAACATTTACCATAGAAGAGAGTTGTAGCCGCATCGAAAAGGAAGTTAGATGTGATTACAATGCAACTCGGAAATAAGAATGTTAGCTTCAGTTGCTATCTAGTCGCACTCTAGAACTATTGCGATAGTAGCATGGATGTAAGCGCTACTAGATTGTTTTAAGCTAATCGGAAGTTTGAAAGTTTTGCGATATAGACTGAAGTGTTATTCAGAAGTCATGCTAAAACAAAGTCATTTTTACCGTTAGCAAAATAACGGAATACAGAGATTCGCGACGAAATTAAATCGTGTGAGATTTGTGATGGGACTTAGCCTTCGTGATACTGAATAAGCACGAACATTCAAGGACACTGAAAAAGAAAGAGCGCCGACAGAAAAACAGTTATTAGTATCGAGTAGGTAACAGACAAACGCAAACACTAAGATCGTTCAACTACGCCGAGTTGCCAGTAGTTGTCATCAATGACAGGATTACTGATGCAAACGGAAGTAATTCCCTGAGTAAGAAACCGGTGTGCGTGCTTAGCATAGGGACAATTAATTACAAGGAACAATAAAACTGGATTCAAAGTTTAATTCTTCGTGTCGCGTACATAATTGAATAGACATTATCATGTGTATTAGTGACAATAAATTGACTATTAGAATATAATGAAGTGAAAGGTGAATTCATGGTTATTTAACAGTGAACAATCATCGATTTGTCCCAAGATCACGACGCATTCTGAACATTGCTTAAGTATATGTTACCTCTGGAATTACGTCTTGTAGTTATTGAACACGCGACGTAGCGACGTCTTGACGACGGAATAACAATTTATTAACTTAACAGCCTCGCAATTCCATAATGTGGCCACAACTTGGGTGATGGATTGAAGATTCAAGACTTTATATTATTAATATTCAACATCCATTATCGAACCGGGCATAACAAAAAGAAGAAATACAGTTAGCCATTTCGCGCAAGCTGAATAGTCTGTCTCGGACTAACAACAAAAGAAAATTGGTGGTCATCATTTCAGGTCAAGGCAGTCATCGCGTCATCGAGTGGTGCAAATTTCCGCGTTTATCAGTGAAGAAACAAGAGCGGCTTACACATTCTGATGCGCTGCTCTATCGAAACATTGACACTAATCACGAAAGGCGGTATCTGAAATATGACCAAACCACGCGAGGAGTTTGTGTTTTCTTACTAGTTACGGACGCTGTTCCACGTCATACTGACTGGGACAACCATCACCGCCGACTCGTGTCAACTCTAAGGAGACGCCGACGCCACAGTAGGGCTCCAGATACCTGCCGTTACCTTCCAGAATCTCATTGACTCTCTTCCTGCACGCCTTCCAGCGGTCCGCGCTGCAGATGATAATTACTCAGGCTTCTGACAGGTTGTCACCTCAATGTGATCGCCAGTGTGGTTATACCCGACTAAATCATTAACTACTACACAAAAGGAAGTAGAGACCTAGGTCAGCCAACGAAACAATGGACACAAATTTTGTGAGAACCGAACAGGCGTACCGGCCGGAGTGGTCGAGCAATTCTAGGTGCTACAGTCTGGAACCTCGCGACCGCTACGGTCGCAGGTTCGAATTCTGCCTCGGGCATGGATGTGTGTGATGTCCTTAGGTTAGTTGGGTTTAAGTAGTTCTAAGTTCTAGGGGACTGATGACCTTAGAAGGAAAGTCCCATAGTGCTCAGAGCCATTTGAACCAGACAGGCGTGTAAGGCGGCGATACTTCTTCAAGTAAGAAAGTTACGTGAAGATTAGGTTCATGAGAGTATTTTTGGTCCGTCGTTGCAACTACAAAATGCGTGATTTTTTTCACCAGAAGCGTTTCGCTTTATTGAGGTAAAACATCATCAATGGTTTGTAATTAAGTTTATTTACATTTTGATTCACTTTTTAGATCGAAAAACAGTTCGTTAAGAATAGGTTGGTTTGTACTTACGGTGATTTTTCGGCTGCTTTCTCGCTTACATCGGGAAATGCTGATGATGCTTTACCTCACTAAAGCGAAACGCGTCTGGTGAAATAAATTACGCATTTTGTAGTTGCAACGACGGATCAAAAATACCCTAATGAAATATAAAGCAACTACGGGCACTATGGCCACACAAATGCAGAAGATTAGGTGTTAAAAGTATAATACTTGTTTTTATGAGAGCAGAAATTATGTATCTGGGCTCATTCATGCGTCCTATTAAGGCACTTGAAAATGTAGCAATCTAACGTCTAAATAGATAGCATCTAAAGCTAAGAGAAATAAATATTGATGAAGAAAAACAAAAATTAAAAGTCTATTTTCGTATAATTCATCATGTTCAAACACATCAAAGACCAGGGCACTAAACAGAACGAGAGTAATATTTAATAGTAAACGTACTCTTAAGTTTGTTCCTTCTCCCAGATGACGCATTAGTTTCGCCTCAAATGTAATGGTTCCACCATCTCTAGGGCGCTGAACAATTCATAGCGTTCCATATTTCGCTTAATCATACGAATGCTTTTATCGTATCAAATATTAATCTGTGAAATGGAGGTCCGCCTACGATCAAATATGAAACAGGATTGGAACATTATTTCGGGAAGAGCTTTGTTAATTTTGCCATTACGCGATTATGCTCGGAAATATTTATGGTTGCCTGACAAATTGTTACCATTAAGCAAGGTTTGCAACTTCATGTGTTGTGACTACTAAAACACTTCGGTTTATTTTTCTGGCCTGTATACGGGAAACTCCCTTGACAAATTAATCACTATGTAATATATTGATTATTTTAAGGAACTAGATGGTTGAAATGGCTCTGAGCACTATGCGACTTAACTTCTGAGGTCATCAGTCCCCTAGAACTTAGAACTAATTGAACCTAACTAACCTCAGGACATCACACACATCCATGCCCGATGCAGGATTCGAACCTGCGACCGTAGCAGTCGCGCGGTTCCAGACTGCAGCGCCTAAGGAACTAGGACAAAAGGTTTACGTGTATCATGATTCAATGAATGTATGCTAATTTCTAAAACCGGAGGAAGAAAATGATCTCAGGAAAACATTTCTTCTGTTTTCATGTCTCTCGCCGTTTTCATTATTGTCTGCCTTTATTTATTTGGGGAAATTCGATGATCATTCGTTTAAAATCATGACCACCATTAACATGATGGAGAGACAAAGGTACTTTGCTGCTGGCTTAACAGTATTTTGTCGAAGCCTGAAATTTTCTGTGTTGCTGTTATGGTCTTCACTCCGAAGACAGGTTTGAACCAGCTCTGCACACTTGTCTATCCTATGCAAGGCTCTTCATCTCCGAATAACTACTGCAACTGTACATGCACTTGAACAAGGTTTCCATTTAAATCTCTTGGTCCTCTGCAACAATTTTTGTCGCCCACACCACCTCCAGTACGAAAATGACAATTCTGTGGTGTCACAGAATGTGTTCTGTTAACCGATCCCTTTATTTAGTGAAGTTGTGTCACAAATTTTTCTTCTCTCCATTTCTCTTCATCACTACCTCAGTATTTACGCGATCCAGCCATCTAATCTTCAGCATTCGTCTTTGGCATCCTATTTCAACAGCGTGTATTCTCTTATTGTGTGAACTGTTTATTTTACCTAAAAATCTATATTAGAAAAAATACTCTTATGTTTAGGAAATATATACACTATATGATCAAAACTATCCAGAAAACCCCAAAAACATACGTTTTTGATATTAGGTGCATTATGCTGCACCTACTGCCACATACTCCATATCAGTTATCTCAGTGGTCGTTAGACATCTTGAGAGAGCAGAATGGGGCGCTCCGCGGAACTCACGCACTTCGAACGTGGTCTGGTGATTGTGTGTCAGTTGTGTCATACGTCTGTACGCGAGATTTCCACACTCCTAAACATCCCTAGGTCCACTGTTTCAGATGTGATAGTAAAATGGAAGCGTGAAGAGACACGTACAGCACAAAAACGTACAGCCCCAAATCGTCGGTTGACTGACAGAGTCCACCGACAGTTGAAGAGGCTCGTAATGTGTAATAGGCAGGCATCTATCCAGACCATCACACAGGAATTCCAGACTGCATCAGGATCCACTGCAAGTACTATGACAGTTAGGCGAGAGATGAGAAAACTTGGATTTCATGGTCCAGCGGCTGCTCATGAGCCACACACCACGCCAGTAAATTCGAAACAATGCCTAGCTTGGTGTAAGGAGCGTAAACATTGGACGATTGAACAGTGGAAAAACGTTGTGTGGAGTGACGCATCACGATACACAACGTGGTGAACCGATTGCACGGTGTGGGGAATGGCAACGGCCAGGTGAACGTCATCTGCCAGCGTGTTTACTGCCAACAGTAAAATTGGGAGGCGGTGGTGTTATAGTGTGGTCGTGTTTTTCACGGAGGGGGCTTGCACCCCTTGTAGTTTTGCGTAGTACTATCACCACACAGGCCTACATTGATGTTTTAAGCACCTTCTTGCTTCCCACTGTTAAAGAGCAATTCGGGGATGACGATTTCATCTTTCAACACGATCGAGTACCAGTTCATAATGCACGGCCTGTGGCAGAGTGGTTACACGACAATAACAGCCCTGTAACGTTCTTGCCTGCACATTGTCCTGACCTGAATCCAGTAGAGCATCTTTGGGATGTTTTGGAACGCCAACTTCGTGCCAGGCCATACCGTCCAACATCTATCCTCTCCTCAGTGGAGCACTCCGTGAAGAATGGGCTGCCATTCCCCAAGAAACCTTGCAGCACCTGATGGAACGTATGCCTGCGAGAGTGAAAGCTGTCATCAAGGCCAATAACACACTGAAGTCCAGCTTTACTGATGGAGGACGTCACGAACTTGTAAGTCATTTTCAGCCAGGTGTCCGGATACTTTTGATCACATTGCGCATTATCTAAAAATCTCACTTTCATCCATACCGATGATTTCCTTTCCTGTGAGAATTTTTGTGAAATAATGATCGTGAATCGTCTTCTTGTGGTCTCGCTGCATAACGAGGCCGCTTAATCCTTGTAGATTTTACCTTTAAAGCAGTAGCTGGTTGTTTAAATACATCGACCTAATTTTGTTACCCTTTCTCCAAGAGCCAAAAACTATCCCCTTTTGCAAAGAAGTGTGGTAGTTACTTCTATTTTTCTCCTGTTTTATCGATCTATAAGTGTAAAGTTGCAATACCTAGGGTGTAAGTGAAACATTTCATAACTCCCTAGCCTCTCGACTCAAAAATGAGCTACCAAATGCACAGAGCAGTCATTCACATACACCGCACATGGATAAAGAAGTAATAGTGCCTTACCGATAGTGATTTAGTTTTTGTCTACTTATTTACTGTATTTCCTCCATCAAATTGGTTGGATCATGTGATCAAAACTACGAGGGTATTTCTGAAGCAGTCTCTTTAAGACCTTTACGCAACAAGAGCGGCGCGTTGTCAGACGCGAGCAAATGTTTCCAGTTTCCTGCAGCCACAGTTCTGCTGCGGTCCGGATAACAGGCGCGTCACAGGGTGTGAGTGAAACTTGGCGGCGGCTGAGATTTATTTCGAAGCTGAAGTAATACGCGGCCCAGAACGATTCCTGTTGATTCCTGTAGTCTAAACGTGTAAGTTCCACAAAGATTTGCCGTGAAATTCTGGCTGTATATGGACCAGATGCAGTGTCGGGTCCAACCGTAGTGAAACGGTGCCGACAATTTCACCAAGGCGCACAGACCTGGGTGACGCTGATCGGGAAGGAAGACCATCGACATCGACCACGGACGAAAATGTCTAGGCTATCGAGGAACTGATTTGCGACCGTCGCACATTTTCCAAAGACGAGGACGGTCACACAGCTGTTCTCGAATGGCAGCATGACCAAGGAGCAAAATTCTATCGTCAAGCGCTGATGACCTTGCTTTTGAACACCCGTAGCCTCCAAACACATACACACACAAACACACGTTCACACACAAACACACACACACACACACACTATCGTCGAGGAACTGAAAGCCAGCCGCTGAGGCCGAGCGGTTCTAGGCGCTTCAGTCTGGAACCGCGCGACCTATACGGCCGCAGGTTCAAATCCTGCCTCGGGCATGGATGTGTGTGATGTCCTTAGGTTAGTTGGGTTTAAGTAGTTCTAAGTTCTAGGGGACTGATGACCTCAGATGTTAAATCCCATAGTTCTCAGAGCCATTTGAACCATTTTTTTGAGGAACTGAACGACTGGTAGAGTTTTGCGGCCGTTGTTTACAGAGAGCTGATGACGATGTTGAAAAATAGTGTCATGTATGTGTATCGCTTTGAAGTGTAGTGCAGCATCCAATAAAAGTTGATTAGCCTGCCATAATAGTGTGTTACTTACTTTTAGAAGTCCCTCGTACTTCGTTATGGGGCAACACACCAGAAAATGGACAGAAGAATAATAACTAAAATTGTCAGAAGTGAAAGAGGGGAATAAAAGAAGAAGGAAAACACAAAATGACTGCCTAAAGTAAACAGGATAAAGAGCATGTTACAGTACAAACGTCTCACTGAGAGGCAGTCGTGAAGAGAAGCGCTAGAGTGTGGGAAAACAAAGCCATTCCACATTGATTTGAAAATCTGTCGTTTATCATTTAGATTACTTACTTCTACTACACTGAAGCGCCAAAGAAACTGGTACAGGCATGCGTATTCAAATACAGAGATCTGTATACAGACAGAATACGGCGCTGCGACAAGTGCCTGGCGCAGTTGTTAGATCGGTTACTGCTGCTACAATGGCAGGTTACCAAGATTGAAGTCAGCTTGAACGCGGTGCTATAGTCGGCGCATGAGCGGTGGGACACAGCATCTCCGATGTAACGATGAAGAGGGGATTTTCCCGTACGACCATTTCACAAGTTTACCTTGAATATTAGGAATCCTGTAAAACATCAAATATCTGACATTGTTGAGGCGGGAAAAAGATCCTACAAGAACGGGATCAACTACGACTGGAGAGAATCGTTCAACGGGACAGAAGTGAAACCCTTCCGCAAATTATAAGCTTCAGCGTACGAACCATTCAACGAAACATCATCGACAAGGGCTTTTGGAGCGGAAAATTCACGGGTCTGTCCTTTATCACTGCACGACGCAAAGCTTTACGCCTCGCCTGGACCCTTCAACACCAACATTGGAGTATTGATGAGTGGAAACATGTGGCGTCGTCGGACGAGCCTCGTTTCAAATTGTATCTGACGGATGGATGTGTACGGGTACGGAGACAATCTCATGAATCTATCGACCCTACATGTCAGCAGGGGAGTGTTCAAGCTGGTGGAAACTCTCTAATGATGTGGGGTGTGTGCAGCTGGAGTGATATGGGACCCCTGATACGTCTAGATATGACACTGGCAGGTGGCAAGTACGTAAGCAACCTGTCTGATCACCTGCATCCATTCATGTCCATTGTGCATTCTGACGTACTGGGGCAATTCCAGCAGGCCAGTGGGACAACTGACACGTCCAGTACTGCTACAGAGTGGCTCCAGGAACACTCCTGTGTGTTTAAACACTTCCGCTGGGCACGAAACTCCCCTGACATGAACATTATTCAGCATATCTGGGATGTCTTGCAACTTGGTCTTCAGAAGAGATCTCCACCCCCTCTTACGTATTTATGGACAGCCCTCCAGGATTCATGGTGTCAGTACCCTCCAGTACTACTTAACAGGTTAGTCGAGCCAATACGACGTCGTTTTGCGGCACTTCTGTGTGCTCACGGGAGCGTTACACGATATTAGGCAGGTATACCAGTTTCTTTGGCTCTTGAGTGTAAAAGGCTATGAAGATATAACCAGCAATATGATAGTGTAGGTGTGAGTGTCGCACCTGTTGGACAGTATATCTATGAACACATGATTTTGTTTAGTCGGAACTACAGTCTAGTGACTGATTTTAGAATAACATAGAGGAAAGCGCGCTATAGACAGCCGTAAGTAGTTTCCGCCATTTTCTACAGTTTTTATTGTTGTTAGATACGAAATTGTCTTTTATGCAATATTTCGCCCTCTTCGTATTTAAATTCCTCATAATACATTAAAGCTATTTGTAAAATATTGTTAATTTTTTGGTTACTTTATAATTATTTTATTTTTAATTTTGTGCTGAAAAAAATGCTATATTCTTTTAGAACTATGCACATAATTTCGATCATATGTAGGGGGGGGGGGGGGGGGTCCACAGCCTCAATGCGTGTTAACAGAGAAAACTTGGTCCAAAGAGGCTGTAATATACACTAAGTCTTCACTGCTTATCAGAGCTCAATTCGAAGCCTACCCCAGACAGCGATGCGATACGTATCAGACTGACACCTGCCATACGCCCAAACAACCAGGAGTGATGGTCTGGGGTGCCATTCCTTTGCATAGCAGGAGTCCTTTGGTTGTCAACCGCTGCACTGTTACGGCAGAGCGATACGGCGACGATTTTCCATGGCCCGTTTTGTTCTGCGCCATCACACGGAAAGAGTTTCTACTGCTTGTCTTCGTGCCTGCCAGACGCCGCCTTTGCCAGGAACGTCTCTAGATCTCTCCCCAGTTGAGAACGTTTGGAGCATTATGGGCAGGGCCCTCCAACTAGCTCGGGATTTTGAGGATCTAACGGCATAATATACCGCAGAAGGACATCCAGCTTCAAGCTTGAGACTTGTAACAAGTGCCTGAAAATGGCTAGCAGTCGAAATTAGCTAATAGCATGGGGATTAAATTCATTACAGCTTATACGGATCATGTTTTCTTTCTGTTTATAGACCATGTGGACAATTAAACCACACGTAGTCTGTCGTGTATCATCTTGTACCTCGAAACAGAAGAAGGTCATTTACCATCTACATCTACATCCACACTCCGCAAGCCACCTGACGGTGTGTGGCGGAAGGTACTTTGAGTACCTCTGTCGGTTCTCCCTTCTATTCCAGTCGCGTATTGTTCGTGGAAAGGAAGATTGTCGGTATGCCTATGTGTGGGCTCTCATCTCTCTGATTTTATCCTCATGGTCTCTTCGCGTGATATACGTAGGAGGGAGCAATATACTGCTTGACTCCTCGGTGAAAGTATGTTCTCGAAACTTCAACAAAAGCCCGTATCGAGCTCGCAGAGTCTTCCACTGGAGTTTATCTATCATTTCGATAACGCTTTCGCGTTTACTAAATTATCCTGTAACGAAGCGAGCTGCTCTCCATTGGATCTTCTCTATCTCTTCTATCAACCCTATCTGGTATGGATCCCAGACCGGTGAGCACTATGCAAGCAGTGGGCGAACAAGTGTACTGTAACCTACTTCCTTTGTTTTCGGATTGCATTTCCTTAAGATTCTTCCAATGAATCTCAGTCTGGCATCTGCTTTACCGACGATTAGTTTTATATGGTCATTCCATTTTAAATCATCCTAATGCCTACTCCCAGATAATTTATGGAATTAACTGCTTCCAGTTGCTGACCTGCTATATTGTAGCTAAATGATAAAGGATCTTATTACGTATTCTCAGCACATTACACTTGCGTATACTGAGATTCAATTGCCATTCCCTGCACCATGCGTCAATTCGTTGCAGATCCTCCTGCATTTCAGTACAATTTTCCATTGTTACAACCTCTCGATATACTGCAGCATCATCCGCAAAAAGCCTCAGTGAACTTCCGATGTTATCCACAAGGTCCTTTATGTATATTGTGAATAGCAACGGTCCTACGACACTCCCCTGCGGCACACATGAAATCACTCTTATTCGGAAGACTTCTCTCCATTGACAATGACATGCTGCGTTCTGTTACCTAGGAACTCTTCAATCCAATCACACAATTGGTCTGATTGCCCATATGCTATTACATTGTTCATTAAACGACTGTGGGGAACTGTATCAAACGCCTTGCGGAAGTCAAGAAACACGGCATCTACCTTGGAATCCGTGTCTACGGCCCTCTGTCCCGTGGACGTATAGCGCAAGCTGGGTTTCACATTATCGTCTTTTTCGAAACCCATGCTGATTCCTACAGAGTAGATATCTAAGTCTCCAGGAAAGTCATTATACTCGAACATAATACGTGTTAAAAATTCTACAACTGATCGACGTGAGAGACATAGGTCTATAGTTCAGCAGATCTGTTCGACGTCCCTTCTTGAAAACGGGGATGACCTGTGCCCTTTTCCAATCCTTTGGAACGCTACGCTCTTCTACAGACATATGGTACACCGCTGCAAGAAGGGGGCAAATTCCTTCGCGTATTCTGTGTAAAATCGAACTGGTATCCCATCAGGTCCAGCGGCATTTCCTCTTTTGAGCAATTTTAATTGTTTTTCTATCCCTCTGTCATATATCGATATCTACCATTTTGTCATCTGTGCGACAATCTAGAGAAGGAACTACAGTGCAGTCTTCCTCTGTGAAACAGCTTTGGAAAAAGACATTTAGTATTTCGGCCTTTAGTCTGTCATCCTCTGTTTCAGTACCATGTTGGTCACAGAGTGTGTAGACATTTTGTTTTGATCCACCTACCGCTTTGATATAAGACCGTGGAACCTGTGATACTTGCAAATGAGTTGATTCTTGAACGTCTTAACAAATTTATCACTTCGAACTGAGCCCCGATGTCCAGTGAAGGCGTGTCTGGAATAATGGTACATAATTTGTGTTCGCTTCCAAACGCATCTATTTCGGCAGGTTGTTGAAAACGCTTGTGCTTGATTTGATTTCACTAGTTAATATTGTTGCGTAGTAGAGTAATAATGTAAAAGATAGACGTTTAAAGAGAGTACTGAAAAAATTTTCACCATTACAACTCTTTTAAATTTCTACAGAATACTTGTTGCTTTGTGCATGACCACGTAGTACCTTGGAATATTTCAAATTGGGAAAAACCTTTATTTTTCCAGAGTAGTTTTTGTAATTTCCCAAAAAGACTGCAGCGCTCAAAAGGGGGATGCCATAATTTAATAATGGAATACGAAAGTATACTGAGCTACAACACTGTCCCCTACATCTTTCTGTTTAAATTATCGTTGTTCGAGTAAAATGATGCGTTCAGGGCTCTCTGCTGTTAGATAAGGTAACCGACTGTGACAGGCTTTTGATTACGAGACGGAGGGCAGCTTTAGCAGAGCCGCCGCCCCTAGAGCCAGGGAGCAGCTGAGCAGCCCCTCATTGTGATTCCAGGTGGGCCGCAAAATCAATCCGGCGGCGAAGCTCTATTAAAACTTGGTGGCGCCTCGCAGGCGGCGTGTATTCTATTAAGCAAGCCCGGCCGGCGGGACAGGCGCGCCCGAGTAAAAGGCGGACCCGCCCGGTCCAAGCGGAAGTTGGCGTCTCTGCCGGGTGGAGTGAGGGCCGCCCTAAAGGGCCTCCAGCTAGGGTTGGGAAGCGCTGCGAGTGCCGGCTGCCAAGGTCCAGGCGCAGCCGATATTCTCCCTGTACTCCAGTTCTCGGTATTAGGGCTTTTTAATGGCTGTGGATATATAACGAATGGGATTTCTGCAGGGTTCAGTTCGGGTCCAGTACTATTGCTTGTTAAAGGGACATCAAAATACATCGCCAAAAGTTTGCAAATGGACTAAAGTATTAATTGTGCACGTTGGGCTACAGTGTTACACTTCCTACCGGGGAATTGGTTACGCTAATCTTTTAATTAATATGTTCCACAAACGCTGGAGAATACACCACAGGGTTCAGTTTTGTGTCCAATATTATTCGTTGTTCAGGGAGTAGAGAACGCTACGACCAAAATTTTGCATGTCGATTAAAGTATTAATTCCGGGTAATTCGCTGCAACGTTACAGTTCCTGCAAGAGAACTGGCTCCAGAAACCTCTTAATTAACGTGTTCTACAAAGGTTGGAGAATACATGAAAACTAGCGAAATAGTCCACGACAGAAATGTTTTTAAATGTTAAATGTGGTTCAGAAAAACACTTTTAATTTTAACTGATTTAAAATTTAAAGATTTCAAATAACGTATTCGCTCTGTCTTTTTTAAATAATAAATCACATTTCAAAACCAGAACCATTTCTGCGTGTTTTGCGCTTAAGCATATCAGACGATAATTATTGTTGATTGGTAAATTGATTGTTGGATGCCTTCGCTCCAGATGTTTGCTCAGCTATTTTGAAACATAATGTTTCACCAAAAATAGAACACTATGTGATTTTGTTGCTTTAGTCTCCTATAGAAATATATTTCCAAAAATAACTTCTTGACACCTACATATAAAACTTGATTTAATATTTAAAATTCCCACTTTTCTGCAGTATACATGACACATTTATTTGATAGACGCCCTCATGATTGCAGTCAAGAAAGGACAGCATTCTTGGTGCAGTAGATGTACCACGGGTTAACTCTCGGACCTGTGCACTGCTTCCGAAGCGGGACGATTCTATTCTCTGAGGTCGCACTCAGTTAATTGTTACAGCAGGAGCAAATACAATACGTTCCAACCTCAAGCATCACCCTACCCACTTAGGAGCTATTGACGAGTCACGGCTGCGGCGGACAACAGCAGACATGAACAATCCAAAGGAATGAATACTGTGCATGTGCGCGAACAGCCCAATGACTGCACGAAGCTGTCTGTGCGTAACAGCTTAAGAGACGAAACTCTAAAAAGCGTGTGTCATACGGGGCGATTTTTCTCGCAGCGAGTGATCTTCATTTCATGTAGCCGCTAATAGCTAGTCTCACTGAGCTGTACGAGTAAGCATCAGCTAGTGGAGCGTCGTAGGAATCTCATTCCTAGTGGCGAATAAATCAGTTCAAATGGCTCTAAGCACTATGGGACTTAACATCTGAGGACATCGGTCCCCTGGACTTAGAACTACTTAAACCGAACTAACCTGAGGGCCTCACACACGTCCAAACCCGAAGCAGGATTCGAACCTGCAACCGCAGCAGCAGTGCGGTTCCGGACTGAAGCGCCTAGAACCGGTCGGTCACATCGGCTGGCAACAATTCAGTTTCCATAGCCCCGATACGATTGTTTCGTTCAGTTTGAAGATCTAGAATAAAATGGGTTCGCAAGTGGGTTCGCAGCTGGACCAGCCGAAGAAGAAAAGTGGTTGTTTCTGCATGGTTTTGAGAGAACTAGTTTCGGAGGAGCCACTGCCTACAGAAATATTCTAGCGATAACTCAAGGAAAATTTCGGGAATTATATGAACTGGTTACTATACAAATTATGAAAGAAAAGACACACTGATAAGAAGTGCGATTCCATCCAACATTAAACTAGAAATCGCCTTGCTTTACTCGTCAAGTCGTGATAGCCTGAAATTTTTGCAATACTTATTCAGAGTTCTTGCAATACCTACTTTTCTGCCAATGTTTATCAAGGTATTTACAACACACTGGCGAGATTTATAAAGTTCAGGTTCATTAGTTTACCTTATTTTTTCTACGTTGGATACAGAAGGGCTACTCCTCTCTTTTCAGCTGTAAGCCTTATATAATATGATGTGAAACCTTTAAAATATCTGACAGTGTGATACGATTACGATATTTTAATTGTAAATGCATTCCGATATATAAAAGTTCAAATTTCTTTTACACAAACAAAGTATTAACGAATTATCTGAACAATGCAGAAAGCATAATATATAAAAATGGTAGGACTATTCCACCCAGTCAAGAGGCTCTTCCGCCTAGCGTATTTCAGTGTAAAGCACATACCACAAGTAAACATTTTTTGTACTTTAGCACCCACATACACTGCGTGAAACCATGTAGCATTTTCCTGGCAGTTTATCCAGAGGAGCTTGTTTCACATTTCCCTCAGACCATAAAGCAATTGGCTTTCCCTTTTGCATGTACAGACTATCTTAAAAGAAATCAATAAAAAGTTTTGTCTTGAATTTTGCAGTAAAACCTCAATGAAACTAATAATTTGACTGAGCGACAATAGCCTCACGTGTACAGGCCGAAACAGCCCCATGTACAGACATTTGAAAGACGCTGCAAATCAAACCTTTGTGGAAAAGCCAGAAATATTTGTTTACACACATAGTATAACCTGTGTTCTTATACAAGAAACAGCAGAATTAATCACGTTATTGTGCACGGTATACTTTAATTTTTAAGGCTGTATTTTTCATCTATGACAATAACCCATTACAGTTCGCTTACCTCTAAGTTTGTTCTTCTGACGTGTCGGTAATATAACAGAAAATACCCTAACAACAACGACACTCGGCGACACAGAGATACTGGCATACACTGAAGGCAAAGCGACCTTGACTCTGTGACAAACTAGCGCACTGTTGCAACATTTCTTATTTCAGGACGGTTAGCACCATGAGCGTAACATCCCCGCTGTACACTATACTCGTATGTTAAATGAAGACATACATTTAAATACAAAATTTTATTGCTTTTATTAACATTTTTATACCTTTCATATGTTTAGTTTTCAGATCTCGATTAAGAAACAAACATAACTGAAATGAACTTAGACCATGAACGTATAAGTTTACAATAGTATTGCACAAACGTACAGAATCGCCTTTCGGATAGGGCTGATAGTCGTTTGACTGGATTGTGTGTGTGTGTTCATGTACATCGATGACAGTGGCTTCATCAGTGTTTTCCTGGTCAACTTCGTAATGATCTGAGGCGACAGGCTGTCAAGTAGAGGCCACTGATGGGCAGCCTCTGAAAGGACTGGATGGTGTTGACAAGTGAGTAAATGGAGACAGAGTTGTAGAAAGCAAGGTGTTCTATTTTTCTTGAGTGATGAGATCTTGCATTACTTCCTGAATATAATAAAATTTCACGTCAGAAGTTTTATGAGTTGAGATGCGAAATACATTGCACAGTGGTCATATTTATCGTGAGTAGCATTTTGATGTTATTCCTGAGATGTTGCGAAGTTTTGCAACAGATTGATTCATAATCGGCAACAATTTTTTTTTTTTTTTTTTTTTTTTTTGCGTATTTGGTGGTGCCGTTGACAGCTCACTCTTGACTGTGGAGAAAGAAGTTGACTGAAACACTGTAAGCGTGAGGTTGATCTGAGATTCTGTTATTCTGCGTAACGGATTAATCTGAGATGTACCCTTTACCCTGTGGCTCCTGCAAGATACAATATCCACCCCCACACTACTACAGAAGTCAGACAGACGCTCCTAACAATTTCCACCCCCACACTACTACAGAAGTCAGACAGACGCTCCTAACGCTAAAGAGAAATGCCTGAAAAACTTTCAGCAATAAATATCTTCTAGAGTCATCCGCTGTAAGGAAATGACACAAAAATTCACAAAATTTCTTACGTAACTAGTGGGATACTTGGGTACTGGAGTAGTGCTAGTTAGTGTAAGAAAAACATGAAACTAACGAATGTTATTATTTATTTTGCAAAAATTCTGAGAAATCACAATGGCACTTTTAGTTACGAATTGAACAAGTTATATCCTGGTTCTTTTCGGAATGTGAAGTTACCTCTCAAGGATAGGATTCGTTAATGAAATTTCTATACAAAGTTTAAGATGGTTGTTGACTTGGCAGAATGGCTGAGAGGCGCGCCTACTCAACTTGAATAATTATCCTTTAGAATGTTGCTAGGCACGGTCGAGGCTGTCGCGTGTGAAACGCAGTGAAGTGTACTGTTGTGGAGGACATATGGGGTTCGCAATAGCTGTAGCGCACAATACCGTAAGCTGCGACGTCTGCTGTCTGCGCCGCTCGCTGCTGACAAATAAGATAACTCTCGTTCTATCTGGATTGACCTTCACCAATCAAACTCTCCCTATGCCTTGATGAAGTCAAGGACTCCTATTTGCCCCTAGTATAACTATTGGCGTGGTACACCTGTCAGACAACCAGCCCACCGCGATGCCACTCAAAAATTCGCCCGCAGGCGTTTACCTATAACTCTGTCCGTTCACACCGCACAATAAGTGTATTAGCCAACACAGTGAACAACGCTTAATCGCAAGCACTTGAAGGAGTCGCACTTCGATTCGCTCTCGACAGAGGTGCTCTCCCAATGAAGTACTGAGGAGAGACTTGTTCCTCGCTCCAAGAGCGACAACGGAACGGCGCCTCTCCACGCCAGACGTGAAGGGGTATATCTTCCGGTCTCTTCCATTACTGCTTCAGCTGAAGGCGTCAGAAATATCGTCTGCCAATCAGCATTGCTCTTCTAAAACGGGAGAATGACGTTTCGTTTAAGGCGACCAATCCGGAAATCTGTAGTACCGGCGTTTGGCGTTTGCTGTCTCCCTGTGAAAATGTCTGAAACTGCGTGCTGTGTGTAAAGAATGCGTAGGTTGGCCGCTCCCAGACGATGTAGCGGAATTTGCTTTTAAGCGGTACACAGGGTCGTTCCTCCTTTCCCTCGGGCGAACGCTGTCCACTCTACGGGCGGCCACCGACCCACGTAGATGGGTTGGGACTGGCCTCCTGGCGTGCGGTTGCCTCTCTCGAACTAAAAGTTCCTGTGACCGTCGTGTCTGGAAAGTATGTGTGTACGCCAGCCTCGAGTATTTCAACCACGGTGCGCACTTGCGATTTATTAGTTATTTGGATATCGTTTACATGAATTCATAGAACATTGATTTTATCTTACCGAGTTTGGGTTCGAATGAAGCGTCTTGATGTGCGGGATATGATTGTGAGGGCTGAATATGTAAGCAATGAAGGTCAGGAGACCACGACGTCTTACAACACTTGAACCATATAAATTCGTTGAGGGGCGGTAGCAGGTATGAAGAAACTGTTTGATGAGTAAGTTTTAGTATTATTTTCTCTTACAGGTTCCTACTTAAGTTAAAGCCACTCAAAAGCCAATTGAAACGGAATGGAACTTTCCTACTTTCTGTTGTTTTTCATACGGGAAGCAGATTGCATACAGCACTTCAACACTTTACAATTACAACGGATTTTACAACATTGTGCCGCTTTCAGTGGCTGATACTGAGTAATGCTTCAGATACATGTATGTCAGAAGCGATGGAAGAGCTTCCTACAGTATCATATTCCAAATGCCTAAGTTGGATATTGCGCATGAAAGGAATTTGCTCAGTTGGCCTGGAGGTGAACATTGTGTGAGAGAAGACGCTTTTCTACTTCGAATGAACTCAGTGCAGCCAAACAGCTACAGGCAGCTTTTTGCTGGAAGAACAAAATTTTGATTATCGCTTGTCAAGATCGCGACGACTCAATGAAAATGGCTTCGTAATCCAGGCTTCACGATTTCGTGTTTTTCGAAACCTAGCTGATCTGCAAGTTGAAACAACAGATGTGCTCGTAAAGTCTGCATGTAGCCTGCACAACTGACTGCGTGAAACTGTTTCCCAAGCAGATACTTGGATGAAGAGGATTTGACTAAAGGCGAAATTAACTAAGGACAATAGAGGCGGGATATGATAAATCAACTTGCAGCAGCTATTCGCATCGTTGTGGGATATTCATCTAAACACTATTCAAAATGGTTCAAATGGTTCTGAGCACTATGGGACTTAACATCTATGGTCATCAGTCCCCTAGAACTTAGAACTACTTAAACCTAACTAACCTAAGGACATCACACAACATCCAGCCACCACGAGGCAGAGAAAATCCCTGATCCCGCCGGGAATCGAACCCGGGAACCCGGGCGTGGGAAGCGAGAACGCTACCGCACGACCACGAGCTGCGGGCAAACACTATTCAAATGATGTAGAACCAGTGAGGAATAGTTATGCTAGGGCCTTTACCAACTACATTATATGCGCCGTGGCAACTGAATTCATTGAAAAATTGTTAACAGCGCAGTTTATACTTAACGAAATACGAACACTATCTTGTTAAGAGTAGTACATGAATAAAACAATGTCAGCATTCGAGGTGAATAAAGTGTAAGTGCTGCTTTTAGTTGCAGAGGAGCGTGGGGGGCACAAAGTAGCAAGGCTGCTGCAGGGTGAGGAGTCGTGAGAGGGGAAATGATTTCGCGTTTGTCTCCCAAAGCTGACAACATCCTGGCGTGTGCGTCTCGTGACGAGGAGTGCATTGGAAAAATTTCACAAGTAAGGATTCGTGAATGTGCATTGTACCGACGGTAACTTTCAAATCTGACATTTATGTCGCTGATGTTCGCAGCAACTGGGGGGGGGGGGGGGGGGAAGCACTCACCCGGAAGTGTTTCGCCTTGTTCCGGCATGTGACGATCAGCGTGGAACAGCAATCGGCCAACTGAAAGTGTGGCATCTTCATGTATAACCATCGGTCCGTGCATGACAGTGATCGCTACAAATACGTTCCAAAATGCCGCACGCGAAAACGCGATGTTTCAAGGGGTTATGCCTCGGGTTATATTGATCAGATAAGAGGCCATGTGCTTTGAGTATCTCTTGGCCTAGCGATCCTTTGTGTAGCTATCGTAACAGTGGGCATACTCTAGCTAACCTTCATTACAGGATCAAAATTCAAACATTACCCAGTTTCTACAGCTCAATTAGATTGAGCAAATCGGTTGGGCCGCCTTGGGTGACCAAGCGGTTCTAGGCGCTACAGTCTGGAACCGCGCGACCGCTGCGGTCGCAGGTTCGAATCCTGCCTCGGGCAGGGATGTGTGTGATGTCCTTAGGTTAGTTAGGTTTAAGTACTTCTAAGTTCTAGGGGACTGATGACCTCTCCAGTTAAGTGCCATAGTGCTCAGAGCCATTTGAACCATTTGAAATCGGTTGGTTATTTTGCCTCAGGTGTCATAGAGGGAGAGCCTTAGACACTTTGTACGCCGAATAGCCAAGGAAACTGGTACAGCTGCCTAATATCGTGCAGGGCCCCCGCGAGCGCGCATAAGTGCCGTAACACAACGTGGTATGGACTCGACTAATGTCTGAAGTAGAGGTGGAGAGAATTGACACCATAAATCCTGAAGGGCTGTCCATAAATCCGTACGATTACGAGGGGATGGAGATCTCTTCTGAAGAACACGTTGCAAGGCATCCCAGATATGCCCAGTAATGTTCATGTCTGGAGACTTTGGTGGCCAGCGGAAGTGTTTAAACTCAGAAGAGTATTCCTAGAGCCACTTTGTAGTAATTCTGGACGTGTGGGGTGTCGAATTGTCCTGCTGGAGTCGCCCAAATCCGTCGGGATGCACAATGGACATGAATGGATGCAGGTGATAAGACAGGATGCTTACGTATGTATTACCTGTCAGAGTCGTATCCAGAAGTATCAGGGGTCCCATAGCACTCAAACTGCAGAAGCACCACACCATTACAGAGCATCCACCAGCTTGAGCAGTTCCTTGCTGACATGCAGGGTCCATGGATCCATGAGGCTGTCTCCATACCTGTACACGTCCATACAATTTGAAACGTGTCTCGTCTGATCAGGCAATATATTTCCAGTCATCAGTAATTCAATGCCTGTCTTGACGGGCCTAGCCGGGGCGTAAATGGTACTCAAATGGGCCTTCGGCTCCGAAAGCCCATATCGATTATGTTTCGTTGAATGTTTCGCACACTGACGCTTCTTGATTCCCCAGCTTTGAAATTTGCAGCAGTTTGCGGAAGGGTTACACTTCTGTCACGTTGAACGATTCCCTTCAGTCGTCGTTGGCCCCGTTTTTGCAGGATCTTTTTCCGGCTGCAGCGATGACGAAGATTATATGTTTTATCGGATTTCTGATACTCACGGTATATTCGTGGAATGATCGTACTGGAAAATCCCCACTTCATCGCTACCTCGGATATTCTTTGTCCCATAGCTCGTGCGCCGACTATAATACCATGTTCAAACTCACTTAGATCTTGATAACATCGCATTGTAGCAGCAGTAACCGATCTAACAACTGCGCTAGACACTTCTTGTCTTATACAGGCGTTGCCGACCGCAGCGCCGTATTCTGCCTGTTTACATCTCTCTGTATTTGAATACGCATACCTGCACCAGTTTCTTTGACGCTTCAGTGTGAAAGCACCATGTGTTCAATTCAGAGAAGACCGAGAAAATCGTTCAGCCGTTTTTTGCACAGAGAACCATAATTATCTAAATAACTAACCACAGCAAATGGGTAAAGTGTTTTAGACATTAATCTAGATACATTATTTTCCAGTTTTTTTCGAAAATCTTTACCCATTATCGAGAAACACCAGTGAAACCGTGGTGTTTAAGAACCAGAAGTACCAATTGACTAATTTTATAATATTTAACAGACAGAACTCTCACGATTCCTCGGCTTGCTTGATTAATGGTGTACTTCCGAGAGTTCAGCCGGCGATGATGAAACGGGGCCACCGAATCTATTAATCAAGTAGTCTAATTTCAGATCATAAACATGTGTTTATTTGTAGATTTGCAGTTAAATTTAGAGCTTTCTTTGTCCTTTGTATTATAAAAAATTTTTGATGAAGAAAGCTCAATGTCCGCATCGAGTCTCTGATGATGACAAAAATAAAGGAAAATACAAGTAATGGTTTCTGATCATTACCACTACCGAAGAAGATGGAGCTTTTCGTTCACAACTCAAATTTTACCTTCATTTATTGTGGCAGTGTTGTTACTGAAGTGGTTAACACGACACGTCGAGGATGTTCCGGATTCCAATAAGTGAGGTGTCGATAGGGAAAAATCATACATCAGCTACATACTTGTATAATAAGGTATGGAAATGAGCGTTTGGCGTCATTGGCCGGGAGGCCCCTCGCGGGGCAGGTCCGGCCGCCATATCGCAGGTCTTATTACATTCGGCGCCACATTGGGCGACCTGCACGCCGGATGGGGATGAAATGATGATGAACACAACACAACACCCAGTCCCTGAGCGGAGAAAATCTCCGACCCAGCCGGGAATCGAACCCGGGCCCAGAGGACGGCAATCCGTCACGCTGACCACTCAGCTACTGGGGCGGACGTATAATAAGGTAAGTGCTATCAAAGAGCTGGGATTTTCGTTCAGATTTTCACAGCCTCTATGCACATCTTCAAAGAGCTTACAATAGTGTGAACAGGCAACAAGTGTAATAAGAACTGGAAAAGATGCACGTTCGCAGAAAACTAATAAAACTATCACAAGTATGTGTATCAGAGATGACACACGGTGAAAGTGACTGGCAAGATGTCAGAGAAGTTCAAAGTGAGGACTGGATCCTGGCGGAGATAACCCTCTCTTCCCTTCTGTTTAATACAGTTTCAGAAGAGCAATGTAAAGGGTAACAAGCTTCGAGGCAGTAATTCAGCTGGGTGAAAGGGTCAGCAGCCAGACCTATGCATATGAAATGAAATGATCGTATGGCATTGACGGCTGGGAGCCCACACGAGCAAGTTCGGCTGCCGAGTTGCAAGTCTGATCAGCTCACGCCACACTGGGCGATTTGCCTGTCGATGATGACGAAATGATGAGGACAACTCAACACCCAGTCCCTGAATAGGGAAATCTCCGGCTGCGCCGGGAATGGAATCCGAGCTTGCTGTTTGGCAGTCAGACATGCTGACCACTCAGCTAAGGGGGCGGGTGGCCAATGCGGAATATGTAGTTTTAATAGCACAGAATGAGCAAAATCTGTTTCAGACGGCAAGAATGTTAACGGAGAGGCAATGAGAGCAGAAGTGAAGATGGATATGGATAAGAACATATACCTCGTAGAGAGAAGAGAGAACCATGACAGACCTTTAGATGTGGATCTTAAATTATGTGAAACGGTAAAAGAGTTCAAATAACTTAGGGCATGATTCCTGTGTTACGCCACCACCAAATACGAAGATAAAGATGTATGACTGTGAACTTCGTGTGAGCAAAGATGTGAGTTAAATATGTAGAATATTGGACCAATGTGCTATACCTTTCTTTCATAACATTCAGCTTTTAATAAACTTGTACACAGTAATGAAATGAGGTAGCAGCAGAGGCACGAACAGACTCTGTTTCACCGAATTAATCTTCTTAACTTAACCAGAATTTCTAATTCTGTTTTCTGATTATTTGTAGGCAACATAGAAATTTAAAATATTTGGGAACGTTCTTCGAGGAAAAACAGTGATCTATTAATATTACAACTTGTTTAATAAAACTCGCACTTGGAACCTTTTGAGGCTACGCAGACGCTGCCTCGTCGTAACTCTGACTCCATTGTTCGTGCTTTAGTTCTGAGATCCTTATACGTGTTGCACTTGTATTAGCTGCACTCTGTGTCCAGCAGTTTTATTTGTAATGAGCCTTCGTACGCTTGGAGAGATACGTGTTAAGTAAATCTTCTGTTTGTTGTGTTCCTGCTCCTGTCCAGCTTTTCTATAACCAAAACTGACACACCACTCTGTGGTCCAACTCTCCTTTCCATTGTAGGCAACAGTTTGAACGGAAATAATTCAGTAAAACATCCTCTTAATGCACAGATCTTATGTCGTCAAAAAGCACTCCGTTTTCAGGCCACAAGTGGCCCATCGGGACCATCCGACCACCTTGTCATCCTCAGCTGAGGATGCGGATAGGAGGGGCATGTGGTGAATTCAAAAAAATATCTCTATTAGCTTCAAAGATGACAATCGTTACCGTTAGATGTAAATATAAAGTGAGAAGAATTATTTCCTTGAGAAAGTGAAGTAAAAATTATTTAGGCCAGATAAAATAAATTACATGACAGATAACAATTGTTCAGAGAATAAATAAAACTGATCAAAATACAGTAAACTCCAGAGACATACCTCAAAGGCGAGACTGAAAAAGATAATATTGTTTTAAGACGGCACGTTCAAGAAATTGACCGAAAATATATATTTTAAATTAATTTTTTATTTATTAGCAGAAGTCATGGATATTAAGCTCCCAACGTTTCAGTGATGAACTTGCTTCCGAACGGCCTGAAAAAAAAAAAAAAAATGAAATGTCTGATCAGACCTTCCTAACACCCTCAATTTTTGAAGCACACTTCAACACTAGCTCGGTGAACAACGATTTCATGCATTACTTTCAAGTAAACTTGCATGCAACACATCTAGCATCTGCGATAGATACTTTTTTGGTTTTATAGACTATCTGTGATTATGTTCTGTATCTTAGAAATATTAGCAAACCTATATTTTGTTTAGTAAAAAGCAATTCTTGTTTTGCCTCGTGCTACTGACAGATATATGCAAGTGTTCGATTCTTGTATTTCTCCAACCACATCTACATCTGCATAGGTACTCTGCAAGCCAGTGTATGGTGTGCGGTGGAGTGTACTCTGTACCACTGCTACTAACTTCCTTTCCTCTTCCTCTTCGTATCTTACCTTCCTGGTCCTTAGGTGCAATGAATGTTGGCGGCAGTAAAATCGTTAGGCAGTCGGCTTCAAATACCGTCTCTCTAAAGTCCTCTATAGGACGACGCCATCCCTCTAGGGATTCCCATTTGAGTTCCCGAATCATCTCAGTAACATTTACGTATTTTTGAAACCTACCGGTAACAAATCTATAAGCCCGCCTCTGAACTGCTTCAATTTATTCCCTCAGTCCGACCTGACACGGATCCCAAACACTTGGCCAGTAGTCAAGAATATGTCACACCAGCCTCCTATACGCGGTCTTCTTTACGGATAAACCACTCTTTTCTAAAGTTCTCGCAATAAACCGAAGTCAATCGTTTGCCTTACGTACCTCAGTTTTCACATGTCCATTCCAATTCATATAGCTTTGCAACGTTGCGCTCAGATATTTAAACGACTTGACTGTATTAAGCATGACACTAGCAACACTGTATCAGAACATTACAAGTTGATTCTTTCTACCCATCTGCATTAACTTAACATCTTTCCACATTTAGAGCTAGCTGCCATTCATCACAACAACGAGAAATTTCATCTAATATTGTATCTTCCTACACTCATCTTCGACACCTTACCGTACATCACAGCATCATCACCAAACAACCACAGATTGCTGCCCACCTTTTCCGCCAAATCATTTTTGTATATAGAGAACACCAGCCGTCCCGTCACACTTCCATCGGGTGCTTCTGATGATATGCTTCTCAGAAAACAAGAATCCAAAGAGAAGCCTCGGAGGGGAAGAGGATACTGAATATAAATCTGGGGCCTCCTGAAAAGATGACATTGTTGAAGTGTAAGTTACATTCTCTGACAACTATGTTTTTTAAAGTTTATGTACCTTTTTATTATTATGAAATTTAGTTCACTTATTTACATAAAGCCTATAAATGTTTTCTCAAGAGGTAATTTTGAAATTCTGAGTGTAAGCTGAGAAAAGGAGCGAAGTGCTTGGAATTTTGCATGAATTTTATGTTAAATTTACAGAATTACTATTAAAATTATTATAACTCTCCTACTCGATATATTAAAAAAACATCATGACAGAGGATTATTATATACAAAGAGATTAAACAAGAAAATTTTTGTAGAAACCTCTTCCATATTTCCTGAGAAAAAATTAGTTTTCGAAAATATAATTTTTAAAATCCATAAAAAAGTTAAATACGTATAATCCAAGGAAACAGTACATGTGTTAATTTCATGTAAAGCATGGTACAAAATTTCATTGCCGTGTCTTCAGTATTGCAGATTTGATGCGTCTTTCACGTTGTGTGTGTTTTCCGTGGATGTCCCACCTCAAACACGTACTATATTACAGGTGAGACATAATACACAGTTGAGCCAAAACATTATGAGCACTCGCTTAATAGCTTGTTTGTCCATCTTTGGAACGAAATGCATCACTGATTCTGCGTGTCAGTGACCAAACACTTAGACGGTAGGTTGTGGCATCAGACGTCTACTCACAGATCATGTAATTCATGGACAAAACGGGTCGCTGATCTACGTGCTCTGTGGGGAACTCGATTACGACCCAGGTGGGTTCCATAGGGTTTACGTCAGGCGAATTTGGTGGCCAGGACGTAAACATGAGTTCACTATAATGCTCCTCAAACCACCATTGTACGATTACGGCTTCTAGAGTCGGTGTTTGTACTGCCGAAAGATGACATTTCTGTCGGGGAAGACGTAAAGCATGATGGTCGACACCTGTCAGTGTGTCTTCGATTACGACCACATCCAATTCAAGCACAGGAGAATGTTTCCCATAGCATAATACTGCTCCCACCAGTCTGCGTACGCGTACGCGGCGTGCTGCTCGTTTCGAGCCGCCGTTCTCCTCGATGACGGCGTTTGTAGAGATAACCATCGACCTCGTGTAGCAAAAATGTGATTCACGAGAAGAACCGACACATTTCAATGGCTCGATGGCCGAGTCCCAATGGTCCTGTGCCAATTGCAATAGTAATTGACGATGCTATTGGGTCAACAGGTCAACACGAAGGGGTGGCCTTCTGCACAGCTCCATGTTCAACGATGTAAGATGAACGGTGTGTTCTGAAACTCTTTTGCGTGCACCAGCATTGTGGTCTTTCGGCAGAGATGCCACAGATCACAATCTATTTAACTATTACACAGCAGACAAGCCTCCGAACCTCACGTTCTGTGGGGAGACGTCCCATCGTCTAGTGGAAGTTACACTTTCCTACCTCCTCTCGTAGATGCTCACAGCTGCAGGACGTGAACATTTGACTAGCTTCACCGTTTTTGAGGTACTTGTTCAAAGGACCTACTTAATAATAATCTTCTCTTTGTCAGAGTCGCTTTTCTCAATTGCTTTCCCCATTTTCAGCCCATATTTTTGCTACGCTGCTCCCCCGTCCATGCTGCTCCACATACATTCTTCAGCCCGCAACGCCACCAGGCGGCACCGAACGTTCCCGGTGGGCAGCGGTCATAATATTGTGGCTTATCAGTGTATGTTGAGACGTAAATGCTAAGTAAAACAACCGAACTTACATCCCCTAAAATTGTAGGAAACCACAGAGATTCAAACAAAGAAAATAATGGGGCACATATAGGGGATGGACAAAAATGTGGAAGCATCCTGAGAAATGTATAGTTGCACATAAATGCGAATGCTAGTTGTACCTGCAGGATATGCTGTTATACTTGTCCACGAACGGAACCTGTGCAGTTTCCTCAATAATTTCCATCGCTTCAAGATCATCTTCCTCTCCGTGTGGATGTTATGAAAGCTTTCATGTAGCAGTTCAAAAGACGGGACGCTCTTTCTCGTCGAATTGAGTCTGTTATCGAGACTAGTAGCGGTGTTCACGATTTTAGCGTGATGTCTTCTGGGGCTGATAAATTTTTGTCCGGTGTGCTCATATGACTTATGCGTATATTGATCATTCCAAATTTGTTGAAAGTGGCTTCATCAGTGAAAGGTACGTTCGCAGGAAAGTGAATTTGACATACAACGTTGAATTATCTACTGATTCTGCCCGACATGGAGTTGGAAGACGGCTGCATTGATCACAGTGCTCTGCGTAACATCAATTTCACGTATAACTTACCCAGTCCTTATTGAAGGCATGTTCCCCAGTCGGAGAAGCATTATTCTTTCCAAGTAAAAACTGCATACAGTTCGATGCTTTCGGCTGCAGCATTGTACTATGCCTTGCTCTTCTCCCCTTGAAGACTGAACAATATCTGTGTTTTTTATGTACTTTTTTCTTATGAGTCTCTTGACTGATTTGATGAGGACCACCACGAATTCCTTTCCTGTGCCAACCTCTTCATCTCGGAGAAGAACTTGCAACCTATGTCCCCAGTTATTTGTTGGCAGTATCCCAGTCTCTGCCTCCTCCACAGTTTTTTTTTTTTAATTTTGTTTTGTCGCTCTAGGGCTCCCTCCAGTACCATGCACATTAATCCCTGTTGACTTAACACGTGTCCTATCGTCCTACCCCTTATTCTTGTTGGATCTTCCCTATGTTATTTTTCTCGCCAATTCTGCACAGAACCTCTTCATTTCTTATCTGTTCTGTATACTTAATTTTCAACAGTTTTGTGTAGCACCACATCTCCAACTAATCAATTCTGATTTGTTCCTGTCCATTAGTCTACGATTCACCAACAAAAATAATCACATCAAAAAGTTTTTGCATCACAACTGTTTCAAAATGGTTCAACTGGCTCTGAGCACTATGGGACTTAACATCTGAGGTCATCAGTCCCGTAGAACTTAGAACTACTTAAGCCTAAGTAACCTAAGGACATCACTCACATCAATGCGGAGGCAGGATTCGACCCTGCGATCGAGGCAGTCGCGTGGTTCCGGACTGAAGCGCCTAGAACACACCGGTTTCCAGAAGTCCTGAAGATAGATGTTGACTGTGGATATTGTATCACACTGACTGTTCAGAGATGTCTCTAAACCCGCACAAAGATGTAAACAACTATGCATGAACAGCGACTATTAGACAAAGGGGGTCCGACAGCCGGTCAGTTCCAATCATTCCACCAGGAAGGAGCTACACGGCTCGTGTTGTCTGTAGTTCATCCATACCTAGACAGTCAATACGGCGGTTCGTTCGAGTCCGCATTGTTACTTTTACCAGGAAGGGCTCTCAACAAGGGAAGTGTCCAGACATCTCGGAGTCAACGAAAGCGATGTTGTTCCGACATGGAGGAAATACAGAGATAGGAACTGTCGATAAAAAGTCTCGCTCAGGCCGCCCAAGGGCTACTACTGCAGTGTGCAATGGATGACCGCTACCTACGGATCATGGCTCCGAGGAACACTGACAGCAACTCCACCATGTTGAGTAATGATTTTCGTGCAGTCACAGGTCGTCATGTTACGATTCAAACTGTGCTCAATACGCTGTATGATGCGCAACTTCACTCCCGACGTCCGTGGCGTAGTCCATCTTTGCAACCACGACACCAAGCAGCGCGGTACAAGTGAGCCCAACAACATTCCTAATGGGCCGCTCAGGATTGGCATCACGTTCTCTTCACCGATGTCGCATACACGTTCAACCAGACAATCGACGGAGACGTGTTTGTAGGAAACCTGTTCAGGCTCAACGCCTTAGACACACTGTTCAGCGAGTGCAGCAAGGTGGAGCTTTTTATCTATCGCTTATTTAAAGGACAGCTCCGAGTCAGACGCCCTGTAGCGTGCATCCCACTGACCACAAACCACCGACATTTGCGACTTTAGGCGTGTCAAGCGAGAAGTCATTGGTGAACAGGGCGGAGGTCTATTGCATTTTCTGATGGCACCTGTTTCGCCTGGGTGACAGTGATGGTCGTGTGTTGGTTATAAGGGGGCCAGTTGAGGACTTGCACCCGATCTGTCTGCGTTCTAGACACTTTGGACCTAAGTTGGAGTTACGGTCCAGGGTGCGATTTCGTATGACAGCAGGACCACTCTCTTGGTTATCCTTCACAAGCTGACTGCAAATTTGTATTTCAGCTGGGTGATTCTACCCGTTGTGTTACCATTCATGAACAGCGTTCTAGGGGGTGCTTTCGACCAGGATAGTGCTCGCTCACGTACCTCTGTTGTAACCCAACAAGTTCCGTAGAGTGTCGACATGTTGCCTTGGCCTGCTCGATCACCACATCTGTCTCCAATCGACGGCGACTCCAGCGTCGTCCACAAGGAGTCATCCCTCTATAGCGATCAAGTGCAACAGGCACAGACTTCCATCCCACTAACTGACATCCGGTACAATGCTTGGACGTTCGCGCGTTTACATTCGCAACTAAGACAGTTTCATATGCTATTTTTATTTTATTTTTTTCCTTTGCCGTGTGACTAGGGCGTCCCGTTTGGTAGACCGTTCGCCGGGTGCAAGTCTTTTGATTTGACGCTACTTCGGCTACTTTTGCGTCGATGGGGATGAAATGATGACGATTAGGACAACACAACACCTAGTCCCTCAGCGGAGAAAATATCCGACCCAGCCGGAAATCGAACCCGTTCCATTAGGACTGACATCCTGTTGCGCTGACCACTCAGCTACCGGGGGCGGACACATATGTTATTAATGTACCAGTATTTCACATTTTCAATGGCTTATTTCTTGCTTACATTGTCCTATGGTCTTGAAATGTTTATCACTTAAATATGTTACGTAGACAAATGTACTCCCGAAATATCATTACTATACATTGCTTACTTTATGATGTTGCGATATTTTCCGTCGGTGTATCTGCCTTTCTTCCACATTCTCGTACTGTTGTTGTTGTGGTCTTCAGTCCTGAGACTGGTTTGATGCAGCTCTCCATGCTACTCTATCCTGTGCAAGCTTCTTCATCTCCCAGTACCTACTGCAACCTACATCCTTCTGAATCTGTTTATTGTATTCATCTCATGCTCACCCTCTACGATTTTTACCCTCCACTCTGCCCTCCAATACTAAATTGGTGATCCCTTGATGCCTCAGAATATGTCCTACCAACCATCTCTTCTTCTGGTCAAGTTGTGCCACAAATTCCTCTTCTCTCCAATTCTGTTCAATACCTCCTCATTAGTTATGTGATCGACCCTTCTAATCTTCAGCATCCCTCTGTAGCACCACATTTCGAAAGCTTCTATTCTCTTCTTGTCTAAACTATTTATCGTCCACGTTTCAGTTCCATACATGGCTACACTCCATAAAAATACTTTCAGAAACGACTTCCTGACACTTACATCTATACTCGATGTTAACAAATTTCTCTTCTTCAGAAACGCTTTCCTTGCCACTGCCAGTCTACATTTTATATCCTCTCTACTTCGACCATCATTAGTTACTTTGCTCCCCAAATAGCACAACTCCTTTAGTACTTTAAGTGTCTCATTTCCTACTCTAATTCCCTCATCATCACCCGACTTCATTCGACTATATTCCATTATCCTCGTTTAGCTTTTGTTGATGTTCATCTACTATCCTCCTTTCCATCTTACATCCTCCTTCATCTTATATCCTCCTTCATCTTATATCCTCCTTCATCTTATATCCTCCTATCCATTCCGTTCAACTGCTCTTCCAAGTCCTTTGCTGTCTAACAGAATTACAATGTCATCGGCGAACCTCAAAGTTTTTATTTCTTCTCCATTGATTTTAATACCTACTCCAAATTTTTCTTTTGTTTCCTTTACTGCTTGCTCAATATACAGATTGAATAGCACGGGGAGAGGCTACAACCCTGTCTCACTCCCTTCCCAACCACTGCTTCCCTTTCATCTCCATCGACTCTTATAACTGCCATCTGGTTTCTGTACAAACTGTAAATAGCGCATTCTCGTAGTATCATGACGTAAACACCCTGCATAATCTCTCATTCCAGTCACGTGTGCCGTTCTGGTTACCGGGTAATTTGGGAACAGTGCGTCATTCTTAAATTACAAGCAGTGTTTCTGGTCGGGGCGCGTGCTGCGCGACGTAATAAGACGGCCTCCGGCAGGAAATTGTCATGAAGGAAGCCCTGATGAATAACGCGGGGTGACCTATCGCTGCGCGGCGTGTAATGAAGGAGCACGTAGCCGCCGCATTGGCACACAATACGCGCCGTGATGAGATGTGGCACGCACCCTGCTTTCTGAAGAGGGACGCGTCGAAAGAAGGCCGAGTCACCGCCGGTCAGAGCCGGCCCATCTCTCTTATCCGCTCCACGGCTTCCCGCCACTGTCCCCTCCTCTACCTCGTACATGACAACCTAAGCTGACGTAACCTAAAAGAGACTCTGTTAGCAACACGACATTCATACGCCACAGAGAGACGTGTGGATATTGTCTGGCTTCGAAAAACGGGAAGGTCACACTTTTGTATCCCGCCTGGTAGGCGGCGCGTGGGTCTGCTCCTGTAAACTGAGGGGTAGGCCTAATGTAGGAAGGTGAGGTAAAAATCTCTCGGTATTGCTCTTAGAAATTGTTTTACTATCTCACTACACAATAACTTGAATTCATAAACTCTAACCTAACCTTGGCTGAGACGAGACACATAGGTGCGAAGCCGGATGTATCAAAGCTCACAAAAGTTACACAGGCATAAACTGTAGTGGCTCTATGAAATACAAACAATGTTGCTTGGTCGTCTACTCAGAATCAAATGGGTATAGACTTGGCCACTGTTTCTATGTTTCGATACAGTGTATCGATACGTGGAACTGTTTCACTGTTTCGGAACGGCTGTGGTTCACTGTTTCGAAACAGTGGTGTTTCATTCCGCCCCTATCTCGGATAACCGGACCAGATTAGATCTCGAGCCAGACACTGAAACTGTATCGTTGTTTCAAAATAAGGCTGTTTCAGTCCACTTGTGCTTGGAACGGACTAATTGTATCGAAACAGTGATGTTTCATTCCGCTCTGTGTCGGACGAGATTCGGGCTCGGCACAGGTACTGAAACGCAACATACCACTTCATGAAACACTTTCAAGAGTGTAGAAACCTTTTTGACAAGGAATAGCATGAAGCTTAAGACATCCGAAAATAAAGCTTCGTTTCTAGCTGACTGTCCTATCCCGAAATGGCATAACATCTGCTTTATAAACAACAACCAAACAATAAAACAACGCATACTATTCACATTCAAAGTAATAAATATGTGAAAATCATCCAGTTAAATTACACTTT
Organism: Schistocerca americana; assembly: GCF_021461395.2. Classification (NCBI taxonomy): domain Eukaryota; kingdom Metazoa; phylum Arthropoda; class Insecta; order Orthoptera; family Acrididae; genus Schistocerca; species Schistocerca americana. The sequence goes on along the minus strand of NC_060124.1, from coordinate 247,513,626 downwards.
TTTTACAACATACGCTTCTCTGTTCATGTACAGTAATCATATTAAGAAACGCAAGAAAGCCTACAACCTTTTGAATAAAAAAAGGCGTTGAGTGATAGTTATTAGACATATACATAAATTTAATATAGGTATAATTGCAAGCAATTTGTTTGACATATCACGGATAGTGTAATGGTGAACGGGAAGGGTTGGGAAGCATGGTGAATTTATAGTAACGGTTCCAAACATCTTGGAAGACAAAGTTTTTTTATGTTATATTTTGTTATTTATTCGAATTATTTGGCGTTATTTGTGAGTCTATAGTCACTGTGCCTATTATCCACAATGATTCCCTCTGTGTGCATGTAAATTAGCAGGTTGGGTATATTACCCATACTGACGGAATGTGGGAATCCCAGTAGCATATCCGTTGTTTCTGCAGTTTGCTCCCATCTCCAGATCCGTTCGTAGTGGTTCTTCAGTCTTCAGCTATGGCTGTCCTCAGCCAATTGAAAAGTATGAAAGTCACACGACACGAAAGCAGCGCATTTGCTGCAGGAAATACGAAACTGCCAAGACGCCTAAGTGATAGTTTCATGCTTCCTGCGACATGATTAGCGCTCTCGCACCTCATTTGTGTTTATATGGACATACTTATACAGTAGACATTCAAGATGATAAAATGTGTAGGTTTATAAGATTACAATACACAAACTGTTTCACTGTTTCGAAACAGCGTATCGAAACATTACATTGTACTGTTTCATTTGTTTCGAGACAGTTACGTGTTTCAATTTACCCATCTCTAAATGGGTAGAATCTGGAGCGGCGCTCGTAGAGCTGCACAGTGCCGGCTAGAGGGCGCTGTCGTCAGTGTCGGTGTCGTAGTGCCAACCTAAGAACTTGTACCTACGCCGTGGCATCGCAGCTATCGATACCACACACACATTTTTCTGAATGTTTCCAGTACCATTTATTCATTTAGATATACACTGCTAACCAGTGCAATTAGAGCACCAAGGAGGATAGCAAATAACAAGGTTTTCTTTGTTTTGCGTGTGTGATATAGGAGAGAAAATACATGATAAAATTTCTAGGTGAACTGAGGGTTTGCACAGTGATATGTTTAGTACACAGAGCTGCCGCCTCAGACAACAACAAGTTGAGTCAAGCTTTGATAACGGATAAGGGTATGACGTTCCATGTTGTCCATCTGCCTCTATGGCTCACAAATGCTGCTGTGCAAGTATCTCGGCAATCCGTGACAAGATCGTATCGATAGCTGACAGATCTGGATGACGTGTTTGTCGGTGCAGCAAAGAACATGCTCTACATTGACGTAGACCACAACACAATGGACAACATGCGGTATGGAGTTCTCCAAGGCAGGCAGGGCACAGCCAGCGACTGGTATGCAAGATCACAACACAATGGACAACATGCGGTATGGAGTTCTCCAAGGCAGGCAGGGCACAGCCAGCGACTGGTATGGAACGCCTGCTTCCAAAAATATCGGCTACGTGAACCATAGATGGCAGTGTTGTGTACTCAATAACATCGCTGTCCGCAGCTCGTGGTCGTGCGGTAGCGTTCTTGCTTCCCGCGCACGGGGTCCCGGGTTCGATTCCCGGCGGGTCAGGGATTTTTCCTCTGCCTCGAGATGACTGGCTGTTGTGTGTTCTTTATCATCATTTCATCATCGTTGTCTCACAAGTCGCCGAAGTGGCGTCAACTACAAAGGACTTGCAATACGGCAGCCGAAATGCCCCGCACGGGGCCTCCCGGCCAACAATGCCATACGCTCATTTCATTTCAATGGCATCGCCAGATACCGGGCCCATATAATGACGAAGAATTCAAACTGGTTATGTTCGTTCTCCTCGGAGCCTCCATAAATTCGATGTGACTGTGTGAAAAGAACAGAGACTCAACTGAAAAGTTGACGTGATTCCGTTGCTGTATCCAGTGTTGTCCTTGGGGTAAAACTGTTGCCACGCATCTCTTTGTTGCTGAGTCGGGCACTACAACAATTGTACGTGGTGCTCCACGTATCGTCGCACCGTGTTAGTATTTGTATTGCTGCAAACTAGTTCATTGTCTGATTCAAGTACGTGACGGGGCTGTATGATCCCGCACACTGGAATGAAACATATGTCTGCCCTCTTGGGCGCCAGTGGCGTGAGGCCACTGAGATCTTGCATGGCACTGAGCATGGTCCTGCAGAATCCGTAGGTTTCATATTAGCATGACAATTAATATATCCGTAAGGATTCTGAATCACTTTACACTTAAATGGGGTATTGAACCTTGCAGCCGCGTGGGATTAGCCGAGCGGTCTAGGCCGCTGCAGTCATGGACTGTGCGGCTGTTTCCGGCGGAGGTTCGAGTCCTCCCTCGGGCATGGGTGTGTGTGTTTGTCGTTAGGATAATATATTAAGTAGTGTGTAAGTTTAGGGACTGATGACGTTAGCAGTGTGTCCCATAAGATTTCACACACATTTGAAAAAAAACATTTTTGAACCTTGTGAACCACTGACTTCAACTGCAAATGGCTACTTCAGGTTGCCCATATACAGGTGCAATGACATCACAATCCAAGAGCGCAGCAAGCCTCGCCAGTCATATCACTGAAGTCATCGTCATCGCATGACAAGCCATGGCCCCTTTCCCTACCCACCGTCTCTCCAGGCAATCAAAATCCAACGAAAATGAAGCATCTGCAGCAGTCCTTTCGATGCTATTTATTGTATAGCAACCAGTTTCGGTGACTCAGTACACCATCTTCAGGCGTTAACTGACGCTGAAGGGTGAACTGCAGAATGTAAACACGATCCTATCAGTGGCCAATATCCATAACTGGATTCTGTAGAATACTGTAACAGGGATGCTGATGGTTACAGACACAACATCGCGTTTTGAAGATAATGTAGTGGGTCACCGAAACTGATTGCTACCTAAAAAATTACATCGAAAGGACGGCTGCAGGTGTTTCATTTTATTTCATTTTACTGAGCTTCGCAGGAGCAGTTCATCGCTCTCAGTGGAGTCGTGGTGCAAAAGAACTAAATAAGTTTTGCTATTGGGAAATAAAAGAATCCAAGATGGCGCAAGTAAGCCAGTTGTGATTCGTAACCTCTCCCCACTCCCATTCCCTCCTCCCTGCCCCTTACCAGCCAATTATAGTGTAGTATTACAAAGAGACAGCCAACCAGATTATATACGTTCTCGGCGCCAAGTTCAAAGATATGTATTACTTCTGAAAACTTCCCTTGAAAGTCAAAAATATATGCATAAAATAGAGTGGGATATTTACCTGTGAATAGAGTACAGATATCTACCGCTGTATTTAATTTGCTTAGTATTAAAGTGAGGTAGTCAGTTACGTGGATTGCATAAAACTAACTTCAAGTTAGAAAGATATGCATTATTTCCAGAAAAAGTTATCTAACGTTCACTGGTATAAGCACCAAGGTAAAGATATTGACCTAAAATGGCTTAAGATATTTGCCTCTGGAATGGGTATTTACACACACAAACGTACACGCTATTGGGTGAGTTGATTGCCAACGATAATAATGGCGTCTCTGATGGAGCAGCATCAACAATAAATTATTGCAGCGAGTCTTGAAGCTGCTGTTGCTCGCCACCACTTTGAATAAGCAGACAAAAATGTATTTATATACTAAGATGGTATCTGTTCTTTCTTCTTCTGTGCGAATGCACAAACGGTGCCCGAACTCTTACGGTAATCGGCAACGCGCCGCGAGTAATGAGTATAATGGGCGGGGGCACTACGAATGTAGTGCGGGACAATACGTTGAGAATGTGTGTTTTGCGGGAGGCGTGCCAGAGATAAATCCCTGCATTCGCGCTATCACTGTGTCCTCGGTGGCTAGCCGGCACAGTAGCTCAGCGTGTTCGGTCAGAGAGCCGGTTGGCCTCTGTAATAAAAAACTGAGTGGAAGGATCGACCACCGAACTTGAGCAGGATGTCTTGCGATGTCCGCAACGACTAAACACAACGATCAATAACGAACAAAACGCAAAAAAGAAAACAAAAAATATGGATAGAGCGTCTGCCACGTAAGCAGGAGATCCCGGGTTCGAGTCCCGGTCGGGGCACACATTTTCAACTGTCCATTTTGACGTATGTCAACGCCTGTAAGCAGCTAATGGTGTTCATTTCATTGTAAAAATGTATTTCCTAAGCATTAGGCAGAAAGTCATGTTGTTTTTGAAACACGCGTCGTATTTTGAGTTTACCACACACGCAAGGAACACGATCTTTAAGGAAATTAGGCACCGAGACACCCGCATAATCAAGGAAACACAATTTCTGCAAAAAGCAACAGAGAGGTGATCTCAACGATATCTACATCTCTGTGCTATAATTTTGTGGTAATTATTTTTTGCTTTTCAAGACGCGTATAATAAGCTGGACACGCACATCAGCAGTTGCCTGTTATCTTGGCAATAAGTTAGCGTCCAGATGGGCACACTAACCTGCTTGCTGAAGTCTGTTTTGTAGATGTAATACTGACTCTACAAACCTGCTTACGTTTTCTGTTCTTCGGCATAATATACTATGACCTACCCACTATCTGTTCCCAAGATCCAGTGCATGCTGCGAAATTCAAAGGTATAAATGTGTGAACTGTTTCCAAATCTGTGAAACGCACATTTTGTGGGCATCTGTTTTAATCTAAGGTATGTTCACAACCACCACCACTATATTTGTCATAAACTTCAAACAAAAATCGATGCTTCATGAAGCCATCTTCCCCAAACATTCAGCCCCCTTAAGCCTGGTTTACGTAAGAGCAAATGAGCTTTGACAAATAATTCACCAGTGTTCACTGCCATTCACTGATACTAGTATTTACACTAGACGGGAAAAAAGAGAACATGGGATAATGAGCATAGATTATGAATACTGCATTATTGTTGTTTGTCTGACACACAGGATACAACACAATGTAGTACAAAACTCAGAATTATTTTCCAAGTCATTCCAATCGTAGTTTCGTTCCCTCTCGTGATTACAGATAAGCGTTGCCTCATACATCATCATATACAGCAGAAAACTACTACAAAGTGCCCAAGCAAAAACTGCAACACTGTAAATTTAATACGGGATGTGTTCACTCTTTTCCTTTACAACGGTTTGAACTCTGCTGAAAAAACATTCAACGAGACATCAGAAGGCCTATGGAGGTATGGCAGGGCATTCTTCCTCAATGACGAAACCAGAGAAGGAAGTAATGATGGGTGCTTAAGTCTGCAGGGAAATCGACGTTCAAACATCCCAAACGTTTCCACCACTTTCAGCTTGGGATTTAAGGCAAGCCAATACATTAGTGAAATGATACTGTCCAAAAACATTGTCTCACTGAAGCTGCCTTATGACTGCATGTACACACTCACTCCGTCTTCAGGCCACAAGTGGCCCATCGGGTCCATTCGACCGCCGTGTCATCCTCAGCTGAGGATGCGGATAGGAGGGGCGTGTGGTCAGCAAACAGCTCTCCCAGTTATGACTGCATGTATTATATTAATACAAAGAATCTTCGTCTCCGAACTGCTTCTCTGCTGCACTTAGCGCACAGTACTGCAAAATGTGTACAAACCCGAAAGAGAAAGATCTGTTGACACAGACCACAGAGTCAGCAAATTTTCTTAAGAAATAAAACCAGTATACCACTCACATGAAGTAACATGTGCTGTCGGCCGGAGATCTAAGGGTAAGTGGTTAAGTGGTAAACAGAAAACAGTTAAACGATTAAACAGTTAAATGGGTAAATGATTAAGGAAATTGTTAACTGTTAAATAGTAAACGGGAAAAGGCGAATGGTAAATGGGTGCCATTTTTTATCTAATAAAGTCATCATACAAGTTCCAAAATGATTTAGACAGGATTCCAGTATGATGCAAAAATTGTCAGTTGACTCTGTGAAAATAAACTGATCTACCATTACAGCCAGAGAGAATTCACTTTTTTAATGTAGCCTTCAAAATGTTTTAGAGTAATCCTTACCCTCTGGAATACACTTCGAAATGTCTGAGTGCCTGACTTGTGTGTACTTCTTGTGGCTTTTACGTATTACGTTTTCTCTGGTTTGATACAGTTTGCTATGATTTCCTCTGCATGATGTTTCCGTAACATAAACTTTGATGTACGATGACGCATCCTTGTACATGGTTGAAGATAAAAGCTGTTTGCTTGCGGTGACCTAGTGTACAACTGAATTCAGTAAAACCGTGTGTTATCAGAGATTCGCAAACCTTAAACAGAAGGAGTTTTTGAAGTTTTGAATGCAAAATTGTGGCACAGAAGTTCTGAGTTCCTTGAATATGCTTATTTGAGCCCTGCTGTTCGAGAAGAGAAAGAGAGATGGTGCAAGAGGATGACTTGCCTGTTGGGATATGCCTAGAAACTTGATTTTTCACATAAGATAAGAGAATTCCGGTAATGTACAATTGAGGACTATGATTCAGCAGAAATTCACACATGAGATAACATGAATCCTTTCCACAACTTACTGACTCAGCGAGAGGTTCAGAACTATACAGAAGTTCTATCCGGCTGGGAGGATGAGCTGAAAAAGCAGAGCTGCAATTCGAAGGTGGCACAAGTGTCGTATCATCGTAATCGTCAACGATCCAACGATCATCGTATTCAGCGATTTCTCTCATGCAGAACCGAACAATGTGAGTATCACAAACTCATATTGCTGTTAACATTCTTACATCTTTATCTTAGATTACTTGCTGTAACACATGTACTATTTTTCACACTCAATGTTGCAGATTCTGCAAGCAGCCGGAGATAGCAAAATTCGTCACATGCGGTAACACTCTGCAACAAATAAAAGTCTTGTTTGCTTGTACAGTCTATCCTTAATTTCCTTGTCATATCTATACATTACACCAGTTTCACCTAAATGCCTTCTAACATTCAGTATTACAGAATACGCAGCCTGTACCCAATTGAACTGCAAAGAATCTGCAAGCAGCTGGGTTCTGGTAACTCTCCTGATTGAGCAGAGGAGAATCTGTAAGTAGCAGCAGAGAATCTGCAGCAGTAGAAGAAAACAACCGAAGTTTCTCATTAGGCTAAATTACGTAGACTAGTCGTAATATCGTTTTACTAGGAAAAATGAATAACTAGTCACAGAACACATTAAATTATATGATCTAGAATTGGTTGCCGCTGAGACTACACTTAGATGTCGAATACATAAGGCGTGATAGATAACAGGTTTGGGTTTAAGGAGGCTAGGCATTTCTTGGATGCCTCTTTTCGAGTACAAAGTTCTTCTATTTAACCAACCCCTTAAAATCAATGTTTCGCTGGTCTGCAAATTTCTCTTGCTCCTGTCAGTGAAGAAAAACAAAAGTATCTCAATACAAGGAATAAGAGTTTAATACCACCCGAAATTAGTTATCATTGGTTCTCGACTAATGTCGTTGATCAACTGTGAACGATGAAACTTCCTGGAAGATTAAAACTGTGTGCCGGACCGAGACTCGAACTCGGGACCTTAGCCTTTCGCGGGCAAGGTCCCGAGTTCGAGTCTCGGTCCGGCACACAGTTTTAATCTTCCAGGAAGTTTCATATGAGCGCACACTCCGCTGCAGAGTGAAAATCTCATTCTGGAAACTGTGAAGGATACTTAGACTTTTCAAGAGAGTGATTCCGGCTGTTTACTGAAGCAAACATTTCAACCGCGTATTAATGTAAATGAAAATAGGGTGTTTTATATAGGATTTAAATGAAACTGCCCAAGCTGGCAGCAAATAAACACACTGTAATAAATCTCCGTTGAAAGGACAATGCTTGCTTCAAGTGTTCAAATCTAGCAGACTGTATCCTGTAAATAAGAAAGCGGATTGTATGTCTAAATATATTCTACGTATAGACAAGCAAATTAAGCTTCACCAACATACCAATCCTTGAAGAGCTGAAAGATGTTCCATTGATGAAAAACAGTACAAATACATCTATATAAATTTTCGTGACATCTATGTACCGATTATGAGAGGATGATGATCGATGACAAGAGAGATGAGAAATAATTCCAAATTATATGGCCATGCATCACAAAACACCATTGAGAGAAACCCGTAAATCTGTTACTGTTACAGCTTTGCTAATACAGATATATCATTTTCATTTCATAAAAATCTTCTAGAGTCTTGCACGAAGTAACATTACGGCTTGTTACCATTCCGTTGTAATATAAAAACGCTGCCTGTGCCAGTTTCAGTCCCATGAAAAATTAGATACGTATTTAGCTGACTGTGAATAGTTTAAACCAGTGGGAAGAACGAGTATGTAAAATGTACAAAGCTTAGCAGCACACTGAAGCCACTCTTTGCAATTTATACTGATACCGTGTAAACTGTTTAGTATTTCCTTCTACAGGCAGTTACCAGGATACTCTGAGTTTAAGTTGTATAGATGCAGCGATTACACTGAATGGTTATGAGTCGCTGATATGAGGACATGAAACTGGCGTCCGACTGAAACTGGTCGATAGGCTTGTGGAGACAGACTGCTCTGTAGTGTAGCCTTAGGCTAGGTCAAAATGTGATAATTGGACTGTGGTTTGGCGAGGCCAGCTATTGTAAATGCCAAATAAAGGTTGTGGTAACAGGTTGACTTGTATTGTTTAAGCGAGAGTCGGATGTCACGTGACCCGAACACCGGCCGAACACGGTTGTCGGGTCCTTATTTTAGTCATTCGAGGAATGCTTCACTGAATATCTGTATTCAGTCGCTCAGAATGTGAAGACTTTTTATTTCAAAATAAAAATATGTAAATACGCCCCGAAGATTCACATTTCGCTAGACAGAGGTCTGCCGTGTTTACAGAGAACCGTTTGAGGAAAGCTACATTAAACATAGAGACCTCTGCCATTTCACTGGTGCACACCAAAGCACAAGACATTCCAGCTGCGATGTGAACAAGAGGTCTCACTATAACATCCCTGTCGTGTTCCACAATCTGAGCAATTGCAACGTGCTTTTCTTGATCATGAACATTTGTGAGCAAAAGACAACAGATGGTTACGCAGGGATTTAAAAAAAATTCATGTCGCGTTTCTCTTCTGCTACCTGTTCGTCGTGATGATGGAGGTATCGTCAAATGCAGCGTCAGGATGCTTTAATCTAACAAAACAGAAATTCATGTCGGAAAAAAATCTTGATTTTCGTTTAGAATGCAATTTTGTTGTGAAAGAACAACGATAGGAGTGGCAAGAAACACCAGCGACACCAAGCAAGTGAGTTGAGTATAATCACGAAATGAAATGCGATCATACCAGTATCGTGGTGCCAACCCCACGCTTTTATGTCAGTGTAATTAATCAATGGAAATAAAAACTTACCTAGACGTAATAAACCAGGACAGAGGTTTCAGCTTAAGCAAGGCTTGGCATATGGCACTCAGATCATTAACATCTCACCTATCATCTCACCTACCAGAGCTGGAAATCACCGAGAGATAACGCATTTCACAGAATAGTAGTGCGAGCCCCGTAAAAGAAATGAACGTCAAAGAAAATAGCAGGCGTCGGGAGTCGATGATCGAAATGTGCAGATAAACAAAATCAACAATTCAGATCAACACACTAAAGCACACCATTAGACATGTACGCAAACTTCATTGACCTCCTTTATTAGTAAACTGCATTATTTTTCTTTTCTAAATGCTGTTAAGTGTTTGTTTAACAAAAGTATTTTGTTTGTATATTGGAAGTATGTTTTTGAAATTGTCGAGAGAAGCCAAGCGGTGTCGTCTCTAAAACTTTAAATAGCTTATTTTGTTTACCACACAGTCCGACAGCCTTGTTGGTGGCCTTAGGTCTCCATCAGGGCAGGGTTAATTAAATGCGCATCGTTGGACTGCAGAAGTTATCTAATTATGATACGCCAGCAGCAGTTAGGGGAACAGTAGCTCGATTTGCATGCGGGGATTCGGAAGTAATTTATTACCAGTTCTGTGAAGCCATACTTAGCTTTGTGATTCTCGTAATTCTCGCAACGCCATTTCGAGGAATGTAGTAAAAACGAGTCAGCCTGTTCCACGCTGCTGAGTAGTATTTTCTGCAGATATTTCCTTGAGTACTGTATTTCTATTTGGATCCACACTTGTGAATAAATAGTAGCATGAATGGGATTCTGAGTTGTTAAAAGGTCATAATTTCTGTTAAAATTAGAAGTTTGGTTCATTTAGTCGTACGCCCAAGTTAATCACTATTTGGCATAATTACTAACCTTAAGTCATTCGTACTCCTGCAATGCGTGGTAGAGAAGTGGTAAAAAGTGAAATATCATCAGTCATTTGTGGGAAAGTCTTTCTCCACGAATCCTAATTAATTTTTGAGCCGTTACGTTAAAAGGTACGATGCATTAAGCCTTCCTTTGTGACGCAGGATTTGAATACTGAGTTGTTTCAGTCCAGTAAAAATTATAGGCAGCCACAAACCGACTGCTGGTCTGAGATCTGCAACGCTGTGCTGGGCTCGATCGTACTGTGGGTGACATGTCGTCCCCACCCTCTGACCTTTGAATCGACCCATCCAGGTAGCTACAGGGGGACCTACGATACAACGTTGACTGCGAATGACGTTGCTATTTGGCACTTTTTATATTTACAAATAATCACCACAAGTAAAAACTGCCATGTAAAAATCAGACCTTTAGGCTGTCACTCTCACACCTATTCACTTTTCTTGTGTGTTCAAAACCAAGATTACTTTCAATGAAAGGTTCTTCAAAATTGTAAATCTTAAAACGAAAGAAAAACTTAGAACTTTGTCCTTAGATTGGCACGTTTGTTATTGTAAAAAGTGCATAGATTGTTTTAAAAACTTTTTTCCTTCACCACTAACACGACGCATGAGACAATTAAAAAAATCAATCCTCATTTCTTTTTTAGAGGGACTAACCACGTTTTGTGATACCTTCATTGTGCGTCATGTTCTTTAAATCCTTAAAAGCTACTGCCCCACTCCCCCTATAACTGCCTACTGAGTGACAATGCTGTCCTTATGCATGGGGCTAAAAAAGCGCTCAGCACAAAACGAATTGGTTTTTACTCCAGTTGCTAGAGGTATTTTCAAACTAACTTCTATTAGTCTCGTGCCAGTCACAGAATATTGTTCTCGTTTTTTGACATCCTCTGTTAGTGTTACCTGATACCGATTCCATACACTTAGTTCATGTACAGGCTCAAGAAGAATATCCTATGCATTCTCTTTCGTCAACGGACAAGGTTTCCCAGTATCCAGTTCACACATGGAAGCTCGATACTAGTTTTATCTGCAAATCAAAATACTTATTCACAAAACCACTCATTTTTACTTGCAGACATTTGTAGGGCATTATTGAATTCAGTTGTGACACATAACTTTACAGTCAACGGCTATTGTATTTCTGTGTCAGAACTTTTTCGTTCTCAGAAACTGTTATAAGCTTTGTTAAGATCCGACTGGGTATTAGTACAATTTTAATTAATATCTAAGTACTGATACAATTTTGTCTTAATATTCAGCCAGCTCTCGAGAAATTTAACGTTTCTAAGAACCAGAATGTTATGAATTTAATTAAACTTAAAAATCCAGTGGTCTCTGACTTCGGAGTTAGCGAATCTCTACTTGAATCAGTCAGGCAGTACAAATATCCATAACCAAAAATGAGGCAGCTTCATTTCTAACTGTGTCGATCGTAGAGGAGGTGTATTGCTTACATCACCACAGGTACCCATCACAAACATTTTTATTTTGAAATAGGAATAAGTAGTAATTTTTCCAAATAAATTTGATTCGTTAGTGAGTCATGATGTATATGGAGTTCATTGTTGTTAGTATGCATACACAAGCAGTATGAGTGGACATAACACGTTCATATGGACTGTGTGTATCAGTAACAGAAGACACGCAAGTACGGATTCGATCCAATGGGAAATCAGCTGATTCGGTCAGAAATGAAACAAGCTGGATATATAAGGAATTAAGAGGGAGACTAAATTAGTACCTTGAACTAACTGATAGGATATTGCCGTGCCAAAATAGTATGTGAAATGATCCGAAGTCATTTCGAGGAAAGAAAAGTATGAATGTATAGCCAACGGGTGTTTTATTACTTGGTTGTAAGGGGATATGCCACGTAATAGGCGACTGAGTAGCCTAACACCTCCTTCCTGTCAGAGAGCGAAAGAGTCACTCAGGTTGATCTTCTGTCCCTGGACCGCAAAGGGTTCCATCTCCATCATCTTGCCATGGCTGCCAATGTTTATTAATGTAAGAGGCCAAGTTTACGTAGTAAGAGGTACCATGGCTGTAAAATTTTCTTAATGAAGAAGTGTTCTGGATGCTTTGAAAAGAAAGGAAGTATGATTAAGTAGTAACTGGACACAAAGATAATGATAGGAAAATGCGATGAGCGCTGCTGAAAAGTGGGACAGTCATAACTATTACCACATGGAGAAGCGAAAGTAGTGCGGGCCGGCCATGGTCACTGACCTGGAATAACAGACTTACATGTAACAGTGGCCAAAACACGGAAACGCTAGGCCACGTAGGGCATTTCCAGGAAATTCGAGAAGGTTCGCGTAACTTCTGGAAAGAATCAGACATTAAACCGCTTCACTTGTATTTAGTGTCATTGACTCAATCACAACCGGTTTCGAGGGATTATAAGCCCATCTTTAGCTGTACAAGAATTGTGACACGCGTGTCCACCGGACTGTACCAGTACCTAATAAAAATATAATTAAATTATAAAAAATTTGTAATACAGAGTTTTTATTTAATTATGTAAATGAGAGTATAATCTACATTTAAATGTGTTGAATTGTAAGTTGTGATACCTGTTGATACCATATTACCATTTAGTTCCAAATCGCAGCGTAAATAAACCGGCTTCCTACGAAGGATTTTTTAAAATTTTTATTTATTTAGTACAGAACTGTTTTTAGTACAGAACTGTTCTCTATTGTTATAAATTTTGGTAATCAGTTATAACAGTACCTCGTATTTTATGTTTGGTCTAAGAGGCAATTATGCATGAATTGTTCGCCGGATACTGCGTAGAAGTTCGGTCGCCGTGCGTTTATATGGATTTCATTTCCTTGTTACAGAATTATTTTTATTTCTTTTTTTGAAAGGCTCTTTTGAGACACAGCTAGAAATGCACATGGAATGGAATCTCTTCATCGATTTTAGATCATTTTAACTGCCTTCATCCACGAATCAAATTTACGATGGAAGTTGAAAATGATGGCAAACTACCATTTTTGGATGTCTTAGTACATAAGAAAGAAAATGGGACTTTCGGCCACAGTGTATACCGAAAGCTTATGCATACGGACCGCTACCTCCATGCCACAAGTTGTCATCCACAACATCAACGCTTGGGAGTTTTACGCACACTGGTCAAGAGGGCTTATGCTGTATCGGATTCCGATAACTTGAAACAGGAGTTGGATCACCTCAAGGTTGTCTTCAGGCAGAATGGGTATTCTGATCACCAAATTACTCGTGCTTTTCAATTTGGACCCCCACGAAAACCAACGGTGGACACTTCCAAATCTGTTGCTTTTTTACCATTCGTGGGAAGCATTTCTTCGAAAATTTCAAGAATCCTCAGGAAATATGATATTAAAAGCGTCCTTATGCATTTGGCCAAAACTAGATCCCTTCTTGGATCGGTGAAAAATGCTTTGGGACTGAGGAAGCCTGGGGTATACAAGATTCCCTGTCACTGCGGCAAGGCCTACATTGGACAGACTATTCGTACAGTTCAAGATCGATGTGTGGAACATCAACGGCATACACGTCTGCTCCAGCCGGAAAAATCAGCCGTAGCCGAACACTGTCTTAATGAAGGGCACAATATGTCCTTCAAATAGACGCTAATTATTGCCTCGGCTTCCAGTTACTGGGACTGTATATTGAAAGAATCAATTGAAATACGTCTGTCTGATGATAGAGACAAAGGTTTCCCTTTAAGCAAGACGTGGAATCCTATTTTATCACAGATAAAACAACAACGGTCTGGTTTCGGACCGGCTGCATTTTAATTTTGCGATTCCTCGCTTTTGACAGTTTTCACCGCTGGCGCCGCTGCAATTCTTCGTCTCACAGAAGGCAGCTCTTCCGTTGCTCGCGCACACGCAAGGGCCAGTACCCGCGGTATAAAAGAGCCGCCGAATCTGAGGTCTCTTCAGTTCCGGCGTGATTGTGCACTCAATCTCACCTGAAGATGGCGGCCAGATGGTCCATTGAAATATCGTTTTGTCGTCAGGACGATGGATCCCGGCTGCAAACCCGTGAAAATCATCAGTATGTGAATTTGTTTATCCACCCACACACTTCTGAGAATGGCACATTAACAATTTGCAATTACGCGCCCCTATTACCGGCAGCTACGTTGATAAATATTCGGCACCTAGCAAGGATAACTACTAGATGACGAATATTAGGTAAGTTGTTGGAAGTGTTTAAGCGTTGGTGAAAATCTCGCTTCAGAGCACTGAAGGACCTCTAAACGCAGAACTCTGCACGGAACACCGTTGGTGCAGTGCTGCGATACAGACCGTATATCTCCCTTGGAAGACGATGGCCAAGACGCCGTCTCCAAGTCCGTACCGCTCCATTGCTGAAGGCGAAGTTCTTTCTCTCCACAATTCTCCCGTCTCACACGCGCACGAGAACGCGGCGGAAGAATACTCTGTTTCTGCCAATGTTGAACGCTCTATCATCGCCGAAATCCCTTCAACGGCATTTCTGAGATCTACCCAATGATCGAATAGGTCATATCGCCCCTAGGCAAACGAAATTCCCGTCTTCGCCACGTGTTTCCCAGCACAGGTGGCTTCGGATGCCGGGCTATCCCCAAAAGCGCCGTATTGTCCCGCGTTTCCGGTGACCGCTACCTGCCGCCCACGGCGGCCTGGCGAGCAATGGCCAGCTGCAGACTTTCGACACTTTTCACCAACGCTTTAAGTTAGTGACTTAATCATGCAGGGAATACTGCTCGAGAATGCCTCATATTTATCATAATTCAATATAGTCATGATCTGATGTCCTTGCCAGTCCCTTTATTATTAATACTAATGTTGGTAAGCTAACGTGTAAGTGCCCATGTCCTGGCACCTTACATTCATTACCAGGAAGCAGCAGAATAGTCAGGATTCATCACTACAGACGGACCGTTCGATGATGCTACTGTAAACGAAGGAAATATTATACACTTTCGATAGAGTCAACTGATTTTCCAATAAATATCAGCCACAGTTATTATTTTAAGTTTTCCGTCTGTTAATCAAGAATTAAATGTGCAGAGTTTCTCTGTAAAAGTAGCAATGAGTAACATATACAGAGGAACAAGTGGCGTCTTACACTTATCTCCTTATTGTGGACAACGTGTCTAGTCGCGTGAGTCGCAACAATGCATAATCGTAAAATACAAGAAGCAATGTGCGCTGTCTCGCACTCGTCTCTTGTCTCAATTCAAACACTTGATTCAGTATCGTCGGAACAAATCGCCAGCAGAGGACTCATCTCTCATAGCGAAAGGCAGAACACAGGAATTGTGAGCTACTGGAACGAGCTAGTATAGAGCGGCAGAGTGTAACCATTGTATAAAAAGACACCTCTCCAAGGGGAAAGCTACAAGATGTCAAATACGTTCAGCGAAGTTAAACATGAAAGTGTACTGGAAACCAAAAGAAACGTAAATTCAGGTGGCTCTGTCAAGCAATTACATTCGTCCACTCACAATCAGGAGCGATCTGGAGAGCTGCCTTCCTGCTGTGGGCCAGATATTACACATGAGAAACACATCAAGAAGTTCAATAAGAACAACAGAATCGAGACGAGAGCTAATTGCGACAGTTGAACCTCGGAAACTGGATATGCAAGCCATGGGCATTGAGATGCGTTAGCAGAGACATGAGCATTACATTGAAACTTACCGCAGCACCGGTGATGCTGAATGTGAGAGGACCACGAGAGCAGTTATAGTAGTTGCCGCGAGCTCCCGAACGCCAATCATGATGCTGACAATTATGCTGTTTGTACCCGGTGCCGGTGCTCCTTCGAAGCTGATGGAGACGAAGCGGTGCCTCGCGGTCCTTCACAGCGGCCATGCAGCTGAAACGCCGTCACGGCTGCAGCTGGGACCTGACTTGGCACCGTATAGTCTGGATGTGATGTCTCGTCCGGAACACAGGAGTTTTTGAATTTTGACCTCTGAGCAAGATTCATACAGACATCATCGTATACGATATATAACTTTTAACTCTTGAAGAGCATCCCGCACTTTGGATTTAATACATTACATATTGTTATATGCATAAAATTTCAGTCGAATCATATTAGAAGTAGACCCACTCCTCCAGCAAAAAGGGATATAAAAAGCATCCATTCTCAAGTCTTCTTAGCAGATCAGGAAGGTGATAAATGTCGATAAACAACAAGAGATGGTGACCAGACTTGTAAATAGCTTCTACACCACTGGTAATTAAAATTGATAAACCAAGAAGAAATGCAGATGATAAACGGGTATTCATTGGACAAATATATTATACTAGAACTGACATGTGATTACATTTTCACGCAGTTTGGGTGCATAGATCCTCAGAAATCAGTACCCAGAACAACCACCTCTGGCCGTAATAACGGCGTTCATACGCCTGGGCAGTGAGTCAAACAGAGCTTGGATGTCGTGTACAGGTACAGCTGCCCATGCAGCTCCAACACGATACCACAGTTCATCAAGGGTAGTGACTAGCGTATTGTGACGAGCCAGTTGCTCGGCCACCGTTGATCAGACGTTTTCAATTGGTGAGAGATCTGGAGAATGTGCAGGCCAGGGCAGAAGTCGAACATTTACTGTATCCAGAAAGGCCCATACAGGACCCGGAACATGCGGCCGTGCATTATCCCCCTGAAATGTAGGGTTTCGCAGGGATCGAATGAAGGGTAGAGCCACGGGTCGTAACACATCTGAAATGTAACGTCCACTGTTCAAAGTGCCTACAATGCAAACAAGAGGTGACCGAGACGTGTAACCAATGGCACCCCACACCATCACGCCGGGTGATACGCCAATATGGCGATGACGAATACACGCTTCCAATGTGCGTTCACTGCCATGTCACCAAACACGGATGCTAGCATCATGATACTCTAAACAGAACCTGGATTCGTCCGAAAAACTGACGTTTTGCTATTCGTGCACCCAGGTTCGTCGTTGAGTACACCATCGCAGGCGCTTCTGTCCGTGATACAGCGTCAAGCGTAACCGGGGCCATTTTCTCCGAGCTGATAGTCCATGCTGCTGCAAACGTCGTCGAACTGTTCGTGCAGATGGTTCTTGTCTTTGTAAACGCCCCCATCTGTTGACTCAGGGATCGAGACGTGGCTGCACGATCCGTTACAGCCAAGCGGATAAGATGCTTGTCATCTCGACTGCTAGTGATAAGAGGCCGTTGGGATCCAGCATGGCGTTCCGTATTACCCTCCTGAACCCACCGATTCCATATTCTGCAAACAGTCATTGGATCTCGACCAATGCGAGCAGCAATGTCGCGATACGATAAACCGCAATCGCGATAGTCTACAATCCGCCCCTTATCAAAGTCTGAAACGTGATGGTACGCATTTCTCCTCCTTACACGAGGCATCACAACAACGTTTCACCAGGCAAAGCTGGTCAACTGCTGTTTGTGTATGAGAAATCGGTTGGAAACTTTCCTCATGTCAGCACGTTGTAGGTGTCGCCACCGGCGCCAACCTTGTGTGCATGCTCTGAAAAGCGAATCATTTACATATCACAGCATCTTCTTCCTGTCGGTTAAATTTCGCATCTGTAGCACGTCATCTTCGTGGTGTAGCAATTTTAATAGCCAGTAGTGCAACTTTATATCTGTTCATGCAACTAAAATCAATGTGATTCGCAGCATTCACACAATGGGGATGCTAACAGACCTATACGATGTAGATGCTTCCTGTAACAACCGTGGTTGAAAGTGAGGCGCCTTGTAATGTTCGTGACTCTTCTGGAGCATCGATTTTTCTTGTGCCATAAGGTAGCAATCAGCACCACGTACAATTTGGCGTAATTTTAACACTTGTATTTAGATGTCTCTTGCCTTACACTTCTCCGAGAGATTAATAAGTTTAAAAAATCTGTAGCTGGTAACTCCATGTGCCCCCTAGGTCAGTTAGAGTTGACTGCTTTGCCTAGCTTGTCCATTGTTTCATTGCCACGTATGTGATAGTGTGCTGCTAGCCGCACCTGGTGAATTCCTGATTTCTATTTGCTATGTGTAGCATCAAATTCTTGATGTCATATGCTATTTCTTGGTTCGATTTTGCTGGGAAGCTGTGAGTCTTCCCCACGTTGTGTAATATTTCTGGCATAGTCAGCCATCATATTAGACTGAAGAAGAAGCTCTTCCCAGAGCAGTGGAGATGCAAGAAGTATATAGATGACGAAATGTGGTGTGAGGTACCTGTGTCAGATGTTAGATTCGGTACCATTCCCGTGAGAAAGGCCGCCTGCATGACGCTACTGCTCTGTGATTGGCTGTCGTGTTCGGAGCAATGGCGCCAAAACGTTAAAGTTTAGTTATTATTAATAGTTAAACTACTCGTTGGAACGACTTCACTTTTTAATATAAATATTTCTCAACATCTGAATATCAATCAGTCATTTTAGAATTACTAAAAACAGTTTTAATCAAAAACAAAAGGCTGACGAAATTGCAGACGAAGCACTTCGGAAGTGTTCGGGTCACGCCTCTTCTGGTATGGCGCGCGAAGTGTTTCGGGATGTTCGTCACTCTGAATTAGGCAGTCGAGAAGAACAGACATGTTGTCTGACGTAGGATGTGTTTCCAACTTTTATTTAAGTTCCTGTTCGTCACTCTGGATTAGGCAGTCGAGATGTACAGTCATGTTGTCTGTGGCAGGATGTGTTTGCCAGTATTCAGTATTAAAAGATTCACTCCGGTAGTCATGAGGCACAGACACTTGCCACAAATAGTGTAAAGATACATTTTCGTAAACATTGTGTTTGATCATGTACTTTGGTGTATCAGAAGGTGTTGTATTAAGATCATGTAGTCTTCTCGTGTGGCTATATTAAAATACGCGAGTGGCATCTCGAAGAAGTGATACATTATTTCAGAACAGAACCACGCTAAAAGTAAGTTTCAGCCTCAAGATACAGAACCTACGACCTGCGTGCTGTTTTCTGCGCTGGGGACATCAACTTGAAGACTCCAGGTTAGTGGACTATAACAGAACCTTCGTATTCCACACAGTGCAATGGAAACAACTAGGCGCCTCACGTGTACTGCAACACAGAACAAATGTGTTCAGTGACACGCTGTAACACCTTCGTTTTTATCCCGACCTGATCTGATCGAATAGCAGCCTAATATTTATTATTAACATGGCCGTGAACCTAATGGGGCTGGTAATCGGAATTGACTGCTACGAAAGTTGTTACTTTCCAGTTCGTCCTGTTCAACACTATAAACTGAATGTGTGGTAATAAGGAACACCAACACAGTTTTACTAATTAAGAACTTATATTCTTCTCAAAACACAAAAAGGAGACAGCCACTGCTTTCGTCATACATATCTACTTACGGCTAATCTCAGCACAGGCTTTCTTCATTTGCCATTATCGTCACACGCTAATCCATCACTGCATCCGACACTGCAATCCAAGGTTAGGCCGGCGCGGTAGACGCGAAACTAAATATCGGCACTAATAACGTCACTGATCACTTTTATAAAGATACTTCATAACTTTCCCGGTATTTATTTATTATTTAGGGGTCTAACCACGGCGATGGTGACACCGTTCTCGGTTAAAAACCCTGTATTCCAATAATGGCCTCCACACACACCATTCCCGCCAACCACTCTGGCGCATCTCGACACTCGCTCTCGCAACACGTCACAATCGATTGTTCGTCCTATCGACCTGTGCCGAGGGCAAAGTTGTAGTAAGGGCCTACGGACCCCTTACAACGTCATCTGCAGTAATGCAGAGGAGGTAAAGGAGGATGATCGTTATTAACAACAACAATCAATTCATTCTTCCTTTCTCGCCGTAGTTTTCGTTTCGTAGACAGATTGGTGACAGGCGATTCTTGGTAGTCAGCCAAGTTGACTTCACCATTGTATTCGTCCACGTGATCTTCGTTAAGTGTTGAGGAGCTGAAGAACACTACAAATGACGTTGGAAACCACTCTTGGTGTTGCTGACAAAACATTTCCAGTGGTCGTCAGCTCCCCGATTTCACCGTACTGGCCGCAATCCGTCCGACACCCGTGACATGATGCACATGCGAAACATGTCTAAAACCATGTTGCCACTGGGAAACTGAAATAATATCCCGACATCAGTTAAACGCTGAAGAGCAAATTTCTACATCTACAGTAATTCTTCGCAAGCTACCTGACAGTGTGTGGCGGAGGGTACTTCTGTTACAAATATCTCATTCCCACTTGCCTGTTTCATTCTCATGGGAAGAGTAAGCCTGTGATTACCTCTAATTCCTCGAATTTTATCGTTGTGCCATTTCGTGAGACGTAGGTGGGAAGAAGTAATATGTTGTCCGACCCTTCCCGGAACGTGCTCTCTCGTGGGAGGAGGAACGGATTACTGTTTAACATCCCGTTCAGAACCGGGTCGTCAGAGACGGAGCAAAAGCTCGGATTAGGGAAGGACGGAGAAGGAAAGCGGCCGAGCTCTTTCGAAAGAACCAGAGCGGCAATAGCCTTAAGCGGTTTAGAGTAGTCACGGAAAATGTAAATCAGGATGTATGGTTGCGGGTTTGAACCATCATCCTCCAGAGTTCGAGTCCAGTGTTCTAACCACTGCACTACCCTGCTCTGTGTGCTCTCTCGGAATTCCAGTAGTAAGTCACTCCGTGGTGCTCAACATCACTTTTGTAGCGGCTCCGCTGGAGTTTGTTGAGCGTCTTTTTAACGCTCTCGCCCCGACTAAACGACACCGTGACGAAACTCCCTGCTCTTAGTTGGATCTTCTCTATCTCTGTTATTAGTCCAGCTGGCATGTATCCCATAGCAATGAGCAATGCTCAAAAATCGGTCGAACAAGTTATTACTAAGGCGCCTCTTTTGTGGATGAATTACATATCCTTAAAATGCTTCGTGTGAATCTCACTCTAGCATCTGATTTTCCTGTTATTTGTTTTATATTGTTATTCCACTTGTCTCACTGGATGCGTACTCCTGAATATTTTATGGTAGATATTGTTTGCAGAAATTAGCATCAACGGTGTACTTGTACACTATTGGTTTTCTTCTCCTATTACGAGATGCTACTCCAGGTGGGTGTAAAATGCATGTGCGCAACGGAAAATATTGCTAAAATGATTATTTGGCCTTGTCTGATACCCCCTGAAGCAGATCGTAGGACCTCTTAATGCTCTTTAACATATAAATTACAACCCCAACGTAAATGAATGATTAAGGCAACTAATACTACTAAATGATAAACGTTGTTTCTCATTATACATTTATTGTAGATTGAAAAACAGTCCTTTATATTACCATTGTCTATATTCCCTGACTAAAAATTGCTGATCAATTGCCCAACCCTGCCCCTTTAATGGCCACGCGATCTGACATAAATAATGCCAAATGACTGACAACATCTACGTACCCGACACTAGAAGAACTACTTTCAGAGGTGATCTACGGTGGTGTGCTACCTCAGTAGAAATAAACTAGCGTGATCACAGCTATTTAGCTTTATAGCCCTAATAAGCCGAAGCAATTAGTAATATCACCATATGTACTGTGTCCAGTTCGTCGGAGTGATGGTTCTCGTACGCGTCTGCGACAATGGAAGAACTCCAGCCACAAAATAAAACTCTTTGAAACACTAGGACGGTAGGGTCCTCTGACTAATATACTCTAATACTGTCTTCTCCTCTCTATGTTCTACAGACGAGAAACGCCAACTCCCAGCCACAAGGACGGAGTTCAAATAACGTCTCAACGTAAGTATAGGCAGAAGAAGTGCTCTCAATCCCTGAACGCTACATACCCAGCGACGACTTCCAACCCGGAAGCGAAGTCCAGAATCATACAAGTTCGCAACAGTACAGTGCCTAACCGATCTAACTATAAACTCTCCTAAGAGCAAAGACAGCCTGTATCAACAAAGCTGATACTGAGCGACCGTCACACACGGGCGCTCTAGAACGGAAGACCACTTCCTCTCCACCGCTGGCTTCCCAACAAGTTTCGGCTCCATTCCCTCATAACTGCAGAAGGCGAATCATGTTCTCGAAACCCCGGAATTTCTCCCTCTCTACAGATTCTTCCGAACGCCGACCAACAATAGTGTAGTCTTTTGTCGTCCAGAGCGGGAAGTTTGCGAGGGAATACCTATACTCGTACAATGGTACGCTTCTGAGTAAAAATCCCTGGAAATAACCCAGCCTGTGTGGTTTCCGAGGTGACACTTCCTCGTTCCTCTCACCCGCGTCCAATATTTACAGAGTTCCCAGTTATCCTTCCTGTCCCGCTACAATTTCGGCTGGCCGCGACTCTATTGTGCTCCAGCGTTCAGGTGCCCCAACGTCTATCTTGCTTTTTCCTGTGTTCAAGCAGGATCAACACACCTCTGCGGGCCTTCCACCTAGGGCCAGAGTTCCACCTGCCATTTCATCTCCACTGGCTTTCTGACCTCTACTAGTATAGGCACTCATTCATTAAGTCGTTTTGATGATAAAGACACTCCGTCACCTTTCATGCAAAAGCCTGCGAGGTGCCGGGGCTAGCAGTGTATTTAACACTAAATTCTTCTAGAATCTACATATGTAAATGATGGTCTAACCCCCCCCCCCCCCCCCCCCCCCCATTCTAACTCCGACTTTTGCTGTTGCACATGGATAAAAAAAAAAATACGCGAACTGACTGTAATCAACCCTGCAAGTGGAGTAGAAAAGAGTTTGGCACCTGCAACAATTTAATTTGATAAATAAGTTAAATAAACGAAGGTTTCATTAACGCAGTGAGAAATGATAGGGTTGCTCTACCGATTAACAGAATGAAAGTTCTGTCCACAATAACAATATGAT
The DNA here is from genome assembly GCF_021461395.2 of Schistocerca americana. Lineage (NCBI taxonomy): Eukaryota > Metazoa > Arthropoda > Insecta > Orthoptera > Acrididae > Schistocerca > Schistocerca americana. The sequence goes on along the minus strand of NC_060124.1, from coordinate 247,490,500 downwards.
TTATTAAGACTAAACACAAAATAATAAACAAAAACACATGAAACATTTACAATACATCAAATAGGCTCAAATTGGATACTCAAACAAACGCTGTGAAGGTGAAGTTGTCCCTAAACTAGATTGTGAGGATTATGAGGAAGTGGTATGTGGAGCCAATTCCTTGCCACTCAAATCTTAAGAGAGACACACAGCTAACCCAACATTAATTGCTGCTACATTAGTGAGAACTCAGATGATGAACACCCAAGACAGAACAAAGCTAGAGAAAGACGAACAGGCGCGCTCTGCTTAGCTCTGATTATCACCTAGGAAAATCCTTATCTGCCGGTGCAGCGGACATACAATACCAAACTGTCTTCTTAATTGCAAGAACACGATCTGGCGTACTGTAGGCGATGGCTGGTTGCTTCGACGTCCCGTCGTGGTGATGATAATGTCGGAGTGTAGCCCGAAACTAATTATTCTGGTCTGGTTGTCCCAGACTAAAGACTTCCTAGCAATACAAATGCGCCTCTGAGGGAGACGAAAAAGGCTCGCCACACAATCACTGACGGTACAGTGACTGATTTTAACAAGCGAAGTCACACTGTAACTCCGATACAGTCGACTATAGACAAAACTGCTCAAGACAGACAACATAGGCAGCTTGTACGCAGAACGCTCAATTGCCAACTGTACTCGGAAAGTTACGTTGAAGTCGAAACTTCAGCAACTTCGTCAAACAGTTACAACTAAATAAAAGTATATTAGACAGCCAACGGAAAGCAGGCTGTCCAGAGCAGCGAGAGCTCAGTCTTGTAACCTACTCCGACCGAAAGGCGTGAGCCGACTACTCACAAGAGCACCGGTACAAACCGAACACAGAACATTCCCACCTCCACGACAGTGGCCGTGGTTAACCATTCCAATCAGCAACTCGAAAACCGGCGGAAAATTCCACTCTATTGCCGGAGCACTACCATTCCACCAATGGAGATTCTTGGCACCAATTTCTGTGCCGATTTTGCTACGTCACGGAGCTATGCCCTGAGCAAGCCAATCACAGTTACTATACGGCAGAAAACGCGGGAATTCGCGCCAAGGCTGCTTGGGAACACAAGTCATTCCCACGCCTCGCTGGTAGCCCGCCAGAAAGTGTTTTCGCTAAGTTTCTGCGAAGTAACGGAACCTCTAGCCCAGCCGCTACTTCAGGGCCCTCCGGGCGTGTCTTTTGACAATGTCGGCGTCTGGAAAGCATTCACTCGACTCCCTCACACCCGTCGGCTTACCCTTTCAAGATCGGCAGAGCCCGCCTGTCACCGGACCACCTGAGTGACGAGAGACGCTGCGTGGGAAGTCCGCGTGTGAAGGAATAGCAACTTTTCACCGCATGCAATTAGAGAGGAAAATCGTAAGATAGAAATATGAGAGGGGGCTCATGCCACCTCTCAATCCTTAACAATTATTTACAAGGTGTACGTCGCAATGTCAGTCTCTTTAAATATTCGTATATACGATGTACAACCTATCGCATGATACCTCATTGTGGCCAGCCGGAGTGGCTGAGCGGCTCTAGGCGCACAATCTGGAACCGCGCAACCGCAACGGCCGCAGGTTAGAATCCTGCCTCGGGCATGGATGTGAGTGATGTCCTTAGGTTAGTTAGGTTTAAGTAGTTCTAAGTTCAAGGGACTGATGACCACACCAGTTAAGTCCCATAGTGCTCAGAGCCATTTGAACCTAATTGTGGTTGTAGATCACGGCAAAGTATCTAGATGAGTGCTTGTAAGGTGCAAAATTGTAGCCACCTTACACTATGAGAACCCGTTGTGTTGCATTTATTTACATTCAGCATTAACTGCCAGTCCCTTGGCCATTCATCAATCCTCTGCAGATCCTTTTGCAAGTCGCTTCAGCCTTCTGGTGTTGCTACCTAGTTGAAGGCGACTCCATCATCTAGGAGTAGCGTTAGGGACCTTCCGACATTTTCTACTAGATCATTTATGTACATTGTAAACAGTAAAGGTTCTATCGTGCTTCCTTGGGGTAGTCCTGAAATTATCTTTACATCTGTCGATTTGGTTCCGTTAAGAGCAACGTGCTGTGTTCTCTCGTGAGGAAATCTTGAATCCAGCCACAAATCCGGTCCGATACTCGGTGAGCTCCTATTCTTTTCCACGAAACCACAATTCGGGATGGTATCAAATGCCTTTCTGGAGTACAGGAACACGGCATCAACCAGAGCGCTGATGTTCACAGTGCTGAGGATCTCGTGGAGGAACAGAGCGAGCTGAGCTTAGTCTCTGTTAGCGGAACCCATGTTGATTTTTATGGAGGAGATTTTCGTTCTCCAAAAACGTCTTAATACGCAATATTATAGCATGTTCCATAATTCTACAACACATCGACGTCAGCAGTATAGGCCTGTAATTATGTGCACATGTTCCTTTCTCATTCAGTGATCAATTACCTCGATATCTGCCATTTCGACATTCTTACGATGACTGAAAGGACGGACCGTATTATGATTTTCCGCCGTGAAACAATTTCGGAAGACCAAATTATTTCATTTATTTTAGGTATCAATATGGTCCCTGAGTGAGTGAACAGATGATTTAGACCTGGTTACTGGTTGTACCTAAGACCAAAATCTCTAATGATTTTTAATCACATTTCCAAAGCGCTCTCCGCAGAATAGCAGTTGATTATAGAACGGGATACAACTGCTGCGTTTCTGTCGTCTCCCTTTCGTCCAGCTAAATGCTGATCATTTCGACCGCCGTTTGAACCGGAAAAGCCTCAGCGTGGGCAGCCATGCAATCCTGACCGACAGAAGAACGGCTTCACATCCCTAAAGTAACGGTCATTTCGCACCCGGCCGCTGTACTATATATAGCATGTTTCATGAACGATGGCACCCCGTGCAGGTCGAGGCACCGATAGAGACTGCGTTCTTGCCGGTCCCAAGCGACAGTTGCGGTACACACTAATACATGCTTTGCGCTTAAAGAAAACGTCTGTCATGCAAATTACCTGTGTGTTTGGAGCTTACGGGTGCTCAACGGCGACGTTATCAGCGCCATGCAAATTAAGTATCTAGCTTGATTATGTAGAAGTTGTCGCTAATCACCACCTTCACCAGCGATGACAGCTGGAATAAAAAAAAAATGCACTAAGTAACTCATTACGGTCACAGTTTATGTTCCTTAGGGCCTGCACCACAGTATAAGTCAGCAAGTGACATACTTTCACTTACATATACTACAGATCTGTGTCGGCTAAATTGCCACTATCGAGTCACCTGCTGTACGATGTGGATGACATTTTTTTCATTACACGTGTTTGTGTTATAGTGGAACAGTTGCCAACGATGTTATATGTATGTCAATCCCACCTAGATAATACGTAAATAAGTAGCACTTCATACTCAGTGTTTTGCTATAACATAAAAATGTATAACGAAAGTAATTCTACCCGCATTGTACCGCAGGTCACTCGATAATTGCAGTTTAGCCGAAACAGATCTGTAGTGAAACAGAAAAAGATTAAAATTCACTATCACCTAGCATGGATACTGCACATCCCTTATAAACATTACGATCATGTTTAATTTTCTCATTAATGTTCCCAACTCTTTAAAGTGGAGACAAAGGATTACAGTGTATAACAGAAGTGAAAAGAAAGGATCAAAAATGGCTCTAAGCACTATAGGACTTAACATCTGAGGTCATCAGTCCCCTAGCCTTAGAACTACGTAAACCTAACTAACGTAAGGACATCACACACATCCATGCCCGAGGCAGGATTCGAACCTGCTACCGCAGCAGCAGCGCGGTTCCGGACTGAAGCGCCTAGAACCGCTCGGCCACAACGACCGGCAAAGAAAAGGAAGCGACGAAGAGCATCGAAGCAAACATCATCTAACTGAAGAGAACAAATGGCAGGAATTTCGGAAATACGGGATGTATCTCCCTGATGGAGTACCAGTTCGGTTTTTCAGAGATTACTCTGCGGCATTGACGCCTTATTTAAATTGTATTTATTGCAGATGTCTCTTCCAACGCAGTCCCAAGAGACTGGAAAAAAAGCCCAGATAAATCCTGTGTATAAGAGGGCAAGAGAACAGACCCGCAAAATTGCAGAACAATATCCCTAACAACGGTTATCTGCATAATCCTTGAATATATTCTCAATTCGAAAATAATAAATTTTCTTGAGACCGAGAACCTTATGTCCACGAATCCCCGCATCTCGTGGTCGTGGGGTAGCGTTCTCGCTTCCCACGCCCGGGTTCCCGGGTTCGATTCCCGGCGGGGTCAGGAATTTTCTCTGCCTCGTGATGGCTGGGTGTTGTGTGCTGTCCTTAGGTTAGTTAGGTTTAAGTAGTTCTAAGTTCTAGGGGACTTATGACCACAGCAGTTGAGTCCCATAGTGCTCAGAGCCATTTGAACCATCCACGAATCAGCATGGTTGTAGAAAACATCGCTCGTGAGAAACTCAACTTGTCATTTTCTCATAGTATGCTACGAACTATGGATGAAGGGCAACAGGCAGATTCCAAATTCCTAGATTTTCGGAAAGCATCTGATACGGTGTCCCACTGCAAGTTGTTAAAGAAGGTACGAGCATATGGAACAGGTTCACAGATACGAGAGTGGCTCGAATTCTTCTCAAGTTTTGGAACCTAATATGTTGTCCTCGACGGTGAGTGTTCAATCAGAACCAAGTGTATCGTCAGGGTGTACCAGGACAGTGTGATATGACCGATATTATTCTCTGTATACATAAATGATTTGGCGGGAATGGTGGACACCAATGTGCGGTTGTTTGCTGATGATGCTGTGATGTACGGTAAGGTGCTCTAGTTGAGTGACTGTAGGACGATACAAGATGACTTAGAGAAAATTTCTAATTGGCGTGACGAATGGCAGCTAGCTTCAATTGCGGGAAAATGTAAGTTAATGAGGACGAGTAGGAGAAACAAACTCGTAATGTTCGGATAAAGCATCAGTAGTGTCCTGCTTGACACAGTCACGTTGTTTAGATATCTGGGTGTAACGTTGCAGAACAATACGAAATGGAAAGGCGATTGGCCGAATATGGTTTATTGCAGGTATTCTAGGAATTTGTGATTCATCTATCCGCATATTTGGCTCTAGTGCGTCCTATATTTGAGTACTGATGATGCTGTTTGGTTTGTGGGGCGCTGAACTGCGCAGTTATCAGGGCGCGTACAAAGTCCCAATTTTTAAAAGTCCAATTTTTATACAAACCAGTCTAGCCATTGTTACGAACGATGATGATGATGATGAAATGATGAGGACAACACGAACACCCAGTCCCCAGGCAGAGAAAATCCCCAACCCGGCCGGAAACCGAACACAGGACACCGTGATCCAGAGGCAGCAACGCTAGCCACTAGACCAGGAGCTGCGGACTTCTTGAGAACTGTTCGAGTATTTGGGATCCGTACCAGGTCGGATAAGAGGAAGACACACAAGCTACTCAGAGGAGGCGAGCTCCTGGTTTTGTTACTGGTGGGTTCGAACAACACGCAAGTCTTAAGGAGATACTTTGAGAACTCAAATGGGAGTCCCTGGAGGGGAGGCGACGTCCCCTTCGAGGAACACTATTGAGAAAATGTAGGGAACCGGCACTGGAAGCAGACTGCAGAACGATTCTCTTGCCTCTAACATACACTGCGCGTAAGGTCTATGAAGACAAGATACGAGAAGTAAGGGCGCACATGGAGGCATATAGCGGACCTTTTCTCCTCGTTCTGTTTGCAATTGGAACAGGGAAGGAAATGCCTAGTAGTTGTACGAGGTGTCCTCCGCCTCGCACCGTAAGGTTTATCGCGGAGCATCGATGTACACTACTGGCCATTAAAATTGCTACACCACGAAGATAACGTGCTACAGACGCGAAATTTAACCGACAGGAAGAAGATGTTGTGATATGCAAATGATTAGCTTTTCAGAGCATTCACACAAGGTTGGCGCCGGTGGCGACACCTACAACTTGCTGACATGAGGAAAGTCTCCAACCGATTTCTCATACACAAACAGCAGTTGACCGGCGTTGCCTGGTGAAACGTTGTTGTGATGCCTCTTGTAAGGAGGAGAAATGCGTACCATCACGTTTCCGACCTTGATAAAGGTCGGATTGTAGTCTATCGCGATTGTGGTTTATCGTATCGCGACAATGCTGCTCGCGTTGTTCGAGATCCAATGACTGTTTACAGAATATGGAATTGGAGGGTTCAGGAGGGTAATACGGAACGCCGTGCTGGATCCCAACGGCCTCGTCTCATTAGCAGTCGAGATGACAGGCATCTTATCTGCATGGCTGTAACGGATGGTGCAGCCACGTCTCGATCCCTGAGTCAACAGATGGGGACGTTTGCAAGACAACAACCATGCACGAACTGTTCGATGACGTTTGCAGCAGCATGGACTATCAGCTCGGAGACCATGGCTGCGGTTACCCTTGACGCTGCGTCACAGACACGAGCGCCTGCGATGGTGTACTCAACGACGAACCTGGGTGCACGAATGGCAAAACGTCATTTTTTCGGATTAATCCAGGTTCTGTTTACAGCATCATGATGGTCGCATCCGTGTTTGGCGACATCGCGGTGAACGCACATTGGAAGCGTGTATTCGTCATCGCCATACTGGCGTATCACCCAGCGTGATGGTATGGGGTGCCATTGGTTACACGTCTCGGTTACCTCTTGTTCGTAGACGGCACTTTGAACAGTGGACGTTACATTTCAGGCGTGTTACGACCCGTGGCTCTACGCTTCATTCGATCCCTGCGAAACCTTACATTTCAGCAGAATAATGCCCGACCGTGTATTGGAGGTCCTGTACGGGCCTTTCTGGATACAGAAACTGTTTGACTGCTGCCCTGGCCAGCACATTCTCCAGGTCTCTCACCAATTGAAAACGGCTGGTCAATGGTGGCAGAGCAACCGGCTCGTAACAATACGCCAGTCATTACTCTTGATGAACTGTGGTAGCGTGTTGAAGCTGCATAGGCAGCTGTACCTGTACACAGCATCCAAGCTCTGTTTGACTCAATGCCCAAGCGTATCAAGGCCGTTATTACGGCCAGAGGTGGTTTTTCTGGGTACTGATTTCTCAGGATATATGCACCCAAACTGCGTGAAAATGTAATCACACGTCAGTTCTAGTATAATATATTTGTCTAATGAATACTCGTTTATCATCTGCATTTCTTCTTGGTGTAGCAATTTTAATGGCCAGTAGTATAGATGTAGATAAATATGGGGCCTGAGATTTTCGTCCAAATTAAATGAAAATACGGAATTTCTTGGGATGTACGGGATGATTGAGAATCCTAGTTCTCTCTGTCTACGACAATCACGCCAGAACGCTCGGCAAACTACTGCACACTCGATGGCTGTTGGAGAACGCGTGACGTAGGTGAGCAGAACCCACCTAAGCTCTGCCCCCACCGTTCGTGGCTGCAACTACAGCTTCGTAATATGTACACCTCTAGCTATTGTCGTACCCGCAACAATGGCCTTGTTCGTCCCCTTGTTGTAGCTGCTAAACTTACGAGCCTCGTTGTCGACACTTGCCTGTGAGGCGCTCGCCATTAGGTTGTAGCGTTAGAAGACAACGCCGCCGAGGAAGCTATTGCCGCCGCTGTTTACCGGCCGCCTGGCAAGAACGCCGGCGCCGCGAGCAGACGGTGTCTGCGCGCCGCTAATCGCCGCCGGGGCTGGGCTGGCTAGCGCGAAACAAGGCGCGGCTTCTTGCCGGCTCCCAGCTGCCGCCGCCGCTGTCGTCGCTGCAAGCAAGAAGGCGTAAGAAAGGCTATTAGCCGGCGCCGAGCCGAGCGGGCGGCGCGCAAGAAGCCGCCAAATATCGGCGCAATTTGCCCGATAAATCAGAGCCGCATCCATTGTCCCGAGCGCGCCATTCTGCTTCTGCCAAGGGCTCTCTCGAGACTGCCCCTTATTGCTGTATTCGCCGCGGCGGGTGCCTTGAGGAGCCCAGAGGTCAGAGGCGGCTTAATGCTGCAGAGCATCTGGTGGCGAAACTATGCACTAACATTGCCCACAGTGTGTTGATATGGATGCAACAAAATGTTGCGGTGTAACACCACTTTTGTACAGAGAGGGGGGGGGGGGGGGGGGGGGGAGTCGAGCACCCCTATGTGGGGTCAGCATGGCTTCTAAGCAAAGGATGGGGCCCCTCCACGCCCACAGCAAAGTCGTAACCAAACCAAAAGTTCTACAGTTGAAACGTCCGCTTAGAAAAATTTATGAATGACTGTGCTGATAAACCTCTTACATTATTTGATTTTCAAACAGCTGAGCAGAATTGAACGTACTCAGACATTTCGCTCTTTACCTGTTGTAATCAACACTAAACTGACACACAATATTTTTAGCGCAACGTAATCTGACTCTCAAAAATTCCTTCAAAAGAATGGCCCTGACTAACAATAACCTATACCTTTCATGAATCACTTACCTCACAAAAACCTTCGTTACTTGAACTACTGCAATACAGCGAGCGCCACTACTGCCAGCTAAATAAAAGATTCTAACTACTGAAGGCACTAACTACTGATAGGCATAGTTAGCAAATGAAAGATTTCGATAGAAACAGACAATGTATTTACCTTAATAGTGTACAAAAGTCATAATATATATATACAGGGTGAGTCACCTAACGTTACCGCTGGATATATTTCGTAAACCACATCAAATGCTGACGAGCCGATTCCACAGACCGAACGTGAGGAGAGGGGTTAGTGTAATTGTTTAATACAAACCCTACGGAAATGCACGGAAGTATGTCTTTTAACACAAACCTACGTTTTTTTAAATGGAACCACGTTAGTTTTGTTAGCACATATAAACAAATACGTAATCATTGCCGTTTCTTGCATTGTAAAATGTTTGTCACATCCGGAGATATTGTAACCTAAAGTTGACGTTTGAAACCTCCGACGTTCAGTTGCGTGTTGTAACAAACACGGGCCACGGTCGGCGAGCAGCATCTGCAGGGACATGTTTACGATGACGCACGTGTTTACGAGTGTGGCTGTAGTGCACTGTTGTGGTTTGGTCTAGCTGTCGCAGTGTCCGCATGTAGCGCTTGCTGCTATTGTTATTCTGCATTCGTCTCCGCACGCAGACCAACTGTAGTACATCGTGTTACCAGACGTCTCTGATAGTGTAGTGTTGTAGGAACTGTGACCATGGTGTATTCAAACTCTGAAAAAGCGGAGATGATACTCTTATATGGCGAGTGTCGACGAAATGCAGCTGAAGCCTGCAGGGTGTATGCAGAACGGTACCCGGACAGAGAGCATCCAACGTGCCGCACATTGCAAAACATCTACCGCCAACTGTATGCAACAGGTATGGTCGTAGCATGTAAACGGGCCCGTAACAGGCCCGTCACAGGAGAAGCGGGTGCAGCTGGTGTGTTAGCTGCTGTTGCCATGAACCCACACATGAGTACACGGGACATTGCGAGAGCCGGTGGATTGAGTCAAAGTAGTGTCACGCGCATACTGCATCGTCACCGCTTTCACCCGTTTCATGTGTCGCTACATCAGCAATTATATGGTGATGACTTTAATCATCGAGTGCAATTCTGCCAATGAGCATTAACAGAGAATGCGTTGCAGTTCTACCTGTTTACCGATGAAGCGGGTTTCACAAACCACGGGGCAGTGAATCTACGGAACATGCATTACTGGTCCGTGGACAATCCTCGCTGGCTCAGACAGGTAGAGCGACAGCGACCGTGAACTGTAAATGTATGGTGCGGAATCATTGGCGACCACCTCATTGGTCCTCAGTTCATTGCAGGGGCCCAAACAGCTGCGACATACATCGCGTTTCTACAGAATGATCTGCCAACGTTGCTCGAAAATGTGCCATTGGAAACGCGTCGACGTATGTGGTATCAGCATGATGGTGCACCTGCACATTCCGCAATTAACACTAGGCTGACCCTTGACAGGATGTTCGACGGGCGTTTCATAGGACGTGGAGGACGCATAAATTGGCCTGCCCGTTCTCCTGATCTTACACCTCTGGACTTCTTTCTGTGGGGTACGTTAAAGGAGAATGTGTACCGTGATGTGCCTACAACCCCAGAGGATATGAAACAACGTATTGTGGCAGCCTGCGGCGACATTACACCAGATGTACTGCGGCGTGTACGACATTCATTACGCCAGAGATTGCAATTGTGTGCAGCAAATGATGGCCACCACATTGAACATCTATTGGCCTGACATGTCGGGACACACTCTATTCCACTCCGTAATTGAAAACGGAAACCACGTGTGTACGTGTACCTCACCCCTCATGGTAATGTACATGTGCGTCAGTGAAAAAGACCAATAAAAAGGTGTTAGCATGTGGACGTAATGTGCTGTTCCAGTCTCTTCTGTACCTAAGGTCCATCACCGTTCCCTTTGGATCCCCACGTAATACGGTGCTCTCCGATACACACGATAGAACAGTGGAGGAGTGGTACTCAAGCGTCAACTTTAGGTTACAATATCTCCGGATGTAATTAACATTTTAAAATGCAACAAACGGCAATGATTACGTATTTGTTTATATGTTCAGATGTGCTAACAAAACTAACGGGGTTACATTTAAAAAACGTAGGTTTGTGTTAAAAAACATACTTCCGTGCATTTTTGTATGGTTTGTATTAACCAGTTACACTAGCCCCTCTCCTCACGTTCGGTCTGTGGACTCGATTCGTCAGTATTTGATGTGGTTTACGAAATATATCCAGCGGTAATGTCAGGTGACTCACCCTGTATATATATATATATATATATATATATATATATATATATATATATATAAAAATCAATTCATGACATGCAGTCTTACCAATTTACTCATCTCTCTCCCCACATCCACCACTGCTGGCGGCTCACCTCCAACTGCGCAACGCTACGCACTGTTAACAGCCAACTGCCCAACACTACAATAGCAAATTCCAACAATGCAAACAAGCCACAGACTTCACACAGCACAGCCAGTGATTTTCATACAGAGCGCTACGTGGCGTTACCAACATAAAAACCTAAACACCCTACTTACGCAGTCACCTCCATAAACAAGTTAGCCGGCCGCGGTGGCTGTGCGGTTCAAGGCGCTCCAGTCCGGAGCCGCGCTGCTGCTACGGTCGCAGGTTCGAATCCTGCTTCGGGCATGCGTGTATGTGATGTCCTTAGGTTAGTTAGGTTTAAGTAGTTTTAAGTTCTAGGGGACTGATGACTACAGCAGTTGAGTCCCATAGTGCTCAGAGCCATTTGAACCATAAACATGTCAGTTTTTGAATCAGGACTCACAGGATGCGGGCTGTGATGTTATCCATGCTTCTGAGTATGATTACTCATTAGCATAGTCCATCAGGAGACAGAAAGTAGACGAAAGCGATCGAAGGGTAGCGGTTCCAAGGGCAGAGGAAAAAAAGTGCCAAGGCAAGCACCAAGGGATAAAAACCTCTGCGACAGTAGGTCGGGTAGTAAGGGCAGTAGCGGCTTGCTATCTGCGACAGTGCATGCAAGGTGTGGTTATGTTAGTGCGAGATATCGTGCATCGTTACCTTTGTCGTTGCGGAAGCTCGTTGTGGGGCTTGCTGCATTTGCTGCGTCCCTGCAACAGTTCAAGGTCGTCATACATTAGTGGGCGATCGGTCATAGATCGGCTCACAGACAGTGTAGGGGGTATGTGTGGCTGGTTTGCGTGCTGTTTACAGTACGGTTTCCCTGCGTTGCCAGTTTTTCGGCGGGTCGAACATCTGGTGTTACCAGTAGTAATTGTGTTGCAGGGGCTCGCCAGTACTGTCGTGTTAGCGTGCTATAGACCATAGATGTTTCGTTCCTTGCCAATAGTGTCTTTGGTCTATTATGTTTACGTCTATGGTTGTGGTCGTAGTTATCCAGAGAAATGATAAACGGGTTGCGCGAGTGTCTTGTGTTATTGTATAGTCGTGTGGAGAGTTTTTGGAATACCTGCAAGATGGTATCTAGCCGATATTCCCGGTGAAGGTCCGCGGTGCGCGTGTAGCGCGGAACGTTGCTTATGATTGTGAGTACTTCGTTCTGTATGAGCTACAGACAGCGCAGGCGTGTGGGCGCAGCGTATCCCCAGACAGGGGCTGCGTACGTCATCAGGGGTCGAATAAGTGTCATGTACATGGACCTAGACACCCTCCTATTCAGTGTACTACGCCTGTTAAGCATAGCATGGCTTCTGAGAACATAAGAATCGTCTTCGACGCTAGTAAAAGTAGAGTCATTTATTCACTGTGTTTACTATTCGTTTCCCTACTGCACCAGTCTCGGCTGATGCTTCATCCACCTGCGTGTTGGACTCCAGCTGACGCCTGTTTTAGTCAGTTCAGCTTTCACACGCCCAGGCGATGCAGTGGATGACCTCGGTGATGCAGTGGGGGTACCGGGTGGCAGGAGGCAGCCATCCCCAGTGCGAAAGTTGAGTCTCGTGCTGGCTGCTGGAATGTCCTCAGTTCCACTCCGAAATCTGTTACGACAGCAGTGTGCCTGAAATCGGTAATCTAGTTGTCAGTTGACCTTCCCCCTACCAGCCTGGGAGCTTTCAGGACCCGCAGGCACCTGGGTGTCAAACAGGTATGTGGACAACAATAAGCACTATTGCTGGTTGCCGGGGTGAAGTTCAACACTGACAGCACTCTGTGATCTGGTGTTGTTGGAACACAGTTCCTCCATCGGTAGATGGCAGGCGGCTAGCAGCGCGAAGTTCGTCGGGTGAAGACGATCACCTTGAGTACATCATCAGTTGTCGGGAGCTGGAAACTGGAGTATTCAAATACAGCTAGAGCGAGGCTCAGTTCACAGTTTGCCATATTCTTAAGAGACTGTTTACTGTTGATCAGGTCCTCGATATGTGCTCTTGTATAAGAAATAGAGTTTCTCGTGCCATGTCTTATGAGCTAGCAAGTGTGTTTCTCTCTCTTCCCTTGGTTTTCTGTCACAGTCTTCTTTCTGCTGGATGCATATTTCTCACTCAGTGCAAGGTGTTATGTGTCGAAGGGTCGATCCACTTGAAATATTCTGGTATGCTTCCTGCTTCAGCCTCTGTCTTAACTCTACATTGCCTATGGAAGTGCAAATAAGTTTTCATAAAAATTCTAACATCCTACACCTAACTAATCTGTGTCATAAAGTCATAACAGTTGTCCAGTGGGGATGTCAAAGAAACGATAAAGCTAGTGTAAGAATATTTCAGAAAATGAATAAACAGGTAAGGGGGACAGATAAGCACATTGCCCGAAAAGTTTATCATTTTAATACAGACTTTAGCTACATAATGGCATTGGTTGACCAAAGAAGATGATCCACAAGTTTCTTCAGAGATGTTGTATACAGCTAATGTCACTTGCTGATCATTAGATCCCACAGAGCTAGCAAATTGTGAGATGTTGACTACTATGTTTCACTTCCTTTTCCAAATAGTCTCTTACATTTTGCGTGAGATTAAGATCAAGTGGATTCCCAGAAAAGGTGAGGTGTGACAGGGTGTTTGACAAACCAAGACCATACGTGTACTGCACGGTGAACAGCTGTTGTCATCCAGCAAGATGGGAATATGTACAGTACACTCATCGCTAAGCTGTAGAGGAAAGAGAAAGACTTCCTCACTGAAAATGTGGAAATAAATTTTTTGATTCTTTTTCACTGTAACCTAAGTGTGTGTGCCCAACACATTGTATGAAAGACATTCCCAATACATCACAGAACCACCTCTGGCTTGAACTACGCCCTCCATTTTCTCCAGCTGAAACACCTCATTGCGCCACTGTCGCCATGCGTCATTCATTTGAAGAGAGGCAAAGTCGCCATTTTCCCAAATGTGAGTTTTCAGATGGCAGAAGTGGGACCTCTCATGGAAAATAAAGGACTGCAGAGAAAACATACGGAGGTACAGAGAAATTCTCTCTATTTCAAATTTAAATTTGAGAGGTGGTATGAGCCCCCTCTCATGTTTCTATCTTACGATTTTCCTCTCTAATTGCATGCAGTGAAAAGTCACTATTCCTTCACACGTGGACTTCCCACGCAGCGTCTCTCGTCACCCGGGTGGTCCGGCGACAGGCGGGCTCTGCTGATCTGGGAAGGGTTAAGCCGACGGGTGTGAGGAAGTCGAGTGAATGCTTTGCAGACACCGACATTGTCAAAAGACACGCCCGGAGGGGTCTGAAGTAGCGGCTGGGCTAGAGGTTCCGTTACTTCGCAGAAACTTAGCGAAAACACTTTCTGGCGGGCTACCAGCGAGGCGTGGGAATGACTTGTGTACCCAGGCAGTTGTGTCGGGAAAATTCCCGCGCTTTCTGCAAAATAGTAACTGTGATTGGCTTGCTCAGGGCATAGCTCCGTGACGTAGCAAAATCAGCGCAGAAATTGGCGCCAAGAATCTCCATTGGTGGAATGGTAGTGCTCCGGCAATAGAGTGGAATTTTCCGCCGGTTTTCGAGTTGCTGATTAGAACGTTTAACCACGGCCACTGTCGTGGGGGCGGGAATGTTGTGTGTTCGGCCTGTACGGGTGCTCTAGGTAGTCGGCTCTCGCCTTTCGGTCGAGGACGTCGCAGCAACCAGCCATCGCCTCCGGTACGCCAGATCGTGTTCTGGCAGTTAAGAAGACAGTTTGGTAATGTATGTCCGCAACACCGGCAGATAGGGATTTTCCTAGGTGATAATCAGAGCTCAGCAGAGCGCGCCTGATCGTTTTTTTCTAACTTTGTTCTGTCTTGAGTAGCAGCAATTAATGTTGGGTTAGCTGTGTGTCTCTCTTAAGATCTGAGTGGCAAGGAATTGGCTCCACATACCACTTCGTCATAAACCTCACAATCTAGTTTAGGGACAACTTCATCTTCACAGCGTTTGTTTGAGTATCCAATTTGAGCCAATTTGATGTATTATAAATGTTTCATGTGTTTTTGTTTATTATTTTGTGTTTAGTCTTAATAAATCATATTGTTATTTTGGACAGAACTTTCATTCTGTTAATCGGTAGAGCATCCCATCATTTCTCACTACGTTAATGAAACCTTCCTTTATTTAACTTATTTATCAAATTAAATTATTGCAGGTGCCAAACTCTTTTCTACTCCACTTGCAGGGTTGATTACAGTCAGTTCGCGTATATTTTCTAATCCATGTGCAACAGGAAAAGTCGGAGTTAGAATAGGGGGGGCTTAGAGCATCATTTACATATGTAGATTCTAGAAGAATTTAGTGTTAAATACACTGCTAGCCCCGGCACCTCGCAAATTTACAATTATTCTGAAACTTCCTGGCGGATTAAAACTGTGTGCCCGACCGAAACTCGAACTCGGAAACTTTGCCTTTCGTGGGAAAGTGCTCTACCATCTGAGCAACCGAAGCACGACTCACGGTCGGTTCTCACAGCTTTACTTCTGCCAGTATCTCGTCTCCTACCTTCCAAACTTTACAGAAGCTCTCCTGCGAACGTTGCAGAACTAGCACTCCTGAAAGAAAGGATACTGCGGAGACATGTCTTAGCCACAACCAGGGGAATGTTTCCAGTTTTAATCTGCCAGGAAGTTTCATATCAGCACACACTCCGCTGCATAGTGAAAATCTCATTCTACAATTATTCTGTCTAACCTTTGTTCCACCTCACATTTTAGTAATTCAGATGATGATTTGTTTGTTTGTTTTTATGATTTCTATGTTGTGAGTCTTTTTAAGGCGAAATTGACTCCCAGTTAGAGAGAAATATCACGTGAGCAGTAATAAAAGGAAGATACGATACAAAAAGCCGATCGACAAGCAGATAGACAGCGTAGATAAATGGATGTAGACAGAAAAGCATGATTTGTAGGAACTCGTTTCATCCACCTTCTTGTCTATAGATGAGAGAAACTGCATTAGATTAAAATTACGCAGTGCATGTATGAATATACGAGCATAACAGATGAAGGGTAAGGGAATGTTAGATTATTTCAAACTGTAGCAAAGTACACTCGAGTGTATACGTAAGTTATCGTAAAGGGCTAAACGTCCACCTTGTAAACTATTTCTATTGTTACAAGTAGTAAATAAATATATGATTTCTTGCATCTTTTGGAACGATCTTAGGCCACTGAGCCAACGCTTTCAGCTTTTATACAAGAAAAACAAAGTATTGAAGGAGATAGGACCAGTGTACATATAAGGCAATTTCATATATAATCTCCTGAGGAATACTTTCGGTTACCGTTTAATGAGGCTAATTTCTGATGTACTACATACGTACAAAACGTTTGTAAGAATCTACTGTTTAGTAGGTAGTAATGTGCAGATGGCCCAGCAGATGACACAAGACGGGCGAGCAGGTCTCACTTACGCTTGCGAGACAGGAAAGAAAGCACAGTAAGACGGCCGGCGGCTACGAAAGCGAAAGTAGGGGCCGGCTGACCCACTTCATGCAGGATGAGACCACAGAGGTGGGGAGCGAGCACGGCAAGGCGGCAGGGGCGCCACCCTACTATTTACAAACTGGTTTCCTCACGACCAGACAACAGTGGGGGCTGTGAGTCACCCACCAAGACAGACGTTAATGGGGGCGTACAGGGTACGACTTTCGCCGATGGCAGAGTTTGGACACTGACAAAAACAACTCTGTAAATGACAGCAGAATTCAAGCAACGACACGAGCTGGCATCACATGAAATAGAGCTAAACTAATCAATAATCTGAAATCGGTATTAACTTGAGCTTTTGTACCTACCGTGAACTACGGGATCAAACGGTATATCCAGTTAACCCATTCCAATACCACATGCTATACCTATTTTCTTCCATCTTATCGTCATGAGCACCTCATATAAGTACGCTTTTCTATAGTACATGCAGGGTGCAACAACCCATAGGCCGCGCGGAGTGGCCGCGCGGTTTAAGGCCTCATGTCAAGGACTGCGCGGCCCCACCCGCCGGAGGTTCGAATCCTCCCTCGGGCATGGGTGTGTGTGCTGTTCTTAGCATAAGTTAGTTTAAGTAGTGTGTAAGTCTAGTGACCGATGACCTAAGCAGTTTTGTCCCTTAGGAATTCACACACATTTTAACATTTTTGAAGAACCCATAGAGCTCCTTGATGAAGGGCCTGTAAGCAACGCCAGCCGACAGAATAATTTGAGAGTGGAGTCCTGCAGTCCAGTCAACGAAGAAGACTTATGTTTATGCCAAAGCAACGTCATACTAAGAACCTGATTCTTCAGTAATGAGCCTTGCGTATGCCCACGCCAGCTGTCAGTAATGGGTGAGATGCGAGGGACAATGGCAGCAACGGTGAAGGATTTCTCCTCGCCAAGAAGCAGGGACAATGTCACGACTTTTGGCTTTCGTCCCCCACAGACGAGGTGGAATGGATCATCCTCCCCATAATAAGCGTGTTAGCCCCGTGTCTCCAAAAGGCATTGTCACGTGTGTCATGCTCCATCTCTAATACAGTGCAGAAAAAGAAATTTCTTAATAACATTTATATATATACTTCTTACGAATGTTTTTCTTTTCCAGCAAGACTGTTCTGAAATTCTTTTTAAAGTTTGTCTTTTGTGTCTATATCATTTATTTATTTTACCACAATATAATTCATTTGTTTCTCAGTGTTATGCTTTACTTGCAAATTTATCATTATGCGATTTTGTAATTGTATACATGTTTGAATTATTGTGAAAGTGAGAATCTCAACTTATTACTCTTTGGATCTCTTTGTAATCAACCAGCCTATTTGTGAATTCTCTTGTGATGTTTTCTTTTATAAAAAATGTTTTGATGTTCGATTTTGCGTAATTGTTTACTTCTCTCATTTGTTCATATTCAATTTCAGGTGAAAGCGTTTGACTGGAAATGGTAGGTGTGTGTGTGAACGTGTTTGTGCGCAAGCGAGCGCGCGCGCACGCGTGCGTGTGTGTGTGTGTGTGTGTATGTGTGTGTCTGTTGACTTTATGTCAAATCTTGGTTGCCGCGCGGGATTAGCCGAGCGGTCTCAGGCGCTGCAGTCATGGACTGTGCGGCTGGTCCCGGCGGAGGTTCGAGTCCTCCCTCGGGCATGGGTGTGTGTGTTTGTCCTTAGGATAATTTAGGTTAAGTAGTGTGTAATCTTAGGGACTGATGACCTTAGCAGTTAAACCCATAAGATTTCACACACATTTTTTTTTTTTAAATTTAAATTCATAGACCATTTCAGTTAGTAGCCTTTTGTGGAAAGAGTATCCTTTCTTCATTGCAGTACATATTATGGTTCATGCAAATGTCAAGAATAAGACTGAATATCTGTCTCCGAAGAATAACAACGTGTGAACGAATGGAACGTTAACCGAGACTCGCAACGGAAAAGCAACAGCTTTCCTACGATGAAATTTGATGGCTCTTCCGAGATATACAATAAAATTGCAAAAAGATAATCTGCGCACTTTCAGTATGCAGTTTCATTACACTCATTACCGTTGCTATGTGCTTATTTACCCTCACTGTACGACCTAGAGTTCCATTCGCAGCCGTCTCTTTACTTTCTGTTCGTGACACTCCGCCTTCCGTTTTTAGCGTAAGTGAATAAGCGCAAGATAATTAACAGACGAACAATAATATCACCCAACCTTCCAGAGACCTTCGGTCAGATGCAATCTACACACACATTTAGCTACATGGGGGAGGGAACGGGGGGATGGCTGGGCACATTAGCAATTACCGCTTCGTCATGAACTGCCTCTGCAGAAAGAGCAACTCTGGCCTTTCTGATGATGTCATGCGAGACCGCGGTTTTACATTACGTTAAACGATGTACTGTCGCCGCTTTCCCTGACGTAGACCGCGTGACTCACGTCAGCTGACGCTAATAAACAGAGGGCAAGCGTGCGCAGGTGCAGTAACTGCCCCCGGGGAATGCTCAGCTCTATTCCGTTTGTTTCTCCGGGTAGGCCGCCTGATGTGTTGCCGTGCGAAAGTGGTGCGGTTTGCGAGACTGCGGGGAATGTGCAGTCTGTTTTATCTCCAATCTCACCTAATAATCGTTTGTCTCCTTGTTAAGTCGTAAAGGGCACCTAGAACGCATTCTCAGCAGATTTAAGCAGAGGTAGGTACGAGGAGGAACGTTTACTGGACGGAAATACGTACTGCTTGCTGGCTGACGTATCACGCTGCATGCTCGCAGAAGAAATGTTGCAGTGGGAACTTGTCGGTCAGTTTCTTACATTAGTCTGAGATTAGAGACCTACATGAACACGTGCGATCGGCAGCAGAGACAAAATAGAGACAGTGAAATGAAGAAAGAACAATAGTCTTTCAGCGAGAGCTAACTGCTTTGATTTATTAATCGAAGTCACTATCGAAACAAATGCATGGCATGAAGGAACAGCAAATACACAGACATGATGATGATGAAGATGATGACGATGATGATGATAATTACGATAACGATAATAAATAAAAATATTTTCTAAAGCATCCAGCGGAGTAAGACACAATCCCCTAGACTGAATTTAAAAATTTTGCCTTATTAAGCAATACTCGTTCCGATCTTTGCTGATTTTCAAGTTGCAGTCCCAGAAAATGTAACGAGACACCAAATTAAATGAAAATTACAAAGTAAGAAAACCTATAGAACTATATTAGATGTAGTGCTTTCTCAGTCACAGCAATTACCTATAAACATAAGTGGTTATACAATCTCTGTCGATTAAAATTGCCTTCTATTGCATCTACATCTACATCTACGTGATTACTCTGCTATTCACAATAAAGTGCCTGTCTCTCTACCGTTCCAATTTCGAACGGATGCGGGAAAAACGAGCAGTTAAATTTTTCTGTGCGAGCCATGATTTCTCTTATTTTATCGTGATGATCATTTTTCCCTATGTAGGTGGGTGCCAATAAAATGTTTTCGCAATCGGTGGAAAAAACTGGTGATTGAAATTTCATGAGAAGATCCCGTCGCAACGAAAACGCCTTTGTTTTAATGATTGCCACTCCAATTCACGTATCATGTCTGTGACACTCTCTCCCGTATTTCGCGATAATACAAAACGAGCTGCCCTTCTTTGTGCTTTTTCAATGTCATCCGTCAGTCCCAACTGATGCGGATCCCACACCGCACAGCAATACTCCAGAGTAGGGTAACAAGCGTGGTGTAAGCAGTCTCTTTAGTTGACCTGTTGCACCTTCTAAGTGTTCTGGCAATGAATCGCAGTCTTTGGTTTGCTCTACCCATAATATTATCTATGTGATCGTTCCAGTTTAGGTTATTTGTAATTGTAATCCCTAAGTAATTAGTTGAATTTACAACCATCAACTTTGTGTGACTTATCGCGTAATCGAAATTTAGCTGATTTCTTTTAGTATGCATGTGAATAACTTCACACGTTTCCTTATTCAGGGTCAATTGCCACTTTTCGCACCATACACATATCTTATCTAAATCATTTTACAATTCGTTTTGATCATATGATGACTTTACAAGACGGTAAATGACAGCATCATCTGCAAACAATCTAAGACGGCTACTCAGATTGTCTCCTATGTCATTAATATAAATCAGGAACAACAGAGGGCCTATAACTACTTCTTTGGGGGACGCCAGATATTACTTCTGTTTTATTCGATGACTTCCCGTCTGTTACTACGACCTGTGAACTTTCTGACAGAATACCACGAATCCAGTCGCACACCTGAGGCGATACTCCGTAGGCACGCAGTTTGCTTAGAAGACGCTTGTGAGGAACGGTGTGGAAAGCGTTCTGGAAATCTAAAAATATGGAATCAGTTTCACATCCCATGTCGATAGCACTTATTACTTCATGAGTACAAGGTGCTAGTTGTTTTCACAAGAACGATATTTTCTGAAACCGTGCAGACTATGTGTCAGTAAATCGTTTTCTTCGAGGTACTTCATAATGTTCGGATACAGTATATGTTCCAAAACCCTTCTGCAAATCGGCGTTACTGATATACATCTGTAATTCAGCGGATTACTCCTACTTCCCTTTTTGGGCATTGGTGTGACTTGAGCAATTTTCCAGTCTTTAAGTACGGATCTTTCTGTGAGTGAGGGGTTGTATATAATTGCTAAATATGGAGCTATTTTATCAGCATACTCTGAGAGGAACCTGATTGGTATACAATCTGGACCGGATCATACATTATGCTGCTTCGTTACTCCGAGAATATCTACTTCTATGTTTCTCATCTTGGCAGTTGTTCTTGACTGGAATTTAGGAATATTTGCTTCGTCTTCTTTGGTGAAGGAGTTTCGGAAAACCGTATTTAATAACTCTGCTTTAGTGGCATTGCCATCAATGACTTCACCGTTTTTATCGCGCAGTGAAAGCATTGATTGCGTCTTGCCACTGGTGTGCCTTATGTATGACCAGAATCTCTTTGGGTTTTCTGCCAGATTTCGTGACAGAATTTCGTTGTGGAAATTATTAAAAGCAGCTCGCATTGAAGTACGCTCCATATTTCGAACTTCGGTAAAACTTTGACAATCTTGGGGATTTTGCGCTCTTTTAAATTTGGCACGCTTTTTTCGTTGCTTCTGCAACAACGATCTGACTCGTTTTGTGTACCATGGGGGATCAGTACCATCACTTATTAATGTATGTGGTATATATCTCTCAATTGCTGTCGATACTATTGCTTTAAAAACATTCTCCAACTTTTCTACACTTACATGATCAGATCGGAAGGAGTGAAGACTGTCTCTTGAAAAAGCGCTAAGAGCAGTTTTATCAGCTTTTTTTAAATAGATATACTTCGCGTTTCATTTTGATGGTTGTAGGTGTAACGGTATTCAGCCTAGCAGCAACTGGTCACTAATCCCTGTATTCGTCACAATACTCACTATTTGTCCAGGATTGTTTGTTGCTAAAAGGTCAAGTATGCTTTCGTAACCATTTACGCTTCGGGTGGGCTCATGATCTAATTGTTCAAAATAATTTTCTGAGAAAGCATTCAGTACAATTCTGGACGACGTTTTATGCCTGCCTCCAGCTTTAAACGTATAATTTTTCCAGCATATCGAGGGCAGGTTAAGGTCACCACCGACTATAATTATATGAACGGGGTACTTATTTGAAATGAGACTCTTGTTTTCTTTGAACTGTTCAGCAACTATATCTTCTGAGTCGGGGGGGTCGGTAAAACGGTCGAATTAATAGTTTAGTCCGATTCTCAGGTACAACCTCTACCCACACTATTTTCCACGAACTATCTACTTCAAATTCGTTACAAGGCAAACTACCTCTGACAGCAATAAATACTCCACCACCAACTGTATTTAATCTATCCTTTCTGAACACTGTTAGATCGTTTGAAAAAATTTCGGCTGAATTTAATCCCGGCTTTAGCCAGCTCTCTGTACCTACAACTATTTGAGCTTCAGTGCTTTCTATTAGAGCTTGGAGTTCTGGTTCTTTCCCAACACAGCTACGACAATTTACAACTACAATACTAATCGTTTCTACAACTACCTTACTGTGTTTTACCTGCCCACTTTTAGACGGGCGTCCATTCTGTGGTTCCCTGAGACCCTCTAACCTAAAAAAACCGCCCAGTCCCTTCCGCACAGCCCCCACTATTCGTATAGCCGCCTCCTGAGTGTAGTGGACTCCTGACCTATTAAGCGGAACCCGGAAACCCTCCACCCGATGGCGCAAGTTAAGGAATCTGCAGCCTACACGGTCACAGAACCGCCTGAGCCTTTGATTCAGACCCTCCACTCGGCTCTGCGCCAAAGGACCACAGTCGGTTCCATCGACGATGCTGCAGATGGTGAGTTCCGCCTTAATCTCGGAAGCAAGACTGTCAGTCTTTACCATCTCCGCTGGCAGCTCGAAACCAGACAGAATCTGCTCCGATCCAAAGCGACACACGTCTTTGGTACCGACATGAGCCACCACCTGCAGTTGGCTGCAACCTGTACTCTTCATGGCACCCGGAAGCACCCTCTCCACATCCGGAATGACTCCCCCCGGTGTGCACACTGGCTTCCTTCCCCACGTTCTTAAGAGGCCCCATTACGGACCTAACGTTGGAGCTCCCAACTACCAGCAAACCCACCCTCTGTGAATGCCCAGACGCTGCGGGCCCAGAAGCTTCCTCTGGAACAGGGTGGACGACTGCATCCGACTCAGGGACATCGACAGCCACAGATAACGCCCGAAACCTGTTCGTCAAACGAACCGGGGAGGCCCTACGATCGGCTCCTCGGAAAGTTTTTCGCTGCCTGCCAGAATTTGGAATGATCTCCCACTCGACCACGGGTGAGGGGTCAACCTCAGTGCAGGCAGTTACCAGGGTGGCCACAGCAAAAAAAATGGCTCTGAGCACTATGGGACTCAACTGCTGAGGTCATTAGTCCCCTAGAACTTAGAACTAGTTAAACCTAACTAACCTAAGGACATCACAAACATCCATGCCCGAGGCAGGATTCGAACCTGCGACCGTAGCGGTCTTGCGGTTCCAGACTGCAGCGCCTTTAACCGCACGGCCACTTCGGCCGGCGGCCACAGCAGTGGACCGATTGGAGGACATGTTGGTCGTGCCTGACGTCCCTCGCATCCCCTCTTTCGATCCCCCACAGTGACGCCACTTGGCAGCAGCCTAAAGCTGTATGACGTAAGCCAAAGCAGCCTGGAGCTGTGAGTGAACGGCCTTAGCTCGTATCTGTGCACAACAGTCACAGTTCTTATGCATTAATGCAGTCGCTCCTGTTTGAAGCTCGTAAAAATATGTAACAAGCGAACAGTGTACTCGCCTTATTAGTAGCAGGAACTAGCGGTCCTGCACTCGCTGATGGTCTAACCGACAGGAGGTGCATGATGACATATCCTGTGCATATAGAGCTTTCATGGGTCATCTGGGTTAAGCACCATTGAAGTTGCTTGATTAATGTGCTCTATAGTCTTGCAGGAGATGACATTTGAGAAAACTAGAAAATAGTTGCAAACAAGATGATGTTGACTTATTGATTAGTCTTTCCACTGACGGTCTTCTGTCTTTTGACAGGAGGTGCTCATCAGTATGGTTAAAACTTATTCTTGCATGTACTATAGCCTTCCTCCTCAAATAATTTCAAGTTCCTGCAAACAAATCTGGATGTCCTAGAATTAGGCCACATGCATTAAACATGCTCTTGTGCGGTGTGGACTTTCTTGCGGGTGTGATTTACACTTGCGGTTTTAGGCGCTGCAGTCCGGAACCTCGCGACCGCTATGGTCGCAGATTCGAATCTTGCCTCAGGCATGGATGTGTGTGATATCATTAGGTTAGTTAGGTTTAAGTACATCTAAGTTCTACGGGACTGATGAACTCATGTTAATTCCCATAGTGCTCAGAGCCATTTGAACCATTTTGAAATATATCTCAAATGGTTTAAATAGCTCTAAGCACTATGGGACTTCTGAGGTCATCAATCCCCTAGACTTAGAACTACTTAAACCTAACTAAACTAAGGACATCACACACATCCATGCCCAAGGCAGGATTAGAGCCTGCGACCATAGCAACAGCGCCGTTCCGGACTGAAGCGTCTAAAACTGCTCGGCCATAGCGGCCGGCGAAATACATCTGCTTGCGGTAATTGGACAGGGTGACCATGCTATAAGACTGCTTCATTACATACATCGTTGATTAAATGTTTCTATTAAGACGGGGCAGTGATCCGTCGTACACAAATTGCATGTGGTGTCTTACTGGTAAGGTAACTCTGTCCAGCTGAACTGACACCAGAGGTATTCTAACTCCAACACAACCTGAGAACGAAAATTAGAGGATGCCTAATGTAGGAGGCAGTTCTGTCATGTTTCGACATCATCATTACGGAGGACAAATGTGCACGGAGAAAATACTACCGATAACAATGATTAATGAGAGCGAACGGAGCGTCGTCGGTGTCGTCTGTGCTGGTACATAAGTGGCAGCCACATCTGAGCGACACGCATTCCATTATTAAACACTCGTGAATTGACCTGGGTTCTTTGAAGGTGCAGTCCTGCGTGTGTTCTTCCGTCAGCGCGGCACTACCGGCGCACTGTGCTGTGGTTCTGCTCCAGAACCTGCTCCACATTTCTTCCAAAAACTCGCCAATGACTGACAATGAATAGTCTTGCGGAGTTAGTTCCACCAATCTGCTCCACTGAGAACTCTTCTGATTCGCTGTATGTAAACGCTGCTCTTTTTCTACACCAAATTAATTTTATCTGGTTAAAGCAGAATTAAGTATGTTCATTCTTTACCAAAATACGTTTCCTGTAGTCATCTCTCCTTTTACCTCAAATGCATTTAAATGTTGTACAAAACTGCAAAGATTAAAATTTAAAAGCTGCCTTCCAATGTCTCCAGTATTGACATGCTTCTTATTGGATCGAGTATGGCTCACCCCACACTTTCCTCGTGTTCTTTGTTAATGTTCGAATGCGTCCACATACACTATGTGATCAAACGTATCCGGACACCGCAAAAAATATACGTTTTTAATATTAGGTGCATTGTGGTGCCACCTATTGCCAGGTGCTCCACGTCAGCGACCTCAGTAGTCATTAGACATCGTGGGAGAACAGAATTGGGCGCTTAGCGGAACTCACGGACTTTGAACATGGTCAGGTGATTGGATGTCAATTGTCTCATACGTCTGTACTTGAGATTTCCACACTCCTAAACATCCCTAGGTCCAGTGTTTCCGATGTGATAGTAAAGTGGAAACGTGAAGGGACACGTACAGCGCAAACAAGTACAGGCCGGCCTCGTCTGTTGACTGACAGAGACAGCCGACAGTTGAAGAGGGCCGTAATGTGTAATATGCAGACATCTATCCAGACCATCACCCAGGATTTCAAAACTGCATCAGGATCCACTGCAAGTACTATGACAGTTAGGCAGGAGGTGAGAAAACTTGGATTTCATGGTCGACCGGCTGCTCATGAGCCCCACATCACGCCGCTAAATTCCAAACGATGCCTCGCTTGTTGTAAGGAGAGTAAACGTTGTACGATTGAACAGTAGAAAAACGTTGCGTGGAGTGGCGAATCACGGGAGACAATGTGGCGATCCGATGGCATGGTGTGGGTATGACGAATGCCCGGTGAACATCATCTGCCAGCGTGTGTAGTGCCAACAGTAAAATTCGGAGCCTGTGGTGTTATGGTGTGGTCGTCTTTCTTATGGAGGGGGCTTCCACCCCTTATTGTTTTGCGTGGCACTATCACAGCACAGGCTACATTAATGTTTGAAGCATCTTCTTTCTTCCCACTGTTGAAGAGCAATTCGGGGATGGCGATTGCATCTTTCAGCACGATCGAGCACCTGTTCATAATGCATAGCCTGTGGCGGACTGGTTACACGACAATAACATCCCTGTAATGAACTGGCCTGCACAGAATCCTGACCTGAACCGTATAGAACACCTTTGGGATGTTTTGGAACGCCGACTTCGTGCCAGACCTCACCGACCGACATCGATACCTCTCCTCAGTGCAGCACTCCGTGAAAAATGGGCTGCCATTCCCCAAGAAACCTTCCAGCACATGATTGAACGTATGCCTGCGAGAGCAGAAGCTGTCATCTACGCTAAGGGTGGGCCAACACCTTACTGAATTCCAGCATTACCGATGGAGGGCACTGCGAACTCGTAAGTCATTTTCAGCCAGGTGTCTGGATACTTTTGATCACATAGTGCATATGCAGTGTGGACCAAAACTCCAGCGACCGACGTTCAAAGGTTGCTCAGTGATACCATCTGAGCAAGTTGGATTAATGAACCCACGATGTCCAGCAGCTCCATACAGAGTAATAACCTCATTAAGATTATCTGTTTTCACAGCCACCCTAGTTTCTTTAAAAATACCTTCACCACGCGAACCGTGGCAAGGCACGTCAACTAATGCCTATGTTTGATAATAGTAGACTTCTCTTGGCTAGGAATGCCCTTTATACCCGTTCTATTCTGCTTTTTATGTCCTTCTTGCTCCGTCCATTATGCGTTACTTTGTTGCCTAGGTAGCAGAGTTACTTAACTCCATTTGCCTCGCAATCACCAATCCTCATGTTAAATTTCTTGCTGTTCTCATTTCTGCTGCTTCTCATTACTTTCGTCTTTCGTCGATTTACTCTCAACCCATATTCTGTACTCATTAGACTGTTCATTCCATCCAGCAGATCCAGTAATTCTTTTTCACTTTTACTGACGATACCAATGTCATCAGCAGATTTTATTATTGTTACCCTTTAACCCTGACATTTAATACCTCTCCGTTTACACGCAGGTCCTGCACGCTGCTACATAAGCGACCACCAACAGAGAAAGCGAGAAGATTCGCGTGAGTGGACTCATTGCCGCAGAACGTGGTGAACCTGCCCACGGCCGCTTGGGGGCTCGGTGCGCGTGTCGGGACGGAACAGCTAACAAAACGGCCGGCTGTGCAGACATTTGCATTTTGAGAGCGGACTCTGTCCCCGCCGTCAAGCCGCCGGCGGGCGCTGCATTAATCAGGTTTGCCGGCGACAGGTTGTTTGCGCACGGCAGATGGAAGTGTGGGCGAGTGGTGGTGGGGGGGGGGGGGGGAGGGGGGGCCGTCTGTCCGCAAGGAGCAGCGCAGGGTGACATTAGCCAGCCGCGAACCCGGCAATTGCTCCAACTCCTCTGTCGCTCCATCCAGCCGGGTCTGCACTCCTCGTGAGACATTCTGGGTCCAGTGGATAGACTGCCATTGCAAATTCAAGTGCGAATTCAAAATGCCTTCCCTGACCCTAGGAAGTTAGTGAAGAGCCGGACACTCCTTTAAGACCCTAGCTGAAATTATTTTCCCGTACGGAAGGAATGAAGCTAGCTGTGGATCTTAAAGTGGAGAACTGAATAGTATGAGGGTCACTCAAAAGAAATGCACACTATTTTTTTTTTAAATCCATCTTTTATTCTACATGTTTTTCAGTTTTACAGTGTGTAGATACATCATTTAGGAAAAATAGTTTCACTTCTCCACATAATTTACATCCCTCTCAACTTCCTTACGCCACCATGGAACCAGCGCCTATATACCCGCACGGTAACATTCTGGACCAACCTGTTGGAGCCACTGTTTGGCAGCGCGCAAAAGGGAGTCATCATCTTCAAACCTTGTTCTTTCAGTTTCCCAAAGAGATGATAGTCACATGGAGCCAGGTCAGGACTGTAAGGCGGGTGTTTCAGTGTTGTCCATCCGAGTTTTGTGGGCGGTTACATGGTTTTATGACTGACAAGTGGCCGTGCATTGTCGTACAACAGCAAAACATCCTGCTTCTGCCGACGTGGTCGAACACGACTCAGTCGGGTTTGAAGTTTCTTCAGTGTCGTCACATACAGGGTGTAACAAAAAGGTACGGCCAAACTTTCAGGAAACATTCCGCACACACAAATAAAGAAAAGATGTTATGTGGACATGTGTTCAAAAATGGTTCAAATGGCTCTGAGCACTATGGGACTCAACTGCTGAGGTCATTAGTCCCCTAGAACTTAGAACTAGTTAAACCTAACTAACCTAAGGACATCACAAACATCCATGCCCGAGGCAGGATTCGAACCTGCGACCGTAGCGGTCTTGCGGTTCCAGACTGCAGCGCCTTTAACCGCACGGCCACTTCGGCCGGCGTGGACATGTGTCCGGAAACGCTTAATTTCCATGTTAGAGCTCATTTTAGTTTCGTCAGTATGTACTGTACTCCCTCGATTCACCGCCATGGCTTTCTACGGGATACTCTACCTGTGCTGCTAGAACATGTGCCTTTACAAGTACGACGCAACATGTGGTTCATGCACGATGGAGCTCCTGCACATTTCAGTCGAAGTGTTCGTACGCTTCTCAACAACAGATTCGGTGACCCATGGATTGGTAGAGGCGGACCAATTCCATGGGCTCCACGCCCTCCTGACCTCAACCCTCTTGATTTTCATTAATGGGGGCATTTGAAAGCTCTTGTCTACGCAACCCCGGTACCAAATGTAGAGACTCTTCGTGCTCGTATTGTGGACGGCTGTGATACAATACGCCATTCTCCAGGGCTGCATCAGCGCATCAGGGATTCCATGCGACGGAGGGTGGATGCATGTATCCTCGCTAACGGAGGACATTTTGAACATTTCCTGTAACAAAGTGTTTGAAGTCACGCTGGTACGTTCTGTTGCTGTGTGTTCCAATCCATGATTAATGTGATTTGAAGAGAAGTAATAAAATGAGCTCTAACATGCAAAGTAAGCGTTTCCGGACACATGTCCACATAACATATTTTCTTTCTTTGTGTGTGAGGAATGTTTCCTGAAAGTTTGGCCGTACCTTTTGTAACACCCTGTATGCATCAGAATTTGTGGTGGTTCCACTTGGCATAATGTCCACAAGCAAGAGTCCTTTGGAGTCGAAAAACACCGTAGCCGTAACTTTTCCAGTAGAAGGTGTGGTTTTGAATTTTTTTTCTTCGCTGGATTTGCATAATGCCACTCCATTGATTGCCTCTTCGTCTCTGGTGAAAAATGTTAGAGCCATGTTTCATCACCTGTCACAATTCTTCCAAGAAATTCATCTCCACCATTCTCGCACTGTTCCAGAAGTTCGCTGCGTACCGTTTTTCTTGTTTCTTTGTGAGCCACTGTCAACATCCTGGGAACCCACCTGGCGCAAACCTTTTTCAACGCCAACACTTTCAGTATTCTGCAAACACTTCCTTCCCCTATCCCAACGTACTGTCACAATTCGTTCACTGTGATGCATCTGTCAGCAGTCACTAATTCGTTAACTCTCTGCACATTGTCTGAGTGTGTGCAGTACGAGGCCTGCCGCTGCGAGGACAATCCTCTATATTGCCGTGCCCGCTTGCATCACGTAACCTGCTTGCCCACCGACTAACTGCACTGTGATCGACAGCAGCATCTCCATTCACCTTTTTCAACCTCATGTGGATGTTTCCCACTGTCTCGTTTTCACAGCACAGAAATTCTATGACAGCACGTTGCTTCTGATGAACGTCAAGTGCAGCAGCCATCTTGAAGACATGCTGCGACGGCGCCACTCACGGGAACAGGTTGAACTAAGTTTGAAAACAAGCGGGAAGGATGTATCTACACACTGTAAAACTTTCGTACATGTAAAATGAAAACTGTATTTTTACAAAAATAGTGTGCATTTCTTTTGGAGTGACCCTAGTATTAATGTAATAAAACGAAACACCTACAGATATCATTTTGATGTTATTTTATTGTATTTAAACCAGTTTCAGTGACTCAATACATCAAATCCAGTCTCTAGCTGACGTTGAGGGGGTAAACTCCAAACGTATATACGATCTCATCAGTGGCGT
Source organism: Schistocerca americana (assembly GCF_021461395.2). NCBI lineage: Eukaryota > Metazoa > Arthropoda > Insecta > Orthoptera > Acrididae > Schistocerca > Schistocerca americana. The sequence goes on along the minus strand of NC_060124.1, from coordinate 247,460,135 downwards.
ACAGCTACAGGGCGGGGAAAATAGAAATGACCCGGACTAGTGGATACGATTCGACGTGTATGTATGTACATAACCACTCCCCATGATGCACACACCGCACCATGTGTTATACTCCGGTTCAAAGCATAGTGCGGGCTGTCACAGTGTGAGTCGAGCAGTGCAAAGGGGTCGATGGTATTCACAGTGGAGCAGCGGGTGTTCGTTGTGGAAAGATACGTGACAAGAAATTCGTGGAAAAGGCGTGGTCAGTTATTTGCTGAGACGATTAATCGTGTCAAAGTGCCCACAGAGGGAGGTACGCAACGCTTAGTCCGAAAATTACATCTGACAGGATCTGTTTCGAACAAGTCAAAAAACATTCAGAAACCTGCCAACACACCAGAAAATGTGGATGCAGTTCCCTAGAAAATGCTTCAGAGTCCTACCAAATCAAACCCAGGCCTGTCACAAGAGACGGGCATTTCATGTCGACCATGTGGGTGAATTCTCCACCTGCACTTGCATCCCTACCGAGTGTCTGTTGTTCACGCTAAAACCAGCACATACTCCTCACTCAGCACCTCTTGTTTTGTGAGTGGCTGTTCACTGAGATAACAATGAATGGCTTGGACAGCAATCTGTTCTTTATGTCGGACGAAGCCTGGTTTCACCTGAGTGGTTCTGACAACCCACAGAATCACAGATTCTGGACAGTGGAGAATCCGCGTAAGTTCCACGAAACACCACTGCATGATCAGAAGGTTGGGGTTTGGTGTGCAATGTCTGCAAGTCGCATATTGGTCCAATCTTCTTACGTCAGACGGTGACTTCGGCGCGTTTCATTGCCATCATTTTGAAATCGATTGTGGCAGCATTAGTGGAGGAGGAAAAGATCAACAGTCACTTCGAACAGGATGGAGCCACTGTCCATACAGTTCAGCTGAACCTTGGAGCACATTTACACAATATTCACGCCCGACAGATTTGTTAACAGAGGTCAGTCTGGTCGCAGCCCTAGCTGGCCCCTCAGTTCCTCTGACCTGTCAGTGTATGATTACTTTGTGTGCATTGGCCTCAAGTCTAAGGTTTACCACAGCAAACCTCATACTGTTCAAGAACTGCAGCAGAAAATTTCGGATTAGATTTCAGCAATTCCAGGAGTCCGCCTTCGATTAGCTTTCAGCAACCTGCTGACCAGGGCCCAAAAGTGCCACGAGATTAAGCGTTGCATCTTTCAACATCTGCTACAGTCGGGTTAGTACTGCATTTACTTTCTTCTGCTGTGTTTCTTTGTACCCTGGAACACTGTTCTCCAGGCCACTTTTATTTGCCCCACCCTGTATGAACTGGCTTCCGTAGAGTACTGCAAACGCGATGTTGTGCCTGCAGTCATCAACAAAATGGTTGCAGACACAACATCGCTTTTACAGTATTCTGCAGAAGCCAGTTCACAGATGTAGCCCACTTTTGAGATCGTTTATAAGTTTGGAGTTTACCCTCTGAGCGTCAGTTAAGACCCGAGGATGGAAACTGAGTCACCGAAACTGGTTGCAATATCGTAAAATAACATCAAAACGACGGCTGCAGGTGTCGGATTTTATTACGGAAGTGAACGGTCAAAGTCCCGCAGACCATCATCCACAAGGATTGGCTTGCAAAATCATAGTATTAAGTTTGATATTAAAGTAAGGTTCTCACCTGTTTTCCGCTGTTGTCAGTAATTCACCTTTACTGTACTGGTGCAAAGATGAATGAGAACACTGCATGACTGGTAAATAAGAGCTTCACTCTTTGTTTAGTTTTATCTGTGGCTGGCTTGCCAGTCAGTCAGTTGTGCAGCGCCGGGGCATTCTTATGTGAGGCATAGAAGCATCCATTTGAATTTTCAGAGAAGTGGATGTGTTATTTATGAATCTGGGAGAAATTATCTGGAATACTTTATTATCGAGTTGATAACACATTTATAATATTTTCCTGTTCATTATATTGATGGAGAAGATTTTCGATGTATTGTAAAGGTATATTTGTACTTTTTACAGACTTTTACAGACAATATTATTTTATCGCAATCTTACACACGTTAATTTGTTCAATTAGAAACACACATTAAACACAGCTCACTATGAAAGAAGTTTAACTGAAATTCCAAAATGTACCCTAGGTGAATTATACGAAGTAACTTGAAGGCCAATGCACACAAAGTAATCATACACTGACAGGTCAGGTGAACTAGGAGGCCAGCTAGGGCTGCGATCAGAATGACCTCTGTTAATAAATCTGTCGGGGCGCGAATATTGTGTAAATGTGCTCCAAGGTTCAGCCGAACTGTATGCACAGTGGCTCCATCCTATTCGAAGTGACTGTTGATCTTTCCCTCCTCCACTAATGCTGCCTCAATCGATTTCAAAATGTTGACAATGAAACGCGCCGAAGTCACCGTCTGACGTAAGAAGATTGGACCAATATGCGACTTGCAGACATTACACACCAAACCCCTGGGCTTACATTTCAGCAATATAATGGCCGCACGCATATGGTGAGGGTTTCTACTCCTTGTCTTCGTGCTTGCCAAACCATACCTTGGCCAGCAAGGTCGTCGAATCTCTCCATAATAGGGAACGTTTGAAACATTATGCGCAGTGCTCTCCAACAAGCTCGGGAATCTGGTGAGGTAATGCGTCAACTGGACTGAATCTGCCACAATATCCCTCAGGAGGAGATCCAACAACCCTCTCAATCAAAGCCGAATAACTACTTGAATAAGGTCCACAGGTGAACCATCCCGTCGCCGACTTGCTAAATTTGTGAAGTTATTCCTCTTAAATAAGTCATCAAATTTTTCTGAAGTTGTAATCATTTGTTTGTCTGTACATGTTCGTCATGTCTACAGTTTGCCGTTCCATTCGGATAATTCCTTTGGGGAGCGTTTTATTTATTCATATTTTTTTAGGATGTATTTGGGTAGAAAGTAAATACCATAGGAACAAAATCGTTTCTCAGAAAGATATATTTGTTAATATCTAAATGTCTGCACATACACTCCTGGAAATGGAAAAAAGAACACATTGACGCCGGTGTGTCAGACCCACCATACTTGCTCCGGACACTGCGAGAGGGCTGTACAAGCAATGATCACACGCACGGCACAGCGGACACACCAGGAACCGCGGTGTTGGCCGTCGAATGGCGCTAGCTGCGCAGCATTTGTGCACCGCCGCCGTCAGTGTCAGCCAGTTTGCCGTGGCATACGGAGCTCCATCGCAGTCTTTAACACTGGTAGCGTGCCGCGACAGCGTGGACGTGAACTGTATGTGCAGTTGACGGACTTTGAGCGAGGGCGTATAGTGGGCATGCGGGAGGCCGGGTGGACGTACCGCCGAATTGCTCAACACGTGGGGCGTGAGGTCTCCACAGTACATCGATGTTGTCGCCAGTGGTCGGCGGAAGGTGCACGTGCCCGTCGACCTGGGACCGGACCGCAGCGACGCACGGATGCACGCCAAGACCGTAGGATCCTACGCAGTGCCGTAGGGGACCGCACCGCCACTTCCCAGCAAATTAGGGACGCTGTTGCTCCTGGGGTACCGGCGAGGACCATTCGCAACCGTCTCCATGAAGCTGGGCTACGGTCCCGCACACCGTTAGGCCGTGTTCCGCTCACGCCTCAACATCGTGCAGCCCGCCTCCAGTGGAGTCGCGACAGGCGTGAATGGAGGGACGAATGGAGACGTGTCGTCTTCAGCGATGAGAGTCGCTTCTGCCTTGGTGCCAATGATGGTCGTATGCGTGTTTGGCGCCGTGCAGGTGAGCTCCACAACCAGGACTGCATACGACCGAGGCACACAGGGCCAACACGCGGCATCATGGTGTGGAGAGCGATCTCCTACACTGGCCGTACACCACTGGTGATCGTCGAGGGGACACTGAATAGTGCACGGTACATCCAAACCGTCATCGAACCCATCGTTCTACCATTCCTAGACCGGCATGGGAACTTGCTGTTCCAACAGGACAATGCACGTCCGCATGTATCCCGTGCCACCCAACGTGCTCTAGAAGGTGTAAGTCAACTACCCTGGCCAGCAAGATCTCCGGATCTGTCCCCCATTGAGCATGTTTGGGACTGGATGAAGCGTCGTCTCACGCGGTCTGCACGTCCAGCACGAACGCTGGTCCAACTGATGCGCCAGGTGGAAATGGCATGGCAAGCCGTTCCACAGGACTACATCCAGCATCTCTACGATCGTCTCCATGGGAGAATAGCAGCCTGCATTGCTGCGAAAGGTGGATATACACTGTACTAGGGCCGACATTGTGCATGCTCTGTTGCCTGTGTCTATGTGCCTGTGGTTCTGTCAGTGTGATCATGTGATGTATCTGACCCCAGGAATGTGTCAATAAAGTTTCCCCTTCCTGGGACAATGAATTCACGGTGTTCTTATTTCAGTTTCCAGGAGTGTATGTACAATTTAACGTCTTCGTATACTTCTTAGGTCTGCATGTGAGGCCTAATCTTAGTATCTAGGAAAGTGGTTTCGATGCGGCTTTCGCTAATATACAGACTGGTTCACGGGGAAGGTTTGTGTGTCTAATTTATAATTCTTACCTGCAAACCGAGAGAAGAAAACGTATTGATGAGAATGGTGTTTACAATCGAATTGACAGTTGGAAACTAAAATAACAACTAATTCTTTTTATAATGCATAGATAGATTTTTATATGTCTGACACACTCGAGTTTTTGGTAAAATCCGCCACAAATACTTCCCACAGTTTCTGTCACCATGAGATTACCTTTCCTTCATGATCATTACACGTAATGAACCCGAAGACATCCCATATGCGAAAGAGAAAATAGCTAAATAGTTTTTAGTCACAAGTAGTCTTTGGACTGATCACGGCGTACTTATGGTTGAGAAGAGATCAGTTGATAGAGGTAGTTGCCATCAAAACTGGTGGCGGAACGGTTGTGATTAATAAACAAATATGAATATACTTAGCTTATGAGAATCGGTAGCGCTTTGCCCGTTCCATGGCAAATATGCATTTGTATAATGAATCAGTTACAATATGTAGCCTGTCTAGGTTAATGAATGAGCTGAAGATTAGCCGTCGTTGGAACATAAATTTTATGTCTGTCTTTCGGAAAGGTATTGCTAAAACGCTAGTGATAATGAAGATTGATACACTCGCAATACAGCGCCATCCGTAGTACTGGTGCTACAGTCATGGAGAAAAAGCTTTTTATATTTTTTAAGCTTAATGTTTCAGTGCTGACCTATTTTGATATAGTAAACATTTGTGACAAATGCAGTGGCGAAAAACTGTGTCAGTAGAGTGTATGGAAACGATAAATGGGAAGAATTTACGTAAATGGAACGAATTATCGGAGGTCAGAGCATAACGATGACTGCCCTTTTTGATAGATGTTACCCATTGCTACGACATTTTATCAATGCTACCAGGACCACACCAATCCAGCAGAGATGCGGATATAACCGACGTTCATGACGAAAATCGAAGCGCATGTATTCCTGCTGTCAAAACAGTATTTGCCTAAGGCTGCACGTTTTGTGTCAAATGCGTACACATTTTTCGAAAAAGATCCATTTTAGGTAGATAGCATGATGCTGTTTTAGATTAAATGATGGAACACTATTCTGATGACCATCGGACTTATTGCCGGAACTGAAATTTCTTCTCCAGATAAATGGTAGCTTACCTGAAGATCGTCGTGTCTCCTGCACCGAGGCAGCGTTGGAGGTGGAACCACAGAAAAATGTTGGAGAAAATAGAACAAGAGGAACTCCACAAACGCGAAACCACAAATGAGTAACAGAAAGGTGGAAAGTCAGTTGATATTCCTCTTCTCTTTCTTCTACGGCTTCTCGCACTAGGAGCTACCCATTTTGATCTTGATAGGCCCCTGTCGTTCCAGCCATCTCGGTCTAGATTTCTGCCCCTATCGTTTCCTGTATGTATTTTTCCTAACTTATCGCTGGTATTTCTATCCTTCTGCTACCAGAGAGCTCCAAGTTTAAAATTTTTCTTAGGCACCAACGGCTAGGCATTCACTGTACTATGTTTTTTTTTATTTTTCATGCTATTTTATTTTTTATTTATTTATTTTTTGAGCACCTTATCTCCAATCACCTCCATCCCTCCTCATTTTATATCCTACCTTGCCTCGCTAACAGCAGACATCTTATTCACTGAGGTGACAAATGTCATGGGATATCTCCGAATAACGTGTCAGACTACCTTTTGCCGGGCGTAAAGTGTTGCCGGTGCCGGTTTTTGTGCAGGAACTGACATCTCTATTATGTTCCTAAAATGTTCAATGTGATTCATGTAAGGCGGTCTGGATGGCCAAATCATTCGCTTGAACTGTCCAGAATGTTCTTCAAACCAATTGCGAATAAATATGGCCCGGTGACATGGTGCATCATTGTTTGGGAACATGAAGTACATGAATGGCTGCAGACAGTCTACATGTAGCTGAACGTAACCGTTTCCAGTTCATTTCGACCACAGTACCCACTCCACTCCATGTAAAGACAGCCCGCACCATTATGTAGCCACCACCAGCTAGCGCAGAGCCTTGTTGACAACTTGGGTTCATGGCTTCGTGGGGTCTGCGCAACACTCGAACCTTACCGTCAGCTCCTACGAACCGAAAACAGGACTCGTCTAACCAGACCACGGCTGTCTATTCGCCTAGGGTCGAACCGATGTGGTGACGAGCGCAGGAAAGGCACTGCAGGCGATGTCGTGCTGTTAGCAAAGGCACTCGCGTTGGCCGTCTGCTGCCGTGTCCCATTAACGCCAAATTTCGCCGCAGTGTCCTAACGCTTACGCTCTTCGTACGTCCCACATTGATTTCTGAGGTTATACGTTCTTCGTACGTCCCACATTGATTTCTGCGGTTACTTCACGCAATGTTGCATGCCTGTTAGCACTGACAACTTAATGTAAACGCCGCTGCTCTCGGTCGTTAAGTAAGGGCCGTCGGCCTCTGCGTTGTCTATGATGAGGGGCAATACCTGAAATCTGGTATTCTCGGCACACTCTTGACGCTGCTGATCTCGGAACGTTGAATTCCCTGATGATTTCGGAAATGGAATGTCCCGTGCATTTAGATTCAACTAACCTTCCGCGTTCAAAGTCAATCAATTCCCGTCGTCCGGCCGTATCACGTGAATCACCTTACTATTAACGACAGTCCTGTCGATTCATAGCACAATCGATACTACCGCTATCTTTGCATGGGAATATCGCAATCCAATTACTTCTCTCACATCACTGTATGGTCCATTTCGACAGGACTAATTTTCTCCCTAACATTCCTTGCGTGAGGCACGTCTCATCACTATATAGAACTACGTTCCCCACTACAATGTGAAATACTATTTTCGTAGTGTCCAGTCGAATGTTTTTATGTCATGCAAAGCTTCAGTAACTCTCTTCCGCCTTGCTGTACTGGAATTAAATCCTTGTCACATGCATGGGAGTTATCTCTTATTGTTTCCAAATATTTGTCCCTTGTGTAAGATGTTATTTCTCCTTGTTCCTTGTCAACTTTTACCATATCCTGTCCCATACAAATATGCTCCATGTTGTCCAAATTTATTCCCAACAGTTGGTATATTCCTCTTTAAGCTCTCTCATCCTGTATTCTGTATCCCATTCATCTTCAGAGGATATTACCTGGTCATCCACAAATAAAACTGAGTGAAAGGTATGTCAGCTGTTTTTATCTCCATGCCCGAGGATTTCCTGTTTCTGCTATTCAGTACCTGGTCCAAATTAGCGTCAAAGGAAATAGGGGGACATTCCACAAACTTATTTTGACCTACGTCCACGAAAATTTTTCGGGTAACCTTGTTTCCCATTTAATCAATACTTTTATATCTTGAATAACTATTTATCAATGTCAATCCCGTTTTCCCTCACATTAGCCCACAATATCTATTCCTATAATCTTATTCTACGGACACTGTCGAACGCTTTCTGCAGGTTCACAAAGCCTGCTTATAGGATTTTATATTTGTTTCTACATTTTTCCAATAACTGTTTAATATAATGAATGTGATAGACGTGATAGTTCTCGTGAGAAATAAATTTTCCTTCACTTACTGCCGACACATATTTGTTTATTTTCGTACTCAGATTCCTCCAGAAAAGCTTTATGCACTGACGAGATATATGGAAAATTCTATTCCACTGGTGTATCTTCTCCCGCCTCTATTTATCCCAAAAAGTTTCTATAGATATCTTATCCCTACACATCCTACACGCTTCCGAAGTTCCATTCGTATAGTTCCTAGTTTCGGGGCTTTATTTATTTTTGTTTTAACAATGCTCGATTTTGTATCGTTGGCCATAACAGATTCAAATGGAAACGGTGACATGTGCACCAGCTGTTTCCCAAAATGGATCGGTGTGTGATGTGCAGGAGGGACGAGGTAAGCTGTGACTTTCCGACATCAAAATATTTTGTGAATGCTTCTTTGCAGTAACTGCAATTCTTAGCTGTGATCTATCGCATTTTAAAACCACAATTAACGAATCCGCAACTTCTATTCCTGCGCACTCTACCAATGCTATCTCGACGAATTACTCGATTTCTTCGGCTTCTAATGTTTATATGATATATTACTGAATACCAATGTTACACTTGTCAGCAGAGAAAATTTCATCTCATCAAAACGGTAAGTAGTAAGTATATATGTTCTTCCTTTGGCCTTAATTTTTTATTAATAAGTATGAAAATATTAGTAGTGTGATGTTAAGAGCCATAAAATAAATTTCCACACAGGTATCTGAACCACATTATCAGTCGCTCGATGTAGCAATAATTCAAAATATCTGACAGCAGAATAGAAGAAGTTGCCAAAGTATCTTTAGACCGTCCGTCAGCAGAAAGCTTAGTTTCTAAGTTCATGGATTAATTTTAGTGAGATCGTTTATAGCCAAGTTTGAAACCGACCCGACGCAATTGGTTTCATTAACGGAAATATTATCAGTTGTACACTGTGAATATGTTACTAGTAACTAGTAGCAGTAGAAAACTTTAATAGTCTTCGTGATTTTCCTGACGCAGTTCCCACTTCGATTACTGGCTCTTCAAGGTATCCATTCACATCTAGGGATAATCGTGAAGTTCCTTTATTTTAGGACCCGCAGCACATATTACATCAGAGTAGGATAGTATGCTGCTTCATGTTATATACATAAGCTCATTTCGAATTTATTGCCTTCATCGGTACATGCCGTAACATTGTAGATGGACATAAGTCAGCTTTGAATAAACTATTACTGCTGTCCACAATTGTTGAATGTAATATTTTTTCAGTAACGTTTTAAAGTTGTTCGATGATTTGATGTTGCAACGTACTGTAATATAGGTGCAATATCAAATAATCGACAGCAGGACGACAATAGACCGATGGTCAAGGTGTCGGGACGCCGTTACGGTTGTACAAGAGTAATAAAAAAAGTAAATCGTCAGGCTTTGAGCTGTATAAACTGCTGACTGTTGTAATGCTTCATGTTGCGCCAGACCAGATTATTATTGAAGTTTATGTTAAAACTGACTGAATATTTCAGGATAGACAGTCAAATAATAGGTGCATCATGTGTGTTATGAAAAGTTTCAGAGTACGCGGGATGTCTAGAAAGTAAGTTCCGACCGGTCGCGAAATGGAAACCTCTGGGAAAATCGGATAAGCTTTGCACAGATGTGTTGGGCGGTGTTTCCAGTACGCCCGTCGATCGTGTCGCTTCGCTCTTTTCAGTTCTGAGTGGACAGTGAGCACGTAAAGATGTGTAGGGAATAGCATCTCCCACGACGAATGAGGGCCTGGTTAGAGATTTCGCCTGTGTCATGCAGCCCACATAACACAACTGTCGAACTGTCAGTTCTCGGCCGCACACTGCAGGGGCTCCTGCAGCGTTTCCGATGAAAAATGTTTGGTCACCCACAATAGAGTCCGTAATTGTCTCCCCCTGAGTCTCACCTCTGCTCACACGCTGGCTATGAAGACAAAATTTTTCCACAGACAACGAGCTGAAGTCCAGTGCAGATAACTGACCGAAAGCACAGGCGGCTGCTTTCTGTGACGAGGATATTGAAAAGTTGATACAGCACTACGAGAACACTCGAATTTGGAGCGGCGACTATGTAGAGAAGTAGGTGGAAGGTGTACCTAACAGTTGTAAACAAAACGTTTCTGGTTTTAACTGTGATTTCCATTTCGCGACCGATCGGAAATTACTTTCTAGACAACTTTCATATAATTGAAATCCTCTATTTCTTGGTTCTTATTGGTAGTTTCAGATAGTTTTAATGACAGTAATGAAATGTGCTTATTGGTTCGACGAATGGTTCTCACTGCAGCTTCTAATTAATTCGAAAAATATTTATTAGAACTGAAGAATTACAATAGTTATTCTTTTGAATTCATAAAAACTCTGAGGACTTGAATTTTAGATTTCGTGTGGGAAAGAAATTTTCCAAGGGTGCACTCAGATGTAGATCCTAAACAAAAACATAGTTCCAAGTAAATATCGATTACCCATATTCCAGGATTTGAATTGTAGGCCCCTGTTGCCGATAGATTCACCTGATTAGCAGTTGATACACTCTTTAAGCACACAAGATCACGACTGTGGGAACAAATAAGCAGACAGTTTAAATTTAGTCCTGGAGCCCCCAAACGCGAGAAACGTCACAAGGCACCATCAAATTGAAGCAATGAAAAGACTGATGACTTTAAAAGAAAAAGTTGTTTACCTCAGTATATTAAGGTAAATCCTAGACTTGAGCCTCCGAAATGAACACGTTCAATTTCTTTTACCATCCTTGTGCATTGTCTAGTGACCCTCCGCCCTTCTTACAGTTCGGTCCTTGCCAGTGGCTCCGACCAAATGCATCTTCTAAGTCTTTCTTTGCGGTACTCCTCTTTAAAATCTTCTCAGTTTACAAGCCGCCTCCTTCTCTTACAATATTCTAACTTTCGGTCACTGTCTCAGCCATCAACATTGTCTTAATTACACTTTACCTCGAAAATTCAAGATATACTTTACTCCGTTTAAGAAGGCGAAAGTCTTCGAGTGCTCATCATTTCTGAAGACTGCGCTGCCAATGACACGTTCAACATTTCCTTCCTTTCGAGTGCCCAGTATGTATGGTATGCCCTGTGAACACAGCAACACCTACATAAGCCAAACGATTCGCAGTCTCAGTGGATATTGTGATGAGCACACTCACCGCATGAGACAAAGAAAGTCAGATAAGTCGCCATACTAATCATCGTCTACATAAGGCAAAGTAAAGGACAAGTCTGTGGTGCAAGCCTGTGACTCAGCCATTGCCCTGACTACGTCTTTCTTCGCCGCAATAGTAGGAGATGTATAGGACGAGAATAATCATTTGACAGCAAGCTGAGTGGTCATGTGGAACAGAATGGAAAGAAGAAATATCTCCTTGCCTACACACGATTGAATCCAGTCCTCCAGAGCTGGAGCCAACTGCTTACCCATCATACCACGACGGCTATCAACTCCTAAGTTACGGGCGTAAAAGACAATTTTGAAAATACCAAGGTGAAAGTTCATTCCGCCTTTCAACAAAGTTCACTTCGCCTCACAACAACGAATTGAGATAGCTGAGAGCTATTTGTTGTACAATCACCATGATTAACATTGGATATTCAGCCCTGAGTGCCACATAGCATGAAGTTCCATGGTTATTAGCCCTAGTAAAGGGAAAACTTTGGAAGGCGTTTTAGTCAGTGAACTGGAGAACAACCTATCATGGTTTGGACATTACTCAAAATGTTCAATGATTTTACCTCACAAGGTACTAGTTGTGGTTAGAGATTACAGGAAAGTGGAAAGTGGACTGTTGCCCATGATGGGGTGAAGTTTAGCGAACTAATTTGATGCCTTCAAACATTTATTTAACAGGATAGAGCATACTCCTGAGACTGTACTCACGTGGAAGATATATACAAACACTAGCTCTGTGTTTCCATACGAACAAACGACAATTAAGTACCAATGATTATTAATCAGCATGGGCTTCTGAACTGAGGAAAACGACACGAACGCGCAGTTACACACAATGATTTGGAAGCAAGGTTCACAACTTTCCATTCATAAATGAATCATCAAAGCTAGTGAGCCGTGTGGCTGCTCAAGTTACGTGCTATAAAAATCAAAATTGCAATTTAACCACAGCTACTCAAAGGAGATAGGAAGCTAGGGATCTTTGGTGATGGACAAACTTGTGATTGGCACATAATTTTAATCTACACTAAAGAACAAAATGGTTCAAATGGCTCTGAGCACTATGGGACTCAACTGCTGCGGTCATTAGTCCCCTAGAACTTAGAACTAGTTAAACCTAACTAACCTAAGGACATCACAAACATCCATGCCCGAGGCAGGATTCGAACCTGCGACCGTAGCGGTCCTGCGGTTCCAGACTGCAGCGCCTTTAACCGCACGGCCACTTCGGCCGGCCACTAAAGAACAAATTTCATTATTACGGAGTTACAAAACTGGAATAACAACATAAAATTTAATTCGGACCTTTGTCCTCTTAAGGGAATATACAAATGACTTTAGCCGTCTGCGACGAATTAATATAACAAACAATATTTTAAAGATAATAATTAAGTCTGATTGCAGAAGGATCACAGACAGCATCTGTTCAGTTCATTCCTTACGTAACCGAAATTTACGCAACACTAATAATTCACTTTGAGTTACTTAAGAAAAGATCTCGTCTGTCCAGGCGGACAGGCCGGATACTTAACTAAAGGATGGAAGCACGGCTTATACACGGTGGTACTCGGAACAAACGAGTAGAAACCAACCGCCAAGCAATTTCTAAGATGATCAGGCTGCAAACCAGGGCAGAAAACACGCCGCACACACACACGATCTCAGCCTGCCCGCCAAGGCGAAGAACCCCATCTGCCCCACATTTCTGCAACAGCAAATAAAATAATTCACGCTGCCGACAAATTCAACTCGTGATTCAGATTTTCAAGGCCATGCAAGGCTTACTAACTACACGGCTATCTGTAACATAACTGACAACCAAACTGAGACATTTACCGAATTGTTGGTGTAAAATAACAATTAAAATTACACTGACTTACAAAGCTCTGCCCTTCATATTAAAAGAAAGTCTAAAACCAAAACTGGGTAGAGAGCACACTAATTAACATATTCCATCAAAATAACACTGGAAAGAACCTTTAAAACAAGCCGTAAACAACCCTTGGAAGCCTTACACTTGGCAAGTTCAGTATAACACTCTCTTACTCGGAGCCACCCTTAGCTGATCTCCGGCAGATGCAACATGCCACCACGAGCTTCACATCTTCGCTGGTTAACAGTAGCATATGTATCATACGTAACTCATGCTTCCAGTTGCGCTATGAGAAGATGTCCAGCCGGAGATGACGACTCGGCCGGCCGGTGTGGCCAAGCGGTTCTAGGCGCTTAAGTCTGGAACCGCGCGACCGCTACGGTCGGAGGTTCGAATCCTGCCTCGGGAATGGATGTGTGTGCTGTCCTTAGGTTAGTTAGGTTTCAGTAGTTGTAAGTTCTAGGGGACTGATGATCTCAGAAGTTAAGTCCCATAGTGCTCAGAACCATTTTTTTGAACGACTCGCCACCGTTTCACACGCAAACGCGTCGACCAATCAGCACCGTTACACCCGGCGCGCGGCAAAACGGCAAGGACGGAGAAGACGGCAAGGACGGAGAAGACGGCGAGGAATGAGGGCCCATGCACAGCGGATAGACACGAGGGCCTGCCTTCAAAACATGTTGGCTCGTTGAACGCCGACCAGCGAGAGAGCACGGTCACACGCCAAGCCAGAAAACCAAAGGCGGAACAGTCAGAGATATAAGACCAGACGAGTGTCGATATCAGCGACGCAAGTGGAGCATAACTAGCGCCAGTTGCCACGGCTCAGCTAGCTCATGCCTCACAGTGAAAATTGGCATGAGACTTAAATGAGCCCTCTGTACATGAAGCGCGTCATGAGTGATTAAGCACAGAATTTGGTTCCATCCGAATTTACATAAAGCGATATCGAAGTGATCTCTCTCAAGAATTCCGCACTGCTCCTAAGGATAGAGTCTCATCGTTATGGAAAACCTAATTTGATATCGAACTAGCTCCCCTCCAAAAATTTCTACTTAATTTTCCAAGTAGCAGCGACTATTTGTTGCAACTAGTCACGTCCTCTTCTCGCTAGTGACAAAATTTCGTGGCGCCATACCGACCGACCACTAAGTTGTTTTTTCAGGAAGAGCAGGCTTTCTCTCCAGTTAGGGAATAGGAGAGGAACGACCACTTCTTTGAGTCTAAAATTTTCCATTCCGTTCAACGGCTAAAATTTTGAAGACTGCGTCCCAATGCTTGAATTCGAAATGGCCAACCGCGCGGCGCTGTGCTTGGAAATGAACGGTCACGTGTGGTGGCAGAGTGTCACGACAACCTGTCGCTCCCGTAGCTCGTTTCGAAAAAATAACATTCAACTGCCTTCCCAGGGTGCTAATGCAAAGGTAAACCAAGAGCTTCCACCCAAATTTGCCGCCGGCCGCGGTGGCCTCGCGGTTAAGGCGCTCAGTCCGGAACCGCGCGACTGCTACGGTCGCAGGTTCGAATCCTGCCTCGGGCATGGATGTGTGTGATGTCCTTAGGTTAGTTATGTTTAAGTAGTTCTAAGTTCTAGGGGACTGATGACCATAGATGTTAAGTCCCATAGTGCTCAGAGCCATTTTTTCAAATTTGCCTAGCTGCGTGCGTCTGCTATTACACACACATTCATTCAAAATCAGTGATCGTACATGTTTGGGACAGGCTGGTATAGTTACATGTTGTGCTGCCAATCACATGTAATTAAGGTGAGAATACAGACAACTGAAAACATCTGGAGCGTTATGGACAGGGACACAATTTGGCACGATATCTGTCGGGGAGATACCCAACGCTAAACCGAATAACTGCTTGCATAAGGGCAAGAGGTGGAGCAACGCTATATTGACTTGCTCAGTTTGTGAACAAATCATCCAAATTTTCCGAAATTGTTATCATTTGTTTGCCTTTGTATGTGCATCTCATCTACAGATTTCCGTCCCATTCGGATAATTCCTTCGTGGTGCGTCGTTGATGCCAACGACACCAAAGTGTGTCCCCTGTACCGCAACAACATAAGGGCCATGTGCGAGTACAGGTATGACACGTGGACGACGACACGTGGAAGTCTGCGTCTGGCCATGAGTCGTGATCGGAGAGCTCAAAAATGGTTGAAATGGCTCTGAGCACTGTCAAATTTAACATCTGAGGTCATCAGTTCCCTAGAACTTAGAACTACTTAAACCTAACTAACCTAATGACACCACACACCATGCCCGAGGCAGGATTCGAACCTGCGACCGTAGTGGTTGCGCTGTTGCAGACTGAAGTGCCTAGAACCGCTCGGCCACACCGGCCGACCTCGGCGAGCTGAAGCGGTTCAAGACGCTTCTGTTGTGGAAACAGGCGAAAAGAAATGGCGCATAAGGCAACCGAAAAATGGTCGTTACAGCACCTGCTCGCGAAAGGCACGGGTCCCGAGATCGAGTCTCGGTCTAGCACACAGTTTTAATCCTCCAGTAAGTTTCATATCCGTGCACATTTTGCCTCTCCTCCTCCGCCGCCCCCCCCCCCAAAAAAAAAAATAAGAAAAAAAAGAGCTAAGCCGACCGCTCGCGTTAAGATGGAAATGAGGGTTCGACTCACATTCGCAGCAGCAAATACCTTTCCTGCATAACCGTCAAAAAATGAGATTGTGTTCGTAAGAAACTTTGTGTAAATTTACCTTGACTATGAACCTCAAAGAATTACGCGGTGATATAATTTGAATGAAACGTGAGATACGGCAACGTTACGTAAAAAATGGCTTGGAAAGCTGTTCTACAGTAATGTAAGATTCTAAAATCAATAATTTAACGTTAAAAACAATGAGCAATAGTGATAACAAAAACGCTTACCAGCAAATAATCGTGAAGGAATATTATTAAAACAATTTATGCAACGTATAAAAAGTCTTGTACAGCCATATGAGTGTGTGGGTTACCGGGAATAGA
This sequence comes from Schistocerca americana, assembly GCF_021461395.2. Taxonomy (NCBI): domain Eukaryota; kingdom Metazoa; phylum Arthropoda; class Insecta; order Orthoptera; family Acrididae; genus Schistocerca; species Schistocerca americana. The sequence continues at coordinate 247,443,999 of NC_060124.1, read as the reverse complement.
AAAGTGAATTTTCAGCATTAAACGTCCGAATTCCAAATTATGAAACCAGAAGTAGGAATCATTAGCAGCGATAAGTAAACAGCAAAGCTGCTTATCAGGGAAATAGGTTATATCAGCCAAAAATAGTGTTCACTGTATATCCTGCGGGATTAAATAACATACCATATTTATGCAAGAAATAGTTAAAAATATGCTAATATTACCCTCATTTGTTTATGAAGATCTAACGGCGGCCCTGTTTGTAGGTTTAACTACGTGGATTCGGTCTGCCTATTGTTCAAAAAATTATTCTCTTCTATGCCCAAAGACATTCCAGCAATTTTGTGGGTACTTTTAGTCAGGTGTTCCTCATCTATCATATAAATGCACACAGAACACGATACATGTATTTACCGGTCCACAGGTTCAAATTAAAAGTTCCTGCTTCATATTGAGGTTTATGTTGCTGGTCTGTTCTTGGACCCTGCTGACGCCGTGATGCTGTGTTGTTGTATTTGTACCACTTGTATCTTGTTTATGTACGAAAGTATTGGAAAGAGGAGTTCATTTATGTACCATTTGCTTTAGTGAAATATTAGTAAAAGCAAAATAGTTAGGCAATTTTCGAAGTACGAGTAAAAGGGCCAAGGCAGTTGGCAAGGCGTTTTTACTCCTGCGCCGAAGCTGCGAACATCGGTAAGCGTTCTTTGGCTGATGCTGAAAAGAATGCGTTGAAGTGTCTTGACGCCTGCCTTCGCAATTATTGTTAGAAAATTATCTAGCTATATTTCTGAGTATTTCATTGCAAACATTATCAAATGTTATATCACACACCTCCTTTTCCCAGGAGAATTAGAAAGCCCCTAGAAAAAAGTATATCGTTCCATTTAACAGTCACCAATGTTGCTGCTATATCTGTGCGAGGAAGAGAAAAATATATTCCCGTCTTTATATACTGTCACTTGGCGAAATACCCATTTAGATATCTAGAGTCACTTCCGATGTATTAAAGAGTTTGAGTTTATCCAGTAATACGATAGAGCAGACTTTTATGAATTCAGAGATAAAAAGATGTGTGGATAAATTAGGGCCTAAGATTTATATTGTTTTTATGTCTTAGTAAGAGGCGCATATGTATTTCCGTGTGGGAATATAACGATTCTGCGCGCCAGATTGCATATCTGCGTAGAAAATGATTGCCTTCATCACTGAACAAAGTGATAAAACAATGAATAATAATAACTACTATTATTCTGATTATTCCGCAGATCAGCTTGACACTTATGTTGTTGCGATATTTGTAAAAAAGCATAAAAAAGACAAAATTTCACTCAGGCGATTGTCAACACATTTGCAAGGTAAGACCTTCCTGCCTTGCCCTTGTGTTAGCCATATCTGTATTAATGCATCCACCTCACTTCCCTGCACTTGCCTGCACATTCGCAAGCATATTCGTTCTGGTAGACCAGTAACGGGAGTGCTTAACTGCCGACACCCGTCACGTTATTAATGAGGGATTACGTTTCGCCCCGGGTTCCCATCCTCGGCTGCTCGGCGGTGACCCAGCAGACTGACAAACAAGCCTCCGCGACCTTGGCCGCGCTGTTTGCCGCTGTTTGCGGCCGCTGTTTGCCGACTGCGAGTCAACACGAGGATGTGTGTGCGCTCGCGCGCACCGGCTGCTGTCTACACGAGGCGCGGCGCGGCCCGCGGTCCCAGGTGTCGCCGGGTCAACAGCCGCCGCCAGTCGACGTGTGCGCCGCTACTGCTGCCGCCGACAAACAAGCCGCAGCGCTCTTCCACTCTCGCTGGCTGGCTCCCTGATACCCTCCCTGGTGGCACTCCTCCCCCGTCACTTGTTTGCAGACATACGTGTGTCTTATGTCATTCTAAAAATGCCCCTCACGCCCTTATCATTTCGTAATTGTTATAGGATAGTTGGATCAACGCCGAAGTTCGCAAACGACATATCATTTCTTGTCGTATTTAAGAGAGACGTAGAAGATCTTGCCATATTTCTGGCTTAGTCAGCCATCATATTAGGCTCCAAGAAGCTGTTCCCAGAGCAGTGGAGATGCAAATACACTCATGGAAATTGAAATAAGAACACCGTGAATTCATTGTCCCAGGAAGGGGAAACTTTATTGACACATTCCTGGGGTCAGATACATCACATGATCACACTGACAGAACCACAGGCACATAGACACAGGCAACAGAGCATGCACAATGTCGGCACTAGTACAGTGTATATCCACCTTTCGCAGCAATGTAGGCTGCTATTCTCCCATGGAGACGATCGTAGAGATGCTGGATGTAGTCCTGTGGAACGGCTTGCCATGCCATTTCCACCTGGCGCATCAGTTGGACCAGCGTTCGTGCTGGACGTGCAGACCGCGTGAGACGACGCTTCATCCAGTCCCAAACATGCTCAATGGGGGACAGATCCGGAGATCTTGCTGGCCAGGGTAGTTGACTTACACCTTCTAGAGCACGTTGGGTGGCAGGGGATACATGCGGACGTGCATTGTCCTGTTGGAACAGCAAGTTCCCTTGCCGGTCTAGGAATGGTAGAACGATGGGTTCGATGACGGTTTGGATGTACCGTGCACTATTCAGTGTCCCCACGACGATCACCAGTGGTGTACGGCCAGTGTAGGAGATCGCTCCCCACACCATGATGCCGGGTGTTGGCCCTGTGTGCCTCGGTCGTATGCAGTCCTGATTGTAGCGCTCACCTGCACGGCGCCAAACACGCATACGACCATCATTGGCACCAAGGCAGAAGCGACTCTCATCGCTGAAGACGACACGTCTCCATTCGTCCCTCCATTCACGCCTGTCGCGACACCACTGGAGGCGGGCTGCACGATGTTGGGGCGTGAGAGGAAGACGGCCTAACGGTGTGCGGGACCGTAGCCCAGCTTCATAGAGACGGTTGCGAATGGTCCTCGCCGATACCCCAGGAGCAACAGTGTCCCTAATTTGCTGGGAAGTGGCGGTGCGGTCCCCTACGGCACTGCGTAGGATCCTACGGTCTTGGCGTGCATCCGTGCGTCGCTGCGGTCCGGTCCCAGGTCGACGGGCACGTGCACCTTCCGCCGACCACTGGCGACAACATCGATGTACTGTGGAGACCTCACGCCCCACGTGTTGAGCAATTCGGCGGTATGTCCACCCGGCCTCCCGCATGCCCACTATACGCCCTCGCTCAAAGTCCGTCAACTGCACATACGGTTCACGTCCACGCTGTCGCGGCATGCTACCAGTGTTAAAGACTGCGATGAGGCTCCGTATGCCACGGCAAACTGGCTGACACTGACGGCGGCGGTGCACAAATGCTGCGCAGCTAGCGCCATTCGACGGCCAACACCGCGGTTCCTGGTGTGTCCGCTGTGCCGTGCGTGTGATCATTGCTTGTACAGCCCTCTCGCAGTGTCCGGAGCAAGTATGGTGGGTCTGACACACCGGTGTCAATGTGTTCTTTTTTCCATTTCCAGGAGTGTAGTATATAGATGACGAAATGTGGTGTGAGGTACCTGTGACACATGTTAGATTCGGCACCATTCCCGTGAGAAAGACCGCCTGCATAATGCTACTGCTCTGTGATTGGCTGCTGTGTTCGGAGCAAGGGCGCCAAATCGTTAAAGTATATTTATTATTATTAGTTAAACTACTCATTGGAATGACTTCACTTTTTAATACAAATATCTCTCAACAGCTGACTATCAATCAGTCATTTTAGAATTATTAAAAACGTTTTAAATCAAAATCGAAAGACTGACGAAATTGCAGACGAAGCACTTCGGAAGCGTTCGGGTCACGCCTTTTCTGGTTTGGCGCGCGAACTGTTTCGGGCTGTTCGTCACTCAAGATTAGGCAGTCGAGAAGAACAGACATGTTCTCTGTCACAGGATGTGTTTGCCAGTATTCAGTATTAAAAGATTCACTCCGGTAGTCATGAGGCACAGATACGTGCCACAAGTAGTGTAAAGATACATTTTCGTAAACATTGTGTTTGATCATGTACTTTGCTGTATCAGAAGGAGTTGTATGAAGATCATGTAGTCTTCTCGCGTTGCTATTTTAAAATACGCGAGTGGCATCCAAAAGAAGTGATACATTATTTCAGAGCAGAACCTCGCTAAAAGACAGTTTCAGCCTCAAGATACAGAACCTACGACCTACATGCTGTTTTCTGCGCTGGGGACATCAACTTGAAGACAGCAGGTTAGTGAATTATAACAGAGCCTTCGTATTCCACACAGTGCAGTGGAAACAACTAGGCGCCTCACATGTACTGCACGCACAGAACAAATGTGCTCAGTGACACGTCATCTGCAGTAATGCAGAGGAGGTAAAGGAGGATGATCGTTATTAACACCATCAATCGATTCATTCGTCCTTTCTTGCCGTAATGGACAGGTTGTTAGCGCTCAGTATAGATTAAGGATAACAAATTCGAAAATAAAAACCTGACTGTGGTCACAGACTGATTTGTAGCTTACATAGTTTGAAAAATTCGGCAGTGCTATCACGTTATACCCCACATGTTCTTTACGACGGCCGTCACATGTTTCCTAGCCACTGTGCCAGGCCAACAACTGGTATCAAGTGTTCCTTCCTACTCACTATGGGTGCAGAAGCAAATCTTCTTGTTGCCTCATCCCAGACGATTGTGAGACTTCTTACCGAAAATAAATTTGGTGTTCGTTAAGATTTATTGGAATATACGGGTTGAATCACCTAAAACTTACACTGCAAATATTGCAGAAATGGAAAGTGCTATTGATGTGCGGCTTTTCGCGGCAACGGATTGGTAATCAGGGACTCGAATTGTTAACAACCAATCAATAATACTTGGAAGGTGAATTTCTGTGCTAACACCGAGTGAGGTGGCGCAGTGGTTAGACACCGGACTCGCATTCGGGAGGACGACGGTTCAATCCCGCGTCCGGCCTTCCTGATTTAGGTTTTCCGTGATTTCCCTAAATCGCTCCAGGCAAATGCAGGGATGGTTCCTTTCAAAGGGCACGGCCAACTTCCTTCCCCATCCTTCCCTAATCCGATGAGACCGATGACCTCGCTGTGCGGTCTCCTTCGCCAAACAACCCAACCCAACCCCTCTGTGCTAACATAAACTTTTTTGAATGTAGCAATACCTATCGATATTAACAGACTAAAAGCACGGTAAATCAGAATGTCAGTTGTACAATATTGTCGTGATTTCTTACAGTGGGCTTGCCTTTTCGTTGACTGCATTGCGACTTGCTAGGCTATTAGTGAGTGACAGTCCTTGCAGTAGGTCGTGAGTGGACGATGTGATTTACCGATGCAATAAAAGCCGACATGCTCATGGTGTATGGAGATTGTAGGAAGAATGCAGTTGCTTCTTGTACAGTGTATGCTGCAAGATATCCCAACAGATGTCAATCACCTCGGCAATTATTTATCAATCTCTTCAAGCAGTTACGTGAAAGTGGTAGAGGAACTCCTAAACAGTGTAACACAAGGAAACAAGTGAAGACAGAAGAGGATGAAATTAATGTTCTTGATGCTGCAGTTCATCCGCACTTTAGCTCCAGAGCAACCGCACGAGGAAGTGGCATGATTCAGGCAATTGTCCTATTCTTTCTCTAACAACACAGGTTCCATTTCTATCACATCTCTCTCCATCAAGAGATGCGTGAAAACGATTACGATAATCGTGTTAACTTCTGCACATGGGCATTAAGGCAGTGTGCTCTAGATGGATCATGTATCTTGATTAGTGATGAAGCCCCATTTATCAATCATGGCCAGCTAAACCTCCGAAATACGCACTACTGGTCTGGTAACACTTCCCACAGCGTTCATGAAGTGACACATGCGGTGTGGGACAGGGAGCCATCAGCTCATAGGCCCGTGTTTCATAGACGGAACGCTGAACGCGCACAAGTATCGCAGCCTCCTAACAGCGTCTTCCACGGATGCTATAACACCTTCATCCACAGACTGAGAGTAACCTGTGGCACCAACTTGACGGCTGTCCAGCCCATAGTACACTAAGTACTGTAGCATGTCTTCAAGAATTGTTTTCTAATCGTTGGTTGGACTCAGAGGTCCTGTGCCTTGTCCGGCCTGTTCCCGGGATATGACGTCTGTGGACTTTTTTCCGTTGGTAAAGATGAAAGACGCTGTCTACTATGTCGTAACAACTACACTCGATTATTCGCAATGACGTATTACTGCAGCCTGCTAAGAAATCTCCATTGAAACGCTAGCACGTTCGCAGCAGTGGTTCCACACCAGATTGGAAGAATGTATTGCCGATCCTGGTGGTCATTTTGAACGCAACCTGTGATGGTGAATTGTCTCATTACTGCTCATAATCAACATAATTAGTATATGCACTTGTTCTCTGGCGTGTGTTACCCCTGGTATTGTGCAAGTATCTGCGTCGGAACTTTGCAAAATACGATACTTCGTAAATGACTCGCACTAGAATCCTGCAAAAAACACCACTGACCTTCTGAATTACCGTATTTTCAGTTCGTTAACGTCAATAGGCGTTGTTCCATTTAAAAAAGTGTACATTGCCACAAAAATACAGTTTATAAGTATTATTACAGCAATCTGTAGATTGTCTAACAACACGATCCTGTGTCTACCATTCAGTTCTGTTAAAACTGCCCATCAGTAGCACTTTCCATACATCAGTAGTGCTAACAGGCTGGGCATATGAGTCGGGAAGGAACGCATGCTCGGATAGCCTAGGCAGTTAAGGCGACTGCTCACATAAAGGGGGTTTCCAGCTTCGAGTCCCACTCTGACACAAATTTCAACTGTTACCATTGACACATTTCAGTGCCCAAATGCGGCTAACGCCAATGAAACCTCTCAATAATATGTGTTGTTAAATTTGATTTTCCATTGGTTGTTGCAAGCTTGCTCATGCAGACATTTGCCTTGTAGATCCTTCAATCACATGATGTCACGGCGTAAAGTCCAGTGCCGGCACGCCAGTCGGCAACGCGAAAAGAGAGAGGGCTGTGAAAAAGACGTCAGTTTCACACTGACCCACCTCTCTCCAGGACGACAACGTGACAGCAGTGGCCTCTACGCGGAGAGGACATAAGCACCGCACACAACTGATTGCGGTCCACATGTACAGGGTGAGACATAAATGAGGAAAAATATGTCATGCAAATTGTCACACATTGCGCTATAAACATAAATTCGTTTTCCACTTGTTACTATGTTAATAAATGACAATGCAATTGAAGGGTAAAAATCTGTAAATATGAAGTGGACTTTTGGGTGCTACTGTGCGCAGACATTGGCCACGGGGACAGGTCGGCAACAGGGCACAACATGCGAGTGTTGTGGGTAGTCTAGCCACTCACGAGTAGGCGAGGCATGCGGCGTCAAGCGACGATCGGCGTGACTCTGCGAGCAATGACAGCGCCCACATCTATCTCGTACCGGTTACGATGGCTAGTATTATGTATCGTGGCTAGTTGGCATAGGGAAATGAACCTGTGGAGGGACTGCACTACTGCACATGCATGTTTTATAATTTGGTTTCTGTGTCCCAGACTTAGTTTTAAGAAATGAGTACATAGATGCAAAATACAAAATACAACTACACAGGTATGTGGCAGTTAATACAAACGAATACAGTACAGTTGTACAAATCGAAACTAACTTAGAAACACATGACCAGAAGCTGCAGTGGCGGTTTATAACTACTGTTCGAAATGACGGCCACGATGTGTGTGGCAAAGTTGAACTCTTCGCAGGAAGGACTGCTGAACACAATCCAATATGTGTGTCTCTCTTTGCGTAATATCACGGGCATGTTGTATTCTGCGTTGAAGGGTGTTGACATCAACAACCTCTCATTCATAAATCACAGATTTCAGATGGCCCCACAAAGAGAAAACCAGTGGATTCAGGTCTGGCAACCTTGCTGGCCATGCTACAGGGCCTCCACGACCGATCCATTTCGAAGTGAAGGCATTGTCCAGGTGGCGTCGCACTGTGCCACTGAAGTGAGCGGGGGCACCATTATGCATGTACCAGAGGTTCATACGAGAGGCCAAACTAACGTCTTCCAACAATTCCTGTAATGTAGCATCCAGGGAACGCAGATACCGCTCTCCTGTAAGCCTTTGTGGTAACACATGTGACCCTGTGGCATGGTGATCAATAATACCATACCAGATATTGACACCGCATCGTTGTTGGTACCCTCGTATCACTGTGCTTTGGGGGTTTTCTTCCGCCCACTCGTGCCAATTATGCGAATTCACTATACCTTCCTTCGTGAAATAGGCTTCGCCAGTGAACAGTATTGTTCGTGAAAAATGCTGGTCGTGGGTCTGACGCCGTAGGATAAAGTTGCAGAAGTCCAGCTTCCTCTGGTAGTTTTCCGGCAATAATGACTGTATCTTCTGCATGCGAAAAGGATGATAATGGTTTCTATGGAGTACTCGTATAACAGTAGGTTGTGATATTCCGACCGCAGTGGCGAGAGACTTGGTGCTTATTGTTCGGTCCTTCACAACAGTTTGTAACACTTTTTCTTCGTCATCCGCACTGTACGTCGACTGTCGGCCACGACCACTAAATACTGAAGGTGCTACCCATGCACCATACTCCCTCAAGCGCCTGTCCACAGAGTAACACGTTTTTGCTGACGGAAGGCGCCGGCTAGGAAACCTCTCGTGATACAGTTGCCTTGTAACGTCAGCTCTTCCATCTGCAAGCCCGTAGGTGAGGTGGATGTCGGCGTATTCCTCGTTTGTGAAACTTTCCATGGTACTGTAGCAACACTGCGACGCGGCCGTTAGCAGCTGTCGACACGGCGAGTATCGGGCAGAGTGAGCAGCGCAGAGGTGTTGTAAACACATCATGCACGCCGCGGTTTTACTTCCGCCGTTGACCACTCTTTCCGCTTACAGGACACACATTCCCTAATATGCGTTGTATCTATGGGTGAATGACACATCGCGATCGTGAGGCTCGTCGGTATCTCGTTCAATGATTAACAGGTGTTTTTGTTTTACGTACACAGTACACCGAGGAGAACGAAATTACCAACGGTGCGTCACGTGTTACGCATAGCAGCATGCAGTCCTTGACATATTTTTCCTCATTTATGACTCACACTGTATAGCAGATTCAAGACTAGCAACTGGGATAGAAGCGTCAAAAGCCACGCGGGATTAGCCGAGCGGTCTCGGGCGCTGAAGTCATGGACTGTGCGGCTAGTCCCAGCGGAGGTTCGAGTCCTCCCTCGGGCATGGGTGTGCGTGTTTGTCCTTAGGATAATTTAGGTTAAGTAGTGTGTAAGCTTAGGGACTGATGGCCGGCCGGAGTTGCCGAGCGGTTCTAGGCGCTACAGTCTTGAGCCGCGCAACCGCAACGGTCGCAGGTTCGAATCCAGCATCGGGCATGGATGTGTGTGATGTCCTTAGGTTAGTTAGGTTTAAGTAGTTCTAAGTTGTAGGGGACTTATGACCTCAGCAGTTGAGTCCCATAGTGCTCAGAGCCATTTGAACCATTTGACTCATGACCTTAGCGGTTAAGTCCCATAAGATTTCACACACATTTGAACATTTTTGAGAAGCGTCAAAACTCATTACTTCTCTTGTATTAAAATTGTTATACCGAAGAATTATATTTCGGATGTCGCCCTTTGCTTGTGGCACATATATGTATTTCTCAAAGTTAAGTATTGTCACGTACTTTTCGTAATAAAACTCATTAATACGATTTGCTTGAATTGTTGGCTAGCCATCCGAGAAAGCAGGTTTCCTAGGCACCCCATATTCGACGACTAGAGAGGATTCAACATATAACATGCTGATTTCTTACACCAGAGCGTTCCATTGACCTGTAATATGAGTATCTTGATATTAGTTGCACAATGGACAAGATTTTTAAAGCTTTTGTAGCGGCAGCAACGCCATCACCACAGTGCCAAATGTTTTGCATTTCAGTCACAATCTGCTTCATGAAGTTGACCACTTTTTTCGTGCCCTAGGTTACCACTTGCAACTCAGATCACTATATCTGCTTCTTTGCAACAAAAGAAATCGCTGTGGCGTGCTAAGTAGCTTGACTCTTTCACCAAAGAAAGCTTTCCTGAAAATCTTGAACAACAAGTGAATGATTTTTTTGCGAAATGTAACACAGCTAGTAATTCACCTGACCTCAGTTTTCTTTCTTAGGTAGAAGTTATGTGGTTTTTTTTTTCAATGAAATGCTGCGTTGTTAAGTCAGAGATTTTTGTGGACGTCTCTAGCTTGAAATCTTGAAAAATGGTTGTTTGTTCATAAGTGGGCTCTTTTTCCTTCCTGGTTGGCAAAAATAACACCTTCATTATTAAAATTTTTATCTTTTTTGTGGGTTAAAAAATAGTTCAAATGGCTCTGAGCACTATGGGACTTAACATCTGTGGTCATCAGTCCCCTAGAACTTAGAACTACTTAAACCTAACTAACCTAAGGACATCACACACATCCATGCCCGAGGCAGGATTCGAACCTACGACCGGAGCAGTCGCGCGGTTCCGGACTGAGCGCCTTAACCGCGAGACCACCGTGGCCGGCTCTTTTTTGTGGGGATGAGCAAACTCGTCCATCGTTGGAAACTAGTTTACAGTTGGTCGTTCATTTCGGGGAACCATTCACTTTTCTTCGTTCACTGTTTGTTTTTATTTAATTGTGCATGCTTAATGGATTTTAGATAGTTTTCCCGAAGAAATATCATTTCCTTAGCTAAATGCATCCTCAGAAAGTCAACTGATGTGACGGACCAGAGACCACAAGTCGGGTAGAGAGAGACCAGAGCATGCTGAATGGAAGTAGGGATTACGGAACCCGTTTCCTACCCAGCGAGGAACTCTTCGTCATTCTCTTTCTAGCTCGTAATTGAACAAAACATATTGCCATCGTTTTCCGTTCGATTACCGCAAATAATATATATTAGCATGAGCATTGCTACCATAAAACAACTGCGAAAACTCTTATCTATCAAATCAACGTTAATAATTTTCTTTCACAATGCCCAAGTGTGTACGTTAAGTACGCATCAAAATGTTTTACACCCTGACGATGCAGCTGAGAAACTGCGTACTAAAATCAGAAGCTTTGCCTCAGCAACGGGGACACCTAAATAAAAATGCTTGGAGATCGTTGAAACTTCACGAATGAAAAGAAGCATTTTTTTTTTTTTTCAAAACCATGACGCTATATACATTGACGGGAAAAATTGCAGTAACAAGAAGGAGTTGTGCGACATAAACCAAAGTTGGTAGGCGTGTTTCTACATCTGAAATATGATGTCTGTTCCAATTTTACGGTATCGCATAGTAATGGTGCTACTGGCGCCACTATGATGTTCATATGGGTGAGAAATCTTATGGGACTTAACTGCTAAGGCCATCAGTCCCTAAGCTTACACACTACTTAACCCAAATCATCCTAAGGACAAACACACACACCCATGCCCGAGGGAGGACTCGAACCTCCGCCGGGACCAGCCGCCCAGTCCATGACTGCAGCGTCCTCAGACCGCTCGGCAAATCCCGCGCTGTGCGCCACTATAAGAATGCAAAAATCAGGTTTGTTTTAATTATACGCTTTAACTGTATGGAGCGTTAGTTAACTTTCAGATTGGACGTGATGAGTTGATGTTAGTCGAGAATGCCTTTAAGGCAACAAAGACGAGCTTGAACAAGGTCTTAATAGAGCTTTGAGAAGCCAGATGTTCCTTCTGTGATATTGCAGGAAGTCTTGGAAGGAATGTAGCCACTGTACATGATATCTGGAGCGGTGGTCACGAGAATGTAAAATCGCTCGACGACTGGGCTCCGGCCGCCCCCGTGGCACTACCGAGACGGAGGAGGATCATCGTGTTCGGCGTATGACTCTGGAGCGTTGTATTGCATCTGCAGCAGCAATTTCAGCAGAAATTGGCACCATAGTTACACAACGAACTACTGCTGATCAAGGAGAGCTCCGAGCCAGAAGCCTTGCAACGTCCTTTCCACTGACCGCAAACCTCCGCCATTTGTGACTTCAGTGATTTCAAACGACAGCTCATTGGAAGGCGGGATGGGGGTCTGTTGTGTTTTCTGGTGAAAGCTGGTTCTTCCTCAGTGCCGGTGATGGGCGTGTGTTGGTTAGGAGAAAGCCAATTGAGGGCCTGCAACCACGCTGTCTGCATGTTAGGTGCACTGAACCTGTACCTGGAGTGCGATGTCCTTCCACAGCAGGAGCTCTCTCGTGGTTATCCCACGTCTGCTGACTGCCAGTTTGTACGTCAGTCTGATCTGACCTGTTGTACTGCCATTCATTAACAGCATTCGAGGGGATATCTTCCAACAGGATAACGCTCGCCCACATACCTCCTTTCTAACCCAACATGCTCTACAGAGTGTCGACATGTGGCCTTGGCCTGCTCGTTCAGAAGATGTCTCCAATTGAGTACGTAAGGGGCATCATCGGCTGACAACTACAGCGTCATCCACAACCAACATTAGCCATCACTGTATTGACGTATGAAATGCAACAGGCATGAAATTCCCTCCCACAAACTGATATCTGACACCTGTGCAACCCAATGCATGCACGTTTGCGCGTTTGCATTCAACCGTCTGATGGTTACACCGGTTATTAATGTACCAGCAGTTCACTTTTGCAACACTTGCCTCGCCCTTACATTACCCTATGATCTTGCAATGTTATCCACTTAAATATGTTACCTAGACAAATGTGTTCCCGAAATTTCATTACTCTACATTAATTACGTTTTTGTGTTGAGATTTTTTCCCATCAGTCTACATCATTGTTATGAAGATCTGTAGAATCGAAAAAGGTAACCAGTTTTTGATTAGTCTCTAGCTGAAATGGGACCCACGATTCACGCCTGGAATCCATCATCAGTTTTTTAAGATGGAGAACATCTGTGCAAGCACAGTTAACCATTAACAGACGACAGTGGAACGAAGATTAAATTAAGAATTGAGTAAATACGTATTAATTTACTGAAAATATAAATCTGTCATACAATTGTAACTGGAAAGGAAACAGAACTTCAGTACCGATAATTTTAAGAATATTTCGGTCATTTAACTTACTTCGGAGAAGAGTAGGAGAAAGTACTCCATGAAACTCTTACTGGGTGACTTTTTTATTGAAACATCAGTTTCTGCCACAATGGCATAAAATACGAACACTTTTAGAGGTGCATGTGTTGTGAATGAAAAAAATTTCGAAAAGGATCTCTTGCGTTTACCTTGCAGGCATAACATGCACGAGAGGAATATACTGATAGTTCCAGAATTAACTACAAATTCTCTTCTCAACGAACCGTCTTATGGAGTATCTTTCTGTGCGCCAAAGGGATCCGTCGTGGGAGGTGGATGGCGAACCTATTTATGTGTTCAAAACGTTTATGTTTCACAATGAACTTGAATTAGATCATAAGAACCCTACTAGTAGGTAATTTAAAGCATAATAATGTGCCGTTTCAGAAGCAAAAGCACCATATTTGGATTTCTTCGTCTACATCTCCATCCATACTTCGCAGTCAAACATACGTCCCGTGGCGGAGTGTACCCAGTACTACTACTACTAGTCATTTCCTTTCCTGCTCCACTCGCAAATGGAACGAATGAATAACGACTGTCTGAATGCCTCCGTATGAGCCCTAATTCCTCGTACCTTATCTTCATGATCCTTACGTTGGAAACAACAGAATCTTTCTGCAGTCAGCTTCAAATCCTGGTTCTCTAAATTTACTCAGTGTTGTTCCTCGAAAAGAACGTCGCTTTCCCTCCGTGGATTCACATTGGAGTACCTGAAGCATCTCCATCACACTTTCGAGGTGTTCGGATCGACCAGTAACAAATCTAGCGGCCTGCCTGTGAAGTGCTTCAATATCTTCCGTTAGTGTGGCTTTGTACAGAAAAGGACACACTGGCGTCCTATATGCAGTCTCCTTCATAGCTGTACCAAACTTTTCTAGAATACTTGCAATGCAATCCTCACAAGCTAATTCCACTTAATATCGCTCTGCACCGTTGCACCCAGTTATTTAAACGATGTGACTGTGTGAAGCAGAACACCACTAATGCTGTATCCGAACATTACGGGTTTGTTTTTCCCTCTCATTCGCATTAACTTACACTTCCCTTCATTTGGAGCTAGATACCATTTACCACACCAACCAGAAATTTTATCCAAGTCACCTTGTATCCTCTTGTAGTCACTCAACTCCGACCTTACCGAGCACCACAGCAAACAACCACAGATTGCTGCCCACCCTGTCCACCAAATCATTTCTGTATACAGAGAATAATATCGGTCATATCACACTTTCCTGGGACCCCCTGACGATACATTTAGTTCTGATGAATACTCGCCGTCGAGGACAACATAATCGGTTAGGTAACTTAAGAAGTCTTCGAGCCACCCACATATCTATGAACCTATTCCATATGACTGTACCTTAACAGCCTGCAGTGGGTCACAGTGTCAACCGCTTTCCGGGAATCTAGAAATGTGGAATCCACCTGTTGCCATTCACCCTTAGTTCGCAGTATATCATGTGAGAAAAGAGCAAGCTGGGATTCACATGAGTGAAGCTTTCTAGAACCATGCTGATTCGTAGACATAAGCTTCTCGGTCTCAAGAAAATTTATTTTTCAAGTCCTTCAGTTGTTTCTCTATGCTAGGGATGCTTATTACGATATGGTCCATACGAGAGTCCGTTCGATGTTCAAACGACGATATTATTGTACTGTTCTCCTGCGTGAACGATTCATGGACATGAAATTCAGGAGTTCGGCTTTCGTTTGGCTATCTTCAACTGCTACATCGAACTGGCGAACAAGTGTCTGGATGGAAGTCTTAGACCCACATAACTATTTTACATAGGACCAGAATTTTCTCGGGTTCCCTCCCAGTTTTTTTTTTTTTTTTTTTTTTTTTTGTTTGCTTGTTAGGGTATGGTCGAGTAGTTGTATGCTTCGGTCATAGATCGCTTAGCAGAAATACGAATCTCTATTAACCTTTGATAATAATTCTCCAGACCACGATTTACAATTTTAAACGTTCCCATAATGCCTCTACGTCCATCTTACTGGAACTTGGTGACGTCAGTGCACTGTATAAGTGAGATGGTAACAACTGCTTATCGGGTCTTTCTAGCAGAAACACTCTCCTAGCCTTCTTAACTGATCTATTAACTTTCGCAACCACAGTTTCTATAATGATACCATGATCGCTAATCCCTGTTCCTATACTGACTTAGTCGATATGGCTTGGGCTATTTGTAGCTACAGGTTCTGAGATATTTCCATTGCGTGGTCTGGTCCCTCTACTCCTACAAACCAATCCATTGCGTGTGGGCTGCCGAACTAGCGGCTCAAGACATATTTCAGATAACGTGTTCAAAAGTACTTCGCATAACCGTCTATCTGTAATCCTTCAATGAATCAATAGACATCCTAGGTAGCTTAAAGTCGCCTCCAAATAATGGATATATATGGGTCTTTTTCTCAGAATTCTTTCGAAACTTTGTATAGACATATCAGGTCGTCGATAGTGGTATCCCGCCTGTGTCTGTACAAATACTGAAAAATTATTTATTGTTTTTGCCCCCTGTTCTGTCGTCTTATTCTTTTGAATCAGAAATGAAGAAAATTACTATAGTGAAATGAAGCAGAACCAGCACACGAAAATATAAAAGGATTCGGGTAAGAATCTATCAAATACCTAAAATCATGACTAACGGGATTGAACAGTTCGTTTCTAATAAAATAAATCTTCAGCCAGATGTGATTCGAGCGACTAGTTCCTTGAAACAGATTCTTCAGAGTTGCATCCAAGCGGAGATGTTACGAAGGCTACAAACGCCAAACTCATGGAACACTGTAATAAATATTTTAACCCTCCCCCAGAGAAAACAAGGAATAGAAATTTCATGTACTGTAGATTGCGTCTGAGTATTCCCATATGATTAAAGGACAGAGAACACGTACAGTAAAATTAAATTTGAGTTTCTCGTCATATTTGCCTCACATGTTTGGTAAAAAGCAGATTTACAGGTTGTGTTATTAAAGTTAATGCAGCAGCGTGGTACCAGTAATTAAGTTGGTAGTAAAAAAGCATTTCGTTAAACAGGTACAACTGAACAATATTTTTTGAGGTAAAGAGCAAATAAAATTTCATGCCGTTCTTCGATTTCTCAAATGGAGAGACACACCTGGCTCTTTGACTGCTGAGCCGAAATCACGCGTAACTCATTTTTTTGTGCAAATAAAGCAAACTAGGTGGTATCTCAAAGAAACAGTAATACTTGTATGATAAGATCGTCCCTAAGTGTCTTGTTTTATTTTTGAAAGAAACACAAAAATCGCAAGTTTTATACACGTTTTCTTACACTAAAACTGAAAAATGATTAAAAGTTATCCTAAAAGTTAGTCGTTAAAGCTCGCAGATGAAATATTAAGAAAACGAAAAAAAAAACAATATCCGCTCCTTTTGCTTGGCCAAATAAAAGAAAGCGTCTTGGGATAAGTATGTATTCTACATTTGATCAAAAGGACGGATAGAGAAGCAGATTTCGCTTTTTGTAGCGTGAAAAATAGGCATGTAATACAACTTAATTTTTATATTAGTTCTATAATTATAAAAAATTTGAACTGGAACAAGGTACGAATAACGACAGAAAAAAGAATTAGATTAAGCCGGGAATGGGAGAACTAGACCAAAAAATTAGATAGGCCAAAGTGACCAGTAACGACCATTCCCGGGAACGAGACCGATCCCGGCCGAAGTGGACGATCGTTTTTTAGAAATCGTTCCTCGGTCTGCCCGTTCTCTTTAGTGAACCGTTCCTTTTGATCTATTCATGGTGAATGTGATATTAAGTTATTATTTACACTAATTGTTTCGCTTAACTATATAAGCGTCTGTATCAAAGCCAAGTTACAGTGTACCGATGATCGTTTTTAATGCAACAGTCATTCACTGAAGTGAGTCGAAGGTACCACTTTGTGTGGTAAGTGACCAAATAGAGGCGAACAGCACCAAGCGAAAAGACGTGTGTCTGCGTGGAGTATAATATGTGCAGTGGTAATGGAGAACTGTAATTAAGGAGGACACACACCAGGAAGTGAATTAGAGTCACTTACGGGCCACTGGTAAGGTGGCGAGGACATCCGAGATATCCAAAGCCTTGGGATTCAAGAAGCCTCAAATTCCACAGAAAACTCACCGAGACTGGACGGCAAAAATTCCGAGACGGGTATATCTCGCTAGATGGCGTTCCATACGTGATCATGTATTATGGGAAGGAGTGATCAAAGGATGATACAATCACACTCATGTCCGTGTAGCTTGCTTCAAACTATTCTGAGCGAAGTCTGACAAAGGTGCATTGTCGTGCTGGATGTACTAATAGGAGTAATCCGCTGAAATGCAGATCCATGTCACTTATGCCCATTTGTAATAGGAGTTTGCAACATATACAGGGTTATTACAAATGATTGAAGCGATTTCACAGCTCTACAATAACTTTATTATTTGAGATATTTTCACAATGCTTTGTACACACATACAAAAACTCAAAAAGTTTTTTTAGGCATTCACAAATGTTCAATATGTGCCCCTTTAGTGATTCAGCAGACATCAAGCCGATAATCAAGTTCCTCCCACACTCGGCGCAGCATGTCCCCATCAATGAGTTCGAAAGCATCGTTGATGCGAGCTCGCAGTTCTGGCACGTTTCTTGGTAGTGGAGGTTTAAACACTGAATCTTTCACATAACCCCACAGAAAGAAATCGCATGGGGTTAAGTCGGGAGAGCGTGGAGGCCATGACATGAATTGCTGATCATGATCTCCACCACGACCGGTCCATCGGCTTTCCAATCTCCTGTTTAAGAAATGCCGAACATCATGATGGAAGTGCGATGGAGCACCATCCTGTTGAAAGATGAAGTCGGCACTGTCGGTCTCCAGTGGTGGCATGAGCCAATTTTCCAGCATGTCCAGATACACGTGTCCTGTAACGGTTTTTTCGCAGAAGAAATAGGGGCCGTAAACTTTAAACCGTGAGATTGCACAAAACACGTTAACTTTTGGTGAATTGCGAATTTGCTGCACGAATGCGTGAGGATTCTCTACCGCCCAGATTCGCACATTGTGTCTGTTCACTTCACCATTAAGAAAAAATGTTGCTTCATCACTGAAAACAAGTTTCGCACTGAACGCATCCTCATCCATGAGCTGTTGCAACCGCACCGAAAATTCAAAGCGTTTGACTTTGTCATCGGGTGTCAGGGCTTGTAGCAATTGTAAACGGTAAGTCTTCTGCTTTAGCCTTTTCCGTAAGATTTTCGAAACCGTCGGCTGTGGTACGTTTAGCTCCCTGCTTGCTTTATTCGTCGACTTCCACGGGCTACGCGTGAAACTTGCCCGCACGCGTTCAACCGTTCCTTCGCTCACTGCAGGCCGACCCGTTGATTTCCCCTTACAGAGGCATCCAGAAGCTTTAAACTGCGCATACCATCGCCGAATGGAGTTAGCAGTTGGTGGATCTTTGTTGAACTTCGTCCTGAAGTGTCGTTGCACTGTTATGTCTGACTGATGTGAGTGCATTTCAAGCACGACATACGCTTTCTCGGCTCCTGTCGCCATTTTATCTCACTGCGCTCTCGAGCGCTCTGGCGGCAGAAACCTGAAGTGCGGTTTCAGCCGAACAAAACTTTATGAGTTTTTCTACGTATCTGTAGTGTGTCATGACCATATGTCAATGAATGGAGCTACAGTGAATTTATGAAATCGCTTCAATCATTTGTAATAGCCCTGTACTGCATCTAACATTATGAATTTCGTCGAAGGAAACGATCAAGTGACACATAGCCAGCACGAGTTCAGAAAATATCGTTCTTGTGAAACGTAACTAGTACATTCACACAAAGTTATGAGTGCTACCGACAGCGGATCTCAAATTGATTCCATATTTGAAGATTTCCGGAAGGCTATGGACACCGTTCCTCACGAGAGATTTCAAATCAAATTACGTGCCTATGGAGTATCGTCTCAGTTGTGCGATTGGATTCGCGAATTCCTGTCAGAAAGGTCACAGCCTTAGTAATTCGCAGAAAGCCATCGAGTGAAACAGAAATCTGGCGTTTCTGATCTATATAAACGATGCTGCCATCTACCACTTGTTAAAGTCATTAGAAGCTCAGAAACAATTACAAAATGATTTTAACAATATATCTGTATTAAAATAATGAGTTTTATTAGCGCAAGACAGAACATGCAGCAGAGACTACTTATATTACTTTTGTCGGTCCGTTTCTGGAGTACTGGTAGGGGGTATACCATTTGTACCAGATAGGATTGATGGAGGACATCGGGAAAGTTCAAGGAAGTCAGCTTGTTTTGTATTATCGCGAAACATGGGGGAGAATGTCACAGATAGATGCGGGAGTTGGGGTGGCACATCATTGAAACATAGTTTTCCATTGTGGCGCGATCTTTTCACGAAATTGCAATCACTAATTTGCTGCTCCGAATGCAGCTATATGTTGTTGAAGCCATCCTGCATACGGAGAACTATTATTGTAATAAAATAAGGGAAATCAGAGCTCGCACTGAAAGGCGGAAGTGTTCTTTTTTCCCACGGGCTGTTGAGGAGTGGAGCGGTAGAGAATTAGTTTTCAGGAGAATCGATGAACAGTCTGCCAGGCACTTAAGCATGAAATGCACAGTAGCTATGTAAATTTTGAAGTACTGGTCGCCTGCGCGGTGCTTCAGCTAAACAAATGCAGAGAAATTATATGACAGCGGGTGTCTGTACCGTTTCCAAGAAAGATGATGGTACACTCTATCCGACGTAAGAACAACCCATTTGCACCACCTGATAAATGTTTCCGTGTTTCTTTGTTTATTTATGTACTCTCTGTCAGGATTATGACCATAATGTTCTCTCTTGCACCCAATCAGATGTCCTTCATATTCTATATTATAGAAATTTCTAAAAAGTCTTGTGTCTATTATGGAATCCAACACTCAGAAGCAGTTATGACGTGGTGTAAACAACAATGGTTAACACTGACCAAACAGTATTTTTTTTTCTTTTTGGAGTATTAAAATTGGATTTACAGAAATGGAGTTTCGTACTGGAAGTAATGGAATTAGAGGGTATGAGGGAAGTAGAGTAAGATTGGTTCAAATGGCTCTGAGCACTATGGGACTTAACTGCTGTGGTCATCAGTCCCCTAGAACTTAGAACTACTTAAACCTAACTAACCTAAGGACATCACACACATCCATGCCCGAGGCAGGATTCGAACCTGCGACCGTAGCGGCCACGCAGTTCCAGACTGTAGCGCCTAGAACCGCACGGCCACTTCGGCCGGCCGAAGTAGAGCAAGAGAAAAGTAGTTGTACAAAGAAATGAAGAGATGAGAGTGAAATGGTGGGGCTTACAGATAAAATAAAGGAGAAAGAACCACAGCTAGGAGAAGGAGTGGATCTTTCCTTCACCGGTTTAAGGCGTAAAATGGCCGTGCGTGATAAATTTTGAAGAAAAAATTATGAATTTGACAACAAGAAGCGCTTCTACTTTTCGTTAAGTGCTACTCATACTGAATTTCACTGAGTGCTTATTCTTAGGGTAGGAAGCAACCATGGAGAACAAGTATGAGAAGGTTTTTGCGTGCAGCTGGGTTTCTATATTGGTGATCCACTGTGTTGCAACTGCGAAGAGATCATATGTATAGCTCGCGCATGGTATGGTGGCCGAAGCGCAGTGACCAGTTTTCGCCCAAAGCGCTGGCGAGTTCATTCGTATGTTCTGAAGGGGAGGCCGGTAAACGGTCAGGGATGAAAGAGTCGAGGCGCGCACCCTGCAGTCTTTCTCAAACGATTTTACAGAAACTATTCTGTAAAAGAAAAATCAGTTTTGCTTTGCTGATAGCTTTGGACGTCGGATTCATTATGATGTGTCTATCATTTCGTTAACAGCCATTGTTGGCTCTGAGCACTATACGACTTAACTTCTGAGGTCATCAGTCACCTAGAACTTAGAACTAATTAAACCTAACTAACCTAAGGACATCACACACATCCATGCCCGAGGTAGGATTCGAACCTGCGACCGTAGCGGTCGCTCAGTTCCACACTGTAGCGCCTAGAACCGCACGGCCACTCCGGCCGGCAGCCATTGTTATTGTGATATTTACGCGAAAGTAAGATAGTGCACAAAGTTCTCAAAAGTCTTCAATGAAAACTAGGGTTCGCTATGATTTTGCTTTCGGTGCATATTACTCCCCTAATATGTTGTTGCATATATCTCGTGGTCGTGCGGTAGCGTTCTCGCTTCCCATGCCCGGGTTCCCGGGTTCGATTCCCGGCGGGGTCAGGGATTTTCTCTGCCTCGTGATGGCTGGGTGTTGTGTGCTGTCCTTAGGTTAGTTAGGTTCAAGTAGTTCTAAGTTCTAGGGGACTGATGACCATAAATGTTAAGTCCCATAGTGCTCAGAGCCATTTTGTTGCATATGAAATTTAGTTAAAATATTCAATTTTTCTTTAGACTTGGCTTAGGTATCTATCTGCCTCCATCTCGAGAATACTGGTCTGACGTAGCACACTCTTTTGCGATCGCGTCGCACCAGCGATAAAGCCAGAGTGAAATATCCACAACATTCCTCATATTACACAAACGGTTTCGGATAACGAAATACAACTTTGGCAAATGATAGCACGCAAAGAGGAGAGTGTGTTACCATATCTTTATTATATAAAACTTCATTATCTACTTGTTAATCGAATAGTTTTTGGTGAAAGAATGTAACTTTTAAGTGCTATCGATAGTTGGTGAAACGAGAAATGCTACAGGTTTTGGAACAAAAGAAGACATTAGAGGTTTTTTTATACAGAGGATGTGGTTTTTCATAAGCTACTGACTTTACTTTTCCTAAGTTCCTATCTTAATAAACCACTGTTTGAGAATTCTCTCGAAATTGTGTCTGCACAATATGTTAACAAGGTGAGAAAGTGTAACCCTGCTGTGTTTTGGCAAAGGAAGCAGATTTTGACATGACAACCAGAGAAATCTGTAGGTTTTACTCAAAATTCGCTACTCTGGACGCTTCCTTGAAAGTTACAAATCGATAACAAGCCAGGCGAAAATAAATTGTTGCATTCTCGGTGCAATTCTTGTTATATACTAACGAAAGTAGAGATGACGGTAGATCATTTTCAGTGGTCACCATAAAAGTGTGGGCATGGGGAGGCCCCTCCTAATGTCTACAAAAAATGTGAGTTCAGAATGGCACTTCCCCTCCAGCTGTCTACATTTCACCTACAACGCTCTGAATGACTCCCCACTACCGCCGCTGTCCCCACGCTTCCCCAGCCGACTGTACGTCTAACGGCCATGAAGTTTTGCGTGCACCATACTTGACCTACGGTGCGAAGTACTGGGACGAATGAGAACTGAGGAGCTGATGAAGTGGATGTAGCATATGATAGGCTTGCAGCTATTCTAACTGGGCGTGTAACACACTTACGAGGTCAGATAGGCAGATGCTGAAGACGCAAAGTATACATGCATTCATAGTTCCCACGCATCTTGATCGTTCACTACACGTGCCATGTCGCATTACATTTCAGTTGTAGAACTTCAACAGAATGAGTGACTGCATAAGATTACAATTCACATTCTGTGGGCGTGTTTTCCGATCCCTGCAGGGCCATTATTTTTGGCAGAGATTAAATGCTGGTCCAAAGTTTGAGCGAAGTTCACCACTGCTTTCGGTTCTGGTATTAGAATGCCGTAGAGAAGAATAAGACGGTCTGAAAAAAAAGGTTCAAATGGCTCTGAGTACTATGGAACTTAACATCTGAGGTCGTCAGTCCCCTAGAACTTAGAAGTACTTAAAACTAACTAACCTAAGGGCACCACACAAATCCATGCCCGAGGCAGGATTCCAACCTGTGACCGTAGCCGTCGCGTGGTTCCAGACTGAAGGGCCTAGAGCCGCTCGGCCACTGCGGCCGGCTAAGACGGTTCGATTTCATGCTAAGTGCAGGACGGACTGACTTGAGGCGAGATTTATAATTACATGGGATCTCTTGGCATTAAACATTAGTCCATATGAATACAGAATACATCATTCATCTGGGCAACAATCTTACTAATTTCGTGAAGTCGTGCTCTTAAGTAAAGCTGGAAGACATCAACTCAGGTGTGATATTTACAGAACAGAATCGTGAGATATCACTGACATACAACGAGAACAATAGTACACCCAAAACTGATGACTTTGGTACTTGCTGGAACGTACTTCTAGAATGACTTTTCGTTCATTTGCTTGTGTCCACTCATTC
Source organism: Schistocerca americana (assembly GCF_021461395.2). Classification (NCBI taxonomy): domain Eukaryota; kingdom Metazoa; phylum Arthropoda; class Insecta; order Orthoptera; family Acrididae; genus Schistocerca; species Schistocerca americana. Next base: position 247,420,616 of record NC_060124.1, on the reverse strand, counting down.
AAGTTTTCGTGAACATGAACCAGAATCTATACGTCAACTTTCTCGCTAACCGGTTGTCCCTCTTTCTTCTAATTCGTCATGATCATTGTGCTATGGACCCACCCGTCGTTAATGACGAGGGCTGCCCTCATACGTTGGTATGGTTCCTCACGTGGTGTTGTTGTCCAGCAGTGAGTTATTGGGATGCTAAAAATAGTTCTAATGGCTCTGAGCATTATGGGACTTAACATCTGAGGTCATTAGTCCCCTAGAACTTAGAACTACTTAAACCTAACTAGCCTAAGGACATCACAAACACCCATGCCCGAGGCAGGATTCGAACCTGCGACCGTAGCGGTCGCGTGGTTGCAGACTGAAGCGCCTAGAACCGCTCTGTCACACCGGCCGGCTTAGTGGGATGCCTTCTGGACTCTGGTCCTCTGTGCGTAGTCACCACCCGTGAAACTCGAAGGCGAGCTCTGCTTACAGCAAGGATTTGCCAACGACTGTAGACCCTGGTGACCTTGGCTTCCCTGGATGAGGTAGAGTGTGAGAAGCCCAGAGCCTGCATAACCTCGAAGATTGAGGGTCCCATATGTCTGGTACCGATGAGCTGACAGCGGCCTATTCACCTGGAATCGCAAGTTGGCAACCATGCAGCCAATTATCTCGCCGACAAAAATTCAGGGTCTGACGATGTTCCAGTCAAGTTACATGCTTTGGGCAGAGAAGATAGTTCCTAAAAGTATTTCTTTGTCTTCATTATTGACTGGTGTGCAACTATGTGCTACAAAGCATGCATCTGCTGAAATGCGTATACCCACAACACATTGCCACGCCTAATACGGTGCAGGAAAGCCTTTAGTATTCCTAGAAAACAGTGGAAAGTTCAGGTAACGATAATGGAGGTGGATACCTATCATGGACAGTTCTTACCAGAGTAGACCACAAAGGCACTAATATTGAGCTCTAGTGACTGTTGTGGCCAGGGGAGATGCGACAATTGTTCCTCGTGCTCACAAAACCAGTCCTGGTTGATGCGAACTGTGTCAACAGGGGCCCAATCGCTATGGAACGCAGCGTCACCATTGGGAAACAAACATTGCACCGTTGGAAGGACCTGATCAGCCAAAATGGCCGCATAGTCCTTAATGCGATATTGCAGACAAACCATGGGCCCCGTTTGGTACCTAGATATGGCTGCCACTCATCACTGATTCACTGCCATATTTCACTCTTGGGACGTAAACTCTACCAGATAACTGGATCAGTATGGAACAAGACTCATCCTACCAAATGACTTTCTTTCATTGCCCTGTAGTCCACGTTGGTAGCTTCGGCGCCACGTTTTCCTGTTACGGCATTTTGGTCGCAGATGAGTGGTTTTGGATTTCCAGCTCGCTGTGCAATCAACAGCTGAAGGAACTGCCTTTGTATTACTTTGGTGCTGAGAGAGTTCACCAGTGCGACATTTAGTTCTGGATTTATTTTTGCAGCTGTCGCCCTCTTATTTTTCGTCACATTCCTCTTCAAGACCATCTGTTAGCATCACTCAACACATTTTCGTTCACGTTGTGACTTAGCGGATGATGTTATTCCGTTTTCCAGATAAGAAGTTTGCTGTACCAACATCTGCTGGTCACTCCTTTCTCTGCTGTGGCGCCTTATACAGGGTGTTTTGCAATTCATGTTAATTGCTTGTTGAGCTATACCTTGGTTACAGAAGCACCCGTCATACACGCAAAACAGTTCGCCAACTTTCGAATTCACTTAGCGCCAACATAATACACTCGCAACCACACACAACACAGTTCTGACTGTGACTGACACTTGCAGCGTATTGAGAACATTGCACAGGTTCCTTGAGTGGGCCAGTACAGTAGCGCAACCTGCGGGCTGGGCTAACATCTGCATTTACATTCAAACGTGCATTTCTCGCGGTGCTTTCATACGTTTGTCCAACCACTGTACGTAAAATCATTTTGCAGTGATGAAGTATTTTTAATTCTGTTTTGTAGCCTTATGTTATTTCATTATCTCTTTCGAACATTTCACGAGAATCCGTGATCTTGTGGCACGGTAAATACCAGACAAGCAGTCTGCTGTACCAATGTCAGCCGGTCACTCCTTTCTCGGCTGCTGTAGCATATACAGGGTGTTTCACAATTCACGTTACACACTTCTAGAGGACATAAAGGGGACTTAGTAGATCAAGTTTTACATTGGGATCTATCTCCTGAAACAGCATCCACCGACGCTACAGATAGTGTAAATTATAGCAGCCGGCGCTTGTAAATGTATGCATATACAGACCGATACCGTGATGATGTTACAAACTTGATAGAATGATGGAGAAGCATAAATGCACCAATTTGAGGTAAGGGTCCCTGTACCGGAAACGAATGAGTCCAAAGTTATGAGTGAAGACCATTCTGATACTTCTGACAGTAGAATACATGTACCGATACTTTTGTTGCTAAGACTGTGCGATACGCAACTATCAGAGGTGGTAGCATGGAGCAAAACAAGGAAAAAATGTCCACTAAGTATGGGCTCTAAAATGCATACCTTAATGGCTATGAGTACTTGTTCAATAGAGAAGATGCGTTTTATAGTAGCGAAGATCAGCAAGTGCTTATAGCTTCTTAGGTATGCATTTTAGAGCCCATGTTTACTGGACATTTTTTACTTGTTTTGGTCCATACTGCCTCTTCTGAAAGCTGCCTGTCCCACAGTCTTAGCAACAAAAGTATCGGCACATGTATTCTACTGTCAGAGGTATCAGAACGGTCTTCGCTCATAACTTTTTACTCATTCGTTTCTGGTAAAGGGTCCATTACCTGAAATTGATGCATTTATGCTTCTCCATCATCCTATCAAGTTTGTAACATCATCACGGAATAATACTGTATTTACATACATGTACCTCGTAGCAAAATCAGCAAGTATATCTCCTTACTATCTTCGTTAGTAATTGCACAGCACGGGGGAAAGGAAGTATGTAAAACTGTATGTTCAAAATTCCTGATTGTGCTTACTGATGGAACTTTAACTAGAAATCTCGTGATGTAGATTTTCTCAAATACTCCAAGTCAGCAACGTTTGCTCCGATTGTTGCTGCTCAATTTGGTGTCGAAAACATTAAAAATTAGACACAAATTATGTGTTGCGAGAAACGAATGCAAAAATAACATCTGGTGTCCATCGCTGAGCTTCATGTAGGCAACTGTTTAAAATACTGTAATGCTGACAACAGCCTCACAATAAATTTACTCTCTTATGAAAAGTGTTGTGAAGAATCAGGCCAAATTTGAAAATAATAGGAGGGTTCGTAACTATAATACGAAGAGAAGAAATAGCCAGCACAATCTACAACTCGATCTTATTGTTGCACAGAAAGGAGAAAAATATATAGGCATAAAAGTATTTGACAACTTCCTTTGTGAATTAAGGTATTGGCAAATAAGGAAAGTTTTAAAACCAATCTGAAATTATTTCCGATTGGGAATTTCTGATAAGAAATATACGTATTTGCAAGTACATAACATGTATGTGTGAGGATTTTGCTTATCCGATTTTGTAGTAAATTAAGACTGTTAACTCTTTGAGGAGCAGGTAAACGCAACAAATATTTACCCTAGAGGGGCATTAACAGTAACTGACATATTTCAAATTTGATCCACTTGTAATGCTTTCGTTTTATTATTGTGATATGCTTCCTACAGCAGGTTTGTATAAAATCATTTTAACAACAACAAAATTTTAGCATTAAATTCGGTCACTGCAGCTAACCATCATCCCATTACGGGTTATACGTTCTAGAGCTAGTGGTTCAACCATGGTATAAATTTCTTTTAATTTTCGTGGTATCTCTTGAAACAGTTCTCTCCTGCTCTCAGGCAGATAGATACTTTGCACACTGAACCCATCCACCAGGGTTCATCTTGAACTGCAAACTGCACATCTAGATTGTGAGGGAATAGGGTGATGTTTACTGCCTTTCTGGAGAATACTTTCGACTAAATATGGCTTGTATGCTTTTATCTGAAACAGCAGCCACTGAAACTATTTTTGGAGCCAACAAATCTTCTTACACCTCTCGACGAAAGTAGATGTCGGGTCATTGTCATCACATCCATAACTGTCAACACTGTTGGCACTACAAGGGAGTTCATCAAATAATTTTCGATAACGTTCTTCATCTGTTAATCTTTTTTGGCGAAATATACTACATGAAGAAGAAAAGCGGTGTTCATCGCCACTAATCATACAGAAATCCGTTTGTGAGCTGTAGAAGTTCTGTTCGAATAAAAAGTAGATTTTTGGAAGGTCAGCGCATAAATATAAACAATTAATGCCAAAAACAGTAATATAAAGAAGAGCAACAGAGGAAAATGGACGACAGTTCGACGGACAACACCATCAATGGATAAAATACACTGGAGAGCCAAATAAACTGGTACACCTGCCTAATATCGTGTAGGGCCACCGCGAACATGCAGAAGTGCCGCAACACGATGTGGCGTGGACTCGATTAAAGTCTGAAGTAGAGCTTGAGGAAATTGACACCATGAATCTTGCAGTTCTGTCCATAAATCCGTAAGAGTACGCGAAGGTGGAGATGTCTTCTGAACAGCATGTTTCAAGGCATCCCAGATACGGTCAATAGTGTTCATATCTGGAGGGTTTGGTGGCCAGAGGAAGTGTTTAAACTCAGACGGGTGTTCCTGGAGCCACTATGTACGAATTTTGAACGTTTGGGGTGTCTCTCTGTCCTGCTGGAATTGCCCAAGTCCGTCGGAATGCAATGGACATGAATGGATGCAGCTGTTGAGACATGATGCTTACGTGCGTGTCACCTGTCAGAGTCGTATGTAGAGGTATCAGGGGACACATATCATTCCAACTGCGCACGCCGCACACCATTATGGAGCCTTTACCCGCTTGAACAGTCCCCTGCTGACACGTAGGGCCCCTGGATACATGAGGTTGTTTCCGTTACCGTACACGACCATCCATTCGATACAATTTGAAACGAGATTCACCCGACCAGGCAACATGTTTCCAGTAACAAACAGTCCAATGTCGGTGTTGACGGGCCAGGCAAGGCATAAGGCTTTGTTTCGTCCAGTCATCAAGGGCACACGAGTGGACCTTCGGTGCCGAAACCCCATATCGATGATGTTTCGTTGAATGGTTCGTACGCAGACATTTGTTGATGACCCAGCATTTTACGCTGTAGCAATTTGCGGAAGGGTTGCCCTTCTGTCACGCTGAACGATTCTCTTGAGTCGTCGTTGGTCCAGTTCTTGGAGGATCTTTTTCCGGCCGCTGCGATGTCGGAGATTTGATGTTTTGCCTGATTCCTGATATTCACGGTATACTCGTGAAATGATGGTACGGGAAAATCCCCACTCCATCGATAACTCGGAGATGCTGGGTCCCATCGCTCGTGCACTGTCTATAGCACCACGCTCCAACTCATTGTAGCAACAGTAACCGATGTAACAACTGCACCAGACACTTATTGTCTTGTATAGGCGTTTCCGACCGCATCGCTGTGTTCTGCCTGTTTAGATATCTCTGTATTTGAATATGCATGTCTATACAAGCTTCTTTGGCACTTCAGTGTAGCTCATCTCTTAAATATGCGGTAAAAGTACTGCACTATGATTTCCGTGCCACCTGGTGAAACTGTAGTCAACAATTAGTTGGTTAGCTGAGCGGTAAACTGAGATAAATATGTGATTAGGCACAGTATCCGCCGCCCTTTCAAAGCGTCTACACATGTGGTGGGTTACAATGATGCCCACCCTTCAGAGAGTAATTGATCAGCTCGTAGCCATATTTTCACAGAGAAAATGTATCTCAGTTGTAAACCAATTCACAAGTTTGATATCATAGTCAGTTGTGACGATTATTGTAGATGGAACATGCAAAAAATTAAGCTAAACCAAACTAAATTATTCAATGTGCGTATTTGGCGAAAGATAAATGTCTGTACATGTGTCCTACTGAAATTCGCAATACCCCGCACACGACAGTGGTAGCAGAACTGCTGCATACAGAGTGTGAAGGCGGAATGGTTGACACACTGGACTCACACCCGCGAGGACGACGGTACAAACCTGCGTCCGGCCATCCAGCTTTAGGCTTTCTGTGATTTCCCTAAACCGCTTCAGGCAACTGCCGGAATGCCCTTTGAAATGGCACGGTCGGTTTCCTTCACCTTCCTTGCCTAATCCGAGCTTCGTCTGTAATGACTTCGTTGTCGACGGGCCGTTAAATACTAATCTTCACCAATCGCAGCATGATTATCTTCGAACACCGATTCTCTGAATTTACCAATCTGGGGTTTCGCTCTAATAGCATCTTCTTTTTTTCGTATTATTCTCATTTACCTCCCTGGAGCACCTGCGTTAGATTCTCATGTCGCCTGTTGTCTTAACAACGCATCTCTCAGTTCGTTCAGTCTCTGTTGTCTTGGCTGCTTAGCAAAGCCTCTAAGACTGCAGCAGTCGAAGCGGTAGGTGGATCAAAACAAAATATCCAGACACTCTGTGACCATAATGGTATTGAAACAGACGGACTAAGGGCCGAAATACTAAATGTCTTATTCCAAAGCTGTTTCACAGAGTAAGACTGCTCTGTAGTTCCTTCTCTAGATTGCCGCACAAATGACAAAATGGTAGATATCGAAATAGATGACAGAGGGGCAGAAAAATAATTAAAATCGCTCAAATGAGGAAAGGCCTCTGGACCTGATGGGATCAAAGTTCGATTTTACACAGAGTACGCGAAGGAACGTGCCCCCTTCTTGCAGCGGTGTACCGTCGGTCTCTATAAGAGCGAAGCGTTCCAAAAGATTGGAAAAGGGCACAGGTCATCCCCGTTTTCAAGAACGGACGTCGAACAGATGTGCAGAACTATAGACCTATATCTCTAACGTCGATCAGTTGTAGAATTTTGAAACACGTATTATGTTCGAGTATAATGACTTTTCTGCAGACTAAAAACCTACTCGGTAGGAATCGAAAAAGACGATCGTGTGAAACCCAGCTTACGCTGTTCGTCAACGAGACTCAGAGGGCCATAGTCACGGATTCCCAGGTAGATGCCGGGTTTCTTGACTTCCGCAAGGCGTTTGATACAGTTCCCCACAGTCGTTTAATGAACAAAGTAACAGCATATGGACTATCAGACCAATCTTGTGATTGGATTCAAGAGTTCCTAGATAACAGAACGCAGAATGTCATTCTCAATGGAGAGAAGTCTTCCGAAGTAAGAGTGATTTCAGGTGTGCCGCAGGGGAGTGTAGTTTGACCGCTGCTTTTCACAATATATATAAATGACCTTGTGGATGACATCGGAAGTTCTCTGAGGCTTTTTGCGGAAGATGCTGTAGTATATCGAGAGGTTGTAACAATGGAAAATTGTACTGAAATGCAGGAGGATCTGCAACGAATTGACGCATGCTGCAGGGAATGGCAATTGAATCTCAATGTAGACAAGTGTAATGTGCTGCGAATACATAGAAAGAAAGATCCTTTATCATTTAGCTACAATATAGCAGGTCAGCAACTGGAAGCAGTTAATTCCATAAATTATCTGGGAGTAAGCATTTGGAGTGATTTAAAATGGAATGACCATATAAAATTAATCGTCGGTAAATCAGATGACAGGCTGAGATTCACTGGAAGAATCCAATGGAAATGCAATCCGAAAATTAGGTTACAGTACACTTGTTCGCCCACTACTTGAATACTGCTCACCGGTGTGGAATCCGTACCAGATAGGGTAGATAGAAGAGATAGAGAAGATCCAACGGAGAGCGGCGCGCTCCGTTACAGGATCATTTAGTAATCGCGAAAGCGTTACGGAGATGATAGATAAACTCCAGTGGAAGACTCTGCAAGAGAGACGCTCAGTAGCTCGGTACGGACTTTTGTTGAAGTTTCGAGAACATACCTTCACCAAAGAGTCAAGCGGTATATTGCTCCCTCCTACGTATATCTCGCGAAGAGACCCTGAGGATAAAATCAGAGAGATTAGAGCCCATACAGAGGCGTACCGACAATCTTTCTTTTCACGAACAATACGAGACTGGAATATAAGGGAGAACCAATACAGGTACTCAAGGTACCCTCTGCCACACACCGTCAGGTGGCTTGTGGAGTATGGATGTAGATGCAGATGTAGAGTTCTGTATAGAGGGTCACACTTGCAACTAGTATGTGCCTTATTTTACAGATAAAATGCACCTTCCCAGAAGTCTTTCAGCAACTCTGAGTCTTCCATTCACCTTCCCCTCCAAAATGTTCACATTCTCGTCGCTTTCCGCGTCCATTGTCAGTGTTAATGCTATTAAAATGACATGATTACTCTAATATGTAAACCACAAATCTTTTAATAGCGGCCGGCCAGGGTGGCCGAGCGGTTCTAGGCACTACAGTCTGGAACAGCGCGACCACTACGGTCGCAGGTTCTAATCCTGCCTCGGGTATGGATGTGTGTGAAGTCCGTAGGTTAGTTAGGTTTAAATAGTTCTAAGTTCTAGGGGACTGACGACCTCAGTAGTTAAGTCCCACAGTGGTCAGCGCCATTTTTTTTAATAGCATACCATCTGATTATTTCTGTTGGTAATGGGAATTACCTTGTTTTTACCCACGTTTAAAGAGTGTAGGTATTCACTGTTGTGAACACAAACTTAGTTGAAGTGTTTCTACATTTTATTACAATCGTGCAACAACCATCCATACTTTTACGTGAGTGCGACGACTCATCCCGTATCTCGAGAAACATACTGATGGAACAGTGTAGGTTATCCTACACATGGTCCTCATGAGTTCCTATACCTGCAAAAACAGAACTTCATTAAGGATCAGCGCAGTACTACTTGGTAGGTCTGAACTTCCGGCGACAGTGATGTAAGTGTAGCTACGTTGAGTTAGAAAATCGTGTATGTAGATATGGGTCTACAATTGGCAATTGACGCTAAGAATGGATATTGCAGAAACGTTTTGGCAAATGCTATACAAAAGTCGATCTCAAAAATGATACGACAACGAAACCAATAGAAGTCAAAGTGCTTCGGAAGCACTTCCACAAAAGCGATCTACATTGATTATCTGCTCATACCTGCCGTCTGTGATGGGAAACACGACGGAAATTACATGTTTGTACGAGCTAGGCATTAAATTTTTCATACATTTGGTGAACAAAAAACGAAATAAAGAGCTGAAGTATTAACTACGGCATAAAAAATTATTCGCTAACAAAATTTCCGATTCGACTGTATATTGCGGTTCACGTTTAATCACCACTGAAAATTTAATTTTCTTCCATTAAATGCAACGGCACATGCATATTTAAAAAAAAGAAACGCTCGCCGGCCGCCCGACACAGGCACATTTCATTACTTGGCGCGATTTCCATAACCGTTAGCGGCGGCACGCTGGGATACTATTTACAGTGGCGTAATACTAATTTATTCCAACAAATTCTGGGAGGGGCGCCGGCGTTTGTTCCGAGGCACATCCATATTCAAGCGACCAGCAGCGGAGGCTGCGGTGGCGGCGGCGGCGGCGGCGGCGGAAGCGCGACGTGCGGGCGGAAGAAGAAGTGACGTCACGGGGGCGTGCTGACCTATTAACCGGAGAAGGATTACCCCGTCGTCATGGCGACGCGAGACGACACGCGCGGCATCCGCACGTGTGGGCACGTGACCGAGCGGTCGACTGGTCTGCCGTACCCGACGGCCATTCGCCGACCTCTCGCGGCGGGACGTTTCACCTCGTAACTCAAGTTTCTGTAATATGCGGAGTGTCCACAGCAAATGTCTCTGTTCACTTTCTACAGCTACATCAACATACAGGGTGAAAAGTATTTAAACCGACAAACTCTGGGAGGTTGTAGGGGACATCAAAACAAATATTTTTCCCTAATGTCATTTTTTCCTATGATGATTATTTAAACAGGTGGAGGCCATATTACTCTCTTCAGTCGTTAGAGGCCATAATACGATCTTCAGTTGTTAGAGGGCGTATTACGTTCTTCAGTTGTAGGCAACTGTTGTCCACCAGTGAAGTAATGCATTGTCTCTGTTTACTAATGGAGCGATACACCTGGAGTGACTACACTGATACGGTTGGTGCGTACTACGTAGTACGGACGAGCTGCACAGAGGGCTTATCAACAAAAATATCCTAATCGCCGTATCCCGCATCATACGCCCTTTGCTGCTGTGTACCAACGTCTGCGTGAGACCGGGTCATTTAGCAGATTACCTGGACAGGGACGCTGTCGCACGGTAAGAACGCTGCAATTTGAGGACGCTGTCTTGCAGCATGTGGAGCGGGATCCTTCAATGAGCACTCGTGCAGTTGCACGTAAGATGGAGACGAATCAGACGAATGTAAGAACAATCCTTCGAGAGCAGTTGTTACGTCCATTTCACTTGGAGCGTGTCCACAACCTCGAACCAGTTGATTATCCACCCAGAGCACAGTTTTTGCAATGGTACCTGGAACAGTGTGAAATGCATCCTACATTTCCAGCCTCTGTGTTGTTTACCGATGAAGCAACGTTCGGGCGTGATGGAGTCTTCAACATGCACAATTCGCATGTTTGGAGTGAGGATAACTCATATGCCACAGTTAACAGCGCTTACCAAGTGCGGCTCTTCATTAATGTGTGGGTCGGTGCTGTTGGGGACTGTTTAATTGGACCGTATCTGCTACCTAGACCATTAAATGGCAGGCACTATTACAATTTTCTCGCCAGAGCATTGCCAGAATTGCTGGAAGACGTCCCGCTCCCTACAAGACAACGCATGTAGTTCCAACATGACGGGGCGCCGGCACATTTCAGTCGTCGTTTGCGACGATTCCTGGACCGACGGTTCCCAGAAACATGGATTGGCACAGGTGGTCCTGTACCATGGCCTGCTCGATCCCCAGATATGTCCCCTCTGGACTTTTTTGTGTGGGGAGAGATGTGCAACCTTGTTTACGCAACTCCTGTTGCTTCAGAAGAGGATCTGGTTGCCTGGATACTAGCGGTAGCAGGAACAATTCAGGATACTCCTTGTGCTTTGCCCGTGTCAGACAGAACATGATCCGACGGTGTAACCTTTCTTTACCTGTCAATGGAGGTATTTTTGAAAATCTACTATAATTGAAATATTGGGTTGTGTTAATGTGTTGTTTCTTGGTCATAAAAGAATGGAAAAGTGTTTGTTGGTTTAATTAATTTGCCACCAGAGAAATTTTCCTCTACCAGTTTCAATACTCCTCATAGGAAAAAATATTTTTTTTTATGTCCCGTACAATCTCCCAGAGTTTGTCGGTTTAAATACTTTTCACCCTGTATATACTCCGCTAGCCACCAAGCGGTGTGTGGCGGAGGGCACCATTCGCACCAAAGTTATATTCACCCCCCCCCCCCCCCCCCGGATCGCGCGAGGGAAGAAAAACGACTGTCTGAACGCCTCAGTACGAGCTCTAAATTCCCTTATCTTTGAATGATGATCATTACGCGATTTGAAAGTTGATGGTAATAATATATGCTCTACATCCTCGGCGAAGATTGGATTTCGGAATTTAGTGAGCAGCCCCTTCCGTTTAGCGCGTCGTCTATCTGCAAGTGTCTCCCACTTCAAACTTTCTATGAGATTTGTAACGCTCTCGCAATGGCTAAATGTACCAGTCACGAATCTTGCCGCTCTTCTTTGGACCTTCTCAATCCTTGAATCGGACCCAACTGCTCTAAGCCTGGACGAACTAACGTATTTTAGGCAATTTCCTTTGGCGAAGGACTGCATCGCTTCAGGATTCTACCAATAAACCGCAATCTAGAGTTCGCCTTGCCCGTTACTTGTGTAATCTGATCATTCCATTTGAGATCATTTCGAATAGTCACATCCAGATACTTCACTGATGTAACCGCTTCCAAAGACTGATCATTTATTTTGTACTCCTACATTAATGGGGATTTTCGCCTTGTTATGCGCAGTAGGTTACACTTACTAATATTCAGAGATAACTGCTAGTCATTACACCACGCATTTATTTTCTGCAATTCCTCATTGATTTGTTCATAATTTTCGTATGATACTACTTTCCTGTAGACTACAGCATCATTGACAAACAGTCGAAGGCCGCTGTCAATACCATCAACCAGATCGTTTATGTAAATCGTAAAAAGCAGAGGACATGTAACGCTGCCCTGGGGCACACCTGAAGTTACTCCTGTTTGTGTTGAAGTTACCCCGTTTAGGACGACATACTGCTCCCTGTCTGTTCGAAAACTTTCTATCCAACCGCATATGTCACTCGATAGATAGTAAGCGCGCAGTTTTTGTAGCAAGCGACAGTGCGGAACTGAGTCGAACGCCTTTCGAAAGTCGAGAAATATGACATCAACCTGGGAGCCGGTATCTAGAGCCTGTTGTATATCATGCACAAAGAGGGCCAACTGTGTCTCGCATGACCGCTGTTTCCTAAAACCGTGCTGGTTTCTACAGATGAGCTACTCAGAGTCTAGAAAGGTCATTATGTCTGAATACAAAATATGTTCCATGATTCTACAACAAATCGACGTCAGTGAATTGGCCGGTAATTATGTGCATCCGATTTTCTACCCTTTTTATAGATTGCTGTGACCTGGGCCTTCTTCCAGTCGCGTAGAACTTTTCGCTGTTCCAATGATCTCTGATAGATGACGGATAAGAGTGGTGCCTTCGTTTCGGAATTCAAATTTCACTTATTTGAGTGTAAAGTGCACCAACCGGAAAGAGTGGTGCGAATATATCGAAACATGGAGATAATTTAGAAATTATAGTAACAAGAAGTATGAAGAATGCAAAGGAAAGGTCAGCAACATAATTGTCGTCAACCCTCATTCTCTCTCTCGCAACACCAGAGGTCGTCAAAATGTTTCACTTAGGAGCCATAAGATATGCCTCGGACCGCATATGTGCCGTTTATTATTGTTTCATAAAAACCTATGACACTGACCTGCATTAACTGGATTTTATTGGTACTGCCGGCTTCGGCTGTAAGCCATCATCTAGTACCCAACAACACAACATTCCATTTTGTAGAACAACATTAAGACAACGCAAATTGACGCCTAGCAATCACATTTTAATATACTTACGAAGATCACTTAAAGCATTTCATTTGTCATGAATATTGAAACAAAAAGCATTGAATATTTTAATGCTCGTGAAACAATAATAAAAAACTCATTGAAAGCATTTGCAAGTGCAGCAATCGACCTGTTCATATGAGCTGACAACAAGAAGTACAAAGTGACTTCGCATTACAGCCCGAAGATCTCGTTATGCTGAAGATATACCTATGAAGATATATCGATATGCATATTACGAATATGCTGCGACAAATAACGTAAAGAAAGCTCAGTCTCATCACCACTACCGTCATGTAGCATAGTAATTTTCTTAATTTTTAAAAAACCTTTTTTTGTACAATCATATCATCCTGACACACAGAAAAAGACATAATAAAAAACATACATCAAAGTCTCAGTTGACCTTGTCACTAAGTAAAGACTGAGAATGTAATATTGTATAAATTACAATATTGTACAAATTATAGTACAGACTAAACCTGAAACGGTATATTACATAAAATTATCCAATAATAATCACATACTTAAAGTTAGTGACAGGATAAAGTGACACCTTGTAATTGTGTAGCTCATCAAGGTTACTACATATCCTGTCCATAAACATTTCCACCTCTCTATAACTTGCTGATGATGCGGATGTCAGACACAAGATTCATTATTCTGTTAAGATACAGTAAAAGTATAAAGAGTGATGAAGTAGGGTACTGGAATTGCTTAACCCATGGCAATTAGATCAATGAACCAGACTTATCTCCAAAAGTATGATGAAATAGTAAAAAATCTATCTTGATCAAAAATCAAATGTGTGTGAAATCTTATGGGACTTAACTGCTAAGGTCATCAGTCCCTAAGCTTACACACGATTTAACCTAAATTATCCTAAGGACAAACACACACATGCATGCCCGAGGGAGGACTCGAACCTCCGCCGGGACCAGCCGCACTCTGTCTTGATGTTTAATCATTTGAGTCTCATCAATAGATTATTTACCAAACAATCTGTACTGAAATACAGAAATTCGAAGAATAAAACTCTACCGGTATTAAAAACTGACAACAGAGACATTCATGTAAAAAGCATAATTTACCAATGTCAAACCAATTTTATTCACATTCTGAAATTTAATACGCGTGGATTGTTACAACTCACTGTAAAAACCAAAATCATTAGTTGGTAATATGTATATAAATTAGTACGTTATGAGCCGCCAACGGACTAGCTACAGCAAGGGCGTGGTAAGGTGGCCGGCGGCTCCAGAGTGTCTGTGATTAAAAGTTGTCGTTATTCCGAAAGGTTCGCGTTCCCTGTGTCAGACTGCTGCCGCTTTCAACGAGCCGAAAGTTGTGACGCTGTAGTTGCCTGACAATGTGTTGTCTGTGTGAAAGGATGATTAACTGATTAATAACAGTAACTGTACTCATATTTAAATACATTATGCATTGTGAGACACTGTCTCAAATCAAGAATAATTTCCGACTAGCCAGCGGAATGCGCGCTCAATTGAAACTTGCCGGCAGATGAAAACTGTGTGCCGGATCGGGGCTCGAACCTGGCACCTACACCTTTGGCAGGCAAGTGCTCTACCGGCTGAGCTTCGCGAGCAGTACACACAACCCTCCCTCACAGCTTTACTTCCTCCAGTATCACATCTCCTACTTTCCATATTCGAGTCCTGGCGCATCACACAGTTTTAATCCGCCAGGAAGTTTCACAGTGACAAATGTTTACTAAATCTTTCGAATGCCGTTTCTTCCTCTCATTGCGTTTATGGAAACAGCCTTAGTTTAATGTCACATTCCTTGCTATAAATATGTACTGCGTGTGAAGATGACCGTCTCTGTGATACGCATTCACGAATCCATCTTGCTTCCGTGAGAAAATTTGTACCATAACAGATGATCGGTACGATTCGCTGCTGCACGTGGGTCGCCAATACTGGAAGACAAACTACAAAACATTCCCCGTCTCACACCCAATAACCCGGCAGTGGCCACGTTACTTATCCCTCTGTCCCTGAGGTAAGAGGACAACTTGACGTAGCTTTCATCTACATCTACTTCTACATTTATATTCCACAAGCCACCCAATGGTGTGTGGCAGAGGGCACTTTACGTGCCACTGTCATTACCTCCCTTTTCTGTTCAAGTCGCGTATGGTTCGCGGGAAGAACGACTTCCGGAAAGCCACAGTGCGCGCTCGAATCTCTCTACTTTTACATTCGTGAACTCCTCGGGAGGTATAAGTAGGGGGAAGCAATATATTCGATACCTCATACAGAAACGCACTCTCTCGAAACCCGGACAGCAAGCTACACCGCGATGCAGAGCGCCTCTCTTGCAGAGTCTGCCTCTTGAGTTTGCTAAACATCTCCGTAATGCTATCACGCTTACCAAATAACCCTGTGACGAAACGCGCCGCTCTTCTTTGCATCTTTTCTATCTCCTCTGCCAACCCGACCTGGTACGGATCCCACACTGATGAGTAATACTCAAGTATAGGTCGAACGATTGTTTTGAAAGCCACCTCCTTTGTTGATGGACTACATTTTCTAAGGACTCTCCCAATGAATCTCAACCTGGTACCCGCCTTACCAACAATTAATTTTATATGATCATTCCACTTCAAATCGTTCCGCACAGATACTCCCAGATATTTTACAGAAGTAACTGCTACCAGTGTTTGTTCCGCTATCATATAATACCGCCGAATTCAGCAACGTCCATTTCAGTTGAACAAACATTAAAATATTACAGTCTCTGTTAGTATTTTTGTTTGTTACTGAGCAGGAAATCTGCGTTCATAACGTTTGCTGACGTTTTTGGATTCGGCTGTTGGTTGCTAGATGCACATTATTGTAAAATACAACTGAGAACCGCAGGCCATGCGAATGTTTGATTCGGGGCACATGCGACCCGCGGGCTGCAATTTGATGACCAAAGCTCCAGACAACGGTAAAACGTAGGACCGTGTGCGACATTCCTCTCTTCCGTTTACACTCGACTGGTACGCCCCTCCAGTCGGTTATGTCCACCTAATTAAAATGACATGACTAACTGTCCCTTCTGTGAAACAATGAGCTACAATCATTCCGGTAGTACTCATTCGATACAGCTAAGCTTTCGAAATGTGGTGCTACAGAAGAATGCTGAAGATAAGATGGGTAGATCACATAACTAATGATAAGGTATTGAATAGAATTGGGGAGAAGAGGAGTTTGTCGCACAACTTGACAAGAAGAAGGGACCGGTTGGTAGGACATGTTCTGAGGCATCAAGGGATCACAAATTTAGCATTGGAGGGCAGTGTGGAGGGTAAAAATCATAGAGGGAGACCAAGAGATGAATACACTAAGCAGATTCAGAAAGACGTAAGTTGCAGTAAGTACTGGGAGATGAAGAAGCTCGCACAGGATAGAGTAGCATGGAGAGCTGCATGAAACCAGTCTCAGGACTGAAAACCACAACATCAACAACAATATGATACGAAAACCTGTGCGCTCATCAGTCTTTTGCCTCCTACACAGAGCTATTGTCCGTCGCTTCGCAGTGGCCGCGCGGTTTGAGGCGCCATGTCACGGACTGCGCGGCCCCTCCCGCCGGAGGTTCAAGTCCTCCCTGGGGCATAGGTGTGTGTGTATGTTGTTCGTAGCATAAGGTAGTTGAAGTAGTGTCTTAGTCCAGGGACCGATGAATTCAGCCGTTTGGTCCCTTAGGAATTCACACACACACACACACACACACACACGCACACACATATGTCCTCCGAAACCATACCCTCCAATGGATGTGTTCGACTATGCTAATGATCCTCTCATCTCCTCTCAATTTCAGCTCCTGGTGTACACTGTGACCTTTGTGGACCAGTCCTGCAAAATTTCAGGCGATACTTATGAAAAAAAACATTCAATCATTGCACCCTAATGACCCCAGTCCTATCGTTGTAAAAAACAAACCCTTTATCAGAAGTTAACCTATAATTTATATTCCCTTCAAAAAGAAAGTATACAAGACATTGAAATAGCTAGCTTGCCGAAAATGGAAACTAAATCCTGGAATCATCACACACACACATACAAAACCCTCATACGACGTATCTTAAGAAATCCAAAAAGGGCAATAAAATCAGCTCTTTCCCAATTTCGCCGCACCCTTCAAATTCTGTGACTTGATTTCCATATTTAATTATGTTTATCCCAACTGTGAACTGCCTGAACTCTTGAAATTCTCACACATCCTTATAATCCCTAGGGCACCAATGCCTGTCCTGTATTTCCTTTCTACTGTATCTCCCTTCCTCAAGAACCACGGCCTGATCTCATGCTTGTTCTAACACATTCCACCTTCCTACAACCTCCAAATTTCTATACCCTTCCTCAAGGTAATATTTGCCTTCAGCTCACAGACCGTGAATTCATCCCCGAGATCTACCATCCTTGTCAGACGTAATCTACCCTAATCAAGCTCACGAAAGAACTCTGTCCGAACAGACCTCGAAACGCCCAGCGGTAGCGACCGACCGCTCTGATATTACGGGGGTCAATGTATGCGGATATGGAGGGGCATGCGGCCAGCACACCGCTCTGCCGGTCGTTGCCAGTTTTTGTGATCGGAGACACCATTCATCAGTGAAGTCGTTCCTCAGTTGTTTCACAAGGGCTGGGTGCACCTCGCTTGCCAACGGGGCTCCAAGTGTTAGCCAAGCCCGACAACACTGAACTTCAGTGATCTGACGAGAACAAATGTAACCAATACGGCAAGGCCATTGGCGATGAAGCTCATAATCATTGGAAATATTGTTACATTTGAAAATTTCCCGTCGCGCGGAGTGGCCGCGCGGTTTGAGGCGTCATGTCACGGACTGCGCGGCCTCTCCCGCCGGAGGTTCGAGTCCTCCCTCGGGCATGGGCGTGTGTGTTGTTCTTAGAACAAATTAGTTTATGTTAGTTTAAGTAGTGTGTAAGTCTAGGGACCGATGACCTAAGCAGTTTGGTCCCTTAGGAATTCACACACATTTGAACATTTTTTTGAAGATTTGCCGTGCATCACGACCGAATGTTGCGGATATTTGTGGCGTATGGCGCGCCTGTGGACACAATATCTGAGACATCTGATACAGACAGATGTGTAGTGAACCGACTTGGAACGTGAACGACAATCGGTGCAAGACGCATGTGTTGCGACATATCGGGTATTACACAAGAATACAGGTTTTCAAGGTTAACAGTATTTGGCATGGATCTTCAATATCGCAGAAACAATGTTTTCAAATGGTTCAAATGGCTCTGAGCACTATGGGACTCAACTGCTGAGGTCATTAGTCCCCTAGAACTTAGAACTAGTTAAACCTAACTAACCTAAGGACGTCACAAACATCCATGCCCGAGGCAGGATTCGAACCTGCGACCGTAGCGGTCTTGCGGTTCAGACTGCAGCGCCTTTAACCGCACGGCCACTTCGGCCGGCTACAATGTTTTCACATACAGGGAGTGGACAAATATATGGATACACCAAAAACACTACGCATTACCATGCCTGATATGGCCTAGAGAAACCGTTGACATTCGAAAGAGCTTCCGCTTGTCTCGGAAGGGATAAATACAGGTGCTGTATCGTTTTCCAGGGAATTTTATAGCATATTCGCTGTAAAATAGTGGCACGTTCAGGTAACTACGGTGGATATGAATAGTGATACGCACCCATCTCACGAAAATGGAGAACAATGGTTCAATAATACTGACATCTAGTGACAGTGATGGCAAGGAGAGATGCGAAAGTTCGTCCTCACGCTCGCAAAATCAGTCCTGTACGATGTTAGCTGTGCGTACAGGGAGACTGTCATCTAGGATCACAGCCTCACCATTCGGGAACAAATATCGTAAAATGGGATGGACCTAATGAGCCAAAATGATTACATAATTCCTGTCAGAGGCGCGACCATGCAGAGTAACCAAAGGCCCCCGGGATACCACGACATGGCTACCCAGATCATCATCGAAACCCCGCCATGTTTCGCTCTTGAGACATAAACTCAGTCATAAGTTGGAAACAGTGTGCAACCATACTAATATAAGCAAATGACTTTCTTCCTTTGTTCCAGAGTCCAGGTTTTATGGTTTCGGCACCACGTTTTTCTGTTACTGGCATTTCCATCAACTCGGCCTGCAGTTCCCTGCCTATAGATCTCCCTTCGTGTAGCTTTGGCGCCGACGGTGGGGCTCGCGATTGCGTCATTTAGTTCTGCAGCTGTCGTCATATTTTTCGTCACAATTCCCTTCAACGAACGTTCGTCGCGGTCACTCAACACATAATTTCGTGCGCGTTGTGACTTAACGGGCGACGTTTATCTGTTTTTCCCTGTACGCGGTATAAATCTTCGATATGTTGCCTTTTGAAACATCAAACTCTCCGGCGGTCTTGGTTACAGAAGCACCCACCAGACGAATACCAACAATTCACTCGTGGTCGAATTCACTTACTTCCGACGTAATACACTCGTAACTACACAGAACACGGTTCTGACCATGACTGACACTTGCAACGTATTGAGGACTTGCGCAGGTGCCGTAAGTGGAAGAAAATTTAAAAAAAACAGCGCAGCCTTCGGGCTCGGCTAGCATCTACATTTATCTTCAAGCATGCATTCCTTGCGATGTTTCCTTTTTTTTGCCCACCCCTGTACATAAACCGCCTCACAGGGAGACAAGTGTTTGGCAAATGGACCTCACGTCGTCTCCTTTGTGCGATACGGAGCGATTGAGGGACTACCGCGATGCAGGTCGCTGCCCGTTCATACGAGGATTGTTCAGAGACAGATGCACTGCATAGATCTCAGGAGCCAACGACCGATATGTGTACTTTTGCTAATACCACTTCATAGAGCTCAAGAACCGGCAAAGGTCGGCGAACATGGAACAGTGCCGGCATCTGGGAGGGTACAAAAAAAAATGGTTCAAATGGTTCTGAGCACTATGGGACTTAATATCTGAGGTCATCAGTCCCCTAGAACTTAGAACTACTTAAACCTAACTAACCTAAGGACATGACACACATCCATGCCCGAGGCAGGATTCGAACCTGCTACCGTAGCAGTCCCGCGGTTCCGGACTGAGCGCCTAGAACCGCTAGACCACCGCGGCCGGCTGGGAGGGTACGTTGAATCCCCGTTTCTGTTGTATCGAGCTCGTGAGAGTGGAAGCTATGGATCCTCCGTGTAAGCGACACTGCGTTCAGACGCGAGGTTGTCCTGTTGCGGTTGTGGGCTGTGTTGACGTGTTCCCTGTGTCGTCCCCTTTGTCAGGCTGCGTGAACCAGTGACAAGTGCACGTTAAGTGAACATTGCTGGAGTCGCCCGTATCCCTTTCTCCTGTTTTGAGTGCGCTGACGGAGATGCCGTGTTTCATCAGGACAATGCGACGTGTTCCACTGTCTGATTGGAAGCAGATGGTTTTATGAACACTCTATCTTGGAAAACGAACTATCATCTTTTACGACAACCACATGTTCTGTTAGGTACAACAGGACGACTGTGCACATGTCAGAATAGCTCGGTATCAGCCGCCCTAAGTGTTGCAAGCCGCACAATCTCTGTATTTATACTAAATAAAGTTCACATCTGATCACTTGCGATAAACATGGTGAAAGATCTATTGGATCTTATTGGACTATAAGTTACTTTATTCCTTACACACAGGTATTCAGCAGTGAATATATGTGTCAAATATTGGGAAAGTAAAGTATCATTCTAATATTAGCTGCGGGGTGTGTCAGTGTCTCGCCCTCGCTAAAGTCATCGAAGTGCTACTTTGCTGTATTTATTAGTTTGTTAAAAAATTTACACTCGATGACCGTACCATATTTGGCAAATGTTGCTAGTTTCGTCAAACTGCTCATTGAGTTATACTTTGATGCTATCTGTTTCTGTCCACACCGTAACTTGGAGGTCATACGTACTTCCAACGTTCATACTGACGTATTTCAAGGCCTTAAGTGCTATACATATTTCTTCTGGTACTTAATATTGTGGAAGAAAGATGTTATTGCGATCTTCAGTCCGAAGGCTGGTTTGATGCCGCTCTCTCCTCTAGCCCAAGCTGTGGAAGCCACTTCATCTTTCCATAACTGGTGCGACATTCACCCATATGAATCTACAAATTGTATTTATTCCTAGGTCTCCCTTTACTATTTTTACCCTCCACAGTTCCCTTGGTTGCCAAATTGCCGATCCTTGATGCCTCAGAATGTGTCCTGTCAACCAGTCCCTTCTTTTATTCAAGTTGTGTCATAAATTTCTTTTTCTTTCAATTCGATACAGCACCTCCTCATAGTTATTCGATCTACTCACCTAATACTTAGCATTCTTCTATAGCAACACACATAAAAAGCTACTACTCTCTCCTTGTCTGGACTGCTTATCGTCCCATGTTCTACTCCCATACAAGGATACACTCCATACAAATAGCTTCAGAAAAAAATTCGTAGAAATGTATATCTGATGTTAAAAAATTTTATTTTCGGAAACGCTTTTGTTGCCATTGCCAGTCTACGTTCAATATCCTCACTACAGCGGCCATCATCACTTATTCTGCCCTCCCAAACAGCAAAAATTTTGAAAGAGTAATCTTCCGCTCAGGCGGTTAAAAGTCCTTTACTGAAAGTTCACCACTGGTTTCACATACTTAAAATGCATCGTCATGTGGTATTATATTTCAAATTATTTAGTACACTGTAAAAACAGTTATAGCCAAGTCCCGTCCTTCTTCGTCAAAGCACTAAAAATAACTGACTCTCTGTAAAACGATGTTCCAAGTTACAAGGAAAACAACTCCAGTCAAATGTGTGTGTGAAATCTTATCGGACTTAGCTACTAAGGTCATCAGTCCCTAAGCGTACACACTACTTAACCTAAATTATCCTAAGGACAAACACACACACCCATGCCCGAGGGAGGACTCGAACCTCCGCCGGGACCAACCGCAGCCTTAGACAGCTCTCGGAGGTAAAACGGCACCGAAGTGAGCTGAACTGGGGTTACTTTTCGGGCTCAATCATTTTAACTTGGACAAAAGTTTTACAGCGAATTACTTGTTTTTATTACTTTGACGTGAACGATGGGACTTCTTGCAACTGTTTCTCCTGTATACTATAATGATAATATACCCTGATTATGCACTTTAAGAATTCAGAACCAATCCTGACGTTTCAATAAAGGGCTTTAGCAGCATGAGTGGAAGACTTTTTATTCGTCGTGAGGAATTTCGACTGTCGCTGCCTTGATTTTAAAGTTACGTGTTCATTTCCTAATATGATCCCTTGACCTTATTCAACTATATTCTATTACCCTTGTTTCACTCTTGCAGTTTTAATCTTAAAATCTTATCGCTGGACGTTTGTTTCCTTACCATGTTTCTCTTTGGTTTTCCTTAGTGCTTGCTCAGAGTGGATTAACATCACAGATAGGCTACAAACCTCTCCCCCTCTCTCTCTCTCTCTCTCTCTCTCTCTCCCTTCGCAGTTACTTCTTCCTTTTCATGTTTGCATTCTTAAAATTTCAAGCTGGTTTCTGAACAACTTGTAAATCGCTGCTGCCGTTTTGCGTCGCCCTGAAGTCGAATAGTGGATGACATGATTCCCACTTTCAATACGTTCGCAAAACAATAACATCTGTGTCGATTCCGCTAACTTTCGGCTGGCGCCGTTCTCTGCTACATTCCACCGTCACGCAGACGGGTCGGTCAGGTTTGTAAGTAGTAAGTGTACTATGTGTGTGAGCGACGGAAGGTCATATAATGACAAGTCAAAAGGGCAACAAGCTATTGGTGACAGACGGTTATAAATTCTGTTTCCATAAGTGTCTCGTCGATGGCGTTGACAGATAAAAAGTGTACGGGGAGAACATGTAAGTGTTTTGTGAAATTAAATTCTTCAAATTGTGTTGTTTGTTCTCAGTTAAGTCATAATCATGAAAATAATGACTCTGGTATATTGAACCGGCAGAGAATCAGTAATATTGGGAAGGGAAAGGCTACAGAACATTTGTGAGAGCGCCCCTCCCAACTTATACGCCTAGATTTAGCTAATGGTGTTATTGACACTCATATTAATACCACTCGATTACACAAACTTCGAAGTTGCCCCATAGCTTCCCAGATTGATATGAAGCACTGGCGAGAAATCTTTTCCACTCGTACTGGAGGGAATTTTTTTACTTCCAAACAAAAAATTAAAGACGCGAGGGACATCAGAACTGAAGAAACTAATTTATTTTACAAAATACCTATACAGATCTTCAGTGTAGTCTCCAGTCTTGCTTATGCATTCTGGATAGAGCACATTCATTGTTGAGCTGTCTGATTAATTGGGTCATCTCAGTGGAAGTTTCATCATTTGTATCAAACCGTTTTCTCAGAAGTGTTCCTTCAGTTTGGGAAACAAATCAAAGTCTGGTGGTTTCATTTCAGGACTGTGTGGTGTGTGAGGAAGTATTTCCCATCCATATTGGTCGAGTGTTTTCTGTATCGTTGGGCAGTATGCGGTTTTGCTTTATCGTACACAATGAGGACACCAGCTTCAATCATGTCAGGCCCCCTTTGACAAATTTTCGGGCGTAAAACACTTTGTAGGAATGGCTTAGGGCATGCACCTGTTACAGACGTACACTGGGGCCCTCTGTTTGTAGTTATGCCTCCATTCATGCCATATGCAAAAATCATCGTCAGTTTCACCTTTGATTTTTAGCGGTGGAATTTTTTCTGGCGTGGAAAGTTGGAACATTTCCACTGTGACGACTGAGTTCAGGCTCAGAACATCGTAACCATCTTTCATTAAGGGCACAAATATTTTCAGAAACTGCTCTCTTTCTGTTCGATATCGTTGAAGCAATTCTTCTGCGATTCTTTTGCGATCTACTTTCCGCTCTTCACCCAGAGCATACGGAACTCATTTAGTAGCAAATTTTCTCATCATTAACTTTTCAGGCGTGATTCTTAAAACTGAACTGACAGATATTATAGCCTCATATGCAAATTCCTCACATATTTTTCGTCAATCCTCTATCAAAACGTCATTAACTATAATATGAGAGGTGTGGTCCGTTGTAGTTGAAGTCCTTTCACTTCTTTGGTTGTCCTCGCTGCTTACTCGACCTTCTCGGAAACGAGCAGACCATCGTGGTACAGTGCTACGATCAATTAAACTCTTCCCACACAAATCTCTCAAAGCGTTGTAAATTTCCGTTGGGTTCTTTCCACGTAGGGATACGACTTTGATGCGGGAACGCTGGTCATTACATGTAATACGACCTGACTCGGTTTCAGTTTCCGTTTTAATTACCTACGACACAACCACGCGAACCAGCAAACACATTTACCATCGTCACGCCTAAAGCCTCGCTCACTGCGGATATGAATTTCAACTTGATCATGATATCGTAACGGTCACGCATGCACAGTGAGCAGGACCTTTGAAATGACTCTCGTATAAGGAATCTTTGTCGTTAACGGCAAATAAAACCAGTCTGGATATTATAAACGTTGACTTTGAGACGGAAATGCAGCAGTCAGTTGCTTACGTTTGGCCCCAAACGAATATAAAAGGCTACATATTTCATCTTGGGCAGAAATAGTGGAGAAAGATTCAATCATTCGGATTATCAAAAAATTTTAAATCAAAGAAATTTGAAATCGGAAGACTTCTGAAAACTTCATTTGGACTGCTTCTCCTGTTCCCTGATCAAACTGAAGATGACATAATGTACCGTAAATCTAACAACGAACATGTGGATGATTTTTTTGATTACTTACTTCATATCTGTATTCTGGCAGATAGAGATTTCATCCATAATGTGGACGGACTTTAGTAGTAGTTCTTATCGGTCTACTAAGTTGAGACATGGCTCTCTGAACTGTGCGGTATATTTTACTCTTTCCATCCCAACGTATTCCATAGATTAGAGACAATGAAGGGTGTTCAACTGAACCGTACGTTAAAATGAGATGCAAGAAGAAAACTACTACCTAAAAAATGTGGGACAAACAAAACTACATATAAGAAAAATAGAAAAGCTGTCTACTTCAACCAATGCCCCGCTGTAAGTTTCCTCCATCTAAAAATTTTATTATTTATGCTTGATAATTGCAACTTGGCTTGTACTGTACTTACCTTATCAGCATTGCAAAAAGCCAAACATTTTAACCACATCTACTGCATATGAAAAATCCTACATTTGCGCGAAATGGGAAGGGAGGTTTTATGTCATTGTTGATAGATTATGGGAATCAACGCTGACGGCATGGAAAATTAGAAGACATCTAATGGGAATCAATACGTCGCCTCGGAATTCGTTCGGGGCCAGCCTTTCAAATAACCTAGCGCTCCTGGTATTTTATCCATGCTACTTTTAAGGCTGTGTCCCAGTTAACATTGCCAAAAGCTTTCTCCTAACATACCAAGTCTGTGAATGTAGGTTTTCCGTCCTTCAGAGTTTCTTTTATGATAGAACGTAATGTGAATATTGTCTCGTATGTTCTTATATCTGTCCAAAACGAAAATTTATCTCCTTCAGGGTCGACTTCTAGAAGTTTTTCCATTCCTGTCAGTTCTTTGCAACCACGATGTATTAAGCTGATGGTTCTGTAGTATTTGCGCTTTCAGTGCCTCCCTTTCTTGGAGCTGGAATTCTTCAGACACCCAGACTTCTTGAAGTCCGGGTGTGTTTCTCCTGGCTCATATGCCTTGCACAACAGGTGCAATAGTTTTGTCATGGCCGGCTCTCCCAAACA
This sequence comes from Schistocerca americana, assembly GCF_021461395.2. NCBI lineage: Eukaryota > Metazoa > Arthropoda > Insecta > Orthoptera > Acrididae > Schistocerca > Schistocerca americana. The sequence goes on along the minus strand of NC_060124.1, from coordinate 247,394,709 downwards.
TCTGAATAATTCTGAGGGAATGTCTTCTACTCCAGTGCCCTTGTTCCCATTTAGGTCTTTCAATGATCTGTCAGATTCTTCAAAAATGTTCAAATGTGTGTGAAATCTTACGGGACTTAACAGCTAAGGTCATCAGTCCCTAAGCTTACACACTACTTAACCTAAATTATCCTGTGTCAAATTCTTCTCGCAATATTTTATATCCCCTCTGATCTTCACCTATATTCTCCAGATGTAGGTTTCATATACGTTTTAAACACCTACTTCTATACTGAATTTGTAACATTTCTTACTCGCAAAAAATATGCTTGTCAAAGCTTTCGAACGTCAGTCAGTCTATTGCTAACTGCGTCAGATGTACCAGCCTAAAACGTGAAGTTCATTTTCTTTAGTATTATCTTGCAAACACTCAGGAACAGGTTTATAAAACCTGCCATCGTAGTACGCAGCCAAAAATTTATATAGGTTCTCAGCTGTTCCAGAACATAGGACTGTTCTTGTGTACATCTACAGTACCATTAAAGACTAAATTTGCTGATCACTGCAGTCATGATGGACCTTCTGTAATATCCTTGGCCACAACATTGTCTCACATCTAGTTCGTTTAGTTCTAAGGATTCAGTTTGAGTTCATATGCAGTGTGATATTTGATCTGGACAAAGAAAGTGAATTATTTGCATATATAGTTCCAGTTACGAAATGCTGTAAGAAAGGAATTGCTGCTCGGAATGAGTTCAAATTTGAAAGAAATGTTATCCAAGAAGGGGATAACGTTGTGGGAACAAAAAAAAATTAATGAAAATTTTTCCATCAGATGGCGCTGTAAGCGTCATAACATTATTTGGTTCAGCTACAAATGACAGATTAATCGTAATGCAACGGCTACAGTATGAGTTGCACATTAAAGCAACCGTACGTCCAATGTGTATGATCAGCCAGGTTTTTTCATTCAACAGTTGTGACACTGTTAAGTTAGATCGTACCACATCGGATGCGAAAAATCAGTTTTAATTGTACTCAGACCAAAAACCACATAAAAAGCAAGAATGAAATACGTTTTGTAATTGTCCTGAGGCCATAAACGGCATAAAAAGAAACATTGATATCGGTTTTCATCGTCCTGAGACGAAAAGCAGCATGAGAGGAACAATGAAATCGGTTTTTAACTGTCGTCAGACCGACGTAAGACTTGTTCAGTACGCAGACTACCGTTTTTGTCATATATTCGAATAAAGATCGGAGTGTCTCAGGGGTCACGTTCATACTGCCTTGCGCAATTAGTGCCTTCTGTTCAGCTGCGTTCGTGACTTGAGTACTGAGCACAATATCTTTGAGAGAACCCCACAGCGAGAAGTCACACGGATTAAGGTCAGATGATCTGGTCGGTCTGGCTACAGGGAAATGACGGTTGATAATTCTGGCATTGCTAAAACGCCTCTGCAGCAGCCGTTTCACCGGCTGTGTAGTGTGCGGGGGAGCGCCGCCTTGCATAAAAATGATACCACTCACACATCCACGCTGTTAGAGGGTTAGAATGACGTTGGTGAACAAAAGACTCTCATATCGTTTGCCAGTGACGGTACAAGTAACAGAACCCGCATAACTCGACCCCTCGGAAAAATACGGTACTAAATAAATGATGCCGCCAACCTGCAACACACAGTTACCTTTGCAAAATGAAGTGGTATAGGTTCATGCGCGAGCGGATTTTCCGTTGCCCATATTCTGCAATGCTACGTATTTACATGTCCTTGGAGACGGAAATAGGCTTCGTCTGTCCACCGAATGTTCCATGGCCATTCATTGTCCACTGAGATGCGAGCACGAAATTGTAGAGCAAACGTTTATCTTACTGGCAGGTCAGCTTGAAGTAACTCCTGAACATGGGTTTTTGTACTGGTAACAATGCAAGATTTTTCGTAGAATTTAATGCACCATGCTCACAGGCTTGTCCAGAGTTTGGGCAATTACCACGCACTGCACGGCTGCATACCACCGATCGACCTCTACTGCAAAGCTATGACCATATCTTCGACTGATGTTGGATCAGTTGTTTTCCTCCCTCTGGACTTCAAAAGAACCTGTCTTTTCGAATTTCGTAATCATTTTTTCCAGATCCCTGGCAGACACCGGACCAAGGCCTTTTTTCATACCACTGAGTGTTCGGAACTTCCACAGAGCTACTGGTGCAGTCATCGTTCTTGGAAAAGAGCTTTACCAGCTGCGCTCAATCCTCAATTGAGACAGTAGTGCCCAGCGTCAAACTGTGTAACAGCAGCGTACTCCGCGCATTTTGTTTTGCATATTCTGCCTCTATCAGAGCTATCTAGTGGTAAAATCGTGGTTTCTTTAACCATAGCGTTTACCCATGTTCAAATTTGACGTCATTCCGAGCACTGTTTCTATTCTAACAGCGTCTTGAATCTGGACTTTTAATTATAATCACCCTGTACTAAGCTGTATAAGATTTACAGAATTAGTTTTGATTGTTTTAAAATAGCGAAAGACTCTACTTGACTAACAGTGTCATTCGTTTTTCCACTTTCCTTTTCCACTTTATTTTCTTCTCATTCCTATTTGCCTTCTTTCTTTCGTGCAACGTGTGCGCCTTGTTCTCTTGGGTCCAAAGAAACTGCGTCGGTTGCTCAAGGGTGGTTAAGCCCAGTTAGTATCCCTGGATGTTTTCTTAGTTATGCCGTGATTATTTTCTTCATTTCCTCTCAGAGTAAACAAATGAATTGCGACGTACCGTAATTCTCAACAATTTACAGGTCCTTGTAGAAGCGAGCGCCGTTGCTAAGCATCAGTCTGACCTGAGACGATTGACAATCAACATATACGTGACCAGAGCTGGTGAGTAAAATCTTAAAAATATCGTGAAATTCGCTTAGATCAAAGAGCAACGGTAGCAGTCGAAAGATAAGACAATACCTAATGTTTCAATTTTAATATTCAGTAGCACATAAAGCACAGGTAGCAAACAGGATCCCCCTTTTTTCCGACGCACAACGTGTATTTTATTTATGGATTCTCCTCTTAGTTTTCGGTAGAACAATTTCATATTTAAACTTGAATAAGAAGTACAATGTTTCTTTTCTACTGATTTTTGTTTATTTCAAACCAGTTTTCAGCTTATTAGGCCATCTTGAGAAAACAACTGACTGGCGTAGGAAATTGTGACTAGTTCTTCGGTAACCAAACAGTATAAGCAAAGATACAAGTCTTTTTTTAGCAGAAATCTTCATAGGTCATTTCGATAAACAGGTCTTCATAATCAGTCTCTCACCCCCGTCGGAAGTTCGAGTCCTGCCTTGGGTGTGTGTGTTGTCCTTAGCGTACGTTAGTTGAAGTTATATTAAGTAGTGTGTAAGCCAAGGGACCGATGACCTCAGCCGTTTGGTCCCATAGAACTTACCACAAATTTTCAAATGAGCCTCTCAGTGATAACAGCAAATATTGCTAAACATGTGTAGACGATGTATTGTGTCTGTGGACTGGAACCAAAAGACAACTGAACACATTCCTATAATATCTAAAATCACAACACAAAAACGCTCAGTTCACCGAGGAGAATGGTGAAAAATCCGTTAACTTCTTAGACCTCGAGATATATAGCGCTACAAATACACACAATATCAAAATTTACAGAAAAACCTACCACAGCAGACACGGTAATAACCTCATGTTCACAACACCCACTATCACGCAAACATGCCGTCTTTCATTCACGCTACATCATCTTACATCCATACCAGTATCAAAGGGTTCCAATGGCTCTGAGCACTATGGAACATAACATCAGAGGTCTTCAGTCCCCTAGACCTTAGAACTACTTAAACCTAACTAACCTAAGTACATCAAACACATCCATTCCTGAGGCAGGATTCGAATCTGCGACCGCAGCAGTCGCGAGGTTTCGGACTGAAACACCTAGAACCGCTCGGCCACCGCGGCCGGCATACCAGTATCAAAACAGAATTTTCAGACATAATTAAACACCATTAAATGCATAACCATGACATAAATGAGAACAATTTACACCAAAAACAAAGAAGAAAAATGTTGCCCTATGTGTATGCTTCCTCTGAAGCAAATTTCGAATCTACAACCAACTCATGTACCATCCCACATTTAGGAAAGCTACCTGACAGATTAGCCAAAACCCTAAAATCCTGAGATTGTAAAACTTTATTTTATGTAAAAGGCACTATAGCTCATATCCTGTTCAACAACTACGATTTATTAAGTAACAGCGATGTTTACAAAATCCCTTGCAACAACTGCAACTAACTGAATATTGGTCAGACAGGCTGTCCTTCAGTAACTAGGCTGACTGAACACGAACGTAGCTGGAGAGTACACGAGTGGAACACCACCTTTGCCGAACATGTGTTGAAGGAAGAACACAGATACCAAGTCCACACAGAAGCATTACACATAGCCACGAAAAAAGAAAGAAAACTAGGCCAGTTAGAAGCACTTGAGATACACAGTCAGCTCAGAAACACCAACTGGTTCTAAAACATCAATTATTGATGAGCACATCCCCCCTTTTAACCTTCACATGATGCAGTCAACCAATCACATACCCACAAATCGCCACAACGACACTTACTGCAACACTAGATGAAAACACGATAGAATTTCCTATTTCTTGCTATGTTTACCCCATACGTTTCAACAATATACCTTGTAATACTTTAATACTCTGTGTTTAACATTGCCCATTGCATAGAAATGTTATTTATAAGGCAAAATACGTTTGTTGCACGACATTAACTAGTTCCCAGTTACCCAGATCTCAACCAATTTCGTGACCTCACAAAGTATGACATTATATCCGTATAACTAGTAATACTGCAAAATTGTATATTGTAACTGTTGTGTGTAATTCTCTCCATTGCCTAAAGCTTCGTTTAAAATGTTGAAAAACATGTTTGTAGCACAGCGTAAATGAAGAGTGTTCAATATAGCAGTTTCTCAGCCAATGTCAATCCCTCACAAAATTTAGCATTATAACCATTTAACCTGTAATATTGTGTAGTTTAATTACTTATTGTGCTTGACATTGCCATTTGTGTAAAGGGTGATTTCAACATTAAGAAATAAGTTTGATGCATAACTCTCTGTACAATTCAGTGTATCTTTGATTATAATGTATGGTTGAATAAATAATCCAGTTTTTTTTAGACTTTGATCGTTTGATTGTCTGGACATGTACATCACAGCTCTCGATTTCTGTGCCATTCGGATAATTTCTTCGTGCTGCGGTTTTGTTCCTTTTTTTTATCTTATAGTACATACGAAACTATGAAATATACGATAAGGCAACTGCAGAAAAATGTACATACTGTTGATATATACTACCATCTTTTCGGCATCACTCAGGAATTGTAGCGGTCACCAGTGAAGGCCTTCTATGGGGACTCTTCAACTGTGTGTTTCACACTGTGGTTAGCATCTCCAGAATCGGACTTTGGAGAATCTAGTTTTTCCAAACTTATCAGCACACCCACCACACGTTGTTCGTGTTCTGTTTAGGGTATTCTAGATTTTGTGAGGCATGTAGAACTGGTTTTGGGGTGGTGGCGAGGCAAGGCATACAATGAAAGGTTGAGGCTGCAAGTTTGGTCAATTCCTCCTTTCAGCGACCAAGTAGACTGCATCCATTTTCATCTAAAATTGTTAGAGGTGAACGTCTAGAGACCTGAAGGACCTCTTCACTCTGCAGCGAGTGTGCGCAGATATGAAACTTCCTGGTAGATTAAAACTGTGTGCCGCACCGACACCCGAGCTCAGGACCTTTGCCTTTCGCGGGCAAGTGCTGTACCAACTGAGCTACCCAAACATGACTGACGACCCGTCCTCACAGCTTCAGTTCTGCCAGTACCTCGTCTCCTACCTTCCAAACATCACAGAAGCTCTTCTGCTGTCAGGTTCTCTTTCAAAACTAGTGGTAGTAGGTTAGGAAACGTGGCACTAAAGGTATCTGATGACAATCTGTATTACCGCAGGAAAAGTAAAAAAATGTTCAAATGTGTGTGAAATCTTACAGGACTTAACTGCTAAGGTCATCAGTCCCTTAGCTTACACACTAGTTAACCTAAATTATCCAAAGGACAAAAACGTACACCCATGCCCGAGGGAGGACTCGAACCTCCGCCGGGACCAGCCTCACAGTCCATGACTGCAGGAAACGTAACTCAGGATGATCGAAGCAGAGAAGATGTAAAATGTAGATGTGGAATGGCGAAAAATATTTTCTGAAAAATAGGCTTTGTTAACGTCGAATATAAAATTAAATGTTGCGTCGTCATTTCTAATGGTATTTGCCTGGAGTGTGACGTAGTAATGTCTATGATGAAGGGTACAGAGAATAAGAGAATAGAACCTTCCAAAGTCGAATTGCACAGGAAAGTGCTGAAAATGAAATGGGTAAATCGTATAACTGATGAAGAATACTGAATCGAATTGAGAAGGAAAGAGCTAACTGTTGTGTTGGCAGATGAATTGCCCTCTCTGTTTATTGATTGGATAGCCACTGAATTGCTATTTATTTATTTAATGGGATAATAATAATTATTAAAATGTGGCAATTTTATTTAAGCCCTGTATTTACTCTTTCGATTGTTGCGAGTCAGCGATAGTGCAATGCTGCTCGCTTTGGAGAATACACATTTTATAAGAATTATTTGGTCCAGGAAACACTTTTGCGATCACGGTTGCGATTTAGACGGTATTCGCGTAATTGTACTGATTAAAAGTTATCGTTTCCGAAAGACGCAGGTTCGATTAAAGCTGTGTGCACTTTTGCGCGTATAATGAAAATATTCATAACACGTCGCGTAACAAAAAGAAACATGCGAATCACAACCGTGATCAAACGAAGAAAATATATGACAACATAAATGTTCTTTGCTGTTATTCAGGACAGGCTCAGATTAGACCTTGCAATTTTTTGCTATAGGAAATCACAAGACGTTACACCTTAGAGATATTTGTTTTGAATAACTTGTATTTACCTTCACTCTCTCTCCTTTTTACAGCCTTTATACCTTCACATTGATTAAGGAATTTTTCCTTCTCTACCGACCAGTACGAGAACAAAATTCAGACTCAACAAAAGTCTTACATCGAATTATTACATGCTTAACCCTTAACATTCATATATAGTTTCGTAGTACAAACAATGCTAATTTATTCCGTGCAGTAGAAAGTCTTTGATACACTGAACACAAAAATGAAAATAATAAAATTATAATTACATTTTTAGTATCATGAATACTTCTTTAAATCATGAAAATAAGGTTTGACATCGTCGTAATATTAATTTTCATCGTTGTAGCACTACATTGCCCCCTTTGGATGTACAGTCACACTTGTTTGACTGGACATCCAAGCAGGCTTATTTTCCTTGTCTGTTCTGTTTAAAGTTCACTGTGTTCTTTCACTTGGAAGCATGTGCTTTGTTTACTTTTAAGTCTCAGGGATTTTGAGCTACGCTCCCCCATTCGGGCGAAGGCCAATGGGAAAAACCCCGGAAAAAAACCACGGCGGAGCGAGCATACCTTCCATACCCTCTTTTTTAATTTTCAGCATTTGAATATTCATTTGGTATGACATTTAATAATGGCACAATTTCTGATAGTGGTGCTGGTGACGACGGCTGGCGACTTGGTGTACTGCAACGCCGATGTCTCCCCCATCAGGTAAGTCTGCGATGGACTGCGATGACGTGGCAGGGTGCGGCAAGGGATGACGGATGATGTCGCTGCAGTATGCTGCCCTCACCGACACGTGTGCTCAGCATCCCAGCATACAGTCACATGAAATTCAAACAGCAGTATCAGTTCCTTAAATTAACATCTAAATTACATCATATTTCACGCACTCTTTCACTCAACAAGAAGAATGTATTTTTCTTTTGTGAGATGTTCGACTGTTTGTGAGTTTCTTTATCATGATGCAAGTCCATTCGTCCTTCCGACGTAACTGACTATCTGCAATTAAAGGTTCATGTAATGACGTTCCAACATTGATACAATTCTGCAACGGGTTTAATGATATAGTCAGTAGCAGTTCCCAACACTGTTACGACTCACCACTGTTGCTGACTGATCGATAAAAATACTTGCTCTTGAGTTTTAGTTTGCCTGGAATGTTACGTCCACGCATGTGGTCCCAATAACACTCTGAATACTTGGCATTACTAAACACTCGTAGCACAAAATTTGAAAACGAAATCATGGTAACACAACGCACTCATTGAGCGTCCACTTTTGTGTTAAATTCCACTCTTTCGCCAGTGAAATAAAATTCGTACGCGCAGAGGATAATGTTCACAGGAAGTCTTTGTTCATAGGTCATCTGTGACATGTTCACTCCACCACGTAGTCACTTGATCACAGTTATCAAGTCTGAGAAGGTAAAGTCCTTGTGCTACCCATAAGAATGTCTTTACACAGTCTAGTTACATAATGATAAATAACTGAATGATTGTACATATCAAATGAAGTACATAATTGTAGTCATTTATAATATAAAAGCAAATCCTAAGTCATATATTTTCTCGAAAAGGTGCTCCTGGACTTACAAATAATTGTGCAGTGATAAACACAAGTCTGTATATGTTTGTCTGTGTAATGGTCTGTTCAGTCATGGACCACATATTGTTCGACCTGGTTTATAGCTCATGCAAGTCCGAGCAGTAACTTACGGTGGAAAATTTGTTAAACCTATACGTAACTCGCGTAAACTTTACATGTTGTAAGTGTATCCTGTACATAGTCTGAAAGAAAAAAAAAGGAACATTACCTGCTCACCCTAGTGAGTTCAAAATAGTTAACAATCAACAAAATGAAACGTTTATTTTCTAAAGTCACTATATCCTACTGTTGTATGAAATATGCAATTCTGTTCACTGTTAGTAGTTTCAGACGCATAAGTTCCCGAAAGTTTACTAAATCTCAACAAGTTTTTATTATGTTTGATTAAGTGTCTTAGGGTGGAATCATCTTGAAGCAATTCTTCTTCTCCTAGCTGCAGCTCGGCGTCCTTTTCTCCGTCGAACTGGAGCTGAAATTTTCTTACAACTAATTGGTATTCTGAGAGTTTCTTCCTCCAAGCAGTACTGATGCTTCCAATGTTGTATGTTCCTATTCTCCCACACGCCACATCGCAGTGTGTCCATGAAATACTTATACACTAGTCCATTAATTAATAATTGTCACTTAGCCTACTCTCACAGTACTTGAGCCTTTGATGTTTGACTTCACCTCATTACGACACACGTAAAAGGTCATCTACTGTACTTAAGATACATATCTTTTCAAGTCTTTGTGATTGTATAGTCCTTTCTGTCTATTTGAGTTGGGATAGACCAAGAAATAACTATTTTTATGTGGTGTACCTAAGATCACAAATGATCCTGAATATAACGGAAACCACTTCTTTATTTTTCTCTTTAATAATGACGACTTCGGATAATTCCCTACTAACACCATATCTCCCACGTTAAATTGTTGAGTATTTTGCAGTCACCGGTTGTGTGATTCTTGCCGTTTATGTGCATTTTCGTATAGTGTGACCAGTGCTTGTTCATTACCGGTAAAAGTGGATTACTATATGGTGATAACGAGGTCTCAATAATTCCCCATTCCAGCATTCGTCTAATTTCTTTTGTTACTGCTTCCCTTTTCGCGCTGGGTATTGAGGACGTTTGCTGACAGTAAATTTCGTGGGGAAACACTTGGATGTCGTACACGTAACCTTTAATTAGTCCAGGTTTTTTCAAAAATGCTTTACGATAATTAGTAAGTGTGTTTAATAATTGTTTTTGTTGCAGACTGCCCAGACCAGAGGACTGTCGTACTTTTTCTACTATTTCAGAGAGGTGGATATTCTCCTCGTCCTTCACATCTTCCATGACCGGGAATGTACTGCAATTGAAACTATCTTGAAGCCGCCATAAATGTGCGCGAATCGGTTCTATCTTTAAAATTTGACAATATTTGCCATGCAATTCTTTGGTCTTTACCAAGTCTAACCTGACTCTCGTGTCACCGAGACACATGCTGCATTCACCCTTTGCGAGATCGATTATAGTTTCCGTCTCTCGCAAAATATCTAATCCGAGGAGACAGTTCACGGCTAAATTCTTTACAATAAGGAAGGTGCACTCTTTGGCTCCCATTCCAAAATTAATACAAATCCATGTCTGTTCCCTAATTAGTTGGGCTTTCTGACTAATGGCTCCTGTAACTCGACAATTAGTGACTGGAAAAACCGGAATCTTTCTAATCTTCTTTAAGTGAAGAAAGAACGATTCATTCAGCACAGAAACAGATGCTCCAGTATCTAAAATCACCGTAGTTTGAATACCATAAATATCACAAACTATAGCTGCTTGTACAACTTCCCGCTCAAACAAATTACACTTCTTCCGAAAATCTTGACATAATTCCTTTCGTATATCGACTCCGTCATTATATTTTAACATCTGCATAGTTGAACTACGTTGCTGAGCAACATCAACAGAATTATTCCTGCACACTGCATCTTTTGCGTCGTTCGACCCGATCTCTGCTGATTCTATGCGACACACATTCTCATTGTTACTACAGCTGGTTGTCTGCACGCCTGGTTGCTCGATATTACTAACATCATTCATGCAAGTGCCCCCTAGACACCCTGCGACTGACACACGGGAGCAGAATGTCGTCGCATCTAGTTTGACTGACTGGTACTGGTTGATGGTTGCGGTTCACTTACCTCAATGATCTTGATATTTTGATTCGGTGGTTGCCATGGCTGCGCAATCATATGCTGCTGCATGTTATTTGACATATTTGTATTGTACGGGGGTTGTACAGGATTGTTGTTGTGATATTGCGGTGGCCTAGGCTGCTGCCATTGCTGTTGTGCATAATTCTGTGTTGACCAGTTATGTGGTGGTTGCATGTTTTGCTGATTTTTTGAAAAATTACCGTTATTGTAATTGGCGTTAGCTCTAAAATCTCGTTTCCGTTTCTTTGAAAAGTTTCCGTTATTGTTTTGTCCACTATTGTTCTGTGGATGATAATTGTGATTCGGTGCATTACCGTACTGTCCATTTGTGTTCATATTGTGGTTCTGTCATCCTGAATAATTCAGACTATTCCAATGATTTTGAGTCCCATAGTACGTGTTTCTATTACTATTGTTCTTGTGGTTTCGCCCGTTGCCATTACCATTACCATTATTCGACGAATTATTCCCATAATGGTGTCTGCCCTCTTCGATAACCAAATCTAAAGAGCCCAGTACAGGTAGAAAATGTTCCACGTTGTCTTCAAGAATATGAAACAATTTCTCCTTTAGATCACGCGGTAACTTCTCCTTTAATATCTTTAAAACATCACACTCAGGAATTGGTGTGGATAAATATTCACTTTGTCCAGATACTTTTCGAAATATTTCCGCAAAGTACCGCCTTTTCTATTAAATGGCTCAGTACTATAAACTTCTTTTCTTAATCGTTCTTGTACCCCACGCGACCAATACTTGTTTAGAAAAGCTTGTTCAAATTCATCGAAGGAGCTGCATTGTTCAGCTTTCTGTGTCGCGAACAATGCTGGCTCACCTTGAATATGGTTAATGGTAAAGACTCCCTTTCGTTCCAACTTTTTGGCATTATTCCGCGGATCCCTTTGATAAACACAATTGGATGGTGTCCGTTCTTATCATTGGTAAACTTCTGAAACTGTGAATTCTTCACTAAAGCATCCTGAGTCACCAATGAGTGTGTATGGTCTTGATAAACGGATGTTACTCCACGTTTTGGATTGAAATTATTGCCCGTCTGCCCCCTACTTTCAGTTAAAGGCGTTTCATAATGATCAGGGTGTGTTTCTGTGATACTAACACACTCCGGTGAACTGTTATGAGATGTTTGCATGTGTTTCATTAAGCACTTTCTGCACGTTTTTTAATTCAATCTGGAGCTCATGAATCTTTGTGTTGTTTTCATGTATCAGTTGTGTTCCTGCTCGTTGTAACATCACAGGTAGTTCCTTCTGTATAACAGTACTAATTTGTTTGTCTTTGTCATTTAGCCATGTGTTGAATGTGGTCACAACGCGTTCTTCTTGTTCTTTGCATTTTGGTTCTATTACGTGTTGATTATCAACCGCAAGTTTTTCTATACGTGTACTTATGTTGAGTATTTCTGCTTCCAAAGAAGTGTGCGTTTGTTGTAATTTGTCCACATCCTGGGTTACTTGCTTTACATTCTGTGGTAAGTCATAGTATGTTTGTTGCATACTTGAAATGTTGTTCTGTATAGCAGACAACTGGGATCTATTTGCTGTCGCAGCTGGCGATCGTGTTCTTTTAACCGGTTTTCAAGCTTTTGATCTATCTCTTTTGAGAACTGTGAAAAGCTTAACTGCGTACGCTCGTCTAATTGACTGATGCGTTCATCCAAGGTCCTAATCCGTTCATCTACTCTGCTAATACGTTTATCTAAATTATTATTAATCTCAGCTGCAAGCTGTTTAGCAGTTTCTTGTTCACGCTGTGTCTGTGATTGTTCCCGTATTTTAAACATTTGTTCCATTTTCGTCATTAAGAGAGAAAATGGATCCATTACTGTTTGTGTTGGCTCTGCCGGTGGTAAATCGACTGTAACTGGTGTTTCTTGTGGTTCTGCTTCAGTATGCACTTGAACTACCGTCTGTATTCTGCCTGAGTATTCTACAGCAGATGGATCACTGACTTTAATATTAGTGTCCTGTTCTATATCCTCTGTCTCATCTGAAAAAATATTATCAATTTCTACATCACTAGTTATTCCTTCCTCCTCTGAATATTCTACAGTTACTTCCTGCTGTGTAGCTTTTCTCACACGTCACACTGTTTTCACCATGTTTGCAAATGTTTGGGTGCAAGTCTAATCGGTAAAACGTCACACGCAACACATCAATTATTCCGTCACAGCCGGCCGGAGTGGCCGAGCGGTTCTAGGCGCTACAGTCTGGAACCGAGCGACCGCTACGGTCGCAGGTTCGAATCCTGCCTCGGGCATGGATGTGTGTGATGTCCTTAGGTTAGTTAGGTTTAACTAGTTCTAAGTTCTAGGGGACTAATGACCTCAAAAGTTGAGTCCCATAGTGCTCAGAGCCATTTGAACCATTCAGTTCCAATCTCGTTCAGTTAACCTCTATTGAAAACACTTGATACTGTATTTTACTCATCCTTCTCGCAGTTCATTACAGCATGAAACAAATAGAAAAAACACACATTAGCACACACACATAAGCTGGTCCTGTCAATAGGTTGCCACTGAATTGCCTTCTCCGTTTATTGATTGGATAGCCACTGAATTGCTATTTATTTATTTAATGGGATAATAATAATTATTAAAAGGTGGCAATTTTATATAAGCACTGTTTTTACTCTTTCGATTGTTGCGACTCAGCGATAGTGCAATGCTGCTCACTTTGGAGAATACACATTTTATAAGAATTATTTGGTCCAGGAAACACTTTTGCGATCACGGTTGCGATTTAGACGGTATTCGCGTAATTGTACGGTTTAAAAGTTATCGTTTCCGAAAGACGCAGGTTCGATTAAAGCTGTGTGCACTTTTGCGCGTATAATGAAAATATTCATAACACGTCGCGTAACAAAAAGAAACATGCGAATCACAACCGTGATCAAACGAAGAAAATAACTGATAACATAAATGTTCTTCGCTGTTATTCAGGACAGGCTCAGATTAGACCTTGCAATTTTTAGTTATAGGAAATCACAAGACGTTACACCTTAGAGATATTTGTTTTGAATAACTAGTATATACCTTCTCTCTCTCTCCTTTTTACAGCCTTTATACCTTCACATCGATTAAGGAACTTTTCCTTCTCTACCGACCAGTACGAGAGCAAAATTCAGACCCAACAAAAGTCTTACATCGAATTATTACATGCTTAACCCTTAACAATCATACATAGTTTCGTAGTACAAACAATGCTAATTTATTTCGTGCACTAGAAAGTCTTTGATACACTGAGCACAAAAATGAAAATAATAAAATTATAATTACATGTTTAGTACCATGAATACTTCTTTAAATCATGAAAATAAGGTTTGACATCGTCGTAATATTAATTTTCATCGTTGTAGCACTACACAGAAGAGCCAACACCGTGTTATTAGAGGAGGCCGAAATGCACGCGTTTTAGCTCATGCAGGCTGGCGTGAGGAGGGAAGAACTATACTGACGTGAGGTCTGGAACATGACAAGGAATTAGAATTCAGAAAGCGGACGTAATTAGTTTGATACTTAACTTTAATCCATTAATGATGAACGTCGCTCTTGACGGTACATGAGTCACAATATTATCTGTTCAGAAGACATAGTAACTGAATATGGCGCCTTGTTAGGTCGTAGCAAATGACGTAGCTGAAGGCTATACTAAACTGTCGTCTCGGCAAATGAGAATGTATGTAGTCAGTGAACCATCGCTAGCAAAGTCGGCTGTACAACTGGGGCGAGTGCTAGTGAGCCTCTCTAGACTAGACCTGCCGTGTCGCGGCGCTCGGTCTGCAATCACTGATAGTGGCGACGCGCGGGTCCGACGTGTGCTAAGGGACCGCGGCCGATTTAAAGGCTACCATCTAGCAAGTGTGATATCTGGCGGTGACACCACACTAACTTAAAGAAGTGATTGGTTGACGTGACAGTCCTTGAAGCGTCAAAGAGTCGTCAGTTTGCTAACTGAGCTTAGTTTGGAGGGTAAAAGTTAGTGAGAGAGAAAGGAGACCTGCGTTGTTGTGGGCTGCAGCAGTTTTCCAGAGACGAAGAAACTAGCCCAAGATAGATTAAAGTAGACAGTGATATAAAACCAGTCGTTGAATGCATCAACGACTGACAGGGTCTTCGTTGGCGGCAATTCTAAATGTGTGGGGACGGACGTTAATAATTGAGAGGAATTTTATTTTTTCCTCTAGCGGCAGGGTAGGACTGAGCGGGACGAACGCCGGCGAAGTCCGGAGGAAGTGGTCTGAGGCTGCAGGGCGAGGCGAGGTCTAGTTTAGCGCGGCGCCGCACTTGGTAGAACGCCCACTAAAGAGTTCCGCTGGCGGCCGCTTCATATTTTATGCTGAAAGGGCTCCTCAAAGGCCGCGGAAATTCTGCGCGGCGCGTTCTGAAAGCTGTGCGGGGGCGCTGCGCCCCGCCCGGCCGTAATCGCCTGATCGATGCGGCATCGTCGGTCGCGGCGCAGCGTCATCGCGGCCAGACGGCGACAGCGGGGGACGGACACCCGGGGGCGGCGGGGGCGGCGGCGGCGGCGGCGGCGGCGGCGGCGCACAGAGGCGAGCGAGGTGCGCGGTCCGCTCCGGCCGGCCGGTAATTAATCACTGGCGTCAGCCGAGCCCGCGCCGCTGTTTTGTCCGCCTGCCTTGTCTGCTCTTCCGTTCCGCGCCGCCAGACGCCAGTCCGGCCCGGCACGGCTCTTTTAATTTTTCCCTGTGGCTGCACCAGCAACGTGTAACGGCCCGCGATTTATTTTCCGTAACAGCCGAACCCGAAACTTGCACGACCACAAATCGCTATCAATTGTGTCAGTCGTTTTCCGTGACTTCTACGACTTCTTTCGGGCTGAATGAAGCCATCAGAGAATGATTTAAGGTTTTGTGAAATGATAGTTGAGCCTTGGTAAAAATTGCTCTTTTGAAGAACGCGCCGCAGCGCGTAGGGTGATGCAGTCGCCCTCCGTTTCTGGCGGTGCCGCCGCTGTGGCAATCGCAGCTTAGGTGCCTCCCTCTGGTGGGAAAGGCGAAAGGTTGCCTGTTCATGTGCATTTAAGGGGCGCTATGAGCTCGCCAGGTGGATGCCTACCAGGATACCCTCTCTACCCAGGTCGATAGCCACCCGCTCATCTACCACCACCCTGATGATATTACCTGTGCCGCCTCCTTTCTCCAGCAGACCTTGTCTGAGGCTGTGGAGGCCCACATCCCTTCCGTCGCCATCCACCCCCACCGTCCTACCTTACCCCCACAGGCCGTCCTCCTTCTCCGTGAATCCCGCCGTCTCTACCGTGCGTTCCTTCACACGCGTGACCCGGACACACTACGATGCCACCGGCAACTCCAACGACACATCAGGCACTTGCTCGCGGCTAAGAAACGCCGGGACTGGCGACAGATATGCACCCGTCTTAATGCTACACTTCCTATCAACTCGTCCAAGTACTGGTCGGCCTTCCGCCACCTTACCGGATCTAAGCCCACTCACTACTACCCTCTCCTTCATGATGATCAACCCTTCCCTGACAACCTTAGTAAGGTCAACCACTTTGCCTCCTACCTCTCCAATGTCTTTATCATCTCCAACGATCCCCAGTCGATTACTCCCTCTTCCCGGACGTCCGCGATCGAACTGACACTTCTGTCCCTCCCCTCGGACCTGGTTTCCAGTACATGGACAACATTGCACACACGGAACTCAATGCCCCCATCACTACGCAGGATCTCATCGCTACACTCCGCACGAAACGTAACACCGCTCCTGGTCACGATCGTGTCACCAATCGCCACCTTCGTGAAGGTCCTGCCACCTTCTTCTCCAGTCTGGCCCGGCTCTATAATGTAGTCCTGTCCACCGGCTACTACCCCAACCTGTGGAAAACCTCCCGCATCCTGATGTTCCTTAAACCCGACAAACCGCCGTCCGCTGTCTCCTCCTACCATCCCATCAACCTTACCTCGGTCTTCAGCAAAGTCCTGGACTCCATCCTTACCCGACGCATCCACCAGCATCTCCGCCAGCACCGCCTCCTTCCCGTTATCCAGTGTGGCTATCGGCCGTCCTCCTCTACTGATGACCTTCTCCTTCACCTCACTCATCTCCTCTCCAAACAGCTTAATTCCCGTCGCTCCGCAATCTTCCTCTCCCTTGACATCGAACGCGCCTATGACCGTGTGTGGCATTCCGAGCTCCTCTTCAAGCTCCAAACCTTCGCCCTTCCTATTAACTACGTCCGTCTGATCGGGTCCTTTCTTTCCCAACGTGCTTCCTACATCCATAACACGGATTCCTACACCTTCTTCCCCTCTGCTGGTGTGCCCCAAGGTTCCGTCCTCTCCCCTCTTCTGTACCTTTTTTATACGGCGGACATGCCGCCCCCGTCACCCCCCATACACCTTCTCCACTAGGCCGATGACACCGCCTTCCTTGCTCTCGCCCCCACCCTGCAGCGCTCCCAACACCTTCTCCAGTCCCATCTTTACCGATTCACCACTTAGTGCAACCAGTGGTTGCTTGAGGTCAATCCTTCCAAAACCCAGGCGTTCGTTGTAGGCAAAACCACCCCTTCCTTCCTCCTCCTCGATTCTATGTCACCGTCTATGCCCGTCCTATCACCTTCACCCCTACCCTTAAGTACCTTTGCAAAAACAGACATAATGTCTATTGGGATAACAGCAATCAGTGATTTTATGTTACTTTAAATCCGTCTTGATTGCAAATTTTTTTTTTATTATTCATATGACCGGTTTCGGTTCATTCAGAACCATCTTCAGATCTGTAAAAATAATTATACTAATTTACTATTTCACGAAAGCAAATCTTTTTCATCCTATCTTATCAACATCAAATGCACCAGAACGTACCTGATATTTAAGTTACAGGAGTAACCCGTCCAATTCAGCAACTTTCACATGCTACGTCACATAAAATTGGTTGGCAGAGTGCACGTCATTTATATTAATTATGACACTATTACCGACAGGTGGCGTCTGGTACATTTGTTACATTCCATTTGCACATACTGTATTCAGTAGATCTTTTTTATATTAAAAATATTTAATTAAAATATGTAGATGTCAAAGCTAAAATCTGTACTTGTCAGGATTAAAAAATAGTAAAATTATCATTTTTATACGATCTAACAGGCATAGGGCGATTTATATATCTATGGTGCTGGTGTGAACTTGTTTTCTTCTACGGTCTGCTTCCGTGGTTCCTGCCACTTTGGTGTTGTGCCGCGGCCGCTCAGTCGTCTGCTGTCCATCGCCGCGGGCAAGAGGGCCGCACAGGAGGGCCCCGTCAACGACGCCAGGCGTTGCACGCGTCTTCCGGCTTCTCCACCGCGCACCATCTCTCATCCCTCGGCCTGGATCTCCATACGCAACAGTTGTCATCTTAGTAGGTCGTCATAAATGCTAAAATAGGCGTTATGATTGAATTCGCTTTGTTCGTTGAGGATTAAATCCGGGTCTTTATTTTTATGGGTGTATATTTCGATCTCTTCTAAAATGTTAAGGAACCGTCCCTTGTGAGCTCTATGCAGGATGTCTAAGTTGTTTTCAATATTCGTGACTGAGTGCTTTGTCGCAGCCATATGCGCCCCAAAAGCTGTTTTGTTTTGAGAGTAGGTGTGCTCCCTGAATCTGGTTTCAAAGTTCCTACCAGTCTGCCCTATATATTGTTTACAGCAGTCATTACATTTGATTTTATATACACCTGAATCCTGAAATTTATTCCTACTATTACATATTCTATGCCGGAGCTTCAATTTTAACGTGTTATTTGTTCGGAACCCTATTTTAACGTCGGATTTACGAAAGCATCTTTCAATTTTGTCTGCAATTCTTCCATTGTAAGTGAGAGCTACATATTTTTTCTTGTTGTTCCTCTTAACTGCTACTTGCCTTCCTTCTGTTTGTTCCATTTGCCTCTTCTTTATCTTCCTATAAATATTCATCACCTGCTTACATGTATATCCGTTCGCTACGGCCACTTGTTTTAAAATACTTAACTCCTTTTCTACTTCGTGTTGGCTTAGTGGCAATCCTAGTAGCCTGTATACCATCGAAGTAAAATATGCCCATTTGTATCGCGGTGGGTGACAAGAGCGCTCGTTGATAACTAGATCTGTACACGTAGGTTTTCTGAATATGCTAAATTCATGCTTCCCATTTTTCTTTATTAGTGTGAAATCTAAGTAATCTATACGGTTGTTTTCTTCAAATTCCATGGTGAATCTAATTTTCGGGTGTTGAGAGCTCATTTTTTGTGCTAAGTTTTCGATATCATTTTTATCTCCTTTGTATAATAAAATGGAGTCGTCCACATATCTCCTGTAATATACAATTTTCTCAGCGATATTGGGATTTTCATCAAAGAATTTGTTTTCTAAGTGATTTACAAAAATGTCAGCCAGCGTCCCAGCTAAACTGTTCCCCATTGCCAGCCCGTCTTTCTGTTGATAAATTTTACCATTGAAAGTAAAGTAGTTGAACGACAAGACATGTTCCAACATTTCCACTAGTTCAATCACTTCCCCCAGTGCCAATTTACCATGAGTGAGGAGATTGTTCTTAATGATCTCAATCGTTTCTTTTACGGGAATGTTTGTGTACAGATTGGTGATATCCAATGAAGCTAGTGACGCATTCTGAGGTATAAGTACGTCTTTAATTTGCTCGGCAAATTCGTAGCTGTTGCTAATGTTGAAAGTCCGACGATATGTATATGCCGCCCTCAATCTGTTATTTAGCTCTTTATTTAATTTATAACTTGGGCTGCTGGTGTTATTAACGATTGGGCGAATCGATTTTTCAACTTTATGGAGCTTTATTTGTGATCGTAATTCGGGGATTCGCGGATTCATTACTTTCAGTTTAAACTTTTCCTCCTCTGTGAATAGAAACACACTGTTATCTATTTGTTTCCTTATTTCTGTTTGAAATTTCTTGGTTGGATCTTTCTTGACTTCTACTATTCCGTTTTCCATAAAGAACTTTTCAGTTTTCTCTATATAGTCTGTATCGTGTATTAAAACCATAGTGCCGCCCTTATCTGCCTTTGTGACGATAGCCTTACGTGATTCTAACTTCTTATTCAAGCCCTTAAGAGTTAGTAGTTCGTTTCTGTTCTTGTGAGCAGAGTGCATTTCATCTATAATCGACTTCTTTACTTTAATTGCCGTGTTTGTCTGTTCGTATCTATTCATATTTGCGATATCACATGCAATTTTCACTTCTGCGACAGTCTTTTTTATTGTATTTGAGTTAATTGCGGGATTTAGGTTATATTGCAGGCCTTTATTTAAAAGATTCTGCTCATCTTTTGTTAATTCTATCTCAGTTAAGTTCACGACCCTCTCACAAAAAGTATGCAACTTTTTATACGCCGTTTCGTTATCAGTATTAAAATCTACACCTAGGTTGAAAAGCTTCTTCTGATGTCTGTTTAGAGTTAATTCTCGCTCCCTGCCAATTCTATTTTCAATCTCTCTGCATACGTATGTGAACTGTAATGGAGATAAAATGTCACCTAAAATCAAGTGAAGATTAAAAGCTTCTCTATTTAACTTGTCTTTCATTTTATATGCTTCTCGAATTTGAGTTTTAATCCATAATACTTCACTTTTACGTTTTACTATTTGTGCTATGTTTGACATAGTCCTGATTTTTACTTTTGCGTAGTTAGGAGTAATCCCTGCGTCTAAGCATGTTTTGTTAAATTTTATTTTCAAGTTTTCTTTCATTATCTTTGTCCTAATACGTAAGAACTTCGTAATGTATCCCGAAGCCTGACGTGGCACAAACTTTGCAAAAACAGACATAATGTCTATTGGGATAACAGCAATCAGTGATTTTATGTTACTTTAAATCCGTCTTGATTGCAAATTTTTTTTTTTATTATTCATATGACCGGTTTCGGTTCATTCAGAACCATCTTCAGATCTGTAAAAATAATTATACTAATTTACTATTTCACGAAAGCAAATCTTTTTCATCCTATCTTATCAACATCAAATGCACCAGAACGTACCTGATATTTAAGTTACAGGAGTAACCCGTCCAATTCAGCAACTTTCACATGCTACGTCACATAAAATTGGTTGGCAGAGTGCACGTCATTTATATTAATTATGACACTATTACCGACAGGTGGCGTCTGGTACATTTGTTACATTCCATTTGCACATACTGTATTCAGTAGATCTTTTTTATATTAAAAATATTTAATTAAAATATGTAGATGTCAAAGCTAAAATCTGTACTTGTCAGGATTAAAAAACAGTAAAATTATCATTTTTATACGATCTAACAGGCATAGGGCGATTTATATATCTATGGTGCTGGTGTGAACTTGTTTTCTTCTACGGTCTGCTTCCGTGGTTCCCGCCACTTTGGTGTCGTGCCGCGGCCGCTCAGTCGTCTGCTGTCCATCGCCGCGGGCAAGAGGGCCGCACAGGAGGGCCCCGTCAACGACGCCAGGCGTTGCACGCGTCTTCCGGCTTCTCCACCGCGCACCATCTCTCATCCCTCGGCCTGGATCTCCATACGCAACAGTTGTCATCTTAGTAGGTCGTCATAAATGCTAAAATAGGCGTTATGATTGAATTCGCTTTGTTCGTTGAGGATTAAATCCGGGTCTTTATTTTTATGGGTGTATATTTCGATCTCTTCTAAAATGTTAAGGAACCGTCCCTTGTGAGCTCTATGCAGGATGTCTAAGTTGTTTTCAATATTCGTGACTGAGTGCTTTGTCGCAGCCATATGCGCCCCAAAAGCTGTTTTGTTTTGAGAGTAGGTGTGCTCCCTGAATCTGGTTTCAAAGTTCCTACCAGTCTGCCCTATATATTGTTTACAGCAGTCATTACATTTGATTTTATATACACCTGAATCCTGAAATTTATTCCTACTATTACATATTCTATGCCGGAGCTTCAATTTTAACGTGTTATTTGTTCGGAACCCTATTTTAACGTCGGATTTACGAAAGCATCTTTCAGTTTTGTCTGCAATTCTTCCATTGTAAGTGAGAGCTACATATTTTTTCTTGTTGTTCCTCTTAACTGCTACTTGCCTTCCTTCTGTTTGTTCCATTTGCCTCTTCTTTATCTTCCTATAAATATTCATCACCTGCTTACATGTATATCCGTTCGCTACGGCCACTTGTTTTAAAATACTTAACTCCTTTTCTACTTCGTGTTGGCTTAGTGGCAATCCTAGTAGCCTGTATACCATCGAAGTAAAATATGCCCATTTGTATCGCGGTGGGTGACAAGAGCGCTCGTTGATAACTAGATCTGTACACGTAGGTTTTCTGAATATGCTAAATTCATGCTTCCCATTTTTCTTTATTAGTGTGAAATCTAAGTAATCTATACGGTTGTTTTCTTCAAATTCCATGGTGAATCTAATTTTCGGGTGTTGAGAGCTCATTTTTTGTGCTAAGTTTTCGATATCATTTTTATCTCCTTTGTATAATAAAATGGAGTCGTCCACATATCTCCTGTAATATACAATTTTCTCAGCGATATTGGGATTTTCATCAAAGAATTTGTTTTCTAAGTGATTTACAAAAATGTCAGCCAGCGTCCCAGCTAAACTGTTCCCCATTGCCAGCCCGTCTTTCTGTTGATAAATTTTACCATTGAAAGTAAAGTAGTTGAACGACAAGACATGTTCCAACATTTCCACTAGTTCAATCACTTCCCCCAGTGCCAATTTACCATGAGTGAGGAGATTGTTCTTAATGATCTCAATCGTTTCTTTTACGGGAATGTTTGTGTACAGATTGGTGATATCCAATGAAGCTAGTGACGCATTCTGAGGTATAAGTACGTCTTTAATTTGCTCGGCAAATTCGTAGCTGTTGCTAATGTTGAAAGTCCGACGATATGTATATGCCGCCCTCAATCTGTTATTTAGCTCTTTATTTAATTTATAACTTGGGCTGCTGGTGTTATTAACGATTGGGCGAATCGATTTTTCAACTTTATGGAGCTTTATTTGTGATCGTAATTCGGGGATTCGCGGATTCATTACTTTCAGTTTAAACTTTTCCTCCTCTGTGAATAGAAACACACTGTTATCTATTTGTTTCCTTATTTCTGTTTGAAATTTCTTGGTTGGATCTTTCTTGACTTCTACTATTCCGTTTTCCATAAAGAACTTTTCAGTTTTCTCTATATAGTCTGTATCGTGTATTAAAACCATAGTGCCGCCCTTATCTGCCTTTGTGACGATAGCCTTACGTGATTCTAACTTCTTATTCAAGCCCTTAAGAGTTAGTAGTTCGTTTCTGTTCTTGTGAGCAGAGTGCATTTCATCTATAATCGACTTCTTTACTTTAATTGCCGTGTTTGTCTGTTCGTATCTATTCATATTTGCGATATCACATGCAATTTTCACTTCTGCGACAGTCTTTTTTATTGTATTTGAGTTAATTGCGGGATTTAGGTTATATTGCAGGCCTTTATTTAAAAGATTCTGCTCATCTTTTGTTAATTCTATCTCAGTTAAGTTCACGACCCTCTCACAAAAAGTATGCAACTTTTTATACGCCGTTTCGTTATCAGTATTAAAATCTACACCTAGGTTGAAAAGCTTCTTCTGATGTCTGTTTAGAGTTAATTCTCGCTCCCTGCCAATTCTATTTTCAATCTCTCTGCATACGTATGTGAACTGTAATGGAGATAAAATGTCACCTAAAATCAAGTGAAGATTAAAAGCTTCTCTATTTAACTTGTCTTTCATTTTATATGCTTCTCGAATTTGAGTTTTAATCCATAATACTTCACTTTTACGTTTTACTATTTGTGCTATGTTTGACATATTCCTGATTTTTACTTTTGCGTAGTTAGGAGTAATCCCTGCGTCTAAGCATGTTTTGTTAAATTTTATTTTCAAGTTTTCTTTCATTATCTTTGTCCTAATACGTAAGAACTTCGTAATGTGTCCCGAAGCCTGACGTGGCACAAACTTTGCAAAAACAGACATAATGTCTATTGGGATAACAGCAATCAGTGATTTTATGTTACTTTAAATCCGTCTTGATTGCAAATTTTTTTTTTTATTATTCATATGACCGGTTTCGGTTCATTCAGAACCATCTTCAGATCTGTAAAAATAATTATACTAATTTACTATTTCACGAAAGCAAATCTTTTTCATCCTATCTTATCAACATCAAATGCACCAGAACGTACCTGATATTTAAGTTACAGGAGTAACCCGTCCAA
Source organism: Schistocerca americana (assembly GCF_021461395.2). NCBI lineage: Eukaryota > Metazoa > Arthropoda > Insecta > Orthoptera > Acrididae > Schistocerca > Schistocerca americana. The sequence goes on along the minus strand of NC_060124.1, from coordinate 247,370,683 downwards.
TTCATCACTTTCACATGCTACGTCACATAAAATTGGTTGGCAGAGTGCACGTCATTTATATTAATTATGACACTATTACCGACAGGTGGCGTCTGGTACATTTGTTACATTCCATTTGCACATACTGTATTCAGTAGATCTTTTTTATATTAAAAATATTTAATTAAAATATGTAGATGTCAAAGCTAAAATCTGTACTTGTCAGGATTAAAAACAGTAAAATTATCATTTTTATACGATCTAACAGGCATAGGGCGATTTATATATCTATGGTGCTGGTGTGAACTTGTTTTCTTCTACGGTCTGCTTCCGTGGTTCCCGCCACTTTGGTGTCGTGCCGCGGCCGCTCAGTCGTCTGCTGTCCATCGCCGCGGGCAAGAGGGCCGCACAGGAGGGCCCCGTCAACGACGCCAGGCGTTGCACGCGTCTTCCGGCTTCTCCACCGCGCACCATCTCTCATCCCTCGGCCTGGATCTCCATACGCAACAGTTGTCATCTTAGTAGGTCGTCATAAATGCTAAAATAGGCGTTATGATTGAATTCGCTTTGTTCGTTGAGGATTAAATCCGGGTCTTTATTTTTATGGGTGTATATTTCGATCTCTTCTAAAATGTTAAGGAACCGTCCCTTGTGAGCTCTATGCAGGATGTCTAAGTTGTTTTCAATATTCGTGACTGAGTGCTTTGTCGCAGCCATATGCGCCCCAAAAGCTGTTTTGTTTTGAGAGTAGGTGTGCTCCCTGAATCTGGTTTCAAAGTTCCTACCAGTCTGCCCTATATATTGTTTACAGCAGTCATTACATTTGATTTTATATACACCTGAATCCTGAAATTTATTCCTACTATTACATATTCTATGCCGGAGCTTCAATTTTAACGTGTTATTTGTTCGGAACCCTATTTTAACGTCGGATTTACGAAAGCATCTTTCAATTTTGTCTGCAATTCTTCCATTGTAAGTGAGAGCTACATATTTTTTCTTGTTGTTCCTCTTAACTGCTACTTGCCTTCCTTCTGTTTGTTCCATTTGCCTCTTCTTTATCTTCCTATAAATATTCATCACCTGCTTACATGTATATCCGTTCGCTACGGCCACTTGTTTTAAAATACTTAACTCCTTTTCTACTTCGTGTTGGCTTAGTGGCAATCCTAGTAGCCTGTATACCATCGAAGTAAAATATGCCCATTTGTATCGCGGTGGGTGACAAGAGCGCTCGTTGATAACTAGATCTGTACACGTAGGTTTTCTGAATATGCTAAATTCATGCTTCCCATTTTTCTTTATTAGTGTGAAATCTAAGTAATCTATACGGTTGTTTTCTTCAAATTCCATGGTGAATCTAATTTTCGGGTGTTGAGAGCTCATTTTTTGTGCTAAGTTTTCGATATCATTTTTATCTCCTTTGTATAATAAAATGGAGTCGTCCACATATCTCCTGTAATATACAATTTTCTCAGCGATATTGGGATTTTCATCAAAGAATTTGTTTTCTAAGTGATTTACAAAAATGTCAGCCAGCGTCCCAGCTAAACTGTTCCCCATTGCCAGCCCGTCTTTCTGTTGATAAATTTTACCATTGAAAGTAAAGTAGTTGAACGACAAGACATGTTCCAACATTTCCACTAGTTCAATCACTTCCCCCAGTGCCAATTTACCATGAGTGAGGAGATTGTTCTTAATGATCTCAATCGTTTCTTTTACGGGAATGTTTGTGTACAGATTGGTGATATCCAATGAAGCTAGTGACGCATTCTGAGGTATAAGTACGTCTTTAATTTGCTCGGCAAATTCGTAGCTGTTGCTAATGTTGAAAGTCCGACGATATGTATATGCCGCCCTCAATCTGTTATTTAGCTCTTTATTTAATTTATAACTTGGGCTGCTGGTGTTATTAACGATTGGGCGAATCGATTTTTCAACTTTATGGAGCTTTATTTGTGATCGTAATTCGGGGATTCGCGGATTCATTACTTTCAGTTTAAACTTTTCCTCCTCTGTGAATAGAAACACACTGTTATCTATTTGTTTCCTTATTTCTGTTTGAAATTTCTTGGTTGGATCTTTCTTGACTTCTACTATTCCGTTTTCCATAAAGAACTTTTCAGTTTTCTCTATATAGTCTGTATCGTGTATTAAAACCATAGTGCCGCCCTTATCTGCCTTTGATGAAAATCCCAATATCGCTGAGAAAATTGTATATTACAGGAGATATGTGGACGACTCCATTTTATTATACAAAGGAGATAAAAATGATATCGAAAACTTAGCACAAAAAATGAGCTCTCAACACCCGAAAATTAGATTCACCATGGAATTTGAAGAAAACAACCGTATAGATTACTTAGATTTAACACTAATAAAGAAAAATGGGAAGCATGAATTTAGCATATTCAGAAAACCTACGTGTACAGATCTAGTTATCAACGAGCGCTCTTGTCACCCACCGCGATACAAATGGGCATATTTTACTTCGATGGTATACAGGCTACTAAGATTGCCACTAAGCCAACACGAAGTAGAAAAGGAGTTAAGTATTTTAAAACAAGTGGCCGTAGCGAACGCATATACATGTAAGCAGGTGATGAATATTTATAGGAAGATAAAGAAGAGGCAAATGGAACAAACAGAAGGAAGGCAAGTAGCAGTTAAGAGGAACAACAAGAAAAAATATGTAGCTCTCTCTTAAAATGGAAGAATTGCAGACAAAATTGAAAGATGCTTACGTAAATCCGACGTTAAAATAGGGTTCCGAACAAATAACACGTTAAAATTGAAGCTCCGGCATAGAATATGTAATAGTAGGAATAAATTTCAGGATTCAGGTGTATATAAAATCAAATGTAATGACTGCTGTAAACAATATATAGGGCAGACTGGTAGGAACTTTGAAACCAGATTCAGGGAGCACACCTACTCTCAAAACAAAACAGCTTTTGGGGCGCATATGGCTGCGACAAAGCACTCAGTCACGAATATTGAAAACAACTTAGACATCCTGCATAGAGCTCACAAGGGACGGTTCCTTAACATTTTAGAAGAGATCGAAATATACACCCATAAAAATAAAGACCCGGATTTAATCCTCAACGAACAAAGCGAATTCAATCATAACGCCTATTTTAGCATTTATGACGACCTACTAAGATGACAACTGTTGCGTATGGAGATCCAGGCCGAGGGATGAGAGATGGTGCGCGGTGGAGAAGCCGGAAGACGCGTGCAACGCCTGGCGTCGTTGACGGGGCCCTCCTGTGCGGCCCTCTTGCCCGCGGCGATGGACAGCAGACGACTGAGCGGCCGCGGCACAACACCAAAGTGGCGGGAACCACGGAAGCAGACCGTAGAAGAAAACAAGTTCACACCAGCACCATAGATATATAAATCGCCCTATGCCTGTTAGATCGTATAAAAATGATAATTTTACTGTTTTTTAATCCTGACAAGTACAGATTTTAGCTTTGACATCTACATATTTTAATTAAATATTTTTAATATAAAAAAGATCTACTGAATACAGTATGTGCAAATGGAATGTAACAAATGTACCAGACGCCACCTGTCGGTAATAGTGTCATAATTAATATAAATGACGTGCACTCTGCCAACCAATTTTATGTGACGTAGCATGTGAAAGTTGCTGAATTGGACGGGTTACTCCTGTAACTTAAATATCAGGTACGTTCTGGTGCATTTGATGTTGATAAGATAGGATGAAAAAGATTTGCTTTCGTGAAATAGTAAATTAGTATAATTATTTTTACAGATCTGAAGATGGTTCTGAATGAACCGAAACCGGTCATATGAATAATAAAAAAAAAACCTTAAGTACCTTGGCGTCACCCTTGACCGCCACCTCTCCTGGACCCCCACCTCTGGACAATCCAAGCCAAGGCACGCTCCCGACTCCATTTCCTCAAGCTCCTTTCTGGCCAGCCGTACATGGGGTCTGGACCCCTCCACCATTGTCCACACCTATAAATCCCTCATCCGCCCTATCCTCTGCTACGCCCACCCTGCCTGGATCTCTGCTCCTTCTACCTTTTACAAACCCCTTCGGATCATTGAACGCCATCCTCTTCGCCTCGCCTATTGCATCCGTCACCCCTCCCACACGTGGATCCTGTACGATCTTATTCCGTTCCCCCACCTCCTCCTTTTCCTCGAACGGAGACGGATCCTATACACCTCCCGTAAACTCGATCCTCCTCACCCGCTTGTCTCTCCCCTCCTCTCCCGCCTCCACCCACTGCCGCACCTGTATTTCCATGTCCCGCCTGCTCTCCATCTCTCCACTCTCCTTACCCTCTCCCAAGGTGGCTTCCGCCAGCTCCCCCACCCTGATGATGCCCTCCTCTCCTCCATCTACCCCTCCTACCAACTTTGATACTCAACTCCTTCTTCCTGTACTTGTTCGTATGGGCACCCTCTCCCCCTTTTATCCCCATTCCTCCCTTTTCCCCCCTCCTCGCCCGGGCTTCCCCTACCCCCATACCTTCATTCCTCCCACCATCTCCTCTGCCATTAGCATCTTTTCTCTCCCCTCTCCCTCCCCCACCACCTCCTTCCCCTCTTGGCAGGTTCGCATACTCGCGCACATTAAGTGGACTTTCTAGAGCCAGAGATCATCGCCATCAGTTTCTCGTGTGTGTGCATCGTGTTTGTGTTTTAGTGTTTTTTCGCCGCCACGCTCCTCCTTGCACTTGTACCATCCAAGACATCAGTGATTCTGCGCAGTGCCGACAGTTTTTCGTGTTTTTTCGTCGATTGTGAACGGCTTCGCGTTTTTAATTTTTGTATCTACTGTTTTTTTTTAACCACCAATCTCTTACTTTTCTATCTTCGCTTTCTCTTTTACTGTAATACTTGTGGCTGAAGAGCGGAGTAGATTTATCCGTTGCCAGCCCATCTTTGTATGAGGTGAAAAATAACAATAAAGAAAAAAAAACTCGCCAGGTGGTCAGTCGGAGTCAGTCTGGGTCAGTCTCTCGTCCCCAGCTTGCTAGTCTGCCTCTCGTCTGCATTTGTTAGGCAGTTAGTGTCTGTCTGTCGGTCGGAACGCTAGTATGTCTTTCGTTCGAATCAACCTTTAAAGCCAGCAAAATGAGAGTCTTTCCACTCCGCCCGGTCGGGGCTTGGTTCCTGCACCGTAGTCTGCGCGTTAGGCCGCCAGTCTGCTGGAGTTGCTCATGCAGTGGTCATTGGCGGTTGGATCAATCGGTTGGTCGGTCGCGCACTGGGACCCGATGATTTGTCCGTCTTGAGCGTCGGCGCATGTGAGATCGCCACGTGAGTCCAGTGGGCCGCGGCGTATAGCGAGGGTTAGTGACTGCGCGGTCGACACGAGAGCAACAGGAGTCATCCCACGACATCGGTCTGGCCGGTGCGAGCTGCGACGCCGTGAGACGGGAGATCGGCGAGCCTTCCTGCGTCCGTTGAAGCGGCTGGCAGCGGACGGTTCGGTAGAGCGTTTTGGGGGTGCTGCGCCAGGTCTTCGCCAGAAATCGCGGTTTATTAGAAGTTAAGTGATTGGTGATATGTTGCTTCATTTACTTGTTAAATTCTACTTGTTTTCTTGGTCAGGTCACCACCCGCTTTGTTTTGGGGTCGTCCCACCATTCTTCTCCGTTTGCCCACCCGCGGGAAGGTGGTTATTTATGAATTGGGTGGTCCGTTTTTCCCTTGTGGAGTAGGGGCGGGTTAGAACTACCTGCGGTTCGGGTTGTTCGGTAATCTCCCTATCAATCTGCCGTACGTTAATAGCTGCCTCTGCCATGTTTGTCGGATTCGGTGTGTTAACGAATTTATTGCTTCAAGTGTAACTGCCTTATTCCTGAAATATGTTTTTATCTTGCTCTATCATCTTCAGAGGGGGCATATGTGTACTGTAGAGCATGTCTGGCCAACCTTGTATAATTTTATGTAAGATTGCATGTCATGGGCTTTTGTTGAAATGGTCGTTTGAGTATATAAAGTTGCCACCCTTCCACCGTAAGACTTTTCTTAGAAGTTAAAATCAAGTTGCACCTTCGGTGGCAAGTTAATCTTTTAATTTTAGTGTTTTGTACCATTTCCATCCCTCCTACGGGGTGCATTGTTTGTGTGCTTGTGTGAATTGTTAAAACTTTTACTTTAAGGTAATCCGGTGTGTTGCGGATTTGCACCTGTTTAGTCTTTCAGAGGTTGTTGTGAGCGGTCGTGACCAACGACGACTGAAGAGAACCGTTCAACGTGACAGAAGTGAAACCCTGCCGCACACTGCTGCAGATTTCAATACTGCGCCATTAACAAATGTCACCGTGCGAACCATTCAACGAAACATCATCGATATGTGCTTTCGCAGCCGAAGGCCAACTCTTGTACCCTTGATGACTGCATGACTCAAAGCTTTACGCCTCACCTGGGCCCTTCAACACCAACATTGAACTGTTGATGATTGGAAACATTTTGCAAGTTCGGACGAGTCTCGTTTCAAATTGTATCGAGCGGGTGGACGTGTACGGGTATGGAGACAACCCCATGATTTCATGGACCCTACATGCCAGCAAGGGACTGCTGGAGATGGTGGGCATGGGAAGTGTGTAGTTGAAGTGACGTGGGACCCCTGATACGTCTAGATACGACTCTGACATCTTGTCTGATCTCCTGATCCATTCATGTCGATTGTGCATTCCAATGGACTTGAGCACTTCCACCAGTACAATGCGACACGCCACATGCCCAGAATTACTCCAGGAACACTCTTCTGAGTTTAAACCCCACCCGCCCTGAATTACTCCAGGAACACTCTTCTGAGTTTAAACCCCACACGCCCAGAATTACTCCAGGAACACTCTTCTGAGTTTAAACCCCACCCGCCCAGAATTACTCCAGGAACACTCTTCTGAGTTTAAACCCCACACGCCCAGAATTACTCCAGGAACACTCTTCTGAGCTTAAACCCCACACACTCAGAATTACTCCAGGAACACTCTTCTGAGTTTAAACCCCACCTGCCCAGAATTACTCCAGGAACACTCTTCTGAGTTTAAACCCCACATGCCCAGAATTACTCCAGGAACACTCTTCTGAGTTTAAACCATACCCGCCCAGAATTACTCCAGGAACACTCTTCTGAGTTTAAACCCCACACGCCCAGAATTACTCCAGGAACACTCTTCTGAGTTTAAACCCCACACGCCCAGAATTACTCCAGGAACACTCTTCTGAGTTTAAACCCCACATGCCCAGAATTACTCCAGGAACACTCTTCTGAGTTTAAACCCCACATGCCCAGAATTACTCCAGGAACACTCTTCTGAGTTTAAACCCCACATGCCCAGAATTACTCCAGGAACACTCTTCTGAGTTTAAACCCCACACGCCCAGAATTACTCCAGGAACACTCTTCTGAGTTTAAACCCCACACGGCCAGAATTACTCCAGGAACACTCTTCTGAGTTTAAACCCCACACGCCCAGAATTACTCCAGGAACACTCTTCTGAGTTTAAACCCCACACGGCCAGAATTACTCCAGGAACACTCTTCTGAGTTTAAACCCCACACGGCCAGAATTACTCCAGGAACACTCTTCTGAGTTTAAACAACTCCACTGGCCACCACACTCCCCAGACATGAACGTTATTGTGCATATATGGGTGACTTGCAACGTGCTACGCAAAGGTGGTCTCCAACCTCTCGTACTCTTAAGGATTTATGGATAGCCCTGCAGGATTCATGATGTCAGTTTCCTCCAGCACTGCTTCAGACATTAATGAAGTCCATGCCACGTCATGTGGCGGCACTTCTGCGTGATCGCGGGGACCTACACGTTATTTGGCAGGTGTAACGGTTTCTTTCGCTCTTCAGTGTATTAGATGTTCAAAGAGTCCTCTTTTTCATAAATTATTCGTTTGCAATAGACAGTATGCATTTTGTATCTTCTTTACTCTCGACATCGTCATTCACTTTTTTGGCCGAATAGCAGTACCTTTAGTCTATTATTTCCAAATAATTATTCCTTCAGCATCACCTCATTTAATGTGACTACATCTCATTACCTTAGATTAGCTTTTGTTGATGTTCACCTTCTACCTACCTTCCAAGACACTGTCCATTCCGTTCAAATACTCTTCCAAATCCTTTGCTGTCGCTAACAGAATTGCGATGTCATCGTGTAATCGGCAAACCTCAATATAATTAATAATTAATGGCAGTGCAGCCGGGTGACGTCGTCGACAACTGACGATATTTCGACATCTCCACATCCTGCCATTTTTGTCTTCAACATGACCAGGTGTGCACCTCTCTAAATAACGGTGCTTGTTGACGACGTCACCTTGCTGCATTCCTGTAAGTTATTTAAACGTTGTTGACGCCGGAAGAAACTCATGATTATTTATTCTCCCCACACTTCAATTTTTTCTGCAAATTTTTCTTTGCTTTCTTTTACTGTGTGCTCAATGTACTGCCTGAATATCGTCGGGCCTACAACTTCATATCCTTCGATTCTCATATTTGCATTGTGGTCTCTGTACAAGCTGTAAGTAGCTTGGCGCATTCTTTATTTAGTCCCTACTGCTTTCGTAATTTCAATGAGTATACCGTAGTCAACACTGTCTAAAGCTTAAAAATTTGATATGGTAGTGAAAACAGATGTAATCACAGGTGTAGCATAGAAAAAAAAGTTCATCTCACAAGTGAAACTCCGCACCGCACCCACCACAGATTTACCGGCCGTAGTGGCCGAGCGGTTCTAGGCGCTTCAGTCTGGAACCGCGCGACCGCTACGGTCACAGGTTCGAATCCTGCGTCAGGCATGGATGTGCGTAATGTCCTTAGGTTAGTTAGGTTTAAGTAGTTCTGAGTTCTAGGGGACTGATGACCTCAGATGTAATGTCCCATAGTGCTCAGAGCCATCTGATCCATTTTTGAACCACCACGTTTTTTGTGTGGTCACGTTGTTGAACTGCGACGGGGGAAGTCCGAGTGCAAATCACATTTGTGCTCTTTTTTTCACAAAATTATGAACTGTACGTCGCGTCATTGACGATATCTGTTCACCGTATTCAAATCTGTGTCTGTATCCTGATGTAACGTCCGTTTGTAACAGCAAGGTGTAAGGAAGCGTACTCCGGACGTACATATGTCTTATTTTCGCTACGCAGGTACCACATACTGTGACTCTTGCGTTCCGTTTTGGAAGTTTTGACAACACTACACACCAAAAACACACATATGTTGATCACCAAATGGAAAGTGAAAGTGAAACATGCGGTGTGACAAATGTGGGTGAAAGAACGCCAGAAATCGGCTAGCCGGAGTATGAAGACTAACAAATACATCTCCAGGACCACATACATGTGTTAACAGCGCGACGGCCGGTGTGGCCGTGCGGTTCTGGGCGCTTCAGTCTGGAACCGCGTGACCGCTACGGTCGCAGGTTCGAATCCTGCCTCAGGAATGCATGTGTGTGATGTCCTTAGGTTAGTTAGGTTTAAGTAGTTCTAAGTTCTAGGGGACTGATGACCTCAGATGTAAAGTCCATAGTGCTCAGAGCCATTTGAACCATTTGTTGACAGCGCTGGAAATCGTAAGTAACACCGAACGATACATTCAGAATTCGAAACTTGCGCTACAAAAGTTGCTCTTAACTTAAAAAGCAAGAGAAATACGCTACAACATGTAATATAGCAGCATATTACATCTACCACATAATACGTTTATCGTATGTATGAAAGGAAACATGATTTCAGGCAGCTAATGATGCTTCCCAAAAAAAGGAAACGAAACGCGTCTGGCAATAAACAAACTGCCTTCATTTATCTGAATAGACGGTACGTACCTCTACAACTGTATTTTGGGGGTATGAGAGAGAAATTGATGGAGTTACTTCACTCCCTCAACTATATTCATTATAACGTTCGGTTCAGCATGGAAATAGAGGAAAAAGATTGTGGAAAGAACGATGGCTGTCTGGGGCACTCAGTTTATCGTGAGACCACTCGTACTGATCTGTATTTGCAAGCGCCAAGTTGTCGTTACCCATTGCAAACTGTGAGCGTGCCTAAAATACCCGTATTCAGTGCTCACAATGTCTCAGATCTAGACCATTTGCCTGCAGAGATCACCCACCTGAGACGGTGTTTAGAAACGGATATTCCACCCAGCAGATTAAGAGGGCATTGCAAGCTTAAATCAAGAACCAGGAAGTGGATAAAGAGGAGTACACGCCGGCAAAATCTTCAGTTTTTCTTCGTTTTTGTGGTCAACATTTCGTTTAAAACAGCAAGAATCCTGTGTAAATTTCAACTGAAAGTGATTTTCCGCCCGCCATTTACGATTGCAGATCTGTTGGGACCGCTGAAGTACGACTTGTTATTGCGGAAGGACGGAATTTACGAAATACCTTATCGATGTGGTATGGCTGAGCGTCAAAGCTGCACTCGCCCTTTGCTACCAAGCAAGTCCGCTATTGCCGATCACTGTATTCCCAGTGGACATTCAATGTAGTATGACAGAACTGTGATTATGAGCGCAACAATATCTTTTTTGGGACTCCATTATTAAAGAAACCATGGAAATACGCCTGGCGGAAAATCTGACGAAACGTGATAGCGGCTACCAATTGGGCAGTGTGTGGAACCCCATCATTTCCGCGATTTGTTCCGATCGAAGGCGACAGAGTCCGTCAACCACCGCGGCGAGCTGTAGCACAGATGACAACTGAGTTCCGCGGTTCCACCACCGAGGGCACTGTCGACGGGAAGTGTGGTCCGTTTGTCAACTTGATTTTGACGCATGCTCGGAATACTCGCAGCGTGCTATGTAGAGCGGAATGGAGCACGTCTTCGTCAGTCTTCGATGGCTCACCCGAATATGACTGGCATGTGTCCAGTCTAAATATCGTGCAATGAATTAGACGACGACCGACTGCAAGCCTGAAACTCGTCTTTTTTGGGATTGTATCCCACCACATTTCATCAGTTCTCATCATCCTGTTACGCCAATACGATTCTACAGGGTGGAGAGAAACTGTGTCACGAAATTTTAACCCTGGGTAGCTGATGCCCGCAGAAACCAAAATTAATAATGTTGCGTAGGTCGACAACGCACAGTTTTTAAACTACGGAAACTTGGCGCCACGCGCTGCGATTGGTCGCGAGATTACCCTGTCGCCGTATGCTCTGGACAACGCATGACCACGAATGCTTTGCCTGCTGTGTCTAAGGCGGCCCGCAAGCTCGGTGGAGCCCACCAGCACTCCACTCTGAGACCAGGAGGCGAATCCACCGGATTCCCGCCATATCCGTTGTAGTTACATCATAAGACGTACCGGTGACAAACCTGTCAACAGCTGTTACTTCACATACAGAAAGGCTTTCAAAACTTGTGTCGGCCCTGAAAAGGGCCTTTTTTGTAGCTAGGACATGGTTTACTTAAAGTAAGTGCTCGAATTTGCGACCTTCTAACGCGACATAAGCTTGTTAACGTCGAACGGTGTTTTGCCGAACTCTTTCAAAGATTGCTGTCATTGCCCTGATGTGATTGGTGGCATGTTGAATGCGATCCATTCATTCCTCTTCGTTTCTAGATAGTTCGCGTCCGGTTGGGTGAAGAATCCACACAGGAGAAAGTCCGGTGGGATGAGGTCTGGTGATCGCGGGGGCCATGTCCTACGAACACCTCTGCCAATTACCCGGCCGTCGAAGAGTTCGTTTAAATATCCGCGCACCACATGCGTAGCTGTATGTCCAGGGGAGAATCTTCCAGCAGGCTGGGTAGAGTTTCTAGCAAAAAGTGAAGGTAATTTGCCCCAGCAAGTTGAGGAGGTAGACAGACAGGCTCAATCAGATGGTCACCCACCATGGCTGCCCAAATGTTGAGCGAAAATCGTTCCTGGTGCCCGTGGACGTACGTGACGTGGCGATTTCCCCTTGCCCAGTAATGAACGTTTCGAGTGTTGTAAAGGCCATCCCGATGTAAGGCGAACTCGTCGGTAAACAAAACAATGGTGGGAAAGTCGGGATCTCGTGCAACATGTTGCAAAAACCACCGGCAAAACCCTAGCCTGTGTTCATAGTCCGCCACAGGATTAAGGACTAGGACAGGGTGGAAACTAAATGGATGCTAGCCGTCATCCCTCAAAACCTCCCAGAGTAACCGACGAGTGACCCCTCATGTCGTGCCCAACCGCTCGAGTACTTGTCGTAGCTGCTTCCTCGAAGCGCTCCAGAACAGTCTCTTCAAACGCAGCATCCCATTGTGCTCGTCTTCCAGCATCACCATGATATCCTGCTATTGAGCCTGTTTCGCCATGTCGCAGGTGGATTGCTGTAAACGTTTGAGGGTACGGGTGGCGCCTTGCTGAGTACCGTTCCTCACATAACCGTCGAGCTTCATGTGCATTACCGTCGACTAGTGCATAAACAAAAACCATATCTCGCTCTGACCAGTCCAAAAACAAAAACCATATCTCGCTCTGACTAGTCCATTAACAAAAACCGTATCTCGCTCCGACTAGTCCATAAACAAAAACCGTATCTCGTTCTGACTAGTCCATAAACAAAAACCATATCTCGCTATGACTAGTCCATAAACAAAAACCATATCTCGCTGTTCTTCAAACGAATATTGTATGACTAAATCGCAGGTGACGACTGTGCGCTCCGAATCGAAGCTTACTGGTGAATGCCTCTGACGTGAGGTGGAGAGAAACAGCAAGACCTATTCGACACGCGTGCGTATCACTTTGGGGCAGTGCCGCGGCGAAGGACATTTGTATGTATGAACCGACAATCATAGCGCTGCCCGTCAACAGACAAACGGCAACAGGACAATCCCGCGGCCAATCGGAGCTGTTGGCGCCAAGTTTCCGTAGTTTAAAAATGGTGCGTGGTCGACCTACGCAACATCGTAATTTTGGTTCCTACTGGCATCAGCTATCCACGGTTAAAATTTCGTGACACAGTTTTTCTCCACGTTGCGTATGTGTTCTTTAAGCGCGGACAGCTAGCTGAACGTCCTGCAGCCTTCGTTACTCCCAACGTGTTCACATCCGATCTCGATGGTGCGAATCTTTGCGATCACTGTGGCGCACCTTTTTTCATTCGGTGTGGGTGGTGCAAGTTAATGGTTTTGTTTTGAACATTACCTGAATGCCGACGATGTCCATTTTGTAAAGTGTAATACACACATCTTCCAGAAGGTTGATCTCTGCACCTCCTGGAAATTCATTTCCTGTCGCCCTCCTGATGCAAATGGTGAGTCATTAGCAGCTAACATTTTTCCTGACATAACTGACAACGCAACAGTGCCAAATCAACCTTATCAAAGACTGAACTTGCTACCTTACACTGAAGGGTTTCATCGTGAGTCCTTGTCAGGCACACAGTTTTGTCAGGAATGCCTGACTTAATACATACTCATTCTGTACAGGCCCTACCATTTCCCAAATTCTACGATTTTCTCACCGTTTCAAACTCTCATCTGCTGCAGAAGGTCAGACGTAATGTGATAGAAAGCTATAATCAATTATCTGTTTCAAAGTTGCCAGTGAATATGGGTGATTACTTGTCTCGTTTTCTTTTTCAGCTTAGTTACAGTGTAACCAGTGTCGGTTTAAGACGCGAGCGACACGAGCCGTCGCTTGTGGCGCCAGTAGCTGAGAGACAGCTGCAGGATTTGTACACAGGACGTATCACAGTTATCAGCGGCCGCTAGCGCTGGCAGGGGCGCTGGAGGTGCTTTAATGAGAAAACTGACGCTGGTGCAAGTGTGTTAGCAGAAAGGAGTGATGGAGGGTGGGGGCCCCAAATAATAACTTGCTTGCGTGCAAAAGTGTTCTCGAAACGACTCAGAGTGTAACCTGTTAAATTTGTCGCCTGGTATGTATTAAAATGCGTATTTTACCTTCGAAGCAGCCAACTGAACATGGGCCATAATGGCCGAAACTGGCGATCGACTATATTAAATCGTATTTGTCACGGAAGTAAATAATCGGTTATAACTCGTCTCCTGGCATTAAGAGAGATTATCCCTCCATGGTCGCGCTGTAGTTGACGATACACTCCCCTCCTACTGTTTGTTTCCTTTTTCCTCTCTCTTACTTTTCTTTCACACCAACCCATCAAGCACTCCCCCCAACCCCCTCCAGGAAGCCGGGAGACCAGTATTAGCCGCCCGAAAATCCGCACGGCGCCTCGGCCGGGGGCAGCCTGTGGGCGCCGTGATTTAGTGCGGCCGTTAATTCGCAGGAAATCCCCCGGCCGGGCTGCTGGCCGCGCCGGGGAGTCCCCGCAGCGACAAAGTGGTCGCCTGCAGCGCCGCCGCACCGTGCGGCGCCTCCGCTTACTAAATAATAACACGGCGCCTTATATCACGGGCACCGCTAAGCTGGCTGGCAAATGCCGCTCGTAATTAGAGCGCGCCCTGAGTCACGCTAACCCAGCGGCACCAGCCCCTGTCGCTATGACAACGGCGGCGTCTTCCCTGCGCGGCGCCGACGTGCCGCGAATTAGAGCGGCCGCTGCGCTCCGCCCCCACGTCACCCCTCCGGTGCGGTTAGCCGGGGCGCACGTTCGCTTAAGGCTTTCATTTGCTCGTGCGGGGAGCCAGAGAGAGGTTGCAGAGAGGATGGGTTTAATTTGCGACGCCCGTGATTAATGGATTAGGCTCGTTTCTTCGGCGACGCGAGTGGGGAGGGCGCAGGGCCTGCGGGTTGATTCCAGCCGCGGATTCCACCTGCAGCGGCGTCACAGGGCGATTAACGCCGGGCCGGAGCTGCTGACGACGAGGACACGCGAGCGTCCATTCTGCGAGCTGCGACCTGCAATTATGCTGCCACACAGTAGCGAACACACCGTTTGTCTTCAGAAGGTACGGTGCAAGCCCCTAAATTACTCTCCGATTGGGGAAGTTTATAGCTAAATGAAGCGACCATGCACTTCAAATAATGTATGATACATGGTCTAGTGTCGATATGAATTAATAAAACCTTCTCAGAACTTTTATCACCTGGCCCCACGAACGTGAAAAACTAGAAGAATTCTTGGCTTGCTACGGTCGCAGGTTCGAATCCTGCCTCGGGCATGGATGTGTGTGATGTCCTTAGGTTAGTTAGGTTTAAGTAGTTCTAAGTTCTAGGGGACTGATGACCACAGCAGTTGAGTCCCATAGAGCTCAGAACCATTTTGAGCCAATTCTTGGCTTTCACGGCCACATTGTGTGTACGATGAAGGTCGAGAAAGATGATGCATTGCCCTTGCTTGACGTCCTCGTTCGCTGGAAAACGAATGCATACCTCAGCCACAGTGGCACACCTGCAGACACGGATCGGTATCTGCACGGTATTAGCCACCACCACCCGCCACAAATACGTAGCATTCTGAACATTCTCATCTACCATGTGTATTGTGGTTCAGATGGCCCTGAGCGCTATGGGACTCAATATCTGAGGTCGTCAGTCCCCTAGAACCTAGAATTACTTAAACCTAACTAACCTAAGGACATCACACACGTCCATGCCAGGGGGAGGATTCGAACCTACGACCGTAGTGGTCGTGCGGTTCCAGACCGAAGAGCCTAGAACCGCTCGGCCACACCGGCCGGCTGTGTATTGTGTGTATTGAACCGCGAACCTAGAAACGGCGGAGAGGCTTTGTCCCGCCGTAGCTCTCAGTGGTTCACAACCCCACAGCACGCCAGAGTAGTCCACCCAAATCACCGCGGCCCCACACGGAACCCAGGGTTGCTGTGCGGATCTGTCCCCCCCCTCAACCCCCCCCCCTCTCCCCCAGGAACGTCACATACCAGACGAGTGTAACCCCAAATGTTTGCGTTGTAGATTAAGTATGGTGTATGCATATGGGGAGGCAGTGTTTGCGCAGCAATCGCCTACATAGTGTAACTGTGGCGGGATATGGGGAACCAGACCGCATTCATCGAGGCAGACAGAAAATGACCTTAAAAACATCCACAGGCTGGCCGGCACATCGGACCTCGACATTAATCCGTAGGGTGGATTCGTGCTGGGGACCCGCACCCCTTCCCGCTCGGAAAGCAGCGTGTTAGACCGCGTGGCTAGCCGGGCGGGCTCTCGTCTACCGTGCTGAAGTCGTCTCCGACGCTGAAAATCTGCCACAAGAACTAAGCCACTTCCGTCAAGTCTTCCGGACAAACGACTACAATCACAGGCTATTTCTGCTGAGACACAGTGGAAAAACACCACCGAAAAAGACAACAAGAAACTTGCGGTTTTGCTTTTCTGTGGCACAGTGTCTGGAAAGATTAGTTGGCTCCTAAAGAGACACGACATCTGATCAGTGCTCAGGACCCCAGCAATAATGCGACAACTAATCAGGCCTGTGTCGGACGGTGCAGAGCTTAGAAAGCCTGGAGTATACAAAATAGCGTATGAGTGTGGCTGCTGCTACGTCGGATAAATAGTACGCACTGTGGTGCAAAGCCGGACGCAACACGAGACGAGCTTACGCCTACGAGATCTGGAAAAATCAGCCGTGGCAGAACGTGCTTTAGAAAATCGACACGAAACATCTGTCACAATGAGGAGGAATGCATGTTGGGATAGCGTTATAAAAGAAGCGGTAGAAGTAAAAATATCTGAAAACACCGTTCAACAAGGACGGCGATTTGCAATTCAGCACAGTCCGCGACGCCGCGCGGTGTAGCCGTTCGGTCTGAGGCGTCTTGTGACGGTTTGCACGGCTCCCCCCGTCGAAGCTCCGAGTCCTCCCTCGGGCATGGATGTGTGTGTTGACCTTAGTATAAGTTAGTTTAAGGTAGATAAGGTAGTGTGTAAGCCTAGAGACCTCAGCAGTTGGTCCCATAGTCCTTACCACAAATTTTGAATTTTACAGCCAGCGACCTGGCCATCGCGATGCCGAAGCGGGTGAGACGGACGCAAGACGTAAATATTACCACAGTTTCACTCTGCAGTGGAGTGTGCGCTGATAAGAAACTTCCTATCAGATTAAAACTATGTGCAGCACGGAGACTCGAACTCGGGACCTTTGCCTTTCGCGGACAGGTGGTCCGCGTCTCCTATCTGGGAACGTCCCTCAGCCTGTGGGTAAGCCATGTCCCCGCAGTATCCTTTCTTCCAGGAGTGCTAGTTCTGCAAGGTTCGGAGAAGAGCTTCTGTGAAGTTAGGAAGGTAGGAGACGAGGTACTGGCAACACTGGAGCTGTGGGGACGGGTCATGAGTCGTGCTTGGGTAGCTCAGATGGTAGACCACTTGCCCGCGTAAGGCAAAGGTCTCGAGTTAGACTCTCGGTCCGGCACACAGTGTTAATCTGCCAGGAAGTCTCATTACCACATTGGCGGTGAAGAGAGCACAAGGCCCACGAAAAAGACAGGCCGCGGCGCGTATGCCTGTGCTCTCTGGCTCATTCGCTCAACTCAGCAGACAAAATGCCTTTCCAAACCCGTAAACTCGTAACTTAGTGTGTACGTACTAACGAGAATTGCATCTCCTATTGGAATGTGCTATTATAAAGTCTGACTGATTGCTAGACGTACAACAAAATTTAAGATCCACTCTCAACATAAATAGTACAACGGCTTTATTATTGCATTTAGTCTCTTCTGCGTAGTAGTCCTTGCTTCATTCAAATGTGGTGCCTTATGCAGCTGATAATCACTTTTTAATTTTGTGGTATCCCAGTACAGCGGTAACAAATTATTAATAGGCCTGTGGAGTTCCTATCGTTGTGAGATTAGGATTCCAGTAGAGTATGCAATTCTTGTTAGTACGTACACGTCCAGCTGCGAGTTACAGGTTCAGAAACGCATTTTGCCTGCCGAGCTGGGCGAGCGAGCGAGTTCAGGCCAACCTCCGTGACGTACGCGCCGCGGCCTGTCTTTTCTAGTGGTCCTCGAGAGAGCACCAGTGACATCACAGCCAGAAGCGCGGCTATTAAACGGCGACGCCACGGCCACACGGCAGTTATTCACCACTTGACCGTGAGCGAGCAGAGCTCGGTCGAAAGCTTACGGGATTTTAACCCCCTGACGTGACTGGAAGCCCGAGAAGATGTCATTACTTTAAATGACATTCACTAAACCTGTTGTCGAAGTGAATTAAATACATCGAAGTTCAGTCAATGAATAGATAGGCGTGGGATCAGTCAAGATATAATAACACGCAGCTAAGCAGCAAAATTAAAGTGTTATTATTTTGAAATCCCATCAGTTTCTCCCACTGTGACGTTAAATTCGAATTATGGTTTGAAGATGACTACAACCTTCCTCTGTAACGGTGATGTCACCACTAGTACTCAAAGACGCTTCAGGCAGCAACGCGTCGACACACGCAAAGAAAATGGCCAGAGCTCAAAAGTTCATGTGAGGTGAAAGGTGTGTTACTGTCGTCACATTGGCACCAATTTTCACAAAAATTTCTCCCAACGTCTCCGTGGAAATGTCACGCCATGGGAAGGGCGCCACACTATCCCTTACCCACGTCTCACCCCGTCTCTTGGCGCCTTTCTGATAAAGGTCAGAAACACGAGCCTCAGCACTGAAACCACGCGGTTTCCTTACGGGTCCTTAGAGAACGGTTGAATCTTCCGTCAGCAGTGCCATCATGGTCAAAGTTGTCACACACGTTGTCCTTTTGCACATCGCACAGCAAACTATCGTTTTCGGTGGCCAAATGTGCGAAAATAAACGCCCCAACGGAGGAATGGTTTCATTCACGCCTTTTGTTACGTCTCCTGAGGCCTTTTCGTGTAGAATCTAAGCAGTGGCGTGTCCGAAATATTTTACTAGCTACCCGTAACAAAACCGCTGGATAAAACGATTCTGGCTTATATTGTAGGTGCGACGAGATATGGGGTGAGGCGCTGTGGCTTGTTTTACATATGTGACAAGAGAAGGCGTGAGGTGTGGTCCCCATTACTTCTGTCAACACTGAAGCCGGATGACGCTACAATGGCACAAGGATGGGGAAACACAACACAGTTCCTGCTGAACGCACTCCTGTCAGTTGAGGACCCAGGAACAGATACAAAACACAGCACAGACTAGCAGACGAATTAAAGAGGAAGTACACGACTGAAACTATTTCCTAGCCACTCCCGCGAGTGGAGGTCACGTTAGCAATAGCCGCATTAAAGAGCGACAAAGCACCAGGTCTAGACGAGATAGACACAGGAACAATACGACAGGTTGCACCGCTAATAATACCACACATAATAGACTTATTAAATGACGATCTGCAGCTGGAAAGGCACCCGAGTATTGGAAGACAACCAGCACTGTAATAGTTAAATAGATCAGATGATGAAGACCCTTCAGAACTTAAACCCTAAAGACCAATATGCCTTTCAAATTCTATAGCTAAGATGCATTAGCGGCTCCTGTGCAACTGCCTATAGGCAGAGAGCTGTACGGCTTCGCCGCATCAGTGGTTATTCGGGACAGGTAAATCCATCGGCGACGCAATAAACAACGTTTTCTAAATTATAGGTGACATGGCATGTAAACATGCAACATTCGTTTCAATTGACATTGACAGTATTTGGTGGCCTACATTGTTTGATCGACTCCGCGAACTTCAGGTTGTACAAGTTTCCTCGACTATTGTCAAAACAGGGCAGCAACCTCGCAGGAGGCACCCGCAAAGAAGTCGAAAGGACTACAAAGGGATGCCCTCAAGGCTCGATTTGCGGGCCAATCTTCTGGAAGTTTACATTCGAACTCCTCCTAATCGTATGGCGACGAGCGCACTGTTGGGGTCATAACTTACGGCGACGACCTGTCAGTGGTGTCAGCAGATATAAGATCGACATCAGAGGGCAAAGCCAGTGGTATCCTCAACACAATACATCACTGGTGTAATACAAAAGATTAACACTGGCGGCACACAACACAGCTTATGCACTAATGAAAGACACGCTACAAAGACACCCAGCGATAAAAATAAACAACACGAACATCAAAAGAGACAGTCACGCGATACTTGGTGGTGTATGTTATTAACATATGTAATTTCAACGAACAGATAATACTAACTACAAATGAGGCCGAAAAATTTTAGCACAAATTACCTTGCTTAAATACCACACAATACTGACCACCACCATGCACATCAGGGCATACCACTGCGCTCTCTATAATCAGCAGCATGTTTTGTGGCCAGTATGTGGGCGCATAGACTCGTCCCTGCGATGAATGGATGAATGGGGTAACCCTGAGGTGCAGACGGAGGAATGTGCTCGTGAGATAGTCAGGGGCGTTCAGCACTCAGTATAGGCACTGCGTGCGGTGTTGTGTATCTTTTCAAACGATGTAACCTACAGACATCGAAATACGACTTACTGGCTGAAGATGAGAAGACCAGATAATGTCAAGGAAATGACAGGAGAAAATATCGATCAGAAACGGCATCAAAGTGATAAGGGTCGCAGGCTGTACACCTTTTTTCCCCAAAGTATATATATTGGCCACGACGTCTTGGTAGATGCAGTGTCTGTGTGTTTATGGGTTGCATTTTTTCATATGTCTTTTCAAGTCAATGGCAGCACGGCATCTCTTGCCGCAATTGTCACAAGAGTATCTGGCTGCTGAGGCAGGAGCAGTGGTAGCATTGCGAAGCTTTTTCTGCCTTAATCTGTCTATCAAGCCTCCATCATGCTTCGACATTCCAGATGATATATCATCACGCCACTCTGGTCTCATGCTAGCCCGTGCCTCCCACCTGTTTGTGTCGATTCCAAAGCTCTCCATATCCTTGAACCTCAATACAGGACGTCCTACAGGTCTTTTGGCTATAGAGATCTCTCCAAGCATCACCTCACCTGGTAATCTGCCACGATCCATACGGTGGACGTGTCCCAGCCAGCGGAGTCGCCTCTGCTTCAAGATAGCTGAAATACTGTTGCAGTTAGTTTTAGATAGCACTGCTTCGTTGGTCACTAGGTCCTTCCACGTTACTCAGAGGATGGATCTCAGGCCCCGCATGTGGAAAGCATTAAGGCGACGTTCTTGTTTGGCATAGGTAGTCCATGTTTCCGTGGCCTATTAATGCCAATCGATTAATTAGGATTATGGCCGGTTATTGTACTAAGTGCCACGTCAAACCTCTAATTAGATTACGCTAACATAGAATAAGTTTAAAACAAGTAAGATAGCTAAGTAGGACGTATATAGAAACGCTATCAAAACGTAGGGATTAGAACATTTATACATGAGATTAATGGACTTGTGACATCCGAGACATGAATTATCTCACGTAATAAACTAACGATAGGATGCTCTGCCCAGAGACGCCGGGCTCGAGGACACATTCCGAGACCAGTCACTGAGCAGCGCCGGTGAAAGAATAGCTATCTCCAACATTAAATTTTCCCAGCGATTTTCATTCTCTTCTTAAAAATCGAAATTTTGTAATTTTCTATTTCGAAATTTCATGTGCCATAATTTCAAGAAGTAATGACAGTTGTAACTTATACAAAAGAGGATAATAGACTTCCATGCTTAACCACCTCCACATGGTAATGCATGGGCAACGGTTCCCATGGTCTCAGCTGCAGAGTAAAAGTTCACTGCCCTGTGGGGACTGTGCGTATCAGCTAAGTGGACAGAATGGAGCACTGCGGCCCGCACACCGTCTATCAGATAGTCGCTCCTAGTCCTCTTAATGCACCCATGGAATGAGAAGTGCAGCCTTTTGCGTCAGTTCAGCTACCCGACCTTCCCATGGTGTGACATGTCGACGGTGGCGATCGGCAGAATTTTGGTGAATTTTGGAGCCAACATGACATCATTAACCCACCTTACACCTCACATCGATTTCTGAGCTCTGATCTTGTTTCTGTACTTGTCGACACCTTGCTGCTTGAAGCTTCGCCAAGCCCATGTGTGACGTCGCAGGCTCCACGAACTTCTGTATCGCAGTGGGAGAATATAATTGACTGCTAAAAAATTGAGTCAAATTTTGTAGTGCAGTGCATATCAGTTTAAACCGATCAGATATACTGAACCACCACTGTAAACAGTGCACCGCAACAATTGAATCTATGTGACCTAAAGTGACTCCAATGTCCTATTGTTCACGAACAGTCGCCTTTGTCACTGGACTGTCTGAGAATCGCTACAAGTCTGATTCACTGCACTGGTATTTCCAACAGTGCTTTTGGAACACTAGTACGAGAGGTTCTCCCAAAGTTTTCATGTCAATAGCCGACGGCCTAGCGTCGCTGAACAAACCGATTCTCACCAAGTCACTGAAACTAAGCAACACCAAGTGTGGTGTGCGCTTGGATGGGTAACTCCCTGGGCACACCATGTACTGTTGACTGTTTTCAGTTTCGCGTAAAAAGAAAGATGAGCAGGGGTGATAGTGTAAAGGTACTGATGAATAAACTTTGTGCCAATGTTCTGGACGAAGTTCCAAACTTCTCCGCAGTTTCTCAGGAAGTGACGGCATGTGACGCTCCTGGTGGTGATCTGTCTGCTGGATGAAATTTCAAGCTCGGGAGCTCCCTTTGTCCTAATCGTGAGGATTAGGCTATGTGTCACCGCCAGGTTTCACCCTCTTCCAACACAAGCACTGCACCACACTACATACAGCCGTTACTATCATGTGTAAGTAGGCTGTTTATGTGTTTGTATGTTGGCAGCGCTATGTAGCGCTTTGCATTAATAACTCTGACAGAGCTGTGCGCACTCCGTAAGAGACTCTGTGGCTGGTCGGACTCGCAGTTGGAGGTGAACAGCCAGTAGTGATGGAAGTTGGAGGAGACGAACCAGCAGTGATTTAGGTTAGAGGTTAATAATTAGCGGTGTTGAAGGTTTGCAGTATTAGCGGGAGCGGACAATCTGGATGTGTCCGACTTGGAGATTGAATATTATTCAAATGGTTCAAATGGCTCTGAGCACTATGGGACTCAACTGCTGAGGTCATTAGTCCCCTAGAACTTAGAACTAGTTAAACCTAACTAACCTAAGGACATCACAAACATCCACGCCCGAAGCAGGATTCGAACCTGCGACCGTAGCAGTCTTGCGGCTCCAGACTGCAGCGCCTTTAACCGCACGGGCACTTCGGCCGGCTTGAGTATTATTCATGATTACATAATTTTTGGAACTAGATGTCACGGATGATTATATATTTGTTTTGAACTTGATGTCATGTTATTAAGGTAAAAATACATTGTTTGCTTTGCAACAAAATCTTTCCTTTGCTAACCACATAGTTAGAATCTTTTATTTAGCTGGCAGTATTGGTGCTTGCGTGAGTGCTGTAGTTCGGGTAATGAAGATTTTTGGGAGGTAAGTGACTTATGAAATGTATCGGTTATGGTCAGGATTTCTTCTAATTCAGGCCCATTCTTTTGTATTAATTATTTGAAGTCAGGTTATCATTTCTGAGCAGTCAGATCGTGTTATCCTTGAATACAGTGAGTAATTAATGAATAGGAAAAGTTTGAATTCTGTTTGTCAGGGCAAATTCTGTAGGTCTGAAATGAATGAATAAAGTTTAGCAAAGATAGAGTACGTTCAATTTCACTCAGCAATTTAAGCAGGTTCACTTGCATTCTATTTCATTCAGCAATATAAGCAAATAATTTATTAAAAAGTTTTACACCTACACTGATGAGAGGTACCGGCAGTTAAAAGCACAATTTGACTTCGCGAAGAAAGATGCCATTGGTGCGTGAAATACAAGATGCATTTCCAATCTGGCAACTGAACTTGCTCTTAGGGTCCCCCAGACAACAGTGCCATATGGCTTTACTTTCTCTCATGTCAAGGCGTCTTCAGTAATTTCATTTCCATCTGATCCATTCATTTCCTTCAGCTTACTCGTATGCATCCCTTGTACTAAGAGAGGCGACGTCCTCCGACTGCTCAATTGCCTCAGTCTTGCTGTTCACCAACACCCTGAGGGAGAACCGCTGGCAGCAGCGTTCGGAAATCGTAAGTGACAACATCATTGACACTGAAACTGTGAATAAGTTGTGGAGGTGTCACAAACTCGGGCACTAAAGCATGTTTGGCACAAATTTTCAGTTGCGAAGTGTTCAGCACCGTTATTGTTATAGTCCTTATTCCGAAGGCTGGTTAGATACAGGTCTCCACTCCATCCTGAGCAGCTCTTCTCATCACGGTAAAATTACTTCAAGCTAAATCCAACTGCATCCTGAACTTCATGGTCTCCCTCGATCAGCATGGAAAACTTTGAAGTCTGTTAAAGCAAAACTTCATTGCGTCTAATCCTCGGATAGGCTGTGGCATCGCATGTAGTCTTCCTGGTGTCCGTGGCCAAAATCAACATATTCTTAACATTGTCACAAATTACATGGCGTATTGCTCTGAGATTAATCCTCTGAACTTTAATGCTATTAAATAATGGTCGCCATGCATCTCCTCTTTTCCTGGCCATACTAGTGTGCTCTTCCTTTGGCTACTGTCTACTATAGTGTTTCTTTCTTGGATGGGGAAGCTTTCTTCAGCCTAGGGCTGATGTGCTGATCTTTCCCTAAATGTCCTGGATACATTGCGGCCAGAGCCTACAGGCCATTGTTTCCCATATCCACTGAAGAAAAGTTCTCAAGTCCTGCCAGAAAGCCGATTTACTGATTTCCTAAACTAGGAGCATGAAATGGCCAATGACAATTCCTACATTCTGCTCCTGAAGCGGATACACTAGAGGGCCTGAATGTGTAACGGTTTAATAGAGCTGTTTGGAGTTCAGCAGGATCGAGGAGTCACTTGACAGCCATCGTGTGGTGCAGAAGTGGTGTGCACTTTGCGACAGATATGGTGTTTCCGTTGTGTATTCAGTAAGTAGAGATGAGTTGATCAACCTACTGAATTAGTTCTGAGAGTATCCAACGTGCATTCCCTGGCACGGATGTGGAATTCTGGCTCTCAGTTTTACTCAGAGAGTTTTGTGAGTAGTGAACTTGGAGCTGTTCGTAAAGTGAAAGACCTCAGAACAGAAAGTGAACCCATTAACAGGGCGCGTGTTGGATGAATGTTACGCACTGGCTAGGACTAATTCACGCCAATATATTTTATTTGTTTCGATACAAATCTGAGAGTGATGTTTTGTGTGCCTCCCCCACTGTTGACTGTAGACTGTATTCGTGTTTCGTTGGGATGAATATTACTGCCGGGAGTGGCTAGCAGCCAGTTTCAGGCGATATACGGAACTGTTAGTGGTTAACTTATTCTGATCTAGCGGTCAGATCTTTCCCGAAAACAGTTAAAAAGCTAGAGATCTTTTAATTATTGACTTCAGAGTTCTGAGGAGTTTAACCCTGTCTCGTGATCGTGTAACATCACAGAGAGTTAATATGTATCCTCCAGTGAACGTTTCCTATTAAATTTGTGGTGCAGTACGTCGGATAATTTCTCTCGCGGGTTAACGTCGCTTAGAGTACTGTTGATTCTGGCCGCAACAGCAAGCGTGATTCGTGTGACTCCACATAAGCTCCGAGGCACGGACGAGAAGAACGTTTCATTCAACCTCACTCTGAACCACGAAACAGAGTTTAAGCTCGTCACTTCCTCAAAGGTAATAATCAATGTCAAACGGATACTGAATTCTATTGAAATCGATTCCGAGGTCCGACCACTGGACTGGAAAAGGTACACCAACTGGCTCCAAACAGCTTACTCCAATCTTCACAACGACATACCAGGATAACAGTTTAAAGTCAATTGGGAAGTAGTCGCTCCAAATGCCGCACTTCAAGTTTCCATGCAACCCTGATGTAATTTATAGGCTTCAGCTAGACCTTGCAAAGAATGTCACCTCTACTGAATACCGTTTCACCTTTATTGAATACCATTTCCTGCTAGCTAAGGCTCTTCGGTCTGATAAAAGCCTCTCGCTACGGTGCACGTGCAGGCTGACTGAACTGGGTAGTGACAGAAGGCGACAGCACCCACACACAGGAATGCACTTTCGTATTTTTGTAAGCTTTCCGAATTGAAAAAGTAACTACTGGCTTCCGAAATGTGAAACACTTTAACAAACCCACGGACCACTGAGCTTGTCTCCTACACCTACTAGAGCTGACGGCCAACTGTTCAGTGCCTCAGGCACCCAGTAGCTACACGGTATTGTTCTTCCATTCAGGCCTGTCAGCCAGCCAATCTAAACAGCAGCAAGTTTTCCTATGACTGTTAAACGCACTCATCTACAAAGTGCTTCTTTCTGCCAGGACTTATTCGAAAGGAAACTCACGAGAATTTAAACAAATCTAACAGATTCTGAGCGCAAGAACACGACCCCAAGCCTGTCAGGGAGTGAGCCGGCCGGGGTGGCCGAGCGGTTCTAAGCGCTACAGTCTGGAACCGCGCGACCGCTGCGGTCGCAGGTTCGAATCCTGCCTCGGGCATTGGTGTTTGTGATGTCCTTTGGTTAGTTAGGTTTAAGTAGTTCTAAGTTCTAGGGGACTGATGACCACAGCAGTTGAGTCCCATAGTGCTCAGAGCCATATTGTCAGGGAGTGACGTGTCACAAAATATACGGAGAACGAATCACTGGCGCTGATGTGCATCCACTTTTCTCACTCAGGAAATTTAGTGGCATCTTCTACACTAGCATGTCGGGGATGAAAGCCCTATCTTCAATTTGTCCTATTCAAAACCAGGAGCACTCCGGTTTTGCTGGAGGCAAGTAGCTTTGCGTCTGCATTAACTGACAATCTTGATAAAGGTAATAATTTTTTCTTCAGCTGTTTCACTTCACTAAAGATATTATATGAGATAGATTTCGAAGCTAATGCGCAACTATGTTCGAAAAAGCGATCAGTATATACTATCACGCATGATATATATATTAGCATGCATGATAAGTAAATATTTTTTGTGTTAAAATATTTACAATTACAGTGGTTACGCAAACAGTACATGCTATGCTCAATGTTGCAGCTATTTTAAATGAGGCTTTGGTATGTAAATCAAAGACGAAAGACACTTTATGCTATTAATGACACTTTTTTATTGTTCTTGATTTCATTTCTGCGATTTTTCGTTTGCTAGAACTAGCATCAATCCTACTTTTCAACAGAAACATTTCTGAAAGAGAACTGTGGTACGTGTCTGAGGTTTCATATTTGCTTCGTGAAGTTTTAATTTGATGAGATGAAGTATCGTGACGCTCTTATTATATTGTCGGATGGTTTTGATGCTGCTGCAATTCGTGCTCAGTGACGGCGTTGGTGTAGGCACTCTGAGTGATGTCGTCGCGCTGGGAACATCGCTGGTTGCAGACAAGCAGCTCACAGCCGTTGTGGGTGAGTGAGATAGCAGGAAGGAATGCAAAGTGTAGAAGCGTAAGAGGAGGAAGCTGTGTAGTATAAGATACGAGAGCTCCACAAGCATATTGCGGGACGCCGAATGAAGCTAAAGAACCTTTCTGTGGTTTTCGTGATCAGTTACGACTGGACCAACTGAGAGATAGGTCGACCCCTTTAAACAGATGTACGTAACTGAATCTGTCGTGTGATGGATTGCATAATGAGAAAAGAAACGCATTCGTGAGTTCTGGGGGCCGGATCTTACAAAACCACTAACGATTAATAACTGGGGTCTACTGAATTGATATCAATGGACAAAATTAGCCCTAATCTTATTTATACTTTGCAAGCACTCACACAAAGATTCAGATGGCTCTGAGCACTATGGGACTTAACATCTGAAGTCACCAGTCCCCTATAACTTAGAACTTCTTAAACGTAACTAACCTAAGGACGTCACTCACATCCGTGCCCGAGGAAGGAT
Source organism: Schistocerca americana (assembly GCF_021461395.2). Lineage (NCBI taxonomy): Eukaryota > Metazoa > Arthropoda > Insecta > Orthoptera > Acrididae > Schistocerca > Schistocerca americana. The sequence goes on along the minus strand of NC_060124.1, from coordinate 247,342,944 downwards.
TCGAACCTGCGACTGTAGCGGTCACGCGGTTCCAGACTGAAGCGCCTAGAACCACTCGGTCACATCGGCCGGCCCATACAAAGAGGAAGCACTCATTTTTTGGACTAATAAAGCAGAAAAATAGGAGATAATACAAATAGCGAACACTGACATAATTAATCGTCTTAGATCTACGTCGCAGTCCCACAAACAATGGATAAGTTAAGAAAGACAGTTAACTGAAGACGTTGTCTGACCTGAAATGCTCCGATCACGCCAGGAAACAGGATACGAGAACCACTTGCAAATATCTAATCCCGCTCAGAAATGTACTAGCCTCTGTTACAAGGTGGAGTCTCAAGACGTGATGCCTGATGAGGTTTAAATGAGATGAATCGAAAACACCTAACCGTTCTCCTCTCGTGATAGCGCATGCTGCAAGCTATTCACGCCAGAATCAATGGTTCAGATATACAAGACCTGCATTTGCTGCGACCTGCTAGCAGGAGCAACTCTTCAGCCGTAGAATGACGAGCTGATTCTCGAACGCAAGTCCGTGCATCTCGTCTGCATCTTCCGTTTGAGTGTCATCCTCTGTATCCCAAGAACAAGTGTGTTCCTCAAAAATTTTATATCTCTCTGCGCTAGAGTTCCCTCGAGAGAGTCTGTGCGAACTCTACTCCACCAATGGGAAGACTCAGTCAAAGATGGTCGAGTGAAAGTCTTAGAATCTGAGCTGCAACATCTAAGCTAACAGATACAGTGTAAGACATCCAGTGAGGTCCTTTCCCACGTTGCAAGAGAGACGTTTGTTGTTCGTGTGGTTTTTCATCAGGATGGCATCGTTCCTTCCACACACAGAGCGAGAAATACTTTAACAGAAACTACGGCATAGCTTCCAACGTGAAAACAAATGAGATCACTATCGTTCGCCAGGGCGGCTTCCTCACCTTTCTTCGACGACGTGCTGGGGAAGACGCGCCACAAAGAGCTTATTTTAATGAGGACAGTTGCTCGTTAAATAATTTATTTTACGTTGGCTGAATGTGTCGGATTGTTCCCAAATCTTATGTGTTAGAAATCCAACCCTGCCGTGCCGGATGATGCAGTTCTAAGGACCTGTAGCCGCACTTGACAGCCTCGCGCCGCAGTGACAAAGCAGTGCAGCCAGTAGAGGATACCCCCTGATTAGCAGTCGGGACACTGCCCTCTCCTTGGGTGGACCTTCTTTAGAATTCGTACCATCCGTAGGGTACGCCTACTGCACGCAGGTGGCTTTCCAGACCAACTATTCTGTGGCTCATACATTTATTCCGTAAATACAAGCAGTTCATTTAATAAAAAAGCATGCAGTTAGATAATTTGATACAGAAAACTGTATGGGATGGCTGTCATCGGCTTGATCGTCACAGTCATTATCGTTACCTCTGATTCTAACTAACGATTTCTGTAAATTGGCCGAGTCATTACATAGATTTCCATAAATTGGTGCAATAAAAATGAAACGTGAAACATATTAGCCCAGCCATAGGCTAACGCTATGGAGTATTGGCATGTGAGGTGGATACAGTCTAAGGCTGGGAATAGTAGGGATGATCTGCTTTGTAATAGAGTTGACAGGAATGTTGACAGGGAGGATCTAGCTTCATTAATGTTTCCAGATTGTTGAAAGCAAAGCGTGTTAAATACTTGAAGTAGGTTGTTTCCATGCAAATGAAAAATGGAATGATCGGCAAGGGTTATTTGGAATACGTTTCAAGGGTGGTATGGTCCGGCGAAAAGATATTATGAAGTAGATGAGTTTGCAACTCTAGACGGAGGGCAGAGGGAGCTACCTGGGAAATGAAAAGCGTCCAGTGGTGCAGTGTGCTATGGTATCATTAGGGTGTGATATGATTTGGATTTGCTGGTAAAGGAATATTGGCGATGGTTACACGTATCACTAGTTGGGAGGAGGGGTGCGGGATTTGACCTTTCATCACTGCTTGTAGAAGTAACATTCCTTACAGTGGGTGCAGATGGAAGGATTCTGCAGCTGTGTGTAAAGTCGTTGCTCCATGTCAAGGAAAGCAACGATAAACTTGGGGAGATGCAGTCGTCGTTCTACTTGTGCCTGCTATAGTATATGAAAGCCCATGCTGAATGACGTCAATAATAGTGAAAATCTTAAGGTTAGTAGCACTAGAATTGCTGTGGATTGCTCAGGGCATTCTTGAAGATCTGGCCACGGGTTAATATCTTGCTCTACTTCTTGGTTTGTGATACTGGCCCTGTAGATCTTAAAACAGCAACGAAAGTAGTAGGGTGTAGTGGAGGTTGGGACTGTCCGGGAGAGGAATTTCAAATAAGAGTGAGCGAGATCTGTCAAGCAGAGGTATTGGAGGGTATTTTTAGCAGGACAGAATGGAAGCCAGGGAACTAAGAGATTATGAAAACGAAATCTTAGCGGGGAAAGTTGGATATTTGCAAATATTTTAAATTGAAGGGTAAAATGATTTCGGTTGGATTGATTTTGGAACAAGAACAGAATGTATGTTGATATGGATTGTTCCCATCAAGGGAGGTAGTCTACATATTCAGATTTGGTAGTTTGGCGTTGGATCTTCTTCGGATTGGGGACTATGGCTGTTTTAGTATTGAGGTGATCCTGATTCTTCTTCCTTGTGAACAGAGAGTAGAAAGGTGCTGTAGAATTCGTGGGAGGCACCAGATGGCAGGTTTAGGTCAACTGAAGTACCTACAGTTTCAACAAGAAGTAATTACCTTTTAGGGGGTATCACAGCAGAGGGTGAATGGGATACGTAAACCTATAGGTTCGCCACCAGTAGTTGGTGTAGCGAGTGCTGTTCTGACACCGCTGCTGTTGCTGTTCCATGTGTGGGAGCATGTGGTGTGCTTGGAGCGTTACCAGTTCGATGCGACCACGATGGGGGGCTGAGACTTGTGTTGACGCCGCAAGTGCTAGTAAAGCTGGTACCGATGATGTTAGTGAAGTTGAGAGTAGTTTTGCTGTACATAGTTACATCAAAAATGATGGTGGCACTGGAGATTCCATGCAGTCTAGTGTAGCAGAAGGTGTAAATGGAAACGCTCGTGAGTTTAATAGTGGTGAGAACGCACGAAAAACTCGAGGTAAAAAGGAAAGATTGGAAGAACTAATAACGATGTAGAAGAGTGGTCAATGGTGTAAGTGGTTGTGGAACTAGTATAGAAGTGGGTATACATTATGGTTTGTAAGGCAGCCATCGCGATTTACTATTTAATTTGCCTGCTTAATCAAAAGTTCATGCCATGAGCGTTTTGGATTACGAATATGCTTCAAGCGTGTTTGCAGAATTTTGATATTGGAATTTTAAATAACAAAAAACTGATTCTTGTTGACATGATAAGCAGAAGGTTAATGAAGCCAGTACCCTTGATGCACTTTCCTACGACAAGGCATAACAACATGATTGATAAATTATTATAATATGTCAAAAAGTAAGATAATAATGAGTAATAACAATACATTCACACATACGTGCGCTCAGTCTATATTACTAATCATGCATAAACAGCACTGGTACCACAGTAAAAGGTACTAAGCAACTAATGAAATCTACTAGATTACGGCAATGGCTAAAGATTTTCCTGTAACAACGTTATATAATTTTCAGTGACGGAATTGACACTGCTTTATGGTGACTGATTTTCGAATAACAGAAAACGAAATCATTAAACTGTTTTTTAATTAAATCGAGTCCAGCAACGTATGGAATTATTCATTGAGAAGCTGCTCTTTAGAAGTTTCCAGTCTTTGCTGGAGTGTTCCATTGCTGACGAGTTTGTCGCGTATTTTAGTGGCATCTCTGTCGCACGATTTCATCTCTTCATAGAGAGCAATACATTTTTTCTTTCTTTGTTAATGCATCGCCTCTGCGCTTACGGCAAAGATATTACGTTTTCAGACCACTGCATTCTGCCACATTGCCAGTCGGCCACAAACTACTACTGCTCGACATTTTTACGATAAATAAATCTTTTGCCAAGCACTGCAGTTCTCTCACAGACTTAATAAACATTGTTCAAATACTTTTGTTTTCGCAACTACAAATTCCACTGTTACTGTGTTGATTCACTTTTCAGAGACTATATCACAAAAATAGTAATATTTGCCATTACAACATTGCTCAGAGTGAAAATGAAAACTTTAATGCAAACAGTATCTCACTCGCTAACAGATAGCCTTACTCGTTACATTTGCAGAACATAGATGCAGACACTAAAATATCTGAAACATAATTATTAAGGAAATAAAAATAAATAATGCTAAGACTTTGTGCTTTAAAAACGTGTATATTCATTGTATGTTAATGTCTTGATTTAATTGTGCCGTTAGAGGTTGACATGGTGGTGGTAGGAAAATCCATCTCTAGTCTGGAACCGCAAGACCGCTACGGTCGCAGGTTCGTATCCTGCCTCGGGCATGGATGTTAGTGATGTCCTTAGGTTAGTTAGGTTTAACTAGTTCTAAGTTCTAGGGGACTAATGACCTCAGCAGTTGAGTCCCATAGTGCTCAGAGCCATCTCTAGTCACCACGGTTAACAGTTTTGGATAAGGTGACGGCCACCAAGGCTAAATTGAGAAGAGGAGGAAAGATGTGGGTGAATGTGGGGTTCCAGACCTCTGGTAGCACCTGTTGATGAAATGCCGGAGAGTTCCTCTTGTCCATTTAGTGAATAGGTAGAAGTGTGTGCCGAATTAATAACTACCCACAAACTAATATAGGTGGATGCAGCATAGAAACAGGTTTGTTTAAAATCCACCACAATAACATGCCGTCAATTACTCCTAAGTGTGACAGTGTCATAGTATCGTGTATCGTCAGACGTACGAGAAATGTGTCAGACTTCTATAACTAACGATAGGAAAATACCTTAGGAGTACAAGGTACTATGATGCCTATTACGTTGTGTATGACAAATGTGATTTACCTCTAAGATGAGTAATGCGCGGTTTCAAATAGAACGTAGACTGTGAGTGACCAAAATCATATTATGTAAAATATTTCTATCCAGCATAGGAATTCACATTACATATGTTGGAAACCTCTTAATACCGGTAAAAATGGGGACTTAAAGAGTATGGCTTAAAAGCTGAACTCATGCTATTTCAAATACGTAATAAAAAACGAATAAAACTAAATATGTAAAATGTAAGACAAAAATTAGTAATAGAGAGGTATTAAAATATAAAATTTGTTGTCGTTGTTGCTGTTGTGATCTTCAGTCCGGAGACTGGTTTAATGCAGCTCTCCATGCTACTCTACCCTGTGCAAGCTTCTTCATCTCCCAGTACTTAGTGCAACCTACATCCTTCTGAATCTGCTTAGTGCATTCATCTCTTGGTCTCCCTCTACGACTTTTACTCTCCACGCTGCCCTCCAATGCTAAATTTGTGATCCCTTGATGCCTCAGAACATGTCCTACCAACCGTTCCCTTCTTCTTGTTAAGTTGTGCCACAAACTCCTCTTCTCCCCAATTCTGTTCAATACCTCCTCATTAGTTATGTGATCTACCCATCTAATCTTCAGCATTCTTCTGTAGCACCACATTTCGAAAGCTTCTATTCTCTTCTTGTCCAAACTATTGATCGTCCATGTTTCACTTCCATACATGGCTAGACTCCATACAAATACTTTTAGAAACGACTTCCTGACACTTAAATCTATACTCGATGTTAACAAATTTCTCTTCTTCAGAAACGCTTTCCTGGCCATTGCCAGTCTACATTTTATATCCTCTCTACTTCGACCATTATCAGTTATTTTGCTCCCCAAATAGCAAAACTCCTTTACTGCTTTAAGTGTCTCATTTCCTAATCGAATTCCCTCAGCATCACCTGACTTAATTCGACTACATTCCATTTACCTCGTTTTGCTTTTATTGATGTTCATCTTATATCCTCCTTTCAAGACACTGTCCATCCTGTTCAACTGCTCTTCCAAGTCCTTTGCTGTCTCTGACAGAATTACAATATCATCGGCAAACCTCATAGTTTTTATTCTTTATCCATGGATTTTAATACCTACTCCGAATTTTTCTTTTGTTTCCTTTACTGCTTGCTCAATATACAGATTGAATAACATCGGGGAGAGGCTACAACTCTGTCTCATTCCTTTCCCAACCCTTCCTTTTCATGTCCCTCGACTATTATAACTGCCATCTGGTTTCTGCACAAATTGCAAATAGCCTTTCGCTCCCTGTATTTTACCCCTGCCACCTTTAAAATTTGAAAGAGAGTAGTCCAGTCAACATTGTCAAAAGCTTTCTCTAAGTCTACAAATGCTAGAAACGTAGGTTTACCTTTCCCTAATCTTTCTTCTAAGGTAAGTCGTAAGGTCAGTATTGCCTCACGTGTTCCAACATTTCTACGGAATCCGAACTGATCTTCCCCGAGGTCGGCTTCTACCATTCTTTCCATTCGTCTGTAAAGAATTCGCGTTAGTATTTTGTAGCAGTGGCGTATTAAACTGATAGTTCGGTAATTTTCACATCTGTCAACACCAGCTTTCATAGGGATTGGAAGTATTATATTCTTCTTGAAATCTGAGGGTTTTTCTCCTGTCTCATACATCTTGCAAACCAGATGGTAGCGTTTTGTCAGGACTGGCTCGCCCAAGGCCGTCAGTAGCTCTAATGGAATGTTGTCTACTCCCCGGGCCTTGTTTCGACTCAGGTCTTTCTGTGCTATGTCAAACTCCTCACGCAGTATCTTATCTCCCATTTCATCTTCATCTACATCTACACCCTTTTCCATTTCCATAATGTTGTCCTCAAGTACATCGCCCTTGTATAGACCCTCTATATACTCCTTCCGCCTTTCTGCTTTCCCTCCTTTGCTTAGAACTGGGTTTCCATCTGAGCTATTGATATTCATACAAGTGGCTCTCTTTTCTCCAAAGGTCTCTTTAATTTTCCTGCAGGCAGCATCTATCTTACCCCTAGTGAGATAACCCTCTACATCCTTACATTTGTCTTCTAGCCATCCCTGCTTAGCCATTTTGCACTTCCTGTCGATCTCATTTTTGAGACGATTGTATTCCTTTTTGCCCGCTTCATTTACTGCAATTTTATATTTTCTCCTTTCATCAATCAAATTCAATATTTTTTATGTTACCCAAGGATTTCTACTAGCCCCCGTCATTTTACCTACTTGATCCTCTGCTGCCTTCACTACGTCATCCCTCAGAGCAACTCATTCTTCTTCTACTGTATTTCTTTCCCCCATTCATGTCCATTTGTCCCTTATGCTCTCCCTGAAAGTCTGTACAACCTCTGGTTTAGTCCGTTTATCCAGGTCCCAACTCCTTAAATCCCCACCTTTTTGCAGTTCCTTCAGTTTTAATCTATAGTTCATAACCAATGTTTTGTGGTCAGAGACCACATCTGTCCCTGGAAATGTCTTACAATTTAAAGCCTGGTTCCTAAATCTCTGTCTTACCATTATATAATCTATCTGATACCTTCTAGTATCTCCAGGATTCTTCCATGTATACAACCTTCTTTTATGATTCTTGAACCAAGTGTCAGCTATGATTAAGTTATGCCGTGTGCAAAATTCTACCAGACGGCTTCCTCTTTCATTTCTTACCCCCAACACATATTCTCCTACTATGTTTCCTTCTCTCCCTTTTCCTACTGTCGAATTCCAGTCACTCATGACTATAAAATTTAATGTAATAAATTTACATATTACAGGTATACTTTCTCTCGTACAGAAAGCATTTTGCATATCCATATACACTGTCACTTCAGTGCCTGTTTTTCGTGCAAAGCGTCACACGTCTCCGCGAGCTTGTCTTAATCGCAGAGAAGGCAGAAAAATCCACAATTTTCACATGCTGTGAAATATGTGAGATAGAAGGTATCTTTTCTCACCTTAAATCTGTGCTCAGGCTCTAGAAAGAAAGAAATGAACACCACGTCCATCGGAGATCCATAACCACATTCTCATACGAATTGCATTTTTCATTTTTCGGGAAGTAGAGTGTGTTCCTCCATGCTCCTCTCCGCTCCCCCACTCCACCCACAGTTAGTCAACGCATGCCGAGAGTTGCCAAACTTGTATTACGTCAGAATGCGGTATGAAGATTTATCGAAGCGTACTCATGAATAAATTCGAAAGGCCGTCCTGGATGCATCGCGCGGATTGAACCCACTTGACGAGCAGCCAATACAGCCGAGGTATCGCAGGGCGGACGTGTGAAGCGGAGGAACAAAAGCGCGCGCCTCGCCCTCGCCCTCGGCAGCGGCGGGGTTGTTTCCCAGACGCGGGGGTGGTTTTGCATCGCGCTGCGCGGACCGCGGGCAGTGCAGCGCAGCTTTACGGCGCGCAACTTCCCACACGTTTCGCTGCAAACTATGGCTTTGTGTGTAAATCACTAGAAAACATTGAAATAATGAATGTTCCCCCGGGGCTGGAGGCAACTGCGACCGGATCGCATAAAGTCCGTTTGCCGCGCGGCCCTCTGTTTTTATTACGTTTTATAGTTTTTGTGTAAACCGCCCGCTGCGTTTGCCGAGTGCCCCCAGCAACGTTTCTGTTTCAGTGTCCGAGTTCTGTTGTTCTCCTCAGTCATGCCACACAGTGTTGTGTCACGAATTTTTGGAGTTGATGAACGTTAAGTGCTTTTGCAAGTCGTATTTTGTCTCTTCTCTAAAGAGTTTTTCCCTCAATACAAGGTACCAGTTAACACGAATCATTCTAAATAGTTAGATTTTCGATACCAGAGGTGGAAGTGGAAGTAGGCATAATTTATTTCCCGCACAGGAGAGAAGTTTAAAAGATAATATGAGTTTGGTGACACGAAGAATTCATTTTTGTAGCAGTGGTTTTATCGAATGTTCAGGGTAATAAAATAATGTTTGATATTGCAGTTACTATTTCCATTCCCGCTTATCACACAATCTCGTCCATTATAATCGCCTAGCACAGCCGACTGTACATTTATGAAAAATTTTGGAAATTGCAGAGTTCCATATTACCTTGTTATGCCTTTGCTGATATTTTGTATTATGCTCAGTTCCACATTTGGCGCCACCCCCCCCCCCCCCCCCCCCCCCCCACACACACACACACACCTAGGGTTTAGTTTCCTTCCTTGGGCTTTTACTCATTTTACCTAGATCATAAATAATGTAATTATCAGTCTCTGTAGCTCAAAGTTAGAGATCACGGTTTTCACACATCAGAGCCAAGTCCGATTGCTGGTGATAGCACCAATTTAAACTGACACGCCTATCAATGAAATATTATCAGATGAAAATATCTGCCACAAGCTGTGAGAGCCATATAAGATTTATTTAATTACAAAAATGGCTCTGAGCACTATGGGACTCAACTGCTGAGGTCATTAGTCCCCTAGAACTTGGAACTAGTTAAACCTAGCTAACCTAAGGACATCACAAACATCCATGCACGAGGCAGGATGCGAACCTGCGACCGTAGCGGTCTTGCGGTTCCAGACTGCAGCGCCTTTAACCGCACCGCCACTTCGGCCGGCTATATTTAATTACAAACATTGTATTAATTTTTATTATGTTTACATGGTGTATCACAGTTAATAGAATGCACGTAAAATACGATAATAGAAGTAAACATATTCCATTATATATGTGTAATAATTTTAGTATGTGGTTACGAGCCATCACTGACTTCAGTATGAAATTTTGTCCTGGTTTGTATAAATGCAACTGAAACGCAATCTTTCTGCCAACTCGCTATTTAATTCGGCTCAGACCTCTTCCAAGGCTTATCTTCTTTTGCTCAACGTTGGGGAGTGTGGTACATACATGATAGGGCACTACCTTACTTCGCTGCTCGTGTAAGACAGTATCTACCCCTCCAGTATGGCCTAAGTCGATTAGGCCGAGCAGGGCCTCAATTCTTTCTTTCTCTGTCTGAGGTAGAGATGTTAAACTAATGCAGGCTATGGTAGACTACCATAATTAAGCGCAGGCTGTGGTAATTTTCGTCAGTTAAGATCGGACCTTACCTGCACGTTCGGTGTATCTGGCGTCACCACATAACGATCGCTTTCTTTACACGTTCGATCAGTTTCTTACTTCCTCTAACCACCGGAAACTGTCAATCGTCTAGAAAGTGAATGGGGATAACTGGGTAACGTACGGAACTTTTTTGTTCAACATGGTTAATCTCTTGTATGTTGCTTAAGGATGAACGGTATTTACAGCAACACAGAAATTGTCAATGTTTTAGTCAAAATTGTTGATTTGTAACGGCAAACAGAGGGGTGTCGTAGTAAAAATAAAGAAAACAATGCGGATTTATCATACAGCGCTAGAAAACGCTATATCCTCAATAGAAAAGTAAAATTAAAGAAAAAAGAATGCAAAAGAAAATTATATCAAATATCGCTTCAATACTTTGTCAAACTTACATAAAACATGTTTCAGTTACTCGTGAACAACATTCGCATTTACTAATAATAACAGGAAACTCTTATCTTTGATCATGACGAAGACTGTAACAACAATAACGAGGTGTATACTTTTTACTTTTGTGGATGTAAACTGTACTTGCATGAAAAGTAACAGCTTTGGTTACATAAAACCGCAGAAGTTATGCAAACAACAATTTGTTATTATTTACAAAATGTGATTTATGTTCTGTAAGGATATAAAATACACAATGGACTAACAATGAAATATGTGCGGTTCTAATTATGAGAAAAGCAAACAACCAAACAAACAAAAAATCAAAGAGAAGTGCTCGGCTTTATTTTCTCTCCCACGCATTCATTTATGTTTCTTTCCCTACCAATTCCGCCAGTACAGCCGGTAATCCTATAATTTTCTACGTCATATATGTAGTGTAGCAAAACCACCGAACCGTAGTTTCCATAGTGCGCAACTCTAGTCTGACGTCATCTCGAAAGTGAAGTGTACAGCTCTCCTCTTGATAAGTTCAAAGAACTGGGTTAAATAATGGTAAAATCTTGTCAAAATTTACAAGGTGATCCAGGGGTGCTTGAAAAAATTCGTACTGGTGCAATATTGCATGCACATGCGAGCACGAAACGTCACGCACCTCCTTTACTTACAACGTGTCCTGTAAAAAAATTACGAGAGGCAATGCACTATCAAATTCACAACATTGTATAATTCAGAAAACTGGCGGAAAATTCATGCACACACACACACACACACACACACACACACACACACACACACACACACACACACACACACACACTGATACGTGATTCAACAAATTAAAAGGAAACTGGGCCACATGAAGTACACATTATATCATAAGCTGGACTTAGTATTGTGTGAGAGTTTTGGTGTTACGTCTGAAGTAAGGAGTATTTACGAAGGGCGCTCAACAAGTAATTAAACACATTTCTTTCCGAAAGCAGATTGGTTTTATTCAGGATTCCAATAAACCGAATTATTTCCCTCTCTTCTGGCTACAAAACCCCACTTTCAGCATAATATCCATTCAAAGCGATGACCTTACGCCGTCTTACTGGGAGGGCCAGTATGTTCGCTTGGTACCACTCTACTGGTCGACGCCGGAGCCAACGTCTTGTTGCCTCAATAACCTCCCTGTCATCCACTCCTCCTCCCGGCGGTGGGCATCCTTCATTGAGCCAGAGAGAGGGAAATCGGAAGGTGCGAGATTTGGGCTGTAGTGGGGATGAGGAAGGTTCGCACGACATTGTTGCAATTAATGAAATGAAATGATTGTATGGCACCGTTGGCCGGGAGCCCCAATTCGGGAAAGTTTAGCCGCCAAGAGCATGTCTTATTTCATTCGACGCCACACTGGGCGACTTGCGCCCGATGATGAGGATGAAAGGATGATGAGGACAACACAACACCCAGTCCCTGAGAGGAGAAAATCTCCTACCCGTCCGGAAATCGGACACGGGCCCTCTTGCACGGGAGGAAAGCACGTTACCACCCAGCTAAGCAGGCGGAGATTGTTGCAATAATGATAGACGACTCAACCAACGACTCACCGTGCTTTTGTTCACTTCCAGATCTGCGCAGACGTTCTGTAAGCGCCTATGAATATTTGCGAGGCTCTGGTTTCCGCCAAAAGAAACTCAATGGCAAGTTCCTGCTTGGAACACACCTCCGTTACAGACTCCATTTTGAAGACTACATATGGCACCGTCACCTGTCGCAAATTCATTAAACTGTAGGGGATAAAGCGGGAATGCTCCACGACGTTCCCCAACGCATTTAGCATTTTTTCAGCCGAATTTGGCCGGGAAAAAAAGATGCGTCTCATTACTTGTTTAAGAATCCTCGTACATCTTTTCTTAAAGCTGGGCGTGTGTAATTTCAGCCCATTTAGAAGGGGAATAATGGAAAGGTTTACGTTTCAAATACATTTGCGGCTTGAACGGCACCTCCATTCGCCGCACCCGCAGCGCGCTGCTAACGGCCGGAGTGGCCGAGCGGTTCTAGGCACTACAGTCTGGAACCGCGTGACGCTACGGTCGCAAGTTCGAATCCTGCCTCGGCCATGGATGTTTGTGATGTCCTTAGGTTAGTTAGGTTTAAGTAGTTCTAAGTTATAGGGGACTGATGACCTCAGAAGTTAAGTCCCATAGTGCTCAGAGCCATTTGAACCATTTTTTAACCCCCCCTCCAGTACGCCAGTAGGCTGCTGGACGAGCATCGCTCTTTCATCGCTCCCTGTTCTCCATCCGGTGGCAACATGTTTGCACGCCACCAGAGGAAGCCGAATGTGCAGGACCGCACTGCTTTGGGACTCTGAATGGCCGGCGCTTCTTTTTAAGGAGACTACTGAGAGCCTCGCCTCCAGATCCAGTGCACCTATAGACTTATTATTAGTAGTGTGGAGGGTTGCAGTGAGAACAGTGCATCGTCGTAGTATGACGCTACTTATTTCTCAGACTCTTATACAGTGAAGAACCAAAGGAAGTGGTATACCTGCGTAATATCGTGTAGGGCCCCCACGAGCACGCAGAAGTGGCGGAACACGACATGACATGGATTCAACTAAGGTCTGAAGTAGTGCTGGAGGAATTGACACCATAAATCCCGCAGGGCTGTCCGTAAATCCCTAACAGTATGAGGAGGTGGAGTTATCTTCTGAACAGCGCGTTGTAAGGGATCAAAGATATACTCAAGAATGCTCACTTCTGCAGCGTTTGGAGGCCAGTGGAAGTGTTCATAATTCAGGAGAGTGTTCCTGAAGCCGCTCTGTAGCAATTCTGGACGTGTAGGGTGTCGGATTGTCCTGCTGGAATTGCTGAAATCCGTCGGAATGAACAAAGGACGCGAATGGATGCAGGTCATCAGACAGGATGCTTACGTTCGTGTCATCTATCAGAGTCGTATCTAGACGTATAAAGGGTCCACTATCAATCCAACTGCGCACACCTCACACCATCATAGAGCCTCCACCAGCGTTAAAAGTCTCCTGCTGACATGCAGGATCGATGGATGCATGAGATTGTCTCCTTACCCGTACACGTCCATCCGCTCGATACAATTTGAAACCAGACTCGTCCGACCGGGCTACATGCTTCCAATCATCAGCAGTCCATTGTCGGTGTTGACGGGCCCAAGCGAGGCGTAAAGCTTTGCGTCGTGCAGTCATCAAGGGTACACAAGTTGGCCTTCGGCTCCGAAAGACCATATCGGTGATGTTACGTTCAATGGTTTGCACTCTGACAATTGCTGATGACCCAGCGTTGGAATCTGCAGCAATTTACGGAAGGGTTGCATATCTGTCATGTTGAACGATTTTCTTCAGTCGTCGTTGGTCCCGTTCTTACAGGATCTTTTTCCGGCCGCAGCAATGTCGGAGATTTGATGTTTTACGTGCTTCCTGATATTCACGGTACATGTTGCTGATAGTAGCCCCATATTTCGACCGTTTACATACCTCTTTTATTGAATACGCACATCTATACCAGTTTCTTTAGAGTTTCAGTGAGTAAGTATATCAGCGTTCAAGTCTCTTTGCCACTATGAAGAACTTTTCTCTGTTTGTGTAAAGAGTGTTTCTTTGAACTTGAGGCCACAACGCAACGTACGAAAAAATATTGTAGATGAACAGTTAATATTAGTGCTACAATATGCCTCCTCCTCACAATCCCTCCTGCTTTGGCGGGATCAGCTTTGTATTTTTAAATGAAAATGGACCATTTTTAGTACATATTCGGATCCTACGTCAATTATACGTATGGTTTACTCCAATCATTGTTTACTATACGTGGTAGATGATGCTGTAGTCGACAAATATAAAGTGTGTCTGTTTTTGCAATTAATTTGATTCTAAATTTTATTTACGGCGTAAATGTAAACCTTTATGATTTGACGGTTGATGCTGATGTTCACACATTATTTGAATGTTGCTAATGTGATTGGACAGTACTAGTAATATGGCTAAACATTGACATTTCTGGCAAAAAAGCTACTTGCACGGTAATTTAATTTTCTGTTCCCTACGAGTTTGCTTGTGGTGAGTCCATAAGCCATCGGAATACTTGAATTCGGTGGCCGCCCTCGGTGGCCGCCATCAAAGTGACTGATTTCGGTGTGTGTTTCCATCCAAACTCTCGGGATGGCTGCTACGAGGCTATCGGCGGAATACAGATAACGGCCACTGTAATAAGGTGAAATTGCACGAAGTGATAGTGACAGGTGTATCTGCCATGGACTCTCACCTAAATCAACCACCCCATTGGTGAGAGGCATGGGAACTCACGGGTATCAAGCTTGCAGATGGGAACATTTCGAATATTTACATCGACCGTTAGAACACAGAGGTTTACGTCTACATGTTAAGTGAAATGTATAATCAAATGCATCGGTTCTTAATTGGAAAAACAGACGCACATCGCAACTGCCGATTTGTAATTTTTGGCGGAGGTTCCGTATATGCAAGAAAAATTGTGGATTATTTAACCCCACACAAGCTGGAGGGATGGTGAGGAGGTGGTGAGTTGTATCACATACGTATGTTCCCCTTACAAATATTAACTTATAACGCAGAAATTTGTTTTTGTACCACGAGTCGTTATCGAGATATTTTACTCGTATCAATTACAATAAACACCCTATATAACTCAGAACCACAGAAGAACCTATGGCATTTCGAAGTTATGTATAACACACTTATTAAGTGTACACAGTGTAAATAAACTTTTTAATGTGATACTCGTTGGAGACGTCTAATTCTAATTATTGGCCACCTCAACTACCGATAAAGTAACATTTATAATAACAGGACGTTACTTCATATCAAAATCAGTAACGGCACGTAATAACGCATTCGCTATTTTTCCCAGGCGGCTCATTTGCAGATTCATGTTTACTGGCACGTTTTCCGTTCTGTTATCGCACTCCTTCGCGCTGCGTCAACTTTCTCTAATAATTATGACACCCCTGATACAAACTTTGCAATTTCACACCCCTTGTGCCCTCTCAACTTAGAACCCAAGCTGCCGTTTGTGTTGCTGTGGCCTTAACCGGAGCCGGCCATTGTGGCCGAGCGGTTCTAGGCGCTTCATCCGGAACCACGCGGCTGCTACGGTACCAGGTTCGAATTCTGCCTCGCCCACGGATGTATGTGATGTCCTTGAGTTAGTTAGGTTTACGTAGTTCTAAGTCTATGGGACTGATGACCTCAGATATTAAGTCCCAAAGTGCTTAGAGCCATTTGAACCATTTGAACCTTAACCTGAACCGTTGTAAGTGAAGATACACTGAGCTGACAGAAGACATGGGATGGTGATAGGCACATAAACATATGGCGGCAGAACCGCGTACACAAGGTATAAAATGACAGTACATTCGGACAGCTGTCACTTGTACTCAGTTGATTCGTTGATTCACGTGAAATTGTTTCCGTAGGATGGGAATTAACAGACTTTAAACTCGGAATGGTTTTGGAGCTACACGCATGGGACATTCCATTTAAGAAATCGTTAAGCAATTCAAGATTCCGAGATCCACAGTGTCAAGAGTGGCTCGAGAATACCAAACTTCAGGCTTTACCTCTCACCACGGACGATGCACGTACAACACAACGTCCGAGAGCAGCATTGTTTACGTAGAGTTGTCAGTGCTTATACACAAGCAACACTGCTTGAAATAACTTCAAAAATCGATGTGGGGGGGTAGGACGAAGGTAGCCATTAGGGCAGTGCGGCGAAATATGGTGCTGATGGCCTACAGCAGCTGAGGATCGAGCGAGTGCATTTACTAACAGCACGACTTCATCTACGGGGCCTCTCCTGGGAGCGTAACTCTATCGGCTGGAGCCTAGACGACTGCAAAACCGTAGCCTGGTCGGGTGAGTCCCGATTTCAGCTGGTAAGATCTGATGGTAGGGTTCGAGTGTGGCGCAGACCCCACGAAGCCATGGACCCAGGTTTTCAACAAAGCACTGTGCAAGCTGGTGGTGGCTCCATAACGCTGTGGGCTGTGTTTACGTGGAGTGGACTGAGTCCTCTGGTCAGCTGAGCCACTCATTGACTGGAAATGGTTATGTTCGGCTTCTTCGAGACAAACATTTGCGTTCATGGACTTCATGTTCGCAAACAAGGATGTCACCGGATCGCAGTTGGCCGCGACTAGTTTGAAGAATATTCTAGACCATTTGAGCGAATGTTTTAGCCACCCAGGTGGCTCCACATGAATCCGATTGAACATTTAAGGCACATAATAGAGAAGTCCGTTTGTGCACAAAATCCTGCACCGGCAGCACATAAGGAGGTCCGACTTGATATCAGTGGTTCAAATCAAATGGCTCTGAGCACTATGCGACTGAACATATGAGGTCATCAGTCTCCTAGAACTTAGAACTACTTAAACCTAACTAACCTAAGGACAGCGCACACATCCATGCCCGCGGCAGGATTCGAACCTGCGACCGTAGCGGTCGCTCGATTCCAGACTGAAGAGCCTAGAACCGCTCGGCCACACCGGCCGGCTGATATCGGTGGGTACCCCATAACTTTTGTCACCTCAGTGTATGCTGTACACACTTACGGAAGCTACGGATATGGTGTTGGATTTAGTACATTAACCAGTCTGAGACACTAACCAGTGACACTCAAGACAACTATAATTACAAACAATGCACTCTTGGGACAGTCTGTCGTTCAGCAAATTGTATCTCAGAAGAGCAATTTTTAATATAATAAAATAGCACCAACCGCATACAGCTTTTTATGTTTTTGCTGGTGACCCGTTTCGACCACTGTACAGATTATCAGAGCGCTTTTTGTGTTTAGAGAGTAACGTGAATGTTTTAGAGGAATGTAAACTACACTACGAAAATAAACATGGCACGTCAACATACACGTAAAAGGGAGACAGCTATACCTACGGGACTCTGATGAATCTGGTGAGGAGCAGTCGCCACTCTAGTAGGTATACAGCCTATGCTGTATGACATGAAATTTACGTCGCTTAAACAGCGGAATCTCTACCCACAGTCTCCAACATTGCGCCACTGGTAGCCAATGATTATAGGTAATAATTTCTCGCCATCATTGCGTGACATATGTTACGCACTTGTCCCTATAGAAGGGCAATAATGTACCTTTTGGGTCTTAACATTCTTGGATTGTAGCTCCTTTTAGTAGTTAAAGGCCACATTAATTTTGAATATAATTATGAGAGACATAATTTTCAATGTATAATAACTATTTCGTTTTCTGATCAGTAGTAGTAACATACCCACTTTGACGATGCTGTCTTGATTAATGGCGAGGCAAAGGTTGTAAGGTAGTGCCCATGTATCTTTCACGTGTAGATCTTCAGAACGTTACCATGGTTACCGATGGCGTCCCTCCAACATCTCATGGCTGTTACGTACAGAGCCCTATTAAGGGTACTATGCGTATTTTTACATGTTAATACCTTATGTTCTTTCTTTTTACTCAATTTAAGTTTTATGATTTAATAAATCTTATTTGTATGTTCGATACACCTATGGTCTGGATGTAAATATTGTACACAAGTACTTGTATTTAGATTTTATTCAACGTGTTTCACATCATCGGCTGACAATGATGTAATGCTTGAGATGGTGGAGGGAGCTCCAACTATTTCAGCGATATAAATCGCATGTCAGGTAGCAGTAGTTATACGCCTCCTAGAGTGACGCCTGCACCTAGTCGGCATCAGCAGACTCCCATGGGTACATCCGCCTTCCTTTTACGTATTTGTGTATGTGCTATGTTTATATTTGTACTTGTAGTTTTCATTCATTTAACTACTTTCATGTTCCCGTCCTCATAGAGTAAGCGGTCTGATGATGACTAGACCAGTGAATTAAACCGGTCATCAGTAAATAAATGAACATCTTTATGCATTTGTGAATGTTTTATTATATAAAAAAATTAACATATCCGCTGACTTTCCGATAGAAACAGGATAAATAGTTTCAAAAATTTTAATTTCAGAAGTGCAGTTCCTTTGCAAGGAATTACGTGAGTAAGGTTGTATATCATGCCTTCTCTGAACACTGTATCGTAGGTCGTTGACAACATAACGAATGTAGCTGCGGTTTTAAGTTTTATTTGAAATCCTGTCGCGATGTAGGTGGTGAGTGACGGAACTCCATCTGCGCAGCTTCCACATGGCCGGAAGCCGGGTTTTTCACCGGGATTGCTGCGAGCAGCTACTTTGTACAAAAGGACAAACAATCTTCGCTAACACCTAGGACGTCTTGTTAACATTATCAACGTAACAGCTGCTCAGAAGAAGAGAAGACACAGTCCCTACAGCGAAGGCGGTGGAACACGTAACTTTAAGGAAAATAGAGACAGTGGATGACCTACGTAGACACACGACGTGGCAACTGTTTCTCCAAAAGCCCTGCTGCCAACAAGAATGAAACAAGTTTTGCTTAGCGTACAGAGCTAGACGTAAATGGTTCAAATGGCTCTGAGCACTATGGGACTTAACATCTATGGTCATCAGTACCCTAGAACTTAGAACTACTTAAACGTAACTAACCTAAGGACATAACACACATCCATGCCCGATGCAGGATTCGAACCTGCGACCGTAGCGATCGCTCGGTTCCCGACTGAAGCGCCTAGAACCGCTCGGCCACACTGGCCGGCTGCTAAGTTAAAGACAAACAAAACTGATGCATAATGTTTCTCTCCAGTTGAAAACTATCAGATCAATTACTGAACAACTGTAGGTATTATGAATGGTTTTCTTGCTAAAATATTTCTCCTTTGTATTAGATACAAAACTGAGTCTTCGTTTTCAGTTGCATTAATAAAATATTTGACTATGTTTATCAATCATGAAGTATCCAGAATGAGATTTTCACTCTGCAGCGGAGTGTGCGCTGATATGAAACTTCCTGGCAGATTAAAACTGTGTGCCCGACCGAGACTCGAACTCGGGACCTTTGCCTTTCGCGGGCAAGTGCTCTATCAACTGAGCTACCGAAGCACGACTCACGCCAGGTACTCACAGCTTTACTTCTGGCAGTACCTCGTCTCCTACCTTCCAAACTTTACAGAAGCTCTCCTGCGAACCTTGCAGAACTAGCACTCCTGAAAGAAAGGATATTGCGGAGACATGGCTTAGCCACAGCCTGGGGGATGTTTCCAGAATGAGATTTTCACTCTGCAGCGGAGTGTGCGCTGATATGAAACTTCCTGGCAGATTAAAACTGTGTGCCCGACCGAGACTCGAAATCCGGATGTTTGGCTTTCTCTGGCAAGTGTTCCACTGACCGAACTATCGAAGCACGACTCACGACCTGTCCTCACAGCTTCACTTCCGTCAGCACTTCGTCTGCTACCTCCTCCCGAGTTCGAGTCTCGATGCGGCACACAGTCTTAATCTGCCAGGAAGTATTATATCAGCACGCACTCCGCTGCAGAGTTAAAATTTCATTCTGGAACCGTCGGTTTATTTCCCATTACAAACAAATTGAAATTTTATGTGTCCATTCGGACGACCGCTCTGAACTTAGTCTGTGTAATTGTGTAAACATGTGTCACTGATGTAGTAAAAAAAAGTTTGTCTCTCAGTTAAATAATCAGATAGCTGTGTAATTTGTGTGTTACAGGAATATGGTACCGGTGTGTAAAGTTATATAAGCAAATACCATATTAGCTAGGGCTCCTTGTGCTTGCCAAACACATGGTACACAAAGTAGGCGTGTACCCCCTGAGGATCGTGTAATTATACCCTCAGTTGCTACAGATTACAGCAATGGAATGAAATGTATCACGGAAAACTTTCTTTGTAATTCAAAAATCTTGAAAAATAAATGGTTTAAGTACATAATTAATCACTCAAATGCGTGTTCTGTAGCGCTAAATGTGCGTCGTGCTGTAGGATAATTCTGTGGAAGTGTCATAGTTATCGTCCTCTGTAGGCAAAGTTCTGCTGAAGTCAATGTACTTACCTCATCATAAACGAAAGTGAAATGCTTTGCGAATAGATATCTTAGTTATTACGTACCTCACCGCGATCAAGAAAGTACTATAATGTAACGTATTGTTGTGATACGGAAAAGGCTATCTCTTTGTAGCTATACCACAAAAGTTACTACTAAAACATGTTTCACTTTCCAGAATAATACAGAAAAACTGTGCGGATATAAAACAGATACACCGCAAAAGCAACAATGTAAATTGTGTCACATATTAGTAGCGTCGTGATATAATCGTGTAGCTGTCACATAAACTAACCACTGTGTCATCTGGTACCTCTCAGAAAGTACTTTTAATCCAGAATGTATTTTCAAGTAAACCAAACTGTTGCATTAAAATCTCATTAGCATTACCGATACATGTTCTAAGTATGTCAGCCTTATAGTCGTTACGTAATCGTGCAACTAACAAGCGAGAATGTACACACACAATAACACTGTGTCGTCTGTTCACTATAACAATGCACTCGTAAATACTGTCTAATTATGTTCCCTAGGTTCTAGATTGGATAGTGAACTTAAAAACATTGTTGCATGTTAACAGTTTCTAAGTCTGACAAAGCATACTAGTAACGTGAAGTGAGAAACTTTATGGCAAAGACTAAGTTATAAAGCAGATTATATTTCAATAAACGTTTTTACATGTGAAATGTGGTACAATCCTTTACTCTTCCTAGTATGCAGAGTTTCAACTTCAACGCAATTATCATGTGGTATACGTCGGATTCTGTAAGGTCCATTGTAAACTAGAAAGAATTTGTCACTCAAGTGTTTCTTCTTATGTGACAATGAATGAGCTTTAATGAGAACTTTCTGACCAACATATAATTTCTTTGCATTTGCTTTACCGTGTAGTTTTCTCCTTTTGTCTGCTGCAGATTTTATATTTTTAATAGCCAAATCAATTATGCCTTTGTGTCGAAGTTTACGTGTATTCGGGAAAGGTACAAGATCTCTGATTCTGTTCGGTGGTTCTTCATTCTTCAGTACAAGAGTAGGTGGTAAAGCAGTGGAGTCATGAGGCATTTCATTCAGCACATTTTGAAATAAGTGTAAATATATGTCCCAATGCTGATGCTTTCTGTGACAATAAAGTCTGCAAAGCTTATTGATTTCTTTCATAATCCGTTCGGAGGGGTTACAATGTGGTGAGTACAATGAAATAAAAACAGGTTTGATTTTATGATTCCGAAGCATGCGTGACCGAACAGCAGATCTGAATTGCGGTCCGTTATCTGAAATGACTTTAGCAACGTGGCCAACTTCACGTAAGAAATTTTTAACAAAGGCGTTGGATACAGACCGTCCAGTGGCTTTACGTAACTGAGCAAAAGAAACAAATTTTGAAGTAAGTTCAACAGCGACTAGAACGTACGAAAATCCATTCGATGTTCTGACAAGGGGTCCCAAGAGATCAACAGCAGCAAATTCTTTTAATTTAGAAGGAATGATAGGAAACAACAGAGCACGATGTGAGATAGTAGATGGTTTCGCCTTTTGACAAAGTTTACAAATAGACAAGACTCTTCGAATTCTCTTTTCCATATTGTTAAAATAACAAGTCGTCCGAAGAATATGATAACATTTTCGTGGGCCAAAATGTGCATAGCTGAAATGAATGTACCAAATGAGCTTATTAACAAAATCGTCAGGAATGAAAAGTACCCATAGCTTGTCATCAACAGTGCAGCGTTTGAACAGTATGTTGTTTCTAACCAGATAATAATGCCGAATCTGTGTGTGTGTCTTTTCATGCCATTTGCTTTTGATGTCTTTCCAAATCGGATCTTGTTCATGAGCAATGTCTTTTAAAGATGTGGAGATGAAGTTTTCAAAGGCGACTTTCTGAATGTAAAGAATACTGAAATTTTTTTCGAGGTTCCCTTCTGTGTTATTTTTCTCAAGCCCAGCCGGTGCACATGACAGTGCATCCACAACAATGTTCTCCTTGCCGGGAATGTAGACTATTGTGAAGTGGAATTCTTGCAGAAACAATGCCCAACGTTTTAACCTGTCATGATTTAATTTTGAAGACATAAGAAATTGTAATGCACGATGATCACTGTATACTTTTACGTGCTTACCAGAAAGAAAGAAACGGAATTTGTTAAATGCCCAAACGGTAGCTAAAGCTTCTAATTCAGTAACGGAATAATTTTTTTCAGATTTTGTTAGCACTCGGCTAGCAAAAGCAATGGTTTTCTGAACAGTAGTGTAATTTTCTGTGGCTTCTTGAAATAAAAGGGCACCAAGACCGACTTTAGAAGAATCCGTGCCAAGGCAGAAATCTTGTGATAGATTTGGATGAGCTAGTATTGGCGAGTTAAGTAGCGATTCTTTCAAAGAATTGAATTCCAACTGTGCTTGTCCGTCCCAGTTCCAAATAGTATTTTTTCCAGTGAGAGAACAAAGTTTTGGTGCAACTAGAATTTGCATATTCAGAAAACGACGGTAAAAATTTACGAGACCTAGAAAACTGCGGACTTGTCTTTTTGTAGATGGAACTGGAATGGCTCTGATTGCTTCTAGCTTTTCAGGATACGGCTGAATGCCTTCAGAAGAAATAATAGGTCCCAAAAACCTCACCTTTGACCTACCGAATTCAGACTTTTCCAAGTTAACTGTAATTCCAGATTCTGCAAAAATACGTAACAAACTGTTGAGGATGCGATTATGTTGTTCCCATGAAGCTTCTGCTATTAGAATATCATCCAAATATAAGGTGATGTGATGTTTTAAGAAATCATGTAATATGGAATTTAGCCCACGAATGAACGCTGCCGAATAAATGTTCAAACCAAAAGGAAGTTTCCGAAATTGATAACAAACGCCGAAGCAAAGGAAAGCTGTGTATTTTCTACATTCTGGATGAAGTTCGATCTGATAAAAGCTGGATCTGAGATCAATAGAAGGCAACACTTTTACACCATTAAAATTTTGAAGAAGTTCTTCCATCGTTTGCGGCCTGTCTGTTTCAGGAATGATGATAGTATTCATTTGTCTCGAATCTAAGACAAGCCTGATCGATCCATTTTTCTTCTCAAAAACATGTAATGGATTGTTGTATGAGCTTACTGCAGGCTCAATAATGCCCTCGTCAAGCATAGATTGTATTTCTGTTCTAACACGGTCCCTATAATGTGCTGGAATTACGTATGGTCTAACACAAAATTTAGTATGCTCACGAGCACGAAATTGGTATTGAAATCCCTTGATTGTTCCTGTTTTGTGAGTAAAAACCGTGGAATGTGCTTCTAAAATCTCAAAAAGGTCTTGCCTTTCAGTGTCCTTACAATTCTCAATTGTTTGAATTTTATTCTGAATTAACTCATTAGTATTAAATATGCCGTCGATATCATCCCTGTCAGTACTTGCAGAGTGATTGTTAGTGTTTAGTTCTGTAGAAAATTCCGAACTGTTGTCTAACAGAAGGTAAAGCTGATTAATTTCCTCATCATGGTTTAAGAGCCAATCTTCAAATTTCAAAGCTATTGAATTACCTTCTTTCTCTAAACTTATTTCAGCATCGTGAAAGTTTAAGATTGCTTTGTATTCATTCAAAAAGTCTACTCCCAACATAATTTCCGTCGACAATAATGGAACAATAAGAAAGTTCATAGAGAAGCTGTGGCTTTGACAAAAGAATTCTGAGTTGGTTTGTTGGCGTACATCTACACTTTTTCCAACGATTGCACATTGTAATTTAATCTTACGTAACGGAAGTGTGGGGCAATTACTGAAATGGGACTGCCAGAGTCAAGTACTGCCGTATATTTTACGTCATTTACTGTAATGTGAATCACAGGATATGCAATGTTGTTATGTTTTACGTCGTGTTCCTGGAGTAAGATGTACATAATGTCTTCCATTTTTACGTAATTACTAGCTACGGCAGCTGCATCGTCAGTTTCATAAGTAAGTTTTGTGGCTGCCAGCGGTATGGGTCATAGCCTATTGTGTCTTTGTTGTCGCGAATCGTTATTAGGATTAGGAGACCTAACTTCTACAAATTCACCTTGTCGAGAGGGCCCTGTCCTGTTTGAATCCCGCCAGTTCTGATGAAATTCAGGTCTGTCGTTACGATTATATCGTCTGTCGTCAAATCGATAGTTTCCATAGTTTCTTTTTTGTCGGTCATGTGGTGGAGAATTTCTCTTGGAATCGTAACTGCGCACTGAACTGTTGCGTCTGAAGTCATTCCGTCTCCCTTGATAATAATTGTTTTGGTTCCGATATTGTCTGTTTCTATGGTTATCTCTGTCATATTCATTACTACGGAAATGCGATCTATCTCTGTAACTATTATTCTGCCAACGGTTGTCATAAGGGTGGTGTCTGTTTTGGTCACGATTTACGTTGTAAGAATAGCCTTGTCGTGTAAAGTTATTGTTTCTGTCGTCACGGATTTGTGACGGATGTGACCTGTAACGATTGTCCGCGACAGTCTGTGTCAATTTCTAATTCTTGTAAGAGTCCCTGGAAAGCTTCAATGTCGTCTTTGCAAATTCCTGCCAAAATAATATGACGTAAATGTTCAGGTAATTTGATTAAGCAAATGCGGATGAGTTCTGAGGGGCTGTATGGGTTTGTGCAACATGTCTTCAAAATATTTCACAAGACTGGAAAATTCAGATTGTTCGAAATGTTTCATCATTATGATGCTATGTTTTACTCGGTCTTGTGTAGCTTGAGACCAATATGCTGAGAGGAAGACATGATAAAATTCTCCTTCACTGTGACAATCGTGAATGACCGATCGCATTCTTACAGCTGGTTCATTCTCTAAATAGCCACACATAAATTCTAATCTGTGCTCTAATGACCAGTTGGGAGGAAAACAATGAGAGAATTGATGAAGCCACGCTTGTGGATGAATGTCGTCGCCGGAATTCTTAAATGTTTTGAATTTACGTGTAGTAATGAACAGCTTATAGTCAAAATAATCATGTCGGCAAGTCACAAATCGGTCATTGTTACTTCGTTTCGGCGGTTCCATCTCAAAATTCGGTGTACCTTGCCAATTTCTTTCATAATTTCTGAAGTGCCTCGTGTTATTATTTTGTGGCTGTTCCGTTTTTCTATGTCCCTCTTCACGTATTGGAGCGCGAGTGTCCTCTGGAATATGAAATACTTGTATTACCTGCGTCAACTGATCTTGTACTTCCCGGATTCCTCTTTTGTGCTGTGTATTGATTTGATTTTGATTTTGTTTGAATTTTCTAGTTTGTTCATACTCTTCCATGTCAGTGAAGGCTACGGGTCTTGTGTCATTCAGATCATCATCTACCTTTGTAGATAAGTTAGTGAACTGATCCGAAAGTTCTGCTACTTTCTCTGATAGTGAACACATTTCCTCAGTGTGTTTTTCTGAACCAAGTTTCAGTGTCCATTTGTGTTGAAATTGAATCTACTGTGTCCTTGAAGTTTTCCTGAGTTTTTGCAAGTAGCGTAACCGAATCGGTAGATGCAACTGAGTCAATTTTAGTACACAAGGTCTCATGATTTTCATGAACAATGGTTTGCAGTTCTTTTATGGCTGCTTCGTGATTCTGTAATGCATTTTCATGCCGCGAAAAAATAGGTTGGAAATGCTCACAAATTTGTGTCTTTACGTCATTACAGACTTTTTGACATTTTGATTCGATGTTATGTAACTCAGTAGTTAAATCTTCACGTGTTTGTTCAAGCGTGGTGTCTAACTTTTTGAGATTTTGCTCCACTGTGTCTAACTGTTGCTGTGTTTGTCTCTGATTTTGTTTCATTTGTTGCATTTGCACCGGCAACATTCACATTTTGAAAAGCAGAAAATGTGTCTTGACTTATTTGAGAAAACGGCGAGGACGCAAAACCTGAATCTACAGTATTTGCAAGATTGTGTCCTGTCATTTTGGACTCCTGAGGCAAGCTGTTGCCGACCGATCGATTGATAATGCTTCCCTGTTCACTAATTGTTCCACTGCCTACACCATTATTTGCAGCCCGCTCCATTTCCCCACGCACAATTACCAAATTGCTACTTTGAACATTAGTTAATTCATCACTCGACGGCGCTAACAAACTGCTTTCGTCTTCACTGTCATTTCTCAGTTTACTTTGGAGCCTAGTATTACGTTTTTCACACGCCATTATTGTCACAATATTTCACACGACAACACAGAAAAACACAATTTGAAGAGCAAAACAAGAAAACACATTAACATAACATTGAAAATAATATCTCGTTAATTGCAAGCGCAGCTGCGAAATACTTGGTGCAAATCTACATGCATGCCACAACTATTTTACTGTACAAGAATGAAAAATTACAACTACAAAGGAAATTCTCTCTACAATTACGCGCTAGCAATAAACAATGGCTGCACTAATTACACAAACTACAAGAAAAAATCAGAAGATTCCAGTGAGGTATCCTCGGGTAAGGGTCGACATATCAAAACGTCCCCATAGAACAATTATACATGACTGTGCTTAAACTGATACACAATATTTTTTTAGCGCAACGCAGTCTGACTTTCAAAAACCCCTACAAAAGAATGGCCCTGACTAACATTAACCTATACCTTTCACACATCACTTACCTCATCAAAACTCTTCGTTACTCGAACTACTGCAATACAGCGAGCGCCACTACTGCCAGCTAAATAAAAGATTCAAACTACTGAAGGCACTAACTACTGATAGGCATAGTTAGCAAATGAAAAATTTTGATAGAGAACAAACAATGTATTTACCTTAATAGTGTTCAAAAGTCATAATATATATAGCAGTTCATAACATCCAGTCTTACAAATTTCAAAACTCCACCATTTCTCTCCCCACATCCGCCACTGCTGGCGGCTCACCTCCAACTGCACAACCCTACGCGCAGTTAACAGCCAACTGCCCAACACTACAATGGCCAACAACAATGCAAACCAGCCACAGACTGCACACAGCACAGCCAGTGATTTTCATTCAGAGCGCTACGTGGCGTTACCAATAAAAAAACCTACACAGCCTACTTACAACCCTTACAACAGCCGAGCGAACCTGAGATTGCAAGACATTTCATTGGTATCGCTCATCCAGTGGAATACAACATTACAGTTCACTGCATTTTCACCCAATGGGATAGTGTTATTTAGGAAACTACTGATATTAATTTAGCAAACGACCTTATAAATGGAGGCGTACGTTCTTACTTTAATTCTGTCTGAAATCCTGTTCTCACCATGGACAAACAACAACGTGTCAGAGTTAGCAGTAACTACTCACTCGTTTTCGAACCGAGCTTCCAAAAGTCTTAAACGATCTGCAGTATCCCGCCATTAAGTGTAGTGTCATATTGTGAATTCATATTTCGCTGTCCACAGCTTCAGACTTCAGTTATCATTGTTGTAAGGTGACGCTAGTTGTTTATGGTTTGTTTTCTATCGATATACACATTGTCTTTTGTTTCCTTGTCGATCTAGGCCCGCTCACCTATTTGTTGCTTTATGACATAGTCTAGAATAATGACCTGTATAATATCGATGCAGCAAAACGAAGTCATAGGGAGAAAAGTGCCGTCATACTGATGATAGGTCAGTATGGTGTAAAAAGGCACATTCGGAGTGTAAAAGCTTTCGTCCAGCAGGCTGACGTCACGGAATATATCCGCCACCGCATCTGAAAACCGAATTTGGGATATCTTGTAGCAGAGGCAGGATGTCCAGGAGAGCTTTTCGGACGAGAACACCAGGTCGTATGAAGTCATCGTTGCCTAATGATGGTGGTCGAGCACACCAACTTGTTACGGTTTCCGGGATAAAGGGCTGCAAAAAGGAAACCTCCATCGGTCTGGCAGACATCAATACGACTCGAATCACGCCCTCTTTCTCAGTTGTGCTCAGCTGTTTTCGGTATCCAGGTGCATGTGTAATGCCGAACGACGAAGCCTACACCAGCCACTAACGTCGAGAGGGAGGCCGCTTGCAGTACAAGATGACACACTCAGCCACTTACTCCGCTCTTTGACTCCAGAAGCTGTAGGCGTCTGCTTAAATGAAATCTTGCACACAGACCACTTGTCGAATTCACACATCTGGGTCATCTGCTGGGTGACTTCTTTCCTGTAGGCGACCACCTGCCCCAGGTGCGTCGACTGTTCAAGTCTGGGCTGATAGCCGCCCAGCTACGCTGCAGATGTACGCCGATCCGCTGATCACCGCCCACTGCAGACATACCGGTGTTGTGCTCTACGGCCACGAGGCGGCAAAGCTTTTTGGGACGGTGTGTGTTACACAGCGGTGGCAGCGTGCGGTCATGGTCCGCTTTCTGCAGTCTCGCTGACATCGCCGGCCGTCGCTGGGTGTACTCACTGCCTCCCTGCCAGGCAGTCGGTCTCATCTGCACGCCGCACTCAAGTCGCCTACTTCGCAGAAGAGGGGAGAGGGGCGGGGGTCAACAACCCCCACTACAGTGGTTATCTTATCTCTCTCTTCTTCTTCTTTCAGTCAATCTGTCCTCAGACAGGTATCTGCTGGACCTCCAACACATCTCCCTGTTCTGAGCATCCTCCTCCACTTGCTTGAAACTTCTTCCTTCTACATTTACCTTCACGATTCTCAGTAGTACACAGTTCCTAAGTGTTGTGTGTCCCATCCAAGATGTTTTTCTCTTCTGTGTCGTCCTCATGAGGTTTCCTCTGCTACCCTGCTCATCACCTCATTTCTCGTTCAGTTGAACCATTTCACTTCCGCAATTCTTCTCAGCAACAACATTTACAAATTTTCTCAATATTTTCGTTCTTTCTGTCTGACTGACTACGTTTCAGATCCATGAGGCATCACACTCCCCACAAAACATCTGGCGAACCTCTTCGTAAGTCTAATGGGGATATTCCCGCTCTCAGCAAACCTTTCTTTCTCCCGAAAGCTCCCTTTCCCACGGAGATTCTACGTCTCTGTACAGCTTCGCTGGAAGTTATCAAGTCTCCCACGTGATGGAATGACTGAATCTGCTCTAATACGGTTCCATCTAGTAATATACTCCTATTAACCGAGTCATCTTCTTTTATGCTTCTCATCATTTTGGTCTTGCCAATATTCAGTTTCGTTTAAAACTCCTTACGCACCCTTCAAATATTCTCCATCATTACCTGGAGCTTCTTCTGTCCCTCCTAGCATAGTCATATCATCGGTGTACTTTACGGTTTTTATTCTTTTTCCTCCCACTACAAGTCCTTTTAATTTTTCCGAGGCTTTGCTTATTAGCTATCCAGCATATATATTAAAAAGTGCTGGTGATACACGTCAACAACGTCACACACCTCTTCCAATACCCACTTCTTCAGTTTCATCTTCTTCTTCTCTAACTACCTCTTTATGCCCATAATAGATTTGCTTTATCAACCTTCTGTCCTTCCCATTTATACCAACACCTTTCAGAATCTTCGGTAGCATACACCAAACGATTGTACCAGATGCTTTTTCCTAGTCAAAAAAACTAAAGCACATTTCTTTATCAACTTGCAGAAGCCTTCCTGCCATTTCTTCAGAGAACGAACTGTATCTCTGATCCCTCTTACTTACCTAAATCCGAACTGACATTCTCTTATATTCTCCTCTATTTTCCTTGCTATTCTTCTCAGCACTAGTCTGGTCACAGCCTTGGTAATATGGCGTACGAAACTAATTGTCCTGCAGTCTTTATATTTACTGGCATTGCACTTGTTTGGTAAGGGAACCGCTACGGTCATTACAAGATCTTCAGCCCAGATAACTATGTCATGCATTCTACTGATCATCATCATCATCATCATCATCATCATCTTGGACAGTTTCCAGCAACTGGCTGGGTCTGTCGGGAACACAAGCCTCTCCATCGCGTTCTGTCTTTCCACCATTCCCCCTCTTTCACCTTCGTCCAGTTCTCTCCTCTTCTCATCACACATTCCTTCACTCCCTTCACCCATCTATCTCTTGGTCTTCCTCTGGGCCTCTTCCCCTCCAGTTGCAGATCAAACATCCTCTTTGGCATTCTTCCCTCATCCATTCTCTTCATGTGTCCATACCACTGCAGTCTTGATTTTTCTATCCTGTCCTGTACTGGTTCCTCCTTTAGTCTTTCCCTCACATACACATTTCGCAATCTGTCTCGTCTTGTTACACCCAACCTGCTCCTCTGGAACTTCATTTCACTAGCCTGTATTCTACTTTTGTCGCTTTTGTGCATTACCCATGTCTCACTTCCGTATGCCAATATGGGGACAAAGTAGGTTCGGTATATAATTCCCTTGGATTTCTGTGGCACCTCCTTGCTCCAAACAAGCTCCCTAATGCATCTGTAGAACTGCCCTGCTTTTCTGCACCTTTCATTTATTTCCATTGCGTTTCCCCCCTTACTTTCAATCACGCTTCCCAGGTACTTGAAGTTCTCTACCACTTGTAGTTTTTCCCCTCCACAAGTTATATCCACATTTGGCCTATTCTTCTTCCTTGTTGTGACAATTATTTCACTTTTCTTTGCAGAGAAATGCATTCCATATTGTGCTGCCGTTGCCTCCCATGCATCTAACTGCTCTTGCACCTCCTTCTCGCAATTTCCCCATAACATCAGGTCATCGGCAAAAAGCACTGCTTTCATTTTATGATCTCCAATTGCATCTGATAACTTGCTGTAGGATTTCATCCATAACAATAATAAACAATAAAGGCGAAAGTGCACTTCCCTGTCGCAGCCCATTTTCCACCTTGAACCATGCAGTACGTTCCCTCCCCACTTTCACACAACTCTCACTTCCCTCATACATTTTTCTGACTTTTCGTGTTATCTCTTCATCTATCCCTTTTGCGTTCAGCACATTCCAGAGCTTGTCCCTACAGATGCTGTCATACGCCTTCTCAATATCTAAAAAGGCCATGATTAAGTCCTTCCCGTACTCATAGTGCCTTTCCTGCAGTTGCCTTACCGCAAATATGAGGTCCGTTGTGGATCTTCCCGGTCTGAAACCGTACTGCTCCTCTTGCAGTCTACTTTCAATACTGCTTCTTATTCTCTTCTCCAGGATCTTTTCATAGATTTTTCCACAGTGGCGTAGCAGGGTGATTCCTCTGTAGTTCTCACATCTCCTTTTATCCCCTTTCATGAAGATCGGGACTATAATTCCTTTCTTCCAATCCTCAGGAATTCTGTTCTCCTTCCACACCACCCTCAGCACTCTCTATAGCCACTGGGTTCCTACTTCTCCTGCTGCTCGTATCATATCCACTGTTACTTCGTCCCAACCTGGTGCCTTGCCCCCTTTCATCCTCTTTATGGCTTCTTCCACTTCATTCCAAGTTAGATCATCAATTTCCCCACTATTATAATCGTCTGCTGCCTTAGGCTCTCCATCGCTGTTAGTTACCCGCTTGGCGGCATTCAACAGATCTTCAAAGTACTCCTTCCAAATCTTTTTGAGCTCATGCATTTCCTCCACAACTCTTCCATTATTATCCATGATCCTCAGGAACTCGCTTCTGTCGTTCCTCTTATTTCTTACCATGGTGTAAAGTACTTTTTTGTTCCCTTCACTGTCCTCTTCTAACATTCTTGTCCATTTTTCCATCCACTTCTTCTTCTCCGCCCTTACTATGGTCTGTGCCGTTTTCTTGCTTTCCTTATATTTTACCCTAGCTTCCTCTGTTCGGGTCTGGAACCATTCTCTGAAGGCTTTGTTCTTTCGAAGTACTGCCTCTTTACATATGTTGTTCCACCATGGGGTTTCCCTACTTCTCCTCTTTGTGCTAGTTCTTCCGCACACAGTCTCAGCTGCCTCAACCAGAGCCCTCTACTGATCAGATTTGCAATTTTAATTGTAGCAGCATTCACTAAGGCTTTTCTTTTTCTCAAGATCCTGGGTCCTCTTCTCCACCTCCTATTTTTCTGTTATTGATACAAAGTGATTTTTGACACATTCTTGTTCATTCTCTAAGACTAATCCATCATAATCAGCCGTAGAACCATATAGCTCTTCTTTGTGTCCCTTCCATACATCTTTCATTTTTTCAGTATTCATGATAACATTTCCTTGCTTGTTTAGCATCCCCTTTTTCGTGTTTTATTCATTGTTACACACTTTGCAGCTTTGGAATTCCATCTGTGTTTACTTGCCTTACTAATGGTTTTATTTCCTCACATTACTCTTACATCCAGTCTTTTCTTGCTTTATCAGCAGTCCTCCTCAGTTTGTTGTTGAGTTTTCTATATCGTCGTTTTCTTTTTTATGAAGAGACATTATTCAATTTTCTCCGCTCACACATTTCATCTATTACATTCTGTGTGATCTATTCCTTTTTATTCCTCCTTTTTTCAACTTCCCAATTTCTTTCTCTGAAAGTTCCAGCATTGTATCTCTTATGGTAATCCATTCGTTTGATCAGTCCAAATTCAGTAGCACTCTTCCCAAGTTTTCTTCCACAATTCTTTTAAATCTCTCGGCATATCCATTTCTCAGTTTTGCAATATTCCACTTATATACAAGTTGTTCTTTTTTAATATGTTTCACCGTACTTCTTATGTCTACTACAAACACGTTGTGGTCTGTATTGGCATCTGCTGAATGGCAAGTTTAGGCAACCTGATTCTCTTTATAAACCTTTTATTGTTAAAATGTAATCTACCTGGTGCCTGGTTTTATTACCAATGCTTTTCCATGCGCGCAGTCTTCATTTGTGGCGTTGGCAGTCCAAAACCCTATCAGTTTATCTTGTTTTTCATTCCGTTGCCTTAATCCATCCTCTGCAACAACATTTCCGTGCTTATACCTCCCCACCACGCTGTTCCAGTCTCCCATTATCACTGTTTTTATTTGATATTTTCCATTTTCTTCACACACTTCTTCTATGTGCTTACGATGTAGACATTTACACTTGAGTAACTAAGGTATCTAAAGGGCTACTCAGTATCTCCATTGCTATTACACTATCACTGACAGGCACTATCCTGATTAGTTCTTATCTAGATTCATCTTGTACAATAACTCTACTTCTTATTTGCGATCTCCTGTCCTGTAAATCTTCTTATACTCTCCAGAAACCACCTCTCCTCTTTCCCATCGCTCTTCTCATCCTATGCCGTTGACGTCCAACAGGTTCTTCTGTCATTAGAAGCGATTTCTCATTTCGGGGACAAGAAGGTGCCTGGACTTCCACCCGCACGTCCACTCTCCAAAGAGGCCGTTGGGGCTTGGTGGGGAGGGACCACTTGTACTAGTGGTCACTCGGTGTACGATCGCCGTTTAACGTCATGCCTCGACCTCTATGCCTAGCATGAATAGACTGTTACAATCATGTATCTGTTCCTAGCGGCCCATTGTAGGTTCTCCGTCACCACCACCACTCACAATCCACACCCGGGCGACGGATGCGGTGCCTCCTGACTTACGAACAGCCGATTCCTCTGCCACTGTTGGAGTCAACCTGCAGCCACAGAACTCGGAGCAGCAGAAGGTTTAAGTTTCCATGTAAAGCTATCATCCGGCCTCATTTGTGCCTTCAAATTGATGGGGTGTCACTTTCCGAAATATCTGTGGCTGTCGAGGGCGTTACACAACTGTATTTCCGTAAGTTATGTACAACGTTCACAGGTGTATTGTGAGGCTATGATGTGGGAACGGTGCTGGAAACATTCAAACAAAGTTACATTTATTAATCACTCATGAAATACCTAAAATATGATCCAAAATGTATTGAATCGTTAGGTGTGGAGCAGAACATGGTCTTAAAAGTAATCATTCAATTTTTAATTTTCATATGTCCAACTGAATTGATTGCCGAACATGACAGCAAGTGTGTATCCTTTATGCTCCCTTCAGGAATCTGAAGCTTACGCTTTCCATCCATATTACTTAGCCAAATGGTCGTTCCTACCCTTCGAAGGTGGTATCAATCAGTCAATCAGGAGGTATCATTTTCGCCACCAAACTATCTTCATAGCGATTTCAGCGGTTAAATTAACGTACTTACAGTAACTTCAGAGCTCAACATGTCAGAAAAGCACATTATCATTCTAGCGAGGATACGGTTCGGAAATGGGACAATCCAGTGGCGTAAGAGACTTTGACAAGAGGTGGACTGTTATTGCCTGGCACGTGTAAACGTGCATCTCGGAAACAGCGAAGACGGTCGGCTGTTAGCGTGCTACCCTCGTGAGCATCTGCAGAAAGTGCTGGGACGATGGTGAAACTACGAGAAACCAGCAAGGTGTTGGAGGTCCGCACCTCATCAGAGAACGTGGAGGTTTGAGGCTTGCCCGCTCTCTAAAGCAGGATAGGCGGCGATCGGTGGAAGATATGACGACAGCGTACAACTTTGGTGCGAGCACAAGCGTTTTGGAACACACCGTTAAGCACATATTGTTGAACATGTGATCCCACGTTGACCCATCGAGAATGTTAATTAAAATTTCAGTATGCACATGATCATTGCTCCTAGATCGAAGAAAACGTGTCGCCGATTGGATGTACCACGCTGCTTGTTTCATCAGATCGATGGTCACGTCTGGATACGCTGTGATCTAGGAGAACGGGTGCAGCGCGCCTAGGACACAGGCCGGTGGGCGCAGTTTTAAGCTGCGGGAGAAGGGGGAAAATATTCATACGGTGGCTTCCATCGGACATGCGGTAGTAATTGAAGGTACAGTGACAGCTTTGGATTACGTAAACGTTATTGCGGACCTCCTGCATCCCTTCATGTTTGATATCTTCCCCCGATAGTGATGCTATCTTCCAGTAGCATTACTATGCGAGTCACCAAGCCATAATTGTCCATCAGTGGGTTTTGGAGAATGATAGTGATTTCATGTTGATTTTTTGGCCGCTGAATTGGTCTGAACTGAGCCCGATAAATCATATGTGGAACGTTATCGGACGCCAGTTTCTGCCCTATAAAACAGTGGCCCGTAATTTAAAGAAATTCCGTGACCTGTGCGGAGACATCTGATGCAACACTGCTGGCCATTAAAATTGCTACACCACGAAGATGACGAGCTACAGACGCGAAATTTAACCGACAGGAAGAAGATGCTGTGATATGCAAATGATTAGTTTTTCAGAGCATTCACACAAGGTTGGCGCCGGTGGCGACACCTGCAACGTGCTGACATGAGGAAAGTTTCCAACCGATTTCTGATACACAAACAGCAGTTGAACGTCGTTGCCTGTTGAAACGTTGTTGCGATGCCTCGTATAAGGAGGAGAAATGCGTACCATCACGTTTCCAACTTTGATAAAGGTGGGATTGTAGCCTATCGCGATTGCGGTTTATCGTATCGCGACATTGCTGCTCGCGTTGGTCGACATCCAATGTCTGTTAGCAGAATATAGAATCTGTGGTTTCAGGAGGGTAATACGGAACACCGTGCTGCATCCCAACGGCCTCGTATCACTAGCAGTCGAGATGACAGGCATCTTATCCGCATGGCTGTAACGGATCGTGCAGCCACGTCTCGATCCCTGAGTCAACAGATGGGGACGTTTGCAAGACAACAGCGATCTGCACGAACAGTTCGACGACGTTTTCAGCAGCATGGACTATCAGCTCGGAGACCACGGCTGCGGTTACCCTTGACGCTGCATCACAGACAGGAGCGCCTGCGATGGTGTACTCAACGACGAACCTGGGTGCACGAATGGCAAAACGTCATTTTTTCGGATGAATCAAGTTTCTGTTTACAGCATCATGATGGTCGCATCCCTGTTTGGCGACATCGCAGTGAACGCACATTGGAAGCGTGTATTCGTCGTCGCCATACTGGCGTATCACCCGGCGTGATGGTGTGGGGTGCCATTGCTTACACGTCTCGGTCACCTCCTGTTTGCATTGTAGGCACTTTGAACAGTGGACGTTACATTTCAGATGTGTTACAACCCGTGGCTCTACCCTTCATTCGATCCCTGTGAAACCCTAGATTTCAGCAGGATAATGCACGACCTCGTGTTGCAGGTCCTGTACGGGCCTTTCTGGATACAGAAAATGTTCGACTGCTGCCCTGGACAGCACATTCTCCAGATCATTCACTAATTGAAAACGTCTGGTCAATGGTGGCCGAGCAACTGGCTCGTCACAATACGCCAGTCACTACTCTTGATGTACTGTGGTAGCGTGTTGAAGCTGCATGGGCAGCTGCACCTGTACACGCCATCCAAGCTCTGTTTGACTCAATGCCCAGGCGTATCAAGGCCGTTACTACGGTCAGAGGTGGCTGTTCTGGGTACTGATTTCTCAGGATCTATGCACCCAAATTGCGTGAAAGCGTTATCAAAGTCAGTTATAGTGTAATATATTTTTCCAATGAGTATCATCTGCATTTCTGCTTGGTGTAGCACTTTTAATGGCCAGTAGTGTATATACCTCCGGAAACATATCACTAAGGATTTGGCCAACCTAAGAAATGCATTATTGCTGTTGTACTGTGTTCCGAACATCGACCAACACGCACATAAACAACTGGTCATAATGCTTTGGCTCGTTTCTGTATGAATAAATTGACACCACACAATAAATCGGGAGAGAGATTGTGGCGGTCTGCGAATGGACGAATACCAAGATGATGCTGGATGGGTATAATAGAAATTGACTTTGCAGCGAGACGACAATGTCATAAACAACAGATAGAGTTGTCTTGGTAGTACGACCCTCAGGAAAACATGAACTTTTAAATGACTGTGATGGTGCTGAAGTTTGTCTGTAGATGCACGTCGTCAGAACTTGTGACAAGCAGCTTCTGCATACGTCGACTGGTGGGGGTCGACACAAGCCGCTGAGCTGCCCGCAGCCGCGTGGATCTCGATGAGGGCTCGGCAGCCGCAAGCACGGCCGTTAAATGAGCCCGGAGCGAAACACTGCCTGGAGTCCGGTGCGAGCAGCGGCAGCGGCCGCAGCAGCACAATGCTGAATTAACTAGCGGCTCCGCACTGCCGCCACTGCCCTTTGTTTGCAGGTCTGCGGAAGAAGGAGGCGCCGGACA
Source organism: Schistocerca americana (assembly GCF_021461395.2). Classification (NCBI taxonomy): domain Eukaryota; kingdom Metazoa; phylum Arthropoda; class Insecta; order Orthoptera; family Acrididae; genus Schistocerca; species Schistocerca americana. The sequence continues at coordinate 247,305,526 of NC_060124.1, read as the reverse complement.
ATATGGCGGTAACTAGCCGGCAGTGTGGCAGAGGCGGCGGCTTCCGGTTGGTTACTGGGCAGCGTAGCGTATCGTGCGGCAGGCAGTGGACCCTGGCAGCTTCTTACAGCCCACCTGATACCCGACCGCATGGCTATCGTGGCAAAAGAAACGGAAATTAAGTTTAGCGATCGACACTTTGAGAGATTCCCTGATCTGTGTTGGAACGCTTAAATCCCTCCAGAACATAGGTTCTCTGCCATATTCTAAGATGTTTCACGAAGAAAAGGAGATTCACACAAAGGCTCATTACAGATTCAGGAAACGCTGTAGATTGTGGTGAGGGGCAATCTGTTTTCAGTATAATAATGACTTTTATGAACACATCGACGGGGGTGGCTATGGTAGCCCTCTTAGCCTGGCTGTGGCCAAACCGTTTATGAAAACCTTTGAACAACGAGCATTGCAGATTACCAGAAAAAGACTAGCCAGATAGTACCGCTATGTCGATGATCCTTTAGTAGTATGGTCACACAGTGCAGAGGAGTTCCATGCCTTCCCGATACTTCTCAACTGTCTCAGTCCGAAAGTCCTGTTTACTATGGAGAGGGAAAATAATGGCCAACAATTTTTTTTTTGGCGGTGTGTCTCTTATTAAGCGAGTGGACACGACGTTGGACCATAGGTTATGTAGAAAAGTCACGAAAACTAATCGTCACCTTCGTGAAGATACCAACGACCAACTCAGACAAAAAAGAGGTGGGGTCGAAACCTTGGTAGACAGGGGATACAAAATTTGTGACCCGACTTACATAAACGATGAGGCTCAACATCTACGGTCGACATTCAAGATCAACGTTTATTCTATACTAACAAGGAGATAGATCGAACACTTCGCCATAGCGAAAGAATCAGGATCAACGAAGAACAACTGACACCCAAGAGGAAAATTTTCCTTACGTTCATTAGTAAGATAACAGACCGCATTGGGAAAGTGTTGAGCAGGTATAAGTGGAAACCATCTTCAGACCGAAAAAAAAGGTAAAAGAATGTTTTAAAATCGGTAAGATAACAGACCGCATTGGGAAAGTGTTGAGCAGGTATAAGTGGAAACCATCTTCAGACCGAAAAAAAAAGGTAAAAGAATGTTTTAAAATCGGCAAGAGATATACGACATCACTTGACTACACCGAGTGTATAGGAAATACTTTGTAGTTGTGAACTCGTTTATATTGGTACCATAAAAAGAAGTGTTAACACCTGTCTTGTTGAACATAAGAGGAATTGCTGCCTGGGACATGCGGATAAATCGGCCGCAGCGAAACATGTTTGCCAAGGGATTGGTCATGAAATAAAAGTCAGTGAGAGTTGCTTCATATCAAAAACATCGCATTATCATGCGCGCATATATGGAGGCAATTGACACTTATGAACACCGTAATAATTTTAACAGAAAAGTGGAGGGTGTAAAATTAGACAAATTTTGGCTGTCAACTTTGCACCGTAAGAATACGATCGATTACTTCCAGTCTATAATGTTAGCATTACCAGAGATAGCTGTCGTCATGTGATGGACTGTGGTGACCTCTACACCGCCTAAATACTCGGCGCTCCCTCAAGTTGTGCTTACATTTCGCCGCTTTGCCCCTGATGATGAATCCAGCACTCGGAGATAAAACGTTAGGAGAAAGTTTTCTATATCGACCACGATCTATCAGCCCGGAAGTTTCAGGTGAAGTCAGTACAGCCCGTGAAATACTACACTGTATGAAGTTTCTGAGATCGTTACTTCTGGCTTAAATGGCTCAGAGCACTATGGGACTTAACATCTGAGATCATCAGCCCCCTAGAACTTAAAACTACTTAAACCTAACTAGCCTAAGGACATCACACACATCGATGCCCGAGATAGGATTCGAAACTGCGGTTCCAGACTGAAGCGCCTAGAACCGCTCGGCCACACCGCCCGGCCGTTACCTCTGGACGGGAACGGATACCATCTAATACACCAAACAAAGATGGACACCTGACTGAAGTACAAATTGAAAAAAAATTAACACCGCTACTTTTGTAGTGACAATTTATACCTAATAGTTAACATCCAAACAAAAAAAGTCCATGTATTTCTGTGATGAGTATTAAAGCAATAAATAACGAAATAATGAGGAAGTCCGTACTGCTTGTTTCTAAATATTTTTTACTTTGGGTTTTGCGTTCAATAACTCACTTGTTAGACCGTGGTGAGATTGCATTAGATTCATTGCTGCTATAGCCGACTGTCTACTTTCATACCTCAGACATATTCCGATAGCAAAAGATACCATCCATAGGTGACTCGCCAAAAGATTTTTTTTCAAAAGCTTTTTTAGTGTGTTGTCTTCATGGAGTCCAAGACATTGCAGTTTGGTCCGAATTTCGCTGTCTGAGAAAACTGCTTCCTCCATTCAAAATGGTCTTGGACCCTGAAAATTTAGCTGTAGATTTATAAAAATTAGGAAATAGTTGCTAATATAATTATACTAGTGTCAAGTGATGATAACTACTACTAGATTTACAGGAAAAGAAGTAAAAATAACTCTAAAACTGTCATGGAGTGCTTTTAGCAAATTGAAGTGCCCATATATTCGGCGCTCCATCGTGTTCGCCGCTTTACCTCTGACGATATCTCCCGCAGTAGGAGAAGAAACGTTAGGAGGAATTATTGTACATAGACCACGGCCTTTTAGCGCGGAAGTTTAAACTGATGTTAGCACCAGCCGTGAAAGCTTACATTGTATGACTGTCTTCAAAACGAAGTTTCCAATATAACTAGCATTGATTTACAGTTCGTATGTATTAACCATTTTACTTAATACAATGAGACGTGGACTGTAATGGATATTTTTCGAAATCTAACGTGTGTTCAGTAATCAGTGGGAAGGTGCTTGTTGGAAATTACTGGGAGAGACAGAAAAACAAAAAAGTTGGTTGGGGAGCAAACTGATGTAATTACGAGCATGAAATGGAGGTGTGTAGGGCTATTGGAAGGAAGATGAGCCCAGTTAATTCTTTGCTAGATTGCAAGACAGAGACTACTCTGATGAAGACCTACTGGAAGAAAGGTAGATTATTAACAAATGTACTGCTGGCCATGAAAATGGCCCCACGTGGAAGTATAGCAAGTAACTAAATTTTACTTATTGTGACAATGCAGTATAGTGTGAGGAATAAATGGTAAAGTTTGTAGGTATTTGGGGATATGCACCATGCAAAATTTAGTGCGACGAGCTGCCACCTCTGGCACCAACGGCTGCTCTAATCCAGCTAGCCATCGAGACTAACTGAGCTCTGATGAAGGATACAGGTGGGTCTGTCTCTACATGATGCTTCATCTCTGGACCTGAATTCGTTAATCGCAGTTATTGGCCAGTAATGGTGTTACCAGTCTCCCGGCAACCCATGACCAGATGTTTTCAGTGGCTTAGAGATCTTATCAGAGCAACAGTGTATACTTCCTGTATGAAGATAGGTCGGAACACCATGTTCACTATGACCTCACGCTTTGTATTGCTGAAAAGCTACGTGACTTGACACCTCGACTATAACAAGTTGTAAATGTAATGGCTGATGTCCAGATTAACCGGATATGCCAACCAGCACAAGTACGGTGGAAAGATTTTTCTGCCATGTATTTAATATTCTGTAAAATTTTTGCGGTTTATATTTATAAGGGGCGTTCAAAAAGAAACGAGCCGGAGCCGTAATTACAGAAACCAGTACCTGTATGTTAGAAGATTGACCCTGGCTGTTGAGACACTTGTCCCACTGTGACACAAGGCGATGAATGGCTGTTTCATAAAATTCCTGGGGTTGCGATGTTAACCAGTTCCGCACGTACAGCTGGACGTCGTTGTCCGCGGTTTTTAAAGGACCCCCTTGGGATTCACTTCCTGCAGCATGGGACAACCGTGAACGCCTAGCGTTACTCGCAAACCTTGACCACCCTTCGCCAAGCCATCAAATCAAAACAACCAGACAGTCTCACCCATGGGGTCATTCTGCTCCACGACAATGCGAAGTCTCATACGGCGAACACAGTTGGGGAACTGCTGCGGAAATTCAAATGGGAGGTCCTCGGCCACCCTCCATACAGTCCGGACCTCTCTTTCTGTAGATTACCCCATTTTTGGTCCCCTTAAAAATGCTCTGAGGGGCAAACGATTCACCTCGGATGACGAAGTCCAGCTGTACGTGCGGAACTGGTTAACATCGCAGCCCCGGGAATTTTATGAGACAATCATTCACCGCCTTGTGTCGCAGTGGGACAAGTGTCTCAGCAGCCAGGATCAATACTTCTAACATACAGGTACCGGTTTCTGTAATTATGACTCGGGCTCGTTTCTTTTTGAACGCCCCTCATAAATCACTGTTCACAATGCACAATCAGATTATTAATCATTTCGTTGGCTGATACTGACTGGCACTACATACCAATAATTTCTTTAGTACTGTATGTCTGTGAGTTAATTAGAGCTGAGTGCTGACAGAAAGGGCAACGTGGGTCTGGGCCATGTGTTCTTCGGAAGCCACCGTCGTCTAAAGTGGGGCTGGGGAGAGAGTTGTCGTGTTCTGCAGTGGTGGACATTTACTGCCCTGAGAGAGAGCAGGGGAAGGAGGCGACAATTTATTACTCTGGAGGCCACGGAATGGCTGTAGTGCAGACTGTGCGAAGGTTGCACTCCGGTGGGCAGAAAACAGAGTTTCAGAGCACTATACCTGGTCAGAGAGCAGCTGGGGCAACAAAGGGTGAAAAGTGTGAAGGAATGCGTAGAGTCACAAATGGTGGTCGTAAGCGTATCGCCAAGGGAATTTGTCAAGGCGAGCGCCAGGGTTTGCACACCACTGAAAGCAGATATGTCATTGGCGAAGTGATGGGGATGTAGGAGGGAAATGGAAAATTCCAGAACATTTCGTGAAAAGATTATGAGGCTTTAGGTGGTTTGGCTGACAGATACTTGGCCCATGTAGCAGGAGGCAATATTTTTGTAACGGCACACAAATGTAGAAGCTCTGTGTCCAGAAGGGAGCAGCCATATGGGGTGGTGAGGCACTTCTCTGCGAGGACTGACCGAATCACGTCCGTGTGGAGATTGGTTGAAGACACTGCCCTCACGGGATCAACATAGAGGCTTCACTGACGAGTGCCACAGTGGAGAATCTGGTGGTTAGATTTGGAGAAGTATTTCTTTCGACACAAGGAACACGTGGGGTTGTTTCTATGTGAAGGTAATTTCTGTTCTCTGTACTCGAGTGATGATTCATTACCTCCGCGAGGAGTCTGAGATATATCGAAGAGCTGTTTTATAGAAGAATACTTGAGTAGAATTTCTGTTCTGGCTAGTGAGTAAACGGAAATCTTTACTTGTGTTCTATCTTGTATTGAGGTAATTTCAACCATAGGAGTTTGCAGACGGCATGTTGCGTCCACTGGTTAGGCAGAGAATTGCAGGTATCCCACGTACACCATCTGCACAGCAGCCAACGCCCAGCGGCGGAGTCAAGGGCTCACTAGGGCTCCATGTCCGCGCGGCTTTCCCTGTCGGAGGTTCGAGTCCTCCATCTGGCATGGCTGTGTGTTGTCCTTAGCGTAAGTTGTCCGCCCCAGTAGCTGAGTGGTCAGCGTGACGGATTGCCGTCCTCTGGGCCCGGGTTCGATTCCCGGCTGGGTCGGAGATTTTCTCCGCTCAGGGACTGGGTGTTGTGTTGTGTTCATCATCATTTCATCCCCATCCGGCGTGCAGGTCGCCCAATGTGGCGCCGAATGTAATAAGACCTGCGATATGGCGGCCGGACCTGCCCCGCGAGGGGCCTCCCGGCCAATGACGCCAAACGCTCATTTCCATTTCATTTCCATAGCGTAAGTTAGTTTAAGTTACATTAAGTAGTGCGTAATATTAGGACCTGATGACGCCAGTAGTTTGGTCCCATAAGACCTTACCACAAATTTCCAGTTTTGCCAATGCCCCAACGAGCAGATAACTGGGGCTGTACAACTGCTGTACATACTTCAGTAGGTGATATGCTCGCTCCTGTTCGGTGGATAGCGAAACACTAACAGTAAACGTATTATTTTCCATTTGCTTGTACAATCAGTTTTTTCGGAAAGTGCCAGTCATGACGTAGGTCTTCTGTTTCTCGCTGCTACTCAGGATTAGCTAACTTTGTGTCCATCCAATAATGGATGACGTAGTCCAAAGAAAGTCAAACATATGTTTCGCCAACCTCGAAATTACATTTATTGTACAATTCGACATCGTATAATTCATATTAACACTTTCTTTCTGAGAATAAGTGGTTTACTTTATCCAAGTTGTGATTCATTCTAGTAGCATCCTAACTGCAATGATTGTTTTGATGGGCTAAACTGAAGTGAAGTAAAACCACAACATGATACTTCGCGTTAAGGAAATCCCTAGGTATATGTTGTCAATGGCAGAGTCGCTTAATAATTTGAAGGTGTGAGAATTCCACTGCAGAGACAATATTATCCAACCACACATACATAAACTATAAGTTACAAACACAACAGGGATTTCTAAGGAGATCATCAAGTATAGAAAATGGCATTCTGTATCATCATAGTACCTCGTGCTGGGCCCGCACGACGATGAAGAATTAATTCTGGGAAATTCGTTCTCCTCGGTGGCTCCAAATATTGCTTCCTCCATCGTAATGTTGTGCGCAGCACCACATCTCGTTTGAAAACACGACGTGGTGTCACCCCAGCGTCCAACGTTGTCATTGGGCGCACCATGAGGCGCACCTCAAGTGGAGCCACAACAGTGGTCACCATGGAAACTGTCAGTCATGCTCCAGAGGTCGTCGCACTGCCCGCGTGGATACTTGTCTCACTGTAAACAAGCCTTTTCCCTGAGTCTAGGTACATGGCGTGACCGAATAATATTCCTGTCCTCTCATTCGGGGACTCTGAGAGAAAGCTTGGATTTGCATATGATTTCCTGTGCCAAGCGCTTCCATAATCGCATGACAGTAATTGGATTCCGATTATTGTTATCAGCAGTATCACGTGATGACGTACCGCAGTCTCGATGGGTAGCTATCCTGCAATTGTCGACTTCTCACATGTACTGGTAGACGTTTATGCTTCCTATATAGTACGACGCATGACACGATCTTCTCGCAAAGAAAAAAACATACGCATGAGACTTTCTGAATGACATATCCGCTGCATAATCTTTCCTTACACTGGGTATCTCTCCTGAGAGCCATCAGTATCATTTTCTTTCGTATTTCGGCAGATACTTGCAGTTTCGTTTTTGCAGTGTGCAGCTGGATTTCGCCCAAACTATTACGACTCGTCAAGTCTGTCATGAGACGCCCGTTGTAGGTTTGAAACTTGCTTGCAGATTAAAACCGTATGAGATTCGAACTCGGGAACTTTGGCTTACACGTGTAGGTGCTCTACCAACTGAGCTACCCAAGCGCGACCCGTCATCCGCCCTCACAGCATTATTTCACCGAGTAGGTGATCTCCTCCCTTCGAAACGTCGCAAAACTTCTCCTGGGAAACTTGCAGAACTAGCACTCATGGAAGAAAGGATATTGTGCAGACATGGCTTAGAAACAGCCTGGAGGAGGTTTCCAGAATGAAATTGTCACTCTGTAGCAGAGTGTGCTCTGATATGAAATTTCCTGGCAGATTAAAGCTGTGTGCCGGATCGAGACTCGAAATCCGGATGTTTGGCTTTCTCTGGCAAGTGTTCCGCTGACCGAACTATCGAAGCACGACTCACGACCTGTCCTCACAGCTTCACTTCCGTCAGCACTTCGTCTGCTACCTCCTCCCGAGTTCGCGTCTCGATGCGGCACACAGTCTTAATCTGCCAGGAAGTATTATATCAGCACGCACTCCGCTGCAGAGTTAAAATTTCATTCTGGAACCGTCGGTTTATTTCCCATTACAAACAAATTGAAATTTGATGTGTCCATTCGGACGACCGCTCTGAACTTAGTCTTGTCCGATATTTGTTTTATCAACATCTTTTGACAGGGACAGTACAACAGGAACAATAAACAGCGATCCAGCAGCGACTCACAAGGGTACCTCCCCATCGCACCCCCCTCAGGTTTCATTATAAGGCGGCACAGTGGATAGGCCTTGAAAAACTGAACACAGATCAATCGAGAAAACAGGAAGAAGTTGTGTGGAACTATGAAAAAAATAAGCAAAATGTACAAACTGAGTAGTGCATGCGCAAGATATGCAACATCAAGGACAATGTGAGCTCAGGAGACCCGTGGTCCCGTGGTTAGCGTGAACAGCTACGGAACGAGAGGTATTTGGTCAAAGTCTTCCCTCGAGTAAAAAGTTTAAATCTTTATTTTCAGACAATTATTATCTGTCCGTCCGTCCGTCCGATGCGATGTAACTGCGCCGTAGTATGGGGACGCTACACCTAAACAAACATCGAAACACATGACGTCAGTCGACTACAGCGCACGGAAGAGAGAGTGTTCGTGCTAACGAGGCTGCCTGGCTGGCAGTTGACTGTTCACTACTTTGGACGAGAGTGCAGTAAATAAGTGAGATGTATTCCGTGGGCAATATGAATCGAGCAAATATAGCTCGCACGGTTTTGCGGTGCGGTCGCAAAACACAGACACTAAACGTATTACAGTGGACAGAGACGTCAATGAACGAACGGACAGATCATAACTTTGCGAAAATAAAGAAGGTAAATTTTTCACTCGAGGTAACACTTGAACCAAAGACCTCTCGTTCTATAGCTGCTCACGCTAACCACGTGACCATGGCGCTCCTGGGCTCACATTATCCTAGATGTTGCCTATCTTGCGCATGGACTACTCAGTTTGTATACTTTGCTTATTTTTTCCATAGTTCCACACAACTTCTTCCTGTTTTCTCGATTGATCTGTGTTCAGTTTTTCAAGGCCTATCCACTGTGCCACCTTACAATGAAATCTGAGGGGGGTGCGATGGGGAGGTTCCCTTGTCAGTAGCGCTGCACGCTTCGCCGTAACAGACAGCGCGGGCCAGTCCAGTACTGTCGGTATTGGAGAACTCGTTGTTCTTCGTATTTGTTCTGTCTCTGTTAATACAGATATCGAACTACAGTAATTTTGGGCTGCGCTTTTCAATGGGCACGTAAAAATTCGCTATAAGAATCAGTTTGTTTGTAACGGGAGACAAACAGTTGCTTTCCGTCGATTCTTGGCGTAGCGTGAAAGACGTGATGAGGGCTCTGTGTCTCGGCTGACTCCTATTACATAGTGCAAGAACGGAATTTTACGTGCTTGAAGGTCTCTCGGGCATGCAACCGGGTTGACTGGTCGTTGTAGAACGAATTTTCGACGGCGTAACGTGCCATCATCATCCTGTTGACTGACGTCTTAGGTCGGCGGGTGGTGTGGTATATACACCTGTCGCCTCTCCCCTCCACTGACTCCACGTATGGACCGAGGGATGTGCAGGCCGTGGTGGTGGGGGTAGCTTGCGCTGACGAGATGACTGATGGGCGTCGGTACTCATGCCGCCTAGGTGTGGTGCCCCGTTTCCGCTGCTCCTGCAGAACTTTTATTGCTGGATTCCACGCTTGGCTGAGTTGAAATCCGTTGTCCTTGTTAATAAGGTTCTCGTGCAGCCGGATGGACCACTGGGACACAGCGTCTACCGGAAGACAACCCACACGGATCTGTACCTTCACGCCTCCAGCTGTCATCACCCGTCACAAAGGGAAGGAGTACTAAATACATTGGTTCACAGAGCTGGTGCGATCTCCGACGAAGAAAGCTTAAAACCGGAACTAGACCACCTCAAGGATGTGTTCCAGAAGAACGGCTACAGGGACCGCCAAATTCGACGCGCCTTCAAGCAGAAGACCACACCACAGCCGACACCTGATGACGATCCACCGAAAGCGACAGCCTGCATACCTACGCGGGCAACGTATCCATGCTCCTGTTCCATATCCAGCACCTCCGGGTGTTGAACCTTCCACGCTGTAGGGAGGAGATCAATTGATCACATGACTACTGAGACAGGTACGTTATGGATAGGTTTTCAAGGGTCATTGTAGAATCCAAGTGGCACCAAGGACACCCCAACTACCATGCGATCTCCTTGTGCTGGGCATTGACCACCCCCACTCATCGGCAACCCACTGCAGCGCCATGGTCGCTAATATCTTCTCCTGAGTTTGAAACTGCTGAGGTGACAATACAGACATCAGGTTCAATCTTATACGCAACTGAATGAGCAACAGTTGAGGCTGGTGCAGAAGAACTCGACTTATAAACATTTTGAATAAATGATTGAACTCTAACAATGTTTTACTAGCGTCGAAGATGCTTCACAGGCTCCCAACAACTGTCCTGACTTCACAGAGTGGCGCCTCCACTCGACCTCTCTGTAATCTGAGAATAACCTGAGGCAGAGCACTGACTGCGATCCAATTAGAATTGCAGGCAGTGAGGTGATGCGAATTCGGCATCTTCTGGTGGCGTGTGTAGCGTCACCGAGTAACGTTTGGCGGGCTATCTCGTTCAGCGGCTCACAGCGCCTGGTTTCAATGTTTCTTCTGAGGAGATGTGAGCGGTGCGCGACACGCCGGAAGCGGTCGACAGAGACAACTTCGATACCACACAGGCAGTGAAGGAACTGATTTGCGACGATGAGGATGTCTACACAGCAGCTCTTGAACGGCTCTGTGACCAAGGAACGAATGTATATCGTAGAGCAATTGAACGATTGTTTGGTTGCTTCAACTGCCATCTACAGAGACTTAGTGTCTATGTTGACAAATAGTGCTATGTGTCTAAATTTGAAGTGCAGTGCAGCATTCAATAAAAGTTACTTGGCCCACCCTAATAATGTGTAACTTACTTCTTGATGTCCCCTTGTAGGTTCAGCAGCGCTGTCAGATTCTTTGCCGCAGATACCATTGTCTGTAGCAAAATATCGTGGTGGGACTATCACAAGAAACAACAGAAACTCGTGACAAAATTTCCTCTTGGTATAACCAATTACATCGTTCTCTGAAAGAAAAACTACCTACAGTGCAGGCCCCTGTGGCGGAGTGATTCTAGGCGCTTTAGTCCGTAACCGCGCTGCTGCTACGGTCGCGGGTTCGAATCCTGCCTCGGGCATGGATGTGTGTGATGTCCTTGGGTTGGACAGGTTTAACTAGATCTAAATCTCGGGGACTGATGACCTCATAAGTTAAGTCCCATAGTGCTTAGAGCCATTTGAACCATTTTCTACCTACAGTAAATGAGTAGACGACTAGTGGTAAAAATGTAGAGGATGTCACATTGTATAAGAATTTACGGATATTAGTTACTGCCTTCTTAGTTGAGTGGTAACGTGTTTACTACCATGCAGAGGGCCCAGCTTCGATTTCCGGTTGGGCTGCAGATTTTATCCGCTTGTGGACTGTGTGTTGTGTTGTTCTCATTACTGACACGCAGCTCGCCCAATGTGGGGTCACCTGAAGTAAGACTTGCATCTCGGTTGCCGAACTTCCCGCAGATGAAGTGTCCAGGTCATCAGTGCCACACAATCATTTAATTTTTTTTCTTTTTTAGGCATAACAGTAAGAAGATATATGAGATGGCCAACCATGTGAAATCAGTAGTAGGAAGATGAATGGAACACTTAAATTTCTGGGCAGGACTGTGGAGAAGTGCAGTGCATCTACAAAGCAGATCACATAGAAGAAGCCACGGCGACCATTTCTAGAGAATAGATCCGATTGTTTGGAGTGCTTGCCACGAGGGCATACGAAAGAGATCGAACAAGTTTACAAATATGCTGCTGGGGTCGATGTCGAAAGGTAAATCTTATAAAAAAGTTTAACAGGGATGATCGGACAACTTACGTCGAAGAAACCTGGAAAATGCTGTCAGATGGTATAACGAGAGAAAAGTACAGATTTCTCATCAGAACCGATTATTCCAAGCTCAAATATCATTTATAACTTATGCAGCGTCACATCCAACTGCTCCTTGGGGCCTCACGGAAAAATTAATGTACAATGAATATTCCACCCATGCCAAGTGACTCTGAAAAGTACTTGGCTAATGTTCAATTTCCTTGAAAAACTCAGATTACTGTTGCATTTTTTGTTTTAATGTACGTACTTCCCAAGCAGACAATAGTTATAAATATCATCACTGGTTTTGGTTCAGATTCATCTACACCTACATCTGCATGACTACTATACAATTCACTCTTAAGCGTTTGGCAGAGAGTTGAAAAACCACTTTCAGACTATTTCTTGGTCGTTCCACTTCCGAGCAGCAAGTGGTAAAAACCTACATTTCAGTCATTTCTTGCGAGTTCCGATTTTCCTTATTTTATTCAAAAATGGTTCAAATGGCTCTGGGCTCTATGGGACTCAACATCTTAGGTCATCAGTCCCCTAGGACTTAGAACTAGTTAAACCTAACTAACCTAAGGACATCACACACATCATGCCCGAGGCAGGATTCGAACCTGCGACCGTAGCAGTCGTGCGTTTCCGGACTGCGCGCCTAGAACCGCGAGACCACCGCGGCCGGCCCTTATTTTATTACGATGGTAATTTTTCCCGAAGTAGAAAGAAGGCGACAAAGTATTTTCGTATCCAGAGATGCAAGTTGTTAGTTAAAACTTCGTGGAAAGATCTCCCCCCAACGAAAATCGCATTGGTTTTAATGATTGCCACCTCAACCCGCATAATACATCCATGACACTCTATCCCCTGTTTCCCAATAAAACAAAACCAAATGTCCTTCTGAGAACATTTTCGATTTCGACGTCCTCCACCAGTCCTGTGCGGTACTCCAGAAGAAGATGGACAAATGTGGTGCAAACACTCTCTCTAGCAGATCTGTAGCACCCTCTAAGTGTTCTCCACAACGTTACACAGTCTGTTCAGAAAAAGCTTGTAAGGATGTTGCAGGGAAGGTCGTGCTGTGATGGAATGGCTGAGAAAAAATTTGATACGTTGCACCATTCCGAATTATTTAGCATTGAAGTTAGCCAATCTGCTCGTTGCGCGCGCAAATTCAAGCAGCCTGTTGGAGACAGTGTTGCCAAAAGTAATCTTCTTTTGGTTTCCACAAACTGAACAAACGTAGCATTTGCTCACCCCGATAAATTTTTTTCACTCCATAAGAAGGCACATTTTAAGTGGTAATGAGAATTTGAACAGGTACTAACTCATAGAACCATAGATGTCTGTACATTATCACATTTAAGCGCCAGTAAGAGCTTGAATTTGAGCGTGGAATGACTTGATTGACTAAATTCAGTGCTAAATAAATCGGAAATGGAGTAACATGCAGATTTTTTTCTTAAGAATTATTCATCAGCACAACCTACCCTGCAAAACTTTTAAAGCTTTTCAGACAGTTTCTGAGCACCCTGTGCACGTGGTGGTTCCATTGTTAAGTTGTTCGTAATTGTAATCCGTAGGTATTTACTTGAATCGACAATCTTTAAGTATACGCAATTTATCATGAAACGCATATTTAACAGATTCTTCTTAGTGCTCATGCTGAGAACCAAACGCTTTATATTGTTGAGAGCCAATTGCCAGTTTTCGCACAATACAGGTATTGAGTCTAATCCATTTTCCGATTCGTTCTGACCTTCTAATAACTTTACTACATGGTAACGACAGTATCATTTGCAAACAATCTATTACGGCTGCTCACATTGTCTCCTAAATCGATTGCATCAATTAGGAACAGCATATGGCTATAAGGCTTCCATATGGAACACCAGATATCACTTCTGTTTTATTCGATGACAAGCCGATTATTAGTACAAACTGCGACCTTTCTGTCAGTAAATCACGAAACCAGTCACACAACAGAAACGATTCTCCACTGAAATGCTTGTGAGGAACGGTGTCAAAACCCTTTTGCTAAGCTAGAAATTCGGAATCAATCTGAGATCTCCTGTCTATAGCACTCATTACTTTTTTTGAATAAATAGCCAGTTATGTTTCGCAAGAAAGAGATATTTTGAATCCATATTAACTGTGTGTCAATAGAGAGTTTCCCCTCGAGGTAAACTGAGCGAGGTGGCTCAGTGGTTAACATACTGGACTTGCATTCGGAAGGACGACTGTTCAACCCCGCATGCGGCCATCCTGATTTGAATTTTCTGTGATTTCCATAAATCGCTTCAGGCGAATGCCAGGATTGTTCCTTTTGACAGGGCATGGCCGACTTCTTTCCCTAATCAGACGGGACCGATGACCTCGCAGTTTGGTCCCCTCCCACAAATCAACCAACCAACCTTCGAGGTAATTCACAATGTTCCAAAAACATAAAGCAAATTAATGCCTTTGACATGGGTCTATAGTTCAGCGGGTAACTTCTATTTTCTTTCTTATGTACTAGTGTGACTTGTACAACTTTCCGGTCTTTAAATCATGATCTTTCGCCAAGCGAACGGCTGTATATCACTGCTGAATACGGAGCTATTACATTAGAAAACCCTGAAAGGATCGTAACTGATGTACATTCTAGACCGAAGTCATGCCTGGGAAGTGAGTTAAGCTGCCTTGATATACAGAGAGTATCTATTTCTAAGTAACTCTCGTTGGCAGTTATTCTTAGTTAGATTTCTGGAATATTTACTACATCTTCTTTGATTAGGAAATTTCTGAAAACCGTGTTTAGTAATTTCGCTTTAGTGGCTCTGTCATCGGTAACATTAACGGTGCCGCTGGGCAGTGAAGTTGTTAACTGTGGCTTGCCGCTGGTGTATTTTACACGCGAACAGAATCTCCTAGGAGTTTCTGCCGTATTTACAGACAGAGATTAGTTGTGGAAACTATTAAAAGCGTCTTCCATTGAAGTGCGCGATAAATTTCAGTCCTCTGTAAAATATCGCATACGTTGGAGATTTTGGCTTCTTTTAAATCTGGCATGCGTTCCTCCTTGCTTCTGCCACGGTTTTCTGACCTGTTTTGTGTACCATGGGGCATCTTTTCCAGGGTTTATTAATGAAACTCTCATTGCCGCCAATATTATTATTTTGAATTTAAGCTACTACTGTCCCTCTCAATGGAAACGTGTCGGCTTTTTGGGTGAACAACATGTTTGCTAAACTAGGTCGCTGCTGGTCTCCACAAACTCCATCATCGAGGTGAATGGCGGCTCGGAATGTGCACCGCGTCACGAACGCAGTCTGACGGGAGCAGTAATATGCTTTGAGAGACATTCCCCTGCGATTGGATGGGACCTATGGTAGTAATCAAAGACACGCTGACAGCTGCGAACCAGCTGCTCGATGTCCTTTCCAATGGCAATGTTATCTTTCACCAATATAACTGTCTGTGTATAGGAGCGAGAAAAGTCCTACAGCGATTTGAGGAGCATTATAGCGAACCCACGTTGATGTCTCGGGAACCAAATTCGCCTGATGTAAATCCTATGTAACCCATCTGGGTCGCTATCGGGCGCCATCACCGCGTACGCAAATCAGTGGCCCGTTATTTACACGAATTACGTGACCTGTGCTTAGTCATCTAATGCCACATACTTCCATAAACATACCACCAAACAGTTGGATTTCTGGTATGCAGAATTAGTTACGTATTTCGTACCAAAGACGAACAAACAAGATACTAAGCAGGTGGTCATAATGTTCTGGCTCCTCAGTGAAAACAACAGTTACAGTATATGACCAACTGAGGTAACAGAGGATGAAAAGTGGGGTTGGGGTTGGGTTGTTTGGAGGAAGAGACCAAACAGCGAGGTCATCGGTCTCATCGGATTAGGGAAGGATGGGGAAGGAAGTCGGCCGTGCCCTTTCAAAGGAACCATTGCAGCATTTGCCTGGAGCGATTAAGGGAAATCACGGAAAACCTAAATCAGGATAGCCGGACGCGGGATTGAACCGTCGTCCTCCCGAATGCGAGTCCAGTGTGCTACCACTGCGCCACCTCGCTCGGTGGATGAAAAGAAAGTCATTTTCTACGAAATACTTAAAGTAGTAATTAGTAACATACCACGATTTGATATGAAGCTCTTTGATAGAATTGCCATTGCTGAAGTCGGAAGGGAGTCCACTGGGAAGAGAACAGCGTGGATAGAAAGCTTACGTGCTGAAAGTAACGGTATTGAAGTGCAACTGCAGCAGGATTAAAAGCACGTACTTGCCTCCGAGGGACAGTCAGAAGGTAACTTGTGCATCGTCAGCTGATAGAACAAAAAACTAAATAGTCAATGTCCAGTTGACAGATGGCATAGAGACAGAGTGATGAATGTGAAAACCGTAAGAGTAGGCGAGGCAGGCACAGACTACTCTAGTCACGACAGAGGTACAACACTGTAAGGGTATAGAAAAGCCAAGGAGACGAATGAGCATGAACGAACGGAATATTGATGTAGATAAATTGAAAGATAATGGTAGGGACGACAACTTGTTATAAAGCTCCAAAACAGTGTTGAGTTTCTAACACTTGAAGACAATGTCAACTCTGAAGGCCAGTGCGAACTGATAAAAAAAAACAAATGTGGAAGAAGCAGTAAAAGCGCGAGAGAAAAGAAAAAAAGAAAGAAAAATCCATGGATCTCAGAGAAAAGTGAGAAAAAAGCACAAGAAAGAAGAATGGCTAAGGAGAATCACCTATAGGAAGATCTGAACGAAAGCAAAGACATAAATGAAAATGCTAATACGAAAACTAAAATTCTTCTCAAAAAAAATAACGGAAAACATTTGGAGCGTCTCACTGAATAAGCACAATAGGACAAAGCTACAGGCAATATTAGAGATTTTTGCTGGTCAGTTAGGTTCTTCAGAAAAGGATACACACCACAGATGTACGGAAATGAAGATAAAAGTGGCACAGTAGTTCTGGAAAGGAGAAAAGGAATGAAAATTTGGAGGAAATATATTGATGAGCTTTTAAATGTGGAGATATAGCTACAGAAACGGAAGAACAACATAAAAAGGAGAAAGTAGATCCCCTAGCTGCAGCGCCGAGAATAGAAGACACAGTCGAAGCAATCAATATAATAAAAAGCGTCAAGATCCAGGGAGAGCTGGAATATTAGTTCAACTACTTAAAAAGGGATGAGTTGCGGAGGCGAAACAGATCTACAAACTCGTGCCCACCAATTGGAACAAAGAAAGTACGCCAGATGAATGGAAAGTCTAGATCATAGTACACACATCAAATAAAGTTTTGCATCACCTCAGTTCCGAGAGTTCCGGATCTTGTACAGAAAATTTCCCCCCTTTTTATTGCATGTTGTACCACCATACAGCGAGACCTTCAGAGGTGTTGGTCCAGACTGCTGTCACACCAGTACCTCTAATACCCAGTAGGACGTCCTCTTGCATTGATGCATGCCTGTATTCGTCGTGGCATACCATCCACAAGTTCATCAAGGCACTGTTGTTCCAGATTGTCCCACGCCTCAACGGCGATTCGACGTAGATCCCTCAGAGAGGTTGGTGGGTCACGTCGCCCATAAACAGCTCTTTTCAATCTATACCAGGGGTGTTCGATAGGGTTCATGTCTGGAGAACATGCTGGCCACTCTAGTCGAGCGATGTCGTTATCCTGAAGGGAGTCATTCACAAGATGTGCACGATGGAGGCGCGCATTGCAGTCCATGAAGACGAATGCCTCGCCAATATGCTGCCGATATGAATGCACTATCGGTCAGAGGATGGCAATCACGTATCGTACAGCCGTTACGGCGCCTTCCATTACCACCAGCGGTGTACGTCGGCCCCACATAATGCCTCCCCAAAACAGCAAGGAACTTCCACCTTGCTGCACTCGCTGGACAGTGTGTCTAAGGTTGGGTTGCCTCAAACACGACTCCGACGATTGTTTGGTTGAAGGTATATGCGACACTCATCGATGAAGAAAACGTGATGCCATTCCTGAGCAGTCCATTCAGCATGTTGTTGGCATCTGCTGATACTCAGAACAAGGTAAGAAGACTGAGGACAGAACGCTTTCGAATCCTGCCTCGTGCATGGATGTGTGTGATGTCCTTAGGTTAGATAAGTTTAAGTAGTTCTAAGTTCTAGGGGACTGATGACCACAGATGTTAAGTCCCTTAGTGCTCAGAGCCATTTGAACAGAACGCTTTGGAAAAGGCTACTTGACGACACCAAAAGCCGATTGGTGTTTGTGAAGCTAGGAGAATGAATTGAGATATGGTACCTGGTTAAAGAGCTAACGCTGCTTAACACATATGTTCTCTCATAAAAATTTGTTGTAAGTAGCTTATTATAAAACTCCATCCGAAAAGGCCTCGGAAGGCCAAACAACACGGAACGACCGCTGTGTCACCCTGAGTCGATACGCCTCACTGGATGCGGATATGGAGGAGCATGTGGTGAGCTCACCGCTCTCCCGCCCGTTGTCAGTTTTAGTGACCACAGTCGCTACTTCTCAACCAAGTAGTTCCTCGACTGGCCTCACAAGGGCTGAGTGCACCCCGCTTGCCAACAACGCTCGGCAGACCTGGACAGTGACCCATCCAAGTACTAGCCATGCCCGACAGCTCTTAACTTCGGTGATTTAACGGGAACCGATGTTATCACTGTGTCAAAACCGTTGCCAGTTTATCATAACTCCTAATAAAAAATGCTAACCATAATTACCAAACCGGAATAGGGGTAACCTTTCTTACTTTTCAGTAAAACTCACATTATTCCAGGAAAAAGTGAAACATGTAACAAAACATTCTGAATAATAATTTTTTCACATGCCATCTCAGGCACTGTATAACATTAAAACACTTGATAATGGCACTTTAAAGCCGAAATCATGATCGTGTAAATGTAACACTGCATATAAACAAATAAAAAGCAGTCTAATGGCGGTACTGACTTTAAAGAAATTCTGAATAATCACCTGGCAAGAAAATATAGATGCAGATAGTACAATTACATTTTAAACTTCAAACTGATTTATTTATTTATTTATTTTTTGAGAATTCCACTGTTGTGTAATTTGCTTCGCTATCCATCTAAATATTGTAACTACCAAATATACCACTCTGCAATAGTGTCTTTGCAGCCCCATTTAACAACTTATATTCTAACACGACTTGTGAACTATCGTACATCGCAACATTACGATAATTCGTACTAAGAGCCTACGATAAATTTTCCAGCATAATTCGAGCTCATCTGTCACTGGATCCCCGTGTCTCTCTGAAGCGGCAGTGTGAAACTCGCTGGTAACTCTTAACCAGACACCCTTTGATACTCACTGGTTCACACACAGCTATTGGCGGCGGCAAGTATTTACGTCAGCTGTGTCGTCCGTGAAAGTGAGGCTAATTTAGTTAGCGATAATGCGCTAAGCCAATAACCTAATTTTCGTGCAATTTTACGCTATTCTTTGCGCAAGGTAACACTGTTAAGGGATGAAAGGACACGCGTGGGCGAACAGTCCCGCTTTCTGTCACCGAGACATGACCTCCATGCGGGTCTGTTACGCCGACGGGCTCTTCTGTTCCTGCAGTGGAGCGGCAGCTGCGTAGCTTCCTGTACGTGTTTACTGCTGTGCATTTACTTTGGAACAGCTTCTAATAAACGCATCTCTAACCATCAGTGCATACGAAGAGGCGTCTCAGGGGTTTAAATGTTGCTTCGTTACTGAGTATTTATGTTCCTCTACTCACGTTAGTAAACATGTTATGGAACTAAAAATATTTCTTTTACCTTTATTAATTTCGCTGATGAGTCTTTATGAAAAATACTTTGTTTTCAAAATTATAGTCCTCGTCCACAGTCGTTGCAGCAATTCTTACATCATAATTTAGGACTAGGGCACTCTGATCACCAAATTTGTATTTTAGCGTTTCAAGAGCCTTATTTTCATTTTACTTTCACCGATTTTATTGCCGTTCGCAAGTGACAGCACACTTCTTGCGATAACTAGAATATTTACTTTTTCGCAACTAGGTTAAGATATCTGCTGGACCCGCCAGGTTAGCCGAGAGCGCTAATGCGCTGCTTCTTGGACTCGGGTAGGCGCGCTGGCCCCGGATCGAATCCGCCCGGCGGCTTAACGACGGAGGCCGGTGGGGCGGCCAGCCTGGATGTGGTTTTCAGGCAGTTTTCCACATCCCACTAGGTGAATACCGGGCTGGTCCCCACGTCCCGCCTCTGTTACACGGCCCGCAGACATCTGAACACATTCTCACTATTCCATTGATTACACTAGAATCAGACAGTAGGGGTACACTAATTCCATCTCGGGGAATACGGGGTGGTGGCAGGAAGGGCATCCGGCCACCCCTTCAATTAACCTTGCCAAATCCATTTAAACATGCCGACCCTGCGTCATTGCTGGAAAAAGACACAAGCAAAAGGAAGTTACGATATCTGCTGCACTAGCCAAATTTTAAGTTTCTTTCACAATTCCGTCATAGAAAGAGTGTGTCTTACAGTGCAGTCCTTACTTTAGAATTTACACTCTTCTTGTATGTTTTGTAACGTGCTGTAAAAATTACACACACGCAATTGTGCTTCCATTTCATATCTCAGTTTTTAATAATTACTTTCCATAATTTGTTTTAACATCCGCTCCTTTATAATCATAGCGTAGTCGTCATTGTACTTGAAGTCTAATTTAACGACGCTAAATGAAACACAGTTTTCATTGGAACTGTGTGAGTTCATTATTTAGGATTTTTCAACTTCTTTTTTCATCAATATCATATGTTGACCCTTTTTCTTCTCAGCTGTGACGCCAGAAGCATTGTTTCTTATTTTGATGTAGTGCATGGGAGTGTCGCTAGCACTGCACTTTATTAAGTTTTCTTGTGACAGCTATCAGTTTTGGCCGTATGCGACTGTCTCTACATTTGTATAAAGGAAATAAAATGTAACGTCTGTACAAACTGAATATAATTCAATGCTAATCCCAATATATGACAAAGATAAAGTTACAGGGTTCCTATCAGAGAAAACAAACCGTGATGAAACTGTTTCATCACACTAATGTCTTAACAGTGGACCACAAATAAGATGTATCGTATTATAGGGTCGGCATTCAAGCAGCAGTTTCTGGTTGGACATTGGTACATCCAATGTTGTAAGTGATAGCCATGTTACAAATATGGTTACTGCACTTTGGTAAAATTTAAAAATTAGAATAATCAAGATAACTGAAGGAGTATAAAGTCAGGTTACACAAATTTAGTAGAAGGAAAACGAAGCGACGAAGAATTAGTTTATGTAAACAGCCGGTATAGATAAAGCATAGATTTTATTACTGTTCGTTAAACGCCGAATTTGCGCAACGCTGCATTACTGTATTTATTAATAACATTTGAAATCCACCCTCTAACAAGATTGTAGAAACTCCTCATTGCGAAACTTTATGGAATTACATCGAAAGAGCTACAACAATTATTTTACAGTTCCTCCGAGAAGGTGTACACCTTTTCTTGACCCTATGGCTCTGAATACGTAAAAGTCAGAACTTGGGCTGGGAGAAGAAGGAAAAGTATATACATAGTAGGTTGTCCATAGCAATACTACTAATCTGTTTGTCACGGAATTAGCATTGTCCCTCATATTTAGGAAACCGTATTTTTAACGACGAAGACGATAGCAATAATATTCCTGCACTCAATTACGTTTAATAGATGCGGGTGAATAATGTACAGTTCTTGTACCCTCTAGCCTAACTGCAGTATCCGAATAGCGATCCGTTATAAAGGATGATTAAAAGGTGTCGACCACGAAAGAAAATTTCTAGAAAATCCCGTAGCACGAAACTAATGACATATGAGTTTATATTATTTGAGACAACTAATGATTTGTGAATTATATACAGTAAATAATTCTTCTTCCTCTTTTCGTATTGGACTACTTGGGATCACGTTCTGACTTTTTTCATGGGTCTTCTGTTTCTTCTTAGCGCAGAAATCTTTTATTTTGTGGCTTTGAGCAAACTTCCTGCATTCTGTCCACTTCGGTCTCCTGCTCCCCTGCTCTTTTAGCTGCCAAGGGATCCTGCGAATACCCTTTTTGAGTGATCTGCTGGAATATGTATTGGTTCTGTTGCTATATATTCGTCTTCTCTTTTAATACTAACAGTGCTAAGGATAACATATTGTGCCAGTGAAAAAAGTGCAATCCATATCTATTATTTTTTAATTTAATCCAAAAAATAGCAACGTATCCTGTTTCTTACATTGGCTCAAATATTACTCACTAACTCGCACTATTACGGGCTAATTCATTTAGTATAAAGGTGAAGGCGACTTTATATAGACAGTATCGGTAAAAACTGGAAATCCGTGAATGATTTAGGCATTCGGTTAGATAAATACGTGCATATAGGTTCACTTTTTTTTTCAGATGATAAAGTATGAGCATAGGAAAGTGACAATGAGCTCCAGCTATCAGTACATCGACTAATCCAAATGTGATCACAGTATAATCTTAAAATCTGATTGCTTAGGACGAACCATTTGGCCTCTCATAATAAAAATCCGTATAGTCGAAAACAGTAATTAATAACAAAATAATTGAACGGGTTAAAATCTGAAACATCTGTTGCGCGACGCGGTTTATAACTGCAATAATTATACAGATGAAAAGGTGTATAAATTTCAAATAATTTTATGGAAAATAAACAGAGCCCTTAGCAACACCCGAAATGATAAAAAAATCGAATTTTTAAAACTTAAGCGATACCATTACCACTCTATGAGTGGGATAGCTGTATAAGCAAAAATAATTAAGATTGGAAAATACAAGCACCAAACTTGAGATGTGTATGAGAGTGAAGAGCTGTACAAGCGAAAACTTCCATAAGTAGTTGAATGTACACAGTTGACAATGAGGAATTTTAACTATAGCAATAAAATGCCACGAAATTAACTGAATGCAGAAACCGGTGGATACAACATGTGAATGTAATGAGAAACTAAATACTGTCAAAGGAAATTATTAACTACAAACGAAAAGATAGGACAGGACAGCCAAGGCAACGGCGGATATACACTTTGACAAAAACGGCGGATGAGTAATTTCTTTGTCTAAGAAGACGACGATGACCCGGGGGAACGTAAACTGAAATCTTTGTAGTAATGAAAGTACCCAATATTCATTACTCTCTCATCTCTGACGAAACAGCACGCATGGTACTACGAGCACGTAGTATGTGTCTCTTGGAAAAACGTAACCACTATCTCCATTACTTGTTTTTAGCTGGCTTTTGTTCTTTCTAATATTTTTGTTGAAATGTACGATAGCGTTTTAGTTCAGTTAGCTGCCAATGTCCTAGAAGGCATAGGTGAGTGATTCAGTGATGAAAATAAATGTTTCTGTAAAATGCTGTCAATTATGAAACTTTTTCTGGGACACCTTTTCTGGTCTGTTTGGTACAGTGGTGAATTTGTGCTATGGGCAGACAGCTGACATCACTGAGACTGACCGACACAGCTGAGTGGAACGTGCGGCTGATGAGACAGATGAGCATCGGTTACAGTCAGCTACAGTGGCGCAGCACGCCCTCAAAGTTAATTAGCAAGCTGTCAGGTGGGTGTCTAATTCTGCGAACAGTACTCCTGACTTATCTGGAACTCCTATCAACTTCACGGTTACCATAGGTACTGAAATGTCGATAAAGGCTGAACTCAGCAGACTTATGAAGGCATTTCTTTGTGAACCGGTACCATTTTCTGAGTAATGCATTGGACATGTATATAGATCCATCGTCTTTGTAGACGTAACGTGAGAGAACTACATACGTATGTATTTCTTTTCTTCAATACCGCGATACACATCCAGCTTAAAACTAAGTTTGAATGGTATACATCAGTTTTCAGCGCCAAATTTTCGTCCCCATTAGTAGTTCTCAAACCTTCTGAGACCATTACCCCTGAGTCCTGTCTGATATTAACTGGTATGACCTCTCCCCCTTCCCCCACCACAATGAATACTAACACCTAACTACATTTTGGAATGAAAATGAACTGTTTTTGAACAATGAAGAAAGATAAATGGTTTTTAGTTTCTGTAGTTGTTTTGTTAGATCATGAGCTAATAAGTCAATGAGACAATTGGCATTGCCTTTTCCTAACAACTAGAACTCTACGACTAAAAAAAAAGGATAAAAAGAAAACTTACTATCCACCGTGAGGGCAGACGTATTTACAAAACATGCTTCATGTTTCTTCTTCACCATTACTCTTCCTAATGCAACGTATACTGCTTCCAAACCGTGCACCCCCATGTAAAATTAAGCAAATTAAATTCTGTGAAGTATATTTAGGCCTTCTGTTCGTGAATCACTTGATGCTAGCAGCTTACTACTGAACCCGCATCCGGCATGAATTGTATGAGTTCGGGCGCCCAGTACTTTGTGTCTAACCACTGACACTAATAACAATAATAATAATAGTAATACAACGTAGGCCCTATATCATGTTACAGCCATTATCTTGTTACTGTTTACTGTTGGGAAGTGAATATAGAAACAATATCTGGCATTATGCAGGAACTTACTACAACTAGAAGAAGGCATTTTCGTGTGATATTTATGCATATGTGATGTGTCATAAATTCATGTTGCAAGGTACAAAGTAAGTATATAGTGAGTGGACTATGTGAAAAATATTTTCACACATTCGTTTCAGAACCTGTGATCCTGACAACACTGTATAATGCGTTAATGCTAGTAACTGGAAAAAATGTACAGGGCTATTACAAATGATTGAAGCGATTTCATAAATTCACTGTAGCTCCATTCATTGACATATGGTCACGACACACTACAGATACGTATAAAAACGCATAAAGGTTTGCTCGGCTGAAGCCGCACTTCAGGTTTCTGCCGCCAGAGCGCTCGAGAGCGCAGTGAGACAAAATGGCGACAGGAGGCGAAAAGCGTATGTCGTGCTTGAAATGCACTCACATCAGTCAGTCATAACAGTGCAACGACACTCCAGGACGAAGTTCAACAAAGATCCACCAACTGCTAACTCCATTCGGCGATGATATGCGCAGTTTAAAGCTTCTGGATGCCTCTGTAAGGGGAAATCAACGGGTCGGCCTGCAGTGAGCGAAGAAACGGTTGAACGCGTACGGGCAAGTTTCACGCGTAGGCCGCGGAAGTCGACGAATAAAGCAAGCAGAGAGCTAAACGTACCACAGCCGACGGTTTGGAAAATCTTACGGAAAAGGCTAAAGCAGAAGCCTTACCGTTTACTATTGCTACAAGCCCTGACACCCGATGACAAAGTCAAACGCTTTGAATTTTCAGTGCGGTTGCAACAGCTCATGGAAGAGGATGCGTTCAGTGCAAAACTTGTTTTCAGTGATGAAGCAACATTTTTTCTTAATGGTGAAGTGAACAGATACAATGTGCGAATCTGGGCGGTAGAGAATCCTCACGCATTCCTGCAGCAAATTCGCAATTCACCAAAAGGTAACGTGTTTTGTGCAATCTCACGGTTTAAAGTTTACGGCCCCTTTTTCTTCTGCGAAAAAAACGTTACAGGACACGTGTATCTGGACATGTTGGAAAATTGGCTCATGCCACAACTGGAGACCGACAGCGCCGACTTCATCTTTCAACAGGATGGTGCTCCACCGCACTTCCATCATGATGTTCGGCATTTCTTAAACAGGAGATTGGAAAACCGATGGATCGATCGTGGTGGAGATCATGATCAGCAATTCATGTCATGGCCTCCACGCTCTCCCGACTTAACCCCATGCATTTTATTTCTGTGGGGTTATGTGAAAGATTCAGTGTTTAAACCTCCTCTACCAAGAAACGTGCCAGAACTGCGAGCTCGCATCAACTATGCTTTCCAACTCATTGATGGGGACATGCTGCGCCGAGTGTGAGAGGAACTTGATTATCGGCTTGATGTCTGCCGAATCACTAAAGGGGCACATATCGAACATTTGTGAATGCCTAAAAAAACGTCTTGAGTTTTTGTATGTCTGTGCAAAGCATTGTGAAAATACCTCAAATAATAAAGTTATTGTAGAGCTGTGAAATCGCTTCAATCATTTGTAATAATCCTGTAGTTATTAGTATCTTATGTAATCAGTATTACAGTCTTACGAAGCAGTGAAAATAGTAATCATATTTTAAAAAGAGTTTAGCTTCGTGACCGGAACACAATTGAGCACTTTGTTTTTATGCCCCAGAAAATTATATTTTACCCCTCAGGGCGCAGTTACCCCATGTATTTGGAAACCACTTATCTACATGTATACTCCTCATCATCAGTTTATGGTAGTTGCTTTCGAAATCTGTTGCATCTCTCCAAATGGTGTCTACGATATCTACTAGATGATGTGGCGTTTGTATGCGCAGAATTTGTTTATGCACACCCAGTCAGTTGAAAATCGACGCTGTCTGAGAGGAGTGGATAAACAACTTTCTCGGTTTGTCGACGTATGGTGTGGGCTTTTCAAGAATTAAATCATAGGTCCCGAGTTTCTTGATGGAACCTTGAACAGACGCAAGTATATGCAGCGACTAAGAAATCTGCTGCTTAGTTGTTGGCAGAAAACTTACAGGAGCCGGCAGTGACGTTGTATCAACGTAACGGATGTCCCATCCACTTCACACAGGTAATACAGGCCTTAGTAGCAGAACGTAGGGTGGTCGTCTGGACTTTTTACCAAGGCATGAAAACATGAAATTGCTTGTAACTTGTGCCTGTGATTCGGTAAGAGCAGCAACGTGAAATTCAACGTCTATTACTGTCCCTCAGTAATCACTTTGCAGTATGTATTAATGTTCAAGGCCAATATGTCGACCGCGTGACATGGCAGTCATACACTGTCAATCAAGCTTCAAAGAGTGATTTTATTTCTGGCGTAAAAGCGACGTAAACGCAGTACGTACGGCGACAGCTTGAGCAAACAACTGCAAACAACAGTCAGTTGTGAGCAAGGAGTGTTCATTACTGTGCTTGTGGTTGTAGTGTGTCAACGTTTTTGCGTCACAGATCGCAATGGAGCAACATCTCCAAATCAGCTGTTCTTTATTCCCCCTCCGAATGTTTTGAAGAAGAGAAAAGCTTGTGCAAAGTTTGTTCCGTACATCTTCACTCCCGCACGAAAACAACAGCGTATAGACATCTGCCACAAGTTGATTGAAATGCGTAACGCAGACACTTCTTTTCTGGAAAAAATCTTCGTGGGTGAAGAGACATCAAAACGAACCTACTACATAACGATAAATTGCAGAAATTCACAGGAAGGATCAACGCTTTGCCGACATACCCGACATTCAAGCCGATGTAGCGCGTGTGGTGAACAAAGTCTTAAAGAAGGACTTTTCTGACAGTTCCACAGTGTTGTATGAGCGATCTCTACATTACACTCAAGAGTTCTTTTCAGTAGTCGTTCACACTCCGTAAGTTCTCTGGTATGCATTCTCCGAAAAGATTCACTGCAGTCGACATTGTCACAGGCAACGGTGACGAATATTTACCGACTCATTGTCATCTTGTCTACATGTGTGTGTGTGGGGGGGGGGGGGGGGGAGGGGGGAGGGGAGAGAGAGACTGTGTAGAACACCTAGAGCATTAAAACCGCCTTCTTAATTTTTGTATGTTTGTTTTTAATCCAGTTTCGAAACTTTCTTGACTGACGGGGTAATAATAAACGTACAATCTGTACCTCAGTTACGTTGTTGCTAACTTTTAGTCCAATATGACAGACTTTTGTGAGATCTTGTAATCTCCCCACGGAAAATTAGCCTCTACCACGCAATAATTAATAATTATCAATCAAATCATCCACATTTATTCACTTTTGGAAAGTATCTGATCGGATTTTCTAGTAATATATGCGCCGACAGCTCGTCGACGCCAAGGTATTTTTCTAGTACGTTTATTCTTTGGAAGAACAGAGATACATATATGTATTCTCCATGGTTGTTAGGGACGGATAACTAGGACAGCTTCGGAAGTATCTGTTGGAAGATTGTCGGGTTGCTAAAAGAGACATATTTGCTCTTCTTCTCGCTAAAGCGAGCTATTAACATTTGTGCCACTAGCGGGTTATTTGAAGAGAGAGAAAAACTGTAAACGCAAATTAAGTAAGACTTGGAATCAACAGAAAACGGAACATGTAATGGAGATGGATTGAATATACAATTTTCCTCAGAAATAAGGTTTGTGACCCTTTTATTCTAGAGTGAATGACGAATGAGTTCTCTGTCTGAATCATTGATGATTGTCTTGGCCCTGTAATTAGTGGGGAAGTTTCAGTTGTGACGAAGAGAGCCTGCAATCACCGAGATTTTATAAAATCGTCCAAAAAGGCTTCGGACACATCTGAAATTCTAAATCTGTCGTAAAATGAACGAATTGTTCAAACGATCGATTTTCCCAACTGA
This sequence comes from Schistocerca americana, assembly GCF_021461395.2. Taxonomy (NCBI): domain Eukaryota; kingdom Metazoa; phylum Arthropoda; class Insecta; order Orthoptera; family Acrididae; genus Schistocerca; species Schistocerca americana. The sequence goes on along the minus strand of NC_060124.1, from coordinate 247,277,165 downwards.
ATGCAGCGCTTAACAATAATAATAGATATAAAGATCTTTTACAGCAAGCCAGCCGCTGAATATTAAGACGAAGGGCTCCACCAGAGATTCTATTGGGCTGAGTTCACGTAATGAAATATTATATTTAAAACTGTATATAGATAAAGGACAGAGAGAGAGAGAGAGAGCGAATGAAATTAGAGAAAATACGCAGAATCCTCCATTAGTATAACTGTTTGCCTGTCTTATCACGGATCAGCCTAAAGATAAAACAGGAGGCCCTTACTTTACTGTACAGGTTTATGTGTGAGAGACATTACACCAATTTAGCGGCAAGCTGCATTCACATACTTTCATCATTTACAGTATAATCCATTATAATCTCTTCCCTTGACGGTTAAACATCGATTTGCGGCACTTTTATCTCGTGACTATTCGATGAAGCTACACAAACAATATGACATAGAACACATTTTCGAAGTCTCATTTCAATGCCAGAGAAGAATGCAATTCTGTTTCCCACCTTGACTGTATTACAATCATAGCCATTTATTTTTTACTATCAGCTGACTACGGCTATGTGTCATTTCCCTGTGCTTGCTCCCCTTGTAATTCTGCAAAGTCACGATGTTATGAGTAAACACTTGAACATGGAAAACCCTCGATATCAGATATATAGCCCCGGAAAGTGAAGCGACACAAATAAAAAGACGAAAATATTTAGTTTTTGTTACTGAAAAATACGCGCGAAGTGCCCCAACGGCACGAGAACGCGTCTGATCTCATCTCGCAATTTCTCCACTTCAGTATAGCAGTATCAGTCTTCATGATTCGACACGGCAAGAAAAGTGTAACTTCAGCGCTGCTACTAGCAGATGTGCATGGGCCAATTACATTCTGAGTTGTGACGCTTTTCCTGTATGAGGTAAGTTGAATGTAATTGTTAATATCATGGATTATTACGATGTCCTCATTTATACGGTGTTTGTATCTTACATTACGATTTCCTTCAGACATGCATGCTTGTCCGAAGGAACAGATACTGTCTTGGTGATTACAGCCGCTGTAAAAAGTACGAAATTTCATGCGTTGCAGCGTACAAGAAAATAATGGATGTTTGTCGTATAAAAAATGTTCAAATTAAATCCCTTTTCTCGGTGCAAAACATTATTATGTTCTATGAACCCACTTATGATGCTATGTTTTCGTAAATTGTACCTGACTGATGTTTTTCTCTGAATTGTATTAAATTTCATTAATTACAATTTTGCATATCGCATTTTTCTAGTGCAACGATTTCAACTTGTTTTTCGTTTTTCATTTCATCTTAGGTACTAATTTTGCCTGATGGAGGTTCGAATGCCGTATTATACTACAGCAAGTGAAAGAAAAAAAATGTTGTTTGGGATGTGAAATTGGCAAAAGTTATTCTCGATACATTGTGGGTAACTTTTCTCAGCTCCTTCTCCGTCTGTACGAATCCTCATTCATAGGCCAATCACGCCTACATGTATAGATGCCTCCAGCAACTGAATGCGATGTTTCAAACTTCTAGAAAGGTACATTACAGTTTGAAATTCCATGTGGCATGGCGGCCGCTGTGGTCGAGCGGTTCCAGTCGCTTAAGTCCGGAACCGCGCGGCTGCTACGGTCGCAGATTCGAATCCTGCATCGGGCATGGATGTGTGTGATGTCCTTAGGTTAATTAGGATTAAGTAGTTCTAAGTCTAGGGGACTGATGCCCTCAGATGTTAAATCCTATAGTGCTCAGGCCCCTTTTGAACCATTTGATCCAGATGGTACCGCGACTGAGGCCAGGAAGCAGCCGTGAATATGCAAGTTCGTTTCAATAGTCGTTCACACTCCGTAAGTTCTCTACTAAGCACTCTCCAGAAAGTGACAGATTCACTGTAATCATCAATGTTTCAAGCAACGGTGACGAAGAACGCTCACGGAGTCATTGTCATTTTATCTACATGTTTTCCTGTAGCAAAATTGATTTCTTTGTTGCAGAGGTCATGAGGAGGTGGTGGTGCAGAAGTACAAATTAGCGCAGTTGACATGTCTGGCAGATTACCTGTACACATGTACACATATATTCATCAATAACAGGATTCCTTGCAGCCAAGAAATTCTTCCCAGGCTAAAATTTAGTGCGACTGATTGATGATTTTCTAATCTCTTAAAGCTGTAGTTGTATCATACTAATTTTTTTCGACAACATTGTGATAGTCTATTTCTGAGACTTATAACATGCTTACTTTATGACGTATTAATATTCCGAACAGTAGGCAAACGTTCCACTGGAGGAAAATTTATAGAAAGCAGAATTTCTGTTTTTTGCGATATATTTTATTTCAGCGTGTTGGCCCAGTGGTTACTACAGGAGAATTGCATTCGGAAGGGCGTGTAGACTGCACATCAAGCGATTTGGCGTTCTTATAGTGTCCTTGTTTACTTTTCAGTTAATCGCAGAGTTTTTATGAGTTGTCTAGCGGTAGTTATATTGATAACCTCGCCATTACTTTCTGATTTTCTTTGTCTGTTGGCTTTTTCTCTCTCTCTCTCTTAAAAATGTATGAATATTACGAAATGTTTGTCTGATGTGTACACAGCATAAAAGGCAAGTTCAGTTTTTTGCTTTAGTTGAAGTCTTGTCGGCGTTCTGGTTATATGCCTCTTTGGTGAAATTTGAAATAAAGCCATGTACACTGCTAATAGCCTCTGTCTGTTCATGTTAAAAATATTCTTGTATGTTGGGTGTGAGCTCAGTTTGTAATTTAGGAATACTATTTACATTGGATTGAGCACGCAGCGTTAAATGGATTACTTGTCGTTGAAGCTAACTGGGTGCCCTTCTTTAAATTTTATTTAAACATCCCTTATCGTTGACCATTTGTTTTATAGTCTCCGTTAACAGTGACTCATTTTCTGTTCTGAGTTGGTAAATAGATGTCCATTCACATTAGTCTTAGTAGCAGTAATATTTGCTAATGTAACTGTTTTCTGTCTATTTTAGTTCACTTGTGACTGTTTAATCTGTGTTGGAAAAGAACTGTTGAAAAGATTAAACCCAGCATTTGGCTATCCCAAGATATACAGCTCTGTTTGTATTTCTAAATTTGACTTGTCCGTTTGCTTGCATCTGTGAAAGTTTCGCAAACTTATTAACGATGTGCTAAAGAAATACGTTAGTATTTGGCTTACAATTTTCAGGATTCGATACCTCGATCGGCAAAATGTAATCCTTACAGGATGACTTCGTTGTGCATCTGTCTGTCTGTTATGGAGACCTTCTTCTCAGGAACGAGTACAGTTATGAAGTTTACACTTATGTCAAATACTGGGGTCCGTGGTTTCCTGGCGGTGTAATACGAAATTATGTTTTTAAGTGAACGCCATCAGGAGATATGTCTATATATGTCTCACATATTTTGAAGTTCGCAAACACACTCACCAAAACATATAAGACGAGAGACTGGGCCTATTAGTGAAGCGGACATCGGGACGATAGCTCAAAGTTATTTGGTCAGAGGGCTGGTTGCCCTGTGTAATACACAACGTAAGCGAAGTAATCAACCATCACCTTGAACACACGTCACGTCCGCCCAGACGAAATGCCGAGAATAATAACGATCGAAATAGAAAAATAAGTGTTCATTGCCTTCCTGGAAATTGAGAGGTTCTGATAACGAATTTCCGTCCGACAAAAGACTCCTTTCAGCCTTCGTTTTAACCTAGTCTTCACCTCTCAACCATAAAAGGAGCATCCAGAAACAACACGTGGTCCGGATTCCACATTAAGCTGTAAGCTGTCTAACATTCTGTTTGGTGTCTCTCTGTTCTAAGTCGTCTCTCCCTACCACTTTCGCGCAACGACGCTCTGAGCGTGTTTTTTAGGGAATTGATTAGTTTGAACCTGGAACCTGTTGCTGGTAAGGAGACGCCAGATGACACATGAGATGTAGAGATCAGAAGAGTTCCGTGAGACTAGCGATGATATAACCAAATACTTAATGATTTCAGCGTCAGCTCCACTGCTCTCCCTGTAAAAGAATGTTAATACTAACTAAATTTAGTGGAAGGGGTTCAAGGGTTTCCTATTTTTAGTTAGCTCGTAAAATAACGTCGAAAAAGCAGTTAAGTTTACCATTGGAAATTTTATTCTACTCACAAAACATTGTTTATAAATTATACTATTGATAAAAGGAAATGCTTTAATACAGGATGATAAAAACCAACTATGTTCAACAAAAATGTGAACGAATATTCCCTGAATGGGTTACCAAGTTCCACAATGGATCGAAGGATGACCTATGCCACATCACATCTATAATCTAGGTTTAAATTAAGTTTCGCAAAAGAGAAAACTATCAAAATGGTCTACTGTGACCCTCAATTATCTTTAATTACTTATCTAACTTGTTGTAAATTACAGTAGATGATGTGGCTTCTCAATAATTATATAACAGAAAAATCATCGCGTTTCAGACTTTAACTTACGTAGCAAATGTGAATACCATGAGCTTTAATTGACGATCGACACTAGTATTACGCAAAACTGGGACGTAACAGATGGGACTTCTGCAGTTCTGAGTGAAGCCTTATGCGCTCAAAAATGCAGCATCGCGTGCGTTCATTACCTTGTCGGTGTTTAGGCAGCGTCAGGGCGGCGCAAGTACTCACATCGCGCCGTCTCGTAAGCAACTCTCTCCTAACTTCTCCTTACTACAGTTTACCGAAGTTTGTTTAAAAAAAACTATCTGGCTGTCTTTTCATCTGACCAATCAGGATCTCAATGTTAACCTTAAGCTCTGCCTACAAGAATTCTGTCCATCCAATGAGAAACGTTATACTTTTCGTGGTGGGGCAATGTTTTTAAAGTTTGCAACGTAACAAAGACACGAAAAAGTCTCACGCAAAAACTTGCAGCTGGTGTGGCCCTTTTAGTGTTATCGTAAGATCTATACTGTTCTACTGGAGGGCTCCACCTCTTAACGTGGGCTGGAGGGTGGTCCTGTCGGTTACTTTTCGTGGTGGGGCAATGTTTTTAACGTTTCCAACGTAACAAAGACGCGAAAAAGTCTCACCCTAAAACTTACGGCTGGTGTGGCCCTTTTAGTGTTATCGTAAGATCTATACTGTTCTTCTAGAGGACTCTATCTTTTAACATGGGCTGGGGGGTGGTCCTGTCGGTTAGCTGGTGACGTGGGTGTCCGTCCCTTATCGTAGGGCCTTCTAGCTTAACACGGTTTTGCTCTCGGCTTCTGTTCTCGTTTCTCCCATCGGAACTGTGTGTGTCTCATGGTGGGAAGGCATGACATGCATTTAGGCATTCTTGTGTTAGTCTGTGGTATTCCATTTGCTCACTCGTTACTCGTTTTACTTTGGTTAATATAATGTCACGATTTATTCGGAGCTTTGTGACATACTAATGGATTTGCTTATCACGTCAGGGTTTTCATGGAAGGTGTTGGATTTACCTGACACCTTACACATCACAACCCCTCGAAGTTAATTTTTGCACTGAATTTAGGCAATGATTGAATCGTTGCCTAAGTCAGTCAAAAATTATTCCTTTATCTAAATTTTGTTGCCTACTGTTCAGTCACGTTATTCTGGTTCTATGCTAGTTTGTATTACTAATTTATATTTTTATATTCTTCCACATTATTCTCAAAAATATGTTTATATTGACAAGAGAAGAATATTTTTAATCTATTATAATTATTATTTTTTAATCATTTTCTTTCTTTATTTAAGTGTGAAGTTTGTTTTTTTAAGAAGTTTGTTATCGAAAGTGAGGAGTCTTTCACATCAATTTTCTTAGAAATTTTTTTTTATATAAATGTAGTAATTAAGTAAAGTCTATTCCTAACACATTTTCTAAATATCATGTACAAGTAAAATGTTATTGTTTCTAGACACTCATTTCACTATTGTTACACTAACAAATAAGCATTACTTCCAAGAATTGTTTTGCAAAAGACATATACATACACAAGTATTGAGATATTATCCTAACAAATGGTACAAATGTTAAAAAAAAGGGAAAACATCCAACAAGATAATTTTTTATTCTTTGTTTTTATTCGGAGAAAATAAGTAAAATATTGTTATCCTTTTATTTTTATGAGGAGAAAATAAGTAGCATATAGTTTTAGTGTTTATTATGCCTTACTTTTGTTCTTTATATACTGTCCTTTTCAGAACTAATGACTTATTTTTATCGACAGTCTATTTTTTACTTAAGTCCATAGTCGATGACTGTTATTTTGTAGTTTATTAACTGTCTGGTGTACTTAACTTATTTTGTTTTTCACACGATTCTTTTGCACAATTCCTACATCACATGATTTGATTTCACACATTCACACGATCCTATGAATGTTTAAGCATGAGGTTGGCGAATGTTTTTGCACGAAGGTGATGGAATTGAGCAAGATGGATGTGGGCAAGTATTTGATGTACAGCTTCGTTCGTCATTCCTTGTTGGCTTTGTAACAGTGTGTTACTGTTGTAGAGGTCCCATAATGGAATGGGGCTGTGAGTGCAGAATCTCGTGGTTTACTGGCTTTGTATGCGTGAAAGTCATCGTTATGTGTCGCTGAAAGCAGTCGTTTTTCATTGTAATAGTTTGCAGATGACTAGTTTACAATAGGATAGGGATTTGGGAAGGTATGTCATCTATTCTTTATCCATCTTCTTTCTTGGTCTCAATCTTGCGAATTTTCAACTTCTGTTCTCCCTGCTTTTTCTCTGCTTCTTACTTGTTTCTTGGTTCTTCTCTGGGCAGGATATGGAAATATTTATTGATAACTAGTCGCTTTGAAGTTCTCCTCTTAGTAACAGTCTGATAAATTGCTTGGGTGTGTCAGTTTTACTTTGTGGAAGTTTTCTTCAGTTTCGTGCATCAGCGTGCTGTTTAATAGCAGTAGTGTGACTTTTAGACATATTTTTTTGGCAGTGGTGGCTTGCCCAAGCGGTCTTCTCTTCGAGCCATTTTTTGCTCGCTCCGTTGAGTTGGGGCATTCTGTCCCAGCAGGGTTCCACCACTCTGTGGTTCTGTGTTCTGTCCCAGCAGGGTTCTGCCACTGTGTGGTTCCGCATGGCAGCAGATTTATTTACTGCCCACTTCCAATACAAGAGCCCTCTGTTCGTCTAGCTGTCCTTTCCCTTCTCTCGATGCTTCTGCCTTGTAGGAATCATGTCTTGCTAATTACGTCCTTTTCTTTCATGATACTTCTCGCGTTGCAACTTGTGGGTCATTGCATCTGTCTTTGCTGGAGTTTTTACAATGGTTCTTACAAAAAGTTTTACTTATAATCATTTAACATATGTCTAGTACCTACATTGTTTTACACCTTTTTAAAAAGCCTTACAAATTTTGGCACCCTTTCCATGTTACAATTTTAAGATATTTTGAGTCCTAACTTCTACAAGAATGCTCAAATTCGTTTTTTATTTTTTGTGTACTGTCGTGGTGTATAGCATTTTAGTATTTCATGCTGTTAGACTGTCTATGTTTTATTCCTTCACCTTAATCTATGGTGCTATTGGTGTTATTTTTGTTTTTATGTTTTTATTGAAACTACTTTCTTTTTCCCACCTTCCTCTCTCTTCATTCTTCTTTCTCCTGACGATCTTATCTGCAACATAATCTTGAAATATTATGCTGATTATTTACCAGTAATAAAATTAATCTTCAAACTTGTACTGAAAGTGTTCAATACTGCCAGTCTTGGGTAAAAATACCTCTGCTTTATCTCGTAAAATAGCCTCTAATTCTCTTTTACTGTGTTCCGAAATACCTTGAACTTCTTGCAATTTTTCATCGGTTTCTTTATGGACTTCTAACATGAGTTGAGGTGAATCCCCCTTTTGTGCGTACCATTCTAATTCTTCATCCTCTTTATCTCACATCATTCTTAATTGTTTGTTTATAACTGGTATTTCTTCTAATTTTAACTTTTGCTCAAAGAGAAGTGTGACATTCCCGAATGTTACGCTACCTTTCCCCATATCTATTATTGCTCGTCCCTCATTTAAAGAATCTGCACCTATAATCAAATCTACAGTTAGTTTAGGTATAATCACGAAGTTGGCTTCGATCTTTTGACCTTGACACGAAAGAGTTAACCTTGTTTGTCTCGTAACTTCCACAGCATTGTTTCTAATGGGACCTCTTACTTTAATCTTACGTGTTTTCAGAACTGGCAATTCCTCATTGGCATTACACTGCATGAATAAATTTTCTGAGATTGCAGTCAGTTCACTTCCGCTATCAATTACAATATTGACTGGGATATGCTTTACCATGGCCTTCACAATTGGTTGAATTTGAAAGGGTTGGTTCTGTTCTTCTTCTTCTTGCATCAACGAATCCTCCACTGAAACATACATGAGTCTTTTCAGTAATTTCCCTTGTGAATTCGAACTTTCTGTAGGATAAGCTTCGACTGCTACTTCTCTCTCTTTTATTTCCTCTTCTCTATTTCTTCCTTCATTTACGCTTTCTTCAACATCCTCTACTTTTTCCTCATCCTCGTCTATCTTCTCCTTCTTCGTCACTACTTCCACATAATCGCATCTAAATGCTCTAATTATTGTTTCATAACTTCCTGCATTGTAAACATTGGGTTGTGTGACCACTAGTAACTCATTTTCAACTTCTGTCAACTGCGCATTATCCTCAATGAATTCGCTTTCCCTGGTTTCCATCTCAAATAGCTCTGCAATACTCAATGCTTCGTCCTTTCCTCCTACATTCGTTGTGCATACCTCTGGTAATTCATCTTCCTCGTCAGCATTCTCCCAATTAATTTCGTCCCAACACGATATTGTTATTTTCCTGTCTTCGTTTTCATCTGCTCCCTGCGGATTTGTTTCTTCCTTCTTCCCTTCTCGTGATAACATTTTTACTTCTCTGTTCAAGGTGCTGCAATTGTCCTGGGTCGGAGCGTCATTCTCTTTGGCATGGGCGCTTAGCTGTCAATTCGAGCGTTTATCGGGGTTTGGTGGTCTTACCTCCACCTCTTCTATCTTTATTCTCTTTTCTTGTTCAGCTTGTTGATAGTTTCTTTGTTTATAGTTTGTCGGTCTATTGGTTCTCCAGTACCCGTTCCGGTTGTCGTTATTCCCTCTGTAATAGTTGATGCCGTTTCTGGGTGAATTATAGTTACTGCCATACTCTCTTCTAAATCCATAACCTGTTCTTTGTTGAAATCTATTGTCGTTTCTTGGTGCGAAGTTATCACGTGGTTCGTAATTATTGTTTTTCGTACTGTGTCTTGTGGATTCCACTGCTTTTTGCTTTCGGTTTCATGTGCGTTTCGTCTTTTTCTTGCGTCATCTTCCGAAAATATGAACTCTAGTTCCCTTAGAATACCTTTAAATGCTTCGACGTCATTGCCTCCGCGAGCGACTAGTGATTGCTGGTATTTCAATGGTAACTTCATCGCGCATAATTTAATCAACTCTCCCTCACTGTATGGTACATCTAAGCATTGATTTTTCTTTGCCATTAATTCGAAAAATTTCACGGGACTCTTCTCTCCTGAATTTTCAAAATATGGGTTCTGTAATAATTCGTACTTCACTCTGTTCTGTGCTTCGCTGGACCAATATCGTGAGAGAAACTTCTCTCTGAAATCTTCGTACGATCGGCATGTCGCTGCAACATTCTGCATGGTTTCTGCGACTGTTCCTGACATGTGTGCACATATAAAGTCTAATTTGTGTGCTAGCGTCCAGTGTTCTGGTAATTCTACTCGGAATTGATCAACAAAAGTTCGTGGATGTAATGAGTTTCCTTCTCGAAAGTGTTGAAATTTTCTGACTATGAGGAAATGATCGTTGCCGTACTTCGTCATACACTCCTGGAAATTGAAATAAGAACACCGTGAATTCATTGTCCCAGGAAGGGTAAACTTTATTGACACATTCCTGGGGTCAGATACATCACATGATCACACTGACAGAACCACAGGCACATAGACACAGGCAACAGAGCACGCACAATGTCGGCACTAGTACAGTGTATATCCACCTTTCGCAGCAATGCAGGCTGCTATTCTCCCATGGAGACGATCGTAGAGATGCTGGATGTAGTCCTGTGGAACGGCTTGCCATACCGTTTCCACCTGGCGCCTCAGTTGGACCAGCGTTCGTGCTGGACGTGCAGACCGCGTGAGACGACGCTTCATCCAGTCCCAAGCATGCTCAATGGGGGACAGATCCGGAGATCTTGCTGGCCAGGGTAGTTGACTTACACCTTCTAGAGCACGTTGGGTGGCACGGGATACATGCGGACGTGCATTGTCCTGTTGGAACAGCAAGTTCCCTTGCCGGTCTAGGAATGGTAGAACGATGGGTTCGATGACGGTTTGGATGTACCGTGCACTATTCAGTGTCCCCTCGACGATCACCAGTGGTGTACGGCCAGTGTAGGAGATCGCTCCCCACACCATGATGCCGGGTGTTGGCCCTGTGTGCCTCGGTCGTATGCAATCCTGATTGTGGCGCACACCTGCACGGCGCCAAACGCGCATACGACCATCATTGGCACCAAGGCAGAAGCGACTCTCATCGCTGAAGACGACACGTCTCCACTCGTCCCTCCATTCACGCCTGTCGCGACACCACTGGAGGCGGGCTGCACGATGTTGGGGCGTGAGCGGAAGACGGCCTAACGGTGTGCGGGACCGTAGCCCAGCTTCATGGAGACGGTTGCGAATGGTCCTCGCCGATACCCCAGGAGCAACAGTGTCCCTAATTTGCTGGGAAGTGGCGGTGCGGTCCCCTACGGCACTGCGTAGGATCCTACGGTCTTGGCGTGCATCCGTGCGTCGCTGCGGTCCGGTCCCAGGTCGACGGGCACGTGCACCTTCCGCCGACCACTGGCGACAACATCGATGTACTGTGGAGACCTCACGCCCCACGTGTTGAGCATTCGGCGGTACGTCCACCCGGCCTCCCGCATGCCCACTATATGCCCTCGCTCAAAGTCCGTCAACTGCACATACGGTTCACGTCCACGCTGTCGCGGCATGCTACCAGTGTTAAAGACTGCGATGGAGCTCCGTATGCCACGGCAAACTGGCTGACACTGACGGCGGCGGTGCACAAATGCTGCGCAGCTAGCGCCATTCGACGGCCAACACCGCGGTTCCTGGTGTGTCCGCTGTGCCGTGCGTGTGATCATTGCTTGTACAGCCCTCTCGCAGTGTCCGGAGCAAGTATGGTGGGTCTGACACACCGGTGTCAATGTGTTCTTTTTTCCATTTCCAGGAGTGTAGTTCCATATGAAATTCGCGATTCTTCACCACTTTTGTTTCTGATCATTTCTCCCGTCGTTCTTTCCGGTTGTGGTAGATCCATTGGATATTGTCCACTGTAACTTTCGCCTACCCTTGCGTAGTATCGTTGGAGTGGTACGCAATAATTTTCTTCCATCGGCTATGAACGTGTAGCTGAATGCATTGCACTGTACTCTTCGCGACCTGGCTTTCCATTGTCAGGTATTGGTTCGGTATCTTGTCTGGCTAACCTTGCTGCTTCATTGCACGATCCAAACTGTCTTGAAACATACACTTGTGGTTCCGCATGTGTTTGTGATGACGTTTGTTCATCAAGAATTTCGAAAAGTGTTTGTTGCTGTGCAGGCTGTCTGATTTCACGTATGTTACTTTCCGCCTGTGATTGGAATCGCAAATGCGTAATATCTTCGTTAATTGCTTGTTTTTCCGGTGCTGTTACAGATACGGATGTGGTTGCAGACTCTGTGCTTGTTCGATCCTGTTCACTACGCCCTTCAATGGTTTGCAACAACTCTGTTCGCAATTTCTGAAATTGTCGCCTCGTTTGCGCTTCTATTTTGACTATGCGGTTATCATATCTTTTCAGCGCTGCTTTTGTGATACGTTTGTGTAACACACTGTTTTCAACAATTTCACGCGCTGTACCTGCTGCTTGTCTAGTAATTTCGTTTATCTGTTTCTCTAGTTTCTTGACTTCTCCCTGGGTGTTGTTACGTAATGTTTTGATTTCGTCCTGAATGTCATTACGCAATGTTTGTTCGTCCACTTATACCTTGTCAATGTCTGTTCTCAATTGATTGTGACCTGTTACTAAGTTTCCTATCACTTCTCGAGATTCTTTTGCCTCGACTTCAATATGACTTAGGTGTAACTGATTTTTGTTTTGTTTTGTTCTTTAATCTCACGTATTTGTCTCGTGGTTTCTGCATTCTGAATTTGAATTTGGTTCGCAATGTCTTTATTTTGCCTTGTCATGGTTTCCGTAATTTGTTGTAATAATTCTGCCAGATTGGTGGATCCTATTGCGTTTTCTTCCGACGACCTACGCTCCGTGTTTTCGCCCAAGTGTTGGTTCGCAACCGATTGCATTGAAATGTGCAGTGACACGTTCCTGCTCGCATTCCTTGTACTCTGTGGTGAGGGAGCTCTGATTACTTGTTCTATGGGTTCTACGTATTCAAGACGCAAGTTAGAATCCTCATCGACTGTCTCTCTACTTTCCTGCTTCTCTGTCGTATGCTGACTTACGTTTTCTATGCCTTGACGTACATTATCCTCGTTATGGTGCGTTATATGTCCTATTTCTCGCGATACTGCATCGTCTGTTGTACTGTCCTCTATTTTCTGTCCATTTTCATGTTGGGTCTCTACCTCAATTCGGTCAAGGTCTCGATCTGCCATTGCTAATCTTTCCGAATCCCTTATTTTCTGTTTTAAAAGCAATTCACGCCCCCTACTTCGAGTCAACATGCGCTCATACGATCCCACGCGTTTCATAAACTTTTTGTTCACACGACTTGACTCTTATTATACCCAAGACTGACAATCCATTCACTTACTTGTTGGGACAGAACCAACTTGACAACGATGTATCCGCCACCCGTGCGCTTGCATTGAGGAGAAAACTTAATTCTAACAATATTAAAATTCATAACTTAATTATGCTATTGTCTCTGCTAGAATGTCTCGCTATCTATTGAATACTTTATTACTATCTATCGATGCATCTACTGTTTTCAACTATTTATGCCTTTCAAAAAAAAATTTTATTACGAAAATGTTTTAACAGGATATTTTTCTGACCTAGTTAGGCATGTGGTCGACCTTCAATCATGGTCTTTTACCATCCTGGCAGGGTCGCAATTTTCTAACATTCTGTGTGGTGTCTGTCTGTTCTAAGTCGTCTCTCCCTACCACTTTCGCGCAACGACGCTCTGAGCGTGTTTTTTAGGGAATTGACTAGTTTGAACCTTTGAACCTGGGACCTGTTGCTGGTAAGGAGACGCCAGACGACACATGGCATGTAGAGTTCAGAAGAGTTCAGTGAGACTAGCGATGATATAACCAAATACTTAATGATTTCAGCGTCAGCTCCACTGCTCTCCCCGTAAAAGAATCTTGATACTAACTAAATTTAGTGGAAGGGTTTCAGAGGTTTCCTATTTTTAGTTAGATGGTAAAATAACGTCGAAAAAGCAGTTAAGTTTACCATTTGAAATTTTATTCTACTCACAAAACATTGTTTATAAATTGTACTGTTGATAAAAGGAAATGTTTTAATACAGGATGATAAAAACCAACTGCGTTCAACAAAAATGTGAACGAATAATCCCTGAATGGGTTTCCAAGTTCTACAATGGACCGAAGGATGAGCTATGCCATATCACATCTATAATCTAGGTTTAAATTAAGTTTCACAAAAGAGAAAACTATCAAAATGGTCTACAGTGACCCTCAATTATCTTTAATTACTTATCTAACTTGTCGTAAATTACAGTGGCTGATGTGGCTTCTCAATAATTATATAACAGAAAAATCATCGCGTTTCAGACTTTAACTTACGTAGCAAATGTGAATACCATGAGCTTTAATTGACGATCGACACTAGTATTACGCAAAACGGGGATATAACAGATGAGACTTCTGCAGTTCTGAGTGAAGCCTTATGCGCTCAAAAATGCGGCATCGCGTGCGTTCATTACTTTGTCGGCGTTTAGGCAGCGTCAGGGCGGCGCAAGTACTCACATCTCGCAGTCTCGGAAGCAACTCTCTCCTAACTTCTCCTTACTACACTTTACCGAAGTTGGTTTAAAAAAAACTATTTGGCTGTGTTTTCATCTGACCAATCAGGTTCTCAATGTTAACCTTAAGCTCCGCCCACAAAAATTCTGTCTATCCTATGAGAAACGTTATACTTTTCGTGGTGGGGCAATGTTTATAAAGCTTGCAACGTAACAAAGACGCGAAAAATTCTCACGCTAAAACTTGCAGCTGGTGTGGCCCTTTTAGTGTTATCGTAAGATCCATACTGTTCTTCTGGAGGGCTCTATCTTTTAACATGGGCTTGGGGGTGGTCCTGTCGGTTAGCTGGTGACGTGGGTGTCCGTCCCTTATCGTAGGGCCTTCTAGCTTAACACGGTTCTGCTCTCGGCTTCTGTTCTCGTTTCTCCCCTCGGAACTGCGTCTGTCTCACGGTGGGAAGGTATGACATGCATTTAGGCATTCTTGTGTTAGTCTGTGGTATTCCATTTGCTCACTCGTTAGTCGTATTACTTTGGTTAATTTAATGTCACGATTTATTCGGAGCTATGTGATATATTACTGGATTTGCTTATCATGTCAGGGTTTCATGGAAGGTGTTGGATTTGCCTGACACCTTACAGCTGAATAGGTACACACAAATCGCCGAAGTCGCGCCGAGGAGAAGGAGTTGCAGCAGCTCATTGAGCCATACGAAATTATTAAATATGTATATATGTGTTTGTACGGAACCAGCAGAGCTCCAGTCCTAGTCTCATGCCCGTATTTTTTATGAATGAATTGTCTTTCCTGGTTCAAATATTATTTTCAGGGACCTGACATCTGATCACTCCCAGATCCTCGCAAATAACAGAATTTTACATTGAGTGATTAAAGTGCGGAAAGTAAGGAACGATCAGTTGTGAAAAGGAAACCACACTGATAGTCCAATGAAGCTTTGGGAACTGTCTCTCGCACGGCCGTAAGATAGTCACGTCTCTCTTGCAAGTTGTGAGCTCTCAGTGAGCGCTTAAATATGCCAAAAAAATAGTGTCTTCCGTCACATGTGGGTGCCTGGCGAGTGATTTCTCCTGATATCATGCAACCTCATATAACGTAACTTTCATGTAGTTCCTTCTTCGCAGCCACAGGGACAATGAGGACGCTCCTGTAGCGTTTTCGATGAGAAGTGTCTGATCACCCATCAAATTGCCAGGATTTCGTTCCCTCTGACTGTCATCTCTGCCGAGATGAACCTCTGGCTGTGAAGACAACATTTCCGTACAGACAGTGAGCTGCAGTCGAGCATAGAAAATTGTGGGAATGCGCAGGAGGCTGCCTTCTATACCGAGGTTACTGGAAAATCGGTACAACTCTACGACAGATGTCTCAGTCAGAGTGGCGACTATGTAGAGAAGTGTAAGGAAATGAAACACCTACAGCCGTCTTTATGATGTCATTTATTGCATGGCCACCAGTTTCGGTGCTTCAGTGAGCCATCTTCAGGCCTTAGCTGATGCAGAGGGGGCTAACACCGTCCGTGTACACGACAAATCAGTGGCGAACATCTGTAACTGGTTTTCGCTGACTGCCCGTAAGAGCGATGTTGTCTCTCCAACTACCAACTATTAAGGGTCACTAAAGCACCGAAACTGGTAGGCATACAGTAAATGACATCATAAGGACTGCTGTAGGTGATACATTTCCTTACATAAATGAGCGGCCGAGTTTCCCACCAATCACTAGGATGGGCATACAGTGGAGAAGTAGCTGGAAGGTGTAGCTAACTCTTGTAAATAAAACAGTTTTTATTTTTACTGTGATTTCCATTTAGTGACCGGTCGTTCCTTATTTTCCGAACAGCCATCGTAGCTTTGTTGTTGTTGTTGTGGTCTTCAGTCCTGAGACTGGTTTGATGCAGCTCTCCATGCTACTCAATCCTGTGCAAGCTTCTTCATCTCCCAGTACCTACTGCAACCTACATCCTTCTGAATCTGTTTAGTGTATTCATCTTTTGGTTTCCCTCTACGATCTTTACCCTCCGCGCTACCCTCCAATACTAAACTGGTTATCCCTTGATGCCTCAGAATATGTCCTACCAACCGATCCCTTCTTCTAGTCAAGTTGTGCCACAAACTCCTCTTCTCCCCAATTCTATTCAATACCTCCTAATTAGTTATCTGATCTACCCATCTAATCTTCACCATTCTTCTGTAGCACCACATTTCGAAAGCTTCTATTGTCCTTTGCTCTAAACTATTTATCATCTACGTTTCACTTCCATACATGGCTACACTCCATACAAATACTTTCAGAAAAGACTTCGTGACACTTAAATCTATACTCGATGTTAACAAATTTCTCATCTTCAGAAACGCTTTCCTTCCCATTGCCAGTCTACATTTTATATCCTCTCTTCTTCGACCATCATCAGTTATTTTGCTCCCCAAATAGCAAAACTCCTTTGCTACTTTAAGCGCCTCATTTCCTAATCTAATACCCTCAGCATCACCCGATTTAATTCGACTGCATTCCATTATCCTCGTTTTGCTTTTGTTGATGTTTATCTTATATCCACATTTCAAGGCACTGTCCATTCCGTTCAGCTGTTCTTCCAGGTCCTTTGCTGTCTCTGACAGAATTACAATGTCATCGGCGAACCTCAAAGTTTTAATTTCTTCTCCATGGATTTTAATTCCTACTCCGAATTTTTCTTTTGTTTCCTTTACTGCCTGTTCCATATATAGATTGAACAGCATCGGGGATAGACTACAACCCTGTCTCACTCCCTTCCCAACCACTACTTCCGGCCGGCCAGTGTGGCTGAGCGGTTCTAGGCGCTACAGTCTGGAGCCGCGCGACCGCTACGTTCCCAGGCTCGAATCCTGCCTCGGGGATGGATGTGTGTGATGTCCTTAGGTTAGTTAGGTTTAAGTAGTTCTAAGTTCAAGGGGACTGATGGCCTCAGAAGTTGAAACGTGCCCTTAGAAAAATTAGTGAATTACTGTGCCGATAAACCTCTTACGTTATTTGATTTTCAAACAGCTGAGCAGAACTGAACGTACTCAGACATTTCTCTCTTTATTTATTCTGATCAACACTGTACTGACACACAATATTTTTAGCGCAACGCAATCTGACTTTCGATAATCCCTACAAAAGAATGGCCCTGACTAACAATAAACTATACCTTTCAAGAATCAGTTACCTCACAAAAAGCTTCGTTACTCAAACTACTGCAGTACACCGAGCGCAAATACTGCCAGCTAAATAAAAGATTCTAACTACTGAAGGCACTAACTACTGATAGGCATAGTTAACAAATGAAAGAATTTGATAGAGAAGAAACAAAGTATTTACCTTAATAATATTCAAAAGTCATTATGTATCAGATCATGATATCCGGTGTTACAATTTACTCTTTCTGATGGACACACGTCCGCTCTCAAAATTCTGCCATCTCTCTCCTCACATCCACCACTGCTGGCGGCTCACTTCCCAAGTGTGCAACGCTATGCGCTGTTCACATCCAACCGTCCAACACTACAATCACGAATATTCCAACAGTGCCAACTAGCCACAGACTGCACGCAGCACAGCTAGTGATTTTCATACAGAGCGCTACGTGGCGTTACCAACATAGAAACCTAAACAGCCTACTTACAAAGTTAAGTCCCATAGTACTCAGAGCCATTTTTGAACCACTGCTTTCCTTTCATTCCCCTCGACTCTTACAACTGCCATCTGGTTTCTGTATAAATTGTAAATAGCCTTTCGGTCCCTGTATTTTACCCCTGCCACCTTCAGAAATTGAAACAGAGTATTCCAGTCAACATTGTCAAAAGCTTTCTCTAAGTCTACAAATGCTAGAAACGTAGGTTTGTGTTTCCTTAATCTATTTTCTAAGATAAGTCGTAGGGTCAGTATTGTCTCGCGTGTTCCAACATCGTAGCTATGTACCAAAATTCAGAAGCGCACTCTGTGACGTTCTACACGCTCAGACTTGGTGGCGTGGGGTAATCCTGTAGGCGCAGCGACAAGTGGTGCTCGGCGGCGCCCGGCAGACGCGGCCGGATCGCCAGCCAGCGGCAGCGCAGCCTCCTGCAGATGACGTCAGCGGCGCTGTAAAGCGGCAACAGGCCGTAAAGGCGTCGGCACGACTTTATACAGGCGCGGCGGCTGTCGGCTGTCGGCTGCCCGGGCGAGATACCGCCCACAGCTACAGGCTGGCGCAGCCTCAGCAGTTCCGGTTTTACTCACCCGCTGGGAAAGTCGGCCGTCGCCGTGACCCCGGCGGCCATCCAGCCGCATCAGCCATGCGTCGGCCGCCCCAAATGTCACCCCGCTCCGGCGAGCACCACAAACCGCCGGCTCAGGCTCAGCCAGCGCGGCGGAGGAAAAACCAGAAATCGCATCGGTAGCGGCGTGGACTGTCCTGCCACGGCTCCCCAACACTCTAGCACTGCAGCGACCGCCGTGTAAATGTTATCTCAAAAATCCGGCTCTCCGGCACTGCTCTCGGTAAGGTCTTTAACCCCGAGTCGCCAACAGGCTCATCGCCCGCACTGCTGCAAACGGAAAGGGCGCGGTGGAAGCACGGCTCGCCAGCAGTGATGAGGAAATTTGTGTAAGAGGGGTGAGCGCTGCGAGTCAGCATCTGCATAATTTCCAGACACGCTTATTACTGCTACGAGGACTTCCGCCACGGCTGAGAGACTGAAAGCCTGCGGAGACGGCTGCTGTGGCGTGGGGGTAGCGGGAAGCGAGGGGAGGGGCCGCTCTCTTGTACAGCTGGTGGCAGGCTGATAGCGCCCCCCTGGGACTAGTGCCGCGCCGTTATAGAGACGACGCACAGGCACTTATTCCACCAACTCGAGGAACTTAGCGTGCTAAAGGGAGAGAGCTGGAGAGACACACTTTAGCTGCCAATACAGCCTGTCTGCTGGCGAAACCTGTTGCTCATTCCTCACGAAAGTCCGCCACAACATTGTTACTAGTCGACAACCTCCTCTATGACGACAAAGTCACTCGTCTCGATGATGTTTATGGAATTGCTAGCAGACGTTGAATGTGGATTGGTATTTCATTTAATAAAATTGCAGCTAAATAGCCATATACAGTTACTTTCCTTAACATTTTACATTTACATTTTTGCATAGTCATTTATCGATTTCACTCTTCTACTGCACAGTTCTATGTGATATCGTTACAGGCCTCGTTACACAGTTCACATACACATGTTGTGGTTGGGTCGTGATAAGTTTTGTTTTTGCAGATTAGATGATGAAAGCCATGAATAGAAAGCCTAGTTACGACATGTCTCTGTCCGAAGTTTGGTGCTGTCCATGAGCGTTTCGTCACTGCTCCGGCCATATTTTTTCTCGTCTCTTCTCCATGATCTTCAGTTGCTTTCTAGAAGCCCTGGTGTGTGGCATCATGTATCGAAGTCTGATGTCTTCAATTAGGAATGTGTCTCTCGCTAGCAGGTACACTAGTCTAGATCTTGTGGTTTTTCAGAGACCTAGTGCTCTTTTTAGATAAGTCGACTTTACCTTTTCTAGTATTTCTAGATTTTTTTCTGTCAGGTGGTCCCATATAACTTCCATCCCATAGGCCAGGACTGGCAAGAATTTGTGTTGAATAATTTGATGGCTGTTTCTAGACTGAGTAGGCGCATGTTTTTGATGTCCTGTATTGCTATTATTGCTTGTGCTGCACGTTCTGTTGTGTGTTTTGTGAAGCGTTTGGCTGTTGGTTGCAATGTCACTCCTAGGTATTTAAAGTCTGATGGGATTTTTATTTTTTGTCCTCTGATGCTGATTTCCGCATTCTTGGGTGTTTTGCCTCCTTTTCTGAAAATTACCATTTCTGTCTTTGCTATGTTTATGTGTAGTTTGTGTTTACTGCACCATTTGTCTGTTTTCTCAATGATTCTCTGCAGCTTCTGTATATCTGTTGAACCTTCGGCTATGTCGTCAGCGTATGCATATACATGTACATGTTCTTCATTTTCTCCAATTCGGAGTACTTCTTCAGTGGCAAGAATGCACAGCAAAGGGCTCTTCGGGTCACCCTGTAAGACTCCGTTCGATTGCAGAACGGGGTTCGAAAAAGAGAGGTTGTCTGATATTGTGATTAAGTTGTATTCGAGGGTCGGCCGGGGTGGCCGAGCGGTTCTAGGCGCTACAGTCTGGAGCCGCGCGACCGCTACGGTCGCAGGATGGAATCCTGCCTCGGGCATGGATGTGTGTCATGTCCTTAGGTTAGTTAGGTTTAAGTCGTTCTAAGTGCTAGGGGACTGATGACCTCAGAAGTTAAGTCCCATAGTGTTCAGAGCCATTTGTATTCGAGGATTGACGTGATTATTCTTGCCCATACCCTATCTTCTCCCATTGTGTTTTGGTAATATCACCAGTAGTTCTTTTTTTTTTCCTCCTTGTATCGCTTTAGCAAGGATATTGGACACGTCTTGGTATTACAATTTAAGAACAACAAAAAACACGTGATTCATATACGGCATTAACATACTTACTGGTCTACTTTATCCTTTTGGACTGACACGTTAGAACTGGCATGGGGTGGTGGAAAACTCTAAGGTTTAAAAGCCTAAAAAATGTTATGATGTAAAAATTATACATGGCAATATCATTTTAGTGAGGTATTAAACTCTTTGTCGAGTTTACACTCCTTACATGCATTGTAAAATAAGAAACTGGAAATCGGTGTGTTGTGATTTCTGTTAATTAGGGCTGGCAAGTGGTGTCCCGAAATCTTTGCTTCAAGTTCTTCAAGTAATATTTGTATTCGCCTATTTGTTTTCTTCATACGTACACGTACTGCAGACTGAGTTGTTACCATGCAGTGACAGAAGGCAAACTGATTGAAATAAAATTTAACAATAATGAAATGACAATAATATTAAGAAAATCTGGCACTCTGTACTCCTTTCATTTTTGTTACGTTAAGACTGGTGCAGGATCTGGATACCCTGGTGCATCTTTGTGGGAAGTGTGTAACAACGATAACCGAAATTAACAGGAGTTTTATACCACTATGAAACTTTAAGCTAATGATACGAGCGGTTTTCAAGTGTGGGATGACCATATGAAGCCGTGCCAGCATTGAAAGGTTAACAAGAATTGGACAGGTAGCTGGCTGTGACCATATTATAAAAACTATCCTAGCACTTGCCTGAAGTAATTCAAGGCACCCACACATAACCTAAATCAGTATGGCCAGATGAAGAATAGTTCCTCCACTCTCTCCAAGACAACGCAAGTCTCTTTAAAACAGGCGCATTTAATGGGGTTTTCATTGTTACGTGTTAGCCTACTGAGAGAAAATTAAATGGGAACAATTGAAAACCTAAAATCTGTGGTGAATAGCCCGGCCTGCTTTTACACCAGGAAATATTCTTGGAAGTTACTTGACAGCGGACTGAATGGACCCGTGACAATGTTGGAGGAACTAGAATGAGAAATAGTCCCTGGCCCCCATCCAAACAGAACCCAGAACCTCCATGACTGGAGTCTAGTGCTCTTCCCACTAGACCATAATGGCCACGCTTGACACTAGTAGTAAGTGGAGCAACACCTGTGTGTACAGTACAAGACCTGAAGTAATTTTTGAGGGTCCTAGGCGTTGCAAAATGTGCAGACTTGAAATTTGTTACTCAGAGGCAAGTTCGAAATCACTAGCGGTGAAAAGGAAAACTGCCAAGAGGCAATTCTCATAATATACTTTATCATACAACATGGCATTACGAAGAACACTCCATTTCGTGTACTAAGCGCGCTTTCCATCCTAAAATTATATAAAATCTTGAAACACTAGATTTGAAGACAGTTTAGAAGCAGCTTACGTAAATCAGTAAGAAAAGTTGTTTTTGTAAGAAGACCTAAGCTCTCATTATTAATAAGAAATATTTACGATGGTGGCATCGAAGTTAGTGTTCATGGAAAAAATGATCATGTGGTACTGATGACTTGGAGTCCCCACCTGGGAAATTCAGCTGTCGATATGCAAGTCTTTTCATTACAAGCCACACTGGGTGAATTGCCTGTCGATGATGATGAAATGACGATGGAGAAAACACAATACCCAGTCTCCAAGCGGAGAAAATCTCCGACGTTTCCGGAAATCGAAGCTGGACCTACTGAATGGTAGTCAGACGTGATGACCACTCTTTTTTCCAAGTTTAGGATTTGAAACCGGGTCTGTTGCTCACTTTTGTTTCAAAGACGCTAAGTTCCCTCCTTTTTCATGAGGAAATAGCCACCACCAAGAACTGAACACAGATGAGCAATGTGGTTGGTTAACGTTATGAGCACTTTTTTATGTTCCTCTCTGATTTACCTGATTACTAAAGAACCTACAAAAAAGAGTCTATTTGCCACCGCCACTTTCATCCTAAAAATATGTGCTCCACTGCAGGAGTTGGCTCGTAACTACACCTATCTCAGCAATTCTACCTAAACTAAGAAAACAGGAAGGGAAAAGAGGGAGAGGTTACCAGTGTATGTAACAGAGACGAAGGGCTTTTTTCTGTTCGGATCTGTAAACTAAAGTCCATGAAAGTTGTCCATAGCCGTGGAGAAACCAATGCACGTCTTCTCGAAATAAAGGGGAATACTGCTGGGTACGTAGTATCAAAAATAGTGCATCAGATCAACTGCTCGTTGAGGGGAAATTCCAAACAGGACATTCCACCCATTCAGTGGGTCGTAGGAAGCACTCCAAAGGGAGTTGGGAAAGTGTTGCCTGTACTTCGGACTATGGACAATGGCGCAATGTAGTTCGTATAAGTGCGAAACTCGAAAATACTATTTTTGCTGGTGGCAAAAAAATGTCAAACGGCAAGCCTGCAGAACCAATTCACTGAATGGGTCTTCATCTGCTGGTAGTACACGTCATCCACGAACATCATGTGCTTTGTTACTGGGTCAGGAACGGCACGTGTGAGGAAAGCCAGAATTCACTGGACCAAACGCCACGTGTCGACTGCTGGGCCACAAGCTAAACGATGATCGTCTGTGTACGGCATCCCGCACGTAATGCAAAGTGGGAAGTCGTCGAGGTGAACTTAGTAGAGACGAGAACGATTTGAATGTTTTCCGTCGATAGTGATATACCACGGGGAGTGTGCAGCAATGTCAAGAAAAGGGGCATTCACCACCCGCTCTATATTGCGCCACCAGTAGGGCGGCTATTTCTGTTCTGTCACAATGGAATCGTTGGCCAGCAGCATCTCAGTCTAGACCGCCTTACTTGGCAGCAAACGCACAGGTGGCCAAGAGGTAGAAAGGTAGCTCTGTTCCAGAAAAAAATGATAATGACGATTGTGGTGTCACCGCCAGACACCACACTTGCTAGGTGGTAGCCTTTAAATCGGCCGCGGTCCATTAGTATACGTCGGACCCGCGTGTCGCCACTGTCAGTGATAGCAGACCGAGCGCCACCACACGGCAGGTCTAGAGAGACGTCCTGGCACTCGCCCCAGTTGTACAGCAGAGTTTGCCAAAGATGGATCACTGACAATTACGCTATTTGCCGAGACGATAGTCAGCATAGCCTTCAGCTACGTCATTTGCTACGACCCAGCAAGGCGCCATTACCAGTTAATATTGAAATTATAAAACATATACCATCAAGAGCGATGTTCTCCAATTGTGGATTAAAGTTAAGTATTCCAAGAACTACGTTCTTTTCTTTATAGGATAATTACTTTACCTTGTTCCAGACCTCACGCCAATCTGCGTGAGCTTAACGCGTGCCTTTCGGCTACCTCCGAGTGGCTTGGCTGTCTTGCCACGCCACTACAACGATGATCATAATGTTTGGTCTGACGGGCGCTTAGCTGCGTGGTTATCAGCGCCTGTACAAATTGTCAATCTTTTCGGTGTCCAGTCTCGTGAGTTTTCCCGCATACTGATAAAATGATGAGAGCAAGACAAACACCTAGTGCCCGGGAGAAGAAAATCCACAACCCGGCCGGGAATGCAACCCGGAACCCTGTGGTCCAGACGCAGCAATGCTAACCACTAGACCACGAGCTGCGGACCAGAAAAAAAGATTCCATGTAATGGAAGGGCACTGGGATGTCCAATAACAACGTGCCAGAAGGGCGAACGATGCCAGGGCTTATGCATCAAACAGTAAGCTGGTAAGGCACGTCGGGCAACACCGCCACATCGCCGACTGTGATTTGACGAAGAGCGTCCGAGCTCTTGTCTCGAGAATGATAAACACCCACGCCCCCTAGAGCCTGTGGAAGGGTGAGGGACTCATAGCGCACTTTGAAGATCGTCCCCTGGCTAACAAAGGAATCCATCAGCAGCTAACATGCGGCGAGCCATGGGTTTGCTGGAGTGGAACAGTTTCCGCCATGTGAGGGACCTGCAACGGTGTGTGGGTGCTGACGTAGGGCGTACGCTGGAGGAGGTCAAAGGAGCGGAGGAGAAGTACAGTGAGTCCAAACCTGCAGCAGCTGTCACCAGTTGACAGCCACACAGTACTGAAGGTCAGCCATAATATGGATGCCAAGTCATCGGTCACATTCATCGGTTCAATGCTGCTTTCAGGCAGGCCAGTACCTACATACAGGGTGGTCCATTGATCGTGATGGGGCCAAATATCTCACGAAATAAGCGTCAAACGAAAATACTACAAGGAACGAAACTTGTCTAGCTTGAAGGGGGAAACCAGATGGCGCTATGATTGGCCCGCTAGATGGCGCTGCCATAGGTCAAATGGTTCAAATGGCTCTGAGCACTATGGGACATAACTTCTAAAGTCATCAGTCCCCTAGAACTTAGAACTACTTAAACCTAACTAACCTAAGGACATCACACACATCCATGCCCGAGGCAGGATTCCAACCTGCGACCGCAGCAGTCGCGCGGTTCCAGACTGAAGCGCCTAGAACCGCTCGGCCACCCTGGCCGGCCGCCATAGGTCAGACGGATATCAACAGCGCTTTTTTTTTTAATAGGAACCCCAATTTTATATTACATATTCGTGTAGTACGTAAAGAAATACGAATGTTTTAGTTGGACCACTTATTTCGCTTTGTGATAGATGGCGCTGTAATAGTAACAAACATATGGCTCACAATTTTAGACGAACAGTTGGTAACAGGTAGGTTTTTTAAATTAAAATGCAAAACGTAGGTACGTTTGAACATTTTATTTCTGTTGTTCCGATGTGATACATGTACCTTTGTGAAATTATCATTTCTGAGAACGCATGCTGATTACCTGTAAATACCACATTAATGAAATAAATGCTCAAAATGATGTCCGTCAACCTCAATGCATTTGGCAATACGTGTAACGACATTCCTCTCAACAGCGAGTACCTCGCCTTCCGTGATGTTCGCATATGCATTGACAGTGCACTCACGCATGTTGTCGGGCGTTGTCGGTGCATCACGATAGGAAATATCCTTCAACTTTCTCCACAGAAAGAAATCCGGTTACGTCAGATCCGGTGAACGTGCGGGCCATGGTATGGTGCTTCGACGACCAATCCACCTGTCATGAAATATGCTATTCAATACCGCTTCAACCGCACGCGACCTATGTGCCGGACATCCATCATGTTGGAAGTACCTCGCCATTCTGTCATGTAGTGAAAGATCTTGTAGTAACATCGGTAGAACATTACGTAGGAAATCAGGATACATTGCACGATTTGGATTGCCATCGATAAATTGGGGGCCAATTATCCTTCCTGCCATAATGCCGCACCATACATTAACCCGCGAAGGTCGCTGATGTTCCACTTGTCGCAGCCATCGTGGATTTTCCATTGCCCAATAGTGCATATTATTCCGGTTTACGTTACCGCTGTTGGTGAATGACGCTTCGTCGCTAAATAGAACGTGTGCAAAAAATCTGTCATCGTCCCGTAATTTCTCTTGTGGCCAGTGGCAGAACTGTACACGGTGTTCAAAGTCGCCGCCATGCATTTCCTGGTGCATAGAAATATGGTACGGGCGCAATCGATGTTGATTTAGCATTCTCATCAGCGAAGTTTTTGAGATTCCCGATTCGCGCGCAATTTGTCTGCTACTGATGAGCGGATTAGCCACGACAGCAGTTAAAACACCTACTTGAGCATCATCATTTGTTGCAGGTCGTGTTTGACGTTTCACAGGTGGCTGAACCTGTTTTCTTAAATAACGTAACTATCCGGCGAACGGTCCGGACACTTGGATGATGTCGTCCAGAATACCGAGCAGCATACATAGCACATGTCCGTTGGGCATTTTGATCACAACGGTCATAAATCAACACGATTTAGACCTTTTCCGCAATTGGTAAACGGTCCATTTTAGTACGGGTAATGTATCACGAAACAAATACCGTCCGCACTTGCGGAATGTTGCGTGATACCACGTACGTATACGTTTGTGACTATTACAGCGCCATCTATCACAAGCGAAAAAGTGGTCTAACTAAAACATTCATATTTCCTTACGTACTACACGAACATGTAATATAAAATGAGGGTTCCTATTTTAAAAAAAACGCAGTTGATAGCCGTCTGACCTATGGCAGCGCCATCCAGCGGGCCAACCATAGCGCCATCTGGTTTCCTCCTTTAAGCTAGACGAGTTTCGATCATCGTAGTGTTTTTGTTTGATGCGTATTTCGTGAGATATTTGGGCCGGTTACCACCCTGTATATCTCATGATTTACGCAGATTAATGGAGCTCCCAGACGTCTTGCCATAAGTCGCCACCCACGCAGGTGCCGTCTAAGTATCTTCGGCACTTGAAAGGGAGGTGACAAAATTGTCCACATGGGCGGTGCAGCAAAATCAATAGTCACCTAGCTACATCACCTCAGTCGTTGTCATACGGCACAAAACAACGGTTCTAGGGCCAAGTCGTACAGCAGTGCTGACGGGGGGTACCCTTATCACACTGAGTGGCCGATCAGGATTGGTTGTGTTAGCCTACGGTTATACAGCATCCGGGACGTGGCGCCGCACTGCAGACGTATGACCTCGTCGACAATAATTTCGGAGTATCCCATATAACAGAGGACAGCTGTAAGAAAAGAATGATCGTTCCTACGAAACGCCTGGCTGGAGCTTAAGGACACCATAGTCACAGGCAAATGTTGAGCTCGACTGAAGGCATTCAGTTCTTTGTTGCGGCAGAGTGCCGTTCTGGTGTTGTGCACTCTGCCTAACAACTGATCATAGGACACGACATGCTGCCAAGATGTGTTAGATCTTCATGTCGCTGATTTGCTCGGTCAAGGGGTGATAGTCACCGACGCGAGGTAAGGGGCGAGTTGTGGCGCCCAGGAAATATTCTAAGTTCGGAGTTGGCGTGGCCGCGTGGGAGCCTCTCGGTGGGCCGCGACCCGGCAGCAACCACGTGGTGTGAAATGGTTCAGATGGCTCTGAGCACTATGGGACTTAACATCTATGGTCATCAGTCCCCTAGAACTTAGAACTACTTAAACCTAACTAACCTAAGGACGTCACACAACACCCAGTCATCACGAGGCAGAGAAAATCCCTGACCCCGCCGGGAATCGAACCCGGGAACCCGGGCGTGGGGAAGCGAGAAGTGGTGCCGAACGTTAGCTGAACATGAGGGGTAGCCCCAGCGCATCGTCCATCGGCCGCATGGCTGGGAATTCCATGGTGATGGTGTGTCGATGAAAAAGACTTGTATGCCAAGAGTGCCAAAGATGGTGGACTTTGTGAAACCATCATGGCAGACATTTCACAGTTTGTATAGAAATTAATAGTAGCCATATGAATCATGATACCTCAAAAAGAGACATATACATTGTGGTGTCACCGCCAGACACCATACTTGCTAGGTGGTAGCCTTTAAATCGGCCGCAGCCCATTAGTATACGTCGGACCCGCGTGTCGCCACTGTCAGTGATAGCAGACCGAGCGCCACCACACGGCAGGTCTAGAGAGACGTCCTGGCACTCGCCCCAGTTGTACAGCCGACGTTCATAGCAATGGTTCACTGACAAATACGCTCTCACTTGCCGAGACGATAGTTTGGATAGCCTTCAGCTACATTTGCTACGACCTAGCAAGGCGCCATATTCAATTGATAATTAATATTATGAAGCATGTACTGTAACGAGAGATGTTCTACAATTGTGGATTAAAGTTAAGTATTACATCATCTACGTACTTTATTTACAATTCTCAAGATATTGTCCTGTTCCAGACCTCACGCCAGTCAGCGTGTAATTAAACGCGTGCATTTCGGCCTCCTCTAGAAACACAGTGTTGGCTCTTCTGCCAACACTACAAATTGGCGACGAGCTAAATCGCGTTTGTACCAGTTGATCTTGCCTTAATGTACTTGTGTCATGGCTTCGCCACAATCTCCAGATGTACTGTCCGAATTTTATCGCTTGCAGGGTCAACGTGCGATGCAAAACGATGCGGTCGCCGCTCCACCGCTACCGCAGCTACAACATGCAGTTGCACCACCTTTTCGTCCGTTTGATGCGGCACTGGAAAGCTGGACGGAGTGGTCACGCCAATTTGGATTCCATCTCGCCGCCTACAGAATTCAAGGTAATGAGCGGCAGCATCACTTATTATCGTGTGTCGGCGTCCAGACGTACAGAGTGATAGTGAAATTGTTTCCCCGACGCGACGTAGCAACTCTGTCCTACGACGAAATTTTGTCGGCATTAGATGCATATTTCACGGAATCAGTCAATGTCGTTGCAAAAAGGTATACATTCTTTCGTACAAAACGTACAGCCGGTCAAACTAATCGGGAGTGGGTTGCAACTTTGCAAGGCCTTACTAGGGATTGTGCTTTTGAGTGTGTGTGTGGACTCCCTTATTCAGGTACTATGGTACGTGATGCAATTGCACAGAACGTTTCTGATGTTCGTATACGGGAGCAAATTTTGAAACTAGTCAATCCCTCCCTTCAACAAGTGATAGACATATTGGATAGGCAAGACATACTTGACATTGCTCAGGAATCGTTTGAATCTTCGCCAGCCGTGTGTCACATTAACCGGCCCGCCGAGCGAGCTACGCGGAACAGTAAACAGCCCTCGCGCTCGTCTGCGCAGCTGCCGCCAAGCTCTCAACCACGTGTCCCGCGGCAGCAAGCACATGCAGTGCTAAAATCATGCCCATGGTGTGCAACCAGACATTCGCATGAGAATTGCCCGTCACGCCAAGCTAATTGCTTTTTCTGTCATAAGAAAGGACATGTTCAGAGTGTTTGCCAGAAAAAGCTCAGATCGGACATTCACAACCATTCCAGGTCCTTTGCTTCGCGCCGGAATCGAACCAAGAATACTCAGGCTCATGAACCTTCACCCATGGACATTCATGTAGTTAATTCCACTCCGCCCAGTGCCACTCTCTCTAACAGTGACTGTGTTCGTCCCACACATAGTGTGCGTCGACATCGACGGAATCCAGTAAAGTCGCAAGTGCTTCTGTACCAGTGTCTGTTCACGTTGCACGAGACAGTCACTCTTGTCGTCAGCAGGACAATAAACTTTTTGTAGACTTGGACATTCATGGCAACGTGATCCCATTCCAGCTTGATACCGGAGCTGCAGTTTCATTGATCAATAAAGACACGTACAAACAACTGGGCACACCTCCGTTGCGTGCCGCATATGTTACGTTAAATAGTTATTCTGGTCAGAGTATCCCTGCTTTAGGACAGTGCAGCCTTCTTGCCACATACAAGGGACAAACAAAACTTGTGTCATTTTACGTACTTCGTTCTTCTTCTGCAGTGAACTTGTTTGGTTTAGATTTATTTCAGTTGTTTCACTTGTCTATAGTAAATCAGCTCCTCTTAGTGAACCAGACTGTGCCTTCAGCCAGTGTTTCTCGTCTATGTGAAGAGTTTGCAGACATTTTTGCTCTGGGCCTTGGTTGCGCTAAGAACTATAAAGCAGTTGAAATCGGCGTTGCTTTCAAATACTTGCCTTACGCCATTCGATCCCCAGAAACCCCTTTTGTCGATGGTAGATGCATCGGATTTCGGGATCGGTGCTGTGCTTGCGCACAAAGATTGCTCGCATGATCGCCCTATTGCCTTTGCGTCCAAATTGCTCTCGTCTGCGCAAAGAAATTATTCACAGATAGAGAAAGAAGCCTTGGCTCTCGTATTTGGTGTTACTAAGTTTCACGATTTCTTGTATAGTCGTCACTTTACCATCATCACAGACCACAAACCTTTGACGTCGCTTTTTCATCCGAACAAGCCTGTACCTCCACGTACAGCGCGGAAATTCATTCGCTGGTCTATTTTCCTCTCGCAATACCACTACGATATCTTGTATCAGTCCACAGCTAAGCACGGAAACGCCGATGCGTTGTCCCGTTTGCCTGTTGCTGAGGATAGAGCATTCGATTCTTCCGAACTTGCTTGCATGTTCATTGATGCGGAAACCGATGACGTAGTCGAATCGTTTCCGATTGATTTTCGTCGTGTAGCTACAGCCACAGCTGCTGACCCTGTCCTTGCTACCGTTTTACGTTTTGTTGCTACGCAATGGCCCTTGTCGAAATCACGGATCGAGGATCCGTTGGTTCGCCGGTTTTTTGCTCACAAGGAGAGACTTTTTGTTCGACGTGGTGTTTTGCTGTTGCGTTCGGATAATGATCAGTCCCGGGTCGTGGTCCCCAGTTCGTTACAGTCCTCTGTCTTACGGCTTCTCCACCAAGGACAATGGGGTATAGTGCGAACGAAACAACTTGCTCGTCAGCACTGTACTTGGTTCGGAATCGATGCTGCGATTACGAAAATGTGCTCTTCTTGCATGGCGTGTGCCGAACAACAATCCGCACCACCGCGGAAATTCTTTGTATGGCCAAAAGTCACTTCCCCTTGGCAACGCTTGCACATAGATTTTGCTGG
The DNA here is from genome assembly GCF_021461395.2 of Schistocerca americana. Lineage (NCBI taxonomy): Eukaryota > Metazoa > Arthropoda > Insecta > Orthoptera > Acrididae > Schistocerca > Schistocerca americana. Next base: position 247,246,232 of record NC_060124.1, on the reverse strand, counting down.
TCCATTTTGGAATGCTCGATGGTTGGTTGTGGTAGATTCGTTCAGTAATTTTCCTTTTGTTGTCAAGATGTCTTCCACGATGTCATCTGCCACCATCCAAGCGTTATCTGCTATCTTTTGTATTGAAGGTATTCCACAGACTATTGTTTCCGACAATGGCCCACAATTCATGTCCACAGAATTTCAGTCATTCTGCAAGGCCAATGATATTCAACATCTGACATCCGCGCCGTTTTCGCCTCAGTCAAACGGTGCCGCTGAACGATTGGTCCGGACTTTCAAGTCTCAGATGTTGAAGTTGAAAGAGTCGCATTCTCGGGAGGACGCGTTATTGCTCTTTTTGCCTTGGTATCGCTCTCAGCCCCGAGATGGTCGCTCGAGGGCTGAGTTGCTCCACGGTTGTCCTCATCGAACCTTGATGTCTTTGCTGCATCCCCCGCATCAGGTTCCTGTGCAGCGGCAGATGCCTGCTTTTGCTCCGGGCGACGTTGTATACTATCGCAACTATCGAGGTTCACAGCGTTGGCTCGCAGGGCGCACTCCTCGCTGCCTCGGCCGCGCTATGTATCTGGTTTTGGGCGCCTCTGGTGAGGTGCGTCAGCATCTCAATCAGCTGCGCCTCTGTCGTCGCACGGGTTCTGCCGCTCCCCGTCTGCTTTCAGCGACGGTGCCGTCCAGTCAGCGCCCTGGGGACCCATCTACTGGCTCGCCTCATACCCAGGTGTTACCGACGCTGCCTTCCATTTTGCCCCATGGCGACGCGCCGCCGCCGCCGCCTGTTCTCCCGCCGGCGACGCCCGCAGTGGACGCTTCGCTGCAGCCGCCAAGCGCCTCCCTGGGTCACGCGCCGCCGATCGCTTCCCGTGATCAGCTGTCCTCCGACATGGAACTTTTGCCCGCTCCGGACCAGATGTCGTCTTCAACCGGCGGCTGCCCCGCCCCGATGGAGGTCGAATCTTCGGCCCCTCCTGTCTCTTTACGGGCGCATACACCGCATGTTGGCGTGCACCCTGGGCTAGGTTTTCAGGCGTTTCCTAGCTCCCCTCGGACCAAATGGCCGGGTGCGGGTGGCACAGCCTCGCCTGTTGTTAGGCTCCCCACCTCGTCGCATACGTCAACATGGGGTCCTCCCCACGGCGGGCGGAAGCCTTATAACACAACCGTTCGCCGATTTGCGGGGGAGGAATGTGGTGTCACCGCCAGACACCACACTTGCTAGGTGGTAGCCTTTAAATCGGCCGCGGTCCATTAGTATACGTCAGACCCGCGTGTCGCCACTGTCAGTGATAGCAGACCGAGCGCCACCACACGGCAGGTCTAGAGAGACGTCCTGGCACTCGCCCCAGTTGTACAGCCGACGTTCATAGCAATGGTTCACTGACAAATACGCTCTCACTTGCCGAGACGATAGTTTGGATAGCCTTCAGCTACATTTGCTACGACCTAGCAAGGCGCCGTATTCAATTGATAATTAATATTATGAAGCATGTACCGTAACGAGAGATGTTCTACAATTGTGGATTAAAGTTAAGTATTACATCATCTACGTACTTTATTTGCAATTCTCGAGAGATTGTCCTGTTCCAGACCTCACGCCAGTCAGCGTGTAATTAAACGCGTGCATTTCGGCCTCCTCTACAAACACAGTGTGGGCTCTTGTGCCAACACTACATACATTACCATTATTTGCACAACGATTCTGATGGTGTAATCGGATATTCAATATCTTTATTAGTTTAAAGTTTAGTATCTGACGGTAAATTATACAAATAACACCCAGCAACGAATTTCCAAAATCTAAACGGTTCATCCGAATTCATCGATCGGCGTGTCTTTAGAAAGCTATTTGTGTGAACCTAAATTGGTATAAATTGCAGGCATTTAACTTGAATAGTACATGAGTTATTGGAGATCAAAGTGGCCGATTACTCTCGATCTCATCAGGGCATAAGTACTCCACAGTTACACGAAAAACGGTAGCAGCAAGCTTATACATATATTTATTCATCTATGTCTTTGTTTATATCCGATATACAGGGTGTTACAAAAAGGTACGGCCAAACTTTCAGGAAACATTCCTCACACACAAAGAAAGAAAATATGTTATGTGGACATGTGTCCGGAAACGCTTACTTTCCATGTTAGAGCTCATTTTATTACTTCTCATCAAATCACATTAATCATGGAATGGAAACACACAGCAACAGAACGCACCAGCGTGACTTCAAACACTTTGTTACAGGAAATGTTCAAAATGTCCTCCGTTAGCGAGGATACATGCATCCACCCTCCGTCGCATGGAATCCCTGATGCGCTGATGCAGCCCTGGAGAATGGCGTATTGTATCACAGCCGTCCACAATACGAGCACGCAGAGTCTCTACATTTGGTACCGGGTTTGCGTAGACAAGAGCTTTCAAATGCCCCCATAAATGAAAGTCAAGAGGGTTGAGGTCAGGAGAGCGTGGAGGCCATGGAATTGGTCCGCCTCTACCAATCCATCGCTCACCGAATCTGTTGTTGAGAAGCGTACGAACACTCGACTGAAATGTGCAGGAGCTCCATCGTGCATGAACCACATGTTGTGTCGTACTTGTAAAGGCACATGTTCTAGCAGCACAGGTAGAGTATCCCGTATGAAATCATGATAACGCGCTCCATTGAGCGTAGGTGGAAGAAACTAAAATGAGCTCTAACATGGAAATTAAGCGTTTCCGGACACATGTCCACATAACATCTTTTCTTTATTTGTGTGTGAGGAATGTTTCCTGAAAATTTGGCCGTACCTTTTTGTAACACCGTGTATACTATTCATGAATAAATGGGTCAAATATTTGCTGCGTTTTAGAAAGCACAGAGACATTAGGCTACTGGCCTACTTTTGCTTGCTATTTCTTTGATATATATTTACTTAATTTGTTTATGTATTTAATAATGTGTGTTAGAGCGTGTTTATGGTTCAGCTATAGGAATATTTCTTTAATTTCAAGTTATTTAAATGTAAAACCAGTCTTTCGAAAGTCTTTCAATATGTTTGTGTGCGTGCATTGGCTTGAAGACAGGGCGGGAACGCTCTAGGTAATGACAGCGATCGTTCCAAAAAGGACACGTGCAAAAAGTGAGGGGGTACGGGAGAGGAAACGGGGCAGTGCGGAATAGGACGGCTCGACGGACGCACGGTCGCGCCAGGGACTTGGAGAGTGTGAAGCGGTTTACGCGTGGTCGCGGCAGATAGGAATACTTCGGAGTGCCGACTTGTGCACTTGTGAGATTTCCGTGGCTTCTACAGTGAAGACGTAGTGTGCGTTTAGAGGTGAATATCTCTCGAGCTATGTTGTTAATCATAACTAATTACGTACAGTAGGAATCTATTATTTCCCCGTTATTTAACTTATTTTTTATTTAATTGCTGGACCATCGACACCAATAAGTCTTTTGCAGAAATATATGGCAATCGCAGAAGCAGTTCCACTATCGTACTCATCATTTAAAGTCGTTAAGATAGTACCACCAGATTTTATTTAATTGCAATCTTTCATTTACAAAATTCTCAACTGCCGAATGATAAGAACCTTCGACCATTCGACTCGTGTATATATTCATATTGTGTACTGTAGACTCAGCAGCATTTGGATTGTAATGCGGTAACTACGTCTCCCAGCCCCTAGAAAACGAAACCAGCCAAAACTTTTAATATTTCAACTTTGAGTGAGAGGGTACGTAGTTGAGGGCCACCACAACACCACCACATTTTATTTCAAAACCCGCACTGATATGCAGACTGCCATGGGTTTGGTGAATAGGGACAATCAGGCCATATAGAAAGACATCACGGATTCTCACTGCAGGGGACATAAATTCTCCATGGATGAAAGTCCACATTGGCCCTAAAAGATGTAAAGTACGATACAATTCAAGAGGGATGCATTCAGGGTCAGGTGACTTCTTAGCAGCTGCCATTAGGATAGCGTCGAGGACTTCACCTTGTGTTAGCAGTGCATCCAATTCCAATATCTCGTTCCCTGGTATTGTGTTGAACGTGAGCCGAGAGACTACTTCAATGACAGCTGGTGAACGAGAGTGATCAACGCACAACCTGGCATAATGGGCGTGAAGTGCGCATTCAGTGTCGCGTTGTGTGACGTGTTGCCTACCTTCGTCATCAGTGATGGTTTGAATCAGGGCGCGACAGCGTCGTTCATTTGCTAGAAGGCGGTACATCAACGGAGCTTTCCAGGTCATGTGGTTACAAGTACAGGCTCGCACCAGTGTCCCTTCAACGTGGCGGCACGTGAGGGTTGTGATCTGTTCTTTGGCGCGGTTCACAATTGGACAGCGTTCAGGAGAATATGGATCGCAGAGCAGTCCCTCATCACTTGGCAATAAAAGTTCAGGAGCTGCCTCCTCCAAGCTACCAAGTCTCTGCCATAGGTCGTAAAGGTGCAGAGGAAGGCAGGTTTCGTACAGAACAGACACCTAATGTAGACGGGTAAGTGCCACTGCAGCGGCGACATGAATCCCAAGTGACCTCAGTAACCTATCGACAATCAGGAGACGCCAGTAGTGCCACATTCAGCTCCCAGACACCCCTTCCATGCCACGCCCACTGGCGATCGAGGGTGAAGGTACAGACACACGCCACATGGTCGGAAAAAGTGACTGGCCAAATATCAGCCAGTCGGGTTCCTCCCATGAGCAACCACTAGATACAAAAGCGGTCAAGGCGACTGGAAGAATATGAAGTGCAGTGTGTGAAACCGGGGCGGTCGCCATGAACCTGCTCCCACACCACTCATGTAAGGGCGTGGGCAGTTTTCGATAACGACTAGACAGGGACTGAAACTGAGGGAAGCAAAGTAAAAGCAGAAGTGAGGCATTTAGTTTTCAAATTTTCCTTCACACTGGAAAATGTAGAAGTACTCTCACACAGCTGCAATGGGCAGTGAAATAGATATTAGTGTCAGTGGCATTGAGAGCCAACTTAAATTGTTAAAACTGATCAAAGCTGCAGGGCCCGATGGAATCTCTATCAGACTCTACATCGAATTTGGGGCTGAGTTTGTCATTGTTTTAACCATAAAATATCATAGATCACCTGAACAGAAACTCGTGCCCACAAGGTGGAAGAAAACGCAGCTCACACCTGTCTACGAGAAGGCAGTAGAAGTGATTTACAACTGCCACCCAACACTCTTGAATAAATGGTTCACGGACTTCTTGCCGCGTCTGACTTGTACTCAGCCTCAAGTTACAGACGACGCTCCTCGTCACCATTGTCAAAAGATGTCACGAAGTCACGGAACTTCCATATGCTAGCAGAAATTGGTACGAAAAATATGACTGAAGAACGCCGGTAGAGATGCTGATTTCGTTAGACGGTGGATGATTCACTTATTTCTGTGTTGTCTTTCAGCATCAGGCACCCGTTTCGATGCACTGTTAAGAGTGTATTTGCTGTCCCAGGGTTAGGCATTGCTCCACGTTCCTATCCCTACTGAAGCTTTGATAGCAGAATGGTAGTAGATGGTTACAAGGGGTCATATTTCCCTTTCAATAACACATCGACTGCTCTGGTGGAGAAACATCTATCACTAGGATGTTAATCCTTTGAGCGACAGTGGTTTTTGCCTCAACTCACAATTTTATAAATTTGGTTTTGAAGTATCAGTGCCTTTCGCAAAAACCATCGATGCTATTGTAAGACAGAGAAATTTAGTGTCATGCTGAGGTACATCTACGGAAGTTGTGCACTGCAGCAGTCACTTACAGCGTTCAAAGCAAAAGTCGGCATAGAGGTAGCGCTACGTGACTGTAGGATATTCTGAAATATAGTTTTTTATAGTGATCATACTGAGAAGATCACTGACAGTGAAAATAAATGAATCTAAACTTATTGTGAAATAAATTTTAGTTTGCACTACAGCATTTATGAGTGGTTTCGAAACGAAAGCATAGGGGCAATATGTATTTGTGACATAAATTTATTAAATTTAAGGCACATTTATGCTTGTCATTTGGGAGAATAATTTGTTTTAGGCATTATGAAGTTATGGGCCTTTCGAGATGTAGGTTTTTTCTAGGAAAAATGTGAAATTGCTCTCAAATATATCACATGAAATAGTGAGTGGTTGAAAACTGTATGTCCCAGTGGTTCCAATGTGAAACCATCTCATTAAAACAATTGACTGTTTACTTTTTGTCAATATCTTCTCGTATTCGTTGCTTGCTATGAAAAAAAATTAAAGTTATATTCCAAAATGCACACACCTCCTTAAGGCAATTTATTGTATAGCTTTTGCTAGTGTCGTGTTGTATTCGTTAATTTTGTGAAAAGTTTTAAAATCATATTTTTTCGTATTGTTGGAACGCAAAGGGCTAAACATGGTTGTATGTCTGTTCATACGGCTGTGTCCGGCAACAGCAGACTGGTCGAATTGTGATATTAAATATAGCGTCGGTGCTGTGTACAGCGTTCTGAAATCGGTCACATTGATTGACTAATGTACGAGCTGTCGCATTCAAAAAGAATTTTATAAATTCAGGACCAATGAGACCAAAGCTGGATTTTAATGGGCGCCGGCTACAAGCTATGAAATATTTAACCAAGTTCCTTAAGCCTATCGTTCGTCACTGTGAACATCATGTAAAAACTCCCGAAGTTTTGGTGACTAAATTAACCACGTCAGAGTCAATCCAGACGAAATTTTAGTCACTTTGGATGTGGTCTTGTTGTTTACAGAAGCCCCTGTGGAAGGAGCATTACAATTATTAGTAGATCGCTTCCCTCCCGAGACAGTGACATTGTTTCGTCATACTTTGACAGCTACCTACTTTTGATATAGCGGTAAATCTTATGAAATGGCCTGCAGAATAGCGAAGGGTTTCCATTTCTCAGGCAGTGACTAATTTCTTTAGGGGGCATTTCGAAGAACATGCGTTAAATTCAGCTCTTATTCCTCCACCTTGCTTCTTTCGCTATGTTGACGACACCTTCACGATCTGACCACAAAAATTATAAACTGTTCATTAGCTCATTGATTATATAAACAGTAAGCCTTCAGTATCAAGTTCACTACCGAGATGGGAACAGGAGGAAAATTACGGTTTTTAGACGTTCTATTTCAAAGAAAACCAGATGGTCCGCTAGGGCAATCTGTTTACGGGAAGCCAACCTGAATCTCGGACACAAAGCTTTCCTCATATGGCCCAAAACAAATCAATTTCAAACATCGTGGAAACAGAGCTAAAACCGTATCTGACGAGGAATACCTGGAGTCCGAGCTCAGATATCTAAGAAAAGTATCGCGGTAGGAGGGTTACAGCGATCGAGATACGAAGCCAGCCATCTATAAGTAACAAAATACAGAGATAATCGTCAGAGTTACCAGCCAGTGCTATGAACCCGTGGTCTAGCGGTAGGTCTTAGACGAGTGATCAAAACGTCGTTGGTCCCAAATTCGAATCCAGCTACCGCTTTAAAATATTAATAAAAATCATCATCGATGGCGGGCGAAGTCTTCCAGCGTAAGTAGACACTCTCGTTTTGCCAACGGTCTCGTTAAGGGAGGAAGAGGAAAGCAAATATAAGCTTAACCATAGATTTTGCTCAGACAAACCGAGGCACAAGGGAGGTAACAGTGAAGAAACCTTGCCTAATAGAAGAAATATTCTACTGATCTTCGAAAGAATGAAGTTCTAAAATGTTCAGGTAAACATTGGAATGCAGCAATATAAATCTCTTAGGGATGAAATAAATAAGAAGTGCAGGGAAGCCAAGGCGAAATGACTGCAAAAGAGATGTGAAGAAATCGAAGAAGAAATGATAGTCGGGAAGACTGACTCAGCATATAGAAAAGTCAAAACAACCTTGCATAAAATTAAAAGCAAGGATCGCAACATTAAGTGTGCAATGGTAATTCCATTGTTAAACGCAGAGAAGAGAGCGGATAGGTAGAAAGAGTACACCGAATGCATCCATGAGGGGGAGGATCTCCCTGATGACGTGATAGAAGAAAGAATTGTAAACTACATCAAAGACACAGTAAGGTAGTCAATCAGCATTTGATAGAGCTCTACAACACTTGAGATCAAATAAGGCAGAAAGGGATATATGCAATTCCGTCTCAATTGCTTCAGTATATTGCCGAGGTGTCAACCAAGCGACTATTCAGATTAGGGAGTAGAATCTATGAGACTGTCAGTGTACCATCAGACTTTCGGAAAAATATCGTCCACGCTATTCCGACGGTAGGAAGTTTAGATAAGTGTGAGAACTATCGCACAATCAGCTTAGCAGCTTACGAATCCAAGCTGTTGGAAAGAATAGCGTACAGAAGAAAGGAGAAGAAAATTGAGGGTCTTTTAGATGACGATTTGTTTGACTCCAGGAAAGGAAATGAAGAACATATTTCGAACACCGCGATCACAGTGTTGACATCTTCTTCATCTACACATACATCATACTTCGCAAGTCACCTAATGGTGTGTGGCGGAGGGTACTTTCGGTACCACTATCTTTTCCCACCAACCCTGTTCCACTCGCGAATAATGCGTGGGAAGAACGATTGTCGGTAAGCCTCTATATTGGCTCTAATTTCTCGAAGTTTCTACTCGTTGTCAATACGCGAGATGTATGGGGGGGGGGGGGGGGGGGGGGGAGTAATATGTTGTTTGACTCCTCCTGAAACGTGCTGTCCCAAAATTTCGATCTCTCCGTGGTGCACACAACGTCTCTCTTGTAACGTCTGCCAGTGGAGTTTGTTTAATATCTCCGCAACTCTCTCTCGCCAGCTAAACGATCCCGTGACTAAACACGCCGCGTTTCGTTGGATCTTCTCTATCTCCTCTATCAGCCCTACCAGATAGATAGCCCAGACAGATGAAAAACACCCAAGAATCGGGCGAACAAGCTCCTTATAAGCCACTTCTTCCGTGGATGAGTTACATTTCCTTAAGATTCTTCCGATGAATCTGAGTCTTGTGTCTCCTTTCCCACTACCTGTATTATATGATCATTCCACTTAAGGTCGCTCTGGATAGTTACGCATAGATATTTTACTGCAGACGCTGTCTCCAGCTGTTTGTCAACAATAGTGTAGCTATACAGTAGTGGATTTCTTTTACTATTTATGCGCAATATGTTACTTTTATTTACGTTCAGGACCAACTGCCAGAGTCTGCACCATTCATCAAATCTCCGCACGTCGTTCTGCAAATTTTTACTATCTTTTGGCGTTGCTGCTTTGGTATAAGCAACTGCATCATCTGCGAATAGCCGTAAAGAGCATCCGACGCTTTCTGCTAGATCATTTATGTATATTATAAACAGCAACGGCCCTATCACACTTCCCTGTGGTACTCCGGATATTATCTTTACGTCTGTCGATTTAGTTCCGTTAAGAGCGACGTGTTGAGTTCTCTCTGCCAGAAAGTCGTGAATCCAATTGCAGGTCTGCTCCGACAATTCGGTACGGTGTCAAATACCATACTGAAGTCAAGGAACACGGCATCAGCCTGAACGCCTTTGTCCACTGCGCTGTGGATCTCATGGAGGAAACAGAGCGAGCTGAGTTTCACTGGATCTCTGTTTGCGGATTCCATGTTGATTTTTATAGAGGAGTTGTTCATTTTTCAAGAACGTCATAATTCTTGAGCATAAAACATGTTCCATAATTCTACAACAGACTGACGTCAACGACATGGGTCTATAATTGTGTGGATCTGTCTTACGGCCTTTCTTAGAAACGGGGATGAATGGTGCTTTTTTCCAGTCATATGGTTAAAATGGCTCTGAGCACTATGGGAGTTAACTTCTGAGGTCATCAGTCCCCTAGAACTTAGAACTACTTAAACCTAACGAACTTAAGGACATCACACACATCCATGCCCAAGGCAGGATTCGAACCTGCGACCGTAGCGGTCGCGCGGTTCTAGACTGTAGCGTCTAGAACCGCTCGGCCACCCCAACCGGCCTTTTTTGCAGTCGTTAGTTACCTTTCGTTGGTCAAGCGATCTACGTTAAATTACTGATAGAAGGGGAGCAAGTTCTCCCGCATAATCTTTATAGAATCTTATAGGTATCTCATCTGGTCCTGAAGCCTCTCCACTACTAAGCGATTATAGCTGCTTTTCAATTCCGCGATCGGTTATATCAATATCTGCCATTTCGACGTTCACACGACGATTGAAACGAGGGAAGTGTTACTATCTTCCGCGGAGAAACTACTTCGGAACACCGACTTCAGTATTCCGGCCTTCTTTCTGTTATCTTCCGTTTCTGTGCCGGTGTGGTCCTCAGAGAATGAATAGATGATTTTGACCCACTTACTGATTTTAATGTGAGTGTGTGAAACCTTATGGGACTTAACTGCTAAGGTCATAAGTCCCTAAGCTTACACACTACTTAACCTAAATTATTACTGATTTTACATGCGAGCAAAATCTCTTAGGGCCTTTACTCAGGTCGGTTGACCACGCCTTACTTTAGAAATCATTGAACGCTTCTCTCATTGCTCTCCTTACGCTCATTTTCGCTTCGTTCAGCTATTTGTTTGTTAGCTAGGTGTTTGCTTGTCTTGAATCTGAGATGAAGTGCTCTTTGTTTACGCAGCGCTTTTCTAACACGGCAGTTAAACCATGGTGGATCTTTCCCATCCCTTAAACCGTACTCGGAACATATTTGTCTAGGGCATATTGAACGGTGCCTTTGAATTATTTCCATTTCTTCTCCTCGTCTTCGTCGTCATCACAGAATATTTTATGCTGACTGCTGAGGTATTCTGAAGTTTGTATCCTGTCACCCTCGCTGAGCAAATATATCTTCCTACTTTTTTTTAACATTCCTTGTAGGACTTGTCGCCATAGACGCTGTCACAGCCTTATGATCACTGAAACCTTCCTCTACGTTAACTGATTCGATAAGTTCAGTTCTGTTTGTTGCCAAGAGATCTAAGACTTTACCCTCACGAGTTGGTTCTCTAACTATCTGAAAAGGTAATTTTCCGAAAAGACATCCGGAAAAATTCCACGTGATTCCCTGTCCCTGGCACCAGTTTTGATGGCATAACACTCCAAACCTATACCTGGCAAGTTGGAGTCACCCCCTATTACAACGGCATGATCAGAAAATTGCTAGTGATATTCCGCAAGCTCTGTGTGAAGCGCTCTACAACTACATATCCTGACCCAGGTGGTCTATAAAAGCATCCGATCACCATTATTGACCAGGCCGCTGTGGCCGAGCAGTTCAAAGCGCTTCAGTCCTGAATGGTGCTGCTGCTACGGTCGCAGGTTCGAATCCTGCCTCGGGCACGGATGTGTGTGATGTCCTTAGGTTGGTTCGTTTTAAGTAGTTCTAAGTCTAGGGGACTGATGGCCTCCCTGTTGGATATATAACAATTAATAGATCTGTTGCTAAACAATTTACAATCTTCTTAATTTTTACGGTATGTAAACAGATCGAAGTTTGCTCTGGTTACTGAAAACGTTTCAGCTCGACTGTGTTTAAATCTTGCCAGCTAGAATTTTTAGAACAGGACGAACAGTAAAAGATGACCTCCGTACTGTCTCTTCAACATTTCTTGTAACCATTGCTGTTTACAATACTGTCTTGAAACTTGGTACAAATGCATAATTTCATGAATGTCATCGAGTGGCGTAATTATAACTTTCTATTACTAATACAAATGATACTAAATCAATCTTGAACGACGACGTTTCCATGCCAAATGTGGTTTTCAGTAAATAACTTAAAAACTAATAGAGGTAGCTTATTGGTGTCACATATTTAACGTTCTTGTATGAAACATATACAGTAGTATAGTCATTCAGTTTCTTAACATTAATTTACATGGATCTATATTAATATAAAAATTAATATAAAAATACTGATTTCTGGAACTCTTCTCCCCCTTCCTCACACTCCCCCCTCATGTTTTTCATGCAACAGAGAACCCCCATTCCCTTCCCATACAATAAGTGTAGATTACTCGCCGTCCTTTCCCTTACATTCTTCGCCAGTTCTCCCCTCCCACCTTCAAATACACAACACATTAAGCCCTTTATGCTTGTGATATATAGTGCTTTGATGTGATACGTAGCTATTATATCTAGTAAATAGGATTTTAATTTGTTTTTGTAATTGTCTGTGTGCAAGACTATAACAAACGATATCTTAATGGGAAGCATGGGTTTGGAATTTTGTAATGTGTGTACAACAATATTTTGGTTGTTATTGTGCTCTATTGAGATGAATCTTCTTTCCTTGTTATCATACCTTATCGACTATGCTTTGCTATCTAATATTGAAGCTGAAAACAATGTATACCAGTGTTTTGGTTTACATTATGTAGGTCCTGTTTTGTTTATTGTTTTTCTATTCTATGTTCATGCCCTCTGGCGACAGAATGGGTTACCAGGCAAATGCCGCAATGTCATGTTAGCAAGTTAGTAGTGTGTCAGTCTTCCATGAGAGTGCAGCATGTTTTGAGACTCTTTTTTCGGAATATAGTAAAATTACCTGCTGCTTTCCATATGGAACCTTGCTGTGCTTGATACATTCATGGTGATATCGTTATATATGTTTATCTCGTGTGAGTTTGCACAATGATTATATATATATATATATATATATCTATATATATATATATATATATGTGTGTGTGTGTGTGTGTGTGTGTGTTTAATTTTCAGACTTCTGAATTTATATCAACCAAACGACCGTTGTGTCGCAACAGGACACATTGCATGAATCTTTGGTAACTTTTACCATAGTGTAGTTTTTATCTTATTCTACATTATGACATAGAATGAATGGTTGGACGAGAATGGGCATAGCTTGTCGTGATCTGGTTGTGTCACCACTGCCTCGGTTTTTGGGCTCATTGTTTTTCGTAATTGTTGTCAGATGTTACTTTATACAAAATCAGAAGTGATCCCGGCGGTTGCAACTGTCAATGTGGAATCTCACTTCTGAGTATACCTGTGTGGTATTGGGCAGATTTCAGAAGCTTGACGAGCGCATATACCCTGAGGAAGAATTTGGGTTTCGTCGCCAACGATCCACAGTTGATACGATCTCCACACCCCGGTAAATTCAGGAAAAGTGCCACGAGCAGAAAACCCCTCTGTTCACTGCCTTTATCGACCTAAGCAAGGCTATCTACACAGTTAGCAGAGAAGGACTGTATACAGTACTTTTGAAGATAGGGTGTCCTCCAAAGCTCTTAAAGATGATCAAGCCTGTTCACAAAGATATGAAAGGTGCTGTGGTCTTCGACGGAATCACATCTGACCCGTTTGCTGTGAAAAGAGGGGTTCCTAAAGGCTGCGTATTGACTCCCACTCTGTTCAGTATTTTTTTCTCAGCACTCCTCAAAGTCGCTTTTGGTGAAACTAACCTGGGCATTCATCTGTACACCAGAGCTGATGGGAAGCTCTACAACTTTCTCTACTCACATCCAAGCGCTTCCGAGATTGTTTGCTTGTAAACAGGCTTTTATTTGCTGACGATGCTGCATTTATAGCGCACACTCAATACTATCTGCAAGAGTTTGTGGATAATTTCTCTACTGCATGCACGCTCCATGTCTATAAATGTAAAGAGGACGGTTGTCATGGCACAAGGATACACAGATCCGCCTGTCATGAAACTGGACAGCTCCTTGTTGAAGGTAGTCAATAAATTCTGCTATCTTGGTTCAACAATGACAGAATATCTCTCCCTGGATGACGAGGTAAATGCAAGAATAGGAAAGACTGCCAGCACTTTCGGAAAGTTCCGCACACGAGCGTGGGACAACAAACATTTTACATTGTCGACAAAAATACTTGTGTATGAATCATGTGTGCTGAGTATTCTCCTGTATGCAGCTGAAACTTGGAAGTCGTATGCCAAACGGAAACGAAAGCTCAACGCCTTTCACCTGCGGTGCTTACGGAGCATCTTGGGAATATCATGGAAGGAACATGTGACAAATGGTATGGTATTGAAAACCGCAAAACAACAGAGTATCACTGCCACGCTCAACCAACGTCGCCTGCAGTGGTTAGGAAATCTGCATCATATGGACTTCTCCCGTCTGCCCCGGTGCACATTAATTAGTGAAATAGCGGGAGCAAAGAGACCTCCTTGAAGACCTTCACTAGGCTTTAGGGATTGCGTCAAGCGTGATACGTGCGCATTTAATATTGACAGTGACAAGTGCGAGCAACTCGCTGACGATCGCAGTAAATGGAGGAAACTGACTGCAGCTGGAAGCAAGATGTGTGATCAAGTATGGCTAAACAACTTGGCTGCAAAACGATCGCGCAGGCATGAGCTTATGACTAACCCTCCTGCTCAAAAATGGCTCTGAGCACTATGGGACTCAACTGCTGAGGTCATTAGCCCCTATAACTTAGAACTAGTTAAACCTAACTAACCTAAGGACATCACAAACATCCATGCCCGAGGCAGGATTCGAACCTGCGACCGTAGCGGTCTTGCGGTTCCAGACTGCAGCGCCTTTAACCGCACGGCAACTTCGACCGGCTAACCCTCCTGCTGGAGCGACTCTTATTTGCCTCGCTTGTGGCGCCAAGTCGGCTCTCGCATCGGACTTCTGAGTCACCAGCGAAAATGCCACTTGAATCTTCCGACAGGAAGCACCAGGCCATTATATATGTCAGCTGTATGGTCACAATTCCCATCACATTTTCTCCAACTGACATTTTACGTTTAAAAATGACGACGTAATTCGTTAAAACCGGTAATGTAAACCCTTCATTTAAAGAAATTTTTTATGTACTGTGACTATGGCTTCACTATTGTAGTGACAAATAACCATTTGGCTGAAAAATTGTTAGCTAATGACGGTCTGTAGCGAGGAGGATATACCCAAAGTACCGAAAAGCAATTTATGATAATAAGTTTATGTATTATAAGTTCTTTTGATCAAAACGCTCTAAAAAGCAAACCTTCTACAGCTGTTACTTTACTTACAGTACCTGTCATTAATCAGACTAGAAAATTCATCCGATTTACTGCGCTTATTAAACGTCAGCTGGTCTTAGAAGTGACAGATTTGCTTGGACATAAAGTAGAAAGTCTACTGCTTCACTTGCCGTGCGGAATTTTTTTATTGGCATCACAGAAAGGCTGAGAAATACCGGAAATTCCAAGGCAATAACATCCATTGGTCCCTCTTGTCTTTCAAAAATTCGGCGCCATGGATTATCCAAATACAGCCATCAAGACTCGCGTTCGCCGACTATAACACAGTTCTGGCTACCACAGTCTGCTCCTCTCGCAGCTTCAGTGACGGGCTGCTCGCATCAGATGAGTGCTGCAGACTATGTCCACTTCCTAATATGGTATTGCTTTTGTCATTCGTTGCGGAAAGAATTGGTAATACTCGACGTTCGCACTAATAATTCTAACTGCTCTAAAACCAAACACAAGCAACACCAAATCTAAGATATTCACCCCGATTGGGATTCTGTTATAACCCCATTTTTTCATCATACAGGTCGGTTTTACACTCCTGGAAATGGAAAAAAGAGCACATTGACACCGGTGTGTCAGACCCACCATACTTGCTGCGGACACTGCGAGAGGGCTGTACAAGCAATGATCACACGCACGGCACAGCGGACACACCAGGAACCGCGGTGTTGGCCGTCGAATGGCGCTAGCTGCGCAGCATTTGTGCACCGCCGCCGTCTGTGTCAGCCAGTTTGCCGTGGCATACGGAGCTCCATCGCAGTCTTTAACACTGGTAGCATGCCGTGACAGCGTGGACGTGAACCGTATGTGCAGTTGACGGACTTGAGCGAGGGCGTATAGTGGGCATGCGGGAGGCCCGGTGGACGTACCGCCGAATTGCTCAACACGTGGGCGTGAGGTCTCCACAGTACATCGATGTTGTCGCCAGTGGTCGGCGGAAGGTGCACGTGCCCGTCGACCTGGGACCGGACCGCAGCGACGCAC
This sequence comes from Schistocerca americana, assembly GCF_021461395.2. Classification (NCBI taxonomy): domain Eukaryota; kingdom Metazoa; phylum Arthropoda; class Insecta; order Orthoptera; family Acrididae; genus Schistocerca; species Schistocerca americana. The sequence continues at coordinate 247,230,266 of NC_060124.1, read as the reverse complement.
GGATGCACGCCAAGACCGTAGGATCCTACGCAGTGCCGTAGGGGACCGCACCGCCACTTCCTAGCAAATTAGGGACACTGTTGCTCCTGGGGTATCGGCGAGGACCATTCGCAACCGTCTCCATGAAGCTGGACTACGGTCCCGCACACCGTTAGGCCGTCTTCCGCTCACGCCTCAACATCGTGCAGCCCGCCTCCAGTGGTGTCGCGACAGGCGTGAATAGAGGGACGAATGGAGACGTGTCGTCTTCAGCGATGAGAGTCGCTTCTACCTTGGTGCCAATGATGGTCATATGCGTGTTTGGCGCCGTGCAGGTGAGCGCCACAATCAGGACTGCATACGACCGAGGCACACAGGGCCAACACCCGGCATCATGGTGTGGGGAGCGATCTCCTACACTGACCGTACACCACTGGTGATCGTCGAGGGGACACTGAATAGTGCACGGTACATCCAAACCGTCATCGAACCCATCGTTCTACCATTCCTAGACCGGCAAGGGAACTTGCTGTTCCAACAGGACAATGCACGTCCGCATGTATCCCGTGCTACCCAACGTGCTTTAGAAGGTGTAAGTCAACTACCCTGGCCAGCAAGATCTCCGGATCTGTCCCCCATTGAGCATGTTTGGGACTGGATGAAGCGTCGTCTCACGCGGTCTGCACGTCCAGCACGAACGCTGGTCCAATTGAGGCGCCAGGTGGAAATGGCATGGCAAGCCGTTCCACAGGACTACATCCAGCATCTCTACGATCGTCTCCATGGGAGAATAGCAGCCTGCATTGCTGCGAAAGGTGGATATACACTGTACTAGTGCCGACATTGTGCATGCTCTGTTGCCTGTGTCTATGTGCCTGTGGTTCTGTCAGTGTGATCATGTGATGTATCTGACCCCAGGAATGTGTCAATAAAGTTTCCCCTTCCTGGGACAATGAATTCACGGTGTTCTTATTTCAATTTCCAGGAGTGTATGAATATAGTCGTATTTATGTGCATAAGTAGCCTTTTCTCCACATCTTAACCCGGGTATGCTTTCGACACATGGAGGGTCTTCGGAAATGCCCGTAACAAGCTGCAAAGACTTGTAGAGAGAAGTGAGAACGTAATATTTTGAATACAAACCAATGTCCTGAATCGTACAATTTCCGTGCCACAGCTGTTTCAAAACATTTTCGCTAGGAATGCGACAGGGTAGTTACGGTGCGGTGGTTACGTCGGAAGAGCTAATGTCATTTGACATTTTCCTACTTCTCCGACCTGGTTCGAGCCCCATTTACGGGTCTATGAGTGTTGAAACAACATGGTTGAACACACCCTTACAGAACACACCCACATAATGCTTCTAAATGACGAAGCTCATGGTAATGGAAAAGCTGCTCTTCGACTCTATCGAGAACGTTCTCCACAATGTCTGACTCCATCGCACACCCTTTTCGTCACAATTACGCAACGCCTTCGAGAAAGGATACTTCACCGTCAGCTAGAGTGATGTGGTACTCCAAGGAGTCGCCGCAGACACGAATTGGGAGAGGCCGTACTGCATCACGTTGATCATAGAGTACACGAGCAATTTCTTTAGCTATTAATGAGTGAAACTGTAAAAAAGCTGATATACAGAGTCAAGCCTAATCAGTTACATGTAAAAGTTGTCACGTTATCAAAATGTTTTCAGTTGATTCTAGCACGGAAAGGGTACATTTTCTGTCATGGGTTCCAATCCAAAATATTATCTACTCACTCCCCTTTACAAGTCTACAAGTCTGTAAATTCTGTAACGCAAATTTCAGAACAGCCTGTATATTCAACACATCTGTTCCTCTCCCTCTCTGAGGCCATCCCTTCCTGTCTCAGTCTATCAAATTCTTCAACCCCCCTCTATCTGGCTACCTCCTCCTCCCCACTCTCTCTCTTCTCCTCTTCTCTCTTTGTCCATTTCTTCCACCTCCTCTCTCTGACCATATCTTAATCCTCCTCCCACTGACCATATCCTCCTGCACTCTCTCTTTGCATCTCCACCTCCACCTTTTCTATTTCAATCTATCTACCACCCCTTGGTTCAAAAATGGTTCAAATGGCTCTGATCACTATGGGACTTAACATCAGAGGTCATCAGTCCCCTAGAACTTAGAATGACTTAAACCTAATTAACGTAAGGACATCACACACATCCATGCCTGAGGCAAGATTCTAACCTGCCACCGTAGCAGCCGGGCGGTTCTGGATGGAAGCACCTAGAGACGCTCTGCCACCGCGGCCGGCTCTACCTCCTCTCTTCACCATCCACCTCCTTCACGCATCTCCCTCTCCACCTCTCGCCCTCTGTCCATCTTCTCATGCTCCTCACTAGGCCCATTCTCTAATATGTACATCTGTGCATCTCATTTTGAAAATCATTTATATCCCCTTGATGTACAGGCTGCCATGAAAAGGAGGTTGATAAAATGGGCTGATACTACTGCAACACAACACACCTGTCATGCAGGGCAGCCTGCAGGCTGGGGGCCTGGAAAGCGGTTTCGACCCTAGAGTTGATGTGGTTTGGCAGGCTGATGCAGTTCCCACACAACATGCCTGCCATGCAGGGCAGTCTATAAACCAGGCCCTGGAGAAAAACATTTTTTCCCACATATCCGCTCCTATTGGAGCTAGGAGGTTATATACTCCAGAGTAGTATTACCGTGAAGCCTGCTTTTTCTATGCCAAACTTGGCTGAAATCGATGCAGGGGTTTAGGAGGAGACTTTCGGCATACACATATACCATCTGCTTTATACTAGGTGGCTATAATTAAACTTTCCCTATTTAACACATTATAACATGTAAACTAATTACTGTACGAGTACCAATCTTGGTAGCATTAATGTCAAGGGCACGGGGAAGAAAAATAATGCAGGTACAATTCAGCTGAAACGTATTTAATGTGCTGCTATGGTACATCATATCATTACATATCAGTGCCATTAGTGGTACAAAAGAGGCTCAATATGGCGCCCATCAGTGTCCAGAATAGTCTGAAAGCGCAGGATTGCATTCTGCCCAGCACAACGAAGCATGTCTGTAGGTGTGTTGGGTACCTCTCTTGGTATGCTGTGCTTTATATCAGCACATGTGTGAATGTTTCCTGGTAAACCCTGTCCTTCAGGTAGCCCCCCAACCAGAAATCGCAGAGAGATAGATCAGTTGATCATGCCAGCCAAGCATTTGGAAACGATCGCCTGATAATTCGATCGTTTCCAAACGTGTTTCGGAGAAGCAGGTGAACTTCACTTGCGGTGTGCAGTGTCCCCCCATCTGGCATGAAAACAGTTGAGTTCAATGCATCTCTCTGCTGTAGGGCGGATATGACCTGCTGCCGAAGCATATCACAGTGACGTGCCAACCTTTTCAAAGAAGAATGGGCCAATGACAAACGTAGCCGTGAAGCCACACGTTCATCGTATAGAAGAATTTCGTGCACACTGACTGGAGGTGACGATCCCGATACTCGACAATTCTGTGTGTTCACTTCACGCATCAAAGAAAAGTGAGCTTCGTCTGTCCTTAGGATGGTCCAGGGCCAGCTCACGTGAACTTCAATCCTTGCGAGAAAGCGGAGAGCGAAGTCAACACATTGTTATGCGTCCTGCTGAGCAAGATGCTGTACGATATGAATCTTGTAGAGGTATCATTTAAGAATGTTTCGAAGCACCCTCCGTACAGTGGACCACAGGATATTCAACTGTCGCGAACCAGCACGCGCACTGCCTAACGATTGGGAATTGCGCGCAGCGTTGTTGCCACAGTTACAGCGATTTCATCAACCACTTGTGTTGCAACAGGTAGTCGTCCTCTTTCCGGAGCGACGCCCAGTTCTCCAGTTGATTCGAACTTCTTCATCATGCTCCGCACTGGGGGTGGAGAAAGAGGACCCTTCCGCAACCCTTTCAGCTGGCGATATTCTCGAAGTGCCACTACAGCGTTAGTGTTGTTTTGATAATAGAGCTCATGTTGACATGTCAACAAGTGCACTGTTACTCGTCAGGAGTGTGAGACTATGAATCACTATGATTGATCACTGCGCCTGGTGGCCATAGCTGGAACTGGCGGTGGCGCTGTGACGCATGAAAATCATGCACCCCATACTCTGTACATTAATGCTACCAGGTTTGTTAGTTGCACGTTAATTAGTTTCCGTATTATAACATGTTAAATAGGGAAAGTTTCAAAAATGGTTGAAATGGCTCTGAGCGCTATGGGACTTAACATCTGAGGACATCGGTCCCCTAGACTTAGAACTACTTAAACCTAACTAACCTAAGGACATCACACACATCCATGCCCGAGGCAGGATTCGAACTTGCGACCGTAGCAGCAGCGCGGTTCTGGACTGAAGCGCCTAGAACCGCTCGGCTACAGCGGCCGGCGGGAAAGTTTCATTATAATCATGTGGTACATATAAAAGAATATATTAGAGTCCCTACAGATTTAGGAATGCAACTACTTTAGCGCCTCCACACTGAACTTTCCACTCCTAAACCTCTGTATCATGCAGTTTTACACTTATTATCTAGAAAATTTTCATAGCTTCCTGAATTTGTAAATAGAACATGCAGCTGGAATTTATATTCACTAGCTCGTCTCTAAATGTTGGCTAATGTACTACTTTTAAGGAAAAAACAGTAAAAATATCATAGCAATGGCTTCAATGTGATGTTTTCATGAGGAAACAAATCTACCGTCAAATTAGTGAGTCTATTATTTTTATATCTCATATCATTCAACATTAGAAGACAATTCGTTTTTTACATAAACCATTCTATTAATTGTTTATAATTTCAGGATCTAGCGTTTTTGTTCATTTTTAAACAATTGAAGCCACAATAAGCAGAATGTTAATTATTTTGATGTTTTAAAAGTATTCTTGTGTAGTCACTAATTTATCACAAGATACTGCAGTTCAGGCAGCAGAGAAAAAGAAGTGCGAACTTCTATTTCACTCTCTTTTAGCTGTCTGCGCTATCCTGCATATTACTGAGATCGAAGGTGTATGTCCTCTTCGGTGGGTAGTGGAGCCGTAATTCTATTGCACAGGATGGTGTTCATCTGTCCACCTGTCTGTGTGGTTGCAGCGACGAGGTGGAGAGTAATCAAAGTGAATGCTTTCCAGTAAATCAAGAGCGTGAGATAGGCATAAGTTTATTCACAAGTTTAAAACAATAATAATATTGTGGTGTGCAGCCAGAGTCACACATTGGCCCTGCTGAACATCAAGGGTGCTGATCTCAGTGAACAGCTTTGGAGGCATGGCTGGCCCCTGGGGTAAGCAGGCCATGGTGGCAGCATCCCTCGTCAACAGGATGGTGACGAAGAAGTGACAAGCCTGGTCCCTGACCCTGGCAGAACAGTGATGTGGTCGTGCTTGCTCGTATAGCTGCATGTCTCAGTGCATGGTGCGCCCAGGTGTGGAGAGTCAAACCATGGACCCCATTGTGGCGGCAGTGTGAGCGGTGGCAGCCGAGCAGTGCGTTCATAAAAGCCGGAAAGCAGCACCACAGTGTGCTCGCAGAGGAAGACGATGGCTTGGCAGCTATGGGGCCGAGGTGTGAACTATGGGCCTCCTCCCTGGTAGGCGGAAACGAGCAATGAAAGAAAGTCTTTTGGTCGGATGACTCTTATTTCACACTGTTTCCAGACTCTGATCGAGTTCACTTCGCAAGACTGAAACATGACCCCGCTTCAGTGAGATTCAGGCAGTCGTATCGTGGTATTCCACTGGCTCTGTGGTCGCCTTGGTGCAAAGGATTATGCGAACATTTTGACTTATCAAGTCCATCCCATGGTACAATGTTTGTTTCCCAGTAGTTATGCTGTTCCCCAAGGTGACACAGGCTCTGTTCACACAGTTTACATAGTCCAGAACTCCTTTTATGAGCACAGGGTCGAAGTGTCACATCTCCCCTAGCCATAGCAGTCACCAGTCTTCAATATTCTTGAGTCTTTGTGGTCTAGTTTGTAGAGAACGGTGTGTGATTGCTGTCCACATCCATCATCGTTACAAGAACTTTTGACTGTTTTGCTGGCAGAATGCTAAAAGGTTGCCTTGTAGGCCATACAGGATCTGTATTTATCCATTCTAAGACGATTGGATACTGCTTTCAATGCCTACTGTTTTTCTACATCGCATCAGGCATGGTTATATGTTTTGTTTCTGATGTTGCCATATTTTTGAGCAACTACTGTGCTTCCAAAGGATGATGCAGTCAACAGGCAACTTTCGTAAAGGAAGCTCAGATGGTTGCACGATTTTTCGTCTCAAATTGGTAGAGGCTGCACAAAGAAGAGTCAAGACAACAACTCAACCTGAAGTAGAGACAACAATTACCATGATTATTGCGTGTTGGCTACTACGACATAGCTGTTCGTCCTGGAGCATCTTCTCTGTAGTAATGTTTCCTTCTAAGTTGCTATCACCTCATCCACCGAATGGAGAAAGTCGGTTTCCCACGTATCAATTAGGTAGACTAGGCTCTGTGCTGGGGGCAATTTCTTGATTTACCCAGGCAGTACAAACAAGAATGCATAACATTTACAGTAGTAATTCCGGTGATGGTACCACGAGGTGAAATGTTGGTCCTTGACATGTTGCAGGTGCTGCTATTGATCAGCGACCACTCTATTGTCACACTCCTTGCTGGTGATGCTAGCTTGGGGAAGAAAGCTGCCAGTGTATGCAGATTAGTCAACATCACCCACTGACCCACACAGTAGGAGTACACTGATAAGCTTACATTATGTTGCGCCATTCTCTCCTGTCATTCAATGACCTTGGTGCTCGCTTGTGCACGTGTTTCGACACATCTTTCAACGTTATCGCTAAGTTCCGTGCAGGGTTCCCGTTCTTTGTCATCTTCAGTTTCACTATGTTGCCACGTTGGATGGCGACAGATATACGCTGCCACCGGCTTTTGTATAAAAGGCTGTTACTGATTATGCTAACAAAAATGTTCCAGTGATTACAACAACAATTTTGATGAAATAGTTCAGCATTTTCCCAACCATAAATGTACAAGTTCCATCCTTCCGTTAACCTGTGGGTTTAGTGAGATAGTCCTCAAAACGTGTAATATGTAACACAAATGCTTCATCAGCTCTGTCATAAAATTGGCGCCTTGATCAGTGATTATCATCTCCAGAACACTAAACTATACATCATCATCATTCATCCCTATTACGGTCGGAGGAAGTCAATGGCAAACCACCTTCGCTAGGACCTTGCCTACTCAGCAATGCGGGTCTCCCACATCGTCCCCTACGCTCCTCAGAGTATGGGACCTCATCATCATCATTTACCACTGCACTTGATGTCAAGTCTGCCTATTTGTTTGTAATAGCAGTCATCATACCATAGCGAGGAAAATGATTTACAGTAATCAGCGTATAGCGGATTTCCGCTGGTGTCTGGTTAGAAGCTCCCAAAAAATCCATTCCCATGAAAGTCTTAGTTGCATCTAACAACCTCTGTAGAGGCACCGATTGATGACTTACACGTACAAATCGCAAGCATGGCGCACAGTTTTTCACATGCTGATCCATGTCTTGTTTTTGTGTTCTCCATCAATAATGCTCTGCTACTCTCCAATTCGTTGTGCTACAACTTCTGTGCACAGACAACACTTGATCACACACTTCCTTTAATACTGCATTCCTCAGAACGGCAGATGCGACCGCAGACACCCACGCATCACTGTCCTAGATAATACGCTATCATAATCTGCAAACTGTGGCGGCTGGTGAAAAGTTTGGTCTGGATCATCATCTTCTGCTCTCTGACATTTCGTATTATTCCAATCTCTCAGCTAAACCCATCTGTTACCATGCTTTCTATTGAGGTTGTGAATCTTCCCGAATTCAGACTTAGTTAGCTGTTAATGCTGCCATGCAAGTCTGCTTGATGATTCCCTCAAACAGAAGAACCACTTCACTGTAGAGTGATCTGTCAGTACCTTAAATTTCTTCTCATACACATAACATCAGAAGTATGTCATACTGTATGCCAGGCTTAACATATTCTTCTCAGAGGTAGAATAATATTTCTTAGCCTTGTTCAATTATCATTAAGCCTTAGCAACGTGATCCTCCTTACTCTTTGGGTTCTGACTTACAACACAATCTACTGTGAGGTTGCCAGCATCACTTGATGAAATGAATTCCCTCTCGTAATCTAGGAAGATCGACATATCTTCCAGTTCTTTGCTGCATCACTGCGATTGCCAGCAGGGGCTCCTGATCGTTACAGAGGTTCTTGAATTCTAACAATAGTTTTCCTCAACACTATTCTCTCCACTCGTTCCAAATACATCATGCAGTTATACCGCCAGTTTGCTCATGGGTAAGTACGAACATTTATAAAAATAACTTTTATATGTTACCTGCAGTCGATATAAACATTTTAAAAAGTCAGCAACACAGCACTTTTTGAAGTAATCTAAATAAATATGGAAGAGTAAATCATTTGCTAATTGTTTTAAGGTTATTGCAATGCACATTTATTAAATATTAACCGACTGTAACTATCTCAGGCTAATGGAATATCAAACAGCAAATTATATATAACTCATGGATCCACTATCGGTTTCAGCTCCGCATTGTGTTGATGACCCTACAGAACCGCGTTGGGGGCAGGCCAAGAGTTATTGAGAAGGACTCGCAAGCCAGCTTGCAAGGGGACCGGTTGCTGGGATCTGACCGTCCGTACACTTTTATATGAAATATTGTGGGGCCTTATTGAATTCTTCATTGCCAGTATTTGATGGGGCTACATCATTTGCATGGAAAGGTCGTGTGTCAAAAGTAGAAGTCTCAAATGGTTCAAATGGTTCTAGGCACTATGGGACTGAACATCTGAGGTCATCAGTCCCCTGGAGTTAGAACTACTTAAACCTAACTAATCTAAGGACATCAGACACATCCCTGCCCGAGGCAGGATTCGAACCTGCGACCGCAGAAGCATCGGGTTCCGGACTGAAGCGCCTAGAACCGCTCCGCCACTGCGGCCGGCGTAGAAGTCTCAGGATGAAAAATTGTCTGGACTTCATCTACATGGAAACGTTGGGTGCAGCATGCAAAATGGCTCGTTGCATTCTGTTCCATCATTACTGAGCCGTGAAGAACCTACCGTCAGTCACTAAAGCACATTGCCAGCACCAGGGGCTAGAACTTATGTTTACTTTTAAGATCCTTAGAACTGTTGAGAAGTTCAGTCAGTCATTTCGATTTCATTGGTGAAGTCTTCTTCTGAAGAGATTCACTTTATGTGAATTATTTCTAAAATTATTTACCTAAAGTCAATACATATAAATGTTTTGTGTTTATTTAGAGTTGAAATTCTTCCGACAACGGTTATTTGTCATAAATCAGGTTAACAGTCATGAAACAATTCCTTCTTCTGAGATAATTTTTTTGGGTGTGATGGTCAAGTTGCTTCTTCGCTGTTTCGCTACTGAGTGATTTCCTTTGAGACTCAGAATCGGTAAGTCTCAGTAACTTGAATTTCACTTGTTGCATAACTTCAACTATAAGATGGTAGCCTCAGTGCCACATAACATCTTATCACTAAGCGAAGACCCTTCGGACTAAATACATTATATTCGTTTCCTCCTTTACAGCTGATGACCAAGTCTCCGTATCTATAGTTCGATTTCAGGGAGATTATCAGACGATGATTTAAAATAAATTCTCTTTGTGCTGCTATGCTGCTATGACGATGATAAATACAATCATAGAGACTACAGCTATGGTAGGCAGTGCAATGGACAAGTGAAGTGTATTTAAGTGTCTACTGTAATTTGAAATCGAACCCTACTGTCATCATTGAGCTTTGCACACAAGTGCATTTCATTTTTATTGTTTTAAATAAAATATAAATTCCCTCAAGATACACAGGTCAAAACGTTAATTCGAAAGCTGTTTAAAAGTAATTTTCAGTCGCTTAAGTGCTGAATGTGTTGGAAATACTGGGTGCGTCGAGAAACACTGACTGATGGAACAGTGTGCGTTGCTAACAACAGTTTTTTGCGGTGAGGAGACGGGTCGCGTGCGGTGATACAGCAAAAAATGGGCTGAACAGTGGTCGCTCCTGCGTTCACAGACCGCACCTGAGCACTGATTCCCAGACACTAAATTTCAATTCTGTGCTGTGTTCAAACTGCTACATTTAAAAGCAACAGATGGAGACACATTTTCGCTCAACGTTTCATAGTTAAATTTACATGCTCACCTGTGGAATAATGAACAGTTCGTTATTAGTGAACATTATTTAGGGATCCTTCAGACTGGTTTCACTTGTAGAATTTAGAGACGACGGGATCGGTTATAGCCTCATTCACGTTTATTCCCATTTGTGTACAACACTTCTGCATACAAAACTTCGCCCTTCACCTAGTTCATAATTCCCTTGCAGTGTTACTACCCTACATAATAGGTTTACAGTGAGCTCTGTCCCCATATTCACCTTGTGCCTTGAGGAACTTTATCATGCGAATTGAGTCTTAATGACTTTGCACACAGTTTAACTGATTTGTCTTTAATGACAGATGAACCTTGCGACAGCACATCGGTGGCAGCAGCCTCCCCCAGTTGGAACAATGCGGCACTAACTTCCACTGTGTGTTGTCTATGTTCTTCCGTATCATTGGTTCGAGCTGAGCTAACTGCTCTAGCAAAGTACGCCACAAACTTGCATAAAGGAAAAAAGCTATAACAGTTTAGGCAATCGAGGCATTAAAGACTACTTTTAATCCTTACGTCAAATCATGAGCCATTTGATTCACAATGTTGTTTCGCGTAATGGCAATACCATGAGCACAAACATCTTGACTTAAAGACATATCACAAAGGCTATGCATCGGATTAAACAACACGTGTTCAATATTTTTTTAAGAAAAAGCAATCAGCCAATGTCAGCCCACATGGAATAGGGTGGAGAAGGGGTCGGGAAAATTCGGAATCTTAAATAGATACATCCCATTTTTATCGCAGATTTGGATTATATGGGGAAAGGCCCCTAAGTTTTGCATGTAACACGTTTGGTCGATTCGCGATAGATGACACTGTAATTGACAAATAACACAGTTTATCTCCAAAACGGTATTATCTCGAGAAAACCGCATTAGATCGAAACAAGAAAAACAGACGAGTTCCGTCATTGTGAGAAAAGCATGTCTGAAGTGTTTCCTCTCACCCCTCACCAACGAGGTGCTAGTTTGAAGAGTGTCCTCTCACCTCTCATCAACGGAGTGGTTCCTTGTTAGAGTTATTCCACAGAAAGTGCTAGAAATGCGCCGCCCGCTTCGATACACCTATTTATCCACACATGGAATTATTAAACACAAGTGTTCCCGATTAAATAGACCAACATGCATTGGTGATACACTAAATCATGTTATCACCTGAGTCTTGATACTTCATGTAATTATGGCATTTGAATGTTTTGATTACAAAATATTGCTCCAGATGCAGGACCATTACAGAATTCGGGAAGTAGGTCACAATAGGTTCACCTCTTACCTTAGCAACAGGCAGCAAAAGGTCATTATTAACAATGTTGATAACGTCTGTGATGTGAGGACTGAGTGTGGTACTGTCAAGTAGGGGTGCCCCAGGTATCAGTGTTGGGGCCACTCCCGTTCCTTCTTACATATATGATGTGCCCTCTAATATTACGGCTAACTCTAAAATATTTCTGTTTGCTGATGGCTCTAGCTTGGTAGTAAAGGATGTTGTGTGTAACATTGGCTCGCTTTCAAATACTGCAGTACATGACCTAAGTTCATGGCTTGCAGAAAATGAAATAACGCTAAATCACAGTCAGACTCAGTTTTTACAGTTTCTAACACACAATTCACCAAAAACTGACGTTTTAATTTCACAGAACGCGCATATGATTAGTGAAACTGAACAGTTCAAATTTCTAGGTGTTCAGATAGATAGTAAGCTGTCGTGGAAAGCCCACGTTCAGGATCTTGTTCAAAGACTTAATACTGCCATTTTTACTATTCGAACGGTATCAGAAGTGAGTGATCGTTCGACACGAAAATTAGTCTACTTTGCTTATTTTCGTTCGCTTATGTCGTATGGTATTATATTTTGTGGTAACGCTTCCCATTCTAAAAGGATATTTTTGGCTCAGAAACGGGTGGTTCAGGCAATAAGTGATGTAAGTTCACGAACCTCTTGTCGACCCCTGTTCACGAGTCTAGGTATTTTGACATTGACCTCTCAATATATATATTCCTCACTGTCATTCCTTGTTAACAATATTATCTTATTCCCAAGAATAAGCAGCTTTCACTCGGTTAATACTCGGCAGAAGTCAAACCTGCATTTGGATTGGACTTCCTTAACTCTTGTGCAAAATGGTGTGCAGTACACTGCTGCATCCATTTTCAATAAGCTACCACTCGAATTTTAAAAATCTTAGCAGTAATCCACGTGCTTTCAAATCGAAACTGAAGAGTTTCCTCATGGGTCACTCCTATTCTGTCGAGGAGTTCCTTGAAAAATTAAGCTGATTCTTATTGAATTGTTGATTGCGTTTAATTAAACTTATACACTGACTTTTTTCGGGGTTATAAACATTTATTTTTATCTGTTATTACTTTCACGTTGTAATTTCATGTACTGACACGTTCCATGACCTTGGAGATTTGCTCCTCAATTTGGTCCTACGGAACTTGACGTGTAAATAAATAAAAAATTATGAATTTCACTCTTCAAGTAACCTCAGAAACAACAGTCAAGCGATTTAAGATCTGGCGGTCTTGAAGGTCAAGACAGTGGACCGTCTTCTACGATCCACAGATTATTGTACACACGATCTTATACATCTCGTGCTGCTACAGATTAATGTACTGGGCAACTATCATGTTGAAACCACATTGCTTGTCGCAAGTGCAACTGACGGTCTGTAAGAAATACTGGAAGATCATCCACCAAGAATATTGGACATTTATCACAAATGAAGCTGTCATCGATAAAGAATTATTTCAGACCAGACATTTACATTCCACAGATACTAATGTTCCACTTGGTGGGTTTTCCACATATAAGTAATGCACATTGTGTTGACTAATCGTACCACCATTCGTGTTGATCGACTCGTCAGAGAATAAATCTCTAGCAAACAAAATGGGGTCTATCTGTGTTTGCTGAAGTGATCACTGGCAAAATGTTACTACATTCTGGAAAACATTGGAAAATATTATGAAACGGGTGATATTTCCTACGTTTCAAAATCTGGAAAACCGTAGTCTGATTTATGCACAACATAACCGTCGTGGACTAATGTGGCGATTACGATCCATTGCAGTTAATATCGCAATTTCACATTCTCTCCAGCGACTGTTCATCGAGGATTCGTTTTCCGTGAATGTGCGGTTTCCTCGGTGAAACTGTCGACTAACTCGACAGAAAGAAGAGCGTGATCGCCCCCTGAATGGGAAACTTAGAGCATGTAGGGCTATAACACTATCGGCATTCCTGCCAATTTCTCCACAAATGTCGAGACGAACGGACCTAAGAAACGAGCGACGACGTATACGTGATGACGTCAAGTCAAATAATGAATGAATAAATGAATGATTCAAAACAGCTACGCAGCAAAATGTGAAAAACCCTGAGTCGTTTGTGGCACACGTCTGTGTTTCTTTTTCTATCCAGTGAATATTTATAGAGATAATACCGTTTTGGAAATCAAATGAGTCGTTTGCCAATTAAAACCTCATCCACAGCGCAATGAGAAATGTGTTGCATGCAAACCTCACGTATTTTTCCCATAGAATCAAAATCTGCAATAAAAGTTGGATATTCCTATCTAAGGTTTGTAAATTACTATCTCCGAATATCATTTTTAGAGACAGTGAGCACATATTTTCGTTTGATAATTTGGGTCCTCGATTTCGTAGGGTATGCGCCACATACGAACCCTGTCAGCAGCTCTTACCAACTGAAATCGTTATCCATCTCACCAAGACACTGTGTAGTGTCCCGTTGATATGGTCACGAATCCAGGAGGGAAGGTGCAGTAGATATACGAGTAGTGCTTTTACCAAAGGCACTTGCGGCGGCCGTCTGTACCGTAGGCCATTCACGCCAAATTTCGCCGCCCTGTCAGAATGAATTCATTCGTCGAACGTCCCATATTGATTTCCGCGGTTAATTTACGCAGAGCTGCTTCTCTGTTAGCACTGATAACCCTATACAAACGCCACTGCTCTCGGTTGTTAAGAGAAAGCCGTGGGCCATTCCATTGTCCGAGGTGTGGGGAAATGCTTGCAATTCGGTACTCACGGCACTCTCTTGACACTGTAGATCTGTTGTTGTTGTTGTTGTCTTCAGTCCTGAGACTGGTTTGATGCAGCTCTCCATGCTACTCTATCCTGTGCAAGCTTTTTCATCTCCCAGTACTTACTGCAACCTACATCCTTCTGAATCTGCTTAGTGTATTCATCTCTTGGTCTCCCTCTACGATTTTTTCCCTCCATGCTGCCCTCCAATGCTAAACTTGTGATCCCTTGATGCCTCAGAACATGTCCCAGCAACCGGTCCCTTCTTCTTGTCAAGTTGTGCCACAAACTCCTCTACTCCCCAATTCGATTCAATACCTCCTCATTAGTTATGTGATCTACCCATCTAATCTTCAGCATTCTTCTGTAGCACCACATTTCGAAAGCTTCTATTCTCTTCTTGTCCAAACTATTTATCGCCCATGTTTCACTTCCATTCATGGCCACACTCCATACAAATACGTTCAGAAACGACTTCCTGACACTTAATTCTATACTCGATGTTAACAAATTTCCCTTCCTCAGAAAGGCTTTCCTTGCCATTGCCAGTGTACATTTTATATCTTCCCTACTTCCACCATCATCAGTTATTTTGCTCCCCAGATAGCAAAACTCCTTTACTACTTTAAGTGTCTCATTTACCAAGCTCATTCCCTCAGCAACCCCCTACTTAATTCGACTACATTCTATTATCCTCGTTTTGCTTTTGTTGGTGTTTATTTTATATGCTCCTTTCAAGACACTGTCCATTCCGTTCAACTGCTCTTCCCAGTCCTTTGCTGTCTCCGACAGAACTACAATGTCATCGGCAAACCTCAAAGTTTGTATTTCTTCTGTGGATCTAGGAATATTGAATTTCCTAACGATTTCAGAAATGGAATGTCTCATACATCTAGCTATAGTTCCGCTGTCAAAGCATGTTACTTTCCACCGTGCGGTTATATCCATGTTGGAAACCGAGTTACATGAATGATCTGTGGAAAATGACAACTCACCCTATGCAGTGACCTTTATACTACTGACGTCTTTATATGCTCCTTGTAAGTAGGCTGGTTAGGTTTTTTTATTGGTAACGCCACCTCTGTATAAAAATCACTGGCTGTGCTGTGTGCACTCTGTGTCTAGTTTACATTGTTGTCTGCCATTGTAGTGTTGGGCAGCAGCAGCTGGATGTGACCAGCGCGTAGCGTTGTGCAGTTGGAGGTGAGCCGCCAGCAGTGGTGGATGTGGGGAGAGAGATGGCGGAGTTTTGTAATTTGTCATGAACTGCTATATATATTATGACTATCAAGGTAAATACATTGTTTGTTCTCTATTAATATATTTCATTTGCTAACTATCCCTATCAGTAGTTAGTTATATTTACAGGATTTTGTTTCTACACATTTGTAACGCAAATTTTCGACCTGTGAAATTTTTATATGAGACTGTCACTGTAGCGAAAACTGCTGTCGTAAATATTCCGGTAAGAAAGGTAAGTGACCGTGACGTAATTCGTTGTGAGCGGCCAGGTGTGCCAGCCGCCTTGAGAAAAAGCCATTAGGTGGTAGAAAAAAAAAAAGGGGAGGCCATTACCCTCGCTATCGACATTCCTTTGTAGAAAGCATCGTAAATACAACACCCTCAAACTTGAAAACATGATTACACTGTAGAGTTCTCAATTTATGATATTTACTGAAATGAAATGATCAGAAACATTTTATGTCTATTGTCTTGTTAGTTGAAAGATTGTTTACTGCATTATGAAATGCCCCATATGGCTAGTGAATGACGTTTGACGCCTTGCTTTGCCTATTTTTTTTAATATCTAGTTTCTAGCTGCACTGCAGCATTGGTTAAAATAGAATTTTATAGATGTACTAATATAAATATTTTCTGTCTACAGATCGAGTAAATAATAATTTTTTTTTCAAAAGAATGAGGGAGCACAAAAAGACATTTACCTTCACAGGAACTGCATTCATAATTTTCTTTTCAAGTACTTGGTAATTTCTTTTGTAGAATAAATTGTGATGCATCACTCTAGTGTTAAGATGTGACATAGGTATTAGACATGGCCATTTTTAGTGTAATATTTATTTCTGCTTGAGCTATGTCATGTTTAGATATATGTTTTTTTTATTTGCTGCTGCTGTTTGCCAGGCATAATGTTACTGAATTGGACTTTGTATTACGCTGTTAAGCCAGTTTACTACGCATTTATT
Source organism: Schistocerca americana (assembly GCF_021461395.2). Lineage (NCBI taxonomy): Eukaryota > Metazoa > Arthropoda > Insecta > Orthoptera > Acrididae > Schistocerca > Schistocerca americana. Next base: position 247,213,742 of record NC_060124.1, on the reverse strand, counting down.
TTTCTTGTTTGCTGCACAGTGCCTTACATTAGTTGTAATATTGCAATTGCTTTGCCTATTTAAATTTTTTGTCATTGATGTTTGTGTTAATTGTTTTGTGCTGCTGCATTGCCTCGTCCCTTAGTTTAGCATCTGAGCTCAGTAGATTTATGTTAGCTTAAGAGGGGGTAGCCTATAAGAGAATGAGTTGCGATGAATTTGAAGAAATGCACTGAGAGGCTATACGAGAAAAGTATAGAAAGCAGGTATAGATAGGACTGTTGGAAATAATGAAGAACGAAGGGAGATCTCCGAGAAGTAAAGAAAGTTTTGTTTGCAAAATACTGCAGTAAAACAAACCCTGTCCTTTCCTTGTATTATTCCGCTATATGTTTGTGTACCCTTGGGTATTTATGTTTTTCCTGTATTTATATGTTTATCTGATAAGAATTATATTGTAGAATTTTTCTAATACTAAGCTACATTCACTATGATGAGGAATACTGTTATCCTCAAATATAATTTGCATTAATAATATGTTATTTACCTTGTAAATATGCTTAGACATTATTTATTCTGTTTTGTTTTAATGCTCATGTGTGAAGTTGATGTTCCAAAAGTTATTCTGATATTTTATGTATCTACTTATCTCATAATTCCTGTAACATTGATGTATATGTTTATTTCTATTCTTTTGTAAAGCCCCTATTATCTACAAATGTTATCTGTCTTATTACGTTTTAATGATGTTTTCTGTATCTTTGCAATTGTATTCTCATGTTATAAAATTGTACTTGACACCAGTTCATCAAATTAAGTAACTTGTAAGCATTTATTTCACTGCACACATTTCTGTTGGTCATAGTAATGTACAATATGTAAGAAGTTGGGATTGTTAGTGTTTGCACGTGTGTTAATAATTCAGCAAGGGACTGGATAACAGCATTGCTGGTTCTAAGGACAATTAGAAAAAAAACTTTCTGAGTGCACTAGTGGTGGTTTATGGACATGCTATATTCTCTGCAAGACTCTTCAATGGTGATTGTGCACCTGCACAGTCGCAACAGATGGCTGCTGGCCGTCTCTACATGGACTACAGTGGGTCTGCATCTTTGATGGCCCACCAATACCATTAATTCTACAAGGACTGCAGTGGGTCTGCACCCCTATACTGTAATCTCTACCAGGACTACAGTTGGTCTACTCTATGATGACCTACCTACCAATATTCTTCAAAACTTCGACTGACTCTGCTGTGGGTTTGCTCTGTTGTGGCCCATTACCTGTCAGCATGTCAAGAGTCAGCACTGTCTTTCCGTTGGAAGGACAACACTACTTCTTCAAGACTGCATGGAAATCCACTACTTCCGTGTGCATTTTCTTTTACTGTGCAGACTTTGAAAAAAAAGAAAAACACTGTAATTTTACTGTGATAAATCAGGACTGCCTTTATAGACTGTGAGAAAATTTTAGCTTTTGACCAACATTGTATCAATAAGTGTGTGTATTTGATATCTTTGTTATTGTAATTATGAAAAATTTTATCAAATCATTATTGGCCACTGCTCAAATCAATTAGTAAATTTTTTTTGTGGGGAGCATGGGGGCTATGTAAGTAGGCTGTTTAGGTTTTTTTATTGGTAACGCCACCTCTGTATAAAAATCACTGGCTGTGCTGTGTGCACTCTGTGTCTAGTTTACATTGTTGTCTGCCATTGTAGTGTTGGGCAGCGGCAGCTGGATGTGACCAGCGCGTAGCGTTGCGCAGTTGGAGGTGAGCCGCCAGCAGTGGTGGATGTGGGGAGAGAGATGGCGGAGTTTTGTAATTTGTCATGAACTGCTATATATATTATGACTATCAAGGTAAATACATTGTTTGTTCTCTATTAATATCTTTCATTTGCTAACTATCCCTATCAGTAGTTAGTGCCTTCCGTAGTTTGAATCTTTTATTTAGCTGGCAGTAGTGGCGCTCGCTGTACTGCAGTAGTTCGAGTAATGAAGGTTTTTGTGAGGTAAGTGATTTCTGAAAGGTATAGTTTAATGTTACTCAGGGCCATTCTTTTGCAGGGATTTTTGAAAGTCAGATTGCGTTGCGCTAAAAATATTGTATGTCAGTTTAAGGACAGTCATGTATAATTCTTCAAAGGGGACGTTTCATCCTATGGCTATACCATGACTTTATTCACCTTTGCTAGCTGTCTCTAAGGCCTAAATAATATACAAGATTCTGAATGATTTCTTTACTGAATTTAACATTTGTAGGAAAATGTCGAGAAATAATAATAATATCGCAACAGGAGCTTCGGGGTGATGGTCTCGTAATAAAACACGTCCACTATCGAAATACCCGGCTAGGAGCTTTCATATCTAGCCTCATTCAAAATTACGAGAAAGTCGATTTTTACAGAAACTAATAATTGGTAAACTAATCATCGATATAGCGTTTTTATACATATTGAATCTATTTAAGCTACAATCTGCATTGTGGTAATTATTATCTTTAAATGTGTTGTTACCCAGTCAATATCTACATGCAGGGGAAGGCAGTTTGGGCTCTTGGCCCAGCAGAGGAAAAGGAGTGAAATGGTACTCCACTCCTCTCTCACTCTCTAGGCTGTCTTTGCTCTCCTGTAAATACAATAACCGCAAAATGACACTCTCTCACAACTGGTGCAGTTACCTTTAGAATTAACGGTGGTCGCAGGAAACTGAGAATCTACAGAGGAGTAACGCAAGAATATCCTGTATTTTACAAACTACAAGTCATGTGTTGGCTAACAGAGAGACAGAGTTGACCCACATATTATTTTCTACGACAAGTGTCCAACGATAGGCCTTTTCAAAAAAATTTTATTCTCTTTGTGAGTATGACGTTTGTCAAAAAAAAAAAAAAATGGTTCAAATGGCTCTGAGCTCTATGGGACTTGACATCTGAGGTCATCAGTCCCCTAGAACTGAGAACTACTTAAACCTAACTAACCTAAGGACAGCACACATATCCATGCCCGAGGCAGGATTCGGACCTGAGACTGTAGCGGTCGTGCGGTTCCAGACTGTGGCGCCTAGAACCGGTCAGCCACCCCGGCCGTCTGATGTTTGTCATCCACATTTTATCTCTGTATAACGCTGCACTCTGATTAATATCTTCAGAGAAGATTTTCAAGCATTTGTACCTACATCTGCATCAATACTGGGCTAGCGACCTAACGGTGTGTGGTAGAGCGTACTTCTGAGCCTCCCTTCCCTGCTCCATTGGAGAATGGCTCGTTGGAAGAACGACTGTCAGCAGATGTCTGAATTAGCTCTAATTTTTCGAATTTTCTCATTGTGGCCATTTCGTGAAACGTATTTGGAAGTAATACGTGACACACCTTCTCCCGGAACGTATCCCCTCGGAAATTCTATAGTAAAGCACTCCATAATGCACAACGACTGTCCTGTAGCGTCTGTTGTAGTAGCATCTCTGTAACGCTCCCAGGCTGTGTAAACGACCCTGTGACCAAAGACACTGCCTTTCGTTGGACCTTCTCTACCTTTTCCGTTAGTCCTAGTTGGTAAGGGTCCCAGAATGATGAGGAATACTCAAGAAGCTATCGAACAAGTTTTTTTTAATTTTTTGTTTTTGAGCCACTGCTTGGAGGATGAGTTATATTTTCTGAAGGCGCTTCCCATGAATCTCAGTTTAGCATCTGCTTTCCCTACTACTTTTTTCTTGTGGTAATTCCACTTAAGGTCACTCTCGGTATTTACTCCTAGATATTTAAGGATGGAAAATGTTTCCAGCAGTTTGCCATCAGTTGTGTAATTGTACTGCACTGGATTTGTTCTTCTCCGTATGAGCAGCATGACACGTTCATTAAGTTCTGAGTCAACTGCCAGTACCTGCACCACTCATCAGCCCTCTGCAGGTCCTTCTGCAAGTCACTCCTCTCTTCTGTAGTTGCTATTATAGTGCCCCCAGTGCAGCGAGGGGTGGTGATTAGCCAGGACGGAGCGGATGGGTGGGGGAGGCGAGGGGGCAAATCGGGATGCTCCAGAGAAAGACAGCTGCAAACTTAACAACTTCCTTATTGAAGCATCTCTGCCGTGTGGTATACTGGGTTACTGACCGCGTGGCCGCTGAGTTCTGATGGGCTAGTTCCTTGCACAACCTGTGTTGCTGACTCTGAGTCTCTACCGTGTCCCGGAGACCTCGGCTGGAAAGTGGCAACGAGGTTTCCTCACCAGCAGCGTGTACGGTCAATGAAGTCGTATCTGCTGCAGCTCTGCTTCACTACATTACAATCAAGACTGGGTGCCTTGTGTTGACCATGAAACCAGTTTCATATTATACCACAAGTTGTTATAAAATACAGAGAAAATTTATAGCTAAAACAACTGGTGGCTTGCTCACATGAGTTAGCTACCGGATTCAGTCTGATTTACGTAAGCCAGCAGCGAGACATCCGCAGCCGTAGCGTGTACACTTGACGATGCCATATCCGCTATGGCCCCGAATGGCTCGTTGGTTTTGTCACAGTGGGGGAATCCAACTGCAAACTGCGAAGAGGCGTTCGTCCTGCGATAGCAGAAGCCGGCTGGTGTGCGCGGGAAGAGATCTAGTGCCCCCTGGGAAGGAGTTTTCCATGGCACTGAAGTAGACTTGATGTGGCCTGCTGCGACATGGCAGTAAATTTGGGAGGGACGTAATGCCCAGAGCTACTGCCCCACTGTGGCCTCCAACCAGTGACTTCTACTGGCACTTCCACATAGTGACCTCAGGAGGGACAGCCCCGTCGTCGTTGCAAGACTCAGAATAATTTGGTTATAAAATGTTCAGTACTTGTAGTCAGCAATGTCACGTTTGTTGTATGTATGCGCCACTACCAGGCACATATCCTGAAACACCATTCCCACGCCGGCCGCGGTGGTCTCACGGTTCTAGGCGCGCAGTCCGGAACCGTGCGACTGCTACGGTCGCAGGTTCGAATCCTGCCTCGGGCATGGATGTGTGTGATGTCCTTAGGTTAGTTAGGCTTAAGTAGTTCTAAGTTCTAGGGGACTGATAACCACAGCAGTTGAGTCCCATAGTGCTCAGAGCCATTTATTTGCACCATTCCCACTACCTGCCCCTTGCTGCACGCGTTTCTGCAGTACCGCTGAGTTCACTGTTTCAGCAAACCAACGTGCCTCGCAACACTACGATGACCTGAAGTCAGCAGTGCTGCAGTACACTGTACAGGCTCACAGTAATAGGTCCACATATGATCAGTGTGCTACACTACCTTCTTGTAGGCAACCGCTTCGTCTGCGAATAGCCTTACGCAACTTCCAACATCTTCTACTACATGACCTACATTTACCGTAAAAAGTAACGGCCCAATCACCTTTCCGTCGGGTCCTCCTGAAGTTACCTTCATATGTTTCGATTTTGTTACGTTAAGAACGACGTGTTTAGTTCACTCTGCGAGACAGTCTCGACTCGAGTCGAAAATCAGGTCCCATACTCGGTAAGCTGGTATTTTTTTTTTTTTCATTACATGTCAGAGCAGGACAGTGCGAAACTGCCTTCCTTAAGTCTAGGAACGCTGCATGAACCTGACCGCTGATGTCTACAGCATTGTGGATGTCATCTGGGAGTAGAGTGAGCTGAGTTTCGCAAGATCTCTGTTTACAGTATCCATGATGATTTTTACAGAGGGATCTTCATTCTCCAAAAACGTGAGCATGAAACGTGTTCCATAATTATTTAACAGCTAGAGGTCAGCCATATAGGCTTATTGTTATTTGCACCCGTCCTATGATCCTTCTTGAAAAGGGGAAGACATTAGCTTATTTCCAGTCGCTGGTTGCCCTTCGTTGCTCCAGTTCTGTGGCAAAATCTCTGTATAATGTTGCGCGTATCTCATCTGGTTTTGATGTCTTTCCACTACTACCTATATATTCGATTTAATCATGCAATTATGTGACAAAAGTCATGGGATGGCGATATGCACACATATAGATGGAGGTAGTATCGCGTACACAAGGCATAAAAGGTCACTGCATTGGCGGAACTGTCTTTGCACTCAGCTGATTCACGCGAAAAGATTTCCGACCTGAATGTGATCGCACGATGGGAATTAACTAACTTTGAACGCGGAATGGTAGTTGGAGCTAGACGCATGGGACAAACGGTCTCGGAAATCGTTAGGGAATTCAATATTCAGAGATCCACAACGTCAAGAATGTGCCGAGAATACCAGATTTCAGGCATTACCTCTCACCTCTGACAACGCAGTGGCCGACGGCCTTTACATATCGACCGAGAGCAGGGGTGCGTGTGTGGAGTTGTCAGTGCAATAGACAAATAACACTGCGTGAAATTACACCAAAAATCAATGTGTGACATATGACGAACGAATCCGTTAGGGCAATGCGCCAAGTATGGAGTTAATGAGCTATGGTAGCAAGCCACCGACACAAGTGCCTTTCTTAACAGCACGACATCGCCTGCAGCGCTTCCCCTGGGCTCGTGACCATATCGGTTGGACCCTAAACGAATGGAAAACCGTGTCTCGGTCAGATGAGTCCCGATTTCAGTTGGTAATAGTTGATGGTATGGTACGAGTGGGGTGGAGGCGCCACGAAGTCATGGACCTACGCCGCGCGTGATTAGCCGAGCGGTCTATGGCGCTGCAGTCGTGGACTGTGCGGCTGGTCCCGGCGGAGATTCGAGTCCTCCCTCGGGCATGGGTGTGTGTGTTTGTCCTTTGGATAATTTAGGTTAAGTAGTGTGTAAGCTTAGGGACTGATAACCTTAGCAGTTAAGTCCCATAGGATTTCACACACATTTGAACATTTTTGAACATGGACCTAAGTTGTCAACAAGGCACTGTGTAAGCTGGTGTTGGCTCCATAATGGTGTAGGCTGTGTTTACATGGAAGGAACTGTATTCTCTGGTCCTATTGAACCGATCGTTGACAGGAAATTTGTGTTTGTTAAGTTGCCTAGACATAGACAAATTTCCTGTCCTGTTAATCCTGTTAAGTTGCCTGGACCCCCTCCCCCCACGCCTCATCCCCCCCCCCTCCCCCCCCATGAACCATAGACCTTGCCGTTGGTGGTGAGGCTTGCGTGCCTCAGCGATACAGATAGCCGTACCGTAGATGCAACCACAACGGAGGGGTATCTGTTGAGAGGCCAGACAAACGTATGGTTCCTGAAGAGGGGCAGCAGCCTTTTCAGTAGTTGCAGGGGTAACAGTCTGGATGATTGACTGATCTGGCCTTGTAACACTAACCAAAACGGCCTTGCTGTGCTGGTACTGCGAACGGCTGAAAGCAAGGGGAAACTACGGCCGTAATTTTTTCCCGAAGGCATGCAGCTTTACTGTATGGATAAATGATGATGGCGTCCTCTTGGGTAAAATATTCAGGAGGTAAAATAGTCCCCATTCGGATCTCCGGGCGGGGACTACTCAGGAGGACGTCGTTATCGGGAGAAAGAAAACTGGCACTGTATGTATCGGAGCGTGGAATGTCAGATCCCTTAATCGGGTAGGTAGGTTAGAAAATTTAAAAAGGGAAGTGGATAGGTCAAAGTTGGATATAGTGGGAATTAGTGAAGTTCGGTGGCAGGAGGTACAAGACTTTTTGTCAGGTGAATACGGGGTTACAAATACAAAATCAAACAGGGGTAATGCAGGAGTAGGTTTAATAATGAATAAAGCAATAGGAATGCAGGTAGGCTACTATAAACAGCACAGCGAACGCATTGTTGTGGCCAAGATAGACACGAAGTCCACGCCTACGACAGTAGTACAAGTCTATATGCCTACAAGCTCTGTAGATGACGAAGAAATTGAAGAAATGTATGATGAGATAAAAGAAATTATTCAGGTAGTGAAGGGAGACGAAAATTTAATAGTCATGGGTGACTGGATGGCTGATTCAAATGGCTCTGAACACTATGGGACTTAACTTCTGAGGTCATCAGTCCCCTAGAACTTAGAACTATTTAAACCTAACTAACCTAAGGACATCACCCACATCCATGCCCGAGGCAGGATTCGAACCTGCGATCGTAGCGGTCACGCGGTTCCAAACTGAAGCTCTTAGAACCGCACGGCCACACCGGCCGGCTGGGTGACTGGAATTCGATAGTAGGAAAAGGAAGAGAAGGAAACGTAATAGGAGAACATGGATTGGGGTTAAGAAATGAAAGAGGAAGACGCTTGGTGGAATTTTGCACAGAGCACAACTTAATCATGGCTAACACTTGGTTCAAGAATAATAAAAGAAGGTTGTATACATGGAAGAAGCCTGAAGATAGTGACAGGTTTCAGATAGATTATATAATGGCGAGGCAGAGATTTAGAAACCAGGTTTTAAATTGTAAGACATTTCCAGGGGCAGATGTGGACTCTGACCACAATCTATTGGTTATGAATTGCAGATTAAAATTGAAGAAACTGCAAAAAGTTGGGAATCTAAGGAGATGGGACCTGGATAAACTGACTAAACCAGAGGTTGTACAGAGATTCAGGGAGATCATAAGGGAACAATTGACAAGAATGGGGGAAAGAAATACAGTAGAAGAAGAATGGGTAGCTTTGAGGGATGAAGTAGTGAGGGCAGCAGATGATCAAGTAGGTAAAAAGACGAGGGCTAGTAGAAATCCTTGGGTGACAGAATAAATATTGAATTTAATTGACGAAAGGAGAAAATATAAAAATGCAGTAAATGAAGCAGGCAAAAAGGAATACAAACGTCTCAAAAATGAGATCGACAGGAAGTGCAAAATGGCTAAGCAGGTATGGCTAGAGGACAAATTTAAGGATGTAGAGGCTTATATCACTAGGGATACGATAGATACTGACCAAAGGAAAATTAAAGAGACCTTTGGAGAAAAGAGAACCACTTGCTTGAATATCAAGAGCTCAGATGGAAACCCAGTACTAAGCAAAGAAGGGAAAGCAGAATGGTGGAAGGAGTCTATAGAGGGTCTATACAAGGGCGATGTACTTGAGGGCAATGTTATAAAAATGGAAGAGGATGTAGATGAAGATAAAATGGGAGATATCATACTGCGTGAAGAGTTTTGTAGAGCACTGAAAGACGTAAGTCGAAACAAGGCCCCGGGAGCAGACAACATTTCATTAGAGCTACTGACGGCCTTAGGAGAGCCAGTCCTGACAAAACTCTACCATCTGGTGAGCAAGATGTATGAGACAGGCGAAATACCGTCAGACTTCAAGAAGAATATAATAATTCCAATCTCAAAGAAAGCAGGTATTGATAGATGTTAAAATTACCGAACTATCAGTTTAATAAGTCACAGCTGCAAAATACTAACGCGAATTCTTTACAGACGAATGGAAAAGTTTGTAGAAGCCGACCTCGGGGTAGATCAGTTTGGATTCCGTAGAAATATTGGAACAAGTGGGGCAATACTGGCCCTACGACTTATCTTAGAAGAAAGATTAAGGAAAGGCAAACCTAAGTTTCTAGCATTTGTAGACTTGGAGAAGGCGTTTGAAAATGGAATACTCTCTTTCTTATTCTGAAGGTGGCAGGGATAAAATACAGGGAGCGAAAGGCTATTTACAATTTCCACAGAAAACAGATAGCAGTTATAAGAGTCGAGGGACATTAAAGGGAATCAGTGGTTGGGAAGGGAGTGAGACAGGGGTGTAGCATCTCCCCGATGTTGACCATCAGTACATTGAGCAAGCAGTAAAAGAAACAAAAGAAAAATTCGGAGTAGGTATTAAAATCCATGGAGAAGAATTAAAAACTTTAAGGTTCACCGATGACATTGTCATTCTGTCAGAGACAGCAAAGAACTTGGAAGAGCAGTTGAACGGAATGGACAGTGTCTTGAAAGGAGGATGTAAGATGAACACCAACAAAAGCAAAACGAAGATAATTGAATGTAGACGAATTAAGTCGGGTGATGCTGAGGGAATTAGATTCGGAAATGAGACACTTAAAGTAGTAAAGGAGTTTTGCTATTTGGGGAGCAAAATAACTGATGATGGACGAAGTAGAGAGGATATAAAATGTAGACTGGCAATGGCAAGGAAAGCGTTTTTGAAGAAGAGAAATTTGTTAACATCAAGTATAGATTTAAGTGTCAGGAAATCGTTTCTGAAAGTATTTATATGGAGTGTAGCCATGTATGGAAGTTTAACATGGATGATAAATAGTTTGGACAAGAAGAGAGTAGAAGCTTTCGAAATGTGGTGTTACAGAAGAATGCTGAAGATTAGATGGATAGATCACATAACTAATGAGGAGGTACTGAATAGAATCGGGGAGAAGAGGAATTTGTGGTACAACTTGACTAGAAGAAGAGATCGATTGGTAGGACATGTTCTGAGGCATCAAGGGATCACCAATTTAGTATTGGAGGGCAGAGTGGAGGGTAAAAATCGTAGAGGGAGACCAAGAGATGAATACACTCAGCAGATTCAGAAGGATGTAGGCTGCAGTACATACTGGGAGATGAAGAAGCTTGTACAGGATAGAGTAGCATGGAGAGCTGCATCAAACCAGTCTCAGGACTGAAGACCACAACAACAACAAAAAGTTGCCTGGACACCATGTACACTCATTCATGGATTTCATGTTCCCAGAAAGATATCATGTCAACGGGCCACAATTGTTCGTGACTGGTTTGAAGGACATTCTTTACTGTTCGAGCGAATGATTTGGCCATCCATATATCCCGACATGAAGCCCATAGAAGATATATCCCGACATGAAGCCCATAGAAGATTCATGAGACACAATCTAGAGGTCAGCACGGGCACGACATCCTGCACCGGCAACACTTTCGCACTTATGAACGACTATAGAGGCAGCATGGTTCAACATTTCTGCAGGAAACTTCCAACGACTTGTTGAGTCCGTGCCACTTCGAAATGCTGCACTGCGCTGGACAAAAAAGAGGTCTGACGTAATAATAAGAGGTATTCCATGTCTTTTGTCATGTCAGTACATTCCTCTTTTTCAGAAAAGTATATTCAGAATTATACGTCGGTACTTTTCACTGCTGTGCTTCTGTCATCGTCAGATTTTGAGAAACATACATTCGTCTAGTTCTTTCAGTGTCTGATATAAAGGGTGACTTTGTACGGACGGAAAATCGTATTATGTACTGAGAATTATAAAAGGAATCGAAACGTTTCGTAATATTCATCACGAGAACTAATGTTTATGCGGCTCCGTTATTTTCTGCAGCTTAAAAAAGACAAGGCAAAAGTACTAACTAATTCAGGCTTATAATGATAATATTAAAAATATCCTATAGACTTGCTTCTTGAAAACGATGCATGCTGACCAGAAAATATACGGATATTTTTTGTAGTGTTCCAGGTAAGCTTTGGAGAGACTGTAGTCCCTACGGGCTTGGCCAACATACTACCTGACGAATGATCTCACTCGCGTTTGGCATGTCATTAGTTGTACGTCGTTGTTGTTCTTTTTGTTGTTCTGATCTTCAGTACAGGGATTTCTTTAATGCATTTCTCCTTGATAATATATTCCTTGCAAGACTCTTCGTCTCGGCATATGTACTGCCGACGTACATCCACTTACACTCACTTGCTGTAGTCAAGGCTTGGTTTCCCTCCACAACGCTTACTCGTCGAATTTCTTCTATATCCAAAATAACTAGTCCTTGATGGCTCGGAATGCCTCGCGTCAACTTATCAATTCCTCTACATCTACATTTATACTCCACAAGCCACCCAACGGTGTGTGGCGGAGGACACTTTACATGCCATTGTCATTACCTCTCTTTTCTGTTCCAGTCGCGTATGGTTCGCGGGAAGAACGACTGCCGGAAAGCCTCCGTGCGTGCACGAATCTCTCTAATTTTCATTCGTGATCTCCTCGGGAGGTATAACTAGGGGGAAGCAATATATTCGATACCTCATCCAGAAACGCACCCTCTCGAAACCTGGACAGCAGGCTACAGCGCGATGCAGAGCGCCTCTCTTGAAGAGTCTGCCACTCGAGTTTGCTAAACATCTATACACTATAAATATCGGTTTCGGCCGAAAAAATTCCTCTTTAAATCTAAAAACTAAGCACATAAACACAAAAGCAATAATAATTCCGTATCTTCTAAGTAATTTGTGATAACACATGAAATAAATATGTACAAAAATGTGCGAGATTATTTGTAAGCTTTCTCTGCAATCTATGTGTGAAATCATTGAATATTCGTTTTAAAAAAAAAAAATTTTTTCGTGTAACGTGTAATTGTTATACTGTGTTCTACTGCTGAGCAAAACTTACTGTTGGTTGGCTCTATGTTGCGCATGTGAACAATGTCGTGAAACATAACTTAATGATGTGCTGAATTTGAAATAATGAGCATGTATGTAATTAAATCAGAAAAGAAACTAATTGTACACTAACTGAAAATAATACTGAAGTACATTATGAAAGTTACGTAACATGAAGTAGAATGTCTGATTTGAAATATCCACAAAATAAAATACTGCTGAGCATGGTACAAAACAGTTGCTTGAGGTAAGCTACACCGTTCACTGAAAATTAATCTGCTTGCTTAGCACAACACCTGGAAATTCTGTCTATGTACTCTTTATCCACAAGAATGCAATGTGGAATTTGCCCTGATGTAAAAGTAGCTTATGTCTTGACATCTCGTGGAAATCGGGTTTTCTGTCGGATATCAGCGTCTTCCAAACACGATATTTCGACGTCATTACTTGACGTCTTCATCAGGTGTTCCCTGAGACTGGCTGCTTGCTGGACCGGGTCGCATATTTATGCCTGCCCGATGCCTGGTGTTCTGTTTGCCGTTCCCTAGTCGGTCCGCGCCCGCGAGTCGCGCTATCCTGCCGCGCTAGGTGTTCCCTATTCCGTCCGCGCCCACTCCGGCCGCCTCCAACTGAGGTCGTGGCCTCCTGCAAGAAAGGGTTGGAGTCCCTTAGCGATCGTAGTGTGTGTGGAAGCCTTGTGCGACTCGCCGCTATCGAGAGCTACGAAAACTCCGCGATTCACTTGCTTTTTAGCGAGTACTAAGCAATTTGTCGTGTTATAGGACGGACATAGAGAGCAGGCTAGATAGTGCGGACTAGCCGCACTTGTAGGATGGATAGAGTAGGGGACGACGAGGAGCCAGGGCTCCACCCGCTAGTGGCAAGCCCGCGTTCCTCTAGGCCAGAACAGACGCACAGGGCTGAGGTAGAACTCGCGAGTAGGACCACTCAGGGCGCTCGACCGCGACACCCCGCCCAACCGGCCCCCACACCTGAGGACTTATGATCCAGGAGAAACTTGAACAACTCCGCCGCGACCGCGACGCACGAGCAAAGGAACTCGCAAGAAGATGGGACCAAGATGGCCCATCCACCAGTGACAACTCAACTTCTGACGACTACAGAACAACGAGTCGAATTCCGATGGAACAACACCAAGCCATGGACTATCAGAACGAATCCAGCGACTGTGATGCACCATTCCAGGCAGTCAGACGACGCCGGAAAGGCACCAAACGCAGGAAAGTCGAAGAAACCACCCCCATGCAGTCGGAATCACGATCTCTACCTACCACCAACTGCTATGAACCACTACAGCAACCGGACGCAGCAACCGAAGACCAACACCAGCCTCAGCCTAACAACACCACTACTCCGGACGCCCCAGCTCCACCGCCGCCGAAGCTGAGAATACCACCTGTCACAATCAACTACACCGGAAAATATGTGGAACTCAACGCTCAGTTAAAAAAGAAGATCAGCGGACCACTCAAAGCGATCTAAAAGAACAATCAGATTAAATACCACTTTGAAACGCTGGCGGACCAACGAGCAGCACTTAACTACCTCCATTCCATTAACATGCCATATTTCACCCACCAAGCAGCTGAAGACAGAGAACTCCAAGTGGTCCTCAAGAACATCCCTGAGGAAATTACCGAAGACGAACTCGCCGCCGAACTTCGCCACATGCTGTTCACGGTCACAAACGTACACCAGTTCAAGTAACGACACCCGACCTCCAAGCAACTGATCCCACAGTCGGCTTACTGTGTATCTCTGCCACATGGACAGAAAATCCGCTCCATCTACGATATACAATATCTCTTCCACACCAGAGTAAAGGTAGAAGACTACAAGCCACTTGACGGGCCAGCCCAGTGCAAGAAATGCCTGAAATTCAATCACACTGGCAGGTACTGTCAGATGCTGGTCAGGTGTGTACGCTGTGACGGCCACCACCACGCAAAGGATTGTACCAAGCCACGAACAGAGCCACCCATCTGCGCAAACTGTCGCCAAGAAGGCCACCCTGCCACTTGGCGTGGTTGCCCTGAATTTCAGAAGGCGATACTCGCTTACCAACTGCGACCTCCACCATCCAAGGAGCCACAACAACCACCACAACCGTCGTTTGCGGCGACACCGAAGGACTTCCCATCTCTAAGGACCCCCTGGACAGCTGCATCGTCCTTATTTCAAGCACCATCCCAGCAACAACCAACACGCCAGAAAAACACGGCGCACCAACGACTGCAAGATCTTCGCCAGCAACAACAGCAGCAACGATCCATGGACAACGCCCTCGGTCTGTCCGATATTATCGCCGCACTTTCGAACATGGGCTCAGTAATCAATTTACTAAAAACCAAAAAGTCTTTGCCATCATAGCAGATACAGCTCGCAAATTCAACGACGCACCGGATTTATTATCCAAACTACTCACTCTACTTGAAGGAATCATGGCCTTTTTCACCGACTAATATGGATCAAGAGCGCCATCAACACAGACACCTCACATTCTGCTTCTTTAACGCCAACGCCGTCGCTCCCAACAAAGTAGAACTCACCGACTTCGTCGAACGACATAAAACTGACGTCCTCCTATTGACAGAAACGCATCTGCGACCCACCCAAACCATCAACATTCGCAACATGGTGGGCTACCGCACTGACCGCCACAATCGGCGAGGTGGAGGTACAGGAATCTACCTCCGATCTTCCCTCACTCACTTCTTCGAAACCTTGCCTGCCATGACGAGTCTTGAAGCCACTGCAGTCACGATCGCCACCACACACGGGAAGCTCACGTTCGCCGCATCCTACTTGAGCCCTGGTGCGGCCTTCATGGATGAAGACTTCATCTCCATCTTTGATAGATACGATAGAGTCCTCCTTTGTGGGGATCTTAATGCGAAACAAGAAGCTTGGAACTCGCGGCAGACAAACGCCAAAGGAACCCGTCTGTACGACCTTGAAATTCGGCTCCAAGCATTCAAGGTCCGGAAGAACCGACTTACCTGCCTACTGTTCAACGCCATCAGCCAGAAAAATGTGAACCCCAGTCTATCTCTCCAAACGATCAATGACGTGACTTCTGATCACCAACTTGTTCTTGGAACACTGTCTGGAGCTCTTCCAACATTGCCACCGAAAACGAAACTCGCCACAGGTTGGATATCCTTCGACAGGTGGCTGAACAACAATGTGCGCCCCACGGAGCCATTAGAAACCCCGGAGCAGCATTGACAGCTTCTTGACCGACCGCCGTTTTTACGTCCAACAGGCCAATCAACACTCAGAAACGAAACCTCTGTCAGACGGTATACCACTAGGATCGGTACTCTCTACCATCTTATTCACCATCTACGTGAATGACATGCCCAAACTGCCAAACATTATGCTAGCCCAATTCGCTGATGATACGGCTCTTCTTACTAGTAGCCGTTCATTAGATACGGCCACCACCCACTTGCAGCACCAAGTTGATATCCTCCTCTTGTGGGCGACTGACAACAAAATCACAATGAACGCACTCAAAACGAAAGCCATACTCTTCACTCGCCAGAGACCACTTCTACACCGCCGCCTCCAGATCAACGACCATGCAATCGATTGGTCCACCTCAACGAAGTACTTGGGGGTCACCCTGGACCATAAACTTACGTTCTCAGCCCACATTAACGACAAAAGCCTCAAAATCATTCGCGCCATCCTAGGACTCTACGCCTTTTTAGCAAGCACAGAGCTGAATGTAGCGTCGAAGCTCCGCATCTACCACGCGACAATACTCCATATGATGTTATATGGCTGCGCCACGTGGGGAATCACATCCACCACCAACATCCGCAAACTGCAACGCTTACAAACCCGGTGTCTACGAATCATCGGTCCGCGCGCGCTCTGGACGTTCCCTATTCCGTTCGCGCCCGCTCTGGCCGCCTCCAACTGCGGCTGAGGCTTCCTGGTGTTCCCTTCTTGGTTCGTGCCCGCAGTGTGCGGATGTCTGTGAACACCAGGCACCGGGCAGGCATAAATATGCGACCCGGTCCAGCAAGCAGCCAGTCTCAGGGAACACCTGATGAAGACGTCAAGTAATGACGTCGAAATATCGTGTTTGAAAGACGCTGATATGCAGCAGAAAACCCGATTTCCACGAGATGTCATCAAATCGCCGGAACAGTCTAAGAAATTGCAGCTTATGTCTTGATCAGAATGCTGTCCTGTGTCTGGTATACAGATGCTCTCAAAAGCAACTTGAAATCAGTAACTGCAGCACTTAAATAAAAGTAACCTCCCCTAAATTTTTCTTCGCTTCTTCTGAAACATACTATGTCTGCATGTGGCTTAAGGTCCAAGGCAAAACTTTATTAAGAATGGTGAACGAGGATTTTGCTTTAAAGAATGTAGATCTTAAGAAATTAAACTCTGACTATTTTCAAAAAAGACTGTACAACATAAGAAGGTTAACAATTGCGAGTCTCACATTGCAGAAATTACAGACATTTTACCCCCTTGCGAAATTTGTGACGTAATGAAAACAATGGTTTGAAATTAGCACAAATCATGGACATTTTAGTTATTTAAGAGGCAAAGATTTCCCGCAGTTGATCGTTATGATAAACAAACGTTTCTCTTTTGTTCATGCATGGGTTACCTTGAACAACTCCTCCAGAAATCTTCTCCGTCAATACAGTCAATAACATAGATATATATACAAGTACCCACATCCATAATAATGTACTCCAGATTACTTCCCCCAGATTCACAAATAGCAGATCTCCTTCTCTAAAATTCAATTGGTCTCTACTATGCCTTTCAAAAGAATTTTCCAGCGCTACACAACTGACTGGTGACCAAGTACACCGCAGATTACATTAATAAAAGAGTCAAGGATCTTATCTACTAATCTTGCAGCGCGACCATGCACCTTTGTCACAGTACAGTAAAGGTGAATTATTCACAGCGGTAGAAAAGATATGAAAACCTTTCGTACTAATGGAACAGCAAGACAGTCACTGCGAACACCTAAATAAATTGTGGACACGGGCATGTGGTAAAATTGTGAGAGCATTTCTGACCACAAAACTCTCCGCTGTCAACCGCATAATGACCAGTCAGTTTAGCGCAGAGCACGGCTATAAAATGAAATATGTTTCGCCTCTCGGCGTCCATTACACGGTTCACGTTATCTTCAGCCGCTCGATGCCGCTATGGGGGCTGTAAACGGCCGTGTCTGATTGCCTTAGAACAGTGTTGCGGAACTGCGCGCTCACTCCTCGGTGGTAAAACTCTGCTAAAAAGCCGCTGTGATTTGTTTCAGGACGATTTGATCTTCCATTTGCGATAGCGCGGCGTGTTTGCTTGATGAAGTGAATATCGGTCGGTGGGGTTGTGCTTTATTTAACGCTTTGGCGGCAATCACGCCAACGAGCTCTAAAACAGGGGATGTAAAAGCCAGGCCACAAGAAACTGGTCGCAACCTCTGTGCGCCACAGATGACGCAAAATGTCACTCTTAACCTGCTAAAGAACACGCAAACTGGGTACTTGCACTCGTGATATACAGAAACGACAATGTTCGGTTTCCCCTGCGTTTCCTACAGAATTGCAGAGTCGGAAAAACAAAACTGCGACGTTATTACAAAACACCCCTTATTTTTATTTATGTGCGTATTTCTTCATCTCTAATTGCCAGCGATCTCATTATTAGCGCCCAGTCGGTAGGGCCTGACAGCCTTAAGTTTTATTCTGAGCAATGTTATTGCTCTAACCTCGTTAGACATATTTGTTTCAATTCATCGCTCTCTAGTGTCTTTGTGAAAATTCGCTCGCTGGTGGTCACATTACATTTGAGTACTATTTTAAAGGTCGGAAACGATACTTGAGTCAACAAATGTACAAGAAGCCAACGTATTAACAGTAAGTGAAACACAAAGTGTGAAATTTCTTTGTTCCGGACGAATAACTGAGGTGCACCAGTACATAGATAAATTAACCATAGTGCTCTGCTCTGTTTACTTTGCATTTAGTAATCTGTCTCCTTAAACTGTCTTATCGATTGGGTTGTTGGCATACTTCGCATCCTTCACGACATATTGGGACATAACACTATCTTCTAGGGCATTGCATTTTAGGATCTAAAAGGTACTTATTTTACAGTCTGCGCTGTAAGAACAATTGGTACAGCTAATAACCGAATATCTTGCAGAAAACTCTTCAGGAATTTTGGGAGACTTACACTTCAGCGTCAGTGTCCTTATTCGCTGACGATATTTCCGATTTATGATAAAACTGAATTTGGAATGAACTGAGATATTCATAACCACAAAATTGGCAGTAAAAATAATTGGACTGTAAATTATGTCTTTCTGTCTAGGGTTCAGAATAGAATTTTATTTTCTTGTGCATATGTCTTTAACACGCTGCTGTGAGCAATTAAGCAGAAAATTCGAAACGGTCACGCGTTCAAATAGAGGGTAAAAGAACTTTTAGCCGTTCCTTTTATAATTTATCACAATAACGGA
Source organism: Schistocerca americana (assembly GCF_021461395.2). NCBI lineage: Eukaryota > Metazoa > Arthropoda > Insecta > Orthoptera > Acrididae > Schistocerca > Schistocerca americana. Next base: position 247,194,977 of record NC_060124.1, on the reverse strand, counting down.
ACATGAAGATGTAACTCTAGTGCTCATAGTAAACTTCAGTACAAAGACATAGTGTTCTCTCAGATGAACACTTATCACAAAACAGTAGACAAAGTAATTGAGTAGAGTGTGAGGTAGAGCAAGAACGTTTCTCAGTAAAGCTGAATTTGTCCTCTACACATATTTAGATGAGTACAGATACATCGCTTTCTTACAGTGCAGATAATTTACTCATGAAAATTCCTCTACCATCTTTTTAACATTATTATGCAGCGACAGCAACTGATATTGTTTATATGAGAATATACAGCCTACAGTTGCAGGTTCTTTGTTTTGTTCGGGATCGGTTTAATAAATAATTAACAACAAAGATTTCTCTTTACACGAACAAGATCGAGAGGCCATGTTACTCCGGGACAAGCAGGCGCAAGCGAACCACATAACAGGCAGCTACACTGGGGACTGTGGGTCATGTTGAAAGTACACAGAACATACCTCCAGGTTACATCCTCTCAATAATATTCACTATGTAGCCAAACTCGAGGAAAATACGGAGTTTCCAAAGACAACGTTCTTTCGTTTGGTTAAGTCGTGAAATATCTTGCGCATTTGCGACTTACACATCTGGTGTGTACGAAGCAGCTCCGTGATATCACTATAACGTGATAAATTTACATATGAATTACAGAACAAATGTCACTCTTAGGACACCAGCCCGTGAGGGTTAAGATTGAAATTAATAAGCAGGTAATGGATCAGGAAAATACATGTAAATACTTAGAATGCAGTGTTACATACAGGGCAAACCATGAAATATAAGATAATTTAGACCTATTTAACTATTTCTCTGGTACATTACGTAGAACATTGGAAAAAGAGAGTTCCCAGAGATACTCAGCCAAAGTCGTATCAGGTTATGGCAACCCCAGCACTGCTCTATGGAAACAGAAATGATGACATCAGAGCCGAACTGAATATTCAGTATATAATTGACATAATAAAACAATATCAATTAAGCTGGAAAAAACGTATAGACCGTATGACAGCTGCAAGATTCACCATAGCCATAATAATTATAAACCAAGTGGCAAATGATCTTTAGGAAGACCAAAGTCGAGGTGGGTTGACTAATTCTGAAGCAGGCGAAACGGACCAAGAACCATAGTCTTTGATTTAGATGATGATGATGATGGTGATGATGATGTTACTCCAGCCTGTTGTTGGTGATTTTCAGAAAAGTGGCGATACCTCTCTGTAAACGTGGGTTTGCGTGAAAAATGGAAGACAACTTTTCTATTCCTCTCAGCAACACTTAATGTCGTTCACGTATATTGTTGTTATGGTCTTCAGTCCGAAGACTAGTTTGACTACTGAAACCTACATCCTTCTGAATCTGTTTACTGCATTCATCTCTTGAAGGCCCTCTACGATTTTTGATCACCACAATTCCCTCCAGTCCTAAATTTGTAATCCCTTTATGCCTCAGAATGTGTCCTACAAACCGATCCTTTCTTCTAGTCAGATTGCCCCACAGATTTCTTGCTTATATTCTCTTCTGGTCTAAACAGTTTATCGTCCATGTTTCACTTCGCTACAAGGCTACACTCCATACTAATACATTCAGAAAAGACTTTCTTGCGCTTAAATCTATACTTCCTGTCAACAAATTTCTCTGCCTCAGGAACGTTTTTCTTGCCATTGGTAGTCTACATTTTATTTCCTCCCTACTTCGGCCATCATCAGTTACTTTGCTGTCCAAATAACAAACTTCATGTACCACTTTAAGTGTCTCGTTTCCTAATCTAATTCCCTCAGCATCACCTTATTTAATTCGTTTACATTACATTACCGTTGTTTTGCTTTTGTTCATGTTCAACTTATATCCCACTTTCAAGATACTGTTCACCGGGTTCAACTGCTCTTCCAAGTCCTTCGCTATCTCTTACAGAATCACAATGTCATCGGCAAACCAAAAAGTTTTTAGTTCTTCTCCCTAAACTTCCTTCTTCATTGTTGTACTTTGGTTTCTTTTACTGGTTGCTCAGCGTACAGATTGAATAACATCGAGAATAGGCTACAACTCTTACACCCTTCTCAACACTGTTCTCTTTCATGCCCCTCGACACTTGTTACTGCCATCTGATTTCTGTACAAGTTGTAAGTAGCCTTTCGCTCCCTGTACTTTACCTCTGCTAACTTAAGAATTTCAAAGCCATTACTCCTGCTAACACTGTCAAAAGCTGTCTCTAAGTTTCCAAGCTCTATAAACTTATCTTTTAAGATAAGTCGTAGAGTCGGTACTGCCCAAGGTGTTTCTACGTTTCTCCGGAACTAAAACTGATCTTCTATGAACTAGGCGTCTACCACCTTTTCCATTCTTTTGTAAAGAATTCGCGCCAGTATTTTACAGCCATAACTTACTGAACTGATAGTTCGATGATATTCACATCTGTCAGCTCTTGCTTTCTCTAGAACTAGAATTATTCTATTCTTCTGGAAGTCTGAGGGTACTTTGTCTGTCTTATACAACTTGCACATCTGCTGGATGTTTCGTCATGGCTGGCTTTATATGTACATAAGCCTCTTCCCCTGAGTTTCGCTGGCATACTCGGTGGACACATGGCTTGCACACAACATCTCCTGTTCCCCCATCTTTCTGTCCACGTCTTCCTACCCCCCCCCTACCCCCCCCCCCCCCCCCCCCCCCGTCTTTCTGTGCAGGAGATGTGTGGTGGTTATTTATTCTAGTCTGCAATCCTAAATGAAACAATGTGAATTGTATTTGCGGTGCCATATCGAGAAAATGCCATTCCCCTGTAGATGAGACAACAGTGTAGCAATTATGCACTACTCACAGACAAATGCTCAATTGACTGCAATATTATTTCACGCACACTATGGTTTTCATTATGCATCCAGACTCTAGGATGAATAAACTGTGGACTGAACACACCCTCTAGCATGTGATGTATAGATGTTCATGGGAGAAACACGGGGATGACAGCAGGAGACTGTGTAACAATGCAAGAAATACTATGTTGCAAAATCATGAGTCTGTCCATCTTGTCCACCCCGATCTCTAGTCACCTGCCCCAACAATGTGACTCTATGTCCCTCTCCCCATGTCCCTGTGCTCATCTCCCTTATCTCACTTCGCCGGCCGGAGTGGCCGTGCGGTTCTAGGCGCTACAGTCTGGAGCCGAGCGACCGCTACGGTCGCAGGTTCGAATCCTGCCTCGGGCATGGATGTGTGTGATGTCCTTAGGTTAGTTAGGTTTAATTAGTTCTAAGTTCTAGGCGACTGATGACCTTAGAAGTTAAGTCGCGTAGTGCTCAGAGCCATTTGAACCATTTTTACCTCTCTTCATCTCATATTCCGCCTCTCTATGACTACATCATCCTCACCTCTCTCTGCCCATTCTGCCCATCTCCTGATGCCCCTCACTCTGACCACACACTCCTCTCTCTGTCCATCTTTTATCCTTCCTGTCTCTCTCTGTCTCCTCCTCCCCCTCCCTCTGTTCTGCTTCTCCTAACCCTCTTTCTGACCATCTCCTCTTCCTAGTCTATCTACCAACCCCTCCTTTCCTCTCTTTCTGTCCATTCCTCCCTCCCCTCCCTTCTCTGGCCATCTAATCTTCTCTCTCTCCCTTTCCCTCAACATCTCCTCCTCTATCTCTGTCTGACCATCTCCTCGTTCTCACTCTATCTGCCAATTTCCTCCACCCCAGTCTCTAAGGCCAATTCATCCTGCTGTTATCTCTCCTTCTATCTCCTTCTGACTAAATCTGTCTCCTACTCCCACCTCTCTGTTTGTCCTTCTCCTGTTCCCCCATCTCTGTAAATCTCCCCCTCTTTCCCTGTCTCTACTCATCCTTGACAATCCAAACAAGTATGTCCTGAAATGAACGTTGGTACTACGCACACTACACACTTGTAGTGCAGGACAACTTAGTTGTCAAGAGCTGAAAATCCTTTTCACCCGTATCTCTGAGCATATCGGATGTAGAAGTTTCTGACACACACAGTGCTGATTTGCTGATAGCGAGTAGTATGTATACTTAACATCGTTGAAGTTGCTCCGGTGGTTTAGGAGGAGATGCCGGACATTGACAGAGAAATATATACGTAACTCTATTGACATGTAGGGTGGGCCACTTAATGTTACAGTGCAAATATCTCTGGAGCAACAGTAGATATTGTAAAGCGACTTTGATAAGTATTGGTTCAAATGGCTCTCAGCACTATGCGACTTAACTTCTGAGGTCATCAGTCGCCTACGACTTAGAACTAATTAAACCTAACTAACCTAAGGACATCACACACATCCATGCCCAAGGCAGGATTCGAACCTGCGACCGTAGCGGTCGTTCGGCTCCAGACTGTAGCGCCTAGAACCGCACGGCCACTCCGGCCGGCCGGCTTGATGAGTATTAATGTGAGACAAGAGCTGATGACAGTAAATACTATGAAAAATTCTAAAACGTAAGCAAGTATTATTTTCAGCACAAATTATATTTTTTCAATGATCATCCCATTTATTTCTTACTCAGTCAACAACATAAAAAATCACAAAAAGAGTGGCGTTGGCTGCCTCAGAGTATGTCACATACATCTTGAGAAAGTACCAAGTGAAACTGACATTTTAAATAAACGAAAAGCGTTGCTGTTACACATCCCGAGATTAAACCATGAACCCCCACATTGCTCCTAATCGCGATGTGATTGACGTACTATGATGCGACAAACGATGTACTTACGCTATTTGCGCTATTATTCAGTGGACTGGAAACATTACAGATGTCCACTCACACACAAAGAAAAATAAGGGAAAGGTTCACTCGTTCGAGCTTTATTAATCAGTACTACAGTTCTAGAATTGGCATAATGGTGACGACATACTGAATATCATTGACCAAGGATGTAACTGGGGGGTAAATGATACTTCTACATAGTTGTAAATGAGATTTTCAGGACACATCACTGAACATTTTTAATGACTACATTACTAACGAAATTTTGCACATAGTGATACGATTACACAAACATACAACTGTTTCTAAAAAACATCGTCTTATCAGAAACACACAAAATGTTCGCCGGTATACAATTATATTTCTCATAGGAGAAATGCTTCAGCATACGTTAGAAGAGTTCGCCATTTAGATGGTCTCCGCTGTGCACAACATTGATCAATACACTGCTGCCAGGTTTAATTGTTTCAAATGGCTCTGACCACTATGGGACTTAACGTCTGAGTTCATCAGTCCCCCAGAACCTAGAACTACTTAAACCTAACTGACCTAAGGACATCACACACATCCATGCACGAGGCAGGATTCGAACCTACGACCGTAGCGGTCACATGGTTCCAGACTGAAGCGCCTAGAACCGCTCGGCCACAAATTTCACTTCTCGCCAATGCAAAGCAAATGTTTGTTGCCCCAGACGCATAGGCTGCCACAAAAAGCAGCCAGCCATTGTAGCCGAGCAGTTCTAGGCGCTTCAGTCCGGAACCGCACTGCTGCTATGGTCGCAGGCTCGAATCCTGTCTCGAGCATGGATGTGTGTGATGTCCTTAGGTTAGTTAGGTTTAAATAGTTCTGTGTCTAGGGGACTGATGACCTCAGATGTTAAGTACCATAGTTCTCAGAGCCATTTTAAACATTGTAAGACGTATGCGTTGCCCTCGATGGGCAAGGCATAGGAGAGTCTCTGACCAGAGAGCAGTATGTAGTTAGTTGTTGCTTGGCGCGAGTCGGCGTCAGTCAGTAGTCTGCGCGTGTCGGCTTTAGTCTTTAGTCCGTGCTAGTCGGCGCGTGCCTGCGCGTGTCGGCAGTCTGCTCTGGTCGGGACTCTGGAGGATGAGTATTATTGTAGAAGGTAAAGAAGCAGCCTTGCGCGTATCTAGTAACGTATATTAACTGTCATTAACTTCTTTTAAAAATGCCGCAATAATAATTTTCATAATATAATGTAATTTTTTTTTAAGAAAAGCATTCATTTCAATTTAAAGAATATTTCCAATGCATGATCATTCCTTCCAACAATAAAAAAAACATATATATATATATATATATATATATATATATATATATATATATACGCCAGCATTGCACGAAGCTGTGCCAAAAAATTTCTACATAAGAGCAGATATATATATTTGCAGTTTTTATTGAGGTAAGAATTTTTTTCTTTTTTTACTCAGAATACAGGGCCGAGGCGCAGCGCTGCTGTCGTCATAAAATTTACCAGGTTAATGAATTTTCTTAAAATTATTATTTCAGGGTTTAGGAATTGAATTTTGTGGTTACATTAAATGTGAATGCATTTCTGCACAGAGATTATATATGGGAGCCAATTTTGTTCGGAGGTTACATTAAACTTAATTTTGTTCAGAGGTTACAACACTTAAAAAATTCATTTAATTATTATTTTGTGCGGAGGTTACGCTTGGTTCATGGTTTTTGGTTTCTCTTATAAAATGTTTTCTTGTGGGGAGTTTACACTTGGCTCATGGTTCATAATATAAATTTAAATATTTTTGTGGGGAGGTTACAACATTTGAACCCAAAAAGTAGGTCGTTGAGGCAAGTAGCTACTAATTCCACACAACAGTGTATGTGGCAGGAGACTCTGTTATCATTTTTGACATCTCATGACAACAGTGATAGTAAGATGGCGTACGTTAACTACATCGCGATTACGAGCTTACATCTCAGGATGTCCAATAATGGTGCATTTCGGTTATTTCAAGTGTCAACTTCACTTTGCAATTTCTCGGGATGTATTGCGGTGCAACTAACGCCATTCTTTTTGTGATTGTTCATGTTAGTGATAGAGTAAGAAATAATATGGGGGGTCTATATAAAAAGAAATATAAGGTTGTATTGGAAATAGTACTCGCTCACATTTTAGAATGTCCCATAGCCACTTGCTTACATCAATACATATAAAGTCATTTTCCGGAATCTGTTGTTGTTCCAGAGATATTTACATTGCAACATTTAAATGGAACACCTTATATATGAAAATGTACGAGCCTTGTCTGCATGACTTCACCTGCAGATGTGTACATCACATATAATGCACACATCTCACCGTCAATTTCCTCCCCCCCCCCTCCCCACACTCTGCCCATAACAACTGCTACACCTCTCTGCCCCTTCTCTTTCTCTTTGTTGTCACCCCATTTCCTCTTCCCTCCCCTCTTTCTGTCCAACTTCTCCTCCTCCTCCTCCTCCTCCTCCTTCTCTCTCTCTCTCTCTCTCTCACTCTCTCTCTCTCTCTCTCTCTCTCTCTCTCTCTCCCTCACTCTCTCAGTCCATTTCCTTCCCTCACTTTCTACACACCCCTTCCCCCTCTTTTTCCCTACTCATTCCCACTTGCTCCTGCCCCCCCCCCCCCTCTCTCTCTACCTCCTCTTATATCCATCTTAAGCTTTCTTCAGGTATGCAAATTTGCACATGTAGTCATGGAAATGAGGTCAATAAAGCTGCCTGTTAATACTTCCACAACAAGCCTCTTGTGCAGCAGTACCTATATGTATAGGCTGACATGAAAAGCAAGCCAATAAAGCAAGTCACTAATACTCCAATGCATAGCACCGGTTGTGTTAGACAGCCTACATGTCAGGGGCTGGAAAATGTTTCTTGCCCCATATGCATATGCCGTCCCAAAAAGTAGGTCTTTAAAGGCAGGTAGATACTATTCCCACACAACACACCTGTCATACAGGGCACCCTGTAAGGTAGGGACTTAAAAACATATGTGTACGTGTGTAAATAAATATTAGTCAAGAGTGTTACAAACCCCTCTATGTCGGTCATTTCGCAGTAAGGACTTTGTGTGTAAAATGTGGCCCACTTTGGTCCAGGGGCCTGGAAGGACCCTTAACACATATATGTATGTGTCCAACTTTATGTATACACACACACACACAAACACACACACACACACACACACGTTATATATGAGGGTTGAATGAAAAGTAACGCCCCATCTTTGTTAATTCGCTTTGGATGGGAAAATTTTAATAAATCAAATGCAGAAATAATCCTTTGAATGTGATCTTTAATTACCAATATTCACTTTTCCACGTAATCACCAGCCAATTGGATTCACTTTTGCCAACGATGAACAACTTTCCTGAAGCTGTCACAGAAGAAGTCGACACTCTGTTTCCGCAAGCAGTCTCACAGATCTCTCAACTTCTTCATCAGAAGCATAATGATGTCCGCACAGATCGTCTTTCATTATCGGGAACAGATGGAAGCCAGACGTGCTTAATCTGCACTATATGGAGGATGCCGTATGGTGATGAGATTCAATGTCTGAAGTTCTGCTGTGGTGGCATGTGAAGTGTGTGGTTTGGCATTGTCATGTTGCAGGAAAACATTGCCTTTTCCTTTCGGACCCTTGTTAACCGTCGTTTCAGAGTTCGCAGCACTGTGATGCAATGCTCTGAATTTATTGTTGTTCCACGATCAAGGAAATCAACATGGATAACACCATCTTCGTCCCAGAACACTGTGGCCATGATTTGTTTGTCACGCAGGTCTGACGTTTCCGTCTCAACATTTTCAAACTTACTGACCCAATGGCGCACAGTACTCACATCAACACAATCACCATAAACTGCTCTCATTCTCGAATGAATCTCCTTTGGGGTGACACCTTCTGCTGTCAAAAATTCAACGACTGCACGTTGCTTAAATCGCACTGACCGACCGTCTGCACAGGGTTCCATACTTTACACTGTAACGACACAATCGTTCAATACTAAGGCTTCCCGCCAACTGGAGCTGTAGCGAAGAGGCTATGGAAGAAGCCAGTACCTGCCGAATACCAATGCTGCCAACTGTTGAATATTTACGAAAGTGGAGGCATTACTTTTCAGTCAACCCTCGTATATTGTGTTCTGACATAGGCAGGTTTTGTGTATAGCAGTTGATTTAGGACAGTGACTACGATTTCTCCTTTAAAGTAACTATATACATCTTCTCTGGCTGTGAAAGAGCATACAAAGGGAACTTCAATGATTTGGAGCCGGCCGAAGTGGCCGTGCGGTTAAAGGCGCTGCAGTCTGGAACCGCAAGACCGCTACGGTCGCAGGTTCGAATCCTGCCTCGGGCATGGATGTTTGTGATGTCCTTAGGTTAGTTAGGTTTAACTAGTTCTAAGTTCTAGGGGGCTAATGACCTCAGCAGTTGAGTCCCATAGTGCTCAGAGCCATTTGAACCATTTGATTTGGTGTCCAGAGAAATTGATCAAATACTAATTAGATTACAGCACCACAAATCACTCTTCTGCAGTTAATAGATGGCTTCCACAAATGTCTGGCCTAGAATCAGCCACAAAATTTATATAGGGAAAATACAAACTAGAATAAGGGAAGACAAAATGTTTGTTATGACGTCAGGGAATAATTTACAATAATGAACGACAGAAGGCAAAAATTGTGTGGGAAGGCAGAGACTAGGACATATCGAACAAATAACTGAGTATCTGGATGTAAGTGCTACCCTGAAATGAGAAAATGGTACGAAAGGAGAAATTGTGACATAGCAAATCAAGTGAAAAACCTAGAGCTCCGAAAAAAAATTTACATATTTTATTTATGCTATAACCATTTTAAATGCCCAGTGTTGACTGCCAAATTTTTTATATTGGGGAACTTCTTAGCATTATGTACTGCGTAACTGAACCCGTTTGGTATGTTCTCATTTCCAACTGCCGTTCTGTCTACAAAATTTGTCTCTTAATTAAAAAGTATTTAGTGGTATGTATGACTGGAGACTTGCCCCACTCACCCACGTCCAAAATCTGCATATATTGTCCTACCTATCAAGTGCTGCATATAGGAATACAGTATGTCATATGTCATTTAACAGACCTGTTGTTGACAAATGGCTTCCTGCTCTTTTCTGGGCATTTCCCAACACATCCCTTCTATTCATTTCCACAGAAGTAAACACAGTGAAAGAGAACGTTGTGCAGTTAAATGTGATAAGCAAAGATTGGAATCCAATTGTCAAGAGCAATTCTATTAAATGATGTGTTGCACAATGTGTTTCTGCATGCACTATAGGATATTCAACACTCTATTCAGACGTTCAACACATTTGTGTGGGTGCAAGTCTCTATTCTCATGTGCCACTTAATAATTTTAAGTATGAAACAGCTTTCACTGATGTAGCAGCACATGAAAATGCCACAGGTCGAAAATCTCTAGTATTGTAATGGATGATGCAATAAAGTTCATTTCTGTAAAAAACTGGACACTTACAGTGGACATTTAAAATGGTTATAACATTGAGGGAACAGCACACGAAGAAATTAAGATTTTGAAACGTCCCCTTTGAAAAATTGTACAAGACTGTGCTTAAACTGATATACAATATTTTTAGCGCAACGCAATCTGACTTTCAAAAATCCCTGCAAAAGAATGGCCCTGAGTAACATTAAACTATACCTTTCAGAAATCACTTACCTCACAAAAATCTTCATTACTCGAACTACTGCAGTACAGCGAGCGTCACTACTGCCAGCTAAATAAAAGATTCAAACTACGGAAGGCACTAACTACTAATAGGGATAGTTAGCAAATGAAAGATATTAATAGAGAACAAACAATGTATTTACCTTAGTATCATCAAAAGTCATAATATATATAGCAGTTCATGACAAATTACAAAACTCCGCCATCTCTCTCCCCACATCCACCACTGCTGGCGGCTCACCTCCAACTGCGCAACGCTACGCGCTGTTCACATCCAGCTGCCGCTGCCTAACACTACAATGGCAGACAACAATGCAAACTAGCCACAGGCTGCACACAGCACAGCCAGTCATTTTCATATAGAGCGCTACGTAACTTTGCCAATAAGAAAACATAAACGGCCTACTTACAATTTATGTAGCTGCATCATGTTCTTATTTCTTGAGGTCTGCTTGGCTTTACTTAAGTGTGATTGTATTCCTTCAGACCAGAAACTTCATTCATTTAACAGAGAGTGCTAAGTAGAGTGTCCTTAACACGATATCCATATTATCATTAAGTTTTCTTACCCTTCGACACACGTACGGTATTTTACGACCACACATGTGATCCCCCAGAACACGCCGATTCGATTCATAAGGCACATGCCATAGTTTGGATATAATTAGCTTAATTTTCATAATGACGATTGCAGTGAGCATTGGACGCATCAAAGGCTTCCGTGTACATTGTGTTAATAGTCCCGTCCTAGTTTGCATGCAGATAAATGCATACTTTCTTATAGCAACATGGAACTGAAGTGAAAGGGGCCAACCGCTGAGGTTAGGATGTACAAGCGCAATGTGGAAATCCGCCATAGGAAACATTAGCGAGACACAACATATCGACCATCATTGCAGGAAGTCAATTTAATACGACAAGGGTCTGGAGCCTCGCCTCTGCGCATTTCTAAGGCAGCTGGAAGAAACCCTTTGTGTCGAAGTTTTAATAAACTATCAGGTCGCTTGATCCTGCTGTGAATAGCATGTGGGCTTCACATGTAAAGAGATCACCCTGGAGAAAGTTAAACGCAACAACAAAAAGTCAGATGCTGATTGAACGAAAGGAAGAGAAGATGGGAGAAGGCTACATTATTACAGTGCCGAAGTTTACTAGGGAAATTCTGATTGTCTCGAACAAGCAACAACAGAATGTACCAAGCCTTCCCATTGGCTGATAACAGTGTTAGTGCGAGGCAAGACCGCGGTACAATGGGGGAAGTTCATGACAATCTAGTCAACTGTGGATAGGTAATTGAGGCTCTCTTTCCTCGAGAGGTGTCAAGTGTTGCCCGGGATGCTTAACGCCCTGTGGAGACGCAGAGAGAAGTTTTTCTGTGAACATTTTTGTTTCAATAGGCTCTGTTTCAACCATATTTGTGCTGAATCCCTCATAGATCTGCAAAGCGGAGAAAACGAGATGAAACTTTCTAGTTAATATTGTTATGAGAACTTTGACGGCCATACTGTGCACATGGCCGAGCCTTGGCTAGTGTATAAAGGTATTTTGTCTTAGCCTAAGGACACATACAGCCTTCCGCTTTCCAGAAACTTAGGGATGTTTTCCACTAGTTCAGTTCAGTCAGAGGCCAACACAGAATTAGTGGGTTGACAGGTTCACCATACGTCGCACGCAACAGCTGGTCACAGCAGCCACTGTCACTGCATGCTTTTAAAGGTAAATGACGCTATTCTGAGGCACTAAATGTTGAATTCATTTGTGTCCTTTCACTTCAGAACTGCGTAAGCTCAAGCAATAGCTACAATTCTCTGATGTTGGTGACAGCCATGTCATCCAGAGGTTTAAATTCGGATAAGTCATACAGGTGATACGAAAAATTGCCCGCGTACAGTAGCTTAGTTTATGTTCTCAGAGTGAACTTTTCTGACGGAAATTTCAGCTGTGATTTCTACTTGCACTTGTGCATATGTTTTCGTATTAAGTTTTGTTAGATTTGTTGAGTATATGTTTCCTGCTTAAATTTTTGACACTGGATCTTCCTAGACTATATAGGATTCTCCTATGGTTACCATTTTCACATCCCGAACCCATATGTGTATGGTAACTTATGTGATAAATAACTTCATGTAGAGGGAAAAGTCCGTTTATTTGTCCTAAATAGATGCCCCCTTCCTTATTGATGACATATATACGTAGGAACAATGATAAGAGCTGTTCTTTTGGTGTCTAACAGTGGGGATGTCTAAGATCTGTGTACCTGGCAGGACCTGGGTTCATAGGCTACATGTTTTCCTTTCCAGAGCAGTTCTTGTGACCTAAGTGATGGGGTAGATTACACAAAACTCGACCACTCCCAATAATAGATAACGTTGAAATTTTGTGGTAAGTACCTATGGGACCAAACTGCTGGGGTCATCGGTCCCTTTGCTTACACAATACTTAATTTAACTTAAACTAACTTACGCTAAGGATAACACACTCACCCTTGACTGAGGGAGGAATCGAATCTCCGGCGGGGGCAGCAGCGTAAAGCATGGCAAGGCGCCCTAGACGGCGCGGCTGAGCCGCGCGGCTTAGATAATGGTGACCATGCCATTATGCTTAAATAGTTGTTAGTTGTTTTTCGATGATTAGTAGTATAGGAGCAATGTCCTGCTGGAAATAAGATCTGAAAAATTTGACAGCACATTTCATTGTTAGTTGCTAGAAACAGTAGGATCACTTGCAAGTATTTTTATTTGACACATGTCCTGTGAATTAGTAACAGTCATAAAGTGTATTATCCAGTGATCAAAAAAATTGGTTACTCGAAAAAGACGCTAGATCTGAGTGTAAAATTTAAAAGTAAATGTGTGACAAACAGCTTAAACAATCTGAGTTTTAAGTTTATACATTGGTTAGGTTAGGTTAGTCACTAGTTAGAGAAATTTCTATGTCTTTCATTGCTGGCGCACAGGTGACAGTCTAGACGTTGTTGTGTTGCATTGAATTCTATTCCAACAATATTGAGTTTGACGTACAGCTTTGCAATGAAATTTCGATTTGAAAGTGTAGGACATTTATGTGGGGACTACGTAGGCTATGTTGTTTTCTAAGAGAGTTAAGTCTCATAAGCGAATGTTAAAGTGAAGTCAAGGGTGCAAACCTCGTGAAGCTCAGATATCGTTAGAAAAATTCGAAATGGCGGAAATACGTAGATCAGATCAAAGACAGGTTGTTGAAGACATGGATAGAATCGAGCTCGACACGTAGGAAGATGATTTGCGTGAACAGAGCAGGAAATATCACATGATGAGACAGGCATAGTTACACAACAATTGCACCTGGCTGCAGATGACGAACATGGGGAAGAAGTTTGGGTGAGGTAGACTTGGAGTCAGATCGTGCTCATTTAAGACTATGTAGAACTGATTGTGAGTATACTGAACCAATAGCTCAATACAGGACCGAAAGAATGAGTGTTAGTGCACCAGCACTCTGTTCCGAACTGAATGAATCGGCACTGGAAAGATAAAGTAGGGAAAGACTGCATCGAATGTCTGCAGGGGGTGGCACGAATCTACCAGATAATACTATTGCAATGTTTCAGTACTTGGCTCAGACCATGCAGACCATGAAAACAGATTGCAGGAATCTCTGCAACAAACAAATACGGGGATACAAAGCCTTGAAAAGGAAGAGAAGGAAATGCATGAAGATATCAGTCACTAAATCCAACATACGCAAACAGATCTAAATAAATTATTAGATCAAATTCGAAAGGATGCGAAAGAACCAGGAGGCGGACTGAAAACTCATGGCTGGTTATTAAACACGATCCATGAGACGTGATTGAAACTCTCACGGCTGCTCACAAACAAATGCAGACAGACATAGATAGAGTACAAAAGGGCATGAACACGTTACGTGACGATGCTAAACAGAGTGTCGAAAAAGTTAACCAAAGGTCGAAGTATTTGTAATAACGGCAACTCGTAAAACGCAGCACGTAATCGAGGAGACAACAGTACAGACAATGGTTACGAAAGCAGCTTAAAAGCGATGTCTTGTTTGTTTTAAGCACTTTTTATGGGAATTGTGAACAAATAAATTTAATGGACAGGTGATAGTTATTTAATTAAAACTCCCTATCACTTATTCATAATAAGGCAACAAACTTTCAACACATCAAGTGGAATTTTATTCATGACACGCAGTGAGCCATGAATTTTCCCTTACACGGAAAGGAAGAATTTTATTTAGTTATCAGCGGTTGTGGGAGTGCAATGGTCTTAACGGGGCTGCAAGAACAAACTCGGTCCAGCAAAGAAAATCGCGATATCCGTACGACCTTACGGGGGCCGACTAAGCGAAGCATTTATTGATTAATTAATTTGCTGACCGTAAGGGTTAATGGGGGGTTGCAAACTGCGCTTATGTGAGAGGGATATTTAATTGAATTGATGAATGCAGATATACATTATCGTGGCATCTTTATTACAAAAGGGCGCTAACGAGAACTTGCATAAATAGAAAGAAAATAATGTTATTTCCGCTCATACAGATACTACAGAACATCTGCCCGCTCCACAATGGTGAAGAAAGAGGAGGGGCGGGAAGCGAAATAAGGGTTCTGATCATTGTGATTAAAATAATACACTACAATTTTTACAAGAGAGTGGAATTGCCGCCATGCACTCTCCACAACCATAGATTAAACTTAATAAGGGACAAAATATCAGAATAAGAAAGTGCCAAAGTGGCCTCCCCGCCAGATAACTCGCATGATTGTCTGTCATAGCTACACTCGTATAGGTGAATAAAACAAGATCACTGCAGGGCTAAGAAGCTGCTATGGAATTGGTAGTACACATGACCAACCGCTCGCCATATGATCGTGTGTTCTAGCACAAAGGACCATGGACCATGAGTCGATTCCACGAAGTTATAACCTAGAAACTTAAATCCACATGCGTATCACAAGGATAAGACTGAAGAAGAGATGCGGACGGCGATACTTCACACTGATTTGGCTCATAGCTGACCTCGCACTCGTACGGACAAAGGTCAGACGCCAAGTCCAACATTACTCTCGAATTATCGAATTTACGAAACAAAATTTATGAGAAACGAAAAGGAAATAGTGCTCTCTCATTAACGAATCCCTAGTGCCCTAAGTGGAATATAATCTACTAAGTGGGCTTGCCGGGGTGGCCGAGCGGTTCCAGGCGCTACAGTCTGGAACTGCGTGACCGCTACGGTCGCAGGTTCGAATCCTGCCTCGGGCATGGATGTGTGTGATGTCCTTATGTTGGTTAGGTTTAAGGAGTTCTAAGTTCTAGGGGATTGATGACTTTAGAAGTTAAGTCCCATAGTACTCAGAGCCATTTGAACCAATCTAGAAAGTTGGAATTCTCTGAGTACACTCATGCTTACCGATATCAGCATCGCGACCTCAGTCCTCCATCAGCGAGCAGGAACAGGACAGAAGTAACCGAGGTCCTACGTCTCTAAAGGATAGCTGGGAGAGTTGGGTCGCGAGAAATGGGGCGTTCTAAAGACGGCTAATCGGATGCCACGGGATTGCTGCGAAACACGATGTCGTTATGATTTGCCGCTCAAACCCCAGAAAATGGCTAGTGATTCGTCCAGAAGATGTCAGAGTTTCGTCACCGAGCCTACTTTCCAGCATTAAAAGGGAGTGAGAGGTTAATTAAGCTTCAGGGTTGTTACAGCAAGATGTGAGACTAGGAAGGGGGACAACTTTGGCCACTACATAGCATTCAAACTGTCCCCCCTTGCTCCCTACAGCAACGATCAACGAAAGGGAAGCCATTATGGCTACTCCTGGGGGACTGCTAAACTGGGATTGGGTTCACAAATAGAGAAAAGTGTCACAGCCCCCGCCCCCCCCCCCCCCCGTCCCTTTCTGTGACCAGCGTAATATTGCTATAGAAACTTGTCTAGCCATATAGGCATCCCACTGAAATTGTGAAATGATAAAAGAATTGCAAACGAATAAAATATGAAAGACGTGCAGAGTTAAGGAGAACGGTATGCACGTCTTTCAAGCTTTCAAGCGATTTGATAGCCGAATTCTAAAAGCAGAATCGAAAACCAAGGAGTGACAATGGTAACGTGTTTTCACAGTCTATTGCGATGTCAGAATCAACAGTATATCTGAACAATAACGCTGTCAAGAAGTCAGCAAACCACCTGCATGTGGTAGCGACACGAAAAAAGATCGCTAACCAGTTAACAGACGTGAATGTGGGTGCACATGTGAAGGCATGAACTTGCAAAGGGAAGAAAAACGTGCGAGAGGTATTCCTATGCACACGAAAAGTACTCACAATCAGTACATGAAATCACTTTCGCTGGGATAAACAATTCCTCTGGTAGAAATGGTTCAAATGGCTCTGAGCACTATGAGACTTAACTTCTGAGGTCATCAGTCCCCTCGAACTTAGAACTACTTAAGCCCAACTAACCTAAGAACATTATACACATCCATGCCCGAGGCAGGATTCGAACCTGCGACCGTAGCAGTCGCGCGGTTCCAGATTGTAACGCCTAGAACCTTCGACCACCCCGGCCGGCCCTCAGGTAGGAACGGAACTACGTGGGGTGCACAATAGTACAATACGTCAGGCGCAAAATGAAACGTACACAAATAAATCCGTACACTGCTCCACAACAGTCGAACGAGGTAGCACTTGGCGACTGTGCAGGATGTATATACAGTACAACAGTCCAATGTCACTGGCTACGCAGGACACAGACCTTGTAATGAACAGCATGTACCTAGGTTGTGAAGCAATACCTGTAACAGACGGTCCAGTTCGTACGGCGCAATTTGAGGCACACTGCTGAGTACAGGTGCGACGATGTAACAGACGTCTGGCTGACAGTAGAAGTTTGCAATACCCGATGGTGATAGAACATACGGACGACAGTGACGTAGGTATGACAGAAGGGAGAAGTGGAGCATTAGAACAAACATCATGTGGTGCCAAGACAAAATTTGACAATGGTCACTTCCTCACTGCAAGAAAATATCAACATTACAAAGAGGAAGGAAATACCTCGCAACACTGAACATTTATAAATCAATTTCAAGTTGGTTTACCAGAACATTGGCTCTCAGCTCATAAACTAGACTTTATTTTTGCTCATATGGAGAGTGCAATTGCAGAAAAAGTAGCGTTAACCTACAAGTCACATGATGAGTTTAGATCTTCGTTTCTTTCACGTTACTGATCAACTGAGGCACAGAATAGAGTCAAATATATGATGCTTCAGAAGAAATTATTCGAAAATTCTGGAGAGAAAAGCCCAGTAAAACTCTTTCAAAACGTGACGAAGAAGAATCAGTGCCTAGATAATCAGAATAGCGATGGCGAATCGAACCAGCTCTGTATGATAAAGCTCCCAATACAGTATCAACAATCATTAATAGGAGTATGAGAAGATAACATGCAAGCCTTTAAAAGAATCCTTCGTCAATTGTATTTCATACTCGGTAAGGATGATGCATTTAAACACAGAAATCAACGAGAAAGAAACAGTGATAGGCCGAGATATGGAAAAGGGTACAATGGGAACAACGGAAGACAGAATCCAGGGCACAACCGAGGCTGAAATAGAGTAAATTGCAACATACTACGAAATGGCATTGAGTATAACAATGGGTTCTACAGAAGTAATAATAAGAGCAGAAACAGTAACTGTCGGAATAATGACAGTAGATCAAGTAGTTTCCAGCAACATAATCCAAACAATTTGAACACTAGTAGCGCACCATGTGTTGCAAGAGAGCAACAGATTCTGAACACTCAAGGTGATCAAAGGCGAAGTGAACTACAATTGGGTCAAGAGAAAAGTCAGCAGTCTTCAAGAATAAACCAGCTCCAGATAAGACTAGGGAACTCATAAAATTTTCTCCAATTTCAAGAGAAAAACAAGCATATTGTTGCAGTGGTGCTAAAAACATTCTTTGGGCAGTCATAAAGAGAAAGAGCAGGACTGAAAAATTGCCTGTAATCGAGTTTTCACCATACGAAATACGATCATCTTGAAAACATGCTATTTGTCTAATAAAGAAAGGCAAGAATGTCCCAAATTCTGTGCGGCATATAGGGGACCAGTGGAAATCAGCAGACTTGCCCACGCAAATGCTGTGGAGCTGGTCAACACAAAGACAGGGAAATCACTGGATATGCACCACTTAAGCAACTTGTAGGATTAGGAGGGATAAAATCGTAGGCTAAGGTAAAATTCTAAGAATAAGTTGTAACCTCCCAACAGTAAAAATACTTATATCATTCACTTTTATTGTAACCTCCAAACAGTAAAAATATTCATAAAATTCACATTTAGTGTAACCTCCCAACAGTTAAAAATAATTATAACACTCACATATTTGTATAACCTCCCCACGGACAAATTCCGTAACCTATCAATAATACAATGTGACTAACCTCCTAATAAAAATGTGACTCATATAAAACCTTTCAATAATTAACTGACTGTGAATCTAAACTGGTGAATTTTTGACGTCAGCAGTGCTGCGTCATGGCCCTGAAAGATCGTTCTGAATAAATTGAAAATTCTTACCTCAATGAAGTCGCCGGATAACGTGTATATATCTGCTCCTATAAGAAATTTTTCTGGAACAGTCCAGTGCAATGATGGCCGCTAGATTTGTTATGTATAAAAGGAAACGACTGATTTTTCTATACGATAATAGGGATGACCATGGATTGCAGAAATTAATAAATTCTTTAAATTCAGATGAATAATTGTCAAAAGGTTAGTTTTATTAAAAGGATTATTATTAAAACATTTTTTGAAACATTTAGATGGGACTTGATATAAGAATAGTACAAATTTTCTTGTAACAAACTACACATGCGTGTGGCTGCTTTTACCTTATATTACATTACTCAGGCACCGCCATCGTTCTCCACGACCGACCCAATCAACTCCATACACACGACACCTAGCTACTACTTACTCCTACTAACACTGCTCTTACTGCAGCCAACACTGCTCTCTGGTCTGAGATTCTCTTATAGCTTACATACCGCAGGTAGCGCGTGAGCAGTCCATCGTAATTACATCTGCTCGAGTGCGCAAGCAATAAATTCCTTAGTCATGGACCTCTTACAAAGTTAATAAATAAACAAGAGGTGAAAATCTATGTAAGTTAGATATTTACTTATACAGAGAGAAAACAAAAGAGACGGCTGTAAACCTTAATGGAACAATATACCAACAACGTAATAGTTCTTACTAGAATGGTGCTCAGAGCTGCATAGAAAGAGAACAAGAGAATAACAATAGAAAAACCAAAATATATTCAAAATTACTGTCCGATACCTTTATCCGTTAGACAAATACGCCGTCAAAATTAAAAAATCCTCCCAGTGGGTAACAATGGTTTGTGTAACAGCTAGCGAGTGTTGTAAGGTGTTCGGCAGGCAGCGTATACCTGACTGGCGAAGCAGCCTGGGGGCGTAACGTCATCAAGAAGGTCGCTCGCCACGACAAGCGGCATATTTTATATGGCAAACTCGAAGAGAGAGCGCTTACTTTAAAGAAGCCTCTCAAGAAGAGTAAAATCCGGCGACTATATTACATATTGGAAGCGTGGAACGGGCTGCCAAAAGAATTTGTTTGGGTAAATATGCCATAACAAATCCTGTAATTACCAGACCACATATCATATCGCGATGCAACACATAGCATCGTAAACTAAATCCTAAGATTGTGTATTTTTATACATTTATCCATTTACCAGCCCAAAGAAGAAAGAAAATACGAGAGGGAAGAGGGGTAGATGCAGCAAGAGCAAAAGAGAAGACCATCAAGAAAGGGGGAAGAGAGAAGATGAACTAGCGGCATGAATAATGTATCTTCCCAAATCCCATTCAAGAATTTTAATTATTAGTTGAGACCGGCATCACTAAACTAGATTGGAACAATTTACCCGCGTGGGGTACCAATACTGAAAGCAATTTTTACTTGTAAATTTACGCATCAGTGACCAATGTAATTGACTCCAATATTGAACTGCTACAACTAACTACAGGGCGACACCAGCTGATATCTATGAGAGGTGGACCGATGCTCTGCTGCTAAGCCAGCCTTCCAATCACGCTCATTCCTCATGGCACCGTCCATGGAGGCCAATATTCTCCTAAATACATCCTCTGTGCAATCATCATTGCTGAATTCTTCGACCAAACGACATCACTCGCCTAGTTCTAGACTGCGGCGCCGACAGTGAAAAATAAATGTTTTGGTTTTATGTGACTGTGAATCACAGCCGATTAACGAAAAGCAAAAAGTTCCAGAGTCTAGTGTCATGACAGTGCAACACCATGTGAGTGTCACCAAACAGCTAAATCCTTGTGTTCAACACTTATAAAATGTTTTCTGAACTGTGTAGAATAAATCTTGTGCTTATCTAAACTGGAATATATATATATATATATATATATATATTAAATTGGCTCCCTGCGGACAGGCTCAGTTTGTTGTGCCTCGCTGATGTTTCCTAAAGTGGACTTCTGCGTCGCGTTTCTGCGTCCTAACCTGAACAACTCGCCCCTCTCACTTCAGTTCTACATTGCTATAAAAACATCTGCATTTATCTGCATGCAAATTACGAAGGGATTATTAACACGGTGAACACAAAGCCCACGTATGTGTCCATTGCTCACTGCACTCTTCATTACGAAAAGCAAGCTAATTATGTCCAATGAGGGACATGTGGCATATGAATGGAATAGGCGTGTCATGGTGAATCGCATGTGAGGTGGTAAAATAGGCTGCTCTCTTGCATATCATCTCCCTTCTAAGTTAATTTAGAACTTGGTTTAACCAATAGTTGCGGTGTTGATTAATTCAGTGCAATATAAGGATACACAATATATGCAACTTAGAAACATTGTGTTTACACTGAGTACACATAAACTACACAAATGTGAAATACTAAATTGTATCTACATCTACATATACATGGATACTCTCCAAATCACACTTCAGTGTCTGGCATTGGGTTCATCGAAGCACCTTCACAGTAATTCCTCATTATTCCAATCTCCAACAGTGCGCAGAAGAAATGTACACCCATATCGTTCCTTGCGGACTCTGATTTCCATTATTTTATTATGATAATCGTTTCTCCCTGTGTTCTTCAGTTTCTACTAAATATTTTGGGATTTCGAGGAGAAAGTTGGTGATTGAAATTTCGTGAAAAGATTCTACCACATGGAAAACGCCTTTGTTTTAATTATGTCCACCCCAAATCCTGTATCATGCCAGGGACGCTCTCTCTATTATTTTGCGATAGTAGAAAACAGACTGCTACTCTTTGAACTTCCTTGATGTACTTCGTTAATCCTATCTGGTTACGATCTCAGACCATGCAACAGTACTCCAAAAGAAAATGGACAAGTGCAGTGTAGGCAGACTCTTTAGTAGGTCTGCTACATTTTCAAATTATTCTTTGGTTTGCCCTCCCCACAACACATTCTATGGGTTCTTCCCAATTTAAGTTGTTCATGATTATAATTCCTACGGATTTAATCGAATTTATGGCCATTGGATTTCACTGATTTATCGTCTAATCGACGTTTAACGGATTCCTTTCAGCACTCATGTGGATGACATCACACATTTCATTCTTCATCTTCAATTGCCAATTTTCACACTGTATAAACCTCTTTTCTAAATCGTTTTGCAATTTGTTTTGATCTTCTGAAGACATTACTACTACAAACAACCTAAGACGGCTGCTCAGATTGTCTCCTAAATCGTTTACACTTGTATATGTGATTTATGGCATTCCCCAAGGTAGTGTTATAGGCCCACAGCCGCATATTACAAGTGTAAACGATTTAGGAGACAATCTGAGCAGCCGTCTTAGGTTGTTTGTAGTAGTAATGTCTTCAGAAGATCAAAACAAATTGCAAGAGATTTAGAAAAGAGGTCTATACAGTGTGAAAATTGGCAATTGAAGATGAAGAATGAAATGTGTGATGTCATCCACATGAGTGCTGAAAGGAATCTGTTAAACGTCGATTAGACGATAAATCAGTGAAATCCAACGGCCATAAATTCGATTAAATCCGTAGGAATTATAATCACGAACAACTTAAATTGGGAAGAACCCATAGAATGTGTTGTGGGGAGGGCAAACCAAAGAATAATTTGAAAATGTAGCAGACCTACTAAAGACACTGCCTACACTACGCTTGTCCATTTTCTTTTGGAGTACTGTTGCATGGTCTTGATCGTAACCAGATAGGATTAACGAAGTACATCAAGGAAGTTCAAAGAGGAGCAGTCTGTTTTCTACTATCGCAAAATATTAGAGAGAGCGTCACTGGCATGATACAGGATTTGGGGTGGACATAATTAAAACAAAGGCGTTTATCATGTGGTAGAATCTTTTCACGAAATTTCAATCACCAACTTTCTCCTCGAAATTCCAAAATATTTAGTAGAAACTGAAGAACACAGGGAGAAACGATTATCATAATAAAATAATGGAAATCAGAGTCCGCAAGGAAAGGTATGGGTGTACATTTCTTCTGTGCACTGTTGGAGATTGGAATAATGAGGAATTACTGTGAAGGTGCTTCGATGAACCCAATGCCAGACACTGAAGTGTGATTTGGAGAGTATCCATGTATATGTAGATGTAGATACGATTTAGTATTTCACATTTGTGTAGTTTGTGTGTACTCAGCGTAAACACAATGTTTCTGAGTTGCATATATTGTGTATCCTTATATTGCACTGAATTAATCAACACCACAACTATTGGTTAAACCAAGTCCTAAATTAACTTAGAAGGGAGATGATATGCAAGAGAGCAGCCTATTTTACCACCTCACATGCGATTCACCATGACACGCCTATTCCATTCATATGCCACATGTCCCTCATTGGACATAATTAGCTTGCTTTTCGTAATGAAGAGTGCAGTGAGCAATGGACACATACGTGGGCTTTGTGTTCACCGTGTTAATAATCCCTTCGCAATTTGCATGCAGATAAATGCAGATGTTTTTATAGCAATGTAGAACTGAAGTGAGAGGGGCGAGTTGTTCAGGTTAGGACGCAGAAACGCGACGCAGAAATCCACTTTAGCAAACATCAGCGAGGCACAACAAACTGAGCCTCACCGCAGGGAGCCAATTTAAGACGACAATAGTGTAGGCCCTCACCTCTGCGCATTCCTAAGGCAGCTGGAAGAAACCCCTCTTTGTTGCAACTTCACTCGGATCCCGTGAGGCATGGCCTTCACATGCAAAGCCACCAGCCCTGGAGAAACTTAAATGCAACAACAAAAACTCGGTCGTTGATTGAACGAAAGGAAGACAAGGAGGGTGAAACCGACATTACCACAATGCAGAAGTTTACTAGGAGAATTATGATTGTGTCAAACAAGCAAGTACAGAATGTACCAAGCACTCCTATTGGCCAATATCAGTGTGGACACAAGGCAAGGCCATGGTACAATGGAGGAAATTCACGGCAGGATAGTTAACTGTGAGTAGGTAACTGAGGCTCTCTTCTCTCTGGAGGTGTCGAGTATTGCACGGGACGCTTAACGCCCGGTGGTGAGGCAGAGAGAGGTTTTTCTGTTGGGTTTTTTGTTTCACTGGGCTCTTTTCAGCCATATTTGTTCTGAATCGCTCACAGATCTCCAAAGCGGAGAAAACGAGAAGAATCTTTCTCGTTAACGTTCTTGCGAGAACCTCGAGGGCAATATTGTGAACGTCGACCAGCCTTGGCTAGTGTACAGAGCCGTTTTGTCTTAGCCAAGAACACCTATAGTCTTCTCCTTCGCAGCAACTTAGGGAAGTTTTCGACTGGCTATAATCAGCTAGAGGCCAGCGTAGTGTTAGTAGGTTCACATGAACAAAATACGTCGCATTCAGCAGCCGGCCACGGCCGACACTGCCGCTGAACTCATTGACAGGTAAATGACTCGTAGCTGAGGCGCTAAATGTTGAAGTCATTAGCATGTTTTCGCTTCAGAACTACGTAAACTCGGAGTAATACCCAAAATTCACCCGTGCTGGTGACAGTAACATCATCCTGACGTTTAAATTCAGATATGTCACACAGATGATACGTAACATTTCCCCGCTACAGTAGCTTAGTTTACGCTGTCAGAGTGAACATTTCTGGCGGATATATAAGTTGAGATTTCTATTTGGACTTTTGTCGTATTTTTTCATAGTAAGTTCTGTTAAATTTGATGAATATACTTTTATTACTTATGTATTGGGCATGGGGTCTTCCTAGACTGTATGGGATTTTCCTAGGATTATCATTTCCGCATCCTGAACCCGAATGTTTATGCTGATTGATGTAATAAAAAAATTGTATGTACGTGGAATAGACTGTACTTTTGTCCCAAAATAGAGATTGCCCTTTCTCATTGACATATTTTAGGTACACCAACAATAGCTGTTTTTCTGATGTCGAGCAGTGGGCGTGTCTAGGATCTCTTTATCTGGCAGGCCCGGGTTCACAGACTTAATATTTTCCTTTTCAGAACACTCCCAGCGCGCTAAATGGGTAGGGTAGACTACACAAAAACCAAAACACTTCGCACGTTAGACATGCTGCTGCTGAATCTGCGAGAAGTTCAGTAAGGGAAACGTAATGAAAACTGAAGAAATATGTGCGTTAATAACCGTCTCTAAATGGCTTATTGTGGTCGAATAAATGTATAAAAGCAAAAGGAATGTGTTGGAAGATGTAATTTCTCCACTTCTTTCACTACCATACCTTTTACTTTCGAATACTGATTTGCTTTACAGGAAACGCTCAGGTGTTATGACTAAAATGGTTTATAACATCTAATTCGGTTTACTTATGTGAAGTAAACCATGCGGCCCCTTAGAAAATCGTACAAATAATTGTGGGGGTGTAACACTTACATTGGTTAGGAGTCTGTTTATTTTAAGTAACTGGGTCTCTACAATTCATGAAGTGTGCATACCTTGTTGTTTGAACTCCTTGACCTAAGGCAAAAATATTAGAGTTTTGTAATGTATTTTTTGTATGAAAAAAGCAGAAGAATATGTTGAAATTTTAAATTATTGTAATATGAATATGTTTATGAAAGAAGTATGTTTGTTAAAAGCTGGTTTATGCTTAGGGCACTTCTATTTGTAATATGTAAACGCTGTAGGGAAGTCCCTCCGGAACGAAAGTGGCATGGCGCGACGTAAAAGGTGGGTTTGGCGGTCGAACTGAGCGGCTGCTTTGTGTGAATGGCTAGCCTTAGCACGGTACACCTCGACGGAGCTAAGAGAGGCAATTGGAAGCTGCATTAGATGGGATTTGCCTCGGATGTGGATCTGGCTATTATTTGGCATTCACAGAATAATGGACTGGCTCTAATACGTTGAAAATCTGACGCCAGGATGAGATTTGATAGACCATTCGCACATCAAGAGCCGTGAGTGTATTTAGCCGCCATTTCGTCTGCCACTAATCCTCGCCACTGCTTCACAGACTACACATATTCAATTACGTAATGTATATTGGCATGGTCCAGTTAATTTGTGTGTTGTTTCAATAATAATCACATAAAACATCAATTCGTGTTCGTAACCATAACTTCAATCCTGATCACGATCCTATGCAGTGTCCTAAGTGCTACTAAAACCGAGTATCCTGATTTAAATTAACAATTATGGCATTCATGTGTTTAAAAGTGATTTTTTGTCTAAAGCAAAAGGAGTAGCAAAACTTAGAGTAAGAGTAAAATGTAGATGCTTTGTTTATGAAATACTTCCAGTGAAATTGTTAAGGTAGGAAGTTTAAGTACAAAAAGTTAAAGATCAATCAATAGGAAAATGAAAACCTTAATTATTTAAAAGCTAAAGCCATAAAAGTGGAGTTGGATAGGATTTTGCTAAAGTATCCTTAGTTTACTATAAAATATAGTTTTGCAGGATTACAGTGCAAGATTGTGTAAATATTATTGCCAAGAATACCTGCTGCACAGGTCATTAAGGTACAGGTACACACAAATCGTTAATGAACCGATTTGCAGTAGCACTATTAGAGGTGAAGTTACATTTTCAAAGATAGTGTAATTTTGGTACCCATCATGAATGGTTCCTTTTTGAAGTTAATTAAGCCCAGTGTTGCATTTTATTACCTTGGAAAGTAATATAAGTCAATGATTAGGTTTTAGAGATAGTTTTTTACTTTTGCAATAATCAAAGAACCTTGGGTCGTGAAACCGTTCAAGTTTATGGGTCCCCATCATATTGTCCTCCTATTAAGAAAAAAATGAGCTATTACTGTTACTACGGAACACTGCTATATGCAGAGGAGCTTAAACAGTGTATTGAAGATGTTATTCATCTTTATTTGTGTTTCTCATGTCATCCAAAATAGAAGCCCCTCATGTCCAAAATTAGTTCTGCACTTCATGCAGTGATGTTTCAGTATTTGATTAAGTAAGGCACTTGAGTTTTGCTGTCGTTAGTATGAGCTAGGTGAATTTTGCTCCCCATAATTTACTGGTGTGTGTGTTCGTGGTAACTGCTGCTACACACAGTACAAAGTGCACTATGTCAGTTTGTATCCTGTTTGGTATTCAAATGGAAATGTCAACAAAAGTAATTTCAGTAACTAATATCAAATTTTAACAAATATATATTTCCAAATTAATGTGGCTAATTAGGCTGGAGACCGTTTATTTTTTTTTTTTTTTTTCATTCTCTCGTAATTTTACCACTTCTGTTAATTCCCAAGGCTAAGGCCCGTTTGGTTTTACTGTCAACTACACAAGATTCGAAATTATAGTCTGATACCATTTTACGTTAGACACAACCTAGTTCAAAGTTAGAAATCCTCTCAGAGGGTAACATTAGCGTGTTTCACGGCACGTTGGTGTTATACGTAGCTTTTCCCGTGACAGAACTGAAGGTTCAGTAACTAGGGAATAGTGATATAAGGGAACGTTAATGCAATACCACACACTACAATTAAAATGCACAGAAATGATCATTAATACCAACGAGAAACTGGTTTCCAGAACCATTAAGCTTAAAATGAGTCATGTGCAGGTACCCCGTTAATCTCAGAAGCATTATTCAAATGCATATTACCAATACAGGTTAAGTAATATTCTCTTCTCCTGCAAAAGAATATTCAATTATTCTCAAAACATCACAATGACACTTTGAACAACAGACTGGTGCATGTACTGATCCGCTGTATGAGATGTACTTGCTTAGATAATGTGTGCAGTTATTCAATTATTGGTTACCTTTCTGGCTTGCAGAACAACAATGTATCTACGAAGAGCAGCAAATGTAATATTTGGTAAAACTGGTGTCAGTTAACTCTTGACAGTTGCGCCAGTAACAACGTCTCTTTGAAATACAACTTGTGTGACAGCTTGGAAAGTGAGTGCCAGCTGTGTCTACGAAAAAGCAGGCTTTCTCTCAGGTCGATACACATTAGTCTCCAGTCCATTTTAGAGCAAAATAACGGCACTTACTTCGAGGTGCAGTCTTGGCCCTCTTCTAGCGTGACAACAGTTTGATTAATTAACTTGGCTCTTTAAGCTTTCTTTAGCAACAGCTTCGTAAAATTTAATAAAATTAGCTCTCTTAAATGCTCAGGGGAAGCGGAAATAAGTCTCCCATTAGCGCAAGGGTATTATAGCAATTACCATTTACTTTTAATAACAAATGTTTATTAGAAATTCTTGTCTCGTATCGCTAGAGAAAAGGATCAGTTGTTTTAACTACACTGTACATTTATCATCAATATTTGAGAAATTTCGACTGCAGTAGAACTGAAAAATGGAGCAGTTCTGTCGGAAGAACTGCATACGAAAATCCTGTCTCATTATTTGTGTGGCTGCTGTCTTTAAATGTGGTTTAATAACTCTTCGCGAGCTCCAGTCAACTTAATAATAACCACAAATAATATCAATCAGCGCACACAAAGACGAGCCCTGCCGTCCATACCATTCCGTCGTTGCGATGTAAATTATAACCTTGCTGCACACCTACAAGCTTAAAAGGTTCTCCACTCACAACATCGTCTTTAAACGGCGATAACTCCTCGTAATATTCACACAGAGATCGGATATTCCGTCACACTGTTCTTCAGTAACAATATCAGTAGTCAGGCACCACATTGTCAATATAAGGTCTAGAACAATATCTTGGCGCCCAGTTGTCTCCCAAGATCCAGCTCAACTTCCTGCACGTTCCTAAACGGACTTCCAAGTTATGTTTTACTCTAACTGTTCTCAGCTGTCTTGCCAACTGTGCATAAATTATCTGCTGATAAATTTAAATAATTAGATTACTAAATAAAAATGTCTGTCTCCCGTATTGCAAAGTGACTGTACATCCTTTTAGAGAGGCCAAAATTAGACAGGATATCGAAATATCTAAACTTCAACCAAATGAGCAAGGCGTTATAGCAGAGGACTGATATTAGTTTGAATGTGTGTGACTCTATTGCACAAATTGCATCAATCACTGAAGTAGAACGTGTTCCTTGCGGTGTTTTATAATGGAGCTGACGATGTTTATCTTTACACAGTAATGACCACAATCACTAATTGGAGAAATTTAAAGCCAACTTAATCACCATACGTAGACATTATGTTACCTGGTTTATGAATAGCTATATACTCATGTGTTGGTAGCATACCACTTTATAAAATGGTTTCAGTGATTGCTTTAAAGCTCATTGAGCAGGGCCATTTGAATTACATGAAAGAGAAGAGAAACTATCATATCACTGATATTAAACGGTCTTTGACATCTGTAGTTTTGAATTATATGAGCTTCCAACAGAGACAAGACACTCTCCAAACGAAAGTAATCGAAATCGAAGGCATGTGTGCCCGACTTCAGTGCTTCAGGTTTGGCGGCTCTGTACACATTTTAGTTTAACACCAGCAATTTCCCCGAACAAAAATAGTCACAGGAAGGCTGCTTTCTGGGAGAATTGAAACAAGTAAACTTCTTGGTTGGTTAACAATTAGAACGTGTGTAAATGAATCTTTGTGCCCACACTACTGCAGTCAACGAAGACTGCATTGGTTACCAACCATCCAATACACTTCTGGAAACCTGCAATGAAATCTATATTCACATAATTCCGTAAACATTACAAAACAACAATGTGTGGATTTGCACTTAAATAAAAGTGTACCGATTACCGCTTGCTGAATACTGTATCCAGCTTAACATGATGGTAAAATGATTAAACAATCCTGTGACTATGTGCTTAAATTACAATGTCTGTATAACTGTTTGCGTTTTAGTGTACGCCAAATGCCCGTCAGATTTAACGAAGAGATTGAACGTTGCAGTTCAAGAAATTTGCTCCAATGATAGAAATGAAAGTTTTGGAAACATTATTAAAATTTGAACTCATGTTTCTTAAAAATAGAGAGATATTTTTCATATTTTGAGTTAAAAACTGATTACGTTTTCGTACATTACCTTCTCGTTTCACCTTTATTTAAAGATTTACATTGTCTACTTTGGAATGAAGAGTTTAGTACCGTGAAGTTGTTACCATGCCAAATGTTTATTTCAAATATTGTACAATTTACAGTTGTATACGTTAAAATATTATTAAATAAACACGAGAAAATGCCTAAATTCCTACATTGTCAATAAATATACTGTATATGTGAGCCACTAGTAGCAAGTCACTGAACAATGTTATAAGATGGACATACACATACATATATTGTTGTTGTTTGGATCCAGCCATCATTGTAATAACATGTGTTGTGTAAAACATTTACATTCACTAGAGTGAAGGTGTGGCTGACCAATGTCTCTCTGTTTGTGTTTCACTGTGCAGCTACTTTATGGGGCGTAAAATGGTATTCCTGATCTTTGAACACTTTTACACTGGAAAGAATCCTCGTAGATCGATCGATGCGCTCAAGACTTTGAAGAGTATTAATCACATGGTTTGGACGTCACTGAACCTGGCTCAAAGGTTTACTGTTTATGTCTGCGTCATGATATGGATTTTTTTTCGAAGCTGGTTCTTTCACCATGGAAAACTGCTTATTTTGCTACCTTTGCACAATTTCCCTTTGTCTACAGCGTCTCATCATCGATTTTTGTCGTTTCACAGATGTGGTGCAAGCCTTTGTATGACATATACTGTTATATGTATATGACTATATTTCCCACACTGTCTGCAATACTTCAGTCTTTTGCCGAATAAGAGGGTTGGGTTGTTTAGGGGAAGAGTCCAAGCAGTGAGGTCATCGGTCTCATCGGATTAGGGAAGGAGAGGAAAGGAAGTCGCCCTTGACCTTTCAAAGGAACCGTCCCGGCATTTGCCTGGAGCGATTTAGGGAAACCACGGAAAACCTAAATGAGGATGGCCGGACGCGGGATTGAACCGTCGTCCTACCGAATGCGAGGCCGAATAAGGAGATGTGTGTCTGCAGAAGGCAGTCGTGAGAATGTGCGAAGCATACGAACAAACAACAAAGCTCTGGGTTTTCCCGTAGGTCGCAATGATAAGACGAAAGAGGAGTTGGACCTGATAAGATTTCTGGCATGAAACCTACTGAGTTTGCAAATTGAAATAGGAATACGGACAAACTAAGTTTTATTATGGAATGCTTTTAGAAAGAATGTTCAAGATAAAAGTGTGTTATTTTAACGCTATAAAGGTGGCCGTTTAAGAAGGAAGGTTTATGACACATGCATTTTGCCAGCTACAACATACAAGCTCGAAACAGTGATACTGGAAACAAGTAGTTTAAGGTGCCAGACAAATAACACGCCTTACATAGAATTCCTCTTAAATAGATATGTCACACGACATAGTTACGTGAAAATGTACGAAATTCATTGGCATACAAATCAGATAAACAAGCCGACATGTCGTGAATATGAACCACTAACAGTCACACTAGTAATTGCACGCAAGTAAATTGCCAGACCAGAGCTACAAGACGCAGTTCTGAAGAAAGGAGGATTTTACGATGGCAATGCCCATCCCATGTTCAGCTGAAACCTTCACAGTGGAACATCCAGTGGACACAACGCGACGCCGTGGCCTCTGCGCAGGCCGGCGGCTAAAACCGCCCTTGTCCCTGCTTTTAACAATGACAGTTGGGAAAACATTGGTGGTTCACTGTAGCCACCTGTGTTAAAAGCCGTGTGGAGGAAAGCTGTTGGTCTCAGTACTTCGTAGCAGAAGTTAAACTCAGCCCTACGAAAGATACGATGCCTGTGATGGTCTACAGAAAATCTAGTGGATAGAATTATAACAAGTATGAACGCTCTGATTGGCCAGAAAGAAAATGCGTGGCCCGAGCCTTAATATAGGCAAATGCAAACTGGAAAACTCGCTCTTCTCTTGCAGCAAAATTTCGACTGTTTGAACAGTGTTCGCAAAACATTGGTGGCTCACTGTAGCCACCTGTGTTAAAAGCCGTGTGGAGGAAAGCTGTTTGTCTCAGTATTTCGTAGCAGAAGTTAAACTCAGCCCTACGAAAGATACGATGCCTGTGATAGTCTACAGAAAACCTAGTGGATAGAATTATAACAAGTATGAACGCTCTGATTGGCCAGAAAGAAAATGCGTGGCCCCGAGCCTTAATATAGGCAAATGCAAACTGGAAAATTCGCTCTTCTCTTGCAGCAAATTTTCGACTGTTTGAACAGTGTTCGCAAAACATTGGTGGCTCACTGTAGCCACCTGTGTTAAAAGCCGTGTGGAGGAAAGCTGTTTGTCTCAGTATTTCGTAGCAGAAGTTAAACTCAGCCCTACGAAAGATACGATGCCTGTGATAGTCTACAGAAAATCTAGTGGATAGAATTATAACAAGTATGATCGCTCTGACTGGCCAGAAAGAAAATGCGTGGCCCCGAGCCTTAATATAGGCAAATGCAAACAGAAGACTTCGCTCTTCTCTTGCATCAAATTTTCGACTGTTTCAACAAGGCGACTCGCACAGTGCTGAGACGATTGCGAGAGTCATTATGTGAGTACTTGTTCACAGAGTGGTCTTAACTCTTAGGGAGTTAAACTGCCAGGAGAATTGCACCAACTAAGGTGCTGCAGCCATGGACTGTGCAGCTGATCCCGGCGGAGGTTCGAGTACTCCATTGGGCATGGATGTGTGTGTTTGTCCTTAGGATAATTTAGGTTACGTAGTGTGTAACCTTAGGGACTGATGACCTTAGCAGTTAAGTCCCATAAGATTTCACACACATTTGAACATTTGACCAATTGCACCAAGCACTGACAGTTAACGATGGTGAGCGGTTTGAGGGCAGCAACGTATGCACTATTCCAGCCAAATAACGTGCACCATGTCCATTAACTTAGCTAGGGAACAACTAAGAGTGACAGCTTCACCGAAGACGTAGGAAATGTATCAGAGTGGTGTTTAACAGTCGAGAGAGATTTAGAATAGACTTTCAGGACCACAGCTCGCGTCGACAGCAGCCACTGCCGCTGCCGACGCAAGGTAAACACGCGCTTGCGCTTTCGCGCTAGGCCAGCAAGTGATATTCAGTTGACACTCAGAACTGTGGTCATCTCCGTCTCTCCTGTTTTTCGTACATTCAGCTATGACATGTAGTTGAACATATTCACAACTGTCGGTCTTAATTGAAGGGGAAACGCGAGTTATCCGACCTAACGAAAAGGATTGACCAGCCAAGGCAGAATGCTTTATACTCTGAAGTTATTGAACTGTTTTAATTGTGCAGTTATATTTGCATTGATATTTATGTACCCTATACAGACCCCATTCAATTTAGGGTATTTTCATTTTACATCCCTGGCCCCAACTGTATTTAATTTCCAGAATGAGATTTTCACTCTGCAGCGGAGTGTGCGCTGATATGAAACTTCCTGACAGATTAAAACTGTGTGCTGGCAGATTAAAACAGTGTCCCGAGTTCGAGTCTCGGTCCGGCACACAGTTTTAATCGACCACGAAATTTTATATTTAATTTGTTTGTATTGTATCGACACCCAGACATTGTCATCAACCATTGTACTATTAAAGAACCTTGGAATAGTTTGGAATTTCTCTTCACAGTTGTGAACACTCAGTACCAATATTTTACCATTCTGTATGCATTACAATTATGACTGATATGTCATAAAGTCATACTCAGAGTAAAAAAGTAAATTTTAATAACGAAAATCTAAGATTTTCATTTTTTGCTAACATATATTTACACCTGAACGGTTGACTACTTTCTGCTAGCGATAACGTTTCCTTCACAGGGAGTGTAGTGGAACCATCATTGATATCATTGTCTGATAACATTACTGTCGGCACTAGTGCAGCCAGCCGCTGTGGCCGAGTGGTTCTAGGCGCTTCAGTCCGGAACCGCGCTGCTGCTACGGTCGCAGGTTCGAATCCTGCCTCGGGCATGGATGCGTGTGATGTCCTTAGATTAGTTAGGTTTAAGTAATTCTAAGTGTAGGGGACTGATGACCTCAGATGTTAAGTCCCATGGTGCTTGGAGCCATTTGAACCATTTGAGCACTACTGCACTCTTCTGAACTCTGCATGCTGAGCTTGTATCTTCCTACCTTGCAGGCCGTAAGTTCAACACTAAGTCCTAAAATACTCACAGAGCGCCGTTGCGGAATTGTGTTAGGAAGATGGATCAGAACCAGCCTCACAGATGTTAGAGTGGCACAGATCGTCTCCAGGTCTGACAAACGGTACCAGAGAGAGCAATATTTGAAGTGAGTTTGAGAGACACTATCAGGAATGAAGAGATAATGAGCAAAACTAGAGTCTATGACGTCAAGCGGATGAGACTTAAGTGGCTTTGGGCAGGACACGTGACCAGGAACAATTTCGGATTAAGTAAAACAGTGATGCAGTGACATCCAAGAGAGTCAAACAGAAGCTCTGGAGAAAATATCACACACAGCTAATATTTTTTTAATCCTTTGCTGGCTTGCGGATAGGGGCCGGCTATAAGCACAGATGCTAGTTGAAGTGGTTTCTGGGGTACTATTGGATGTAATTCAAGCTTTATTGATCTGTTTTGGAATTTCGCTTTATGCGTGTGCCATACTACAGTTTTGATTGCCTGCTGAGGTATGCACACTACCTAGCTGCCACTTGTTACATTTACCTTATGGTATAAAA
Source organism: Schistocerca americana (assembly GCF_021461395.2). NCBI lineage: Eukaryota > Metazoa > Arthropoda > Insecta > Orthoptera > Acrididae > Schistocerca > Schistocerca americana. The sequence goes on along the minus strand of NC_060124.1, from coordinate 247,160,328 downwards.
TATTGTCAACAATCTCGAAGCTTTGTTTACCTTTAAAATTGTTATCGTCTTTAATCTTCTTAATGACCTCCTGCCAGACTGGGTCGGTTTTCACCAATTCTGACATGTCCTTAGACGTGTGCAGAAAGTACCTTCTATGAATTTTGTCTTGTACCAGAAGTACACGGTATTCTTCAGCCTGTTGAAAATTATCTGCAACTGCTGGTAATCCCACCGGTAATTTCGACAAGGCGTCGGCTACGACGTTGTCCTGTCCTTTTACATACATGCTCTTAATTCTACAGTCTTGTAATGCTAGCCTACATCTCCTGAGGCGAGTATGAAATAGTTTACATGACATGAGAAAACTTAGTGACTGATGGTCACTATATACTTTGACTTCCTTTCCGTAGACGTAGTAATTGAACTTCTGCCCGCATCTCGTGGTCGTGCGGTAGCGTTCTCGCTTCCCACGCCCGGGTTCCCGGGTTCGATTCCCGGCGGGGTCAGGGATTTTCTCTGCCTCGTGATGGCTGGGTGTTGTGTGCTGTCCTTAGGTTAGTTAGGTTTAAGTAGTTCTAAGTTCTAGGGGACTGATGACCACAGCAGTTGAGTCCCATAGTGCTCAGAGCCATTTTTTTGAACTTCTTTACTGCCCAGACAACCGTAAGCGCTTCTAGCTCCGTTGCAGAGTAGGCTCTCTCGCAGTTATTTAGCGTACGGCTGGTGAACCCGATTATTTTGATTGTTGTGAGCTCATTGTCTCTTTCCCACTGGAATAAGCAAGCGCCTAAGCCGTAGGAACAAGAATCCGTTGCAAGGCAAAAACCCTTCGTCATATCTGGGTGCTGAGATATATTCGCATTCACAAAAGCATCTTTAATTGCGTCAAATGCACGCTGACATCTTTCCATCCACTTCCGCAATAGTTTCAGTAATGATTTGTCATTCATTCATTGATTTGGTATGAATCTCCTCAAAAAAGACGCAAGACCTGTGAATGCCTTTAATTGTTTCTTGGTCCTTGGACTTGGAAAACCACTCATCGCCTCGAGTTTTTTACTATCTGGAGTGACATCTTGTGGTGTTATGAGATGATCTAAAAACTTAGATTTTTCTAGATTTGCCGTCACTCCAGCTTGTTTAAATCTTTCTAAAATTCCAGGTGTTCTTCCCACGTCGCGGTAGCAATCACCAAGTTGTCAACATATACCGTTACTTTTTCCAGCAAATCCGGGCCCAGAACCGCGTCGAGGGCTGTGATAAACACCCCTGCACTTACATTTAGGCCGAAAGGTAGCACTTTAAGCTTATAGCTCCTTCCCCCAAATATAAACGCAGTGTATTTCCGCGACTCGGGTGTGAGCGGGATTTGCCAACATGAACTTTTCATATCAATTCATGTTAAATGCTGTATTCCATGGAACTTTTGTATCTGTTCGTCCAAATTTTCAGGGTGGGTCCTGACAGGCACCATGACTTCATTTATATCTCTAGAATCCAGTACTAGTCGTACCTGCCCATCGGCTTTTGCTACTGCCACCAAAGGGCTACTATACGGACATGAGGACAGCTCTATAATATCCCATTCCAGCATCTTTCGGATTTCTTTTGCGACTACCTCTCTCTTGGACCAAGGAATGGAATACGACGCACGACAGTATGTTTCATGTGGTTTCACTTCGATTACGATTCCAGGTCGCTTAGAAAACACTTCCGTGTAGTCCGATAACAACTGTACTAAATCTCGTTGCTGTGCTAAGCTTAAATTCTCTGATTGTGTCACTTTTTCCATAAGTGCATCCCCATTTGCACTGAATTGACCACTTTGTACATCCGGATAATAGAGATCCCTGCCTAATGAGTGATTATCCAAATGTAGTATCCATTGATTCCCACATTTGACATTAATCTCATTACGGCTGGGCACAAGTACTTCCTCAGATTTCAGCATGGGCAATTCCAGTCTTCTACCTGGAGTCATTAAACTTAATTTTCTCAGAGAAAGATCAATAACTGCGTCCCTTTCTCTCAAGAAATCTACACCCAAGATGCAGGCTACATTCAAACCCTTTACTATTAAGAACGAGCACGCTATGGCTTCGCTTGCTACATACATTTCCACCCGGACTTGGTGTTTGACTATCTGTCCCTGTGCACTAATGGCTCCAGTGATTCTACAGTTATTCACGGGAAAAGTCGGTATATTCCTTTCTCTTCCGAGCACCTTGAATAACTCCATGCTCATAACGCTGACAGCGGCACCTGTATCCACTTGGCCTTCACTTCAATGTCATCGATTTCGACCTCTAGTATCGCCTGTACCTTTTCTCTTTGTTCTCTTAAACATGTGTGTGCTTCAGTCAACAGCTCCTGCCCCATTTGTACTCCGTCATTGTACCTTAGCATATAGATACCAGGTAAGTCGTATTGTGTCGAATTGCTCTCGCTCCATTCCTCGGTCGACGATGGAGAGAATATCTCGGCAGCACTTAGTTTGTTGGATTGCTTGTTGTCGACGTGCAAGGTTGTTCCGTGTCACTGACCTCCACTAGATGTACAGTTTGGTGCGCCGGCCGCCACGGTTGCGCAATTGGCGCATTTTGTGTTATTGGCCTGCTATTATCGCATCGCTCGCCGTTTTGCCGCTCCGGGCTAGGCCTGCGATTCTGTTGCCAGGTTCGATTTCCGTCACTGTAATTATTGTTGTTCCATGGACCTCTGGAATTTTTCCATCGGCTATTTCCTGGGTGTCCAGCTTCGTACCGGTCATCGAACCTCCGTTTCCTATCGTTATTGAACGGTGGACCATTGCCGTTTCGGTTCCTCCCATTATTCCCGTTCTGCACAAATTCTTGCCGTTTAATGTTTCCTCCGCCGTTTCCACAATTAGTGTTTGGCGTATTACCATTTCGGTCATTTCTGTATCCGGATCCGTTATTTCTCGCCTGATCAGATGCTGCCTTTACGTCTTCTTGAATAATATCAATGGAGTGAAGAACAGACAAAAAATGCTCCATGTCATTTTCTGGCACATGTATGAGTTTTTCTTTTACATGGATTGGTAAGTGCGACTTTAAGAGTATTATTAGATCTCTTGCTGGAATTTGTTCATCCCAGTAGCGGGTTTTATTTATATGTTTTTCGAAATATTTCCTTAAATTTCCTAGGCGTGGCGAATATGGCTCCGGATTGTAAACGTCTTTACGCTATCGCTCTTGTATGCATGCTGACCAGTATTTAGCCGAAAATGCTTTCTCAAATTGTTCGTAGGTTGTGCAGTTGTCAGCTGCTTCTGTCGCCCACAATGCACCATCCCCTTGTATATTTGACATCACGTACTGTATTTTTTGAGCATGGCTCCATACATTGGATAGGATGTTCCTAAATCCCTTTATAAACACGACGGGGTGGACAGATTTTTTGCCTGTGGTAAACATCTCAAACTGTCTATTCTTTATGAGACTTTCTTCGATCACCATTTTCGAATGATACTTGTTTACTTCACCCGCGTCAGTCACCTGCTCCATCTCGCAGTCATATCTTTTTGCTTCAATATTTAAATCCTTGTCATTGTTGCTCCCGGCAAACGTTTATGCATTTCCATACGATTCTGTTCGTGTCGAGGTTATCGACCTCCGCACAGTGCGTCTGTTACTCTGTGACAGTTCTTTCTCGAGTTTGTCCATACGTCTGCTGATTATGACTTACGTCGTGTCTGTTTCTAGTTTCTCCATTCGGTTAGCCAGTACACCTATATCATCAACTATGCTGATGTTGGCCACCTGTAGGTTATTAACCTTTTCGCTCAGTTCTTGTACGGCTTTCGGGATTGCTTCATAATTTTGCTTCAAGCTAGCAATCTCGCACTGCATAACTTCTAGCGACACTATTAGTTGCAGGTCTCTCTGTTGCTGTTTCCGATCACGTTCTGCCTGCTTAGCGTCACGCTCTGCCTGTTGTTGGACAAACCTAAACTGAATATTAGAGCATGCGTTCTAACATTGCTTGTACCAAATGGTTCAAATGGCTCTGAGCACTAAGGGACTTAATTTCTGAGGTCATCAGCTCCCTAGAACTTAGAACTACTTAAACCAAACTAACCTAAGGACATCACACACATCCATGCCCGAGACAGGATTCGAACCTGCGACCGTAGCGGTCGCGCGGTTCCAGACTGTAGCGCCTAGAACCGCTCGGCTTGCTTGTAGCGACTGCCCCCTGACACCTCACCACTCTCTGATTCGTGTCCTGTTTGCGTGGGCGGTATAGTTTCTTTACTTCCTACTGGAGCACTGGTAGGCAGTGGCAGCGTTCCTAGTGCCTCTGCCCCCACATTCTCACATTGTATATCCTTGAATAAATTGCTAGTGCTACTCAGAGCTCCACCTTCTACTTCAACATCACTGCTTACTGATTGCTGTTCCGAATCCATAACTATGTTCCTCTGGCTGTGCAACTTAACCGTAGTCAGGCAAAAATTAACTTAAATATTCTGTCACCCAGATTTGAAGTGCCTAATCACACACAAAAAATTGGTCATTCCTTGCAAACCCACTACACACTAAGATAACCAATTACTTTCACTTGGTCCTGTTGTATTCTCTATTCACGAACTACAAGCACATGATTTAAGAACACTGCACTGGAGGTATTCCACTACCAACAGGACAACTACACCGTAGTCTTACCTTTCGTTGATTTATCTTGGGGTGCAGCTGCCCCCCTGGTACTGTGGTAGGTACTATTTCTTAATGGTATGTGATCTTCTCTTCCGCCTCTCTCTCGATGTTGAGTTTTCTCATGTGAAAGATCGTTTACAGTGATTACCACACAGTATGTATTATATAACACATATAACACATTTGAAAATGATTAATCTTTTTACAACAAAGTTCAATCGCAACGATTCCCAAACTATTTCTCAGTTATTGTGGCCACTTCATATTCGGGCCCCACGTTCCGGGCGACAATTTAATGCGATTCTGTCTGTTTTAATTATTCGGGAGTTGACCGCCTGGTTTTAGACTTTCTTTGTTTTTTGCGTTTAATTTGTTGAACTTAACATATACCTGGATCGACATGAGAAATGGAAGGTTGCCATAAATTTTTCATCTGTGATTATTACTTTACGTATGAAATATTCTGTTGAAGATTAATAAAAATGAATTTCTTTGAATATTCCAAAAAATGATTCAAGTTTTACTTTTATTCAAGTACTAAAGCTGTCTGTGCAGGAATGAAAATATTATTGTCCATCGAACTTAGCAAACACGTTGCAGTGGAATTTTGTTTAACTGGATATACCCCGACTAGCTTTGAAGCATTAACTATCTTTACTATATGAAACTGTTTTCTTTTTTTTTTGAATTGCTAAGCTCTCATGAAGATTATCCACTTTTAAATACACTATACGATATGTTCAGAATTCATCACTTTTTTGAATGAAATTTTACAAAACCTGCAGCTTGTACCCACCTGTGAATGCACAAGATAAAATCTACTATCTCTTTTTATTCTGCGTCTGGAATGCTGTGAAAAGAAACATTTTATTAATTTCCTTCACCTCTACCTGCACCCTTTTTAGGATGTGGCCGTTATTACGATAGTATGTTTAAATCTGCCGCTGCTGCAGACTGCTCGCTCGCGGCGTAGCTCCGCACCGCCAGCGATATCCAATAAATGCTGAAATTTCTTAAATAAAATGGATAATGTCCGGTGCGAACTTTGCAGTAATCGTGACAAACAGATTTTACTAGATAAATATATTTTAACAGAAACAATTAAAATCTTTACACGCCTTTTACAATCCCAGTTACAAATGGCGTCGATCATCGACTTCTGACAAATGAAGACTACCTAAGAGCCTAATGCAACGTGACGGGTTCCCCTTCGATTCAGTCCGTGCAGTCTTCGTCATTTTTAATTACATATCGTTTCTTCTGTGGCGGTTTGCACATCCTCCGCCACAGATAGTATTTCACACTCTTTGAATAATCATTTATAATAGCAAAATTCATAATTATCTTCTCCTCACAAAATTAAGTGTCCATTTGAAATTCAATTAACATAAATACATATAAATTATATGTTACAGTGAGCATTCTACATCGAAATGTTCTTTTAACTTTCACTTTGGATGCGTGCTGCTAGAGAACGTTAAAGCTGGTATCTTCCTATCTTGCAGGCCGTAAGTTTAACACTAATTCCTAAAATACTCACAGAACGCCGTTGCGGAATTGTGTTAGGAAGATGGATCAGAAACAGTCTCACGCATGTTAGAGTGGCACAGATCGTCTCCAGGCCTGACAAACGGTAACAGAGAGAGCAACGTTTGAAGTGAGTTTGATAGGCACTACCAGGAATGAAGAGATAATGAGAGAAATGAGAGTCTATGACGTTGTCAAGCGGATGAGACGGAAGTGGCTTTGGGCAGGACACGTGACCAGAAACAATTTCAGATTAACTAAAACAGTGATGCAGTGGCATCCAAGAGAGTCAACAGAAACTCTGGACCTCCTCTGGCGAGATGGAGAGACGAATTCCAACAACATGAGGGAAAAACTTGATTTAGACAGCTCAGCAAAGAGCAACATGGAAATCTGGAAGACGCCTGTGTACAGGAGTGGATATCTAGAGGGTGGAGAAGAAGAAATGTGGCCATTCCATGACGGAAAGAAAAGTTGATAATACAATAAGTGGTAGAGAAGTGTACATTGGTCAGTCACGTAAATGAAAACGTCCAGGGTGACTTTTGTAGAGGGCCTGATCATGGAGAAGACAGAATGATACTTCGTGGAACATTCCGCGACATGGGCTGATGTGCGAGACTTCGGCATTTGCTGAGTGGTCTCTAAAGACTTACATCATAGACATAAGCAATCAAAGTTACGCAGGGCCAGAATGGCCACCGATCTGATGAAGCTAACATCTGCTGCCGAGAAATGTCTTCTGACGTGCTGTTGTTGTTGTTGTGGTCTTCAGTCCAGAGACTGGTTTGATACAGCTCTCCACGCTACTCTATCCTGTGCAAGTTTCTTCATCTCCCAGTACTTACTGCAGCCTACATCCTTCTGAATCTACTTAGTGTATTCATCTCTTGGTCTCCCTCTACGATTTTTACCCTCCACCCTGCCCTCCAGTACTAAATTGCTGATCCCTTGATGCCTCAGAACATGTCTTACCAACCGATCCCTTCTTCTAGTCAAGGCGTGCCAGAAAGTTCTGTTCTCCCTAACTCTATTCAAAACCTCCTCATTAGTTATGTGATCTACCCATCTAATCTTCAGCATTCTTTCTGTAGAAATTGTAAATAGCCTTTCGCTCCCTATATTTTACCCCTGCCACCTTCAGAATTTGAAAGAGAGTATTCCAGTCAATATTGTCAAAAGCTTCCTCTGAGTGTACAAATGCTAGAAACGTAGGTTTGCGTTTTCTTAATCTAGCTTCTAAGATAAGGCGTAGGGTCAATATTTCTACGGAATCCAAACTGATCTTCCCCGAGGTTGGTTTCTACCAGTTTTTCCATTCGTCTGTAAGGAATTCTCGTTATTATTTCGCAGCTTTGACTTATTAAATTGATAGTTCGGTAATTTTCACATCTGTCAACACCTGATTTTTTTTGGGATTGGAATTATTATATTCTTCTTGATGTCTGAGGGTATATCGCCTGTCTCATACATTGCTAGTACGTTCGCAAATTCACGACAGTCCGAGACTGACAGTCAGCTGGCTGCATGCTGGAATCGACCCGCCTTCGGCTGCTGATCGGTGCTCCCGCGAGCGGACAAAACGGCCGGCACGCAGTGGCTGTGCGATCGGGATCGCGTTGCCTTGCCCGGGGGTCGAACGGCGGCGGGGGGCTGTGCAGTGTTGGCAGTGCGGCGGTCTCCGCTAATTGAAGTGCCACCCATCAAACAGAGTGCCTAATGAGCGGAATGCAGCTGCGGGGGCGCGGCAACGGGCGCGCTCAAAGAGCGGCCGGCCGGGGGCGGGGCCGAAGGGACCCGCGGCCGCGCGAAACCTCACTGATAACGTCACACGCCGCGCGAAGGCCTCTCGGTTATACATAATCCGCCCGTTCCACCACTTCCGCACCTCGCAGTGTGACTCGTGTTACCTTGAGTTCCGAAAGGCGTTCGATACAGGTCCGTACTGCCGCCTAATGCACAAAATACACTGAAGAGCCAACGAAACTAGTACACCTGCCTAATATCGTGTAGGGCCCCCGCGAGCACGCACAAGTGCCGCAACACGACGTGGCATGGACTCGACTAACGTCTGAACTAATACTGGAGGGAACTGACGCGATGAATCCTGCAGGGCTGTCCATAAATCCGTAAGAGTACGATGGACCGTCATCTCTTCTGAACATCACGTTGCAAGGCATCCCAGATATGCTCAATAATATTAATGTCTGGGGAGTTTAGTCCCAGGGGAAGTGTTTGAGCTCAGAAGAGAGTTCCTGGAGCCACTCTGTGGCAATTCTGAACGTGTGGGGTGTCGCATTGGTTCAAATGGCTCTGAGCACTGTGGAACTTAACTTCTGAGGTCATCAGCCACTAGAACTTAGAACTACTTAAACCTAACTAACCTAAGGACATCACACAACACCCAGTCATCACGAGGCAGAGAAAATCCCTGACCCCGCCGGGAATCGAACCCAGGAAGCCGGGCGCGGGAAGCGGGAACGCTACCGCACGACACCGAGCTGCGGACGTGTCGGATGGTCCTGCTGGAATTGCCCAAGTCCGTTGGAATACGCAGTGAATATGAATAGATCCAGGCGGTCAGACAGAGTGCTTATGTATGTGTCACCTGTCACAGTCGTATCTGGACGTATCAGGGCTCCCATATCACTCCAACTGCACACAGCCCACACCATTACAGAGGCTCCACCAGCTTGAACAGTCCCCTGCTGACATGCATCTACATCTAAATCTACATGGATACCCTGCAAATCACATTTAAGTTCTTGGCAGAGGGTTCATCGAACCACCTTCACAATTCTCTATTATTCCGATCTCGCATAGCGCGCGGAAAGAATGAACACCTATATCTTTCCGAACGAGCTCTGACTTCCCTTATTTTATCTTGGTGATCGTTCCTCCCTATGTAAGTCGGTGTCAACAAAATATTTTCCATTCGGAGGAGAAAGTTGATGATTGGAATTTCGTGAGAAGATTCCGTCACAACGAAAAACGCCTTTTTTTAATGACGTCCATCCCAAATCATGTATCACTTCTGTGACACTATCTCCCAAGATTTCGCGATAATACAAAACGTGCTGCCTTTCTTTGAACTTTTTCGATGTACTCCGTCAGTCCTATCTGGCAAGGATCCCACACCGCGCAGCAGTATTCTAAAAGAGGACGGACAAGCATAGTGTAGGCAGTCTCCTTAGTAGGTCTGTTACATTTTTTAAGTGTCCTGCCAATAAAACGCAGTCTTTGGTTAGCCTTCCCCAAAACATTTTCTGTGTGTTCCTTCCAATTTAAGGGTACATGGATTCATGAGATTGTCTCTATACCAGTTCACGTCCATCCACTCCATACAATCTGAAACTAGACTCGTCCGACCAGGCAACATGTTTCCAGTCATCAACACCCCATTGTCGGTGTAGACGGGCCCAGACGAGGGGTAAAGATTTGTGTCTTGCACTCATCAAGGCTACACGAGTGGGCCTTCGGTTCCAAAATCCCATATCGACGAAATTTCGTTGAATGGTTTGGACACACAAGCTTGTTGATGGCCCAGCATTGAAATCTGCAGCAATTTGCCGAAGGGCTGCACTTGGTCCTATTCTGGCAGGATCTTCATCCGGCCGCAGCGATGTCGCAGATTTGACGTTTTACCGGATACCTGATATTCACAGTAAAAAAATGGCTCAAATGGCTCTGAGCACTATGGGACTTAACATCTATGGTCATCAGTCCCCTAGAACTTAGAACTACTTAAACCTAACTAACCTAAGGACATCACACACATCCATGCCCGAGGCAGGATTCGAACCTGCGACCGTAGCAGTCGCGCGGCTCCGGACTGAGCGCCTAGAACCGCTAGACCACCGCGGCCGGCGATATTCACAGTACACTCGTAAAATGGTCGTAAGGGAAAATCCGCACTTCATCGCTACCTCTGAGATGCAGTGTCCGATCGTTCGTGCGCTGATTATAACACCACGTTCAAACTCACTTAAATCTTGATAATATGCCATTGTAGCAGCAGTAACCAATCTAACAACTGCCTGCGCCCTACAGTTGTTGTCGTATATAGGCGTGGCCGACTATAGCTCCGTATTCTGCCTGTTTACCTACCTCTGTGTTTGAATACGCATGTCTACACCAGTTTCTTTGGCGTGTCCGTGTATGAGGATATGAAATAATATACCAACTGTGTGATTTGATTCAAGAGTTTCAGGAAAACAGAAGACAGCATGTGGTTCTAAATGGAAAGAAGTTTTCAGAGAAAAGTAGCTTCAGGCGTGCCCGGGAAGATGTTGAGGTCTCGGCGAACTGTTGTGCATAAGTGTGGTGGTGCTCTGTCACGCAGAAACTACATAACCTCGCGTATTGCCAAAGGCACATTCTCAAGCAGCCCAGGCTTGGTATAATAACCGACCCAAGCATGTGGTCAACCAAAATACCCGCCCACACATTGCTGCTGAACGGATGCTGAGAGACACCACAAATATTTGGCTGATGACTGTAAATAGCCCACAGATGACGATAATGCAGATCGATGATGCCAGTTCCGGTAATGGTTGCTTCGTCGGTGAAGAGGACTGCTGACAGAAGTCCCATAATTGTTATGGTCTGGTGCCAAAGCCATCCACAAAATCCTTCCTGTGAGAGAAATTCGCTGCTTATAATCATTTCACTCGTTGTAGGTGATGGTGAATAGGGTTACTGGCGGCTGTGATGCAGGATACATATTATGGTACTTTGGCTTACACGGTGTAGTTGGGTCACTTGCCTTGAGCAAGTACTAGGTTTGTGTCAATATCCTGAAGAACCTGGTCCTCGAAATCTGATGTACGTACAGTCCGCCGCCACCCTGCACATTCGTCTGTCTGCATGGATGCATGAGACGCAAGCGCCCAAGAAGATCTTGAAATGTTGTGTGATGTGGTTGGTGTCTATGAGTGTATTTGTTTTGGTATAGCTGTGCTGCCTCTCGACTGTTTCCATCTGCTTGGTTGCGCACGAACACCATCTCGGCCTGTTCCCAACATGAATACCTGACCATTTTGCTGCGGACAGTACGTTGCGTCATTCCTACAGCCTACAGCACATAAGGAACACAAGGTACGTCGTCAAAGAAACTTTCATTCGTCAGTGCCATCTACCATGCCAACGATGCATTCCCAGGCACATGGTCATGGGATATTTTTCCCTCCATTTCCAGTCAAGATTCCGTTCCTGGACTTCGTCAGTTTCATTGATGTTCAACACACACACACACACGTATATATATATATATATATATATATATATATATATATATGTGTGTGTGTGTGTGTGTGTGTGTGTGTGTGTGTGTTGAAGATCAATAAAACTGACGAAGTCCAGGAACGGAATCCCGACTGGAAATGGAGGGAAAAATATCCTATGACCATGTGCCTGGGAATGCATCGTTGGCATGGTAGATGGCACTGACGAATGAAAGTTTCTTTGACGACGTACCTTGTATACATGGGACGTCATCATATATATATGACGATGACGTCCCATACTCCTTGACAGAGCGTGCGGCAATGCAGGGGACACGCACTGCTGTACTAGGTAAGGTCCTAGTGGAGGTGGTTTGCCATTGCCTTCCTCCGAGGACATGTCGACACCATGGCACCATGGCATAAGGTCTTTGCAGTTTTCATTCCACGTGCTTAGTTGGACAGTAACTGCGCCTCACAGACTAGCGCTTGAACGAGGCACGCAGTGGTCAGTGTTTGAGAGAGGACCTGTAGTTTGGCTCAAAGAAACTGGTTGGAGTAATAGGCGATTCGCCATTTGAACAGGAGGGATGCCACCATTCAGCGGAGCTGGTAGGAATGCGTGGACCATGGCTTACAGAGCCAAGAAGGAGGTGGTCGACGTAGAGAGACGACAGAACGTCAAGGCTGAGCCGTCGTCGGAGCGGTGCTCAGAACCGCGGATTCATCGTTATCGTAGATCCGACGTGCAACTGGTGCCTCAGTGCCCATAAAACGGTTCACAGTAAGGGGACTGAGCTCACGGAACCATTGCTCCGACTAGTATTCTCCTCTGTACACCAACAAGCCCATTTGCTGTGGTGTTGAGTACTTTCTCCCTGAAATTCGCTGACTGGAGTGGAATTGTCTTTCGTGACGAGTCCCTCTTCTAAATGAGCTCCAATGACCAGCGAAGGCGTGTCTGAAGGCGCTCCAGGCAACGTTGGGATACCAAATCGACTGCCGCCCGCCATACGGCCCAACAACCAGTCTGGAGTTCCATTTATTTTCATAGTAAGAGCCCTCTGGTTTTCATGCGTGGAACCCTTGCAGCACAGTGGTAATTCGACGATATTGGGCTTACTTTTCAGCAAGTCTATGCCCACCAGGACACAGTGAGAGACCCTATTGCTTGTCTCTGTTCATACCAAAACCCACCTTGGCTAACAAGATCGCCTGATCTCGAGCCAGTTGAGAACGTTTGGGGTGTCATGGTCGTCGAACAACATCGGGATACTGACGAACTAATACACCAATTACGCACATTTTACTCAGGGGGGACTTCCAACAAGTCCGTCAGTCATTATAAACCCGAACAATTGTTCGCAAAAGGACCGCAACAAACGCGCTATTGACTTGCTGAATTTGTGAACCTCCTTCTTTTGAATAAATCATCCAGTTTTTCTGAAATCCTAATAATTTGTTTGGCTGCAGATGTTCATTATATCTATTTCCGATCTCATTCGGAAATTCCTTCGTTATGTGTCTTTATTTGCCTCGTGGTATGTGAATGGAAAAGAAACATTTTGGGTATTTCTTTAGACGCAATAAGACTCTTAAAAAAGTGGAGAAAACGTATTTTGAGAAAAAAGAGTAGTCAAAAAAAGAAACTAGTAGAATATCTACTGGAGGTAACAAAACGCAAAATTATCATGAAATGAAGCGTAATCCACAAAACAAGGAAGAGTGCATAGCCTTAATAGTTTCACGAACATTAGCTTCTGAATGTTAAAGCAATACTGAACACATGTAGAGATTAATCCATCAGGGAAACAAAGACTATGATTTTTGTGGCTGGATCACTCTTGTGTGTCGGTTACGTGTCGTGGTATAAAGCCTGTAAGTAGGTATCAACTTGTAGAGCGCAAGACTCGATACAATTCCAGTAGCGTAGCCCTCGATCGCAAAAGTAAGGTTCTGTATTCATTGCCAAGATTGAAGAATGTATCAAAAATTAAAATGCCTTGGTCTATGATGAAAATAGCTTGTGAGAAAGGGTCACAGAGTCGAGAACAACGGAAATTTAACCGGGATATTAAAGTATAAATGGGGGAAAGAAAGGCACCAGGATACAGATGAACTCTGCAACTTTAACGGACGACTTAGCGGTTGTAAGCTTGAACAACTAAGTTCACTTTGATTTATTTCCATGACTGATTTACTCTTATTTATACTGCCAAGATTAGGGACGTAAGACTTTCTCTTTTGTCTAACAAAACAATTTTTATATTGTGTCTTACATTCATTGTGAGACCTACCAAAGGAAGTTTTGCGTCTAGTGCAGACTCGAACGTATAGACATAGTTACGATAACGGTAGTGCAAACAGTAATAGGCGTAGCGAGGAAACGCGGTTAATTGTTATAAATGTATATTTAGACTGTGGACGGTCGTAGCAATAGATGTGAGAGAAGGCGTGAGAGAGGGACAGAAAGGAGAATGGTTAAACATATGTGTTGAAGGCAACAGAAATATACTACTAATTGAAGAATTTAATTCAAGGTTACTATAAGAATGAAAGTCAGTTATGTCTTATAATCGACAAATGTCCCATATTAAGGGGAAGAACCATTTTACGCCTCCTGCCGACCTCTACGACTATCACTTGGGCGACTATTTGCAGTTGAGATGCAAGCTTCTTCGACACCATTGTGATACTGAACCATCTTTTATCTGGTCAGTGCTGTACCACACTCTGCAAGTATTTCACTAGAGAAAATAATCACACACAGAAGCAGAAGGATTGAGGCTCAGAAACGGAAAAGAAGAGAAAAGTAGTGCACATACGCAGACACTCTGTGAAGGTGGTCCCAGATATCTACCGTTAAAATTCTTCTGAACTACCCCAATACCCATGATTTTCACATCTCAGCTGAACAATTTCTCTACATTGCCTGGCGTAATGCTTCCACTGTTGGGGTGCCCAACACACGACGTCCATGATTTGATACATGAAGTAATATGAGCTGGGTGGTTATAATGCCACCTTATACTCAGTTTCATCGGTTCTTCCTGTGGACCCTTCCCAGGTACGACAATCCCATTTATTTACATCATCAAAAAAAGAACCCAAGAGTGGTTACAGAACACACATGCTGCTAACTACTCCTGATGGTGTTGATACTGATGCTGGCATCCCCACTGATTGCACTGCTGATACCATATATAATAGTGCCCGCATCTCGTGGTCGTGCGGTAGCGTTCTCGCTTCCCACGCCCGGGTTCCCGGGTTCGATTCCCGGCGGGGTCAGGGATTTTCTCTGCCTCGTGATGGCTGGGTGTTGTGTGCTGTCCTTAGGTTAGTTAGGTTTAAGTAGTTCTAAGTTCTAGGGGACTGATGACCATAGATGTTAAGTCCCATAGTGCTCAGAGCCATATATAATAGTGTAGAGTTCGTGTTGACAGCTACGCTGGCATCAGTGTGGCAACTTCTGCCCCCCCCCCCCCCCCCCCATCCCCTCATTCCAGAATGGCTTGTGTGTGAGGCTGTACTGTTGGGATCCAGTACTGAGGCGAGCGTGTGATCAAGAATGCTAACTCGATAAAGTAATCCTTATTAGTCGACAACCTCATACAGCAGGTTGACAGCTGTGTACCACGTGCTGAGACTGGCTAGTGGCAGCGAGTTAGCCTGCAGAGTCGGCTGAATGCCGAATAAGTGTAACAGTAGCTGCTGGTGATGGCACTCTTCTGACACTAGACAGGTGTCAGCTCCATAACACAGTGAGTTTACAGATGGACCAGCACACACAGCACGTGGTCCAGGACAGCTATCAGAGACATACAGTATGACCCAAGTTGAAGCCAGGACTCTTGATGTCTGGACTATATTTCAGTCAATGGCACCCAATTAGATGCCTTGCCTCAGCTGTAGTTCAAAGCCTGGAACCATCAGGATTATCTGGTGGCTTGTACCAGCAGCTTCGCCTAGGTTATGATGCTGCTCACTTAAGCTGCATCTGCTTGGCAGTTCATCCATCTGATGACTGTTGTAGAGACTGACCTAGACGAATGCATGGCGCTGATGGACAGAAGCTTCCAGATGAACTGGGACATATATATTTGCTCTGACCAGGTGTTTTATGACAGTGCTTGAGTCTCATTGCTTAGGTGGCTGCGAAATGTTGCCTTGTGTTGCAGCATGTTGCGGTCTAGCCTACCTCGTGCTGGTTTTCTGTGTTGCAGTACAGCGTGGCAACATTACTGCAGTATCTAACTACAAAACTGTCCCTTTCTGGTCTTCCCTCTTTCATTTCCTTGTGATTACGATTAGGAAGTTCAGGTCAGCTCTTCACAATTGTGGCTGAATGGTTCTGACGTGTAGGATGCCTTTTGGTTCCATAACCCATTACTGGAGGGCACTAGCAGTCAGAAAACTTTTAATTGGAGTTACGATGGCAGCCAGGAAGCGCACCTTCAAATGTTTGTCTCTATTTTCACAATCTAAGTTCGGTTTATATCGTTGTCATGGCGTAAATCTACTTTAAATAGTTCATCTTATGTAAATATCTCATAAATCATTAGTTTGTTTGAAACTTATGGAGGTATAAAATGGAAAATTAGTGCTGCCACAGTTGTGTGTATTACGCCTAACGTCATATTTTTAAGACAACAGCATATTGACAGAGTGTTGGAAACGACATTTGTTTCAGCATCTGTATCTATCAGTCTGACGGCAAGATGATTTTATATAATCCTCTGACGTTGTTTTGTCGTTACCTTGATAATCTCACTGTGTCTAATAGTTATTATCAATTATACAAGAAAATTAAATTATTAGTGCTATTCCAACATTTGCAAATGATTCTGCCATTGATGCGAAGGAACTTGCCCCCCTTCTTGCAGCGATGTACCGTAGGTCTCTAGAAGAGCGTAGCGTTCCAAAGGATTGGAAAAGGGTACTGGTCATCCCCGTTTTCAAGAACGGATGTCGAACAGATGTGCAGAACTATAGACCTATATCTCTAACGTCGATCAGTTGTAGAATTTTGGAACACGTATTATTTTCGAGTATAATGACTTTTCTGGAGACTAGGAATCTACTCTGTAGGAATTAACAAGGGTTTCGAAAAATTCGGTCGTGTGAAACCCAGTTCGCGCTATTCGTCCACGAGACACAGAGGGCCATAGACACGGGTTCACAGGTAGGTGCCGGGTTTGTTGACTTCCGCAAGACGTTCGATACAGATTCCCACAGTCGTTTAATGAACAAAGTAAGAGCATATGGACTATCAGACCAATTGTGTGATTGGATTGAAGAGTTCCTAGATAACAGAATGCAGCATGTCGTTCTCCATGGAGAGAAGTCTTTCGAAGTAAGAGTGATTTCGGGTGTGCCGCAGGGGAGTGTCATAGGACCGTTGCTATTCACAATATACATAAATGACCTGGTGGATGACACCGAAAGTTCACTGAGGCTTTTTGCAGATGATGCTGTGGTGTATCGAGAGGTTGTAACAACGGAAAATTGTACTGAAATGCAGGAGGATCCGTAACGAATTGACGCATGGTGCAGGGAATGGCAATTGAATCTCAATGTAGACAAGTGTAATGCGCTGCGGATACATAGAAAGATAGATCCCTTATCATTTAGCTACAAAATCGCAGGTCAGCAACTGGAAGCAGTTAATTCCATAAATTATCTGGGAGTACGCATTAGGAGTGATTTAAAATGAAATGATCATATAAAGTTGATCGTCGGTAAAGCAGATGCCAGACTGAGATTCATTGGAAGAATCCTAAGGAAATGCAATCCGAAAACAAAGGAAGTAGGTTACAGTACGCTTGTTCGCCCACTGCTTGAATACTGCTCAGCAGTGTGGGATCCGTACCAGGTAGGGTTGATAGAAGAGATAGACAAGATCCAACGGAGAGCAGCGCGCTTCGTTACAGGATCATTTAGTAATCGCGAAAGCGTTACGGAGATGATAGATAAACTCCAGTGGAAGACTCTGCAGGAGAGACGCTCAGTAGCTCGGTACGTGCTTTTTTTAAAGTTTCGAGAACATACCTTCACCGAAGAGTCAAGCAGTATATTGCTCCCTCCTACGTATATCTCGCGAAGAGACAATGAGGATAAAACCAGAGAGATTAGAGCCCACGCAGAAGCATACCGACAATCCTTCTTTCCACGAACAATACGAGACTGGAATAGAAGGGAGAACCGATAGAGGTACTCAAGGTATCCTCCGCCGCGCACCGTCAGGTGGCTTGCGGAATATGGATGTAGATGTAGATGTAGATGCTCTGCTAGACCTGTCGTTTACAGGGTGTTACATAAAGGTACGGCCAAACTTTCAGGAAACATTCCTCACACACAGAGAAAGAAAATATGTTATGTGGACATGTGTCCGGAAACGCTTACTTTCCATGTTAGAGCTCATTTTATTACTTCTCTTCAAATCACATTAATCATGGAATGGAAACACACAGCAACAGAACGTACCAGCGTGACTTCAAACACTTTGTTACAGGTAATGTTCTAAATGTCCTCCGTTAGCGAGGATACATGCATCCACCCTCCGTCGCATGGAATCCCTGATGCGCTGATGCAGCCCTGGAGAATGGCGTATTGTATCACAGCCGTCCACAATACGAGCGCGAAGAGTCTCTACATTTGGTACCGGGGTTGCGTAGACAAGAGCTTTCAAATGCCCCCATAAATGAAAGTCAAGAGGGTTGAGGTCAGGATAGCGTGGAGGCCATGGAATTGGTCCGCCTCTATCAATCCATCGGTCACCGAATCTGTTGTTGAGAAGCGAAAAGCGTACGAACACTTCGACTGAAATGTGCAGGAGTTCCATCGTGCATGAACGACTTGTTGTGTCGTACTTGTAAAGGCACAAGTTCTAGCAGCACAGGTAGAGTATCCCGTATGAAATCATGATAACGTGCTCCATTGAGCGTAGGTGGAAGAACATGGGGCCCAATCAAGACATCACCAACAATGCCTGCCCAAATGTTCACAGAAAATCTGTGTTGATGACGTGATTGCACAATTGCGTGCGGGTTCTCGTCAGCCAACACATGTTGATTGTCAAAATTTACAATTTGATCACGTTGGAATGAAGCCTCATCCGTAAAGAGAACATTTCCACTGAAATGAGGATTGACACATTGTTGGATGAACCATTCGCAGAAGTGTACCCGTGGAGGCCAATCAGCTGCTGATAGTGCCTGCACGCGCTGTACATGGTACGGAAACAACTGGTTCTCCCGTAGCACTCTCCATACAGTGACGTGGTCAACGTTACCTTGTACAGCAGCAACTTCTCTGACGCTGACATTAGGGTTATCGTCGTCTGCACGAAGAATTGCCTCGTCCATTGCAGGTTCGTGATGAACACTAACCTGTTGATGCTACGTACTGATGTGCTTGACGCTAGTACTGTAGAGCAATGAGTCGCATGTCAACACAAGCAACGAAGTCAACATTACCTTCCTTCAATTGGGCCAACTGGCGGTGAATCGAGGAAGTACAGTACATACTGATGAAACTAAAATGAGCTCTAACATGGAAATTAAGCGTTTCCGGACACATGTCCGCATAACAACTTTTCTTTATTTGTGTGTGAGGAATGTTTCCTGAAAGTTTGGCCGTACTTTTTTGTAACACCCTGTGTAGATGGTTTAAGCAATGACAATAATACACTTGATTCTAGTTGGCTTCTAACTGCAAAGAGAAATTATGGACGTTTGTGGAAAAGTTCCTACGGGTCGTTTGTCTCAGGTGAAGATTTTAAAGAAGCATCCCCTTTGCAGTACAATGAAGATGACATGCAACAATACTAAAATGAAAATCTGGAAAATATAAACCAGCAGTAACAACAACATAAGCAGCAGCAAAAGAAACAAAACAAAATTGTCTGTTTACAGTTGCACCAGCAAATGGTGAAAAATCTAGTGGACGGCACATTTGCTTCAAAATGGCTCGAATGGATCTGAGCACTATGGGACTTAATTACTGAGGTAATCAGTCCCCTAGAACTTAGAACTACTTAAACCTAACTAACTTAAGGACATCACACACATCCACGCCTGAGGCAGGATTCGAACCTGCGACCGTAGCGGTCGCGCGGTTCCAGACTGTAGCGCCTAGAACCGCTCGGCCACACAGGCCTGCCGCCACATTTGGGGAAAGAAGACTTTTCTCAGGTAACATCAACTTGTGCAAAAAAAAAAAAAAAAAAAAGATGCTTCAGATGGCTCTGAGCACTATGGGACTTAACATCGGAGGTCATCAGTCCCCTAGAACTTAGAACTACTTAAACCTAACTAACCTAAGAACAGCACACACATCCATGCCCGAGGCAGGATTCGAAACTGCGACCGTAGCGGTCTCGCGGTTCCCGACTGAAGCGCCTAGAACCGCTCGGCCAAGCAGGCCGGCTCAACTTCTGCATCACAGATAGAACCGTACATCTTACCACTTAGGCCCTACTTGTATTAAACCAGAGGTTTTATTTATCTAGAATATTCTTCAAGAATAGTTACATTTCATTTGTTTCAGGATGTTGCCGAAATTACAAAACCAGCATCTTATTTGCTAAATTATGAACAGTTGTTTCAAGAAGCTGCAGCCTGCGCAGATATTTACTACATGACTAAAACGGGACAACAGTTTGCAACAAGTTCACAACATACTAAGAAATTTTCAGTGTTCACATCAACCATATGAAGTGCAGTCACTCAGTCGAAGGGACTGATGTCTGTGATCAGCAGATGGACGTGTATCGTGTACATAAAAACTAAGAAGATAAATTAACATCTGACAGATGAGGCACCTGTGAATTTTGTATAGGAATAACAGTAAAGCAAATAAAGTTATAACAAAAAACATACAGGAAATACTCGCATTCTGGATGGCTTTAAGGGCGTACCTTGTCACAGCATGAAGTGAAAGACCTTACAGAGACTGGCGATCGTGAGGAAGCGGAACAAGAGGATTTAATTACAGCTGAAACAAAAAGATACGAATCATCATGTTTACCATATATGGATATAGGGTGGACAAAGTTGTTGATCGTTTAAAATATGCAAGAATTTGCCACAAAATCCGTTGACAAAAGGGTACAAGAACAAAATGTGTTAGTTATAATGTACACCTGTGTTTATCAAAAGATGGCGAATGTTTTCACTCGTACCACCTGGTCAAGGCCCAATCCGTACAACTGTGTTGTTGCCAAATTTCTAGAAATTTCTGAAAATAAGTTTATTTTAATTTTTCTAATCAATTACTGACTGGATTTACATCCCGAA
Source organism: Schistocerca americana (assembly GCF_021461395.2). Taxonomy (NCBI): domain Eukaryota; kingdom Metazoa; phylum Arthropoda; class Insecta; order Orthoptera; family Acrididae; genus Schistocerca; species Schistocerca americana. The sequence goes on along the minus strand of NC_060124.1, from coordinate 247,139,622 downwards.
AGTTCCTATTTAAAAAAAATTACGAATAAAATGCAACCTTGGGTGTGAAAGGGCTAGGTAGCCAACCCACACACATCTTGGTTGGATGCTGTGGTTGGCTTGAGACTGATGTTGCAACACTAAATGACAAAATTAGCCAAAACCTTTAGTTTTATGTCAAGTGTCATCCTTATTTTTAATAGCTTACGATGGCAATTTCAGTTTTTTTAAATATTAATATTAATTTCAAATTTTTTCGGAAATGCAGAAAGATTAGAAAGAAAAATTTTGAAATATTTTTAACTATCAGCCATTAAGACAACGTTATAAGCAGACCTTATTCGCTGAATGAGAATTACATTCACCTTTAACGTTTTTCTTTGGAGGTCGTCATACGTTTTTCGACGGAAAGTTTCAATAATTTCCACTTTATTCTATTGAAGATATCTAAAACAAGAAGACGAAAAAATTTTTGTTCAGAAACTAAAATTAAATTCAGTTATGAATTAATTAAATTCAGTTATGAATTTTTGTTCAAATACGAAAATTAATACACACGTGTGTGGTGAATCTTCTTCCAGACATGGCCAAGAGAACAGACACCATTTTGATCCAGCAGCCATTATGAATTAAGGTGCAAAGGAATTGCAAATAGTAACTATGAGTGGGAATTGAATGAAATCAACGGGAAAACTGACAATTGTGGCAGACAGGGCAGATGTTGACTTCGGTGCTTGTGTTGACATGTGACGCATTGCTCTACAGTACTAGAATCAAGCACATCAGTACGTAGCATCAACAGGTTAGTGTTCATCACGAACGTGGTTTTGCAGTCAGTGCAATGTTGGTAGAGGTGGACCAATTCCATGGCTTCCACGCTCTCCTAACCTCAACCCTCTTGACTTTCATTTATGGGGGCATTTGAAAGCTCTTGTCTACGCAACCCCGGTACCAAGTGTAGAGACTCTTCGTGCTCGTATTGTGGACGGCTGTGATACAATACGCCATTCTCCAGGGCTGCATCAGCGCATCAGGGATTCCATGCGACGGAGGGTGCATTTATCCTCGCTAACGGAGGACATTTAGAACATTTCCTGTAACAAAGTGTTTGAAGTCACGCTGGTACGTTCTGTTGCTGTGTGTTTCCATTCCATGATTAATGTGATTTGAAGGGAAGTAATAAAATGAGCTCTAACATAGAAAGTAAGCGTTTCCGGACACATGTGCACATAACATATTTTCTTTCTTTGTGTGTGAGGAATGTTTCCTGAAAGTTTGGCCGTACCTTTTTGTAATTCATATGGCTCTGAGCACTATGGGACTTAACTTCTGAGGTCATCAGTCCCTTAGAACTTAGAAGTATAGAACTACTTAAACCTAACTAACCTAAGGACATTACACACATCCATGCCAGAGGCAGGATTCGAACCTGCGACCGTTGCGGTGGCGCGGTTCCAGACTGTAGCGCCTATGATAAAAAGTAACGGGCAGCTGGCTGAAAATAACTTACAAGTTCGTGGCGCCCTCCATCGGTAATGCAGGAATTCAATATGGTGTTGGCCCACCCTTAGCCTCGATGACAGCTTCCACTCTCGCAGGCATACGTTCAGTCAGGTGCTGGAAGGTTTCTTGGGGAATGGCAGCCCATTCGTCACATAGTGCTGCACTGGGGAGAGATATCTATGTCGGTTGGTGAGGCCTTGTACCAAATCGGGGTTTCAGAACCTCCCAAATGTATTCTATAGGATTCAGGTCAGGACTTCGTGCAGGCCAGTCCATTACAGGGATGTTATTTTCGCGTAACCACCCCGTCACAGGGCGTGCATTATGAACAAGTGCTTGATCGTGATGAAAGGTCCAATCGCCATCCCTGAATTGCTCTTCAATAATGGGAAGCAAGAAGGTACTTAATACATAAGTGTAGGCCTGCGCTGTGATAGTGCCACGCAAAACAGCAAGGGATGCAAGCACACTCCATGAAAAACCCGACCACACAATAACACCATCGCCTCCGAATTTTACTGTGACGTTCACCGGACATTCGCCATACTCACACCCTGCCATTGGTTCGCCACATTGTGTACCGTGATTCGTCACTCCACATATCGTTTTATCCACTGTTCAGTCGTCCAACGTTTATGCTCCTTACATGAAGCGAGGTGTCGTTTCTCATTTATCGGCGTGGTGTGCGGCTTATGAGCAGCCGCTCGACCATGAAATCCAAGATTTTTCACCTCCTACCTGTCATAGAACTTGCAGTGGATCCTGATGCTGTTCGGAATTCCTGCGTGATGGTCTGGATAGATGTCTGCTTATTACACATTACGACCCTCTTTTAACCGTCGGCAGTCTCTGTCAGTCAACAGACGAGATTGGGCTGTATGCTTTTGTGCTGTACGTGTTCTTTCACGATTCGACTTCACTACCATATCGGAGACAGTGGACTTAGGGATGTTTAGGAGTGTGGAAATCTCGCTTACAGACGTATGACACAAGTGACACCCAATCACCTGACCACATTCTAAGTCTGTGAGTCCTGCGGAACGCCCTGTTCTGCTCTCTCACGATGTCTAATGACTATTGAGTTCGCTGATATGGATACCTGGCAATAGGTGGCAGCTCAATGCACCTACTATGAAAAACGTATGTTTTTGGGGGTGTTCGGATACGTTTTTATCACGTAGTGTAATTCAGACAAGACGACCAATGGACCCCTCAGTGCAAATGCACACCAGGCCCGAAATCAGGGGAATCAGTGAAATGCCGCGAGTAATGAGGATAATGGGCAATAAGCATTACATTAGTAGTATGTGGACAGGTTGAGGATTTGTGTCTTATGGAAGGTGTGCTAGAGTAGTCTATGCAGTTGCAATGACCACTCTGTCTGGATGACTGAACTGACACTGTTTGCTGATGACACAAGCATAATTATTAATCCAATAAAAGAAAGTCCGACAGAAAATGAAACAAATAAGGTCTTTGGAAAAGTTATTAATAGGTTTTCGGCGAATGGACATGCTCTGAACTTTGAAAAAACACAGTACATCCAATTTTGTGCTGCAAAAAGAATAATTCCTTGAATAAACATAACAAATCAAAAGAAGTCAGTAGCCATAGTAGAGCATACTAAGTTTATGGGTGTACATATAGATGAGAATCTTAATTGGAAAATTCATATTTTGGATCTCCTAAAGCGACTAGGTTCAGCAACTTTTGCAGTCAGAATAATTGCCAATTTTGAGGATGTAGAATTTGCATACTTCCACTCTCTGATGTCATACGGAATAATATTCTGGGGCAACTCAACGCTTAGGCAAAAGGTATTCACTGCTCAAAAGAAAGTAGTTACAATAATGTGTGGGGTTCATAGTCGCACATCTTGTGGGCATCTGTTTAAAAGGTTTGGAGTTATTACAACAGCTCCACAGTACATTTACTCAGTAATGAAATTCTTTCTCAACAACATGGACCAGTTCAAAATCAACAGCGACATTCATGATTACAATACCAGAAAAAAGAAAGACCTACACTATCCTTTCCTTAACCTATCTTTGGCACAGAAAGGGGTAAAATATGCTGCTATAAAACTTTTTGATAAGTTGCCAGATGAAATAAAACGTCTGACAGACAGCAGTAATAGTTTCAAAAACAAATTCAAATCATACCTCCTTGACAACTTCTTCTATACCAAAGATGAATTCTTGAATATGAGTAAATAAATCTGGAGATATAATATATGTATTTTGTGCCATTTAAGGGAATGGGATAGATAATAGATAGATAATAGAAATATTTAGGTATAACTCTATAATGTAAAAAAAAATACTTGTTTCCTGTGCTCATTTCTTGTGCATTTGACACGTTCCACATCATAATGGTTTTCCGTGCTATTGATCAATGGAACACGTAACTAGCTAACTAGCCAGAGCATCTGCCCAGTAGCCATTACAGTAGCTTAGTGTGTTCGGTCAGAGGGCTGGCTGCCCCCTGTAACAAAAAGAAACTGAGGGAAGTATTCAACAATCAACTTAAACACGTGTCAGGGGACATCCGCCCAGATAAAATGCCCAGAAAAATAACGATCTAAATCAAAAAATGGAGTAATAACGAAGACTTTTTTTAAAAAAGAGAAAGAAAGCAGGAGACTCGGATTCGAATCCTTGTGTGGCACAAATTTTCAACTTTCCCAATTGATTTCAGTCAACGAGCACTCAGAGCCAATATCTACTTCAGTTACGAAAATTGTGTTACATTCATTAATATGTACAAGACTGTCATCTTCGAACGAATGGCTGGAGAGGGATGGTTGCAGGAATATTAACAATAGAGGAAGGTTTTTTTTATATATATATAAATGGATACATCGACACCTTTTGAGATCAAGTAGCAATTAAGAATTAATTTCTGTCAGAAGGGGCATTAGCGGCTTCTCCGCCTGTTCACACACACACACACACACACACACACACACACACAAGCACACACACACACTCACAACGTCAACTTCTTCATTTTCGCGATGCCCCGCTACTACCGCCTAGAAGCGGCAAGTTCTGCTAAACCGCGGCCCGCTGGCTTATAACGCGCGCAGCCGCGCGGGCGCCAACTGAGGCGTTTCTTAAAGTCGGCCGCCCCAACTTGGCGGGGATTCCTTATTTTTTATGCATGTGCGGCAGAAGTAAGTTTTAAGGCGGGACCAGCTCGCCCGGAACTACTGTGCCGCCGGTAGCGCGGCGCGCCTCGCCAGGTCTTCCGGAGGCGGGGGCGGAGGCAGCGCCCACGGCCCCTCCCCCTCCACCCTTCCCACCACCTCGGTCTCGGTCTGGCGGGCTAAAGTACTGTAAATTCCGACGTGGTGGGCCAGCTGAGATACGGCGGCCCTCCCTTTATAAGTAGGCAGCCGGCCAAGAATATTAGGCGGGTGGGGAGTGAAAACCCCTCACCCACCCCCACCGTCACTCCCAACTGGTGAAGACTTCTTACCGGAGAGGACGCGGTCCCACCCCTGTGGCTGTCAGGAATATTGGGTCGTCGTAAGAGGGGCTGCCTCGCACGATCAGTGGTGGGAAATTTACTCACGGGCAGTCGCTTACCACTATCAACACCTTCTCGGGCGTGCAGTCTGGTGTGTGTGCCTTGACTGCTTCTAAGACGTTGCTTGTCTTCATCATTTGTCACATCTGATGCTACAGAACTGTCGTTTATGTCGACCAGGATTGTACAGGCGTAGTACACTACTGGCCATTAAAATTGCTACACCAAGAAGGAATGTAGATTACAAACGGGTATTCATTGGACAAATATATTATACTAGAACTGACATGTGATTACATTTTCATGCAATTTGGGTGCATAGATCCTGAGAAATCAGTGCCCAGAACAACCACCTCTAGCCGTAATAACGGCCTTAGTACGCACATTGAGTGAAACAGAGCTTGGATGGCATGTCAGGTGCAGGTGCCCATGCAGCTTCAACACGATACCACAGTTCATCAAGAGTAGTGACTGGCGTATTGTGACGAGCCAGTTGCTCGGCCACCATTGACCAGACGTTTTCAGTTGGTGAGGGATCTGGAAAATGCGCTGGCCAGGGCAGCAGTCGAACATTTTCTGTATCCAGAAGGGCCCGTACAGGACCTGCAACATGCGGTCGTGCATTATCCTGCTGAAATGTACGGTTTCGCAGGGATCGAATGAAGGGTAGAGCCACAGGTCGTAACACATCTGAAATGTAACGTCCACTGTTCAAAGTGCCAACAATGCGAACAAGAGGTGACCGAGACGTGTAACCAATGGCACCCCATACCATCACGCCGGTTGATACGCCAGCATGTCAATGACGAATACACGCTTCCAATGTGCGTTCACCGCGGTGAGGCCAAACACGGATGCAACCATCATGATGTTGTAAACAGAACCTGGATTCATCCGAAAAAAACGACGTTCTGCAATTCGTGCACCCAGGTTCGTAGTTGAGTACACCATCGAGGCGCTCCTGTCTGTGATGCGGCGTCAATGGCAACCGCAGCCATGGTCTCCGAGCTGATGGTCCATTCTGCTGAAAACGTCGTCGAACTGTTCGTGCAGATGGTTGTTGTCTTGCAAACGTCACCATCTGTTGACTCAGGGATCGAGACGTGGTTGCACGACCCGTTACAGCCATGCAGATAAGATGCCTGTCATCTCGACTGCTAGCGACACGAGGCCACTGGGATCCAGCACGGCGTTCCGTATTACCCTCCTGAACCCACCGATTCCATTTCTGCTAACAGTCATTGGATCTCGACCAACGCGAGCAGCAATGTCACGATACGATAAACCGCAATCGCGATGGGCTACAATCCGACCTTTATCAAAGTCGGAAACGTGATGGTACGCATTTCTCCTCCTTACACGAGGCATCACAACAACGTTTCACCAGGCAACGCCGGTCAACTTTTGTTTGTTTAAGAGAAATCGGTTGGAAACTTTCCTCATGTCAGCACGTTGTAGGTGTCGCCACCGTCGTCAACCTTTTGTAAATGCTCTGAAAAGCTAATCATTTGCATATCACAGCATCTTCTTCCTGTCGGTTAAATTTCGCACGTCATCTTAGTGATGCAGCAATTTCAATGGCCAGTAGAGTAATAAAGGTAACTGACACAGATGAAGGTATTGTAATAAAGAAGGTAAAACATTCCACCGAATAGAGATCTGCGATATAATTGGGAATATATAGTTACCAGACACTGACGATTTCAGTAAGAAATATTATCGTCGTTAGTACAAGTCTGTCTGAAATATGTATAAACCTTTTGGTTAGGTCTCTAAGCAATCACGCTTGAATTTCACGCATGGTTAGTGGTTATTGTAAATGATAGATGCGTCGTGGAATATATGCACATTTTGATGCTGAAGTAAGATGATGTGTGACGAGCCAATACGATCCAGTAGGACGTGTACCTTAGCCTCCGAATGTCTCTTGACCTCAATCGTCTCGATTTAGATACAGGGTGGAAAAATACATAGGGTTGCCACAAACACAACACAATACCACGCCTAATACGGTGTACGAGAACCGTGTAACCTTCCCGTATATAATAGTTTCTTGTACAAAATTGACTGAGAATTGAAACCGATAAAGTTTGGACGTAAGCAGCGCTACGTCATGCCCCTGTGAAATCAACTTGAATAAACTGAAAAATTCTTACCTCATAATGGTGTCGCCAGATAACGCTGTCTATATATCTGCTCCTAAATGGCACAACTTAGTGCAATGCTGGCCTATCTACTACTACTGACCAACATTTGTCTGAGATTTGCTCTATTAGAAAAAAAACTGATTTTGCTTGTTCACTCAGCTACACAGCTGGTCCTCTGATTATTAAACAACACATGACTATAATCTGGGAAATTTGTAAAATATTAAAATTAAGTAAATGGCGTAATAATTTATGTTCTGAACAAGCTTATTATTGAGAACATTACTAGAAACTATAACACAAAAAAAATTCAACATTACAAGTCTAACTTAATTAGTGCTGACAAATCACAAAAAGATTGAAACAAATTCATATTAACATCTCAGACAACAAATTTATGAACGCCCATGGCGATGAACAATAATAAAGTTTAGCTTACACTACATGGCAATGAACTGCGCTGCGGTTCTAGGCGCTCAGTCAGGAACCGCCCGACTGCTACGGTCGCAGGTTCGAATCCTGCCTCGGGCATGGATGTTTGTGATGTCCTTAGGTTAGTTCGGTTTAAGTAGTTCTAAGTTCTAGGGGACTTATGACCACAGATGTTGAGTCCCATAGTGCTCAGAGCCATTTTTTTTTTTTTGAACTGCGCTGCACCAGCGGCGACTTGGCTCTTACATGGCTAGCAACTGTACTGTAGCGGTGAGCTACTACGACTTCTCCGTAACAGCGAGCTATTGCGACCGCACCATAAGAACGAAATACTGCTACTGCTCCATAAGAATGAACTATAGCGACTGCTCTGTAGGAGCGAGCGATTACTACCGCCGACACTGCTCTGACCTGCGATTATATTGCAGTAGAGATGTTTTATATCGCAGGTAGCCCGTGAGCAATACATCAAAATTACATTTGCTCCAGTAGGGTGGTAAACAGTACAGCCCTTACATAATGAACACCTTACAACCGAACCGTCGACACTCAAAACAACATACCGCCGTCTCAGAATGGATAAATAATGGCCCTGTATGGTCTTCAAGGGATTCTTATTCTATTCTTCCTCCAAAACAGTGGCAGTCTCTACAAAGGAGACCGCAAAGGCTCAGTAGCAATGGGGTCTGGTGACTGTGATGGCAGAGGTAGACGTGACACTTCATCCTTGTGCTCTCAAAATCAGATCTGGATGATTGGATTATGGGAGTTGTGTGTGAACTAGAGCCCTATAGTCTTGGAAAACAGCATCACCGTTAAGGAACAAGCATTGTACCGAGGGATGGACCTGATGAGCCAAAATATTCAAATAATCCTTGGCAGTAACGAGACCTTACACAGCAGGCATGGAGACAATGGAATATCATGATATGGCCTCCACCGACGATGTTTCACTCTCGGGATGCAAATTCGGCGAGAAATTGGAAACAGTGTGAAACAAGAAACTCATCCGACCAAATGACATCTTCCATTTCTCGACAGTCCAGATTTTATGGCTGTTACGGGCATTTGCATCACTGAAGAGTAGTTTCCGAATCCCAGTTCGCCCTGCAATTCCCACCTTCTGGAGCTCCCTTCATGTCGCTTCGGTGCTGACAGGATTCGTGAGGGCGGCATTCAGTTCTATAGTGACTTTAGCAGCTGCCGTGCTCTTCTTTTTCATCACAATCCTCTTGAATGTCCGTCCGTCATGATCAGTCACTTTCCCTGCGTGCGCTATAAATTTTTTAGGCTACCTCGGTTAAGGAAGCAACCACCATACGACCACTAATAAAATGCCCGTATTGGACTTCACTTAGCTGCGACATAACACGCTCGCGATTACACATAACACTGTTCTGAGCACGACTCACACTTGTAAAGTAATGGAGACACTGCTCAGGCGGGGTCACACAGAACAGCGAAATTTACGCTCAAGCATACTTTTATCCCTGTGTTTCCATACTTTTACCCTGTCACTATATCCTGGGGGTCATCTCTTAAGTTAGGTTTGGAGCACCCCTGTTGAAGATCTAGAGCAGCAATTTGTATTGTCTTGTAAAGATTTTCGAGACAGTCCGAGGGTGTTTAAATGAATACGTAGTTCACTTCAAAGATCAGTGCAGTATTGCATTCAAATATGAGGACGGCACATGAAATACCTGTGGTGTCACCGCCAGACACCACACTTGCTAGGTGGTAGCCTTTAAATCGGCCGCGGTCCTCTAGTATACGTCGGACCCGCGTGTCGCCACTATCAGTGATTGCAGACCGAGCGCCGCCACACGGCAGGTCTAGAGAGACTTCCTAGCACTCGCCCCAGTTGTACAGCCAACTTTGCTAGGGATGGTTCACTGACAAATTACGCTCTCATTTGCCGAGACGATAGTTAGCATAGCCTTCAGCTACGTCATTTGCTACGACCTAGCAAGGCGCCATTATCATTTGCTATTTATCTTGTGATGCATGTACCGTCAGACCGATGTTCACCAATTATGGATTAAAGTTAAGTATTCCAGCAGCTACGTACCTTTTTTGCTAGTCTCTATTCCTTTAACTGTTCCAGACCTCACGCCAGCCTGCGTGAGCTTAAACGCGTGCCTTTCGGCTTCCTCGGAGTGGCTTGGTTGTCTTGCCAAGTCACAATAATACCTCCTTTAAAAGGTTCGAGTCTAATACTGTATTGCAATATATGACATGTTGAAGTAGCATTGCATTTTTCTTTGCCGAGGCAGTCCAAGTGTAAAATTTGAGCCAGTTAGAAGGGGACTTGAAGAGTTCACACTTCAAATATACGTGTACTAAAACAGCAAAGATTAGAGTTTTAAATGCCGTCGACATCGAGAACATTAGAGACGGAGCACAAGCTCGTATTGGTTAAGGGTGCGGAAGGAATACGACCGCGCCATTTACAAGGGACCCATCCTAGTATTTGTCTCAAGCTATTTAGAGAAATTGCACAAAACTTAAAACTTGATGGTCACACGGGCAATCACTGTACCACCACATTCGGTTACATATGCACTACCTGGATCAATATATCATGTCAATAGCTGCTCGTAGCTACACATTCGCTATCATCTCGCAAACCATCTTTACTGGTATTATTTTGCTTCTGTTATCGTACACATGTGTGTGTACAGTACTCAAAGATTCTGAGGTTAGTATGTACATACAACAATTACGCCACCCCGACACCATAACAGCTGCACCACTAAAAAGACCATGTTCGACAATGCGGGAGGTACCCTCTCATGGCGAGAGCTGGGAACGCGTAATGCACCCCGGAAAGTTGTCGGACACAACCGAAAACGAGGTCCAGAAGTTTCGGTTGTGGGGAGAAATAATATTGCAAGGGTGTACAGACCTCCTCATTTCTGGACACACTTCCGGCAGTTTAGAATGTTGTAAGCGGCACGGAGGTGCCATGCTGCCTCCCGCGAGTTTTTCACTGAGGGGTCTCCGATTGGTAGAATCTTTTTGTTGTGGCGTAGCAAGACAGCCACGCCACGGAAGTAGCCGAAAGGCACGCGTTTAGCTCACGCAGGCAAGAGATAGGTCTGTAACAGGATACGTAATGAATGCTATAAAGAAAAGTACGTAGCTTCTGGAATACTTAACTTAAATCCATCCTTGGTACATCGCTATTGACGATATAAGTGAGACTCTTTAGATACAAGCTATGTAAGGCTAATGGCGCCTTGCTAGGTCGTAGCCATGGACTTAACTGAAGGCTATTCTAACTATCTGCTCGGCAAAGGAGCGAGGCTTCGTCAGTGTAGTCGCTAGCAAAGTCGTCCGTACAACTGGGGCGAGTGCTAGTCCGTATCTCGAGACCTGCCTTGTAATGGCGCTCGGTCTGTGATCACACAGTGGCGACACGCGGGTCCGACATGTACTAATGGACCGCGGCCGATTTAAAACTACCACCTAGCAAGTGTGGTGTCTGGCGGTGACACCACATTTTTCATACGAAAGTGGGGATAAATTCTAGAACTGTCGACGCCAGAAACCAAACTAAAGTCGATGGTTGATCGGCGGTCGAAAGAATGAGCTGAGAGGGAGAAAGTACAAGCAATTCTATGATCAGGATTTGCTGCAGGCACTTAGGGGGAGAAAATGAGTGGTATCCTGGAGAGCCGCACTTTGCGAGAGGGTCTTCCGTCTGGACCGCCTTGAGCAACGGACGTCTTCCGTGTCAGATGACTAACGGAACTGCTGTCTCTTTGCTATCTGGCGAATGTACTTTTACCAGGTAGTTAGGCCACTGTAATTTTTGTAAGCTTAGACGATTCTGAACTACGCCATAAAGATTTCGTCTAGTACGCAGCATACGGTGATCTTCTATTGTTATATTTTCATACATTCTTGAACTTCACCGTAGTGGCTGGGAGTTCACGTCTCTCGCATGTTATGTGCAGACAAGCTGCAAGACAGTATTCGGATTTAGTAGTTTTTGGACTGCAGTCTACAGTCCAGGGTCTTGCGTATTAGCATTCAAAATATTCTGAAGGGCTGCAGCTTCGCCGACGACGCAGATTTCTTTCAGGGTCAATACTCCGTTTCTCCACCATACTGTAGTCATGGTTATACCGCCATTCGCTCCTGCATTCTAGGGCTGTAAAAGTAAATTTCTGTAATCATTACTAACGTAATTTTTATCTCCACTGATGTTTTACACCAACAGTTTTGGAGTAGTTTCTTCTAGTGTTTCGTACTGAAGTAACGACAGTCATTTCGCGTTTTATTTTGCATATCACGTATCCAAAAACCGGGCCGAACTGCAGATTATTACTAGTATTAGTTTACAGTGATTTGCGTTTTGTTTTATGTCCGTTGGTCGATTATGTCATTGCTTATCTTCATTTAAATGAGCTATGATCTAAAATAAATTTGTATAGCACAGAATTGTATTCATTCTCTCAATGGAGATTAGTTTCCCCTGATCGTCGATTTTATGGTTTTGTGTTTTTCTTTATTAGTAATGTCCAGATGTAGTAGTTAATTTGGATGGGTCTGGGGATATCTATGGTGTGAATACACTAAAAACAAATGAACAATTTATAAGATATGCTCTAGATGTAGACTATTCATTGTGATGCAACCATCTGTTGTTGTCGGTTAGGGATTGTCTCTAATTTCTACCTCCAGGGCGAATTTATAAGTGGCAGCGCTACTCTTAATATCGTGCTAGTTAAACCCGTTGGGCAACTTTACACAGTTTAATTAATTTTTTTTTGCTCATTCGTAACTGGATCGAGATTATACAATGAATTACAGTAATGTACTTAAAAAAATTATACAAACTCTCCATGTTTGAGCATGGAATTTTCGTTAAATGTCCGTTCGTGTATTTTTAACCGTGTTTCTTTTCTCTTTGTTTTCACTAAATTCGGACTTCGTAACATGACAGTATCCGAAGGCGAAGGTTAATCGAGCTGGACGGCTTTTTGCTTAAAAGTGTGGAACCTCTTGCCATGCCAAGTCAACCAACAAATGTACAATGATTAAAGACACAAAATAAAACATACATAGGCTATTAATAACAGTGTATTCTGAAATAGAAACACAATTTAAAAGTATACTTACATATTGTGATTACGAGTGCCGTTTGGTTGCGACTCGTGAATAAAATAATGAAATGATTGTAGTATTAATGGCTGTGTGCCATATACGTCCGATCTGGACAAAATCTAGAAAACAAAAAGTGAGTCTTCCTCTTTCGCCAATAATATGACGATCAAAAATATTCAAATGTTTCCAGCGACTTCAGACAATATTTATACATCCGTGGACTATATCTACGCCTTAAATTATTTCTTTTTTTATTACTTAGAATTACGTTTTCAGCTAAGAAAAGCTCAGCATGGAAATGTGCCTTTAAACTGCCCCCTTATTTGTGAGGACACACCTGCAGGCGAGCAACTCACTCTAAAACGCACTGCGTATTTAAGTCCACAAATACACATACATATCATATATACCACACATGTTGTTGTTGTCGTCTTCAGTCCAGAGACTGGTTTGATGCAGCTCTCCATGCTACTCTATCCTGTGAAAGCTTCTTCATCTCCCAGTACCTACTGCAGCCTACATCCTTCTGAATCTGCTTAGTGTATTCATCTCTTGGTATCCATCTACGACTTTTACCCTCCACGCTGCCCTCCAGTACTAAACTGGTGATCCCTTGATGCCTCAGAACATGTCCTACCAACCGATCCCTTCTTCTAGTCAAGTTGTGCCACAAACTCCTCTTCTCTCTAATTCTATTCAATACCTCCTCAATAGTTATGTGATCTACCCATCTAATCTTCAGCATTCTTCTGTAGCACCACATTTCGAAAGCTTCTATTCTCTTCTTTTCTAAACTATTTATCGTCCACGTTTCATTTCCATACACGGCTTCACTTCATACAAATACTTTCAGTAACGACTTCCTGACACTTAAATCTATACTCGATGTTAACAAATTTCTCTTCTTCAGAAACGCTTTTTTTGCCATTGCCAGTCTATATTTTATATCCTCTCTACTTCGACCACCATTAGTTATTTTGCTCCTCAAATAGCAAAACTCATTTACATCTTTAAGCGTCTCCATTTCCTAATCTAGTTACCGCAGCATCACCCCGGTTTAATTCGACTACATTCCATTCTCCCCTTCTTGCTTTTGTTGATGTTCATCTTATATCCTCCTTTCAAGACACTGTCCATTCCGTTCAGATGCTCTTCCAGGTCTTTTGCTGTCTCTGACAGAATTACAATGTCATCGGCGAACCTCAAAGTTTTTATTTCCTCTTCCTGGATTTTAATTCCTACTCCAAATTTTTCTTTTGCTTCCTTTACTGCTTGCTCAATAAACAGATTGAATAACATCGGGGATAGGCTACAACCCTCTCCCACTCCCTTCCAAATCACTGCTTCCCTTTCATGCCCCTCGACTCTTATAACTGCCATCTGGTTTCTGTATAAATTGTAAATAGCCTTTCACTCCCTGTATTTAACCATACAGTAAAGCTGGGAAAAATTATGGCTGTCGTTTCCCCTTGCTTTCAGCCGTTCGCAGTACCAGCAAAGCAAGGCCGTTTTGGTTAGTGTTACAAGGCCAGATCAGTCAATCATCCAGACTGTTGCCCCTGCAACTACTCAAAAGGCTGCTGCCCCTCTTCAGGAACCACGCGTTTGTCTGGCCGCTCAACAGATGCCCCTCCGTTGTGGTTGCACCTACGGTACGTGTATCTGTATCGCTGAGGCGCGCAAACTTCCCCACCAACGGCAAGGTCCATGGTTCATGGACATAACATAACATAATACTTACACAAAACAGATTTTGAAAGTTTGAATGTGGCACGTGCGCCTATAACCGTCTCATGTTGGCATTGCGTCTACCGCGCATGCGCAGGGTCGTAAAGATCAGTACTAGCGCGGCCGTTGGGAAGCGAGTTGATCACACGACACATAGTTTATACTCACTCCGCGTGTTCATGTGCACTAGACGTTGCAGGGACAACATTTATCATTATGCTTTTCACAAATACGGATTAACATTTAAAACAGGTACAAAAGCCTAAAGTTACAACATTCGTTAATCATGAAATTACAAATGCTTATTGTTGATAGTCTCTTTCGCACAGTATTGCGCTTTAAATTTGCTTTGTTTAAGATAGAACGTCTTTTCACCATATATCGTCGTTCACAGTTCCATGAACCGAAAACATACGACGACTTTATAAAGGTGAGCATTGTGTATGGCAGTTAAATGTCACAGTTCGCAGTTTTTGTACAGATGCGTGTGCACGATCAGCCGTAGCCTAGTATATACTTTTGCACTGGTTACACTGTTTATTTAGACCGATGTCACTGTGTTTGTCTTAGGTCGTACATCACCTGATGGAAGACTGGTGGATTCCCATTCCACAGCATAAGACATGGAAGCAGGACCTCGGACGGCACGATCCTCGTTTAGACTGGGTAAGAGTGTCCGTCATTTCCGAGAACATATTGCTCCCTGAGGACGCATCCAAAATTCCTCCACCCGTCAAGTGGTCTTCCTCGGTTTGTAACAAAGCAGCCGTAGGTGCAGTAGGGAATATAGTTCTTGCTATTCAGACTTGCAGAGATACAGAGATGCAGCGCAATAAATGTCAATTTGCGACGCACTCAGAAGTGTCTGTGCACTTCACTGTGACAATTTTTTCACGTACACAGTTTGCCAACATTCGTACACTAGTAGTTGTGACGCAGAACAAATGTCCGTTGACAAGTCTTTACGCAAACAATTCGTAACACGATACTACATTAACAGTTCGTAAACAAATTTCGAATATAAATAGTTCATCCCGTCTGTATACATAGCATCATATCATGGATAGACTTTTTCAATTATGCGGTTTTGCACACCAGTTTCCTCGTAGTCACAAGTTCAGTGACATATAGTAAACGTCCACAATTATTTTCAGGTTATGCAAGTCTAATAACTTTTCCCATATGGGCACATGTAACAAGTACAGATGAAATATACAGGTGAGCATACAGGGTGAAAAGTATTTAAACCTACAAACTCTAGGAGGTTGTAGGGGACATCAAAACAAATATTTTTCGCTAATGTCATTTTTTCCTATGAGAAGTATTTAAACCGGTAGAGAAAGATTTCTCTGGCGGCAAATTAATTAAACCAACAAACACTTTTCCATTTTTTTTATGACCAAGAGACAATACATTAACACAACGCAATTTCAGTTACAGTAGATTTTCAAAAATGCCTCCATCGACACATAAACAAAGGTTACACCGTCGGATCATGTTCTGTCTGACACGGGCAAAAACCCCAGGAGTATCCTGAATTGTTTCTGCTGCTGCTACGATCGGGGCAACCAGATTCTCTCCCCACACAAAACAGTCCACATCGACTGAAATGTGCCGGCGTCCCGTAAAGTTGGAACCACATGCGTTGTCTTGTAGGGAGCGGAACGTCTTCCAACAATTCTGGCAATTCTCTGGCGAGAAAATTGTAATAGTGCCTGCCATGTAATGGCCTAGGTACTAGATACGGCCCAATTAAACTGTCCCCAACAACACCGACCCACACATTAACGAAGAACCGCACTTGATGAGCACTAGTAACTGTGGCATGTGGGTTACCCCTACTCCAAACATGCGAATTGTGCATGTTGAAGACTCCATCACGGCCGAACGTTGCTTCATCGGTAAACAACACAGAGGATGGAAATGTAGGATGCATTTCACACTGTTCCAGGTACCACTGCGAAAACTGTGCTCTGGATGGATAACCAGCTGGTTCCAGGTTGTGGACACGCTGTAAGTGAAATGGACGTAACAACTGCTCTCGAAGGACTGTTCTTACAGTTTGGAAACGCGCGACCGCTACGGTCGCAGGTTTGAATCCTGCCTCGGGCATGGATGTGTGTGATGTCCTTAGGTTAGTTAGGTTTAAGTAGTTCTAAGTTCTAGGGGACTGATGACCTCAGAAGTTAAGTCCCATAGTGCTCAGAGCCATTTGAACCATTTTTTTTGACTGTTCTTGCATTCTTCTGATTCGTCCCCATGTTACGTGCAATTGCACGAGTGCTGATTGAAGGATCCCGCTCCACATGCTGCAAGTCAGCTTCCTCAAATTGCAGCGTTCTTATCGTGTGACGGTGTCCCTGTCCAGGTAATCTGCTAAATGACCCGGTCTCACGCAGACGTTGGTACATAGCAGCAAAGGTCGTATGATGCGGGATACGGCGATTAGCTAATAAACCCGCTGTGCAGCTTGTGCGTTGTTGTGCGCTACGTAGTACACATCAACCATTTCAGTGTACTCACTCCAGCTGTATCGCTCCATTAGTAAACGAAGACAATGCACTACTACACTGGTGGACAGCAGTTGCCTACAACTGAAGAGCGTAATAGGCCCTCTAACAACTGAAGATTGTAATACGGCCTATAACAACTGAATGGCGTAATACGGCCTCTACCGGTTTTAATAACCCTCATAGGAAAAAATGACTTTAGGGGAAAATATTTGTTTTGATGTCCCCTGCAACCTCCCAGAGTTTGTCGGTTTAAATACATTTCACCCTGTATATCATTTAGCTTTACCTAAATACAGATAAACACATGGAAACATGTTACACATAGAAACTTCCTGGGAAATTAAAACTGTGTGCTTGAC
Source organism: Schistocerca americana (assembly GCF_021461395.2). NCBI lineage: Eukaryota > Metazoa > Arthropoda > Insecta > Orthoptera > Acrididae > Schistocerca > Schistocerca americana. Next base: position 247,122,318 of record NC_060124.1, on the reverse strand, counting down.
CGAGACTCGAACTCGGGACCTTTGCCTTTCGCGCTCTACCGAGTTCGAGTCTCGTCCGGCACACAGTTTTCATCTGCCAGGAAGTGTCATATCAGCGCACACTCCGCTGTAGAGTGAAAATTTCATTCTATGTTAAATATAGATTTTTTGCATAGGTACAAAAACATATTACATATCAGCGCACACTCCGCTGTAGAGTGAAAATTTCATTCTATGTTAAATATAGATTTTTTGCATAGGTACAAAAACATATTACATATTGACTTACGTAAACATAGAGTCATTTTCCTATATCATTTACCACATAGAAATATTTTTCATATAGCTTTACATAAGTTTACAATATTTACAGTATTTACAATCATTACAAGTTTAGATCTATGTTTTTGCTTTTGCAAATGTTGCCACCTGAATTAGAGGAGGATTAGACACGGTATCCCACACTAGCAATAAGACCAAGCGCACAACTACAAATAAGCAAATAACAAAAGCAATGAACTAACATCAAACACAAAATGTACTCGCGACACGAGTGTAAGTGTGCAGCGTAAGCATGGGCTTAGCTACTCGTAAGTGTATCTTCAATGGTGAGATGCGTATCCAATCAGTTTCAAGGTGAAGGTGTAAGGGTGTAGAATGATAAGTATTAACGTCAATCGGTCGTTAATAGTCGCAGACTGACGGTGCAGATAGTCAATCTCATAGGCTGAAAATATATCTTCTTCACTTCTGTATAAAAGTTAATATAAAATTAGCTTTAAAATTTTAAGTGGCTGCTGTAAGTATTCGTCGAAGATGAATCTCTTCTTTCTCCTTCTGCTGCTGATAAGAGCAGCTGAAATAAAACTCTTACACTACGCAGCCTCTCTGTAGAAGTACTGTGAGGTACGTGATTTGATAGTTGTATATAACTTAAGCCTGGTCCATAGAAGTGTCTACTGTTGAGCATGTTATACTCTAAGATCACGCTGTGCATCTAGGCCAATAATTCTGTTTGTTTTAGGATGCTGCAGCAGATATGCAACAGGATGTGGAATGCTGACAGTAACATAAGGACAGTCGTACAGCAGGCGCCACTTCGTGTTGCGCCTCTGAAGAGCAGACGACTTACAGTGAGTACGCGAAAGCACTAACATACCAGCTTTAAATTCCTGCTTCCTCTTGACAGTGCGCGCATGAGTTCTGTTTCTAATTTTGACTTTCGCAATCAGCGTCGCACAGCCGTCCCTTAACTTTTCGTCGTGTGTTATTTGCTGAAAAGGAAGTTTTGGTAACGGCGTTGTCCAATCGTTGTCTTCTTTGTGATGGAACATGAGCTTATAAGGAGTGTACGGAGTTTCATAAACATTGAGTTTGTTGTGTACTTCTTCAAAGAAAGACAAATATGTTACCCAATTGGAATGTTTGGTAGAAATGTAGGTTATCATAAATCTGTTAATTACACGGAACACACGTTTAGTGGGATTACACTGGAGACTATACGTTGAGATAAAAATACTCCTAATACCATTGTGTTTCAGAAATTTACGCCAATTGCACCCAATATAGTGTGTAGCATCGGATAAAATAGCTTTTGGGTTTCCCACGTGAGGAATGCAGTCACATGAGAAACGACGAATGATGGCAGTGGCAGTTGCAGATCTTGTAGCATACAGTTTAACATGCTTAGAGAATAAATCATAAAATGCAAGAATATACTTCGCACCACCACTGCTTGCGGGGCGTGGACCACTTATGTCAGAACTTACAATTTCTAGAAGTTTACTGAGTAGAACAGAATGAAAATCGGTCTTCGTAGACAAGATCTGCGGCTTAGATTCTTGACAGGTCGCACATGTTTTGAGTATACTGTGGATCTTAGGTCTCATATTGCTAAAGTAACAATGGGTACTAAGCTTTGCTAGGCACTTCTTGGTACCATAATGACCCCAAACAAAATGTGTGTGCCGAATTAGGTTGCGTTCAGAATCCTTAGGATTAAAAACACACCAAGTAGTGGCTTCACGATGACGGCGATAAAATAACACATCATTATGTATCAAATATTGGTTGGACAGAGGGTGGTCAGGTTGATTTGCATGTAAAGCTCTTACCTTATTCCAGTGAGGATCAGATTTCTGCAACGTTGACATATTTCTACATAAGTCGATATAATGCTAGTGATATAGCTTATTCTGCATAAGAAGTATTCGGTAATCATTCACACTCTGAAGGTAAGAGTTAAATTCGCTCAAGCCTTTAGGCAGACGCGACAAAGCGTCGGGAATGATGTTGTCTTTACCCTTAATATATAAAATTTCAAAGTAATAGTTTTGCAAAGATAAAGCCCAACGTGATAATCTGGGGTGTACCAGCTTACAAGTTAACAGAAATGTGAGAGCTTGGTGGTCGATATAAATTTTAGTGAGCTTACCATACAAATAATAACTGAATTTCTTAAAGGCCCACACTATAGAGAGTGTTTCAAGTTCTGTGGTAGAATATGTGCGTTCACATTCACTACGTGTGCAGCTCGCAAAACTAATAATTTTCACATGATCTTGTTCTCCATTTTTTACAACTTAAAACAAACAACAGCCTAACACATAGGATGAGGCATCACATGTCATACAAAAATCTAGGTTGAAGGTGATCCAAAATGTTTGCATTAACCAAAGCATGTTTAATACAATCGAAGTCTTTCTGACACTGGTCGGACCGTATCAAAATGTTCAAATGTGTGAGAAATCTTATGGTACTTAACTTCTAAGGTCGTCAGTCCCTAAGCTGACACACTACTTAACCTAAATTATCGTAAGTACAAACACACACACCCGTCCCCGAGGGAGGACTCGAACCTCCGCCGGGATCAGCCGCACAGTCCATGACTGCAGCGCCTGAAACCGCTCGGCTAATCCCGCGCGGCGGACCATATACATATCTGATTCTTTCTGATTAGGTTCCATAGATGTTTGCTGTTTAAAAGCTGGTGTGGTAAAATCGGCGATAGAAAGAACAGAGTCCAAAGAAAGATTTCAAATGCTTTCTAGTCCGTGGACTAGGAAAATTCCTGACTGTGTCTAACTTACTTGTGTTAGGTCGCGTACATTGATAGTTAATAATTTGTCGAAGATACTTAATTTCAATGCAGGCAAATTTCGACTTTTTGAGATTAGCTGTCACACCATCTTGTGCGAATTTATGTAGAATCTTTTGCAAAGTGTCAATGTGTTCAGACTAAGACTTGCTAGCTATGAGCAGGTCATCAATGTAGTGAGTAACCGAGTCAGTCAATTCATCACCAAGTACAGTATCCAATGCGGTGATAAACACCCCTGAACTGACGTTCAGACCGAAGGGAAGGACACAAAATTGATAGGATCGCCCCCCGAATATAAATGCAGTATACGTTCTAGAATCTGGCTTGATTGCAACTTGCTAGAACGAATTGGTCAGATCTATCATAGAAAACGCTTAGAATCTGAAAATTTCTGGAGTTGCTCCTTTAAATTTTCAGGTTTCGTGCGAGCAGGTAAAATAATCTCATTAATTGTACGAGCATCCAAAACGACTCTGATATTCCCGTTTCTTTGCAACAAGTAAAGGGCTGCACTAAGGTGACGTGGAAGGTTCGATGATTTTCCATTCTAACATCTGTTTCAACTCGTGCCACACAGAAGGTCGTTGGAATAATGGCACATTATTGGTTTTGTGAAAGAAAATCTTGTGAGGGTTAACATCTATTTTATACACATATGTGTTGATCACACCTGGTCGTTTGCTAAATACTTGTATATACATGGACAAAACATCATAAAGTTCATTACATTCATCATGTGTGACAGCTGTTGTTTCTAATAACTTGTTACAAATTAAAGTTTTCGAGTCCTCAGACTCGGCATCAGGTGCGTGTGTTTCTGTGTCAACATCATCAGTTTCCTGTATTAACTGAATCTTGTACACTGTAAAATATTGATCGTGCTTCAGAGTCCTGGTATCTAGATCAATTGAAATTTCGCTGCCCTTTTCTCCAAGTATACATTTACACTGGGAGAAATCAATAGTGCTGTCCTTATCGCACAATATATCTAAGCGTCAAATACAATTAGTGACCAGGTTTTTGACTACGAGGAATGGCCATCGTACCATTCCATTAACTACTTTGACTGTCACAAATACCTGTTTCTTAACCCTAGAAGACTTATTGCCAACGGGAGTTAAAATTTTGTCGTTCTGACAGGATACTCTGGTACGGGCTCAAACTCACACATTTTCTCGCAATAATCATAGGACAGGACACTAACAGCCGCTCATGTGTCCAGAATAATAGTAGTACGAATATCACCCACAACACCAGTAGCTGAGGCCAAAACAATTTTGTTCGATGATGGACGACATTGTGTGTTCTCTTGTAATAGTTCATCAGACAAGTTTTCGTCTTGATTACACCCTATAAATAGTAATGGTTGCTGTATTATAACTGTCAGGTACATAATCACTGTGCCGTTGCAAGGTTGGTGTGTCAAATAATAAATTTAAATTGAATTCGCCCCACAATTCTTCCACAGCCACGACCTGGGGCACAGTAGTGACCGTTTTTAGTTTGACGTCGTCACATTTGTAGTGGGTGCAAGAACAGATGGAGGTGGAGTATCAGTAGTTACTTCGATAATATTTACATTTGCCTATTGTTTATTCCAGTCTCCGAACTGTGGCGGTCGTTGAGTTTTTATGTTTTGACTCACCTGCGGGTTCGTAGATGCGTTCCAGTTCTGAGTTTGCGTTTGCGGCGGCGGCAATTGCCACTAGCCTGTATTATTGTTTTGCTGCTGTGTTGTCGCAGTATTCTGACAATGGGCAGCGCAGCTGTTGTTACTCTAGGTCTGTGCTGGTTTGGTGGGGACAGATAGCTATTGTTGCTTTTCTTAAAATTTTTGTTACCATTCTGATAATGATTATTACCGTTGTAGTAGTAGTTGTTGTTGTTGTTGCGCGGTCTTTTATTTGGATTGCCGCCATTAGAGAAAAGCACTCCGTCTTCAGGCCGCAAGCGGCCCATCGGGACCATCCGACCACCGTATCATCCTCAGGTGAGGATGCAGATAGGAGGGGCGTGTGGTCAGCACACCGCTCTCCCGGTCGTTATGATGGTTTTCTTTGACCGGAGCCGCTACTATTCGATCGAGTATCTCCTCAATTGGCATCACGAGGCTGAGTGCACCCCGCCATTAGAGTAAGAAGTGTTATAATTGCTGTTTGTGCTGTGTTGAGCATGAAGGTTCTGCTGTGTATATACATTTGCCATTTGAAGAGGTTGATTCTGTTTGCTCAAGTGTCTGACAGCAGCCTGCGCGGAATAATTGAGTTGGCTGCCCCTGCGTATTTTGCATGGCGCTGGTGTAAACATTGTAGCAATTGTTTTGCCGTACGGAGCGCTGGTTGTCGTAAAGTATATCAACAGAATCGAGCGCTGTGAGAAAATACTCTGTGTCGTTGTCTGGGATGTGTAGAAGTTTTCTTTGATATCAAACGGCAGTCTTGCCTTCAATGCGCGGAGGATGTCACGCGTTGCAACCGGCTCGTCAAGAAAATGTTCCATATGTAAATATTTCTCAAAATACCGGCGCAAATTGCCGTGCCTAGGATTGAATGGTTCAGGGTCCACAATGTGCCTACCAAGTCGTTCCTGTACATGTTGTGGCCAAAATTTAGATAAAAATGCTCTCTCAAATTGTTCGTACGTGACGCATCTGTCGGCTTCACTATATGCCCATACAGTTGCGTCGCCTTGGATATAACCGACAACACATGATACCCTCTTAGGTCACTCCAAGTACGAAGAAACCCATTTCTGAAGGCTTTAAGAAAGATGACAGGATGTACAGTTCTATTTCTAGGTATAAGCGACTGATATTGTCTGTGTTTTATGAGGCTCTCCTCTTCCTTGGCATTATACTAATGTTTAGCTTCAGAATGATTACTGTAAGATTCAACTGGCGGATGGCAAGGAAAATGTTGTTGATAATTATCACGACTGCAATGCACTGTGTCATGTCGAGGTGCGTACTGTTGTTGTGAGTACGTTCATTCCCAAACTGTGTGTTTTGGTTGCTACTACCGTCACTGCACATTGGTACTATGTAACTGTCAAACTGTTTCGATTGCGCAGCGGCAGATTGTGCTGCTTGACTGATTACGTGTTTGTTGTTATTTATAAATTCAGCGACAGTGTCGTGGACAACAGCAGGCAATTTTTCTTGTAAGCACTCGTCAAAATATTTGTCTTTTTGCTCTATCCAACTGTGAAATTCTCTAATGACGTATGAGAAATGGTGGTCAGTGCGTAGTCTTACTTTATCATAAAGCTGTTTGTCAATTGTGTCAACCCTGTTTTCGACATCGGCAACACGTGTTTTTACATCATCATGCACTGCCGGATAAGATTTAATTTGAGTAACTAAGGACTCGCATGTTTTTCTGAGGTTGTTCACTTGTGCTTGCATTTCTGTCACATCTTTATTTGTGTTTTCTCGTTGTGATGAAAGCTCTGAAAATTTCGCTTTGAAGTCGGACACTTGTCCAGTCAGTCTGTTATTTATCTCCTCAACACGGCTACACAAAGAGTTGTTTCACGTTTTAAGTGCAGCTAAAGCTTTTTTAATTTCATCATGTCGTGTTTTCATCTCGTCGTGAGCTGTACTCAAAGTGGCGCGTACAGCCGTGATGTTGGTCATGTTGTGTCATTTGTTTCATAATAACAGCGAACATTCTGGCAATACTAGTGACGTGCAACCGTTCCGCCCCTGCCACGTCGTTAGACATGACATTAGACACCAAAATGGGTTCGGAACTAGATTTAGGCATATTACTGGTAGACGGTCTATTTTCTAAATTTGCGTCACCAGAATAGTCAATAATATGTCGCTCGTTAGTATTCGAGTCAACTACAACGTCACTTTCATTATTTAATGGCATGTCAGAGTCGGATTCTGTCTGTGTTTGCAATATCTGGTTCTCCATCTTTGCTAATTGTTTCCTGGTCAGTACCATGCCACACGTAATGTATGACACAATAAAAATTTAAACTCTTATGTGTAATCAGAATGAATGTAAAAATTAATCTCGCTGTGTGACAATGTCTGAACAATAAAATTAATTGTCGAAAGTAGTGGTGGACTTCTGAATACTAATGGCTGCACGCCATATTACGTCGTACAGAACTAAAGTCGGCCATATTGTGAATTGATAAAACTCTATTGTTGCACTGTATGAATAATTAAAATAATTTTGGAAACCGCAATGTAGCTTAAAACCACTGCTACGGAAACGGAAATTGTGATAGATCTACCAAGCAAGCTACGATAATACAAAGCGCTTGGACAAGATTGCTGATGTAAAGATGGGGTGCCTTACCCTGTATCCGCGATTGCAGCGTTATTTCTGATGTCGACTTACATTCCACTAATTAGTCTTACTTCAATGTATTCCGGTCTCGTATCCCGTATGTCGTTTGCAATGAACATGTAACAAAAGGAAGACAATATAGTACGTATAACAAGGCATCCAGACGCGAAGTCGCCAATGTAATTATTTTTTTTTTTGGGTCATTCGTAACTGGATCGAGACCATACAATGAATTATAGTAATCCATTTAAAAAAAACATTTATACAAACTCTCGGTGTTTGAGCATGGCATTTTCGTTAAAGGTCCGTTCATGTATTTTTAACCGTGTTTCATTTCTCTGTGTGTTCACTAAATTCGATGACGACGGTGGATCGAGGTGGGCGACTTTTTGCTTAAAAGTTCGGAACTTTTTGCCATGCCAAGTCACCCAATCTTACAATGGCTAAAGACACAAAATAAAACATACATAAGTTGTTAATAACAGTGTATTCTGAAATAAAACACAATTTAAATGTACACTTACATTATGTGATTACGAGTGCCGTTTGGTTGCGACTCGTGAATAAAATAATGAAATGATTGTAGTATTAATGGCTGTGTGCCATATACGTCCGATCTGGACAAGATCTAGGAAACAAAAGATGACTCTTCCTCTTTCGCCAATAATATGACGATCAAAAATCTTCAAATGTTTCCAGCGGCTACGTACAATATTTATACAGCCGTGGACTACATCTATGGCTCAAATTATTTCTTTTTCTTATTACTTACAGTTACGTTTTCTACTAAGGAAAGCTCACCATGGAAATGTTCTATTAAAACAGTCGTAGGTAACCTTTGTTTGTCTGCTTACATGCTCCAAGAGTTAAGAAGTGTAGAAAGCATACACACACAAATCAGGAGCGGTGTTAGACAGCGGAGCACGTTGCACACCATGGTGATCACACACCCTATTATTAACCATGTCCCCCTTTTGCAGGAGACTATCATAAATGGCGGAGACTTCGACATTGTTATTGTCTTTGAGTAAAAGTGTTAGTAATGTTCGTCTCTTTTCATATTTCTTTTAGTTACCTTCTGTACTATACTGTAACAGTACCTTCTATGTATGGTCCGGGTTTCATCTTGCAATGATACTTGGCAATGTATTTTCATCCTTAAGTTTTACACACCAGTTTATATTTTCACCTGTGCCAGTTTCCGGTATTTATTGTGATACACCGTGCATTCCTCATTCTGTGAGAAGAAGCACATTAAGTCGCTGTCAGTTGCTTGTGAACGACGTCTTTTAGGTTTCCTGCCGTTAAAAATGGTTGAGGGACATAGCGGTCAGGATCAGATTCGAAGACAGCGGCGCATCTGCTCCCCAGATAGACTCAGCCGAGTCTTCCATCCTTTGCAATCTTGGTAGCCCTTCTATCTGTTAACGAGCTTTTTCTCCTGCCTCATGTATATGAACTTTTTCGTAACACTGTCAAAGAATCGTTGAATCTGGGCCATGATTCAAGAGTCCTCATACCTCATCTTAACTTCTGTCACAAGGCAGTTTGCTACCCGAGCCGCAGTCGGCTACCTATGCTGGCTATATTTGTATACAAATGGGGTTCCGTACATCGGACCTCGATTGTTTTGGGCGTATGTGCATCACAGGCCATGCCACTTTTTTTACAAAATGCTGTAAACACCAGGCTTCGTAAGCCCAAGTCGCTTTTGTTCTGAATCATCTTGCCAGTAGCCTTGACGGGTGGGCACTGTGCACATTTCACCTCACGCTTCTTGAGCATTCTGTGCAAGTCTTCATGAAAGTAGCGCCAGCAATACGACTTGTAGTTGCTTTCGGTTCCTATTCGTCTGTTTCTTCTGTCGGTGTTACTTACGGACTGCAAGATAAATCTGCTTCTTGCAGTATCCATTGTCTTCGAACACTTCCCACAGGTACTGTAATTTTCTAAACTGTGTTGCGCATTGTGTACTAAATTTCTTAACACACTGCAGTAATTGCTACATGGACGTGTAAATAATTATCTCAGTAGCAACATTAAGACGCGCGACGTCTTCGAAATATTGATGGAACAAGCGACGAACTCACGCGGATCGATACCCAAGAACGAGTTTCTCATTTAAAACGGCAGGAAAACGTACCGAGGCACATCTGCATATTTCTTGCGCTGTTAGTACTCAAACGGGTGCACTGGACGCAATTAGTAAACTCTACGTGTCATGTGGGTGTCAGGATTCATGTACAGATACTTTAAAACTTAGCTGGCATCTGTGTCCACAGAATTTCAAAGTAAAAGGTATGAACCCCGTAGTACAGACATTTGTCTCTAGAGTTGTTCTGAACCTGCAATAAATCTGTGAACATTATGGTAGTGTTTTTTCCTCAGCCGTAACGGCTGTGGGCCAAGGAGGACAGTCAAGCAGAATGTAATATTTATTGCCGACACACCCAAAAAAGCCACTGCCAACGACAACCAATCGATCCATCGAGCGCTATGTCCATCAAAGTCTGCAGCGTCACCATTCATCAACCACCTTGTGGCTTCCGAAGCTAAGGTTCAAAATGGCTCTGAGCACTATGGGACTTAACTACTGTGGTCATCAGTCCCCTAGAACTTAGAACTACTTAAACCTAACTAACCTAAGGACATCACACACATCCATGCCCGAGGCAGGAATCGAACCTGCGACCGTAGCAGTCGCGCGGTTCCGGACTGCGCGCCTAGAACCGCTAGACCACCGCGGCCGGCCCGAAGCTAAGGCCACGACCATGCAAAATACAATACCTCATTTGCATGACGTGAATCTCGTAGCGGACCGTGTAAGGGCTAGGATGATATCCACATACTTGAAATTTTATTCTTGTTCTTACTATCCGTTGTAGAGATGTATTGGCCTAATCTAAAATTATCGCACACTAAGTTGAGTTCTGGCATTCTTAAATGTTGTTTGCTTTGCTCCTAAATTATATCTGGTAATCGAAATAATGATCCAAAATGAATAATAAATCTATTGATAAAAGTGTATCTTGGTAAGTGCACATTCACATCTTTAGCACCTGTAGCTCCTCTGTACTAAAATTCTAACTCCAGAACGAGATTTTCACTCTGATATGAAACTTCCAGGCAGATTAAATCTGTGTGCCGGATCGAGACTCGAACTTGGGACCTTGGCTTTCGCGGGCAAGTGCTCTACCAACTGGTCCCAAGTTCGGGTCTCAGTCCGGCACACAATTTTAATCTGCGAGGAAGTTTCAAAATTATAACTGACCCCGCGTCATTGATTATGTACTTACCTTTCTGGAACGTACCATTAGCATGAGTAATTGCTGTGAGACAGCCACAAGGGTTACCATCAAGTAACGGCTATTAGTGCTAAAAAATATGTTCGTGAGTTCTCTATTACCTTCATGTTTCTTGATTTTGCATTTTTTTGTTCAGCAACATACTTGTTTTATCGGTACTGGGGTTGCATCATCCATGACATCTGAGGTATATCATTATGGGACATCGATATGTGCAACGTAATCCTTGTGGTTAAAAACTAGATGGATTTCAGCTAACTGTTCTGTACGAGAATTTGGAAAGGTTCCTCCCAGAATCTGTTGCGGTATTGTAGACTGCTGCACAACATCTTAAATCCCAGAACACACTCTCTCTCCTCTACATAAAACCAACCAAACATATCTGGTTCAGGAATACTGAAACATGGGTATTTATAACAGCATGGAACATTGGTATGAAGTACCCTCTGCCATCTAACATTGGTAGCAAACAACCCTCTGCCACGCATAATTGATATGAAACAAAGTCTACCATGCAACAGTATTAGAAATCACCCTCTGCCACTCCAACATTGATAGGAACCACCCTCTGCCTCGCAAAATTCGTAGGAGGAGCCATCTACCACTAAACTTCGGTAGGAATCACACTTCGTGAAGCAACGTTGGTGCAAAGCACCATTCGCCACACAATATTGATAGGAAGTATCCCTCTTCAATACAACATTTGCACAAAGTACCCTCCACAACGCCACTATAGTAAGAAACACCCTCTACCACGCAAGATTCGTCGCGTAGCGGACCCCGGGGAGAGCAGGGATGGCTACAACGCCTGGATGGCAGGCAGCGAAGAGCTGAGGCGGGGCGGCAGGCTTGTGAAAGCCCAGAGAGAAGCGGCTGTCAAAATTACACTACTGGCCATTACATTTGCTACACCAAGAAAAAATGCGGATGATAAACGGGTATTCATTGGACAAATATATTATACTAGAACTGACTTGAGATTACATTTTCACGCAATTTGCGTGCATAGATCCTGAGAAATCAGTACCCAGAACAACCACCTCTGGCCGTAATAACGGCCTTGATAAGCCTGGGCATTGAGTCAAACAGAGCTTGGATGGCGTGTACAGGTGCAGCTGCCCATGCAGCTTCAACACGATACCACAGTTCATCAAGAGCAGTGACTGGCGTATTGTGACGAGCCGGTTGATCGGCCACCATTGACCAGACGTTTTCAATTGATGAGATATCTCGAGAATGTGCTCGTCAGGGCAGCAGTCGAACATTTTCTGTATCCAGAAAGGCCCATACAAGACCTGCAACATGTGGTCGTGCATTATCCAGCTGAAATGTAGAGTTTCGCAGGGATTCAATGAAGGGTAGAACCACGGGTCGCAACACATCTGAAATGTAACGTCCGCTGTTCAAAGTGCCGTCAATGCGAACAAGAGGTGACCGAGACGTGTAACCAGTGGCACCCCATACCATCACGCGGGTGATACGCCACTATGGCGATGACGAATACACGCTTCCAATGTGCGTTCACCGCGATGTCGCCAAACAGGGATGCGACCATCACGATGCTGTAAACAGAAACTTGGTTCATGCGAGAAAATGACGTTCTGCAATTCGTGCTCCCAGGTTCGTCGTTGAGTACACCATCGCAGGCACTCCTGTCTGTGATGCGGCGTCAAGGGTAACCGCTGCCGTGGTCTCCGAGCTGATAGTCCATGCTGCTGAAAACGTCGTCGAACTGTTCGTGCAGATTGCTGTTGTCTTGCAAACGTCCACATCTGTTGACTCAGGGATCGAGATGTGGCTGCACGATCCGTTACAGCAATGCGGATAAGATGCCTGTCATCTCGACTGCTAGTGATACGAGGCCGTTGGGATCCAGCACGGCGTTCCGTATCATCCTCCTGAACCCACCGATTCCTTATTCTGCTAACAGTCATTGGATCTCGACAAACGCGAGCAGAAATGTTGCGATAGGATAAACCACAATCGGGATAGGCTACAAGCCGACCTTTGTCAAAGTCGGAAACGTGATGGTACGCATTTCTCCTCCTTACACGAGGCAACACAACAACGTTTCACCAGGCATCGCCGGTCAACTGCTATTTGTGTATGAGATATCGGTTGGAAACTTTCATCATGTCAGCACGTTGTAAGTGTCGCCACCGTCGCCAACCTTGTGTGAATGCTCTGTCGGCTAAATTTCGAGTCTGTAGCACGTCATCTTCGTGGTGTAGCAATTTTAACGGCCAGTAGTGTACTACTTCTGATCGACTCCTTCCTTACGTGACGTCGGTGTAGGGTAGCGAACACGACCTCACTGCGCACGGAGAGAGCTTGGGCCTCAGAAGATAGCCTGTGTCCGGGCCAGATGGCTGCAACATGCAAACGCCCAGCTTAGATGACACCTAAACTCAGTGCTTGGAACACGACCCTATTCCGTGATTTGTGCTGCAAATGCGAAGGATCAGCAGCGTGCAAATACTGACTGGAGGCTTGCTGTGGTAGCCAATCATCTGTTGGACGACCACGTTCCGTCAGTCGTGATGTGTAGCGTAGAGACGCTCCCACTGTGATGACGCGCCCATCACAGTGGCGGAATTATGGTGGTGGCATGGACGGAATGCGACGCACTACCCCAAGGGCAGGAGTCTGGCTACAGCTGGACTGACTCAGGATGACCTGCTGCACTGTGGCACTAAGTCCGAATGGGATACTTCCCAGGAGACCATACAGCAATCAGATTTTTATAATTTCTGTATTGATGGTACATGAAGCTTTGAACTCAAATATCAAACAGAAAAAGCAGCTAAAGGCAACCCAAAAAAAATCTCGATAAAATATACTTTGAATTTTTTTGAGCGACTTTCGCACCCTAAAGCAGTAATAATTTTTTCGGCAGGCAGTATGGTACTGTGTTGTAAAATGATCACCTGTCAAGTGAACGACCTGACTTTAATTCCCATACGATGGAAATTCTTAAACGAATGTGACTGTGGTTCGGGGATTTCCATGAAGTGTGAAACCCATAAATATGGAAAAACATCGGTGACATTTCGGATTGATAATCACTGTATCGCTGATTCGTGTCTGGTTTCAGTCACAATTTTTTCGGTATTTTCCTTGCAGTTCGAATACATACATCATTTAACTTTAAAATTCGTGAAATATATGCTAATTAACACATGTTTAATTGACAGTTTAATGAAAAATGCATATCTTTCTGTTTTAATAACATATCATATAAAAATATACAGTTTGAATTGCAAATATAAATTCTTCATAGACGATATTTTATGAAAGACCGTTAATAAAGATCGTTTAATTTTTTTTTAAATTACAAATAATTTTTTCAACTTTCTGTAACTTTCTCTTTACAGAAATGGTTGTAGAAAATGCAGCTTTGTTTAAAAACTTACCGCGGCTGGTATTCAAGCCCAGACTGCCTACATGGTGCTAAAGTACTCTGCTGCAGAGCCGCACTGCTTGTGGATGAACTGTCCTTCGTTGGGTATTAAGGAGGCTTGGGAAAAATCAAAATCGACTTTTTGAGAGTTACTTAGAAATTGTTTATGTGATTGATGTTTGAATTGTGATCTTCACGTATCATAAATGTAAAAAATTACAAATATCCAACTGTCGGAACTCGAACTCGTTACCGCTGCTGTCTGCTCCGTTTTGGTTTCCTGTCCCTATCCCCGACACACTAGTCGAAATGCTGGACTGCCAATGAAACTGCTGCAAAAATTACTTCTCTTTATTTGAAGTAACAGCACATCTTGAAGGTCGGTGGCGCCACTTCTAGTCATGTAATCGCATCACCACCAAAACCTCCATGCGGAGAAATCCCCTTGCCAGCAGTGCAAACACTGTGCATTACCACCATACAAAAATTACCGTCGCGCAAAAAACCAAGAATTCAGTCGCTGCAGCCAAAGTGACAACACTCTGCATTCATCAGCTACCAGCGGTTGTTGCAATATTCCTCAATGATTTGTTCCTAAATTGGTAGCGTCACTACTGTAGAAAACTGCTGTCTATCACGCAATATTGTTATGAAGCAACCTGTGCCACACAACACTGGTACGTAGCACCCACATTGATAAGAAACAATCTCTACCAGCAACATTGGTCAGAATCACCGGCCTCCACTCAACATTGGTGGGAAACATCACTCTGTGGCACATGATTGGTATTAGTGGTGGGCAGGAAATCGCGTATCTGTTAGAAATCACAGTGACTGAGAAGTCACAGATATCACAGTAGCAACTTTACAGAATCTAACTGCGATTTCAGTCACAGTTAGCAGTCGCAAGTTGTAGTTCACATTCAAAGACGTGAGTCATCTATTGGTCGAATTTAGCACTGCTTTCTGCGATTTCAGTGACAAGTCGCAACTAAGAGTCGCAAGTAGCAACTAAAAAGCGCGGATAACAGTGGCATCTGTTGGCCAAAGTGCGTACTACGTCCATCTTTGCGGTACGCTATGGAGTCCAACTGCGATATCCGTGACAAGTTGCAACTAAGAGTCGCAAGTAGCAATTAGAAAGCGCGGTGAACAGTGCCATCTGTAGGCCAAAGTTCGTACTACGTCCATCTCTGCGATACGGTATCGAGTCTAACTGCGATTTCCGTGACAAGTCGCAACTAAGAGTCGCAAGTAGCAACTAAAAAGCGCAGTTAACATTCTTTGTCGAGTCCCATCTGTTGATCGACTTTCGTACTTCGTTATAAGGACGTGAGATGTGATCGATGTATGGTCGAAGAGCTGAACCATGGCCTATGTTATAGGCGGCTGATTCGATCCCATTAGTTAGGTCTACGTTACTGGGATTTCCCCAACTAGTTGAAAATTCCCAGAGTGGGGACAGTATTTCCTGATTTTCTTCCATTTCGTCTCTGGTCGTTCAAGGGTTTACTTCTTGTTTCTGCCAAGATGAAGCGATCACGGAGGAGCGAATTGTGGAATCATTTCACTGTTCTGGATGAAGAGTTTGCGAAATGTGGTTTATGTGGCAAAAAGTTGTCGTACAGAACCAGCACGACGAACTTGAAGAAACATATCGGAAGGTCGCATGTAATGGTGAACTTTGCGACAAATTCTTCAAGATCCGTCGACCCTGTGTTGCCAGAGCCAGGTACGTTGCAACAACTGGTTGTTTTATGGGATGATTAATTGTATTTTGTCTGCACTCTTTTTAAAACAGCGCTGTTAATACCAAGAAAACAACATGCTAGGCTGTGTGATATTTTAAGTAGATCATTTAGAAAATTTACTCTTGGGGATAGGATTGTACTTTCAATTTTCTACCTATGGTATATGCGTTTGTAAGTGTAATAATCCCCATTGTTGCCAGAGCCAGGTATGTTGCAACAACTGATTGTTTCATGGGATGATTAATTGTTTTTTGTCTGCACTCTTTTTAAAACAGCGCTGTTAATACCAAGAAAACAACATGCTAGGCTGTGTGATACTTTAAGTAGATCATTTAGAAAATTTACTCTTGGGACTAGGATTGTACTTTCAATTTTCTACCTGTGGTATATGCGTTTGTAAGTGTAATAATCCCCATCGAGCTTAACTGAAATTTGAACGAGATATTCTCGCCGTCCGTGGCACTTGAAATGTGCGCCATTGTGTTGTGCTGTTGGCAATGCCAATAAGAATTCGACATAAACGCCCGACGCAGCCGTTACCAACATGCACGCACAACATTTACACAGGGAAACACTTATTGCTTATAATTTCATCCAACACGACCATTTCCTGTGGAAATTGCGCAGTTGCTCCTAGAATAGTTAAATGACATTAACTGTCCGAATTATAGTGAAGATTTCAGCTTCTTTAAGTATAAAATTCGTGTTGAAAATATATAGCGTAGTGTAACAGGCTGCAAAGCAACCCGCGAGCCCGCTCTATTTAAACTAGAACGTGGATGTTCACTTCCCTGAAATTTATGTTCTACGTCAGACATTAATTAGAAATAAGTTTCCACTTTTTTTGTTGCTGTATAGTGTAACTCAAGGCTGCGATTTGATTTTGATTGTACCAAATTAACATCGAGTGAAGTGCGTTGTAATTTAAAATCTGAATGGTGTATTGTATTTCACGTGGCTCTTAATTACTGTTGTATAAGATTTCAAACTTGAAGTGGCGCGAGGAAAGGTTTACATTTTACGTATAATTAATAGAACAGAACAGAATCTTTATTTGCCTATCAGTATGTTATCCATACAGTTGGCGTCGTCAATAATTGAATACATAGAAGCAAAATATAATTATGCAAGTATTTATGTGCAGGACAAATATACATATGCTAAAATAATGGTAATAATAAAATAATCATAATTACAGTGGTACTACACAGTGTTAACATAGCAGCAGTAGTAATAGTTAATTACATTTATCACATATCATACAAAAGTATCTACATAATTATGTGTTATCTTATGTACCCTGTAGAAAAAAAGTGTGAATGCTTATACATTACTGTCTCACACCTATAGTCATACTTCATTATGTAGTTACCACCTGGTTACTGCTAGTGCATATTTCCTGTCTATCACTGTTTAGAAACTCATCAGTTGAGAAGTATAGCATACATTCGAACCACACTTCTATGGGATGCTTCAAACTATTCATTAATAGATTGCTTTCTGTTCTTATGATTTAATCTCAATCTTGAGTATGAAGATCTAGATTACTGTTATTTTGGATGTTATGGGCATGGAGTTGTGATCTTAAATTAAAATTCTTAATGTAAGTACACAGTCGGGGCAGAGTCATTATCTTGAATTCTTTAAAGCGTTTTTTTGCAGCATTGTCTTGGTGGTGGATGCAACATACATCTGCTTTCTTCTACCACTTCAAGATGGTACTTGAATTCACTGAGTTACCCCAAAACAGTATTCCATACTGCAATCGTGAATGGAAGAAAGAAAAATATGCAGAAATTAATAAATGTTTACTAATAATGCATCTCATGTTGTGTAGTAGGAAGAGAGTACTAGCAAGTTTGCCACACAGATGATTTATATGCTTATCTCATGCGAGTTTTTGATGTAAATGCAATTCCAGTAATTTAACACATTTTGTGTCTTGTTTAAATGTCTTTAGTGTGAAGTAAACTACCTCCATTTTTATTATATGTATTGATAATTGATTGGCCCTGCACCAGTCACTGCTCGTTTCACTTGCAACTTTGTAGTATTCTAAAATATATTTCTGATTTTCTCCATCAGTGAAGAGTGTCATGCCATCAGCACACAGTACTTGGAAAGCAAATTGTACTCTAAATGTATATCCTGCCTCTGTTGCTGACACAATCTGTATGCTGATGTTCAGCTTATTGTTTTATAGGTGAAGCCTCTCTTGCAGTGGAGTTGCCAGAAGAAGGCACCACAGCCAGCAGCACGCAGGGGGAAGCAGTTCCCTCCACATCGCAGTATCAGACAGCCATCACAGAATACGTTCCCAAAAAGGTGGGACTGATTCAAAAGAAGAAGGTGGATAGCAAATTAATGGGTCTGTTCACAAAAGACTATCAACCTTTCTCTATTGTAAATGACTCAGGATTTCGTAGTTTTGTACATGCACTGAATCCATGCAATACCGAGTAGAAGGACTGCAACAAATGTAATGTTGCCAGCAGCATATGCAGAAGCAAATGCGAAGTACAACAAAAGCTGCAAGGCATAAAGACAATCTGTCTAACAACAGATTGCTGGACATCAGCTTCTAATGAAAGTTACATGGCTGTAACTGGACATTTCATAAATGAACAATTCAGATTACAGTCTGTACTGCTGGAAATGCAGTCATTTCAGTGGTGCCCATACCAGCTCAAATTTGTCCACAGCTTTGATTAAAATTACGGACAAATTTAGTCTTGGTGGCAAAATTTTAATGGTAGTCACGGACAATGCACCAAATTTAAAAAATGCTATTTCCACCATTCTCAAGTGGAAACATTTTGGTTGTTATGCTCACACTCTTAATTTAGTTGTGCAGGATGCACTTAAAAATGTTCAGGAAGTTCACCAGAAAGTCAAGACAATTGTAGGTTTTTTTAAAAGGCGCAGCAGTGCAACAGAGCGGCTCTTAACATGCCAACAGAACAGTGGCAAAGTAAACATCAGGAAATTGATCCAGGACGTGCCCACAAGGCGGAATTCAACCCTGTTCATGTTGGAACGAATTGTCGAATTGTCAGAGGCAGTGAAAATTACAGTTGCCCTTTGTAACAGGCCCACAGATCTTCCGTCACTGTCAAATGATGAGTGGGAAATCTGCTCCGAACTCTGTTCAATTTTGAAACCGTTTGAGCAGGTTTCGAGGCAGCTCAGTGCAGAGGAGTACCCAACTGGCAGCTTGGTAAGTTAATAATTTACTTTATTTGGCTCATGTAAGTTCAATGTCATTTTATTGTATACTTTCCTTATATGTTCTGTAGTTGTTAGCATATTTGTCTCATTTTTCAGGTTATAGTCCTGACACGTGGACTTCTGGCAGTATGTGACGAAATAGCCAAAATGCAGTTACATGAAGTTTCAAGGAAAGTTGTTTTGGCACTAAAAGAAGGGCTTACAAACCGGTTTTCGAATCTTGAGCAGAGCAAGTCCATTGCCCTTGCTACACTGCTGGATCCACGTTTCAAATTGCTGGCATTTCAGAACCAGGCACCAGCAGACAACACGAAGAAACAATTAATTAATATTGTTGCACAGAAACTGGCAAAATGTAGGCCAGTAGGTATTCAGCCTTCACAATCTGTTGAGCCAAACAATTTGGCAACTGAGTCCTTCTCTGTGTGGGGCATATTCGATAAGTTAGTGAAACATGCACAGCCACAGGGCACAGAACAGTCATGTGCTATTGTAGAGGTTCGAAGGTACATTGACAGCTCAGTCATCAGTAGAAATGAGGATCCTCTGGCATGGTGGAGACAAAATCAATACATATACCCAACCATTGCAAAGGTAGTGAAAGAGAGGTTTAATGTTGTAGCAACTTCTGTGCCTTGTGAGAGGGTCTTCTCAAAAACTGGACATTTAATAAATGACAGAAGAACCCGCCTCAAGCCATCGAATATAGAAAAACTAATATTTCTGAATGCCAATGGTACCTGTGATTAGTGCTGGTAAGTGATACATCATTAGAACACAGTACATTGTTAAACTACTCATAATCAAAATAGTTGTATATAAACAAGAATAATTATCATCTTCAATATGTTTCTTACATGCATTCACTGTCTTGCAGAAAATTCTGGACCCGTGTGAGGTTTGCCTCCATGGAGGTAACTACGCACTTTCAACACAAGCGAACAAGACCACACAACTGTATGATGCCTAGCAAAATGTACAATATGTGAGTATTTGTGTCCAATATGTGTAGGAAACCTTTTACTCTTCTCGAGCACATGTTGTCATGTAGAAAATTGTGAACTCATTTGTATTTTTGTTATATGCAGGTAACTGGGCACTTTCAACACAAGCAAACAAGACCACACAACTGTATGATGCCTAGCAAAATGTAAAATATGTGAGTATTTGTGTCCAATATGTGTAGGAAACCTTTTACTCTTCTCGAGCACATGTTGTCATGTAGAAAATTGTGAACTCATTTGTATTTTTATTATATGCAGGTAACTGGGCACTTTCAACACAAGCAAACAAGACCACATAACTGTATGATGCCTATCAATGTTACAACATGTGAGTGAGTGTCCAGTATGTAGATGAAACATTTTATTCTTCTAATGCATATGTTTTCATGAAAAAAAATCAACTGGGAATTCATTTGTATTTTGATCACATGCAGGTAACTGGGCACTTTCAACACAAGTGAACAAGACCACACAACTGTATTATGCCTAGAAAAATGTAAAATGTGAGTATTTGTGTCCAATAAGTGTAGTAAACCTTTTACTCTTCTCGAGCATATGTTGTCATGTAGAAAATTGTGAACTCATTTGTATTTTTATTATATGCAGGTAACTGGGCATTTTCAACACAAGCAAGCAAGACCACACAACTGTATGATGCCTAGCAAAATGTAAAATATGTGAGTATTTGTGTCCAATATGTGTAGGAAACCTTTTACTCTTCTCGAGCACATGTTGTCATGTAGAAAATTGTGAACTCATTTGTATTTTTATTATATGCAGGTAACTGGGCACTTTCAACACAAGCAAACAAGACCACACAACTGTATGATGATTAGCAAAATGTAAAATATGTCAGTATTTTGGTGTTTCATAATTCATGCTAAGAATAATTTTGTCGGAATAAGTTATTTAGGATGTAAGGGATATAACTAGGAACATGAATGAAATGAAATGTTTGGGCTCTGGTTCACTTTGTAACTGTGCAAAGTTGAGTGTTATAATGTATTGCACTAAGATAATAGCATAATCCTTACACTATAAAGGATCACAAACAAGTCATTCGTCATACACTGTGGGCTTACTAAAATTTAATTTATTTTCCTTTTGTTGCAGACACCTTTCACTTACTGGAAGTATTTCACTTTGGCATAAATGTGAGTTACATCTCTAGCATCAAAAGATTGGTAACACAGACCACTGATATCACTTCCAAGACTGTGTTTTCTTTGTCATATTAGTTTCTGTTTGTTGAAAAACACAGATTTAGTTTTGTTGATATATGCAAGGTAATGAACAATTTAATGAGGCAGAGACCACATATTTTTAACCAGAATTTCATCATCATCCACTACTACATTTAAATCTTATAGATCGTCAACTATTTGTTCATTCGTTTGTCCACAGAAAGGTGACAGAGGAACAGGTCATACTGGGAGCAGTAGGTCTGTGACTTGGATGCAGCACAGTTACTGATTTGATGCCATTAAGGCACAAAGCTTTGAAATGATTAAAATGGTGAGTGAATGTAAATACTGGAAGTGTTATTTCTTTATACTAAAACCTGCTACTTTAAATTATGTTTCAGAAATATCTTGAGCACCTCGACTTGAAAAATAACAGGAATACCATCTAGAATATTACAAGTGAGGACAGTCACTCAATGATAATCCATGAGCTTAGGCTGAAGGAAAAAAATTCTATATATGTAATAAAAGTTGATTGTAATGTGTGATGTTGTAGACATACAATAATCTGTTTTGTGCTATCTTTTACATAATGAATTTGGTGACAACATGTGGATCAAAACTGAAATGAGCAAAGAATACCAACCAAATTTAAGACCCAAAAACCAGAAAGAGCCACGACCAGCGGTGGAACACACGCAAGTTTGAAAAATTTGTTCCAAATGCACACTAATAGTGATTTTTTTTTCTTTTTTCTTTTTGTTGTTGTTGATTGTAGATGTACATATATGTTCCTGTCTCCCGCTAAAAATGAACCATCCCAACTAGCAAATTTTAGTTTGTTATTTAGAACTTTTTTAATTGCATTAATTAAGAGCCACCTGCACTTTGAGAGGACTAGAACTGTTGAGATTTTATTATTCATTCAATAAAAAGATTAATATGTGGGGTATGTGAAATGTGTGTACATGTTTGTTTTGCTCATACTTGTACAAATGTTTCATGTAACCTGGCGAGGCGAACCCAAGATTCAAGAAGAAGAAGAGGAGGAGGAGGAGGAGGAAGAAGAAGAAGAAGAGGAGGAGGAGGAAGAAGAAGAGGAGGAGGAGGAGGAGGAAGAAGAGGAGGAGGAGGAGGAGCAAGAAGAAGAGGATCCCTCAAGACTGCAACATAAAATATTTAATATGTAGCACAACAACTGCACACAGTTGATAACGTCCTTCTGGGGTTTTGAGGAGCTGGTTTTCCTTCAGACCGTGGGCAAATGCCAGGACGTACAAGTTTCCAGCTCAGAAAATGCTCATTTTCATGAATTTGTCAGTAAAATGCTGTAGATAAATACCAACAGAAAAATGCTTCCTGTAACACAGATCTTTTAGTAAAAAATGTGTCCTAATAACACAATTTGTAACTTTTTTAAATATTTGCAGTCTGTGTAACTTGAAAAACTGAATTATGTAGAAGAAACAGCTTGTCTACATAACAATGTAACTGTATTTACACCAACATTATATAATTTAATATTTACTGACAATGCCATATGTAAAACCATAGATAAATAAAATCTATTTGAATTTAAACAGAAATACAGTAGCTGCCACCACATATTTGACATTTCCTGAACCTGTTCAGTAAATTATAAGTGTGCATTTTACCTGGTAGGAAATAGCTCTTATCCCTTGCAATAGCCAGTCAGATGGCATTAGATATGTGCTCAAGGTCACAAGGTTACTGCTCACTGGACTCGCTAGCATTTCCCGAGACCACCTGCTAATGCACTGTTAAGTCTCTTACAAAGCTAAAAATATACAGAATTTAATGAAGTTTGTTCTTGCAGTTGCAGGTAAGTTCACCAGGTGAGAATGTACCTTTCCAGCACCCAGTGTCTTTCTTTGAACCAAATTAAGAGCAAGGGCTGCAGACAAGTTTAAAATTTGGAGAGCAAGTTTAACATTTCATCTTTCTAATAGACATGGGTAAACAGTCCCATTTCAATGTGAAAAATCTGAATATCTGCATATGTTACTCCCTAAATGTAGCTGTAGTGTCACCATCTTCTTAAAACCAAACTGCTGTGAATTGTTCAACTTGCTTGCTCCAAGCCAGCCACTTATTACATAGGGCCTATACATTTTAAACTTAGGCACTGGAAAAGGAATTGCAACTGAGACTTCATACTGGCATCACGATCTAGGTGTTCACCCTTAAAATTTATCTCGGCAGGATTACTGAAGTATTACTTGGTCTTTATGTTAACTACACTATTTTTAAAAACAAGTCCAATAACCTCATACTCAAAATTATTGGCAACTTACTTTACATATTAAAAAAAAATCTGCCTCAGTGGTTTTAACGCTTGTAGTATGCCTCAGCTTGGGACTGTGTGTGCATACTGTATGACGACACGCACTTTCAGCATCAGTAATGGTTGGCCAAACAGCTGTAACTGAATGTATTTTATCAATAAGAAGCAGGAGTGCCCATTTCTTCTGAAAATATCATTTAGAGACAAGTAACCTAAAATAATGTGTTTGATTCTGCTTCCAATACGACAATTATCGTAAATACTCCACCTGCCTACAGGAATTTGCAATGTTAACACAGCAGAACTCTGACATCTGTATAAGTGTAATGAAACAAAGACAATAGTATTGGATCATATGAGTGCCTCGCTTTTGTTCCCACAGTGTTCAAAACTATGGAGGAAAATTTTACACCTGGCGTTCTACATAGCATCTGCACACAAGAACTTTTTGCTGACACTACAAGCACCTTCATAAGTAAACTTTTCCTGGTTTACCTTCAAGTACTGCACTTAAATGATTCCTGATTTAAGATCTGTACTTCCCACTTTCATAATGGGCTCAAAATGCATACTCTAGACCTTGGGCTATATTCCAGGTCAGTGTCACACCAAGCTTCTGTGGAAAGGGGGATGGGGGGCGGCGGCATGTCACACTCTCCAACAAGTCTTTACCAGTAATTAAATGGTGGAAAATTTTTGGGTATAGGACTGCTTAACACGTGGAAAATATTTTATTTATTCACTCACTGTATTTAATATTTATCATTCCTTTAAAATCGCATAAGAACTTCAAATTATACACAGTTCAATCACTCATTATGCACACTTATTTCATAATTATGGCACTTTTAAACTGCAAATCCTCTAAGAGCTGACTTGAATATTCACGATTCTCTCCCAAGAGCCTTGAAGTGGATAGATACGTACAGAAACCAGTAATCGGGGTTGGAACTGCGTCTGCAAAATTAAAAGGATTATTAAACATTTTTGCTGTCACTAATTACAAGCAATGTAATTGACAGAGTAGTATTACTAATATTTGCTGTCATGAAAGCCATTCAATGGGGGACGTTTCACATTTGCAAGAACGATCTCATTTAAGTAATTAAGTTCATCGAAATCTTAGAAACTAACCTCTCGTCTGACGAAGACAGTCTAAAGACGCAGTGGCTGTTGACGATAATATTTCGAATTATCGCTTTACTGAGTGACTGAAATGTAGTTCGGGTACCTGTGAACATAACAATACGTTAGAGTTCTTTTTTCTAAACACGAACTATTACGGTACTGTTTGGCTACTAACATATTAATTACACTATAAATATTTTCACAATTGTTTCTTTAATACAAAAGTAAAGCCAACGGAAGAACAATTGTAAAACACACTTACTAATGTCAGTTTTCTTGAGATGCAATTCTCTGTGTGAACACATGTAACTTTTTCATTCGGAGATAAGTCGCAGAAGTAGCAGAAATCGCAGAAGTCGCAGAAATCGCAGAAGTCGCAGAAATCGCAGAAGTCGCAGAAATCGCAGAAGTCACAGAAATCGCAGAAGTAGCAGAAATCGCAGAAGTAGCAGAAATCGCAGAAATCGCAGAAGTAGCAGAAATCGCAGTGGTAGAGTGCGGAGGGATACAAGAGCTGGATTCCTTAACTGCGACAAATCACAGTTAAGAATAACAGATACTGAAAAGTAGCATTCACAGAAATCACTGATATCGGAAAATCGCAGTTTTGCCCATCACTAATTGGTATGAAGCATCCTCGACCTCACAACACTGGTAGGAAAGACCCTCCTCCATACCACCTTAGTACCAAGCTTCCTTTGCTTATTAACATTGGTACGAAGCAACCTACGCAACAGAAAATTTATACGAATCATCCTCTGCCGTACATATCGGTACAAAGCACCCTCTTCCACGCAACATTGGTAGGAAGTATCCGTCTGCCGCACAACATTGGTAAGAAGCCGCCTCCACCATGTAACACTGGTAAGATGCACTCTGTACCACGCAACATTGGTAAGATGCACACTGCACCGAGCAATATTGATAGGACGTTCTTACGAGGCAAACTTTACCATGTCGCGTTGATACGAAGAACCCTCCGCCCTGCAACTTTGGCACTAAGCACCTTCTCTCATTTACTTTTTACTTTTTGTTAAGCATGTTTGCGCCCACGTATCAGTAGTTCTCGTATGATATGCGATGGTGAGAAGTAATCTATTTTACGTGCAGTAACGTCAGCTGTTTCCACACGTGCTCCCCCCTCCCCCGCCCCCTGCCCGTCGTCTTCACAACTGTTCCAGCGCACGACGACACGGCATGCACATTGTTGCTGACGAGTGGTACATCTGGAGGGGCGAGGGCATGATAATTTTAACATGGTTTTTGTTCTCTGATGAAAAGCAGATGTTCAGTTCTTCACCTATCCCGCTAAGAGGACGATATTTTCCTTTGTAAAAATTCCCGTGTTCCTCCTCAGGGTTAAAGCTATGCCCACAGCTAATTTAGTCTAAATCAGTTCATGTGTTTAGGCGTAACAACATAATCGAGACAGTTATTTTCGCAGTTAATAATATTATGACTGTATAACATCCACATTGACATCAGAGGGTCCAACAGAGCTCGTGCACGGCACCATGATGGCCAAGGAATATCGTACATTGGTTGCAAACTACCGCTTCACACGATCCTCCTTCCCAACAGCAAGACACCGTTCAATCTTTCGACAAACTTTGTTGTATGGGAGCGAAAGCTGGGTGGATTCAGGTAACCTTATCAATAAGGTTGAGGTTACAGATATGAAAGTAGCTGGGATGATTGCAGGTACTAGTAGATGGGAACAATGGCAGGAGGGTGTCCACAATGAGGAAATCAAAGAAAAATTGGGAATGAACTCTATAGCGGTAGCAGTCAGGGCGAACAGGCTTAGATGGTGGGGTCATGTTACACGCATGGGAGAAGCAAGGTTACCCAAGAGACTCATGGGTTCAGCAGTAGAGGGTAGGAGGAGTCGGGGCAGACCAAGGAGAAGGTACCTGGATTCGGTTAAGAATGATTTTGAAGTAATAGGCTTAACATCAGAAGAGGCACCAATATTACCACTGAATAGGAATTTTATAAGGGGGGCTATGCTCCAGACTGAACTCTGAAAGGCACAATCAGTCTTAAATGATGATGATGATGATGAATGCACAATGTGTTTAAAGATTAAAAACAGTCTTGATCGCAACTTTTTATTTTTATTGGAGTAACCGGTGTCGATTCTATTTAAGAACTATCTTCAGACTCCAGAACGGTGGGTTGACTCCGTGGTGTTCCCTGGAAGACGACGGATTCTCTCTCTCCTATCGGCATGATGAGAAAGATATCGTAATTTATAAGACCATGCAACGCTCTGCCACTGCACCAACGTCCAGTGCCGACGGTCACGTGCCGATTTCAATGGTAAATGCCCCTATCTTGTGTTGACAATGAAACATGCATGGATCATTGGCTGTGGAGGCCCATCACTAGATGTGTTTGGTGCACTGTGTGTTCAGACACACTTGTACTCTGCCCAGCATTAAAGTCTGATGTCAGTCTCACCACAGTTCGCCGCCTGTCAAGTGTTACCAGTCTGCCGAGCCTACGACGTCCAACATCTATAATGAGAGGAGGTCATCCAACCCCACGACGTCTCGACGTGGTTTCACCATTTATTGAAGACACTCACCACAACACTCATCGAACATTCGAACAGTCATGCAGTTTTTGAAGTGTTCGTGCCGAGCGTAGTGGCTACCACAATCTGCCCTTGATCTAACTCAGATGTATAGCGCGCCTTCCCCATTCTAAACACTGACAGCACACTCACCGATACGACATGCATCGTGCGTGCGTCTAACTAGCAGCTGTTCCTCGCCAGGTGACGCAGCTATCGCCTGGACTTGTTTATGTCGATAGTAAGTAGGTAGTCATAAAGTTCTGGCTGATCAGAGTATAAGCTATCGTAGTTCCCTCGAACTTAAAATCGTGTCCATTATCTGGAAGTAAGCACATATCAGACCGTTCTCCTAGAAGGGTAGCAAGTGATCCACAAAACTATCGTCCAATATCCTTGACATTCATTTCTTGTAGAATCTTAGGAAATATCCTGGGCTCAAACATAATGAAATACCTCAAACAGAAGACCTTCCGAATGGCATTTAGCATGGAATTCGAAAGCAGGTTATGTGAAACCCAGGTCTGACAATCCTCACATGACATCCTGAAACCCATGTATCACGGCGGTCAGGTAGATGCAGTATTTATCGATTTCCGAACTCAGTACCACATTTATACTTATTATCAAAATTACGATCAGCGAAATTTGTGACAGGACTGATGATACAGTATACATGTAGCAGCAGCAGTAGAGGTAGTAGTTTTATTTATCTGTGGATCAGCTTTAAAAGGATTCTGGACGTGTCGCGATTCCTATCTAATGAGTAAGATGTTGAGATGAAAAGGGGGACCTTTTTCCCATTAATCAGCCTTTTGTGCCGGCCGGGGTGGCCGAGCGGTTCTGGGCACTACAGTCTGGAACCGCGCGACCGCTAAGGTCGCAGGTTCGAATCCTGCTTCGGGCATGGATGTGTGTGATGTCCTTAGGTTAGTTAGATTTAAGTAGTTCTAAGTTCTAGGGGACTGATGACCTTAGAAGTTAAGTCCCATAGTGCTCAGAGCCATTTTTAATCAGCCTTTTTCCTGATTTGGTGGGGCCACCACGAATTCCTCTCTTTTGGAAGTCTCTTCATCTCAGAGCCGCCACGCGTGAATAGCCGAGCGGTTCAAGGCGCTGCAGTCATGGACTGTGCGGCTGATCCCGACGGAGGTTCGAGTCCTCCCTCGGGTATGGGTGTGTGCATCTGTCCTTAGGATAATTTAGATTAAGTAGTGCGTATGCTTAGGTAATGATGACCTTAGAAGTTAAGTCCCATAAGTTTTCACATTCATTCATTCTCAGAGCTGTAATTGCACTTAAAGTCCTCCATTATTCGTTGGATATAAACTAACAGCAAAAAAATTGCAAAATCGAGAAAGAGTTGTCCAACACAAAGGAAAGTTGGTAAGAGTATTTCTACATCTGAAAGATGATGTCTATTCAAATTTCACGCTACTGTGATGACGCAAACCAGGTTTGCTTTAAATAGCCACTGTAATGGTGTTGAGCGTTAGTTACCTTTGAGAATGGACGTGGTGAATTAGCGAAGAATGCCATGAAGGAGGCAAAGACGCCCTTATAAACCTCAATGAGTTTGAGTGAGGCTGTGCAATAGGCCTAAGAGAATCTGGATACCTCTTCTGCGATATTTCAGGAAGACTTGGCAGGAATGTAGCCACTGTACATGACTCCTGGCAGCGGTGGTTACGAGAATGTATGCTCGCAATAAGACCGGGCTCCGGATAACCACTCGGCAATACCGATAGGGAAGACCATCGTGCTCGGCGTGCGGCTCTGGAGCATCGTGCTACATCTGCAGCAGCTATTTGAACAGCATTTGGCACAGTATTGACACAACGAACTGTTACTTCAAAAACAGCACCGAGTTAGGTGTCCCACGGCGTGCAATCCACTGACGCCAAACCACTGCCATTTGGAATATCAGCGGCGAAAGGCGAGAGCTCATTGAAAGGCAGGGTGGAGGTCTGTTGTGTTTTCTGATGGAAGATGCACTACTGGCCATTAAAACTGCTATACAAAGAAGAAATGCAGATGATAAACGGGTATTCATCGGACAAATATATTATACTAGAACTGACATTACATTTTCACGCAATTTGGGGGCATAGATCATGAGAAATCAGTACCCAGAACAACCACCTCTGGCCGTAATAACGGCCTTGATACCCCTGGGCATTGAGTCAAACAGAGCTTGGATGGCGTGTACAAGCTGCCCATGCAGCTTCAGCACGATACCACAGTTCATCAAGAGCAGTGACTGGCGTATTGTGACTAGCCAGTTGCTCGGCCACCAATGACCAGACGTTTTCAATTGGTGAGAGATTTGGAGAATGTGCTGGTCAGAGCAGCAGTCGAACATTTTCTACACTCCTGGAAATGGAAAAAAGAACACATTGACACCGGTGTGTCAGACCCACCATACTTGCTCCGGACACTGCGAGAGGGCTGTACAAGCGATGATCACACGCACGGCACAGCGGACACACCAGGAACCGCGGTGTTGGCCGTCGAATGGCGCTAGCTGCGCAGCATTTGCGCACCGCCGCCGTCAGTGTCAGCCAGTTTGCCGTGGCATACGGAGCTCCATCGCAGTCTTTAACACTGGTAGCATGCCGCGACAGCGTGGACGTGAACCGTATGTGCAGTTGACGGACTTTGAGCGAGGGCGTATAGTGGGCATGCGGAAGGCCGGGTGGACGTACCGCCAAATTGCTCAACACGTGGGGCGTGAGGTCTCCACAGTACATCGATGTTGTCGCCAGTGGTCGGCGGAAGGTGCACGTGCCCGTCGACCTGGGACCGGACCGCAGCGACGCACGGATGCACGCCAAGACCATAGGATCCTACGCAGTGCCGTAGGGGACCGCACCGCCACTTCCCAGCAAATTAGGGACACTGTTGCTCCTGGGGTATCGGCGAGGACCATTCGCAACCGTCTCCATGAAGCTGGGCTACGGTCCCGCACACCGTTTGGCCGTCTTCCGCTCACGCCCCAACATCGTGCAGCCCGCCTCCAGTGGTGTCACGACAGGCGTGAATGGAGGGACGAATGGAGACGTGTCGTCTTCAGCGATGAGAGTCGCTTCTGCCTTGGTGCCAATAATGGTCGTATGCGTGTTTGGCGCCGTGCAGGTGAGCGCCACAATCAGGACTGCATACGACCGAGGCACACAGGGCCAACACCCGGCATCATGGTGTGGGGAGC
Organism: Schistocerca americana; assembly: GCF_021461395.2. Classification (NCBI taxonomy): domain Eukaryota; kingdom Metazoa; phylum Arthropoda; class Insecta; order Orthoptera; family Acrididae; genus Schistocerca; species Schistocerca americana. The sequence goes on along the minus strand of NC_060124.1, from coordinate 247,091,844 downwards.
GATCTCCTACACTGGCCGTACACCACTGGTGATCGTCGAGGGGACACTGAATAGTGCACGGTACATCCAAACCGTCATCGAACCCATCGTTCTACCATTCCTAGACCGGCAAGGGAACTTGCTGTTCCAACAGGACAATGCACGTCCGCATGTATCCCGTGCCACCCAACGTGCTCTAGAAGGTGTAAGTCAACTACCCTGGCCAGCAAGATCTCCGGATCTGTCCCCCATTGAGCATGTTTGGGACTGGATGAAGCGTCGTCTCACGCGGTCTGCACGTCCAGCACGAACGCTGGTCCAACTGAGGCGCCAGGTGGAAATGGCATGGCAAGCCGTTCCACAGTACTACATCCAGCATCTCTACGATCGTCTCCATGAGAGAATAGCAGCCTGCATTGCTGCGAAAGGTGGATATCCACTGTACTAGTGCCGACATTGTGCATGCTCTGTTGCCTGTGTCTATGTGCCTGTGGTTCTGTCAGTGTGATCATGTGATGTATCTCACCCCAGGAATGTGTCAATAAAGTTTCCCCTTCCTGGGACAATGAATTCACGGTGTTCTTATTTCAATTTCCAGGAGTGTATATCCAGAAAGGCCCGTACAGGACCTGCGACATGCGGTCGTGCATTATTCTGCTGAAATGTACAGTTTCGCAGGGATCGAATGAAGGGTAGAGCCACGAGTCGTAACACATCTGAAATGTAGCGTCCACTGATCAAAGTGCCGTCAATGCGAACAAGAGGTGACCGAGACGTGTAACCAGTGACACCCCATACCATCACGTCGGGTGATACGCCAGTATGACGATGTAGAATACACGCTTCCAATGTGCGTTCACCGCGATGTCGCCGAACACGGATGCGACCATCATGATGCTATGAACAGAACCTGGATCCATCCGAAAAATGAAGTTTTGCCATTCGTGCACCCAGGTTCGTCGTTGAGTACACCATCGCAGGCACTCCTGTCTGTGATGCAGCGTCAAGGGTAACCGCAGTCATGGTCTCTGAGCTGATAGTCCATGCTGCTGCAAACGTCGTCGAACTGTTCGTGGAAATGGTTGTTGTCTTGCAAACGTCCCCATCTGTTGACTCAGGGATCGAGATGTGGCAGCACTATCCGTTACAGCCATGCTGATAAGATGCCCGTTATCTCGACTGCTAGTGATACGAGGCCGCTGGGATCCAGCACGGCGTTCCGTATTACCCTCCTGAACCCACCAATTCCATATTCTGCTAACAGTCGTTGGATCTCGACCAACGCGAGCAGTAATGTCGAGATACGATAAACCGCAACCGCGATAGGCTACAATCCTTCCCTTATGAAAGTCGGAAACGTGATGGTACGCATTTCTCCTACTTACACGAGGCATCACGACTACGTTTCACCAGACAACGCCGGTCAACTGCTGTTTGTGTATGAGAAATTGGTTGGAAACTTTCCTCATGTCAGCACGTTGTGGGTGTCGCCACCGGCGCCAACCATGTGTGAATGCTCTGAAAAGCTAATCATTTGCATATCAGAGCATCTTCTTTCTGTCGGTTAAATTTCGCGTTTGTAGCACTTCATCTTCGTGGTGTAGCAATTTTAATGCCCAGTAGTGTAGCTTTACCTCTGTGCCAGTGATGGCCGTGTGTTGGTTAGAAGGAGGCTAACTGAGGCAACCTGTCTGCATGCTAGACACACTGGACCTACACCTGGAGTTATGGTCTGGGGTGCGATATCGTATGACAGCAGGGACAGTCTTGTGGTTATCTTACGAACACTGACAGAAAATTTGTACCTCAGTCTGGCGACTTGACCTGTAGGCTTGCCATTCATGAACAGCATTCCGTGGGTGTCTTCCAACAGCAAATACAGCTGTTTTAACCCAGTATGCTCTACATTGTTCGACATGTTGCCTTGACCTGCTCGATCACCAGATCTGTCCTCAATCGAACACATTTGGGACATAATCGGACGACAAGTGCAGCTTCATCCACAAACAGCAATAACAGTCTCTGTGTTTACCGAACAAATGCCCCAGGTAAGGAACTCTATCTCAAAAACTGACTTGGGGCACCTGTACAACACAATGCATGCACGTTTGCAAGCTTGTATTCAACGTTGTAGCGGTTACACTGGTTACTAATGTACCTGCATTTCACATTTTCAACGGCTTATCTCGCACTTGGATTAACCTGTGCTCTTGCAATGTTAATCACAAAATTTGTTACTTAGACAAATGTACATCCGAAATTTCATTTCTCCACATTAATTATTTTTTGGTGCTGAGATTTTTTTCCGTCAGTTTATTACACTCTTCACTGCTTGCATTCTACAGATCACGCCAGACTGTCGAAGTTGTTCCCTGACGTTTTAACACGTAATCTGTCATCCTGTCCTATCTTCTGGTTAATGTTTTCCAAGTGTTACTCTTCTCGTCGATGCTGGGGAGACCCGCCGGGGGAACCTCCCTCTTTCTTATAAGTCTACTTAATTTTCACGTCCTCGCTACATCTCAAACGTTTCCATTCTCTTTTCTTCCCTCCCGATTTCCTCACAGTCCATAATGCACCACCATTCAGTTGTGTACTCCAAATGTACATTCTCATAAATTTCTTCCTCGAATTAATGCTTGTTTTTCATACTAGTAGACTTCCTTCTGGCAGGAATGGCCCCATTTGCTTGTGATAGTCTACCTTTACGTCCTCCTTGCTTCGTGCATCATGTGATATTTTTCTTTTATGGTACCAGAATTCCTCAACTTCATCTACTTCATTATCTCCAATTCTGATGTTAAGTTTCTCACTACTGTAACTGCTGCTGTTGCTCATTACTTTGGTCTTGCTTCCGGTTTACTCTCAATCCATAGTGTGTATTCATTAGACTGTTCATTCCCTTATACAGGCCTTTCAGTTCTTCTCTATTAAGGGTAGCAACGTCATCAACGAATCTTATCATTAACCATTAACATTATTGTCAGCTATGGTGTTCAACATATTGAAGAATCTTATCATTCACCGTGAAATTCGGTCACTCTCTTGAGCCGCTCTTTCATTTCCGTCACTGCTTCTTCATTTTATAGACTGAACAGTAGGGGTGAGAGACTGCAACCCTGTTTTACACCCGTATTAATCCGAGCGCTTTATTCTCGGTCTCTCATTCTCATTTTTCCCTCCTGGTTTATGTACATCCTGTACATTACCCTTCTTTCTCTGTAGTTTTATTCCTATTTTTCTCAGAATGTCTAAAATGTAGCAATATTTTACAATACAGTTTTTTAGGTAGATATCAACAGATCCTATGAATGTGTCCTAGGTTTTCTGAAATCATGCTGCCATTATCATCATCAACATCACCACAACCCCTCTGGTGTCTTTAGCCTTCCGAACGACAAACTGATTGCCGTCTAACAGATCCTCAGTTTCCTTTCCATTCTCCTATACATTACTGTTATCAGCTACTTGGATTCATGAGCTGTTATGCTGATTGTGTTATAAGATAAGTTGTTTGTGTTCTTCATTGCCAAGCTGTCGATAAATTTTCACCAGAGAGAGAATAACAATATATAGTTAAATTGCTGTCTGAAATGACAGAGACTGCTGTTATTATTATTTGCTTATTACATTATGTACCAATCTCTGGCTTTTATTATTGCGGTTTTTCACTGCATAGAATTTGTTGCTTGGCATATACTTTTTAATTGTCTCTTTTAATATGTGCTATTGGCAATGTCTTTAAACTCGTTTGGCAATATATTAAACTGTTTTGTTCCTTGTTAATAAGTGCTGATTTTAGTTTTATGTTTATTCTTTCTTGGTAAATGTAAGCTCAATGTAGATCGTGTTCCATGGTATGAGCCGGCCGTAGCGACCGTGCGGTTCTAGGCGCTTCAGTCTGGAAACGCGCTACTGCTACTGTCGCATGTTCGAATCCTGCCTCGGGCATGGATGTGAGTGATGTCCTGAGGTTGAAGTAGTTCTAAGTCTAGGGGACTGATGACCTCGGATGTTAAGTCCCATAGTGCTCAGAGCCATTTGAACCATCCATGGTTATGAGTAGAAGCTGTGCAGTAATTGTGAAGCTTATTTCTGATGTGCATAACTGTCTAGTAAATCTACTTACCTGGCGCAGTTACGATCATGTTGTGGACAGATATCTACAGTGAGCTCGATGGTTCAATTTTTTCTTTGAAAACAGTATTCATATTTTGTGAACATTTTTACACATTGATGACAGGACACTAAGGGCATACGAGCTCGTGATATTCCGTTTGGAAATATCTTTGTATGTTCACGCCATTTCAACGGAGAATTAATATCCATTCCTGGAAATTATGTGTTCCTTGTGAAGTCTAAAGAGGTACAGACTACATTTATGAAAATCTGATTAATTAAGAAATGTAACGAATGTAATATTGTCATTCCCCTCTTCAGAATGAAATGCATATACTTGTTTCCTCTTTGTTCATATATTCATCAGTTGTGAACTTCCTTGAGGCTTTCAGTTGTTCTCTCCTAGGACTTCTATTGTTTTCTCAGCGACTGTAATATTGCTGTCATCAGGAAAGGGAATTTTCCCTGTGACTGACACAACTGGAATATACGTTGAGTATATAAAGAGCGGTTTTGGTTCTATTATGCTACCCTGAGAAGAGCATAAAATGTTTTTTGATTCTGGTAAGTGTGTCTGAGGCCATTCAGATCATTTTCTACTCAGGATAATTTCTATAGCCACGACCCACATGCAAGTAAGTGCAGAAAGCTCATTGTAAGAACGCAGAATAATTTGAAATTCGAAAATATTATAGATAAATTTTTATACATTAATCATGGCGCCACCTGCCTTCAGTCAATGAGAGTATTTAGTCACTCAGCATGTAGCACGTTTCAGCCAATCTTTTTGCCAGAGAAATGAGAAACCTTTTTTCTGCCACCCAGTCGCATACAATGCTTTATCAACGTGAACAACAGGTCATGGAGAGCAATTACTCGGTGACGCTTTACTGCCATTATCCTACGCTCTGCAGAGATTCCAACAAAAAACATTTCGGCAACATTCGTTGTGAAAATTAAACATTAACGTCGAAAGCCTAAAAATTTACACACGTGTGTTGGCCGGCTGGCGCGGGCAGTGGCTGTGGCGCGGAATGGCGCAGGTTGTTTACTAGCCTTCTCAATGGTGCAGCCATTCCACACAATGGTGCAGCGACTGACAGCGACTATAAACGTGTTGGCGTGTGGGACCCGCACTTCCTGCTAGAGCGGGCTGCGCACAAAACAGAAAAGCGAGGCACAAACGGGATGGCTAATAAAGTGTGTAGGAGCACGTAGACACGGACGGTACATGTCTATCGCACCGCAGAAAATTATTCAGTACCTCACGGCCTGCGGTGGGGGCTTTTGAAAGTATCAAATGTTGTTAGAAATACATACTATTTTTAGTATGGCTTAAACTTTAAAATACAGTAGCTATGAAACAAATGTCCTAATTCGCGGAGAGCTCCTCTATAAATAATGATTTTTCAACATGATAATTTCGTAAATCTTTCATTGTCGTTATGAATTACAGTTACAGAATGATGTAGAATCATGTCGTAACGAGGCAGCTGGAGTAGTATGTTCCCCCGAGTTATTCAGTCAATTGTGAGTGTACCGCCACAATAAGTGGCTGATACCAGGAACCTTCATATTTCTCGTTGCTAGTTGGTAACGTAGTTTTTTGTCCATTACACCATGAAGACTATCAACAGCTTCAGTACCACCATGAGGCTCGGTAGTGTCAGATGCATTGTTATTGAGCAAGATAATGTGTTAGGTTTTTGTGCTTGTGTGTCTTACTTTGTGACGTTTGTTGTTCAATAATGGCCGGCGGTTGTGGCCGTGCGGTTCTAGGCGCTTCAGTCTGGGACCGCGTGACCGCTATTGAGTTACCATCCTGTATTCTCCAGGTGTGACTCTCACGCTTGCTACAACAATGTTGTACCTATAGAACTGAACTAACATTGTGACATTGTATAAAGGGCGTAGTTTCATGCTTTTAATAACGAATACAGTGGCAGTGCAAATAGTGAATATAGTACTAAAATCAATGAAATCTGCAGGAAAATTAGTGCACACTCACTCAAGATGTGATTCCCATGCTTGCTGTAACAAATGTACAGACAGATCTCACCTCACATCGTGCGAAGGGTGTCATCTTACCCTTTTAAAACGAATACTGTGACGACAATAGTGCAAATAGCAGATATAGTACAAAAATCAATGAAATCTCCAGCTAAATCAGTGTAAACTCACTCTCGTGGGGTGAACTTATACTTGCTGCAATGAGTACTCAAGCGAGAACAGTGAATCTTGCATTGAAGATACTACAAAATAAACTATTAGCTGCATCCAATAGTCATCATACATACATTAAGCTAACTTCTTCCACAGACTATGGTGAGAAGAATACTTCACCAATAATGTAATGCTATTAGGAATGAACAACAATATGATAACCAATACTGAGTGAACATTCCGTCCCACGCCCGGGTTCCCGGGTTCGATTCCCGGCGGGGTCAGGGATTTTCTCGGCCTCGTGATGACTGGGTGTTGTGTGATGTCCTTAGGTTAGTTAGGTTTAAGTAGTTCTAAGTTCTAGGGGACTGATGACCATAGATGTTAAGTCCCATAGTGCTCAGAGCCATTTGAACCATTTGAACATTCCGCGAAGGAGAGATGTGTTTTTCTTGTGAGTGGTTCCAGTGTGTCTTAGGAGAAAAGAGATGTAATCCTCTTACAAGCGAGTAACTGTTTTAAAAAATAGCAACAACTACTTTATGAGTGCCTTTTGGACTTACCTCTACAGGAAGACAAAACACTGTAATAACATCACACAACTCTCGAGGAGAAAATGTCTTTTTTCCTCGATATGTGGATACAGACTAGGCAGCTTACAACCAGTCTCACCGCCCCTCCCACCTCCCCTCCTCCCTCCCTCCACCCCCGTAGGTAGTGATATAGTTGTTATAGGCCTGTTCTATTTTGTCACTGATGGTGACACCCATTGTAGGTGGTCGGTGTTGGGTTGACAATGATATACTGCTTCCAGTCTGGAGCTGCACTCTCCCGTACGTAGTGATTCTTCTTTCCCAGACCTGTTCTACCCTCTCGCTGATGGTAAACAGAAAGATCCGCCTGCTATCAATGCTTTGCTTTGGTCAGTGTTGGGTTGACAAGTGATGTACCGTTTCAGGTCTGCGGAAATCAACTGTATTTATAGGAAATGCCAGTCCGTCGAACAATAGCGAAATACTTGATTATTCGTCATGGAGGAAGAAGTGAATGATCATAAGCATGCTACGGCCCTCGGCTACGTCTCGCGATGGGAAGAAGTAGCTCAAGGCCTCCACTTGCCAGCAGGGTGGGCGACGTTACAGGCGGTCGTTGAGGTTACTGTGGGCGGTAGCTGTTCAGACCGCTGTCGCCGACCACCCCGCTGCAGCCGGCCACTATCAGTAGCCTCTCGTGGCCCGAGACTCAGAATTAATCTCTGTGGAGGCCTTGTTAATAAACTGTCATGCAAGTGGGTGTTACATATATTTTAGACACACAAATATCAGTGCAGAACAGCGGCTTTCTAACTGTCTATTCACAAGTCGGAAAAAAACCACAGTTCTTTATACACCCGACAGCAAGCTACAATTCGCATCCCCTTCCCCTCAATATTTCGTAACATCCAACTGAGTAAAACTATGAATTCGGTCTATGACACTTTTGTCGATGTCGGATGAGAAAACTGCCCAGGTCGGAGCTCTATAACAATAATTTTTGTCACGTTCTTCCTCAATTTTCGTTGTTTACATCAGTTTTCGCAAATTTACCTGGTTTACTGTAATTTAAACGCATGTTACCAAATTACTCGAGTTCCAGACCACTGTCCTCGACGACTTCTTACGTCAGTCAACCATCCTATCTCGTGAATCTCGTGATCCTATCAGCCAATGACATTGCAGCATGGTTTTCAGTTTCTGTATCTTTGTTACACCAGTCCCTCCATTACTTTGCAAGTGCTATATACAAGTGGACACATCGTGAACCTTGTTACACTGCCTACATCACATGACACAAATATTGCTTCGTAGTGTGGGAAACAGCCAGCAGCAGAGAGGGGTACGAAAAACTACGTTCCTTAGCCTACACACTTCATAAACTCGGTAAGATTTTGTTATGACTGAACATATCTCCCTATGTGGATGCGAGTCACAAATCAATCTCGTGTTCGTAGGATTAAGTGCAAGACTGGAAGATCTCACCAACACTTTGTTGATTACCATCCCAGCAAACGAATCATATCCCTAGCAGCACTTTGTCCTCTAATTCGAAACGAGCTGCAGTTTCATTGAACCCATCCGTTAAGCATCCTCTGTCTTTAACCAACTATCCCTGCAACATCGTCTCAGATTTAATTTGGAACTGACCAGAAGTAGGAGGACGATACACCCGCTAGAAAGTAAAGTCTCTATGACACTTTTGTCGATGTCGGATGAGAAAACTGCCCAGGTCGGAGCTCTATAACAATAATTTTTGTCACGTTCTTCCTCAATTTTCGTTGTTTATATCAGTTTTCGCAAATTTACCTGGTTTAATGTAAGGAAAAGAACGAGCTGAGTTCCATGTAATCAATACACTTCGATATTTTGTTTTCGGAGAGAGCACAACGTGTTCTCCAAATTTTCACAACTGACCAACGCGAGTGATAAAGACCAGTATTCTCATTCCATTACCATAACTGATATTTTGCAGTGACTCTCCCATAACAATCTTACGTCACCATCCCAGAATGCACGATCTCTCTAAATGCATGCATGCCGAGGAGGTTAGCTGCTTTTATTGGTGTACCAGCCAGATACACCTGAGAGCGTTGTGGTCATATAAAAGTTGGTTAAGAAGAAGAAGAAGAAGAAGAAGAAAAAGGAACGTTTGATTTATACACGACGAAGCTCCAGACAGCAGGAATTTGAAACATTTTACGTAAGTCATTTCTGCTATCAGTTCTGGAATATTGTTCCTCGGAGTCCACACCAATCGGGTATTGGAAAGAGAAATGATTGTAGAACGCAAGCACTCATTCTCAACGCTACACGATTCTACATTTAAACATGCTATAATGTTAAAGTGTGGTTTCCGATATGTTAGTCGTGGAATGCAACGCTCTTGATACACCAATGCAGGAAATACATTTCCAACAACCCATCGCAGTTAAAAGAACATGAAACAGGGAAACTTAAGGGGAATGTGTTTTTCTTTCACAGTACAGTAATCCACCAATATAGGACTGGATTTAAAGTCTTAAGTTCGAGTATTTGTTACATAGATCCTTTCCTTGTTAAGTAGGTTCTAAACACTTTATTTGTGATCTCTGTTAAACCAGTAGACACTCCCCTCCCCTGAATTCGCCGATCTTTTAAATAATCGAATTTCGCTTTAAGAAAAGCTACATTTTCTCGCATCTCAATTTTTGTGACGATATCTTTTCTGAATTATAAGCCGTACACAGATATATTTTTGCAGGTATATTCAGCGACATATGTGGATACTGTCTGCGGAATGCGTTGCAAATAGAGCTTGTAGTGATGAAGTTATAAATTGATGCATCATGGCTGCTGCTGACGTTTCACTATATGAACGGCAAAAATGTAGGAAACGAAGAACTTTTTTATTTTCATTACTTCGTGTGTGGTGTCAGCGAGAAAAAGTTTCAGACCGGTTTGAAATTACCTGTAAAGTTTGTTGGAAATCGGTGAGTGGTCTCATTCTCGAGTATTGGATGAATGTATTCTGTGTAATTTGTGCCCCGTGAGTTATGCTGCCTCGAGGCTTACCTATACATAGTGTCAAACTTTAATACTTGTATTAATTTGTGAAATTTTGAATGTAAGACGACATCTGTTAATGGGATAGCGTTTAATTTTTATTTAATTCAGTTATTTCGCGTCCGTCAGCCGTCGTAATTTAATATATTATTTATTGGTAACGTTGATTGTTACCGAGTTACGTGGTGGGCCTTAATCCAAATGATACTTGATTTTAATTTTGATTTACAATTAAACGCTTTTGTGAAGTTCTCTTTTTTTTAACAATATTGATCTTCAGTGGAATTAGACTCGCTGAATCTTAAAACATGAGTATAAGAGTTGAACAATAGAATAAACTTTTCATATGAATTTCCTCGGCTAGTCAGTTCTAAAGCAAAAAATCTTTAGTTATTAATTACAATTGCGGCCCACACACGCGCGAGAGTATTTTTTCTTACCTCCGTTAACCATTGCATTGTAGTCGGAGTCCTGGCTCTGGCTCTCGGCTGTTGTACTGAAAATAAGAATCTTAAAGCTACGTATTTTCTGCAACGTCGGGCGGCTGTGGAGAAAAATGAATATTATGTTAACAGCGGGCGAGTTTTTCGCTTCCGCTAATTTTTTATAAGTTAATATCGCCACGTAATGGCGTCGTTAGCTGCATCGGCCGCTGCGATTGTTGAACTGTAAATTACTCGAATGCAGGTTAATTCAAAGGAAGGCGGAGATGAAATCGGGATCACCTCTTGCAAATTAAAAGTAAACAATGATATTAAATCAATATATTATCTGCTTAATAAGTACAAATATGCTTACATTTGCCAGCACTCGCAAGATGTCCGTCTACACGCAACCAAGACAAGGGAAGAAGTGAAGACGACTAAAAAATTAACAAAAGAGCGTATCTTGTCGTCCCTTTAGGTCATTTTGTTATATTTCTTTCCCCTCGACACTTACAAAGAGAAATTATTATAATACGGGTACATGAGAAAAATGTATATTACTCAATTTTTAAATGTCTCTTCTTTATAAATACTGCTTTTTAAGTCTTTTCGTATTATTTCACTGGGGACGCTACATAATCATACGGAAATTGGAAAATCAGATGTTTGTTACCCTAGAAAACCATTTCATTGGCAACTTGCAACTGGGACCATGTGAGAGTGCCCGTTTAGTAGTACACTTAGCGTTTCCTCTTGTTGGAATATTTTCGCAGTATTTTCTGTATCTTAGTCTGCCTCGTTTACAAGCCCCACAGTTATACATTAAAGCCCTCAACGATGTAATGTAGCACGATCTGAAGCTAACATTGGCAATGATGGACAGTCGGGAGGAAGAGTGGCGAATAAGCAGGATTTTCCCAAACGTGTGGTAAAATAAAACCCTACGAGATTGGATGCCGAGAAATCGTTCGTATTATACGGTCGTGACGCCGTCGCTCCCCCGCCAAGCGTTCTAAACATACAGGAGCGAATACAAAGTCGAGAAAAGCGCGGGCCCTAAACTCGGCCATCACATTTGGAGGACGGCTGCGGACTGGACGCTGAGTTTACACGGGCGGCCCCCGCCCGCTGCAGTATCAGCACGCGCCGGCCTTGACGCGACGGCCACCAATCGCGGCCGGCGCCGAGATTGACGGCGGCGCGGAGGGTGCCGGCCGACACACTAAAAACCAGATCGCACCGCGCGGGTTAAATACGGCCGGCGATATTTCTTCCCGCGGCACGGCGGCGCGCCATGCAGATCGCCCAACGCGGACAATAAAGTTGGCCGTCGCTGCGGCCCCATCTCCGCGCCCGTCCGCGCCGTCTCTCTCTTCCCTCCCACGCATCCCCTCCCCACCCTGTTTTTCTCGCTCCCGCTCTCTGTCCCTCTGGTTTCCGAAAGTCGCGCTGGCGGCGCATAAATCGACGCCCGCCCGCTCTGCCCGCCGGCAGTGGCAGCGATCCGCCAGTCATTTGTCCGCGTAATTGTTTGGCGGCCATCGGTCACGCTGCCTGCCCGGAGGGCGCCGGAGCACCGCCGCGCGGAATTACTCGCCGACTGCGTATTGAAATGCTCTCATGAATATGACAAGAACTACCGAGAGATCTTGAATTTCTCTAACAAAGGGACGTACACTCAGAAACAATCGAAATGTCCGGGACATTCGACCACAGACATGAGACCTGTTTCCCAATTTGGTTGATTGTTTTTCTACACCAGTGTTTCCCAACAGGTGGTCTGCGGACCCCCAGGGGTCGGCAAGCTGTGCCAGAGGGGTCCGCAAGATGCTTTTAGAATAAAAATTATATTACATATATTTCGTATGGTTCAAGAATCATAAAAGAAGGTTGTATACATGGAAGAAGCCTGGAGATACTGAGAGGTTTCAGAGAGATTATATAATGGTAAGACAGAGCTTTAGGAACCAAGTTTTAAATTGTAAGACATTTCCAGGGGCAGACGTGGACTCTGACCACAATCTATTGGTTATGAACTGTAGATTAAAATTGAAGAAACTGCAAAAAGGTGGGAATCTAAGGAGATGGAACCTGGATAAACTGAGTAAACCAGAGGTTGTACAGAGTTTCATGGAGAGCATAAGGGAACAATTGACAAGAATGGGGGAAAGAAATACAGTAGAAGAAGAATGGGTAGCTTTGAGGGATGAAGTAGTGAGGGCAGCAGAGGATCACGTAGGTAAGAAGACGAGGGCTAGTAAAAATCCTTGGGTGACAGAAGAAATATTGAATTTAATTGACGAACGGAGAAAATATAAAAATGAAGTACATGAAGCAGGCAAAAGGGAATACAAACGTCTCAAAAATGAAATCGACAGGAAGTGCAAAATGGCTAAGCAGGCATGGCTAGAGGACAAATGTAAGGATGTAGAGGCTTATCTCACTAGGGGTAAGATAGATACTGCCTACAGGAAAATTAAAGAGACCTTTGGAGAAAGGAGAACCACTTGTATGAATATCAAGAGCTCAGATGGAAACCCAGTTCTAAGCAAAGAAGGGAAAGCAGAAAGGTGGAAGTAATATATAGAGGGTCTATACAAGGCCAATGTACTTGAGGGCAGTGTTATAGAAATGGAAGAGTATGTAGATGAAGATGAAATGGGAGATATCATACTGCGTGAAAAATTTTATAGAGCACTGAAAGACGTAAGTCGAAACAAGGCCCTGGGAGTAGACAACATTCCATTAGAACTACTGACAGCCTTGGGAGAGCCAGTTCTGGCAAAACTCTACCATCTGGTGAGCAAAATGTATGAGACAGGCGAAATGCCCTCAGACGTCAAGAAGAATATAATAATTCCAATCCCAAAGAAAGCAGGCAGTGATAGATGTCAAAACTACCGAACTATCAGTTTAATAAATCACGGCTGCAAAATACTAACCCGAATTATTTACAGACGAATGGAAAAACTGGTAGAGGCCGATTTCGGGGAAGATCAGTTTGGATTCCGTAGAAATATGGGAACACGTGAGGCAATACTGACCCTACGACTTATTTTGGAAGCTAGATTAAGAAAAGGCAAACCTACGTTTCTAGCATTTGTAGATTTAGAGAAAGCTTTTGACAATGTTGGCTGGAATACTCTCGTTCAAATTCTAAAGGTGGCAGAGGTATAATACAGGGAGCGAAAGGCTATTTACAATTTGTACAGAAACCAGATGGCAGTTATAAGAGTCGAGGGACATGAAAGGGAAGCAGTAGTTGGGAAGGGAGTGAGACAGGGTTGTAGCCTCTCCCCGATTGTTAAAATCCATGGAGAAGAAATAAAAACTTTGAGGTTCGCCGATATTGTAATTCTGTCAGGGACAGCAAAGGACCTGAAAGAGCAGTTGAACGGAATGGACAGTGTCTTGAAAGGAGGATATAAGATGAACATCAACGAAAGCAAAACGAGGATAATGGGATGTAGTCGAATCAAGTCGGGTGATGCTGAGGGAATTAGATTAGGAAATGAGACACTTAAAGTAGTAAAGGAGTTTTGCTATTTGGGGAGCAAAATAACTGGTGATGGTCGAAGTAGAGAGGACATAAAATGTAGACTGGCAATGGCAAGGAAAGCTTTTCTGAAGAAGAGAAATATGTTAACATCGAGTTTAGATTTAAGTATCTGGAAATTGTTTCTGTAAGTATCCGTATGGAGTGTAGCCATGTATGGAAGTGGAACATGGACGATAAATAGTTTGGACAAGAAGAGAATAGAAGCTTTCGAAATGTGGTGCTACAGAAGAATGCTGAAGATTAGATGGGTAGATCACATAACTAATGAAGAGGTACAGAATAGGTTTGGGGAGAAGAGGAGTTTGTGTCACAACTTGACTAGAAGAAGGGATCGGTTGGTAGGACACGTTGTGAGGCATCAAGGAATCACCGATTTAGTATTGGAGGGCAGCGTGGATGGTAAAAGTCGGAGAGGGAGACCAAGAGATGAATACACTAAGCAGATTCAGAAGGATGTAGGCTGCAGTACGTACTGGGAGATGAGCACAGGATAGAGTAGCATGGAGAGCTGCATCAAACTAGTCTCAGGACTGAAGACCACAACAACAACAACATTTCGTATGATAACACATTTTTTGTTTTGGCTGCTTCCTGCATGAGCAGAGCTTTAACGAACGCTAACTAAAGCGTCTAGCGTCTTCCTAGAGGCAACTAACAGTAGCACACTCTAGATCAAAACTAGAATTCGGTAGAGACAAGTAGTTCTGCTGCATGCCGTTAGACTGCGCTCGCCGCCTCTTTGCAGTTGACAACTGACAGTCACTTTACACAGAAACTCGCATTTCAGACGACAACCGGCCATTGTTAATTTATTGCCAGTGCTTTCACAGACCGTGTCGTTTACATATTCAATATTCTGTATTAAAACAGTAGTGTCTGTAAAGAGTGGTTTCCGCGGAAGCTACAGTTCGCGTAGTTACAAAAGGACCGTTCGTTAAAAACTGGTTCGTTAAAACGAGAATGGCGTACAGATGACGAGGAAGGTAATGCATTTGATGTTCAAGCAAGTAAGTCACGCTGTTTTAATTTTTTCCTGTCATTTTCAGTTCATACTCAATTTTTATTTTTGTAGGGAGTTTGTTATACTAAACACTCAGATTTGAAGACAAAGGTTTTGAGCAGTAATCAAAAATTTAATAATGAAAGTGATGGCTAAATTTAAAAAATCTTAAGCTCAATATTTTTTCAATAATGAATATGTCAATATTTTTTCTAAGTACCAAAAATAGAAAACGTATAAAAAGACTCTTAGTTTGGCATTTTTAGGTACTTGATACTGTGATATGACAAGGTACCAATCATACTTGATGAGGGGGTCCTCGAGCAAGATTCGTTGGTAACCCCTGCACTACACTATAGCTGGATACCGTGTCTCAGCTTATGATGTGTGGCAGACAGTTCTTTTGATATCACAATCTTTTCTCCCCCTGTCTGTTCAATTCAGTTCCTCTCTGTAGCAGAGTGGTCAGTGTAGATGAGTGACGTGTGGAGGACTCGGGTTCGAATTTCGATACTGGCAGGAAATTTTTCGTAGTGAGAAGGCGAGAATGGTGTCCATTCGACCTCATGATGGCAACTGAGAAGCTGCTTGAGCAGGTAATGGCGGCTCTAGCTTTGCTGTCTCGACAACTGGTGGGAGAGCAACGTGCTGACCAGAACTCACCATTCCGCATCTAAGTGACGGCGTTGGCTGATGGTTGACATGACAGTCGGTCATGTCAGGGTTTTCATGCAAGGTGTTGGATTTGCCTGACACCTTACATATCGCCACCCTTCAAACTTAATTTTTGCCCTGAAGTTAGGCAATGATTGAATCGTTGTCTAAGTCAGTCAAAAATTATTCCTTTATCTAAATTTTGTTGCCTACTGTTCAGCCACGTTATTCTAGTTCTATGCTAGTTCGCATTACTAATTTATATTTTTATATTCTTCCACGTTATTCTCAAAAATATGATTATATTGACAAGAGAAGAATATTTTTATGCTATTATCATTACTAATTTTTAATTATCTTTCTTTATTTAAGTGTGAAGTTTGTTTTTTAAGAAGTTTGTTATCAAAGGTGAGGAGTCCTTCACATCGATTTTCTTAGGAATATTTTTTTTATAAATGTAGTAATTAAGTAAAATCTATTCCTAACACATTTACTAAATATCATGTATAAGTAAAATGTTTTTGTTTCTACACACTCATTTCAACATTGTTGCACTAACAGATAAGAATTATTTCCAAGAATTGCTTTAACAAAGACATATACATACAAAAGTATTGAGATATTATCCTAACAAATGGTACAAATGTTAAAAAAAAGGAAAACATCCTACAAGATAATTTTTTGTTATTTGTTTTATAAGGAGAAAATAAGTAAAATATATTCCTTTATTTTTATGAGGAGAAAATAAGTGGCATATAGTTTTACTGTTTATTATGCTTTAATTTTGTTCTTTATATACTGTCTATTTCAGAACTAATGACTTATTTTTATCGATAGTCTATTTTTACTTAAGTCAATAGTCAATGACTGTTATTTTGTAGTTTATTAGCTGTCTGGTGTGCTTAACTTATTTAATTTTTCACACATTTCTTTTGCACAATTCCTACATCACATAATTTGATGTCACACATTTACACAATCCTATGAATGTTTAAGCATGAGGTTGGCGAAAGTTTTTGCATGAAGATGATGGACTTAAGCGAGATGGATTTGGGCAACTATTTGATGTACAGCTTCGTTCGTCGTTCCTTGTTGGTTTTGCAACTGTGTGTTGCTGTTGTGGAGGTCCCATAATGGAATGGAGCTGAGAGTGCAGAATCTCGTGGTTTACTGGCTTTGTATGCGTGAAAGTCATCGTTATGTGTCGCTGAAAGCTGTCGTTTCTCGTTGTAATACTTTGCAGACGACTAGATTACAATAGGATAGGGATTTGGGAAGGTATGTCGTCTATTCTTCACCCATCTTCTTTCTTGGTCTCAATCTTGTGGATCTTCAACTTCTGTTCTTCCTGCTTTTTCAAAAATGGCTCTGAGCACTATGGGACTCAACTGCTGTGGTCATAAGTCCCCGAGAACTTAGAACTACTTAAACCTAACTAACCTAAGGACAGCACACAACACCCAGCCATCACGAGGCAGAGAAAATCCCTGACCCCGCCGGGAATCGAACCCGGGAACCCGGGTGTGGGAAGCGAGAACGCTACCGCACGACCACGAGATGCGGGCCCTGCTTTTTCTCTGCTTCTTACTTGATTCTTGGTTCTTCTCTGGTTAGGATAAGGGAATATTTATTGATAACTAGTCGCTTTGAAGTTCTCCTCTTAGTAACAGTTTGATAAATTGTTTGGACATGTCATTTTTACTTTATGGAAGTTTTCTTCAGTTTCGTAATGCAGCATTCTGTTTAATAGCAATAGCGTGGCTTTTACACATATTTTTTTGCCAGTGGTGGCTTGCCCAAGCCGTCTTCTCGTCGGGTCGTTTTTTGCTCGCTCTGCTGAGTCGTGGCGTCTCAAGACCCTCTTGGCCTTCTGTGTTCTGTCCCAGCAGGGTTCCGCCACTCTGTGCTTCTGCTTAGCAGCAGATTTACTGCCCACTTCAGATTTTTTGTTGGTCTCGCTATCCTTTCCCTTCTCTTGACACTTCTGCCTTGTAGGAATCGTGTCTTGGTAATTACGTCCTTTTCTTTCTTGATACTTCTCTTGTTGCAACTTGTGGGTCATTGCATCTGGTCCTTGCTGGAGTTTTTATAATGGTTCTTACAAAAAGTTTTAGTTATATTCATCTAACATATGTCTAGTACCTACATTGTTTTACACCTCTTTAAAAAGCTTTACAAATTTTGACACCCTTTCCGTGTTACAATTCTAAGATATTTTGAGTCTTAACTTCTACAAGAGTCCTCAAATTCGTTTTTTATTTTTGTGTAGTGTCGTGGTGTATAGCATTTTAGTATTTCATGCTGTTAGACTATCTACACTTTATCCCTCACCTTAATCTATGCTACTATTGAAGTTATTTTTGTTTTTGTTTTTATTGAAACTACTTTCTTTTTCCCACCTTTCTCTCTCTTCATTCTTCTTTCTCCTGACGATCTTATCTGCAACATAAACTTGAAATATTGTGCTGATTATTTACTTGAACCTATTGAAATTTTTCATCAATTTCTTTTGGACTTCCAACATGAGTTGAGGCGATTCCCCCTTTTGTGCATACCATTCTAATTCTTCATCCTCTTTATCTCGCATCATTCTTAATTGTTTGTTTATAACTGGTATTTCTTCTAATTTTAGCTTTTGCTCAAAGAGATGTGTGACATACCCGAATGTTACGTTACTTTTCCCCATATCTATTATCACTTATCTGTCATTTAAAAAATCTGCACCTATAATCAAATCTACAGTTAGTTTAGCTATAATCACGAAGTTGGCTTCGATCTTTTGACCTTGGCACGAAAGAGTTAACCTTGTTTGTCCCATAACTTCCGCAGCATTGTTTCTAACAGGACCTCTTACTTTAATCTTATGTGTTTTCTGAACTGGCAGTTCCTCATTGGCATTACACTGCATGAATAAATTTTCTGAGATCGCTGTCAGTTCACACCCGCTATCATTTACCATATTGACTGGGATATGCTTTACCATATCCTTCACAATTGTTTGAATTTGAAAGGGTTGATTCTCTTCTTCTTCTTCTTGCATCAACGAATCCTCCACTGAATCATACATGAGTTTTTTCAGGAATTTCCCTTGTGAATTCGAACTTTCTGTAGGATAAGCTTCGACTGCTATTTCTCTCTCTTTCATTTCCTCTTCTCTATTTCTTCCTTCATTTACACTTTCTTCAACATTCTCTACTTTTTCCTCATCTTCATCTATCTTCTCCTTCTTCGTCGCTACTTCCACATAATCGCATTTAAATGCTCTAATTATCACTTCATAACTTCCTTCATTAAATACGTTGGGTTGTGTGCCCACTAGTAACTTATTTTCAACTTCTGTCCACTGCGCATTATCCTCATTGAATTCGCTTTCCCTGGTTTCCATCTCAAATATCTCTGCAATACTCATTACTTCGTCCTTTCCTCCTACATTCGTTGTGCACGCCTCTGGTAATTCATCTTCCTCATCAGTATTCTCCCAATTAATTTCGTCCCAACAAGATATTGTTATTTTCTTGCCTTCGTTTTCATCTGGTCCCTGCGGATTTGTTTCTTCCTTCTTCTCTTCTCATGGTAAGGTATTTACTTCTCTGTTCAAGGTCCTGCAATTATCCTGGGTCGGTGCGTCGTTCTCTTTGGCATGGGCACTTAGCTGTGAATTCGGACGTTTTTCGGGGTTTGGTGGTCTTACCTCCACCTCTTCTATCTGTATACTCTTTTCTTGCTCCGCTTGTTGATATTGGTTTCTTTGTTGATCATTTGTCGGTCTATTGGTTCTCAAATACCCGTTCCGGGTGTAGTTATTCCCTCTGTAATAGTTGTTGCCGTTCCAGGGTGAATTATAGTTATTGCCATATTCCCTTCTAAATCCATAACCGTTTTTTTTTTTTTTTGTTGAAGTCTGTTGTTGTTTCTTGGTGCGGAGTTATCACGTGGTTCATAATTATTGTTTCTTCGTACTGTGTCTTGTGTATTCCACTGCTTTTTGCTTTCGTTTTCACGTGGGCTTCGTCTTTTTCTTGCGTCATCTTCCGAGAATATAAACTCTAGTTCCCTTAGAATTCCTTTAAATGCTTCGACGTCATCGCCTCCGCGACCTACTAATGACTGCTGGTATTTCAATGGTAACTTCATCGCGCATAATTTAATCAACTCTCCGTCATTGTATGGTACATCTAAGCATTGATTTTTCTTTGCCATTACTTCGAAAAATTTCACGGGACTCTTCTCTCCTGATTTTTCAAAATAGGGGTTCTGTAGTAATTCGTACTTCACTCTGTTCTGTGCTTCGCTGGACCAATATCGTGAGAGAAACTTCTCTCTGAAATCTTCGTACGATCGTCATGTCGCTGCAACATTCTGCATCGTTTCTGCGACTGTTCCTGACATGTGTGCACATATAAAGTCCAATTCGTGTGCTAGCTTCCAGTGTACTGGTAATCTTACTCGGAACTGATCAATAAAAGTTCGTGGATGTAATGAGATTCCTTCTCGAAAGTGTTGAAATTTTCTGTGAGGAAATGATCGTCGTCGTACTTCGTCATAGTTCCATATGAAATTCGTGATTCTTCGCCACTTTTGTTTCTGATCATTTCTCCCACCGTTCTTTCTGGTTGTGGTAGATCCATTGGATATTGTCCACTGTAACTTTCGGCTACCCTTGCGTAGTACCGTTGGAATGGTACGCAATAATTTTCTTCCATCGGTTGTGAACGTGTAGCTGAATGCATTGCACTGTACTCTTGTCGACCTGGCTTTCCATTGTCACGTATTGGTTCGGTATCTTGTCTGCCTAACCTTGCCGCTTCATTGCACGATCCTGACTGTCTTGAAAGATACATTTGCGGTTCTGCATATGTTTGTGGTGCCGTTTAATCATCAAGAGTTCCGAAACGTGTTTGTTGCTGTGCTGGCTGTCTGATTTCACGTATGTTACTTTCCGCCTGTGATTGGTATCGCAAATGCATGATATCTTCGTTAATTGCTTGTTTTTCCGGTGCTGTTACAGACACGGATGTGATTGCAGACTCAGTGCTTGTTCGATCTTGTTCACTACGCTCTTCAATAGTTTGCAACAACTCTGCTCGCAATTTCTGAAATTGTCGCTTCGTTTGCGCTTCTATTTTGACTAAGCGGTTATCACATCTTTTCAGCGCTGCTTTTGTGATACGTTTGTGTAACACACTGTTTTCAACAAGTTCACGCGCTGTTCCTGCTGCTTGTCTAGTAATTACGTTTATCTGTTTCTCTAGTTTCTTGACTTCTCCCTGGGTGTTGTTACGTAATGTTTTGATCTTGTCCTGAATGTCATTACGCAATGTTTGTACGTCCACTTGTATCTTGTCAATATCTGTTCTCAATTGACTGTGACCTGTTATTAAGTTTCCTATCACCTCTCGAGATTCTTTTGCCTCCTCTTCAATATGACTTATGTGCAACTGAATTTTTTTGTTTTGTTCTTTTATCTCACGTTTTGTCTCGTGGTTTCTGCATTCTGAATTTGAATTTGGTTCGCTATTTCTTTATTTTGCCTTTTCATGGTTTCCGTAATTTGTTGTAATAATTCTGCCAGATTGGTGGGTCCTATTGCGTTTTCTTCCGACATCCTACGCTCTGTACTTTCGCCCAAGTGTTGGTTCGCAACCGATTGCATTGAACTGTGCGGTGACACGTTTCTGCTCGCATTCCTTGTACTCTGTGGTGAGGGAGTTCTGATTACTTGTACTATGGGTTCTATGTATTCAAGACACAATTTAGAATCCTCATCGACTGTCTCTCTACTCTCCTCTTCCTCTGTCGTATACTGACCTACGTTTTCTATGCCTTGGCGTACATTATCCTCGTTATGGTGCGTTATCTGTCCATTTTCATGCCGGGTCTCTACCTCAATTCGGTCAATGTCTCGATCTGCCGTTGCTAATCTTTCCGAATCCCTTATTTTCTGTTTTAAAAGCAATTCACGCGCACTACTTCGCGTCAACATGCGCTCATACGATCTCACGCGTTTAATAAACTTTTTGTTCACACGACTTGAAACTTATTATACCCATGACTGACAATCCATTCACTTACTTGTTGGGTCAGAACCAACTTGTCAACGATGTGTCCGCCACATGTGCGCTTGCATTGGAGAGAAAACATAATTCTAACAATATTAAAATTCATAACTTAATTATGCTATTGTCTCTGCTAGAATGTCTCACTATCTATCGCTGCAGCTACTGTTTTCATCTATTTATGCCTTTCAAAAAAAATTTTATTAAGAAAAATTTTTAACAGGATATTTTTCTGACCTAGTTGGGCATGTGGGCGACCTTCAATCATGGTATTTTACCATCCTGGCAGGGTCTCCATTCTCTAACATTCTGCGTGGTGTCTGTTTGTTCTAAGTCATGTCTCCCTACCACTTTCGCGCAACGACGCTCTGTGCATGGTTTTTAGGGAATTGACTAGTTTGAACCTGGGACCTGTTGCTGGTAAGGAGACGCCAGACCACACATGACATGTAGAGTTCAGAAGACTTCAGTGAGACTTGCTATGATATAATCAAATACTTAATGATTTCAGCGTCAGCTCCACTGCACTCCCTGTAAAAGAATCTTAATACTAACTAAATTTATTGGAAGGGGTTCAAGGCTTTCCTATTTTTAGTTAGCTGGTAAAATAACGTCGAAAAAGCGGTTAAGTTTACCACTGGAAATTTTATTCTACTCACAAAACATTGTTTATAAATTGCACTATTGATAAAAGGAAATATTTTAATACAGGATGATAAAAACCAACTGCGTTCAACAAAAATGTGAACGAATATTCCCTGAATGGGTTTCCAAGTTCTACAATGGATCGAAGGATGACATATACCACATCACATCTATAATCTAGGTTTAAATTAAGTTTCACAAAAGAGAAAACTATCAAAATGGTCCACAGTGACCCTCAATTATCTTTAATTACTTATCTAACTTGTCGTAAATTACAGTGGCTGATGTGGCTTCTCAATTATTATATAACAGAAAAATCATCACGTTTCAGATTTTAACTTACATAGCAAATGGGAATACCATGAGCTTTAATTGACGATCGACACTAGTATTACGCACAAAGGGGATGTAACAGATGACACTTCTGCAGTTCTGAGTGATGCCTTATGCACTCAAAAATGCGTCATCGCGTGCATTCATTACCTTGTCGGTGTTTAGGCAGCGTCAGGGGGCGGCGGGCGGCACAGCTCCGTGCACCTCGCTGTCTCAGAAGCAACTCCCTGCTATCTTCTCCTTACTACAATTTACCGAAGTTGGTTTAAAAAAAGCCATCTGGCTGTGTTTTCAACTGACCAATCAGGGTCTCAATGCTAACCTTAAGCTCTGCCTACAAAAATTCTGTCTGTCCAATGAGAACCGTTATACTTTTCGTGGTGGGGCAATGTTTTTAACGTTTGCAACGTAACAGAGACGCGAAA
The DNA here is from genome assembly GCF_021461395.2 of Schistocerca americana. Classification (NCBI taxonomy): domain Eukaryota; kingdom Metazoa; phylum Arthropoda; class Insecta; order Orthoptera; family Acrididae; genus Schistocerca; species Schistocerca americana. The sequence goes on along the minus strand of NC_060124.1, from coordinate 247,068,908 downwards.
AATTCTCATGCTAAAATTTGCAGCTGGTGTGGCCCTTTTAGTGTTACCATAAGATCTATACTGTTCTTCTGGAGGGCTCTATCTTTTAACATGGGCTGGAGGGTGGTTTTGGCGGTCAGCTGGCGACGTGGGTGTCCGTCCCGTATCGTAGGGCCTCCTAGCCTACACGATTCTGCTCTCAGCTTCAGTTCTCGTTTCTCCCCTCGGAACTGCGTCTGATTCACGGTGGGAAGGTATAACATGCATTTAGGCGTTCTTGTGTTAGTCTGTGGTATTGCACTTGTTCACTCGTTGATCGTATTATTTTTGTTAATTTAATGCCATGGTTTATTTGGAGCTATGTGACACACTGCTGGATTTGCTCATCATGTCAGGGTTTTCATGGAAGGTGTTGGATTTGCCTGACACCTTACAATTCCGCTGTGGGAGAAGCTAACATCTTGGAAGACTTTTCATAGAACCTACGCTTTAGAAATTTCAACAGAAAACTTCTTCTGACACACAACGCCTCTCCTGTCACTTCTGCTACTGGGATTTCCTGAATGTCCCCATAACGCTCTAGGGTTGAAATGGTTCAAATGGCTCAGAGCACTACGGTACTAAACATCTGATGTCATCAGTTCCCTAGAACTTAGAACTACTTAATCCTAACTAACCTAAGGACATCACACACATCCATGCCCGAGGCAGGATTCGAACCTGCGACTGTAGCGGTCGTGCGGTTCCAGACTGTAGCGCCTAGAACCGCTCCGCCACCACGGCTGACCTCTGCTTTACAACTGACTACGTAAATCACTAACGACTCCAATAATAGTCACTATATATACAGTTTCATCTGATCGTTATGCTTGCGACAGCATACATAACTTATACGTTCCAAAACGCAGCGCACAAAAACAGGATTTTCATGTGCCAATACCTTGGGTCCTGCTGGTGATAAAAATGTAGGATCAAATGTTTTGGATAGCCTTTTGTCTAGGGAACATTTGCATACCCAACAGAAGGATCGTTTAGTCCCATTATCCTGCGGTACAGAACTAAACTATGAATACAACACACTGCCTCCTGCTTAAGCAAATGGAGCAAAACATGTGATTCTTTTTGAATTTGATGTGGTCTATGGTTGGCTTGATAGTGCTTACGGAGGCATCATTAGTTCTTCGTGGGCAGTTCTTCGGAGATCCCGCTCTAGGGATTACTGTATTAAATAATACTGCGACAAAACCACACCGTTCTTTGTTGGATATTCTCTCCACCCCCCCCCCCCCCCTCTCTCTCTCTCTCTCTTCTGTTTATTCGACCTCGTGATGGCCGGACTCTGACGTGCAGTACAGAAGAATTGGCGTTACAATTATTTTGTGAATGAATTGAATTTCCTAAACAGCCGTCGAATGAACATCACACTGGCATTTTATTTTCCTACAGCAAGGCTTATACGGTAATTCGTTTTCAAGTAAAACTCATTGGTATCTCAGTGTTACCTGTTTCCACTGGATTATCGCAAACAGCGTAATCAGACTTATGTTACGGTCTCAATGGCGTTGCAACCTTCCTACATATAACAGCGTCATTTGGAAACAGCATCACGGAACTTGCAACGTTATCCAGTACATCCATGATGTAAACTCTGAACTGTAACGCCGCTGTATCACTCTCTGATCAAAAGCACAAACGCCGGGGTCAAAGTGTTCTCGCCTGCTCTGGTGGTTTCTAAGTATGTTAGACCTACCTCAAAGTAACGGAACCTCTCCACCAGTGCTATCTCAGAAGTTATACATTTACTCAACCAGCAAACGAGAAGCTTTCATTTTGAGTATAATAAGAATCAGCGGAAAAATGCCCCTATCGGAGCACAAAAAATGCAAACGGCCTTCCTTATTTGAAAGACTCTGAATGGAAGTCGAGGTACCAGCTGCCTCATTCTACCTTCCTCAGCAACTTTAAAAATTATCCCAAAAATGTTGGCATGCGGACATATTCACGCTTTTTTTGACATGCAACTCACCTCAGGCTCCCACAAGCTCCCCTGACTGTAGCTCATACACTTCCACTAGTCCATTGCTGTAAGTCACTCATACCCATCCACTCCATACCCTATCACTCACTCGTTCAGCCCAGCTCATTGTCATTATCTCTTTGTGATTCATTAACTGTCACTGTATGCTGTCCCACAGCCACAGTCCCCTTCGTGGTATCCTACTACCACAGTTTCCTCTCACTGTCACTGTCTCCTTCTTGCTCTCTCTTACTTCTCATATCTCATACCTTCCTTCCTACAGCTGCTGTATCTTCTCTCTGTCACCATCTCACTCTTCCTCGTCGTCATTGTTATATACTCTGTCTCTCACTATCACTTGGCTGTGACCAATTTCTATTTTCTTTTTCTCTTTATTCCTCTCCCTCTGTCACTGTCTCCTTCACTCTTTTACTAACACTGTTCTGTCACTGTCAACTGTGTTCCATTGCCACTGTGTCCCTCCCTTTCACTCACACTGACATTGCTTCCCTCATCTTTCAGCAACTCAGCCACTACTACTATCTTCCAGTGCTTACTACTTTTCTGTCCCTTTGGCACTGCCACTGTCTTATTCTATCTCAGAACAAAAAGGCGCCAGTATGCTCACATGTCAAAATTTTTGAGAAAATTGTTGAAGGCGATGTGGAAGGTAGAATAAGACCTTTCAGTCAGAGAGTTTTAAGTAAACAGAAACATGTTTGCATTTTTTGTGCTCTGGTAGGAGCATTTTTCCGCTGGTTCCCATCTTTTCCCTGCTGCAGCAGGTCTTGTAACTCATGTGAAACGGAATGTATTGATTAGTAAAATTTAGATAGTTTATTTATGTAGAATTCTATCTCCTTTACTTTTTAATGTTGTGATGGAGGAAATGAATAGGTCAGTTAAAGATATAGTAAAAGAAAAGACAAAAAGATGATTTTTGAAAATGATATGGTAATATGAGCCGACAAAGAGGTAGATGAGCAGTTACAAGTTGATGCGTGGAAGGAAAGAATGAAAGGGTATAGATTAACAATAAATGAAGATGAGTGAAGTAATGGTATTTGGAAGAGACAAAGGGATCAACGGAAACATTACTTTGAATGGAGAACCCCTTTAAGTGGTAGACGGTTTCACTTATTTAGGAAGTGAAATATCTAGTGATGGAAGAATGGTTCAAATGGCTCTGAGCACTATGGGACTTAACATCTGTGGTCATCAGTCGCCTAGAACTTAGAACTACTTAAACCTAACCACCCTAAGGACATCACACACATCCATACCCGAAGCAGGATTCGAACCTGCGACCGTAGCGGTATCGAAGAATAACCACCGAAACTAATAGGAGGTTACAGAAGGGAGGCAATTTCTACCAAACAATAAACCACCTGATTTGGAATAAGGGAGTTTCAGAAAAATCAAAATTCCTTATGTATAGGAGTTATTACTTCCCTACTATCACCTATGAAGGAGAAACATGGACAATGACAGAAAGGGACTGGAGGGGACTGCAAGCTTGGGAAATGAAATTTCTCAGAGAAGTTACGGGAAAAACAAGAATGGACAGAGTAAGGAATGTAGATATGAGAAACGACCTTAAACGAGACAGTATGAGAGAAGAAATTGAAAAAAAAGGGATTAAGATGGTACGGGCATGTTAAGAGGATGCGTGCGCAGAGACTCCCCAAAATTATGGAAAGACTAAAGATGGATGGAAAAAGACCTAGAGGGCGCCCAAGAACACGGTGGAAGACGGGAGTGAGAATATCTGTGGAAAGGAGAAGTGTGACCAGGCAGCAAGTGGAGGAAGAAAAGTGGTGGGAAGACCGAGCCAAATGGAGAGGACTCATCAGCACCCAGACCCGGCAGTAGCTGGAGCGGGAACCGGATATAGATAGATAGATTTATGTAGCACTCGAGTAACGCAAAACTAATTTGACACTTCAGACCGGATTTTAAGTGCAAAATAAATTTGTATGTGCTTCAGTACTACAACATGGGGTTCCCAGATGACAACAGAGACACACTTCAGCATATTTCTTCGTGCTACGTCACTTTATGAAATATGTTTTCGCTTGACACCAGATTTAACATGCGTATTTTAAGCGTACAGATAGGGTAAATTTGAACCCTTGTATCTTGGAATTTTCAGAGCTTTGGAGATCGCGATCTACGGAAGATAAAGTAAAAAATTTGAGCCATTTGCTGGGTAAAGCCGTCTTGGAATCCTCGCCTGGGTTTTGGTCCCCTGGTGACAGCCAAAAAATAGTAAAACACTGTTTTTGTGGGATCTCCGAAGAACTGCCCATGAACTAATGATGCCTCCGTAAGTACTATCAAGCCAACCATAGACCACATCAAATGCAAAAAGAATCAAATGTTTTGCTCCATTTGCCTAAGCAGGAAGCAATGTGTAGTATTCATAGTTTCGGCCTGTGCCGTGGGATAATGGGACTAGACGATCCTTCTGTTTGGTACACAAATGGTTCCTAGACAAAAGGCTATCCAAAACATTTGAACCTATATTTTTATCACCAAGAGTGCCCCAGGTATGGGATCCTGAATAACCTGTTTTTATGCGCTGCGTTTTGGAACGTATAAGTTGTGTCTGCTGTCGCATGCATACCGATTAGACGAAACTGTATATTAGTGACTATTGTTGGAGTCGTTAGTGATTTACGTCGTCAGTTGTAAAGCAGAAACATCCACATTCAGTCACAAATTGCGGTTTTCAGAAAAAGGCATGATGCATTTCAGAGCGTATAGGCCAATTTTCCGGTACTTGATATATCTTGTCGTCACTATTTGTTCAAGGCGGAGTCAGTTAGTGTGCTTCCCGTGTGAAGTGTGTTCTAAGTATTGTAACATACATACAAGACTCAGACCCTGGGGCAGGAGGGGGGGCAGGGGGGAGGTTTTCCTGGGGGTGACGACCACTTCCACTTCCACTACATAAAGAATTTTGTACTGTAAGTGTTTATATTTGTACATACAGGGTGGTCAGAAACAGTCTGAGAAGCTTGTGTGGGTGTTCAGTGTAAATTGTCTTGAGAAATAATTGTTGACAAAAACAGTTCGATTCGTTGTGCCGTTCCCGAGTTAACTGTCAGTGAAGTTAGTCAATCAGGCCGTTGGGCGAGCAGATACAATTAGCCTCAGGGGTTCTCATAGTGTAAAAGATAGCGCATGAGACTGCTCAGCGTTTTAGATCGGATTAGGTCAATGCTGCCATCCCATGTCCAATTTTTGTATCGCCCTCCTGTTCGGTTTTGAAAAACGAAACGAAGAATAAGTCGGACGACGTCATCTCTGGCGGGTAGCTCGAAGTTTGTGCGCGCAGCGGTATGAGTGGCTAACTTCAGTGCTAAGTAACTCGGAAATGGCGCAGTGTATCAAATTTCTTTCTTACCAGTTATTTCTTAGAACATTCTACACTACAACACCCTTGCAAGCTTTACAGACTGTTTCTGAACATTCTGTAACTTCCAAATTTCTAACCTAACAATCGGAGAATAAACTAGCATGAAGACTACTCGTCTCGAACATGACGAGTTGTAGATACTAAAATCTGTACATAAAACAAGGAACTTTACAGCTGCTTGTGTGGGCTTGCACGCAGACCGCCCGCTGAGATCATTCGAGCCGAAAAATTCGCACTTTTTCTGGCCTACTGTCAACGACAAATCTAGCACGTATCTAATTAAATTATGAGTGTCTTTAACGCAATGCTTACACGGAGCAGTGTAATGATTACAGAATAGATAAATTACGGTTTGGACTGTCGCTGCTAACAGTATGCCCGATGTGCCAGCTGCGTAATCGCTTTGTCCTTTTTTTTCGGACACTGTCTCAGCTCTCACATTCACTCGGCACTGGACTTGTTAGAATTTTGGATTTCCTTCGACACGACCTCTCCTATGACTTGCGTTTTCTACATTTCCGAGTATATTTACTTGTGGCATGAGACGATATCGTTCATCATTTTGTAATTATCAAATCAATATCGCTTTTCCTTATATTAAGGCAAATATTCGACTTTTGGTCCTAGTAGTGGTCTGCCAGGCTTTCATAATGACACTCGAATTGGTTAATTAACTCTTTATACCTGGGATCCACAGTCATGTAGACCTTTATAAAAGACATCATATTTACGCCACTGACTGTAACACTTTCTTTATTTCGCAATTGCAATTTCGGCCTTAGGCCATTATCAAGTGTAGATGTTATGGCTATTGGGCCATGTCAACCTAAAATGAGCCGACACATTCATATGTCGTTGTCACCAATGTATTTAATAGTAATGACGACGACATATAAATGTGTCTGCTCATTTTAGGTTGACATGGCTTAATAGCCATAACATCTTCACTTGATAATGGCCTAAGGCCGAAATTGCAATCGTGAAATAAAGAAAGTGTTACAGTCACTGGCGTAAATATGATGTGTTTTATAAAACCCGAATTAGTGTCCTAGGAAGACAAAGTACACGTACCCAGCAATCGCATGCGCCTGCATCAGTGCGATGACGGCATAGGAGAAACACATACTGCGTGAGGAACAAGTACAGGTTTGATCTATTCGTTGTGGGCTTAACCTCTGTGTACGCATTATTAGTCTCCCATTTATTACCGATTCAGATCTGACGGTATTTAGTCACGCAAGAAAGTTCCGTCAACGAGCGAATACATGTTGCCGAGTCAAAAAATAACAGAAACACTAACTTCCCGAAAATTGGCGTATACGAATGAAACAAAATGCATTCCTCTTGTTTACGCGATCGCGGCACCGTAGCCTGTAGATTTGGGTTCAAAGTCGTGGCGCTAACAAGCGGACTGTACATATTTGCCCTCAACGATTTGATTAATATGGATAGGGTAAACAGACCATGGCTAGGGATTCAACACGTATAAAAAGGGATGCGCAGCTCTCAACCGTTTTTGAGAAAATCGAGATTCAAACTTTTCAGTTTGTAAATATACTAAAGTGTGGTCGCTTGGTTTCAGAATATGGAACACTCTGGATCGGATCTCGCTCCCACAACTGTGTCTTTTTCTTCGTTTATCTGGTAATAAATATGCAACCAGTCGCTGTTTTAGTTTTTTGAAACGATTTTTTCAACCATGAACTTGTTTTCGAGCCACTGCAGATTCACCATCGAGTGGAGGTATTAGAAGAACATTACGTTGTGGATCAAGTGTAGTTAAATGCAGTGCTGATGCTGCTGGCGGAAATCACGAAAATTTAGTAATCGGTGACGAAACGTTTACGAAACCGAAATTTTTTTTATGTTTTAGGTACTTCAACAGTATACCGCCTTGTGGTATCCATATCAGATCTCTTCCTACAGTGTACATTATCAAGCTAGGTACACAAATACACACAGCATTTAGCTACACTTGGTTTTATACTGATTCACAGAAAGTAAACAGTGGATGGTTTTACGGAGAATATGGATATGATAGATATGACACTTTATTACATCATTGCCTTTGGCAAGAGATACATTTTATAAAAGTACAAATATTACTAGTACAAATATCATATTTCAGTAAATCTTGCTAGCTGCGGGAGTGTTTTTATATTGGCAACAAAATTTTATTATAGATTAACAGTTATACAAAAGGCAAACAAATAGAGTGGAATATTTACTTCATAATTGAACACTTATTGTAAGTTACAGAAGGCCATAGTTGTTACATGACAAGCAGAACAAAATTTATACAGGAAGATGAATACGTGTTATTATTGTCACTTGTGTTGTTTTGGTGTCAGGAATCTCGGAAATTCTGGAAGAAAAAGTATTGTGTAGGTTCAGTTTATTCATTTAGGATTTTTTGTGGTGATTTTAGTTTATGGATGTAAATCTATGGTTGTTCAAGGAGGTCCATTTTTATTCCTTTCTCAGAAATGTGTAGCACAGGAAGATTGTTATCCATGTCACCAACAGAGTGTTCACGTTGAGCAAAATGTGATGCAAAACTGGACTTATTTAAGTTTTTAAGTCGAAGGGCATCCATATGTTCTTTGCGGCTGGTGCAAAATTTCTACGTGTTTGACCTATGTAGAAGCAAGAACAGGAGCATGTGCGTTTGTATTTCCCAGAACTTTTATGTCAATCTCCAGTGGATTTATTATTGTGAACAATTTTAATTTGTATTTCATTGTCAGTATGGAAGGATAATTTTATTTCGTGTGATGTCAAGACATTTGCAAGTTTGTATGACACTTTGCCAAGTAATGGAAGATAGACAGATTCTGACATTTCTTTCTTAGTTTGTAAGGTGATGGTGGTTGCTTAAGTTTACTTTGAATTTTTATTATTAGGGTGTTTATCAAAGAGGTGTTGTAACCATTATTTTGCGCTATAGATTTAAGTAGGTTCATTTCTTTACATGCATCTTCTTCACTGATAGGGGTTGCGGAGCATACGGTTTACAGATGACGTGAGGAAAGCAGTTTTAGTTGGTTCGGGTGATATGAGGTATTATTAATGACAACATCAATGGTAGTAGGCGTTCTGAGCATTTGGAAAGCATACTTGTCATTGTGAGTGGAGACAGTATTGTCAAGGAAAGTAATTCTTTCAGTGGCCTTGTGTTCTACTGTGAATTTGATATTTGGGTGCATTTTATTCATTTCACCTGCTAGGTTATGTAGTTTATCTTACAGTAAACTCCAAAAGTACGACAGAAATTGACAGTTGTGTACAGTGAACAGCTCCTTCTCCAAAAGAACCTCATTGCTTCGAAACCCTTTGCAGTAATAACGCAAGAACAGATGAAAACTGGAGGGAAAAAAACTTCGCCTAATTTTCGACGCGCTAGCGGAGAAACAAACTATTACTAGTAACATATTAAAACTTTCAAATTTTTATTGTTATTATTATTTGAAACCTATTTACTTGTGGCACGTTCGCAGTGGGGTTTACGGCAAGCTACATTTTGGAAATTTGTGGTAAGGTCTTATGGGACCAAACTGCGGAGGTGATCGGTCCCTAAGCTTACACACTACTTAATCTAACTTAAACTAACTTACGCTAAGGACGACACACATACCCATGCCCGAGAGAGGCCTCGAACCTCCGACGGGGAAGCCGCGCAGCTATATTTTCTCTGGGGTTGGAGGGGGGAGGGAGGGGCGGAGAAAATCAGTAACGCAGAGAAAGAGTGTGCCCTGCTTCCTCCCGAGAGTTGAAACATGCATCAGGGCATGCTGTCTATGTATTATTCGAAATGTTGTGTAGGTCTATTACTGTTCGTTCACTTTTCCCCACGACCACTTCGACCGCGGCACGTCTGTCTTCTCTTGCGATTCCCGGTGCTTTACAGACAGATCGTCTGCCGCACCGTTCTCAGTCATTCAGACCTGTTTGGCCACGCCTAAGGAACCTAGCCATCTTAGTACTATGGGGTCTGGCAGTCTTTTGCTAGCGTATTCCATCAACTCACCATGATTGAATGTTGCGTTCTTTACCTTCAAATGGAGAAAATGAAATACCGCACGATACTGCACTTTAGTCGAAGACTGACACTTTGTTTTGGCTGCCTTAACGTTGTGCGACGATAGTTTGAAGACGGGGTTTCACTGTGTACCAAGATTTCAGATATGCACCTGTGAACTTTCTTTCTTCGTGGCTGTCCTTAAAAATTTATGGCTGTTCCTAGTATACTTCGCAAGCGTCCGTGTGGTGTGTGGTGAAGACAACGTCGTACCATTATTAATGGTTTTCTGCCCGGTTTTAGATAACGGCGAGTGGAGGAGGAGGAAAAACGAGGAAATCTACCTTCTGATGCGCCAACCAACTATCCTACAGAAGATAAAGAGCAAAAGAATACAATGGGTGGGCCATGCAGCCCGTATGCCAGATGGAAGACAGGCGAAGATGGCACTAGCGGGGAAACCAAACACCAAACGCCCCTTTGCACGACCAAGACAGCGCTGGATGGACGACCTGGCGAAGGACCTAGCGGCCCTTTGAATTGAAGACACCTGGAGGAACCGGGCACAAAACATGAAGGAATGGAGGCAGTTTGTGGACGCAGCGTGTGGTCTGCAGGGCCTGTGATGGAGCAAAGAACGATGACTGTTTACGCGACCCTGTACGGAGTCTTTTACTATCACAACCTCTATGCGAGTTATAATATGGTGGCAGTAGAGCATTTATGTGATCTTCTTCTCATACGAATTGTCTAAATTGGTATAATAGAATTTCACAAAAACGACCTCGCCTTTCCTTCATTGACTCCAGTTTTAATTACATTTTCGTGCTCATGTGTTGCAATCTTAGCTGCGTGTCTTTGAATTTAATCGAGTTCTGCTCTCATTCCCATTCCGAATGCTGGAGCAGTACTGTAGAACTAGTCGCACTAGCTTCCTGTATGCGATTTTACTTTTCCTTTACTGATGTACAGCGCTTTCCCAAAACCCTTCAATAAACTTAAATCTTCTGTTCATCCCCTAAAAAGCGTCCCATTTAATACGCTTCTTTGGATTACTGCTGAATATTTGAACGTTGAGACCTCCATCAGGAACTCACTTTGAAGCTGTAGACTGATATTATCTGGTTATTTATATTATTTATGCGTATACATACGTTTGAAGAGAGCGACAGTCATTACCCAAATTAAGAATTGTAAGCAAGTCACTCAGAATTTCATTACAATCATCCAACGAAGAAAGTTGCCTGTAGACATCAGTTTAGTCAGTGAAGAGCATCACAGTGATGCTCTCATACTTAGAACATCATAAAGCCTATTATTCCCCGTTGGGGCAGATTCTCAGTACACTATAATGTACTGTGCAATATTAGCAAAAAGACCGGTTACGCGACTATCATCTGCTACATCAAGCCTCAGTTCACCTTTGCTGTCAGCAATGGACCGAAGTATCACGATCCAGTTGGGTGACAGTGGTCTGAGGAACACTCGATGGACACGAGCGTGTTTCTGTGCACTCCTCGATCATCTGATCGCAGTTCTGCTGAGCATACCTGGAAAGTCACTGGGAGTCATCTGCGCACTTGGCAACGTCTCCAGCCTATCTCTGTAGGCTGTAGCTGATAGCTGGATTGCTAAAACTCAGGCTGAATGCATAACGAGACAGAAGTGCTCCTAGTCAACCCTACATTGTTACCAAACGACGACACCATCTGCAGGAATTCATGGTTAAACTTCTAATCTGATACTATCTGGTTATTTATCTCATTTACGGGAATTATCTTGCGTACCTACACTTGAAGAGAGCTGGCAGCCATTACCTAAATTAGGAATTTTAGCGAAGTCTTTCTGGGCATTTTTTGGACCAGAGAAACTGTGTAGTAATGGGTGGCTCAAAAGGAAAGAAGAGATTTCAGCTGATCATTACAGCCAAACTGTGATAGACAGAAACACACTGCGCATGTCACTGGATAGAGGGAGATTCAAAGTTGGAACACAGCTGCGCCGTTGTTTATTTGTAGGGACATGGCGAGTACACCACAACAGAAATCATTATGTGTTTTGGAATTTTGCGTGAAGTCAATCCATTGTTCAAGTTCTCCATGTATTCCGCCATCGATTCAGCCCAAGAAGCCCCTCTGCAGAAGCAAATGTATGACTGGCATAGAAAATGGAAGTTGGTTGCATTTGTAGCACTGGTCGGCCATCCACGTCTGTTGAAAATTTCGAGCGTATCCGAGATGCGTTCACACGGAGCCCTCGGAAGTCCACAAGATGGGTAGACCTGGAACTCTAGCTTTCTCAAACAACCGTGTGGCGTGTTCTGAAACGACGCCCGCTTATGAAGCCTTACAAGTTGCAATTGCTGCAGCAACTACGTCCCGGTGGCCATATCAGCAGCTACGAATTTTTCATGCTGATTCTCCAGGAAATGGCAGACGACACCTTTTCCGAACCACTCATCCTTTCGGACGAATAGACGTTTCATCTATCAGGTAACGTATACAGCCATAATGTCAGAATTTGTGGGTGACAGAATCCTGCCGTCACTGTCAAACATTAAAGACACTCGCCGAAACTGAATATGTTTGTGCCGCTTCTGTTCACAAAGTTTATGGTCCTTTCCTTTTAGCGGAGGAAAATGTGACACGAATGTCATACTTGGAAATGCTGCAACTTCACGAATATTCCAATGATTTCATTTCTGTGCGCCCCGTCTCACTTTCACTTTGAGGTACGGCGTCACGTTAACAACACCGAGCCACAACGTTGGGTTGGAAGATGTGGACAACAAGATCTTGTTCTTAATCTCCCAGACCACCTGACCCTCACATCTTGCGAATTTTTCTGTGGGGATACAGAGATAGCAAAGGTACTTGGAAGAGCAGTTGAACGGAATGTGATAGTGTCTTGAAAGGAGGATATAAGATGAACATCAACAAAAGCAAAACGAGGATAATGGAATGTAGTCGAATTAAGTCAGAAGATGCTGAAGATATTTTATTAGGAAATGAGACACTTAAAGTAGTAAAGGAGTTTTACTATTTGGGGAGCAAAATAACTTATGATTGCCGAAGTAGAGAGGATATAAAATGTGTACTAGCAATGGCAAGAAAAGCGTTTCTGAAGTAGAGGAATTTGTTAACATTGAGTATAGATTTAAGTGTCACGAAGTCGTTTTTGAAAGTATTTGTATGGAGTGTAGCCATGTATGGAGGTGAAACATGGACGATAAACAGTTTAGACAAGAAGAGAATAGAAGCTTTCGAAATGTGGTGCTACAGAAGAATGCTGAAGATTAGATGGGTAGATCACATAACTAGTGAGGAGGTATTGAATAGGATTGGGGAGAAGAGAAGTTTGTGGCACAACTTGACTAGAAGAAGGGATCGATTGATAGGACATGTTCTTAGGCACCAAGGGATCACCAGTTTAGTATTGGAGGGCAGTGTTGAGGGCAAAAATCGTAGAGGGAGACGAAGAGATGAATACACCAAGCAGATTCAGAAGGATGTAGGTTGCGGTAGGTACTGGGAGATGAAGAAGCTTGCACAGGATAGAGTAACATGGAGAGCTGCATCAAACCAGTCTCAGGACTGAATACCACAACAAACATAAAAGACAGATTCTTTGTCCCACCTCTTCAAGAGCCTGAGAAACCGATTTGTTGAAGCTGTCAATTCAATTAACAGGGGGCTGTTGATTCGCGTGTGGAATGAAATGAACTACCGTTTCGTTCTTTCTCGAGCAAAGCCTGGCACACAAGTCGAGTGTTCGGCATATTGTCTCTCCGAACATAAGACTTCGAATCCACCTCTATCCAGTGGCATGCTTCGTGTGTTTCTATCTTTCGTAGTTTTTCAGTAATAAACAACTGAAATCTGTTCTTTCTTTTTGAATCGTACTGTATTATGTCCTGGACAATGGCCTCTAAGATGGTCCTTTGGATATGGAGGCAAAGAAAATGCGCCCCTGGCGCAACGGTGGGGGGTGAGGATGGATTTTTCTGGGTTGTATGGCCGTGGTCCATGGAATTATTTAGTCCGTGACGTTTCGTCCAAGGCTAAGTTGGACATCTTCGGAGGTGCTCCTGGTTGTGCTGAGTAGTGAGTCGGCAAGACTCAGCACAACCAGGAGCACCTCCGAAGATGTCCAACGTAGCCTTGGACGAAACGTCAGGGATTGAAGAGTTCCATGGACCATGGTCATACAACGCGGAAAAATTCTCAGCAGCTGAAACATCCGGTCTTGGAACCCTTCATTGTATGGTGAGAAGGGAGTTGAGAGATAAGACATTGCTGGTGCCGGCACGGGTCTCCCTCTGCAGACGCGTCGCACCATCGGTAGCGACGAGGAGCAATGCGGAGGACTGTGGTATGTGTTCCGTCACGTAGCTAGGGGTGTACTGCATGACTGAGCCCACAACCTTCATTGTGCTTGTAATTAACCCTTCTACGGTTGCAAGGGCATAGCATCCTGCCTGCCTTACTCTCTAACGCTTGTGGACGTACTGTGTGCCTGGGCGGTGGGGCAGTTGACACAGCCCGACGATTCCTGTAGGCTACGCACAATGTTGGGTAATCGCAACAGAGCACATAGAATCATTTTTCAGTAGTGCTCTTTATAAGATCGGTATCACACTGTATGGTCACAGTGGTTGCAGTTTCTGGTAACTACGAAAAAGCTTAGAAATTAATCTAACAACATTTGTAATTATGACTGAAAATTTCTGTAACTTGTAACAATATATGCGCCCATAAGCTACTAAGTTTTTGTTAACATCAGATCAGACGAATACGTTCCAAGATTTGTGGCGTGAAGGTGAGTAGTTGCTAGGGAAGATTCCAGTACTTAGACTGTCTTGTGTTCCGCGCAGTAGCAAGTGTTGCTGAGAAACTGCAAATTCTTTTGCTCCACTGTTCACATTTTGCAGCATCTGATACAAAATTTCTGTGGGACAGTTCACGTCCTCTCAGACTGAATACGTTTTTATTGTGAGTACTCCGTACATTAGGAAATCAAATTAATGCGTTGGGTAATGTGCGCCATTTGCTGTTCCACTCGTCAGTGGGTGTTGATGATAAACTGGACGTATTTTGCTACACTGTTCGCCTTTTGCAACTTCTGATGCGTTAGTTCTGTAGAATAATTCATACCCTAACACAATATATACGTTTGTATAGTGTGTTCATTGAAGATAACGAAATAAAATGTCTTTTGTTTGGTAGTGCGCACCTTTTACTGTTCGATATGTCAGCGATTGTTGCTGAGAACTTATAGGATTTTTGCTGCAATATTCGCCTCTTGCAACATCGAACACATCATTTCTGTAGGAAAATTCATGCTCTTTGAGGTTATGTGTGCTTGTATTGTGTGCATTTTGTAGATTAGAAAATAAAATATCATTTGTTTAGCCGTGTGCACCATTTTCTGTTGCCAGCAGAATTGCGTGCTGCTGAGAAACTACATGTATCCGCTACAATGTTCTCCTTTCATAACACTTGATACATCATTTCATTAGGATATTTCGTGCTTCATGTAAGTGCCTTTTGTCTTGTGTAGATTAGGAAATTAAATAAATTCCATCTATTAGGACCATGGACTATGCCGTTGGTGGGGAGGGTTGCGTGCCTCAGTGATACAGATAGCCGTACCGTAGGTGCCACCACAACGGAGTGGTATGTTTCGAGAGGCCAGACAAACATTTGTTCCTCAAGAGGGGCAGCAGCCTTTTCAGTTGTTGCAGGGGCAACAGTCCGGATGATTAACTGATCTGGCCTTGTAACATTAACCAAAACGGCCTTGCTGTGCTGGTACTGCGAACGGCTGAAAGCAAGGGAAACTACAGCCGTAATTTTTTCCGAGGGCATGCAGCTTTACTATATGGTTAAATGATGATATCGTCCTCTTGGGTAACATATTCCGGAGGTAAAATAGCCGCCAATTCGGATCTCCGGGCGGGGACTACTGAGGAGGATGTAGTTATCAGGAGAAAGAAAACTGGCGTTCTATGGATCAGAGCGTGGAATGTCAGATCACTTAATCGGGCAGGTAGGTTAGAAAATTTAAAAAGGGAAATGGATAGGTTAAAGTTAGATATAGTGGGAATTAATGAAGTTCGGTGGCAGGAGGAACAAGTCTTCTGGACATGTGACTATAGGGTTATAAATACAAAATCAAATAGGGGTAATGCAGGAGTAGGTTCAATAATGAATAAAAAAATAGGAGTGCGGATAACCTACTACAAACAGCATAGTGAACGCATTATTGTGGCCAAGATGGACACGAAGCCCACACCTGCCACAGCAGTACAAGTTTATATGCCAACTAGCTCCGCAGATGATGAAAAGATTGAAGAAATGTATGATGAGCTAAAAGAAATTATTCGGATAATGAAGGGAGACGAAAATTTAATAGTTATGGGGAACTGGAATTCGACAGGAGGAAAAAGAAGAGAAGGAAAAGTAGTAGGTGAATATGGAATGGGGATAAGGAATGAAAGAGAAAGCCACCTGGTAGAATTTTGCACAGAGCTTAACTTGATCATAGCTAACACTTGGTTTAAGAATCATGTAAGAAGGTTGTATACATGGAAGTGGCCTGGAGACACTCGAAGGTTTCAGATAGATTATATAATGGTAGGCCAGAGATTCAGGAACCAGGTTTTAAATTGTACGACGTTTCCAGGGGCAGATGTGGCTTCTGACCACAATCTATTGGTTATGAACTGTAGAGTAAAACTGAAGAAACTCCTAAGATGTAGGAATTTAAGGAGATGGCACCTGGATAAACTGACGGTACCAGAGGTTGTAGAGAGTTTCAGAGAGAGCATCAGGGAACGATTGAGAGGAACAGGGGAAACAAATACGGTTGAAGAAAATGGGTAGCTTTGAGAGATGAAATAGTGAAGGCGGCAGAGGATCAAGTAGGTAAAAAGCCGAGGGCTAGTAGAAATCCTTGGGTAACGGAAGAGATATTGAATTTAATTGATGAAAGGAGAAAATATAAAAATATAGTAAATGAAGCAGGCAAAAAGGAATACAAACATCTCAAAAATGAGATAGACAGGAAGTGCAAACTGGCTAAGCAGGGATGGCTAGAGGACAAACGTAAGGATGTATAGGCTTATCTCACTAGGGATAAGATAGATGCTGCATACAGGAAAATTAAAGTGGTCATTGGAGAAAAGAGAACCACTTGTATGAAAATCTAGAGGTCCGATGGAAACCCAGTTCTAAGCGAAGAAAGGAATGAAGAAGGGGGGAAGGAGTATATAGAGGGTCTATACAGGGGCGATGTACTTAGGGACAATATTATGGAATTGGAAAAGGATGTAGATGAAGATGAAATGGGAGATACGATACTGCATGAAGAATTTGACAGTGCACTGAAAGACCTGAGTCGAAACAAGGCCCCGGGAGTAGACAACATTCCATTAGAACTACTGACGGCCTTGGGAGAGCCAGTCCAGACAAAACTTTACCGTCTGGTGAGCAAGATGTATGAGACAAGCGAAATACCCTCAGACTTCAAGAAGAATATAATAATTCCAATCCCAAAGAAGGCAGTTGTTGACAGGTGTGAAATTACTTGACTATCAGTTTAATAAGTCACTGCGGCAAAATACTTACATGAATTCCTTATAGACGAATGGAAAAACTGGTAGAAGCCGACTTTGTGGAAGATCGGTTCGGATTCCGTAGAAATGTTGCAACACGCGAGGCAATACTGACCCTAAGATTTAGCTTAGAAGATAGATTAAGGAAAGGCGAACCTACGTTTCTAGCATTTGTAGACTTAGAGAAAGCTTTTGACAATGTTGACTGGAATACTCTCTTTCAAATTCAGGAGATGGCAGGGGCGAAAAGCTATTTACAATATGTACAAGAACCTGATGGCAGTTATAAGAATCGAGGGGCATGAAAGGGAAGCAGTGATTGGGAAGGAAGTGAGACAGGGTTGCAGCCTATCCCAGAAGTTATTCAATAGGTATATTGAGCAAGCAGTAAAGGTAACAAAAGAAAGATGTGGAGTAGGAATTAAAATCCATGGAGAAGAAATAAAAACTTTGAGGTTTGCCGATGACATAGTAATTTTGCAGAGACAGCAAAGGTCCTGGAAGAGCAGTTGAACGGAATGGACAGTGTCTTGAAAGGCGGATATAAGATGAACATCTACAAAATCAAAACGAGGATAGTGGAATGTAGTCTAATTAAATCAGGTGATGCTAAGGGAATTAGTTTAGGAAATCAGACATTTCAAGTAGTAGATGGGTTCTGCTATTTGGGGAGCAAAATAACTGATGATTGCCGAAGTAGAGAGGATATAAAATGTGTACTAGCAATGGCAAGAAAAGCGTTTCTGAAGAAGAGAAATTTGTTAACGTTGAATATAGATTTAAGTGTTAGGATGTCTTTTTGCATAGTATTTGTATGGAGTGTAGCCATGTATGGATGTGAAATATGGACGATTAATAATTTAGACAAGAAGATACTGGAAGCTTTCGAAATCTGGTGCAACAGAAGAATGTTGAAGATTAGATGGGTAGATCACATAACTAATGAGGAGGTGTTGAATAGGATTGGGGAGAAGAGAAGTTTGTGGCACAACTTGTCTAGAAGAAGGGATCGGTTCGTAGGTCACGTTCTGCGGCATCAAGGGATCACCAATTTAGTACCGGAGGGAAGCGTGGAGGGTAAAAATCGTAGAGGGAGACCAAGAGATGAATACACTAAGCAGATTCAGAAGAATGTACGCTGCAGTAGTTACTCGGAGATGAAGGAGCTTGCACAGGATAGAGTAGCATCCAGAGCTGCAGAAAATCAGTCTCTGGACTGAAGACCACAACAACAACAGATCGACTCCTAAGCAAAGAGAAACCAGGAGCATGTGAACGCTGTAACACTTCCTGACATTACAAAGAAGAGCAGATAATGGGAACATTCGAAAAATGTTGAAACTTAGACAACAGTGACTCGCCATTCCATTACGCACGCTGACCTGCCCCTATACCCAGGCATGCCATCAGATGGTCCTACCTGCCGGGCATTAATGAATGTCCACAGCCGTCGGGTCGTTCTACCCATCGGGCGTACATGTATGTCGGTCACTGTCTTGGCCTTCCAACTGCCAGCCTGGGCATCCATAAATGCCAGTAACCACGAAAGGATTGAACACTGCTACACGCACAGCCTCCAATATATTACAAATTTTTAAATAAATAGACCACCCATCTGGTAACCATCTAAAATATATCATTAACTGAAACTTTCTCGAAGATTAAATCGGTGTACCGGATCAGCTGTAACAGCACTTGTGTGCGAAAGGCAAAGGTTCCGAGTTTGCGTCTCGGTCTGGCACAAAGTTTCAGTCTGCCAGGAAGTATCATAACAGCGCACACTCCGCAGAAGAGTGAAAATTTCGCCGGCCGCTGTGGCCGAGCCGTTCTAGGCGCTTCAGTCCGGAACCATGCTGCTGCTACGGTCGCAGGTTCGAATCCTGCCTCGGGCATGGATGTGGGTGATGCCCTTAGGTTAGTTAGGTTTAAGTAGTTATAAGTCTATGGGACTGATGACATCAGATGTTAAGTCTCATAGTGCTTAGAGCCATTTGAAAATTTCATTCGGAAACATCCCCACAATAACCTTTTCCCCCGGGAGTGCTAATTCAATAAGTTTCGCAGGAGAACTGTGAAGTTTGTAAGGTAAGAGACGAGGTACTGGCGGACGTACAGCTGTGAGAAAGGGTCGTGCTCATTTGGTACATCACTGCCCCGTGAAAGGCAAAGTTCCAGGGCTCGGTTCAAGTGTCGGTCTGACACATAGTTTTAAACTCCAGGGAAGTTGCACACCAACGCACGCCCCAATTCAGAGTGAAAATTTTGCTCTACGTCAGTAATTGTCCTAACAAGCTATTTATTCTGCAATTTTAAATTTCCCACATTCTATGCTTCACACTGCATCGGCGATGCATTGTGTGAGTGGCAATGTGCTTCGAACGTGATTATGGCCATAAACAACGCTCATCGAGTAATAAATATCAGTGGTATCGATCCCAAATACACACCATTACCTGGCAACCATGGATGCTCAGTTCACACCCTCAGCCATTAGGATAACAGCACAATATTTATACATAATGCAGTTGGACGAGAGGTTTGTGGGAGAGTATAAGGGGAGTTTTTTTTTTGGGGGGGGGGGGGGGGGGAGTTACATCTGAAAACACTCCAGCATGTGCCCGGACTGGTTCAGTTTCATTACTTACTGTTGCACATTTCTGGCGTCTTATACCTGTCGTCAAGGCGAAAGATGTGGTACTTCTAATCCTATACCTCACTATATGGTGTAAATTTGTTCATTTAGCTTGTTTACACCCGATTTGCGTCACTGCACAATATGTAAAAAAATAGTGACACTGAAACTGCTTGGATTAATCTTCTTCCGTACTGTACATCCTACATTGATGCAAATTTCCCACAACTACATTCTGTACAGTGCTTCTTTAAGTCAACATCTGACGCTGGTATGTTCATGTATTTGTCCAGCCACAGTGATAACTTCATCCTGAATCGTAATGGAGGGGGAGCACTTTGCCAAAGGGCTGTCACTCCTTTTTGTGATACGTCCATACCACTTAAGAAGGCCTGTTTACTTAATTTATCTGTGACTGACGTCATTCTTACGAAGTACCTTAGAGTACACTTACTGTCCAGCCCTGTCATACCCACGGAGCCGAGCAGTACTGTCATTTTCATTTCGTGCAGTGTTTGTTCATATTCAGTTGTGGCTGCCTGACAGCCTGAGACGTACAGAGCCACCGGGCTACTTTACCTCAGAGCGCGTTTAGTGACTAAGTTCCATATCAGCCCAAAAAATTAATTCGTTCTCGATCGTTTGGGAACAACTCGACATACGATTATAAGAGATTCTGGATCATTAAACTGTTTAAATCGCTGACTGGTTTGTTCTGCATGTTGTCGGTGCCGCTAGTGTGAAGTCCACATTAGAGATACTCAGTTTTTTTATGTACTTCTATTTTCCTACATGGCAGACGAGGCACATGATGTTCACTTGATAGTAATTATTATGGCAGTACTAAATGGGTCGCTAGAAATAAATGGGCCTCTTATCCTTCGAAAATGTTTTTATAGACGCAGCTCATCATCAGAACGACAAGTAGAATTGCCTTCGTACGGAGTATGGCGTCACATGCGTCCGTCATCACCAACAGCGCTCAAATCAGAGAAACTGGGCAAGAGGGCTAGCGTATGTTCAGTCTAGCTTATTGTAGCGCCTCGCCGTTTTTCTGCAAGCCCTGACACGGTAACACGTGTTGGAGCTAACATATAAACATTAGGCAGAACGCGAATTTTCCCACTACTGAGAAAACCAGATGGTCGGAGAGATTTAAAGACAAGAATGGCCAGAGTGTCGGACAAAGATGATGTCTTCAAAAGTTTTGCACTGCAGGATAATGTGCACAACAAACCTACGATGTAACTGTTAACAGTTACAAGGAAACTAACTAATCAGTTGATTTTATGATAGAGAATGGGGCGTGGTTGAGGGCTCACAGAGGTGAGAAATGTTCGGGAGAGGCAGAACGAACTTGTATGAGTGGTATACAGTGGAACTTGACGAGTGTTGGCACAGGTGGCGAGTGAAAGCATTGGAGAAGTAATTTAAGTGAGTAGGGCTGGACAGCGAGCGGTTACTAGACCGACTTAAGGGACGGAATCTTGTTATATTATAATTTGCCTTTTAGTTGTAAAATGTTTATCCTGCTTTTAACTGTTAAAATCCTGGTATCGGAAGTAAAGTATAACGTTGCTGCAGTTGGATTTTTATAATAATTGAATTTTAAGGTGCTACAGTTTAAAACATTATTTGCGCAATCGAATTTTATATCTGTTCATATGATTTCCTCTAGCAGCAACGATGAGGAGTCATCCTGAAAGAGTATATCTTCTACTTTATCTTGTATCTTCTACTTTATGTATCTTCTACTTTAAAGAAGTGTTCTACTACACCTGCCTTTATCTGTGCTGAGATAACTTTAAGGCTATGGTTAGCTCAGTTTGAGTTTGTCGATCTTCCTTGACGTTGATCTTTAATTGATTACATGAAATAATAAATCTATAACGATGTCTTTTGATTTATCATTAATTATATCACTATTGTTTACGGCATCAACTGTTTTCATCCAACCTTACCCTTCACTGCGCCACATTATTCCACTCTGCCCACCACTTTGTAAAAGTACACCTTGTTCGATAATTTTCTGATTCAATAGTCACGCCGCTCTTACGCTCTCAGTCTGTTGTCAAAAAATGTTAATTATTTCAATATTTTTGCAGCACTCCCATACCTTTCGCAGGTGTTCACTCTTACGCTCACCATTCCCGACCTCCTAAATTTTCCTGATGCTTTTGTCACGCTAGTGATGGTGCTCTGGCGTCCCCTTCAGCGGTTTGAACGTGCGTAAGTCGTACGCTATGCGTTGCACCGACTGCTCCATATCGTCCCACTTAATTTGCCAATGAGTGCAACATTCTTCAAATGGTTCAAATGGCTCTGAGCACTATGGGACTTAACATATGAGGTCATCAGTCTCCTAGAACTTAGAACTACTTAAACCTAACTAACCTAAGTACAGCACACACATCCATCTCCGAGGCAGGATTCGAACCTGCGAGCGTAGCGGTCGCGCTGTTCCACACTGAAGCGCCTAGAACCGCTCGGCCACACCGGCCGGCCACATTCTTCCAAACAATTTACTTTCTTACCGGTTCTTTACCTTATCAAATATCGGCATAAACTGAGGTGAGTTCATCCTTTTACCTACGGAGGAGTAATAATTAATTATCAGTTAATAAAATTTCAGGTGACATGGAATGTTTGTGAAAGTATGGTCACCATACAATCAGTATTAAAGTATATATGTGGTGTCTGACATCACATAAATAATGAAGGCTAGACTGGCCAGAGAGCCTTCACTGCAGATGCACACCGCACTTGCCGCAAATAATGTGGACAATGGTCGGGCGAGGGATACTACATTAGTAGTGTGTGGATACTTCGAGAATTTGGGTTTGACCGGAGGCGAGTTTGGGTAGTCCGTGCAGTTACGATGACTACTGTGTCCTGATGGTTCAGTGGTCAGAGCATCGGTGTAGTAAGCAGGAAACTTTTTTTCGAATTCTGGTTCGGCACAAATTTTCAACTTTCCCCATTGACTACCTCTAGCTGCTACATGTTGTAATTCCTTTGTGTTTTGTATTATACTTCAACTGAGAGAATGTACGCCATAGGACCGGAGAAAATTATAGATAATTGAATCACAGAATCTTCGGTCGCTAATTGATAGGGACGTGCTACAAACTACATAATTTTCCTGTACAGAGGTGGCTTTCATAATCGTGACGTAACTTGAATATATTTACAAAGCGAACTTGTAATGCAGTTGTGTTACAGTAAATAAAGACTCAAACGCATTTCTTTTCACGATACTCCGCAAATCACACTTGAGGGCTAGTACAGAGTTCATCGAACCACCTTCACAATAATTCTCTTACTCCATTCTTGAACAGCGCACAGAAATATACGAATAGCTATATCTTTCCGTGTGAGATCTAACTTCCCTTATGTTATTACGATGATCGTTTCTCCCCATGTAGGTCGGCATCAACAAAATATTTTCGCATTCGAAGGAGAAAGTTGGCGATTGAAATTTCGTGAGAAGTTCCCGCCGCCAAGAGAGACGTCTTTGGTTTAATGATGTCCACCCCAAATCCTGTATCATGTCCGTAATGCTCTCTCACCCATTTTTCGACAATATAAAACGCTCCGCCATTCTATGAAATTTCTGGATGCCCTCCGTCAGTTCTGTCTGGTGAGGATCCCAAACAGCGCAGCAGTACTACAAAACAGAAGGACAAGTGTAGTGTAGGCAGTCTCCTTAGTGGTTCTGTTCCATCTTCTAAGCGTTCTGCCAAGAAGATGCAGTCTTTGGTTCGCCTTACTCACAGTATTTTCTATGTGATATTTCTAATTTAAGTAGTTTGTAGGTATTTAGTTGAATTTGGGGCCTTTAGATTTGATTGATTTATCGTGTAACTGAAGTTTAACAGATTTCTTTTAACACGCATGTGGGTGACTTTACGCTTTTCATTATTTGGTGTCAATTGCCAACTTTCTAACCATACAAATATCTTTTCTGAAGGGTTTTGCAATTGATTTTCACCTTATGATAAATTTAGTAAACGATAAACGACAGCGTTGTCTACAAACATCATAAGGCGGCTGCTTGGATTGTCTCCTAAACCGTTTATATCGATAAGAATGAGCAAAGGGCCTACAAAACTACCTCGGGGAACGCCAGAAATCTCTTCTGTTCACTCGATGACCTTCCGTCAGTTGGTACGAACTGCGACCTTTCTAACAGGAAATTACGAATCCAGTAGCATAAGTGAGACGATATTTCATAAGCGAGCAAATTGATTACAAGCCGCATCTCGTATACTGGAAATCTAGAAATACGGAATCAGTTTGAGATCCTTTGTCAATAGCACTCAACACTTCTTGTGAGTAAAGAGCTAGCTGTGTTTCACAAGACGTTTCCTAAATCCGTGTTGACTGTGTGTTAGTAGACCGTTCTCTTCGAGGTAATTCATGATGTTCGAATACAACATATGTGCAAAAATCCTGCTGCACATCGACGTTAATGGTAAGGGCCTGTAATTTAGTGGACTACACCTGTTGTCCTTCTTGGATATTGGTTTGACCTGTGCAACTGCCCAGTCCTTGGGTACGGATCATTCGTCGATCGAGCGGTTGTACATGATTTTTAAGTGTGAAACTATTGCATTAGCGTACTCTGAAAAGAAGCTAATTAGTTTGCAATATGGGCCGGATGACTTGCTTTTATTCTTCTGCTTCTTCTTCTTGCGTTACGGCCTCTGTTGGACCACGGGTAGCCCCTTCTTGGACTGCATTTTCCTCTTCTTCTCCCAGAACGTCTTCATTCTTTCTCTTCTTCTCTCCCGCTCTTCTTCCGAGATCTGCAGTGTCCGTTTCTTCTGTCGGCTCCACTGGTGACACACTAATCTTTTCCTGTATTCTTCTCTGTCATTGATCTCCGGCATATTGGTCGGTGTGTATTTGTTCCTCTAATTTTCCTATCCTTCGACCTTGAGCCCCAATTCCAACCAGTCCTTCCGAAGTTCAACAACCCACTTGGTTCCTGTCTTTCCCCTTGTCCTCCCTGTTGTTTCCCCACACTCTCTTCGTCATTCTGTCCATACTCATCCTAACTACATGTCCAGCAAACCTTTCCGGTTTGAGTCTGATTTCCCCGGATATTGTTCTCATGTTCCGGTACAATTCTTTCCTAGGTCTTCGCATCCACCTCTCTCCACCTCTTTTGGGATCTAGTATTTTTCTCTCTTCTTTCTCTAGTTGTTCTGTCCCATTTCTTCCTAGTGTCATCGTCTCAGCAACATATAGTACTGAATTACTCACTGTTGCCTTGTAATGGCTTATCTTTGCCTCTGTGGATATATTCTTTTTATTGTATACCTCTCTCGTCATGCAGAAGGCGGACCTCATCTTCTTTATCCTCTCTGTTATTCCCTCCTTGCTCCTGTTCCTTCCTGTTATAAATTCTCCCAGGTATTTAAATTTGTCCACCATTTGCACAGTGCCTTCAGGTGTTGGCTCAAATGGCTCTGAGCACTATGGGACTTAACTTCTGAGGTCATTAGTCCCCTAGAACTTAGAACTACTTAAACCTAACTAACCTAAGGACGTCACACACATCCATGCTCGAGGCAGGATTCGAACCTGCGACCGCAGCGGTCGCGCGGCTCCAGACTGTAGCGCCTAGAACCGCTCGGCATCCTTCCGGTGTTTCCCAGTCTGGAGTGGTATTTAATGTCTCTGTCTTGTTATGGGCGATCCTCAGTCCCACCTTTCTGGCCACCTTACTTAAGTTGTCGAGTTGTGTCTTTGCGTCTTCTTCCGTCTCACTTACTATTGCTATGTCACCTGCAAAGGCTAGGCAGTCCACTTGAGCCCTGTTGTCCTTTTTGTCCCCCACATGGGTAATTGGTATTCCCATTTCCTCGTTTATTGTTATTTTTAAGTTGCTTCAATACTCCGAGGAGATCTACTTCTGAGTTACTCATGTTGGCAGCTGTTGTTGATGCACTTTATTCGAGGAGACGTTGACCCCAGCTCCGAACGCACTCGGTGCGCTCGTGTTCTGCAGCGCGAGAGGCCGCCTCGCCGCGACATCTGTAAGAACAAAGCGACGCCGGCTGGCATTAGTAACAACACCGGGGGCTCCGATACGCTATTTGCAAAAGCCCCTCTCAAGCGGCGGCCGAATTCTGTCCGTCGCTCCCTCGCCCCACCCATTCAGACGAGACGCCGCCAGCGGCACCGAACGCAGTTGAATAAGAAGTGAAAGAAAATTACTTATTCATGAAGTCGTCCGTGTCTGCGCAGAGAGCGGCCGGCTCTGGCGCCGCGGTTGCAGAAGGCGGCGGCTTAAATCACAAGGAGGGCCGCCGCTGAGCACCCATCCTCTCCCAACCGGCGGCGCCGTCTCTGCTGCCACACTCTTCCCGGCGTGCACCACCGGTCGGAGGACGTTTCACACCGCAGACTGCACAATAAACAAACGCACGACTCAAGCCGCTGTGCACTTTCGGGAAAATACGCTGCCTGATAAAAAAAGTGAAGCACTCATAAGGTATGGTTGGATGCCAACAAAACTTCGTACATGTACACAATATCGACAGGTATGAAAATAATATCGAAGGTTCTAAGCCAGATTCGACCAACAATAAATTGCATTATTTGTGATATTAAACTCTAAATTTCAACGACAGAAAAAGAAAAATATGTTGGCATATTGACAGTAGTAACTTACATTCAATAGACTCCTAACATATTCAATGTTATTTATAGCTTTTTCAAACATAACACGTACATTACAGACCTCAAAGAGCTATGTTCTTTACACGGAAGCGCAATTAAGGTTGAACAGCTTAACTGCCGCATCATAGCTTTACCTGCACAACAGCCTTGTTCCATTCATCTAAGTCGAATGTTATGTACTGTTTTATTCATGGCTGTCATTTTCAGCAACTGTAGTATTATTGTTCAGCATAAAATTCAATCATCAGCTGCAAAAAACTTTTATTACTTTTTGCCAGTTTCAACAGATTCATTTACGATGAACTGTCAATCAATGTTTAAAATAATCACGTACAATATGCACGAAAGGGAAGCAGTGGTTGGGAAGGGAGTGAGACAGGGTTGTAGCCTATCCCCGATGCCATTCAATCTGTATATAGAGCAAGCAGTAAAGGAAACAAAAGAAATATTCGGAGTACGTATTAAAATCCATGGAGAAGAAATAAAAACTTTGAGGTTCGCCGATATTGTAATTCTGTCAGGGACAGCAAAGGACCTGAAAGAGCAGTTGAACGGAATGGGCAGTGTCTTGAAAGAAGGATATAAGATGAACATCAACAAAAACAAAACAAAGATAATGGAATGTAGTCGAATTAAGTCGTGTGATGCTGAGGGAATTAGATTAGAAAATGAGACACTTAAAGTAATAAAAGAGTTTTGCTATTTGGGGAGCAAAATAACTGATGATGGTCAAACTGAGAGGATATAAAATGTAGACTGGCAATGGCAAGGAAAGCGTTTCTGAAGAAGAGAAATTTGTCAACATCGAGGATAGATTTAACTGTCAGGAAGTCGTTTCTGAAAGTGTTTGTATAGTGTGTAGCCATGTATGGAAGTGAAACATGGGCGATAACTAGTTTGGACAAGAAGAAAATAGAATCTTTCGAAATGTGGTGCCTCAGAAGCGTGCTGAAGATTAAATGGGTAGATCACACAACTAATGAGAAGGTATTCAATAGAATTGGGGAGAAGAGAAATTTGTGGCATCACTTGACTAGAAGAAGGGATCGGTTGGTAGGACATGTTCTGAGGCATCAAGGGATCACAAATTTAGCATTGGAGGGCAGCGTGGAGAGTAAAAGTCGTAGAGGGAGACCAAGAGATGAATGCACTAAGCAGATTCAGAAGGATGTAGGTTGCACTAAGTACTGGGAGATGAAGAAGCTTGCACAGGATAGAGTAGCATGGAGAGCTGCATCAAACCAGTCTCAGGACTGAAGACCACAACAGCAACATCTGCTAAACCAATACTAAGTAAGTTTCTGAAATATGCTTATTACACTTCACATAAACGTGTAGCCAAGGTCTAAAGATATACAATTTCCCGAATGTTCTAGGCTTCTGGAGATGACAAATTACTTTGTCGAAACCGGTGAAGCATAATAAAATTTATCGGCAACTGATGACTTAATTTGACCCCGAAAAAAAGAAAACTAACCCAATTATGGTGGGTCTTATTCATCTTTTGACGACACATCTTCACTGTAATATCCAGCTATCTGTGGAGCAGTGGGTATGTTTTTGTAAGAATCATACTGATAGGGGGAAATGAAGTACTAAGTTGACTCAAGGTCTTTCTTCTTTGGACTTTTAAGTGATCGTCCGCTGGAATAGTCTAGGTTCTATGTAAAGTTGTAAACATCAGTTGGACGATATTTAGCTCATATAGAGAAGACTACGTTATAGTATTCTGCATGGCCATTGTGACTGTACTTAATCTGTATCACATTGGGCTTCTCTTTGGTTATCCTGATCCCTCTTACATTCATCCAAGCTACAATTAGCCCATAAATATTTACCCAGTTTGTTATAAATGATGTTAAAGTGTCAGAGCTGTAGGAATTGTCACTTTTCATTTCCACAAGATGGAACTTTTGTTTTTCCACTCTGCGTCTTTTGACTGCCTTTCCTGAGCTTACCTTCACAGTTTTGCTGGATCTTTCAAAATATCTGATTCTTCTTTACGTAAATCTACAGAACACTTGTATCTTCACAAAGCCAACGTGGCATGCGTGGAAGATAAATAAAGTTTGACAAATGACATACATTCAAAATGATAGTCTTTCGTAGATTTCATATGACAAAGTGAACCAACTACGTTCAAGAGGTTCAAAACGTTCAACACCTATAATGATCGATCTAAAACGTGACTGTATCGATGCCCTGTGTGTATTCCCCAACATATTTCACACTTTGTTCTCTAGATGGCTGCATAGTGCATCTTCATATAGTTAGTTCACTTTGGAATATGACCACAGACTCACATAACTGCACTCAGAAGAGACTATTATCCACATTATTAACAAAGTTCACATGGTTTTAAGAATAAAAGAACCCTTAACTACTTGAATGACCTGAGAATGGCACATATTCAACATTGGAACTATTCGTAATGTCAACATCACCATCATTTGACGCGTGTAAACTTTTATCTACAAGATGGTTCGTTATCTTGCCACTAGAGAGATTTAGCACCTAAGATAACTGTAGATCTGAGATACGCTAGATGTGATAACATGAGAAATATCCCTCACTGTCAAATGATAGCCTTGATTCGTCATCCCACACGAATATTTATGATATACCACATCATTTAACATATCATACTCGAAATGTGCAAGTTTATAGTTGCTTCACTCTGGCAGAGGACCGTCCATTTAGAGTGGCAACCACGTTCTCCCTCAGCTGCAACTCCCTCAAACCCATGCGTCCATCGCTGTAAGTCGGTCATACCTGTCCACTCGCACTTTTCCAGTCCCATTGTCATAATCTCTTTCTGTATCTCTGCCATTGTCTCCTATGTTACAGTCCCAGTCCTCTTAGGTTTGTCCTACTATTACAGTCTGCTCTCACTGTCACTTTCTCCCTCTTATCCGTTATCATGGCCACAGATTCTTTCTTTGATTATCACTGGCTCTGACCTGTTTCCACCTTCTCCATGTCTTTATTCCTCTCCAGTTAGTACTGTCTCTTTCACTCATTTCCTTGCACTCATCTGTCACTGTCAACTATATTCCACTACTACTGTTCTCCTCTCTTTCTCTCACACTGTCATTGTCGCATTTGCTCTTCCTACACCACATCCACTGTCTACCATCTTCCAGTATTTATTACTTCTCCATGCCGTCTCAGCTTAAAAAATCTGAGTAAGGTAGAACGTGGCAGTTGGTACCCAACTTTTGAATCGTGCTTGCCCCGTTTGTGCTCTGAGAGAAGCATTCTTGTGCTGCTTCCCTTCCTTTCCGTGCCACATCAGCGCATGTCACTTATTCATGGCTGAGTGCAATTTTCCTGTTTCACTTATGTGAAACTGAAATAACGCTATACTAATTTTATGCCTCAGACCGCATTTTACATATAGAAAAATTTTGCATATGCTTCAATACTACAACATGGGATTTCCAGAACCCTTCTGAGTGTGCTACCACACCCGAACAGACTTCCACAATAAATGACCTTACCCCATCAAGTAGACGAGGTAAATACTGATAGGCCATAAGGGTCTCACGTTATTATTCTACCCAGTATCATACCGTGGGAAGGCATGGACTACGACCATACTTTCAGGAAGCCACTTATTTGAATGAATAGTGGGAGGTGGCGAGGGAGGTGGGGGGGGGGGGGGGTGAGGGGGCAGGGAGGTGATAGAAATCGCAACAGAAATAAAACATTTAGAAACTAACACACAGAGAAATAAAATACGGCATTTCAATCTTTTGATCGTTATTTTTTATTTTCAATTACCGGTTTGAGGCTAGCTGCCCATCTTTAGATCTGTTAGACAAAGTTAGAAAATATAATTAACAAGAGAGATACAGTTAGTGATAGAAATATCTTAGTTTACAAAAAGAAAGTTGGGAACGTATTAAATGCCAACATACCATATATTGCTGTTACAGAGTAACTTGTCACTACAGAACTATCGGTTCTCTGTCATAACTAAAGTAAATTTTAATCTGTTAAAGCCTTATATCGCAGTTTTAGAGAAACCTGATTGGTAACAGTGAAAAGTGCCCTCTACCTTTAATAATTGTGCATATGTTATTATTTCACCGTACATATTAATGGCGAATATACTTTTTAATAAAACAATTTTTAAAGTAATAACATATGAATAATCTTTCTTTGAGTGGACCATGAACCGAAATAATTTACACTAATTTGAAATTTCTTTATGAAAAAAAAATTAAGATATAGATAGTCTTTCGAAAATGTGCGTTTCATCTTCTTTCTTTTGATTGGTGGTGGAGTGGATTTCCCTACGTCAGAACGTATACAACGCCACGCCGAGCCCTCTTCCGCCGCGCCCAATTCACCTCGCCGACAGTACGCTGAGTGCCGTTCCGCTGCAGCTGGTTCTTACTGGGACGTGCTGTTGCATTGAAGAGTAAGCCTCAAACAGGTCTTTAAAAATCTCAGAATAACTTCTGTGCATAAAATCACTTTGCTCATTAAGTAGTAGGCCTGGGGTTTTTCTTTGATGAACATATATTTCAATCTCTTCGAGCACGTTGAGATAGAGACTTTTTGGAGCTTTATGTAGCACCTCCATTTGTTCATTTATATTACTCACTTCATGTTTACTATCTTTTACATGTGCTCCAAATGCTGTCCCAATGCTACGACTGCAATGTTACCTGTATGGAATTTCAAAATTCCGCCCTGTCTGTCCTATATAATAACTGTCACATTCAGCACATTTGATCTTGTACACTCCGGAATTGTTGTATTTCATTTGTTTTGTCGTTGCTGGTTTATGTCTTAGTCTATGTGCCATTTGCCCTTCATTGTGGAATTCCACAGCGATGTTTTTTGTCTCTATCTTAACGTGCTCGAAGAGATTGAAATATACGCTCATCAAAGAAAAACTCCAGGTCTACTACTTAATAAGCAAAGCGATTTTATGCACATAAGTTATTATGAGATTTTTAAAGACCTGTTTTAGGCTTACTCTTGAATGCAACAGCACGCCCCAGTAAGAAACAGCTGCAGCTGAACGGCCCTCAGCGTACTGGTTGTAAACTAAGATATTTCTATCACTAACTGTATCTCTCTGGTTAATTATATTTTTTAGCTTTGTCTAACAGATCTGAAGATGGGCAGCTAGCCTGAAACCGGTTATTGAAAATAAAAACTAGCGACCAAAAGACTGAAATTCCATATTTTATTTAATGAACGATCGCGGAAATCCCATTGACAATGATGTCTAGTTTTGTTAAACAGAGAGATATATTCTGAAATTAGCGGGGAACACCGTGCTCTTTACCGAGGGCTGCATCCACTAACAGGGCACATTCACAGGACGACACATACTCTGTGGCAATAAAACGACTATTCACGTAGGTGTGTAGAATGTTTGAGTCTGGCGACATACCAACTGACTTTCGGACAAATATCATCCACACAATTCCGAAGACTGAAAGAGCTGACGAGAGCGAGAATTATCATACAATCAGCTGAACAGCTCATACATCCAAGTTCTGACAATGACAGTATACAGAAGAATGGAAAAGAAAATTGAGAATGTGATAGATGACGATCAGTTTGGTTTTAGGAAAGGTAAAGTCACCAAAGACGCAAATATGATGTTGCGGTTGGTAATGAAAGCAATACTGAAGAAAAATTGAGGCACTTGCATAGGACAATAGCGTTCGACAATGTAAAATGGTGCAAGATATTTAAAATTCTGAGAAAAACGGGTTAGCTATAGGGAGAGACGGGTAATATACAATATGTACAAGAACCAATACGGAATACTAAGAGTGGAGGACGAAGAACGAAGTGCTCGGATTAAAAAGGGTGTAAGAGAGGGATGTAGTCTTTCGCCCCTACTGTTCAATCTGTACATCGAAGAAGCAATGATAGAAATGAGAGAAAGGTTCAGGAATGGAATTAAAATTCAAGGTGAAAGGATATCAGTGTTACAATTCGCTGATGACGTTGCTATCCTGAGTGAAAGTGAAGAATAATTGCATGATCTGCTGAATGGGGTGGACAGTCTAATGAGTAAAAAATATGGATCGAGAGCAAAGCGAAGGAACACGAAAGTGAAGAGAAGTAGCAGAACTGAGAACAGCGAGGAACTGGACATGAGGATTGATGGTCACGAAGTTGATAAATTTGAGGAATTCTGCTATCTGGGCAACAAAAAACCAATGACGGAGGAGCAAGGAGGATATGAAAAGCAGACTAGTACTAGCAAGAAAGGCATTCCCGGTGAAAAGAGGTCTACTAGTGTCAAATATAGGCGCTAATTTGAGGAAGAAATGTGTGTACGTTTGGAGCATAGTATTGTATGGTAGTGATACACGGGCTGTGCGAAAAAACCGGAACAGAAGAAAATCGAAGAATTTGAGATGTTGTGCTACAGACGAATGTTGAAAATTAGATGGACTGATAAGATAAGGAATGAAGAAATTCTGAGCGAGAATCGGAGAGGAAAGGAATACGTGGAAGACACTGAGAAGGAGAAGCGACAGGATGATAGGACATCTATTAAGATCTCAGGGAATGACGTGCATGGAGCACCTTGTAGAGGGTGCTGTAGGGGGCAAAACTGTATAGGAAGACAGAGATTGTAATACATCCAGCAGATAATTGAGAGCGTAGATTACAAGTACAAATCTGAGAATAAGAGGTTGGCTCAGGACAGGAATTCGTGGCGGTCCGCATCAAATCAGCCAGAGACTAACGACTCAAAAAAAAAAAAAAAAGTTCGGTTTTTTACATTTTTAACTTTTTTATATTTTCCCATTACAATTTATCTCTATAAAAAGACAGTCATCCGAAGAGAACATTGTTGTTTACTAGTTGTTTGAGCTAATAATTCACTTTCGCATTAGGTATAACAACGTACTTTATTTCACACATAGACGAGAAGAGCCATGAGCAAGACAGCTTGACCAACAGTGAGATGAGTGAACAACACAACTCTACCACCAAACCCCGCCACCCCACCCACCCAAAAAAAAAGAAAGAAAAAAGACGTGGTTTCCACAAAGTAAGTATTTATCTTTTCTTCACCAATTACTTGATTTGTTGACATTATTTTGCGGTATATCTCAACTAATTTCATTATAATGGAACATCCTTAGAAATCCTCTCACATACCGTAAAACTGGCCAACTATGACACACTTCTACCGTTTTTCTTTACATAACATTATCCAAATGTGAACTACAACATGTAATTCCCACACGTATGGAATTTTTGAACCTTTTTCCTTCAGTTTGGTAGCTTAAGATTTTATGTACAATGCGATATTCCGACTTTGGAATAGTAATTATCACAATGTTACTCTCAGCTCAGGACAACATTGTGACATGAAGTCTAAGACGCAGAAAGTGGAGTTACATTTGTGTGTCGCAAAGACGGGCTGACATAGTACTTCTGTAAGACACACACACACACACACACACACACACACACACACACACACACACACACACACATAAAACTTTGTTTTATCCGTGCGCGAAACAAAATTTGTCACGAAATAAATACAAGCCTATTCTCACTGAAACAAAACAAGAACGAAAAGCCTAAACAGCACTAATCAAGATAATTAAAGAAAACTTTTACACACTTACTTATGCATCTATTTAATAAAACCGTATAAGAAAAAAACAGTTCACTGCTCCTGTATTTAACACAACATCCTTTGAGGAAGTCATTAGTTGAAACTGTTGGGCACTTACTTAGAGTTCTGAGCAACTGTATGTCATATTTACAAACAAAGTTAATATGCAATATAAAATTTTGTCTTATTTACAAAACCATTCACGAATGTCTCTGATTTGACTAAGGAGACATCTTTTATATGATTTCAATTGCTATACTCGTTTCTGCTCATACGTATGCTGTAAGAAAGTTAGCCGTATAATCAACGAAAATAACTTTTTTCGCTCTACAATGACTGAAGAAGATTTTGGTAAAACTTAATTATTATACAGAATGGTCTGCACATAAAACTTATTTATATCAACTTAGGTTCCGTTAGTGACAGAAAATTCCCAAGAAATCTGCAGATACGTTTTTCCACCTGCAAAGAAGATGGCTGTGTGATCAGCTCAGGTATAATTGGTATAGGTGAAGCTTCCATTGCCAATGGCAGTACTGTACAAGAACACACTGCAACAGAGCTATACGTAAAGGGTGGGCCAATGAGGAAAACATAACTTTTTTTTCTCGCCCATTTCGATTAAAAAAATGAGGCATTTGTTATGTTACGTAATGGAGTATTCCTGCTTCAGCCCATACAGTTTCATGAGATTCCGGTAGGTGGCGGCGAGGTACGTAGCTTTCGAAGTGGCATCTGTGACGGAGGTGCATTCTAATCAGAGAGCTGTCACTGAGTTTTGGCAGGAAACCAGACTTACTTTGACTTACTCTTTAACGAAGTTCTATGTAGAGACCTTGGCGGTGAGGATATGGAGACTTGGCACAGAACAAAAGTGGGGTGAGTCGTTGGGCGAGGCGTCTGTCATCATCGCAACAGGGTCACGCAAATCTGTCCCATCCCCTGCGTGACAGTCGGCTGCACACAGCTGTAACTCCTGCAGTAGTGGAACGTGCGGACTCCCTCATTCGAGGTGTTTACGAATCAAAATTAAACATGCCGCTGCACAGCTGGACATCTCTGCTGGTAGTGTTGACACGCATGTCTACCATTTAGGGAACTCAAAAGGTGTGTGTTCGCTGGGTTTCTCATCGCCGAACAGGAGACCATAAAGACCAAAGAAGGACCATCTGTGCTGAAATACTTGCGCCTTATGATGCTGATAGCGAAAATTTTTTGTCGAACAGCTTCATCGACGATGAAACATTGGTTCATCACTTCGAACCAGAGATAAAAGGGCAATCAAAAAGTGGTTCAAATGGCTCTGACAAGGGAATCTCTCCATCACACCCCCTTCAGATTTAGTTATAAGTTGGCACAGTGGATAGGCCTTGAAAAACTGAACACAGATCAATCGAGAAAACAGCAAGAAGTTGTGTGGAACTATGAAAAAAATAAGCAAAATATACAAGCTGAGTAGTCCATGTGCAAGATATGCAACATCATGGATGGTGTAACCTCAGGAGCGCCGTGGTCCCGTGGTTAGCGTGAGCAGCTCCGGAACGAGAGGTCCTTGGTTCAAGTCTTCTCTCGCGTGAATAGTTTAATTTTTTTATTTTCAGACAATTATCAAACTTCAGGCACTCACACGTAATCAACTTCGCTCTCCAAAATTCCAGGACATGTACAGATTTGCTTGGACATATGCAGGATTTGAGGTTCTACACACGGAAAAAATTGAATACGTTAAAAACGTATGTTTTGACAGAGCACAGGGAAAACTGTGGGACTGTGAAACTGTTGCAGTCATTTGTTGCAGTTTATGCGACCAACTCTTATGTTTTCATCACTTTTTTGGGAGTGGTTATCACATCCACAAGAAAACCTAAATCGGGCAAGGTAGAAGAATCCTTTTACCCATCCGCCAAGCGTACAAGTTCGGTGGGTCGACAACATATTCCTGTCATGTGACGCACATGCCGTCACCAGTGTCGTATAGAATATATCACACGTGTTTTCCTGTGGAGGAATCGGTTGACCTATGACCTTGCGATCAGATGTTTTCGGTTCCCAATGGAGAGGCACGTCGTTTCGTCTACTAATCGCACGGGTTTGCGCTGCGGTCGCAAAACACAGACACTAAATTTATTACAGTGAACAGAGACGTCAATGAACGAACGGACAGATCGTAACTTTGCGAAAATAATGGAAGTGAACTTTTCACTGGAGGGAAGATTTGATCCAAGTATCTCTCGGTCCGGAGCTGCTCACGCTAACCCCGGAACCACGGCGCTCCTGAGGTTACACAATCCATGATGTTGCCTATCTTGCGCATGGACTACTCAGCTTGTATATTTTGCTTATTTTTTTCATAGTTCCACACATCTTCTTCCTGTTTTCTCGATTGATCTGTGTTCAGTTTTTCAAGGCCTATCCACTGTGCCAACTTATAACTAAATCTGAGGGGGGTGGAATGGGGAGGTTCCCTTGTGAGGACTATGGGACTTAACTTCTGAGGTCATCAGTCCCCTAAACTACTTAAACCTAACTAACCTAAGGGCATCACACACATCCATGCCCAAAGCAGGATTCGAACCTGCGACCGTAGCGGTCGCGCGGTTCCAGACTGTAGCGCCTAGAACCGCTCGGCCACTCCGGCCGGCAAAATGGCAATCCGTGGAGTGGCGACAACATCACCTGTCCTCCGAAGAAAATGTTCAATGCCCCACCCTCAACCGGTTAAATCATGGCGACCGTCTTCTGGGACTCTGAAGGGGTTGTTCTGTTTGATGTGCTCCCTCACGGTGTAACGATCAACTCCGAAGTGTATTGTGCTACGCTCAGGAAACTGGAGAAACGGCGTCAGCGTGTTCGTCGCTACAAAAATGGAAACGAACTTCTCCTTGTCCATGACAAGGCAAAGCGTCGCACAGATCTGTGCATTACAGCTCACTAAACTTCATTCGAATGTTCTTCCTCAACCAGCCTACAGCTCGGATCTCGTACTTTCCGACTTCCATCTGTTTGACCCAATGAAAAATGCACTCCGCGGGAAGCAATATGTGGATGATGATTCAGCAGTACGTTGGCTCCAACGTTGATCAGTAAAGTGGTACCATGAGGGCATACAGGCCCTGCCAGGAATGTGGCGTAAGGCGTCCCATTGAACGGAGACTATGTTCAACGAAAAATAGGATTTTGTAGCGAAGCGGATGGGGAATTATATGGTGTATTGGAATCCTTAATAAAACGAAATTACATTCAGAAAAAAGTCTAGTGCATCACTTATTGAACGACCTTCTTAGAATGTTGATCCAAGTTTAGGATGAGGTATCGAAGTATCCAAGTTTCTGGATGAGGTATCGAATGTATTGCTTCCCCTTACTTATACCTCCCGAGGAGATCACGAATGTAAAATTAGAGAGATTCGAGCGCGCACGGATGCTTTCCGGCAGTCGCTCTTCCCGGGAGCCATACGCGACTGGAACAGGAAAGGGAGGTAATGACAGTGGCACGTAAAGTGCCCTCCGCCACACACCGTTGGGTGGCTTGCGGAGTATAAATGTAGATGCAGATGTAGATGTACATAAGATCGAAAAGCTAGAGCGAGATGTTGTCACAAAGGAACACTTGAGTTACAAAGGTGCCCACTTCTGCGGCAGTGGAACTCTTCATTGGTTAAGCCCGTGATCGACTGTGTTACAATGTTTTGTGTAATTTACATTCTCCTTTCGTAAAAAAATTTAGTATTAGACTGACATTACATTTCTGACCGATAATTTTTCTGTTTATTTTGGGCTTTGGAAACTGCACACACAAAACAAAATGTTCAAATGTGTGTGAAATCTTATGGGACTTAACTGCTAAGGTCATCAGTCCCTAAGCTTACACACTACTAAACCTAAATTAACCTAACGACAAACACACACACCCATGCCCGAGGAAGAACTCGAACATACGCCGGGATCAGCCGCACAGTCAATAAATGCAGTGCCCAAGACCGCTCGGCTAATCCCGCGCGGCTGGACACACAAAATCAGTAATTATTTGTTATAACTTAATCTAGTAAAATTTTTATTCAAGACAGCGTAATATAAAAATCCCATTTACTATAATATGAACAACGAAGTATACAGTATCTGCTTATTACCATATAGCATAACTGACTTAAACAATATACAGGGTCATTGAGCTGAGCGTACGTATGGATTTTATGTAACACTCAGAGCCTTCAAAAACCAAGGGCCAGGTTATCACATTCTCTCGCTCGCTACACACAAACTGATAGTTCTACAGAAAAAAAGTAGACAGGAACTTTTTGTAGGAAATTTACAGTAGTTAAATTTTATACTTGGATACGTTTTTGCTAGAAGCTATTGTTTTCGAATTATTCAAGAGAAACGTACGAAAGTGAGCTTCAAACAAGTTTTTCTTGAATAACAGGAAAACTGTGGCCTACATCGAAAGCAAATCTCAGTACAAAATCAAACTATATTAAATTTTCTACAAACAATTTCCGTTAATTTTTCCGTAAGAATACTTATTTGCACGTAGTGAAGGAGAGAATTGAAAATCCCACGCGTGGTTTTGAAGGCGTTGCAGGGTGCATAAAACCTTTAGACAGGGTAAACTGAATCACTGTGTACATGGGACTCTGAAAATAAGCAAAAGAAACACCTTCGTTTACATCTAAATATGTCAACCATCTACCAGTCAGCACACCATTTGCCCGAGAACATTACGAAAACAGTGGCTATTGTATACTTTACTAAACCTGCGAATTAGATCCCATAGTTACAGAAGTTAAGTTTAAAATTCTGATGTTCTTTACGTCTAAGCAGAAGAGCACGAAATCCGCAATTATTAAAAAGTTTTTAGCTCGGAAAAATAAATATTTTTCATCTAGCTGCTACGTCTTCCGCTCCCAGGATAAGAAACCTTTACCTCCCCCTCATATTTCATACGCTCTGTACCTTTAATAATGCTGAAAGGCAAAGATTCTCTGGTTCACGCCATCTCTGAACGAAGCACATAGAGCATTCTCTTACCTTTACTGCTGCGTAGTAAAGAAACGCCTCCTAGAGCAGGAAACAGCCCAGCCCTGGGCTGCCAGGATGATGCCTGTGCTGGTATACGGTACTGGCGGAGGGCGGTATGGTGAGCCACGGCGCGAATGAGTGATAGCGGCCGGCCGGGCGCGTTTATTCGCGGTGTTCTATCCCGGCTGATATGATTTTCCGACGCCGCCTCGCCGCCGCTCTGGCCCTGCTCGCGCGGCCGCTTTTTCTTGGGACCGCGGCGCGTCTTTCTGAGCGAGGCCGGTGTCATGATCAATCTCTGCCTCCGCGGATATCATCTATCATGCCAGAGCAAACTTTTACCGCCGCTACCCGAGCCGCCGCTTCTCGGCTAGCTCACTCGTGCCTAACCCGACCTCAGTCGCGGATCTTCTTTTCATTTGACGCGTAATCACCCTTCACTCCTCTGTTTAGCAGCTCTTCACCCTAAATACAGTGACGCAGAGGCGATGTGAACGTTGAGTGCACTGACTTTTACCCTTATTCCTTTCCTGTGGATTATTATTACTTCGTTCCCACGTATCCTACAAGTAACCTCATGACAACTATTGAAGCGAAGCAAATAGCGGGTGACCAAAAGGTCAGTATAAATTTGAAAACTTAATAAACCACGGAATAATGTAGATAGAGAGGTAAAAATTGACACACATGCTTGGAATGAGATGGGGTTTTATTAGAACCAAAAAATAAAACAAAGTATTGCTAGACGCGTGAAAGACCTCTTGCGCGCGTCGTTTGATGATGACTGTGTGCTCAGCCGCCACTTTCGTCATGCTTGGCCTCCCAGGTCCCCAGACCTCAGTACGTGCGATTATTGGCTTTGAGGTTACCTGAAATCGCAAATGTATCGTGATCGACCGACATCTCTAGGGATGATAAAAGACATCATTTGACGCCAATGCCCCACCATAACTCCGGACATGCTTTGCAGTGCTGTGCACAACATTATTCCTCGACTACAGCTATTGTCGAAGAATGATGGTGGACATATTGAGCATTTCCTGTAAAGAACATCATCTTTACTTTGTCTTACCTTGTTATGCTAATTATTGCTATTCTGATCAGATGAAGCGCCATCTGTCGGACATTTTTTGAACGTTTGTATTTTTTTGGTTCTAATAAAACCCCATGTCATTCCAAGCACGTGTGTCAATTTGTACCTCTCTATCTACATTATTCCGTGATTTATTCAGGTTTCAAATTTATACTGACTTTTTGATCACCCGATAGTTTCATTTGATTAAAGAAAAAAATGGTTCAAATGGCTCTGAGCACTATGGGACAAACCTAAGGACATCACACACATCCATGCCCGAGGCAGGATTCGAACCTGCGACTATAGCGGTCTCGCAGTTCCAGACTGTAGCGCCTAGAAACGCTCGGCCACTCCAGCCGGCTTGATTAAAGAACCTATAACTGTGTTTCAGGTAACATCTACCATTTCGTTAGACTCTGAGGTGCTATTCCAATACCGTTGGAGGGCCTCTGCAATGTTGTTCGAGTTTACGAGGAATACTAAGTCGGCTGAGGCGTGAATGGGAATTTTCGTTAAGGAGGGAGCGATGCTAAGGTAGCCCGTGCCAAGGTGGCGTAGTGCTTAGCGCATCTGCATAGCGAGCAGAAGACTTAGGTTCGAGTTTCAGACTTGTTGGGTCGTAATTTCCTCAACAAAACGACCTAGACAGGTCAGCACGGTGGACTCGCATACGGCAGGGTGACGGTTCTAATTTCCGCCTGGCCATCGAGATTTAGCTTTTTCTGGATTTTCGTACGTCGCTTACGGGGAACGCCTAGTAGATTCCTTTTGTAATGACACTGCGGAAATCCTACCCCATCCTTTCTCAGTTTGAACTTTTTCTCCGTCTCTAATGACCTATTGCTGCCGGGGCATTAAACTCCAATCTTTGAAACAAATCTGTATCATCGTGTCTGCTGTTCAGTAGTAGTTGACTATACATGTGAACTGTTCTTCGATACCATTCATATTTCAAAGATGTGTCTCTGAAAAGTGCTTACCTCATTTTTTTATCGGATTTTTCGGGATCGTTATGTTGTTTGGCGATTGTTATTTGAAATTTAATATATAATTTTGTATTTTTTGCATTATGTTTTCAAAATCCGTTTCTTTCATTTTCGTGTTGATTACGAAAACGTTAATCACCCAATCTACTGCATCTGGTTCTTTCGTCATTTTACTGCATTTAGATACCAAAAACTACATTACAATATTATACCCAAGATTATTTAATTGCATTATTATTATAAAATTTGTTTATCTGTTGAATATTATTTTTTCGATAAATGTGAACTTAAACTTCCTATAAATATGCATCGCTGTTCGTTGCACGAACCAGTCGTGCTATCTTTGTTTACAGTGTATCTTGTACGAGTTTTTGAAGGAGTCTTTGGTGTGTGCTGGTATAGAACAGATAACGCTAGGCATGGCAGTGACTTGCCTCCACATGGAACGTAATTTTTGTCTTGTGAACTGAGTACTGTAAAATACGTGAGAAATTAAACTGTCAATTTTTGTAATTTAACAGTTACGAGAAAGGATACAAATACTTCAAACTGAAAGCCAGTGATTATTTCCAACGTGACCAACTACATTCAGTCACATATATGACAACAATGAGAATTGATACAAGTTGTTTGTTAACAACTGAATGTCTGCACAGAAACTCTAGTGATTCATGCTCCAGCAGATTATTTAAAAATGAGCGGAGTCCCCAATTCTACGAGAAAATCATGATGAGTATCTCTACTATCTTATACTTTACGTAGCAGTCAGGAAGAAGACGTTCTTTCCGCGACATATTACTGAGAAAGTTTAGAGAAGCGACATTTGCGACGGACGACAGATCGATAAAACTTCAGTATTGCTCCAGAGTTTCGGATTCCCACCAGGTCGGAATAGAGGACAACATCGAAATAATTCAGAGATTTGTTGCTAAATTTGTCACCGTTGTGTTCGTTAAACACGCAAGTATTACGGAAACCTTGAACTCAAACTATAACCGCTGGAGGGAAGTAGACTTTCTTTCTGCGACGTATTACTGAGAAAGTTCAGAGAAGCGACATTTGCGACGGACAGCAGATCGATAGCACTACCACCAACGTAGGTCTCGCACAAGGATCGCCCAGACAAGATAAGAGGAATAAGGGCTTGTACAGCAGCATATACAAAGTCGTTTTTACTTTGCTTCATTTGCGAGTGGGACATAGAAAGAAAAGTCTAGCTGTGGTACAAGGTATACACTACCACGCACCTTACGACGGTTTGCGCGGATTCTGTATGTACATGTAGAAGTAGATATTTTGAAATAATAAATATTTGATTCACCTATTATTGCACCATGAAAACCAACTCACTATCAGGCTTAAAGTACTCACCATCGCCAATTCTCCTTTTGCTTGTGTGGTTTTAAGCTGCTTGGTCTAATTTTTTTATATGCATTCTTCTTTAAGAAAGCTTAATTCTTTCATGTATATGTCCCATATAAGTGATTGTAACACTAATACAGGAAAGAACGTAATGAAAATGCCTCTATATACACTCGTTTTATGTCTTGAAAAGTCTTATGATCGAGTTAGGTGACGTGCTCTTGCAGTTATTAGAGCATTATAAAATTCTATATAAAGTATTCAACGCAATTAAAAGCTATTACTGATGTATACACGTAAAAATGAAATTAAACCATACAAGATATATACAAACCATGTGAATCAACCAAAGTGATTACCCCTAACCTTTATTGTGTATGAGGAACTTGTAAATCGGGAACGTGAAGAAAGAAACTCACTTCGCCTACAAAATTTACAAGAACACAGCGATGCAGAAATTATTGGTTGACGACTAGATGTGAAAGGCTGCAAGCTTAAGAGATTTAAAAACACTTGTATAAAAATTTTAAAACTTTCCCGAAGATTATAACATGAATATTTCCTATACTAGAAGGCAGTAGCTATAACTGGGAAAAATCTTCCAAGACTAGTGCCACCCAATAACAAAATAACAGAATAAGTATCAGACTATAAGTGATTGGTTAGAATTATTTTATTTGTTGCAACCAAATGCATATGGCGAAGAACGGGATGACGAAAATTGTCTATTGGAAATGAACCGTACTAGACAAGTGAGAAAAAAAATATAAGTCAGAAACTGAAGTTAATGATGGTCGCTTCACGACAATGATACAGGTATTCCATGTTCCGGCATAATTTTGCGGGCTATAGTGAGATGTGAAAATATAAGAAAGCAATAACACGTGGAGCCAAAGGAAAACGATGTACAGAACATACATGCCAACCTACATCGGACCAACTTCTTATCTGGATGCAAGGGAATGGGTTTACGCATAGTTTAATACAGTACGACCTGTGATTATTAGTATTATTATTGTTATTATTACTTCGTTCCTGGTTCAAGTTGACAGGGATCTTCATAGTTAACTGTGTATCATAAATTTATTTTCCATTTAAGGCCCTTAAAAACGCTTATAACAAAGACATCTCCATTTCAGAACTAACTTCAACTTTCGTGTAATGTCACATGCCCTACCTTAAACCTCATCACAAAATCCAGTGCAAACATCAGTAAAATTTATAGGCTACAGATTTTAGATATTTTGCCGTTCATTCTTGTATGCAACACCAGTCGATGTTAAGATTTTCTCTGTGATAGAAAATATATACACTCTTTTGTTCCGGAATCTATTAACTTTTGCCCTTTGTGGTACTTTCCTTGTACGTTTACGTTTACATTTGGTTTTGTTTTGGAGGATTACCCTCTTTTGAAACAAACGATTGTGATTCATATCTTACTAGTAAATTTTTTGTAATGTTAATAATGTTTAATAATTAGTGATACTTTTTACTGAAGACAAAGTATACCACATAAGTGCATAGTTACATACAGTCACTACACAATATGTGGCCGTCGATAAATAACTTCAGGAAGGGATATCTTGCTCATAAAATTAACTGAATCTTTCACATCAATCCCAAAAATATCAAATGTGTC
Source organism: Schistocerca americana (assembly GCF_021461395.2). Lineage (NCBI taxonomy): Eukaryota > Metazoa > Arthropoda > Insecta > Orthoptera > Acrididae > Schistocerca > Schistocerca americana. The sequence goes on along the minus strand of NC_060124.1, from coordinate 247,024,838 downwards.
GAGGACTATCTGGCACTTCTATTTGTGCTACAAACAAAACGACTTCAACCTAGCTTCTTTTATGAATATAGCTTTGATTAATTTTCTTTGTCTGCTATGCGTTTGAAATGGTGGCTTGCTTGTGATAACAGCAGTTGTACTGGTTCTTTACTATGCTACCACGCCGATTAACGTTACCGCTGGTACAGTGTCGACCAGAAATTGTAGGGGGACTGGGGACGTTTACGCAGCACTACAGACAATGAAAGACTGGTACAGCCATCTCCTGAGGACTCACATAAACTTAACGGCACCAGTTAACTGAATATCTTAGCGCGAAGTAATTATTTGTGTTGTCGTGCAAGGTGAGTAAGCTTCGTTATTCATACATCGAAGCTCCTCATACCTTTTACGACTGAGAATAGAGAAATACACGCTGACCAGCCGAAAGTTATGACCACTGCCCACAGCGAAGGTGGATTGCGCCTAGTGTCCTTGCGGTCACGTGACACGGTAACAAGCGCATGTACGCGGACGGGGGATCACCATAGCGAAGATATGGGCGGAAAATAGGGAAATACATTGAGATAAGCGACTTTGACAAAGAGCAGATTATTATTATATAGAGCCTGTGAATGAGTATCTGGAAAACGGTGAAACTGGTCGAATGTTCACGCGTTACTGTTATAAGCATCTACTGAAAGAGGTTGAAGGTCAGTGGAACTACCACTGTGCGCTAAATGGTTGGACGTCCATAACTCTTCGCAGAACGAGGGGTTCGGAAGCTTGTCTGCTCTGTAAAGTAGGATATATGGTGATCTGTGTCATCTCTGCTGAAAGGGCACAATGCTGGTGGACGCACAAGTGCTTCGGAGCACACCGTTCATCGTACATTGTTGAACGTGGAGCTCAGCAGCAGACCACACCTATGTGTTCACATGTTGACCCAACGACATCGTTAATTACGATTGGAGTTGGCGCGGGACCATCAGGTTTTGACCGTTGATCAATTGAAACGTGTCGGCTCTTCGGGTGAATCACACTTTTGCTACACTAGGTCGATAGTCGTCTCCGCAGAAGCTGTCGTCGAGGTTAAAGGCGGCTCGAAACTCGTAGCGCGCCACGGTCGCACGCCGGTGTAACCAGTGTTATGATAAGGGAGACGTTCTCCTCATCCTGTATGGGATCTGTGATAGTAATCGAAGACACGCTGACAGCTGCGAATCAACTGCATCCCTCCATGCTTGATGTCTTCCCCGACGACGCTGTCACTTGTTCCTGCCCCGGGACCACAACCATGTTACAATGGTTTGAGGAGCATTGTAGTGAACTGATGTCGATATCTCGGCGACCAAACTCGACTGATGTAAGTCCTATAGAACCAACCTTTGTAGCTACAGGGCACCATCATCGCGTACTCAAATCAGAGGCCAGTTAGTTATAAAAATTACGCGATCTGTGCGTAGACATCTAATGCTACATATCGCCACAAACCTACCAACAAACTGTTGGATCCCTGATACGCCGAACCAGTAATGTATTTCGTTCCAAAGACGGACACACGAGCTACTAAGCAGGTGATCATTATGTTTTGGGTCGTCAGTGTACGTTCATTTACAGGAGATTATTCTATTTTACGTGTATTTGTATAATTTCAAAACCTGAAAATTACCGCTGTTGTTTCGAGACTAATTCGAAAATGCGGCACTTTCACGCAGTTGTGTCGGGGCCCGTTTACACACTGTCCATCCTAACTGTAACCCAGTCAAGTAAAATTTAAAATAAAAGTAGTTAGAAACTGATGAAACGGTACAGTAGTTTCCGCTCCATAAGCAGCAGGTTTCGGTGCTTGTTCGCACCGGGAAATACGAACGGAGCGGCTCCGCCGCCAATTTTACTGCACGACGCGGCCGGCCGCGGGTGCAACAGAACCTATGTGGACGGGTGGAAACAAATGTGTCAGGCTTCATAATATATATTTATATGTGTCGTGTGTTATGCATTTCTTGTACGTGAATGTGAATCTGCACATGAACTTTCCTTATCCTCCTCACACCTTTCCATAAAGCGTGGTCAGATGTTAGTTGGGAAGTTGTTCTGTAATATAGTAGTGCCAACCTTACTACTGGGTAGGGAATCAGACAGCACAGGCACGTAAAACTCAACGACGTTCCAGTGTCACAAGATCTGGGGTGGAGAGTTTGGTCACGGCCAAGTGGTTCTTCCATCCTCTCCAGCGGGTCCCAGGAAGACCTCTGGGTGTCCAAGATATTCTGCGAGTGTTACAGAAGACAGGTAAGTGAGCAGATATGCCCTCAGTGCGTCTGTCTCGATGTTCACGAGTGGAAGAGACGTGTTTGAATATTTGCACTAATTCTTTTATTTCCAGCTTCAGATTGTGCAAGGAAATGAAGGTTCTCATTTAATTTCGGAAATTTCAGCCCCTGTGTTAATGTATCTGGTCCCCAGTTTGGACGTTGTTCTCCTCACATAGTGGATGTCCCATGTAAAATATTGGGAGACTTTGGTGGTATACATTAGGCCAACGCAATTCCGTCTTGCCCATAGAAATGTTCGTGCAGGTTAGCTATAAGTTGTAAAATTGTAATATCTGTAAACTGGAACAATTGCTGCAATAGCTGTAAAGTCGAGTGATAATGTTTAAAATAAATAGGTAATCAATTGTCATCAATCTTTAACATACCCTAAAAATCACAAAGGAGTCAAGTTAAAGAAAGTCATTTAAAATGAAAGATATAGAATGCAGGGACCCACACATCGGCGTGTAAGCCCTGCAACCCCTTACCTAGCGTCGTACAGTATCGGGCACGCTCTCTAGGTAGCGCTCTCAAGCTCCCCTCCCCAATTATCCGTTTCGCAATTTTCATTCAGGGCTTGACGACATCAACTTTCATCTGGCGTCCCTAATCAAGGAGGTTTGTCGGTAATCTTTCACCGAAGCTAAAGTAAGGAAGGTGGAGGTGAATGAAACGCGCAAATTCCTTAAAAAAGCTATTTGAACCTAACTAATCTCAAGCAGAAAGAATTAATTGTATGCGAGCAGAGACTGATAAGAGAAAGAAAGTACTAAAATCAAGCCGGCCGCGGTGGCCGGGCGGTTCTAGGCGCTGCAGTTCGGAACCGCACGGCTGCTACGGTCGCAGATTCGAATCCTGCCTTCGGCATGGATGTGTGTGATTTCCTTAGGTTAGTTAGGTTTAAGTAGTTCTAAATTCTAGGGGACTGATGACCTCAAATGTTAAGTCCATAGTGCTCAGAGCCATTTGAACCATTCTAACTAAAAGCAAGATCAAGGAAGATAGTGAATAAGCCTACTTGAGATATCATTAGTGTTCTGCTCAAAAGTAGATTTTCGCTACGTAACTCTCCATTCTCTCCTGTCTCTTGCTACCTTCCTCTGGTCCGCCTCATTTTCGCTTCCCGTTATCTTGTCTGCCACCTTGCACCTCCCCCTTCCTCTCACTCTCCACTCACAAACTGGTGCTTCCTAAGTGTTCGTTAGCAATCACTCGCATGTCAACGAATGCCCCACCCAGTTCTTCTTCCTTTTTCTTATAACCTGCAGCAGTCTGATGTAGAGGATGAAAACTTATTTTGTGTTCCCTGTTTGAAACGATACAGCCAATCAAAAGGAAATCGAGAACGAGTCCTGTACTTCAGATGTAAAACGTGGTCTCATGGCAATTGTGCTGCAAGAGACACGTATTTTGCGTACATCAATTGCAACTCCGCCAGTGGTGATGAACAGCGCTTTAATTAACATTCAAACATCTGTGTAGGCCATACTATACTTACAGGTGAAGTTCGCCAAAAATCTGTTAATTGCCTGTAATTTTTTTGTATTTTGCCATGCCAGTTGGCGTAAATAAGCCTATAGTTTTGTTTAGTTCCAATAAGGAAAAATGAAAATGTTAATAGTGCCGCTCGGGATTAGCCGAGCGGTCTGGGGCACTGCAGTCGTGGACTGTGCGGCTGGTTCCGGCGAAGGTTCGAGTCCTCCCTCGGGCATGGGTGTGTGTGTGTGTGTTTGTCTTTAGGATAATTTAGGTTAAGTAGTGTGTAATCCTAGGGACTGATGACCTTAGCAGTTAAGTCCCATAGGATTTCACACACATTTGAACATTTTGTTAATAGTGTCTTTGTTTACTGTTCAAAAATGGTTCAAATGGCTATAGGCACGATGGGACTTAACATCTGAGGTCATCATTCCCCTACACTTAGAACTATCTAAACATAACTAACCTAAGGACATCACATACATCCATGCCCGAGGCAGAACTTTGAACCTGCGACCGCAGCAGCACTCATTACTGTGTTCTGTGAGAAATTCGTGAACGTGACCCCATTGGTGCCAAAACTTACTCCATAGTCGCGGCAAGCTTATGCACCCACTGGGCTTGAGCCTATTGTTTTGCACTCGGTAATGGAATGTTGAGTTAATTAAACAATTTTAGTGGTCACAAGTCTAACCAAAACAACTTTAAAAATGTCAGAAAACGAATGCTCGTAAATGTGTCTCAAAAGTGGTTCAAATGGCTCTGAGCACTATGGGACTTAACATCTGAGGTCATCAGTCCCCTAGAACTTAGAACTACTTAAACCTAACTAACCTAAGGACACCACAAATATCCATGCCCGAGGCAGGATTGGAACCTGCGACCGTAGCGGATGCGCGGTTCCAGACTGAAGCGCCTAGAACCGCTCGGCTACACCGGCCGGCGTCAATGTGTCTCAGTTTTCGCTACTGGGTGCTTATTGATATAAACTGTCACTGATATTTTATAAGATGCATGGGGTCTGAAGTATCATCGGGCATCTGGTTCGTTAACTTCCATTGCACCCTCTTCAACACTTAGGCATGACCGTGCCGCCTGCGCAGTAGTTAGTACACTGGACTCGCATTCGGGAGGACGACGGTTCAATCCCGTCTCCATCCATCCTGATTTAGGTTTTCCGTGATTTCCCTAAATCGTTTCAGGCAAATGCCGGGATGGTTCCTTTGAAAGGGCACGGCCTATGTCCTTCCCAATCCTTCCCTAAGCCGAGCTTGCGCTCTGTCTCTAATGACCTCGTTGTCGACGGGACGTTAAACACTAACCACCACCACCACCACCACCACCACCGTGCCGCCTTTCTGTTAGAGACAATCTCTAAGTTGCCCTCTATGCCACAGCACTTGCAGACAGCGTTGCTAAACAGCGGTGTTAACGTTCATGCCTAATAAAGCTCTGCGGACTGGACAGCAACGACTGCGCAGATAGCTTTATCGCCCGTTAACGGCGCTTGCTGCTCGGACGCGGAGCTGCTACTGGATTGTGTAGTAGCCAGGCTACTGCGTGGGACGTGCGTGATGTGGGGCTGAGTGTGAGCTCCCGTGTGACGTGCCGGGTAACCGTCGCCAGTACACGCTTTGTGCTCCACCGCTGTTTCCAATTGATTCTCTGTTTCAACGCCGGCTTGCTGGGCGAGCTGAGATGCTTCAGTAACCTGGTGCTTATTGCACGATTATATCCGAATAAGGGCGTTCGTTCATTGAGATGTGCTGCTCGTATCTCACTGTCGCATATTCTCTGAAGCGTTTACAGTGTTACTGCGTGCTGTAGGACGCACTGTACTAGATGACCAGCGGAAAATGGGGCTCGCATTGTTGAAAAGGCGTGTGCGGGTAGTAACGCTGACATCACATCCGAATTGGGCTTTTGTTAAAGTGCGCGTCATTTATGACGGCGGCCGAGTTTAGGTTCGTTCTGCGCATCTGACGTCACAAAACACAGTTCAACCAATGAACAGAGAACGATGTTGCCAGGGCTCGACTGCAGTGCACAGCACGGACGAGTGTCTTCAGTTTTAGAAACGTTCAGTCATAAATAAAGTAATTGAACAAAAGTAATGTCTTGATAGCAGACTTTCTTTTAGAGAAAGTTTGTAAAAAGCATTCTTTATACCAAATGCTTCATACTCTATTAATTAATTAAACCAAACAAGCAATAAGCCTCCTAATTCAGGCGATAGCAAGGAAAGGTGTTTGTATCATTCTCCCTAACCGCTTTTTCGCAATAAAGAACAGCGGTAATTGTTTATTTCCTATTGTACTTCGGCGAAACGTGAGTAATTCATAGCCATACCAACAGTGTTTGTCGGTATTTTGCGTGATATTTTTAAGTCCTCCAGGAGATGTCTTGAATGACTAGCTGCGATAGCGGATAAAGTGTATGACTGCTAAGCGAAAGGTTGTAAGTTCAAACCCTATTCAGTGCTTAATATTTTTTTATTTAAAAACAATATCGAAGTGTCTTACTTCATGAATTTTATTCGTTTGAATGTAATTTTTTTAAATTTCTAGTGGCAACTAAAATCGACCATAAGGAAAGTATACGCTATGGACTTTTACTTCTGCAAACTCTTCAAAATTTCTTGCAATGGTTTACTACATCTAATGCTGCACAATAACTGCGGTGAACATCGAAACAAAATTAAGTCATTTATGGGGGGAAGGTATCAGTCAAGAAGATGTGTAAAAATCAAATTTTTGGGCCAAATACTATTTGTGAAATCGAATGATAAAGTGCGTCAAAGCAGTCGAAACACCATGTGTCTGCACAGGCGAGCAGTGCAATGATGACAAAATCGCGCACAACGCGGAATGCGGGGAACACGTCTCTAGCAGCGAAAGGGATAATGCGGCTGTGGTGGCTTTACTTCATAAACTGCGCGCTCCCCCCTAAACGTAAGTTTGAGAACTTTACAATGGCGCTGCTTCTCTTGGCGCGTACAACTGGCAACGCAGCAATCTCCCGCGTCTGGGCGGGCATGCGCGAACCGCCAAGATAAAAGAATTGAACTATAATGCACGTCAGAGCAATAATCTAAGGGTGATAGTTACGAGGCGTGCAGAACTCTAGCAGCAGGTGCAGTAGACGATAGAGGACTCAACAGCTTTATGGAACATAATAAAGTAAGTTTAACCTTGAAGAACTGTTGTAATACAATAGCCATGAAGACTTAATACCAGGAAAAGTATAGCAGCAATAATGGAGCAACACATAGGGCTTTTAAGCTCTTATGTATATTTTAGATAACAATAAGACTTTCAGCTCAGAAATTAGACACACAATTTCTATTTCTGTCTCGTTATTTTCACGATGTACGTGCTCTTCTAATAATGACGAGACCCATAACACTGTCACTCCTTCATGTTGCAGTACTTCAATAAATATAAGAGCCTGTAGCATCAAATGAGAATGTTCCAGAATATTGGAAAGTAAAACAAATATGAGGAATTAAAAAAAGGAAAAACAACATTACATTGAGGTGACAGAAGTCATGGGACAGCGATGTGCACATGTACAGACGGCTGTAGTATCACGTACACAAGGTATAAAATGGAAGTGCAGTGGTGGAACTGTCACTTTGTAGCGGTCCCACCTGCTTTATTGTCTTCGTTTGTTGTCCTCGGTGTCGACGTACTGCGTTGCTACACTGGCTGAAAAATGGGCTTTGTGGATTCCGACGCCGACTACGGTAAATAATGTAACCGACAGGTGCACAGTTGCATTTCACAGAACTTTAATTTCACTTTTCACAACCCCCTAATAATACACAGTTATATGGCCAGTGCACTATTGTTTAACTTTCGATAAGCCTCATTATTAGTTTGTAGGCAAACCTCCATATACTGCTACAATAGATTCCTGTTGAACACCTAAGAGCAGTAAAACCAAACCACAAAGTTCACAGTTCTTGAAGAATAAACAGATACGTGTGGAGCAGACACTGTCATTGATTTTACACTTCGCCTAATTGTTTAATACTTATTCCATTGTTAAGTTGAAGCAATGTTGTTGTTCTGATCAACACATGTTTCTCGTCCGAAATTCAGCCGTGGACTGACTGTCTAGGGACCAAAAATTGGGCCCTTATATATATCCTCACAATAATAGATACTGAAACTTCACATTGTTTGATGTTTAACTTAATCCATCAAATTAACTGGATGAATCGAAAAAGTGGTTCTTTTTAACAGTTTCGTCTACTGCATGAGTTAGGCCAAATTATTGGTTTAAATCATGAAACTAACGAATATCGTTACGCAAACAATACTTTTGACAAAACCGTTAATTACTTTTGAATTAATTAAGGGGTGGTTTTGCTAACATGTTTTAGAATAGAGCTAAATAGATACTTTTAGATTACTGGTATTTCGTCCTCTAAATGTGTATAATTAGTACAGAGTTTATATTTGTTCATATGTGAACAATAGAATATAAGTTACGAAACCATTACTGATTTCACCCTATAACAAAAGATACTAACTAGTAATAGCCAAAATAAATTAGAAAATCAATTACATACGGAAAACTAAGCACAAAACTATATCTGGCGTTATATTCTTCAAAACTGAGGGCCAATATCTCTCTTTTATGAAAATGCAGATTACTCACGTATGTTAATGACGTTTGCATAGAGTTGTTAGTGCCACCAGATAAGAAACACAACGTGAAAGAACGTCAGAAATCAATGTGAGACGTACGACAATTATATCCGTTAGGACAGTGCAGCAAAATTTCGTGTTAATGGTATATGGCAACAGGCTACCGACGTGGGTGCCCTTGTTGACAGCACGATATCGGCTGCAGTGCCTCTCCTGCACTCGTGATAATATTGGTTGGACCCTAGACGACTGGAAAATCGTGGCCTGGTCAGATGACCCCTGATTTCAGTTGGAAATAAATCACGATAGGGTTTGAGTGTAGACCCAAGTTGTAGACAAGGCGCTCTGAAAGCTGGTGGTGACTCTACAACGGCGTGGGCAATGTTTATATGGAACGAAACCGATCATTGACTGGAAATGGTTATGTTTGGCTAGGTGTAGACCATTTGCAGCCATGCATGTAGTTCATGTTAAGCAACAACTATGGAATTCTAAGGGATGACTATGCTGCCATATCACCTGGCCATAGTTGTTTGCGACTGGTTTGAAGAACGTTCTGGACAATCCGAGGGAATGGGTTGGCCCAGATCGCCCGACATGAATCTCATCAATTATTTATAGGACATAACCGAGAGGTCAGTTAGTGCACAGAATCCTGCATCGGCAACACTTTCGCTATTATGGACGGGTAAAGAGGCGGCGTGGCTCAGCGTTTCTGCAGGCGACTTCCAAAGGCTTATTGATTCCATGTCACGTCGAGTTGGTACGCTATGCCGGGTAAGAGGAGATTCCACACAATGTTAGGAGATATCTCATAAATTCTTTCTTCTCACTGGAATGTATACCTGAAGAACTGTTTCGCCAGTATGGCTCAAACAATGAAAACCTTGTCATGGCAATGTGGTATGGTGTTGATTCGTCGTTGGCTGTGATTGTCACTTTCTCCTCATTTTTACTCCTTGTGAAGGAAAATAAAATTAGGTTTCTTTCGCCTTGCTTAAAATTGTCTCATAATGACATCCTCTAATTTTGCAGCTTGTAAAGAAAAATATTTCACCTGATAAGATAATCTTCCTTGACCCAATAAATCAGTACATGCGTCCAAGTTTTATTCTCCTCAAAGTTAACCTTATAATGTGTCAACTACATAACATTAATAAAACTTCTCAAAACTATTCTTGATAACGCAAGATACAAAAATCACCACATAAGGGTCACGGAGGAAATATGGACAATAACGTGAACGGTGCTCTGAGGGATGATGCCTGTCGGCGCGTTACGACTTGTAATCAGACATTCAACAGCACGATCAGTCATCAAAGGTGTCACACATTCTCCCCGTGAACAGTCATTTCATGGAAACAGTAAACCACAACATCAGCAGGCATTTCATAAATACATATTTTAACAAGTAATGGAACATTGTATTCGTCATTTCAGGTAATGAGTGTAACCGAAAATTTCGTGGCACTGTACCAGACCAAAGCGAATTCGACAGAACGATGCTCGACACAGCAGCTGCAGAAGAAATGAAAATTGCTAAACAGTCTTCCAAATCTATTTAAGTTGTATTGTCAAGTGGAGAAAACAACTACAGTCCTCAATAAAAGAATGTAGATTTCTTAGCCAAGTCTGTACCGATACATTCCGCTCACCCAGTTAAGTGGAAAATAATTGCAGGGAATTATTTCTGTTGAAAGCGAATAAAATTGAACTGTTACCGTCACCCTTGTTGAAGCTATATATAATTATGAAGTAAACTCTGTGTAGCTTTAAGTTATAGTCTTCCCTTTGGTCCAGCAGCTTTCCTGAATAACGTGTTTTGTCTGGTTAAATCGAGCAAACATAAATCACGGCAAGATGTAAATTTTCATTGCATTATTTGATAACACAGCACCAAAAAGTTTTTATTTCTTTTTCGCCTGGATTTGAAAATAGAATATGAAACAAAACATGAACATAAAAACTGACTTGCGTGTTGTGTACGGAAGTCTTTGCGTTACCTTTCTTTGTCTTTCTCTTCACTGCACACCATGCCTTCAGCCAATATCTAACAATTTTCTCTCATTTCACTTGCTACACACTATTGTTACAGAAGAGACGTAAGCAGTGTCAGCTTCAGTATGTACACTCACATAACACGGCGAACATCTTTCCTTTGCTGGTGCCACGGTTGATTCTGGTCAGTGAATACGTCCAACCCTACTTAAATAATTAGGTGCTCCACAGGGAACGCTTAATGTAATGCAGTCGATACATTACGTCTGACCTGTATAGACACATTTACGTCCTTATTCCTGAAAATACATTATTCGGACTCTGTGAGAGGGTTCTCAGACAGTGTGGGTGCGACATTTCAGCCAGAGCCTGCGTTGTAGCCACATTAACCCCCTGCCCCTAACCTTATGATGTCATCGATAATGTCAAGCATTTTTGCCATTCTGCCCCTACCCCACCCTCTGACATAGGCCAATTTCCCTATACATATAATAGTGGGAAATTTGAAAACTGAAGGAAAATTCAAAATAGTCAGTTACTCCCCTTCACTCCATCCAGTCCTACGACATCATTATGGAGGTACGCTGCATTACCTAAATATAAAATGGCGAGAAATTAAAAAAATCATTGACGAGCAGCTATCGTATTTGTTGAAGGTGCAATGTGGCAGAACGGATGTACTGGCCACAGCCCTTTGTAATCAGAATCCAATATGGCGGCCCACGATTGTGGACCTGTGTATGGGTGCAGCCTGTATGTTTGTCAGATTTCCCAGCTCCCTGGCGCAGCCTGCATGATTGCCAGGTCACTTTTCCAAAGTACAGAAGCTACTCCTGAGCTTAAAATAGTAGGATATTAAAAGAAAAGATTGATTTCCCCACCTCTTTGATGTTACAGATCAATAACTCTAAATTTAAAATGTTGCTAGACCTGCTGTCTACAACTGAGACAATTTCCCTCTATCCTTCTGATGTCACACATTGACGCCCCAAGTTTGGAATGCAGCAGTTCATTACTCTAGGTTTAAAAAGGCGGGAAATTCAAAATTCATAATATTAAAAATGGTGATAAATTCGTGTACCCCCAGTTTAAAATGGCCTAAAGCCCACAGGTGGTCATAATAAGGGCACTTTTCGTAATTTTTAAATTATATTTCTCACTGGAGCAAACTGCTTTCTTGTCAAACAGTTACCACTGCAGTATGTAGTAAGGTGGGAATGGGGGAGGTACGTACTTGAGTTTTATTTCTTCAAACATGCCACGTTGATCGATTCACAGAAATTCACCCGCTCCAGTGCAGCACCAGTCAACAGAGACATCACGCCAGACAGAACAGGGCTGATGGAACAGCTCACTGCCAGCTATGAGTCCAATCAACAACCAGCCATGTGCTCAGACAGATTATACACTAAAGAGCCAAATGCTGGTACACGTGCTTAATTTTGTGCAGGGCCCCCGCGAGCACGTAGAAGTGCCGCAACACAACGTGGTATGGACTCGACTAACGTCTGAAGTAGTGCTGGAGGGTACTGACACCATGAATCGCACAGGGCTGTCCATAAATCCGTAAGAGCACGAGGGAGTGGAGATCTCTTCTGAACAGCGCGTTGCAAGGCATCCTAGAGGTGCTCAATAATGCTCATGCCTGGGGAGTTTGGTGGGCAGCGGAAATGCTTAAACTCAGAAGAGAGTTCCTGGAGCCACTCTGTAGTAATTGTGGACGTGTTAGGTGTCGCATAGCCCAAGTCCGTCGGAATGCACAATGGACATGAATGGCCGCAGGTAATCAGACAGGATGCTTACGTACATATCACCTGTTAGAGTCGTATCTAGACGTAGCAGAGGTCTCATCTCATTCCAACTGCACACGCCCACACCATTATAGAGCCTCCAGCAGCTTGAAGAGTCCCCTACAGACCCACAGGGTCCACGGATTCATGAGGTTGTCTCCATACCTGTACATGTACATCCGCTCGATACAATTTGAAACGAGACTCGTCCGACCAGGCAACGTGTTTCCAGTCATCAACAGTCCAAAATCGGTGTTGACAGACCCAGACGAGGCGTACAGTCTTGTGTCGTGCAGTCATCAAGGGTACACGAGAGGGCTGTCGGCTCCGAAGGCCCATATCGGTGACGTTTCGTTGAATGGTTCGCACGCTGACACTTGTTGATTGCCCAACACTGAAAACTGCAGCGGTTTGCGGAAGGGCTGCACTCCTGTCACGGTGAACGATTCTCTCCAGTCGTCGTTAGTCCCGTTCTTACAGGATGTTTTCCCGCCTGCAGCGTGTCGGAGATCTGATGTTTCGTCGGATTCCTGATACCCACGGTAAACTCGTGAAATGGCCGTACGAGAAAATCCCCACTTCATCGCTACCTTAGAGATGCCGTGTCCCATCGCTAGTGAGCCGACTACAATAATATCTTGAAACTCACTTAAATCTAAATGACTTTCCATTGTAGCAGCAGTAAGCGATCTAACAACAGCACCAGACACTTGTCTTATATAGGCGTCGCCGATGGCAGTGCCATGTCGTGCGTGTTTACTTATCTCTGTATTTGAATACGTATGCCTATACCAGTTTCTTTCGCGCTTAGGTGTAGTACGCACTTGACGTCCCACCACAGCAGTGGCGTACTCATAACTGAGTGCAGTCCTGCCAACTAACCACACGACAGGCCACCGTGTGGCTTCAGTGGTTCATTTCACAGCTTTCACTAATTTGTGACGAAAATGACAAGATGCATGTGTCGCACAGGAATGCCGGCAGTTGTTTGTCATGTATTTATACTAATGGTAGTCCACCCCCGTCATAAACGGCCTCATGATACCTCACTTCGCTCTACAATAACTTTAGGAATGAAAAGCGTTCTTTTGTGCTGCGTCTAAGTTTAGTTCTGAAAAGCATTCTTTGGTGCTGCATGAGATCTAATTTTAAGCATGAAGTTCCCTCACCATTTAGAACAACATGATATCAGCTAGGATGTCTTCATTCCTATCATAACTTTCGTTTCATATTCTATATTTCGCTCATGTGGCGAAATCATGGAAGTGAATCAAATATTGGACCTACATAGATGCTTGTATCTACTATGTTCTGGTCTCACGGTTGAACAGATCGAGCTGAGGTCCACACAAGTATTGTTTATGGAACGCATGTTGATAGTCTGTACCCAGAAAGGACATAAGTTGTTTTCCAAAGTTGCACAGCCGTGTCACATTACCAGTACAGATCTTGTGGGCATCAACTCTTTGGCAGTCCTTGAAACTGGAATGACTGCTTAATAGCGTGACACTATACAATATACTGTCAGTTCTATGTGACACAAGCCTTGATGTATATGGCACTAAACGTTCCTTTTTGACTGGCAGATTGGCTACGACCATTTTCCATAATTCTGAATGAATACGTGCTAAGTAACCGTTTGTTGATGGCACTAAACACGTGCAGAACTCACTGCGTGAAACGGACGATGCCCCAACGTGATTCTACATCATGAGTTTCATATTTTAAAATAAAATCAGCTGAGCATATTGCATTGGTCTGCGAGAGATACGTCTATAAATACTATACGGGCTTCAGACGTTTCATCACAACATGAATGGAACCACTTGATAAGGTGCACACACTGTAACGCCATACAATTTTAGTCACCTTACTCGATTCCAAATGATTTATAAATCGTTCTAACGAATGCTAGAAATTGTGGACGTCCAATAGCGTCCCAGATGAGTTCAGATAAAAATTTAATGGTTATGTTGATTTGGCAGCTTCGGCAATGGCACTATAAATTTATATGGTCATCAACGTCACCTCACGTTTTATTTCGGGTGATACTGTTTTAGACGACGTATTAAGCTCCAGTCATCCTTCATACAAACAGAAAGTATTAAGGTTTTTCTTCCGTCATCACTCTCCTGACTGGTCTGATGCGGCTCGCCACGAATTCTTCTCCTGTGCTAACCTCTTCATCTCAGAGTAGTAGCACTTGCACGCTACGTCCTCTGTTATTTGCTGGATGTATTCCAATCTGTGTCTGCCTATACAGTTTTTGCCTTCTAAGGCTCCCTCTAGTACCATGGAAGTCATTCCCTCATGTGTTAACAGATGTTCTATCATCCAGTCCCTTCTCCTTATCAGTATTCTCCACATATTCCTTTCCTCTCCGATTCTGCGCAGAACCACCTCATACCATACCTTATCAGTACACGTAACTTTCAACATTCGTTTGTAGCACCACTTCTCAAATGCTTCGATTCTCTTCTGTTCCGGTTTTCCCACAGTCCATGTTCCACTACCATACAATGCTGTACTCCAGACGTACATTCTCAGAAATTCCTTCCTCAAATTAAGGCCGATGTTTGATATTAGTAGACTTCTCTTGGCCAAGAATGCCATTTTTGTCATTGCTAGTCTGCTTTTGATGTCCTCCTTGCTCCGTCCGACATTGGTTATTTTAATGCCTAGGTAGCAGAATTCCTTAACTTCATCTACTTCGTGAGCATCAATCCTCGCTGTTCTCACTTCTACTACTTCCCATTACCCTCGCCTTTCTTCGATTTACTCTCAGTCCATTCTCTGTACTCATTAGACTGTTCATTCCGTTCAGCAGATCATGTCATTCTTCTTCACTTTCACTCAGGATAGCAATGTCATCAGCGAATCGTATCATTGATGTCCTTTCACCTTGAATTTTTATTCCACTCCTGAACCTTTCGTTTTTTATTTCCATCAGTAGAGGCGAAAGGATACATCTTTGTCTTACACCATTTTTAATACGAGCACTTCGTTCTTGGTCGTCCACTCTTATTATTGCCTATTGGCTCTTGTACATATTGTATATGACCCGTCTCTCACTATAGCTTGCCTTTACTTTTTCAGAATTTCGGACATCTTGCATCATTTTAGACTGTCGAACGCTTTTCCCAGGTCGACAAATCCTACGAACGTGTCTTGATTTTTCTGTAGTCTTGCTTCCATTATTAACCGCAACTTCAGAATTGCCTCTCTCGTGCCTTTACCTTTCCTAAAGCCAAACTGATCGTCATCTAGCGCATCCTCAATTTTCTTTTCCACTCTTCTGTATATTATTCTTGTAAGCAACTTGGATGCATGAGCTGTTAAGCTGATTCTGCGATAATTCTCGCACTTGTCAGCTCTTGCCGTCTTCGGAAATGTGTGGATGATGCTTTTCCAAAAGTCATACGGTATGTCGCCAGATTCATACATTCTACACACCATCATGAACAGTAGTTTTGATGCTACTTCTCCAAATGATTTTAGAAATGCTGGTGGAATGTTGTCTATCCCTTCTGCTTTATATGATATTAAGTCGTCGAAAGTTCTTTTAAATTCTGATTCTAATTCGGGATGCCCGATCTCTTCTAAATCGACTCCTGTTTCTTCTTTTATCACATCAGACAAATTTTCCCTCATAGAGGCTTCCAATGTATTCTTTCCATCTATCTGCCGTCTCCTCTGCATTTAACAGTAGAATTCCCGTTGCACTCTTAATGTTATCACCCTTGCTTTTAATGTCACCGATGGTTGTTTTGACTTTCCTGTATCCTAAGTATCTCCCTCCGACAATGTCTTGATATTTTTCCTGCAGCCAATTCGTCTTAGCTTCCGTGCACTTCCTATTTATTTCATTCCTCAGCGACCTGTATTTCTGTTACCCTTGGTTTCTTCGCAGTTACCTTCTTTGTACCTATGTTTTCCTTCGCAACTTCTGTGATGGCCATTTTTAGAGATGTCCATTCCTCTTCAACTGTACTGCCTACTGATCTATTCCTTATTGCTGTATCTATAGCCTTAGAGAACTTCAATCGTATCTTGTCGTTCCTTAGTACTATCGTGTCCCACTTCTTTGCGTATTGATACTTCCCGTCTAATGTCTTAAACTTCATCCTACTCCTCATCACTACTATATTGTGATCTGAATCTATATATGCTTGTGGGTACGCTTTACAATCCAGTAACTGATTTCGGAATCTCTGTCTGAGCATGATGTAATCTAACTGAAATCTTCTCGTGTCACCCGGCTTTTTACAAGTGTACGTCCTCCTCTTGTGATTCTTGAACAGAGTATCCGCTATTACTAGCTGAAACTTGTTACAGAACTCAGTTAGTCTTTCTCCCCCCTGATACATTGTCCCAAGCCCATATTCTCTTGTAAACTTTTCTTCTCATCCGTCCCCTGTAAATCCATTCCAGTCTCCCACGACTATTGTATATTCATCCCCCTTTACATACTGCATTACCCTTTCAATATCCTCATAAGCTTTCTCTATCTCTTCATCTTCAACTTGCAACGTCGGCATGTATACATGAACTATCGTTGTCGGTGTTAGTTTGCTGTCGATTCTGACAAGAAGAACCCTGTCACTGAACTGTTCACAGTAACACACTCTCTGTCCTACCTTCCTATTCATAATGAATCCTACTCCAGTTATACCATTTTCTGCTGCTGTTGATAATACCCTATACTGATCTGACCAGAAATCCTTGTCTTCTTTCCACCTCACTTCACTGACCGCTTCTTTATCTAGATTGAGCCTTTGCATTTCCCTTCGGGATAACATTGTATTTTTAGGTGATACCATACATAAATTGTAAGTATTTTAAATCGTAAGTAAGAGATCTAATAGTTCAACTGGATTTTAATGGTATTATCTTCTGAGGCTGAGGATCGTGTGAACTTGTGACCCATGGCGATCAGTGTCACCATAAGGAAGAAGAACATAGGTGCTCTATTCATAGACATCATAGAGTAAGTCTGTGGTATAGTCTTGCTTAGGACAGTGGGAGTTCTGATATGTACATATATGAAGCAAAGAGTTCTGCAGCACCACGTGATAACGGCCATGAACCAAAATTGTAATTGTGAAACAAATAATTGCTACAAACGGTGGTGAATATGATATCCTTTAAAGATACCTTCATGAATCTGAACCCCAACCACGAGAAGCTAATCAGTTCATTCACAGATGAGAGGAGACTACATAACACGTCGCCTCACAAATTTACATGCATATGTTACATGTAACAAAATGCCCCCTTGTTACAGTGAAATTGTAACAAATCCCCCATATTACAGTGAAATTGTGACACGTTACCCCGTATCATAGAGAAATTTTAACGAATAGCTCCATTTTAAAGCAAACATTGTAACAAAGTGCCCTATGTTACAGAAATAATTTTGGAAATACCACGTGACACAGTAAAAATTACAACGTATTACGGAACACACTACTATGTTACAGCAAAATTCACTGAATGCGTTCAAACAGTAAAGATCCACGAGAGCTTGAGGGCAGACAACAGATTCAACATGACAGGTTGGTACAGGTTCCATCTTGCTCTCTTATCAATCATGCTGATATGGAAGCTATTAATAGATACGATGTCAATTTTTAGAAAGTTCAGTGCTAATAACAAAGACCTCTTAGCTCCAACACAGTCTTATTCTAGTGTGTTTTTCACTCATTCCACATGGTGTAACAGTTATAGGACCTATTTATAGCTCACAAATGTTCCATAGCTGGTGTAGTCTAGATGGTTGTCAGATTTCACATGCATTATTATTTTTCAGTGACATCACATTGTAACTAGGTCACTTGTGCTAAGTGTAGACTCTAAGATGGTCACAAAGCTCGAATCCAAGATGGAGTTCTAAGATGGTGGGCATATCACAATCCAGATGGCAATCCAAGACATCACTGATGATGTCACTATCCAAGATCGTAGTCCAAGATGTCGGACCTGGGAATGTTAGCGCAGCCCAAAATAGCGGTTCCAGTTTCCATGGCACTGAATCTGCTAACCATGACCACTGCTCCACAAAATCCACTCATCAGCCAAACTTGGCAGATGTGTTCCATATACCCTAGTGGAAGGTTTATCATCATGAAGTGTAATCAGATATCTGCCAGCTTCAGACAGAAAAACGTATTATTTGGTTCATCTTCCAACCCAGAGTGGAATTAATTGTAGTGTGAGAGACTAACATTGCTTACATGCACATTCGGAACCTCATGGGGACTGCCTCGCACCCTTTTTCTTCAACCTGTAAAGGGGAGGAGGCATTTTCATCATATACGAGCGAACTGCAGCACTCAGCCATCCTTTCAGTACATGATGTCTCAGGAAAGTCTGTTGTCAGTAGACTACAGAATTATATTATGTGTTGGATCATCCAAGAGGCTGTACTGAGTAGGAGGTAGTAATTGGACGCAGAAGGATCTTAAACAATGGAAACTCTGGAGGGCGAGAAACATATCTGCAGCACTTGAGAGACCTGAACGTTGAACATATTTCGAGAGTTGCTCTGAACTCACATCAACGAGTGGACAATCGTGAGCGGTAGACAAGTTCTGTGGAGCCAAGACGTTAATATTTATTTAGATATTACCACTTAATTTTCGGACGATCAGTTTAATGTTTGCAGTAGTGGCACGCATTGTTTTATGGTGACTGCTTTGTTGAAGTGATAGCTTAGCGGCAGTGGCAACTTTCTGAAGCAACAGTGTCAATAATGCTGGGTAGCGTTGACCTTGTTGGAGGTGAGGGGGTGAGGAGGAGAAATGTCAGGGCATCTGTCCAGACCTCCTGACTCTGAGCATCCATGTTCACTAGCCTGAAACAGAAGGAAATTAAGACTCGTTCAGTTTTGACCTAGTCGATTTGTTTCTCTTGTGCAGCATACAGGGGCGATTCAATGGTGAAGTCTATCAGCAGCGGCTAGTGACGGAAGCAAAGGCATCCGAGTAGCGAAATTTTGTCCCCACATCCAGCTGGCGGCGCATCAAAACTGTAGACAATAATAGGTTCAGTGGCTAGAAGGTTCCTAGTTCAACCATCGGCTCATCGGAACTAGTGCTGGACCGTACCGTGGGACGCTGATGACTGCATGAACAGTCGGTGGTAGAGCAATGATGCTTATCCAGGCCACTCCACAACAGTCGACGGTATACTTCGTCGTTTGGACGAAAAGTAGTTATACGCGGCAGGACCAATGAATGCTGGTTTCCACGTGCACCAGAAATCACGAAGTTGCGTGTTGTGACGCTGGAGGTGCTCCCTGGATTCTGGTAACGTCGCTGGTTGCCGACCGCGTGTCTGTACCATCGAATAGAAGCCAGTCGTGATGGTGAAGTGCTGCAAAAGCCTTCTGGCGCGATCTTCACAGGTATGCAGCGGTGGCTCACGACGACCAGCACCATTATACTAAGTTCAGTGGATGGGGTGTATCGCAGGCAGGTTTTTACTGCCCCTGGCAGCTCATATTACGTGAGAGGAAATAGATAATCTGGTGGAGGGCGAATACACACATAGTACGAGAGTTACACAGGTGGGAAGAAAGCATATTGTTCCCGTGGAAACTGAAACTGAATATTATATGGTATTTCGAACTTTCATACCCTTCAACAATATTTCCGATACTTTATGCTAGCTTAGTTTCCAGAGGACATTGCGCAGACCCAGCTGAAGTGAAATCTGGTTTCGCAGGACAGAGCGGATCACGTTATAATTTTGGAAAACGGCAAAAAGCAGTTATTGTCAGTTGCACAAAACACACAAACTTTATTTTCCTAAAAACGCTTAATCACACATGCCCTTAAAAGTTATTATAATTGCTTTAAGGAATACACGCGGCTGAAGGCCTTACTTAAAAAAGAAAATCTTACGAAAATACTCGACTGAAGGCCACACACTGGACACAGAAGAACTGAGGCTTACGGCCTGGATAACAAGAATTTCCAACAGAGAAGAAAATTTAAAGCGGTTTTAAACAAGTGAATTTTCAAGTTTTAATTGAAGACGGCTGAAGGCCTTTTCTTAAAAATATTTGACATAAAAGCTCGGCTGAAGGCCTCATACTGAACAACTCACTTCTTAAGGCCTGGATAACAACGATTTGCAATAGAGCAAAATTACCCATTTTTCTTTAAAAAATTTAGTTCAAACAAGAATCATCAAATTTTCAACTTAAGACGGCTGAAGGCATAATTTTAAAATTAAAGCAAACTAAATTAATAGGCGGCTCAAGGCCTCGCACCGTACTTGCGACAAAAATCACAATCTAAAAACAACAGAACAATGGTGCTAATAAGTGTCCGAATGATCGGCCTGAGAAGGCAACTCTAACGTAAGGTTAGGTGAGAGAGGCAGCCAAGGATAAGACTAAGTAATCAGATGGCAACCATACCCAGGGACGGCAGAAGGACCGACCAACAACCTAATCAATTCCACTACGCCGATCAACGGCACGACAACGGAAAATATCAGCCGAGGACGAAGATACCAGCAGCACTACGTCTTCAAAACTGGTGTCTAAAAACAGCCAAGGCACAATTACCACTCAAAAATATAAACGACACCAAAGGTTGTCAAATTACAAGCGGTACGGAGAATATCAACACTGCGAGGAAAAACACACTGCGGAACACTACGCTAATGTCCTCACCGCGGAGACTTCCTCGCTGCTCTGTCCCAACCGACCGACTGCCCACTCCAGCAATCCGACAGCATTAACATAACTGCTCAGTCGAAATTACACAAGCTCGACACGGTTCCACGAAAACACTTCCACAAGAACTCGAACAATCGTAAAAGCAACCACTGTGGAATAACCAGGACGAATAACAAGTCGACACACACAGAGGACCCGAAGCGGTCGGCGACCAGATATATGTCCTCCGATGAGACGACCGTCCGAACAACCAACCACGGTCGTTCCCACTCAAGTCATGTGTGTCACCAACAGTCGGGCGAGTCTTGGCTTTCCAGACCTCAGTGCTGCTCCAAAATGGTTAAAATGGCTCTGAGCACTATGCGACTTAACTTCTGAGGTCATCAGTCGCCTAGAACTCAGAACTAGTGCTGTTCCATCCCGACTCAACTCCATGTCCGTTCGGAACTCGGAGACACGGCGACCCAGGCACACTGGCTCGGACCCAACCACGTAGAGATAATACCTGCCCATTGGCCATCCGACGTCTCTGCAGAAGGAAGGAACCGACCCATGTCCGGAATGATGACGAGCTGACGAGGCCCAGAAACGGTCAGAAGACCAAATACACGGCGCCCGATGAGACGACCGACCGAACGACCAACCAACGGTCATTCCCGCTCCAGTCCTCTTCCGTCCGACAGTGCATGTGTGTCGCAAGTGATCGGCGAGTACTGGCTGGCCGGACCTCACTGGAGCTGTGTCCCCACTGAAGCCCCAACACACGAAGAGCTAGAAATACTTGCGGTCGCTTCAGAGATAATACGACAGTGTTCTTATCGATACGCGCTGCTGCTGCCACTCACGGGCAGGAAAGCCAGCAACTTAGTGACGTCAGTAAATCGAATAAGAAACGAGGCGACAGTTCCGTAGAGAGAAGCTGTCAAGCAAGAAACAGCATGAACACGAGACGCGCACGGCTCGCGCAGGTTAACGGAGAAGGTCAGTGCACTGTGTTACTTTTCTGAGACCAAACGCACTGCTTCGGGACAGTGATCAGTAGCGTCTGAGATGTAGCCATTTAACATTGCCTGGTGGCTGTATCAAGATTTCATAGGGATTACCAACTGGACAGCAGCATAACACTTTTCACTGACAGTACAAGAGTACGTCCTGTTACCGTTACGAGGTTCTAATGCTTTATTTTTCACCTGTGTATCGCAGGCAGGTGTTTACAGTCCCATGGCAGCTAATGTTAAATGAGGCAAGTAAATAACCTGGAGGAGGTCGAGTTTTCGTTGGAACGGATGAAGTTCAGATAATTCCTATTTCAGCATCGTTGCATCTGGACAGCGACCGTGTACCAGAGACAAAACTGATGCTGATGACATGTAACACTCTGCTGGCTAATAAGCACATAACGAGGCCGCATTAGTTACTTACATGCGGCATATGATTAACAATATACCGGCCCTGCTTTACCAAGGACTGTTCTGCACCAGTAATTCTGAATTGCGTGTTTACGGCTCTCGACGACTTTAGTTATTCACACGCTTTCTTCATGGCAACATGGTTCACTTCGTGACTTCCGTCGCCTGTGAAACAAGGGCTACACGTCGCTTCAGCTGGTCTACGTGGACCACGATAACAGACTTCACCATTTCGGTGTCAGAGCACTATATGATCGCTGCGAACAATAAATTTGTTCAAAGTATAACGACCGTTCATCGAGGATCCAGAAATCACAGATCTTCTGAAACAGCAACTGATA
Source organism: Schistocerca americana (assembly GCF_021461395.2). NCBI lineage: Eukaryota > Metazoa > Arthropoda > Insecta > Orthoptera > Acrididae > Schistocerca > Schistocerca americana. The sequence continues at coordinate 247,002,180 of NC_060124.1, read as the reverse complement.
TTTCAGCAACAACAGCAGAGGTTACAATATATGCTGATCACTTTGCTGCTGCATTTAGAAGAGACTCAGAGGACCAACCAGTCGCGGCCACCGCCATTTCTTTGTTCCAAGCAGCCTGAAGAATCACAAGCCAATTATCTGCGGTGGTTACTGTTATACTACAAAGCAAAATCATCAAAGTGCTTCTCTTTCTTTCCTTCGATAGCAAGTCATACGAACAAGCAGAAAAATCCAGCCCTGTAGTAGACCAATAAGCTTGGAAAGTTCTCTAATCTGTGATTTTCTGAGTAACCGTTAAGGCCAGCAAACTCTCACAGTAGCCACGCCGTTAAAATCTAATCAGTTCGGCAACCAATCTGGTAAATCATACGCAGCGTGTTCTGTAGACTAACAAGGTTTACCTCGTGAATCCAATTTCGCATGTAAACAATGTCACTAGACCTATACTGAATCACTTATTAGGTACCTGATTGTTCACTTAACTCCAGATCAATAAGTGCGACCACAAGCACATTCATCTCAGCCTTCCCACAGGTTAGTGTCACACTTGTTTAAATTATTCGAAATTGTTTGAGCAGCACAAGGTTTTGAGAATGACGTAGTGGTAGCTATGATGCCTCTGGTATAAGCTCCCGTTTAGTCATTTCAATTTTGAATTAGATACTTCCACAATTGTGTTCTTCAAGCAGATGAGCAAACGAGTATAGTATTCTCTACTAATCCAAGGCCTGGGTAAGCTGTGCGAACAGTATAAGCAATTATTCAGACCGTCATTTTGCCGAAACCATTGAGGCTCATACATCGTTAAATCAATCTGCTCAGACTCTGTAGAGGTTAGTCAGTTCTGTTCCCTTTGCAAGGTGCACTGAAAGCAAAACTAGACACTCTTATTATTAAGCGTCATTAAGCCATTGTCAGAAAGCGCACGGGCAACGCCGACAGTTGTAGACTAAAATCCAAATGGTGGTATGACAAACTAACACATTCTTAAATTCACTTCTGTTGAAACTCACTCCCAGAAGAATTATTGGCAACCATCACACCAGATGTCCGCCTAACTTTAGCGACTGATCTTTCTCCCACAATATTTTAAAAGAACTTATTTACTGAACTAAACACCGAATACGACGAATTTTTTATTACAACTTCCTGAAGTCTCCTGCAATTCAGGCAATGTATTGATTCACTTTTACCACAAAACTATGCCAGAATAACTGACCTTTTTAAATTTAAGTAAAACATTGCAATGAATCAAAACATCAAAAGCTTTCGTAATTTTAAAATTCTTTACGTAAAACTTTGCAACAAATTTTTATTTAGAAACAACAAGACAATCAGAAATTTAAAATATTAAAATCACCAGAAAGATAAGCCATAAAGTCTGGAATCCAAGCTAACCACTTTGACAGTAAGTGGAATTAAGGTTCCTCGTATCCAAAATGAGGCCTTTTACGTAGCATTAACACTAGATTGAGTCCCGTGCTCACACCACTTAAACATGCCACGTCTTTGGCTGACAGTTGGGCTTTACATCAATAACTCCTGTAGCACAAAAAATTCTTTAATCACTCACAATAACTAGGAAACCTGGATGAGAATATAATCTTTTAATACATAAAACCACCAGGGCTTGGCATAATTGACTAACGCTTATTAATAAACAAGAAAAGGAGACCATTATTAATTATAAAGATTAATTTAACCACCAGAAATATCTTGTGCGTTAGCAGTGCTTTAATCAACAGCTGCAGCGAATAGCTATAGCAGTTACATACAACACGTCAGTGGTAACCAACTCCTAACACCACAGTGACACACAATGGCCCACAGTGAATTGAGATGATCACAAAATTGAACAAGAGTAACAACTACCAAATTTAAATACTGTTAAATAGCATCCAAATAACTTAACACACTGCCCTCACTAAAATTATTGAATGCTCCTCCCGTCGCATAACTACGTCAGCACCAAAACAATCCTTAACTTAAAAAAAGACTGGGTTCAGAAACCAGGATGGCGTTCCTCACACAGGTTTACTACAAAACGTATATTTAGAACTGGGTAAGTGCCTACTAATAATCAAACTTCCACTGCGTGCTTCACCATTAGTGCAGTAATTCTATTCCCATAGACATCAGCACACTTAGAAGCCCATCCAAAGCCAGCCGCGTTCCACCCACAGTAGGCAATAACATGTTCCACGAGGTGCACCTGGAAAAGTGCTCTCAGTAGCGAACAAACAACAGTTGCATTTGCCGGGGAACACGATCGATTTCTCGAAGTAAACCACGATAACACATAACGAGTGCAGACACAGAGATACTGAGTAGTTCGTTCCGCTCTGGCAGAGTCCAACGCCAGCACATACAAACCACGAGACAACGACGGACACGCAACACACAGCCACGTGGCGTACCGTTAGTCGCTCGGCGGTTCCAACTCTAGTCTCAGCAGGGAAGAGCATTACCTCTCCGGTCACGCCAGGTGCGCTCTAAACCCCTGCACTCAGTGCACTATCCCCACTCCCTCAGGCGCTGGTCTCTCTATCTCCACTAGCCCCACCGAGCTCGGTGTTTTATCCAGCTCCGCCAGAGTTCCTCTAGCGATCAGAGCTCCGAAACTAGAGCGAGATATCGAACAAAGATAACTACAGACGCTGGTGCAAAGTCAACCGCGCCACGGCTCAATACGCTGCTGACTGACTTCTCGGATGCCATGAAAATATCTTGCAGCGGTTGGCAATATTTTTGAACACTACTGTAACTATGATTACGAATGCCTGCTCTCACTGAATACGCTATCGTTCCACAACCCAACATGCGATCGACAGTACTGTGTCTCGCCTGTCCACGGGGCCAGACAGTGACTTCGACTTGTATGAAACGCTTTGGTTTCGCCTGGATGATGCGTAAGAAAGTACCTTAATGAACTTTGCATAACCACCCGCGAAGTAGCTACAGCACAATGGGACCCACTGCTTCACTGCTTAGGGGAGAGTGTTGAGTCATGACTATTGCGTACCTAGCAACGCGTGATATTTCCTTGTTGGCGTTTCAGTCCAGTCACCGATTTTAGAACCGTTTTAAGGAATGCGTGCTAGAATCTACCGTAAGCAGTTTCTGCCATATTGTACTGTTCTCGATGTTGTGAGATATCAGGCTGTTCTTTTGTGAAGCATTTGTATATATTTTTAGTTCACCACACCCAGGTGCTGTATAACATATTATACCTACTTGGAAGATATTTTTAATTCTTCAGTTACAGTATTTTATGGTGCGTAAAATTCTATAGAAAGTAGTTATTAGTGTGTATACGCTCAAGCCATACTTTGTTGGTCGTGCACCATCTCGTACAATGAAAGAGAAGGTCTTTTACTATGCAGCAGATGATACAGTATTTGCAACATAACTAAATTTCTTTAATCCTAAGCAGATGTACCTTTCTTCAAATTGAAAATTTGTGTTCGTTTCCAATAGCTTGCAAAACGTATTTAATTTTTTAGTAGTTTTTGATAACACCTCTTGTTAATTTGATATCATTTACTGATTAGTGGTCTGTAATACTGTAACAAATGCACTATTAAATTCAGTACTGACAGGATTTTTTCGACTGCAATATCTTTCAATTTCAATCAAATATTTTCCCAGGTACGTGACCATGTTGTGCCTTCGAACATTCTTTCACATTTGGAAGAAATCTTATTTCAGGATTAATTATTGTAATTAAAGAAAATGACATAATTACACAAAAAGTGAATGCTATCATTTAAAAATAGTCTAAGGAAATACATGGCATTTCTGTTACTGTTGTCATAGGTCACAGGAGCACATCGTAGCGAAAAAAAAAATGCAGGTGATCCGCCATAAAAGCCAGATTTAGGTACGACAGCACACACAATCGATGTCCCCCCTAAAAGCTGACAGGATCCGTAACAAACATGCACGAAGGTCCACGCAAAGGTTCGAACCTGGGGCTGGCTGCGATCCTGCCCACAGGGCCACAGTTCACGTATCCATACTCGGTTGTACCATTGTTACGATCTCAGGTCCCGCCACAAGGTACAGGAATCCGCTGGGACGTTCACAACGGGAATCGTTGCCAATGTTTCTTTGAATTTGCTATGTGTCTGTTTACATTCGGTCTATATGATGAACCTTCTCTGGCTATTTTTCAATCTTGTATTCTTTTGGACGTGATAGCCATCTTTCTTTATTTTAGTGAATCCTATCTTCTATTTTAAAAATATTCTGCTGCTGAATAAGTTTAGTCTGTACAAGACAGAGGGCAGAGAGAAAGGAAAAATTATAAAATAGATAGGTCAACGAAGCTACAGAAAGATGGCTGATCAGAAGGCAGGAAGAATATCAAAACAAGGGAGAACACCAAAAGAAATGTTACCACATACACGAAATGGTGCAACAGACATGGGAAACCCAAAGAAACTTTAGCAAAAACTTCCTCAGTGAACATACCAGGCAAATCACTTACTCCCTGAAAGGAAAAGGAGACCGATTTTTTATGTTCTTGTGGTCTTCAGTCCGAAAACTGGGTTGATGCAGCTCTCTAAGTCACTCTACCCTGTGTAAGCCTCATCATCTCAAAATAGCTACTACAACCTACATCCATTTCAACCTGCTTACTGTACTGATCCCTTGCGTTCCCTCTACACTTTTTACCGTAAACACTTCCCTCTATTACCAAACTGACGATTCATTTATGCCTCAGGATTTATCCCATAAATCTACCCGTCTTTCATTCAATTTGTGCCATAAATTTCTTTTCCCCTCAATTCGATTCAGTATCTATTCCTGAGTTACTTACTCTACGCTCTTAATCTTCAGCATTCTTCTGTAGCTGCCCATTTCAAAAGCTTCTGTTGCCTTACGGTCTGAACTGCTTGTACGCCAAGTATCGTTTCCATACAAGGCTACACTTCAAATACATAAAGGCTGCACTCCACAGCCGGCCGCGGTGGTCGAGCGGTTCTAGGCGCTTCAGTCCGGAACCGCGCGACCGCTACAATCGCAGGTTCGAATCCTGCCTCGGGCATGGATGTGAGTGATGTCCTTAGGCTAGTTAGGTTTAAGTAGTTCTAAGTTCTAGGGGACTGATGACCTCAGATGTTAAGTCCCATAGAGCTCAGAGCCATTTGAACCATATTTGCACTCCACAAGAAATACTTTCAACTTGCTACCACTTAAAATAAGATTTCTACAATAGCTCTTTCTCAGTGATCCCTGACAGCTATAGTCTGCATTTTATGTTCTCTCTACATTGCCCGTCATCAGTTACTTTGTTGCCCAAATAGCCAAACTGATGTACTACTTTTGCGTCACCATTCCGCATCTAATTCTTTTAGCACCATGTGGTTTAAGTCGACTACCCTCCATTATGTTTCTTCTGATATTGTTGAAGTTCATGTCATAACCCCTTTTCAAGACACTATCTACATCTATATTCATATTCCACAAGCCACCTGACGGTGTGTGGCAGAGAGTACTTTGAGTACCTCTATCGGTTCTCCCTTCTATTCCAGTCTCGTATTACTATCCGTTCATCTTCACTTCGCAATCCTTTTCTGTCTCTGACTGAATACATTGTCATCGGAAAACCTCAAAAGCCTTTATTTCTTCTCCTTGAACGTTAAATGCCTTTCCAGAACTTCTCCTTGGTTTCCTTTACTGCTTGCTCAATGTACTGACTCAATGGTATTGGAGATAGGCTATGACCCTGTCTCACCCCATTCTCAACCTCCCCTTAAGCTCCTTTGACTCTTGCAACAATAGACTGGTTTTTGTACAAGTTGTAAGTAAAGTTTCGCTTCCTCTTGTTTTATACCGACTACCTTCAGAACTTTAAAGACTTAATTATAGTCAACATTGTATAAAGCTTTCTCTGAATGTATAAATAAACTCATATTTGATTATCCTTAAGTTATCTTGTAAGGTACATCGCAAAGTCAGTATTGTCTCGCGTGTTCTTACATTTACTCATCTTCCCCAAGGTCGACTTCTATCAGTTTTTCCATTCTCCTGTAAATATTCCGTGTCTGCATCGTGCAGTTATGATTTATTGTGCTAACGTTACGATAACATTGACACCTATCAGCATCTGCCTACCTTGGAATAGGAACTGTTACATCCATATTCACATCTGACTGTGCTTCGGCAATCTTATAAATCTTGCACACCAGGCGACATAGTCAGATATTTTTATCATGTCAGGTTCTCCCAAGGATCTTGGTAATTCTGGGGAAATAACTGTTCCAGGGGCCTTGTTTCTACTTAGGTCTTCCAGTGCTCTGTCAGATACTCGTAGAATCATATCTACGAGCTCACCTTCATCTACTTTGTATTCCCCGTTCGATAATATTCCCTTCAAGTTAATTTCCCTTGTATAGACCTTCTGTACGTTCTTCCTGCCTTTCTGCTATCCCTTCTTTGCTCAGCTCTTGATGTTCCCACTGCTGCTTCTGTTTTAACTGAAGGGGCATGTATCTGTCCCTCAGTTATACAAGAATTTACGGCCTTGCGTTTCGCCTCTACTGATTCATCCTTCGCCATTTTGCACATCCTGTCAGTATCTCTTAATCAACATGTGTATTCTTACTTGCGTGCCTCATTTGCTGCATTCTTATATTTTCTCAGTTGGATCCAGAACGCATACATTATCTACGGTTTTCTATTCGGCTTTGTCTTTTTGCCCATGTGATCCTTGCTGCCTTCCTATTTCATCTCTCAAGCCTATCGATTAGTCTCCCAGTGTATTCCTATCTCTCATTTTAATGAATAATTGAATAATCCCTCTGAAATTCCTAACAATCTCTGGTTTTCCAGCTTATCCTGGGGACAGTCTCCTTAATCTCCTATCTAAATTATTAAATCAAAATTGAGAACGAGTATATAAGTTCACAAAACCTTCACGCAAACGAGATAGGTAAATATGTACTTCACCCTATATTCAGAAGCTCGTGTCGTTGCACATATTAATTATTGTTTCCTCTTATGAAGTAACTGCACTTCTCGCTCGTGATTTTTATTATCATCAATTGTGTATCTGTGGAAAGTATATCATCCTTGTTCGAGAGGTGTTTGCATTATTTCCCAGGTTTTATTTTAGGGACTACATATACTTAGAAATTTTGCTAATACTGTATTTCATTTACACGTTCCTACCCATTTCACTGAATTCTTTCTAACGCAAGCTGGAACGGCGAACAATGTAGATTTACTGTAAGGCAAAAGCAATTTTCTGACCAGTCCGCCAGTATCCGCAAAACACTCAGAAATGAGACACCTTCTTGCATTCCTTTCGAAACAGTTCATTTTGTTCCTCTGTTAGAGTATGGAACATCAGATGTAGTATAATCATGAGGGGGTAGACATTGGTACTATGCACTTTTGTGTTCTGAAGATACTCCTTTTCTTGGGTGGCTAAATATTGGTGGCTACTAATTCTGAGGATATTTGGTCGCCAGGCTTGGACAGCGGCACATCGACATTCAGCAAAGACAGGGATCACTGGGGAAAACAGAATAAAACACACAAGTCGCACAGCCAAGCCAGGAGATAAGTAACATACATTCAAGAGTCAAAACACTACGCACACTGGCTTCATAGCATGTTGGGCCTGCTTCGGAACCGTGTACAGTAGCGAATCCGCACTGCATGGATTAGAATAGTCCTTGGAAGGTTTCGGGGTGTGTGTTTCACCAGATACCTTTGGACATGTCACGCAGTTGTCGTAAATGACGGACTTGAGATTTGTGGATGCAGAGCGGAAGTCCGATAGCATCCCAGTCGTGTTCCATCGCATTAACCCCAGGCGAATTTGGTGGCACATACGTCAGCATGAGTTAATTTATACGTTCTTCAAAGTATTGTAGGATTCTGGCCGTTATCATAAGCCGTTATTCTGTTGGAAGATGCCGCCAGCTTTCGGTAGACATCAAGTATGATTGAATGAAGGTGGTCTGTGGTGCGGTTCAGATAGTACACATCTGTCATGATGCCATGGAAGACCAAGTGAACTCACCCCAACAGCATAATACTGTCCCTGCCGACATAGGTCTGTGGTGCAATGATGGAACAGCTGCTCACTTGAATGACAGCATATCCAACACAAACATTGATCTGATGTAACAATAAAAGTGTTTCTCCTGTCCAGATGACACTTTTATATTGATCCACGCTACAGTATCCATGATTCCGTGTCTACTAAGGTCGCAAATGGCGATGTCGTTGGATGAACATGAAAACATGTAAGAGTCGCATGTTGCAGAGCCAAATGTTCAGTAATATGCTTTTAATGGTGTGTCCCAAGGCACTGCGCCAGAGTGTTGTATTCTGTCACTAGAGTGAGACATTGCAAGAGTATGGCTCATGGAGCAGGAAGTGGTGATGAAAGTTTGAAGATTTGCGGCAGCCAGCCGGCTGGGTGGGCTAAGTGAACAAGATGTGTGAGGAATGCAGATTGAGTAGAGGTGTGCTTTATTGCTGAAACAACCGGTTTTCGGTTATACATTTTATTAGCCTCAGTTAAACATCATTGACAAAACCGCTCAAATATCCCGATTCCCAGAAAACCTATTTTCGTTTCTTCATTCCTCAGTTTCAAGATACACAGAATCAATAGGCAAATAAAAGAAAGTCCACCGTTTGCTGTTTTTCTCGAAAAGTGATAAGACGTTGAATAGTACAAAAAATCATCATTATTCGTCATTTGATTCAATGTTTCTGAAATTCGGCTCAAAAATCATGTTACAGTCGAATATAATACCACCATTTGAGCATTACAAATAGTTAGTGCAAAAGGGTGAAAACTGAGAGTGAAGAACTCCATTTTTTGTGTTAATTTGTCCATTTACAAAGATCGCATGCAGATAAAGGCATATAATATACCCACAGGCAATATATCAGCTACGTTCTGTTTTGATCTTAAACTATGAATGAAGCATTAGAGTCTAAGTTTTCGTCTCATATGACGTACCAAGTGTGTTATGATTCCCCTCATTTTGAAGCCTCTTAAAGCAAATGAAGCATTCCACTTCGCTGAAACCCCACTTCATAAAATATCTCCAGACTAGGGATTGTGCCATTCTGTAAGACAGCTGTGTCCAACAATAGCAGGAAGAAACTATCATACATACCAGTAGTATATCTGTGCCAATTCTGGAACAAAGAGAATTTCCAGGATGTCAACCGGGAATCCAGTTTCTCAGTCTACCCCAACTAAAAAATCTCATTTAATAATTTTATGTAAATACAATGGAAACAAAAATTACAAACAAAGCTGAGCTATTTAAAAAACCTACAAAATTATAGTAAATGAAATTTTAATTTGAATAAAAAAAATCAAAAAAATTAAATTTATTCAAATTCGATAACATGAATAGGTCAATATTTATTTACTTTTGACTAGATAACGATCTAGAAGAGTAATTTTACGTTTTTTATCTAAATGTAACATAATTTTATCACAAATTTAGAAGGTAAAATTTCAGCTGTTGGAATTACATAAGATTTATGATTTACAAACTCTGTCAATTTTGTGAACACTTCTGATCAACCATTACTATAATTTTTAAGTTCAATTAATAGATTTTATATATAAAAATTTAAGAATAAAAAAGTTAAATGTTTCAAGACAAGAATATAGTACCTCTCATTAAATGTTTCAGTTTTTAAAGATTTTAAGTTTTTATCATCTCTAGTCTTCCAAAAATATACCAAAAGGAAATGAAACAATAAGTTAAAACTTCTAAAATTTTTCAAGGTTTTCATCCATATACTTAATTAAAGATATTCAATAAGCATTCTATGTTGGGAATCATAAGTTAAATTCTACTTACCATATACAGGGTGAGTCACCTTACGTTACCGCTGGATATATTTCGTAAACCACATCAAATACTGACAAACCGATTCCACAGACCGAATGTGAGGAGAGGGACTAGTGTAATTGCTTAATACAAACCATACAAAAATGCATGGAAGTGTGTTTTATAGCACAAACCTACGTTTTTTAAAATGGAACCACGTTAGTTTTGTTAGCACATCTGAACATATAAAGAAATACGTAATCAGTGCCATTTGTTGCATTGTAAAATGTTAATTACATCCGGAGATATTGTAACCTAAAGTTGACGCTTGAAACCTCCGACGTTCAGTTGCATGTTGTAACAAACACGGGCCACCGTCGGAGAGCAGCATCTGCAGGGACATGTTTACGGTGACGACCGTGTTTACGAGTGTGGCTGTAGTGCACTGTTGTGGTTTGGTCTAGCTGTCGCAGTGTCCCCATGTAGCGTTTGCTGCTATTGTTATTCTGCATTCGTCTCCGCACGCAGACCAACTGCAGTACACCGTGTTACCAGACATCTGTGATAGTGTAGTGTTGTAGGAACTGTGACCATGGTGTATTCAAACTCTGAAAAGGTAGAGATGATACTCATCCATGGCAAGTGTCAACAAAATGCAGCTGAAGCCTGCAGGGTGTATGCAGAACGGTACCCGGACAGAGAGCATCCAACATGCCGCACATTGCAAAACATCTACCGCCAACTGTATGCAGCAGGTATGGTCGTAGCACGCAAACGGGTCCGTAACAGGCCCGTCACAGGAGAAGCGGGTGCAGTTGGTGTGTTAGCTGCTGTTGCCATGAACCCTCACATGAATACACGGGACATTGCGAGAGCCGGTGGACTGAGTCAAAGTAGTGTCGTGCGCATACTGCATCGTCACCACTTTCAACCGTTTCATGTGTCACTACATCAGCAATTACATGATGATGACTTTAATCATCGAGTGCAATTCTGTCAATGGGCATTAACAGAGAATGCGTTGCAGTTCTACCTGTTTATCGATGAAGCGGGTTTCACAAACCACAGGGCAGTGAATCTACGGAACATGCATTACTGGTCCGTGGGCAATCCTTACTGGCTCAGACAGGTAGAGTGACAGCGACCGTGGACTGTAAATGTATGGTGCGGAATCATTGGCGACCACTTCATTACAGGGGCCCAAACAGCTGCAACATACATCGCATTTCTACAGAATAATCTGCCAATGTTGCTCGAAAATGTCCCACTGGAAACACGTCGACGTGTGTGGTATCAGCATGATGTTGCACCTGCACATTCCGCAATTAACACTAGGCTGACCCTTGACAGGATGTTCGACGGGCGTTTCATAGGGCGTGGAGGACGCGTAAATTGGCCAGCCCGTTCTCCTGACCTTACACCTCTGGACTTCTTTCTGTGGGGTACGTTAAAGGAGAATGTATACCGTGATGTGCCTACAACCCCAGATGATATGAAACAACGTATTGTGGCAGCCTGAGGCGACATTACAGCAGATGTACTGTGGCGTGTACAACATTCATTACGCCAGAGATTGCAATTGTGTGCTGCAAATGATGGCCACCACATTGAACATCTACTGGCCTGACATGTCAGGACACACTCTATTCCACTCCGTAATTGGAAACGGAAACCACGTGTGTACGTGTACCTCACCCCTCATGGTAATGTAAATGTGCATCAGTGAAAAAGACCAATAAAAAGGTGTTAGCATGTGGACATAATGTGCTTTTCCAGTCTCTTCTGTACCGAAAGTCCATAAACGTTCCCTTTGGATCCCTATGTAATTCGGTGCTCTCCGATACACACGATCGAACAGCGGAGGAGTGGTACTCAAGCGTCAAATTTAGGTTACAATATCTCCGGATGTAATTAACATTTTACAATGCAACAAACGGCACTGATTTCGTATTTGTTTATATGTTCAGATGTGTTAACAAAACTAATGGGGTTCCATTTAAAAAACGTAGGACATTGAACCATTAGTTAAATAATAAAAAATTAATCATTTTCGTACCGTTTCTATGATTGATGTATTACCTAATGAACCGAAAAGTGTCGAATGTGAAATAGTAAATTTAGATACTTCTGATCATATTGCAACTCATTGGATTTGTTATCATAAAAATAAAGATATAAAACTCGTTTTTCATTCATATAGAGGAAATAATCCAAAACGATTAGTTAAACATTTGGGAAAAAGTAATTTATATAACAATTTTGCGAAAATACAAAATCTGTGAAATAACTTGTTGCCATTTGTGTTCATTAGTTTTAAAACAGTTGTTATTGTGGACTTCAGTCCTGAGACTGGTTTGATGCTGCTCTCCATGCTACTGTATCCTGTGCAAGATGCTTCATCTCCAATTTTATATTACAACACAGTATTTCAAAGCCGTGGGACATATAGGAATAAAAATTACTCATTTATTAAAAATGTTTATTTCAAAACTAAAGTTTTAGAATTCTTGCTACGGGTAATTGACATTTCGGCTTGTTTACCTGTTTATTAGGAAACACTTCTTTCACAACTGAGATCAAACAAATTTCGAAAAATACCGGTCATTGAGAACTAAAATACTGGCATCGATTTTAATCGATCGATTTTTCCCATCCCTAAGGTAGAACTGATAACCAAGTGGCCAGTCACATGTTTTCCTGAGGCCACAGTGAGCATCACTGGCCAAAGGGGATAAAGGGAACAGAATGAGAGTTAAGATGGACGAAATAAAGCGATGATAGTCGTATATTTTCAACGACATTACTTAAAGACCTTATTAACACGATACATAAAAAGTTAGTACCCCAGAAATTATATTGAACTGCATTGCTACTTCAAGCATGACTCTAGGGTTATCATTGTAAAAGTTAATTTTTCTCTATCTTTGCTCTGGCCTTATCTGTATCTTCAGGAGTCAGCAAGTTGTTCTGGATATTTCAACATTAGTGGTAGAGGATGGCAGGAAGTCCTCCCTGTCACAATGTTATATATGTTAATGTTGTGTTCAATTATAATGAATTGTAAAATTAATAACAAATACCACTGGACCATCGTAAGTGTATGGTACATCATATGTAATCTGACAGCGACAGTGAATACCACAATGTCCTACTTTTCAGCTTAGGCACCCATATTACAGATGAATTACAGGTATATAAGATAGCCAACCAGTGGCAGTAAATGGTGGTTTTTAATTAATCTTAATCATGGTTTCAAATGATTTAAACTCGTCTTCTTCAGAAGGCCAGGAAATAAAGTTCAAATTAACAAACAGTCAGTAGGAAAGCAATCCACCTACTCCGCACGAAATGTGTCGGCAGCGATCTGTACATCCATCTGCAAAAGTTAGGGCCGCTAAAATCGTGGGCTTGTCACAGCAGTTAAATCAATCACACAGAATGCCAGACCATGTTAAGAGCTACCTGTCGACGCATTTTACAGATGTGACGAGCCTTAACTTTTACAAATGGACGTACAGATAGTAGCTGACGCATTTAATGTGGGGATATTAGATCGCTATACTAGCTTGTTGCTAATTAGAAGATTGTTCCTTGTCCTTCTGAAGAAGAGGGGTTTAAATCGGTTGAAACAGTTGTTAAGGTTAACTGAAAACCACCACTGATTACAGCCGGTTGGTTATCGTATTCACCTGCTATTCTGTAACTATTGCTGAAATGCAGTCATGTTCAAAATATTACAGCTGAATTTGTTAAAAGTTGATACATAAATGTGCCAATTCTATAAACCCTCCATAGTTACACGTGGCATGAAGACAGCGAGACGGCATGAATTTCTGTATGAGGGCGTGCTGAAAAGTAATGCCTCCGAATTTTGTAAGTGAAAACGCGGAATAGATTCCACGAGTCGTTGGAAGTCTCTTGCAGAAATACCGAGACTGCTGCCTCTACAGCCGTCCGCAATTACGAAAGTGTCGCTGTTGCCAGATTTTGAGCACCAATCGACAGCTCGATTACGTCGATAAATTTTCTATGCGATTCATGTCGGGCGATCTGGATGGCTAAATCATTCGGTGGAATTGTGGAGAATGTTCTTCAAACTAGTCGCGAACAATTGTGGCCAAGCGACAAGACGCAGTACCATCCATAAAAATTCCATCGCAGTTTGGGAACATGAAGTTGCAAATCATTTCCAGTAAATGATTTATTCAGTTGGACCAGAGGTCGCAGTTCACTCCAAGTAAAAACCGACCACCGTCTTAAGGGGCCACCACCAGCTTACACAGTGTCTTGTTGACAACCTAGGTCTATGGCTTCGTGAAATTTGCGCCGCACTCGAACCCTACCATCAGCTCATCCGAACTAAAATCGGGACTCATCTGACCAGGCCACAATTTTCCAGTCGCCTAGGGTGCAACCAGTAGGATCATGAGCGCAGGAGAGCCGTTTCAGGCGATGTTGTGCTGTTCGCATAGGCACTCACATCGGTCGTCTGCTGCTAAAACCGACTAACGCCATATTTCGCCGCTTTGTCCTAACTGATACATCCGACATTGATTTCTGCGGTTATTTCACGCAGTGTTGCTTGTCTGCAATCTTACGAAAACGCCGAAGAGAAGGCCGTCGGTCAGTCCCTTGTCCGTGGTGAGAGGTAATGCCTGAAATTTGGTATTTTTGGCACACTTTTGACACTGTGAATGTAGGGAATTTAGAATTCTCCAAGGATTTCCGAAATGGAACTTCCCATGCCTCTAGCTGCAAGTATCACTACGCGTTCAAAGTCTGTTATTTCCCGCTGTGCTGCCATAGTCTCGTTGCGAACATTTTCACGTGAATCACCAGAGTACAAATGATAGTTTCGCCAATGCACGCTGTTTTATATCTCGTGTACGCGTAACTACCGTTATCTGTACATGTACATGTGGCTACCTCTAGACTTTCGTCACCTCAGTGTATACGAACATTAATTTTGTTTACAGGCTTTGATGCAATTGTGAGCTGTAATTATTTGCTGCAGTTGAAATTTACGCACGTATGTAATGGAACTGTCGTATGTTTTTCACCGTGATTATTTAGAATAACGAACTTTAATTTACGGCGTGACTGATAGTGGGAGACTGCACTTCCGGACGTGATGTTTCTGTTAAGTTTCGTGGTTTACTGTGCAGTTAAATGAAATTTCCTGGAACCTGTTTCCGTGTTCAACGCTCTGCTCGCACTATGTATTTAATTATTCTTTAATTCCTTTTTTAATTTTGACCTTCGTTAAATATACGTTTATTTGATTTAAACAATTGCTATTGGAATTCGTCCACCTCAATAATAGTTTACTTATTTGTATATAATTTCCTAGTTTACATATTAGCTTAATGTAGTTAAGGATTAATTTTGTGTTTACTGTTTTCGTTTTACACCGAAGGTGCACGACTGACTAATTCTGACAAAATAGAGTGAATTTAGCAAATTATGTCATGCGTAGCCAACACCGGCCGTTAAAAATCGGTAGTGCGCTCGTGAACCTGTCACGTGCTGCTGCCTGTTCTCTAATGAGGTGTGCACCTCCAACACTTGCCGCCTAGTCGTGGTTTCACAATCCTTCAACCGCTTTCATACGTCCTCTCGGCACTAGCACAAGAACAGACGACCTCCTTTACAGTTCCCCTGGCTCCTTCTGAGGTGTTGGACAACAAGAAACTGTCTTTTGTCGTATTCGTTTATATCGGTGGACTTCTGCATTTGCAGACCTATCACCGCTACAATGATCCTCCAGTTGTCCCTTTTCCCGCTCATATACAAGGTTATTACAAATGACGGTAGCGGTTTCATGAGTTCACTGTTGCTACATTAATTGACATATCGTCACAAAACTCATCACTAACAAAGAAACACTAAAAAAACTTTCCATTGTTGCAACCGCACTTCAGTTTTCCGCCACGAGACCCCAGCAGCGAGCAAGTTGACAAGATGGTGACAGGCACCGAGAGAGCATATGTTGTGCTTGAAATGCAGTCACGTCTGTCTGTTGTAATAGTGCAAGGATACATCAGAACTAAGTTCAGCAAAGATCCACCACCTGCTAACTGTATTCGGCAATGGTACGTGGACGTTAAAGCTTCAGAGTGCTTCTGCAAGGGGAAATCAACGACTCGATCTGCAGTGAGTGGAGAACCGCTGAACGCGGTGCGGGCGAGTTTCGCACGTAGCCCACAGAAGTCGACGAACTTAACAACCAGAAAAGTGAACATACCACAACCAACTGGTGGGAAGATCTTAAGGAAACAACTGAAGCTGGTGCCTACCACTTGTAATTGCTACAGGCCCTGACACCCTACGACCAAGGCACACGGTTTGAATTTTCGGGACAGCTCATGGAAGAGGACGAATTTTGAGAGAAACTCATCTTCAGTGACGAAGTGATGACTTCTGTGAATGGGACAGTGAACAGGCACAATGTGCGAATCTGGGAGCCAGAAAATATCCACACTATCGTCCAGTACATTCGAGATTCAATGAAGGTTAATTTGTTCTGTGTAGCCTCACACTTTAAAGTTTATGGTCTGTTTTTCGCTTGCGAAAAGACCGATTACATCATGTATATCTGGACATGCTAGGAAATTGGCTTATGGGACAACTGGAGACCGACAGTATGACCTTCATCTATCAACAGGATGGTGCTACACTCCACTTCAGTCATGAAGGTCGTGAGTTCTTAAACAGCAAATTGAGAGACCAATGGATCAGTCATGATGGAGTTGATGATCAGCCGCTGATGTCACATCCTGCACACACACCCAATCCATGCGATTTTTTATTTTTTTTTTTTGTTTTTGTTTTTTGTGTGTGGAGTTACGGGCAAGGTTCAGTGTTAACGCCTCCTCTACCATAAAACCTACCAGACCTGTGAGCTCGCATCAATAGCGCTATTGAACGTATTGATAGTACAATGCTGTACTGAACTAAGGGAGAAGTTGATTGTCGACTTGGTATCTGCAGAATCAATGGGGGAGTAACATATGACACAGCTGAAATATGTCAATAGAATGAAACTTTCGAGTTCTCTACATGTGTGCATATACCTGTGACGATATGTCTAATATTGTTACAGCAAATCTGTGGAATCTCTTCCATCATTTATATTAACCTTGTACTGTTTTTACGTCTTTACGTTTCCGTAATGCCACAAGGTCGCACAGTATCTTGCTATGGACAGTGGTCACCACGTATCAACTCATAAGTGTTTGTTGTTGTTTGTACAAAGGTTTTCATACTACTTTGTTCGAAACGAATTGGTGTGTGGGATTTTATTGTGTTCAAGGAGTGGAGAAAATATAGGAAGGTCATGAGTGGCAGCTCGCAGGTCGTGAAGAGCTAACCCAGCGGCGCGCTTTAGCGGTTTCTCTGGGCTGCGTTGGCGTTCAGCACCTTCATCAGTCATCCACACAGGGTGGAAGGGAGAAGGAAAGGGGGGGAGGGGGGAGGTAGGCGCGGATAGAGATAAAGGGCCGACGACGCGCGCCCGCCTTAACAAATGGCAGTCCTGTCGGTTAGCGCCTCTCAGCGAGCACCGGTCGTCTGGAAGGTGCGCTAGGCCTTAAGTGAGAACGCTGCTAAACTCCGAAAACTCTGATTTCTTCCTAAAACGAAAGTAAAATGACAAGTATATACTGTGATGGTATCTCTTCTTTCGGACCATGCAGCTCATTAGAATGAAATTACAATGAAATGAGCACCCTTAGCTGCTTACAGGCGTTGACATACATCAACGGGGACAGGTGAAAATGCGTGCCCCGACCGGGACTCGAACGCGGGATCTCCTGCTTACATGGCAGACGCTCTATCCATCTGAGCCACCGAGGACACAGAGGACAGCGCGACTGCAGGGAATTATCTCCGGCACGCCTCCCGCGAAACCCACATTCTCAACGTATTGTCCCGCACTACATTCGTAGTGCCCCCGCCTATTATACTCGTTACTCGCGGCGCGTTGCCGATTCCCGTAAGGGTTCAGGCACTGTTTGTGCATTCGCACAGAAGAAGAAGATGGTCAAGTGGCCGGTGAGCCTTATATATATATATATATATATATATATATATAGCGGGAGGCGTGCCAGAGATAAATCCCTCCAGTCGCGCTATCCTCTGTGTCCTCGGTGGCTCAGATGGCCAGTTCCGCTTGGGACGCGACAGCAATCGGACGTGTCGGTACTTCCGCGTAGTCGTAGCGCCGCAAGCCGTGTTTATAATAATTCTTGGATTGTGACCTGTGATATTCTCAGTGCTTCTTCACTATCATCGTACACAAGCTTCTTAATTTACTCACAGCGGTCCCGAGCGCTCATATAGTGCAGTTATGGCTCCCAGTGTACCACGTAAGAATACCCTGTGTTTTGCATTTGATAAATCTTCCAGGGATGTGCAACCGAGTTCTCTAGAAATCAATGACTGGATAGTAGATACTATTGGCATCGCATCCGATCAAGTCCACACAGCATATTATGACATGGCGGAATACTGTTTCTTTGTGAAGTTTTTAGACCAGATACAACTGGAGAAAATTTTGGTGAATACTGGTGGGAAAGCAGAGTTCCGACATCGTGATCAGTCGGTGAGTACAGTTTCAATAACTAACGCTGACATTGAGTATAAACAAGTGCGAGTGTTCAATTTGCCACCTGAAGTTGAGACTTGTTTTCTTAGAGATGTCCTCGCCAAATACGGTGACATCCGACAGATTAGAAACGAAAAATGGTCGAGCCGTCACGAACTCCAATGTTATAGTGGGGTTCGCTCAGTTGACATGGCCGTTAAAGTCAATATCCCATCCTACGTAATGGTTTGTGGTTATAAGGCTCATGTCATTTGTAAGTAGGCTGTTTATGTTTTCTCTATGTAAGTAGGCTGTTTATGTTTTCTTACTGGCAACGTTACGTAGCGCTCAATATGAAAATCACTGGCTGTGCTGTGTGCAGTCTGTGGCTGCTTTGCATTGTTGTAACACTCGCCATTGTAGTGTTGGGCAGAGGCAGCTGGCTGTGAACAGCGCGTAGCGTTGCGCAGTTGGAGGTGAGCCGCCAGCAGTGGTGGATGTGGGGAGAGAGATGGCGGAGTTTTGTAATTTGTCATGAACTGCTATATTTATATATGATGATATCGAGGTAAATACATTGTTTGTTCTCTATTAATATCTTTCATTTGCTAACTATCCCTATCAGTAGTTAGTGCCTTCCATAGTTTGAATCTTTTATTTAGCTGGCAGTAGGGGCGCTCGCTGTATTGCAGTAGCTTGAGCAGCGAAGATTTTTGTGAGGTAAGTGATTTGTGAAAGGTATAGTTTAATGTTAGTCAGGGCCATTCTTTTGTAGGGAATTTTGAAAGTCAGATTGCGTTGCGCTAACAAAATATTGTGTGTCAGGTTAAGCACAGTTATATATAAAAAATGTTCTAAGGGGACGTTTCATATGTCGACCCTTAGCCGAGGATTCCTCACTGGAATCTTCTGATTTTTCTTGTAGTTTGTGTAATTAGTGTAGATTTTGTTTATTGCTAGCGCGTAATTGTAGAGAGAATCTCCTTTGTAGTTGTAGCCTTTCATTGTTGTACAGTAAAACAGTTGTGGCATGCATGTAGATTTGCACCAAGTATTTCGCAGCTGCGCTGGCAATTAAGTAGACATTATTTCCATTGCTATGTTATTTTATTTTGCTCTTCAAATTGTGCTTTTCTGTGTTATCGTGTGAAATATTGTGACAATTATGGCGTGTGAAAAACGTAATACTAGGCTCCAAAGTAAACTGAGAAATGACAGTGAAGACGAAGGCAGTGTGTTAGCGCCGCAGAGTGATGAATTAACTAATGTTCAAAGTAGTAATTTTGGTAATTGCGCATAGGGAAATGGAGCGGGCGGCAAACAATGGTGTAGACAGTGAAACAGGTAGTGAACAGGGAAGCGTTATCGATCGATTGGTCGGCAACAGCTCGCCTCAGGAATCGGGAATGACAGAACACAATATCGCAAATACTGTAGATTCAGGTTTTGGGTCATCACCGTTTTCTCAAATAAGTCAAGACACATTTTCTGCTTGTCAAAATGTGAATGTTGCCGGTGCAAATGCACTGCCGAAAAGCGTAGAGAAACAGATTCCAGACACTAATACATTATTATTGCAATTAATGCAACAAATGGAACAAAATCAGAGACAAATGGGACAAAATCTTAAAAAGTTAGACACAGTGGAACAAAATCTTAAAAAGTTAGACACAATGGAACAACACCAGAGACAAACACAGCAACAGTTAGACGCAATGGAACAAAATCTTCACTCCATGCTTGAACAAACACGTGAAGATTTAACTACTGAGTTACATAACATTGAATCGAAATGTCAAAAAGTCTGTAATGACGTAAAAACACAAATTTGTGAGCATTTTCAACCTATTTTTTCGCGGCATGAAAATGCATTACAGAATCACGAAGCAGCCATAAAAGAACTGCAAACCATTGTTCATGAAAATCATGAGACCTTGTGGGCTAAAATTGACTCAGTTGCATCTACCGATTCGGTTACGCAACTTGCAAAAACTCAGGAAAACTTTAAGGACACAGTAGATATTCTGAAACTTGGTTCAGAAAAACACACTGAAGAAATAAGTACACTATCGGAGAAAGTAGCCGAACTTTCGGATCAGGTCACTAACTTATCTACAAAGGTAGATGATGATCTGAATGACACAAGACCCGTAGCCTTCACTGACACAGAAGAGTATGAACAAATCAGAAAATTCAAACAAAATCAGAATCAAATTAATACACAACACCAAAGAGAAATCCGGGAAGTACAAGATCAGCTGACACAGGTAATACAAGAATTACGTATTTCAGAGGACACTCGCGCTCCAACACGGGAAGAGGGACTTAGAAACACGGAAAAGCCGCAAAATAATAACACAGGGCATTTCGGAAGTTATGAAAGAAATTGGCAATGTGCACCGAATTTTGAGATGGAACGGCCGACACGACCTAACAATGACCGATATGCGACTCGCCGACATGACGATTTTGACTATAAGCTGTTCATTACTACACGTAAATTCAAAACATTTAAGAATTCTGGCAACGACATTCATCCACAAGCATGGCTCCATCAATTCTCTCATTGTTTTCCTCCCAACTGGTCGTTGGAACACAGATTAGAATTTATGTGTGGCTACTTAGAGAATGAACCAGCTGTAAGAATGCGATCGGTCATTCACGATTGCCACAGTGAAGGAGAATTTTACCATGCCTTCCTCTCAGCGTATTGGTCTCAAGCCACACAAGACCGCGTAAAACATGGTATCATAATGATGAAACATTTCGAACAATCTGAATTCTCCAGTCTTGTGAAATATTTTGAAGACATGTTGCACAAGAATCAGTACCTGTCAAACCCATACAGCCTCTCAGAACTCATCCGCATTTGCTTAATCAAATTACCTGAACATTTACGGCATATTATTTTAGCAGGACGTTGCAAAGACGACATTGAAGCTTTTCAGGGACTGTTACAAGAACTAGAAATTGACACTGATAATCGCGGAACGCGAAAACAAGGACACAACAATTACAGGTCACATCCGTCACAATTCCGTGACGACAGAAACAATAACCGGACACGACTGGTCTATTCTTACAACGCAAATCGTGACCAAAATAGACACCACCCGTACGACAACCGTTGGCAGAGTAGTAATAATTACAGGGAAAGATTACCTCTCCGCGGTAGTGACTATCACAGAGACAATCAGAGAAACAGACAATATGGGAACCAAAATAATTATTATCAAGGGAGACAGAATAACTTCAGACGCAACCATTCAGCGCGCAGTTACGATTCAGGGAGAAATTCTCCACCACTTAACCGACAAGAAAGAAACTACAGGAACTACCGACATGACGACAGACGATGTGATCGTAACGACAGACCTGAATTGCATCAGAACTGGCGGGATTCAAACAGAGCTGGGCCCTCTCGGCAAGGCGAATTTGTAGAAGTTAGGTCTCCTAATCCCAATAACGACGCGCGCCAACAAAGAGGCAGACAATGACTCGCGCCGCAGGCAGCCACCTGCGCCGGCTGGCTCAGGAAAAAATAACATAGACGCTAACATTAAGAAAAATTCCAGTATTCTTTAACGACGTATACCGTATGATAATTGCGTTGAAGTTGAAACGCTGCGCACTAGAAAGAGTAAAGGTTTACACCACATTTCACATGTAAAACCATTTATTGAAAGATAATCTGCTTTTTAACTTTGTCTTTGCCATATAACTTTTCACTTTACATTACTAGTATGCTGTGTCAGACTTAAGAATCTGTTAACATGCAACAATGTTTGAAGTTAAATATCCAGTCAAGAACCAAGATAACTTATTTAAACAGAAATTACGAATGCATTGTTATAGTGAACAGACGACATAGTGTTGTATTTGTACATTCTTGCTTGTTAGTTGCACGATTACGTAACGACTATCAGGCTTACATACTTAGGACACATACTGGTACTGCTAATGAGATTTTAATGCAACATTTTGGTTTACTTGAAAATACATTCTGGGTTTAATGTACTTTCTGTGAGATACCAGACGACACAGTGGTTAGTTTAAGTGACAACTACACGGTTTTATCACGACGCTTCTAATGAGTGACAATTTACAATGTTGCTTTTGTAGTGTTTCTGTTTTATTTCTACACAGCTTTTCTGTTTTATTCTGCAAAGTAAAACATGTTTTAGTAGTAACTTTTGTGGTATAGCTACAATGAGACAGCCTTTTCCGTAGCACAACATTACGTTACAGTACAGTACTTTCTTCATCACGGCAATAAGCGTAATAACTAAGATATCTATACATAAAGCATTTCACTTTTGTTTATCATGAGGTAAGTACATTGACTTCTGCAGAACTTAGCTTTCGGAGGACGATAAGTACGACACTTCCACAGAATTATCTTACAGCAAGACGCACATTTAGCGCTACAGGACACGCATTTGAGTGATTAATTTTGTACTTTAAAAATTTATTTTTTAAGATATTTGAAGTACAATGATATGAAGTTTTTCCATGATACATTTCATTCCATTGCTGTAATCTGTAACACCTGAGGGTATAATTACATTAATCCTCAGGGGGGTACACGCTTACTTTGTGTACCATGTGTGTGGCAACCACAAGGAACCCTAGCTAATATGGTATTTGCTTATACAACTTTACACATCGGTACCATATTTCTCTAACACACAAATTACACAGCTATCTGATCATTTAACTGAGAGATAAACATTTTTTTACTACATCAGTGACAAATGTTTACGTAATTACACAGTTGGATAACTTCACACGAAACTGTATTTTTTCTGTACTTTGTGAACTGTTCATATTTTTTCAGAACCATTGTGATACTATGAGTTCTTTGAAAGATGTATTTGGTATGGATTCATGATTTTTAAAGTACGTTTGAGGTAGATGACACTATTTAAATGAGTAGAGAATTCTTTTTAGGCTTAGAAATTATTGGAGGAAGTTACGACGATTTTGAGATTTGACTGAAGTTTTATGATGTTGTTATTACGACGACGATGTGTATTATGTTGTTGAGGAATGTTTATTATGCTACGTATTTCTCACGATGAAATATTGAAGAAGTGTCGACGAATATGTATATGTATAATAAGGTAAGGAATAAGGAGTAGGGGTTAGGGACTCTGATTTATGAAAAGGTTGTTGGAAACCAAGAATCGTACTTTAAGAGTTACGAAATGTGTGTGTATATGCGTGAATGTATTACAATGCAGACGAAAATTTTTTGGACTCTGTTATATTTACAGGATTTTGTTTCTACAGATTTGCAACGCTAATTCTTGACCTGTGAAATATTTTTATATGAGACTGCAACGGTAGCAGAAACTGCTGTCGTAAATATTTCCGTACGAAAGTTAAGTGACCACCTGCACGTAATGCGTCGCGGGCACCCAGCTGTGTCAGACGCCTGGAGAAAAAGCCATTATTGCGAGCCCTTTTCAGCGGCACAGGTAGAACAAAAAAAAAAGGGAGGCCATTATCCTGGCCATTGCCATTCCTTTAGAGAAAGCATCGCAAATCCGACACGCTGATTACTTGGAAACATATCGTACTTTCTGATATTTACTGAAATGCCTAATAAAATGACAAGAAATATTTTTACATCTGCACACCTGATTATGACAAGCGTCTTTCTATGAGAGTTGAGAGAATTTCTACTAACTTATGAAATGTCACATGACTACTGAATGATATTTTTATGCTTTGCTTTTCATAGTTGCTTATATCATTTGATATCTGGTTTCCAGCTGTGTTGCAGCATTGCTTTTATAAAATGAAATGCATTTGCTAATGTGAACACTTTCTGTCAACAGATCTATTAAATAATTATTTTATAATCCACATTCTTTAAAAAAGGAGCACTTGGAAAGGAAAGAACAATAAGAAGGAACTAGTAACAGTAACACATAATTTTCTTTTCAAGTACATGGTAATATTCTTTTTACAATAAGTTGTTGTGGTGCACCACTTTAATTACATAGATATTAAGATGTGAATATACATTTCCCTTATCTGCATTGTTGTTTTTACTGTAATATTTTTTCTGCTTGAGCTATGTCATGTTTAGATATAAGCTGCTGTTTGCCAGGCATAGTGCTACTGAACTTTAATTTGTGTTACTCTGCTAAGCCAGATTTATTTTTTGTTGGCTGCATTGCCTCATATTAGTTGTAATGTTGAATTGCTTGGTAATTTAGATTTACTGTAGCTTGCTTTGCGATTTTCCATTTTTTTTATTGCTGTTTATATTAATTGTTTTATGTGCTGCTGCATTGCCTCGTTCCTTAGTTTAGTATCTGAGCTCAGTAGATTTAAGTTAGCTTAAGAGGGGGTAGACTATATAAGAACCTAACTATGGAGAATAGGGAAAGAATGCTTTGAAAGTTATATGAAAACGATTTGGGCCTAAATGAGTATTGCACAATGAGCCATATTTCTTTTGAAAGAAATATGGTTAGAATACAGAAAACAGGTTTAGGTTGGATTTTCTTGGAAATAAATGTTGAGGTGAGAAATGTGTGAACATATAAATACAGAAAGCATGCTTAGATAGAATTTTTTTGGTGGAAACAATGGATGAAATAAGAGGAAAGATAGATGAAGTTTTGGGTTGGACTGCAGTACCAAATGTGACACTGAAAACGAACCCTGTCCTTTCCTATTGGTGTTATCCCACTATGTGTTTGTGTACCCTTGTGTATTTGTTTTCTTCCTGTCTCTGTGTAGTTTCATAGAATTTTTTCTTCTTTTAATATTAAGCTACATTCACTATGATGAGGAATACTGTTATCCTCGAATATAACTGGCATTAATAATATGTTATTTACTTTGTAAAGATGTTAGACATTATTAATTCTGTTCTGTTTTGATGCTCATGTGTGAAGTTGATGTTTCAAAAGTTATTGTGATCTTTTATGTAAGTACTCATGTCATAATTCCACTGATGTATATGTTTATTTCTATTCTTTTGTAAAGCCTGTGTTACTACAAATGTTATCTGTATTGTTATGTTCTTTAATGATGTATTTTGTACCTTTGTAATTGTATTTTCATGTTGTAAATTTATAATTGTACAGACACCAGTTCTTCCAATTAAGTTACATTTCACTGCACACGTTTCTGTTGGTCATAGTATATGGACAATATGTGAGAAGTAGGGACTGTTAGTGTTTGCACGTGTGTTAATAATTCAGCAAGGGACTGGATAACAGCATTGCTGGTTCTAAGGACAATTCCAAAAACTTTGTGAGTGCACAAGTGGTGGTTTATGGACTTGCTATATTCTCCGCAAGACTCTTTGATGGTGAGTGTGCACCTGCACAATCGCAACAGATGGCTGCTGGCCATCTCTACAAGGACTACAGTGGGTCTGCATCTTTGATGGCCCACCATTACCATTATCTCTACAAGGACTACAGTGGGTCTGCACCTCTGGTGGCCCACCAATACCGTAATCTCTACCAGGACTACAGTGGGTCTGCTCTGTGATGACCTACCTACCAATATTCTTCCAAACTTCGAATGACTCTGCTGTGGGTTTGCTCTGTTGTGGCCCATTACCTGTATGCATGTCAAGAGTCAGCACTGTCTTTCCGTTGGAAGGACAACACTACTTCTTCAAGACTGCATGGAAATCCACTACTTCTGTGTGCAATTTCTTTTACTAATGAGACTTTGTGAAAAAAAAAACCTGTAATTACTGTTATGATGAATGATCAGGACTATCTTTATGGACTGTGAGAAAATTTTAGCTTTTGACCAACGTTGTATCAATAAGTGTGTGCATTTGATTTCTTTGTTATTGTAATTATGAAAAATTTTATCAAATCATTATTGGCCACTGCCCAAAAAAAATTTGTAAAATTTTTTGGCTGCTTTGCATTGTTGTAATACTCGCCATTGTAGTGTTGGGCAGAGGCAGCTGGCTGTGAACAGCGCGTAGCGTTGCGCAGTTGGAGATGAGCCGCCAGCAGTGGTGGATGTGGGGAGAGAGATGGCGGAGTTTTGTAATTTGTCATGAACTGCTAAATTTATATATGATGATATCGAGGTAAATACATTGTTTGTTCTCTATTAATATCTTTCATTTGCTAACTATCCCTATCAGTAGTTAGTGCCTTCCATAGTTTGAATCTTTTATTTAGCTGGCAGTAGGGGCGCTCGCTGTATTGCAGTAGCTTGAGCAGCGAAGATTTTTGTGAGGTAAGTGATTTGTGAAAGGTATAGTTTAATGTTAGTCAGGGCCATTCTTTTGTAGGGAATTTTGAAAGTCAGATTGCGTTGCGCTAACAAAATATTGTCAGGTTAAGCACAGTTATATATAAAAAATGTTCTAAGGGGACGTTTCACATTTACGAGGGGCAAGTAGGCACTTGTTTTATCTGTAACACGAGTGGCAATTTACGAGAGGATTGCCCACGGCGAGTTGTCGTACTTCGAAACAATCTGCAACAACGACAGAGATTAACATTGGCTGATGTCCTAACTCAAAATCAGACGCCTTCTGTGACTGACTCCCAACCGAGTGCATCTGTGTCACAGGACAACGATCTCGGTAACAGCACCTTCCCACCCTTGCCTCAAAACCCGTGGCCAGTCACCCCTTAGCCAACGGTGTTGCATTATCTGTCGGTAACAAACGACGACGCACTATAAGTGACGGTAGTGGTTCCGGCGAACAGGTAGTAAAAAATCAAACCGATGACGCGGAGCCACGGGCCTCCACACAGGACACGCATGTGTCGCATGGCTCAGTTACGACCCGCCAAATTCCCATTCAACCGCCCGACGCAGAAACTGTCAATACGAGTGCAGCCGAGTGTTTACAGCAATCCGTTCCGATGCCGCTTGCCGACTCGCCGCAGGTGGCCAACACACAAGAGGCGGCTGTCAGTCAACTGCAACTCGTAAACACGGCGGATGAAGCACGCGGTGTAGAGCATAACATAAACAGCCGCCACCTCGAAACTGCTTCCAAACAACACGAGGACACGGACAGCTGTATACAAACAGCCAGTGCGGCTCCAAACAAACACAGTGAGCCTACTGAAGTCGCGTCTTCGGACTTGCCGTCACCCGTTCCGAAGCGAGGACTTTCACATACTGCTTACAGCCATGACTCGCCGACTCCGCCGTCTTCAATGACACTTCGGGCGCCTTTGCGACGACAAAATAAAGTTAAACCAAAGGACTCCGTGGCTGGAAGTAACTCAAAAAGTAAAGTCAGCGCAAAAACTGGTACAAAACCTGCGGATGTAGGTTCGAAGTCCGACGGTGAGATGGACTGGGCTTCCTACGCTTCCCATCACCCACAAGTCTCGGACGATCATGAGTCAAGCTTCTAAGTTTTTGTCCCTGAACATTAATAGAGTTAGGACAGATTTAAAATTAGCAATGCTACGGCAGTTTATCTATGAGTCCGAAGCTGATATAGTTCTGTTACAGGAAGTGTCTGTCTTAAGTTTTCATGTATCAGGATTTGCAACAATCGTGAACACCGTGGCGGACGGGGGTACAGGTACGGCCATTCTATCACGAGACGGAATCCCAGTGAGCAATATCGAAATTATTGGACTCCGGTAGAGGCATAGCTTGCCAAATTTTTGACGTCACCATCGCCAATATCTATGCTCCATCTGGAACGACCTTAAAATCAGAAAGAGCTAACTTCTTTAAACAAGACATCATATACTTGCTACGCCGCAATCCAACCCAGTTGATAATTAGTGGTGATTTCAACTGTGTGATCCACAGGAAAGACCTAATCGCCAAAATTTAATTACTGTAGGGAACTACATGATCTGGTGCGTCACCTGCAGCTGAAGGATGCGTGGGAACTAAAATTTCCTACCCTGGTACAGTACACGTACCTGACCACCACCGCATGTAGCCGTCTAGACCGTTTATATATCTTTGAGAACATTTGCCAACATGTTCGACGCCGATGTCATTCCGGCTAGCTTCTCCGACCACTGCGCCCTCTGTGTCACGATAAATCTGGCCAAACATCATACTAAATGGCATAGGATTCCGTGGAGCCGAAATGTCTCTATTCTCGCCGATGCCTTGGTACAAGATATCTCCACGACATGGGCGGATTGTCTCAAGCAGTGCTGCAGATATCCGAGCAAGATAGCCTGGTGGAATGCTGTGGTCAAACGGAAAATGCGATTATCTTTAAGAAACTACAGTTGGCAACGGGCGCAAGATGTCAAACGCACGATTGATTTTTACCAAACAGTTCTACGATAATTGTATGCGACTACGACACCAACCAACACACAGCTGACGACCATCAAACAAATAAAGACAAAGCTTATAGGCATAAAGCGAACGCAGCTTGAAGGACTGAAGATCAGATCTAAAGCAAAATCGCTTCAAGAGGACGAACTTGCATCGCTGTATCACCTCATAAAACATCGTGCCCATCGCAAGCGAGCTTTTATCGGGGAGCTGGACACAGATGATGGACTCCGTTTGACCCGACAGAGTGAGATTCTTAACTGCAGTTTACCGGTACTTCACGGATCTGTACTCGCAATGCGATACATATGGTGATGACGGCGGCGATATCGTGAGTGCTCTGCCCACCGTAGTCACGCCTGCGGACAACTCGGCGGTCGTACACGATTTTGCTCCAGACGAAGTCCTTGAACTGATTTCTGGCTCGCCATCAAATAAATCCCCTGGCCCTGATGGTTTGCCACGGGAATTTTATGTGCGCTTCTGGCCCATAATGGGACACGCATTTACAGATGTTCTCAATGAAGTGATGCGAGGGAGTGACGTGCCGGCCGAAATGAAGGAAGGCCGAATTGTATTGATACCAAAAAGCAAACACCGAAAAACCTTAGATAACTTCCGACCTATTACTTTACTCAATTTTGATTACAAAACCTTCGCCAGTGCACTTAACAGCAGATTGTCTCCGTTAATGAGGCAAGTGATTCACAACCATCAATCATGCATCCCTGGTCGCACTATTATGACGCCCCTTTCGGAATATAGAGATGTAATAGCCACAGCGTCAGTCACTAACGTGAATCTCGCATTGCTGTTTATCGACTTTTGGAAGGCTTTTGATCGCGTCCGCCACGAGTACCTCCTACAGCTACTGCAGCGTTGTGGTTTTGAGCAACGGGTTATAAATGCCGTGCAACATTTCGTCACGGGCATTACAACCAGAATCAGCGTAAATGGACAGCTTACTCAACCCATCGAGGTCCAAAGAGGAGTGCCGTAGGGAAGCCCTCTCTCCATGCTGTTATTTGTTGTATCGCTCGAGCCGCTCTTACGCTCTATTCATGACAAACTTGCAGGCCTTTCGATCGCCGGGCGCCGGGACGTCCTTCGTGGTTCGTGCTTACGCCGACGACGTCGGAGTGTTATTGCGCAACGAGGGAGACGTATCAACCCTCAAGACCGCGGTAGACGAGTACTGTCGTGCTTCCGGTGCTAAAATCAAAGCCGGTAAATGCACCTTTATCTACATTCGAGGATTCGACGCAGTTATTATACCTTGGGCGAAGCGTGTCGAAACCCACACCACTCTGGGGATGATTATCGACAAATGCCCCCTAAAAATGAATGCAAAAAATTGGAAGCAGATCACCAATAAAATGCAAGGTGCCATCTATGAAAACAATTGGCGGTCCATTAACATTCTCCAACGCACACGACTCCTCAGCAGTTATATATTCAGTAAAGCGTACTATATGGCCCAACTACTTCCAGTCCCCAAGATGCAGGCCAAACACGTGATGAAACTCTCTAATAGATTTATCTGGCAAGGGCATCTGTTCAAAGTGAAATACACCACGCTGACGTCTTCTAGACGGGCCGGCGGACTAAACATGCCCGACATTAACCGAAAGCGTACTGCGTTATATATTAAACGAATCACCCATTTGTTGGACAATGAACCTCTCAGCGTAACCAGTTGGCTCTTCCGAACCTTACAACCCACCGATACGCATCCACCCATTGATGTAGGTAAAATACATACAAACTACGACATGTCAAGCAGTTTTTTCTTGAAGTAAGCTATACTGATGGACATTATTTCACGCAGGATTTACCGACGACGCACCTGTTATTAAAAAGATGGACATCTCCAATAGTCCGGAATCCCATTGAACATAAATACCCGAGTGTTCTTTGGAAGGCAGTTTGGGACAACATAAGTTTAACCGTCCACACTGCTGAAGTGGCGTCCACATGGTATAAAGTGGTAAACGATGTTATACCCACTAATGAAAGGTTGCATTGAATCGGTTTAAGTGACAGTGATAAATGAGTCCGCTGTGGTCTGGTCGACACCTTACGCCATCGCTTCACTTGTGGCGGTCATCTCATTAACTGGAAACGGGTGCAGCAGAGGCTGGGCCTGATTACCTGCAGCAGCCCAGCCAGCCACTGCACCGACATCCTGCTCTGACCGGACGCGAAACATTTTCCGGCTATCAAGAACAACACCGTGATGTGGATATTAGGACAGTTTGTGACATATATCATCATCCACAATAGTGAAGATAATCTCATTAGTTTCGAGGCTTACATGAGAACGGCACGCTGGAAGATGAAACGTTACCCAAATTTCAGGAAGATGTTTGCTAACATGTTAGACATAATTTTTGAAAAACAAGGCGTAGGGTAATTCTCGATGTCGGTAAGGACACAAATCACATGCAAGACTATGTAGCGAACAACATACACAAGGAATAAGGGGTTATACCAGTTCCTAGGACTACTCCCGACTTCTCAATGGTGTTATTAACTTCATTGTGACGTTTTCATTAATTTATGTTCCTGTGCATCTCTTGTTAACCGCTTGTGTGCTCCAAATGACTTTGAGTTTGGACGGTTATGAATCAAATGACAGAACTGTCATTCCAGTTAAGACAATCAATTATATATATGTTTCCGTTTCGGATCTATGTCTCTGTCTGGACTGAAGAGGCTATTGTCAGTTTACTATATATGTTCTATTTTGTAAGCTTATAAATGGCACTATATTGAAATGTGTTCTTCAGTCTATTGTAGGATACAATTCGTGTTGAGTCAGTTACAGCACTTCAGTATTTTGTTTTTGTGCTTATGTACATATATGGTTGTTTTAATAAAGGAAAAAAGGTAAAAAAAAAAGATGGCTAGAGCGTCTGCCATGTAAGCTGGAGATCCCGGGTTCGAGTCCCGGTCGGGGCACTCATTTTCATCTGTCTCCGTCGACGTCTGTCAACACCTGTAAGCAGCTAAGGGTGTTCATTTCATTGTAATTAAAATGACAAGATTGACAGTTTCGATGCAAAACATGCAGTTGGAAATCTGCTTGTTGAAAGGTTACGTCCGTTGTTCCTGCGAATTTTTCTGATAATATAGTATAGTTCAGTTCACTTAAAATACTTTTTTGGTTCAAATGGCTCTGAGCACTATGGGACTTAACATCTGAGGTCATCAGTCCCCTAGAACTTAGAACTATTTAAACCTAACTAACCTAAGGACATCACACACATACATGCCCGAGGCAGGACTCGAACCTGCGACCGTAGCAGTCGCGCAGTTCCGGACTGCAGCGCTTAGAACCGCGTGGCCACCGCGGTCGGCAAAATGCTTTTTTATTTCAGTCTCTGATCACAATATGAATTCATTAGACGAGGACCGGTTTCAGCCTGTAATGACCATCTTCAGATCTTTTTTACACCATGTCCTAAAGTGATACGGCCATAATGGCATAATGGCCGCATCACTTTAGGACATGGTGTAAAAAAGATCTGAGGATGGTCATTACAGACGGAAACCGGTGATCGTCTAAACAATTCATATTGTTATCAGAGACTGAAATAAAAAAGCATTTTACAGTATTGGAATCCTGTTTGTATACGCGATTATGTCTCAGTTCACTTAGTTCAGCTGATCATTGACATTCAATGTGCAGTCGACTCAAACGCTCCAGTTGTCAGTTATGCAGCACATCCGCGTTCGACTTTGCTGCAAGAAATTCTCTGTTCGATTAAGTGTTTCGCACAGAATACCACGACCAAGTAATAAACCATGAAGTTTCAGACGACATTCTCCACTTTCAACCGGAATAAGGAAATTTAATTCCAGCTGAGTAAGGCTCATGTCCTCTTTATATGTAAGTCTAGTGTGTGACTGTGCTGTCCTCAGGATAATCAGTTAATAGGCCTAGTGGTAGAAATCGATGTTGTGGCAGCAGGACCTATCTCTGAACTTTTTCAATAATGTTTCGTGAAAAGAACGCTATCCTACCTCCAGGAATTCCCAACTGAGTTCACCTAACATTTCCGTGAAACTTACACCTTGACGGAACCTACCGGTAATAAATATAGCAGCACCCCTCCGAATTGTTTCCATGTCCTTCTTTAATCAGACCTGGTGGGGATCCCAAATAGTCTCCCAGTACTTGAGAATTGATCGCACAAGTGTTCTGCACACGGTCACCTTTATAGGCGAGCTACGCTTTCGTCGAGTTCTGCCAGTAAACCCTACAAGTACCGTACGTACTTAACAACGGTACATCAAGACATTCAAGCTACGTCGCTACGTCAAACAGCACACCACTAATACTGCATTCGAATATTATGATCTTTTCCCCTACTTCCCTGTATTAATTTACGTTTCTCCACATTAAGGCCAAGCTTCCATTCACCATAGCTAATAGAAATTCTAAGTCGACATGTATCTCTCTATAGCCACTAAAGTAAAAGTCTGTCACGCACATTACAGCATCGTCGGAAATTAGTTTCAGATTGCTACTTGCGCTAACTAGGGTTATTTCAGTTCAAAATTGTTAAGGCTTTCGTGGTCACTTGTTGACAAACTGCCTGTTGACTTCTGTCTCAGGTTCTTTGCCGACGTTCAGCTCGTGATTTTTCTGATTTTTCGCCAGCGAGAGTGGCTGGTATTGTCAAAGTATCACCTTCTATTGCTGATGGTGCACTCACATCTCACTGCCGTTTCACTGCTTTACTTTTACACACAGATCATGAGTTGAATGTGTGCTTTCATGGGTTAATGCATAATCTAAAACAAATGTAATTAGTTGGAATAAAAATATAATTTCTCGTATTGGGAAGGCAGATACTCTTGGTAACACTATGCTGTAGTTATCTAGGAGAAATATTGCCCGAGAGCACGCCCAGTCGAAGTCGAAATCTGAAGCTAGTGAGTGTCAAGAATATTAGTCTGTCAAACAAATTCTGTCTACTGTCAACGATGATCAAACGCAATCTACTCCGTTCAACATCTGCTACACGACTCAAGTTATAACAAAGATGCAGCAAATAGTGCGAAATGTTAATGTCAGCAACGATCGTATATATCTCGCTATCGGCTGCGGAGTCTCACCAAACAAGCCGTTCCTGGCAGTGCACTGCGTGGACATAGCCTTTATGCTGGACGCAGGAACTGCAGTCACGAGGATTCTTTTGCTCATAGATCGAATTTCTTTCAGAGAGTAGTAATATATTAGGAGTTGAATATTCTTGGATTCCTCCTATAACAACAGCTTTTTCGAAGCTTCGGTCATCTCGTGACACTACTTGTCTTCCTTAAAATGTCAACCATTTGAAGTATGCAACATACCTGGTGCACTTCTCCACAGTCCAGTATCCCGGCGAATATTCATACTCCTCTTCTTTCGTTGGTGTCTTGTTATAGCACATTTTGAAATGCACTAAGTCATTTACGCGGTATCCCAGTATAAATGGCGCAATCTCTTTTGTTATCGAACTAAAATTAAGCAAAAACTTCACTGCACAATATAATCAAAGGATCGCATTTTTGAAAGCCCCTAACTATCTCCCATTGCAACGCATAAGTTTGAAATTTGGCTCAAAGGTGTCTACATCTTTCCTCTGTAATTGCGGAAAAACGTGGCGCCCTGCAAAGTCACCCTCGCGATCGGCGACATTATAAACGGCTAGGTCTCGACACATACGAAAAGAGACCGTAGCTCAGAAGTTCATGTAAGGTGCAAGACGGGTGAATGATATCACAGTGGCACGAATTCTGCCAAGCGCTGTCTTAGGTGTGACACGTGATAGGAAGGTCGTCCCACGCCTTGTTACCCACATCTCATCCCTTGTTTTAACGCCTCTGCCATGAGGGTCATAACCGTGACCATGATCATTCAGATCACGCGGTTTTGTTACGAATGGCCAACAAAACATTTGAGATACACCAACGCTTAGAGTCGTCTCGAAATGGTCTTAGGGGACGGCATTAAGGGTGTCAATGAAACCACTCTTTCCCTTGAGTTGTTGATTCCTACAGATTTCGGGGTCAAAAACGACAAAACTGTGATGAGCAAGAGAAGCACGTTGTTGACAGCCTTTGACACCAAAACCTATTTTATATGGCTCTGTAACTGCACCTTCGCCTGTTAACAATTCCCCCTACATGAATGGAGCGTTTCTCCGTCACTTTCCCTTCCCCATAGTGTTTACAGTATTCAGTGAATTGTAAATTTTGACTAAGATCGATGGATATGCCTGTGACCTTTCAACTTTGTTGCACATGACGATGTGGCTTTAGCCCGAGAAACCGGTTGTGCTTCAATAAACAACAGTTTTACCATCTGTAGGATAACATCAAACCTTTGACGCTGCTGATACCCCTCGGACGATAGGATCGTCGGTTAAGGACATCTTGGGTTAGTAACTTCACAGAAGGTGAATGCACCCTTTTTGAGTGCAGAGGGACCATAATTTTGCTCTGGTGTACGAGGATGAACCACTAGGGACTGTTCAAAACCATTCAAAAAAATCTGAACGCAATCTGAAGAAGCAAAGGGTGCCTATGGTTTTTCAGCCCTCCTTTTTCGTGCTCACCTGTGGCATGATCACAGTGGGGCACGACGTTGCCACATGTGTGAATGAATCGGCAAAAGATTCTTCTAAGAATCCTCCCGTTCGGCAATACCCTCGGTACCACCTACTCGTCTTTGATGGGCACTTTGAAAATGTGCCTGAACGAAAACCTCCTGTCACTAAGTCCTAGGCGCTTGTAGACAGGTAATCCCTTCTATGGCCCACCATTGCGGATGCCCTACTAGCAGATGCAAGAACAGTAGCGTATCCCATCAGCAAGCGCCTAGGATTCTAGCCGCGGGTTCTCTCTGTACAGGTATACTTTCAAGGTGCTTATGAAAGATGGGAAGGGGTGTTGTCAAACTGGGGTTCTTAGAAACATCTGCTCTGTTACTCACACACGGGTCACTCTTGCACTCAGCTGTGATCATGACACAGGAGAGAGCGAAGCAGGAGGGCTCAAAGAGCATAAGCACCTTATATCGCCTCGAATTTCATTCAAATTTTGTTAAATGGTTTTGAATGGTCCCTATTGGCTCCTCCATGTACAACAGAGAAGAAATTTCGGTCTCGGTGCACTCCAAAGGGGTGCCAGCGCATTCAGTGGGTGACGGTTGAGTCGTCCAAGCGATGTGAACAGAGTCAAAGCAGTGTCAAGCATATCGTCGTGTTGCTCATCACATTACGAACTCTCGTTTTTGATCGTAAAATGTGTGGGAATCGACGACCCAATGGAGGTGATGGTTTCATTGAAGAACTTTATGCTACCACCCCCCCCCCCCCCGTCCTAGGGCGCCATTTTGTGTCAGTTATGAGCGGCAGTGTATGTGAAATGTTTCCCGCGGCCACCCATAAGAAAATCGCGTGACGTCAGCGCTGGGTGACGCTGGTCTGAACTTCGTCGCAGAGGCGGCAAAATAAGAGGTGAAATGTGGGTAAGAGAGGATGTGGTGACCTTTCCATCGCCTGATGCGTCCACGACGGCGATGGGCAGAATTGTGACGAAGTTTGGTGCGTCATTAACCCAAATTACACTTTACATGAAGTTCTAGGCTCTGGCCTTCTTTTTCGCATGTGTCGACACGTTGCTGCTCGAAGTGTCGCCGAGCGCAAACATGACGTAATACGACGCCACGCTCTTTCTCTGTTATGGGGGAAGGTGTAGACACCTTTGAGCCAAATTTCGAACTTATGCGACGCAACGGGATATAGTTGTGGGATTTCAAAAAGAGATCCTTTAATTTTGTTTCACAGTATAGTTTTTTGGGCATCTCAATATTTATGACGTCATGTCTCCAGATATATGCCTCATTGAATTATATAATATTGCAGTTGTATTCAGAAATATATGTGCACACTGCGTATTAAATGCTTTGCCAATAGAGTTAGTAGTAAAGAAGTAATAGATTAAAACGTCATGCCCAATGCGGCTGTATTAGTGCACGAACAACGAAAATATAGTGAGTTATAAACTTCTTTCCTTTCATCATTTCGTGGAGAGTGCCACCGAGAATAGTTTCGTAAAGGTTTTAAGTGATGTGTAACGTTTATTGCAGGTTACTAAGTGGCCTCATTACCAAACACGGAGGGAATATTGCCCGAAGTGAGCTGCGCCTTCTCAAGACATACACTGATCAGCCAGAACGTTATAACCATCGACCTACTATCGATATAAACCAGTACAGTCGACAGCAGAGCCATGGAAAGACTATTAGTCAGACACACGCACGGTGAATGCAGTGCCAGGGAGCGTGCTGTTCCTGTGTAGAATGAAGAAGGCGTAGCAATTTATCTGAATTTGACGGAGAGCCAATTGTGATGGTCCAGAGGCTCGGCACGAGCATGTCGGAAACTGCACGGGTTGTCGGGTGTTGGAGGAGTGCTGTGGTGAGTGCCTTCAACAAAATGTTTCAAATGGCTCTGAGCACTAAGGGACTTAACAGCTGTGGTCATCAGTCCCCTAGGACTTAGAACTACTTAAACCTAACTAACCTAAGGAGATCACACACATCCATGCCCGAGGCAGGATTCGAACGTGCGACCGTAACAGTCACGCGGTTCCGGACTGAGCGCCTAGAACCGCTTGGCCACCAAGGTCGGCTGCCATCAAAACGTAGCGAAACCAAAGTGTAACCACATTCAGACGTCGTGAGGTTCAGCGACCACCCCTTATTGGACGTCATCGGTTGCCTGACTAATAATCAGGAGAGGCGGCGAACTATGGCTGAACGTACATCAAAGTTCAGTGCTGGGAAAAGTACAGGCATGCCTGAACACACAGTGCACCGAACACTCCTAACGATGGACCTCCTCACCCGGCGACCCATGCATGTGCCATTGTTATCACCACGACATCGTCAGCTACGACTGAAATGGGCACATACCGTCGGCACTGGACGTCGGCCGATGGCGGAGCTCTGTGAGGTCTGATGAATCCCGATAACTTTTCCATCATGCCGATGGGAGGGCGCGAAACCGATGTCTTCCAGGGAAACATCTCCTTGACACTCGTACTGTAGGACAGAGACAAGCTGGCGTTGGCTCCATTATGCTCTGGGGAACATTCACTTGGGCATTCATGGGTCCCGTGGAGCTCGTGCAAGGCACCATGACTCCACGTAGTATCGTACACTGGTTACATACCACGTACAGTCCTTCATGACGATCATGTTTTCCGACGGCAGTGACATTTTTCACCAAGATAATGCACTTCAAAAAAGAATATAATAATTCCAATCCCAAAGAAAGCAGGTGTTGACAGATGTGAAAATTACCGAACTATCAGTTTAATAAGCCACGGCTGCATAACACTAACGCGAATTCTTTACAGACGAATGGAAAAACTGGTAGAAGTCGACCTGAGGGAAAATCAGTTTGGATTCCGTACAAATATTGGAACACTTGAGGCAATACTGACCCTACGACTTGTCTTAGAAGATAGATTAAGATTTGTAGACTTAGAGAAAGCTTTTGACAACGTTGGCTGGAATACTCTCTTTCAAATTCTGAAGGTGGCAGGGGTAAAATACAGGGAGAGAAAGGCTATTAACAGTTTGTACAGAAACCAATTGGCAGTTACAAAGAGTCGAGGGGTATTAAAGGGAAGCAGTGGTTGTGAAGGGAGTGAGACAGGGTTGTAGCCTACCTTATTCAATCTGTATATTGAGCAAGCAGTAAAGAAAACAAAAGAAAAATTCATAGGTATTAAAATCCATGGAGAACAAATAAAAACTATGAGGTTCGCCGATGACATTGTAGTTCTGCCAGAGACAGCAAAGGACTTGGAAGAGCAGTTAAACGGAATGGACAGTGTCTTGAAAGGAGGATATAAGATGAACATCAACAAAAGCAAATCGAGGATAATGGAATGTAGTCGAATTAAGTCGGGTGATGCTGAGGGAATTAGACTAGGAAATGAGACACTTAAAGTAGTAAAGGAGTTTTGCTATTTGGGGAGCAAAATAACTGAAGATGGTCGAAGTAGAGAGGACATAAAATGTAGACTGGCAATGGCAAGGAAAGCGTTTCTGAAGAAGAGAAATTTGTTAACATCGAGTGTAGATTTAAGTGTTAGAAAGTCGTTTCTGAAAGTATTTGTATGGAATGTAGCCATGTATGGAAGTGAAACATGGACGATAAATAGTTTGGACAAGAAAAGAATAGAAGCTTTCGAAATGTGGTGCTACAGAAGAATGCTGAAGATTAGATGGGTAGATCACATAACTAATGATGAGGTATTGAATAGAATTGGGGAGAAGAGGAGTTTGTGGCGCAACTTAACAAGAAGAAGGGACCGGTTGGTAGGATCTGTTCTGAGGCATCAAGGGATCACAAATTTAGTACTGAAGGGCAGCGTGGAGGGTAAAAATCGTAGAAGGAGACCAAGAGATGAATACACTAAGCAGATTGAGAAGGATGTAGGCTGCAGTAGGTACTGGGAAATGAAGCAGCTTGCACAGAATAGAGTAGCATGGAGAGCTGCATCAAACCAGTCTCAGGACTGAAGACCACAACAACAACAATGCACCATGTCTTTGGGCCATGTGTATGTTCGAGGAACATAGTGGCGAGTTTCTAGTGATGCGCTGCCACCCGAATCGCCAGATCTGGACCTTATCGATAATATCCGCGATGTGGTTGAACGTGGCGTCAGAGCTCATCGCCAGAATTTTCGGGAATTAGATGATCTGTAGGTGCAGATCATCTCCAACGACTTACCAAGGCCACATTGCTTCCATGCCACATGCGTCGCCGCTCTTTTCATTGCCAAAGGTAGAAATATCGGCTATTTGATAGGTGGTACTGATGTTGCTGCTGATCAATGCATATGAATGCGTGCTGAAAAGTGTTGCCTCGGGATTTTCGATGTGGAAACTCTTAAGGCTTTTTTGAATAAAATATACGCTATTAATATTCTATATCTTTATTCTTCATTTGCAGCCTTCTGCCGCTACAGGGCTGTGAATTATAGTGAGTAACGTGGTGGTGTGTAACGACAACTTCTTGAGTACGTCAGAAACAGCGTCGAGTTTCGAATGGAGCACCCTATCCTTCAGCACGAAAATGCCAGACTGCACTCACGCGCTGCGGGTTCTGCAGTAATCTGACGCCTTGTGTTCAGTCATCGATCATACGCCACACAGTCTCGACTAGATTCCATCCGATTTTCATCTGTCTCCAAGGCTTTAAGTACACCTTAGAGGACTTCACTTTGATAGAGATGAAGAGCCAGCCGGTGTGACCGTGCGGTTCTAGGCGCTTCAGTCTGGAACAGCGCCACTGCTACGGTCGCAGGTTCGAATCCTGCCTTGGGCATGGATGTGTGTGATGTCCTTAGGTTTAAGTAGTTCTAAGTTCTAGAGGACTGATGACCTCAGATGTTAAGTCCCATAGTGCTCAGAGCCATTTGAACCATTTTTAGAGATGAAGAGGTGCAAACAGAGTTGAGGCTCTACACTGACCATACCAAGAAACACATCTCTCGTTCGTCGCCTGTTTGAGTATTTTGAAAAGTAGTTACGTACATATGAGAGTAAAGATGTGGAATGTCAATAACGTTTGTGTTATTTGAAAATGTCTAAGAGTTTCCGCATTAAAATATTTGGCGGTTTTACTTTGCAACACGGTCGAGTACAGAGTTTGTTACCGAAATTCTTGTCTTACTGTCATAAATTTTTAACGTATGACATTACCTGTCAGTGAATGGATAGTGACAGCATTTAAATTCTTAAATTCAGCCAATAATTACGCTAAATATTGAAAAAGAAATATTTTTTTGTCCCTGGAAGCTTATAGATACGCAACCAGTAACCGAATCTGTGAACCATGGATCATGAACGGGGATAGTCGCTTGGTAATATAGATCTCGTCGTCTCAGCGTTATCTCCTGAAATTCAACAAAAGATTTCCACGATCAAGCTACTATCCATTCACCTGGCTAAATGACTCACCGATTTCCACTTCATCTAGTCCTGCATCACAGACACAGCTACATTTTCCCTGTCCTGTTCATAACATGCGTCTCTGTATTGCCTGCTTAGTAAACATAAATTTTTCAGTTATTTTCACACTAAAAACATGTATCTAAGACATATATTACTTACTGATATCCTCACATTGTAAATCTATTTTCTTTGTCTAGTGTTCGTTTCATTGTTAATATTTAATTAGTCGGTAGGACTCAATTCACGGCACGCGCATACTCACTGTAATACATGTTACTCAAATACGTAGGTTTAGCCTACTTAGTAGAAAGCAGGTCAGTTAGTTCTATTAAAGGATTACCGTAATATTTGTGCTGTATGTTGAGAGCCTGTTCATTACCTGATTGCACGATAATGAAGCTTATGGAGTGAGTATTCACAAATAGCCACTGCTGATGAATGCTGCTCATCGTTCACCATATGCCCTCTCGTTAATGAGCTCGTTGCCAGTTATCGGAAAATTATTGCTAGCTTAGTACCAGCTACGAGATCTATCATGGATTTTAAGTTTTTATATTAGTAACTTCAACTCACATACGCACACATTCGTTTTTTTTTAATTTGGCGCTGTTGTGAAACACGAAAATAACTAATTCTGGTTGAATTTTCAGTTTTTTAAGAATTTTTCTTTCGGTCAGTTACAATTATTTCCGAACTTCTGAACACATTGCTACATTTCTTTTTCCCGGCTATCTTTTGAAAGATATGTCTGCTTGGAATTTCATGTTCTTGAATCTTCATTTTTTTAACATCGCTTCTAATTTCTTGAAGCCACTTACCCCTGCGAGAATTTTTTTCGGTTTATGTATTCAAATATTCTCCAGCATATCACGTTTCCATTGATTCGAAACAGATTGGTGTACAGCATCTTACATTTACTCATCGTTACATTTATTTGTTCTATTTTCTTGTATATATCTTAATAGCGCTTGTTCCTGTAATTATGACTCTGTTTGTGATTCCTACATTTTCTTACCGTTTTCCTCTAATCTTTTTCGGTATTTTCCTCTTTATTTTCCATAATTTGTCACTTTTTTACTTATGTGTGCCAAAAGTCGGTTGACTTCACCATGTATCAATCAGCCAGACCATTCACGTTCTGGGACATTGGTTCTATTAAAACTAATAAATAAATCCAAGACCTTAAAAATGCTGGCCTCTCAATTGCTTAGTGTCCACGCGCTCACCAAGTTTGTGGTTAGGGTTATCATGTGTTGTGATAAAGTAGTGTACGGTTTCAAAATTGACGACTGAATCTTATGACTGATTCGGAAGCGAAAGCAGACAGGCTGCAGGTAGATGCAAGGACAGGCTCAGACAGAGGGTAGAGGGCTCCTCCCAACCCCCGCCCCCGCCTCCTGGGACTACACAACAGGACAGTACCGCCCCATATGTTAAGCCACAATGGAACCGCTTGCATGTGTCTGTTGTCAATGGTGTGTTGGCCAGTGCATTACATATGTCGGCAGGCACCAGGGATCAACAAACTATAACCCATACAAGTGGTCGTTCATTCAAAGGGCTGCAGCTTGATGCAACAACATCACGTAATTAGGATGCAGCCTAGATAATCCGTTTTCGTGAAGAACAATCCTACGTACAAACGACATTTATTTCTGAAAATAGTTTTTCACACTAGTTTATTTTAGCATTGTACACATGTGGCAGATGCTATCTTTTGGTAATGTAACATAACGTACTTCTGCTCAGTGGGTTGTAATCACTAGATGCCATTTTATAACTAATTCATTTATCAAAATAAATGACCTTTCAGTCAGACTGAGACCTTAAATAATTGTTCGAAAAAATTAGCAAACCTCTGCTAGTGTGAGACACATTTCCGCTGTAGTCGAGGCATCCGGATGTGGAAGAACGTAATTGTATGTAAGATGAAAATCTGATGATTTTGTTGATCGAGGTTGTGCTTCTAGAATCGAAGCTGCACTGGGAACCCAGTCTATTACAAAAGAGCTAATTTTTCGATTATTTGTAGGAAATGAAGGTACACGGTATTACGTTGTAACACTGCTATCATCTTATCAATGTTCAAATTGGAGGCACCATATTAATCGTCTCCTTATGTTTTTTATTACGGACCAAATATTCACCATGATGCCTTACCATTTTCTTTATACTGATGGCAGACAGTTAAGGATCTTCTTTGCTGTCCACTGGTTGTTTCAGTCAGTTAATTTTTGGGGTGCCTAAGACAGTATTGAAATTTTGGGAATTTTATTTCTTTTTGAAAGAGGGATGAAGAGGTGATGTGATATCACTAACGTATTTCTGTAAGCGATGTTGTTTCATTTTTTGTGGTATTTTATTGTGAACACTGGACACATGGTCTGGGTAGAAAGGCTTTGCGTCCATTGCACTGGGTAGGTTGCGGGCTTTCAAAAAAGAAAATTAATGGTGGCCCTCAACTACGTACCCTAAGATGCAGAGTTGAAATATTGAAAGTTTTGGCTGGTTTCGTTGTCTAGGGGCTGGGATACGTAGTTGCCGCATTACAACCCAAATACCGCTGAGTCTACAGTATACAATATGAATATACACATGAATCGAATGGTCGAAGGTTCCTATCACTCGACAACTGCGAATTTTTAATGTAACACAGAAATTTGTAAATGAAAGTTTACAATGAAATAAAATCTGCAGGCACTATTTTAACGACTTTAGCCAGCTGGTGGGGCCGAGCAGCTCTAGGCGCTTCAGTCTGGAGCCGCGCGACCGCCACAGTCGCAGGTTCGAATCCTATCTCGGGCCTGGATGTGTGTCATGTTCTTAGGTTAGTTAGGTTTAAGTAGTTCTAAGTTCTAGGGGACTCATGACCTCCGAAGTTAAGTCCCATAGTGCACAGAGCCATTTGAACCATTTAACGACTTTAAGTGATGGTTACAATAGTAAAACTACCTTTTAATATGCCATTTATTACTGCAAAACACTTATTAGTGTCGATGGTCCAGCAATGAAATGAAATATAAGTTTTAGGGACAACTTTTTGCGTTTTCTCCATGCAGTCTTCTATATTGTGATACCTCTTCAGAGAGTTACCGTAATTTTGTTCAAAATGGTTCAAATGGCTCTGAGCACTATGGGACTTAACATCTGTGGTCATCAGTCCCCTAGAACTTAGAACTACTTAAACCTAACTAACCTAAGGATATCACACACATCCATGCCCGAGGCAGGATTCGAACCTGCGACCGTAGCGGTCACGCGGTTCCAGACTGAAGCGCCTAGAACCGCACGGCCACACCGGCCGGCGTAATTTTGTGTGAATTCAATCCAGAGGTTTGGAAAAACTTCGCTCTCTGTCATTATATGGCACAGGTTATGTTTGTTATTAGAAGGTCGCCTAACTAACGAAAAATTATAGGACAGCTTAAAGAATCTTGTAATTTAAATGAAACCTTAGTATGACAGCTTTTTATTCGTTCTAATTATTGGACACAGCACACAAATAATTTCATGTGTGTTGTGAATCCTAGGTGGCTTATGGTCACTGATTAATTCGAAGTCAGTATAGAGTATCAGTTCCAATATGCTGTTACTCATTTTTCCTTCCT
This sequence comes from Schistocerca americana, assembly GCF_021461395.2. Classification (NCBI taxonomy): domain Eukaryota; kingdom Metazoa; phylum Arthropoda; class Insecta; order Orthoptera; family Acrididae; genus Schistocerca; species Schistocerca americana. The sequence goes on along the minus strand of NC_060124.1, from coordinate 246,957,864 downwards.
AAACCTCTTCGTAACTGTGGTGCATTTTTAGTGTGACACTATCTTGTCCACACCTGTTGTGATCAGAACCTTTGTCTAGCTAATGATTGCCAATAACGCAGGCAGTGAACATGCCCAGTTCCTATACAATATGTAATTTTTTTGGTGGTCATAAGTCTTCTGATTGGTTTGATGCATCCTTCCAAGAATTCCTCTCCTGTTACAATCTCTTTATCTCAGAGCAGCACTTGCAACCTACGTCCTCAATTATTTGGTAGACGTATTCCAATCTGTCTTGCTTTACAGATTTTGCCCTATGCAGCTCCCCCTAGTACCATGGAAGCCATTTCCTCATGTCTTAACAGACGTCTTGTCATCCTGTACCTTCTCCTTATCAAAGTCTTCCACATTTTCCTTTCTTCTCCGATTCTGCGCAGAACCTCCTCATTCTTCACCTTTTCAGTCCATCTAATTTTCAACATTTGTCTGTAGCACCACGTATCAAATATTTCGATACTCTTCTGTTCCGTTTTTCCCACAGTCCATGTTTCACTACCATACAATGCTGTACTCCAGACGTACATCCTCAGAAATTTCTTCCTCAAATTAAGGCCGGTATTTGATATTAGTAGACTTCTCTTGGCCAGAAATGCCTTTTTTGCCATAGCAAGTCTGCTTTTGATGTCCTCCTTGCTCCGTCCGACATTGGTTATTTTAATGCCTAGGAGTATCGCTCCTTAACTTCGTCTACTTCGTGATCACCAGTTACGATCTTAAGTTTCTCGCCGTTCTCATTTCTGCTACTTCTCATTATTTTCGTATTTCTTCAATATACTCTCAAACTATATTCTGCAGTCATTAAACAGTTCATTCCATTCACCTGATCATGTAATTCTTCTTCACTTTCACTCATGGTAGCGATGTCATCAGCGAATCTTATCATTGATATCCTTCCACTCTGAGTTTCAATTACACTCCTGAACCTTTCTTTTACTTCCATCATTGCTTCTTCGATGTACAGATTGAACAGTAGGGGCGAAAAACTGCATCCCTGTGTTACAGCCTTTTTAATCCGTCGTCCATTCTTATTATTCCCTCTTGGGTCTTGTAAATATTGTATATTACCCGTCTCTCCCTGTAGGTTACCCCTATTTTTCTCTGAATTTCTAACATCTTGCACCATTTTACATCGTCCAAATCTTTTTCCAGGTCGACAAATCCTATGAAAGTGTCTTGATTTTTCTTTAGTCTTGCTTCTATTATTAACCGCAACGTCAGAATGGCCTCTCTCGTGCCTTTACCTTTCCTAAATCCAAACTGATCTTCTTCTAGCGCATCCACAATTTTCTTTTCCCTCTCCTGTATATTATTCCTGCAAGCAACTTGGATGCACGAGCTGCTAAGCTGATTGTGCGATAATTCTCGCACTTGTCAGCTCTTACCATCTTCGGAATTGTGTGAATGATGCTTTTCCGAAAGTCAGATGGTATGTCGCCAGACTCATACATTCTAAACACCAACGTCAACAACCGTTTTGTTGCCACTTCCCCCAGTGATTTTAGAAATTATGATGGAATGTTTCCTGTCCCTTCTGTCTTATTTGATCTTAAGTCCTCCAACAGTACTAGTGATAAATATCTCGTTCTCTCCCATGCATGAAGTTCGGGTCGTGAAAGACAGGTTTCCTCGCTGATTCCAAAAGTTCAGTGCTGCTGTACGAGATTTTCCCCAGTGTAAATGTGTTCATGTCTCCACGACGTAACTTGCACAGAGCATGGTAAAATGCCATCAAGAGTGCATATTAGCATATGCATAACTTGTCTTTCGGACCACTTCGTTATTAAGTTGGTTTCGTGAGGTATTAACGGCTATGAACCGTTTCTGAGTTGCTGCTAGTACAGAAACTTCCCGTTGTGCTATGTTCATCTGTAAGTTGACCACATCTACAGTCTGTAGTTATGACAGGATTTTGTAAGCGTTTTCACACTGTCTGATATCCTGTCACAAGAGATATATCTGCTGTTGCTATTTGCGCTAATTTTTATGTGCTATACTGTGACTAATTCTTTTTCTAGTATCCAAAGTCACATTGCGTTATAAAATCCGTTATATGAAGGTTATATGAATATAAATACGAGAAGACAAAGGTTAAATAAATCAGCGTTCAATGTAATTACTTATCTTAGCAGACTAGTTCTTAACGCGATAGGCCACTTGCCACTTCTTCTGCGAAGTAGAACACTGTATCATAATATCTATTAAAACATAGAGAAAATACTTTTGCAATAACAACCACATATATTTACGATATGTAACGTTAAATTAACTATCAAAAACGATTACGAATAAGCTATAGAATAAAATATATTATAAGAAGTTCTAATGTTTAGTGACTAATGGTATGGGATGCAACAACAGTCTTCTTTGTGTGTCCGAAAATACGATTAAATTCCTTTGGGAACGTCATAGTTATTGGGCTGCTGTTTTCCTGGATAGCGTCCGCGGGCTTAGAGTAGCGCCATTCACTGTCGTGGGCTCGAGTTCTGCGAGAGATGGAATTTTTTATGTGTGTCTTTACTCACTACGTCCTCTGTATGGTTAAAAATGATAGTTTCCACCAATGATGATTTCAGTCATGTATGTTGTTGACCCGTTAAAAATTTTTAAAGGAAATAACCCATGACGCGTGATGCATTCTTCCATTGATGAGCAGATACAGCGAAATGTTTGCATGTTTATCCATATCTCTGGCAGGCCGTAGAACAATAGCAGCTAAATGTATTACTCACAGTACTTACTGTATGGACAAAGCAGTTGTTATGATGAGACTGCCCTGGCACAATTACGTGTGAGAGTGGTAGCAACAGAATGGTTTCTTATCTCTGTCAAATCCACAGATTTCTTGCCGCTAAGCCCATAGGTAAGACATCTTACATCACATACAGCACATGGAAGCATCAAGAGTACTTGGAACTGAGGCCAGTACCAAAAGTTAATATAAGCATATTCCAACAGTGCAAAATGAATGGGACTCTTAAAGGCAACGGAAGACATACGAATTTTTCCCTAACGTCAGGGAGAGACAAAAAACCGAGATTTCTTCAGCTGTCTAGCGGACTGAGCATTATAAGATTTGTCATGGCCATATTCCGCATACACTACAGGCCATTAAAATTGTTACACCGAGAAGATACACAGATGATAAACGGGTATTCATTGGACAAATATAATATGCTAGAACTGACATGTGATTACATTTTCACAAAATTTGGGTGCATAGATCCTAAGAAATCAGTACCCTGAACAACCACCTCTGGCCTTAATAACGGCCTTGCTACGCCTGGACATTGAGTCAAACAGAGCTTGGATGGCGTGTACAGGCACAGTTGCCTATGCAGCTTCAACGCGATACCACAGCTCATCAACAGCAGTGACTGGCGTATTGTGACGAGTCAGTTGCTCGGCCACCATTGACCAGACGTTTTCAATTGGTGAGAGATCTGGAGAATGTGCTGGCCAGGGCAATAGTCGAACATTTTCTGTATCCAGAAAGCCCCGTACAGGACCTGCAACATGCGTTCGTGCATTATCCTGCTGAAATGCAGGGTTTCGCAGGGATCGAATGAAGGGTAGAGCCACGGGTCGTAACACATCTGAAATGTAACGTCCACTGTTCAAAGTGCCGTCAATGCGAACAAGAGGTGAGCGAGACGCGTAACCAATGGCACCCCATACCATCACGCCAGGTGATATGCGAGGTTGGCGATGATGAATACCGCTTCCAAGGTGCGTTCAATGGATGTCGCCAAAAACACGGATGCGACCATCATGGTGCTGTAAACAGAACGTGGATTCATCCGAATAAATGACGTTTTGCCATTCGTGCATCCAAATTCGTCGCTGAGTACACCATCGCAGGCGCTCCTGTCTGTGATGCAGCGTCAAGGGTAACCGCAGCCGTGGTCTCCGAGCTGATAGTCCATGCTGCTGCAAACGTCGTCGAACTGTTCGTGCACATGGTCATTGTCTTCTAGGTGCCCCCATCTGTTGACTCAGGGATCGAGACGTGGCTGCACGATCCGATACAGCCATGTGGATAAGATGCCCGTCATCTCGACTGTTAGTGATACGAGGCCGCTGGGATCCAGCACGGCGTTCCGTATTACACTCCTGAACCCACCGATTCTATATTCTGCTAACCGTCATTGGATCTCGACCAACGCGAGCAGCAATGTCATGATACGATAAATCGCAATCGCGATAGGCTACAATCCGACCTTTATCAAAGTCGGAAACGTGATGGTACGTATTTCTCCTCCTTACACGAGGCATCACAACAACGTTTTACCAGGCAACGCCGGTCAACTACTGTTTGTGTATGAGAAATCTGTTGGAAACTTTCCTCACGTCAGCCCGTTGTAGGTGTCGCCACCGGCGCCAACCTTGTGTGAATGTTCTGAAAAGCTAATCATTTGCATATCACAGCATCTTCTTCCTGTCGGTTAAATTTCGCGTCTGTAGCACGTCATCTTCGTGGTTTACCAATTTTAATGGCCAGTAGTGTACTTGTACAATACCAAAAGGCAAATTAATGTTACAACATAAAGACACGAAGGAATTACAGACATAGGCTACGACTGGACGTTCATGTATATCAATGAGGAAAGTTGAAAATCTCTGCTGGACCGGGATTCGAACCCAGGTCTTCTGCTCAAGAATCAGATGCTCTGACACTAAGCCACCAGGATACAGTGTGGCACGGACTACCCCAGCACGCCTCCCGTCAGACCTAAATTCTCACCGTATCCACACACTACTAATGTGGAGCCCCTTGCCCATTACCCTCATTACTCGCCGCATTTCGCCGATTCCCTTAGGAATTAGAGCCTGGGTTGTATTTGAACTGAAGGGACACTTGGTCTTCTCGCCTTATAATATATATATATATATATGTATATATATATATATATATATATATATATATATATATATATATATATTATAAGGCGAGAAGACCAAGTGTCCCTTCAGTTCGATTACAAGCCAGGCTCTAATTCCTAAGGGAATATATATTCAGACATGTCCGAAGAAACAAACAGCACAGACAGTATGAAATCAATGAGAATTGCGGGAATGTGAGTACGCCAGAGCACCCATAATGGGCCTGTGCGCTTTACGAAGACGAAGCAGGTAGTGGTCGTAGGCATTCAGGACGCTGGATCCATAGCAGCGCTGAGGAATGAGTCAATCTGGAGCATGTGCAGGCGCGGTGTCCAAGAAGGCCAAGGAAGACTTCACAAGGCACTGAACCGTACGGTAGTATGGTGCCATCCCGGCTAGACGAGATACGCCACAGACGGAGAAAAGACAACTGAGGTCGGACACCAATGAATGAAATAGTTTTCAAGAAACTGCATTGCGTTGCTGTAGGTGATCACAGGAGTGTGAGATCCAAGATGTTACAGTGAAACGTGGAATCGCTTGTAAAGTGGAAAAGCTGCTGACGCTACCCCAAGCCCAAGGTATCAAGCAGACCGGGGCAATATGAGGGCGGATCCAGCAGCGGATACAAATATGAACAGTTGAGATGCACCCTAAGAAATGAACATAAAAAGAACAGAATCTGTAGCGTTAAAGTACTATTAATTGATGGGTAATAGGTTTAGGTTTTCTTAATTGTATTTTTGTAATGGAGAGAATAATTGTAGTAGTAGAACTTTTTAAACATTTTCAAGTTCCAGAAACAATTAAATGATACATTTATTGCTAAACGCAAAAATTCGATCGCATGGAATATTTTAGCTTTCTACATAACAGACTGTACTGTGAAGAACAAATAAACAAATAAACAGAATCTACTGCTGCAATATATCGTTGTTCCATTACGAATAGACGTATTGATCTACCTGTACGTATACAAAACAAACCATCATTTACGTAGTGTGGTTGGAGTGGATAAAAATGTACAAATAAACGTCGGTACGGACGTGGTTACAAAAAGAAGAAGAAGGGAAGACAAGTTACTACACTCGTTGCAATTCTCAAATCTCCGGTATGTATTCGTCTCCTTTTTATTTTCGACAAGAGAGTTTTCGACTCCTTGAAGAACTCGTTTTAGCCTATCTCTACTCGGTGTACTTCCTACTCCAACACACCTGTAGACCCACATCGTCGTCGGGTGACGATAAATCCCAAACTCGTGCTGGTGGCAGCTCGTAGGCATCCACCGACGGAAGAAAAACTGCACCGCTTCCGCCAAGAACGGCCGCGCTCGTCATGCATACAAATAGGGGCAAATTATTTTGCGATGATTACGGGGTGTGTCGTGGCAAATTAGTTCCTCTAAGAGTACCATTATTCCATTAATTTGTTAAGATAACGGAAACAGCACTGCATTTACTGAGTCCACGAGAGGTACTGAAAAATTTGCGTATTTAACGATGAACTGCGGAAGCAGTTTGCTTTAACCCCTCGTAATCTACGGTCATCGTGAATGAACTTTCATTCCGACAAACAGTTAAAAACCAAGACACTGACAGAGATGAAACAGAAATTAACTTTTAAACCTCTCTCTTTTCTCAAACTTTTTTTACAGAAAATTTTTGAATTTTTGGTATCATGAATAGCTCCGAAGCTAACATCTTCACAGGAATGATGGGCTCACCCTCTCGGTAATTTCAAGCGGGTTGTGAGCGACCATTGCAGCCTCGAAGATTCTTGTAACCGGAGTCCCACTGGTGTTTACTTTATTCGCACTTACTAGGAAAGGTAATGCATATTTCACGACCAGATCCTCTTCAGTTTCCTCAAATTATCTTTTAGAGAGGTCACAGAAACCGTTGTCACTATTAAACAGTAACGGTTGTGTTTCTGATGGTATTGTAGCCATAGTATTACTATCTTGTCTGAAATGGTGGCGACACCCACTTTAAGTTTGTAACCAGTTGATATGTCAAGTTGCATTTTTATAAAAGCCTGAAACAGACAATAGTAACACCCCCTTATAATAGTAATTACATGCTCAATATGTGACCTGACGAACTCAGTTGTACGGGAACCAAACAAAAATAATTACCTAACTGGCATTTTCTGCGAACTTTCCAAGGCCTTTGTCTGTGTACATCATAGAATTCCGCTATGAAAACTGAAATTGTGTGGCATTAAAGGTTTTCCCCATGTAATGACAGAGTGCTATACGATCAATAAAACGGGAGATAACGTTACCAGGATAAACCACAGAAAGAAGAAATGGTATCAGCTTAAAAATGAGAATTGTGCTGATTTTCAAGTGGATTATGTGTATCAGCTGTGTTGATATGTTTTCTGTCCACAGTCTACAAATCGACTTAAGAAATGACAACGGTTAATATTAGACGAACTTGTATATCAGCTGTGTTGACAGTACTTTATGGCACAGACTCTACATTACAAAATACATCACAATACGGAACTTTCCATGCGCTAGAGAACAATATTTTTGCGGCAGCAAAGAAAATCACTGCAAGAGTAAACCCTGTAGGCGATGCTGCTCTTTGCCGACATAGCATCCTCGACACTGGGTTAATTTTTTACTATGGCTTGAGATACTGGGATAAAAAGGTTGTGGGAGCGGATTTAATTGTATTGTTGCACGGCCGCCATTACGGAATTAGTTAAATAATTAAGTTTATTTAAGCGCTCAGGCGTAATATCTCGTGAATAGAAATATGAAAGTGGTTGTTTTGTTAAATAAAACTATAGTGTAAATAATTATTTATTCAAATGTGAGCAATATCATTCTTTAACATCTTCAAAATTTGTGCTTCAAATTTGGATGTACGCACGACTAGACATTCGTCTTTGCGGTTGTATGAGTGTTAGTTCGAGCTTGCACACGATGCAATCCCGTCGCAATAGACAATCTTTGCATTGCCGCAGTAATTTACTAATATTTCTCCCTCCCCCTCCCCCAAAAAGAAATCTGAGACGACTGCATTCATACACCTCAGAGTGCTCTACGAGTGTAGGTGCCCACGCATGTCTATCGTGAGAGATAAACTTAGTAAGCTTTTCAAGAGAGCGGCGTGCAACAGCAGAGTTGCGGAGTGCAGTGCCTACAGCTTCGTATCGCTACCATTTGATCATCGCGGCGACTGTACGAACCTACATCATACAAGTGAACTTATTAAACATAGACGTACTTGGACAGTCCTGAAACCTTAGATCAATTTAAAGGCACTCTAATTAAGCGGAAAAACTTCTTAGTGAAGCACATTAAACACTCGTTTCAACTTTAACAATCTAAGTTCAATTTAATTGGTGCAAATGGCAATTTAAATTTCTCTCCATTTATTTTTCTGCCGCCGTATAAAAACATGGTCTCGTTCAGGAAACATTAAATATAGTACATGACAAGTTTAAGTGCTTGGCCCGATCATGTTATTGGTCTACAAAATCATTTTACCGGAACACTGGAGGATTCTTAAAAACTTGTGTTAGCCGATGACATAAGCATTGAGCCGTGCGTGGCTCGTGTTCACGCCATCTCTTAATTTTACACCACGGTTTTTTTTTACCACACTGCCACCTCGTTATGTTAGTTTCAATTTCTGTTGTCACTGAGTTGCTGCTTTGCTTCACTGTGAGCGGCAGCAGCGGCGCTTATCGATGTAAGCCCTGGCGTATTATCTTTGCAGACTGCTATTTCTTCCTAATTGTCGTGTGTTCGGAGTTAGTACGGATCGGCCAGTGAGTTGGGAGGCGCTAGCAGTGCAGTTCGGACCTGGCAGTGTTTGACTTAGGACGCGGCAGGAGTTCAGTCGGGGCTCGGCTGCAGTGAGGTCCGAACAGCCATGATTCACCAGACGGTTGTCGATACACGTCACTTGAGTGCGGATCACCTTGCATGGTCTTTGGTCGGTCGTCTTGTCGGACGACATGTATGTTGGCTGGCGATCGCTTATGGGTTTCATGTGTGTGACGACTCGAGGTTCGTCCTTGTTATTGCACAGTCGCTGCCATTAGTATTGTCTAGCCCTTTGCGCAAGTGTTCGTGAAACTGTGTGTAGCTTGTGATGTCGACTGCTCAATTATTTTAGTGCTGTCTCCGTGCTGATGTGTGTGAGTCGGTCGATCGGCATGGAGCAGCGAGGAAATCTCCGCGGGGCGTAGTTTTGCGGGGCCCGCTGGCGGTTTCTACGCAGTGTCGGAGTGTGTGGGGCTGTTCCCATTGCTACGAGCTCCGTGGCTCACCGACCCTGGACACGAAAGTTGAGTTTGGATTTAATTTGTCAGCAAGTCAAGACTTGTCACATTGTGCCATTTGGTTCTCGTTGTTGGATAATGGTACTTTCCGCGAGCAACAACGTGTATGTTCGAGTTGGCGAAGGTTTAGCCACTGTCCGGTCAAGTATAACTATATTTGGTTATTACAAATGAAGTGCACCAGTGGAATTTTCTGCCTTGTGATCGTTAACGTTCCGGTTACCTGCCCTGGCCGTTGACGTAAATTCATGCAGTGTCCTTTCCTCACCATGTTGTCGCTGCCCAGCACGGTGTGTAGTTTGACAGCTGAATGTTTGCTTGGTTGTGGGCGTCCATTCCTTTTACATTTTGCATTGAACTTCTGGTTGTGTGCTGGTCCAGCGGAGCGCAGGTTACCTTGTCGGTGGGTCCGCTGTCAGTCTGTTGGTTGGCTGTCGTCGGATAGAGAATGGTTGGGCCGATTGCCTGTCTCACCTAAGTGATCGTTAGTATTACAAGTGCTGGCCGACCTCCGAAACTTCTGAGCGCCATTAGCTGCACTGCCTTTTCTTATTTTCTGTTGTGTGTATTTGTATGGCTCATAGCCGATGGTTTGGAATTAAAGTTGAATTGTTTTTAGTGGTGTTTTAAGTCATGGGCCTTAAGCCGCTTTAAAGTTAAAATTCCTTGCTTGTCAAGTGTTAGATTGCTTGGGCTTTCAGCCTGATTAAAATATTTTTTCTAAAGATAAAGCCTTGCGCCTTCTGGTTACTAAAAATTATTTTAATTATGTTTCTGGTCATGGGCCTTCAGTCGTTTTAAAATTTAAAGTTCCTTGCTTGTCAGGTGTTAGATGGTTTTGGCCTTCAGCCTGATTAATAAGTGTTTAAAGGTAAAGCCTTGGGGCTTCTGCCTACAAAAATTTATTTTAGTTGTGTTTTAGATCATGGGCCTTCAGCCGTTTTAAAATTAAGGATCTCTGTCTTTCGAGCATCAGACTGTTTGGTGCCTTCAGCCTAATTGAAGATAAGGCCTTCTGCCTTGCGTTTCTTTATTTAATTTTACCTTGAGTGTTAAATCATGGGCCTTCGGCCGTCTTAATGTTGTTGCTTTTCAAGTGTTAGATTTCTGCGCCTTCAGCCAAATTTTAGGCCGGCCTCTCGTGACCGAGCGGTTCTAGGCGCTACAGTCTGGAACCGCGCGACCGCTGCAGTCGCAGGTTCGATTCCTGCCTCGGGCATGGATGTATGTGACCTCCTTAGGTTAGTTAGGTTTAAGTAGTTCTAAGTTCTAGGGGACTGATGACCTTAGAAGTTAAGTCCCATAGTGCTCAGAGCCATTTGAACCAAATTATAGAACTTACTTAACGTGAGGCCTTCTGCCTTCTAAATATTCTCTTTGGCAACCGAATTTTGAGTTAATGGCTTTTAGCCATTTCTTTATTTAAAATTAAAGTGGTTGTACCCTTAAGGCATAAGACAGTGTGGCGTATTCAGCCGATAACTTAAGCTCAAGAATTTGTACTGTAATGTTTGTTCAAATAAATAAAGTTATATGTGTTCGAGTGTAACTGACAGCCGCTCATTTTGGCCCCTTTCCAAAATTCCAACTACCTGTCTTGTCCTGCGGGTTTAGCAGGGCGTTTCAAGCATGTTTCACAATTTACGCCATCTCATTGGATCCGCGATATGAGTCGTTGTAATAAATGAGAAACGCAGTCTGTATCACCACTTTCTTTTATTAATGTCTACCAGTTTCAATCTGCCCTGCAGGTCATCTTCAGGTCTAGCTCTGCAGGGTGCAATATGTCAGCAAAAATATGAGTTACGTTATATATACGTTACGTAATTCATTCTACTGTTGACAAACGGCATCTCGCGACGCCAGATCTGAAGATGATCTGCAAGACAGATTCAAACCGGCAGTCGTTAACAAGGAAACTGTGATACAGACGGTCTGTAGCTGTTTGGTGAGCCAGGCTGACTGGCATGTAGAGGACTCGGATTCGATTCCTGTTACTGCTTGGGATTTTTGCTTTACGGGTGGACTTAAACGGGGTACACTCAACCTCCTGATGTCAACTGGCAAGCTACTTAACAGGTAGTAGCGAGTCGAGGCCACGAAAACTGAGAACGGCCCTGAGGAGCAGTGTGCTGAACCCAAGCCCTCCATACGGCATCTACTGACGCCGATTGGAAAAGATGAAATGGCAGTCGGTCGCCATCGGCGGACTCTTATGGATATTAGTGGTGCCCGTTCTGTCGGACATGTCCGAATTTTCGTCTGACGGGAAGCGTGTCCGGATGCCCAAGGCGGTTAAGGAACATTTGTAGAGAAGCGGCGCTCCGGGTTTGAGTCCCAGTCAGTTATAAATTTTCAACTCTCGCCTTTGTAGTGCCACAGTGTCTTGTGCGGCAGGAAGTCATTATTTCCTTCTTATCTGTCTCTCATTCGGTTTCGTTTCCATTCCTTTGATCCCAATTATCCATATCAATGAGACCTTCAGGGAGTGTGGATGTTTACGTTTATGATACAGACAGCGGTTTTCAGGAAAATAAATGAATTATCTTAAAACTGGGTCAGAGTCAAAAACTTAACCATAAACAGTATAAGAATAATTCAAAATGTCTTACAATTGCCAGAAGCAGAAATCAATAGACATATATTGGATAAGACTCTGTGAAGTTTGTGGGCATCGAGATTGATACATGTGAGGCGGCACAAGCAGTGAGCGAGTTAGCCAAAAAGGCCCGCCCTGTTAGCCGTGCTGTCTAACGTGCTGCTTTCCTTGCGGGAAATCGTTCTGGTCCCCGGCACGAATCCGCCCTGCGGGTTAGTGTCTAGGCCCGGTATGCCGGACGGTGTGGATGGTTTTTAAGGCGGTTTCCCATCTGCCATGATGAATGCGGGCTGGTTCCCCTTATTCCGCCTCAGTTACACTATGTCGGCGATTGCTGCGCAAACACTTTCTCCATGTACGCGTACACCATCTTTAATCTAACAGGCAAACATTGGGGTCACACTCGTGTGGTGTGATGCTTTCCCGGGGGGATCCACTGGGGGCCACCGCACAATAACCCTGCGTTCGGTGTGAGGCGGCAGTGGGGTGAAGTGGACAGCTGTCGCCATTTGTGGGGTTGTGAGCCACTGAGGGCTACGACGGGGACGAAGTCTCTTAGTCGTTTCTAGGTCCTCAGTTCCATACAATACAATACAAAACCAAAAAGCTCGTATGCGTCGCTTTGCCGTCAGAAATCTCTGTGCCCACAGGATTGGTAGGTTACGTTGCAGTCTTCGATTGAGTGCTGTCTTGGGGCATAATCTCTTCGGATGATGCAGCTAACGACAAAAAAATATTTATTCTACAGAAGCGGGCAGTAAGAATAGGTTTTAAAGTTGGACAATCTGCAGAAGCCGCAAATAACAATTGTGGCTCAGGGAGTCGCAAAATTTCCTGTCAAGCTTCACTTCGTTGAAAAACGATGGATTAGCTGAAATGTAATGTAACTAAGATGCAGACAAATTTTCATTTATAAATATTTCTTCGAAATATGATTCAGGATTAATTAACAGTAATAGCAACTACCTTCTCAACATCAAGCTAACATGCATTCAATTCAGATTTCATTTTATGGGCCCGTTTAATAAAACTTGAATTGTGACATGCAAACGAGGCACTTTCTGCGCCTTCGGCTCCGGCCAACAGTCCGCACCGATCGAAGTGATTCGGGCTCGCCAATTCAGTAAACCATACGATTCTAAGCGAGAGGCTTCACGATTAAGGTCCTAGTTGTGCGCCGTGTATTTAAATGTCTTAATACATCGCGACACTGCATGCAATGTAAGAAGAAGCAGTGTGGCTGTATGATTTGATTTCTACATCTACATCTACATCTATACTCCGCGAGCCACCTTACGGTGTGTGGCGGAGGGTACTTATTGTACCACTATCTGATCCCCCCCTTCCCTGTTCCATTCACGAATTGTGCGTGGGAAGAACGACTGCTTGTAAGTCTCCGTATTTGCTCTAATTTCTCGGATCTTTTCGTTGTGATCATTACGCGAGATATATGTGGGCGGTAGTAATATGTTGCCCATCTCTTCCCGGAATGTGCTCTCTCGTAATTTCGATAATAAACCTCTCCGTATTGCGTAACGCCTTTCTTGAAGTGTCCGCCACTGGAGCTTGTTCAGCATCTCCGTAACGCTCTCGCGCTGACTAAATGTCCCCATGACGAATCGCGCTGCTTTTCGCTGCATCATGTCTATCTCTTCTACTAATCCAACCTGGTAAGGGTCCCATACTGATGAGCAATACTCAAGAATCGGACGAACAAGCGTTTTGTAAGCTACTTCTTTCGTCGATGAGTCACATTTTCTTTGAATTCTTCCTATGAATCTCAACCTGGCGCCTGCTTTTCCCACTATTTGTTTTATGTGATCATTCCACTTCAGATCGCTCCGGATAGTAACTCCTAAGTATTTTACGGTCGTTACCGCTTCCAATGATTTACCACCTATGGCATAATCGTACTGGAATGGATTTCTGCCCCTATATATGCGCATTATATTACATTTATCTACGTTTAGGGAAAGCTGCCAGCTGTCGCACCATGCATTAATCCTCTGCAGGTCCTCCTGGAGTACGTACGAGTCTTCTGATGTTGCTACTTTCTTGTAGACAGCCGTGTCATCTGCAAATAGCCTCACGGAGCTACCGATGTTGTCAACTAAGTCATTTATGTATATTGTAAACAATAAAGGTCCTATCACGCTTCCCTGCGGTACTCCCGAAATTACCTCTACATCTGCAGATTTTGAACCGTTAAGAATGACATGTTGTGTTCTTTCTTCTAGGAAATCCTGAATCCAATCACAAACCTGGTCCGATATTTCGTAAGCTCGTATTTTTTTCACTAAACGTAAGTGCGGAACCGTATCAAATGCCTTCCTGAAGTCCAGGAATACGGCATCAATCTGCTCGCCAGTGTCTACGGCACTGTGAATTTCTTGGGCAAATAGGGCGAGCTGAGTTTCACATGATCTCTGTTTGCGGAATCCATGTTGGTTATGATGAAGGAGATTTGTATTATCTAAGAACGTCATAATACGAGAACACAAAACATGTTCCATTATTCTACAACAGATTGACGTAAGCGAAATAGGCCTATAATTATTCGCATCTGATTTATGACCCTTCTTGAAAATGGGAACGACCTGCGCTTTCTTCCAGTCGCTAGGTACTTTACGTTCTTCCAGCGATCTACGATAAATTGCTGATAGAAAGGGGGCAAGTTCTTTAGCATAATTACTGTAGAATCTTAAGGGTATCTCGTCTGGTCCGGATGCTTTTCCGCTACTAAGTGATAGCAGTTGTTTTTCAATTCCGATATCGTTTATTTCAATATTTTCCATTTTGGCGTCCGTGCGACGGCTGAAGTCAGGGACCGTGTTACGATTTTCCGCAGTGAAACAGTTTCGGAACAGTGAATTCAGTATTTCTGCCTTTCTTCGGTCGTCCTCTGTTTCGGTGCCATCGTGGTCAACGAGTGACTGAATAGGGGATTTAGATCCGCTTACCGATTTTACATATGACCAAAACTTTTTAGGGTTCTTGTTTAGATTGTTTGCCAATGTTTTATGTTCGAATTCGTTGAATGCTTCTCTCATTGCTCTCTTTACGCTCTTTTTCGCTTCGTTCAGCTTTTCCTTATCAGCTATCATTCGACTACTCTTAAGCCTATGATGAAGCTTTCTTTGTTTCCGTAGTACCTTTCGTACATGATTGTTATACCACGGTGGACCTTTCCCCTCGCTTTGGACCTTAGTCGGTACGAACTTATCTAAGGCGTACTGGACGATGTTTCTGAATTTTTTCCATTTTTGTTCCACATCCTCTTCCTCAGAAATGAACGTTTGATGGTGGTCACTCAGATATTCTGCGATTTGTGCCCTATCACTCTTGTTAAGCAAATATATTTTCCTTCTTTTCTTGGCATTTCTTATTACACTTGTAGTCATTGATGCAACCACTGACTTATGATCACTGATACCCTCTTCTACATTCACGGAGTCGAAAAGTTCTGGTCTATTTGTTGCTATGAGGTCTAAAACGTTAGCTTCACGAGTTGGTTCTCTAACTATCTGCTCGAAGTAATTCTCGGACAAGGCAGTCAGGATAATGTCACAAGAGTCTCTGTCCCTGGCTCCAGTTCTGATTGTGTGACTATCCCATTCTATACCTGGTAGATTGAAGTCTCCCCCTATTACAATAGTATGATCACGAAACTTCTTCACGACGTTCTGCAGGTTCTCTCTGAGGCGCTCAACTACTACGGTTGCTGATGCAGGTGGTCTATAGAAGCATCCGACTATCATATCTGACCCACCTTTGATACTTAACTTAACCCAGATTATTTCACATTCGCATTCGCTAATAACTTCACTGGATATTATTGAATTCTTTACTGCTATAAATACTCCTCCACCATTGGCGTTTATCCTATCCTTGCGGTATATATTCCATTCTGTGTCTAGGATTTCGTTACTGTTCACTTCCGGTTTTAACCAACTTTCCGTTCCTAATACTATATGCGCACTATTTCCTTCAATAAGAGATACTAATTCAGGAACCTTGCCCTGGATACTCCTGCAGTTTACCAATATTACGTTAACTTTTCCTGTTTTTGGTCTCTGAGGACGGACGTTCTTTATCAACGATGATAATGTCCTCTCTGGTAAGCCGTCAGGTATTTTATCGTTTCGCCCAAGGGGGGGGTCCCTCTAACCTAAAAAACTCCCGTTTGCACGCCACACGTACTCTGCTACCCTAGTAGCTGCTTCCGGTGTGTAGTGCACGCCTGACCTGTCTAGGGGGGCCCTACAGTTCTCCACCCAATAACGGAGGTCGATGAATTTGCAACCATTATAGTCGCAGAGTCGTCTGAGCCTCTGGTTTAGACCCTCCACACGGCTCCAAACCAGAGGACCGCGATCGACTCTGAGCACTATGCTGCAGATATTAAGCTCAGCTTGCACTCCGCGTGCGATGCTGGTTGTCTTCACCAAATCAGCCAGCCGCCGGAAGGAACCAAGGATGGCCTCAGAACCCAAGCGGCAGGCGTCATTCGTTCCGACATGTGCTACTATCTGCAGCCGGTCACACCCAGTGCGTTCAATAGCTGCCGGAAGGGCCTCCTCCACATTACGGACGAGACCCCCCGGCAAGCACACCGAGTGCACACTGGCATTCTTCCCCGACCTACCCGCTATTTTCCTGAGGGGCTCCATAACCCGCCTAACGTTGGAGCTCCCTATAACTAATAGGCCCGCCCTCTGTGACTGTCGGGACCTTGCCGGAGAATCGGCCACTGGCCCAACAGGCGAGGCATCCTGTGGTGGATCGGAAACGATGTCATCACCACTAGGAAGCACCCCGTACCTGTTGGAAAGGGGTAAGGCAGCTGCCACGCGGCCAGATCCCACCTTCGCCTTTCGGCCAGGCACGCGCGAGCCCACCACTGTCCGCCATTCACCCTGGAGTGATGGCTGACCGGTAAGATGCTCACTGCCGGAAGACGCAGCGACATCAGGGGTTCCATGTGATTCCAAGGCCACCGAAGTAGGCATAGGTCTCACCACAGTTACCCCAACGCCACTACGAGCCGACGCCTGCGCCTCGAGCTCGATGAGCCTAACAGACAAAGCCTCCACCTGCCCCCGAAGAGTGGCCAATTCTCCTTGCGTCCGCTCACAACAACCACAGTCCCTACACATGACTATGTTTACCCTACTCTATACGGTGACAAATTCCCAAGATAATCTTCTGATGAGCTACTCTGATAATCAAGAAACACTCACTGAAATACGAGACGCGAAAACTACGCTACATTTTCCCAGAAAAACTATTTAAAAGCTAAGCGCAGCAAATAAGTACAAAAACGCTTTATACAAACAGTACTCGCTGCTGCTGGTGCTCTCGCTCTGGCTGTCACAAGACAACTGCTGATTCAAGTGACTAGTGGCTAACGGCCGCGAAACAAACAAAAGACGGTTTTAGGGCGCTTTCTGTTCTAAACGATCAAGAAAACACTAAGAAATCTAACACGAAAACTACGTAAAGTTTTATCAAGAACTGTTAGTTACTATGCAGAGCAGATAAACACAAATAGAATCCCTTCCTTAGTGGAAGGTCGTAAACAAAATGCAAAATAAACGCTTTATACAAACAGTACTCGCTGCTGCTGGTGCTCTCGCTCTGGCTGTCACAAGACTAGAATGTAAGCAATGTAATTACTGTACCATGATTATCACTGTTACATACTTGAAATGTGTTACGTTTAACATTGTAGGCATACGTCTGTTCATTTTTTTAACGCAGCCTACGACCAGCTTAGAGACAGAAGTGATGACACTTTCTGCAGGACCTGACCATCATTTTGCAGGACAGTGGTCAAGCATGTACAGTGCAAGCTCTTACTGATTTGTTTGACTGATGGGGCTGCTAAGTGATATATCACCCACTGCACTCCCCTGACTTAAGCCCTCGTGAGTTCAACTCGTTTTCTAAACCGAAGGAAACACTTCACGGCATTCGCTTCAGAACAGCTGCAAAGTCGTCCGGCAATAAACCGCGCCGCTCGGACTGCCAACACAACTGGCACTGCTAAGATTATGAGTACAACTTCCACGTCACTGGCACCTGACTATACACAATGCTGATGACTACTCTGAGGGTTAGTAAAACTTTGAAACACGTGTCTATTTTGTACGAGCTGTAAATAAATAGTTGCCAATATTAATGTTCCAACCCTCGTATATTAGAGGATTTTGATTATACCAGTATACAGACACCTGGTAAAGCTACCAATATTCTTTGTTCTAAGTACACAGTAGCTGAGAAGTATAGGAGAATAAGCGGAGCTTTTTTTTTTTTTTTTTTTTTTTTTTTTTTTACAAAGTTGCTATTTTTCTCCTAATATTCATGTATAAAGTTATCTAAAGGTAATTACTGTAATTATCAGAGTAAGTGGATTGGTACTAATCATAATTTGTTGTTACTACAGTGTGTAATTTGATACGGTGCACACCCCTGAATGCTTCGCTTCACAATGGGATTGACGGAATACGATGTATAAGTAACTGACTGAATGGATGAGTGTTGCCGTTGGTTGCCATTGCTCCACAGAGATAGATTTTCGACATGGAAAATATCTCTGAAGTAGACATCCTCTTCCATTATCTGACCTTATTATCACCTTTTTCGTTACATCCTATAAGACTGACATAGGACTCGTATTATAATCGTCAACAGAGCACCAAATCCTTACAACTAACCTGAGGCGCAGCAGGGAAACAGTAGAATACAGTCATCCATTACTACACTGCAGAGATAGTACGTACCAGCACAGATAGCTGAACCTCTGTGTTTAAGCATGCTACGTACCTATGTTTACATTTATTACTAACACCGACTTCGCACACAGCGAAGAGACGGTGTGCTGAAGAAGAGCGGTCGCCCACTCTCTTCAGGCAATGTGATGCCACTGTTGCTCCCGCTAAAGGGATACATCTGGAATTCTTGGCACAGGCTCCAGAAACTGCGGACTGGAAGTTGTCCAAACAGGATAACGCAGACAGCCATTCATTCCCAATAAACTCTGTTCGCGGACTACGAGAGAAGAGGCTCAACAGGTCCGGAGCACACTTCGCTCGCGCCAGCTGCTAAGCTGAAAATCTGTCGGTCAAGTCCTTGATAGTGGCTTCTCCAGTAACAGCAATACGAACACGGTCCACACTGCCTATTTAAACGTCGTTTTGTCCCCTCTTCTTTCTTCTAGCCTCTGTTAAGACAAATGAATGGCAAGGTGATACACCACTGGCCTTAATAGGGGATGGGAGTGTGGGGGTAAACGCCCAATTAGCAAAGAGTAGTCGCAGGAAAGGGATTTATTTCATTATAGTTTCTCACATAGTTATACTATGAAGCTTCATTAAATAAAGAGGAATTCTGTGTGTTACCGATTACGGAAAACTTGGATTCAGCCTACCATTGCTGCAAGAGCATACTGTTCAGAGTTCAAAATTTTTCGAAGTCATACAAGTTCGATAATACATATCCGAATGTAGCACATGCGATATTCTGAAAACCTACATATAATGGGAGTTTTAACCTCTTCATGTTATCTTTCAAAACTTACAGATCTAAGTTACTTAGCGACTGCCAGAAGACCAACTTCAAAAAACTATGTCCACATCTGAAATAGTATCAAGAAATGGACATTTCGTCTGTAAATTTTAAGACGGCAAGAAACTGAACGGAAATAAATTATCCGCCGTTGTTTACTCAATTACTATTTACTTGTATTTTCAGCGTTAACCTATAGTCACTACTATTTGTTTATCTCTAAGAGTTGTCCTCAAAAAGCAAGTGCCACTCTGTTGTCAGTTAGGAGTTATTTTCAGTCGTTAAAGAAGGTTTATTGAAGATTGCACGTTCGTTTTAATCTAAGACACAATACATAATTACGAATGGTAAGATCGCTTCCCACGCCCGGGTTCCCGGGTTCGATTCCCGGCGGGGTCAGGGATTTTCTCTGCCTCGTGATGGCTGGGTGTTGTGTGATGTCCTTAGGTTAGTTAGGTTTAAGTAGTTCTAAGTTCTAGGGGACTGATGACCATAGATATTAAGTCCCATAGTGCTCAGAGCCATTTGAACCATTTTTGAACGAATGGTAAGAGCGTTCTATGAAAACTCATTGTAAGCACAAATAACATAGTAGTAGTCTATGCTGTCCGATTCTTGCGTCGCTGCTGGCTAGAAGGATTTCGTAATTATTAATCGAATGCACCAAATTACGGATATTTTGCAGTTTCAATTTTAGACTTACAAGAACATCAACAGACTTTAATCTGAAGTCTGATGATTGCCATGTCAGCCAAAAATCGGGAGCGTAATAAATAAATGCCGTAAAACATTCATCATTTTTGTAATTTTCATGTATAACTTTGCAGTAGGTTGCATTAGGCCAAGTAGAAGGGAAAGTAAAAATTAAATCAGACGAAAGTAACGGATCTTGTGATGGAATATACATTTAGGCTGAAGTTACTCAGACATTTTGAGATATTAGTTATTTTATTTGAATTTCATTGGTGAAAATTAAAATATCACCGTAGTGATTACCTGTCGATGCGCGAAGACGTAGAGCTAGTGAACACATATTAGGGATAGTCACGATCGTCTGTGCACAGATAAAATACCCCATATTTGTTCAAAGGCTTAGAAATATCCAGAACTTCAGTTTCTCTAAATTGACCAGGAGTTCAGCAGGCTCTCATTAAACTCCCAAGTCCATAGCTTAATACGCCGATCTCTACCTGGGGGATCAGTGAAGGATTTCCTCGGCGACTAGAATGTTTGTCATAAACGTTACGTTTATCGATGGACACACGACTCCATCACAATTGTTTTATTTTGTGCTGCGATGGTGCGCCTGTAGGCACCGAACTGTCGCTAGTCTCGTGTTCGTTAATGGCTGACAAGGGCAGCTAGGAGCACAACAGTTCCGCGAATCGCAGTGGTTCCATCTCTTTATTTAACTTCTCTAAATCCTGTCTGAGCGCGGCAAATTTTTCAGTTCCCGATAATTGAACCGGTTCTGTAGCTTCAGATTCTGTTCGCTCCTCCACATTCTGCGTTCTTTGGGATGTTGATTTACTTTCTTCCTCTACATTCTGCAACATATGAGAAAGTTAGATGTTTCTTTCCTCTACTTTGTTCAGATAAAACACAGCCTGGAAGAGCCTTGATATGCTGCTTTCTACTGGACTGAAAACCAGACCAGCTAATTGTCAAATATTTTAATCGGTTATCGAATTCTCCACGTAGCAGTGCCATCTCTTCCTTACGTCATTTCTGCTCCCCAGCGCTTCTTTTCGATTTGCTTCTGCTATTACTCTACCTGTCTCAGCCTTCCTGTTTCTCCCCTTTACTTCCTTTCTGTCGGCTTCTGCTTGTTTCCTACCTACTTCTGCATTCCTATCTCTCTCCTCCATTTCTTTCCTATTTGCACCGGCCCTCCTGTGACCTGTCTGTCTTGCGCGCCTTTCCTGTCAGTTTCTCCTTGTTTACTGTCTTTCTCTGCTTTTTCTAGTGTCTATTTGACTCAGAATACAGTAAACTCCATTATTCCGAAATTTGAGCTGTTGTGCACCAAACACAAGTCACACCAGTTCGGTTAGTAGTGGGCGGAGTCCTCTCTTCAGCTCTCAGTGCTGTTGTCTGGGTTTAGGCTATATAACTGCAGCTGACGAGCTGACGCCTTCTCCTCAGAGCACTCCGACACATCTTCTGGTGATTCAGTTCAATCATTCTGGATAAAAAGTCTCCTTGCCTCACTACATCGTACTTGTCTAGCCCTATCCATATATAAAAGAAATGAAAACAAAATCCAATACACATTGTACTGTCACTATCACAACGTTAATATGAGTGACAAAAATCTTCCCACACTATGTAAATATCCGTAGCAAAATCTCCCAATACATAGGCATACATGCAAAAAATAATTATAAACATTGTAACGTTTGCGTGCGCGATGTATTGCTGCTGTCGATTAATGGGTAAGCAACCAAATTGAACAAAACTGGTTGCTGCAGTTTTTTGCATCCCAAGAAGTTTCTCCCTAACCGCAGGACATCAAAACAATCCAAAAGTAAAATCCTGGCAGTGACGCCAGTGCATTTTGTGTGGGCAGTGACACAGGACCTGGATCAAATAAGGCGAGTTGGTGCAACGCTTATTACACCAGCTGGAAATTATGTGAATTATCGTTGAGTTTGGCCATTGTGCATAACAGTAACACTACCATGATGAAAACAAGAAGCTTATGTTGGCAGTAGGTTAGATTTATTGTTAGTGGGTTCTGCAACGATGAAAAAAACGTTAGGATCATTTAAAGGATCTCGTAATTTAAATCAAGGGCGAGCATAACAGATTTTTATGAGCTTTAACTATCGGACAAAATTTTTCTAAAACCACTAGACAGAGTTCATACAATATGACGCAAACATGTGGGAGTACCAAGTTGTATTTAAGACTGCATGGAGAAAATGATCAAGTTATCCTTATCCGAGTAGCTAGTGAATTCAATATTAATGAGACCAAATCGCAAGTTACACTGAAGCGCCGAAGAAACTGGTATAGACATGCGCATTCAAATACAGAGATATGTAAACAGACAGAATAAGGCGCTGCAGTCGGCAACGCCTACATAAGACAACAAGTGTTTGGCGCTGCTACTGTGGGCTTAAACGTGGTGTTATGGGCCGCACATGAGCAATGGAACACAGCATGGTTGAGGTAGCCATGAAGTGAGGATTTTCCCGTACGACCATTTGACGAGTGTACCGTGAATATCCGGTAAGATCTGGAGCAAAGACGACTGAAGAGAATCGCTCAACGTGTCGGAGGTGCAACCCTTCCGCAAATTGCTGCAGATTTCAGTTCTAGGCAATCAACAAGTGTCAGCGTGTGAACCATTTAACGAAACATCATCGATACGGGCTTTCGGAGCCGAAGGCCCACTTGTGTACCCTGAATGACTGCATTACACAAAGCATTACACCTCACCTCGGCCAGTCAACATCGACATTGGACTGTTAATGATTGGAAACATGTTGTCTGGTCGGTCGAGTCTCCTTTCTCATTAGATTAGAGATTAGATTAGATGCAGTTTTCGTTCCATAGACCCAGAAAATGAGATGATTCTTGTGGGTGTGGAACATGTCAGAAAGTATACCATAGAAAACATGAAACATTTAAATGTAATATTTACTACGCTGATCATTTGTCAAGAGATTGTCACAATAGGTGAATACGTGACAGTATACTGCGATTGCTAATATTTACAGAATTAATATGCTGTCAGAATGAAACTTCGTTATGCAGTTTTAATAAATTTATCATACTCAAGATATTTAATCTTGACTGTTGTCACCAAGTGCTGTGAAAACAGAAATCTAACAGACATTTTAAATTAAGCTGGCGTAACAGTCCCTGTTAAGATATTCATCTATGTAGTAGGAGCTGCCTATCGAAAAGTCTTTCAAACTCTGTTTAAACTGTGATTTATCTGAACCACAGTTTTTAATCGTTGCTGGCAATTTATTGAAAATCTATGCTCCTGAATAATGAACCTCTTTTTTTGGACCAAGGTAAGTGATTTGAGGTCAAATTGTATCGAGCGGATGGACGTGTACGGGTATGGAGACACTTTCATGAATCCAATGACCCTGCATGTCAGCAGGGGACTTTTCAAGCTGGTGGAGGCTCTGTAATGTGTGGGCGTGTGCAGCTGGAGTGATATGGGGCACCTGATACGTCTAGATACGGCTCTGTCGGTTGTCTTAGACGGGTGATGTACGTAGGCATCCTGTCTGATCTCCTGTATCCATCCATCTGCATTGTGCATTCCGACGGACTTGCGCAATTCCAGCAGGACAATGCGACACCCCACAAGCTCATAATTGCTACAGAGTGGCTTCAAGAACACTCTTATGAAATTAAGCACTTCCGCTGGCCACCAGACTCCCCAGACATAAATATTATTGAGCATATATGGGATGCCTTGCAACGTGCTGTTAAGAAGAGATCTCCATCCCTCGTACTATTACAGATTTATGGACAGCCCTGCAGGTTTCATGGTGTGAGTTCCCTCCAGCACTACTTCAGACGTTAGTCGAGTCCATGCCATGCCGTGTTGCGGAACTTCTGCGTGCACGCGGGGGCCCTACTCGATATGAGGCAGGTGTACCAGTTTCTTTGGCTCTTCAAGTTATACTGAAATTGCCAACTCAAACTGCGTGCCAGAAGAAGTAAGTTGAGAGCTGCTCAGAGTGCAGATCACACCACCGCAAATGGCGAAACTATTTCCCCAAAAACAGAAAACGTGGTGTTTAGCACAGACAGCAGCCAGGAGACCAGTTCATGGCAACTGGAACACCAGTGCCACGAAACTTGCTTCTCCGTCCTTAGCTCGCTATATTCAAAAAACTCTACATGGAATGGAAAACATATTGTCAATGTGGCAGACAAGTACTCAGAAGGGCTCCCTGCTATTGAGACACAAAATACACCTTAACAAACATGAGGTTAATACCGGCCTAGAGCAGTGCCTAATTAATTGGTCGGTCTTTTTGCACGAACCCCAAGGGTGAAGCGACTCATTTCGTCTGGATGACCAAAAGTTTTTAGCAAGGCCATTGGTCTTTGTCATGCTAGTTGGGTGGTACCACAGCATTTTGACGTTTAATGTTCGGAAAGAAAAAGTAAAAATGTAACCTTCAGTCTTTCTCTTGGGCAGCAGTGCTGGCAAGGCAGTTCCTGTCCACAGTTATACCACGAACCGTCTCTGACTACACAAGCACAAAGCAGACCACAGCCTCTCCCTGGGGTGGCTCACCTCCACTTACGAGATTCACTGAATGTCTACTGTTAGCAACGACACCCTCAGATCACACCAGGAGCGTTCATTACCAACGCGCAAAACCCAAAGCCCTCTTCCCAAGTCCACAAGTCCAGTATTCTCAATAAAATAACCACGGAAAAATGGCAGAAAATGAAAAAATATCGCTCAGTGATATATTACGCTCATGTCACAAACAATAAAAGTAAAAACATACAGCGAGCTTACATATTTATATCTGTTACCACACAGTAATTTGAAACATTTTCTAACCGACTGTATTTATAAAATGACAATTTCTAAGCTGAAGCCCTGTTTATTTTCCCAATATTTATGGTCACCACATTTTTCAGCACTACGGTGTGAGTATCAAGGGCTTAACTGTTTTTAAAAAGTGAATTATTAGATAAAGATTCTTGTGAAATGCCGAAAAGTTTTTATGCTGCGAGCTAACATCCCAAAGATGTTCGGGTTGACATGCGTTTCCTCTTCGTCGAAATGTCTTCGCTCAAATTCGTCTAGGGGTGAACCGCACGTGTCGCATTACACGCCCTAAGTTAGACGCTTGTGACCCTTTGGTAAAATTCTCTGGCTGATGGCAAGTCTGCGAAATACAAAGTTAATATAAGATATAGTCATAGTAATAATAACATCGGGAACTAAATTAACGACCGAAAATGATGTAGGCCACACAGTTCCGATTTGGTTAGAATAATGTTTATTCAGAAAGCAAACTAATAGCGAAAGTGGTCGTATATAGAGTTACTGTTACACTCGAGCGCATATCCATTTGATACAGGTCGATCATTCACAACCTCATTGCGAAACACGAGTCCTATACTCCGACTCCGTGACTACGCGAAAAGTTAAAGAGTTCACACCAGGCGAGCGGCTGCTCACCGCTCTGAGACCAAGTTCCGCGATACCACAGAACGCCAAATTTTCTAAGTCGTTTCTCTTCCAAGCTACCTAAAGACGGACCGTCGGCTTTCGCGTCTCCACCAGCACTGTCCACTTCGGTATCTCCATCCGAACTGTCCACTCTCGCGTCTGCACCAGCACTGTACCCTTTGGTGTCTAGAACAGAACTGTCCTCTGCCCGTCTCCGACGACGCCGAACATCTTCGCTCAGCTGACTAGCGCAGTTCCCTTTTCTGAAGCCGTCCTTCTGATTGGCTACAGCTTATTCTACATCACTTTACATTTTAACATATTTAATTAACCAAAGCTTGACCACTTTCACGTTCTAAATGAAGTATCAATAATATCCATTACATAATAAACGTTAAATTCTTTTACATAAAACCAACACAATTTCCTTCTTAACTTTGAATGTCACGGCCAGTAGCATTGCACCAATGTCCTTTCTGATAAATAAATAAAGAACAAGAGCAACTATAATGCACTAAACTTTACAACTAATATTCTATTACATAATGGTTCAAAAAGGTGTCATCCTGTCATCCTTGAAACTGAGGAAATGGTGATCCGTATCTTAACTCTAAATCTTGATAATTTAAATTTACTATATCTTTTCAACAAATATAGTTAAAGAGTTGAGATTTACAAAGTTTGTCACTTTAATGATGCGCTTCTAACTGATATGTCGATCCTTAATGTCGATAGTTTTCATAAATTTTTCCCTCTATGGCCGATCTTAGGTCCGCCATATTTAACACTGCTACGTCTCCTTGGCCAGAAAAGCCTTCCACTGGGTTTCAATATGACATACTTTCTCGTCTGTCTCACTCGCCCACTACAGCGCTTAGGCATCAATAGACAATAGACACCTGTGAGTTTCCCCGACTCGTGGTGAATCTGCTCCCTTCCTGGCACGCGGTCCTGGACGACAGGGTTCGTTTCACAATTCCTGTAGTTCACTACTGTCATAGTGTGTTCGGTTACCAACAGAGATCACATGGAAACCCAACACAACGTACCCCATAGCATAACTCTGCCCTCAATGGCCAGCATCAGTGGCACAGTGCATGGTTCGTCCAGCCATTCTCCTGGATGACTGCGTGTAATGACCCAACCATCGACCTCGTGTAACAAGAAATGCGATTCATTCGACAGGCGACACGTTTCCAATGATCCACGGTGAAAGCTCAGTGATGCTTTGTGCACTGCAGTCATGACTGACGATGTCGTTGTGTCAACAAAGGAAGACGTACGGGTCATGTGATCGGGAGCTCCACGTTCAACAGTGGTCTTTGAATAGAGTGCTCCGAAATACTTGTGCCTGCACGAGTATTTTACTCTCTCGTTAGATCTCCCCACAGATCGCTGCCTGTCCTGGATTACACAGTGTTTGATACTCCCACACCTACGTTTTGTGAGGAGACGTGGTTGTCCAATACCAACAGCCTACTTGTGGTCTTACCATCCTCCAGCCACTCTTCGTATGTGCTCACGACAGTAGAACAACAACAGGCGACCAGATTCGCCGTGTCAGAGATTCTCGTTTCCGACCGCAGCGCCCATCAATGTGCTCGTTGTCAAAATCGCACATATCAGTGGATTTCCGCATTTACGGCCCTTAACTTCACTATAATAACTGCCCACTCGTTGCTCTTCCGCTTACACTCTTTCCTAACTCCGTCACGCGACCGCTGTACCACCAGGAGGCATTGAACCTCGGGGTGGGCAGTGGTCACAATGTTTTGGCTCGTCACTGTAGGTTGCAATAGTTATGCAGAGCTGTAGTGGCTTGCACAAGGCAGATTAGCTTGAAGAGCTGCGACAAACCATTCTTCTGGGTGAAGAAGGCAACAGCAACGTCATGTATCACTCTTACTGCAGCGTCGGACGTTCAATGAGTAATGCAACACAGTTTTTTTTTCAAGACCTATTACGGCCGAAAGAATGCGTAATTTGTTGTGGAACATGGGAATGTCCGTGTTACTGATACGTCGCATATATGTACAGTATTTGATAATCACTTTCTGAATATATCAGGTGAACTAAATAGAAACCTAGTCCCAACAGGGGATCATATAGCGCTCTTAGAAGAAAGTGTTCCGACACTGTTACCTGAAATGCTCCTCCATGAAACTGACAAGAGGGAGATTGAGTTAATAATTAAATCACTAAAGACCAAGAACTCTCATGGATTTGACGGGGTATCCAGCAGAATACTGAAGTATTGCTCTATGTATGTTAGCCTAGTACTTAGACATATCTGTAACTTTTCCTTTAGGAGTGGTCTGTTTCCTGACCGATTAAAGTACTCGGTAGTGAAGCCACTTTATAAAAAGGGAGACAAGGATAATGTTGACAATTTTAGACCTGTTTCTATGCCATCGGTGTTTGCTAAAGTTATCGAGAAGGTTGTATATACAAGGTTACTGGAGCAATTAAATTCACATAATTTGCTGTCAAATGTACAATTTGGTTTTAGAAATGGTTTAACAACTGAAAATGCTATATTCTCTTTTCTCTGTGAGGTTTTGGACGGATTCAATAAAAGGTTGCGAACGCTAAGTGTTTTCTTTGATCTAACGAAGGTTTTTGACTGTGTTGACCACAAAATATTACTGCAGAAGTTGGACCATTATGGAGTAAGGGGAGTAGCTTACAATTGGTTCGCCTCTTACTTTAAGAACAGAAAGCAGAAGGTAATTCTCCGCAATGTTGAGTGTGGTAGTGATGTTCAGTCCCAATGGGGCACCGTTAAGTGGGGCGTTCCCCAAGGATCGGTGCTGGGGCCACTGCTGTTTCTTATTTATATAAATGGCATGCCTCCTAGTATTACAAGTGATTCAAAAATATTTCTGTTTGCTGATGACACCAGCTTGGTAGTGGAGGATCTTGTGTGTAATATTGAAACAGTATCAAATAATGTAGTTCATGAAATAAGTTCGTGGCTTGTGGAAAATAATTTGATGCTAAATCACAGTATCAGTTTTTACAGTTTCTATCTCACAATTCAACAAGAACCGATATTTTGATCAGACAGAATGGGCATATTATAAGCGAGACGGAACAGTTCAAGTTCCTAGGCGTCCGGATAGATAGCAGGCTGTTGTGGAAAACCCATGTTCAGGATCTTGTTCAGAAACTAAATGCTGCTTTATTTACAATTAGAACAGTATCTGAAATAAGTGACAGTTCAACACGAAAAGCAGTCTACCACTCATATTTTCATATGCTCATGTCGTATGGTATTATTTTTTGGAGTAATTCTTCTGATTCATAAAGGGTATTTTTGGCTCAAAAACGGGCTGGTCGAGCTATATGTGGTGTAAGTTCGAGAACCTCTTGTCGACCCCTATTCAATAGTCTGGGAATCCTGACATTGCCCTCACAAAATATATTTTCTTTAATGTCGTTTGTTGTTAACAATATTAGCTTATTCCCAAGAGTTAGCAGCTTTCACTCAGTTAATACCAGGCAGAAATCAAATCTGTATG
The DNA here is from genome assembly GCF_021461395.2 of Schistocerca americana. Classification (NCBI taxonomy): domain Eukaryota; kingdom Metazoa; phylum Arthropoda; class Insecta; order Orthoptera; family Acrididae; genus Schistocerca; species Schistocerca americana. The sequence goes on along the minus strand of NC_060124.1, from coordinate 246,928,787 downwards.
CGGAATGCACTCCCTTGACTCTTCTGCAGAAAGGAGTGCAGTATTCTGCTGCATCCATTTTCAATAAGCTACCACAAGAACTCAAAAATCTTAGTAGTAGTCCAAAGACTTTTAAGTCCAAACTGAAGAGTTTCCTCATGGCTCACTCCTTCTATTCTGTCGAGGAGCTCCTGCAAAAGCTGAAAAATTAAGCAAATTCCAGTGTTACATTGTTGATTTTCTTTATTTAAACTTACGATTTGTCGCCTGAATATGTTTCTTATATTTCATTTTATCTGTTTCTACTATCGTGTTATAATTTCATGTATTGACTCGTACCATGACCATGGAGACTTCTCCTTAATTTGGTCCCACGGAACAATAAATAAATAAATAAACATAATGGAAAATGACCCTATATTTTCACGGAGTTCCGAGCGCTATATGTGGTCTTCAAAGAGGCGTCTGTAACGAAGGTGGAATCCTAGCAGAGATGTGTCATTGAGTTTCTTTTGGCGAAAAACCGGAGCATCGCAGGTAGTCATAAACGCTTGCAGAATATCTGCGGAGAGCTGGCAGTGAACAAAAGTGGTGTGAGGCGTTAGGCGAAGAGTCTGTTACAGTCCCAATGAGGGCGCGCAAGCCTGTTCGATCTCCCGCTTTCCGGCCGGTCGGAAGCAGTTACGACTTCTGCGATGCTGGAACCTGCAGACACTCGCATTCGAGGACCAGTGGTCACAATCTAACAAATCCACGCGCCCGAGAGGAGCTCACAGAGCTTCATTGGCCGTTCTTCCTCATTTAACCTACACCCCCGATCTCGCACCATCTGACTTCCATTTGCTTGGCCCAATGGAGAAAGACTCCATGGGAAGCAGTGTGTGGATGATGAGGAGGTTGCAGATGCAGCGAGACTTTGGCTCCGACGTCAAACAGTAGAGTGGTACCGTGCGGGCGCTACAGGCCTTCCCAGTAAGCCGTCGCAAGGCCATCGCATTGAACGGAGATTGTGTTGAGAAATCGGGTTTTGCGGGTTTTGTAGCCAAAAGAATGTGGAACTGTATGGTGTATTTGAATCCTGGATGAAACTAAACCACTTTCAGAAAAAAATATGTTGCATTACTTATTGACCGCCCCTCGTAACACATTTAGTGATAAAAAGACGTACTGCGTCCCTGTAGTGCTATACAAGCTGCTCTCGTATAAACTGGCAGGGAATAAACGTTTATCTTATTGAAACTTCCTGGCAGATTAAAACTGTGTGCCGGACCGAGACTCGAACTCGGGACCTTTGCCTTTCGCGTGCAAGTGCTCTACCATCTGACCTACCCAAGCACGACTCACGCTCCGTCCTCACAGCTTTACTTCTGCCAGTACCTCGTCTCCTACCTTCCAAACTTCAGAGAAGCTCTCCTGCCAGGAAGTTTCATATCAGCGCACATTCCGCAGCAGAGTGAAAATCTCATTCCGGAAACATCCCCCAGGCTGTGGCTAAGCCATGTCTCCGCAATATCCTTTCTTTCAGGAGTGCTAGTTCTGATAGGTTCGCAGGAGAGTTTCTGTAAAGTTTGGAAGGGAGGAGACGAGGTACTGGCAGAAGTAAAGCTGTGAGGACGGGGCGTGAGTCGTGCTTGGGCAGCTCAGAGGGTAGAGCAGTTGCCCGCGAAAGGCAAAGGTCCCGAGTTCGAGTCTCGGTCGGGCACACAGTTTTAATCTGCCAGGAAATTTCATATCAGCACACACTCCGCTGCAGAGTGAAAATCTCATTCTGGAAACGCTTATTTTATTCACTGCCAGTTTATACGAGAGCAGCTTATATAGCACATTGAATCCGTAACCAAAAGAGCATTACGAATACTCAATAACCTCATCTCTATAGGACACAAAAGATTTCACCTTCCTCCCCACCTGATAAAATTGTACATTAATAGTATACTAACTTCAATAGTGGGTTACGGCTCGGAAGTCTGGGCACACAGGCTCATAAGGGTGGTGCCCGCCATGACTGAGAAGAGTACAGAGAAACATGCTGTTAAGCTCTGTGGGGGCTTATAGGACATCTCAAGGGGATGCCCTATTAGTGATAATGGAGCTCTGTCCTCTGGACATCAAAATTAGGTAGCAAGCAGCATGGTACTGGGCTAATAGAGGTAATGATATGAAAATAGAAAACATTCTGGAAGTTCGGGCTAGGGGCGAGGTTGAGATAAGGAAGAGGCTCGAAGATCTATGGCAGGAATTATGGGAAATGGATGAATCTGGCAGAAGACCATCAGACTATTACCAAATGTAAAAGAAAGGTTAGGCATGAGTTATTTCGAGCCAACCTGGGGTTTAATTCATTTTATCACTCGTCATGGGCCCTATCCGATATATCTATGCCTTTTTGGGAAGAGATCTACGCCTGAGTGTGTCTGTGGCGAATCGGAGGGTTCTCCCTACCATGTGGTTTACGAGTGCCCCCTTTTCAATGATGTGGCAGCTACATTACGACAACAACTACCAAACAACGACACATACGACTTGCTGAGACCCGATTAGACTTTCGAAACCTTGAATAATCTTGCCAACGATGTATCACGTAAGGTTCTGATAGCATACCAGAGGGACATTCGTGATTAATAACAAACTACTGAACATGTCCTAGCACCCCAATCCTTTCCGCCTGTGTGTGGACAGGTCGACTCGTAAGATGGAATCCGCCACGTGCAGGGCTAGAGGGAGTGGGGAACATCAGCTTCACAATAATGAAAGCACAGGACTTGACATGGGTTAGTGGGGTGTGCATACTGTAAGACCATCGGTACACACACCATCAGATTATTTGACTTGTCGCTCTAACGAAGTAGGCGAGTGTCAGTAATATGTCTCGTGGTCTTATCGTGGCGTGTTTATCCTCTGCCCTTAGGTCAGACGATAGAAATGCCACTTCCACGCTTAGAGTAGCAGATTGACGGAGACCAACTTTAAAAAGAACTTGATTAATTTTCACACATATTTATTAAAATAATAACAATCATATACTTACTTAACTTGATTCTGGATGCTGTTTACAATTGACAATCTGAAGTTCCTTTGGTCTTGGTACATTAATCTTATTTTCACATATCCCTGATACTTGACAAAGTGTCTATACATTTATCATCATGGCTATGTGCAGGAATATGATAATCTTATTAGGCGCAGACTGAAACTTGACTAAAGACAGGTACAGACAAATGCAGACTGGTACAGACAGGTGCAGATAAAAGCAGGCTAACGCAGACTGGTACAGACTAATGCAGACAGACTAATCGGAGGTGTGTACACTCGTTATAATACCTCGCGCGTTCACTGCACGTGTGTGATAAGGTTCTAAGTTAGCAGCAATCTCATTGGCTGCGTTGTATATTAATACGCGGATCGGCGGAAGCAGAATTTGGTCCGTCTCTAAGACAGCGCCATCTCGTAGTGTGGAGCCGGACGAGCGCTGCACCTGCGCTGTTGTGCTTAATGGGGCGCGCTCTAGTGGGAAAGTTGTGTACGCGCTGACTACGCGGAACTATGTAAACAACAGTTAGTTAGTAGTTAGTAGGATCTAGAAGTAGATACCAAAATAGGAACCTGCAGCGACCAGTAATTTTGGCCTGCCTAGTGTCAGGGGCACGCTCATCGGGATGAGCTTGACGAGCAAGGCATTGCAGTAGGTTTATATCCACACTGACACACCTGTAACGATTCAGGCAGTTAGGATTACTTACTAGTAGGTAGTAGTGGTGGTGGTGGTGGTTAGTGTTTAACGTCCCATCGACAACGAGGTCATTAGAGACGGAGCGCAAGCTCGGGTTAGGGAAGGATTGGGAAGGAAATCGGCCGTGCCCTTTCGAAGGAACCATCCCGGCATTTGCCTGAAACGATTTAGGGAAATCACGGAAAACCTAAATCAGGATGGCTGGAGACGGGATTGAACCGTCGTCCTCCCGAATGCGAGTAGGTAGTAGTGTGTATAGCCCAACATATATAGTAAGTTTGCCCATTAACCCATACTGTCTATACTGTCTGTAGTTTACAAGTTAAATGTAATTAGCTGCAAATAATAACATTGTATCACTCAGGAACGGAATGAACAGTGTCTTGAAAGGAAGGTATGAGATGAACATCAACAAAAGCAAAACGAGGATAATGGAATGAAGTCGAAATAAGTCGGGTGACGCTGCGGGAATTAGATTAGGAAATGAGACGCCTAAAGTAGTAAAGGAGTTTTGCTATTTGGGGAGCAAAATAACTGATGATGGTCGAAGTAGAGATAATATAAAATGTAGACTGGCAATGGCAAGGAAAGCGTTTCTGAAGAAGAGAAATGGGTAACATCGAGTATTGATTTAAGTGTCAGGAAGTCGTTTCTGAAAGTATTTGTATGGAGTGTAGCGATGTATGGAAGTGAAACATGGACGATAAATAGTTTGGACAAGAAGAGAATATAAGCTTTCGAAATGTGGAGCTACAGAAGAATGCTGAAGATTAGATGGGTAGATCATATAACTAATGAGGAGGTATTGAACAGGATTGGGGAGAAGAGAAGTTTGTGGCACAACTTGACTAGAAGAAGGGATCGGTTGGTAGGACATGTTCTGAGGCATCAAGGGATCACCAATTTAGTACTGGAGGGCTGCGTGGAGAGTAAAAATCGTAGAGGGAGACCAAGAGATGAATACACTAGGCAGATTCGGAAGGATGTAGGTTGCAGTACGTACTGGGAGATGAAGAAGCTTGCGCAGGATAGAGTAGCATGGCGAGCAGCATCAAACCAATCTCAGGACTGAAGACCACAACAAGAACAACAACATCACTCAGGACCCACTAATCATTAAGGTGGTGGGTTATATTTGTGTAATTGTAATGTATTGTAAATAAAGATGTTTTTTTTTAAAAAAAGCGTTTATTTTACCAGCGGCCTTTAGTTGTACACAAATACAGAATACAGCGCCACATTTACGTTCTATAATTCCTGAAGAACAACGCGAATTCCAGGTAAAGATTGCCAGTGGCTTGGCTCTGCGGGGCCGCCTTCGCTTTGATGAAAGCGATATGAAACATGACGCTTCCTCCGCAAGTGACGGCGCCGATTCCAGAAGGGGGCGGGAGCGCTCCCGCGTCCTGATGGGGACAATGCTTTACAATCAGGAGTCCTTCTTCTTTTTCTTTATCGGGCAGAGCATGGCATCGGAGAAACGGTGTGATTTATCGGGGTAAGGAAACCGGTAGAAGAAGAGGATAAAGCGCGGGAGGGTTGCTTGGGTCGCGGGACGGGGCGAGGCTTGGGGGTGGGCCTCAGGCCCCACAAATCACGCCGCAATCCCAGGCGCCCTTCATAGCGGCCGGCGTCGGCGTGCCGTCGGCGTCGCGGCGCGCCGTAAGGACAATGTATAGCGTCCGAGGCGAGCCCGCGAATTTTCAATAGATACAAATCACAGGCGCCGTCCCCGTCAGACGCCTGCCGGAAGGGGATGCTGCTCGCCGCGAATTATTCGCCATTCACCGGCTGGCGATCTGTCTGTCCCTTCTGCGGCGAGGACCTGATGAATGTAGCATTCCTCAGCCACGTTTCCAGTTTCCCATCGCTTTCCTATGTGTGATCCGACGGTGGTATTCTAGCACTCATTTCTTACCCTACCGACTGTTATATTCGAAACGGAAAGCATTGTATGCTACATATAGGAGGAAAAGTATCCGAAAAGCTGATTTTGTCACCAGGCATTATTTTGAAAGTGACATTGACACCTACCGAATATCATATAGCAATGAAATGTCCCCTTAGAAAAATTATAAATGACTGTGCTTAAACTGACACACAATATTTTTAGCGCAACGCAGTCTGACTTTCAATAATCCCTACAAAAGAATGGCCCTGACTAACATTAACCTATACCTTTCACGAATCACTTACTTCACAAAAATCTTCGTTACTCGAACTACTGCAATACAGCGAGCGCCACTACTGCCAGCTAAATAAAAGATTCTAACTACTGATAGGCATAGTTAGCAAATGAAAGATTATGATAAAGAACAAACAATGTATTTACCTTAATAGTGTTCAAAAGTCATTATATATATATATATATATATATATATATATATATATATATATATATATATATATATATATATATATATATATCAGTATTACAGATTTACTCTTTCTGGCGCATACACGTCCAGATCGTCCGCTCTTAAAATTCTGCCATCTCTCTCCCCACATCCACCACTGCTGCCGGCTCACCTCCAACAGCGCAACGTTACGCACTGTTAACAGCCAACTGCCCAACACCACAATAGCAAATTCCAACAATGCAAACCAACCACAGGGTGCAAACAGCACAGTCAGTGATTTTCATATAGAGAGCTACATGGCGTTACCAACATAAAAACCTAAACAGCCTACTTACAGTAATCCAAATGTGCCGGCCGCTGTGGCCGAGCGGTTCTAGGCGTTTCAGTCCGGAACCGCGCTGCTGCTACGGTTGCAGGTTCGAATCCTGCCTCGGGCATGTATGTGTGTGATGTCCTTAGGTTAGTTACGTTTAAGTAGTTCTGAGTCTAGGGGACTGATGACCTCAGATGTTAAGTCCCATAGTGCTTAGAGCCATTTGAACCATTTTTAATCCAAATGCGCGTATAAAACCATAGGCCCATGAGTTTTTAGTCATCGTATTAAAATATAACACAATCAGTTATGAAAGACAAGTTAATGTAATACAACATTCTAAATGCTTCACAATTTTCTTTCAGAAGAGCTAGAAACAGAGAATCTGCCAAAGTTGAATCTATACGAGGCGCGTTCAATAAGTAATGCAATGCATCTTAGGGTTAATTTTATTCCCCACTCTTTTGGCTACAAAAACACAGTTTTAAACATAATCTTTGTGTGTCCCCACTATGCCCGCATAGATCACTCTATTGGTCGACGTCGAAGCCAATATCTTACTGCATCAATAATCTTCCCGTCATCCAAAACTGCTTCCCGTGCAGTGAATCATTCATTGGGCCAAACAGATAGATTCACAAGCTCCGACATCGTCGCGAAAAAACAGTGACCCGTATCTGTTTCACTTTGTTTTTGTGAAACAGATCTGATGATGGTCATTAAAGACCGAAACCGATAATCTGTTAACAAAAGTCTGTGACCATAGACGTAAATTAAAGGAAACTTAAAACGGATAGTTGTTTGTTGCTCTTTCTGGACTTCTGTGAGGCAGCGATGAACCCAGCGGGCACACACTTCTGAATACCTCAGCAGGTGGAAGAGTGTGTCAGCACAGCCAACAAAAACGTCCAGTTGTGCAATGAGGTTTCTGGTTGTGATCCGTCGATCACCTCGAATGAGAGGGTCCGCACGCTCCAACATTGCAGAAGTCACAGATGTGTGTGGCCGGCCAAGCGCGGGAGATCAGATAGGTTCGCGCGATCGTGTTGCGATGATGGTAGACGCCTAGCCCAACGACTCACCGTGCTTTTGTTCGCCACCAGGTCTCCACAGACCTATGCATATCTGCGATGCTCTCATTTTACGCCAAAATGAACTCAATGATTTTAGCACAGCTTCGTTACAGACGCCATTTTGAAGGCTACATAAAGCGCCTACACCGATAGGAACCTCATGGAAATATAGGCGCTGAAGTCGGAATATTCCACGATATCCCACAAGAAATTCCGAATTTTTCAACTGTAATTGGCCGAGAACAAAAAAGTGTTGTATATTGGACGCACTCGTAATATTGACACTACATGGTATTAACAAGGATGAGTTTCTCAAAGGTATAATCTAAGACCTGTCTAAGGTTTTTGATGCTGCTGACCATTATCTTGAATGATTAGCAATACGACTTTAGCGGACGACTGGTCCCGTGTGTACCGAGCAGGTAGGGTACCAAGAGTGCTGACAACAAGACCCCAAATAGGGCTGAACGTACCAGAGCCCAAATACATTGAAACAGAAGTTTCTTAAGGTACCATGTTGGTACCAATACTCTTTCCGATATACGTTAATGACTTCCTAAGTAATGTGTGTTACAGTAAACAGTCCGTGTCACGGTTGATAGCAACGTTTTACTTGCTGAAACGAAACACGAGAAGATTCCGTCCGGAGAAGTAAAAGTTATCCTCAAGGAAGGCTGCTATTCGTTAGTATGCAATAAAGTTACAATGAACGTAAGTTCAGTTCGAAGAGCAAAAATAGGACTATTCAATATACGTAGAAAGCTCCTCTACAGACTGTGTAACAAACGGAAAATATCTGGAAATGAATTTTGGTTCTCAGTTGAAGTAGCGTGAAAACAGGGAGATACTCCCAGTCAAAATGTTATCAATGTGTTACGCTCTTAGTCCTGTTATTAGTGCGGAACAGCCAGTGCCCTTTATCTACACACTATTCGTACGTACACTAATTTATGAGACATGGAATATTTTTCTGGGGAGCAAATGAACGAAATGTGAATCTTCAAATCACACGAAAAGCTGCCAGAATGATAACTGAAAACACTAATCGGCCTCATTTTAAACATTTGTTCAATGAGGATTTTTACTACACATTGTGGGTACATTCCCCAGTCAGTTTTGGAGGTCAAAAACTACCTTGATAATTACCGCACTAACAGCTCTGTCTATGCCCCTGAAATGAGATCTGCATTGAACTTACATTTACCACGAAGGAAGAAACATGAAACAGAAAACAGCATTTCCTAACCACGAATAAATTGATACAGTACATCAGCTAAGGAGAATGAAGAATTCCTGAAATAATCTTATTGAAAAGTGCTGCTAAAAGGTAACTGTTAGCACTAAATTCACATATAAGAAAGTGGAGGATTACGTAGATTACACAGAGCGAAAATATAGTAAAAAAATTTGTCACACCTAACTGATAATGTGTAGTCTCCATCAGTACATAACATTTCCCAGTCTGTATATCTTTTTTCATTTTTAGGAAAACCTGATATCTTTCTGATCTGGAACTGTCACTCAGTATAGATGGCAGCTGACTCCGTTTTTCAAGCAAGCAAATTGGGAATTGTGGAACACAAAATGAAAATCCATGTATCACGTTCAAGTTGGCAGCCGAAAGCGTGTATGTGTGTGTGTGTGTGTGTGTGTGTGTGTGTGTGTGTGTGTGTGCAGTGACTGGGTAGAAAACTGAAAGATCATTATATAATCAACATTTCACATTATGTAATTATATGTATTTAGTGTATGCAGTCACTACTGCTGAGCAGCGAATGAGCATGGACCACTAGCTATTTACGTTAAGTAGTAACATTTTTGCAAGAATGTATAAGTAAGGCAGTATTGTACCTGAGGGACTTCCTTACGCCTTTGTGTGGCTTCAGACAGACCGATATTGCATTCGGGAGGATGGAGTGCCAAATCTCCATCTGGTCATCAGAATTTACCTTTCCCACTGTTTACCTAAAATACATCAGGTAAATGGCGAGATACGAGATTCCTACTAAAACGCAACGGCCGACTAGGAGACTATTTGACACAATCTTCCAAAGTCACACCTCAAGGTAAGTAAAAAGTTATATATAAAAGGGATAGCCTTTTGATCTTAAGCTAACAAATACAATTTCAGTCAGTGTCGATGGCTCTCAGTCTTCTGCTTTCCTTTGTCAGTTGATGTCTTCAGCTTTCTTCTGCTCTTCATGCCAGCGGTCGGGATAGCTGCCTTGACGTATGCGTCGTTATCTGGCACTTCAATCTAGTACAGACTTTGCCCATCACTCGTCGTTTTCCCGTGCGATATGTACTGTCCATATTGATTTTAGAGCTTTTACCCTTTCCGCAAGTTGTTGAACTACGGTAATTGCTCTCGTGGCTTCACTTCTTCTCCGATCTTCCATAATGATACCCAGGACTGATCTCTCAGTAGCTGTCTGAAATTTTGGAAGTTTTCTCTTTAAAAAATTGGTTTAAAATCCACATAATGTAGCCATACGTTAGTATGGAAAGATCACCCTGACCCAAACCACAATTTTTTAGTTTCTGGGTTTATTAGATGTAAAACCGGTTGCGATTCTTCCACAAGCCCTCCAACTTAGCTTAATTCGGCTAATAAATTTCAGGTTTCAAGTCTCTTTGGATGATAACTAACTTTCCCAGATAAACATATTCGCTAACCTTTTTACGCAACTGTTCAACATTATTTGTCGCATAGTCCGTCACTAGTCATGGATAATATTTGTTTTGAATAGGATTACGTTGTTATTGTTGTTGTTGTTGTTGTGGTCTTCAGTCCTGAGACTGGTTTGATGCAGCTCTCCAAGCTACCCTATCCTGCCCAAGCTTCTTCATCTCCTAATACTTACTGCAACCCACATCCTTCTGAATCTGCTTAGTGTATTCATCTCTTGGTCTCCCTCTACGATTTTTACCCTCCACGATGCCCTCCAATGCTAAATTTGTTATCCCTTGATGCCTCAGAACATGTCCTACTAACCGGTCCCTTTTTTTGTCAAGCTGTGCCACATACTCCTCTTCTCCCCAATTCTATTCAATACTTCATCACTAGTTATGTGATCTACCCATCTAATCTTCAGCATTCTTCTGTAGCACCACATTTCGAAAGCTTCTACTCTCTTCTTGTCGAAACTATTTATTGTCCATGTTTCACTTCCATACAGGGCTACACTCCATACAAATACTTTCAGAAACAGGTTCCTGACACTTAAATCTATACGCGACGTTAACAAATTTTTCTTCTTCAGAAACGCTTTCCTTGCCATTGCCAGTCTACATTTTATATCCTCTCTACTTCGACCATCATCAGTTATTTTGCTCTCCAAATAGCAAAACTCCTTTACTACTGTAAGTGTCTCATTTCCTAATCTAATTCCCTCAGCATCACCCGACTTAATTCGACCACATTCCATTATCCTCGTTTTGTTTTTGTTGATGTTCATCTTATATCCTCCTTTCAAGACACTGTCCATTCCGTTCAACTGCTACTCCAAGTCCTTTGCTGTCTCTGATAGACTTACAATGTCATCGGCGAAACTCAAAGTTTTTATTTCTTCTCCAATGATTTTAATACCTACTCCGAATTTTTGTTTTGTTTCCTTTACTGCTTGCTCAATGTACAGATTGAATAACATCGGGGAGAGGCTACAACCCTGTCTCACTCCCATCCCAACTACTGCCTCCTTTTCATGCCCCTCGATTCTTATAACTATCATCTGGTTTCTGTACAAATTGTAAATAGCCTTTCGCTCCCTGTATTTTACCCTTGCCACCTTTAGAATTTGAAAGAGAGTATTCCAGTCAACATAGTTAAAAGCTTTCTCTAAGTCTACAAATGCTAGAAACGTAGGTTTGCCTTTACTTAATCTTTCTTCCAAGATAAGTCGTAAGGTCAGTATTGCCTCACATGTTCCAACATTTCTACGGAATGCAAACGTCTTCCCCGAGGTCGGCTTCCACAAGTTTTTCCATTCGTCTGTAAAGAATTCGCGTTAGTATTTTGCAGCTGTGACTTATTAAACTGATAGTTCGGTAATTTTCACATCTGTCTACACCTGATTTCTTTGGGATTGGAATTATTATATTCTTCTTGAAGTCTGAGGGTATTTCGCCTGTCTCATACATCTTCCTCAACAGACGGTAGAGTTTTGTCAGGAGTGGCTCTCTCAAGGCTGTCAATAGTTATAATGGAATGTTGTCTACTCTGGGAGCCTTGTTTCGACTCAGGTCTTTCAGTGCTCTGTCAAACTCATCACGCAGTATCGTATCTCCCATTTCATCTTCATCTACATCCTCTTCCATATCCATAATATTGTCCTCAAGTACATCGCCCTTGTATAGACCCTCTATATACTCCTTCCACCTTCCTGCTTTCCCTTCTGGGTTTCCATCTGAGCTCTTGATATTCATACAAGTGGTTCTCCTTTCTCCAAAGGTCTCTTTAATTTTCTTGTAGGCAGTATCTATCTTACCCCTAGTGAGATAAGCCTCTCCATCCTTACATTTGTCCTTTAGCCATCCCTGCTTAGCCACTTTGCACTTCCTGTTGATCTCATTTTTGAGACGTTTGTATTCCTTTCTGCCTGCTTCATTTACTGAGTTTTTATATTTTCTCCTCACATCAATTAAATTCAATATTTCTTCTGTTACCCAAGGAGTTCTACCAGCCCTCGTCTTTTTACCTACTTCATCCTCTGCTGCCTTCACTACTTCATCCCTCAGAGCTACCCATTCTTCTACTGTACTTCTTTCCCCCATTCCTGTCAATTGTTCCCTTATGCTCTCCCTGAAACTCTGTACAACCTCTGGTTTAGACAGTTTATCCAGGTCCCATCTCCTTAAATTCCCACCTTTTGCAGTTTCTTCAGTTTTAATCTACAGTTCATAACCAATAGATTGTGGTCAGAGTCCACATCTGCCGCTGGAAATGTCTTACAATTTAAAACCTGGTTCCTAAATCTCTGTCTTACCATTATATAATCTATCTGATACCTTCTAGTATCTCCAGGATTCTTCCATGTATACAACCTTCTTTCATCATTCTTGAACCAAGTGTTAGATATGATTAAGTTATGCTCTGTGCAAAACTCTACCATGCGACTTCCTCTTTCATTTCTTAGCCCCAATCCATATTCACGTACTATGTTTCTTTCTCTCCCTTTTCCTACTCTCGAATTCCAGTCACCCATGACTATTAAATTTTCGTCTCCCTTCACTACCTGAATACACTCCTGGAAATTGAAATAAGAACACCGTGAATTCATTGTCCCAGGAAGGGGAAACTTTATTGACACATTCCTGGGGTCAGATACATCACATGAGCACACTGACAGAACCACAGGCACATAGACACAGGCAACAGAGCATGCACAATGTCGGCACTAGTACAGTGTATATCCACCTTTCGCAGCAATGCAGGCTGCTATTCTCCCATGGAGACGATCGTAGAGATGCTGGATGTAGTCCTGTGGAACGGCTTGCCATGCCATTTCCACCTGGCGCCTCAGTTGGACCAGCGTTCGTGCTGGACGTGCAGACCGCGTGAGACGACGCTTCATCCAGTCCCAAACATGCTCAATGGGGGACAGATCCGGAGATCTTACTGGCAAGGGTAGTTGACTTACACCTTCTAGAGCACGTTGGGTGGCACGGGATACATGCGGACGTGCATTGTCCTGTTGGAACAGCAAGTTCCCTTGCCGGTCTATGAATGGTAGAACGATGGGTTCGATGACGGTTTGGATGTACCGTGCACTATTCAGTGTCCCCTCGACGATCACCAGTGGTGTACGGCCAGTGTAGGAGATCGCTCCCCACACCATGATGCCGGGTGTTGGCCCTGTGTGCCTCGGTCGTATGCAGTCCTGATTGTGGCGCTCACCTGCACGGCGCCAAACACGCATACGACCATCATTGGCACCAAGGCAGAAGCGACTCTCATCGCTGAAGACGACACGTCTCCATTCGTCCCTCCATTCACGCCTGTCGCGACACCTCCGGAGGCGGGCTGCACGATGTTGGGGCGTGAGCGGAAGACGGCCTAACGGTGTGCGGGACCGTAGCCCAGCTTCATGGAGGCGGTTGCGAATGGTCCTCGCAGATACCCCAGGAGCAATAGTGTCCCTAATTTGCTGGGAAGTGGCGGTGCGGTCCCCTACGGCACTGCGTAGGGTCCTACGGTCTTGGCGTGCATCCGTGCGTCGCTGCGGTCCGGTCCCAGGTCGACGGGCACGTGCACCTTCCGCCGACCACTGGCGACAACATCGATGTACTGTGGAGACCTCACGCCCCACGTGTTGAGCAATTCGGCGGTACGTCCACCCAGCCTCCCGCATGCCCACTATACGCCCTCGCTCAAAGTCCGTCAACTGCACATACGGTTCACGTCCACGCTGTCGCGGCATGCTACCAGTGTTAAAGACTGCGATGGAGCTCCGTATGCCACGGCAAACTGGCTGACACTGACGGCGGCGGTGCACAAATGCTGCGCAGCTAGCGCCATTCGACGGCCAACACCGCGGTTCCTGGTGTGTCCGCTGTACCGTGCGTGTGATCATTGCTTGTACAGCCCTCTCGCAGTGTCCGGAGCAAGTATGGTGGGTCTGACACACCGTGGTCAATGTGTTCTTTTTTCCATTTCCAGGAGTGTATTTTCTTTTATCTCATCATACATTTCTTCAATTTCTTCATCATTTGCAGAGCTAGTTGGCATACAAACGTGTACTACTGTAGTTGGCGTGGGCTTCGTGTCTATCTTGGCCACAATAATGCGTTCACTATGCTGTTTGTAGTAGCTTACCCGTACTCCTATTTTTTTATTCATTATTAAATCTACTCCTGCATTACCCCTATTTGATTTTGTGTTTATAACCCTGTATTCACCTGACCAAAAGTCTTGTTCCTCCTGCCACCGAACTTCGCTAATTCCCACTATATCTAACTTTAACCTATCCATTTCCCTTTTTAAATTTTCTAATCTACCTGCCCGGTTAAGGGATCTGACGTTCCATGCTCCGATCCGTAGAACACCAGTTTTCTTTTTCCTGATAACGACGTCCTCTTGAGTAGTCCCCGCCCGTAGATTCGAATGGGGGACTACTTTACCTCCGGAATATTTTACCCAAGAGGACGCCATCATCATTTATCCATACAGTAAAGCTGCATGCCCTCGGGAAAAATGACGGCTGTAGTTTCCCCTTGCTTTCAGCCGTTCGCAGTACCAGCACAGCAAGGCCGTTTTGGTTAATGTGGCAAGGACAGGTCAGTCAATTATTCAGACTGTTACCCCTGTAACTACTGAAAAGGCCGCTGCCCCTCTTCAGGAACCACACGTTTGTCTGGCCTCTCAACAGATACCCCTCCGTTGTGGTTGCACCTACGGTACGGCCATCTGTATCGCTGATGCACGCAAGCCTCCCCACCAACAGCAAGGTCCATGGTTCATGGGGAAGGATTACGTTAAGACTCACTTTTTCGTAACTCAGTGACAACTGCTTTATAAAGGATGGCAATCCGATTATATTGTTTGATAGGATTACTGTAAGTCGTCTCTGGTTAGGAGGTGTTTCCACATTTCTTGTAATTCTCTTTCGTTTCCAAATAAGTTTGGGCATACATATATATTAAACTTTTGTCCACGATTTCGCTCGTGTACAAGAACGAGACATATAATGCTGATATCCTCCCCCTCTCTCTCTGTCAATTTTCTTCTGTCCTGTGTCGTTATCCACGCCCCTCTGCCCTCTTCTCTCCCTATCCATTCCCTCCATCACGATTTCGATAAAGGCCATTCTGTCCCAAGCTCAAAATACGAAAATTCAAATAACTCAGTTTTAGAACATGTAATGATGGGCAGCTTAACACTAATAATTATATTTAAATGTAATAAATACCAAATAGGGACAGCTCTCTCTGTCCATCCCCTCCTCCGCCCATCTTCTTACACACCTCGGCAACGTCTCGTTCCCCTCTTCACTTCTCCCTAGTCTCTCTGTCCAGCTCCCCTGCCCCCTTTCTCTGTACTCCCTCTTGTTCTCTTTCTCAGTCCTCCATCAAATCCCCTTGTGTTGGCCCATCTCTTCCTCTACCTATCCCAGCGATGCCCACCTGCAAATGTGGAGTCTGCATAACAGATCGATGAAGCTGACTGATACCATTCGCACGAGATGTCTGTTGTGCTGGACAGCTTACATGTCAGGGACTAGAAAATCTTCTTGTGCAAGGGAACTTAAATAACTGCAGCTATAAAACAGTTTCTTGTCTCTGACACATAGAATGCCCTGTAAAGCAGGTTGATAATGCATAGTGATACTACTCCCATATCAGAACGTTGTGTGGGAGTTTGAGTGGATCCCCTTCAAGGTTTAGTGTTTGAGGTGCCCTTAGTGTTCCGGATAGGTTCCTATGGTGAAGTGAAGACTAATCAGTGATGTGGTTCTCTTCCTTTACTTTTATTTTCATTCACAGAGAGTTATTGTTAACCTGCAAAACTGGGCCCATTCTTTCCCTGGCTACCACATCTGAACGACAGCAAAAAGAGGCATATGACAAAACAGGATGTTTGATGTAAGTCATGTTGGAAGTGTGTTTCTGTAGTGTATTCCCAGGTTCGATCTACATGAACGCCATCAGGTCACAAACGACCGCCTCAATACGTGTTTGTATAATCCGTCATGATTTCGGTAAAGATCATTCTGTCTCAAGTTGAAAATAGTCATTTTAGAACATGTAATGATAGGCAGCGTAACACCAATAATAGAATTTAAACCTAACACATACCAAAAAACGGCAGAGGTTTTAGGGACACCCTGTTTTATGATAGTCTGCGGTAAAAGACGATAACAATAAAGTGCATGAGAGAGGATTGGCATTTCAAACTAAGTTGTTTAGTGACATGCATAACAAATGTTCAGTCCGTAAACTGGTTCCTGTTGTATTTACATTCGCTCCTATATGTATTTTATGAACGTCTAGAACTGAAAAGTAAAACATTTGCGAAATAAGGAGGCATCGCATTGACGGTAGCAAGAGAATGTACCAGTCATGAAAAATTAAGTTTTAGAGTTCATGATATAACATCACGTTCTCATATTCACGACACTAAGGGTAGTAACTGGAATTCATTAAGAACATCAGATTGGAGGCTCAACTTGTAGATACGAAAATTCATAAACGTTAGCAACCTGATGGCACGTGGTATTTGCGTGACCAAACCAACCACTTCCAAAGAATCTGACAGGCTGACAAATTAATACATGATTTATACAATTTTAGAGTTTTAGTAAAAAGGAAGAACCACACGGCTAAGAATGAAAATATACTTAAATTTTCATCAGCCATCATTCAACAAGAGTAGAGGAGTATCACATACATGACCCTATAGCTTGGTGATCAGAACAAGGAGAGTTAACAAGGAGAAGACATTTTGTTTACAATGGTATCAGAGAAAACGATATTAATTAATTACGTAGAGGTAAATTCTGTTTCAAATATATGGTTCTGTCTTTGACATAGACAAATATGTTGATCCCCTAAACTACCATGCATGTTTAAAAATTCAGATTCGACATTACATGTTGTGAACTTGAAGCAAAACATTCATTATCGAAATAATGAATTATATGTTGTTACCTTCGTTTAATGTTTTGTGGTCTAATGACAATGTTGACCAAAAGTGGTAGCAAAATAAAGAGGTTCGTTTAAAAGCTGACGCTGTGTTTATCAACATATTTTACATAAAGTACGTACCAACTTTGGGGCACTATCAATAAAAGCTACTTGTTAAAAAGGGAATTTGTCTGTTGACGAACGAACAAGTGGATTACAATGATAGTCGCCCAGCTGGAATATCACTGGTGTAAATACCTACGTAGAGAACCTGCCGCACTCGTAAACAGCTAGAGGGGATACAAAGGCAAAAAAAAAAAAAGATTTAGTCAGTAGTTTTACGATGTGGGCTATATTTATATAATCCTCGGACGAGACATAAACTTTTATGCCTGTGCGCTGAAAGGCGACGAGGAACTTTATGACGGCGGCTTGGCTGTCTTGTAAATCGTATCGGCAGCAGTGCCAGTGGTGGTGGCCACAGCTAAAAGGATCAGCCGGCGGTTGGCTTCAGGAGCGTGGCTCCTCCCAGAATACGTACCTATCAGTGAACTGGTTGTTGGACGTCTGAAAGCCAAAGATTAAGATAGCACGACATACTTGCATTAAGGATTAGCGCGAGGGACGGGAAGTAGGACAAGACAGAATAGGAATTCAAATCGCCCCCCTCGTCCACGAAGATGGCTTATAACGGAGCTGACGTTGACGTTGAGTTCAACGACTTTTCAGAAGGCAATCGGTACATCCTTGTCACACAATACCCCAACAGCTGTTGAATAATCTTTTATTACTACAACAGGTTTCGCAACACTAAAGTTATATCATGAGGTACCTCTGAATAGAAAATCAGAGAATGGAGGAAAACTTTTAAAAAATTAACAGAGGTCCACAGAAACCAGTATGTAACTTCAGTGATGTTTAGATACTAAATACACGAAATGGACAATAACTCCCAAGAGAATGGAGTGCGCAGTGAGCAGAATACTCACGTTCAAATCATTTGCAGCGAAACAGAGATTATCTGAAGGTTCCACGACTGTAAATAATCTTGTACTAAAGCTCGTTTAAAAGAACGACAATTAAAATGAGGGTGGCAGAAGGAAGGAAACGGGCGCAGTAATACCGTGGGCTATGAAAAGAAACATGGAGAATAATGTAATAAAAATACATCAACCACATCAAAGACCGAATAAAACCTGTAAAAGTCCATTGTCTCGTGTTCGCCCAGAGAAAAATAGACATATTACTTTGTAGGACCATGAAAGGGACAGTACCATAAAGGTATTAAAATCATATTAGCTGTACTGACGTACAGAAACTCATAATGTAAATAAGACGGATGAAAGATAAAGCGAGTGGCAAAGAATATAAAATAAACAGAAGTATAAAAACCCTGGGTCCTACTGTATGCACGTGATATCACGGCACGAACACGCACGGGCAGACACCAGCCAAACCCTGACGCAAGCACTAATGTCCAGCTGACCGAAAAGCACGAAGCAGACACGGAAATAGGCGGGAGAAAGAACAGTAAATAGTAAAATCTGAAGAACAGTGTTGAGATGGGTTATACTAAAACAACTATAAAGACATACGAAAGTAAAATGAAAATAAACGAAATAAAAAACTTAAAAATTGTTTTTATTATCTTGTAGGCAGTCAAAATTATTATTGCGATGTCCTAACTTCGTTTGACTATTTGAAGTGTATTACGGGTGGTGATTCCCACTCCGCAGAATCCCAATTTTCTCAAGAATATTTAAAGTACGTCCTTTACTTTGACGATGCAAAATTTTTAAATTATTTGACACATTCATGATTATGTGCCTGTGTGAAGTTGTATGTCAATTGCTGATTTCGAGTTCTTCAAATGTAAGTGCTCATGAAACCAGACCTCAAAATTCCTGCCAATTTGACCAATGCATTTCGTGGGTCAGCTATCGCGCCTGATGCACTCTAGTAGTTGAATATTTGGTATTTGTTACATCCTCCCTGTGACTATACTTATCTCAGAAGTTACTAGGAATGAAGTAATCAGGTTTCATAATCAGGTTTCATATTGTTTTCTTTTCAATGTTAAACCATTCTTATAGGAAATATCGCCCAAGAGTGGAACTCTGTACCATAGGATGTCGTCTGCAAAATCTTGATCACTATCCACCAGCGTAATTTGGTGATTGCTGTGGGTGGGTAGCCATCTTTTTTTAATACTTTTGTTAATATTGTTTAGGGCGTTACATTCATATCCACTGATGTGTACAACGTGTTGAATCAAGTGATATTCTGTGACGAAAGTTGTCTTTGACATGGGGAACCTGATACATACTATAGAGAAGAGATCTGAAAGCGGTCATTTTATGTGCCAGTGGATGGTTAGATGTGGTGTGGATGACGAGAATCATGCATTTGGTGCAGTTCACCCAGGAACGTAATCCTCGGATGTATATGTATTTTCTGGAATACCCGCACAGAGTGTTATATGAAGGGCATATGTCAATAGCGATACATTTTTGTTCATTCTGAGATACAGGTCCATTTAACTTTAGGTCTCTGTATCTCAGAATGAACAAAAATGGACTTGTACCACTATTTAAATAAGCCATTCATATGGTCTTAACTAATGACCATACATACGAGGGGTGGTAATAAAAATGTTATTATTACTATAAAAATTCAGCCTTTGACCATGAGACTTGATTGTGTTATATTTTCTCTAAACAGCTACCGTTCAGTGCCACGCATTTTCCAGTCGATGGATAAAGTCGGTGGGTAGGTGGAACAGGAATACTTTAATTATAGCAGTCTATGTTTTGGCAGATCAGGAATAGTTTCGTCTCAAAAATCACCTCTCAGTCATTTAGAAAATTTCTGTCACATACTGGTTTTTTCGTCAGAGGGAAGACGAGGAAATCATTTGGCGTCGTGTCGGGCGAATGCGGAGAATGATGTAAAATTTGATAGCCCAAAGAAACTACAAATGTGAATGTGTCCTGAGCAGACTGGACTGAGGTGCTGACGTGGGGCAAAAATGCCCCATCGGATATCGTCCCACATCACGTTGTCATGACATTTTCCTGCTTCCTCGTCAGGAGGTTTCTTTATTATGTTTCTGTCAAGGCTTGCCCCAAATTGTGGGATTTCAATGGCGGAGATCTTGGAACGATGGCTGGTCTTTCCAGCAATGTTTGATTTTTGGGAGAACTTGAACAGGGTGCTTGAACACGAGGTAGTTGCTACAGTACCGGTACACTGCCCATTAATGTGAGGCAGAGGTGCTCTCCATACCACAGACAGAATGTTAGGGGTGTAAGTTCAGATATTTCTATTTATGAGTAAGGACAGCGTACTGAACAAAGTTACATCAGTATTTACTTCACTTCCAGACTCATAATTATAGCTATTAAGAGTAGTATGTTTCTAGGTTGATTAGTACCTCCAGGTATGTGTGCCACACGCAAGTCATTAATTTTTTTTCCCTTGGCAGCAAGTCAAGCATTGAAACATGGACTACTGGGCGTGAAACGCACATTATATATTGACAGGCGTAGTCCACTTCACAATGAACTTACGAAAAATGCCGAAAAGTCAGGTAGTAAATTGTGTGATGTGTTTGCAGGAGAACTGTTTGATGCAGAGAAAAAACAATAACACGTTGGAATCGGTTCATATTAAGTTTCCAATTATCACAGTATCTGTACCCACATCCCTCACAACCTGTATAATGAAGATGACATGTGGACCGGTCAGTAGAACGTAGTCTTCCCAGACTGACTGTGCGTCTAATACATCTCTACTGGGTTATTCAAAAATAGCACCTGGATTTCAGAAACCTAATGGGTATAACTACAGGTAGTAAAATGACACATAGCAGTCGGTACAGCACCTCTCCAAATTTCGATGCCTAATACGTGCCGTGGCGTATTTGCAAAGCTGCACCACTAGGGGAGGCATGTGAGAACGTGTAGACAAGTAACCACTCACTACAGTCACATCTGGCTACGACCGTGCCGATGTGGACGCACCAGCTTCCGTGAGATTACTGAAGGTGAGCACTGTCAGGCACGGTTGGCACTTGGTTGGGTGACCATCCGGGCCACCATGCGCTGTTGACCTACCGGGGTGCACTCAGTGTCGTGGTGCTAATTCAGAAGCTACTTGACTGAGTCATAGTGGCTCTGGCTCAGGAAGAGAGACAGAAGACTGGGGAGCGCTATGTTTACTCCACGCCCCTTCATATATGCACCGGAGGACGCCAGTCGACCGAGAATGGCACTGCGGCCGGTCGGTACCTCTTGGTGTTCGAAGGCCTATTCCAACAGAGGAGTATTGTCTCATCGAGTCGGTGTGCACCTGCATACAGGCACACCAAATACCACATTTTCAGAGCGAGCGATTGTCGTTGTTTCTTCCCAGGCACCAACGAAAAATACATGGGCTTTTCTGCCTATGCTGACATTTGCCGCATCAAAAAAAGTGCAAATATTAGCACCCGTAACGTCAGTTTTAAACTGGGAATGCGACTTTGCGACTTCTGAAACACCAGACGTACTAATGAATAATCCGGTATTTTAGGGAAAGCCACGGTTCTCAGTTAGACACCTTCTCAGGATATAACACTGCGGGCTTTCAAATATAAAATGAAATGATGTGATGGTGTGATAATGGCCCTTAACTACATACTCTCAGAGTAGAAATATTAAAATTTTAGGCTGGTTTCGTTGTCTAGGGGCTGGGATACGTAGTTGCCGCTTTACAAGCCAAATACTGCTGAGCCTACAGTATACGATATGAGTATACTCATGAATCGAATGGTCGAAGGTTCTTGTCACTTGACAATCGTGAATTTTGAATGTAACATAGAAATTTATAAATGAAAGACTGCAATTAAATAAAATCTGCACTCCCTCGTGTACTGTTCGATCCGATGCTCCTCCCCCACTTCCCTACAGTCTCTCCATTGACTTCAGTAGTCGCCTACCGTAGTAACGAGCGCTGTGACTTGCTAGAGCGCTCCTGCTATGTCTCCAAGCCAACAAACACTCACAAACATATTTAAATACATACGAAGTACTGGATTTACATTTAAATAACTTGAAATTAAATAAATATTCCTACGGCTGGACCTTAAACACACTCTAACACACGTTATTAAATACATAAATAAACCAAATAAACATATGCCAAACGAATAGAAACAAAAGGTAGGCCAGAAGTCTCTGTGCTTTCTAAAACACAGTAAATATTTAACCAATTTCTTTATGAGTAGTATATATCGGATATAAACAAAGACATAGATGAATAAATATATTTATAAGCCTGCTGCTACCGTTCTTTCGTGTAACTGTGGAGCACTTAAGGCCTGACGCGGTCAATAGTGATCGGCCTCTTTGACCTCCAATAACTCAGGTACTATTCAAGTTACATGCCCTGTCGTTCATACCAATGTAGGTTTCAACTAATAGCTTTCTAAAGACACATCGATCGACAAAATCGTATGAACCGTTTAGATTATGGAAATCCGTTGCTGGGTGTTACGTGTATAATATACAGTCAGATACTAAACATTAAATTAATAAAGATATTGAAAATCTGATTACACCGTCAGAATCGTCGTGCCAATAGTGGTTTTGATGTTGTTGTGGTCTTCAGTCCAGAGACTGGTTTAAGGCGGCTCTCCATGCTACTCTATCCTGTGCAAGCTTCTTCATCTCCCAGTACTTACCGCAACTTACATCCTTCGGAATCTGCTTAGTGTATTCATCTCTTGGTCTCCCTCTACGATTTTTACCCTCCACGGTGCCCTCCAATGCTACATTTGTGATCCCTTGATGCCTCAGAACATGTCCTACCAACCGGCCCCTTCTTCTTGTCAAGTTGTGCCACAAACTCCTCTTCTCCCCAATTCTATTCAATACCTCCTCATTCGTTATGTGATGTGCCCATCTAATCTTCAGCATTCTTCTGTAGCACCACATTTCGAAAGCTTCTATTCTCTTCTTGTCCAAACTATATATCGTCCATGTTTCACTTCCATACATGGCTACACTCCATACAAATACTTTCAGAAACGACTTCCCGACACGTAAATCCATACTCGATATTAACAAATTTCTCTTCTTCAGAAACGCTTTCCTTGCCATTGTCAGTCTACATTGTATATCCTCTCTAATTCCATCATCATCAGTTATTGTGCTCCCCAAAGAGCAAAACTCCTTTACTACTTTAAGTGTCTCCTTTCCTAATCTAATTCCCTCAGCATCACCCGACTTAATTCGACTACATCCCATTATCCTCGTTTTCCTTTTTTTTATGTTCATGTTATATCCTCTTATATCCTCCTTTCAAGAGCATGTCCATTCCGTTCTGCTCTTCCAAGTCCTTTGCTGTCTCTGACAGAATTACAACGTCATCGGCGAGCCTCAACGTTTTTATTTCTTCTCCATGGATTGTAATACCTACTCAGGATTTTTCTTTTGTTTCCTTCACTGCTTGCTCAATATACAGATTGAATAACATCGGGGCCGGCCGAAGTGGCCGTGCGGTTAAAGGCGCTGCAGTCTGGAACCGCAGGACCGCTACGGTCGCAGGTTCGAATCCTGCCTCGGGCATGGATGTTTGTGATGTCCTTAGGTTAGTTAGGTTTAACTAGTTCTAAGTTCTAGGGGACTAATGACCTCAGCAGTTGAGTCCCATAGTGCTCAGAGCCATTTGAACCATTTTTTTGAATAACATCGGGGAGGGGCTACAACCCTGTCTCACTCCCTTCCCAACCACAGCTTCCCTTTCATGCCCCTCGATCCTTGTAGCTGCCATCTGGTTTCTGTACAAATCGTAAATAGCCTTTCGCTCTCTGTATTTTTCCCCCGCCAACTTTACAGTTTGAAATAGAGTATTCCAGTCAACATTGCCAAAAGCTTTCTCTAAGTCTACAAATGCTAGAAACGTAGGTTTGCCTTTCCTTAAGCTTTCTTCTAAGATGAGTCGTAAGGTCAGTATTGCCTCACGTGTTCCAATATTTCTACGGAATCCAAACTGATCTACCCCGAAGTCGGCTTCTACCAGTTTCTCCATTCGTCTGTAAAGAATTCGCGTTAGTATTTTGCAGCTGTGACTTATTAAACTGATAGTTCGGTAATTCTCACATTTGTCAACACCTGCTTTCTTTGGGATTGGAATTATCGCATTCTTCTTGAAGTCTGAGGGTATTTCGCCTGTCTCATACATCTTGCTCACCAGATGGTAGAGTTTTGTCAGGACTGGCTCTCCCAAGGCCGTCAGTAGTTCTAATGGAATGTTGTCTACTCCCGGGGCCTTGTTTTGACTCAGGTCTTTCAGTGCTCTGTCATACTCTTCACGCAGTATCTCCCGTTTCATCTTCATCTACCTATAGACCCTCTATATACTCCTTCCATCTTTCTGCTTTCCCTTCTTTGCTTAGAACTGGGTTTCCACCTGAGCTCTTCATAATGGTAATGCGCATGTTTCTTTTTGAGTTATCATGATTCATATGGCTACCATTAATTTGTATAGGAACTGTGAAATATCTGTCATAATAGCTTCATAATGTCTGCCATCTTTGGCACTCTCGGCATACAAGTTTCTTTCATCGACACAGCGTCACCAAGGAATTCCGAGCCATGAGGTCGGGCTGGACCCCGGCTAACGTTCGGCACGACGCGGCCCGCAGAGAGGCCCCAGCGCGGCCACACCCACTCCGAACTTAGAATATTTTCAGGGCACCACAGCTCGCCCGTTACCTCAAAAACACACACACAGCACAATGCTGTACGTATTCAGAAAACGTATATCTTTACTTTCATGTGAAAAATGCAATCTGTTTTAATTAAAATTGTATGCTATTACATCAACTTAATGTTTCTTGTGAACACATTTTACGAGATTGGTAGAAAATTGTTATTCCAAGCGCAATGTGTCGAACTCCACCGATGAAACAGAACATTGTAACCACTGTCTACGACGGGATCGAATGCCGTCCGGTGACGTTGCAGGCACGTGACGCGGTAAGAGATGCATTTAAGTGGAGCAGGTATGAACGGGAATCATGCTAGCGACAATGTGAGTCGCAAGTCGGGAACTCCACTGAGACATTTTGAGAAAGCCTAGGTTAATGTGGTTCGGCGCCTGGGAAAGAACATCTCGGTAAAGGCGAAACTAGCCAAATCCCTGGCTACTGTTGTGAGCATCAATGGAAAATGGTGGAAGGACAGACAGATGACGAAAAGCCGACAAGGTGCTGGATTGTCTACGCGCATGGAAAGTAGAGGGCTCTTATTTCCTTTTTTCGTGTCACTGATCTTGTAACTGGTCTCATGAGGCCCACCACGAATTCCTCTTCTGCGATAATCTTGCTCGATATGACCTCAATTGTTTGCTGGATGTATTCCAGGCTCCGTTTCCCCTACAGCTTCTCCCCTCTACAGATCCTTCTAGTACCATCGAGGTTGTTCCCTGATGTCTCAACGCATACACTATCATATTCTTGCCCGCCCAGTTGGCCGTGCGGTCTAACGCACGGCTTTCCGGGCGGGAAGGATCGCCTGGTCCCCGGCACCAATGCGCCCGGTGGATTTGTGTAGAGGTCCGATGAACCAGCCAGTCTGTGGATGGTTTTAGGCGGTTTTCCATCTGCCTCGGCGAATGCGCGCTGGTTCCCCTTATTCCGCCTCAGTTACACTATGTCGGCGAGTGCTGCGCTAACAAGTTCTCTACGTACACATACACCACCGTTACTCTACCACGCAAACATAGGGGTTACACCTAACTAACCTAAGGACATCACACACATCCATGCCCGAGGCAGGATTCGAACCTGAGACCGTAGCGGTCGTGCGGTTCCAGACTGTAGCGCCTTTAACCGCTCGGCCACTCCGGCCGGCCAGGCGGAGGGGTGAAGTGGACTGCGGTACACATCGTGGTGTTGTGGACCACTGCGGCTGCGGCGGGATGGAGCCTCTCCGTCGTTTGTAGGTCCCCAGTTAACATACAATACAATACAATACAATCATATTCTTCCTTCTTCTCGTTAGCGTTTTCAGACTTTCCTTCTTTGCCGCTTTTGCGGAGAACGTCCTCATTCCTTACCTTACCAGTGCACCTGAGTTTCAACTTCCTTCTGTAGCATTCTCAAACGCTTAGACTGTCTTCTGTTCCCGTTTTCCTACAGTCCATGATTCACTAATACGTAATACTCTGCTCCAGTGACACATTCTCATAAATTTCTTCCTCGAGTTTCGCCCTGTGTTTGATACATGCACGCTTCTTTGGACAGAACTGAGTTCCTTCGCTGTGCTACTGTGTTTTTAATGTCCTCCTTCTTTCATCAATTTTGGGTTATTTTGCTTCCAGTGTAGCATAACTCTTTTCCTTCACCTACTTTTACTTCACCTCCTCCATGGTCTCCAATTTTGATGGTAAGTTTCTGGCTGTCCCCATTTCTTCTGCTTCTCATTATTTCCGTCTTTTCCCGGTTTATTCTCATTCCATCTCCTTCACTCATTAGCCTGTTTACTCCATTCAGCAGAATCGGTAATACTTCTTCACTTTCACTGAGGATAGCAATGGTCACCAGCGAGTTTTGTCATTGACATCCTTTCATACTGAATTTTAATACAACTCTTGAATATTCCTTCTATTTCTGTCGTTGCTTCTGTAAGCAGCCTGTTTAGGTTTTCTTATTGGTAACGCCACGTAGCGCTCTGTATGAAAATCACTGGCTGTGCTGTGTGCAGTCTGTGGCTGGGAGGCATTGTTGTAATATTCGTTATTGTAGTGTTGGGCTGTTGGCTGTTAACAGCGTGTAGCGTTGTGCAGTTGGAGGTGAGCCGCCAGCAGTGGTGGATGTGGGGAGAGAAATGGCGGAGTTTTGAAATTTGTAAGACTGGATGTCATGAACTGCTATATATATTATGACCTTTGAACACTATTAAGGTAAATACATTGTTTCTTCTCTATCAAAATCTTTCATTTGCTAACTATGTCTATCAGTAGTTAGTGCCTTCAGTAGTTTGAATCTTTTATTTAGCTGGCAGTAGTGGCACTCACTGTATTGCAGTAGCTTGAGTAACGAAGATTTTTGTGAGGTAAGTGATTTGTGAAAGGTATAGGTTAATGTTAGTCAGGGCCATTCTTTTGTAGGGATTTCTGAAAGTCAGATTGCGTTGTGCTAAAAAAATATTGTGTGTCAGCTTAAGCACGGTCATGCATAATTTTTCAAAAGGGGACGTTTCATATGGCGACCCTGCCAGGATACCTCACTGGAATCTTCTGATTTTTTCCTTGTAGTTTATGTAATTAGTGTAGCCTTTGTTTATTGCTAGCGCATAATCATGGAGAGAATTTCCTTTGCAATTGTAGTTTTTCATTGTTGTACAGTAAAACAGTTGTGACATACATGTAGATTTGCCCCAAGTATTTCGCAGCTCCGCTTACAATTAAGTAGACATTATTTCCATTGCTATGTTAATGTGTTATCTTATTTTGCTCTTCAAATTGTGCTTTTCTGTGTTATCATGTGAAATATTGTGACAATTATGGCGTGGGAAAAACGTAATACTAGGCTCCAAAGTAAACTGAGAAATGACAGTGAAGACGAAAGCAGTGTGTTAGCGCCACTGTGTAATGACTTAACTAATGTTCAACATGGTAATTTGGTAATTGTGCATAGGGAAATGGAGCGGGCGGCAAACAATGGCCTAGCCAGTGAAACAGTTAGTGAACAGGGAAGCATTATCGATCGATCGCTCGGCAACAGCTCGCCTCGGGAATCCGAAATGACAGGACACAATTTTGCAAATACTGTAGATTCAGGTTTTGCGTCCTCACCGTTTTCCCAAATAAGTCAAGACACATTTTCTGCTTGTCAAAATGTGAATGTTGCCGGTGCAAATGCACTGCCGAAAAGCGTAGAGGAACAGATTCCAGACACTAATGCATTGTTATTACAGCTAATGTAACAAATGGAACAAAATCAGAGGCAAACACAGCAAAAGCTTCAAAAGTTGGACACAGTGGAACGAAATCTTCACAAGTTAGACACAATGGAACAACACCAGAGACAAACACAGCAACAGTTAGACACAATGGAACAAAATCAGAGACAAACACAGCAAAAGCTTCAAAAGTTAAACACAATGGACTAAAATCAGAGACAAACACAGCAAAAGCTTCAAAAGTTAGACACCACACTTGAACAAACACGTGAAGATTTAATTACTGATTTACATAACATTGAATCGAAATGTCAAAAAGTCTGTAATTAAGTAAAAACACAAATTTGTGAGCATTTTCAACCTATTTTTTCGTGGCATGAAAATGCATTACAAAATCACGAAGCAGCCATAAAAGAACTGCAAACCATTGTTCATGAAAATCACGACACCTTGCAGGCTAATATTGACTCAGTTGCATCTACCGATTCGGTTACGCAACTTGCAAAAACTCAGGAAAACTTAAAGGACACAGTAGATACTCTGAAACTCGGTTCAGAAAAACACACTTAGGAAATAAGTACACTATCGGAGAAAGTAATCGAACTTTCGGATCAGTTCACTAACTTATCTACAAAGGTAGATGATGATCTGAATGACACAAGACCTGTAGCCATCACTGACACAGAAGAGTATGAACAAATTAAGAAATTCAAACAAAATCAGAATCAAATTAATACGCAACACAAAAGAGAAATTCGGGAAGTACACAGCTGGCACAAGTAATACAAAAATTACATATTTCAGAGGACACTCGCGCTCCAACATGGGAAAAGGGACTTAGAAATACCGAACAACCACAAAATAATAACACACGACACTTCGAAGATTATGAAAGAAATTGGCAAGGCACACCGAATTTTGAGATGGAACCGCCGAAACGACGTAACAATGACCGACGTGCGACTCGCCGACATGATGATTTTGACTATAAGCTGTTCATTTCTACACGTAAATTCAAAACATTTAAGAATTCATCCACAAGCGTGGCTCCATCAATTCTCTCATTGTTTTCCTCCCAACTGGTCGTTAGAACACAGATTAGAATTTATGTGTGGCTACTTAGAGAATGAACCAGTTGTATGAATGCGATCGGTCATTCACGATTGTCACAGTGAAGGAGAATTTTATCATGCCTTCCTCTCAGCATATTGGTCTCAAACTACGCAGGACCGAGTAAAACATAGCATCATAATGATGAAACATTTCGAACAATCTGAATTTTACAGTCTTGTGAAATATTTTGAAGACATGTTGCACATGAATCAGTACCTGTCAAACCCATACAGCCCCTCAGAACTAATCCGCATTTGCTTAATCAAATTACCTGAACATTTACGACATATTATTTTGGCAGGACGTTCCAAAGACGACACTGAAGCTTTTCAGGGACCCTTACAAGAATTAGAAATTGACACTGACAATCGCGGAACGCGAAAACAGGAACACAACAATTACAGGTCACATCCGTCGCAATTCTGCGATGAAAGAAATAATAACTGGACACGACAAGGCTATTCTCACAACACAAATCATGACCAAAACAGACACCACCCGTATGACACCCATTGGCAGAGTAGTAATAATCACAGGGAAAGATCACCTCTCCGCAGTAATGACTATCACAGAGACAATCAGAGAAACAGACAATATGGGAACCAAAATAAATATTTTCAAGGGAGACAGAATAACTTTAGACGCAACGGTCCAGCGCGCAGTTATGATTCAGGGAGAAATTCTCCACCACGTGACCGACAAGAAAGAAACTATGGAATCTACCGACATGACGACAGACGATATGATCGTAACGACAGACCTGAATTGCATCAGAACTGGCGTGATTTAAACAGGGCAGGGCCCTCTCGACAAGATGAATTTGTAGAAGTTAGGTCTCCAGACCCCAATAACGACGCGCGCCAACAAAGAGACAATAGGCAATGACTCATACCGCTGGCAGCCACAAAACGTACTTCTGAAACAGACGACGCAGCTGCTGTAGCTAGTAATTACGTAAAAATGGAAGACATTAGGGACATCTTACTCCAAGAACACGGCGGCCGCGGTGGTCTAGCGGTTCTAGGCGCTCAGTCCGGAACCGCGCGGCTGCTACGGTCGCAGGTTCGAATCCTGCCTCGGGCATGGATGTGTGTGATGTCCTTAGGTTAGTTAGGTTTAAGTAGTTCTAAGTTCTAGGGGACTGATGACCAGATATGTTAAGTCCCATAGTGCTCAGAGCCATTTGAACACGACGTAAAACATAACAACATTGCATATCCTGTGATTCACATTACAGTAAATGACGTAAAATTTACGGCAGTACTTGACTCTGGCAGTCCCATTTCAGTAGTTAGTGAAACAGCCTTTAGCAAATGCAACAAATCGAACGATTGCTCCACACTTCCGTTACGTAAGGTTAAATTACAAGGTGCAATCTTTGGAAAAAGTGTAGATGTACCGTAACAAATCAACTTAGAATTCTTTTGTCAAAGCCACAGCTTCTCTATGAACTTTCTTATTGTTCCATTACTGTCGACGGAAATTGTTCTGGTAGTAGACTTTTTGAATGAATACAAAGCAATCTTAAACTTTCACGATGCTGCAATAAGTTTAGAAAAAGAAGGTAAGTCAGTAGCTTTGAAATTTGAAGATTGGCTCTCAAACCATGACGAAGAAATTAATCGGCTTTACCTCATGTTAGACAACAGTTCGGAATTTTCGACGGAACTTGACACTAACAATCACTCTGCAAGTACTGACAGGGATGATATCGACGGCGCATTTGATACTAATGAGTTAATTCAGAATAAAATTCAAACAATTGAGAATTGTAATGACACTGATAGGCAGGACCTTTCTGAGATTTTACAAGCACGTTCCACAGTTTTTACTCACAAAACAGGAACAATCAATGGATTTCAATACCAATTTCGTGTTCGTGAGCATACTAAATTTTGTGTTAGACCATACGTAATTCCGGCACATTATAGGGACCGTGTTAGAACAGAAGTACAATCTATGCTTGACGAGGGCATTATTGAGCCTGCAGTAAGCTCATACAACAATCAATTACATGTAGTTGAGAAGAAAAATGGATCGATCAGGCTTGTCTTAGATTCGAGACAAATCAATACTATCATCATTCCTGAAACAGACAGGCCGCAAACGTTGGAAGAACTTCTTCAAAATTTTAATGGTGTAAAAGTGTTGTCTTCCATTGATCTAAGATCCAGCTTTTATCAGATCGAACTTCATCCAGAATGTAGAAAATACACAGCTTTCCTTTGTTTCGGCGTTTGTTATTAGTTTCGGAAACTTCCTTTTGGTTTGAACATTTCTTTGGCAGCATTCATTCGCGGGCTAAATTCCGTATTACCTGAGTTCTTAAAGCGTCACATCACCTTGTATGTGGACGATATTCTAATAGCAGAAGCTTCATGGGAACAACATAATCGCATCCTCAACAATTTGATACGTATTTTTGCAGAATCTGGAATTACAGTTAACTTGGAAAAGTCTGAATTCGGTTGGTCAAAGGTGAGGTTTTTGGGACATATTATTTCTTCTGCAGGCATTCAGCCGGATCCTGAAAAGTTAGAAGCAATCAGAGCCATTCCAGTTCCATCCACAAAAAAACAAGTCCACAGTTTTCTAGGTCTCGTAAATTTTTACCGTCGATTTCTGAATATGCAAATTCTAGTTACACCAAAACCTTGTTCTCTCACTGGAAAAAATACTATTTGGAACTGGGACGAACAAGCACAGTTGGAATTCAATTCTTTGAAAGAATCGCTACTTAACGCGCCAATGCTAGCTCATCCAGATCTGTCACAAGATTTCTGCCTTAGCACAGGTTCTTCTAAAGTCGGTCTTGGTGCCCATTTATTTCAAGAAGCCACGGAAAATGACACTACTGTTCAGAAAACCCTGGCTTTTGCTAGCCGAGTGCTAACAAAATCTGAAAAAAATTATTCCGTTACTGAATTAGAAGCTTTAGCTATCGTTTGGGTATTTAACAAATTCCGTTTCTTTCTTTCTCGTAAGCACGTAAAAGTACACAGTGATCATCGTGCATTACAATTTCTTATGTCTTCAAAATTAAATCATGACAGGTTAAAACGTTGGGCATTTTTTCTGCAAGAATTCCACTTCACACTAGTCTCCATTCCCGGCAAGGAGAACATTGTTGCGGACGCACTGTCACGCGCACCGGCTGGGATTGAGAAAAGTAACGCAGAAGGCAACCTCGTGAAAAATTTCAGTATTATTTACATTCAGAAAGTCGCCTTTGAAAACTTCATCACCACATCTTTAACGGACATTGCTCATGAACAAGATAAAGATCCGATTTGGAAAGACATCAAAAGTAAATGGCATGAAAAGCCGCACACTCAGATTCGGCATTATTATCTGGTTAGGAACAACATACTCTTCAAACGCTGCACTGTTGATGACAAGCTATGGGTACTTTGCATTCCTGACGATTTTGTTAATAAGCTCATTTGCTACATTCACTTCAGCTATGCACATTTTGGCCCACGAAAATGTTATCATATTCTTCGGACGACTTGTTATTTTAACAATATGAAAAAGAGAATTCGAAGAGTCTTGTCTATTTGTAAACTTTGTCAAAAGGTGAAACCATCTACTATCTCACATCGTGCTCCGTTGTTTCCTATTATTCCTTTTAAATTAAAAGAATTTGCTGCTGTTGATCTCTTGGGACCCCTTGTCAGAACATCGAATGGATTTTCGTACGTTCTAGTTGCTGTTGAACTTACTTCAAAATTTGTTTCTTTCACTCCGTTACGTAAAGCCACTGGACGGTCTGTATCCAACGCCTTTATTAAAAATTTCTTACGTGAAGTTGGCCACGTTGCTAAAGTCATTTCAGATAACGGACCGCAATTCAGATCTGCTGTTTGGTCACGCATGCTTCGGAATCATAAAATCAAACCTGTTTTTATTTCATTGTACTCACCACACTGTAACCCGTCTGAAAGGATTATGAAAGAAATCAATAAGCTTTGCAGACTTTATTGTCACAGAAAGCATCAGCATTGGGACATATATTTACACTTGTTGCAAAATGTGCTGAATGAAATGCCTCATCATTCCACTGCTTTACCACCTACTCTTGTACTGAAGAATGAAGAACCACCGAACAGAATCAGAGAGCTTGTACCTTTCCCGAATACACGTAAACTTCGACACAAGGACATAATTGATTTGGCTATTAAAATATAAAATCTGCAGCAGACAAAAGGAGAAAACTACACGGTAAAGCAAATGCAATGAAATTATACATTGGTCAGAAAGTTCTCATTAAAGCTCATTCATTATCACATAAGAAGAAATACTTGAGTCACAAAGTCTTTCTAGTTTACAATGGACCTTACAGAATCCGACGTATACCACATGATAATTGCGTTGAAGTTGAAGTTCTGCGTACTAGGAAGAGTAAAGGATTGCACCAAATTTCACATGTAAAACCCTTTATTGAAAGATAATCTGCTTTTTAACTTTGTCTTTGCCATATAACTTTTCACTTTACATTACTAGTATGCTTGTCAGACTTAGAATCTGTTAACATGCAACAATGTTTGAAGTTAAATATCCAGTCAAGAACCAAGAGAACTTATTGAAACCGAAATTACGAATGCATTGTTATAGTGAACAGACGTCACAGTGTTATTGTGTGTGTACATTCTTGCTTGTTAGTTGCATGATTACGTAACGACTATAAGGCTTACATACTTAGAACATATACTGGTACTGCTAATGAGATTTTAATGCAACATTTTGGTTTACTTGAAAATACATTCTGGATTTAAAGTACTTTCTGTGAGATACCAGACGACACAGTGGTTAGTTTATGTGACAACTACAGGGTTTTATCACGACGCTACTAATGAATGACAATTTACAATGTTGCTTTACGGTGTTTCTGTTTTATATCTGCACAGTTTTTCTGCATTATTCTGGAAAGTAAAACATGTTGTAGTAGTATCTTTTGTGGTATAGCAACAATGAGACAGCCTTTTTCGTGGCACAGCAATACGTTACTGTACAGTACTTTCTTCATCACGCCAATAAGCATAATAACTACGATATCTATACGCAAAGCATTTCACTTTTGTTTATCATGAGGTAAGTACATTGACTTCTGCAGAACTTAGCTTTCAGAGGACGATAACTACGACACTTCCACAGAGATTATGTTGCAACAAGACGCACAGTTTAGCGCTACAGTACACGTATTTAAGTGATTAATTTTATACTTAAAACGTTTATTCTTAAAGATTTTTGAATTACAAAGAAAGTTTTCCGTGATACATTTCATTCCATTTCTGTAATCTGTAACACCTGAGGGTATAATTACATTAATCCTTAGGGGGGTATCCGCTTACTTTGTGTACCATGTGTTTGGTAAGCACAAGGAGCCCTAGCTAATATGGTATTTGCTTATACAACTTTACACATTGGTACCATATTTCTCTAACACACAAATTACACAGGTATCTGATCATTCAACTGAGAGATAAACAATTTTTTACTACATCAGTGACACATGTTTACGCAGTTACACAGTTGGGTAACTTCACACTTATGAAATTGTATTTTGTCTGTACTTTGTGAACTGTTCATATTTTTTCGGAACCATTGTGATACTATGAGAGCTTTGAATGATGTATTTGGTAAGGGAGCATGATTTTAAAGTATGTTTGAGGTAGATGACACTGTTGAAATGAGCAGAGAATTTTTTTTAGGTTTTTAAATTATTGCAGAAAGCTACGACGTTTTTGAGATTTGACTGAGGTGTTATGATGTTATTTTTACGACGACGATGTGTATTATGCTGCTGAGGTATGTTTATGATCAATAAGCTGATGCTATATGAGGAATTTGATTATGCTATGTATTTGTTACGACGAAATATTGAAGAAGTGTCGACGAATATGTATATGTGTAATAAGGTAAGGAATAATGAGTAGTGGTTAGGGATTCTGGTTTGTGAAAAAGGTTGTTGGAAACTGAGAATCGTACTTTAAGAGTTATGAAATGTATGTAAATGCGTGAATGTATCACAATGCCGACGGAAATTTTTGAACACTGTTATATTCATAGGATTTTGTTTCTACACATTTGGAACGCAAATTCTCGACCTGTGAAAATTTTTATATGAGACTGTCACTGTAGCGGAAACTGCTGTCGTAAATATTTCAGTAAGAAACGTAAGTGACCTTGACGTAATGCGTTTTGGGCGCCCAGCTAAGAGATAGTCGACTGACAAAAGAAAGCCATTAGGAGAAAAAAAGGAGGCCATTATCCTCGCTATTGACATTCCTTTGTAGAAAGCATCAGAAGTACGACACGCTCATTACTTGGAAAGATACTTACATCCGCACACCTGATTATGACAAGCGTCTTTCTACGAGAGTTGAGAGAATTTCTACTAACTTATGAAAGTCGCATGACTATTGAATGATATTTTTATGCTTTGTAAATAGTTGCTTATTTCATTTGATATCTGTTTTCCAGCTGTGTTGCAGCATTGGTTTTATAAAATAAAATTAAATGCATTTGCTAATGTGAATACTTTCTGTCAACAGATCTATTAAATAATTATTTTATTATCCACATTCTTCGAAAAAGGAGCTCTTGGAATGGAGAGAACAATAAGAAGGGACTAATAACAGTAACTGCATATATAATTTTCTTTTCAAGTACTTGGTAATTTGTTGTAGAATTAGTTTTTGTGGTGCACCACTTTAATCACATAGACATAAAGATGTGAATATACATTTCCCTTCTCTCCATTGTTGTCTTTAGTGTAATATTTTTTCTGCTTGAGCTTTGTCATGTTTAGATATAAGTTATTGCATTTGATGCTGCTCTTTGCCAGGCATAGTGCTACTAAATTTCACTTTGTATTACTCTGTTAAGCTAGTTTTACTACTGATTTATTTTTCTTGTTGCTGCACATTGCCTCATATTAGTTGTAATGTTGCATTGCTTGGTAATTTAGATTTACTGTAGCTTGCTTTGACAATTTCCATTTTTTTCATTGCTGTTTGTATTAATTTTTTTGTGCTGCTGCATTGCGTCATCCTTTAGTTTAGCATCTGAGCTCAGTAGATTTAAGTTAGCTTAAGAGGGGGTAGACTATATAAGAAACTAACTATGATGAATTGGAAGAAATGCATTGGGAAGCTATAAGAAAATGGTTTGGCCAAAAAAGTAGTGTACAGTGGAGGAAAACTATTTTTGAAAGAGGATGTGAACAGAATACAGAAAGCATGCTTGAATAGGATTTTTTTTTTTTTTTTTGTGGAAACAAATGTTGAAATAAGACGAAAGATCTATGGAATGAAGTTTTGGGTTTGACTGCATTACCAAATGTCACACTGAAAACAAACCCTGTCCTGTCCTTTTGTATCATTCTGCTATATGTTTGTGTACCCTTGTGTATTTGTGTTTTTCCTGTCTTTATATGTTTAGCTGATACGAGTTATGTTGTAGAATTTTTCTGATAATATGTTATTTAGTTTGTAAAGATGTTTAGACATTATATATTCTGTTTTGTTTTAATGCTCATGTGTGAAGTTGATGTTTCAAAAGTTATTCTGATCTTTTATGTATTTACTTATGTCATAATTCCTGTAACACTGATGTATATGTTATTTCGATTCTTCTGTAAAGCCTGCATTACCACAAATGTTATCTGTATTGTTATGTTCTTTAATGATGGATTTTGTACCTTTGTTATTGTATTTTTATGTTATAAAATTGTAATTGACACCAGTTCATCAAATTAAGTAACTTGTAAGTTACATTTCACTGCACACGTTTCTGTTGGTCATAGTATATGGACAATATGCGAGAAGTAAGGACTGTTAGTGTTTGCACGTGTGTTAATAATTCAGCACGGGACTGGTTAACAGCATTGCTGGTTCTAAGGGCAATCCCAAAAACTTTGTGAGTGCGCAAGTGGTGGTTTATGGACTTGCTATATTGTCCACAAGACTCTTAGATGGTGATTGTGCACCTGCACAATTGCAACGGATGGCTGCTAGCCGTCTCTACAAGGACTTCGGTGGGTCTGCATCTTTGATGACTCACCAATACCATTATTTCTACAAGGACTGCACTGGGTCTGCACCTTTGATGACTCACCAATACCATACTCTCTACCAGGACTACAGTGGGTCTGCTCTTTGATGACCTACCTACCAATATTCTTCAAAACTTCGACTGACTCTGCTGTGGGTTTGCTCTGTTGTGACCCATTACCTGTCTGCATGTCAAGAGTCAGCACTGTCTTTCCGTTGGAAGGACAACACTACTTCTTCAAGACTGCATAGAAATCCACTATTTCCGTGTGCATTATCGTTTACTGCTCAGACTTCGAGAAAAAAAAATAACACTGCAATTTTACTGTGATGAATGGTCAGGACTGTCTTTATGGACTGTAAGAAAATTTTAGCTTTTGACCAACATTGTACCAATAAGTGTGTGCATTTGATTTCTTTGTTATTGTAATCATGAAATTTTTTTTCAAATCTGTATTGGCCACTGCCCAAAACAATTTGTAAAATTTTTTGTGGGTAGCATGGGGGAATCTAAGCAGGCTGTTTAGGTTTTCTTATTGGTAACGCCACGTAGCGCTCTGTATGAAAATCACTGGCTGTGCTGTGTGCAATCTGTGGCTGGGTGGCATTGTTGTAATATTCGCTATTGTAGTGTTGGGCTGTTGGCTGTTAACAGCGCGTAGCGTTGCGCAGTTGGAGGTGAGCCGCCAGCAGTGGTGGATGTGGGGAGAGAAATGGCGGAGTTTTGAAATTTGTAAGACTGGATGTCATGACTGCTATATATATTATGACCTTTAATCACTATTAAGGTAAATACATTGTTTCTTCTCTATCAAAATCTTTCATTTGCTAACTATGCCTATCAGTAGTTAGTGCCTTCAGTAGTTTGAATCTTGTATTTAGCTGGCAGTAGTGGCGCTCGCTGTATTGCAGTAGCTTGAGTAACGAAGGTTTTTGTGAGGTAAGTGATTTGTGAAAGGTATAGGTTAGGTTAATGTTAGTCAGGGCCATTCTTTTGTAGGGATTTCTGAAAGTCAGATTGCGTTGCGCTAAAAAAGTATTGTGTGTCAGTTTAAGCACAGTCATGTATAATTTTTCAAAAGGGGACGTTTCACTTCGATACATGGATTGAACAGAAGGGGTGAAAGGCTGCATCCTTGTCTTACACCCTTCTTAATCCGAGCATTTCGTTCTCGTTTGTTGTTCGTTCTTGGTCCTTCTAGATATATATTAGATACCCTTTGCCACAGATTACCCCTATTTCTCTCGGTTCAATCAATGGCTCTGAGCACAATTGGACTTAACATCTGAGGTCATCAGTCCCCTAGAACTTAGAACTACTTAATCCTAACTAACCTAAGAACATCACACACAATCATGCCCGAGGCAGGATTCGAATCTGCGACCATAGCAGTCGCGCGGTTCCAGACTGATGCGCCTAGAACCGCTCGGCCACACCGGCCGGCATTTCTCTCGGAACTGCGAACATCTTGCCCCATTTTGACGCTTTTTCCATGTCGACGAATCTTAAAAGCGTGTTTTTATATTTCTTCAGTGTTGCTTTCATGATCAAACGCAACGTGAAAACCGCCTCTCTGGTGCCTTACCTTTCCTAATGTCAAACTGATCTTCATCCAACAGATCTTCAGTTTTCGTTCTCATTCTCCTATACATTACTCTTGTCAGCAGCTTGGTTGCATGAGCTGTTAAGCTGATTGCGGGATAGCTGTCACACTTGCCGGCCCTTGCTGTGTTGAGAACTGGGCGAATGATATATTTCCGAAAATCTGTTGGTATGTGACCAGTCTCATAGATTCTAGACGCCAGCTCAAATTGTCGTTTGGTTGCCATTTCCCACAATTATTTGAGGAAGTCCGATACTGTGTAATCAGTCTTTCTGACTTGTTTTATCTCAAGTATTCCAGAGCTCCTTTAAATTCTGATTCCCGCTCCTTTAAATTCTGACTCTAATACTGGATCCGCTACGTTTCCCACATAGACTCCAATTTCTTATTCTATCATGTCGTCAGACATATCCTCCCCCTCACAGAGACCATCAGTGTACTCTTTGCACCTATCGCTCCCCCCCTGTGTCTGACAGAAGAATTCCCACTGCACGCTTAATGTTACCAACCTTCCTTTTAATTTCTCCGTAGGTTATTCTAACTTTTTTGTAAGCCGACTCAGTTCTTCCGATTATCATTTGTTTTTGATTTCTTCACATTTATCATGCAGCCATTTAACCTTGGCTTCCCTGTACTTCTTATTTATTCCACTCCTAAGTGATTTATATTGCCGTATTCCTGTCACTTCCTGAGCATTTTTGAACTTTCTTTTTTTTTATTACGAAAAGTTCCTTCGCAGCTATTTTCTTTGTACCTATGTTTGTCTGTCCAGTATCTGTGACTGCCCTTTTTTTAGATAGCTGTCCACGCGTCATCTACTGTCTTTTCAACATCTGTCACCGCTCTTTTTTAGATAGATGTCCACTCGTCGACTACTGTCTGTTCAACATCTGTGACTGCCCTTTTTTTAGACAGATGTCCACTCGTCTTCTACTGTCTGTTCAGTATCTGTGACCGCTTTTTTCTTAGACGTCCAATCGTCTTCAACTGAACTGTCTTCTACGGTATTCCTCACCGTAATATCCACATCCTTACCGAACTTCAAACGCGTCTCATCATTCCTCACCACTCCAGTATGCCACAGCCTTCCTCAGTGATTCTTCTAGATGGTTCTCTTAAACATCACTTTACTGTTCATCATTACTAAAGCGTGATCTAACACTATATCTGATCCTAGTACGCCTGACAAGCCAACATCTGATTCCGAAGTCTCTATCTGTCCATCATGTAATCAAGATGGGCATTTGATCGGCGACGGATTGTGGCAAATATAACGACAGAGTGCGATGCTGCTACAGACACAAGTGTCTTCGAACGTAACGTCCAACACGCATTACTGAGCACTTGACTGCGCAACAGGGGCCCGCTATGAGTTCCGGTGTTCACCCAATAACATTTACATTTACGGTTGTAGAAAGCACGGGACCATTGATAGTGGACTGTGGATCAATGAAAACGTTTGGCTCGCTCAGCTGAATCACGTCTCTCGTTAAACCAGGTCAATGGTCGTGATCAGATACCCCTCGTCCAGCCGAACTGCTCCTCCAAACACACACACCGCGCCGGCCGGCGGTGAGCGAAGAGGAGAATGGCGGCAGTACTCTGCTACATACATTCGGAAACTTACCATGGGCTTGTCGAATCCATGCTACGCAAGATCGCCGCTGTATTCTTCTTATCATTATATTGTATTATCAGTGGTCCCTATTCTGTCGTCAGTCACAATAGCAGCTGATGAGATAAAAAACCCTCAGCCAGGAAAAGCGCTTTGGTTATGGCAGCTGGCAAGGCGCGCCAGAATGAGCGAAGCGAGTAAAGGGGCAAGAGTCTGTTAGGAGCTAAGATGTCTGACCGAGCAGATTTGGGTGTCAATAACGCAGAATTATGTATGTTTTCCATAAAATCGACTGAAGAAATGGCAGCTCTCATCAGTGCAATAACTTAGGCTCAATAGCTTCACTATCAACGTTCATTCATCGTCAAGTTAGTATCTAATACTACACTACTGGCCATTAAAATAACTACACCACGAAAATGACGTCCTGCAGACGCGAAATTTAACCGACAGGAAGAAGATGTTGTGATATGCAAATGATTAGCTTTTAATCATTTGCTTATCACAGCATCTTCTTTCTGTCGGTTCACACAAGGTTGGCGCCGGTGGGACACCTAGAACGTGCTGACATGAGGAAAGTTTCCAACCGATTTCTCATACACAAACAGCAGTTGACCGGCGTTGCCTGGTGAAACGTTGTTGTGATGCCTCGTGTAAGGAGGAAAAATGCGAACCATCATATTTCCGACTTTGATAAAGGTCGGATTGTAGCCTATCGCTATTGCGATTTATCGTATCGTGACATTGCTGCTCTCATTGATCTAGATCCAATGACTGTTAGCAGAATATGGAATTGGTGGGTTCAGGAGGGTAATACGGAACGCCATGCTGGATCCCAACGGCCTCGTATCACTAGCAGTCGAGATGAAAGGCATCATATCCGCGTGGCTGTAACGGATCGTGCAGCCACGTCTCGATCCCTGAGTTAACAGATGGGGACTTTTGCAAGACAACAACCATGTGCACGAACAGTTCGACGACGTTTGCAGCTGCAAGGACTATCAGCTCGGGTACCATGGCTGCGGTTACCCTTGACGCCGCATCACCGACAGGAGCGCCTGCGATGGTGTACTCAACGACGAACCTGGTTGCACGAATGCAAAACGTCATTTTTTAGGACGAATCCAGGTTCTGTTTACAGCATCATGATGGTCGTATCCGTGTTTGGCGACATTGCGGTGAACGCACGTTGGAAGCGTGTGTTCGTCATCGCCATACTGGCGCATCACCCGGCCTGATGGTATGGGGTGCCACTGGTTATACGTCTCGGTCACCTCTTGTTCGCATTGACGGCACTTTGAACAGTGGACGTTACATTTAAGATGTGCTCTACCCTTCATTCGATCCCTGCGAAACCCTACATTTCAGCAGGATAATGCACGACCGCATGTTGCAGGTCGTGTACGGGCCTTTCTGGATACAGAAAATGTTCGACTGCTGCCCTGGCCAGTACATTTTCCAGGTCTCTCACCAATTGAAAACATCTGGTCAATGATGGCCGAGTAACTGGCTTGTCGCAATACGCCAGTCACTACTCTTGACGAACTATGGTATCGTGTTGAAGCTGCATGAGCAGCTGTACCTGTAAACGGCATCCTAGCTGTGTTTGACTCAATGTCCAGGCGTATCATGGCCCCTTATTACGGCCAGAGATGGTTGTTCTGGGTACTGATTTCTCAGGATTTATGCACCCTAATTGCGTGAAATTGTAATCACATGTCAGTTCTAGCATAATGTATTTGTCCAATGAATACGCGTTTATCATCTGCATTTCTTCTAGGTGTAGCAATTTTAAATGCCAGTAGTGTAGTATCTAATACTATGATATGTGGCTGTTGTATGCTTCGCCACCAACACCAGCTTATGACCGCCCAAAATTTGTTTTCATCACATCAACGAAAAGTATATCTTCCTCTCAGGTGTACAATGACGTTGACCAGTCATACTATCAGCCAGTATACACTGAGGTGATATAAAACGTGGATAAACTCCTGAAATCTTGTTGGACCTCCTTTTTCCCGGCGTAGTGCAGCAGCTCGACAGGGCATGGACTCAACAGCTCGTTGGAAGTCGACCTGCAGAAACATTGAGTCACGATGCCCCTATAGCCGTCCATAATTGCAAAAGTGTTGCCGTTGCTCTGACTGACGTCTCGATCACATCCAATAAATGTTTGATGGCAATCACGTCGGCCGATCTGTGTGACAAAATCACTCGCTCGAACTGTCCAGAATTTTCTTCAAATCAATCCCCAACAGTTGTCTCATCTGTAATAACGTCATCGTTGTTTGAGAACATGAAGTCCATGAACGGCTACAAATGGTCTCCAAGTAGCTGAACCTAGCCATTTCCAGTCAATGATCGGTTCATATAGACCAGAAGGCGCAGTCCATTCCATATAAACACATTCCCCACTATGATAGAACCGCCACCAGCTTGCGCAGTGCCTTCTTGACAACGTGAGCCCATGGCATCGTGGGGTCTGCGTCACATTCCAACGCTATCAACTGAATCGGGACTCATCTGGCTAGGCCACCGTTTTCCAGGGTCCAACGGATATGGTTACGAGCCCAGGAGAAACGCTGCAGGCGATTTCATGCTGTTGGCAATGCCACTCACTTCGGTCGTCCGCCGACATGGCCCATTAACGCCAAATTTAGCCGCATTGTCCTAACGGATATGTTCATCGTATGTCCCACGTTAGTGTTTGTAGTTATCTCACGCATTGTTGCCTGTCTGTTTATTATCTCGCAAACGCTGTTGCTCTGGGTCGTTACGTAAAGTCCGACGGTCGCTGGAGTGTCCGTGGTGAGAGATAAGCCTGAAATACGGTTTTCTCAGCATACTCTTAACACTGTGGATCTCAGAATACAGAATTCTCTAACGGTTTCCCAAATAAAAGGTCCCATGCGTCT
The DNA here is from genome assembly GCF_021461395.2 of Schistocerca americana. Taxonomy (NCBI): domain Eukaryota; kingdom Metazoa; phylum Arthropoda; class Insecta; order Orthoptera; family Acrididae; genus Schistocerca; species Schistocerca americana. The sequence continues at coordinate 246,885,461 of NC_060124.1, read as the reverse complement.
AGATCTAACAACCATTTCACATTCAAAGTCTGTTAATTACCATCGTGCGAAAATAATCACGTTGGAAACATTTCTATGTGGATTACTTGAGTACAAATGACAGCTCCACCATTCCACTGTCCTATCATACCTTGTGCCATTTGTTCATGTGCATATCGCTATCACATGACTTTCGTCATCTCAGTGTATGCGACCACTCTATGCAAGAACATATTTTCTTGACCACCAACGTCAGCTTATGAAAGTTCCCAAATTGTCTTCATAATATTAAGGATACGTATATCCTACCGTTAGAACTGTACTATTACGTGGACGAGCTACAATATTAATTAATATATGGTCAAAAGTGAGTATAATGACATTTTATTTACCTGAAATGGCTACAGCTTTGTTAGATTTCTGTTCAAAATGGTTCAAATGGCTCTGAGCACCATGGGACTTAGCTTCTGAGGTCATCAGTCCCCTAGAACTTAGAACTACTTAAACCTAACTAACCTAAGGACATCACACACATCCATGCCCGAGGCAGGATTCGAACCTGCGACCGTAGCGGTCGCGCGGTTCCAGACTGTAGCGCCTAGAACCTCTCGGCCACTCCGGCCGGCTAGATTTCTGTATCTGCTGCATAAAGTACCGATGCAGCACGTTTAAATTAACCGATACAAATTCCAATCACAGATTTTCAACAGCTCTTATTAATACAACTTCCAGTTTATAGCTTCACTCCGTTTCAACATTTTATTTTTTACTTTCTTGCTGCCAAACATTTGATTTGAAATTGTTGTTTGGTACTGTCTTTACTAGAATGAATACAATGTTGTGTTCATTCCTTTGCGTTCTCATCCTAATGATAGTGTAACAGCGTTGGTCTATCACCAATGGAAACTTTTTTTTTGTCATCAGTCTTCTGACTGGTTAGATGCGGCCCTCCACGAATTCCTGTCCTGTGCCAACCTCTTCATCTCAGAGTAACACTTGTAGCCTACGCCCTAAATTATTTGCTGGATATATTCCAATCTCTGTCTTCGTCTACAATTTTTGTCCTCTACAGCTCCCTCTAGTACCATGGAAGTCATTCCCTCTTGTCTTAACAGACGTTCTATCATCCTGTCCCTTCTCCTTATCAGTGTTGTCCACATGTTCCTTTCCTCTCCGATTCTGCGCAGAGCCCCGTCATTTCTTACCTTATCAGTCCACCTAATTTTCAACATTAGTCTGTAGCACCACATCTCAAGTGGTTCGCGTCTCTTCTGTTCCGGTTTTCCCACAGTCCACGTTTCACTACCAAACAATGCTGCACTCCAGAAGTACGTTCTCAGAAGTTTCTTTCTCAAATTAAGGCCGATATTTGATATTAGTAGATTTATCTTGCCCAGGAATGCCATTTTTTCCATTACTAATCTGCTTTCGATGTCCTCCTTGCACCGTCCGTGATTGGTTATTTTACTGCCTATTGCCTAGGTATCAGAATTCCTTTACTTCAACTACTTCGTGACCATCAATCCTGATGTAAAGTTTCTCGCTGTTCTCATTTCTACTACTCCTCATTACCTTCGCCTTGCTTCGATTTACTCTCAATCCACACTCTGTACTCATTAGACTGTTCATTCCGTTCAGCAGATCATGTAATTCTTCTTCACTTTCACTCAGAATAGCAATGTCATCAGCGAATCGTGTCATTGATATCCTTTCACCTTGAATTTTAATTCCACTCCTGAACCTTTCTTTTATTTCCATCACTGCTTCCTCGATGTACAGGTTGAACAGCAGGGGTGAAAGTCTACATCCGTGTCTTACCCTCTCTTTAATACGATCACTTCGTTCTTGGTCGTCCACTCTTATTATTTCCTCTTGGCTGTTGTACATATTTGTATATGACCAGTCTCTCCCTATAATTTACCCCTACTTTTCTCAGAACTTCGAACATCTTGCACCATTCTATATTATCGAACGCTTTTTTCAGGTCGAGAAATCCTATGAATGTGCCTTTATTTTTCTTTAGTCTTGCTTTCATTATTAGCCAAAACGGTCAGAATTGCCTTTCCTAAATTCAAACTGATCGTCATCTCACGCATCCTCAGTTTTCTTTTCCATTCTTCTGTATATTATTCTTGTGGGCAACTTGGATACATGAGCTGTTAAGCTGATAATGCTATAATTCTCTCACTTGTCGGCTCTTGCCGCCTTCGGAATCGTGTGCATAATGCTTTTCCGAAAGTGAGATGGTATGTCGCCACACTCATATATTCTACACACTAACATGAACAGTCGTTTTGTTGCCAGCTCCCCCAATGATTGTAGAAATTCTGATGGAATGTTATCTATCCCTTCTGCCTTATTTCAGCCTAAGTCCTCCAAAACTCTTTTAAATTATGATTCTAATATTGTATCCTATCTCTTCTAAATCGACTCCTATCACTCCTATAACATCAGACAAATCTTCCCCCTCATAGAGGCTTTTAGTGTATTCTTTCCACCTATCCTCTCTCTCCTCAGCATTTAACAGTGGAATTCCCGTTGCACTCTTAATGTTAACGCCCTTGCTTTTAGTGTCACCGAAGGTTGTTTTGACTTTCCTCTATGCTGAGTCTGTACTTTGGACAGTCATTTCTTTTTCGATGTGTTTACATTTTTCTTGCAGCCATTTCGTCTTAGCTTCCCTGCACTTCCTATTTATTTCATTCCTCAACGACTTGTATATCTGTATTCCTGAGTTTCCCGGAACATTTTTGTGCGTCCTCCTTTCATCGATCAGTTGAAGTATTTCTTCTGTTACCGATGGCGTCTTCGCAGTTACCTTCTTTGTACCTATGTTTTCCTTCCCAACTTCTGTGATGGCCCTATTTAGGGATATCCATTCCTCTTCAACTGTACCACCTACTTAGCTATTCCTTATTGCTGTATCTATAGCCTTAGAGAACTTCAGCCGTATCTCGTCAGTCCTTAGTGATTCCGTATCCCACTTATTTGCGTATTGACTCTTCCTGACTAATGTCTTAAACTTCAGCCTACTCTTCATCACTACTGTATTGTGATCTAAGTCTATGTCTGCTCCTGGGTACACCTTTCAATCCAGTATCTGATTTCAGAATCTCTGTCTGAGCATGATATAATCTAACTGAAACCTTTCCGTATCACCCTGCCTTTTCCAAGTGTACCTCCTCCTCTTGTGATTCTTGGACAGCGTATTTGCTGTTACTAGCTGAACTTTGTTACAGAGCTCAATTAGACTTTCTCCTCTCTCATTCCTTGTCCCAAGCCCATATCCTCCTGTAACCTGTTGTTCTAATCCTTATCCTACAAGTGCATTCCAGTCTCCCGTGACTATTACATACTGTATTACCCTTTTAATATCTTCATACACTTTCTCTCTCTCTTCGTTTTCAGCTTGCGACATCGGTCTATATACCTAAATTATGGTTGTCTGTGTTGGTTTGCTGTCTATTCTGATAAGAACAACCTTATCACTGAAATGTTCACAGTAACGCACTCTCTGCCCTACAATCCTGTTCATAACGAATCCTGTTCCCGTAATACCATTCTCTGCTGCTGTTGATATTACCCTATACTCATCTGACCAGAAATCCTTGTCTTCCTTCCACTTCACTTCACTGACTCCTACCTACTATATCTAGATTGAGACTTTTCATTTCCCTTTTCAAATTTTCTAGTTTCCCTACCACGTCTATCTTCTGACATTCCACGCTCCGACTCATAGAACGTTATGCTTTCGTTGATTATTCAGTCTTTTTCTCATGGTAACCTCCCGCTTTGCAGTCCCCTCCCGGAGATCGGAATGGGGGACTATCACGGAATATTTTGCCAATGGAGAGATCATTATAACACTTCTTTAATTTCAGGATACATGCCCTGTGGATACACGTTACGTGTCTTTAATGCAGTGGTTTCCATTGCCTTCCCCATCTTCAAGCAGTTGATCATTGCTGATACTACCGCTTTTAGGGGCATTTTCTCACCCATGGGGCAAGAGAGTGTCCTGAACCTCTGTCCCCTCCTCCGCCCTCTTTGACAAGGCCGTTGGCAGAAGGAGGGGTGACTTCTTATGCCGGAAATCTTCGGCCGCCAATGGTGATTATTAATCATTTAAGGAGCGCCGGGATTCGAACCCGGGACCGAAGACATTTTGATTATGAATCAAAGACGCTACCCCTAGACCACGCTATAGACAAAAATTATTATGGTTATAATGGGTTAGAGTATTCATTAAGCTTACTTAATGATGTGGCTATATTATATAAACTAGCCTGTCTAAAGTAAATCTGATTAATTTGATTTCATTCACGAGCTATTTTTACAGTCAGATATGAATCGATTTGAAAACCTTTTTTTACAGAGTGATAAAATAATGAAATTTCAGAGTGCAATGCGCATTGTTTACTGAGTTTCAGGCCAGTCTTTTCCCTGTAGCCGAACAAAATTTGCGCTGATAAGTTAATAATCCCAAATAGCGTTTAGCCTTACAGATCGGGAACCGATGTAATGCGATAAGTCGTAAAATAACACAGAACCACTGTTTTTCGTGTCTTCAGTTGCAACGCCTTCTTCCATATCATCTTCTTCCCTAATATCAGAGCCTAGGTTGGGACGGTGCAAGGGCTGTTCCACATTCCCCTGGCAGATACAGATCTACTGTAAGTTAGTAACAGCGTGTGTTTGTGGCTTTAATATAACGGCGTTCCTAAGATAGTGGTTAAAAGAGTTAAAGCTTGAAGTCCTTGAAATTTAATGTCATTTGATGTGAAATTTGTCACTCTCTCCCATTTTCACTCTCATTCAACTACCCAGTAGTAACTATACGAGTATTCATGACAAATTTATTTTCAGTCTTCAAACATTTCATTAAAATCCTAATCGAGCAATAGAGTAAAAATTCAGAAAATAACTAATGAAAATGTGACAGGCTGTTCACTTACAAGAAACCAAGATGAGCCTTACAGTACAGTAACACGTCATAACCTTCTCTCTAATACGTTACGGAGGAATTTAGACGTTTCACAGGAACTTAAAAGTATTACCACATAGGCCTCATTGTCCGCTAAAACCGAGGACAGGTCACATGGTAATCTAACCTCTGCCACCTTTGCTGAATATTAAAGACAATCAGTTAAAATTTGGTGCAATGAAACCTGTACGCCAAAAACACCAAATACTGGTGGCGAATCTTGCCAGAGCAGCAAGAGAACTGAAATCGTACGGTCTCTTTCCAAGGCGAGTGAGAAGAACGTACTTCGCCTCAGACGCCGATAGGAGATACGCTACGTTGAAGTAGTTGGCTTTAAATTTTGAAAATCGTCTGGGTAAAACATCTATTAGAACTTAGTACAGAAGGCCAATAAAACAGTCAAAAACTAAGAAATTTAGGAGATTGCTTAAAGAAATTAACTGGATGGATGTTTACAGCATCCAAGACACAAATGAAAAATACAAAACTTACATCAATAAAGTTAGCACCTTATTTTAAAATTGTTTTACCCTTAAGGTAACTCTAATTAAGCAGAAGTCTAATAAGAAACCATGGATCACACAAGGGACAAAGATATCACGCGACACAAAACGGAAACTCTATCTGATATGTGCCCCCACATGAACCATGTATCTTGCCGCTGGTGGGGTGGCTTGCGTGCCTCAACGATGCAGATAGCCGTACCGTAGGTGCAACCACAACGCAGGGGTATCTGTTGAGAGGCCACACAAACGTGTGGTTCCTGAAGAGGGGCAGCAGCATTTTCAGTAGTTGCAGGGGCAAAAGTCTGGATGATTGACTGATCTGGCCTTGTAACACTAACCAAAATAGCCTTGCTGTTCTGGTACTGCGAACGGCTGAAAGCAAGGGGAAACTACAGCCGTAATTTTTCCCGAGGGCATGGAGCTTTACTGTATGATTAAATGATGATGGCATCCTCTTGGGTAAAATATTCCGGAGGTAAAATAGTCCCCCATTCGTTTCTCCGGGCGGGGACTACCCAGGAGGACGTCGTTATCAGGAGAAAGAATACTGGCGTTCAACGGATCGGAGCGTGGAATGTCAGATCCCTTAATCGGGCAGGTAGGTTAGAAAATTTAAAAAGGGAAATAGATAGGTTAAAGTTAGATATAGTGGGAATTAGTGAAGTTCGGTGGCAGGAGGAACAAGACATTTGGACAGGTGAATACACGGTTATAAATACAAAATCAAATAGGGGTAATGCAGGAGTAGGTTTAATAATGAATAAAAAAAATAGGAGTACGGGTAAGCTACTACAAACAGCATAGTGAACGAATCATTGGGGCCAAGATAGACACGAAGCCCATGTCTACTACGACAGTACAAGTTTATATGCCAACTAGCTCTGCAGATGACGAAGAAATTGATGAAATGTATGAGGAGATAGAAGAAATTATTCAGGTAGTGAAGGGAGACGAAAATTTAATAGTCATGCGTGACTGGAATTCGAAAGTATGAAAAGGAAGAGAAGGAAACATAGTAGGCAAATATGGTTTGGGGCCAAGAAATGAAAGAGGAAGCCACCTGGTAGAATTTTGCGCAGAACATAAATTCATCATAGCTAACATTTGGTTCAAGAATCATGAAAGAAGGTTGTATACATGGAAGAACCCTAGAGATACTAGATGGTATCACATATATTATATAATGGTAAGACAGAGATTTAGGAACCAGGTTTTAAATTGTAACACATTTCCAGCGGCAGATGTGGACTCTGACCACAATCTATTGGTTATGAACTGTAGATTAAAACTGAAGAAACTGCAAAAAGGTGGGAATTTAAGGAGATGGGACTTGGATAAACTGTCTAAACCAGAGGTTGTACAGAGTTTCAGGGAGAGCTTAAGGGAACAATTGACAGGAATGGGGGAAAGAAGTACAGTATAAGAAGAATTGGTAGCTCTGAGGGATGAAGTAGTGAAGGCAGTAGAGGGTCAAGTAGGTAAAAAGACGAGGGCTAGTAGAAACCCTTGGGTAACAGAAGAAGTATTGAATTTAATTGATGAAAGGAGAAAATATAAAAATGCAGTAAACGAAGCAGGCAAAAGGAATACAAACGTCTCAAAAATGATATCGGCAGGAAGTGCAAAATGGCTAAGCAGGGATAGCTAGGGAACAAATGTAAGGATGTAGAGGCTTATCTCACTAGGGGTAAGATAGACACTGTCTACAGGAAAATTAAAGAGACCTTTGGAGAAAGGAGAACCACTTGCATGAATATCAAGAGCTTTGATGGAAACCTAGTTCCAAGCAAAGAAAGGAAAGCAGAAAGGTGGAAGGAGTATATAGAGGGTCTATACAAGGGCGATGTACTTGAGGACAATATTATGGAAATGGAAGTGGATGTAGGTGAAGACGAAATGGGACATATGATACAGCGTGAAGAGTTTGACAGGGCACTGAAAGACCTGAGTCGAAACAAGGCCCCAGGAGTAGACAACATTCCATTAGAACTATTGACAGCCTTGAGAGAGCCACTCCTGACAAAACTCTACCGTTTGTTGAGGAAGATGTATGAGACAGGTGAAATACCCTCAGACTTCAAGAAGAATATAATAACTCCAATCCCAAAGAAATCAGGTGTAGACAGATGTGCAAATTGCCGAACTATCAGTTTAATAAGTCACAGATGCAAAATACTAAAGCGAATTCTTTACAGACCAATGGAAAAACTGATAGAAGCCGACCTCGGGGAAGATCAGTTTGGATTCCGTAGAAATGTTGGAACACGTGAGGCAATACTGACTCTACGACTTATCTTAGAAGAAAGATTAAGAAAAGGCAAACCTACGTTTCTAGCATTTGTAGACTTAGAGAAAGCTTTTGACAATGTTGATTGGAATACTCTCTTTGAAATTCTGAAGGTGGCAGAGGTAAAATACAGGGAGCGAAAGGCTATTTACAATTTGTACAGAAAGCAGATCGCAGTTATAAGAGTCGAGGGGTATGAAAGGGAAGCAGCGGTTGGGAAGGGAGTGAGACAGGGTTGTAGCTTCTCCCCGATGTTATTCAATCTGTATATTAAGCAAGCAATAAATAAAACAAAAGAAAAGTTCGGAGTAGGTATTAAAATCCATGGAGAGGAAATAAAAACTTTGAGGTTCGTCGATGACATTGTAATTCTGTCAGAGACAGCAAAGGACTTGGAAGAGCAGCTGAACGGAATGGACAGTATCTTGAAAGGAGGGTATAAGATGAACAACAACAAAAGCAAAACGAGGGTAATGGAATGTAGTCGAATTAAGTCAGGTGATGCTGAGGGAATTAGATTAGGAAATGAGACACTTAAAGTAGTAAAGGAGTTTTGCTATTTGGGGAGCAAAATAACTTATGATGGTCGAAGTAGAGAGGATATAAAATGTAGAATGGCAATGGCAAGGAAAGCGTTTCTCAAGATGAAAAATTTGTTAACATCGAGTATAGATTTAAATGTCAGGAAGTCGTTTCTGAAAGTATTTGTATGGAGTGTAGCCATGTATGGAAGTGAAACACGGACGATAAATAGTTCAGACAAAAAGAGAATAGAAGCTTTAGAAATGTGGTGCTACAGAAGAATGCTGAAGATTCGATGGGTAGATCACATAACTAATGATGAGGTATTGAATAGAATTGGGGAGAAGAGGAGCTTGTGGCACAACTTGACTAGAAGAAGGGATCGGTTGGTAGGACATGTTCTGAGACATCGAGGGATCACCAATTTAGTACTGGAGGGCAGCGTGGAGGGTAAAAATCGTAGAGGAAGACCAAGAGATGAATACACTAAGCAGATTCAGAAGGATGTAGGCTGCAGTAGGTACTGGGAGATGAAGAAGCTTGCACAGGATAGAGTAGCATGGAGAGCTGCATCAAAGCAGTCTCAGGACTGAAGACCACAACAACATGTAGGGACACCATTGGTACGAGTGTTATAGCTCATTACAAAAATTACTAGATATATTGAAGAATATTATCCAGAAGTCTAAACATCTGCATTATGAGAAGAAGATAAATACATCCAGCAATAAAATAATAACAATGTGGGATATAGTTAAGTCAGAGACAGGTAGGACCAGAATTGAGGAGGAACAAATAGCTCTAAAAATAAATGAAACCCTGGTAATAAATGTATGTTTTGTTGCAAACCATTTAAACAAGTATTTTGTCTCTGTTACTGATAGCAGGAGGTCGTCACGTTCAGAAAATAATGCAATGGAATTTCTGAGACCAGTGCACACAATCAATCTCAGTAAAATGGATTTGACACTTACTTTACCCAAAGAAGTTCAATCCATCATAAAGTACTTGAAATCAAAGCATTCTAGTGCTTATGATAACATATCAACAAAGTTAATAAAAGAATGATCATGTGAGCTTAGTCATATCTTAAGTTATATGTGTAAACAATCACTTATCACAGGAACATTCCTGGACTGGCTTAATTATGCTGAAGTTATACTTCTCCACAAGAAAGGGGACAACGGAATGCCGTCAGATTACCGACCAATCTCACTTTTGGCAGCTCTTTATAAATTTTTTGAAATGGTTTTGTTCGAGTGTCTGCTTAAGTACCATAGTGAAAATAACATTCTGTCAAAGTCACAGTTTGGGTTTCTTTAGGGTTCTGATATTGAGAAGGCTATTTACACTTACAGTGAAAATGTCCTTAATTCATTAGACAACAAATTAGAGGCAACTGGCATATTGTGTGACCTGTCAAAGGCTTTTGACTGTGTGAATCACAGCATTCTTTTAAGTAAATTAAAATATTATGGCATCAATGGTAGTGCTGCAAAGTGGTTTCAGACATATCTTACTAATATAAAACAAAGGGTATCATTGGGCAACATTTCAGCAGTAGGCAATCAGACATCATCTGACTGGAATGAAATTACATGTGGTGCTCCCCAAGGTTCCATACTACATCCACTACTTTTTCTTGTATATTAATGACCTGTTATCTGTTACAATACCAGATGTCAAGTTTGTCTTGTTTGCAAATGATACAAACATTGCAATAAATAGTAAATCAAATACAAATTTAGAAAGGGCAGCTAATCAAATTTTTACTGATATTAATAAGTGGTTCATAGCCAATTGACTGACATTAAACTTTCAAAACACCCACTATACGCAGTTCAGAACTTCCAAAAGATTTCTTCTAGTGTGTGTATAAAATATGAAGACATGGAAATAGGAGAAGTTGAGAGTGTAAAATTCCTGGGATTAAAACTTGATAATAAATTCAGTTGGGAGCGACATACTAACGAACTGATAAAGCGCCCTAACAAGTCTGTGTTTGCAATTCGAATGATGTCAGACATAGGAGATATAAATATAAAAAACTGATATATTTTGTTTATTTTCTCTCCATTATGTCTTATGGTATCATATTTTGGGGTAACTCCACCAACTGTGAAAAAATGTTTAGAGTACAGAAACGTATAAAAGTAATGTGAAGTGTAAATCCAAGAAAATCATGTCGAAACCTATTCAAAGAATTGGGTATACTAAGCACAGCTTCTCAGTATATTTATTCCTTAATGAACTTTCTTGTAAAATACACATCTCTTTTTCCATCTAACTACTTAGTACACAATAACAATACTAGGAATAAGAACAACATACATAAAGATTTAAAATCACTTACTTTTGCCCAGAAAGGAATCCAGTACTCAGCAACACATATTTTCATTATGTTACCAACAACCATTAAGAGTTTAGTTTCAGACAAGGCACAATTTAAACATAACTGAAAAGAATTTTTGGTGGCCAGCTCTTTCTGTTCCATCCATGACTTTCTCAACACGTGCAGTAGACAATTTTAATGAAAATTTATTATACTATAATTTTGACAGTACTTGGTTGTAACAGCCAAGTAACTACCTACTGTGTGACTGATGGATGTATGGAAAGCAAATGTAAGTCTTAAGTCTGTAAATAGTGGAAGTTTAATTTTAAATCTTGTACATAATTTGACTGTTGTTAACTGAGGATCATTGAAATAAATAATTTACTTTAAGTTTTGACAATACTTGGTTGTAATAGCCAAGTAAGTAGCTACTGTGTGAACGGTGGATTTAATGAAAGCACATGTAAGTATTTAACGTGTAAATATTAGAAGTTTAATTTTTATTCATGTACGTGATTTTACTGTTTATTGACTGAGGATCACTAAAATTAATGAATCTCAAGTTTTTCTAATTACATTTTTGTATTGTGTTTATGTGCCATGTTCCACACCTTGGAGGATCCCCTCTTTTGTGGGTCTATGGAATGAATAATTAATCTAAATCTTAATAACCGTTAATAATTCTCCATCACTTCCAGCCATTCATCTTCCCACCGATTCTTTTAACCCTGTCCTCAACAACGAGAATATAGCACGTCAGAGCCGGCCGGAGTGGCCGAGCGGTTAAAGGCGCTACAGTCTGGAACCGCACTGCTGCTACGGTTGCAGGTTCGAATCCTGCCTCGGGCATGGATGTGTGTGATGTCCTTAGGTTAGTTAGGTTTAAGTAGTTCTAAGTTCTAGGGGACTGATGACCATAGCAGTTAAGTCCTATAGTGCTCAGAGCCATTTGAACCACAGCACGTCAGACGTAAGCACGTTGAGCCACCTGAATTACAAAACACGGTTCCTTGGCTGCCACATACGAGGGTTGGAACTTTAATAGTGACAAGTATTTATTTACAGCTCGTACAAAATAGATACCTGTTTCAAAGTTTTACCAACCTTCAAAGTAGTCACCAGCATTGTGTAACCCACTGCCAGCGATGTGGAAGTCGTAGGATACTCATAGCAGTGCCAGTTGTGTTGACAGTTTGAGCGGTGTGGTCTAGTGCCCGACGAATTTGTAGCAATTCTGAAACGAATGCCGTGAAGTGTTTCCTTCAGTTTAGAAATCGACTTGAACCCACGAGGGCTTAAGTCAGAGGAGTGCCGTAGGGGGTATAACACTTAGCTGCCCAATCAGCCAAACAAACCAGTCACAGCTTGCACTGTACGTGCGTGAGCATTGTCTTGCAAAATGATGGTCAGGTCCTGCACAAAGTGTCATCCCTTCTCTGTCTATGCTGTTCATTTTTGGAACACAACCTACGATCAATTTAGAGACAGAAGTGATGACACTTTCTGCTGGACTTGACCATCATTTTGCAGGACAATGCTCAAGCACGTACATCGCAAGCTGTTTCTGATTTGTTTGACTGATAGGGCTGCTAAGTGGTATACCACCTACTGCACTGCCCTGACCTAAGCCCCAGTGAGTTCAACTCGATTTCTAAACTGAAGGAAACACTTCACAGCATTCGTCGGGCAATAGACCGTGTCGCTAGAACTGGCAGCACAATTGGCACTGCTAAGAATATCCTACGTCTTCCACATCGCTGGCAACGGGTTATACACAATGCTGGTGACTACTTTGAAGGTCAGTAAAGCTTTGAAACACGTATCTATTTTGTACGAGCTGTAAATAAATATTTGCCACGTTAAAAGTTCCGACCCTCGTAAGTTAGTTCATTCCTCTGAATTCCCTTGTGAGAACGCCGTAGCCTTTGGATTTAGATATGGCGTGATGAATGTTGTGGACGTATCTGTCTGCTGGGTACATCCGCTTAATAAATTTCAGGGCACTCAAAGAGTCGGACCAGATGACGAATTTGTAGTATGCCCGTTTCAGCTCCAGTGCCATCAGGATGGCTTGCAGTTCTCTACCTTCGTTTGCTGTACGAAATGCGAGGGCACACTCAGGGAAAGCCACTGAGAAGCCAAGAGAACCTTTCTATTTATGTTAAGTGGTGTCTGCTGTGAAGTGGTCGTAACAGAGCTAGGACAAAGTAAACACATTTCGGAGACTTATCTTGAAAGTTGCTCTTCACTATGGATTTGAACGTCAGAATACGATAGAGATTGATAACTGGCATTTCTAAGAGATTAAGCTGCGACATAAACAACTACCAGCCTTGCAATGCCGTTCAAAATTATAGTCTAATATTACAAATCATATCTGCGGCAAAATTGAAAGCTTCAGTATAATGAATTTCCTAGAAAGAGAAAATCAGTCGTCCATGTATGAGCATAGATTTAGAAATCATCGCGAGAGCTAAGCACAGCTCGCCCTTTTCACACGCAATATCCTACGAATAATAGGCGCACACCAGCAGACTGATTCTATATTCATAGATATCCTGCAGGCATTCAACATCCCACCACACTGTAGACTGTCACCAAAATTCCGAGTCTTTGAGTGGTTTCTCAAATATGTGACTGGCTCAAAGACTTCTTGAGTGTTAAAAACCACTAAGATTTCATCGACTGCAAAGGCCTGTCAGAGGTAACGTCAGTAGTGCCCCAGGCATATGTCATAAGACCTTACTTCTGCTCCGTACATTAATGATTTGTCAGATATAGTGGCGATCAATCTGAGACTATGCTGAAGACGCTGCTGTGTACGGGAAACTGTCATCGATGAGTGCCCATGGGGGGATTCAAGTGACTTTGAAAAAGTTTCAATTTTGTGCAAAGAATGACAGCTTACTCTAACCGTAGATAAATATGAGTTAGTGACGTTGAGTGGGAAGAACGTCCGTTTAGTGTTCCAATATAGTATTATGCTAGACTCAGTCGCTTTGATTTGTAAGCGTAACGATGCGAAGCAGCATGAAATGGACTGAGCACATAAAGTCAGCTTTAGAGAAGGCGAATGGCGGGGTACGGCTTTCCGCGAGAGTTCTGGGAAAGGGTGGTGCATCTGCGGAGGCGACTGCATGCATTACGCTTTTGCGACGGTCTTCAGTACTCCTACAGTGCACGGTATCGTCGTGAAATGTGAGATGTGGAACTGACGTATTTTAATGTGTTTTGCGCCGGCACAGTGACAAAGTCCATAAAAGCGTCGCATTTTTCTCTTTTTTCACACGGAATTCACGTCAGAGACAGTTGTGCCCGTAACTATCATTCGAAAGACAAATTTTTCGAAAAACACAATCAGATGGCGATGTATCCACAGATGTGTGGAATATAGGATGTTAGACGATTGCATTTTTTCAGTGTAATGCATGTAACAGAGGTAGCTCGAAATTGTTGATGGGGGCGTAATTATTTAATATCTCAAGTATGAAATAAAATCATTATCTTAAAAATAAAGCAGCCTACGCTAGAAAACGACTTCCCTAATACCTTGCAAAAACATGTAAGTACATATTTAAATATGTAATGAAACGCCAAAGAAACTGGTACACTTGCCTAATATCGTGCAGGGCCCCCGCGAGCACGCAGAAGTGCCGCAGCACCAAGTGGCATGGACTCGGCTAATGTCTGAAATAATGTTGAAGGGAACTGACACCATGAATCCTGCACAGCTGTCCATAAGTCCTTAAGAGTACGGGGGGGGGGGGGGGGGGGTTGGAGATCTCTTCTGAACAGCACTTTGCAAGGCATCCCAGATATCCTCAATAATGTTCATGTCTGGAGAGTTTCGTGGCCAGTGGAAGTATTTAAACTAAGAAGAGTATTCCTGGAGCCACTGTCGGAATGCAGGACTGACGTGAAAGGATGCAGGTGATCAGACCAGGGTACTTACGAACGTGTCACCTGTCGGAGTCGTATCTACAAGTATCAGAGGTCCCATATCACTCCAATTGCACACGCCCCACACCATTACAGAGCCTCCATCAACTTGATCAGTCCCCTGCTTACATGCAGGATGAGATTGCCTCCATACCCCTACACGTCCAATCCGCTCAATGCAAATTGAAACGAGACTCGTCCGACCAGGCAAAGCACTTCCGGTCACCAATAGTCCAGTTTCGATGTAGAAGGGCCCAGGCGAGGCATGAAGCTTTGTGTAGTGCAGTCATCAAGGGTGCACGAGTCGGCGTTCGGCTCCGAAGGCCCATGTCAATGGTGCTACGTTGAATGGTTCGCACGCTGACACTTTTTGATGACCCAGAATTGAAATCTGCGGAAGGGTTGCATTTCTGTCACGTTGAATGAATCTCTTCAGTCGTCGTCGGATTTCTGATATTCACGGTACACTCGTAAAATGGTCGTACGGGAAAATCCCCACTTCATCGCGACCTCCGAGATGCTCCGTCCTTTCGCTCGTGCGCCGACTAGAACACCACGTTCAAACTCTTGATAGCTTGCCACTGTAGCAGCAGTAACCGATCCAAAGACAAGTGTCTCGCTCAGTTATGTAGGCGCATGTAGCGCCGAATTCTGCCTGTTTACGTACCTTTGTATTTGAATAAGCAAGCCAGTAATATTTTCTTTCGCGCTTCCGTGTATTGTCCACGGAGCAACTGTTGTAACTACTCTTTCATTCTCTGGAGACTGATATTGGCAAGAAGCTGACGTCAGAGCTGGAGCTACACCCATTCCATCGAAGACGCATCTGGATATGTTGCAGGCAGCGGGAGCGTCTGAACATGACGCAGAAAGTTCATGCAGACACTCGCAATCTGTATCCAAGCATTGTCCTGTTCAAATATGGCAGCATGTCTCATGACAGGCAACACATGAAGATGGAGAAAGTCCTTGACGTACCGTAGTGCCGTCAATGTTGCCTCAGTCACTACCATCCGTGACCTGATGTGGGACAGCCGGTGCGGCCGAGCGGTTCTAGGCGCTTCACTCTGGAACCGCGCGACTTTTACGGTCGCAGGTTCGAATCCTGCCTCGGGTATGGATGTGTGAAATGTCCTTAGGTTAGTTAGGTTTAAGTAGTTCTAAGTTCTAGGGGACTGATGACCTCAGATGTCCCATAGTGCTCAGAGTCAATTCTGAACCTGATGTTGTCATATGCGATGGCTCTTCTGACAGCGACGTCAGGAGTTACACTGGTGTGCCTCTTCAAAATATTGAGAAATTAGGACCTCTTCCCAGTTCGCCCTCTTACTGAGCGGAGGAGTGCAGAAGCACGATTTATCGCTGAACACAATGTGACGCCATTCACCAGCATTCCACGCTTCCGGTCACAGCACTACTCGATACGAGCAGTTTGTATTTTGGTGGTAACGGCAGCATACGCTTGGGACAGTGATTCCACAGTCGGTTTCCAGAATGAAATTTTCACTCTGCAATGGAGAGACGATGTACTGGCGGGATTACAGCTCCGAGGACGGGACGTAAGTCTTGCTTGAATACCTCAATCGATAGAGCACTTTCCCGCGACGAGCAAAGGTCCCAAGTTCGAGTGTCGTGGAGGCACACAGTTATAATGTGCCAGGAAGTTTACCATGGCTGTCTGCTGCTAGTCTCTTACTAGTCGTGCCAGATAACACATAGTGTTGTAGGGTATTCACAACATCGTCTCGTATGGTAGACGCAGGTGTGGAATGGTTGCTTGTAGCCTTCAGACGTGATGGACTGGAACCCTGACGAAAAATATGTATTCCCTTTCTCATGTAGTCCACCACTGGGTCACTGTCACATCCGGAAGACCCACAATGACACCCCTTTCAATCTCTGCCACATTATGCTGTACCACACGAGCACGTGGCATGTCATGTCCTTCTAAGCGATCACTAATCATCCGTCGCTCTTAGCACCCCATATATACCGTACCAGGGTTGGTAACAACATTAAACACGAACCTTATTAATGCACTCTGCTCAGCTTTCTACCTGTCACTGTGAATTGCAGCTCTAATGATTTACATAACCATCTATTGACACCCGGTCACCGATTGAGATGGCGCAGCGATTATCACACTGGACTCGCATTCAGGAGGACGACGGTTCAAATCCACGACCGGCCATTCTGATTTAGGTTCTCCGTCATTTCCCTAAACCGCTTCAGGCAAATGCCGAAATGGTTCCTTTAAAACGGAATGGCTGATTTCCATCCTTCTCTAATCCGATGGGATCGATGACATCACTGTTTGGCCCCCTCCCTCAAACCAACCAACCAACCAACCTACATCAGGTTCATGTCTTCAGGGTGCTTCATTATTTGGCGAGGGAACTTTCGGTAACTGAAGAGATAGTCACTCGTACATAACGTCGTACCTGACGAGAAAACATAGCCAACTAATCTTGCGCGTAGACAAATCGATGTTTTTGATGAGGGACTGCGAAGCAAACAGCAAACTCCAGCAATTCATGAAACACCATAGTTTCTATTTTATGAAGAAAAAAAATGAATTTGTTGCACAAAGAAGAATCTTTTAGGTTATAATGACGAAAACTTGATGTGATGAGAAATGATGTTTTTTTTTTAATTTTGCATGTGAGATCTTATTTTAAAATACAGAACATATTCTTGTAGTATGTCTTTTTTAGGATAAATCAAGAGAACAGGTTTCCCTGACTAAAGAGTATCTACAGCAGTTTAAAAAATACTGAAACTATCACTCACAAGACAGATTTTAACAGTGCAAATATCACACATACCAAATTTCACAAAGAAAAACAAACCATAGGAATGAGTAACATGCGACATTTAACAGACTTACCAATCCTCCATCAAAACATGCAATCAACAAAAAATAAAATAAAGCTATTAGAAGTTGAGCTCCAATCATTGGAATACACAGTAGTTTGTGTTACTGAGCACTGGTCCAACATGTAGTACTACCATTCTAAGAAAAGGCAAACTGTTACTGCAGAACTACTTCAAGGGGTGGAGGATCATGCATTTATATCAGAAAAGGAACGCAGTTCAAATCAAGACTTGACCTCAGTACAGTAAGTGAAAGACAAATACTTCGAAATTTCAGCTATTGAATTAACAGGGCTTGATATCACCAAGAAATTAATCATTTTGTGTGTGTGTAGATATCCCAGTGGTAGTGAGGACACTATTTCAATAAATTAATGGAAGTTCAATATGAAGTCTCAAGTACAAAGGTCAAAATAATTCAGTGTGAGGACATTAATATCAACACTAATATCATAAATGAATCCAGCAGCACCCTCATAAACATCGTTCAAAGTTTTGGCCTGTCCCTATTGGTCAATATTGCAACAAGGGTTACTACGATGACTGCATCAGTAACTGACCATATGGCCACAAATATGGACAGGGAAAAATGTGTTGTAGCTGTAAAAGATCTCAGGCTATCAGACCAACTCTGTCAAATAACATCAGTAAAATCAGGCATCGAATCATTCCCTATACTCATCATCATCATCTTGGACAGTTTCCAGCCACTGGCTGGGTCTGTCGGGAACACAAGCCTCTCCATCGTGTTCTGTCTTTCCACCATTCCCCCTCTTCCACCTTCGTCCAGTTATCTCCTCTTCTCGTCACACATTCCTTCACTCCCTTCACCAATCCATCTCTTGGTCTTCCCCTGGGCCTCTTCCCCTCCAGTTGCAGATCAAACATCCTCTTTGGAATTCTTCCCTCATCCATTCTCTTCATGTGTCCATCCACTGCAGTCTTGATTTTTCTATCCTGTCCTGTACTGGTTCCTCCTTTAGTCTTTCCCTCACATACACATTTCGCAATCTGTCTCGTCTTGTTACACTCAACCTGCTCCTCTGGAACTTCATTTCACTAGCTTGTATTCTACTTTTGTCGCTTTTGTGCATTACCCATGTCTCACTTCCGTATGCCAATATGGGGACAAAGTAGGTTCGGTATATAATTCCCTTGGATTTCTGTGGCACCTCCTTGCTCCAAATAAGCCCCCTAACGCATTTGAAGAACTGCCCTGCTTTTCTGCACCTTTCATTTATTTCCATTGCGTTTCCCCCCTTACTTTCAATCATGCTTCCCAGGTACTTGAAGTTCTCTACCACTTGTATTTTTCCCCTCCACAAGTTATATCCACATTTGGTCTATTCCCTATACTAATAGCCTACAAACTACATCTAACAAAAGTCAAAACAAACGATTTTTCAAGAGAACTATCAAAACAAAGCTGAGATGAAGTGTGTAAGGAAACCAATGTAAATATTAAATTCCCCAAATTCTCCACATTATTTAAAATGAACTTTGAAAGGGCACTCCCAGAAGTATGAATGTCTGTATCAACATCATACAAAAACAAATGGATAACAGCAGTTATTAAGAAGTCCTCCCAAACACTTAAGTATATCAGTTCCATGAAAAGGAGTAGCAATGATCCAGAATTCTTAAATTTCTTTCATAGATACAAAAAGGTCTAGAAGGAAGTGTTGATTGCTGCAAAAAAGTCATTTAACGACAAAACAATATATCATGCAGATAACAAAAGCAAAGCAGTCTGGTATGTTATAAAAAAGGAAATGGGGAGAGCAAACAGATGCAGAATAACATACTACTAAGGTAGAGGGATAAGGTAATAAATGATCCACAACACTTAGCAAACTATGGAAACGAGCATTTTACAAGTATTGCAGAGAAGTTACAGCAGAAATTGCCCAAACCAAATATAAAACCTGTAAATAATGTTGCACTACGTACAATGATGTTACTTCCAACCACAGAGAATGAAGTCAATAGAATTGTTCCAAAAATAAAATATCAGTAGGCTTATATATAGTACCAATGTGTGTACTGAAACAATCCATGGATATTGATGAACTCTTTCTAGAGGGTCAATCAATAAACTTTTCTCCAAACCAATTTCAATAACAAGCGGCAAACAATCAGTTATCATCAAAGAGTATGATTAGGGAAAGGATTAATTCGTCCCAACGCTTCACTTTAGATTTTGCATTTATTTTCACACCCTTCAGTGCAAACCACAGAACACGCAAGTGTAACAATGAGAGAATATGTGCACTCGTAATATTTGGTATACAACTTAAGAATTAGTTAATGAACAATAGGAATCTATGATTACTCCTTTAAACAAACATATATTCACGACCATAAACGATAAGGATCAACGATTAATAAAGTCCCATAGAACTAGAGCAAGAATCACCTTTTCAATCTCTGAATGAAGTCGGTAGGTGATGTTTGGGACAATCAGACGTACATTAATTGTTACACCGTTAAGGACGATTAGTCATTAAGAATTATAACTACAGATTAAAGAAAGTTCATCTAAAGCAGTTAACATCAATAGGAAATAATTAAGTCACGTCTCACCAAATGCATCAAAATCAAGTTTTTCAGTTCGATAACAATGTTGGATCGTCGAATACGCCGGACTACCGATCAGAAGGCTATATTTTACCAAACAGCAATTTCTCCAAACCCAGAACTATCTTAATAGTGTACAATCCTTATGTTATCCAGAACTACTCAAATTCGCCTTTGTTGGGCATAACAGTGGAGTAGATAATTAACGTCTTACTTCATTCTCCTGGAACATTGAGCGGCAATAGACGCTGGGGCAACTCTTACCCCAGCGTGGCTCAGGAAAGAGGATGGCTCCACCAGGAGGGGGAAACATTTACCCTAACTGGAAAGGGAACTCGTCTAACACGAGCCACTAATTTGGACGAAGATCAGTTGGCGATTTTTGATTATTACCCAAAGCTTGCTGGCCAGCGGACGAAAATTACAGAGGTAAAGGTAGCTTTATTTGTGCACACAAGAACTGATAACTTCTGCAAATGAGATTCCGGCAGAACTACCGCCGTGGTACCACTACGGGAATTCGGGACTGAGAAGAGCAAGTCAACAACGGTCTCTAAGCAATAGACCCAATATTTCAGACAGACCGAGCAACCGACATCAGTCGTGGCTAGGAGGATTACGAAATATAAACTCTAGCACTAATATAACTAAATAGAGCACTTTAATGCCACGGGGACCAAACTCCTTAACACAAGAATATGTACACAATAACAGTGACTAAAGTTAAATACGCCTACGTACTAAAACACAACAGATATTAGCGAACATTAACATAATCTCGCATTTCAGACATCCATAAAATTAACTGGCCACAGTTCACTCTATCTCTCCACCAGACAGTACAAGGTTATTTAAACGTTTTACAACGTGCTCATACAAACAGTGACCTACGCCGTCCATGCGAAAACAACGGCTTGCAGAAGGTCCACAGCCAAACGACGCGCGCCTTAAATAAGTGAGCATGTTAGCATGGCGTTCAAATGCACGATGATGCAAGGGGGCAGTAACACACACGCAAGGCAATTTCCGAAAAAACTCAAAGCAGAGAAACGTTGCCACAGTTATTAATAGCTCCCACAACACCGGGAGATTGGCCCCGCCAGACGACGGCCGTTGCACTAACTAGATGAAAAATCTTACTTTCAGTGACGACACCACCTTTTGGAGGTTACTGGCCGCCGCAGACGGACTTCATAGCTTCCCCAGCCCATGAACGGAATCCAAACGTTGTCCACAGATTTGCAGCCTCTTGTGTCCTCACGCCCCGGGTTTTGGGCCCATCCAGAGTTAACATAGAGAGACTAGCGATCCGCTCCAGAAAGTGACATTGAATGTAAAGAAAACTAATGCCATAAATTTCAGTTTGAAGAGGGGAAATGACAACGTTAAATTAAATGTAGATGGCACCTCTACAGACTGTGCAACAAATGCAAAATTTCTAGGAATGAATATTGATTCTCAGTTGAAGTGGTGTGAACACACAGAGGTACTTGCAAATAGAATGTCATCAGCTTGTTACGCCCTTAGAAACCTATCATCAGTGTGTAACATGGAGTGTCTTTTAGTTACATAGTATTCATAAGTACACTCAGTTCTTAGCTGTGGCATTCTTTTTTGTAGAACTAATGCACAAAATATGAACACAATTTTCAAACTCCAGAAAAGAGACATAAGAATAATAACCAAAAAAGTAGTAGAGCTGATCGTAAAGATCTATTCAAAACACTGGGGATTTTAACCACACCATGTGAATACATTTACCAGTCAGCTGTACACCTCAAAAATAACATTGCTAATTACTGCGCAAACAGCTCTGTCCATGACCATGGAACAAGAACTAGACCCAACTTACATTTACCAAGAAAAAATAAACGTAAAACTCAAAACAGCATTTTCTACCAAAGAATAAAAGTGTACAATAAATTACCAAAGGAGATTAAAGAAACAGCAACAATACATTAATTTAAAAAGGCAGCTAAAAAGTAACTATTATGCAATACATTTTATACATTAAAGGAGTATTTAGATAAAACACTATCTAAATATATTGTAATAATGACTGTAAAACATCCAACATTTCTTTTCGAGAAAAATGTAGCTCCAAGGCAAGAATAGGAGAATAATAACACCTCTTCGTCTTTCTGAGCTCAGCATCCCACTCATTATGAGGGATGCTGACTCAGTTTTTCAGGATAGCAAATGGGAAGTTGTGATACAGAAAATGGTCCGAAGATCACCAGTGTGTGTGTGTGGTGAGTGAAGTGTAATGAAACAATATGTGTATAGTGTGGGTAGTGACTGATAGTGAATATGAGTGAACAGTGTGGCATTACATTATTTAATAAGTTATTCGCAAAAAAAGTATTGTATACCAGGAGTAAACCTAATGACTGTCTCTAAACAGAAGTCTGTAAATGTATGTGTTTATGAATTAACTTATTTTAAATTGGTCCGAACTTGTAAATACTTTGAGACGTCCTATAACCTTGTGAGAAGAGATCTACGGATGAATAGAGCTACTACCACTACTACTACTACTACTTTTATAAACACAAGATTCGGATTCAAGGATTCACTGTATTACATGTCATAATTCCTGAGAGACTTTCACTGCTACAACTTCATATCACTGAATATTACTGCATTGTCCCTACAGAATACATTAATTTCATTTCAGTGAATTAATTGGCCTTTCCGTTCTGCGACAGAGGTGATGTGGCTCTTTCTTAAAGTACTAGTGGGTGACCAAGGCCTGCTCAGTGTGATATACCCATATTTGAGACCATCACGATAGGCTGTCTGAAGTACGAGGGGCGTTCAGAAAGTAAGCTCCGATCGGTCGCGAAATGGAAACGACTATGAAAATCCGATAAAGCTTTGCACAGATGTGTTGGGTAGTGTCTCTAGTATAACCCCAGTTAGCATCACGTCGCTCTTCTCATTTCTGAGCTCGCAGTGAGTGCGTAAAGATGTCTAGAAAATAGTGTCTGCCGCCAAGTACGAGGGCCTGGTGAGAAATTTCGCCTGAAGCTATGCAGCTAACATTACATAACTGTCGTGCTGTTTCTTCTTCAAGACAATTCTCAGCCGCATTCTGCAGGGGCAATGAAGATGCTCCTGCATCGTTTTCAAATGGAAATGTGAGATTACCCACAATACAGTCCGCAATTGTCTCCCCCTGAGTTTCATCTCTGGTCACATGAACCGCTGTCTTTGAAGACAACATTTTGACAACGAGGTGTAGGCCAGCGTGGAGAATTGGCGGAAAGCACTGGCGGCTGCCTTCTATGATGAGGCTATTGAAAAGTTGGTACAACGCTATGACAAAAGTCTAAGTCAGAACGGCGACTACGTAGAGAAGTAGCTGAAAGGTGTAGCTAATTGTTACAAGTAAAACATTCCTGATGTTCACTGTGGTTTCAATTTGGCAATCAATCGGAGCTTACTTTCTGAACAGGCCTCGTATAATAGCTCTCCGGTACTATTTCCAATTATTATTCTTGACAAGACTTCTAGATGGTCACTGATGTCTTCTGAAAGCAAGAATTCTCGATACTTCTTATTGCACTTAGCATAAATATTCTTCCAGTCACTTTCGAGAATTACCAACGTGTTGATACCAACTTCTGGTAAACTCTTATGATGCAAGATTTATTTTTTCCCCCTACCTCTTATATGTTATGTGAGTTATTCAGTTAAGTATGCATATAATTAGCACAAGACGGCTGAATCAAGTGCAAATGGATGGTATGGTGGCAGTGATGCAGAAAGATCGTATTATGTTTCTTTACATTTCCGGAGACCAACGATGTTGTTCGTAAAAGCAGGGAAAAATTGAAATGAGTCTCAGGTATTGAAACAGTTGTCTCCTTAATTTATGCAACCCTGGGTATTAAGTATTTGAATCTAAAAATTGGAGATAAAAAGAACAAATTTTGAAATCAGGGACAAAAAGAAAACAAGCAGAAAGTATTTTCGCCGTCATCAGTTTTGACAAGGCTTTTCGTAGGAAGCACAGACTATAGTTTCCGTAACTGTTGTAGTTACATGCTGTGTAGTTCGAAACAGAATTCTGCTGCCGGAACGGGAACTTCGTCGATCTAAAACAACAAACAAAAAGTGGGAAGGGTAGTCTGCTCCACTTTTCCTCGTGGGACTACCCCCCTCCCCCCTTTACTTCTCGGTTATGATCCACGTTCGGCACCTGTTCTCC
This sequence comes from Schistocerca americana, assembly GCF_021461395.2. NCBI lineage: Eukaryota > Metazoa > Arthropoda > Insecta > Orthoptera > Acrididae > Schistocerca > Schistocerca americana. Next base: position 246,861,245 of record NC_060124.1, on the reverse strand, counting down.
TATCCCTTATTTCCGGTCCATTCGCTCTTCACTCAATTTAAACTCTATCCGTCGCAAATCCCCAACTTCCTCCCGTTCGGCCTCCGCCGCACCTCCCCAGCCATTCGCTGCCACCCCGCTGCACGCACGCAAAGAAGGAAGAGGATTTCATTTTTTTAAATGTAGTCGAAGTTTAGGGCTAATAAATCTTTGTTAAGATGTAATGAAAACTTCATTGCTCACAAAGGAAAAGATGAGGAATTTATGCCGCCGGCGAGGCGGGCATAGCTACAGGAGAAATCCGCTTAGAAATTCCAATTTTATCTGCGCCGAATACCTCGCACTGCATTTCGTCCAGGCTTCGCCGCACAGCGCCACCGTGAAATTGCTATCTCTGCCGCCGAGACATTTCTGCGAATACAAGAACCGCTCTAAGTGTTGCTCAAAGGCCGGGTGCAGTTTTGTTGAGTGATTACTTCGTAACGTTGAGACATATCTCAAATGTACAGACACTAAAACCTATGTATTACACAAAATTAGGTAAAATTAACTGTCAGACCTTTTTTGCCTCTTTGATACATTTTTTTCCGATGCAGTCATCTACAGCAAACAAACATACAAGCGAGTAGCACATTCGAAATTTTACGATAAAGTAAGCAGGAAAATGAATGAATTATTAGTGAATGTAATGCATTCACTAGCCTCTGCGGTAATTCCCTATCAGTAGTTACTGACAAAACGTTAGCAGGATTGGTACATAAGTAATTACAGTGACGTCATGTTCACTCAGTAAATTAATTTCTCAACACTTTACGGTTTTCACTCTATTCGACACCTACATCCAAATCTACATCTACGTGATTACTCTGCTATTCGCAATAAAGTGCTTGGCAGAGGGTTCAATGAACCACCTTCAGGCTGTCTCTCTACCGTTCCATTCTCGAACGGTACGCGGGAAAAACGAGCACTTACATTTTTCTGTGCGAGCCCTAATTTCTCTTACTTTATCGTGATGATCATTTCTCCCTATGTAGGTGGGCGCCAACAGAATATTTTCGCAATCAGAGAAGAAAACTAGTAATTGAAATTTCATGAGGATATCCCGTCGCAGAGAAAAACGCCTTTGTTTTAATGATTGCCACTCCAATCTACCTATCATGTCTGTGACACTGTCTCCCTATTTCACGGTAATACGAAACGAGCTGCCCTTGTTTGTACGTTTTCGATGTCATCCGTCAGTCCCACCTGATGCGGATCCCATACCGCACAGCAAACTCCAGAATTGGGAGGCCAAGCGTGGTGTAAACAGTCTCTTTAGTACACCTATTGCACCTTCTAAGTGTTCTGCCAATGAATCGCAGTCTTTGGTTTGCTCTACCCACAATATTATCTACGTGATCGTTCCAATTTAGGTTATTTGTAATTGTAATCCGTAAGTATTTAGCTGAATTAACAGCCTACAGATTTGTATGACTTATCGCGTAATCGAAATTTAACTGATTTATTTTAATACCCATGTGAATAACTTCACACTTTTCCTTATTCAGGGTCAATTGCCACTTTTCGCACCATACAGATATCCTATCTAAATCATTTTGCAAGTCGTTTTGATCATCTGATGACTTTACAAGACGGTAAATAACAGCATCATCTGCAAACAATCTAAGACGGCTACTCAGAGTGTCTCCTATGTCGGTAATATAGATCAGGAACAATAGAGGGCATATAACATTTCCTTGGGGATCGCTGGATATTACTTCAGTTTTACTTGAAGACTTTTCGTCTATTACTAAGAACTGTGACTCTTCTGACAGGAAATCACGAATCCAGTCGTACAACTGAGGCGATACTTCCTAGGCACGCAGTTTGGTTAGAAGACGCTTATGAGGAACGGTGTCAAAAGCCTTCTGGAAATCTAAAAATATGGGATCAATTTGACATCCCCTGTCGATAGCACTCATTATTTCATGAGTGTAAAGAGCTAGTTGTGTTTCAAAAGAACGATATTTTCGGAATCCGTGCTGACTATGTGTTAATAAACCGTTTTTTTCGAGGTTCAAAAAATGGTTCAAATGGCTCTGAGCACTATGAGACTTAACATTTGAGGTCATCAGTCCCCTAGAACTTAGAACTACGTAAACCTAACTAACCTAAGGACATCACACACATCCATGCCCGAGGCAGGATTCGAACCTGCGACCGTAGCGGTCGCGCGGTTCCAGGCTGAAGCGCCTAGAACTGCTCGATCACACGGGCCGGCGTTTTTGAGGTTCTTCATAATGTTCGAATACAGTATATGCTCCAAAACCCTTCTGCAAATCGACGTTAGTGATATAAGCTCGTAATTCAGCGGTTTACTCCTACTTCCCTTTTTGGGTATTAGTGTGACTTGAGCAATTTTCCAGTCTTTAGGTACGGACCTTTCTGTGAGAGAGTGGTTGTATACAATTGCTACATATGGAGCTATTTTATCAGCATACTCTGAGAGGAACCTGGGTGGTATACAATCTGGACCGGAGGCCTTGCCTTTATTAAGTGATTTAAGTTGCTTTGTTACACCGAGGATATCTAATTCCATTTTTCTCATCTGAGTAGTTGTTCTTGATTGGAATCCAGGAATATTTACTTCGTCTTCTTTGTTGAAGGAGTTTCGGAAAAGCGTGTTTAATAACTCTGCTTCGTGGCACTGTCATCAGTGACTTCACCGTTGTTATCTCGCAGTTAAGGTATTGGTTGCGTCTTGCCACTGGTGAGCTTTATGTATGACCAGAATCTCTTTGGGTTTTCTCCCAGATTTCGAGACAGAATTTCGTTGCGGAAATTATTAAAAGCGTCTCGCATTGAAGTACGCGCTATATTTCGAACATCACGATGAAATAATGAAAACGAATGTTAATGGCTTGTATGTAGTATAGGATAAATCCGTAAATATTATAAAAATGCATGTATGCATGTGTGTGAGTGTATGTATGTGTGTGTGTGTGTGTGTGTGTGTGTGTGTGTGGCAGTATGATCCATCTCCTCCTAAACCACTCTATCGATTTTAATCAAACTTGGTACACACATCCCTTGCCGGCAGGCAACAATCGTTGTAGGTGTAAGAACCACCTACCATCATAGTCCAGTAGAAATGACGTCATAAACAGTGAGATGTGGGAAAAAGTGCCGCATCATACACGGCGTTTAATTGGATTACTGCTGCGCTGCTAGCAGTACTCACAATAAATTTCGCAAGCAGTATCCACCATGCACCGCTAAAAGCACCTGCACATATCACCGTACGAACATAGTTTATGAAATATGACATGATAAACACTGAGGTACGTGAAAGAATGTCGTATCATGCATGAAGTTTTAATAGATTTATTTAAGACACTCCTACTGCCGAGTCAACTTAAGGGGAGACGTTAATGAAATTGACCAGAAAGTCTTTTCGATTTATTTTTTTACTTATTAGTGCAGCTCATGGACAATAAGTTCCCAAATTTTCAATGTTGAAATCGCATCCGAAGTGCCTGAAAATTAATTAAAAGTGTGACGCGGCCTCCCGGCAGCACCCACGTTTTGAAGCAGCACTTCAATACCAGCTCAGTGAACAACGATTCTGTGTATTACTTTCAACCAAACGTGTGCGGCATACATCTTGAAGCCCGTGATACATACTCTTTGGTTTTATCTAATAAACAATAACAAACTAGCTGCATCGTTTATGACGAAGCAATTCTTTTTTTGCCTTTTACATTGGTGGACACAACAGACTCACAAAGAAGATGATAGCTCTCTTCAATTGTATTATGGCAATGCTATTTCTACGTATTTCCACATGTTGTCAGCAGATGAACATCCTATTCATGATCTGTGCCACATTAGCAGGTGTAAATATCTACAAATTCAGAGGTTAACAACCCCCACATTCACAAGGACTGGCTTCCAAATTGTATCCTGGATCTTGCCAAGACCACTTACAGGTTTCTGGCCGATCTCGCACTTTTCAAAAAGTGTGTTCATGGCAAAACCCAAAATATGGAAACGATGCTCCAAAACAAATTTGCATCAGTCACAGTTGTCAGAATTGCAACTTATGATGCAGTTATTGTATTTAATGACGGGAACGTCAGGAGGATGAAGGTTTTAGAAAGAATGTGCTTCAAGATAGGAAATTTTACTCAAGACATCCTGAGAAAAATAGATTTATAGCGCGTCTCTGGAGCTGAAAAGTCAATTGAAGACCTAATAAAGGAAAGAAGACAGGCTACAAGAAACCAGAAGAGAAGCCTTGGAGGGAAAGACGACAGAGAGTACAAATGTGGTGCCTTCTGAAGAAGTGACATAAGGAAAAAAGTTAGGTTGAACTTTAAATTGCGTTTCCTGAAAAGTTTGTTTTTGAAAGTTTATGTACCTTTTGCTCAGATTCTGTGAATGCTACAATTATGAAATTTTGTACAGATATTTCTGTAAACCTGATAAATGTTGTCTCAAGAGCAAATTTAGAAATTCTGATTGCAAGCTGAGATATGGGGCAAAGTGCTTGGAATTTTGCATGAATTTAAAATTGTACTTGTGGAATTATAATTAAAAATTATAAAATTCTCCTATTTGACCTATCCCAAAAATCTCATGAGAGAAGTTTACAGCATATAAAGAGATGAAACAGAGAAACTTTTGTAACAATATCTTGAATACTTCCGGAGAAAAATGAACATAAATTATTTTTTTAAATAAAACTTCAAATTTCATTGAAAAAAAGTTGAATGCATATAATCGAAGGATTTTAGTTGTAAATGTGTTACTTTCACGTAAAGCGTGGTACAAATTTGATTCCCATATCTATAAAACTGTGGATTTGGTGCATTTTTGAAATAGTGTGTGTTTTTCATCAACATGCCCCCTTAAGGAAATCTTCAACACTTGGCAGCACTTGACAGCTTTCAACAGCGAAGTTTAAACGTCTGTAGGCGAATGCGATAGCCGTCCGTAGGACTATGAAGAGGCGTCGCCGTAGAGACGTTTAGAAAATCGCGTTCTTGACAAGTGAAGCAGCAGCGCCCATCGTAAGGAATTGCTAGGCATCGTGTTCCTTAATTTGCGTACTGTACATATACATTATACATGTTTTTTTGTACGACTGTTTCATAATTTCATTAATACATGGAAATGAAATTTTTTCGATGCTTCACTGCAATCACTGTTCATTTTCTTGTTTTCGTTTATAATGTGTAATTGGCAAAATGAAAAACTGGGCAGTGTCAGATTTGTCAGATGGTTGAAAAATAAAGTGCCTATTAGGCGGAGTACGGAAATCTGGTCCTTTTTCAAGTCGGATCACTTTCTCAGAAACTCATTGTTTTGGCGATGGTGGCGATAAGCTTGAGAAAGATGATGTCAGAGCTTTTCGGGCTATGTCTGGTATACTCATGAGCTACGCAGCCCGTTAACCACCAGTGTAAGGTGAACACACGTTTTGGGCTTGTGGAACGTTTAGTATGTTGAGTGGGGCTGTAAACTGTTCAATTTTCCAGACAGAACCCCTGTTAGCAAATTCATATTTGGAATGCTGTGCGGCTTCAGGGGCACTGTACATAACGGGTCAGTATTTCACATTTCGTTACGGAACGTAACAAGAGCGTCATGTCGTGCAGTACATTACGAAAGGAATTCAAAATTTTAACCTTCAGCTTGGATGCAGAGCGATGTCGGCAGTACAACGGCGGTGCCCGGGGTTGTACATGCAGTAGGTTCATAACACGTATATGGCTTGGAAGAAATTGTGATTACATCAATCAGTGGACGATCAAATGCGAACCACGCTAACACCACTGACTTGCTGAATCTTCTCAGATATGCTCGTCCTGCCCCAACTGATCGAGGTTTTAGGTAGGCAAACTTTATGAGTTGATACAATATACCTGTAGGAGAAGGTAGACGGTAACAGATGGAGTTTGTGTTATTCTAGAGTTTGGAGAGATTGGAATGATATGGAATATTTTCAAAGTGGAGATGGGGTAGATGACGGTCTCGTGTACATGGATGATGATTGTGAGATTTAATACCCATGTTCGATCTACTATTTTTTTCAGTCTATTATTTCTTTTGTACTAGGTGGTTATCAGATGGAGATTCCAGGTAATTATTCAGAAATTTTGTAAATCCTGAAGCTTTTAGTGTTTTACTTAGTAGGTTAGAGGGCTGTTGACACGTTCCTTCATTATAGACGCGGATCACTGAGAATGCGACGACTCAAGGTTTCTAAAAATTAAGGCAACCAATCACCTCTTATGATTCTTACATATTTATTTCCCTTGACCGATTTCAAACGACGTAGCGATTCAGCAGCAGATAGTATACATTTATCGCATGTTTAGGGCATTGTGGGGTTCGTGTAGCTACGGCAACATACAGGGTGGTCCATTGGTCGTGACCGGGCCAAATATCTCACGAAATAAGCGTCAAACGAAAAAACTACAAAGAAGGAAACTTGTCTAGCTTGAAGGTGGAAACCAGATGGCGCTACGGTTGGTCCGCTAGATGGCGCTGCCATAGGTCAAACGTATATCAACTGCTTTTTTAAAGTAGGAACCCCCATTTTTATTACATATTCGTGTAGCACGTAAAGAAATATGAATGTTTTAGTTGGATCACTTTTTTCGTTTTTTGATAGATGGCGCAGTAATAGCAACAAACATATGGCTCACAGTTTTAGACGGACAGTTGGTAACAGGTAAGTTTTTTCAATTAAAATACAGAACGTAGGTACGTCTGAACATTTTATTTCGGTTGTTCCAATGTGATACATGTACCTTTGTGAACGTATCATTTCTGGGAACGCATGCTGTTAGAGCGTGATTACCTGTAAATACCACATTAATGCATTAAATGCTCAAAATGATGTCCGTCAACTTCAATGCATTTGGCAATAAGTGTAACGACATTCCTCTCAACAGCGAGTAGTCCATCTTCCGTAATGTTCGCACGTGCATTGACAATGCGCTGGCGCATGTTGCCAGGCGTTGTCAGTGGATCACGATAGCAAATATCCTTCAACTTCCCCCACAAAAAGAAATCCTGGAACGTCAGATCCGGTGAAATGCTATTCAATACCGCTTCAACCGCACGCGAGCTATGTGCCGGACGTCCATTATGTTGGAAGTACATCGCCATTCTGTCATGCGGTGAAACATCTTGTAGTAACATCGGTAGAACATTACGTAGGAAATCAGCATACATTACACCATTTAGATTGCCATCGATAAAATGGGGGCCAATTATACTTCATCCCATAATGCCGCACCATACATTAACCCGCCAAGGTCGCTGATGTTCCACTTGTCGCAGCCATCGTGCATTTTCCGTTGCCCAGTAGTGCATATTATGCCGGTTTATGTTACCGCTGTTGGTGAATGACGCTTCGTCGCAAAACATAAGGCGTGCAAAAATTCTGTCATCGTCCCGTAACTTCTCTTGTGCCCAGTGGCACAACTGTACACGACGTTAAAAGTCGTCGACATGCAATTCCGGTGCATAGAAATATGGTACGGGTGCAATCGATGTTGATGTAGCATTCTCAACACCTACGTTTTTGAGATTCCCGAATCTCGCGCAATTTGTCCGCTACTGATACGCGTATTCGCCGCGACAGCAGCTAAAACATCTACCTGGGCATCATCATTTATTGCAGGTCATGGTTGACGTTTCACATGTGGCTGACACTTCCTGTTTCCTTAAGTAACGTAATTATCCGGCGAACGGTCCGGATACTTGGATGATGTCGTCCAGGATACCGAGCAGCATACATAGCACACGCCCGTTGGGCATTTTGATCACAATAGCCATATATCAACACGAAATCGACCATTTCCGCAATTGGTAAACGGTCCATTTTAACACGGGTAATGTATTACGAAGCTAATACCGTCCGCACTGGCGGAATATTACGTGCTACCACGTACTTATACGTTTGTGACTATTACAGCACCATCTATCACAAAGCGGAAAAAGTGGTCTAACTAAAACATTCACATTTCTTTACGTACTAGAAGAATATTTGATTAAAAAATGGGGGTTCCTATTTTAAAAAAACGCAGTTGATATCCGTTTGACCCATGGCAGCACCATCTAGAGGGCCAAAAGCACCATCTGGTTGCCCCCTTTAAGCTATACGAGTTTCGTTCGTTGTAGTTTTTTCGTTTCATGCTTATTTCGTGAGATATTTGGCCCGGTCACTATCAAAGGACCACACTGTATAAAATGAAGCATGTTAACACTGAATGTGGCGAGAATTATTTAGGGCATAAGATCGATTTAAAGGCATTACTTAAGAGCTTTTAGTGCCCGTTGGTGTATTCCTGAAGCTCACGGTATTCTGGGAAACACAGTGTGTGTTTCTCAGTAACGTTAATTCCGTAACGCTTCACAAAATTTGACGCTGGTAGGAACTCCCGCGAGCTTTACGGAATGTAAATAAACGTGTCTAAAGTTATGTTCAAAGAATCTCTATTGGAGCAGAGACATTCTCTGCTCTGCATCGCATTGCAATTTGTTAGGAGCATGTACATACCGATTTATATTACTTTCGTCATTACAAAAATAACGTGCATTCATACTGCAAAAGTGGCGTGTGGTGTTCACACAGTTTATTAGAGTAAGGGTTCCGGATGATGTTTCGCCTACAAGGTTAGTACTGAAATTATATTTAACGAGTTTCTTTTTTGCTAAATATACATTCGTTATTCCTTGTGAATTAAACGTTGGATCTTGCCATGTGAATCCTATTAATGAAGTCCGCAGCTCGTGGTCTCGCGGTTGAGTTGCCGGTTCCCGAGCAGGGGTTCCGGGTTCGATTCCCGGCGGGGTCAGGGTTATTCCCCTGCCTCGAGAAGACTGTGTGTTTGTGTTGTCCTCATCATTTCATCATCATTCCTGAAAGTGGCGACTTTGACTGAGCACAGGTTGGGAATTTGTACGGGCGCTGATAACAGCGCAGTTGAGCTCTCCATAAACCAAACATAATGATCATCCTTTTAATGAAATGTTTTGTGGGCATGTGGGAGGATGGTATATGTGGGGGGGGGGGGGGGGGGGAGAATTGCGTGTGAGTTGTGAGTTGTGAGTGAGGTTTTTTTTTATCTGGATTGTTTAGTTTTTCAGGTTTAAAGATTCTATAAAATTTTGAAAAGATGAGTTATTTGCTAAGTCAGCTTGTTCGTTTAAGATGGTGTGGGGTGAATTATTAATATCTCCAACTGTTCCAGGAGGTCCATCTTTATTGCTTTGCCTACAGTGTGATACATGTACCTTTGTGAACGTATCATTTCTGGGAACGCATGCTGTTAGAGCGTGATTACCTGTAAATACCACATTAATGCATTAAATGCTCAAAATGATGTCCGTCAACTTCAATGCATTTGGCAATAAGTGTAACGACATTCCTCTCAACAGCGAGTAGTCCACCTTCCGTAATGTTGGATGTTTCTTTTAATATCTGTAACTGAATGGCTATCTTGTGCTAGGTACGCTGCAAGGTTTGTGAAAAGTGGCTTGGCTGTTTTAGTGTTACGAGTTTCCTCGTTTTGTATTTTGTTGTTTGTGTGAATACTTATTTTGTTGTTCGTGTGAATACTTATTTTGATTTTGTGTGATTTGCATGTTTTGCAAGTTGATATATGGTGTTACTGACGAAAGGCGGTGAGACACATTTAGTTTTTTCTGCTGCTGAGGACTGGTTTCTTGAATCATTTTGATTGGCTTTCATCTCTGCGTGTAATTCGCCAGCAATGGGTGGATCATAAGCACTGCGGTAGGCTGTTGTTTTTAAAATGTTTAATTTATTGTTTTTACAGCAGGTTCACCGTGAATTTTTTTACACGTTAAAAGCTGATCTAAAAAACGCTGTTTTTTTATTTGGATGGCAAGATGTGTTATTTATAATTACATTTGATGGGATGGGTTTCCTATAAATTTGAAATTCAATCCTTTAGACGATTATTGATTGTAACGTAGACGTCTTAAGGACGGAATGCATAAGAGGTTTCCACCTATGTTTATTGCCTGGGATTTTGCAGAGTCGACGCAGAGTTGGCACTGGTTACGTTAAAACACGAAATTCATTGAGGTACAGTTGTAAGGATCGGAGGGAAAAGGAAAGTAGATTGTGTAGGAAGTAAGACGGCGTCATCAGCATATTGGGGTGTTTACATAGGATTGGTGGTTCTGGACGACTGCAATGTGAAAGAGATAAAGCAGCTGTCATTGGAGAAATCCTTAGCGAAAACATGCAGCCGAATTAAAAACTCGAGAATGGGTGTGGTTCATTGTGAGATATGATGGGCAATTAGTCATAGAAATACAATCAAGCGGTTTGAACAGGAGACTGATATTTCAAACTTGGTTGCAATGTTTTTCATTTATAGAAAGAGCATGAATGAGCGATGACAGATGTATTGTAGATGGTGTAAGACGAAGACTAAGCGAATGAGATGACCATCTGCTGCTAAACTGGAACAGAAGTCACACTTAATCATGGGAAGGGGAACGTGTCGTTCGAAATATTTAGTGGGTCGATTTCCGGTAGATGGATTCACAGAGATTGTCAAAGACTGAGATATGGCTGGTGCTTCAGCAGGAAGAGGTTTCACTTGGAGGTTCGTTCGGATTTCGCAAAGGGGGGAATTTCAGCATTCCGCAGCTCTGAATAGTGGAGAGAGAAAAAAAAAGATAGCACTGAGTAGGTTCAATATGTTTTCTGGGAAGGAAGAAGAATGTTCTGTGAATTGGTATTATGTAATTTCCTCATGGCTGGAGGCTGTAATTTAACTTTACAATAATGGCTTTAATGTTATATTTTGTGATTAACGTATTCAGATCTGTTCGTGGTGTAAAGAACTTTATGACAATCATACGAGGACGTACTCAAAAGTAACGCCTCCGAATTTTTTCTATGAGAACTCTTAAAACTTTCAAAATAAAACAAACGTTACTAACATTCTGTATCTTTATTATTCATGCCTGCATATTTATTTCTCAACATAGTCACCATGGCGACGAACACATTTCCCCCAGCCGGAGATCACTTTGTTAATACCGTCACAGTAGAATGTTTCATTCTTTTGCCACAACCTCACCTCAGCTTCCACCTCGTCATTGCTATCAAAGGGAAGTCCTCTAAGGTGTTCTTCAGGTCTGTAAAAAGATGAAAATCGGATGAAATAAAGTCGGGACCGCGTGGAGGAAGATCGGTTACAACGAACATAGGCGGCTGGGTGGTTACAGGTGTCGCAGGGCTCGTGTGTGGCCTCGTACTACCATGCGCCGAAGAAAAGTGCGATCCATGTGTGGACCAACTCCTCGGATTCAAGTCGATTACAGCTCGCCGTTTAAGTTACACACCGCCATGTTACGTGCTATAATTCGGAGCCCTCTAACGGCAGGGGGCTACAGATTTGTAGACATGACGAATAAAGATATAGAGTATTAACAACCTTTGTTTTACTTAAAAAGCTTTAAGATTTTTCCATAAAAATTCGGAGGCTTTACTTTCAGAACGCCCCTATAGATATGCACTACTGGCCATTAACATTGCTACACCACGAAGATGACGTGCTACAGACGCGAAATTTAACCGACAGGAAGAAGATGCTGTGATATGCAAATGATTTGCTTTTCAAAGCATTCACACAAGGTTGGCGCCGGTGGCGACACCTACAACGTGCTGACATGAGGAAATTTTCCAACCGATTTCTCATACACAAACAGCAGTTGAACGGCGTTGCTTGGTGAAACGTTGTTGTGATGCCTCGTGTAAGGGGGAGAAATCCGTACCATCACGTTTCCGACTTTGATGATGGTCGGATTGTAGCCAACAGCGATTGCGGTTTATCGTATCGCGACATTGCTGCTCGCGTTGGTCGAGATCCAATGACTGTTAGCAGAATATGGAATCGCTGGGTTCAGGAGGGTAATACAGAACGCCGTGCTGGATCGCAACGGCCTCGTATCACTAGCAGTCGAGATGTCAGACATCTTATTCGCATTGCTGTAACGGATCGTGCAGCCACGTCTCGATCCCTGAGTCAACAGATGGGGACGTTTGCAAGACAACAACGATCTGCACAAACAGTTCGACGACGTTTGCAGCAGCATGGACTATCAGCTCGGAGGCCATGTCTGCGGTTACCCTTGACGCTACATCACAGACAGGAGCGCCTGCGATGGTGTACTCAACGACGAACCTGGGTGCACAAATGGCAAAACGTCATTTTTTCGGATGAAGCCAGGTTCTGTTTACAGCATCAAGATGGTCTCATCCGTGCTTGGCGACATCGCGGTGAACGCACATTCGAAGCGTGTATTCGTCATCGCCATACTGGCGTATCACCCGGCGTGATGATGGTATGGGGTACCATTGGTTACACGTCTCGGTTACCTCTTGTTCGCATTGACGGCACTTTGAACAGTGGACGTTACATTTCAGATGTGCTACTCTTCATTCGATCCCTGCAAAACCCTACATTTCAGCAGGATAATGCAAGACCACAAGTTGCACGTCCCGTACGGGCCATTCTGGATACAGAAAATGTTCGACTGCTCCCCTGGCCACCACATTCTCCAGATCTCTCACCAATTGAAAACGTCTGGTCAATGGTGGCCGAGCAACTGGCTCGTCCAATACGCCAGTCACTACTCTTGATGAACTGTGGTATCGTGTTGAAGCTGCATGGGCAGCTGTACCCGTACGCGCCATCAAAGCTCTGTTTGACTTAATGCCCAGGCGTATCAAGGCCGTTATTAAGGCCAGAGGTGGTTGTTCTGGGTACTGATTTCTCTGGATCTATGCACCCAAATTGCGTGGAAATGTAATCACATGTCAGTTCTAGTATAATATATTTGGCCAATGAATACCCGTTTATCATCTGCATTTCTTCTTGCTGTAGCCATTTTAATGGGCATGCCAAAACAGTTACTAGGTTACGATACTACACACTCCTCAGAGCGAAACCACATTGACGGGAATTAAATTATAATGCTAAAGAACACACTGAACACTTAATCTGTTTACAAGTCTGTCGCTTGCTAATGAATGCCAGAACGCCGGAGCAGTCCTCGTCACTAAGTAAATAATTAAAAGATTATACTGCTGCCAAGTGCTTTTGTCCTGTAGGATGTATTACATTATGAGTAATGCGTTTTTTTTTACTTGGTCATATCTAAATTACCATTATTTCAGTCTAACGACATATGACCATTACATTTGGACCAGTGTATTTAATTCGACGGCATTCAAGTAAATCTGTTTTTGTCTACTGCACCAATTTGCATTCCTCCCTTAAACGTGCAGTTGTTTGTTATGTCTAACCGGTAAAATCGTATTTCAACGCAGCCTGTTTACGTGTAACGTAGTGTGTGTGGTATTACTGAGGTAACAACGCTCTTTCGCGTACGTTGCTTAGTGTTTCCCCAAGCTTGTAATGTGCATGTACGTTGAGAAGGCCGCCCACAGACTAAATAAATCGACTGAAATGACGCTACAGGAACGTTCCTGAGTGCACCACTTTAAATCCCGAGGAACGCACCGCTTGTTTGGATGGCAGGTCTGCAATTACAGTCCTTAGCTGTTTCCGAAATGACATTCCTACTTTTTGTAAAGGATGGTAGCTCTCTTTAAGTAGTGATAGGAAGCACATAACGCTTTTATCAATGAATAGGACGGTATAGTGTCTGATTACAAGATTTGTGGCGAAAAACTTGAGCATTTCGAAATCCATAAACGTTTTGGAGATTTACTAAGAAGCGATACGAAATAGAACGTTCATGTAAAAACAGCATTAAGGATGGCTAATGGAAGATCGATTTGATGAATGGGTTCTGGGAAATCGCGTACAAGACCAGTTCAAGAATACTTTCCCAGTGTTTGGAACCGTTGTCAAGAAGGCATGACGACAGACATGGAATAAATTCAGAGACGCGCAGCTAGGATCGTAGTAGGTCGGTATAGCTCATACGGAAGTGCAACAGAAATGCTCGGAGAAATTAATTGGGATTTCTGGGAAGAAAGACGTAGTTCTTAAGAAAACTTGTTGAGTAAATTCAGGAAACCTGTATTCGAAGGTGAATGCGCAATAGTCGCGACCGTACCATCCTATATCTCTACAGGAATCGTGGGAATTACGCGAATGAAATACGAAAAAAATTGATAACAGACCTACGATGTACCCTCCCCCATTCATTGTACAGTTGCTTGCGAACGAAGTGTTTATGTAGATGCAGACCTCAGACCACGACTCAACATCATTTGGCAGATGTAGGAAGATACGTTAAATTTAGCGTTAATTTTAGACATAGTGTCTGGGGAACTACAGTGGCTGACTATCAAAAATTGTATATATGCAGACTCAAGCGGCGAATGAAAATTTATACAAACACCGGGATTCTTACCCGGGCCTCCTGTACACTAGGCAGATGCGCTAAACACTTCGCCACCGAGGTCCAGAGGCCTTGGGCAACTGCATGGTCTAATATAACACGATTCCCTCTTCAATTCAAGTTCCCATTTACCCTTGATTATATATATATATATAAACTGGCTTTAACACTCTAACAGCTAAATAGCTTATCATTTACACTTAGTGACACATTTCGAATAAATATCCATCTCCGGAACTGAAATGTGCCCTCTCAATAGAAACGTTATACAGTAGAACAGTCCTCCAGCCAAGCGACGTGAATGAATGCGAAGGACTCAGTGTACCGCGTGCGTATTTTTGTCGCGTCAAGAAGGCGCACTCTGACGGCGATCGGAGGTTTATTGTGGCTTAAAATTGGCATTATCGCCTTTTATCAGCAACCTATCAGAATTTCTTAAAAAGTCAGAGATATCGTCACTGGTTCCCATCGCTGAAAGAGAAAGAATATAATTACGTCTCAGTCCAACATATTTTGACTGTCTGCCGTCATTGTTCAGTGACTCTTCAACATGAAGCGTTAATAACATCCTTACGCTGAAACAGGGTAAGAATTAAGATTATCAGACTTCGTGATTGACGAGGAGTGAAAAACTTGTATTATATTTTCGTTAAGGAACGATGGTCTTAGCAATATAGTCTAGCGCATTAACAATCAGTGATCGGCATTTGTAATGATTGCATTAGAAAAGACTGTTACCATTTCTCGCAATTAGCGAGTCATTACTCCTTTCTGCTTTTCACGTGCGTTCTTTTGCATCAGTTGCTTCAAATGGTTCAAATGGCTCTGAGCACTATGCGACTTCTGAGGTCATCAGTCGCCTAGAACTTAAAACTAATTAAACCTAACTAACCTAAGGAAATCACCTGCATCAGATGCTACGTGACCATTTTGGACACAACCTGGTCATAGGAACCAGCTGTACTACTGGCCACTGAAAACGCAACACAAAGAAGGATAACTAATTAAGAAACTTCACTTTTGTGCATAGGAAGATTAAATGATTACGATTATAGGTAATTTGGAGCTACGAGGGAATCGAGAAAAGCAATGCCTTCGAATTTTTTGTGTGTAAGCTCTTAAAGCTTTTTAAATAAAACAAGCGTTACTTATTTTCTACGTCTTCATTTTTCATGGCTACACATGCCCTCAGCCGCTATAAGAAACTGAATTGTAGCGTGTAATATGGCTGTATGTAATGTAACTACACTGAGGTAATCAATGTCATCGGACAGCGATATGCACACATACAGACGGCGTTAGTGTCGCACACGCAAGGTATAAAAGGGCAGTGCTTCGGCGGAGCTGTCGTTTGTACTCAGGAGATTCATATGAATCCAGAGTGGTTATGGCTGCACGGCGGAAATTAACAGACTTTCGACGCGGAATGGTACTTAGAACTAAACGCATATTACGTTCCATTTCGGAAATCGTTAGGGAATTCAATATCACGAGTTCCACCGTGGCAAGAGCATTCCGAGAATACGAAATTTCAGGTATTGCCTCTTACCACGGACAACGCAGTGGCTGACGTCGCCTGCCTAGAGCTGTCAGTGCTAACAAACAAGCATCCCCTCAACCCTCCCCCGCCCCTTCTTCCATGCGTGAAATAGCAGCAGAAATCAAAGTGAGACGTACGATGAACGTATCCGTAATGACAGGGCGGCTAAATATGGCATTAATGGGCTGTGGCAGCAGACGAGCGACGCAAGTGGCTTTGCTAACAGCACGACATCGCAGTACCTCTCCTGAGCTCGGGACCGTGTAGGTTGGCCTGGTCAGATGAGTCCCGATTTCTTGGCAAAAGCTGATGGTAGGGTTCGGGTGTGTCGCAGAACGCACGAAGCCGTGGACCCAAGTTGTCAACAAGTGCACTGAGCAAAGTTGGTGGCGGCTCCGTAACGGTGTGTGCTGTATCAATACGGAATGTTCTGAGCCCTTTGGATGTTCCGCTACTTGGACACCACCTGCAACTCTTCATGGAAGTCATGTTCCTTAATCACCATAGAATTTTTGCGGATGAAAATGCTGCATGCCCCCAGGCCACAATTGTTCGCGACTGGTTTGAAGAACATTCCGGACAATTCGATAAAATTATTTTGCCAGCCCAGGCCGCCCCACCATGAATGCCACCGAACATTTATGGGACATAACCGAGAGATGAATTCCTACACAACATTCTGCACCGGAAACGCTTTCGCAATTATCTACGGCTGCAGAGGCAGATTGGTTCAGTATTTCTGCAGGGGCCTTCCAACGATTTGTTGTGAACATGCCACGTCGCATTGTTGCACTACGCAGGGTTAAAGAGGTCCGAAAAGATTTTAGGAGGTGTTCAATGACTTTGGTCACCTCATTTTATTTCGCCGCTATAATCGAGTATGGGATTCGAAGAGTTGGTCCACACTTTGGACACCCTCTCCTTCAGGACGATAACGACAGAACACAGACGAGCGCTGCGACATCTGCAACAAACCGAGTTCTTCATTTCACTATCATCGATCATCCTCCATACAGTCCAGACTTGGTCTCATCTCATTTTCATCTGTTTCCATATCTTAAAGAACACCTTCGAGATCTTCACTTTCATAATGATAAATCGGTGCAAGCAGACGTCAGATTGCGTCACCGTCAACAATATCCACCATTGACGGTACCAACAAACTAGTCTCTCGTTGGAAAAAAGTTTTCTTCGTCAGGAGGAGTATCTTGAGAAATACACACATCAAAAACTGTTTTGCATCACCTCGGTTCCAAGAGCTCCGGAACCTGTACAGAAAATTGGAAATGAGATCAACATAAACATCATTTCCGCCCTTTTTATTGCTGATGAAAACCACACATTCCATGTTGTACCACCGTACAGCGAATCCTTCAGAGGTGGTAGCCCAGACCGCTGTACACACCGGTACCTCTAGAACCCAGTAGCACGTCCTCTTGTACTGATGCATGCCCTCATGGCATACTATCCACAAGTTCATGAAGGCACTGTTGGTCCAGATTGTCCCACCCCTCAACGGCGATTCGTCGTGGATCCCTCAGAGTGGTTGGTGGGTAACGTCGTCCACAAACAGCCCTTTTCAATCGCTCCCAGGTATGTTCTATAAGGTTCATGTCAGGAGCGATGTCGTTATCCTGAAGGAAATCATTCACAAGACGTGCACGATGGGGGCACGAATTGTCGTCCATGAAGTCGAATGCCTCGCCATTATGCTGCCGATATGGTTGCGCTATCGATAGGAGGATGGCATTCACGTATCGTACAGCCGTTTCGGCGCCTTCCATGACCACCATCGGCGTACGTCGGCCTCACATAATGCCATCACAAAACAGCAGGGAACCTCCACCTTGCTGCACTCACTGAACAGTGAGTCCAAGGCGTTCAGCCTGACCGTGTTGCCTCCAAACACGTCTCCGACGATTGTCTGGTGGAAGGCATATGTGACACTCATCAGTGAAGAGAACAAGAGAACGTGATGCCAATCCTGAGCGGACAATTCGGCATGTTGTTGCGCCCATCTGTACCGCGCTGCATGGGGTTGTGGTTGCAAAGATGGATCTCGTCATGGACGTCGGGAGTGAAATCGCGCATCATGGAGCCTACTGCGTATAGTTTTTGTAGTAATACGACGTCCTGTGGTTGCATGAAAAGCATTATTCAACATGGTGGTGTTGCTGTCAGAGTTCCTCCGAGTCATAATCCATAGGTAGCGGTCATCCACTGCAGTAGTAATCTTTGGGCGGCCTGAGCGATTCAAGTCGTCGACAGTTCCTGTCTCTCTCTGTATCTCCTCCATGTCCGAACAACATCCCTTTGGTTCACTCCGAGACACCTGGGCACTTCCCTCGTTCAGAGCCCTTCCTGGAACAAAGCAAAAATACGGACGCGATAGAATCACGGTATTGACCATCTAGACATAGTTCCTGGTGGAATGATTGGAAGTGATCTGCTGTCGCACCCCTTCCATCTAATAGGCGCTGCTCAAGCATGGTTATTTACATTTTTGGGTGGGTTTAGTGACATCCCTGAACAGTCAAGGGGACTGTGTCTGTGATACAATACCACAGTCAACGTCCATCTTCCGGAGTTCTGGGAACAGGGGTGATGCAAAACTTTTTTTGATGTGTGTAAATATGTAGACATGGGGAAAGTTTGTTTAATTTATAAGACTTTAAGAGTTTTCACACAGAAAATTCATAAGCATTATTTTTCAGAATGGTCCTGTACAAGGGGCGTCAAATACAATAGCATATCTGCCACATCTAGTTGAAATAATGGTTCTAACCCAGACGGGCATCGAATCGAATTGAGGTTGGATGTCACATACGGATCATGATTCTATTTTCCTTCAGATCTATGCCAGAACTGAACTTTTTGGTTGGTGACTAGCGGCGTGGCAGATGATATCATTGGGTGAGAAATCTGCCCACGTCAACAGTCGAACACCATTTGTACAGAGTTAGGTCAAAACAGCATGAGCGACATACCGCAGCCCGCATCTCGTGGTCGTGCGGTAGCGTTCTCGCTTCCCACGCCCGGGTTCCCGGGTTCGATTCCCGGCGGGGTCAGGGATTTTCTCTGCCTCGTGATGGCTGGGTGTTGTGTGCTGTCCTTAGGTTAGTTAGGTTTAAGTAGTTCTAAGTCCTAGGGGACTTGTGACCACAGCAGTTGAGTCCCATAGTGCTCAGAGCCATTTGAGCCATTTGACATAGCGCATTCCGTTATCTTGTTAAAAGATAACATCACACATATCTCGGAAATGGGGCACAGCCACGAACCTTAACACGTCAAAAATCTAATAGCTGCTGCGCAAACACCCTGTTACGAGAAACAAATATAATCGTGTTAGGTACCCAAAGGTTCTCCACACCCTAGCGCCCGCTGGGACCGTATGATAGCACGAATGCAGTCTTAATGCGTTCGTTCATCAAGGAGCTACAAAGACTGTCACGTTTGTGCCCATGTCAGTTGGTCACACCACTCTACACCGCTTCTCTCCCTCTCGTGCAAAAGTATGCAGCCATAATGCTTGCCGCGCCCTGTTGACAGTGTATGTGGTCCTCCAGTATCTGTCGCCCTGTCCCTGCAGATGTTTCCTTGATGCAAACCAGTATTTCCTGATTCAGGGTAAGCGACACGGCGCTACGATCGTTCACGTTCGAGTGCACACTATGATCGTCCTCTCGGGAACTAGTCGCGTGGGCGCCTTCACATCTTGCATGGAAGTGATAGGCCGTCGGGAAAATGTTTATTTCACATTGGCCTGACATTCATGGGTTCTCAACTAACACGGTGTGGATCTGCGAAGGAACTAATTATTAACACAATTTTTGTAAGTAGGCTGTTTAGGTTTTTATGTTGGCAACGCCATGTAGCGCTCTATATGAAAATCACTGACTGTGCTGTGTGCAGTCTGTGGCTGGTTTCCATTATTGGAATTTGCTGTTGTAGTGTTGAGCAGTTGCCTGTTAACGGCGCGTAGCGTTGCGCAGTTGGAGGTGAGCCGCCAGCAGTGGAGGATGTGGGGAGAGAGATGGCGGAGTTTTGAGAGCAGATGATCTGGACGTGCGTCCATCAGAGACAGTAAATTTGTAAGACTGGATGTCTACATTATGACTTTCGAACACGGTTAAGGTAAATACATTGTTTGTTCTTTATCAAAATCTTTCATTTGCTAACTATGCCTATCAGTAGTTAGTGCCTTCAGTAGTTAGAATCTGTTATTTAGCTGACTGTATTGGCGCTCGCTGTATTGCAGTAGTTTGAGTAACAAAGATTTTTGTGAGGTAAGTGATTCATGAAAGGTATAGGTTATTGTTAGTCAGGGCCATTCTTTTGTAGGGATTATTAAAAAAAGTCAGATTGTGTTGCGTTAAAAATATTGTGTGTCAGTTTAAGCACAGTCATTTATAGTTATTCTAAGGGGACGTTTCATTTTATTTACAGACGACCAAGTTCTTCGAGCAGACTGTGAAAGCGCTTTACAAAAAAATGTGTTTACACTGAATAACGTATCCTAAACTTATCAAATGCCTCTCTTTGTGAATAAAACAAGGATAATGAGTGTGTGCGGTAAATATATAAGAAGAGCAAAAATACTGATAAACAGTAAAATAACAGAACACGAAAATAAGTCTAAATACCTCAGGATAGATATATCAATATATAAAAATTATTGAAATGGTTCAAATGGCTTTGAGCGCTATGGGACTTAACATCTGTCCTCAGTCCCCTAGAACTTAGAACTACTTAAACCTAACCAACCTAAGGACATCTCACACATTCATGGCAGAGGCAGGATTCGAACCTGCTACCGTAGCAGTCGCGCGGTTACGAACTGAAGCGCCTAGAACCGCTAGGCCACCGCGGCGGGCAAAAATTATTCAGATTTGGTTCAAAATATACAGAGAAACATAATGTTATAAACGCGGACATGAGATTTCCGAGGCCATTTCTTGGACTACCACTAAGAGATAGAGCTTGGAGTGGCGATATATGACAAGGACTACAGTTAAAAGAACTGTACCAAAAGAGATTAGACACTTTCAAAAAACAATGGTATAACCACGTCACCTTGGCACCCAAAATAGTAACTGTTATATTTCAACCAAACTGGAAAATGGAGTACAGAACGGCCACTGAAGAGACGAAGACAACAATTACACACCTTCGGTTTTGAAATGGGACTGGAAAAAGAAGGTGAAGGAGATACACTGAAGAGCCAAAGAAACTGATACACCCATCTCAAATCGTAAAGGGCCCCAGCGACCTTGCATAAATGCTGCAACACGGCGTGGCATGGACTCGACTAATGTCTGAAGTAGTGCTGAAAGAAATTGACACCATGAATCCTGCAGGACTGTCCATAAATCCGTGAGAGCACGAGGGGGTATAGATTTCTTCTGAACAGCACATTGCAAGGCACCCCAGATACGCTTAATAACGTTCATTTCTGTGGAGTTTGGTGGCGAGCGGAAGTGATTAAACTCATAAAAGAGTTCCTGGAGCCACTCTGTAGCAAATCTGGAAGTGTGGGGTTTCGTATCGTCCTGTTGGAATTTCCCAAGTCCGTCGGAATACACAATGGACATGAATGGATGCAGGTGATCCGACAGGATCCTTACGGACGTGTCACCTGTCAGTCGTCTCAGCGGTGTCATATCACTCCAACTGCACCCGCCCCACACCGTTACAGAGCCTCCACCAACTTGAACAGTCCCCTACTAAGGTGCAGGGCCCATTGATTAGTGATGTTATCTCCATGCCCGTACACGTCCATCCGTTCAATGCAATTTGAAACTAGACTCGTCCGACCAGGCAACATATTTCCAGTCATCAACAGTCCATTGTCGGTGTTGACGGGCCCAGGCGAGAGGTAAAGCTTTGCGTCGTGCGGTTATCAAGGGTACACGAGTGGTCCTTCGGCTCCGAAAACCCATATCGATGATGTTTCATTGTGTGATTCGCGCACTGACACATTTTGATGGCTCAGCACTGAAATACTCAACAGTTTGAGGAAGGGAAGCACTTCTGTCACGTTCAACGATTCTCTTCAATGGTCGTTGGTCCCGTTCTTGCAGGATCTTTCTCCGACCGCAGGGATGTCGGAGATTTTGTTTTTTACCGGATTCCTGATATTCACAATACACTCGTGAAATAGTCGTACGGGAAAATCCCTACTTCACCGCTACCTCGGAGATGCTATGTCCCATCGCTCGTGCATTGACTATTTCACCACGTTCAGACTAACTTAAATCTTGATAACCTGCCATGGTATCAGCTGTAACCGATCTAACAACTGCGCCAGGCACTTGCTTTATATAGCCGTTGCCGACCGCACCGCCGTATTCTGCCTCCTTACATTTCTCTATATTTGAATGCGCATGTCT
This sequence comes from Schistocerca americana, assembly GCF_021461395.2. NCBI lineage: Eukaryota > Metazoa > Arthropoda > Insecta > Orthoptera > Acrididae > Schistocerca > Schistocerca americana. The sequence continues at coordinate 246,838,922 of NC_060124.1, read as the reverse complement.
GTATCAGTTCCTTCGGCGCTTCAGCGTATATTACAATCTCGATTGCCCACGATCCTGCCCGCGTCGAATAACAATATATATTGTATATTGCTTATATACAGACTGTGTAACACCGAAAATGGAGATAAAATACCTTTTGCAACATTTAAAATTTTCGCCGTTTATTACTCGTTGATAACTTGACTGTACTTTTGATTCTGGAGCTGTAGACTGTATTACAGAAAGTGTATTTAATACTCAACCGATCTACTGGTGTGTTTATTTTCGACTGTATATGATTGATTGTAATTATAAAGAAAAATTGGCCGGCCGCTGTGACCGAGCGGTTCTAGGCGCATCAGTCTGGAACCGCGCGACCGCTGCAATCGCAGGTTCGGATCCTGCATTTTTTTTTTTTTTGGCTCTGAGCACTATGGGACTTAACATCTGAGGTCATTAGTCCCTTAGAACTTAGAACTACTTGAACCTAACTAAGCTAAGGACACCACACAAATGGTTCAAATGGCTCTGAGCACTATGGGACTTAACATCTATGGTCATCAGTCCCCTAGAACTTAGAACTACTTAAACCTAACTAACCTAAGGACATCACACAACACCCAGCCATCACGAGGCAGAGAAAATCCCTGACCCCGCCGGGAATCGAACCCGGGAACCCGGGCGTGGGGGACACCATACACATCCATGCCCGAGGCAGAATTCGAACCTGTGACCGTAGCGGTCGCGCGGTTCCAGACTGTAGCGCCTAGAACCGCTCGGCCACTCCGACCGGCGAATCCTGCCTCACGCATGGATGTGTCTGATGTCCTTAGGTTAGTTAGGTTTAAGTAGCTCTAAGTTCTAGGGGACTGATGACCTCATATGTTAAGTCCCATATTGCTCACAGCCATTTGAACCATTTGAAAATACTGGAGAATGCCATGCAATAGCCAAGGGAATTTCATCGAAATGCATCGATAGCAACGACAAAATGTTATTACCCGTGCCGTTGTTTATCTTTGCGTATCGAGAATCGGAGAATCTCTATCTTGTTGTAAGCAGCGAGGAAGCGTAGCAGTTTTTTTTTTTTTTTTTTTTTTTTTTTTTCAAGCGTGTGGAAGTGTTTGCTAGGCGCTTCCGCGAGTATTGAAAGCACGGTACGAGTGGACGGGCGGACGATAATTATCCGTGACTCGAGGTTCTCATCGAACCGCAGCAGGAGCAACAACGGGAGCTAAGCATTGTCATCGACATTCTTCGTCGTCCGCACAGCTACAATATCGTAAGACTGTTAACTGACAATTATAGTAACGCAGAGGCTTTTCCCAGCAACATTTCTTTCACAAAATATAAATAACTTGAATAATAACTTCCAATAGTCAAAACTTGTAGGGTATCTGTCTTGTCATTGTCCTCAGACGTTGTTACCAAGCACGGTACCTTTCCTTTCCATGCAATCACTGAGTGTCTTAAGAGTATGAAAAGTGATTAATTATTTACTGCCAGTTACTGTGCATAAAATCCAGTTTCAGTCTACATTTTCTGCCACAGTAGCTGTTCATTCTTGCATTGCATAACAGCGACTACTTAAACTACACTACTGGCCAGTAAAATTGCTACACCAAGAAGAAATGCAGATGATAAACGGGTATTCATTGGACAAATATATTATACTAGAACTGACATGTGATTACATTTCCACGCAATTTGGGTGCATAGATCCTGAGAAATCAGTATCCAGAACAACCATCACTGGCCGTAATAACGGCCTTTATACGCCTGGGCATTCAGTCAAACAGAGCTTGGATGGCGTGCACAGGTACAGCCGCCCATGCAGCCTCAACACGATACCACAGTTCATCAAGAGTAGTGCCTGGCGTATTGTGATGAGCCAGTTGCTCGGCCACCATTGACCAGACGTTTTCAATTGGTGAAAGATCTGGAGAGTGTGGTGGCCAGGGCAGCAGTCGCACGTATTCTGTATCCAGAAAGGCACGTACGGGACGTTCAACTTGCGGTCGTGCATTATCCTGCTGAAATGTAGGCTTTCGCAGGGATCAAATGAAGGGTAGAGCCAAGGGTCGTAACACATCTGAAATGTAACGCCTACTGTTCAAAGTGCCGTCAGTGCGAACAAGGGGTGACCGAGTCGTGTAACCAGTGGCACCCCATACCATCACGCCGGGTCATACACCAGCATGGCGATGACGAATACACGCTTCCAATGTACGTTCACCGCAATGTCGCCAAACACGGATGAGACCATCATTATGCTGTAAACAGAACCTGAATTCATCCGAAAAAATGACGTTTTGCCATTCGTGCACCCATGTTCGTCGCTGAATACACCATCGCAGGTGCTCCTGTCTGTGACGCAGCGTGAAGGGTAACCGCAGCCACGGTCTCCGAGCTGACAGTCCATGCTGCTGCAAACGTCGTCGAACTGTTCGTGCAGATGGTTCTTGTCTTGCAAACGTCCCTATCTGTTGATCGAGACGTGGCTGCACGATCCGTTACAGCCATGAATATAAGTTGCCTGTCATGTCGACTGTTAGTGATACGAGGCCGTTGGGATCCAACACGGCGTTCCGTATTACCCTCCTGAACCCACCGATTCCGTATTCTGCTAACAGTCATTTGATCTCGACCAACGCGAGCAGCAATGTCGCGATACGATATACCGCAATCGCTATAGGCTACAATCCGACCTTTAGCCAAGTCGGAAACGTGATGGTACGCATTTCTCCTCCTTACACGAGGCATCACAACAACGTTTCACCAAGCAACGCCGTTCAACTGCTGTTTGTGTATGAGAAATCGGTTGGAAAATTTCCTCATGTCAGCACGTTGTAGGTGTCGCCACCGGCGCCAACCTTGTGTGAATGCTCTGAAAACTAATCATTAGCATATCACAGCTTCCTCTTCCTGACGGTTAAATTTCGCGTCTGTAGCACGTCATCTTCGTGGTGTAGCAATTTTAATGGTCAGTAGTGTAAAATGTCACTGGCAAAACTAATAACTAAAGATACTGCACAAATTAATCTTGCGCAAATTGATTTATTCTGTATTTTTCCCAGCGAGTGACTTCTGCCGGATGGTATTATGTTATTGCGGTTATTTTAAAAGTAAAACAAAATGCACATTTGCTTAAAGTAAATTCAGTTCAATCTTTCAATAATCAAAAGTAAATTGCTTCCCTTTTTCTAAACTTTGCGTTGCGTTACACTGAGGTTACTGAAAGTTACTTTTTTAAATAGCAAAGTTAAGCCAGTCATTTATTTAAACAGTAATTTCATTTAACGTTACATTCAAAATGCGTAACTGCAAACTCAGTGCTTTCTGATTCATTTCTTTTCTCGTGAACTGTTGTGCTGTGGGAAAAGTACGACAACCTTCTGTTGCCAAGACAGCGATTATTTACTTAAATTTCTTTGACTTTACATTCCTCAAGATTCTGGAGATTCATTGCCCTAGCGGCCTGTCGACCGTTTAATTACCCCTTTTTTAGCTAATCACTGTTTTCTTTGTGTTTTCGGCAATTTTTGTGGTAAATATTACTTGGTACCCTTTTTCCTCCTTGTGCGGTTCGTGAGCGATTGCACTATATTCCACCCATTTAATAATAACCATCAGTATTTAGCTTAAGTTTAAAATAGATTCTTCCTTCAGAAGAGTCTGTTGTATACTTTCCTCCAACTAACCAGCGTTACTATCTTTCGGTAACGATAGCCTTACTCAATGTAAAATTCCGCTGGGAATATGCGATCACTGTCAGTTATATCACAATGCAGTAGGCCGATTAGGAAGGTGGAGGTTACAACTGTAGATGGCTTTATTCTTATGTTGTTCGCACTGTAGCACTCAAATTCGTTTTTTGCATGTCGTCTTCATCATGCTGCAATTTTGATGGCGAGAATGGTGACTTGGACTGTTTTAAGAACACTTTGAATCTATGTATAATGCTGGAATATGTTTTGGAATATATATTTCTTGGGCATTTGTGTGTCTTTTAGAGTGGGAAAAGAGCATGTTGCACTAGAGCTGGCCAGTGGACATGACGATACTTCCAGAGCTAATTTCACAGAATGAAAGGGGAAACAGAAGGCAATGATACTCCAATTGCAAGGCACGTCTGTTGGTCCAGATGTAGGGTACTTTGACTGCCACTGGAAAGTTACTCACGACTTCTACTGGACGTACAACCAGTGATTCTCGATTATAGTTATTTGTGGTAGATTTCCGGCCCGGTCTGATCCAGTTGCGACTGTGCAAATAGGAGCCGTCTGGAGACGTCGCCTTGCAAATTACTTGCACTACACTCTGCCTGTACGTAATGTGGTAATCATGGACATTAACGTCCTACTCTAATGACCACGTAACTAGTAGAACATTAAACCATAATCTGTCTTCCTTATATAGTATCCCTGTAAAACCCTAACAGTCAATGTTTCATTTGCATCAAAGATGTAACTAACATCCAGCGAAATGGACTTGAGATTTCTTTAATGTAATGGAGATGTGTGTGTGTGAATTCTTATGGGACTTAACTGCTAAGGTCATCAGTCCCTAAGCATACACACTTCTTAACCTAAAGTATCCGAAGGACAAACACACACACCCATGCTCGAGGGAGGACTCGAACCTCCGCCGGGACCAGCCGCGTAATGGAGATATTACTGTTTACTTGTAATATGTGGCCGAAGCACGTAAATTGTTTCAGATAAAAAGGGTAACAGCGGTTGGTTTACCTAAGGGCCACACTAGATACTCGTATATTTTGTGGAAATAATAACAATCACAATTATATTGGTCAGACGAGAAGAAATTTCAAGATTGGTATTAGAGAACATACATATAGCTAAAACAAGAGCGCAATCGGTACACATCTGCATATAGAAAAACATGTGGCAGGAAATATAGAGAACAATGTGGAAGTGTTGCATAAAGCAGCTAAAGGACAGTTACTGAACTTACTGGAGGACATTGAGATTTACGTACATAGAAAACGGCAACCGGAATTACTGCTAGAAGAACAGAATGAGAAACCTACGAGTGTGAGCAGCGTTGGGCGGCGCAGCAACTTGGAGTATGGCGTACGGACCCTCTTCACAAGCACCCCCACAGGAAAAGAAAATCTATTTACTGAGATGCCGCGACGCGGCGTCACTGAGATTCCACTCCGAATGTCTCATCGACTAACGAGATTTCGATGAATAGTCACTGTCATGTTAATTATCTTCCCCATACGGTTATATTTAATTGTTTTATCATGTTGAAATATTTGGACTTACAGATGTGATGTTAATTTTAAACTTTTTATTCCAATTTTTACACAATGGTGGGTCATTTACTTGGCCAGTCTAGGAGCATCCTAATACTACTCGTTACACGTTTTATGTGGATTTAAAATATGGATTTTCTTTCCACATATTGTATGTGAAAAGCGACAGGCACAGATAACACCCCAGCAGAAATACTGAAGGACATTGGAGAATCAACAGAAGAGTACTTATATAAACTTATTAAAGAGTACTATGAAGATGGAAAAGAACCACCTACAGATTATTTTAACAGCAAACCAGTAATAATCCCAAAAAAAGAAAATGCTCTGGACTGTGAGAACTATAGAACTACCTCCCTACCATCCCACACTTCCAAAATAATGTTAAACACAATAAAAAATCGAATATAAAAGAAAATTGAGGCAAACCTAGGAGAAGAACAATTTGGTTTCAGATCCGGAAAAGGAACTAGAAAGGCAATACTAGCTCTGAGAATGGTATTAGAAAGACGAATTAGAGTTAATAGGAAAACCTACTTGACCTTTATAGATTTAGACAAAGCATTTGACGTGGTTAATTGGAAATTGTTATTCCGAACAATGAAGGAAATAAATCTTGATCGTAGGGACGTAAGATTAATCTGCAACCTGTATAAAAGGCAGGAAGCAGAGATAGAAGTGAATGGTGTGAAGAAGAAAGCAAAAATAAGGAGGGGAGTAAGGCAAGGATGCCCATTATCACCATATTTGTTCAACTGATTTATTGAAAAAACCATCGAAAAATGGAAAGGAATAACCAAAGGAATTAAAATTAACGACGAACGAATACACTGTATCCGTTTTGCAGATGATATCGTAGTACTTGCTGACTTAGTGAAGGAAATGCAGTTTATATTGCTAAAATTTACCAAAATCCTAAGATCATTTAATATACAAAATAAATAAGAAGAAAACAAAAACTATGGTACTAGGGAAGACAAAAGAAAATGGTAAAGTTAATATTAAAGTAGAAGATGATGTTCTAGAGCAGGTTGAGAACTTCTGTTATTTGGGGAGCACAACCACTGACGCCAATAAATGGATCACAGATATAAAGAGAAGAATAGTCTTCACAAAGCAAGCTTACTAAATAAAAGGAATTTACTAACAGACAATCATATAAGCCTAGAAAGCAGCAAAAAGTTTGCCAAAACTTTTGTCTGGAGTGTCTTAACATACGGATGTGAAGCGTGGACTCTGGGAAAGGAAGAAAAAAAGAGACTGGAAGCAATGGAAATGTGGATATGGAGAAGAACGACGAAAACAAGCTGGGTAGATAGAAAAAGTAATGAACAGGTCTTTAGAGAGGTGAATGAGAACAGAACGCTGCTAAATTATATAGGAAGAAGAAAATCAAAAATGATAGGGCACATAATGAGACACAACCAGTTCCTAAAGAATGCATTTGAAGGAAAAATTTTAGGGAACAAGCCAAGAGGCAGGCCAAGAGCAACGCATTTTAATAACATTAAAGCAGATATGGGGATAAAATCGTATGAAGAATTGAAGAGGATGACAATGGAGAGAGGGATGTGGCTAAATCGAAAAGGCATAGCCTTCAGTTTATAATGATGATGATATTGTATGTGATTTTACGTTTTAGCGTGAGACGCCTTTTTGCCGTATGAAATAATTTTAATCAATGGTAATGCATATTGCATTTTTACTGTTCAATATACGATACTGGTTACTCATGTAAACCACTATTAGTGTCATCTACTGGCCCCAATGGACAAATAAAGGACGCATCCGGGCCATTATCAGCGCTTAACTAAGCACCTACATACTGGCCATTAAAATTGCTACGCCACGAAGATGACGTGCTACAGACGCGAAATTTAACCGACTGGAAGAAGATGCTGTGATATTCAAATGATTAGCTTCTCAGAGCATTCACACAAGGTTGGCGCCGGTGGTGACACCTACAAAGTGCTGACATGAGGAAAGTTTCCAACCGATTTCTCATACACAAACACCAGTTGACCGGCGTTGCCTGGTGAAACGTTGTTGTGATGCCTCGTGTAAGGAGGAGAAATGCGTACCATCACGTTGGTCGAGATCCAATGACTGTTAGCATAATATGGAATCGCTGGGTTCAGGAGGGTAATACGGAACGCCGTGCTGGATCCCAACGGCCTCGTATCACTAGCAGTCGAGATTACAGGCGTCTTATCCGCATGGCTGTAACGGATCGTGCAGCCACGTCTCGATCCCTGAGTCAACAGATAGGGACGTTTGCAAAACAAGAACCATCTGCACGAACAGTTCGATGACGTTTGCAGCAGCATGGAGTATCAGCTCGGAGACCATGACTGCGGTTACCCTTGACGCTGCATAACCGACAGGAGCGCCTGCGATGGTGTACTCAACGACGAACCTGGGTGCACGAATGGCGAAACGTCATTTTTCCAGATGAATCCAGGTTCTGTTTTCAGCATCATGATGGTCTCATCCGTGTTTGGCGACATCGCGGTGATCGCACGTTGGAAGCGTGTATTCCTCACCGCCATACTGGTATATCTCCCGGCGTGATCGTATGGGGGTGCCATTGGTTACACGTCTCGGTCACCTCTTGTTCGCATTGACGGCACTTTGAACAGTGGACGTTGACGGGTATAGCACCAAATTCTGTACAACTGGCGCGTTAGATCGTCCAAATCCTCAGCTCGTTGGAAAGTTCTGTCTGCAGTGCTCCAAACGTTCTCAAATGGGGAGACACCCGCCCTGGCCGAGGTAAGGGTCTAGCAAGCATAAGACAAGCTGAAGAAACTGGCCGAGCGCGGGTGGACATTATCTTGCTGAAATGTAAGCCCAGGATGGCTTGCCGTGAAGGAAACTGAACGGGGTGTACAATATCGTAATCGTACCACTGTGCTATAAATGTGCCTCGGACGACGACCAAGGGATGTTGCTATTAAAATAATTGGCACCCCAGAGCATTACTCCTGTTTGCCATGCCATATGGCGGGCCACAGTCATGCTGGTTTCCACCACTCTCTGTGGCGCCTCCAGACACGTCTTCGGTGGTCAACAGTATCCTTTCGAGGCGGTCAATTAGAAGACAATTCTACTCCAGTCAGTGAGATTACAGGCGGGAGACAGCGATTGGATACCAACCTGACTGTCACACGGTACACAGCACGACGATCACGAGTGATGGTGTCGAGTGCCATTTCACTTCATAACAGGACCGCTTTGGTTATCATCGGCGGCACCCTTCAGTTCAGGAGTACGTAGACGATATAAGCCCCGTTTAGTTTCCCTCCGTGGCAAGCCATTCTGGGCTTACGTTTCAGCAAGACAATGTCGGCCCGAACATAAATGAGTTTGTCTTGGTCCTTGCCAAACCATACCCTGGTAGCAAGGTCGCCGGATCTCTCCCCAGTTGAGAATGTTTTGAGCATTATGGGCACGACCCTCCAACCAGCTCGGGATTTTGACGATCCAAGTGCCAATTGGACAGAATTTGTCACGATATATCTTAGCAGGACATACAACAACTTTGTCAGTCAATAACAAGCCGAATAACAGTACTTACATAAAGGCCAGAAGTGGACCAATGCATTATTTACTTGCTCAGTTTCTGAAGATCTTTCTCTTGACAAAATCATCGAGTTTTTCTGAAATTATAATCATTTGTTTGTCTATACAGAGTAGTCCATTGGTAGTGACCGGGCCAAATATCTCACGAAATAAGAGTCAAACGAAAAAACTAGAATGAACGAAACTCGTCTAGCTTGAAGGGGGAAACCAGATGGCGCTATGGTTGGCCCGCTAGATGGCGCTGCCATAGGTCAAACGGCTATCAACTGCGTTCTTATAAATACGGAACCCCTTTTTTTATTACATATTCGTGTAGTACGTAAAGAAATATGAATGTTTTAGTTGGACCACTTTCTTCACTTTGTGATAGATGGCGCTGTAATAATCACAAACGTATAAGTACGTGATATTACGTAACATTCCGCCAGTGCGGACGGTATTTGCTTCGTAATACATTACCCGTGTTAAAATGGACCGTTTACCAATTGCGGAAAAGATCGATATCGTGTTGACGTATGGCTATTGTAAGCAAAATGCCCAACGGGCATGTGCTATGTATGCTGCTCGGTATCCTGGATGACATCATCCAAGTGTCCGGTCCGTTCGCCAGATAGTTACGTTATTTAAGGAAACCGGAAGTGTTCAGCCACATGTGAAACGTCAACCACGACGTGCAACAAATGATGATGTCCACGTAGGTGTTTTAGATGCTGTCGCGGCTAATCCGCACATCAGTAGCAGACAAATTGCGCAAGAATCGGGAATCTCGAAGACGTCGGTGTTGAGAATGCTACATCAACATCGATTGCACCCGTACCATGTTTCTATGCACCAGCAATTGCATGGCGACCACTTTGAACGTCGTGTACAGTTCTGCCACTGGGCACAAGAGAAATTAGGGGACAATGACAGATGTTTGCCCGCGTTCTATTTAGCGACGAAGCGTCATTCACCAACAGCGGTAACGAAAACCGGCATATTGGGCAATCCACGATGGCTGTGACAAGTGGAACATCAGTGACCTTGGTGGGTTAATGTATGGTGCGGCATTATGGGAAGAATGATAATTGGCCCCCACTTTATCGATGGCAATCTAAATGGTGCAATGTATGCTGATTTCCTCCGCAATGTTCTATCGATGTTAATACAAGACGTTTCACTGCATGACAGAATGGCGATGTACTTCCAACACAATGGATGTCCGGCACAAGCTCGCGTGCGGTTGAAACGGTATTGAATAGCACATTTCATGACAGGTGGATTGATCGTCGAAGCACCATACCATGGCCCACACGTTCACCGAATCTGACGTCCCCGGATTTCTTTCTGTGGGGAAAGTAGAAGGAGATTGGCTATCGTGATCCACCGACAACGCCTGACAACATGCGTCAATGCATGTGCGAACATTACGGAAGGTGAACTACTCGCTATTGATAGGAATGTCGTATTGCCAAATGCATTGAGGTTGACGGACATCATTTTCAGCATTTATTGCGTTATTGTGGTATTTACAGGTAATCACGCTGTAACAGCCTGCGTTCTCAGAAATGATAATTTCACAAACGTACATGTATCACATTGGAACAATCGAAATAAGATGTTCAAACGTACCTACGTTCTGTATTGTATTTTAAGAAAAACCTACCTGTTACCAACTGTTCGTCTAAAATTGTGAGCCAAATGTTTGTGACTATTACAGCGCTATCTATCACAAAGCGAAAAAAGTGGTCCAACTAAAACATTCATATTTCTTTACGTACTACACGAATATGTAATAAAAATGGGCGTTCCTATTTTCAAAAAACGCAGTTGATATCCGTTTGACCTATGGCAGCGCCATCTAGCGGCCCAACCATAGCGCCATCTGGTTTTCCCCTCCAAGCTAGACAAGTTTCGTTCTTCGTAGTTTTTTCGTTTGACGCTTATTTCGTGAGTTATTTGGCCCGGTCCTTATCAATGGACCACCCTGTAAATGTACATCATATCCACCGATTCCCGGCCCATTACGATAATTCCTTCGTGGAGCATCGTTTTTCTTTTTGGGTAAGAATGTGTCTATCACTTTTGAAATAGCTGTGCAACTTGACGTTAACAAAAATGCCGATGCATATATTAGTTTCTTCCCAACATTATAGCAAAGTGCCGAATTCTAGTGACTTAGAATTTGTAACATTTTTCCCATGTAATGGAAAATATTACAATCGACACAGAACGAGACTAGAGTCTCTCGTGGTCTTCTGTAATTCACATTTTTATTATTATTTGTATCTATTTTTAAGAAGTGTCGAAGTATCAGTAGCAGCGACATTACACAGTTTTCCTCAGAAGGGCTTGAATTAGCGTTAATACACTTCCAGTGTGTCAGCAAGAACGGGGTGACGCCTTCGTAAACACAGTAGCGACGAAGTGGGACCAGCTCTCTCCCTCTCTCTCTCTCTCTCTCTCTCGCGTGCGCAGAGGGCGGTTGGTGCGCGCGATGGGATCTGCCCATTTGGGCTGTGGGGCGAAGTCTGCTGACAATGCGCCCCCATCAGTAATGCATGGCTCGCGGTGATGAGTTTATTGTCTCCGCCGGCCCCGTGTTTGACGCGCCTCCATTAACATGCAACACATGTTTTCCTGAATTATGGATGGGCGCCGCCAGATGCCTCTGCCTCTGCCCCGCGACCCCATTCACTGGCACAATGTGCGCCCTGTTTACATACGACCGCGGCGCGCTCTCGCCGCTGCGGTAACTACGCTTTTCGCTATAGGAAATTAGATGCTCAGCCACTTGCTCATTCGGTCGCGGATCGTTCGTGCTAGACACACACACACCCACACGTGCAATCACTGGTGGCATGCACTCACACACGTCCTCCTTCGCGCTTACGCACACACACACGCACACACACACACACACATACACACACACACACTTACACACATACACACTAAGAAATATGGGGCCATAACCTAATGCGACTAATTTAATTAAATAAACGTTTAAAAGCTACAATAATACATTCTCGGGTTACCAATTGCAACAGTTCGCAGGCGTTGGCCATATGTTGATTAAATGAATCTCTAGTTACACATTCTTGTGAAAATCATCTATATCATTATTTACGCGTTGTTAACCGTTGCTCCCTATGTTTTCTCTCAGGACACATATTACCAACGGCTTCTCGAATGCTCCTGTCTGTTCAAAATGTGTGTGAAATCTTATTGGACTTAACTGCTAAGGTCATCAGTCCCTAAGCTTACACACGACTTAACCTAAATTATCCTAAGGACAAACACACACACCCACGTCCGAGGGATGACTCGAACCTCCGCCAGGACCACCCGCACAGTCCATGACTGCAGCGCCTTAGACCGCTCGGCTAATCCCTCGCAGCCGCTCCTGTCTGTGTTCTACTGTTTCATCTATACGCGCTGTATGGGTGAATGCGATGTTGTTACATCGCCTGTGAACACGAGTTGTTTATCATGGGAAGTGTGATAGGACCCCTGTCACTTTCTGTATACATAAACGATCGGTTGTACAGGTTGATCTGCAATCTGCGGCTGTCTGCTGACGATTCCGTTATGTACGGAAAGGTGTCGGCGTTGTGTAACTGTAGGAGGATTCAATACGACTTACTTTAACAGAATCTCTAGTTGGTGTGATAAATGTCAGCTAGCTCTAAACGTAGAAAAATGTACGTTAATGCTGACTAGTAGGAAAAACAAACCTATAATTTTCTAATACAGCATTAGCAGTGTGGCACAATCACTTCGATTAAATATCTAACAGTAGCTTTGCAAAGCGATGTGATATAAAAAGGGCATGTAATGATTCTAGTAGGGTACTCAAATGGTCGACTTCGGTATATTGGGAGATTTTTAGGTTCAAATGGTTCAAATGGCTCTGAGCACTATGCAACTTAATTTCTGAGGTCATCAGTCGCCTAAAACTTAGAACTCATTAAACCTAACTAACCTAAGGACATGACACACATCCATGCCCGAGGCAGGATTCGAACCAGCGACCGTTGCGGTCGCTCGGCTCCAGACTGTAGCGCCTAGAACCGCTCGGCCACTCCGGCCAGCAGATTTTTAGGAAAGTGTGGTTTGTCTGTAAAAGAGAACGCATGTGGATACAGCCTTCTAGGTTTTTTTTACTAGTAAATCAGAACAACGCGCAAGCATTAGGGAGATGCTTCGGGGACAGAAATTTGAATCCTTGGAGGGAGAGTGACGTTCTTTTCGAGAACACTACTAAGAAAATTTAGAGAACCAGCATGCAAATCTGACTGCTGAATGATCCTAATATCACAACATACATTTCGCATGAGGGCCACGAAGATAAATACGAGAATTAGGGCTCGTACTGAGGCGTATAGACAGTCGTTTCCCCTCACTGTGTCTCCGAGTCGAATACGAAAGGAAGCGACCAATAATGGTACAGGATACCCTCCGCCACGCACAGTACAGTGGCTTGTGGAGTACGTATCACTCATTTATTTTTCGGCGCAATCTGCTTCATTCTATATGCACTTACACCACCACTGGACTAAATTCTCAATTCCACGAGCAAAGCGCGTGTGCGTAACCAGTTATGTATTGCTCCCTGGACTTTCCATCATCAGCGAACGTTGAGCGACTAGAAGCTTCTTTCAGGGGGTTATAAATGCTATAAAAGTGCCAGATACGAGGAATACGGGTAGTGGAGCAAGCAGACGAACTTCGGATCTCCTGCACACATCCATGGGCCTTTCTTCCATTTCTGATATCGAATGTTTTGGAAACTTCCTCGCACACACTTTCTTGAATATCAGTAAGTCTTGAAGAATATTGTTAGCTGACCCGACATTAATGTTTATCATTGCTGTAATATCATTTATTGTAATACGCCTGCTTTACCGTACCAACCCATTAACTCTCGCAAAGTTGTTATCCATGACCGCACAGAGGAGATTCCTGGGCGTTGTGAATCCTCGTCACTTCTTGCACCCTGTTTGAACTTATTTGCCCACGCGTACACTTGTGTTCGACTGAGACAACTTTTATCATGTAGCACTTCCATCAGACGGTGAATTTCAATTGGTTTCAAAGCTTCGGCTAAAACAAATCTATTAACACTCCGCTGCTCGAAGTTGATGTGAACCTGCAAGGGTGCCACCACCTTGTCTCACTCATAACCAGCATCCCATTCCCGAGGCAGACGTGCCAGCCCCTTCTGATAATAGTTGTAGGATATCACTAAACTATAATACAGAAGCAGAAGCTTTGTCTAAGTTTTGTTGTTATACTACTTTTCGGGTATTTTTTAGTTGGACCTTGTACCATCAGCGCGCGAATCGACTGCAAAGCTGGAGAAAAAGGAACAGATCGTAAGATCATGACCAGGAAGTAAGAGATAGCATATAGATTGGGAGGCCACTTGTCTGGTCAACATTGCGAAGATAGGACCATGGAGCAGGATCTCGTTGGAGAAGAACTGGAAATGATCACGTCATAGGCAGTAAAATTAATTGACGTTATTGAGGCGGCAGGGCGCCTATCGATTGGAGACGTAGGGAAAAAGGAATACATCGTAAGATAATAAACAGGAAATAGAAAGTGTGATACAGATGAAGAGGAATTTGTCTGGTGAGCATTGCGGAGGTGGGTCTATGAGACAGGATCTTGGCGGAGAATGATTGGAAACGCTCAGATCACAGGGCGGAGTATAATTAAGTGAGGCTACCGAGGCGATAGGAATGAAATGGGAGTGATTCTGTATGTGACAGTGGCACAGAGGCGAAGCAGGGAATGCATGCTAAGTTTGATAAGTTGTATTTGCAATGGGGACCAGTGGTCGTGTCTCAGCATTCTTCAGGTAGATGGTGAGCTTGAAGAAAATAGATACCAGCAGCCATAGTTTTATTTAATTAATTTTATTCAGCTACCAGTTCCGGTGCTTCATTGCCACCATCTTCACTCTCCTACGCACGTAGCTAGATAAGTCATCTAAAGGTCTGTGCTGTTATAGGGGTCACCATATCCAACTGGTCTTGGTAGACGTGGACCCTTCTCACCTCTAACCACACCTCGCTAGATAAAGATAAATAACGTGCTCTAAATTTTTTGCTTGTTAGAAACAATTTGTTGTTGCGTGTGTTGTAAGGTGCAATGCACACACGACACAGTATTTAAAACTTTATTATCAGTCATGGAGTTGGGTTTTAATTTAAAGGAAATCGTTTTTAAGAAATCAAACTCTAATTACTGACAAAAAGACTGCACAACGTAAGAAGATTCTAACAATTGCAAAATTCTCTCATTACAAAGAAACGGCAAACATCTCACCCAGATGAGTTATTTGTGACATAATGAAAACAAAGAGATCAAATTAATACTAATCATGAAAGTTACTAGTTATCTGAGGGATAAAGATTTCCTTCAGTGAGTAGTTCTGACAAATATTTTTTTATTCCATATGCCTTCGTTTCCTTTAAATTTTCTGCAAAATCTTCTCCATTAATACAGAGAAAGCAAAAGTATTATAAATGAATTTTCATCTCCGTATCAAAGTATTCCAGATACACTCTCTTAGGTTCACAGCAAACAGACGCATTCCCTGAAAAACTCAACTGCTGGCTACTATACCTCAAATAAGAATGAATGCACAGTGCGGCACAATTAACTGCCTACTATGTCAACCACAGCTAAAACAGAACAGGGAGTCAATGACCTTAAAACTACTCATGCAGAGCACTCATTCATCTTTGTCCAAGTAAAGTACAGGCGAATTATTTACAATCGCAGGAAACATATGAGAACCTTACAATACACTCACTTTCAAAACGACTTAAGCAGCTGGAATGAATAACACTGTACAAAATATATCGCGTAGCCTCTAGCCGTGACAATGGCCTCATTCGGACGAGGAACAGATTCCACAACTCTTTTCAGATACGTCATATCCAGCTGAAGCCAATAAAGGATTGTTAGATCGTGTAGGGCTATTGAACGATGGGGATGTCGACTGTTACCTCTACACTTGGATAACAACAACGATTCCGCCACAGAATATATAGTCATTATGGTGTGAAAGAGGTAGCAGGGCATTATCATGAAGACAAGAAACACTCCAAGCTTCTCAGTTGATGTCGCCATATAGAGACCAGAATGCCTTTATAAGCAGCTGCCGGGAGCTATCTGACATATCTTTTGCTGAGTCTTGACTGCTGATATCATCCCCCCCACGTGGTACTGGAAACTGTCTGCTCGCTATGTGATTTGACTTCTAGTTGCTGTGCTGCCGACTTCGCGAGTGTTTATGGACCTTCTGATGTTATTCTTCCACTCTCAAGTTTGTTCGCTCACATCGTCCTAGCGTGTTTCAGTTCTGTGAACTTCAACTTTGTGTTGTGGCTGTTTAACTGTAAATTAATGGAACCCGTGCACAGGAACCGGACAAGCATGGACAGAAGTGGCGACAAGGATTTCAGCCACAGTCAAGGGCACCGGACTTGAATCAACACGCATCAGGTGAATGCAAACATCGATCCTAGTTTCTTAAACATTGGCACCCGCAGTTAACGCTGCAAGAGCAACAATACCAACAGTAAAAGAAACACCTTCAACAGCAACAGGCGGCAACCCAAGTAGGTGCAAGAACTCTTCCTACGAGCAGTGGAGCAGCTACACCAGCTACCCGATTTCCATCTTTTCGGCCAGTTGCTGAGGACGGGACAAATACAACAGGCACCTCTTCATATACTTCCAGGCATGTAACATTTTTGGTATGCTGTTGCAACAAGCATGTCTTCTGTGTTCTAACCTTAACCGTTCAATTAGCTTCGCAAACTTAAGCCCTTAGTAGCCCCAGAAAATTGGTATTTTTTAGAAATTTTTTCGTTACTTTCTTCGCGTCACAAAAAAAAAATGCCAGACTGGAAATTTTTCAGCATCATAACCAGTCCAATCAGTCATATGCAGCATGGGGAGCTGAATTACAATATCTTTCCCAGAGGTGCTATTTCACGTGGACTAACTTGATTTGCAATCAGTTGTATCCAGATTCTCGTGAACAAGACGAAATAATTCGGTTCACTCCAGATGAGGACATCTGCTTACAAGCACTACAGCTGGACAATCGAACTCCAGAAGAGATTCTCAAAGTTGCTAAAGCTCATGAGGTTTCACATCAGGCACGACTCTCGTTCAAAGAACAATGTGTGTCTTCCATCGATTGCTCATCCCGATACCACAGAAAATTGCGCAACTGGGAGTCTATTTAACTTGTTGTGGCGACGGCACTGTGTCTTCTGTTCAAAGTTCATCCCGCTTCCACAACATGTCATCATAACTCGAATAGCCTTAATGGAGACTGCAGTAAGCATGCTCACCATTTTGTATCTCATAGAGCACATTCCGATAACCAGTGTTCCGCGTCCATCTGAGACACAGACCACACCTACGGCTATCGCCTGCCCGTGTGTCCACACTGTTGTCGCATTCACATCTGACAACAGTGTACTCATAAAAACACTCGTTGCGTGGAATGGCACAAGCTCTGTCACAGTGCCACCGTTGCAGTAGTTGCACACGTCCTCCTGCGACGCGACGCGGGGATAAACACTTTCGATTCCCGGCGGGGTCAGGGATTTTCTCCGCCTCGTGACGGCTGGGTGTTGTGTGCTGTCCTTAGGTTAGTTAGGTTTAAGTAGTTCTAAGTTCTAGGGGACTTATGACCACAGCAGTTGAGTCCCATAGTGCTCAGAGCCATTTGAACCATTTTTGATAAACACTTTCACGTCATGCTGCCTCAGCTAGATCATTTTACGACACAGTCGCAGAACATGTGCCTCACACTCGCCATTTTCGATCGCCATTTAATGCGTACATTTGGTCTTCCCCAATCGCTTCCGGCCCATCAGCATCTAATGGGAGACAGTTTATTGTACATCCTACTCTGTGTTGCCTGTGAAGTAACAAAACACTGCAAGAACACTGGCAGAAAATTTACATTTTACTTCATAGCTTGAAGTAGTGATCAAAATGTTTATTGTCTCGACACTTTTCACCAATATGGCTTCCACCTTGACGATTCAGTAAACACGGTTTCCCTTGTGGTGCTATGTAAAGAGTCGTCATCTCTCTTTCACCCCGGGCTTGGTTGCACTGCCAATTATACGGTGCGCATTTATTTGAAACCATCGGCATCTCATAGGTTCTTTCGCTCCCACGCAAGTCACGTCGCACTTCGTGACAGACCGATATGAAACATCTCGAAGTGCAGGAACATTAACAACAACTACTACAAGTCTATGAGCTACTTCATTGGCGTTTCCCCAGAGGCCTGATGGCGGAATACGTGTCTGTGCAGATTTTAAAAGAACTGTTGAAGCTCATTCAATTGTCGAGACACTCAGTTCCTCATCCAGATGTACTTCAGCCAAACAGAGTGAAAGAAAAATATTTTTCCAAAATTAACCTACACTTACCAAAAGATGAGGCTTTCCAGCAGTTTATGATCATCAATTCTTCCTTTGGCCTGTATAGCTACGATGCCTTCCTCTCGGCACGTCTAATGCCCCGGAAATATTTCGACATTATCAAGAACACATTATTCACGATGTCCTGTGATGTACCCACTACCGCGATTCTGCACTAACCCGGATGACAATCACCGGCGAGTATACCACCGAACTGAGAAGAAATTCCTTTCTTCCAACGTTCTGAAGAGGCACAGCGGTTTTACTCCTGGCGCGGGCTACGGTGGCCGTTCGCTTCTAGGCGCTTCAGTCCGGAACCGCGAGACTGTTACGGTCGCAGGTTCGAATCCTGTCTCGGCCATGGATGTGTGTGATGCCCTTAGGTTAGTTAGGTTTAAGTAGTTCTAAGTTCTAGGGGACTGATGGCCTCAGATGTTAAGTCCCATAGTGCTCAGAGCCATTTGAACAATTTTTTTTTTTTTTTTTTTTTTTACTCCCGGCGTCATAGCGTGGACAGCCTGCGTCCTCGTGTGTTATCCCAAGTGCGACAGTACGGTGGCTCCACTTCTTCAGCAGGGCTCGACCACACACGGCACGTGTTTATGTGAAGTGCCTGCGTGAAGTTGAGGTACTCATGTGGCCAGCAAGATTCTCAGGCAACAGCAGAAATGGTTAACTAATGCAACAAATTCTTATTCAGCTGTGTAAATGATATTATTCATAAAAATATGTTATTTGCTCCACTACCTCAGTAGATACTGTAATATTGCCGCTCCGGTTCAGAGTTAATCATTAAAAACATTTAAAAATGGAACTGATGGGAGCAGCAATAATATAAAGAGATGGGAGACATTCTGATAAAGAAAATCAACTGAATGGAATTCATACTTCAAATCAGTGTAGCTGCTTTTCGTGGTCAGTCATTACAAGGGCGATGCTAGACCGTGTATCGGTAATAAAGGCTACAATCGTTTATAAAAAGGCGTACAACAAATTATAGATCATGAAAAGACAATGGAAGCAGGTACTATATTGATAATGCAAGTTTGCATATAGGCTGTTATAGTGGCATCCGTTGAACTGCAACACCTTGTCGACACATCCACGTGGCCCAGTCTCCAGGTTAATGCTCCAACAGGGCAACAGGTAAATAAGAGTTAGGACAATGGAGATGCAGTACTTCACTTTAAGGTAAGAACATTTCAGAGTTTAACTGATGTACTGGCGAAGCATATGTTCATTCTAATACCGCGCCTCATGTTAAAGCGTGCATCTACATCGGAAGCAAAGCCAGAAGGCAGTGGAGGAATTAAGATCCCTCGCTAAGGAAACAAGAATCATTTGTTTCAATAATATAGGTTGAATTTGAAGAATCACAGATTTCTTTTACGTATTTTCTTTTACTGCATTGCTCCGTTCCATCTGTGGAGCGTTAGGTCGTTGGTTGGTTGGTTTGGGGGAGGGGACAAAACTGCGAGGTTCAAAAAATGGATCTGAGTACTATGGGACTCAACTTCTGAGGTCATTAGTCCCCTAGAACTTAGAACTAGTTAAACATAACTAACCTAAGGTCATCACACAAATCCATGCCCGAGGCAGGATTCGTACCTGCGATCGTAGCGGTCTCGCGGTTCCAGACTGCAGAAAACTGCGAGGTCATCGGTCCCATCGGATTAGGGAAGGATGGGAAAGGAAGTCGGCCGTGCCCTTTCCAAAGGAACCGTCCCAGCAATCGCCTGAAGCGGTTTAGGGAAATCACGGAAAACCTAAATCAGGATGGAAGAATGCGGGTTTCAACCGTCGTCCTTCCGAATGCGAGTCCAGAGTGCTAACCACTGCGCCACCTCACTTGGTAGTAATGTAAGACGTGTATATTTCTATTGTCTATTGTCTACTGTCAAACCACAATTTATGAAAGATGTTTGTTTTATTAATAGGATTAAGTAGGAATAATTAATATTTGTCATGTTGGAAATAATTGTGGCAGCAGGGAATATCTGCACTAAAGTGTTGTTGGCAAGAGAGACCGCAAATTGATATGATTTTAAAAAGGGCGGGAGAGACCGCGTATGGATAAATTTTAAGAAAAGAGCGTGAAAGACCGCGCATTGATACATTTTGTAATGGTAGCAGGGATTGTCTGCACCAGAAAGCGTTGTTGGCAGGAGAGACCGCACTTTAGCGTTAGTAGGAAGTCAGTAGTAAGCGAGAAGTGAAGCGAGTCGGTAGCAGGTCTGAAGCGAGAGGTTGAGGGGAGCGGTGTGCCTGTCAGCCACCAGCTATGATTTACAAGAGATTATAAACGGATGTACAGAGACATCAACTAACTATTATCATAAGAGGAACCAATATTATCGAATTATTTTCTTTGTGAAACTCAAGACTACTGAAGGTATGTTTGCGCAATGCTAGTTGTAAGATTATTGTAAAAAGTAAGCCCCATTTGAACTTTGTAAAATCATTTTGTTACCAACAGTAAATATTTGAAGCGTTTTCAGAATATACGCCCGCAATGTTGCATTACTGATTATAATTTATCCCAAAAACCATCAACGTAAAACTTTGCAAAAATTTTATTGTTGTCAAGAAAAAGTGTAACTATGAATTGCTTAACTTCAGTCAAATTAATTAAAGAATAACGTCAGCTTTGCTAATAAAGAATAACGTCAACTTTGGTAATAAATACAGCCGCTTATTATGACAGCCAACCAGCAGTTAATAGAGTATAGTAAACCAGAGTAAGTACATTCATGTCGCAGTTCGATGTAGCAGTCAGATGGCGATCCAGTAACAGTAAAAAAGGTAAGGAACAGTTTTGGATTATTGCAGATAACGACTGAGGGCCACGACGACGACACATTCTATGTTTCGTCGAAATAATCAGAATATTACTTTTAATAAGCAGCAATTAAATTTGTATGCGAAGATTGGGAAAGAGAATATATTTTAAAGGGAAGATTTCATTTGTTAGTATTAAGCAAGAGATAGAAATCCTAAGGAAATGATTCATAGCTTATTGTAGAAGGGAAGGTTGCGTAACAAAAGAGATACAGAGTAGACGGTTGTAGAAGGGAACAAAAGAGATATAGAGGAGACGGGACGGTTTCAGTAGGTTATCTTATTTCAAAAAAGGTGTATTGCAATGCAAGAGTTGTGAGTGCTAACCACGTAACAAAATTACAATTCGCTCCGCATACTGTATTTTGCCAAGAAACTTCGTTTCCAGAACTTGAGCCAGTCTCGAAATAAATTGAGTGTTACATCTTACGTGACTTGGCCTGTAGATACATAGTGCCCTGTAGCTCTTACGGAATATCTACGCTGACGGCTCGACGGAAACCAAGACGCCAGTGAGAAAGGGAGAGCTGACTGACTTGCGCGTTGTATGATGATCCCCCCACTCCGTTTTGTCAGTAGAGGTCTGGGAGGTAGATGCTGCACATCCTACTGGCCCCTTTGCGCCCCTCTACTCCCCTTTCCCCCAGAGGAGGCCGGGGAGGGAGAGAGTGACCCGTCTGCGCGCGAGCAAATAGTGTCTCCGGGTGACGTAGTGGGGTCGCGTGGTATACGACCTGCGGATAATGGCCGGCGCGCTGTTAGTTAAACGCAGATAATGCGGCAGTGTCTATTACGGCTAACGGCCCGCACCCCGCCGGCTTTCCGCGCTACGGCCGCCGCGCGTGTAGCGCCACCGCAAACTTTTGTGCGCTCCCATTGCCAGCCGGGTGTTTTACATGGAAATGGATGCAACGCTCGTGGCCGGGCGGCTCAGCACGGGGCCCTAGTTTATGCGCCGCGCTTAACATTTTAATATTTTCGGTTAAAATTGAAAATTGCGGGTTGCCCCGGTCGCGCAGCCGGTGCCCCGCGAGGCGATCCGAACAGGTAGGCTGTTACACGCCGGGCCCGGCCCGTTACTTCCCGGGACGCGCGCGCCGTTGGTCGAGGACGCGGCGTAACCGCAGCGATCCGCCGCGACAACTCGCCTCCACCTCCCACCTCCGTCCCTTTCACTGGGTGGCGAGGTTTGCCCAACGGACCGCACCGCGGGCTGCCGTTGCGGCTACGGAACGGCCGCCGTTTCGAGCGCAAAGTGGGACGACTGTCGTCTGTTTGGCCGAGCGCCGTGTTTCATTGGCGACACCTGTCCCGATCGTCAGCGGCACCCAATGGTGCGGGAGAGTGCCGGGGGGGGGATTTGCCGTACTTTGTGTGACGATGGGCAGGCGGGCTGCATTGTAAGCTCGGGCTACGTTTCCCAGTTCGAGGGCCAAACTAACATTTGGAATCCTAGTAACGAGGTGGACCAAACTATCAAATGGAACAGAACAATATCAACTGAGTCAGGATTATTTTCTGTTTCATCAGAGATGGTACTACCTTATCAGAAGTAGAAATAAAGATCTGAGTCATATAATTGGAAAAAAAATCGTATCCTATGGAGTCAACAAACAGGTTCCAGATCAGACGCGGATCTTAGGTACGATCATGGAGGAGGCTCATGGCTGCGAGTGGCAGGCTGGACTTCTACTAACGGACGAGACTGAGCGAGATATCACTTATTGAAATATGTATTTACGTCATGTTCAATAAATCCGCAGGCTGCAGTGAAGATTCCGTCGTGGGTGCGGGACCACCAGCTTGGACGGCGATGTCGGGCACCAGCGATCCCCCAGTAATGGCAGCAGACCCGAAACTGAGGTCGGGTTAAGAACCACGGCCCAGTCAACCTCTTACATACGGCAGGCAGTACAGTATGTGAGGCTAATATGGAATAATAGGACAATTTTATATCAAGAACCTTCAGAAGGACTATTAAGTATAAAATTTCAAAAATTAAATATTAATAAATTTGTACAGCCTTAAAAACTCCCAAAACCCACAGATCTCATGTAGTAAAATTAGTTTTGAAGTGCTACCATACTGGAAAGATTTAACTTAAATCTTGCCGGCCGCGGTGGTCCAGCGGTTCTAGGCGCGCAGTCCTGAACCGCGCGACTGCTACGGTCGCAGGTTCGAATCCTGCCTCGGGCATGGATGTTTGTGATGTCCTTAGGTTAGTTAGGTTTAAGTAGTTCTAAGTTGTAGGTGACTGATGACCACAGATGTTAAGTCCCATAGTGCTCAGAGCCATTTGAACTTAAATCTTCCAATATTAACAAAATTCTGTATCGTTAAAGAAATAAAATAATTCAATAACATTATCTACAATCCTCAGATTTTCGTTTTAAAAAACTAATTTCAAAATTGTCTCTAAATATTGTCATTACTCAAAAGCTTGAACTTTAATGATCTGGTGGTGCACGCTAAACTTGTAAATAGGCCGTTTAGGTTTTTATGTTGGTAACGTCACCTAGCGCTCTGTATGAAAATCACTGGCTGTGCTGTGTGCAGTCTGTGGATGGTTGGCATTGTTGGAATATTCGCTAATGTAGTGTTGCCCAGTTGGATGTGAACAGCGCGTAGCGTTGCGCAGTTGGAGGTGAGCTGCCAGTAGTGGTGGATGTGGGGAAGTGAGATGTCGAATTTTTGAGAGCGGATGGTCTGGACGTGTGTCCATCAGAGACAGTAAATTTGTAAGACTGGATGTAATGAACTTATATATATATATATATATATATATATATATATATATATATATATATATATATATATATATATATATAATGACTTTGGAACATTATTAAGGCAAATACATTGTTTGTTCTCTATCAAAATCTTTCATTTGCTAACTATGCATATCAGTAGTTAGTGCCTTCAATAGTTAGAATCTTTTATTTAGCTGGCAGTATTGGCGCTCGCTGTATTGCAGTAGTTCGAGTAACGAAGATTTTGGTGAGGTAACTAATTCATGAAAGGTATAGGTTATTGTTAGGGCCATTCTTTTGTAGGGATTGTTGAAAGGCAGGCTAAAAATATTGTGTGGCAGTTTAGTGTTGATCAGAATAGATAAAGAGCGAAATGTCTGAGTACGTTCAGTTATGCTCAGCTGTTTGAAAAGCAAATAATGTAAGAGGTTTATCAGTACAGTCATTCATAAATTTTTCTAAGGGGACGTTTCAAACTTTCCCATTTAACAGGCTTCCCCCATACAATAATCAAAGACAGCGAATCTCAGTTTATTTAATCTGTCGTCGTCGAGGAGAAAAATTCCGAAATAAGACGGAACAACAAACGAACCCTGTTCCCAAATCACCACCGGACATAACACACATAACGCACAGCTATCAATGCCCAATGCATGACAGTTGTACGGTTTTGTGCACTACGCCCTCTGCACGCCTAAGCAACAGCCGCGCAAGCAATTCATTTCTCGCACAGCGCAATTTAGATAACTTAACGCACATGAAGATAGATTTATTGTAAAAAAAGGCTACAATGGTTTCTATTTTAGTTTCCATAGGTATCACTAAGCTCTCTAACTAATAAGCATAGTAGCTTGAGGGACAGTGGTGCACCATAACTAAATTTAAAATTAGTGGCCAGTCCTAGTGAAGTGCAATGAAAATTCTTACGCTAGTGTTTGTAATTAAATTAAATACATCACTGAAAACTAGTATAACAATGCTGCACAGATTACATTTTACCGCAGCTTACAAAAGCATTAGCTTTCAGCTCAGACTTAAAGCGCCAAAACATAAAATACACTTCCTGGTGTTTTTCATCAGAATGCATAATGTGTGTAATACGCTCAGGCGCACTACTCATAACAGGCAAACACCTCTTTTTTATCGCACATGATGCACAAAAACGTAATTCTCCACAATAATTCCGAATGCAATAAATGCATGGAGAATGAAATTTTCACTCTGCAGCGGAGTGTGCGCTGATGTGAAATTTCCATTCATTCTGGAAACAGCCCCAGGCTCTGGCTAAGCCATGTCTCCGCAGTATCCTTTCTTCCGTGAGTGCTAGGTTCGCAGGGGAGCTTCTGGGAAGTTTAACAGGAGGAGGCGAGTTACTCGTGAGGTTAAAGCCGTGAGGACGGGTCGTGAGTCATGTTTGGGTATCTTAGTTGGTAGAGCACATCTCTCCGAAAGTCCCGAGTTCGAATCTCGCTCCAGCACACAGTTTTAGTCTGCCAGGAAGTTTCACAATAAATGCTTGCACGATCAGAATCGCAAACACGATAAAATCTTGCACGATTAGCACACATGCATAAATTCTCGAATCACGTTTCCACATAAGGGCGTAAATCGTCACTATAGAACACCCTTCCAGCAATCGCCATAGGGAGGGAGAACAGACACCCCAGAACTTGCTGTAGACTAAAGCAAGATAAACAGAACGACGGTAGTAGAATATTACAAGCTACAACTAGGACCCAGTGCGTACAAACACTTCGCAGAAACTTAGAGTGCACTGACATCGTTCCGCGTCCATAGATGTTGCACATAACACACTACACTGTCCACACATAGCTTGTGGAGTCTGCTCTCCGAAAATTTCCTAAGTCCCAGTCCTACATCCGTAATAGCACCTCGCTTCACCATAAGGTACTTTCTCTAAGCCAAAAGTGAACACGCGGCAAAATATCGAAACAAAATACTCGCAGCAACAGCAACGATGGAACAAAATTCAACAGCACACCGCCCACAATTTCACCCGCAAGAGCTTGCCCGCACAAGACGATGGCCAACACACCTGAAAAATTCACAACAACTACAAGTATCAAAAATACATATCACAAAACTGGAAAACATAAATTCTGACTTCAAGACATTGCACACGTTAAACAAAGGCCACAAAAGGAACATATACGAATAGCTTGAGAGTATCACCTGTCAAGACAAAAGTAACGAACAAGCTACCCTGTGACTATTTTGAACACAATCAGGCATTTTCTTCAAAGACTTAGACATATCAATGTTTAATTTTTACATTCAACATATTCCTTTGTGATTTCCACGAGTAGATTTTCTCAAATACATTTTAACTACCAGTACCTTAGTCCCACAAGTGTGTATAAAAGTAGGAAATAAATGTGGAGCTCAGATATGCTGTACAGCGCTGAAAATCACAGATCTGTCTCCCTATGCATCCAAACAAATACAGTCTCACATACAATAGGCTTCAATTGTTTGACTTGGACATATTGTCCCAGAATTAAATTAAAAAGTTCCCATTGCCAGGTTCTGACCAAGGTTTTCTGAAAGTTTCCATTGGTTGTAATGAAAATTCTATAACTGGAAATCCCCTGACAGATATTGGCAATCGGGACTATGAATATCCCCGTCGCATTGCCAGCTCGCGTGGCATTAGACCGAAAACCCGATGATTCTGTGTCCCCACTTGAACAGCCTCCTCTACCAGGAGAAAGAAAGGCACACAAAAAAATGTGACATTAACATAACATTTTTCGATGAGTGTGACTACACAAGTTTCCCTAAATTTCATTCTGTGCCTAAAAAATTGCTGTAGCAGATAAAAGTGAACTAAACAATGTATGAGAAACACTGTTTTTTAACGGAATGCTAAAAAAAACGAAGCATGCAACCTTACGAATATTTTATATAATAATTTATTACACCAATATCAGTTAATGAGTACAGTGTTCACATTATCGATTTTGGAAATGACTGCCATCTTCAGATGAATTTATTCCACTAACAGCTTCGTCGTGATCTATAACAATTTCATTTATGCACTTTGAACATCATGAACTCCTATTAAATGTGTCAACGAATTTTATGTCGTATAGTTACATTAAAAGGAACTTTTTGTAGTATGTTTCGAGACGATTTCTAATTCACTGACATATTTTATTAGAGTTAATAATGTGCAAAGTGCATAACGAATCGTTATGTATCATGATGAAGCTGTTAGTGGATTAATCACAACCAAATATGGCAAGCAACTGTTCAAAGCAGCCATGTGAACATTGCAGTTATTAAGCGATATTGACATTGTAAATCGTTGGATAAAACGTCCAGAATTTACAATATGGCGGACAATATAGGTACAGAACATCTGCCACTGTTATTCTAGGAGTCATTTTACAAAAACCATTACTCTTTGAAAGAAGAACCACATTTTTTCAAACTATTTTGCAGTTGACAAACAAACAAGCTACAGTGTGCATAAATGTATGCCAAACCGAACAAACCAGTCTTTAAAATTAACAGTTGTTTGTGATTAATCGCATGTAAAGCGCACGTATAATAGTTATTTGTCCTAAAATGGAGTACCATAAAAAGTTTTATAATATTTTAGACAAATAAAACAACGTCACATGGATGTCAAAACATTTCCGGTCAAAACCTTAAAAAAGTAAAACCATTGCGATTTACACTAAACTAGTAAACATCGTATATAAGAACAAACAATCTAAGAAATAGCAGTCACAGACTTGTAGGAAGCAACCGCAAGTATACCGGGAGCTATGACATACTTCCCTCAGTACTACCACAGTGCAGCACATATAGTCGCGACGGCACTTCTGGAAAAGCTGTTGTCGAATGATTGTTGAAGATGGGAAAATTCCTAGTACCAATGAACAATATTTGTCAAGGGATTTCCAGCTATGGTATTTTCTTCACAATCAAAGGAAACTTCCAGAAAACGTTGATCAGAACATGGTAATAGGGACTGTTTTTAACTTAATTCTGGGACGATATGTCCAAGTCAAAAAATTAAAAGCCTGTTGCAAGTGAAACAGTATTTGTTTAGATGTATGGAGAGAAATATCTGTGATTGTTCACGACTGTACAGCACACCTGAGCTCCACATTTATTCCGTATATTTATAGCGTTTATAAGAATAAGGTATTGGCAGTTAAAATGTATTTGAGAAAGTATACTGCTGAAAACGACAGAAGAATAACTTCAATGTCACTATGTGCCCTAAGATTAATGTTTGTTACTAAGTCTTTAGGTACTTAATGAACAAAATAGATATTAGACTTTAAATGAAGCAAGTTTACTGTTACGAGTCACCGTTTTATTTATTTCCACGACGCGTTTCAAAGGTTTAAACCTCCATCATCGAGTGGATTTACATTAGTTAGTATGACATTTGTGTGTGTGTGTGTGTGTGTGTGAGTGTTGTGTTACGATTTTTTGGAGGAATTTGTGGCACTGTCTCCAGTGGTCACAGGTTCCTTTCGCTGTCTTAACACATCACATGTATACTGTCATATTTGTAAACAAACAGTATCTTTGGCTCTGTGGTCGTGCACAGTCAGAGATCCGCTTTAAAAAGGATATTAAAGACATCTATCGTTTATAGTATTACAGTTTCAGTTTAGTTTACATTAATATTCGTGTCATACTTGGGTGCCACGTACAAGTGTGTCCCAGTATACTCCTTTCAATACAAACGATAATATACGCATTCATTGCATGTCGTATTCAACAGTATAGCTTACTGTCCGCCAGATGCGCTTCTGTAGCAGCGTATAAGTGTATTAGACTTCTACAACTCTATAACGGGGGCAACAACCGCGTAATATGGGTTTAACAGCTATCGACAGTATCTTGTGAAAGCCACACAGTCACCTGGTGTGGCGGTGAGGGAGCGGTGGTAACTGCGGCGCCCGCGAAGAGCGTGGCGGAGGGCAAACAGCGTCTTCATTACACCGGCCGACGCCATTAGGCTCGCAAACAACCCGCCCGTGGGTCTCCCTCCCACCTGCTACCTGCTACCCTTCCTGGTTGCTTTTCATTTAGCGGCGCCGGAGACTCGCCAACTTTCACCTCAAACGGTGGGCGCCGACTGTTTTCCGCTGCCTGCCGCGAGCTGGTGCGACAGAGAAGACTCAAAGGCAACGAAGCGAAGGGTAGAGCTTTGTTCTCGTTCGACCTGTACAAGTGTGAGAGAACGTTCTCTCCTTGCAGCTCCCGAATGGCCAAATATTTTCTCCCTCCCAGGTTCACCTCTCCGTCCCTCCCCATGGCCATCGCCTCTTTCTGTCTCTCTCTCGCTCGCTCATTCTTTATGTCTCTACCGTCTGCCTTGTACCTGCGTAATACGGGGTGAAAACAGTATTATTTTTGGCCTTTCCCACACTCAATGAAATACGCTGCAGCTGCAGCTCTTGCCTTTGTGATGGTTTACGTTACGCTTCCAAGTCACTTACTGGTGACATGGATTCATGTAATTGCTCTCTCACTTCAGAACATCTACATCTACATACATACTCCGCAATCCACCATTCGGCGCATGGCGGAGGGTATCTCGTACCACAACTAGCATCTTCTCTCCCTGTTCCACTCCCAAACAGAGCGAGGGAAAAATGACTGGCTATATGCTTCTGTACGAGCCCTAATCTCTCTTATCTTATCTTTGTGGTCTTTCCGCGAAATGTAAGTTGGTGGCAGTAAAATTGTACTGCAGTCAGCTTCAAATGCTGGTTCTCAAAATTTCCTCAGTAGCGATTTACGAAAAGAACGCCTTCTTTCCTCTAGAGACTCCCACCCAAGATCCTGAAGCATTTTCGAAACACTCACATGATGATCAAACCTACCAGTAACAAATCTAGCAGCCTGCCTCTGAATTGCTTCTATGTACTCCCTCAATCCGACCTGATAGGAATCCCAAACGCTCGAGCAGTACTCAAGAATAGGTCGAATTAGTGTTTTAAAAGCGGTCTCCTTTACAGATGAACCTCATCTTCCCAAAATTTTACCAATGAACTGAAGACGACTATCCGACTTCCCCACAACTGCCATTACATGCTTGTCCCACTTCATATCACTCTGCAATGTTACGCCCAAATATTTAATCGACGTGATTGTGTCAAGCGCTACACTACTAATGGAGTACTCAGGCATTACGGGATTCTTTTATCTATTCATCTGCATTAATTTAAATTTATCTATATTTAGAGTTAGCTGTCATTCTTTACACCAATCACAAATCCTGTCCAAGTCATCTTGTATCCTCCTACAGTCACTCAACGACGACACCTTCCCATACACCACAGCATCATCAGCAAACAGCCGCACATTGCTATCCACCTTATCCAAAATATAATTTATGTAGATATAAAACAACAGCGGACCTACCACACTTCCCTGGGGCACTCCAGATGATACCCTCACCTCCGATGAACACTCACTATCGAGGACAACATACTGGGTTCTATTACTTAAGAAGTCTTCGAGCCACTCACGTACTTGGGAACCAATCCCATATTCTGGTACCTTAGTTAGGAGTCTGCAGTGGGGCACCGAGTCAAACGCTTTCCGGAAGTCAAGGAATATGGCATCCGTCTGATACCCTTCATCCATGGTTCGCAAGATATCATGTGAAAAAAGGGCGAGTTGCGTTTCGCAATGGTTATCAGTATTTCTCATAAGAGATGCTTTAAAATTCATGTTATTCGCTTCCAGAGGCGGTGGAGGGGACTTAGTAGACCATGGTTTGCATAGGAACCCATGCCCAGATACGCCATCCAAAGACGCTGCACAGCGTCAAAGCTATAGGCGCAGGCGCTTGTAAACATATATTCACGGTACTACCGTGAAGGATGATGGAGACGGATAAACGTATCAATTTCAGGTAAGGATCCCTGATTCGGAAACGAACGAGTCGAAAGTCCTTGTGAGACCCCTCACAATGGAAGACACGTAGCGGTACTGTTGGTGCTACGAATACAGGGTATGCAGCTTTCATTGATACTAGTAAGGACCAAGTCAAGAAAAAATGTTTAGTAAACAAGGGCCCTAAATGCATACCTGGGGAGCTATAAACATTTGTTCATCTTGGCTAGTGTGAAACACATCTCCTCTATTGCACAGGTGCTCATTGCCCTTAAGGTATGTATTTTAGAACCCGAGTTTACTAGACATTTTTTCTTGTCTCCATCCGTACAAGTACCTCTGAAAGCTGTATGCCCTACATTCCTAGCAACAACAGTATCGGTACATGTACTCCACTGCCTGAAGCATCAGAATGACTTGCCACTCCTTCGTTTTCGAACCAGGGATCCTTTTCTCAAATTGATACATGTATCCGTCTGCATCAACTTCGAATGTTTGTATCATCAAAACGGAATTATACTGTATACAGGGTGTTACAAAAAGGTACGGCCAAACTTTCAGGAAACATTCCTCACACAAAAATAAAGAAAAGATGTTATGTGGACATGTGTCCGGAAACGCTTAATTTCCATGTTATAGCTCATTTTAGTTTCGTCAGTATGTACTGTACTTCCTCGATTCACCGCCAGTTGGCCCAATTGAAGGAAGGTAATGTTGACTTCGGTGCTTGTGTTGACATACGACTCATTGTTCTACAGTACTAGCACCAAGCACATCAGTACGTAGCATCAACAGGTTAGTGTTCATCACGAACGTGGTTTTGCAGTCAGTGCAATGTTTATAAATGCGGAGTTGGCAGATGCCCATTTGATGTATGGATTTGCACGGGGCAATAGCCGTGGCGCGGTGCGTTTGTATCGAGACAGATTTCCAGAACGAAGGTCCCGACAGGAAGACGTTCGACGCAATTGATCGGCGTCTTAGGGAGCATGGAACATTCCACCCTATGACTTCCGACTGGGGAAGACCTAGAACGACGAGGGCACCTGCAATGGACGAGGCAATTCTTCGTGCAGTTGACGATAACCCTAATGTCAGCGTCAGAGAAGTTCCTGCTGTACAAGGTAACGTTGACCACGTCACTGTATGGAGAGTGCTACGGGAGAACCAGTTATTTCCGTGCCATGTACAGCTTGTGCGGGCACTATCAGCAGCTGATTGGCCTCCACGGGTACACTTCTGCGAATGGTTCATCCAACAATGTGTCAATCCTCATTTCAGTGCAAATGTTTTCTTTATGGATGAGGCTACATTCCAACGTGATCAAATTGTAAATTTTCACAATCGACATGTGTGGGCTGACGAGAATCCGCACGCAATTGTGCAAACACGTCATCTACACAGATTTTCTGTGAACGTTTGGGCAGGCATTGTTGGTGATGTCTTGATTGGGTCCCATGTTCTTCCGCCTACGCTCAATGGAGCACGTTATCATGATTTCATACGCGATACTCTACCTGTGCTGCTAGAATATGTGCCTTTACAAGTACAACACAACATGTGTGTTCATGCACGATGGAGCTCCTGCACATTTCAGTCGAAGTGTTCGTACGCTTCTCAACAACAGATTCGGTGACCGATGGATTGGTAGAGGCGGACCAATTCCATGGCCTCCACGCTCTCCTGACCTCAACCCTCTTGACGTTCATTTATGGGGGCATTTGAAAGCTCTTGTCTACGCAACCCCGGTACCAAATGTAGAGACTCTTCGTGCTAGTATTGTGGACGGCTGTGATACAACACGCCATTCTCCAGGGCCGCGTCAGCGCATCAGGGATTCCATGCGACGGAGGGTGGATGCATGTATCCTCGCTAACGGAGGACATTTTGAACATTTCCTGTAACAAAGTGTTTGAAGTCACGCTGGTACGTTCTGTTGCTGTGTGTTTCCATTCCATGATTAATGTGATTTGAAAAGAAGTAATAAAATGAGCTCTAATATGGAAAGTAAGCGTTTCCGGACACATGTGCACATAACATATTTTCTTTATTTGTGTGTGAGGAATGTTTCCTGAATGTTTGGCCGTACCTTTTTGTAGCACCCTGTATAAATACATTTACAGGTGCCGGCACCTGTAACTTTGACGCTCTGCGGCGTCGTTGAATGACGTTTCCGGACATGGGTTCCTAAGTAAAATTTGATCTGCTAAGTCCCCCCTACAACCTTTAGAAGTGTATACATGAACTGGGAAACATCCTGTATGTACACAGAATAAACATTTGCCGTTCGTGAATGATGCTTGTACTGTTTGCATGAATTTCGACGAAAAATTCTTTCGGGCTGATGAGTGTAAGTTGCTACTACTATCATAAATTAACGTTTCATTTAAAAAAAGTTGTAATACTTACAAAGAAGTTTGCTAAATAATCAAATTTAATAGCAACGTGATGGTGTTTATTTGTCTTAGACATGTCCATTGGCGAACAAGAAAGAGACGTCACTTGAAGTCACGGAATAAAGCTGCTCTGGAAAACTTTTTTTCCAGTAGATATCAACTTATCAGTTGCGCCACTCACATTTTACAACCATAGTCGCCAAGCATTATGAAAAGTGGGCATCGTTTACTTTTTATATGGGGTATAACAGAAGCTGCGTAGATTACTATGAAGAATGCCTGAAGCCTGGATGCGTACAATATTTATAACTTTATAAAATAGCACAGAAGGTGCACTGGAGTGTCCTATGGTTACTGTAACGCTGGAAGTAGATGTTTTCTCCTACGGCCTCCTTCAGTGTAGTGCGTGGGTCGTCTGAAAGTTACCAATCTCTGCCCTCTCTCGGCGCAAATCTTTTGCTCTCAATGTAGATAATTTCATTGTCAATACCTACTTCTGATAATAAAAATGGTAATGAATTCGATAGGGGAGATCTTCAGCATAAACATTAAGGAAAGCAAAGTTACGAACTGGGAAGAGAAATTTTATTCTTTTATACCAATATTACTTCCAGAACAGTTGTTTATTTCATGACTGTGGCCCAGTGTATCAATATAGCAAGGTCTTGAGGAATGGGGAAGACCCATCGTGGTTTAATGGTCGTGCTACGAGGACAAAGATATCCTCATCACAGACAAGTCGAGACGCCGGTAGGGGTGGCCGAGCAGTTCTAGGCGCTACAGTCTGGAACCGCGCGCCCGCTGCGGTCGCAGGTTCGAATCCTGCTTCGGGCATGGATGTGTGTGATGTCCTTAGGTTAGTTAGGTTTAAGTAGTTCTAAGTTATAGGGGACTGTGATCACAGAAGTTAAGTCTCATAGTGCTCGGAGGCATTTGAACCATTTTTGAACCTTAACGGAACAAAAATAACAGATGTAAAGGTAATTTCCGGAATACTCCAAGAAAGTGTGATAAGACCATTATTGCTTAAAATGTATATAAATGATCTAATGAAACGCATCGGAAGCTGTTTAACACTATTCGCAGGACATGCAGTTGTCTGTAGGAAAGCAGCAATGCCAGGAGGCATTATCGATCTGACCTGCAGAGGACTGGTGAATTGAGCAGGTTCTTTCAGTTGATCCTGAACGTGTATAAATGCAACATACTGCGCATACATAGGAAAGGAAATCCATTACTGTGGAGATGCACCTCTGATGACAAACTGCTGGAAACTGTATCTACCGTACAATACCTAAGAGAACATATCCAAAGCGACTTTAAACATACATATAGGAAAAACAGATGCTAGACGGAGTATCATGACAAGAATCTTTAGGAAATGTGAATCATCTACGAAGGAGGTGGCTTATAAGTCGCTTGTTCGACCTATTCATGAATAACTGTTCAGCAATATCGGATCCTTATCAGGTAGGACTGATAGAAGAGATTGAGCAGATCCAACGAAGACAGGCGCCTTTTCGTCAAGTGATCCTTTTGCCTGCGTGACAGCGTTACAGAGGTGCTCAACAAACTCTACTGACAGACGTTGCAAGGGAGGCGTTATGCATCACAGAGAGGTTTACTACTGAAATTTCCAGAAAACGCTTTCCGGGAAGAGTCCTACAACGTATTACTTCCTCCCACATACATCTCGCGAAAGGACCACGACGAGAAACATCAAGAAATTAGAACCAGAACAGAGGCTTACCAACAGTCATTCTTTCCACGCACCTTCCACGAGTTGGACAGGAAAGGTATGATCAGTTAGTGGTACCACAAGTACCTTCCGCCACACACCCTCGGGTAGTTTGCGGAGTGTGATGTAGATAGTAGCCGGCCGCTGTGACCGAGCCGTTCTACGCGCTTCAGTCCGGAACCACGCTGCTGCTAGGTTGCAGGTTCGAATACTGCCTCGGGCATGCCTTTAGGTTAGTTAGGTTTAATTGGTTCTAAGTCTAGGGGACTGATGAAGTCAGATGTTAAGTCCCATAGTGCTTAGACCCATTTGAAACATTTTTTTGTAGATGGTGAACTGTGGATATTCCTTCTCCTTTAATGGAAAGGCTATATCACAGCGCTGAACCTAAACATTATAACCGTGTGCTAAATAGCGTGTTGGTCCACCTTTGCAAACGCACTGCAGCAGCGCTCCCACGTACATTCGATTCCACATATCTTTGGTAAGTGTGGGGCGCCGATATCTTAGTAAATTTCCAAGACGGAGCGAGTGAATTAAGCATCATGTGAGTGATGATTTTGAGACATCTTCAGTGTGAGGCAAAAATCTTCAAAGAACACTGGTGCTCAAAGCATTGTGCAAGCCATCCATCATGAGCCCGAGAGCAGCCTGGTGGAGTTGTGGACACGTAACGCTATAAAGGAAGTAAATAATAGGGATATATTCTTGTTAGGAATCAGGCCGGAAGTGCCGAAAAATTAAGTGGCTTTGACAAAGCATAGATTGTTATAGTCAGGCGAATGCGAACGGGCATCTAGAATGGGGCGAATTTGGTCGGCTGGTCTCGTGCCTCTGTCCCCGAATATTTTCGGGTTCAAATGTGGTTCCTATTCGTCGAAACGTCATGGCTCAAACTAGTCTAGGGGTCGAATCGCACGTATCGCATTACAAGCCCTAAATTAGACACTTGTGACCCTTTGGTTAAATTGTCTTGCTAATGGCAAGTTTGCGAAATACAATGTTAAAATAACATATAAGTTACATACATACAAAGTTAACATAACATATAATAACAGGAATAATAATATCGGGAACTAAACTAACGACATGTAAATGATGTATTCCACACAGTTGCTACTTGTTTAGAATAATGTTTGTTCAGAAACCAAACTAACAGCGAAAGTGGTCGTATTGAGAGTTACTGTTACACTCGAGCGCATATCCATTTGACACAGTTCGATCATTCACAATCTCATCGTGAAATACAAGCCTAATATTCCACCTGGTTATCATCACGAAAAGTCAGAGTTCACACCAATCACGCGGCTGCTCACCGCTCAGAGACTAAGTCCCGCGATACCACACAATGAGAAATTTTCTAAGTCGTTTCCGTTCCTACCTGCCTAAAGACCGACTGTCCGCTTTCGCGCCTCCACCAGCACTGTTCCCCTTGGTGTTTAGAGCAGAACTGTCCTCTTTGGTGTCTAGACCAGAACCACCTTCTGCCCGTCTCCGACCGTGTTTCCCGCGCGCCGAACATCTTCGCTCAACTGATTAGCGCAGTTCCATTTCCTGAAGCCGTCCATCTGATTGGTTACAGTATATTCTACATTATTTTACAATTTAACATATTTAAATAGTTAAAGCTTGACCACTTTCACGTTCTAAATAAAGTAACAATAACATCCATTACTCCGGTCGGAGTAGCCGAGAGGTTCTAGGCGCTTCAGTCTGACACCGCGCGACCGCTACGGTCGCAGGTTCGAATCCTGCCTCGGGTATGGGTGTGTGTGCTGTCCTTAGGTTAGTTAGGTTTAAGTAGTTCTAAGTTCTAGGGGACTGATGACCTCAGCTGTTAAGTCCCATAGTGCTCAGAGCCAATATCCATCACACAATAAACATTAAATTCTTTTGCATGAAACCAATACTATTTCCTTCTTAACTTTGAATGTGTGTGTGTGTGTGTGTGTGTGTGAAAACATAAAAAAAAACCCAAGACAACATATAAAATTCCATAAACGGTTTGCATTCTCATTCCGCTGGATCGAAACTTCCAGCGAAGCGGTCGTTAAGAAAACTATACATTAATTCTGGTAACATATGAGGCATCATTAATATATCGTGACATACGAACGCAGCTTATTTTTGAGAGATCCCGTGCGCAGCAGTTTGCGTATTCTTGTATGCCACCAGCAGGAGTCTTGTTCCCACATCTCACCTTATTAGCACCAAGGATATTCCCTGCCTACCGAAAAATTTTTATTTGCAGCAGCGATTGAACCTTCATTATTACATCCGACACCCAAAGTAACTATGTACTTTCCGTCTGCTATTTCTGTCGAAATCGAGCAAAATAGATGTGTCAGTATGGTTTTGTGTGTGTGTGTGTGTGTGTGTGAAATCTTATGGGACTTAACTGCTAAGGTCATCAGTCCCTAAACTTACACACTATTTAACCTAAATTATCCTAAGGACGAACACACACACCCATGCCCGAGGGAGACTCGAACCCCTGCCGTGACCAGCCGCACAGTCCATGACTGCAGCGCCTGAGACCCCTCGGCTAATGCCGCGCGGCAGTATGGTTTTGTAAAACCAAGTTTTATCGAAGTATGTGAAAATATCCAAAAGTAAATTTTGTCATTGTTTATTACACAGAAACCTTATTGCCCAGAACAAATATACCATGGCATCATAAACTACACATCTTGCCCCAATTTTCAGGATAGTCGCCACCGACACTGAGACATTTGTCATAGCGTACAATCGATCTGGAAAAACGACTCTGGTTGAGCTCGGCGACTTACGCCGCAAAGAAATCTCGCAGAGTCTGCATCACTTCAGCATTGGTTTTGAAGCGACATCCGGTAGTGTAGCTTTCAATGCAGGTAACAGGTGATATTCTGATGGCGCGTGATTGGGCTTGTAGGCTGGGTAACCCATTCTCTCCAATCAGAAGCGACGAATCTGATTCAATGTGAGTCTTAGTGTGTGTGGTTTTTGTGGTGTCACCGCCAGACACCACACTTGCTAGGTGGTAGCTTTAAATCGGCCGCGGTCCACTAGTACATGTCGGACCCGCGTGTCGCCACTGTGTGATCGCAGACCGAGCGCCACCACAAGGCAGGTCTCGAGATACGGAATAGCACTCGCCCCAGTTGTACGACGACTTTGCTAGCGACTACACTGACGAAGCCTTTCTCTCATTTGCCGAGAGACAGAATAGCCTTCAGCTAAGTCAATGGCTACGACCTAGCAAGGCGCCATTAACCATTTTAAGATAGAGTCTCACTTGTATCATCAAGGAATGCTGTATACAAAGGATGGATTAAAAGTTAAGTATTGTAGCAGCTACGTACTTCTGTTGCTACCATTCATTACGTATCCTGTTTCAGACCTCTATCTAGCCTACGTGAGATTACGCGTGCCTTTCGGCTACTTCAGTGTGGCGTAGCTGTCTTGTTACGCCACAATAGTTGGCGACGAGTCAACGGTAAGGGTCTTGTTCTTTCTCATTTACTTGTGTCATGGCTTCGCCACAATCTCCAGATGTACTGTCCGAATTTTATCGCTTGCAGAATCAGCAGACGCAGGCGTTATTGGATGCCCTTGGACAGCTCGTCCAGGGTCAACGTGCACTGCAACACGATGCGGCAGCCGCCGCTTCACCGCTACCGCAGCCACAACTCGCAGTTGCACCACCATTCCGTAATTTTCAAGAGACATGGACTGAGTGGTCACGCCAATTTGGATTTCATCTCGCCGCCTACAGAATTCAAGGTAATGAGCGGCGGCCTCACTTATTATCCTGTGTCGGTGTGTCCACCTACCGTGTGATAGTGAAATTGTTTCCCCGACGCGACGTAGCAACTCTGTCCTACGAAGAAATTTTGTCGGCATTGGACGCCTATTTCAAAGAAACAGTTAATGTAGTTGCAAAAAGGTATACTTTCTTTTGTACAAAATGTACGGCCGGTCAAACTAATAGGGAGTGGGTTGCAACATTGCAAGGCCTTACAAGGGATTGTGCTTTTGAGTGTGAATGTGGACTCCCTTATTCAGATACAATGGTACGTGATGCAATTGCACAGAACGTTTCTGATGTTCCTATACGGGAACAGATTTTGAAACTAGTTAATCCCTCCCTTCAACAAGTGATAGACATATTGGATAGACAAGACACGCTTGACTTTGCTCAGGAATCATTTGCAACTTCGCCAGCCGTGTGTTAACATTAACCGGCCTGCCGGGCGCGTTGCGCGGCCCGGTAAACTGCCCTCGCGCACGTCCGCGCAGCTGCCGCCACGCTCTAAACCAGGTGTGCCGTGCCGGCATACAACTGCAGTGAAATCATGCCCGCAGTGTGCTACTAGACATTCGCGTGAAAATTGCCCGTCACGCCAAGTTATATGCTTTTTCTGTAATAAGAAAGGACATGTTCAAAGTGTTTGCCAGAAAAAGCTCAGATCAGACACTCATAATCATTCCAGGCCCTATGCTTCGCGCTGGAATCGAACCAAGAATACTCAGGCTCGTGAACCTTCGCCCATGGACATTCATGTAGTTAATTCCACTTCGTCCAGTGCCACTTTCTCTAACAGTGTCTGTGTTCGTCCCACACAAAGTGTGCGTCGACGTCGCCGGAAATCACGTCAATTAGCAAGGGATGCTGTACCTGTATCAGTTCAAATTGCACAAGACAGTCGCTCTTGTTGTCAGCAGGACAATAAACCTTTTGTAGATTTGGACTTTAATGGCAAGGTCAGACCATTCCAGCTCGATACCGGAGCTGCAGTTTCATTGCTCAATCACGACACGTACAAACAACTGGGCAAACCTCCGTTGCGTGCCGCAACTGTTAAGCTCACTACATATTCAGGACAGCAGATCCCTGTGTTAGGACAGTGCACTCTTCTTGCAACATACAAGGGACAAACAAAACTTGTGTCATTTTACGTTCTTCGTTCTTCTACTGCAGTGAACTTGTTTGGTTTAGATTTATTTCAGTTGTTTAACATGTCTATAGTAAATCAGGTCCTATCAGTGAATCAGACTGTGCCTTCAGACAGTGTTTCTCGTCTATGTGAAGAATTTGCAGACATTTTTGCACCGGGCCTTGGTTGCGCTAAGAATTATTAAGCACATTTGGAACTGAAAGACAACGCGCAACCGAAATTTTTCAGAGCGCGCAATGTTCCTCACGCATTGCGTGATGAGGTCGCACGAAAATTAAACGATTTAGAATCACAAAGTGTGAGTGAATGTACGCAATGCCTCTTCCCTTTCAGCTCCACTTCATCGCTTACGCCGTACAGGTGTTCCGTTCGTCTGGACGACGGAATGCGAACGCGCCTTTCGCCAGTTGAAATCGGCGTTGCTTTCAAATACTTGCCTTACGCCATTCGATCCCAAGAAACCCCTTTTGTTGATGGTAGATGCATCTGATTTCGGGATCGGTGCTGTGCTTGCGCACAAGGATGGGTCGCATAATCGCCCTATTGCCTTTGCGTCAAAATTGCTCTCGTCTGCGCAAAGAAATTACTCGCAGATAGAGAAAGAAGCTTTGGCTCTCGTGTTTGGTGTTACGAAGTTCCATGATTTCTTTTATGGTCGTCACTTTACCATCATCACCGACCACAAACCTTTGACGTCGCTTTTTCATCCGAACAAGCCTGTACCTCCACGTACAGCGCAGAAATTCATTCGCTGGTCTATTTTCCTCTCGCAGTACCACTACGATATCTTGTATCGGTCCACTGCTAAGCACGGAACCGCCAATGCGTTGTCCCGTTTGCCTGTTGCTGAGGATAGAGTATTCGATTCTTCCGAACTTGCTTGCATGTTCATTGATGCGGAAGCCGATGACGTGGTCGAATGGTTTCCGATTGATTTTCGTCGTGTAGCTACAGCCACAGCTGCTGACCCTGTCCTTGCTACCGTTTTGCGTTTTGTTGCTACGCAATGGCCTTTGTCAAAGTCTCGGATCGCGGATCCGTTGGTTCGCCGATTTTTTGCTCACAAGGAGAGACTTTCTGTTCGACGTGGTGTTTTGTTGTTGCGTTCTGATAATGATCAGTCCAAAGTCCTGGTCCCACGTTCGTTACAGTCCTCTGTTTTACGGCTTCTTCACCACGGACATTGGGGTCTCGTGCGAACGAAACAACTTGCTCGTCAGCACTGTACTTGGTTCGGAATCGATGCTGCAATTACGAATATGTGTTCTTCTTGCATGGCGTGTGCTGAACAATAATCCGCACCGCCGCGGAAAGTCTTTGCATGGCCAAAAGCCACTTCCCCTTGGCAACGCTTGCACATCGATTTTGCTGGTCCATTCTGGAATGCTCGATGGTTGGTTCTGGTAGATGCCTTCAGTAATTTTCCTTTTGTTGTCCGGATGTCTTCCACGACGTCAACTGCCACCATCCAAGCGTTGTCTGCTATCTTTTGCATTGAAGGTCTTCCGCAGACTATTGTTTCCGACAGTGGCCCACAATTCATGTCCGCAGAATTTCAGTCATTCTGCCAGGCCAATGGTATTCAACATCTGACATCCGCGCCGTTTTCGCCTCAGTCAAACGGTGCCGCTGAACGATTGGTCCGGACTTTCAACTCACAGATGTTGAAGTTGAAAGAATCGCATTCTCGGGAGGACGCGTTGTTGCTCTTTTTGTCATCGTATCGCTCTCAGCCCCGAGATGGTCGCTCGCCGGCTGAGTTGCTCAACGGTCGTCCTCATCGAACCTTGATGTCTTTGCTGCATCCGCCGCATCAGGTTCCTGTGCAGCGGCAGACTTCTGCTTTTGCTCCAGGCGACGTTGTATTCTATCGCAACTATCGAGGTTCACGGCGTTGGCTCGCAGGGCGCATCCTTCGCTGCCTCGGCCGCGCGATGTATTTGGTTTTGGGGGCCTCTGGTGAGGTGCGTCGGCATCTCAATCAGCTGCGCCTCTGTCGTCGCACGGGTTCTGCCGCTCCCCGTCTGCTTTCAGCGACGGTGCCGTCCGGTCAGCGCCCTGGGGACCCATCTACTGGCTCGCCTCATCCCCAGGTGTTACCGACGATGCCTTCCATTTTGCCCCATGGCGACGCGCCGCTGCCGCCTCCGCCTCCGCCGCCGCCGCCTGTCCTCCAGCCGGCGCCGCCCGCAGTGGACGCTTCGCTGCAGCCGCCAAGCGCCTCCCTGGGTCACGCGCCGCCGATCGCTTCCCGTGACCAGCCGTCCTCCGCCATGGAACTCTTGCCCGCTCCGGCCCACATGGCGTCTTCGCGCGTCGGATGCCCCGACGCAATGGAGGTCGACCCTTCGGCCCCTCCTGTCTCTTTACGGGCGCATACACCGCATGTTGACGTGCACCCTGGACTAGGTTTTCAGGCGTTTCCTAGCTCCCCTCGGACCGAATGGCCGGGTGCGGGTGGCACAG
This sequence comes from Schistocerca americana, assembly GCF_021461395.2. Classification (NCBI taxonomy): domain Eukaryota; kingdom Metazoa; phylum Arthropoda; class Insecta; order Orthoptera; family Acrididae; genus Schistocerca; species Schistocerca americana. Next base: position 246,796,612 of record NC_060124.1, on the reverse strand, counting down.
CCTCGCCTGTTGTTAGGCTCCCCACCTCCTCGCATACGTCCACATGGGGTCCTCCCCACGGCGGGCGGAAGCCTTATAAAACGACCGTTCGCCGATTTGCGGGGGAGGAATGTGGTGTCACCGCCAGACACCACACTTGCTAGGTGGTAGCTTTAAATCGGCCGCGGTCCACTAGTACATGTCGGACCCGAGTGTCGCCACTGTGTGATCGCAGACCGAGCGCCACCACAAGGCAGGTCTCGAGATACGGAATAGCACTCGCCCCAGTTGTACGACGACTTTGCTAGCGACTACACTGACGAAGCCTTTCTCTCATTTGCCGAGAGACAGAATAGCCTTCAGCTAAGTCAATGGCTACGACCTAGCAAGGCGCCATTAACCATTTTAAGATAGAGTCTCACTTGTATCATCAAGGAATGCTGTATACAAAGGATGGATTAAAAGTTAAGTATTGTAGCAGCTACGTACTTCTGTTGCTACCATTCATTACGTATCCTGTTTCAGACCTCTATCTAGCCTACGTGAGATTACGCGTGCCTTTCGGCTACTTCAGTGTGGCGTAGCTGTCTTGTTACGCCACAATAGTTTTTCGTTGTCGTCCAAGAGCAGAGCACCTTCACCCAAGAGCGCTGGTCTGTTTCGCCGAATGGCGGACCTGCGTCTGTTGAGGATGTCACAGCAGCGTCTCGCACTGATGGTCCCTTGGTCCAGGAATTCAAGAGGAAATGTACCTTTCACGTCCCAGAATGCTCATCTCGATCTACATCGCTCACACTCAGCCTTATTTCTCTGAACTTGCAACGCCAGTGACCTTCCATCTGACGAGACCTGGTCTCTTCACCATACACAGTCGGTAGGCATTCATGGTGGCCATTCATATACAATAACAGCTCGCTCTTCCATTGGCGACCACGTTGTGAGAACGTGTCGTTCTTCCATGGTGATTTTTACTCGAATAACCTCGGGTATGCCAATCTGCTGCTAATCTCTCTTCTTTGGCGCTCTGCAGATGTGTCGTTCCTTCTCCGCTGAGACTCTTCTGCCGGCTGAACCAGCAACGGGTGTGGTTTCATACGGCGTTTGTTTGTGTCACCTGGTGTATCATTTTCTCTTTCAAAAACAACGACGAAATCTGCTTTCGGAATGCCCCCCCCCCCCCCCCCCCCCGCCGTTTACCACGAGACTATTGTCCTCAGGATGCACTCAGTGCGTTGTACAAAACAACTTCTTCCTTGCTGTTTCAGTCTCTGCATTCCATCAAAAATTTCGTCCGTCATTACACGACAGCCAAGTGAGCGAAGAAGACGAAGCAGATGGGTCTCTGAGTCAAAATAATATATTTTTCTTTTTCACGGAGGTCACTCTCCATTCTTCTACTCATTGAATACCCTCCTCTGCCTTAGTAACTAAGAACCATTGCGCACATAAACTTCTTGTTAAAATCGTCAACTTCCGTAGATTTCCGTTTTCGTTTACACCCCTCTCTTGGAAACTACAAACACGTGGTCACATGTGAAGATTCTGCCGACGTTACCGCCCTGTTAATAAGGAACACAGCCACTGAAAAATAACACAAGCTTTTGCTGCCAGTTTATGAATTTGCGCAAAATTGTATTAGGTCCATCTCAGGTTTGTTCAATATAGGTCGGATAAGCAAAAAAACAAAAAAAAAAAACAGGTCTTGTCGCGCATTACGCCCACAGACCGGTGTAGACTCTTGCTCTTGCACTATGCTTAACTTCAAAACATAAGTCGATGTGAAAGTACTTAAATAGGGTTTCACTTAGTAATTGGAACCTGTGTGTGTACCAGATAATCGTTGTGTGAAAGAAAATGTTTTTTAATTCCGATTACAGTGTCTGATCTACAATCGCTTTTGCCACCCTGCTTTTGAATACGAACGTAACTGCACAAATTAATTTTGATGTGTGTGATATCGGTTAATCGAAACCGCAGCTGTCCATTGCAACTGAGATGGAATATAAAGAATGATTATCAGTAATACTCATAATTACTTTCTTATGAAACTATCACATTCAATGGCTAATTGCTGCTTAAAGAAGACTTTCCCTGCTATGAAAACACACCAATTGAACTGACAGGAAATTTTGGCCATGAAAACTGATCTTAAGTATCTCTCAATGGTTCGTCTAGGAGCTACAATAGATTCTTACCTTGCAAAGACTTACTCGGCTTTGCCCTGACTGCACTGCAAAAGTAATGAGCTGAGATCAATCACTGCACCGCAGTTTACCTTTTTAATTCGTTTACCAGGCTGTATTAGCAAATTCAACTTTTCTTTCTTTTTCTGGAAATACGGTTCACTGTTCGCGCAATAGTGAAAGACGTGACGGTGCAGGTTTTACCAACTTAGTTTTCAACTCCCAATGGGGATAAACTTCATTAAATATTTGTAAATGAATAGGAAAGTATTCTGAAATTATGATGAATCCTTTTAATGACACATAAACGAAACTGGAAGTAACATAAAAATGGCTTTTTCGTGGTGTTGTCGTACACGCTAATTAGCCAGAACATTGTGACGACCTACCCAAACATCCCGCACGTTCACATTTCCCAGCAGCGACGTGTCGTGGCATGGAAGTAGTGAGGTCGTGATTGGTCGCTGGAGGGAGTTGGCACCACATCTGCACACACAAGTCACCTAACTGTCGTAAATCCCTAGGAGGGGGTCCATGAGCTCTGACCCCAAATTCATAGCAAATGTGTTCGATCGAGTTCAGATCTGATGAGTTGTGGGGCCAAAAAAACAAATGGAACTCGCCTCTATGTTCCACGAATCACTCTATCGCAGTCCTGGCCTTGTGACATCATCTTGCTGATAAATGCCACTGCTGTCGGGAAAACATTATAGCCACAAAGGGGTGTACGTGGTCCGGAACCAGTGTACGACAGTCCTTAGGCGGCATAGTGCCTTGCACGAGCTCCGCTCGACCGCTGAATGCCCAGACAAACAGAAGCTAAACGATGTCAAAGCGTAAGGAGCGCTATGCGTGAAGCGTTCAGTGAATTCGAAAGTAAAATTCTATGTACCGACTTGAGAGAAAATCCTAGAAAGTTCTGGTCTTACGTTAAATCAGTAAGTGGATCGAAACAGCACATCCAGACACTTTGGGATGATAATGGCATTGAAGCAGAGGATGACACGCGTAAAGCTGAAATACTAAACACCTTTTTCCAAAGCTGTTTCACAGAGGGAGACCGCACTGCAGTTCCTTCTCTAAATCCTCGCACGAACGAAAAAATGGCTGACATCGAAATAAAGTGTCCAAGGAATAGAGAAGCAACTGAAATCACTCAACAGAGGAAAGTCCACTGGACCTGACGGGATACCAATTCGATTCTACACAGAGTACGCGAAAGAACTTGCCCCCTTCTAATAGCCGTGTACCGCAAGTCTCTAGAGGAACGCAAGGTTTCAAAAGATTGGAAAAGAGCACAGGTAGTTTCAGTTTTCGAGAAGTGTCGTCGAGCAGATTTCCAAAACTATAGGCTTATATCTCTGTTGTAGAATTTTAGAGCATGTTATTTGCACGCGCATCATATTATTTCTGGAAACCCAGAATCAACATGGATTCCGGAAACAGCGATCGTTTGAGATCCAACTCACTTTATTTGTTCATGAGACCCAGAAAATATTACATACAGGCATCCTGGTAGATGCCATTTTCCTTGACTTCCGGAAGGCATTCGATACAGTTCCGCACTGTCGCCTGATAAACGAAGTAAGACCAGCTGTGTGGCTGGATTGAAGAGTATTTAGCAAACAGAACGCAGCATGTTGTTCTCAATGGAGAGATGTCTACATACGTTAAAGTAACGTCTGGCGTACCACAGGGGAGTGTTATGGGACTACTACTTTTCACAAAATATCTAGATAACCTAGTAGATAGTGTCGGAAGTTCCATGCGGCTTTTCGTGGATGATGCTGTAGTATACAGAGAAGTTGCTGCATTAAGAAATTGCAGCGAAATGCCGGAAGATCTGCTGCGGATAGGCACTTGGTGTAGGGAGTGGAAACTGACCCTTAACATAGACAAACGTAATATATTGCGAATACATAGAAAGAAGGATCCTTTATTATACGATTAAATGATAGCGGAACAAGCACTGGTAGCAGTTACTTCTGTAAAATATCTGGGAGTATGCGTGTGGAACGATTTGAATTGGGATGATCATATAAAATTAATTGTTGGTAAGGTGGGTGCCAGGTTGAGATTCATTGGGAGAGTCCTTAGAAAATGTAGTCCATCAACAAAGGAGGTGGCCCGCAAAACACTCGTTCGACCTATACTTGCGTATTGCTCATCAGTGTGGGATCCGTACCAGGTCGGATTGACAGAGGAGATAGAGAAGATCCAAAGAAGAGCGGCGCGTTTCGACACAGGGTTATTTGGTAAGCGTGATAGCGTTACGGAGATGTTTAGCAAACTCAAGTGCCAGACAATGCAAGAGAGGCGCTCTGCATCGCGGTGTAGCTTGCTGTCCAGGTTTCGAGAGGGTGCGTTTCTGGATGAGGTATCGAAATATTGCTTCCTCCTACTTATACCTCCCGAGGAGATCACGAATGTAAAATTACAAAGATTCGAGCGCACACGGAGGCTTTCCGGCAGTAGTTCTTCCCGCGAACCATACGCGACTGGAACAGGAAAGGGAGGTAATGACAGTGGCACGTAAAGCGCCCTCCGCCACACACCGTTGGCTGGCTTGCGGAGTATAAATGTAGATGTAGAATGTAGAATGTTCTTCAGAACATAATGGAGACGCCGTCGGCTTCTCTCTATCCCGCAATACAGGTATCACGGAGGTGTTCCCCTGAAAGATGATGGATTTGCGCCCTCCGACCGGCATGAAGAAGAGGTACCGGGGTTCATCAGACCATTCGACGCTCTGCCGCTGCGTCAATTCGCCGATGGTCACGTGCCCATTTCAGATGTCGAGGTGTTAACACTGGAGCATGCATGGGTCAAGAGTTGCGGAGGCCGATAGTTAGGAGTGTTCGGTACACTGTGTGTTCAGACACACATTTACTCTTCCTAGCATTAGAGTCTGATGTAGTCTGCCAGCTGTCCTGTTATACCGGTCTGCCCAGCTTACGGCGTCCGACACCGGCAATGAGGGGTGGCTGCGACGTCTGGACTTGGTTTCGTCACGTGTTGAAGACACTCGCCAAATCACTCCTCGAACACCCCACAATTCGTGCACTTTCCGAAATGCTCGAGCCCAGCCTCCGGGCCATCACAGTCTGCTTCGATGAATCTCGAATCGCGCGGCTTCCTCATTCCACACACGGACGGCACCCTCACTGATACTACACGCTCCCCGTGCTTGTGTCTGACAGGGAGTCATTGCTCGCCAGGTGAAGCTGCTACCGTGTGGACAATTTTCTATCGATAGTACGAGGCGTGTTTTTTAAGTAAGTACCGTTTCGAAATTAAAAAAAGACGTGCCGAGATATTTCAATAATTTTATTTTTACATGAAAGCCTGTACCTTAATCTACTTTTCTACATAATTTCCGTCAATACTGAGGCACTTGTCATAACGTTGTAACAGTTTTTGAATACCCTCCTCATAGAAGTCTGCCGCCTGACCAGTTAACCACTGCATCACCACTGTTTTGACTTCGTCATCGTCTTGAAGACGCTGACCGCCCAGGTGTTTCTTCAAGTACAGCAACAGATGGTAGTCACTGGACACAAGATCGGGGCTGTACGGAGGATGATCTAGTGTTTTCCATCGAAAAGATGTGACGAGATCTTTGGTCTGATTCGCCACATACGGACGGGCACTGTCTTGCAGCAAAACGATGCCCTTGCTCAACTTCCATGGACTGTTGCTTTGATTCTGGTGTGACGTAGACCACCCATGTTTCATCGCCCCTAACAATTTGGCTTAAGAAATCATCACAGTCGTTGTGGTACCGCTCAAGGAAAGTCAATGCACTGTCTAAACGTTTGGTTTTGTGCACATCCGTCAACATTTTCAGTACCCAACGTGCGCACAATTTTCGGTAATCGAAGTGCTCGGTCACAAAGCCATACAGAACACTACGAGAAACATTAGGAAAGCCATCCCGCAAGGAGGAAATCGTAAAGCGTCAGTTTTATCTCACCTTATTGTCCACTTCCTACACCAAACTTTCATTAACCACCGAAGGACGCCCACTCCGTTGTTCATCGAGCACATTTGTGCGGCCATCTTTAAATGCTCTCACCCGCTCTCTTAGGATTCAACCACTCATAATGTTTTCTCCGTAAACTGCACAGATCTCACGATGAATAGCGATCGCTTTTAGCACTAAGAAATCTTGTAACAGCCCGTACTTCACAGTCGGCGGGACCCAAGATTATCGGAGGCATCCTAAATACTCAGTACACAACGTAAACAAGGAAGATTCAGACAGTAATGGCGTCAGTGCGTAGATTAAGGTACAGGCTTTCATGTAAATATAAAATTATTGAGATTTCTTAGCACGTCTTTCTTTAATTTCAGAACGGTACTTACTTAAAAAACACGCCTCGTAGGTCGGTGGTCATAATGTTCTGACTGACCAGTGTACGTAATATTACTCCTTGTTCACAATCTTTAAATTACATAAAATTTGCTCTTTGCCTTTCTTAATGAAATAATTTACTTAAGAGTGGATGCAAGAAACCAATAAAAATACTTAATTCAAGGCCGCTAATTTCCCTGGATAACAACACGTAAATATAATTAAACACGAAGAAAACTTTACATTGAAATTTATGCTTTGCGTCCCTAGTGAAATATTTTAAACCTACCGGGGAGGAAGTAAGATAATTAGAATACTGAACACATGACTGATAATTCAGTCTGGATACCAACGCGTAGATTTTGTTAAACACAATGAAATCCTTATGCTAAATAATTACTGAACGAGCGCTTGCAGCAAAATATACCCAACGCAAAACACTTTGTTTCAAAGTGATGTCTCATTATCCTCAAATTACACATATTGGAACAACTTAAGTGCAGATCTCTCTCCGGGCCATCCGCCATCCAAACTCCTCACTCTGCCACGGCAAAACATTGTTCCTTGCTCTCTGGCCGCCCGCTACTACTGCTTCCGATTGCTTCGCTCGCCTCAGCTCGGCTTAAGGACACTAGAACGTCTGGCAGCCAAGGAACATGTATCATACACGCATTCGGCATGCAAAGCGGTGAACATTCCGAATAAACTGTGAAATACACTGAATAAACCTCTTATCGAATGTACATCTTTCATAACTATTTCGCCTCATGTTTACGTTCCTATAATGCACCTTTCTGCGGAAAATTGAAAATACACGATATCGGACGGGTATAATGAGTATAGAGGCAACTATGACCTCCAGGGATGCTGCAGTGTGTAGGTGGTAGAGTGTGCACAGAATAACGCGGCCGGTAGAAATGCAATCGACAGGGCAAGCGTGGGCGGAGGGGTAGCTGTGGGGGTTGCGGGCATGCACTGCACGGGAAACTCCGAGCGCTGGAGAGGAGGAACCGTTCTGAATTGAAGCCTACCCTCACATATTTTGTAAAGATTAAGCGGAGCCCTTCCACACCCACACTTGCGTGATGACCATTCGAAAAACACTTCTCTCAATTCCGCTTTGGTTAGTATCTAGAAAGAATTCCGCTGAAAATGCAGTGGTTTTTTTTCTTTTCCTCTGGCTTGTTAACCGTTTGTAACTTTCAGGCAAGTGTTATCAAGGGTGAAACGCACATTTCTCTTGTTACCACTTTAAAAATTGCTTCTTTTGTCAAAACAAAGCAGAGTTTGTACAACGTCAGCTCAGTAACATGATGTGCAGAGGCGACTGCGAGAGAATTCTCAAACCGTGGTTTATTAATTTAAGTGAGGAACTGTGGAAAAGCAAGGTCAACAGCTTATGAAAATGCACATCTTTGATACATAAATAAACTGTTCCAAAACCTACAGCAATTCTCGTTTAACTGGATATCGATGTCCCTTAAAAATTATATTCACTCACAAAAAAAGAGCCGGCCGGTGTGTCCGTGCGGTTATAGGCGCTTCAGTCTGGAACCGCGTGACCGCTACGGTCGCAGGTTCGAATCCTGCCTCGGGCGTGGATGTGTGTGATGTCCTTAGGTTAGTTAGGTTTAAGTAGTTCTAAGATCTAGGGGACTGATGACTACAGTGCTCAGAGCCATTTGAACCATTTGAACCACAAAAAAAGTCTATAGACAATGAAGATTTCATAATAACCACAAGGCAGAAAACTCTCCTCTTTGCTTGTGATTGTTTGCCAAAATCTCCTATCGATATCTGAGATAGCTTTTGAAATATGAGGAATGTTGTTGATATTTTATTCTCGCTTTATCGCAGGCGAGTGTTATAGCACATCAGTATGGTGCATCACTGATTTGATCCATTATAAATGGTTTTTGAAAGCCTGCGACTTAGAAATAATAGGTTTGTTTACAAATAAATAAATCTTCTGCTACTAGTCACGATTTTTCTTTATTTTACTTTTCACACGACGCGTTTCGAGGAATAATTCCCATTTTCAAGTGTGTTTTTTGTTTGTATTAAGCCATTTCGTTTGTACAATTTACACATCGAAAATATCTTATATAAACAAAACAGTTCCAAAGATCTTCTTACACGTATTCCACAGATATAACATTATAGGTCTTCCACAGATTATGATATTCTTTTGTACAGAGGTTATTTATCTTAACAATTTGGCTCATAAATTACTTATAGTGATTTTACAATTGTGCTTATTTCTATGTTTTACTATTTTTATTTAAGTGTATTATCGAAACATCTGAAGAAATTACTTAAATAAAAATAGTAAAACATAGAAATAAGCACAATTGTAAAATCATATAAGTAACTGATGAGCCAAATTGTAAAGATAAATAACCTCTGTACAAAAGCATATCATAATCTGTGGAAGACCTATAATGTTATCTCTGTGGACTACCTGTAAGAAGATCTTTGGAACTGTTTCGTTTATATAAGATATTTTCGATGTGTAAAGTGTAAAACAAATTGTGTATGATGTCTAGTGTGGGTGAGGCTCTGCACAAATGGACCATTAGAAAACTGTTAGTACAAATTCTTCTAAATCCCGCCACTAACTTCACAAAAAGATTGATACCCATCTAAAAAATCGCGTGTTTCTTATGTATTGCAGTAAAAGGCAACGAAATGAAGCAGACTCACACACACTGACAACATCAAAAGAAATGGCTTAATACACATAAAAAACGCAATTAAAAATGGAATTTATTTGTCGAAACGCGTCATGCGAAAAGTAAAATAAAGATAAATCGTGAGTGGTAGCAGAAGATTTATTTATTTACAAACAAACCTATTATACTACATCACGTCAATTTTTTGGAGATTCGTGAAGGATAGACACCTCCACCGAAGTCTAAGGAAAAGTTCAACACCATAGCTAAATTTCATACGCAGATACTTATTATGAAATATGTACCAAACTGAAAATCATAGTAACCCCTATACTTCACTGAAGACTTGTTCCGATTACGTGCAATGTCTTACTCAAATGCAAATATGACAACAACTATGATCATTAACGATACGAAGGACATGTCATAATGAAGTTGACATACAAATCCATCGGGTAAAGAAAAAATGATATTTTTTTCCCATTAGCTCCTGTAAAATCGTTTGAGAAGGACTGCAGTGGCGTGCACCTCGATTGTCATATCGCAGGTTATAGCCGACCGGTCGAATGCGGGCAAACAATGTCTACATCTACATGTACATTCATACTCCGCAAGCCAGCCAACGGTGTGTGGCGGAGGGCGCTTTACGTGCCACTGTCATTACCTCCCTTTCCTGTCCCAGTCGCGTATGTTTCGCAGGAAGAACGACTGCCGGAAAGCCTCCGTGCGCGCTGGAATCTCTGTAATTTTACATTCGTAATTTCCTCGGGAGTTATAAGTAGGGGGAAGCAATATATTCGATACCTCATCCAGAAACGTACCCTCTCGAAACCTGGGCAGCCTGCTACACCGCGATGCAGAGTGCCTCTCTTGCATTGTCTGGCACTTGAGTTTGCTATACATCTCCGTAACGCTATCACGCTTTCCAAATAACCCTGTGACGAAACGCGCCGCTCTTCTTTGGATCTTCTCTATCTCCTCTGTCAACCCGACCTGTTACGGATCCGACGCTGGTGAGCAGTACTCAAGCATAGGTCGAACGAGTGTTTTGTGAGCCACCTCCTTTGTTGGGGACTATATTTTCTAAGGACTCTCCCAATGAATCTCAACCTGGCACCCGCCCTAGCAACAATTAATTTTATATGATCATTCCACTTCAAATCGTTCCGTACGCATACCCCCAGATATTTTACAGAAGTAACTGCTACCAGTGTTTGTTCCGCTATCATATAATCTTACAATAAAGGATCCTTCTTTCTATGTATTCGCAATACATTACGTTTGTCTATGTTAAGGGTCAGTTGGCACTCCTTGCACCAAGTGCCTATCCGCTGCAGATCTTCCTCCATTACGCTGCAATTTCCTAATGCAGCAACCTCTCTGTATACTACAGCCTCATCCGCGAAAAGCTACACGAAACTTCCGACACTATGTACTAATTGATTTATATATACTGTGAAAAGCAATGGTCCCATAACACTCCCCTGTGGAACGCCGAAGGCTACTTTAACGTCTGTAGACGTCTCTCCATTGAGAACAACATGCTATGTTCCGTTTGCTGAAAACTCTTCAATCCAGCTACACAGCTGGTCTGATATTATATAGGCTCTTACTTTGTTTATCAGGCGACAGTGCGGAACTATATCGAACGCCTTCCGGAAGTCAAGGAAAATGGCATCTACCTGGGAGCCTGTATCTAATATTTTCTGGGTCTCATGAACAAATAAAGCGACTTGGGTCTCACACGATCGCTGTTTCCGGAATCCATATTGATTTCTACAGAGTAAATTCTGGGTTTCCAGAAATGAGATGATACGCTAGCAAAAAACATGTTCTAAAATTCTACAACTTATCGGTGTCAGAGATACAGGCCTATAGTTTTGCGCATCTGCTCGACGACCCTTCTTGAAAACTGGAACTACCTGTGCTCTTTTCCAATCATTTGGAACCTTCCGTTCCTCTAGAGACTTGCGGGACACGGCTGTTAGAAGGGGGGCAATTTCTTTCACGTACTCTGTGTAGAATCGAATTGGTACCCCATCAGATCCAGTGGACTTTCCTCTGTTGAGAGATTTCAGTTGCTTTTCTATTCCTTGGACACTTATTTGGATGTCATCCATTTATTCGTTCGTGCGAGGATTTTGAGAAGGATCTGTAGTGCGGTCTTCCTCTGTGAAACAGCTTTGGAAAAAGCAATGTCTTACTTAAATGCAAATATGACAACAACTATGATCGTTAACGAAACGATGGGCGTGTCATCATGAAGTTGACAAACAAATCCATCGGGTAACGCAAAAATGATATTTTTTCCGAATAGCTTCTGTAAAATCGTTTGAGAAGGACTGCAGTGGCAAGTTGTAACAATGGAAAATTGTACTGAAATGCAGGAGGATCTGCAGCGAATTGACGCATGGTGCAGGGATTGGCAATTGAATCTCAATGTAGACAAGTAAAATGTGCTGCGAATACATAGAAAGATAGATCCCTTATCATTTAGCTACAAAATAGCAGGTCAGAAACTGGAAGCAGTTAATTCTATAAATTATCTGGGAGTACGCATTAGGAGTGATTTAAAACGGAATGATCATATAGAGTTGATCGTTGGTAAAGCAGATGCCAGACTGAGATTCATTGGAAGAATCAAAGGAAATGCAATCCGAAAACAAAGGAAGTAGGTTAAAGTACGCTTGTTCGACCACTGCTTGAATACTGCTCAGCAGTGTGGGATCCGTGCCAGATAGGGTTGATGGAAGAGATAGAGAAGATCCAACGGAGAGCAGCGCGCTTCGTTACAGGATCATTTCGTAATCGCGAAAGCTTTACGGAGATGATAGATAAACTCCAGTGGAGGACTATGCAGGAGAGACGCTCAGTAGCTCGGTAAGGGATTTTGTTAAAGCTTCGTGAACATACCTTCACCGAAGAGTCAAGCAGTATTGCTCCCTCCTACGTATATCTCGCGAAGAGACCATGAGGATAAAATCAGAGAGATTAGCGCCCACACAGAAGCATACCGACAATCCTTCTTTCCAAGAACAATACGAGACTGGAATAGAAGGGAGAACTGATAGAGGCACTCAAGGTACCCTCCACCATACACCGTCAGGTGGCTTGCGGAGTATGGATGTAGATGTAGATGTAGATGTAGTGGCGTGCATCTCGATTCTCATATCGCATGTTATAGCCAACCGGCCGAATGCGGTCAAACAGTGTCGCCCTCCCATTCCGAATAAACTCGCATTGGACGAAAATGGTCACAGTGAATCGGCGGCTGTATCCTGCGCGGAGTCTAACAAAGTCGTGAATTGGCAAATCACAGCGCTTCGCTTGAGGCGACGTCAAGAAGCGGGTACAACCTTGAACTGAGTATTTTGGTAACGGCCACTATAGTGATAGGCTCCCGCGAAGCAAGCGCAGGACGTCCGACTGACGGGGTATCGCGGGCAGGTAAACACGCATCTCTCTCTAGCCAGAGCTGCTGCGTGCAGGCCGCGCTCCCTATCGGCGGTTGGCCATTTTATTTGGCTGCGGCGGACCGTGGCGGCCCCGCGGGGGAGATATCATCGCTTTATCTGCAGGTGATTTATCTGCGGGGGTTCCCCCGGCGCTCGGCTCGGCTCTGGCTGTCCCGCGCCCAGCGGCAGAGCTCGGCTGCGGCCGCCTCGGACGCGCGATTGGCCGAAACCAATTACTCAGGCTGCCCGGGCGCGGGCTGGCTGGGCAGCGCTAGACCGGCGCCGCTCGCTGACGGCCCGCAGACGCGCGCGCGGCAGCCGACCCGGCGCGCCGCGGCACGCGGAACTTAATTTACATAAAAACCGAATTCCAGGCGGCGCATCAAAGGGCGCGTCGGTAGCGGCGCCATTAGTATGGAGATTCCATGCGCCGGCGCTGGCTGGCACTGCGGAATAACACGGCGGCGCCGCTCGCGTGTGGAGTCACGTCGCCCGGCGGCGAGCCGCGGTCGCCAGCTGATGCTGCCGCGGATGGCGGTCTGTCGGCTGCGACCGCCCGTCTCACGCAAATTACGCCAGCCTTCCCCAAGACGGATGCACAGAGTACGTACTACGTACGGAATATCCGAACTGATATGCTGAAAAAGATCTGAGACCTGGGCATAGAGGAAAGCACCAGATGTACATGTGGTGAAGAAGAAGACACAAATCACATACTCTACACCTGCACACAATATGCAGAGCCCAGAGGTAAGCTCAGAGAGGCAGTGGGACCTGATTCCTTCAGGAGTAAACAAACACTGCTCCAAACAAAGGAGAGCTACTCAGCAATCAAATCATTTGTTGAGGAAGCTTTTGACATCAGAGAAGTTACCAGGATCCTCAGTGACCTGGCTTAAAACATCTAGGTTCTCTGGATATCCAGAACAGCGACCACAGAGTTGCGCACTTGGAGGAGTCATGGTTGAGTGTGGAGGGGTGACGAGCTGTCTCTCAGAACCACCGATGATGCCTCTACATGGATCCTGGGACACCAGTGGCGAGAAGGGTATGTCGGAGGGGAAAAGAAACAAACGTATTGACAGAAACTGGCCGAGATCCTGGGAAACTGGCGATCGACAGCATGTGGGCCTGGCCAGCCTGGTGACTACAGGTTGTCCCCCTGACCACCTCCTTATTACGAACATGCTGTAAGTGGATGCTATACTGCTGACGAATGGGGTCGCCGTCAGCAGTGGTGGCGCCGCCTCCACGTGGTTCCCCGTGGGCACCCAATGGGGTGGCTAAAGGTGCTCTTCAAATGGACGGTCCATTCCCTCAGAAAGGGGGTAGTTCTTCCGAGCTGGTTCTCTTTGTTGTGGCGGAGTTCGGTAGTGGATACATGGGTTGGACTTGAAGGGAGTATGAGCGTAGGCTCGGGGATCCCTGATGATAATCCACCTCTGGCAAGGGAAAACCTAACCCAAAGCAGCCATGTACAATACTGATATGCGACTGTACTGAACACTTCCAAGCAAACACGAAGCTTCCAAGCTTACTGCCGGCCCTGGTGGCCAAGCGGTTCTAGGCGCTTCAGTCCGGAACCGCGTGACTGCTACGGTCGCAGGTTCGAATCCTGCATCTGGCATGGATGTGTGTGATGTCCTTAGATTAGTTAGGATTAAGTAGTTCTAAGCTCTAGGGGACTGTTGACCTCAGATGTAAAGTTCCATAGTGCTAAGAGCCATTTTTTGCAAGCTTACAACTTTCCTTTGTAATCTGGACTTCAATAAAAATGGCAAGGTGATATTAATCAGAACACAGGGAGAAGTTGTGATCTAAATGGCAATAGATTTATTCATCCTTAACATCACAAGACAACTGAGCCGTGGTAAAAATTGCTGTTTTGAAGAGCGCGCCGCAGCGCGCAGTGTGAAGCAGTCGTCCTCCGTTTCTGGCGGTGGCGCCGCTGTGGCAATGGCAGCTTTGGTGTCTCTCTCTAGTGGGAAAGGGCAAAGGTTGGCTGTTGACGTGCATTTAAGGGGCGCTATTAGCTCACCAGTCGGTCAGTCTGGGTCAGTCTCTCGTCCCCAGCTTGCTAGTCTGTCTCTCGTCGGCATTTGTTAGGCAGTTATAGTTCAATTCCTTTATTTTGGCAACTCGCGCATGCCCGCCCAGAAGCGGGAGATTGCTGCGTTGGCAGTTGCGCACGACGCACGCGCCAAGAGAAGCAGCGCCATAGTATAGTATAGTTCGCAAACTTAACGTTTAGGGGGGAGCGCGCAGTTTATGAAGTAAAGCCACCACGGCCGCATTAACCCTTTCGCTGCTTCAGAGACGTGCTCCCCGCATTCCGCGATGTGCGCGATTTTGTCATCACTGCACTGCTCGCCTGTGCAGACACATGGTGTTTCGACTGCTTTGACACAGTTTATCATTCGATTTCACAAAAACTATTTGGCTCAAAAATTTGACTTTTACACATCTTCTTGACTGATACCTTCCCCCCCATAAATGACTTGATTTTGTATGGAAGTTCAACGCAGTTATTGTGCAGCATTAGATGTAGTAAACCATTGCACGAAATTTTGAAGAGTTTGCAGAGGTAAAAGTCCATAGGGCATACTTTCCGTATGGTCGATTTTAGTTGGCACTAGAAATTTCAGAAAATTGCATTCAAACGAATAAAATTCATGAAGTAAGACACTTCGATACTGTTTTTAAGCAAAGAAAATTTTAAGCACCAAGCAAGGTTTGAACTCAGAACCTTTCGCTTAGCAGCCATAACCTTTTTTTTTTTTAACGTAACACAAATGGGCATTTATTTTTTTTATATAGCCAGCTATCCTAGCCACCTTTTTTAACAAAAAAGGAAAAAGGATTTTGGAAGGTTTGTTATTCTGCTTTTTTTAAATGGATAAAAGGAAGACCGTTCCTCTTCGGCTACATAAACAGAATAGTAGCAAGTCGCCCCGTTACGACAAAGGATGCTCCATACTATAGCCCGCTGCGGATTTGTCGATGACTGTCTTCTCGTTGCTGTGTTGTTTCCGTTATTTGTTCAATCTCATAAAAAAAAGGAACTGCGAAGAGGTGCTATGGCCTGCGACGCGGATTATGGGATGCGCTCCAGAGAAAATTAGAAAAATATTGCCTATATTTAGGGTTCTTCACGATCGCACAATGTCGTTCGTTGAGGTAATACAAAAAATCGGGTACTGTCTTTTCGCCATTACCGAATAGGTAGTGAACTGCATGGCCGCTGATCCACGTCACAGATTTCGTTTTTGCTCTTGGGAAATAAATCTTATCGGGGAAAAGATGTGACCGGGTAGTTATCCTGTCGGGAGTCGTGCGTGTGAGAAAAGCCAATATCTGACGCACCAAATACCAAACGTCCTTTGCCGACCCGCATTCGAAACTATGTTCGTCCGTGTCAACCACTTGGCATGTGGCACACAAGGATGAATCAGCGAGGCGGATGTGATGTAGGCGGGACTGGCACAACCGTTTCCCATTAACAGTGACGTACCATGCAGATTGCACGTCAGTATTAATGGTGGTGGCATTTACCGCCTGCCACACAGCGCGCCACTTTGTAGTGGGGTGTTTGCTTTCAATCACATTCGGCGTCCTGTTCATTTGCATGGCAGCATATATCGCCCTTGTCATCATCAAGCGTGTGGGTAGTAGTGCGGTGCGGATGTAGCTTAATTCAAGGAAGAATTGGCTAATGTGGAAGAAGGGTGCTGGTAAGTCCGATATCATCACAGGGGTTGCGAGTGAGATTGGTCGCAAGGCTTCCAGTAAGAGACTTGTGAGGCACGTCGGACTTCGTCGCCACAGTTGCAGGTGACAGCTGACGAACAGGGCCTTCGCTCTGTTCTGAACATGACAAAGGCCTAAACCTCCTCTGCTCCTCGGGAGGGTTAGGGACTCGTAACGAATCTTAAATACGCTAAAGACTACACTGTTGAGCGCCCATAACACCACCACCACCACCACCTTAATTAACATGCCCCTATTAACAAAGGATCCCAAAACTGCCAACATGCGGTGAGCCAGGGTAGGTGGTATCGGGAGTATCTGTGCAAAATGGAGGATACGTGACGCCAAATAGACGTTAGCATACCGTGTCCGTTGCGAGAGATCTAGATGTCTCAGACGGTGGTCACTTATTCCTGCTCGCATCTGATTCAATAAACGCATGTAGTTAAGGGCTGTTGAACGCTTCATGTCAGATGTGAAATCAATGCCAAGACAGCGGATTGTGTCACTGATTCGTAGCGGTGCGACGCTCTCGTCGGGTAGGCCTCTGCCTATAGACAGGGCGTGTGACTTGTGGAGATTGAGATGGCTCCCCGATGCCGCGCCGTAGGTCGCCACCCACGCCAGTGCTGCACGAACATCGTCATTATTGCGAAGAAGGAGTACCAGATCATCCGCATAGGCAGTGCAGAAAAAAGTGTGTCCACCAAGGGATATCCCAGTCAGGCGTTGTCGGAGGCCGCAGAGGAGTGGTTCCAAGACGAGGGCGTACAATATCGCCGAAAGAGGGCAGCCTTGTCGCACCGATCGCTGGATCTATATCGGCGGCGTGAGACGGCCATTATATAACACTTTGGACGTCGCGCCGCGTAGGAGACGCATCAGTACATTAACTATGACGTCCGGATACCCCATGTGTCGCAGTACCTCCATCAAAAATAAGTGGTCGACTCTGTCAAAGGCCTGGCTAAAGTCGAGTGAGGCCAAAACCCCTGGCAGTTGGCGAGCTTTGGGTAGCTCGATCATATCTCTATATCGGCACAATGCAGTGCGAATATTATGGTCAGCACCTAACGATGCCTGGTCCTGCGACACAACACATCGTACTGATCGCTTGAGGTGTGCCGCCAGAAGCCGGGTGAAAATCTTTAACTCACTATTGAGTAAGGTCAAGGGCCGATAGTCACTGATCCTGGATCCGCCTAGTGGTTTGTGTATGGGCACAATCAGTCCATCTAGGAAAGCCCCAGGGATCTGTGACGTGGGAGACATAAGATCGCGGCAAATATCAGTCCATGCTGGTGCCAGCAATTGTTGATATGTCCGGTAAAATACCAGAGGAAGGCTATCAGGTCCCGGGGACTTATGAGCAGCCCCAGCCTGTATTGCTTCCGTTACATCTGCAGCCGCTGTCGGAGAGATCGTGCCATAAGCGAGTTGAGAGACTTCGGCTATCACCTCTGGGGGATGTCGATGTTCCGAGTACAGCCTAGTGTAGTGAGCATGAAGGGCGTTTCCTATGTCGCGCTGGATATCGAGGCGTCGTCCGTCTTCCGTCGTGATAGCTTGGACCAGTGTCTTGCGTCGGCGCCGTCGTTCTGCAATGACGTGGTACATGGACGGTCCCTCCTGTGCCACTCTGTCTTGAGTGCGCGCTCTGACGATCGCACCCTCAAGGTGGCAACGTGTTAATCTGATGATCTGTGCCTTGGCACGGTTCACCGTCACTTGCCGTGCAGGTGAGTACGGCAGTGTTGTACGTTCCCTTAAGATGCTGTAGTAAAAGTCCATGGTATGTCTCTTCCATGTTGCAACATCTCGGCCGTAGCCTATCAAGGTCTTCCGGAGGGCTGGTTTGGCGCAGAGTAACCACCACGACAGTGTACACCGGTAGGAGCCACGCCGGCGGCTACAAGAGTCCCACGTGTTCTCTATAAGGCGGCGGCATTCCTGAGAAGCTAGGTGGGGGACGTTCAACTTCCAAGGACCACGGCTGTGCCATACCTTCTGGCGGCCGAGGGTAATAGCCCAGATGTAGGCCTCGTGGTCAGAAAAAGCTGTGGGCCAAACTTCGGCAGCTCTTGTCCCCACAGCTATGGAGCGCGATATGTAAATCCGGTCGATGCGGCTGGAGGAATGGCTGGTGTAGTGAGTAAATCCGGGCCGATCGCTACAAACATGTTCCCACGAGTCCACCAATTGAAGATTATTTATAATTGTCGTAAGTTCTGCGCAGGGAGAATGATGTGGTAACTGATCCTTAGGTGCTAGGCTACTGTTGAAGTCCCCTCCGATTATCAAGGCGTCCTGACGGCCCATAAAGATATACCTTCGCGGAGGAGGATGGCCACACTACTGCCATTGGCAGACGCATGTGAGACCCAAGTCTTGTAGCCATAGGGTTCCTTGAAGTCTGCGACATACACCTCTTGAAGGAGCGCAATGTCGATGTCTGCTGCGTTGAGTAGAACCTGTAGCATCGCTAGTTTATGTCGGGCACGTATGTTGTTGATGTTAATCGTCGCTAGACGGTATGTTTGGTCAGCCAGGTCGGCAACTGGGTAGTGTAGGAGGCCAGGTGTGCGCGGCAGGGGCGGCCCCACAGAGGCTGACGATACAGCCGTAGTCACTGTGGTTGGCTGGTGCTGCGTACAGCCGAGGGAGCATCTCTGCCTTCGGCATCATACTGGTGCTGTGGCTCATCCTCGACATCATCCGCCCAAGAATCAGATGCAGCAATTGATAACTGTTGATTAGTGCTGTCAGTAGGGCGTTTGATCGCATGTTCAGTAGCAGAAGTGATGTTGTCAGACCGAGGCTCAGAAATTGTATCCGCCGTAGCATCGCGATGGGAAGGGTGAGTTGTGGTGGTAGAGTCCTGAGTGTCGTCCGACGCCGGATATTCGTCCGGGTCACACATCCGAAGCGGGCAATCATCGGATGGCGTATGCCGCCGTTTCTTGCGTTTTCGAGGGGACCGTTGTTTCCAGACATGTTGTTCCGTGTCAGAGTGCGGGCGACAATCATCTGATGCGGTCTCCATTGGTAGGAAGGCGGAGGTCGGGACACTTTCCGTTTCTACTTCCATCTTCTCTTTAGGCTCGTCTTGGTGGCACAGTTGATCACCGTCTTGAGGTAAGTCTGCCGATGACGTCGTAGAGGGGGATATGGTGTCCGCCACACTGTCACCGACCGCTGACTGCAATATGGTGTTACGATCCTGGGCAGGAACAGCTGTTGCGGTTGCAGCCGCTGCATACCTGATGGTGAGTGAAGTAGGCGTCGCCGGGGATGGAACTTCACCAACCGGTGTCTGAGTCAGTCGGCGTTGAATGCAGGCCGATCTGACATGTCCTTCCTGGCCACAGCCGGCGCAAGTACGCGGTTGTCCGTCGTACATGACAATGGCTCTGCAGCCGCCAATTACTAAATAGGATGGCACATGCTTCGTCAGATCAATCTTAATTTGTCGCACTCCATTTAAGACGGGGTACGTCTCAAACGTTTCCCATTTTTCAGCCAAGTGGCTTAGCACGTTGCCGTACGGTTTGAAAGCTGTCATCACAACATCTGGCGGGACTTCGAATGGCAGCTCGAAGACCCTCAGAGTGCGAAGGCCTAATCCAGCGTGGTCGATCGTGACAGTTCCTATGTGACCATCAGAATGCTTAAATTTGAGTCCATGAGCGTGTCGGCACACAACATCAGAGCACGCCTTTTCATTGATCAGTTTTATGTAGACGACACTTCGTGTTATAGAAAAGTGGATCCCAATGATGGAGGAGGAGGAGGAGGAGATTAGTGTTTAACGTCCCATCGACAACGAGGTCATTAGAGACGCAGCACAAGCTCGGGTTAGGGAAGGATGGGGAAGGAAATCGGCCGTGCACTTTCAAAGGAACCATCCCGGCATTTGCCTGAAGTGATATAGGGAAATCACGGAAAACCTAAATCAGGATGGTCGGACGCGGGATTGAACCGTCGTCCTTCCGAATGCGAGTCCAGTGTGCTAACCACTGCGCCACCTCGCTCGGTCCCAATGATGTTTTGAGGTGCAATATGAAATTCTTCCCTGATGAAACGTT
This sequence comes from Schistocerca americana, assembly GCF_021461395.2. Taxonomy (NCBI): domain Eukaryota; kingdom Metazoa; phylum Arthropoda; class Insecta; order Orthoptera; family Acrididae; genus Schistocerca; species Schistocerca americana. Next base: position 246,776,137 of record NC_060124.1, on the reverse strand, counting down.
CAATGTCAAGTGCTCAAGGTCTTGCGTAGTCCGCTTGAAATGTGATCTTAATTGTGGACTTGCGGTACGAGTGCGCCATGGCACTACCGAGACACGGACGCGTGACACTCGCCGCAGCGGAAGATAAATAGTAAACACTCGCGCGCGCGGTGCGCTAACAGGGGGCACAGGCACGACGACCTTGCCCTACCGCCGCTAACAGCGGACTGACTTTAAAACAGCACGCAAAATACCGACAAACACTGTTGGTATGACTATAATTACTCACGTTTCGTCGAAGTACAATAGGAAATAAACAATTACCGCTGTTCTTTATTGCGAAAAAGCGGTTAGTGAGAATGATACAAACACCTTTCCTTGCTATCGCCTGAATTAGGAGGCTTATTGCTTGTTTGGTTTAATTAATTAGTAGAATATGAAGCAATTGGTATAAAGAATGCTTTTTCCAAACTTTCTATAAAAGAAAATCTGCTATCAAGACACTGCTTTTGTTCAATTACTTTATTTATGACTGAACGTTTCTAAAACTGACGACACTCGTCCGTGCTCTGCACTGCAGTCGAGCTCTGGCAACGTCGTTCTCTGTTCATTGGCTGACTGTATTGTGTGACGTCAGATGCGCAGAAGGAACCCAAACTCGGCCGCCGTCATAAATGACGCGCACTTTAAACACTTCCAAGTAAACACGAAGCTTGCAAGCTTACTGCCGGCCCTGGTGGCCAAGCGGTTCTAGGCGCTTCAGTCCAGAACCGCGTCACTGCTACGGTCGCAGGTTCGAATCCTGCCTCTGGCATGGATGTGTGTGATGTCCTTAGGTTAGTTAGGTTTAAGTAGTTCCAAGTTCTAGGGGACTGATGACCTCAGATGCTAAGTCCCATAGTGCTCATAGCCATTTTTTGCAAGCTTACTACTTTCTTTTATAATCTGGACTGCAATAAAAGAGCAAGCTGATGTTAATCAGGACACTGGGAGAAGTTGTGATCTAAATGACAATAGATTTATTTATTCTTGACATCACAAGGCAACTGAGCCGCGGTAAAAATCGCTATTTTGAAGAGGGCGCCGCAGCGCGTGGTGGGAAGCAGTCGTCCTCCGATCCTGGCGGTGGCGCCGCTGTGGTAATCGCAGCTTTGGTCTCTCCCTCTGGTGGGAAAGGGCAAAGGTTGCCTGTTCACGTGCATTGACCTTTTTGCCGCTTGGTGTAACCAGTGGCTCCTGAAAATCAATCCTTCCAAGACCCAGGCAATCATCGTAGGTCGTACCACTCGCTCCTTCCGGCTCCTGGATTTCTCCCTTAACGTCTGCACCCGTCCTGTCTGCCTCACCCCCACCCTCACCTATCTTGGCCTCACCATTGACCTTCACCTCACCTGGATCCCTGATCTCCGCTCCATCCAATCCAAAGCCCACAACCGTCTCCGACTCCTCAAACTCCTCTCTGGCCAGACATCGGGGTTGCACCCCTCTACCATCCTCCACACCTACAAATCCTTAATCCGTCCCATCCTCTTTTATGCCAGTCCCGCCTGGATATCTGCCCCCCCCCCCCCCGATTTGACCAATCAGAGACTTTAAAGTTAATTGGGAGAAAAGGAAAAAAAGATTCAGCTTCACACCCTCTTTCCCACCCGTTTACGCCGTGTCTTTTGCTAACAACATGACCAGGATGGAACCACGGCTCTCCATAAAACGCTTGTTATCTCATCTGTTGCGTCCATTTCGAAGTTTCCAAAGAATGGCCATAAACTCGCTAAAAGCCTCATTCTTACACAAATATGTTTTGTAACAGAGTCTGGACGTCTGGGCACCAGTGACACGTCCCATGGAAATTCGCAGAACGCACATAGATGTCCCATCGGCTTCCTGCCTAACAAGGCCCCATCCTCAGCTTTAATGCCGGTCTGCAATGCGCTGGCCATTTTGCAGTGGCGACTTCTCGGCGCTAGTCAGTCTACCTGGACACAGGTGCCGACTGACTGGCGCCAACCAACTTGTCTGCGCAATGAAACCGCAGAACTCGGCCGTCCGGAAATTCCACCTAGATTCCGCAGAAAAAACGCGCTTCCCTCGGCCCTCCGTCACCATGCTTTTGCTGCAGTCGTTTAAATCGGCACCCTATTCCTTTGAACGCAGGTAAAGCTTACCGTTATTCCTTCCCTAGTGCACGCCAGCAAGAGCATTAACTACAGCCCACCATTTCATCATGATGTATGAAGTCAAATTGCAATAAACATCATATTCCCTAAGAACATGAAGTAGCATAATACCAAATCAGAAGCGAGAGTGCCCTGCAATCTCTCAAGCATACAAGATGAACCCAAATTCCATAGGCAAACTATCGGAGGCTATTATTTATTTATCTATTGCAAAGTCAAAAACCTGTTACCTCATGTTTTAAAAAAGGTCGTACATCTCACAGTTTTCGTTCGCCATCTTTTCTGTAGTTTTTGTTTTTGTTGATGTTTTTGTTCTTACAACTACATCATATCTACATCATATACCGCAAACCACCTAATGGTGTGTGGCGGAGAGTACGTTCGGTACCACTATCTGATCCCTCCAACCCTGTTCCACTCGCGAATAGTGCGTGGGAAGAATGATTGTCGGTAAACCTCTGTATTGGCTCTAATTTCTCGAATTTTATCATAGTGGTCAATGCGCGAGATGTATCTAAGGGGAAGTAATGTGTTGTCCAACTCCACCTGAACAGTGCTCACCCGTTGCAAATCTCTCCGTGATGCACAACGCTTCTCTTGTATCGTCTGCCAGTGGAGTTTACCATGTCCGTAACGCTCTCCCGCCAACTATACGATCCCGTGACGAAACACGCCACTGTTCGTTGGATCTTCTCTATCTCCTCTATCAGTCCTACCTGGCAGGGGTCCCAGATAGATGACCGATACTCAAGAATCGGGCGAACAAGCGTCTTATAAGCCCCTTCTTCGTTGGGTGACTTACATTTCCTTAAGATTCTTCCGATGAATCTGAGTCTGGTATCTGATTTTCGCTATCCGATTGTAACCTCCCAACAGAAAAATTATATGTCTAATAACCTCCCAACAGCAAAAAAATATAAGTATATAATTCACATTCAGCGTAACCTTCCAACAGATACACTCCAAAACCTTCCAACAGTAAAATTTCGTAACCTCCCAATAATACAATGTGACTAACTTCTCAACAAAATTGTCGCTCACTTATAACCTTTGAATAATGAATCTCAATTGAAGCTGGTGAATTTTGGACGTCAGCAGCGCTGCGACATGGCCCTGAAAGATCATTCTGAATAAATTGAAAATTCTTACCTCAATAAGGTCGCCGGATAACGCATATATATCTGCTCCTATCAGAAATTTTTCTGGCACAGCCCTGTGCAATGCTGTCCGATAGATTCGTCATTTATAAAAGGAAACAACTGATTTTTCTTTTCAATAATCGGGATGACCAAGGATTGGAGAAATTAGTAAATCATTTAAATTGAAATGAATGATTGTCAAAAGTTACTTTTTATGAGAAAGATTATTATTAAGAGATTTTTTAAAACATTTACGTGGGACTTGATATAACAATACTGCATATGCGCGAGGCTGCTTTTTACTTACATTATACCGCTCAGGCTCCGCCAACGCTCCCCCACGACCGGCCCAGCCAACTCGATACACACGACTGCTCGCTAGCAACAACTTACTCCTACTGCATATAAGACTGCTCTCTGGTCTGAGATTTTCTTACAGCTTACATATCGCTGGCAGCGCATGAGCAATCCATCGAAATTACAGCTGCACGAGTGCGCTAGCAACAAATTCTTTAGTCATGGACCTCTTACAGAACCCTCCACTGGCGGGGGGGGGGGGGGGCAAAAATTTGGCAGCGATGGTGATCTATTTAGTTACTAAGTCTAAAGTCACAGAGTATATACATCATTGATAAGTGCAGAACATATTAAGAAATTAAATAGAGTGCACATGCATTGAGTACAGAACATATTAAGAAATGACAAAATGTATACGCAATGAGTACAAAATATATTAACAAATGACATAAAGTGCACACGTGCTGTATAAGTCTTCAGCATTTTTTTTACAAGAATTTAAACATATTGAGAAATGAAATAAAGTGCACACACACTGTATAAGTCCTTACCATTTTACAAGAATTTAAACATATTGAGAAATGAAATAAAGTGCACACGCACTGTATATGTCTTTATCATTTTACGAGAAGTTAAACGTATTGAGAAATGAAATAATGTGCACACACACTGTATAAGTCTTTAGCATATTTAGGAGAACTGATCATATTAACAAATGAAATGAAGTGCACACGCACTGTATAAGTCTTCAGCATTTTCTTTACAAGAACTGAATACATTAAGAAATGAAATAAAGTGCAGATGCACTGTATAAGTCTCTGACATTTTACGAGAACTAGGAAAGGAATGGTAAGGGTAGCATCATGGTTGTAGCACAGTGGGTTGCACGTAGCTGCACTGAAAGTTCATGTCTTTATACACAAGCACAACACAAAGTGAGACAATCTGAAGTTCTCTTCCCTGAAGTATTTATCAGTGTAGCCAAGACACTGAAACATTAATATTGTATGTTATCATTTTGGTAGTACATTAGGTACACCAAACAGTAGGACCATAATGACATCTCCTTCAGTCAGAGTGGTGGACAGTTTGATGTCAACACCACATTCTGGTAGAATCCATACTCTTACATCAACATAGAATTAGTGCAAAAACAAAATATAGTGCTCCATGATTATGAGGATGAACAGGACATACGGATAATGCAGTAATTGCTGGTAATTAGGTCAGAAGTATTATAGTAATTATTGGCGTAGCATTTATGCATAAGTCATCACATTACAGTGATCATTGGCATACCATTTATGCATAAGTCATTTCCTTACAATAATCAATGGCATAACATTTATAGAGTATAACAAAATAATATTTATGGAAATTATTGGCATAGCATTTATGCATAAGTCGTTCATTATAATAATCATTGGCGTACCATTAATGCAGTATTAAAAAATATCATTCATAACGCATCTCATTACAGTAATTATTGGCATCATGTCATCTCATTATAGTAATCATTAGCATCATAAGACATCTCATTATAGTAATCAGTGGCATTCATTGGCCAGTTATTAAACATGTAGCAAGTATTGAGTATTACAAAACACTATTCATAACTCATCTGATTGCAGTAATTATTGGCACTCACTGGCCAGTTACAAAGTATTCATATAGTTTTACAAAACATTATTCAGTATTATTCACAAGTCATCATTCAAAACAAGAGTTATTGCGTGTAGCATCAAGCTGCTAGTGTTTATATATGATATCATGCAAGTGACATAAGACATATTTAAAATGTAAGACATTGTAACTATTACTCAAGGTCTGTAGTCCAATAATACATAGATATAATGGATTCAATACATCAGAGAAATTTGCATTATATTTAGGACTAGAAATATATCTTAAACTGGTAGCATTATTTAGTTGTATACTGGTAATAGTCGGGACTGGTAATATTTTTTTTTTTTGTGCTAGCAATGCATTGCGTTGGGATCGATAATTAATTGCTGGGGCATGAAAATATTTGCTTTTGACTTATTGCTGGAAATAAGGATTAATAACGTCGTTTGTCATGAGTCAGCTGTAGCAAGGTTATGAAACTAGTACAGTTTATGTGATCACATTCATAAATGATAGAGAGAACTGGGTAAAAAATGCAAGTATCAGAACAGGTTAATAACTAACTGGTTATAGCACATTAATATCATGAAAAGCTCCTCCTGGAAAAAATACAAAATGGATTATTGAGCTGAAAGAAGAAATGTATTCATATTATGCTGAAAAGTAGTAAACTTCGAATTAACAGGTAATGAAACGTGTACTCAATATCTGTGTACTGTAGCTGTCTTTCCCAAAACATTCAGTCATTATACTATGCGACATAAGACATGCTGTCAAAAGGAACTGCAACAAGTACTTAAATAATTACATAGCATCTCTTAACTAATAGTAAATATATAAACTTAATCATAATTGTCATCTGCAATGAAAAACTTCATTATTCATGTTATCATAACTTCATCATTGTCATCACCTGCAAAGAAAAACTTCATTATTCATATTACCATATTCTTCATATAACTATTCATCATCATTTATTATCATCTGCAAAAAATAGACACTTCATTATTCATATTCATATTACCATTTACTTCATACAACTATTCATTATCATTCATTACTTCCTATAGTATAGAGTTTCTTACTTCTAGCATATTTCATCACTAAAGTTAACATGTGTAGTTCTGTCTTACAGCCTGCAATAATCAGCTCGTATTCTGAAAGAAAAATAATTAGTTAAGACTGCCATATACAGTGTGTATAGTTTATTCTGGTTAATGCTTGTTAATTCTGATCCATTTACTCTTCATGACAAGGTATTGCATTTTCTTTCTTTCATTCCAGTTGTGAAATCTCCATTTCATAGTAAACCACTGTGGTTGTATAACTTATTTCCTTTACATGGTATTGGTTTCTGAAAATGATGACTACGGATTAATATTTTGCATTTAATTCATATACCCATTAAATAAAAACTTTTTTCTAGTGATGTAACTAAGCATACAGCATAGCATGACAGAAAACATATTAAGTAAAAAACATAATCAGTTTCCAAGCGCAAAAATCTACACACAGTATCATAATGCGGTAGCAAAAAATGTAGAACAGTCAAGATATTGAGATATCATAAGGAAAAATGTCAAAGTCAACTGGTGTTTGTTACATCTTAAAAATTTCATAGTGCATACAGAGAAAAGTCTACTTTCAATAGGAAAATAATCATACATACACAAAAAATGGAAAATGTGCACGGTCTGATATATAACCACAAGAAAAGCGAACTGCTAACCTTACCTTGCCAAGCACTTTCCATGAAAAAAAAATGCGATCATCATCAGTAAGTAGTCACATAAATATAATTGCATAAGTAGTCATATATATATTAGGAAATGCCATAACACTGTGATAAATCATAAAGTATGTTCATTCAATAAAGAGTTTAATATTGGAGACATGGTGATTGCCTTTGCTTTTTCTGGTTCTCAAAGTTTCGACATGTACTACATTGGGGTGAGGAATGCTGCGAATTCTATATAGACCAGTGTATAGAAGCTCAAATTCACTGCATCCACTCTTTCCTCTGTTGGATAAATAGTGTGTGCGTACTAACATCTTCTGTCCAATGTGAAAGTCACGGCGTGTACAAACCTGTTTTTGCTGTCTTCTCCGGCGCTCTGCGGCATTATAAAGACTCCTTGTCTCTCTCTCTCTCTCTCTCTCTCTCTCTCTCTCTCTCTCTCTCTCGCACTGTCACAGCAAGTTACGCAGCATGATACATCATATATGTCCCTCTTGTAGACGAACGTTTTTGGGCAAAAACAAACGCGAGCGTTCACACAACACTATATCGATGATTGTTTATGACGCTGTATTAATGTCCGCTAGAGTATTAATGTCCACCATATTTTTTATGATATTTTGTATTAGTGAATGACTATCTAAATGGAAATTATAGATTTGGGTGCATAAACTGCTGACAAAGCCTGTGCTGTTTGAAAATTTCTGATGCAGCTTATATGCATAGCTTACATGCTTGCTTTTATTCATTTGTCGAGGATGGCATGAGATGTGATCAGAAACCTTTTTCATCATCACTCGAAGCTTCTGTCACTCGCCTTGGGATGTCTCAAACGGATAATCTAGCCATTCGGCCAAGCCCCACAAAGGAAAACCTCGGGATAGATTTACCATCCTCGTATTTCTCACGTGCAAAGAAAATTAATTGAATTACAATGTAAAAAAATATTTACAATATAGATTTTTTTTGAATGAATTTAAACACTGTTCACAAAAGAAACACAACACTGTTAATCTTCTGTGTCTTGAGGTTAACCGTCGACGCGTTGGTTTACGTCCATCTACGATTCCCTTCTATCCGTAACCTCCAGGTAACTGATTGAATTCTATTCCCATATCACCGTCTCCTCGTGGGTATTACGGTTTTCCGCATATGGTTAACATGAAAATAAGAGTCAGTGTAAATTCCGTGGAAAAGGTGTTTGATCTATGCTGAGCTGAAATAGAATCTAATCTAAAGTTCTTTCTAATTCTCTTTCCTGAATTCGAAATATTCGGAAGTCGTAAGGTGTTCTTCATTTCCATCAACAACCCTAGAATGCACTATACACAAATCCAACTGCTGCTGCCATGTTAACTTATGCTCGTCATCTTTCAGATGGACTTTAACACTTGTTGATGTGCTTATAACTGAAAGGCATTCGCTCAGTTCGTAACTTCGCGAGCAACAATTGATATAACATAATTTACATACACAGGTATGTTACAACAATAGTACAACTATAAAGACAATGTCCATCACAAAAGATTGAAACAAAGTAATAGGCGTCCTTTGAAAACTGAGAACGGGTTACGCCTTCCGAACAGCATGACTTCAGCTTAGCGAGTAAAAAAGCAAATACAAACATATACTGACATTGTTAAATTGACATAAGAAAAAAATATCTTGCCATAGACCAGATTCATTTGAGTCACTAACCCCTGGTCATTATGCATTGTGAAACCTGATTGAAGTTACTATCAACTAAATAAAAAAAAATTTTAAAGAAATCATTCATACTATAGCTAAATTCTCTGCATACTGAAAAGAAAACTTATCTTTACAGTGGAAAACAAATACATAATGTCTGCATATCTCTCGTACATTATGTCTCAAAAGAAAAACTAACTACTAAATTGCAAAAAGAAAGAAACTATCCTAACTATGATTCATAGGTTTAATGAAAATTCCCTAATCAATATTATTTGATAATAATAGTATCTGCAATCTTCAGAATCTGCAGTCATTATGAAATTTCTTTAAGAAGTGATGAGGATACATTCCTTTCACCTTTCCATTCTTCACATCCTTCAAAATATAAGTTCCTGGATGGGGTATTTTGGTAATCACAAATGGTCCTTGATACAATAATTGCCATTTTGTGTTTTTCCTCTGTATGAGTGAAGCCTTAAGATGAGTTTTTACTAAAACTTGGTCTTTCACTTTATATGTTTTTATTTTTCGAACTCCATTGCCAAAATATATTTTCCTTTTTCTTGCCTTGTCCGTTATATTGAGTAAGGATTGTCGTACTTTATTTTGTAGGTCTATTTTGTTAATAGCTACTTTAGGAATTGGTCGAGTCCAGTCATTCTGTCCCTGTTTTCCAAACATCAGTTCATATGGGGTGTATTCTGTCGTAGTATGTGGCATATTGTTTACAATTTCCTGAAAATCGTGAAGATAATCGATCCATTTTGGTTGCTGGTTGTGACAATATGTTCTCATGAACCGGTTTAATTCACGAAAAATTCGTTCCACGGGATTCGCCGAAGGGTGGTACACTGATGTTAGAATTTGTTTTATACCACAGCTGGTTGTCGGTCAAAAACTTCCTTACGTAGTCTTTCCTGTACTTCCTTATTCCAGTATTTGTGCAAGAAAGCGCGTTCAAATTGGTCATAATCTTGACACCAATCGGATGCTTCTGACGCCCACATCGATTCATCTCCATGTATGAATCCTGCAACGTACATAATGTTTTGTTGCTCAGTCCACATTCGCGGCAATATCCCTTTAAATTGCTTGATAAATACCACGGGATTGATAGACTTTCTTTCGGGAATAATTATCTGGGATTGACGATATTTAAGCATTTTTTCTTCATTCATAGTGACAGGTGTATTCTGGTGGCTACTTCGCGGTGAATGATAATCTCGATAATTTGTTTGTGGTTGATTACGTGAATATGAACCAATACATGGATATTGTTGCATGGATTCGGTTTCACTGGTTTCGTCAGGAATAATGTCTGCTTTTGATAAACTGCAAGTAGTATGTGCCCCGCTAGTATTAACTAGACCATGCTGGAATGCTTTTAATGTATTTTCTATCTCTGCTTTCCAGGCAGGAAATTCATCTCCTATATTCGCCTTTATCTCTTTAACTTCTGCTTTGAGTTGTTCTTGTGCAGCTTCGTTGTTAACTTGCACGTTAGAAACCGTTTCTTTCAAGGTTTTGTCAACATAATTTCGCACTGTCTCGGTTTGCTCTTTCGCCCAATCTTCAATATCCTTAGAGAATGCGATCTTATGTTCATTGAAAAGTTTCTCTATGTGTTTCTCGCCTTCGAGACTGAGAGTGTCTATCCTCAATGACAGCTTGCTCGTTATCGTGCTTAATTGTATTCACGTCTTGCGCAATAGTGTTCTGTACATGAATAACTTCTTGCACTTGGTGATTTAGTGTATCTTGACGACATAAGTTGTCTTTGTATTTGTTTGTTAATTCCTGATACTGTTGTTCTTTTGTAACTATGAGTTTTGCCTGACTGGCAATCAAGTGACTCTGCTTTGTTTCCAAACTCTGGAATTTTTCAGTAATCTTATCATTTATTTCTTTTAGTTTATTAGATTGCTCCTGAGCCAAATTAAATTGCGCACTCTCCAATACTTGGAATCTACGATTCATGTCATTTGCAAACGTGGATTGCGTGGTTTCCAATGCTTGGAATCTGCGATTCATATCGTTTGCAAACGTGGATTGTGTGGTTTCCAATGCTTTAATCCATTCTGTTATGACAGTCAAACTTGACATCAGCTGGTAAAACAAATCGGTATTCTCAGCAATTGACGATTGCTCTGGGCTTAATGAGGATTGTACCGAAACAATTTTCGGTACAGTCATTTCGTTTTCGCACGCGTCTGTGTCAGAGATGAAATTTATGTTGTTTGTTGGTTGCTTCATATTTCTCTGGACTTCTTTCGACATATGAATGTCGGAACTAGCAACCGTTTGTGTCGGCGGCGTGAGCGCATCAATTACTGCCGGTTGCTCAGCCGTAATCGGTGGTATTAAATTCTGTGGCACTAGTTGACGATGCATTCACACTATTTAATTCATTTTGTGGCATTGTGATGCGTGCTTGCTTATTGTCTTTTAACATAGATCTAGTTATCACCATGTAAATAAGCAATTGACAGTTTCTCCTCTAAATAAGTCCTACAAAAGGGATTAAATTTTACACACGCAAAAAACGTTAATGTCCTAATGCTGTTAATGTACACTTTACAATGTGACACAAACACAGTACACAGATAACACATAAAATATTGTCTTACTATATCTACTGAAATACTGGAATTCTAGTAACATTAATGTAGCAACAATATTTATACTTAGAAAATTAATACATGAAAGGTCACTACAATGCATAAATGCTCAAGAAGGCTAATAATTCAGATTTTTTTTCGCAGTTTGCCTTGAAAATGGCGGGGTGTTCTCCCGCCGAAATATCGGCGGTCGCTGAAAGTGTTACCTGGCTGAATTCCCGGAAGTTATTTGAAAGTTGTATACGCCAGGAGAAACTCAGGTCTCAATAATTCAGATATTCTGGCCTTTTTGAAGTTTCTGCTCGGCTGCTGGGACGGCGTACTCGTTCTCTTCACAAGATACTCCCGCACGTTCCGTTAGCATGAAACATACAAAGGACCATAATGTAGTTACTCTATAAAACTAGACATACATACACACAATGAAACATTAATTACTAAATTACTAACATAGTTATATTGAAGGGTCACTATGAGTGTTGTATCAGGATCGTGTCCTGTTTAACGGTAGACATATATAAAGATTCCTTTGGAAAAAAAAAGATTTTTTTTGTTTTTACCACTACTACTACTAGGCTAATTACTGTTCAGCACTACAGGGCCTTTACACTGAAATGTTTCCCCACACCACCTAGTACTGTCTTTCTATGTGTGTGAGTAACTGTATGTTCACTGTTGTGGGTAATTACACACAGCATACACAGGACGATGTGTGAAACTGATAGCGATTACACGCTTCTGCTGTTGTAGAAATCTGCTCCAGATGCTGCAGATACCGTGTTGAGCTGAAAGTGGTAACCAAAGTACGGAGAAATATTCTTCGGGGCTCTGTTGCATAGCAATCAGATTGCTTTCAGTGCTGAGAAATGTCCAGGTACTATTGTGGATTTGAATGATCCATGAAGTGACTTCTTTTCCGAATAAAATATCGAACTATTTCACTAGAACTGAACGCTCCCGTCGGAACTGTTCTCAAGCTGGTGTTTATTAGTAAATCACACTAGAAGTGTATCGCTGGGTGTATAATAACACGTACCTTCTTGAAATGAACAATATTTTATTGATCTATTAACTGATTTCCTTCCATATACACATATATTTTACAATGTGAATCAAAAACTCGCAATGGCGTCGATTTTTACATCACAAGAATGGCTCTCCTCTCCTCAAATTATTTTTACTCCTAAGAAGAACAAAAGCTCTATCTCCTAAGAATAATTATGTGAGCGCTGACCACCACAGAGTAATAAACAAAAATCTTTGTCTCTCTCTCTCTCTCTCTCTCTCTCTCTCTCACTGTCACAGCAAGTTACGCTGCATGATACGTCATAGCACGTTTGATGTTGTTGAGCGCAATCTCAATTATTTCATGGTATCGTAGTCGACGAGATGTAGGAAAGGATACTAATTCTTTAATTTTGTTAGGTGGTTCAACATTTTTCAATATAACAGTCGGAGATAGCATAGTAGATTCATTTGGTATGGAATTAATTACATCCTGGAATGAGAGTATGTGTGTATCCCAATCAATACGTTTTTATGGCAGTATATTCTACATAGTTTACCAATTTCTTTCATTAGTCGTTCACAAGGGTTCGAAGAAGCGTGATACTTGGATATATAGATCGGAGAAATGTTTCTGGCTCGTAACATACGTGTCCATTTCGCAGATCGAAATTGTGGTCCATTGTCAGAAATTACTTTTAATACATGTCCTACATGGAATAAAAAATGTTTTACAAATGCATTCGCAATAGATTTAGCAGTAGCTTTGCGTAACGGAGTGAAGGTAACAAATTTCGAAGTGAGTTCAACAGCGACAAGTATGTAGCAAAAACCTCAATTAGTTCTGGGAATCGGTCCAAACATGTCTACAGCGGCCATATGTCTCAATTTAATCGGTACAATAGGATGTAACGGAGGAATAAGTGAAGTCGTGTCTGATTTAGCTTTCTGGCAGATTTTACAAGACGCTAAAACTCGTCGAATATGTTTCTCTATGTTTTGCAAAATAACAGATCTGTCTTAGTATAAGAAAACATTTTCTGGCTCCATAATGTGCGTAAATTAAATGAGTATACCAAATTAATTTGTTAACAAGTTCGTCAGGAATACATAATAACCAGTTGTTGCTGTCAGGGCGAGAGCGGCGAAACAGAATGTTATTGCGTACAGTGTAGTGTAATGGTTTCTAATGGTAACATTATTCCTATCTTGCCAAAGGTGTTTAATTTCTTTCCATACATTGTCCTTTCTCTGCTCTTGTGCTATATCTCGTAATGACGACGAAATGAAATTTTTGAATGCAACTTGTTGAATATACATGACTCTAAAATTTTCTTGGCAGCAGTTGGTTGCGATGTCTTGCTGATTGTTGCCGAGAGAACGGGATAGTGCGTCTGCTACAATATTTTGTGTCCCGGGAATGTGAACAATTGTAGAATTAAATTCCTGTAAATAAAGTTTCCATCTGCTTAACCTGTCGTGTGTAAATTTTGCGGAAAGTAAAAACTGTATAGCTCTATGATCTGTGTAAACGGTCGTATGTCTTCCATAAAGAAAATACCTAAACCTCGTAAATGCCCACACAACAAATAATGTTTCAAGTTGTGTGACAGAATAATTGCGTTCAGCAGGTGACAGAATGCGACTTGCAAAGGCGATGTTTTTAATTACAGTAGTACCGTCGGTGGCAATGGAAAAATTGCTAGTAAGATCTGGGTGTGATAAAAGAGGTGCATTCAACAAGGCATGTTTCAAATTAACAAATTCAGAATGTGCTTGGCTATCCCAGGACCAAATAGCGTTTTTACCCTCAATTGGCATAATCTAGGGGTGTGTAAAGCAGAGTAATGAATAAATTTACGGAAAAAGTTAATTAATCCCAGAAAGCTGCGTAATTGTTTCTTCGTCGTTGGAACAGTAATGTCACGTAAAACTTGAAGCTTTTCCGGGTCAGGCGCAATGCCTTCTGCTGAAATTTACATGTCCAATAAATTTTATAGAAGTCTTGCCAAAGTGTGATTTGCTAAGATTAACTGTGAGTCCTTGTGCACGAAAAGTTTGCAACAGTTGTTCAAGAATCAGATTGTGTTCAGACCAGTTAGCTTCTGCAATAAGAATGTTGTCTACATACGTTGTAATTTGGTCTTTTAATTCTGTCAGAAGTATAGTATTCAATGCGCGAATAAACGCTGCTGAAGAATTTGTTAAACCGAACGGTAATTTACAAAATTGATAACAGTCACCAAAACAGAGAAATGCTGTGTACTTTCTGCAGTTCGGATGGAGCTGAATTTGCCAAAATCCCGATTTCAAATCTAATACGGAATAAACAGCAGTACCATGAAATTTCTGTAGAAGTTCTTCTAGTGTTTGAGGGCGATCTGTTTCATTAATAATGTCATTGATGTGACGCGAATCAAGTACGAGGCGAAGTGAGCCATCCTTTTTCTTAACAATATGGAGCGGGTTTATGTACGGACTAACTGCCGGTTCAAGAATTCCTTGGTCAAGCGTAGCTTGCAATTCTTTCTTAACTTGTTCTCTGTGAATATACGGAATGGGATAATGTTTGGCTTTAAACGTGTCGTGCTGTTTAACTTGAAATTCATACATGAAACTGGACATAGTACCAGGGATGTTGTCAAAAACTGGAGCTTGCTGTAAAAGAATATTGCGTAGTTGAGTACGTTCGACGTCTGTATTTGCACTGCTTTGTTTTACTTTATCACAAATCATCTGCATAACGTCATAGTCAGCTTCGTCTGGTGTATTATAATTGTGTACGTACGTATCGGTGAACAATGTCGAATGACTGTCTATGTTACGCGATGTAGAAATGATCTCTGTTCGATTAATGCCTGTTCGTCTGCAGATAATGTGTGCTGAAATTCTAATGCCAGTTGTATATTTTCGTCCTCTAACATTAAATAGGAATTTTGAAAGTCAATAACTGCGTCGTGTTGTACCAAAAAACTCGTACCTAAAATAACGTCTGTTGTCAATAAGGGAACAATCCAAAAATTTGAGTGGAACGTATGACCTGCAGTACAAAATGATAAGTGTGTCTGTAATTTTACATCTACTCCTTTACCAGATACTGCTCCTTTTACCTTAGTTTTGCCTAATGGTAAAGTAGGATAGGTATTCTCTTTGTTACATTCGTTGAAAGTTTCCTCATTTATAACTGACACAGGTGATCCAGAATCGATTACTGCTGAAAATGTGTATGATCCAATCTTTACTTTAGTGACAGGGTGGGAAATGGTTTTCTGAATAACTGGTTTTTCATGCAAAAGTGTGTCTCGGATGTCGTCAAAAGTAATAACATTTTCGCGAACAAGAGTCTGTGTATCAAAAGTATTGCTTACGTTGTTGGAAGGTTCAATCTGTACTGTATCTAGTCAAATTCTATCTGACGTGCTGTCATTTGCGGGAGGATGCTGTGGCATTTCGACTATTTGTACTGTTATGTTATTTCTTCCTGACGTATTAGGTTCGGGATGATATCTACTGTCTGGTTCATTCATGATAATCTGTTGTTGCGGATGATTCTGCTGCTGGTAAGACCGACTGTTACGCTGAAAACTGTGCTCATTACTCTTACGTCTGTCATGATAATCATTGCTATACGGCGCGTTGCGGTAGGAATTGAAATGATGTGTCTTCTGTACGTAGTGATTCCTTGTTGCTGTGCATTACTATTTGGTGGAGCCGACGCTATATGTGTAGGCGTCGAAACATTAAGACTTGGTTGACCTTGCAGACTACATTGTTGGTTAGGTATGCTAACCGACTGGTTTTGTTGATGTTGTGGGGAAAAGCCTCTATTGTTGACAAACTGTCTTTGCTGTTGCTGATAACTATAAGGATACTGATAATTAAAATTTTGTCTGTTATTAAAGATTTGGTGGTTGTCATTCCTGGAGCGTCTATCACCTTTGCTATTAAAATAGCGTGGCTGATCATAATTGCCGTATACTTGTCGGCCTTGGTTATAATGTGAAAAATATTTGTTTATGAAAGAATAGTCTGATTGCTGAACTTCCAAAAGCTGTAACAGATCTCTAAATGCTGAAATATTTTCTCTGCTGTCCTGTTAAAAGAGATACTCTTAACGATCGTGGTAATTTAGATATACACAATTGGATAAGTGATGATTCACTGTATGGCTCACTTAAGTATTGGTTTTGTTGGACCATGTGTTCAAAAATTGTGTGACAGTGGGAAAATTTGAGTTCTCATACTTCGTTAAGCTAATTAATTGATCCTTGATTCCGCGCTGTGTCGTCTTCGACCAATACGCTGACAGAAAAGCATTCTGAAATTCATCTACCGAATAACATTGTCTCGTGATCGGTCTCATACGAGTTGCCGGTTCGCCTTCCAAAAAACTGCAAATAAATTCAGGTTTGTGTGTTACCGGCCAAGTTGGTGGAAAAGCAAAGCTAAATTGTTGTGTGCAATCCAAAGGGTGAATCTGTGTTCTGTCATTTTTAAATACTTTAAATTTCCTAACGGATAGAAAGTGCTTTCGTCTCTGAATGTCTGAACAGGTTCAGGATTGTATGATAATCTGTTTGTCTGTGACTGTTCGGAATCTAAGTCACGTACTCTCTGTAAATTACCTAAATTATATTGGCTGTGTGAGTGTGAGAAATGTTCGGAGAGTGGCGTATGCTGTGTCGTGTTACAGGCTGAGACATTTCTCATCTCTGTTACCTCTTGCTGTAAAGACGACACTTTTCTACGCAATGTATTATTGGACGAACTTATCTCACTGATTGTCTGCTGTAAATTTTGGAATGCGGATGTTTGATTGAAAGAAATTGGTGACGTATCGTCTGATTTGGCATCATTGCTATTTTCCATAACGCCAATACGACTGACCAATTCATCAAATTTTTCAGTCAGTGCTTT
This sequence comes from Schistocerca americana, assembly GCF_021461395.2. Lineage (NCBI taxonomy): Eukaryota > Metazoa > Arthropoda > Insecta > Orthoptera > Acrididae > Schistocerca > Schistocerca americana. The sequence goes on along the minus strand of NC_060124.1, from coordinate 246,758,949 downwards.
TACCTGATCGTCATTTTTAGTGTCACAAACATTAATTTGTTTTTGGACTTTACGGGTGGTTTTGTTCAATTTCTTAACGTCTGCTTTAATGGAATCGGGATTCTGTATTAATTCCAATTGTTCAAGTCTGCTGGTCACTGTCTGAAAGTCTACTGTGTGTGTGTCTGTTTTTGTTTTAAGATCAGAGATTTCATCATGCAATTCGGTGTTCAACTGTTTGATAGTATTGATTTCGTCTGATACTGCAGCAGTGTTGTTGTCTACGTATGTTTCTGCTTTCGTAAACAATTTACGCTTATCTTCCTGTCTCTGTGCAGTAATTGTTTCCGTGACATGTTTCTTTACTTTGTTCTGTTCCTGTATAAATTTACGGTAAAGCGTTTCACTGATTTGTAGGTGGTGATTAAAACGTTCGTCAATTTGGCAGTTTTGTTGTTCAATTTTCGTGTCTACTTTCGCAACCTGTGTGCGTGAAAGTTCTGATGACATTAATTTAAACTCGTCGCGTAACTGTGTTGCGTTTTCAGAACACTGTTTAGCGACTGCACTAATTTCATCTCTAAGTAATTTGGTTGTGGCTGCATGTGTATTACTTAATTCTTGTGCCACAGAGCTAATTTATTCACTACTGTTCCTAGCATAAGCCTTAATTTCCTCACGTAATTGTTCTTTAGTATCATGACATTGCACGGCAACGGCTGTAATCTGTTCACTAAGTTGTTTGAAATTGTTTACTTGTTTATCATTCGACTGTTTGAGATTTTCATTAAGTTGTTTGTTCGATTCATTAAGGTTGTTTTGTTTTTCATTAAGTTGTTTGTTCGATTTATTAAGTAGTTTGAAATTGTCGTCTTGTTCTTTCTTCGACTGTTTGAGATTTTCATTAAGTTGTAGCAATGCTGCCATAACTTGATCCATGCCAAAATTAGGCACTCTATTTTCTGTGGTGTGTGTTGGTGTATCTACATTTGTCGCGTTTTGTGTAACCATTAGGTCATTGTCTGATTCACGAAAAGGTTTGCAAATCCGATGTGCTCTATTGGTCACTACATCGGAATCAATAAATCTGACGCGTTTTGTGTATATTGTTCACCTTCGTTAGAAACATTTGTCTGTTCACTGTGTAAACTTTGCAAATCAGGTGTTTCAAGATGGGCAGCGTTCATTTTAACGGAAAGTGTCGCGTCATCAATTGTCGTTAAATTGACAGTGGACACAATTGAATTTGTTTGCTCATCATTTAGATTAGAATCATTACTGGGGGTCGGTACGCACTGATTGTCTGTAAATGGAGGATTATCATTAAGACACTGAGTGTCGCTAATATTATCAGTCAAATTATTCAAATCGGCTTTTTCACACATTACGGATTGCGATGTACTGTTAGCAGTTTTTAGCTGCATATTCACAAGTCAACGATAAGCACTAACTCAAACAGAGACAAAGCAAAAATGGAACAATTACAGTGACAAATAAGAGCAATAAATTGCTGATGATTTGTGAAAGAAAGAGTGACAAATTAGTAAATGCGTTGTGCCAGATGCAAACTACCTTTAACAATAGTGTAAATAAGAGGAGATATATAACTGACTACTACTCAGAAACTGACAAAGAAATACGATCCTGGCAGGGTCGCCAAGTGTAACCTCCCAACAGAAAAATTATATGTCTAATAACCTCCCAACAGCAAAAAAATGGAAGTACATAATTCACATTCAGCGTTACCTTCCAACAGATACACTCCAAAACCTTTCAACAGTAAAATTTCGTAACCTCCCAATAATACAATGTGACTAACTTCTCAATAAAATTGTCGCTCACTTATAACCTTTGAATAATGAATCTCAATTGAAACTGGTGAATTTTGGACGTCAGCAGCGCTGCGTCATGGCCCTGAAAGATCATTCTGAATAAATTGAAAATTCTTACCTCAATAAGGTCGCCGGATGACGCATATATATCTGCTCCTATAAGAAATTTTTCTGGCACAGCCTTGTGCAATGCTGGCCGATAGATTCGTCATTTATAAAAGGAAACAACTGATTTTTCTTTTCAATAATCGGGATGACCAAGGATTGGAGAAATTAGTAAATACTTTAAATTGAAATGAATGATTGTCAAAAGTTACTTTTTATGAGAAAGATTATTATTAAGAGATTTTTTTAAAACATTTACATTGGACTTGATATAACAATACTACATACGCGCTAGGCTGCTTTTACCTTATATTATACCGCTCAGGCTCCGCCATGGCTCCTGCGCGACCGGCCCATCCAACTCGATACACACGACAGCTCGCTAGCAACAACTTACCCTACTGCATACAAGACTGCTCTCTGGTCTGAGATTCTCTTACATCTTACATATCGCAGGCAGCGCGTGAGCAATCCATCGAAATTACATCTGCTCGAGTGCGCTAGCTACAAATTATTTAGTCACGGACCTCTTACACGGTTTATGTGGTCAATCACTTAAGGTCGCTCTGAATGGTTACGCCTAGATATTTTATGGTAGACGCTGTCTCCAGCTTTTGTCGTCAATAGTGCGGCTGTACAGTAATGGATTTATTTTCCTATGTATGCGCAATATGTTACATTTGTTTACGTTCAGGATCAACTGCCACAGCCATATGTGTGGTATCGATACCGACGATGCCACATAGTTTCCCAGATTGGCACTATGAGAGACACAGACGACAGCGCCCCATAGCTGGTTCTGTGCAGCTCTACGAGCTCCGCTGCCGATTCTGCCATTTCATCAGGTGCAGCCAGCCAGGAAAATTCGCTTCAACTTCGCACCACCTTGCAAGTTATGTATTCTTATTGCTTGAGTAAAGGGGATATATATTCATACAGCAGTACCGATGTGTTTTACCTTTTCCTGGTCCAACCCAAGCGCCGCCTTCCAAGCGGGATACAAAAGTTGACGAAGAGATTTTTGTTTGCGTCTCCTATCATTTCCTTTTTCGCTCCGTACTGCTTTAGCTGTTTCGTGATTTCCCAGTTGCTCTAAAACTTTCATTTGTGTACACCATGGCTTCGCCACAGGAACAGGCTTCGCTGTCCTATGTTGTCCGTTTTCAGGCTCAGCAAATGACGCAGCTGCTTGCTGCCATAAATGGACTGGTCACTCTACAAACTGCAGCTACTTCTGCGCCTCCGACGCCACCGCCTGTATCGACGCCGTCGCCGACGGTGGCGCCATTTCGTGCCTTCAATCCTGATGTTGAACGCTGGCCAGAATACATCGCCTAGCTTGGGGCACACTTCATAGCTTACAACGTATCATGTATAGAGCGGCTTGCTTTTTTCATTGCCAACGCGGGTGTTGTGTTGTACCGTGTGCTCGTGAAATTGTTTCCCACCACCCGCTCAGAAACTAAAACTTACGAGGAAGTGATTGATGCTTTGAACTCCCACTTCCGTGACAGCGTAAATGTGTTAGCTGCACGTTACAAATTCGTTCGTCTCCGGCGTGGCCATACTCAGTCTAATAAATCTTGGTTAGAGGACCTTCAGGGATTAACTTCTGATTGTGATTTTAATTGCTCATGTGGACGCTCATATGCGGATATAATGATTAGAGACGCTGTGGTGCAGAATGTGGCGGATCACCGCATCCGCGAACAAATCCTCCGATTTAAGAACCCGTCTTTGCAGGAAGTAGTGGACTAGTTAGACAGACAAGATACATTAGCCATGGCTACTTCCACGTTCGACGTGACCCCGGGTGTGTGTACTGTTAGCGCGGCACAACACGTGCCCTCCAAGCCAGCCACGCCGCTCCGCTCGCGCGCACGTTAACATGGTTCAAACCAGTCACCCTCTAAGAAACTGAAATCATGTCCGAACTGCTTTCGTGCCCACCCACGGGACAGTTGCCCATCCCGTCAAGGACAGTGTTATTTTTGTCGTAAGAATGGACATGTACAAGCTGTGTGCACTAAACTCTAATTCACAACTAGTCTTCCGTTTGCGTGACTCGCGTGGGCGTCACCGCAACGGAAACCGCCATGATCGTGATTCACATCAAGCGATGGACGTTATTGCCATTATTTTTAAGCCTTCTGCATCACGTGCTACGACAGCCCGTCGTCTGAATCAAGTTTTACCAGACAATTCCTCTGGCATTCAGTGCGATGCGGAGGAAACTTTTTGCATATTAGCGGACGTTCTGGTCGCATGCAGCTGGACACTGGTGCGTCACTTTCTTTACTGAACAAATCAAGGTATGACTTGCTTGGTTCGCCCCCGCTTCACCGTTTACATTCCATGCTGACTGCATTTACTGGCCAGGAGATATCAGTGCTCGGTGTGTGTAGTTTGCAAGCCACGTATGGTGCAACAACAAGCACAGTGTCTTTCGATGTGCTCCGCTCTAGTGCTGCTACGAACATTTTTGGCATTTGAACTTTTTGGCCTCGCAATTCAGGACAATGTACTTTGCATCAATGCTAGTGACTATGCAGACAGTATTGCCGCACTATGTGATGATTTTGCTGAACTATTTCTGATGGACTTTGTTGTGCCAAGGACTTTACAGCGCATGTTGTAGTGAAGGGTAATGCTATGCTTATTTTCCGGCGCGCACGCCCGGTACCGCACGCACTGCGCGACGCCATAGCCTCTGAACTTGCACATTTGCAAGACAGTGGTGTCATTGATCCTGCTTCTGCTTTACCATGGGCTTCGCCTGTAGTGTGTATGAAGAAACCAAACTGTCGTCTCCGTATTTGTGCTGACTTTAAGTCTACAGTAAATCCCCAGACAGTGGTAGCTACATTTCCCTTACCGCGTCCTGAACACATTTTTGATAAGCTTAGTGCGGGAAAATTCTTTTCCACGATTGACTTGCGGGACGCCTTCTTTCAGATTTCCCTCAACGAACAGTCGTAGCGCTCTTTTGTGATCAACACCCACCTTGTTCAAGTTTCGCCGCCTTCAGGTCGGTTGTGCTTCAGCTCCTGCTATTTTCCAGTCTTATTTGCAGCAGTTGTGTGCGACTGTCCCTGATTGTGCCAATTATCTGGACGATATAGTTGTATCAGTTCGCAACATTTGCAGAATTTACGTGCCTTATTTGTCATTTATGGTCCCTCCGTCACTGTCAAGCGACACCGGAACCAGATTCGTTTGTGCTGTCCTCGGATATCTGCCGCTGATTGTTTTCCAGCAGAATTGGAGGCTAAGCGGCTTCCGCCGCCACGGCCCATGACTCCACCGACGGCGCCTCCTCAGCGGGCGCGCCTCCAGTCGTCGCCACCGCCGGTCCGGTCACCTGCTCCGGACGGACCCCTCCCGCCGCCGCCGCCGCCGCCGCCGCCACAGCGTTCCTCCGCGGTGCCGCCGCTGCCGCATTCCCCCGCTTTGCCGCCGCCGCCGCCGCTGCTTTCCTCTGCGGTGCCAGAACCGTTCGACGCCGAGGCTGCCGTCACACCACCGCCGCCGCCGCCGCCGTCGCCCATGGAGGTCGTTGCTTCGCCTTCTCATGGAAGCATACCCTGTAGCGGTGCGCGGCCTGGGCAGGTTTTCCACGGGGAGTTTTCCTCGCGCCCTCGTGAGCAATTAGGGCCGCGGGTGGGCAGCGCGCCCCTGCAGTTCCACTGTCCGCCCCCTCACCTGCGCCGCCCCTAGGCCCTCCAACCACCGTCGGTAGCCATACTCTACGACGGTGTGTCGTTTCACGGGGCAGAGGTGTGGTATCGATAGTGAAGATGCCACTTAGTTTCTCAAATTGGGACTACGAGAGACACAGACGACAGCGCCCCCTAGCTGGTTCTGTGCAGCTCTACGAGCTCCGCTACAGATTCTTCCATTTCATCAGGTGCAGCCAGCCAGGAAACTTCGCTTCAACTTTGCACCACCTTGCAAGTTATGTATTCTTATTGCTGGAGTAAAGGGGATTTAAATTCATACAGCAGTAGCGACGTGTTTTACCTTTTCCTGATCCAACCCACGCGTCGCCTTCCAGGCAGGATACAAAAATATGCAACATTGGACAAACAGTTATCCCTTTAATATGTTGTTGTTGTTGTCTTCAGTCCTGAGATCGGTTTGATGCAGCTCTCCATGCTACTCTATCCTGTGCAAGCTTCTTCATATCCCAGTACTTACTGCAACCTACATCCTTCTGAATCTGCTTAGGGTATTCATCTCTTGGTCTCCCTCTACGATTTTTACCCTCCACGCTGCCCTCCAATGCTAAATTTGTGATCCCTTGGCGCCTCAGAACATGTCCTACCAACCGGTCGCATCTTCTTGTCAAGTTGTGCCACAGACTCCTCTTCTCCCCAATTCTATTCAATACCTCCTCATTAGTTACGTGATCTACCCATCTAATCTTCAGCATTCTTCTGTAGCACCACATTTCGAAAACTTCTATACTCTTCTTGTCCAAACTACTTATCGTCCATGTTTCACTTCCATACATGGCTACACTCCATACAAATACTTTCAGAAACGACTTCCTGACACTTAAATCTATACTCGATGTTAACAAGTTTATCTTCTTAAGATATATATATATATATATATATATATATATATATATATATATATACAGGGTGGTCCATTGATCGTGACCGGCCCAAGTATCTCTCGAAATAAGCGTCAAACGAAAAAACTACAAAGAACAAAACTTGTCTAGCTTGAACGAGGAAACCAGATGGCGCTATGATTGGCCCGCTAGATGACGCTGCCATAGGTCAAACGGATATCAACTGGGTTTTTTAATGTAGGAACCCCCATTTTTATTACATATTCGTGTAGTACGTAAAGAAATATGAATGTTTTAGTTGGACGACTTTTTTCGCTTTGTGATAGATGACGCTGTTATAGTCACAAACGTATAAGTACGTGGTGTCACGTAACTTCCATGTTCTAAATAAAGTAACAATAATATCAATTACTTAATAAACGTTAAATTCTTTTACATTAAACGAATAAGATTTCCATTTTAACTTCGAATGTCAAGGCCAGTAGCCTTGCACCGATGTGCTTTCTGATAAATAAATAAAGAACAAAAGTAACTATTATCCACTGAAATTTACAACAAATAATCTATTATCTAATGACTCAATAAGGTGTCAAGCTGTCTTCATTGAATGTGTTTTGTGTGAAGGAAATGATGAACTAATGCTTGACTGAAAATACTGATAATTTAAATTTGCTATATCTTTTAAACAAATGAAGTTACAGAGCTGATATTTACAACATTTGTCATTTTAATGATGCGCGTCTATGTGAAATGTCGATCGCTAAGATCGTCTAAGGCTTTCAGATTTAGCATTCAGGTTTTTGATGCAAAACTATCAATTGCGGCATATTAATTAATTGCCAAAAGAAACTATACATTAATCAAAATCAACTGTCTATTGAAACGCCGCAGAAATGTCAGCGCCACTGCGCTCATTTTCATAGAACCTTTTTGTGACAACGAAGTCTCCAGCAGCGCTCCGCAGATTCGGAGCCGAGTCCTCCCCCCCCCCCCCCCCCCCTCCCCCCGAAATTCTCTATGGCTCTCCATGCCATCGCCAACGTTTTTCAGGAACAAATATGTTGAAATTCGAATCGGGTGTAGATACCACAAAACAAAAACTTTCCGAAACCACCCAGGATCTGCACTGAACGCTTCCCCCAGTGGAATCGATACAAACAGATCTAAACTACACAGTAAACAACTGATTTACAACGTTTGCAAGATGCACGTAAATTCTTCAATAATTCAGACACCTCATTCGAGTCCCTCTAAAGACATGCATCTCGTGACAGATTCCCAATCGACTTCATCGGCAAATTAATATTTTCTTTTCATTTAAATAACTCCTATTAGACTCAAAACTAACTGCAAGTATTAACAAATCCCACCCCTCGTTTAATTCCGTGCAGTGAAGCTGCGTACACAAATCGTTACTCCATATAATAATAAATTATTCACCCAAAATTTTTTCAGATAAGTAGATAAACATACATCTGTCTTCCTACGTAAGCATTATTAATTTTCACTAGTCCAAATTTTTCCGAACTCCATGCACCCAAATTGGCGTGACCATAACTTATAGTTTGGTAATTACAGAAAACCAACCAAAAACTTAAGCCTAAGACATACATACACGTAAATCCCTTTTATACCCCAAAAAACCTAATTTTTATTCATACTGTACACTGAATTTTGACTTGATACCGTTTACCAAATAATCGAGTTCTCTGACCTCCTCGCACCAAAATGTGGGTATAAACTACCTCTTTATAATTGCACAGACCATGCAAAAAAAAAAAAAAAAAAAAAAAAAAAAAAAAAAAAAAAAACTTATGCGACGAAAAAACAAACAAGCTACAGTAAATCCTTAAATAAAACATTGCACATTACCCCTCCAAATAATCTTATAATCTAAACACATATACACTTACTTCTTAACCTACTTTCCCTTTCTGAATGTACAGTCTCAGTTCTGTGAGTTTTATTAAATCTAGAAGTTTTCCTGAAAAAGGGTATTTGAATCGATAGGCATTTGGGTGCCGACATTCTGCCACTACAAATGGCCGTTAGTACAGGCCAAACAACTGTTTTATTTCTCCATCCATTTCGCTGGACATTTCTTTCGTACGTGGATGATGCTGTAGTATACAGAAAAGTTGCAGCATTAGAAAATTGCAGCGAAATGCAGCATGATCTGCAGCGGATAGGCACTTGGTGCAGGGAGTGGCAACTGACCATTAACATAGACAAATGTAATGTATTGCGAATACATAGAAAGAAGGGTCCTTTATTGAATGATTATATGATAGCGGAACAAACACTGGTAGCAGTTACTTCTGTAAAATATCTGGAAGTATGCGTGCGGAACCATTTGAAGTGGAATGATCATATAAAATTAATTGTTGTTAAGGCGGGTGCCAGGTTGAGATTCATTGGGAGAGTCCTTACAAAATGTAGTCCATCAACAAAAGAGGTGGCTTACAAAACACTCGTTCGACCTATGCTTGAGTACTGCTCATCAGTGTGGGATCCGTACCAGGTCGGGTTGACAGAGGAGATAGAAAAATTGAAAGAAGAGCGGCGCGTTTCGTCACAGGGTTATTTCGTAAGCGTGATAGCGTTACGGAGATGTTTAGCAAACTCAAGTGGCAGACTCTGCAACAGAGGCGCTCTGCATCGCGGTGTAGCTTGCTGTCCAGGTTTCTAGAGGGTGCGTTTCTGCATGAGGTAACGAATATATTGCCTCCCCCTACTTATACCTCCCGAGGAGATCACGAATGTAAAATTAGAGAGATTCGAGCGCGCACGGAGGCCTTCCGGCAGTCGTTCTTCCCGCGAACCATACGCGACTGGAACAGGAAAGGGAGGTAATGACAGTGGCACGTAAAGTGCCCTCCGCCACACACCGTTGGGTGGCTTGTGGAGTATAAATGTAGATGTACATGTAGACTTTGTCTCCTATTTTGTATTTAATTCGTATGTAACGTCCATCATGCCGTTTCTTCCTTTCCGATGTCAGCTTCTCCATACGGGTTTTACCGTCTGCTCCCTCTCAGCAGCCGACTGAGCCAGACGCTGCGGCAACTCCACAACTTTCTTAACAGAAATTTCGTTTGACTCCAGTAACCACCTCCAAGGGCGAACATCCACTTGCGTTTCTTTTCACGGTATTTAGAACATCCACCCACTTTGAGTGTTGGACTGAAGAAGACGTGTGTACCGCTGGTGTTCGACGCATGGTTCCTGTACAGTGCGCGTGGTTTTCCCTATGTAACGTTTACCACACTCACAAGTGATTTCATATACTCCCGCCTTTCGCAAGAGCAGATCATCCTTAACGGATCACAACAAGGCTGCAGTCTTAGCTGGTGGGCGGAATATCACATCCACTTTATGTTTCTTCAAGATTCTAGCGATTTTAGAGGAAACATTACCCACGTACGGGAGAAAGGCTGTAGATTTCACTTCCCTTTCCACTTCCTCATCCTTTTCCTGTGATTTTTCTGCAGTTTTTATTTGCAGGGCTTTCTTAATCTCCTGTTGCGAATAGCCATTTCTCCTAAAAACTGCCTCCAGGTGTACAAGCTCATCCTGCAGGCTGTCAACATCAGACACTACATGAGCCCTGTGGACCAAAGTTTTCAGAACACTCATAATTTGCGACGGATGGTGGCAGCTAGACGCCTGCAAATACAGGTCTGTGTGTGTTGGCTTACGGTATACGCAATGACCTAAGCATCCATCTTCTTTCCGGCGAACCAGCACATCCAGAAATGGTAAACAGCCATTCCTCTCTCGCTCCATAATGAACTTGATGTTTCCGTGAATGGAACTGAGATGTTACAAAAACTCTATCAGTTTATCCTCTCCGTGGGGCCACACTATAAAAGTGTCAACCACTTATCTCCAGAAGTCCGTCGGTTTTAATACTGCTGAGTTGAGGGCTTTCTCTTCAAAAATCAGCAGTTGCCGAACATTGCATTTCTACTGGCCATGCCATGGATTATAAAGATGTTAAGATTTTAACTAATGCTTCATCCTTCTGGGACTCAGTTGTTAAGGAAGCTGTAGAAATACAATTAGCCGACAACCTGCTAAACCGTGACGAAGGATTTCATCTTGACAATGTTTGGAAACCGCTTATTTCACACCTTCGTTCGGAAAGAATTTCTGCACCTTCACTTCCGACAGATGTTACCACTTTTAAAGATTAATTATTTATCTACAAGCACGGTGGATTCGCAGCAGCACTATTTTGTTTGCACTATGCGCTTATACGATTTGTCTTTGCTATATACATCTTATCTATGTCTAGCGCAGTAGTGGCGACTTTGATATCTTTGATGCATGCGCTTTCAATCCTCAGCAGCTTTGTATCACGTGACTCTCCGTATAAATAGGCACGCGCAAACGCTAGGAACTCAGTCTCTGACTCGCCTTGAAGATGGCTGGGAGGTTTCTAGCCGAAATATCGCAAGAAGAATTGTCGCTGTCCCGAGTGCACGCCCGAAAAATGATGGAAAATTACGTCCGCCGGTAAAACTTCAAGAATTACTCGTAGATAACCAAAATAATGCATGCAAACATGCTCACAATGCATAAATACCCAAAAATAATGCAGTGCACAAACACTAGCGTATCAGAGACTCAAACCCTGATACTACTGCATGGAAAGCCTAAGCGCACCCCTTAACACATGAAAGCTGTCCAAATGCGGGAGATTCAGGTCAGCTTAGTGTACTTTATTTATTTTTGTCGCGAAACTGACCCAAATATCGATCATAATTACGTAATTAATCACAAAGATCGATCCTAATTACACAACAATATGCATAGAGCTGCACAAGGACGGCCGAAAATCGCAATATAGTGCAAAAAACTGACGATACCATACAACTAGCGGTATCCTACTGCGAAAAAAATCTCGCAATACTACTCGAAACTTACGCAAATATCGATCCTTATTACGTAATTAATCACAAAGGTCGATCCTAATTACACAACTATATGCATAGAGCTGCATAACGACGGCCTACAATTGCAATACAGTGCAAAAAAACTGACGATACCATACAACTGGTAGTATCCTACTGGGAAAAAGAATCTCGCAATACTACTCGAAACTTACGCAAATATCGATCCTAATTACGTAATTAATCACGAAGATTGGGTCTAATTACACAACTACATGCATAACGCTGCACAAGGACGGCATAAAAGCGCAATACGCCACAAAAACTGACTAAAGTATACAACTGGTGTTATCCCGCTGGGAAAATATTTCACACTATCACTCGAAACCAGCGCCAGAAACACTCGAACTCTCCCCTACACCTACAAGCTAGGGGAAAAAAGGCTGGGGTGTAAGGTACAATCCTTAATCTTTTTGGTGGAAAATCCGTTCAACTGACTAGATGCTGGTGTTGCACAGAGAGGAGTTTAAAAAAAGTGTATTCCCTGCATTCATATAGCATCTGCCACTGTTTGACGTCAGAGTTCGCTACACACGCCTTCTAAAAGTCACCTTACGGCCCATCTAACCGAAGCCAATACACGCTATCACAGCTGATGGAAAAAATGCGTCACACTTATAATTACACTCCGAAATTGACGCAAAAATAAAGCAGCACTCGTACTGAATGGGTCATAATGCATCACATGTTCTAGGGAAAACCGTCGTCCTTAAAGACTGCAGTTGAGTGTGCGTTCTCCTCCACGTGCAATCACAAAGTACGGGATGGAGCTACTCAGCCGACAGCCTCACAGCTCGTGCTGACTGCCCGTCACCCTGTTGAATCCTCCAAATCCCCTCCCCAATACTACCGCTGCCAGCATTGCCTTATGTACAAAGATCAAATGACCCCCAACTGCAACCCCCCCCCCCTCCCCTTCCACACGTTCCCACTGAAAGGCCTCCCACTTTCTCAAAAACTGCCCCAACCTCGGCACCCCTCCTTCCTATAATACCTGCAATGGCCCCCAGTCCACCTACTCCCACAAGTGTAAAGCTAAGCCCCCTCCTGCCACCCCTGAGCTTACTGTCCCTGTCCCATCGATCCCCCCATCCACACCAACAATTCCCTCTGTCGACCCTGCACAGCTAAAGACATAATCTTGTTCCATAGTCCTCCAAAAGATTCACCCTTTTCAAAACCCCCCACACTCTCCAGCAGATCTCCCTCGCTGCTCACTCTGTCTTTCACCTGAACACCTACGCCACTTACTCCCACAACCAAGCCCATTTCACCTTCACCCATCTCAACACCCTAGTTTAAGTCTCCTGCCTCCCTTCTCTTCTCCCCCCTCTCTTCCCATCATACTATCCACATCTCTCTCTATATCCTCCACTGCACTGATTCTCCTGGTCCTAGAGTGCCATCAACCACCTTAAGCACATCCCCGTCTGGCCACAACCCCTCCTCAATGACCCCACTGAACACCTTATCCTCAGTGTCTCCTTCCCCTCCCTCACCATTATCTGTGCCACAGAAAATTACCAATCGGCAGTGATTGCTGTATGGTGTGCCCATATAAGTTATTTACATCCAGGTACATTATGTAACTCGAATCAAGGGACACGTTGAACCTGTCACCCATCAGCGAGTTATTTGTCTTCGTGTGCCTGTGGACAGATTGGCAAAGTCCCCCAAGGATCCCTCACTCAAAGAAAAGAGCATGTCAGCATTGGTCAATAATTCAATGCTGCACTTCGTTTTCTTGAGCACAGCATCCCAAGACAACCCAGGTGCCATGTAATAAAATGCAGGATCCAGAGAATATGTGGTCATGCACAGACTATGGAATTTCTCGGAAACGTTTGTAAGCAAGTGCACGTCTGTGTCCATGTAAAGCCGTGCGCACTCTCCTAAAGTTGAAATACTGAATTTCTGCCAGACATTCACAGGTATGCCGATACTCTGCATCCATTATGGCATCGCCTGTAAGGTTGCTGGAGAGTGCAGTTATGTCAGGTAGCCTGGTTTCGTTGAGTTTCGCCATACTATACACATACTCATATGGGAAAACCCCTTTCCTAGCCACAAGTTGAAACTTTTCCTCATCGGGAAATGAAGCTCGAGTGACACGCATACTGCCCCCCTTCCCCCCCCCCCCTCCCCCCTCCGCGGTATAGCTTCGTCGAGTTTCTGGAGTGGTTTCTGCATAAAACGTAGCCTACCAAGGAAGAGGAGCGTAATTCTTGGCCTCGTTTGTCCGGAGAATGAAATGTACTTCTCGACGCTCTCAGATAAGACACTGACCTGATCTTTCTCCAAACCGAAATCATCGAAGTGCTCAACTAGAAAGTGAGCGTCATACCCACTTGAATTGTGGAAGAGAACGGGTATATGTCTAGGTAACTGGTACTTCAAATTGCACACATTGTGAGCTGCCCCACGGAACTCCCCCGTAAGATGACAGTGATCCCTATGAGGAGTTTACACTTTTCTGTCTAACGGCATCCCACAAACATGACAGTCAACCACGTTATTAAACAAGTCTTCATTATCCTTCGATTTGGTCATGGGCACGTTGTTGCTGTAAAGCTTATCAATCTCCCATGAAATTTTTTCGAGCTCAGTGAGCTACCAAACAGCAGGATTATCCCCGCAAAGATTTGCAGCAGTTAAGATTGGAATCATATGACGATACAGTTTGGTACACTGCCGCATATTGTGTATGTTTTTCTGTAAAGGTGGTATGTGAGGCTGTAGGGTCACCTTAACAGTGAGTCACAGGAGCAATGCGGCACTCAAAGTCAGCGTACGCTACAAATGGACATCACTCCTGGTGGTTAGCATTCCTAAGCTTTATGAATTTGTTTTCTTCCGTAGGCATAATAACACGTACCGGTCCTTGGAATCACAATCTACTAATGCGTCACTAATAACTTTTCTGAGGAAAAATAATTGGGGCACCTTAAGCAAATATGTTTTGCATGACGATCAGGTGATAGTTGGACAGAAAGGAGTTGACACACGTCTTTGAATCCAACCATAGTGATAATTATCAACTTCAGAGAAGAGCAGCATGCTTACATGTAGCCCATACTCACCAGCAAATTTTGAGAAATGGAGGGGGCCGACAACAATATACTTGTCTTGCTCTTCTGACTTGCTTTTCTTCTCCAGGCCATAAACATGAACCGATATGCCGGTGTTCTGCACCTAAAATTTAGGTATGTCCTGGATCTTGATGGGAAAATCGATACCACCGAAGTTATAACACTTATGAATGTCAAGGTATCTGCCGTACTGGGATGTGCGGTCTCGATTCTGTTTAATATTTCTTTCGCAAGCCAGGGTTGACCATGCAAAACATGAGTGATCCTTTTCATTTTGGACGTTAATACATGCCCTCTTGTTAGCTATATTCTTAGGGAGCTTGGTACAGCTAGACCCTCCATTTGCTGGATCGTAGTCATGTGTCTGGATGTCCAGCTGCAGTATTCGGCTGAGTGCTTTAGCTGACCCTCTGACCTCCATCTTGGAAGTTAGCCTGCTTGTTCCTATATTGAACCATTGTGGCATAGTAAGCCAAAGAATCAGTAGATGGTGTTGTTGGTTTCGTAGTACTTCTATGGGGGTCCAGTACCAGACTCCTCTAGTCGTCAGGAGAGAGCCTGGAAGGATGCGGTGGTGAGATCCTAGTTGCAGTAGAGAGGGCCGGGAAAACATCATTGACAATTACACAATTATTAGGCAGTGATACAGGATGTAACCTCCCCACATATCAACAGTAAAAATAAGTATAACATTCACATTTAGTATAACCTACCAACAGATAAACTCCATAACCTACCAATAGTACAATGTGACTAACCTCCCAATAAAAAATGTGACTCATATATATAACCTATCAACAATTAACCGACTGTGAATCTAAACTGGTACATTTGGACGTCAGCAGTGCTGCGACACGGCCCTGAAAGATGGTTCTGAATAAACTGAAAATTCTTACCTCAATAAAGTCGCCGGATAACGCATATATATCTGCTCCTATAAGAAATTTTACTGGCACAGCCCAGTGCAATGCTGGCCGATAGATTTGTCATGTACAAAATGAAACAACTGATTTTTCGTTACAATAATCGGGATGACCACGGAATGGAGAAATTAATAAATTCTTTAAATTGAGATGAATGATTGTCAAAAGTTAACTTTTATAAGAAAGATTGTTATTAAGAGGTTTTTTAAAACATTTACTTGGGACTTGATACAATAATAATACATATGCGCGAGGCTGCTTTTACGTTATACAACATCGCTCAGGGAGCGCCATCGCTCCCCACGACCGGCCCAGCCAACTCCATTCACACGACTCCTAGCAACTACTTACTCCTACTGCCACGCAGTTCCTACTGCAGCCAACACTGCTCTCTGGTCTGAGATTCTCTTATAGCTTACATATCGCAGGCAGCGCGCACCCCAGCAATCCAAGGAAATTATATCTGCTTGAGTGTGCTAGCGACAAATTCCTTAGTCATGGACCTCTTACATAACCCTCCACTGGGGGGGGGGGGGGGGGGCAAAAATTTGGCAGTGATGGTGAGTTATTTGGACTTGCCATGACAAACAAATTTTTCTATAATCTATTTAGTTTACTAAGTCTACAGTCACAAAGTATATACACATATATATATATAACATTATTGATAAATAAAATAAGTACAGAACACATTAAGAAATGAAATAGAGTGCACACGCACTGAGTACAAAATATGTTAACAAATGACATAAGTGCACACACACTGTATAAATCTTTAGCATTTTTACATGAATTAAACATATCAAGGAGTGAAATAAAGTGCACACACACTGTAAAAGTCTTTAGCATTTTTACGTGAATTAGGAAAGGAATGGGATGGATAGCATCATGGTTGTAGCACAGTGGGTTGCACGTAGCTGCACTGAAAGTCCATATCTCTCTACAGAAGCACAACACCAAGTGAGACAATCTGAAGTTCTCTTCCTTGAAGTATTTATCAGTGTAGCCAAGACACTGAAATGTTGTATTAATATTGTATGTTATCATTGTGGTAGTACATTAGGTACACCAAACAGAAGGACCATAATAACATCTCCTTCGGTCAGAGTGGTGGACAGCTTGATGTCAACACCACATTCTTGTAGAATCCATACTCTTACATTAATATAGAATTAGTGCAAAAACCAAATATTGTGCTCCATGATCACGAGGATGGACTGGACATACGGATATTGCAGTAATTGCTGGTAATTCGGTCAGAAGGTGAAGGTCATTAAGTCTTATGCTAGTCACCATTCAGAATTACACCAGCGTATCAACCGATTTGAATAATTATTCCCACTCATTGGCTAGTTACTAAACATTTATGCAGTATGTATGGAGTATTATAGAACATTATTCATAAGTCCTCTCATTACAGTAATTATTAGCATAGCATTTATGCATAAGTCATCTAATTACAGCAATTATTGGCATGGCATTTATGCATAAGTCATCTCATTATAGTAATCATTGGCGTTCATTGGCCAGTTACTAAACATTTATGTAGTATGTATGGGGTATTACAGAACCTTATTCATAAGTCATCTCATTACAGTAATCATTGGCATTCATTGGCCAGATACTAAACATTTAATATGCATTATTCAGAAGTTATCATTCAAAACAGGAGTTATTGGGTGTAGCACCAAGCTGCTAATGTTTATATATGGTATCATATAAGTGACATAAGACATAACTAAATATAAGACATTGTAACTATTACTCAAGTACTGTAGTCCAATAATACATACATATAATGGAATCAAAACATTAGAGAAATTTGCATTATATTTAGGACTAGAAATATATCTTAAACTGGTAGCATTATTTGTTGTATACTGGTAATAGTTAGGACTGATAATAATTTTTTTTGTGTGTGCCAGCAGTGCATTGCGTTGGGATCGATAATTAATTGCCGGCCGCGGTGGTCTAGCGGTTCTAGGCGCGCAGCCCGGAACCGCGCGACTGCTACGGTCGCAGGTTCGAATCCTGCCTCGGGCATGGATGTGTGTGATTTCATTAGGTTAGTTAGGTTTAAGTAGTTCTAAGTTCTAGGGGACTGATGACCACAGATGTTCAGTCCCATAGTGCTCAGAGCCATTTGAACCATTTTCGATAATTAATTGCTGGGGCATGAAAATATTTGCTTTTGACTTATTGCTGGAAATATAGATTATTAATGTGATTGGTCATGAGTCAGCTGTGGCACGGTTATGAAACAAATAGAGTATATGTGATCACATTCATAAATGGTAGACATAACTGGGTTAAAATGCAAGTGTTAGAAAAGGTTTAATAGCTAAGCGCCTATAGCATATCAATATAATGAAAAGCTCCTCTGGAAAAAGTACAAAATGGATTATTGACTTGAAAGAAAAATGTATATCATGCTGAAAAGTAGTAAACTTCGCATTAACAGGCAATGAAACGTGTACTTAATATGAATGTACTCGAGCTGTCATTAAACTACGCGACATATGACATACTGTCAAAAGGAACTGCAACAAATACTTAAATAACTACATAGCAACTTTTAACTAATAGAAAATATATAAACTTCATCATTATCATCATCTGCAAAGAAAAACGTCATTATTCATATTACCATAACTTAATCATTATCATCACCTGCAAAGAAAAACTTCATTATTCATATTACCATATTGTTGTTGTTGTTGTGGTCTTCAGTCCTGAGTCTGGTTTGATGCAGCTCGCCACGCTACTCTATCCTGTGCAAGCCTGTTCATCTCCCAGTACCTACCTCAACCTGCATCCTTCTGAATCTGCTTAGTGTATTCATCTCTTGGTCTCCCTCTACGATTTCTACCATCCACGCTGTCCTCCAATACTAAATTGGTGATCCCTTGATGCTTCAGAAAATGTCTATCAACCGATCCCTTCTTCTAGTCAAGTTGTGCCAGAAACTTCTCTTCTCCCCAATCCTATTCAATACTCCTCATTAGTTATGTGATCTATCCATCTAATCTTCAGCATTCTTCCGTAGCACCACATTTCAAAAGTTTCTATTCTCTTCTTGTCCAAACTATTTATCGTCCATGTTTCACTTCCATACGTGGCTACACTCCATACAAATATTTTCAGAAATGACTTGCTGACACTTAAATCTATACTCGATGTTAACAAATTTCTCTTCTTCATAAACGCTTTCCTTGCCATTGCCAGTCTACATTTTATATCCTCTCCACTTCGAATATCATCAGTTATTTTGCTCCCCAGATAGAAAAATTCCTTTACTACTTTAAGTGCCTCATTTCCTAATCTAATTCCTTCAGCATCACCCTACTTAATTCGGCTACATTCCATTATCCCCGTTTTGCTTTTGTTGATGTTCATCTCATATCATCCTTTCAAGACACTATCCGTTCCGTTCAACTGCTCTTCCAAGTCCTTTGCTGTCTCTGACAGAATTACAATGTCATCGGCAAACCTCAAAGATTTTATTTCTTCTCCATGGATTTTAACACCTACTCCGAATTTTTCTTATGTTTCCTTCACTGATTGCTCAATATACAGATTGAATAACATCGGGGATAGGCTATAGCCCTGTCTCACTCCCTTCCCAACTACTGCTTCCCTTTCATGCCCCTCGATTCTTATAACTGCCATCTGGTTTCTGTACAAATTGTAAATAGCCTTTCGCTCCCTGTATTTTAACCCTGCCACCTTCAGAATTTGAAACAGAGTATTCCAGTCAACATTGTCAAAAGTTTTCTCTAAGTCTACAAATGCTAGAAACGTAGATTTGCCTTTCCTTAATCTTTCTTCTAAAATATGTCGTAAGGTGAGCATTGCCTCACGTATTCCAGTATTTCTATGGAATCCAAACTGATCTTCCCCGAGGTCGGCTTGTATCAGTTTTACCATTCGTCTGTAAAGAATTCGTGTTAGTATTTTGCAGCTGTGGCTTATTAAACTGATTGTTCGGTAATTTTCGCATCTGTCAACACCTGCTTTCTTTGGGATTGGAGTTATTATATTCTTCTTGAAGTCTGAGGGAATTTCGCCTGTCTCATACATCTTGCTCACCAGATGGTAGAGTTTTGTCAGGACTGGCTCTCCCAAGGCCGTCAGTAGTTCCAATGGAATCTTGTCTACCCCGGGGCCTTGTTTCGACTCAGGTCTTTCAGTGCTCTGTCAAACTCTTCACTCAGTATCGTATCTCCCATTCCACCTTCACCTACATCCTCTTCCATTTCCATAATATTGTCCTCAAGTACATCGTCCTTGTATAGACCCTTTATATACTCCTTCCACCTTTCTGCTTTCCCTTCCTTGCTTAGAACTGGGTTTCCATCTGAGCTCTTGATGTTCATACAAGTGGTTCTCTTATCTCCTAAGGTCTCTTTATTTTTTCTGTAGGCAGTATCTATCTTACCCCTAGTGAGATAAGCCTCTGCACCTTTACATTTGTCCTCTAGCCATCCCAGCTTAGCCATGTTTCACTTCCTGTCGATCTCATTTTTGAGACGTTTGTATTCCTTTTTGCCTGCTTCATTTACTGCATCTTTATATTTTCTCCTTTCATCAATTAAATTCAATATATCTTCTGCAACCCAAGGATTTCTACCAGCCCTCGTCTTTTTACCTACTTGATCCTCTGCTGCCTTCACTACTTCATCCCTCAAAGCTACCCATTCCTCTTCTACTGTATTTATCTCTACCATTCCTGTCAATGGCTCCCTTATGCTCTCCTTGAAACTCTGTACAACCTCTGGTTCTTTCAGTTTATCCAGGTCCCACCTCCTTAAATTCCCACCTTCTTAAAGTTTCTTCAGTTTTAATCTACAAGACATAACCAATAGATTGTGCTGAGAGTGCACATCTGCCCCAGGAAATGTCTTACAATTTAAAACCTGGTTCCTAAATCTTTGTCTTACCATTAGATAATCTATCTCAAACCTGTCAGTATCTCCAGGATTCTTCCATGTATACAGCCTTCTTTTATGATTCTTGAACCAAGTGTTAGCTATGATTAAGTTGTGCTCCATGCAAAATTCTATCAGGCGGCTTCCTCTTTCATTTCTCACCTACTACGTTTCCTTCTCTCCCATTTCTTACTACCGAATTCCAGTCACCCATGACTATTAAATTTTCGTCACTCTTCACTATCTGAATAATTTCTTTTATTTCATCATATATTTCTTAAATTTCATCGTCATCTGCACAGCTAGTTGCATATAAACTTGTACTACTGTAGTAGGCGTGGGCTTCGTATCTATCTTGGCCACAATAATGCGTTCACTATGCTATTTGTAGTAGCTTACCCGCATTCCTATTTTCCTTTTCATTATTAAACCTTTTCCTGCATTACCCCTATTTGATTTTGTGTTTATAACCCTGTAGTCACCTGCCCAGAAGTCTTGTTCCTCCCGCCACCGAACTTCACTAATTCCCACTACATCTAACTTTAACCTATCCATTTCCCTTTTTAAATTTTGTAACCTACCTGCCCGATTATGGGATCTGACATTCCACGTTCCAATCCGTAGAACGCCAGTTTTCTTTCTCCTGATAGCGATATCCCCATGAGTAGTCCCCGCCCGGAGATCCGAATGTGGGACTATTTTACTTCCGGAATGTTTTATCCAAGAGGACGCCATCATCATTTAACCATACAGTAAAGCTGCATTCCCTCGGGAAAAATTATGGCCGTAGTTTCCCCTTGCATTCAGCCGTTTGCAGTACCAACACAGCAAGGCCGTTTTGGTTAGTGTTACAAGGCCAGATCAGTCAATCATCCAGACTGTTGCCCTTGCAACTACTGAAAAGGCTGCTGCCCCTCTTCAGGAACCACACGTTTGTGTGGCCTCTCAACAGATACCCCTCCGTTGTGGAGGGGTACCTACGGTACGGCTATCTGTATCGCTGAGGCACGCAAGCCTCCCCACCAACGGCAAGATCCATGGTTCATGGGGGTGCATTTTACCATACTCTTCATATAACTATTCATTATCATTTAATATCATCTGCAAAAAAATAGACACATCATTATTCATTATTAATATTCATATTACCACTCTCCTCATACAACTATTCATTATAATTCATTACTTCATATATTGTAGAGTTTCTTACCTCTAGCATATTTCAGCACTAAAATTGACATGTGTAGTTCTGTCTGACAGCCTGTATTAATCGCCTCGTATTCTGAAAGAAAAATAATTACTTACTACTGCTATCATACAGTGTGTATAGTATATTCTTGTTAATCCTTGTTAAATCTCATCCAGTTAGTCTCCGTGTCAAGGTATTGCATTTTCTTTCGTTAATTCCGATGGTAAAATTTACATTTCATAGTAAACCACTGTCGTTGTATAATTTATTTCTTTTACACGTTATTGCTTTCTGAAAATGACGAATATGAATTTATATCTTACATTTAACTCACATAGCCATTAAATGAAAACTTGTTTCTAGTGATATGACTAAGCATACAGGATGGCATGACAGAAAACGTATTAGGACAAAAACATAGACAGTTTTCAAGTGCGAAAATGTACACACAGTATCATAATATAGTACAAAAAAATGTAGAATAGCAACATATTGAGATATCATGAGGCAAAAATGTCAAAGTCAACTGAAAAGAACTATATATATAAGCTTTCAACAGTAAAATTAAACATACCAACAGACAAGCTCCATAACCTACCAATAATATAATGTGACTAAACTCCCAATAAAAAATATGACTCAAATAAAACCTTTCAATAGTTAACTGACTGTGAATTTAAACTGGTAAATTTGGATGTGAGAGTGCTGCGTCATGGCCCTGAAAGATCATTCTGAATAAATTGAAAATTCTTACCTCAATAAGGTCGCCAGATAACGCAAATATATCTGCTCCTATAAGAAATTTTTCTGACACAGCCCAGTGCAATGCTGGCCGATAGATTTGTCAAGTATAAAAAGAAACAACTGATTTTTCTTTACAATAATCGGAATGACCATGGATTGGAGAGTTAGTAAATTCTTTAAATTGAGATGAATGGTTGTCAAAAGTTAATTTTTATAAGAAAGATTATTATTAAGAGATTTTTTAAACATTTACATGGGACTTTATATATTAATACTACATATGTGCAAGGCTGCTTTTACCTTATACTACATCGCTCAGGCACCGCCATCGCTCCCCACGACCGGCCTAGCCAACTCCATTCACACGACTCCTAGCAACTACTTACTCCTATTGCCACGCAGTTCGTACTGCAGCCAACACTGCTCTCTGGTCTGAGATTCTCTTATAGCTTACATATCGCAGGCAGCGCGTGAGGAATCCATCGAAATTACATCCGCTCGAGTGTGCTAGCGACAAATTCCTTAGTCATGGACCTCTTACAAGGATTGTCTTTCAATGTGTCGTGTCAAAGTTAAGCCAGTGCTGGGGTGGCGCCTTATCAGTGGGAGAGGGCCGCCTTGCACTCATTTTGCAATGACGCAAGTGTAGCGAAGCATCAGGTGGGAGGTGCTATGCCACGGGCGGCCGTCGCCTGTGAAATCCGGTGGCCTCCAGCTCTGCATATCGGTCTCCAAAGTACTCTTGTGGGCATCAATATTTGCACTTAGGAGTCCCGCCCCAGATTTATCTGAAGTCACGCAGGTGAAATCTCAAGCACGCTTACAAGGTGACGGTGGCCACACCAGTGTGGCTTCAGAAGTTGGTACTGCAGCTGGCAACACCAACATCTTCCAGGTCGACTCCTGGTTCCATAGACGACGGGAAACAGGTAGGCACGCCGAGGGTTGACCTCCATAGCCCCCCATCCACTGGATAGCTGCAACTCACACAAGAACTGAGACCACACACTGAACAATCGGCACTCAGCAGTCAGGTATCGTGTGCCCTGGTTTTCCTCACTGTCGGCTCTCTTAGTGACTTCAAACTTTCGGAACTGCACCTTTCAAAGGCTCTCTGGCTCGACACCTGAATTCTTACAGTTGTCTTGTCCTTAGACTTCCTTACGAAACATTGCTTTGTCATTAGTATGACGGTATTTCTCGGCTTTCAGGATATCATTATGCTTCGCTTGCAGACTTGGGGAATCATTCGTTCCCCAGCATTGCGGTAGCTTCCTTGTTTACGCAGTTTGCTCAGCATTTCCCCCTAGCTAGCAGTCTACTGGTCGTTGACACAGGCAGTTTGGCTTCTGCGAGCTGCCAAGCTAGAACTTGGACAAATATTTGGTGTCCACCAAGGATACTATCCTGCGGTAGCCGGCCGCGGTGGCCGAGCGGTTCTAGGCGCTTCAGTCCGGAAACGCGCCACTGCTACGGTCTCAGGTTCGGAGCCTGCTTCAGGCATGGATGTGTGTGTTGTCCTTAGGTTAGTTAGGTTTAAGTAGTTCTAAGTCCTAGGGGACTGATGACCTCAGATGTTAAGTCCCATAGTGCTCAGAGCCATTTGAACCATATCCTGCGGCGTAACACATCAAAGAACCAATAGATGGCTGTTTTAGCTTTCCAATTCAGTTGCAACACTATTTTCGGAAGTTTACATTATTATTATTATCATTTCTTTCCTTTCTCAGACGTGATGTCTGGTTGAAAATGAAAAGTGGCGCGGACCTTGATCAAGTGTGATTTCCTTTTAACTGTACAGTATATGTTACATTGCATTTAGGAACTTTCGGGTAATTGAACATGTATCAATAATTACAGATTTCTGTAGTTGTATATATACGTTTGGATGTAGCTGTATTGCGTTGATGTACTGGTGGATATTGTGTGGTATGACTCCTGTAGTTGATAGTATAATTGGTATAATGTCAACTTTATCCTGATGCCACATGTCCTTGACTTCCTCAGCCAGTTGGATGTATTTTTCAATTTTTTCTCCTGTTTTCTTCTGTATATTTGTTGTATTGGATATGGATATTTCGATTAGTTGTGTTAATTTCTTCTTTTTATTGGTGAGTATGATGTCAGGTTTGTTATGTGGTATTGTTTTATCTGTTATAATGGTTCTGTTCCAGTAGAATTTGTATTCATCATTGTCCAGTACATTTTGTGGTGCATACTTGTACGTGTTTTATTAGTTTATGTTGTTTGGCAAGTTGCTGATGTATTATTTTTGCTACATTGTCATGTCTTCTGGGGTATTCTGTGTTTGCTAGACTTGTACATCCGCTTGTGATGTGATCTACTGTTTCTATTTGTTGTTTGCAAAGTCGGCATTTATCTGTTGTGGTATTGCGATCTTTAATAATATGCTTGCTGTAATATCTGGTGTTTATTGTTTGATCCTGTATTGCAATCATGAATCCTTCCATCTCACTGTATATATTGCCTTTTCTTAGCCATGTGTTGGATGCGTCTTGATCGATGTGTGGCTGTGTTAGATACTTGCCATGAAGTGTTTTCTTTTTCCAATTTATTTTCTTCGTATCTGTTGATGTTATGTGATCTAAAGGGTTGTAGAAGGGGCTATGAAATTGCAATGGTGTATCCGATGTATTTATATGAGTGATTGCTTTGTGTATTTTGCTAGTTTCTGCTCATTCTATAAAGAATTTTCTTAAATTGTCTACCTGTGCATAATGTATGTTTTTTATGTCGATAAATACCCTTCCTCCTTCCTTTCTGCTTAATGTGAATCTTCCTGTTGCTGAATGTATGTGATGTATTCTATATTTGTGGCATTGTGATCGTGTAAGTGTATTGAGTGCTTCTAGGTCTGTGTTACTCCATTTGACTTCTCCAAATGAGTAGGTCAATATTGGTATAGCATAAGTATTTATAGCTTTTGTCTTGTTTCTCGCTGTCAATTCTGTTTTCAGTATTTTTGATAGTCTTTGTCTATATTTTCCTTTTAGTTCTTCTTTAATATTTGTATTATCTATTCCTATTTCTGGTCTGTGTCCTAGATATTTATAGGCATCTGTTTTTCCATCGCTTCTATGCAGTCGCTGTGGTTATCCAATATGTAATCTTCTTGTTTAACGTGTTTTCCCATGACTATGCTATTTATCATACATTTCTCTGTTCCAAAATCCATATTTATATCATTGCTGAATCCTTCTGTTATCTTCAGTAATAGGTTGAGTTGTTGATTGGTTGCTGCCAGTAGTTTTAGATCTTCCATGTATAGCAAATGTGTGATTTTGTGTGGGTATGTTCCAGTAATATTATATCCATAATTTGTATTATTTAGCATGTTGGATAGTGGGTTCAGAGGGAGACAGAACCAGAAAGGACTTAATGAGCCTCCTTGGTATATTCCACGCTTAATCTGTATTGGCTGTGCTGTGATATTATTTGAATTTGTTTGGATATTAAGTGTGGTTTTCCCATTTTTCATTACTATGTTTAGGAACTGTATCAGTTTGGGATCTACTTTGTATATTTGCAGTATTTGTAGTAAGCATGAGTGGGGTACACTATCAAAAGCTTTTTGGTAATCAATGTATGCATAGTGCAGCGACCTTCGTTTAGTTTTAGCTTGATATGTCACCTCTGTATCTGTTATCAGTTGCTCTTTACATCCTCGTGCTCCTTTGCAGCAGCCTTTTTGTTCTTCATATATAGTTTTGTTCTGTGTTGTATGTGTCATTAATTTCTGTGTAATGACTGAAGTTAATATTTTGTATATTGTTGGTAGGCATGTTATGGGGCGATATTTTGCTGTGTCTGCTTGATCTCTAGGTTTCAGATAAGTTATTCCTTGTGTAAGTGTATCAGGGACTGTGTATGGGTCTGCAATGTAATTGTTAAATAATTTAGTTAGATGTGAATGTGTTGAGGTGAACATCTTTAGCCAGAAATCTGCTATTTTATCTTTTCCAGGGGCTTTCCAACTGTGTGTAGAATTAATTGCTCGGGTGACTTCATGTTGCAAAATTATCACTTCAGGCATTTGTGGTATCATCTTGTATGTGTCTGTTTCTGCTTATATCCACCGTGCATGTCTGTTATATTGTACCGGGTTTGACCATATGTTGCTCCAGAAGTGTTCCATGTCTGTTATGTTTGGTGGATTGTCTATTTTAATGTGTGTATTATCTATTGTCTGGTAAAATTTCTTTTGGTTTGTGTTGAATGTTTGGTTTTGTTTCCTTCTATTTTCACTTATTTTGTATCTTCTAAGTCGTTAGGCCAATGCTTGCAATTTCTGCTTCTTTTCATCTAATTGTTCTATCGCTTCTTGTTGTGAGATTTTACGTAACCTTTTTCGTTTTTTGTCTGATATTTCATTTCTTATAAATTGTGTTAGCTGTCCAATGTCTTTTCTCAGTTTTTCTATTCTGATCTGTAGCCTGTGTTGCCATGCTGGTTTTGTGGGTTTCTTCTGTGTGTTGGTTGGTTCTGATATCTGCCTATAGTGTATATTTAGTGTAGTGAGTGCTCCTACATAAACCAGTAGTTGTAACTCTTCCGTAGTTGTATTTTCATTTATTTTGTTGTGTGTGATTGTGTTGATAGTTGTTATTGTTGTTTCAACTTGTGGGTTATTTGGTGGTCTATGCAAGAATGGTTTAATGTCTGTATTTCTATCTTTGTATTCTATATATGTCACCTGAAATTTTTCTTCTATATCTAACATGTGTGTCACTTCGTGTTCTATTTGTGCTTGTTCTGGTGGCTGTCTTAAGATTTCATTTCCCTCTGACTGTTTAATTGATGCTTGTTGTCCTTGGTTTCTTTGGTCTGGGATGTTTGAGTCCATTACTGTATGTTCTTCTTCTTCTGATTGCACATTATTTTGTTCCAGTGTTGGTTGTACTTGTTGTTTGATGTTTTCTAATTTTGACTGGGGTATCCTGTTATTTTTTATTATCACACGAATCTGATCAGCTAGTCGTTGTTCTGTTAAAAATTTTAATTCTGGGTATCTGGTAATAAATGTTGTGTATACTTGTGATCTGTATCCAGTTATGTTGCTTCCTAAGTTTGTTGCTTGGTAATAACAGAACATGAGGTGTCGGTTAACTTCATCTGACCATGTCATCCTCTGCCTTTGTTTTCCTTCTAGAGTGGTTGCAGGAAGCATATCCTGCAAAACACCGCTATTCGGATTTAAATCATTTTCCGTGTGGCTAGCAGTGTCGTTACCATTGTGGACGGACATAAGGTTCAAGCGTCGTCCCGACCAGGACAGCGCTTGTCCGAAGCTTCATTAGTTCTGTCCTGAACCAACTAGTCACACTAAAAGGGGGGTTAGCCCTATTAGTGGTTTGTTCTTTTCGTCGCCTTTTACGACTGGCAGAACATACCGGAGGCCTATTCTTTTCCCTCACCTCCACGGGGTTTATTACTATTATTTTATTATTGGTGCTGTAATTATTATTATCCAGTTTCACAAAGTAATATTTTACATTTTCCTGTACCCATGAGGTACACGTCAAATTTGATTTTTTATCTTAATTTTTGTCTAACTGTTCATAAATTTTCTTCAATATTCCTTCTTCTGACAGAGATCCGAATTCTTTGAATCAATGTGGTGGGTGGCCTCCCTCTTTTTTTCTTCCTGGTGGTTCCCATTCCATAATTCTCTGTGGTAATCTCTCCTTTGACATTCCTTTTGTGTGTCCATACCATAACAGTTGGTTTTCTTCTATAAAATCTTAATCAATTTATAGCGTCCATTTTCTTCCTGATGACTTCATTTATGATTCTTTCTTTCCTAGATATCCGTGCGGATTGGCTCCAAAAGTCCTTCTCCGCTGCCATCAACCTTTTTACTATTTCTGATTTAATCGTCCATACTTCTGATCCACATGTCATAATGCTTCTGATAACTATGTTGACGGCATTTCTTTTTGTTTCCTTTCTAATGTGTTGGTCCTATAAAATACCATTCACTGTTCCAACAGTAAATTTTTCAGCATTTATTCTTTAATTAATTTCCTTGTCTTGTTTTCCATCTTGTGTGATACTGATTCCTAGATATTTGTATCCTTCAGTTTATTTAATAGTTCCATAGTTCCCATCTCTACTTACAATGTCAAATCTTGATTTGTGTCTCCCATTACAATATATTCTGTTTTATTCCTGTTGACCTGGAGTCCCCATTTTTGTACTCCTCTACTAATTTCGTTGTAATGTACTGTATGTCCTCTTTATCTTGTGCCAAAAGGTCGTCACCAAATTGTAATGAACATACCGCATTATCATTTACTGGGATCCCCATGATTTTACTTTTTTTTCCCAGTTTTCCAATGCTTTCTGTGAATGTAGTTTGTAAAATGTTGGTGCCATACTGCATGCCTGACGTAATCCTTTTGTAACTTTAAATCCAATTGAGATATAAATTCGTACTTTTATTCTTGCTATAGAGTTTCCGTAATTATTCCAAATTACTTTCATTATGATGGAACTAATATTAAATGCTTTTAAAGCTTTCCACAAGTTAGATATGGCTATATTATCATACGCTTTTTCGATGTCTACAAATACTAAAGGAAGGGATTGATTTCTAATTTTTTTCTTTTCAATTATTAGGTGCAAGCAAAATATCTAATCTATAGTTAATATCCTTGCTCTGAAGCAAGCCCGCTCCTCTGCCTCCATTTCCTTAAATTCTGTTTCCAAAAAATGTTTGATAATCCTTTCATACAGTCTGCTAAATATATAAGTTTAGTTATTCCTTTGTAATTCTAGCACTCATCTCTTCTTCCCTTCCTGCAGGTTGTCGACATAAATCCTACCCTCTAGTCTTCTGGCATGGCCTCGTAACTTAAGCATTTTGCAATAAGACTTCTCAAAAGTTCATGTAATTTAGCTGTACCATATTTCACCAGTTGAGTTGGTACTCCTACAATTCCAGTAGCACTTCCTTTTTCAAAAATTTTAATAAAATTTTTACTACTTCTATTCCCAGTGAAATGCTGACATTATTTTCTGTTTCTTCTATACCGTTACTAATTGTAACCAAAAACTCTCCTCTGTTTTCAGTCAATATTTTTTTAATTATTTTTCCCAAAAAAAATGGCTCTGAGCACTATGGGACTTAACATCTAAGGTCATGAGGCCCCTAGAACTCAGAACTACTTAAACTGAACAAACCTAAGGACATCACACAACACCCAGAAGTATTTTTCTCAAGCCTGGATACTAATGTAGTCAATTTGTTGCAAATCTTTAGAATTTTGTCTCAGCGTTTTCAATACCTTCCATGCCTCTGAGGTTCTTTTACCTCCAGTTACATTAACCCCTTTTTGCAGGTGTTTTCCTAGTTCTTAATTTTTGCTTCCCTGCCATTTTCCTAATTTTCGCTTGTTGTGCCGTTAATTTTACCTTGTCCTGGATACTTTCTGTATTTAGTCATTTTAAATATTTATCTTTCTTTATTTGTTCCTATCTCTCTATCACACTTAATTTCTTCGCCCAGGGCTTCTTTGGCTGCCTCATGCAGAGCATTAACGATATATTTATATTGTCAAATTCTGTTTCAGTCAACTTTTCATCCAACCTTTGAATAAATAAGCCATACTTCCATTTTCTAGGCTACATACACTATATTTTGGGATTTTTATTTCAGTTGTAAAATCTTTCACCTCATTAACAATTTGTTTTTTACTTTTTATATCTACATACGGAAACAACTTTACAGTTAACCAGATGATGGTCATTCTAGGTTACTCCTCTGTATCCTCTGACGTCTCGCGTTTTTAAAACTGTTTTTTGCCGATATATTATGTAATCAATTACTGATTTTAATTGGAGTGTTTCCTGATGCCATGTATTTTACAGCATTGACAGAATTAAGCAGCGCAATCGTATCTTTATGAATTTAAACTAACAGTGAATTTACTTTGCGAGGATATACGTATTTAGTGATTTAGGTTTATGCATTAAAAACTTAATGTCATTGCTTTGCTACTTTCGATTGCTTTTATCTATACTCTTTGCTAGCAAAAACTAAACTTTTTGTTTGTTTTGTGACTTGGGTGCCCACTCAATACCTTTTCATTTCGTTTTTTTTTTAAGAATAAAAATGCCTAGAAAACAGTGGAGTCTTTCTGAATACACCAGAGCGGCTGTAATACTCGGGAATTTGCTGTCTGAAACTCCACCTAGAGATCGTAAGGCGAGATTTGCTGTGACTGAGGACATCAGGTTTTAACTCGTTCTTTGGACACTCCTTCCGAAAGTGAGTTACGACATAACTCCCATCGAGAATGTCATGCATTTTCTTGCTCCTCAGAACCTTTCATTACACTAGCTTAAACTTACTTCTCTCCAAAGTAACTTAACGGAAACACATATTTTGATGGAAAGTGGCGCAAGTGAGCACGTTTTTATACTCATAATGGCCCTAAATCCTAATAGTTTACCATTTCGACTTAACGTGTGCAATTCCCAATGCGTTTATGTAATGCCATAACCGTAAACAAAGCACATTGCTAGATGCTGTGTGTTGCGGGCATGGACCTTAGTGTTAGTTGGTTTTCACACGGCCAGCTCTACGTGGCTGTGCCCCGTGTTAGTGAAGCAAACAATATCTCTCTTCATCCCCAACTACATTACTTAAGATGCTATATAAGTCAAAGATAAATTCCACACATACATAGTCTGAAGCACGGGTGTAAATAAATGCCCACTCAATGCTTTGTTTATCAGCTAGTTATTTGAATAAACGCACAGATTGTGCGATTTTTAACTGAATCAATCGCTTCTAGCCTATCCTTTCTACTACCCGTAAAGCTACAATGCCCACTTGTCTTTATATTTCAATCGCATCGGAAATATCTGAACCGAAATGCAATATGCGCTGTGTTTTCTGACTGGAAATTAATTTGTTACCTTCACTCATGGTACCTATTGTTGACAACAATAATTCCCACTTTACTTTCCAGAATCATGCTTTCACCCAATACTATTCGGTCGTGTATCGGTTTTGTTTTTCCAGCAGCGTTAATTGTACGTTATCGACGATGTACAGCAATATGAAAAGGTTAACTGGTGAAGAGATGGTCAATGTGCAGCTCGTTTATTGGCTCACAGAATGCAATGAAAGAGCGGCGCAACGATACTACGATGAACTTTTTCTGCAGCGACAGGAACCACTTCACAGCACTTTTTCGTCTGTGTATCACTGTGAGTTTTGTATATTTCCTTTTGTAGATAGCATATGACAGGCTTTTTCACTGTTGATTGTGTAGTATCACCAATACGTGTGGGTGAACTGGGAAAAAACAACGAATCGCGTTTTCCTCGAGGCAGGAGCTTTAGAACGCATTTATTGTTCCGGCAAAAACCTTCAGAAATATTGGAGTTTCGTGAGGATAAAACCACCTCTAGATTGAACTCAGTATCTAATGTGGAGTTGTGATACTGAGAAATGGCTAAAACTGATAAACGTCTAAAACTGATAAAGATACAAAATGGCGCAAGACGCGATGGGATGCACATTTGCGTTACGCAGCACGTATCGTAACTAATGGCGAAAACTTACAACACCCTCATCGGCATTGCAGTGAGAAGTGTAGTGTTGGCAGAAGAGCCAACACCGTGTTACGAATGGAGGCCAAAATGCATGCGTTTTAGCTCACGCAGGCTGGCGTGAGGAGGGAAGAGCTATACTGACGTGAGGTGTGGAACATGACAAGGAATTAGAATTCAGAAAGAGGACGTAGTTAGTTTGATACTTAACTTTAATCCATTAATGATGAACGTCGCTCTTGACGGTACATGATTCACAATATTATCGGCTCAGAATTATAGTAACTGAATATGGCGTCTTGCTAGGTCGTAGCAAATGACGTAGCTGAAGGCTATGCTAAACTATCGTCTCTGCAAATGAGAGCGTATGTAGGCAGTGAACCATCGGTAGCTAAGTCGGCTGTACAACTGGGGCGAGTGCTAGGGAGTCTCTCTAGACTAGACCTGCCGTGTGGCGGCGCTCGGTCTGCAATCACTGATAGTGGCGACACGCGGGTCCGACGTATACTAACGGACCGCGGCCGAATTAAAGGCTACCACCTAGCAAGTGTGGTGTCTGGCGGTGACACCACAAGAAGGAAGTGCTTCTCTGGGCGGTATCACTAACCTGGTGTCTTGCTGCTTCGGTAAGTCCCTCGTAGCACAGAAGAAGGCCTCAGTCGCCAGGTTCCATGTAGGTGGTGATCCTGCTGAATTGGACTGTTTAGGGATGCCAGTTGTTGATTCTCAACAACGTTTGTACTATACTTCTTTTAAAACGCGTCACAGAATCAACATTTGCAATATGGCGGCTCTGAACTACGCCATCATATTCGACCCTTTACACACATTGATCTTGTTTTCTGGCTTTACATAATGATAGACCCTGCCCACGACACGTGGCGTTCTTATAACTAATAACTTCACTTTATATCTTGTTTAACATCTGAAATATGCACTCGTGACCGTTCTTTTAGAGCCGCCCTGGTTACTCGACCGTGCGTTTTGAGAGGATCCTAGCGACTAACTCGCCCTGTCTTCCCGAAGGACAAGAGAGACCACCCCACCTTTCTCCCTCAGCCAATAAGGACACTTCTCTCGTTCCCTACATGTACATTCAAACTTTCAACTTTCAGGCAATGGGCGTTCAGATCGCTGTTGCTAGGCGTCTCTGAAGTCACGTTTGCGGACATAGTGACGGAAGTTTGTCTAGGAACACTGTCTCAGATTGTAAGATCCTACTCCCAAATAGCCTGACCTTGTCCCTACTAAAGTTTCACAACATTGCCTCCTATGATTTCATCACTAATGCTCTTGGTAATGCTTAATTGTCAAATGTACATGTAGCCTGGCTGCTACTGAGCATTCCCGATCGCATAAATGTGCGTAATACTTGGCTTAAACACGTGAATTGAATGCATATATGCATTAAAAACTGATATGGGTGAAAATATACAGCGAAAACATTCCAGTAAATATGGGTCCGAGACGAGAGGTTGACGAGGTAATAGTTAATTTGTGGATAGGAGCTGCCACTGACTATTGTGGTATTCCAAATCTAAACTTTATGGATAAGTCCCCATATTAATAGGCTCGTATTTCTCCCATGCTCTACCTTAACGAAAAATACAACAATGGTTGAGCACATTACAGTTGCACCAAATGTCGTCTTCGAAATCTGATGAATTTCCGCACCCGTCTCTGTAGTGAGTTACGAATTTTTTCAAACATCCATAGGTCATCAAGTAAATCTTGACAAGAGTAAAATTTGCTGCTCCAGTTCTTCAACCGTATCAACTGTAGTGCTTACACAACACTTTTGAGATGACTCCTGACAGAAAAATTGGATGCCAAGGTATAAGCCTTGTCGATCTATCCATCCACGACTGTATGTGCTATTAGACTCCGCCTTACATCATCAGTGAAATGTTCTGATGCTCCATCATGCGCCTACCACATTCCCCAGCCACTGACGACCATAGGTGAGGTTTGAGCCCCGTTATGTAGGGGCTAAACACGTTAGCACTAACTAAGACGATATTTCATACTGAAGTCAGTGGCAGCTAGCGATCATACATTCGAAATTATCTGGCAGATAGCTGTTTTGGGAAGCATTGTCCAGTGAAACGTTTTTGACTCTGTTATGATATTATTATACCTTGCTATTAACCATGGTATACCCTGTGTTCGATCTGAAGATTCTCCCTTGAGGATACAAAAATCCTTGTTTTCGTTCACCCACACATGTTCTGCTGATCTGATACCATCATCCGTCAGTTTCGATTTATTTTAATGTCGACGAAGATGTAAATGTTAATATCGAATAACTTGGAATTGTGCACTTCATACGACTGAAGTTAAGAAATAAATATAGAGCTTTCCGCAAGTGTCCAAACCGAAATTTAAACTCAACTAGTTTTAAATAGGAGAGGGGGATTTCATTACCTCTCCGTTCACAGAGCAGTTGGTTTCATAGTTAAACAAAATCATAGGAGAAACGGCGACTTTCTTCCAGACAGCGTGTCACCCACTCTTCAGACACAACCCAACCATCCGGATAGTCCTCGGTGACACGTAATATTTCCGTTTTCTGAAAGTGAAACTCATATGTGGTCAAAATTCTCGTGACTGATATAAGCGATAACCACAGTTTCCTGTGAAACGCTGTGAATACTGCGCTCTGGAATCTTACTGAACGACGCTTTCAAAAATTTCTAAGAGTGTAGTCCAGCAAACATTGTCAAAAGTTTTCTCTAAGTCTGTAAGGTTATAGATGCAGATCTGCGTTTCTTTCTTCTAGGACAAGACGTAGAGTCAGTATTGCCTTGCACATTTCTATGTTTCTTCAGAATCGATACAGATCTCTTCATCAGGTTGTCCGCTCTTTTGTAAATGATTAGTTACAAGATTTTGCAATAGTGACATATTAAACTGATGGCTCGATAGTATTCTCGTCTGTCAGCGACTGCCTTCTTTGGGACTGGAATTATTACTGTCGTCTTAAAAGTCTGCATGTCTATTCTCTCATATACACTATGTGATCAAAAGTATCCGGACACTTGGGTGAAAATGACTTACAAGTTCGTGGCGCTCTCCATCGGTAATACTGGAATTCAGTATGGTGTTGGCCCACCCTTGCCTTGATGACAGCTTCAACTCTCCCAGGCATACGTTCAGTCAGGTCCTAGAAGGTTTCTTGGGGAATGGCAGCCCATTCTTCACGGAGGGCTGCACTAAGGAGAGGTATTGATGTCGGTCGGTGCGGCCTGGCACGAAGTCGGCGTTCCAAAACATGACAAAGGTGTTCTATAGGATTCAGGTGAGGACTCTGTGCAGGCCAGTCCATTACAGGGATGTTATTGTCGTGTAACCGCTCCGTCAGAGGCCTTGCATTATGAACAGGTGCTCGATTGTGTTGAAAGATGCAATCGCCGTCCCCGAATTTCTGTTCAACGGTGGGAGACAAGAACGTGCTTCAAACATCAATGTAGGCCTGTACTGCGAAAGTGCCACGCAAAACAACAAGGGGTTCAAGCCCCCTTCATGAAAAACACCACCATACTATAACACCACCGCCTTCGAATTTTACTGTTGGCACTACACACGCTGGCAGATGACGTTCACCGGGCATTCGCCATACCCACATACTGTCATTCGATCGCCACATTGTGTACCGTGATTCGTCATTCCATTGAAAGTTTTTCCACTGTTCAGTCGTCCAATGTTTAGGCTCCTTACACCAAGCGAGGCGTTGATTCGCATTTACCGGTGTGATGTGTGGCTTATGCGCATCCGCTCGACCATGAAATCCAAGTTTTATAACCTCCCGCCTAACTGTCATAGTACTAGCAGTGGATCCTGCGCAGTTTCGAATTCCTGGGTGATGGTCTGGATAGATGTCTGACTATTACACATTACGACCCTCTTCAACTGGCGGCGGTCTCTGTCAGCCAGCAGACGAGGTCGGCCTGTACGCTTTTGTGCTGTACATGTCCGTTCACGTTTCCACTTCACCACCACATCGGAAACAGTGGACCTAGGGATTTGTAGGCGTGTGGAAGTGTCGCGTACAGACATACGACACAACTGACACCTGACCACGTTCGAAGTCCGTGAGTTCCGCGGAGTGCCCCATTCGGCTCTCTCACGATGTCTAATGACTACTGAGGTCGCTGACAACGAGTGTCTGGCAGTAGGTGGCAGCACAATGCTCCTAATATGAAATACGTATGTTTTGGGGTTGTCCGGATACTTATGATCACGTAGTGTATCTTGCTCTCGAGGTGGGAAAGTTCTGTCATGGATGACTCTTCCAACGATAGGAAAAATATCCATGGGAATGTCATGTACTCTAAAGCCCTTGATTCTGTTTTGATCTTTCTGTGTCCCATCAGACTCTTCTCGCAGTATCAAGTCTCCCGTCTTATCTTCACGTTCTTCCTCTGCTGTTTCTAAAATATTGCCCTCATGTTAGTTACCCTTACAGAGACGCTCTATAAACTCCTTCAACTTCAACTTCTTCATTCTTTGCCTAGTAATATTTTGACATCTGATCTCTTGATATTCTTTCAGCTTCTTTTTTTTTTCCTCAATGGCGTCTTTAGTTTTCCTGCACGTGACATATATTTTTTCCCTAGTAATGCATCTTACTACAGCCCTTCATTTATCTTCTACACATTCCTGCTTTGTCATTAAGTACTTTCTGTCATCTCATCTTTTAGGTATCTCTATTTCCCACCAGCTCCTTGTATTTTGTATTTTTTTTTTTTTATTTTCTCGCCCATCAGTCAGACTCACGATATCTTGTATTTCTTGTAAGATTTGTCTCTGTACACACGTGATGCTTTGCGGCCTTCACTATCTTATCTCTCAAAGCTATCTGTTTGTTTCCTACAGGGTTCATATACAGATTTTCCACATAAATGTTCTGGACTCACTGCTCCCCCCTAGTATTGCAACACGACGTACTTCATGCTGGTATCTCCAGTAAATGCGTTTCTTTTGAATTCCTCAGCTGTATCCGTACTTTACAAAATACTTTGTTTCAAGTAACAGGTAAGCTTTGTTGGAATATGTGCAATGCCTTCTTATTTTTCCAACAGCAGTTTTTATTCTTCCTTTGTGCCAATTATTTTCACCAAATACGCCAAAATTAAGTTCCACAATGTTATTTCCACGTCTACATTGTCTACATTATTTATCACAAAATGTAACGGTTTGTTCTGTAACAGCAGAAAATACACGTGACTCACTTTTGACACTTCTGGTATAACTTAGACATTAAGGTAGCCTACACTTGGCGCCGTAAACCCAACTATCGTTTATCTTTGTACAAACTGATGCACTGTATAATGGACCCTCAAGTTAAGTGCAAAAATTTTATTTCAAATTCCAACATATCGTCAGTAATAAGAGCTGCAGTCACCAGGTGAATTACTTACTGTATTTCTACGAATCTCAGGAGTAGTAATGTTTTCGAACAAGATACCACACGTCTCTGTGCCATGTACAAATTTTCAAATTCTGACCTGTAGACGAAAATTCTGTCTTTGCATCAAATGTAAAATATTACTTCAAAGAAACCAAATATAATCCGTATTATTTGTCAGTCTTCATGAAGATTAATGCCGTTACAATATAAACAGGCTTGGCCCGCTTTACTACTGCTACTGGTGTAACTTATAGGTTAAGTTATACCTGAAGTCAAAACCCGAGTGTGGTTCTAAGTACCAAAAGTAGAAAAGCATTGAAATGAAACGAATGATTGTATATGTTATTTGTTAAATTCCATAAAGATTTGTTCTACAATATGTAAAA
This sequence comes from Schistocerca americana, assembly GCF_021461395.2. Classification (NCBI taxonomy): domain Eukaryota; kingdom Metazoa; phylum Arthropoda; class Insecta; order Orthoptera; family Acrididae; genus Schistocerca; species Schistocerca americana. Next base: position 246,721,248 of record NC_060124.1, on the reverse strand, counting down.
CACATGTGACATACGTTATGAGCACTACTAACGTAATTCACAGATTAAGATGCACGTGGCACTCAAAGACCGACTGTGTTTGGACATTTGTACCCATTGATGCAAGGCACAATGAACCCTGAAATTAAGCGCGGCAACGTTATTTCTACATCTCATATAGGGAAGAAATGGGTTGTGAGATATTTTCGACTACCCTCTTTCAGCTACTTTTCGTGTAGATACGAAACGGTGTATCTGATGCTTTCAACAACCCATTTTTTAGTATTTTTCAGAAATGAGGGTTTCTATGCTTTCAGCTACCTATTTTTGCCTACTTTGGCATAGGTAAGAAACGAGGCTTACTATACGATCAAGTCCCTGCTTTCAACTATTATTCAGAAATGAGGGTTGTTATGCTTTCAAATATCCACTTTTATCTAATTTTCAGCGCTCTTGTCAACAAGTAGATGTAAGTTATCATACATAGGAGCCTTCATTAGGATATTTAGCGGGGTACAAATAAATTCAAACGGCCTGAATGGCTACGAGACCCCTAAGTGCAAGTTTAGACACTTAAAGTGACACGGGGTTCGAGTCCCGGTCGGGGCACACATTTTCAACTGTCCCCGTTGATGTATACCAACGCCTGTCGACAGCTTAGGGTCTTGATTTAATTATCATTTTATTCTAGAGAACTGCATGGTCAGCGATAGTATCTGTTATTTCGGACATGCCCGATAGAACAGATACCATCTCCATATATAGTTACGGCTAACCAGCGATTGACCTTCTTCTTCTGTGCGGATGCACACGCATTGCCCGAACTCTTACGGGACTCTATCAGATTGTCTGCCGCGAGTAACGAGTGTAATGGGTAGGGGCACTACGAATGTAGTGTGTGGACATTAAGTTGGGAATGTGTGTCTCACTGGGAGCGTGCAAGGGATAAATCCCTGCAGTCGTACTATCATCTGTGTCCTCGGTGGTTCAGATGGCTAGAGCGTCTGCTACGTAAGCAGGAGATCCCGGGTTCGAGTCCCAGTCGGGGCACACATTTTCAATTGTGCCCGTTGATGTACATCAACGGCTGTCGACAGCTTAGGGTCTTCATTTAATTATCATTTCATCCTAAAGGTAGTTGAAACTAGGTAGTTGAAAGCGCAGCAAACCTCATCTCTGAAAAGTTGTGGAAAATGGGCAGTTGAAAGCATCACATGCCGCGTTTCGTAAACACATGAAAAGTAGCCAAAAGTTGGTACTTGAATGAACTGCATTTCTTGCCTATATGAGACACGAAAATGACGCTGCGGCAGTTTATTTGAGGGTCTATTGTACCTTTCTCCAAGTGAGTAAAAACATCGAACCGCAATCAGGTTTTGGCGACAAGTGTTCCTTAACAAGTATGTTTGGGGACATACCGACAAGCTATTTCATTTCCTTATAGCGATATACTGAACTGTGACTGGGAGACCAGAATGTGTGTGTGTGTGTGTGTGTGTGTTTGCGTGCGTGCATGAGTCAGCTCCCATCTCTTCCCCTATTTTCTACGCCACCACCTGCCGTATATGTGGACGAGCGTGTGATGTCATGAGAACGGTACTAAGGACAGTACGGTACTAAGCTTATGAAACGCTTATAAACCATGGTCCGGATAAAGGAAATCATTCGTGCATTTAAGGGAGGCGAAATTGTAATTGTGATGTTAATAGGATTACTAATACCTATACCAATCAGAATTAAATTTTCGTCTTTCGTACTTACGTGAAAATTTTCTTTATCTAATTATACAGCTTTTCAGTCTCTTCTACCTGTGCTGAAGCAGTTGGGTTGTAAATTTCTACTACTTGACGGCTGCGGACTTCGTGTCTATTTTGACTGTGACAATGCGTTCATTATGAATTATCTCGAAAAAAACGTTCTGTTGACACACAGTCGACATGGATTTACAAAGCATCGTTCTTGTGAAACACAACTAGCTCTTTATTTGCATGAAGTTTTGAATGCTATTGACAAGGGGTTTTAGATTGATTCCGTGTTTCTGGATTTCCGGAAGGCTTTTGACACTGCGGGTTGTAGTGAAATTGCGTGGTTATGGAATATCGTCCCAGTAATGTGACTGATTTTTGTGATTTCCTGCCAGAGATATCACAGTTCGTAGTAATTGATATAAAGTCATAGAGTAAAACAGAAGGGATTTGTGGCGTTCCCGAAGGTACTGTTATAGTCCCTTTGCTGTTCCTTATCAATATAAACGATTTGGGAGAAAATCTGAGCAGCCGTCTTCGGTTCTTTGCGGATGATGCTGTCGTTTATCGACTAATAAAGTCATCAAAAGATCAGAAAAAATTGCAAAACGATTTAGAAAAGATATCTGAATGGTGCTAATATTGGCAGTTGACCCTAAATAAAGAACAGTGTGAGGGCATCCACATGAGTGCTAAAAGGAATACGTTAAACTTCGGTTACACGATAAATCAGTCAAATCTAAAGGCTGTAATTGAAGTAAATGTCTAGGAATTACAATTACGAACAACTTAAATCGGAAGGAACACATGGAAAATGTTGAAAGGAAGGCTAACCAAAGACTGCGTTTCATCGGCACAACACTTAGAAAAGTAACAGATCTACTAAGGAGACTGCCTACACTACGCTTGTCCGTCCTCTTCTAGGATACTGCTGCACGGTGTGGGATCCTTACCAGATAGGATTCATGGAGTACATCGAAAAAGTTCAAACAAGGACAGCACGTTTTGTATTATCGTAAAATATGGGAGAGAGTGTCACTGAAATGATACAGGATTTGGGCTGGACATCATTAAAACAAAGTCGTTTTTCTCTGCGACGGAATCTTCTTACGAAATTGCAGTCACCAACTTTCTCCTCCGAATGCGTAAATATTTTGTTGACACCGACTTACATAGGAGGAAACGATCACCACGATAAAATAAGGGAAATCGGAGCTCGTACGGAAAGATATTGGTATGCGTTCCTTCCGGTTGCTATACGAGATTGGAATAATAGAGAATTATGAAGGTGGTTCGATGAACCCTCTTCCAGGCACTTAAATGTGATTTCAAGAGTATCCATGCAAATGGAGATGTAGATTATGCTGTTCATAGTAACTTATCCGCATTTCTATTATCTTATTGATTATTTGGTTTACTCCTGCATTATCCTGATTTCATTTTATGTTAATAGCCCTGTGTATACCTGAGCAGAAATTATCTTCTTCCCGTCCCTGGGCTTCACTATTTGCCACTTTATCTAGTATCTGTTTTTATCTTACCTACCGAATTAAGGGATCTCCGCTCTGTAGAATGCGAAAAATTTTTCCCCCATATTGCGACATTGTGCTTGGAAATCTCCTCCATTACATACGATTGGGGGACTATTTTACCCCCGGGATATTTTACGAAAATAATCATTAAACAAAGTGGCATGTCCTCATGAGGAAAAATAATGGCTGTAGTTTTCCTTGTCTTCAGCTCTTCGCAATACTAGCAAAGCAAGGCCATATTGGCTAATGTTATGCGGCAAGGTCAACCACCGAAACTCTTTTTCCCTGTAACTATTCAAAAGACTACTGCTCCTCTTTGGGACCCATAGACTAGTCTGATCTATCCACAGATTGCCCTCCGTAGTGGTTGGATCTACGGTGCGGCCATCGCTATCACTGAGGCAAGCGAGTCGCCGCAGGACGACAATGTCCATGATTCACCGGGGCAACGTTTACTAATTGCAGTAAAATAAGGGGAAACCCGCAGATGATGGAATTACATCATCGAAACACTTGTGAATGAAGAGAAAAATAAATTGTGTATCGTTCAAGGAGAAGCCCAGAACATATTTATTATTCAGACAAAATTGACACAAACAGTGAGCAATATTGATGAAAAATCAATTCAAGATAAATGAATTATGTCATATTTCATGCGAAGGTGTGAAACTGGAAAACAACTCTAATATATCGATATAGGAATGATCCCAAGACATAATGGAGAGATCTTCAAATTCTGTAGTTAATTGAGTAAGGAACTAGCCACTTTTCTATAATTATCTCACAGTACATAGAAGGAACACCGCATTGTGTTACGTAACTAGGATACGGTGAAGGTCTTTCCAGTGTGTAAGAAGGATTGTACCAGAGATGTAATGAACTATAGACATAACTCACTCATGCCAATTTCATGTAGTATTACGCCACACTTAATTCAGTCACTTAGCAAGACTTTTCCGAAGACCGAACAAGTGGATAGTGACATCGTTTCCGTAAGCACAGATCCTGTGGAACCTAACTTGCTTTGGTTGTTCTTCACACCCAGAAAGCAAGTGATAATGGAGCTCAGGTTGATGGCATGCTTCTTCACTGACAGGAAACTACCAAAACTGCTAAGCACCGTCGCCCAATAAGCAGCACTCGTAAATAGGGAAATTTGAACAGATGTGCGATTGTCTATTTGATGATTCCTAGCAAACAAGTCTCAGCATGACCTTCGAATCTAAGGTACCATCTGCTCCACTTCTACGCAATCTGACTGGCCCTTTGCTACTTACGATGTACGTACTGAGTGACCTAGGAGAAGACCCCGTTTACACCGTGAGTGCGTCATGATATGGAAGCAAGAATGATTGTACACTGAGGTCATGTAATTTTTTCAGTGGTTAATAACTTGCACCAAGAAATCAAAGCCAATTTTGTTTTTCGTAAGCATAACGATAAACTTTTGTTAACTAAATTCGAATACTTTTGAAAAGATTGATGTAGTCATACTTACGGTTGTTAATGTGGCCGCTGAAATTTTTCGCTGGAGCGTTTGAAAAATGTGCTAAATGTTGGAGGTGAACCGGTAGGCATTAATTACCACGACATAAACACCTCGAAATGCATCTCGCAACTAAATTTTGGCGCATATCTTGAGGGAACTCATCATGCGTACTACCGACAGAATGTAAAACGTCTGCAGCATTATGAGGGTGTTCGCAGACGATGCTGTTCAGCAACGGGATGTGTCATCGTCAGGAACCAGTTACGAAACGCACTGAGACTCGCAGGTGAACAGCACATAGCTCAATGATTGGCACATAAATTTAAAAATAAATAAGAGTTATGTAAAACACTTAAATATGGAAAAAGTTCCAATATCGATTGATAGCACGATCTGATAACGGAACAGGCACAATCTTCTAGTTCTTAGCAGACAGAACACAGCACGCTTTTCTTAATGGAGAGGAATATTTAGCAGTAAAAGTAGCTTCGAATGCGTCCAAGGATGTGTTGTATCACCATAACTTTTCGCAACAAAGGTATAAACGACCTAGTGGATAACATCGGAAGTATCAAAAGGGTTTTTTACGGGTGTCAGAGGTCGCACCGCTAGAAAATTGTACCAAAATACAGTAAGTAGTACAGAGGATCGACTCCAGGTGTAGGGATTAGCAGTAGACCCTCTAGATAAACAAATGTAACCTATTACTTATACATAGACAGAGAGATCTATTATTGCGTGCTTACACGACTGCAGAGTAACCGCTGGAAGCAGTCATTCTCGTTAAATGTCTCGGAGTATGCATGCGGAGCTATTGAAAGTGGCACGACCACATGAAACTAATCACGGTGAGGGAGATGCGAAACTGAGATACATTGGATGAATCCTCAATATGTGAAGTCCACCTACAAAAATGGTAGTTAACAAAACACAAAATTGTTGTTGGACAATCACGACTTAAACAGGACAGGAGCGAAGTGGCTCTGGTACACAGAGTAACCTCTGACCTCCCACTATAAGGTGCCTTGTGGAATATAGATGTACGTGTATCTATGCGTATCTGCTCAAAATGCCTTTGTGAGGGAGGCGGAAGTGTGATTTACAGACGACGGCGATCTCTAACAGAATCTTCATTTTTATTCAATTATGCTTCATAGTCTTGGGCCTTCCCAAGTTGCACTAAAGGAAGAGAGAAAAAAAAATAATACAACAGCTGGGCGAATGGTCACAGATTTGGTTAGTGAGCGTGAGTGTGTCATGGAAATGCTCAACATCTACTGAGTGTAACTTCAGGGCATACGAAAGGTAAGAAAAGTCTTTCTTCCTGCGTACCAGCGGCGAATAAATTAAGAAGGACGAAAAATTTGACTATTACACTATGTACACCATTTAATGGTTTTCGAAGTACAGATGTAAACGCACTAGTACTGCCTTAAAAGGTGAAACTGTACTTTAGTATGCCTAGCCAGAGAGCAACGTAACACTACCGTCTGCAAACACACCTACAACTGAATGTTAATTTATCTTACTGTTACAGATACATCTAGACTGGAAGGAGTCTACTGGGGCACGCTTGCATGTGGCACCTGAATATGAGAATGATATTAATGTAAATTAAAAAGGAAACTAGTATATGATAAACAATGTATGTCTCTGATAGACTGTGCACCACCGCAGATCCAAATATACCTCTTCTGGTCTGAGACTTGGAGTAAGAGAGTTATAGGTAAGCTGTCTGTGAGCGAAAGACGACGACGTAGGCAATTTCTGTGGTGTGCTCTGTGAAGCCACCAAGTGCTCAATTAATGCAGGAATTACGAGAACATGGAAGCAGAAGTCTTCATACAAGCAAGGTAAAGATGTCAAACAATTATGATTTTCGTTTCACCAGCGCGTTAGTGTAGATGAGACGGCTGATAATTTGTAAATGCTGAGTAACCCCAGAATGTACGTAAACTAATTGATAAAAAGGCTACTTAGATATTTCACTTTTGTAATGTTTCTAAGATTAGTTAACAGAGCAATATGTAACTTTATGCTCTGCATTTATGCTGTTTTAATGAGGTTAGATAATACTTGCTGTAGAAATCTCATTGTTCGTGAATCAATTAGTAACTATGGTGTTTTTCTGACTAACGTAACTTCAATTGGCGGATGTTTTTGAAAAGACAAACTTAAACAAACTTAACTTACAATACAATTTCACTAAAAAAAAACCTGTTAGAAATTCATCAAGATCAGTACCGCTTCCCAGTCCACGTCATATGTTTTTCAAAGAAGATTAAGTTTTCTTAAATGTCTTCATTTATCATCCAAAAGAATTTCATGTACATTCCAAAGTATTACTGTCAGCATTGCACTCCACTGAGCCTGTAAGTAGCATATTTTTATTTTTTCTCTTACTGAGAGACCAGGATATATCGTGTTCTACCGTTGCTGCTTTAGAGGTAAATTATTCATAATGTGCTCAGGGACCAAAGTTATCAATTTGAAACAGGGGCTGAGGATTCAGTATATTCCACGCACAGCAGAATAAATTTACTTAGTATCCAGAAGATTTTATTTAATAAAAGCACATCACAAGATGATTATTCTCTAATCAACTCAGAAGTGCATGGCAGAGAGTTAATACAACCTTTTTCAGACTATTTCTCGACAGTTCCACTCTCGGACAGCACGTGCGAAAAATGAACACCTGAGCCTTTCTCCGTGAAGTAATTTTTCTCATCTTTTATTACAGTGATGGTTTTTCCACATGAAGGTGTGAGTGTAGAAAGTATTTTCGCATTCGGAGAACATAATTAGTGACTAAAATTTCATGAAAATATTCCGACACAATGAAAAGCGCCTCCTTCTTATGATTTCACCCCACCTGACGCACATATCCGTGACATTTACAGCCCTGTTTCGCCGTGATATGAAACGAGCTCCCCTTCTCTGAACTTCTTCGATGTCCTCCGTTAGTCCTATCTGATAAGCAACCCACATCGCGCAGCAATACTCCGTAAGACGGAGGACAAACGTAATTTTGCATACTCTATATTGATGTTACGCTATCGTCACAAGTGCTGTAATGTAAGTTAACATCTAATGTTACTTAAAAGAAAAATTTACACTATTTAATAATTTTCTGTAGTAATTATTTAATTAGTTTCTCTATTGATGCGAACTTAGGATTCGGGTCTGCATTAACGTATTTCAGTATAAGTACAGATAACGTCGATCAGTCACTTATGAAATATCTGCTTATTTTCTGCAACTACTTCCACGCTGTAAAGGCACACCTTCAGATCAGGTGTGCCAAACTTACGTATTAATGTTTGCAAAATATTGCTACAAGTTGTTCCTTCATGAGAAGAATACAAGAAACCAAGTGTGTTAGTTGCAGGACAACTTGTATCGAAAAAGGAATTTGCTTACTTGCTACGGCAGTATGGACGGTACTGTGTTAATTCAAACCTGACAGCTTACAGTCTCATTGTTTATCGGACACAAAATTAAGTACTGTTCACTATAATCGGAGAGTGTGATCATAAATAATTCCGCATGCAGTATGTGGGCTGTACAAATAATGTATACTACAAAAATCTCCGTTGCAAAGTACAACATTTTTCGCTTGATGAGATTATTTGATTTTTGTGTCCATAATATTGCAGTTGTGTGATCAAATTCATCGATTTAGACTGGTGCAGGAAGGTTTAAAAATAGCCTTACAGTAATTACAGGCACAGAAATTATCCATAGTACCCAAAATACTACGCAACAATACCAAAAGTCAGGTGTGTCCAAATTTATTTGCAATTCATATTCAATCTTTTATACATGGGACAAACTATTAGAAGCGCCAGAGCAAGACTGATAGAACACATGAACACATCCCATCTTAACAACCTCAACGAGTACAGTTTTGCAATGTACACTACTGGCCATTAAAAGTGTTACACCAAGAAGAAATGCAGATGATTAACGGGTATTCATTGGACAAATATACTATACTATAAATGACATGTGATCACATTTTCACGCAATTTGGGTGCATAGATCCTGAGAAATCAGTACCCAGAACAACCGCCTCTGGCCGTAATAACGGCCTTGATACGCCTGGGCATTGAGTCAAACAGAGCTTGGACGGCGTGTACAAGTACAGCTGCGCATGGATCGAATGAAGGGTAGAGCCACGGGTCGTAATACATCTAAAATGTAACGTCCACTGTTCAAAGTGCCGTCAATGCGAACAAGAAGTGACCGAGAGGTGTAACCAATGGCACCCCATAACATCACGCCGGGTAATACGCCAGTATGGCGATGACGAATACACGCTTCCAATGTGCGTTCACCGCAATGTCGCCAAACACGGATGCGACCATAAAAAAAAAAAAAAAAAAAAAAAAAATGTTCACATGGCTCTGAGAACTATGGGACTTAACATCTGTGGTCATCAGTCCCCTAGAACTTAGAACTACTTAAACCTAAGCAACCTAAGGACATCACACACAGCCATGCCCGAGGCAGGATTCGAACCTGCGACCATAGCGGTCACGCGAATCCAGACTGAAGCGCCTAAACCGCACGGCCACACCGGCCGGCGATGCGATCATCATGATGCTGTAAACAGAACCTGGATTGATCCGAAAAAATGACGTTTTGCCATTCGTGAACCCAGGTGCTCCTCCTGTCTGTGATGCAGCGTCAAGGGTAACCGCAGCCATGGTCTCCGTGCTGATAGTCCACGCTGCTGCAAACGTCGTCGAACTGTTCGTACAGATGGTTGTTATCTTGCAAACCTCCCCATCTGTTGACTCAGGGATCGAGACATGGCTGCACGATCCGTTACAGCCATTCTGATAATATGCCTTGTAGGGGAGCAGCTTACTCACGCCTTATAAAATTCTCATCAGTCTTTCCATTGTGTGCCAGTCAGTCCGCTGTAACTAGCCCTGACGTCATAAACGTTGCGCAATACTTTAAAAATCAAGTAAATAACCTGAAACGTTTCTAGCATGTCAGGAATAATACTAAATCAATATGTGTTGAGTATCAGTTCAATAACTTTAACCATTTTCGAAATTTGGACGTTTTTCTGTAAAAATCATTGGCGCAACATAAAAGAGCTAGAAACTTAAAAATTTTTATTTGATTCCTTTTTCATAATAATTTAGTAGAAACAGTATTTTGAATCTCACAAATTAAAATTTTAGTTGAAATACATAATTTTCTGGTGTTTGTCTTAAAAAGTAAGGAAGCAAGATACATTAAGTAGGCGAATAAATAAGGCTAGGATGTTTAAATTTAAGTAAAAGGGAGATCCGCTATAATTATAAAGATGTGAGAAGTTTCAATTGGATAACTATAAAACTATAGCGATAGCGTATCTCCAAAGGGCAAGTTCTGAGCTCGTCTACTGCGTGTAGTGTAATTAAATTAATTCTCTCGCCCAAAATATTTGACTTAGCCACATTAGACTTTTATTATGATTACTTACCTATGTGCTGAATGCACATTTAAATTGAGAGCTTCATCGGCCATCAGCAAAAGAAGCAATGATTTATTCGATAACCTAAAGTGGTGCATTACTAGCCCAGCGGCTAGTCGGGAGAGCCGATTTGATCAGGCGTTCCCTTAGCCGTCCGCACCGCGGCTTTATATATAAGAACGCTATGCGAGGAAGTAAGGCCCCAGTTCTCTACAGACGCTGATTAGCACACCACCTGTGCTGGGAGTCGCGTCCTGTTGGTATCATTGCTATAAACAGCCTCGGATGCCGTAATAAGTTACTCGGGATACGCGTAACCACGAAATCATTTTCGAGTGAAGTGTTAATTCTGGGATGACTTTAATGATCACTTTGCGTATGTCGTATTTTCACGTGCCGCCGCGGGACAGACGTTCTAACATTATTTAGCGTGGCGTTTGATGAACATTATCATCAAATTATGGCAAACATTCATTTAAACATTTAATTTGAACAGTTATAGTTGTATCAGTGCATTAGACTCTGAACTGCTCTATTAGTTGGATTGTGTGGATTCTTTTGAACATTTTTACAGAATCGTTTTTGATTATGAATCCCAGACAATCTCCTAATTCCTCAGAGCTATAAGCTGTAGCTATAAATGTATTTCTCAGATGAAGTGGGCACTAGGAATTCTAATTACAGGCTTCACGGTCTGCTAATCACTTTCTGGTTGCCAATATTGTAGTTAGAGAGCCAGTGTTGAGAACGGCAAAAGACAGCATAAATAATAGGAACATTTATATGACAATTAATTCCACCCGCCACCCCACATATGTTTAATCGGCCGGGAAATGCACCTTTTCTACATTACAAATCAAACAATATATATATATATATATATAAACAATTAAATTCCACCTGCCGCCCCACATAAGGTGTATCAGCCGGGAAAGAAACTGAGTAAAAGGGAAAGTGATTTTTAAATATTTGGATTCGGGAGTGAAATGCGACACGCAACTGAGTATAGAACAGTGTGCATGTGGACGACGCAATTAGATTAACAACGCATCTGGACTGACGGAGCTGGCACTGAGTCTAGCGGTGCTGCTGGCATCGCGAGAAGCCAGTTTCGCCTCACCGCAGTCGTCCGCCGGAGCAACCGGAGCCGCACCTGCAGTTGCGGACCACGCAAACACACAGCAACCGTCGAAGTGCCGTCTGCAGTTCAACGCGCCGCGTCGCATCAGTAATCCTGGTACGCCGCGCCGGCAACGCCATACGTCGTGCAGTGAAAAGCTGTTAAAAAATTATACTAACCTGCACTAAAAGACTGTCAGAGATGGAACTGCCAGAAGAAACTGAGGTTAAACTTAAATCAGAACCTATGTCTGTTGAGGGAACTGTAAATCCAGACAACGGTTCAAGTGTAAATATGCATGAAAATAGTAATGTTAAAGTGAAATATGAAGTATTGTCTCCTGACAGTAGTGTGAAAAGGGGCAATGATTTGATAATAGAGACCCCTGTAGTAAAGCAGAAATCAGAAATTGTTAATTTATTGGATGATAGTTCATCTGATGAGTTAAAAACGAAACAGCCATCTGATGTGGTAGAGTTTAAACAGGAGAAGTTAGATATGACCGATCAATCAGAAGTTTCATTTAGTTTTGATGATTATGGTGGTGGAGCTGGTTTTTCATTACCTGAGTGTGATAAGAAACCAGCTAGTGAGCAACCCAAAGATACTGGGGCCATTGATTTAAATGTTATATTACAAGCAATAGCTACCAGTAATGCTGAATTAAAGTCTGAAATAACTGAGGTCAAAAGCAGTAATGGAAAAATGTCAGCCAGCAATGCTAGAATGAATGCTGAATTAAAACCTGATATAATTGAGGTAAATAACAGAATTGTGGCAGGCCAAACTAATTTTAATAAACGGTTTGAGGCAATGGACAATAAATTAGAATCCAATAAAGCTGAATTAGAAACTTCCTTCAAGACTGGGTGCAATAAGTTGAAAGAGGATCTCGACAGTTTGAATTATAAAATTGATTACAACCATGAGGATATTAAGAAAACGGTTGCTCAGCAGTTATCTGAGATGTATAAAACAGTAAAATCCGAAGTTGCTGAGGTTCGCAAAGACTTCCAAATGGAAGATGCAAAGCTGGAGCACAAGTTAACAGAAAAGATCGAGGCGGAATCTGAACTGTGCTCAGATAGGTTTAAAGATGTTAATATAAAAGTAAACATATGTCAAGCAGAAGTAGATGCAATCAAAACTGATACTACTCATAATGTGCAAAGAGTAGATAATGTTGAAATGAGAATAGAAAATATTAATACTAACATTGCTAACATTGAGAGTAAAGTAACTTCAGTAACTTCTGGTAATGGTAATATACAACAAATTGTAGCTGCAAACGCCACTTTTATCGGGTGTCGGCAGTTCTTGCGGTTCGATCCAGATAAAAATATCCACCCGCTAGATTTCTGGAACGATTTTGAAGATGTGTTTCCACCAACTTGGTCTGAACGAGAGAAAATATCATTTATTAGAAGCCATTTAGCAGGTGACGCCATGCGTTGGTTGGTTGGTTGGTTGGTTGGTTGGTATGGGGAAGGAGACCAGACAGCGAGGTCATCGGTCTCATCGGATGAGGGAAGGACGGGGAAGGAAGTCGGCCGTGCCCTTTTGAAAGGAACCATCCCGGCATTTGCCTGTAGCGATTTAGGGAAATCACGGAAAACCTAAATCAGGATGGCCGAACGCGGGATTGAACCGTCGTCCTCCCGAATGCGAGTCCAGTGTCTAACCACCGCGCCACCTCGCTCGGTCATGCGTTGGTCATCTGATGTTATGTTAAGGTGTAAAACACTAGCGGAATTTAAAACAGCTTTCATTAGTGAGTATTGGTCTAGCAATAAGCAAAATGAAGTGTTGAGAGAATTTTGGAGTGGAAAACGATTCAATGCAGGCAAGGAATCTATTAAAGAGTTTGCTAGGTCATGGATCTCACGTTTATCACATTTGGCCGAAAAGCTGAAACCTGAAATGATAATACTAGGTCTTGAAGCGAAACTGCCATGGTATTGGCAAACTAGAATTATATCTGCCCCTAGAGACAATCTGGATCGTTTCATTGAATATTTGAACGTGTAGAGCGTGTTGCTGCCAATGAGGAGCAAGCACGTAATAACAGAAATGCTAATAACACTAGTAGTAATTTTAAGAATTAGCAGAATGGCAATTTAAACATCAGAACAGTAGGTGTTCGCCATCCTAAGAGAGGTAGGAATTGGAGAAATAATTATCAGAACCAACAATGGCATCCAAAAGATAGTAATTTTGTTCCGAACAAAATTATGCAGGTAAACAACAGTGCGGAAAGCAATGCTGTGGCAGTTAACTATAATGGAAATAAAGGAAACAATAGTAGGCCGAGGCAGGAAAACTAGTTCCCGTCTATGAGGACACTGGCGCTCACCAGGCGGATACTTTTCCTAAGCCAATAGTTACAGTAATTGGTAAGACAGATCAGAATAGACTGAACATGTGGATGAGGGGTCGGTAGCATCTAAGAATACAGCAGAAATATTAGATCACTCACAGTATTTGATAGATACCGTGTTAGAGACGCTTTCTAAGTGGGAAGAGAAAGAGAAGTGTAACGGTAGGGAGGAGGTACAAAATACTGAACTGTCAGGTGAAGAAGCAGAAGAAATTCATGCTTATATTTACGATGAGGATGATGTGCTCTTATCTAAAGTGCCTGTGCAGGATGTTGATACTGTACTAATAGATTTAGGACAGGAGGTAAGTGAGAATGTAGAGGATAGCCTGTTGGGGTTCGATGAACCCAGTAGGTGACCAGTTGTCACTTGAGAAGGAACCCGACGATAATAGTGAAAGTGGTTTAGCTGTAACTAGTGTTATGCCCGGTCTGGAGGCGCAGAATCGCCCAGACTACAGTAATTTGGGTCATGTTCAGCAAACTAAGTGTAATGAAGTCGTGCGGTGTTTCGATTTCAAATTAATAGACCGACTGGAAAAGGCAGCTGAAAATGTAGTTCAGGAAACCCCTACACACTTTGACCTAAATGTAATGAAGACAGATGTCGATCACTTTAGTTAGAGACAAATCGAAAAGGAACTATTGGATGTGTTTGAGGAACCACCTGTACAACCTAGAATAAGCCACCCTATAATAATAGTGAATGGGTATCAATGTACGTTGTCTCTTAGACAGTGGAAGTGAGGTGAGTACGATATCTCAGTCCTTCTTTGATGCATTACCTGGTAAAGACAAGCTTACAGTAATGAGGGTATCAGGACTAAGAATAATTGGTGCTACTGGCAAGGTGTCAAAAACGATAAAGCTAGAAGCTTTGCTGCCCTTTAACATTAATGGTAATTTAATTGATCATCCATGCTTAATTGTAAATAATCTCAGTATTGAGGTTTTAATTGGCATGGATTTCTTGTCGAAATATCAGAGTGTTGTTGACTTTGAAAGAAGCCAGTTACAAATGGTCTTGCCGATAACCGGAGTAATTACAGTACCTTTTAATGATAAACATGTAGTAACTAATGATGAAACTTGGGAGCTGCCTATACGAGTTCTGAAAAATAGGAGCTATTGGGACGAAGGTGTTAATCTTAGTAAAAGTAAGCTAAACACAGAAGAAGAAGATGCAATTATTTTGCACAAAATAGATGCTAAATTGCAGGAAATCGATAAAATTTCAGCTAATCAGAAGGAAGAACTGAGACAGGTTTTAAAAAGGCATCATATGGTATTTTCAAATCGACCTGGCGTGGTCAAAGGTTATGAATGTCAATTAAAGGTGAAACCTGGCCAAGTGTTTTTCAGGAAGCCATACCAAATACATGTAGCTAGGAAGGAGGCGGTTCGAAAGGAGATACAGAGAATGCTAGAGTGGGGTGTGATTGAAAAAGCGGTCAGTGAGTACAATAATCCTCTTGTTGTTGTACCAAAAAGAGACGGGAGTGTCAGATCGGTCTTGGACGCTCGTTGGTTGAATGAAATAGTGGTTAGGGAAAGTGATAGACCGCAGAACATGGACGAGTTATTGCAAAAGTTCCGGGGAGTAAAATTCCTAACTTCTATGGACATCACGTGTGGATATCGGAATTTACCACTGGCGGAAAGTTCAAGGAAGTACACAGCTTCTTGTGCGAAGGAGTTTGTTACCAATACCGTGTGGTACCTTTCGGACTTAATATCTCTGTTTGTGCCTTCGTACGTGTGATGTACCATGTTTTAGGACCAGCCTTAATTAATAAAATAACAGTGTACGTAGATGATCTGTTAATAGCAACTCCTACCTGGGAAAAACACATAGTTTTATTAGACGAAGTGTTAGAGGCTATTGAGAGAGGTGGCATGAAACTAAAGATTGAAAAGACAGAGTGCGTTAAAGAGGAAATAGGTTTCTTGGGATATATGATAAGTGGAAAAGGTATTCTGCCTGACCCAGACAAGCTAGCAGTCATTGAAAAATTTGAGGCTCCCAGAAACAAGAAGCAGTTGAGATCGATGTTCGGTCTTTTCGGCTTCTATAGGCGTTTTTTTAGTTATCAGGCTTTTAATGCGCCCTGTCTTCACCTCCTGCTGAAAAAGAATACCCCTTGGGTTTGGACAGCAGAATGTCAACAGGCGTTCGAGATGCTTAAACAATCTTTAATTAATAATCCTATTTTACATCATCCTGATTTTGAAAAACCATTCCGTATGTCTGTTGATGCTAGTGGCTATGGTATAGCTGTAGAGGTATTCCAAGTAGAAATAGAGAACGCACAAGAAGTGCACAAGACTATCGCTTTCGCAAGTCGATCTTTACAGGCAGCAGAGAGAAATTATGGCATCTCAGAACTGGAAGCATTGGCAATTGTATTTCGGGTACAGAAGTTTGAGCAGTATCTATTGGGTCAGAAGACAACTGTTTACAGTGACCATAAGGCGTTGACCTTTTTGAAGACCTGTAAGTTGAGGAATGCTCGTTTAGTAAGATGGTCATTGTATCTCCAGCAGTTTGACCTTGAGGTTAGATATATTCAAGGGAAAGACGATCTGGTAGCTGATGGGTTATCTAGAAGTGCGGAGCTCTGTGATGACGCGGGAATTACAGTAACAGACCTAAGTGATGTACGAATGTTTGCGTTGCACGAAGTAAAGGAAGAAAATGCATTAAAGAGAGTTATTAAGAACTTGAGACGTGAGCAGAATGCAGATGAACAGCTGAAATTAGTGAAGAGCTATTTAGGAAATGCGAACTATCCTAAGGTTTCGCAGTACTATTGCCTGCATAGAGGTATTCTGTTTAGGATGAAAAAGGTAGGTGTTTCTGAGTGGAAGCTGTGCTTTCCCTCACAACATGTAGACTTACTAATCGACTATGTACACCTGAGGTATGGGCACTACGGTGCAAAGAATTGCATTGCAAAATTAAAAGAGAAAGTTGTGGTTGACAACATGTACCGCCGTGTTGCCAAGCGTCTAGCATCTTGTGTAGTGTACCAGAAAGTCAGTGCTGCTAACACCAGATTACAAGGGGATATGCATTCAGTAGAGCCAACTGAAACGCTAGAATTACTGGCTTGTGACTTGTTTGGCCCTCTTCCTGCTTCTAGAGGTGGGTGCACCCATGTTTTTGTTGTTGTGGATGGGTTTAGTAAATATGTTAAGCTATACCCAATTAAAAGAACAAATGCAAAAACGTTGGTAGAAAAGTTGGAAAAAGATTTCTTCGTGAACGTTGGCGTTCCGAAGAATTTGCTGACAGACATTGGGCCTCAATTTACTTCTGATAGATTTAAAGAATGTCTGGATAAGGCCGGAGTGAAACATCTGAAAATATCTGCGTATGGAAATATGAGTGAACGTATTATGAGATAATTGAATAGGCTTTGCAGGACTTATTGTGCTCTGAAACACTCAAGTTGGGCAGAGCACATGAAGTATTTTGAGAATGCAATTAACAACTTAAGGCATGATGCAACTGGTTTTGCGCCATGCGAATTGATGTTTGGCCAAGAACCGCACAATGTGATTGCAGATATGGTAGAATTTCCTATTCTAACACAAATATCCGCAGACGAGAAGAAGTTAATGGCTAGGGCAAATATAAGGAAAAGAGCATTGGAAAGGAAGAAGCGTCATGACGCAAAAGCTGTACCCACCAGTTTAGAAATAGGTCAGTTAGTCCTCGTCAAAACCAAGGAAAAATCAAAGAATATAAATGCAGAAACAAAGAAATTCATGTTCGTATACCAAGGACCTTTTAGGATCATAGGAAAACCACATGCCAATGCATATAGGCCAGAGTACCCTAAAAGTAAAAAGCTATTAGGTCTCAGGAACGTGATCGACCTAAAGAAGTTTATAGGTAGTGAATGAATTCTGTAGGGAGGAGGTTGTTCTGCAGACTCTACACAGTGTGGCAGCTGTGTAGTCCCAGCTGTGTGAGATCGTCTTTCCCATTTCAGGTCTCACTCATTCTTCATCTTTCCTATCTACAAAAATTTCGACCCCTTCTTTCCAATATGAAAATTTTAATAAACTAATGAATTCTGTAGGGAGGAGGTTGTTCTGTAACCTCTACACAGTGTGGCAGCTGTGCAGTCACAGCTGTGTGAGATCTTCTTTCCCATTTCAGATCTCACTCATTCTTCATCTTTCCTATCCACCAAAGTTTCCACTCCTTCTTTGCAAAACAAAAATTTTCCGTCATGGCTATTAAGCCATGAGATCTGTAACCATTCTATCCACCGATTAGTGAAAAAAAAAACCTAATGTGACAAACCTAACAGTGACATAAACAACAGAGAAGTATGATGTAATTAAGATACACATGTATTTGAGTAACAAGTATGTAGAGAACCCTGGTAATATTATAAGTAATAAGTTGTTGTTTTATTGGAAATGGTCCACCAACAGTAATTTAAAAAGATATACAAATTCGTGTACAAGCAGGATCCGAAGTGGCAGTGAAACCTATTGTATGCTGTAGAGCTAACTAATTAATAGTAAAAGAGATTGCTTAGTGTTATGAAAAATATGCAGATAAGTTGTAAAAATGAACTCACCTTGTGTAGCAAGGAATGGCAGTGTAATAGAATTGAGCTGTGTTTGTGGTTGAGACGTGAAGGACACGCCCCTGACGTATTTATAAGGTTGGAGCTGGCCGTTATTTGGTGTAGTGTGTGACAGGACACACCTACACGTATTGAGGTTATGAGTTGGAGGCGTGAATGCGAACATAGGTACCCTTATGTTAGATGAGACAGAGCAGCTCATGGTGTCCTATAGGTTTAAGGAATTTAGCATTACGCTCGTCCATAATTACCTAATGCACTTTAGTGGTAGGTCGAGAGAGACTACCTGAGGTTTCAGCGTCCGATCGAGTGGAAATGGATTGTCATGTGAGCAAACTGGTCAGCTGCAATACACTATAGATATGAAATAAAGTGTTATCCTATCCTTTAAATGTTAATAGTGTGAGTATTAAATAAGTACATACACTAGCAACATAAATGAGTAACATAATGGCAGACGTGAAACATTATTTATAGATCAGCATAAATACACTTCGATGAAGTAAGTACATAATTGCAGATGTGGAACTGACACAACAGCAGAGGACCAATAAGTGGAGTTAGTAGTCAACTAAACGTAGTGTGTTTTGAACACTCAGAACTGTACTATTACCACAAGTTACTCACATGTACAAAGAAGCTGAGAATACAACTACTAATCAAATATACTCATACTATCTCTAAGAATAAGGTAATCGAAGATGAGTCAGCTAAGTAAATAAAATACAAATGTATCAGGAATGTACCGAGCATTGGTTCAGTGTTCCGGCCCAGAAATAATAATTTGAAATTAAATAGGATTTATGATTGTATGCCTTGAGCATAAATTTTCTCTAGTACGTGACTAACGGCGTTTTGAGGCATTTGATTACCGATTTTATGACAATTAAGTAACCGCGAGAGTAAAATTAAAAAAGTTCTGTTAACTTTGTTCCAGTAACATATTGAAGGATAAAATGTATACACCTCCATTTCATTGTGACCCACCCTTAGATATTAAGTGAACAGAGACTGAGGCACTCTTTTTGTTTGTTCTACAGGACAAACCAGATAATGGCAGCCTGGTAGCTGCGTGAAAGCGTGGAGTGACTTGGACACAACTCACAGTGACCCCTCCCCTTTCCCCATGTAATTCAGAGTGAACGTGAAGGACGCACACCATGACAACTTCCCCTCCTCTACCCTTGTGAATGGGAGTGTAGAACGCCAGCCAAACCGGCTACAACCACGTGTGTAAAAATGAAATTGTCATGATTTGTGAAATTTTCTTTCAGGTTTAGAAAAGACTGCTAAGATATAATCATCTGCTTATGTATTATGAATAACTGTGTTATTTTCTTTAAATTTGTGTATGTAAAAATGTATTTAATGGATTTAAGATTTTCATAATTTTGCGTATTTTATGTGTTTGTTTGTCTAAGGCAATACGTATGCCAAAGTGTTTCATTGACTTTGCTTAAATTTTGAGTGATTATGTTGCTTAAGAGGCAGTGAACATGCCAGCAATTTAAATAATTGAAGTGGGTAATCAGTTTTCTTTTAATATTTCTATATGTTCACATTTCAATTTTAATTTTTCATATGGAGTTAAGCTGTACTCTTGCTTCCCTTTTTGTAATTAAATTTTTTTTCGTTCATTAACATTATAAAAAGTTAAGTAGAGTGTGATGTAGGGAAGCAGCCTACTCACGCCATATAAAATTCTCATCAGTCTTTCCATTGTGTGCCAGTCAGTCCGCTGTAACTAGCCCTGACGTCATAAATGTTGCGCAATACTTTAAAAATCAAGTAAATAACCTGAAACGTTTCTAGCATGTCAGGAGTAATACTAAATCAATATGTGTTGAATATCAGTTCAATAACTTTAACCATTTTCGAAATTTGGACGTTTTTCTGTAAAAAATCATTGACGTAACAGAAAAGAGCTTGAAACTTAAAATTTTTTATTTGATTCCTTTTTCATAATAATTTAGTAGAAACAGTATTTTGAATCTCACAAATTAAAATTTTAGTTGAAATTCATAATTTTTTGGTTTTTGTCTTAAAAATTAAGGAAGCAAGATAGATTAAGTCGGCGAATAAATAAGACTAAGATGTTTAAATTTAAGTAAAAGGGAGATCCGCTATAATTATAAAGATGTGAGAAGTTTCAATTGGATAACTATAAAACTATAGCGATAGTGTATCTCCAAAGGGCAAGTTCAGAGCTCGTCTACTGCGTGTAGTGTAATTAAATTAATTCTCTCGCCCAAAATATTTGACTTAGCCACATTAGACTTTTATTATGATTACTTACCTGTGTGCTGAATGCACATTTAAATTGAGAGCTTCATCGGCCATCAGCAAAAGAAGCAATGATTTATTCGATAACCTAAAGTGGTGCATTACTAGCCCAGCGGCTAGTCGGGAGAGCCGATTTGATCAGGCGTTCCCTTAGCCGTCCGCACCGCGGCTTTATATATAAGAACGCTGCGCGAGGAAGTAAGGCCCCAGTTCTCTACAGACGCTGATTAGCACCCAACCTGTGCCAGGAGTCGCGTCGCGTCGGTATCATTGCTATAAACAGCTTCGGATGCCGTAATAAGTTACTCGGGATACGCGTAACCATGAAATCATTTTCGAGTGAAGTGTTAATTCAGGGATGACTTTAATGATCTATCTCCACTTTGCGTATGTCGTATTTTCACGTGCCGCCGCGGGACAGACATTCTAACATTATTTAGCGTGGCGTTTGATGAACATTATCATCAAATTATGGCAAGCATTCATTTAAACATTTAATTTGAACAGTTATAGTTGCATCAGGGCATTAGACTCTGAACTGCTCTATTGGTTGGATTGTGTGGATTCTTTTTGGTCTTTTTTACAGAATCGTTTTTGATTATGAATCCCAGACAATCTCCTAATTCCTCAGAGCTATAAGCTGTAGCTATAAATGAATTTCTCAGATGAAGTGGGCACTAGGAATTCTAATTACAGGCTTCACGTTTTGCTAATCATTTTCTGGTTGCCAATATTGTAGTTAGAGAGCCAGTGTTGAGAACGGCAAAAGACAGCATAAACAATAGGAACATTTATATAACAATTAATTCCACCCGCCGCCCCACATATGTTTAATCGGCCGGGAAATGCATCTTTTCTACATTACAAACCAAACAATATATATATATACAATTAAATTCCACCTGTCGCCCCACACTTTGCTAAAATTTTGAGTGATAATGTTGCTTAAGAGGCAGTGAACATGCTAGCAATTTAAATAATTGAAGTAGGTAATCAGTTTTCTTTCTCGACTGCTAGTGATAAGAGGCCGTTGGGATCCAGCACGGCGTTCCGTATTACCCTCCTGAACCCACCGATTCCATATTCTGCTAACAGTCGTTGGATCTCGACCAACGCGAGCAGCAATGTCGCGATACAATAAACCGCAAAAGCGATAGGCTACAATCCGACCCTTATCAAAGTCGGAAACGTGATGGTACGCATTTCTCCTCCTTACACGAGGTACCACAACAACGTTTCATCAGGCAACGCCGGTCAACTGCTGTCTGGGTATGAGAAATCGGTTGAAAACGTTCCTAATGTCAGCACGTTGTAGGTGTCGCCACCGGCGCCAACCTCGTGTGAATGCTCTGAAAAGCTAATTATTTGCGTATCACAGCATCTTCTTCCTGTCGGTTGAATTTCGCGTCTGTAGCACGTCATCTTCGTGTTGTAGCAATTGTAATGGCCAGTAGTGTATTTACTCAACACATCTTGCCCACAAACAAAGAGAACTGATTGCTACACTTACTACAGCGAAACATCCGTCGTTCAATCATCTGTTACTCCGCTATACAAAAAACTAATTGATATGTAAAAGTCAAAGCGAATGGAAAACACTGGTACATTCAGAAAAACTCATAAGTTGGGAAATGTATCTTCGCAAGGTATGAGAGTTGGCGATAGTAGTCGAACTGGGATCGGGTTAGACGACAAACAACTTCTGAAACCATTCTCTTCTCAAGGGTCCGCCACCGAATTGGCGGCCACAACTGCAGAAAGTACGGCTGGTCTCCTGTCCATGGGGATTGTAGTTCATTCATGCTTCTCTGCTTCTCTGCAGCTACTAATAACACATTCGTAAACTGTTTTAGCAAGCTCACAGTAAGAGAAGTTCGAGTGACTTCACGATAAATACTTTGTATGCACCATGCTCGCAAAGGATTCCAGACTCCCACTTTGCAACGTAAAAATCTACAACGGAGTACTAGTTGCTGCGTATCTGATGGTTTGTGGTAATAAACAAAGTGAAATTACGCGTCAGATTAAACCAGTTAATTTCTACACAACCTCCGAAGGGCGAGCATACCACTATACATTGGTGACTCGACTGCTGACCTAGTGGTCTGGTTGCACCTGTTGCATTGTGACCTGATGAAATATTTCATAACAAAAGCCTAGCCTAAGGAACAGTTAATGAATAAATGGCAAAGCACTAATAAATAGGCACCAGTACTTCTGTCCCGCTAGTGTCATCATTGCTTTCGATTTTCCTTTTGCCAGCCGCGAGTCATTGCGGGTCCGGTTCTTTAAGTCTGCAGCGTCGAGGCAGCGGCCTCAATGTAGGTCTGTCGGTCGCGATGTACTACGGGGTCGGAAGGTTGGCCCGTACTTGGTGCGCATGCTCATTGCGCATGTTACGAGTGTGGTGCAGCGGCCGGAAACGGCGGCAAAGTTGAGCTGTGGCAAGACGCGTTGTGTTAGGTTTTGTGCTCACTACGCAGTGAACGTTCAGAAGAAGAGCTTGCCGGAGGGTCGCCTCGATTAACCGTCCGCCTGTGTTCGATAAGAGCAGGTGCATCTGTGTGATTAGTTAAACGTGCGTTGTCTGCAGTGTGAGTTTGGTCCCGAGTGCGCCATGGCAAATTGAGTCACACATGCCATGATAATGGGCCTTAGGCTTTCCGCCGTGGTTTCTTACTACTTGATAAAGGATCAGCAGATATATGTGAGCAAGGCTGGTCAGCTGCTCATTATTTACAGATTGTATGTTTCTGGTGGTACTAACAGTGCTTTTTAAATACAACTATCTACACATTAGTGACGAGTAACGAAAGACGATGCTGTCTCGTAAAATCACATCCTGTTTCATGAAGATATAGTTCTGCTAGGTCTTGTCTTTAAAATAAACTCACCTGTTACTATCGCGTGGTGTTACGGTGTTTAAATGAGTGCTTAAGTTGATGAGTTAAAAACCTTTCTTAGGCAAGCTTTCCTGTTTCAAATGTTATTGTTTTATGTCTTGTGTAGTATGAATGTGTAAATGCAAGGGTGCTGTTGTAGTTGATTGATGGTACAGTTACGTGGAGCGCAGAGCAATTGGTCTGGTATGGTGGGACTTGGCATCGAAGTTTAACAACTTGGCCATTGCCAGCGGAACTGTCATACGTTCGACCGGCTCCATTTGGAGGCCCTCTTCCTCGGTCACGTCTTTAAGTATTGCTTCGCTCTTCGTTTCTGGCTCCGTGAGGTCGTTAAGCTTGGTAGACCGTTCCTCCGTCACTCTGGCGAATGTACTTTGGGCCTCTAATATGAACTGGATAATATAATGTTGAGTGGCACTCTGTCATTAGTGCCCGATCAGATTCATCAAGGCTCCGCTTGGTTAATTGTCTTTTTTATCCTTTTTTTTAATCACTCACGATGTTGTTATTTGCATCTTGTGTGTGAGTTGTAAAGATTTAAATCTTTATAAAGCAAGGGTTTATGTGTTTATGTTACCAAGCAATCTTAAGGTGCCAAGGGTCTCTTTTATTAGATGTCCGTTATTTTAATTAGTGTTTATCTCTTCTGGTACCTACTTAATTATTCTTTAGTCATACGTTTGTGCACCGGTTGCCTTCAATAGGGAGCGTTAAGATTTTAGAAGTTAGATTTTATTTTTTTAGTTTTGTAACATTTATTTACGTTATTTCTTTGGTATGAAATGTTACTGCGCAGGGAAGTCATTGTTTATCATAGCCTAAACGGTTTAGAGTGTGGCAAGTTGGTTTTATTAATTGTTTGTACCAAGAGCAACTTTAATCAAGGCTTACACATTGGTTAAGTAAATGTTCACAGGAGTTTGAGAAAAGTTTTACTGTAATCGTGGTGAGGTTGTGCAGACATTGTATAGCATTCTCTTGCCGGTTCTGAGTTGGGCAAATTTTGGTTTTATTAAATGTTTGTGCCAGGAGCAACTTTAATTAATGCTTTATACATTGTTTAAGTAAATGTTCACTACATTGAGAGAGGTTGAGAAAGGTTTTATTGTAATTGTGGTGAGGTTGTTAAACACCAAGCTGTCTTGTTGTATTAAATTGTGTAAGGTAAATAAAATGGTTCAACACAAGCCGTGCACGTTGGATATTATGGCCCTGCTGCTTTCTGTGTAATGCTAAGGTGCAAATTGTGATATTCGCTATTTTTGGTGTCATTAAAACAGTAAATAGTTAACACATTCAGCCAGAAGGAGAGCCGGCCGATGTGGCCGAGCGGTTCTAGGCGCTTCAGTCTGGAACTGCGCGACCGCTACGGTCGCAGGTTCGAATCCTGCCTAGGGCATGGATGTGTGTAATGTCCTTAGGTTAGTTAGGTTTAAGTAGTTCTAAGTTCTAGGGGACTGATGACCTCAGATGTTAAGTCCCATAGTGCTCAGAGCCATTTGAACCATTTTTGAATAAATGAAGCCTTGACCGCTAAACACTTGTACTGCTTTTCTTATGTAAGACGGACGCAGATTTGTGTCAGTCTGATCTGATTTTTACTAAATGTCTAAAAACGTGTTACGTCTAAGTTTGAGTGAAGTGTAAAAAGAGCTGTTATAACTTATCGTGACGACGCACGGGCGACTCTGAAGGACAATGGCTATATAAAAGAGCACTCAATGGACATGAAACGGACATAAAAATCTACAGTCGTTGTAGTACTAAGCATAAGGTACGATATACGTGTTAGTTATAATAAATATTTGTTCTGGAAATACTGAATCATTTAGCAGTGCTCATTCCTATCATCTCCTCAGAATTATTTTCATTTTAATTATGCATTTTGCTAAGATTACAGACACCAAGATCTGCAGTCCAATGTGCTTGTTACACTGACAAAAAGAAAACTGTTTTATCGTCTTCTTGCATCAGCTTTAATATTGAATTACCCTTTTGTGTGATGTTACAGTTGTTTTTGCGCCCTTAAGAACTCTCTGGTCCCTTAGGAAATTGTATTGTCGTAACAATAACTTCACGATCGGGTATGATCGTATCTACGATTATGAAGTAATTAGAAAAACGATAATCCAATTTCTTAATCAATAGCACGCTAGCTGTGACTGCTTCAAGCCACGCAAAACTCCAAATAAAGACTATTCACATTTCAGAACGCAATAAGCTATATTATGAAAATGTCAATCCATGATTCTTACGACAATTGTGATTGATAAAAAAGTAAGCGAAATCTCAATTTCCAACTTTTCCACTGAATAACAACATCACTTTTATTTTTTTAGCATAACAAAATGTGTGTCACAATAAAAAATATTAAACAAGAAACTTCAGTATGGAATCTGTACCAGATAGGAGTGATAGAGGAAATAGAGATGAACGTAAGAAGAGCAGCACGTTTTTTTAACGGGTTCACTAAGTAAGCACGAAAGCGTCACCTAGATGCTCAGCCAACTGCAGTCGCGAGTGCTGCAAGAGAGGCGTTGTGCGCCATGGTATGGTCTACTGTTAAAGTTCCGAGAGCGCGCGTTCCGAGAAGAGCCAACCAATGTATTGCCTTCTCGTGTTTATATAACACGAAAAGACCATCAGGATAAAATAAGAGAGATCAGGACCCACACGAAACCTTACCAGCAGTTGTTCTTCCCACGAATCTTACGCAACTGGAACAGGAAAAGAGGGTAGTGACACTGGTGGACAAAGTATCCTCCGCCATACAACGTAAGATGATTTGAGAAGCATCGATGTAGATGTACATTATGTAGGAATAATTGATTAGGACAAGGACGTACGCTGACAACAGTGTTAAGATTCACTTTAAACGTTATGTAACATAATAAAACAAGTTATATCGACTTGCGGCCATAAAGAGGCTAACTTTATACACAGTGAAATAAATATGTATTTTGAAATAGTAGTGCTATCAAATCAAGCAGTTCGAAGCTCAAATGATACCAGTGGCACTGTGCACTGCAGCATTTGCTTAACCTGAAGAACTTCCCCAAATGTAAGTAAGTCACTCAGGGTTACCCGAATAACTAATACGCTAAAAGCGAAGTTCAGAATTAAAAGTCTATGTTAGCATGCAGTGAATACATATACCTGGGTTGCAAAATGTTGCACTGAAATCGTCAAGTGCACACTAACTGCATACCACGCTATCACTTAACACACTCGGCTCCTAGGATGTAAAAGACCTTACCACATTTCCCCACCAAAAACAACGATCAACGAGAAATCTACTATTATTGCTCCTTCCTCAACTCCTTCACGTAACTCACTACCTTACTCAAAAGAGTATCAGCATGTCTAGGCACCAATCACCAAGACAAAAGATTCTTTGCTAACGTTAAATGTCCTACACACGTACATTTTATATATACATATAATATAACGAATTTCCTTGAGACAGAGAAGTTGCTGTCCATGCACTAGCACGGCTTTAGAAAGCATCGCTCCTGCGACACACAACTCACCCTTCATCCACGGTTCGCAAGATATCACGTGAAAAAAGGGCATCAGACGAATGTCATATTTCTTGACTTCCGGAAAGCGTTTGACTCGGTGCCCCACTGCAAACTCCTAACTAAGGTACGAGACGAGCATATGGGGTTGGTTCCCAAATATGAGAGTGGCTCGAAGACTTCTTAATAGAACCCAGTGCGTTGTCCTCGATGGTGAGTGTTCATCGGAGGTGAGGGTATCATCTGGAGTGCCCCAGGGAAGTGTGGTAGGTCCGCTGTTGTTTTCTATCTACATAAATGATCGTTTGCTTAGGGTGGATAGTAATGTGCGGCTGTTTGCTGATGATGCTGTGGTGTACGGGAAGGTGTCGTCGTTGAGTGACTGTAGGAGGATGCAAGATGACTTGGACAGGATTTGTGATTGGTGTAAAGAATGGCAGCTAACCAGCGTAGATAAATGTAAATTAATGCAGATGAATAGGAAAAAGAATCCCGTAATGTTTGAATACTCCATTAGTAGTGTAGCGCTTGACACAGTCAAGTCGATTAAATATTTGGGCGTAACATGGCAGAGCGATAAGAAGTAGGACAAGCATGTAATGGCAGTTGTGGGGAAGGCGGATAGCGTCTTCGGTTCATTGGTAGAATTTTGGGAAGATACGATCTATCCTTGAGTACTGCTCGAGTGTTTGGGATCCCTATCAGGTTGGATTGAGGGAAGACATAGAAGCAATTCAGAGGCGGGCTGCTAGATTTGTTACTGGTAGGTTTGATCATCACGCGAGTGTTGCGGAAATGCTTCAGGAACTCGGGTGGGACTCTCTGGAGGAAAGGAGGCGTTCTTTTCGTGGATCGGTACTGAGGGAATTTAGAGAACCAGCATTTGAGGCTGACTGCAGTACAATTTTACTGCCGCCAACTTATATTTCGCGGAAAGACCACAAAGATAAGATAAGAGAGATTAGGGCTCGTACAGAGGCATATAGGCGGTCATTTTTCCCTCGGGAGTGGAACAGTGAGAGAAGATGCTAGTTGTGTTACCAGGTACCCTCCGCCACGCACCGTATGGTGGATTGCGGAGTATAGATGTAGATATAGATGTAGATATGTTTGAAGAATTATGCATGAATATCATTTCATTACAGTCAAATATTGGCTCATGTTCAACTATAAGCAACATTTTATATGTCGCATAACTGGAACGGCAACCGCTAGTCAATGTGCTACTTTCTTCTTTCTTGTAGGTTTCGCACTATGTTGTTGAAGTAACTTCCTTACGAATATTAATTTGCAAATTTATCAATAAACAGTCATAAACAGTTAACCATCAATAGTACAAACAATTTATGTAACTGTGGAGAATTTTCATTTGGTGACATGTAACAACATTGGACATTTTCATTTATTCACATTTCTTTACAGCTAATAATAGCACATTCTTAACCTAGTCTAGCAAGTTCGCGGCAAGAGAAGTTCGTGTAACGCCACGTGAAACAGTTTGGAGGTTGCATGCTTCCGACCTGTCACACTACGGTGGGATTTCGAGCAAAGTTTCCCACTCGTCTTACGCCGTCGTGACGTTTCATCTGAAACTCAACACAGAACTCAGAAGTAGCGAAAGCAGTCTCCGGACTGAAACACAGTACGAATAAGTATCCCGACAACCCATCTCCATCGCCACGTAATTGATACGTTACAGTCTAATTCATACGTAAAAGGTAGAGCGAATGAAAAGTACGGGTACATTCAGAAAAATTCAAAAGTTTTGAAAAGCATCTTGTCAAGGTATGAGAGTTAGCGGTACTACTCTAGTAGGGAGCAGTTTAGACGACAAACAGAGATGCAGTGCGGATCTGTGGAAATCCAGATACGCGAGACATTAATCCTTCAGTAAGTTACAAAACAGGAATTTGATAAAACTCTGTTGTTTTCTGGCGTAGGTCAGAGTACATATTAGTCGCTGGTCGAGTTAAGAGCCTAAAGCGTGTTGTATCTAAGCAGCTGCTACCGTGCGACTGTTTTGTTAATTTGGACGTAGCGAGAAGCAGAAATATTGAGAGAGATATTTTTGTGGTTAGATTACGACAAAATGGCCATAGAATTACTCGTAGATCTCCCTATCCGTAGAAACTTCCCTCAAGAAGTGTTGATGTAATCGGCAACTCAACAAGACGGAAAAGTATTCTGGTGAGGCTGTTACCTTTGTTTATCGATTTTCCTTTTACGTAAATAACTCATTTATATTTTATACGTCAGTTCTGTGAAATGGAATATTTTTTACGCAAATGGCCTTGCGATTAGGGCCTGCAGTCCTTGAAAATTGTAGCGAATATTTCCATTTATCAAGAGAGAATACACACATCCTTGGCCGTTAGCGTGCGAAAGTACCGTACATTGCCGTACGCGCGATACTTTTCAAACAATAGAAGCATTTTTCTTTGTAAGTGGCGGTGTATCTTCTTTTATTTCTGATACTATTTGCGGAACATTTTACAGGAACTTTGTAATTCCGCATAAGCAGCCAAGTTTCCATTCCAAATCTCGAGCAGAATATTTGAAAAAAATTATGTAATTGTCTTCGACATATGTCTGGCTGTTTCTGAGCAAGAGAAATATAACTGACAAACTTACAATTTCCTTTTCCCTTTACTCCAACAGTAGCAACGGAGAATGAAAGAAGTATGTCATGTGTTACATCCCACGCATAGCTACCAGAGTACAAAAAACTCATATTTGCAGGCAATTAGACGATTAAACATTTTCACTGCAGTGCAAGTGAAAAATGAAGACGAATTTCTAAACGGAACATCAACACAAAATCAGCACGCTTAGAAAGGTACACAATACAGGACTTGCATTTGCAAAAAATAATAAAGTACATCATTATAATTAGATGATCAGATGAAATTATTTTTCCCTGGAGACATACGAGTCTCAGCTTTATATGAGATAAGGATAGTAGCTGAAGCAATGAACTAAAACCTGTGTGATGGCTACGACTTGACTCCACATATCCATCGTAGATAACAAATGTGCTAACCATTACATCATCATGTCAATGCGGCTACCACCCCTTCGCAGACTCCCCTCCTCCAGTGCCCTCCCTAACACAAACTTCAGTTCACACCCTCTGTGGTGTCACCGCCAGACACCACACTTGCTAGGTGGTAGCTTAAATCGGCCGCGGTCCATTTAGTACATGTCGGACCCGCGTGTCGCCACTGTGTGATCGCAGACCTAGCGCCACCACAAGGCAGGTCTCGAGATACGATAGAGCACTCGCCCCAGTTGTACGGACGACTTTGCTAGCGACAAGACGGACGAAGCCTTCCTCTCATTTGCCGAGAGTCAGTTAGAATAGCCTTCTGCTAAGTCCATGGCTACAACCTAGCAAGGCGCCAATTGTAACAGTGCATGTATCTTACGAGTCTCATTTGTATAGTCAAGAGAGATGTATCACAAGGAGTGAATAAAGTTAAGTATATTCCAGCTACGTACTTTTCTTGCTACCATTCAATAGTTATCCTGTTCCAGACTTCACGCCCGTCTGCGTTAGATAGCGTGCCTATCGGCCCCCTCAAAATAACACTGTGTCGGCACATCTGTCGACACATCACCCTCAGCCCATTTTCTCCTTCTTATTGCCAAGGTTGTCCGATAATGAATAGCACCCCAGCTTTGTACGTGTTGGGGAAATACTGCCTCCAGGAAATTGAAATTAATGTAATGAGATTAATAGATCGCCTACGTCCGTAAATGTAAAAACAGGAAACAAAAGTTTACGTAATGCATAAGAAAAACGAAAGAAAAAATCATCAAAAATAAAAAATAAGATAAACACAGAAAGACAAATGATACAAATTTTAATTCATCGCTTCAGCTTTTATCCTTATGATAATGTGCATTAGACTAAAGCAAGATGATAAAATTTTAAAAAATATATAGGTATTTCGAAAACTTGACACAAGAATTGTCCGTTGCCTTACGTTTTACGAATTCTGTATTACGTGAGTTATCGACAAGAACTGTTCACGTCAAGTTTCATATTGCACAATTTCGCTTATGGATAACCACAGATACGAGTTACACGGAGAATAGTGTTAGAAAGGAGAACAATGACGTGTTTCATCTGAAAATGTTCGTAGCTGATGGAGTTGACGCATTGGTTAAGACATCAGAATGGCATTCATGAGGGGCGTGATTCTAAACCCGATCAGCTAGAGAGATTTAGGTGTCCCGTGCTTTCCTCAAACAGTAAGATAGAAGTGAAAAAGTTCGACTACATATGAAATAATGTTGCGTAGATGACCACAGTTAGCGAGATATAAGATTGAAAGTGAGCCAGTAAAAGAAACATACTACAAACAAAGCAATCAGTACTGGTTCCGTGTATCAGCATCAAACTGAGTAAATATTTATGTTTCTGTTTGTCTGAGCCGCACAATTGGAAATAATTCTGATAGTTATCTGTTATATAATCTGGTGTGGAGTTAAAGCTCTTTGTGTTATCTCTCGAGAGAATTTTGCATACGTTAATAATGGGGAAATTTATTGCTTTGACTCTTAAAAGCCTGCAGAATTCAGATAATGATGGAAATAGTGAAGTCTTCTGTTATATTTACTACCTCTCGCGGTAATGTATGGTTTTAGCTTAGGAGGAGAAAATGCCGAACTTCCGCAAAACAAATTTGTGTAATTCACAAAGCTAGGAGAGCGGAATACATAGCGGCTCTGGGCTGCTTGCATTACCAAAAGCAGAATTTCCCTTCACTCCCTCAGCAAATGTTGTAGAGTAATTCTGTTCTGTGCTGGAAAAGATACTTACTTGGTCTAATATTAAATTCCGTTCCATATTAATCGTAACAAAGAAAAACAACCGCAGTTATAGCGGACTGAAAAGGACGGGAAATAGAAGTACTTTAATATGAACTGAATTTTTATACTGAGGCGACAAATGCCACGGGATAGCGGCATGCACGTATACAGATGGCGGTAGTATCGTGTATACAAGGTGTAAATTGGCTGTGAATTGGCGGAGGTGTCATTTGTACTCAGGTGGAATTGGCGGAGGTGTCATTTGTACTCAGGTGATTCGTGTGAAAGTGTCCGACATGATTATGGTCGCATCAAGGATATTAACAGGCTTAGAACACGGAATGATAGTAGGAGCTATACGCAAGCATGGGACGTTCCATTTCGGAAATCATTAGGGGTTTCAATATTCCGAGCTCCAAAGTGTCACGAGGGCGACGAGAATAATAAATTTCAGGCATTTCCTCTCTCCACGGAAAACGCTGTTGCAGACGGCCTTCGCTTAACGACCGAGAACAGCATCGTTTCCACAGAGTTGTGAGTGCTAACACAGAAGCAACACTGCGTGAAGTAACCGCAGAAATTAATGTGGGGCGTACGACGAGCGTATCACTTAGGACAGTTAGACATTTGGCGTTAATGGACTATGACAGCGTACGACCGACGCGTGTGCCTGTACTAACAACAGTCCGCAGCTCGTGGTCGTGCGGTAGCGTTCTCGCTTCCCGTGCCCAGGTTCCCGGGTTCGATTCCCGGCGGGGTCAGGGATTTTCTCTGCCTCGTGATGACTGGGTGTTGTGTGATGTCCTTAGGTTAGTTAGGTTTAAGTAGTTCTAAGTCCCATAGTGCTCAGAGCCATTTGAACCATTTTTTTTGCTAACAACACTACTACACCTGTAACGCCTCTCATGGGCTCGTGACAATATCGGCTGGACCCTAGACGACTAGAAGACCAGGACCTGGGCATATAAGTTCCGACTTCATTCTGCAGGGTTTGAGTGTGGCACAGACTCCACGAAGCCATGGAGCCAAGTTGTCAACAACGCACTGTACAAGCTAGTGGTGACTTCATAATGGTATGGACTGTGTTTACATACAATAGATTGGGTCCTATGGTCCATCTGAACCAACATTGACTGCAAATGATTATGTTCGCTACTTGGAGACTACTTTCAGCCATTCATGGACCTCATGTTCCCGAAAAACGACGGAATTTTCATTGCTGGCAATGCATCTTCTCACCGGGGGCGCAACTGTTCTTGACTGGTTTGAATAATATACTGGCCAGTTCAACCCAATGATTTGGTAATCCATCGAACATTTACGGGATATAATGGAGAGGTCAGTTCGTGCATAAAGTCCTACTCTTGTAACACGTTCCAATTATGAACGGATATAGAAGCAGCTTGGCTCAGTATTACTGCAGGGGACATCCAGCAAGCTGTTGAACCCATGCTACGTCAGGGAAAGGACGTCCAACACGATATTAGGAGGTATCACATTACTATAGTCACCTGAGTGTATTCTACATAACGTAAGAATTACAAGAGCACGAGACAGAAGAGAGAAGAATAATGATGTGTCTATCTTGCTCTACCATCAAAACACACTGCCGCCTTATACGACAACTTACTATTTTTGCACAATCAAAACTTCTCTTTGAGATGCTATTTGATGCTACGTACGGACGCTGAATTCTGTACTGACTATTCAAATGAAAAAGTACGAAGCAACACTGTGGCTATAATTGAAGTATTTATCAAAAAGTATTCATGAGAGAGCTCAGCACAACTGTCCCACTGTTTAGTGATCCGAAGGATTCCCTGTTTCCAAAATTCCAATAGCCGTGGCAGAAGCGCGCCCTCCATTCTGTCCTTCAGTTCGTCGTTCCAGTTGAAGCACGCCCATCCGAGATGTTTTTTAGCGGACCAAACACATGGAAGCAGGACGACATTTCCCTGGTATAGGACAGGTGCTCAAGCTAGTCCCCCTTGACCTACGCCATTACACTCTGTGTAACCTTGGAAAAGTGTGGACGTACATCATCGTGGAGCAGAATCACCCACTCCGTGAGCAGCCCAAGCCGTTTGCTCTTGATGGACTTGCGTAGCCCACTGAGCGTCTAAGACTACACCTAACAGTGGTATTTCCGTGCTCGAGGAATCCGATGAAATCGAACATCGGAAGTCGAAAAAGACGGTGAACATCACCTTGCCTGCTTCGGACGCACCTTTGCGCCTTTTATGCGCTACATTCGCATTCCCACATTTCTCACCACGTTGTCCGAAAGTTTTGTTGTTACGACGTTTCGTACATTTTCATTTCAACTCTGGCAGCTGTCAAACGAGATTCGATTTTCGGACGGCGCTGTTCTTGTGAAACAAATATTTGTTGTGAATTATTAATTTTGGCGTATCGCTTTACTAAAAAATACAAATGCAGTTCTTTTAAAACAGTTATAATCCTTTACTTTCCATGCAATATTTAACGCAAGCATGTCGTTGGCAATACGACTGCTTCTTGCTATACTACAAGATCTGTATTTTCATGTTCCGTATACTAAATTATATGAAACTAACTCGCTATACCATAGATCTCGATACTATTTTATTATAAAGAAATCTGTAAATAAATAAAAATTAAATGAATTACATCGGACTTACAACCGTGAAGTTTAAGTGTGACTTTACAAAATTGCTTAGCTTTGATGTGTGATACATAACTATCATCTCATTTTCTCCATTATAGTAGAAGCAAAGGACTTCCTTTGTAGGCATATTTACCTGTCGTATTGCAACTACTAACCAAGGTATTTTTTCTTGTCTTAGAGGAAGCTTCATCATAATCTTCGTTTCCCATCTATCCAACATCTGGTCGAGTTGGGGTATCAATGGTATTTCGCCACTTTACTCGGTCTTTGCACCATTCTTCTTCCACAATTTTGTTCCATAGCTGGTGTCTCCTTAAACTCATCTTTATTGTGTCAATCCATCTTGTTCTCGGTCTTCTTCTTGGCCTCTTGGCTTCAATTTTGAACTCCATCATTCTTCTTGGAATTCTTTCCTCTCCCATCCTCATCACATGCCAAAACCATTTTAATCTATTCTTTTCAATTTTTTCAGTCAATTTTCCTTCCTAACAACCTCATTTTTTACTCTGTCTCTCCTCGTCTTCGCTAGCACATTTCTCAGAAACTTCATTTCACTGATTTGTATGCTACTCTCCTGTCTTCTAGTCATAGTCCATGTCTCTGAGCCGTAAATTAGTATGGGTGTGAAGTATGTCTTGTATAGCACCAGATTGCACCTCATTGGCACTTCTCTTCCCCACACCAAGCCCCTCACACACTGGTAAAATGTACTACTCTGTTGTATTCTTTTGCTAATTTCTGTCTCCAAACGAGCATTCCCCATTAATACACTTCCCAAATATTTAAAGCTGTCCACTATTTCAATATCCCGTCCCTTAATATGAATTTGTCCCTAGCCCTCTCTACCCACTTTTGTTACCACCATGGTCTTGCTTTTCTCCACAATAAATTTCGTGCCATATTTCTTGACCTTTACATTTAGGATGTCTATTTGTTTTTGTACCTCTTTACTGCTCGTTCCCCACACCAAAGCTTATTACGGTGATTATTCCAAAGCCATATTAGGCTGTGATTGTAGACGTTTGACGTGTCTGTTTTATTTGAGTAGGTTTCCTTATACACCCTAAGAGATAAAAAAAAGAACGACGAACCACGAAGGAATTATCCGAACCAGACGGAAGTTGGTAGGCGTTGCTGGCAAGCCACTGTGATCTTACAATTCAGCAAGATAGTGCCCGCCCACAAACGGCGAGAGTTGCTATCGCTTGTGTTCGTGCTTGCCAAATCCTACATTGGGCAACAAGGTTGTCGGATCCCTCCCTTGTTGAGAGCATCAGGACCATTACGGGCAGGGCCCTCCAATCATCCCAAGAGTTTGGTGCTCTAACGGGATGCCTCAGGAGGATATGCAGACACCACCAATCAATGCCAGGCCGAATAACTTCTTGCATAAGGACCACATGTGGACCAACGCGTTATTGAATTGCTCGGTTTATGAAGCTCTTTCTCTTGCACAAATCATCCATTTTTTATGAAATTTTAATCCTTTATTTGTCTGACATGCACATCACATCTACCCATTTCTGTCACATTCGGATAACTCTTTCGTGCTGTGTAGTTCTATTTTTCCTTTTACCGGTTTTTGTCTTAGAGTGTCTTTGTGTCTTTCCGAACATGTTTGACAGAGATACTCGTGTATCAACTATGATCTACTGACGTTGGGGAGGGATAACATCTCTCTGTTTTATTTATTTATTTTTGATTGCTTTTTCCGTTTTTATTTATATATTACTTTATTCGAAAAAAACCAAAGATAACCAACAGAAAACGTTTCCAGAATGAGATTTTCACTCTTCAGCGGAGTGTGAGCTGATATGAAACTTCCTGGCAGATTAAAACTGGGTGCCGGACCGACTCGAACTCGGGACCTTTGCCTTTCGAGTACTTGCCCGCGAAAGGCCAAGGTCCCGAGTTAGAGTCTCGGTCCGGCACACAGTTTTAATCTGCCAGGAAGTTTCAGAACAGAAAACGTATTTACAGTATAATGTACATTATAAGGGAAAAAAGGAGAGTGGGTAAACAATCGGGGCTATATATTCGTCCATCGCTGGAGCCCAAGGATAGAGGAGGCAGGGGCTGTAATTGAGGCCTGGCCAATGTGCCTCCGGACCCCACCACATTATAATGCATAGGAGTGGAGTGCGTGTGGTGGTTAGGAGAGGTGGAAGAGACGTTTTAGTTATTTAATCCCATTTCAGTTGGTGTGCGGACTAGTGTGCAGTGTAACGGGGCTACATTATGCGGACTGCCTTGTTGGGCGGATACGATGCGCTCGCCTTTGTGACGTCCTCAGAAGAGGGTACGAGCTATGCAAATGCAGCGAGAAAAGTCTGAGAAGAAGTGGTAGGGTGGGAGTGGGGATAAGGCTCACTACGCCCCAGCTGTGCGGGGAGGATATGAATACTCCATGCTAGTAGTTGGCAAACAGGGTCGTTGCTCTAAAGCGCTGTAGGCATTCGTCAACCTGCGGTAAAACCTGGGACCTGATTTGTCGTCTTCGCCATAAAGGCAGCTGAGCGTTCAACCTTTTATCCGAAATATGGAGTCGCTTTAGGCAGCTTGGAAGTGTATGTCCTCAGGAAAGATGAATGTCTTAGGTTTAACCATAGTCGGAAGAATGCTGAGAAAGCAGGCGACCATCTTGCGGCTGAGCTCCCAGATGTCCAGGATCGATTATGGGCATATCAGGCGGTGGATGTCCTCGTCAGGATGTTGGAAGGCGTCAATAATGGGGTGCCAACCGATCTGGTTGCATGTCACTTCAGTTGTGTAGCAATTTTTCCACTGGTAACCGTGTACCATGTTGCTTGAACATACGAGGGGAGGTAAACTTGGTAGACACGGCACCATAAATTTGACATGGGATACTTCTGTTTAGCCGTGCGGGATTATCCGAGCGGTCTAAGGGAAACTGCAGTCCTGGACTGTGCGGCTGGTCCCGGTGGAGGTTCGAGTCCTCCATCCGGCATGGGTGTGTTATTGCCCTTAGGATAATTTAGGTTAAGTAGTGTGTAAGGGACTGATGACATTAGCAGTTAAGTCCCATAAGATTTCACACACATTTGACCACTTTTGTTGTACTTCTGTTTTGCAATGTTGAGCTACACTCGACGTAGCAGAGTGAGATAGGTATAGGAGGACACGTGGTCGAGAGGATGGGATGCACATATCTGTAGGCCGCAATAAAGGACGGGATAGGCGACAAGAAGGAATGAATGTGGTCAACCAGCACTGATGGAAGGAGCGACGCCAGCATGAGGACGTCCACCAAACTGCGTGCGATGGATCTTCCTGGCCCATTGTTTCCACAACGTTCGCATATACAGGCGAGTAGACCAAGTTCTCCCTCCTGCGGTGGGAAGGCCGCTTACAAGCGAAGTCCAGTCGTGTGCAGTAAGGGTAGGACTTGTGTAAAATACACTAGTTTCGAACCAATACGGTGGTCGAGGTAGACCAGCCGCTGAAGAGGGTCGAGACGCTGGAGTAGATTACTGTAGATCTCAGCACGAATACTCTGCAAAGAGTACCGAAAATTACTGACTGTCGTACGCGATGTACTGAAGTGAAAACAATCCCCAGGGACTTAATGATCTGCACCTATGAGAAGGGTGCTAGTTAGGCATCGGGGAGGCCACATCCTATTGGCAGTGCTACAGATTTATTCACATCTACAGCTGCCTGCAAGTAGACCGTATGTCATGATGGCTTCAGTAGTCTGTCGTGTTTCCGCTCTCGAGCGAACCAAGAGGAGCAGATCGTCGGCGTATACTTGACAACGGAATTCCCTTCAGTGAAGATTTCAGGTTTTCAATGAGGCGCTCCAGCGCCAACTCTTTTAGTATGGTCGATACGGACAGCCTTGTCGGACAGATCGCCGTATCAGAACTGGACTTGTTAAGCGACCATTGACTTGTATGTGGAAGCTACCGCTGTCGTATATGGCATGTATGACGTTGAGTAAGGAGGGTGGGAAGCCCATCCAAGTCATCACAGAGAACAGGAAAAGGTGACGTACTTTTTCATATGTGCTATGAAAGTCGTAGCCGCCGGAAAGCGTCATATTGCGGCCAGTGCTACCACATCGCGACATTCGCCAGTTTCATTCTGCATACTGACCTGACCAACTGTGGTTATCTGTTCCGTTCAAAGGATGCTGGGAAGAAGGGGACGAAGATGTGCCGTCATTCGGGCAAAGATTTTGTAGTCCGAATTAAAGAGGGTAAGTGGATGGTAACTGGTGATTCAAAAACCACGGCTTCGCTTATGCATTGGAATAATGATGCCCCTGACAAAGGTAGGATGTGTTACACTTCCTGGCGTGATAAGTTCTTGGAGCTTGCTGGTACATCTCGGGCCGTTAATGGCCAGAAGGCACGATAGAATTCTGTAGGTAAACAATCCATGCCGGGGAATTTGTTAATGGCATCCTTGTCGACAGCAGGCTCCACTTCGCCCTGGTGGTCAGTTCCACCTATTGGGTATTCTCTCTGTCGCGAATGGTGCAGGTGATGTATAGCAAGAGCTGACCAGTGGCTGTCGCATCGGCAGTCCCCGAGCCGTGGATGTTCCGGTAGTGATCGGCGAAAGTTGTGACTATTTAATGTTGTTGAGTGAAGGTTTGTGCCTGTGGTGTGACGAGTTTGGTTATGGGCTGCCGTCGTCTTCGTCGCTTGTCGGTTGCGATATGATGTGGTAGACATCTCGTGACCCATTGAGTCCTGTAGTAGCGTTCTCATGAATACTTCCTGTAGATGACATCGAGCCCTCGTCACTAAGCGCGCCTTAATCCGCTTCCGCACCATCTGAAGGGTCAGGTCCGGCCCTTTGGCGTCTGTCTCAGGGGATGGCATAATAGTCATGTCGTGCCATTGGCATAATAGTTGCGCGTCGGTACCATTCCACCACGTCCTTCCCGTTTGGCGTAAGGACGGCTAGGCGACCGCTAACCACCACTCTAAAGTCGTTCCGAAGATGGAGAATTGTCCTTCACAAGTCGTCCTAGTCTCGGTTACGCGCTGTTGACATTCTGCCTCCTGGAGATGCATGAAGTTGAGTTTCCACGGTGCACGGCGACGCGAGACTCACTGCGACTTGAGGAGATCCATGCAGTTGTATGCACTTTAGTCAGGGAAATCCAGCGGCCATAGTTCAGTGTCTTTGACATCAGATGCTATTCCCTCAGTAGAGGTGAATCCTATCAAGTCGACTTTCCGAATGACTTGTGTTATATGGGGTGCTGCGGATATTTCCAAACTACTCTTATCATGCGTCACTGAGCCGAGGTTCGCCGACGGTACTGCAGAGCTCTTCTACATCTACATCTAAGAGTACATGGATATTCTGTAAATCACATTTAAGTGCCTGGCAGAGGTTTCATCAAACCACCTCCACAATTCTCTATCATTTCAATCGCGTATAGCGACCGGAAAGAACGAATACTTATATCTTTCCGTACGAGATCTGATTTCCCTTATTTTATCATGGTGATCGTTTCTCCCCATTTAGGTCGGTGTCAACAAAGTATTTTCGCATTCGGAGGAGAAAGTTGTCGATTGGAATTTCTTGAGAAGATTCCGTCGCAACGAAAAACGGCTTTCTTTTAATCATGCCCAGCCCAAATCCTGTATATCTGTGACACTCTCCCATATTTCGCGATAATAAAAAACGTGCTACCCTTCTTTGAACTTTTTCGATGTACTCCGTGAGTCGTATCTGGTTAGGATCCCACACCGCGCAGCAGTAT
This sequence comes from Schistocerca americana, assembly GCF_021461395.2. Taxonomy (NCBI): domain Eukaryota; kingdom Metazoa; phylum Arthropoda; class Insecta; order Orthoptera; family Acrididae; genus Schistocerca; species Schistocerca americana. Next base: position 246,681,017 of record NC_060124.1, on the reverse strand, counting down.
TCTAAAAGAGGACGGACAAGCGGAGTGTAGGCAGTCTCCTTAGTAGATCTATTACATTTTCTAAGTGTCCTGCCAATAAAACGCAGTCTCTGGTTAGCCTTCCCTACAACATTTTCTATGTGTTCTTTCCAATTTACGTTGTTCGTAATTGTAATTCCTAGATATTTACTTCAATTTACGGCCTTCAGATTTGACTGATTTATCGTGTAACCGAAGTTTAACGGATTCCTTTTAGCCCTCATGTGGATGACCTCACACTTTTCGTTATTTAGGGTCAATTGCCACTTTTCACACCATTCAGATATCATTTCTGAATCGTTTGCAATTTGTTTTGTTCTTATGATGACCTTATTAGTCGATAAACGACAGCATCATCTGCAAACAACCTAAGACGGCTGCTCAGATTGTCTCCCAAATCGTTTATATAGATAAGGAACAGCAAAGGGTCTACAACACTATCTTGGGGAACGTCAGAACCCACTTCTGTTTTACTCGATGACTTTCTGTCAATTACTACGAACTGTGATCTCTCTGACAGGAAGTCACAAATCCAGTCACATATCTGAGACGATATTCCATAAGCACGCAATTTCTCTAGAAGCCGCTTGTGTGGTCTTGACAAGTATTAGAGTGTGGCGCCTGATCTTCCCGTGGAAAACACATTTAACGTCGCCTCCAAATATGCAACTAGCATAACACCCTGACAACAACAGGGGAATGTCTTCGGAGTAGAGTATGGCTCTCTCCTGATAGAGGCGCAGATGTTGATGATATGCGTGTCCACAGTGGCAAAGGCCATGCCTCTTTCTGGTGGTAGAGTGGTGACATCTGTAACAGGCATTCCTTTACGAACGTGTGCAGCTACTCCCCAGCGAAGGGGGTCACTGGTAGAGTTATCAAGTATGTATCCAGCAATTTGAGGCACAGTTCTACTTTCTATAGGAGTGCAGTGTCAAGGTCCCATGCCCAGATCACGTCTCTTAATACAGATTCTTTCAGCGGCAAACTGATATGGGCGGCATTGATCCTTTCAGTCCAGTGTGACTTGTGGGGCGGTAAGGTTTCGGTATCACGGTGTGGGTGATCTAGGACGAAGAAGAAGGCATCACGTTCTCTTCACCGATTAGTGTCGCCAGATGCCTTCAACCAGACAACCGTCGGATACGTGTTAGGAGGCAACCCGGCCAGGCTGAACGCCTTAGATACACTGTCCAGCGATTGCAGCAAGGAGGAGGTTCCCTGATTTTTGGGTTGGCATTACGTGGGGCCGACGTACGCCGCTAGCGGTCATGGAAGGGGCCGTAACGGCTATACGATACGTGAATGCCATCCTCCGACCGATAGTGGAACCATATCGGCAGCACTCTGGTCGTCTTTATGGACGACAATTCGCGCCCCCATCGTGCACATATTATGAATGACTTTCGTCAGGATAATGACATCGTTCAACTAGAGTGGCCAGCAAGTTGTCCAGACATGAACGCTATCGAACATGCCTGGGACAGATTGAAAAGGGGTGTTCATGGACGACGTGACCCACCAACCACTCTGAGGGATTTCCGTTGAGGAGTGGTACAATCTGGATCAACAGTGCCTTGATGAACCTGTGGATAGTATGCCGCGACGAAGACAGGCATGCATCAATGCAAGAGGACGTGCTACTGGGTATTAGACATACCGGTGTGTACAGCAATCTGGACCACCGCCTCTGAAGGTCTCGTTGTATGGTGGTACAACGTAGAATCTGTGTTGTTCATGAGCAATAAAAAGAGCGGAAATCATGTTTATGTTGATCTGCATTCCAATTTTCTGTACTGGTTCCGGAACTCTGGGAACCGAGTTGATGCAAAACTTTTTTGATTGGTGTAGCACGATTCTGTCAGTCACCCAAGTGTAAACCCACAATAAGACCCTTTTCAAACCCATTCAGGTGATGATAAGTCTGTCTGACACGAGTACGCGGCAACTACGTGCCGTACACAGTGACCACTCAACATCTGAAGCTATTCAAGAGTCTTACCAGGCCTGGAAGCAACACTAAACACAAACAAAACTAAATTACTCTGGTCGTTGGTTTGTCACACCGCGTAACAACTCTACATCATTTACAATTCCGCCGATGCTATGCATGTGTGCTGACTTACATTGATATCTGACCATATCCTCCGGGTGTTTCACTTCTTTTGTCGGGCGGTGTTTTATGCCCACGTAGAACTACGAGGGTGAGTCAAATGAAAACCTTAAATTTGTAATAACATATCAAAATTTCACGCCCTTACCCTGTAACCCGGTAAGCGTGCTACAAACAGCGTGCAGTATGACCTGTAGGTGTTGTGGCAGCCTAGTGCAGATGTACACATACGGTCGCAGAATTAGTATACAGATGCTGCCCCACTTGTGACTTGTACCATGGAAGAGCAGCGTTCTAATTATTCTGTTTTTGCGTAGTGAAGGTGTGAAACCTATTGAAATTCATCGACCAATGAAGGTTCAGTACGGTGATGCATGTTTGTTACAGCAGCAAGTCTACGAATGGAGCAGGAAGTTCGCAAATGGTGTGACTTCAGTGGAAGAGGCTTCTGGTCCAGGTCAGGCAAAACGAGTTGTGACTCCACAGAACATTGCAGCAGTTGAAGCCATAGTAAAGGAAAACCGCCGAGTGACACTGCAGTGCATTTACAGATGAGTCATGGGTCAACACACCACGTTGTGCATGATGTGCTCCAGTTTCACAAAGTGACTGCAAGGTGGGTGCCACGGCAGCTGACTCCTGAAATGAGAGAACGACGTGCTGATGCTTGTGAAGAACTTCTTCGGCATTTGAACGAGAAGGTAATGGCCTCCTTTCAGGAATCGTTACTGGGGACGAAACCTGGGTTCACTTCCACCAACCGGAAACGAAGTGAGCGAGCAAGGAATGGCGCCATTCCTCATCACCAAAACCAAAGAAGTTTCTAACAGCATCAGCAGGGAAGGCTATACTGACTCTCTTTCGTGATGACTAGGTGTTGCGTGACGTTCTTAGGTTAGTTAGGTTTAAGTAGTTCTAAGTTCTAGGGGACTGGTTACCATAGATGTTAAGTCCCACAGTGCTGAGAGCCATTTGAACCATTTGACTCTCTTTTGGGACGAAAAAGGCGTAATTTTGGAGCATTACATGCCTAGACGGACCACTGTCACCAGTGCATCATACACAGATCTCCTAAAAAAAACATCTGCGGCCTGCAATCAAATCAAAGCGACGTGGATTGCTGTCAGCAGGTGTCCTTTGGCAACATGGCAAAGCAAGGCCCCACACTGATCGTACAACAGTTGCAACAATCACAGACCTGCATTCTGAGTGTCTTCCTTATCCATCATACTCACCAGACCTTGCCTCAAGTGATCTCCATATGCTTGGAAAACTCGAAGACGTAATGGGAGGAAAGATGTCCGTTCTGATGAAGAGGTACGCCACGCGGTGCATGAATGGTTGCGCGGACTACCAAAAGAATTTTTTTCTAAAGGAATTTATGCACTTTGTAAGCGCTGGAGGACTTGCATTGAGTGTGGGGGAGATTATGTTGAAAAGTGATACAGCTCTGAAGCACTTCTGCACAATAAATAATATTTAAAAAAATATTAAAGAATATCATTTGACTCACCCTTGTATTTGGAAGGTAGAGAGGTAACAGTGCTATCGCCGGTCGGAGTGGCCGTGCGGTTCTAGGCGCTACAGTCTGAAACCGCGAGACCGCTACGGTCGCAGGTTCGAATCCTGCCTCGGGCATGGATGTGTGTGATGTCCTTAGGATAGTTAGGTTTAAGTAGTTCTAAGTTCTAGGAAACTGATGACCTCAGAAGTTGAGTCCCATAGTGCTCAGAGCCATTTGAACCATTTGAACAGTGACGTCCGACCACAAGGCCCTTAGCTTTGTGCAAGACTGTAGAATACTAAACGACCGTTTGATGCGCTGGGCAATGTTCCTGCAGCAATTTAGTTTCCAAATACGCTACATTAAAGGAACCGAGAATTGTATTGTCGATGCTCTGTCGCGGGTGCTCCTTGGAAAGGAAGACAATGGAGGAGAGGAGACAAGGAACGAATTTCAGCTGCTGTACATTAAAGGATTACCGGGGGAAAAGGAAAACCGTGTGGGCTGCAGGGATATGCGGAGAGCGCAAAATTATGACCCTGAACTGAAGAACATCAAAATGAACTTTGACAGCAAGGGCTACGAAAAAATACACCGCTATTTCCAGATCCACAAGGGTGTACTGTTTCGCAGAAGAGACGAGAAAACGGATCACTGGAGACTGTGCTTCTCAGAAAAATATATGGAACAGCTGACAGATTACGTCGATGTAAGTGACGGTCACTACGGAGCCCAGAAGTGCACGGAACTTGTAGAGCAATACATCCACATTAATAACCTCGCCAGACGAGTACGTGCAGAGCTGGCTGCCTGTGATCGGAGTCAGCGAGTAAAATATTGCACCAGAGCCCAACAAGAGGAAATGCAAAGTATAATACCATATGTTTGGACCACTCAAAGACATAATGGGAGGAAAGAAGTTCCGTTCTGATGAAGAGGTACGCCACGCGTTGCACGAGTGGTTCCACGGACTACCAAAAGAATTTTTTTCTAAAGGAATTGTGCACTTTGTAAGCGCTGGAGGACTTGCATTGAGCATGTGGGAGACTATGTTGAAAAGTGATACAGCTTTGTACCACTTCTGCACAATAAATAATATTAAAAAAAATATTTAAGGTTTTGATTTGACTCACCCTCGTATGAACACGGACAATTAGTTCGAGCAGCACTCTGAAACAGGTGTAAACGGAATCACTGGGGCAGGTCGATCACTGTGATGCAGCGGAAACTGAGTTGAAGGCCGTGGTTAGGCAAACGGGTGGGCGGCAGATGGCAGAGCAAAGCGGGCTGATGTCGGGTGCACTTGTGGGACCAGGGAGGGCACTCGAACTGACGCGTCCGGCCGGCGCCCCTGTGCAGGGAGTTTGCTCGCGGGCTGCCCTAGGCTCTGCGCTCTGGCCGCCGCAGCTACTGTACTGCTATGGAGAGCTCACACACACACACACACACACACACACACACACACACACACACACGCACGCACTCGACGGTCTCCGGGTGGCCCTTTACCCGAGAAACTCTTATGCCCTTCTCTCGAGTGAATATTCAACAGGTTGACATTCTACATATTTGCTCTCTCAAGAAACACGCTGAGTGTCCCAGGGTACAAGAACACTTACTAGTACTTCCCTACATGTACAGATGACATAGTGGCACACAAATGAATATGTATGCCTTCAGAATCCTTAACGCAAAACCACGAAACTACAAATGGCTCTGAGCACTATGGGACTTAACATCTGAGGTCATCAGTCCACTAGAACTTAGAACTAGTTAAACCTAACTAACCTAAGGACATCGCACACATCCATGCCCGAGGCAGGATTCGAACCTGCGACCGTAGCGGTCGTGCTGCTCCAGACTGAAGCGCCTAGAACCGCTCAGCTACACTGGCCGGCCACGATACTACATTTGATTGTGAACCGTGGATTTAATCTTCATAGAATATTATTAAAATTTTATTTTATTTACTAGCGATTCATCAAGAACATTAATACATTTAATCACACTATGTGAGAGTGGAAATCGTTGCCAGGGAGTAACTGATGAAATCATAATCAAATTGCTTTTAACAAATGGAAATTTTATTCCTAAAAGCGTTTTCTTTTTTTTAAAAAAACAAAAAACAGATTTAAAATTATAAGCAGAAAGCAACCTCTAAATATCAAAGTTACAATTTATTCAGAGGCAGAAAGAAACAAGCTTTGACTAAGAGCTTTCGGGCAGAGAACCTTGCCGCCCCCTTTTGACATGGCCGTAGTCACGACCGCTCACAACAACCTCTGAAAGACTACACTGGTGCAAGTCTGCAACACACCAGATTACCTTAATGTAAAGTTTTAACAATTCACACAAGCACACAAACTATGCACCCCGTAGGAGGGACGGAAATGGTACAAAACACTAAAATTAAAAGATTAATTTGCCACCGAAGGTGCAACTTGATTTTAACTTCTAAGAAAAATCTTACGGTGGAAGGTTGGCAACTTTATATACTTAAATGACTATTTAAATAAAAGCCCATGGAATGGAATCTTACATAAAATTATACAAGGTTGGCCAAACCTGCTCTACACTACACATATACCGCCTCTCGAGATGATAGGCAAGATAAAAACATATTTCAGGTATTAGGCCGTCACACTTCAAGCAATAAATTCGTTAACACACCGAATCGGACAGAATTGACAGAGGCAGCTACTAACGTACGGCAGATTGATAGGGAGATTACCGAACAAACCGAACCGCAGGTTGCTCTAAACCGCCCCTACTCCACAAGCGAAAAACGGACCACCCAATTCATAAATAACCACCTTCCCGCGGGTGGGCAAACGGAGAAAAATGGTGGGACGACCCCAAAGCAAAACGGCTGGTGACCTCACCAAGTAAACAAGTAGAATTTAACAAGATTAAATCAAACAACACATCACCAATCACTTAACTCCTAATAAACTGCGAATTCTCGAGAAGACCTGGCGCAGCACCCCCAAATCGCTTTCCCGAATCGTCCGCTGCCTAACCGCTTCAACGGACGCAGGAACGCGCGCTGATCTCCTGTCTCACGGCGTCGCAGCTCACACCGGCCACGCCGATGTCGTGGGTTGGCTCCTGTTGCTCTCGTGTCGACCGCGAAGCCACTACTCCTCGCTCTACGGCGCGGCCCACTGAACTCACGTGGCGACCTCACATACGCCGACCCCCAACGCGGACAAGTCATCTTTTGTCTCAGTGCGCGACCGACCAACCGATCGATCCAACCGCCAATCACCATTGCCTGAGCAACTCGAGCTGACTGGCGGCCTAACGCGCAGACTCAGATGCAGAAACTAAGCCGCGACTGGGCGACCACTCGCTGAGTTCTCTTACTGGCGGAGTGGAAAGACTCTCATTTATCCGGCTGTAAAGAGTGATCCGAACGAAAGACATGCCAACAGTCCGGACGACAGATAGACACTAACTGCCTCACAAATTCGGACGAGAGACAGACTAGCAAGCTGGGGACGAGAGCCTGACCCCAGAATGACTCCAGACTCACCCAGACTGACCAACTGGCGAGTTCATAGCGCCCCTTAAATGCACGTGAACAGGCAACCTTTCCCCTTTCCCACCAGAGGTAGACACCAAAGCTGCGATTGCCACAGCGGCGCCACCACCAGAAACGGAAGGCGACTGCTTCACACTACGCGCTGCGGCGCGCCCTTCAAAACAGCACTTTTTACCACGGCTCATATTTTCTAAGATGATTTTCCTCATCACAGCGCACTTAATGACAGTCATACCTGAAAACACTCCGACAGCTGCTAAGTTAATCTCTTCAGTGTGCAGCCAGTTTCGATTAACAACGTCATCACCAGGGCACAATACGGTGTAATCCATCCCGATTTTGATCATGACCAGTCTGTTTCGATTAGGACGAGTAACATCAAACTATCTCATTCAAATGCCAGATGAATGGAAATTTGATATTACATGTTTAAAAATTGAGAAAAAACGGCTGTTTTCGAAATCGTGAGAGGGTCATACATCTAAATCCACTCAGGTGATATTTTGTGATCTGATTAACTCATTAACAGAAACTGAAAGTGGGATAAAGAGATTCCCTTCGCAACTGTCGGGGTGTTTTCCTACCGTCTTTGACTGTGCTGAGGGGAAAATTACCTACTGTAAGTGTGCTGGTTCTGTGTTGGCAGCGCTGTGTAGTGCTTTGGATTGGATCTCTGACTGTGCTTTCTTTGTAAGAGACTCTGTGGCTGGTTGGACTCGATGTTGGAAGTTAATCGCCAGTACTGTTGAGCAGTTGGAAGTTGGTCGCCAGCAGTGATGGAAGTACTGGCGGGCAGTCGGAGGTGAGCCGCCAGCAGTGGTGGATGTGGGGAGAGAGATGGCAGAGTTTTGAGAGCGGACGATATGGACGTGTGTCCGTCAGAAAAAGGAAATTTGTAAGACTGGATGTCATGAACTGCTATATGATGTGTTGGTAAATGTGCCAACACCTTGTAGATAGAGGCGGCCTAAATGCACGCTATCTAACGCAGACGGGCGTGAATTCTGGAACAGGATAAGTAGTGAATTCTAATAAGAAAAGTATGCAGCTCCTCGAATACTTAACTTTATTCTATCCTTGTGGTACATCGCTCTTGATAATACAAATAAGACTATCTTCAGATACGGTTAATGGCGCCTTGCTAGGTCGTAGCCACGGACTTAGCTGAAGGCTATTCCAACAGTCTCTCGGCAAATGAGAGAAAGGCTTCGTCAGTGTAGTCGCTAGCAAAGTCGTCGTACAACTGGGGCGAGTGCTAGTCCGTAATTCGAGACCTGCCTTGTGGTGGCGCTCGGTCTGCGATCACACAGTGGCGACACGCGGGTCCGACATGTAATAAATGGACCGCGGCCGATTTAAGCTACCACCTATCAAATGTGGTGTCTGGCGGTGACACCACACTATATATATGATGACTTTTGAACATTATTAAGTTAAATACGTTGTTTTTTCTCCATCAAAATCTTTCATTTGCTAACTATGCCTATCAGTAGTTAGAATCTTTTATTTAGCTGGGAGTATTGGCGCTCGCTGTATTGCAGTAGTTCGAGTAACGAAGATTTTTGTGAGATAAGGTATAGGTTATTGTTAGTCAGGGCCATTCTTTTGTAGGGATTATTGAAAGTCGGACTGCGTTGCGCTAAAAATATTGTGTGTTAGTTTAGTGATGATCAGAATAACTAAAGAGGAAACTGTCTGAGTACGTTGAGTTTTGCTCGGCTGTTTGAAAATCTAATAACGTATGAGTTTTTCCAGCACTGTCATTATTTACATTCAAAAGGGAAGTTTCACTACCTAAGACAGTTTTGATTTTCGCATATTTCATTATCTTCGAATACATCTTTTTTATGGTTTCACAGAGACATTACCACTTCGTACCTTGACTTCTTAGATGTAAAGGGTGAAGCGGTAATTTTCTCTTAATTTCCGCGTTAAAAGGGTTCTGAGCACTAGGTTCTTTGAACCTCCTTAGATATTGGTTACTTTTTTACAGTTCATTTGATGTTACATACTCTTCCAGTAGGTTTTACATTTTTGTCACATAGGTTTTACATTTCTGTCACACAACGTCACATTACTTTTTCTCTTTTTTTTAATTTATGAACATACATTACTTCGTTATGTCTTTGGGGTACCTCGATAATAGCGTACGATGCCATACCTCTGAGGCGAATCAAGAAGTCTTGTAAGGGGCCTTAGTGTTTCAATGGTAGCAAATTGTTTTTGTGTGGGCCATATCTACATCTACATCTACATCCATACTCCGCAAGCCACCTGACGATGTGTGGCGGAGGGTACCTTGAGTACCTCTATCGGTTCTCCATTCTATTCCAGTCTCGTACTGTTCGTGGATAGAAAGATTGTCGGTACTCCTGTGTGGGCTCTAATCTCTCTGATGTTATTCTCATGGTCTCTTTGCGAGATATACTAGGAGGGAGCAATATAGTGCTTGACTCCTCGGTGAAGGTATGTTCTCGAAACTTCAACAAAAGCCCGTACCGAGCTACTAAGCATCTCTCTTGCAGAGTCTTCCACTGGAGTTTATCTATCGTCTCGCGATTACTAAATGATCCTGTAACGAAGCGCGCTGCTCTCCGTTGGATGTTCTCTATCTCTTCTGTCAATCCTATCTGGTACGGATCCAACACTGGTGAGCAGTATTCAAGCAGTTGGCGAACAAGTGTACTGTAACCTACTTCCTTTGTTTTCGGATTGCATTTCGTTAGGATTCTTCCAATGAATCTCAGTATGGCATCTACTTTAACGACGATTAATTTTATATGGACATTCCATTTTAAATCATTCCTAATTCCTACTCCCAGATAATTTATGAAATTAACTGCTTCCAGTTGCTGACCTGCTATATTGTAGTTAAATGATAAAGGATCTTTCTTTCTATGTATTCGCAGCACACTACACTTGTCTACATTGAGATTCAATTGCCATTCCCTGCACCATGCGTCAATTCGTTGCAGATCCTACTGCATTTCAGGACAATTTTCCATTGTTACAACCTCTCGATATACTACAGCATCATCCGCAAAAAGCTTCAGTGAATTGCCGATGTTATCCGCAAGGTCATTTATATATATTGTGAATAGCAAAGGTCCTACGACACTCCCCTACGGCACACCTGAAATCACTCTTACTTCGGAAGACTTTTCTCCATTGAGAATGACATGCTGAGTTCCGTTATCTAGGAACTTCCCTGATGGTCTCCCTGTGCAGTTCTTGATGGAGATTCCTAATTTTTGCCGCTCTAGGTGCTGCAAGGACTAACCTTAGACATAAGTCTAGAAAGTTTTTTTTGCGGTTTGAGATTGCTGTTACAAGTGATCCCCCAGGAGGAGCATCCATGTCAGATTGATGGCAGGATCGTAGGTGCAAGATGCTGTTGCGATTTCACGGAACATGGTACTTGAAGAGGAGTTCCGCTCCGATATCCCTCCCATGTGTTTAATATGATTTGTGCAAGGGAGTACGATGTTGTATAGTGTGAGACAGACTCTGGGTCCGGGTGGAAGCCGAGTAAACACAATGGCCTGCATCTTCTCCGTATTCAGGTTAATGTGGTTTGTTGCTGTTCGTAACTGAATAAGGTCAAGTTGACTTTGGAGGCGTCGTATCGCTGCATCGACTCTGTGGCTGCTGGTAAGAATCGCTGCATCGTCCGCGAACTGCGCAAGGACAATTTGTGGATGTGAAAGCAGGACACTCACGTACAGGACGAATTAAATCGGGGCAGAACAGGACCTTAATGGCTCTGAGCACTATGGGATTTAACATCTATGGTCATCAGTCCCCTAGAACTTAGAACTACGTAAACCTAACTAACCTAAGGACAGCACGCAACACCCAGCCATCACGAGGCAGAGAAAATCCCTGACCCCGCCGGTAATCGAACTCGGGAACCCGGGCGTGGGAAGCGAGAACGCTACCGCACGACCACGAGATGCGGGCAGAACAGGACCTTGAGGGATGCCTTCTGGCAGTTATTGAATGCTGGACCGCTGTCAATAACCTTCGTGCAGTGGTCTGGGATGGTGGAGACATCATACAGTTTGGTGAGCAGCTTATTTTACCATACTCGATCATATGCCTTTTCAGTATCGAGAAAGGCCGCCTTAGTATACTTCCCATGGTTCATATTTAGAGCTATGTACTTTGTAACCCAGAGGAGCTGGAGTTTGGCCGACAGGCGTGGCTTTAAGGTGAAGTGGTCTGGGCTTATCACGTGCCCTTTGGTGAACGCTAGTCGGAGTTGTTGGAGTACGGTCTGTTACAACAGTATGGAGGGTGTTGGGAGGAGGCTGATGGACCAATGGGTTTGCAGTTTGCAATGGTCCTTCCCCGGATCTGGTAGTGGTTCTATCCGAGCAATCCTCCAGTTGGAGAGGAAGTATCCTATACAGATTATCAACACCAATGGTTTTGTGGCAGCTTCTTCAACTATTCGTTCGTTATACCATTCGGTTCAGCGTTTCAGTGGTTGTCGCATCGTCATACAATCGAGCGGACATCCACTGGTGTCGTTAGTGGTGGTTCAGTCTGTCCTGCCATCTGTCGGAAATCTTCTGCCTGGCGTCATATTCGTATCTTCTCCTCTTCGGTGGTGTCCACACATGCTAAGCCGTTTTGTGCCATAAGTCGTAGCAAAATGTTCTGTCTTGCTCAGTCGATCAAAAACTGGACCCGCTGGTCTCGAAAACGCCATTATCGTAGATCTTGGGTTTCGGAGGGCCCAGAGTGGACCCCATTCATCCCTGGTTTAAGGTGAGATCAGCTACCTTACATTCTAACTTTACCCGGCAAAATTCAACGACTCTGTATGGACCTCAGGGTTACAGAGTTGCTGTCAGCGTTTTCGTACCTGGCCAGTGATGAAAACTCTCGACTGTATAACGCGCGCGGCTCAGTTGCGATAGTAGCCCGGCAGTAAACCCTTAGAATCTTCCCAGTCAAAACAAAGACAGCTTCCTCTGTAAGTACTGTTTTCGATACACCTGCTGAGGACGAATATTGTAGCTGAGGAAAGCCTGGTGGTCTGGTGTACTCGGGGACACAGCTCTTTCATTGCCTCTGTGATGATACCGACCAACGGACTGTGATCAGACGTTAAGTCATTAATGGTTTGAAGGCGCAGGTCGAGTCTTACATTTTTGTGATAGCGATGTCCAACACGTCGGGTCTGTGGGCTGCGTTGATTGGGACATGAGTCGGATCTTCTGGTCTGAATGTGATGGCTTCCTGTCATACCTCCAATCCAAACAACTGGTTCCCTCACGGGTTGGTGCGGCGCGAACTCCATGAGAAGTGCTTAGTGCTGAGATCCCCATAGAGCAGCATTCTCTCACGTTGAGCAAGTATCAACGGAAGGCCATCCCCGACAACTGACCTATGAGAGCTGAGATACGTCGTAACCAACCTAATGATTCCACAACGTAATGATTCCTGCAGCTGCTTCCAGAGATGTAAATCGTGGTATCGCAAGAGGAACTTGTGTGACTGATCGTATGATACAAATGGCCTTGTCCCCATCGGCCATTTGCTCTGTCCATAATGTCCAAGCTGAAGGGTCAGGTGGTGTGGAGATGCAATTCTCTTCAGGAATAGAATATATATTTTAAAATGCGTGAGGAAATCCTCAAGTTACACGTAGAGGAATGTTCGTCTTCGCAATTTATACATTTGGCCTTTCGGTATAGATATTCTTTGCAAGCCTTGAACGGGTCGTGGACCATGCACTTCGAACACCGTGGTGGCAAGTGGCAATAACTCGCTGTATGGAAGAAAAGGTGACGTCTTCTGCATTGTGGAGCCCCATCTTTTGTTCGATATGTTTCAGTTAAATGCTTGGTGTCAAGAAGATGCTGGACGTCATATACCGACCGATCTTTCGACATCTTTTTTCAGTTCACTGTTACAGACGCAGATGTTGCCCTGAAGATTGGATGGTCACAGGTGGTGTCTTCGCTGGCTGTATTGGAGGGTTTTGCGTCGGTGCAGGGTTTGAGTCGCTGCTCGTTACAGCTGCGCTCCGTTCTGTAAACACCTCGATCGGATCATCGCCAGGCTATAGCGGTGCATATTTGCCTGAGGTAGGCACAGGGTGCTGTAGTTTCGCGATGTCCTCCGCTTCATGCGAGTTTTTGCTTTTTCTTTACAATCGTTGAGGCACAAGCAGTTGAAACTCTTAGTCCTCGTCCTGACTGGATGGTTCAGTATCGTCGTGGATCGATATGTTCGGTTGTTCACGATCTGACGAATTTGGTAACTCCGCCGATTCCGCGATATTAGGTACAATGTCCTCTCCGTTATCAATGGTAAGTGGTATTTTTTACTTCTGGCTGCGAGTCATTTAGCAAGTTCGTCTCGGAAGCTTCTGTCCTGAGTGATGATACAGTGGTTTGGTACCACTAACAGTTTCTGGGAAGAAAAACTGTGTAGTTGTAGGGTTGTCATTTTGCTTGATTGCGCCTGCCATCTTCCCGACCGCGACCTGTTTCTGAGATGGCGGGGGCTGACCTCCCTAAGGTGGAGCCCCGGCGCAACACTGTCCTATGCGCGAGCAGCTCCTTCGTGTAGCGTGTCCACTGAATGGCTCGTCACAAGCCGATGTCCGCCCGCCGTTGCCAGGATCGTCTTAAGTGCAGCGGCCGATGGGGCGGGCAGCGGGGCCAGCCCCCTGGGACAACGATCGGCTAACTCTTTCACGGCCGAGGTGGCTGCTTCGGCCTCGCAAGCACTCCCTCCTGCGTGACACCGTACACTCGACTATGCCAAATGCATATCTGTTCCTATCTGTTCTGTGGCGTAATTCAGCTGCCCTTACCGATGGGTTTAATGCAACGCCCAACACCTTTAAAAACCACGCGTGAGACTTTCATACACTACTGGCCATTAAAATTGCTACACCAATATTGAATGCGGATGATAAACGGGTATTCATTGGACCAATATATTATACTAGAACTGACATGCGACTATATTTTCACGCAATTTGGGTTCATAGATCCTCAGAAATCAGTACCCAGAACAACCACCTCTGGCCGTAATAATTGCCTTGATACGCCTGGGCATTGAGTCAAACAGAGATTGCATGGCGTATACAAGTACAGCTGCCCATGCTGCTTCAACACGATACCACAGTTCATCAAGAGTAGTGACTGGTCTATTGTGACCAGCCAGTTGCTCGGCCACCATTGACCAGACGTTTTCAATTGGTAAGAGATCAGGAGCTGGCCACGGCAGCAGTCGAACATTTTCTGTATCCAGAAAGGCCCGTACAGGACCTGCGACATGCGGTAGTGCATTATCCTGCTGAAATGTAGGGTTTCGCAGGGATCGAATGAAGGGTAGAGCCACGGGTCGTAACACATCTAAAATGTAACGTCCACTGTTCAAAGTGCCGTCAGTGCGAACAAGAGGTGACCAAGACGTGTAAGCAGTGGCACCCCATACCATCACGCTGGGTGATACGCCAGTATGGCGATGACGAATACACGCTTCCAATGTGCGTTCACCGCGATGTCGCCAAACCCGGATGCGATCATGATGATGCTGTAAACAGAACATGGATTCATCCGCAAAATTACGTTTTGCCATTCGTGTACCCATATTCGTCGTAGAGTACACCATCGCAGGCGCTTCTGTCTGAGCGTAGCCGAACTGTTCGTTCAGATGGTTGTTGTCCTGCAAACGTCCCCATCTGCTGACTCAACGATCGAGATGTGGCCGCACGATCCGTTACAGCCATGTAGATAAGATGCCAGTCGTCTCGACTGCTAGTTATTCGAGACCGTCGTTCGGTATTACCCTCTTGAACCCACCGATTCCATATTCTGCTAACAGTCATTGGATCCCGACCAACGCGAACAGCAATGTCGCGATACGATAAATCGCAATCGCGATAGGCTACAACCCGCCCTTAATCAAAGTCGGAAACGTGAAGGTACGCATATCTCCTCCTTACACGAGGCATCACAACAACGTTTCACCAGGCAACGGCGGTCAAGGGCTGTTTGTGTATGAGATATCGTTTGGAAACTTTCCTCATGTCAGCTCGTTGTAGGTGTCGCCACCGGCGCCAACCTTGTGTGAATGCTCTGAAGAGCTAATCATTTGAATTTCACAGCATCTTCTTCCTGTCGGTTGAATTTCGCGTCTGTAGCACGTCAACTTCGTGGTGTACCAATTTTAATGACCAGTCAATCATACACACTGTTGCCCCTGCAACTACTGAAAAGGCTGCTGCCCCTCTTCAGGAACCACGCGTTTGTCTGGTCTCTCAACAGATACCCGTCCGTTGTGGTTGCACCTACGGTACGGCCATCTGTATCGCTGAGGCACGCAAGACTCCCCATGAACGACAAGGTCCATGGTTCATAGGGGGGGGGGGGGGGGGGTTGACGAAGTTAAATTACTTTAAATTTTATACTGAGATGCATTTTCGCTGGAGGCAACTGTTATCGAGTTATTCGACAAAAACGCGTTAGTAGACAATTTTTGTACATATTGCTTGAATAATTCAAAAACTACCGCCTCTATGGAAAACATGTCCCAGCAAAAGTTTAACAGAAATATATCTCCTACAAAAAGGTAGTGTCCACAAATTCTGTTGTACTAACAGTTTGTACATCACACTTGCGAGAATATGAAAATCCTCGTGCGTTATTTGAAGGTGTTGCCGGGTGGCATAAAGCCCGTGGGAGGGGCAGCTGAGTCACCCTGTACACACAGTCCATCAAATATGTTTCAGGACTGTTTCTTCCTGGCGTATAAGTGATGTTACCGCAGTAACTAAGGTTACAGCTTGAGCTATTAACTGTAAACAACAGATGTGCGTTCGACTGTTTGTTGTAAGCAGACAGAGTTAAGTTGTGGATATGTTGCCTTAGAGTGTCAACGTTCTTGTCTCACTTATCAGAAAGGGGAAACATCCGTAAATCAAGTGTTCAATGCGTTCTCCAGCATGTTTTGCAGAAGAAAGACATGAATGCAATGTTCGTTGCACATCCAGTCACTTCCGAACAAAATCAATGATCCACTGTCGCCTGCTGTGACTTGATCGATGTGTGAAACGTAGAAATCTAAGAATTTTTAACATGTTGCAGCGCTGTCAGCAACTGTGATAAATTAATAAGTCAAAAACCCACCTCAGTTGCGAAATGTTATTGGTCTTTACTCAGGTTTCAGCTAGAATAATCTAGCCTACCTCAGAAGCATAAAAAGAACTAATACATGCCAGAATAAGGCACGGTAAAAACATAAAAAGGTAAAGTACCAAGGTACAATGTCAAGCTTCGTTACTTAGCTGACGAACAGACTCGGCCCCACTTCGTTTTTTTAAACTAACGAGCTTAACGTCTAAGTAGATTTCTTATCAGTTAATAAGGTCTCGCTTTACAGTTAACGCTCATCGGGATTCTATCTACACAGTTACTTGTTCTCTCACAAATTTAGGGTTTAACATTATAGATAATTTTCCAGTACATATCAAAGACAGCCAATGGTAGGTAGCTTTGACTTTCCGTGCGCGCATGCGCGTCATCCGCCGTCTTGCTCGGTACATGTCCGCGGGCTACAGTCAGTTCAAACGTAGCGTCCGCGGCTAAACGACCGCTTTCCACGTAGCAGACGTGTTCCATCAGGTTCGGATGAAACGAATTTGGTGGCCAAGACTCCTATGTGGGTCCACCATCATTCCCCTGCAGTACGAATCAGGCATTACAATCGGTCAGTTGTCCTGATGGAAGATGCCATAGTTGTCAGGGATGACATGAAACATATTTTTATTCAGGTCACCTGCAACGATGTCCATGTGGTCAACAAATGTCATGGCGCCTCCGATTACCACCGTAATTGCCTTGGAATTTTCCATGTCATGTGTGTTAAGGCTTGGGATATTTAAATCGTAATTTTAAGAAGCACCAAGCGTATTTGTGACAAAAACTGCCGTTTCCTTCAGGTCGCATTGACATTTATCCCAGCCGGCCAGAGCGCCCGAGCGATTCTAGGCGCTGCAGTCTGGAATCGCGTGACCGCTACGGTCGCAGGTTCGAATCCTGCCTCGGGCATGGATGTGTGTGATGTCCTTAGGTTAGTTAGGTTTAAGTAGTTATAAGACCTAGGGGACTGATGACCCCAGATGTTAAGTCCCATAGTGCTCAGAGCCATTTGAACCATTTGAACCTCTCTCTCTCTGTTGCTGCTACGCTGGAGCGTAAACGCCACGCAGAAAACTCTTTGGCCCTATCAACAGGCTGCGCCACCGTCGCTATCACTTCTCTCTGTTAGCGTCCCTCTCCTTGTCTCACATTTTGTCGCAGAGAAAGAACTTCCTACTTTTTACTGAACTGATTTACATCCTTGTAAGGCCCACGATAGTACTAAATGTAGTAGATGTTTACTTTGTCTAAAATATAATGTTGCAATCTTATTCATCAATAAATATAAGAGTCCAAGTGTGTCTAAAACAATATAAAACGCCTCGGTTCGAATTTGTCTCTTAGGTCTTCCGCCCATGACGATTCGATCTTAGTGACGCTCCCCTCACCATCTCTTTGTCTCCTCTTTAAAAGAATCAAAGGTATCAGTCTTTGTACCCTTAAGCCGTATTGCGCCAGATCTGAAAACTTTTGAGGATGAGATTTTGTGTCAAAATATAGCAGAACCATTACACCCCCCCCCTCGCCGCCCCCCCCCTCCCTGCCCCAGTAAAAGCATAGTACTGACACACCTGGCCTGCGTCCACGACGCATAGCACGTTTAGTGGAGCTATTCGATGGTGAATAGTGTGTCTGTATGTGGCAGTCGACCTTTTGCGATAAGAATGATGATTTATCAGACCAGGTGACACGTTTCCACTGATCCACCGTTGAATCCCTAGGACGGCGCAATCGTAACTTGCTATGTCGTTCGCTCAGTGTGGGACCATGTAGGATTTGGCTGCTGTACAGGTCCATGTTCAACTACGTGTGTTGAATGGTGTGGTTAAAAAAGCTTGTGCTTGTGCCATCATAGAACTTCGTCGAAAGATCTGTCACAGATCAACAGCCATCCCGGTTTACGGAGCAGGGAAGCCAACAGTCACTACGTTCTGCACACGTCCAGTACATTTTGGCCTGCCCGTGGTTTCGTCGACCTTCAGTCATTTTCCATGGATGCTCGTAACAATACCATACCAAAAGCCGACAAGATATGCCATCTCCACGACTCTCGTTGCAAGGCGCTAGGTCTTAACTGTTTTCCCTTTGTCGAATCCGCTTATTTCAGTGGAGTTCCACGTTTACTTATTTGAAGCATAGCTCTTATTTCATGATCATCAGTGCAGCTATAAATGTAAAAATAACTATTTCTCACAAACTGGTTTGTTTTGTAATCAGCCTTATGCAAACACAATTAGTTTATTTTTATATTTACCCAGACACGTTTCGACACCAATATGTCATCTTCTGTGAGTCAAATTTGTATTTCTTACAATTACATCACTAACTGAACTGTATTATTATACATCGATGTTAGTGCTCGTTTTCGTTTTTTTTTTTTTGTTTTTTTTTTTTTTTTACTTTTACAAAACCAGGGACAATGTTATTACTTAGACAGATTTTGTTAAACCTGATGTTGAGGATAGTTTTATGCAGTTGCAATGTTGTATTCTTGTATTTGTTGTAGAGCTCCGTGGGAAATGCTTGATTTGGCTTTGAGATACTCATTTTACTAAGGTTTGAAGCTCCTCTTTTCATCTTCCGTGTTTGCGATTTAAAAACTGGATTGTTTTGGGATCAGCCTTATGCAAACACAGCTATGTAAGGGTCTACGGGTTGCACGTAGCCGTCCAGTACGTAACAGCCGCGCTGATTAGCCGAGCGGTCTAAGGCGCTGCAGTCATGGACTGTGCGGCAGATCCCGGCGGAGGTTCGAGTCCTCCCTCGGGCATGGGTGTGTATGTTTGTCCTTAGGATAATTTAGGTTAAGTAGTGTGTAAGCTTAGGGACTGATGACCTTAGCAGTTAAGTCCCATAAGATTTCACACACATTAAAAAAAAAAGTGCGTAACAGGCGCTCGCCAGTGGACCTATCTTAGAATGTCGACAGTTTACTTGGTCAGTAGACGTGCGTCCGGCCGCAGTGCACCATAGGAGAGTAAGCCACTGGCCGCCGTCCGCAGCACGCATTATAACTGGTGCGGCCTCGGGCACGAATATGTTTTTTTTTTTTAGCTCACCATGGAGCCTTTCGATACCACCGTAATTAGCCGGTGTTAGGATGTCAGACAAAGTGATGATGTGTGCCTGTAGCGTGCGTGTTTTATAATCAGTCTTTTGTAAATAAACTGTTTAATCTTACTTCTCGGTGTTCGCGTGTTCTGTACCTCAGGGACCCACTGCTTAAGAATCCTGACAAATATTTCTAATTATCATCTGGGGATAATAACACAAACAACCTCCTTATAACTAGTTTATTTTTATAATTATCAAATGGTTCAAATGGCTCTGAGCACTATGGGACTTAACATCTGTGGTCATTAGTCCCCTAGAACTTAGAACTACTTAAACCTAACTAATCTAAAGACATCACACACATACATGCCCGAGGCAGGATTCGAACCTGCAACCGTAGCAGTCGTGCGGTTCCGGACTGAGCGACTAGAACCGCTAGACCACCGCGGCCGGCTTATAATTATCCAGACATGTTTCGACACCAATGTGTCATCTTCTGTGGGTCAAATTTTTATTTCTTGAAATTATATCGCTAACTGAACTGTATTATTATACATCGAATTTAGTGCTCGTTTTCGTCATTTTTCACTTTTACAAAAGCAGGGGTTAAGTTATTACTTAGATTTTGTTAAACCTGTTTTGAGGATAGTTTTAAGAAGTTTCACTGTTGTATTCTTGTATTTGTTGTAGAGCTGCGTGGGAAATGCTTGGCTTGGGTTTGAGATACTCATTTTACTAAGGTCTTAAGCTCCTCTTTTCGTTCTTCCGTGTTTGCGACTTAAAAACTGGGTTGTTTTGAAATCAGCCTTATGCAAACACAATTAGGTTATTTTTATATTTACCCAGACATGTTTCGACACCAGTATGTCATCTTCTGTGGGTCAAATTTTTATTTCTTAAAATTACATTGCTAACTGAAAACAACCCAGTTTTTAAATCGTAATCACGGAAGAATGAATAGAGGCGCCTCAAAACTTAGTAAAATGGGTAACTTTTTTTACAGTAATGTACCTCAACTGGTAGAAATTTGACCCTTACAAGATCAAAGTTTGCCTGTCTGTCTTGTGTCGGACGCTTAGGACCCCTTTTCCCTAGGAAGGGGCAGAGGTACCAAGTTTATGTCAAATGCTGAGGTCCACGGTCCCTTAGCGGTGTATACAATTTAAGCTTCTAATTCAAGGCAATCAAAAAATCGGCCATGTATGACATATATATTGATACTTCTATACTCAACCAGCAAAATCTGTCGATGAACTATCTGTACACAAGGCGGGTACGGCGGTCTAGACACAAGACGCGTGGCTGGAAAATAAAAAGGGGCGGGATAGAATTTCACTCGCGCTGTGGAATTTTCAGTCTCCATTTTAACACCGCTTTCACCTTTCAATGATGTAAGGAGTGGACAGAAACAACACGCGATCTGGATTCCACATTTAACTGAAGGTCCCCTTTCCCGATTGGGTAACTGGGGTACGTTAGGGACATAGTCAGCAACACGCAAGTACCTAAGTGGTATCCAATAGAGAAACCTGCATCAGCCTACTAAGCAACAGAAGTTGTTATCGTTATCTACATACATAATTAAGTTTATACCGAACTCTCACCACGCGAGTCCTACTCGCATTTGGTGGGTTTTTATTAATGTGCAACATCCACATCTACACCTACGTGTGCCGTCCGGAGTGGCCGAGCGGTTAAAGGCGCTACAGTCTGGAACCGCACGACCGCTACGGTCGCAGGTTCGAATCCTGCCTCGGGCATGGATGTGTGTGATGTCCTTAGGTTAGTTAGGTTTAAGTAGTTCTAAGTTCTAGGGGACTTATGACCACAGCAGTTGAGTCCCATAGTGCTCAGAGCCATTTGAACCATTTTTTTACACCTACGTGATTACTCTACTATTCACAGTAAAGTGCCTGGCACAGGGTTCAATGAACCACCTTCATGCTGTCTCTCTATCGTTCCACTCTCGAACGGCACGCAGGAGAAAATTTCTCTTATTTTATCGTGATGATCATTTCTCCCTATGTAGGTGGGTGCCAACAGAATGTTTTCGCAATCGGAGGAGAAAAATGGCGATTGAAATATCATGAGAAGATCCCGTCGCAACGAAAAACACCTTTGCTTTAATGATTTCCACTCCAATTCACGTATCATGTCTGTGACACTGTCTCCCCTATTTCGCGATAATAAAAAACGAGCGGCTCTTCTTTGTACTTTTTCGATGTAATCCATCAGTCCCACCTGATGCGGATTCCACACCGCACAGCAGTACTCCAGAATTCCAGAATAGGGCGGACAAGCGTAGTGGATGCAGTCTCTTTGCTAGACCTGTTGCACTTTCTAAGTGATCTGCCAATAAATCGCAGTCTTTGGTTTGCTCTACCCACAATATTATCTATGTGATCGTTCAAATTTAGGTTATTTATAATTGTAATCCCTAAGTATTTTGTTGAAATTACAGCTCTCAGATTTGTGTCGCACATCGCGTAATCGAAATTTAGGTGATTTCTTTTAGTACTCATGTGATTAACTTTACACTTTTATTTATTCAAGGTCAATTGCGACTTTTCGCAACATGCAGATATCTTATCTAAATCATTTTGCAAGTCGATTTGACGATCTGATGACTTTAAAAGACGGTGAATGACAGCATCATCTGCAAACAATCTAAGACGGCTTCGCAGATTGTCTGCTATGTCGTTAATATAGATCACGAACAATAGAGAGCCAATAACACTTCCTTGGGGAACGCCGGATATTACTTGTGTTTTACTCAATGACTTTCCGTCTATTACTACGAACTGTGACCCTTCGGACAGGAAATCACGAATCCAGTCGCACAACTGAGGCGATACTCCGTAGGCACGCAGTTTCGTTAGAAAACGCTTTTGAGGAACTGTGTCGAAAGCCTTCTGGAAATCTAAAAATATGGAATCTATTTGACATCCACTGTCGATAGCACTTATTACTTTATGAGTATAAAGAGCTAGTTGTGTTTCACAAGAACAATATTTTTTTAAACAGTGCTGACTATGTGTCAATAAATCGTTTCCTTCGAGGTACTTCATAATGTTCGAATACAGTACATGTTCTAAAAACCTACTGCAAATCGACGTTACTGATATAGGCCTGTAATTCAGCGGATTACTCCTCCTTCCCTTTTTGGGTATTGGTGTGACTCGAGCAATTTTACAGTCTTTAGGTACGGATCTTTCTGTGAGCGAGTGGTTGTATATAATTGCTAAATATGGAGCTATTTTATCAGCATACTCCGAGAGGAACCTGACTGGTATACAATCTGGACTGGCGGCCTTACCTTTATTAAGTGATTTAAGCTGCTTTGTTACACCGAGGATATCTACTTCTATGTTTCTCATCTTGGCAGTTGTTCTTGATTGGAATTCAGGAATATTTTGAAACGTCCCCTAAGAACAATTATACATGACTGTGCTTAAACTGACACACAATATTTTTTAGCGCAACGCAATCTGACTTTCAGTAATCCCTACAAAACAATGGCCCTGACTAACATTAACCAATACCTTTCCTGAATCACTTACCTCACAAAAATCTTAATTACTCGAACTACTACAATACAGCGAGCGCCACTACTACCAGCTAAATAAAAGATTCAAACTACTGAAGGAACTAACTACTGATAGGCATAGTTAGCAAATGAAATATTTTGATAGAGAACAAACAATGTATTTACCTTAATAGTGTTCAAAAGTCATAATATATATAGCAGTTCATGACATCCATTCTTACAAATGGACTGTTTCTGATGGACACACGTCCAGATCATCCGCTTTCAAAAATCCGCCATCTCACTTCCCCACATCCACCACCGCGGACGGCTCACCTCCAACTGCGCAACGCTACGCACTTTTAACAGCCAACTGCCCAACACTACAATGGCAAACAACAATGCAAACTAGCCACAGTCTGCACACAGCACAACCAGTGATTTTCACACAGAGCGCTACGTGGCGTTACCAATAAGAAAACCTAAACAGCCTACTTACTTGCTAACGCCGTCGCCACGTAGCGCTCTGTATGAAAATCACTGGCTGTGCCGTGTGCAGTCTGTGGCTGACTGGTATTGTTGTAATACTGGCCATTGTAGTGTTGGGCAGTTGGCTGTTAACAGCGCGTAGCGTTGTGCAGTTGGAGGTGAGCCTCCAGCAGTCGTGGATGTGGGGAAGTGAGATGGCGGATTTTTGAGAGCGGATGATCTGGACGTGAGTCCATCAGAGACAATACATTTGTAAGACTGGATGTCATGAACTGATATATACGAGGGCAGTTCAATAAGTAATGCAACACAATTTTTTTCTCGGCCAATTTTGGTTGAAAGAACCGGAAATTTCTTGAGGAATATTTTCAAACATTCCCGCTTCGTCTCGTATAGTATCATTGACTTCCGACAGGTGGCAGCGCTGTACGGAGCTGTTAAAATGGCGTCTGTAACGGATGTGCGTTGCAAACAACAGGCAGTGATCGAATTTCTGTTGGCGGAAAACCAGGGCATCTCAGATATTCATAGGCGCTTGCAGAATGTCTACGGTGATCTGGCAGTGGACAAAAGCACGGTGAGTCGTTGGGCAAAGCGTGTGTCATCATCGCCGCAAGGTCAAGCAAGACTGTCCGATCTCCCGCGTGTGGGCCGGCCGTGCACAGCTGTGACTCCTGCAATGGCGGAGCGTGCGAACACACTCGTTCGAGATGATCGACGGATCACCATCAAACAACTCAGTGCTCAACTTGACATCTCTGTTGGTAGTGCTGTCACAATTGTTCACCAGTTGGGATATTCAAGGGTTTGTTCCCGCTGGGTCCCTCGTTGTCTAACCGAACACCATAAAGAGCAAAGGAGAACCATCTGTGCGGAATTTCTTGCTCGTCATGTGGCTGAGGGTGACAATTTCTAGTCAAAGATTGTTACAGGCGATGAAACATGGGTTCATCACTTCGAACCTGAAACAAAACGGCAATCAATGGAGTGGCGCCACACCCACTCCCCTACCAAGAAAAAGTTTTAAAGCCATACCCTCAGCTGGTAAAGTCATGGTTACAGTCTTCTGGGACGCTGAAGGGGTTATTCTGTTCGATGTCCTTCCCCATGGTCAAACGATCAACTCTGAAGTGTATTGTGCTACTCTTCAGAATTTGAAGAAACGACTTCTGCGTGTTCGTAGGCACAAAAATCAGAACGAACTTCTCCTTCTTCATGACAACGCAAGACCTCACACAAGTCTTCGCACCCGAGAGGAGCTCACAAAACTTCAGTGGACTGTTCTTCCTCATGCACCCTACAGCCCCGATCTCGCACCGTCGGATTTCCATATGTTAGGCCCAATGAAGGACGCAATCCGTGGGACGCACTACGCGGATGATGAAGAAGTTATTGATGCAGTACGACGTTGGCTCCGACATCGACCAGTGGAATGGTACCGTGCAGGCATACAGGCCCTCATTTCAAGGTGGCGTAAGGCCGTAGCATTGAATGGAGATTACGTTGAAAAATAGTGTTGTGTAGCTAAAAGATTGGGGAATAACCTGGTGTATTTCAATGCTGAATAAAACAACCCCTGTTTCAGAAAAAAAATGTGTTGCATTACTTATTGAACTGCCCTCGTATATATATAATACAACTTTTGAACAATACTAAGGTAAATACATTGTTTGTTCTCTATCAAAATCTTTCTTTTGCTAACTGTGCCTATCAGTAGTTAGTGCCTTCAGTAGTTTGAATCTTTTATTTAGCTGGCAGTAGTGGAGCGCGCTGTATTGCAGTAGTTTGAGTAACGAAGATTTTTGTGAGGTAAGTGATTAGTGAAAGGTATAGGTTATTGTTAGTCAGGGCCATTCTTTTGTAGGGATTATTAAAAGTCAGATTGCGTTGCGCTAAAAATATTGTGAGTCAGTTTAGTGTTGATCAGAATAGGGAAAGAGCGAAATGTCTGAGTACGTTCAGTTCTGCTCAGCTGTTTGAAAATCAAATAATGTAATAGGTTTATCAGCACAGTAATTCATTAAGTTTTCAAAGGGGACGTTTCATATGTCGGCCCTTAGCCGAGGATACCTCACTAGAATCTTCTGATTTTTTCTCGTAGTTTGTGTAATTAGTGTAGCTTTTGTTTATTGCTAGCGCGTAATTGTACAGAGAATCTCCTTTGTAATTGCAGTCTTTCATTGTTGTACAGTAAAACAGTTGTGGCATTCATGTAGATTTGCACCAAGTATTTCGCAGCTGCGCTTGCGATTAACTAGATATTATTTTCAGTGCTGTGTTAATTTTTTTTTCTTATTTTGCCCTTCAAATTGTGCTTTTCTGTGTTATCGTGTGAAATATTGTGACAATAATGGCGTGTGAGAAACGTAATACTAGGCTCCAAAGTAAACTGAGAAATGACAGTGAAGACGAAAGCAGTGTGTTAGCGCCACCGTGTAATTAATTAACTAATGCTCAACATACTAATTTGGTAATTGTGCATAGGGAAATATACACAATGGTGTAGACAGTGAAACAATTAGTGTACTGGGAAGCATTATCGATCGATCGGTCGACAACAGCTCGCCTCAGGAATCCGAAATGACAGGACACTATCTTGCAAATACTGTAGATTCAGGTTTTGCGTCCTCACCGTTTTCTCAAATAAGTCAAGACACATTTTCTGCTTTTCAAAATGCAAACATTGCCGATTCAAATGCACTGACGAATAGCACTGAGGAACATGTTTCAGAAACCAGTGCATTGTAATTACAGTTAATGCAACAAATGGGACAGAGGCTACAAAAGTTAGACAACACTTGAACAAAATCAGAAACAAATGGGACAAAATATTCAAAAGTTAGACGCAATGGAACAAAATCTGCACACCACGCTTGAACAAACACGTGAAGATTTAACTACTGAGTTACATAAAATCGAATCGAAATATCAAAAAGTCTGTAATGACGTAAAAACACAAATTTGTGAGCATTTCCAACCTATTTTTTCGCGTCATGAAAATGCATTACAGAATCACGAAGCAGCCATAAAAGAATTGCAAGCTATTGTTCATCCGCATTTGCTTAATCAAATTTCCTGAACATTTAAGACATATTATTTTGGCAGGACGTTGCAAAGACAACATTGAAGCTTTTCAGGGACTCTTACAAGAATTAGAAATCGACACTGACAATCGCGGAATGCGAAAACAGGAATACAACAATGACAGGTCACATCCATTGCAATTCCGCAATGAAACAAATAATAACTGGGCACGACAAGGCTGTTCTCACAACACATATCATTTCCTAAACAGACACCACCCGTATGACAACCGTTGGCAGAGTAGTTATAATTACAGGGAAGATCACCTCTCCGTGGTAGTGACTATCACAGAGACAATCAGAGAAACAGACAATATGGGAACCAAAATAATTATTATCTAGGGAGACAGAATAACTTTAGACACAATGGTCCAGCGCGCAGTTACGATTCAGGGAGAAATTCTCCACCATGTGACCGAGAAGAATGAATCTATGGAATCTACCGACATGAAGACAGACGATATGATCGTAACGACAGATCTGAATTGCATCAGAACTGGCGGGATTCAAACAGGGCAGGGCCCTTTTGATAAGGTGAATTTGTAGAAGTTAGGTCTCCTAATCCTAATAACAACGCGCGCCAACAAAGAGATAGACAATGACTCGCACCGCAAGCAGCCACGTGCACTGGCTGGCTCAGGGAAAATAACATAGACGCTGGCCTTGAAAAAAATTTTAGCATTCCTCACCGATGTACACTACATGATAACTGTGTTGAAGTTGAAACTCTGCGTACTAGGAAGAGTAAAGGTTTACACCACATTTCACATGTAAAACCGTTTATTGAAAGATAATCTGCTTTTTAGCTTTGTCTTTGCCGTAAAACTTTTCACTCCACGTTACTAGTATGCTTTGTCAGACTTTGAAACTGTTAACATGCAACAGGGTTTGAAGTTAAATATCCAGTCAAGGACCAAGAGAACTTATTTAAACAGAAATTACGAATGCATTGTTATAGTGAACAGAAGATACAGTGTTGTTATTTGTACATTCTTGCTTGTTAGTTGCACGATTACGTAATGAATATACGTCTTACATACTTAGAACATATATATATATATGTATACATTTTAATGCAACATTTTGGTTTACTTGGAAAGGTATTCTTTATTTGATGTACTTTCGGTGAGATTAAAGATGACTTAGTATTTGGGTTCTTTGACAGCTACACGAATATATCACGATGCTACTAATGTGCGACACAATTTATATTATTGCTTTTGCGCTGTATCTGTTTTATATGTGCACAGTTTTTCTGAATACTTCTGGAAAGTAAAACATGTTTTATTAGTAACTTTTTGGTATAGCTACAATGAGACAGCCTTTGCCATAGCACAACAATACGTTACAGTACAGTACTTACTTCATCACAGCAATAAGCGTAATAACTACGATATCTATAGGCAAAGTATTTCACTTTTGTTTATTATGAGGTAAGTACATTGACTTCTACAGAACCTTGCTTACGGACGACGATAATTACGACACTTGGCACAATTTTTACCCTTAAGTAATGACACAGAATTATCTTACAGCAAGACGCACATTTAGCGCTACAGGACACGCATTTGAGTGATTAATTTTGTACTTAAAACATTTATTTTTAAAGATTTTCGAACCACAAAGATTCAAAGAAAGTTTTCGGTGATACATTTCATTCGATTGCTGTAATTTGTAACATCTGAGGGTATAATTACATTAATCCTCAAGGGGGTACATGTTTACTTTGTGTACCATGTGTTTGGCAAGCACAAGGAGCCCTAGCTAATATGGTATTTGCTTATACAACTTTACACACCGGTACCATATTTCTCTAACACAGAATTACAGAGCTATCTGATTAACAGAGAAGCAAACATTTTTATTTACTATGTCAGTGACACATGTTTACGCAATTACACAGTTGGATAACTTCACACTTATGAAATTGTATATTGTCTGTAATTTGTGAACTGTTCATATTTTTTTCGGTACCATTGTGATACTATGAGAGCTTTGAATGATGTATTTGGTATGGGATCACGGTTTTTAAAGTAAGTTTGAGGTAGATGACACTATTCAAATGAGCAGAGAATTTTTATAGGTTTTGAAATTACTGCCGAAAGCTACGACGTTTTTGAGATTTGGCTGAATTTTTATGATGTTATTATCACGATGACAATGTGTATTATGCTGTTGAGGTATGTTTATGATCAATAAGCTGATGCTATATGAGGAATTTGATTATGCTACGTATTTATTATGATGAAATATTGAAGGAGTGTCGACGAATGTGTATATGTGTAATAAGGTAAGGAATAATGAGTAGCGGTTACGGACTCGTGACTTGTGAAAAAGGATGTTGGAAACCAAGAATTGTACTTTGAGCGTTATGAAATGTGTGTACATATGTGAATGTATCACAATTTTTTGGACACTGTTATATTTATAGGATTTCGTTTCTACACATTTGTAACACAAATTCTCTACCTGTGAAATTTTTATATGAGACTGTAGCTGGAACTGCTGTTGTAAATATTTCGGCAAGAAAGTTAAGTGACCTTCACATAATGCGTCGTGCATGCCCAGCTGTGCCACCTGCCTGGAGAAAAAGCCAACAGGTAAAAAAAAAAAGGTGGGGGGGGGCCATTATCCTAGCTATTGACATTCCTTTGTAGAAAGCATCGCAAATACGACACGCTCAAACTTGAAAACATATGATTACACTGTGGAGCTCTTAATTCATGATATTTACTAAAATGCTTAATGAAATGATTATAAACATTTTTACATATAATGTCTTTCTAGTTGAGAGACTGCTCAATTTGTTTAATATCTAGTTTCTAGCTGCACTGCAGCATTGGTTAAAATAAAATTTAATAGATGAACTAATATAGATATTTTATGCCTACAGATTCAGTAAATAATAATTTTATGATCTACTTCCAAAAAAAAAAAAAAAACGAGGGAGCACAGAAATTTCATACATAATTTTCTTTTCACGTACTTGGTAATTTTTTGAAGAATAAGTTTTTGTGGTGCACCACTTTAATTACATAGACATTAAGATGTGAATAGACATTTCCCTTATCTGCGTTGTTGTCTTTAGTGTACTAGCTTTTCTGCTTGTGAGTTTGTCATGTTTAGATATAAGTTATTACATTTACTGCTGCTTGCTTTGCCAATTTCCATTTTTTGTCATTGCTGTTTGTATTAATTGTTTTGTGCTGCTGCATTGCCTCATCCCTTAGTTTAGCATCTGACCCCAGTAGATTTAAGTTAGCTTAAGATGGGGTAGGCTATATAAGAAAACGAGTTGTGATGAGTTGGAAGAAATGCATTGAGAAGCTATAGGAAAATGGTTTGGCCAAAAATGTATTTTGAGAGAAGATACGAACAAAAAAGTAGGGTTTAGGGACAACAGGTTTAGGTAGGATTTTCATGGAAATAAATGATGAGGTAAGATAATGGAAAATAAATAATGAGGTAAGAAATATGTGAACATATAAATACAGAAAGCATGCTTGGATTGGATTGTTTTGATGGAAACAAATGTTGAAATAAGACGAAAGATCTATCGAATGAAGTTTTGGGTTGGACTGCAGTACCAAATGTTACCCTGAAAACAAACCTTACCTTTTCCTCTTGCGTTATTCTGCTATGTGTTTGTGTACCCTTGTGTATTTGTATTTTTCCTGTCTTTACGTGTTTAGCTGACGAGAGTTATGTTGTAGAATTTTTCTAATACTATGTTATTTACTTTGTAAAGATGTTTGGACATTATTTATCTGTTCTGTTCAGTTGTTCATGTGTGAAGTTGATGTTTCGAAAGTTATTCAGACCTTTTACGTATTTACTTACGTCAGAATTCCTGTAACACTGATGTATATGATTATTTCTATTCTTTTGTAAAGCCCCTATTACTACAAATGTTATTTGTATTGTTATGTTCTTTAATGATGTATTTTGTGCCTTTGTAATTGTATTCTTATGTTGTAAATTTATAATTGTATAGACACCAGTTCTTCAAATGAAGTATCATTTCACTGCACACGTTTCTGTTGGTCATAGTATATGCACAGTATGTGAGCAGTTGGGACTGTTAGTGTTTGGACGTGTGTTAATAATTCAGCAAGGGACTGGTTAACAGCATTGCTGGTTCTAAGGACAATTAGAAAAAACTTTGTTAGTGCACAAGTAGTGGTTTATGGACTTACTATATTCTCTGCAAGACTCTTCGATGGTGATTGCGCACCCGCACAGTCGCAACGGATGGCTGCCAGCCATCTCTACAAGGACTACATTGGGTCTGCATCTTTGATGGCCCAACAATACCATTATTTCTACAAGGACTGCAGTGGGTCTGCACCTCTGGTGTACCACCAAAACCGTAATCTCTACCAGGACTGCAGTGGGTCTGCTCTGTGATGACCTACCTACCAATATTCTTCAAAACTTCGACTGACTCTGCAGTGTGTTAGCTCTGTTGTGGACCATTACCTGTCTGCATGTCAAGAGTCAGCACTGTCTTTCCGTTGGAAGGACAACACTACTTCTTGAAGACTGCATAGAAATACACTACTTCCGTGTGCATTTTCTTTTACTGCTCAGACTTTGAGAAAAACACTGCAATTTTACTGTGATGAAAGATCAGGACTGTCTTTATGGTCTGTGAGAAAATTTTAGCTTTTGATCAACATCGTATCAATAAGTGTGTGCATTTGATATCTTTGTTATTGTAATTATGAAAAATTTTATCAAATCATTATTGGCCACTGCTCAAACTAATTTGTAAATTTTTTCTGGGGAACGTAGGGGCTATGTAAGTAGGCTGTTTAGGTTCTTATATTGGTAACGCCGCCGCCATGTAGCGCTCTGTATGAAAATCACTGGCTGTGCTGTGTGCAGTCTGTGGCTTGTTGGCATTGTGTTAATACTCGCCATTGTAGCGTTGGGCAGTTGGCTGTTAACAGCGCGCAGCGTTGTGCAGTTGGAGGTGAACCGCCAGCAGTGGTGGATGTGGGGAAGTGAGATGGCGGATTTTTGAGAGCGGATGATCTGGACGTGTGTCCATCAGAGACAGTACATTTGTAAGACTGGATGTCGCGAACTGATATATATAATATGACTTTTGAACAATATTAAGGTAAATACATTGTTTGTTCTCTATCAAAATCTTTCTTTTGCTAACTGTGCCTATCAGTAGTTAGTGCCTTCAGTAGTTTGAATCTTTTATTTTGCTGGCAGTAGTGGCGCGCCTGTATTGCAGTAGTTTGAGTAACGAAGATTTTTGTGAGGTAAGTGATTTGTGAAAGGTATAGGTTATTGTTAGTCAGGGCCATTCTTTTGTAGGGATTATTAAAAGTCAGATTGCGTTGCGCTAAAAATATTGTGTGTCAGTTTAGTGTTGATCAGAATAGGGAAAGAGCGAAATGTCTTAGTACGTTCAGTTCTGCTCAGCTGTTTGAAAATCAAATAATGTAAGAGGTTTATCAGCACAGTAATTCATTAAGTTTTCAAAGGGGACGTGTCATAATTTACTTCGTTTTCTTAGGTGAAGGAGTTTCGGAAAACATGGAATTGTAGATAAAAATGAATCTACAATGAACCTGATCATCATTTCCAGCGATTTTCTTATTGCCAATTTCTGTAGTTGGAATACTATGGCAACATTTTGTGCCATTAAAGTCTAAAAATGGGTATCATACCTGAAGACAGTGTTCGTATAGCAACAGTATGGAAATTGTGTCCAATAATTTTGTGACTGGGAGAACGAAATGGCACGGAAGGGGGTTGGGTATTGTCAGTGCGCAACCAAACACGGTTGCCAAGGTTCTGCATGTATCAGTGCAAGCCGGCCGCTGTGGTCGAGCGGTTATAGGAGCATCAGTCCAGAACCACGTGAGTGCTACGGTCGCACGTTCGAATCCTGCTCCGGAATGGATTTGTGTGATGACCTCAGATCTTAAGTCCCATAGTGCTTAGAGCCATTTGGACCATATCAGTGAAACTGTTTACACAGTGGGGACATCGACTCGTGAAAAGAAATACGACTGGCTGTCGGGTGGTCCCTGCAATTCGACTCATTGAAACGTCAACTTTGGTACTAATAAACGGCTACAGATGTACTTAGTCCTTTATTATTGTATCCCTATCGGTTACATGGCACTAAAGGCCACATCTTCAGGGGGACGTGTCAGCGTGCTTTGTTCGCGATTCCGTATAGATCGTGTAATGTGTGCTCCAGGGAATGTCAATTAATAAAAGACTCTTGGTTTAAATAAGGATTAATAAGTAAGAATAATAATAAAAATGTAAAAAGAAATTCTGCAATTACCTT
Source organism: Schistocerca americana (assembly GCF_021461395.2). Taxonomy (NCBI): domain Eukaryota; kingdom Metazoa; phylum Arthropoda; class Insecta; order Orthoptera; family Acrididae; genus Schistocerca; species Schistocerca americana. The sequence goes on along the minus strand of NC_060124.1, from coordinate 246,648,200 downwards.
CTCGAGAAAAAGCGGCAGCGAATCTGTATATAAAAATTTATGTTCTTTGAAACAAAGGACTTTATATAACGCTTCACAGCACAATGCAATTAACAGACAGTAGCTGTCTCTCTCTCTCTCTTGTACTCTGGTCTGAGTAGGGCGCACAGTCAATGCCTACTAGGTGTAAATTAATACGGCTGCGAGTACGACATATACGTACTCTGCAAATAAATTTCAAATACAGCAATAATGATTGTTTTAAAAATATTAAGAAATTCAACCAGGATCGCTTCTCGCCATATGTTTTATTAATATCTTTTGAAGCCTTAAAGAGAAACAACACTAAGCAAAGAAACTATTAACAGTTGCTATCAATATTCACAACGCGACTCCACGGTAATTAATTCGTCATGCTTTTCATCTGTGATAAATCCCTGAGATAAAAACTCCGTTTGTAATGTTCTTACGTACGTAATTACGTGGCTTACATTCAGACGCTTCACGCTAAATCATAAATAATAAAATAAAACCAATTAATAAAATGGTTCCCTAACATGAATTATTGTATGTATTTACCTGCGTGCGGCCCCTCCCGCTGGCGGTTCGAATCCTCCCTCGGGCATGGGTGTGAGTGTTGTCCTTAGCGTGAAGTTAGTTTAAGTAGTGTGTAAGTCTAGCGACCGATGAGCTCAGCAGTTTGGTCCCTTAGGAATGCACACACATTTGAACACATTTTTTTACCTGTTTGTAAATATTTGTAACATAAAATGTGTTATTTTTCGTGTACAATCTACACGGCTGAGTCTATATGTACAAAGACGAGACAAAATTCACAAAATTATTGGACACAATTTCCGTACTGTCTCGTCTATACTGAAGCATACCATTTACTGGAATTTAATCTTGCGTCAATACCTAGAACTGGAGCGAAGCTTGAAGCAACAAAAAATTAGTCAAGGTAAGGATACGATTGCATGGTCTCCCAAATTTCAGAAAGCCAGCCAATTAGGTGTCTGAGAACCATGCATGAAGCTTAAGTTACGTAAATGAAAGATAGCGTCTTTGATGATTCTGTGTAAATTCAGAGATTTTATACGCCGCAGTAAAGCTTCTGGTGGCTAAAGTCAATTTTTTAAGTGACTAAGTACAGAAGTGTACTTAAGGTGTCTCAGTGTTAAGATAGAGATTTAGATAACTAAAATCAATCTTCTAAGTGGAGTAGTACAAAGTGTGGTTATACTGCCTTAGTTTTATAGTTTTGTAGAAAGTTTAAATTGACCTTTTAAGCTACTTAGATCACAACTGTACCTACCGCGACTCACTGCTAAAGCTTGTTTCATTTGCTTCAAGTGAAAGCGTTAAAATTAGTTTAATACAGTCAGTGATTAGGCAGTAATGTTTTATATATGTGGTGTATATATGTGTATGTTTGCTAAATGTCATTGTGCATTTTTGGTGGGAATTTGTAAAGTATGCAACATGGGTAGACCACGTAAGAAAGACAAAGCTGAAGGTGAAGCTTCATCCGAAGTCGAAATGACGGAGGATATGCAAGAAGGGAATTTAATCGAATTAACTAAGGAAAGTGACTCGGAGATCCAAAATCTGGAAACCGACGTTATGTCAAGGGAAAATGTTATGCCCGGATCTAGCGCGGAAGAGCTGAAACAGCAGACAGGCGCTGAATCAGCTGGCGCTTTAAACAAAGTCGAAATGGCTACGGTATCAGTGATGTAATGTCACTGCCGCGACAGACCAATGACTTGTTGACGTTATTGTTAGCGCAGCTTGACGTGAGGGAAAAAGCAAAGGAACATGAGACAGAGGAGAAAGAAAGACAGAAGGAACATGAGAGGGAGGAGAAAGAGAGACAGAAGGAACGTGAGAGGGAGGAAACAGAGAGACAGAAGGAACGCGAGAGGGGGGAAAGAGATAGGCAAAGGGAACTTGAAAGGGAACAGAAAGAAAAAGGACACAGATGACAAACTTTTCGAACGATTCAATAAAGGTTTAGATGGTAGAGATCAAGCCATTATAGTTCATTTTAAGAGGGAAATGGATGATCTCAAAAAACAAATGTCGAACTTCATTATTCAGTCAAAAGATTTTGCCGAAAAAGGTCGGCGATCTGAACACGAAAGTAAACGTTCAGCAAAAGGTAGAAGCGAAGGTTAAGACAATCACTACTACCGTGGAAGATTTTTCGCAAAATATAGAGCAGAAAGTAGAGGGAGCGGCAACGGCCGCAATTCAAAGACTGAATGTTCAGAGCGAAAATCTTGAACTGAGCACGCAGATTCCTCCAGAGATGAACGAAATGTCACAACGTATTGCAGCTCTGGAGAAAGAGAATAAAAGGGAACAAGACAGTCCGTCAAATGCGAGCTGCATACATGGTAAAGCAGATATAGATGTTCAGCGGAATGAACCGTTATACCGCGAGAAGGCGGATACTGTCAGTCCTCGCGCTTACGCAGGCATTGTTGGTGAAGTAGAGGAAGGTGTAGTGCCAACTGTTGCGCAAACAGCGGCAGTTCCAAACATCCACAGAGGAGAGGAAATCTGCCCATCCTGTGATTGTTATTAAGAGCTTCAAAAACGTGTTACCGGTATCTTAGACAGAGAAGCAAAATATACGGTTCGTGGTTTCATTTATAAGTGGAGGCACTGCCCTCTGGGCCATGGAAGTTTCAGATACTTGTGAAACATATCCGGACTATGAAAAAATGTTTTTGTCAAGGTGTTGGTCACTCAGTATTCAAGAAAGGCTACATAAGCAGGTGTTCAACCCCGAGCCGTACCAGGCACGTCAGCGGAATTTGAGAAAATATTTTGAGAGGTATCTCAACAAGACTAGGTATTGCGATAAGCCGATAGCAGCATGAGATGTGCTACACATACTAAAGAGCCGGCTTCTCCTATCTACCCGTGGAAAGCTTGTGCACGTGCCAGACACAGACCTCAGTCTTTTTATCTTTTTAAGGCACCGATCGACTCGCTCGAACTAATACAGAAAAATGCAAGGCAGAGTGAGTTCCGTAATGGAAGCCACAGTGCTAACAATAACAAAAACCGAAACAATGGAGGGGGCAGTCCAAGGAAAAACGGATATGCCGGAGAAAGTGATTACCAGACAGACAATGATTCCGGCAGACATAACACCAAGGGTACCAAAGTGGTTACAACAACGCGAACTGATCACCTCGAAAAAATGGAAATAGTAACAACAACAACTTCAACCGAAAAAGACACAGCAAAGGACACTACAATTCATCCTTTGCTAACAAAAGTATGAGGACAGTCAATGAATGAGCAGTCGCAAAATTCTGGGCCTGCGGATTGGCAAGCACAACTAGGTAACTCCGCTAGGAGGGGCACACAAGTTGCACCTATACATGCGTGGAGGTATAATGAAGGTAGTGATTTAAGACAGTAACTAATTGCTGAACCTAGAAAGTGTAGCCAGCAAAATGTTAAGTTGGTGCAAATTGCGATACAAGAAAAGATGAATGGAGTAATAGTGAATGAACTGATTGACACGGGTGCAAGTACCTCGGCCATAGACCAAGAGTTCCGTAAACGTGTGAATCAATTGAAAAGGTTACCATCACTACCAGTTCAGAATCGTAGAGTATTAGGGGCCATACGTGGTCGCGTGCAAATGGTTAAAAACAAGGTGCAGGCTGTATTAGACCTGGAAAACGAAGCACTAGATTGCTCGTTCTTTGTGGTCAAGAATTTAGCGGTTCCGTGCATTCTAGGTCTGGATTTACTGCGAGAGAGGAAAGCAAGAATTGACCCTTCTAGTGCGATATGCACCTTGTTAAATAAGTGTAGAAGCATTGAACTGGCACTGATTAAGGCTGCTGCCGCAGGCAGTAGTTACTGTAGGCAGGTTCGGGTAGCTTTCGTCAGACCCAAGACTCCACACTTTAGAGATAATTACTCTGTGGAGGGATATCCAAGTTTGGTACAGAAACTGGAAGCAGAAAGAATAGCAATGCAACAAGAGATTACTGTGAAGGTCACTGAATCAAGTTACCTCTGCCAAATCCAGCAGCGTGAACTAACTCAGGTTTTAAACAAATATGTCACTGTGTTCTCAGAAAGGCCTCGGGTCATTAAAGGTTACGTATATGACAAGCAAGTCAAAGAACACCAAACGTTTTGCCGTACCACGTACTCTGTGCCTTGGAAGCCGTATCAAAGAAGGAAATATAAAAAATGCTCAGTTGGCAGATTATAGAAACTTCACTGTCACCCTATAGTAGTCCGCTACTGGCTGTAACGAAGGCCGACGGAAGTATGCGCCTTGTGCTAGACGCACGCGATATTAATAAAATCATCATTCCGGTACGTACTCACCAGGAAAATAAGGAAGAACAGATACAAAAGTTTCACGGTGTAAGATTCCTTACCAGTACTGCTATGAAAGCTTCCTATTGATAGGTGCTGCTGTCCGAAACATCGCGAAAGTACAGAGCTTTCATGTTCACCGGGCGTAGCTACCAGTTTAGTGTTGCCATTCGGGCTCAATGTGAGCGCCGGAGTGTTTATTGCTGCACTGGACACCGTGTTTGGTTCATTTTTGTAGGACAAAGTAACACTTCATATATATGATCTTCCATATCAACTAAAACCTGGGAGGAATACCGAGAATAACTAGAGCGTGTGTTAAACAAGTTTATTCAGGCCGGAGTTAAGGCGAACTTGAAATCTAAGTTCGGCCGGGAAGAAATAAAATTCGTAATACATATAATGTCGCCAACAGGCATAGTGCCGGATCCCAGAAAGTTAGAGGCGTTACAACAGCTCCCATACCAACGTACTAAAAAGCAGTTGAAAGCGTTTATTGGCTTGGCTTCGTTTTTTCGACGTTTTGTGCCAGCGCAATTGTTGAATAATGATGATATACTGTCCTTACTCCGGAAGAATTGACCTTGAGTATTCACGGAGGAATGTAAGAGTGCCTTTGATGCCATTAGGGATGCATTGCTAAACTCAGAAATTCTGCATTACCCAGATCTGTCCAAGGACTTTTACTTAGCGACCGATGCTTCATTTTGTGGATTGCGGACATGACAGGAACGGAAATAAAAATAACAGGTTTTGCCAGCGGTGTGCTGACAGGCTCCGAGCGTGCGTACTCGGCTACGGAGTTCGAAGCCTTAGCGGTTAGTGTGGGCGCTTAAAAAAATGACTACTACGTGTATGGAAAACATGTAGTAGTCTTTTGTGATCACCGGGCACTAAGGTATCCGCTTTAGTGCAGACTGCTACATACTTGGCTAACATGGTGGGTGTTAGCTCTCCAAGATGACCGTTTTGAAATCAGGCACGTAAAGGGAAGTGAGAACGTAGTGGCCGACACGCTATCACTTTTACCCCAAGAACTGCCTGAATTCGCCGAAATGGTCGAGAAATCGACAGAGTTTAAGATTTTGCTACTTAAGGACGCAAGCCGATGGTAGACGTACTTGAAAATGAGTAAATAGATGCAATCGCTCCAGGGGACAGACAAACTATGGGAATAACTGATCGCCATGTTGAAAGCAAACTCCGCAAATGAGTTGATTAAGCATTACCGGATGAAATATTGTTTCATCGGAGTCAAATTCGTCCGCAGAGGTGGTGCGTGTGTATTCCAGCCGTAGCACTAAACCATGTGATACGGTATATGCACTTTTGTTGGGGCCGCTTTGGAGTACGAAAGTGCTCAGACAAGATATCAACATACTGCTATTATCCCGACTTATCAAAGCATGTCCGTAAACTCATACGAACTTGTCTGGTTCGTCAAAAGGCTAAACCAACTAATTTCAGCACTAGAAATGAGTTGCATTCCATAATACCAATCCAAGCTTTACAGCTCGCATCCACCGACGTCGCAGGACAGTTACCAACTGCTAGGGGTGGCGTAAAGCACCTGGTGGCAGTGTACGAATTTATTTTAAAAATACCTGAAACTGTATCACACTAGGAACTCCACCCCACTTACAAAAGTGCGTAAGCTAGTAAATGATTACATTCCGTAAGTGAGGAGGCCGGCGACAATATTGTCGGAATAACGCCACCTACTTTAAAACCAATACCTGGAAACAATTCCTCAGAGAACACGTTATTAAGCACATTTTAGTGTCCTATTGCAATCCGAGTGCGAATCCCGTCCAGAAAACCTTCGTGACTTCAACAGATTTGAAAGGACGTATACTGCAAGCAAACACGCGAAGTGGGTAGAGAATGTATCTACTTTCGAACACGTGTATAATAACCTACCGCAGGTGGACGAGTGGGTTCAACCCTTACCCACGATTCATAGGCACGAAGACAAAGAGGTAAAGAAACAACGGGCGTGGGTAAAATTAAAGAGGCAAGCTGACTTACGAAAGAGGAAATACAATAAGCAGCTGAACGCTATACATCAGTATAAGGAGGGAGAGCTGATAATGTTGCGGACACACCGGATGGCATCCAGCATAAAAAGAATAATTAAAAAATGGCAAATGCTATACTCCGGACCACATTTGGTTGTGAGGATTCCACGTGACGGGTGGTACCTTTTAGCACACCCGGAGACACGAAGGATAGAGGGTTATATCCGGAGCTGCGCGAACCGTGGCAACACGTCCAAGACCGCACGGCTACCCCGCACGGTCCACATGAGGATGTTAAACCGTACAGACAACAGGAAGAAGAGTGAAGCTTGATCAAGGATCAAGAGTAAAACCTGTACATATATAAATAATTTAGTGTTAGGAATAGGTTAGGTTTAGTGTTAGATATCATGTGTAATATAAAGTTTGTTTGTATTGTTGTGTGATTCATGTATGACTGTAGAAGCGAGCAATAAATATACTTATGGATTCACTATGACACAGCAAAGCTGCTTAAATAACGTATAAAAACACGCAGAATTTGTTTTGCGGTTGTGGTCTTCAGTCGTGAGACTGGTTTGATGCAGCTCTCCATGCTACTCTATACTGTGCAAGCTGCTTCATCTCCCAGTACGTACTGCAGCCTACATCCTTCTGAATCTGCTTAGTGTATTCATCTCTTGGTCTCCCTATACGATTTTTACCCTCCACGCTGCCCTCCAATAATAAATTGGTAATCCCTTGATGCCTCAGAACATGTCCTACCAACCGATCCCTTCTTCTACGCAAGTTGAGCCACAAACTGCTCTTCTCCCCAATTCTACTCAATACCTCCTCATTAGTTATGTGATCTACCCACCTAATCTTCAGCATTCTTCTGTACACCACATTTCGAAAGCTTCTATTCTCTTCTTGTCCGAACTATTTATCGTCTGTATTTCACTTCCATACATGGCTATACTCCATACAAATACTCTCAGAAAAGACTACCTGACACTTAAATCTATACTCGATGTTAACAAATTTCTCTTCTTCAGAAACGCTTTCCTTGCCATTGCCAGTCTACCTTTTATATCCTCTCTACTTCGACCATCATTAGTTATTCGGCTCCCCAAATAGCAAAACTCCTTTACTACTTTAAGTGTTTCATTTCCTAATCAAATTCCCTCAGCATCACCCGAGTTAACTCGACTGCATTCCAGTATCCTCGTTTTGCTTTTGTTGATGTTCATCTTATATCCTCCTTTCAAGACACTGCCCATTTCGTTCAACTGCTCTTCCAAGCCTTTTGCTGTCTCTGACAGAACTACACTGTCATCGGCGAACCTTAAAGTTTTTGTTTCTTCTCCTTGGATTGTAATGCCTACACCGAATTGTTCTTTTGTTTCCTTAACTGCTTGCTCAATATAGAAATTGAATAACATCGGGGAGAGGCAACAATCCTGTCTCACTCCCTTCCCAACTACTGCTTCACTTTCATGTCCCTCGACTCTTATAACTGCCAGCTGGTTTCTGTACAAATTGTAAATAGCCTTTCGCTCCCTGTATTTTACCCCTGTCACCTTCAGAATTTGAAATAGGGTATTCCAGTCAACATTGTCAAAAGCTTTCTCTAAGTCTACAAATGCCAGAAACGTAGGTTTGTCTTTTCTTAATCTAGCTTCTAAGATAAGCCGTAGGGTCAGTATTGCCTCACGTGTTCCAATATTTCTACGGAATGCCAACTGATCTTCCCCGAGGTCGGCTTCCACCAGTTTTTCCATTCGTCTGTAAAGAATTCGCGTTAGTATTTTGCAGCTGTGACTTATTAAACTGATAGTTCGGTAATTTTCACATCCGTCAACACCTGATTTCTTTGGGATTGGAATTATTATATTCTTCTGGATGTCTGATGGTATTTCGCCTGTCTCATACATTTTGCTCACCAGATGGTAGAGTTTTGTCAGGACTGGCTCTCCCAAGGCTGTCAATAGTTCTAATGGAATGTTGTCTACTCCCGGGGCCTTGTTTCGACTTAGGTCTTTCAGTGCTCTGTCAAACTCTTCACGCAGTATCATATCTCCCATTTCATCTTCATCTACATCCTCTTACATTTCCATAATATTGCCCTCAAGTACCTCGCCCTAGTATAGACCCTCTATAAACTCCTTCCACCTTTCAGCTTTCCCTTCTTTGCTTAGAACTGGGTTTCCATCTGAGCTCTTGATATTCATACAAGTGGCTCTCTTTTCTGCAAAAGGTCTCTTTAATTTTCCTGAAGGCAGTATCTAATTTACCCCTAGTGAGATAAGCCTCTACATCCCTACATTTGTCCTCTAGCCATGCCTCTGCTTAGCCGTAAGGCTTTCCACGTAGCCGTGATACGTTTCTTTATTTATCTGATTTGCCTCTTCAATTGCACTTTAATCTTGTTGATTTTTAAGAATTCTTGTTGTTAAACATTCTGGCCTTCTGCCTTTAAAAGTCTATGGTAATATATTCTAAAATTTTGAAATTTAATTGTGGCCCTCAGCCATTTGTATTGCACTTGCATATGTTTGCTGTTTTTTAAAAATTATTTTGTTGCTATCTTAATTGGATTTTTATCTTGTTTATTTCTTGTTTGGAGGCCTTCAACCGTGAAAGAGGTGCATTCAATAAAGGTCCGTCTATGTGACGCTTTAGTTTTAAAGGTTATTAAATTATAATGAATGACAATTAGAAGGAGAAACTGACCTCAACCTTTGGCCCTTTCCACAATCCTATTACGTCTTCTGCCCAGCGGTTGTGTCAGTTAATAAGTACGAATAATAATAAAAATGTATTGCCGAGAATATGCGGCAGCGAGTCTGTATATAAAAGTGTAAATTCTTTGAAGCGAAGGACATTATTTAACGCTTCACAGCACGATGTAATTCACAGATAATAATAGTGCCTCTCTCTCTCTCTTGTACTCTGGTCTGAGTAGCGCCCACATGTGCCATTGCCTACGTAAGTGTAAATTATTGTAATAACTTTATGCTAATTACATGATATCTAATCTAGAATTATTATTACTTAAGTATATAATCTATCCGTCCTCCTATTAAGCATTGAGATTTCAGAAAGCTAAGCCGAGTTAAGGACTGCGAGATATTCTGCGTTGATAGCTGCCATTAAGCACACCTCCTCACAAAAGAATTGTTTTATAGCTTCTTCCACAAGATACGGCTGCGAGTACGACATATACGTACTCTGCTAATAAATTTCAATTATAGGAATAACAATTCTTTTCAAAATATTAAGAAATTCAACCAAGATCTCTTCCCGGCCGACGTTTTCTTAATAGCTTCTGAAGAATTTAAGAGAATGAACACTAAGCAAAGAAATTATTAACAGTTGCTAACAATATTCACAACGAGACTCCACGATAATTAATTCCTCTTGCTTATCATCTGTGGTAAATCCCATAGAGTAGAAATATCTCTGGAGTGAGCATTCAGAAGTGCAGAACTGATTTTGTGTTGTCAACATACGTTGCCACAATGGTCACGTGATCTCGGGACGCCGTAGATCTGTCCGTCATTTGCCCTATAAATTTTGAATGTTGTCATATCGCTAGTAAAGACAGATTCCCTTCGTAAGTGCTGTGGATTTAATATAGACGTTTGCAGGCACCATAGCAGTTTACGTCTGATATTTGAAATAAATTGGGTTCTTAGCTTTCAAGAGCAAAATGAACGAGCATGACGTCACAGAAGCTTCACGTCAGCATGTCACATCTCGTCAAGTCGCTTAACACAATACTGAACGGCGAAATTGGGTTTTGAGTCACCACCCCTAATATGCATAAAATGTTAGAGTATAGTATCGGAACTGAGGAGCTAACAACGATAAAATTTGTCAGTGGCTGAAGCAAACTTTATAACCTATGTTGTTGATCAATTATGTTTGGTAAATTACTGAGAAGTGAGACAACGTTTCAAAACATCGAAAATTATTTGCTAGGGAAAATATGTACATTCTTACACATCAAAGAAAGCTTCAAAGGAACTAATGAAGCCTGTTAAACTTATCCATTATGTTTTTTCTTACGTAATTAATAACGTCATATACAACTGTATTTTATTCCTTCATTAAAGCTGACTTTTTTGCTTAAAATGTCATATGGTGGAATTTGCTTCGTCTACTTATGTTCTTACACATATACATTGTGGGTGTCAGCGCCGTTGTGTTATCGTAAAACCTAAATAACTTTTCGCCTTCAGATATACGACCTCGGTTGTGTAAGAAAGTGGAAAAAATATCCCAGTCGTCATGGAACATCTCCAATTTGTCACTAAAACAAAGCGCTATTATAAAATAAAGATTACGATGATACAACAGTACAAAATCGACTGTTATAAGGAGAATGAGAGCGCGGTGAAAATAGGTTAACTTAAGATGTTAACAGACTGGTACCGTTAAAATTTTCTTCCCGAGAAACCGTGACGTACCGTGAAATGACGTGACGTTCCGTTGACGAGCTGTGCGAATGCCTCCATTCGAAAGGTGTTGTAGAATGTTTTGGTGTTATGTGACGAGACGTGACGTTACCTGATGGCGGACGCGAATTGGCGCTAAGCAATCGCCGTTGTCCCTAGATCACGTGACAATTCCAGTTTAATATTGACAACATGCGCAGGACGCAATACTCACTCCAGAGATATTTCTACTCTATGGTAAATCCCTGAAATAAGAACTCCGTTTGTAATATTCTTACGTACGTAGTTACGCGGCTTGCATTTAGACGCTTCACGCTGAATCATAAATAATAAAATAAAACCAATTAATAAAATCGGAGAAGCGGATCCGTCCACTATACTGGAATTCGACTGTTTCGTTCTATGGCATATCGCCTTTTAGTGGTGTTTTGCCGGGACGGACGACTAGTGTTGGGTAAAATGGTTCTGAGACTTTCCGTTCCTATGTTTCAGTCATCTGTTTATTTGAAGATGTGGCTTCTAGTGCCACGAAACCTACAGCGAACCAATAATAAAAAACTTAAGTACAGCTGCCAAGATGACTACTCATAACCGTGATTGCCCTACCTACAAGGTTGTCTACTGAAGCGTCAACGTTATTTCAATCGAGGCACGTCAGGTACTTGCTTTTAGTCACCTTTGGGTGTCTCTCCTGTGCAGTGTTGCACTCGCCAAGTTCCAGTGGCGTGCGTCCATTACCAGTCGCCGCCCGCTCGTGTTCACGGCAGCACTGGGCTGCGGGCCTGTTTTTCTCGGCTAATTGCCACCACTGCGGCGCCGTGCAGGGCTGGGTCCGCTTCGTTAGCGGCGGCATCGTCGCTCCCGCTCGCCTGCCTTCACCCCGCCTCTCGGGATTGGCTGCCGCCCGCGCAGTTGGCAGCCCCTGCTGTACTTGTTAACTGCGTGTCTCTGCGGCGGCGGGCTTAAGCACTCCCTGCTGCACTCCGCAGCCCCCACGGGAAACCCGGGGAATACAGTACGGGGAGTGCGGCTACATGGCGTAATCCTGACAGTGTCTAGCAAACATGGTCCGTATCAACAAGGTTAAGCCGTCCTCAAGCAGAAACTTGCTTGGAACCCTGCAGTGCTTCACTAGGGGTGGTCCTACTAGATATAGTGGTAACGAGTGAAGACGTGCAGCGATAACACAATGCATTCTCGCTGGGGGGGGGGGGGGGGACTGTGGTTCAAATCTCGTTCCTGCTTCTCAGATTTAGGTTCACCAGGACTTCCACAAATCAATTATGGTAAATGATCGGATGGCTCCTTTGAAAAGGATATGACCGATTTGGTTCCCCATGTTGGCCCAGTCTGTCTCCAACAAGCTCTCTGTCGACGGGACGTTATATCCTAGTGTTCCTCCTTCTGGCGAAGATACCCTTACTTTCATACTGTCTTTGCAGTGATTTATTCAATCACTTAATGGTGGCCTACAATTTATCATAGAATCCAAACTACGGTTCAGCTTTGCATTCAAGCTATTCTCTTACTCTTCTTTCCAATCCGGCGGGATTAGAAAGAAGAGTAAGAGACAACATTCTAGGACAGCCTGTGCATTGAGCCACAGATCTTCGAGTTTCGAGTGTAAACTGCACAACAACAACATGATCGTAAACATATTGGTGGATGCATCACAGTGAGTATAAAACGGTTTCACGCTGACGCGCAAGGACAGCTTTTATAAGAAATAATGTCTTCCACCTAGCAAAATAAGGCAAAGCACATTCATCTGCTACTGTGACATTCTGTCTCAGTTCATTGACCACGATCAATGTACAATGGCATGTGCTACATACCGAAAAAAAAAACAGTGAAGAAGACGAGTGCGATGTTCTTCCACCTGTACGTATTTGTAATGGTCAGTCGTTTCCAGGATGAGATTTTCACTCAGCATCGGAGTGTGCACTGGTATGAAACTTCCTGGCAGATTAAAAGTGTGTGCCGTACCGAGACTCGATCTCGGAACCTTTGCCTTCCGCGGGCAAGTGCTCTACCATCTGAGCTACCCAAGCACGACTCACGTCCCGTACCCACAACTTTACTTCTTCCAGTACCTCGTCTCCTACCTTCCAAACTTTACTGAAGCTCTCCATGGCTTAGCCACAGCCTGGGGTATGTTTCCAGAATGAGAAGTTCGAGTTCGAGTCTCAGCCCAGCACACAGTTTTAATCTGCGAGGAAGTTTCACATCAGCGCAGACACCGCTGCAGAGTGACAATTCTCATTCTGGAAACTTCCCCCAGGCTGTGGCTAAGCCATGTCTCCGCAATATCCGTTCTTTCAGGAGTGCTAGTTCTACAACGTTCGCAGGAGAGCTTTTGTGAAGTTTGGAAGATAGGAGACGAGGTACTGGCAGAAGTAATGTTGTGGGGACGGGGCGTGAGTCGTGCTTGGGTAGCTCAGGTGGTAGAGCACTTGCCCGCGTAAGGCAAAGGTCACGAGTTCTAGACTCGGTCTGGCACACAGTTTTAATCTGCCACGAAGTTTCATGGCCAGTCGTTGTTGACCGGAAACTGGTCAACGAGTATGACTCCATTCATGTTCCCATGCAGGCCAGCATCAGGTCACTTTCACATTCGAATACCCCGCATCTGTATGTTGAATGATTTGATCAGTTAATGATGACACCGTGTCACACGGGTACATGGGATTTTTGTGTTCTTCATAGTGATCACGCCCTTTGTGCAACCAACCGTAACATAAACTCTGGTCACAGGCCATGGTGGTAGCGACCGACCGCCGCCTCGTCCTCTGCCAATGGTGTCACAGGGTTCAGTATGGAGTTGCGTAACGTCAGCACACGACTCTGCTGGTCGTTATCAGTTTCCGTTGTTATTCATCTGTAAGGCAGCCCCTGAACTGGCATCACGAGGCTGAGTCCATCATGTTCCAGTCCACCCACCAAGTCAATACCAAGAATTGAACGTCGGTGCTCTGCATGACAGTTGGATATGCCGACCACTCGACTACAAAGGCAGACGTACGAGGGTCTAACGCGCACAAGTGGAGATATTTTTGTGGATATGTACACAAATCAGCGTGTGCCATTGGTTCTCGACTTTCTATTTTTCGCCTGTTTGTATGGTGTATAACGTGTTTTACTTCAATGACCACCATATGGGCTCTCAAATATTTAGATTTTTGTTTCCCTGTATGACATTCACTGTAACTCTTTAGTATTTGACCGTGTATTTAATAGAGCAGTGTCACAGGTCTAAGCTTTTTAGGATGTGTAGGAGTTTTATTGCAATTTTACAGTTGTTTTATTTACTTCATTCTTTACGGACACTGCTTTTGTAAGTTTTACCCACGTCGCATTTGCTGCCTGACCGTTAATATTACCGTCATTTACCAAAATACTGTTTATCTACTATGTACGTACAATAAATACCACCGTACTGCACGTTATCTGGATGACCCATATTACCCGTTCGATAATATTAATTTTCATTATATTTTAATTGTTATCTAATTTTATCCTTCCTATTAAGCGTAGGTTGATGAGTTTCATATTAGCCGTGTCCGTACTTTAAGACACTAGCGCCTTCCTTTTGTGATTTCGTTGTATTAGTGCGGTTGTGCGCGGCCATCTTCCGTTTAGTGATTCTAGTGCCGCTGCCCGTTTGACCGCGAAGCTGTTTGGCGTCCGGGCCATCAACGCGTTGCTCTATATTGTGCTCTAACTGCTGCCGTAACAGTTGAAAAGGCATTTGTGATTCTTCGTTGGTTTCGTTTATTAGTTTGTCAGACCTCGTTTCCGTTGTAGCTGTGCGTTGATTTCCGATATCTTCTGTCTAGGTTCCCACAGTTCTTTTTAGATATTGTGGCGACCAGGTTTTCGTCCAGAAGTTTTTATGGGTATGTGGTTGACGTAGATCTTTGGCAACGGCGCGGTGTACTTTATTTGACAGTTTTAAGTGGGTGTCGTGTGCGGTTTTAATTAAATTTTTGTGGCAGCCGAGAACCATGCTTTTTAATATTGATAGTTATTTAATTTACCTCCGTTTTCATTCTACGTAATATGATGGTGCCTAACCACAGCGAAACGCATTATTTTAAAAAAAAAATAACTTTGCAACCATGACTGTTTAGTTGTTAGTTCAAATGGTTCAAATGGCTCTGAGCACTATGGGACTTCACTTCTGAGGTCGTCAGTCCCCTATAACTTAGAACTACTTAAACCTAACTAACCTAAGGGCATCACACACATCCATGCCCCAATCAGGATTCGAACCTGCGACCGTAGCGGTCGCGCGGTTCGAGACTGTAGCGCCTACAACCGCTCGGCCACCACGGCCGGCTTGTTGTTAGTATAATTTATTACTTTGTCACATTCAAACCAATCAAAATTAACAACGTGCTAATGGAAAATGTTGAAGAGTTTCACGTCCTTGTCAGAAGAGATATCATTTCTCTTGACTATCTTAGTATAAGAAATTGGTAATTAAATTGCAGGCACTATGGTTTAAAAAATGCAGAGTGAAACATATCTAAATGTTTACGTTTAATAACGTTAGACTTTTATCTGTTATCTATAGTTTATGGTTCAAAAGACATTGTAGAGTTGCTTCTGGATTTTTTGTGAAGTGTTACCATTAATACAAGGGCGCTATACATAATATTGACTGCTGTATAGACCGCAAATTCGTATTTCATTGGGGTACAGGTGATTTGAGATGCCAGTTTTTATATATTTGACAATCTCCTATGATCCTTCGGGTTTACTGTAAAATTATTACTATCAGAAGCTGGTACTGCGGAAGAAAGAATTCAGACTTTGACAGGTGACACGCCACTGTCTCACTTTAATAACATTGTCAGTCAGATTAACGTTCGTATTTTAGGTAATGATCTCGATGTTACCCAGTACTACTTTTTGTATGTGTAGTTTAGAACTTGTTTTCGTGGGGAAACTGTGAGCAGAATGTTCTTATAACTGCATGTGTGATCTCTAGAGAACTTGTACCCGAGAGGCCATAGTGGAGGTGATGGAGAACAGGGAGAGAGATGGATTAGGGACCACAAACGCTGAGTGCAGCGACCAGGCTGTGCAGGGAAGCAGCGGTCGGTGGATTGTGCCTGCAGAGTGACTTCCGACCAATGCACTCTCGTCCTTCTGTTTACTGCCACACAGAGTGCGCAGATTCACAAAACATTTTAGGCCAGGCGGCAGTCCGCTGTAAAGGCGGCCAGTTAGTTGAAAGTGGGTGGAGGAAAACATTTAAGACAGACTGCTGTAAACTGATATTTTATGCAAACGGTGGGAAGGTCATAAAACTCCCTGCATTCTCTCGCTAGAAGCTGGGACAGAGTGGCTGGTGTACATCTTCAGCAGAGGCTAGACTACCACCCTTTATATATATGACACTGTAACCCCCTGATGCCAGGAAATTGCCAGGTTCTTTATGCGAGTGGAAAAAACGTATATATTTTGCAAACATCTGTCTGGGAAGCTTAACACCCCTCTTTCAGAAATTGGAAGTGGAAGGCCCAGAAAGAAAATGGCTCTAAGCACTATGGGACTTAACTTCTGAGGTCATCAGTCCCCTAGAACTCAGAACTACTTAAACCTAACTAACCTATGAACATCACACACATCCATGCCCGAGGCAGGATTCGAACCTGCGATCGTAGCGGTCGCGCTGCTCCAGACTGTAGCGCCTAGAATCGCTCTGCCACCCTGGCCGGCGGGCCCAGAAAGATTAGATATCTACATTAATGAGGGATTTTGGTGCGATCTATGTAGATGTTTTTTTGCCAAAAAATGCCATGCTTACCGTAAGAATGACGCCTTCCTGTGTAAAATCTGTTTTTTTAATTTTTTTTTTTTTTTTTTTTTTTTTTTTTTTTTAGACAGGACAGATTTAGAGTCGCTGATTGGCTCCTCTCAGGATACGCAAAGTAGAGACTTGCTCCTCAGCTTGAGGAACCGGTGAGTGTCTGGACTGGCTACCAGGCCAACGGAACAGTCAAGAAGGAGATTCAATGAGTAGGTGACAGTCTGATTGGTTTATGCAATTTGGGGGCAGTTTCACTTTTGCCAGTTCGGCTCCCACACCAAGGCTTGGTGGAAAGTGGTTGTGATTCTTTGTTTCCTTCGTCTTCTGTTTCTCCCCTGATGGAGAACGTCAGGTCATTCTCAAGTGGCCAAGACTTGTAGTTTGCATCTTCTGGTGGACTAACAGCCAGTGGCAGTTCCCAACTGTACCAACAGTGGAACTGTATATCATCTTGGACATATCGCATGTAACGAGGGTGAACTTACTCGTCCTGAGTCGGCCATCTGGCTTTTGAGAATCCAGCATGCACCGTCGTGCCTGTGAGCCAAATTGGTTTGGCCAGACCAGCGAGTGGATGCACCTCACACTGAAATCTGCCGTGATTTCGATAGGGTAGGTTTTCGCGTTCTGGTAATCGGAACATCAGATTGCGTAGGCAGCAAATTTTCGTGGGCGCATCAGAACATTTCAGAACACTAGACCTGCCGCAGCACACCGCTCCTCGCCCAAAGCGCGTTTTGCGCTGCCGCTTCAATCAAGGCGGAAGGGTGAATCATAGTAGTATACTTGGCCGTAGCTGATTCTGTTTTAAAAGAATCGGGCCTCGCATTGTATCCATGTAAACAAGGTCAGACAGCGTTGTAAGAGGAATTAATTCAGAGGAGAATTTTTTACAACTTTTGTATGGATTGCCAATCAAACACCATCCTTTTTCTGATTTGTGTTTGTCATTTTGGTCAACTAGTAATAATTACAAAGGATTAATAAAAAACTTGTCGTTAATTTGAAAACTTAAATACGCCATTGTTCTCATTCATACTCCATCAACTGTTTTTATTTCATTTGCTGGCTCAGGGGTACACAAGCAACTTCAGGTTCATTCTTATTAAATCTATTAATTTTATTATTCATTTGTGTTCCGAAAGTGACGACAGGAGCAGGCAAGAAGAGCTCGACGAGTAAATTCATCAATTCATATTAAAAAAACTAAGGGTACAGCTCATCATTTGAGCGTTACTGACAAGGTAATGCTTTTCTTTATGCAAAAGTAATAATCCGGGGACCTAGAAACGACAGAGAGGCTTCGTAGCCCTCAGTGGTTCACAAACCCCACAACAGGCCACAGCAGTCAACCCACGCTACCGCCGCCCCATACCGATCCCAGGTTTGTTGTGCGGTTCGGCCCCCAGTGGACCCCCCGAGAACGTGTCACACCAGACGAGTGTAACCCCAAATGATTGCGTGGTAGAGTAATTATGGTGTACGCGTACGTGGAAACGATGTTTGTTCAGCAATCGCCTACACAGTGTAACTGAGGCGGAACAAGGGGAACCAGCCCGCATTTGCGGAGGTAGACGGAAAAACGCCTTAAAACCATCCACAGGCTGGCTGGCACACCGGATCATGACACTAATCCACCGTGCGGATTCGTGCCAGGGACCGGCACATCTTCCCGTTCGGGAAGCAGCGCGTTAGACAGCGCGGCCAGCCAAGCGGGCACATTTAACGTCACTCGGACATATATTTATGATTAAAGCAATCGACGGCTTGCAGACTTCTTACACATAGGAAACATCTGCTGTAAAAGAAATTCGAAAGAGGAGGTAGGATACATGAGCCGAAAGTGAAAATGAATTACGTTTGTGGCATCAGAACATTTTCTCCGTCATACGAATTCCTTTTTTCTCCATCACGTGTCATTTCATAGCCCACCAGTCATTAAACTTCTCGTAGGTAAAGCCGACAATATCCGCCATTGAAAGTTTCCAAAATATTTTCGATTGTCCTCTTCTTCATAGTAGTTTTTCACAAGTAAATACCTCGATCCATTCTTCGACTTTTCAGTTCTCTTCTCTGACTTCTCTCTATACACTCATAGTACTTATACACTTTAAATAGAATACGATTCAATATGAAGTTCACCAAACAGTTGTAACGCATCTTCCTTATGCAGCGACATAAGATCAATTCATTATCACTCCACCGTATCTCCCAGATCCAACTCCACTTCATCTAATACAGCTAATGTACCTTGTTTGACACTCTTCTCCATAAGTCACTTCCAAAATACCTCTCAGAACGCTTCGTCCGTACAAAATTTCGTAAGCTGTCGACACCGGTGTACTTCAACTCCAACTAACAACTGCCAATGTGCATTCTCTCGCTTAGAAACACAGGTACATTTATCCCTAATTGGTCACAGCACAAGAGTAAATTTACAATAATTTTTAGGTCACACAGTTTTACGCAATAGGACACGTGTTCATCATCGTCATTGAAAATGAAAGTATACCGACAAATATGAAACGAATTTATACCAAAACAAACACAAAATAGAGAATAGGGCACAGCATCTAACCAGAACAGATAAGTACCTAAAAAGATCCGTTAATAAGTCAAGGAACATATCTGAAGTTAGCAAAAATAATAGTAGCTTATAATCGGTTGATGGAATTAATTTGCAAAGGAAATTACAGAAAACAATGAAAAAATATGTGATTACACCATTTACGGTTCAGGAATCTGCACTGTGAAGCGTAGAATCTTTTATAATTCCATAATAGAAACAATGTAAAGATTTTATAGCCGAGAATTCACATGTATAATCACGAACGCTTTCGTGACGGAGTTGTTATCAGATTTAATAGAGTCTTAACCCGACAGCCGTACCGAGAATATTTAATCCAATAATTCGCAGAGTTACACGCAAAAGTGAGAAAACGTCGCAAACATACACACACACACACACACACACACACACACACACACATAGGGAAACCGAGAGGGGAGAAGAAATGCGCCCAGTTGTGAAACACGACATGGCGGTCAGTGAGCAGAAATCAGCAGATAATGCCAGACGACCTTGTACACGCAATGTTAGCATTACGAGAAACAGCACGATCTTAATGCCGTATCATTTTTCGTGTTAGTTAACGATGTCGTGGCATTACATTAGTCGAATAATAACTCAGATCGTAGAAGGTAGCCCCAGATCGTATTCTGATTAACTCTTGCTTACTGACGCCACACGCAGTCACAATTTACTGTCGTCTTACGGCACATGGAGCTT
This sequence comes from Schistocerca americana, assembly GCF_021461395.2. Taxonomy (NCBI): domain Eukaryota; kingdom Metazoa; phylum Arthropoda; class Insecta; order Orthoptera; family Acrididae; genus Schistocerca; species Schistocerca americana. The sequence goes on along the minus strand of NC_060124.1, from coordinate 246,628,295 downwards.
AGTGTATCCGTGAGCTTATATCAATTAGCTTGAATAGCGAATTGGTAGCAGACACATCATTCTTTGCCACACCAAACGCGTTCTCATTCGCGAAAAATACAAGAGATCCTATCATACTCGTATTTAGCCATTTCTAAGGATCTTGAAGTTATAATTTTCGTAGTGAGTAGTCCATACCCGGGATTCCTAGATCATATACGACGGCTATTCGGAAAGTAAGAAACGCTAGGTCGCGAAATGGTAACCAGAGAGAAAATCAAAACTGTTTTATTTGCAACAGTTAGCTACAACTTCCACCTACTTACCTCCATAGTCGCCGATGCGACTTAGACGTTTGTCGTCGCGTTGTACCAACTTGTCAATACCCTCGTTATAGAAGGCTGCCGCCAGTGTTTTCCGCCAATCCTCTACGCTGGCCTACAGCTCGTTGTCTATGCCAAAATGTTGTCTTCATAGCCAGCTGTAAGCGTATTGTCATATCGCAGGCTTAGTTGTGGAGTATCTATCCTTGCGGGCAGCCGCGTCTGTAGAGAGTCGAGCGCCGGACATGGTACTGTTATGTTGTGTAGTGTGTAGCACTGCATGTAGAAGCATTGTTAGTATTCAGGTTGAAATGTTGCTACAAGTGCTATTACAGTAAAGTGATGACATATGGAAATGGTTCAGAGGAAAGTGCGTCAAGAAGTAATTGAAAATGAGCAGTGGCGTTAATAACGTATTTATGTATCCTCTCGTTGCGTCCTCTTGGGTAAAATATTCCGCAGGTAAAATAGTCCTGGCGTTCTACGGATCGGAGCGTGGAATGTCAGATCCCTTAATCGGGCAGGTAGGTTAGAAAATTTAAAAAGGGAAATGGATAGGTTGAAGTTACATATAGTGGGAATTAGTGAAGTTCGGTGGCAGGAGGAACAATACTTCTGGTCAGGTGACTACAGGGTTATAAACACAAAATCAAATAGGGGTAATGCAGGAGTAGGTTTAATAATGAATAGGAAAATAGGAATGCGGGTAAGCTACTACAAACAGCATAGTGAACGCATTATTGTGGCCAAGATAGATACGAAGCCCACACCTACTACAGTAGTACACGTTTATATGCCAACTAGCTCTGCAGATGACGAAGAAATTGAAGAAATGTATGATGAAATAAAATGGCTAAAATGGCTCTGAGCACTATGGGACTCAACTGCTGAGGTCATTAGTCCCCTAGAACTTAGAACTAGTTAAACCTAACTAACCTAAGGACATCACAAACATCCATGCCCGAGGCAGGATTTGAACCTGCGACCGTAACGGTCTTGCGGTTCCAGACTGCAGCGCCTTTAACCGCACGGCCACTTCGGCCGGCGATGAAATAAAAGAAATTATTCAGATAGTGAAGGGAGACGAAAATTTAATAGTCATGGGTGACTGGAATTCGAGTGTAGGAAAAGGGAGAGAAAGAAACATAGTCGGTGAATATGGATTGGGGCTAAGAAATGAAAGAGGAAGCCGCCTGGTAGAATTTTGCACAGAGCACAACATAATCATAGCTAACACTTGGTTTAAGAATCATGAAAGAAGGTTGTATACATGGAAGAACCCTGGAGATACTAAAAGGTATCAGATAGATTATATAATGGTAAGACAGAGATTTAGGAACCAGGTTTTATATTGTAAGACGTTTCCAGGGGCAGATGTGGACTCTGACCACAATCTATTAGTTATGACCTGTAGATTAAAACTGAAGAAACTGCAAAAAGGTGGGAATTTAAGGAGATGAGACCTGGATAAACTGAAAGAACCAGAGGTTGTACAGAGTTTCAGAGAGAGCATAAGGGAGCAATTGACAGGAATGGGGGAAAGAAATACAGTAGAAGAAGAATGGGTAGCTTTCCAATTGAAAACGATGCAGGAGCATCTTCATTGCCCCTGCAGAATGCGGTTTAGAGTTGTCTTGAAGAAGACAATGTTGGCTGCATAGCTTCAGGCGAAATTTCTTACCAGGCCCTCGTACTTTGAGGAAGGCACTATTGTTCTTCCTCTGTGCTCAGAACTAAAAAAACGACGTAACTCGATTGACGGGCATACTAGAGACATTGCCCAACACACCTGTGCAAAACTTCATCGGATTTTCACTGTCGTTTCCATTTCGCGACCGATCGTTCCTCACTTTCCGAATAGCCCTCGTATATTCCGAAGGTCACCTTAGGTTGTGTGGTGGAAAGGGCTTCGCGTTCCATAGTCAGCGCCCCTCCCTGACGAACACCCACTTAATCCCTTGCCTTTACTGGACCAGTCACTAATGGTACAGTGAATGAACGGCCTGTTGGTAAGTATATAAGTTCTAACTTCAACCGATTTTGATTATTTCCGTTCTAGGAGCAGAAAAGTTGGCCATATTGCAATATGAATAAGCATTCGTTGAGCATTATTGTGATGTTTCTTTCTTTTACGAGGTCTAAGGATTATCAGTAAGCAGTGTTCACTTTATTACGGTGAGTGTGTGGTATCTCATAAAAACGCGGTGAAGAAAAAATCCCGCACTAGCAGGTCGGCATGTAATTCCTCATTCAGATTGTGGACAAAAATTTATGTAACAAAATCAGTCAATGTGCATTTTGAAAACAAACGTATGAAAAGGTGGAGGAGGCAACTCTGTCACATCCTAAAGCGCATCGGAATGTACAGAGGAACTTGTATTATAGCTCACCAAGTAGACTCTTGGGACATCAAACCCATATACATCAAGGAGCAGTGGCTCGAAACCTCGTCAGGTTTCCTGTTTTTCCTGTGCCCTGGTTCTTGTCGTTTATCAGGAGGACATCATTTTGTCACATGATAATATTCTGTCACGTGGTAGTGGGGATCCTGTGAACAGGACGCATGTGTCCTGTCAAGTTCATGCAGGGCGACTTCCTGGTGGGGTACACAATCGATGAATACTTCGATGTGTTTTTCCTGCTAGGTGTGTCCGGTAACCAAGCTGCTGCTGTTGCTGATCGTATGTATGCGGCACGGTACGATGAGAATGTTTTCCGTCGCCTGCAGTAACGCCTTCGCGAAACTGGTAATCTTCGTCCAGAAGTAATGGACAGAGATCGTACGAGATGTAGACGTACTCCACAGAGGACTCGATTCTTGAAACAGTTCTTCAGTTACCTCGGTAAAGTACCCGTGATATTCCAAGGCAGTTTCAGATGTCTTAGAGACTGATTGTTGAACTGTTGCACGATGAACAACTGGATCCATATCATTACACATTAAATCAACAACAGCGACCAGAAGATTGCATTCGACGAGTACAATTTTGTGAACGGCTTTTGCACCAACTTGGATATAACGAACATTTTATCAATGGCGTGATATGGATTGACGAATCTAGCTTCACTCTGAAGGTATTTTCAGCCTTCACAACAGCCATTATTGGTCGGAACACAATCCATACGTCAACCGTGAACATGGTTTTCAGGCGCGCTTTTACATAAACCTGTTGGCTGGGATCGTGAGAGGAGTGCTTTTGGGCCCTTACCCATGCCAGGCATGTTGAATGCGCCCCTGTATCGTAGGTTTACTTGCAGTACTTTGCTGAAGCGTTAGAAAACATTCCACTTGTTCGAAGACAGCTATAGTTTCAGCGTGTTGGTACACCGAACGCTTTCTTATGAATGTGCATAACTATTTAATGAAGGGTTTCCATGGAAATCTCTTGGTCGTGGATGTTCCATGTTCTGGCCTCCACCTTCCTCGGACCGTAATACATTAGATTTTTATTTGTGGGGAGTCTTAAAAGAAAGAGTTTATAGTACTCGACTCATGGATCTAAAGAATCGCTTCGTCAATGGAGGGAGCAGGTGTGTTGCGTAGGGTGCAATAAAGTATAACCCCATGAGTGGCGAAGTGTTTATAACTGCAAGGAGGTCGCCTTGTACTGGCTTTATTTGTTTCATGGACGAAACAAAGTGGTCATTTACGTCTGTAAGAGGTTCATGTTATGTTTGAATGTTTAAATAAAGGTAACAGTAACAGAAAGTAATAATCAAGTTATCGCATTGTGGAGATGTAAATTGGCATTGCCTCGTTTCACTGAGCTAGTGGGACAGCTCCAGCACAGCGGACGGTTCACGCTACCTGTTCTTGAGCACGCTGCACTCGGTTACAGTGTTGTCAGAACCTCGTTTTATAATCGTATTTGTAGTAGACCTGTTGCTGGGACTAGGGTTTACTAGATACGCTTTTGCCACGAAATGGGATGAGAAATCACATACCGACCTCCAGGTGCTGCATATTTTCTTTAGCCTGTATAATATTGTAACAGAGTTATACCTAATATTTTAAATCATATGTGGTCACACATAGAAACTCAAAATGGAATGTTACGTAACGTCATCGCTAAATTTTAGCATCACTGAATTACAGCAGCGCCACTGCAGCTGTGAGACAGGCAGGCGGGCAGTCTCAGTGGCGCTGATAAATGATTTCACAAGCGAGCCTGTTTGTACACCTCAAGGCAGACGGATTAAGCCGTGCAGTCGTGGTGTACGGTGGCAACGGCCTTGCACGTTACATGAGTGCGTTTAACGTGACACTTCAGGTTTTGTTGGAGTAATACTCTAAATTACGGTGTAGGAAATCTATTTGGAAACGCATCGGCACGCAAGAATTCCGCAATTTTGTAATTACAAGATTTTGTGGAAAGGTAGTACGCGAGACAGAGCTCGACTACGTCCCCGCCTAGCCGCCGAAGGCCACAGCCTAACGGTATGAATGGTGAACTGGGAGATTTCTGTAATCCGTTTAGAGAGGCCACAGCGGTCGCCAACCTCTAAAGTACGTGCGGCTGCAGGTGTTCAAGTATTTACCAAAACAGAGCAGTGGATAGCTGGACGGGCTTTCCTGCACGTGCTCTCGCCTATGTCCCACTAATTTTACGCCTTCGAGTAACTCAAGTGGGGCAGGCCAGGAGTTCCGAATAACAAACTTTCAATGCAAGAATCTGTGTTCGCTACGACGGGGAATCTTGTCGGGAAAATCTCGAGTGGTCTCTTGGGAGAAAACGTCCAGTAAACGTGTTATTGCCCACAGCCGACAGCCCACAGCCGACGAGGGCGGAGTTTACTTGTGAAATTTTGTAGAAATAAAAGAATTGTGGAAAAGAGTTCTATTCCCAGGCTGTACATTGGTCGGCACTGGCAAACTGGGTATTTTGAGGGCTACTACTGATGTGACTCGCTCGTTAAAAGATGAGGTGAGAAAAGAAAGGTGAAGAGCGATCTTGCAGGACTCTCGGTAGAGGTCTTCCATTCTGGGCTCTCGTACTGAGAGGACGTCAGCCAAGTCGTCTCCCCTCTTGGTCTTTCGTTCTGAGAGGACGTTAGCGGCGCCAGTTCATTGCTGACGGAAACATTGTTGCTATTGGAGAAGTTTACGGACAGCAGTCTGGTGTTCGAATACCGTAGGATTGTACTTTCCGAGGCGCCACACGCCGACCGCACGGCCGCGCCGTCGCCGTCGGAGACCGCCGCTACAACAGGAATATTACGGTGAGATGGCTGCCGCTTCGGCCTGTGTTAGGAGTAACGTTAAACAGTTGGATCAATTGCAATTTCTGTTTCCACAGAGGTTTCACGGTACTTTGGAGTGTAGTGTGTAACGCCGGAAATGCATATCCTCCTATTTCCATCTATTGTACTATAATTTTTTTTCCTTATTGCGTCACCTGAAGATATGACATTTCTGTTCGTGTAACCTAAACAGACTCAGAAGTGGTTCTTCGTATATACGTTATAAGAGATCGAGGTTTGGACCGATTTTAACACAGTTACTGCCAATGCCAGTTAGAAGGATAATTTGTAAACTGTTCATTGTATTTTATTAAGCATTGATCTGAAGGTTATAATAAAATTATTGTGATCCAGTAGAGCCTTTACTTTCAGTAGTTGATCCTGAATTCACCCTTTTGCTTTACTTTATTTTTTTGTATGGGTTTGATGTCATTGAACACCCTAAGTGTTCGTGATCATTCATGTTTGGAAGTAAAAATAGGTGTGATTTATCGTCAACACTACCACCGCAGATTAATTAGAGGTGACAGGGTCACATTTAAATCTAGCGTTATCCATTTTTGCGTACAGTTCCACTCCCAATTTCTCTGTAAGTTGTTTGCCAGTGGCGAACACACGCAAAATCGGACAAACAACAAACGACGGGTGGGTTGTTACAGTGGTATCACTGCACAAAGGCCATGCAACCACAGGCCGTCCTGCGGTGTATTTCCACGCCTTGGGACACAGAGGCTGTGACCTTTATGTGCCTGGTAAAAATGTAGCTTCACAACAAGGATTCTCCAAACGACTGTAAGTATCCCGTGTTTGTAGCACATTTAGGCGGAGTCCGGCAGCACCTCCACAACTGCAGGACCTCAACACCCTGTGGACGGGCGAGCAGGCGATGCCAGTCTGGGCACAGATCTCCACCACACATGCTCCCGGTTGTGAGTCCGCCCCACGGACTTAGGCGACATAGTGGGGAGTTATCCCACAGGCGCCACTGTTGTGCCGAATGTCTGCCTTGGAGGGGAGCGGTTCGCAGCCAGGGCAATAGCTCCACCATCCCTCCGTATCAGGACGAGATTCTAACCCAGTAAGTGTTGCCGCCAACGGGAACTCAGCGCATGAACAGTTTCAGCAAAGCAGGACACAGGCGTCAAAGGGCCATCCTCTGCTGCGGCCCAGTGAAGTCATTGCCTGCAGAAGGCGAATCCTGGGGCATCGTAGCACTCCAGCATTGAAGTCCATCACGAATAAAACATGTAATATATCTGAAGGTGGCAGGGGTAAAATACAGGAAACTAAAGCCTGTTTACAATTTGTACAGAAACTAGATGGCAGTTATAAGAGTCGACGGGCATGAAAGGGAAGCAGTGGTTCGGAAGGGAGTGAGACAGGGTTGTAGCCTATCCCCGATTTTATTCAATCTGTGTATTACGCAAGCAGTGAAGGAAACAAAAGAAAAATTCGGAGTAGGTATTAAAATCCATGGAGAAGAAATAAAAACTTTGAGGTTCGCCGATGACATTGTAATTCTGTCAGAGACAGTAAAAAACTTGGAACAGCAGCTGAACGGAATGGACAGTGTCTTGAAAGGAGGATATAAGATGAACATCAACAAAAGCAAAACGAGGATAATGGAATGTAGTCGAATTAAATCGGGTGATGTTGCAGGAATTAGATTAGGAAATATGACGCTTAAAGTAGTAAATGATTTTTGCTATTTGGGGAGCAAAATAACTGATGATGCTCGAAGTAGAGAGGATATAAAATGTAGGCTGGCAATGGCAAGGAAAGCGTTTCTGAAGAAGAGAAATTTGTTAACATCGAGTATAGATTTAAGTGTCAGGAAGTCATTTCTGAAAGTATTTGTATGGAGTGTAGCCTTGTATGGAAGTGAAACGTGGACGATAAATTGTTTAGACAAGAAGAGAATAGAAGCTTTCTAAATGTGGTGTTGCAGAAGAATGCTGAAGATTAGATGGGTAGATCACATAACTAATGAGGAGGTATTGAATAGAATTGGGGAGAAGGGGAACTTGTGGCACAACTTGACTATAAGAAGGGATCGGTTGGTAGGACATGTTCTGAGACATCGAGGGATCACAAATTTAGTATTGTAGGGCCACGTGGAGAGTAAAAATCGTAGAGGGAGACCAAGAGATGAATACACTAAGCAGATTCGGAAGGATGTAGGTTGCAGTAGGTACTGGGAGATGAAGAAGCTTGCAGAGGATAGAGTAGAATGGAGAGCTGCATCAAACCAGTCTCTGGACTGAAGACCACGACAATAACATATCTTGCAGTAAGGATTTCCTTATCACCTCTGGCCAGCACCAGTGCTTCCAAAAACCGCCGCTCCACCACCTCCGCCCCATAGTGACCCATTCACCTCGGGTTGCTATAGTTACCGTTAATTCACCCCGAACATACCCGGTAGCAGAAAAGTGGTTTTACTGCTACAGTTTTTTGTAGGCGGATTACTGCATGCTATAACTAAGCACTGGCTTCACAGAGCGTACTAGAACAAAAGTGTGACAATACGATAACCAACAACCAATAACTTTTCTTAGGACTTTGGCACATTTTGATCTGTTGCACTTGATGTCATATATCTAATACAATGGAATCTAAATAACTGTGCTGTTCTTGGAAGTCTATGAACTTGTCACTATAGCTGATAACGAAGATACAGACACTCTTGGTTGTATGAAGGTAGTATCGGTTCCCGAAAGAACAGATACCTTGATGAACTTGCAGCTTCTCTAAAATGAAATGACAATTAAATCGACACCCTAATGGCACACAGGCGTTGATAAACAGCAATGGGGACATGTTGAAAATGTGTGCCCCGACCGGGACACGAACCCGGGATCTCCTGCTTACATGGCCGACGCTCTATCCATCTGAGCCACCGAGCACACAGAGGACAGTGGGCCTGCAGGGCGGGAACAGATACTACCTTCATATATAGTTAAAATATGGCAACTCGGCCATTGACCACCTTGTGCGTATGCACATGCTATGCCCCAACTCGTACGGGACTTGGTACATTAATCTGCCACGAGTAATGAGTGTGATGGGCAAACATCTATTAGGCGCACTACAAATGTCGTGGTGTGGACATGTTGGGAATGTGGGTCTAAATTGGTTCAAATGGTTCAAATGGTTCAAATGGCTCTGAGCACTATGGGACTTAACTGCTGAGGTCATCAGTCCCCTAGAACTTAGAACTACTTAAACCTAACTAACCTAAGGACAACACACGCATCCATGCCCGAGGCAGGATTCGAACCTGCGACCGTAGCGGTCGCGTGGTTCCAGACTGCAGCGCCTAGAACCCGCTCGGCCACTCCGGCAGGTGAATGTGGGTCTCACGGGGTGCGTGCAAGGGATAAGTCCCTGCAGGCACACTATCCTATGTGCCCTCGGTGGCACAAATGGATAGACCATCTGCCATGTAAGCAGGAGATCCCGGGTTCGAGTCCCGGTCGGGGCACACGCTTGCAACATATCCCCATTGATGTATATCAACGCCTGTCTGCAGCTAGGGTGTCGATTTAATTATCATTTCATTCTTGGTTGTCCTATTCCTCAGGAAATGGCGACTGCTTATTCGCAATGTAGTCTTCCACGAGTTCTACTGAGATGATTGCAGGCACTGAAGTGAACTGTCTGACAGCTGGTTCGGGAGTGTCCGTGAGTGTCTGCAGTGTGTCGTGTTTTGTGATCGCCGGCGAAAGAATTTGCATGTCCACCAGTACAAGTCGGAAGCGGTGTAGTCAATAGTTGACAGCACTTGTTGACAGCACTCTCTTTAGCGGATCTCCACACTACTATTGGCGGATGTATACGACTCACTGAAGGGCATGGTGCGGAAGATGAAAGAGGTCCAGGTTGGTTAGCACCATCTGCAGTCTGCTGCATTCAAGTGACAGATGCCGGCCGAGTGATGGCAACCTCTTGTATCTGACGCGTATCTCTTGCTTCCTATACAACAGTTTGCTACTTCCACCGACATAGTAATCATCAGGGAGCAACACGTACTTCTAATACCAAATTACCACGAGTGCATTTAGTCTAAGAAAGAAGACAAGGCCTGTGACTTTAATACAGATTCCGACATTCTACTGCATGTTTCTTCGACTTGTAGAGGAGAGTGAGCACATAATCTATTGAATAGAAACCCATGTTCTGAAAGTAACGTTTCTCTTATACGACGGTTTTAATTCAGATGTGTAACTCATCCACTTCTGCTTGAGGAGTTGAACTAGATGTGACGCAGTATAATTGTTGGGTAACAACTACAAAGGAAACATAACGAAAGATCCACTTATTTCTTGAGCACAGCAGTTTGTATTAACACTTAAACACTGCGTGTTTACATTGATCCAAAGCAAAAAATAACCGGAACATTGTACATACAGAACAGTACTGATGCATTACAAGTGCATCTTCTTCAATTCCGGGCATGCGGCGTTTCCGTGGAGCACCAAAGTCATGCCTTCTCAAGTTGAAGGTACCTGTTTCTCGGAGCCGCTGCCTAGCTTCGGCAAAAGGTTTGTGCGGTCGCGCGCTATGTTGCGGAAACCGTTCGTGATACAACCGACTAGCAGCTCTTCCGTTAGGCGAGTATTACACTATCAAATTTCTTTGTCAAAGATTTTATCAAAAATGTGATCAAATATTCCGTCAAATATATTTGACAAAAATCTGTGAAGTAGCGCTGGAAGGGATATTCCACTCTCATCATATTTTTCGTCAAAGTTCGAGATCGCCGACAACAACAGCTTGTTATTAACCGCAGCAGTTGCATGTACCACAATTGCACTGTGTTCACATGCGGAAGAGAAGCCGGGGTGAAAAAGGAAACGTACCTGGGTGAAGCCGTGGGTTTTACGACGACACGATAAAAAGCGTTCAACAAAACTTGTTACGTGAGCTTATAGTGGAAGACGTCAAGTCGTACATCAATGTGCTCAGTGAAGTGTATCCTCATGTCAAAAAGCACAATATTAACTTAAGAACTGCTACATCTGCAGTAGACAGACTCACAGTAACACTCCGATTCCTTGCTACAGGAGAGGGTTAGGGTAGGCTAGGTCTCCAATAATCTTAATCTATTTTTGTATTCAGGGTGCCTCACGTTGTAAAGCGCCTCATCAGCTTTATACATCTCTATTAATTTTGTAGTTGTCGGTACACACCAATTGTATTTCCTGGCAAAGTTGTTCAAAACACTACAGATGACAGAAAGCTGCAGCGATGCTAGCGCTCCACGTGGTGACATGTCATATTGCAGTGAACGAAAGACAAGCGACTTCTTTGATCAAATCTACAGCGAGGCCCTAGATTTGATCAAATATTTGACGACATTTGACAGTTCCCTATTACTCCATTTGACAAAGATATTGGACAAAGAAATTTGATAGTGTAATATCGGCCTTACCTCTAGCTTCGCCATACCCAAGGAGCATCTCTGTGTATTCTGTACCGTACCGTGTCAGAGACGCCAGGTATTGAATAAGTCTCGCAGCAAGGTAGACGTTAAGTGACATCAGGTGACCTTCTGACGCTGTACACGTTATCCTGTCTACCTTATTACATACCATGACTGGCAACTCTAAGACTTTTCTTTTTTTCTCAGCAGACGTATACGCACTACACATCTAAATCGAAACTTTCGTAGAACGGAACTGTACGTTCCAGACATGGACTCCTCTTCAAAATATTATGAACTCATTCCCCTGTTCAAGTCCTAGAACTTTGTAATGGGAATTTCCGAAAATCCTGTGTTCGTGAATTCCACAATGGCGTACAACAATCTATACAATGAAATACAAGTCAACGGTGGAAGCGAATCAGCACTTACTGTTTTTCTGCAGTTGCTTGATCAAGAAACAGTTTCTAAAAATAAAACTCTTACAATAAAAATAGAGATTTACCCTGAGTCGTGACCTGAGAAAGAAAAATTTTATCTAGAAGTCCTATGTGGCCCACAACCAAAGTTACTTACGGACAGATCAAGAGGAACTAGGCTCGACGGAATATAAACCATCTGGCTTGTTAGGCTAACACTGTAGACCCCAAAAAACCACTCAAAAGAATTTATAGCAAATGAAACGCAAAAATGTCAGAGTGCAAAGACACTGTTTTCTAAATTTAGTGGAGAAAAATTATATCCCCTCTGACCAGATAGGCAGGTTATGTGCACTCCTGTTTGAATATCACTTAGGAACTATGCGTTCCAGCCTTATTTAGTCACTGTAGTTGGAAGATAAAAGAAATCCATAAACGCATGACGTCTATTAACAGAGCTATGCGCATGTACACGCTTAACGTGTACAATAACTGTAGTCGTCCGAAATAACTAAACTTTACCACAATTAGTGAGGTTGTAGATATGTGTGTTGCAGACTGTGATCTCAGTACATGCAATCAACAGCTGAAATTCTGTTTCAATTGTTCCTTCTATGTAGTTGCAATTCGATCGCAATGCGATTAGTGATGTGCTAGACACTGCACAAGAAAACGAGCGATTTTGCCGCCCAAGACGTGACCTCCAGGTCACGAGAACAGTCAAGAATGTAGTACGATAGAGTTAGTAGCTAAATGGAGGCTACTAACGTGTCTTTCCTAGAAACGGCTCTGCTGCAGAATATCTGTTGGGTTGGTGCATACGTTCGTAGTGTTCTTCCATAACTTTAATAAACACATAACAGGGACTTTAGTTATCAGTAATATATTCTCCTTCGCTATTTACAACAGTCTGCCAACTGGGGCAACTTTTCGATTCCGCGATTGTAGTGATCACATGATTTTGAAGCGAAGAACTCACCGAGCCACGTATGGAGCGCATTTTCATCCAGAAAAGAAGTTCCTTGAAGCTTGTCCGATAAAGAGCGCAAAAGGTGAAAACCGTAGAGTGCACGATCAAGTGAATGAGATGAGTCTGGAATGATTTCCCAACTCGCCTCCTGTACAATGTTTTTGTCAGTCTAACAGAATACGGGCGGCCGTTACCGCTGAGCAGCATCTCTTCACGCAGTCTTCCTGGTCGTTGTTCTTGGACTGCGTCTGCAAGACGTCTCAGTTGTTGACAACAAATGTCAGCAGTGATGGTTACACCTCGGGGAATCAATTTGTAGCACACCACACCGCCGCTATTCCATCAGATGCACAACATTATCTTTTGTGGATGTGCGCACGTCTTTGTACGGGAGTTACTACTTTGTAGGGGCTCAACCATTACTTTCTTATCTTTATGTTAGCAAAAAGACATCATTTCTCGTCACCAGTAATAATACAGGATAGGAATGGTAGGTGTAGTTCGCGAGCCACCTGATGATGAGCAAGCAGAGATGTTATTTTGGCTTAAAGCATACCGTACCCTTACAAGCTATTTTTGAAGCTTCCTCGCTGCTTGCAAATGCACGTTCATGGGATGATCACAGTTCAACGCATGTGCCAGCTCTAGAGTACACTGTCATGGATCGTAGTGGATTAATGCGTTTAAACCATCGTTATCAATCCCTGAAGGTCTTACTGAATGTGGAGTATAACTAATGGCAAAACGATCCTCTTTAAAACAAGGAAACCACTTTTTGCCATGCTCTGTGCAGTGTCATTATCCCCACACACAGCGCAAATGTGTCTGACTGCCTCCGCGGGTGTCACTCCTCTTTTGACCTGAAACAGCGTAGTATATCGGAAACGCTCCTATATCTGCACCTGGCTCTCAATTTTCTAGCGTCCAAAGCTCCTCTCACTATCTCCAAATGACAAAATGACAATGTGTAAAATCGAACAGCAACAGTGAACTACGAATAAAAATTGACAGTCGATAAATAAACCCATATCAACCGGAAGACTAACATACAAAGCAAAAGCGCTTTGAACTTGTGCACCAGCCGAATTTATTAGCAAACCACTGTCACAGAACGCTGTACAAGTTGCAGGTTACCTACCTAACGGCTTCCAGTGGTAAAAAAAAAAAAAAACGTGATTTTCAGCTTTTCCCGTAATTATGAGCGAATTTTTAAAAAATTTAATATTGTCATTATCTGATCTTTAAGAGACATAATCTTACGTTAAAAGTTTTAACACTTTAGCACAAGTATTACAGTTAGAGACTGTGTGACTTGGGGCAAGATACTAAGTCCAATAGTGCTCAGAGCGATTTGAACCATTTTTGAACATTAAGTTGGGAATGCGGGTCTCACTGGGGGCGTGCAAGGGATAAGTCCCTGCAGTCACACTATTCTCTGTGCCCTCGGTGGTTCAAATGGTTCAAATGGCTCTGAGTTCTACGGGACTTAACATCTGAGGTGATCAGTCCCCTAGACTTAGAACTACTTGAACCTAACTAACCTAAAGACATCACACACATCCATGCCCGAGGCAGGATTCGAACCTGCGACCGTAGCGGTCGCGCGGTTCCAGACTGAAGCGCGCTCGGTGGCTCAGATAGATAGAGCGTCTACCATGTAAGCAGAAGATCCCGGGTTCGATTTCCGGTCGGGGCACACATTTTCAACTGTCCCCGTTGATGTATATCAACGCCTGTCGGCAGCGTGGGCTCTTGATTTGATTATCATTTCTTTCTAGAGCGCTGCATGGTCACCGGTTGTACCTGTTCTTTCGGACATGTCTGAAAGAACAGATACCATCTTCATATAGTTAAGGCTAACCGGCAATTGACCTCCTTCCTCTGTGCGGATGCACGTATTGCCCAAACTCCGTAACTGATGGGGCGCAAATACACCAACTACTTTCATTCCGTATTTGAGAATGAGAACACTTAGCGGAGTCCGACAAAATTTACCCATAATTTGAAGCCTTTATGAATTTTTTTATCGCTGAATCCCTCTACAAAATAATGAAACGAAGAAAAGTATCGTTTACTACACATTCGCTATTCCTGCAGTCAAATTTCAATATCACGCGTTCGCATCACACACTGCAGACAGTATCGACAAATATCAATGAATGTAACTGAAAAATTATATCACTTAAGGACATACAGCTTAGGATACATGACGTCATCAACACTGAGAAGCATGCAAATGTAGCCTTTGCTTCAAACAAAGTGCTATTTAGGTAGACTGTATTCATCCACTGTTCTATAATGAAATCACTTAAGCACTACCAACAAACTGCAATCACTGTAATTATAATTTCAAACAGTATCCATTCTCGTTTACATACTTAACATTAAGTATTTAACACATTGACTCTTTTGCAATCTGACGTTTAAAGCTTTCCTATACATCGGAGTTCGATTCTTTCGAACCAGAGTTCACTGGTTTACATTAATATTTTGTTGAATTAAACTACAGTTTTTGTGACAGAGCGTCCCTCTACTCACGGCGAGTAAAGCAGTTGTGTTTGCCACCTGCCTGGAATGTAAGGGCACGAGATGGTCTTCGCGAAGGGCGCAGGCAGGATGGACAAGACTTGCGGTGTCAGTTCATTTCATTGAGACCGTCGAGTTCAGAAAAACTTCACGTGAAAGGCTGCTAGTAGGTGCGCTTTTCATATTCCACCGTGTAAGGCTGTGCTACAGTGTAGTGGCGTTATTAGGAAATGGCGACCGGGTGCGTGCTGCCCTGTGCTATGTCTCCACGGTGGCACAGTTTCGTGGAATGTGAAAAAAAAATGAGTAAGCAGAAAGGAAAAGGGCGAATTAGGGGAGGGAGAAGTAAGAAGAGGTAGAAGGAGAAGAGAGGACTGAATGGGAGGCAGCTAAATAAAGAAGGGACTCAGATATATTAATCATGAGGAGACTTCGATTGCACTGTGTTGAGGAACTTCCGTGAGATATACATTTCTCTGGTGCGGGGACGCTTCGTAGAAAGAGTCTTTCTCTTTGTGTCAAGTGAGCCGGTGCATACGAAATTGTGAAGCGTGTATTTTGCGTTTGTTGATTTGTTTGTTATGGCATTTCATTTCATTGGTCGGCTGTGAGACAGTAGAGAATGAATGACCGTATTGTTGCAAGCAATGCGACTTCCCACTGTGTACTGTTCTGTGGTTTCAATTGTATCATTAAAACTATAATTATTGGAACGTGTACACTTTATTGCGTTTTGAAAAGTCGTGTTCATCTCAATAAATGAATAAACAGGCTACTCCGCGATGAGAAATGAACAAAAATAGTAATTAGACATGACTTTCTTAAAAGCGCGACTAAATATAAGTTTTTGGAAATTTATTTGACTTCAAATACAATAAAAGCGCGACTAAATATAAGTTTTTTCAAATTTATTTGACTTCAGTACAATAGTCAATCCATAGTCCCAGTATATTGCAGAGACTTCACATGACTAGTTTTGGTGACGCTCAGTCATCTTTATCACATGTAACAAGTATGAAATAAGTCTGCTAATGAGAGCCGGCAGGTGTGGCCGAATGGTTCTAGGCCCTTCAGTATGGAACCGCGTGACCGCTACGGTCGCAGGTTCGAATCCTGCCTTGGGCATTGATGTGTGTGATGTCCTTAGGTTAGTTAGATTTAAGTAGTTCTAAGTTCCATGGGACTGATGACCTCAGATGTTAAGTCCCATAGTGCTCAGAGCCATCTGAACCATTAGAATTATGAGAACATCAAATATAAGTACATTCTCTGAATATTGCAAACACAAAAGATGTGTTTTGAAAATTTTGTTGGTTCAAATGTTCAAATGTGTGTGAAATCTTATGGGACTTAACTACTAAG
Organism: Schistocerca americana; assembly: GCF_021461395.2. Taxonomy (NCBI): domain Eukaryota; kingdom Metazoa; phylum Arthropoda; class Insecta; order Orthoptera; family Acrididae; genus Schistocerca; species Schistocerca americana. The sequence continues at coordinate 246,612,050 of NC_060124.1, read as the reverse complement.
GTTATCAGTCCCTAAGCATAACCTAAATTATCCTAAGGACAAACACACACACCCATGCCCGAGGGAGGACTCGAACCTCCGCCGGGACCAGCCGCACAGTCCATGACTGCAGCGCCCTAGACCGCTCGGCTAATCCTGCGCGGCAAATTTTGTTGGTGACTTTTATATTCATGTAAACTGCATTACGATGTCCATGGGTGGTTAGTGTACTACCATTATTATTGTTCCAATCTTTGGACAATATTGTCATCTCACTCCCTGTTGCTAAATGTTACCTACACTCACCGTCTTGAGAGATGAGTATTTTGTAACAGATTTAAGTATATACGCAAAATCGAGCGAGGAGCTCGCATTATTGCGTTAATTGCATATCCTTGGGTTACCATATAACTGTAAGCAAATTTGTAATGGTTGGATACTGCTATTGACGTAGCTACCGTAAGATGATTGCATTTATGCCTAACGTGTACAGCTGTTAGCGTCTTCTTTATGTGTATAGGTTTGGTGTGCCCCCGGTAGCGAGTTGCGAGAAATGGTAGTTAGGCAGCATACATCGTGTTAGTCACTCATATGGTAACCTCGGATGTATATCTGTCGCCCAAGCAAACAGTTGTTTCTTGGACACTGCGCTATTGAGTGCTATGAGTGCAGTGTCCATCGTATTGGACAGTTGTTTCTTGGACACAGGGCTATTGAGTTCTGTGTTCGAGATAACAAGCAGTATATTTTCAACTTTAAGACGCTGAGGTGAGACTATAATAATGATTGGCGTTATTTTATTCACATTTGACGCTCATTTTCTTTTGCAGAGGTGGAGAGTTTGTCTCAGAAATGACCAACTGATATGAAGACAATATATACAGATATTAACATACAGTGTTCATTCAAGGATATTGTCATTTTTGTAACTTCAGCAAGGTACAGTTTTGTACGTTACGTAATGAGATTAATTTATCTCTAGACGTAACTATCGCATTATTAGGGAATTTTAGTATATTTTTAAAAACAATTGACGATTGTTAATTTTTGCAGGTACATTCTGATAACTTCAATTAGCAGTTCTAGCTAATACTTAAGGGATGTATGTTTCAGAATAACAGCAGAATTTCTAAGATTAATGAGACAAGATTTTCGTTTCTTAGATTCGTTTTGCAGGTAGTTGGACAACACCAAACCTAATCCAAGATATACGACATTAAAATTTTAAATGTTCTGTAAACATAAAGGCTTCACAGCTATCAATTGCAATAATTTTGCTTCTTCGCTATTATTACATGACGAGGTTTCATTTAATATGATAATTTCACAGTATTCTTTCCTATGGCAAAGCTGCTGTGGTTAGATGATTCTTATATTTGAGTATCTAATAATTAATTGCAGACTTACGCCATGCTTGTTGCGTTAGATAATTGTGACTGAGCTTCACCGAAAGTAGTCATGTAAAGTTTCTGTAATTTATTGCGACTATGGGTTGAATAATGTACTGAAGTCAAATTAATTTGAAAAAATATTTTGCCCTGGGAGCCAGTTACCCCACTACCGCCACTGGATACAGCATCCCAGAGAGTGCTGAGCTGGGCAGCAGCAGACGGATCGAAATCGTGAGTTCACGATCAAGCGTTCTGTGCATCACAGCCACGATGGGATACTGGATGTACAATGGACACCACTTATTTCTTTAAATAAATTGAAATGTATTCCAAAACTGCAAATTGTTCAGATTATTGACATATCATGGTAACTTGTCCCCTCCAAAAGTGAAAGCAACTTCATTTCACGTCATTGTAACTCCCAAGGATGGGAAAAGCCCACCTGGCCTGGTGAATTTCATTCAGGCAGCTCGTCACCTCGCATCACGAGGTTGCGTGCATCCCGTTGCAGTCCTCCCACCAAGGAAACAATCTGGCAGTATCAGGAAATGAATCCCAGTGGTGCAAATGAGAGTCAGACGCGCTGATAATTCGATTATGGAAGTGAACGACTTACTACACAAATTACCTTCATTTTATTTTCAGAAACCCTCCCGAGATATAAAATGCGTCGACCCACGGCGGAGCTTGGCAGGCTGACACACGTGTCCACTAGCAGTGGCATGGCCAAGTAATCTAACGCTCTGACAAAAAGGTCGGATCCTGCAGTGACATTTTGAATACTACAGATGGTAAATTTTACGGAGACAACTTGTGTTAACCCACTTCAGTAATATCTTCAGAGGAGTGAACTCTTTAAAACAAGCCCAGGCAGGGGGAGAATGCAGTTCGCCCAGACAGTGCCCCTCAGACATGCGTGCTCCGTAGATCGTCTGAAAAGATAAGAAGTTTTAGTCTATAAATCAAGACTTTGTAGTAAAATGTAGGCACTCAAATGGGCTAGATAAATTTATTACTAAACAGGACACTTAATTCTGCAAATGTCACAAACTGAACAGTATGTGAGATTATGTAGTAGATCATTTGCTGAGGAACATTCGTAACAATCACATGCGTTTTATAGAATGGGAAGAAGTCCCTTATAGAATAGCTACAAAACTTGGTAACAAAATGTTTGATTAGGGGCATAAAAATCTAAGCTAGCCAATGAGTTCTATTGTAGCGTCACCACCGTTTAGGATAGGGAAAGTTAGTTTTGTACGATATTTGGAGCATGAGTTACAGCCAGGTGAGGGCCAGATTGCTGTAAATTATGCATACCAGCAGTTGCGAAGGCAAATAGAGGCTACAGTGGCGTAGAACTGCCGGAGAGGACGCATACAGCAGTTTCCATGGCGCAAGTTACAGGCAGAAGAGGGCCACTGGCTAACCTAAGTGTTATACGTGATGCAAAATGGCACACTTGACAAAACTGAGGTGCACAGCCGAGTATAAATAGGTGCCGATTTCTAATCAGATTCATTCAAGTGTGGCAGCTCTCCTGGACAGCGAGATGTGTCACACCGCTGGGCTACACGCAGCAACAGATGGGGCTACAGTGTCCCAGTCCACGGCAGGTCGTTGGTTCGACCCTCTGAGGCCGACGTGGGGTCTGCAGCCAGCCAGCAGCAGGCCACTCTTCGGCTCATTACTGCAGGCAGTCGTCTTGGCTCCCGACACATGCCGGAGCTTACAAAGCGAGGGCCGCAGATCTGGACACCGGATCATAGGCGGTCGTTGCCTACGCATCCTCAGCTACACCAGCGAGGAAGAAGTAGCAGTGGGGCCGGCCTGCGGCTCCTAGCAGAGCAGTGCAGAGTCAATGGGGATGGTGGCCGAAGAGTAGTCTGCTGGCGCAGCCATCCTGACTTAATCGGGTCTCTGAAGCTGGTGTACAAGGCCAGGACAACTCAGCGCTGCATTGCAGAGGCCGCTGGGGTGCTTCCTCAGCATTGCGGGGCCATGTGATGGAGCGCTCTAGTGGAAACAAATAAATCATTTGGAAAGTTCTCGCCGAGTTTTAATACGGCACCTCCTGGCACCCACCCACTACAATTGGTGTCTTCCCGCTACATTTGGTCATCCTGATACATTTGGTGGCAGAAGCCAACACAACTATATGGACAAGCCTATAGGAAAGAGTACTGAATGTGCGACAAGTGATCCTCCTGACATGGAAAATTTTACTGTGAGTATTTATTTACGCCAGTTCAACGTTCGCTATTCGAGTGAATGACTCAACGGGAGTCAAAGCTGAAATCAACTGGTTCAGTTCAGCTGGGCTGCTGTCACAACACTCAGCTGCTAGTGTTTTGCAGGAGATGCCTCTCTGTGATGCAGCCTTGACGTAACATGTGGCTCCACTACTAATATATTACTGCTGGGTGGTGATGAATTTGACTAAAGCTCTGTGGGGAAACTTCTCTTTTTGTCTGAAAACAATAATAAGACTCGAGACAAGTACTCTGATGTATTTATTATCACAGTAGAATATTTTTGCTTTCATTTTAATTTTAGTATATGATGGAAAAATAAAATTTCAGAATGATTATTCTTATTATTAATGTAGTCATAGTAACTATGGTAGAACTAAATTTTTGCGAAAATAAAAGCAACTTTATTGTACAGTTATTACATATCCCCACGACTGACACTACTAATCATTTTTATTGATATTCATTGCAAATGTCACAGTTAAGTGCAAATGTGAATAGTTACACACTAGAAGGTATTGGACAACGGGATGGCACCAATTCGTAGTGAGATACTATAGTCTGAAGGGGAAGTCTTCATTTCACTGATTTGGCAAACCAGGTATGTGACGATAGCACAGGTAAAATTAGGCCATTTTCAATACATCACATATTAGTGCTTCATTTAGTGTAGCTTACTCAGTGTTTCATGCTGTCTCGGTCGAAGGAACTGAATAAAACGAAAGACTACGTTGTAATTAATATGATGAATTATTAACGAAAGAAGATAAGATGGAGCAACAAATCATTTTTACAATTATGTGATAAAGAGGGAAGTGTTATTAAAAAAAATCATCCATTGTGCGGAGTTAGTATTTGATTTAGGAGTGACTAGACACTTCAATAAGAACAACAAGCAACAGGATTAGCATTGCCACAACTAAACAAATAGCCTCTAGTCCGCTAATATTACATCAGTTCCCATTCCCAACTGTCCACGACTGATTGGCTAATGGAGATGGGTGCCTTCAATAACTGCTTACACAACATTACTGATTTATGTAATTTATCAATAATAGTTCAATGAAAAGCAAGTCTTCAAACAGTTCATAGAAAGGCTGGTTAAATAACTGTTCCTTTGATTAATCGGGTAATAAATTCTCAACCAATAACAGTAGCAAACATCACTTCCAAATAAAAACTTACAGAATCCTAATGGTAGAAAGGTACCTTACAAACTTCAAAATTTACTTTCATTTAACACGTAGATATAAAAACATATCCAAAACTCACAGTTGGCATATTTATCAAATTCCAATATTTCTAACCCTATGTACTACAGCGCAGAGCTGACAATTACAAATTAGTCCAATGAGTAATCCTGATAACAAAAATGGTTCAAATGGCTCGGAGCACTATAGGACTTAATTTCTGAGGTCATCAGTCCTCTAGAACTTAGAACTACTTAAACCTAACCAACCTACGGGCATCACACACATCCATACCCGAGGCAGGATTCGAACCTGCGACCGTAGCGGTCGCGAGATTCCAGACTGTAGCTCCTAGAACCGCTCGGCCACTGCGGCCGGCGATCCTGATAACAGAAAATTATGTTCACAAATAAGAAATATAATAACTTTATGACAACGCCCACCCGGCATTGGCCACACTTTTACGCAATCTTAAATTCCTTTGAAAAGTGACAGTTACTGCTCAATCTCCACACAGTTAAGTAAACTAACGCCGCAGAAGTCACTGAATGTTAATACACGTACCGTATTCCACTGCTATCTTCTCCAATATCATGACATCCGTGTAGTGGGCGAACATGCTGCAGCACAGAGTATTCAGGTTAGGTCCACGCTGTCTTGTTTATCTGCCGTGGCAAAACATCCACAAACAACATCGGTCACAGCTCGCCGTAAATTGCGTCCATACAACTGCAGAGCCCACGGCTTATCGTTCCACAGCAGCGTTGAATTCCCAAGCGTCTCGGTTTCACCATCAGTTCATTACCACAGAGTGCCAAAATTATTGATGCACCATTCGGACCATCCGGGCCCCAACACTCTGCCGTTCTGTCCTCCTCGCTCGGTACTCTCCAACCCTCCTCTCCTCGTCGCCAGAGGGCCACTCGCCACCAACTCGGCGCCCCAGTATCTCTGGGGAGGCCAATATCGACCGTAACACTCGCGGCCGGAACACAGTCGTGCCGAAAATCGGCACACCATATTCCTTGTGCTACCTCAGTTGGTTCGTATAATTGTAAATCTCGATTCCAACAGTGTAGAACTTAAATTTTCTGAGGGATACCCCTTAAAATTTGACTCTGTTAACACAGATTTTAATGGCATCCACAGCTTAAAATAATATTAGTTTAAATGGCTTTTTATTCATGATTGATTACGTAGACAGTGTTGTCTTTAAACACAGTAGCTTTAGAAAGAATTTGTACGTCGGGGCCAACCACAGCGTGCCAAACAGCACACTAGCCAGACGTGTGCGTCATGTGCGGGCCGAGGCCCAGGTGTCTCGGATTTGCTCAGTACTCCTCCGAAGTACCCCATACAGCACGATATTTCCTTTAGTGTTGCGGAGTGGCATTTTGCTGTAGCCAAAGCTCTCTTCACTTCCGCAGAATCGTGCTGTCAGAGCTGTTTACCCTCCAGTATTTGTTCGTGCTATGGAGGACGTTCACTTCTCAAGCTGATGTTTGTTGTGGGTGCGAAGGACGTTCGCAGGTTCAGTGACTGTTTGCACAGAAAGAGACAGTCTAGAGATCTTTCATCAAAAGCCTTTACAACGGAATGGAAATGACAAAATAGAGTGCATTTTCAACTTCTCGCGGCTTAATGAATAGTCCATTAAATTTTGGGCATGCAGCTGCGCAAATAAAATTTCCTCCACTGATATTTCGGCCGCGTATCGTCCGGCCATCCTCAGAGTGAGTCACAAGACTGACGACAAGATGCCAAGCGCGGCCTTATATGCTCGACCGCGGCGGTACAGCGCATGCGGGTTACAGATGCTGGGCGGCGGCAGAGTAATACGTTTACACATGCGCCGTCTGAAGCGAAGGCGTACAGACATTCGATTCGGTTATCGATCTATGATCGGCGGAGGTGACGCCATGACGACTTCTCTGCAGTTTAATTACCCCAAGAGCCGGATTCCTTGCTTTGTCCAAATCAAAACCATGATCTCTATTTATTAAATTATTAGCTAATCTAATCTCTATAGCTTCCTTGAAGACAGATTCTCAAAATGAAGAGGTGGATGTTAAAATCACTGTAATTTATGACTTCCAGAAGAACTTCGTTACCTTTACACTCTGTTTCGCATAACACCAAGTATTTGGATGGACATATTACTGGATGGAAGACTTCCCAGCAAAAAGAAATCGTTGCGTCGCTAATAACGGCTAGGCATCGTCAGAAATGATTGTGGTATCCGGCGTGCCTCACGGTAGTGCGATGTGTGTATTTTTTTCCAAGTCTGCGATCGTAATAAGGCTGAACTGAAGAAGCAAGCAGAGAAACTTGTTAGGAGAGAAGGGCATACAATAAGCACAAAGGTGTCGAGCATACGTTCTCCCAACTCCACTGGGAGACGCTAAAAATGACGTGCAATCGATCACAGTTTAGTGCACTATTAAAATTCCGAGGGCTCGCGTTCATAGGAGAACCAACGAACGTGTTGCTGCTCCATATGCATCTCCCATGGAAAGAAGATAAACGTAAAATTAGGGAGATTCGAGTCCACATAATGCCTCATTAGTTGTCTTTCTTTCCGAATATCATTCATGACTGCAACAGGAAAGGCAAAAATGACGATTGTGCACGAAGTATCCTCTACACAACGCCATGAGATGACTTTTGAAGTATTAATGTAGCCTTAGATAATAACCTGGCAGATAAGATCCATACCCCTATGAAGCTCTTCGTAGACGACACAGGTGTATTCTTAGAGAGAACATTGTTAGAATTTGTTGCAACATGTGGAGAGAGAAAGTTTTAGCATTTTTATGTTACTCGCAGTTTTGTTTTCTTTGGATCGCAAAACAATCTTCGTTTTGTAAAGGTATCTTGTAATCGATATCGATAGGTCTTGTAAGCTCTTTGAGCTATATCTTCGTGAAGCGCAGCTGTAATTGAGCGTTTTCACCTTTAGTTAAGTTCCGCTGAGATACACCCAGTCAGGCGTTAGCCAGTTGACATGGGCCACGCGACCGACTCTCTTAAGTTCACGCTTACGTTCTGTACGCTGCGGAGATGGGGTGTAAGCTGACTGGAGAGAGCGAGTGCAGTTGCAGATCTGGTGAGATCTTTACAGTTATTTCATCTACATCTACACAAACGCATGTACTCCGCAAACCAAAGTACGGTACATTGCGGAGGATACCTTGCACCACTAGTAGTCATTTCCTGTGCTGTTCCAGAGAAAAACGACTTTACAAAAGATTCCGTACGAGCCGTAATTTCTCGCTTCTTATCTACGTGATCCTTACCTGGAATGTACGTTGGCGGCAGTAGAATCGTTCTGCAATCAACCTCTTTCAATTAGGTCAATAGTGCCTTTTGGAAAGAGAAACGTATTCTCTCCATGGATTCCCATTTGAGTTCACCCAGCATCCCCGTAATACTTGCGCGCTGAGCTAAGCTATTGGTAAGAAAACTAGCACCCTCCCTCTGCTCTTCGGTGTCTTCCTTTAAACCCCACCTGGTGGGGATCACAAACACTTGAACAGTACTCAAGAATAGATCGAACTAGCCTTCTCCTTTACGGATGAGCTAAACTTGCCCAAAATTCCCCCAATAAAAATAAGTCGAGGATTCGCCTTCCTTGCTACCAACCTGACGTGCTCATACCATTTCATATCACTTTGCGACGTTACGCCTCGGTATTAAAAAAAAAAGGGTCAAATGGCTCTGAGCACTATGGGACTTAACATCTGAGGTCATCAGTCCCCTAGAACTTAGAATTACTTAAACCTAACTAACCTAAGGACATCACACACATCAATGCCCGAGGCAGGATTCGAACCTGCGACCGTTGCGGTTGCGCGGTTCCAGACTGTAGTGCCTAGAACCGCTCGGCCACTCCAGCGGGCATTCATATAACAAAGGCTAGGTTCATAAATCAGAGTTTAATCTAAGTACTTATGGTAGAGACCAGTACACGACTTACAAGCTGTATACGTAGCGTGCTAGGTTCAAAGTTTGGCAGGTCACTCAAAACATTAATAAATGTAAACTAATGCGTGGAAATAAATGAAAGAATATTATGTGAATGCGATCGACGATCAGGCACAGTACTCAAGTATGAAGGGGACTTCGTTAGGGGTGATGTAAAGAAGGACGAATACGTAAATGTAGCTGTTGGGAAGCGCGAGGCCAATCTCAAACTCACTGGAAGAATCAAATGCATATGTACACTGAAGTGAAAAAGAGTCATCGGATAGCGATATGCACACATACAGATGCCGGCAGAATCACTTATACAAGCAGTGTATTGGCGGAACTGTCATTTGTACTGTGATGATTCATATGAAAACGTTTCCGGTGTGGTTATAGTCGCACGACGGGAATTAACAGAGTTTGAACGCGGAATGGTAGTTGTAGCTAGACGCATAGATCATTCAATTTCGCAATTCGTTTGGGAATTGAATATTCCGAGATTGTGTCAAGAGAGTGCAGATAATACCAAATGTCAGGTATTATCTCTCACCACGGCCATCACTTAGAGAGCAGCGGCATTTGAATAGACTTGGCAGTGGTAACACTGCGTGAAATATTCATGTAAGGTGCCAGGACATGGGCACTTACACGTTAGCTTACCAACATTAGTATTAATAATAAAGGGACTAGCAAGGGCATAAGATCATGACTATTGAATTATGATAAATATGAGGCACTCTCGAGCAGTATTCCCTGCATGTCTGCATGGTTGAGCCACTAACTTAAAGCGTTGGTGAAAAGTGTCGGAAGTTGAGAATTGTGGAATATAAAGTCTGCAGATGGCCGTAGCTCGCCGGGCTGCCGTGGGCGGCAGGTAGCGGTCACTGGAAACGCGGGACAATACGGCGTTTTTGGGGGTAGCTCGGCATCCGGGGCCACCTGTGCTGAGCAACACGTGGCGAAGATGGGAATTTCGTTTGCCTAGGGGCGCTATGACCTACTCGATCATTGGGCAGATCTCAGAAATGCCGTTGGAGGGATTTTGGCGACGATAGAGCGTTCGACATTGGCCGAAACTGAGTATTCTTCCGCCGCGTTTTCGTAGGCGTGGGAGACGGGAGGATTGTGGAGTGGTGGTCTTCACCTTCAGCCATCGAGCGGTACGGACTTGGAGACGGCGTCTTGGCCAATGTCTTCGACGGGAGATACACGGTCTGTATAGCAGCACTGCACCAACGCGTGTTCCGTGCAGAGTTCTGCGATTAGAGCTCTTTGTGTGCTCGGAAGCGAGATTTTCAGGAACGCTTAACCACTTCCAACTACTGACTTAATATTCTTGATCTGGTGGTTATCCTTGCGAGGTGCCGAGTATTTATCAACGCAGCTGCCGGTAATGAGAGCGCGTAATTGCAAATTGTTAATGTGCCATTCTCAGGTGTGTGTAGGTGGACAAAGAAATTCACTTTTTTTTTTTTTTTGTAAATTTTGTCAGTAGTGGGGGATATCAAATTAAAATCCCAATATTACAATCAAATTATCGACTTCTTTGTAGCTAGCATTTACCCTGTACCAGTAAGCTTTACATGTACTCTACTCACTGCACAGCTTGCACAGACGGGAAGGGAAGAAGGTTTGCGATCTTCTATGTCAGCGACGGACAAATAAGCTTACAACCGCAGAAATCAATATGGGACGTACGACGAACGTATTTGTAAGGACAGTGTGGTGAATATTGGCGTTAATGAGCCGTGGTAGCACACGAATTATGCGAGTGCCTTTGTTAACAACACGACGTCGCCTGTAGCGCCTCTCCTGGTCTCGTGACTGTATCGGTTGGACCCTAGACTGGAAAGCCGTAGCCTGGTCAGATGACTCGATTTCAGCTGGTAAGAGCTGATGGTAGGGTTCGAGTGTGACGCAGACCCCACGAAGTCATGGACCGTCGTTGTCAACAAGGCACTGTACAAGCTGTTGGTAGCTCCATAATAGTGTGGGCAGTGTTTACGTGGAATGGACTGTGTCCTCTGCTCCAGATGAACCGATCGTTGACGGGGATGGTTATCTGCAGCCATTCTTGGTTTTTATATTCGCAAACAACGATGGAATTTTTATGGACGGCAAATGCGCCATGTCGCCGGGTCACAATTGTTTGCGATTGGTTTGAAGAACATTGCAGAAAATTTGAGTGAATGATTCGACCATCCAGGTCACTCGGCATGAATTCCGTCAGTCATTTATGGAACATAATCGAAAAGTAAGTTCGTGCAAAAAATACTGCACCGGCAACACTTTCGCGATTATGGATGGCCCTAGAGGCACCACGGCTCAACATTCCTGCAGCGGACTTGCAGCGACTTGTTGAGTCGTCGCCACGTTGAGTTGCCGTTCTACGTCGTTGAAAAGGAGGCCCGACACGATATTTGGAGGTATTCCACGACTTAAGTCAACTCAGTGTGGACTTTATGAAGGAGAAAGGAGAGCAAGAAAGAAAATTGGAAAATCCAGAATGTATTGTAGATTTCGCATTTTAAGTGGAGTTAACTGCACGTTGCGCACAGTAAAACATTACAACGTGAGAACCAAATTATTTCTGATTTTTAAAAAATTGTTTCTTTTTAAAATTCAGTCTTGATCGCACCACGTATGCTACAAGAACATAGGTGACCGTTTTCGGTCATATCACATGATCATCATCAGACCAGTAATTTAATTGCAGTCGAGTCGCAACTCACATATCGATATGATGCCGCAATGCCAAAGACCTTCACAACATCGTTGACTTTGAAACCATTGTGGTGGTACCACCTTAGCCCATAGAGGACACACTGAGTATACATCGTCTGTACAGTTATTGTAAAGCTTTAAATTGATATTTTATACAATATTTAAGTAGTTCCATGGTCGTAAAGAGATATTTTATACATAACTATTTTTATGTTATTATTGCACTTTGTTATTTATGTTTTGACGATTATGTGAATCCGTTTCACACTGATTAGTTGACGTGAGGTAGAGGGAGAAGAGGTAGGTGGAGCATCTTCGTACTTAAGCGTATGCCCGTCGCTTGCTGGCACCAGTTGACATCACAGCAGCTGAGAAGAGTGCTCCACCTACCATCTTTGAAGGATGCCTTGGTTATAACCAGCCTTATTGTATTTTATCCTTATAAGCATTTTGTCATATTTTATTGTCAATGTAGTAAGGTTTCTATTCCTTTCAAAATTAAATTACAGGTCTGATAATGGTCATGTGATACGACCGAAACCGGTCACCTATATTCTTGTAGCATTCGTGGTGCGATCAAGACTGAATTTTGAAAAGAAACATTCTTTTAAAAATTTTTTGATCGGTGTTCCGAAAATGTTTATTAAAATTGTTATTTCTGATTTGATGAGGATACATTTAAAAAGAAAATTTCATTATGGAAGCGACATATTCTGGGAAAAACAGTCCAGTTTGTTGAGCTCACTGGCTTTAAAGAAAACGTGTTTTGAAGAATATGGCCTTGAAAGAATTACAAGTACAGTTTTCTCAACGTTTGACGACGCAGTCAGTCCTACATTTGGCATGTAAGATTTTTTGGAGACGTGTTGGTTAAAGACAAATTTATTACTTTTCATGTTTCATTTTCAAATATATTTCGACATAAAAGCTGGTCGTAAAGGCCAACAACTTCTCAAGAAGGAGAGAATTTTTTGTCTGTTAGCATAGCAGCTCACGTGATTAGTGGACTTGGCTTACCATTCTTCAACCATATCACCACACAGTTCCCTCTATACGCTGATGACCACAATGGAAATGTGTCTTGCTGTTCAGCCACGACTGAAGAGTTTGACGACAACTCTTGCGTACGTGTGAACAAGCTTCCCGCAAGCATAGCTTTCCTTGTTCGTTCGTAACATTATGAAGGCTCCAAACAGCGTAGTATAAATTAATACCATACATTGTGACTTCCAGAAGCAGTTGCACACCGTCGCATGGCATACAAAATTCAGAGCTACAAATTATCCGCGTGGACATATTACTGGATGTAGGATTTGCCAGTAAAAAGAAATCGGTACATCGTTCTTAGCGGATAGGTATCGTTAGAAATGATTGTAGCGTCCTGCGTTCCTTAAGGTTGTGTGATGTGGTCGATGCTGTTCACAATTTGTATAAATGCTTGAGTATTTTCTTTTAAGTCTTAGATCCTAATCAGATTCTACAGATGTTCAAATGTGCTGTAACGGCCACGTGGTGTATATCTAGAGTTTGATTATTTTGAGTTATATACAGAGAATTCATGTTTGTCACCATTCATATATGTTCTCCTCAGTTATCTGTTTAATGTTCTTGCGTACCCTTCAAGTACATGTGATGTGATACCGTATTTTCCACACTAGTTGCCAGTCTCCCACTTGGCCAGTTCTCTGACGTTCTACGATGCAGATAAGGAAATAATTCAGCAGTTTATTGCTTCTCCCACGTATCAGTAATAAATATGTCACTATCTTCATATATAATTATCAGATTGTGGATGGTGATGAGACGGAGATTAGCGTTGGAAGTTTTTATAATATGTATATTGACGTTTTCGTGCAATGATTCAGCAAGCCGTTAGCATTTCCAATAGGTCAGATTTTGTCCTTCCACTATGTAATCAAAAGTATCCGGACACCCCCAAAAACATACGTTTTTCATATTAGGTGCATTGTACTGCTACCTACTGTCAGGTACTCCACATCAGCGACCTCAGCAAAAAAATGGTTCAAATGGCTCTGAGCACTACAGGACTTGACTTCTGAGGTCATCAGTCCCCTAGAACTTAGAACTACTTAAACCTAACTAACCTAAGGACATCACAAACATCCATGCCCGAGGCAGGATTCGAACCTGCGACCGTAGCGGTCGCGCGGTTCCAGACTGAAGCGCCTAGAACGGCTCGGCCAAACCGGCCGGCAGCGACCTCAGCAGTCACTAGCCATCGTGAGAGAGCAGAATTGGGCACTCTGCGGAAATCACGGACTTCAAACGTCGTCAGGTGATCGCATGTCACTTTGTAACACCCCACCCATCACTTCTCTGGTTTTGGTGTGTGTTCACCCCAGCTAATTGACTAACAGATCAACAGAGAGTGCAAAACTGCCGCAATATCGGATAATGCAAAGAAAGTAATAAGGTCCTGTAACTCCAGATTGAACTGCGGTGGCAGTGTTGACCTTAATTGATTCAGAATTGGTCACTTTTAATTAAAAGGGGGTGCACATTGACGTTATATTCAGCTATTGAACAACAGATGCAAATGTTGAACACAAAATTAATTAAGAAAGTGACTTGGGATTTCAACTACTTGACTGAAAACAGATGCAGTCGATTAGCACAAATTCATTTTAACTCCCGACCTTCAATCATCACATTACATGACTCTCCTAACAGGCAGAGAGAATAAACTGCATTTGCGTAGAGTAAAACGCGATAAATCAAAATTAATTCCTATCGACTGACCCAGGCGTAATGTGACGTGCGAGAAGAATTCTACAATACACGGCCCATGAAAGCCTCGTGGAAACTTTGCCAGCGTGATCCAACAAATTAATCACTGGCCTATCTCAAGCCGGAACGGGCGCAATATCACCGAATTCAGTGTGGCGGGGCGTCGTCGTTGTGCGGACGTCGGCCGACCTCGTTGTGCTGCAAGGCTGCGCTCTTCTATTCACTCCTAGCTATCTTGCTCAGTACATAGCTGAATGAAAACTTTATATCTCTAAGCTCAACCGTTTCGTTTGCTAAGTCCTAAACTGCAGAGATGCTCACTCTCTCTCAGGTAAGCTGAGTAAATAACGCTACGTCCGCACTCTAGGCAAGCTGGGAATGGAAGACCACTACGGAGACTTCTGCCAGTCCACTCTTCGCCTCAGTTTCCCCTCCAGCAAAATCACTTACTCCAATTGCAGCGCAAGTCGCGTTAATTATGCATCGCTTCCCAGAGCTGACCAGTGCCTGCTCTGGAAAGTGAACAAATTCCCACAAAATTTCCCTGCCCCTCAACTTCTGCTATTTAGCTCCTCCCAGGCCACCTATCAAGGTTAGTGTCTGCACAAAACACCAATTTTTCCGAATTCTGACTCCCAGGAGAGCACTTCAAATTCCTTGGTCCTACGTTCCCATCGGAGGCCGGCGTATTTCATTCTGTCGCTCTTCACCTGATTTACTTCAGACTCTGCGGACCGTGAATTCAGCGTGAAGTTGCTATAGTCACGAACAGGCATATTTTGGCCTCTGTTGACCGCTCCATCGTGGCTTTTTGCACGTTTCACTGAAAACGGGACGACAGACATTTATCAACAGGCGTACAAGATCTCCGTCTGCTTCCCGGTACACCACCATGGGGTCAACCACCCCCGTCACTGTCACTCATCTTAAGGCAGCTGGAGGCCGCGCCCCGTTACCGCTTTCTCAGAGCTTGAGCCACCCGAAGCTGCCTATTGCGCTTCCCTTCGCTGCTCCCCGGCCGCGGTCTACTCTGAATACTTCCCTGGGATAAACCAGCCTCCAGTAAATCGAAAAATTTCCACAAAGTTTTCATGTCGCGTGAATTACTTTAAAACCATCACCCAACATTAATTATTCCAATACGTCCGTACTATACCCTCTACAAGATGCATTGTGCCTTGTCAGTTATTTTTGTTCAGCCCTACTGTTCGCTCAACGTGAGTTCGGTGTTCTTTAATGGCTTCATGTAAGGGGCATAGTTCTTGCCATCTTACAACTTGCGTCATATGGCTGTATGCGAGATTTCCACACTCCAAAACATCCCTGGGTCCACTGTTACTGATGTGATAGTGAAGTGGAAACGTGAAGGGACACAAACAGCGCAAAAGCGCACAGGCCGACTTCGTCTGTTGACTGACAGAGACCGCCGATAGTTGAAGAGGCTCATAATGTGTAATAGGCAGCTATCCAAACCATCACACAGGAATTCCAAACTGCATCAGGATCCACTGCAAGTACTATGACAGTTAGGCGGGAGGTGACAAAACTTGGATATCATGGTCGAGCAGCCACACATCATACCGGTAAATGTGAAACGACGCCTCGCTTGGTGTAAGAAGCGTACACATTGGACGATGGATCAGTGGAAATACGTTGTGTGGAGTGACGAATGACTGCACACAACGTGGCGATCCGATTGTAGGGTGTGGGTATGGCGAATGCCCGGTGAACGTCATCTTCCAGAGTATGTAGTGGCAACAGTACAAGTTGGACGCAGTGGTGTTATCGTGTGGTGGTGTTTTTCATGGAGGGGGCTTGTACCCCTTGTTGTTTGGCGTGCACTGTCACAACACAGGCCTACACTGATGTTTCAAGCACTTTCTTGCTTCCCACTGTTGAAGAGCAATTCGGGGAGGGCGATTGCATCTTTCTATACGATCGAGCACCAGTTTCTAATGCACGGCCTGTGGTGGAGTGGTTACACGACAATAACACCCCTGAATGGACTGGCTTGCACATAGTCCTGACCTGAATCCTATAGAACACCTTTAGGTTGTTTTGCAACGCCGACATCGTGCCAGGTCTCACCGACTGACACCGATACCTCTCTTTAGTGCAGCACTCCGTGAAGCATGGGCTGCCATTCCCCAAGAAACCTTCCAGCACCTGATTGGACGTATGCCTGCGAGAATGGAAGCTGTCAATTCGCCGGGAAAAGTTAAGGTCTCACTGATATGC
Source organism: Schistocerca americana (assembly GCF_021461395.2). Lineage (NCBI taxonomy): Eukaryota > Metazoa > Arthropoda > Insecta > Orthoptera > Acrididae > Schistocerca > Schistocerca americana. The sequence goes on along the minus strand of NC_060124.1, from coordinate 246,595,562 downwards.
TCTGCAAATTACCATGGGAGATATTTCTAGAAATATGTTGGGCATGGCGGACAGCCTTCCTCACAAAACTTCGAATGCGTAAGTTTCGAGTCGAATAAGGAAACACACATCTCGCGTAATGGCTACAAAGCTACAACCAGAAAAATTCTTGCTCACACACTCCCCCAGCGCCTCTCCCCACCCCCACAGGGTAACTGACTGTCTCTCTTCCCGTAGGCCATCCACAAATGGAATATATTGTGGGAGCCTGACACTGGCAGGCTCTATCTCCTCTGTTACGCTCCTCTGGCTAAGGGTGCATAGATCTGGATGTAGACGTAGAGGTGTGCCTCGACGTGAGAGAATATCCATATGCCCCCCTTGAAGCGGTAGGCAGAACTGTCTTTGCTGCCCCTACGCCAGCAAGTTCCTCTGTGGGCGGCCTAAGGGCAGGTCGGGCGCCACATTGAGCTCGTGGTGCCGCCGCTTAGCCCTTAAGAAAGCTGCGCACGCCGCCAAGTCTGCGTGGATAATGAGCTATTACTTATTCAGCAGACTCTGCGCCCGGCGCCCGCAAAACGGGCAGGCGCCAGCCGCCCTATGGCTACTTAGTGGGGCGCGAGGCCTCTCTCTGACCTGTATACCGTGTCGGCCCTCGCCCATACGGAGGTAATGTGGCTCAAAAATGGCTCTGAGCACTATGGGACTTAACAGCTGTGGTCATCAGTCCCCTAGAACTTAAAACTACTTAAACCTAACTAACCTAAGGACATCACACAAATCCATGCCCGAGGCAGGATTCGAACCTGCGACCGTAGCAGTCGCGCGGTTCCGGACTGCGCGCCTAGAACCGCGAGACCACCTCGGCCGGCAGGAGGTAATGTGTTCCAGTCTATTAAGGAGATAAAAGAGAAGTCGTCAAAACAATACCTCATAGTCACCAGTTCTCTCTGGGTCCGCCCTTGTTGTCTATACTTTTTGCAATGCACCATTTCCTTCTTACGCTTTTTGTGTTGACAAAGATTATGCATACTGTACAGGACCAGAATCCTTTGCCCACCTTGTCTTTCTACCCCTCATACCATTCAAAAATGATTATTGAAATCCATCATGTTTCCTCTGCCGCCGTGGACACACCGGTTCCCGTCAGATCACCGAAGTTAAGCGCTGTCGGGCGCGCTCGGCAATTGGATGGGTGATCATCCGGGCCAACGTGCGCTGTTGCCATATTTCGGGGTGCACTCAGCCTCGTGAGGCCAATTGAGGAGCTACTCGACCGAATAGTAGTGGCTTCGGTCGAACATACCATCCTAACGACCGGGAGAGCGGTATGCTGACCCCACGCCCCTCCTACCACATCCTCCTCTGAGGATGACACGGCGGTTGGATGGTCCCGGTAGGCCATTCGTGGCCTGCAGACGGAGTGCTTCATGTTTCCTCACTACCAGCCCATTTTTTTAAATTCTTTTACCTCAGACAACCGCATTTCTACCCCCACTCTTCTTGACACTCTTGACTACCCACTTTACGAAAACGTTATAAAAACATTGAAAATAAACTTTCTATGTGAACAGACACAACATGATGGAGAAACAAGACTACTGTCAAGAACTACGTACAATTTTCTTACAGCTAAGAGAAATTAATTAACTAGTAACAGAGCAAAAGGGTGTTTTCAGATTATTTTCGACGACTAAATGTTGGAAGGAGCACACGAAGATGAAATAACAGACTATAACGTATGGGGTTCCTTAACCAAATGTTTATTTGAGATAAAGAAAACTTTAGTGTACTAGGTGTCAGTACATTAAACTGCGGGTGTTTAATTTTGTACCTTAAAGTATGACCAGTTTACGGTTTTAGTCCCGTAACTACAGGATCTTTAGGTCGTGTTTAAATATCATCAACAGTGCGTCCTGTTTCAAGGAAATGCGCTGCTACTGCTGATTTATGTCGTTGTTGGTGAAATGTTACGAGATGTTCGTTAGACCCAACCCTAAAGTTTCTGACACATTCTGATCTTATACACTATAGACAGTGCTAGCCTGTCTATGGCATTTTCTTTGCTTACTATATGGCGTAACAGCTTATGTTTTGTACAGAAATTAATAGTTTAATGAATTTTGTAAAAACGTTACTTACTTCATCGGAGAGACAGACAAAGTATTTCAGACACTGGTGTATCCTCTTGTCACAGTAACTGGTTTGTGAGGCTGTAAGAACTGCCACATAATCTTTTTACAATTTTTTTGATAAAGGAGATCTATTTCGTGTAAAGAGCACCCGCTCTATTGAGGAAGTATACTGTAGAAGAAACCTAAATGTTTAGGACAATCCTAGAAATAAATGTATCTCCAATTTGCTGACCTTCCTTCTATTGCTCACCCGCAAAACAAGGAGGTCATAGAAGTATCGTAATAAGCACGGCCGTAATTAAACACATACAGAGGGTGCACAAAAATAAGGAAACACGACGAGAACCCATGTCTGAACATGAATACATAACCCAACCACGTCTGCAGGCTGCGCTGTTGTATTTTACTACGACCCGCACCTATGCAGTGCCCTCAATACGTTTCAAAATCCCAGTTGCTAGAACAGTGTTCTGTGTGGTTGTGAATGCATTATTTCCGATTTAAGTGATTTCGAATATCGCAGATCAAAAAAATGGTTCAAATGGCTGAGAGCACTATGGGACTTAATATCTGAGGTCATCAGTCCCCTAGAACTTAGAACTACTTAAACCCAACTAAACTAAAGACATCACACACATCCATACCCGAGGCAGGATTCGAACGTGCGACCGTAGCGGTCGCGCGGTTCCAGACTGAAGCGCCTAGAACCGCTCGGTCACAGCGGCCGGCTATCACAGTGACGCTCGTGTGATGGGTGCTTCCATAATCAAACAGCCGTAGTGGTTTGTGTTTGAAGACGCACCATATCGGAGGTTTACACCAGACACAGGGAAAATGGAAAAACATCTTCAGCCAAGTCACAACGTGGACGAAAGTGACTGTTGAGTAATCGAGACAGGCGACTGTTTTGAAGAAAAATAAGAGAACGACGGCTGCAAAAATCACTTCCGAATGGAATAACGGACTCGCAAACGCTGTCAGCGCCAAAACACCACAAAGGGTGCTCCATAAGAAGAGAAATGTAGGACGAGCTGAAAATCTAAAATACAGATCAGTGAGAAAAATAACCATAAAAGAAAAAACTGGTGCCGAAGCCATAAAAGCCGGACAATGGGGCAAAGGATGAAAGTCATGTGTTCGGATGAGCCTTGTTTCACACTGTTTCCAACTTCTGGCCGAGTTGCAGCTCTAGAGCGAAACGTAGCTGCAGTTGGGTGATGATTTGGGCAAACGTATGGTAATGGTTCAAGGAACTCTTTGTGAGCGTGGGGTTGCTCTGCTGTTCTGTTATTCTGCGCATTCTGAGATGTACCCTTTAACCTGTGGCTCCTGCAAGATGCAATTTCCACCCCCACACTACTACAGAAGTCAGACAGACGCTCCTAACGTTCTAAAGAGAAATGCCTGAAAAACTTTCAGCAGTAAATATCTTCTGGAGTCGTCCGCTGTAAGGAAATGACACAAAAATTCACAAAACTTCTTGACTAGTGGGATACTTGGGTACTGGAGTAGTGCTAGTTAGTGTAAGGAAAACATGAAACTAACGTAAGTAATTATTTATCTTGCGAAAATATTGAGAAATCACAATGGCGCTTGTAGTTATGAATTGAACAAGCTATATCCTGGTTCTTTTCGGAATGTGAGGCTACCTCTCAAGGATAGGCTTCGCTAATGAAATTTGTACACAAAGTTTAAGATGGTTGTTCACTTGGCAGAATGGCTGAGAGCCGCGCCTACTCAACTTCAATAATTATCCTTTAGAATGTTGCTAGGTACGGTCGAGGCTGTCGCATGTGAAATGCAGTGAAGTGTACTGTTGTGGAGGAAATACGGGGCTCGCAATAGCTGTAGCGGACAATACCATAAGCTGCGGAGACTGCTGTCTGCGCCGCTCGCTGCTGACAAGATAACTCTCGTTCTGTCTGGATTGACAGATTGACCTTCGCCAATCAAACTCTCCCTATGCCTTGATAAAGTCAAGGATTCCTATTCGCCCCTAGTCTAACTATTGGCGTGGTACACCGGTGTGATAACCAGTCCACCGTGACGCCACTCAAAATTTCGCTCGCAGGCGTTTAACTATAACTCTGTCCTTTCACACTGCACAATAAGTGTGTCGGTCAACACAGCGAACAACGCTTAATCGCAAGGACTCAATATAGAGTTGCACTTCGATTCACTCTCAACAGAGGTGCTCTCCCAGTGAAGTACTGAGGAGAGACTTGTTCGTCACTCTAAGAGCGACAACTAAACGGCGCCTCTCCATGCTTGACGTGAAGGGGTATATCTTTCGGTCTCTTCCATTACTCCTTCAGCTCAAGGCGTCACAAATATCGTCTGCCAATCAGCATTGCTCTTCTAAAACGGGAGAATGACGTTTCGTTTAAGGCGACCAATCTGGAAATGTGTAGTATCGGCGTTTGGCGTTTGCTGTCTCCCTGTGAAAACCTCTGAAACTGCGTGATATGTGTAAAGAATGCCTAGGCTGGTCGCTCCCACACAATATAGCGGAATTTGCTTTTAAGCTGAACACGGTTTCGTTCCTCCTTTCCCTCGGGCGAATGCTGTCCACTCCACGGGCGGCCACCGGCCGACGTAGATGGGTTGGGACTAGCTTCCTGGCGTGTGGTTGCCTCTCTCGAATTAATAGCTCCTGTGACCGTCGTGTCTGGAGTGTATGCGTGTACACCAGCCTCGAGTATTTCAACCAGGGTGCGCACTTGTGATTTATTAGTTATTTGCATATCGTTTACATGAATTCATACAACATTGACCTTATCTTATCGAGTTTGGGTTCGAATGAAGCGTCTTGATGTGCGGAATATTATTGCGAGGGTGGAATATGTAAGCAATGAAGGTCAGGAGACCATGACGTCTTACATCTTCTATCCCAGACGTTTCGTCCAAAGCTACGTTGGACATCTTCAGAGGTGCTCCTAGTTGTGCTGAGACTTGCCCACAGTCAGCAAGACTCAGCACAACCAGGAGCACCTCCGAAGATGTCCAACTTTGGACGAAACGTCAGGGATACAAGAGTTCCATGGACCACGGCCATACAACCCGGAAGAATTCTCGGCAGCTGAAACATCCGGTCGTGAAAGCCTTCATTGTATGATTAATTATATGGTAGTCCATGGGCCCCGTGGTCACCTTGCAAAGTCGCATTACTGCCAAGAATTATGTGACCATGGTACAGTGCTTGTTCGCCAGTGACGATGCTGTGTTCCAGGACGGCAGTGCCCCTGTTAACACAGCTCGCATCGTCCAAGACTGGTTTTGTGTGACGAGAATCTTCATATCACTCCTGACCACCACAGTCACCAAATCTGAATATTATTGGAGAAAACAATGCGTGATTGCTATCCACTTCCATCACCGTTATCTCAACTTGTCACTATCCTCCAGGAAGAGCTAGTATAATGTTCCCTCGAGAACCATATAGTACCTGGATTTATCCATACCAAGACGACAGTAATCTGTGTTGAGTGTAAACGGGTTTTCCTGCGTCGTATAAGGTATGGTAATGTATTGAGCTTGTGTTGTTTTCATGTTTTTGCCTATCCCATGTAGACAGTTTGTAAACTGCCAAAGATTACTCATTTCCATTCCGTTATAACTTAAAGTAACGTTTTCTGAACCATTACAAGGACTCACTGTTATTAACAAAAAGCGAGTATCCTTTGCCCATGGAACCTGAGCACTAAGTAGACACCAGCTCTTGCTTGGCTGACAACTACAATCACTCTCCAGGACGCACACATCTATTCCCCTTGAATTAAAATCAAAATCAGGTGCATACTCCTCCCATTCTTTGTCTCTACGTTCTCGGAATTGATATGGTTCAACTTTTATAATACCTTAGACAATCACCGATATTCCGTCGTAGTGTCTAAATCCCGGTCTGCCTTAACTGGTCATGATTCCGGGATACGTCTAACACAAGTACTTGTCATATGCAGTCAAACAGATTATGCATTATATAAGGAACCATTTTCTCATCTTGTCTGACTACCACAGGCCTTTCCAAGATTAAACATACGTATCCAGCAGAGAAAAGTATTCGTGTCATTAATGACTCTCTTGCCCAATTACAAAAGCTGGGGAAGAAAATAGTGCTTTGTGGGCTACCGGGATATGCTGACTTCGAAGCTAAGGAAATTTACCCGAGTCATACTTTGGAAAACTGTGCAGTTGCAACTGGGCTAGAGGGAATGGGTGGCTGGAAGTAACAGAAAATCAGCATCCTACTTTCATTCACAGTGACAGACGAAGTGGCACTATCCCGTCAACATGCAAGCAATTGTCATTTGCACCGTAGCTATCAGTGCTGGCTAGACCATACTCTGATTGTCGTTCCGTATCTGGAGTCAATTACGACGTTAGCTACCGCTGCAGCTCGGTTGTCGCACGTAATCCACTCAACTACAACATCGGAGATACTATGTAAGGACAAATTCAAGCATGGTATCCGTTAAAACATTGGATCTCCACTTAGATTTGAATTTTCTTTACCATTCCTGCTGGTTTAACTGTTATGACCGATCAGATATTGCTACCAATTGGTAAATATAGAGCTCAAAAAGTTATTCAAACAGGCAGTTACTGATTATCATTCCAAAATCAATATAACTGATAAAACGTGACAATGAGAAAACCTAAGATAATTCTTAAAGATTAAAACGATGTTGCCATTGCTAGGTTATAGATAATTACCTCTACAGGGCACTGTAAATCATCGTTACTGCAGAACGTACTTACTTTGAATTGAGTGCGGTATCAGCAACCAACGAAACAACAAAAAGCCAAAAAAAATTAAAAATGAACCTCCATGGGTGATTCAGGTTTACTAAATGTAAGCGGGTACACTGTCCAAAGACGACATAAGAAGCACACTATTAGTAAAGCAGAAAAAACGAGCGCTCGTCGGCAAACGAAGAACTGTAGTTTCTAACAAAGGTCCTATCTTCTGACGGAAATTTCTGAGAATATGGAGCACAGTACTCGAAATACAAGAGAGTCGAAGCATCAATGTTGTGTTACAAAGGACGCTGAAAATTTATTGTACTGGTGAGGCAAGAGATAAGGAGGTCTTTCACCGAAATAGCCAGGAAAAAAAGAGTGTGGAGAAAACTAAGTAGAAGGTATGTGTCGAAACGTCGAGGAGTAACTTACATGACGCTACAGAAATCCGCATAGAGCAGAAGATGAAGCGGAAAATAGACATTTGAATGTATCCCGCTAAAAACTCAAGACACTGGGCGCTAGTGGTACCCTGAGACGTAGGATCTTTAGCTACTACTGGACCGAGCACGGGGCTCACAATCCGAACCACACGCCACTGTTAAGCACTAATGAAGGACTGGGTCCCTTACTTCGATTGCACATAATTCATTAAGGTCAATCCAACACATTTATTTCAAATAACATAAATGAAGTTACATTTGAATCTGTCTGGCATTAAACGAGAATAAAAAAAAAACAATTTCAATATCAGCTGATTTGGAGCCTTAAGTGCGAGTTAAGCCAATAACCAGATAAACTAAACAATTCTCCGTAATTCGAAAGAAAGAGAAAAACAAAACTGAATCAATAACCCCACTGACAAATATCCAAAAAACCTTACAATACTACTCAAAAGAATACACTGAAGTGGGGAGCAGGAAAACTGCAAGACATTAAATACACTTCATTTGACGAATAACAAATGCTCATTAACATTACACCACTCCTGTTTGAACTGCAGTGTCCCAAACGAACAGGCGCTTATTCTGAAAGAACAATCTTTTTTATATGTTTGAATTAGAGAATTAAGGAATTCTAAAAGATGTCAAATCGAACCCCCCCTTTCAATTGAGGCACAAATCTTTCCCCTTTCTAGGCGGACGCTGAGCCAGAAACACAGAATGCCACAAAAACACAGTTTTGCAGTGGAATCTTACAGGACACCCGGAAGCAGTAACAGACAAGGGGTCGGCACCCACAAATAACACAGGCTAAGAGTGAGGCTGGGAGCACATCCTACGAGAACTTGTTCACACTATGCTCACCACAAACTATATACATTCCGGCCGAACATCCACTTGCGGTGGCTGCCAGAATGACGTAACAACCAACAGGCCCACGCCGTGCTTGTCACACAGGCACCTCAATTTGTACAAACATCTAGACCAGCAGCAACTCCGGACTCCGTTCTCACTGCGAGGCTTGGCACAGTTTATATGAAATGCCTTCCAGGCAACCAGTAACCGCCGCAGGAGTTTCACGATTAGCAAACAGCCCCAGCGTAACAGACATCACACATGTGCTTACGCCCGAGCCACAACTCCGCCAGTCTCACCGGCAGCCTCAAAAACCGACTGCCTCTCGCCGTCCCGCGCGCCCCAGCCGAAAACGCAAAGATGCTCAACCCGGGGACGCACCAAAGATAACAAGCCGATCGCTGATGATCGACCAGCGATCTGGCTCAACTACATCAATAGATTCATTGAATTACACACCGACATATAAGATGAATACATGAGTGCTTCGAAAAATGTGTCTAAATAATATGCAGACAACTGATAAGACCTAAGCAGTCAACGCACTTCACAACTATTGCGTATGGATATGCCATCTTCTGCATATTTACCAGTTCCTAATCCAGTACCTTACCAGATATGTGTGTGCAGGGGTCATTAGAAACAGACCCACACCGCGCGGTCTGTGGCGCCTTGTCACAGTCCGCGCGGCTTCCCCCGCCCCCCCCCCCCCTCCCGTCGGAGGTTCGAGTCCTCCCTCGGGCGTGTGTGTGTGTGTGTGTGTTGTCCTTAGCGTAAGCTATTTTAAGTTAGATTAAGTTGTGCGAATTTTAGGGAGCGATGACCTCAGCACATTGATCCCATAAGACCTTACCACAAATTTCCGAATTTCCAAAAACAGGTCCATACTCTCTCGAGGTTCAGCTTCAATTGAGGCAAAACATTCGCACGCCGGAAAAACGGTGTTGAAGTGGACTATGAGCAACAATCTACTTCCCCACCTCTTTCCCAATACTCAGTATTTGTTCATATTTCTATGTCTTTTTGGCTAGCATAACTTGCCTTTTTAGATGAGAATCAGATGTGTTACTTAAGTATGATTATTCGTAGATTATTCGCATGTGAAACAAACAATAAACAAACTTCGGTGGCTGAGAGGCCTTACTGCGCCAAGAATCACAATCCACTCTCGAATCTTAGTCTTCCTGCAAAGGACTGCGTGAGAATAATCATTATGTAACAAAACAAAACTTTTTGCTGGTTCAAGTGAATATTATGCTTGTTTCGGATGAATCTCGACACAGCTCAACCACACAGAATAGTTTTATACAATCGCTTCTTTGCTTTTCATGCGCAGTTACATGAAATTAATTGATTAAAATTGTTTTTACTAAGAACTCTCCATCTATGAGATAAATAAACGGTTCAACCGTATGTTACCTGTTCCAAAATCTCATTATTAATGAATAATGTCATCTTCCCATTGTTTTAAGCATCATCGAGACTGTATTTGTTATGTTTGAAGCTGCGGATCTAAATCAGTTAAGCATAAAATAAAGGATGGTAACAACTTGTGCTCAGCACAAGGGTCTCATTTTGGTATCCATGTGGGAGACCAAGACAATAACTGAACACCACATGTTGTGTGTTGCAGATCCGCTCTCGAGGCCTGATATAGAGGACGAAACATAAAAACGAAAACTGGTGTACCTAGAATGTGCTGAGAACCGACATATCACCTCTCCAAGTGCTATTTCTGTTTCACTGTCTTCTTCCATCGTAATAGGAGCAGGAAATCCAATGTTTTTGCATATCCGGATGTGCCATCGTCTCTTAGGCCCATTCCACAGTGTGAGGACCTTCCTGTTCCTCCTCCTCCAGTACTGAAGGAGTGTTAATATAGCAGCAGTGAGTCAAATACCCATGTTAACCACGAATAAGTCTTCTCAGATGGTAAGGATGCTACCTACACCTCACTATCCCACACAAAATGAGTTAAATGACTTGATCAGGGATCTAGGACTTACAAAATCCAATCCAGACATTTTAACATCGAGACTAAAGCACTGGAACCTATTGGAATGAGTTGCAAGATATCTAACCAGAAGAAACACCATGAAAATTTCTCGGAATACTTCACTCTGACAGACAACCTGTGCTAATACCACAATGTGCTAGGCCTTTTCAAAGAAATAAGGTACAACTATGATCCAAAAGACTGGAGACTCTTCATTGATAGCTCCTGCAAGAGTCTGTAAGCTGCTCTCCTCCATAACGGAAACACATATCCCTCAATTCCAATGGTTCATTCGACTCAGCTAAGGAAGGTCAAGTGTTCAACATCTCCTACAGCTGTTAAAATATGCTAACATCGGAGGGGTGCAATTTGTGTTTTCAAAATGATTGCATTTTTAACAGGTTCGCAAGGAGGAAAGACAAAGCATCTCTGCTTTCTCTATGTTTAAGATAGCATGGACACAGCCAGACATTTTGTGACTGTTGAGAGACCACTGAGAAAGGAGTTTGAGGTCGGCCAGAAAAACATGATGTAGGAACCCTTAGTCAAGCAGAAAAAGAATCTAATACCACTCCTCCATATCAAGTTTGCTCTCATCAAGGAATTCATAAAGGCATTAGATACAATAACAGATGCAATAAAGTTACTCCAGAATGTGTTCCTCAAACTGTCAGAGGCTAAGATAAGGGATGGAATTTTTGTAGGCCCAAGGGAAAAAATTACTTCGCGGTGATACATTCGTCAGCAATTTTGCAGTAGTTCAGAGAAAGGCATTGAAGAGGTTACGGCGTGTAGTGAATGGTTTCCCAGGGAATCACGGGGTGGACAGTTACAATGTCCCTACAGTATATGTTTTCAAGTCTCATATGGGTGCGTATTGAGAGGAACAGAGTGAATGTTTCCATCAGGACTTACAATTGTTTGAAAGAAGATACCAGGCACAGTATAATGAGCGAATGCTTGGTGAATACATCTGGGGACTGTCCAGACAGAGTGATGTAACTTAACACGTTCGCTGCGGTCGCCAGTGCGAGCCGCTAACGCGCGAGGCGGACGCTTGTAAGCGCACGTGCGCTGAGAGCTGAAATCATAGCCCTGCGAAACCTGTAAGTTTGTGGCGAATAAACTAGATGCCGCCAGCTGATTCGTTTGGAGTTCGTACGCTGGCTACCAGGGGCGCAGCGTCCCACTCAGTCAAAACAGTTCGGGGCTAGCTGCCAGGAGCGCTGCAATCACTTCTCTTTGCAGCCGCACGGCCTTCTATGATTTTTATTTCGAGGAAATAACTTTACATAGTTACCGACTTAGCTCGCCACTGTATCTTTTCATAATTCTTATGGATGAATAAAACTTTGTTCTGCAAGGGAAGTCAGCAGTTTCAAGTTATAATAAGATACTGCTGGAATTTATATTTCGTAATCCATACCTGGCTGAATACAAATTATGAACACGCCTAAATTTTGATCGCAAGACTAATGTCTAGTTTTGCGACAAATTCATGTTGTGCACGAACGTAATATTGGCAACGAATATAACGTCTGCGGAAGAGGTGCTAGATATAGAAATACAAGTACACTTTAGCTGCATGCCGATCATGTGATAAATGCTGCCTGCTGTCTGTCGCTTATAAGCGTTACATGCATTTATTGCAAACAATTCTAACAAAGCCCCTTATTTATTTATTGTATTGCTAACTGGACAGAAAATGCAATTCACACAAGTGACAAATCCACTCCATTGAAAAAGAATTAGTCGGAAAACACCAAAAGATTTATAAAACGAAGAAAAAGAAACAGGACTCGTCTGCAATGTGGTGCTATGGAAACCCAATCACAAATATATACATATTATAAAAATGACTGTATGTGTATGTATGTATGTTCCACATCTCCTCCTACTGGACCGATTTCAACGAAACGTGGTACACATATTCCTATTATCGGAAAATTATCACTGTAGGGGTAAGAACCACATACGACACATACGTCAGGAGATATGACGTCATGAACAATGTAATTCGTCAAAAACGGCCGCATCATGTGACGATATTCCACATCTGCTCCTAAACTAGTACACCGATTTCAATCAAATTTGGTACAAATCTTCTCTAAGGTAATGAATCATTTGCTATGGTAGCAAAAACTACTTACGATATATAGTTCAGGAGATATGACGTCATAAACAATTCTGTTCTTGAATAACCGCAACATCAGGTTTGTGATTTCTATTTATTATGTCATTACTACTAAAGCTATTCGCGAAGAATTTTGCAGAGGATATGCATATATACCACTAAATGTAGCTTTGAAATTATATCATAGTATGACACGTAGTACAGGAGATATGACGTCAAAACTATGAAACGCACGAAAATCCGTCCCACTATGCATGTGGTTGTAATGTATTACGTCTGTAATACCAACTCCATTCGCACCTCATTTTGCAGTTTCCTAATATTCTTCCCGGGGAACATGGAAAATTATATTCTTGTGGGACACATAGTACAGGAAATATTATGTCATGAAGATTGACCTGTGTGAAAACGGAACTGAGATGAATGGAAAATAGATAGCGATAGAACAGGAGGCGATGGACAGAGAGAGAAGAAGCAGATGGACTAAAATAAGACAGGAATGAATACACACCCGGACAACGCCGGGCACTGCAGCTAGTAACAAATAAGTTTTCAAGGTGTAGAGGTGATGTTTTTATAGCAAACCACAAATAAGTCCACATACGGTACTGTACAGAAACATCATATTCTGAGCAACCAATGTAACTATATTTACATGGCTATCAAATAAAACAAACACTTTACAAATCAAACACAAACAGATCTTCCTCTGTAGATACGACGTCCCATTACATTATGGATGTGTAATTGTGCAGCAGTTCAAACAGAATCCAGGTTGGTTTGGACACGTTATACACACGTATGGTGTATCCGTACGCTTGCCCCGTGCCGCGCACGTTTTACATCGCTTCCGCATAACTTGCTTCGTCCCTTCCGTTGCGTCCCGCTTTTGCACAACATGTGTGTCTTTACATTTGTTACGCACACCTTTTGTAACGTCCACTGGTGGAAGTAGTCCCTTTATTATTTGTATTCTATAATCATACAAAGTCATATTATGCCCTGAGTATTTATTATATAGGTAATGTGCATTGAACATTAGCATGTCAACTACATGGAAGAATAGTTTCTTTGGCCAGCGGATTGTCTTTCGTTCACATAAATAATAAGACAACATCTGGACCTGCCTATCGGTCCCAGACATACAACTATTATATCTGATAATTGGCAGTGGTTTCGCGACTATTTGCTGGCGTGCATTCTGCACACGTTCCATTGTATTGGGGTATTCTGTGGAAATATAGGAGACCTCTCGTCTATCCTTCCATTTGCCGATCATTACCCCGTCCGAATATCGTGCTATGGTGTCCCCTTTCCCCAGCTTGGCGCATACCACGTCTTTAGGGGTATTTTTCCTATTTACCCTTAGTGTCCCGGTGCAATGTGTTTTTGCATTCAACAGGGTTTTAGCTAAGGCAAAGCTGTTGTAAAAATTGTCCATGTAAATGTGATGGCCAACATTCACCTTCTCTTCTAACAAATGCAATACTATCTTTTCAGCATGCCCTTTTCCCCCCATATCACCACGTATCCCCGTGTACACAGCGCATTTATTGATGAAGCCGTCTGGGTTATTTAGCATGTACAATTTGATGCCATACTTATTTCTTTTGTTTTTTATGTATTGTCTAAATGACAATCGTCCCCTCCAAAGAATCATTGATTCATCTAAAGAGAGATCCCTACCTGGATAATACACATTACACATTTTGTTGTTGAAATAATTCAATATAGGGCGTATCTTATACAGTCGATCATTTGGTTTCGGTTCGCCTGACTCTGGATTTTTTGCAAAATGCAATGCGCGTAAGATAAGCAAATATCTGTCTCTGCTCATACTCATCGTTATTCCTTTATTTTCGAACAGCGGATCCCTCTTCCAGTAGTCTTGTAGTCGGGCACATTTGACATTACCCATATGTAATGAAATCCCCAGGAAGACAAGTATTTCTTCTATACTTACGGGTTTCCAACTACTAATTCTAGAGCCCTCTTGTGTATTTGCGCTCGCAAATATATTCCGTGCGTTATCATTTGTTTCGTCAACTATGAGCTGCAGTATGTCATCTGTAACCAGTAGCCTAAAGAAATCCATTGGCGTATTGCCAGCAAGCTTCATCAGCAAACATTCTGCTTTCGTAAACGGGTGATACTGCATCCCATGTGGTTCTTCATGCCACGTAACACCTGGTTTGCTTACCTCTGCGAGCGCTGGTTCTTTATCGTCGGCGATTTCCTCATCATCGTCGCCCGTATCGTCCGATTCCGAACTGTCACGAAACATACTGGACAGTTCTGCTTCCACACTGTCATCACTGTGGTCTGTTTCTGCAGTCTCCAAATGCCAGTCACCCTCATCTGGTTCGTCCTCTCTGAACTCTACGTCACTATCTTCTAACACACGTAGTAACTCATGGTCAGTATATTGGTCACTCTTCCTACACTTTTTCGCGTTCGAAGGCCCCGGTGTCGGTTCATTCGCCGCCATTGCAAACAATGCACAACACAGACGACAAAAAACGAAAACACACAACTGCAGACAGGAACACGTTACGTGATATGTCGTTGGTTACTTGAACTAACACGAGTGCACAGCCGAACAAACTAAACTGAGAACTCTGCTAGTGAACGCGCCGCTTATATGCGTCAGTCGCAGCGAACATGTTGACGGCGTAGCGTAATGGTCAAGCGCATTGCTCACGAAACAGTCGACCTGGAATCAATCCCAGGTGCTTCCTAATTTTTTTCAATTGTTTTCATTCTTATTTTCCTTGGTTTCGTCAGATTTTTCAACTATTTACCGTAGAATTTAAATACATTCAAGTAGTATATTTATATAACTAGGCGAAAGTTTTAATGAAAATAAAGATTTTAAAAGATTCTTGTGATTACGTGCGCTACTTTTTATTCATTACGACAGTAGAAGTTTTGCCATTTTTATGGTGACATATCATAGAAACATGTGAAACATATATGTTTCACTCTAGGCACATTTTATGAAGGCATTGTTTGAGCAGTTACATTTCTCTGCAACATGCTTCATTGGAAAGCACACTTAATTCAAGTTTTAAAACTAAGGTGTTTCCTCTAATAGTTTGGATGCAAACCAAGCGTACTAGATCATAGGGGTGTCCACAAGAGCACTGAATTGATGCAGCACGGTCGAATGTATTTTAATTGCATCTTCTCTTGATGATACCTCTCGCTGTTGTTGGAGTTATTCAGGGGCACTTTGTAATCTTTTAATTAGATTTTTGACTTGACGATAGAAATATACATCTACCGTAAATAACCGAACACTCTGAAGATACGAAGTAAAATAAAAATGAGAAAAAAAAATCAGGACGGACCTGGGATTGATCCCAAGTCGCCTGTTTCGTGAGCAATGCGCTTGACCATTACTCTACGCCAGTAACGACGAACAGAGCGCTAAATAGGGTATAGCCTCCTATAGTGCTATCAGAACAACTTTCGAGAGCATGTTCTCCTTTCCTATGGCCAACTCAGGCGAAATATTTCGGGCACGTTATGTGGAGTCCCACCTCTTTCTAGAAACAATTCGGACGAAATCGGCGTGTCCCAGTTGGCGACCTCCCCTAGTGAGAACTCAGCTAGCGAGCGCACCGCTTATAAGTGTTACCCGCACTGGCTTGCTGATCGCGGCAACGCTTATGAGCGTCAGCCGCTCTGGCGTGTTGATCGCGGAAACGCTTATGAGCGTCAGCCGCTCTGGCGTGTTGATCGCGGAAACGCTTATAAGCGTCAGCCGCAGCGAACGTGTTAAAAGGGGAAGCGTAGGAAGGCAACATTTTTAAGCACACTGCACATGACATGTACGCATTTTCATGTACTTCAATACTTTTTTCATATGCTATATTTACCGCATTTGCATTTTTTGACACATTGTATTTAAGAATTTCTTTTGTTCCGTTTTATTTGTCTTCCTAATGTTAAGAAAATCGATGCCATTTCCCTAAAAATAACTTTCCATGCGTCAAATTGTGTTTACATAGTGTTTTGAAACATACTCGTCAGAAATACAAAATACTAACTTGAACCAAATCCTGTTACATGGTGTAATGTGCTTACGACACACCTCAGCTGATACGGAATAAGCCAATACACGTTCACATTAGTGCTGCTATCGACCATGCGACTTGTTCCAAACTCCATGTTGCCACCTTCAAAGAGGCATTTGCATTGAGTTCACAAAAGTCATGGGATAGCGTAGTACACATATACAGATGGCGGTAGTATCGTGTACACAAGTTGTAAAGGACCAGCGCCACAAGCTGTGACGTAGTCGTGAACACAAACAGTGATCCAGGTACAGTCAAATGATTTTAAACCATATTTTAGTTCTGCGTGACGATGCTTTGCTGAGTGTACTTGTATGTTTTGACGACGCCATTACGGATTTATCACATTAGGACATGCTGTAGAAAAGATCTGAAGATGGTCATTACTGATTGAAACCGGTCATCGTCGAAGGACTTTATATTGTGATCAAAGACTGGAATAAAAAAAGAAACTGAAGGAGCAGCGCATTGACGGAGCAGTCTTTTGTACTCTGGGACCGATTTGAAAAGGTTTCCGACGTGATTAGCGCTGCACGACAGGAATTATCAGACTTTGAATGCGGATTGGTAGTTGCAGCTATACACCGTACGTACGTCGAGAGAAGAGCTCTGACCTGGCTCATTTAGAACCTAACAATGCCGCGTCATTCATTGCAGCATTGCTGTAGGGGAGCATTCTGCTGACAGATGTGTTCCTTGATGGAGTATTTTTACACCTGTGCTACCAGTATTTGTCACCTTACACACACATAAGTATTTTCTTTAATGATGTTGCAGCCATTTGACCGCAACAATTTTTATTTTATTGATATACGGTTCAGATTTCACTGTATTTCATACCAGTCTGACATCTTTTTACATAAAACTAAGTTACTATACTTGAAAATGACCTATGACCGAACTCTGGATCGTGTAACAATAAAATAAAAATTATTACCGTCAAACGGCGGTAACGTCATTAAAAAAAATTACCATGACTATGGTTCCAGCCAAAATACAAATTATACACTACCAGATTTTCAACATTAACAAGGTAAAACAAATTGCACAAATGTTACATGTAAAATATCAAATAAGGACATTACCTCTATTTTTCGCGTGGGAGAATTGAACCCCAAGATCATCGTAATCCGATTGATCATCTCTCGTCACGAGCACATAGTCTTCGGTATTGTCGCTGCTGCTGTCCTCATCGTCTGATAAAGAAATTTCAATGTTATGAAAGGATTCTTCTCTTACACCTTCTTCTATGTTTGACCTTGTAATACCTTTCCACACGTGGTTCACGACGTTCTTCCAATTTTCTGGCGTTATTCGTGTGACAGCCTCATTTACCATCCTCTCCGTGTCTCGCAATGTAAGGGTTTTGTTTCGCTCCGCAACATCTGTTTTCATTTGAAGGGCTTATTTCAATAGTGGGACAAGTCCATTACCACCACTTTTCTGCCTATAATGCTTCTGAAATTAATGATCCAAACAAACAGAAAGGAAGGTTCATCTCTAGCAAGAAGCCATATTCTTGAATATTTCTGGTATCTCAACTGCAGATTTTTCAGCGCTCATTTAACTTTAGGACTCTGTATCTCAAAATTAACAAAAATGGACTTATACCACTATTAAAGTAAGCACTTCATTTGAGCCAAGATGATTTCAATTACGTTGTAATGGCAGTGGTACTGTGGAAGACGTATAACAATGTGGCCGTGGTTCTCTACTAGGATATCAACACATAATGCGTCTTCTGTGCCTTGTATCGTCTCACTAATTCCAGAAGTTCCGCTTTCCGCATACTCTGTTCAAAGTCTATTTTATTATCTATCAACCAGCTGACTACTTCATCTCTCCTTACAGCAGCCGTTGGTACCTTATTTAATTGTACAGAATGGCACAGCGCATTGGCCATTACAAAAACACTACCAGAACTGACGTTTGGTAGCAAACGAGGAACGAAACAGTCTTTGAATGCATCTGCAGTCATCTCCTCGTGGTAGTCGACAGTTTTTTTTTCATCATCACAGCACCGGGCACAAAACCGTTCACATAACCAGCATGAACTATAATTAGTCGCCCTCCCCTCCCAGTCGGCACACTCATAGTTCCGGGGCGCGTGTCGTCTGTCCATGCGACGGACTGTGCATGACGATGTTTCGTCAATCCATACTACATTTTCCTGATTCACGGCTAGCAATTCGGGCAGGAAACGACATCTCCACGCTAAAATGTCTCCACATTCCATTAATACCTTTCATCCCGAAAACTTTTTCCAACAGAAGCCAATGTTTTTTTTTTTTTCTAAACAATGGAGAGACTTTTCATTCCGCCTGTGAACAAACCACTGCCGACAGTGATACCATCAACTTTTTAAGTGCTGGATATTCCTTCATGCTGCAGTACGAGTATATGTGTTCCATGATAGCTCATTCCTCAAAGTTGTCTGGTTCAGTCACACGACACGACCTCTTCCTCGACTATCCAGGTGTCACAATAACAGGGCTCGTAACTGAATTGACAGTCTCTTTAACATTTGTGACTCTCTTCAATGTCGCTGTATAGATGTTCAATACTTCTGCTACTCTCGATCACTTTACTCACTGATACCGAAGGCGCACCGCTCTCCCTTTCCCTTTAAAAGTAAACACGCAATCTGTATATAAATCCGCGTGATTGTGATTTCAGCGTAGCTCCTTTCCCAAAAGCCTTCTTCTCTCCACTACAAGCAGCCATTTCCCACTTATTCACACTTTTCCACTAATACACAAGGCAAGAAACTCACAGACGCAGCGTAATGCACACGTACACACACAAAATTGAACGTAGCATGTGGCGCAACTGCCTGAAAGCAGCGGTCGCCCAGCACTACGGCAACACTGGGGCGTTGCCACGGTAATGTAAACAAAGGCTCACGATCTGAATGGCCATCGTGGATGCACGAAGCACGTGCGCCAAGGTTGCGTCAACTGTGAGAGCTCTTCTCTCGAGGTATGGAGTATAGATGCATGGGACATTCCAATTCGGAAACCATTATGGCATTCAATATTCCAAGAGCCACATTGTCAAGAGTGTGCCGATAATACGAAATTTCAGACGTTATCTCTCACTACGGACAACTTAGTGACCGACAGCCTTCACTTAACGACAGAGAGTAGCGGCGTTTGTATAGAGTTGTCAGTGCTAACAGACAAGCAACACTGCGTGGAAAAACCGCAGAAATCAATGTGGGACGTACGGCGAACACATCTGTTATGACAGGGCGACGTAATTTGGCGTTAATGGGCTACGGCAGCAGACGACCGAGGCGAGTACCTTTGCTAACAGAATCTCTGCAGGGCTGGTGACAATATCGGTTGAGTCCTACACGACTGGAAAATATTGGCATGCTCAGATGTGTCCTGATTTCAGTTGGTGAGAGCTGATGAAAGGGTTCGAGTGTGGCACAGACCCTAATAAGCTTGGACCCAAGTTGTCAAGAAGGCACTGTGCAAGTTGAGCTCCCAGTTGGTGCACATCGACAGCGCAGAAAGATACGTATATAGCTTCTTTTCTGTGTTTACTTCGTAGATTCTTACTTAAATTGCGTGTGAGTTTCGTATAGGAGATGTAATTTCGAGTTTTACTTACCGTAATCGTAAATTCCGTCAGATTGTAGCGTAGCCGTTAGGCATTTGTACAGTTTAGTTCATACATTCTTTGCATGTTACCTTTGCGTTATCTATAGGCACGGACTCGTGTTTCAGTAACTGTTGCTCAACATCGATTAGAATGGACAGGGACTGTGATTGCTGTGTTCGGATGAGGGCTGAGTTGGCATCCCTTCGCTCACAGCTGCAGGCGGCGCTGACTGCTTGCGCTGCTTGAGGCTGTTGCCAATGGGCACCACTGTGTGGAGCCGGACTTGGGTATCACGGGGATGATTGGGAGGGCATTCCCAGGCGTGCCAGGCAGTGAAAGACGTCCCCGGAGACTGATCAGAAAGCCTCCCCGGTGCGTCTGACAAACAGGTTTCAGGTACTGTCTCTGGCTGAGCCAGATGCAGCTGCCTGCCCTGTTTCAGAGGATGATTCTCAGCCTTGAAGGTTCGGGCAATCGCAGAGGGTGGGCCTATTGATAGTTGGGAGCTCCAGTGTTAGACGCGTAATGGGGATATGGCGGCTAAGGAGGGGAACAAATCCAGTGTGCACTCCGTGTGCGTTCCGGGTGGAGTCATTCCTGATGTGGAAAGGGTCCTTCCGGATGCCATGAAGAGCACAGGGTGCAGCCAGCTGCAGGTGGTGGCACATGTCGGCACTAATGACGTGTGTCGCTTTGGATCTGAGGGAATTCTCTCTGGATTCCAGCGGCTATCTGATTTGGTGAAGGCTGCCGGTCTTGCTTACGAGATGAAGGCAGAGCTCACCATCTGCAGCATCGTTGACAGAACCGACTGCGGACCTTTGGTGCAGAGCTGGGTGGAGGGTCTGAATCAGAGTCTCAGACGGTTTTGCGACCGTTTTGGCTGCAGATTCCTTGACTTACGCCATAGGGTGGTGGGGTTTCGGGTTCCGCTGAATAGGTCAGGAGTTCACTACACTTAGCTGGCGGCTACACGGGTAGCGGAGGCTGTGTGGCGTGGACTGGGCGGTTTTTTTAGGTTAGAAGGCCTCGGGAAAGTACGGGGTGGGCTGCAATCTCAAAGGGTGCATGGCAAATACAGGACGTGCTTGGATCAAGGAACAGTCGGAATTGTAGTTGTAAATTGTTGTAGTTGTGCTGGGACAGTATATGAGCTTCAAGCATTAATAGAAAGCACAGAAGCTGAAATCGTTATAGGTACATAAAGCTGGCTACAGCCTGAAATAAGTTCTGCAGAAATTTTTACGAAGTCTCAGACGGTGTTCAGGAAAGATAGATTAGGTAGAATTGGTGGTGGAGTGTTTGTGTCTGTCAGTAGTGGTTTATCTTTGTAGTGAAGTCGAAGTAGATACTCCGTGCGAATTGGTATGAGTGGAGGTTATACTTAACATCCGAACTATGTTAGTAATTGGCTCCTTCTACCGACCCCCAGACTCCGATGATATAGTTGCTGAACAGTTCAGAGAAAATTTGAGTCTCGTAACAAATAAATACCACACTCATACGGTTATAGTTGGTTGGAACTTCAACCTTCCCTCGATATGTTGGCAAAAATACTTGTTCAAAACTGGTGGTAGGCAGAAAACATCTTCCGAGATTGTCCTAAATGCTTTCTCCGAAAATTGTTTCGAGCAGTTAGTCCACGAACCCACGCGAACTGTAAATGGTTGCGAAAACACACTTGACCTCTTAGCCACAAACAATCCAGAGCTAATAGACAGCATCGTGACTGATACAGGGATTAGTGATCACAAGGTCGTTGTAGCTAGGCTCAATACCGTTTCTTCCAAATCCACCAGAAACAAACGCAAAATAATTTTATTTAAAAAAGCGGATAAAGTGTCACTAGAAGCCTTCCTAAGAGACAATCTCCATTCTTTCCGAACTGACGATGCTAATGTAGACGAGATGTGGCTCAAATTCAAAGATATAGTAGGAACAGCAATTGAGAGATTCATACCTCATAAACTGGTAAGAGATGGAACTGATCCCCCATGGTACACAAAACAGGTCCGAGCGCTGTTGCAGAGGCAATGGAAAAAGCATGCGAAGATCAGAAGAACGCGAAATCCAGAAGATTGGCTAAAATTTACAGACGCGCGAAATTTGGCTCGGCCTTTAATGCGAGATGCCTTTAATAGGTTCCAAAACGAAACTTTGTATCGAAATTTGGTAGAAAATCCGAAGAAATTCTGGTGGTATGTAAAGTACACAAGCAGCAAGACGCAGTCAATACCCTCGCTGTGCAGTGCCGATGGTAATGTTACCGACGACTGTGCCGCTAAAGCGAAGTTATTGAACGCAGTTTTCCGGAATTCCTTCACCAGGGAAGACGAATGGAATATTCCAGAATTTGAAACACGAACAGCTGCTAGCATGAGTTTCTTAGAAGTAGATGCCTTTGGGGTTGCGAAACAACTCAGATCGCTTGATACGGGCAAGTCTTCAGGTCCAGATTGTATACCGATTAGGTTCCTTTTAGATTACGCTGATACAATAGCTCCCTACATAGCAATCAAACACCCCAAAAATAATAACAGAGAGTCCACGTTAATCTACCTCTTATAGTTTTTGAGTGATTAAATAAAAACTAATTTTGTAACTAAAATATACCTAAGTGTTGTAGATTAAGTACTTGAAATTTTAATGATAGAGGATTTTAGTTAAACCAGATGATCAAATATATCAAATAATAGAGCTACACCAAGTTTAAGACTTTTAACATAAATAGCAACTGATATAAGTCTTAGCAAAGGTATGGTTGAGAGGTGACAATCTACGATTAGATCCACTAAATAAATTCTATTAAGCACAATTTTCATTCTAGCGCACTACGTGCTTTCAAACTGCTTATGTACATACCAGCAAAAATTAAGAAGTTTCTGAAGTAATTGGTAACTATATTATTAAAGATAATGTGCCCGAGATAGCGGTCGTTTGTAGACTGTCGCCGTGTGCAAATAGACAGACAACAGATGTTTTCTCGGCAGTCCGCACCGGCACCTTATGAATACAGCCCCTGAAGCAGTAGGAAGGTTCACTTCGCTCTCAGACACTGTGAGGTCCAGGCCAGTTAAACGTCTGGTCGCGCTCTGCCTCGGATGACGTCAGCGCCGAGCTGCGACAAGCGCGTATTTGGCAGTGAAAACGGATAGTGAACTCGCGAGGACTGTACGCCGTCCTGGACCGTTTAGAATTCGGTGAAATAACTGTTAGTGTGCCGTCCGTGTGAAATTCAATTCCGCGTAGCAAGTGGTGAATTTATTTACACTTTTATGGCGAGCATTAACTTTGGCACTTTTACCGCAAACTTTCAATTGAGTGATGTTAGTCAGGGCGAAAAACAATCTGGTAGGAAGTTACCGTAGAGGTCGCCTCTGAACTGCTAAAGGTGCTGTTAGGTTAGAAAGATTTGTTTTCAAATGAACATAACGCCATTTTAAGTGTTGTTTGTGAGAAACTTTTATTAAATTAAATCTTGATTGGAACTTTAAACTTTTTCTGAAGTCATAGTTCTGATCCCGCAAAGAAATGGGAAGTAGACACTTTTCTTTCAGTGGGCTGGACCGGAATGTGGCCGTGCAGACTGGAAACGGAGGTCAGTACGTTTACCTTCGCTTTCTGGCTGACCACCAAATTAGTTGCCAGGCTCACGTGATTAAAGACAGCATCGAAACTTTAAACCAGATAACGCTGAAACAATAGCTCCATACTTAGCAATCATATACAACCACTCGCTCACCGATGGATCTGTACCCCCAGATTGGAAAATTGCGCAGGTCGCACCAGTGTTTAAGAAGGGTAGTAGGAGTAATCCATCGAACTACAGAGCTATATCATTGACGTCGGTTTGCAGCAGGGTTTTGGAGCATATACTGTATTCAAATATCATGAATCCTCTCGAAGGGAACGATCTATTGATACGTAATGAACATGGTTTCAGAAAACATCGTTCTTGTGCAACGCAGCTAGCTCTTTATTCGCACGAAGTAATGGCCGCTATCGACAGGGGATCTCAAGTTGATTCCGTATTTCTAGATTTCCGGAAAGCTTTTGACACCGTTCCTCACAAGCAACTTCTAATCAAGCTGCGGGCCTATGGGCCATCGTCTCAGTTGTGCGACTGGATTCGTCATTTCCTGTCAGGAAGGTCGCAGTTCGTAGTAATAGACGGCAAATCATCGAGTAAAACTGAAGTGATATCAGGTGTTCCGCAGGGAAGCGTCCTGGGACCTCTGCTGTTCCTGATCTATATAAAAGACCTGGGTGACAATCTGAGCAGTTCTCTTAGGTTGTTCGCAGATGATGCTGTAATTTACCGTCTAGTAAGGTCATCCGAAGACCAGTATCAGCTGCAAAGCGATTTAGAAAAGATTGGTGTATGGTGTGGCAGGTGGCAGTTGATGCTAAATAACGAAAAGTGTGAGGTGATCCACATGAGTCCCAAAAGAAATCCGTTGGAATTTGATTACTCAATAAATAGTACAATTCTCAAGGCTGTCAATTCAGCTAAGTACCTGGGTGTTAAAATGACGAACAACCTCAGTTTGAAAGACCACATAGATAATATTGTGGGGAAGGCGAGCCAAAGGTTGCGTTTCATTGGCAGGACACTTAGAAGATGCAACAAGTCCACTAAAGAGACAGCTTACTCTACACTCGTTCATCGTCTGTTAGAATATTGCTGCGCGGTGTGGGATCCTTACCAGGTAAGATTGACGGAGGACATCGAAAGGGTGCAAAAAAGGGCAGCTCGTTTTGTATTATCACGTAACAGGGGAGAGAGTATGGAAGATATGATACGCGAGCTGGGATGGAAGTCATTAAAGCAAAGACGTTTTTCGTCGCGGCGAGATCTACACTCCTGGAAACGGAAAAAAGAACACATTGACACCGGTGTGTCAGACCCACCATACTTGCTCCGGACACTGCGAGAGGGCTGTACAAGCAATGATCACACGCACGGCACAGCGGACACACCAGGAACCGCGGTGTTGGCCGTCGAATGGCGCTAGCTGCGCAGCATTTGTGCACCGCCGCCGTCAGTGTCAGCCAGTTTGCCGTGGCATACGGAGCTCCATCGCAGTCTTTAACACTGGTAGCATGCCGCGACAGCGTGGACGTGAACCGTATGTGCAGTTGACGGACTTTGAGCGAGGGCGTATAGTGGGCATGCGGGAGGCCGGGTGGACGTACCGCCGAATTGCTCAACACGTGGCGCGTGAGGTCTCCACAGTACATCGATGTTGTCGCCAGTGGTCGGCGGAAGGTGCACGTGCCCGTCGATCTGGGACCGGACCGCAGCGACGCACGGATGCACGCCAAGACCGTAGGATCCTACGCAGTGCCGTAGGGGACCGCACCGCCACTTCCCAGCAAATTAGGGACACTGTTGCTCCTGGGGTATCGGCGAGGACCATTCGCAACCGTCTCCATGAAGCTGGGCTACGGTCCCGCACACCGTTAGGCCGTCCTCCGCTCACGCCCCAACATTGTGCAGCCCGCCTCCAGTGGTGTCGCGACAGGCGTGAATGGAGGGACGAATGGAGACGTGTCGTCTTCAGCGATGAGAGTCGCTTCTGCCTTGGTGCCAATGATGGTCGTATGCGTGTTTGGCGCCGTGCAGGTGAGCGCCACAATCAGGACTGCATACGACTGAGGCACACAGGGCGAACACCCGGCATCATGGTGTGGGGAGCGATCTCCTACACTGGCCGTACACCACTGGTGATCGTCGAGGGGCCACTGAATAGTGCACGGTACATCCAAACCGTCATCGAACCCATCGTTCTACCATTCCTAGACCGGCAAGGGAACTTGCTGTTCCAACAGGACAATGCACGTCCGCATGTATCCCGTGCCACCCAACGTGCTCTAGAAGATGTAAGTCAACTACCCTGGCCAGCAAGATCTCCGGATCTGTCCCCCATTGAGCATGTTTGGGACTGGATGAAGCGTCGTCTCACGCGGTCTGCACGTCCAGCACGAACGCTGGTCCAACTGAGGCGCCAGGTGGAAATGGCATGGCAAGCCGTTCCACAGGACTACATCCAGCATCTCTACGATCGTCTCCATGGGAGAGTAGCAGCCTGCATTGCTGCGAAAGGTGGATATACACTGTACTAGTGCCGACATTGTGCATGCTCTGTTGCCTGTGTCTATGTGCCTGTGGTTCTGTCAGTGTGATCATGTGATGTATCTGACCCCAGGAACGTGTCAATAAAGTTTCCCCTTCCTGGGGCAATGAATTCACGGTGTTCTTATTTCAATTTTCAGGAGTGTATTTACGAAATTTCCGTCACCAACTTTCTCTTCCGAATAAGAAAATATTTTGTTGAGCCCAACCTACATAGATAGGAATGATCATCAAAACAAAATAAGAGAAATCAGAGCTGGAACAGAAATGTTTAGGTGTTAGTTTTTCCCGCGCGCTGTTCGGGAGTGGAATGGTAGAGAGATGGTATGATTGTGGTTCGATGAACGCTCTTCCAAGCACTTAAATGTGAATTGCAGGGTTATGATGTAGATGTAGATGTAGATAGTTCCATAATTGTATGGGCTTTGTTTATGTGAAATAAACTGGGTCCTCTGGTCCAACTAAACCGATAATTGACTGGAAACGGTTATTTTCGGCGACTTGGAGACTTTCTGCAGCCATTCATCATTTCATGTTCACAAAGAAGGATAGAATTTTTATGGGTGATAATGCGCCATATCACAGGGCCACATGTTTGCTATTAATTTGAAGAACATTCTAGACAATTAGAGCGAATGATTTGACCATCCATATCGAGCATTAACTGGATATAATCGGGGGAGGGGAAGGGTCAGTTCGGGATCAAAATCCTGCACCGGCAACATTTTCGCAATGATGGACAGTTACAGAAGAAGCATGGCTCACTATTTTCGAAGGAGACTTGCAATGACTTTTTGAGTCCATGTGATGTGAACAGCACAATGCTAGGCAATGGAAGATCCGACACGATATTAGGAGGTATCCCACGTAGTTTCAGTCATATATCAGCAATTTTTTCAGTATGTTTCATTTTCTTAAATGTGTACTGACATTTACAGTCGTCTGTTATTGTAACCCGTTAAAATGAAAAATAACAGCACGAAAATTAAAAAGGTTTCCATTTGTGAAGTACATTACGGTAGGAACTTTTTTAAGTAGTCAATCTGTGCTAAATCTACACTCTTCAGCGAAAACGTTATGACCATTCCGAATGAGATTTTCACTCTGCAGTGGAGTGTGCGCTGATATGAAACTTCATAGCAGATTAAAACTGTGTGCCGGACCGAGACGCGAACTCAGGACGTTTGTCTTTCGCGGGCAAGTGCTCTGCCAGCTGAGCTACCCTAGCACGACTGACGCCCCGTCCTCGCAGTTTTACTTCTGCCAGTACCTCGTCTCCTACATACCAAACTTTACAGAAGCTCTCCTGCGAACCTTGGAGAACTAGCACTCGTGAAAGAAAGGATATTGCTGAAACATGGCTTAGCCACAGACTAGGGGCGAAAGGCAAAGGTCCCGAGTTCGAGTCGCAGTCCCGCACATAGTTTTAATCTGCCAGGAAGTTTCATATCAGCGAACACTCCGCTGCAGAGTGAAAATCTCATTCTGGAAACATCCCCTAGGCTGTGGCTAAGATATGTCTCCGCAATATCCTTTCTTTCAGGAGTGCTACTTCTGCACGGTTCGCAGGAGAGTTTCTGTAAAGTTCGGAAGGTAGGAGACGAGATACTGGCAGAAGTAAAGCTGTGAGAACGGGGCGTGAGTCGTGCTTGGGTAGCTCAGTTGGCAGAGCACTTGCCTGTGAAAGGCAAAGGTCCCGAGGTCGAGTCTCGGTCGGGCACACAGTTTTAATCTGCCAGGAAGTTTCGTTATGACCATTGTTTACTTCATGACTGAAAGATCCCTGATGGCATTGATGGCATTTGATGCGGAAAGAAATGAGTTTAGTAGGAGCAGAGACAAACGGGGAATCATTCTAACGCTAATACTTGACCCAAATTCGGGAAGCCACTGACATAAGGGACTCTGACAAAGCGAAGTTTGCTACGGCATGGCCCGTGGAACGAGCATCTCGGAAACAGCGAAGCTGATCTCCTGTATGCGTGGTACTATCGTCAGCATAAATGGGAAGTGACTGAAGAACGATGGTACCATGAGCTGATGACAAAGTGTTTGATGCCAACGCCTCGCCACAGACTGTGGAGGTCGGAGGCTTGCCGGTCTTTAAAGTAGGGTAAGTGGTGATGTGCGGCAGATCAGGCGGCAGAGTTAAATGCAGCTGCTGGTACAAGTGTTTTGGAGTACACCGTTTGGCGCAAATTGTAGAATGCACAATACGACTTCTACGTCTTCCCATGCTCACCCAACGATATCGCCAATTACCATTGGAGTGGGTGCGGAATCATCGAGATTGGACCCTGTATCAACGGAAACAGGTCGCCTGGTCGTATGAATCACGTTTCTTGTTGCACCAGGTCGATTGTCGTTCCAGATAGGCCGTCATCCAGGCGAATGGCTACTTGAAATATTCATCACGTCACAGAATCAAACCACTATAATACTACTGCCCATTAAAATTGCTACACCACGAAGATGACGTGCTACAGACGCGACATTTAACCGACAGGAAGAAGAGGCTGTGATATGCAAATGATTAGCTTTTCAGAGCATTCACACAAGGTTGGCGCCGGTGGGGACACCTACAACGTGCTGACATGAGGAAAGTTTCCAACCGATTTCTCATACACAAACAGCAGTTTGACGGGCGTTGCCTGGTGAAACGTTGTTTTGATGCCTCGTGTAAGGAGGAGAAATCCGTACCATCCCGTTTCCGACTTTGATAAAGGTCGGATTGTAGTATATCGCGATTGCGGTTTATCGTATCGCGACGTTGATGCTGGCATTGGTCGAGATCCAATGGCTGTTAGCAAAATATGGAATCGGTGGGTTCAGGAGGATAATAGAGAACGCCGTCCTGGATCCCAAAGGCCTCGTATCACCAGCAGTCAAGATGACAGGCATCTTATCCGCATGGCCGTAACGGATCGTGCAGCCATGTCTCGATCCCTGAGTCAATGGATGAGGACGTTTGCATGACACCAACCATCTGCACGAACAGTTCGATAACGTTTGCAGCAGCATGGACTATCAGCTCTGTGACCATGGCTGCGGTTACCCATGACGCTGCATCACAGACAGGAGCGCCTGCGATGGTGTACTCAACGACGAACCTGGTTGCACGAATGGCAAAACGTCGTTTTTCCGGATGAATTCAGGTTCTGTTGGCAGCATCATGATGGTCGCATCCGTGTTTGGCGACATCGCGGTGAACACGCATTGGAAGCGTGTATTCGTCATCGCCATACTGGCGTATCACCCAGCGTGATGGTATAGGGTGTCATTGGTTACACGTCTCGGTCACATCTTGTTCGCAATGACGACACTTTGAACAATGGACGTTACATTTCAGATGTGTTACGACCCGTGGCTCTACCCTTCATTCGATCCCTGCGAAACCCTACATTTCAGCAGGATAATGCATGACCGCATTTTGCAAGTCCTGTACGGACCTTTCTGGATACAGAAAATGTTCAACTGTTGCCCTGGTCAGCACATTCTGAAGATCTCTCACCAATTGAAAACGTCTGGTCAACGGTGGCCGAGCAACTGGCTCGTCACAATACGTCAGTCACTACTCTTGATGAACTGTGGTATCGTGTTGAAGCTGCATGTGCAGCTGTACCTGTACACGCCATCCAAGCTATGTTTGACTCAATGCTCAGGCGTACCAAGGCCGTTATTACAGCCAGAGGTGGTTGTTCTGGGTACTGATTTCTCAGGGACTATGCAGCCAAATTGCGTGAAAATGTAATCACATGTCAGTTCTAGTATAATATATATGTCCAATGAACACCCGTTTATCATCTGCATTTCATCTTAGAGTAGCAATTTCAGTGGCCACTAGTGTATATTGGTATCCTACAGACGAAAATCATTTTAATAGGAAAAGAGCTTTCAGGCATTTATTTAGCAAATTGTTTTCGTTTTTGAATAGGACAGGGCTGGCCGACAGACAAATGACCAATATGCCGAGTTTAGCGTCGTGAAGGGCCCAGGTGGGGGATTATTACCAGAGAGAACAAACTGCATAGCTTCTCTGATATGATATACGTGTGTAGGATAAGGACACACTGCCTCCTTACACAGTGCCAATTGTTTCTCCTTGTTGCAATATGATCGTCATCGGTTTCTCCTTATTGCTGTACGATCGTCACGGAAAAATACGTATGTCGTGGGCCGCTAAAGATAACTTTCGGCTGTAAGAAGGTTTTGAAGACAGTTTTTTGTTGGTTGATTCGCGTGCGGGGACCAAACAGCAAGGTCATCGATCCCACCGGATTAGGGAAGGATGGGGAAGGAAGTCGGCCGTGCCCTTTCAAAGGAACCATCCCGTCACTTTGCCTGAAGCGATTTAGGGAAATCACGGAAAAATCTAAATCAGGATGGCCGGACGCCGGTTTTAAGCGTCGTTGAAGACGGTATTAAATGTTCAACAATACAAAAGAGACAATAAGGCGAACAAAAATGTTTTTATTGTGGGACGACAGTCACGCAGAATTATTTGAAGCGACATATTCATGAAGACTGTACCATTTGTTACAATTTTCGCTACTGAAATTTCGATCTTCGGTCATTTTCAAGTGGATACAGGTGCTGAAAATACAGTACCAGTCAACATTAGTAAACTGAATGAAATGAGGTGGGTCTCAATGGCTCTGTCACCATTCGTCGCGTACACGATCGGTATCTAACGGCTGCGATTAAAACTCTTGAAAATAGATTCGAGCTTACTGCACATGTCAGAGGGAACACCATGGTTCAAATGGGTCTGAGCACTAGGGGCCTTAACATCTGAGGTCATCAGTCCTCTAGACTTCGAACTACTTAAACCTAAATAACCTAAGGACAACACATACACATCCATGCCCGAGGCAGGATTCGAACCTGCGACCGCAGCTGCAGCCCGGTTCCGGACTAAAGCGCCTAGAACCACTCGGTCACAGAGGCCAGCGCGAACACCATACTGGTCAAAACAAGACGGATCAGCTTCAATGTTTTTACATCATTTACAAGGAAGCTGGGAAGTATATTCCGCCTTTTTCCACCAGAACAACTCTTCTTTCCGACATATGCATTATGCACTAATCTAGTTTCAAGAGTTTTAATCACATACTTTAAATAACGAGGGTGTGTGTGACGTATGCTGATATGAGCCATTGAGACTCACGTCGTTTTTATTCACTTTATTAATATTGTCTGCTGCTGTGTTTTCAGCTCCTGTTTCCACTTGAAAATGACCTGAGTTCGAAATTTCAATCGTGAAAATTGTAACAAAATAATATGAATGCTCCGACGGCCCAAGTAAGTTGTATGAGTCCGCACTCCAACAGAGAGGAAGAGCAGAACTGAGAGTTGGAGGAAGAAATGTACCGTGTCACCTCTCCGCTGTCTACCATCCCAGCCGCTCCAGCTACAGATGGGGTGAGCACAGCAAACAGATGGAGACCTGTCGCACTTATGAACCTCACAAATAGTGGCTGGAAAACTGTTTTAATGCTCATTTTCCGTATCTATCACGACCTGTAATTTCTTGATTGCCGAATATGGCCCAGAATTGGGTGTATAAGTGGACACAATTTTGCAAACTACGGGAAATACTTCCTTAGTACTACGAATATAGATCCTTTTGTATTTATAAGATATATTGTGGAAGAACAACAAGAAAAGGTCAAGAACCATTAGGAAGCCTATGGAAATAGACCATTTAGCAATGGACAAACAGGCGGAGAAAGGTGAAATAAAAAGCATAAAGTTCACTATGCCACGAGCAGTAATGTGAATTACGTAACTCAGGTAGACGTGGAAGTTAGGGTGTGGATGGCCCGCCCGAGTAGCCGCGCGGTCTAACACGCTGCTTCCCGAGCAGGAAGGCGTGCCGATGCCCAGCACGAATCCGCCAGGCGGATTAGTGTCGAGGTCCGGTGTGCCGGCCAGCCTGTGGATGGTTTTTAAGGCGGTTTCAGATCTGCCTCGGCGAATGAAGGCTGGTTCCGCTTATTTCGCCTCAGTTACACTATATCGCTTATTTCTGTGCGAACACTGTCTCCAAGTATGCGTACATCATAATTACTCTACCACACAAACATTGGCGTTACACTCGTCTGGTATGAGACGTTCCCGGAGAGGGGGGTTGGGGAGGGGGGGGGGTCCACTGGGTGCCGAACCGCACAATAGCCCTGGGTTCAGTGTGGGGCGGCGGTGAGGTGGATGGACTGCTGTGGCCTGTTGTGCGGTTGTGAACCACTGAGGGCTACGGCAGGACGAAGCATCTCCGTCGTTTCTAGGTCCCCGGTTCAATATATACATAATTACATAGGTTGTGGACGATTGTCTCTGAGAATAATGAGCAATGAAACAGACAGGTAGGAGCGTCTTTCGCTGAGAGAACGGCACTACCATTGAAAGAAGCTACGTTACCATGGGCTCGTCCAATATAGCTGCATAAAGTCACGTAGAGATAAAAACACTGGCAGTGGTCTCCGTCCCTCAGTCTCTTCGAGCTGGAAAAATCTGACCTGTCAATTGTGCCGTCGGACTAATTTGGGACTGAATCATCATCCAGTAAATCGTGGTGTGGAGCACAGCGATTGCCCACCGACAACTCGATAATCCTGCCAAAAGATAACACAGGGAGAGAAAAAAAGCATGCGGACAGTTTGGGCGGTTAGTAATTACGATCGACGCCCATATAATGAACTTCAGAGCTGTCCTGGAATGAGAGGACTTAGCGATTGTCGTCCGGGAAGAGCGCATGGTAGCGGAAAAAGGGTCGGGGGTACGCGAACGTCACACAACACCTGCTGGTCGACGGCTCGATATTAAAACCGACTCAGCGGCCGCTCGGAACTGGTGTGAAACGACATCACGACCGAAAAAGCAGTTAGGTCCCGTTACTGCGGGTATAGCTGTTTGGAAATGCATTCAGAGTTTATTGGCGTGCCGTTGTCCCTTCGCTATGGGGTAGCCGTGGCCGCGGGCGGAGGCCAGCAGATAAGCAGCAAAAGCGGTCCTCCAGCTGCCGCCCCCGCAAATGCTGCCCTTCCCTACAAAACCTTCCGCCAGCAAATGGTCCATTCAGACGCACGAGCTGCGCTCGTAAACGCAGGACATCAGAATTGGTCGGTGTTTTATAGAGTGCCATATTAAACAAAGGCACGAGCAACCTCTTGCAGGAGCAGCTTCGCTCGCTTCAGAATGACAGCTGTTCGTGTCCAGTTTATATAACGACCCAACTAAGAAGCTGTTTTATCTTTGCGCAGAGTCTCTATCACCAGCAGCGTTGCGAATTTAGCCTAAATTACAGTAATTTCCTACACTGAAAAAATCGCAACACGAAGAAAGTGACGAGCGACATAAACGAAAATTGGCAGGCGTGTTTCTACGAGTGAAAGATGTCTATTTAATTTCGCGTCAAACGCATAAGAATGGCGCTAGTGGTGCCACTATGGGGATGCTAAATTGGTAGGCGTGTTACTACGAGTGAAAGATGTCTATTTAATTTCGCATCAAACGCATAAGAAGGGCGCTAGTGGCGCCACTATGGGGATGCAAATCATTTTGCTTTAACTATGCGCTGTAAGGGTGAACATAATCTTTGAGATTGGATATTAGTTGGATGTTAGTCAAGAATGCCTTTAAGGCGGCAAAGACGTTGTTATGAACGCCTCACTGAGTTCGAACGAGGTCGTGTAATAGGCCTACGAGAAGCTGAATGTTCCTTCTGCGATACTGCAGAAAGACTTGGCAGAAATGCATCCACCATACGTGGTTGTTGGCAGCGATAGTCAGCAGAATGTACGGTCGCAAGAACATCGGGCTCCAGACAGCTACTTGCCACTACCAAGAGGAAAGACCATCGCGTTTTGCGTATGGCTCTGGTGCATTGTGCCACATTTGTAGTGGCAATCTGAGCAGCAGTTGGCACCACAGTCACACTACGAACTGCTACAAATCGGTTACTCCTAGGACAGCAGTCAGCAGCCCTGTAGCGCGCATTCAACTAACTCCAAACCACTTCCATTTACAGCTTTAGTATCGTCAGGCGAGAGTTTGTTGGTGGGCAGGGGGGATGTCTATTGTGTCTTCTGATGAAATCTGATTCTCCCTCGGTGCTAGTAATGGCCATGTTTTGGTTAGAAGGAAGCAAGTTTAGGGCCTGCAACCAACTTTTCTGTGTGCTAGACACACTGGACTTACACCTTGAGTTATGGTCTGGGGTGCGATTTCGTATTACAGTGGGAGCACTGTAGTGGTTATCCTACGCACCCTTACTGCAGGTGGCCGAGCGATTCTAGGCGCTTCAGTCCGGAACCGCGCTGCTGCTAAATTCGCAGGTTCGAATTCTGCCTCGGGCATGAATGCGTGTGATGTCCTTAGGTTAGTTAGGTTTAAGTAGTTCTAAGTCTAGGGGACTGATGACCTCAGATGTTAAGTCCCATAGTGCTCAGAGCCATCTGAACCTTACTGCAAAACTGTATGTCAGTCTGTTGATTCCACCTGTTGTGGTGCCATTTATGAACGGCATTCCAGGGTATGTTTTCCAACAGGATCACACTCACCCACATACCGCTGTTGTAACACAATAAGCTCTAAAGAGTGTTGACACGGCGCCTTGGCCCGTTCTGTCACCAGAACCTGTCTCCAATCAAGAACATACTGGACAATTCCAGCTCCATCCACGAAACGCATTAACCGTTCCTGCCCAGACCCATCAAGTGCAACAGGCATGCAACTCCATCCCACAAACTGACATCCGGTAGCTGTGCAACACAATGCATGCACGTTTGCATTCATCATTCTGGCGGTCACACCGGTTATTAATACGAGCATTTAATATTTGCAATGGCTTACCTCGAGCATACATTAACCTGTGATCTTGCAATGTTAATCACTTAAATATGTTCCCAGACAAAGGTATTCTCGACATTTCAGTACTGTACATTAATAAGGTTTTTTTTTATTTTACGATTGTTCTTTTCCAACAGTGTATTTACCTTTCCACTTTATCGAAGTTACCATATTATATCACCTGCGTTCTTCTCTCCTACAGCAGACTGAACAAAATTTATTTCTGGTGTGACAACTTGAGCGATACATTCGCATCTATATCTATACTCTCCAAGTCATTCAAGATCATGGCGGAGAGTACATCTCAGTGTACCTTGTAACAGGGTTTCCTCCCATTCCCCTTGCATGCAGGATGCGAAAAGAATAATCGCAGCTGAGTTGCTGTGTGCGCTGTAAACTTGTCTTGAGGTATCAGCGGAGCGTTATGCTGGGCAGTCTAGAATGTTACTGGAGCCCTCACTTAACACCATGTCTCTCAAAACTTTACAAATACGAATTTGCGAAATAGACGTCGTCTGTCTTCGACTATCTACCATTTCAGGTTTTGCAGTATCTCCACGACGCTCTCTCGTACGTCAGATACGAGGGTTATTCGGAAAGTAAGGAACTATTGGTCACGAAATGGAAACTACAGTGAAAATCTGATGAAGCTTTGTACAGACAGACACACTGAGAACTGTGTCTAGTACGCCCGTCGATCGTATCAAGTCGCTCTTTACAGTTATGAGCTCACAGTGAGAACGTAAAGACGGCTAGAAGTTAGCGTCTCCCGCCAAGTATGAGGGCCTGGCGAAAGATTTTGTCTGAAGCTATGCAATCCACATAACATAACTGTCATGCTGTTCTTTCTACACGACAATTCTCGGCCGCACTGTGCAGGGGCAATGAAGATGCTCCTGCAGCGTTGTCGATGGGAAGTGTTTGATCACCCGCAGTACAGCCCGTAAATGACTACCCCTGAGGTTCATCTCTGTTCAGATGAACAGCTGGCTATGAAGATAATATTTAGAATGCAGACAACGAGCTGCAGTCCAGAGTAGAAAATAGTCGAAAAGCACTGGCGGCTGTCTTCTATAACGAGGGAATTGAAAAGTTGATACAATGCTGCGACGGATGTCTAAGTCTGAGCGGCGACTGTGCAGAGAAGTAGCTGGAAGGTGTAGCTGACCGTTGCAAATAAAACAGTTTTGATTTTCACTGTGGTTTCCATTTCACGACCTATCGTTCCTTACTTTCTGAATAGCCCGCGTAAATGTAACCGTCTGCCATGCTCTTCTTTGTATATCTTCGATATTTCGTGAAATAACTACGACTATTTTGTATGGGTCCACCACACTTCAGAAACATTCTGGTTTGCTTGTGTAATACAACAATATTTTCATTGCACTTTTCAGTTTCTTAAATACAATTAAACTTTTTGACCACTAAGAAAACTGGAACCAAGAAAATGCAAATTGATTTTTGTGAGACGAACAGCAAAAATGAACATGATAGGAATGTTATAGAGATCAAGACGAACCACTAACACCACTCGAAGCCTGTTGTCTAAGAATGTTCAACGATTCCTGTTTAACCAAGCAGGAATTCCGTTCCGTTTGTCTATTAGCTCACAAGCAAGCGGTAAATTTCTGTAGTCACCTTCAGTATGCCCTGATTCTACGGGAGCTTGCGTACGTCCAGTTCTGGCTTCCGTTTCCTTGACTCTGCGATTTGTCCACTATATTTAGCCGCACACTGTTGTGATCACTTCATACATTCCTCATTCTTCAGCAGATGATTATAGAGGGGTTGGAACTTAAATAGTGGCAATTATTTGTATGTTATGTGGTATGATTGATGCCAACTGTTAGGATCGGTACTCATGTTTAGACTCGTCTTAAGGAGCAGTATTATCTTAGTATAAAATGCTTAGTTAGGATTAAAAACATAAACGCAACAGGAATAACACTGCACACTTATAAAACAGCACTTTGCATCCGGAATGTACTAGACGTAATAAAAATAGCGATCAGTAAAAGGGACTATGAGCTGGGACTAAGGAAAGCGAGCAAAGAAATTAACCCTATGTGTACTGGACGGGACCACAGTACCTGGGATACACAAGGATTAATACAAAGACAAGTAGTTCAAATAATGACACATTGGAGCGTCATCTTTAATACAATAAATATGATAAAAGATGAACATAAGTGTTCAGGAAGAATGACTAAACGTCAAAGTGACAAAACACATGACAATAAAAAGACAAAACTGCAACAAAACAGGGGGTACTGAAGCACACAAAAAATATTTCCAAAAATTGAGCAGTAAGACAACGATAGCTGAAGGACAGTTGAGATCGGTAGTCATGTACGGCCACGTCTTTAGGAACCAATATATTCCTGTTGATAAGGCAATCGGTGGCACTGACTCTGTTCCACGCAAACTTTTATTAACAAAGGGGCCATAAAAGTACTTTTTTTGTCATCAGTTTCTGACTGGTTTGATTTTATGCATCCCGCCACGAATTCCTCTCATGTGCAAACTTCTTCATCTCTGAGTAGCACCTGCAACATACGCCTTCAATAATTTGCTGGATGTATTCCTATCTCTTTCTTCCTCTACAGTTTTTGCTCTCTACACCTCCCTCTAGTACCATGGAAGCCATCCCCTGATGTCTTAACATATGTCCTATCATCCTGTCCCCTATCCTTATCAGTGTTTTCCACATATTCCTTTCCTCTCCGATTCTGCGTAAACCCCCTCATTCCTTACTTTATCAGTCTACCTAACTTTCAACATTCGTCTATAACACCACATTTCAAATGCTTCGATTCTCCTCTGTTCCGGTTTTAGCACAGTCCATGTTTCACTACCATATAACGCTGTATTCCAGGCGTACATTCCCAGAAATGTTGCCTCAAATTAAGGCCGATATTTGATACTACTAGATTTATGTCGGCCAGGAATGCCTTTTTTGCCATGTCCTCGATGGCGTCCTTGCTCCGTCCCTCATTAATTATTTTACTGCCTAGGTAGCAGACTTAGAGAAAGCTTTTGACAATGTTGACTGTAACACTCTCTTTCAAATTCTGGAGGTGGCAGGGGTAAATACAGGGAGCGAAAGGCTATTTACAATTTCTACAGGAACCAGAGGGCAGTTATAAGAGTCGAGGGGCAGGAAAGGGAAGCAGTGGTTGGGAAGGAAATAAAAACTTTGAGGTTCACCGATGACATTGTAATTCTGTCAGATTCAGCAAAGGACTTGGAAGAGCAGTTGAACGGAATGGACAGTGTCTTGAAAGGAGGATATAAGTTGAACATCAACGAAATCAAAACAAGGATCATGGAATGTAGTCGAATTAAGTCGGGTGATGTTGAGAGAATTAGATTAGGAAACGAGACACTTAAAGTAGTAAAGGAGTTTTGCTATTTGGGGAGCAAAATAACTGATGATGGTCGAAGTAGAGAGAATATAAAATGTAGACTGGCAATGGCAAGGAAAGCGTTTCTGAAGAAGAGGAATCTGTTAACATCGAGTATAGATCTCAGTGTCAGGAAGTCGTTTCTGAAAGTATTTGTATGGAGTGTAGCCATGTATGGATGTGAAACAGGGACGATAAATAGTTCGGACAAGAAGAGAATAGAAGCTTTCGAAATGTGGTGCTCCAGAAGAATGCAGAAGATTAGATGGGTAGATTACGTAACTAATGAGGAGGTATTGAATAGAATAGGGGAGAAGAGGAGTTTGTGGCACAACTTGACAAGAAGAAGGGACCGGTTGGTAGGGCATGTTCTGAGTCATCAAGGGGTCACAGATTTAGCATTGGAGGGCAGCGTGGAGCGTAAAAGTCGTAGAGGGAGGCCAAGAGATGAATACACTATGGAGATTCAGAAGGATGTAGGTTGCAGTAAGTACTGGGAGATGAAGAAGCTTGCACAGGATAGAGTAGCATGGAGAGCTGCATCAAACCAGTCTCAGGACTGAAGACCACAACAACACAACAGGTAGCAGAATTCCTTTACTTCATCTACTTTGTGGCCATCAGTCCTGATGTTAACTTTCTGGCTCTTCTCATTTCTACTACTTCTCATTACCTTCATCTTCCATCATTACTTCCTCGATGTACAGACTGAACAGTAAGGGTGAAAGGCTACGTCCTTGTCTTATCCGCTTTTTAATATGAGCACTTGGTTCTTGGTCGTCCACTCTTATTATTCCCTATTGGCCCTATAGCTTACCCCTACTTTTCTCAGAAATTCGAACATCTTGCACCATTTTACAGTCGAACGCTTTTTCCAGGTCGACAAATCCTATTAACGTGTCTTGATTTTTCTTTAGTCTTGCTTCCAGTATTAACCGCAACGTCAGAATGCCCCTCTCGTGCCTTTACTTTACCTAAAGCCAAACTGACCGTCATCTAGCGCATCCTCAGTTTTCTTTGCCATTCTTCTGTATATTATTCTTGTAATTAACTTGGATGCATGAGGTGTTAAGCTGATTTTGCGATAATTCCGCTGCGGTCGCAGGTTCGTATCCTGCCTCGGGCAAGGATGTGTATGATGTCCTTAGGTTAGTTAGGTTTAAGTAGTTCTAAGTTCTAGGGGACTGATGACCTCAGAAGTTAAGTCCCATAGCCCTCAGAGCCATTTGAACCATTTTGCGATAATTCTCGCACTCGTCAGCTCTTGCCGGCTTCAGAATATTGTGGATGATGCTCCTCCGAAAGTCAGATGGTATGTCGCCAGACTCATGTATTCTACATACCGACGTGAAAAGTCGTTTTGTAGCCACTTTCCCCAATGATTTTAGAAATTCTGATGGCATGTTATC
Organism: Schistocerca americana; assembly: GCF_021461395.2. NCBI lineage: Eukaryota > Metazoa > Arthropoda > Insecta > Orthoptera > Acrididae > Schistocerca > Schistocerca americana. The sequence goes on along the minus strand of NC_060124.1, from coordinate 246,555,796 downwards.
TATTCTTTATGCCTTATTTGACCTTAAGTCCTCCAAAGCTCTTTTAAATTCTGATTCTAATTATGGATCCCCTGTCTCTTCTAAATCGACTCCTGTTTCTTCTCCTACCACATGAGACAAATCTTCCCCCCTCATAGTGGCTTTCAATGTATTCCTTCCACCTATCCGCTCTCTTCTGTGCATTTAACAGTGGAATTCCCGTTGCACCATTAATGTTACCACCATTGCTTTTAATGTCACCGAAAGTTGTTTTGACTTTCCTGCATGCTGAGTCTGTCCTTCCGACAGTCATCTTTTTTTAAATATATATCTTCACATTTTTCCTGCAGTTGTTTCGTCTTAGCTTCCTTGCACCTCCTATTTATTTCATTCCTCAGCGGCTTGTATTTCTGTATTCATGTGTTTCCGGGAACATTTTAATACTTCCTGCTTTCATCAATCAACTGAAGTGTTTCTTCTGTTACCCATGGTTTCTTCGCAGTTACCTTCTTTGTACCTATATTTTCCTTCCAAACTTCTGTAATGGCCTTTTTTAGAGATGTGCATTCCTCTTCAACTATACTGCTTACTGAGTTATTCCTTATTGCTGTGTCTATAGCCTTAGAAAACTTCAAGCGTATCTCGTCATTCCCTAGTACTTCCGTATTGATTCTTCTGACTAATGTCTTAAGCTTCAGCCTACTCTTCATCACTACTATATTGTGATCTGAGTCTATATCTGCTCCTGGGTACGCCTTACAATCCAGTATCTGATTTCCGAATCTCTGTCTGACCATGATGTAATCTAATTGAAATCTTCCCGTATCTCCTGGCCTTTTCCAAGTATACCTCTTCTTCTTGTGATTCTTGAACAGGGTATTCGCTATTACTAGCTGAAACTTGTTGCAGAACTCAGTTAGCCTTTCTCCTCTCTCATTCCTTGTCCCAAGCCCATATTCTCCTGTAACCTTTTCTTCTACTCCTTACCCTACAACTGCATTCCAGTCCCCCATGACAATTAAATTTTCATCCCCCTTTACATGCTGTATTACCCATTCAGTATCCTCATACACTTTCTCTGTCTCTTCATCTTCAGCTTGTGACGTCGGCATATATACCTGAACTATCGTTGTCGGCGTTGGTTTGCTGTCGATTCTGATAAAAACAACCCTGGCACTGAAGTGTACACAGTAACACACTCTCTGCTCCACCTTCCTATTCATAACGAATCCTACTCCTGTTATACCATTTTCTGCTGCTGTTGATATTACCCTATACTCATCTGAACAGAAATCCTTGTCTTCTTTCCACTTCACTTCATTGACTCCTACTATATCTAGCTTGAGTCTTTGCATTTCCCTGTTCAGATTTTCTAGTTTCCCTACCACGTTCAAGCTTCTGACATTCCACGCCCCGACTAGAAGAACGTTATGTTTCGATTGATTATTCACTCTTTGTCCCCCTAGGCAGTCCCCTCCCGGAGATCCGAATGGGGGTCTATTCCGGAATCTCTTGGCAATATAGAGACCATCATTATGCTTCTTCAATTACAGGCCACATGTCCTATGGATACACGTTACGTATCTTTAAAGCAGTGGTCTCCATTGCCTTCTGCATCCTCTTGCTGATTCTTCCGCCTTGAGGGGCAGTTTCCCACCCCTAGGACAGGAGAATGCCCGGAACCGCTCTCCGCTCTTCCGCCCTCTTTGACAAGGCCGTCGGCAGAATGAGGGTGCTTTCTTATTCCCGAAGTCTTCGGTCGACAGTACTGATTATTAATAAAAATGTAAGCAACAGCGAAATTCGGACCCATGACCAAAGACATTGTGATTAGTAATCAAAGAAGCTACCACTTTATCACGGGGTGAGGATGAAACTAGTACGCACAACAGGAACATCAGTATAGACATATAAAACAGAACGGTGCATCAACGCCACCAATTGCCATAAAAGGAAGAGAGACCTTAAAGGGGCTCCAAACTAGAACTAAGGGAGTCGACTAACGATACGAAATCTGTATTAGTAGATAAAAACATTAAACATCGTATACAATACGGTTAATGTAACGACAGAGTCATTAAAATAAAATATCAGGAGCTATGTTACATACACTATGTGATAAAGAGTATCCCGACACCTGGCTGAAAATTACTTACAAGTTCTGGCACCTTCCATCGTTAATGCTGGAATTCAGTACGGTGTTGGCCCACCATTAGCCCTGATAACAGCGTCTACTCTCGCGGTCATACGTTCAATCAGGTGCTGGAAGGTTTCTTGGGGAATGGCAGCCCATTCTTCACGGAGTGCTGCACTGAGGAGAGGTATCGATGTCGGTCGGTGAGGCCTGGCATGGAGTCGGCGTTCCAAAACATCCCAGAGCTGTTCTATAGGATTCAGGTCACGACTCTGTACAGGCCAGTCCATTACAGGGATGTTATTGTCGTGTAACCACTCCGCCACGGACCGTGCATTACGAACAGGTGCTCCATCGTGTTGACAGATGCAGTCGCCATCCCCGAATTGCTCTTCAACAGTGGGAAGCAACAGGGTGCTTAAAACATCAATGTAGGCTGGTGCTGTGATAGTGCCACGCAAAACAATAAGGCGTGCAAGCCCCCTCCATGAGAAACACGACCACACCATAACACCACCGCCTGTGAATTTTACTGTTGGCACTACATACACTGGCAGATGACTTGCACCGGTCATTCGCCATACCCACACCCTACCATCGGATCGCCACGTTGTGTACCGTGATTCGTCACTCCACACAACGTTTCTCCACAGTTCAGTCGTCCAATGCTTACGCTCCTTACACCAAACGAGGCGTCGTTTCGCATTTACCGGTGTGATGTGTAGTTTATGCGCAGCCGCTCGACCATGAAATCCAAGTTTCCTCACCTCCCGCCTAACTGTCATAGTACTTGCAGTGGATCCTGATGCAGTTTGGAATTCCTGTGTGATGGTCTGGATAGATGTCTGCCTATTACACATTATGACCATCTTCAACCGTCGCCGGTCTCTGTCAGTTCAAAATGGTTCAAATGGCTCTGAGCACTATGGGACTCAACTGCTGAGGTCATTAGTCCCCTAGAACTTAGAACTAGTTAAACCTAACTAACCTAAGGACATCACAAACATCCATGCCCGAGGCAGGATTCGAACCTGCGACCGTAGCGGTCTTGCGGTTCCAGACTGCAGCGCCTTTAACCGCACGGCCACTTCGGCCGGCTCTCTGTCAGTCTACAGACGTGGTAGGCCTGTACGCTTTTGTGCTGTATGTGTCCCTTCTAGTTTCCACTTCACTATCACGTCGGAAACAGTGAACCTAGGGATGTTTATGAGTGTGGAAATCTCACGTACAGACGTATGACACAAGTGACACCCCATCACCTGACCACGTTCGAAGTCCGTGAGTGCCGCGGAGCGTCCCATTCTGCTCTCTCACGATGTCTAATGACTGCTGAGGTCGCTGATATGGAGCACCTGGCAGCAGGTGCCATCACAAAACACCTAATATGAAAAAGATATGTTTTGGGGGGTGTCCGGATGCTTTCGATCACCTAGTGTCAGTGATAAAACAATTTATCAGTTACTAAATAATGGAAGCGTGGAAGAATTAGAAAATGTGTGCATCACTTAATGCTTAAGAAATTCATAATTATTTAGAATAAACTTGTGTTTACGCATAGTTTGTTCATTTACCGTAAACTCTAGGTTCCGGTTCAGATTGTGCGAAAATTTCTTCAACGATGTCGAGGAGACATCCTTTGATATGATGGTGGAGGATGCTGAATTTTTTGTTAATTTCAGTAAGTGAGTGTTGAAACGTCGTAAGATGGCTAGTTAAAACATATTTTGAATTACATAAGTCCTAATATTCCTTAAACCTGATAGCTAGTGTCTACCCTGTTCGGCCTGTGTATTGACAGTCACAGCCCTCACACTTAATTAGAAAGTGTGGTTTTGTGTTCCAGGTTTCATGCCATTTGAATACGGAAGTGCCAACATAAAAAGGTAAACACAGATTGGGTTGTATGAATATACTTAGTTGTAATTGTTTACATTCATTAGCAACAAAACAGCAAAAAGTAGTTCTTGTCTCGATAAAATCGTTATTTCTCAACAAATTCCTTAATATATTGTTATAGACAAACCAAGAACAGCAGTGGAAAGTTGAGGGAATTTACATAGAAACTGACGCCGGATACATTTGCGTAACGTTAAATTTATAGTTTTTAAGTATGTTGTAGAGACTGGAATTGCGTGTGCTTCACTCATATCAAAGTAAGCGATTAAACGGAAGCAGCATCTTGCATGAGACACTATTCTTCGGATTCGTGGAGCACATCGGCTTTGTTATCCAGGACACATGAATGGTGAAAGCTGTCTGTTTCGATTTGTTGTATGAGTGAAAGTATATCTGAATGAATCTGTTACTTTAGGTGAGTTAAGCCTATTGGTGACGAAATTAGACTGCCAGAGTGCATTCAGAAATCTAACTGCGAGTATCTTAGAAACTCATGCTCTGTCTGAAACTTACTGTATTCACATTACTGTGTACATGTGTATTCTACACATTGATCTTGCCAAAGCCGAGAAGCGATTCTTCTTAGTGTTCTAGCTCTCTGGGGCACTCTGGGATGCTCTCTGGGGCACTCTGGGATGCTCTCTGGGCCCTTGTGGCATGCTCTCTTGGTTTATATTCATTACTTTACTATTTCTTTATTTATCTCTTATGTTACATTTTTCATTTTTTTTATTTTATTGGTCATTCACACTGAACTTTAATAAAAGAAAACTGGTTACTTTGAAAGCAAAGTTGGTCCCTGTGAAATTTAACTAAAGAAAGAATCTGTTCTCTACACAGTTTGTCTCACCTTGGTGTAAACTGCTCTCGTAGCTACAACCTGTCTCGATAACAGACCCGCGAAATGTCAGTAGAGAGATACGTAGAGGTGCAATGCGTACTCTAAAATCCTTGCTAACATTCTCAGTTCGTAATCTTTTGATAATTGTTTTCAAATGACTGACAATTAATTGACTATTGCGATGTGGAAAATGACTCCGGTTTGAAAGAACTCAATTCCAATTTCTCCGGAATAAGTCTACTACTTTAATTCCAAAATTCTCCATTGATTGTTCCTTGGTACCACTACACAAAAACTCGACTGTTCACACCTAACACCAAAGCTCAACTGACCGTTTCGTCTCCTCTCCTCGTGATCAACAGATCAATCTGGCGCGCATCTTCGCAGAGCAAAGATCACCTCTGTCTCAGCTCCGTGCGACGCAGCGTCTCTGTGGAGGCTTTGCGTGCTTTTAAGCAATTCAGACCTTACGAGCGCTATTTCAGACATCCAAAACAAGAAAAATTCCTACAAAATGAACACAGACGCCTTCCAGACGTAGTAGGTTGCATCTCGAGGGTACTGAAATTTTTCTAAGAATTGAACATAGATCTGTAACATCCATGTGTGTCGCTAGCAAATTCTCTGACATACTTTCAACAGGAGGAAGGAAGGAAGGAAGATTAGTGTTCAACGTCCCATGGACAGCTAGGTCATTAGAGACGGAGCATAAGCTCTGATTAGGAAAAGATAGGCAAGGAAAATCAGGGGTGTCCGTTTCGAAAGAACCAGCCCGGCGTTTGCCTTCAGCGATTTAGGGAAATCACGGGAAAACTAAATCACGATGGTTGGACTAGGATTTTAACCCACCTCCTCCAGAATGCGAGTCTAGTGTGCTGACCACTGCACTACCTCGCTCGTATTCTTTTTTTTAACCTATGAACGAATATTTGGCATTAGGCGAAGTAGTTTTCACTCTAAAGCTTTACCACAGCTATTTCCGAGTGATATCCACTCGGTATGTGAGATTATTCTGGAATTTTACGCGATTCATAATGTGAGATACTGCACCTCTTTGGATTAAACTCTCCCTCACACGTTTACCGATTCAGTGATACACGATTATTTACCTGTGATAAGGGTTACGCTGAACTCAGTACATTCAGTCTGGTTAAATATTATAAACCGGCAAAGTATTTTATTCTATATAATTATGGAAATACGGTTCTACCTTGAGATAACACAGTTTTCTTCGTTAACGCCCAATTAGACAATCGTTAGGGAACTTATTTGTTTTCTGTCCAACAAAATGTCAAAATTTTGGGTGACGAAATATACAGTTCAGGGATTTTGATATTTATATTCCTATATTCCTAATATTATTAATATATTAACGTCAGGCCAGTACTGTTGTACGGAGTAGAAACGTGGAGTGTGACCATATGGGAGGAGCACCAACTCCTAGTCCTCGAAAGGAAAGTGCAGGGATAACTTTTTGGGCAAACACATAATTCAGCAACATAAGTAAGGGTTTGCAGATATGGTGAAGAACTAATGAAAATAGTTGATAAACCGTCGGTAGTGAACATTGTCAAAACGAGTCGTTTGCAATGGGCAGGATACGTTGTCCGGATGCACCCTGGCAGAAAATTCCAAGAGATAGAATACAGGAAGAAAGAAGGTCCAAAACCACCTGGACGACCATGAAGTAGAGGACAAGGTAAAATGACCTTCAGACTGTAGAGTGATGGGTATCACTAGGTGGAAAGGAGGCGATCAAGACAATATTCTGGTGTTTCTCAGTATTATATTACTTTTATTTAACGAAATATTAGATCCAAAATTAAACTACAGCTTTCTTGAGGTTTTTTGCAAATTATAGATTTTGTTTACTTCAGTTATTTATGCTATATTCTGCTGGCAACGCTGGTCTGCTAATTATCTTTTAATGTAGTATGGAGATATCCTAATTAGCTGCAGATGACAAACTGTAGCAAAAGATGAGTTGTACTGCAGATACTGATACGGTCATCAGTACGTCAGATTAAGGTATATATTTCGTTAATAATGTTGCGAATACAAGTATTTATGAATATCCCCTGCAAAGCTTTATCAATAATATTTTCCCACTCCCTGGTTCCGGCGCACGCTATTTCCGCCGGGATGCGGGAAACAGGTATGTCCACAGCCAACAGCATTAACAGACGCATACGCTATTTATCAGAGAATTGGAAGGCACTGGGAGATGAGCTCGTTATTTTCATTATGAATATTTCCTTTATTCAGTGATTTCAAAGCACACTATTTTTACTGATACGCAGCAAATAAGTATAGGCTCCATCATCAACTTTTACTGTTGCTCTCAACTGAGTTTGAGGAAATTATGTTCAAATTTTTGTGGCATCGATTAAACATGCCATAAGACGAAAAAAAACTTCGCGAAAATGTACTCCAGTTGTCACGGTGATTTATTAAATGAAGTAGAGCTAAACTACATTTTCGCAGTTTGTGAAAGTCCGATAAAGTAATGACTGTGCCACAACTAAGTAAAGATCATCCTGTTCCAAAAAATTAGAGAAGGGTATATATTCGTCAACAGTTTATGCTGGTATAATTCTTTTGTAATGAATGCCAAAATCACTTTTAGTTCTAAACACTCAACATTCATGAAACTTAAGTAACTGAAACTATAGTTATTGTACATATCGAGCTATTGGTAAATCACATATGGCATAATATGCCAAAAGATTTGTATGAACAAGTCAGTTAGATTAATCCACTGTCATATGTAATAAGACTAGTCCATTTCAGTCTCAAAAACAGAATGTCTAGTTTATACTTTGGTGACTCTCATTCCTGTTAAGTACCTTCCCTTCCCACCAGATCTTCTCTTTTCCCAGAGTCCTTAGCTGCAACACTCTAGCTGCATTTCTCTCTTTCTTTGACTTCGCTCTGTCTCAGTTTTGTACACTCATGAAGAAATGAGCTTTTTCCTTAGTTACTGTTTTTATTGTTTTTGTTATTCAAATGGTTTAAATGGCTCTGAGCACTATGGGACCTAACATCTCAGGTCATCAGTCCCCTAGAACTTAGAACTACTTAAACCTAACTAACCTAAGGACATCACACACATCCACGCCCGAGGCAGGATTCAAACCTGCGACCGTAGCGGTCACGCGATTCCAGACTGAAGCGCCTAAAACCGCTAGGCCACAGCGGCCGGCGTTTTTGTTATTATTATTTTTATTATTAATAGCATTAGTAGTAGTCGTAACATTAATTCTTACTGAGTTCTACTATTTCAAATGGTCATAGATAAAAAAAGTCTGGATTCATAAACTTTGTTTTACTTTATTACCGCTATTATTATCTATAAGATTACAATTACTACTCTAATATCTGGATCAAAAACCGGTGTTGTGCATGTATTGCTGAAGTATGGAGACAAACCAATAATATACAAAACCTGCGAAATCTAGCGGGAATAATAAAAGTGGAATTTTAAGAAATTCAAGTTCCTGTTAATAAGGGCGTTAGGCGGGATGCCAGCTTACCATGTGTGTTGCTCCCCTTGTTGGTAAACTAGCAATAAACGAAGTGAAATATAAAGGCTGAAGCGAAATTCGCGAACTCGGGCTTTAAGCGCGACTCCTCACACGCCTGCGATAAAAAAAGTCTCGCAAAATTTCGTCCGGCGAGAACATCCGCCAGATATAGGAAGTTAAATAGTGGAAATCTGGCAACAATGTAACCACATATACAGTAACTATCTCTGTCAGCACTTTCTCATCGTGCTGTACAGTTGGTGCAGTGGATACAGTTTTGGGTTAGTATGCAGAATGTCGATGGTTAGATCTTGGGGTTATGCGTATGTTTTTTATTTGGTAAATGTAGTCCAGGTGGTATGGTATATGGCATCTTAATCGTCAACAGCGATGGCAGCGGGTACCCTAGAAAACATTTGCACTTACATACTACAATCATAGGAATGGAAGATCGGTCAGCTTTTATAGAAGCCCTTTCCATTAATTAACGTCATGGGCGTTAATTTATTCGCACCTCTTCATCTATTAAATGCAAAACCTGTTTTCTTTGTACCATCCCCCAATGGTCCCACAGATTAGTGACAACTATTATTCTTGCTTCATTCAGGTATATTACAGTTCATTAGGGCCTTACGTTACCAATACGACTAGCGACGTGCTTTGCGAATAACGTCCAAACTCGGTTACTGTTTGAATGTGTTATCACCATGGTCCCCCTAATTATCCCTTTCAACACCGAGTCTGGTAACCGCATGCTGTTTAGTATGTATCCTAATGCATTATTATTATTATTATTCTTATTATTATTCTATCAATGGGATTGTGAAAACATCACGTCTATTATCGTTAGGCGAACAGTGTAATAAGAAACCGAACAGATTACAGTTAGCGTTGTTGGGATGAATAATGGAGAGCGATATCTGTGACACGGGTAATGCGCATTAGGTTAAACAGCGTGGAGGACTGACAGCGTGTTTATACTGTATGCGCTGCCAACCAGACAGGGACTAGTTGTGACACCCCCTTGACATCCTCCAATGTACATGTGTACACGTATCGAATTTTCTCATTGTAAACCTGTAAACCAATGTGGCAGACGTATGGCATACATAAACTATGAATATGTGGATATGCTTCTGGTCCTTGGTGCATCTGATAACCGGGCTGGCTTGGCCACTCGTGAATACGTTTCTAGATATGCTAGTCGATGCCATCCAGTTAAAAATGTGTTTCGTCATCTGGAGCTGGCCTTCGCGAGTCTAGTTCTCTTCTTCCACCATTACATTTCAGAGGTCGACCACAGACCAGCCATACTCCTGCTACTGAGGAAGCTATTCTGGTGGTCATACACCAAGAACCTCAGTAGTTCTAAGTTCTAGGGGATTGATGACCTTAGAAGTTATGTTCCATAGTTCTCAGAGCCGTTTGAACCATTTGACTTCCTATCTCCTGAACTGTGTCGTACAATGACATAATTTTGGAGGAACATCCAGTGGTATATGCGGATACCGTCTACAAAATGTGTTGTGGATCTCCCCAAGAACAGTTGGTTCACGAAATCATGGACCTGACGTACTTGTACTCAAAAGGAAAGATACTACGAGAAACGAATAAAAATACCATAGAGTAAATTACAGCAGTATGGACGAAATTAGGAGCCACCTCTGCAGCTGAAGATCTGGGAATGGAAGCGATCATCACCGGATCTCTCTAGCCCACCCTGAACGGCCTTGAACACCTCACTGAGATGTAAAGAGAAAGTGAAGGGAAAGTACGCCAACAGATTATGATTTTCTGCAGTGGAATTCCATATATTCAGAAATCATGTGGAAGTACCGAACCTCTTAGCTCAGCCCAAACCTGTGTCTGCACGTTTTGAAGACACGAATTTCATTGATTCTGCTACAGCTTCACTACGGGGCTGTCACCTACCTTGAAAGGACGTCCTAAGAGGCTAACGGCTAAGGGAAGAATAGCTGTTTCTGCGGTGGTAATTTGTGATAAGTTCCTATGGGACCAAATTGATGGGGTCATCCGTCCCTAAGCTTACGCACTACTTAATCTAACTTAAACTAACTTACGCTATGACAACACACACACCGAAGCTCGAGGGAGGACTCGAACCTCCAACTGTTTCTGTCACTGACACACTTCGCTTCTCGCATGTCAACCCGTCTACCACACTACAAGCAGGAGCCGTCACTGTACATGTCACGAAATTCCAGGTAACTATGTTTTTCATTTCCAGTGTCTGACGAAAAAAAATTAATCATACAGAACACATGGTAGGATATCAATATAACTTCATGCACGTACACACCAATGGCGAGTGCGTAAATGATTAGAGCAGCAGTTCCTTGTACCAAGTAGAACCACCACCAAACCTCATTAGTTTTCGTGTTTAGTGTTGTTAGCAGGCCTTGTAGGGTGTATAGTGGGGGTTAACCGGGTCACATATTCGTTGTGAAGTACAAGAAGTTAATGCGTACCCGTCTGAGAGAGCGTCATCAGCAAATGGCTGAGTTGGAAGGGGGCTCACTGTGGGTAGCACTTGGCAGGCTCGTTCAATTGTGCAATATCCATACCTGTGGGGAATTAGGATGTGATATTGCACCTATTTTTGACTGCAATGGGGACGTGAAGAAAAGCATGCATGTCACAAAGGTACCCGTCGACCACGAGCAATCACCACAAGGGACGGTCGCCGTACTCTGCAAACAAGCACATCGTAGCCACTTTCACACCTACACCAGCCACCCGAGAACAACTGACTGACTCAAAGTTAAATTTTGTGTCATCCCTCACCGTCGTTTTAAGATCAGCAGCAGCCGCATTAGGGAGTTACCGCCCCATATGTACGCTGCTGCTAAAATCACAGCACAAACGGCTGTGAATGGAGCGGTGCCGTGACCGGGAAACACGGAGCACCGATGAAAGGCGTCTCATCGTGTTTAGCGATGAGTCGTGGTTTCGCACTACCCTAGATTACCATCGTCGGTTAGTATGGTGAAGATGTGAGGAGAGAGCCCACTCTTTCAATGTGTTGGAAAGTGGAAGCGCTGTTAACTGTCGGTGTCATGTTATGGGAAACCGCCGGGCATGACTGCGCGTTACGTCTCCTACTGACTGAGGGAACACTGCTGGTGCAACGGTAGCTTACGGATATCCTGCCTCTTCTTACATTCCCTCCCACGAAATATTATCGTGATGTCATTTTCAACAAGGCAACGCTTTTCCACACTTGGAATTTGTCTCTAAGGATTTTTTGTGTAATATTGACGTAATCTGTGGTCAACAAGATCCCCAGATCTATCCCCAGTAAAATATCTGAACATTGGTTGGCCGAAAATTGTTCGATACCTGCCTATATTATCTTACTCTCCCTCTTAGTCTGATTCCTTGCATACTGTGTCATATGGTCTCACTCTTCTCTTTCTTCCTTCTTGGTGGTTCCCATTCCATGATCCGTTCTGTCAGTCTCTCATCTGACATGCTTCTTGTATCTCCATACCATATGAGTTGTTTGTCTTCCACAAAATCAGTAATCGGACTTGTCTCCCTTGTGACTATAATTCTCACTGCTTCTCATCTCGGTATATCCATGGAAAACATCTGAAAAAGCCCAACTCAATTGCCGTGAATCTATTAATTCATTAGTACTAACTGTACATACTTCTGATCCATACGTAATAACGATTGCAACAACTATTTAGAAGATATTTTCTTCTGTTTCCCTACCAGCTTGGTGATTATTTTATATTACAGTAATCAACTTTGCAGCATTTATTCTTGAACTAACTTCGTTATCTGGTTTACTACCTTATGTGACTTTTACTCCTAGATATTTGTACTCTTCAGTATGCGTTCAGCATGTATAATCGTTTGCATCCTTTCTTTCAGTGTTAAATCTTGATTATTTCTTCATTTTGCCATGTATTTTGTCGTATTCATGTCGATCTGAAAGCCAGCCCCTTCTTACACTCCTCTGTTTAATTCTTGTTAATATAATCAATGTGTCCTGCATCTTGTGCCAAAATTTGCTGGCCATAAGCAAATTGTAGTGTCTATATGGTACTGTCATTTATTGGAATTCTCATGTTCCTATATTTTATTACTGTTTCCGATGCTTGTATTGTATTGTATTGTATGTTAACCGGGGACCTAGAAACGACGGAGAGGCTCTGTCCCCGCCGCAGCCGCATTGGTCCACAACCCCACTACGACTACCGCAGTCCACTTCACCCCTCAGCCGCCCCACACCCAACCCAGGGTTATTGTGAGGTTCGGCCCCCGGTGAACCCCCCCCCCCCCCCCCCCCCCAGGGAACGTCTCACACCAGACCAGTGCAACCCATGTGTTTGCGTGATAGAGTAATGGTGGTGTACGCGTACGTCGAGAACTTGTTTGCGCAGCAATCGCCGACATAGTGTAACTGAGGCGGAATAAGGGGAACCAGCCCGCATTCACCGAGGCAGATGGAAAACCGCCTAAAAACCATCCACAGACTAGCCTGTTCACCGGACGTCGACACAAATCCCCCGGGTGGATTCGTGCCGGGGATCAGGCGCTCCTTCCTGCTCCGGAAGACCGTGCGTTATACCGCACGGCCAATCGGGCGGGCCTTCCGATGCTTACTGAGTTCATATTTTATAAAATATTGGTGACAGGCTGCATTTCTAACGTAATCCCCTACTAACATTGAATCCAGGTGAAAGAAAGTTTCTTACTGTTGAGGTTTCATAAAGATCTTGAATTGCGTTCATTATGATAGGATGAATAAATGATGAAGGGAAGAGGTTAATGTCGAATGTTTGGTTCTCTAGTATTTGCTGATAACAAAATTTATTGTTTTTATAGTTGATCTACTTGTTCCGAAGCTGGCATGTTCTTCGGCCTCCATTTCATACATTCTATCTCCAAGAATGTTTAATAATCCTTTAATAAAGTCTGCTAAAAGATTTTTAAAAGTTTATATAATTTGTGTGTACCATATTCGAATAGAATAAAATGTTCTCGGGTTTCCAACCGAGTCAATTGCTTGAAACTACACGAGCTTTCGGCCAAACAGTCCTTGGCCATTGTCAAGTGGTATGACTGCCAGTGGGCTGTTTGTGCGCCCTTATATACGCAAGCTGCCGGCTGTGACGTCACTGGTGCCCGTGACATTCCCATATATGGGCATGTTTTGAGTCGGCGTTCGATATACCCTCTTCAACCGCGCTCGTGTAGTTTTAAGCAACTGACGCGGTTGGAAACCCGAGAACATTTTACTCAATGTTATCGCCGCGAGACCCTGCATTCATACATATTCGAATAGTTCATAGGGATTCCTCCAATTCCTGTAATTCTTCCATTCTTTAACGTTTTGATTTACCAGTTTATGTACAAATAAAAATTGTAATTGTTTCCTGTCACCTCTGTTCCGTTATTGATTGAATCCAATAATTCCTCACCATTTTCTGTCAACAATTTTTGAAATACACTCCTGGAAATTGAAGTAAGAACACCGTGAATTCATTGTCCCAGGAAGGGGAAACTTTATTGACACATTCCTGGGGTCAGATACATCACATGAGCACACTGACAGAACCACAGGCACATAGACACAGGCAACAGAGCATGCACAATGTCGGCACTAGTACAGTGTACATCCACCTTTCGCAGCAATGCAGGCTGCTATTCTCCCATGGAGACGATCGTAGAGATGCTGGATGTAGTCCTGTGGAACGGCTTGCCATGCCATTTCCACCTGGCGCCTCAGTTGGACCAGCGTTCGTGCTGGACGTGCAGACCGCGTGAGACGACGCTTCATCCAGTCCCAAACATGCTCAATGGGGGACAGATCCGGAGATCTTGCTGGCCAGGGTAGTTGACTTACACCTTCTAGAGCACGTTGGGTGGCACGGGATACATGCGGACGTGCATTGTCCTGTTGGAACAGCAAGTTCCCTTGCCGGTCTAGGAATAGTAGAACGATGGGTTCGATGACGGTTTGGATGTACCGTGCACTATTCAGTGTCCCCTCGACGATCACCAGTGGTGTACAGCCAGTGTAGGAGATCGCTCCCCACACCATGATGCCGGGTGTTGGCCCTGTGTGCCTCAGTCGTATGCAGTCCTGATTGTGGCGCTCACCTGCACGGCGCCAAACACGCATACGACCATCATTGGCACCAAGGCAGAAGCGACTCTCATCGCTGAAGACGACACGTCTCCATTCGTCCCTCCATTCACGCCTGTCGCGACACCACTGGAGGCGGGCTGCACGATGTTGGGGCGTGAGCGGAAGACGGCCTAACGGTGTGCGGGACCGTAGCCCAGCTTCATGGAGACGGTTGCGAATTGTCCTCGCCGATACCCCAGGAGCAACAGTGTCCCTAATTTGCTGGGAAGTGGCGGTGCAGTCCCCTACGGCACTGCGTAGGATCCTACGGTCTTGGCGTGCATCCGTGCGTCGCTGCGGTCCGATCCCAGGTCGACGGGCACGTGCACCTTCCGCCGACCACTGGCGACAACATCGATGTACTGTGGAGACCTCACGCCCCACGTGTTGAGCAATTCGGCGGTACGTCCACCCGGCCTCCCGCATGCCCACTATACGCCCTCGCTCAAAGTCCGTCAACTGCACATACGGTTCACGTCCACGCTGTGCCGGCATGCTACCAGTGTTAAAGACTGCGATGGAGCTCCGTATGCCACGGCAAACTGGCTGACACTGACGGCGGCGGTGCACAAATGCTGCGCAGCTAGCGCCATTCGATGGCCAACACCGCGGTTCCTGGTGTGTCCGCTGTGCCGTGCGTGTGATCATTGCTTGTACAGCCCTCTCGCAGTGTCCGGAGCAAGTATGGTGGGTCTGACACACCGGTGTCAATGTGTTCTTTTTTCCATTTCCAGGAGTGTATATTTATTAGGAACTAGCTTATGTATCACAAGTCAGTAATTAAAAGACTTCAGTGGCGGCTCTTTGTTATTTCCATGGAGTAAACTCAGAAACGAGAGCTTTAGCGACTTGGGTATCTTGTTAAGTGTTTCAGAAGGCAAATGAGACCGGCTGGCATCTGTCCACACGCAGCGCCACTTTTCCAGCGGGGGTTGGGCTCGCGTGCGCTACTTTGCCGTGGCTTTATGACGCGGCCGCAGATCCCCATCTCGCGTCCGCGCGGCCTCTCTTCCGAGGATAATTACCGGCGCTCCATGAGGCGTGCTTTCCGCGCTGAGCGCCGCGGCGGCAGCCCCGGGCTACGCGCCCGCCACGCCGACGCCCGGGGGCGGGCCCTGCTTGAGGAACGGCCGTACTTGAGAGTTTGTTTCTGTGTCGCCAGGAAGCAGCCCCAGGTGACAACAAAGGGGGCGCAGCTTTACGAGCCGGCGGTGGGC
Source organism: Schistocerca americana (assembly GCF_021461395.2). Classification (NCBI taxonomy): domain Eukaryota; kingdom Metazoa; phylum Arthropoda; class Insecta; order Orthoptera; family Acrididae; genus Schistocerca; species Schistocerca americana. Next base: position 246,540,042 of record NC_060124.1, on the reverse strand, counting down.
GGACGCGGCTTCCTGGACGCGGCGCGCCGCCTGATGGCGTCGCATCCTGCCGGGGGCCGCGTCGCTTCCGCCCCCACTCCTTATAGTCGCGGCATCCGCCACGTCTCACCTCTCAGGCCGCCCACTGCCGCTCTCACGTGACGATCCTTCGAGAAAACACGTCTCAGCCGACCGTCATCGCTGGTTTCGTCACTATCGCGATCAACATTATCGCCAAGCTGTATCACATCTAAGCACACCGAACAGAAAATGAGTGATCGCCTCTAGCCTTTATAGTATCTTCATTTCAGCACAAAGTGGGTCCACAAGTGTGCCATATGAAGCTGAAGCCACTCAGTAATGTTCCAGTACAGTAGAGTTATGGAACTGAGGGCACGTTGATTGCTACATTTCACCAGAATTCGCGACTAAATCAATAAAATAAACACTTGCATTTTCGTAGTCTGCACAGGCTTCATATAATTGACAGTTCTATCGCTTGAGGCTTGTCCCGCAGTTACGAAGGGTCAGCCATCGTTAATCGGATTTGGCATGTTAACGTTTAAGGGGTGGCCGGATGCCCTTCCTGCCGCCACCCCGTACCCCCCGGGACGGAATTAGTGTACCCCAGCTGTCTGCGTCGAGTGTAATCCGTGGAATAGTGCGAATGTGTTCAGATGTCTGCGAGCCGTGCAACTGAGGCGGGACATGGGGACCAGCTCGGTAGTCACCTATCGGGATGTGGAAAACCGCCTGAAAACCATATCCAGGCTGGCCGGCACATCGGCCCTCGTCGTTAATCGGCCGGGCGGATTCGAACCGGGGCCGGTGCGCCTACCCGAGTCCAGGAAGCAGCGCGTTAGCGCTCCCGGATAACCTGGCGGGTTCTTCATATGACTGACTGTTAGTGCCTGTTTGAAAATTAACTAGGGAATATTACTTCAGCGGAATTGTTTAGTGGAAAAACTAGGGGGCGTTACGAAACTAAGTTACGTACTTCATATCCTACCTCCAGCTATCCTGCTAACAGAAAGTTTTCCATTAAAGAGCATTGACAGCATACACCACTAGGTCATCATCTATACTGACTTATCTAATGAACTATCCTTCTGCAAAATAATTTATGCTTACTAGATCGGTCGACATCTCCTGAAACTACGAATCTTGGAATAACCACCTTGTTTGTTCAACTTAGAATAGTTACTGAATTTAATATTTCATGAACGTCTTTAATGTTCGCTTCAGAATGGCACTTATAGAATTAAAACTTCTTCGTATTCAAGTAGTACTTTAAGAAACACGTGCACAAAACTGAATTTGATACTGATTTCAGTGATCATAATTATGCAATGGACTTTAAAAATGCTACAAGTTTGCTCAAAGGTATTCACTGGTTAATTGTGAATTTCGTAATGTTCTTGTCACGTCGCGCTTCGGGATTATTCCACCATCATATAACCTGATAGAGAAACAGAATTTTATAGTGGTGATCGTATCAATGAACCACGACCACTCAGTCAATGAAAACAGTTGAAAACCTGAGATAATGTAACCTTACCATGCAACAAAAGATGGGGTTGATACATTACATAAAAATGTGCCAGTTGTACAGTTACTAGAAGAACTCAGCCATTGTCATGCGTATTTTTTTTTCTGCAGGATTGAATACTACGGGTGCAAATGGGTTCGGTTAATGGAAGACGTCAGTTAATGGGAAGCGTATGAACAAATCTGACTAAGTTTGATAAGGTCATTTATCACAGAAAGAAAGGTGGAGCATTCTTCATTTTCAGTAGACCTAAAGGAGAGGAGGGTAATTTTCTAGTGTCAGCTGATGAACCACAAACGACTTACGATAAGAAAATTCATCTTCCATTCAAAGTGGAGCACGATAAAGAGGAAGAAGTACTTTATGTGGCCCTGAAACGGACCTCAATCACAAATGTGCAAGCGATGCTTTAAATTCATCTGTAAACGACATGAACAAAAAAGTCTTGTGTACCAAGTGCCGTTCTTATTATCCATTTCATAATGATTAACCTCTGACTTTGATACCATATTCTGGTCTCGTAGCCTGACGAACATCGAAACGTTGTACCTTGCCTCAATCGAGAAAATATCTACTTTTATTTAGTGTACGAATATTACATTTTAGTTGACAAGGAGGTGCTATACATGGTAATACTTTAGGAGTACAAGCTGAGTAGCATCGTGGTGTAGTGGATATGATACTGAGCTGTTGTATGCAGGGTGTGAGTTTAAAACTCATTTGGGCTATTCAATTTTATTTTCTATATTCGGTTCGAGTACATTCTAGAAGCATCCACAAATGGGAAGAATCATTGTACTGGAATGCTCTATAGCTCTATACATACCGTACGTGTTCTGGCCAGTGGCAGTTCTCTACGCGCTCTTTTATGTGCAAGTGCTGAATAAACCTTCGTTAAGTGAAGTTAGTGTTCGTCATTCATCTGCTTACACCTTCCTGTACGTGACATTATTCTGGTGGAGGCGCCGCGTATTGGAACTTGTGATATCGCACATTATCGACGACACAGTGGCTCCCATCAGGCCACGACAGAGCCGCTGTTACGTGGCGAAGAACCCGAGTTCGAGCCATATTCAACAGATTGTAATCTATTGGAGACAGAAGAAGAAGAGGACATTACGATGACAGCAACTGTGTGCCACCACAAGAAATATCCTTCCTGGTTCTCTGGTGACGATGGCCAAGATCCAAACAAACGGCTGAAGGTATATGAGCGTATAGCCAAATTTAACAAATGCGATGACACCGTATGTTTGGCTGACGAATTCTTTTTTTACTTGGAGGGCACTGCCAAGCAATGGTATGAAAACAACGAGGAGAAGTTCACAACCTGGGAAGTATTCCAGGCGGAACTGCGCAAGAATTTCGGCGACACACAACAACAGAAGTGCAAAGCTGAAGATAAACTAAACTGCAGGGCACAGCGTCCATGAGAAACTACAGTATACAACATTCAAGACTTTTGGAGCTGTGTAAAACATTGGATCATAGAATGAACGAGGAAGATAAGGTTGCACATCTCATGAAGGGTGTTGCTGAGGACATGTATCAAGCCCTACTCCTGAAGGAGGTTTGGTTTCGACAACAGACGACTTCATAAAATAGTGCCAGTATATCGAGCCAATGCATCAAGAAAAAATTACACGCAAGAAGTTTGAACGGCTTTCAAACGTCGTATCGATGTATGTGATGGAGGAAGCAACTGATTTCACAAGTGTTATCCGTCAGATAGTGAGATAGGAAGTTCAAAAGGCACTTGGATTGCACGGCGAGCTAAAACCCGAGACGCTTCAAGACGTCATAAGGGAGGAAGTGGAACAGACATTGAACCCAATCTCTCGTCTTTCATTTCCCTTTAAAATGGTGAGAAAGTCGAGACCCATGAGGAACGTGTTTGAGCACCAAGGAAGACTGTCGTCTGGAGGACCCAGAATAACCAACTATTATGTATCCACTGTGGACGACCGGGACATGTGGTGCGCTATTGTCGAGAAAGGCGCCGGATATTTGATGACGCCCTCGCCAGAAGACAGCAGACCGATCTTAGTCGACGCCAACAATGGGACGACGAAGATGAACAAGAAGATGTGGGTGCAGGACGATATAGGTCACCATTGCCGCAAGCCAGCCGCTGGAGAGGACGCTCCCCAACACGCCGATCAAGGTCTCCATCGCCGCTTAGAAGCTCTAGCCGATCAATTAGCAGCCACAACCTAGAAAACTAAAGGGTGAGACCTTCCTTGGAGGTGAGGACGCCGAAATGAAAAATCCTTCACCGTCGATCACGACAACAATGATAGGAAACTGCGTCGATATCCTTATGGGTGGCCGACCAGCCCAAGCTCTTGTGGACTCTGGAGTATCATATTCAGTCATTCCGGAGAAATACCGTCACCAGTTGCAGAAAACAGTATTCGTCGTCAACAAAACATCTCTGCCGAAGGTGGCTAATGGAAAATATGAAAAACCTACAGGAAGATATACCATTCGTGTGGGTATAAGTGGCCATACACAGCCATTAGAATTCATCGTCCTACAAGAGTGTAGTCAGGACGTCATTCTCGACTGGGACTTCTTGAAAGCTTCTCAGGTAATTATAGATTGTGGTCGCTCGAAGATTATGCTAGACGAGATGAGATGGTGTGGACAGGATGATGCGCATCCGCGTGTGTGGAGACTTTGTGTGCTGGGTGAAGTGACATTCCTGGAGCCAGCGCTAGAAGGGTAACTGTCACGTATCGAGCCATGCATAAACCCATGGATCTTGTAGTGGAATGTAAGAGAAGCATACCACTGAGGTATAACTTGGTCATCCCAGTCTCTGTCGTCTCGTTTAAGAACGGATTCAGTGAATTGTGGATAGTTAACTGTCGCCGAGAACCGCAGGTCCTTCCAAGACGCATGTGCGTAACAAACGCTCAGTCTTTAAATGAAGAACAGCTGACAGTAATAAATTCATGCTCATAGATTAAGGGTAATTGCAGAATGTGGTGCCAAACAACGTGGCACTACACAAAACTGGCGCTAATATCATAGGCTCATAGGGAACACACAAGACACAGATCTGTAAGTCCACGGTATTGGTGATAAGTTGAGAAAACCGTCCTCAAACACATGTGCTACAAAACGCCACTGTTTCCCGCGCATGTACACCGACATCAATATGAGATATGACCACCTTGCACGCGTACACAGGCCACACAACGGGTTGGCATACTCTGGATCAGGTGGTCGAGCAACTGCTGGGCTATAGCCTCCCATTCTTGCACCAGTGCCTGTCGGATTTCCTGAAATGTCCTAGGGGTTTGAGGACGTGCAGCGATACGTCGACCGAGAGCATTCGAGAAGTGCTCGATGGGATTTAGGTCTGGAAAGCAGGCAGGCCACTCCATTCACCTGATATCTTCTGTTTCAAGGTACTCCTCCACGATGGAAGCCCGGTGGAGCAGTGCGTTATCATCCACCAGGAGGAAGGTGGGACCAACTGCACCCCTGAAAAGGCGGACATACTGGTGCAAAATGACGTCCCGATACACCTTACCTGTTACAGTTCCTCTGTCAAAGACATGCAGGGGTGTACGTGCACCAATCACAATCCCAACCCACACCATCAAACCACGACCTCCATACAGGTCCCTTACAAGGTCATTAAGGGGTTGGTGTCTGGTTCCTGGTTCACGCCAGATGCAAAACCCGACAAGAATCACTGTTCAGACTACACCCGGATTCGTCCGTGAACATAATCTGGGACCACTGTTCCAGTGACCATGTTACTGTGTTCTTGACACCAGGCTTTACGGGCTCAGGAGACCACGCCACCATACAAGTGGCTGCGATAAGGTCCCGAGCAAGGCTACCTGGAGTACTCCGTGGCCTTCTGCGAGCACTGATGGTGACATATCGGTCTTCTTGTGGTGTTGAACACTGTGGACGCCCCGTACTGTAGCGCCTGGACATGTTTCCTGTCTGCTGGAATCGGTGCCATAATCTTGAGATCACACTTTGTGGCACACAGAGGGTCTGTGCTACGACCTGCTGTGTTTGATCAGCCTCCAGTCGCCCTAGTATTCTACCCCACATAATGTCATCAATAAGTGTTCTTTAAGCCATTTTCAACACACAGTCACCGCCAGCACGTCTGAGAACTTCCGCACACTTACTCACTGCACCATACTCTGACATGCACCAACACACTGCCAGCGCCACCGTGCGACGACCGCGCGTCAAATGCACCGCATGGTCATACCCCGAGGTGATTTAAACCATCAAACCACCCGCCAGAGCGTTGTTTCACCATGTATCAGCATTATCCTTAATTTATGAGCATGAGTGTAGAAACTTCCCAGGCCGACTCTGTGGGCGAAATTAGCGCTACCACTACGAGACAATGTCCTCCAACTTGACTATCACCAGATCTCACTAAGGCACAACAGAAGAAGCTACTTGCCATTCTTCATGAGCTGTCGGATTGCTTCAATCCACAGGTGAAGAGCAAATTAGACAATTCGACGGTGAAGCACCGTATTAGCATTGGAGACCATCAACCAATAAGTCAGAGATCGTACCGTGTCTCAGCAACGGAACGTCGAATAATTCGCGACGAGGTAGAAAAATGATGAAGAATGACATCGTTCAGTCTTCGCAGAGCCCATGGTTGTCCACCAGTGGTCCTCGTCAGGAAGGAGGATGGCAGTTGTCGCTTTTTGTGTTGATTACAGGAAGCTTAATAAGATAATTAAAAAGGACGTTTACCGTCTTCCACGAATTGACAATACACTAGATTGTCTGAATGGGGCTAAGTTTTTCTCAACCATGGATATGTACTTGGGATATTGGAAAATCGAAGGAGATGAGGCTGATCGTGAGAAAACTGTTTTCATCACCCCTGAGGGCCTGTTTGGATTGTGTAAGGCACCAGCAATTTTTGAACGGGTGATGGATAATCTTCTAGGGCAGCTGATGTGGATGATGTGTCTTTGTTATTTAGATGACATTATTGTGTTCTCAGAGACATTTGATGAACGCATAGAAAGACAGAGGGCCGTTCTTAAGCGTCTCCAACAAGGCGGACTGAAACTTAATCTAAGAAAGTGTCTCTTTGGAGTAAAGGAGATCAAAATATTTGGACACCTTGTGTCAAACAAAGGTGTGCGGCCAGACCCAGAAAAGGTACATTAGACTAGATTAGATTAACTATTCATTCCATACACCCACAAAAGAGGGGATCCACCTGGGTGTGGAACATGTCAGATATACACATTACAAAAATGTAATAAGAAAGGCTTGAGTTTCATTAATTTTAATGATCCTTAGTCAATAAACAGTAAAATTATGTACATGAATTAAAATTAAACTTCTAATATTTAGAGGTTTATTACTTGCTTCCATTGAATCCATCATTTATACAGTAGCTAGTTACTTGGCTATTAAAACCAAGTATTGTCAAAAATTAAAGTAAATTATTCATTTCAATGATCCTCAGTTAAGAACAGTCAAATTATGTACAAGATTTAAAATTAAACTTCCACTATCTACAGACATAAGACTTACATCTGCTTTCCATACATCCATCATTCACACAGTAGGTAGTTACTTGGCTGTTACAACCAAGTACTGTCAAAAATTAAAGTATAATAAATTTTCATTAAAATGGTCTACTGCACTTGTTGAGAAATTTATGGATTGAATAGAGGGAGTTGGCCACAAAAAATTCTTTTAAATTATGAGTAAATTGTGCCTTGTCTGAAACTAAAATCTTAATGTTTACTGGTAACTTGTTGAAAATATGCGTTGCTGAATACTGGACTCCTTTCTTGGCAAGAGTAAGTGATTCTAAACCTTTATGTGTATTGTTCTTATTCCTAGTATTGATACTGTGTACTAAGAGTTAGTTGGAAAAAGAAATGTATTATTTACAACAAACCTCACTGAGGTATAAATGCTCTGAGAAGCTGTGGTTACTATGCCCAATTCTTTGAATGGGTTTCAGCATGATGTTCTTGGATTTACACTACACGTTATTCTTATTATATGCTTCCGTACTCTAAAAATTTTTTCTCAGTTCGTGGAGTTAACCCAAAATATGATACCATATGACATAATGGAGTGAAAACAAGAAAATATGGCAGTTTTTTATAATTATATTTCCTATGTCTGACATCATTTGCATTGCAAACACAGACTCGTTTAGGCGTTTTAGCAGTTATTTAGTATATCGCTCCCAATTGAATTTATTATCAAGTTGTAATCTCAAGAATTTTACACTCTCAGCTTCTCCTATTTCCATGTTATCATATTTTATACACACACCAGAATGAAATCTCTTTATAGTTCTGAACTGCATAAAGTAGGTCTTTTCAAAGTTTAATGACAGTGAATTGGCTATGAACCACTTATTAATGTCAGTAAAAATTTGATTAGCTGCCCTTTCTAAATTTGTATTTGATTTACTATTTATTGCAATGTTTGTATCATCTGCAAATAAGACAAACTTGGCAGCTGGTAATGTAACAGATGACAGGTCATTAATATACACAAGAAAAAGTAGTCGACATAGTCAGGAATCTTGGGGAACACCGCATGTACTTTCTTCCCAGTCAGATGATGTCTGATTGCCTACTGCTGAAGTGTTATGTAATGACACCCTTTGTTTTCTATAAGTAAAATATGACTGAAACCGCTTTGCAGCACTACCAGTGATGCCATAATATTTTAATTTACTTAAGAGACTGCCATGATTCACACAGTCAAAAGCCTTTGACGGGTCACAGAATATGCCAGTTGCCTTTAATTTGTTGTCTAATGAATTAAGGACATTTTCACTGTAAGTGTAAATAGCCTTCTCGATATCAGAACCCTTAAGAAACTCAAACTTTCTCAATGTCAGAACCCTTAAGAAACTCAAACTGTGACTTTGACAGAATGTTATTTTCACTAAGGTGCTTAAGTAGACGCTTGAACATAACCTTTTCAAAGATTTTTGAAAAAGCTAGCAAAAGTGAGATCGGTTGGTAATTTGATGGCATTTCTTTGTTCACTTTCTTGTGGAGAGGTATAACTTCAGCATATTTAAGCCAGTCTCAGAATGTTCCTATTAAAAGTGATTGATTACACACATAACTTAAGATATGACTAATCTAACATAAACACCCTTTTTTTAACTTTCTACTATGTTATCATAACCACTAGAATGCTTTGATTTTAAGGACTTTGTGATGAATTCTATTTCTTTGGATGAAATGTGTGTCAATTGCATTTTACTGAGATTGCTTGTGTGCACTGGTCTCAGATATTCCATTGCATTATTTACTGAATCTTACAACCCCATGCTATCAGTAACAGAGAAAATATACTTGTTTAAATGGTTTGCAACACAACATGCGTTGGTTACCAGGGTTTCATTTATTTTTAGAGCTATTTGTTCCTCCTCAGTTCTGGTCCTAACTCTCGCTGATTTAACTATATTCAATATTGTTTTTATTTTACTGCTGGATGTATTTATCTTCTTCTTATGATGCAGGTGTTTAGATTTCTGGATAACCTTCTTCAGTATTTTGCAGTAATTTTTGTAATGAACTATAATGCTAGTATCAAAGGTGTCTCTACACATCAGATAGAGTTTCCTTTTTGTCTCATATGATATCTTTATCCCTTGTGTGATCCATGGATTCTTATTAGACTTCGGCTTAATTTGAGTTACCTTCAGCGGAAAACAATTTTCAAATAAGGTGCTGACTTTATTAATGAATGTTTTGTATTTTCCAGTTGTGTCTTCCATGCTGTAAACATCCATCCAATTAATTTCTTTGAGAAATCTCCTAAATTTCTCAGCTTTTGACTGTTTTATTGCCTTCTGTACTCAGTTGTGATAGATGTTTTACCCTCACAATTTTCAAAATTTAGTGTTAGGTGTTGTATGTCATGGTCAGATAGCCCATTTACTACTGGTTTTGTAATGTGGCTTAGTTGCCTAGAATTGTCTATAAAGATATTATTAATGGCAGTCTTAGAACATTTGTATACCGTAGTTGGGAAATTTACAGTAGAAATTAAGCTGAATGACAATGTAACTGATTTTAGTAACAGTTCACTGACAGTGTTTTTCAGGACATCTATATCAAAATCACCAACAACCACTAGTTCTTTGAATTTTTAATTTTAGATTACATAATAAATCTTCAAGACCGTTTATGAACATGCTGAAGTTTCATGAAAGTGCTCTGTGTATGACTACTATTATGAAGAACCTATTATGAAGTTCTATCTCTGTTGCACATGCTTCAAAGTGGTGCTCTAAGCAAAAGTTTTTGATGTCAATATTATTAAATTTAAATTTTTTTTAACAAATGTGGCAACTCCTCTCTTCTTCATATTTTGACTGCAGAAGTAAGAGACTAACTTAAATTCTGTAACGTTTAACGTATCTATACCAGTGGTCGCATGATGTTCAGAGTGACAGACTATATCAGCTGCGTTCAATGACTCTAATTCTTCAATGTGCATTAGTAGTTCATTAATTTTACTTCTAAGCGGCCGAATATTTTGATGCACTAACAAGGGGAGGCCGCCAATTGTGAAATTCAGCTTCGATTCATACTGCGCATAATAAAAGCTCATGGCCAGAGGTGTAATGTGGCAAAGCACCAAGATGCACTTCTCAGCCGTTGTCGAGAAAATCGACAGTTCAAAGAAACTGTTGCGGTGAAATACTCTCTACCATTAGTAATTTTCCACAGCGTCGTGGCACAGCGGTAAGTGCTCTGGTTTGTAATACGAAGGTCGCCGGGTCGAATCTCGCACCATGCAACTTTTCTTTTTTTATTATTTGTTTTTTGTAATTCAAATGTGTACACACACACACACACACACACATATATATATATATATATATATATATATATATATAATTCCCGCCAATCAGTTGCAACAATTATGCATATAATAAGTTGTTGAATGTCGTTTGTCGTGGAAAACTGGCGACTTCGAACATCATTATGTTTTCCGCAAGCAAAGTTGTATTTCACAAACGTTATTAATTGTCTTCATAATGTTAACCACGTATAGTTAACGGAAGACGTAGAAACGATATTCCGAAACGAATACGTATAGCGTAAGTCAAACGTTCGAATTAGAATAGAGACCCCACGAACGCAAATTCCCTGTGGCAGGTATGAAATATAAACTCCGTTACTCGCTCGTCACACTTGAAGGACAGATGTTGAATGGGCCGAAACGAGCCGCCGCATAACAGCGTAGTTGCCTGCTAACTTCGAAAGAGGGTAGATGCGGTCCCTAGCGCAAATTATAACATCGTCGAAAATCAGTGCGGACGGGAAAACTTTGGTACACCCTGTTAAAAAAACGGAAAAATGGAGGCGGTACAATTGGAGAGCGATCCGCCTTCACCAACATGCATAAGCAATTCATTTATATATATATATATATATATATATATATATATATATTTGAATTACAAAAAACTAATAATAATAAAAAATTACATGGCGCGAGATCCGATCCGGCGACCTTCGGATTACGAACCCAAGCGCTTACCGCTGCGCCACGACGTTGTTGGAAGTTTTCAATCGTAGAGAGTATTTCACCGCAACGGTTTCTTTTAACTGTCGATTTTCTCGACAACGGCTGAGAAGTGCATCTTGGTGCTTTGCCACATTACACCTCTGGCCGTGAGCTTTAATTATGCGCAGTATGAATCGAATCTGAATTTCACAATTGGCGGCCTCCCCTTGTAAGAGCAGTTGGCATTTCACATTTACCGAGATAAAATCGGGTGGAAATAAAATATCTGCTGATTGCTGCAAATTTTTAACCAACAGCTGTGTTCGCTGATCCAATGTGCCAGGATTATGCTGTTTGATTTCTTTCTCAAACTGAAGGTGAGATCTGTAACGGAATTTCCTATTCCTAAAGGTATTAGAGATGTGAGAAGCTTCCTCGAATTATGTTCTTATTACCGTCGTTTTATCAAAGATTTTTTTTTATCAAAGCTAGGCCACTCCAAGGGTTGTTAAAAGCCAATGCTAAATTTATCTGGGGTGGTGCTCAACGAGATTCTTTCGATGTGCTGCGAAAAGCTGTTATGACTGACCCTGTACTTGGTCTGTATGATGAGAGAGCACCTACTGAACTAGACACAGATGCCAGCGGGTATGGGATCGGTGCTGTTCTGGTCCAAATTACGGATGGAAAAGAGAAGGTTATAGCTAATGCTTCTAGGACACTTACAAAAGCCGAGAGAAGCTACTCAACTACAGAAAGAGAATGTCATGCTGTGATCTGGGCCATCTGCAAATTTCGACAGTATCTCTATGGAAAGCCATTCGCAGTTGTTAGAGACCATCACTCACTTTGTTGGTTGACAGGACGACTCGCCAGGTGGGGACTACGTTTTCAAGAGTATGACATTACCATAGCGTACAAAAGTTGAAGAAAACACCAAGATGCCAACTGTCTCTCAAGAAACCCTGTGCAAGCCCATCAAGACTTTGATGAAGATAGTGAATATCGCGCTGCACTCCAGGACCTCTCTGATGAGCTGAAGAAGGACGCCAAGACATCTCAAATTATGCTTGCCTTAAATCGGTCAAAGGATGTGAACGGACAATTTAAAGTAGTTAATAGTTAATGGATTACTTTGCAAGAAAAACTTTGATCCGTTTGAAAAGAGGTGGCTACCAGTGATCTCTAAACACATGCGCTTAGATATTCTGCAGAAATTCCATGACACACCTGAGGCCGGACATTTAGGATTTATTAAGACATGCGATATAATTCGCAAGAGATTTTTCTGGCCAAGTTTATTTAGGAGTGTCCGTCACTATGTGTCGCATTGTCGAGAGTGCCAGAGGAGAGAGGAAGTTCCTCAGAAATCACCTGGCCGACTCATACCAATTCCATCAGCCTAAACGGTTTTCCAGCGTGTTGGAATTGACCTCCTCGAAAGATTTCCAACGTGGCAATAGATGGATTATTGCTTGCACTGGTTATCTGACATGCTTTGCCATTACAAAAGCCTTGAAAACAGCCGAAGCATTCGAGGTAGCCAAATTCATCGTCGAAGACATTGTAGTAAAACACGGTGCCCCAAGGTCGTTAATTACGAATCGAGGGAAAGTTGTTCAATCGTATCTTGTGACAGAGACAAACCGTCGGTGCAACATTACTTATCACATGACAACTGCATACCATCCGCAAAATAACGGGCGTACTGAACGCCTTAGTAAGACCTCGGCCGACTTGCTATTAATGTTCGTCAATGTTGAGCAGAGCAACTGAGATGAGGTGCTACCTTTCGTGACGTTTGCCTACAACACTGCCAAAGAAGACACCACAGGATTTACGCCATTTTTGTGGTGCATGGTTGGTTCAAATGGCTCTGAGCACTATGGGACTCAACATCTGAGGTCATCAATCCCCTAGAACTTAGAACTACTTAAACCTAACTAACGTAAGGACATCACACACATGCATGCCCGAGGCAGGATTCCAACCTGCGACCGTAGCGGTCGTGCGGTTCCAGTCTGTAGCGCCTAGAACTGCTCGGCCACCCTGGCCGGCTGTGGTACATGGACGTGAGGCGACTACGATGATGGCCACTGTGTTTCCTTTACATCCTGATGACGAGGACGACGACTACATCGGCCAGGTGTTAACCGGAGCTGAGGAACCTCGGCAGTTAGCTCTACTCCGCCTTAAGGCAGGCTCAAGAAAATGATCGCCGAAGGTATGACGTGAGCCACCGCCCTATTGTCTACCAGCTTGGTGACCTCGTGTGGATCTTAACTCCTGTTCGGAAGGTTGCTCTCTCTGAGAAGCTCCTCAGGCGCTACTTTGGACCTTATAAAGTTGTAAGTCAGCTGTCTGATGTTACTTATGTATTTGAAGATTTCGACCCCAACACAAGACGACGAAAGATCAGAGATACGGTCCACGTCCTTCGAATGAAGCCGTATAAGGATCCAGCAACGCAGGGTAAATTCGAAGCTTCAGCGACAGACAACAAGCGGGATGGTGACGAAGATCGTAGCGACAAAAAAAGTTCTAAGATCACCGTCAGGGAGTGCATCAGTCATCAGGAGCTGGAGTATGCAGGACCGAAGACTCGTTCCCGGACTAGGACGACGTAACACCGAGACGCTGTTCACTTAAGGTGGGAGCAATGTCGCAGAAGAAGTTGAGAAACCGCGTGGTGTAGTGGATATGATACATCACTGTTGAAAGGGGTATCGTGAGTTCAAAAGTCACCTGGACTGTTCAGTTTTAATTTCTATATTCGGTTCGAGTACATTCTAGAAGTATCCACAAATGACAAGAATAATTGTACTAGAATATTCTGTAGCTGTTTATGTACTGTATGCGTTCTGGCCAGATGCAGTTCGCTCCGTGCTCCTGTATGTCCAAGTGATGAATAAACCTTCGTTAAGTGAAGTTAGTTTTGGTCATTCATCTAATTACACCTTCTTCTACGTGACGAAGAGCGTAGCGACATTTAAAAGAAAGGGTGTGTGTCCGACCATTTTTTGGCCAGTGTTAAATTTTAGGAGTCACAGAAGTCAGGCCGCAAGACATACAATCATACACAACTTCCAGACGAGTTGTCGTTGCTTTCGAATTAGTCGTTTTGTCGTAATACTGATGGGCGTAGATTGCTTCAATTCGCCTGCTGCTGATACACATGAACAAGACGAAAAGGGTAAATGCAAGCTCTGTTATTGCCTTTCATAGCTGTTATGGTTTTTTGCACATAAATTTACATAGGAGCTAATATCACATCATTAATATATTTGCTTTTGCATTTCTGTGCGCCGCGTGCTCGCGTGTGCTATGTCGCCGGATCCCTAAACAGTATTGCCACTTCATTGCTCAATGTTGCTGTGTTTATACAGCGGCTTCCCTTCAGACAGTAAACAATCGTGCTCCCATTCGTTGTTGTGTACTCGTGTGAGACAATATATCTAATAAAAAAAATTTTCTATGTCCATCCTTTTGGCAGGTCTCTGGGACGACGGCCGTTTACTATTGTGACAAAATAACACACCTACAGCCGTTCTGACGATTTTATTTTACTTTCTTGGGACCAATTTCAACGCTTCGATGCGTCATCTTATATATATATATTGTTGAGTATCCTTTATGATACACTGCATCCTTGCGGGCTGCTTAGTATCCCTGTGTGTGATCGATTCATGGCAGTACCCGACGCATGATGCATTAGCATATGAATGTTTGCATCATGAACAGTTTCCTTGTGGGCGTCTTTCTTACGTTCTGCGTATGTTATGATCTGAGGTGGGTCCTACATTCGGTTTATAACATCTCCTGGACTTTCATTTTATAGAAATGATATGGTGTATGCCCCTCAACTGTTTAGAACAAAGCATTTTATATTTTGACATGACACATAGGTCATGTTCCTTCTTTTTACTTGTTTGTGAGGTATTGCTTCCTTCCGCTTATCACCTTCTACAGCTATTTTGTCTTACAGTAGGTTATTTCAGGGTTGTACAGATAACATATGTCCGACCGTCCGATAAAAATCATGAATAGTTATTTAAAGAAGTTTTTAATGGATTGTATAGTTGTACAATTATTGAGTGGAAATTCGTAATGGTTCGTTTTAGTTATACGACAATGGGTGTATCTCTTGGTTCTATAAAATATTCGTTGTAAGAGTCTTGCCATTGTTTCTCATTCTGTTTTAATCTGTTTTTGTGTAAATGATTGATAAGTTGATAATGCTGTCGTTACTGTTATATGTATAAAGGCCTGAAGATGACGCACAGAAGCGTTGAAACTGGTTGCAACAAAATAAAATAAAATCGTAAGAATGGCTGTAACTGTTTTATTTTGTAATATAATTAGTTGCCTTGTACTTGCGGGAAACAATACATCGCTTAAGGAGTTGTGAAAACTCTATAGTGGACAGTACGCGTGCTTACTTTGAGGCCGAGAAAGAACAGGGTGTGAGCAGTCATAGCCAGTAAAGAGAACTTCTGAATGTCTGGGTATTAGTGAAAGCAGAATAAAGCGATTTTCTAGAGAATATAAAAAAAAACTTCATGCCTTCTAAAAAAGAGTTCTGGCAGCTGACAGAAGTTTTTACTAATCGAGTTTACACAGGAAGTCATCAGAGAAAAATCCACTACTTTTATGTGAAAAGACAGTTCTCAAAAGTGGCAGCCGTGTTCTAAAAGTTAAAGGCTGAATTTGAAGATTTTCCAGATATGAGCGAAACAAGCCTTTGCCGTGCTCTTCAAAAATTAGGCTCCAGACACAAAAAGTTCAACAAAAAGCCTGTGTCGATGGAGAACAACCAAGCAGCAGGAAAAAGAGGCGAGTTTTTGCGGAAAATAAAACAGTCGCGGAACTCTGGATGGACTATTTATTACACTGATGAGAGTTCGTGCGGTGCAAATCATTCCAGAAGGTTTCGTTGGTGGAAACAAAATATACCTTCTGCATTGAAAAATATAAGATTACCACAGAGGGCCGGCCGGAGTGGTCTAGCGGTTCTAGGCACTACAGTCTGGACCCGCGCGACCGCTACGGTCGCAGGTTCGAATCCTGCCTCGGGCATGGATGTGTGTGATGTCCTTAGGTTGGTTAGGTTTAAGTAGTTCTAAGTTCTAGGGGACTGATGACCTCATAAGTTAAGTCCCATAGTGCTCAGAGCTATTTGAACCATTTTACCACAGAGAAAGTGTCGAAGAGTGGAATGGCTGGAAAAGAGCAATTCAAGCACCGTTCAGTTCTGGGAAAAGGATTACAATGTACCGCTTTGGGAATGAAGATAGATTCGTGCAGGATGGTGGCTACATAATGGTCAAACAGGAGGTGCAGAGCATCATTCTGAAATGAAGGCCAGATTCTACAAAGAGTGGCTTAGGAGAGTTCTCGAAAAATTAATAAACAGATCTGCGTTTGTTTTAGACCAGGCTATATATCACACGATGATAAATCCAGTATCACGAAATTTGTTTACGAAACGAAGAAAGAATTCCATTATTGAATGGATAAAAAGCATTAATGTAGAGCTTCCACTTAACGCCACATCATATGTGGACTTTACTAAAGCTGGCCTACTGGACACGCGCGACTGCACTTCAGGGAGCGGGGACACCTTTCGGATAGTATACTCCACTCGTATTGCGATCAGTGGACAAGGAAGTTAAAAGTTCTGTGGTTGCTTGTAGCGCACTGCGAACTGAATGCCATTGAACTTATCTGGGAATTTATCAAGAACAAGGTAGCAAAGGATATGAAACGTCCCCTTAGAACAATTTATACATGACTGTGCTTAACCTGACACACAATATTTTTAGCGCAACGCAATATGACTTTCAAAAATCCCTGCAAAAGAATGGCCCTGAGTAACATTGAACTATAGCTTTCAGAAATCACTTATCTCACAAAAATCTTCATTACTCGAACTACTGCAGTACAGCGAGCGACACTACTGCCAGCTAAATAAAAGATTCAAACTACGGAAGGCACTAACTACTGATAGGGATAGTTAGCAAGTGAAAGATATTAATAGAGAACAAACAATGTATTTACCTTGATATCATCATATATAAATATAGCAGTTCATGACAAATTTCAAAACTCCGCCATCTCTCTCCCCACATCCACCACTGCTGGCGGCTCACCTCCAACTGCGCAACGCTACGCGCTGTTCACATCCAGCTGCCGCTGCCCAACACTACAATGGCAGACAACAATGCAAACTAGACAAAGACTGCACACAGCACAGCCAGTGATTTTTATACAGAGGTGGCGTTACCAATAGAAAAACCTAAACAGCCTACTTACGAGGAGAACAAGAATTTTCAATAAATGTGTCGCTTCTCTCTGGAAAGTATTTCCCCAAAGTGTCTGAAAGAATTTAGTGAGTCATGTATTGAATTTTGTAAGCAGTTATGCGCACAGAGCCCACTCTCTTGACATAGTGATGGAAGCGTTGCTGATCCAAGTAGACGAATGCAATAGCAACAGCAAGACCTCAGCCAGCAGAGAAAGCAATTAATGTAGGTTGTATTTCAATCGGCATTCTTTATTGCAAAATTTATTCGAGCTAATCGACTTCCCCATTTGCCGCTGAAATGTGCTATACAAATGTTCATTTATTGTGAGCTGCTTGCATACCGAGCATTTATTAGCAATTTCCCATGTTATTTCCCCCTACTCGCAACAAAAAATGAATGCGGCAATGACGTACTGGAATGCGACTACAAAGCTGCTGCTGTTCGCCGCTGATGAGCAGGCACTTATAGGGCATTGCAATCAACGTTGCCATTTTGTGGAGAATTCCCCAAATTGTGGGGAATTTCAGCTCGATTGGGGATTTTGTGGAGATTGACACTATGTGGGGAATACGTGGGGATTTTAATGTTCAACTGTTTATTAATATATGTAGCTGTTACATCGACAATTTGATAATTATTGAATTTGTTACGGTTGATTCTAATGATTTTGAAGATCTTAAGCTCAGAATGAGCTTCACAAAGAAGATTTTAAGCAATATTATACAAACAAGGTACATAAACACAGTTTTACATACAGATATTACTTAAGTGACATTTACAGTGGCAGATGTGGACTCTGGGCACAAGTTATTGGTTATTATCTGTAGACTAAAACTGAAGAAACTGCAAAAAGGTAGGAATTTAAGGGGATGAGACCTGGATAAACTGAAAGAACCAGAGGTTGTAGAGAGTTTCAGAGAGAGTATTAGGGAACGATTGACAAGAAACGGGGAAAGAAATAGAGTAGGAGAAGAATGGGTAGCTTTGAGAGATAAAATAGTGAAGGCAGCACAGGACCAAGTAGGTAAAAAGGCGAGAACTAGCAGAAATCCTTGGGTAACAGAAGAGATATTGAATTTAATTGACGAATATGGCTAAGCAGGGATAGCTAGAGGACAAATGTAAGAATGTAGTGGCATGTATTACTAACGGTAAGATAGATACTGCCTGCGGGAAAATTAAAGAGGCCTTTGGAGAAAAGAGAACCACTTATATGAATATCAAGACCTCAGATGGAAGACCAGTTTTAAGCAAAGAAGAGAAAGCAGAAAGGTGGAAGGGGTATATAGAGGGTCTACACACGGGCGCTGTACTGAAGGGCAATATTATGGATGTGGAAGAGGACAAGATGAAGATGAAATGGAAGATATGATACTGAGTGAAAAGTTTGACAGAGCACTGAAAGACCTGAGTCGAAACAAGGTCCTGGGAGTAGACAACATTCGGTTAGAACTACTGCTACCCTTGGGAGAGCCAGTCCTGACAAGACTCTACCATCTGGTGAGCAAGATGTATGGGGCAGGAGTAATAACCTCAGACTTCAAGAATAATATAATAATTTCAATCCCAAAGAAACCAGGTGTTAGCAGACGTGAAAATTACTGAAATATCAGTTTAATAAGTCACGGGTGCAAAATACTAACACGAATTATTTACGGATGAATGGAAAACCTGTTAGAAGCCCACTTTGGGGAATATTCGTTTGGATTTCGTAGAAATATTGGAACACGTGAGTCAGTGCTGACCCTACTACTTATCTTAGAAGATAGATTAAGGAAAGGCAAACCTACGTTTCAAGCATTAGTATACTTAGAGGAAGTTTTTGATAGTGTTGACTGGAATACTCTCTTTCAGATTCTGAAGGCAGAAGGTGTCAGATACAGGTAACGATAGACTATTTACAATTTATGCAGAAAACAGATGGCAGTTATAAGAGTCAAGGGGCGTGAATGGGAGGCAGTGGTTGGGAAGGGAGTAAAACAGGGTTGTAGCCTATCCCCGATGTTACACAATCTGTATATAGAGCAAGCAGTAAAGGAAAGAAAAAAAAATTTGGAGTAGGAATGAAAATATGTGAAGAAGAAATAAAACTTTGAGGTTTGACGATGACATTGTAATTGTGCCAGAGACAGAAAAGAACCTGGAAAAGCAGTTGAATGGAATGGTCCGTGTCTTGAGAAGGGGATATAACATGAACATCAACAAAAGCAAAGCGAAGACAATGGAATGTTGTCGAATTACATCGGGTGACGCTGAGGGAATTAGATTAGGAAATGAGACACTTAAAGTAGTAGATGAGGTTTGCTATTTGGGGAGCAAAGTAACTGATGATGGTGG
Source organism: Schistocerca americana (assembly GCF_021461395.2). NCBI lineage: Eukaryota > Metazoa > Arthropoda > Insecta > Orthoptera > Acrididae > Schistocerca > Schistocerca americana. Next base: position 246,520,353 of record NC_060124.1, on the reverse strand, counting down.
ATATAAAATATAGACTGGCAATGGCAAGGGAAGTGTTTCTAAAGAAGAGAAATTGGTTAACCTCGAGTATAGATTTAAGTGTCAGGTAGTCGTTTCTGAAAGTATTTGTATGGAGTGTAGCCATGTACGGAAGTGAAACATGAACAATAAATAATTTAGACAAGAAGAGAATAGAAGCTTTAGAAATGTGGTACTACAGAATAATGCTGAAGATTAGATGGGTAGATCACATAACTAATGAGGAGGTACTGTACAGAATAGGGGGGAAGAGGAATTTGTGGCACAACTTGACTAGAAGAAGGGATCGGTGGGTAGGATATCTTCTGTGGCATCAAGGGATGACTAATTTAATATTGTAGGGCAGTGTCGAGAGTAAAAATCATAGAGGGAGATCAAGAGATGAATATAGTAAGCAGACTGAGAAGGATGTAAGTTAACAGTAGGTACTTGGACATGAAGACGCTAGCGCAGGATACGGTAGCACGGAGAGCTGCATCAAACCAGTCTCTGGACTAAAGATTCTATTTGCTGGGCAATTCTCTCGCCACTCTACAACTCACATAGCATGTATTCTAATACGCTCGACTGCTTACCTTTTGTTTCTTTCCTTGGGAAACAATAATGATTTTGTTCAAAAATGGATAAAAGGTTACTAAAAGGTGTACAGAAAAAGGCAGAAACTAATTCTAAAGTAGGTTACTAAGTAAATTTTGTTTTTAATTCTATTAAACAGCTCATGTACAGCTTGTTCACTTCTTAACGATATCTACGCCTGTGTTCGGATCTGTGGTGGCTATTTTCTGATCGGTGGTGATTCGGAAGTTTCCCTGCTACTTTCCAGCTCCTACCAGCCATCACCATGTATCAGAGTGTGGCGGTACGTTAGTCAGTCATGAAGGGAGCGAAAGGTTTATTGTTGTTACTGTCGGTTTGCTGGGCTTTGCGAATGCACGTCATACGTGATAGCGAAGAAAATGTTCATACCACAATGTCGTTGACATCTTTAACGCCTCGAACGCATCATCTCACATTTTGTAACATTCAGAAACAATTTTCCGGAGCTGTTACATATTTATTTCTATGGCGTTGTACTGCACAATATTTGTAGCTCATTTTTCGCAACATAAATTCCAAAACAATGTGCTACTTGAAGCGAGTTAACGACTATAGTCAGAGCTTACTTAATCAAGATGTCACAAGCGTTACACCACATAAACGAACATTTTTGTGGCCTTTCGAATTACCTGAATTTCTGTTTTTTCTTGCAAATACTTTAATGTACGGGGAATAAAAGAATATTATGAGCGTGAAAGAGTGTAATCAATAATTTACTCAAGACGAGTACCAGAAAACTCTCAAATATCCTATTATGTGGGGAAGATGCGGGGAACCGGTAATTTTTCTCCCCGAATTTGGAGAATTTCACCTAGATTTTTGGGGAATGTGGAATATTGGTAGTGGGAACACTGATTACAGTAGTGGCGGTGCGCTGACGTGACGACCATGCTCCACCACAGGCTCGCATATCTTGCAGCTACTAACACAGTTGCTATACAACCTCTTAATTAACGACACGAGTATTATTCATTAGTAAAGACATATGATGCAACCAAGAAAAGTTTAGGCTTAACACCAGTGCCTTCTCCACAGCAACAGCCGCAACGGTAATGCCAATCGCAGCGTCTAGAGTTTGACATTATGGCGACGAAACGAGGAATCGCATAATAACGGAAATCCGCCTGTAAATACAACAAGGTTGTATCTTTAAATTGTGCGAAGGAAATTTTTCTCCTAATTACACTCTGATTTTTATTCATCCTTTAAGTTAACACCCGCTGAAAAAAGCTAGAAAAAGCACAGTTTCTTTTAAATGTTACCGCTTATGTCGCCCCCACTTCAACTAAGATGTAATACTCATACACTAAATAATAGCATTATTTTCCTCAATTCCGGCAAGGTATAACATATCGATGTTATGTCCAGCTCAAAGTCAGGGAGTGGTCAGTCATGACGAAAAGGATAGTAGTACCCCTTGCCCATTATCCGCATTACTTGCCGCATTTCGCCGATTCCCCTAAGAGTTTGAGCATGGTGTGCATCTGCACTGAAGAGATCATTAGCCGCCTCGCCTTAATGGTGTATATATGTGGTGTCCGAAAGTATTAAGGCGAGTAGGTCAATGATTTCTTCAATGTGGATACAACCCCCAGCTTGAACTCTTACGAGAATGGACGAAGTGCTGCGAATAATGACGATAATAGGTAAGGGGCACTACTTTAGTAATATGTAGGTAAGTTGAGAATATGGGTCTCATGGGAGGCGTGGTAGGGTAGTTGGTGCGGTTGGAACGGCTGCTGTGTCCAAATGGCTTAGTGGTCAGCGCATCTGCCTAGTAAGCAGGAGACGTGGGTTCGAATCCCAATCCAGCCCAGATATTCAACTTTCCAAATTGATTAAAGGCAATGCCCACTCCCAGCTAACATCTATAATTGCTTTATGACTTAATTCATAATTGCTGCTGGTTTAAACCCACATATATATGAAACTATAAGTATATGTAAAACTATAAGGACAGAAAGTATACAGGCTGCTTCATCTACCCCTACCTATGAGTTTTATGCAACCCGCAACGCCTTCAAATACCATACACCAGATTTTCATATTTGCTCTCTCACTACACACAAATGGTTAGTCCCACATGTGAGATTGTCTGCACTTTGCATCTACACATCGAGTGGACTGATGTGTGCAAACTTAGCTTACCACTTAGCACGCAAATGGACAAAACATCTGAACTGTCTTCTCAAGATGAGGGTGGTAAACAGACAATCAATATAAATATGGCAGTGTAAGGCAGCTAATATCATGTGCGGATTGTAACAAAAATCATTACAAATGCTGCTGTCAGTTAACTAGAATGCATCAATTAATAAAAGTAAAGGTTTGGGGTCTGTTCTAGATAGACAAAATAGCTATTCCCTTTGTTTTTATTTTGCATATAATTTAACTCTTGGACATATTGAGTTGACGATTATTGAAATCGTTATCTCTACATATGAAAAAAATTTTATCACAGGAAAGAATGCTTAAAATCTTCATAAGCTCATTTACATCTATGATGTTGCAGCTGGTCAGTGCAATGAGTTGGTGGAGAATAAACTTACTTTTTGAACCAATGAAAAAACTCTCATGTACTCAATGTGAGGGTAGGTTAGCATCCTAGCTTTTGATATTCAATGGTCAAAGCCAACGCAAGTTGGAGTGAGCAAAATCTCGACTCAACATTTACTGTGGCCTAACGCGTGATGGTACTTTACCAAGCGGCATCTGGAATGGCGTTGTCTCCGTGCTGGATCCGAAACGCTAATTCCCTACTGTGGCATTGACTGAATTCACTCAGTCTCAACCTTCCTACGATCCGTAAAATGTTAATTTTTCACTAGTCAACTTAATGGCTATTGCACACTCGCTAAGGGTTGAAGTGACCTCCACAATTTCTTCGCCCACAAAAATTCCCACAGGAATAATTAATTACCTCTTTGCTATCTGTCGCCACGATACGGGAAGCATATAGTCCACACTTCCCAGGAAGCAAAGCTCTCAACGCCCTCGCTATTTTCCACACATCTGTGCAGTCTGCTGCGAGATGAGAGAGATAGCTAGAAATCTTAGTTCTCAAAATGCTTTTATATAATGGGGATCTCCCCACCGTAACGCATCTGCGTCGCCCAGTATGCCTTCAGCCAGTCGCCATCTTGTTAGAGGTGAATTTAATTTTTCTTGCCAGATCGCACCCTAGTCCTGTTAAAGCGGTGCAGCCACTTACCCTCGGTCCTGGCTGTATTTATGTTAAAAGGAATAATGTATTCTTCTGGCCTCATCTCCTGCACTGAAGCTCACTGTTCTCTTGTTAAGCGGGGGTTTTCTGATGCTATTAACCACTTGCTCGGTTCGTCTCCAAAATGCGTTTCACTTATTTATTCATGCCCCTGCCCATATTGGTAGATATTGTTTTGTTAGTTTTCGGTACATGAGATTACTACAATTGCCTTTTGTTGATATAATGTGATTGTTATGTTCTGAGGATTCATACTGCATCATACTAATATTATGGATCAAGATCATGTAAGAGCCATAAAATCCGGACGTCTTACACACAGAAAAAATGTGCAGGAACTTTTTTTAGAAATTTGATATAGTTAAATTTTGGACTGGGATACGCTAGAGATCACCATTTTCGTGTTATTGGAGAAAAACGCGTTTGGTCAGACACGTTAGACACGTTTGTACGTTTTTCATGAATAATTCGAAATCCATCACCTCTAGAGATAACGTATCTTACTACAATATTTAACTATGTTAAATTACCTATAATAGTGTCCTGCTGATTTGTTCTGTGCAACTAGCAGTTTGCACATAACGAGCGAGAGGATATGAAAACGTTACTTGTAGTTGTTTAAAGGTGTTGATATTGCAATAAAACCCATGGGTAGGGTCATCTGATTCACCCTGTATATAAGGGTATACGTGGGTAATATCTGCAGGTTAGTGGCTACAGTTTGTCATTTTGTGCTGTATACATTGTTAAAATCTATGTTCTTTCAAATTATCAGTTACACATTAACCAGAAAAAAGTGCATCAGGCACATTTCTAGAACGTCTGAACTCTTCAAAGATTATTGCATAACATTTAAATTAGAATTGTGGAACTGAATGTAGAACACACAGTACGTAGGTTCATTACCACTTTCCTAACATTCAAAACATTGCTCGTTATTGCAACATTTCCTATTACACATATTCCTTGCTCACAAGAGCAAAGTGGGCTGCTGTAACACTTATTTTTAACCAGACAAATTCTAGAAAACAGGGAGTGGAGCTATGGAATCCCAGTTAAGAACATTTGAAGGTTATTTCCTGTATCAGTATTTTCTTGGAAACCGAGGAATACCCTGAAAAAACTTTGTCGGAACTGAAGAATTGTACCTTTAACTGTATCTTTCATTTATTCATGAAACATTGTACTGTAGTATCCCAAACAATAATTAAAAGGTGTGGATCTGTCATTTATTATCTTAGATAAAGTTAAAAAAGTATGTACGTGTGTGGTGGGAGGGGGGAGTGGGCAGGTGGGTGAGTGTATCGGTGGACAGGTGTAATTTCTCTTGACAAATACAGGGTGTTCCAAAATGAACTTTATAGTTTATATCGTGTATATGCTATTTGCCGCATACCTTCACACTCAACTTATCGTTGCAGGTAAGTCATTGACGAAATGAGCTACTTCAGACTTTACAGGAGCACACTACCATCACGACCGACCGTCAGCCAGTGAAACACGTATTTCACATATTAAGTGAATCACGTTCAGGTGTCAAGTGTCTTGAAGAGGACGAGTTCTGGGGGTCAGGGTTCTGGTGACGCAGATATGGAATGAGTGCTACATGCATTTATCCAGATCACAACAGAATCTGTCATCAAGTGTCTCGACGGTCGCAGCTACCACCAGCCATAGTGCAAATGGTGCTTCGTACTTATAAGCAATTAGGCATGGAAATTGATCCCGACAATCCAAAGATAAACTTGTGATGAGGCCTGCTTAGTGTTATGGGAACGTTTTTCTCCCAGAGGCGTCAGTAGCCTCGACTGTTTATCTGGAAATGTTGGATCAGATTGTATTTCCACAAGTCGAAGAACTGCAACTTGGCATCCTGGTTTAGTGTGATGATGCACCTCCTCACTGGTCCTCGACTGTTAGCGAGGTTTTGGAAGAAATATTTCCAGGTCGATGCGTCGTCAAAAGAGGGCCCATTTCCTTTACCTCGTGGTCTACAAACGTAACGTCATTTTTTTCTTTTTGCTTTTTTTTGTTTTTTTTTTTTTTTTGTTTGAAGCATACTGCGCACAAGACGATGATGTGACATTCAGGAACGACGAGCTGGCATCAAGGCAGCAAATGCGCACATTTATGTTGCGTCGGACATAAGAACAACTGGGATACGGCATAGATATCCTACATGCTACAGATGGCCCACACGCTGAGCTCTGCTGAGCGCCTACTACACGTTAGGATGCGTACATTATCCGCAGAACGCACCTTTCTGACTACACTCATTTCTGAAATACACTTTAGCAAGGCTGTAAAGATCATTTGGGAACATCGTGTAAATACTTTTATATTAAGTGAAATTGGAAAGAACAGCTGCGATAAAGTTGCGAAAACCATACGCAGGTTCGCACTGAATACTGTGATGACCTCAACCCACAGGAAAAATAATTATCAAAATCATAACTGTGAAGTCATCCAAAATTCTAGTTGGAAAACCACACTCTTTCTTATACTTCTCAATTGGTCACGATCCCACTTTGTTTATGAACTCAAAACTCTAATATTCATGAGAAAATGCTCTGAAATTAACCTGAACCGACAAAATTGTGTATATATTCTCTGAAACTTCGAAGGAATTAGAAAAAGTGACAAAATTTCGTGAATCACACACAATAGTGTTAACAATCACATGAACGCTGGGGGGTTTCACCATGCATCTACCCACTTTTGAGTATAACCAGTGTCTCTTAATACTACGACTCGTAGCAATACAATATCAAAAAAACTTTTATGACTGGGTAAAGAGTCACTACGTGATTTGACAGCTGAAATTTATAACTCCCTCTCACGTCAGGAAAGGCACCAATACGGGAACAGCAGCTTTTACAATATTGGTCAGAACGCAAGCAATTATGGCAGTCGCCGTAATTTTCGCGCGAAGCCATATTTCGCGACAAAATACTCTTATTAGCTACTGTTATATATCTAGTCTCATAACAATACATAAAACTACATAAAATAACTACAATAATTATGACATGCAAGAAGAATTAGTCCTATTGAGAGGAAGAAGTTTATATTTACTGGTGTTTCAACAATGACTACCAGGCAACTTTTAATTCACTGATTGTAATTTTATTTTCGTTAGGAGAAAGCAAACATACTAAACAGAGAATTTAATTAAACAGAGTCTGTAATTCTTATACTTTTAATAGAGAAAGAAAGTTTCTAGGTCAGGGGATAGCGTTCAGCGAAATCCCTTAACTTTTTGTTGCATACGAAGCGTTGCGTTAGGCAGCACGATGTCGGCGGGTTACGATGATGAGAGCAGGATACAGACAGTTCCGCTGGTTAATCTTCTCCGGCGAAACGCAAATAAAGTTCCAGCACAGCTGTATCATTAACCCCGTGGTGTTTAACAAACCACAAGAGGCCAGTATACGAACGTTGTTGACATGTCCTCTCTTTCAAAGTACATGACGTAGACATCGCTCGTTTTTACACTTTATGCACTGTCCGTAACGCTATCGTCCATAATTACACGGTTCGTCACATTCATATACTCTTAGCCACAAATAGACAGTTCATAGAATTGTTGATGTATGTGAAGCACACCGTAAACAATGTCCACTCTGCTCTCGCATATCAAACTTCGACAACGTCACTGAAAGCCATTTATATTGCACGGTTAATTAGTCTTCACTTTCATGGCTTGATAGAATGTGATATACAACAGTTCCACCACCAAAACCAATACCAGCAAAGTTCATTCGAATAAAGGCACAGTTCGTGTCGGCCACAACAAAGTAATGTTAGCGGCACTTTCACAGTCCGGTTTATTTGCTCTTAAAGTTCACTGGCGATGGCATTACATACCGCAGTGGTAAAGTGAATTAACAATCAGGTAGTTCGGTATCACTGTCAATACAATTATGTATGCTTTTCATGAAACACAGTACTATTTTTCCCGCGCACGCTTCACCGACACGACATCCACCATCCCCTCTACTACGGAACAACCTTTCGAGTCTCGATATCACTATCGCTGTCCCCTGTCTATAGATGTTATATCGTTATCGTAAATTACACAAACCTTTATAAATGTTATTGACTGCATTTTTCACAATTAATAATATTCCAAAAGAGAACTTTACAAACTTTACCGCAGGTGCAAAGCAAGAAACATATTTATCCATTGGCAAACGAAATAATCACAACTACATCTGTACATTTAAAAACCACAGTAGAATGTTACATAATCACAATTAGAAATGCCCATATGAACAAAAAAAAAAAAAAGAATAGAAATCTAAAGAAAATCAGGAAAAAAAAATTTATCGGCGTAATTAGCAGTGCCTTCACATATGCCCCCCATTTTATCATGAGATGTTCCCAGGAACCTCTCAAGATAAAATGTCATTGACTCATGTGAGACAACCTACATCACAAAGCTAGGTCATGTCATGGGTATATATATTGCCCTAAGGTATTCAAACTTCTATTCAGACTATTTGACATGAATAATTGGATACATCATATAACAGTACAAATAAACTTAACAACAATGAAATAGCATTTTACAAAATTCTTTGAGAATGCTGACATAAAGCAAGCAAATCAAATTAACAAATAATTACAGTAAACCTATACAATGCTGCTGCAGACAAATCTTGCTAGATTCTTGACAGTTGTATATACTACTTATCATAACACACACTGGAGTGTCTTTGGAAGAATTTGTAAGCAAAGCCACAGTCTACTATAACAGCTAACATTTCATTGCTTGAATCTGATAACTACTTGACTCTTCACATCATCAAACATGTAAAAAAAATTATCTGGTTTCAAAAAGATATTTATATAACGGTATACAAAAAATTATTCTTAAACTACTTCTTATTTATAGTTCATAATCAAATCTTCATACTGTTTTCATTGAAATTTATTTCCTCTGAAAACTGCAAGTGGGCAAATGTGATAGTGTCTTGTTCTTGCCTTATATGGTTTTAAATCAACCACATTCTTAAGGGCAAATTTCTTCTTGGGCTTGGGATAAAACAGATAGAATGCATTCGGGTGGGGTATACCAGCCACCTCACATGGTCCTTTGTATACGTCAAAAAATTTAGAAATCTCACTATTTATCTCTTTTGACTTCTCATATGTCTTGACCAAAACCAAATCTCCTATCCTTATGTCAATACCCTTCACCTTATCATCATGTCTTTTTTTTTTTGTTTCCAACAGTTTCTTCTCTACCAGTTTTCTTACCCTTTTCTTCTTTTCACCCCAACTCAATTCCTCCTTGGCAGGGAAAGATAAATTTTCCTCCACCAGACTTTTTTGTCTCTAACCCTTCATAATCTCCTGAGGAGTAAACCCCGTTACCTCATGAGCAACAGTATTCATTACATCCTCAATGTCTCCTAGTATGTCTCCCCATGAACTGTGGTTATTGCTACAATAAGTACGGCAGAATCTGCCAATCTCCCTCATATAACGTTCTACTGGATTCCCTTGCGGATGATACGTTGATGTGTAAATTACTGTAACTCCTTGATTGGTAAGGCCTTCTTTCCACTTCTTACATGCAAACTGTGACCCATTGTCGGATAATATGGCCTTAGGTTTCCCAAACTTCACAAAATAATCACCTTCCAAATTACTCAAAATGGCTTTTCCAGTAGCTCTACGTAGCAGATAGTTTTATAAATTTAGAAAACACCTCCAAAACTACAAAAATGTATGCAAAACCTCCCTTGGTTTTTGGTAACATACCATAAAGATCCACCGATAACAGTTCCATTACATTATTCGGTTTAATATTTTGCATAGGAAGCCTACATGTTTGGTTAGTAACTTTGGCTCTTTGACATTTGTCACATACGGTTATTCACTCTCTTTTCCATGTTGTCAAAAGATACAGATTCCCTCGATTTCTGTATACACTTCTTAGCACCAACATGTCCAAAACTCAAATGAATATAGTCTATTATCTCATCTATATATCCACAGGGCCAACATACTTTCCAATCTTCTTAATTTTCATCAGTTCGTCTAAACAACGCTCCATCATGAATTTTGTAATACTTTGGTAACTTATTGTTACTATCTTTCCTTTCCAGTTCACGCTTCACCGTTTTCCACACTTCATCCTGATTCTGATACCTTCTCATGTTTTTGCAAATACCTTCAGTTTGCTTCTCTCCTTGAACACCTTTTATATAAAACAACTTTACATGCTCTTGATCAACATCATACCCTGTATCATTACCTTCACTCAGTGGTAACCTGGATGAAGCATCTGCTACTTTGTTCTGTGTACCTTTAATATACTTTATCTCAAAAGGAAACTGTTGTAAGAACAAAGTCCATCTTATTAACCTTCTATGTACCAGCCGAAACTTTTTGAAAAATATAAGGGCTCTGTGATCAGTGTATATGATAGTTTTATTCCCCCATAGGTAATCTCTGAACTTTTGAAATCCCCAAACTATTGCCAATGCTTCACACTCAGTCACAGTGTAATTTCTCTCATACCTGGTCAATGACCTACATGCAAAGGCTATGGTCCTATGATCTTCATTTTCCTCATCCCCAAAATTTTGAAACAATTCCACTCAAATATCGTACCCACTCAAATCAGTCCCCAAACAGAATGGTTTACTAAGATCCGGATGGTGTAAAATCTTTTCCACTTTCAAAGCTTCCTTAAGTTCATTAAAGGCTTTCTGACACTCTTCTGTCCAAACATAGTTCACTTTAGGACTCAATAATTTGTTCAGACGTGGGACATTAAAAGCTTGCCCTGGCACAAAATTCCAGTAAAAATTACACATACCCAAAAATGATTTCAACTCTTTTATATTTCTTGGGATGGACACTCTTAGATTGCTTTCATTTTGTCTGGGTCCATCTCAATACCAATAGTTGACAAAATCCTACCCAAAAACTTTATCTCTTTGCGAACAAATTCACACTTTTTGAGTCTCATGGTCATGACCCCTTTCCTTAAGGCTTGAAACAACTCATTTAATAAACAACAATGTTCTTCCCAGAACTCAGTGGCAACTAATAAGTCAAGCACATATATTGCCAGTTTTGAACTTAACTCTGGTCCTAATACTTGATCAAGGGCTCGTATAAAAACAGACACACTAATATTCAACCCGAATGGGACAACAGTGTATTGATAACACGTCCCGTTTACCAAAAATGCTGTATACTTCCTATATTCCTTAGCAAGTGGCACCTGCCAGTATCCACAGGTCAGATCGAGACTACTAAGATAGTTTACTTTGTGATACCTCTGTAACATCCCCTCCATACCCTCTGGCCTATCAGTTTCTCTCCTTACCACTTCGTTTAACACCCTGGCATCAATAACTAGTCTCACACTACCATCTTTCTTGCCCACAATGACCAGAGGTGAATTATATTCACTCTTCCCTCGCTCTATAACACCACAATTCAACATCCTCTCAACTTCGTTATTTACTGCCTCCCTCTGTGCAAATGGTATGCAATAAGATTTTTTCGAAAAAGGTTCATGTGGTTTGATATCCAGCTTACATTCATAATTCGTTACTCTTCCTGGCCTGTCAGATAAAACTTCCCTATTCATCCACAAAACCTCTCTCAGTTCTTCTTTCTGGCATTCATTTAGCCCTTCAACTTTAGACATTTGGTTCTTCAATTCGTCCATAAGTCCACTTGTATCCCTCTCACTCCTATACTCCAAGTTCAGCTTATCATCACCCAAATTAGTTACTACAGGCATCATTTTCACTTTTAAATACCCTAACCATCGGTCCTTACCTATCACCAATTCATCAAACTTCACACTGATACTTGACCCATCACCCTCAAAATTAACAAAACTCTCTCCACAATTTATCTCTGCCTTGCACTCTGTCAACCAATCCATGCCCAATATAATATTCAGTGTTAACCCAGGTACTACAAAAAAATTATGCACTGAACCTATGCCCCCAATCTCAAATTCAAAAATTATTTGGTGTTTAATTACCTTGCTTAATTTCCCTGTAGCACCCACTATCTTCAAACCTACTACTGGAACATTCATCACTTCACTATGCTCCTTTATGTAATGAAATAAACTTTCAGCAATAGCACTAATTTCACTACCTGTATCCAAAAGAGCTTTTTCTTCCCTACCATACATTCCAATTCTCACAAAAGGTTGCTTAATCCTATCACCATCATCACTACTTTCTTCACATAACAAATCCTGCTCAATTTCATTATGAGCCCAGTCATCGCAATTCAACTTTGAACTTTCCTTTCCTTCTAAACATTTCTGAAGAGCGCAAACGCTTACTTCCTCCTCATCATCAGCTGTTATTTCTACATCTCTGTGAATAATAAAAACATTGACATCTTCTTCATTACTTACTTTCTCTTTATGGTTCAAGGCATGTGTATTCATTGGCACTCAATTGACCTCAGAAACTGACCTTCCTCTTGGCTTAGCATCTTTCCTTAAATCATCACATGCATGGAAAGCACCCCTTTCACTACTTTCTTTCTCTTCTCCCATACTGCAACCATTACTCATACTCTCCCTTTCATTATTACCACTTGCATTTTGAAATAATTTCTTTCCATTTATCACTCCCTTTGGCTGCCTTTCATATTCTTTGACTCCCTCATACATCTGGGAAAATCTCTCCATACATGAGAACCCTAATTCCTTACCACCTTCACCATTAACCTCAGGTCCTATTTCTTCCATCACCAAACCATGATGACTACACACCCTATCACCATAATCATTACTAATACTATTACCCATCGCTGTATCCCTTACATTACTATGGTGATTTGAAAATTCAATAGGCCCTAACCTTTTACCTGCCCCAGCACGGGCCTTCACTGTAGTGGGGTTCCGTTTCCCTCTCGTGATTCCCCTACTGTCTGATAACGTTGGCTATTTCCTCTAAAAGCTCCTTGGCCTCTTCCCCTACCTCTAACATTTACTTGGTTCATTCTCCCTACTCCATCCTGATTATCATAATGACCATCCACATGTCTATTTTCATTAAATGAACAGCCCACTTGCCACCTATCCACATCCTTCACTCTGTTCAGAAGGTCTTTGATAGTACTAAAATTTCCTATCAACCCACATCTTCTATTAGGAGGCAACTTCCCTATCAATACTTCTATAGTAACCTTGTCACTCCATGGGCTGTCCAAATGTTTTAGTTTACTTACCCATTTCTCACAATATTCTCTCATATTCTCCCTACTATTCCTATCATATCATGGGGCCTTCTTAAAAGCTTCTATGACATCACTTTGTTTTTCTTTCGACCAGTAGTCTTTCAAAAACGCTGACACAAAATCCTCAAATGTTTCATATTTTTCTGGTGCATCAGCTTCCCAGTCTAAACCTTCCCCTTTTAAACAAGCACTTGCCCTCTTTAGTTTGTCGTTTTCTGTCCAATCTGTAGTAAACTGACTTCTCAAACTATTCACAAAAGACACGGGATGTACACCTCCACTAGGATCAAAAACTATATTAATGAAACTACTACCATCCGTTATCTGCACTATTACTGGTGATGCAGTAAACTGCTTACCCTGTACTGTCTATTCTAAACTCCCAACACTATTCTCGATCTTAGCAGTGATCTCTCTTATATCTTCCACTTCTGCCTTAGTCTCTTGTTTATATTCATGGAACATTCCTTTGCAATAATCTTTAATCTCATCCTTCCCCTTCATACATTCAGTAGGTTGGGTTTTAATATTTTTATCCAAGCATTCTACACTTTCCTTTATGATGTTTTCAAACTTCTCTTGCTTCCTCTTTAACTCAAACTCTGGATCTTTAAAAGTCTCTTTAACGTCATCTTTGAACTTCTCAAAACCTTTATCAACCTCTGACTTAAAGCCCAAGATTTTCATTTCCAACCCATCTTCCATTTCTTGTTTAAATCCCCTCAGACGTTTTTCAAACTTTTCGTCTAGCTTTTTTATTTCTTCACCCATTTTTTCCTGTGGTTTGCTGACAGCTTCTAGCTTTCCACTCACTTCTGTTTTCATACCTTCCAGTTTCGTCAAGAGCAATGCTAAGATACGTTCCACTCCTCCCTTGTTATCTGCTTCACTTCTGACACCTGGTTCCACTTTAATGTCTAATCCTTTATCTACCTTTTCCATAACAAACTCTTCTTCTTTATTTTTTTTCTTGCTCACTTTCCCACACCTTGAAACTAGCTACACGCTCATCTTCTTTGATTGTCATTTTGTCTACAAGAGGTAACCCACACAAAACAAAACAATACAATTTTCACTCCTCCAAATTCAAACATCGATCTTAAGATTGACAGGTCCGAAAAGACAGTATTACTTAAATACTCTCCTGTCACAACATGGCGCCATATGTGATGACCTCAACCCACAGGAAAAATAATTATCAAAATCTTAACTGTAAAGTCATCCAAAATTCTAGTTGGAAAACCACATTCTTTGTTATACTTCTCAATTGGTCACAATCCCACTTTGTTTATGAACTGAAAACTCTAATATTCACGAGAAACTGCTCTGAAATTAATCTGAACCGACAAAATTGTGTATATATTCTCTGAAACTTCGAAGGAATTAGAAAAAGTGACAAAATTTCGTGAATCACACACAATACTGTTAACAATCGCATGAACACTGGGGGGTTTCACCATGCATCTACCCACTTTTGAGTATAACCAGTGTCTCTTAATACTACGACTTGTAGCAATACAATATCAAAAAAACTTTTATTACTGGGTAAAGAGTCACTACGTGATTTGACAGCTGACATTTATAATTCCCTCTCACGTCAGGAAAGGCACCAATACGGGAATAGCAGATTTTACATTATTGGTCAGAACGCAAGCAATTATAGCAGTTGCCGTAATTTTCGCGCGAAGCCATATTTCGCGACAAAATACTCTTATTAGTTACTGTTTTATATCTAGTCTCATAAGAATACATAAAACTACATAAAATAACTACAATAATTTTGACATCCAAGGAGAATTAGTCCTAATGAGAGGAAGAAGTTTATATTTACTGGTGTTTCAACAATGACTACCAGGCAACTTTTAATAAACTGACTGTAATTTTATTTTCGTTAAGAGAATGCAAACAAACTAAACAATGAATTCAATTAAACAGAGTCTGTAATTCTTATACTTTTAATAGAGAAAGAAAGTTTCTAGGTCAGGGGATAGCGTTCAGCGAAATCCCTTAACTTTTTGTTGCATACGAAGCGTTGCGTTAGGCAGCACGATGTCGGCGGGTTACGATGATGAGAGCAGGATACAGACAGTTCCGCTGGTTAATCTTCTCCGGCGAAACGCAAATAAAGTTCCGGCGCAGCTGTATCATTAACCCCGTGGTGATTAACAAACCACAAGAGGCCAGTATACGAACGTTGTTGACATGTCCTCTCTTTCAAAGTACATGACGTAGACATCGCTCGTTTTTACACTTTATGCACTGTCCGTAACGCTATCGTCCATAATTACACGGTTCGTCATATTCATATAGTCTTAGCCACAAATACACAGTTCATAGAACTGTTCATGTATGTGAAGCACACCGTAAACAATGTCCACTCTGTTCTCGCATATCAAACTTCGACAACGTCACTGAAAGCCATTTATATTGCACAGTTAATTAGTCTTCACTTTCATGGCTTGATAGAATGTGATATACAACAGTTCCACCACCCAAAACCAATACCAGCAAAGTTCATTCGCATAAAAGCACAGTTCGTGTCGGCCACAACAAAGTAATGTTAGCGGCACTTTCACAGTCCGGTTTATTTGCTCTTAAAGTTCACTGGCGATGGCATTACATACCGCAGTGGTAAAGAGAATTAACAATCAGATAGTTCGGTATCACTGTCAATACAATTATGTATGCTTTTCATGAAACACAGTGTTATTTTTCCCGCGCACGCTTCACCGACTCGACATCCACCATCCCCTCTACTACGCAACAACCTTTCGACTCTCGATATCACTATCGCTGTCCCCTGTCTATAGATGTTATATCGTTATCGTAAATTACATAAACGTTTATAAATGTTATTGACTGCATTTTTCACAATTAATAATATTCCAAAAGAGAACTTTACAAACTTTACCACAGGTGCAAAACAAGAAACATATTTATCCATTGGCAAACGAAATAATCACAATTACATCTTCACATTTAAAAACCACAGTAGAATGTTAAATAATCACAATTAGAAATGCCCATATGAACAAAAGAAAAAGAAAGGAAATCTAAAGAAAATCACGAAAAAAAATTTTATCGGCGTAATTAGCAATGCCTTCACAATACGTTTGTATCATTACAACCTGATCCCACTGTCTATAGTGTAGGTGCGTTACGTTTGTCTGACGTTTTTGTAAAATGGTGAAACTGGCCATTCTGACTGAGTTTGTATATGTTAGATATTGTCATTTACTTGTAACTGGGAATTAGTGCTCCGAAACTAGATTTGTGATGTGTATAAGGTGGCTGTGGGAATACGCTTGGTCACGTTCCTGTAGAATGAGTCCTAGAGAGTGCTTTATAATTCCTTGTATTTTCACTGTTGCAGATATGCAGTCGCCGAAACGCTACGTGTACTTTTGTCCCAAATCGGCATCCGTGAAATCGAAGAGGCTTTTCGTTTCCACAAATTTGTAAATTTCGTAGGCCTACAAAGCTGATATTATTTAGCTGTAGTGAGCGACCAATAAAATTGTGACGCTGACTTTGCCATATTACAAAATTTAAAACTGAAACGAATCGGACGAGATACTGATCAGATTCACGTTCTCCCACAAAATAAAAAGCTACATCCATTTGAATTTAAATCGAATGCAGTAATGGAGTTCAAAGAATGAATGCATTCCATTCGATGATTGCATTAATTAAATGGAGATATGCAAGTACATTTAATTCGATCTCTGTGTTTGCGGGCGTTCCTTCTTTTTTGCGCTTTAGCGAAGCTTTAATTAATTCTTTCGGCATGTATGAGTTGCCCGTGACTGGCCACAGCAATGAACGAAATATGCAGATAGAGACGCTGTCAGGGTGCTAGTAATTTCAGAACGCAAAGCTATAGTCGTGGTGTGAGGGAAGTAAGATTACAACAACATCTACTTGTTCTGCACTAATAGCTAATTCCGTATATTTCGAAACTTATAGAAAAACGAACAGGCATAGCAAAATATTCACAATGACGAACACGAATATACTCCTCGTCTCAGTCTCCAATATGCTGTACTGTAGCAAAATAATGGTTCAAATGGCTCTGAGCACTATGGGACTCAACTTCTGAGGTCATTAGTCCCCTACAACTTAGAACTACTTAAACCTAACTAACCTAAGGACATCACACACATCCATGCCCGAGGCAGGATTCGAACCTGCGATGTACTGTAGCACTTTTCTTTTTTAACATGTAGTGATTTACACCTATAAGGGTGGTCAAAATATTTAGTGTCAGAATTCTGCAGGTGGTTGAAGATACAAAGATGATATCTTTGTTGTAAGTTAGTAACGGTGGGAAGTGAAATTTATATTTGTATTGACATAACCAACATACACCGAACAGCAACAACTAACCCTCATAGCACCTGCCCAAGATGACGACCAACAGTCCCACGGCACAAAATTTGATTGTAATTTCTCAAATACAACTTTTCTTTGTATAATTAGCCAGTTAATCTATACTGAAAGTCTTAAAAATAATGTTTTAGATTATTTTCTGGACATAGCAGTTCCACGACACCAGCATATTTTTTATTTACTTATATTTCGTTACCTACGACTAGAGTTGGTGTCGCAGTCCCATTCTCGAGGGCTAATTCTTCTAATCAGCCAAGCTAGGGCGACTTGCTCACTATTTCCATATTCTTTCTGTAAATGGTCTTAACTCGCAAGTGGAACCCACCTTAGGGTGCTCTCTGACACAGCCGAAACTCCGCCTTTTGAAAGAAGGCAAAAGATAAAGGATTACTTATTTTGTCTTGGGTGTAAACACTATACTTTACGAGGAAATGATGCTGCTTCATCAGTTACCAGGATGGCACAAAACCAAGCGCGTCGCTAAGCCTGTGGCTCAGCACACAGTTTCGAATTTTTGGTTCCGTCTTCAGATCCAATCTTATGTTGTTTTTTCTTTCTTCCTTCTGCTGTCGCAGAAGCGTGTGAATTTCAGTTGAGCTGCTGACATCACAAACCTTACACAGCATTATGTGAAAAATATGAAGTTCTAGTATTGCGATTATTTATTCTTTCTTCAAGAGAACCAGTGCATTCCCCATGGTTATATATATCGTAAAAACATTCAAAGTATAGAAATTCAGAGCATGTGAGGTACTGAAGATCTATGAGCTAAGTGTACATTATTACAAGCCCCTCCATCCCCTTAAGTGCTGCAACTGCAAACTCTACATAACGCAGCCTGTAAACCTAGAGTCTTTGAAATACATCCTCGAAAAATCTCTTTCCACACAGTCAGTATCTGAGACTACAGAAAAAGAGAAATGGTGGCCAGAGAACCGTGAAGAGCAAGATGCCGACCAATTACATCGCAAAAATATTGGATGGATAAGTGTCACGCTGATGTACAAGCAACATACGTAGACGTAACCATGTGGCCGGGCATTGTCTTGTGACACATTGCATTTCGAGTTGTTTCATACAGGGGCAAAGTCTCGGACTTAGAGATGAAGCCAATGTTAACAGCAAGATGATCCTGGTGTCAGTGATTTTGTCCCTCTTTCACAAAACTCTAGGAGTTCACATTGTCCTCAACATATAGGAAATAGGTCACATGTTAGTATCCAGTGATGCTGCTACTCTTCCCAGTTTTTAGCTCATTGTTCGACCCGTAACAATACTACCACCGATATTATGGTTTCAACATTACTGTCTACCAAGTTTGTTACCATCAGCGAATAATAAATTGGAAAGTAGTATCAGGATGGTATAAAATCTTCCCCTGGCTGCTGTTGATGTTTAAGAAAGTTCCAATGTAATTGCACTTTGGTGCAACGACACATACGTTGCAATTTTTGTTAAACGTCGCTAAGGGCGGAATTGCATATGAAAGGAAAAAGTAAGTTACCTGGCATTAAATGTAATTACGTTTCTCAGCTCCAGCAGGATATATTGGACCATAACTTTGCTTTACAAAGAAGAATAGGTTCCGTTTACGCCCATAACGGTAGCATCTGAATGTTATGTCCTACTTATTTCAATTTGGTCATCAATAACGCTGCACTTATGTGATTTATGTTTTATTGATGACTTACCTTTTATATCGGCTGCTATCACTTATAATTTTGCTACAGCACATGTCAAATATCATGGTATACTAAGCCGGCAACAGCAGTTGCTGCTCACATTTAGGTATGATTTCATTAATTCTTCATGACAGACCATTTAGTTTTACCATGTACATCTTAGTTACTTGATGCAGTGTTGTGTTTTGTACACTAATGCGAAACAACAATATTTGCAGACGTGTAGCCCACTGAGAACTGTATAGCACCGAATAGAAAACCCCGTTTTGTAAATATCATTTACTGTATAATTACTGTATGCCCTACATTTTCATATTTTATAAATGCATGCACGACATATTCGCATGTCACACGCACCTAAATTTTCTTCCCCAGGTACGTCTCCCACTTTCTTTGTAAATAAGGAAATATCCATTACTTTCGATCAGTTATTGATGTGTTTCTATATCGCAGGTATACTTTTTAAATTTTTTATTTTATATGACATATTCCGTAGGACGGAATTGAGGAGCGTGTCTCCATGGCCATGAAACAAAATTGTAGCAGAAGAGTAATAACAGACAAAATGAAACTATATGAACAGCACGCAGAAAGCCATGAGTTAAAATAAACATGATCATCAACGTAACATAGAAATTAGCTTAATTTTTTAATCTTTCCAAGAGTGTTTCGACAGAATAGAAGGAGTGAGCCATGAGAAGACTCTTCAGGTTAGACTTTAAATTGCTTGTGTTACTTCTAAGATTTTTGAATTCTTGTGGCAGCTTAATGTATATTACGACGGTCGGCGGAATGGAGTGGCGCTGCAAATGTGTCTGGCCTTTGGCTCTCACCGTCTAACTCGGGGATGATCTCTTATCATTTCTACCTCCAGACACGTGCGCTTGATACCTGTTAAAGTGTATGAACAAAATATTCTCGATGCACCTGACCGACAGGCATAAATGTCAACGAGGATAAAGTCTAAGAAGCTAATGTCAAGTGACTAACCGAACGCATGTATTAAGTTCATTTAAATTCACGAGTTTTTATTCACAACTAAATGAAGTTCACTGGTGGTATCTTCCAAACAGTGACGCGCCATTTTAATTATTGCTCGAGCACCCAGTAGCGATACTGAAGACGCTATAAATTTTAATAAAAGTTGGTGAATTCTGAAGAACGTATTTAGCAGATCGATCAGTTCGCTAAAACACGACCTAAAACCGATTATCTAAAGGTCACTCGACAGAAGCGCGAATTCCTAAGTGTTGGATGTTACAAAATATTTAAAGTCCCGACTGCTTTAACACAGTTAAAGCCCAGTGGCACTGTTTCAGAATTTGTCACCTAAACGTGGTGAAAATAATTGGAGTCCACCCTAAACGTATCAGAAACAAAGACCCGTTGGTATCCCAAGACACACTTCGGAACGCTCAAAAATAAGAAGTTTCACAGTAGCGCTTCAGTGGCTAAATATCGCAATACTCGAATGGAAACCACAGTCTAACATAACAGTCGCGACACTTAGCCTCGATGTTGTTGCCTTCAGCGCCAGCAGTGCTGCAAGCGGCCGGTAGGTTGAACTGTGAGTTCGGCGCGATCGTGAAAGCGAATAGTGATTGTTAATTTTGATTTATAAAATGGTTTTTACCATCGGGAGCGTTTGTAGTGCAATAAATTGCAGCAGCGATAGGCAGAAGATACCACAGCTGTCTTTCTTAGGTTTCCTAAGGATCCTGACAAGGGAACCTCCCCATCGCACTCCCCTCAGATTTAGTTATAAGTTGGCATAGTGGATAGGCCTTGAAAAACTGAACACAGATCAATCGAGAAAACAGGAAGAAGTTGTGTGGAACTATGAAAAAAATAAGCAAAATATACAAACTGAGTAGTCCATGCACAACATAGGCAACATCAAGGACAGAACGGACTCAGGAGCGCCGTGGTCCCGTGGTTGGCGGGAGCACCTGCGGAGCGAGAGGACCTAGGTTCTAGTCTTCCCTCGAATGAAAAAGTTTTTTTCTATATTTTCGCAGAGTTATTATTTGTCCGTTTGTTCAATGACGTCTCTGTTCACTGTAATAAGTTTAGTGTCTGTGTTTTGCGACCGCACCGCAAAACCGTGCGATTAGTAGACGAAAGGACATGCCTCTCCAATGGGAACCGAAAACATTTGATCGCAAGGTCATAGGTCAACCGATTCTTCAACAAGAAAACACGTCTGATACATTATATACGACACTGGCGACGCCATGTGCGTCACATGACGGTAATACGTTGTCGACCCACCTAACTTGTACATTTGGCGAATGGGTAGAAAGATTCTTCTACCTTGCCCGATACTACGGCGCAGTTTACCTCGCATCGTACGGACGGACGGGCAGATGATAATTGTCTGAAAATAAAAAAATTAAACTTCCCACTCGAAGGAAGATTAGAACCAAGGACCTCTCACTCCGCAGCCGCTCACGCTAACCACGGGACCACGGCGCTCCTGAGCTCACACAATCCTTGATGTTGCCTATGATACGCATGGACTACTCAGTTTGTATATTTTGCTTATTTTTTTCATAGTTCCACACAACTTCTTCCTGTTTTCTCGATTGATCTGTGTTCAGTTTTTCAAGGCCTATCCACTGTGCGAACTTACAACTAAATCTGAGGGGGGTGCGATGGGGTGGTTCCCTTGTGAGAGGTATATACCATCATGTTACTAAACTGTATCGTCAGGATTCATTTGCAAATGTATGTGTATAAATCATGAATGTTTCGTTTTAGGAGCAAAAAAATGGCTAGTTAATAGCAGACGAGAAGACCTTATGATGAAAGACCCGGTTTACCTGTATAATAATATTAGGTTTTGTTCGCTACATTTCGAACAAAACCAGGTCATGAACGCAGACAATAACAAACTCGTGTGGAATGCAGTATCCCCACTGTTTGACATTCCTAATAAGCCACTTCAACTGACGATAAAGAAGAAACTGCCACAAAGATACGACAGTCAATCTAAAGCTGTAAAACAGTCCTATGACACAGAAGCAGCTAGTTCAACTCTCCATTTATTAGTGCCAGATTCGTGAGAATCATCAACACAAGACCTGCTTTGACGATGAAGTGGTTAGATTAAGTGCAGCTGTTCGTGTCTTACAAAAGCGTGTGAAGTGTCAGAATGTTCAGATCGCTAGACTTCGAGCGAAACTATTACGGGACAAGGAAAGTGCTACAGACAGATTGTTTGAAAATTATTCAAATATTTGGTTTTTCGTGAAATGTAATGTAATCAGCTCATTATGTTTTCAGCATATTTCTCCCACTATTTGTCAGTTGCTTGTCCCACTTAGAATAATATAAAGATGAAGGTCGTGGAAACAAGTGACAATGACAAACACAGTAGGCCTGTCCATCGCTTTTGCATGTAGAGGTACATGTCTGAGCTTCTTACATGTGAATCTGTGTGTTTATATTCTTTTGATATCAACGTGGTAAGCTGCAATTCCGTCCAATGTCACAAGTGTTTCTTCACGAATGTGTTGTAGCTTGCCACTCTATTCATGGTTTTTGTCCATACTTGCGCTTATTTTAGAATCAATTTTAGAAACATATATGCCTTCTGATACTGCACAAACTCTTGGAGGCAAGAAACTAACTCGAATAATTCGGAAATTGCGTAGGAAATGGATGCAAACAAACATTATGCTTACGACGCGTCTGACGTTCACCTTACCTGCCACTCTGAGCGATAGTGTCGCTCCATCTGTCAAACGGCAACAACTTTTACAGCAGTGAGTGTCGCGACTGTTATGTTAGACTGTGTGGAAACAGAGTCCCACAGAGGTAAGTGGGCTGCTTCTGTGTTGGCAGCACTGTGTAGCGCTTTGCATTGGATCTCTGACTGCGCTTTCTTTGTAAGAGACTCAGTGGCTGGTCGGACCCGCTGTTGGAAGTTAATCACCAGTACTGTTTGGCAGTTGGAAATTAGTCGCCAGCAGTGATGAAAGTACTGTTGGGCAGTTGGAGGTGAACAGCCAGCAGTGATGGATGTTAGATGTGAAAAGTTAGCATTGATGGAGGGTAGAGGTCTGAAGTGTTAGCGTAGGCTAACGAACTGTTCATGTTCGACTTGGAGATTGAATATTATTCATGATTACATACGTTTGTACTAGATATCAATGACGATCTATGTGTTTGAACTGGATGTCACATTATTAAGGTAATAAATACATTATTAGGTTTGCAACAAAATCTTTTCTTTGCTAACCACATGCCTATTAGCAGTTAGTGGGTTTAGTAGTTACAATCTTTTATTTAGCTGGCAGTATTGACGCTCGCTGTATCGCTGTAGTTAGCGTAATGAAGATTTTTGTGAGGTAAGTGCTTAATGAAACGTATAAGTTATTGTTAGTATTTCTTTTTAGTCAGGGCCATTCTTTCGAATTAATTATTTGAAGTCAGGTTGTAATGTTCTGGGCAGATTGCGTTGCGCTAGAATATTGTGGGTCAGTGCTGATACGACAAGGAATAGTAAAGAGAAAGTAGGCTCAGTACGTTCAGTTTTACTCAGCTGTTTCAGAATCAAATAACGTAGAAGTTTCATCTTCTCAGCCATTCTGCAATTTAAGTACAGACACACTCATTTAAATAATGAAGTTTCAACAGCTACGATTTTGTAGCAAAGTCATGTTTGCTTGTAAAAACGCGTGAAAAACACACTGTGCTCCACACCAAAAATATCCGAAGTCCGGACTCGTGAAAAATCCCTTCGCGCGCAGACGCGAAATTCGTCTAAGTTGAGCACTTCTGGAACCACAAAAGCAACCACCGAACTGTCGGGTCGAGCAACACAGTTCCGGCGTCGGCAAAGGCGCCCAGAAAGAACTCTGTCCCATGGAGCTTTGTGTCGGCTCCGCTTAAATACCCTCGATCCGGAATTCCACAAACTAAGTCATGTACCTGCTTTCCATTGACCGCCACTTCTTTGCACAACGTTTTACGTAGAAGAGCAATCTTAAATTTGTTTGCGCCATTATACGCGCGCTCAAATTCTCATAAAAACATGTTAAACAAATTTGTAGCTGCAATAGTTTGTCCAGAATTAATGTTTTAATGTTTTTCAATTATCTTTGCAGAGTGCGAAAATAGTTTTTGTACGTTTATGCCACTAAATAAAATTAGAGTTCTTTATAAAGCACCACTGCCCTTACGTATTTAAAGCGCTCTTTCTGATGAGCTCATCGGGGCTTACCTATACACAAAGGTGAAAGAAATATGGGCAAAACTATGCAAAAATTACTAATAAGCAAAGACAATATACCATAATAATTACAAATATCACAAACTAATGATGCTGAAATATGTACCTACATCTACATCTATGTCTGTACTCTGAAAACCAACGTGAGGAGCATGACAGAGGGTACATCCCATTGTACCAGTTATCAGGGTTTCTTCGTGTTCCATTTACAAATGGAGCGCAAGAAGAATGATTGAATTCCTCTGTGCGAGTAGTAATTATTCTAATCTTATCCTCATGATACCTTTGTGAGCGATACGTAGAGGGTTGTAGTATATCCCTAGAGTAATCATTTATACCCGGTTCTTGAAACTTTGGTAATAGACTTTCTCGGGATAGATTATGTCTGTCTTCAAGAGTCTGCCAGTTAAGTTCTTCAATATCTCTGTGAAATTCTCCCATGCATTAAACGTACCTGAGACCATTCGTGCTGCCCTTCTCTGTACACATTCAGTATTCCCTGTTAGCCCTATCTGGTACGGGTCCCACACACTTGAGCAATATTCTAGAACTAATCACACGAGGGATTTGTAAGCAATCCCTGTTGTAGACTGATTGCACTTTCCCTTTATTTTGGCAATAAACCGAAGTCTACCACCAGCTTTACCCACGACTGAACCTATGGGAACATTCCTTAAAAGTGTTACACCCAGGTATTTGTATGAGTTGGCCGATTCCAGCAGTGACTCACTGGTGTTATAGTCATAGGATACTACGTTTTTTTCTTTTTGTGAAGTGCAAAATTTTAATTTCTGAACATTTAGAGCAAGTTGAAAATGTCTGCACCAAGTTGAATTCTCAACAAGATCTGACTGAATATTTATGCAGCTCCTCTCAGAGGTACAGTACTTCATTATAGATAACTGCTTCATCCGCAAAAACCCAGACTTTACAATTCATATTGTCTTCAAGGTCTTTAATGTACGACATGAACACCAAGGGTCCCAACACACTTCCTTGGGGTACACCCAAAATTACTTCGACATCTGACGATGACTCTACATCCGAGATAACATGCTGTGTCCTCCCTACCAAAAAGTCCACAATCCAGTTACAAATTTCACTTGATACCTCATATGATCGTATTTTTGACAATAAGTGTAGGTGCGGTACTGAGTCAAATGCTTTTCGGAAATCAAGAAACACTGCATTTACCTGGTTGCCTTGATCCAAAGCATTTGGTATGTCATGCGAGTTTGGTTTCACATGATCGATGTTTTCGAAATTCATACTGGTTGGCATTGCGGAGGTCATTCTGTTCAAGGTACCTCATTTGTTTGAGCTCAGAATATGGTCTAAGATTCTACAACAAAACGATGTCAAGGATATTGGACGGTAGATTTGTGGATCGCTTCTACTGCCCTTCTTGATGATGGGTGTGGCCTGTGCTTTTTTCCAAGAGCTGGGCACCGATTCGTGTTCGAGGGATCTATGTCGGATTATAGTTAGAAGAGTGGCTAGCTAACTCAGCTGCAGATTAACTATAGAATATGGCAGGGATTCCATCGGGGCTTGGAGCTTTGTTCAATTTTAATGATTTCATGGAACTTTGTTCAATTTTAGTGATTTCAGCTCTTTCTCAACACCACTGACACTAATAATAATTTCATTCATCTTTTCAGTAGTATGAGGATTACATTGGACAATTCTCCTGGATTTTCCCTTGTAGAGGAACATTTGAAAACGGAGCTAGGCATTTCAGCTTTTGCATTACTACCCTCAATTTCAGTTCCTTTCTCGTTCGCTGGACACTAACTTTGGTGCCACTAAAAGCCATTATATACGACCAGAAATACTCCTACGGTAGCCAATGAAGGCATCGCGCATTGCTGTCTTGACAGCTAAAGGCGTTTCATTCAGCATCTCTGCATCTATAACTGTACGCTTTGTTTTACACATATTATGCAGTAATCTCCGTTTCTCTAGATGTTTCTTTGGGGTGACTGTATACCATGGAGGTTCCCTCCCACTATGAACTGTTCTACTGGGTACATATTTATCCAGTGCGTGGTCAACTAATCTTTTAAACTTGAGCCAAAGGTCCTCTACATGCTCCTGACCCGTACTGAAAGTTTCAAGTTTCTCATTGAGCTATGAAACTGTGGCGTAGCGCCTTTGCATCGTGCCTATTGAGATTGGAGATCTGTGAACAGACGTGCAGTATGAGTCACACGTGGGACACGTGGCGTCAGATTGTTCGACTGTATGTAGATTCTATGTGATCCGGTAGATGGCACTAGCTCACGAACACTGTTACAACTGCAGTCAAAGTACTGTCATTTTTATTTGCAGTTCCCTTGTTTCGTTTCGTAATTCTTTCTTAACTGCTACTATAATTGTGCTTAGTTATAAGATTGAATGGTGTGGATATGAAGTAATATTTAATGTAAAGCATTTTTTGAGTAACTTATCACATGAGGCGTGCTAGAGAGTGACATATGTGTCAGTCAATAGTACTGCGGAATTTGTTGTAAGCTATTTCGTCAGTTCATGGTTCTGGGGAAATGAGATTATGATTTCGGTAAAATAGTTTTATTAAGAGGGAATTAATTTTATATTTGTGGGTTTTCAAAACTTATTTAGGTCAATGTAATATTCCGATTTAGTGACAAATTTTGATTGGTTGTGTATATATGCGCAGGATTGAGCGGGTTTATGCTACTGTAGTATTGCTTGTATTTAAAAAATTATTTAATGTAGCACTATATTTATCCCTTTTGCTGGTGGCAATGTATCCGAAATGCTGAAATGGTGCATAGAAAATTTTTACTTGTTAATGATGAAATTATATTCCGCCAACCAGCATCAGATTCCCATCAGACCGACGAGAAAGTTGACCGACGGCATTGTTTAGAGGCCAGTGACCGATCTGAAAATTATGCAGTGTGCGTAAGTACCTTGCCTGGGTACTCACAGAAAAGATCGGTAAAAGAGATCTCAAGGACGCTGAAATAAAAGTCTGAAAAAGTAAAAGACGATTGAACACTAGTAGCGTTCGCCTGTGGCCACCAAACAATTCGTCGGCAACTCTCCTACGCTGCAGCCTGAAAAAGTTCTAAAACGTAACGTAATAGATTGAGACTGCCATTAATGGAATAGGAAAGTAGGTTCTTCATTCAAATACGGCTATTGTAATTAAATTAGCGTAATTATTTAGCCAAAAGTTACAGATACGAGAGCGACACTTACATTTTGTGAAACAGCCATCGAAAAAAAACGAGTGAGGGGGGGGGGGGGGGGGGGAAGAGAGAGAGAGCTCATAGCCCCTGCTTTTATATTATTCAAAAACAAATTACGGCGACTGCTTTCTGCTTGCTTTGCAGTTTCGATGTATAAACATTTCTCTGGAACATTCTTTATCGGAACAACAAAAAAAAAAAAAAAAAAAAAAAAAAAAAAAAAAAAAAAAAAAAAAAAAAAAAAAAAAAAACACCTGCATTCCTTAGATTTAATCGTGACCTTTCCTCCTCACTTTACAGATTTATTTACACAGAAAAAAAATTTTCTTAATGTATTTTATCCCTAACTAAACGATTGGGGTATATCTATTAATTATTCAGAAAACAACGTTTCATTGCCCCTTTGAAACTTATTTCTCATTTTATCAACAAGGGTTGAACTGTGGTAAGATTAATGTGCACTGTACTACAGAGGAGTAAATAAACATCATATTCCAACAGAGTTATTAAGGAAATACACTGTCCACTTGGCAGTTCTTTTAATGTAAATGTTAGGTACATACACTGTACACTCTACTGTCTTTGTGTACCTTTTTCTTAAAGTTTGTTCAAATACATTTGTCTTTATGTTCATAAGCCTTTAGTTAATATACATACAGGGTGTTTCAAAAATGACCGGTATATTTGAAACGGCAATAAAAACTAAACGAGCAGCGATAGAAATACACCGTTTGTTGCAATATGCTTGGGACAACAGTACATTTTCAGGCGGACAAACTTTCGAAATTACAGTAGTTACAATTTTCAACAATAGATGGCGCTGCAAGTGATGTGAAAGATATAGAAGACAACGCAGTCTGTGGGTGCGCCATTCTGTACATCGTCTTTCTGCTGTAAGCGTGTGCTGTTCACAACGTGCTAGTGTGCTGTAGACAACATGGTTTATTCCTTAGAACAGAGGATTTTTCTGGTGTTGGAATTCCACCGCCTAGAACACAGTGTTGTTGCAACAAGACGAAGTTTTCAACGGAGGTTTAATGTAACCAAAGGACCGAAAAGCGATACAATAAAGGATCTGTTTGAAAAATTTCAACGGACTGGGAACGTGACGGATGAACGTGCTGGAAAGGTAGGGCGACCGCGTACGGCAACCACAAAGGGCAACGCGCAGCTAGTGCAGCAGGTGATCCAACAGCGGCCTCGGGTTTCCGTTCGCCGTGTTGCAGCTGCGGTCCAAATGACGCCAACGTCCACGTATCGTCTCATGCGCCAGAGTTTACACCTCTATCCATACGAAATTCAAACGCGGCAACCCCTCAGCGCCGCTACCATTGCTGCACGAGAGACATTCGCTAACGATATAGTGCACAGGATTGATGGCGGCGATATGCATGTGGGCAGCATTTGGTTTACTGACGAAGCTTATTTTTACCTGGATGGCTTCGTCAGTAAACAGAACTGGCGCATATGGGGAACCGAAAAGCCCCATGTTGCAGTCCCATCGTCCCTGCATCCTCAAAAAGTACTGGTCTGGGCCGCCATTTCTTCCAAAGAAATCATTGGCCCATTTTTCAGATCCGAAACGGTTACTGCATCACGCTATCTGGACATTCTTCGTGAATTTATGGCGGTACAAACTGCCTTAGACGACACTGCGAACACCTCGTGGTTTATGCAAGATGGTGCCCGGCCACATCGCACGGCCGACGTCTTTAATTTCCTGAATGAATATTTCGATGATCGTGTGATTGCTTTGGGCTATCCGAAACATACAGGAGGCGGCGTGGATTGGCCTCCCTATTCGCCAGAGATGAACCCCTGTGACTTCTTTCTGTGGGGACACTTGAAAGACCAGGTGTACCGCCAGAATCCAGAAACAATTGAACAGCTGAAGCAGTACATCTCATCTGCATGTGAAGCCATTCCGCCAGACACGTTGTCAAAGGTTTCGGGT
Source organism: Schistocerca americana (assembly GCF_021461395.2). NCBI lineage: Eukaryota > Metazoa > Arthropoda > Insecta > Orthoptera > Acrididae > Schistocerca > Schistocerca americana. The sequence continues at coordinate 246,490,799 of NC_060124.1, read as the reverse complement.
AATTTCATTCAGAGACTACGCCGTATTATTGCTACGCATGGTGGGTATGTGGAAAATATCGTACTATAGAGTTTCCCAGACCGCAGCGCCATCTGTTGTTGAAAATTGTAACTACTGTAATTTCGAAAGTTTGTCTGCCTGAAAATGTACTGTTGTCCCAAGCATATTGCAACAAACGGTGTATTTCTATCGCTGCTCGTTTAGTTTTTATTGCCGTTTCAAATATACCGGTCATTTTTGAAACACCCTGTAAGTACAACGTTATAGACATAATTACTTTCTGTGTATTGTTGTCTCTTTTCCTTCTTTTATTATTTTTTTCAATAGCAGTCTTGATGCACTTGTCCGTAAGTACGAAACACGTGCGGCGCGTCCGATTGACATATCACAGCACTTTCTCGATAGGGCGTGCTCTGCTGAGGAGGCGGGACCGTCGGCTCATGCGGTGGCCTCTGGCGACGATACCAGGAAACCTACTGCCTAACTAGGGGCCCATTGTAGCTGGAACGCGTGCGACCGGCTCTGACGAATGGCCACGTGCCCACTCCTGCTTGCTCCATACACGTGACGACCAGCTGCGACCGTCGATACATAAAAATGAAAGCAAAGCAGTGCCAATCCTACAAAAATCAGTTCAATATCACAGAGCTGCCCTAGGGAAAAATTTGATTAGTACAATAGATTTCATTTTCATTATTGTCTTCTGTGTGTATTGTTCTTGCGACCCAGGTCTGTCTTTAGGGAACTTTATTTTTCACTAGTTTGTAGTTGGCACGGCTGTGTACTGATCATGGCGTATTTTCAATCAAAGTGAATCGAGTTCTTGTCTGCTGAATTCATCAACAAACAGTAAACGTTTATGCTTTTTAGTGTTCACCACTGCATTTTAATAACGTCCCTCCAGAATCACTGCTTAGAATTCTTTAAAAAAATTCACTCAGAGTACAATTGCAAAGTTTTGTGTCCCGCGACAATTAGTCACCTTTTCACACCGTTTTTTTTGTTTTATTGACGGGGTGGGTTTTTACTTGTCCATTACCTCGCCAATACAATAATATCTTCTATAAGTTCACTAAGTCACTTTTGCGTGCGGATACACGTGTCAACTTGCATGTACCAATCTTGTGCACAGGACTCCTCACTGCGTTACCTGCCGTCCATTTCACAACTTTGAGTTTGACTATGTTCAGTTCATGTAACACTTATTTACCGTACACATTTTGGATTCACAGCGTCACTCGCTTGAGTATCCTATTGCGGCCATTGTCCACCAGTTGACGTCGCCATCTTCTTTTATAAAAACACTCACAAAGAAATGAGTCCCTTTTCCTTATCCACAGCAGTCTGTTCGTTCTCTGGATCGCATTTACTTCTTGTGCAAATTAACTGAGATAGTTTTTACATTCGTCTTTCTTACAAATGGGGTACTTTACATGAATAATGTGTAGCTGAAGTTTTTGGTGTGTTAGCCATGTCTGTTACAATGCATTACTAGTGGTCTGATGTTCATAAAGTTCTTTACTTACCTCTTTCTATATTTCACAGATTCATATAATTACCTAGGTTATCGTCCTGTCACCATGTACCCACGAATTAATCCCATTCTAGACAGGGATCGGCAACGAGCAAAGCACAAATAAAATCCAAACAACACACACCGCGATCACGAAATTAACACATGCCTCAGAAATAGCATGTGGCAAAAATCTAAATTCCTGCTCCACATAAACTCACATAACTCATGGTCTCACATCATCTAACATATAATGGATCATGCTGATGAAATTGTGCAAATATAACTTTAGTTCTCCACTTTCTCTTATCCTATACGTAAAATGATGTATACAGAAATATCTTCCATAATAAATTTGTCAAGATTCTAGATTTCATACAACTAATGCTGAGCCGGCCGTTGTGACCGAGCGGTTCTAGGCGCTTCAGTCTGCAACCGTGAGACCGCTACGGTCGCAGGTTCGAATCCTTCCTCGGGCAGTTAGGTTTAAGTAGTTCCAAGTTCTAGGGGACTGTTGACCTTAAGTCCCATAGTGCTCAGAGCCATTTGAACTAATGCTGAAAGTAATCTTTTCACTCACAAAATACTCAGTCCTCGTTTTCATATTTCACAGTTTTATTGCTGTAGTGATACTTTCACATTACATAGTCACTTTTGACAACATAAACATACTTTTATGAAAACACGAAAACACACAGAACATATCCAAACTACTACTTAAACTTAGCAAATACGCAAAAATCCTTACTGAATATATTTCGTCAGATCCTTTTGGTGCCAATAAAACTTTTGGCCTGGTTCTTACCGGAACAGTTATTTTGTTAATAGATTGTGCATCAAGAACAAGGCACACTCCTCTTCCTGCCTCGCTCACAACTGATAATGGGCTGCTGTATGGCAAAGGCTCTATAACACGCTACTGTAGCATCTTCTGGAGCTCCTGTTTGACATCCCCTCTTTTGGACTACTGGACGGATTAGGTTGCTTAGCAGTAAGTTTTATGCCGTATGACTTCCATCCGGTAAACATAATTCTTAATCACGCCAGGTGTTATTGAGAATACCTGGAAGTATTTCTCGAGTAACATACGTAGTTCAATTTTCCGTTCGTCCGATAAGGTTTTCGCTTCATCGGATTTGCGTCGTATGAGCGAAGAATCTATTTCGTTTTGTCCACTGTTCTTTAGTTCAGGTGCAAGCTTCGTTTACTATGAATGGTCCTGCACCCACAGCACTCTGTTCTTAATCATTTTAACTTATATTCCTTGGCACAGTCTGCTGTGTTTCGCTTTTGTCTTTATCAGATTCAGAACGGACTCCTCACCTCTTAACATTATATGACATTGCCCATGCGAGAGGTAGATCATTACGTCCCGTTTCCGCATGAATTCCATGCTTAAGAGACAGAACACGGTTAAATTTTTCTCGACAAGAAACGTGCATTGATCTGCTCCGTTCTCGAATTCTATACTCATCCATGCCTGCAACGTAACAGTCTGGTCTCTGACACCAATAGCACCAGATGCCACGCAGTTTTGAACTGGCAAAGTCGGAATCGTTATAGACTGCACATTTTCTTAAAGATATTAGCTTCTATCACGTTTACGCTTGCACCGGTATCTAAAATCAGTGTCGTGGGAATACCTCACACAACTTCTTCAATAGCGGCTTGTACGTACTCCGAGGGACCTTCAATATTATTGTCTGCCTCATTAAATAACTCTTGACGGATGTCAGTCTCATCGTTACATCGGAGCCTGTTTATCTGTTCATTCAAACTACTGCCCCATTCCGCCCTGCGACTGGCATCAGGGAGCTCGATACAGTCGCCTTTAGTTTGACGCCCCGGACGTTGTCGTCGGTGGTGCTTCAACCACTTCGACTATTGGGACGTTCTGATTATAGTTATTCCTATTTTGGTTTACCGGCGTACCTTGCTCTTGATTGTTTTGCGACTGCTGTTTATTGTGATCTTGAGTCCTATTGTTGTTTTGTCGGTTCACGTTTCGATTATTTCGATAACCGGAATGGTACCGATTATTATTTCGTCTCTTCCTTTGGAAGAATGTTTGTCCGATTTGTGGCCCACCATTGTTGCTGTTCTGGTATGCATGTCCGGTTTGCGACGTGCAGCCGTCACTCCGCGACCTACCGTTACGGCTATGATTGTGGCGGTGTCTGTTCTTACTCACGGACTGCGAGCCATTGTTGCCAGCGCTGCTATCCACATTTTCTTGTATTAGGTCCATGGTATCAAACACTGACAAAAATGTTCAAGGCCAATATCAGGGACTTTGATTAACTTTTCCCAGTGATGCATTGGCAACTCTGCCTTTATGATTCGTAATACATCAGGGTGCGCAACCGGTTCGTCCTAGTATCTCGTTAAATTAATGTATTTTTCGAAATACTTCCTAAGACCACCCTGCTTTGGGTTGTAAATTTCTAGGCTGAAGACATGTTTTATAAGGCGTCCTTGTATGGCCACTGACCAACACTTAACCAGAAAAGTCTTTTCAAATTGTTCATAATGTATACAGTTCTCTGCGGCTTCAGTAGCCCATAAAGCATCGTGTCCTTGTATATGTGAGGCAATGAACTGTACCCTCTGCCACTCATTCCATGACCCGGGCAATACGTTGCGGAATGAACGTATAAAAACTACAGGATGGACTTGTCCTTTGTCTGGGATAATGACCTGAAATTGTCTGTGATTTAAGAGGCTTTCTTCCTGAAAGATCTCAGTTAACATTGCACCTGCCCCCATCTCATCACGCAATTGTTGTGCAGCGGGGTTTACAGGCTGATAAGCTTCAAAGTATGTCGCTGAGCTTTCTGAACCTGAAATGTAGGCGTCCTCCATTTGCGTATCGATAGTCGGTGCTTTTCGTGACGGCTGTGGTATTGTTTCCACCGCAAGTCGCACTTCTCTTATCTGTGACGAAACTGCGTCTCGCCATTGTGGAAGGTCGTGATGTATCATGTGCTTTAAGTGGTCTTATCTCCAAACGGAGCGTTTGTTTTGTGTTGCCAGGTTCCGCCATAGTTTCGCTCCCAGTGCGTTGTATTGCGCCGTTCCACTCTTAATTTATTTTATCGGTGAACATTTTGTCTTTCTGCTCAAGCCACTTGGCGAATTCGGTACTTAATTTTTCACTCTGCTCATCTAGCCTGGTTTTCAGCACTTCTTCTTCCGTTTCTACGGACATATTTTCGACACGCTGTGTTAATTCGCGCATCGTATCTTCCATCGTCTTCTGTGCTACTGTATCGTTTCTACATCTTTTGATAGTTTGGATACGATTTCTGGTAAATCGTTAGATGCCTCCTTTAGGCTGATAATTTCGGATGCTATTGTTCGTAAACCAGTGTTTAATTTTTTTACTAATTCCTCATTTACCTGAGTGGAAATTTGAATGGCCAAATGTTTGTCACTTTCATTCAAGGTATTATTTATTCGAAATGTCAACGCTACGTCCCTTTCAGCATGAGTAGTACTGACCTGCATAGAGATTTGTAAAGCCAACTGTTTATACTTTTTAGAAATGCTGTTGTTAATGCGTGAAGCCAGCGCTTCATTGTGTGCGTTAATCATCTCAGCAGTGTTATTGAATAACAGAGAAAAGCGATCTACGACGGAAGGAGGTATTTGCTCGGAACTTTCAATTCCTTGTGTTTGCGTATTAGCTTCTGCCTTGACAATCTTAGCATCGTAATCTGCCACCGTCGGATCGGTACTATTGTTACCGGCATCGACGTTATTTTCAGAAACACTGTCATTCACGAAATCCATGTTTCCAGGTTTACCTATCTTTAGCATAACACAAATTGAAAATATAGTTTGAAACAAAATGTCTTGACAACCCACAGAATAATCAGCGTAAATTGACCAGAAACTAATTGTTGCGTTACAAAATGACAATATGGACGCTACAAGCTAAAACAATCCGCTATCACTCGTTTTCACCTCTCTTGCGCATAGCGGAAAAGTAGCCATCTTAGTATAGCGCTTAGCAACAACGCCTGCGGCAATTACAAACGACTCAAACTGCAGAAACTCCAAAACAGACCATGAATTAAATTGAGCTACGAGTTGCAGACTACGAAAACAGAGGCAACTGGTAACATGTTGATAACCGTATCCTTTTTTTTTTCGTGCTGCTACTTGGAGTCTGCTTTGATTCCCGTTACATCAGTTAATTTCATTTACGTTTCGTCTAGCCGTCATCAGTTTGTTCATGACTCCAACAATACAGTTGATTCACGAAAAATGGAACTAACAAGCATCAATTAACATCATACAATTTGTTTGTTCGAGCTGGTATTTAAAAAAATATATATTTAATGTAGTATTATTTTATCACTTTTACTGGTTGCAACGCTTCCATAATGCTAAAATGGTGCATAGAAAATGTTCACTTGTTGATGATGAAATTACAAATGGCGTTCAAAAAGAATTTGCACAGTCGTCTCTAATGAGACGAATATTTGTGAATATACTAGTAACATTTGGCTGTACATTGAGCCTACTCAATGTAGCCTCCATCAGCTGTGACGCATCTGGCCCAACGTTCTTTCCATGATGTAAATGCACTTTGGTAAAATTTTGGGGCTTGTCTTTTCACCATCGCTTGACACAGGAAATAAGGTCTTTCTCCCTAGCAAATTTTTTACCGCGCTGGTGGGCCCTCAGTCGACCAAAGAGGTTAAAATCAGACGGAGGCAAGTGCGGCCTGTAGGGAGGGTGAGGAACAATTTTTCAACCCATTTTCGTGATTTTCTGCTGCGTCATAAGGGCTGTAAGGGGTTTGGATTGTCATCATGAATTCTGATGAGCTGACCTTGAAGCCGTGGTCTGTGGGTCTTGATGGCACGTCGCAGCTTGTACAGTGACAATGTCGTCACACATCTGTCATTTTGGATGATCCGATCAATGGTCTCCTTATTCACATCACTCACTGCCGTCGATGGTCTACCGAGTCGTGGATTGTCCTGTAGAGAGAAATCACCTTCTTCAAACCTCTGCAACCACCGCTGCATACTGCTGCGACCCACTGTGTATTCCACATAAACAGGGAGCAACTTCCTGTGAATCGATGTGGCGGAATCATCGCTGGGCTTGAAGAAGAACTCCATCACTGACCGTTATCGCACCCTGACATCTACTTCACAGTCCGTTTTGGCTCACCTGTAAATAAAAGAAAATACTTTTTTACACCAACTTATAGCTGAAGGTTCAAAGTACGTTCACAAAAAATTTCATTCTCCTCCAGCCAAAAATAAATTAGGGACGACTGTGCAAACTTTTTGAACGCTCCTTGTGCATTCCACCAAGCAGCATCTGATTCCAATCAGACCGACGAGAACGTTGACCGATCTCAAAATTACGCAGTGTTCATAATTGCCTTATTATTACTACTGATAGAAAACATCGGTAAAATGTATCTCAGGGACGCTGAATTACTGTTTGGTAAGTAAAAGCCGATTAAACACTAATAGCGTTCGGCTGTGGCCACCGAACAATGCGTCGGTAACTCTCCTTTACTGCAGCCTGAAAAAGTTCTAAAATGTAACATAATAGGTTGAGACTGGCGTTAGTGGAATAGGAAAGTAAGTTCTTCATTCGAACACGGCTATTGTAATTACATTAGCGTAATTATGTAGCAAAAAGTTACAGATACCAGAGCGACGCTTACATTTTGTGAAACAAACGAGAGAGAGAAAGAGACAGAGCTCACAGCTCCTGCTTTTCTATAATCCAAAAATAAGTTACGGCGACTGCCTTCAACTTGCTTTACAGTTTCGATATATAGACATTTCTCTGGAACATTCTTTATCGGAGCAGCAAAACAGTACATACCTTACATTAAATCATGACTTTTTCTGCTTACTTTACAGAGTTATTTACACAAAGAGAATTTATTCTTAATGTTTATTAGCCTCAATTAAACGACTGATGCATTAATTATTCAAAAAGCAACAATTCACTGCTTTCCGATTGGCTGTGACGTTTCTCTGCCAATCAGATATAAATGGAAATGTCGTGTGGCTAGGGCCTCCCGTCGGGTAGACGAGCATGTTCGCGGCTATTGTGGGAACTAGAATCATCTTTTATGTAGTGAGAAGAGAGGAGTCGGAGCTTGCACCTCATAGTGATCAGAGTCAGACCTATTGCTATGTCCTAAGTTGAAAATTGTTAATATTGTGACATACCGGTACTAAAATGTTTGCGAAGGTCCGCAAAGTGTGGAAGAGAATTCCGTTTAAAGCATAGTGTGAAATTCGGGACTTTTGGTGACGTTTACATAACTAACTTCCACGTCGCATATTGCTTACTCGCGAACGTGAACATTGTGTTACGTGAGACTAATTATAGCAACATTAGAGCGCGCAATTCTGAAGGACACAATCCGTTTGTAAGCTTTCGATGCTGGACATTTTATAATTACCATAAACTGGTTACGGTCATTTATGATGTGTTCGTGTGGATTTTTCAGAATTTGTATAGCTTAGAGCAGGGCTTCCCAACCTTTGGTTCGCGGACCCTTTAGGGGTCCGCCGGCTCTTTCTAGGGGGTCCGCGGCCACCTTTCACCAAGTCGTGTAAAATAATGAGTAAAAAAATTATTGAACAAAAATGTGAAAATTAAATTCATCACTATTTTTTTCGTGTGAAAAACATGTGTACTTTTACTTCAGGTCGTATCCCCAAGCAGCCTCTGCGGTTCCTAAGTGAGAACGTACACAGTGCCGGAGAATGCGGCTTCTCTGATCGACTGTTTAGCAACAATACGGGGGTCGTTTGTGCGCTGGCTCACGGCGCTAGATGCGCTGAAACCTTTTACGCATGCGCGGAGCGAGTTTTGTCGACCAATCAAAGCTCTCGCTGGCACGCATGCAGCCCCAGGCATCATTAAATGTTAAACTTGCCTTGCTAGTGCACTACCTGTTCCATAAATCGATTTTTGACCTATTTATTACTTCTAACATGGATCGGTGGCTGAAGTCAGGATCATTGAAGAAGGCTGCAGTTTCTCCATCACCTTCACATGGGAAGATTCCAGTTGAAATGAATGAGGAGGGAGAACGACCAAAGGAAGACTTTACATACATTTGAACATTTTTCTTCGGATTTCACAAAAAACCACATACACACACACACACACACACACACACACACACGACTTATGAAATATGCATGCTCCTTACACAACAGTAGCCAAATAGTGGAAGTGAACAGACCGTAACCGAAAGCTTGTCAACAGCGAACAGTTTGGACGTGACGTTGATTGCTCTTGGAGGAAGAAAGCTCCATCGTGTGAAATTTCAGTTACCAAGTAATTTTAATCAGGCTATAGTGTGTGGAACAAAGGGAGTAAATCCTCTAGTAACTGTCTGGATACAGTAAGAATTCAAATTGGATTGCTAATTTCAAGTTGTTTTCATTCATCAGTAAACCAAAGACTATTCATACTTCGGGGGGGGGGGGGGGGGGGGTAATTGGGAACATGGCACCTGCATTAAGAAGCTTTGAATTCCCATGAGTTTCGCTCTGAAATTTGAAGTTACTGTGTTGTTGACTGACTAGGGGTCCGCCATGGATTTTCGACTGAAGAAGGGGTCCGCCAGCTGAAAATGTTGGGAAGCGCTAGCTTAGAGTAAGGCGTGACAGTGACGTGTTGCATGCTTACCGTAATAGAATGAAAATTTACGCACATAAACACTTTCATTTAAATATTTATTCCACCGAAAAAACAGCTGTAGTGCGATTTGTGGTTACTAGGTGTACAGCTGTTTGCTCTATAGCTTTTTGCGGCTGAGAACTGCTTTTCAGTAACTTCAAGAAGGCGTGCGTGTGAGAATAGATTCAGCACCAGGTGAGTGGAACTTCGCAACGCACCGCTGCGCCGCAATACTACTGACTTTTTATCTAGTTTACTGAACCTATATATCTTCCCGCTTGTTTCAGTTTTCCTTTGTACTTTGGTAACCGTTGTTGTGACAACCGCGTCATGGTCACTGATACCAATTTCGATGTGGACATATTCAAAGACCTCAGGTCTACTTGCTACGATTAGATCGTTTCTAACAATCTGTTCTAGGTAGCATTCAGAGTTGATATTTAGTAAAGTTTCACAGAATTTCTTATCACGCACAGCACTAACAAAACTTTAATTTTCACAGTTAATTGTTGGATGATTAGTTTCCACCAGTGATTACAGTGCGAGTAGAGAACTCACATACAAGTGAAATAAGGTTTTCTGTAAAGTTTTCGGTTACATCAGGAGATGACTAGAGGGCGACAGCAGGAACCAATTATCATTTTACGCCCACCCCTGATACTGAGTCTTGCCCAAATAATATGGCATGCTGCTGCAATTTCTATCTCAATGGATTTGAATGGATTTGAGTTTCTTGTCTACTGCGACAAATACACCACCTCCATTTCTCATTTGCCTACAGTTTCGATATACACTTAAATTTTCTCCAAAAATCTCACTGCTATCAATCTCAGGGTTCAACCAGCTTTCTGTACCTACTATTACGTGAGCTTCATTGCTTTTCATGATCACTTCAAACTCTGCCACTTTGTTACGAATGCTTCGGCAGTTTAGTATTATGATTTTAATACTCCCACGTGTGGGAGGCATTTCTTTCCAGCTTACACTGATACTTTTGGGTTTTCTAGAGTTATCGTTATCTTGATTGGATGGAGAGTCGCCTAATCTATAAAACCATTGTGTGCACACCACAAACAGTGGGCTTCCTGAGCAGCAGCCTCTGATATGTAGTGCACAGGTGACCTACTTAGGGGGACCCTCAACCCTGTGGCGCAAGTCGAGGAAGTCACAGCCTCATTTGTCACAGAGCCTTCGAAGTGTCTGGTTCAGTCCTTCCACTCGACTTAGTACGAAAGAGCCATGATCTGTTCTGGGGTCGATGCTGCAAATTGTGAGTTTCGTTGAAACTCCACGCGCTGGACTGGTCTTCTCAACCTTCGCTACAGTTCGCTAGAATGATCTAAGAATGACCTCAGAGACCAGACGACAGAAATCATTTGTTCCAACGTGCACCACGTGCACCACAATCTGCAGTGGCTGCCGGAACAGTGTCTTCAACGGGTTGAATGAGACCCACGGGCATACACAGTGAGTGCGTCTGATGTCATTTCCTGTCCCTTTCTGCCATTTCCTTAAGATTTATCGTCATTCGCCATGCAATTCGCCGACAATTAACAGACCCCTACCCTTTTGCATTTGCTTCCTCCTGGGCAATACAGGTTTCCCTAAAACAGGTGAAGTGAGTCCCACTGGCTCAGTTTCAGTTTCACTGAAAGACAGAACCTCAAACTTGTTGTTTAAGGTGGTCGGTACAACACTATGAGTCTTTCCTGGTCCCTGTCCACAGGGACGCCTAGATCAACCATTGACATACGATTCGCAATCAAGTGGGCGGGTAATGACAGATCCTGTACTTTCTGCAAAGGGGATAGGATCCATAGTAAAGGACAGGTATTGCGGTATCTCTGGTACAGGTACCTCATGCACACGACTCTCTGGAGCTCTTCCAACACACCGATTTTCTGCAGCTGCCAATCACTTAACAGTAGTAGGGGCGATTTCCAGCTGCTTACGAGCGTCAACAAACTCATCCTGCTTTTGAGAACAGTGGATCTGCATTTTGGCTTTTGCAATGTGCTACAAGGCTGTGAACAAATAACTTTAAATTAAACCTGCTGATTATCTTTAAATCTGTTTAGCTAAAAAGTTGCTAATTCCCTATAGGAACTGAAACAGGTTTAGTAAATGAGATTTCTGTTAAGGCAACAGAGAAACTAGGGGTAAAAATTACTGATTTCCTAATAAATTTTGATCTTAATTATATTTGTCAGCAAACTAAAAATCAGAGATAATTTACGATAAATGCAGATAATCTATAGGGCTACTCCTCTTTAAGGGGAAACCAGATGTAGTGCAATATGTTAGAAAATCTGCTACAGTAACTAAACCACAAACGATGATTTGTAACAGACTGCTCGTAGATTGTACAAAGTACCTAGCGGCTATAATTAAACTTCCCCTGTTTAACACGTTATAACAGAGAAAATAATTACCTTACGAGGACCGAACTTGGTAGCTTTAATGAAAAGGACATGGGGACATAAATAATGGAGAATCAATTCAACTCAAACACTTTTAATGTGCTGCTACGGTACATCGTACCATTATGTACCGGCACCATTACTGCTACAAAAGGGACTCAATATGGCGCCCATCAGTGTCCAGGAGACTCTGAAAGCGAAAGATTGCGTTCTGCACAGCAGAACGAAGCATGGCCGTAGGTATACTGGCTACCTCTCTTGATGTGCTGCGCTTCAGATCAGCTCATTTCTAAATGTTCACCTGGTAAAAACCCTGTCCTTCAGCTCGCCCCACAAAGAGAAATCACAGGGAGTGAGATCAGGTGATCGTGGCGGCCAAGCATTAGAAAACGATAGGTTGATAATTCGATCTTGCTTGAAAACTGTTTATCTCTATGCGTCTTTCTCCAATAGGGCGGGTATGACATGCTGGCGAAGCATATCCCAGTAACGCTGACAAGTCACACTGTACATCTTTGATCCTTAAGAACCAACCTGTTCAGAACAGAGTGGGTCAATGATGAACGCAGCCGCGAAGCAACACCATACGGTGGCACGTTCACTATACAGAGGAATTTCGTGTACAGTGACGGAGGTGAAGGTCCCCACACTCGGGGATTCTGTGTGTTCACCTCACGCATCAGAGGAAAATGAGCTTCGTTTGTCCATAGGATGGCCAACGGCCTTGACGCAGTGGTAACACCGGTTCCCGTCATATCACCAAAGTTAAGCGCTGTCGGGCTGGGCTAGCATTTGGATGGGTGACCATCCAGTCTGCCGAGCGCTATTGGCAAGCGGGGTGCACTCAGCCCTTGCGAGGCAAATTGAGGAGCTACTTGATTGAGAAGTAGCGGCTCTGGTCTCGTAAACTGATTTACGGCCGGGAGAGCAGTGTGCTGACCACATGCCCCTCCATACCCACATCCAGTGACGCCTGTTGTCTGAGGAAGACACGGCGGCCGGTCGGTACGGTTTGGCCTTGCAAGGCCTGTTCGGACGGAGTTTTTTTTTTGTCCATAGGATGGTCCACGGCCAGCCCTCGTCAACCTCAATCCTTGCGAGACAATGGACAGCGAAGTCAACATGTCGCTGAGCGTCCTGTGGTGCAAGCTGCTGTACGATATGGATCTTGTACAGATACCGTTTGAGTATGGTTCGAGGCATCGTCCGTACAGTGGACCACGGAATGTTCAACTGCCGTGGCGCAGCACGCGCACTGCCTGACGATCGGGAAATGCTCGCAGTGTCGACTGCCGTAACAACAGCGATTTGGTCAACCATACGTAGTGCAACCAATCGTTGGCCTCTTCCCGGAGCGACGCACCGTTCTCCTGTTGATTTGAACTTCTTCATTATGCTCGGCACGGCAGGTAGAGAAAGAGCTTCCGTAATCCTTTCAACTGGCCATATTCTCGAAGTGCAGCTGTTTTGATAAATGAGCTTCTCCAATAATGCCCTGTTCCTTTCGCCCAAGCTCATGTAGACACGTCAACAAGTGCACTGCGACTGGCCAGATGTGTGAGACTATGATTCAAGATGACTGATCACGGCACCTGGTGGCCATAGCTGGAACTGGACGGTGGCGTTGTAACACATGGAAAACTAGCACCTCATACTCCGAACACTAATGCTAACATGTTTGGTACCCGCACGGTAATGTTACAACGTGTTAAATAGGGTAAGTTTAATTTTAACCACCTAGGACAATGATAGCACTTGCTGTACTCTGCACATGCATTGCTTCAAAAGCTATAAATCATTCAGTAAACGGCACATATTGCAGATCTGTTTATTTAACATTTTTTGATATAAAATTCGTTTAAATCATATCAGCGTGTAATATCTCTTTATATTCGATGAATTATTCTGACACAATTCTACCCTTGAATTACGTTTACTAATTTTCTATCTTCATACTCGCAGAATCCATGCACAAAGTAGTTTCATGCAATATGCCATGAGCGCATAATTATTCTTTGTAGTACTCTCTCTGGTGGTTGTTAGAAAAAAGCTTCCGAGATTGTCTTCGTGCCGATTAGCCTGAGCATTGTTTGAAGAATTGTAATCTGAATATTGAGATTTATGACAAAAGATAACTGATACGAAATTGTACGATACATATATTGTTCCTTCATACAAAAGGTGTGTAACAATTTACATTATTTGACATTTGAGAATTAGTGATAGTCATCGATATATTGCGTAGTTGTTAATCAGAAGGGAACTTCCGAAAGACTGGATGCGAACCAGCATTTAATAATCCAAGAGCTCCATTACTTCTTCGGAAGTCTTGGCTGATTCCCCTCAAACTCCGCTTCCATTTACCGTATCGTACTTTGCCATTCTAATTTGTGTTTGTTTGTAATCAGTGCAAACGTGGATAAAGCATTATGTTAAAGCTGTGTGCTCAAACGGGGCAAACCCACGTGACATCTCTTAACTGCCAGCTGTTTGAAACTGACAACTGAGCGTGGAGCTATCTGCCGCTGACCACTCACTCGCCTCCCCACCGTCTTCCGTCCCACTCTCGCCTGCTGCGTGGCTGAGTCGGCCTCATCGGTCGCCAGGAGCGCTGCACACGACCTTTAAGCGTCACCCACAGTCAAACTTCTCTCTCCAAATGACCACAAATGACTGTCATGTCACTAAATGGATGCAGCAGAATACTACTGCACGCCTTTCTGCGCAAGAGTCGAGGAGGTGTCTTCCAAATGCAGATTGGATTTCTACCTAGTATAAACTGAGTGAAGCTGCTATCTTTTGGGTGTAAGCTGATATTATTAACAGCAAACAACGTTAGAGAAAATATGTATGCAGAGGCCAATATCAGAATTCTCAGACTGCTGAACAGAGGTCGTCAAGATTTCATTAACGTATATTACGTTTGAAACGTCCCCTTTGAACAATATACATGACTGTGCTTAAACTGACACACAATATTTTGTTAGCGCAACGCAATCTGACTTTCAAAATTCCCTACAAAAGAATGGCCCTGACTAACATTAAACTATACCTTCAGAAATCACTTACCTCACAAAAATCTTCGCTGCTCAAGCTACTGCAATACAGCGAGCGCCACTACTGCCAGCTAAATAAAAGATTCAAACTATGGAAGGCACTAACTACTGATAGGGATAGTTAGCAAATGAAAGATATTAATAGAGAACAAACAATGTATTTACCTTGATATCATCATATATAAATATAGCAGTTCATGACAAATTACAAATCTTCGCCATCTCTCTCCCCACATCCACCACTGCTGGCGGCTCACCTCCAACTGCGCAACGCTACGCGCTGTTCACAGCCAGCTGCCTAACACTACAATGGCGAGTATTACAACAATGCAAAGCAGCCACAGACTGCACACAGCACAGCCAGTGATTTTCATACAGAGGTGGCGTTACCAATAAAAAAACCTAAACAGCCTACTTACATAGAGAAAACATAAACAGCCTACTTACATAGAGAAAACATAAACAGCCTACTTACATAGCCCCCATGCTCCCCACAAAAAATTTTACAAATTGGTTTGGGCAGTGCCCAATACAGATTTGAAAAAATTTTTCATAATTACAATAACAAAGATATCAAGTGCACACACTTATTGATACAACGTTGGTCAAAAGCTGAAATTTTGTCACAGTCCATAAAGACAGTCCTGATCATTCATTACGGTAAAATATAGTGTTTTTTTCAAAGTCTGAGCAGTAGAAGAAAATGCACACGGAAGTAGTGGATTTCCATGCAGTCTTGAAGAAGTAGTGTTGTCCTTCCAACGGAAAGACAGTGCTGACTCTCGACATGCAGACAAGTATTGGGTCACAACAGAGCAAACCCACTGCAGAGTCAGTAGAAGTTTTGATGAATATTGGTAGGTAGGTCATCACAGAGCAGACCCACCGTAGTCCTGGTAGAGATTACGATATTGGTGGGCCACCAGAGGTGCAGACCCACTGCAGTCCTTGTAGAAATAATGGCATGGTGGGTCATCATAGATGCAGACCCACTGTAGTCCTTGTAGAGATAATGGTACTGGTGGGTCATCAAAGATGCAGACCCACTGTAGTCCTTGGAGAGATAGCCAGCAGCCATCTGTTGCGATTGTGCAGGTGCACAATCACCGTTGAAGAGTCTTGCGGATAATATAGCAAGTCCATAAACCACCACTTGTGCACTCACAAAGTTTATGAAATTGTCCTTAGAACCAGCAATGCTGTTATCCAGTCCCTTGCTGAATCATTAACACACGTGCAAACACTATCAGTCCCTACTTCTCACATATTGTCCATATACTATGACCAACAGAAACGTGTGCAGTGAAATGTAACTAACAAGTTAATAATATCATGAACTGGTGACAATTACAATTTTATAACATAAGAATACAATAACAAAGGTACAAAACACATCATTAAAATCATAATAATACAGATAACGTTTGTAGTAATAGGGGCTTTACAAAAGAATAGAAATAAACATATACATCAGTGTTACAGGAATTATGACATAAGTAAATACATAAAAGATCAGAATAACTTTTGAAACATCAACTTTACACATGAGCATTAAAACAAAACAGAATTAATAATGTCTAACATCTTTACAAAGTAAATAACACATTATTAATGCCAATTGTATTTGAGGATAACAGTATTCCTCATCATAGTGAATGTAACTTAGTATTAGAAGAGAAAAAAGTTCTATGAAACAGTACACAGAGACAGGAAGAAAACAAATACACAAGGGTACACAAACATATAGTGGGATAACGCAAAAGGGAAAGGGCAGGGTTTGTTTTCTGTGTAACATTTGGTACTGCAGTCCAACCTAAAACTTCATTCCATAGATCTTTCGTCTTATTTCAAAATTTGTTTCCACCAAAAAAATCCTATCAAAGCATGCTTTCTGTATTTATATGTTCACATATTTCTTACCTCATTATTTATTTCCAAGAAAATCCTACGTAAACCTGTTGTCCCTAAACCCTACTTTTTTGCTCATATCCTCTTTCAAAATACTTTTTTTTTTTGGCCAAACCATTTTCTTATAGCTTCTCAATGCATTTCTTCCAATTCATCACATCTCGTTCTCTCATATAACCTACCCCATCTTAAGCTAACTTAAATCTACTGAGCTCAGATGCTAAACTAAGGGACGAGGCAATGCAGCAGCACAAAACAATTAACACAAGCAGCAATGACAAAAAATACAGATTGGCAAAGCTAGCAGCAGCAAATGCAATAACTTACATCAAAACATGACATAGCTCAAGCAGAAAAAAACATTACACTAAAAATGGCCATGTCTAATACCTATGTCACATCTTAACACTAGAGTGATGCATCACAATTTATTCAACAAAAGAAATTACCAAGTACTTGAAAAGAAAATTATGAATGCAGTTCCTGTGAAGGTAAATGTCGCTTTGTGCTCCCTCATTTTTTTGAAAAAAATAATTATATACTTGATCTGTAGACAGAAAATATTTATATTAGTACATCTATAAAATTTTATTTTAACCAATGCTGCAGTGCAGCTAGAAACTAAATATCAAATGAAATAAGCAACTATGTACAAAGCAAAGCGTAAGAACATCGTTCAATAGTCATGTGGCATTTCATAAGTAGTAAAAAAATCTCTCATCTAGAAAGACAGTAGTCATAGTCAGGTGTGTAGACAAACTATTTCTTGTCATTTCATTAGGCATTTCAGTAAATATCAGAAAGTACGATATGTTTCCAAGTAATTAACGTGTCGGATTTGCGATGCTTTCTCTAAAGGAATGACAATGGCCAGGATAATGGCCTCCCTTTTTTTTTCCTTCCTGTGCTCTGAAAGGCACGCGCCAATGGCCCTCTCTCCAGGCGTCCGACACAGCTGGGTGCCCACGACGCATTACGTGCAGGTGGTCACTTAACTTTCTTACGGAAATATTTACGACAGCAGTTTCCGCTACAGTGACAGTCTCACATAAAAATATTTCACAGGTCAAGAATTAGCGTTGCAAATCTGTAGAAACAAAACCCTATAAATATAACAGTGTCCAAAAAATTTTTCGTCGGCATTGTAATACATTCACACATGTACACACATTTCATAATTCTAAAGTACGATTCTTGGTTTCCAACATCCTGTTTCACAAGTCAAGAGTCCCTACCCACTATTCATTACTCCTTACCTTATTACACATATACGTATCCATCGACACTCGTCAATATTTCGTCATTATAAATATGAAGCATAATCAAATAACTCATATAGCCTCAGCCTATTAATCATAAACATACCTCAGCAGCATAATACACATCGTCGTCGTAAAAATAACATCATAACACCTCAGTCAAATCTCAAAATCGTCGTAGCTTTCTGCAATAATTTCAAACCCTAAAAAAATATTCTCTGCTCATTTCAATAATGTCATCTACCTAAAACGTACTTTTAAAATCATGCTCCCTTACCAAATATATCATTCAAAGCTCTCATAGTATCACAATGGTTCCAAAAAAATATGAACAGTTTACAAAGTACAGACAAAATACAGTTTCATAAGTGTGAAGTTACCCAACTGTGTATTGCGTAAACATGTGTCACTGATGTAGTAAAAAAATGTTTATCTCTCAGTTAAATGATCAGATAGCTGTGTAATTTATGTGTTAGAGAAATATGGTACCGATGTGTAAAGTTGTATAAGCAAATACCATATTAGCTAGGGTTCCTTGTGGTTGCCACACACATGGTACACAAAGTAGGCGTGTACCCCCCTGAGGATTGATGTAATTATACCCTCAGGTGTTACAGATTACAGCAATAGAATGAAATATATCACGGAAAACTTTCTTTGTAATTCAAAAATCTTGAAAAATAAATGGCTTAAGTACAAAATTAATCTCTCAAATGCGTGTCCTGTAGCGCTAAATGTGCGTCTTGCTGTAAGATAATTCTGTGGAAGTGTCGTAGTTATCGTCCTCCGAAAACTAAGTTCTGCAGAAGTCAATGTACTTACCTCATGATAAACAAAAGTGAAATGCTTTGCGTATAGATATCGTAGTTATTACGCTTATTGTTGTGATGAAGAAAGTACTGTACAGTAACGTATTGTTGTGCCACGAAAAAGGCTGTCTCATTGTTGCTATACCACAAAAGTTACTACTAAAACATGTTTTTCTTTCCAGAATAAAACAGAAAACTGTGCAGATATAAAACAGAAACACCGCAAAAGCAACATTGTATATTGTCACTCATTAGCAGCGTCGTGATAAAATCGTGCAGCTGTCACATAAACTAACCACTGTGTCATCTGGTATCTCTCAGAAAGCACTTTAAATTCAGAATTTATTTTCAAATAAACCAAAATGTTGCATTAAAATCTCATTAGCAGTACTGGTAAATGTTCTAAGTATGTGAGCCTTATAGTCGTTACGTAATCGTGCAACAAACAAGCAAGAATGTACACACACAATAACACTGTGACGTCTGTTCACTATAACAATGCATTCGTCATTTCTGTTTAAATAAGTTCTCTTGGTTCTTGATTGGATATTTAACTTCAAACATTGTTGTATGTTAACAGATTCTAAGTCTGACAAAGCATATTAGTAATGTGAAGCGAAAAATATTATGACAAAGACAAAGTTAAAAAGCAGATTATCTTTCAATAAATGGTTTTACATGTGAAACCTGGTGTAAACCTTTACTCTTCATAGTACTCAGAGTTTGAACTTGAATGCAATTATCATGCGGTATACGTCGGCAAAGAATACTGGAATTTTTCTCAAGGTTAGCGTCTATGTTTTTTTTCTCTGAGCCAGCCGGCGCACGTGGGTGCCTGCGGCGCGAGTCATTGTCTTTGTTGGCGCGCGTTGTTATTGGGATTAGGAGACCTAACTTCTACAAATTCGCCTTGCCGAGAGGGCCCCGCTCTGTTAGAATCCCGCCAGTTCTGATGAAATTCACGTCTGTCGTTTTGTCGGTAGTTTACATAGTTTCTTGTTTGTCGGTCATGTGGTGGAGAATTTCTCCCTGAATCGTAACTCTGCGCCGAACTGTTGCGTCTGAAGTTATTCTGCCTCCCTTGATAATACTTGTTTTGGTTCCCATATTGTCTGTTTCTCTGATTGTCTCTGTGATAGTCATTACTACGGAAATGCGATCTTTCTCTGTAACTATTATTACTCTGCCAACGGTTGTCGTACGGGTGGTGTCTATTTTGATCACGATTTGCGTTGTAAGAATACACCAGTCGTGTCCGGTTATTGTTTCTGTCGTCACGGAATTGTGACGGATGTGACCTGTAGTGATTGTTTTCCCGGTTTCGCGTTCCGCGATTGTTAGTGTCAATTTCTAATTCTTGTAAAAGTCCCTGAAATGCTTCAATGTCGTCTTTGCAACGTCCTGCCAAAATAATATGTCGTAAATGTTCAGGCAGTTTGATTAAGCAAATGCGGATGAGTTCTGAGGGGCTGTATGGGTTTGAAAGATACTGATTCTTATGCAACATGTCTTCAAAATATTTGACAAGACTGGAAAATTCAGATTGTTCAAAGTGTTTCATCATCATGATGCTATGTTTTACACGGTCTTGTGTGGCTTGAGACCAATATGCTGAGAGGAAGGCATGGTAAAACTCTCCTTCACTGTGGCAATCGTGAATTACCGATCGCATTCTTACAGCTGGTTCATTCTCCAAGTAGCCACACATAAATTCTAATCTGTGTTCTAATGACCAGTTGGGAGGAAAACAATGAGAGAATTGATGGAGCCACGCTTGTGGATGAATGTCGTTGGCAGAATTCTTAAATGTTTTGAATTTACGTGTAGTAATGAACAGCTTATAGTCAAAGTCATCATGTCGGCGAGTCGCATATCGGTCATTGTTACGTCGTTTCGGCGGTTCCATTTCAAAATTTGGTGCACCTTGCCAATTTCTTTCATAACTTCCGAAGTGTCCTGTGTTATTATTTTGTGGCTGTTCAGTATTTCTATGTCCCTCTTCCCTTATTGGGGCGCGAGTGTCCTCTGAAATACGTAATTCTTGTATTACCTGTGTTAGCTGATCTTGTACTTCCCGGATTTTTCTTTGGTGTTGCTTATCAATTTGATTCAGATTTTGTTTCAGTTTCCTAATTTGTTCGCTCTCTTCTGTGTTATTAAAGACTACCGGTTTTGTGTCATTCAGATTATCATCTACCTTCGTAGATAAATTATTTAGCTGATCCGAAAGTTCAACTACTTTCTCTGATAATGAACTAATTTCCTCCATGTGTCTTTCTACTGTGTCCTTTAAGTTTTCCTGAGTTTTTGTAAGTTGCGTAACCCAATCGGTAGATGCAACTGAGTCAATTTTAGCTTGCAAGGTCTCATGATTTTCATGAACAATAATTTGCAGTTATTTTATGGCTGCTTCGTGATTCTGTAATGCATTTTCATGCCGCAAAAAAACAGGTTGAAAATGCTCACAAATTTGTGTTTTTAAGTCTTTACAGACTTTTTGACATTTCGATTCGATTTTATGTAACTCAGTAGTTAAATCTTCACGTGTTTGTTCAAGTGTGGTGTCTAACTTTTGAAGATTTTGTTCCATTGTGTCTAACTTTTGAAGCTTTTGTCCCATTTGTTTCTGATTTTGTTCAAGTGTTGTGTCTAACTTTTGTAGCTTTTTTCCCATTTGTTGCATTAACTGTAATAACAATGCACTGGTGTCTGAAACATGTTCCTCAGTGCTTTTCGGCAGTGAATTTGCACCGGCAACATTCACATTTTGACAAGCGGAAAACGTGTCTTGACTCATTTGGGAAAACGGTGAGGACGCAAGACCTGAATCTACAGTATTTGCAAAATTGTGTCCTGTCATTTCGGATTCCTGAGGCGAGCTGTTGCCGACCGATCGATCGATAATGCTTCCCTCTTCACTAATTGTTTCACTGTCCACGCCATTGTTTGCCGCCCGCTCCATTTCCCTATGCATAATTATCAAATTACTACTTTGAACATCAGTTAATTCATTACTCGGTGGCGCTAACACACTGCTTTCATTTTCACTGTCATTTCTCAGTTTACTTTGGAGCCTAGTATTACGTTTTTCACACGCCATTATTGTCACACTATTTCACACGACAACACGGAAAAACACAATTTGAAGATCAAAAATAAGAGAACACATTAACATAGCACTGAACATAATATCTAGTTAATTGCAGCTGCGAAATACTTAGTGCAAATCTACATGCATACCACAACTGTTTTACTGTACAACAATGAAAGACTGCAACTACAAAGGAGATTTTCTCTACAATTACGCGCTAGAAATAAACAAAATCTGCACTAATAACACAAACTACAACAAAAGATCAGAAAATTCCAGTGAGGTATCCTCGGCTAAGGGTCGACATATGAAACGTCCCCTTTGAACAATATACATGACTGTGCTTAAACTGACACACAATATTTTGTTAGCGCAACGCAATCTGACTTTCAAAATTCCCTACAAAAGAATGGCCCTGACTAACATTAAACTATACCTTTCAGAAATCACTTACCTCACAAAAATCTTCGCTGCTCAAGCTATTGCAATACAGCGAGCGCCGCTACTGCCAGCTAAATAAAAGATTCAAACTATGGAAGGCACTAACTACTGATAGGGATAGTTAGCAAATGAAAGATATTAATAGAGAACAAACAATGTATTTACCTTGATATCATCATATATAAATATAGCAGTTCATGACAAATTACAAATCTTCGCCATCTCTCTCCCCACATCCACCACTGCTGGCGGCTCACCTCCAACTGCGCAACGCTACGCGCTGTTCACAGCCAGCTGCCTAACACTACAATGGCGAGTATTACAACAATGCAAAGCAGCCACAGACTGCACACAGCACAGCCAGTGATTTTCATACAGAGGTGGCGTTACCAATAAAAAAACCTAAACAGCCTACTTACATAGAGAAAACATTAACAGCCTACTTACACGTTCATGAACTACACTACATATTGCTCGAACCGCCTGTTTCTGAGCCAAAAATACCCTTCTTGAAACAGAAGCGTTATCCCCAAAAGTAGTACCATACGTCAGAAGCGAATGAAAATAAGCAAACTAGACTACTTTTTTTGTTTAACTATCACTTATTTCAGATAACATTCTAATAGTAAATGATGCAACATTTAACTTTCGAACAACATCCTGAACGTACGCTTTCCAAGGCAGTTTACTATCCTTCTGAACGCCTAGTAATTTCAACTGTTCAGTCTCACTAATCAGATGTTTATTCTGTGTAATCAGAATGTCAGTTTTTATTGAGTTGTCTATTAGAAACTATAAAAATTGAATCTTACTGTGATCTAGCAAGTCATGACCTTATGTCCTGAAATGCGTTGTTTGATACTGTGTCAATATTGCACATAACGTTCTTCGCTACCAAGCTGGTGTCGTCAGCAAACAGAAATATTTTAGAATCATCTGAAATACCAAAAGGCAAATCATTTACATAAATAAGAAACAGCAACGCCCCGCACTAAGACCTGGGGCACCCTTCACTTAATAGTGCCCCATTGGGACAGCATGTTGAAGCCATTCTCACTCCTACAGAGAATGAACTTTTGCTGTCTGTTCTTAAAGTAAGAGCTGAATCAGTTGTGAGGTACCCTCCTTATTCCATAATGGTCCTATTTCTGCAGTAATATTTTGTGATCAACACAAACACCTTGAATAAATTAAAGAAGACGCCTACCGTTTGCAACCTTTTATTTATTCCGTTCAGAGCCTCACAGCGAAAAGAGGATATAGAATTGCTAGATGTTTAAATACTTCTAAAACCAATACGTACATTTTAATCCAAATTCTGTAAGCTTAAATGATCAAAAAATATACGACCTTTTCAATAACTTTAGCAAACACCAATGACAGAGAAACGGGGCTAAAATTGTCTGCGTTATTCCCATGTCCTTCTTTATAAAGTGACTTCACTACTGACTACTTTGTTCAGTCAGGGAACTGGTCATTCCGAAATGAAAATTTACAGATATGGCTGAACAGTACCAACAGTATCAACATGTGTCAGCGTGCGGACCATTGAAAGAAACATCATCGTTACGGACTTTCGGAGCCGAATGCCCACACGTGTATCCTTGGTGACTGCACGACACAAAGCTTTACCCCTCGCCTGGGCCGATAAACATTGACATTGGATTGTTGTGACTGGAAACATGTTGCCTGGTCGGACGAGTTTCGTTTCAAATTGTATCGAGTGGATGGACGTGTACAGGTATGGAGACAACCTCATGAATCCATGGACCCTGTATTTCAGTAGCGGACTGTTCAAGCTGGTGGAGGCTTTGTAATGGTGTGGGGCTTGTGCAGTTGGAGTGATATGAGACCCTTAATACGTCTAGATACGACTTTGACAGGTGACACGTACGTAAGCATACTGCCTGATCACCTGCATCCATTCACGTCCATTGTGCATTCTCATGGACTTGGGCAATTCCAGCAGGACAATATGACACCCCACACGTCCAGAATTGTTACAGACAGGCTCCAAGAACACTCTTCTGAGTTTACACACTTCCGCTGGCTGACATATGCTGACAGTACTATAGCATTCTGCTAAATACCTTGTCATATCGACCAGAGTTCTCAGTCTTTAGTGATTCAGTTGTTGACTTAATCTCCCCATCATCAGTATCTAGAAGGAGTATTTTAGATAATAGTCTCGGAAAGCTATTTTCTAAGAGAGTTATATGATTCCGTGCAGGAACTAAGTTTCTGTTGAGGTCATCTGCTAATTTCAAAAAGTGATTATTAAATACTGTACACATTGTCCGATTTATTAGTAAATGAAACATTTCTGGTACGCTTTGACTTTATATCCTCAACCTGGTGCTGCTAGTCGAGCACTTCCTACATGGCGGCTGACGACATGGTTTTAATTTTCTACTGAGAAATACCGATTCTATTCGTCTACTGCACAATTTTAGCCTTCCTAATAACATTTTAAGCGTCTTACAATACTGTTTTTAGTGGGCTGCCACTGCTCGATTGTGATCACTTCTAACCTTTTGATATAAATCCCATTCTGTTCTACATGATATTCTTACCCCCCTAGTCAGCCCCCCTGGTTGCCTGTTGGTGCTTGTATCCCGTTCTGAACTTGTAATGGAAATTTTCAAAAAGCATGAGAAATGTGTTGAGCAAATAATTATATTTATCGTCTAGGTTATCAGTACTATAAACATCCTGCCACTGTTGTCCATTAATGAGGTTTAATAAGGTCTCTGCTTCAACTGGATTAGCTTTTCTGAATAGTTTACAGTTATTTTTAACTTGTAACTGAGCACAAAGACCTTTTTGCGTTAAAATTTGTGCGTCATGGCCTGGAAGGTCATTCACCTCATTCCTAACAGAATGTCCCTCCAGTACTGAAGAATCATCAAAAATGTTTGCTATGGTTACGCAACTATTCCCCTGCATTTCCGATGGAAAAAATACAGTTGGCAAAAGGTGATATGAATTAAAGAGACCTACAAGCATCCTCTTTTTTGCACACATACTTACAGAATTAACACTGACATTGCAACATACAACTGATTTTTGTACTTCTTAAAGTGTGAAACAAGAACCCTCTTTATTTTGAGCAAAATTGTTCAGAAAGCAGAGTCGTGGGACCTGTAAATTATAACGATCAAATGTTTAGTTCCACTAAATTCTACCACACCTGCACAACATTTACATACCTGTTCTGTGCAGTGCTTGAAACATCGATGGAATAATATGGAATCCCGTTTTCCACATACATGGCCACTCACCCCCATCGCAAGGAACTAGAAATACGTATTGCATCTTACACTATTGGCCATTAAAATTGTACACCACGAAGATGACGTGCTACAGACGCAAAATTTAACCAGCAGGAAGAAGATGCTGTGATATGAAAATGATTAGCTTTTCAGAGCATTCACACAAGGTGCTGACATGAGGGAAGTTTCCAACCGATTTCTTATACAAAAACAGCAGTTGACCGGCGTTGCCAGGTGAAACGTTGTTGTGACGCCTCGTGTAAGGAGGAGAAATGCCTACCATCACGTTTCCGACTTTAATAAAGGTCGGATTGTAGCCTATCGCGATTGCGGTTTATCGTATCGCGACATTGCTGCTCTCGTTGGTCGAGCTCCAATGACTGTTAGCAGAATATGGAATCGGTGGGTTCAGGAGGGTAATACGGAACGCCTTGCTGGATCCCAACGGCCTCCTATCACTAGCAGTCGAGATGACAGGCATATTATCCGCATGGCTGTAACGGATCGTGCATCCACGTCTCGATCCCTGAGTCAACAGATGGGGACTTTTGCAAAACAACAACCATCTGCACGAACAGTTCGACGACGTTTGCAGCAGCATGGACTATCAGCTCGGAGACCATGGCTGCGGTTACCCTTGACGCTGCATCACAGACAGCAGCGCCTGCGATGGTGTACTCAACGACGAACCTGGGTGCACGAATGGCAAAACGTCATTTTTTCCGATGAATCCAGGTTCTGTTTACAGCATCATGATGTTTGCATCCGTGTTTGGCGACATCGCGGTGAACGCACATTGGAAGCGTGTATTCGTCATCGCCGTACTGGCGTATCATCCGGCGTGATGGTATGGGGTGCCATTATTTACACGACTCAGTCACTTCTTGTTCGCATTGACGGCACTTTGAACAGTGGAAATTACATTTCAGATGTGCTACTACCCGTGGCTCTACCCTTCATTCGATCCCTGTGAAACCCTACATATCAGCAGGATAATGCAAGACCGCATGTTGCAGGTCCTGTACGGCCTATCTGGATACATAAAATGTTCGACTGCTGCCCTGGCCAGCACATTCTCCAGATCTCTCACCAATTGAAAACGTCTGGTCAATGGTGGCCGAGCAACTGGCTCGTCACCATACGCCAGTCAATACTCTTGATGAACTGTGGTATCGTGTTGAAGCTGCATGGGCAGCTGTACCTGTACCCGCCATCCAAGCTCTGTTTCACTCAATGCCCAGTCGTATCAAGGCCGTTTTTACGGCCAGAGGTAGTTCTTCTGGGTACTGATTTCTCAGGATTTATGCACCCAAATTGTGTGAAAATGTAATCACATGTCAGTTCTAGTATAATATATTTGTCCAATGAATACCCTTTTATCATCTGCATTTCTTCTTAGTGTAGCAATTTCAATGGCATATAGAGAATTTCACTATGTTCATCCCTCTCTGATTCCTAGTATCCTTGACAAAAGTTTACGTTCATTACTTTGTCTATATCCGAGGTCGATTTAATAACTGTTCATAATGTTAGTCTCTTAAAATACATACTTAGATTTCGAGATCCAATATGTTTAAATACTCTTTTGTAATGCGTGTTTTATGCATACCACCCTGATTTTTTAACACGTGGTTCATTAATCTACACTCCTGGAAATAGAAATAAGAACACCGTGAATTCATTGTCCCAGGAAGGGGAAACTTTATTGACACATTCCTGGGGTCAGATACATCACATGATCACACTGACAGAACCACAGGCACATAGACACAGGCAACAGAGCATGCACAATGTCGGCACTAGTACAGTGTATATCCAGCAATGCAGGCTGCTATTCTCCCATGGAGACGATCGTAGAGATGCTGGATGTAGTCCTGTGGAACGGCTTGCCATGCCATTTCCACCTGGCGCCTCAGTTGGACCAGCGTTCGTGCTGGACGTGCAGACCGCGTGAGACGACGCTTCATCCAGTCCCAAACATGCTCAATGGGGGACAGATCCGGAGATCTTGCTGGCCAGGGTAGTTGACTTACACCTTCTAGAGCACGTTGGGTGGCACGGGATACATGCGGACGTGCATTGTCCTGTTGGAACAGCAAGTTCCCTTGCCGGTCTAGGAATGGTAGAACGATGGGTTCGATGACGGTTTGGATGTACCGTGCACTATTAGTGTCCCCTCGAAGATCACCAGTGGTGTACGGCCAGTGTAGGAGATCGCTCCCCACACCATGATGCCGGGTGTTGGCCCTGTGTGCCTCGTTCGTATGCAATGCTGATTGTGGAGCTCACCTGCACGGCGTCAAACACGCATACAACCATCATTGGCACCATGGCAGAAGCGACTCTCATCGCTGAAGACGACACGTCTCCATTCGTCCCTCCTTTCACGCCTGTCGCGACACCAC
Organism: Schistocerca americana; assembly: GCF_021461395.2. Lineage (NCBI taxonomy): Eukaryota > Metazoa > Arthropoda > Insecta > Orthoptera > Acrididae > Schistocerca > Schistocerca americana. The sequence continues at coordinate 246,462,945 of NC_060124.1, read as the reverse complement.
TGGAGGCGGGCTGCACGATGTTGGGGCGTGAGCGGAAGACGGCCTAACGGTGTGCGGGACCGTAGTCCAGCTTCATGGAGACGGTTGCGAATGGTCCTCGCCGATACCCCAGGAGCAACAGTGTCCCTAATTTGCTGGGAAGTGGCGGTGCGGTCCCCTACGGCACTGCGTAGGATCCTACGGTCTTGGCGTGCATCCGTGCGTCGCTGCGGTCTGGTCCCAGGTCGACGGGCACGTGCACCTTCCGCCGACCACTGGCGACAACATCGATGTACTGTGGAGACCTCACGCCCCACGTGTTGAGCAATTCGGCGGTACGTCCACCCGGCCTCCCGCATGCCCACTATAAGCCCTCGCTCAAAGTCCGTCAACTGCACATACGGTTCACGTCCACGCTGTCGCGGCATGCTACCAGTGTTAAAGACTGCGATGGAGCTCCGTATGCCACGGCAAACTGGCTGACACTGACGGCGGCGGTGCACAAATGCTGCGCAGCTAGCGCCATTCGACGGCCAACACCGCGGTTTCTGGCGTGTCCGCTGTGCCGTGCGTGTGATCATTGCTTGTACAGCCCTCTCGCAGTGTCCGGAGCAAGTATGGTGGGTCTGACACACCGGTGTCAATGTGTTCTTTTCTCCATTTCCAGGAGTGTATTTTGATGTTGTAACATACGTTTCACAAAATCTGTTATTGGATGTAAAATTAAACTGCACTTTGTTTTCTACCACAGTCGTGTGATTTCCAAATGGGATGAAGTGGTTACATGCTTCTGATACGATGTTTTCGATCTCAGATTTCAATGCAGATGTATTACCCCACGTATGGATGAACCTCTTCAATAATATGCCATAACATGGAGGACATATGGCGCACTGTTTATGAATAAGTATGTACGACTACCTCCATGGAATGTAAACACAATTACAGTTATGGTTACTGATATCGCATTGTGTATATATTTTAAAATAATACTCGTCCATAGTCATGTGCTTTTGTAGATGATGTAAAATGACTTAGAGTTGAAATTGGGCAGTTGCGATACACATAAAGAATAACTATACAGGTTATTACAGACAATGTTTTCTTTTACAAAATTTTTGAAGGCTATGGACCCACATCCGAATAAAATATTTTCTTGTCTGGCAGTTGGTATCAGCGTCTTTGAGTCGTCTTGAGTTGATCGTCTTAACGAAAGTAAAATCTGGTCCTGGTTTCTTTTTTCAGAGTATACTAATATCCTGTTTGTTGATTTTTATACCGGGTGATCAAAAAATCAGTATAAATTTGAAAACTGAATAAATCACGGAATAATGTAGATAGAGAGGTACAAAATGACACACATGCTTGGAATGACATAGGGTTTTATTAGAAAAAAATACAAAATTTCAAAAAATGTCCGACAGATTGCGCGTCATCTAACCAGAATAGCAATAATTAGCATAACAAAGTAAGACAAAGCAAAGATGATGTTCTTTACAGGAAAAGCTCAATATGTCCACCATCATTCCTCAACAATAGGTGTAGTCGAGGAATAATGTTGTGAACAGCACTGTAAAGCATGTCCAGAGTTATGATGACGCATTGGCGTCGGATGTTGTCTTTCAGCATCCCTAGAGATGTCGGTCCATCACGATACACTTGCGACTTCAGGTAACCCCACAGCCAATAATCGCACGGACTGAGGTCTGGGGACCTGGGAGGCCAAGCATGACGAAAGTGTCGGCTGATCACACGATCGTCACCAAACGACGCGCGCAAGAGATTTTTCACGCGTCTAGCAATATGGGGTGGAGCGCCTGGTTCTAATAAAACCCCATGTCATTCCAAGCATGTGTGTCAATTTTTACCTCTCTATCTGCATTATTCCGTGGTTTATTAAGTTTTCAAATTTATACTGACTTTTTGATCACCCAGTATATCCAATTTTTATTCCCACATCTTGTAATGCAGCAGGCATAAGATCACAAATATTTTTGTGTCATGTAAAATCACAACTGTTGTATAAGATCATTATGTGTAGCTGTTCACAGCAACCTCATGAACTGATCATCAGCATGTTCGAAAAACTGGCGATGAAGTGGTACTGTCTTTGGCAGATATCGATCAAATAATGTTCTAGAAGCACAGAGGCTACTGACTGATTCATATTGGTGCTGTATAAACTTCTAGTTTTAATGTTTAACACAAATCAAAATTAGTCTATATTTTTACACGCCAAAATTACTTCGAAAATATTATGGAATTAAAAGACATTTACGGGACTGAAAAAAATATTTGTATGTTTTCAAAAAATAAAGATGTTACACAGCATTGTAAGTTCAACATACTGTAGTTTAATAAACTAAAACGTAAGCAGAATCTTTCATAAGTGATCTGACATTGATTTTATTTAAAAAAGATAATAAAATTTTATTTTGTTGTAATGTTTGTAATAAAACTATTTTTTGTAGCTTAGCCTTATAGTGTAATAATATCGATATACACTCGACTAACTTTAAGCAAGTGAGAGCTTTGTCGGACTGCTAAACATTGTGTAAATGTCCAGAAACATGAATCAGGCACTATATATCTCAAAATAGCAACAACCATTGCTGAAAATAAGATGACGTCGTAAAAATGTACGTAAGCACTTGTTTTATGGCAACGGCAAAATACTTTCTGGGCCAAATGTACTCGACTACTGCTTGTGAGACGCCACACTACAAGTCACGCCATCCAGCCACACCCCCTACTTAACATATCTTCCCTTTCTTCAAAACAGACCAATCAGGGAGCTTCTAAGCCAACACACTCATATTTAGAAGTCTCAGTCACAGCCCAATACTTTAGTAGCCCTTACAACGAAACAACCAATTACATTCCAGCATTTTTCTAGAACTTAAAACTAAATATCCAACCCCCATCTGATTGCACAATAATTGCACTTTTCTAGTACCGATACATTACTTTAGCTAACATCTTGTTAGTAGGACAATAATACAGACAAATTATACATGGGAATAAGATTATAGCACATAGTTTGAGAAGATTCGTATTTTAGGTTGGAAGTGTAAGTTACACATTCATTCCACTTTTTCAGCAGCTGTCACGTTATTTTCACTAACATGTGTTTTGTCGAGCAATATTACAGAAAATTAAGAGGTGGAAACAGAATTTATTTACTGATTTATTTATTAAACATGATCTTATTAGAGCCATCAGGACCTCTCTTACATTGGGCAAGGGTTTCACGTACACTATACCAATTTTACATTATAGTGGCCTAAGAAATAACAATTTGAATATGACAAATAGTATTAAAACGATCTGGGTGTCCACATTGACAGTTAGAGTAAATAATAGTGACAATGAACTAAAGTTAATATCAACAGTACGTCTACTACTGCTGCTGCTGCCAATAGCAATAATAACAGAAATAATACAAATAATAGTAACAATAATGACAATAACAACAGTAATGATAGTGGCACATATAAAAAGAATTTATAAGTCTACAAAAACAGATGTTTTCTGATATAGCAAGTTCTCGGGAAAGGCAATTTAAGACTGAACTAGTAAGAATACCAGGAAATGAGGTAGACCTGGTTGGAAAGTAGGATCTACGAGGGCAACGAGTGCATATGGGGACAATGGTAATCGTTATTGTTACTATGGTAGATATGTCATTAACTGTGTTCTGGAACACTGGGGCACATAATTTGAGAGCCCACAGTCATGTTCTATGGATCAGCTGTAAGTTATACAATAACCACGTTCTTCCAGTAGCTGCCACGATATTTTATTTTCCATGTTTCTTATAGATACATTATGTGGGCAGTTTCGACATTGAAACAGCACTACACATCTTCGTTGAATGATGTAGACGACAGAATTTTCTAAGTAACACCAGTGTTGTCAATATCTCTAAGTCTTTTAAACATGTGTTTCGCTGATGTGCCTTTGACATACCTTTACATACAGTTACACCCTTCACATATTTGGCAGACACTCTGAATGTGTTAATAAAATTGTGGAACTTAGCTTTAACGATACACGAGTGTTGCTGGCATATTTTTGACAAACATTTTAGACATAGTAATACTGTAAGTTGCTTTTTTATTTAATTTAAATGGGAAATTAACATTGTGACATCTCATACAGAACCACTTTGTGTGTGTGTGTTTATGTTTGTGTGTGTTAGAGAGAGTGAATGTTTTTATGTGTGAAATCTGAATGTGGAAATATTTAATTTGCTGGCTCAATGATGTTTTACTTAAAGTGCAGCACAAAGGCAGAACTGCGCTTATTGACAATTGAAGCATAATATGGAAGTTAGAACACTAGTGACAATAAGCGAGTTGTATCTGTTTTGTACTCCTATTGAAGGAGCTTTTTATGTATTTTGATAAATAATACAGACAATTTGCATGTGGAAATATTTAACTATGTCTTGCATCACGTGTACTAAAATGTCTCGTTGAGAAGTGGGATATACAGAGAATAATATGGCGATTGGTGTTTCTTTTTGAATGGCTGGTAAAATATTTAGAAGTAATTAGCTGTTTCATGGACGAAACCGCAGTTCAGAAGAAACTCCATGGTCCACTAGAGCCAAGAAAAGTAAACGTACGCAGGGAACGCATAGTTTGGTATTAAAGCCGACGGCGCTCTCGTTCTTTTCACTAGCATAGTTTTTGCGTAGTTATAATTTTATTGCTGATTTAAAGACCACTCATTTAAGTATGGAATATCATAATTTTGAATGCAGTATTGTTTGCACTCTGATAAAGGTACAAATGGAGTATACATTGTGACTCAGAGAAGTAAAGTGCCCGAGTGATCCACTAAAGCAGCGGAACGATGTTTTTGCAGAAGAGTAATTCTTTTACTCCGAGTGTGAAAGAAATGGTAAAATACATATTGAAAAGGCATATAAGCCGTATGGAGAAGTGCTTATTGTCGTATTTTGTAGTAATACACGAGGATACCGTATACTGTACTGTAAACAGTGAGGATTGCTCTGTGATTAAAACCCTAGAACAGAGAGCGTAACTGCGAAAAGTAAAATTACCTATACGAACAATGAACCACGCTATGCAACCATGACATGAATTGTAAAAAACACTGATGGACGATTCTGTGATTAAACGTATGATAGAGACTGTAATTTTGGAGTGTAAATGTAAATATATATTTGCTGTGACATCTGAGTTATTCGAGTGAACTTCGTGCACGCAGATAAAAGCTGGTACACGATACCAATTGTTTACTGGACATGAATATTCCAGTTACGGTACAATTATCAGGACATAGTATTTAGCTGAAATCAAAGGATACTTTAGACTGTAAACAACGCTGACAAAGTATATTTGTCTAGCATTAGAACATGGGCATCATTCACCAAAACTGTGGTATCGTGATCGAAGCGCACACATTTCCTTCAGTATTGTTTATGTTATATTTGTAAATGATTTCCGGTGCAGTGATCAGAACTGACGGTGAAAGAAGGTAAAAATCAGTTGGTGGGTTAGCTGCAGGCGGGTGAAAAACTGGCGCTTGTCAGTTTTTCGTCATTAACTGACAATAGCGTATGGGAACCCACTAGTTCCTGCTAGTTTTATCTAACGGAGACACTGGTGAGCGTAAAATCAGGGAATTCGTGTTCACACGGAGACTAATCAACAAACGATCTTCCCGCGCATCACTGTCGATTCGCACATCAAAGGGTGGTGCACGAAGGAGCCTCTGGGCAAGTAAAAGCGATAAGAGTCAGATTTCATTTTACTTGAAAGGACATCACGAAAATTTCATCTCTAGCTCAACCAACGTTGAGCACCGTAGGACAAAGTTCAATAGTATCATACAATACGCTTTAGACAAGTGTGGATATGTCACGAGCAAAATTTTGAAGGGTGGAAAAGACCTATCGTGGTTCGTCAACCGTACTGAAAAGCAGCTACGGAAGCCAAGAGAGCTTCACGGCAAATTTAAACTTAGCCAAGGCATCACATATAAACAAAAATTAAACAAAACCAGAATTAGAGTAAGAATGGTTATGCATGAAGCGTTCGACGATTACGAAAGTAAAACTCTCTGCCACATTGACAGAAAAGACTGAAAAGTTTTAGCTTTATCTTACTTCCTTAAACGGATCGTAGCTAGCTGTCCAGAGACTCTGCGAGCATAAGGGCACTAAAGCAGAAAGCGACAAACAGAAGGCCGAAATACTAAACGGCTTTTTCCAAAACTGTTTCACGAGAAAGATCGCACTGTAGTTCGTCCTTTGAATCGTCGCACGAATGGCAAAATAACGGATATCGAAGTAAGGGTATGGCTGTCTATATGTAAGAAAAGTGAATATATTGATTTCATAAACTTACCCCTCACGTGACGTGTACTTGGGTAGGTAACTTACTCAATAGCTGAGCAAAACTGACTGTTGGCGGGCCCTGTGTTGCGCATGCGAACAGTGTTGTGAAATATACTTTTAAACTTCACGAAATGGAAAGTTGGAGATAAAGGAAACGGTTCTGCTGAAATGCCATAAGGAACTGTGCTCAATGAAATCTATATAACTATAACACAGTATCGAGGTACATTATGAATGCTGTGTGATATGAAGTGCAATGTTAAACTAGAAATATCCACAAAAATAAATTACTCCTCTACTCAGAAGAAAGTGACTGTTTGAAATCATCAATACTGTTCACTGAAAATTAATGTGCTTGCTAAATTGACACCTGGAAATTCCGACTACACAATGTTTGCTGAGGAATGCAAGGCTAGATCTGCCCTGAAATAAAAGCAATTTAATTCTTGGACAGCACGCTGTTCTTTGTGTATGGAGTACTGACGTTCTCGAAAGCAAACGCAGATCAGCAGACGCAGCAACTAAAGATAAATACACCACTGGCCGTTAAAATTGCTACACCAAGAAGAAATACAGATGATAAACGGATGTTCATTGGACAAATATATTATACCAGAACTGACATGATTACATTTTCACGCAATTTGGGTGCATAGATCTTGAGAAATCAGTACCCAGAACAACCACCTCTGGCCGTAATAAGGGCTTTGATACACCTGGGCATTGAGTCAAAGAGAGCTTGGATGGCGTGTACAGGTACAGCTGTCCATGCAGCTTCAACACGATACCACAGTTCATCCAGAGTAGTGACTGGCGTATTGTGACGAGCCAGCTGCTCGGCCACCATTGACCAGACGTTTTCAATTGGTGAGAGATTTGAAGAATGTGCTGGCCATGGCAGCAGTCGTACATTTTCCGAATCTAGAAAGGCCCGTACAGGACCTGCAACATGCGGTCGTGCAATATCCTGCTGAGATGTAGGGTTTCGCAGGGATCGAATGAAGGGTAGAGCCATGGGTCGTAACACAACTGAAATGTAACGCCCACTGTTCAAAGTGCCGTCAATGCGAACAAGAGGTGACCGAGACGTGTAACCAATGGCACCCCATGCCATCACGCCGGGTGATACGCCAGTATGGCGATGACGAATACACGATTCCAACGTGCGTTCACAGCGATGTCGCCAAACACGGATGCGACCATCAGGATGCTGTAAACAGAACCTCGATTCATCCGAAAAAATGACGCTTTGCCATTCCTACACCTAGGTTCGTCGTTGAGTACACCATCGCAGGCGCTGCTGTCTGTGATGCAGCGTCAAGGGTAACCGCAGCCATGGTCCTCGAGCTGATAGACCATGCTGCTACAAACGTCGTCGAACTGTTCGTGCAGATGGTTGTCGTCTTGCAAACGTCCCCATCTGTTGACTAAGTGATCGAGATGTTGCTGCACGATCCGTTACAGCCATGCGGATAATATGCCTGTCATCTCGACTGCTAGTGATACGAGGCCGTTGGGATCCAGCACGGCGTTCCGTATTACCCTCCTGAACCCACCGATTCCATATTCTGCTAACAGTCATTGGACCTCGACCAACGTGAGCAGCAATGTCTCGATACGATAAACCGCAATCGCGATAGGCTACAATCCGACCTTTATTAAAGTCGGAAACGTGATGGTACGCATTTCTCCTCCTTACACGAGGCATCACAACAACGTTTCACCAGGCAACGCCGGTCAACTGCCGTTTGTGTATGAGAAATCGGTTGGGAACTTTCCTCAAGTCAGCACGTTGTAGGTGTCGCCGCCGGCGCCAACCTTGTGTGAATGCTCTGAAAAGCTAATGATTTGCATATCACAGCATCTTCTTCCTGTCGGTTACATTTCGCGTCAGTAGCACGTCATCTTCGTGGCGTAGTAATTTTAATGGTCAGTAGTGTAACCTACTCTAAAAAGGTTTGTTTCTAAGAAACAATCTGTGACGTCATGTGGCGTAAGGCACAATGCACATACGACAAAATCTTATCAACTGTACTATGAATTATGGGGGTGGGTATTACGCTAAAGAAGTTCGTTTCTGAGAAAATAAATTCTGGTTGTCGAGAAACAGACAGCACAACGTAAGAGGACTCTAACAATTACAAAATTTTCTCATTACAGTTATTACAAACATACCTTTAGAATTACTCCACAACCTTCAGCATCATTGTATAAATCAGGAGAAAATATTGCAAATGAGTATTCATCCCCATAATGAAGTATTCCATATAGATTCTCCCAGATTCACAAATAACAGATCTCTTTCTCTGAAAAACTCAACTGCTCACTAATGTGCCTAAAAAGAATGTCCCAGCCCTGCACAGCAGACAGACTAGCAAGTCAACCACAGATAAAACTAAGCAAAGAGTCAAGAAACTTATTCACTGCTCATCCAGTGCGCTCATCCACCTTTGTCCCGGTACAGTAAAGCTGAATTATTAACAACAGCAGAAACCATATAAGAATCTTACAAGCGACCAAAGCGAAGAAAAGGAGTTGAAATCGCTTGATAGAGGAAAGGCTACTAGACGGGACGGGATACCAGTTAGATTCGATACAGAATGTGCAAAAGAGTGTTCCTCTCTTCTGTCGGCAGTATGCCGTAGGAGAGGAGCGAAACGTTCCTAATGACTGTAAAAAAGCGCAAGTCAGTCCCGTTTTCAAGAATTAATGTGAAACAGAGGCGCAAAACTACAGGCCTACTTCTCTGACGCCTGTCTATCGTAGAATTCTGGAACATATTTTATGCTCGAGTGACACGACGCTTCTGCAGATCGGAAACCTTCTCTGTAAAAACCAATATGGATTTTAAAAACAACGTGCGTGTAAATCCCAGCTCGTACTGTCCGTCCACGAGCCACAGAATGCAGTAGATACAGGCACCCAGGTAGATGCCGTTTCCTTGACTTCCAGAGGGCGTGCTACACAGTTCCGCACAGCCACCTAATGAACAAAATACGAGCTACGGAATATTAGACCAGCTACCACACCCAACAGACAGGAATTAACTCGTGAAATTATAAACGATGTTCTTCAGAATATCACTAAGTGGGTCTCTGCAAATGGGCTCTCATTAAACTTTGACAAAACACAGTACATACAGTTCCACACAGTAAATGGAATGACACCATTAATAAATATAGACTTCGATCAGAAATCTGTAGCTAAGGTAGAATATTCAAAATTTCTAGGTGTATACATTGATGAGGAGTTGAACTGGAAAAAACACACTGAAAATCTGATGAAGCGTTTGAGTTCAGCTACTTATGCTATTTGGGTCATCGCAAATTTTGGCGATATACATCTCAGTAAATTAGCTTACCACACCTATTCTCATTTTTGCTTTCGTATAGCATCATATTCTGGGGTAACTGATCATTGAGTAAAAGAGTGTTCATTGCACAAAAGTGTGTAATCAGAATAATGGCTGGAACTCATCCAAGATCATCCTGCAGGCACTTATTTAAAGAGCTAGAGATCTTCACTGTAATCTCACAATATATATATTCACTTATGAAATTTGTTATTAACAATCCGACCGAATTCAAAAGTAATAGCAGTGTACATGGCAACAACACTAGGAGAAAGGATGATCTTCACTACTCGAGGTTAAATGTAACTTTGGCTCAGAAGGGGGTTAATTATGCTGCCACAAAAGTCCTTGGTTGCTTACCTAATAGCATCAAAAGTCTGACAGATAGGCATATAACATTTAAAAGGAAATTAAAAGACTTTCTTAATGGCAACTCCTTCTACTCATTAGATTAATTTTTGGATATATTAAGTGGATAATTTCCCCAACTCCCACAAAGAAATAAAATAAAAAAAATATATTAAGTGTCATGTAATATTTCGTGTAATGGAATATCTTGTATAGACACCTTTTATTAACCTGACACATTCCGCATCATTACGAAGTGTTGTATTCATGATCTATGGAACAAGTAAGAAAAAATTTGGTTGAAGAGTTTGTGGCATTTGTGGCAAAAAGAAGACAGCATTTCTCTCTCAAGCTGTTGTCTACAGAGATGTCGCGATGCTAGAAAACCGTAGCGAAATGCTGGGAGTTCTGTAGAGGATTGACGATTGTTGCAGAGAGTGGCAACTGACCCTCCAAATAAACAAGTGTAAAATACTGCGAATACATAGCCAGAAAGAACCTTTTGCTGTATGATAACGCAGCTGCAGCAAAATCACTGAAACAGTTACTTCCGTAAACTTTCTACCAGATCCGTGAGGAGCGATTTGAAGTAGACGGTCCACATAAAATTAATCGTGAGTAAGGCAAATGCCAGTAATGAGATTCATTAGAAGAATTCTCAGGAAATGTAGTCAATCAACAAGTTTGAAATCACTCTTTCAATCAATAATTGAATATTGCCCTTCTGTCTGGGATTCGTACTAGGTCTGACTGAAAGAGGAAATTGAGAAGATCGAAAGGAGAGCGGCAAGTTTCGTTGTAGATTCATTTAGTAAGCGCGATAGCGTCAAGGAAGTGCTCAGCGACCTGCAGTGGCAGTCGTTACAATAGAAGCTTTCTGCATCACGTTGTGGTTCATTGTTAGAATTCCAGGGGCGTTCGTACAGGAGTCAACCAATATCTTGATTCCTCTAACGTATATCTCGCAAAAATATCATCAACATAAAATCAGAGAGGTTCAAGCCCACAGGCTTAGCAGCAATCGTTCTCTCCGCGAACCATACATCACTGGAACAGGGAAAGTGAGAAGTGACACTGGTACACTACTACACTTCACCACACACCGTAAGGTGGCTTGCGTATTGTAGATATAGATGAAGAGGCTTTCTTCTGGCAGGCCACTTATATTCTGTAGTATCTAAAACATCGTTTCGTCATGTGCCAGTTCACTGTTCACGAGTCCAGTCATTGTCCCGGTTTTGATTTCACACATGCTGATATTCCGTGCTTTACTCTCGATGATGAATACGAACACTGACATAACTGCACTTTATCGACAGGAAGGTTGCCGTTTTAATGGTAAAGCGGCACAGTGATGTCAGACCGAAGGAAACTGCTAACGCTCTCGATAAGAGAGCTGTCCACTATGAGACAAAGACACACGCCCACTATCCGTATACACAGTTTCTGCAGCAAAGTGTTGTTCAGGCAGTTCCTTGTGAAGTAACAGTGTAGTAAGCCTTACAACAGAACCTCAGAAACCATAACTGCTGCTTACGCATCTATTGTATTGCGACGTCCCGCACGTTTCAATTAAAGAGACATACTTCGAAGACACAACAGTGAGAAATACAGCCGGAAGAATAAGATTTGACGCACCCTTGAACCTAGCGGAGCATACCCAAAAGTCTGAGTCATACTCGGAGTAAATTTCAAGGAGGGAGCTATTATCGGTTATTGGGATGAGGCACGCTTATTACCCTTTGCATGCGGTCGGAGTGGAAGTTACACTTTCATAGAAGCTGTAAAATCTGGAAAACGACGAAGATTCGAACCACCTTGAGCAGGGATGTACATGTCAACAAACATACAAGAACTTTATGAGTAAGTGCAATATAAAAATTAGTAATGTATTACAAAGTACAGTATTTTGCAAGATGCAGGCATTGAGTGGTTGATCTGGGGGGAGGGGACCAAACAGCGAGGTCATTGGTCCCATTGGATTAGAAAAGCATGCTGAAGGAAACCGTCCGTACCCTTTCAAAGGAACCATCCCGTCATTTGCCTTAAGCGATTTAGTGAAATCACGGAAAAAGTAAATCTGGATAGCCGGATGCGGGTTTGAACCGCCGTCTTCCCGAGTTAGAGTCCAGCAGACTAACCATTGTGCCACGGTATGCAGGAATTAATAAGCGCTGCGCAAAAAATGTAGTTTTAAATTGTGTATGTGAAGAATAAATTTGTATTTTAAATTTAACTGTTGTAACTAGATCCTTAGAAAACCATTGCGACGATATCAAATGATTGCAGTTTATCACTCATGGAAATATGAATGGGACATGCATTTTAATGATCTGTTACATTTCTATCCAGTTATAAGCACGTTACATATTTTTTTAATGCAGGATATTATTTACGCATGTTGAATGTGTTCATTTCATGTTATGAGCATCAGTAAAGGTTTGTATCGTTTTCATAAAAATGTCAATAAAATGTGAGAGGAAGCAACTGGAAGCAGGTCGGCGATGATGGATCGCAGGAAAGTCAAAGAAATCTGTCGCAAGACGAACTGTGAGAAATGAGCAATAAGAAGAATTTTAGACAAGATGCAAGAACTAACCCGATGGACCTTGGCTTGGTAAATTTAGTTCAGTCCCGTGAAAAATCCACAAAGGTCGAATTTTTTCATACGTGCGACACAATCGGAATAATAAGAGCTACTAATCCCTACATCATTGAGCTAGTGTACCCAAATTAAGGAAGGAAGCATAAGTCCCATGTCACAGAATCTAAGAAGCTTAAACATCGAGAGCGCGCGCATCTTTAAGCGCAGTGAACTCTAAAGTTAATCCCAAAGTCTCGGCAAGGATATGTCTGTCGACCGTATCAGCCAAGGAGCGCTGCCTTGCAACTACAATTAATTGTTCTTGGGTCAGAGGCAAAGCTGTGCATGAAACACTGGCTCAGTTTTTTACTGTGAGCTGCAACAGGGGAAAGTGGGCGCTCGGAGCTGCATGCACAGCTGCTGGTAACAGGAATTATTGAGTTGTAAACTAGCAGAGACAGTTTCTCACAACAAACATGGTTGACCAAACGTCGTGTTAAGACTCGCAAAAACGAATCCAATAAAACTTGCAAATGATGCGTGTTATATGTACCGGAAATCGTAAAACAGCGAATGGGAACAATTATGTGTATCAAGATGTCTCACTGTAACATCTTACAAAAACTGGGTTTATACGTGTGAAAGACTTAGCGAATATTTAATTTGTTTGTTTCATGTTGGGAAGTCATATATAAAGTATTCATCCTCTAATAATCTTTTACGTCCCGTGTCCCTTGTAAATTTTATTATTGTTGGTGCACAGTTCAGTTTTGTGAAAGATGGCGAACAGGCAGTGGGCCACTGCAGATTTCAACTTTGTGCATCTGTTGTGGAAAAATTTGTCGAATAATTTACTGCTAAACTTTAGGCGAATGTCATATATAGATTTTTGCTGATTCTCGTAAAACATTTGTTTCGACGGTTTTTGTTCTTTTCCAAAGTTTTCATCTCAGGAATGTCTTCTGTTCGAATAAATGTAACGAATTCATGCTTCAAGTTATGCCTGCATCTATTGCTGAAAAGAAGCAGAAAAAAGAAAGTTGAAATGCTACACTGGGGTCAGGTTTCCGCTGTGTGTGTAGCATAATTACTGCGAGAAAGTTGCAAGAGAAACCCAGTTTACACGACGAAAATTTATCAGATGCGGCGAAAGCTTGTAGAGAAATGTCAATAAGCGCATACGGATTTATATAGTCACACAACGAAGAATAATTATTAATATTAGAGTTATGAGCCACAACCGCATGCAGGATTACGTTGAAACATTAATGGTAAACTCAGTATGGCACGAAAACAAGTGAATAATTTTGATACTGTTCTGTAAGAGTAAGACATAAATTTGACCGGTCTTAGTGTTTGAGTCTAGAATTTTAAATAACCAATGTAGGAACTGCAAAACAATGCCTGCCATCTTGTAAGACAATTTCGTTGACAACTGTGGTCCACACACACAGCATCAGAAACTGCAATTTGTAACGATGTACTAAACTGAGAAGAGCAGGGATTATTTACATTTTAGAGCGCCTAATGAGGTTGCGTTTGTGAGAATTATATGTTAAACGACAACTACATTTCCCTTTTGCGGTCTGTTCAGTTTGAACAGTTATTCTGGTAACAGACTGCTAAAAACAGTTCGCAGTACAGTCATTCTCACAGCTATATGCGGCCGAAGTGGCCGTGCGGTTAAAGGCGCTGCAGTCTGGAACCGCAAGACCGCTACAGTCGCAGGTTCGAATCCTGCCTCGGGCATGGATGTTTGTGATGTCCTTAGGTTAGTTAGGTTTAACTAGTTCTAAGTTCTAGGGGACTAATGACCTCAGCCGTTGAGTCCCATAGTGCTCAGAGCCATTTGAACCATTTTTTTGAACAGCTATATGTATGGATGCGACGTTACTTATTCCATGAATTATACGTTTCCACTAATGTTATGATTATTCCTTTTAGAGTGAAATTGATTTTACTCTTAAGTTTAAACCGCAGATATTACAGCTCTCATGTAAGATACGGCCGCTGTTTCACTGTACAGCAAGGTTTACTCCACGATCTGGATTATGGCCTAAAGAACACAAGTTATTGTCAAACCATGCTATCTTCGGTTACATAAAACAATTTTTTCAAAAGTAAATGCAAGAACATTCTAGCAAAGTTGAAAAACAATGCAGCCACTGCTTAGACACAGTGTAGCGAAGTTTAAAATCTGTGATATTGTCATCTATTTCATTCCACAACCATATCAAGTGAAACCCTATCAAGCGAGGAAGCCATGGTAATTGTCAGTAAATTAGTCTGTTACACATATGTACTCGCATTTACATTAGACAGAATTGGTTTACATAACCAAAGATACAGGTTTTGACAACGAGTTGTCTTCTATTCAAGTCTAGTGATTATTAATACTTGTAAAACTTGATAATGGCCTAATGCCTAAATCTACATTTTGGAATGAAACCTTCTGTAAAAGGTCATGCTAACGAATGGAGTGAATGCTAAGTCAGGGGCCCGCCATTCCTTATCCACATTTTCCAGCAAAATATTCCAGAGCTATTCGTGATGAAATGCATTTGCGCCATGCGCCTTCTTACACTTGCTTAACCCTAGCTAGAGGCGTAGAAGACCCAACGAGGGATGTATAAAATATTATTTCCCGTGCAGCCCTAAGTGTCTTGGTTACCTGAAAGACTTCCTGAACTTTGTAAAACTGGAACGTTACAAATTGCTTCAGTATCTTCACATATTGTTGTATCCAGGCTACGTTGATAATCGTGACAAAAACTAATACAGCGAATACTTCACCATATGGGATGTACGTTCAGTGAAGTAAAAAATACTTATCTTCCTCTTTGCTGTGACAGCTGATTTCATAGATAATCTGGAATTCTTTCCAACTGCAGACCTCACAGGTGATACGTATGATAGTGAACTTTACACATGCACCATTCTAAATAATACTGTTTATCACATTGTTAGAACCGACGACAAACATGGATTCTGCCTCAAAATCTGATGAAGGATTGACATGCTGGCTACAAAAATCTGCCACTATTTACACTAACACTACAATAGGTTAATTGTTATAAACAGACCTTAAGTCACTTACAATTATAAGTTTTACATTGAGCTGACATTTCTGATGGCAAAACACTTCTGATTTACAGTTACATAATTTTAAATACAAAGGTCAGAGTCATTTTTATGTTTCCACAATGAAATACGAGATGTTCAGCTCAACAACAATTTAGTTACTTCTTGCTTTACTTATGGTCTAACTAGTTAATAAAAACAGGGTTCCTAGCATGTACTGTGAGATGGAAGTAAATATGGAATTTTGTAATATATGCAAAACTTATATGGTTATCAAAAAGTTAGATTTATTTACATCTCCTTATAATGAATTTACACTTCTCACATATTAACTTGTTTCTGTAGCTTGTCTTAATATTACATTGAAATACGATTGTATTACTGTCTGATAAATTACAATGCATCACTCTTTGTTTGTGATCATCTTTTCTTCTTTTTTTAATTATAAAAGGGCCATATATTCTAAGTCATTCCTATCAACATCAGCAGTGCGTATCAATACACAGGACATTACTACATAGTTACTATTTTCATAATGTTTCGCTAACATGATTCTTACTCACGTTAGGCTATTTTGTATTATTGTCTTTTGGCCCTGTTTGCTTCTATGATTACATGTACTTACTAGCGAAGTCAATATATGCATCAGATCTTGGCATCACTATTTAGTAAGTGAATATCCTATGTGACTTCCGAAATGGTCAAAATCATTTGTTGTGCTTCTCAACCACATAAAAGATTTGCACTATATAAAGACTAGGCAAAACTTTTACAACTACTGAATCACATGAGTGAGTTGACTTTTTTTCGAAAAACTGTATAATACATAAAACATTTTTTATCTTTCTTTTACATGCCAAAATTTATTGCTGAACAGAATAACATATTTCAAAAGATACAATGTTATGCAGAAAAATATTGTTAAACAAGATGTAGTAAAGTGTGGAGTAACATATATTAACGATCAGAAGACTTTCTCATCAAAATATTACATAATGTGAAAAAAATACTGAACAATCACCCAACACAATTTAGAAAGATATACAGTAAAATACAGAGTACCACTTGTTCAAAATACATACATGACATAGGATACATTTTTCAAAGACAAAAGGCACAGAATAAATAACAAAATGGCATTCAATAACAAATGCAGTAAATACATATGGACTACACAAAATTTAACTTTCCACTAGATTGGTCCCCTTTTTATAAAGAAATACCATGCACAGTGTTTGCTCACTTTTCAAAATTGACTTCTTAAAAGTAGGAAGTGAATGTTTTATGTTCAAGGATTAACTCAAGCTATGTCTCCAAGTTTATTCACAGAGTTCACCCATTTCGAAGATTTGAATATGAGTTTATGTTTAATCCCGCCGAAGACTCAAGAAATCTGTCTTTCTTCTTTATAAACCACCTACCTTACCACAAACACAGAGAATCCATCCTTTTTGCAATAAAACATCTATTCTATCACAGAATCAGAGGATCAGTTCACTTGTTTAAATTGTAAAAATATTTATGTACAAATCTTTAAGTATTAGGAATCATCAATCCTATTTTTAGTTGGTGCATTTCCCTGTAAGCAAAAACATATATAGTTAAACAAAATGATATATCTATTTTTAATAGTTTGCACTTTATAAATTTGAAAGGTAAAGTCTTTTCTCTCTCAGGAACATGTAGTGTTGATCTGTGTTTTTCATGCACAACAGAGTGTATCAGATTTTCAAATAAAATCCTACTCCACATCAATCCTCAACAAAATCTCTTCAATAAGGTTTTGTTTCTCACAGAAACTGGTAAAAAGTAAATAGCTTTGTCACAGACTTCCCAGTCCAAACAATGGTAGTGTCAGTTTGCCTTCAAGTGTATCTGTGTAGTTAGTAGTCAGTCTAGTAATGTTAAGAATGTCTTCACAAAATCTTGTCCACTTAAGAGCATAGTATAAGTAGATGTCTTAAAATTAGAAATGTTAAATGTTATAACTTCACTTCCAAAGTCAGTTCTCACTTTCCCTTCATCTCATCACGTGCTAATGAAGAAAGCATAAGTTCCAGCATTTCATCCTACCTAGCACAGCCTCTCTTAATTTACTGTAATGAGTCTGTACTGATATGTAAGGAAATATCTTCATACATGTCATTGTGTTTTTCAATACTGTCAAATCTCTACAGCCTCAAAATACACTCCTGGAAATTGAAATAAGAACACCGTGAATTCATTGTCCCAGGAAGGGGAAACTTTATTGACACATTCCTGGGGTCAGATACATCACATGATCACACTGACAGAACCACAGGCACATAGACACAGGCAACAGAGCATGCACAATGTCGGCATTAGTACAGTGTATATCCACCTTTCGCAGCAATGCAGGCTGCTATTCTCCCATGGAGACGATCGTAGAGATGCTGGATGTAGTCCTGTGGAACGGCTTGCCATGCCATTTCCACCTGGCGCCTCAGTTGGACCAGCGTTCGTGCTGGACGTGCAGACCGCGTGAGACGACGCTTCATCCCGTCCCAAACATGCTCAATGGGGGACAGATCCGGAGATCTTGCTGGCCAGGGTAGTTGACTTACACCTTCTAGAGCACGTTGGGTGGCACGGGATACATGCGGACGTGCATTGTCCTGTTGGAACAGCAAGTTCCCTTGCCGGTCTAGGAATGGTAGAACGATGGGTTCGATGACGGTTTGGATGTACCGTGCACTATTCAGTGTCCCCTCGACGATCACTAATGGTGTTGGCCCTGTGTGCCTCGGTTGTATGCAATCCTGATTGTGGAGCTCACCTGCACGGCGTCAAACACGCATACAACCATCATTGGCACCATGGCAGAAGCGACTCTCATCGCTGAAGACGACACGTCTCCATTCGTCCCTCCTTTCACGCCTGTCGCGACACCACTGGAGGCGTGCTGCACGATGTTGGGGCGTGAGCGGAAGACGGCCTAACGGTGTGCGGGACCGTAGTCCAGCTTCATGGAGACGGTTGCGAATGGTCCTCGCCGATACCCCAGGAGCAACAGTGTCCCTAATTTGCTGGGAAGTGGCGGTGCGGTCCCCTACGGCACTGCGTAGGATCCTACGGTCTTGGCGTGCATCCGTGCGTCGCTGCGGTCCGGTCCCAGGTCGACGGGCACGTGCACCTTCCGCCGACCACTGGCGACAACATCGATGTACTGTGGAGACCTCACGCCCCACGTGTTGAGCAATTCGGCGGTACGTCCACCCGGCCTCCCGCATGCCCACTATAAGCCCTCGCTCAAAGTCCGTCAACTGCACATACGGTTCACGTCCACGCTGTCGCGGCATGCTACCAGTGTTAAAGACTGCGATGGAGCTCCGTATGCTACGGCAAACTGGCTGACATTGACGGCGGCGGTCCACAAATGCTGCGCAGCTAGCGCCATTCGACGGCCAACACCGCGGTTCCTGGTGTGTCCGCTGTGCCGTGCGTGTGATCATTGTTTGTACAGCCCTCTCGCAGTGTCCGGAGCAAGTATGGTGGGTCTGACACACCGGTGTCAATGTGTTCTTTTTTCCATTTCCAGGAGTGTAACTTCAAAACATTGAAAGTTCTTAACAGTGTATTAATATATGTGAAGATAAACGTATAACTGCCTATCCGAGTGTCCATTTCAGCTCACAATATTGTTCATAAGTAGCAGTGCCACATCTCTTTTTCTCTTACTCACCAACATTGGAAATTTCAAGTTCAGAGTTCGTATATAATTATCACGAAGTATCGTAAGTATTTTTTAAAATAATCTTCAGTAATGTGATAGTGTTGTAGTATAAGTCATAGACAATCATAGACATCAAAGCATAGTATTTTTGCCAGAAGTATAAATGTATTCTCCCTAGCTTCTCTTTAAGTCAACAATGTTATTACAAGATGCAGCTGCAAATTGTGTGGTGTGTCAATGTACTATGCATAAAATTCTTAAAAAGTACGTTTTCCTCCAATATACGGTATAAAAAAAATCAAGGGTAGTAGTAAACTAACTAAAGTATCTTCACCATCAACAGATGTTCCAAATGCATTGCCAGACATGGGGCCAAATATAATCAGTAAGTTTCTTCAACAATCATACAGTCAAAGTCTATGTGTTACACACACACACGCACACACACACGAATGTTCTTGTAAAACTACCTTACAACATGTCACAATAAGAGAATCACAAATCAAGGAAAATATTTTCCCATAGCTGAATGAGATGGCATCAGAGAACAAATGTAACTAAATATAACCTAACTGCAGTACCAGTGTCTAATATATGAGACGTCTGGAACTTGTAATTGAGTCTCATAGACATACACTTAATAACTGATAAACAAGTTGCATTAATATGTTTATGAACCTTCAAGATACATAAAGTGTAGTAAAGGTGTTTGTACAACTCTGTGACATGAGTGTAGCTGCATAAGAAAATGACACATGGCCTTATGTAAGCCACATACATGATGCATAAAGCATATGCTTCTCCTGACATAGAAGGACAGAAAGAAACTCTTTTTAAAATTTCATCTATTATCGTAACATAAAGGAACAAAGAAAAATCAAAGTATATATCAGTGTTTACATTAATTAATAAATTTTGTAGCTTCATTAGGATCACATTTCTGAGACAAAATGGTTTTCCCTATTTGCAGTAGATGAGCTGATATACATTGTGATAAGAATTTCCCACGGCCTCAAATGAGCCAATGCATATGTCGAAGAATTTTTTGATTCCACTGTTTATGAATTTAGATTTTGCATAACCACATAGCCAACTCTGCACTGACTGTGTTTTGACTTACCATCATGTGTTTGTTTTCTTTTGTTGCATTGTTGCTTCATAATTTCCCTAACAACATCCTCACTCTCTGCTGCTCAGATGTATTTGCACAGTGAATATTCTGTTAACTCTTTCATCAATTATGCAGATTGTTTGTCATAGATTATTTCATATGGTGAGAAACATGTGGTGGTATGCAGCAGATGTCTATGATATCCTAAGACTTTTCAATATTTTCTGACAAGTTGATTTGGGCCTTACTACAAGAGACCTTGCACAGGTGGTCTGTTTCCCACTAGTATCTTTCTGTTGGATTACAGAATGGAGAGTAGAGTGAGGTGAAAGTATGTTTCATGTTGTGGTCACTTGTAAACTGCTTGCAGGTTTTGGATGTGAACTGGCTTCTATTATACGAAAGTAAAGGTCTTGGTGTACCAGTAATTGTGGGTTACTCTTAGAATTATTTTCTTGTTGGTTGTGTCCTTTGGGAGACAAATTTTAATGAAGTTCAAGAATGGGTCTACCATTACAAAAATGTAGCGATAACCCCCTGTTGATCTGGGTAATTATCCATATAAATCAACGCCCATGAGGTTCCTTTGCATATCACTCATTACCATCTGTAAATGATCATTATTGGTGTGATTATCAACTTTGACACACTGACAACTGTCACAGGATGTAAGGCACTTTGCTACTCTATGGACAATGTTATAAAAACAGACGCAATTGTGTATTCTTTTTTTAGTGCACTTAAGGATCCCACAATGATCAAACCCATTATGAGTATAAAGCATTTAGGAGTCTGTGTACTTTCCAGGTCAGAAAAGCTGCCGCCTGTCAGGGTCAGGGCTGTGCCTGTAAGAAAGAATCCCCTTTAAAACATGGTATTGGTGTAGTACTTTTTCATGGCCTTTTTCTGCTTATAACTTTTTACCAATTTACTTTTGTCACCATGATTCCGATTACATCTGAGTTGACTGCAAATTCTTCTAATATACTTTTCCTCTTTCACCCCCGTTATATAAATCGTGATGAAGCTTTCTCTTGATTCACATCTACAGCCTCATTTACGTTTTCCACTGTTAGTCTGGTTAAGGCACCAGCCACTATGTTGTCAGTCCCTTTTCTGTATTCCACAGTTAAACTGTTGGAGAAAATAGTCTATCAAGTCATTCTAGTGTGACAGAGTTTGCATTCTTTAATATAGCTTAAGGATTCCTGACCTGTATATACCTTCACTTGATGACCTAATAAGAAATTCCCAAATTCTTTATTTCAGAATACTGTAGTTAAAAGTTTTTTTTCCGAAACAGATTACTATTTCTTATGTTTTTTTAAGTGTCCTACTTGCAATGGAAACTGCATGGAGCATATTAACGCTGTCTATTTCTTTTTCTTGCAGTACATGGACTCCCAATTCATAATCACCAGTGTCAGTTGTAAGGCAAAAAGGGATGGATCAGACAGGTCTGTGTAATATCTCACTGTTATCTAACTGTGCTTTGATGTTATCAAATGCTGATTGACATTAGACATCCAACTCACACACAGTGTTCTTTTTAAGCAATTTATTGAGACATGGTGCTTTTAGTGCTTGTATTTTCATGTATTTGGGAAATAACTCTAATAAACAAAAAATTAGTTGTTTCTTAGTGCTGGAAGGAGGGAAAGAATCAAACGTAGCACATGATCCTTGTCACAGAGAACGCCATCTTTAGTGATATTATGTTTCAGAAACTGAAGATATTTGAGAGCAAATTTATGTTTAGATAGCCTCAATGTCACTCCTCCCTCTCTCGTTTTGTTACCAATTTCCTTTAAGTTTCGCATATGTCTTTTCCAAGTCTTGGCTGAGAGTAAAATCTCATCTGCATATGTAGTCAGTTTTTCTAATGTGTTTTTAAGGCTTCAGTCTGTATTTAATCATCTAGAGGTTTGTTCAGATGTACCAATGTTTTTCTTTGCTTTTCACAGAAGGTCTTCATACTGCCATTGACTTCGCTAATACAGGGACCATTTAAAAGCTCTGTCTTGATTCTTGCCTCTTTTGTGTCAAACCAGAATTTACCCAGCAGAGCTTTCTCAGAATCTGTAAAAATCATATTTGTTTGAACGTGTTGATTTGCCCAGACAAGTTCTTCACTATCCAGAACTTTTAGGACAAACTTTATCTTCAGCCTATCAGACATGGAATTGTTGAAGTTACCTTTACACTGAAAATCAAATCTACAGGACGAGTCTTGTTCTCATTAGAGGAAGTTTTTATGATGATGTTGCTCGAACCACTATTGTTACTGGAAGAACATACTTTGGTAACCATACTTTCCTCAATTTCACCAATGTCCTTTTGTACATGGCTAACTTTAGTTAAACAAGTATCAACACTACTTTTTACAGTTAAAATATCGGAACTGTAATGTTTTTCAGACCCTCTTCATCTAAAATTTAAAACTTTCTTATTTTATCAACGAAAATTTCGCTATTATTATTTGCCTGTCACCTTCAGCTGAAAGGTCATTATTAACTTATTCTACTTTTTTGTTAATCTATTTTATCCAGTATCACACTTCTGCTTTTCATTATCAACAACGTTTATTGTTCTACATTTTCAACAAATTTGGTGGTATTGGTAATATCTATTTCGGCAGTATTGAATTTCCCTTTAAAAACTTTAAGGCCCTCATTCAGTTTTTCTTTAGCTTGCTCTAATCTGTCAAGCTTTCAATCCTGTTGATCAAGCTTTTGACCCTGCTGATAAATTTTTTTACACTCTTTGGTGGGTGACTCATTTAAAAGTTAGGATATCATTTCAATTAATTTATTTTAACCGTTAGTGACCTCCTGATTAGTGAACCCATGAGAAGGAGAACCAACACTATTTGTCTCACACCTTGCAACCCCAGTTTATGATTGATTATCAGTTAAATATATTTTCTGGATTATCTTCACCTCCCCCCCCACTACGGCTTTCACAATTTACTACGTCATACATGATAGTTTTGCATCAGTCAAAATAAACAACTATAAAATAGATTTCGTATTCACTTTTTCTTTCACAAAACCTCCTTTTCCACCTTTGCACTGCTCTTGGCCTTCAAAAAATGTGTTTCCAAGTATCTTCTGTATTCCGACTTGTGGAAACCATACCATGCAGATCAGGTTACACATCGGCTGTGGTACAAAGGTTGTGTATAGCTAGCTGTTGGTTGCTTTGATACAGATGTTGTCATCTGTTTCAATTAGAAATTACATTCCTAGTCAGTATGTGAGCATCCTTGGTGAACCTGAAAATTGATATTAATACCAACTCTGCAGTGTGGCTTACTCTGAATCCCAGCTCCTCCACCACTTTGTAACATTATGCTGCTTCAAAATGTGCTGAAGTATAAAAGACTTAGTCACTGTTCATGACAAAACTAATAGTGTGAATAGTTCATCAGATGGGGGTGCAAATTCGGCGAAGTACGAATATTTACCATCTTCTTCTTTTCTTCGTTGCTGGAACAGCTGATTCTAGTAGATAATCTCGAATTCTTCTGATATGGAGACCTCACATATGATATGTATAATAATCAGTTTACAGATGCATCATTTTAAATAATACCGTTTATTATCTTATTGTTAGGACCGACGACAGAGATAGATTCCGCGTAAAAATCTCTTGGAACACTGATACGTTGCCTACAAAATTCTGCCAGTATTTATAGTAAACACTACAATTGTTTAATTGCTATAAACAGACCAAGTGACTACAATTAGAAGTTTTACATTGAGTTGACAATTCGGTGACAAAATGCTTCTAATTTACAGGTTCATGTTTTTAAATACAATGGTCACAGTAACTTTTATGTCTCTGTAGTTAAGCACAAGATGTTCAGTCTAACAACAGTTTGTTTATTTCTTACTTTACTTGTGGCCAAACTAGATAATAAAAAGAGTTTCACCGTCTATTGAGACATGAAATTAAATATAGAATTTCGTGATATAGGCAGAACTTATGTACCTGGCTTGATAAGCACAAAGTCACAATTGTTTACTTTTCCCAACAATGTCCACATGACGAATTTTACATTTTTAACTTCTTAACTTGTTTCTGTAGCTCTAAATACGTGAAAAGTTTGCGAATATTTAATAGAAATGCATTTGGCTTAATATTACATCGAAGTATGATGGTAATAATGTTTGGCAAATTACTATGCATCACTCTTTGTGTGTGTGTGTGTGTGTGTGTGTGTGTGTGTGTGTGTGTGTGTGTGTGTATGTATGTTCTTGTGAATTACAAAAGAGCAAGATAATCTTATTCATTCCTGCCAATGTCAGCAGTACATTTCAATACATAGGACAGTACTACATAGTTACTGTTGCCAAATTGTTTCCCAAAGGTGATTTTTTACTTATGTTTGGCTATTTTGTATTATAGTCTTGGTACTGTTTGCATCTGTAGTTACAAGTATTTGCTAGTGAATTAAATATATGTATCAGATCTGGGAATCAGTATTTAGTAAATGAATATCCCATATGTGACTCCGGATATGGTAGAAATCAGGTGTTACACTTCAAATCTCACTCAGTTTAAATCTCTTTACAGAATGTATTTAGGAGCAAATGTTTCGTCGAACATTGATAAAAATACAGAGCTGACTTGTGACCAAATGAAGGGGTTTAAACTTAGATGTTTCGATTGCGAGTGCTCAACATATATTCAAGATCTTTGCTTTCAGTGAGAATGTGGTAAGTTATTTACAAGCACTTGACTGAAATTGTGTTAGAGATAACAAAATTCCGTCTATTGCTCATCTTGCATCAAACTTTCCGAGTTTGATTAAAAGTGACATTCAGGGAAGTGACACTGAATGGAGGTTATTGAGAGACTGCAAAAAAGAGTATTGAATTGGCTGGATTCAGGAATCATCATCTTGGACAGTTTCCAGCCACTGGCTGGGTCTGTCGGGCACACAAGCCTCTCCATCGTGTTCTGTCTTCCCACCATTCACCCTCTTCCACCTTCGTCCAGTTCTCTCCTCTTCTCATCACACATTCCTTCACTCCCTTCACCAATCTATCTCTTGGTCTTCCTCTGGGCCTCTTCCCCTCCAGTTGCAGATCAAACATCCTCTTTGGAATTCTTCCCTCATCCATTCTCTTCATGTGTCCATACCACTGCAGTCTTGATTTTTCTATCCTGTCCTGTACTGGTTCCTCCTTTAGTATTTCCCTCACATACACATTTCGCAATCTGTCTCGTCTTGTTACACCCAACCTGCTCCTCTGGAACTTCATTTCACTAGCCTGTATTCTACTTTTGCCGCTTTTGTGCATTACGCATGTCTCACTTCCGTATGCCAATATGGGGACAAAGTAGGTTCGGTATATAATTCCCTTGGATTTCTGTGGTACCTCCTTGCTCCAAATAAGCCCCCTAATGCATTTGTAGAACTGCCCTGCTTTTCTGCACCTTTCATTTATTTCCATTGCGTTTCCCCCCTTACTTTCAATCACGCTTCCCAGGTACTTGTAGTTTTTCCCCTCCACAAGTTATATCCACATTTGGCCTATTCTTCTTCCTTGTTGTGACAATTATTTCACTTTTCCTTGCAGAGAAATGCATTCCATATTGTGCTGCCGTTGCCTCCTACGCATCTAACTCCTCTTGCACCTTCTTCTCGCAATTTCCCCATAACATCAGGTCATCGGCAAAAAGCACTGCTCCCATAAGTCCAACCTCTCGTCCAAGTCGTGGGAGATGGGCAACGGCACAAAGTAGGGGACTGCCTATAGGGGTGATGTACAGCGGGGACTTCGTGTGCCCCAGGACCGCTACGGTAGCTGAGAAGGCCCTATGGGAACCCTCAAACGTGACGGCTAACGGGGCTCTGGTGAAGCTGCGATAGGCCTAGCAAGCCAGTAGTGGATAAATCAACTGCTTTTAAAAAGGGAACATGTCTCGAATCACGGAACGGATTTAAAGGAAACCGACCAAGCAATGGAAAAGGATTACGAGATGGTTTACGACTGGGCACCTTAAACGTAAGGACTCTAACTGGGAAGTTAGAAGAAATTGTAAAAATGATGGAAAGGAGGAAATTGGACATCTTGGGACTTGCTGAGACTAGGTGGAGAGGAGTTGGTGAAAAACCACTAAGTAAAGGATGTAAACTGTACTGGATAGGGAATGAGAGGGGAGGAAATGGAGTGGCAATAGTGGTCAGAGAGGGTCTGCAGGAGGAGGTGGAGGGTATCAATGATCGAATGATAAAAGCCAGAGTACGGGTGAAAGGAAAAAGCATTGAAATCATCCAAGCATATGCCCCACAGGTGGGGTGTACAAAAAAGGAGAAGGAGGAATTTGAAGATGACATGCAAAAGCAGCTAAATGGAGGAAATCAGATTATAATAGGGGACCTCAATGCACATGTTGGCACAGACAGGAAAGGATTCGAGGAGATAATGGGACCAGAGGGCTGGGGGAACCGAAATAGAGAAGGAAAATTGTTGCTGGAATTCTGCAAGAGGAATGGGCTGGCGATCGCAAATTCCTGGTACAAGAAGAGAAGTAGTCACCAAATAACTTGGTACAGTGGGGACTGGTCCCAAACTTCAGTAGTAGACTATGTACTAGTGGATAGGCAGATGATGAGCAGCCTCACAGATGTTAAGGTCATTCTACCTGAGGCCTTAGACAGTGACCATCGCCTGTTGGTAGCCACCCTGAGAGAGAAAAAAGATAGGAGGGCAACAGATATACAGGAGAAAAGGTTGAAGACATGGATGCTGAAAGAGGATGAACGGAGGACCCAGTACCAGACACTGATCAGGAAGAAGCTGCCAAAGGAAGATCAGAGAACAGTGGAAGAAGAATGGGGAGATTTTAACAGGGCTCTAGTTGAGGCAGCTGAGACTGTGTGCGGAAGAACTAGCACAAAGAGGAGAAGTAGGGAAATCCCATGGTGGAACAACGTATGTAAAGAGGCAGTACTTCGAAAGAACAAAGCCTTCAGAGAATGGTTCCAGACCCGAACAGAGGAAGCTAGGGTAAAATATAAGGAAAGCAAGAAAGCAGCACAGACCATAGTAAGGGCGGAGAAGAAGAAGTGGATGGAAAAATGGACAAGAATGTTAGAAGAGGACAGTGAAGGGAACAAAAAAGTACTTTACACCATGGTAAGAAATAAGAGGAACGACAGAAGCGAGTGCCTGAGTATCATGGATAATAATGGAAGAGTTGTGGAGGAAATGCATGAGCTCAAAAAGATTTGGAAGGAGTACTTTGAAGATCTGTTGAATGCCGCCAAGCGGGTAACTAACAGCGATGGAGAGCCTAAGGCAGCAGACGATTATAATAGTGGGGAAATTGATGATCTAACTTGGAATGAAGTGGAAGAAGCCATAAAGAGGATGAAAGGGGGCAAGGCACCAGGTTGGGACGAAGTAACAGTGGATATGATACGAGCAGCAGGAGAAGTAGGAACCCAGTGGCTATACGGAGTGCTGGGGGTGGTGTGGGAGGAGAACAGAATTCCTGAGGATTGGAAGAAAGGAATTATAGTCCCGATCTTCAAGAAAGGGGATAAAAGGAGATGTGAGAACTACAGAGGAAACACCCTGCTATGCCACTGTGGAAAAATCTATGAAAAGATCCTGGAGAAGAGAATAAGAAGCAGTATTGAAAGTAGACTGCAAGAGGAGCAGTACGGTTTCAGACCGGGAAGATCAACAACGGACCTCATATTTGCGGTAAGGCAACTGCAGGAAAGGCACTATGAGTACGGGAAGGACTTAATCATGGCCTTTTTGGATATTGAGAAGGCGTATGACAGTATCTGTAGGGACAAGCTCTGGGATGTGCTGAACGCAAAAGGGATAGATGAAGAGATAACACAAAAAGTCAGAAAAATGTATGAGGGAAGTGAGAGTTGTGTGAAAGTGGGGAGGGAACGTACTGCATGGTTCATGCTGGAAAATGGGCTGCGACAGAGAAGTGCACTTTCGCCTTTGTTGTTTATTATTGTTATGGATGAAATCCTACAGCAAGTATCAGATGCAATTGGAGATCATAAAATGGATTCAGGAATGCTGCCCACAAAATGACACAGGGAGATGGGACACGTATGTCACCCAAGCCATGACGTTGTTGTTGTGCTTACTCCATTCGTTGGTCAGTGTTGAAAGAGTATTTTCGGCAGTAAACCAAAGTAATAACAGAGCACTAGCACGATAATCGGACTGGTATATTCCAGAATCAATACAAGGTTTCTATCCTGTTGTGGCTTTCTTATTGGCATGGAATTTCTACGTGTGATGATTAATTAGGATAGCTTCTGAAATGTTGCTTTGTCTTCTGAAATTTCAGGTCCGCCAATGACTTCAGTCGGTGTGGATATAGCTCTGTTGTACAGACTTCGTCATAACAAATATGCGCTTATTCAGATAAAGGTTCTGTTATTGTACGATCCACATCCCATATATTGGATTGTACTACAGGTATTTTAACTGCAAACCTTCACAATGGGTGACTTACACATTGTGTCAACTAGCTCGGTTAGCATCTGATAGACTTATCTTTAAAAACGGGTACCTTGTAGCAAACATTTTGCTATGAAAGCGAGAGAGGAGTGATGGGAATGGAGTCAGCACAGAGGGTTATATTCCTTTTGCCGACAGGCAATCTCTATGGAAGTAAGATTTGTGTTAGATACCGTGCATTGTCCTCTCGTGCTACATATTTCAAGTTCGATTTCAATAAAATTATGTAAAGTTCCTTATGCCTCTTAAATAAGCATAGATATTTTGCTTGATATATAAGATTAGAAACACTCTTTGTTCCACGTATCCATGGAAATAAGACAGTCATAATACATAATATGCATTTATATCAAAACAAAGTAGGTAATACCTCTTTCACCGATCCTAAGTGAAATACTCGTCTTGGATGTGGTGTAAGATGAAAAATCTTAAACATTTTGTCATTTGAGAGTGACATTCCAAATTATTCTAATTCGGATGTTTGTGTTAAGAAACAAAGCAACAAACAAAATACCATTGAATATCAGGGATTTTCAAAGTTCCAATTATGGGTGCATATGTAAATTTAGCGAAGTGGTTCAAAGAGTACTGAAGTGATTTGTCTGCTATGACCAGTGGAACATAGTATAGTGACTCACATCATATGATAACAGAGCAACGCATTAGCATGAAGTTTTGTTGCATTTTGAGAGAAAGGGTTACGAAGACTCAAGCAATGTTGGCGTCTGATAAAGATTGAGTAGGTAGATTTGCTCTCCATTTGCGCTCGCGAGTGGGCAACAACCTGTTGGCGATTTTATTGACTCGTATGTCAGATCAGGGTGGTTCTGCTAGTTCAGTTCGGAAGGTGCACCGTTCTCTGCATCACATTTCGAAGGCCATTGTAAATCTTTCAGATCATATAATGCTGCAAATAATCTAAGTAGAAGTGTAATACAGAGTGGGCAAAATAAATCTTGTCTGGAAAAATATCACGCCTCTTAAGGTAGGCAAACCAACTTGCATCATCTGTCCTGGGTACAGGTATTATATGTTGGGTGACCTAACTTAAAGCGCATGAAATATTTTTCGAGCCAGTTTAATTCTGTTCACCTTCTATATCGAAGGTGAGGTGATCGTTCATTGAATACAGAATCTAATTAGAGGGGAAGATGCACACCGATCCAGAATGATAATTTCGCTACACTAGCATCGATGAGAGCTGCAGTCATACACAAAAACAGACGGAAAGGTACACGCGAATTCAGAAAAACGAAAGAGAAACAATGCAAAAAACAAATAATGAGATCAGCAGTCCAAAATAACAATACTGTTCATAGAATGACTCGTCATTTTACTTGCATAATTTTACAGCATGAGTGACACATAGATACTGGAAAGTGACTTTCTAATGAGTGTGAAAGTAGGGAAATGTTAGGTAACGATGGGAACCAAATCACTTTAGTTCTCAAAATCTGATAATATTGAAAGATATGACGCCAATGCAGTGTAGGAGAACGTCAAACAAAGCAGATGAAATGGAAATGCACATTCGTATTTAAACATCAAATGGATCTTCCAAATAGCTTTTGTTACCACAATTGAACTTTGAATCACTGTAAGCTTTTATATTATCAATTTTATAAATTCAGCGAATTTAAGGAAGCAAATATTTTTTTAATAAATCTGATAGTTCGATCACAACTATATCGCAAACATATGTTTATACAAAATTTTTGGAAAAAATTGGCAAGAATTTATTGTACTGATTATTATTTTGCATAACTGTCCCCATAAAGTAAACAAAACTGGGAATCAGTAAGGAAAACTATTGGTCACCGGAAAACACTCTCTTGGTTCGGCAGGTAGAACATCAGCGTCAGTGGCGTGTCAGTGTATGATATGCTATCGTAGGACAACACATCACTTGCCGGAATTCCATTGTTGGCACTCTTAAGAGGCAGCAGTACGGGCTGTTCTTGAGTACATCTCACCTGGACTGATGGAAGACGCATCTCTTCATTTGCGTCAAATAACACGGAATCAGCATGATGGATGGCCTGCGCGTAATGCCATTGTGGAAGGAAATGCACTAAACCAACAATTCCCAAATTGATGGATAGAAGGGCAGTCCTGCTCAGAGATTTTTAACGCGGTTGCCGAACCTCATCCCCATGGTCTTTTCTGTCTTAGGACGTGTGAAAAATATGGTGTATCAGCAGGTTCCAACAACAATGGACAACACGAGAGCCCATATTACCAATAAATGTGCTGTAATAACATTGACAACAATGAGTCGGTCAGTGCTGGAGCGTGCACAGCAGTTTTTCCATGTAAACAGCGATCTCTTCGAACATACAATGTAGCGTTTCTGCCGTGAGGAATGTGGTTGCTAATCGGCGTTCATTTGGTGTGTTCCTGAGAAGATATATGTCTTTAGATACTATTGTATGGTTGTGTAATCGCTTCACAAAGTGCAAAAGTTAATTTGTTACGTAGTCATTAAAATTTTCCAGTGACAAGCCCTGTATGTGTCATGTATCATTATGTAATTGATGTTCAAACACGTACAACTACCATTTACCCATCTGTTAGATCCTTGAACAGCCATTAATAATTTTTATCCTGAACGGTGATATCTGGTTCTTCGTTACGGTCCAAGTGCGGTAGTAAAAATCGATAATATACGAACGAGAAAATCCTTTACTTATTTTCCATTGTGTGTGACTACTCATCCGTATTGTTTCCAGTCCACTTGATGAGAGTGTAAACAGCAGTAAGTACATCGTTTGTCGCATCTTAGTACCTCAATCACATCGCTACTATGAGCAACGTGGAGTTCACGCTTCCATCTCGGGATGTGCAATAGCGGCGCCTTTTTTTAATTTCAAGCGTCAAATTCGCTTCGAAATTTTTCATGATGAAATTGACGTACTGCGATGCAAACAAAGCCATTCTTTTTGTGATCTTTCATGCTATTCATTGCATAACAAATAATAATATATTTAAAAAACCTAAGTTTGTGTCGAAACTAATATTTACTTATGTTTCAGAATGTCTCGTAGTATTTACCTTCATGAGCCCCTGCCTTGCATTCATACCCGAGAAAGTCGTTTTTAAATGTCCGTTATTGCTCCAGAGAGCTTTGTGCTGAAACATGTAAGTGGGCCACCCTATATGTAAAAGGCGTATGATTTGGAAATTCATATACATACGGCTTTGAAAAATAAACCAGATACTCCCTGTAAAGTCGCACACAGATATTATTATCAAGAAATTCATAAATATAGGGCCTGGTTTTAAAAAAATGAGCCGGCTAAGGTCAGTGCTGGAGAGCTATAAACAGGTAGCGGAAAATGTATTCCTCTACAACATTTGTATTCTTTTTGGCCGCTGACGCACGCCTTCGCGATGGCGTTCGACTCGAAGGAAGCCGGTTTGAATCCTAGAGCAGGAAAATATTTACACCTCCAGTATTTGGGCGTTATGTGGATTACATTCTAAGCTATTTGCCAAACAGTATTCGAGTGAGCGCACGTGAAACTCTACTCGAGATGTGGCTCACTGTAGATCTCAGTTCTTTCTAGCCGATTCCAGGAAGCTGAGAATGGGAAAGGAAATTCCCAATGAGAAAAAATACAATAATATATTTTTCTTTTTAATTTTGATTCTTGAAGGCAGAGTGGACTGTTTGAGATGGGGGCCATTTTCAAGTAGAGACCTTTCCAGTCACATCCCAGCAAACAGGAATTGGGGCAGGGAGTGGCGGAGTAGCGAGGAGGATTCCAAACTGGGATTATATAAGATAGGAGTCAGAGTTCCAGCATGGCCACGACAGAAACCTCGCAACACTGTTGTAGAGTCCAGAGGGAATGGACTCCACAACATTATGCAGTATTTGAAAAACAAAACAAAAAAACAACTGCAACTAATTGAGCTAAAGAATACGTATTTTTGTTTCAGTCCTTTGACATAAAATGGAGATATATTCTGTAAAAGAAAAGTAAAAACCGAAGTGCCTCAAAGTGATTAGCGCCTTCACGCCCTTTTGTGTCGTTTCTTCGTCACCAATATGTAACTCATAATTACTGGTCAAAGATGTATTAAGTTCTCCCAGGTATAAATAGTACTCATCTTTGAAAACAAATGGAAGCTAATTTAAAAGAAGTTATGTTTGTAAGGAATACTGCTATCTTTAGTGTTATGACAATGCCATATTGTATTCCTTACATATCGCTGGTTTCTGGAAATCACGAAGTTGAGCGCCCTTTTCACAGGAGGAAGCACTATCTTTGTGCATAACGTCAACAGTGCACCAGGGCTACAGGTCACGCGCCGAGTTAGTGTGCGTAGAGTAGCTGGAAGGATTTACTAGAAAGCATGATTAAGTGTTGAAAGTTTTATGTTGATTCGTACGAGAAAATGGTTAAGTAATTTAGTTACTTCGCTGAAAGACGCGCGGGATTAGTTGAGATTGTGGTTTAAGCAGTATCGTGTTTGTAACTTTCGTGGAGGAACATATTTATTACCTATTTAATTAATGTGGAAACACAAAGTAGCATTGTGAATGTGAAACGTGCTTAAATGTTAACGGAAGAATGGATCAGTTTAGGCATTGATAGGGAAGTGTGTTACGTCCTTAAAGAACAATAAAGCAAGGTGATTTCACCTGAACTGCTAATGTTTAAAAGTTAAAATTTTTATTTTTCAATTGAGTAACTTTAATATTTGAAACGACACGTGTTCGTATTACATAAATGGTGAAATTTATTTCGTAACGAAGCGTGCTCTCTTAGTAAAGCTACAAAACTCGAGGCCTATTTCAGCAAAAATAAATTAAGAAACAATCTATATCACTAAGGGGCTAAAATGGTCTCACATTCCCAGTTTCAGGTTGTCTATCTAACTGCTTACAGGGGATCTAAACATTTTTCAGTATTTCATGTAACAGTTGAATTTAAGAAGTACACATTTTATGTTAAAGGTTTATATTGAAGTTCAGTTCTTTAAATAATTGCAGGTATGGTGTTAAGTGGTCGTGGAACTACTTGTTGTGTCTGTTGTGGTCTTCTGTCACCAAGACTGG
Organism: Schistocerca americana; assembly: GCF_021461395.2. Taxonomy (NCBI): domain Eukaryota; kingdom Metazoa; phylum Arthropoda; class Insecta; order Orthoptera; family Acrididae; genus Schistocerca; species Schistocerca americana. Next base: position 246,428,848 of record NC_060124.1, on the reverse strand, counting down.
TTCAATGCACTTCATTACACTAGTCTATTATGTGGAAGCCTCTTCATTTACGATCCCTTCTTTTACTCGAGTTACGCCACAAATTTATTTCCTCCGGATATCAATATCATCGGCAAACCTCATTATTTTTGTTTCTTCTCACTAAACTTCAATTCCTTCTCCAAATTCTTATTTCGTTTGCTTTACCTTTTGCTCAGTGTGCAGATGGAGCCACATCGATGGTAAGCTACAACCTTGTATCGCTCCCTTCTCAACTACGCCTTCTCTTTCAAAGTCCTTCGATCGTTATAATTCCAGTCTTATTTCGGCACAAGTTATGTGTAACCTTTTTCTTCCTTTTATTGTATCCCTCCTACTTTAAGAATTTCAAAGAGAGTATTCCAGCCAACATTGTGAAAAACTTTCTTTAAGTCTGTAAATTCTATAAAAGAAGGTACGTTTTCCTTTCTTTAACATACCTCCTAAAGTAAGGCGTAGGGTCATTCTTACTTCGCGCGTTCCTACGTTTCTTCGGAACCAAATTGGTCTTTTCCCAAGTCGGCTTCTACCATTTTTTCCATTCTTCTGTAAGTAAATCGCGTCAGTATTCTGCAAACATGGCTTATTAAGCTAATAGTTCGATAATATTCAAACCTGTCAGTTCCGGTTTTCTTTCCCATTGTTATTATTATCGTTACAGCACACGTTACAAGCCTTTATCAGACCACGCGAAGCATTTATGAGTACTTGTTCTTCCTGTTCTTCCAGTACTCTTTCATTCGTTCGCTAAAGGTCCTCTTCCTTTCTTCGGTCCACTTTGGTCTTTGGGCTTTAGGTGCTGTCTTTTTTGATATTACTTACTACTTTTTAGCTTTGTGTCTGTAGACGCTTTTGCATGTGATGTCCGCTGAATCTACCTGTGCTTTTCCCAGATGAATTATGGCTTGTGCCATCCAAGGTGTAGTGATTTTGAGAGTCTGTATGTATCTGAGTATTCTGTTGGTGAGTCTGGTCTGTGGGAGCCTTCTGATGTGGCCGTAAGACTTTAGTCGGCTTTTTCTGATGCCCGCCGTGAGGTTGGACAACTTCTCTGTGTTGTCTTTGGAGTGAAGCCTGCATCCTTCGTCTGTGAGTTTTGGTCCAAAAATATTCCTGATGATTTTCTTTTCCTCTACCATTGTAAGTATTACACTCTTCTTGTAGTTCGAAGACACTTCCTCTCTCCTCTGTGTCTTGCACATGAGGTGGAATGGTTTTGGCATGACTGCCTGTCCCAAGGACTTTAGTAATTCCGAGACAGTGTCGTCTACTCCTGAGGTCTCGCTTCGACTTAGATCTATCAGTATTCTGTCAAATTTAGTCTTGCAATATCATATCTTCCAGCTGGTCTTCACCTATTTGCCGTTCACTTTCTATAATATTGTTTTCAAACTAAAGCCCTTTGTAAAGGTTCTCTACGTATTCCATCGATCATTCAGCTTTACATTCTCTTCTAACTGATGTCATTTGAGCTGTCGATATAGGCACAACTGCCTCTCTTATCGGCAAGGATATCTTTATCTTCCTACAGGCGATACCTACCTGTAACACAGATATACATGCTCCTGCAGCCTTCTAGCCATTACTGCGTAGTCATTTTGCACTTTCTGTCAATTTCATTTTGTAGAAGACTGTGTTCTCTTTCCCCTACTTCATTTCTTGCTTTTCCTATTTTCTCCTTTGTAAGTAATGTTAACATAAAAATCTAAGAATTAATTTGTTGTTTAGTTTGTGATAACAAAACAACTGCATCTCGGGGATTATGTATTGCCACTGCATTGAACGTGGTTTGTTAATGTAGAGAAGTCCTCTTCTCAACGGAAGATAAATTTGTCCTAAACAGTTAATGCTCAATAATTTTTAGTGAAGTGCTACTGGTAAAAAGGACAATAATAAATAAGTAGAATTTTAAATTATCGATGAGAGTAAAACATTTTCTTGGATGACTGGTGCGAAATCTGACGCATGCAGCAAGTTGATATTTGGAATAAAGTTTGTTGAAGAATTTGCTGATATCAGCTACGCAATACAGTTGGTCAGTTATAAGGAAGTACGTGTTTCAGCATGTTTGGAAATTTAATCCTATGGGGGTAAAATAGTGGGTGAAAGCTTTCTTTAACAAATATGTCATTATTAAAAACTACTAAAGTAATTTTAAAGCTTTATCTATGAACATGGTGTTTGACTTCTCGGTTGCAAATAAAAAACTACGTTAATTTTATGGTGTTTCTTCCGAGACTGTATTACCTTCGTAATAATAAAGAATAACCGCCTTCAGCGCCAAATAGTGATTTTATAAAAATGCATTATGCATTTGGCTTGTTTTGAACTGTGTCGAAAATATGCTGAGTCAAAATGTTTCTGCAAATATACTGTTTAATAGGAAGTGTTTATCTGCACATAAACATTCTCGAGAACCATACACCTACAATTCAAAACAGCCCAGATCTAAAATAAATGACGTAAAGTTGATCTAGACTGTGAAGGCACCTGAAGATAAGCCCCCGAGTCTCGAAATGCATGGTGCATTTTAATAGTATCACGAGTTGTGGCTGGAGGCGATTGTTCTTTATTATTTAAAAAATGCCTGTTTCCGTGTTTTCGGAAACTGAACCCCTCATGGTGGGAAACGGGGGATCATATTTTTTAGGAAAATATTTTATTAAGAAAGAATTTTTTAACTTAAATACATGAAAATTTAAAATTGGCTTTGAAGTTAGAAATGAAAAAGTACATAGTTCACTGTTTTTGGGAATTCAACCCCCGAGGGGGTAAAATAGGGGGGTGCAACGTTTTATGAAAATATTTCATTGCAGAAGTATTTTTAAAGCTAAATCTTTGAAAACAGATGTTTTGTTTCTCGGTTGGAGATGAAAAAATACAAGTTGCACTGATTTTGGAAATTTTGGCGTGAGACTGATTCACTGGCTGATCATCGTCCAGCCTAAACCGCTAAGGACAGAAACTTGAAGTTTGGAGAGGATGTAGAGCTTATACTGTAGGCATAGTCTAAGAAAGGAATGCCTGAAATTCCATTCCTATGGGGACGGAACAGAGGACGAAAGGATTTTTGAAAGAATATTGCTATTAAGGGAATTTTGAAACTAGAACCACAAAAATTGGTGTTTGATTTCTCAGTCAGAAAATAAAATTAGCAGTTTTTTTGGAAATTCAACCACTAAGGGCCTAAAACAATGGTGAAAGCTTTTTGAAAATCAATAATTACTAAACAACTACTAAAGGAATTTTTAAGGCTACAACTACGACAGATGGTATTTGACTTCTCGGTTAGAAATAAGAAAGTACGTGTGTCAGTGTTTCTGGAAATTCAACCCCTAAGTGAGTGTAATAGGAAACGAAAATTTTTGAGAAAATACTTTGTTACCTCAAAAAAAATGCTAAGCTAAATTTATGAAATTTGGTATTTCACTTTTAGATTAGATGTAAAGAAATATTTCTTATGGGATGAAAGTTATGGGAATATCTCCACAAGAACGCAAAAAATACGATTAACAAAAGCTTTGGACTCTAGATACCAGAGTCGCCTTTTGCTCAGAAGTACATCCGGAAAGGACCTTGATTATGGAGCGTTAATTAGCGTGAAAAGCTAAGAACATGTGGCAGTTTGTGAACAACTTAAAAATTCGATTAAGTAAATAAAACAAGGAAATAAATCTCAGCAGACCATACAGTTTATGCCATCGAAGCAGCGATCGCTAAGCTACTAGTTGATACGTTTATTTAAGGTCGATTAAATCGTGGTTTTTCTTCTTTCTATACACTGAATACCATGGTAAACTATCATTCCCCTCTATAACTCTGCTTAAACTTACATATAAATATAAACGTCTACTTCATTTGTAACATCTGCGGGACCAAAGGAAACTGACATAAAATTCAGTAAATTTTAGTTTTGACGTTCAATTAAACTTTTGAAATTAATTTGTGTATTAAGCTTTAGTATGAGCTGCAGAAAATGGATCTTTATTATTTTTAAATTTAAGGCATAGAAATTTAAATCAGTTTTTGACATAACTCTCAGATAACAAAATAAAGTACCGTGCTACAAATTATTTAAGTACGGGGGTAGGTCAGTTATTATCCGCAAAGTAGTTAAAAAATTTTACTGTAATCAAATAGGAAACTTTCAAGACCATCATTTTTCGACATAGTCCCCTTGTGTTTCAACGCACTTGGTCCATCGATGTACAAGCTTCCTGATGCCTTCATAAAAGAAGGTTCTCGGTTGAGATGCGAGCCAGGAATGAACCGCTTCTTTCACTGCTTCGTCCGAGGTAAATCGACGGCCCTTGATGGATGTTTGAGTGGACGAAACACGTGATAGAAGGGGCAAGATCGGGAATGTATGGAGGATGATCCAATACTTCAAAATTGAGATTCTGGAGCGTTTCAGCAGTGTGGGCAGCAGTATGCGGACGGGCATTGTCGTGCAACAACACAACACCTTTTGACAGCAATCCTCGGCGTTTGCTTCGAATTGCAGGCTTTAGCCTGGCAGTAAGCATCTCACTGTAACGAACACTGTTTATTGTTGTGCCCCTTTCCCCATAATGTTCCAGTACTGGATCTTGTGCGTCCCAGAAAACCGTAAGCATCAGTTTCTTTGCTGACGATTGGGCCTTGAACTTTCTCTTGTACGGCGAATTTGGATGTTTCCATTCCATAATCTGCCGTTTACTCTCCGGCTCGTAATGATGGATCCGTGTTCCATCACCAGTAATGATCCTGTCTAAGAAAGTGCCCCCTTCGTTAACATAGCGATCCAAATGTTTTTTGGAGATGTCCAAGCGCGTTTGTTTATGCAACTGTGTTGAGTTGTTTTGGAACCTATCTTGCACAAACTTCATAAAATCCAAGCCTGTTGTGGATGATTTCGTAGGCAGAACCGTGACTAATTTGCAGACGATGTGCCACTTCGTCGGTCTAAGAGAATCGTTTCACGTGAACGCTCAATGGTTTCTTAATTTGTGGCGATAAACGGTGGTCCGGACCCTTCATCGTGCGAAACACTTGTGCGGCCATTTCGGAATTTTTCAATCCATTCGTAGACACACGGTTGTATCAGAACTCTGTACTGTACCGAATGTCTTCGGTACCGAAAGTCTTCGATGAATTTCGGGCCCTGATACGCCTTCCGACCACAAAAAACGGATTATTGAACGTTGCTCTTCTTGGTACAAAAAGACAACGGAGCAGCCATGATTAACAGCACGGCAGCGATAACGAAACTAATCTAGCAGCTTGAAAACTGCAAAGATATAACAGCAAATAAACAAAGCATGCGTCATCAACGTAAAACGACAGTACTACCAAAACCAACAAAAATATAACTAAATTACGGATAATAATTGACTTATCCTCTTAGTAAATATGAACCAGATTACTCAATTTAAATGATATTTTAGTTTCCAGTATTACCTGTCTCACACGAGTTCAAGTAACTATTGGCTCCATTTGTGTTTAGTATAGTGGGGGACTCAGCCATTGAGATGTACAGGCGTATTGGTAGCGGAGGAAAAATATTTGTTTATATGACGGTGGTCTTGCACTCTAATGAAAAAGCCATTAAGATTTGCTTTAGGAATGGCCTTGAACTCACAAAACTTATTTATCACTACTGTATTAAGGCAAATATTGTCTAATTTAATGATAAGTCAAAGGTTTCCGGAAGCTCCGATCTCAATGCTTGTACTCCTTTGGCCTTGAAAGGCCTTTTGACATAATAGTAGCAGTTAATTCTGGCTTTCAGGAAGGGCTACGAGCCTGAGCAGTTATTTCAGAAGCAATAATGCCACTATGTTCCAGTTTAAATTTCTTTTGTGCAGGCAAACTTGTTCTCGCCGCATATCGTTTTCAATGAGCGCCCAGACCTTGGTGAAAAGTTTGGCCTCCTGCCATCTCTGTTCTGGTTTTCATTGACTAATTTTCTCACGAAAATCAATTTTCTCCTTTACACGCATTACGGGTGATTCTGTTATTTCGGCCCTTCGAAAAATCTTTCGATGTGAGTACATATTTGCGTCATTCAGTGCTTTTAGCTCCGCAGTCTTTATTTCAGTCGTTATTTTCGTGTCTTATTGTACCTAAAATAATTCAGCAATCAGAAAACTTTATTATTAGAGGCTGCAGGCGATAAATACACCAGGATGCACTCACACTACAAGTACGTCAGCTCTGCCTGTTCTCAAAACTGTAACTGGCAACTCTTCATCAACAATCAGCTCTCACAAGAATGATGCAGCACAATAAATGAGCTCATTTCATTCAGTAGTAGCTCTTTGACAATACTGAATGTATTAAACAATAGTATCTGAGCCAGTTTACGAAACTAAACTCCAGAAATAAGTAAACAGTCAAAAACATCGGGTGCGTCTAATAATGTGGCCTGGGATTGTGTAAATGAGAGTCATTATAACATTTAACGCAACTGGAGCTATTTCATTTGGAAAGAACGGATATATGGCATCAAACTCTTCTGCAAGAGACACACAATCGAAAATTTATCAGCATCGACAATCACCGCCTATGGATAAAGTTTATTGAGCTTACATTAAATCGCCAATCGTCCCACGCTTTGTGAGCAAATGTTACCTGTTTCACCCCTCCTAACTTTTCCTTTTTTCATCTACGGGAATGAAAAGTTATCACAACTGCCAGTCGAAATGAACCAGCCTCGTTGAGTAAATATTGACTCAGTTATGGCCCTCATTGATAAAAAAATCTCGTTAAAAAAAAAGAGGAGAAATTTGAATGGCCGACCGTCGATCGGAATCATATCGAAGGCAAAGCATTGAGGGGTGCATGCGTAAAAATAGCGAATGACCACCGGCTTTATTTTCCGGCAAAGGGCCACTTGCGCAAATATAAATCGAGCAAATATTTACCGGCCACACAGCACCAAATACATTTGGATTCCGCACTCAGTGAGGAGCTGATGTGTGATGTGCTAAAGGCTGCGTTCCCGAGGACAAACGAACGATACATTTTATTTTCAGTTATCCACCGCCACAAATGCCCGGATGGGTATTATCCTTACTGGGGCGAGCGTCGATACGGTAACGCGGAGGTTTCTATAGGGTGGGAGCGCCAGAGGAGCCACAAAGCCAGTCCGAGGAGAGCGGGGACCGAGAAATGAATCCCGCCCGTTCTTTACGGATCGTTAATCTGCTGGATAAAGAACAATTAAATCCAGTAGATGGGGAGGTATAGAGCGGGAGTGAGAGAGAGAGAGAGAGAAAGAGAGAGAAAGAGGGCCGCGGAAGAGAAAGAAGGAGGTTCTCTTTCTTTTTTTTCCCCTCCGCCTACATCGCTTTTTCACGGCACGGAATGCCGTTGTGTGGAGACGAGAACAATGAGATATTTACCTCCGTTTGATTTGCATTTGTAACGGTTTATTCAGCGCGGTGCGGCGCCTGCAACGCTTGTCCCTCGAACGAGGAGATTTATTTTGGTGGCCGCTCCCAGGCGACGGCAGGCGGCAGGGAAACTGCGCAATAGCTCATGAAATCGTTGAGTGATGTTGCCGGAGGGAGAATTTTGTGGTGGGGGGTGGGGGGTGGAGGGAGGAGGAGGTGGAACGGAGAGCTGTGGGGGGAGGATGGAGAGTGAGGAAAAGTGTGGAAACGGTGAGAGAGAGACGGCGCACACGCCCCCAAAACGCGGCGACGCCGCGCGGATTCGTGGTTCCGCACTCTCGGTCCGTTTGGAGTGAGCGATTGCCTGCCCGCTTTGCTTTAAAAAGAAGTAATTAAAATTGAGTGGGCGCCGTAATTATGTGCGTAAAATACAGCGCGGGCGGTCCGTCTGGGCGGAGGAATACGACAGCAAGCGAGAGCGGGAGCCGGCGTTCCGTAGCGAAGAAACCGAGACCCCGGCCGGGTCTGGAGCGCCTGCTGTGTCGTGGCGTCGTGTTTATAGCGTGATACATGATGTGCCGCAGGCAAACAGTTAGCTCAGAAATTCCACGAAAATTCTGTCAGCGCGAAGATTCGGCAATTATTTGCCACTACGCCGCATTTGTCTTCCTGATAACATTTCCGTGACTTCCGTTTATTCACATAACTTCCTCCTCCTCCCCCCCCCCCCCCCCCCCCCCCACATCCCCAGTATTCCTTCAGAACTACATACCAAAGCGAGTGAAAGCTCCCTCAGGCCGAACTCCAGGTGTCTACGATCAAGTGTAATGATCTTCAACAGTGGGAAATGTCAAAAGGCGTACTCAGCGAAATAGCACGGGAGTGCTGCTGACTCACAATCCCTAAAAAAAAGAAAACTCCCACCTTGTCCCGCTAAACGGACAAACGGATCAGTTCTGTATGAATTTGAAAAAAAAAAAGAAAAATGTACTTTTTCAGGGTTATTCTTTATCGAAGTAATTCATATATCTAAATACCTTTAAAACTGATGCTGAAACTGTTCTCAGTTTTATAGTAAACACTTATCGTCTCGACATTATATGTTTCGAGATACAGCGGCGACAATGTTATGATTTAAATCCTTCATAGTTGTCGGATAACTGTCTTCTTAAGATGACCATAGAAAAATGAATCTGGGGAAATCAGGTCTGGTGAGCTTGGAGGCGATAGATACGAGGGTCACTCCAAAAGAAATGCACACAATTTCTTTAAAAATCCATCTTTTATTCTACATGTTTGAAAGTTTTACAGTGTGTAGATACATACTTTAGGAACAATATTTTCGCTTCTCCACATAATTTCCATCCCTCTCAACTGCCTTAGCGCCTGTATACCCGCACGGTAAAATTCTGGGCCAACCTGTTGGAGCCATTGTTTGGCAGCGTGCACACGGGAGTCATCATCTTCAAACCTTGTGCCCACGAAGAGTGTCTTCCAGTTTCCCAAAGAGATGATAGTCACATGGAGCCAGGTCAGGACTGTAAAGAGGGTGTTTCAGTGTTGTCCATCCCAGTTTTGTGATCGCTTCCATGGTTTTTTAAAAAAATGTTCAATTGTGTGAAATCTTATGGGACTTAACTGCTAAGGTCATCAGTCCCTAAGCTTACACACTACATAACCTGAATTATCCTAAGGACAAACACACACACCCATGCCCGAAGGAGGACTCGAACCTTCGCCAGGACCAGCCGCACAGTCCATGACTGCAGCGTCTGCACGGCTAATCCTGCGCGGCATGGTTTTTTGACTGACATGTGGCCGTGCACTGCCGCGCAAGAGCAAAATATCCTGCTTTTGCCGATGTGGGCGAACACGACTAAGTCGAGCTTGAAGTTTCTTCAGTGTCGTCACTTATGCATCAGAATTTATGGTGGTTCCACTTGGCATGATGTCCACAAGCAAGAGTCCTTCGGAAGCGTAAAACACCGTAGCCATAACTTTTCCAGCAGAAGGTGTGGTTTTGAATTTTTTTCTTGGGTGAACTTGCATGATGCCACTCCAATGATTGCCTCTTCGTCTCTTGTGAAGAATGATGGAGCCATGTTCCATCACCTGTCACAATTCTTCCAAGAAATTCATCTCCACCATTCTCGTACTGTTCCAAAAGTTCACTGCATATCGTTTTTCTTGTTTCTTTGTGAGCCATTGTCAACATTCTAGGAACCCACCTGGCTCAAACCTTTTTTAACGCCAACACTTTCCGTATTCTGCAAACACTTCCTTCCCCTATCCCAACGTAGCGTGACAATTTTTTCACTGTGATGCGTCTGTCAGCAGTCACCAATTCGTTAACTCTCTGCACAGTGTCTGGAGTGTGTGCAGTACGAGGCCTGCCATTGCGAGGACAATCCTCAACATTGCCGTGCCCGCTTTCATCACGTAACCTGCTTCCTCACCGAGTAACTGTACTGCGATCGACAGCAGCATCTCCATACACCTTTTTCAACCTCTTGTGTACGTCTCCCACTGTCTCGTTTTCACAGCACAGGAATTCTATGACAGCACGTTGCTTCCGATGAACGTCAAGTGTAGCAGTCATCTAAAAGGCATGCTGTGACGGCGCCACTCACGGGAACAGGTTGAGCTCAGTTTGAAAACAAGCGGGAAGGATGTATCTATACACTGTAAAACTTTCACTTATGCAGAATGAAAACTGTATTTTTAGAAAAAAATTGTGCATTTCTTTTTGACTGACCCTCGCATTTAGAGGTTAACCGACCGTCGAAGAACTCATGAAGCATCGCCATTGTTTCTTGGGAACTGTGACACTGTGACACGTTGCACCGTCCAATGACCATAATACCAATCAAGCATTGCTATTAACTGATTTATTATGTGTGCATAAACAACAGAAGTAACAGTTATGTTCTCTGCTTTTGTGTGACACACCACACTCCAATCTTTTCTGGGATAAATTGGGTGGCGTGCAATGTGTGGGAATTATTGGTAGCTCAAATGTGAATGTTCCGGCTTTCAATGAACCCATTCAAGTAGAACCATGCTTCAAAACTGAGAAACGGACTGTTCAGCTTATTATTCAAACTGGTAACAGCGATCCCCCAGACCATTGACAATAATCAGCACGCTTTTCTCAATCTAAAGGAAGTCATTCTTGAACAACTCGAACTCGGTTTGTCATAAACTGTTGTTTTCCCTGGAATATAAATATCAGAGAACTTGAGGTACTCGAAGCACCGCTCGCAAGATTTTACCGCGATGTGACGTTGAAAGGTAACTCGGGTGGGACTATAGATTTGATTGAGAATGTTGGCAAAATTTAGTGTACTAACAACATCTATTTTTTCAAACAAGACATAAATTATACTAAACAAGTTAGAGATTGAATACCCTAAACAACTGACAGGTTATTTACTACTCCACTGGGTGGATCCTGGTTGGAAAAGACAGTTTAACTAGGTGATCGGTGAGTCAAGTACTCTGGCCCTAAAAATCTGGATAACGCAAGCTGAATTGATCTACTAAGTTTCTCTACATAGGTGCAGCTGAGAGCGATTCAGATCAGAACACCCTGATAATGCCGGAGTGGCAGTACGTTACCCCGTTTACTTCTTGCAGCCACGTTACTTACAGCTGGTGAGACGTGTGCGGCAGAGGAGGTGAGACGTGGAGGCGGCACCTGTGAATCCACCGCAGCCACGAAAGAAACGCAGAAATCTCACGGTCTAGCGGTCAGGCAGACGGATCGCCATTTACTCTCTACCAGAGCCCTGAAATCACAGTAGATTTCAGTGTGTGACACACCTGTTTGCTGGTCGTACCAAGGACCAATTTGGCCCAGTTATACGACAGAGCACACAAGGATACCAAAGTGTGCCCTCGCAAACGAGTAGTCTGAGACATTTGAAGTCACACTGACGGTACAGTAAGAACTTCACCACAGGCTCCCCAGTCTAAAGCACTTGCAAATGAAGTCAGTCTCAGGACAGGTCCCTAATAACAACCACACATGGCAGAGATTCGACCAGATATGCTTACCAGACCAAAGTCCGACTCCCAAGTGCCTTGCACCTATCCAAAAAAAAAAAAAAATCCAATTCCCCGCGAAGTGCTTGAATTACACCGCCTTCCCTCAGTCTTGAGACAATCACAAGGCCTTAGAGGCGCAAAGTCTCCTCTCCCAAACGGCAGCACAAACTCCTGTCGAACCAGGGCAAGAGTTAAGAAACCTGCGTCTCTGAAAAGAAAAAAAGATACCGCTAATTATTGGCTTTTTTAAGTTTTCTCAAAGGAGGAAGCGATGATTTTTTTCCAAAAGTTACGTCTCTTCCCATGGCAACAAGCGAACAGATACAACCTCAAAATTTTTTATCTAAATTGCCTGTGCTTTGGAGCTTGTTAGTCCTAGCTATGAGGTGTAATAAAGACCCTATCTGTAAACGTTTCTCAGACGCCCGAGTTTTCGTATACAATCGAGGCAGCCAAGGGAAGTGGTTCACTGGCCTTTTTGCGCTACTGGCAAACATGAAACCAAGTGAATTTTTGTTACGCACGGCTCTGCACACAATTCCTAGTTTACGACTCCAGTGTGTAGATGTGTTGCTTTAGACCATCGCCCCAGCCCAGGCTTCTGCTGGCGCCACAGTAGGTAGCACAGCATTGTTGTGATGGAGTCCTGTCTCGGCGAGTCCTGTCTGCCCTGTACAGCTGTGGGCCTGTCCGGCAAGATTTACTGAGGGATGGGCTCGCCACCAATTGCTTTCAACTCCCAACAAGCCGTTTCTACAAGCTAAGAAGCACAAAAATACCTCATGCTTTTAGTGCCCTACCTGGCTCCGTCAACATCTGCTCAGGCTTTTAACTTTCTAGAGTCTCATTCAAGGTGCATCAGGTTGTAATGAAATCTTTAATCATTTTCTGTATGCGAAAAATAGGTGAGAGAGTAACTTGTCCTCTCTCAAGGTTCCAATGAGCGACCCTGTGCTCCTCCGAGAGCGTCGTGGCAGGCTGAGTAGCTCCAACACTAGCATGTGTGCAAAGTGAGGGAATAAAGCATTACTACACAATAGTTCCCAAGGTGAATGCTATGGATAACAATCAGCAACACAGAGAAGTCATTGTCACTTTTGGAACAAAGTGCAAAATACATGGTCTAGTAATATTAATTTGACCACCACCTATGTTCGACATTAACTTGCAATAACCACTCACAGACTGCAAGCGGCAGCACTAGCAGTGGAGTGTATATAAAGCATGTTTGGAGGATGGGGAAAACAGCTCAATCGTTGTCGTAATGTGGAAAAGGAGCAATTTATCTGACGTTCTAAAGGGCATGATTATTGGCTTTTGGGCCAAAACGGCTAAGTTTCCCGTTTGCATCCCACCATGGTAAATTATACCGTGCATGGTAGAATGGCGCTATCCAAAACTGGCGCTGACGCAACTGTGGTCCACCACGAGCTATAGATGACAGGGATTAGAGATGGCTGTGCAGATGTGTACGGCGAACACACTCGCAACTGTTGAGCAACTGACTGCCCAGATGGATCAAGAGGCTACCAGCTTGTCGCCTCAAGGAGGCCCTCGCCACAAGACATTTCATTTCAACGACCATTCAAGGGTTTTTTCTGCGTATGGGCCTTTGCATTAGGCGCCTGGTATACGCACCCATGTTGGCTGCGGTTCATCAGCAACGAAGGGTGGAATTTGCACGCCAATACCGCAATTGACGCCCACTGAATGACTACAGATGCCCTTGTCAGAAGAATCACGTTTTATGCTCCATCATACAAATGGCTGACACTCAGCAACAATCATCAGAAAGGTCCAGACCCGCGGAGCGAGCGTTGTGGTCTGGGGAATATTTTCGTGGCATTCCCAATGTGATCCCGTCATTCTGGTGGGCACAAAGGATCAACGTAAATATGCAACTATCCTTGGGACTTTGTCCACCCCTATGCTCAGTTTGTGTTTCCTCGGCACGACGGCTTCTAGCAGCAGGAACATGCAAAGTGCCAAGAATCGGCAGTGTATGTGCGTGGTTGAAATAGCACCAGGATGAGTTTACCATACTCCTCCGGCCACCTAAGTCCCCGTATTTATACCAAATCAAGAATCTTTGGGACCACCTCATATCGGTTGTTGATGCCACGGATTCTCACCTGAGAAACCTAACGCAGGTATCCATGTCACTGAGGTCGACATGGCTCCACATCCCTGTTAGTACCTTCCAGAATCTCAATGACTCTCTTTTTATACGTCTCCTAGCCGTCCGCACTGCAAAAGATGATTACACCGGGTTTTGACTTGCGGTTACATTAATGAGCCTGGACGATATGTTTACTGTTCTGATTCATCTAAATCGGCCAGTAATTATTTATTCGTTTGTTAACTTCCGTGGGACCATTAGATCCACATCTACAATGCCGTGGAATAAGTGGGTACAGAGCTCACACTACGTATATCATAAACTTGTGTAAATAAAAAAAAAGAAACACGAATAAAAAATTGTGACAGGCCACAAGAATAAGTGTCATATTATAGAGAAAAGTTACCAACTATTGCGAAGAGCTGCAGAATAGGAGTTGTGTACCACAAGGAAGCTCTTCTACTTCGATCTGGAAGTTTTTCACATCTGGTGCAAGCCTTTTGAAAAAGAAACGTGATGGAAAGTGTACATTATTCTTTACATTGCTTTCATATGTCTTGTCCGAATGAAATTCGTTTTTCCATCTTATATTCTCTGAATGAATTTTGCTGTTTCATCTGCGTAGCTACGTCTTTCTAGGAACATACCCGATGATGAAGTTCTTCACAGTGGCTGAGAACTTTCTTCTGTTACGTGTTATTTATTCGTATAGTCGCTCCGAACTCTTTCTCGAGTTTTGTTGATTTACTTCTTTTGTTTGCCAAATTGTCTAATCAGTGTTCTGTATGCCCAGCTCGTTCCATAGCGAAGCAACTTTGGCTCGAGTGATACTATGGAGCTTGACAAATTAATGGACCAAATAAGACGGTATTGCCATTCCTAACTCGTTCATTTGCTGAAGTTGCCTAAACAAATGGAAACATGCGGAAAATGCACGAATGTTATTCACTCAACCATCTTCAGTTGAAGGTACGTTTGGGTAAAATCGACATCAACGAACAGAAGATAGAAATGCTTCTCACTTGCAACAGTAATTATATGTGGGACAGAATGACAGGTATGGATTTACCTTGTGCTTACATTTGTTTATAGTCCACTCCAGCCAGTGGACTACTTTCGTTACCACGGGTGCCTGCACTGTGTGTCAGTATGGGAAAGTAAAAGAGCATTTTCTGTCACGTTTTAAAAGACGGCTCGTTTATGTGAGTGGTAGGGTTTGATACATTTCTGTACAGGCCTTTAGAAGAGGAAGTGGACCTACTGATAAAAAAGACTGCTGCTATTGATAACTTCATGACGAACGAAGTTTCAAGAGAAGCAATAATGCTGGTTAATGTCTCCCTTGTAGGTAAACATTAACTTGATATAGCATCTACTTTGATTCTGGAAATTATCATGTCTAATTGTCTAATTCTGATCTTCTGGTGGACTATTTGCTCTGGCAAAAGCAAATCATTGGTTTAAATATTCAGATTACTTTACATTGAGGATAGCTACGTAATGAGAACGATTGAAATTCTATAAATTTTTGGTAGTAAAGGAATCGAAATTTAGTACCCGAAGACTGCATAGCTTTGTGAACGGTACCCGTAAGTATAGTGATCGTCAGTTTTTAATAGTAGTAATTTCGGTAGTTAGCTACATATTTTGTATTCTGTGTGTAACTCTACAGATAATTTTGGTCTGAAACATAGTACCTCGAATGCTTTCAGCACTTGACGGACAATGAACATTTCTTATTGAATTCGAGCAGTGGGAAATGTATTCACGAAATAAAAGGACACTATACTTAGCTGTTGCGTTTCGCGGAGGACAGCAGAATATTCACGAGTTCTTGACAGCAAATGATCTTGGGTTTATATATTCAGAATGAGACATCTCAAGACAAGAATGGCGCGTAGTGAATAAAGTAGCTGGTGTGAGAGAAATGTTCACCGTGTTTGTGAATAACTGCAACACACATTAGCCCCTGATCAAAACGTCACTGTTTGGAGCAATTCGAAGCCGTTATAGTTATCACTAGTTCATACCGTCTAAACATCAAAGTATGTCCTAGAAATCTTCTGCCTGTGCGACGATAAAACTTTATTATACTTACAATATGGAGATATATCGTGAACCACAGACTGAAGTCGCTTTCAGAACAATAATTCTGCCAAAGCAATAGTTTTGCGACTTGCTGAGCCAATATATGAGACTGCTAAGGAACATTATGGCGGGTAATATTTTCACTAGTCTGGAGTTAGTAAGAACTGCGGAACAGGAATTTCACTTTTGTCGGCACAGTTAGAAGAAACAAAAAGGATGTGCACTTAAATTTCATAGTCCCAACGGCAAACTGCAATTCAATAGCATCTTTGGCTGCTCCAAATATTAATCATCTGTTTAGTATATCCTGAAAAAAAAAGGAAAACTGTAGACCTCCTTTCGAGTATGCATGTGTCATAACATGAGACTTCAGAAGCGGCAGAGAAAAAGCCAGAGGTTATACTTCACTGTAGTGGCAAACGATCTGCTGTCGATATATCCGACAAAGTGTGCGCAACCCATAGGCAGGTCAAGAAGGAGATGAGCAATGGTGATCCATATGCTAAACGTTGCAGGCATCAACTCAAGTGCGAATTTGTTGGTACATACTCAGACGTGAGTATCTCGCAGCTTTGGCGACCATTCTACTGGAATATCAGCTGAAAAGCAGAACGCTGATTACGAAACTATTAGATGATGTGAAGACAATGTTGGTAAAATACAAACCCAAAAGACCACCGCAGGAAAACACTGAATTTAACTTGGAAGCAGGACACGGGAAAAGAAAGATCGAGACATGTTTCTTTTTCTAAAGTTAATTTTAAAATTAAATGAGCCTGAGGATTAGTTCTGCGTATGCCAAATGTACACAGAGGAAGGGAGCTTCAATCTTATGAAAAGAAAACGAACACTCTTAGTCACAAATCGCCGCCTGATCCCCAGTCCCCTTCAGTGTTAAAGTAAATCTGCAACACGAAGTGATGCTAGCTTGCGGGTATGCGATAGTTTTACTTTGGCGATTAGTATTTCGTTTTACGCTCCCTACCAAAATGCCGCATATATATTCCGTGTTTAATTGTGTTGCGTATTTGTTTTGATGTAGCTGTTTTATATCTTCATGTTGTAAGGTGTCTGGCAGATCTAACACCTTCCATGAAAACCCTGGTATGATAGCAAATCCGGCAGTATATCACATAGCTCTGAATAAATCCTGATATTAAATTAACCAAAGTAAGACGATCAACGAGTGAGCAAATGGAATACCACAGACTAACACAAGAACTCCTAAATGCATGTCATACCTTCCCACCGTGAAACAGACGCAGTTCCGAGGGGAGAAACGAGAACAGAAGCCGAGAGCCATGTAGCCTAGAAGGCCCTACGATAAGGGACGGATACCCACATCGCCAGCCGATCGCCAAGAGCAGCCCCCAGCCCATGTTAAAAGATAGAGGCCTCCAGAAGAACAGTACAGATCTTACGATAACACTAAAAATGTCACACCAGCTGCAAGTTTTAGTGTGAGACTATACGCGTCTCTGTTACGTAGCTGGCCTGAGTGGTCCAGCGGTTCTAGGCGCTACAGTCTGGAAGGGCGCACCCACTATGGTCGCAGGTTCGAATCCTGCCTTGGGCATGGTTGTGTGTGATGGTCTTCGGTTAGTTAGGTCTAAGTAGTTCTAAGTTCTAGGGGTTGATGACCACAGCAGTTAAGTCCCATAGTGCTAAGAGCCATTTGAGCCATTTCTGTTACGTAGCAAACATTAAAAACATTGCCGCACCACGAAAAGTATAATGTTTCTCATTGGATAGACAGAATTTTTGTAGGCAGAGCTTAAGGTTAACGTTGAGACCCTGGTTGGTCAGTTGAAAACACGGCCAGATACCTTTTTCTTAAACCCACTTCAGTAATTTGTAGTAAAGAGAATTTCGGGGGAGTTGCTACGGTGACGGCTAGGTGTGCATTGCTGCGCTGCCCTCTGACCCTGACGCTGCGTAACCACCGACAAGGTAATGAACGCACATGATGCCACATAAGAGCACATAAGGCTTCACTCAGAACTGCAGAAGTCTCATCTGTTACATCCCCTTTTTACGTAGTACTAGTGTCGATCGTCAATTAAACTTAGTGATATTGACATTTGCTACTTATATAAAAATCTGAAACGCGATGAATTTTCTGTTCTATAATTATTGTGAAGCCACATCAGCCACTGTAATTTACGACAAGTTAAATAAGTAATTATAGATAATTGAAGGCCACTGTAGACCATTTTGATAGTTTTCTATTTTATGAACCTTAACTTAAACCTAGATTTTAGATGTGATATGGCATAGATCATCCTTCGATCCATTATAGAACTTGGAAACCCATTCAGGCAATATTTTTGTTGAACGCAGTTGATTTTTATCATCCTGTATTAAAATATTTCCTTTCATCAATAGCGCAATCTATAAACAATGTTTTGTGAGTAGAATAAAATTCCACGGGCAAACTTAACTGCTTTTACGACGTTATTTTACCAGCTAACTAAAAATAGGAAAGCCTTGAACCCCTTCCACTAAATTTAGTTAGTATTAAGATTTATTTACAGGGATTGCAGTGGAGCTGACACTGAAATCATTAAGTATTTGATTATATCATCGCTAGTCTTAGTGAACTCTTCTGAACTCTACATGTCATGTGTGGTCTGGCGTCTCCTTACCAGCAACAGGTCCCAGGTTCAAACTAGTCAATTCCCTAAAAAACACGCTCAGAGCGTCGTTGCGTGAAAGTAGTGGTAGGGAGACACGATAGAGAACCAACAGACACCACGCAGAATGTTTAGAAAATGGTGACCCTGCCAGAATGGTAAAATACCATGACCACATGCCTAAGTAGGTCAGAAAAATATCCTGTTGGAAAAGTTTCGTAATAAAAAAAATTTTTTGAACGTTATAAATAGTCGAAAACAGTAGCTGCAGCGATAGATAGTAAGAAAGTATTCAATAAAAGTGAGACATTCTGGCAGAGACAGTAGCATAATTAAGTTACGAATTTTAATATTGTTAGAACTAAGTTTTCTCTCCAATGAAAGCGCACAGGTGGCGGATACATCGTTGACAAGTTGGTTCTGACCCAACAAGTAAGTGAATTGATTGTCAAGTCGTGTGTGCAGAAAGTTTATGAAACGCGTGAGATCGTATGAGCTCATGTTGACGCGAAGTATGGCGCGAGAATTGCTTTTAAAACTGAAAATAAGGGATTCGGAAAGATTAGCAATGGCAGATCGAGACCTTGACCGAATTCAGGTAGAGACCCAGCATGAAAATGGACAGAGAATAGAGGACAGTACAACAGACGATGCAGTATCGCGAGAAATAGGACAGATAACGCACCATAAAAAAATGGCTCAAATGGCTTTGAGCACTATGGGACTTAACATCTTAGGCCATCAGTCCCCTAGAACTTAGAACTACTTAAACCTAACTAACCTATGGACATCACACACTTCCATGCCCGAGGCAGGATTCGAACCTGCGACCGTAGCAGTCGCGCGGCTCAGGACTGAGCGCCTAGAACCACGAGACCACCGCGGCCGGCAACGCACCATAACGAGGGTAATGTACGTCAAGGCAAAGAAAACGTAAGTCAGCATACGACAGAGGAGCAGGAAAGTAGAGAGACAGTCGATGAGGAAGCTAACTTGCGTCTTGAATACGTAGAACCCATAGTACAAGTAATCAGAGCTCCGTCACCACAGAGTACAAGGAATTCGAGCAGAAACGTGTCACCACACAGTTCAATGCAATCGGTTGCAAACCAACACTTGGACGAAAACACAGAGCGTAGGACGTCGGAAGAAAACGCAATAGGACCCACCAATCTGGCAGAATTATTACAATTAATGACGGAAACCATGACATGACAAAATAAAGAAATTGCGAACCAAATTAAAATTCAGAATGCAGAAATGACGAAACAAAATACAGAAACCACGAGACAAATGGCCGCGGTTAAAGAACAAAAAAAAAAAAAAAACAGTTACACCTAAGTCATATTGAAGACGAGGCAAAAGAATCTCGAGAAGTGATAGAAAACTTAATAACAGGTCACAATCAATTGAGAACAGACATTAACTAGGTACAAGTGGACGTACAAACATTGCGTAATGACACTCAGGACGAGATAAAAACATTACGTAACAACAACCAGGGAGTGGTCAAGAAACTAGAGAAACATCTAAACGTAGTTACTAGACAAGCAGCAAGGTACAGCGCGTGAAATTATTGAAAACAGTGTGTTAAAAATGGCTCTGAGCACTACGCGACTTAACTGCTGAGGTCATCAGTCGCCTAGAACTTAGAACTAATTAAACCCAACTAACCTAAGGACATCACACACATCCATGCCCGAGGCAGGATTCGAACCTGCGACCGTAGCGGTCACGCGGTTCCCGACTGGAGCGCCTTTAACCGCACGGCCACACCGGCCGGCGAAAACAGTGTGTTACACAAACGTATCACAAAAGCGGCGCTGAAAAGATATGATAATCGCATAGTCAAAATACAAGCGCAAACGAAGCAACAATCTCAGAAATTGCGAACAGAGTTGTTGCAAGCCATTGAAGAGCGTATTGAACAGGCTCGAAATAGCACTGAGTCTGCAATCACATCCGTATCTGTAACAGCACCGGAAAAAACAAGCAATTAACGAAGATATCACGCATTTGCGATTCCAATCACAGGAGGAAAGTAACATACGTGAAATCAGAGAGCCTGCACAGCAACAAAAACATTTCGAAACCCTTGATGAACAAACGGCACCACAAACACATGCGGAACCGCAAATGTATGTTTCAAGACAGTCTGGATCGTATGAATCGGCAAGGTTAGCCAGACCAATACGTGAAAATGGAAAGCCATGTCGCGAAGAGTACAGTGCAATGCATTCAGCTACACGTTCACAATCGATGGAAGAAAATTATTGCGTACCACTCCAACGATATCACGCAAGGGCAGGCGAAAGGTACAGTGGACAATATCCAATGGATCTACCACAACCGGAAAGAACGACGGGAGAAATGATCAGAAACAAAAGTGGCGAAGAATCGCAAATTTCTTATGGAACCATGACGAAGTACGACAACGATCATTTCCTCACAGTCAGAAAATTCCAGCACTTTCAACACGGAAACTCATTACATCCACGAAATTCAGAACACTGGAAGCTAGCACACAAATTAGGCTTTATATGTGCACACATGTCAGGAACCGTCGCAGAAACCATGCAAAATGTTGCAGCGATATGCCGATCGTACGAAGATTTCAGAGAGAAGTTTCTCTCACGATATTGGTCCAGCGAAACACAGAACACAGTGAAATACGAAATATTACAGAACCCATATTTCGAAAATTCAGGAGAGAAGAGTCCCGTGAAATGTTTCGAAGTAATGGCAAAGAAAAATCAATGCTTAGATGTACCATACAGTGACGGAGAGTTGATTAAATTATACGAGATGAAGTTACGATTGAAATACCAGCAGTCATTAGTAGGTCGCGGAGGCGATGACGTCGAAGTATTTAAAGGAATTCTAAGGGAACTAGAGTTTATATTCTCGGAAGATGACGCAAGAAAAAGACGAAGCGCACGTGAAAACGAAAGCAAAAAGCAGTGGAATACACAAGCCACAATGCGAAGAAACAATAATTACGAACCACGTGATAACTTCGCACCAAGAAACGACAACACATTTCAACAAAGAAACGGTTATGGATTTAGATGAGAATATGGCAATAAGTATAATTCACCCAGGAACGGCAACAACTATTACAGAGGGAATAATGACAACCGGACGGGTATTGGAGAACCAATAGACCGACAAATTATCAACAAAGAAACCAATATCAACAAGCTGAACAAGAAAAGAGAGTACAGATTGAAGAGGTGGATGTAAGACCACCAAACCCCGAAAAACGTTCAAATTGACAGCTAAGTGCCCAAGCCAAAGAGAATGGCACACTGACCCAGGATGATTGCAGCACCTTGAACAGAGAAGTAAATACCTTATCACGAGAAGAGAAGAAGGAAAAAACAAAACCGCAGGGACCATATGATAACGATGACAGGAAAATAACAATATCGTGTTGGGACGAAATTATTTGGAAGTATACTGATGAGGAAGGTGAATTACCAGAGGCGTACACAACGAATGTAGGCGGAAAGGATGAAGTAATGAGTATTGCAGAGCTATTTGAGATGGAAACAAGAGAAAGCGAATTCAATGAGGATAATGCTCAGTCAACAGAAGTTGAAAATAAGTTACTAGTGGGCACACAACACAATGCATATAATGAAGGAAGTTATGAAGCGATAATTAGAGCATTTAGATGCGATTATACGGAAGTAGCGACGAAGAAGGAGAAGATAGACGAAGATGAGGAAAAAGTAGAGGATGTAGAAGAAAGCACAAATGAAGGACGAAATAGAGAAGAGGAAATAAAAAAGAGAGAAGTAGCAGTCCAAGCTTATCCTTCAGGAATTTCGAATTCACAGGGGAAAGTCCTGAAAAGACTCATGCTTGATTCAGTGGAGGATTCGTTGATGCAAGAAGAAGAAGAACAGAACCAACCCTTTCAAATTCAACCAGTTTGTGAAGACCATGATAAAACAGATCCCAGTCAATATTGTAATTGATAGCGAAAGTGAACTGACCGCGATCTCAGAAAATGTATTCATGGAGTGTAGCCCGCAGCTCGTGGTCGTGTGGTAGCGTTCTCGCATCCCGCACCCGGGTTCCCGGGTTCGATTCCCAGTGGGGTCAGGGATTTTCTCTGCCTCGTGATGGATGGGTGTTGTGTGATGTCCTTACGTTAGTAAGGTTTAAGTAGTTCTAAGTTCTAGGGGACTGATGACCATAGACGTTAAGTCCCATAGTGCTCAGAGCCATTTGAACCATGGAGTGTAATGCCAATGAGGAATTGCCAGCTCTGAAAACAAGTAAGATTAAAGTAAGAGGTCCTATTAGAAACAATGCTGCGGAAGTTACGAGACAAACAAGGTTAACTCTTTCATGCCAAGGTCAAAAGATCTAAGCCAACTTCTTGATTATACCTAAACGAAGCCGGTCGGAGTGGCCGTGCGTTTCTAGGCGCTACAGTCTGGAACCGAGCGACCGCTACAGTCGCAGGTTCGAATCCTGCCTCGGGCATGGATGTGTGTGATGTCATTAGGTTAGTTAGGTTTAATCAGTTCTAAGTTCTAGGCGACTGATGACCTCAGAAGTTAAGTTGCATAGTGCTCAGAACCATTTTATACCTAAACTAACAGTAGATTTGACTATAGGTGCAGATTTTTTAAATGAGAGACGAGTGATAATAGATATGGGGAAAGGTAGCGTAACATTCAGGAATGTCACACTGCTCTTTGAGCAGAAGTTAAACAATTAAGAATGATGCAAGATAAAGAGGATGAAGAATTAGAATGGTATGCATAAAAGGGGGAATCGCCTCAACTCATATTAGAAGTCCATAAAGAAATTGACGAAAAATTTCAAGAACTTCAAGTAAATAATTAACACAATATTTCAAGTTTTTGTTGCAGATAAGATTGTCAGGAGAAAGAAGAGTGAAGAGAGAAAAATGTGGGGAAAGAAAAGTAAATTTAAAATAATAACACCAATAGTAGCAAAGATTAAGGTGAAGGGATAAAGCATAGATAGTCTAACAGCATGAAATACTAAAATGCTATACACCATGACACTATACAAAAATAACAAACGAATTTGAGGAGTCTTGTAGAAGTTAAGACTCACTATATCTCTGAATTGTAACATGGAAAGGTCGCCGCTCATAAACACTGGGATGCAGAGTCAGTTCGACTCAGCGGAGCGAGCAAAAAACGGCCTGACGAGAAGACGGCTTGGGCTAGCCACCACTGGCAAAAGAATACACGTAAAAGTCACACTACTGCTCTTAAACAGCAACGCTTATGCACGAAATTGAAGAAAACTTCCACAAAGTAGAAATGACATGTCCAAACAATTTATCAAACTGTTACTAAGAGGAGAACTTCAAAGCTACTAGTCATCAGTAAATATTCCAATACCCTTCCCAGAGAAGAACCAAGAATCAAGTAAGAAGCAGAGAAAAAGCAGGAAGAATAGAAGTTGAAGATTCGCAAGATTGAGACCAAGAAAGAGGATGGGTGAAGAATAGACGACATACCTTCCCAAATCCCTATGCTATTGTAAACTAGTCGTCTGCGATGTGTTACAACGAAAAACAACCGCTTTCAGCGATATATAACGATGACTTCCGCGCATACAAAGCCAGTAAACCACGAGATTCCGCAATCACAGCTCTATTCCATTATGGGACCTCCACAATAGCAATACACAGTTGCTAAACCAACAAGGAACAACAAACGACGCTGTACATCAAATACTTGCCCACATCCATCTCGCTCAAGTCCATCAACTTCGTGCAAAAACATTCATCAACCTCATGAATAAACATTCATAGGATCATGAAAATGTGTGAAATCATGCGATGTAGGGATTGTGCAAAAGACACGTGTGAAAAACTAAATAAGAGAAGCACACCAGACAGCTAATAGATTACAAAATAACAGCCATTGACTATGGACTTGAGTAATAATAGACTATCAATAAAAATAAGTCATTAGTTCTGAAATGGACAGTGTATAAAGAACAAAAGTAAGGCATAATGAACACTAAAACTATACACTACTTATTTTCTCCTCTTAAAAATTGAAGAATAACTATGTTTATAAAAACAAAGAATAAAAAATTATCTTGTTGGATACTTTCCCTTTTTTAAGATTTGTTCCATTTGTTAGGATAATACCTCACTACGTATGTATGTATATTTCGTTGTCAAAGCAATTATTGGAAATAATTCTTATTTGTTAGTGTACCAATGTTGAAATGAATGTCTAGAAACAAAAACATTTTTTTGAATAATAACCAACAATATTCACAGTATATACTTGTGCTTGATATTTAGAATACGTGTTAGGAATAGGTTTTACTTAATTACTATATTGATAAAAAAGATTGTTTCTGAGAAAATCGATGTAAAAGACTCACCACCTTCGATAACAAACTTCTTAATAAACAAATTTCACACTTAAATAAAGAAAGAAAATAATTAAAAATTAATAATGATAATAGCTTAAAAATATTCATCTCTTGTCAATATAAACATATTTTAGAGAATAATGTGAAAGAATATAAGTATATAAATGAGTAATACAAACTAGCATAGAACTAGAATAATGTGGCTGAACGCAACAAAATTTAGAAAAAGGAATAATTTTTGACTGACTTAGACAACGATTCAATCATTGCCTAACCTGAGTGCAAAAATTAAGTTCGAAGGGTGGTGATATGTTAGGTGTCAGGCAAACCCAACACCTTCCATGAAAACCCTGACATGATAGTATATCCGTCAGTATGTCACATAGCTCCGAATAAATCCTGACATTAAATTAACCAAAGTAATACAATCAACGAGTGAGGAAATGGAATAGCACAGATTAAAAAAAGAACGCCTAAGTGCATGTCATATCTTCCCACTGTGAAACAGACGCAGTTCCGAGGGGAGAAACAAGAACAGAAGCCGAGAGCAGAGCCGTGTAGCCTAGAAGACCCTACGATAAGGGATGGACACCCATTTCGCCGGACGATCGCCAAGAGCAGCCCCCAGCCCATGTTAAAAGATAGAGCCCTCCAGAAGAACAGTATAGATCCTGCAATAACACTAAAAGGGCCACACCAGCTGCAAGTTTTAGCGTGAGACTATACGCGTCTCTGTTACATAGCAAACATTAAAAACATTGCCCCACCACGAAAAGTATAATGTTTCTCATTGGATAGACAGAATTTTTGTAGGCGGAGATTAAGGTTAACATTCAGACCCTGGTTGGTCAGTTGAAAACACAGCCAGATACCTCTTCCTTAAACCCACTTCAGTAAATTGTAGTAAAGAGAGGTCACAGGGAGTTGCTTTCGAGATGGTGAGGTGTGTGGTGACGCGCCGCCCGCCAACCCTGACGCTGTGTACCCACCGACAAGGCAATTAACGCACGCGATGCCGCATAACAGCGCATAAGGCTTCACTCAGAACTGCAGAAGTCTCATCTGGTACATCCCCTTTTTACGTAGTGCTAGCGTCGATCGTCAATTAAACTTAGTGATATTGACATTTCCTACTTGAAATAAAAATCTGAAACGCGATGATTTTTCTGTTATGTAATTATTGAGAAGGCACATCAGCCACTGTAATTTACGACAAGTCAAATAAGTAATTAAAGATAATTGAGGGTCACTGTAGACCATTTTGATAGTTTTCTCTTTTATGAAACTTAACTTAAACCTAGATTATAGATGTGATATGGCATAGGTCACCCTTCGATCCATTATAGAACTTGGAAATCCTTTCAGGGAATATTCGTTCACATTTTTGTTGAACGTCGTTGGATTTTATCATCCTGTATTAATATATTTCCTTTCATCAATAGCGCAATTTATAAACAATGTATTGTGAGTAGAACAAAAATTCCAATGGTAAACTTAACGGTATTTTACCAGCTAACTAAAAATAGGAAAGCCTTGAACCCCTTCCACTAAATTTAGTTAGTATTAAGATTCTTCTACAGGGAGTGCAGTGGAGCTGACACTGCAATCACTAGGTATTTGATTATATCATCGCTAGTCTCACTGAACTCTTCTGAACTCTACATGTCATGTGTGGCCTGGCGTCTCCTTACCAGCAACAGGTCCGAGGTTCAAACTAGTCAACTCCCTAAAAAACATGCTCAGAGCGTCGTTGCGCGAAAGCGGTAGGGAGACATGACTCAGAACAAGCAGACACCACGCACAGTGTTAGAATGTGTGCTGTAGAACATTATTCTGTAGTTCACATCTTCAGTCTCAATCACCGTTCAGTACGACCACTAACCAAAACTTGGGAGAAAATGGAATTTAGGACACGTATGTTACAAATCCACAATACAAGTAGTACCATTCGTCCTGTACCAAAAGGGACTGTCCCCTTTGTTTGCATGTGTGTCCTGCGTCTCTAGAATTTTTGTTGGGACGCAAATAGCCCCCCTGTTTTCTTGAAGCCGTCTTCAAAAATCAAAAGCCGAACTGTTTTTGCCACTTCTTGTTGTGATAAATTATGGATCAGCTTTTGTCTCACTTATTGTTGTTGATTGTTTCGCGCCTTCTGTGAACAGTGATTGCAGACGAAGTTTGCTTTGTTTAGTGTTGGCAGTTGATATGATGTGTTTATAATTTGCGCAGGATAAGTTACAAGAGCGTGGTGAAATGTAATGCCTCCAATTTTTTTTGTGTGAAAGCTATTAAAGCTCTTTAAATAAAACAAACATTATTAATGTTCTTTATCTTCGTTCTTCATGTGTATAAATTTATTTCTCAACATGGTCACCCTAGCGACGAACAAATTTCTCACAACGAAAGACCAGTTTGCTGATCCGTCACTGTGGAATGTTTGACTTTGTTGACGGGCCACAGCCTCACCTCTGCTTGCACCGCTTCATCACCATCAAAGCGAAGTAATCAAAGGTAACTTCTCGAAATAAATGAAAAAGAGGTGGTATCAAGTTGAGACTGTATGGAGGATGATCGGTGACAGTGAACGCAAGATGGATTGTTGCAAATGCCGCAGAACTTGTGTGTGGTGTAGCATTTTCGTGCTGAAGGAGAGAGCGGACGAACTCATATAATTCGAAACTCGATTACGGGACGCTGTTTCTCACGCACCGGATTAATTTGCTTACACAACGCAAATGCAACTTTTTTCGAACGTAAAGGAATAACATCCTTTCCCTAACAGACAAAGCTCATCGAGATTTTTTCTGTTTTACCTCGTTCCTTAGTTGCTTTAAAATTCATGGAGATATGTTTCGCCCATGCAACTGAATGAAATGCAGTTTGTTTCTTTGCAATACACGTCTCGCTTCTTTTTTTGTGAAGCATTTTCAGTGGCCTGTAATACACTTTGCTTATCGTATATATAATAAATGTATCATGTATTAATTACAACATATTACAATGTTACATTTTGTCTTCTGTTTCAGATTAGAAACAAATTTTGGGGCACAAATTTGGAGAGGTTAAAATATCGTTTGGTGCTATGAGCTCCAGTGTGGTTAGTCCATATGTGTGGGGTCCTGGAGATGTGTTCTTATGTCGCCACGTTCCAGCTGGCCGATTTCCGGCGGTTTTTCAGCCACATGTATTACATCACTTGCACTTACCATTTTGAGATCAACAGGTGTGTGTTTTCAGTGTGTAGTGTTGCCAACTGTCACCGTGTGTTTCGTTATGTGCGAATGTGCAGTTCCTTTGAGAGCGATTCTCCTTTAATAGTGGATATTTGTGTGTATACCTGTGTGTGTGTATGTGTGTGTGGGTGTGTGTGTGTGTGTGCGTGTGTGTGTGAAAGAGAGAGAGAGAGAGAGAGAGAGAGAGAGGGAGAGAGGGGGGCTGGGGTCTAGAGAGAGAGAGAGAGGGATTAAGAGATGGAGAGTCAGAGAAAGAGAGTGAAGGGGGGAGAAGGAGAATTATTGGTTATTTACTCTGGTTATGTTTCAGATTTCTGTTTGTTATTGTTTTTGTGGCTACCATGATCAGTTCAAAACTAGGTATGATGAACGTATAAGCTGGGAGAATGAAAAACAGACGTTGTACCTGTGCTTGAACACCTGATAAGAAATGGACATGAACCATCCAAATTGGAACAAGAATTGTAAATTATTGGAGTCAACAATCAGAACAAAAAAAAAAAAAGCTCCTGACGCTCCAAGGAAACTTTCACATGCAAAGAGAACTTGCAACGAAACAGAAAAGTCATTAATGAGTAAATAAATATAAGCAATAACTCACTGATTATGTTAGCTACTGAAATAATAACAAAGCGACATCAGAAAGATAGCTAGATGAAATAATTAACGAATGTTCTTATCCCCCTTCCGTCTATTCTCTCTCTCTTTAGCCTTTTCTCTCTCTCTCTGCCTCGTTATGTCGCTCTCTCTTTCCCCCTCTCTTTCTGTCTCCCTCCCTCTCTCTCTCTCTCCCTCTCTCTCTCTCTCTGTCTGTCTGTCTCTCTCTCTCTCTCTCTCTCTGTCTCTCACACACACACACACACACACACACACACTCACACACACACACACACACACAAATATCAACTTTAAGAAGCTCTCTCACAAGGAGTGACATATTCACACATATAAAAATACACACACACATCTTGATCACAAAATGGTAAGTGTAAGTGATATGTTGTAATAAATGTGGATGAAGAAACGTCGGAAATCGGCCAGCTGGAGCATGATGACTGAATGAACACATCTCCAGAAACACACATATAGCTAACAACAATGGAAATTCTAAGTAACACCAAACGATAATTTAACCACACGAAATTTGTATTACAAAAATTGTTTATTATCTTTAAATCAACAGAAAAGCACGATAAAATGTAACATAGTAGCATACTATAACTAATACACAGTGCACTTATTATACAAACAAAAAGAAACGTGTTACAAGCACTGAAGATGCTTCAGAAACAAAGAAGCGAAACGTCTATGGCAAAAAAAAAAAAAAAAAAAAACGAAACTGCCTTTCATTTAGTTGCGTTGACGGAGTATACCTCCATGAAAGATAAAGCACAGTTATGAAGCCGACTGTAAAATTTGCAATGCCACATTTTTGACTCCACATGGTGCGAACTCGGATATTGCTAAGTATGATAAATCAAAAAAAAAAAAAAATGCGGCCTTCATCTGTTGCTGTTGCAACAACTTCTGAAGTCAGTTACTTCTTCATCAAAAACATAGGAACGTGTTTGTCCCACATATCCAAAGAAATTTTTCTTACATTGTGTCTATGTATGATGCATTTAAAAATGTAAAACATTGCCGGCCGGAGTGGCCGTGCGGTTCTAGGCGCTACAGTCTGGAGCCGAGTGACCGCTACAGTCGCAGGTTCGCATCCTGCCTCGGGCATGGATGTGTGTGATGTCCTTAGGTTAGTTAGGTTTAATTGGTTCTAAGTTCTAGGCGACTGATAACCTCAGAAGTTAAGTCGCATAGTGCTCAGAGCCATTTGAGCCATGTAAAACATTGCCAGAATATGCATGCTGTTTTGAAGGGCTATCATTTAATCAGTTCTTCATATTCAGGATCCCAGAACTTTTGCATTAATTATAGTAACAAAAGATATAATATTATCGTTGAGGGCTGAGCTGGTATTTCACTACTTGATTGGCTTGGCTTGGCTTGGCTTGGCAAGATTGGATGGACTCAGGGCCCCTATCTTTTCAAGGCCTGGGACTATACAATCTCTCTCCTCGTGTCGGATATTTAATTGAAGTCGGCTCTATATAGCAAGAACCACAGATGTTAGAGGCATGGGCTGCAATTTGTATCAAGATAGAACGGGCAAATAGTAAAAGCGTAATTTGTGAAATTCCAGGAAATGAAGAAGCTGTATTGGCTGGAGCTGACAGAAGTTTTGTATAAAATACTATGTGTCATAATCATATTTACAAGTCCATGGATTGCACAACAAATGTCATTAAAAATTCTGTCTTGTCAAGATAGATGTGAACGAAATAAACTGGAAGCCATAGTTCATAAAGCACCAACTCCATCGTGGAAATAATTTCCTGAAGAAGATCTTCAGTAGTAAACTTTTTAAGTTTACGCATTCATACCAGTAATCTCAAAACAACAAAGTTTATTCCAGTATTAGTTATATATTTCATTTCAGAACATCAAAAAATATTGGAATTCACTTCTCTTGAAAATGAGACTTATAATCTAATACCTGTAAATGTGATGTTCGTTGTACATGATCACTGCCTAGAAACAAAGTTTGGGTTCTTGTCTGCTGAAAATACGAACACTATGTTTGGTGGAGTGAACAAAAGCGGCAAATATAACGTTCTTATTAAATTATAAGTAAGCCTTACTTAAGACAAACGTGTGGTTCCTGAAGAGGGACATCAGCCTTTTCAGTAGTTGCATGGACAACAGTCTGGATGATTGACTGATCTGGCCTTGTAACACTAACCAAAATGACCTTGCTGTTCTGGTACTGCGAACGACTGAAAGCAAGGGGTAACTACAGACGTAATTTACCCCGAGGGCATGCAGCTTTACTGTATTATTAAATGATGATGGCGTCCTCTTGGGTAAAATATTCCGGAGGTAAAATAGTCCCCCATTCGGATCTCCGGGCGGGGACTACTCAGGAGGACGTCGTTATCAGGAGAAAGAAAACTGGCGTTTTACGGACCGGAGCGTGGAATGTCAGATCCCTTA
This sequence comes from Schistocerca americana, assembly GCF_021461395.2. Classification (NCBI taxonomy): domain Eukaryota; kingdom Metazoa; phylum Arthropoda; class Insecta; order Orthoptera; family Acrididae; genus Schistocerca; species Schistocerca americana. The sequence goes on along the minus strand of NC_060124.1, from coordinate 246,397,899 downwards.
ATCGGGCAGGTAGATTTTAGAAAATTCAAAAAGGGAAATGGATAGGTTAAAGATAGATATAGTAGCAGGAGGAACAAGACTTTTGGTCAGGTGTATACAGGGTTATAAATAAAAAATCAAATAGGGGTAATGCAGGAGTAGGTTTAATAATGAATAAAAAATAGGAGTACGGGTAAGCTACTACAAACAGCATAGTGAACGCATTATTGTGGCCAAGATAGACGCGAAGCCCACGCCTACTACAGTAGCACAAGTTTATATGCCAACTAGCTCTGCAGATGATGAAGAAATTGATGAAATGTATGATGAGATAAAAGAAATTATTCAGGTAGTGAAGGGAGACGAAAATTTAATAGTCATGGGTGACTGGAATTCAGCGGTAGGCAAAGGGAGAGTAGGAAACATAGTACGTGAATATGGATTGTGGCTAAGAAATGAAAGAGGAAGCCGCCTGGTTGAATTTTGCGCCGAGGATAACTTAATCATAGCTAACACTTAGTTCAAGAATCATGAAAGAAAGCTGTATATGTGGAAGAACCCTGGATATACTAAAAGGTATCAGATAGATTATATAATGGTAAGACAGAGATTTAGGAACCAGGTTTTAAATTGTAAGACATTTCCAGGGGCAGATGTGGACTCTGACCACAATCTATTGGTTATGAACTGTAGATTAAAACTGAGGAAACTGCAAAAAGGTGGGAATTTAAGGAGATGGGACCTGGATAAACTGAAAGAACCAGAGGTTGTACAGACTTTCAGGGAGAGCATAAGGGAACAATTGACAGGAATGGGGGAAAGAAATACAGTAGAAGAAGAATGGGTAGCTTTGAGGGATGATGTAGTGAAGGCAGCAGAGGATCAAAAAGGTAAAAGGACAAGGCTAGTAGAAACACTTGGGTAACAGAAGAACTATTGAATTTATATTGATGAAAGGAGAAAATATAAAAATGCAAAAAGTGAAGCAAGCAAAAAGGAATACAAACGTCCCAAAAATGAGATCGACAGGAAGTGCAAAATGGCTAAGCAGGGATGGCTAGAGGACAAATGTAAGGATATAGAGGCTCATCTCATGAGGGGTAAGATAGATACTGCCTACAGGAAAATTAAGAGACCTTTGGAGAAAGGAGAACGACTTGCATGAATATCAAGAGCTTTGATGGAAACCCAGTTCTAAGCAAAGAGGGGAAAGCAGAAAGGTGGACGGAGTATATAGAGGGTCTATACAAGGGCGATGTCCTTGAGGACAATATTATGGAAATGGAAGAGGATGTAGATGAAGGTGAAATGGAAGCAAGATGTATGTGACAGGCGAAATACCCTCAGACTTCAAGAAGAATATAAAAATTGCAATCCCAAAGAAAGCAGGTGTTGACAGATGTGAAAATTATCGAACTATCAGTTTAATAAGTCACAGCTGCAAAATACTAACGCGAATTCTTTACAGACGAATGGAAAAACTGGTAGACGCCGACCTCGGGGAAGATCAGTTTGGATTCCGTAGTAGCGTTGGAACACGTGAGGCAATACTGACCCTACGGCTCATCATAGAAGAAAGATTAAGGAAAGGCCAACCTACATTTCTAGCATTTGTAGACTTAGAGAAAGCTTTTGACAATGTTGACTGGAATACTCTCTTTCAAATTCTGAAGGTGGCAGGGGTCAAATACTTGGAGCGAAAGGCTATTATGAAAGAGAAGCAGTGGTTGGGAATGGAGTGAGACAGGGTTGTAGCCTCCACCCGATGTTATTCAATCTGTATATTGAGCAAGCAATAAAGGAAACAAAAGAAAAGTTCGGAGTAGCTATTAAAATCCATGAAGAAGAAATAAAAACTTTGAGGTTCGCCGATGAAATTGTAATTCTGTCAGAGACAGCAAAGGACTAGGAAGAGCACTTGAACGGAATGGACAGCGTCTTGAAAGGAGGGTATAAGATGAACATCAACAAAAGCAAAACGAGGATAATGGAATGTAGTCGAATTAACTCAGGTGATGCTGAGGGAATTTGATTAGGAAATGAGACGCTTAAAGTAGTAAAGGAGTTTTGCTATTTGGGGAGTAAAATAACTGATGATGGTCGAAGTAGAGAGGATATCAAATGTAGACTGGCAATGGCAAGGAAATCGTTTCTGAAGAAGAGAAATTTGTTAACATCTAGTATAGATTTAAGCGTCAGGAAGTCGTTTCTGAAAGTATTTGTATGGAGTGTAGCCATGTATGGAAGTGAAACGTGGACGATAAATAGTTTAGACAAGAAAAGAATAGAAGCTTGCGAAATGTGGTGCTACAGAAGAATGCTGAAGATTAGATGGGTAGATCACATAACTATTGAGGAGGTATTGAATAGAATTGGGGAGAAGAGGAGCTTGTGGCACAACTTGACTAGAAGAAGGGATCGATTGGTAGGACATGTTCTGAGACATCGAGGGATCACCAATTTAGCATCGGAGGGCAGCGAGGAGGATAAAAATCGTAGAGGGAGACCAAGAGATGAATATACTAAGCAGTTTTAGAAGGATGTAGGCTGCAGTAGGTACTGGGAGATGAAGAAGCTTGCACAGGATAGAGTAGCATGGAGAGCTGCATCAAACCAGTCTCAGGACTGAAGACCACAACAACAGCAAGTAAGCCTTGGTAGGAATTATGTTACATGTGTGGGTTGCATGGCACATATCATCCACAGCAGTGTGTAAACAACCGTTGGGAATCAATCAGTAGATATAAAGGGCATCATTTGTAAAATTTGGCAGTAGTTTCATATTTATGCCGTATGTGTGGAGACACTCACTCTCCTGTGTTTTGTAAATGCCTGTTACCGTAAACTGCTGGGTTATAGTAGTACAAGATGGCAGCCATTGCTTTCTGATCTTGATAGTGTTTTTAAAATATATTCTGCTCTAAAGTAATGCTTCCTCTTTGAATCAGGTTGTCCTTTATCTTTGCGAACTCTTTTGAACAATGAGAAACTTGAATCATGGTTGCCGTTTGCCCATACACAGATAAGTCTTTCTGAAACAAGCATTCGATAAATCTAAAAACATGCAGAAGCAATATTTTTTATGAGGTGCTTATAATAAGGATACAAAACAGGAAATAAAAGAATTTAGTGACTTTTAATGTTAAATCTATGTTGAAAAAGTTTATGTGAGGTTGTCGAGTTGCTCATAGTAGGTTTTATTCCTATGGTCACTCATTCTGTACTTGAATATAAGGGACGATCAAAAACTTCTGTTTCGAAGGTCGTACAGTCCTACATCGGCATACCATTGAGGCAAAATCGCCTTGAGCACTGAGCCAGTCATACCACTCACGTGCTAGGAAAACACCTTTTCCTGCGGCACGAAGAAGTCCGCAACTGCTTGCTGCCCATCCACGTCCGACAGCAATTGTCGACCGTTCAAAAAACCGCTGGCGTTGTAATTGCAAGTGGACGGATCGGATCAGGACTATAGGAGGGCTGCTGGACTTTCTCCCATTTCCGTTGACAGACGTTGTTTCTGCGTTACGTCATTTGCAGTATGCGGAAGTACGTTATCACGAACTTGGTGCACCATTCCACAGCAGCGGTTTTCATCGGACGTGCTTTCCCATACACTTTCTTCGTTTTCCGTTGGATGTCTATCGGTGTTTGTCCTTCGGCAGCCAAGAACAGTATTAACAGCACGTTGGTGGTGTTTGACACATTTGGTAACAACGTCGGTATAGTTCAAGTTTCTATATTTGCCGCACACACGTCTTAAAGAGACAAATACCACACTGATTACGTGTCTGCATGTCGATGCTTATGTACCCGCATCAGAATCCCGCCACGTTGTGTATACGCTGCAGCAACGCATCAAACGGAAACTGTTTGACCGTCTCTTATACAGGGTATTTATAAATTAACATGGGGGTTTTAACGCTTTATAATATTTATTACATTAAACTTCCAGTTATAAATGATATGTCAAATGAAAGAGCAACCCAAACAGTTTTACCAAGAACCTTATAGATGTTCAATGTGAGCACCATTTGTCACACGGCACACATCAAGTCTATAGCCAAGTTCTTCCCAAACGTTGAGAGGGCTTACTTCGCATGGCCTCCAAGTTCACCCGACCTAACGCCATGCGATTTTTTCCTTTGGCTTCATCAAGGATCGTGTGTACGTGCCTCCGCTATCAGCAGACTTCTCTGAATTAAGAAACTGGATTGAAGCAGCTGTTGCTACAATCACTGAAGTCACACTTATCAACGTTTGGGAAGAACTCGGCTATAGACTTGATGTGTGCTGTGTGACAAATGGTGCTCACATTGAACATTTATAAGGTATTTGGTAAAACAGTTTGAGTTGCTCTTTCATTTGACATATCATTTATAACTGTAAGTTTGATATAAGAAATATTATAAAGCGTTAAAACCCAGATATTCATTTATAAAGACCCTGTATTTGGTTTCAGGGGTGAAGCAGGTTTCAGACTGTAATTCGCTGTGTTGGACCATTTTGAGAAAGGAACTAGAACGGAGTGATATAGAATTGAGTATACAATTGGTTCAGAAAGTATTAGGGTTGCCACCTGTCCCATCTAAAACCGTACAGTCCGGTTTTTCAATAAAAAACTTAAGTTAGGCTAAATTCTCATTTACTAATCAATTTTTTTAAAATTCTTTACGGAAGTCAAATAATGAAGATGGAGTCAAACTTTCCAATTTAATTATTCTTTGGTTTCAATATTTTGTACGAGTTTGTCACAAGCTGGGAGCATTGTGGATTTGTTGCAACGAATTCCAATGGATTTTAGTATAAAGTCGACAAGCCGTGTCAAAGAGGTCAAAGAGGCTTTGTGTTTTAATTACACCGCGGTGTCCATTGTCGACCACTATCGTCAAGTGATCTGAAGACGGCTCCAATAAGAGCGAACTAGGAAAGATAGGCCAATAATAGCTTGTATTTTCTTATGACAGCTGCATGTCACTTCCCCATAGAAAATAAAGTAAGAGTTAAAATATCAGTTTATGTCTATTTGTTCTTCTGCACTGTTATATAGCGACAAAAACAACAAACTGAACAGATGGTGACAATGTCGCATTTTTATTTTATTACCGGTGCTTGCGATAAAGACCTACTAAATTTAAAAGGAATACCGCTGTCGTGCAAATGAACGCGCCAGATATACCCATTGCTGCGCTCGGCTGAATAATGTAGCAAGTATTTTGTCGTCGCTGTATTTGATGAACAGCACACAGCATGCGTTTAGTTTAAAACTGAACGGTATCGCAGTGACTGAGTTATACGTGTACGTATATAACATCGTATTATAGTGAGCTTCTCAAATGCTGCAGGATAAGAAACAGCGCCGTGAGTGTCATCTCAATAAAAAACGACTAGAAGAAACAGACTTTTCGGGCTGGCTTTCGAAACAAGATGAATGTACCGGATATTGTAAAACATGGCGCGTAAGTTTTACCATGAAATACGACTCAGTCAAAGTGGTAAAGCATTATGCCGGTACCAAGACTCATATTGATAAGGTCAGGATGTGGCACGGAAATGCGCTGTTCAAAGGTATTTCGTGCCAACGAGAACTAGTCAGGAAGAGTAAATGTCAGCAAATGAACAAATATTAACATATCATGGAGTGATACCTTTTACAAAGCTGTGAAAATGCTCTCCTATCTCAATTTTTGTTTCAAGATTCGAAACTATCATCCTGAATTCACTGTGGACGGATTAAAGCTGAAGCTATAGCAGAGAGTGTATTGGCTCCACATTTTCTGCAACAAATTCTGAAAAAAAGTTGCTACAACTCTACTCTCAAATGCACGTGATGCTTCAAATATAGGAAACATTACGTTATTTCCTGTTGCTGCTCGGCACTTCGACCAAGAAATTGGAACTTCAGTTGTTCCAGATTTTTACGAATACGCTGACGAAACATCAACTTCTATAGCCAAGAAGCTTAAAGACAGCTTCATTAAGACTGGTCTTCCAGGATCACAACTAGTTGCTTACGGTGTGGACAACTGTTCCGTCAATTACGGGAGAAACCAATCTGTTTTCATGAAGTTGAAAAAAATTTTTGAAGCACCACATGTTATTGCAGAACATTGTAACACACATTACAGCGAAATAATAACTAAAACTACAGTCATACGACGTTGAATCTATAGTGATTAAAGTATTTAATGAATTTTCTTCAAGTGCGAAGAAGATGAGTGAACTGAAGATTTTTTTGAGTTACTGCAGTCAGAGTATTCCACACTACTCTGGCATGTTGCTAAGCGCTTTTCGACTCTTTTTTTTCTGCTACAGGTAGATAGATTACTTCAGAAGTGGACATTGTTGAAGTCCTATTTTCTACGCCATGGTGAAGATAATGCTGCCAAACTAATCTGGACATTCGTGAACCATGAAGACAACAGTGAAGAGGACGAAAAAATGGTTCAAATGGCTCTGAGCACTATGGGACATAACATCTGAGGTCATCAGTCCCCTATAACCTAGAACTACTTAAACCTAACTAACCTAAGGACATCACACACACCCCCATGCCCGAGGCAGGAGTCGAACCTTCGACCGTAGCGGTCGCGCGGTTCCAGACTGAAGCGCCTAGAGCCGCTCAGCCACACCGAAGAAGTGGACGATGAGGTAACAAACCCAGAGATTTGCATTTATCTTTTCCACAATGTTATGAATTTATTTAATACAACAATAAAACAGATGGAAAGTGATTATACACAGATAACTGAAATATATTCTCTATTCTCCAAGTTGCCGACAGAAATCATTAATAGACAAAGAAGTAATTTCTTCGACTCAAGGTATTATAAGAGCTGCAAAAATGTTCGTAATACGAAAAACAAAATTTATTAGAGAAGCTCAGCAGGTCTATTTTAGAATAATGGAATATCTACATTTACATCTACATATAAACTCCGGCAGCCACCATGCGATGTGAAGTCATATTACCCCCCCCCCACCCCCACCCGTTCTGTTCCATTCGCGGATTGCACGAGGGAAAAACAAAACGACTGTCTGAACGCCTCAGTACTAGTACTAATTTCCCTTATCTTTGAATGGTGATCATTGCGCGATATGAAAGTTGGTGGTAATAATATATGCTCTACATCCTCGAGGAAGATCGGATTTCGGAATTTAGTGAACAGCCCCTTCCGTTTAGCACGTCGTCTATCTGCAAGTGTATCCAACTTCGAACTTTCTATGACATTTGTAACGCTCTCGCGATGGCTAAATGTACCAGTCACGAATTTTGCTGCTCTTCTTTGGACCTTCTCAATCTCTTGATTAAGACCCAACTGCTAAGGGTCCCATACAGACGAACAATGCTCTAAAACTGGACGAACTTTGAACTTTGTTGAAGGACTGCATAGCTTCAAGATTCTACCAGTAAACCGCAATTTAGAGTTCGCCTTGCCCGCTACTTGTGTAATTTGATCATTCCATTTGAGATCATTTCGAATAGTCACACCCAGATATTTGACGGATGTTACCGCTTCCAAAGACTGGGCATTTGTTTTGTACTCCTAAATTAATGGAGATTTTCGCCATGTTATACGCAGTATGTTACACTTACTAATATTGAGAGATAACTGCCAGTCATTATACCACTCATTTCTTTTCTGCAAATCCTCATTGATTTGTTCGCAACTTCCGTGTGGTATTACCTTCCTGTAGGCTACAGCATCATCGGCAAACAACCTAATGTCGCTGTCAATACCATCAACCAGATCGTTTACGCAAATCGTAAAAAGCAGCAGACCTATTACGCTGCCCTGAAGCACACCTGAAGTTACGCTTCTTTCTGTTGAAGTCACCCCATTCAAGACGACATACTGCTCTCTGTCTGTTAGAAAACCTTTCTATCCAACCGCATATATCATCGGATAGACCGTAAGCGCGCACTTTCTGGAGCAAGGGACAGTGCGGAACTGAGTCGAACGCCTTTCGGACGTCGAGAAATATGACATCAACCTGGGAGCCGGTATCTAGAGCTTGTTGTATATCACGCACAAAAAGGGTCAGCTGTGTCTCGCATGAGCGATGTTTCCTAAAACCGTGCTGGCTTCTGCAGATGAGCTTCTCAGAGTCTAAAAAAGTCATTATGTCTGAAAACAAAATACTTTCCATGATTCTACAACAAATCGATAGAAGTGAAATTGGCCGGTAATTAAATTCATCCGATTTTCTACCCTTTTCACAGATTGCTGTGACCTGGGTCTTCTTCCAGTCTCGTGTAGCTTTCCGCTGTTCCAATGATCTCCGACAGGTGATGGAAAGAATGGTGCTATATTCATAACATAGTCAACATATACTATTACAGGTGTACCGCCTGGGCCAGATGCCTTCTTAGTGTTTAAGGCTCTTAACTGTTTTACGATCCCAGATACACTAAACACTGTGTCAGCCATCCTTGAGTTTGTTCGATAATTGAAAGGGGGAATGGTGCTGCTGTCCTCTACCGTAAACGAGTTTCTGAAAGCTAGGTTTAGAATTTCGGCCTTCTGTTAATCATAATCCGTTACATTACCCGTACTGTCAGTAATATCTAGAAAAATGGTTTTACTTCAGTGAACATTCAATTTTCAAGTTTAGCTTTCAGTTAAATCTTGAAGAACCCCTTAAAATGAAGATCACAATGAAACTTATAGATTATTTCAACAGAAATAAAAACTGTGACGAACTGTTTTCTGAAATATATGCACTGAATGACGTCTTGCTGTCCGTTAAGGACTTGCCAGACTGAAACATTTCAAACAAATGGGTGACATTTTTTAAGAGATGTCAAGCACATAGTTTTCTGAAAATTGTTCGACATGTGCTAGCAGTGCCATCGTCCATTGCGTTTGCAGGGCGGATTTTCAGTGTGATGCTAAATATCTGGAGCAATCAAAGAAACAGACCGAAAGAGGAAGGTGGAAATGGTGAAAGCCGAACTATTTGTGAATTTTAACTACCGTTTGGAATGTGTAAGATGTGTCAAATCCGACAACGGAAAAGAACTTGTTACAGCTGCGAAGTCAGAAAACAAATATAACCTCAAAGCATAAAAGGATAACTAACAAAGGAAGTAGAGGCTCGCACAAACGGCTGGATTCTCAGTATTAACGGTGAATTTCGTATAAATAAATGCATGCTTCCTGCTGTAGCAGCTATAATGTATGTATGGTGCAATGTGTTGTGAATAATAATAATAATTATAATAATAATAATAACAATACATCTTCGAGTGGTCCGGTTTTGGCTTTAGTTGGCAACCCTAGAAAGTAAGCAGGACTGTCGGAATGACTGTAGCTGAAAAATTAAATTACTGGAACGATTACAAGGAAGGGGTGCATACCAGATAGTTGGAATATGTAAAGTGTTAAAGGAAAAATGTGTAAAAGTTAAAGTAATACCAAAATTTTCAGAACTTGCTCTATGCATCCTGGGGTCTAATGCAGCAGCTGAGAGTTTGTTTTCAGCGGTAAATCATTATTGGTCATTTGATGAGACGACAAATGTTTTAAATAGTACATTTACAAGTGGAATGATGCTCAAGTGTAATCTAAGCAGTCATATGGAGCCTTGTATGATAGAACGTTACAGAATAAGCAGTAATGTGAGTTCAGTCACCCAGGTGGCAAATAAAATATTAACAATATGAAAGATTTGTAAGCGCACTTCACTTAGGGAATTAATCAACAGTGTTCTGATACCAAGTGCATTTACTCAATATCACGTCCCCGTTGTCCTACTGTTCTGCTAAAGCAGCAATTCAGAAATTATTGACCGGTGGATCACAGCCTTTTCAGGTGTCTCCTGTTTTCAAGGGGGGAGAAATGTTAAGCTCAGACAACTAAGGACTTGGAAAAATTATCTTCATCTCGATATCGATACCGAAACTCGATACTGTCCAATTGATGGTTTTGCTCATATCGGTACTTTATAGCAGCTGTCGTATAAAATCATCCTGATAATGAATTATTACATTTTTACTGTTTATCTAAACTTCTGGATACTTGATACTGTTACAACACTCAACAGTTGATCGCGCCACCACTAACTGGCCAACAGTTGAATTACCGATTTGGAGAGAGCGATAGACCGAGTGTACGTAAAGATTTGCGATGCTTCTGGAACATTCACAACGTCTCGTTCGCAGTTCGTTCATCCAGAATCCCTTTGTTTTCACGATTCTATGTCCTTGTTTGTTTGCGTATTGTTGTTCACAGCAGAGTGAGTGCAAGAATTACTGAATCAGCAAACAGAGTGGCGCCTGGCAAAAGTGAATCAGTTTGTGACTTACGGGTCGCATTGTTGGACATTAGCAAGCAGCAAACAGTAGAAAAAAGGTAAAGCAGTCACCTCTTTCGAATCTGTTCTGGTTGATAACATGAAAGACTAAGTAAGCTTTTGTTTGGCAACATGTCCTGTGTCAGTACTGTGGGCTAGTCCTTTAGAAAAATGAGAAGACTTGAAAGTTTAATTGCCCAGTTTTATAAGTTTGTCACCACGTTGCTGATGAGTTTTCTTGGCGCCATGCCGGCAGTCGAAGAAACTTTTCTGTTCCTGACGTTTCGCACAGCGCAGTTTCTTCGACTACTGCCATATTGCCCGGAAGACCCATTAGCAGCCATGACATACGGTCGTGAAAGCCTTCCCTAGCCAGCGAGTCAGTGCCCTCCGAGATTTTACTTTCGAGGGCAGACAGCTTGTTGCCAAAGTCATGTAGCAGATTATCGGTGAAACGATTGAACAGAACGTTGTTTTTGAGAAACTGTACGGTAATAGAATGGAAAATGTAGGAAAAATGTAAGACTTAACTCATTTACCATTGAGTACATTCAGCTGTTTTTCTGGCAATCTATTCCTTTCTGTAATTTCAAATTTTTAATTCCAAATTTTTAAAACGTTTCTAAATTTTGTATATTTTAACCCGTAATAAAACGAAATAGAGTGGTTTACCGTTTGTATACCTACAGATATTGATGCTTTCATGACTAAGATATTTGTATTGTAATGCTACTCATGAGAACAGTGCCGATAGATATCGTCCGATATCGTATCCCTTGTGACATCTCTCGATATGTTTATATTGTTGTACGAGGCGTGTTTTTTAAGTAAGTTCCGTTTTGAAATTAAAAATAACGCGCTAAGATATCGCAATAATTTTATTTTTACATGAAAGCCTGTACCTAAATCTATTTTTCTACGTAGTTTCCGTCAATATTGATGCACTTGTCATAACGCTGTACCAGTTTTGAATACCCTCCTCATAGAAGTTTGCCGCCTGACTTGTTAACTTGTTAATTTGTTAAATTGTTAAAAAGAACTTGTTTTCTGTGTGCATTTCTTGTGCATTTGACACGTTCCACATCATAACGGTTTCTCCGTGCTATTGATCAATGGAACACGTAACTAACTAACTAACCACTGCATCACCACTGTTTTGACTTCGTCATCGTCTTGAAGACGCTGACCGACATGTGTTTCTTCAAGTGGAGGAAAAGATGGTAGTCACTGGGCGCAAGATCGGGGCTGTACGGAGGATGATCTAGAGCTTCCCATCGAAAAGATGTGATGAGATCTTTGGTCTGATTCGCCACATGCGGACGGGCATTGTCTTGCAGCAAAACAATACCCTTGCTCAACTTTCATGGACTGTTGCTTTGATTCTGGTGTGACGTAGGCCACCCATGTTTCATAGCACGTAACAATTTGGATTAAGAAGTCATCACCGTCCCTGTGGTACCGCTCAACGAAAGTCAGGGCACTGTCTAAACGTTTGGTTTTGTGCACATCCGTCAGCATTTTCGGTACCCCACGTGCGCTCGGTTTTAGGTAATTCAAGTGCTCGGTTACAATGCCATACAAAACACTACGAGAAACATTAGGAAAGTCATCCCGAAAGGAGGAAACCGTAAATCGTCTGTTTTCTCTCACCTTATTGTCCACATCCTGCACCAAACTTTCATTAACGACTGAAGGATGCCCACTCCGTTGTTCATCACGCACATATGTGCGGCCATCTTTAAATGCTCTGACCCACTTTCTTACCATTCCATCATTCATAAAGTTTTCTCCGTAAAGTGAACAGATCTCACGATGAATATCGATCGCTTTTAGGCCTGTAGCACTAAGAAATTTTATAACAGCCCGTACTTCACAGTAGAAGGGACTCACGATTATCGGAGGCATCTTAAACACTCAGTGCACAACGTAAACAAGGAAGAATCTGACTGTAATGGCGTCAGTGCGTAGATTAAGGTACAGGGTTTCATGCAAAAATAAAATTATTGAGATATCTTAGCACGTCTTTTTTTAATTTCAAAACGGTACTTACTTAAAAATCACGCCTCATCGTTTAGCTTACATCAACACTGTTGTTAATTTTCATTACACGTGTGAAAGCCATATGTGGTGAAAAAAATCAAAACAGTTTTATTTTTTACCTTAAATCTGGGTAAAAGTTCTTCTGCCACAGCTGACTGCACCATTTTCGACTAGGAAATAGAGCGGCATATTGTCAGAGACAGCAAAGGACTTGAAGGAGCAGTTGAACGGAATGGACAGTGTCTTGAAAGGAGGATATAAGATGAACATCAACAAAAGCAAAATAAGGATAATGGAATGTAGTCGAATTAAGTCGGGTGATGCTGAGGGAATTAGATTAGGAAATGAGACACTTAAAGTAGTGAAGGAGTTTTGCTATTTGGGGAACAAAATAACTGATGATGGTCGAAGTAGAGAGGGTATCAAATGTAGACTGGCAATGGCAAGGAAAGCGTTTCTGAAGAAGAGAAATTTGTTAACATCAAGTATAGATTTAAGTGTCAGGAAGTCGTTACTGAAAGAATTTGTATGGAGTGTAGCCATGTATGGGAGTGAAACATGGGCGATAAATAGTTTGGACAGGAAGAGAATAGAAGCTTTCGAAATGTGGCGCTACAGAAGAATGCTGAAGATTAGATGGGTAGAACACATAACTAACACGGAGGTACTGAACAGGATTGGGGAGAAGAGGAGTTTGTGGCACAACTTGACTAGAAGAAGAGATCGGTTGGTAGGACATGTTCTGAGGCATCAAGGGATCAACAATTTAGTATTGGAGGGCAGCGTGGAGGGTAAAAATCGTAGAGGGAGGATGAATACACTAAGCAGATTCAGAAGGACGTAGGCTGCAGTACGTACTGGGAGATGAAGAAGCTTGCACAGGATAGAGTAGCATGGAGAGCTGCATCAAACCAGTCTCAGGACTGAAGACCACAACAACAACAACAACAACAACTCTATGGTTAACGACGAAGGCGTTTCATGCAACAAGACAAAGTTAAAACTGCGAGGGGTAACTATTTCAGTTACGGGACGTACAAGATGTTAGTAAGTGATTGTGTGTCACACTGAAGGCCCACGCTGCTTTGTCACTCGACCTATTTCATAAAGACTGTTGCTACACCGAGACGACTCCGGTACATTTGCCCTGACAGCAGCAGCGCAGGAGCCACGCGTGAGATGGCACCGACCTACGCGACTCTGCGTCGTGTTTACTGGGGAAGTGCGAAGCGGAGCAGACGCTAACAAGTTTCCAGGGCTGCGTGTCACTCTGTCGCTCCCTACAGGTTCGCAGGCTCCTCTCTTAAGCCGATTGGTCACCGCCTCCGGAGACGCGCGAGAGAGACACTGCAGAACTCGTCCTTCCTTTGGAGCACTTTACAGAGTTTGACGACATGCCCACACAGGCGACCAGGAAGCGTTGACGGAGACATCAGAGCTCACCTCATCTACATCTACATGTACATCTACGTGACTACTCTGAAACTTACACGTAAACGCCTGACAGAGGCTTCATCGAATCACTTTCACACTATTGCTCTACCGTTCCACTCTTCAACAGCTGGCGGGAAAAGAGCACACTTAAATCTTTCCGTACGAGCGCTGATTTCTCTTATTTTATAACGATGATCATTTCTCACAACAAAACGTTTTCACATTCAGAGGACAAAGTTGGTGATTAAATTTTCGTGAAAAGATCTCGCCGCACGGAAAAAATCTGTGTTTTAATAAATGCCACCTAAACTCGCGTATCATATCCGTGACGGTCTCTCCCATATTTCGAGATAATACAAAACGAGCTGTCGTTTTTTAACTTTTTCGATGTCCTCCGTCAATCACATCTCGTAAGGGTCCCATACCGCACAGCAGTACTCTAACAGAGGACGGACATCAGTAGTGAAAGCATTCTCTTTAGTGACTGTGTTTCATCTTCTAACTGCTGTACCAGTCGATGCTTCACATTCCCCACATCATATGTGTAAACGTTCCAGTTTAAGTGATGAGCTGACAGCATTTAGATTTGTGCGACATATCGTATAACTGAAATTTAACGAATTCGTTTTGATACTCATGTGGATGACTGCACACTTTTCATTATTTAAGCTCAACTGACACTTTCGCACAATAGAGATATTTTATCAGAATGATCTTGCAATTGGTTTTAAATTCTGATTACTACACTAAACGGTAATTTACAGCGTCATCTACGGACAGTCTAAGATGGCCTGCAATAGAAAAGCCAGAATGGAATAACGACAGTTTAAAAAAATTGACAGACTGCTACTACCGTCTAGAGAAGACACTTCACATTACCTGCAACCACAATTGAACCGCAAAAAAAAAAAAAAAAAAAAAAAAAAAAAAAAAAAAAAAAAAAAAAAAAAAAAAAACAGAGAATCATTGATTACTTCATCAGGATGACCGACTGTAGCAAAGAAAAATTCTATTTACGGCACGTCACTTGCAATACTGTCAAGAAAGCTATAATGTGCGGATTAGATCAGCATCTACTGGACATGATGGCATCACTATCCAGATGGTAAAACTTACTATTGATCAACTACTGCCCTCTAAAACGGACATTTTAAACGATTCATTAATCACAAGTGTTTTCCCTGTGGCCTGGAAACTGGGACCAATTAAGCCACTGCCTAAGAAGGACATCGCCACAGCACCCTCTGACTACCGCCCCATCTGCCTTCTTCCTGCACTATCAAAGGCCTTAGAATATGTAGTCCATGACCAGCTCACCAACTACCTAACTACTAACAACCTACAAGACCAATACCAATCAGGTTTCCGTAAGCATCCAAGCACAACATCCACACTGATAAAAGTGACAGATGACCTGAAACTTGCCGTGGACAGACAAGAAGCGACTATCATTTGCTTCTTAGATTTCAGCAAAGCATTTGATACTGTAGACTTCGACATCTTACTAGCCAAACCTAGCGGTCTAAATTTCTTACCAAGTGCAGTGCAATGGTTTCGCTCATACATGACGTCTCGTCAGCAACGCGTCCTGTCCGGGAATATAAAATCACAATGGCGGCAGGTAGTGTCAGGCGTTCCCCAAGGCTCAGTACTAGGTCCCATACTCTTCTCTCTGTATGTCAGTGATGTGTCATCGGTTCTGACATATTCGAAATATCATATGTATACTGATGACCTTCAGTTGTATCTAAGTGCGAAACCAAGCTATCTTAAGAAAACTCTTGAAAACTTCAATACTGATCTCGATGCTCTATCAAAATGGGCACAGGACATAGGACTAAAACTAAACCCATCTAAAACCCAAGCGGTACTTGTAGGTCACTCTAAGCTCATTAGCCCAAAACATCGGGAATCCGTACCATCTCTTATCCTAAATGGAACTAATATTAACTTCTCTCCCTCAGCAAAGCGTTTGGGAGTAATAATAGATGAAAATCTAAATTGGACAGAGCACGTAACTGCAGTGTGCAAAAAAGCATCAGCATCCTTTCATGTCCTACAGAAATATAAAAACTCTTCGCTTTCGATCTGAAAAAGAAATTAGTACAAACGCTTATACTCCCAATCATTGACTACAGCGATATTATCCTACAAGGCCTCTCTCAGGAAAACTCGCGACGTCTGGAACTGGTCATGAATGCCTGCGTCCGATATATCTGTGACGTTAGAATTTTTGATCACATTTCACCAGCATATGCAAAATTGTCCTGGCTGCATGCAGACAAACGCAGAGATTTCCATACATTCTGTCTCGTCTACTGCCTTATAAATGTACACTGTCCCTCGTATCTCTCCTCGTCCTTAACGCTTATGTCGCAACAACATGACAGAAACACACGTTCCCATCATAATAAAATCCTCTCTGTTGCACTGCATCGCTCAGTCACCTTCTCCAAGTCCTTTACAGTAGCGGGAACCCGACTCTGGAATAACCTCCCTCGTTATGTTAGAGAACTTAAAAACATGTCCGGCTTCAGAAAACAGTTAATGACGTATCTACTTAAGCAACAGTAATGCCTTCCTCTGTACACGAATGTACTTCACCTCATTACTTCCCTCTTTCCCCTCCTTAAGTCTCCCTCCCCCAAAACTCGCTATACTAGTAAACATCTACTTTACACACAAAGATAATAATGTACATCTGCACAAATCTTCATTACTATTGCCAATTTTTCTCATGTTTATCATTATTATTTGATTTTTTTTCCTGTTACTATTACTGCTTTTATCATAATTTGTATGTATAGCATCTGTTGTAAAAATACTGCCAGTACTTACCTTGTTAGGTCTTAGTCATTACTCTTTATTCATATTGTGACTAGAGTAATCTAATTTTCTTATTTAAAGTATTGTCATGATGTAACTCTGATGTGTGACATGCTGCATGTGTGAAACACTGGCCCGATGTAAAAGAGGGCCTGATGGCCCTAATCTGATCAGGTAAATAAAGAAATTAAATAAATAAATAATAAATCGTAGACAGGCACAACAGTAAGACGCTACACACTGGAGCTTTCAGCCAAAAGGCATTCTTTTATAGTAGAAAATACACACAAGTTCACACAACCACATCTCATACACACGTGGCAAGTGTCTCTGACGGCTGACGCTAGACTGCGTACAGCAATTACACATCATGGGAGTAGCAGTCGCTGGATGGAAGGGATAAGGAGGACACCGGAATGTGGAGGAGGGGGGGGGGACAATCAGGTAGGTGTGGGGGAAGGTGCAGTGTTGCTTGTGAGAGCATGTAGGGACATGTTGGGGGGACAGGATAGGGCTACTAGATGCTAAGGCTCAGTCAGCACATTATGAAGGGGGGGGGGGGAGGGTAAGCGAGGGGACTGGTAGAAAAAGACAGAAGTAGAAGAGGGAAAAAAGTAGTGGGTGTGTTGGTGGAATATAAGGTTTTGTAGTCTGTAGGGGGAGGAGATAGATGGGTGAAGGACAGAGGCTAGTGAAAGTTGAGGCTGTGGAGGGTGGGGAGTGTTACAGGAATATTGGATATATTGCATGGAAACTGCTCAATTCAGAAACTCTGCTGTTGGTAGGAAGGAATCAGATGGTTCAGGCTGTGAAGTATTCAATGAAATGAAGCATGTTCTGTCGGGCAACAAGTTCAGCAACAGTGTGGTCCAGCTTCTCTTGGCCACAATTTGTCACTGGCCATTAATGCAAACAGACAGCTAACACAGAATACAGCACATGGATTGCAGCTTTGTTTGTAGATCATATGACAGCTGTGACAAATAGCCCTGCCTTTGATGGGATGGTGATGTCTGTGAGTGGACTGAAGTAAGTGGTGGTGCGAGGATGTATGGGACGGGTCCCGCATCAACATATGAGCATTGAGATAAGGGATTGGGAGCAGAGCGGAGTAGAGATGGACAAATATTGCATAGGTTCTGTGGGCAGTTGAATAACACTGTGGGTTGGAGTACTCCTATTGTGAGTGAGTTACACCCAGGAGTGCAGCAAATGAAGTACATCCCCTGCCATGGTTCAACTACTTCATGCCCTGTGAGAGGAATTTCCTACATAGTATTCTCCCCACACCTCTCACAGCGATATTTCTCTGCCCACTGATCCTACACTGTATTCTTGTCCATGCCTAATCCACCCCTGCTCCCAAACCCAATCCTCATGGCTCATATGCCTGTAATAGACCTAGATGTGAGACCTATCCCATACATCCTCCTACCTCCACCTACTCCAAACTGGGCACAGGTATCATCACCTTTCCCATCAAAAGCAGGGCTACTTGTGGAAGCAGTCATGTGATGCACAAATTAACTACAACCACTGTGTGGCTTTCTACATGGGCATGAAAACCACAGGCTGTCTTCTGCACACTTCACAGACCGTCTGATCCAGATCCTCCATACCAACACCAGCTTTTCTGAATTGTGCAAGTGGAAACTCTCCCAACATTATATCCTACACTGCCGCAACTCCTGACCTCAACCTTCGCTATCCCCTCTACTTCATCCAGCTATCTCCTTCCATACTCCCACTCCAGCCACTAGTATTCTCTCATTTTCCTGTCTTCCTACCCCTCCACCAAACCTACCAATGTCTCCCAGCAGCTGTACCCTGTCCCCAGCACATTCCCACGAGATCCCACGACCAGCAGTACACCTTCCCCAACTGCAACCTGCTTTCCCTTCCCCTTCCCAATTCAGCATACTCCTTACCTATAACACCCACACATTGCTTTACCCATCATATGTAGATGCTTTATGCAGCCGGCCTTCGGTCTCGAAAGACAGTAGCCTCATGTGTACGAGCTGTGGTTGGGAGAATAAATGTGTGTTTGCCTGAAAGCTCAATGGTATAGCAGTCTTTCTGTTGTGCCTGCCTGCAACTCAATTTATATAGCTGGTCTATCACACATCCCTAGGGAACACTAAATATCACTTTCATTTTATTCGATGACTTTCCTTCAGGCACTATGGACTATGACCTTTCTGACAGGAAATTGTGAATCCAGTCACGCAATTGAGCCATACTCACGTGCAAGCAACTTCATTAAACGCCGCTTTAAGGAACTACTCCTCTGAAAATCTGGAAATGTGAATTCAATTTGAGATGCCCTGACGATAGACCCATTGCCTCATGTGAATAAAGAGACACAGTAGTTTGTGTCACAAAAAATGTATTTTCTGAACCTTCACTTACTATGTGTCAGTAGATCGTATCATTCGAGGTAACACCCAAAGTTGGAACACAGTATAGTTTCCAAAGACATGCTGCACATCGACACCAGCGGCATGAGTATGTAATTTAGCGAATTAGTACTACTTGTTGATAGGGTATTGCTACCAGCAACATATTCGGTTTAGGCTACTTCATGAAAAAAGTACCGTTACCACTTTTGAATTTATACAATTAATCCTGAGATGATTTCCATGATTTCGTCAAAAGTATGACGCTCTGGTTTACTGGTGACATGCCCTAAGATAAACAATAATTCACAGTTACAAACGTACAATAAAGATTGCTGCCCTGCAGACTTGTGTTAGAAAGCACTTATGTGAAATGTACGTCTGAAGCGTTAGTTTTCACAAATAACTTCCAACGACTCATATTCACAATGTTATTTATAATACCACGATCACATACGTTGATCTGTGTTTTTTTGTTTTCTCACAGATTGATTTTCCATTATGCACCGTACGTTTTGATTCACGACATATGAATACAAATAAAGAGTTTGCAGAATACATGAGTGGCAAAGATGATGCTATGGAATAATACGAAATGGCATTTTGTGCAAAGAAGTATAAAACATTGTGTTCAACTTAAAAACTATTTTACATTAAATGTAGGATATTAAGTACAGATAGATATACACGATTTTTTGAATTACATCGTTACAAATGCAATTTAAAACGATAGAGAAACAAATGTGAAAAGAAAGTACATGAAACACTTATGTGGTATTCAAACAGTGATGATGGTAGTATATTAAAATCTATTCGTATTTAGCACCATTAATAACACTGACACCTGCAGATATATACAGAATTATAAAATTTGCTATTCGATTGGCGGAAAGGTGTAAAAACATTTTTCCTATCTGTTTGTGAAAAGTACTTCCTCGACGTTTGCCACAAAGGAACCATATAGCCAACTTAGTCTGCTCATTAAAGATATTGGCAGGGTAACTGCTGCTTTGTATGTCTATTTCTAGCTATTCTAACAGATTCGTCGTAGCTCCTTTTTAAAGTGAAAAGTAATATTTTCAGGCTGCTGTTAGAGTTTCTCGCTAACTAGTTGTCTTGAGTAACGTGGGCTGCAAAGGTATATTTGCTGATATTGCCCACCCTTTAAGCATGAAGGTGTGTTTTGCACCTAATCTCGAAACTTCTGCCTGTCTGACCAATCCAGAACTTGGGGCACGAATCACATTGTTATTGTGAGCAACTGCTTTAATCCCATTGATTTCCTTTTGTTGATTTGTGTGACTCATAGGAACTTCCTGCATTCATTGTACCATTGCTCTGAAATATGATATTTTGTCATGGCTGGTATGACATGACGAGTTGTCAATGCTGGAAACTGGAGTGATGGGCTTCGGTAAATGCTAAATTAACGTTTGTGGACAGTATTATAAATTTTAACATCAAGCAAATTTAAACTCTTATTTGTTTCACTTTCAACTGTGAATTTAACATTTGTAAGCATTTCGCTGAGGTCTGCTCACAGTGCATCAGTTTCACTCTTCGTACCAACAAACGGCAAGGTTCGACCAGCAAAATATAGTTTTGTAGTGTTTTATTTTGTTCGTGATTTATTGATTAGTTGAGAGGTATTTTTGTTTTGTTTTCTTGTCGTAAATGACAGCTAACATCCCAGCGAGATTACTTCCAATTGCAAGCTATAATGTTGTATGTAAAACTTTTTGTTGATTCTAAAATAATGGATGACTCTGAGAATTTCCATAGTTTCACAGGCCCCTGCAGTACTAATTTTTCTCAACCTCAGCAGACTCTGACAGCCTCTTTAGCAGCGATGTTTTTATATAGATTCACTATATCCAGTGATGCAAATTTAGCTGTGTGTGGTATGTCTTCAAAAGAGGCTACATGTTCATGTGAGTTATGTATGTTTTAGGTTTTAGCTTCCAAATTATAAAGTATCGTGGGCGGTCTCTCAAGTTAACTGTTGGGCGAATAGGATAACTTTCTCTATAAATCTTTGACTGTGCTCACAGATTTGGTGCTGAGGGATTCGTTGCTGTACAGTTGTGAACTCAATAAGCGTTCAATAAAAATTTACAGTTATGTAGAAACTTACGGAGTTTAGTTTGGAACCTCATTGTGGGATCGGACTTTATTTCAATAATGTTGTTGTTATGGAAATATTTTAAGTTTTTCTGTATATATTCCACTGTATTTAATATGACGATATAACTTTCTTTTACGCCTTTACTGTGTTTGCTTTACTGTCAGATAATTCCATGTCAATATTTTCCAATATTTTAGTTCAGTGCTTCTTTGGGTGTTATTTAGTTTTCAGCGATTTCATTATCAGTTAGAGCAGTAGAAGGCCAGTGCATTTTTCTCATATGTGTCCATTTTACCTGTCTGGCACACAATCGTTGTACAGGCTGTGAGATTTTAGGCACTGTGACTATGGAATTTTGTTGCAATGTTACCTTATTTAATAAAGTAATGTGATATGGATCTCAATGGTATTAACGAACTTGTCAGAGAATTTGCATTGACTGTTAATTTCTATCTGAAGCAGATTTATTAACAGATTTTAGAGCTTCTAATTTCATTTTTTGTTTAAACGAGATTATTTGTGCTCGTTATTTACTTCATCATGTATGTGCTGTACAATGCGTGAGAATCATAAAGGCGAGAGGCCGTTTCCTGTCGGCCAATGCAAGTTGTTCATGATATTGCAGTTTTTTTCTTGTACTGTATTTTTATCTCAGTTTTTAGCCAAAGGATGCCATGCTTTTGTTTCGCTAAGCTGTTAGCTATAGTCTTACAGCTGACGTTGACTTTAAAAAGTCTCTTAACATCAAGATCAACGATGAAAGTGTGTCACTAAAAGCAGTCCCAAAATGTGCCAGAGTCTAAGTCGGGAGCTAGACTAAAGCTACCAGGTTAGCGAAAGAAATAATGTGATATTATTCGGCTAAAACTGAAATGCAAATGGAAGAAAACTTGAATATTCTCATGTAAAGCTTCCATCTGCAGACACGAAACAGTCTCTCGCTTTTAGGATTCTCGCGCATCTTACAGCACCTCCCGGATAAAATAAATAAAGAACAACAAATAATTTCATCTAAAAACAAAAAAGGAATTACTTTGACAGTGTAGTTAACCACTGAAATTCAGTTCAGTTACACTGAACTTACTGTGTGAAATAGAGGTCTGAAAAACAATCTCACAATGAAATCCAATAGTCAAGTGCCAAAAATCTCCTAGCTTGTACAAAACTTGAATGTGACACAGCTAAACTGGACAAATGTGAGAAAAATGCACTGGCTTTTAAGCCAAGTAAGTTTGTAATAAACTGACTAAAAACGAATAAAGACAAAAATCCACCGAACTGAAAGATTCGAAAAATGCCGCCATAAAATTTTATAAAAGTAAAAACCTTGTAGTAAAGCAAGATAATCGATGATATGTTGTCACATTACATGAAAAAAATATATAAAGAGAAATCACAACCATTTTTCTGGAGAATAACTCTATTGAAGTAATTGCAAGCCAAACTCCATATGCTTCTACATAAATGTAAATTTTTATTGAACTCTTATTCAGTGCACATCTGTACGACAATAAATACCTCAGTACCAAACCTGCGTGCACAGTCAAGGATTCACAGAGCAAATTGTCCTATTCGCCCAACAGTTAAGCCGAGAGACAGCACAGGATACTTTATAAGCCGGCAGCTGAAAGCTACACCATACACAATACACATGAACTTACAGCCTCATTCGAAGGCATGCACATACCACCAACAGCCCAAGCTGCATCACTCGATGTAGACATATATGTAAGAACATCGCTGTTAAGGAGACTATTAACATTATAACAAAAATCTGCTGAGATTTAGGAAAATTTCAGCTTGAATGACAAGTTTTACCTATAACACCATGGCCTGGCAAAGGGATGTAGCCGCACTGGATATTAGATGGCACTTAAACAAACAAAGTAGCACGTAAATCTTCTCAACTAATCAACAAATCAAAGGGAAAATAATATACTACGTACGATATTTTGGTGATCGAATCTTGCCTTGTGATCGTACCTACAGTGAAACTGAATCACTGTGAGCAGAACTCATCAAAATGCATAGAAATGTTAAACTCATAGCGGAGCATGAACGAACAACAGCAAAAATTTCCTCGATCTTAAAATTTGTAATAGTAACTATAAACATTAGATTAACTCATATAAAATACCCACCACCACACATCTCAGCAGTGACAACTCATCATGTCACACCAGCCGCAATGAAGTGATATATTTCACAGCAATGGTACAATGAATGTAAAAATTCATACAAATCAACAAAATAAAAGCACTGGAATTAAAGGAGTTGCTCATAATAATGATTACAGTCCTATAATAGTAGACAAGTTCCACAACAAAGCAAAAGCGAAAATCACAGGTCATCAAAACAGCAGATCACACAATATTCACTCCAACAGAAATAAGAGTCCCACAGATGCCAAACCAATATATACAGTTATCGCATACATAGGCGCACTACAATACCAAACTGCAAAGTTATATAAAAAGAAGAATATTAATATCAACGTCTCTTCTAATAGCAAATAAGAGAAAAAGTGATTCAGGATATTAATCTTTCCAAGAGCCCACACAGTAAAATAGTAATATAGAAGCTGCAATTTGATTTGTGACCCAACGTCTGCGTTGGTCAGACATGCAGGAGTTTCGAGATTATGTACAAAGCACACCTTCGTGGTTTAAGGATGGGAGATTTGAGCAAATACACATTTGTAGCCCCCGTTACTCAAGACAACCAGTAAGTGAGAAACACTAACAGCCGCCTGAAATTACACACATCAAAGAAAGTTTTGCATCACCCCGGTTCCTGGAACTCCTGAAGACAGACGTTGACTGTGGATATTTATCACATACACAGTCCCTTTGACTGCACAGAGATGCCACTAAACCTGTCCAAAGATGTAAACGATCATTCATGAGCAGTGCTTATTAGACGGATAGGGTCCGACAGCCGATCAATTCAAGTCATTCCACCGGGAAGGAGGTACACGGCTTGTGTTGTCTGTAGTTCAAGCATGCGTTTTAGATATTACTTTGCGCCTGGAAGGGCTCTCGACAAGGGAAGTGTCCAGGCGTCTCAGAGTGAACCAAAGAGATGTTATTCGGACATGGAGGAGAAGATGCAGAGAGACTGGAACTGTCGATGACATGCCTCGCTCAGGGCGCCCAAGGGCTACTACTGCAGTGGATGACCGCTACCTACGTATTATGCCTCGGAGCTACCTGACAGCAACGCCAACATGTTGAATAACGCTTTTGGTGTAGCCACAGGACGTCGTGTTACGACTCAAACCGTGCGCAATATGCTGCATGATGCGCAACGTCCATAACGAGGTCCATCTTTGCAACCACGACATGATGCAGCGCGATATAGAGGGGCCCAACAACATACTGAATGGACCGCTCAGAATTGGCATAACGTTCTCTTCACCGATGAGTGTCGCATATGCCTGATGTGTGTATTAGGTTTAACACAAAAAGGAGCCACAACGGATCTCTTAGAATAGCTAGAAACAGACACACAAGAAAGCATTTCCCCTGCTAATATCCTCAATGAGCAGACTCGGTTGGCTATATGCTTCTTTTGTCGCAAAATTAGAGAAATAACTTTTCACAATCTGATGTAAAATGTTTGTACACCTATCTTCAGATCGAGTAATTAATCTTATAATACTGTTGCATCTGCAATAGTCAATATTTTTCATGGCACTAAATATGAAAAGACTTTAATACAGTATTACCATCAGTGTTCGACTACCACATGATTCATGTACTTTCGTTTTCACATTTGTTTCTCTCTCGTTTTGTAAATTAAGTTGGTGACGATGTAATTCACATAATTGTGTTTATCTATCTGTATTTAAAACCCTACATTTCATTTAAAATACTTTTTAAATTAAACACAACGATGATTTACTCTTTCTTTCCCAAAATGCAACATTTTCGTATTGCTGCGTCGCATTATCTTTGCCGCTCATGTACTTTGCAAACTCTTTACTTGTATTTACATTTTATGAATCAAAACATGCGGTGCAGAATGGTAAATCGTTATGTGGCAAAACGAATGTGTTTAATTACGCAGATCAAAGCATGTGATTGTGGAATTACAAACAACATTGTGAATATGATTTGTTGCAAACAATGGCTCACGTAAGCTCCGTTCAAGCGCAAGTCTGTAGCATCTTTATTACACGTTTGTAACTGTGACTTATTGTTTGTTGTTGTGGTCTTCAGTCCTGAGACTGGTTTGATGCAGCTCTCCATGCTACTCTATCCTGTGCAAGCTGCTTCATCTCCCAGTACCTAATGCAACCTACATCCTTCTGAATCTGCTTGGTGTATTCATATCTACTTATTGTTTACTCTAGGGTATTTTGTCAGTAAACCAGTGCATCATACGTTTTGATGAAAGCATGAAAGCTGTCTGTTGAAAACCGTATAAAATTTAGAGGCGGTAATAAAACTTTTTGAATAAAGTAAACTATAGCCGGCTTTTGGCTGGTTGCTGTACACCATCAACAATTTATTTCATATAACAGCCAGAGTCTCGAATCATGTCTTTGTTCGTCAAAGTTGCGTTACTCCTAATTAATTTCTTCAGTACTAGTGCTACCTGAACAACTTTCCAGCCTTTAGGTGCAGATCTTTCATCGAGCGCGCGGTTGTATGTAATTGCAAGGTGTTGAGCTGTTATATCAGCATATTCCGAAACCTATCTAATTGAAATACAGTCTGAATCTACACTGGAAGACTTGTGTTTATGAGGTGATTTGAGTTGCTTTGCTATAACGAGAATATCTACTCGTTCGTCTACGTCACTCATGCTGACAGCAGTTCTCGACTTTAATTCTGGAATGTTTACTTCGTATTCTTTGACAAAGGATTTCCGATAACTGTATAATTAACTACCTTTTAGTGGCCGTGTCATTAGTAACGTTATCACTGCTATCGCGCAGTGAATGTATTGACTGGGTCTTGCCGCTTACGTACTTTACATATGAGCTGAATCTCTTCGGATTTCCTGCCAGATTTCAAGACATAGTTTCTTCTTGGGAACTATTAAAAGCAAGCCACATTAATTATATTATTTATTAATATTGTTAATTCCTTTAACTCCCTGTGTGGAGCATAGGGCTGCAACAGAGGATCGCCATCTTGTTCTGTCTTCTGCTTGTATCTTCATTTCTTCGCATCCTATTCCTTGCTCATGGTCATCTGCTTCAGATGACCGTCCCCAAGTCATTTTGGGCCTGCCTCGTCTCCGTCGTCCTTGCTGGACCCAGTCAAGTGCTTCTCTCGCAATATGTTCATTTGGTCTTCTAAGAGTATGTCCTAACCATCTCCATTTCTTGCTTCTGATTTGCAGCTCAGTTGGCTTCTGGTTTGTTCATTCCCAAAGAGTTTCGTCAGTGATGGCATTTGGCCACCGTATCCCCAGGATGTTCCTCAGGCATCTGTTGTTGAATGTCTGCAGTTTATGGATGAATTGTTTTGTCACTTTCCATGTTTCACATTAATAAAGGAACGCAGATTTTACAATACTTTCAAATATCCGCAATTTGGTCCTCAGTGATATTTCCTTCGATCTCCAGATGGAGCGTAGAGTTGTAAAAGCTCCTCTTACTTTGTTGATGCGACTGTTAATGTCCTGTGTTGCACCGCCATCTGGTGTAATCATGCTTCCAAGGTAGCAAAACTTATCCACCCTTTCAATTATCTGGCTCCCAAGCTTAAGCTCTGCAGTGTTGTAATCATTTTCCCGCTTGTCTTCAGATTTTTGAGCGTTAATTTTCAAGCCAACTTCCTTCGCTGGAGATTTCAGATCTTCTAGCTTCTCTTTCACGTCGTTGAGGCTGTTGGACAGAAGGCAAAATCTAAGTCTTCTAGATGTGTCCCATTGCTACATTTTATTCCTCTCACTTTATCTATTATTTGCGCCATTACAAGATTAAGTACTATGTTAAAAAGTATCGGTGAGGGGGTGCAGCCTTGCTTAACTCCTGTTTTCACTGCTTTTGGATCTGGAATCAGACCTTGATGTTGAATCTGGCATGTGTAGTTTTCACACATGCACTTGAGAGCTAATATTTTCTTGGGGATTCCAAAAGTTCACAGTGAACTCCTAACTGTTGTTCCAGTAATGCTGTCCAATGCCTTTTCAAAGTCTACAAACAGCAGGTATAGAGGTGACTGGTATTCATGTGAATGTTCTGCTATTATTCTCAAAGTTTTTATCTGGTCAATGCAAGAGCGACCTTCCCTCATTCCTGCTTGTTCCCTTCTTATTTTCCTGTCTACATGTGCTTTTATCCTATATAGGATTATTCATGAAAGGATCTTACTTGGGATTAACAGCAGGGAGATGCCTCTCCAATGATCACAAACGGATAGGTCTCCTTTCTTGGGGAGCTTGATGAGTAAGCGTCTGTTCCAGTCATTTCGTGCTTGTTCACTCATCCATATGGCTGTCAGGAGTGGATGTAAAATTTCTGCTGTTATAGAGGGTTCAAAATGGTTCAAATGGCTCTGAGGACTATGGGACTCAGCTGCTGTGGTCATAAGTCCCCTAGAACTTAGAACTACTTAAACCGAACTAACCGAAGGACATCACACACATCCATGCCCGAGGGAGGATTCGAACCTGCGACCGTAGTGGTCGTGCGGTTCCAGACTGTAGCGCCTTTAACCGCTCGGCCACTCCGGCCGGCCTGTCATAGAGGGACCTGCTTTAAGAAACTCTTGGTTGATGTTGTCCAGGCCTGGAGCTTTTCCGTTTTTTATATGTTGGACAGCTTTGGCGATTTCTTCTCTGGCGCCTCCACGTTAATTGGCATATCTTGTAGGAGTCCTTCCCTATCTACATTCAGCTGAGTTACACTGTCATCTGTAGTTTCGCGGTTCAGAACGTTCTCAAAATGTTCTCTCCATCTCTGAACTTGGTCTTCTCGATTGGTGAGTAGTTTTCCTTGCTTGTCCTTGATTGGCGAATTTCTTATTTGACAGTTTTCTTGTGATGTTGTATAGTGTCTTGTTATCGCCTCTGTTAGCTACTGCCTCTACCTTAGCTGCGAGGTTATTGATGAAGGTTCTCTTATCTTTTCTGAAACTCCTTTCTACCATCCTATTTAATATTTCGAGTTACTGTTGGATATCTTTTTTTGCTTCCTCTGTCTGGGCGCCATTTAGCTGAAGTTTTGCCTTTCCCCTCTGCTGTATTGCATTCCAAGCACGGTCAGAGATCCAGTCATGTCTTCGGTGATCCTTTGTTCCAAGAATTTCTTCAACAGTCTGTGCATAGGTCATTTTCACTGCATCTCATTGCCCCTCGATGTTATTCTCTCCGATTCCTCTGCTAAGCACTTCAAAACGATTTCCCAGTAGTGTCAAGAACTCTATTCGGACATTTGTATTGTCCAACTTTCTACAGTTCAACTTAATCCTCTTTTGCCCACAATGTCTTTTGTGTGCCGCTATTTTTAGTCGGACTGTTGATAGCATAAGGTGGTGGTCGCTTCCGACATCTGCTCCTCTTTTATTCCTCACATCTAGGAGTGATTTTCGCCAGGTCCTACCACATTGAAGTCTGCTTCAAACTTCGAGCTTCTGTAAAATTTTTCCAATCTTGTGGATATTGTGCTCTTTTAAATTTGAAATGATTTTCTCGTTACTTCTATAGTAGTGTTCTGTCCTGTTTTATGTACCAGGCTGGATCGTTCCGTCTCTTAATTTATGTGTTGTAGATCTCTCACTTGCTTCTTGGAATTTAAGCCACAACTGCTCTACGCTTATATAGTTCACAGGGAATAGAGACTGCGGTTTGGGAAGGTGTTATGCTACGAGATTAGGGTTTAATGTTGTGAGATATCTGATCGAAAGTTGGATATTACCTGACAAACAAATCCATCAGGGACATTTCAATCCTTCTAAAGCTACCCAAGTCGACTGTTCCATCTCAGATGATCTCAGTGTCGACGGTGTGTTAAATCCTAATCTTCCTTCACTGCTCCCTCCCAAGTCTTTGGTTGGCGATGTAGTGTTGAAGTAGAAACGTGAAGGAGGAACCGCAGCTAAATCAAGGTTAGGCGTAGCTCATGAATTGACGGACATGGGCACTCGAACACTGCGAAGGGTGGCTGTGCAAAATAGGAGGAAATCAGCAGAAGCAATCACTCATGAATTTCTGAGTGCTGTCAGTACTTCAGACGGCACTGTCAGCGTGCATAGGGAGTAAAAAAGAATGGTGTAAAATTGTGGTGCAGCTCCTGATAAGCCACACAATTCTGCAGGCAATGCTAAGTGATGCTGGAGGTGGAGGAAAGGGCGACGCCAGTGGACATCTGGTGACCGGAAATGAGCGATCGCAGCGCCACATTCTGCGTATTTGAATACGCATACCTATACCAGTTTCTTTGGCGCTTCAGTGTAAAAATGGATGCATGTATGCCTGTGCTTCTATTTTCCACAACTCCTCCTAAACCACTAAACGGATTTCAACCAACCTTGATACACACATAACTCACCGTCAGTCAACAATTGCTGTGTGGTTAATAACTACCTACCTATCAGAGGGCTGAGGGTGGGCGTGAAAAAGAAGCGTAACCTATGACGAGTTATTTCCCACACTTTTTCCCCCAGTATTTGGGAATGAGATTACTTAGCGACTTGCAAAAAACTTTACACATAATGTCAACCCTTCATGAAATTTTCCCTCGCTGACAACCCCTTGAAAAAAGTTTATCTCTCTCTACTTTTCCGATGTTCAAGCACTGAAAGTACAGCATGAGGCATGTCATTATTTATTACGTCTTTACTAGTAATTATATTCGTGATAAATTCACGCTCTATACTGTACAATTCCATGGAGTGTTTGGGTTTGGTGAATTCTTGGAGAACGTTACCTGCCATCATGTGTAGCGTCCACAGTGAAGTACAGAGTATGTGGGGTCACACTATAGGGGTGGTACCGTTATTGCTCTTAAAAAAACCATAAATGTGGATGGATATGAATACATTTTACGCCATTGTGTACCGCTTACAGTTTATGGAACACCTCTGAGACGGTGACCGTCTCAGCGTGACAGTTGATCTGATAGTAACGCATCACCTGAAAGGCAATGGTTTGTTGTCAGTAACAGCCAAGTTGTGGACTGGCCTTCCAAGAGTCCTGTCCTGAACCGAGTACAAAACCTTTGAAATTAGTTAAAACGTCGTTTTATTTCCAAACCTCAGCGTCAACATAAAAATCTTCTCTGATATCGGCTCTTGAGGAAGAATGGGCAGCCATTTCCCCCAAACACATTCAGACACATTGAAAGTGTCACTTATAGAGCTGATATCATTGTAAACGCGAAGTGTGGACACATCCACTATTAGTGGCTACCAATAGGGTGTCTGGATCAGTTTTGATAAGAATGTTTATTTCATATGTCCCATTTGATGTAAGTTTATTGCAAAATGTACCTATATACAGGATGTTTCAGAACGACGTTTTAATAATTTGGATTCCTTACACCGAACCAAGAAAAAAATGTGCGGTAATCATGGGCTGAAAACTGCATACCTTAGGAACTATGAGCTCTTATTCATCCTCGATACTGTGAATCACGTCTCTCATTCAGTAAGCTCTTTGCTTTCCATGTATTGGGAAGAAGTAGTATGAACAAAGACAAGAAAAAATGTTCTTAAACATTGGCTCTGAGACGCATACCTTATGACTTGTGAGCACCAATTCAGTAGAAGAGATGTCTTTTACTGTAGCGAAGATGAACACGTACTTGCAAGTCGCAAGGTAAGTACTTTAGGGCCCATGTTTACTGGATAGTTTTTTCTTGTTTTCGTCTAACGAACCAGTCACCCAAATTTTTAAAACGTCTTTTTGAAACGCCCTGTGTATTGGATTTGGATCACTTTTCTAAATAACATACTGTTATGTAACTCTAAGACTACATCACTGTTTGTTTTTCGCCTCAATAATGGACCTGGATTGGCGCGCACCAACGTGTTGGGGCTCCGCGGACTTTCCGACCGTGGTGTTTGACCATTCTGTTATGTACCACACGTACCTTGGCGCTTCCAGCCAACCAGTTTTGCACCGTGCTGTTGCAGACCAACGCCTGCCCTACTACTGCGGATTCCTGACGCGGCAACAGAGAGGTACGCCGTCAAAGCTAAAGTCGCTAGCAGCAGTTTAAGCTCTGCTCTTAGGTTCCTGCCCTACCGCAATTTCAGAAATAAAGGGCCAGATATATATTATGAACAAGGATATAAAGGTCATTGTTGCGAGTGAAAGCCCACCTTCGGAAATCGTAAAACATGTGGAAAAAGCTGTCAGAATACAAATACCGTTGCACCTCTCTTTTCTCGCAGAGATTTATCATTTTTCGTCACGCAGTATGTACTGACGGAACAAGTCTTCAGATGAAGGAGGAGTTGTGGAATATGAACGAAAGTTGGTAGGCGTGCTTCTACATCTGAATGGTGGTATCTGTTGAGATTTTGCGCCAGTCATATAAGAGTGGCTTTAGCATCGCCACTGTACGAATGCAAGTAAGGTTTTCTAGAAATACACGCTATAACTGTCGTAACCGTTGTTGTTGCTGTGGTTTTCAGTCCTGAGACTGGTTTCATGCAGCTCTCCATGCTACTCTACCCTGTGCAAGCTTCTTCATCTCCCAGTACTTACTGCAACCTACGTCCTTCTGAATCTGCTTAGCGTATTCATCTCTTGGTCTCCCTCTATGATTTTTACCCTCCACACTGTCCTCCAATGCAAAATTTGTGATCCCGTGATGCCTCAGAACATGTCCTACTAACCGGTCCCTTCTGCTTGTCAATTTGGGCCACAGACTCCTCCCCAACTCTATTCAATACCTCCTCATTAGTTATGTGATCTACCCATCTAATCTTCAGCATTCTTCTGTAGCACCACATTTCGAAAGCTTTTATTCTCTTCTTGTCGAAACTATTTATCGTCCATGTTTCACTTCCATACATGGCTACACTCCATACAAATACTTTCAGAAACGACTTCCTGACACTTAAATCTATACTAGGTGTTAACAAATTTCTCTTCTTCAGAAACGCTTTCCTTGCCATTGCCAGTCTACATTTGATAGCCTCTCTACTTCTACCATCATCAGTTATTTTGCTCCCCAAATAGCAAAACTCCTTTACTACTTTAAGCGTCTCATTTCCTAATCTAATTCCCTCAGCATCACCCGATTTAATTCGACTACATTCCATTATCCTCGTTTTGCTTTTGTTGATGTTCATCTTATATCCTCGTTTCAAGACACTGTCCATTCCATTCAACTGCTCTTCCATGTCCTTTGCTGTCTCTGACAGAATTACAATGTCATCGGCGAACCTCAAAGTTTTTATTTCTTCTCCATGGATTTTAATACCTATTCCGAATATTTCTTTTGTTTCCTTTATTCCTTGCTCAATATAGAGATTGAATAACATCGGGGAGAGGCTACAACCCTGTCTCACTCCCTTCCCAACCGCTGCTTCCCTTTCATGTCCCTCGACTCTTATAACTGCCATCTGGCTTCTGTACTAATAGTAAATAGCCTTTCGCTCCCCGTATTTTACCCCTGCCACCTTTAGAATTTGAAAGAGAGTATACCAGTCAACATTGTCAAAAGCTTTGTCTAAATCTACAAATGCTAGAAACGTAGGTTTGCCGTTCCTTAATCTTTCTTCTAAGTTAAGACGTAAGGTCAGTATTGCCTCACGTGTTCCAATATTTCTACGAAATCCAAACTGGTCTTCCCCACGGTTGGGTTCTACTAGTTTTTCCATCTGTCTGTAAAGAATTCGCGTTAGTATTTTGCAGCTGTGGCTTATTAAACTGATAGTTCGGTAATTTTCACATTTGCCAACACCTGCTTTCTTTGGGATTGGAATTATTATATTCTTCCTGAAGTCTGAGGGTATTTCGCCTGTCTCATACATCTTTCTCACCAGATGGTGGAGTTCTGTCAGGACTGGCTCTACCAAGGCCGTCAGTAGTCCTAATGAAATGTTGTCTACTCCCGGGGCCTTGTTTAGACTCAGGTCTTTCAGTGCTCTGTCAAACTCTTCACGCAGTATTGTATCTCCCATTTCGTGTTCATCTACATTCTCTTCCATTTCCATAATATTGTCCTCAAGTACATCGCCCATGTATAGACCCTCTATATACTCCTTCCACCTATTTGCTTTACCTACTTTGCTTAGAACTTGGTTTCCATCAGAACTCTTGATATTCATACAAGTGGCTCTATTTTCTCCAAAGGTCTCTTTAATTTTCCTGTAGGCAGTATCTATCTTACCCCTAGTGAGATAAGCCTCTGCATCCTTACATTTGTCCTCTAGCTATCCCTGCTTAGCCATTTTGCACCTCCTTTCCGATCTCATTTTTGAGACGCTTGTATTCCTTTTTGCCTGCTTCATTTACTGAGTTTTTATATTTTCTTCTTTCATCATTTAAATTCAATATATCTTTTGTTACCCATGGATTTCTTCTAGCCCTCATCTCTTTACCTACTTGATCCTCGGTTGCCTTCACTACTTCTTCCCCAAGAGCTACCCATTCTTCTTCTACTGTATTTCTTTCCCCCATTTGTGACAATTGTTCCCTTATGCTCTCCCTGAAACTCTGCACAACCTCTGGTTTAATCAGTTTGTCCAGATCCCATCTCCTTAAATTCCCAGCTTTTTGCAGTTTCTTCAGTTTTAATCTACAGCTCATAACCAATAGATTGTGGTCGGAGTCCACATCTGCCCCTGGAAATGTCTTACAGTTTAATACCTGGTTCCTAAATCTCTGTCTTACCATTATATAATCTATCTGATACCTTCTAGTATTTCCAGGATACTTCCATGTGTTCAGCCTTCTTTTATGATTCTTGAACCAAGTGTTAGCTATTACTAAGTCATGCTCTGTGCAAAATTCTACCAGACAGCTTCCTCTTTCGTTTCTTTCCCCCAATTCATATTCACCTACTATGTTTCCTTCTCTCCCTTTTCTTACTCTCGGGTTCCAGTCACCCTTGACTATTAAATTTTCGTCTCCCTTCACTACCTGAATAATTTCTTTTATCTCATCATACATTTCATCAATTTCTTCACCATCTGCAGAGCTAGTTGACATATAAACTTGTACTACTGTAGTAGGCGTGGGCTTCGTGTCTATCTTGGCCACAATAATGCGTTCACTATGCTGTTGGTAGTAGCTTACCCGCACTCCTATTTTTTTATTCATTATTAAACCTACTCCTGCTTTACCCCTATTTGATTTTGTATTTACAACCCTGTATTCACCTGAGCAAAAGTCTTGTTCCTCCTGCCATCGAACTTCACTAATTCCCGCTATTTCTAACTTTAACCTATCCATTTGCCTTATTAAGTTTTCTAACCTACCTGCCCGATTAAGGGATCTGACATTCCACGCAGAACACCAGTTTTCTTTCTCCTGATAACGACGTCCTCTTGAGTAGTCCCCGCCCGGAGATCCGAATGGGGGTCTATTTTACCTCCGGAATATTTTACCCAAGAGGACGCCATCATTATTTAACCATACAGTAAAGCTGCATGCACTCGGGAAAAATTACGGCTGTAGTTTCCCCTTGTTTTCAGCCGTTCACAGTACCAGCACAGCAAGGCCGTTTTGGTTAGGGATACAAGGCCAGATCAGTCAATCATCCAGACTGTTGCCCCTGCAACTACTGAAAAGGCTGCTGCCCCTCTTCAGGAACCACACGTTTGTCTGGCCTCTCAACAGATACCCTTCCGTTGTGGTTGCACCTACGGTACGCCCTTCCGTATCGCAGAGGCACGCAAGCCTCCCCACCAACGGAAAGGTCCCCTTAGAAAAATTATAAATGACTGTGCTTAAACTGACACACAATACCTTTAGCGCAACGCATTCTGACTTTCAAAATTCCCTACAAAAGAAAGGCCCTGACTAACAGTAACCTGTACCTTTCATGAATCACTTACCTCATAAAAATCTTCGTTACTCGAACTACTGCAATACAGCGAGCGCCAATACTGCCAGCTAAATAAAAGATTCTAACTACTGAAGTCACTAACTACTGATAGGCATAGTTAGCAAATGAATGATTTTGATAGAGAACAAATAATGTATTTACCTTAATAGTGTTCAAAAGTCATTATATATATATATATATATATATATATATATATATATATATATATATATATATATATCAGTTCATGACATCCAGTACTACAAATTTACTGTCTCTGTCGAGATCATCCGCTCTCAAAACTCAGTCATCTCACTCCCCACATCCACCACTGCTGGCGGCTCACCTCCAACTGCGCAACGCTACGCGCTGTTCACATCCAGCTCCTCAACACTACAATAGCAAACAACAATGCAAACCAGCCACAGACTGCACACAGCACATCCAGTGATTTTCATATAGAGCGCTACGTGGCGTTACCAACATAAAAACCTAAACAGCCTACTTACAACCTTTGAAATTGGACGTAGTGAGCTGAAGTTAGTCAAGAATGACTTTGTGACAACGAAGATGTTGTTATCAACACCACACTGAGTTTGAACTAGGCCATGTATAGGATTACGATCTGGATGATCCTTCTATGATATCTGCAAAAAGACTTGGGAGAAATGTAGCCACTGTACAAGATCGGTAGCAGCAGTTATCGTGGGAATGTAGTACGGTCGCAAGAAGACTGCTAGGAACGGCCCCGTGGTATTACCGCGAGGGAAGATGACTGTGATCGGCGTTTGGCATTGGCTCGTCGTACTGCTTCCGCAGTAACAATTTGGACAACATTTTGCACTACAGTGACACAACGAACCTTCACAAATCGGTTACTTCAAAGCCAGGTCCGAGGCAGAAGCCCTGTAGCGTGCATTCTACTGACCCTAAACGTCAGCCATCTGCGACTTCAGTGGTGTAAAGCAAGAGCTCATTGGATGGAAAGCTGGAGGTCTGTTGTGTTTTCTGATGAAAGCTGATTTTGTGTCGATGCCAGTGATGGCCGTGTGTTGGTTAGGAAGCCGTTTGGGGGTCTGCCACCAATCTGTCTGCGTTCTTAACACATTGGACCTAAGATAGGAGTTATGATCCGGGGTGCGATTTCATATGAAAGAGGGTGCACCCTCGTGGTTATCCGACTCTCCATAACTCGAAAATTCTACGTCATTCTCATTATTTGACCTTTTGTAATGCCATTCATGAACAGCATTCCAGGGGGTGTTTTCCTAAAGGATGAAGTTCGTCCACATACCGCCGTTGTAACCCAAAATGCTCTACAGAGAGTGGTCACGTTAACTTGCCGTGCTCGATCACCACCAGACCTGTGTCTAATCGAGCACATATGGGACATCAATGGACGACAACTGCAACGTCATCCAGCCCGCATCTCGTGGTCGTGCGGTAGCGTTCTCGCTTCCCACGCCCGGGTTCCCGGGTTCGATTCCCGGCGGGGTCAGGGATTTTCTCTGCCTCGTGATGGCTGGGTGTTGTGTGCTGTCCTTAGGTTGGTTAGGTTTAAGTAGTTCTAAGTTCTAGGGGACTGATGAGCGTAGCAGTTAAGTCCCATAGTGCTCAGAGCCATTTGAACCATTTTTTTTGCAACGTCATCCATAAACAGCATTAACCGTCCCTGCAGCAGGCATGGAACTCCAACACACAAACTGGCATCTGGAACGTGTACAACACAATGGATGCACGTTTTCGGGTGACACTCCAGTATGGCGATGACGAATACGCGCTTCCAATATGCGCTCACCGCGATGTCGCCAAACACGGATACGACCATCATGATGCTGTAAACAGAACCTGGATTCATCTGAAAAAATGACGTTTTGCCACTCGTGCACCCAGTTTCGTCGTTGAGTACACCATCGCAGGCGCTCCTGTCTGTGATGCAGCGTCAAGGGTAACCGCAGCCATGGTCTCCGAGCTGATAGTTCATGATGCTGCAAACGTCGCCGAACTGTTCGTGCAGATGGTTGTGGTCTTGCGACGTCCCCATCTGTTGACTCAGGGATCGAGATGTGGCTGCACGATCCGTTACAGCCATGCGGATAAGATGCCTGTCATCTCGACTGCTAGTGATACGAGTCCGTTGGCATCCAGCACGGCGTTCCGTATTACCCTCCTGAACCCACCGATTCCATATTCTGCTAACAGTCATTGGAGCTCGACCAACGCGAGCAGCAATGTCGCGATACGATAAACCGCAATCGCGATAGGCTACAATCCGACCTTTATCAAAGTCGGAAACGTGATGGTACGCATTTCTTCTCCTTAGACGAGGCATCACAACTACGTTTCACCAGGCATCGCCGGTCAACTGCTGTTTGTGAATGAGAGATCGGTTGGAAGTTTTCCTCATGTTAGCACGTTGTAGGTGTCGCCACTGGCGCCAACCTTGTGTGAATGGTCTGAAAAGCTAATATCTTGCATATCACAGCATCTTCCTCTTGTCGGTTAAATTTCGCGTCTGTAGCACGTCCTCTTCGTGGTGTAGCAATGTTAATGGCCAGTAGTGTGTAGTATGTCACTAAGACAAATATATTCCTGAAGTTTCATTATTTTCTATTCATTACTTTTTGTTGTTGCGATTTTTATTTCCGTGAGTGTTAAACGAGCCTATGGCTATGGGCATAGGCTGAGACTGTAAAAAATGTGAAGGGTTGTTATTACCATGAAAGTGCCACGGCCTACGCCAACCAGTTTCGCATTGTGGTATTTCCGCCCACAGCCTCTTCCACCGTTACAGCTGCCTTTGATGGTCATAGAAGCCACGGCTAAGACATTTGTGCGCGGATACAACAGGTTGACGTCACGGGTTGCGAAGTTCACCCTCACGAAATCCGAGACGCCGTTCTGGGAGAGCTGTGCAGTAGTAATACAGTCCATGTTAATGTGCGAAAGTCACGTGTGGACACATTTGTAGAAGGTTGTTGGCGCTTGGCACTGACCGCACTGCTCCGGGGCATTTATTGTCTGTTATGGTTTGTATTAAGTGTAGGGCTGTCAGTGAGTTAGTGGAACATGATTTGTAGGGAAATTAATAGCTGTCAATATGGATGTTTTAGGGAAAGAGACGAAACTGTTTAAAATAAATGCAGTATTTGACAACTTCTTTGTTAACTGCGACCGTCAATGACCTTCCTCGAACATAGCAGCACAGAAAATCACATTCATACATACTATCACACAACTCTCGCTGTACACTGATGCGCGTCAAACCAAGTCCATTGTTGAGGCCGGAAATAGACCTTAATGTACAGTTAAGGTTTCTCTGTATTACAGTGAGGTGACAAAAGTCATGGTGTACCTCCTAATTTCGTGTTGGACTTCCTTTTCCTCGGGATAGTGCAGCAACTCGACGTGGCATGGATTCAAAAGTAATTGGAAGACCACTGCACAACGGCGAGCCAGTCTACCTCTGTAAACCGTCCACTGTATACCGTCCATAACTGAGAAAGTGTTGCTTGTTCAGAATTTGTGCAGGATGTGACCTCTAAATTACGTATCGTAAATGTTCTATGGGGTACAAGTCCGACGATCGGGATGGACAAATCGTTCGCTCGAATTGTCCAGAATGTTCTTCAAACCGGTGAAATGGCAAATTGTCATCCACAAAGTTCCACAGTTGTCCGCGGACAAGAGGACCCAGT
Source organism: Schistocerca americana (assembly GCF_021461395.2). Classification (NCBI taxonomy): domain Eukaryota; kingdom Metazoa; phylum Arthropoda; class Insecta; order Orthoptera; family Acrididae; genus Schistocerca; species Schistocerca americana. The sequence goes on along the minus strand of NC_060124.1, from coordinate 246,359,142 downwards.
CCATACCATGTAAACACATGCCACAACATTATGGAGTCATCACCAGCTTGCACAGTGCTTTGTTGACAACTTGCGTCCAAGGGTTCGTCGGGTTTGCACCACACTTGAATTCTACCATCAGTTCTTACCAAATGAAACCGGGTTTCCTCTGACGAGGTCGCGGTTTTTCCAGCCTCTAGGGTCCAACTGACGTGGTCACTAGTCCAGGAGATGCTCTGCAGGCGATGTCCTGCAGATAGCAAAGGCACCCGCGTCGGTCGTCTGCTGCCACAGCCGATTAACGACAAATATCGCCGCCCTGTCCCAACTGGTACTTTCGTCTTACGTCCCGCATTGACATCCGCAGTTATTTCACGCAGTGATGCCTGTATATTGGGACTGAGAACTCTATGCTAAGCCAGAGCTCTCGCTCCTTAAGTGAAAGCCGTCGATCACTGTGTTGTCATCTTAGTATATATTATTTGGAAAAGTGATCGAAATCTCACGTATATAAGCACATTAAGCAACCGCGAAATCGAATCCATATGGTCGGACAGGTATTTGGGTCTACGTGCTCCTGTATGCGAATTCAGTGTGCTGACCACCGCTCCAAATGGACCACACTTAAAAGTAGGGCGGAGAAACTTCGTATATGCTTCTGCATCTCTACCTGTACCAGCTCAATTTCCCTATTTTCCTTCTCAGTCCGTGAACGGTGTGCCGGAAGAGTGACTTGACACTGCTCTTCCGTATTAGGGCGGGTGCACACCACCGACTGTCGGTCACCAACTACTTTGCTGATTGTAATAGACATCACGTATTTTAATAGAGGCAAGCACACGACCTACACAATAGTCGGGCCGACAAAAAGGATGGAACATTTTCCAAAAACTCTACACGATCCAATTGTCGGTGATGACAATGAAGCTTACGCATTTAAATGGCCTTAGGCATAAGACCGTCTTGTCAAGTTACGTTGGTGGGTTGTGTTAACAATGGAGATCGATAAAGAGTGCAGAAGATTGAAGTTCAGAAACGGCTTCCTTTGTATGATACTTCCAGCGCAGTATAGCATGACAGAAACTTAAAGAAAAATCTATTGGAGTAACTATGTTTCTATCACTTTGCTACACTTTACCATATTGTCAATAAGCTGACCCTTGTGGTGACGTAAAGCACTTGGCGAAATAATCCCTAATCAGCATTCCGTTATTCATACCTCTTGTGCCTTAGAGTGACATACTTTTAAAGGGTGGTCCATACAGTGTATCTTCATAACGAATGTAGTATTTCTTCCTTACAAAGCTGTGTAGAACACATGCTACTTTAATTACGTGAATAGAATATTCCAGCCCAACGTCTAAGCCTCTATGGAATATCCTCCATTTACTAGCTCAGACTTTCAATATACTTTCTACCACACGCCTTTCCCTACATTATCTATAGTTAAAAATCATTTTCTTCACATCAAATATCAATGAGGATAAGGTCTCAAAATGTGCGTTGATGCTGCAAGTGTCTCATCTTCTGTGAAAGGAGCTGGTATAAGTTTATAATGTGCATCATATGGTATGCACCTGGTAAATTCAAGCGACCTTAAACTAACCGTTTTCCAAGATATGAACTATGAAACACATTTGAATCGCTAGATTTTCCATAAGCCCCTATATCAACATAGGCGAAGCAGTAATGTGAGTTCAACACAACTAGGAGTGCACAGAGAAATATTGTTTACAACTGAAGTAGTGTGAACCCGATCTAGACGGCATTTTACCAGGAATGGCTCCTAAGCAATTTCAAAAGTAGCTTTGCAGCCCAAAATACATTCGGGAAGCACTGCAAAGAAAAGGTAAAAGTACATTTGTTTGTAGAAGATACTGTTCCCAATGCCTCATTCATAAACATGACAAACATTATCATCATTACAAGAAGGTGACCAGAATGTAGAGGAACCTCAGATAACAGAACCATATAATCAAAGTAGCATTTCTTCGAATCAAAAAAATAGAAAAACAAACTACGATGAAGAAATTTTGAGTGTCACAATCAAACAATGCCAAGAGCAGCTGATGAAGATGAGGTTTTTTTTGCTCATTCCCTCTTTCAAGTTGTACGATCATGATATTGTTGATAATAGAAGTTACGAACACCATTGTCAGTTTCGAGTAGTCTCGATGGGTTTCGAACTACGGATCAGGAATGTTATAGCACAAACCATTAAACACGCAGCTGATACATCCATCCAATACTGCATGTGCTTAACAACAAGTAATATCTACAAGTGCAACATCCAACACAGCTGAATAGTCAACCAGTTCCTACGACAAATGGAATGGTCATAGTCAGTCAACTGTAGTGGTGACAGCCCAAATGCAACTAGTCCCATTACACTGAATAATCAACTACTAGTTACGAATTCTTGGAATTGAGATACAAAGATGAAAACTGAGCCATAATGAAAGATATGCCTTAATAAACATGGCATATGTGATTCAAACTAAAAATGGTTTTCTCTTCTTAATGTACCAACGACCTCTCTTCCATTGCTACACAGTTTGTCATTTCAGTATCTTAATGTGATATTATTGTGGCACTACGAGCAGCAATTCATCGAATGAGCTTTTGGACATACGATAATAGTTCAGCTTTTCAGGGTGCTCAAGTAGATGCTCGTGTAACGTATCAAACTGCCCCTTATGTACACGTTTGCTGACAATTGGGTGGAACCGGAATTGTCGATTTTGTCTTCTTCGTCGATATCTCCGATACGTAGCTACGCAGTGTAGCTGTTGTGAATTCATCTTCATTCATAACTATCCACAAACTGTCGGTCATGTGCACGTTCCCGAAAACTGAGGTGTGTGCTTATACGTCGACATTTCCATCGACCTCCCATTGTCAGTCGTGCGCGCTCTTCCTAAGCTCGTATTACATTAATTTTTATCACTGGAGATGTTTTCAACAGGTAACAATGTGAACGCCCACTGGTACGTGCGATTATCGAATCCGTTTCCTTTTCTCTACTTTCGGTCCGATAGCTTGTTATTAAAATTGTCGAGTGTTAATGTGGGACCATACGATTGGATCACCGCGAATGGTCTTGTTATTTGCACTGTGCTGCAGTTTAAATATCATGAAAGAAATGAAGCTTTATAACACAGTCCAAACTATCCAGTCCTGCTTCTTTCGTTTACGTCAGGTTATACCAGCTACACAATGATTCGACTTATAATGTACTAACTCTAACGATATGGAGGTTATAAATTTGTTAATTGTTGATAGTCTCATTACAGGGTATCCTGTTGAAATATTTTCACAAAATCGAAAAAGTCTTTTAAATGCAATCACAATATTATGTAACACAAAAAGCAGAGCAGTGTCACAACACTTTGAAGCAAAAGTATTGTTTTGTGACTGCTTTCGCTGTGGGAATAACCACTCTTCCACTGTATTCAGTGAAGCCATACAAGAAAGGCCCGTGGGATTTCTCCGTATTGCAGGGTGGTGGGTTAAAACCGGCCCCGAGTACTAGATTGCTCATTGTCGCCCGCCATTTGCCATCTATTATTTCAAAGCTGTTGCGACTACATTTTATATTTCCAGTACGAAAGCCGTATTGACTTAAAGTCGTGTGAAGTAAGTATCTCAGCGAGATGTATCCTCCTCAAGAAGAAATCGCAATAGTGGAGGCGTACGTGTCTACTGGTTTACTTAAGGAAACATTTTCGCAAAGATATTTCCTGGTATTTCCATGACAGCAAAGATCAGTATACAGGAGTTGATGACAAAGTGGCGTAGTACAGATCACTTCCAGACACAAAAAAGAATCGAGCCACGTCCGTTCGTACACCTGTTGTGATTAATGATATTGGAGCATGATCCTTAGTCCAAAGGAGTCGACTTGCACGATGTCGCAAGAAGTGAACGTTCCGCGTAGGTGTTGTCTATGTGTTTTACATTATTATGGGGATGAAGTCCTACAAAAGGACATGAGTCCAAGAACTGAAGGAAAACGTGTGAATTACTGCACCGGGCTATGTCAGACAATTGAGAGTGAAGTGTTGGGTCCGTTGCTGTATTTCAAGAGTGATGAAACATGATTCCATCTGACAGGGGGTGTGATCGCCCAGAACACCGGATACTGGTCATCAAACAGTCCCTATACGATTAATGAGCAATGTCTTCATTGTACTGTGGTGTGCCATGTCAGCAAGTTTGGTTGTGGGTCCCATATTTTTTGAAGCGACAGAAAACACTGTTAAATATATGTTAATCTTGCGTGAATTTTACGCACAGTTGACCCCTGAACGTACGTGTGTTCTCTTTCAACAGGATGGGGGGACCAGTCACACTTCAAGTGAGTCAGTCTCGCGAATTCATGAAAGATTCACAAAGACATTATTGTCAGCAAAGGACTGTAGCCACCGCGTTCGCCGGACCTACCGCTTGTGACGTATATCAGTGGGGCAGTCTAAAAGGAGAAGTGTACACAAATAATCAAAGACTTGAAGGATACACAAATAAACCAAGACTTGAAGGAAATATTCGTAATGAAATTTTGAGAAATGATGCGGCAGAGCTGTGCATAATGAGTATTAATACGTTAGCGCGGGCGTAAAAGTGCATTGAAGCACAAGGAGGTCATTTTCATCACCTAATTTAAAGTAATGTAAAAGACAAGATCAATTCAGTAAATACGGACCTTTGCATTAGCTTATTTGTTATTTCTTTATTATCTAATTATTACATGTTATTTGTTGTTGTATCTACTGGTGTCGGGTAACATTTTGTGTGCTGTTGGCATGCATTCTGTACTCTGGGTCGGTTTGCCGTGCTCCGCCCTGTAGTAAACCTACCTATACCGTTAACGTACAACTAGCACTGCGGGAAAAGCGGACTCTCCAACGAGTCATCGGGGACCACGGATCAGCTGTACCAAAATACTCAGTAAATATTCTTAAGCAATCAATGAAATGTTTTCTGTGAAGTTCTTACTGTAAATGTAAATGAATCTGGAGGGTTGATTCCTGCAGGATTTATCTTTTCACCTATACAGACACTCATGAGCAATTATCGACATACGTTTTCCACAGTTTGATTTCGTGATTTTTGAAACTGAGTAGTTAATCACAGCCAAAATGCTTTATTACTCCTCAAAATTATGTTACCAAGTTTAGGCAAGACTTTCTACAACCAAATGGACCATATTCGCATTTCTCATGTGACTGTCATTACTGTCGTCATCCCTAGCGTAGATGCGTTCCAAGCACAGAGCTGTCATCGAGTTTCTTTTGGTGGAAAAGCAGAACATCGCCTGTTGCGCCTGCAGAATGTCTACGGAGACTTGGCAGTGAACAAAAGCACATTGAGTGGTCGGGCGAGGCATCTGTCATCATTGCAACAAGACCACACACAGCAATGCTTTCTGGTAAGTTGGTGTAATTGCCGTCGCGTTGGATGGAGATTATGTTGAGTATTAGGATTCCGTAGCCGAAAGAGTGGAGAATAAGATGGTGTACTTGATTCCTGAATAAAACTAACCTGCTTTCAGTAAAAATTGAGTTGCATTGCTTATTGAACTTCCTTCGTAAAAAATCGGTTACTGAGTAGTCACAGTTAGCGAAATAACCGGTATACGGATGTTATTTTAATAACTGTCAGTACAGTGTGTCATCTGTTGACTAACGTGCCTACATTGTACTTCACTACTTCCACTTCGGTCTCGCTCTTTCTTCCCACAACTTATGAATACGTTGACCATGTGATGCTCTTACTATCACGGAAATAACCGGTGAGTGTGCTGCTACTGTGCGCTAGCTGTTAACCGACGTGTGTACTTCTAATAGGTATCGCTCCGTCTCGCCCTGGATAAGTCACAATGACCTTACGATATTCATATTTCCGTACAAATAACTAACGTAATAAACGGATGTTTTCAAAGATAAAGAGCTACTAGAGACTATTGGTAACCGGAATACAGGATAACTGGAGTCCATTACTGTTTCGTTTGTGGAAGACGCTATGAGGATACTTTTCTTTCGCTTTCGCTACTGATGGTGCACCGAGATGAAGAAATCCAGGACCCGCCAACCATGAAACTACTTAATTATCTTAGATAAAGAGTTCACCAGATGCGATTTGTGCGGTAAGAATGAAAAAGGCATAGGTGTAATTACAGAGAAAGTTGTAAAGAGTGTATGGGAAGTACGGCAGTAATCTCATTTGCAGGGCAACACAATGAGCGAGAATACTGAGGCCTGAAAATAAGGTAATGTACGCAGAAATGGTTTGTCTCAAGCTAAAATTTACTACATCGTCAGCTGGAGTAATTTTGTGAGCAGTTATTAAAATCGTCTTCAAACCGTTAACTCCACACCATACCACAGTTTATCTCAAACGCAAACCGTTCACAGGAATAAATGTCTGTACTACCTTGTTATCACCGTTACTTGTGTAGTATTTCAGTACATCAAACAGCAGAAATTAAGATTCGCATTTTGCGAACGTAACAATTTACGCTTATTTTAAAAAGCTCTTATTAAATATTTCACTTATAATTGCGCAACGAAATTTTTCGTGACTTCTACTTTTAAAACTAACTTTCTGATTATGTTAGATAGCTACATTTCACATTACGCCATTCCCTATCGTTTATGAAACATCGACAACCTCTGAAACATTATTGACTGGAAGGTACTATAAACTCATTCTGCTCGGGATTGCTACGTATCTCCGTAATAGGCTCAACTTGGCGGTACGACATAGTTCAGCAGATACTGCTGCCCCATAGTAATACCCGCAGTATCTGTAAAGCGTTCTGTGACCGCTACACTGATAAATAACCTCATCTGCAATAAGTTGTACCAGACGCGGAAGTAAGCCGTTGGTGAAGTTCGTAGAACGGGTAACTTACTATTCGCAGCTAAAAATAACCGTTATAGAAAACTAACTTCATCGCGATAGCTGATATTTGAAACGAAATTCAGTGCAGTGAAAGGAAATGAGGGCCTGCATACCTAATATATATGTAAGTAGCAAATAAATGAATAGGTTCGTGAATGCAGTGAATTACTTTGTTCGTGTTCCACTTACATCATCGAGCTGTGTTATTCGGCAGCCTGCACTCTCGCTTATACAAAAACTCAGAATGCTGAAAATAGTCATCAGAGTGTCAATACAGTGGAAATTCACTTCGTCAGTAACTTTGTATAAACAGCAGTGTATGACATTTCCACGCAGCTGTGAAGCCCACAGTGATTTTTTTTAAAAATTGTCATGTCAATTCAAAATGAATATAGTGATTACAATCAGATATACACTCAGGTGAGAGAAATCGTGGGATACCTCTTAATATCCCTTAGGATCTCCTTTTAAAAAATTGTGTGCATTTCTTTCGGAATGATCCTCGTAGATATTTCCAGTTCGGTTCAGTTTGATCAGAGGACCCATTCCATTCCGTGAAAACACAGCCCGCACCATTAGGGGACCACCATCAGCTTGCACAGTGCCTTCTTGACAACCTGAGTGCATGGCTTCGCGGTTTTCCGGTCGTCTACCTTACTGATACGTTGACTAGCCCAGGAGAGGGGCTGCAGGCGACGTCGTGTTATTAGGCAAAGGCACTCGAGTCGGTCATCTGCTGTCATGGCCCATTAACACTGAATTTCGCCGCACTGGCCTAACAGATACGCTCGTCCTACTCCCACATTGATTTTTGCGTTTATTTGACGCAGTGTTGCTTGCCTGTTATCACTGACACCTACACTCAAACGCCGCTGCTCTCGGTCGTTAAGTGAAGGCTGTCGGCCACTGCGTTCTCCGTTGTTACTGGTAATTGGTGAAATTCTTATTCTCGCTGCTGTGGATCTCGGAATATCGAATTTCCTAATGATTGTCGAAATGGATACCCCATGTGTCTAGCTACAGTTAACACCCTGCTTTCAAATTCTGTTAATTTACCTCGTGCGGCCATAATCATATCGGAAACCTTTTCACATGAATCATCTGAATACAAATGAGAGCTCCGCCAATGCACTGCCCTTTGATACATTGTGTACACGATACTACCTCCATGTGTATATATGCATATCGCTATCCTATGACTTTGTACTGGGAGATCCTATGACTTTTTACTGGGATATGAAGAAGCTTGCACAGGATAGAGTAGCATGGAGAGCTGCATCAAACCAATCTCAGGACCGAAGACAACAACAATAACAACAACATGACTTTGTACGGTTGCGGGGGATTATTTTTGTGCTTATTCTTGAATCGAGAACAACTGTGTGAGGTAAAATGACAAATTTAATGTCGCAATATTTCTCACCAAATTGCAGCTTTTCACACAGTTTTCAACTCGCCAACATAAAAACAGCGCAGTGGATAACGCATGTTGCCAACATCAAAAAGTGAAATAAGTTGATACACAACAATGTTAAATATTAACTCTCTGAAAGAACATTAAGCTTAAGCACAATATTATGAAAGTTTAATTGGAAATTTCTTTACATTAATCCTAAGCACAATAATATGAAAGTTTAATTGGATGTATCATTACAAAATTGCTACATTAATCCTAAGCAAAGTAATATGAAAGTTTAATTGGACGTATCTTTACGAAATTGCTCCTAAGCATACGTTATGATGTTGGTCAGTACTACGAAAATCATCCGATTCCGGTTCAAAGTTCGGTACTATTTAGGATGACAGTCAAGTCTACGGTGGATGGTTAGTCAAGTGACAAATTTGAGCACAAGATTACACATGGCCGCTCGAGTTTACGGTGGACGCAAGTTGGTGAACCAACAAAGTTTACGCCTCTGCACGTGGTATTTACCTTATGTTGCGACGTTCTGCTGTCTGCAAGGCTGCCCTCTCCCGCTGAAATTCCTACAAAAGTCATCTGGCCTTTGCTGAACGTTCTAGCAGAAACTTTCCCTATGTTTCTTGTTATGCGAGAAAACATGTACTCAGCCCTAGACTTATTATGTGGCGATATACAAGCGCATGGTTGGAGCAGCATGCATATTATAGTGCCCTCTCAGTTCTCGCAAGAAAAATTAACTAATTTGGCTGGTTCGTTTCTCCACAGTTGGAGCTAAACGTTGCTACAGCTAATTTTAGCTGGAGTGCAGTCGCTGTCAACTCAATGTCCACACCAGTTTCTTCTCTGCGTCATACGGAGCGTTAAGTGCTCCATTCTGCACTTGACGCCAGTTCAGAGAAGAGTCCGGTTTCAAATTTCTCTCTTGTCCTCTCATGGCAGAACTGCCTCCCTCCACTTGGGTTCCTTTTTCACTTCACGGCTTCTTTTTTTACCAGTAGGAGCCTTCCTCTTATTTTGTTGAAACACCCTCTACCAGTCTCAACGTCCCTTCCATCAAACTGCGTCGAAACTTCAGTAGTTTTCTCCTTCCTAGTGAGTTTCCGCCAATCAGATGTTTTGTGCCCGTTCTGGATGGGTAAAGTACATTGACCTTTCTGTGTGTCGCACTGGTGGACGAAAACGCATCACTTGCTTTTGTTCGTGTCCTGTTGGAATTTCGAAACGCAGTTTTCTAAAACTTCTTCTCTGCCCTTGTACCAATCCCCTCGCCACAGCTGGCCCTCCAGCTTGAATCACTTGGCCCAGGGTCACTGTCCTCTTTCCTGCCACCCTTTTAAGTGGCTGCTGGCGTAACTCCCGCAGCGCGGTTCCGCTATGCCGTTGTCGAGCTGGCTTTTCAAAACTAAAACCGACTCGACTCGCGTTCCCTGTTCTACCTTCCACTCAAAGACATGCATTCTATAGGAATGGTGCGTTAATTACTGTCGATTGACTGTCATCCCTTTTAGTATTACATATTGATAGGCAAACGTTCTCATAATTGTCGATTTACGTTAGGTGTCATCTTCACCTTCTCATTGCGATTTGTAAAGGTCTCATTGTCCGTTAGTTCATTGGTCGGAATACTTCCAGGCCCAAATCCAGTTTCGTATAGAGTTTCACTGTACTACTTTTAACTGCAAGTTCTGCAGCACAATTTATGAACGACAAATCATAGACGCGCACTAGCTTCAGCGCATTTTTTCTTCCCTTCGGGTTGACGGATGATCAGTGCAGGGGACATCCAAAAGAATTCGCAGGCGAAAACTTCATCCCCTTACGTAAACGAAGTTTGTTGACTTTGGTTCCTTCCCGAACCGTTCACGAGTCCTGTCCATCACCTGTGTCATATTTTCGTCGTCGTGCTTCCGTTCATGGATTCACACCTTTGTCACTAAGCGCTCCTCCACAGTGAAGACGTTGATATCTGCCATCGCTGTTCATCAAGCACGGAAAGGCGAAAGAACAATGACCAGGTCAAGGTATAGACTTTATTATCCTCCCCGGCAGTTAATTTCATTGTCGCTGGAGTCAGATTATAATTCGCGTCAGAAGCACTGTAACCATATCAGTCAACAGAACGAGAGCTTCAAATCTTCATTACCCAAGGCCTCGGCATGCAGGAAGCTCTCTGTTATAGCGGGTCTTTCTCTAAATCTACAAATGCTTTAAACGTAGTCTTGGCTTTCTTCAGTCTGTCAACTAAGGTAAGTCGTAGGGTTAATATTGCATTGCGTGCTTCTACATTTCTCCGGAACCTAATCTGAGCTTTCCCGAGATCGGCCTCTACCGACTTTTCTATTCACCTGTAAATAATTCCAGACAGTATTTTGCAGCCACTTTTTTTGGTGGTATTAAAGTCTGTCAGCACCTACCCTCCTTGGAATTATTAAATTCTTTTTGAAGTATAAGGATGCTTTTTCTGCCTTAGGTGTCACGCACACCAGGTGGAATAGTTTTCTCATGGTTGGCTGTCCCAAGTATCTAGGTAATTCTGTGGGAATTTCGTCTATTGCAAGGGTCTTGTTTCGATTTACGTCCTTCAGTGCCCTGACAAATTCTTCTCGTAGTGTCGTACCTTCATCACATCTCCATCCTCCTCGTTGTTTCTTTCTATAAACTGCTTTCAGTTGTTTCCTCTTATACAGACCCTCTGAATATTCCTTCCATCTTTCAGCCTTCTCTCCTTTGCTTAGTACTGGATTGGAATGGGAGGCCTTAATATTCATACAGGTGGTTCTCTTTTCTGCAAAGGTCATTTCAATTTTCCTAGAGGAATCTTCTATCTTTCCCGTAGTCACGGATGGTTCAGAGCCCTTGCATTTCTCCAACGACCATTCCTGCTCTACCATTTTGGATTTCCTGTCAACCTCACTTTTTAGATATCTGTATTCCCTTTTGCCAGCTTCAGATGCTGTATTTTTATTTTTTTCTCCTCTCATCAAGTACATTAAATATTATGTTTGTCATCCAAAGATTTTATCGGGCTTGTCGTTTTGATGTCTCATCTGCTGCTGCTATTTCATTCTTGAAAGCTACTCATTTACATTTTGTCGCATTCCTTTCCCGTGTTCCAGTTAATTGTTCCCAAATGTTCTGTGTGAATTTCTCGACAATCACTGGTTCTTTTAACTTATCCAACCGCCATCACACTCATTTCCCACCTTTCTGCAACTTCTTCAGCTTTAATCAACAGTTCATACCAAACAAATTGTGGTCAGAATCCACACATGCCCCTGGATATGTTTTTCACTTTAAAATCTGTTTTCGAAATCTCTGAATTACCTCGCATTTGGGAGTATGACGGTTCAAACCTCCGTTTGGCCATTCAGACTTAGGTTTTCTGTGGTTTCCCTAAATCGCTTGAGACAAATGCCTGGATATGACCTCGTAGGCTTGCTCGGCGTCTCATCGGGTTTGCTGGCGGATCTTAAAATCAACTCGATTCCATATTTCGGCGATCCAACTTTTCGCCATCTTCAAGATAACGCTGCTTCTGCTGCCCCTGAGTCCCGCTGAGAATTGGGTACTTCCCTTGAAAAGGGCACGACCAATTTCCTTCCACATCCATCTGTATTCCCAGCTTCTGTTCCGTCTGAAACAAGCTCTTTGTCGACAGCACATTAAACTCTAATCTTCTTTCCGTCCCATCAGATCTTTTCCATGCATACAAGCTTCCTCCATGGTTCTCTTACCAAGTATTAGCAATGATTACATTATGCTCTATGCAAAATTCGGCGAAGTGGTTTTCTGCTTGTTTCTTTTCGACTAGTCCATATACTTCCACTGTTATTACTTCTCGTTCTTTTCCTACCATGGCAATCCTGTTCACCGTCACAATTCTTTCGCCTCCCTTAGTTAATTTCCTTTAAGTCATAATTCATTTTTACAGTCCCATCATCTGCAGAGCTAACTGGCATGATAACAATTTCGTACTACTGTAGTGGGTGTGGGCTTAGTGTCTACCTTTGCTACGAGAACGCGTTCATAGTAGCTTACTTTCATTTCCGTTTTCGTACCCATTGCTAGATCTACTCCTGCATTATCGCTATTTGACTTGATGTCCTGTTCAGTCTGCCGCCGCACTTCACTAATTCACACTGTACCTAACTTCAACTTATTTTAAGGTGTGTAGCTTAATCCCCATAATCGTAATATGGAGCATATTCGTTTGTATCAATAATTAAGAAAGTAACTGTTGCTGTGTCAACAATACAGGAACGCACGAGTGGGACCTGGCGATTCGCGCCACTGCCGCTTGCATTTGAGTTCTCTTGTCTGAAGTTTTCTTGACAGTTTTCTTGGCCTGGTACGCACTTGTTCTAGTGTCCAGTTGCACTGCAGTGTTTCTGTCGCTAATCAATCGATGAGTCTTCAGAATTAAAGAGGAATACACTGCATATCATCTTGCTCTGAACGTGGTCAACTTATTTCGAATGATAAGGCGGTGTTAAGTTAGCCATTTCCTTCTTTAGTTTCTCTAACTTACCTATGCCACTGAGGGATCAAATATTCCATGCTCCGACGCATAGAGCGTCAGATTTGTTTTTCCTGATGGCGTAAACCAATAAAGGGAAAACCATGAGTGTCAGTCCAGTGATCTAGTAGGCGTCGTCCGCTCCAGTTATCGAATAAGACGGGTGCAACGGTTTGTAAGACGTTGGTTTAACGATGTGCGAATCTCTGTTTGTTGAAACAGCTCAATGAAGGCAAAATGGAGTGTACTTTTTTGTGGTGAATACCGAAGAACATAAACTTTTGTTGAGGCAATTTGATGTTCCGTTATACATTAAGCCTCTTCTGTACAGTGTAGTCGATTGACGTACGAATCAACCTCGTAGCTTGCCTCGAAGATTCCTCATCACCAAAAAACGAGGATTACCGCAAATATTTCTTCCTCCAAGACTTCCGATAGTGTCGTAGCGTATTCATTTGCCGCAAAATCTTTTAGCAACGTTTTGAGAACACGCCAAACTGTTGTTTTCGGTATTTCTAGCTCCCTGCTGGTTGCATATGTCAATTTCCGTGGACTATATTCATACTAAAGCCGACGTCTTCCAATGTTTGTTGCTGGTACTTTTTCCTTTGTGCAGACATCCTGTTTCCTCAAACTCACAATGTCAACGGCAAACGTAGTTGGCAGTTGGATGTGCCTGATTGTAGAGTGCTGCACACGAAATAACGTGACCCCTAGCTTCGCAGACGGCGTATCTTCGGAGAGGACAGCCATAGCACTGGAGGCTCCAGTGACAAATGCCACGGTGCTGTAGGGGAGTTGTATTTCGACCTGTGCGCAAATGCCTGTTGTGCTGAACTTGTAAGTTGCAGCTAGCGAGTCTCCAAATATGGGTATTAACAGGTTATCTCAGTACGACCAATAATTCAAAAAATACAGACGCTCAACGTCTATAGTTCATCACTGGAGTACCTAAAAACGATCAACGAAAGCAAAATAATACTGACCACGTGCAGCCAGCAGGAAAACTCATGAAACAAAGAACCGGTAAAAATGTAGCGCAGCAGACGTCCGTTACTACGATACTGTCAATGTAAACTGAAAAGCATGCATCACTTGGAAATAATGTGCAAGTCTCCTGATATTACCTCAAAATAAAATTTACGTCTTCTTCCTCCGCATCTCTTTTATTGAGCGATTTATTACATTGCGGTTCCTGAAACAATCTCATGCACAGTCTTTAGGAAGAGTTTTGCTTCCTGGTGTGCGGCCTCCTTCAAAAATTTCATGGAGTTGCATTTAATTGGATGTGGCTGAATGTGAAGAACTTCCCTTGTACGTAACGATGCGTCATGTAGGATACTCTGTGGGAATACGGCTTGAAACGTTTTATGTACGCCAGAAGATTTTTAAAAGTGTTGAGGTTTGCATACACCCGAAATCTGAGACTTGAATATAAACAACATATTCCTGAAACTTCCTGGCAGATTAAAACTGTGTGCCCGACCGAGACTCGAACTCGGGGCCTTTGCCTTCCGCGGGCAAGCGCTCTACCATCTGAGCTACCGAAACACAACTCACGGCCGGTACTCACAGCTTTACTGCTGCCAGTATCTCGTCTCCTGCCTTCCAAACTTTACAGAAGCTCTCCTGCGAAGGTAGGAGACGAGATACTGGCAGCAGTAAAGCTGTGATTACCGGGCGTGAGTCGTGTTTCGGTAGCTCAGATGGTAGAGCGCTTGCCCGTGAAAGGCAAAGGTCTCGAGTTCGAGTCTCGGTCGGGCACACAGTTTTAATCTGTCAGGAAGTTACATATCAGCGCACACTCCGCTGCAGAGTGAAAATCTCATTCTGGAAACATATTCCTGTTGAGGTAATTAAACCAACAAATGGTCAAATACAAAAATTTTTCTTTCAAAACAGTTCTACACGACTGCGAACACCACCATGGAAAACATACGGAGCGAAACTATTTCTTGCTGTTAGCCTGTAAGCCACTTATCGGTGGGTAGTCCATGCACTGTATTGGCAAAAAATTCATTTCTGGCATTTCTGCCTCGGATTATTTGTATTGAAAAAATTCCTGACAAAAAAAGGTTTCACAAAAACACCAGAAATATAGATAGGTGAAACACCAGATCTTGCTGTAAAGCAAGCTAAGCCCTCGGGGCCTCTCCGCGCCTATGTTATGGGCGCCCGTATACGTATCCTTGGTAATGCTCTCAATCACAGAAGGGACTAATACGGGAGATTAGGCTGTTACTCGCCGGACTAATAGTATTTCTCAGGCTTCGCTGACAACGCTAGACACAAACATGGCCGCTGCTGCCGTGCCCCGCCTCCTGCCGCTGGGCACAAAGGAAGACGGCACAATTAATCATATGAATATGCATGGTCATCTGTTATGGAATAGGACATGCATGTACGCATACGTGTTGCCAGACGGCGGACAGCGCCGGCACACAACTTGCTCTCGGGAGGGCTGCACGCATTTCAGACAGCGAAACTGTGGCGCCGGACTGCTTCTAGTAAGTCACATAAAACTCCTTGAGTTCTTTTTAGAATTTGCTTTGCCATTCCATACTAACCATAACAATCTTTTGGAGAAACGTGGAGTTTATAGCTTTCGGTAAGTCATTGACCTCGTATTTAACGAATACAAAGCAAAATATAATGCTACTTACGCACATTTTTGGCTTTGAATCTTATTCTGAGAAAGCACCACTGATTAAGAAGATATGTTGATCTTCTTTAATGTTGCTGGCAAACTACGTTAGATAGACGTTTATTGTCTGATGGAATAACACTTAAAGTTTAAATCTTCTCTAATGTTGCTGCAAATCATGTTCGATAGATGGTCATTGTCAGATGGAATAACAGGTAAAGTTAAAATGAAAACATTTCTCTTCCTCTCCCTCTGCCTCCAGCTTTTCATTCCTATCTATGACTCCCAACCAAACTTGTTACATATGTATCATTTTACCACTGTAACCAACATAATTATTGTAATTAAAGTTTGCAACATGTCACCTGATTATGAAAACGAATATGAATTTTAAGCTATATTAACGTGGCAGAATCTGATTTATACACCACCTGAAACATTTATTCCAACGCATGTATTCTACACCTCAAAACAAAAATCTCCAAAACCCTTCAAAACTTAATCTGTAATAAAATTGTTACGATGTGTATTCTTTATACTTTGTAATGATGTTTCTCTTCTCTTGTATGATCCTTGCACCTAATAGCTTCCAGGCGCCGTATTTGTTTACACAATATGACAGTGTACATGTGATGTGTAACGACAGTGAAAGTAACCTGTGACCACTGGAGGTATTCTATTTCATTTATTTTATTTTTAACATTACATATATGATTAGTTTTTTGAAAAGAAACCAAAAATCACGTTCTGAAATAGCGTTTCTTTTCTCGACTATACATTGCCAAAACTTCCTACGAAAGGTCATAACAAAAGACACACACATATGTCATAGTAACAAACGTAAATCCATGTGATGATCGAGGTTTAAACCTTTGAAACGCGTCGTGGAGATAAATAAAGAGTGCCTGGTAACAGTAAACTTGTTGTTTCATTTAATGTTAATAACAGTAATGGTAAAGCCTAGTCAGGCAATCAAAACAATATTCGAGTACGAAAACACCTCAGAAAAGCTCGCAAAGACGACACAGGATATTCACTGCAATTGAAATTGTCTCAAAAATAGCGTCATTCCAGATTATGTCATGACTGACATTAAACAAACAGAACAACTGCAAAGAAAACTTTGGAAAACGCGCGGAAAGTCTTTGTGAAGAAAGAAATGAGAAAACTTTACATTAAAAAATAATTGTTCAACATACAGCTTTATAACGAAGAATTACTGTTCGGAAAGTTGCTTCAAAGACCGGAATATGTTTCCATAACCGAAAAACTCAGAAAGTACACCGAGTTCATCGTACAGAAAACGAAATCCACACAGACGAAAAAACTTGCCAATCTTAAAAAAAAGCAGTTACCTCTCAAACTGAACCAAAACAGCCGAAGGAAAGACGCTTCTATACACCTTTCCTCAACAACACCAACACAATATTCATTGCGGAAGAAGAGGCACTACTCTGCAAAGGTTTAAAACACAACGTGCGAGCTCCGTTGTACCAAAGAACCAAGAGAAGCTCATCACTAGCGTCACACAGATTTCAACCATCTCCTTTAAGAAGCAAAATGACAGAATAGCAGTCTGCCCCAAATTTAACGAAATTATGGAGACGAAAATTGCAAAATCATCCCCAGAACACAAGGAAAGAGAAGAAGGGCATACACATGCCATTAAGACTAAATTAAACATGAATAATGGAATAAATGGAGAAGCTGTTGTAATGAACAGAGCAACATACTTAGAAAATCTTTAGACTTCTTCCACACCAACAACATAACAGAAATACATAAAGATCCAACAGCTAGAATACATAAAGAGATGAAACACATTTCAAATAACATCAACTTTCTGCTCACCGTCCAAGAAGCAAGAAACATTGTAACAATGAGCCCCCAAGCACCTTAAATTAGATCACACCCAAAGATACACAAAAATGGGACCTATCAGGCCTATAGTGAACTGCAGGAACAGCCCTACATTCAAACTCAACAAAATGCTCTTCAAAATTCTCAAAGAAGCATACACATTCAATAATGAGAGAACACTTAAAAACTCAGCAGAATTTACACAACATGTCAAAAACATACAAGTTCCTGATGGAGACGCACTTGCTTCACTTAACATACAAAACCTCTATTCCACCTTTCCAATAGATCCCACACTACAGATAATTAATGCCAACCTACAAAAGCACAAAAAGAATCCCTTCTACTCACATTATTGAACTAAAGGACCTGCTCGAATTCACACTTTTACATAACTATTGTAAATTTAACAATAAAACCTACAATCAAAGAGATGGCCTCACAATGGGCTCAAACCTTTCCAGACTGTTAGCTGAAACATTTATAAGTAATTTACAAGGCAAAATCCTGAATTCCAATCACCACCTACTCAAAAATATTAGCTATTACTACAGATGTGTTGATGATAGCATCATTTTAATCAATGGCACTAAAGTGACATCAGTAAGTTGAAACAGCTATTAAAAAACTCCAATGAAAACATAAAATTTACACCTGAACACCAAGCGGATGACAGTATAAATTTTTTACACCTTACCATTAGAATGAAGAAAAACAGACATCCGTTTTAATATTACGGTATATTGACAATTTTTACTTATGGACCGTCTGACAGCAACTGAATAGAACGCAATTTTAGTGCCATACGCGTTTCGCTTTTATTTTCTGCAAGGCGTTATCAGTGGCAGGTTGTGGGAAAAAAACCACGAATTGGCGTTCATAGGAAGAAGAACAACACCAAAAATGCAACAGGAGCGTAATATGTAAGAAATTGTCCAAGCAACCTGGCACTGACGACGCCCTGCAGAAAATAAAGGCGAAACGCGTATGGCACTAAAATTGTGTTTTATTCAGTTGCTGTCAGACGGTCCATAAGTAAAAATTATCAGTATACCGTAATATTACACGCAACTGAGGAAGACAGGACTACAAAAGTTGAATCAGTTTTAAATTTGCGGAAGCCTACCACAACACATAGACAATCTAAAATACTCAATAGTGGCAAAGCAATCACATCACAAAAAAACAAAAAGAAAACAACATCTTCCATACCATCCCTTTTCTAGCTAATATTTCATATCAGACTGCAACGTCTTCAAACGGAAATGCATAAACCTATCCTTTACCACAGACAATAAGAATGGATAGAAGTTAAACACAACGTCAACACACAAAACCCACTTCATCACACAGGTGTGTACAAAATTGAATGTTTAGATTGTGACTGCTTCTATATTGGCCAGAGAGATAGATCATTTGAGATAATATTCAAAGAACACATGGCAGCACTAAACAACAAAAAATACCACACATCAGCAATAGCCACCTACCTGCATGAAACAGAACACCATCATAACAACACAAGTATCAGCATCCTACACACCCAACCTAAAGAAAAAAAACTAGACATCCTTGAAACACTCCAAACACACTAACAGCAAACAAAACGACCTGAATACATCTTAAGTGACAATGATTACCATAGCATCTTCTCTGTTTTCAGCAACTACCTACGTTGTTAAATTTACAATGTGCACACACATATACAAACAAACACAAATACACACACACCAGAATATTTACCATAAGTCTTTGGTTATGTTACCATGACATCCCCCCAAATGTAGAAGGGATTGACCTCATTTACAAATATACCATTACACCAACAGCCTGTAACCCCTGTCAGCTTGAAACTATATGTACATCACCTAATGGCACAAACTGTACATCCATCTGCATATTTTAAAGCATTAACCAATGTATTACCCCAACCTTTAAGCAGTTATTACATGCAACAAATATAATCTTAAGAGCCCTCTGCTTTAGAAAGTTTGCTCTCATCCAATCACTCCCTCCACCCTCCCTCACCCTCTCACTTTCTCCTTCTCTTCTCCCTCTGCCTCCAGCCTTTCATTCCTATCTGTGAACCGCAACCAAACTTATTATTTATGTATAATTTTACCACTGCAGCCAACATAATTATAATAATTAAAGATTGCAACATGTCACCTGATTATGAAAACGAATATGAAGTTTTAGATATATTAACTTGACATATCAGTGCCCATTCCGCTGCAGAGTGAAAATCTCATTCTGTTTACATCCCCCAGGCTGTGGCTAATCCATGTCTCCGCAACATCGTTTCTTGTAGGAGTGCTAGTTCTGCAAGGTTCGCAGAAGAGTTTCTGTGAAGTATGGAAGGTAGGGGACGAGGTACTGGAGGAATTTGAGCTGTGAGGGCGGGTCGTGAGTCCTGCTTGGGTAGCCCAGATGGTAGAACACTTGCCCGCAAAAGGCAAAGATTCTGAGTTCAAGAGTTTTAATCTGCAAGGAATATTCAAAATCGGACTCATATACAACCTGAAACATTTATTCCAATACATGTTTTCAACACCTCTTTTGTATCCCGCAAAATCAATATGAACGCGCTGCCAAGGCGCAGTAGGAGTCGGCCACGCAAAGAAGCGCTGGTGGGGAGCAGATTGATGCTCCGCGCAAGAGCGACAATTAGTAAGGAAATTCTCAGTTTGTTACTTACTTACTTTCAGTGTCCGGAACTAGACTTCAGACTTCCAAAAATCAGCAGCCGATATGGCCTTGTCATTTGCCTCCCATAAGTCATTCATTGTGTAGGGCTGGTCTAAATATGGGCAGATAAGCAGGTGTTGAGGATCCTGGACAGAACCTCACAGACAGAGAGTGTTCTCATTCTCTTTTAGTAAACCCCATTGCTGCAGGTTTGTCTTGCACTTTGGCACTTCTACCCTCATACGGTTTAGGGTTCTCCAGACTGAGTATGGTAGGTCTCCACCAGGCGTCAGTTCTTCTTTTACACCTTTATGGGGGTTTCTCAGGTCGATTTCCCACCTTTTCAAACGATTCTCTGCAGCCGACCCTTCCAGGGCTCGGGTACGTGACAGGAAACTCTTCCTCGAACAAAGCCGTCGGTCAGCAGGCTGGTGTCCGTATAAAGGGTTCCGCATGTCCTTTACTTGCTTGGTGTTTTCGGCTTCGGCAGCGATGTCACGTCGTATGTTGGGCGGTGCGATCCCCATGATTAAGTACATCTTGTACACTGGGGTTGGCCTCAAGCGTACGGTAACAATCCGTGCCATTTCATTCACCTCGACATCAAATTTTCTCGCGTGTGTTGATGCAGACCATACTGGAGCAGCGTATTCCGCGGCAGACACACTGAGCGCAAGGGCTGAAGTTCTCAGTTTTGGGTTTGCACCCCAGGATCCGCTGGTTAGTTTCCTGATGATGTTGTTTCTAGTTGAGACCTTTTCCCTTGTAGCATTACAATGTTGTTTATAGGTCAGTGTGCGATCCAACGTGACACCAAGATATTTGGGCGTTTTACAATGCTCGAGACGCTCACCTCTCCATATTACATTTAATTCACGATTTGCCTCCCTGTTCTTTAAATGGAATGCACAGACCTGTGTCTTGGAAGGGTTCGGCCATAGGTGGTTCGCCTCATAATACTGGGAGAGAGCTTCCAAGGTACTGGTTAATTTCTCCTCTACATCCATGAAATTGTTACCTTCGGCTGCAACTGCCGTGTCATCGGCATACATAAATTGGCGCGTGATGTTTGGCACTGGTTGGTCATTTGTATATATATTGTACAGAACTGGGGCGAGGACGCTTCCCTGAGGTAGTCCATGCCTCTGATTTTTCCACCTGCTCTTCTTGCCCTGGAGACAGACGAAAAATCTCCTATTATGCAGGAAAGTACCTATCAGTGATGTTTAGTGGTAATCTCTTGTCACATTATATACATTCCTAAGGAGCCTCCGATGGTTTACAGTATCATATTCAGCTGAATGGTCTATGAATGCCACTCCCGTGATCTCTTTCCTCTCAACCCCATCCTCGATATGTTGGGTCAGGTTCAGGGCTTGACCGCAGTACGGACGGACTTCTGCGAAAATGAAGACCAATAAGACCCTCAGTTTGTTTATCAATGCCGACCCAAGTGCAGTGACGACTCGCTAATCGCTTTGTCCGCACTATACCCCAATGATCAGCGTGCAGTAAGCGGAGGATTTTCGACTGCAATGAACGAGGTACAACCACACGAGACTGATAACTGTCAGTTCGTAACAAAATAACACCGTGGTGTACAGGCAACCTGTGACGTTGCGCAAAGTAATGTCGAAGAAGGGGTCACGGAAGTGGGAGTTCAATGCATCAATCACTTCTCCGTAAGTTTAAGTCTCTGGGCGGGTGGTGGGGAAGAATTTTACGAGTACACGGTATAACACTACACACGTGTTAGCAATGAAATAGGCAAGCTGTACGTGGTATGTTGCATGTGGCGAAGTGTGCCTTGAGCTGGGCTGTGTATTCTGGCCAGCGTTGAACGCCCGGATTGAAGACACGAAATGGCGGCGCCATAGGCGTCGTCTGTGGTACAGGCGGGGGCATCGGAGGCACCGTAGTAGCTGCAGTTTGTAGTGTGTGACCTGGTCATTTACAGCAGCAAGCAGCTGCGTCAGTTGCTGAGCCTGCTGAAACGGTACAAGATCGGACAGCGAAGCCTGTTCCTGTGGCGAAGCCATGCCTGACACAATATAATGTCTTACAGCGAAGGGTGCAAGCACTCATGCAGTCAGTCCCTCGGAGATACCACAAAAAAGCTAAAGCAGTACCAAGCAAAAAATCATAGATTAAACGAGAAAAAAAATGATCCTCGTCGCCAATTCTTTTGTATCCCGCGTGGGTCTACTCCTGTGACCTACAAAATAGGCCGAATGAAGGAAGCGAGTAGGAGCAGGTGAGTTAATCGCTTCGGTACGACGTCTAAAGTAAAAGCACATTTACAATAGGCAAAAACAAGTTAATAAGTGGTTACATAACTTTGCGATGATGAGCACGTAGGTGCGAAGCCGTATTCCCGTCGTAAGTAGTACAAAGTCTCAATAGTGAGTCAACACGTTCTGAAGTAGAAGCGATGTATCCAGGCCATCTGCTCTTGAGGAAATCGGGAGAAAGCTGAGCGGCGCTCGTTGAGCTCCACAGCGTCGGCTGGAGGGCGCTGCGGTCGGCGTAGTTCGTCCGCTCTCGTAGTGCCAGACTACGAGCGTGCACCCTCGCTGTGGCATCGGAACTATCGATACCACAACCTCTAAACAAAAATCTCCAAAATTCGTTAGACTTATTCCGTAATAAAGTTGTTACGACGTATGATCTTTGTACTTTGTGATAATGTTTCCTTTTACTATATGATCCTTGAATCTAATAATTTCCAGCCCCATATTTGTTCATAAAATATGACAGTATACTGACCCGCCAGGGCAGCCGAGCGCGCTAACGCGCTGCTTCCTGGACTCGGGTAGGCGCGCCGGCCCGGATCGAATCCGCCCGGCGGATTAACGACGAGGGCCGCCTGGATGTGGTTTTTAGGCGGTTTTCCACATCCCGCTAGGTGATTACCAGGCTGGTCCCCACGTTCCGCCTCAGTTACACGACTTGCAGACATCTGAACAGTTCGCACTATTCCATGGTTTACACTAGACGCAGACAGCAAGGGTAAACTCATTCCGTCCCATGGGGTGTGGGGTGGCGGCAGGAAGGGCACCTGCCCACCCCTTTCCACTAACCTTACCAAATCCGTTCCTACCAATGCCGACACTGCGTCAGCGCGGGACATGGCACCAGTGAAAGAAAGAACATGTGATGTGCTGCTACAGTGAAAGGAACATGTGGTCACTGGAGGTTCTCTTATTTTATTTTTACCATTAGGTATATGATTAAATTTTTTTGAAAAGAAACCCAAAATCATGTTCTGAGGTAGTGATTTGTTTCGCGACTAGACAGTGACGTAACTTCCTCCAAAAAATCGTAACACAAGACACACACATATGCCATGCTAAAAAATGTAAATCTACCTGAAGATGGAGGTTTAACCCTTTGAAGCGCGTCGTGGTGATAAATGAACAGTGACTGGTAACAGTAAACCTGTTTCATTTAATAACAGGTGAAGTATTCGCTAAATTTATTATTGGATCCCTGCAACTGACATCACACGTAACAGAATAAGAATACAATTCCATCAGTTCTGTACATCGTCATAAGTAGCACCGGGGAAAAGAAAATACTTAAAACTGCTTATTCCAAATTACTCGATCGGCATTTTGATACAAACATGGACTGGGTATAATTTATTATCCAGAGCGACTCAGAACTCCACCGAAAGAACTTAGCAGTATATTTAGAGGTGTGAGATGTGAAGGGCTTTCTCTGGTATTTCCACACACATCTAATCATGATCGACGTTTGTTTGTATCTTCACAACTGTGAAAATGCCTCTCGCATGCAGCCATCAAAACGTGCAACACAAAGCCTCCAGTTGGATGCCTCTACCACCTTGCGGTAATTGCATCACCTCCTGTTCTAAGAAAAATAGCAGCAAGCAGGGAAAGAGCGAAACTGGTGCAGGAAAAAAACGCATACCGTCCATGGGCAATAATTCTACCCACAACGACTAAGGTCAAGGAAAGTTTTCTGAGAACATTAGAGAAACTAACAACAGTGATGAAGAAGTCACGCTACAACTATGGATGGCCAAGACATCCCACCATCCTGGTTGGAGAAGATTTTCAGAACGTTTACCCACTGGTCAGAGTGTTCAAATGGCTCTATGCACAATGGGACTTAACATCTGAGGTCATTAGTCCCCTAGACTTAGAACTACTTAAATCTAACTAACCTAAGGACATCACACACATCCATGCCCGAGGCAGGATTCGAACCTGCGACCGTAGCAGCAGCGCGATTCCAGCCTGAAGCGCGTAGAACCGCTCGGCCACGTCGGCCGGCGGTCAAATTGAGAATCGGTCAATCTGGATGTCCTTGAATAGGCTGAGGTCAGGAGGGGGCTGCTCAACGGATAACTTCTCAAAATGGAAATACATTGAAGGGCATATAACCCAATGTGACCTTGAGAAAGACCACACTGCTTAACATAAGCTTCAGTGTCGACTGTGCCCAGCCACCTGCGCAGATCATCTTCACCAGGCAATGCAAAATGCACTGGAAGTTGCCGAATTCTGGTCAAAGATTATATATACTGTGTTGGTCTGTCAACAACTGTACAATCTGTATTTTATGTATGTTTCTGACACGAGAATAGTAATAACAATGCATCTTAGACATTCATGAAATTAATAAAATCCCCTCTAAATGTTCGACTGTGGTTCTAAAGCTGGAAAAAGATGGACATTCAACAAACAACCTCATTGGAAAGAATACGCAAATGGTTACACACCAGCATCTAAAACTATACTTCAGAATTTGTGAATTTAATATATGAGGGTCACTCCAAAAGAAATGCACACCATTTTTGTAAAAATACAATTTTCATTCGGCATATGTGAAAGTTTTACAGTGTGTAGATACATTCTTCCCACTTGTTTTCAAACTTAGTTCAACCTGTTCCCGTGAGTTAGTGGCGCCGTCACAGCATGTCTTCAAGATGGCTGCTACACTTGACGTTCGTCAGAAACAACGTGCTGTCATAGAATTCCTGTGCTGTGAAAATGAGACAATGGGAAACATCCACAAGAGGTTGAAAAAGGTGTATGGAGATGCTGCTGTCAATCGCAGTACAGTTAGTCGGTGGGCAAGCAGGTTACATGATGAAAGCGGGCACGGCAATACTGAGGATTGTCCTCGCAGTGGCGGGCCTCGTACTGCACACACTCCAGACAATGTGCAGAGAGTTAACGAATTGGTGGCTGCTGACAGACGCATCACAGTGAACGAATTGTCACGCTACGTTGGGATAGGGGAAGGAAGTGTTTGCAGAATACCGAAAGTGTTGGCATTAAAAAAGGTTTGTGCCAGGTGGGTTCCCAGGATGTTGACAGTGGCTCACAAAGAAACAAGAAAAACGATATGCTGCGAACTTTTGAAACAGTACGAGAATGGTGGAGATGAATTTCTTGGAAGAATTGTGACAGGTGATGAAACATGGCTACATCATTTTTCACCAGAGACGAAGAGGCAATCAATGGAGTGACATCATGAAAATTCACCCAAGACAAAAAATTCAAAACCACAGCTTCTACTGGAAAAGTTATGGCTACGGTGTTTTTGGATTCCGAAGGACTCTTGCTTGTGGACATCATGCCAAGTGGAACCACCATAAATTCTGATGCATATGTGAAGACACTGAAGAAACTTCAAGCTCGACTGAGTCGTGTTCTAGCACTTTGGCAAAAGCAGGATGTTTTGCTATTGCACGACAATGCACGGCCACATGTCAGTCAAAAAACCATGGAAGCGATCACAAAACTCGGGTGGACAACACTGAAACACCCGTCTTACAGTCCTGACCTGGCACCAAGTGACTATCATCTCTTTGGGAAACTGAAAGACTCTCTTCGTGGAATAGGGTTTGAAGATGATGACTCCCTTGTGCACGCTGCTAAACAGTGTCTCCAACAGGTTGGTCCAGAATTTTGTCATGCCGGTATACAGGGGCTGGTTCCAAGATGGAAGGTGAGAGGGATGGAAAATATGTGGATAAATGAAAATATTGTTGCTAAATGATGTATCTACATACTGTAAAACTTTCAAACATGTAGAATAGAGATGTATTAAAAAAAAAAATATTCTGCATTTCTTATGGAGCGACCCTCGCATTTTTAGGTAGCAATGCAAAGCCTTCTGTTAACTTTAAGTTTCAAAGATGTATTTACGGGGCCAAGAATCTTAAATCAACAAATCATAAGCAGGGTTATCAAAATGAAAATTGTCTTCATGGGTAGAGGAAGTCGTATACACTCAAAACGAAAGGAACGACCCACCACGAAGGAGTTATCCGAACGAGAAAAAAATTGGTGTAAATGACATACATGCACAGAAAAACAAATTTAAGAAAAAAATTATGATTTATTCAAGAGAAATCCTGCATAAATTGTGCAAGGCTGTTCCGTGTTGGTCCACCCCTGGCTCTTAGGCACGTAGTTACTCGGCTTGGAATTGACTGATAGAATTTTCGATGTCGTCCTGAGGGATATCATGCGAGATTGTATCTAATTAGCATTTTAGATCGTCAAAATCCCGATCTGGTTGGAGGGTTCTGCCCATAATCCTCCAAACGTTTCCCATTGGGAAGAGACCCAGGGACGTTGCAGACTAAGGAAGAGTTTGGCAAGTACTTAGACAAGCAATAGAAACTCTCACCGTATGTGGGCGTGTATTATCTTGTTGAAATGTAAGTCCAGGATGGTTTGCCTTGAAGGGCATCAAAACGGGGCGTAGAACATCGTTGGCGTATTGCTGTGCTGTGAGAATGCTACAGGTGACAACTAGAGGGGTCCATCTGTGAAATGAAATCACAGCCCAGGCATCAGTCCTGGTCTTCAGGCCGTATGGCGGTTGACAGTGAGTTTGGTAATTCACCACTGCCCCGCGCGTCTACAGACACGTCTTTGCTGGTCATCACGGAATGGAATCTCATTGACTGGAGTAGATTAGTCTTCAGTGATGGGTCTCCCTTCCAACTGAGCCCCAATGACCAGTTGTGTCTGGACATCCCATGGGATGTGGTGGGATGCCAACCTGACTGTCGACCGCTATAGTATCCGACAACCAGAAGTGATGGTCTGGGATGTCATTTCATTTCATAGCAGGACCTTTCTGGTTGTCATCCGCGTCGCCCTTACAGTACAATGGTGCGTCGACAATATGATATGCCCCGTTTTGTTGCCTTTCATGGCAAGCCATCCAGGACTAACATTTCAGCACGATAATGACCACTTGGATAAAGTGAGATGGTGGTGGTAAGTTCCTATGGGACAAAACTGATAAGGTCATCGGTCCCTAGGCTTACACACTACTTAATCTAACTTAAGATAACTTACCCTATCGACATCACACACACCCATGCCCGAGGGAGGACTTGAACATCTGACGGGGGGAGCCGCGCGAGTCGTGACAAGGCGCCTAAGACGGTACGGCTACCCCGCGCGGCCAGACACTGAGAGTTTCTACTGCTTGACTTCGTACTTGGCAAACCCTTCCTTGACCAGAAAGGTCGCCAGGTATCTCCAGAACTGAGAATTTTAGGAGCATTATAGGCAGGCTCTCCAGTTAGCTCAGGATTTTGACGGTATAGCTCGTCAGTTAGACACATTTTGGTGTTATATCCAACACTTTTGCAATCAGTGCCAAGCCGACTAATTGCTCGCATACGGGCCAGAGGCTGACAAACGCATTGTTGACTTTTTCAATTGTGAAGCTCTTTCCCATGACTAAACCAGCCAATTTATCTGAAACTGTAATCGTTTATTTGTCTGTAAGTGTAAGTCACATCTACCGATTTCTACATTATCTGAACACTATTAAGGTAAATACATTGTTTGTTCTCTATCAAAATCTTTCATTTGCTAACTATGCCTATCAGTAGTTAGTGCCTTCAGTAGTATGAATCTTTTATTTAGCTGACAGTAGTGGCGCTTGCTGTATTGCAGTAGTTCGAGTAACGAAGATTTTTGTGAGGTAAGTGATTCGTGAAAGGTATAGGTTATTGTTAGTCAAGGCCATTCTTTTGTAGGGATTATTGAAAGTCAGACTGCGTTGCGCTAAAAATATTGTGTGTCAGTTTAGTGATGATCAGAATAAGTAAAGAGAGAAATGTCTGAGTACGTTCAGTTTTGCCCAGCCGTTTGAAAATCAAATAACGTAAGGGGTTTACCAGCACAGTATTTCACTAATTTTTCTAAGGGGACGTTTCAAGTGTATGCAAACGGGACCTGTATCTGGCATACAATAAGTAATTACCCTCCAAAATAATTGCATAGGAATCTAACGACTACTAAAGGATACAAGAATCGCAATTACTCTGGTTTATTTCATTAAAGTTATTCATAACACAGTTGATAAACAATGGCAATATTCTTATAATAACACATAGGCCCATCTAACAAATGGGTCGAGAGATAGCTTGTCATAGCTGTGCAAGTGAAATAATTGTAATTTCAAAGTTGCACCATGATTATCCTGATGTTAACTGAAATATAGATACTACTACAGAGAGGAATTTGTTGCAGTTTGGTCAGAGCACACTGCTCATCGAATCTAAATGCAACTCTCATCGGCACAGTCAAGCTTCCCAGTCTAACCTCTTGTTTATTTATATTAGCCAAATGCTGTGATTCTTACGTAGCGTACCCATTTTACTTTTGTGAAGTCATAAATCCATCGTCATTTCACACTTTCAGAGTCCCATTCCACTTTCGAGATGTTTATATGTGGCGTCTGATGCTTTCTGGAGAAAATGTCAGCTCTCTGCCTTCGGACACAATAGTGTCTTTTGCTTGAAAGTATTTCCCCTCCTTCCACTCCGGAGCTGTAAAACGGTCATAGTTGGAGGGCTTGTACCATAGAAGATCTTATCCGTGTTTGTCTACGGTACTGTTCAAATATGTGTGATTTCCTAAGGGGTCAAACTGCTGAGGTCATCGGTCCCTATACTTACATAATACTTAAACTAACATAACCTAACTTATGCTAAGAAGAACACACACACACCGATGCCAGAGGGAGGACTCGAGCCTCCGGCGGGAGGAGCCGCGCAGTCCGTGACGTAGCGCCTCAAACCGCGCGGCCACTCAGCGCGGCTGTCTACGGTACTCCAGGAGCCCAGGTGTAGCTGTACAGAATGCTGTCTGGGGTTCTATGAGCCATTATTCGGCACCTTTTCCGGCGTGTCCTTCCGCGAAACGATTCCAAGGGTGGCGATCTACTTTACTCCCCTGACAGTTGTAACCTCCCCCTCTCTTATCGACCTTTATGACAGTGAGAAATTAAACCGCGTGTACCTAATGGAAATTTGGGAAATGCAGTCTTCACCGAAGTTAATTTGTCGGTAAAGAGGGAGGAAAGGGTTACATCTAAATGAAAGGAAAAATGCAAATGAAACTGGTGGAAAATCATTTTGAAAACGGGTAAAGTTAATAAAGAAAGTAAATGTGCGGTCGTTACTTTAACAATTAACTGGCGTTAATTAGATATTTGAGATTTGGGGAAAATTGCGGTCGCCAGTCCTATGGACAACTACTATAATAACTGAAAAAGAAAGGTTATTGCACATTTAATTAGCACTAAAAGCGTGGCAACTGAAGGTTGACACGTGTTGTGTGAAAACTGAATGTTTGTAAGAAGTAATACAGTTCGCTACACTCTGACTTAATTTAGCAAAAGATCTAATAAAACCGGAAAATTGAACGTTAATTTAGTGACTGAAATTAATAGTGAACTCTGTTTCTGAAGCACTACGAAATTCAATGAAATAAGGCTGGTCTTGGGCTTCCTCAACAATCATTTCCAAAGCCACTTGAATCTACGCAATTTAGAAATAAGAGATTTAACTTTGAACTTGAATTAAATGATTCTGAACAATTAACAATAGTAAAATTTAGTACGTACCATCTGAGCTGCAGTCACAGGTAAGCTAAAATATGGTAACAAAACTCGGACTCTTAATTTGTGCTTGTGTAATCTAAATATTGTAGCCAGCTAAGAATACCTTAACTGAACTTTGAAATTAAAGCAATGAAATCGAATGATATTAATTTAATGCTGGCGTTTGAATTTCAACGACACTTGAGTTCATTTCGGAAAAGGAAGGGACCCTGCTTGGTAAAGCAATTGGGACAGTGAGCAACAAAGTTTCATGCTAAGTTGCTGTATTTTAGTGATGCTAATGGAATAGTTTGAAAAGCTGAGGTCTGCCAAACAGTTCTAAGACTTTACTTGCTTTCAGTCTTCATTGTTGGTTGATTGAAGGTTTGAAGTCGTAGATCGAGGAGGTGGCAACAATCACTCATTGTCGGCCGTAGCGGTTGCAGAAGCTGGATGTTGGCGCGCCTTCTCCTCGACACCGTCACCAGGCGAAACGGGCTCTTGATGTGCACCAGCTAATGTTTCCCGTCCGCGACTCCGTGCCAGAAACTGTCATAGCAAGTCGAGCGCAATTACATGCTGCCAAACCCCGAAAGCGCGGCAACTCGCGGGAGCGTCACTCAACACACATGCTCCACCGCCCTACTCCAGCCAGACTCTGCTCTGCCCGCGCTCCACGCGGCGGAGTTAACACTACCAAAAATCCTAAACACTTTGGTTCTCCACACGACCTATCGATGTAATCGTTCGGTAGCATAGTTTTCCCTAGGCAAGATCCAGCGTAAAAGTACAAATAATATTTACTAAACAAACCACTTATACATCGACATAAATGCATAAATATACAGTATATATACAAATAGTAAAACAACTACAATATATAAAGACACAGAAATGTAATATTTTCAGGTAACAAAATAAGGAAAAAATTTATAGTACAATAGATGGAAATAGGAGGATATGCATTTCCGGCGTTACTCAGTACAGGTGCTTCTGGCCTGTCCCGTATCTGCTTTCAGTGTCCTCCCATTTCCATTAGGCATCCAAAGGCGATTAATAGAGTAAATGATGAGTTATGTTACATTAGTCAGTTACTGACAGTCTAATGGGTCTTTCATTATGATTTCACATACATTACAGGACTGATTCTCAAAGAAAGATCATGTAACAGTGGCCAGATGGTATGTATCTAGCTTCCACCACATGCGTGTCGTTATCTATGTTGCTGGTAAAACTTGGCTGTTCAGTGTGCTTTTCATCTCATGCATAACCATTTGTGTAGTCTACCATACATGTACACAGTGTCTAGAAAGAGGATTCGACAGTTAAAACAGAGGCCAAAAAGGGAGTCTATGGAAAATGTTTTATTTCTGCTAGTCGCGTGTTATCATGTATGTACCATAGTAGTAAACCAATCTTTTGAAGTGGGCAGAGTACAGCGTCAGTCGCCATGTGCATAAGTGAACGGAGTTTGCATGCTATTTTTTGTTGTGATGACTGAATGATAGGAACATCTGAGAACTAGTAACAGGCAGTGATGACGCATTTTTGTGTCGGTGTGCACAACTTTTGACGGAACATTGGGTGACAAACCGACTGACTGTGTGCTGAATTTAATTGAATACATGTTTGGAAAAGGCAAAACAAAATCAGTACCCTACCCGGAAGGAGGCCTTCATTTCCATTATGTGATTATTATATTATTGGGAAAAAGCTGGTTTTTATGTTACAGATAATATACTACATTATGCATAATAAGTGCGCACTCCACTGGAGAGTGAAAATTTATTCTGAAAGGCATTTTGCAGGTTCGAATCCTGCCTCGGGCATGGATGTGCGTGATGTCCTTAGGTTAGTTAGGTTTAAGTAGTTCTAAGTTCTAGGGGACTGATGACGTGAGATGTTAAGTCCCATAGTGCTCAGAGCCATTTGAACCAGCCATTATCACGCGGACTGTGCTTAAGCCGTAGTTGGAAGGTACAGTGCATATTCGGTTACGAAAGGATGCATTTCGTTGCGAGCAGCCGGTAGGCAGGAAAGATGTGAGAAAGAAGTGTCACACTTTGCGCTGGATGAGCCTGTGGCAGAGGCAAGTGACCTGCGTAGTGAGGTGGCTACCGAGATAGCGGCGGCTCCATTCGGGCGACGCGACGCCACGGAGGGAACGGGCCGGCATTAATCGGCTTGTTTATCGCGGCCTGGCCCGGCCCGGGAACTGTTAAGTGTTAATTGGAAGCGGCGGCCTCTTCTTCGCCCTGAGCCTCGCCTGGCCCCGGCCACCTCCGCATTTTCTTGATTCCTTTGCTCCTTTACCACCTTTTGTCCCGATAGAAACTCAATTTACTCCGCCGCCGGTCACCCCCACCCTCGGCCTTCCGCTTGCGGCAGCCACCGCCCGCTGCCCGCCTTTCTGAGCCAACCAAAGGCCACCTCCGGCAGCCTTCCGCCACCTATTCGTTGCGTTTTATAGCGCAGTAATTCTCGCGCGCAGTGGGGTCGGCAGCAAACGCCTGTCCTAGGAGCTGCGCCGCCAGCGGCGCAGTTTCGGCGAGAGCACTTCTGCGTCTCAATCTGCATCCGCGCTTGCACTCCGGCAGGTGGAGGAGGCGTATGGACGAGAATATTCGCAACTTCCTTCAGGCACTTCCCCTCGTAATTGCTTGTTTTCCTGTCCCATTTCCTAGTTCATTACACAATCATCAACGTCAAGAACATTTACAGCTACATCTACGTTACTACCCTACAATTCCCGTTTAAGTCAATAATTCAAGAACAGTCTTAATCTCATTTATTATTGTTATAATACGGCCAACCGGTTTCAACCCGACGTAGGTGTCATCTTCTGGGCGTTTACACCATCGGTTGACTGCTGGTGGTGTCACTCCTGTCTGATAGTTTCCTGGCGTTATGTTGGGTGGCTTGCGGAGTATAAATGTATATGTAGATGTAGAAGATGACCCCTACGTCGGGTTGAAACCGGTTGGCCGTATTATAACAATTATAAATGAGATAAAAACTGTTCTTGAATTATTGATTAATCATACTAATCGCTGCTTTTCTCCACAACCATATTGTCCAAAGGTCCCGTTTAAGTGCTTGGCGCAAGGTTCATGGAAACTCTTCACATTTCTCAACCGTTGCGCTCTCGAATACCACAAGGACAAATGAACACCTATGGCTGTACCCACGATCTCTGACTTCGCTTATTTTATCACGATGGTCGTTTCTCTCTACGTACTCGGGGATCAACAAAATTCGGAGGATAATGTTGTGACTGAAATTTCTCGCGAAAATGCCTTTCAGAATAAATTTTCACTCTCCAGCGGAGTGCGCACTAACACGAAACTTCCTGGCAGATTAAAACTGTGCCCCAAATCGGGACTATAACCCGGGTACTTTCCCTTTTCCTGGGAACTCTTATACCGACTCAGCTACCCAAGCCGGCCGTTGTGGCCGAGAGGTTCTAGGCGCTTGAGTCTGGAACCGCGCGACCGCTACGGTCGCAGGTTCGAATCGTGCCTCGAGCATGGATGTATGTGATGTCCTTAGGTTAGTTAGGCTTAAGTAGGTCTAAGTTCTAGGGGACTGATGACCTCAGATGTTAAGTCCCATAGTGCTTAGAGCCATTTGAACATTTCAGCTACCCAAACACGAGAAATATTTTCGCATTCACACTCATTGGTATAGCATACGAAGCTGAACGAACGGTTGGCAAGAGCTTCAAGGGGAGGACTTGAGGTAAAAAGAGAAAATTATACACCTACACTTATGCGACAAAGAAACTAGTATAGGTATATTCAAATAGAGGGATATGTAAACTGACAAAATACGGAGCTGCGGTTGGCTTCGCCTATATAAGACAAGTGTCTGGCTCGTTGTTAGATCAGTTACTGCTGCTACAATGGCAGGTTACCAAGATTTAAGTGACTTTCAAGGTGATGTTACAGTCGGCGCACGAGTGATGGGACACAGCATCTCCAAGGTAGCGATGAAGTGGGGATTTTCTCGTGCGACCGTTTCACGAGTGTACTGTGAATATCAGGAATCCGGTAAAACATCAATCTCCGACATCGTAGCAGCCGGAAAAAGATCCTGCAAGAACGGGACCAAAGACGACTGAAGAGAATCGCTCAATGTGACAGAAGTGCTACCTTCCGCAAATTGCTGCAGATTTCAGTGCTGGGCCATCAGCAAGTGTCAGCGTGCAAAACATTCAACGAAACTTCATCGATATGGGCTTTCGGAGCCGAACGCCCACTCATCTACCCGTGATGATGTCACGACAAAAAATTTTACGCCACGCCAGGGCCTGTCAACACCGAAGTTGGACTGTTGATGACTGGAAACAAGTTGCCTGGTCGGACGTGTTTCGTTTCAAATTGTATCGAGCGGATGTACGGGTATGGGTATGGATACAAACTCGTGAATCCATGGACCCTGCATGTCAGCAGGGGACTCAAGCTGGTGGAGGCTCTTTAATGGTGTGGGGCGTGTGCAGTTGGAGTGGTATGGGATCTCTGATAGGTGACACGTATGTAAGCATCCTATCTGATCACCTGCATCCATTCATGTCCATTGTTCAAAAAAAAAAAAAAGAAAAATGGCTCTGAGCACTATGGGACTTAACTTCTGAGGTCATCAGTCTCCTAGAACTTAGAACTACTTAAACCTAACCAACCTAAGGACATCACACACATCCGTGCCCGAGGCAGGATTCGAACCTGCGATCGCAGCGGTCTCGTGGTTCCTGACTGTAGTGCTTAGAACCGCTCGGCCATCCCGGCCGGCCCCATAGTTCGTTTCGATGGACTTGGCCAATTCCATCACGACAATGAGACGCCCCAAACGTCCAGAATTGCTACAGAGTGACACCAGGAACACTCCTCTGAGTTTAAACACTTCCGCTGACCACCAGAAATGAAGATTATTGAACATACCTGAGATGCGTTGCAAGGTGCTTTTCAAAAGAGACCTCCACCCCCTCACCCTCTCGTAGTCTTACGGATTCATGGACAGCCCTGCAGGATTCATATATACACACACACCTAAAAAAGTTTTGCATCACCGCAGTTCCCAGAGCTCCTGAGAATAGGTGTTGGCTGTGGATATTGTATGACAGACACAGTCCCTTTGACTGTTCAGATACGTCACTAAACCCGCCCAAAGATGTAAACAACCATGCATGAGCAGCGTCTATTAGAAGAGGGGTCGGAAGGCCGATCAGATCCAATCATTCCAAAAGGGAGGAGGTACACGGCTCGTGTTGTCTGTAGTTCAACCATACCTAAACGGTCAATACCGTGGTTCGATCGCTTCCGCATTGTTACTTCATGCCAGGAAGGGCTCTCAACAAGGGAAGTGTCAAGGCGTCTCTGAGTGAACCAAAGCGATGTTGTTCGTACATGGAGGAGATACAGAGAGACAGGAACCGTCGAAGACGTGCATCGCTCAGGCCGCCTAAGGGCTACTACTACAGTGGATAACAGCTACTTATGGCTTACGGCTAGGCGGAACGCTGACAGCAACGCAACCATGCTGAATAACGCTTTTCTTGAAGCCACAGTACGTGGTGTTACGACTCAAAGTGTGTACAATAGGCTGAATGATGCGGTACTTCAACACGGACGTCCATGGAGAGATCCATCTCTGCGACCACAACCCCATGCAGCACGGTACAGATAGGCTCAACAACATGCCGAATGGACTGCTCAGGATTGGCATCACGTTCTCTTCACCGATGTGTGTCGCATACGCCTTCAACCGGACAATCGTCGGAGTCGTGTTTGGAGCTAACCCAGTCAGGCTGAACGCCTTACACACTGTCCAGCGAGTGCAGCAAGGTGGAGGTTCCCTGCTGTTTTGGGGTGACATTATGTGGGGCCGACGTACGTCGCTGGTGGTCATGGAAGGCGCCGTAACGGCTGTACGATACGTGAATGCCATCCTCCGGCCGATAGTGCAACCATATCGACCATATAGTGCAACACTAGGAGGGACAACGACCCTGTCGGATCGACACGAGAGGGCTCTGCTCGGCCTACGTGTACCCCATCTCACTTCAAAACGTATCACGTACCGCTTGCACACCCGTTGCTACTTCCACCAAGTGTGGCGCTTTTCGGGTGATTCCTTCCCGGTGTTGCACTTTTCACAAACGGCAGTGTTACAATTGCTATTTGGACGGAAGTGTGAAAGTATATATCTTATCAGAGCATCGAGGTCGCGCTCTGTAGGTGAAGAAGAATGGGAGTAAGGTGGCCAGTCGAGGATCCATACATTCCTCAAGTGGTCTGTGGTGTGAGCTGCGAATGTAGGTTCTTGCTATACAGGGTGTTACAAAAAGGTACCGTCAAACTTTCAACCGGCCGGGGTGGCCGAGCGGTTCTAGGCGCTACAGTCAGGAGCCGCGCGACCGCTACGGTCGCAGGTTCGAATCCTGCTTCGGGCATGGATGTGTGTGATGTCCTTACGTTAGTTAGGTTTAAGTAGTTCTAAGTTCTACGGGACTGATGACCTCAGAAGTCAAGTCCCATAGTGCTCAGAGCCATTTGAACCAAACTTTCAGGAAACATTCCTCACACACAAAGAAAGAAAATATGTTATGTGGACATGTGTCCGGAAACACTTACTTTCCATGTTAGAGCACATTTTATTACTTCTCTTCAAATCACATTAATCATGGAATGGAAACACACAGCAACAGAACGTACCAGCGTGTCTTCTAACACTTTTTTACAGGAAATGTTCAAAATGTCCTCCGTTAGCTAGGATACACGCATCCACCCTCCGTCGCATGGAATCCCTGATACGCTGATGCAGCAATACGAGCACGAAGAGTCTCTACATTGGGTACCGGGGTTGCGTAGACAAGAGCTTTCAAATGCCCCCACAAATGAAAGTCAAGAGGGTTGAGGTCAGGAGAGCGTGCAGGCCATGGAATTGGTCCGCCTCTACCAATCCATCGGTCACCGAATCTGTTGTTGAGAAGCGTACGAACACTTCGACTGAAATGTGCAGGAGCTCCATCGTGCATGAACTACATGTTGTGTCGTACTTGTAAAGGCACATGTTCTAGCAGCACAGGTAGAGTATCGCGTATGAAATCATGATAACGTGCTCCATTGAGCGTAGGTGGAAGAACATGGGGCCCAATCAAGACATCACCAACAATGCCTGCCCAAACGTTCTCAGAAAATCTGTGTTGATGTCGTGTTTGCACAAAAATGGTTCAAATGGCTCTGAGCACTACGGGACTTAACATCTGTGGTCATCAGTCCCCTAGAACTTAGAACTACTTAAACCTAACTAACCTAAGGACACCACACACATCCATGCCCGAGGCAGGATTCGAACCTGCGACCGTAGCAGTCGCACGGATCCGGACTGAGCGCCTAGAACCGCTAGACCACCGCGGCCGGCTCGTGTTTGCACAATTGCGTGCGGATTCTCGTCAGCCCACACATGTTGATTGTGAAAATTTACAATTTGATCACGTTGGAATGTAGCCTCATCCGTAAAGAGAACATTTGGACTGAAATGAGGATTGACACATTGTTGG
This sequence comes from Schistocerca americana, assembly GCF_021461395.2. NCBI lineage: Eukaryota > Metazoa > Arthropoda > Insecta > Orthoptera > Acrididae > Schistocerca > Schistocerca americana. Next base: position 246,321,680 of record NC_060124.1, on the reverse strand, counting down.
ATGAACCATTCGCAGAATTGTACCCGTGGAGACTAGTCAGCTGCTGATAGTGCCTGCACACGCTGTACATGGTACGGAAACAACTGGTTCTCCCGTAGCACTCTCCATACAGTGACGTGGTCAACGTTACCTTGTACAGCAGCAGCTTCTCTGACGCTGATATTACGGTTATTGTCAACTGCACGAAGAATTGCCTCGTCCATTGCAGGTGTCCTCGTCGTTCTAGGTCTTCCCCAGTCGCGAGTCATAGGCTGGAATGTTCCGTGCTCCCGAAGACGCCGATCAATTGCTTCGAACGTCTTCCTGTCGGGACACCTTCGTTCTGGAAATCTGTCTCGATACAAACTTACCGCGCCACGGCTATTGCCCCGTGCTAATCCATACATCAAATGGGCATCTGCCAACTCCGCATTTGTAAACATTGCGCTGACTGCAAAACCACGTTCGTGATGAACACTAACCTGTTGATGCTACGTACTGATGTGCTTGATGCTAGTACTGTAGAGCAATGAGTCGCATGTCAACACAAGCACCGAAGTCAACATTACCTTCCTTCAATTGGGCCAACTGGCGGTGAATCGAGGAAGTACAGTACATACTGACGAAACTAAAATGAGCTCTAACATGGAAATTAAGCGTATCCGGACACATGTCCACATAACATATTTTCTTTATTTGTGTGTGAGGAATGTTTCCTGAAAGTATGGCCGTACCTTTTTGTAACACCCTGTATAATGCCACAATAACTCATTAGGTACCCTCGTCGTCAAGGGGGTGGCAATAGCAGTTACCAGTTCCACATTCTGATGAATATTCAGTCTACCTTCAACTGTTATCAGAGCAGCCCAGTCGTCATATTCCTCTGTCACATATATAAAGCAGAGCATATGCTTGTCAACCTCCAAAACAGCTGGATCGATTTTAGCTAAAATAGGCACAGAAACAGCAGGCCTCACAAGGACCACCATTGTGGGATTTATAACGTCCTAGCTCCCATAGGAACGGAAATACAGGTAAAAATGCGTATCTTGCAGTCCCTGTCGTATAGACCACCATGCATGATAGGCACGTTGTGTGGAAACAGTAGTAACCTGCCACATAAACACGCTTTGGAGTGCTGCCTGCATGTCAATGGCAAGAAACGATTTTTCGGGCCGTGACATGTAGACTGCCCTGAATGACAGGTATGAGGAGGAAAGGGGCAGGGGGAGGGGAGAAAGGGGAGAGGCGTGAGTCGGGTGGAAGGGGTACACAGGTAGGTGGAAAAAAAAGAGTGGGAGGAAGAGATGGAAAGATTGGCGGGGAGGTGGATATGGTCGGAGGAGAGGGAGCAAGATGTGGTCAGAGAGAGAGACAGAGAGAGGGGCTGGAGGAAATGGACAAAGAGAAGGAGGAGATGAAGAGACAGAGTGGGGAGGAGAAGATAGAGCAGACAAGAAACGTAAAAATCTTTGTCGAGTGGTTGCCTTTCAAGCTGTCGAGGTTAAATTTGTTTGCTGTCATTTTTCGAGTTTATTAGAAATATTTTTTTATAATTGTTTCAGGTCAGTTTTTCAAACATGGTAGCTACAACATTACATGTAAACACCTGGCTGGCATCCTTCTTTATTTCTGGTAATTTTGTAAGAACGTAAGCCAAGCTTTTGTAAAAATATATCAGTTCATTATGAAACTAATAGTGAGACTTTTTCTCCTCAGAAATGGCGATCGTCATACTTTATGGTTCAAATGGCTCTGAGCACTATGGGACTGAACTTCTGAGGTCATCAGTCCCCTAGAACTTAGAACTACTTAAACCTTACTAACCTAAGGACATTAAGCACATCCATGTCCGAGGCCAGGATTCGAACCTGCGACCATAGCGGTCGCGCGGTTCCAGAATGTAGTGCTTAGAACCGCTCGGCCATCCCAGCCGGCGTCATACTTTACATTTCGTATGTATTTCACAAGGGAATACGAACAGTAACTTAACTTCCGCTCTCATTCTAACTTATAACACGAGCATTGTTTGTTCGATGAATATAAATCTGTTTTCAAGACAATAACCCACGGAGGCAGCATGGTGAAGTACATTGTAAGTGTATTATGTGTGGAAAGAAACGAACCCAAGGTTTTTATAAATTAAACGATAGCCTTTACAATAGTTTCGGTAGAGGTCAAAACGCAGTTATATGTAGGCAACTGTGTTGTCAACAACTTTTCCTCACAGTTTTATAAAAAGTTGTAAGCCCGAACTGCTAAACTGTAAAATTCATCGCTCTTTTCCAAGTGTAAAATCACGTCCGCGGGTCAAGATCTCGTGCCGCTGTCAGGCTTACGGATGCAACTAGCCATTCAATGCCGAAGCGTAACCAATTTAAGGCAGCATTAAGTCAAAATAAATTGATAATAGAAAAATGAGGGTAGTTACATGTTGTACACGCACAATCGCAGATGTTTATTTCTCAAAGGATTTCCTATGTTGAATACTAGTTGCCTTTATCTGAAGAATTTCCTTTTTGTCTCTGATAATTAATGAACTCGTTACATTTTCCTTTATTCGAGCATCTTGCATAATCTTGCTTGTCAGGTAACAGAAATGTTACCCGCGAGGTTTTACATTGTTATTGTTTCCTCGGGTGTTTGCAAAAGATCATATTTCATAACTGCCAGTATTTGCTGTTAAAGTAAATCTTAATTAACTATTGGTTTAGATTGTTTGTGACATCAAGCTTCATAAAATGAGAATAATAATTTTATGATCCTGACAATGGGGTACTACCAGGAAAAAATATGTTTTAGCTGGTAACGTCTCATTTATGTATCTCTATGAGTACATGCACCGAGTTAACTTTCGTATTGCTGTCCAGGAGAAAGATGTTTACGCACCAACAAGCAGTCTGAGGTGTTATTCAGTGTTTAGAATTAGTTTCTAGGCGTTTTCTTTTAAAAGAGAAACGTAAAATCAGTTTATTTCTTTTTCTATAAAGTGATTTTCTCAGTTATGATTTGTTGTTGTCGTTATTGACGTATTTTATAAACAGGCCGGGGAATTTTTTCAGGCTCTGGAGATTTTCGCGGCCAGTGTACTACGTTTGTCATAATGAGAGAGTTATGTACTGATGAAGAGCACATCGACATAGCTGCAGCTGTACTCGCATGTCTGTATCTGCGGCGCAAATGGAACAGACTGCATGTAGAGCGGGAGTCATTTTCATTATGCGCGGGAGTGGCGTGAAAATTAATAGCGCGCCCACCGATTTATCAGCGATGACAATTTCATCGAATTGGTAATTTCATACAGAGATAATTTTATCTTACTGCACAACGGGATGTGACCAAGTGCGTGCAGTCCGTGTCCATTATCACGCGCTCGTCAGCGGCGAAACGCCGGCAGCTCCGGCAGCGCCAAGGTATCGGCTATTAATCACTGCCAACCAGAAATTAATGCTTTCCTGTCCCATACGGCTATGAAGCATGTAGAGTATACACTCCGGTCCCTGTTATATGTTCCTCTCGTGGTCCATGCAGAATAATCTTGTGCTGCTTCTACCATGATAAAACATTTGAATGTCGTCTTTTCAAATAATTTTTGTACAAATTTTTATGTCATTTAGGTTTACTCGTATTCATTGAATACTTATTTCTTGTTTGCGGATGGGCCAACTAAAGATCAAGTGCCAGTTTCGGTACGTTATTCGTTGCTCTCTTCTGTTCTTCCAGTACTCTTTCATCTGTTCACTACGTTTTTCTTCTGTTATCTGACCACTTCAAACCAGTTTTTCTCACTCTCCTACCTTAGAATCCTACCCCATTCAATACTTCCTGCTCAAAAACTTACCTGTCAGTTGTTTCTTCAGTTTTTACATTCTTTTTCCTAAATAGTTTTTTACTTCAAGGATCCAACTTGTTGATTTCTTACCCCACGAATACATGAAGCTCTTTTTGGTTAATCTACTGCCTTGCATTTGTTATAAATATAAAGAAAAGTAGCAGTCTCCTTTTTCTCATTACCTCTCCTATGTTTTGATAAATTTCATAATTACTAGGTAATTTCCAACTTCCGTTTTTCGAGAGTCTAATAATTCTCTAATAACTGATCTGTCTATTATTTCAAATTTATCTAAATTATAGTTCAGTGCTAGACTTTCTCTTGCAGGTAAACATTGTGGCTTCACTGCTGTAGTGTAATGGCTTATTTCTGCATTTTCAGACAGGATTATTTTGGTGCTTAATTCTTTATTTGTCCTATGTTACTTTCCCATTTTGTGTACTCATTCCTCTATAGCAGCTTTTTCCAAACCATTTTCTTGGATTACCTGCCGAATACAATTAAATTTTTTAACTTTTTATATTTGTGTAGTATCTGTTTTCACAAATTTCGGTGCGTTTTTAAAGTCCGTACAAAATTTGTTTTTTTTCTGTAGATGTTCTTAAGCTAGACTTACTTACTATTTCTTCTAAAAGACTAATTTATGTATCAACGTGTGTCACATTTTAAGAAAATATATCTAAGTCATCTGCAAATGCGAGGTAGTTTATTCCACAGTTTTTGTTTCATCTTCCCTAACCTATTGGCGATCTCTTATACTCAATGACTTTTTCTTTATAAGTTCTAACTGTATTTTCTAGATCACAATTAAGAAGAATTGGGGACAAGTCATTTCCTTGCTGTACACTGGTTATTATTTCGAAGGGTTTAGATATTTCTCTCTTACATTTCGCTTTAGATACTGCGTCTGTAGGTGTTCCACTAATTAAATTTGCTAATTTCGACTTTACAACAAATTCTAGTATTATTTTACTGTAGGTTGTCTGTCAACGGAATCAAATGCCTCTTTGAAATCAACGAACATTGCTACAATATCTTTTGAATTCAGTAATCTGTGGTGAATGACTGACTTCAGATTTAGTATTTGTCCAGAGCATGGTCTGCTGTTCCTAAAAACACCTTGATATTCCCATACTCTGTTTAGAAAGATCTTGGAAAATATATTATAAGCAACTAGTAGTGAAGAAATTTCTCTTTAGTTCTTAACCTCCTTTTTATTGTCTGTCTTATGTAGTGGATGTGCCTAGGCTACCTTCCGCTGTCCTGAATTTCCTTCTGTTTTACGATTTCCCCAAAGATTAAATGTAACTCATTTTTACTTTTTGTAGAGACCATTTGAAATGTTCTGCTGTATATTTTACTTTCAGTCTTTCAGTATGTTCTTCAGATTCCTGCGATACATTTAATGCATATAACACTGCTAACTGTTATATGTAATTTGTTTTGAGATATCAGTCTTTGATTTGTTGATGCTGTCCCAATTTTTTCTGGCTTTCCCTCCCATGCGCTGAACTTCACATTTAAATATAGAACCTATAGCCAACATCTTGTACAGTTTGTTCAGAATATTCTTTATTTGTCCCCCTCTACTACTTTTCCCTATACCTCTCTTTGAAACACCAAAATAACTCTTTTTCTCTGGATGCTGTAACAGATTCCCCAGTAATCTGCTCCTTACTCTGGTAAAGGTCTTGTACAGACTCCTTTCCTGACACACCTTTTCTTAATACCTCTTCATTTCATACTACACTTGGGTACTTATTTTGAATATTGTTAATATTTGCAAACATTTCCCTTCTGTCACAATATCAGTCATGGTTTATCAAATAGATAAGAATAATTCGTCCCTTGCTACTAAATGTTTTATTCGTGTCTACCAAACATGATTCACAAATTCATGCTAAGCATCTTCAGTAGCATAAAATACAAAGAAAATGTTTCGGTTATATATATATTTGAAGGAGATTTATGGTCATTTTTGGCAGTTCACTTACATGTAACTGTGTCTATATAGAACTATATGTCTGTGTTTCTTACATATACATTCATTTTACGTCCCTTTCAGACATTCATATGTTTTTCTGTATGTACTAGATGAATATAAACATGTTGTTTTTTCAGTTGATATGTCACGTTTACTGTTCTTGCTCACAAGCTTTAGGGCTGACTGATGGACCATGTGAGCTGTAGAGTGTAAAAGTAATGTTGGGTTTTAGGATGTGCATGAGTGGAGGATGGGTGGTGGTACACTATGTGTGTGTTTATGTCTGTGTGTGAATTTCTTGAAATTCTTGTGGTAATTTTGAATCAGTTTGAATATTGTTCTGTTATTGCTCTTTTGATCACTGAAAAGACTTTCATTTTTGTTTACGGCCTTGATATATTCTTCTCGTAGAACGAGCATTCTCTTTCTTGTGTTGTTAGGGAATAGATTAGCATGTCTGTTTCAATCCAGTGTTGTGGCGATTTTCTTTTCTGCGATGTTTCACGTAATTAGAGTGGTAAGTTCGCCTTTCAGTGCCTGTACATGTTCTTTGTACCTGATATTAAAATTTCCTGCAATCATCCCACTACATTTAGAAGTCAACTACTATGTATGAATTCCCAAACAGTTGTATTTATTCTTCTCTTCTGTCACAGTATTTAGCGGCTTTAATTTTGCGCTGTTTGTGTTAAATATAATAATTTTATATTTTAGGGTATGTTATTGACCCTGTGTGTGTGTTGGTTGTGGTACATTAAGCTGTGTACTTTATGGTGTGCCATTTTGTGCCTTGTTTGAGGGATGTGTTTTCTGGTCTGAGTGAGCATTGTATGTTTTGGTACATCTGAACTGTTTTTATTAGCACTGTCTTCTGTTTGTATTTTCTCTTTAATCTTTTCGCGCAGTTTTTATAGTTTGTTGCTCTTATATCAGTGTTTCTGCACTATTTTGACAGCCGTCTTTACTTCTTCTTCGCAATTCTATTAGCTTAAAAAGTGTTCTGTACAGTCTGTGTACCATATGTCTGATAGCTGCCATTTTTTGAGAATGATTACTTGTGTATAATCATTTCTGTAATGCTCGTCTTTCTGTAAATGCTGAAGCTGTGTCACTTCTTTGCTTTTTTGATTTTAATAGTTGGAAGAAGTGGAATTTTACTAATCTGTATGATAAAACCCGGCTTATTTTTATATTCTTCGATAGTGCTGCATTTCATATAATTTCTGTCCATCTCTGTACCTCCAATGGTTCATGTTTCACTTACGTGCACTTCAGTGCTACAAATGTGAATTACCTGGAACTACTTCTTGATTTCTGGGCCACTACCTCATATCAGTAGAGCTCTTTTACAGACGGAAGATTTTTTTACCTGTGCCAATATTCATATTGTATTTACTGTGCATTTACCATCCTGTGTAATCGTGAATCACATCAGGGGATTTTTCCCACTTCTACGTCTGGGCCACTCCCACTTATGATGTTTCCTATTACTATACATCACCTATGTCTTTCCTATGTTTCTCTTAAGATATGTTCTCCGCTAAGTATACTGTGCAGTCTTTTCAAAAGGTGAGCTATGCCTTACATACAACGAATCAAAAGCACTATTTCATCAGTGAATCTTGATACAGGTAACTATACACCTTTGCTTTATCCCCTTCCCAAAATGTTTCTGTTCGTTCATTGCCTTATTGACATTGCAGCTATGACGGCTGAATAAACACGAAGTCCTCTTGACTTACACAACTTTTGTATTTAATACAAGGTTTTTAAAAATCGACACAAAATTATGCCGCAGACAGACTACAAACGATTTACGATCAATACTCTACAATTATGCTGTCCATGGAGTTACTCAGAGGCAGCTAGAGACTCAGATCGTAATTTAGCAGTGATGAAGAGTATGTTGAAATTTAAGAGACTAGTGAGGTTGAATCAATGCAGAAAGAAGTGGGATACTGAGGTATAAAGAATGAAGAAAAAAATGGCTCTGAGCACTATGGGACTCAACTGCTGAGGTCATTAGTCCCCTAGAACTTAGAACTAGTTAAACCTAACTAACCTAAGGACATCACAAACATCCATGCCCGAGGCAGGATTCGAACCTGCAACCGTAGCGGTCTTGCGGTTCCAGACTGCAGCGCCTTTAACCGCACGGCCACTTCGGCCGGCAAAGAATGAAGAGATACGCTTGAAATTCTCTGATGATATAGATACTGCGTTAATGAATAGTTCAGTAGGCAGTTCAGTTGAAGAGGAACGGACGTCTCTAAAAACTGCAATCGCAAAAGTTGGAGAGAGAAACGTAGATGCAAGGAAGGTAACTGCGAAGAAACAATGGGTAATAGAAAAAAAATATTTCAGTTCATCGACGAAGGAGGAAAGTGCAAAAATGTTCAGAGAAAGTCAGGCATACAGAAATACAATTGACGTAGGAATGAAATAAATGTGAGGTACAGGGAAGCTATGGCGTAATGGATACATGAAAGATGTGAAGAAATCGAAAACGAAAGGACTGTCAGAAGAATTGACTCAGCATATAGAAAAGCCAAAACAACCTATGGTGAAATTGCATTGGGAATTCCGCTGTCAAATGCAGAGGAAGGAGCGGATAAGTGGAGAAGATACTCTATGAGGGGGAGGAGTTATTTGATGAGGTGACAGAAGAAGAAACAGGAGTCGACAGGGATGAAATTGGGGATCCACTATTAGAATCAGAATTTATAAGAGATATGGACGACTTAAAATCAAACAAGGAAACAACTATGGATAACATCTTACCGGAATTTCTAAAGTCCTTGAGGAAAGTGGCAAGGAAACGATTATTCACGTTGGTGTGTAGAATGTATGAGGCTAACGCCATACCGTAAGACTTTTGGAAACACATCTTGCGAACCCAAGATTGCAAGAGCCGACAGGTGCCAGACTTATCGTATAAGCAGCGTAACAGCTCTGAGTGAAAATGAAGAATAATCACAGTACCTGCCGAATGGAATGAACAGCCTGACGAGTACAGAATATGAACTGAGAGTTAATCGAAGAAAGACGATAGTAATTAGGAGTAGCAGAAACGATAACAGCGAGGAACTTAACACCATAATTTGGTGATCACGAAACAGAAAGAATTCAAGACTTCTGCTTCCCTGGCAGGAAGATAACACATGATGCACGGAGCAAATAGGACATAAAAACAGACTAGCACTGGTGAAAACGGTATTCCTGGCCAAGAGAAATTTACTATTATCAAATGTAGGCCTTAATTTGTGGAAGAAATTTCTGAGAATGTACGTTTGGAGTACAGTATTGTATGGTAGTGAAACATGGGCTGTAGTAAAACCGGAAGAAAAAGGAAGCGAAGGATGTGGTGTTAGAGAATAATGTTGAAAATTAGGTTGACTCATAAGGTAAGAAATGAGGAGGTTCTCCACGATTGTGTTTTTTATTTTCTCGATTCAGATTAACTACACTGTAGATTGTGACATCTCAGTCGATTCGTCTTTATCTATACTTTACCCTGCTTCATCCGGTTTCCTGTTGGTAATTAAGGTTCACAATATTGTTACTAAAATTACGTATAAAATATAGAGAAATATTAAATAAAACATTTGGTAACAGATGAGCATTTTATGTTGCTTTAACCCTCGATTCGCGTGCCATTCAAACTTTCATGTGTGGGCACCTTGCCGCTTATGCATTGCAATGAGTACTACATTTTTAACATTAAGAAAAATAATCTTTATATAACCGCTAGCTTGATTTTAATGGAGAAAACATACTATAACATTATGTTACATGTTGTTCTACAAAAATAAGCTTTTATTTACTCCTTACCTTTACAATTGTCTTTTATTTTCATTCTAATTTATAAGGTGTCGATATTCTTTGTTCCTGTCGTGGTTGTCTGAATTATATCACTTAACTTCACTGATTCACGTGAAACGGAAGCAGCAAGAGAACACATTATCAAATGGAGCGCTCATAAACTCCCACTCCTGTTTATGTTTGTGAGCAAATTAGTCAACTTCCATCTGCAGACTGCTTTCACATTGCATCAATTTTCTGTCTGTGACACTATCTTTGTTGCATATATTTTTCTTGCATTTCACACGTACTTTTTTCGTTATGTTGTTTTCATGCTGCTACATATGTAACTAAGTCCAGGTTTTGCTTGTTCCTTGGTCTGCTTTTCTTCGAGCTTGTACTTGGTCAAAAAGGCGTGAATATCCTTGCGGAGTGTTTGAAGTAACGCTTATTGATTCAAACGTTCTTCCATCGGGGCAAGAGGAAGATGTTTCAACAAATTTGTCTTCTTTCTCTATGATCAATCCCCCCATGAACCATGGACCTTGCTGTTGGTGGGGAGGTTTGAGGGCCTCAACGATACAGATGGCCGTACCGTAGGTGCAACCACAACACAGGGGTATCTGTTGAGAGGCCAGACAAACGTGTGGTTCCTGAAGAGGGGCAGCAGCCTTTTCAGTAGTTGCAGGGGCAACAGTCTGGATGATTGACTGATCTGGCCCTGTAACTCTAACCAAAAAGGCCTTGCTGTAGTGGTACTGCGAACGGCTGAAAGCAATGGGAAACTACAGCCGTAACTTTTTCCCGAGGGCATGTAGCTTTACTGTATGAGTGAATGATGATGGCGTCCTTTTGGGTAAAATATTCCGGAGGTAAAATAGTCACCCATTCGGATCTCCGGGCGGCGACTACTCAAGAGGACGTCGTTATCAGGAGAATGAAAACTGGCGTACTTTGGATCGGAGCGTGGAATGTCAGATCCCTTAATCGGGCAGGTAAGTTAGAAAATTTAAAAAAGGGAAATGGATAGGTTAAAGTTAGATATAGTGGGAATTAGTGAAGTTTGGTGGCAGGAGGAACAATACTTTTGGTTAGGTGAATACAGGGTTATAAATACAAAATCAAATAGGGGTAATGCAGGAGTAGGTTTAATAATGAATAAAAAAAGGAGTGCGGATAAGCTACTACAAACAGCATAGTGAACGTATTATTGTGGCCAAGATAGACACGAAGCCCACGCCTACTACAATAGTACAGGTTTATATGCCAACTAGCTCTGCAGATGATGAAGAAATCGATGAAATGTATGATGAGATAAAAGAAATTATTCAGGTAGTCATGGGTGACTGGAACTCGACAGTAGGAAAAGGAAGAGAAGGAAACGTAGTAGGTGAATACGGATTGGGCCTAAGAAATGAAAGAGGAAGACGCCTGGTAGAATTTTGCACAGAGCATCACTTAATCATAGCTAACACTTGGTTCAAGAATCATAAAAGAAGGTTGTATACATCAAAGAACCCTGGAGATACTAAAAGATTTGAGATAGATTATATAATGGTAAGACAGAGATTTAGAAACCAAGTTTTAAATTGTAACACATTTCCAGGGGCAGATGTGGACTCTGACAACAATATATTGGTTATGAACTGTAGATTAAAACTGAAGAATCTGGAAAAAGGTGGGAATATAAGGAGATGGGAAATGGATAAATTGAAAGAACAAAAAGGTTGTACAGATTTCAGGGAGAGCATAAGGGAACAATTGACAGAAATGGTGGAAAGAAACACAGTAGAAGAAGAATGGGTAGCTTTGAGGAATGATATAGTGAAGGCAGCAGAGGATCAAGTACGTAAAAAGACGAGGGCTAGTAGAAATCGTTGGGTAACAGAAAAAATACTGAATTTAATTGATGAAAAGAGAAAACACAAAAATGCAGTAAGTGAAGCAGGCAAAAAGGAATACAAAAGTCTCAAAAATGAGATCGACAGGAAGTGCAAAATGGCTAAGCTGGGATGGCTAGAGGTCAAATGTAAGGATGTCGAGGCTTATCTCATGAGGGGTGAGATAGATACTGCCTACAGGAAAATTAGAGAGACCTTTGGAGAAAAGAGAACCACTTGTATGACTATCAAGAGCTCAGATGGAAACCCAGTTCTAAGCAAAGGAGGGAAAGCAGAAAGGTGGAAGGGGTTCATAGAGGGTCTATAGAGGAGCGATGTTCATGAGGACAATATTATGGAAATGGAAGAGGATGTAGATGAAGACGACATGGGAGATATGATACTGCCTGTAGAGTTTGAAGAGCACTGAAAGACTTAAGTCGAAACAAGGCCACGGGAGTAGACAACATTCCATTAGAATTACTGACAGCCTTGGGAGAGCCAGTCCTGACAAGGCTCTACCATCTGGTGAGCAAGATGTGTGACAGAGGCGAAATTCCCTCAGACTTCAAGAAAAATATAATAATTCCAATCCCAAGGGAAGCAGGTGTTGACAGATGTGAAAATTACCACACTATCAGTTTAATAAGTCACAGCTGCAAAATACTAACGCAAATTCTTTACAGACGAATGGAAAAACTGGTAGAAGCCGACCTCGGGGAAGATCAGTTTGGATTGCGTAGAAATGTTGGAACACGTGAGGCTATACTGACCCTACGACTTATCTGAGAAAAAGATTAAGGAAAGGCAAACCTACGTTTCTAGCATTTGTAGACTTAGAGAAAGCTTTTGACAATGTTGACTGGAATACTCTCTTTCAAATTCTGAAGGTGACAGGGGTAAAATACAGGGAGCGAAAGGTTATTTACAATTGGTACAGAAACCAGATGGCAGTTATAAGAGTCGAGGGACATGAAAGGGAAGCAGTGGTTGGGAAGGGAGTGAGACAGGGTTGTAGCTACTCCTCGATGCTATTCAATCTGTATATTGAGCAAGCAGTAAAGGAAAGAAAAGAAAAGTTCGGAGTAGGTATTAAAATCCATGGAGAAGATTAAAAACTTTCAGTTTCGCCGACGACATTGTAATTCTGTCAGAGACAGCAAAGGACTTGCAAGAGCAGTTGAACGGAATGGACAGTGTCTTGAAAGGAGGGTATAAGATGAACATCAACAAAAGTAAAACGAGGATAATGGAATGTAGTCGAATGAAGTTGGGTGATACGGACGGAATTAAATTAGAAAAAAAAACACTTAAAGTAGTAAATGAGTTTTGCTATTTGGGGAGCAAAATAATTGATGATGGTCGAAGTAGAGAGGATATAAAATGTAGACCGGCAATGGCAAGGAAAGCGTTTCTGAAGAAGTGAAATTTGTTGACATCGAGTATTGATTTAAGTGTCAGGAAGTCGTTTCTGAATGTGTTTGTATGGATGTGAAACATGGACGATAAATAGTATTGACAAGAAGAGAATAGAAGCTTTCGAAATGTGGTGCTACAGAAGAATGCTGAAGATTAGATGGGTAGATCACATAACTAATGAGGAGGTTTTGAACAGAATTTTGGAGAAGAGGAGTTTGTGGCACAACTTCATTAGAAGAAGGGATCGGTTGGTAGGACATGTTCTGAGGCATCAAGGTTTGGCCAATTTAGTACTGGAGGGCAGCGTGGAGGGTAAAAATCGTAGAGGGAGACCAAGAGATGAATACACTAAGCAGATTGAGAAGGATGTAGGCTGCAGTAGGTACTGGGAGATGAAGAAACTTGGACAGGATAGAGTAGCGTGGAGAGCTGCATCAAACCAGTCTCAGGACTGAAGACCACAACAACAACAACATGATCAATATTGTTAAGTTCGAAAGTAATGTTTATATTTATTCCTGCAATATCTAGACGTATGTAGGAAAGTTCAAGTGACCGCTGTCATGTAATTCTGGAAGTGCTGAATGATGCGCAAATCCGATGTACAGTGTCTACTCTTCCCTTACTATGACTGTAGTCAAAATTCACTCTCCGTTTCTTAGTAACCTGACCTATTACATTAGTGCAGCGCATTTTCGATAAAAAAAGTCACAGGTTTTTTTCTTTTTTGGAACAGTCGAGGTCATACACAAATCGTCTTGAAAACAGAAGACACATGGTTGGAATTTTCTTGTTTTATTTGCATGAAATTCTGGAGGAATTTCATTCTTATTGTTTTCATGGTTACCAAGAAAGTCAATCCTTTGCCGAGGAGATTTTCAGCGAGAGGGTGTCATCTGCCTGCCACAATAAATTTGGAAGTTCAAGCTATAAAATGTATTGACACTACAGAAGGCAAAATCTTGTTCCCATATTTTGCAGGCTCATTAGGGATACAGTATACAAATCCACAGTGTCCTCTGAAAGGATACAACATTTCGTCAGTAGTGACAAATTCGCTGAAATGTTAATGAGGAAGACAGTGGTCCAGAAATTCCTGATGGAAGTCCCGAATAGGAGCTAGATGACACTTTCTTTTCTCTCACTCTGTGTGCCCAAGTTATCGAACCTAAGAGCTCGAAGCTGCAAACGAAAGCGCTTTTAGCTGAAGAGAGCTCATAAAGTGATGATTTCTGTGACGTCTGAATCCCACAGTTCACAGAAATTTGTGTCCTTCCCTTTCCTCATACCTATTAGATATAACACACCTAAAAGAAATCTATCTCTTGTTCTGTGGTATCTCTGCAGTCTCGTCCTCTTGGAAATTGAACTTCAGCTATTTTACCATCCTTTATATACGGGTTTGTATTTCCACAATGTTATCACTCATCCATCCATAATAAACAGGTAAAACACAACAGTTTGTTTTTCTGTAGTTTCGGCACTAGTTTTTCGATCTGGCGAAGCTTTTAGGACGCTCTTGGCCTTGGTTGTAGATGACGAAGGAAGTGGTTCACTTATCCAAGTAGTTCATTCGTCTTTTGATATGTAAAAATGATAATCTTCTGTTTGTCGTTGTTCAGTTTGACGGTGCCTCTGAAATGCTTTCATTTTCTCCATTTCCACACTTTTATGACACCTAATGAAACAAATTTTCATGAAAGTAAGATATTGTTGCAAAATAATATACAAGATTTTAAAAAATTATGGAAATTGCATATTGGAACTTTGATTTTATTTGAATACTCATTACAAACTAAACTTAAAGAAAGATAGCCTTGAAGCGAAGAAGAACACAAATACAGAACATACTTTTATCACAAGGTGCGAAGCAGCAAACACACCGCAAAAACAACACTCACCCTTCGAACAACAACAGCGACCAAACTGCTGTAAGCGTGAATTGCGCATCTGTAGTTAAGTGGTGACATCTGTTAAGAAAAACAAATATGTATATGGACGTGCACCGAACTATAGCGCTACCTGTGATACCAAATCTTGTGGCTAACTGCTGCAGGCGCGCACACTGAAGGGTTAAGATCCTTCTGCGCCATCCCTCAGCTCTGTACTTTAATATAGCAAACGCTATTAATTCTCTTAAATTACGATAATATGTATATCTTTATGGCACCGTAACTCCTGAAGTAATTGTGCTATGAAGAAGAGCCAAGGCTTACTCATTTCGTCTCGTCAAGACCTTAAATTTGGGATGCTTAGCTTTTACTCCGTGGTCGTTCTTTTTATTCTTCTTCTTCTTCTTCTCCTTCTTCTGCCTTTCGCAGATTAGGCCTATATACCGGTTCTGACCTCAGATTCATCCTTTATCTGGCCTTCCTGTGTCCCTCTTTTCTTTGGTTTGTATTGTAAGGCTGCTTTGCAAATCCTTCTTGTGTCTTCCATTCATTCCAGATGTTCCTTAGAGTTTCGTTTATGTTCTTCCAGTTTATCATTTCCTGCAAAACTATTCAGTTCTTGTTTCTTTTCATTAGGAATTCTGTCACTCTCAGTACAAACTTTGACTGCACGTATAAATTTCATTTCATAGCTGAAATCTTTCCTCTTCATAACACAAAATTCACCGCCATAAAATAGAACAGATACAGTTGTAAGCGAAATTCTGCTCATAACTCTGACTATTGAACACATGTACCGGTACCTGCTAAGAATGCAGGGTAGGTTCCTTTCATAAGTGGTATTTATGACCAAAACAGAACATTCCAAAAATATGATCTATAAAATCATACCTATAGACACTTGTTCAGTAGAAGAGGTGTGTTCCACAGTAGCGAAGTTGAGCAATTGTTCATAGCCCTGTTAAGGCGCAAAATAGTAATGGAAAGGAATCAGAATTTTATTTTACTAAATAGTTTGCATTGCCACAGGCAGTACGAAGCAGATTAAGACAGAGTCTCAAGCGAAAGCGTACCAGCACTGTCGCAAGTAGGATAGAGCTGGACACACATTTCAACAGCGCCACCAACTGCCAAGCACGGAGTACACATTCAGCAGAATGATGATAGTGTAACTGAGTAACCTCTTTTGATGCTAGTCAATTGTCAGGATGAGCATTACTGCAAAGGGCATTTGATTCTAAAGCATTATGTCAGGGTGAAAAACACAAATAAATTACTTTTTCTCTCTTAAGAACATGTGGGCAGGGTGGGTTCTTCCTTGGCACGGGTATGAGGTAGAATGAAACAGCGTTTTTACAGAAGATAACTTTTATTGAAAGATTTCTACAATGGTTTCCTTACTGGATTGTTCTGGCTGGGAGAGCGGCAACTGTGTCGTTTGTGAAGCCTTCTGCTGCGTGAGCGACGGTGTCTGATTACGCCTGGTGGTGTGTATCTCGTGTCGCCATCTCGCCCAGTTGACTGGAGACGCGCATCGCGAGGTGGCCCGTTTAATTATTGAGAATGAAGTCGTGAATCGGATGGTGATACCTTGGATGTGGCGTCCCAGTGTTTCTCTTCTCTGTGCGGCCGCGTGTGTCAGTGTTGTGCATCGGCCAGCGGAGCGGCGCGGCGGGGGCAGGCCAGTGTCCCAGACTCGAACAACGGACTCCAGCTTGCCAGTCTTCGACTGTCAGATTTTCATCACCAGCTCACAGGTGACTGCTGATGTGAGACCGTCTCCTTCCCGTCCTCTCGAGTCACCCGGGTACGTAAAAATCAGTCTTCAAATACCCTCTAACTTCTGTCTTCTGGCGGCGAGGCTGCTGCTTGCTATTTCATTACAGCGGCGGACTTGGTGCGTCTGTGTATGATGTAGTCTCTTCCGGCATGACGGTCTTCAGCACCGACTGAACTGTACTGGAACTGAACTCGAACCGAAATTGAACTGAAAACTACTGTCGGGGCCACTGCGTCTCGCGTATTTACTTACTTCAGTTCACTGGAGGTGAACGACTTCACGGTCATTGCCTCTTCTGTCACGTTGAAAAGCTTCTCGAAGAATCTTCTTAACGTCGGTCATTGGCTCTTGGAACGTAGGCGAGGCCTTTGATCACATGTGACAATGGAAAAACACGTGAGCTGGCCAAGCGATGCCCTGACGGCTGAATCGACAGCTTCTGTTTATGTGGGGAGGGCGATGGCTTCTCCTGAACGTGCTGATTTGCAAGTACCGGCTGTTGCTACTGCTGCTCTGCCCGCTGTTTGCCAGTGTGTAACTCTTCTAAGCTAAACTAAGTTTTTCATTTATTTTCTAATTTCTACTTCACATTGATTTCAATAATTTATTTACCTACCTTAAGTACCACTCAACAAAGGGACAGAAAACGAAAGCTGAGAAAGAAAGGCATATTCGCTATCAGGTAAGGTGTGTTGCAAAAAATAATATCTCCTGCGAAATAATGCATAGCGAGAACCTGATGCAACTGTTAGCAGACTGTAACGAAATGTTAAGCGAAGATAGCAGAACGAGCTTTGCTGACAATAAAGAAAGAGCAGAACAGGTTCGGTCACTACGAATAGAATGTCTCGTCATACCCCCACGCTAGTCCCTTTAAATATCCCATGTTTCCAACCCTCATTCCGTGTTTATCATTGTGATCGATAGTATCACATAGTAGCACTCGTCTCAGTGCTTAGAACAGTGTAGTGAATCTATGTCTCAGATATTCCAGCACCGCCGGCCGGGGTGGCCGAGCGGTTCTAGGCGCTACAGTCTGGAACCGTGCGACCGATGCGGTCGCAGGTTCGAATCCTGCCTCGGGCATGGATGTGTGTGATGTCCTTAGGTTAGTTAGGTTTAAGTAGTTCCAAGTTCTAGGGGACTGATGACCTCAGATGTTAAGTCCCATAGTGCTCAGAGCCATTTTTTTATTCCAGCACCTCTCATGAACTAGGCGAAGGTGTTCTCGAAATGCTGACGTATGTTTGGCAAACTCCATGTTGCTCACTGCCTACCATGTACTGATGGGGAGACTGACTGTCTTCTGCCAACACCAGGTTGCAAATTGCTGGTCGAACTAATTTCATCACGGCATCCAGAAGTGAGGGGCTCTTGGGGTCCCTGTTCTTATTCATCTCTCAAGACGCCTCCGGATGCTGAGACGTAACAGACTGATAGGGACGAGATCAACAGACCACATGATTACCAACATTGGGTACGTCGCTGATGAGTCATTGAGGGTCAGCATATAATTGGGAGTGGCGAAGGGTACACTCCATCAAGCAATGCGAAACCAAATATTCTCTCTGTGGCAACGGGCGCAGCCGGTACGACACCGAGAATGCTAATTCGGCTGCTTGGGAGTGCGGGAGCTGAGCTGACCAAACTGACGTCAGCAGGAATCCTACGAGAAGCTGGATGAGACATCAGTTTAGGCGGGTACGGAAAGCGCCGAGTAGTAAATGTAGCGAATAAAATGACTGAACTCTAACAATGTTCTAATAGCGTCGAGGACGCTTCATACGTTCTCCCTAGCCATTAAGACAACACAGGAGTGTCACCGATCGGCCCCCTGCTGGTCTTAAGATATGTATTTAAGAGCCGATGTTAACTAGATATTTTACTTGTTTTGGTCCATACGACCAGTTCTGTAAATTTCCTATTCTACAATCTTAGCAGCAACATAACCGGTACATGTATTTTCCATTGTGAGAGGTATCAGAAGGATTCTCGCTTACAACTATCGACTCGATCGTCTTCGTACCAGGGTCCTTTACGTCAGAGTGATACATCATCCCTCAAACTTCGTAATATCATGAAGAAGTCATCCCGTGTAATCTATAACGGATTTAGTTCCTCTGTTAGCCCACGTGTATTTCTAAATATTTTTTTGGAAGAATGTATTAGTTATTTTGAGGTTATTATAAGTCATAAACTTCTCATCTGATTACCGTTTGCATTTACAGTACATTCTCCGTATGTTCACGCCACGTCTATCATAAGGCTGTTACCTATTCCGGTATTCCAATCTCTACATTTGTAAATCATGTGCGTTTTATTTATGCCATTCTATGGATGTTTGGCGTAATGATCTTCTGAGCCCTGTATTCTTTCTTCAGCAGGGCAGTAAATGGCAACAACATTTAGGTAACCTTGGTCTATTTTGAACCTTATAGTCACTAATCTCTCATTGTGAAAGTAGTGAGATGCAATTCTTTCCTGCCATTTTCAGGTTATCGCTATGATTACGCCCTCCTGTGCACATATATCTGTTCTTCAACAGCGCTATATAGCGTGTACATGAAAACCTGTAGTTGCTCCCAATGTCTTTCTTGTTTCTGTCAGTACTGCAAAATTAATTCTGTTCTTCTTTAACTCACTCTACAGTATATTTTCTTTTGTTCGTAAACCTCTGATATTCCATGCAGCAATATTAAGCACCCACTACACCAAATCGTTTGGCCTTGTCCTTGCTGAGGTTGTATCTATTGAAATTTCTTGACTGATTTCTTTCAGAATGATGAGTAATGAGATTTTTTATCTGAGCGGTCTACCGACCCAGCTGCACAACACACCTTGGAGAAAGGTCAATTTATAATCGAGGTTTTCTTGCTCTAGACTTCGGCGAACCAACGCCGTACAGCAAGGCAGCAGCTTCTCCATTCATCATCCTTACAGAGAGGGTAGCTAGTTCCGTTCTTTGAGCCAAGAGCCATAGTGGGTGTCTCTTGGACCCAGTTTGTCTTCCTGACCGTAAGCCTGGTAAGGGGACCTTTCAAAGTGCTACCACATGGTAGCAGGTGGAACAAGGTTTTTTACCTTTTATTCCTCCCCTCCTCCTTTCTCAGCTGCCTTTGGGACTGGCTGTGACGGTGCTATTGTACTTCCTGAACTTTCTATTTTGACTGTAGTTTTGAAATGTCTGTTAGTTGGCTACAAGCTTCTGACACCCCGCTCCTTTTACATTTCTCAGAAATCAGCAACAATACCCACTGAGTGCGTTAGCGTCACTAGAATAAATTAATGGACTAGGAGTGGACCTTATTCAGCAACAACACCCTGTGAGTGGGTTAGCTTCACTAGAATAAATTAATGGAATAGGTGTGCACCCTTATTCTATGACAAAGCACATCTATGACAGAGCTGTACAAAATTGGTTTATTTACTGTATTATTGTCAATGAAGCACACTGGTTTACATAGAGTGTGACATGACAATTTGAGGACAGTTGTCAAGATAACATATTACATCCTGATTAGCAGAAATAATACTGAACACAACAATATCAGTTTCTCTACAAGGTTTTCTTGCATCTAAACAGTGAAGCACTGTCTGAGTTGGCCAATATTACGTCAAATCATCCGATTACGGGTTCTAAGTTCGGTACTATTTAGGATGACAATCAAGTTAACGGAGGATGGTTAGCTTTTGTGACAAGATATGTAAAAGATTACTCAAGGTTGCTAGTGTTCACAGTGGACGCAAACTGGGGTTACGATAATTGTACGCCTCTGCCAGCGGCATTTACCTTTAGCTGCGACGTGTCGTCGGCTGCATGGCTGCTCTCGCCCTCTGAAAATCTTATAAAAAGCTAATCAAAATCGTTACTAATTTTATCAGCTGAAAATACCCTATGTTTCTCGTTAGGCGAGAAAACATGCACTCATCCCTAATCAGGAAAATATGGTGATATACGCGCGCGTAGATGGAGCAGCGTGCATACTTCAACGCCTTCTCAGTTCTCGCAAGAACAGTTAACTATGGCTGGCCGCTGTGACCAAGCGGTTCTAGGCGCTTCAGTCCGAAACCGCGCTTCTGCTAACGTCGCAGGTTCGAATCCTGCCTCGGGCATGGATGTGTGTGATGTCCTTAGGTTAATTAGGTTTACGTAGTTCAAAGTCTAGGGGACTGATGACCTCAGATGTTAAGTGCTATAGTGCTCAGAGCCATTTGAACATCTTATTTGAATTAACAATGTGGCTCTTTCGTTTCTCCGCAATCAGAGCTAAGCGACTCTTCAGCTAATTTCTAGCTTAATGTCAGCTAAAGTGAAAGCAGTGTTCACACAAAATTCTGCTTTTGGCGTCGAGGAGAGAGTGAATCGCCCTGTTCTACGACCGTCGCTGGTTCAGAGTAGAGTCCCCAGAGTTTTCGGTATTTTGCCTTTCGTAGCAAACTGTCCCCCACATCTGTCCTTTAGTGCTTCGGATCATGGCGTTTTTAGACCAATAGACGTGTTCCTTTTATCTAATAGAAACTTCCTTGCCAATCGCAAAGGGCATACCTACAAACTGCGCCATAATCTCAGCTCTTCTCTACTCATTCCGAGCTGGAAAACAGAAATACCGTGTGGCAAGGGCCCCCAGTCTCCTGCAGAGTCTTCCACTGGAGCTTATCTATCATCTCTGTAACGCTTTCGCGATTACTAAATGATCCTGTAACGAAGCGCGCTGCTCTCCGTTGGATCTTCTCTATCTCTTCTATCAACCCTATCTGGCACGGACCCACACTGGTGATCAATATTCAAGCAGTAGGCGAACAAGTGTGTTGTAACCTACTTCCTTTGTTTTCGGATTGCATTCCCTTAGGATTCTTCCAAAGAATCTTATAGGTACGTCTACTATCGTACTCATCATTTAAGGAATAGCAGCTGCAGATTTTATTTAATTGCAATCTTTCATTTATTAATGTCTATTCATTCAAAATTAGCAATTGCCGATTGATAGGAACCTTCGACCATTCAATTCATCTGCATATTCATATTGTATACTGTAGACTCAGCAGTACTTGGCTTGTAATGTGGCAGCTACGTATCGCAGCCTCTAGACAACGAAACCAGCCAAAACTTTTTAATATTTCAACTCTGAGTCTTGGCTCTTAAAAATTACATTCTTTCACCGAAAAGGTCTTAATTCATGGAATAACGCAGTAGATGAAGAAGTTGTGCGTAATAACAATATGAAAAATACTTTCCTCTTTGCACGCTATCATTTGCCAAAATCTCGTTTCGATATCATGAAATGTTTATGAAATATGAATGTTATGAATATTTCATTCTGGCTTTACTCCCGGCGCCCCCGATCGCAAGTGGGTGTGCTACATCAGATAAATTCTCTCGAGTTTTGTGACAGGTAGAGATCTCCACCCAAGCCTAAAGAAAAATTCAATTCTTAGTTAAATTTCGTATGCGGCAACATATTATGTTGTACCAAACGTAAAATCATAGCGACACCTATCTTTCATAGCTAACTTTTTCGAATTTCGCATATGTCTTACTTAAATGGAAATATCACAAATACTATGTGCATTAACGAAATGATGAGCATCTCATCATGAATATCACATATAAAGCTATACGTAACACAATAATGCCATATTTTTACCAGTTAGTTTTTGTAAAATCGTTTGACAAAAATTGTAGGTCATGTGCCTCTATTTTATCATTGCAGCGGGCAGCCAACTGGCCGAAAGTGGGTCAACAGTGTAGGCCTCCCTTTCCAAACAAACGAATGAACTTACGCAGTGCCTTGGACGAAAATTGGTCACTGTGCATCAGCCACCGTATTCGGTGCGGACTCTATTCGGTTGGCAGTTCTACTGTCGCGGAGAATAGTAACTCTAATTATCTACACACCCGCCGATGGTGTGTACTTGCACGAAATTAATAGGCGCCCGACAATGTCTTCCGGGTTCTTCAATTTCTTTTGTCAGGCACTGTATTCATTGCTATAAACAATGTCGTAAATTTATTATTATCAGCCCTTTTATACTATATGAATTCTAATGTTGACTCACAACTGTCTCGTTAGATGTGCAAGAGGGCCTGAAGACCTAAATTTTAACGGGTAAGGTAGTTGCATAAACCACTTAATATTTAAATAATATAAATACGAGTACGTATTAAAATTATATACAAGGAAACTCTTGTTTAGAAGAAGGCCTGTGGATAAATTTCTGCATGAATCAGATAAAAAAACACGGCTCGGAAATATTCCCTCATTATGAGAGCAGGGGCGCTTCTTGCCAGGGACGCACAGCCCCATCCCAGAGCGCTTCCACGAGAATCAAAGAATGGGCCGTCCTCCATCAGTCAACTCCTCGGCGAGGCAGAGCAGCCCGCTCGGCCATTAAGATTTTCCGCAGATTTTCCGCCTCCGGGGGACAGCGCGGCTGCCGATAATGACGACGACCTGCTTGCGCCTTCTCCGTCAGTTTGGACCTCGGCCCGCCGTAACTCGACCGTCCGTTCCTCCGACGCCCTCCAGATATCCCCCTCCTTCCAACCCCCACCCCCCTCTCCCCCTACCCACCCGCAATGCCACCGCACGGCGACAGGCCTTCATTTAGCGACCAGAAAAAAAAGGTACTTTGCGGCGAATGTACAGTGGCCCGCAAAGTTCCTCATTTGTTTTCCGTCAAGTACGTCGTAACGCCAAATTCGCGTGCTTTTAGTGCGCGCCAGAAAACCGCGAGTGGCCGAGAGGCAAAAAGTCAGATAGCAGAACGAGGAGAGGACAGCGTAATGACTGCTCGCGTGCCCTCTGCTCACCCCGGGCCGTTCTTACCCGGCAGTCGCAGAAGGTCGCTGGCACGGAAAATCTCAGGGCCCTTGCCGATTCCCGATAGCATATTTTCAGGAAGATTAATAATAAACGACGTAGCATTTTGGTTCTCTCGGCGTTCTCGCTTCTCGGGTGCGGGCTCAGTTATCAAGCGTAACAGTAACGCTTGCTCTTCAAAAGCGACGTTAACGGCGAGGAGAGCTCATCTGGGATTTTTCAGCCGCCTGTTGCTGCAAGCCTTTCTGTCTGACAGACGTAGCGATTTGCGCGTCGATGAAGATGAGATTATATTATTAGGACAACACTAAATTCCGTTCCACGAACTAAGAAAATCTCGAACACAGCCGGACATCGACCTCGGGTCCCCATGATCCACAGCCAGCGACGCTAACCATTAGACCACTAGCAGCGGAATTTAAAACATATAAAAGCCGTTTACTAAAATAGTAAACTGGTCTTAATTTGCCCATGACAGTGGTGGTTAGATTCTGCGGTTGTGGATTAAATTACTTGAAGTAATGTAGCAAGCAGCCTCCTCTCTTCGTATAATTTTATTGAATACCTGCTATTGCCCAGTTATATATTTATTCCAGACCCTTCTCTCTGTCGATCCCCTCCTGCCACTCTCTCTGTCCGTCTGCTACTCCCCCATCTCTCTTCCTATTTGCTACTACCTTCTCTGTCCTTCTGCTCCTTCGCCTTCTGTCTATCTCCTCCTCTATCTAAGTGCATTTCATTTTGTCCCCTCTAACAACTCCTCACCCCCTCCATCTCCTCCTGCTCCTCTCTCTGTGCATCTCCAACTCCCCATCTCTCTGTCCATTTCCACCTCCCCCTCAGTCTCCACCCACCCTCTCTGTCCATCTCCTCCTCCTTACTCTCTCTGTCCACTTCCTCCACCCCCTCCATCAGTTCGCCTCTTCCACATCTCTTTTTCTGTTCATTTCATCCTCCTCTCTCTCCGCTTCATCTCCCCTTTCCTTTCTCTGTCCATTTCCTTCTCCCTTTTCCTCCATGCATCTCCTCCTTCCCTTCTCATAGGGCATCTCCCTCTTTCCCCCTCTCTCTGTCTGTCGCCACCTCTTTACTTTGTCTGTTCTCCTCCCATTGTCTGACTATTTCCCTTCCACCTCTGCTTGCCCATCACCTTGCCTCCGATATCTGTGTCCCTCTCCATCTTTCCCTTCGCTGTGTGATCGTCTTTTCCTCCCACCTAGTCTCTCCACTTTATCAACCACATCCCAATAGGAGGCTGATGGTTCTTACTTCCACAGTATTTCTTTCCAGATAGAACTGTAAGTAATGTGTGTACTAAGTTTGGTTTAAGTCGATCCAGAGGATCAGAGGGAGCTTTTTACCCGTGGCATAAGTAAGTGTAACACATATTTCACACACATTTGACATATTTCGCACGTACAAATACATATTTCATACGTGGTTCACCTGTATCTCTAGAGAAATTAGCACTGCAGTTTCGTTTTCCCGCAGCTCAGTGTTTACTACGCCATATCTCCTAACTACGTGGCGTATAATGATATAAATTTGCAGTTACTACCAGTGATCTATATGGACGCTGTGTGTGAATTGTGGGGCGTACAGATTTAGCAGTTTTTCACTTATCTCAGTGTTCCTGACGTCATCTCCTGAACTATGTTTCGTCAGTCATATATTTTTTCCGGTACATTCAATGATATACGTGGATAAACTCTGAAAATGTGTGGGGACAGAATTATTACTGATGAATTAATAAATTAATAGGTCATGTTCAAATGGCTCTGAGCACTATGGGACTTAACATCTGTGGTCATCAGTCCCCTAGAACTTAGAACTACTTAAACCTAACTAACATAAGGACATCACAAACATCCATGCACGAGGCAGGACTCGAACCTGCGACCGTAGCAGTCGCGCGGTTCCGGACTGAGCGCTTAGAACCGCTAGACCACCGCGGCCGGCAATAGGTCATGTCTGATGTGGCAGTTTTACTACATGAACAGCGAACATGTAATAAGCGATAACCTTTGTTTTTTATCGTTTTGTTGGGGGTGTGAATGAGAAAAAGTCTCGTAAAGCTTCGAAATTTTGTATAAAGTTGTCGCAAAACACAAATTGCTCCTATATTCAAACACTGGATCAATATATCTTGCTATTTGCGCGTCTTGAGGTCAGCTTTTTTTCCCTCCTATCCTAATCCCTTTGAGAAGTAGGTAGTTCTTACCCTGTAGTGGCTCTTTCCAAACGGTAAGTGATACATGTACCAAATTTGGTGGAAATTGGTCCACTGGTTTTTAAGAAGATGTGGAACTTACACACAAACATCCTCTTTTATAATAGGTATGGATTTTTGGCAAGATGTATGTCGTGTTTTGATTCATGTTTAATTTCAGTAATGTATTCACCTCCCGGCAGCACTATGAATGCTGAAGCTGCATTATGTTCTCTTACTTCAAGCTCCATGTTTTTGATTTATATGTTTAACACACAAAAACACACTTTCAGATTTACCTGTGTACTGGCGCAGCGTATCATTCACTACGTCTCTGACTCATAAATCGGCGAGCTTTCGACGAAAAATATTGTTTATAAATCTAGCTACGTTTTCCCTGTCATTTCTATATTATTATTCCGGAACTTGTTAATTGTGTACAAAATTTCACAAAAGCTTTTTGGCTATAAACGAAAATATATTTTTTTCCAATTTTTATTTGGTTTTGTTTTGACAAGTAAATGCACTTGTAAGGGAGGTCGTTCTTCAACGTGTGACTTTCATACACGGTGACAACTTATTGAACTATATGAAAGAAAACATAAATTAGTAACGAACTACAACGTGCACACACTTTATTCGACACGTAAACATCACAACACATATTCGGATTTAGGTTATGACATGTTCGATATGCCTGCCATCATTAGCGATGATGTGGCGCAGAAGAATAGCGATATTTTGCTTGACCGGCTGAAGTGTCGGAACGTCGAAGCTGTCGACGATCTCCTGAATAGGTGCTTTCAGCTCGGCAATGGTTTTGGGGTTATTGCTGTACACCTTGTTTTTAATATGGTCCCACAAAAAGGAGTCGCATATGTAGAGAATATGGCGGTCATACGAGGTTCATGCCAGTGGCCTCTGGGTACCCCGAAGCGAGAATGCGGTCTCCAAATTGCTCCTCCAGGACATCAAACACTCTCGTGCTTCGATGGGGTTGAGCTCCGCCTAGCATGAACCACATCTTGTCAAAATTACTATCACTTTGGATAATGAGAATGACACCATCCTCCAAAATCTTCACGTAACGTTCGTTAGTCAACTCGCTATGAAGGAATATCTCACCGATTATTCCGTGACTGGACATTACACACCACACAGTCACACGTAGAGGGCGAAAAGACTTCTCGATCGCAAAATGCGGATTCTCAGTCCCCTAACTGTACCAGTTTTGCTTATTGACGAACCCATCCAAATGAAAGTGGGCTAAACCAAACCATGCGCATGTTAATTCCCATCATGCCCGCGGCCAACCGTGCAGTGTGAAGGTCTTAACGCAAACCGAAGTTATGACGACTATATTTGATACAACCGAGTATATACTGGCATCGCAAAATTTCTTTCGAACATTAGTTTATGTTTAATGTTCTTTTGGTATCGTATTCGCAGACATGCCGTTTTCTCTCATTCGAAACTTAGCTTTCAGAGTAGAAGAAGAACAGCCCTTAAGAAGGGGAAAGAATATTTGAAGACGAACATTTACGAAATTTGAAAGTAGAAATTTACGCTTCACTACATCATAAATAAGCAGAAAGGGCCAGAATTGTTTAAAAGCTCTATATATAATGTTCGAAATGTAAAGCGAATTGGCCAAAACAGAAATGCATGTATTCTCCATGCCACTGAAGATGCCTGGCAAATAATAAAGGGGAAACGTATAGGGCAAGAAAAATTTATTTTATTAAGTTGTGATTAGGCAAAAGTAAAGTAATAACTGTCAGCATAATATTACATGCATCTGAGAGCGACTGTAAAACGAATAGTTAACGATGAACGAAGGCAAATCTTCGTTTGCAAAATCTATAGTCTTGGCGAAAGTTTTTAGCACTGTTAACTGGGAAGTAGCCAATGAAACGATGAAAGTAACATGGATGAAATATAGAGAGCAAAAGGTTATTTACGACTTATACAGAAACTATACTGCAGTTTTAGCTGTTAGAGTACAGAAAAGGGAAGTAACAGATTAGGAGTCACACAGCGCTGTGACCGGTCCTTCATGTTATGAAATCTGTGCACCGAGCGAGATGTGAAGGAAACCAACGGAAATTCCGAAAAAAAGGTTGAGGAAGGATAAATAAAATCTTTGGAGTTTGCCGATGACACTGTAATTCCGTCAGACAAGGCAAATGACACGAATTATTGGCTGAACGTATTGGACAGTGCTTTGAAAAGTGGTTATACGGTGCAGCGTAAGTATCACAGGAGTAATGGAATGCAAGCGAATTAGATCGGGCGATATAATGGGAACAAGAACAGGAAATGAGTAATCGACAGTGGTAAATGCGTTTTGCTGTTTCGGTATCAGAATACATTATCATAGCCGAACTTTGGAGGATATAAAATATCGACTGGTGACAGCACAAAAAGTGTTTCTAAAAGCTTAAAATTTGTTAACATCTAATGGAAAGGTTCGGAAATATTTTTTGAAGCTACTTTGAAGTGTAAGGAAGCAAAATGTGGACGATAAACAGCTCAGACAAGAAGACAATAGAAGCTTCCAAAATACTTCGCTACGGAACAATGCTAATGGTTGGTGTGCTGAATCGAAATGAGTAGAAATGTAATTAACAGTATAACTTTGCTAATACAGGGGGCCGTTTGGCAGGACAGCTCCCAGGGTACCAAGGAACCGTAAATTTGCTAACGGAGGGAAGTGTGGGGGTTATAACTTCAAGAGAGTAGCACAGGCTTGAGTACGGTAAGGAGGTTCAGATTGAAGTTTGTCGTTCTTATTGTTCAAAGATGAAGAGTTTTCACAGAAGAGGCTAGCGTAGAGAACTGCATCAAACCAGTCTTCGACCTGAAGACAACACCAACAACTGAATACATCCAAGAACTATTGATTTAAAGACTCCTAGGAAAGAGCGTGCGAACCCCATTTCGATGTCGTGATGTGGGAGCGCAATGCTGCATGGGAAGCACAAGATACTAAAAGTACTGACTGGGCCATATTCTGATCAACGATGATTCAACTGCCGCCCCCAACTCACGCACATTGGTCGGAGATAGGTCCAAGATGTGTACGCGCAGCTCTCTAACATCCAGCATGTGCTCAAGAGTATAGAGATCAGACGACCAGGACTCTGTTTGGACTTTCATGTCCGACGAGTCTTACTTAATTTGTTATGACACAATAACGGAGCGATAGTGTGACGCATTGTCCTGTCCAAGCGCAGGTCAGCGCCAGTGCGTTTAACCGAAAAAACCAATGTACAGTACAATATAGCACAGCAGGTGTCTGTATCATGGGTTAGCGTGAAGTGATACCAGACATTTCGGGAAGCCATGTACGAGGGTTGAAACTTTAACACTGGCAACTATTGCACTTACCTGCAACTCATACAAAATTGATGTACGTTTCAATGTTGTATTGTATTTCATAGTAACCAGCAGCATTTTGTATAACCTGTTGCCTGCTATGTGGAAGTCAATAGCTCGTATGGAGTGGTCTGTTGCACAACGTTTCTCTGTAAAAGTTCTTAAGTGAACAATACAAAATGTTTTCTTCACCTTACGAATAAAGTCGAAATTACACGGGCATACGTCTAGGGAATATAGTGAATGGTTCAAATAGCTCCAAGCACTATGGAACTTAACATCTGAGGTCATCAGTCCCCTAGAACTTAGAACTACTTATACCTAACAAACCTAAGAGCATCACACACATCCATGCCCAACGCAGGATTCGAACCTGCGACCGTGGCAGCAGCGCGGTTCCGGACTGAAGCGCCTAGAACTGTTCGGCCACGGCGGCCGGCTATAGTGAGTGGTGCAGAACTTGACGGACCAGTCGTTGATCGAATAAGTCACAACTGATTGTGTATGAACCCAAGTATTACCGTGAACCCTGACGGGTGGGATATATAGAAAGTATCGCTAATTGTTTTTCTAGGCGGTCGCAGGCTTTGTTTACAAGATGAAAAATGGTACTGCGCATTGACATACATACATACATACATACATACATTAATCCTTGTTCCATAGATCATGAATGCGACATTTCGTAATGATGTGGAACGTGTCACTTTAACATAAGTTCATAAGTTTTCTTTACACAAAATAATAATTTTTTTTTACAGTGTCTACTTCATATCTAAGAATTCATCTGTTGAGTAGAAGGAGTTGTCATTCAGAAATTCCTTTAATTTGCTTTTAATTGTTGGTAGGCTATCTGTCAGACCTTTAGTGCACTTTGGCAAATGACCAAAGATTTTTGTGGCACCATAATTCACCCCTTTCTGTGCCAAAGTGAGAATTAATCCCGAATAGTGAATATCATCCCTTCTTCTAGTATGGTAATTATGCACTTCGCTGTTATTTTTGAATTGGGATGGGTTATTAATGACAAATAGGCAGTGAATGAAAATAGGCATAGTAGGCTAATTTACTGATATGTTTGTCACCAAAATTTGCAATAACCCTCATAGCATAAGTAGCTGAACCTATCAATTATTCAAAAACAGTCTTAATCGCATTTATTATTGTTATACCGCTAACCGGTTCCAGCCCGACGTAGGGGTCATCTTCTGGGCGTTTACACCATTGGTCGACTGCTGGTGGTGTCACTCCTGTCTACATAACGGCTGCCGTTATCTAGACAAGAGTGACACCACCAGCAGTCGACCAATGGTGTAAACGCCCAGAAGATGACCCCTACGTCGGGTTGGAACCGGTTGGCGGTATAACAGTAATAAATGCGATTAAGAATGTTTTTGAATAACTGATTAATCATACTAATCGCTGCTTCATCTCCACAACCATGTTGTCAAAAAATAGCTGAACCTAACCATTTCAGCAGACGGTCTGCCGTTGGGGAATAGTGGTACACGAGCATCACCACAACATTCACAATGGTGAGGTTCTGACGAATTTTAAATCTTCGTAGCGACCAATAATGACGCCATTCGTTTGATTAGTATTTGAAAAATGAATAACCGCAGCAACTGCTGTGCCAACGGCCTTGCCGCAGTGGTAACACCGGTTCCCGTCCGATCACCGAAGTTAAGCGGTGTCGAACTCGGCTAGCACTTGGATGGGTGACCATCCGGTCTGCCGAGCGCTGACGGCAAGTGGGGTGCACTCAGCCCTTGTGAGGCAAAATGAGGAGCTACTTGACTGAGAAGTAGCGGCTCCGGTCTCGTCTACTGACATGTTGCTGGGGGAACGGTGTGCTGACCACATGCCCCTCCAATATCAGCATCCAGTGACGCCTGTGGGCTGAGGATGATACGGCGGCCTTCATGACCTGTTCGGGAGGAGTTTTTAGGAGCTGCTGTGGGAAGCTTTATTAATCCTCTATTGGTTCACAACTATTGCCGTGATTAGTCACATGATCAGGGACCAAACAACTGACCTTTCTTAGACAAGGAAGCCGTCCCTCAATAAAACATAGATGTCCCCTAGGCTTATAATGATTGTAGCGTAAAAACGCATTCGTCAATAACTTGACAGTTTACTACATCACACATGTGGTCCACTGTCACATTACTGACGAAGTGAGTTGTGAACTAATAGGCTATCATTAAATGGTCTCACAGCAGCTGTTGCGATTATTTATAATCCAAACGGATACCTACAGCTGTTTCGAAGTGAGTGGTAAATGTTTGATCAGTGTTCGACGAGTAACTCTTACGATTTGGTCCATGGCGTGGTTATACGCCGTTACAATGCCTCCTCGCCTTCCCAGTCACCGGCCAGAGTGGCCGTGCGGTTCTGGGCGCTACAGTCTGGAGCCGAGCGACCGCTACGGTCGCAGGTTCGAATCCTGCCTCGGGCATGGATGTGTGTGATGTCCTTAGGTTAGTTAGGTTTAATTAGTTCTAAGTTCTAGGCGACTGACGACCTCAGAAGTTAAGTCGCATAGTGCTCAGAGCCATTTGAACCTTCCCAGTCATAGTGTTCCAACGTGTTACCAGCAGTGTCATACCGTAATCATTTCAACATTTACGTCGGGTCATGTCGAATCGATGATCGAGCAGTTTTCCTCACGGCCATGCGTTCCTGCAGAAAGTGAAGCACAGTCGTACGTGGTCAACAAGTCTCTCGGGCTCGTTCACGAATCGTTTGACATCGATTACTCTCCAATAAGTGAGGAAGTGTAGACTCTTCTTCTTCACAGAGACGGGGACGACCTGGCCGACGAGTCTCTGCCACATGCTGGTGTCCTTCACTGACAGACTCTACCCACCTTTCCAGTACTGAAACCACACAAGCCTCTTTAAAACAGTGAGGACATAGTCGTGCTGTACGTCCTCTGCAGCATTCAGTTTTACCGAATCCGTTTTTCTTGTGTGAAGAGGCCAGAAATTCTTCGTTACAGTACTACATTATATTGTCTGCTGTACGAGATTCTGTTCTTCCAGTAATCGTGTATACGCGTGATGTGGGAAGGGAGAGTACATTTATCTGAGATAAGTCAGATGCCGAAGTGGCCGTGCGGTTAAAGGCGCTGCAGTCTGGACCCGCAAGACCGCTACGGTCGCAGGTTCGAATCCTGCCTCGGGCATGGATGTTTGTGGTGTACTTAGGTTAGTTAGGTTTAAGTAGTTCTAAGTTCTAGGGGACTAATGACCTCAGCAGTTGAGTCCCATAGTGCTCAGAGCCATTTTAAGTCAGATGTACGTAATTGAAATATGGTATAAGCGACAATATTTGATCCTTTTGCGTTGCGTAGTAAGTAGGCTGTTTAGGTTTTTATGTTGGTAACGCCACGTAGCGCTCTGTATGAAAATCACTGACTGTACTGTGTGCGGTCTGTGGCTTGTTGGCATTGTTGAAATATTCGCTATTGTAGTGTTGGGCAGTTGGCTGTGAACAGCGCGTAGCGTTGCGCAGTTGGAGGTGAGCCGCCAGCAGTGGTGGATATAGGGAGAGAGATGGCGGAGTTTTGAGAGGGGATGATCTGGACGTGTGTCCATCAGAGACAGTAAATTTGTAAGACTGGATGTCATGAACTGATATATATATATATATATATATATATATATATATATATATATATATATATATATATATATTGTAACCTCCCCACCGAAATTTAAATGACAATATTTAATAGAAACGGAGTAAAGCGTAACCTCCCTAGCAATTAAAATTAATGACAATAAAAGTGAGAATCGCAATCTGACTCAAGGTGTAAGCTGTCACGAAAATAATGAAAAACAATTCAATGCTAATGAGACTTCAGTGACAATGTAAACTCAATTAAACCAAAATATCGGTCTTTGGCCCTGTGCAAAAAAAAATCAGAATTAATTTCTTACCTCATTGAAACTGCTTGTCAAATTTCTGCTCTTATTGTTGGCCACGGCTTGGAGGAACTGCATTGCAAATAATATTTTTTTTTTTTGAAATTTAACTGAAACTTTTCTTTAAGGGAAATGGAAGGAAATCGTTGGTTCAATCAAATGCTTCTTTTGTTAAAAATATTGCTTTGAAATCAAAATTATTATTGGGGCACTTGTTGAAAATGAATTACAATAAATAAACTTTACATTATCTGATGATTACCTTAATTAACAATACACCTCATTCAGCATCTTCACCAGAATGCCATGTGGATATATATATATATATATATATATATATTGTAACCTCCCCACCGAAATTTAAATGACAATATTTAATAGAAATGGAGCCAAGCGTAACCTCCCTAGCAATTAAATTTAATGACAATAAAAGCGAGAATCGCAATCTGACTCAAGGTGTAAGCTGTCACGAAAATAATGGAAAACAATTCAATGCTAATGAGACTTCAGTGACAATGTAAACTCAATTAAACCAAAATATCGGTCTTTGGCCCTGTGCAAAAAAAAATCAGAATTAATTTCTTACCTCATTGAAACTGCTTGTCAAATTTCTGCTCTTATTGTTGGCCACGGCTTGGAGGAACTGCATTGCAAATAATATTTTTTTTTTAATTTAACTGAAACTTTTCTTTAAGGGAAATGGAAAGAAATCGTTGGTTCAATCAAATGCTTCTTTTGTTAAAAATATTGCTTTGAAATCAAAATTATTATTGGGGCAATTGTTGAAAATGAATTACAATAAATAAACTTTACATTATCTGATGATTACCTTAATTAACAATATACCTCATTCAGCATCTTGACCAGAATGCCATGCGGACGCTCGCCGACTCCTCACACACACAACTGCACTCGACTGCTACTACCGACATACTGCACTGCTCACAGACTGCCCACTGACAGACTGCTCGCAACTGTACTACACGACTACTACTAGCGTACTGCTCGCAACACTCGCACGGTCAAGCGCAGACTAACTACGATAAATGGCTCTCTGGTCAGAGACTCTGCAATGCCTCGCCATCGCTGCTATGTTACATACGTGTTTCATAACCCTCCACTGGGGGGGCAAAGATTTGGCAGCGATGGTGAGTCATTTGGACTTGCCATCGCAAGAAATTTTTACAATTTACAGAATATTCAAATTTAGTACATAAATTAAATGTGGTGCACACGCACCGAGTACAAAATATATCAGACAAAGACAAAATGTGAGTACAAAACATAGTAGCAAATCAGAAAACTGTATATACAAATTATTTGACAGATAACAGAGTGCACACGCACTGAAAAAAATTCTTTAGCATATTCAGAATAAATAAACAGAATGGCAGAAAAAATCATGTTGACAAGTGACATGAGTGCACATGCACTGCAGTTGAGAACATATCAGCAAATGATGAAGTGTATATACAATGAGTAACAAATGACATAAGTGCATACGCACGGAAGTATGAACATATCAGGAAATCATAAAAGGTATACAGAATGCGTACAAATCATATTGAAAAATGAGAAAAGTGCACAGGCACTGAAGTTCAGTAGAAAGCATATTAACACATGACATAAGTGCACATGCACTGTAGTTCAGAACATATCATCAAACTAAAAATGTATATACAATATAAAAGACAAGAGTGTACATATACTGTACTTCAGAACAAATCGAAAAAATGTCTTTAGCATTTTCACAACAAATAAACAGAATGGCAAAAAATCATGTCGGCAAGTGACATTAGTGTACTCGCACTGGAGTTCAGCAAATCGAAAAAAAAAATGTATAACTCATGAACATAAATGATGTTAGCAAAAAAATGATCTTCACTATGTGACAAGAATTAGGATAGGAAATGGAAGGATTGCATCATGGTTGTAGCACTTTAGATTGCACACAGCTGTTCTGAAAGTCCATATCTTTCCACAGAAGTACAACACCAAGTGACAAAATTCGAAGTTCTTTTCCCATCAGAATTTATCAGCGTAGCCAAGACACTGAACTGTCGTAGTAATGTTCCATGTTTTCATTTTGGCAGTACATTAGGTACACCAAACAGTGGGACCATAATAACGTCTTCATCGCTCACGGTGGTGGACAGCATGTCGTGTCAACACCACGCTCTTACAAGGCACACCAACGTAGAATTAGAGCAAAACCAAAGATAGTGCTCCATGATCACTAGGATAGACAGGACAAATGGACATTGCAGTAATTCAGGGTAGTTAGCTCATAAGGTGAAGGACACTAAGTCACATACCATTCTTCATTAGTAGTTTGCGGCATTCATAGCCCAGTTACTGAACATTTCTGTACCATGTATGTAGTATTACAGAAAAATGTTCATTAATTGTTTTACATAGAATCAGTAACCTTCTTTTCCTAGTTACAAAGCATTATTAAATAATCGCATTCTTTTCCAGTTACAAAGCATAGCATAGTTAATTAATCATTTGTCATTCCAATATAGTATTAATCATTAGCCTTCTCCTAATTACAAAGTATTATTAAACAATCGCATTCTTTTCCAGTTACAAAGTATGGCATAGTTAATTAATTATGTGTCATTCCAATATAGTAATAATCATTAGCCTTCTCCTAATTACAAAGCATTATGAAACAATCGCATTCTTTTCCAGTTACAAAGTATGGCATAGTTAATTAATTATTTGTCATTCCAATATAGTATTAATCATTAGCCTTTTCCTAATTACAAAGCATTATGAAACAATCGCATTCTTTTCCAGTTACAAAGTATGGAATAGTTTAATTAATTATGTGTCATTCCAATATAGTAATAATCATTAGCCTTCTCCTAATTACAAAGCATTATGAAACAATTGCATTCTTTTCCAGTTACAAAGTATGGCATAGTTAATTAATTATTTGTCATTCCAATATAGTATTAATCATTAGCCTTTTCCTAATTACAAAGCATTATGAAACAATCGCATTCTTTTCCAGTTACAAAGCATGGCATAGTTAATTAATTATTTGTCATTCCAATATAGTATTAATCATTAGCCTTCTTCTAATTACAAAGCATTATGAAACAATCGCATTCTTTTCCAGTTACAAAGTATGGCATAGTTAATTAATTATTTGTCATTCCAATATAGTATTAATCATTAGCTTTTTCCTAATTACAAAGCATTATGAAACAATCGCATTCATTTCCAATTACAAAGCATAGCATAATTAGTTAATCATTTTCCAAGTGACATATTATTCATTGCTGTTCAGCATTACTCAGAACTTTCTCAAACTGGTATCACTATTTGGGACTGGTAATACATTTTTTTGTTAGCAATGCATTGCGTTGGGATCGATAATTAATTGCTGAGGCATAACATTATTTGCTTTTGACCTATTGCTGCAAATGAGGATAGTTAACGTCATTCGTCATGAGTCAGCTGTAGCAAGGTTATGTAACATGGCAGTATATGTGATCACATTTATAAATGATAAACACAAATGGGTAAAAAATAAAATGCAAGTACTAGAACAGGTATAATAAGTAACAGGTTTAGTAAGTATCATGAAAAACTTCTCCTGAAAAAAAAATACAAAATGAATTATTGAGCTGAAAGAAGAAACGCACACTATGCTGAAAAGTAGTGAACTTCGAATTAACAGGTAGTGAAATGTGTATAAAAATGTGTTCCATAGCTGTCCTTTCCAAAACTTTCCGTCATCCTACTATGCAATATAACACCTGCTGTCAAAACAAACTGCAACAAATACTTAAATAACTACATAGCCTAAATATAACTTCAACATTATCCTCATCTGTAAAGAAAAAAAAAACTTCATTATCCATCACTTCATTATCCATATTATCATAACTTCATTATTATCATCACCTGTAAAGAAAAACTTCATTATTCATAGTAGCATATTCTTCATCATTATTCATCAGCATTCATTATCATCTGCAAAAAAAAATAACTTCATTACTCATTACACAACTATTCCTTATCTCTAGCATATTTCATCACTAAAACTAAGATGTGTAGTTCTGTCTGACAGCCTGCATCAATCACCTTGTATTCTGAAAGAAAAAATTAGTTAAGACTGCTATTCTACGATGAGTATAGTATATTCTTGTTAATGCTTGTTAATCCTGATCCATTTACTCTTCCTCATAAAGTTATTGCATCTTCTTTCGTTTATTCCGTAGGTGAAATTCCCATTTCTGTTGAATTTATTTCTTACACGCATCATTTCTTTCTGAAATTGATGAACAAAGATTAATGTCTTGCATTTAAATCATATACCCACTAGATAATGACTGGTTTATGGTAACATAATTAACCATACAGCATAACATGACAGAAAACGTAATATGTCAAAGACATTGACAGTGTTCAGATGCAAAATGTACAGAGAATATCACAATGCAGCAGCAAAAGAAAAATGTAAAACAGTCACGATGTTGAGATATCATAGGGCAACAAATGTCAAAGTCAACTGGTGTGTGTTATATCTTAACTATTTCACAGTGCATACAAACAAAACTAGAATACAATCATACACACAAAAAAAAAAGTGGAAAATGTGCACGGTCTGATGTGTAACGACAAGAAAAGCGACCTGCTAACCTTACCTTGCCGGGCACTTGCCAAGAAAAAATACGATAATCATCAGTAATTAGTCAGGTGAATATAATTGCATTAGTAAATGGCATCATAGTGTGTTGAATCATTCAGTGTCTTCATTCAATAAAGGGTTTAATATTTGACCAATGGTGGTTGCCTTTCGATTTTCTGGTTCTCAAAGTTTCGACGTGTACAACATTGGGGTGAGGGATGCTGCGAATCCGATATGGACCTGCGTATAGAAGTTCAAATTTACTGCACTTACCTTTTAATTTACTGGATAAATAGTGTGTACGTACTAATATTTTCTGTCCAACGTGAAAGTCGCGGCGTGTACAAACCTGTTTTTGCTGTCTTCTCCGGCGCTCTGCGGCACGTTTGATGTTGTTCAGCGCAATGTCAATTATTTCATGGTGTCGTAGGCGACGACATTTAGGGAAGTTTACTAACTCTTTAATTTTGTTTGGTGGTTCAACGTTTTTCAATATAACAGACGGAGATAGCATAGTGGATTCATTTGGAATGGAATTAATTAAATCTTGGAATGAGAGTATGTGTGTATCCCAATCAATATGTCTTTTGTGGCAGTATATTAGGCACAGCTTACCAATTTCTTTCATTAACCGTCCACAAGGGTTCGAAGAAGCATGGTACTTGGATATATAAATCGGAGAAATGTTTCTAGCTCGTAACATGCGTGTCCATATGCCGGAACGAAATTGAGATCCATTGTCAGAAATTACTTTCATCATATGCCCTACATGAAATAGAAAATGTTTTACAAATGCTTTCGAAACAGTTTTAGCTGTAGCTTTGCGTAATGGAGTGAAAGTAACAAATTTTGAAGTGAGCTCAACAGCGACAAAGATGTAGCAAAAACCTCTGTTAGTTCTCGGAATAGGACCAAAAATGTCTACAGCGGCCATATGTTTTAATTTAACAGGTACAATGGGATATAAAGGAGGAATATGTGAAGTGGTGTCTGATTTAGCTTTCTGGCAAATTTTACAAGACGCTAAAACTCGTCGTATACGTTTTTCCATGTTGGTAAAATAACAGTTCTGTCTCAGTATAAGAAAACATTTTCGTGCTCCGTAATGTGCGTAACTTAAATGAGTGTACCAGATTAATTTGTTAACCAGTTCGTCAGGAATGCATAATAACCAATTGTTGCTGTCAGGATGAGAGCGGCGAAACAGAATGTCATTGCGTACAGTGTAATGGTTTCTAATCGTAACATTATTCTTATCTTGCCAAAGGTGTTTAATTTCTTTCCACACATTGTCTTTATTTTGCTCTTGTGCTATGTCCTGTAATGACGATGAAATAAAGTTTTCAAATGCAACTTTCTGAATGTACATGACACTGAAATTTGTTTTGCAGAAGTTGGTTGCTACGTCTTGCTGATTGTTGCTGAGAGAACGCGATAGTGCGTCTGCTATAACATTTTGCGTGCCGGGAATGTGAACTATTGTAAAATTAAATTCCTGTAAATAAAGTTTCCATCTGCTTAATCTGTCGTGAGTGAATTTGGCCGAAAGTAAAAATTGTATCGCTCTGTGGTCTGTGTAAACGGTGGTATGTCTGCCATAAAGAAAGTGCCGAAATCTCGTAAAAGCCCATACAACACATAATGTTTCCAGTTCTGTAACGGAATAATTTCGCTCAGCAGGTGACAGAATGCGGCTTGCAAATGCGATGTTTTTAATTACTGTTGAACCATCTTCTTCAATTTCCTGGAAAATGTGTACGCCTAAAGCGGTGTTAGAACTGTCGGTGGCAATGGAAAAATTTCTAGTCAGGTCTGGGTGCGATAAAAGTGGTGCATTCAACAGAGCATGTTTCAGGTTCATGAATTCAGAATGTGCTTGCTTATCCCAAGACCAAATACTGTTTTTACCTGTTAATTGGCATAATCTGAGTGTGTCTAAGGCAGAGTGATGAATAAATTTACGAAAAAAGTTAATTAAGCCCAAAAAACTGCGTAATTGTTTTTTCGTTGTAGGAATAGTAATGTCACGTAGAGCTTGAAGTTTTTCCGGATCAGGTGCAATCCCTTCTGCTGAAATTACGTGTCCAAGAAATTTTATAGAAGTTTTGCCAAAGTGCGATTTACTAAGGTTAACTGCAAGTCCTTGTGCATGAAAAGTTTGTAACAGTTGTTCAAGAATCAGATTGTGTTCAGACCAGTTAGCTTCTGCGATAAGAATGTCGTCTACATACGTCGTAATTCTGTCCTTAAGTTCTGTCGGAAGTATTGTGTTCAAACCGCGAATAAAGGCTGCCGAAGAAATAGTTAAGCCGAGCGGTAATTTGCAAAATTGATAACAGTCGCCGAAACAGAGAAAAGCTGTATATTTCCTGCAATTTGGATGAAGTTGAATTTGCCAAAATCCCGATTTCAAATCTAATGTGGGATAAATAGCTGTACCGTGAAATTTCTGTAAAAGTTCCTCTAATGTCTGTGGCCGATCAGTTTCATTAATAATAATGTCATTAATGTGACGTGAATCAAGTACAAGGCGAAGTGAGCCATCTTTTTTCTTAACAATATGTAGCGGGTTTATGTACGGACTAACTGCTGGTTCCATAATTCCTTGGTCAAGCATATCCTGCAATTCTTTTTTAACCTGTTCTCTGTGGATATATGGAATGGGATAATGCTTTGCTTTAAATGTGTCGTGCTGTTTGACTTGAAATTCATACATAAATCCGGACATAGTACCAGGAATGTTGTCGAAAACTGGAGCTTGCTGTAAAAGAATTTTGTGTAACTGCGTGCGTTCGTCGTCTGTATTTGCACTGCTCTCTTTAACCTTATCAGAAATCATCTGCATTACGTCGTAGTCAGCTTCGTCTGGAGTGTTATAGTTGTGTACATACGTATCCGTGAACAATGTGGAATTACAATCAATGTTACGTGTTGCGGAAATGACCTCTGTGCGATTAATTGTTTGTTCTTCCGCAGATAAAGAGTGCTGAAATTCTAAAGCAAGTTGTACATTTTCATCCTTTAACATTAAATAAGAATTCTGAAAATCAATGACTGCGTCGTGTTGTACCAGAAAATTCGTACCTAAAATAACGTCTGTTGTCAATAAAGGAACAATCCAAAAATTTGAGTGGAAAGTTAGACCTCCTATACAAAATGATAAATGCGTCTGTAATTTAACGTCTACTCCTTTACTCGATACTGCTCCTTTTACTTTCGTCTTGCCTAAAGGTAATGTGGGATAATTATTCTCTTTGTTGCACTCGTTGAAAGTCTCCTCATTTATTACTGATATAGGTGATCCGGAATCGATTACTGCTGAAAATTTCGATGAACCAATTTTAATTTCGATAACAGGATGTGAAATAGTTTTGTGAACAAATGGTCTGGATGTTGTGGCATTTCTACTATTTGAACTGTTCTATTACTTCTTCCAGACGTATTACGTTCTGGATGGTACCTACTGTCGGGTTCATTCATGAGAGTATGTTCTTGTTGATTACTTCGTTGCTGGTAAGACCGACTGTTATTATATGTACGCTGATAATTGTGCTCATCGTTTTTACGTCTGTCGTGATAGTCATTCCTATACGGTGCATTGCGATAGGAATTGAAATATTGTCTTCTTTGTACGTAGTTGTTTCCTTGCTGTCGTGCGTTACTATTTGTTGGATCTGTGACTATACGTGCACGCGGCGGAACATTAAAGCCTGGTTGACCTTGTGCATTACATTGTTGGTTACGTATACTAACCGGTTGACTTTCATGCTGTTGCGGTGGAAAACTTCTATTGTTACCAAAATGTGCTTCCTGTTGCTGAAAATTTTGACGATATTGATAATCTGAATTTTGTCTGTGATTTAAGTTCTGGTAGTTGTCGTTCCTAAAGCGTCTGTTACTTTTCCTATTGAAATTACGTCCCTGATCATAATTACTGTAAG
This sequence comes from Schistocerca americana, assembly GCF_021461395.2. Taxonomy (NCBI): domain Eukaryota; kingdom Metazoa; phylum Arthropoda; class Insecta; order Orthoptera; family Acrididae; genus Schistocerca; species Schistocerca americana. The sequence goes on along the minus strand of NC_060124.1, from coordinate 246,280,190 downwards.
TTTGTTGACCTTGGTTATTATACGAAAAGTTTTTGTTTACAAATGAATAATCAGATTGCTGTACTTCTAAAAGCTGCAACAGATCCCTGAATGCTGAAATGTTTTCTTTTTGCTGGCCCGTTAGAAGTGACACTCGTAATGACCGTGGTAATTTGGAAATGCATAATTGTATAAGTGCAGATTCACTGTACGGTTCACTCAGGTATTGGTTTTGTTGTACCATGTGCTCAAAAAATTGCGTCACACTGGGAAAATTTGAGTTCTCGTAATTCGGCAAACTAATTAACTGATCTTTAATTCCGCGCTGTGTCGTCTTCGACCAGTACGCTGATAGAAAAGCATTCTGATATTCCTCTACCGAGTAACACTGTCTCGCGATCGGTCTCATACGAGTTGCCGGTTCGCCTTCCAAAAAGCTGCAAATAAATTCAAGTTTATGCGTAACAGGCCAAGTCGGTGGAAAAGCAAAGCTAAACTGTTGTATCCAATCCAGTGGGTGAATCTGTGTTCTGTCGTTTTTAAACACTTTAAACTTTCTCACTGACAGAAAATGTTTGTAATCAAAATTATCGTCTCTGTGTGATAGAACAGGTTCAGGATTGTAAGAGAATCTATTGAACTGTGGTTGTTCGGAATCTAAGTCCCGTACTCTCTGTAGATTACCCAAATTATACGCGCTGCGTGAGTCTGACAAATGTTCATAAAGTGGCGTCTGTTGTGGTAAGTTATTATTAACTGAAATACTTTTCATCTCTGTTACTTCTTGTTGTAAACTCGATAACTTTCTACGCGACGTGTTATTAGACGAATCGATCTCATTAATTGTCTGCTGCAAATTTTGAAATTCAGGTGTTTGGTTAAATGAAACCGGTGCAGTATCGTCTGATTTATTATCATTATTACTTTCAATAGCATCAATACGACTGGCTAATTCATCATATTTTTCAGTCAGTATTTTTGCCTGATCATCGGTTTTAGAATCGGATGCATTAATCTGTTTTTGCAACTTACGTGTAGTTTCGTTCAGTTTTTTAACATCAGCTTTGATGACATCGCAATCCTGTGTTAGATCTAATTGTTCGAATCTGTCTGTCACTGTTTGAATATTTACTGTGTGTGTATCTGTTTTTGACTTAAGATCAGAAATTTCATCACGTAATTCCGCGTTCAACTGTTCTATGGTATTAATTTTGTCGGACACTGTAGTAATATTATTGTCTACATACGTTTTTGCCTTCGCAAACATTTTACGTTTGTCTTCCTGTCTCTGTGCTGTGATTGTTTCCATTACTTGTCGTTTCACATTGTTTTGATCCTGAATAAATTTGCGGAAACGCGTATCACTGTTTTGTATATGGTGATTAAGACGTTCGTTAATTTGAGAGTTCTGTTGTTCGAATATCGCGTCTATCTTTGCGTCCATTGTGCGCGAAAGTTCTACCGTCATTGCTTTAAACTCTTCCCGTAATTGTGTAGCTTTTTCAGAGCATTGTTTAGCGACTCCGCTAATTTCGTCTCTGAGTGTGTCTGTTGCGGCTGTTTGCATTTCCCTTAATTCCTGCGCAACAGACTTAATTTCTTCGCTATTTTTTCTTGAACAAGCCTCACTTTCCGCGCGCAACTGTTCCTTAGTGTCATGACACTGCGCGGCAACAGCTCTAATTTGTTCACTAAGCTCTCTGCAATTGTCGTCTAATTTTTCATTTAACTGTCTGGAATTGTCGTCTAATTTTTCATTTAGCTGTTCGTTCTGTTGTTTGACCTGTTCACTAAGTTGTTTGGAATTTACATCATTATAGTCTAGTTTTTCATTAATTTTATTAAATTTCTCATTAAACTGTTTGAAATTTTGCCGCAAAAATGCCATAATTGGATCCGATTCAAAATTAGCATTTCTATTCTCTGTGCTATTCAATGGTCGATCTGGAATTGTCTCGTTTTGTGTGACCATTTGGTCATTCTGTAATTTACAAAAAGGTTTGCCAGTCAAACATACACTGTCAGTCCCTATTTCGGAATTAAATAAATCCGTCGTACTTTCACTACACTGACCATTTTCATTCGAAAAATTTGTTTGTATGTTACTTGAATTTTCCAAACCGGTTGTGTTAAGCTGGGTAGCGCTCATTACAATGGAGCGTCCCGCGTCATCAATTGTCGTCAAATTAACAGAAGAGACAATTGAGTTCGTTTGTTCATCATTAAGATAAAAGTCATCATTAGTGGTTGGAACGCATTGACTGTCAGTGAACGCAGGATTGTCATCATTACACTGCGTGTCACAATTACTATCGGTCACGTTGTTTAAGTCGGTAAATTCATTCATAATACCTCGCGATACACTATTCACAGTCTTTCGCGGCATTTTTACAGTAGTCACAATTATTCACAAAACAATAAGCACAAATGCAAAAGCAACACACAAATACAATAGAGCAACGAATTGCCGTTGACCTGTAGAAAGAAAGTCACAAGATTAGTAAAAGCGTAGCGCCAAATCCTAATTATACTTAAGCAAATAAGAGCAGATATCTGACTGTTTTTCAAAAGACTCTCAACGAAATACGATCCTGGACTGGGTGTCGCCAAGTGTAACCTCCCCACCGAAATTTAAAAGACAATGTTTTAAATGCTAATGGACATTGTGCTAAGTGTAACCTCCCCACCGAAATTTTAAAGACAATATTTAATAGAAATGGGGCCAAGAAGCAATATCGCCCCCACAGAAATATTTAAATAAAAATTATAATAATAAATGGGAGCCAAGCGTAACCTCCCTAGCAATTAAATTTAATGACAATAAAAGTGAGAATCGCAATCTGACTCAAAGTGTAAGCTGTCACGAAAATAATGAAGAACAATTCAATGCTAATGCGACTTCAGTGACAATGTAAACTCAATTAAACCAAAATATCGGTCTTTGGCCCTGTGCAAAAAAAATCAGAATTAATTTCTTACCTCATTGAAACTGCTTGTCAAATTTCTGCTCTAATTGTTCGCCACGGCTTGGAGGAACTGCATTGCAAATAATATTTTTTTTTTTTGAAATTTAACTGAAACTTTTCTTTAAGGGAAATGGAAGGAAATCGTTGGTTCAATCAAATGCTTCTTTTGTTAAAAATATTGCTTTGAAATCAAAATTATTATTGGGGCAATTGTTGAAAATGAATTACAATAAATAAACTTTACATTATCTGATGATTACCTTAATTAACAATATACCTCATTCAGCATCTTGACCAGAATGCCATGTGGACGCTCGCCGACTCCTCACACACGCAACTGCACTCGACTGCTACTACCGACATACTGCACTGCTCACAGACTGCCCACTGACAGACTGCTCGCAACTGTACTGCACGACTACTACTAGCGTACTGCTCGCAACACTCGCGCGGTCAAGCGCAGACTAACTACGATAAATGGCTCTCTGGTCAGAGACTCTGCAATGCCTCGCCATCGCTGCTACGTTACATACGTGTTTCAATATATATATATATATATATATATATATATATATATATATATATATATATATAATAACTTTTGAACACTATTAAGGTAAATACATAGTTTGTTCTCTATCAAAATCTTTCATTTGCTAACTATGCCTATCAGTAGTTAGTGCCTTCAGTATTTAGAATCTTTTATTTAGCTCGCAGTATTGGCGCTCGATGTATTGCAGTAGTTCGAGTAACGAAGATTTTGGTGAGGTAAGTGATTCATGAAAGTTATAGGTTATTGTTAGTCAGGGCCATTCTTTTGTAGGGATTATTGAAAGTCAGATTGCGTTGCGCTAAAAATATTGTGTGTCAGTTTAGTGATGGCAGAATAAGTAAAGAGGGAAATGTCTGAGTACTTTCAGTTTTGCTCAGCTGTTTGAAAATCAAATAACGTAAGGGGTTTATCAGCACAGTAGTTCATTAATTTTTCTAAGGGGACGTTTCAGCGTCTCTACGGCAATGTTGCCAAATGAAAATTCTGTGTTAATTATTACAGTAATGAGAATGTATTCACGATCGGCCTGAACTCCACTGTCGTCAATTGTGACACGCCGCCTCATGCAGTTTTCGACGTATTTGTCATGGTGGCCTATAGTGCGTCCAGCCCACGCAAAACAAGATTCCCAAGTAGTAATAAAATACAACACTTGATGCGAGCAGCACATAAAATTAAAAGACCCAATAAACAGAGTTATCAGGGGTACAAAGTAATTATATCAGATAACACAAAATGTAATGATTCCCTGACCTGATTTTAGATTATAGATAAAAGCCTCTATGTGACTGGCTTGTTAACAGAGATATGCAACACTGAGTTTTACTAAGCCCATTAGGACAGCAGTCACTGCTGATAGTTAACTGGTACAATTTTGAATGCAGCTGGGCGCCAATCACTGACGATAGTTATTCACAATATCAAAGTCAAGCGGAGTATACCATTCAAGAAGAACAGAGCCTGAATGAAGCCGACATTGGAGGAGGCGAGTACTACAGCCGGATGCCCTTGTGACTTGCTACAGTGGTAAACATCTGTGGTAGGTGTTGCGGTGCGAACAGCTTGCTCCACAACTGGACTGCCTCCCAGGTATAGCTTTGGCGGATGGATAAAAAGGTTCAAATGGCTCTGAGCACTATGGGACTTAACATCTATGGTCATCAGTCCCCTAGAACTTAGAACTACTTAAACCTAACTGACCTAAGGGCATCACACAACACCCAGTCATGGCGGAAGGATATTTGCTCGGTGTACTCGTTGGTAAATGGTCGGCAGAAGCAATTAGTATTACGCCTGTAGCGCCTCCATGGACGACAGAAGCGCGAACTGTCGCGAAGAGGACCCCACCCGCTACCGTGGTGTCTGCTAGAGTTCCACTCGAAAACAAAATGGTGTGTTGTGGTCAACCGTAACGTTTATAAGCTGTCTTACGCAGGCAGAGACGCTGGTGGGGGCCGCAGTTTCTGCTGCCCCCCGGTCACGCTTGTATTGCTGGTAGCGAAAGCTGCCCAATAAAGCACTTGTAACGTCCTGTCAGAATGTAAAAGTGCGTACGGAGACTCGCTTCTCCAATCGATCTTTTTGCACGCTTCGAGCACCCAACGTCATCGTCCTCTCGCCCGCGCTCGTCTTGCGTTTCTTGAGACTTCCACCGAACAGAGGTAGAAGTCTTCTGGTACCCTAGGACGAGGAGTCAACTGGATGGTAAGGCTGCTCGCTGACGTCTGTTGGCCAGCACTGAACCGGTGAATGGATTGGTGCCCTCTTCACTTTCTACCGCTGTTACAGTCAACAATAATCGAAGGCGTCCCCTGTCAGTAAATTATCACAGCCTATGGTAGTTACCATTAGAGGCATCCGTTTTTCTGGAATCTGTGCAATCTCGAGGCACCCTTTATAAGTTGACAGTTGAAAACCTGAGTGTTGCAAGAATTTGGAGTGATTATGCTTTGGACACCCACAGTTTGATAGCAATCACATACGTTGATATCGCGTGTGTTCAGTGCACAACCATCACGCTGACGTCTAACAGAAGGTGTAACAGTATTCCAGTTACTTGATTCACCGAACTATTCCACTGTTATGAAGGTTAAAGGAGTGTCATTCCTGAATAATACCTTAATTCAGTATCCTATGAATGAAATGTATGCACTACGTGCTAAGCTGAAGTTGGCTGTAAAATCGCCATTTCCAGTATTTATTTATTTTTTTTTTTAAGTTTTCCGTATTTCCATTACTTTGAGAACTAGTTGTCGCAGCATTATTGCAAAGAAGATCGAATACAAAGACGGTTGTTTTTGGAGTTTCCCTGTGTGGTGTTTCCGGGAAGCGTTGTCGGCTCTTCCGACTGTAAGGGTTTATGGTACTGCTGCCCACCCGCAGAAGCACGCTGTGATAGATTTAGAATACTCTGCTCTGGTGTATGCTGTAGGGAGGACGAGATGTGCTTTGGCTTCGATAGGGCTGGTCGCTCAGTTGCTGTTTGATGAGATGGTTATAGGTTCTTGCAACTGGGGTGTACGTAGGCAATACATGTCTGAAACACTATTTCGTTAATTGTTAATGAAGTACCTGAATTTCATGGTTAAAATTTCGCTAACTGACGTCCCGAAACGTCTGTGAACAGTGCTGGTGGACTCGCGTTCCACAGACCGCAACTCGGCAGTACCCACAGGTTGTGCCACAGTCCACTACCTTTCATCAGAAACTCTCAACCACCTGCCACCGTTTGTACTGACCGCTTCTATTTGTGAAATAAATGTAACTGATCTGATGCATAATCGTGAAGCGAGGTGTACCAGTCGTATCAGAGTACTAAAACTCGGACCCTGTACGTCAGAACCATCAGAAAACATGATGATGCGTTGTAAGCGAACTATGAGCGAACTTTCGTTATGCCCTACCCTTCCTGTGTCGTAATTTCAATTGCCTACAAGCATAGCACTTTCTGTATGCACTAATAATATTTCGTTTTGTGATAGTTTGAATCAACTGAAACTAATATAATAAATGCTAAACGTGTGACATCCCCAGGATGAACGACTGATGAGCATAGATGTTAAGTCCCATAGTGCTCAGAGCCAACCCAGGATGAACACTTCCTTTGTTGATCTGATTTGGAAAATTCGGAAATTTTTGGTAAGGTCTTATGGGTCCAAACTGCTGATCTCATCGGTCCCTAAGCCTACACGCTGCTTAATCTAACTTAAACTAACTTAGGCTATGGACAACACACAACCCCTGCCCGAGGGAGGACTCGAACCTCCGTCGGGTGCAACCGCAAGATCTGATTTTCCCTCGTAATCATTCTAAGCGTACGTCTACTTCAGAGAGAGCATTTTTTATCCTGATTCTTCGGGGTAGTCTCAAAGTATGATAAATAAGTACTTTTGCCACATTAGTGTCGTACTATACAAAACCAACCTGCTCGCTTCTCAGCTAGTGTCCCTAAGGACGTCTGAGCACAGTACGTGAGGTCACTGCAGAACTCTTTGCCCATCACGTCGCGTCATCATGCTGGGACTGGTCTGCGCGATTTATAACCGTAATGACCGTACTGGGGAGCTCAGCTCTCGGCAGAAATTACGCATAGAGGAGCCCACAAAATGTCGTTAAAGTTTTTATGAGTTTATAGAGGAATCTCCAGGGGCAAGGAAAGTACTTTTACAACTCCTAAGTCATAATACAAGTGAATTATTGTTCGTTAAGTTAACGCTCAAGGCATTACGCAATTAGAGTTCTTCGTTGATCACAGTTTTCGGAAGATATCACTATTAGATCGATGAGACGTTAATGACACTAACATATCTGCACATGGACAGCAGCATCGGATGTTTAGCGTATATTGTTAAAGTCTGTGTGTGTGTGAAATCTTATGGGACTTAACTGCTAAGGTCATCAGTCCCTGAGCTTACACACTACTTAACCTAAATTATCCTAAGGACAAACACACACTCCCATGCCCGAGGGAGTACTCGAACCTCCGCCGGGACCAGCCGCACAGTCCATGACTGCAGCGCCTCAGACCGCTCGGTTAATCCCGCGCGACGTTAAAGTCTGAAGGAATCGAAAATAAGACAGGGGATTCATTAAAAAATCACAGAAAAACTATAATGACTGATTCATAATAATTACGACAGATTAATTATTTTCTATTATGATAACAATCACGCTCTATATCCATTAAGAAACACGCCACCGTAAGCAAATACCAGTAGACAGCATTTATGTTCGCATGAAGTTCAGTGCACAGACTTAATGCTGCTATGTAGCGTACTATACCGTTAAATTTCGCGCCTTTTACGATTACATAATGACTCAGTCGATGCACTACCAAGAGTTTGTAAGGGTTACGATTGAGGTTGTATACATGTCTTTGAGGGTGTACTACTAGCACGCCAGTCTCAATCTTTAAATTTTCTCAGACCCCTTCGCAGAGCCGCTCCACACTCGTCGTGTTCGGCTGACAACGATCTGCCAACTGCCTTAACTCGAGGAACGAGCCAGAACGTTCGCGACTATGGGAGCCAGCCTCCCCAGCGCTTTTAGGTTCAAATAAAAATGGTTCAAATGGCTCTGAGCACTATGGGACTTAACATCTGAGGTCATCAGTCCCCTAGAACTTAGAACTACTTAAACCTAACTAACCTAAGGGCATCACACACATCCATGCCCGAGGCAGGATTCGAACCTGCGACCGTAGCGGTCGCGTGGTTCCGGACTGAAGTTCCTAGAACCGCTCGGCCACCGCACCCGGCCCCAGCGCTTTTAGGACAAATAGCTTAAGTCCAATGTGAAGCCACGTATTATTTAAGCGGTGAGATGATTTTTGTATGAACAGAGACTATACATGAATCACACAACGGATTTCAAAATGCTGTTCCACTGAGACAGCAATATACAATTTCACTGACCACTTAATACAGTCTTTAAATAGTAAAATGTCACCAATAGGAACTTTCTGTGACTTTTCGAAAGCTTCTGATTGTGTGAACCACGACATTATGTTACAGAAATGGAACAGCGTAAGAGTGGTCTAGGTCATATCTACAGAACAAGAAGCCAAAAGTTTCTTTATATAGTTTAAGTGATGTAAGAAAATTTCCCACTTCATCTAACTGGGATGAAGTGACATTAGGTGTTCCACAGGATTTCATCACGGGTCCCCTTCTGTTCTTGATGCATGTGAATGACCTCCCTTCTAACCTGAAACAAGAAGCTAAACTGACACTGTTTGCTGATGACACAAGCATCATTATTAATCTAGTAAAAGGAACTCCAATAGAATATGATACAAATAATGTCTCTGAATTTTGAAGCATTGCTCTGTATTCCTCCAATGCCTTCGTATGAACTAACATGGTGGTAACCCAAAGTACTGGAGCAGTATCTACCACAACCGCAATAGCATTTTTTTTAGAAAGCAAGAAAAATTTTAAATCAGCTTTCCGAAATAAATGGCTAGGTTGTGGGGCAGAAACATCACAGAATAGAGAGTATGCAGAAAGGAAAGCAGAGGGCTATACCTTCGATTTGTTTGAAGCCATGCGTTGCGCTGGATGCAATATTGAAATAGAGTAAATTCGAAACTATAGCTTCTTAATTCTACAGCTTGAAATGCATATTCCTATGAAACAGAACTAATCTAACTGACTAAATGAAAACTTTTATGAAAGGAAACGCTAATGAAACAAGCTGTGATAAATCTATAGTTGAAAACTTATAAAATGAGCTTTTAAATTAAATACTGTTCACATGGACAAGCTGTGAACTTACACAGCTTTTAGATTCAGCAGAGAACGAAGCTCCTTTGCATTGTAAATTCTGTTCTTTCCTTGCAGCAATTTTATTTTACTCCTTAATTTTTCTTTTCTGGGGCTGTGAACTAATAAATTAGCTTCACTGCCAACAGAAACAACTGTTATTGAACACTCTGCAGGAGTATCTGGGTATGCATCAGTGCTGGAATTTTCATTCGCGTTTTCTACCGGAAAGTAACGGATAGGCATTACTTTAAATGGAGACAGTAGGCTGATTAAAATTTAATTAGACAGATGTTTCGGTTTAGGCCCAGGCCCGTAAGTTCATCTCAACCTATTACGCAACATGAATCATACTCGTTTAATAAATCACGATTGATGAGTTTCGCAAAGAAAATTTTGTCCTCCTTTGTCCTAAATATGAGATGTGTTCAGTGTTTCCATTATGTAACTGTTCTTGCAGAATGTCTTCTGCTTCTTTATTTTCTTCCAGAAGTAAGCACTACAATAAATCGTGATCACTAGTTTCAGAAACGTGCATTTACTTCCACGAAAAGTCCAAGACTGTTTTCATGACAAATATACCTACAGCAACTGTAAATCATCAACTGTAAAGTAATGAAAGTATCTAATTTTATACACGAAGTTATCGTGGTTATCGTGTACAGCTTACAATGACTGACTGGAATATTACATACGATCCCAAATTTTTGTTTGCCTTTCATTTCCACGCCTTCTATGTAAGTATTAATAAATATAATATATTAAACATTATTTCCGTTTATTTTTCAGTGTAAGTAACGTAAAAGTTTCCATCATAATCGTAACACGCGGTCATTCTTATTTGGTATCCAAACTGTGCCCACTCACAAAACAAAAACTTTTGCAAACATCGTTCTCAGTTGCCGCTGTCCGCCTCTGGAACAAACTGCCCCTTACCTTGCGCAAAATTCAATTTCCTGCTGCTTTTAAGAAGAAGTTGAAGCATTTCCTACTATCATCCTCATAATGTTTTCCACTAAATTAATGTACATGGCCAAATTCTCTCCTCTGTCAAATAGCAAAGCTAGTGTCTCCTATCTTGCACCTTTCTCTTCTTCCTCTTCGTCTATCTCTATTAGCTGCGCAATCTTCTTTGTCTTTATATTTCCTTAATTATGTTTCGTCATTTCTCTATTCTTCTCCTCCGTTCACCATCAGTCTCCCTCCTACTTCCTGCTGCTAGCACTCCTATCCAAAATCTGTCTCTTTCATAATCTATAATTATAACAGTACTTATCATCTACGAATATAAACTCTATATGTATGTATTTTTCCAAGTGCGCCTTTGTAATTTTTTTTCACTTTTACACGTACTATATGTAGATTAACATGCCTACTAAATAATATGTATGTAAAATTAGTAGAATGCCTGGATAGATGTAAGAGAGGGCCTGATGGCCCTAATTTTGCCCAATAGGAATTCAACCTTTTAATCCTATACAAATTCCATTACTTAATACAGCTATTCTTTTGGCATCAGGAGTAACAGTAACATGAGCACATCATAGTTTAATAGAATCTAATCATACTCAAGCATTACAAGGACTATTCTTCACAGTACTTTCAAACTCCTGTCCACCTACAGCTCCCGCTTCTGTCTCTTTTATTTCTGGTCAAGCCCTGCACACAGCATGAATTTGGACGAAATCTGAGATGGCGAACAAGCGCGGTCCCCTTGCGAGGTGCAAGCTACTTGTGCGTGTTGCGCTCCGGCAGCGTACTCAAATTAAATACTTCTATGTGCTCTATACTTAGTGAGATCAGCTTTCCCTCCAACTTCACAAACAATTACAATATCTTAACTATATTTCGTATTCAGCAACGTTCACCTAAAATGAACCAATCGTAAAGTATTCAGCGACCACATTTTTCACTGCAAACCCTTCAAATTTTGTGCTACAGAGTACTTGGAAAGTAAATATCATCCATAACGAAAAAATGGACACTTCATCATCGAGCTGTTATATGGAACTATAAGACAGGAAAGAACTCAGTTTTATCTGCCAATTATTTTCCTCATGGTCGAATGAGAGATAGTATATACAGTAGTGAAGAAGATGCACAAATTTGAAACAAGTCATTTTCAGTTTATTAAAGGAAAAGGAGAACGAGCGTTGATGTCGCTTTACTTCATTTACATGTAGTATTTTTTACAGTTTAATGGGCTTCTACTGTTTACAACAAGAAAATTGGAAAACTCATTTTCCTCAGATACTGCTATCAGCAACTTTGTGAAAATCCTTTGTCACTTTCATATGTTTTCTTTTGTCTTATTACCACTCATTATATGTTTTTTAACTTTTACAGTACGTCAAACAACTGTTTAATTGTAGATAAGCCCAGCAGCTAAAACGCACAATTAATAAAATAAACAGAACCTTTTCATTCGCCTTCGGCTTTAAACATGCCTGTTTTCTCGTTTCAATCTGGCAGATTTCACTCATGCGCACCAAATTTTCGCGAATGGATTTGACATGAGTTTCCCTATTCTCTGACATCTTGGCCCACTTAGTCTCCTGATGTCAAGCCATTGGATTTTAGTTACTGGGTCAATTAAAAGACGTAATGTATTCAAGAGTATGCAAGTATCGCATCATAATTTTAAAATGAAATTGAAAATTAAAGTAGCTTCTCCAAATTTTGCCAAATATGCTTCAGTATATTAATGTTTAAACTATCCAATCTCAGACTGATCAGATAAATATCTTTCCCTGAATACATTCTTTTAATAAAAGAACAAGTGGTGCTAAATAATGAAGCTACAAAGCCAAAAATTGGTCAGAATGTGCAAATGTATTTCAATATCAACTGTTACAAGTTTCAGCTTGATCGGAACAAAATTTTAGTCAGAATCCACGTTTTCTCAAAAATTAAATGGCGCTAAACATTAAGGCTGGAAAGCCAAAATTTCACATGAAAACTTAGTTTGATATGGAAAACTGAGGAATGTGACCACATTAAGACACGTCTAATAGATTTCGAGTAATTTACTGAAAACTAAATCTGGAACAAAAGGGTCCTTATTTCTAGTAGATTAAGTATCATTTACATTAATGATAGAAAGTTTTTATTACAGCACTTAATGAAACCCATTAAACAATAGATCTATAACAGGTTTCAAGACCTGGGTGTAAATAACAATCAACACAATGTCTCTTAAAGTGGTAGTTCAGAGGTCATGTTCTACTGTCAGTTCCGTTATAAAAATTCTAGATGGCGAAGTTTAAATGCAGTAGACCTAAAACTTTTTTGTGTGATTAAAACCTACTTAACTCCATTCATACAAAACTTACGCAGATTCTAAATTAATACTCAACAGTGTTATAAAATATTATGTGTCCAAGTAAGCGGACATTTAGAGACTACTATCGGGGGCATAGAGCAGATGACAGCATGTCTTCCCTCGGCCGTCCGCTGCACTCATACAAACACTATGTGGTCAAAAGTATCCGGACACCTGGCTGAAAATGAGTTACAAGTTCGTGGCACCCTCCATCGGTAATGCTGGAATTCAGTATGATGTTGCCCCACCCTTAGTCTTCAGAACAGCGTCCACCCTGGCAGGCATACGTTCAAATCAGGTGCTCGAAGGTTTCTTGGGGAATGGCATCCCGTTCTTCACGGAGTGCTGCACTGAGGACAGGTATCGATGCCGGCTGGTGAGGCCAGGCACGTAGTCGGCGATCCAAAACATCCCATAGGTGTTCTATAAGTTTCAGGTCAGGACTCTGTGCAGGCCAGTCCATTATACGGATGTTATTGTCATGCAAGGCAACGCCCTTGCCGCAGTGAATACACCGGTTCCCGTGAGATCACCGAAGTTAAGCGCTGTCGAGCGTGGCCGGCACTTGGATGGGTGACCATCCAACCGACATGCGCTGTTGCCATTTTTCGGGGTGCACTCAGCCTCGTGATGCCAATTGAGGAGCTTCTTGACCGAATAGTAGCGGCTCCGGTCAAAGAAAACCATCACGACCGGGAGAGCGGTGTGCTGACGACATGCCCCTCCTATCCGCATCCTCAGCTGAGGATGACACGGCGGTCGGATGGTCCCGATGGGCCACTTGTGGCCTGAACACGGAGTGCTTTTTTGTCATGCAACCACTCCGCCACAGGCCGTGCATTACCAACTGTTGCTCGATCGTGATGAAAGATGCAGTCGCCATCCCCGAATTACTCTTCAACAGTGGGAAGCTAGAAGGTGCTCAATATAGACCTGTGCTGTGAAAGTGCAACGCAAAACAACAAGGGGTGCAAGTCCCCTCCGTGAAAAACACGACCACACCATAACACCACAACTTCCGAATTTTACTGTTGGCAATACTCGCGCTGGCAGATGACGTTCACCAGGCATTCGCCCTATCCACACCCTGCCATCGGATCGTCACATTGTGTACTGTGATTCGTCACTCCACACAACGTTTTTCCACTGTTCAATCGTCCTTACACCAAGCAAGGTGTCGCTTGTTATTTGCCGGCGTGATGTGTGGCTTATGAGCAGCCGCTCGACCATGAAATCCAAGTTTTCTCACCTCCCGCCTAACTGTCATAGTACTCGCAGTGGATCCTGAAGGAGTCTGGAATTCCTGTGTGATGGTCTGGATGGATGTCTGCCTATTACACATTACGACCCTCTTCAGCTGTCGGCGGTCTCTGTCAGTCAACAGACGAGGCCGGCCTGTACGCTTGTGTGCTGTACGTGTCCCTTCACGTTTCCACTTCACTATCACATCGGAAACAGTGGACCAAGGGATGTTTAGGAGCGTGGAAATCTGACGTATAGACGTATGACATAAGTGACACGCAATCAACTGACCACGTTCGAAGTCCGTCAGTCCTGCTGAGCGCCCCATTCTGCTCTCTTGCGATGTTTAATGATTACTGAGGTCGCTGATATGGAGTACCTGGCAGTAGGTGGCAGCACAATGCACATAATATGAAAAACGTACGTTTTTTGGGGCTGTCCGGATACTTTTGATCACATAGTGTAAATAAAGCCTGAGAGGCAGTGGTTTCATTTCACTTCACACTCAGCTACCCTACGATCCGCGTCAGTAAAACGCCGACGTACGCGCTGCCTCGGGTGACGTCACAACCTGGGCACTACTAAGCGCATATTTTCAGAGTTAATAGAAAGTGAACTCGCGAGAACTGTACACCGTCCTCAATCGTTCTGATTTGTGAAGAGACTTCACTTAGCACCCAGACACGGTACGGTCCGCGTCATTCAAACGACGGCTTACGCTCTGCCTCGGGTAACTTCACAGCCACACTGCCACTAAACTCATGTTTTCGGTACAAATAGAAAGTGAACTCCTAAGGACTGTACACCGTCCAGGATCGCTTAGATTTCGCGGAAGTAACTGCTTGTGTGCAGCCCATAATGATACAAAAACCGCGCGGCAAGTGTTGAGATTACTTCCACTTCTGTGACGAGCAATTAACTTTCATTATTAGACGTCAGGACGAAAAACCATTTAATGGGAACCTACCGTAGAGGTAGCCTCTGAACTGCTCATGGTGCTGTTTGTGAGAGACAGCATTACTCTTATTATCATCGGGAATATTACTATGTTGTGCGTGCGAAAGTTATCAAATATACGAGAGCTGGAACTTAAATAGTGGTAACTATTTATTCACAACCGATACAAAAGTGTTACATCTTTGCACCTGTTACTGTCCTTCGAAGCAGTCACCAACGTTGTATAGAACACGTTTCCAGCAATGTGGAAGCATACCGTTAGCAGAGTCTGGTCTGTTGAGGTGTGAATGGAGCGGTCTACTGCCTGTCGAATCTGTGGAACAGTTCTGAAGCGAATGACACGAAGTGGGTCCTTCACCTTCGGAATCAAATTAAAGTCACAAGGACTTAAGTCCGGGGAGAATGGTGGATGGTATAGTACTTCCCAGTCCCATCGCCCGAACAGAGCAGCCACAGCTTGCGCTGTATGCGCCCGCGCATTTTTGTGCAAAATGATATGTGGGTTGCGCAGAAAGTGTCGCCGCTTCTTTCGCAAAGCTGGTCGCAGGTGATGCTCCAAAAACGAACACTTATACTGTGCATTGGCGGTCTGCCGTGGAGAAACGTAATGCGTTAGGATAACACCATCACAATCGTACACGAGGTTCACCATAACTTTCACCATAATGGGGGTCGGACGCACTTTCGACTTTCGCGGCGACCCATAATGGATTGGCGCTTCAGTCTTGGCTCGTACGATGTGGCCCATGTCTCATCGAGTGTAACGATACGGCGTAAGAGAGCCGCTCCTTCGCGCTCCAAGTGCGACTGAGCAGCGTCGTAACGCGTCCATTTCTGCATTTCCGTCAAGTCTTACGGAACCCATCGTGATGCAATTTTTCGCATGCCAAGGCGACACGATGCGATGCGAAGCAAAGTCATATGCGCTAATCCGGATTCGTGAGCGAGCTCACGAAGGGTATGGCGTCGATCACTGTCCACTAACGGGGCAAGAGCATGAACTTGTTCTTCAGAGACGCTAGGACGACGTGCCAGATGCACGTCTGCCACAGTTTGCCGACCTTCCTTGGAGGCTTTTAACGAACGTGCCATTACTCTATACGTCAATGCCGATTTCGCGCACGCCTCTTGAAGACGTTGATGACACTGTCGTGCTGTACGCCTCTGGCACATTCAATCTTGATCCAATTCCGTTGTTCCTGTTCCGAAGACATAGTGACTCCGTTACGTTAGACCGTTCGCTCACAAGTGACTGTGTTTCCCTCGATTGTGCGCGCGCCGGTGACATGGGACGGGTGAGTCCATTTGCTCGGAGGTAAGGTAGGTATGTCAACAACGTGTGCTATCAGCGACAATAGTAGATTCCATTGCATAGTGTCTCCACAGCAGTGTTGCCACTATTATGTTTCAAGCTACGTATTTATGAATTAAAAGTCAGAATTTTCATTTACAGTCATGGATCCTGATCCTTTTAAGTAAACAGAGAGTAGATATATTTCTTTCAGTGGACAAGACAAGAATGTGGACTTGCAGACTGGAAACTATGGTCAGTATGTTCTCCATTGGTTTCTGGCTGACCACAAAATTAGTTTTCAGGCTCTCGTAAAAGACGGCGCCGCTGCCACACAACATGTGACAGCATAAACTGTGTCCCTCTGTTTTTTGACAAGTGAGAGAGCAGGATTCCATCACCGGTCATCCTACCAAATATGACATCAAAGGCTATTCCGACATGCACTTCCAGTTCTTGGGATTGTGTTATTAACGAGGCTGTTGAAATTAAATCAGCGAGTAACCTTACAAATAGAGATGATGGTTTTTGTTTAAATTCTGTTCTCTCACTTGTCAAATAACAGAGGGGTAGAGTTTATTCTACCTCACTCGTTTATTATTGATTTCACTATCGATAAACTATGACGTCGGTCATCTTTGGTTTGCGATGGCATTAATGTTTATAGCGTGTCTGTGTGTGTTATTTTCACGGAGTTTCTCTGAAATCCGAGGTTTTAAATTGGTTTGCACAGCTCTTACTTGCTGCAGTTTTGCCTTAAAAATGGCAACGTGTGTGCCTGTCGAAATGTGAACGGCTGTAGACGATGTCAGCCGGTTGCTTTATTTGAAGAAGATCGAGACATGGAACAGCTGAGACAGGGCTGCTGGTGTCATACACGCTGTTCACATCGTACCTGTGAAAGTTGAAGGCCGGGTGCAAGCTCAACTGTTTCTGGGACAATGTGAGCCAATGCGAGATACAGCTGGGGAAAAATGTTTTTATGGCCTCCGCCCTTTTAGAGAAAGGTGCGCTGAAAGCTTTAGTCCAGCAGCGAGGAGCTTGGCAAAACAGAACGCGACCGTCAGGGCTGTGACAAAGAAATATTCTTTTACTTCATTTCCCACATATAGAGGAAAACATGCTAGCAGCTAAAAAAGCCACTGATTGGTGGATGTAGTGTAACGTCAGCATTACAAAGTGTGTAGGTTGATTTTTCGAGAAAAGAGAGGCGAAAAGCGAGCTTATTGGCTGTGACGCCTCTGCCGACTTAACGTAAGAGATTTTTAATAACAAAACAATTACGCCATGTTACTTTTTTAAGGATTGGCAGACGAAATTTTGTAACTGTGAAACACAGATAGGATTTGTTCTAACTTCTAAAAGGAGGACTGAGGCTTCGAGTGCAGTACAAGACTGAAAAGACATGGGTTCGCTCTCAACCAAGTAGGCAGAGTTGGTAAGCTGCAATCCTCTACAGCGGAGACAGATGGCGTTCAATCTTCGGGTTCACAGCAGAGAACTTCTCGGTTCACGTTTGATCACAGTCAGCCGCGCTATCAGCGTTCTGCTCACGTTACGTCAACGAGTATGGAGTGGGTAACTTGCAGCACCAGTATATTAGGACGAACGAAACTTAGGTATTGATTACTATTTTAGACTTAGCTTTCTGTTGTTTGACAGGACAGTCGCAGTTATATGGGTAACTTCACCTTCTCTTTCAAGCCACACAGTCACTGTTATTTATGTGTAGGCAGGTTGCTGAAAATTCCTTAGGAAAGAGGGAAGATGTTAAACAAAATTCTAATCCCGCGCCTTTTAACTTTGCCAACCGTTATATAAATTATTGCAGTTTTATCGTAATCAATGTTTAACTGTTCGTCAAGTGACTTCTTGTTATGCACACTTTCTGTTTTTCTGAAATTAAAATTTATTAACAAATTCAGACTCCACATAAGCCATTCTTTCCATTAACGTAGTTAGAAAATCCTCTAGCATGATCAATTTTTTTTTAAATGATAAAATGTAAACACCCGAACTTAAGTATCACTGCTACGGACGCAATCTTATAAGCGGTAATTTAATTCTTTGCGCATATTTAATCCAGCACCAATGGTTGAGTGTGGATCTCCTTCGCAATTTATTCCGACGTAGGTTATCGTTTTACAACACCGGCATTTCATAAACGTATGAGGTACGTCCGCGACTGTAGGAGTCCTTGAGATGGGAGGCGTATGTAGAGATTATTCGACAAGTATATCAACATGATAAGTCTGTAAGGGTCTTAGTTTCAAGGCAAGCAAACTTAATTTTTTTAACTGATAAAGGCAATACATTCGGTTCAAGTTAGGGTATGGTATAACAAATATTTTCGAAAATTGACAATTAAAAAACAGGGAGTCAAATTCTACAGCTCAGAGTATATGTAGACTTTAGGTAAGTGCTGAGTTTGGTTTTAGAAAATCGACACGAATAACTTTGTCGACGATTCATGACATAAACCACCAGTTTTCCAAGTCAAGACTGTCCATTTCTTTTTTTTTTTTTACTGCTGAATTGTTGGGATGACATTCCATGAGGGACGTTTTGCTTCGGTTCATGATGGTGAAACCAAGCTTCACCTTAAGCTTCAACTTTCGATCTTGTAACACAACGAGAGTTGTTGGCAAATTTCAAGAATGTGGGCTTTCGTTTAACTCGGCAGGATGTCTATATAGTAAGACAATGAGCACAAATCTCCGGAAAGTAAAGGAAAGCCATAGTGCGGATAGATTTCTCTGTTCTGCCAGTAATATTCCATCGAGAGATAAGCCGATTCAGCAGAATAAGATAACTTAGTGCTCTCCTCTCGTGTGAAATCCGTTGCTTGCTGACAATGCTCATCCAACTATTTGTAAGTCCCATGTTTTCATTTTCCAGCTTTACAGTCGCTCATGAAGTTTCGTTTTGCTCACCATAAGTACGCAGCTAACCTCAGCAACAGCTTCCATCTAATTTAGTTCCTGACAAAGATTCTGCACAATCTGCTGAAACTAGTTATGCTTCAGTGCAGGACATCTATGAACGAGTACAGCACATAGAGTCACTATCTGCCGCCATAGCTGTAATCTCTTTGTCTCAAGAGGCAAACTTTACTGAGTAGTTATTTCATTTAATGTCAACCATTCTTTTTAAATATATGAAACAGAATTTACTAGAATTATTTAATCAAACTAAGACAATGGCACAAAAATGGTAAGAGTTTAACATCTTGCCGAGAAGATGGTGTGCAATTGTTGACCATTGTGTCTGGCTGAAGTGAGTTATGGAAGCCACGCAGGAACAAAGCAAGGAGGACTAGGAGAGCCTACATTAAAGAACCAACCATGTACAATACGCCACTGATGAAAAACGAATGGAGCCAAAAATTTTTCAGAGACGTATGATAGAAAGTTAAAGATCATTCAAAACCATTTGGATAGAATCAACGTTACTAAATGGCTAATGGCTGCACAAACCCTGTTGCAGGTTGCTTATCTGGTGGCTTCCAGGTGCGACAAAAATTTTTTTTCAGTATTTCAAATAATTTAAAAATTTAAACTACCCTTATAATCTACTCACTGAGAGATATCGTCTTTAATTGTAGATTTAACACAGTAAGTCAAGTATTAAAGTTAGAATCTGTGTAGATATTTTGAGGCAGCGTAACTCACAGTCTCCAAATTTCCCAGATTATCTTCACCCATCATTTGGGAATGAAAGGCCTTAGCTGCTTCCAATAAAACTTTACACGTAATGTCAAACCTTCTCTAAACTTTTACCTGTTTACAGTCCCCAAAACATAATGAAAGGGAAAACAGTTCATCAGTTACTACATGTTTATATCGCAAGCATTCTGCGTCGGGCGTGACGTTACGGTTACAGGAGAATAAAGGCTTGGTAGTATGAGCGAAAGAGGAGAAAGAATAATTCAGTTGTGTAATAAGTATCAGTTAGTAATAGCGTATACTCTGTTCAGGAATCACACGAAGAGGACGTATACTTGCTAGGGGCAGGGAGGTACGGGAAGATTTGAGTTAAATTACATAATGGTCAGGTAGAGATTCCCAAATCAGATATTGGATTGGAAGTCATACTCAGGAGCAGATACAGTTTCAGATCTCAATAATTTAAATTATTTAATGATGAGGAGTAGACTGAAGTTTAAGAGATTAATCAGGAAGAATCAGTGCGCAAAGAAATGGGATACGGAAGTATTAAGGAATGACAAGACACGCTTGAAGCTTTGCGGTAATGAATAACTCTGCGAGCTTGAAAAGCTCAGTAGGAAGTTCAACTGAAGAGTAATGGACATCTCTCAAGAGGGCAATTACGAAAATTGGAAAGAAAAACACAGATAGAAGTAAGGTAATTGCGAAGAAACCAGGAGAAATACTTGTTGACAGACGAAAGAAGGAAGTACGAAAGTGATAAGGGAAATTCAGCAATGCAGATATACAAGTCAAGGAATGAAATAAATAGGAAGCGCAGGAAGGTTAAAAAGAAATGGCTGCCAGAAAAACGTAAAGTAACCGAAAAACAAAGATTGTCCAAAAGACTGACTGAGCAATTGAAAAGCACAACGAACTTGGGCGTAATTAAAAGCAAGGACGATAACATTAAAAGTGTAATAGGAATTCTACTGTTGAACGCAGAAGGAAGAGCAGATAGGTGGAAGTAGTACATGAAGTCCACTGTGAGGGGGAGGACTTATCTGATGATGTGACAGAAGAAGAAACAGGAGTCAACCGGGAAGAGATATGGCATACTATCAGAATCAGAATTTGAAAGAGGTTTCGACGACTGCGGCTGTGGGCACATATAACATTCCATTGAAATTTCTAAAATTGTTACGGGAAGTGGCAACAAAATGACTGTTCACATTGGTTTGTAGACTGTATGAGACTGTCAGTATATCATCTGCCTTTCGTAAAAACATAATTCAGATAACGCCCAAGGTCTGCAAGAATCGGCAAGTGCAAAATTCTCCCAAAGTCAGCTTAACAGCTCATGCGTCCAAGCTGCTCACAAGGATAATATAAATATGAATGTAAAAGGATGCCGAGGATCTTAGATGACGATCAGTTTGGTTTTATAAAAGATAAAGGCATGAGAGAGACAGTTCTGAAGTTGTGATTGATAATGGAAGCACGACCAAGAAAAATCAAGACACATTCATTGGATTTGTCCGGAAAATGCGTGCAAGGTGTTCGTAAATCTAAGACAAGTAGGGGGAAGCTACGGGCAAAGACGGGTAATACACAATACGTACAAGAACCGAAACGGAACAGTAATACTGGTAGACGAAGAAAGAAGTGCTCGGGTTAAAAAGGGTGTAAGACAGGGACGTAATCCTCTGCCCATGGTGTTCAATCCGCACATCGAGGAAGCAATGACGGAAATAAAAGAAAGGATCAAGTGTGGGATTAGAGTTCATGGTCCTAGGATATCGATGATAAGATTCTCTGATGACATTGCTGAGCTGAGTGAAAACAAAGAAGAATTACAGAATGTCTTGAATGGAATGAATGGTCTAATGAGTAAAGAATAAACATTGAGAGTAAATCGAAGAAACACGAAAGTAATGGGATGTAGCATGTATGAGAACAGCGAGAAACTTCACATGAGAATCGGTGATCACGAAGTAGAGGAGGATAAGAAATTCTGCTGCATAGGCAGGAAAATAACTTTTGACGGACACACGAAGGAGGACATAAAAAGGCAGACTAGCACTGACAAGTAGGGCATTTCTGATACTGTGTGTCCCTGCCTTTAGATCGTGAACGGACTTTCAGTTTACCTGCAGATATCAGTATTAAATAATGATAGTACCATAACTAGCAAATGGAAAATAATTTTTTGATTTTCACACAATATTGCTGAGTACAATGCAATTACTTTCTCTCATTAAGTCTGGGCAACGTGTACTGAGATGAGTGAAAATTTCTACTGCGGAATTTTCTCTCATTACTTCAGTACAAGTCAAAGGTTGTTGCGAGTATGTGCATTCGGAAGCTGAAAAATAGCTTTAATTGCCTTACTACTATGCAAAAAGAGAATCCAAATTGGAATTACTACATTTCTTTCAACGGGAGTGAGCGCTTATTTTTGTATTTAAGAAATTTTGAATTGGCCGTGTAATGGCGGCGTATAGTTACGCTCTGAGTATATAACAGCAATGCTAGTATTAGCGGATGCTGTTGGGCTATATCCAAGTAAGTGGGATACGGAAGTAGTCAGAAATGACGAGATACGATTGAAGTTCTCTAAGGTTATAGATACAGCAATAAGGAATAGTTCAGTAGGCAGTATAGTCGATGAAGAATGGACATCTCTGAAAAGGGCCCTCACGGAAGTTGGAAAGAAAAACATTGGTACAAAGAAGGCAACTGCGAAGAAAACATGTGTAACAGAAGAGATACTTCAGTTGATCGATGAAAGGAGAAGTACAAAAATGTTCCGGGAAACTCAGGAAAGCAGAAATTCAAGTCGTTGAGGAATGAAATAAATAGGAAGTGCAGGAAAGGCTGTACGAAAAATGTGAAGAAATTGAAAAAGAAATGATTTTCGAAAGGACAGAGTCAGTATACAGGAAAGTCAAAACAACCTTCAGTGACATTAAAAGCAAGGGTGGTAACATTAAGAGTGCAACGGAAATTCCACTTTTAAATGCAAAGGAGAGAGCGGATAGGTGGAAAAAGTACATTGAAAGCTTCTGTGAGGAGGAAGATTTGTCTAATATAATAAAAGAAGAAACAGGAGTCGATTTAAAAGAGATAAGGGATCCAGTATTAGAATCAGAATTTGGAGGATTGGAGGATTTAAGATCAAATAAGGCAGAAGGAATAGATAACATTCCATCAGAATTTCTAAAATTATTGGGGGAAGTGGCAACAAAAAGACGATTTACGTTGGTGTGCAGAATGTATGAGTCAGGCAACATAGCATCTGACTTTCGGAAAAATATCATCCACACAATTTCGAAGATTGCAAGAGCTGACAAGTGCGAGAATTATCGCACAATCAGCTTAACGGGTCATGCATATAACTTGCTGACAATTATAGTATACAGAAGAATGGAAACGAAAGTTCAGGATGTGCTACATGACGAACAATGTGGCTTTAAAATGGGTAAAGGCACCAGAGAGGCGTTTCCTGCGTTGCAGTTGATAATGGAAGCAAGTCACATTCATAGGATTTCTCGACCAGGAAAAAGCATTGGACAATGTAAAATGGTGCAAGATATTCGAAATTTTGAGTAAAATAGGGGTAAGCTATAGGGAGAGACGGGTAATATACAGTACGTACAAGATCCAAGAGGGGATAATAAGAGTGGACGACCAAGAACGAAGTTCTGTTCAATATGTACACCGGAGAAACGGTTATGGAAGTAAATGAAAGGTTCAGGAGTGGAATTAAAGTTCAAGGGGAAAGGATGTCAATGATACGATTCGCTGGTAACATTTCTATCCTGGGTTAAAGTGAAGAAGAATTACAAGATCAGCGGAATGGAATGAACAATCTAATGAGTACAGAATATGGATTGAGAGTAAATCGAAGAAAGACGAAAGTAATTAGTTGTAGCAGAAATGATAACAGCGAGAAACTTAACATCAGAACTGATAGTCACGAAGTATATGAAGTTAAGGAATTCTGCTGTCTAGGCAGTAAAATAACCAGTGAGGGACGAAGCAAAGAGGACATCAAAAGCAGACTAGGAATGGCAAAAAGGGCAATTCTGGCAAAGAGAAGGTTGCTAGTATCAAACATAGGCCTTAATTTCGGGAAGAAATTTCTGAGAATGCACGTTTGGAGTACATCATTGTATGGCAGTGAAACATGGACAGTGGGAAAACGGGAATAGAAGAGAATCGAAGCATTTGAAATGTGGTGCCACAAACGAATGTTGGAAATTTGGTTGACTGAGAAGGTAACCATGGACCATGTCGTTCATGGGGAGGCTTGTGTGCCTCAGCGATACAGATGGCCGTACCGTAGGTGCAACCACAACGGAGGGGTATCTGTTGAGAGGCCAGACAAACGTGTGGTTCCTGAAGAGGGGCAGCAGCCTTTTCAGTAGTTGCAGGGGCAACAGTCTGGATGATTGACTGATCTGGCCTTGTAACACTAACCAAAACGGCCTTGCTGTGCTGGTACTGCGAACGGCTGAAAGCAAGGGGAAACTACGGCCGTAATTTTTCCCGAGGGCATGCAGCTTTACCGTATAGTTGAATGATGATGGCGTCCTCTTGGGTGAAATATTCCGGAGGTAAAATTGTCCCCCATTCGGATCTCCGGGCGGGGACTACTCAGGAGGACGTCGTTAACAGGAGTAAGAAAACTGGCGTTCTACGGATCGGAGCGTGGAATGTCAGATTTCTTAATCGGGCAGCTAGGTTAGAAAATTTAAAAAGGGGAATGGATAGGTCAAAGCTGGATATAGTGGGAATTAGTAAAGTTCGGTGGCAGGAGGAACAAGACTTTTGGTCAGCTGAATACAGGGTTGTAAATACAAAATCAAATAGGGGTAACGCCGGAGTAGGTTTAATAATGAATAAAAAAATAGGAGTGCGGGTAAGCTACTACAAACAGCATAGTGAACGCATTATTGTGGCCAAGATAGATACGAAGCCCATGCCTACCACAGTAGTACAAGTATATATGCCAACTAGCTCTGCAGGTGATGAAGACATTGATGAAATGTATGATGATATAACAGAAATTATTCAGGTAGTGAAGGGAGACGAAAATTTAATAGTCATGGGTGACTGGAATTCGAGAGTAGGAAAAGGGAGAGAGGGAATCATAGTGGGTGAATATGGATTGGGGGAGGGGGGGGGAGAAATGAAAGAGGATGCCGTCTGGTAGAATTTTGCACAGAGCATAACTTAATCATAGCTAACATTTGGTTCAAAAATCATAAACGAAGGTTGTATACATGGAAGAATCCTGGAGATACTAGAAGGTATGAGATAGATTATATAATGGTAAGGCAGAGATTTAGGAACCAGGTTTTGAGTTGTAAGACATTTCCAGGGGCAGATGTGGACTCTGACCACAATCTATTGGTCATGAACTGTAGATTAAAACTGAAGAAACTGCAAAAAGGTGGGAATTTAAGGAGATGGGACCTCGATAAACTGACTAAACCAGAGGTTGTATAGAGTTACAGGCAGAGCATAAGGGAACAATCGAGAGGAATGGGGGAAAGGAATACAGTAGAAGAAGAATGGGTAGCTCTAAGGGATGAAGTAGTGAAGGCAGCAGAGGATCAAGTAGGTAAATAGACGAGGGCTAGTAGAAATCCTTGGGTAACAGAAGAAATATTGAATTTAATTGAAGAAAGGAGAAAATATACGAACGCAGTAAATAAAGCAGGCAAAAAGGAATACAAACGTCTCAAAAATGAGATCGACAGGAAGTGCAAAATGGCTAAGCGGGGTTGGCTAGAGGACAAATGTAAGGATGTAGAGGCTTATCTCACTAGGGGCAAGATAGATACTGCCTACAGGAAAATTAAAGAGACCCGTGGAGAAAAGAGAGCCACTTGTATGAATATCAAGAGCTCAGATGGAAACCCAGTTCTTAGCAAAGAAGGGAAAGCAGAAAGGTGGAAGGAGTATATAGAGGGTCTATGCAAGGGCGATGTACTTGAGGACAATATTATGAAAATGGAAGAGGATGTAGATGAAGATGAAATGGGAGATTCGATACTGCGTGAAGAGTATGACAGAGCACTGAAAGACCTGAGTCGAAACAAGGTTCAAATGGCTCTGAGCACTATGGGACTTAACTGCTAAGGTCATCAGTCCCCTAGAACTTAGAACTAATTAAACCTAACTAACCCAAGGACATCACACACATTCATGCCCGAGGCAGGATTCGAATCTGCGACCGTAGCGGTCGCGCGGTTCCAGAGTGTAGCGCCTAGAACCGCTCGGTCGAAACAATGCCCAGGGAGTAGGCAACATTCCATTGGAACTACTGACGGCCTTTGGAGAGCCAGTCCTGACAAAACTTCATCAACTGGTGAGCAAGATGTATGAGACAAGTGGAATACCCTCATACTTCAAGAAGAATATAATAATTCCCATCCCAAACAAAGCAGGTGTCGACAGATGTGAAAATTACCGAACTATCAGTTTAATAAGTCACAGCCGCAAAATACTAATACTAATGGAAAAAACTGGCAGAAGCCGACCTCGGGGAAGATCAGTTTGGATTCCGTAGAAATGTTGGAACACGTGAGGCAATACTGACCCTAAGATTTATCTTAGAAAATAGATTAAGGAAAGGCAAACCTACGTTTCTAGCATTTGTAGACTTAGAGAAAGCTTTTGACAATGTTGACTGGAATACTCACTTTCTAATTCTGAAGGTGGCAGGGGTAAAATACAGGGAGCGAAAGGCTATTTACTATTAGTACAGAAACCAGATGGCAGTTATAAGAGTCGAGGGGCATAAAAGGGAAGCAGCGGTTGGGAAGGGGGTGAGACAGGGTTGTAGCCTGTCATCGATGATATTCAATCTGTATATTGAGCAAGCAGTAAAGGAAACAAAAGAAGAATTCGGAGTAGGTATTAAAATCCATGGAGAAGAAATAAAATCTTTGAGGTTCGCCGATGACATTGTAATTCTGTCAGAGACAGCAAAGGACTTGGAAGAGCAGTTGAACGGAATGGACAGTGCCTTAAAAGGAGGATATAAGATGAACATCAACAAAAGCAAAACGAGGATAATGGAATGTAGTCGAATTAAAACGGGTGATGCTGAGGGAATTAGATTAGGAAATGAGACACTTAAAGTAGTAAAGGAGTTTTGCAATTTGGGGAGCAAAATAACTGATGATGGTCGCAGTAGAGAGGATATAAAATGTAGACTGGCAATGCAAGGAAAGCGTTTGTGAAGAAGAGAAATTTGTTAACATCGAGTATAGATTTAAGTGTCAGGAAGTCGTTTCTGAAAGTATTTGTATGGAGTGTAGCCATGTATGGAAGTGAAACATGGACGATAAACAGTTTGGACAGGAAGAGAATAGAAGCTTTCGAAATGTGGTGCTACAGAAGAATGCTGAAGATTTGATGGGTACATCACATAACTAATGAGGAGGTATTGAATAGGATTGGGGAGAATTGGAGTTTGTGGCACAACTTGACAAGAAGAAGGGACCGATTGGTAGGATATGTTCTGAGGCATCAAGGGATCATAAATTTAGCATTGGAGGGCAGCGTGGAGGGTAAAAATCGTAGAGGGCGACCAAGAGATGAATACACTAAACAGATTCAGAAGGATGTAGGTTGCAGTAAGTACTGGGAGATGAAGAAGCTTGCACAGGATAGAGTAGCATGGAGAGCTGCATCAAACTAGTCTTAGGACTGAAGACCACAACAACAACGAGAAGGTAAGAAATAAGGAGATTCTCTATAGAATGCGCGAAGAGGGGAAAATATGGAAAATACTGACAAGAACAAAGGACAAGATGGTAGGACATCTGTTAAGACATCACGGAATAACTTCCATTATAGTAGAGGGAGCTGTAGAGAGTGGGAACTATAGAAGGAGACAGCAATTAATTGAGGATGTAAGTTGCAAATGCTACTCTGAGATGAGAAGGTTGGCACAGGAGAGGAATGCGTGGTGGGCTACATCTAACCGGTCAGAAGACTCTAGATTCAAAAACAAAGAGGCATTGTGTCGTGTGAAACAGTGGTTCCTCGGCCACGGCTGTTCCTCTTTTATTATGACTTTGCCATTCACTGTCGTACAGTTTTATGTTTCCTTCATGCCACTGAGACGCACCATTCTATTTTCTTTGGTACTTCTGGTGTTCATAATATTTGCTCCTATCTATTCATTCTTACATTTTTACATTCTAATTCGCTACTTCCGTAGTTAGTTCCAGCCTAATTTAAAAAAAAAACATATCTGAAACCGCATGACTTTCAAGTATTAACTGATTACCTAAGGGTAATGATTTCTGAGATTTTTTCATTCTGTCTCGAGTGTGAAAACAAAGTGACTGTGTAAGCAAACACTTTTTCCCCTTTTGCTTCCAAAACAAGGCAGCAGCCTTACTGATATACGAAGACATTCTACGAGGCCTGTCAACAGTCTAATAACAAGGCACGGACAGATAATAATAGGGGTATTATCTTTGCACTTCCGCTAAAAGTTAAGGAAAGGTAGTGTACTCGATAATGACCAAAAGGCCTTTGTGTGAAGTAATAATCAAAGGCACACGAGAAGAAATGGGGTATGGCGTGAGTGGAAGAACTTAGTAGAGCAAGTTTCAGAGTAAGTGTGATAATCTGTTACAGTAAGACTGAAATAATGTATAACCAACATATCTAAAAGAAAATAAATGGGAATCAACGATGATGTTATACAAGGAGCTTTTAAGTTGTCTTTTATAGTCGAGCTGAATTCTGACTGGACAGCGAAAAGTATACAAAAGTGCGAAAATAGCCAGGAGTCCTTGAGGTAAAAGATGTGTGAATTCCTAAGGGACCAATCTGCTGAGGTCATCGGTCCCTAGACTTACACACTACTTAAACTAACTTATGCTGAGAACAACACACACAATCATGCCCGAGGGAGGACTCGAACCTCCTGCGGGAGGGTCCACGAATCGGTGTAGTGGCACCTCAAAGCACCCGGCCTCTCCGCGCGGCTCCTTGGAGTAAAGTAAATAAGTCTACATTGTAGCTTAACGTAGGTAAATGTGTTGTACTGCTCATTAATAGCGGAAGAAGTCCACTGCTGTACGACTGCAACGTTGGTGACAAATGACTGGAAGTAGTATCAGTCGTAAAATACCCAGGAGCGTCCTAAAGTGGAAAAACCGCACAGACCAAACTGTCGAAAAAGTAGATGCCCGAGTGAGATTCATAGGAAGAATCATAAGGGAATCCACGAAAGAAGTGGCTTGGAAATCACTTGTTCGGTTGATTTTTGAGTTTGCTCGTAAGTATTGAACCTTCATCACATTGGATTAATGGAATAAGACCCAACGAAGAGCAGGACGTTTCGTCATGGGATGGTTTAGTCGGCACGATAGCATTACGGAGATGCTCAGCGAAAGTGGCAGACGTTATAAGAGAGGCGTTGTAACCACGGAGCTGTTCCGTACTGAAATTCCGAGAGAATACATCCCCGGAACAGACGAACAACATGTTACCTACTGTAACTTTGGATATTTTCCCGGCGTATTTCTTCTTCTAATAATTTTCGGTTGTACAATCTGATCCCGTCGACATTCTGCCATTAGATTTCGGCCCAGAGACGCCCCGCCATCTTCAGGTGAGTAGACAACTACTGAAGATAGCCGGACGTCTCTTGGCCGAAATATCGTGACAGAATGTCGACGGGATCCGGCTGCACACCGGAAAATTATTAGAAGATGATAAGTACTTCCTCGCACGTATAGAGGGCAATCAACTGAAAATGAGAGAGACATAAAAAAGTGATCTGTTTATTATTTCAAAATTAATCGCCGTAACAGATAATATATTTATCCCATATAATTATTTATCCCATATAATGTTACTTATTCCATATAATATTTTCAGGAGTGCCACAAGGATCAGTCTTAGGACCACTCTTGTTTTCTTTATATGTCATCGATATTTCGTCGTTTCTGTCCTCCTGTATATATCATTTCTAAGCCGACGACCTCCAGCTCTACCTCAGCGTCAGACCTGAAGATGTAAACACTGCAATCGCTCAGAATGATGATCTGTCTTCAGTAGTGACATGGGCGAAAAACCTGGGGCTTAAACTAAATGCAAAAAAGACGCAAGTAATCTTAATAGCCCATCAGAAATTAATAAGTTCAGATTTCCGCGAACAGCTACCTCCTATTCTGCTCGACGGTACTCCAATACCATATCAAAAAACAGTTAGGAACTTGGGTGTAACTTTGGATGAGCATCTCAACTGGGCGGAGAATACAGTCGCAGTGTGCCGAAAGACGTCTGCTTGTCTCTATGTTCTCAAAAAGTTTCGGAACATATTTCCACAGGACTTGAAACGCCAGCTCGTGCAAGCACTCGTTCTACCGAACCTCCACTATTGTGATGTAATTCAACAAGGCATGAGAAGTGAAAACAAAAGACGGCTAATGGCTCTGAGCACTATGCGACTCAACTTCTGAGGTCATCAGTCGCCTAGAACTTAGAACTAATTAATCCTAACTAACCTAAGGACATCACACACATCCATGCCCGAGGCAGGATTCGAACCTGCGACCGTGGCGGTTCCGCGGTTCCAGACTGAAGCGCCTTTAACCGCACGGCCACACCGGCCGGCAAAAGACGGCTAGAACTAACCATGAATGCCTGTGTGCGTTACACCTGCAACAGTCGCCGATATGATCATGTTAGTGCTGAAATACACTATTGTTAAACCATTGCATTAAAAGGGGGATAGGTCTAATGCTAACAACTACCACCCAATCTCACTTCTGACAGCTTTCTCCAAAATTCTTGAAGAAGTAATGTATTCAAGAGTAGTATCACATATCTGTAAAAATGAAGTACTAACAAAATGCCAGTTTGGTTTTCAGAAAGTCTTTTCGACAGAAAATGCTGTATATGCTTTCACTGATCAAATATTAAATGCATTGAATAAACGAACATCACGCATTGCGAGATTTTGTGATCTCTCAAACGCTTTTGATTGCGTGAATCATGAAATTCTTCTAGATTAGCCCAAGTATTGTGGTATGAGTGGGACAGTGCACAAATGGTTTAATTTATACTTAACTGGAAGAACGCAAAAGGTTGAAATTAACAGTACAGAAAGTCTGCAAAAAACAGCAGGGTCCTCTTACTGGGAAACTGTCAAGAATTATGTCTTGCAGGGTTCAGTCTTCGGTCCCTTATTGTTCTTAATATATATTAACGACTTGCCACTCTATATTCATGAAGATGCAAAGCTAGTACTTTTTGCTAGTGATCCAAGCATAGTAATCACACCCAACAAGCAAGAATCAGCTGAGGTAATTGTAAATAATGTCTTTCACAAAATTATTAAGTGGTTCTCCGCAAATGCACGCTCACTAAATTTTGAAAAAAAAGCAACACAGTATATACAATTCTGTACCGTAAATGGTATAACACCATTGATAAACGTAGACTATGAACAGAAGTTTGTTGCTGAGGCAGAATACTCAAAATTTCTGGGTGTATGCATTGACGAGAAACTGAGGTGGAAGAAACAGATTGATCATCTGCTGAAATGTTAATATTCAGCTACTTATGCTATTAGGGTTATTGCAAATTTTGGTGACAAACATCAGTAAATCAGACTACTACGCCTATTTTCATTAACTGCTTTCATATGGCATCATATTTAGGGGCAATTCGTCATTAAGAGAGAAAGTATTCATTGCACAAAAGCTTCTCATAAGAATAATAGCTGGAGCCCACCCAAGATCATCTTCCAGACATTTATTTAAGGAACTCGCGATATTCACAGTACATTCGCAATACATATATTCACTTGTGAAATTTGTCATTAATAAACTACCCCAATTCAAAAATAACAGCGAAATGCTTAGCTACAACGTTAGAAGAAAGGATAATCTTCACTATTCTGGACTGAATCTCACTTTGACTCAGAAAGGGGTGAATTATGCTGCCACAAAAATCTTTGGTCATTTGCAAATAGTATTAAAAGTCTGACAGATACCCAACCAACATTTAAAAGCAAATTAAAAGAATATCTGAATGACAACTCCTTCTATTCAGTAGATGAATTCTTAGATATGAAGTAGTAACTGTAAAAAATAGAATAAGAAAAGCGTAAGTAAAAAAGAAAAATTAATTGATTATTTCGTGTAAAGAAAGCTAATGTTAAAGTGACACGTTCCACATCATTACGAAATGTCGTATTCATGGTCTATGGAACAAGGATTAATGTATGTGTGTATGTGCAAGACCATCGATGTGATTACCTATGGAACCATGATTGTGCATCTCTTCGTCCGAAGCAAATCGACGACCATCAATGTGTTTCTTCAGGGCTCCAGAAATATGGAAATCGCACGGGGTGAATTAGGGACTATATCGAATATGTGAAAGAGCTTCAAAGTAAAACTTTTGCTCCAAAGTTGAAATAATATTGGGAACATGTGGGCGGGCCACACCCACTTACAGTTTCGATCTCTCCCCATGTGATTTCCATATTTCTACAGCCCTCAAGAAAGACACTCGTGGCCGCCAATTTGCTTCGAATGAAGCAATCATGGTTTCGCAGGCAACCGCAAACATGTTTCCGTGATGGCAGAGACAGCCTTGTCTCAGAGTGGAATAAAAGTACTAACAACTCTGGCGATTACTTTTGAAATAATAAACAGCTCAGTTAATTTTCCAGAATGAGATTTTCACTCTGCAGCGGAGTGTGTGCTGATATGAAACTTCCTGGCACATTAAAACTGTGTGCCCGACCGAGACTGGAACTCGGGACCTTTGCCTTTCGCGGGCAAGTGCTCTACCATCTGAGCTACCGAAGCACGACTCACGCCCAGTCCTCACAGCTTTACTTCTGCCAGTATCTCGTCTCCTACCTTCCAGCTGGGAGGACCGGGCGTCAGTCGTGCTTCGGTAGCTCAGATGGTAGAGCACTTGCCCGCGTAAGGCAAAGATCCCGAGTTCGAGTCTCGGTCCGGCACACACTTTTAATCTGCCAGGAAGTTTCAGTTACTTTTGTTCAGTGTTTGTCGTTTTCGTTTGACTGTCCCTCTTACACATTGCGAAATGACCACAAAAAGAAAATACAAAAAAGTAGAGCAAATGGTGAGGTATAGCAAAAATCATGCTTCCCACAAGCCATTCCTGAATGGTACAGGCAAAGGGGAAATGAAGTGGTCACACACCGAAAGTGGTTTGCGGAGTATAAGTGACGTACAGATACCCACGTTTGCAAAGATACCTGAAGGTGGAGAACGCAATGCGTGCAGCATAGAAGAGGAGGTGTCTATCCAGCAGTGGCAGTCAGATGGTCGTGAAGGTGGTAGTGACGCGCTCGTACCAGAACTCCAGCCAACTGCTATCGTTTCAACAACCAATGACTATAGTCTGATTAAAATTACGCCATAGTTGACACTTCTTGTGTTGGAGGTGTTTTACTTCAACGCTCATCGTCATGCCCGAACAGTTCGTCGCTGCCAAATTGCCACAACAAATGTTCAGTTAACTTTCAGTTCCTTGTCTGGCTTTTCTTTCTTGTGTTTCGATCCTGAATCCTAAGTCTAGCCCTTTTATTTTGCATTTCATTACACATGATAAACTGGCACAAAACAATACGCACACACACACATGATGGTAAGGAAATACGCACATTGCGGGTGAAATATACCGAATTATTAATATTTCTTCCTTTTTTTAATTTTTACCAAGATAATTCTGATAATTATTGTTTTCAATTAACTGGTTTCAATCTAATTTTTTAACTTTTAAGCTTTTGTTGCATCATTTTCATCATCATGCTGACTTTTCCATTTGCTCTTACTTTTCTTCCTATCATCCTTCTTTCTTTTCAAATCTGCTTTGTCGCCTATAACGTGTAAATGAGTCTCAACCAGGGCTGCTCATCGGTTAGTATCGCTTCAGCTTGCGTAGTAAAAGCAAGAAGTTACATTTCGATTTAGCGCTGAACCCGAATTTTTTTTCTGTCTTGCGTTTGCTCGTGCGGGTCATCTTTTATGGCCGCTAGTAAAGCGAGCGTAATCAATGGTTCTGCCACAGGTAGCTGACCACCGTTTTCTAGGTTACATTGCACATCAAAAGGTTGCGGTTGGTTAGGACGCGAACGTAAATTCAGGGCTGCAAAAATGGTTGCTGCCACAGTTCAGTCATTGGTAATTAATTTAA
This sequence comes from Schistocerca americana, assembly GCF_021461395.2. Taxonomy (NCBI): domain Eukaryota; kingdom Metazoa; phylum Arthropoda; class Insecta; order Orthoptera; family Acrididae; genus Schistocerca; species Schistocerca americana. The sequence goes on along the minus strand of NC_060124.1, from coordinate 246,246,248 downwards.
AATCAGCTGTGGACAGACCATCTCGCGTTCCCGCCATACCCGATGGTAGCAGCTTCCAACATTGCTCCGCATTACATGAATAGCATTTCAGCTCTTGTGAAGTGACACACCATGTTTGCGGGTCGCCCTTAACCGAGCGGTAACCGATATGGCAACACCGCAGAACCAAGTGAAAGACGTCAACTGTCAAGCGATTTTAAACGCACTTGCATATGTGGTTTGCATTACTGTGTACGCCTGGACATAGAGACCAATACAATCCACCCCAACCTCAGTACCTCAGGCTAGCAATCATTTGGTTAAATCGAACAGAAAATCATCATTACAGCCGCAGGAGCAGTTATATGGGACGAGAAGGAAGAAATAAATCGCGGAAGAGGGCAGGAGACTTGTCAGCTGGAGCGGATTTGTGGGTCAGCTGACAGGGGGGGGGGGGGGGGGGGTTCCCGCCCCCCGCCCCCCCGGGGAAGACCATCGAGCAGTCTGGGGAAGGAGGGGAGGGCAGACCAGAGCAGTGGGTTGGGACGGCCGACAAATCTTATCACGGCGCGGCTTAAATCTGCGCCGCCAGTTTGCCCGGCTAGGCCATCCCGTCTGTCCCAACATCCAACCTCCACCTTCCTGCTCTCACTGCAGTCATCCGAACGTATCCAGACGTAGCAATGCCAGCTGTACACCAGTGCGGTAGTAGGAACTGACAGTGCGCATAAATTAATTTTTCCATTTTCTAGACGAATCATCGTCATCTTACCATCCTCCTGTGCCGTACAGCTCTAATGAAAGCTAGATCTTGCAGAAGATATACCTCAGGGTGAGAATCGATTGCATTTCTCCGGTGGCAGCCATTACTTTCGACCTGTCAGTGACAGTTTACTTCGGTACTACACATTACACAACAGACTTAATGTAATTATAAATGACAGTGAACAACGCTGAGACCAAATAATCACAATGAGAAATTTTTTTCCCAAATTCGACAATTTTAGAGAAGTGTTGCTGCTGTGTGATGCAGATTACTTATAATGTACAGTAATGGCCATGCACAATTCGTTCTCAATTCCTTTTATTTCCGTAATTTTGTACAGACTGCCACATCTTTTTGCGGTATCTATGTACCACAGCATTTTTGACCTCCATACACCATGGAAATAATTTGTCTATTTTCAATATGAGTTAAAACAACATGGTGTATTTTTCGACAGCTAGTGTTTTAGACCAACCAGTGTGGTTAATAATGATCATTTATTTGCCACTCAGTAGGTTTCTAATCGGAAGCTTCTCCTGCGTTTGTCTGACAACTGGACTTACGAAAAGTGGGAACAACTTATAAATTATCTCGCATTCCGAAAGATACATAGCCCAACTGATATATTAATTAATCTAATCTTTACTCCAGTTACAGAGGCAATTAAATAATGTAACTACAAGTTTATTATAGTACTAAAAATACATTCATGAACCACTCCGCCGGCTGAGGTGGCCGATCGGTTCTAGGCCCTACAGTCTGGAACCGCGCGACAGCTACGGTCGCAAGTTCGAATCCTGTCTCGGGCATGGATGTGTGTGATGTCCGTAGGTTAGTTATGTTTAAGTTGTTCTAAGTTCTAGGGGACTGATGACCTTAGAAGTTGGTCTAGCGGTTCTAGGCGCGCAGTTCGGAACCGCGCGACTGCTACGGTCGCAGGTTCGCATCCTGCCTCGGGCATGGATGTGTGTGATGTCCTTAGGTTAGTTAGGTTTAAGTAGTTATAAGTTCTAGGGGTCTGATGACCTCAGAAGTCAAGTCCCATAGTGCTCAGAGCCATTTGAACCATTTTGAACCTTAGAAGTTAAGTCCCATAGTGCTCAGAGCCATTTGAACCGTTTGAACCACTCCTTTATGATCATTCATACAATGAAAGCCTTCACGGCCAAAAGTCTTTGTGAAATTTCCTGGCTGATTAAAACTGTGTGCTGGACCGAGACTCTAACTCGGGACCTTTGCCTTTCGCAAGCAAGTGCTCTAGGAGACGAGGTACTGGCGCAAGTTAAGCTGTGAGAAACGGGCGAGAGTCGTCCTTGGGTAGCTCGGACGATAGAGCACTTGCCGGCGAAAGGCAAAGGTCCCGCGTTCGAGTCACGGTGCAGCACACATTTCTTATCTGTCAGGAAGAAACATCAGCACACACTCTGCTGCAGTGTTAAAATATCATTCAGAAAAGTCTTCCTGTTCGTACGGCCGTGGTCCAAGAAACTTTTCAGTCCCTGAAGTTGCTCCTAGCGATACTGAGACTGTCGGCAGTTACGTACGTCTTTTTGTCATACTTGTAAGAAAGTGAACCAGTAATTCGTATGTAGTAGTCCCACGCCACCATATCCCAGAGCAGTCAAAGAACTCACCGCTATACCAAACGGTTGTAGTTTCGTTGGATCACAACGAACGGCCATAAGAAATGAGACCTAAGTTTGAAATTTGTTTTACCGCTTGGTTCTGTATGTGTGTTCCACATGTGTTTTTGACAATTTCTGTGGTATTATTTTTGATCTTTTGAATTAATGTGTCCTGTTCCATGTATAACCATGTCTGAGACATAATAGGAAATTTTTGTAACTGACCTTGACAATTTCAGATGCAGCAGACTGAGCGCCTGTTTCTCAGTGTCAGCTAACTAACGTCATTACTGAGTGAAAAAGCAGTTCCAGTAGCCGCACCGAAATTTCGCTCATGCGACAGCCGAGAAGAAAAATGGTCAGGCTCTCAGAATCTCACTTTATAGCTCACAATTAAACAGGTACGGTGCGCAGTCCTTCCTTTTTATCGATGGTGGGACCCGATGTACATCGTCTGTGTGTCAAACCCTTTCCAGAGACTAGTCCTGAATCGTCAGGAATGCTGCTCAACGAACTTTATGACAGTGAGGATCATGTTGCAGGAGCAAGGTTTAAGACTTTCCTAAGAATTTTTAGCATATTGCAGCCCCGTCAGCGACTATGATAGACTAATATTTTGAAAAATCAGCCTCAGTTACGCAAATATTCTAGCCTTCAGCAGGTTTCGGCTAAATTAATCTAGCCTTCTTCAGAAGCATAAAATTATTATAACATGACAGAGTAAGGCACAGTCAACATTAAAATTAAAACCTATAGTATCGTGGTACCATTGTAAGACGTGTATATTTCTATTGTCTATTGTCAAACCACAAGTTATGAAAGATGTTTATGGTTCAAATGGCTCTGAGCACTATGCGACTTAATTGCTGAGGTCATCAGTCGCCTAGAACTTAGAACTAATTAAACGTAACTAACCTAAGGATATCACACACATCCATGCCCGAGGCAGGATTCGAACCTGCGACCGTAGCGGTCGCTCGGTTCCAGACTGTAGCGCCTAAAACCGCATGGCCACTCCAGCCGGTAAAGATGTTTATATTTTATTAATGGGATTAAATGGGAATAATTCATACTTGCCATGTTGAAAATAATTGTGGTAGCAGGGAATGTCTGCACCAAAGTATTGCTGGTAGGAGAGACCGCACATTGATATAATTTTAAAAAGGGCGGGAGAGACCGCGTATGGATACGTTTTAAGAAAAGAGCGGGAAAGACCGCGCATTGATACATTTTGTAATAGTAGCGGGGATTGTCTGGACCAGAAAGCATTGTTGGTGGTAGAGATCGCTCTTTAGCGTTCTTAGGAAGTCAGTAGTAAGCGAGGTGTGAAGCGAGTTGGTAGCAGGTCTGAAGCGAGAGGTTGAGAGGAGCGGTGTGCCTGCCAGCCACTAGCTATGATTTACAATAAATTATAAACGGATGTACAGAGACATCAGCTAACTATTATCATAATAGGAACTAATATTATTGAATTATTTTTTTGAGAAACTCAAGACTACTGAAGGAATGTTTGCGCAATGCTAGTTGTAAGATTATTGTAAAAAGTAAGTCCCCTTTGAACGTTTGTAAAATCATTTCATTTAGAATATAATTAATTTTTACCAGCAAATATTGCATTATTGATTATAATCCATCCCAAAAACCTTCAACGTAAAACTTTGCAAAATTTTATTGTTGTCAAGAAAAAGTTTAACTATGAATTACGTAACGTCAGTCAAATTAATTAAAGAATAACGTCAGCTTTGGTAATAAATACAGCCACTTATTATGACAGACCACCAGCAGCTAATAAAGTATAGTAAAACAGAGTAAGTATATTCATGTCGCAGTCCGATGTAGCAGTCAGATGGCGATTCTGTAACAGTAAAAAAGGTAAGGAACAGTTTTGGGTTATTGCCGATAACGACTAAGGGCCACGACGACGACACATTCTATGTTTCGTCGAAATAATCATAAAATCACCTTTAATAAGCAGCAATTAAATTTGTATGCGAAGACTGAGAAAGTGAATATATTTCAAAGGGAAGATTTCATTTGTTATTATTAAGCAAGAGATAGAAATCCTAAGGGAAGGTTTCATAGGTTATTGTAGAAGAGAAGGTTGCGTAACAAAAGAGATATAGAGGAGACCGGAAGGTTTCACCATGTCGAATTAAAACTACTTAACTGTAGTCCAGCCAGGCATCTCTTCAACACGCGATCGGTCGGCAGCGGCAAACACTTTGGCACTGACCGTTACACGCGGAATTGCACTCAGCACGTAGCTACTCGTGCGCGTGCGCGTACGGAGAGTCAAGGCCGTATATCAGTGGCTGTCTGTATATCGGGTGTTGGGAGCTGATAACTATAATTGTAAGCTAACTAAGTATTATGTAGGTGAAGTCCCTATGTGTATTAATTATACGCAAATTGTATTAAATATTAGGAAATCTAATTGGTTGGGTATATAAAGGATAACCTTTACGACTTCAAGCACATATGGTCATCGTGTAAAGTATCCCCACCGAAACATGCCTAATAGCGATCACCTTGCTTGTCCTACTCATCTAAACCTTAATCATTATCTATAATTTAATTAGGGTGTAACTGGGCGTACAACGCGATTGTCATTAAATTTAACTAGTATTGACAGACATAGGTCAAGCGTCTTAATTAAAGTGTGACGGAGGGTACAACGTCTCCGTCACCACGCTTACGTGCTATTGACCGACATAGGTCAAGTATACTAAAACATAGTCTGCGATTTACGTTAGACGGAAAATATTTTCTAGATGTAACATTGTGAGTAACGCAATACACGCGTAACGTTATCGTTATCATTACAAGGGAATAATTTAGAGCACCTAAGTTATACTTTACTTTGCTGCATAATTGTTAAATTCATCTACGCTAATGCTCATAAGAGGCTTTCAACCTAATTGCTTTCCTATGGACTATCGTCTCAGTTGTGCGACTGTATTTGTGATTTCCTGTCTGAAAGGTCTCAGTTTGCAGTAACTGATGGGATGCCACCTAGTGAAACGGAAGTGATGAGAGGGATTTCACAAATAAAGTGAAGTGGACCACTGATCGTGACCGGGCCAAATATCTCACGAAATAACCATCAAACGAAAAAACTACAAAGAACGAAACTTGTCTAGCTTGAAGGGAGAAACCAGATGGCGCTATGATTGCCCCGCTAGATTGCGCTACCATTGGTCAAACGGATGTCAACTGCGTTTTTTTAAATAGGAACCCCCATTTTTATTATATATTCGTATAGTACGTAAATGAATATGAATGTTTTAGTTGGACCACTTTTTTCGCTTTGTGGTAGATGGCGCTGTAATAGTCACAAACATATGGCTTACAATTTTAGACGGGCAGTTGGTAACAGGTAGGTTTTTTAAATTAAAATACAGAACGTAGGTACGTTTGAATATTTTGTTTCGGTTGTTCCAATGTGATACATGTACCTTTGTGAACGCATGCTGTTACAGCGTGATTACCTGTAAATACCACATTAATGCAATAAATGCTCAAAATGATGTCCGTCAACCTCATTGCCTTTCGCAATATGTGTAACGACATCCCTCCCAACAGCGAGTAGTTCGCCTTCCGTAATGTTCGCACATGCATCGACAATGCGCTGAGGCATGTTGTCAGGCGTTGTCGATGGATCACAATGGCAAATATCCTTCAACTTTCCCCACAGAAAAAAATCCGGGGACGTCAGATCCGGTGAACGACCAATCCACCTGTCATGAAATACGCTATTCAGTACCGCTTCAACCGCACACGAGCTATGTGCCGGCCATCCATCATGTTGGAAGTACATCGCCATTTTGTCATGAAGTGAAACATCTTGTAGTAACATCGGTAGAACATTACGTAGGAAATCAGCATACATTTCACGACTTAGATTGCCATCGATAAAACGTGGGCCAATTATCCTTCCTCCCATAATGCCGCACCATACACTAACCCGCCAAGGTCGCTGATGTTCCACTTGTCGGAACCATCTTGGATTTACTGTTGCCCAATAGTGCATATTATGCTGGTTTACGTTACCGCTTTTGGTGAATGACTCCACGTCGCTAAATAAAACGCGTGCTAAAAATCTGTCATCGTCCCGCAATTTCTCTTGTGCCCAGTGGCAGAACTGTACACGACGTTCAAAGTCGTCGCCATGCAATTACTGGTGCATAGAAATATGGAACGGGTGCAATCGACGTTGATGTAGCATTTTCAACACCGACGTTTTTGAGATTCCCGATTCTCACACAATTTGTCTGCTACTGATGTGCGGATTAGCCGCGACAGCAGCTAAAATACCTACTTGGGCATCATCATTTGTTGCAGGTCGTGGTTGACGTTTCACATGTGGCTGAACACTTCCTGTTTCCTTAAATAACGTAATTATCTGCCGAACGGTCCGGATACTTGGATGGTGTCGTCCACGATACCGAGCAGCATACATAGCAGACGCCCATTGGGCATTTTGATCACAATAGCCATACATCAACACGATATCGACCTATTCCGCAGTTGGTAAACGGTCCATTTTAACACGGGTAATGTATCACGAAGAAAACACCGTCCGCACTAGCGGAATGTTACGCGATACCACGTACTTATACGTTTGTGACTATTACAGCGCTTATTTCTTGAGATATTTGGCCCGGTCACGATCAATGGACCACCCTGTATAATCTATTTAGCAGATAATCAGAATATTTCACTTATATTTGTGCCAGGTAATGCTGCGGTCTAGTGAATTTCTCAGGAGAGCAAAGAGAACTGAACTGCAAGGTGATGTGGATAATGTATCTTCATGGTGGCAAACGTGACAATTGACCCGAAACAATGAAATATATGAGGTTCTCCACATGATTACTAAGACGGTTTCGTCAAGCTTGGAGAAATCGGTAAGCAAAAGAAGACTGAGGTTTATAGATCTAACAATAGTCATAGGGGTTACAAATGTAAACAACATAACTGGAAAAATCACATGTTATGGCGAAGATCAAACAAATGTTGGGCTATTGAGACAACCCTTAGACGATTCAAGAAGTGTACTAACGAGGCTCCCACCACTACGGTTGTTCGACTTCTTCTGGAATATTGCCGATGGGATTGATGGAGGACATCGAAAACGTCGAAGCAAGGCAGCTGATTTTGTAGTACATCGAATTAGGGCAGAGACTGTCGCGAATATTTTTCTTTTTTTTCCCTTCAGGTTGGAGCGGTAAAGGGGGCAGGGAGATGAGTTGGGGAGGCAATATTAAAACAAACGCTTTTTCGCTGTGGTAAATTATTTCCACGAAATTGCAACCTCGATCTTTTTCCTATGAAAGCAGACAGTTCTTGTTGCCAGAGCCATATAAAGGGTGATATTAAAAACCGCACATAAAGATTTTGGTGTTCGTTTTTCTCGAGCTTCGTGCGTGGGAGAAACGGTCATCAGTCTTCTGACTGGTTTGATGCGGCCCGCCACGAATTCCTCTCCTATGCCAACATCTTCTTCCCAGAGTAGCTCTTACAACCTACGTCCTCTATTATGAAATTTTTACTCTACAGCGGAGTGTGCGCTGATATGAAACTTCCTGGCAGATTAAAACGGTGTGCTGGACCGAGACTCGAACTCGGGACCTTTGCCTTTCGCGGGCAAGTGCTCTACCAACTGAGCTACCCAAGCTCGACACACGCCCCGTCCTCACAGCTTTAATTCCGGCAGTACCTCGTCTCCTACCTTCCAGACTTAACAGAAGCTCTCCTGCGAACCTTGCAGAACTACGTCCTCTATTATTTGCTGGATGTATTCCAATATCTGTCTTCCTTTACAAGTTTTGCCTTCTACAGCTCCCTCTAGTACCATGAAAGTCATTCTGTGATGTCTTAGCAGATGTCCTGTCATCCTGTCCCTTCTCCTTGTCAGTATTTTCCACATATTTCTTTCCTCTCCGAATCTGTGCAGAATCACCTCATACCTCATCTTATCAGTCCACTGAATTTTCAGCACCCGTCTACAGCACCACATCTCAAATACACACACCAAAAAATCTTTTGCATCACCCCGGTTCCCACAACTCCTGAAGATAGACTCTGACTGTAGATATTGTGTCACAGACACGGTCCCTTTGACGCTTTAGATAAATCACTCAACTCGGCCAAAGATGTAAACAACTGTGCGTGCGCAGCACCTATTGGACGGGAGGGGGTTGCAGTCATTCCACCAGGAAGGAGATACACGACTCGTGTTGTCTGTAGTTCAGCCACGCGTAGACGGTCACTACCGTGGTTCGATCGCGTCCGCATTGTTAGTTTGTGTCAGGAGGTGGTCTCAACAAGGGAAGTGTCCAGGTGTCTCGGAGTAAACCAAATCGATGTTGTTCGGACATAGAGAAGATACAGAGAGATAGGAAGTGTCGATGACATGCCTCGTTCAGGCCGCCGAAGGGCTACTACTGCAGTGGATGACCGCTAACTACGGACTGCGGCTCGGAGGAGCCCTGACAGCAACGCCACCAAGTTGAATAGTGCTTTCCGTGCAGCCACAGGACGTCGTGTTACGACTCAAACTGTGCGCATATGTTGCATGATGCGCAACTTCACTCCCGACGTCCATGGCGAGGTCCATCTTTGCAACCACGACACCATGCAGCGCGGTACAGGTGGGCTCAACAACATGTTCGAACGCAACCCGATCAGCCTGAACGCCTTAGAGACACTGTCCAGCGACTCCAGCGAGGTGGAGGTTCCCTGCTGTTTTGGGGCGGCATTATATGAGGCCCATATACGCAGCTGATGATCATGGAAGGCGCCGTCTCGGATGTACGATACGTGAATGCCGTCATCCCATAGTGCAACCATACCGGCAGCATAATAGCGAGTCATTCGTCTTCATGGACGACAATTCGCGCCCCATCGTGCACATCTTGTTAATGACTTCCTTCAGGATAACGACATCGCTCGACTAGAGCGGCCAGCATGTTCTTCAAGTATGAACCCTATTGAACATGCCTTTGATACATTGAAAAGGGCTGTTTGTGGATGATGTGACCCACCAACTACTCTGAGGGATCTACGCCGAATCGCCGTTGAGGAATGGGACAATCTGGACCAACGGTGCCTTGATGAACTTGTGGATAGTATGCCACGACGAATACAGGCTTGCATCAATGCAAGAGGACGTGTTACTGGGTATTAGATGTACCGGTGTGTACAGCAATCTGGACCACCACCTATGAAGGGTTCACAGTATGGTGCTACAACATGCAATGTATGGTTTTCATGAGCAATAAAAAGGGCGGAAATGATATTTGTGTTGATCTCTATTTCAATTTTCTGTACGGGTTCCGGAACTCTTTGAGGCGAGGTAATGCAAAACAGTTTTTGATGCGTGTACTTTGAGTTTCTTCTGTTCCGATTATGCCACAGTCCACGTTTCACTACCACACAATGCTGTGCTCCAAACGTACGTTCTCAGAAATATCTTCCTCTAATCAAGGCCTGTGTTTGATACTAGTAGACTTCTCTTGTCCAGAGACGTCCTTTTTGCCAGTGCTACTCTGCTTCTGATGACCTACTTGCTCCGTTTGTCATTGGTTATGTTGTTGCCTAGGTAGCAGAATTCCTTAACTTCATTTGCTTCGTGACCTCCAATCTTGATGTTAAGTTTCTCGTTGCTCTCATTTCTGCTTCTTCTCTTTATTTTCGTCTTTCTTCGATTTACTCTCCATCAATATTGTGCAAATTCATTAGACTGTCCATTCCATTCAGCATATCATGTAATTCTTCTTCACTTTCACTCAGGATTGCAATGTCATCAGCGAATCGTATCACTGATATCCTTTCCCCTTGACTTTTAATTTCACTCCTGAATCTTTCTTTTATTTCCGTCGTGGCTTCTTCGATGCACAGATGGAACAGCAGCGGCGAAAGTCTACATTTCTGTCTAACAGCCTTTTTAATGTAAGAACTTCGTTTTTAGTCACCCACTCTTGTTATACCCTCTGGGCTCTGGCACATATTGTATGTTACCCGCTTCTACCTATAGCTCACCTCTATTGTTCTTAGAGTTTCGAACATCTTGCACCACTTTACATTGTCGAACGCTTTTTCCAGGCCGACGTGTCTTGATTTTTCATTAGTCCTGCCTCCATTATCACCCGCAACGTCAAAATTGTCTCTCTGGTGCCTTTACCTTTCCTAAAGCCATAGTGCTCATCATCTACCACATTCTCAATTTTCTTTTTCATTCTTCTGTATGTTGTTCTTGTCATCAACTTGCTGAGAGCTGTTAAGCTGATTGTGCGATAATTCTCGTACTTGTCAGCTCTTGCAGTCTTCGGAATTGTGTGGATAATATTTTTCCGAAAGTCAGATGGTAATTGCCAGACGCATGCTTTATACACACCAAGGTGAATATTCGTTTTTTGCCATTTCCCGAGTGATTTTAGAAATTCGGATGGAATTTTATCTATCCCTTCTGCCTCATTTGATCTTAAGTTCTCCAAAGCTCTCTTAAATTCTGACTGTAATACTTGATTCTCTATCTCTTCTATATCGGCTCCTGTTTCTTCTTCTATCACATCAGAAAAATCCGCTCATAGAGGCCTTCAGTGTAGTCTTTTGAGCTATCCGCTCTCTTCCACAGCCGGCCGAAGTGGTCGAGCGGTTTTAGGCGCTTCAGTCTGGAACCGCACGACCGCTACGGTCGCAGGTTCGAATCCTGCCTCGGGCATGGATGTGTGTGTTGTCCTTAGATTAGTTAGGTTTAAGTAGTTCTAAGTTCTAGGGGACTGATGACCTGAGATGTTAAGTCCCATAGTCCTCAGAGCCATTTGAACCATTTTTTTCTCTTCCACATTTAACAGTGGAACTGCTTAATGTTACCACCCTTGCATTTAATTTCACCGAAGACTGTTCCTTCTTTCCTATATGCTGTGTCAGTTCTTCCCACAATGTCGTGGCTCACGGCTGATTCTTGCGTCTTTAGGGCCAGTTTCCCACCCCAAGGACAAGAGAGTGCTCTGAACCTCTGCCCACTCCTCCGCCCTCTTTGATAAGGCCGTTGGCGGAATAATAGTAACTTCTTATTTCGGGAGTCTCCGGCTGCCAATACTGATTGTTGATCAAGATTTAGGCGGTGCTGGGTTTCGAACCCCGGGGCCGAGGACGTATTAATTACTTATCAGAGTTGCTACCCCTAGACCACGGGTGCAATGTCCTCTTTACCAAATATTTAACTTTGACTAACAGAATAATCTTTTATCATTACGATGTAAATGAAGTGCCTCAACGTAACGTAATTTCCGTCGTGCTGCACTTGCTGTTTCAGAAACACTGAGTACACTTTATAAGTGGTCAAAATGTGAGTGATATACTACCTATACGTAATTATTTGGCTGGATTGCCATCAGAACTGTGTACTATCACAATTAACTTAGTTATCCTGGTAAAATACGTATTTTCTTAAGGTGAGAGCTATTGTAGAGTGCATAAAAGAAAGAGAAGCTTCCTGCTTAGTGCGATTTCTAGCTAGTTGAAATATTTTCTGATAGGTTCAACAGGAACGTATTCCTTAACTTATTTTTAGTTAAATATTTGAATGAAACGTTAAAAGTAGATGTGTCTGCTCATGTTATAGCAAAATAGCTCTAGCAGCGTTAATTTATATTACAGACTAGGGCAGGGTGGATGAATTGTTTGACACTTCAAGAGGTGAGCGTGGCTTTACGGCCTGAGCCTGTACTAGCCGTGGCTCGCAATCCATTGGCCAGCCAGGCTGCATTACTGAGGGGCTGACCGGCCAGCTGCAGCGCCTGTTTCTGAGGCGAGGCTGCGAGGCCAACAGCAGCCCCCCCCCCCCCCAAACCCCAAACAGGCTTTTTTTTACTCGGGACAGCGCGAATGCAATCCCGATTACCAAAAATTATGCGCCCAAGTTATCCGCATATTTTTCTTGCATTTATTTATGAACATGACATCATTACAACAATACATGTACAGAAAAATGTAATTGTGAATAGCTGGTCAATATTTCACATGATAGAAATCCTTTAAGAGCAGAAATAAATACAACTGACATGTGTGACAAGTTATTTACAGAATGCTCTTAGTAAAAATTCTAAAACAGATCAGTATGTGTAGTGAAATGTATACAAAATGTAAATAAGCGCATCAGGTAAGAAACTAATAGAAAATGAGAAACACAAATGAGGAAAGGGAAACCAAAGGGATACTTCTAGCCGGCCGGACTGGCCGATCGGTTCTAGGCGCTACAGTCTGAAACCGCGCTGTCGCTACGGTCGCAGGTTCGAATCCTGCCTCGGGCATGGATGTGTGTGATGTCCTTAGGTTAGTTAGGTTTAAGTAGTTGTAAGTTCTAGGGGAAGTCCCATAGTGCTCAGAGCCACTTGAACCATTTGATACTTCTAGCGAAAGTATTCACTGTAAGGGAAGCGTCCTCTGATATCTGTACCATAACGCAACTGATAAAGTGTTGGCAAAATGTTCGCGGTACTCTGGTGAAAGGTGGAATCGTTGATGACATTCCCAACAGTAGGCCATGTACTGCACGGCATCACTGAGTTGTAACTCAAAAATAGCGTAGGCAGTGTGTCCCAGTAGCCAGTCCACGGCGTTGCACTTCGTTTTTGGGTACAGTTTAAGGTCATGAAAGAGAATCCATATTGATGCCACACTGGAAGGAGCAGTCTGGTTGATGAGCCCCACCATCTATCGGCAGAACTCCCACACTCCCCACACGTAGCGGCTCGGCGTCGGCAGCTCCACACTGGCTGCGCTCGTTCGTCTGGCTGACGTGAATGTCTGCTACACGCTGCTTCGTTGGAAAGGTGTCATTGACGACTCGGTACCACAACGAACATATGTCCGATGGCAGGAATGGATTGTTAGTATTAGCCCATACCTGCTTTTAGACGACCGTTGGCGTCCGTATTTACAGTTTGTGCGCTGGTGGACACCCTAGGAGAGCTTCATAGATCCGGCGAGCCGACGTATTCCGATCTGTAGCCGCCTCCAAGACGTAACTGCGTGCGAGATAAAATTCCCTGAAGTAGGACATCTTGAAGGGAATGTCCACTACTGAAACTGGAGCGCATTTTGACTGAGGCTGGTATGGGGCAGCATGGCCACAGTGCTTGGCTCTGCGTTTGCGTCTGCCACTCCCTCTTGTGACGCAAATATTTTTATTTCGTCTCCTGGCATCAGTACAAGAACGGCAAGCAGAAATATGCAACAGACTGTCTGTTGGAATGCTACACTGCGAGGGACCACTTCGAGATTGAGTCATCGCTCTTACCGAAGAAGGTTTATGTTCCAACAGTGAAGCTGGCAGAAGGTATGGACCGCCACATACCACTGCAACGAGATGGTGGGGGAACTACTTTGATAGAGTCACTATCCATCGAGCTCCTGTCTTAAGTAGGAAGAGAGTGAGCTTATAGCAGGAGGGCAGGGAAGTAATGTCTAAGAGGAGAGAAAATCCATTTATGAATGCGAAGTAGCTGCGGCGAGAGACCAACTCCAGTGACATGACTGCTGAAGGATGAAGGACGCTGGACTGCACGCACGACAATCTGCCATGAAACAAGAGCTCAGCCAAGACAATGTTTTATACTGTCTGGCATTTGTCGAGTTCCATCTGAGAAGAAGGCGTTTTCCACTAGTAATGACGGTCCAGGAGTTGTTTTCAGGCAGAGAGGAGCTCGCCGTCGAAGCGATTATAGTACCTCGACGGGAAGAAGTGGGCGGCTACCTCTCTCCTAGAGGCGATGGATTTCTGCCACAGGAGGAAGGATTCTTCACGGGATAGGAGGAACTCTGGACAGCGAACAGAACGCCTACATATTGGAAAATGTGATGCGTCCGTCAGTGTGAATGCTGTGCAGAGAAGGGGACATCGCAAGAGGACCATTCCCCTGTTCATAGGTCTGCAATACACCCTCTGTCTCCATAAATAATGGAAATGATTTTGTCTTAGATTTATTTATTCTTACCTTCTCCTCCATTCTCTCTCTCCCTCTCTCTCGCCTCTCTTACATTATCACCTCAGTTGCCCTTCTGCTCCATTGTCCCACAATATTATAAACAAATCTAGCGGTTGCCTTTGAAACTAGACATTCTCGCTTAACTTCTGCAATCTTTACTGTCCTCTATCATTCCTCTCAAATACTATGAAACCGTTTTCTTTTATATTACCCGATCTATAAGTTAGTCTTCTTTCTGAAATCTATCCTTCCTGTTCCGTGTTCTAAGATAAAACGAACTGTGGCATGCATACGCTCGAGTAAGGAATACTTTGGAAGCTTTTCACCCTTTTTCATTTTTGCACTTCTGCACTCCTATCGATTCGTGGATCCCTCCCTCCTTTCTGCTAACCATCCCTTGACATCTGCGTAAATATCTACATCACTACTCTACAATTGACAGTTGGGTGCTAGGCAGGGATTCTTTGAATCACTGTCACATTATTTCTCTACCCTTCCACTCTCAAAAAACGCGTGGGCATTATGAACTACTATGCCTTACCGTACCGTGCAAGCACTGACGACTCTTGTCACAATGGTCGTGCCTCCTATGCATGTCCGGATAAACAAAATATCGTAACACCCAGCGGAGGCGGTTGGCGATTGGAATTTAATGAAAACACCTTACCATAATGTAAAATGAATAGTGCAAAACCTGTTGACCTTCTTTGCAATTTTTGCATATCTTCCATCAGTCCCACAGCGTAAAAATCCAGTGCCACGCAGGAATACTCACGAAGAGGACATCTAGATATAAAGCGCGGTCTTTGAGTTTCCATCCCTACAACATTTTCCATGCGACGGTTCCAAGTTAAGTTGTTCATGATCGTATCTGCAAGATATTTAGTTGAATCGACGACCTTTAAAAGTGACTGATTTATCGTGTAAGTGAACTTTAACGGAAATGGTTCGTGATTCATGTGGAGAACCTCACACATTTTATTGTTTAGGGTCAATCACAAATCCAGTAGCAGAACTGAGATGATTGTCCATAGGAAAACAATGTGGTGTGGACCCCATTATGAACAATGATATCATAAGCCTTTTTCGAACTCTGTAAATATGCAATTAATTTGAGAGCTTTTGCCCACAGTACATCGTGTGAATAAAATTCCAGCTTTGTCTCACAAGAGTCATGCTCTCTAAATCCCTGCTGGATTGATTTCAAGAAGCAATATATTTGAGGGTGTTTCAAATGGCTCTAAGCACTATTGGACTTAACATCTGAGGTCATCAGTCCCCTGGACTTAGAACTACTTAAACCTAACTAACCTAAGGACATCACACACATCCATGCCCGAGGCAGGATTCGAAATTGCGACCGTAGCAGCGGCGCGGTTCCGGACTGAAGCGCCTAGAACCACTCGGCCAAAGGGGCCGGCTGAAGGTGTTTCATAACGCTGGAACAAAATATTTGTTCACATGTCGGGCTCCACGTCGATGTCAATGAAATAGATCTGTAACTCTGTGGATTACGTTTATTTTCTTTCATATGTATTGCGGTGGTCTGAGGAACTTTCCATTCTTCTCCCTCACCATAGTAGAACATTCCTTTTGACATCGTAGGAGAACTAATTAAGGCACCGCATCGTTAATGAATAGGAATCACTCCTAAATTGTTAGTCCAGTAAAGAAAGACATTGTCTGTAGAAAAGTAATCGTCCTGCTACGGTTATGATGGGATCATGACAAAATAGTGCAACATGTCTGGTGACGCTGTTATAGTTTTGTTACTTCCTGGAATGACAGAATGGTCTTGCAAGATTCACATGATACATTCATGGTATACCAATCAAATGATCTGAATGAATTCCACTTTGGTGTGTCATCGACATACCAAATATATGTATAGAGACACGGGGATTACTTTCACGCAGCAATTACAACTAACCTCGACTCCATTGCAAATTATCTGTATGATACATCACAAGGGCAATAAGGACGCGATAAACGCTGCAATTTGTCGCTTGCTTTCTGCAAATGTCAGCGCACTGTGAAGAGACAGTAGCTCTCACTTCCAAACTGCCGCGAGAGTAACACGTTACATCCTCTGTGACAGAGCTACAATTAGCTGTAACGAATTCAGTACGGCATCTCTAGAAATTTTGTCATCATAAGATGTCTCGCTGTGTTCAATAACCAGTAGATGTAAACGAAAGAAATATAAAGTACCGCAGATCTGCTAGTGAACATACACAAATCTGTTAATGAAATCGTATCACTGAATATATTCACTGTGGTTCATTCAGCAATCACTCTCACAGCCACATTGCTGTGTTTACGTTGCAGGTCGGTAAAGCTACTTGAGTACGACAAAAGAAATTGATCGTTATATGCTATTTGGATGAAACAAAAGTTATATTAGTGTTGTGCATATTAATAACGTTTTCCATAAGGTTATTGAACAAAATAGACACAAATATCAGAGAAATTGTCAAAAATACGAGTATTCCACCTCGTTATCGAAAACCGTCTGATGATGAGCAGGTAGGTTTTCGATCTCACAGATGTAGCGACATGGTGACACTGAGTGCAGCCACTCAAACCGCAAAAACCAAAACAAAACAAAAGTTTTCTTGGTGTTTGATCGATAAGGGACGAGAAGGGTAAACACATGCGGGTGCTAGATTAGAAGACATGCGGTAGGTGTGCTTGCAGGCTAAGCTCCTTGGTTCTGTCTTTGAGGTCGCATTTGTTACTCTGTCACTGTAAGGCATCTCATTCGTTGGCAACAAATTTCAACTGCGAAGGGCACATCCCTGTGTAGCAATCCGTAGCACAAAACACCCTCTTTTTGGCACCAGATGTGCCAACTGCGTTGGCTACCATCGACAAGCTTCTGTCTAATGCTCGAACTTGCGGTGACGTCGGGGCGCCAATGACGAGACCTGCGACACCTTTCGTGCCACTGGAATCCCCTGATGACCCGGACTTCGCTGTGGCTTCCGATACGCAACATCTGACTGGTCTGTCCTCACTCCAGAGTGGGTGGCAGACAGTGGTGGGTTCGCGTGTCACTTGGTAGCAGGCGAAAGAGGGAGCAGGCCTTGCGCCTGGCTCCCTACGTCCTAACAACAGGTACAAAGTGAAGATAAGTCTGAGCCAGCACGTGACGCCTCTCCCGCTGGACCAGCGCGCGATTTTCCTGCCCAGGCCGGACAAGTACAGAGGGTGGGTATGCTTGTCATTGGAAGTTCCAATGTTAGGCGGGTGGTGGAGCCACTCAGGGAGATAGCAGGCAAGGTGGTAAAGAATTGCTGTGTGCATTCGGTATGTTTGCCGGGAGGTATAACCCGTGATGTGGAGGAGGCCCTGCCGGCGGCTATCGAGCGCACTGTGTGCAACAGGCTGCATGTAGTGGCACATGTCGGCAGGAATGACGCCTTCCGCATGTGTTCTGAGGCCATCCTTGGCTCTTTTAGGTGGCTGGCTGATTTGATGAAGGCAAATAGCAACGCGCGTGGGGTGCAGGCTAAGCTGTCCATTTGTAGCATCGCACCCAGTTGGAGCACAGTGGAAGGTCAAAACCAGAGGCTCAGACGACTCTGCTACGGTATCGGATGCGAATTTCTCGGCCTCCGCTATCGGGTGCAGAATTGTTGGGTTCCCCTTAATAGGTCAGGCGTGCACTACAAGCAGGAAGCGGCTACTGGGGTATCGGAGTACGTGTGGCGTGCACATTGGGCTTTTTTAGGTTAGAGGACACCTCCCTTGGCAGTAAACATGATTTGCCTATTAAATCAGCCACGGCGACCTCAGAGAATCTTGGTCCTCGCAGACCAGAGATAACAAAGATTAACATGATTTTAGTAAACTGCGGTAGCATGCAAGGAGAGGTCCCAGAATTAGTATCGCTTACTGAAGCGTATAATGCACAGATAGTATTGGGAACAGAAAGCTGGTTGAAACCAGACATCAATTACAACGAAAGCTTAAGTGCAGTTTGGCATGTTTATTGTAAGGATAGGTTAGTCGCCAATGGTGGCGGCGTGTTTATTGCAGTAAAAAATTCAATAAAGTCTAGCGAGGTTATCACTGACTCCGAATGTGAATTAATCTGGGTGCAACTGAGTATGAAACAACGGTCAAAAATGGTGATCGGATGCTTTTATAGATCACCTGGGTCAGGATCTGTGGTTTTAGAGTGCTTCACACAGAACGTGCAGAACATCGTTTGTAATTTTCCGGATCATGCCGTTGTACTAGCGGGTGACTTCAACCTGCCAGCTATAGACTGAGATTGTTATCCCATCAAAACTGGTGTCAGAGACAGGGATTCGTGTGGGATTGTTCCGGATGTCCTGTCCGAAAATTATCTTGAGCAGATATTTAGAGAACCAACTCGCGAGGGTAATGCCTTAGACCTACTGGTGACAAACACACCGGAACTTAACGAATCAGTTAACGTAGAGGAAGGTATCAGTGATCACAAGGCTTTGACTGCATCTACGACGACGGGTCCTACAAGGAACGTTAAGAAACTTAGGAAGACATATTTGCTCAGCAAGTGTGACAGGATACAAATTTCAGAATATCTCAGCAGTCAGCATCAAATGTTTGGTGATGAGGACGAAGATGTGGAGAACAAATGGAAAAAATTCAAAGGCATCGTTCAATGTACCATAGACAAGTACGTTCCGAGTAAGGTTTTAAGAGGTGGGAAAGATCCACCATTGTTTAATTGTAATGTCAGAAAGCGCTACGTAAACAAAGAGCACTTCATCTGAGATCGAAGAGAAGAAAAACCTAGCTGACAGACAAAAGCTGAACGAAGCGAAAATGAGTGTAAGGAGAGTAATGAGAGAAACATTCAATGATTTTGAAAGTAAGACGTTGTCAACCAATCTGAGTAAAAACCCTAAGAGATTTTGTCGTATGTAATATCAGTTACTGTGTCAAAATCTATTCATTCTCTCAGCGACCACACCGGCAACGCAACGGAAGATATCAGAGAGAAGGCCGAACGACCACACCGGCAACGCAACGGAAGATATCAGAGAGAAGGCCGAAATACAGAATTCAGTCTTCTGAAGTTGTTTCACCGCGGAAGATCGAAACACTGTCCCTCCTTTCAATCATCGTACGAACGTCGAAATTGCAGATATTGAGATAACCGATCGCGTAATCGAAAAGCAGCTACAATCGCTTAGTAGTGGAAAGGCGTCAGGATCAGATGAGATAGCTATAAGTTTCTATAAGGATTATGCTAAATAACTTGCTTCCCTTCTTGCAGTAATTTGTCGTAGATCCCTTGAGCAACGAAAGGTACTTAACGACTGGAAAAAAATCGCAGGTCATTCCCGTTTTTAAGAAAGGCCGTAAGACATATATACCATTATAGACCTATATCGTTGACGTCAATCTGTTATAGAATTATGGAACATGGTTCATGCTCAAGAATTATGACGTTTTAGGAAAATGAACATCTCCTCTATAAAAATCAGCATGGATTTCTTTAACAGAGATCCTGCGAAACTCAGCTCGCTGTGTTAATCCATGAGATCCACAGCGCAGTGGACAACGGCGCTCAGGTTGATGCCGTGTTCCTTGATTTCAGTAAGACATCTGACACAGTTCCGAATTGCCGTTTAATGAAAGAATTACGAGCTTACGGAGTATCGGAGCAGACTTGCGATTGGATTCAAGACTTTCTTGCTGTTAGAACTCAGCATGTCGCTCTTAACCGATCTAAACCGGCGGATGTAAATGTAAAACTCCGGAGTATCACAGGGAAGAGTGATATGACCGTTGCTGTTTACAGTATATATAAATGTTCTAGTAGAAAGCGTCGGATGCTTTTTAAGGCTATTCGCAGATAATGTATTTATTTGTACCAAAGTAGCAACGCCAGAAGATAGTAAGAATTTCCAGAACGACCTGCAGAGAACTGATGAATGGTGCAGGCTCTGGCAGTTAACCCTGAACGTAAGTAAATGTAACATATGGCGCATACGTAGGAAAATAAATCCACTACTGTACAGCTACACTATTGATGACAAACAGGTGGAGACAGCGTCTGCCGTAAAATATCTACGTGTAACTACGCAGAGGGACCGTAAGTGGAATTACCACATATCTACATCTACATCCATACTCCGCAAGCCACCTGACGGTGTGTGGCGGAGGGTACCTTGAGTATCTCTATCTGTTCTCCCTTCTATTCCAGTCTCGTATTGTTCGTGGAAAGAAAGATTGTCGGTATGCCTCTGGGTGGGCTCTAATCTCTCTGATTTTAACCTCATGGTCTCTTCGCGGTATATACATAGGGGGAGCAATATACTGTTCGACTCCTCGGTAAAGGTATGTTCTCGAAACTTCAACAAAAGCCCGTACCGAGCTACTGAACGTCTCTCTTGCAGAATCTCTCTGGAGTTCATCTATCATCTCCGCAACGCTTTCGCTCACTGCTCTCCGTTGGATCTTCTTTATTTCTTCTATCAACTCTATCTGATCCCACACCGGTGAGCAGTATTCAAGCAGTGGGCGAACAAGTGTACTGTAACCTACTTCCTTTGTTTTCGGTCTGAATTGCCATAGGATTCTTCCAATGAATCTCAGTGTGGCATCTGCTTTACCGACGATTAATTTTATATGGTCATTCCATTTTAAATCACTCCCAGTGCCTACTCCCAGATAATTTATGGAATTAACTGCTTCCAGCTGCTGACCTGCTATATTGTAACTAAATGGTAAAGGATCTTTCTTTATAAGTATTCGCAGCACACTACACTTGTCTACATTGAGATACAATTGCCATTCCCTGCACCATGCGTCAATTCGTTGCAAATCCTCTTGCATTTCAGTACAATTTTCCATTGTTACAACCTCTCGATATACTACAGCATCATCCGCAAAAAGCCTCAGTGAACTTCCGATGTTATCCACAAGCTCATTTATATATATTGTGAATGGAAACGGTCCTACGACACTCCCCTGCGGCCCACCTGAAATCACTCTTACTTCGGAAGACTTCTCTCCATTGAGAATGCATGCTGCGTTCTGTTATCTAGAAACACTTCAATCCAATCACACAGTTGTTCTCATAGTCCATATGCTCTTACTTTGTTCATTAAACGACTGCGGGTAACTGTATCAAACGCCTTGCGGAAGTCAAGAAACACGGCATCTACCTGGGAACCCGTGTCTATGGCCCTCTGAGTCTCGTGGACGAATAGCGCGAGCTCGGTTTCACTCGATCTTTTTCGAAACCCATGCTGATTCCTACAGAGTAGATTTCTAGTCTCCAGAAAAGTCATTATACTCGAATTCAATACGTGTTCCAAAATTCTACAATTGATCGATGTTAGAGATATAGGTCTATAGTTCTGCAAATCTGCTCGATGTCGCTTCTTGAAAACGGGGATGATCTGTGCCCTTTTCCAATCTTTTGGAACGCTACGCTCTTCTAGAGACCTACGGTACTCCGCTGCAGGAAGGGGGGCAAGTTCCTTCGCGTACTCTGTGTAAAATCGAACTGGTATCCCATCAGGTCCAGCGGCCTTTCCTCTTTTGAGCGATTTTAATTGTTTTTCTATCCCTCTGTCATCTATTTCGATATCTACCATTTTGTCATTTGTGCGACAATCTAGAGAAGGAACTACAGTGTAGTCTTCCTCTGTGAAACAGCTTTGGAAAAAGACATTTAGTATTTCGGTCTTTAGTCTGTCATCCTCTGTTTCAGTACCATTTTGGTCACAGAGTGTCTGGGCATTTTGTTTTGATCCTCCTACCGCTTTGATATAAGAGCAAAATATTTCTTAGGATTTTCTGCCAAGTCGGTACACAGAACTTTACTTTAGAATTCCTCGAACGCCACTCGCATAGCTCTCCTCACACTACATTTCGCTTCGAGTAATTTTTGTTTGCTAGCAAGGCTTTGGCTATGTGTGTGTTTGCTATGAAGTTCCCTTTGCTTCCGTAGCATTTTCTAACTCGGTTGTTGAACCACTGTGGCTCTTTTCCATCTCTTACGATCTTGTTTGGCGCATACCCATCTAATGCATATTGTGCAATGGTTTTGAACTTTGTCCACTGATCCTCAACACTGTCTAGACTTGAGATAAAACTTTTGTGTGAAGCCGGCAGTTACTCTGAAACCTGATTTTTGTCACTTTTGCTAAACAGGAAAATCTTCCTACCTTTTTTTAATATTTCTATTTGCGGCTGAAATCATCGATGCTGTAACCGATTTACGATCCGTGATTCCTGTTCTGCGTTAACTGTTTAAAATAGTTCGGGTCTGTTTGTCACCAGAAGGTGTAATATGTTATCGCCACGAGTCGGTTCTCTGTTTAACAGATAGTGGGAAAAGCAGACACCAGACTCAGATTCATCGGAAGAATCTTAAGGAAATGTAACTTATCCATGAAAGAAGTGGCTTATAAGGCGCTTGTTCGTCCGATTCTTGAGTAACGTTCTTATATCTGGGATCACTATCCGGTAGGAGTGATAGAAAAGATAGAGAAGATCCAACGAAGAGCTGTGTGTTTCGTCACATGTAGTTTCGCTGCCGAGAGAGTTTTACGGAGATGCTAAACGAACTCCACTGGCAGACGTTACAAGAGAAGCGTTGTGCATCACGGAGAGATTTACTACTAAAATTTCGGGACAACACTTTTCAGGAGGAGTCGGACAGCATATTACTTCGCCCACATGGATCTCGCGTATTGACCCCGAGGAGAAGATTCGAGAAATTGGAGCCAGTACAGAGGCTTACCGACGATCATTCTTCCCACGCAGTATTCGCAAGTGAAACAGAGTTGGAGGAATCAGGTAGTGGTACCAAAAGCACCCTCCACCACA
Organism: Schistocerca americana; assembly: GCF_021461395.2. Taxonomy (NCBI): domain Eukaryota; kingdom Metazoa; phylum Arthropoda; class Insecta; order Orthoptera; family Acrididae; genus Schistocerca; species Schistocerca americana. The sequence goes on along the minus strand of NC_060124.1, from coordinate 246,223,041 downwards.
CACTGTTAGGTGGCTTGCGGAGTGTGATGTAGACGTAGATCTAGATGAACTAATATCTCATGTGTTATACCCCCACACCATCAATTCCCAGAGAAATCGAAGAATTCAGAATTATACTGGTTGATTCCAACTGCGTCAGGTCATAACATGAAGAAAAATGGGAACTCGGTAATATGTCTGTTTCACGTAATGTGCTGAAAATTCCGGTAAACACTCTAAAATCGGAAATTCGACGTCGAAAACGGGAGGTTTTCCTCGACAGGAGCAGAAACCATAAACATACACCATATCTGCACATTCTTTATTATTGTAGATTTGTGAAATTTTAGCCAGTGCATGTACAATCACAATTAACCTATGCTTCTCTCTGATATACTCTCAGTCCCTTGTACACGCAACATACCATAGAGAACAGTGTGTTCAATGGCCTAGTTTAGCGGCAGGAAGGCATCCCGAGCCACGAGTTGAAATAAATGATGTAGATTCCGGTGGGGTAAAATGTGAAAGAAGTTGTGGGGGTATCGCACATACACAGGAAGAAAAAAAAATCGAAACACCAACGAGTTGTGGAACATAATAGAAATATGGTAGGCTGGTTCTACATTTGGAAGATGATAGCTATTCAGACATCGCGCCAGTCCCATAAGAGTAGCGGTAGTAGCAACACTATCAGGATGCAAATGAAGTTTGCTTTAAATACCCACGATAGTGGTGATGAGAGATAGTTACTTTTCAGATTTGACGTGCTGAGCTAATGTCAGTCAAGAATGCCTTTAAGGTGAAACATCACTGAGTTTGAACGAGGTCGTTTAATAGGACTACAAGAGGCTAAATGCCTTCTGCGATGCTGCAGAAAGACTTGCAGGAATGTTGTCACTGTACATGACTGCTGGCAGCGGTCGCCACGACAATGTGCGATCGCAAAGAGACTGGGCTCCGAACGGCCACGTGGTATTACCGAGAGGGAAGACGATAGTGTTCGGCGTATGAACAGCAGTTGGCACTACAGTGACACAGTGACTGATAAAAATCGGTTGCTTTAAGGACAATTCGGAGCCATACGCCCTGTGGCCTCAAACCACTGCCATTACCGTCTTCAGTGGTGAACTCTTTGGCGGGCAGAGTGGAGTTCTTGTGTGTTTTCTGATGAAAGATGGTTCGGCCTCGGTACCAGTGATGGGCGGGTGTTGGTTAGAAAAAGGCCGTTTGAGAGTCTGCAAGCATGCTAGACACACTGCAGACACCTGTAGTTGTGGTCTGGGGTGCGATTTCGTGTGTCAGCAAGAGCACTCTCGTGGCTATCCTACACACCTAAACTGCAAAATTTTACATCGGTCTCGTGATTCGACGTCTTGTGATACTATTCCATGGAGTGTTTTCCGACAAGATAACGTTGTCCAACATGCTCTGCAGTGTCTCGACATGTTGCCTTGGCTTGCTCGACCACCAGATCTGTCTCCAATCGAGCACACATGAGACATCACCGGACATCCCCAGCTTTATCCACGAACGGCATTATCCGTCCCTGTATTGAGCGACCAAGTGCAACAGGGATGGAACTCCATCCCACGGACTAAGATCTAGCACCTGTACAACACAATGCAACCACGTGTGCATGCTTGCTTTCAAAATTCTGGAGGTTTCACGGGTTATTAACGTACCACCGTTTCACATTTGCAATGGCTTATCTGGCTAATGCATTAATCAGTGATCTTGCAATGTTACTCATTTAAATGTGTTAGCTAGACAAATGTATTCCTCGAAATTTAATTCCTTTATATTTATTCCTTTTAGGTGCCACGAATTTTCGCCGTAAGTGTAGGCGTGCTCCACTTGACCAAAAACAAATGTACATAATGTGTGTCTCATCACATAAATCATTCGGAATGTGGGATAGGTCCGTATGAAATTTTTTGCTTCAAATTAGCATTCCTGTCTTACCCCTGAACGTTGAATATTCCTCACGTGATACCCTGTATATGCTTGTCATGAGAAATGGAAAGAAACTGAAGACTTTTGGGTAAAAATCGTTGTTCCAACATATATTTTGGCAAGTGGATAATCACGCGTTAAGGTACTACCTAATATCTGTGTTCCTTTTTTTCCCTGTGAGGCAAGGACATGCACGCCACGGCAGGGATAGTTTCTACAGGAGGCTAGAATGGGAGTGGGCATGTTACTGAGGGCTGGGCATTCATTAATGATCAAGATAAAGAGGATAATCTGTTTGTGGAAAGATGATTAATCAGTACTGCAGAGCGTCCAAGAGGAAAAATGGCTCTAAGCACTTAACATCTGAGGTCATCAATCCACTAGACTTAGAACTACTTAAAGCTAACTAACCTAAGGACATGACACACATCCATGCCTGAGGCGGGATTCGAACCTGCGACCGTAGCAGCAGCGCGGTACCGGACTGAAGCGCCTAGAACCGCTCGGCCACAGCGGCCGGCGACCTAGAGTACTACGATACTAGGGATTTGCTTATTGACGAAACCACAGGCGCCAGTAGCATTTCCTATGATACAACAGCTACGAAAATTTGTCGATGGACTGTCGTAGTTCAGTTGGGGTCGGTTCAGTTTGTAAACTGACCGCTCATTAGATGCGTAGCCGCGTAAACTCGTGATGCAATGATTGCATTGAACATTAAGTCTGTGGTTCTGTGTGAACTGTTTTGTCCCTTCTTGAAAGCTGTCCCTCTGACCTGGATAGCAGCAAAAAGCATGAGCCGTCATTGTTATTGTAGCTGGAGTGCTCATCCAAAGAATAAGATATTAGAAACTTGTTTGCATTATCTTGACCAGTGAACCTAGTGCCTTGTAATTTAAAACTTATATATCTTAGTCCACCACAATGATTTAAGTAGTTGCTGTTGTTCATTCCGAGTATTGTCTTACGTGTTGGATACCGTATAATTGCGTGTATGTGAATGAAATGTGTACTGGCGCGAATGTATGAAAGCGCATGTTTACGCCTGAGAGGTTACTGTGTCGTTTGCGAATCGGCACTGTGAACCAGCTTTACAGGTACATGTGCTCACTGAGATATTGCATATGAGGAAATGCTTTACCGAATTGACCTTTTTGTTAGTTTTAGATACTAAAGGATTTGTGTGCATATTTTCGAGAGGATAATTTTATATAGTTTCTTTGCCTTGTTCTGTAATGCACAGCAAGGTTAGCACAAGTCATAGTGCTAATAATAGATATCTGCAAATAGTCGATGGATTATCAAAGAGAGAAGAAATATTATGTTCCTCCCCTGCGGTATACTTAGTTTTCAACACAGAGATGACAACTACTCGTAATATTTCCGTTTTAAGGCAGTTTAGACTGACATTAACATTGTTATTCTTTCGTTACGCTAGCTGCAAACAAAAGCCGTTCCTGATGAAACTTCCCTAACAGCGCTGCATAGTATTAAAGTTTCTCTTGTCGGGATGTCTACAACTGTCGATATTCATCATCAGCGATAAGATCCACTACAGCTGTAAACTTTTTTATTTCCTAAAAGGAAATCACAACGCGGTTTCGGGACAAGTGTCCCATCTTCATGTGCATATAAAATGTTATTCGGCTTATATGGACTCTCCTGAAGAGGGAACACTGGTTCCGAAACTGGCTTGTGCTTTCCTTTTAGGAAATAAAAATTTTTACAACTGTAGCTGATTTTGTCATTGATGATGGTATTAATAGTTACTTACTTTCCATACAAAGCACATATCTAAGTAGTCGCAGGAGGTACTAGCCGCTGACCAGGCCTGCTATATTTTAACCTGGTGGATTAAACCGCAGAAATGTCTCGCGTAGCAAGACGCGCTTGCAAACTCCTTTCCAAAAGTTTTGCCCACAAAGGAATGTAGAAGTCCTAATCGGGGAACCATGAACCCTAATGACAGTGGACTACGGGCTTGGGGGTGAGTATCTGGATTCCATCCTCAGACGCTGGAGTACCCTCCAAGCAAGGTTTTGAATTCCATCAGAAGAGAGAGTGCCTCCCCTTTCCCTGTATCCTCGTCCCCAGCCGATCACGCGGATGTTGACGCCAGCAGCAGCGAACGCTGCGACACAATAGACTTGCGTGTCGCTCGTGGAAGAAACGGGCAAGTAACGGGTGAGAGAGACAGAGAGAGAGAGAGAAGAGACAGAGGAGAAAGGGGTGGTCGGGAGCAAGGGAAGACAGAGACGGAAAGCAGCAGAGAGAAATACAGAGCTCCTTTTGTCGGAGCGAGTGTAATTCTACCGGAAATATTTCTACGAACTCTGAGTGGAGCGCGCTGCTGGAGGCGGGAAGGAATAACTCGTTATTGCGCCGCAGAGAGGCGCTGCCGGCGGCGGCTTAGGCGAAGCCCATGCTAGTCCTTGCGGCCGAAAGCGACTGGAGGGGGCACGACCTCGGCTCCTTTGTGCCCGCCGCGAGAACAATGGGCCGGCGCCACTTGTCGAGCGTCGCGACGCCACGCCACGTCTCCAAGGGGGAGGGGCGGTGCTCTAGTAGCAGCGGCGCCCAGCCCTACCTGTGCTCGCCTTTTGCGGAAGCCGGAGCTGTTCTTCACTTTGCTTTGTTTGCTTTGTTCTGTCGTTAAACAGACTTTCACACCCTGATATAACAAAAGTAAAGGAGTAAAAACTGTGCGGACAGCATTCCACCAACAAGAAATTTAAATGTGCGGGATGTTTCATTACCCACGTGCTACTTTTCTGACATTAGTTGCCGTTCGTGTGACATTTCTGTGTCTGGAGCCAAAAGATTCCATCCCAAGATACTCTCGCTATTTTGGGTCAGATTGCAGCAGTTGACGTATACCACAATAAGTGCGATGAGAGGTAAAGAACACATGGTGGAACTAGTACCAATGCCGTGAGAAATTGCCCCAGTTTAGCAGGAGGAAAACGTATCTGGCTACCGCGACAGGAGTTAGAACGCTAAATCTCTAACATTTATTTGTTAGTATTTGATAAAGTAGAGGTCAGACTCAATTGCCTGCCGTCCTGAATACACCCACAAACACAAGCTTTCAGTCACTTATTTCAGTTTTTATTAAAATTAAAATACCGATATTCAGATGATGCACTTCGTTCACCCTCGGCTCCTACCAAAGTGCTCTACGAACTGTTTCGGGCTGTGTAGTCAGTCAGGTACTTGTTGGAATATGCTCATTTTTTATTCAATACAACCGGATTCAACAATCTTTACAGTCATTTTCACGTCTGTAACGGAATACAATACATGGAATATGCGTCACAAGTCAAGACGTATTATTTGATATAAAAGTTACAGTTTGGTGTTATAAAAACCAAATATGGATTTGTGCTTTTACATACCTTAAACGCCTTTCTGAAGTAAAACCTGGTTATTTTATACTGAATCTAATGTGCAAGATGTCTAGTGGATAGAATTTAGCACGTTATAAACTATTGTCAAGGCTAAAATATTTAAAAGCACAAAGCACCTTGTCCAAAAGGCAATGTGCTTGTACATGTAGCTCACAGATGCTTGTTACCTGATGCAAATACGGTACACAATAGCACATCTGTTTACATATACTGGCCTCTTACTAAACAGTGCGAATGCACTTTAAATGGCGTATAAGGTACAACTGACAGGTATTAATGCAAAAAATACATTTGTGTAGTTTGTTACTGCCATTAGATGACTCTTATATCGGAACCGTGTAATATTTTCATATTTAAAATTAACTACTTTAGAAAGTAGCCTTTGAGAATAATAAAGTTATAGAATTGTATGTAAGTAACACTGAAACAGATATTTAATTATCACAATCTCCTTTACACGTTCTTATTACTTCATACATAACAGGAAAATTAAGTTATTTACTCAGCAGTAGCTTACTACGTTGTTGTTGTGGCGCTTACCTGCCGCCAACGAAAGAGGCGCGCAGGCACACTGCTGCAGGCGTGAGGGAGGCACCATCCCCATTTCAACATGGACACTCCTACCACCACCACTATGACTTACACCTCCCTCTCACCTGCCCCCACCTTCACTTCATGGATACCTCCTCTGGCCCCCCACTTTATGCCCTGCCTCCCCTTATTACTGTTTTGTCCCCCTCTGTCTCCTCCCCCATCCTGTATCCCACATTTACTAGTCCACTCATGCTCCTGCTCCTGCTCCTGCTCCTGCCATGAGTTTCGACCCCTACCCAGTCGCTCTACACCCCCAGGACCTCCTTTACCCACTCAGATCACAGCCCACTGGACCACAGTCGCCACCCCAGATGATGCTCTGATACCACCTTCTGTTGGCACCTCCACACCCCAAGCAGGGCCTGCCTCCCATCACCTTCCATTCCAGCCTAGCTGTCACCCTTCTTCCCAGGCTGCACTCACCAACCCAAAACGACCTAATGTCGATTCCACTGGAGCCCCCTCCACCAGAAAACCCCCACCAACCCCCACCCATTCTGACTCCCACATAGATAACATCCCTACTCCCACATCCCCACCTCCCCCACCATGCACACCTTAATTCTCTCCTGCTCCAACTCCAGATTCCTTGACACCCATGCCCTCACCTTGAAAATTTGCAATCACTTCCCCAATGTCCCCATTTCCCAACTAATTCTGTGCAAGGACTCCATCCTTATCAAATCCTCCTGTGCCTTCCTCCACACTGGCATCCTCAAAAAGATCTCCAGCATTACCTTTGCTCCTCATGCAATCCTTACATCCTTCCTTACCATGTCCTCTCCCCACCAGCCCCAACTCCTTGCCATACTCCAAACCTCATTGCCATGTTCACATAACTTAGCCCCATGGTCAGAAAGGCAGATTTGCAGAACTGAATGCCGACCCTGCCCTAGAAATACGTTCTGCCTACCATATGTACAAGGACTTTGGACCCACCTTCCTTATGTTTCTCTTCACTGAATCGCCCTCCTCCAACGACCACCTCCTCGGCCATGAAACCCTTACTTATAGCCCCTGCCATGCAATTTACCCTTCAAGCTTCCCTCCCCTGTCCTACCAGTGCCAAAGTGCCTGGTCTATAATGACAACCTTACATCTGCCTACAAAACTCCCCCCACCTGCCCCCATTTCGAAGTCTCTCACTTCCTCAGTGTCTCAACCTTGACACCCATCCTTCCTGCAATACCTATTCCTCTAAATGAAAGGCCAGCCCCCCCCCCAACCAAACCAGATCTCACGTCCCTATTTGCACATTGATGAACACCCCCAGCATTTAAAGGCATCATCTGGTTCCTTACCATTGTCCTTCAAAACATTCACCCTTAGCAACGCCCACACACCCTCCAGCAGATCTCCCTCGCTGCATGTTCCATTTTCCACCTGAACACCAAACCCACGTCGTCTCTAGCCGGTTTAACACCCTCATCTAAGCCTTTCTTGCCTCTCCTCCTTACCGTTCCTCTCTCTCCATGCTGGTGCGACGACAGTACAACCTCCTTTATCAAAACATTCACTCCTTCTTTGCCAACAAGCCCCTCTTCATCCATACCCTGTCCCAGTACCAGTTTAATGTCTTCATTCTCAATGAAACCTTTCTTCAAGCTTTCCACATTGTCCACACCTCTCCCTATGTCCTTCACCATACTGATAATCCCCGCCCCTCAGCATGTGGTGCGGTCGCTATTTGCCACCTTAAGTATATCCCCACCCAACTACAGCCTCTACTCAATGATCCTACCAAAACCCTGATCCTCAGCGTCTTTTTCCCCACTCTCGCCGTCACCTGTGCCACAATCTACGTCCGTCCTGCTGCTCCCATCCCCTATTACTTTCTCTCCCATATAGACCACACCTTCTCCACCTACATCATTGCCACCAACCTCAACATTCGTAGATGTGACCCTGCCACACACTGGAGGTGGCATCAGCTCCTTTCCACCCTCCATGGCGACCTTGTCCCAATCTCTCGGGATACCTGTCTCGAAAGTACCACAAACCCTGATGTCGTTCTCAATTCCGCCAAACTCTTTGAGTGTATAACTGTGGAAGTCCTCGATCCCACTGGCAGTGACCACCTCCCAGTCCTTCTCACCATCTCCTTTGCCCCTCACCCTCTCCCATCACCCCACCCAGTTGCCACTCCCAGTGTCATTCATGACTACCATCATGCAGACTGGAATGCCTACTGGGAATCCACCATCTTCATGACGTCGCTCACAACTATTCCTTCCTCCAGAAGACTGTCTATGATGCTATGGTGGCCCACATTCCCACCAAACTTATCCATCCCCACCCCCCTCCCCTTCCTCCACAGACTGTCCTCCATTCTCCATGAATCCCATCAGCTCTACCATTCCTTCCTCTGCACTCGTGACCAGAACACACTTGTCTGCTACTGGCAACGACAAAGATATGTTTGAAACCTTCTGACAGCAAAGAAAGGCCGGGACTGACGCCATACATGCACATGACTTAATGCCACCCTCCCTGCCAACTCCTCCAAGTAGCAGTCTGCCTTCCACCACCTTACTGGTAACCATCCCACCCTGTATTACACTCCTCAATGACAACTGCTCCTTCCCTGACAATGTCAGTAAAGCTAACCATTTTGCTTCCGAACTCTCCAAAGTTTTCTTTATACTCAATGACCCTCACTTTGGTTACTCCCTCTTTCCCGATGTCTTTGACCACACTGGTGCCACTGTCCCGCCACTTTCTCCCAGCTTCTGGTACTTGGGCCAGTTACTGCCCTCAGAATTGAACACTCCGGTCACAGCACACAACATGAAACTCACCCTCCACTCCAAACACAACGCCACCCCTGGTCATGATTACATTACCTACTGCCACCTCAAGGAATGCCCTCTCTCCTTCCTCACCACCCTTGCTACCCTGTACAACACCATCCTCTCCACTAGTTTCTATGCTGACCTGTGGAAGACTACGCTCATACTTTTGTTCCTTAAACCTAACAAACTCCTTTCCAACACCTCATGCCATCACCCTATCTGCCTCACCTCTGTGTTCAGTAAAGATTGAGCCCATCATCTGCTGTATCCATCACTACCTAACTCAACACCACTTTCTACCTCGTATCGAGTGTGGTTTCCAGCCCTCTTTCTCCGCTGACAGTCTGCTCCTTAACGTCACCCATATCCTCTCCCTCCAATTTAACTCCCATCACTGTGTTATTTTTGTTTCCCTTGACCTGAATGGCATTCTGGGTTCCTTTTCAAGCCCCAGACCTATGCTCATCTTTATTCATCTTACTGCCTCTTTCCTCTCCCACAGTGCTCTCTACATCACCACTCATAATACCAATTCTCATACCTTCTACACTACCACAGGTGTACCCCAGGGCACTGTTCTTTCTCCTCTCCTATATCTCCTATACACCACTGATATGCCCAAACCACCCCCAACCATTTGTCTCTTTCAATGCGCTGATGACACTGCCTTCCTTGCCCTCTACCCTACCCTTCAATGGTCCCAGCACTCCATCTGAATCCACCTTAATCAGTTGCAATTCGAATCAATCTTTCCAAAACCCAGGCAATCGTTATAGGATGTACCACCCCTCCTTCCAGCTTCATGATTTCTACCTCAACATCTATGACTACCCTATTCAACTTAATCCCACCTTGACATACCTTGGCCTCCCCTTGACTGTCACCTCACCTGGACACCCCATCTCCTTACCATACAACACAGAACCCACAGTAGACTCCGCCTCCTGAAACTCCCATCAGGGCAGAAGTGGGGAGTGCACCTTTCTACCAGCCTTACCACCTACAAATCCTTTATCTGTCCCATCCTTTGTTACACCAGTGTTGCAAGGATCTCCACCCCTTCTAAATTCTATAAATCCCTCCAAATTCTTAAACACAATGCGCGCCACCTTGCGTTCTGTATCTGTCCCTGTCCCCCAGAAGAAACCTCTATGATCCCATCCCCTTCCCACAATTCCTCCTTTTCCTTGGACACATCTGTATCCTCTACACTAACCACCACCTCGGTCCCCCTCATCCCCTGGTGTCTCCATTCCTCTCCAGTCACTGCCTGCTGTCGCGCTTTTACCTATGTGTCCCACCCTCTCTCCATCTCCACACTCTTCACCTTCTCTCCCAAAGAAACTTCCAACGACTCCTCATCCCAGATGATGTGTTTCGTCCCGTTATTTATCCTTCTTTTCAACTCTGACCCTCCTCTTCCCCTCCCCTCCTTCCTTGATCTCTCTCTCCTTCCCTTCACCCTCTGCTGTTTCCTTTCCCATTCCCCTGTCCTCACTTCTCCTTTCTCCATCCTTGCCCACCCTCCTCATCTCCTGCCCTATGGTGTGCTACCGACTCCACCTCTCCCCCCTCTTCGTGTCCCTTCCTCCACCAACCTCCATCTACGTCCATCTACCTCCATCTACCTTCCCTCTCTCCCTCCTGCCTGACCACCCATCCCTTGGCAGGCCCTTCAAATTTTCCTGCAGTTAAAAAAAATGGCTCTGAGCACTATGGGACTTAACATCTGAGGTCATCAGTCCCCTAGAACTTAGAACTACTTAAACCTAACTAACCTAAGGACATGACACACATCCATGCCTGAGGCAGGATTCAAACCTGCGACCATAGCAGCCGCGTGGTTCCGGAGTGAGGCGCCTAAAACCGCTCGGCCACCACAGCCGGCTTTTTCCTGCAGTTACTTTGGTATGTTTTGCTGCTCGCCGTGTACGTAACATCAGTGCAGTGTGTGTTCAATGTCGTCGTCCTATACTATGAACGCCGATTTTAATTGTGCTATTCGTGCCGCCAGTGTCTCCATGCTACATCTTCATCGAGTGCCATTTCATCTGTATGTGGCTTTTATGCAAAAGTGCCTCATCCAACCTTTTCTTATATTTTAAATCCAATTGCTCCCCACTTCTCATCTGTACATTTAGTCTTCTACCCCATATTTTTATACATAATGTTCTCCTATGATATTCTGTGTAATCTCTGGGCTGAAGAACGGCGAATTGTGACGCTGTCAGACTACCCACGCCTCCATGGGGCAGGGGAATGAAATGACAATAAGGGCAAAATTCATCCACTTGACATCTTGTGCATGAGGTTCAATGTAAAATGAACATATTTTACTATACAAAGACGATTATGGTACGTAAATTCACACGTCCACTTCCGGCTTTTATAATCAAGACTAAAACTTTTATATGAAATATAACATCTTGACTTGTGAAACATATACCTTGTATTGCATTTTCTTACAGACCTGAAGATAACAGCAGAAACCGTTCAAACTGGTTGTCTTGAAAAAAAGTGAGATCTTGGCTTTTGAATGAGTTTTAACAATTGAAATTGTGTCAAATAGTTGCAGCTCTGCTTGTAAAGCAGAGAAGAATAGAGCACGAGTGTATATTTTTTCTGTAAACGTAATTTCTCCAAGATGTTTAATGTAATAGAGTTGTGGTTGTTTCTAACATGAATTGTGTGACTTCCAAACATGGTTCAAATGGCTCTGAGCACTATGGGACTTAAGATCTATGGTCATCAGTCCCCTATACCTTAGAACTACTTAAACCTAACTAACCTAAGGACATCACAAAACACCCAGTCATCACGAGGCAGAGAAAATTCCTGATCCCGCCGGGAATCGAACCTGGGAACCCGTACGGTGGAAGCGAGAACGCTACCGCACGACCATGTGTGACTTCCGAAGCATACGTTTGTAACATACGTTGTCAGCAGTTTGATGTTTTGTCTGCAACGTGATACGTCTGATGAGTGAACAAATATGTTGCATCCCAAATTTTGAACTCGACGGTTCATTTAGTGGAATTGAGAGACTTAGCCGTCTCATCAGTTATTTTACAGCCTAACCTCACGAACAACGAACTCGCAACCTGAGCACTAAACCTGCGCAAGGACAGGGACATCTATAGAAGATTTCAGGCTAGTGGAGTATTATAGACTCTCAGTGTGCTAGCTTGATGTGGCAGAGTACAGATAGGCCTCTCGCATATCAGGTGTTTCAAGTGGAAATGGAAACAGTTCGATGTTATTCGTGGTAACAAGGAGGACGGAAAGGAAGAATGCATGTTTCATTCGGTACTGACTAAACTCATCACATTCGATTGTTAACTCAGTGGGCACTCGAACTTGCAGGAATTCCACAACCCCCCCCCCCCTCCATCGTTCATCATCTTCTTTCTTACCGCCGTAGTCGCAAGTAAGTAGTCATTGAACTTGGTAGCTAGCACAATAAAATACAATGGAGAGGAAGAGAACAAAAACAACTATTTTTCACAGTATTTACACTACTATAAGGATCACCTTAGTTCGTTAATTAACTCCAAATTAACGGTGAACACAAATTTTAGAGTGTAACTGTTATTAATGTGAAACATCCTAGCAGATCAAAACTGTGTGCCTGACCGAGACTCTAACTCGGGACCTTTGCTTTTCTCGGGGAAGTGCTCTACCGTCTGAGCTACCCAAGCAAGACTCACACCGCGTTCTCACAGCTTTATTTCCGCCAGAACCTCGTCTCTTCCCTTCCAAACTTAATATGTTTTATCATCAAATGAATCGCTTGAAGTCTATTTAAATAATAGAAGTACAGAATATATGAATGATTCCTTGTTAAATATGTTTTGGAATAGAATTCTGCTTTGAGCAAACACATTTTTTCTACTTTTATCCACACATTCATATTTCAGTGAAGTTTCAGCACCATCATTAGTTTTCTTTATTTTCTTAATAGCACATTCCATTGTCTGCCGTATGCATTACAAAAAATATTTCGGTAAATTTTCTGACGTACAATTTTTGTGGTTCCCACATTGTCATCATTCTTTGAAACTATTCGCTCAAACTCATATTCTGTCATTGTTTCCGATTTTTTCTTTTTTGGTCAGATGCCGCGAACTGTAGTACAGTGTTTCTATGTGAGTAGGGACTCGTAGAGTCATGACGTTGTGGAAGGCACAAAAATTGAGGTGGCCAAATTTTACTGAAATATCAGCTTTAATGCAGAGAGAGTTACATGAACAACAAAATGTGGTTTAAAAAAAATTAAGAGAACTCCGTGATTCTAGTAAAATTCGACAGAAACAGGACTGGGTGCCAAAAGAAAAGTTGTTTTGTTTGTTCAAGGTACAGTGATGAGTCAAAATATTACTGACTGGGAGGTTGTATACTGCCTGGCTACGCCGAGGACCCGCGACGCGGTAAGAGAAGTATATGAGCGGAGTAGAGACGAACTGGGAACCATTCGAGAGACGGCAGGTGGCGCAAATGTGGAAATCGGCCACATTTCACAAAAAACGGACCGTTGTGGCCTAGTGCCTGGGAGAGAGCGTGTCGGAAAAACGGCGAAGCTGGCAGGCTGTTCGCCTGCTGCTGTCTTTGGAGTCTATGGAAAATGGTTGAAGAATGCTGAAACCAAGAGAAGGCAACAAGAAGCTGGACGTCCATACGTTATCACAGAACATAGGCATCGGAGGTTTGCCCGCTCCGTAAAGCAGGATAGGCGGCGATCTGTGGTAGATCTGACGATAGAGTACAGTGCTGGAACAGGCACAGGTGTTTCGGAGCACACCGTTCAGCGTACAGTGTTGAATACGGTGTTCTGTAGCAGAGGACGCCTACGTTTTTGTCTTGTTGACCTAACAACGTAGTCATTTATGATTACAGTACACAAGGGATCATCGAGATTGGACTGCTGATCAGTGGAATCGTGTCGCCTGGTCAGATGAATCGCATTAATTGTTAAAGGAGATCGTTGGTCGTGGCCAGATACGCTGTCATCCAGGGGAACGACTGCTCGAAACATGCAGCGCGCCACGCACACAGGCAGGTGGGAGCAGTATCATGTTATGTGAGACATTCACCTGGGCTTCCATGAAGCCTGCGGTAGTGATCGAAGGCACCATGTCAGCTGTGAACTACGTGAACATTTTGAGGGACCACCTGCAATCCATTATGCCTAATGTTTTCCCCAATAGCGGTGGTATCTTTGTGTCACAAGGCAAGAATCGTGTTACTGTGGTTCGAGGAGCGTGATAGTGAAGTCAAGTTGATGTCCTGCCCATCAAACTCGTCTTATCTGAATACGATTAAACCCAAATGGGAAGCTACCGGGCATCAGCTCGCGCCCACATACCAACCGCCTGTAAATTACGGGAAGTGTGTGACCTGTGCGTAGGCATCTGCTGCCACAAACCTCCGGAAACCTATTAAATACTCATCAAATCAATGTATGCAGAATCACTACTGCACTGCCTTCCAGAGGTAGACCAACGTGCTTTTAAGAAGATATTTATAATGTTTTGGCTCATAAGTGTATATTCCTTTTAGAAAACGGATATTCCTTTTAGAAAACGGATTTTTTTTCAAAAGCAAACATGGACAAACTAGTGAGCTTTAGTCTCAAGATGGGTGTTTTGTTACGCTAGTACCATACGGAGACTTCCTCTAGTAGCCTTAATATCATGTTATCCATCACGTAACTGAAGAGCGCCTTTGTTATGTGGCTGCAGGAACAAGAACGATCTTGCTTGTTCGTATGAAAATATCTTCCTTCAGCCTAGGCGCCTTAGTGTCACTCCTGTCAACCAGGGTCGGTGAGATTCGTCGTGTACACATTACGCGCACGTCTGAACAGTGTCTTTCATAAACAAAATTAAGTCCTGCAATCACATGTGGCATTTACATTCATTGTTGTTCTCTATCTTACTTATTCATGACCAATATAAAACTACAGGAAGGAAGATCAGGGGTGAATGCCCCGTCAACGAGTCAATTCCAGAGACAGCTCCAGCCTGGATAGCGAACGGAGAGGGACGTATATCGGCCGTGCCATTTCCCAGAAACTATCGCTGTATTCCCCTCAAGCGATCTTGATAACCAACGGAAAATACAAATATCGATTATGTGATGGTGCTTGGGTGATGCATTACGCGATTACTTGATTTCGCTGTGAAACGTCCCCTTTGAACAATTATACACGACTGTGCTTAAACTGACACACAATATTTTTAGCGCAACGCAATCTGACTTTCAAAATTCCCTACAAAAGAATGGCCCTGACTAACATTAAACTATACCTTTCACAAATCACTTACCTCACAAAAATCTTCGCTGCTCAAGCTACTGCAATACAGCGAGCGCCACTACTGCCAGCTACATAAAAGATTCAAACTATGGAAGGCACTAACTACTGATAGGGATAGTTAGCAAATGAAAGATATTAATAGAGAACAAACAATGTATTTACCTTGATATCATCATACATAAATATACCAGTTCATGACAAATTACAAAACTCCGCCATCTCTCTCCCCACATCCACCACTGCTGGCGGCTCACCTCCAACTGCGCAACGCTACGTGCTGTTCACAGCCAGCTGCCTAACACTACAATGGCGAGTATTACAACAATGCAAAGCAGCCACAGACTGCACACAGCACAGCCAGTGATTTTCATATTGAGCGCTACGTAATGTTGCCAATAAGAAAACATAAACAGCCTACTTACATAGAGAAAACATAAACAGCCTACTTACATAGCCCCCATGCTCCCCACAAAAAATTTTACAAATTGGTTTGGGCAGTGCCCAATACAGATTTGAAAAATTTTTTCATAATTACAATAACAAAGAAATGAAATGCACACACTTATTGATACTATGTTGGTCAAAAGCTCAAATTTTCTCACAGTCCATAAAGATAGTCCTGATCATTCATCATAATAGTAATTACAGTTTTTTTTCACAAAGTCTCATTAGTAAAAGAAATTGCACACAGAAGTAGTGGATTTCTATGCAGTCTTGAAGAAGTAGTGTTGTGCTTCCAACGGAAAGACATGGCTGACTCTCGACATGCAGACAGGTAATGCGCCACAACGGAGCTAACCCACAGCAGAGTCAGTCGAAGTTTTGAAGAATATTGGTAGGTAGGTCATCACAGAGTAGACCCACTGTAGTCCTGGTAGAGATTGTGGTATTGGTGGGCCACCAGAGGTGCAGACCCACTGCAGTCCTTGTATAAATAATGGCATGGTGGGTCATCAAAGATGCAGACCCACTGTAGTCCTTGTAGAGATGATGGTATTGGTGGGTCATCAAAGATGCAGACCCACTGTAGTCCTTGTAGAGATGGCCAGCAGCCATCTGTTGCGATCTGTTGCGACTGTGCAGGTGCACAATCACCATCGAAGAGTCTTGCGAATAATATAGCAAGTCCATAAACCACCACTTGTGCACTCACAAAGTTTTTGAAATTGTCCTTAGAACCAGCAATGCTGTTATCCAGTCCCTTGCTGAGTTATTAACACACGTGCAAACACTAACAGTCCCTACTTCTCACATATCGTCCATATGCTATGACCAACAGAAACGTGTGCAGTGAAATGTAACTAACAAGTTAATAATATCATGAACTGGTGACAATTACAATTTAATAACATAAGAATACAATTACAAAGGTACAAAATACATCATTAAAGAACATAACAATACAGATAACATTTGTAGTACAGGCTTTACAACAGAATAGAAATAAACATATACATCAGTGGAATTATGACATGAGTACATACATAAAAGATCACAATAATTATTGAAACATCGACTTCACACATGAGCATTAAACAGAACAGAATTAATAATATCTAACATCTTTACAAAGTTAATAACATATTGTTAATGCCAATTATATTCGAGGATAACAGTATTCCTCATCATAGTGAATGTAGCTTAATATTAAAAGAAGAAAAAAATTCTATGAAATTACACAGAGACAGGAAGAAAACAAATACACAAGGGTACACAAACACATAGTGGGATAACACCAATAGGAAAGGACAGGGTTCGTTTTCAGTGTAACATGTGGTACTGCAGTCCAACCCAAAACTTCATATATCTTTCCTCTTATTTCATCCTTTGTTTCCACCAAAAAAAATTCTATCTAAGCATGCTTTCTGTATTTATATGTTCACACATTTCTTACCTCAACATTTATTTCCAAGAAAATTCTACCTAAACCTGTTTTCTGTACTTTTTTTTCGTATAACTTCTCAATGCATTTCTTCCAATTCATCGAAACTCATTCTCTTAGAGGCTACCCCCTCTTAAGCTAACTTAAATCTACTGAGCTCAGATGCTAAACTAAGGAACGAGGCAATGCAGCAGCACAAAATAAGTAACACAAACAACAATGACAAAAAAAATGGAAAATTGCAAAGCAAGCTACAGTAAATCTAAATTACCAAGCAATGCAACATTACAACTAATATGAGCCAATGTGCAGCAACAAGAAAAATAAATGAGTAGTAAAATTGGCTTAGCAGAGTAACACAAAGTCAAATTCAGTAACACTACGCCTGGCAAACAGCAGTAACTTATACCTAAACATGACATAGCACAAGCAGAAAAAATATTACAGTAAAAACAACAATGCAGATAAGGGAAATGTATATTCACATCTTAATATCTATGTAATTAAAGTGGTGCACCACAACAACTTATTGTAAAAAAAATATTACCATGTACTTGAAAAGAAAATTATGTGTCCAGTTACTGTTACTAGTCCCTTCTTATTGATCTTTCCTTTCCAAGTGCTCCTTTTTTTAAAGAATGTGGATTACAAAATTATCATTTAATAGATCTGTTGACAGAAAGTGTTCACATTAGCAAATGCATCTAAAACTAATGCTGTAACACAGCTGGAAAACAGGTATCAAATGAAATAAGCAATTACGCAAACCAAAGCATACAAATATCATTCAATAGTCATGTGACATTTCATAAGTTAGTAGAAATTCTCTCAACTCTCGTAGAAAGACGCTTGTCGTAATCAGGTGTGCAGATGTAAAAATATTTCTCGTCATTTCATTAGGCATTTCAGTAAATATCATAAATTACGAGCTCCACAGTATGCTTTCAACAAGGAACGTCAATAGTGAGGATAATGGCCTCCCCTTTTTTTTTCTACCTGTGCCGCTGAAAGGCTAATGGCTTCTTTTTCGGGCGGCTGTCGCCCAGGTGGGTGCCCGCGCGCATTACGTGCAGGTGGTCACTTAACTTTCTTACGGAAATATTTACGACAGCAGTTTCCGCTACTGTGACAGTCTCATATACAAAATTTCACGGGTCGAGAATTTGCATTGCAAATGTGTAGAAACAAAACCCTATAAATATAAGTGTCCAAATAAAATATTCGTCAGCATTGTGATACAGTCACGCATTTACGCACATTTCATAACTCTTAAAGTACGCTTCTTGGTTTCCAACATACTTCTTATTCCTCATATACGGTAGCATCATCTTATTGATCATAAACATATCTCAACAGCATAGTACACATCGTCGTCGTAATAGTATCATAACATCTCAGTCAATTCTCAAAATCGTCGTAGCTTCCTCCAATAATTTCAAAACCTAAAAAAAATTCTCTGCTCATTTCAATAGTGTCATCTACCCCAAACGTACTTTAAAATCATGCTCCCTTACCAAATATATCATTCAAAGCTCTCATAGTATCACAATGGTTCCGAAAAAATATGAGCATTTCACAAAGTACAGACAAAATACAATTTCATAAGTGTGAAGTTATCCAACTGTGTAATTGCGTAAACATCTGTCACTGATGTAATAAAAAAAGTTTATCTCTCAGTTACATGATCAGATAGCTGTGTAATTTGTGTGTTAGAGAAATATGGTACCGATGTGTAAAGTTGTATAAGCAAATACCATATTAGCTAGGGTTCCTTGTGGTTGCCACACACATGGTACACAAAGTGAGCGTGTACCCCCCTGAGGATTAATGTAATTATGCCCTCAGGTGTTACAGATTACAGCAATGGAATGAAATGTATCACGGAAAACTTTCTTTGTAATTCAAAAATCTTTAAAAATAAATGTTTTAAGTACAAAATTAATCACTCAAATACGTGTACTGTTGCGCTAAATGTGCGTCTTGTTGCAACATAATCTGTGTGGAAGTGTCGTAGTTATCGTCCTCCGAAAGCTAAGCTCTGCAGAAGTCAATGTACTTACCTCATAATACACAAAAGTGAAATGCTGTGCGTATAAATGTCTTAGTTATTACGCTTATTGCCGTGATGAGGAAAGTACTGTGCTGTAACGTATTGTTGTGCTACGGAAAAGGCAGTCTCATTGTAGCTATACCACAAAAGTTACTACTAAAACCTGTTTTACTTTCCAGAATAAAACAGAAAACTGTGCAGATATAAAACAGAAACACTGCAAAAGCAACATTGTAAATTGTCACTCATTAGTAGCGTCATGATAAAATCGTGTAGCTGTCACATAAACTAACCACTGTGCCATCTGGTATCTCACTGAAAGTACTTTAAATCCAGAATATTTTCAAGTAAACCAAAATGTTGCATTAAAATCTCATTAGCAGTACTGGTAAATGTTCTAAGTATGTAAGCCTTATAGTCGTTCCACAATCGTGCAACTAACAAGCAAGAATGTGCACACACAATAACACTGTGACGTCTGTTCACTATAACAATGCATTCGTCATTTCTGTTTCAATAAGTTCTCTTGGTTCTTGACTGGATATTTAACTTCAAACATTGTTGCATGTTAACAGATTCTAAGTCTGACAAGCATACTAGAAATGTGAAGTGAAAAGTTTTATGGCAATGACAAAGTTAAAAAGCAGATTATCTTTCAATAAACGGTTTTACATGTGAAATGTGGTGTAAACCTTTACTCTTCCTAGTACGCAGACTTTCAATTGAAAAGCAATTGTCATGTTTTATATGTCGGTAAGGAATGCTAAAATTTTTTCTCAAGGTTAGCGTCTTACGTTATTTTTCTCGGAGGCAGCGGGCGCACGCGGCTGCCTGCTGTGCGAGTCATTGTCTGTCTCTTTGTTGGCGCGCGCCGTTATTGGGGTTAGAAGACCTAACTTCTACAAATTCGCCTTGCTGACAGGGCCCAGCTCTGTTAGAATCCCGCCAGTTCTGATGAAATTCACGTCTGTCGTTTTGTCGGTAGTTTCCGTAGTTTCTTCCTTGTCCGTCACGTGGTGGAGAATTTCTCCCTGAATCGTAACTGTGCGCCGAACTGTTGCGTCTGAAGTTATTCTGCCTCCCTTGATAATAATTGTTTTGGTACCCAAATTGTCTGTTTCTCTGATTGTCTCTGTGATAGTCATTACTACGGAAATGCGATCTTTCTCTGTAACTATTATTACTCTGCCAGTGGTTTTCATATGGGTGGTGTCTGTTTTGGTCACGATTTGTGTTGTGAGAATAGCCTTGTCGTGTCAAGTTATTACTTCTTTCATCGCGGAATTGCGACGGATGTGACCTGTAATTGTTGTGTTCCTGGTTTCGCGTTCCGCGATTTTCAGTGTCAATTTCTAATTCTTGTAAAAGTCCCTGAAATGCTTCAATGTCGTCTTTGCAACGTCCTGCCAAAATAATATGTCATAAATGTTCAGGCAGTTTGATTAAGCAAATGTGGATGAGTTCTGAGGGGCTGTATGGGTTTGAAAGATACCGATTCTTATGCAACATGTCTTCAAAATATATCATAAGACTGGAGAATTCAGATTGTTCGAAACGTTTCATCATTATGATGCTACGTTTTACTCGGTCTTGTGTGGCTTGAGACCAATATGCTGAGAGGAAGGCATGGTAAAACTCTCCTTCGCTGTGGCAATCGTGAATTACCGATCGCATTCTTACAGCTGGTTCATTCTCCAAGTAGCCACACATAAATTCTAATCTGTGTTCTAACGACCAGTTGGGAGGAAAACAATGCGAGAATTGATGGAGCCATGCTTGTGGATGAATGTCGTTGCCAGAATTCTTAAGTGTTTTGAATTTACGTGTAGTAATGAACAGCTTATAGTCGAAATCATCATGTCGGCGAGTCGCATATCGGTCATTGTTAGGTCGTGTCGGCTGTTCCATATCAAAATTCGGTGCACATTGCCAATTTCTTTCATAACTTCCGAAATGCCCTGTGTTATTATTTTGTGGCTGTTCCGTATTTCTGTGTCCCTCTTCCCGTATTGGGGCGCGAGTGTCCTCTGAAATACGTAATTCTTGTACTACTTGTGCCAACTGATCTTGCACTTCCCGGATTTCTCTTTTGTACTGTGTATTGATTTGATTTTGATTTTGTTTGAATTTTCTAATTTCTACGTACTCTTCAGTGTCAGTGAAGGCTACAGGTGTTGTGCTATTCAGATCATCATCTACCTTTGTAGATAAGTTAGTGACCTAATCCGAAAGTTCGGCTACTTTCTCCGATAGTGAACACATTTCCTCAGTGTGTTTTTCTGAACCAAGTTTCAGAGTGTCCATTTGTGTTGAAATCGAATCTACTGTGTCCTTTAAGTTTCCCTGAGTTATTGCAAGTTGCGTAACCGAATCGGTAGATGCAACTGAGTCAATTTTAGCCCACAAGTTCTCATGATTTTCATGAACAATGGCTTGCAGTTCTTTTATGGCTGCTTCGTGATTCTGTAATGCATTTTCATGCCGCGAAAAAATAGGTTGAAAATGCTCACAAATTTGTGTTTTTACGTCATTACAGACTTTTTGACATTTCGATTCAATGTTATGTAACTCAGTAGTTAAATCTTCACGTGTTTGTTCAAGTGTGGTGTCTAACTTTTGACGATTTTGTTCCATTGTGTCTAACTGTTGCTGTGTTTGTCTTTGTTGTTGTTCCATTGTGTCTAACTTTTTAAGATTTTGTTCCAGTGTGTCTAACTTTTTAAGATTTTGTTCCATTGTGTCTAACTTTTGAAGCTTTTGCTGTGTTTGTCCCATTTGCTGTATTAATTGTAATAACAATGCACTGGTGTCTGGAACATGTTCCTCAGTGCTTTTCGGCAGTGAATTTGCACCGGAAACATTCACATTTTGACAAGCAGAAAATGTGTCTTGACTTATTTGAGGAAACGGTGAGGATCCAATACCTGAATCTACAGTATTTGCGAGATTGTTTCCTGTCATTTCGGATTCCTGAGGCGAGCTGTTGCCGACCGATCGATCGATAATGCTTCCCTGTTCTCTAATTGTTTCACTGTCTACACCATTGTTTGCCGCCCGCTCCATTTCCCTATGCACAATTACCAAATTACTACTTTGAACATTAGTTAATTCATTACTCTGCGGCGCTAACACACTGCTTTCGTTTTCACTGTCATTTCTCAGTTTACTTTGGAGCCTAGTATTACGTTTTTCACACGCCATTATTGTCACAATATTTCACGATAACACAGAAAAGCACAATTTGAAGAGCAAAAATAAGAGAACACATTAACATAACACTGAAAATAATATCTAGTTAATTGCAGCTGCGAAATACTTGGTGCAAATCTACATGCATGCCACAACTGTTTTACTGTACAACAATGAAAGACTGCAACTACAAAGGAGATTTTCTCTACAATTACGCACTAGCAATAAACAAAAGCTACACTAATTACACAAACTACAAGAAAAAAAAATCAGAAGATTCCAGTGAGGTATCCTAGGCCAAGGGTCGACATATGAAACGTCCCCTTTGAACAATTATACACGACTGTGCTTAAACTGACACACAATATTTTTAGCGCAACGCAATCTGACTTTCAAAATTCCCTACAAAAGAATGGCCCTGACTAACATTAAACTATACCTTTCACAAATAACTTACCTCATAAAAATCTTCGCTGCTCAAGCTACTGCAATACAGCGAGCGCCACTACTGCCAGCTAAATAAAAGATTCAAACTATGGAAGGCACTAACTACTGATAGGGATAGTTAGCAAATGAAAGATATTAATAGAGAACAAACAATGTATTTACCTTGATATCATCATATATAAATATACCAGTTCATGACAAATTACAAAACTCCGCCATCTCTCTCCCCACATCCACCACTGCTGGCGGCTCACCTCCAACTGCGCAACGCTACGTGCTGTTCACAGCCAGCTGCCTAACACTACAATGGCGAGTATTACAACAATGCAAAGCAGCCACAGACTGCACACAGCACAGCCAGTGATTTTCATATTGAGCGCTACGTAATGTTGCCAATAAGAAAACATAAACAGCCTACTTACATAGAGAAAACATAAACAGCCTACTTACAGCTGGAAAAACAACAACCACAGCAACTTCTTGCTATTTAGTTCCTTTAATTATCCAAATATATTCCTCTTCTGCTTTTAGAAATTCACGACTTTTCAGACACTTGTCGCATTCAGAAATTTATGAGACGTTTTCTTCACTGAAGTACTAACGAAAACACTGCACGTCCAAATAAATTAGTTCAAAACTTCGGAGGGCACTTTATACAAGTTAGTCGTTTTTAAGTCGTAAAGAAAACAACGCTCAACGTGTGAATAGCACATTTTTATTTAGAAATTTTCTGTAGTGTTTTAAAGGCTCGGTGACCTCTTATTGCTAAAGGAAAACCTACGTAGACATATGAATCACCCAAACAATATGTTGGCAAATGTTCTGGAAATAAGCTTGTTGGGATCAACAAGTGATGTAAAGAGAAGTCAGAGAAATATTGGGGCTGGCGATGACACAGTGCCGCGCGGGGTTAGCCGAGCGGTCTGGGGTGCTGCAGTCATGGCTGGTCCCGGAGGAGGTTCGAGTCCTCCCTCGGGCATGGGTGTGTGTTTGTCCTTACGATAATTTAGGTTAATTAGTGTGTAAGCTTAGGAACTGATGACCTTAGCAGTTAAGTCCCATAAGATATCACACACATTTGAACCTCCTTTCTTTTTTTTTTTTTTTTTTTTTTATATGACACAGTGGCCAATCTCAAGATGAAGCAGAGACGGGCTGCAGGAAAAACATTGACTGCATTTCTAGTAAAGGCCAATGACAAAAAAATGTCAGCTTCATCAAAAATGAGTACACAGCCTCAATAAACAGGCTGGACGAGCTTGAATGACAAATGCTGAAGATTGCAATACGGAGAGGCTGGTCCGTTAACTGTTGGTGAAACGCAACATTAACATAATGATGAGACTGAGATATTTAATTTGATAGCAGGAATGACAAAAACAAAAGTTACAAGTATCATCCAGTTTTTTTAGTTTCTAAAAAAAGATTCAATTTCCCCACATCCGTTGAGTATTGATATTAATGAAAAATGCAGACACTCGGGTTGTGCAGGCAGCAAGATGTCTTGTGGCACCGTGGAAGTCACAACCGATATCTCAGATAAGTACAGCTGCTGATGAGATACCACGAATAAATACCTCAGCCGGCACAATTACATTCGCCCTCCAGTTTTCTACGACGCTACAGTTATGTGCGCAGTTAAAGCTTGACCTTGCCTTTTGGCTATTCCCAATTTGGATAACTCATCTGACGTACTTACGACAAACTTGGCGGTGTTCGCGACTCCTCTTCCAGTCAGCTGTTCACTAAGTCACCACAGACCACACGGAAGTACCTGTTTGTTCCACTTGTCCCTGCGTGACACTTTGTGGGAGAGGTCACGAACTTTGGTTCTACCTGCTCCCGACATTCCGTGCAAAACATGTCGCTCTTGGTCTGTCCGACATTACCAAGACGTCTTGCTGCGCTCACCACTGCGTTAGGCAGGGTACCGGATGGTAGGAAGTGTTCGCGTCTCTCTTGGGTAAGGAGTCCGATTGCTGAGGATTAAAGTTGTAGCTCAGAAGTTGGTCAGCCAGACGTTTAATGGAAGTGCTCGGGCCGGTCGCATTTCGCTGCGCCCTCAGGGCCGCAAAGTCGTCCCCAAGTTGCCGCCATCCCTCCAAGCGACGTCTGACTTCGAGCGCTCCCAGCTGTAAACTGGGCCGCCAGCCGGGGTCGTGATGCGTAGGGAAGCCCGTGTCTGTCGCCTCTGCCGCTCTTCAGCAGAACACACAAGTCATCACTCTGTATCTCTACCATTGTCAGTAAAATGTCACTTGTGAAGAGTTTGACGCTAAACAAATTAGCTTCGAAAGGTATTACCAATTATGGTTAGCCCTTTTTACGGAAAAAGTAGAGGTTATCTTGTTAAATTTAAATTTAGGAATTCGCGGATAAAATATGATGTATCTGAAAGTCACTAAACTTCTGGAGTCACAGTGTAACACCCAGCCCTAACCATGCACAAGAACTGAAGTACAAATTAGTAACGCGCATCCTTCAAGGCAATTGAAAGTGGGAGAGATAGCCTATAAAATAATTCTCCTACATTTAACAGAGAGCTATTGAAGTGTATGACTCAGTGATCCGGTTTGGGTACTGTGATCGGTGCGAAATTTGGAAGTTGATTACGACGAATCTTGCCTTTATTGTAGAAACTAGCAAAAGCTGAATAAACATGAGTGAAAGGCACGGGCAACGCATTTTTGTCATCAGTGCACCAACTGATTTCTTGTGCCCACCACGATTTTCGCTTTGATGGCAACTTCGTGCTCTCCGAGTAGTTTATAAACAAAATATTCTTCATTAACGCGCTTGTTCTATTGAGGATGGTCCAAAAATCGACGGAAAAACTACATGAGTAGCTTCCTGGTCTAACAAGAAGAAAAGAAATCTGACAAACGTGGTGTCTAAAATGCATACATTAAGAGCTATGAACATTTGTTCATCTTCAATGCTGCGATTCAAATCACTTCTTGCGGGAGCACTTTGCCTTCCATATTTTGGCAGTATAGACAGAAAATATGAAAAAAATGTCCTTAAGCTTAGATTCTAAATGCATACCTTAAGAACTATGACAGCTCGTTCAGTAGAAGAGGTGTGTTTCACAGCAGTGAAGATCGACAACTGTTCATAGCTCTTAAGGTATGCATTTTAGACATTTTTCATCTTGTTAGACGAGTAAACCAGTCCTGAAATCTTGCCGATTTTCGTAACAACTGTTCATAGCTCTTAAGGTATGCATTTTAGACATTTTTCATCTTGTTAGACAAGTAAACCAGTCCTGAAATCTTGTCGATTTTCGTAACACCCTGTATATTCTAATCTCTGTCGTCTACAACAATTTTGTTTTTCTAACAGCTCCTTCTAACGTCATAGAATTTATTGTCTCGTCTTTGGATCCTAACGTTATATCGATTTTTCAATGAAGTGTTTCCCGTTATATTTTTTTCAGTCTCCTTTTTTGTGCAGGTGCCCCTAATTTTTTGTGTTGTTAGATCACTTAATGTTCAGCGTCCTTCTGCAACACCAAATCTTAAACATTTTAAGTCTCTTACGGTAACGTCCGTGATCCACTCCACACATACATTCTCAGAATATTTTCCCGTCGATTTACTACCAATGTTTGATACTACTTGACTTGTTTCATCGAAAATTAAACATGCACTTTTTTGCTCATTGTATCCTTGATTCGTTCATTACGAGTTATTTCGTGTCTAAGATAGCAGATTTCCCTTAGTTTGTCTACCATACAGTCCCCAATTATCAAATTTTTGTTACTCCCAATCACTTTCAGCATTCTCTGCTTTTAATAATTATACCACTCGACAGCGGATTGATACAGCAACAGCATTATAAGCTGACTGTAAAAGCAGTCTTATTTATTACACTTTACTCAGGGCTTCATCCGATAATGTTAAAATAAATGCCAGGGGCATACGTCACTTGCAATTAATGCTAACGGCATATGTCGCATCGAAAGGAGCACAAGTACAGGACACTCTTAGGTACGACGACAAAAGCAGTCGTAGCAATAGAGAACACAACCCTGTGTACATGAATATATGTGCACCCCATGCAAGGCATTGCAATTTTGTGTGGCTGCTGCGTCACTACGGAGAGGAAATATGGTAATATCTTGCTGCCAAGGCAAAGGAGGGGGGGGGGGGGGCGATGAGAATAGTTAGGAAAAGGTAGGTGCATTTCCATAACCTAGTGGGATCTTGTTTGAGGCTTGCAGTAAGTAACTAATTCACTAATGGTTCTGGTACTTTGGGAATTTGAATGTGATGTCCTACACCCAATGACAGATCGAAACAATCATCATGTCATTATCGGATTTGTGTATTTGCCTCTTTAATGAATTTTGAATTAATACGTGATAGTTTTCTGTACATAAACCTAGCAGGATTTGTCATACTGCTGTCCATTCGCATCTAACAGTCAGTTTTAAAATTCCATATTTTTAACTTTCCTCTATCTTCAATTGTTTGGAATTAATACCAAGATGTTAGTTCACATATGTTATTGGTAGTACTCATTATAACAAATTTGGATCAATTTAGATTACTGTTTAATATCATTACCTAGATGAATTCCATATCCCTTACTATTACTGATTTTTTGAACGACCACACCCTGTATTCATTTCTTACTGTCATTAATTTTCTAGTGTCCACTGTGCAGCAGCCTTTCCTTTCACATCTGAGTCTGTGGGGAGCCATCCACACCTCGATAGGATTCAGTTGACACTGGTCTCAGCAGCAGGCACTAATGGACCACGTGATTGAGGGTCATATTACATTAAATAACCGGTTCCTGCCAGAATATTATTCAATCAGGTAATCTGATTCTTTCAAATCGTTTATGATTTTATTGAACTGCCTGTTATACTATTTATTTCTGTTCAGATTTTGATGACTGCTTCAGTTACCAATCTGGTTGTCATGCTATCACTAGACCTTCACATA
Source organism: Schistocerca americana (assembly GCF_021461395.2). Lineage (NCBI taxonomy): Eukaryota > Metazoa > Arthropoda > Insecta > Orthoptera > Acrididae > Schistocerca > Schistocerca americana. The sequence goes on along the minus strand of NC_060124.1, from coordinate 246,195,483 downwards.
TGTGGAAAAATGAGATTTTTTAGTTATTTGTTTTAGGAATAATTGAGCACTAAATAAATCGTGAGAAGATTAACTGTGTATGGTTCAGAAGAAGGTAGGGGGATTTTACTAATGATTTGGAAAATAACTGTAAATTGGTGAAAGTAATTTAAGTTGTGAATCACTATTTATAAAATCCATGTTTGTTTATTTTGGCCTCTTTTTTCATTTGGTTGTAGTTTACAAAATGAAAACACAATTCACAAAATAAAATTATTTTTTCAACTTCTGGAAAAGATTTAACAGAATCTCTTAACCATAGAGTTAGAATATTCGACTTCATGATATTTTTATTCAAATGACACCAGTAGTTATATCAACAACAATTAGTACAATTTTAAAATAGTTAAAAGATAATTTTTATTTATATTTTCATCAATAACAAGAACCTTATTAAGAATAAAATCATACTCGAAATTGTGCATTTATTTTTCATCTCCAGTCATAAATGAGAATTCAGTAATTTGTTTATCACAGATGTTTTACATATGAACACTTTAAGTTGTTTAAATAAATCTTTTGGTATTCAGTAATGTAATAATACTTTTGTGTGTCTTGTTTTGTATAGTATTTACTTAATTCTTGTTTAGTAATATAATTGTAAGCTATGTTAGAATACTTGTGTATTCAGGTTTTGTAACAACATTTGGTAACTCATTCTGTAAATATTGTTTGTTCTCTACACATTTTACATCTACTAGATCATTTAAATTCACAATTCTTCTACCTTATAACACCCAGTTACTTTAAAAATAGCATTTAATTCATTCTGAAAATGTTTAATTACATTAACTGTTTTTGAGTTTACTGATAATTGAATAGTTTTTTATTGAAATTCTTCTAATTTTGAAATTAAGTTATTATTAACTTTTCGTTCTAATGATTGAAATTCTTTATTTTTTCTAAAATGTTATTCAGATTAGAATATAACTTATTTCCAACAATGCTCATTTATCAAATTTAAAATATCATTAAACTTATAATTCATACACAACAGTTGTAAGACAAAACACACAAATGTCCACATATTACTTCATCAAAATTCAGTGTTCTTCCAATGCTATAAAATAATTTTTTCCAAAATAATTAACTTGCTGTTTTGGCATATTTCCCCCCTTTGAATAACAAACAAATTTTATATCTTTAGTTTTATTATAATAAGTCTAATGAGTACTAAAATGATTACATGTATCTAGACTTACTATTCTACATTCTAAATTAATTCTTTTATCAGCCAACTAATCAATAATAAAAATATCAAGAAAATATTTTACTTTTAATTGTTTAACTAATCCTTCTATGTCAAAATTAAATACAGGATGAATTAAATTATTTAATTATACCTTTGAAATTTTTTTAAACCCTTACTTCCTTTATTTTCCATTGCTAGATGAGGTCTTTATGTTCTTGTAATACATTACCAGCTTTTTTCTTATTTATAACTGCATTAGCAATTGCTGAATAACCACTAGCTAGTGAAAAAGCAATTGTTAAATGTATGGCAAAAATCCATCCTCATACTTTTTTCTCTTTTTCATAAGATACTCAATAACCATTCTCACAACAGGAAAAGTTAACATAACAAGTAAATTTCCATTAGTTTTCTTCTCTACCTTTTTTTCTGAGCATCAGTAAAAAATGTTTTAGTATTATTTACCTGTTCATTACTGAGTTTAAGTTCAGCTGCTTTTTGGTTTAACTTTCCCACTAGGTAGCAAAGTATAATCAATCATACAGTCATTCATTTATATAGATCAAAATTAATAACCAATTTTTTACAATCTGCATACATTTTTATCCATAACTAAACCCATACCTAATTTTCTCTTTCCATACGTCATTCCTCTAATTTTAGATGAGGCTATTTTTCTCCTAATCAAGCATCAGAAGGCTGCAGTCTTCCTCATGCAAACAATTGAAGTTCTTTATCAGCTTCATGTCTTTTTTCTATATCTTTATTATCTCTAAAGCAATATCATGTGTTTTACAAGCTTGACCTAATGGATTAATTCCTCTATATCCTCCAGCTAATCTTTCTTCTAATTTAGTCTCTTGATAACAAAATCGATAGCCTGGAAGGAACATTTCAAATGGCAATTTATTAATTAATGTATTAATTGATCCTTTTCAATATTTTTTAGTTTTCCAGAATGTGTGTGGCAAATTATTCAAAAATGTAATTAAATAAGGAATTCCTTTTGAATCTTTAATAATAAAATCAGTAAGTTTGCTAGTCAGCATTTGAGCTATTCCACCTTCTTCATTATGATAATTTTTATTTGCAGCTAATTATTCCCCCTGGATTACTGCTAATCTATCAATTATTTGATGAACATCATTCATCCAAATATATTCAACTGTTTTTATCAAATTTTTTAAAAGTTTCATCAACTTTTTGAAATGAATCATCAAGATTCCATTTTGAAAAACTTGCAAAAAATATTCAACCATTGTTCTAATCTAAGTATTATATTTATTTCCTTCACTTGATTTTATTTTATTTGGAATACTTTCATTATATACACCATTTGACTCAGGTAAAATTCTAGTATAATTTTGTAAATCAAGAGAATTGAATTCTGTACCTGAATCATCCATAGTTATTTGTTTTCTAGTTAAGAGTTTGATTAATCATTACTCTGTTCCTTCATACTCCTTCTCAGCAATTTGTAGTTTATCACAATTGAATTCTACTGGTAACTTACCAATACATTTTAAAGTACCACCAAATCTTAATCCAATTATAGTATCTTTACTATGATTAATAAATTCTAACATTCTTTCACTTATGTTCATTTTTTAGCATATTTGACTTTTAATTGTCATCTTTCTGTTTCATAATTCCCAAATCTAATTTTTACTTCAGATTCAATTAGCATATAATCTCTTTTATCACTATCATATTGTTTAATTGGTAGTATATCATTAAATTCTTCTAAATAATTTTGTTTATAAAGGACCATTTGTCTTCACCTTTCTATTTTCTTCCAAACATTTTCACCTAATCGTTTGATTCCCATGTTAACTTGTTCAATTGCATCAACAACTAGTTGACATGTTTTTTTAATTTTTTGTAATCTGTTCTTGATTGTTTTTTCCATTTTTAACCTCTTCTTTTAATTGTTCCTTTGCTCATCTGTTTTGTCTGGCTTTTTTTAACAACTCTTGGATTGTATTTTGCAAACTTTTTTAATTATAAAAAATACAACAACCGTTTTTATTTTATGTGCTTCATTTATATTCTACATTTTTATTTTAATGCTTATGTTCAACATTTACATTCAACGATTATGTTCAACATTTAAATTCAATGTTCTCGTTCAACACTTATATTCAACATTTATAGAAAATGTTTATGTTTAATATTTAATACATCATTAATATTTTTTCTATATTTGCCACTTACTACATATTTTTTAAGCTTATCAAACTATCAGTCACCACCAACAAATTCATGAAGAATGTGATTTATATTTGTCTCATTTTGTATAAAAATATTAATATTTACTCTACCTAATTGTACTTTTTGAATATGTTTGATCTATATAAAAACCATCTGTTCCTTTGTGTCTTCTTCTAGTAAAATATTTTCTATCTGTATCTTGATTTTTAAGAATGGAGACATCAAAAACTAAAACTGAATTATCTTGACATTATCTAAAGGAATAATTTCATTATTATTACCGATAAAACTAGTAATATTTTCATTAATTTCATCCAATTTGTTTCAGTTCTTAACATTTTGGTTGAACCTGACTTTAAAATAAATGTTTAAATGATTTTTTCCAGATAACCATCCAGTGCTAGAATACAATTATCAATCATTAGTTTTTTTCCACATCCAGTTGGTTCTATGATTCCTCATTGAGTAGAATTTGGTAAGAGTTTAACATGCTTAATTCTTATTTCTTTTCTGGAATTCTTATGTTTGGTTCCCAATCTGTCATTTGTTTACATAATTAATACAAATGAGGAGATTATTTGAAATGAGTGATGATTCGTCTGTTCTGCAAAAATAATTAACTTTTCCAGTTAGAGAAATGTAAAAACGTGCTTCACTAGTTGGTTTTCTTTTCAGCTTTTTTAGCTCCAAACATTACATCAAAAAATAATAAACTATACACTAAAGAAGAAACTATAGAAATCCATGTTGCTCAGTATAGTTTGAAAAATTTATAAAAAATTATTTCATTGAAAAAGCTAATAAAAGCATTAAAGAAGATAAAATTAAAAACAGATTTGTTATTGAAAATGATGTTACATATTTCATGGATAATGATGATAGTATGGGCCAAGTTTAAGGATGCAATAATCAAATTATTGAACCTAATGAAAAAACATTTGCTAATAATGTTATTAAAATTATTCCATTTAAATTAATGAATATATTCTTTAGTCTAGCTGACTGAATGTTTGTTAAACATAATGATCATTTTCATATAAAAATTAATATTATTTTTCCATTTCAACCAAATGTTGGATTTGGAGGACTGATAAATTATAAACCAAATCATCCCATAAATATTCCAATTTTTTATACTATTCAGAATTTAGAAATAACTATAACTGATGAAAATGATAATTTGATTTAATTTAATGGTGCTTATTTGACAATAATTTTAAAAATTAATTAATAAGTTTTCCTTATAATAAATCATGAACACCATCTAGAGTTATCTACTTTACTTGTTTCCAGTTAATGAGAAATAAAAAGTAATGGAAATCTTCCTAAGAAGGAACGAGTAATTATTATTAATATTGGTAACTGTGGGATTCATCCTTATCATTCACAACAGCAAATGAACTTTGATGTTATTAACACAGGTGGAACCAATTTTTCAGAATATGATGTAAATCGAATATGAAGCTAATTGATAATTATGTATTAAAATTATTTGGAAACAAAATAGTATATAGAACAGAATATTCATTTGTTTCATCATGAAAAGTTTTTCGATTACCTTCACGCCTATCAAATTAATTAATTATGAAAGTACATACCCTTAACAATGGTAAAATTGAAACCAAAAAATTAAATACTTTATCCAATGAATCATTCAATGGATTTTTTAAAGATTATGAAAAAATTATGTGTGAACGAGATTTGACTGTGATTTTTACATGGATTTTGAGAAAAATCAAGAGCATTCTATTATTCAATGAACTATTTCCTAAAGAAGGTAAAATTGTTTTAAAAAGTATGGAAATTCGTGTTCCTGTTGTTAAATATGAACAAGAATATTCGTTTGAACTAGAACAAGAAAGACTGAAAATCCAAGAATTTTAATTTCTTTCTTTGAACTACAAACAATTGAATTTGCTGAATGGAAAAAGAAATTTTGAAGTAAATATTACGAATTATTTTCATTTTACCAAATTTAGTATGCATAAATTTATTTTTGTTTTTTTTTCAAACTAATCGAAAAAATAATCAGATAAATGATTCTTATTTGTCCTACTACAAAATATCTGTGTAAAAAATGGAATAAATTTTTCTCAAGAATTACGGAATCTTGATCCACCAATTAACTTTCAAAGGAGTAATCCAATTAAATACTGATGTAAATATAAGTCTATTCAATTTTATTCAAGATTAATCTATGTACATAATAAAAATGTCTATGTCTATGCCTAGAAGATCCAGAGAAATGTGGTGTGTTTCATCACAGGATTATTTGGTAAGTGTGATATCGTTACGGAGATGTTTAGCAAACTCAAGTGGCAGACGCTGGAAGAGAGGTGCTCTGCATTGCAGTGTAGCTTGCTGTCCAGGTTTTGAGAGGGTGTAGTTCTAAATGAGGTATCGAATATATTGCTCCCCCCTACTTATACCGTCTGTAGAGATCATGAGTGTAAAATAAGCACGGAGGCTTCACGGCAGTCGTTCTTCCCGCGAACCATATGCGACTAGAACAGGAAAGGGACGTAATGACACTAGCATGTAAAGTGCCCCCCACCACACACCGTTGTGTGGGTTGTTGAGTATAAACGTAGATGTAGATGTAGAAGAATGAATGTTGTAACTACTCAAAAAACAGCAATGATATTATGTGAATTTTGCACCAAAAATATTTCTAATGGTACAGTTGTATATATTATTAAGTATGGCAAAAGGTATCTGACTTATTATTCACAACACAGAATGCTTACATAAATCTTCTAATTGTATAAATGCATAAAAAATTACAAAAATTACAGAGCTTTTAACTTCATGTTTTCATTCCTTTCGAAATCCTTTCAGAAAAATAGAGAAGATAAAAACTAAAAAAATTTGATTTATTAAACATAAAAAGTTTTTCAAACACTTCAAATTCTGGAAACTTAAATTTTTCTGTATAAGTGAAGCCAAAACGAAATTAACATTAATGATACCATTGAAAATGTATTAACTAAACTTAACAGTTACAAAGCAATGTTTGTGCAGTAGTGTTCATTAAATTAAGAGAGTTGAGAAAACGTAAATCTTACATCATATCAAAAGCTGAAATTTTTCCATTTAAATATGGTGAAAAAGTTTTATTCCCTCTAAGCAATAAATTTATACTGAAGGCTTTTCAGAAGACATTGATAAATTAGAGAAAATTATAGGATTACATTTTATTTATGAAGATAAAAAATAAAGATCTATTCATGTTACTGAATTTGAATGAATTTTAGATTTTTTCATTTCTTTTTAAAGGCTCCAGATTTGGGCTCTTAAATTTTTTAATTTTATTTTTGAACATTAAATTTTAATTGAGCAATTTATTTTTATAATTGGATTTTGTGGGTATAGATAAATTTTCGTTGGGGGATGGAGTGAAACTAAAATCTTGGCCTTATCCTGGAATTTTTAATCAGTATACTCTTTGGTCCAGGATCAGCATAGATCTACTAATCCCTTTAATATTTTTTGCACTCTCCAACTGTTATAATTTTATAAATTACAGTATTCATCAGCTGCTCATTATTTATTTAGCCAATTTCTCTTTATTATTTCCCGCAACTACACCTGACGATGTGTGTTTTTAACCTAAAACCTATCAGGAATTTAAAATAATAGTCTTACAACTGAAGTGGCGACTCCCATGTGTGTTACAATGCTCAGCTGCGGATGATCCCCCAACAGGATTATTTCTACCAAATCAGGGTATGCTATGATCGACTATGAACAGCCATGTTTTAGCTCATGACCACTACCCAATTGGCTATGCAATAGTAGGATGTAAGCCAAACTGCACAACATTACATTTTGTACCAGGCTAATAAGCCCTTAATGACTCAAGATGAATCCAAAACGTATCTTATTGAGTCTGCTGCAATGATTTGACTCTTATTTAACTTCATAGTTCAATGATTCTCCTTATTTTTGTATATATAAGGTGACTTTTCCATTGTGTACAAACTCCAAGGATTAATCGCCAGGAGGATATGAAACTAAAATGGTCTAATGAACTCATTTCAAAAAATGCCTGATTTCCATGCTGGAGACCATATATTCAATCACACATTGTTAGAGAGACTGCAGTCTCATACGCACTGTACCATGCAGCCACAATTACAGCATTTGTTGAAAATGGTTTCCATGTGCCTCAATGCATGTGTGTAAGAGCCATTGCATGTTCTGTCTCACACCATCACATCAGCCAGTGTGCATCTCAACACCGTCAAAAGCAGCACGATTACACCACTTCACTGTCTCCACATCCAGAATGGGCTCTGCATACATGATACTATGAGATGGCCGAATAACCAGAAATCGCTCAGGTTGAGATCCAATGAATCAGCAGGCCATGCAACTGAACACTCGTCTGATCCATCAACCAGGAAAGACACGGCTGAGATGTGCCCACATGTTAAGCAAATTCACCCACAAGAAATGCCAATAGTTGCAGTGTATTAGGTGACGTGTAAAGAAATCTGGTCCCAAAACACTGTCGCTATTTATCCTGGCCTACACAATCCACCTGCAACGATGCTGATTGCCTGCTACCATACTAGGGGGAGTTCTGCATACTACCCCACAGATGACTGATATGAATGTTGAAGATACCACTGTGTGGAAAGGTGGCCTCATCGGTGAATAGGATGGATGACACAAATCCTGGAATCATGGTTGCCTGGTGAACAAACCAGTGACTAAACTGCACATGATGTGGGCAGTTTATCGCTAGTACGCCATGCACACGCTGTAAGTGATAGGGGTAGTAACAACTGTAATGGAGAATGTTCCACAAAGTCGTCTGGATTACCCAGTACTGGCGGGCCAACTGCCTGGTACTGACACAGCAGTCGCCTTCCACAGTGTTCATCACTTTTTCCTCTATGTCTGTTGTCCGAACATTTTGCATATGGCCGTAATGATTTTCTACTTCCTGAAACAATCCTGTCTTAGACAAACACTGAAACATTCTTGTAAAGACTGGTTGCTGTGGTTGTTGTCGGTGGTGGTAGATCTTCTGATACAACCTTGCTGCCCACTGCCTTTGTCATTTCCCTTTTCGTAACTGAACACCATGTCGGCAACCTCTCGATTCAAATATGGAACCATTGTATACAACGCTGTGTCACATCCACTAAAACGTGAGTCAGCAAGAGAAATGAATCGGACACAACATTACCAATTCCTATGGCAGGAGAGGGCGCTAGGACATGACATATGAGGAACAGTACCATCCTCTTGGAGGAAACCATGCATACTATAACTGTGGCTGCATAGTACACTGCGAATTAGATCGCAGTTTCTGTAGCAAAGTATGATTGCATAAATGGTCTCTAGAATGGAAAGCATGCATTTCTGGACATAAGTTCACCAGACATTTTTTGTTCCATATCCTCTCATCGATCAGTCCCTGGAGTTCGTACTCAGTTGAAAAATCACCCTGTATAGTGTAGCATCTAGGAGGGATACTTGAAACCAGAAACAAATTTTAGTTGTCCGTTGTAAGAAGTCCCTCATTTAAGTGGCTTAACTGCTGGATGAGAATGATATAAAAACAACATTTTTCAGGAAAAATCAATTACAATAAAGCCAGGACTATGAAGGAAAATGGAGAGACTGTGAAAGGTAATGGGAGAAATTAAGTGAAAAAACGTTGTCTAAGTGTCAGTCAATGGATCCAAATATTCAAGATTTAATTTTCAGTCGGTCCTACTACTTTATCTGTCTCTTTTCGGTTTTTCACCTCTGACAATGATTTTCACATGTAAAGGACATCAAGTTGAACATTGATTCGGAGTATACGTTAATCACAATGCCACCTACAGCTACCTTTCCCCATATCTATTATCGCTCGTCTCTCATTTAAAAAATCTGCACCTATAATCAAATCTACAGTTAGTTTAGGCATAATCACGAAGTTGGTTTCGATCTTTTGACCTTGACACGAAAGAGTTAACCTTGTTCGTCTCGTAACTTCCGCAGCATTGTTTCTAATAGGACCTCTTACTTTAATCTTATGTGTTTTCAGAAATGGCAGTTCCTCATTGGCATTACATTGCATGAATAGATTTTCTGAGATCGCAGTCAGTTCACTTCTGCTATCAATTACAATATTGACTGGGATATGCTTTACCATGGCCTTCACAATTGGTTGAATTTGAAAGTGTTGGTTCTGTTCTTCTTCTACTTGCATCAACGAATCCTCCACTGAATCATACATGAGTCTTTTCAGGAATTTCCCTTGCGAATTCGAACTTGCTGTAGGATAAGCTTCGACTGCTACTTCTCTCTCTTTTATTTCCTCTTCTCTATTTCTTCCTTCATTTACCCTTTCTTCAACATCCTCTACTTTTTCCTCATCCTCGTCTATCTTCTCCTTCTTTGTCGCTACTTCCACATAATCGCATCTATGTGCTCTAATTATCGCTTCATAACTTCCTTCATTATGTACGTTGGGTTGTGTGCCCACTCGTAACTTAGTTTCAACTTCTGTCAACTGCGCATTATTCTCATTGAATTCGCTTTCCCTGGTTTCCATCTCAAATAGCTCTGCAATACTCATTGCTTCGTCCTTTCCTCCTACATTCGTTGTGCATGCCTCTGGTAATTCATCTTCCTCATCAGTATTCTCCCAATTAATTTCGTCCCAACACGATATTGTAATTTTCTTGTCTTCGTTTTCGTCTGGTCCCTGCGGATTTGTTTCTTCCTTCTTCTCTTCTCGTGGTAAGATTTTTACTTCTCTGTTCAAGGTGCTGCAATTGTCCTGGGTCGGTGCATCATACTCTTTGGCATGGGCGCTTAGCCGTCAATTCGAACGTTTATTGGGGTTTGGTGGTCTTACCTCCACCTCTTCTATCTGTATTCTCTTTTCTTGTCCAGCTTGTGATAGTGGTTTCTTTGTTGATAATTTTTCGGTCTATAGGTTCTCCAGTACCAGTTCCGGTTGTCGTTATTCCCTCTGTAATAGTTGTTGCCGTTCCTGGGTGAACTATAGTTATTGCCATATTCTCTTCTAAATCCATAACCGGTTCTTTGTTGAAATCTATTGTCGTTTCTTGGTGCGAAGTTATCACATGATTCGTAATTATTGTTTCTTCGTACTGTGTCTTGTGGATTCCACTGCTTTTTGCTTTCGTTTTCACGTGCCCTTCATCATCTTCTTGCGTCATATTCCGAAAATATGAACTCTAGTTCCCTTAGAATATCTTTAAATGCTTCGACGTCATTGCCTCCGCGACCTACTAATGATTGCTGGTATTTCAATGCAGCTTCATCGCGCATAATTTAATCAACTCTCCGTCACTGTATGGTACATCTAAGCATTTATTTTTCTTTGACATTAATTCGAAAAATTTCACGGGACTCTTCTCTCCTGAATTTTCAAAATATGGGTTCTGTAATAATTCGTACTTCACTCTGTTCTGTGCTTCACTGGACGAATATCGTGAGAGAAACGTCTCTCTGAAATCTTCGTACGATCGGCATGTCGCTGCAACATTCTGCATGGTTTCTGCGACTGTTCCTGACATGTGTGCACATATAAAGTCTAATTTGTGTGCTAGCGTCCAGTGTTCTGGTAATCCTACTCGGAATTGATCAATAAAAGTTCGTGGATGTAATGAGTTTCCTTCTCGAAAGTGTTGAAATTTTCTGACTGTGAGGAAATGATCGTTGTCGTACTTCGTCATAGTTCCATATGAAATTAGCGATTCTTCGCCACTATTGTTTCTGATCATTTCTCCCGTCGTTCTTTCCGGTTGTGGTAGATCCATTGGATATTGTCCACTGTAACTTTCGCCTACCCTTGCGTAGTATCGTTGGAGTGGTACGCAATAATTTTCTTCCATCGGTTGTGAACGTGTAGCTGAATGCATTGCACTGTACTCTTCGCGACCTAGATTTCCATTGTCAGGTATTGGTTCGGTATCTTGTCTGGCTAACCTTGCTGCTTCATTGCACGATCCAAACTGTCTTGTAACTTACATTTGTGGTTCCGCATGTGTTTGTGATGACGTTTGTTCATCAAGAATTTCGAAACGTGTTTCTTGCTGTGCAGGCTGTCTGATTTCACGTATGTTACTTTCCGCCTGTGATTGGAATCGCAAATGCGTAATATCTTCGTTAATTGCTTGTTTTTCCGGTGCTGTTACAGATATGGATGTGGTTGCAGACTCTGTGCTTGTTCGATCCTGTTCACTACGCTCTTCAATGGTTTGCAACAACTCTGTTCGCAATTTCTGAAATTGTCGCTTCGTTTGCGCTTCTATTTTGACTATGCGGTTATCGTATCTTTTCAGCGCTGCTTTTGTGATACGTTTGTGTAACACACTGTTTTCAACAATTTCACGCGCTGTACCTCCTGCTTGTCTAGTAATTTCGTTTATCTGTTTCTCTAGTTTCTTGACTTCTCCCTGGGTGTTGTTACGTAATGTTTTGATCTCGTCTTGAATGTCATTACGCAATGTTTGTACGTCCGCTTGTACCTTGTCAATGTCTGTTCTCAATTGATTGTGACCTGTTATTAAGTTTCCTTTCACTTCTTGAGATTCTTTTGCCTCGTCTTCAATATGACTTAGGTGTAACTGAATTTTTTGTTTTGTTCATTAATCGCACGCATTTGTCTCGCGGTTTCGGCATTCTGAATTTGAATTTGGTTCGCTATGTCTCTATTTTGCCTTGTCGTGGTTTCCGTAATTTGTTGTAATAATTCGGCCAGATTGGTGGGTCCTATTGCGTTTTCTTCCGACGTCCTACGCTCTGTGTTTTCGCCCAAGTGTGGGTTCGCAAGCGATTGCATTGAACTGTGCTGTGACGCGGTTCTGCTCGCATTACTTGTACTCTGTCGTGAGGGAGATCTGATTACTTGTACTATGGGTTCTACGTATTCAAGACGCAAGTTAGAATCCTCATCGACTGTCTCTCTACTTTCCTGCTCCTCTGTCGTATGCTGACTAACGTTTTCTATGCCTTGATGTACATTATCCTCGTTATGGTGCGTTATATGTCCTATTTCTCGCGATACTGCATCGTTTGTCCTCTATTCTTTGTCCATTTTCATGCTGGGTCTCTACCTAAATTCGGTCAAGGTCTCGATTTGCCATTGCTAATCTTTCCGAATCCCTTATTTTCTATTTTAAAAGAAATTCACGCGCCCTACTTCGAGTCAACATGCTCTCATACGATCTCACGCGTTTCATAAACTTTTTGTTCACACGACTTGACACTTATTATACCCAAGACTGACAATCCATTTACTTACTTGTTGGGTCAGAACCAACTTAACGATGTATCCGCCACCTGTACGTTTGCATTGAGGAGCAAACTTAATTCTAACAATTTTTAAAATTCATAACCTAATTATGCTATTGACTCTGCTAGAATGTCTCACTATCTATCGCTGCAGCTACTGTTTTCAACTATTTATGGCTTTCAAAAAATTTTTTTTTATTAGGAAAATTTTTTAACAGGGTATTTTTCTGACCTAGTTAGGCATGTGGTCGACCTTCAATCACGGTATTTTACCATCCTGGCAGGGTCGCCATTTTCTAACTTTCTGTGTGGTTTCTGTTTGTTCTAAGTCGTGTCTCCTCACCACTTTCGGGCAACGACAATCTGAACATGTTTTTTAGGGAATTGACTAGTTTGAACCTGGGACCTGTTCCTGGTAAGGAGACGCCAGACCACACATGACATGTAGAGTTCAGAAGAGTTCAGTGAGACAAGCGATGATATAACCAAATACTTAATTATTTCAGCGTCAGCTCCACTGCACTCCCTGTAAAAGAATCTTAATACTAACTAAATTTAGTGGAAGGGGTTCAAGTTTTTCCTATTTTTAGTTAGCTGGTAAAATAACGTCGAAAAAGCAGTTAAGTTTACCATTGGAAATTTTATTCTACTCACAAAACATTGGTTATAAATTGCACTGTTGATAAAAGGAAATGTTTTAATACAGGATGATAAGAACCAACTGCGTTCAACAAAAATGTGAATGAATGTTCCCTGAGTCGGTTTCCAAGTTCTACAATGGAACGAAGGATGACCTATGCCGTATCACATCTATAATACAGGTTTAAATTAAGTTTCACAAGAGAGAAAACCATCAAAATGGTCTACAGTGAACCTCAATTGTCTTTAATTACTTATCTAACTTGTCGTAAATTACAGTGGCTAATGTGGCTTCTCAATAACTATGTAACAGAAAAATCATCGCGTTTCAGATTTTTACTTCAAGTGGCAAATGTGAATACCATACTATAAGTAAAGCATTTAGACAAGATTTTCTCAGACAAGTAGGTCGAGTGGAACGAATAATTTCGGATAATGGCCCACAATACAAATCAGTGCAATGGCAGAACACATTAAAACAACACAAAATAAAACCCTTCTACATATCGAAGTACAAACCTAGCGTAAATCCAGCAGAACGATCTATGAAGGACATAGGCACTTTATGCCGATTATATGCAGGCAAAAGACACAACACTTGGGATATATACCTTAAAGATTTTCAAGAAGTAATAAATGAACTGCCACATAGCACTACACTACTACCTCCAGTTACTGTACTTAAAAATATTGAACCCCCAAACATAACCAGAGATAATGTTAGATTTCCTATTGTACCACGTAGACAGCACAAACAAGTCATAGCAACAGCACTCTCCAACATCAGAAAGGCAGCCATTAAAAGAAAAGAAAGAGGAGATAGAACAGCAATTAAAAGAACATTCTCAGTAGCCCAGAAAGTATTTGTAAAAACACATCATCTCTCCAGCAAACAGAAACACAAAATACATAAGTTTTACGCTGCATACAAAGGACCTGTCATAATTAGCCGAATTGCTCATGATAATGCTGTGGAACTAATGAACCTAAAAACAGGCAAAACCTTAGGACTTCAGCACGTGAGCCATATCAAAAAGTTTGAAGATTAATTTTATTACTGGTAAAATGTCAGCACAATATTTCAAGATTATGTTGCAGATAAGATCGTCAGGAGAAAGAAGAATGAAGAGAGAGGAAGGTGGGAAAAAGAAAGTAGTTTCAATAAAAACAAAAACAGAAATAACACCAATAGTACCATAGATTAAGGTGAAGGGACAAAGCGTAGATAGTCTAACAGCATGAAATACTAAAATGCTATACACCACGACACTACACAAAAATAAAAAAACGAATTTGAGGATTCTTGTAGACGGTAAGACTCAAAATATCTTAGAATTGTAACATGGAAAGGGCGCCAAAATTTGCAAAGCTTTTAAGAAGGCATAACACAATGTTAGATGATTGTAAGTAAAACTTTTCGTAAGAAACATTGTAAAAACTCCAGCAAGGACGAGATGCAATGACCCACAAGTTGCAATGCGAGAAGTTTCAAGCAAGGAAAGGATGTAATTAGCAAGACATGATTCCTACAAGGCAGAAGTGTCGAGAGAAGGGAAAGGACAGCGAGACCAACAGAAGGCCCTTGTAGCCGAAGTGGGCAGTAAATAAATCTGCTGCCAAGCTGAACCACAGGGAGGTGGAATCCTGCTGGGGCAGAACACAGAACCACACAGTGGCGGAACCCTGCAGAGACACGACAGGACACCAAACGCCAGAAGGGTCTCCAAACACCCCGACTGAGTGGAGCGAGCAAAACATGGCCCGACGAGAAGACCGCTTGGGCAAGCCACCACTGGCAAAAAAATATGTGTAAAAGTCACACTACTGGTATTAAACAGCACGCTGATGCACGAAACTCAAGAAAACTTCCACAAAGTAAAAATGACATGCCCAGACAATTTATCAAACTGTTACTGAGAGGAGAACTTCAAACCGACTAGTTATCAATAAATATTTCAATATCGTGCCCAGAGAAGAACCTAGAAGCAAGTAAGAAGCAGAGAAAAAGGCAGGAAGAACAGAAGTTGAAGATTTGCAAGATTGAGACCAAGAAAGAAGATGGGTGAAGAATAGATGACATACCTTCCCAAATCCCTATCCTATTGTAAACTAGTAGTCTGAGAAGTGTTACAACGAAAAACGACCGCTTTCAGCGACACATAACGATGACTTTCACGCATACAAAGCCAGTAAACCACGAGATTCTGCACTCACAGCTCCATTCCATTATGGGACCTCCACAACAGTAACACACACTTGCAAAGCCAACAAGGAACGACGAACAAAGCTGTACATCAAATACTTGCCCACATCCATCTCGCTCAAGTCCATCACCTTCGTGCAAAACATGCTTAAACATTCATAGGATTGTGTGAATGTGTGAAATGAAATTATGTGATGTAGGAATTGTGCAAAAGAAACGTGTGAAAAACTAAATAAGCTAAGCACACCTGACAACTAATAAACTACAAAATAACAGTCATTGACTATGGACTTAAGTAAAAAATAGACTATCGATAAAAATAAGTCATTAGTTCTGAAATGGACAGTATATAAAGAACAAAAGTAAGGCATAATAAACACTATAACTATATGCCACATATTTTCTCCTCATAAAAATAAAAGAATAACTATACTTTACTTATTTTCTCCTTATAAAACCAAAGAATAAAAAATTATCTTGTTGGATGTTTTCCCTTTTTTTTAACATTTGTACCATTTGTTAGGATAATATCTCAATACTTGTGTATGTATAGTTCTTTGTCGAAGCAGTTCTTGGAAATAATTCTTGGTTGTTAGTGTAACAATGTTGAAATGAGTGTCTAGAAACAAAAACATTTTACTTGTACATGATATTTAGAAAATGTGTTAGGAATAGATTTTACTTAATTACTACATCTGTATAAACAATATTTCTAAGAAAATCGATGTGAAAGACTCCTCGCTTTCGATAACAAACTTCTTAAAAAACAAACTTCACAATTAAATAAAGAAAGAAAATACTTAAATAATAATAATTATAATAGAATAAAAATATTCTTCCCTTGTCAATATAAACATATTTTTGATACTAAAGTGGAAGAATATAAAAATATAAATTAGTAATACAAACTAGCATAGAACAGAATAATGTGGCTGAATAGTAGGCAACAAAATTTAGATAACGGAATAATTTTTGACTGACTTATACAACGATTCAATGATTTCCTAACTTGAGTGCAAAAATTAAGTTCAAAGGGTGGTGATATGTAAGGTGTCAGCCAAATCCAACATCTTCCATGAAAACCCTGACATGATAAGCAAATCCAGTAGTATGTCACATGGCTCCGAATAAATCGTGACATTAAATTAACCAAAGTAATATGAGTAACGAGTGAGCAAATGGAATACCACAGACTAACACAAGAATGCCTAAATGCGTGTCATACCTTCCCACTGTGAGACAAACGCAGTTCTGAGGGGAGAAACGAGAACAGAAGCCGAGAGCAGAACAGTGTTAAGCTAGAAGGCCCTACGATGAGGGACAGACACCCACGTCGCCAGCTAACCGCTAGGACCACCCCCCAGCCCATGTTAAAAGCTAGAGCCCTCCAGAAGAACAGTATAGATCTTACGATAACACTAAAAAGCCCACCCCAGCTGCAAGTCTTAGCGTGAGACTTTTTCACGTCTCTGTTACGTCAGGACCACCCCCCAGCCCATGTTAAAAGATAGAGCCCTCCAGAAGAACAGTATAGTTCTTACGATAACACTAAAGGGACCACACCAGCTGCAAGTTTTAGCGTGAGACTTTTTCGCATCTTTGTTACGTTGCAAGCTTTAAAAACATTGCCCCACCACGGAAAGTATAACGTTTCTCATTGGATGGACAGAATATTTGTAGGTGGAGCTTAAGGTTAAGATTGAGACACTGATTGGTCAGATGAAAACTCAGCCAGATAGTCTTTTTAAACCAACTTCGGTAAATTGTAGTACGGAGAAGTTAGGAGAGAGTTGTTTCCGAGACGGCGAGGTGAGTGGAGCTGTGCTGCCCGCCGCCCCCTGACGAAAACCGACAAGGTAATGAATGCATGTGATGGCACATAACAGAGCATAAAGCTTCACTCAGAACTGCGGAAGTCTCATCTGTTACACCCCCTTTTTGCGTAATACTAGTGCCGATCGTCAATTAAAACTCATGGTGTTCACATTTGCCACTTGAAGTAAAAATCTGAAATGCGATGATTTTTCTATTATATAGTTATTGAGAAGCCACATCAGCCACTGTAATTTACAAGTTAGATAAGTAATTAAAGATAATTGAGGTTCACTGTAGACCATTTTGATAGTTTTCTCTCTTGTGAAACTTAATTTAAACCTAGATTATAGATGTGATATGGCATAGGACATCCTTCGATCCATTGTAGAGCTTGGAAACCCACTCAGGGAATATTCGTTCACATTTCTGTTGAACGAAGTTGGTTTTTATCATCCTGTATTAAAACATTTCCTTTTATCATTAGTGCAATTCATAAACAATGTTTTGTGATTAGAATAAAATTTCCAATGGTAAACTTAACTGCTTTTTCGACGTTATTTTACCACCTAACTAAAAATAGGAAAACCTTGAACCCCTTCCACTAAATATAGTTAGTATTAATTTTCTTTTACAGGGAGTGCAGTGGAGCTGACGCTGAAATAATTAAGTATTTGGTTATACCATCGCTAGTCTCACTGAACTCTTCTGAACTCTACATGTCATGTGTGGTCTGGCGTCTCCTTACCAGCAACAGGTCCCAGGTTCAAACTAGTCAATTCCCTAAAAAACACGCTCAGAGCGTCGTTGCGCGAAAGTGGTAGGGAGACACGACTTAGAACAACAGACACCACGCAGAATGTTAGAGATGTAGATGTAGAATAAAAAACATCGTTTTAAGATGATACTTTCTACAGTGAAATATTTCAGTTTGATGTTAAACTAGATACAAGTGATTATAGATGTGTGTTACACAGGTGATTAGTTGAAGATTGAAGAGACCACATCAAAATTATAGTATAATTTCTCTCCCATAGAACGTGCCTATATAATGTGCTTCTCGTCATTGGACTGTGTGAGACAGTTAAAAGTACCTTTGTTTTTGACTAGTGATATAAGGTAAATATAAGACTTATACATGTCAGTCTACGATTAGAATATCGATTGCGTGCCACCATTTTGTTATGCAGACAGTCACAATAACTTCAGTTAAATCGTTGTCAGTATCTGGTTTTGCATTGTAATCCAGCAGAGATTGTTAAAAGTAACGATTCTTTGGTAATAGGCGTGACTTATTATCCCATGAGTCACGAAAAATAGATAAACAATTGCCAGAAAGAAGTTGTAATAAAGTTTCCACAAGCAAAACGGACCTCTGAAAGGAGAAACAGTTGCGAAAACCACAAAAAATGAACGAGAAGACCAGAAAAACAATTCATGATATGTTATGGAGCACAGCAGACAAACAGACTACAAAATTGAAACGTCCGGAAGTCTTTGAAATGTACTGCTAATGAAGACTCTTAAAGGTCATAGGGATAGTTCCCATAAGAAATGAAGACTTACAGTGATGAGTTGATGTGGGTGAAATTCTAATAACAACACGATCAAACGAACAAAGGACTGATTTCAAAAAGAAGGGTAGCTGACAAGCCACAAGGATAAAGGGAAGTATCGAAAAATTTTACATTTTTTGAACGAATAACAGTAATGTGTAGCATGCATGAGGCAACTTGTAAACACTGCGGTAACGCCAGGAATCATTTTGTTGTAAGTGTATTGGTTAATTGTAAATGCTGTACCATTGTCTATTTCCTCACTGGCGGATAGTAACACAGATCCCTCCGTGGACCAAAGGTGCTTCGCAGGCAATCAATTCCGAAAGAAATACCAGAGAACGGCCCTAACTGAGACTAATTCCTGAGATTTATCTCCATCGCATTCGGATAATAATTGAAACTAATTGCATGGAAACGATTACTCCGCTCTTCACGGAATCATTAAAAACGGTAATCCACGGCGTAGTCGGCGCATCGATCGATTAATTACTGCTGCAGCATTGGGTGGCGCGGGGATGCGACACGCTTAAGCTACTTACGTCACGGCATACGCAAATCCGTAGCGCCGATGCGCCGCCGTTACGTCAGATTATTGTCCGCTCTAATGGATAGAACGTTTGCTGCGCCGTGTATCAATACAACGCGATATTGGACGTTAAATCTCGCGTAATGGCCGCGCCAGTGCGGCCAGACACATTTACGCGGCCGTCGACGGCGAAGAATCGCGTTTCCTGCTCGAAGGGACACGGCGGGAGCATTTAGCGGCAACAGCGGCGGCGCCGGCGGGCGATATGCAGCGAACGGTCCGCACATTAGCACCGAGTCTGCAGAAGTCAACTGCCACCGGAGCATACAACGATCAACAGTGAACTAGCTGCAGAACGAGTTCAGTCTTTTTCCCAGTTAGGGTCACATCGTTTTGTGAAGCAAAAACTGGTGTGCTATAAAGATCTATTCGAATACACGGAGTGTTTGAAAAGGAACTCCCAAGTCTTAAGTATAAATTTAATGGGGAAACTAATCAAAAATTACATCAATGAGTACATATCATGAAAGAGAATTCCTTCAAGTTTTGTTTGATGTTAGTAGACGACACTGTGTGAGCCATTTGTTGCCCTGCACAGTTCGGGACGATATTACACTTCCCTCCACATCTTCACCAACATTTCAAGTGTCACTGTCCCAACCGCCGCGAAGATTCTTTCGCGTAAATTATTGATGTCTCTGATTTTTTCTTTTCCTTTTCCTTCAAAAATGAAAGGACCATTCAGACGATCTTCCATCAAACGCCACCAGAAAATTTGGAAATTTGTGTTAAGGTCTTATGGGACCAACTGCTGATGTCATCGGTCCATAAAGTAACACACTATTTAATCTAATTTAAACTAATTTCCGCTAAGGACCACATACACACCTATGCCCGAGGGAGGACTCGAACCTCCGGCGGGGGAAGTCGCGTGGACCGTGAGAAGACGCCTCAGACCGCGTGGCAAACGTACCAAACAACTTTGGGAGAATCACGTTGATGCTGAATAAATTCATGTGGATGCCCTGCCTCCAAACTCTGCATTTAAGACGGTTACCTGATCCATTCACACGAAATGTAACCTCATTAGAAAAGAGAATCTTTTTTAAAAATCTGACAACATCATCAATTGCTGGCCGGTGTGGCCGTGCGGTTCTAGGCGCTTCAGTCTGGAACTGCGTGACCGCTACGGTCGCAGGTCCGAATCCTGCATCGGGCATGGATGTGTGTGATGTCCTTAGGTTAGTTAGGTTTAAGTAGTTCTGAGTTCTAGGGACTGATGACCTCAGATGTTGAGTCCTATAGTGCTCAGAGCAATTTGAACCATTTGCATCATCATCAATTCTGTGTAAAAGTCAACAGCGAACTCATACCTTTCGATTTTGTCAGTAGGTTTTATTTCATGTAACAGTTGCAATTTGTAGGAGCGCCACTTAAGTCTTTTACGCACAACATTAGACACAGTACCTTTAGGCACTCGAAATTGTAGACTACGTCTGGCCAAAGACTTCTTCGGGCTCTGAACACACGAAACAGTCATCTGTTCAACAACATCTTCAGAAGTTCTGCGTCTACCTGGTGATTTTGCTTTTAAAACGCTGCCGGTTTCCTTGAAAGACTTTAGCCAATGATGGATAGTTTTCTGCTGTAGGTTGTTCACTGCCATACTGACGTCTAAAATTGCGTTGCACTGTAATAACTGACTCAGTTTTCACAAGCCAAATAACACACTGCGCTTTCTTTTGCAGAGTACCCATTGTTGTTGAGTTGCTCCGCACTGCACTGCACACAATCCTGGACTGAACTGAGGGAACAGAGGTAAAAAACAGCACTGGTGCCGTCTCAAGGTCAAGCAGACCTGCCAACTGCATGGGACCTAGAGTTGGAGAGTTGATGAATCAAATACCAAAAACAAGAATAGTGTATGTCATTTGATACAGATTCACGGACACATTAAAGGTATCGAGTTCTTTTTCCAACACCCTGTTTATCCAGCTTGATGTACAGCGCCCAGTAATTCTTACTGGTGGCTGGAGTTGTAAAACTACCGTAGACTACGGTAGGCTATCATAAGTAAGGGTAGACTACGGTAATTTTCGTAGTAGTTTTGGTCTGTACGGTCTTAACGCGCGTTTCCTGTACGTTAGGTGTATTGCATACTTACGAGGGGTTATCTCTTAACAATCGCTTTCTTTACGTACCCAATCGATGTCTCATTAGAATCCCCTAAATACCAGAAGCGGTGAACCGTTTTGAAAGTCAGTGGGGATGGATACAGGGCTGGGTAACCTACATGACAATTTTGTCCCACATAGTTTTCCTCCTGTCTGTTATTTAAAAGTAAAGAATACACTACTGGCCATTAAAATTGCTACACCAAGAATATGACGTGCTACAGACGCGAAATTTAACCGACAGGAAGAAGATGCTGTGATATGCAAATGATCAGCTTTTCAGAGCATTCACACAAGTTTGGCGCCGGTGGCAACACCTACAATGTGCTGAGATGAGGAAAGTTTCCAACCGATTTGTCATACACAAACAGCAGTTGACCGGCGTTGCCTTGTGAAACGTTGTTGTGATGCCTCGTGCAAGGAGGAGAAATGTTTACCATCACATTTCCGACTTTGATAAAGGTCGGACTGTAGCCTATCGCGATTGCTGTTTATCGTATCGCGACATTGCAGCTCGCGATGGTCGAGATCCAATGACTGTTAGCAGAATATGGAATCGGTGGGTTCAGGAGGGTAATACGGAACACCGTGCCGGATCCCAACGGCTTCGTATCACTAGCAGTCGAGATGACAGGCGTCTTACCCGCATGGCTGTAACGGATCGTGCAGCCACGTCTCGATCCCTGAGTCAAAAGATGGGGACGTTTGCAAGACAACAACTATCTGCACGAACAGTTCGACGACGTTTGCTGCAGCATGGACTATCAGCTCGGAGACCACGGCTACAGTTACCGTTGACGCTGCATCACAGACAGGAGCGCCTGCGATGGTGTACTCAACGACGAAAGCCATTTTTTCGGATGAATCCAGGTTCTGTGTACAGCATCATGATGGTCGCATCCGTGTTTGGCGATATCGCGATGAACGGATATTGGAAGCGTGTATTCGTCATCGCCTTACTGGCGTATCACCCGGTGTGATGGTATGGCCTTCCATTGGTTACACGTCTCGGTTACCTCTTGTTCGCATTCACGGCACTTCGAACAGTGGACGTTACATTTCAGATGTGTTACGACCCATGGCTCTACCCTTCATTCGATCCCTGCGAAACCCTACATTTCAGCAGGATAATGCACGACCGCATGTTGCAGGTCCTGAACGGGCCTTTCTGGTTACAGAAAATGTTCGACTGCTGCCCTGGCCAGCACATCCTCCAGATCTCTCACCAATCGAAAACGTCTGGTCAGTGGTGGCCGAGCAACTGGCTCGTCACAATACGCCAGTCACTACTCTTGATGAACTGTGGTATCGTGTTGAAGCTGTATGGGCAGCTGTACCTGTCCACGCCATCCAAGTTCTGTCTGACTCAATGCCCAGGCGTATCAAGGCCGTTATTACGGCTAGAGGTGGTTGTTCTGGGTACTGATTTCTCAGGATCTATGCACCCAAATTGCGTGAAAATGTAAGCACATATCAGCTCCAGTATAATATATTTGTCCAATGAATACCCGTTTATCATGTGCATTTCTTCTTGGTGTAGCAATTTTAATTGCCAGTAGTGTATTTGAAAAAAAATTGAAACTGTCAATTTTCAATTAAGATTTTATTCGAAATTTGTTGATTCGTAACATGAAACAGAGGGATTAGAAAGATAACAACACAGCTTTACCATATAACGCCTAAAAACGACATTTTCACAACAAAAACCAAAAATAAATATCCGCAAAACAAAATTATATCTAACATCGCTTCAGTCCATCGTCGAACTTACATAAAGCCTGTTTCTGTTATCCATAAATAACTTCTGCATTTGTCATTGATAACAGGAAACTCTTGGCTTTGATCAGGATAAGAACGTTCTATTGAGTGAAAAATAACTATAATAATTATTATGTTTGTGGATGTAAACTTTGCTTGCATCAAAAGCCGTTGCTTTGCTTACATGTTTCTGATTTTAAAAATTAATAAATCAGCAAGTCATCAGAATCGGCCAAAAATTGGTTTGCACACTTCATTAAATCCACGTTTTTGACAGTTTCGACTACCAGCTATACTATAAACATCCCGCCCTTGAATGAGTTGGAACGAAGTGGAGGATATCGCGTCTTAAAGGATCTGCGCGATTTCCGGGAACGTGTGCGGACGGGAAGGCGGCAGAGCGTCCCTTGATATTTATTCATTGGGTGGCGGCGCCGGAGGCGGCTGGTTCATTGTCATTTCAGGAACTTGTTACGAGTGGCTGCCGAGATTGAGGGGAAACCAGATTAGCGGTGATATGCAGATGAGGCGGCCGTCTCCGCCGTGTCGGTGGAATGTCTGTTCCGAGGAGCCCGCCTGGCGGCTCTGGCGCAGTTCTTCGTCATTGGGACAGGTTTCGGACTGTGCGAGACGCAGGCTGCACATTCCGAAAAAGCGAATAAGCACATCGTACAAGTTGAGGCTGGTTGCATATGCCAACAGTGATCAGCTGTGGCCCCTTTTACGAAGGGCATTCGGTAAGTAATGCAACACATTTTTTTTTTTTTTTTTTTCTAAAAGCAGCCTAGTATTAGTAAGGATTCCAATACATGATATTATTCCCTACTCTTTTGACTACAAAACCATATTTCTCAACATAACCTCCACTCAATGCGACGATCTTACGCCACCTTACTGGCAGTGTCTGCATGGTACCGCTCTGACTGGTCAACGTCTTGTTACATCAGTAACCTCCCATCGTGCATGTACTGCCACCTGCAGAGTGCATTCTTCATTGGTTCAGACAGATGCAAGTTGGAAGGTGGGAGATCCGGCTGTAGGGTCGATGAGGAAGAAGAGTCCATTGAAGTTTTGTGAGCTCCTCTCGGTTGCACAGACTTGTTTGAGTCCTTGGAAACTGAAGCGCCGGGTGGCTAGGGCCTCCTGGCGGGTAGACCGTTCACCTGGTGCAAGTCTGTCGAGTTGACGCCACTTCGGCGACTTGCGTGTCGATGGGGATGAAATGATGATGAGAAGGACAACACAACACCCAGTCCCTGGGCTGAGATAATCTCCGACCCAGCCGGGAATCGAACCCGGTCCGTTAGGTATGACATTCCGTCGCGCTGACCACTCCGCTACCTGGAGCGGACGTGTGAGGCCTTGCATTGTCATCGACAAGGAGAAGTTCATTTGCATTTTTGTGGCAACGAGCATGCTGAAGTTCTTTTATTTCCAGAAGGTAGCACAATACATTTCAGAGTTAATCGTTCCAACATGAGGGAATACATAAAACAGAATAACGTTTCCAGAGTCCCGGAACACCGTCGCCATGTCTTCGCAGGCTGAGCGTATGGCTTTGACTTTGTCTTCAGGAGGAGAAGTGCCTTTGTGCCACTCAATGTATTGCCCAATTACTTCCGGTTTGAGGTGAAGAAGCAATGTTTCCTCGTCTGTGGCGATGTCTGACAAAAAAATTTTTACGATCAAACTCGTAACGCGCAAGCAATTCCGCTTCGTTGGTCTTTATGGCCTTCTGTTAGGTGACGAAGAACCCAGCGGCCACACGTCTTTGAGTACCCCAACTAGTGGACGAGTGTGTCAGCACTACCAGCACATATGTTCAGTTGAGCAGCGAGGTTCTCGATTGTGATTCGTCCACCACCTGGAATGAGAGTGTCCGCACGTTGCAACATTACACGAGTAACTCCTGTGTGAGGACGACTGGCACAAGGGAGATCTGACAAATTATGCGCTACCTTTATGAGATAATGACAGGCTTCCCGCCCAACAAATCCCCAGCTTTTCTTCACTGCCAAGTCTTCGTGGACAATCTGCGAGCGCTTATGAATACCTGCGATGCGCCGACCGGTGTGGCCCAACGGTTCTAGGCACTTCAGTCTGGAACCGCGTGACCGCTACGGTCGCAGGTTCGAATCCTGCGTCGGGCATGGATGTGTGTGACGTCCTTAGGTTAGTTAGATTTAAGTACTTCTAAGTTCTAGGGGACTGATGACCTCAGATGTCAAGTACCATAGTGCTCAGATCCGTTTGAACCATTTTGAACCTGCGACTTCTGGTTTTCCGCCAAAAGAACCTCAATGACAACTCTCTGCTTGGAAAGTATCTACGCTACAAATCCCATTCTCAAGGCTAAGTACAGCGCCGCCACCTATAGGATCTTTATGAAACTGTAGGGGCTGAAGCAGTAATATTCCTCGATGTCCCACAAAAAATTCCGCAGTTTTTCATCCGAAACTGGCCAAAAAAAATGCTTTGCATTACTTATTGAACGTCCCTCGTACATTGCCAGTTGCAGTACTATGTCTGCTTGCAAGTGAACTGATGTCTATCAGACGGCGTTTTAAATTCCAGTGCAGTAATCCTACGCCATGGAAAGGCAGCATGTGGTTTCTCGACTGCCTGTACAGACTAGTTCTTCACAATAGGTACGCCACTACGCTGCTGAACAATATCGCAGAGATTTTTCTCCTCCCTAAGGCAACCGCTCACGCGATACAAGACGAAGCGTATGGTGCCACTCTGGCATATCCTGTGTCGGAATCAGATGGTGACTGGGATCTGCACCTGAAAGATTCTGGTCCTTATAAAACAGTCTGTCTATCACACGAGTATCTACCCCACATTTTAGAATTAGACAGGGTCTTCTTCCAGCATTCTACGCGCTACAGTTATATGTAGATAATCTGTCATTTCGCCCACTAACTTGATACAGTTGATCAGTTAGTTACTTAGTTAGTTAGTTACTTGTTCCGTAGGCATTCCAACGGTTCTTTTATCAGCATTTTGTGGAACGAGCCAGTTTAGAGGTTATGTAAACATGATTAACGAACACACTATATTCGGTCCTATTCATTCAACTATTCCTAAAAATATTTTTTTTAAATTTTTATTATCTGTTTTTCTTTTTACGAGCTACCAGTGTTTAAATAAAAATTCATTCATGAAGTAGAAGAAGCGTGCCAGGAGAAACAGTTTTCGGTTGGATAAAACTAGATTTACTATCTGACAGACGATTTACATTATTCGGCAAAGGATGAAAAATTTTTATTGGCTCATAATGAACTTCTTTATCAACCAATGACAGTTGTAATAAAGGGTAACAAAGCTCATTTTTTTCTCTAGTGTTGCAGGAAAGGACGTCACCGTTCTTCTAAAATTGTGGTGGATTGTCGTTGTTGTTGTGGTCTTCAGTCCTGAGACTGGTTTCATGCAACTCTCCATGCTACCCTATCCTGTGCAAGTTTCTTCATATCCCAGTACCGACTGCAACATGCATCCTTCTTAATCTGCTTAGGGTATTAATCTCTTGGTATCCCTCTACGACCATTACCCTCCACGCTGCCCTCCAATGCTAAATTTGTGATCCCTTGATGCCTCAGAACATGTCCTACCAACCGGTCCCTTCTTCTAGTCAAGTTGTGCCACAAACTCCTCTTCTCCACAATTCTATTCAATACCTCCTCATTAGTTATGTGATCTACTCACCTAATCTTCAGCATTCATCTGTAGCACCACATTTCGAAAGCTTTTATTCTCTTCCTGTCCAAACTATTTATTGTCCCTGTTTCACTTCCATACATGGCTACACTCCATAAAAATACTTTCAGAAACGACTTCCTGACACTTAAATCTATACTCGATGTTAACAAATTTCTCTTCCTCAGAAGCGCTTTCCTTGCCATTGTAAGTCTACATTTTATATCTTCTCTACTTCGACCATCATCAGTTATTTTGCTCCCCAAATAGCAAAACTCATTTACTACTTTAAGTGTCTCATTTCCTAATCTTATTCCCTCAGCATCACCCGACTTAATTCGACTACATTCCATTATCCTCGTTTTGCTTTTGTTGATGTTCATCTTATATCCCCCCTTCAAGACACTGTCCACTCCTTTCAATTGCTCTTCCAAGTCCTTTGCTGTCTCTGACAGAATTACAATGTCATCGGCGAACCTCAAAGTTTTTATTTCTTCTCCATGGATTTTAATACCTAAACCGAATTTTTCTTTCGTTTCCTTTACTGCTTGCTCACTATACAGATTGAATAACATTGGGGAGAGGCTACAACCCTGTCTCACTCCCTTCCCAACCACTGCTTCCCTTTCATGCCGCTCGACATTTATGACTGCCATCTGGTTTCTGTACAATTTGTAAATAGCCTTTCGCTCCCTGTAGTTTACCCCTGCCACCTTCAGAATTTGAAAGAGAGTATTCCAGTCAACTTTGTCAAAAGCTTTCTCTAAGTCTACAAGTGCTAGAAACGTAGGTTTGCCTTTCCTTAATCTTTCTTCTGAGGTAAGTCGTAAGGTCAGTATTGCCTCACGTGTTCCAATATTTCTACGGAATCCAAACTGATCTTCCCCGAGGTCGGCTTCTACCAGTTTTTCCATTCGTCTGTAAAGAATTCGCGTTAGTATTTTGCAGCTGTGACTTATTAAACTGATGGTTCGGTAATTTTCACATCACCCTTGTATATACCCTCTATATACTCCTTCCACCTTCCTGCTTTCCCTTCTTTGGTTAGGACTGGGTTTCCATCTGAGTTCTTGATATTCATACAAGTGGCCCACTTCTCTCCAAAGGTCTCTTTAATTTTCCTGTAGGCAGTATCTATCTTACCCCTAGTGAGATAAACCTCTACATCCTTACATTTGCCCTCTAGCCATCCCTGCTTAGCCATTTTGCACTTCCTGCCGATCTCATTTTTGAGACGTTTGTATTCCTTTTTGTCTGCTTCATTTACTGCATTTTTATACTTTCTCCTTTCATCCATGAAATTCAATATTTCTTCTGTTACCCAAGGATTTCTATTAGCCCTCGTCTTTTTACCTACTTGATCCTCTGCTGCCTTCACTACTTCATCCCTCAGAGATACCCATTCTTCTTCTACTGTATTTCTTTCCCCCATTCCTGTCAATTGTTCCCTTATGCTCTCCCTGAAACTCTCTACAACCTCTGGTTCTTTCAGTTTATCCAGGTCCCATCTCATTAAGGTGTGGTGGATTATTTTTACGTATTTCATGAGCGTATATATGTACTGCGACGGTGCAGTTAAAATTCCTAATTCCATGATCAGGTGACTACACGACGGCCGTAAGTGAACACCGCATATTTTCGCAATGCACGCTGTTGTGCAATCCTCACTTTTCTTCTAAGTAGCGAGTTACCCCAGAAGATAATTCGGTAAGACATTACGCAGTGGAAACATTGTCTGCAAAATATGTCAGGAAGTCCACTCGTTTTTTCCAAGATCAGCAATTATATGAGGAGCAAAGGTAGCTGAAGTTAATTGTTTCAGATGCCCAATAATATGATTCTTTCTGTTCAAGGTTTATCAATATGCACACCCAAAGGTTTGGAGCATTCTACGTTATCTAATTACCTATAATGTGGTACATAAGTTGTTGGTATTACTCTCTTTATTGTACTGAATTGAATATAGTGCGTTTTCTCAAAATTTAGCCAAAGTTCATTTTCAGAAGACCACTTAATAATTCTTTGAGAAACATTATTACCGATATCTTCTTTGTCTTGCCCTCTATATGGATTTGTCACATCACTAGCATTGTCTGCGAAAAGCAACAGTCATGCTGTAAGTAGGCTGTTTATGTTTTCTTGTTGGCAACGTTACGTAGCGCTCTGTATGAAAATCACTGGCTGTGCTGTGTGCAGTCTGTGGCTAGTTTGCATTGTTGTCTGCCATTGTAGTGTTGGGCAGCGGCAGCTGGATGTGAACAGCGCGTAGCGTTGCGCAGTTGGAGGTGAGCCGCCAGCAGTGGTGGATGTGGGGAGAGAGATGGCGGAGTTTTGTAATTTGTCATGAACTGCTATATATATTATGACTTTTGATGATACTAAGGTAAATACATTGTTTGTTCTCTATTAATATCTTTCATTTGATAACTATCCCTATCAGTAGTTAGTGCCTTCCGTAGCTTGAATCTTTTATTTAGCTGGCAGTAGTGGCGCTCGCTGTACTGCAGTAGTTCGAGTAATGAAGATTTTTGTGAGGTAAGTGATTTCTGAAAGGTATAGTTTAATGTTACTCAGGGCCATTCTTTTGCAGGGATTTTTGAAAGTCAGATTGCGTTGCGCTAAAAATATTGTATATCAGTTTAAGCACAGTCTTGTACAATTTTTCAAAGGGGACGTTTCATATGGCGACCCTTAGCCGAGGATACCTCACTGGAATCTTCTGATTTTTTTCTTGTAGTTTGTGTAATTAGTGTAGCTATTGTCTATTGCTAGCGCGTAATTGTAGAGAGAATCTCCTTTGTAGTTGCAGTCTTTCATTGTTGTTGTGGCATGCATGTTAATTTGCACCAAGTATTTCGCTGCTGCGCTTGCAATTAACGAGATATTATTTTCGGTACTATGTTAATGTGTTCTCTTATTTTTGCTCTTCAAATTGTGCTTTTCTGTGTTATCGTGTGAAATATTGTGACAATAATGGCGTGTGAAAAACGTAATACTAGGCTCCAAAGTAAACTGAGAAATGACAGTGAAAACGAAAGCAGTGTGTTAGCGCCACCGAGTAATGAATTAACTGATGTTCAAAGTAGTAATTTGGTAATTGTGCATAGGGAAATGGAGCGGGCTGCAAACAATGGTGTAGACAGTGAAACAGGTAGTGGACAGGGAAGCATTATCGATCGATCGCTCGGCAACAGCTCGCCTCAGGAACCCGAAATGACAGGCCACAATTTTGCAAATACTGTAGATTCAGGCTTTGCGTCCTCACCATTTTCGCAAATGAGTGAAGACACATTTTCCGCTTGTCAAAATGTGAATGTTGCCGGTGCAAATTCACTGCCGAAAAGCACTGAGGAACATGTTTCAGACACCAGTGCATTGTTATTACAATTAATGCAACAAATGGGCCAAAAGCTTGAAAAGTTAGACACAATGGAACAACACCGAGACAAACACAGCAACAGTTAGACACAATGGAACAAAATCAGAGACAAACACAGCAAAAGCTTCAAAAGTTAGACACAATGGAACAAAATCAGAGACAAACACAGCAAAAGCTTCAAAAGTTAGACACCACACTTGAACAAACACGTGAAGATTTAACTACTGAGTTACATAAAATCGAATCGAAATGTCAAAAAGTCTGTAATGACGTAAAAACACAAATTTGTGAGCATTTTCAACCTACTTTTTCGCGGCATGAAAATGCATTACAGAATCACGAAGCAGCCATAAAAGAACTACAAACTATTGTTCATGAAAATCATGAGACCTTGCAAGCTAAATTTGACTCAGTTGCATCTACCGATTCGGTTACGCAACTTGCAAAAACTCAGGAAAACTTGAAAGACACAGTAGATTCGATTTCAACACAAATGGACACTCTGAAACTTGGTTCAGAAAAACACACTGAGGAAATGTGTTCACTATCGGAGAAAGTAGCCGAACTTTCGGATCAGGTCACTAATTTATCTACGAAGGTAGATGATAATCTGAATGACACAAAACCGGCAGTCTTTAATGGCACAGAAGAGAGCGAACAAATTAGGAAACTGAAACAAAATCTGAATCAAATTAATACGCAACACCAAAGAGAAATCCGGGAAGTACAAGATCAGTTGGCACAAGTAGTACAAGAATTACGTATTTCAGAGGACACTCGCGCTCCAACACGGGAAGAGGGACTTAGAAATACCGAAAAGCCGCAAAATAATAACACAGGGCATTTCGGAAGTAATGAAAGAAATTGGCAATGTGCACTGAATTTTGAGATGGAACGGCCGACACGACCTAACAATGACCGATATGCGACTCGCCGACATGATGATTTTGACTATAAGCTGTTCATTACTACACGTAAATTCAAAACATTTAAGAATTCTGGCAACGACATTCATCCACAAGCATGGCTCCATCAATTCTCTCATTGTTTTCCTCCCAACTGGTCGTTAGAGCACAGATTAGAATTTATGTGTGGCTACTTAGAGAATGAACCAGCTGAAAGAATGCGATCGGTCATTCACGATTGTCACAGTGAAGGAGATTTTTATCATGCCTTCCTCTCAGCATATTGGTCTTAAGCTACACAAGACCGAGTAAAACATAGCATCATAATGATGAAACATTTCGAACAATCTGAATTTTCCAGTCTTGTGAAATATTTTGAAGACATGTTGCACAAGAATCAGTACCTGTCAAACCCATACAGCCCCTCAGAACTCATCCGCATTTGCTTAATCAAATTACCTGAACATTTGCGACATATTATTTTAGCAGGACGTCGCAAAGACGACATTGAAGCTTTTCAGGGATTGTTACATGAATTAGAAATTGACACAGACAGTCGCGGGATGCGAAAACAGGAAAACAATCACTACAGGTCACATCCGTCACAATTCCGTGACAACAGAAACAATAACTGGACACAACAAGTCTATTCTTACAACGCAAATTGTGACCAAAACAGACACCACCCGTATGACAACCGTTGGCAGAGTAGTAATAATTACAGGGAAAGATCGCATTTCCGTAGTAATGACTATCACAGAGACAATCAGAGAAACAGACAATATGGGAACCAAAACAGTTATTATCAAGGGAGGCAGAATAACTTCAGACGCAACAGTTCGGCGCACAGTTACGATTCAGGGAGAAACTCTCCACCACGTGACGGACAAGGAAGAAACTACGGAATCTACCGACATGACGACAGACGATATATTCGTAACGACAGACCTGAATTGCATCAGAACTGGCGGGATTCAAACAGAGCAGGGCACTTTCGACAACGTGAATTTGTAGAAGTTAGGTCTCCTAATCCCAATAACAACACGTGCCAACAAAGAGACAGACAATGACTCGCACCGCAGGCAGCCGCGTGCGCCGGCTGGCTCAGAGAAAAATAACATAGACGCTAACCTTGAGAAAAATTCCAGTATTCTTTACCGACGTATACGACATGATAATTCCGTTGAAGCTCGAGCTTTGCATAGTAGGAAGAGTAAAGGCTTGCACCACATTTCACATGTAAAACCGTTTATTGAAAGATAATCTGCTTTTTAACTTAGTCTTTGCCATAAAATTTTTCGCTTCACATTCCTAGTATGCTTTGTCAGACTTAAGAAACTGTTAACATACAACAATGTTTGAAGTTAAATATCCAGTCTAGAACCTAGGGAACATTTTTAAACAGAAATTACGATTGCATTGTTATAGTGAACAGACGACACAGTGTTGTATTTGTACATTCTTGCTTGTTAGTTGCACGTTTACGTAATGACTATAAGTCTCACATACTTAGAACATTTACCAGTACTGCTAATGAGATTTTAATGCAACGTTTTGGTTTACTTGAAAATACATTCTGGATTTAAAGTAGTTTCTGTGGAATTAATGATGACTTACCATTTGGTTTCTTTGACAGCTACACGATTATATCACGACGCTACTAATGAGTGACAATTTACAATGTTGTTTTTGCGGTGTATCTGTTTTATATCCGCACAGTTTTTCTGAATTCTTCCGGAAAGCAAAACATGTTTTAGTAGTAAGCTACAATGTGAGAGCCTTTTTCGTAGCACAACAATACTTTACAGTATAGTACTTTCTTGATCACAGTAATGTACGTAATAACTATGATATCTATACACAAAGCATTTCACTTTCGTTTATGATGGGGTAAGTACATTGACTTCTGCGGAACTTAGGTTTCGGAGGACGATAATTACGATACTTCCACAGAATTATCTTACAGCAAGACGCACATTTAGCGCTACAGGACACGCATTTGAGTGATTAATTTTGTACTTAAAACATTTATTTTTAGAGATATTTGAAGTACAATGATACGAAGTTTTTCCGTGATACATTTCATTCCTTTGCTGTAATCTGTAGCACCTGAGGGTATAATTACATTGATCATCAGGGGGTACACGCCTACTTTGTGTACCATGTGTTTGGCAAGCACATGGAGCCCTAGCTAATATGGTATTTGCTTATACAACTTTACACATCGGTACCATATTTCTCTAAGACAGAACTACACAGCTATCTGATCATTTAACTGAGAGAGACAAACATTTTTTTTACTACGTCAGTGACAGATGTTTACGTAATTACACAGTTGGATAACTTCACACTTACAAAATTGTATTTTGTCTGTACTTTGAGAAATGCTCATATTTTTCGGAACCATTGTGATACTAAGAGAGCTTTGAATGATGTATTTGGTATGAGATCATGATTTTTAAAGTACGTTTGAGGTAGATGACATTATTGAAATGAGCAGAGAATATTTTTTAGGGTTTGAAATTATTGCAGAAAGCTAGGACGTTTTTGAGATTTGACTGAGGTGTTATGATGTTATTATTACGACGACGATGTGTATTATGTTGTAGAGGAATGTTTATTATGCTACGTATTTCTCATGATGAAATATTGAAGAAGTGTCGATGAATATGTATATGTATAATGAGGTAAGGAATAATGAGTAGTGTTTAGGGACTCTGATTTGTGGAAAAGGTTGTTGGAAACCAAGAATCGTACTTTAAGAGTTATGAAATGTGTGTAAATGCATGAATGTATCACAATGCTGGCGAAAATTTTTTGGACTCTGTTATATTTACAGGATTTTGTTTCTACAGATTTGTAACGCAAATTCTCAACCTGTGAATTTTTTTATATGAGACTGTCACTGTAGCGGAAACTGGTGTCGTGAATATTTCGGTAAGAAAGTTAAGTGACCACCTGCACGTAATGCGTCGTGAGCGGCCAGGTGTGCCAGCCGCCTTGAGAAAAAGCCATTAGGTGGTAGAAAAAAAAGGGGAGGCCATTATCCTCGCTATCGACATTCCTTTGTAGAAAGCATCGCAAAAACGACACGGTCGAACTTGATAACATATGATTACACTGTGGAACTCTTAATTTATGACATTTACTGAAATGCCTAATGAAATGACGAGAAATATTTTTATGTCTATACACCTGATTATGACTACTGTCTCTCTAGTTGAGAGATTTTTCTACTAACTTATGAAATGCCTCATGACTACTGAATGATGTTCTTATGCTTTACTTTGTACATAGTTGCTTATTTCATTTGATATCTAGTTTCTAGCTGCACTGCAGCATTGGTTAAAATAAAATTTTATAGATGTACTAATATAAATATTTTCTGTCTACAGATCGAGTAAATAATAATTTTTTTTAAAAAAATGAGGGAGCACAAAATGACATTTACCTTCACAGGAACTGCATTCATAATTTTCTTTTCAAGTACTTGGTAACTTTTTGGTAGAATAACTTCTTGTGGTGCACCACTTTAATTACATAGACATTAAGGTGTGAATATACATTTCCCTTGTCTGCATTGTTGTCTTTAGTGTACTATTTTTTCTGCTTGAGCCATGTCATGTTTAGATATATGTTTTTTTTTATTTGCTGCTGCTGTTTTCCAGGCATAATGTTACTGGTTTTGACTTTGTATTACGCTGTTAAGCCAGTTTACTACGCATTTATTTTTCTTGTTTGCTGCACAGTGCCTTACATTAGTTGTAATATTGCAATTGCTTTGCCTATTTAAATTTTTCGTCATTGATGTTAGTGTTAATTGTTTGGTGCTGCTGCATTGCCTCGTCCCTTAGTTTAGCATCTGAGCTCAGTAGATTTAAGTTAGCTTAAGAGGGGGTAGCCTATAAGAGAATGAGTTGCGATGAATTTGAAGAAATGCACTGAGAGGCTATACGAGAAAAGTACAGAAAGCAGGTATAGATAGGAGTTTTGGAAATAATGAAGAACGAAGGAAGATCTCCGAGAAGTAAAGAAAGTTTTGTTTGCAAACTACTGCAGTAAAACAAAGCCTGTCCTTTCCTTGTATTATTCCGCTATATGTTTGTGTACCCTTGGGTATTTATGTTTTTCCTGTATTTATATGTTTATCTGATAAGACTTATATTGTAGAATTTTTCTAATACTAAGCTACATTCACTATGATGAGGAATACTGATATCCTCAAATATAATTGGCATTAATAAAATGTTATTTACCTTGTAAATATGCTTAGACATTATTTATTCTGTTTTGTTTTAATGCTCATGTGTAAAGTTGATGTTCCAAAAGTTATTCTGATCTTTTATGTATCTACTTATCTCATAATTCCTGTAACATTGATATATATGTTTATTTCTATTCTGTTGTAAAGCCTGTACTACAAATGTTATCTGTATTGTTATGTTCTTTAATGATGTATTTTGTACCTTTGTAATTGTATTCTTATGTTATAAAATTGTAATTGACACCACTTCATCATATTATTAACTTGGAAGTTACATTTCACTGCACACGTTTCTGTTGGTCATAGTATATGGACAATATGTGAGAAGTAGGGACTGTTAATGTTTGCACGTGTGTTAATAATTCAGCAAGGGACTGGATAACAGCATTGCTGGTTCTAAGGACAATTCCAAAAACTTTGTGAGTGCACAAGTGGTGGTTATGGACTTGCTATATTATCCGCAAGACTCTTCAATGGTGATTGTGCACCTGCACAGTCACAACAGATGGCTGCTGGCTATCTCTACAAGGACTACAGTGGGTCTGCATCTTTGATGACACACCAATACCATTATTTCTACTAGGACTACAGTGGGTCTACACCTCTGCTGACTCACCAGTACCATTATTTCTACAAGGACTGCAGTGGGTCTGCACCTCTGGTGGCCCACCAATACCGTAATCTCTACCAGGACTACAGTGGGTCTGCTCTGTGATGACCTACCTACCAATATTCTTCAAAACTTCGAATGACTCTGCTGTGGGTTTGCTATGTTGTGACCCATTACCTGTCTGCATGTCAAGAGTCAGCACTGTCTTTCCGTTGGAAGGACAACACTACTTCTTCAAGACTGCATGGAAATCCACTACTTCCGTGTGCATTTTCTTTTACTGCTCAGACTTTGAGAAAAACACTGCTATTTTACTGTGATGAACGATTAGGACTGTCTTTATGGACTGTGAGAAAGTTTAGCTTTTGACCAACATTGTATCAATAAGTGTGTGCATTTGATATCTTTGTTATTGTAATTATGAAAATTTTTATCAAATCATTATTGCCCACTGCCCAAAACAATTTATAAAATTTTTTGTGGGGAGCATGGGGGCTATGTAAGTAGGCTGTTTATGTTTTCTTGTTGGCAACGTTACGTAGCGCTCTGTATGAAAATCACTGGCTGTGCTGTGTGCAGTCTGTGGCTAGTTTGCATTGTTGTCTGCCATTGTAGTGTTGGGCAGCGGCAGCTGGATGTGAACAGCGCGTAGCGTTGCGCAGTTGGAGGTGAGCCGCCAGCAGTGGTGGATGTGGGGAGAGAGATGGCGGAGTTTTGTAATTTGTCATGAACTGCTATATATATTATGACTTTTGATGATACTAAGGTAAATACATTGTTTGTTCTCTATTAATATCTTTCATTTGATAACTATCCCTATCAGTAGTTAGTGCCTTCTGTAGTTTGAATCTTTTATTTAGCTGGCAGTAGTGGCGCTCGCTGTACTGCAGTAGTTCGAGTAATGAAGATTTTTGTGAGGTAAGCGATTTCTGAAAGGTATAGTTTAATGTTACTCAGGGCCATTCTTTTGCAGGGATTTTTGAAAGTCAGATTGCGTTGCGCTAAAAATATTGTATATCAGTTTAAGCACAGTCTTGTACAATTTTTCAAAGGGGACGTTTCAATGCTTGCTGAACGTTAAGTGGAAGGTCATTCACAATAATAAGGAAAGGGAGTGGACACAAAACTGAGCACCCTTTTTGATTTTCCACCAATCACTAAAATTTCCTACCCTTCTAACATTGTTTGAATTATTCAGTGTAGTTAGTTGCATTGTGTTTGTTTAGTATGTGAGTAAGGCCGTAAGTTCCTAAAAGCTTGAGTATAACATCATTTCCACAATGAAATACCATTTAAAGATCACAAAAAATGCGAACTGGCGATATTTTTGTATTTCAGGCCTGTAATATTTTGTGAGTGAATGTATAAGTAGGACTTTTGATCGAGCAACCCTTCTGCAATCCGAATTGTAATATGCTAAGTAAATTGTTTCTACTTAAATGTGAGAGTACCCTTAATTACATTACTTTTTCTAATATTTTGGAATAAGGTATCAGTAAGGAAACTATTAGATAATACAGTTATCTCAAAATCAACACGAAGAAATTTGTGACAGTTTCCATATCTACGTAACTTGTTCACATTTACTTCGCTTGGAGGTGTAACTAGTCAAGTACAACAAACACTATGATATACTACACCAACCGTTCACGAAAGCAATATCAAAAAAGCGCTGTACACGATCAAGATAACAGATTATCTAATAGTGGGATACCGGACTATTAAGAGAAAAGAAATCTTAGGATGTGTCTATTACGATGTTCGAACTCTTTTAGTATATCAGGGTTTGCTACTTCCGACGACTACACGCTCTCCACTTCCTGCGCCTCTTCCCTAATTAGCTGCTTACTTAGTCCACTTCAAATGGAATCCAGCATTCCAAGCCTTTAATCTTTCTCCCTTTCTTTGATGACACGTCGTAGCAGGCAATATCTTCGCAATATACGTCGCACCCAATGACTTTCCTTCATTCAAACAATCTCCTCTACTCTTCTCGTAACTACCAATTTCTCGTAAAAATTATCACTTTGTAGTTCTTTCCATTGCCACATTTCAAAAATGGTTCAAATGGCTCTGAGCACTATGGGACTTAACATCTGAGGTCATCAGTCTCTTAGAATTTAGAACTTCTTAAACCTAACTAACCTAAGGACTTCACACACATTCATACCAGAGGCAGGTTTCGAACCTGCGACCGTAGCGGTCGCGCGGTTCCAGACTGTAGCGCCTAGAACCACTCGGCCACTCCGGCCGGCTGCCACATTTCACTCTACGCTTGTTTCCCTAATAGAATATTTCAAAATTATCGAAGTGCTTTTTTATGTTTATTTAGCTAATTTACCCATACACCTTATATCTCCTCCGGACAGCTTCCAGTTTCCGTCACCAGACTTAGATTTTTCCTACGTCTACCTCCATTTCTTATTCTTTTCTTTTATCACTCTCTCCATCAAAAATTGCTGTTCTACCTTCGACGTTTGTTCCGGCCAACTGAATCTCAACCCAATGAAGACTGCAAGAGCCTGACCCACTCTGTCAGATCACAGGAGCTATAGCTTACTGTGGACTTAAAACCACGGTGCAGCCTGCCACTTTCACTCACGCCAATCATACCCGAAGTTGTAACAAGCAATGAAGCAAATAATCCAAGGACTAACTTACAGTTCACCTCTATATTAATCTTTTGAAACGATCCTCCTGGAGCACAGCTTTGCTTGAAAGTCAAACTTTAGCAGTGGTAACAGCAAAGAAAAGATATAGGGAGATGTTGTAATGTGGTACTAGAGAAGAACATTGAAAATAAAGTGAAACTTCCTGGCAGATTAAAACTGTGTGCCCGACCGAGACTCGAACCCGGGACCTTTGCCTTTCGCGGGCAAGTGCTCTACCAACTTAGCTACCGAAGCACGACTCACGCTCGGTACTCACAGCTTTACTTCTGCCAGTACCTCGTCTCCTACCTTCCAAACTTTACAGAAGCTCTCCTGCGGGAGAGTCTCGGTCGGGCACACAGTTTTAATCTGCCAGGAAGTTTCATATCAGCGCACACTCCGCTGCAGAGTGAAAATCTCATTCTGAAAAATAAAGTGGCCAATAATGGATGTAAGTGAAGAGTTACTAGTAGAAATGGTGAAAGATAAAATCCACAATAAAAGTGGAGAAGTTGACTAGATATTTCCAGGTTGGTGAGGGACAGTAAATTAGATACACGAAAGATAAACTGGGGAACAAATCTCAGTGGGTTTAATGTATGAAGCATGATAAGGTGACCAAATTAAACTAATAAAAAGAGTATTATACGATGGTAGAAAACCAGTATATTGCGTCCACCACGAACAAGAATTCACCTAAAAAATGGCCCACTTTTTTTTCTTAGATCTGTTTCTGTTCGTACCATTCAATTTAGCCATAAACGAACTTCACGACTATGAAAACCAAAGCCGTTGTTTTCAGTCTTTGATTTTTCTTAATAGCTGAAATATGGATCTCTCTCTAGATATCTGAGAACTAATGCTGGTATAGTTTTTCACATCTTTATGTAATTAATGGAGAGCTTTGTCTAAGTTCCTAGTTCTTTTGCTGATAGTAACTCCTGTAGTTTGTTTGACACCCTCAGTTATTTTCGTTCTTGAGTTTTATCAAAAAATGATTCAAATAGCTCCAAGCACTAAGGGACTTAACATCTGAGATCATCAGTCCCCTAGACTTAGAGATACTTAAACCTAACTAACCTAAGGACCTCACACACATCCATGCCCTGCGACCGTAGCAGCAGCGTGGTTCCGGACTAAAGCGTCTACAACCGCTCGGCCACAGCGGCCGGCGAGTTTTATCGAGCTCAAATTTTATCTTCGCAGATGTAATAAATACAATTTCTAGTAATGATGGTAAGTTACTGCTCAGTGTTTTCTCGCATTCCTTACGAACTAGTCTTCACGTTTAGTGAATTACTATGAAATAAGGATCCAAGATGTGTTAATGGAATAACCTAACTGTTATTAGAGAATTATTCCCATCACTCTATTCCGTGAAATCATATACGTTAGTGAACTCCAAGAAATCGAATTGCTGCGAAAACTTTCTTTAAGATCTGTATGCAATTGTCGCTACCTCCAATTCACTGGAGGGAATGAAATTTACGCACTCCATAATTTTCGTTAGCTTTCACCGTTACATTTGAGAGACTTCAGTACAGATCATGAGAAGATTATTTTTCTCCTGTAGAAGAATCTGTGACAATATAGTCCATAAGCCTGATTCAGGAGAGTTATGAATCTTCAGTGGTGGCTCATCAGTCGTTCCAAATTTTTAGGTTCTGTTAAATTTGAGAGTGTGAAATTAATAGCATCTGCTGTATAGCAGTTATTCCTATCAACAAGTTTATACAACTACAGTCAGTGCCAATAATGATAATAACAATAATAATAACAACAAGATGCATGGATTATCTGACGAAAGAAAGAATTGGTTTGTAAAATTTTGTTGTTTTGTACATAACGAAGCACTGTGTAGGGCAATAGCGCAATAATATGTAAGCTTTCACAACCCTCTGTTTCGCATTTCTGTGTAAATGGGAGTTTTTGTGCTTTTCCATTTTTTCGGGCAAATGTACAAGATCCCTAACAGATGTATTAGTTCACAAATATACTTCTGCGATGAAAATCAGATATTCTTACGTTGCACCCACACAACAACTTGTGCTGACTGTACACTCCCTTATTAAATGTTCGCCTGTAGTCACGCTTTTTGATTTCTTCGCACTCTCAGTCAAAGGATCTGTTCTCGAAGGCCCCAGTTCCTTTGCGGGTAGCTTTTCCTGGTAATTTACTTTTCTCTTCCCAGAATGAGATTTCACTGTGTGGCGGAGTGTGTGCTGATATGAAACTTCCTGGCAGATTAAAGCTGTGTGCCGGACCGAGACAAAAACTCTGGACCTTTGCCTTTCGCAGGCAAGTGTACTTCCTACTGAACTACCGAAGTACGACTCACAGCTTACTTTTCTGTAAGCACTTAAAATAGATTCATTGTAGTTCATGTTTACACCGCACATGAAAGCCGACTCCTGCACAGTAAACAACGAACTTCAAACACAAAGTGCCGTTTGTGGAAATGATTAAACTCGAGTAGTAATGTCTACCCCCACGGTCACTTGACCAAAAAAAAATGAGGAGCTAAGCTCTACAAGGGCGTAAAGCACACTGCTGTCGATCCAACATTCAAGTGAATATCAGAGCAATCAGTGAGGCAGCTTTTCATGAATTTTGTGATATACAATGTTGGCCTACATCACGGATAAACCTGGCTCACCATAAGATCAACAGATTTCAGAGGCATGAATAAATGTTACAGTGTCACAATCGACGGTGATGTGCTATAGGTCCTTATGATTCGCAGCGCCTCAAATGGATTACTGTATGATAAAATTCTAAACTTATACTCATTCATAAATTCACAAAATGGGTTTACTGTTAGTACACCTCGAACATATACTGATGTCTGATCTAATTTTATCACGGGATAATTATAGTGAGTGAATTAGCATATTAGAGGCGTGTGCTCTCATCTAGTAGGATTTATATCGAGCGAACGGGGATAAAAGTCTGCTGCAGTGTGCTCCCGCCTGGTGGCACTGACATGAACTTCTAGTCGAGTAGCAAGGGCTAGCTGTACACACCATGAACCGTGCACGTTGTTAACAAATCCGTATCTATTTGGCACATAAGGCAATTACGTCACGCGAGTTGGGCATGTACAAAGCTCCTTAAAACGTGCACGACTGAAGGTGTGCTCGCGTCCCTGATGCCAAGTTTCATGGAGTCTAGAGGAGCTGTAGTGCGATAGATTTAAATACCGTATCTTTCGCACTGCAACATCTATATTACGTTTTAATAGCGTTCAAAGAAAAATAAGCAGTAAATCCGCGAGGTGTCGAATGTTAGGGTGTTCACATGCTCTAGTGCTCTTACGCAGTAGCCGCCATTGTGTATCTTATGTATTGAAATGTATCCCACTATAATTCCACCGTTTAAATTGGTCTAAGCAATGTGCTACTGTCTTAACGACTGATTTGTTTATAAGAAGATATGTTTGTGTTATCACCACATCGTTACGCAAACATAACTTCAGCTCTCAGTTCAGAATTGTAAAACTTTTAATGGTAAGTTGTTTTCCATGATATATGAAGTAGGTCGGACTCATCAATAAACATTCGCTGAATTTTCATTCATTATTTATTTCATAATATTATCATGACGCCTTTAAGGACGATTAACTGTAGATTATAAATATTGTTAGAACCTTGTCCGAAGCAATATTGTAATAGATGATCTGATTTTACTCAGAATAAGTGCTGTAAAGTTCTTTGGAACACTCCTTCACCAAAGAAAGAGAGGGATTAAAAATAATGTCAAAACCTTGTCCCAAACAAAATTTGAAAACAATCGTGAACTACTCAGACTAAAAGTGTTAAGGTTTTGGGAAATAGTCCTGCAGGAATATTATATCAATGGAGTTACATAGAGAACAATGAGAGGTTCCATGCACTCTTTTCCATGTCACCTCTCATTTTCATCAATTTAATTAATGTTTTATGACATTGCACGTTGGTAACAGACCGAATAAGGTTATTCTAATGAGGGTATTTTCACTGAGAGCTCAAAGTACTTTTCACTTGATTTATATGCATGTTGGGAACTGTATGTGGTCTTGCTTCTAGTTTCCTCTGTTACTGCCCTGGGAGGCCTGTTGCAAGGCGAAAACCGGTGGCACTGCGTTTCTGGTGGGAGGGGGGGTTGGGGTGCGGGGTGGGGGGGCTGCACTTCCGCGAATACTGAGAGGGTCGTACATCAATGGGATTGAGTGCCTCGCAGGACGACTGACCTCGTCGAGTTTCGCCTATTGTGTGTAGGGCGAAACGACTTGCCAGCCATCTGAATGTCGCCTCAGTTAATGTCTTTATCGTTCCCGCGCGTCTGGAACGAACACTGCCGGCGCCAACTAACTGTATTGTCCTCATGACCGTGCCCTGCTAGGAGCGACTGTCTAGCGCCGCATGGCCGGTGGTCTAGGCATGTTGTATTCGTAGCTGGTCAAAAGCAAATTCAGCACCCTCGCCTAAATACCAGAGGCATGATTGGTCAACTTAAACTAAGGCCAGCTGACGTAATAAAGCCCTGATCTAAATTGGGGGGAACGGTGGCTATTGGCGCGAATGATGTTCAGAGATAGTGTGGGGGAATTTTTGAATGAGCACTGAATGCTTATTCGCGGTTTTTTTGAGGGTAGTGTGGAGATGAGTAACGTTGGCTTCGTTCTTGCGTTGCGCGGGCGCAGGGCATTCCGGATATGATCTTACTCGGAATCGGACGGTCTTGCGACCTAGTCGCACTTTTTCGGCAGAGCTCACAGGTCTCGTACAGCCTTCGAGGCGCAAATGTTGAAACGGAGTTTCTGCACAGCAGAAGTCGCCTACATCATCAGAACGCTGCCACCGACGACGTGCTGCAGATTTCAGGACTGGTAAAGTATTTTGCGGCTCCACATTGTAGGACCTATCATTTTTACACTGAAGTCCTCAGCAGCACGCACTCTCGCTTTGCTACAAGTCCGTCTGGCTTGTTTCTCCATGTGATCCCAATTTGCGGTCTCACTACTAATCGCGATACTGCATTATAGTCGGGGGAGGGGGGAGTAATATTCGATTCATCAGGACCTCCAGTCATTATCGTCAGTCTATTGAATTACAGAGAGTAGGAGCCCCTTTGTTCTCGAGCCAACTCTTATTCTCATAATAGTTCACTATAACCGACCCTATAGCCTATTGTTTGTATTGACAATCAAGTACCTTTGTGTTCTGATGTATAATAAATCACATTATAATTTTTAATCCGCATATAATATCATAGAAAAATGCAGAATTCCATTTCCTGTCGCTTAT
Source organism: Schistocerca americana (assembly GCF_021461395.2). Taxonomy (NCBI): domain Eukaryota; kingdom Metazoa; phylum Arthropoda; class Insecta; order Orthoptera; family Acrididae; genus Schistocerca; species Schistocerca americana. Next base: position 246,151,307 of record NC_060124.1, on the reverse strand, counting down.
TATGATAAAATTCCCTTTTTCTTTACTGAGTAGATAATGATTTTTACTTAAATTATTTTGAGTGTGCACCTCTTCATTTGACCAACTAGCAGGGTCCACCATCAATTCCTTTCGTTACCGTTGCGCACATATTCAATTAGGTGGTAGGTCAGGAGGGGGTAGAGTGCATATCTAGTTCTCATGCAAAATTCGCCAGAATTAAAGAAGTACAAACTCTTCTCCAACCTGGCACCTCGCAAAAATAAACACAAATGTCACGGGCGAAACTATCACATGCTATAAAACAAAAAGGTAGCATCAGTTTTTGTATATCAACAAGAACTGTACAAGAAATGCTGCGGAGATCAGTTTTTCAATTAGAGCAATTGGCTACAAGCAGCCAGGTAGCATAAGAGGTTGGCAGAAAGATTTATGAGTATAGAAACAAATAGAAAGACCTTGTTATGAGTTCAAAAGAAAACAGAATACTCAAAATAATAGCGAACAATCGACCAACAGGAAAATAACATTACAGCCGATAAGGTAGAGGCAGGGAGATCAGAAAAACAAGTAACCGCAAGCAGTATGAGCATACAAAAGAGGATGCTACACGCATGAACATAAAACCCGAAAAAGCAGAAGAAAGAGGATGAGAAGGCATACACCCGTACTGATTGTTCGATCTTAAAACTGTCTCGCAAGTTTGATGTTATCCAAAGAGTCATAAAGGTACTGCAATTTAAAGGAAAGCAGACGCGTCTAATGCCAGTCGCTCTTGGCATGCAAAGGAAGCACGCAGTTTTTGATTTGTTGGTGAGACGAGAAGTCGACTAATTGTGCGACTGGCTGTCGCGTATTTCAAAAGTGCGTGTACACAATTGTTGGGCGACAGTCTGAAACCACTACAAAGCGGTGTGCCGCGCAGCGAAAACCGGAAAGAAAACCCGCGGGCGGCCAACGGGCGTGCGGGAAATCGGCAACTGGATGCTATGCGATGCGGGTCATCGATATCTATCGATATGGCGCGTCCCGGAGCGGCGCGCCTCGCGGTGGGTGCCCCTATCGCCGCAATCAAACACGCCTCGACAGACTGAACACACACAGCAGACTGCGCTCCAAGGCCTCAGTGGGCACTTTATGTAGGAGCCCGAATGCTGACGGGTGATCGCCCAGCCGGGCCGCTGCGTGTCAAAAGTTTACGATATTGGTACACAGCCTGCAGTAAGAACTAGAGGTGAACTGCAGTCGGAAATTGGTGACAGACTGTAGTGCGACAGGATTTTCAATCTTACTATTATCTTAGCCACCTGAGCGTTGTACGATAAGCATTTGGTTATAGAAGGTATACAGGGTGGTCCATTGATCGTGACTGGGCCAAATATCTCACGAAATAAGCGTCAAACGAAAAAACTACAAAGAACGAAACTTGTCTAACTTGAAGGGAGAAACCAGATGGCGCTATTGTTCGCCCGCTAGATGGCGCTGCCATAGGTCAAACGGATATCAACTGCGTTTTTTAAATAGGAACCATTTTTTATTTCATACTCGTGTAGTACGTAAAGAAATATGAATGTTTTAATGGACCACTTTATTCGCTTGGTGATAGATGGCGCTGTAATACTCACAAACATGTGGCTCACAATTTTAGACGAACAGCTGGTAACAGGTAGGCTTTTTAAATTAAAATACACTTCGTAGGAACGTTTGAACATTTTATTTCGGTTGTCCCAACGTGATACATGTACGTTTGTGAACTCATCATTTCTGAGAACGCATGCTGTTACAGCGTGATTAGCTGTAAATACCACATTAATGCAATAAATGCTCAAAATGCTGTCCGTCAACCTCAATGCATTTGGCAACACGTGTAACGACATTCCTCTCAACAGCGAGTAGTTCGTCTTCCGTAATGTTCGCACATGCATTGACAATGCGCTGACGCATGTTGTCCGGCGTTGTCGGTGGATCACGATAGCAAATATCCTTCAACTTTCCCCACAGAAAGAAATCCGGGGACGTCAGATCAGGTGAACGTGCGGGCCATGGTATGGTGCTTCGACGACCAATCCACCTGTCATGAAATATGCTATTCAGTACCGCTTCAACCGCACGCGAGCTATGTTCCGGACATCCGCCATTCTGTCATGCAGTGAAACATCTTGTAGTAACATCGGTAGAACATTACGTAGGAAATCAGCATAAATTGCACTATTTAGATTGCCACCGATAAAATGGGGGCCAATTATCTTTCCTCCCATAGTGCACAGGAGATCGACGCGCCTAAAGAACACACGGACGCAAACCAAAGTGTGAAAAATGGGATAACGCGAGGTAAAAGGAAATGGATAGATGAGTAGACACAGTTAGCAGGAGAAGCAGCAAATTAGGCAGATACAAAAGAGCTATGCATTTTCACTAACGACTCTTAACGAAGAAACACAAACCGACAGGCGAGATGTTGCTAAATCGTAAAGACAACCAAGAGGAATAGCTGAGGGATGTTCCAGAAAAAGTCGAAGCAGATCGACGGACGAAATTAAGAGCGCTTTGAGAAGCCTGAAATATGCAAGGACTCCATACCTAGACAACACAGAACCAGAGCTATTAAAAGGCGATATCGAAAGTACCGTTAAAATGTTCCACCCCTTCCTGAAGCATATTTGTCTCAAAGAGAACTCCCCAAAGGGGTGAAAAAGTGTATTGGTGGTAAAGCTCCCAGAAAAATTAAATTTGTCAGTCTGTGACAACTGGCGTTGTATTACATTGCTGTTAACTTCCAGTCAGGTCTTGGAAAGAGTTATTTTAAGTAGGATTAAATACACAGTTGAAAATCGACTGCGTAAAGAACAGGCCGGTTTCCAGGCACAACGCAGTTGTATTAATCTTATTAATACTCTTAGAGTAATATTAGAGCAAAGCAAATAATTCCAGGCCACCACGTACCTGACGTTAATTGATTTTGAAAAGGTCTTCGACTCTGTGAAACATCAGTAGCTGTGGCAGATGTTACGGAAGTATGGTATACTACAGACGATTATTAACATCATCAGAGAACTGTTTGATGGCTACAGATGTTGTGTACTCCACAAGTAAAATCGCACAATTCCAATACAGGTAACAACAGAAATCCGGCAGGGCTGTACTTCGTCACTAACGACGAAATACTTCCTACCCCCACTTGTGTCCCAGGAGTATTTCGCGGAGCCATGTCGAAATAAAATGTAATCGGTTTTCAAGCTGCGTCAATTCAAATAAAATTATTCCGCCATGCCGTCAGTGGCGAAACCACTGATTGCCGGGCCTGTTTATTTTATTTATTAATTTTTTTCCATACAGCCCTCCGACGGTGGAAGTTCAGGTCGATGGCAAATATTAACTAACTACCAACTACTTTAGTTATCAACAGTGGTGGTTGACGATGGTCGATACCAATCGAGTGGTCAAGTAGCCACTAACGCTTTATTAATGGCCGTAACGGTGCTATCGTTAACCATGGCCAGAATCGGAGTCCTCGAGGATGGTGAGAGGAACAGGGTATCGGCGCCAGTGTTTTGTAAGCCAGCGACCGTGTCGCGTAGGGATTGTACTTTGGCTTAGAGCCGCCTTGCCTTCTCTCGCATGGATGTCTTGAGAGTGGCCATGTACGTTTCCTGGTGGAGGGTAACTACCCTCGTGAGGGGAGGGGCATGCAGGCTCCACCGAAGCATCTTATTCTGCAGGCGCTGGAGGGTCTGCATCCGGGCGGCAGTAATCGTAGCCCACGGATTGGACCCATAGGCGAGGGAAGGGCGGACAACCATCTGGTGTCCAGGTTCAGTCCCCTGCTGGTGAACTCTGTTTACTACGCTTTTATCAGCTTGAGTCCTTTTTGGGTTGCAAATTCTGTATGGCGATGGAAGAGCAGTTTTTTATCCATCTGGACACGTAGGAATTTGGTATCAGGAGACCATGGGACCTGGACACCTGCAATAGTGATGTTGTGACGCAGAATGGGGCACCTTTTACTGATTTAGACTGCCGTAGTTTTTGTGGCATTGGAGGCAATCTCGATGTAACGACACCAGGTCACTGTCACGTCCATCTGCCTCTGGAGGCGAGCAATGAGCTGGTCAGTGTTGCGGCCGGTGGTATAGAGCGCCGCATCATCGGCGTATTGCGCCATGTGCCAGTGCGGGAGGTCTGGCATATCGTTAACGTAAATGTCAAAAAGGGTGTGAGACAACACAGAGCCCTGAGGGGTACCCATCGAGATGTGACGTAAGCTGGAGCGTTGTCCTCGCTGAGTAACCAAGAAAGTCCTATCGTGGCAGCGGCTAGCACACTGGACTCGCATTCGGGAGGACGGCGGTTCAGTCCCGCATCCTGATTTAGGTTTTCCGTGATTTCCCTAAATTGCTTCAGGCAAATGCTGGGATCGTTCCTTTGAAAGGGCAAGGCCGACTTCCTTCCCCGTCCTTCCCTAATCCGATAAGACCGATGACCTCGCTGTCTGTTTTCCTCTCCCAAACAATCCACAATCCACGATCTTAACATAGATGTCGGGGATGGTCGTCTGTATCAACATGCCGTCTCTCTGCTTATATAGGCACGATTGTGGCCTCAGTCACCAATCAGAAAGGGCTGAAATAATGCAGCTCCGGTCCGCCGCAGGACCGAGTGACGTCAAGTGGTGCGAAGGGGCGCGGCCACATTTGAAACTGCCGCACTCGCGACCCAACATACGTCAAGCATTCGTCGTTGCTTCCTTCCACATCCAAAGCTCGCCACCACTCCCTGCTAAGTGAGTACCCCGGACTCTGTTAAATTGTTGCTGCTCATTCTAACCTGTCCCGCTTCTTTTATAACGGGATCCCAGTACGTTGACGCATGAGACAAGACTCTTGTGTATTCAAACTGTTTTTGCGTCCGTTTTCCTAGCAATGCTGACCGGTGGGTGACTTATCAAGCTCCCTCTGTTCAACATGTCAATTGTGCTTGGTGCAACGCACTGTAACTGTGAGAGCCGGCCGGGTTGGCCGAGCGGTTCCAGGTGCTACAGTCTGGAACCGCGCGACCGCTACGGTCGCTGGTTCGAATCCTGCCGCGGGCATGGATGTGTGTGATGTCCTAACTTGTTGCTCATTGCCCCACACTATGGCAGGAAAGCCGCCGGCTTGGCTTCTTCTGACGAGTCACAAAGCTTCCTTCTACAATGGCACCTGAGAGTGTTTGCCATGTCTCTCTTGCTGCAACTCTTCCCTCTGAACACGTATCTCAAGTCCTCCAATTCGGACTGTACGTGATCGTCGTCAGAAGTAACTTTGTCTCTGTGTACGATCGTCTTCAGGACCACTTTATTATATACGGGATGATGAAAACTTTCAGCGATCAAGTACTGATCAGTGTGCGTCTGTTTCCTGGTTCACTGAATCACCGAGCCGACCTCCCGCCTTCTGCTCAACTACAACATCCAAGAACGGTAGCTTTCCGTCCTTCTCCATCTCGACGGTAAATTTAATGTTGGGATGGACACCATTCATGTCTTCAACAAACTGCTGCAGAGTATTTTCACCGAGAAGGAGTATCAGGAAGATGTCATCGACGTACCTTAGGAAACAGGACGGACGCATCGCCGCCGAGTTCAGAGCTAGCTGCTCAAAGTGCTCCATGAAGCAATTCGCGACTGCAGGAGATAGTGGTGTGCCCATCACTGTGCCATCCGTCTTTTCATAACATTCGTCGTGGTACAAGAAGAACCTTGTCGTTAGGACACGATGGACATCTTGACGATTTCAGGTGGGAACTGTTGGGACCAAATATCCAGCGTGTCTTGTACTGGCACTCTAGTAAAAAGCGAAAAAGTGTCCAGACTAACCATTATGTCATTTCGTCCTACTTTCACTTTCTGGAGTGTTACAACAAAGGGCTGCAAATTTACAACATGGTGTTCACAATGTCCCAGTTTTGGCGGTAATGATCATACAAGATGTTTTGGCAATCTGCACGTGGGCGCGCTGACTGCACTAACAATGGGCCTAAGAGGGGCATTTTCCTCATTTAGCTTCGGCAATCCATAGAGCCTGAGAGATCTAGCGGCATGAGGCATTAATTTCTTCACCACTTCTTCGTGACGATGGCTTGTGTCGGATCGCGACTAAGCTTGCGGTATGTGTCATCTCCTGATAAATGTTGCACCTTGTAAGCGTATTGTCATATCGCTGGCTTAGTTGTGGAATATCTTTGCGGGCGGCCGCGTAGACAGCCGAGCACGGGACACGTAACTGTTATGTTGTGTAGTGTGTAGTTCTGCATGTAGAAGCATTGTTAGTGTTCACGTTGAAGTGTTGCTACAATTGCTATTATAGTAAAGTGATGACATATGGAGATGGTTCAGAGGAAAGTGCGTCAAGAAGTAATTGAAAATGAGCAGTGGCGTTAATAACGCGTGTCGCGTAGCATCGATCATCCGCACCGTGTTCGGTCTCCAAGAATGAACAAATGTGAATCAGTAATACTATTTACCACAAAAGAGTGCAATCAAGTTCCAGTAATTTGTAGCGAGCGTGAGAACGTGCGTTCGATCATCGCGTTCCGCATCATCAACAATCAGCCGCGCTGCGACGGTTACGCGCACGCTCGTACAAGTGAGAACTGAGAACTGAAAAATTAACTTTACGAACAGTGTTATATCATTACTAGTGACAAGGAGGACTATTACCAGGTATTTGTACGTGTGACGAGCGTAAGAACTTTCGTTCGATCATTCGGCTTCCGCATCATCAACAATCACCCGCGTCGTGTCGGTTACGCGTACGCTCGTCTAAATGATATTTTGCGGACTGTTAATCATCCATTAATTGGGATAAGACTTCTGAATTGGAATGTAATCAGTGCAACATACGATGTTCCTTTAATCGTCTCAGAATACAGATGTTCATACCAGACATAGGACAGTGTTGTGTTTAAACGTTGAGTGGCTCCCCTAAACCCGCTTGCATTTTTTCGATAGATAATTTCAGGCAAGCCAACAGCCAGCTGTGGAGCAGAACAATACGACCGCCGCGGGATTACTAGGTACGTGGTGTGGACAGGGCGCACGGTCACGAAACGAGAAGTCAGTATAAAGTATACACCCCACCCATTTGTACTCCCGGGCGTGTTACATGGCGACATGTGTTCAGTACTTGCAATTTTCGGATAAGAAGTGCCGTATAATTTATTAGGAGAGTGAACCATTTGTGTACAAACACTGATTGTTAGTTTATATTATTGAGTGACGTCACACGAGCTCTGGGATGTGTACGTCAAAGAACTTGTGACACTGTGTATATACTCGTCCGATCCATGACAGTTCAAAGAGCTAGTGCTACGAAGCAAACATACTCCACGGTGGTGCGCTTTTGACGACGCTAGCGGCATCTATGTGCGAAAGGGAACAGTTATTTCGCAGCCATTATGGAAGACGACGTTAGTGGCACCTACGGACGAAAGTGTAAACTTTTTGGCAGCCGTCACCGTGTACGACCTGAGCGGCGCCTAGGAGCGACGCTGCAAATTTTACCACGCTTTGCGGAGGATGCAGTGCTGACAGCCGGACGGCGTCAACTGAGTCGACGCTACGCAACAGCCGCGACTACGGAGCCAGAAGACAACGCAAAGTAAGTCGCGCATCACAACGTTACCTCACACAACTGAAGCAACCAGAGCAATTTACTGGCAGTGCAGATTGCGTTCTGTAATTATGCAATTACAAACAGTAACAGTTGAAATACTTTGTTCACAAAATTACGAGCCATAATTACTTTGCCGATCGTACAGTAAAGTAAATGTCACTGTCAGACACTGCTTACTCAGTGATCTAATTTTTAATAACAGTTAATAAAATTGCAGAACTATATTTACGTTAGGTTATATTCATTTCTTTTTTTTTTTTTTTTTTTTCTTTTACGTGATATTGTATGTTATGTGTGCTTCTGAGCACGAATTACAGGGTTGAATGTGTACGGCATTGTAGTTTGGTTGTGGTTATTGCCATCCATTCTGTGCTAGAGTGTTGTTGTGATTCGTTTATAGCTCGCTTGAGTGACTTATCGGTGGTTCAATATGGCAAGTAATGAGTTTTGTGCAACTGCAGTAGACAGGGACGTGAAAGCAGTCTCTTTAGGTGGAAGTAATCAGGTGGAGGCAAAAACAGAAGCAAGTGGTAGTGAAGTGTCGAAGGATTCCCGTATAGGCGACAGTAGTATATCAACAGAGATGGGAAGTCCTAATGCAGTGTCGAGACCAATCGTGGAGACGCCTAGATGGGATGAGTGTAGATTTAGGTCTGACATGTCTATCGCTGGCATGTTCAAAACATTATTGCATAACAATAAACAAGTAGAGCAAGATAACAAACAATTAAGGGAAGATATTAAGCGATCGGTAGAGCATATGAACGAACGACTAAATAAAACGATCGATGAGACTAATGAGGCTCTGGTGAAGCTGGCTGAAGTCGTCAAAGGATAAATGAAGTTACGATTCGACTTGAGGAGACCGTTGCAGGCAATACTAAACGTTTTGAAAAGGTAGATTCGGAAGTCAAGGAAGTGAAGGAAGAAGTTACTAAAAAGGTTGAGGTTTACGATGAGTATTTCGAACAACTGGATGAGGAAGTGAAACACTATAAATACAGGATATCAGCTGTTGCGCTAAGCCAGGATGCGTACGCACGGCGAGTAGAAGAGGTGTACAGTGAGGTAGGAAAGACTAAGGATCAGGTTGGTCAGCAGGTGGAGAACCAGGTGAAATCACTATTACGTGATAGAAACATTGCTGGAGGTAGCTTAATTGGTATACAAAATGATGAGGTCTTCCTTGGCATAGGGAATTTTAAGAACTTTGAACAAATGGGAGGTGGCACCCTAGGCATTTCTTAGATGAATTTAAGGGAGTGTTGCCTGAATTACGGGACGAGCAAAGAAAGGTACACTTCGTTGCAGCAAGATTGGAAGGTGAAGCTGGTACCTGGGGTATGAGAATAGGACATAAGTGTACAAACTTTGCTGAATTTCAATAGGAATTTTTGCAGCATTATTGGTCGAGACAGAATGAAAATGGAGTACGTAACAGTCTATACCAAACGTAGAAGGTTTGAGAGAGGGCGTGACCAGAACTTACAGAAGTTTCTTCAGATTTTTGCGAGAGGAACTTGTATTTAGGTGAACCAGTGACGACAGAAGCAATAGAGTCCCTTACCATAAGTAAGCTAGCAACTGGAGTTCCGGATAAGTTGCTAGCTATCCCTAAAGATGATGCAGAGGCAATGAAATTAGCCTCAGGACAATCAAACCCGTTGTATGAGTCTCAAGGAAAAGGAGGAGGAGAAGATGATAGAAGAGTATCAGGGAACAACGAACCAAATACAGATACCCATTCAAACCATGACAGTAGACGTAGTGGACGACATTGGAAAAATAGTGACAGGAGACATTACAGTGGTTTCTGTGTCCATGGTGGTCACAGAAGCGTCGGTGAGGGCTACGGATATCAGAATTCAAGGCACGATGCATCGGATGACCAGGTGCGAAACTGGAAACATAGCAAGTGAAAGCGTATAAACATATTTTTCAGAGTGCAATCAACAGCATACCTCATGCCACGAGGGAAAACACCATGTGGAAAACATTAAACCATACCATAGTCAGCGAGATCACTGACTGTTCTGCGTGACATGTCTGAACCTGTATTTATGTCAACTGCTATTGTCCTTAAGTACAGACATTAATTTCTGATTATTATGCGGCTTCAAGAGGACACTCTAATCGAGTGAGATTTAACTAGGATATGATGCTGCTATATGCAATTTTTTTTCTTTCTTTTCACTTTCTATCTGTTTAACCTAGATTATATGTATTATATTTCTTCTTCCCCACACAGTGATATGGTTCGAGTGATTACTAGAGTCTAATGTATATAGGTTGTGCTGTCCAAATTTTTTTTTTTTTTATTTAGATGTTTCTCACTACTCCTGCTTAATGATTGCTATAAACTTTTCAACCACTTACTTAGCAACTAAATTTAACTTAGCGGACATCCATATATATTTCTTCTCAATAGCGTATGAGTTTATTATGTCATATAGAACGCCGTAATGTCTACTGTAGTAGTAACAGACTAAGGCTAAGTTGAATGGACATTGCTAGAGCAACACTGAGAGCACCGTTAACCTGTTTCATGTTCGCCAATGGACGGTTTACCGCGAGGCGAGAGTGGCGAGCTGACGACAATATACTGCACATCTGCTGGTCGGCGCAGCATCGACACTACAGTCACTCCCCACCCCCTTTCAGTGCAAAGATCGCTCCCTTGTGATGCACTGTTGTGAGTAGTGAAGTAGTTCTTTTTTTTTTTTTTTTTTTTTTTTGACGGCCAAGTACTGATGAAGGTTGTCTACTTTTTGCCTAATAGTGTTACCACTGATATTGTCTACTTGGAGTAGCAGTGAACGCGTGTGTTTATCTAATTTTTTTTTATCTCTTTCTTTCAGGCACCTGTCGGTCATATCTAACCTATTGTATTTGTAAACTGTTCTATTTCAGAGACTTAATATTTTTGTGACTTATTGTATTAGCTCCTTGTTTATTCACTCTATTGTAACTGTGTTTTGCTATACAAGTTGCACTGTGGGTAGGGTTCTTTTATTATGTAAAATATTCTTTTGCGTATTTGACAACTGCTCTCTTTGTTTCCATGATTATGCGTAACTCATGTCTGGTCCACAATGTGGCAATGGTATATACCCGTCGGATGGGGCAGAATACGCCCCACCCCTCACATCATCTCCTTAACATCCTTCAGGAGGGAATTATCTGGATTTTTCGATATTCTCTTCGACAATTCGAAAATTTTTTCGTGAGGTAATGTAAGCGTATTGTCATATCGCTGGCTTAGTTGTGGAATATATTTGCGGGCAGCCGCATAGAGTCGAGCATGGGACACGAAACTGTTACGTTGTGTAGTGTGTAGCTCTGCATGTAGAAGCATTGTTAGTGTTCAGGTTAACATTCAGCCGCGCCGCGACGGTTACGCGTACGCTCTTTCAAGTGACAACTGGGAACTGAAAAATTAACTTTACGAACAGTGTTATATCATTACTAGTGACAAGGAGGACTATTGCCAGGTATCAGTATGTCTGACGAGCATAAGAACTTTCGTTCGATCATTCGGCTTCCGCATTATCAACAATCACCCGCGTCGTGTCGGTTACGCGTACGCTCGTCTAAATGATATTTTGTGGACTGTTTACCATCTATTAATTGGGATAACACTTCTGAATTGGAATGTAAACAGTGCAACCTGCGATTTTCTTTTAATCGTCTCAGAAAACAGATGTTCATACCAAACATAGGACAGTGTTGTGTTTAAATGTTGAGTGGCTCCCCTAAACCCGCTTGCATTTTTTCGATAGATAATTTCAGGCAAGCCAACAGCCAGCTGTGGAGCAGAACAATACGACCGCCGCGGGATTACCAGGTACGTGGTGTGGACAGGGCGCACGGTCACGAAACGAGAAGTCAGTATAAAGTATACACCCCACCCATTCGTACTCCCAGGCATGTTACAATCTTCAGGTGGTAGCCTTCAATGTTCAGAACGACAGTGGCATTTCGTTAGTCAGCAGGTAACACAATCAAATCCTCGCTCTCCCGCAATAAGGATAAGCCACGTCGTTCCTCCTTGCTAACATTAGATTTCAGTGGCTTAGCTTTCGCCAGTATATCAACGAAATTAATCAAAGACTGCTCATTCGAGTTGAGTTCTGTTTTAATTTATTTGTGTAATCAGTCTCTTATCAGCGAAACATTTCGAGACTGGCTAAAATGTTCTGAAGTTAAGCCTCTTTACAAGAAGGGGGATAAAGAGATACCATCAAACTATCGACCAAGTTAACTTTTTCCGACTGTTTCAAAAATATTTGGAAATATTGTGCTCATGCGTCTCCTTAAGAATCTAACTACAAATAACGTATTGTCAACTGCTAGTACAGAGAAAGCTACCTACACGTTCAGTGATAATGTACTTAATTCATTAGATAACAAATTAGAGGCTACTGAAATGTTCTGTGACCTGTCAAAGGCCTTAGACTGTGTGAATCACAAGATTCTCTTAAGTAAATTATAATATCAAGGATTCACTGGGAGTGCTGCGAAAATGTTTGCGTCTTATCTAACTAACAGGAAACAAAGGATATCGTTGTGAAATACCTCTGCAATAAGCAGACAGTCTGATCTGATTGGGAATTAATGACACGTGGTGTTCTTCAAGGTTGCATCTTGGGTCCGCTGCTTTTTCTTGCGTACATTAATGACCTCTCGCCTGTTACATTATTAGATGTTGTTTGCATTTGATACAAACATTATAGTAAGTGGCAAGTCAAGTACAGATTTAGAAATGGCTGATATACAAATTTTCACTTATGTTAATCAATGGTTTAATGAGAATGCATTGTCACAAAACTTTGAAAACATCCACTATATCCAGTTCAGAACCTGTAAGAGAGTTGCTTCCAACAGGCGTACCGGTATAACATATAAAGACACGCAGATCGAAGAGGTGACAGTATTTCATTTCTGGGATTACAAGTTGATAATAAATTCAGTTGGGCAGAGCATACCATAGAATTACTGAAGCACCTAAAGTAGTGTGTATTTGCAGTGAGAATGATGTCAAATGTAGGAGATATAAAAATAAAAAAAACTTGCATGCTGCGCTTATGTTCATTCTTCTGTGTCATACGGGATCGTATTCTGGAGTACCTCATCATACCGAGCAAAAGTTTTTAGCGTACAAAGGCATGTAATAAGAATCATTTGTTGTTAAATTCATGATCAAAACCTGTTCAAGGAACTTTGTATTTTAACCACTGCTTTTCACTATATTTACTCCTTAATGACATTTGTTGCAAACTCTGTTTCTAACCATTAGCTCAATACATAGTAGAGGTGGAAAATACCCCAAAAATTGTAATGTTCTTCTTATTTAGAACACGACCAGTTTCGGACTCTCATATGCTTAACATCAGGTGCTACACTGAAAATAAACAAGAGACCGGAACTAATAATAGTTTTCACACGCAATAATACACTTAAAAGAGCAAAACCGAAGTTCCGTGTAACATATTAGAAACCAGCGGTAGGGATAAGGCTGTTAAAGCTATGCCAATGGCAGATGTATTTGTTGTTTTAACTGATGTGTCGCGTGTTGTTCCACGTCGCCATATATATCCCCCCTAAATTAAAAACTTGTATGCCACTCGTGGAAAGGAAAAAAATTTTATTGTGTTTTACGGTTCATACATACATTTAATTTCGCCGGTTTCCAGTCAGCTTTATTGCAATTCAGTACTGCCCTGTTCAATACGTTCCCTTACCACTTATAATCTACTTTTGATTTTTTTAATACAACTAACTATGTAATGGTTTTCTTCATTTTAAATGTAAATCACTAATTCAAATTGTGAACGGCCCCGCGTTCTTCTTCCAGTCAACAGATGGCAACACTTTCGCTACTCTGGTTTAGCCGTTTGCTACCCCCATCGCCTACGCTTCTCCGTGATCTACGCTCACTGGTGGTACACCACGTCCCGTACTCGTCCATCGCATCGCTCGGGATTCCAGCAAGAGGTGTAAGTGTCCTGGTGTTCACTGCATATTTCTTTACCCAGGCAGTCGGCCGTAGTACTGTCTGCTGTAACTTTGCCATCACTTGGGTTTTGCAGCACCCAGACCGACCGCTGGTTTCTAAAATGTTACGTGGAACTTCTTTTTTGTTTTCTTTCTGTATTATTGCGTACAAAAGCTATTGTTAGCTCCGGTCTCTTGTTCATTTTCAGTATAACACCTGATGACGGGCATGTAAGAGCCTGAAACCGGTCGTGTTCTAAATAAAAAGAACCTTACAACTGAAGCGGTATTATCAACCTCTGCAATGATACTCAGTTCCGGTTATTCCTCCAACAGGATTGTTCGTAGTAAAATGCCGCATAGGGTAAAAGGAACATATTAACAATATATTGAATTTACGCAAGACTGTCTGACATCAGCAGAATTTAATTTTTTTAACATGTGTCTAGCATATACCGTGATTCTCAATTTTATCAGAAGACTGTTCTATAGAATTGCTGGTAGTTCACCATGTTACAATAAATAGCTCATAAAAACTGCTTCTGTTAAAGAAATCAGACTGAAATGACAAAGCCTAGGTAATCCACGTTACATTTTCTAAGGAGCTCAGCCGTTTTATTTTTGAAGACGCATATGCGCATTTCATGTACCTCATTGTGCACCCCCGGTAGCTGAGTGGTCAGCGCAAAAGAATGTCAATCCCAAGGGCCCCAGTTCGATTCCCGGCTGGGTCGGAGATTTTCTCTGCTCAGGGAGTGGGTGTTGTGTTGTCCTAATCACCATCATTTCATCCCCATCGATCCGCAAGTCACCGAAGTGGCGTCAAATCGAAAGACTTGCACCCGGCGAACGGTCTACCCGACGAGAGGCCCTAGTCACACGACATGTACCTCATTGATGCCCGAAGGAGAATGTCAAGAAACTGGAAACATTAGGTGTGAGGCTTGGCTCCGTTTTAGAAGCAGGTCCTAAATGTGATTTCAGTTTCTACCATACGGTTGAGAACCAACCTGTCATCGTTTTTAATCACGAATAAATGTGCTTTTCAAACAGAGGACTAGCCCACGGTATTGGCTCCCCATTTAATTAAAGAACAGCCTCTTCGTTGGTGGCCCATACTACCGCTGCCCGGAGCAGGCTAAATCTGATAATCCCACAAAAAACTCTCTCTCTCTCAAAAAATGAACAAACACATTGCATTATGACTTTGCACAGTACATGACCAAAATCAGTAGCAGTGGAATCCCCACAAGAAGTATGTTCACGCTCGAGACCAATCCATTTTGCGCCACAGGTAAACCAAGCCATAATTGTGCTGGCGGACAAGGGCTGCAAATCAACAGTTTTATACGAGACCGATTGCGTACAGGAAGCAGAGGACTTCCTCTCCAGTCCTATTTTAAAAACATACTCATTTAACCCCACAGCTAAGTCCATTGTAGAAATTAAGAAGGCGTTTAAGGAAATGGATGCGCTATTTACCCCATTTTCTTAAAAAAACTTGTACACTCATGAATCCGAGTACGCCCACTTACAGTGGTGTCGTGAAACTTCATAAGCCACAGACTCCTTAAAGTCCAATTACCCAAGCTATTAATGCCCCAGATTACTAAATGGCTATGGAATTGGCGAAGTTTTCTCAGTAAGCACTATTTTTGCTGTGATGATCATTCCATCAAAAATAGAGGAAAGTTAATTACACATCTCAAACCTGTGACTGTAACCAGTAATACGAATCTAGTGAATCTCGACATCGTAAACATGTATACGAATTCTCCCATTAAGGAGGTCATCCCTATTATTGAATACAACTTACGGCTGTACTTTCATCTAGATTCACAAAAAATTAATGTAAAAAATTGTTGAAATGTCTCTAAGCACTACGGGACTTAACATCTGAGGTCATCAGTCACCTAGACTTAGAACTACTTAAACCTAACTAACCTAAGGACAGCACACACATCCATGCCCGAGGCAGGATTCGAACCTGCGACCGTAGCAGCAGCGCGGTTCTGGACTGAAGCGCCTAGAACCATTCGGCCACAGCGGAAAGCTAAAATTAATGCATTCATTCATTTGCTCAGAATTGTTCTGCAACATAATTGCTTTCTCTTCAAAGACACCGTATCTGAAGAGAATGTTTGGTTAGCCATCCGATCCCCCTTTGCCAGTATAATAGTTAATATTTACAACGCCGTCAAGTAGTAGTATGTTACAAAAGATACATCGATGACATCATACCTTTGTATAACGCGACAGACGCCTGGCTGCAGCTTTTTCAAAATGGCTTTAACAAAATGCACGTCAAGATTCAGTGTACAATAGAATACCACTGTGGGTTTACACTCCCGTTTTTGGACTTGGATATTTAATTACAGGACAGTAAAGTTTGTAAGGTGGCTATAGTTTCGCACCTTACAAGAACTCATCCACATACTTTGCTGTGATCTACAAACACAATTAGGTATCATGTGATACGTTGTACGTCATATATATGAATATATAAAGGAGACTGACATTGTCACGTACACCCCCTTGTAAATAATTGTTACGGCTTATTGCATGAAAGGTGACACTCCGTCACCTTTCATGCAATAAGCCGTAACAATTATTTACAAGAGGCGTACGTGACAATGTCAGTCTCCTTTATATTGCCTATACTAGTAGAGCTTGGAACACCAGTGTAAATGAAATGACAGGAGGAACTCAAGCCCTGGGTGGAAGGCCCACACAGGTGTGGTGGTTCAGCTCCACACAGCAAGTGCCAGGACGGACAGTCTGGACAACTGGGCGCGAAGACACAGTACAGGGCCGCTATCGGGCACTATTGTAGTAGGGCCGGAAGGATAATCGGATAACACTTCCGAACTCTGCACATCTTGGATGCAGGTGAGAGAAACGAAGAAGAGGCACCCCGAAAACCACACAGACTGGGTTATTTCCAAGGATTTTTGCTCAGAAGCGTAGCATTGTATAGGTTTTTCCTCGCAAAATATGGTTGGTCGGCGTTCGGAAGAATCTGTAGAGAGGGAGAATATTCCGTAGTTTCGGGAATATGATTCGTTTTCGGAATTACGAGGGTGGGGAGCCGAGCATTGCTGGGAAGCCAACGCTGGAGAGACGAGGTCTTCCTTTGTGAGCGCCCGTGTGTGACGGTCGCTCGATATCAGCTTTGTTGGTACAGACGGACTTGCTATCTTTGCTCTCACTAGAGTTTACAGTTAGTTATGTGGTGTCACCGCCAGATACCACACTTGCTAGGTGGTAGTGTAACGAGAATTATACGTATAAGAATTTTTTTCTTTATGAATTTAGATAAATTAATAATAGCAATGTGTTGAATTTCTTTTTCGATTTTTTTCGTGTCATGTTAAAGAAACTGTGAGTAACTTTTGAAACGAATATTATTTATGTTAGATTTCAAATAATGTTGTAATCAAAGGAAAGTGTATTTAATGTTAAATCTATTGTAAGATGTGAAAATTGTAATTTATACACTTGGTCCATACGTAGGTAATGCATTAGGATATGTGTAGTAGAAAACCTGTGGTGAATACCCTACCTGTAGGGGAGCGGGAAAAGGTGGAGGCAGGCGAGGCGGGAAAAGGTGGAGGCAGGCGAGGCGGGAAAAGGCACACTGGCGCGGTTCGGCACAACGGGCTCAGTAACACAGTCGGAGGCGAGCAACAGTCGGAAGTACACGTACTGTACCGAGGAGGCTACCCAGGAAAAGTGGATTCCATTGAGCCTCGGATGGACCGATTCCGACGACTACTTGGCATGGCTATATTCTGAGGCACAAAATTGGAAAGATTACGACGCTAAGAAGATGGAAAGTGCCGATGTTGTGTGAGCCTTAGCCGTGCTTGTATGTGTGCCGTGCTGCCCGCTATCTCGCTGCCCGCCATCCGCCGCACCGACTTGCACAGGTCAAACATTTATTTCATCTTTAGAAGTGTATCTGTGTGGACCAGTGTCGAAACTGTTTCTAATGGTTCAATAATAACGTTACTTTCACCAGAATTGCTTTAGCCATGACTTATCCTGATCACTGACCTAGGCAGGATCCTTACCTCGTATTGTGCAATCCGAGTATCCTAAACTGAAAGTTTAATGTTTGTGTTAATGAAAATTATCAGCAGATTAATCTATGCCATAAAGGAATCTATAGTTCTGTGTGCTGTTGCAAATATTGGTAAAGAACAAAAGAGTTTTTGTTGGATTGAGTTAGCGATGTTATTTAATTAATTTGAGACAGAAATAATGACAGTTAAATTATTCAGAAGTAAGACAAAAGAGTAGTTATCCAGAGATTGATAATTTTGTGTGTTAATTTGCCTTCAGTACTAGATAGTTTCAGAATAACGACTATAACAGTTTCAGGGCCCCCCCTTTTGCTCTTGTTCATTCGTTCAAACCTTGATGTGTACTGATCAAATTTGACCAGTAAGGCTAAATTCTATATTAATCCTAAATGTATTAGTGTTTTTCCATTATTCATAGTGATATTGTGTGTGTACTTTTAAGATTGTCGACGCTAGGGCAATCTATGCCCGATTTCAGTCTGCTCAACATACAAAATGCAGTTCGTAGTAATCATTACTGTGTGGTGTTGTGTAAATGTAGCTCATCCAAATTAGTACCAAAAAGAGAAAACTTTAGTTCAGTGGATTTTTCCGGTTTCAAACGTTGCCATATAACGCTTCATTACTACGAGTTACTATGCTTGTACATGCACCCACTTGTACAAGGAAAGACTCACTAATTGCCTAAGTAGGCTGGCGACCGAATTGTTAATTACAGGTAGCATCTACTGTGTGTACTTCTTGTCCATGCGAAAGAATAATTATACTGTACATTTGCTTGATGCATCACTGTAGTTATTGACTGAGTGTAAGTCCGATCTTGCTTCTATTAGGTACACGCGGTCAACTTTTGTACTAAAATCCTTGTTCATAAGGTGAAGCCCGTGAACTTATTACAGTACAGGCTTTATATAGCTAACCTACGTCCGAGTAGGGCGGTAGTGTTACAGTAGCCTTTAAATCGGCCGCCGTCCGTTAGTATACGTCGGACCCGCGTGTCGCCACTATCAGTGATTGCAGACCGAGCGCCGCCCGGCAGGTCTAGAGAGACTTCCTAGCACTCGCCCCAGTTGTACAACCGACTTTGCTAGCGATGGTTCACTGACAAAATACGCTCTCATTTGCCGAGACGATAGTTAACATAGCCTTCAGCTACGTCATTTGCTACGACCTAGCAAGGCGCCATTACCAGTTACTATTGATATTATGAACAATGTCAGTCAAGAGCAACGTCACCATTATTGGATTAAAGGTAAGTATTCCACCAGCTACGACCGTTTTTTCTAAATTCTAATTTCCTTGTCCTGTTCCAGACCTCACGCCAGCCTGCGTGAGCTAAAACTGGTGCCTTTCGGCTTCCTTTTGTAACCCGGTGTTGGCTCTCCTGCCAACCCACAACAAGTTACTGTACTGTTGCTGACCTATACGATTCTGAACTTCACCTCCGGTTTGGAAGTCGTTGTTGAGTATGCAGCGTTTCAGTAATTGAGAGCACTTCCTCTGCCTATATTTACGTTGAGACGTTATCTGAACTCCACCCTTGTGGCTGGTAGTTTGCGTTTCTCGTCTGTAGAACAGAGAGAGGAAAATACAGTATTAGAGTATATTTGTCAGAGGACCACCTTCTGCCGTCCTAGTGTTTGAAAGAGTTTATTCGTGGTTGGAGTTCTTCCATGGTAGCAGACGAGTACGAAAACCATCACTTTGACGAACCGGACGTTGTACATACGATTATATCGCGAATTCCTTCGGCTTATTAGGGCTATAAAAGCTAAACAGCTGTGATCACGTTAGTTTATTTCCGCTGAGGTTCCACACCACCGTAGAACATCTTTGAAAGTAGTGCCTTCTAGTGTTTGGTACGTAGGTGATGTCCGTAGAACATCTTTGAAAGTAGTGCCTTCTAGTGTTTGGTACGTAGGTGATGTCAGTCATTTCGCGTTATTGATATTAGTCTGCTTAGTCATAATAAAGTGCCTGCCGTTGTGGCACAGTGGTTCTAGAAGCTTAAATCCTGAACCGCGCAGCTGCTACGGTCGCACATTCGAATCCTGCCTCGGGCTTGGATGTGTGTGATGTCCTTAGGTTAGTTAGGTTTAAGTAGTTCTAAGTCTAGGGAATTGCTGACCTCAGATGTTATGTCCCATAGTGCTCAGAGCCATTTGAACCATAATAAGGGGCAGAGTTGGGCAATTGGTTAGTAATTTTACTTAGTAAATGTAAACTTTGTAATATAAAGTTTTTTTTAAATCTACAATAAATAAATAAGCAGGATCAACGTTTATCATCTAGTAGGATTAATTGCTTTCATCATTCATTTATGTTTAGATTGTAATTTGTAGAACTAAGAGATCCTAAGATCTGCTTCACGGGGTAGTCAGAGAGGGAAAAATCTTAATTTTAGCGCTTATTATTCTCCGTTGCGCACATTCATTTTTCACCCGCCTGTAGTAGCATCTTGGAAGTTCACTTTAATATATTTATGAAACCAACCATGACCAGTTCTATTATTCATTGCACTTCAGTTAATCCAAAGCAGCAAAAAATGGCAGCTTTTCGTGCGATGCCTTACCGCGAATAGAGTCCCTCTCTCGAAAGAAAACTACCAGTACGAGTGGGGTGTCATTAAATTTATAGCACTTGCTAATGGCGACCAGCGAAATGTTGAAGTTATTCAGCGGCAAATGCAGTCGAAAGCCGCTTCCAACAATCGGTACCGGACTACCGTTTTATCTTCTAGTAATGATAACTCTAAAATAATTTTTAGCAGGATCTCATTCGTAGGTGTTATACCTTACAGGATCGGCAAATGAAATGACATAGAAAAGAGGGGATTAAGGGGATTATACCCGCCTTCTACATCCCCCCCCCCCCCCCTGCTATGAGGTCTGGAGCCAATTACAGCACCACGAAAATAAAGAAGACAATCGCTGCGCACAATTGGGCGTCTATAGCATCCAGTGTAGTGAGTGTCCTTGCGCATACACAGGCCAAACTCGCCGCTCCTTTAACATACGGTTCAGAGAGCATAAGGACCTTAGTAATTCTAAGTCCGTTCTCACTAGCCACTTGTAGGATAATAATCAATCCATTTCAAATATAAACACCAATTGCAGCATTCTACATATTGAAGGTAAGTGTCCGGTTTTAAACATTTTACAAGAAATAGAAATTATCCGCAACATTTGCCGTGATCCGTGGAGCATTTTGCATGAGGAAACTGCGCTTAACACACTATTGGTCGCGTCACAAGGAGGAACATTGGAGGTCGCGTTGTATCTGCGAGATACAGAACAAACGTTGCACAATTACCTTCAATTAACCCCAGATACTAGAGAGAATAAGTAAACAAAACGTAGAACAAATCATGTATGTATTAAATATTAGCAGCAGAACATTAATTTATTAAAATTATAAATAGAACTTTTATGTAGTAATAAGTAGAAACTTTACTCAGTATACAGTATTTGTATCTAGAATATAGTAATAGCACAGATAGGAAATTAATACAAAATAACGTCCCTTTCAGAGACAGTAAAATAAAAACGGAAGATGTATCATCAGCCATCGTTTTCAATGTCTTCAGCAACGTCACAACCATCGGTACAAAACATTGCGCAATGTTGCATACATAAATATTGACACACCCTTTGCACTTGTACTGAGTGAGTCTTGTTCGCCCAATAGATTTGGCATCGCTTTCGAGTTTTGGTGCCCAGGGGCAGTTGTGCTACTGAGTGGCGCAGGTCTTTCATTTTGCGGAAGAACTTCCCGAAGCCGGAATGAAATGATCCGAGGCAAACGGAGCAGCAGCGAAAGCTTTAGCATCTGGCCTCTTATTAGTTCTTTTCCCAGATTACGCAGGAAGATTCGGCGGGCTGTCACTTCGATTCCGTTTTCTAGACATATGATCTGGCTGTTTACGCCAGCAACATCCAACATTGCGTAAAAAATAACCATTGGCCAACGTCTTGTGCCTCTTTGAACATTGTTCACAGAACACATTTAATCGACCACGTCCACAGCCGTCTTATGGCGATTTTAATAGCTAATCACTTCCGGTTTTTTTTCTGTCACCGGTTTCTTCGTCAATCGCTCAATCCATATGCATGCAGGAAATCACAATGACGGTATTTTATCGGCGAGTAAATGACTACAAATAAGAGACATCACAATGTAAACGACTAACTTCAGGCATCAAAATCGGAAGGCAGACACAAGGCACTGACGTGATAATATAGTCGCGTGGTGTCTCTTCGATACAAAAGGGTCTCACAACCATCAGACTGAAGAGGACAAGGTCACCGCACGACTAGTATTCGTAGCGAAACTAGGTAGAGGAATAGGAGAGGGGGCAGGTAGGTCCGCACACGTGCGGGCCACCTGGTAAGAGAATAAGCAGCTTTGTATCTGAGAGATCTCACGCGACCACTGGAGTGTTAAGCAGGCAGTTCTGCTGAATAGCTCCTCTTTATTGAAGCAGCGTCCACCGTCATTTCCTTCGCCTTCTGGTGTCTGATTATTGTAAGCCATGCATGTATACTTCTTAAATGGGTCAATGTTTTTCGTCATTACTTTAGCGGCCCTTAATTACGCTTAGCGAACGTACATGTCCCTGTCTCCTTCCGTGACGTTTCCAAAGTCTACCTAGGTCATTTCACATAGCTGTAAAAAGTCCTATTTTAATAGACGTTTGCGTACATTTCACTTTTTATGCTAAGACTCGGGCGCATTTTGTGCGTCATTATCTATGTCCTCACTAATTTAAAATTTACTTGTCTTTCATGAGGTAAAATTTGTCTCAGGTCTTATCTTAAGCAACCCTCGTGTAGTTGTCGACTTTTAGTTAACATGTTTTAAACGGATCCCAATTTTAAGGTGTCTCTTTAGTGCTACTGCTGCTAGCTATTAATTGGCGTTGTAGTTTTTGATAGTGTAGGCTGTAAGGCTTTACTGCCTTCCATTTTGTTCAGTAGCGACATTCTTTTTAATAGGAGTGGCACATGTGTACGTCCTTTTAACTGATGACTGGGCGTGTTGTTCCACATCGCCATATATATCCCCACTAAATTAAAAACTTGCATGCCGATCGTGCAAAGGGAAAAGTTTTCGTTGTGTTTTACCTTTTATACATAAATTTTATGTCACCGTCTTCCAGTCAGTCTTTCTACAGTTCTGTACCGCCCTGTCCAATATCTTCCTTTACCATTCGTAATGTACTTTGTTTTTCATGTAGTTTTCTGTGGAACGATCTTTTTCATTTTAAATGTAAATCACTCATTCAAATTGTGAACGGCTAGACTAGTGGCCCAGCATTCTTCTTTCCGTCAACAGATGGCAGCACTTTTGCCACTCTGGTTTACCAGTTTACTTGCCTCTCCGCGTACACCACTCCGTGCTCTGCTCTCGTTGGTGGTGTAACCGCGACCGATAGACCTCCACCGTGGTGCTCGGGGTCACAGCACGAAGTTTAAGTGTCCCGATTTTCTTCTCATATTTCTTTACCCAGGCAGTCGTCCGTAGTACTGTCTGATGCAACTTTGCCATAGACGTAAGTTTTACAGCACGGACCACTGATTTCTAAAACGTTTTGTGAATCTTCTTTCTTACTGTTTTATTTGTATTAATGCAGGTAAAAATTATTATTAGTTCTGGTCTCTTGTTTATTTTCAGTACAGCACCTGGTGATGGGCATACTGTATGCCCAAAACTGGCCTTGTACAAAATAAAATGAATCTTACAACTGAAGCTGTATTTTCAGCCTCTGCTATAATGCTTGGTTGCGTATGTTCCTGCAAATGGTTTAGTTGTAAATACATAGTATCAATAATTGGAATTAGAACAATCTACATAAAGACTTAGCTTTGTGCAAACAGGGTCCAGTATTCAGGAACACACATTTTCATTTACGAGGGTTGGAACTATAATAGTGGCAACTATTTATTTACAGCTCGTATAAAATAGATACGTGTTTCAAAGTTTCACTGACCTTCAAAGTAGTCACCAGCATTGTTTATAACCCGCTGCCTGCGATGTGGAAGTCGTAGGATACTCTTAGCAGTGCCAGTCGTGTTGACAGTTCGAGCGGCGCGGTCTATTGCTCGACGAATTTGTAGCAGTACTGAAACGAATGCCGTGAAGTGTTTCCTTCACTTTAGAAATCGAGTTGAACTCACAAGGTCAGAGGAGTGCAGTGGGTGGTACAGCACTTAACAAATGGTTCAAATGGCTCTGCTCAGTACGGGAGTTAACTACTGAGGTCATCAGTCCCCTAGAACTTAGAACTACTTAAACCTAACTAACCTAAGGACATCACACACAACCATGCCAGAGGCAGGATTCGAACCTGCGACCGTAGGGTCGCGCGGTTCCAGACTGTAGAGCCTAGAGCCGCTCGGCCACCCCGGCCGGCAGTGCTTAACAGCCCCATCAGTCAATCGAATCTGTAACAGCTTGCAGTGTACGTGCTTGAGCATTGTCCTACGAAATAATGGTCAGGTCCTGCGCAAAATGCCATCTCTTCTGTCTCTAAGCTGGTCGTAGGTTGTGTTCCAACAATGAACAGTATTTGCGCAGCAAACGCCGAATGCGTGTGAAATCTTATGGGATTTAACTGCTGAGGTCATCAGTCCCTAAGCTTACACACCACTTAACCTAAACGTTGCCATACTACGAGGAGGAGAGACACCATTAGAAGGACAAACACACACACCCATGCCCGATGTAGGACTCGAACCTCCGCCGGGATTAGCGGCACAGTCCGTGACTGCTCGGCTAATGCCGAGCAGCAGCAAACGTCGACTGAGGCGGAATAAGGGAACCAGCCTGCAGCCGATTGCAAATGGAAAACCGCCTTAAAAACCATCTACAGACTGGCCTGCACACCGGACCTCGACACTAATCCACCGAGCGGATTCGTTCCGTCGCTTAGGAAGCAGCGTGTTAGACTGCGTGGCAAGCCCACGAGGATCTGCTCACTAATTGGGTCTATAAAACGAAAACTAGAACTAAAGCAATATAGTCTAAATGGCAGGTGGTCAGTCTGGCGTCCTTATTTGCATCGTGCAAGAGATGCCAAATGCACTACTCTATTGCACGGTTAATATCTAGTATTGGCGCGACTGATACTGTCGCAGGTTCGAATCCTGCCTCGGGCATGGATGTGTGTGATGTCCTTAGGTTAGTTATGTTTAAGTAGTTCTAAGTTCTAGGGGACTGATGACCACAGATGTTAAGTTCCATAGTGCTCAGAGCCATTTAAACCATCTGAACCATCTAGTATTGGTAGACGTCGCGGGACTGATGGAAATTTAAGAATTTTACTAAGCGCTGCAATAGAGTCGGCCTGAAAACAGAGAAGACTTCATTAAGCTGTTCCTATTTGTCCATGACTCAGTTACGAGAAGACTCACAATGGGAAGGAGATGAGGAATCCAGTGGGGGATTGATGAATTTGGATTTCGCAGACGACACTGTTTTATTAGCTCAAAGGTGCGTAGATATGAAGGCAATATTAAACTCACTGAAAAAAGAAACAAAGATTCCTGGACTCAAGATAAACAAAGGAAATGAAAATAAATTCTGAGACTATGAGAAATAGGAAATTTGTGGTAAGGCGTTATGAGATTAAACTGCAGAGGTCATCGGTCACTAAGCCTACACACCACTTAATCTAACTTAAACCAACTTACGCTATGGATAACACACACACCCATGTCCGAGGGAGCACTTGAACCTCCGACGGGAACATGAAAGTGCTGCAGCTTGTGTGGGAGGAGAAAATGGAGATCGTCAGTTCATTCCTGTATGTGGGCAGTGTGGTGGGAGAAGACGGTGGAGTCGGTAAAGATGTGAAGACCCGCATAAATGCCGCCTTTAGATAACTGTATCCAATATGCAGAAACAGAAAAACCACTTACAATACGAAAATTCGTATTTTTAATAAAAATATGAGGGCTGTCCCGTACGGCACTGAAAGTTGGAAAGTAGGTAAAAGAATAACAGCACAGCTACGCATATTGACAGATACATGCTTCCGACTCATAATGAGTAACTGGTGGCCAGAAAAAATAAGTAATGGGGATCTATGGAGAAATAAACACACCAGGCACCTACAGAAGAACGGACATGTGAGAGAAAGTGGAGATGGCTGGGGCACACATTCAGAAAGCCAGACGGATCAGTCGAAAAGGACGCATTGGAATGGAATCCCCAAGGAACAAGGATGAGAGGGGGGCCTAGAGGTACATGGGAGAGGACGGCGGAAGAGGAAGGAAGGAGAATTGGCAACACTTGGGAAACGGCAAAAGACAGAGATGGATGGCGAGTTCTACTGGATGCCCTATGCCTTACAGGTGTCAAAAGAATTAATTAAAGCCTGTACTTCCCCCAATAATCATACCAACTAGTCCACCAACACGACCAAAACCAATTACATCCATCCCAGCCTTCAGTGCTGTTATTTATGAAACCAGGAAATGAGAACAAAGAATCAGACCCTTCTAATTTCAAAACTACGTCCACAGTAAACATACAGTTTTCAGAAACAAATGCTGCTTGGAATTTCACCCCGTTGCATAATCGGATGTCTTCCATTTATGCCCAGCAGTTTACCATGGGAACTGTTTTCGATGAAAATTGTTTCGAAAATGAGTGGAGGCTATCTAAATTAGTACGTATGTAATAGGTGGCCTTAAACCAACTTCCCTGTTTACTTAACACTGGCTCGAGATACAATGAAACATATATGGGAAGTTTTCGTCTAGGTATTGACGGAACAAGTGTTTCATTCTCGTTGACATATGAAAATCGCTGTTTGTTTCCGACAAAATGGCATTAAGCTATTTTAAATTCTTTTGCGAGACATCACGAACAAGCTGAATTTATGAGCTCAACGAGAGATGTGAATTAAAAGTTCTCCCATAATTCCCTTCAGTGCTTCAAAACATTTTAACTTATGCGGGGCAGTTATTACATACTTTACATTCCCATGATTTATTTCAAAAGTATGCAATGAATGCAGTATCGCTTGAGAACATGTACTGCTGTTCGCCCCATCTAAAGACGCGCATCCCAACAAAAATATTTCCTGTTCAGACACTGGATCTTGTGTTTTTAGCAATACTGCGAAAACATAGCGGCCTGAAGAGTCAGTAGTTTCGTTGCAGGTTCGAACCAAGTCCGATTTGCCTTCTGATAGCTGCTCTATGATTGCTAGTATTTCGTTTGCACGTCAAACATATTGTTTCCTTAGTTGGGTGGCTGTAGGAACGTCTCCAGACCCTAACGAGCAGACGGTAGAAATATCAGTGAAGAACGCGGTCTTAGAAATCCTAGTTTCACTATCAGTGATGTTTTATTGATAGACAGTACATTTCTGGAACATACATGTGAAGCAGTTTCCGGACTGCGCGCTCGTCGTCTACCATCGACAGCGAATATTCGCTCTGAACAGCATCTCTTTTGTTACGTGAATAGATTCTGTCCGTTCATTATTAGCTTTGGCGTATCTAACGAACGTTATATTATTGCTTGGCACTTCACTGATGAAGTGTTTAATTTACTTTCTAAATGTTCCTTAATTTTTAAGCAATGTTTTGAGACAGTATCTTTTTTCTCCTCTTCAGTGCAAACATTACAAAATTTACACTTTAAAATATTGCTTTCCGAAACGCATAAACCTTCACTCGCCAACTGTCTAGCTCTGCTGTGCACCATAGCACTTGTCGAACGATCCATCTTCGCTCCTGCTCGTGAACTATAACTTGGCATTTGGTGAGCAGGACTTGGGGGGAGCGGGTATTGGTATGCTGCGCGGGAGGTGGGAAAGAGGGCGAAACAAACTGCGCCTCCATGTACTGTGAGTATGCAGTGCAGGTAACAAAACTTGCCGTTTGAACTTTCACGATCTCCTGATAGTCGGCTTCCTTTTCAGAACTAGAGTGGGAGGCAGGTAACCTTGCAATGCGCTAGCAACCGTATCATCACTCATTTCCTAAAAAAATCCCATTGAAAATAGCCTAACAAATCACAAACGGTGACATTACAGCTCAGTAATAAAAGCAAACGACAGTGAAATTAAGAACGGCTGATGATACGCTGCACAGTTGGCAACGAACATCTGCAAATCACTACAGCACGAAGTCTCTCGACTGTAGCCGACTGCCACCGATCGGAACTGTGGAGGCCGCGTGCCAAGTTATATTTCCCACATAGTACCGACTGTGGCTACTTTATTTATTTTCCTTGAACCAGAACGCCGTGCAGCCAGTAGACATCATTAGAGATTTCCAAGAATACACTCCTGGAAATTGAAATAAGAACACCGTGAATTCATTGTCCCAGGAAGGGGAAACTTTATTGACACATTCCTGGGGTCAGATACATCACATGATCACACTGACAGAACCACAGGCACATAGACACAGGCAACAGAGCATGCACAATGTCGGCACTAGTACAGTGTATATCCACCTTTCGCAGCAATGCAGGCTGCTATTCTCCCATGGAGACGATCGTAGAGATGCTGGATGTAGCCCTGTGGAACGGCTTGCCATACCATTTCCACCTGGCGCCTCAGTTGGACCAGCGTTCGTGCTGGACGTGCAGACCGCGTGAGACGACGCTTCATCCAGTCCCAAACATGCTCAATGGGGGACAGATCCGGAGATCTTGCTGGCCAGGGTAGTTGACTTACACCTTCTAGAGCACGTTGGGTGGCACGGGATACATGCGGATGTGCATTGTCCTGTTGGAACAGCAAGTTCCCTTGCCGGTCTAGGAATGGTAGAACGATGGGTTCGATGACGGTTTGGATGTACCGTGCACTATTCAGTGTCCCCTCGACGATCACCAGTGGTGTACGGCCAGTGTAGGAGATCGCTCCCCACACCATGATGCCGGGTGTTGGCCCTGTGTGCCTCGGTCGTATGCAGTCCTGATTGTGGCGCTCACCTGCACGGCGCCAAACACGCATACGACCATCATTGGCACCAAGGCAGAAGCGAGTCTCATCGCTGAAGACGACACGTCTCCATTCGTCCCTCCATTCACGCCTGTCGCGACACCACTGGAGGCGGGCTGCACGATGTTGGGGCGTGAGCGGAAGACGGCCTAACGGTGTGCGGGACCGTAGCCCAGCTTCATGGAGACGGTTGCGAATGGTCCTCGCCGATACCCCAGGAGCAACAGTGTCCCTTATTTGCTGGGAAGTGGCGGTGCGGTCCCCTACGGCACTGCGTAGGATCCTACGGTCTTGGCGCGCATCCGTGCGTCGCTGCGGTCCGGTCCCAGGTCGACGGGCACGTGCATCTTCCGCCGACCACTGGCGACAACATCGATGTACTGTGGAGACCACACGCCCCACGTGTTGAGCAATTCGGCGGTACGTCCACCCGGCCTCCCACATGCCCACTATACGCCCTCGCTCAAAGTCCGTCAACTGCACATACGGTTCACGTCCACGCTGTCGCGGCATGCTACCAGTGTTAAAGACTGCGATGGAGCTCCGTATGCCACGGCAAACTGGCTGACACTGACGGCGGCGGTGCACAAATGCTGCGCAGCTAGCGCCATTCGACGGCCAACACCGCGGTTCCTGGTGTGTCCGCTGTGCCGTGCGTGTGATCATTGCTTGTACAGCCCTCTCGCAGTGTCTGGAGCAAGTATGGTGGGTCTGACACACCGGTGTCAATGTGTTCTTTTTTCCATTTCCAGGAGTGTATTAGCAGTGTAGCATGAGGACAAAGGCGGCGGTGGAATTGCCAGCCACCCGGAGAACAACGCTCTAAACATTTTGTTTCGCAAGAAACCTGTACTCAAAGTCAGCAACATTTTTCTCGAATTACGTAGAAAACTCCTGGCCCTCCTTAAACCCCTTTATGCTTTGGCGTCGTGCCTTAAGGCGATTTTCCGAAAAATGAGAGGTAACGTGTGTTTCTGCCCTGTTGAGGATTTTTTGATCTCTCTTCTTTTTCTGGAACAAAATTTCAAGCTCTTTATTCTGTAAAAATTTCGCTGTAATGTCACGTTTATAGTAAAATAAGAAAATTTCGCTTTATAGAGACCTTAGCGCTTTACTTCGTGGATATAAGTTCATTATGATTCCTAAAGACATCGCCAAATGATTTCAAAATATGATCTGTTACGTTTATCGTTATTGCGAAAAATACACGTTTCTACTCATATTGACACATTTACCTCCCTCTGTCATCTCTGAAAGTTTGTAACATTACCATGGAATCGCCCTGTATAGTGAGGAACAGCGGGTCTATTAATTTCCTTCAAGTACACCAGTCGAATTAATGGGCAAATAAAATCTTATAGTGTGTATTGTCTTTTCAACCATGCAAGATTTCGCAAGACTACATTTTCTAAGTGAATGAATATTCTCTTTCAACTTTGGGGTGATTTTTAACTTGCGTATAGGAATACAAGCTAGCAGTTGGATGCGGAACCTTCCGGTCTGCCGAACGCTGTTCGCAACGGACGTGCACTCAGTGCTTGTGAGCCGAACTGAGGAACTACTCGATCGCTAAGTAGCGGCTCCTGCCACAAAAACTGACATTTGCTGGGAGAGAGGTGTGCTGACCACATGCTCCTCCACATTCTCATCCAGTGACGTTATGAGCGACGTGTAGGTGCTATTCTGTCATGCTGCGCAACGGATTAATCTGAGATGTACCCTTTACCCTGTGGCTCCTGCAAGATGCAGTTTCCACCCCCACACTACTACAGAAGTCAGACAGACGCTCCTAACGCTCTAAAGAGAAATGTCTGAAAAACTTTCAGCAATAAATATGTTCTGGAGTCGTCCACTGTAAGGAAATGACACAAAAATTCACAAAATTTCTTACGTAACTAGTGGGCTACTTGGGTACTGGAGTAGTGCTAGTTAGTGTAAGAAAAACATGAAACTAACGAAACTTTTTTTTTTTTTTTTGCAAAAATTCTGAAAAATCACAATGGCACTTTTAGTTATGAACTGAACAAGTTATTTCCGGATTCTTTTCGGAATGTGAAGTTACCTCTTAAGGATAGGATTCGCTAATGAAATTTCTATACAAAGTTTCAGATTGTTATTAACTTGGCAGAATGGCCAAGAGTTGCACCTACTCAACCTGAATAATTATCCATTAGAATGTTGCTAGGTACAGTCGAGGCTGTCGCGTGTGAAATGCAGCGAAGTGTACTGTTGTGGAGGAAATATGGGGCTCGCAAGAGCTGTAGTGCACAATACCATAAGCTGCGATGACTGCTGTCTGCGCCGCTCGCTGCTGACAAATAAGACAAATCTCGGTCTATCTGGAGTGACCTTCGCCAATCAAACTCTCCCTATGCCTTGATGAAGTCAAGGACTCCAATTCGCCCCTATTCTAACTATTGGCGTGGTACACCAGTCAGATAACCAATCCAGCATGATGCCACTCAAAAATTCTCTCGCAGGCCTTTAACTATAACTATGTCCATTCACACCACACTATAAGTGTGGTGGCCAACACAGTGAACAACGCTTAATTGCAAGGACTCAATATAGAGTCACACTCCGATTCGTTCTCGACAGAGATGCTCTCCCAGTGAAGTACTGAGGAGAGACTTGTTCCTCACACTTTAAGTACACGTATGAGCGCACACGCTCTCGTTACGTGTTCTCGCTCCAAGAGCGACAACGGAACGGCCCCTCTCCATGCCAGATGTGAAGGGGTATATCTTTTGGTCTCTTCCATTACTCCTTCAGCTCAAGGCGTCAGGAATATCATCTGCCAATCAGCATTACTCTTCTAAAATGGGAGAATGATGTTTCGTTTAAGGCGACTAATCCGGAAATCTGCAGCTTTGGCGTTTGGCGTTTGTTGTCTCCCTGTGAAAACCTCTGAAACTGCATGCTATGTTTGTAAAGAATGCGTAGGCTAGGCGCTCCCACACAATGTAGCGGAATTTGCTTTTAAGCCGAACACGGGGTCGTTCTCCCTTTCACTCGAGCAAATGCTGTCTGCTCTACGGGCGGTCGCTGGCTGACTTAGATACGTTGACTCATCCTCTGAAGGGACCGACCTCCTGGCGTGCGGTTTGCCTCTCCTGAACTAAAAGCTCCAGTGACTGTCACGTCTTGAATGTGTGTGTGTATGCCATCCTCGAGTATTTCACCCTCAGTGCGCACCCGCGATTTACTTGTTATTTGCATATCGTTTACATGAATTCATACAACACTGATCTTATCTTATCGAGTTTGGGTTCGAATGCGTCTTCATGTG
Organism: Schistocerca americana; assembly: GCF_021461395.2. Taxonomy (NCBI): domain Eukaryota; kingdom Metazoa; phylum Arthropoda; class Insecta; order Orthoptera; family Acrididae; genus Schistocerca; species Schistocerca americana. Next base: position 246,119,345 of record NC_060124.1, on the reverse strand, counting down.
CAGAATACGATTGTGAGGGCGGAATATGTTAGCAGTGAAGTTCAGGAGACTACGACGGCTTACAACGTCTATAGGCTGAGAATGGTACGGCGGCCGGTCGGTACTGTTTGGCCTTCCGAGGTCTGTTAGGAGTTTAGTTTTTTTTTAAGTACAGGAGTAGAAAACTTAATTTTTGAAACAACCATCCTAATTTACAAGGATATATCTTTCACATATGTGCATGTAAAAGCTTGAGACACTTATTCAGAGTAGGTTTACGATTGCAGTTTTCATTTCTCGTTCAACGATGATTTTTGTATCCTCCAGAGAACGCAGGAGAATGATACAGACGATAGGCAGATTCCTGCTGTACTTTTGCGACCATTTCAAGAATTACTGTATTTAATGCCGTCGCTATGCAGCGTCACCGTTTACCACATGTTGTTAGAAGTGAAGACGCACACGCAAACACGTAATATCACTTAGCGCGATATCATCCGACTATGGGGGTTGAAAATGGCTCTGAGCACTATGGTACTTAACTGCTGTGGTGATCAGTCCCATAGAACTTAGAACTACTTAAACCTAGCTAACCTAAGGACATCAAATACATCCATGCTTGAGGCAGGATTCGAACCGTAGCGGTCGCGCGGCTACAGACTGTAGCGCCTAGAACTGCTCGGCCACTCCGGCCGGCCGACTATGGGGGCCAGTGGTGCCATGTGACATACTCACGTCCCTTACGGCCACATTTGAGGCGGCCCATTATTAGGATATGATGTCACAACTGTGCGATGCTCTGTCTTGTTGTGAAACATCCCCTTAGAAAAATTAGTGAATTACTGAGCTAATAAACCTCTACGTTATTTGATTTCCAAACAGCTGAGCAAAACTGAACGTACACAGACATTACTCTCTTTACCTATTCTGATCAACATTAAACTGACACACAAGATTTTTAGCGCAACCCAGTCTGACGTTCAATAATCTCTACAAAAGAATGGCCCTGACTAACAATAACCAATACCTTTCATGAATCACTTACCTCACAAAAATCTTCGTTACTCAAACTACTGCAATACAGCGTGCGCCAACGCTGCCAGCTGAATAAAAGTTTCTAACTACTGAAGGCACTAACTACTGATAGGCACAGTTAGCAAATGAAAGATTTTGATAGATAACACACAATGTATTTACCTTAATAGTGTCCAAACGTTATAATATATATAGCAGTTCATGACATCCAGTCTTACAAATTTACTGTCTCCGATGGACACGCGTCCAGATCATCCGCTCTCAAAACTCCGCCATCTCTCTCCCCACATCCACTACTGCTGGCGGCTCACTTCCGACTGCCCAACGCTACGCGCAGTTAACGGCCAACTGCCCAACACTACAATAACAATGTTCCAACAATGCAAATCAGCCACAGACTGCACACAGCACAGCCAGTGATTTTCATACAGAGCGCTACGTGGCGTTACCAATATAAAAACCTAAACAACCTACTTACAGTTGAAAAATGAGAGTTTCGGTATGCTCTTGCAACTGTGGATGAAGTCTCTCCTCCAACGTATGACGTGAGGCCTGTAATTGCCCTTTTCCCGAAACAAAACAAAAAAATAAATAAATAAATAAAAAAAATACTGTATGTCTTACCTCGGTCGACAGCCCGGAACCCATATAGGCCCTACCTCTGAAGAGTCCTTCTCGATCTCAACGATGCTATGTGCTTGCGTTCCTCCCCTTTCTGCAGATCTAAATGAGTCATTGGTTTGGAAGTTCTACATTTGCCAAAGTATTACGTACACTCAAGCTCCAAAGAAACTGGTAAGGACACCCGTATTCAAACACAGAGATTGTAAACAGGCAGAATACGGCGCTGCAGGCGGCATCGCCTATATAAGACAACACGTGTCTGGCGCAGCTGTTAGATCCGTTACTGCAGCTACAATGGCAGGTTATCAAGATTTAAGTGAGTTTGAACGTGGTGTTATAGTCGGTGCACGAGCGATGGGACACAGCACCTCCGAGGTAGCGATGAAGTGGGGATTTTCCCCTACGACCATATCACGTGTGTATCGTGAATATCAGGAATCCCGTAAAACATCAAATCTCAGACCGCTGCGCATCGGAGAAAAATTCTGGAGGAACGGGACCAACGACGACTGAAGAGAATCTTTCAACGTGACAGAAGGGCAGTCCTTCCGCAAATTGCTGCAGATTTCAATGCTGGGTCATCAACAAATGTCAGCGTATGAAACATCATCTATATGGGCTTTTGGAGCCAAGACCCACTCGTGTACACTTTATGACTGCACGACACAAAGCTTTACGCCTCGCCTGAGCCCGTTAACACCGACATGGGACTGTTGAAGGCTGGAAACACGTTGCCTGGTCAGACTAGTCTCGTTCTAAATTGTATCGAGCGGGTGGGCGTGTATGGGATGGAGACAACCTCATGAATCCATGCGTCCCGCACGTCAGCAGGGGACTGTTGAAGCTGGTGGAAGCTCTGTAATGGTGTAGGGCGTGTGCAGTTGGAGTGATATGGGACCCCTGATACGTCTAGATACGACTCTGACAGGTGACACGTAAATAAACCAACTTGTCTGATCACCTGCATCCATTCACGTCCATTGTGCATTCCGACGGACTTGGGCAATTCAAGCAGGGCAAAACGACACCCCACACATCCAATGTTGCAACAGAGTGGCGCCAGGAACACCCTTATGAGTTTAAACACTTCCACTGGCCACAAAACTCCCTACACATAAATATTATTGAGCATACCTGGGATGCCTTGCAACGTGCTGTTCAGGAGAGACCTCCGCCTCCTCATACTCTTACGGATTTATGGACAGCCCTACAGGATTCATAGTGTCAATTGCCTCAAACAGTACTTCATACGTTAGTCGAGCCCATTCCACATCTGCGTGTTCACGGGGGCCTAACACGATATTAGGAAGGTGTACCAGTTTCTTTGGCTCTTCAGTGTATACAAATATGATTAATGCATGAACAGACTTGTAAACTCATCAAGTTGGCATTCTGCCCACCAGCTGGCGTTATGAGTGCAGTGATTATAAACTGGCGAAAAAGCGTGAAACTAGATTTTGTGTGTTGGAATATGCGAGGTGTTTATCTGTAGCACGAGTGTAACGTACGCTCAGAAGGAATTAAAAGAACCACCGTGTAAACAGAACATCGTGTGTTGGTATCGACAATTTTGGCCGATTGGTTGTCTCTGTAAACACAAAAGTACTGGTCAACCAAGTATGCCAGACGCAGCCGTGGAGAGAGAGATGGAAAATTTCGGACGCAGTAGGGAAAAAACACAAACCAAGAAATTGGTGTGCGACAGCAAACTGTGTGGAGGGTTTTGCGATAGCAGTTACATTTCAGACCGCACCGCCTGCAGTTCGTGCAACAGTTAAAGTCGCAAAATTATCCATTTTGCATCACAACACAGGAAGCAGTTGAACATTTGGTCTCTATGTTGATTTTTAGTGATAAAGCAACATTCCCTTTACCTGGAGGTGTTAATTACCGCACTGTGAGAGTTTGGGATACTGAAAATCCTTATAAAGTTGTGGTGCATGAGCGAGATTCGTCGAAGGTTTGTGTTTACTGCCCAATTCCACGGGCAAAGCAGTATGGGCCTTTTCTCGTCTGTCGCTGAGTGACAAGACTGCAGCGGGCACCTCTTACCGTGATATGTTGCAGTTACGGCTGTTTCAACAACTGACTGTATTTTCCGAGAATTTCGCCTTTGAAAAAGACGGAGCACCCTCTCACTGGAGCAAAGATGTTCGCCGCTACCTAAACGATGAACTTTCGCACCACTGGATTAGGCGTACTAGAGTTGACGATGTGGCTCTATTGTCTTGGCCCCCAGTGATTTGTTCCTTTGAGAGTACATTCAATACTGTGTCTGGGTAACCCTACTACCAAGAACACTGGAATAGCTCGGAGATTTCATCAATGCTGCTGTAATGACAGAATCTTCCAACGTAAGGTATGGAACGAACTTGACTACCGGTTGAACTTGCGTCTTTTGACCATAGAAAATTTGTTGAGTTCAAAAAGCAAACTTGGTGAGTTTACGGTTCTATTCATGCATTAGTCATATTTGCACATATAATACTTTAGAAAACCTAGAGCTTTTAGAATCATGTATAATAACTCTGTATTTCGTTGTGGTTCCACGTAAATAGAACATAGTTTCATCACTGAACACGTGAAAAGTAGTTGTTACTTACACCTCTACGTATGGCTGAAATCACAGAGCTCTACACGTTATTTTTCACAACTTTATATGAAAAGCTAGCTGTTGAATCCTGCGTACCTTGAAGTGTCGCCCCAAAACACGCCAAAAACAGGAGGAATGCAAAACACGCCAAAAACAAAACTCGGTTCGCGCTGTGAGAAAGCGTCTGTGAGTACGTGTTAAACTCTGTCCAATCCACTGTACGTCCTGAACGAGCACTTTGGGGCGACCTGTCGATACCCACAATCAATAAGAGTCTTGAATCTGTCGGTGCCACAGCTGAGTGCTTCGACGCATATTAGGGGCAGTGCCATACTCCCGACCTAAACACCTCATGCAGTTGTAGCTGAACTGCATATGTTTGTTGATTTGTCATCGCTATCGCTATTGATGCGCACTGGGTAATGGACGGGCGAACGTGGGAGGTAGACGCACCAGAGAGACGGCAACCACATAAACCGGCAATCTACAACTGGAGGCAAGGTTGACTTTTGTTACGGTGCGTAAACTAAATTTTAGCCCAAGTTTCTTTATTCATGTTGAAGATAGAGTCGGGTGAAGTCGCATGAATGTTTTTTGAAACCCTTGTTTTACAGATCTAGGACCTAATCAGAAATGAATGAAACTTTCAGCAGAATATTTCACAGTACGAGAGAGCGTAAACTGGACGTAGGTGTGCTGCAGGAGCAGAAGTCCACCTGCGCACTCCGGAAGGAACGGCGGTCGTGTCTCGCCGCCAGCCAAGTGGGTCGCCGGATTATTTGCTGCGTCCAGTGGCTCGTGCAGAGGAAACGGTCTCCCACGTCCTCCAGTAGCGACGGGCACATCTCATCCCAGCTGAGGACTCCGCCCAGTTTATGACCGGCCAGGACAAGACAGATGCCCCAGATACCAGCTGCGCTGAGCCGGGAGTCACCGAGCGTGGGAATCCCTTAACCCTCACCAGTAATCCCAGCTCCCACCGCAAAGCGTATACTCCAAACGGAGAAGGACAACAAGGCCCGACGTGACGATACGGAGGTGCGGCAATGTAGTCTCTGCAGTCGTTCAAATGGTCATATCGATCGGGAAAGGTAAGGGATACTACTGTCGATAATGGTATGACCTTGTCAGTCGCACCCCTTACACTTCGCTGGTTCTCTGGAACATTCGGAGCCGAGTGCGCGTTGTCTTGATGTTTCGTGCAGCAGTGCCCGCCCACGTGCCTTCTTAATGCGTTGAGGCAGTCGTTGTTCAGTTTTCACATAGAACGGTCTATGCAGCCGGGTGCCACGAGAAATGTATGAACAGTTTGCAGATGTTGATAAAATAGGAGTTTTGAACTTTTTTCTTAGAATAGCAGGGCAACAGTGAGTGATTAAGCGCTTTATTCGCGGAGGGTGTGGGAAGCGATTGTGCGCTTCTACCCGGACCGTCTGTGAATTGCTGAAGTCGGCTGATTTCGTGCCGTTCCGGAATGTTTACTGTCGCTGCGAACATTAGCTACGTACCGGTACTATGCACCGAACAGCCGTTGTGAATACAGTGTTGATTCGTGTGCGCTACTTGCGCTTAATGATTGTTAATACTATTTACAAAAATGAGCAAAGAGTTTGTACACGTTTTATATACGAGTATAATGACTTTTATGGAGACTAGAAAAAGATGATCGAGTGAAACCCAGCTCTAGCTATTCGTCCTCGAGACTCAGAGGGCCATAGACACGGGTTCCCAGGTGGATGCCGTGTTTCTTGACTTCCGCAAGGCGTTTGATACAGTTCCCCACAGTCGTTTAATGAACAAAGTAAGAGCAATTGTGTGATTGCATTGAAGAGTTCCTAGATAACAAAACGCAGCATGTCATTCTCAATGGAAAGAAGTCTTCCGAAGTAAGAATGATTTCCGGTGTGCCGCAGGGGAGTGTCGTAGGACCGTTGCTGTTCACAATACACATAAATGACCTTGTGGATAACATCGGAAGTTTACTGAGGCTTTTAGCGAATGATGCTGCAGTCTGCAGTATATCGAGAGGTTGTAAAAATGGAAAATTGTACTGAAATGCAGGAGGATCTGCAACGAATTGACGCATGGTGCAGGAAATGGCAATTGAATCTCAATGTAGACAAGTGTAAAGTGCTGCGAATACATAGAACGAAAGATCATTTATCTACAATATAGCAGGTCAGCAACTGGAAGCAGTTAATTCCATAAATCATCTGGGAGTAGGCCTTAGGAGTGATTTAAAATGGAATGACCATATCAAATTAATCGTCGGTAAAGCAGATGCCAGACTGAGATTCATTGGAAGAATCCTAAGGAAATGCAATCCGAAAACAAAGGAAGTAGGTTACAGTACACTTGTTCGCCTACTGCTTCAATACTGCTCACTGGTCAGGGATCCGTACCAGATAGGGTTGATGGAAGAGACAGAGAAGATCCAACGGAGAGCAGCGCGCTTCGTTACAGGATCATTCAGTAATCGGAGATGACAGATAAACTCCAGTGGCAGACTGCAAGAGAGGCGCTCAGTAGCTCGGTAGTGGCTTTTGTTGAAGTTTCAAGAAAATACCTACACTGAGGAGTCAAGCAGTAGATTGCTTCCTCCTACGTATATCTCGTGAAGAGACCATGAGGATAAAATCAGAGAGATTAGAGCCCACACAGAGGCATACCGACAATCTTTCTTTCCACGAACCATATGAGACTGGAATAGAAGGGAGAACTTCCGCCACACACAGTCAGGTGGCTTGCGGAGTATGGATATAGATATAGATGTAGATGTACCTGATCCCTGTAGCGAATCGCCACTAACTTTCATGTTGCTTCGGTAACAGATTAACCTATTAAACGTTGATTCCTTTTATAAACTCTATGCTGGGTGCTCTGGGATAAGGTTCAAATGGCTCTGAGCACTATGGTACTTAACATCGGAGGTCATGAGTCCCCTAGAACTTAGAACTACTTAAACCTAACTAACCTAAGGACATCACACACATTCATGCCCGAGGCAGGATTCGAACCTGCGACCGTAGCAGTAGCGCGGCTCCGGACTGAAGCGCCTAGAACCGCTCGGCCACCGCGGCCGGCTGGGATGAGGAGGTTGGACTTGTCTCAGCCCTTAATGTGCTACGAGCCGATTGTGGTCTTCCACTTCCAGCTTTCTCCCGTCAGAGGCCAAACAAGTGAGCGATCAGCAATTACACTCGAAATCAGTGGACAAATTAATATTTTCATTGTTAGTTAGTAGCTTTCTGTTGACGGGCTGCATTATCTTTTGAAAACTTATTAAGGCTACTACGAACTTTTATAGTGCAGTTTGAGAAAGACGTACACTAACGGCAAGCTTCATTGTGAACTGTTAATATCTAATATCAGCATGACCGGTTCTAGCCATTGTTAGGAAGTGCTCTAGTTGCTTCCTGTTCCGCTTTGGTAGTCATCATGCCCAATTTTCTATATCCTTCCCGTATAATTAAATGAGGACGGGACACCCTCAAGTCACCACTTTTTTGCTTTGCTTTTCCTGTTTTACTTTTTTGAGGTCCTGTACGTCAACTGGTAAAAACTGAACCCTTATAGGACGACTTTGTTGTCCGTCAAGCTGTCTCTCGGAGTGAAAAAAGAAAAATTGAAAAAAAAAAAACATTTTTCTTAAGAACTAGTAGACGTGTGTCACATTTTAAGTTCTACGATCCCTTGATGATACAGAAAATTGAAGCTTCTAAGTCAATGCACTCAAAAAAATACAGACATTTATGTCACATATTCTGATGTTTGCAAACCCACTCATTAAAACTTGTAGGATACTTCCCGCTGACCCAGAATCACGAGATTTGAAAGAAACAAGATTTCTCTTAAAACTAAAGGAAAAAAATTAGAAATATGTTAAATTACAATTACGGCATACAAAAAAATATTTCTTTTATCACTCGTTATCATACGCAAAACTTAAATCTAAAACATTCTTGAAAGTCTTAGAATTCTCAGGACTGATATCTTGCCAGTATCAAAGTTGATAACAGGTAAAAACTGTCGAGATTCTAGATTCCCGGAGTGGATGAACCGTCTATGTACATACATAATTTTGTGAGGAGCCCTCAGAAAGCGAATCTTATTCGCATCTGGCCATTTCTTATATCATATTGCAGAATTTTTAATTTCATGTTCTGGAAAAAACGACATTTTGTCAGTGGAGTGACTGATTATTTTGTAAATTTTTTTTGTTTATTTATAGACTCAATCACATTCTTATGAAACAGTCATAACCAATTTCGGCCATACAATGACCATCTTCATATTCTAAAGGTGGCATTCACTGAATACAGGATCATGGGTTCTGAAGATAGTCATTGTATGGATGAAACCAGTTATGACTGTGTCATAAGAATGTGATTGACTCTATAAATAAACAAAAAATTTTACATGTATAAAATACACGAGAGAGCAGCAAAACCGTGGGTTCAAAAATCCATTGTTTTATAGTTTCGTCGCCCAGTTTGCATACCCGTTAATAGTTGAAGAGGCAGTTATATTTATAAAATCACCCGGTGTGGGAGTCTTGACATGTTTCGTACTTTCACTGTTACGTAAGAGCGAAACATTATTAATATTACAGTGATTATAGGGTTTTTCGAAGTCGGATTCATATTTAGTACGCTCGGTAGATCATGTGTGAACACAAAAGTCAGTCGCACTGAGTGCAGGGATGACAATTATGTGAGTCAAAATGAAACCGAAAAGAACAAAGCGAACGTACTAATTGCGTAATGAATGGTTAGAGGACAAACAGTTCAGTAGCTGGTTAGCTTAAGGTGATGATGAAGACATGCAAGGTTTACAGTGTGTCCCGCATACTAGGGCGCGAGAAAGCATTTATCAAGAGAAACAAACTGTTATTTATCAGCTTCTAAAAGTAAACTGATATCAAATTTTTTAGTTTTAAACCCTCTTCTATTGACAACGAAGTCATTTGTATACCACGGATTTATGCATAACCATACCTAGGTTTTTACTGATCGTGTTCTTAAGCAAGAAAGTACCAGTTTAGAAGACATAAAATAAGTCCAAAGCATATTTGTGAGCGTACGAAGTGCGAAATGCTGGTACATAATTTGTTGGCTCCAACGTATGTAGAACTCTCAGAAAATAATTTAAAAATGGTGCACTTGTCTCTGTCTAGACAAATGCGTCCAATAAAAATAACATAAATGCCTCTCTATGTCGATAAACACTCTTCATAGGTATGTAGGATGAATGAGAAATTATTAAGGTTCTATGATGACAGTAATGAAACAACTGATGCTGCTCCTCGAAAACTTAAAGTTTCGGTGCAGGCACTTCCAACAACCCTACCACAACAAAGGTCAGTATTTAATAACGATTGTGGTGTTGCTCACGCTGCTAAATACTGCATTTTCGGGCAACAAAAGTCATATTATGTGGCAGGTGTCATTAGAGCACAGTTAATAAAGTCATTTCATGTAATAATGAAAAAACTAGGCACTCATCTTTTTGTGTTTCCCAAGCTGGTCTCGTCGTAAAATCATGGCTCAATCGTTGAAAATCTAGGTGGTTATGATTCCAAGCTCGGATGCAAAGAGGCCTAGGTTTTATTCTGCTATATTCAAAAGTTTTGTAGATGCGCTTCTCAAACCATTCTTGCAGATTAAACCTTTTAAAGCACAATGGTGATGTAAAAAAATAATCAGCACTCCGAATTTAAGTTACACTTCCTTTTAACTGCTTTTATTGCAATATCACGTAACACACAAGACATAACTTCACAATACAAAACATACTTGAAAACATCTTCCTCACATTTTATAAGACAACTACAATATGCATCTTTCCAACATGACGTCCACGACTTGACTTTTTCAAGGTCCGACTCTCTAACAAGTCAACAACTAACTAACAATCGCTTACGCGCCCAAAAATGAGAGTTACAAGTACGTCAAAGATCTTAGTGACAAAAGAAAGAATACACATAAGAATAATATCATTGCGATATAAACATATCGATGTATCAAAAGTGAAATAAAATCTGAATGTTGTTTCAGAAATATGTTGAGTAGTTAACAGAAATACAGTAGAATATTACTGGTATCGAGAGGTTCAGGTGAGGTGCCGTAATGGTTGCGTAATTCAAGTGCCATTACACACTGCAACAGTAAACTTCGGGAAACATTACTCATTTTTTCAAAATTTTAAATGTTTAAATAGTAATATAATTCATGCTAATTGTAACTGCCATGTTATTCATAACATGGTCAAAACTTCGTGGAAAATGATTCAATTCGATGTCGAGAGTCTAGTATTGAAAGTCTACACCTAGTTCTCATCTTCTAGTAAAAAAAACTCATTAGCTAGAAGAAATTTTGACTTTGTTGAACAAGAACGATAAACAATTTTATGGAATATTTCTCTACGGTGGTTCTTCTTGTTGGTGGCTCTTGAGCGTTTACCAAGACATTGGGAAGCTATTTGATCGTACCTTCTCTCTGAAGGGGAATAAGAGGCCAACCGTTTAATCTGGAGTTTCGTGCGCGGTGTCAACGAAGAAGGTGAATGGTCACATCACGTTTCCCATTTGTCGTTAGTACATAACTATGTAGTTTTGTTAGATCAACAATTTCACAAGCTGAGTATCGGAAAACGCAGACTACAGATCTTTATAACATTTTAGAACTGTCGAAGAAAAATCTTGAATCTAGATTAATAGATTTATTTTTTATTTCATTATTTTTGTAGTGACTGAACATATCAGACAAGGACAAATTTTTAAAAGATGCTGCTAACGTTTATCAGAGAAGCCTAAGGTATATAAAGAAGTGGTTTCATTTCGGAACCTCGGTTTTTAAGAAATTCTCTGTCCTGAGCATGAAAGATGAGATGAATTGTGATAGTCTTGTGTATATTTTCGATGACCATATTGTGAAAGTAAATAGTGATGAATTGTGCAACTGGTAAAACTACAGCCGTAAACCTGTTAAAGATAATGAAATTTTTGTTTTCTATTGCTGTGAGCAACGCACATTTAGAACGAATCGTGTAAAACTTGTAGACTGATAGGCGCAACCCACTAATTGTGAAATATATGGAAAATGGACTTCTTGCTAAAGTAAACTGTAATATGATCTGAGCAGAATTTTATCGGTACGTGCAACATGAGAAAATTCTTCTAAAGGCCAATGCATCGGATAAGTACGTCTATAGGTCCGGCACCACCAATGTCTACGGTGAACAGCGTTATCTTTGAAATATTTTCAGAGTATAGTATGGTATTTCCAATTCGGATTTGATGTGATGATAAAAATACTAACGAACGTTAGCTCATTTAATACATTAAGTGTTACCTCTTGCCTTGCCAAAGGTGCTACTAACCCGTCTTTTGACTTGCCACAGGTAGCAACCCTAGGCATTACGTTAATTACAAACTCAATAAAGAAAGGAAACTGTGTGAACTGTTCTTTTTTCAAGGCACTGTCACTTTAAATTTAAGAGCTTTCACATTTGTAAAGAAAAGAGACATATTTTTGTTTGAGGCAACAAGGACGCGTTTGTCCAAACAGAAAAAAAAATGGTTTCAGATAGAAATCAGAAAATAAGGCGGGAAAGAGGTCACAGTGAAGAAGCCGTAGCACGAAATGTAATAAGAAATGCTGCACCAGCAAAAGCAAACTGACGAAAATCTGTGCCAGGCCGCAACTATAATCCGTATTTCCTGCTTTTCACGAGCAGTAGCCTGCGGGCTTAAGCACGAGACCTTCCATACAGGCCTCCTGTATTGATTCAAGCTCTGATCGGCACTGTGATTTTCGATGGTTTTGAGCGGTTCATCCCCGTAATCCATTCGTTTAATGTCATTAAATCTAACGAACTTCATATGTTATATCTCATGCGGCAGGGAAAATCACCATTATCCACCATCGTTCTTGTGATATCAACGTTCGATACCACACTTGTTAGGGGTTGCAGTTATCGACCGCGGTCCGTATTAGAATCGTTGGACCCGCGAGTCGCGATCAGCGCCGCTAGCGCAGCTCCGCAGCTTATATCAAGTTTCTGGCGAGCTCTCCTCCACTCTTGCTCGGGACATCCAGTAGTAAAGTACGTAGCCTTCAACTGATAGGAAGCAACCTCTAACAAGGCGGTTCATAACGTATGGCCTAAGTGAGGCCTCAATAGCTATCTCTTTATAATTATATGTATGCAGCCAAAAAGAATACTGTACAACCAGTTAAGTACAATATACACTACTGGCCATTAAAATTGCTACACCAAGAAGAAATGACGATGATAAACGGGTATTCATTGGACAAATATATTATACTAGAACTGTCATGTAATTACATTTTCACGCAATTTGGGTGCATAGATCCTGAGACATTAGTACCCAGAACAACCAACTTTGGCCGTAATAACGGCCTTGATACGCCTGGGCATTGAGTCAAACAGAGCTTTGATGGCGTGTACAGGTACAGCTGCCCATGCAGCTTCAACACGATACCACAGTTCATCAAAAATAGTCACTGGCGTATTGTGACTAGCCAGTTGCTCGGCCACCATCGACCAGACGTTTTCAATTGGTGAGAGATCTGGAGAATGTGCTGGCCAGGGCAACAGTCGAACATTTTCTGTATCCAGAAAGGCCCGTCCAGGACCTGCAACATGTGTTCGTGCATTATCCTGCTGAAACGTAGGGTTTCGCAGGGATCGAATGAAGGGTAGAAATGTAACGTCCACTGTTCAAAGTACCGTCAATGCGAACAAGAGGTGACCGAGACGTGTAACCAATGGAACCCCATACCATCACGCCGGGTGATACGCCAGTAAGGCGATGACGAATACACGCTTTCAATATGCGTTCACCGCGATGTCGCCAAACACGGATGCGACCATTGTGATGCTGTAAACAGAACGTGGATTCATCCTAAAAAATGACGTTTTGCCATTCGTGCACCCAGGTTCGTCGTTGAGTACACGATCGCACGCGCTCCTGTCTGTGATGCAGCGTCAAGGGTAACCGCAGCCATGGTCTCCGAGCTGATAGTCCATGCTGCTCCTAACGTCGTCGAACTGTTCGTGCAGATGGTTGTTGTCTTGCAAACGTCCCCATCTGTTGACTCAGTAATCGAGACGTGGCTCCACGATCCGTTACAGTCATGTGGATAAGATGCCTGTCATCTCGACTGCTAGTGATACGATGCCGTTTGGATCCAGCACGGCGTTCCGTATTACCGTCCTGAGCCCACCGATTCCATGTTCTGTTAACAGTCATTGGATCTCGACCAACGCGAGCAGCAGTGTCGCGATACGATAAATCGCAATCGCGGTAGGCTACAATCCGACCTTTATCAAAGTCGGAAACGTGATGGTACGCATTTCTCCTCCTTACCCGAGGCATCACAACAACGTTTCACCAGGCAACGCCGGTCAACTGCTATTTGTGTATGAGAAATCGGTTGGAAACTTTCCTCAGGTCAGCACGTTGTAGGTGTCGCCACCGGCGCCAACTGTGTGTGAATGCTCTGAAAAGCTAATCATTTGCATATCACAGCGTCTTCTTCCTGTCGGTCAAATTTCGTGTCTGTAGCACGTCATCTTCGTGGTGTAGCAATTTTAATAGCCAGTAGTGTATATTATTTTTTTACCAACGACTTCTAATTATTGTAGTCGTTGCAGATCCAGACCATGCAGCCAGCACCTTATCGACGTTACTGACACACCTGCTGTGATTTATATGTTTCTGTTTAGCATTGGCCACCAGTCAACATTGGCGACGACTCGTTCGTCGTCATCATAACAGTTCTCTAAATAATGCTATTGCTCTCTTAACAGTGCTATTCTAATGCACTCCACAAGTCTTACTGGTAACAGTGTTCGGTAAAAGTAGGTGGCAAACTGCAGTAATAGTGAGTATGTGCTTATATAGCCTACTGACTAATGCAGTAATTCGCATAAAACAGAAAATCCTGTTAGCTGACCCTTTTTGCCTCTCTGTCTGCACAAATACTCGTTTTCTTTTTCCTTTGTACTCATCATTCATCTGACTGATGCCAGACTTTTCATCTCGGAGTATCAGTTACGCCCAAGATCTTCAGTTACTTGCACAATACATTTCGATCTCTGTATTTTGCGGGTTTTCCCCCTTTTAGTACCAAGGAAGTTATTCCTTCATGTATCAGTATATGTTCTATTATCCTGTTTCTTCTTCTAGGTACTGTTTTGTTCATAAAATTTCCTCTCCATTTCTGAGAAAAACCTCTCCATTTCTTATCTGGTCAGTTTACTTAATTTCTTTCTGTAAAATCGTATCTCAGACACATCGATTCCCTACTTTACTGTTCTTGCCGCCATTCATGATTCACTTCCGTACAACGCTGTGCTCCTAACGTACATTCCTGCAAAGTCCTTTCTCAAACGGTCTATATTGTGTACCACTGAACTTAGTTTGGTGAGGAAATCTTTCTGTGCTAGTCTGTAACCTGTGTCTTCATTACTTCGTCTGTCATGAATTATATTTCTTCCAAGGTAGCCAAGTTCCTTTACTTTGTTTACTACCTGGACCCCAGTTCTTAATTCACGTTCGTCACTAGTCCCATTTCTGCTACACCTCGGTACTTCCTCTCTTTCTGTGGTTACTCTCAGTCCACATGCTGTGATCAGTAGTCTCTACATTCTATTCACCAAGTGCTCCACACTTCTGTGGAGGATAGCAAACTAACTAAACAAATCTTATCTTTGAAAACATTTACTCTAAATTTTAATATCAGTTTAGATCCTCTCTTCTGTTTCTCGGCAGCATCTTCAAGATAATTTGGAACAGTGGACGATAAAGTATCTTCAGCTTACGCTCTTTTGGATTCCTCTCATAATCTTCCATCGTTTTTTCCCTTTTTTGATTCTTGTACGTATGGCCGGTTTAAGGCCCAAGCAACAACAGTCGCTGCTTGGGGCTTAAAGTTGAGAGGAGCGACAGAGACGCCCAAGTGGAAAGAGTTGTGTACAGTGGATACCAACAGTTATCAGCGAAAGCCGACTTAAGTGAAGGTGTACGAAGGAAAAGTGGAGGGAATGGGGAGCCCCAAATGATCAGTCGTTAGCGTGGAAAAATGTTCCCGAACCGGCCCTGTTTGTACGTTCAGTTTATTATCCGTCTTTCCTGGTAGCGTATACCTGTTTTTCTAGGGATATCAAATGAGATGCTGAGAACCATAAGAGACTGAAGCACACCAGGTCGATTTTGGGATTGTGGCAAATATGCATGGTCCTGACATCCACTTATCTTGCGGCGGATAAGGTTTAGCTGTGCTGATGGTCCATATGGCATATATGAACATTGAGAGAAAGTTGTCTCACGGATTTCTTTGATATTCACTTCCATATGAGCCCTCTGACAATGACCTTACGGTTCTCAACGGCTCTTAACTTTTCAGCAATGAGACGAATTCATCACCCTAATACAGTTGGTTTGAGGGTGGCAACCGGTTGTATGCAAAACTTGGAGTGGATGAGGCAGTGAGGAAATATGAAAAAAATATGTATCTAGAAAAATGGCTGAAACATGGTAAACAAAAGATACGTCTTTGTACTACCCTGACGGCATTCATTCAATAATTCTCATTTCACATAAACACAACCATGTTTTCAATGAAATAGCTATTAGGATAAAGTTTCTGCTTTGCATGCGTATTCCCATCACCACCACCACGAAAAAAACTATAGTAAAAAAATAGATTCTCATTGAAGAAGTATATAGTAATGTTGAACCGGGCACGAAAGATAACCGATTGACAAAACTTCCAACACTTAATGTTCTTCTTCGTTACTATAACACAAGGCACCGTGACTGTAACACAGACACTGGTGCCAATGGACAGTAACAAATAAAAACCGACAAAGTTTAAAAGCTTCTTCACACCCACATACTCTCAAAATATTACATCAGCATAATATACATGAAATCCATAACAATGTATCTGAGTGAGCTTCCTGACACTAGAGCACTACAAGTAAAATTTTGGAAGTTTATATATGAGTAAAATTGTTGTTATTTAAGATTCTTCAATACACTATTCACAAAAAAACACCGTACGAAAACGGTAGTGTTCCCCATATAGGACCGCAAAATAGCTAAAGTGGCTTAAAGAGTCTTCATTCATTGTGAATCTCATTAATTCACAAGAACTTTTTTACTGAAAAACAGTTTTGAAGATTCTTTAATATTAACAGTGTACTTATTTAATTGGAGCTGTCCTATGTAGAAACCAGTATTTGAATAAAAGATTTCGCGAGCTATTCAAAATATTATTAGTTTGGTCACAGAAGCAAGCACTTGTGTAACATTGAAAACTTGGCAACGATGTGAAAGTTACCTTTAGCAGTGTCTTCGAAGTGGATATTAATGAGTAACTTGTAAGGAGTGTATTGAGTAACTTTCACATCGTTGCCAAGTTTTCAATGTTACACAAGTGCTTGCTTCTGTGACCAAACTAATAATATTTTGAATAGCTCGCGGAATTCTAGTAGGTATAGTTTTAAAAAGTAATTGCTTACCTCGTAAGCAGCCACTGGCATTTTATTCCATTCGTCAGAAGCGACATCCTGTGATGTTGCTTCTTACATACCAGGCTAACACGTGAAAATTATTAATTTTACTTTCGCTGGTTAGATGTTAGTGGAATAGGAATTTATTACTAAAGTTTCGCTTAGGGCACCTCACAGCTGTTAATTTTAAAGAAGCTAGGACACCATTCCGTTGAGTTAACTACGAGTATATTTCAGTTTATTGCAGCCCACAGCAAATCACACAGTTTATCCAATACAGTTTTCATAGACTTCAGGTGAAATGGTGCTGTTGCCGTCCATATCCTGACAGTGGCACAAGTTTCATGAAATGCTAAAACATATCTCTTCAGCACCCAAAGTGATCAAACCAGCTCACATTCATTAATAATCACTCTCTGTTTATGTTCATTACAGACTATGTAAAATTTAGATTCGATGTAACAGCGTCGATGCAGTGAATGCACAACATAAAATATGTGTTAATTACACCGGACACTGAGAAAAGCCCCTTCAGTTGGCAGAAGGCGATAACGTTGGCTAAAATTTACCGTCACCAACATAAATATAGAAACTCTTATTACAAGTTATCCCATTATTAAAAGCTATATTACCTCATAAACAGATCGTACGTTAACCAGTAGATATTACAAACTCTTGAAGATGTATCTTTCATTTTGTAATTTCGTTCATCCACCCCTAGGTGTCTATACTCTAATAGCATTCAGTTTGAAAGAACCATTTCGCAGTACAATCGTACATTTCAACAATAAATTTCCAAAGTTCTAAGTGCATGATACCTGTATATATCGCCGCATTGACGACGGTTGCGACATAATCCTAATGAATTAATTATGTTATGATTTTCAAGAATAACAATTGCATGTACGATGTCGATAACTTACTGTTGCAGACCGGTTGGTTCATATTGTGAACTCGCGTAATATTTCCGTTAACATTAAAAACAGTCTTTATCACGATTTATTTAACAAGGTGACCGGTTTCGACCACTACTGTGGTCATCTTCAGACCACTGAGTAGGAAAGAGGTTCCTACTCAATGGTCTGAAGATGACCACAGTAGTGGTCGAAACCGGTCACCTGTATTAAAAGCTATTTTACCTCATAAACAGATCGTACAATGTGATGATAAAATTTTAGAGTCTCAAACAGTTACCAAAAATGCTATTAATACTTAGCTTTAACCAGTAGATATTACAAACTCTTGAAGATGTATCTTTCATTTTGTAATTTCGTTCATCCACCCCTAGGTGTCTATACTCTAATAGCATTCAGTTTGAAAGAACCATTTCGCAATACAATCGTACATTTCAACAATAAATTTCCAAAGTTCTAAGTGCATGATACCTGTATATATCGCCGCATTGACGACGGTTGCGACATAATCCTAATGAATTAATTATGTTATGATTTTCAAGAATAACATTTGCATGTACGATGTCGATAACTTACTGTTGCAGACCGGTTGGTTCATATTGTGAACTCGCGTAATATTTCCGTTATCATTAAAAACAGTCTTTATCACGATTTATTTAACAAGGCGACCGGTTTCGACCACTACTGTGGTCATCTTCAGACCATTGAGTAGGAAAGAGGTTCCTATTCAATGGTCTGACGATGACCACAGTAGTGGTCGAAACCGGTCACCTTGTTAAATAAATCGTGATCAAGACTGTTTTTAATAGTAATTATTTATAAGACATTGATCACTGCTGTTCCCGTAATGCATTCAAAAGTAATTTCCGTTAACTCTTCATTTTTCACGAGATACGATTCTAGTAACATCTTAACCCGTAACTGGTGATGTTGGGTGTCAGATACCCAGCTAAATATTTGAAGCCCCATTATTACCAGATTGTCGTGAGTACATCATTGTTGGTTCCTATACCTTCAAGTCAGTTTGTTGCAAGTCGGCCTGAAGCGGTACTCAACAGAGCAGTGACTTGTTTGATTTTATACGCGATTTTTAAAGTTACTGGGTATTTTTAACTCAACCTCACCAGTTGCAGAATTTTTTTCGGAATATTCTCGTATTCTATTTTATAGGTAGTATGGCATCTAGCAGGTATCCTGTGATAACTAATAACCCTGGATGCAGTTCTCATCAAAGCAATGAGTTTATTTGGTTCGTTATTGCTAGAAACTCTGCTTATTGATAACCACGTTAGTTACCTTGAGATTTTCTCGTTTTCCGATTTTCAGCTGACGTGCCATCTAGAAGGTGGTCTGTGAAACCTAGTGATCCTGGATTTGGTGACTGGGCGAGATCTATACTGGATGAGTCTGAGAGTGAATGTAATGAGGATGAAAATGTTATAGAACAAGGTTTCGAGAGTGGCCATGAAACCGAATCAGAGCAAGAAGTTTGTGAAGCTGAGAATGAAGTGCGTGTTATACCTAATGCTACAGTTCCAGGATCATCACCAAGTTCACTACAACCACCACATTCCTTTGAAACAGACACATCGTCATCAGATGAAAACGAACCCCTTTCAAAAAGGCAGAATCGTCAATACGAGCGAAAGAAGTATTATGGGAAGCACCGTTTCATATAGTCCAAAAAACCTACAGCTTCAAATGTTCTCACAAGGAAACATAATATCGTTCCACATTTACCGGGAATAATTGGCCCTGCTAAAGACCTTGTTCAGATTTGTAGACCCCAGACTGCTTGGACGCTACTTTTTAGTGAGAGAATACTCTATGAAATAATTCTGCAAACCAATAAAAAATTGGCTCTCATGAAAGAAAAGTTGTCTGATCATACAAGAAATGACTACAAAGACTTGGATCTGATCGAGTTCAAGGCTTTTTTGGGGATTCACAGCCATCTTCAAATCTAATAATTAAGATATTCAAGCTATGTTTGAAACAGACGGTACTGGTCGTGATATTTTTCGTTGTACACTGTCACAGAACAGGGTCTTGATGTTACTGCTCAGTATACGTTTTCATGACGCCTCAGACAGAGATGTGAGAAAAAAATGTGATGCAACAGCTCCTATAAAATGGGTTTTCCAAGAGTTTATGAAATACTGTATGGCTAGTTACTCAATAGGAATGTACGCTTGCATTGACGAAATGTTGGTGGGCTTTCGTGGTCGATGCCGCTTTAAAATGTATATCCCCAACAAACCTAGAAAATATGGACTCAAAATAATGGCTTTGGCAGATGCAAAAACCCACTACTTGATAACGCCTACATTTACTCCGGAAAGGATAGTGATGCCAGAACACTCATTGATGAGGAGAAGAAATTTTCCAAGCCAACTCAAGCAGTGTTGCAATTGACCAAACCCATTATCGGAAGTAACCGCAATATCACAGCAGATAATTGGTATTTGTCCATTGGCCTCGTACAGAAACTACGTAAAAGGGGCTTGACATACGTAGGAACACTGCGAAAAAATAAACAAGAAATACCGAAAGAATATTTACCTGCCAAGGAAAGAGAAGTAGAAGAAGCTCACTATGGTTTCACAAAGGAGACAACACTACTCTGTTATTGATGAAGGTTTCTCGGGTCTCCAGCCGGGTGGTAGCGTTGATATCTCGCGACGTTTCGGGAAGTGTCATACTACCCATCTTCTGGCGAAGTGTCGAGATTCGCGGAGAGCGGGCTATTTATATGCGCGGTCACCCCCCTCCACTAGACGTCGGGTGGCTGCGGTGGACCAGCGGCGTGAGCGCGGTGGTGGGGATGGCGGTCGCCCCCGGCGGCCGCGTTCGGTTCTCGGTGTAAGCATTCTGTTTGCGTCAGTTACGAACTTGCTAAATACCTAGCGACTCTGCTCAAACCCCTTGTGGGACACTGCAACCACCATGTGAGAAACTCAGCCGAATTCGTAAAAATACTCAGGGACATGCGACTGCAAAGGGAGGACATACTCGTGAGCTTCGGCGTGACGTCGCTTTTCACGAAAGTGCCTCTTCAAGACTCCTTGGCACTTTTAACCCACCACTTTGAACCACAAACAGTCAGCCTCGTCGAACACGCACTAACAACCACGTACTTTCAGTGCAACGGGGAATTCTTCGAGCAGATCGACGGTGTAGCGATGGGCTCCCCATTGGCTCCTGCGATTGCAAACCTCTATATGGAACATTTCGAGGATGTGGCCCTTCAAACTGCCAGACAGAAACCGAAGCACTTCTTCCGCTATGTCGACGACACTTTTGTCGTGTGGGGACATGGCAAACAGGCACTAGATGAGTTTCTTGAACACCTCAACAGCATCCATCCGAACACAAAATTTACAATGGAAATGGAAGAAAGTGGATGCCTCCCCTTCCTTGATATTTTAATTAAGAGGAAGGCAGATGGATCACTAGGCCATGCAGTGCATAGGAAGAAGACACATACGGATCTATACCTTCATGCAACAAGCTGCCACCATCCAGCACAAAGACAAACAGTACTGACCACCCTGGTACATAGGGCGCGCGCCGTCTGCGACAAAGACAGCCTACCATCCGAGCTGCAACACCTGAGAGAAGTCTTCCAACAAAATGGCTACAGTAGAACGCAGATTAACAGGGCGCTTAAAAGGAAGAAAGAAGCAGTGAGAACCCCAGAAGAAAATAATGAAGGAGAAGAATAAGATAAACGACTCGCTTTCCTTCCGTACGTGGGTCCGCTCTGGGCCAAAATTGCACGACTTCTGGGAAAATACAAGATCAAAACCGTTCTCCGACCACCACCGAAGACGAGGGAGCTCCTAGGTTCTGCCAAAGACGTGCTGAACCTTAACACACCAGGAGTATACAGTATACCATGCGAATGCGAAAAGCATTACATTGGGCAAACACAGCGCTGCATATCTAACATGTCAGATGTGTGCGACTAGGCCACAAAGAAAAATCAGCCATAGCAGAACACAGCATCAATGAAGAACACACCTTCAACTTCGAAAACACGAAGGTACTGTGCCGAGCATCTGGCTTTTGGGAAAGCGTGATCAAAGAATCCATAGAAATAAGGATTCACGAGAATCTGGTCAACAGAGACGATGGATACCAACTCAACGCAGCATGGAACCCGGCGATAGCGGCAATCCGTCGGGAGCGCGCGCGTCAATGTTCTCCGCCGCTGACGCAAACAGAATGCTTACACCGAGAACCGAACGCGGCCGACGTGGGCGACCGCCATCCCCACCACCGCGCGCATGCCGCTGGTCCAACGCAGCCACCCGAGGTCTAGTGGAGGGGGGTGACCGCGCATATAAATAGACCGCTCTCCGCGAATCTCGACACTTCGCCAGAAGATGGGTAGTATGACACTTCCCGAAACGTCGCGAGATATCAACGCTACCACCCGGCTGGAGACCCGAGAAACCTTCATCAATAGTTTACGCCGGGAAAGCCTACAGTCACACTACTCTCTTATGTGCCAAAGAAAGCCAAGGCCATTCTACTTGTATCCTCAATGCACCATACCCAGTCAACTGATCCAGAAACCCAGAAATCATTGCCTTTTATAACAACACAAAAGGTGGGGTTCGACGCCTTAGATGAGAAATGCACAGTGTACTCAGCAAGTCGACGCACAAGGCGATGGACATTAGCCGTATTTTTCACTCTAATGAACATTAGCCTAGTGAATGCCTATGTTATCTACCGTGGATTCCCAGGGAATCCAGAGTTAACCAGATTGGAATACGTCACAAATCTTGCCAAGGAACTCGTAGACCCTCATCTCAATCGTCGACTTCAAAACGACCATTTGCCCCGTGAATTGCGGCTAAACATCAGCAGAATTCTCAAGATACCAGTTCCATGTGAAGCCAGACGAGACTTGGGAAAACAAGTGAGGTGTAAGTAGTGCCCACCAGGCTCTGACAGAAAAACGAAAAAGGTCTGTAACAGTTGCAACGTAGCGATTTACGGAGCCTGCACGATTCCTGTATGCCGAGATTGCGTAGAGTAATAGCTTGCCAATTCTTCTGTGTGTAATAACTTGTCAAAAAATAATGTGCTTTCGTAAAGGTTCATTGTTGCTTTATACTGTAATATTCAAATTTGGTTTATTTTTTTATAAAAAATTTGCAAATATATGTATTTCCTGACATGTTGCAAAATTTGCTATAGGCTTATATATATTTGAAAACTTGTCTATTCTGCTGCCAAAAGTTGTTCAGAGATGTCAATAAAAGTTACTTTTGTGATGTATGTAGTAACTTTTCATTTCTCCTTCACCATTGAAGTATGAGGGCCATGGAAATTATTGGGTATCTATAACCCAACCTCACCAGTTGTGTTACAAATATATCATCTCACCAGTTACGGGTTAATTTCGCTTCAAGATTTCCGGTTTGTTTCATACCGTATATAATAAACACGTTCAAACATGTGCATATATGTCCGTGCATAGAATTTTCCAATAGACGCTTTCAGTTCTCTGTTTTAGACCACGCCAAATTATAAAAGTACTTCTTGGTTTTTATTTCCATTGTTAAAACGAAAGGGAAAAAACATCGTCCTTCAGTTATAAATAAAAACCTTGTTTTTTTTCTTACATTAAGCTAACATTTCGCAACATTTACAGTAAGTATTAATATTGCTGTAGGTTGTTTAAGAACGAATGAAAAAACTATTTTACTTTTTACTCTGCATATTTCGATTCACCACGAGTAATGCAAACTTACTTTTTCTTTTTTTCAGACTCAGCTAGCAGGATAATACTTTCAGAATACAGAAGCGTATTATTTATATACACTTCGAATTCAGACGCTGACAGCGACAGCCTCTTACCTTTCGTGAGTGCAGTGGAATTTAAGTTTGATATAATTTATTAGGATTGATGTGGATTCAGAGTAAATCAAAAAATACGAAGGTAATGATGATTTTCAGAAATGAAATCAGTGATATAGATATCAAAACTGGGAACCAAAATAAAGTATGGCAGACAATAAGGGAGTAGAAGAAGCAGACGAGCACAGGCAAAGAGTCTACTAGTATCACACATAGGTCTCAATTTGATGTAAAAATTTCGCAGAAAGTATGTCAGGATCCCGGACTTCTATAGAAGGAAATCATTGTAGGATTTGAGATGTGACGTCAGAGAAAATAAACTGGACTAATGAGATTAAAAATGATGTTATTCGTACAATTGCCGAAGAAGGGAATTTATGGAAAACACTAAAAGAAAGGGCAAAATGTTGTGCCATGTGTTCCAGCTTCAAAGAGTAACTACAACAGTAGTAGATGGAGTATAGAGGGAAAAAATTCTAAGGAGTGACAGAGATTGGATTATGCACCACAAATAAAACCACAAGTCGAGTCCTTCAGGTTAAGTGTTGCTCTGAGACGGAGATATTAATACAGTATGTTCCATGAAATAAAACCTCTTTTTTTAGAAAAACTGTGTGCTAAAGTTACTTGATCATAGGTTGGATTACTATACAATTCATAGCAGCTGTTAGGAAATTTTATACGTAAATAGACAAGACTTTACTGGATATTAAGTAATAAGTTACACAGCAACTACTGTAGGAGCTACAGTAAAAAATAAAATGAACGTGAACAGTCAAGCTTTTAAATGTAGTCTTCTAGCAATACTGGGAAATGTGAATGACAAACTCCAGATTTCCAAGTCAAAGGAAAAAAATATTGAAAATGTACCCAACTTAATTATGACTTGCGAAGAACCTCCGTTACACTCGGTCCTGCTGGCTACAAAAGCATTATGTTTCAAGTACGCCAAGGCAGTCATTGACTTTTTACCTCTGTCGCCGTTTTTAGAAGAACCCTTGAACGAATGGACAAGTTTTCTTAAAGAAAACTTTCTTGAGAACTGTGAAAGAAACGCAGCTACTAGGCTGCAGGAGCAAAGAGAGTACCAGTATATATATTTTTCGAACCGTAATGTTTTGTGGAGAAACAAATACACGTCACTCATTGTGTCTGTCTTGATTTCGTTTATCAGGTATTACTACAACACAACAGTGAAACAATGTGCGTCTGGAAACTTCGGTGAATGGTCTCAGAAAGGAAGCGGAGGAGTTGAAGAGAAGCAAAGACAATGTAAGAGCTGTTGCCCATGAACATTCGCAAACGTTTTGGATATCCAACAATACGTGAAAATGGTGCTTCCAGCGCTATCAGAAGTGTGTTGTAGCTGTTGGTCACTCTTTAAAGCCCAGAGAAGGTTTTTGTTTTTGACTTTTGTTTCCTTACTTTCTGAGACAATTCAGCGAACTTTTCAGACAAACTTTGTATGTCAAATGACGCGAGGACAGTGCTGTATTTCTGAATGACAAAAGTAGCTAAAAAAAATGGCTCTAAGCGCTATGGGATTTAAACATCTGAGGTCATCAGTCCCCTAGACTTAGAACAACTTAAACCTAACTAACCTAAGGACATCACAGACATCCATGCTCGACCTGCGACCGTAGCAGCAGCGCGGTTCCGGACTGAAGTGCCTAGAACCGCTCGGCCACAACGTCCGGGAAAAATAGCTCACAGGAAGTCATTAATTTGGTTCAAATATTCTACTTTTATTTTTGTTTTGTGTTTGCTAACTTGTAGTTTCGGCTGTTGAACATTGTAAAATACGTAGTGCAATAGATGGCTATACATTGCTAAAATACGGCGGAGTGAGTGGATATTTAAATTAAACATTGCCACTAGCTCTTTCCTGAATTCGTGTGACGTAATATTCCAAGCAAATTATATTAGTAAGTCGTATGTCAGGTTATAGCTATTCAGGGAAGTGTTGGTGTGAAACCGTTACATTTATGCTCTAGTCAATCCACTGCATTTTAGCAGTGCATGACAAACGAAGGTTTTATTTGTACCCCAAATAATTCAGTTTGTCGAGTTAGACTATACACCCAAAAATGGCCACATAACCGAAACAACTAATGGAGAATACTAAACAAAAAGATATTTTAACACAGCTAACAACAGTCATAGCCGCGACTGTACGTAATTCGAAAGTATTTTTGATGTGGCTCCCAACACAGCTGAGATATTGCAACTGTATATATTTATTTGTTGAAAACAGTGAACATTTAAATATGTACGAACAAAGATCGCGAATTGGTCGGACATATCGCACTTTGGCCAAGAGGATTGGCCAAGGTACGATTAATTGAAAGAATCGGCATGTATCCGACTTCGGCCAGCCATTTCGCTATCTGACCGGAGATTCCTGGCCAAAACGCGATGTGATAGCACATAGGTCAGGAAATCCCTGGCTAAATCGTGCTGCGTACTGTGATAAGGTAATAATGTGCGGTAGGCAGCGCTTCTCTCACTTTCAGTGTTAACTGTGCCGTGCACGTGGTAGCTGTAGCCTTTCGGAGAAGGTCCTACCTGTGTTCCTGGTTTCTCATCGTGACAAAATGGATTAATTGTGAGTACTGTTAAGTTTTCTGATATTTTTGGCTGTGATCTTTGTACATCTTTAAGATGTGATAAGGGAATGTCGGTTAATTATTTGAGCTATTTTTGCTATTTAATTGGCTCCCACTTTGCGTTCTTGCTCAGTTTTGTGAAACGTGATGTACCGCCCCTCGGCCCCTCACTTGAGGTCTTCCCTGGCCAATTTAAATAGAAAATATATTTAGTAAACATACCTAAAACTTGTCTTTCATTTATTACTTACTTCTGCAAAAGAGGACAAGAAAATGATAACTACATTATTGTAAGGTTCATTATAACGAGTTTAATTAGACTGCTTGTTGTAACAGCTGCCAAATGGCTCTCAGCGCTCGTGGTGTTTTGAAATTATTTTCTTCAAATAAGTAAAAACAAATTAGGGGGCGATACCAACTTCCCTAATCCCTCACTCACTCCTTCGGCATTCGTGTGCTCCTCCTCTGTATAAAACTCTACAAAAAAAAAAAAAAAGTAATAAATAAATAAATAAAATTAAATTAAATTAAAACACACATGTAAACAGAAACGCTTTTGTTTCTAATATTAATTAAAACAATTTAATAAAAATATGTTTTTTATAGAGGAACTGTATTAAACACGTTATTAAGACATGAAAACACCTTGCTTTAAATACATCAAACCTGAGTAGGCCCTGGTATTCATAACAGTCAGACAGAACGACAAAAAGGTTTCTGAAAATAGCAGGCCTAACCCTTTTAACAGATCGCTAAAAATTGATCTTTTACTGATGTAGACTAATGTCACTGAACCTTACTATTCAAATGAATGACTACATTGTTTGTACATTATTATCTTTATGTACCTACTCAATTTCTAAATGTATATGATCACTAAGAGAATTGTTGTCAGTGAACTTAGGATTAGCTTCCTTTTGTCAAAGATTAACCTCTCTCTGGAGCAAATCAGTAACAGCTTGCACTGTACTTGCTCGAGGATTGTCCTGCAAAATGATGGTGAGGTCCTGCAGAAAGAGTCATCACTTCTTTCGCTAGGATGGTCATAGGTTGTGTTCCAAAAATGAACAGCATAGAGACAGAAGTGATGACACTTTCTGCAGGACCTGACCATCATTTTGCAGGACACGCTCAAGCATGTACAGTGCAAGCTGTTACTGATTTGTTTGACTGATGGGGTTGCTAAGTGCTATACCACCTACTGCACTCCACTGACTTAAGCCCTCGTAAGTTCAACTCGATTTCTAAACAGAAGTAAACACTTCACGGCATTCTCTTCAGAATTGCTACAAATTCGTCGGGAAATGACCACGCCGCTCGAACTGTCAACACAACTGGCACTGTTAAGAGTATCCTACGACTTCCACGACGCTGGCAACGGTTTATACACAATGCTGGTGGCTACTTTGAAGGTCAGTAAAACTTTGAAACACGTATCTATTTTGTAGAAGATGTAAATAAATAGTTGCCACTATTAAAGTCCCTACCCTCGTAATTATAGGCACACAAAATTTGGGGAACTTAATGTATCCATTTTTAGTGCAGTCCTCGAACTGCTTTAATAAGACTATTATAAAACAAATCAAAACGAGACTTTCGTAAGTTAACAACGAGGGTAAAGAGCTTGTTGATGAATTATTTAGTTACAATTGTTTATGACAGAAAAGAGATGAATAGAAAAGTGAAAGTAGTCTGGAGTGCTTACAGTAAATGATTTATGGTTTCAAAATTAATCTTTCAGTGTCCATGGAGAGCTGTCCGCCCCGATAACTGAGTGGTCAGAGTGACGGATTGCCGTCCTACGGGCCCGGGTTCGATTCCCGGCTGGGTGGGGGATTTTCTCCTCTCGGGGACTGTGTTGTGTTGTCTTCATCATCCTTTCATTCCCATCCGGTGCGCAGGTCGCCCAATGTGGCGTCGAATGTAATAAGACCTGCACCAAGGCGGCCGGACCTGCCCCGTAAGGGGCTCCCGGACACTGACGCCAAACGCTCATTTGCATTATGGAATGCACAGATTGCAGCCGGTGTAGCTTATTGCCTTGAGGAGCAGTCGAATTAACTGTGGATGTTTAACTGATACAGCTGTTACTTTTGATAATGGCAGTGACATTAGAGGCTGCAAATTAGGGTTAACATCTGGCAGACTTCTCAGTTATTCGAGGATTAGTCTAAGCTCTGTTGCAAAGAAGAAGAATTTTATTTTGCAGGTTTAAGGTTTTCTTAGACATCTGCCGGGCAAGTTCGGAACACGGTAGCTTAGAGATGGGCTGATATTGTAGTCGGTATGCCGTCAAGGCCAAAGACCAGTGAGGCCACAGAAAGGGGAGACAGATATCAAGCGCTGGTGTGCTACATAACAAGACACTGTGAGGTAACTCTATGTAACTTCACCGCCTAAGCGCCAACACAAAATGACATGTAAACACAAAAGAATCGAGCTTGGAGACTCAGAATTACTACTGAATTACCACAGCAATGCAAGGAGCGCTGACCGATTCGATAAATAAGGACGAATACGCTCACACGTTCAGAGCCACTGTATCACACATACAGATTCGATCCTTTAAATAGAGAGGCTTTCCGAGCTCCACAACGCATGGTTCTGTGCAGCCATTTTGGTGGTGCCGCTAGAACCATAGACAATGATAGTCTATTGAGTTTCTGTAAAACTATGACGAGCTGATCGGCGGTGGTCAGCCTGCTACTTGCTTCCTGACTTCAGTACTGAGAGACAGCCAGCCTGATGTACAACACAAGGACGGTCCCCTGCTGCTGCCTACTGAGTGATCGCTGAAGAGAAGACTGATGAGCGACCATCCCTCTTCTAGCACTGATTCATCAGGGATCATTTGCAGACTGTCATGTTCGCACTGACCAGGCGAGGAACGTCTGCAAAGCCTGCTGGCTGACTCGTGAACATCTGTTGCAATCTTGGTCGATCCATGGTGGTTGAGCAGGACCTAGTCTTCAAGGCAGCGAACATCCTGGACAAACAGCTGTCTGCGCCTGAGCACATTAAGAGCGGTCTTTGAGAGTGCTGAGGAAGGAGCCATACAATAAAAAATAGGTCACTGTGGAACGAGTGGGCAAGCAGCACGCCTTCCTTGGCCCACCGCCACTGCACACGACTATGACACTGATCTGGGCTGTCGACATCATATATCGCTGATGGGGCGTCAGCATTCCCTCGTGGCATATGTGCCACCGCCTGTCCACTGACTGCAGCCCTGTACACTCTT
Organism: Schistocerca americana; assembly: GCF_021461395.2. Classification (NCBI taxonomy): domain Eukaryota; kingdom Metazoa; phylum Arthropoda; class Insecta; order Orthoptera; family Acrididae; genus Schistocerca; species Schistocerca americana. The sequence continues at coordinate 246,089,933 of NC_060124.1, read as the reverse complement.
ATACCTTTGTACATTCTGCACGAGAAATAAATGTTATCACAAATAACGCTGTATCACTGACAACTCCGGGCATGCACTCAAATTCACACTTCATCACAACGCGACCCCAGCACACGTGTCTCAACAGCTCTGAATGGACAGAGATGGGTATAAAATCGCCAGAACTCTTTTCAAAACAACCACTATTCCATTTCCTTCAAATAATTTACGAAACCTCTACGGGGAATTGAACCACGCTCTCCTGAGTACGAGTACGATACCACAAAAACTGCAACATACCAGTCACACGATATATGATGAACAATGTGGAGGGAGCAAACTGTGTTGTATAAGACTAACATCTACTAACCGTGAACGAACGAGTACAATGGAAGTGCAGTTGAAAGCCACCTTAGCCACATAAATGCTGGCAGAAATTTTAGATTAAATGTCTCAGAACACGTAAGGGCACCAAAAATTTAAGATATACATTCCACACTTTTCAGTGCGTCTCTAAGTACATTGTCATCACCCTAATTACAGAGAAGCAAAACCTCCATATCCTAAATCACAGTAATCGTAGTTAACTGTCTTTAAAAAAGGCTATGATATTCATAAACCGAAGCATAAGAATGTTATTATCTCTGACACACACACACACACACACACACACACACACACACACACACACACACACAACCAGACACAGCTCTTCTGTTTTTCGCTTTTTCATTGACGACAAGCACATACATAAACGAACAAAAATGTAATATTTCCAAAATCCTTACCCAAATAAAGTTGAGTTTCGCGGCTGACCGTCCCAGTAAGGACGACAAAAAAATTGCTATCAGCAGCGCAATAACAAATCAAAGTGCACTATAATCGCCTGGAAACCGTATTGTCTAAGACTAACATCTAGTAACCGTGAACGAACGAGTGCAAGGGAAGTGCAGTTGAAAGCCACCATAGCTACACAACATAGACTACAACAGTAACAAAAGGTAATAAACAAACGAAAATTCGCAATGGACTCCTTTTTGAAACGAATTAGGGTTTAGCAGCTGACAGACATACATAAATATAAAAGGCACAACACTATATAACAGGACGCCTAGAGAGGCTAATCTATCAGTAAGCTTCAAAGCTGACCTACGACAACGTTTCTCATTTGATCATATATTTTTTCTGTTTTTACAATTCGGGCCTAATTTTTACAAAAATGAAACTTTTCAATCCTTTGTTACATATGGTGTGCTGTGTTTATTATAGATCAGTGACCGGAACTATTAAGTGGCCACAGTAAACCTAAAGTGTAGCGCAGGGGTAAGATTCTATAGATACAGACATAGTGTAAAAGTTAACGATAACCTACTATCTACAAATCACAAATTCACAAAATAGGTGCCATCATTTTTACAGGGAATATACAAAGGTCCACTTATTATGCCATAACTAAACGTCCAATGAAACATATTCGAGTAAAGGGAAACACATTGCAATATTTTGATAGGAGGCGGATAGGGAAAATGTTAGGCACACAGCTATTTACTTCGCTTATGAAGCTTACTCAGTTGCAAAGTGTAAACTAGTGATAACCATAAACTTCATCGAATTGCTAATTTGACAGCAGGTCAGGCGAACTATTTACGATTATTTAACTGAGCATATTTTCTCGATGGAATGAAACGATGTATTTCCTTGGCTACGCCGAAGACTGTATATAGAAACAGTTGATTCGCACATATTCATGAAATCTTCGTTCTGCGCCGTGTATGACTTAAAGAAAAAATATTCATTCATCCATTTCCATTCGACATTCGTTTTTGTCGATGTGGCACTTTGACACACTAGCACTCCTAATCACACATTATTAAATTCTTCAATTGTTTGTTTTAGAACTCAGAAGAGGTACTAATTTTTCATTGTTGTGTGCATAACGTGGGCGCTACTAAGAAATTACCTCTACAAAGAGCAAGAATACATAAACAGAACTTCTAAGGCAATTCCTTGCATAGAATTCTACAGTGTTAGACATCGACAACACTACGCTTTTCATCTATAATTATGAAGAATCGGTTAACATTAAAGGCATTCCATGCCTGGACAGAAAATGTTTCCTTGGGAAAAAAGAAAAGTATAAAAAGTGCCCTTCTATTACTTCTCGTGGTTGGATGAACTACAGTAGTTTATTTTATTTGTAAACAACCAGCTTCCTCAACAGTCCATGAAGTTTCAGGACTGGATTAGTAAATACAGAGAACAGGTAAGATGGTCGTTCTAATGTTTAGATGTTCCATATAGTCTACCCCCACTTGGGTAAAATCAACAGAACGTACACTCAACCATAAGGAACTGTCTTAAAAGTCTTTCTGTAGGACGTTGTTCAACTTTCACGTCATGTGGTCTTGTATACTGGTTATGTCGTGAAAGCGATGACCATTGATTTGAACTCTGCAGTTCGTCATTTTGTAGTAGGTTCGTATAGATAACACTACATCTCGTCACCAGTGATGATTTTTTTTTTTTTTTTTCAGAAAAGAAGTGTCCGCTTTTTGCATTTCAGTTAAGTCTCAGACGCATCGTTGCTTTCGTTGTGGAGGAGAGATGTGCGCGACAAACTTCGTTCACATTTTAGTTTTCTTCAAATAATTCTGGAAATGTTGCCCCACCGCGATTGGTGATACATCAGCAATAATACACTACGGCCAGACTTGACATTGCCTCCTCACATTTTACTGGACGAATGCTCATCTCTTGTTTATAGCTATTAGTTCAAGTACCACTGCTGTTGTTGCGCTGACGTCGCTTATACTCCAGAAAATTAATCACTTTCGGAACATTTTGGGCGTTCAGTGTATGTGGTAACAATGCTTACTACCAAGTTACACACAAAATGTACAACACTTCATGTCACGTACTGTGTCTCTTCTTCCACTGATAGTCCACTAACTTTAGTCTCTTACTCTGGCTTCTATTCCAATCACAAAATCACTACCTATACAGTGATGAATCTTTCTTTGTACGACTGATACGTTTGTTGTTGGCTGGGGAGGGCGTAGAATAAGTTTCATGCTGACGGCAACCGTGTTGGCGAGTAGAAATATTCCTCCTCTATTGATATGATGCAGATACATTAAACTAGTGAAGCCGAAATGTTTCACCGTTGCTAAATATGTAAGGGAATTGGATATACATCTAATCTTCTTTTCATCCACCTCTCTCTGCCTATCACCTCCTTCCGCTCTCTCTGTCCTTCTCCTACTTCCCTTTCAACGTCCATTTTCCCCAACCCCTGTGTACTGTTATTACTAATTCAGATACCACAGTAGAATTCCAGTCATAAACCGACAAGCCTTAAATACAACTCTCTTCTTTTGTACGAAAACCAACCACGAGGAAGAAAACAAAACAGCAAATTGTTGGGCATACCATTTTTATTTAAAACTGTATATAATGAGAAAGATTATATGCGGCGTGAAACATTTTGTGTAACTGTTTAAATGCCCTTTTATCGTAGTTAAAACTGACTGCGAGAACGGAAACATAACCGCACATTTCCACTGCGAAGGAGAGAATTTCCTTTCTCGCAATTTTTTTAACAAAAAACCTGTACATTGTTCCTTAAAAAACATATAACCTGTGGACGTCTGAATGTTTATTAGAGTATCGTGTAAAAATTGTAAGTAAATTCGTCGAAATTTATAAATACTTGGTAACAACATTTCTCTATTTACTCATACATATTTATTTACATATCATATATATTAAACTGTATGGGCTGTTTCTGTTCGCCTGTGTATAAGAGTATCGTGCAAAAACTTGAAGAAATCGGTTTAGTACATTTCTATTTTTTGTAAGAATGTGAGACAAGGACTTGTATTCATACGGTAGTGTAGTTATATATTTGCATAGTACTTATACATTCTAAGACAAAAGAAGCGACGCACCACAAGGGATTATCCGAATGGGACACAGATGAGTAGATGTGATCTACATGTACAGACAAACAAATAATTACAATTTTAGAAAAATTCGACGATTTATTCAAGAGGAAGAGCTTCAAAATGGTTCAGATGGCTCTGAGCACTCTGGGACTTAACATCTGAGGTCATCAGTCCCCTATAACTTAGAACTACTTAGACCTAGCTAACCTAAGGACATCATACACATCCATGCCCGAGGCAGGATTCGAACATGCGACCGTAGCGGTCCGGCGGTTCCTAGAACTGCTCGGCAACAGCGGCCGGCGCAGAGCTTCACAAAAAAATGTTCAAATGTGTGTGAAAACCTATGGGACTTAACTGCTAACGTCATCAGTCCCTAAGCTTACACATTGCTTAACCTAAATTATCCTAAGGATAAACACACACACCCACGCCCGAGGGAGGACTCGAACCTCCGCCGGGACCAGCCGCACAGTCCATGACTGCAGCGCCTTAGACCGCTCAGCTAATCCCGCTCGGCAGAGCTTCATAAATTGAGCAAGCCAATAACGGATTGGCCCACCTCCGGCCATTATACAAGCAGTTCTTCGAATTGCCATTGATTGATAAAGGTTTTGGATGTTCACCTGAGGGATATCGTGCCTGATTCTGTCCACCTGGCGGGTTAGATCGTCAAAACACCGAGATGGTTCGAGGGCTCTGCCATTAATTCTCCAAAATTTCTCAACTGGGGGGTGATCCGGCGACCTTGCAGGCCAAGGTAGGGTTTGGCAAGCACGAAGACAAGCAGTGCGGATGAGCATTATTTTCCTGAAGTGTAAGCCTAATATGGGTTGCCACGAAGGCAACAAAACGAGTCGAGGAATATTGTCAACGTACCGCTTTGTGGTAAGGGTGTCGCGGATGACAACCAAAGGGGTCCTGCAATGAAAAGCAGTACTCCTAGTTGTCGGGCCGTTATGGCACGTGACAGTACAGTTGTTATCGCACCTTTGTCCGGGGCGTCTCCAGATACGTTTTGCCTGGTAACTGGGGCTCAGTTCGAAGCAGGACTCATCACTGAAGGCAGTTCTACTCCAGCCAACTTGTTAGTGTATAAAGGTCACTTGTAGTGGGCGCAAGAGGCGTAGTGAGCTTAGCGATCTTTCTGTGGGCCGCCTATTAATCGTCTTCGTGACCCGTGAATGATAATGATGAATCTGGGGCTGTGAGTATCTCTCTGACGACTGTTCGGTCCTGACGTTCTGTGTGACCGCTTCCTTCTTGACGCTGTATTCGGCCATGATTCACCCATTCCTGCCATGGTTCACCCATTCCTGCCAATTTCGTCGAATAGTGGCATCGATCCTGTTAGAATGTCCGGCGATTCGCTTATTTCTCTAACCAACTTCTTTGAGCCGAACTACATGTCCTTTCTGAAATGCTGACATCTAAGTATATTGCCCATTATGCCGCGAGGCATAGTTAATATCCAACTGAGTACACGGAATGAAATTACGCACTGTTATCGACATGTCCTCTGGTTACCATTCTTGCCAGCTGTACGGTGAATTGCATTGTAGCGTCACACGTTGGTCCATCCGCGCCAAAATGTACGATTTTACATTTTCCGTCGATACCTGTATGAACATCGAATTGTGACCAGTTTGCATAACTCCTTCGCGATGCACCGTTTTTTGGAACGTACATACAGTACTTGAATGGACATGCTCCTCTTGTGATAGCTGAAGTCTCTGGACAAGCGAAGCGTTCCTGGTGGCTGGACAAAAACGCAATCTATACCAGTTTTCATAAAAGGACGTCGAATAGACGCACAAAAATTTTATCTGTATTACTGAGATCGGATTGTCGTAGATTTGGGAACATGCTTTATGCTCATCTATTATACGTCTAGACCTAAAGTCTCGTCTGTAGAAATGAACATGCTTTTCTAAAAACGAACGATCATGTGAAACTCAGATCGCTCTGTTCGTTTACAAGGCCCAATAAGCAGTAGACATTAGTTCTAAAGTTGATGCAGTGTTATTTGACTTCCAGAAGGCTTCCGATACATTAAAAAATTGCTTTAATCCATACCCGCACCTCTGTTTCGTCTACTGGCTACCGGTATTGGTACCAAATATCATCGTCGAGCCAACCCATCGGGTACAGTCGCCAAACTTGCTTACCAAGTACGTGTGTCGTATATGTTACTGAGTGCTGGTCGCTCATCAATGAGCAATATCGGGAGGACAACGTCGCGCCTGGTGGTCCAGTACGAAGTACTTTCTTGGAAACGGAAAGCTCGAGGGATTCAGTCCAGGTCGAACCACGAATATTTCTTTGTGTCGTCAACCTAGCCCTCACCTTTTAGACAAACGTAGATTCTGTAAGGACGACATGTCGTTCGTATTCCACATTAAACTAGAGATCCCCTTTCCTCAGTACGATAAATCCGGTATGTCAGGGATACTCAAGTCTCAGAGATGGCATTCAAGTGGAAGACTTGCACCAGGGCATTGAGAAAATTTATTTATTATGAGTATAATCAGTAGCTGGAATACGTCCATAGCAGAACTGGAGAACGTTCAAGATCACTTAGCGAGTAAGTATTCACTTACGAAACTGAATGCACCGGCAGCATTTACTACGATAAAACAACAGCCGTATTGTGTCGGCGAACTGCTTTAGTCCTGATAAACTTGCTTCGTTTGCAGATTGACAAGTTAGTAACTTCACAAACGTTTGATATCACAATTGTGCATAACTGTGAATTATTTCCTACCCAGCTTCAAATATTTTCCTCCGTCCTGAATAACAGTAAAAAGCGTGAGCCATAACTATTTTCGTATTTAACATGTTTATCTAAAGAATCAGATATTATCAACTTGTTCAACTTTTTATAGCTCAAAATGTACATCAGTATCCTACTGCTTTGCAACTGGCAGTTTGCCATTCGAAGTTAAATTTTATTTTACATTACTACATTCCATTTACGAAGTTTGCGTCGTTCGCTTGGATTATTAATTGTGCTGGCGCGAGTGCACGAAGAAATATTTTTCTGTCTCTTGTCCTTATTGCCACATTACTTTTACTGTGGCATTGCTTCGTCACGTGCGAAACTGAGTTGCGACCCAGCATTGCAAATACATGCGCTCACTGAAAATTGTTAATGAGAAAGGAGTAATTATACCCTTTATTTATGTTCACATGTTTTGCGTTAGTATTTTTTTTTTTTTGGGGGGGGGGGGGGGCGGGGGGATAATCTTACGTTGTTGCAGTGTCTTGTTGTGTGATGCGTAACAATGATAGTACAGGTCGCAGTCAGTCCTGTTAATAGTCGATTGCGAGCAACGTTTAGCTCATTTGAGGGGAGTGGAATCAAAAATGTGTCGTTGCACCGACACATCTGTGGCGCCAACAGCTCAAAACAATTCAGTTTAAGGCAGCTTAGCGTGACATTAACAAGGCGACTTTTCACTACACGAACAACAATGAGGTTGTGTAGTACTTGAAGTTTGTAAGAAGTACTGCTATCTTTGATATTGTAACGTACCTATGTCATATTCCTTATGTATCGCTGGTGTCTAGAACTTCCAAACTCAAGAACACCTTTTCTCTGAAGGAGCATCGTCTTGCTGGTCTGTGGCAACAGTGCCTCAGCAGCAGTCGTCACGCGCCGGCTTAGCTTAGGCTGAGCTTCACCGCGAGGAGGTCACAAGGAGCAATGTCGCAAATAAACCAGTACGAAGAGTTTACTAGAATGCACAAAAATAATTGAAATGTTACGTCGATTCCTAGGAGACAAGTGTTTGAGTAATTCAGTCATTTTCCGGAAAGGAGCTTGGGATTCATCATAAGATTTAAGACAGAAACAGCACCGTCTTTGTGAATCAGTAATTTTTGTGCAGGAATACATTAATAGTAGAACGCACATGAAAAGTCTCAAGTAACTTTCCAAACGAGTAAATTTAATCTTTAAAAAGGATAAGAAAAACATGTTCATCATACAGGTTTATTTCGTAAGAAAGCGTATTCCCTATGTAAAGCATCCACTATCGAGTCCAGTGGTCAAACACCCACAAGTTGAATCTAAAAAATAAACTGAAAAGACATATCCGGAGCTCTACACCTGATGACATATGAAAGGACGACTGCTCTTTGGCGGTACGCAGCCTTGCGTCTGTCGTACGTATGTGGACAATCTACATCTACATGGATACTCTGCAAATCACATTCAAGGACCATGCAGAGGGTTCATCGAACCACCATCACAATTCTCAGTTATTCCAATCTAGAGCACTCAAAGACCTGAATCGAAACAGGGCCCCGGGATTAAACAACATTCCATTACATCTACTGACGGCCATGGGAGAGCCAGTCCTGACAAAACTCTACCATCTGGTGAGCAAGATGTATGAGACAGGCGAAATACCCTCAGACTTCAAGAAGAATATAATAATTTCAATCCCAAAGAAAGCAGGTGTTGACGGATGTGAAAATTACCGAACTCTTAGTTTAATAAGTCACAGCTGCAAAATACTAACACGAATTGTTTACAGACGAATGGAAAAACTGGAAGAAACCGACCTCGGGGAAGATCAGTTTGGATTCCGTAGAAATGTTGGAACACGTGAGGCAATACTGACCTTACTACTTATCTTAGAAGAAAGATTAAGGAAAGGCAAACCTACGTTTCTAGCATATGTAGACTTAGAGAAAGCTTTTGACAATGTTGATTGGAATACTCGCATTCAAATTCCAGAGGTGGCAGGGGTAAACTACAGGGAGCGAAAGTCTATTTACAATTTGTACAAAAACCAGATGGCGGTTATAAGAGTCGGGGACATGAAAGGGAAGCAGTGGTTGGGAAGGGAGTGAGACCGGGTTGTAGCCTCTCCCCGATGTTATTCAATCTGTATATTGAGCAAGCAGTAAAGGAAACAAAAGAAAAATTCGGGGTAGGTATGAAAGTCCATGGGGGAGAAATAAAAACATTGAGGTTCGCCGATGACATTGTAATTCTGTCAGAGACAGCAAAGGACTTGGAAGAGCAGTTGAACGGAATGGACAGTGTCTTGAAAGGGCGATATAAGATGAACATCAACAAAAGTAAAACGAGTATAATGGAATGTAGTTGAATTAAATCGGGTGATGCTGAGGGAATTAGATTAGGAAATGAGACACTTAAAGTAGTAAAGGAGTTTTGCTATTTGGGGAGCAAAATAACTGATGATGGTCGAAGTAGAGAGGATATAAAATGTAGACTGGCAATGGCAAGGAAAGCGTTTCTGAAGAAGAGAAATTTGTTAACATCGAGTATAGATTTAAGTGTCAGGAAGTCGTTTCTGAAAGTATTTGTATGGAGTGTAGCCATGTATGGAAGTGAAACATGGACAATAAATAGTTTGGACAAGAAGAGAATAGAAGCTTTCGAAATGTGACGCTACAGAAGAATGCTGAAGATTAGATGGGTAGGTCACGTAACTAATGATGAAGTATTGCATAGAATTGGGGAGAAGAGGAGTTTGTGGCGCAACTTGACAAAAAGAAGGGAGTGGTTAGTAGGACATGTTCTGAGGCATCAAGGGATCACAAATTTAGTATTGGAGGGCAGCGTGGAGGGGAAAAATCGTAAAGGGAGACCAAGAGATGAATACACTAAGCTGATTCAGAAGAATGTAGGTTGCAGTAGGTACTGGGTGATGAAGAAGCTTGCACAGGATAGGGTAGCATGGGGAGCTGCATCAAACCAGTCTCAGGGCTGAAGACCACAACAACAACAACATAGCGCGCGGAAAGAATGAACACCTATATCTTTCCGTACGAGCTCCGATTTCCCTTATTTTATCGTGGTGATCGTTCCTGCCTATGTAGGTTGGTGTCAACAAAATACTTGCGCATACTACTTTCTCTTAATGATTTCTAGCCCAAATCCTGAATCATTTCCGTGACACTCCCATATTTCGCGATAATACAAAACGTACTGCCTGTCGTTGAACTTTTTAGATGTACTCAGTCAGTCCTATCTGGTAAGGATCGCAAACCGCGCAGCAGGATTCTAAAAGAGGACAGACAAGCGTAGTGTAGGTAGTCTCCTTCGTAGGTCTGTTACATTTTCTAAGAGTCCTGCCAATAAAACGCAGTCTCCGTTTAGCCTTCCCCACAACATTTTCTGGCTCTGAGCACTATGGGACTTAAGTTCTGAGGTCATCAGTCCTCTCGAACTTAGCACTACTTAAACCTAACTAACCTAAGGACATCACACACACCCATGCCCGAGGCAGGATTCGAACCTGCAACCGTAGCGGTCACGTGGTTCCAGACTGAAGCGCCTAGAACCGCACGGCCACAACGGCCGGCAACATTTTCTGTATGTTCCTTCCAATTTAAGTTGTTCGTAATTGTAATACCTAGGTATTTTGTTGGATTTACCGTGTAACCGAGGTTAACGAGTTCCTGTTAGCACTCATGTGGATGACCTCACACGTTTCGTTTCTGAGGGCCCACTGCTACTTTTCGCACAGTTCAGATATCTTTTCTAAATCGTTTTCCAGTTTGTTTTGATTTTCTGACGACTTTGTTAGTCGATAAACGACAGCGTCATCTGCAAACAACCGAAGACGGCTGCTCAGATGGTCTCCCAAATCGTTTATATAAATAAGGAGCAACAAAGGGCCTATAACACTACCTTGGGGAACGCCAGAAATCACTCCTGTTGTACTCGATAACTTTCCGTCAATTACTACGAATTGTGACCTCTCTGACAGGAAATCACAAATCCAGTCCCATATCTGAGACGATATTCCATAAGCACGCAATTTCACTACGAGCCGCTTGTGTGGTACAGTGTCAAAAGCCTTCTGGAAATCCAGAAATACGGAATCGATCTGAAATCCCTTGTCAATAGCACTCAACACTTCATGTGAATAAAGAGCTAGTTGTGTTTCACAGGAACGATGTTTTCTGAAACAAAGTTGACTGTGTGCCAATAGACGCTTTGTGGTGAAGAATACCGGGTCGAAATGTAATAAAGAGAAATGACTGAAGATTAGAGTGGTGAACCCATGTGTGGACGACTAATAAGACAGAATCACGACTGAAACGGAAATCAAGACCATCTTGGATTGCAGTGGTTGGAGACAAGAAGAATCTTGAACTTCTTGGATAGCAGTGGTTCGACACGTCCTCCTCGATGGCAAAAGGGAGAGGCACAGTTTGCAGCATCATACCATAATACACCAACCAATAGTAGCAGAAACATACGTAACCTTTGCAATAATGCCAGCTGCACGTAGTTTGAAACTACTACTGTATGCGAAACATTTTAGTCTGTGGCGTGTGACGAAGTTTGTACAGAGGTAGTTGCTTAGAGCTATGTTTTGTACTTACGACTTTCCCGTGTAAAAATGAAGTCAGAGATGGAGCTGATACCAACCGATGCTGTTGTGGCTCAATAGAAACGGAGGATGCGACAGCACATGGATTAAAATTTCCGCGGTTGAGGAGAATCCGTAGACTGAGAACTAACTGCGGAACTAAGAGTGAGGAAAACTTCAGTACGACATATACAGGGTGTTACAAAAAGGTAAGGCCAAACTTTCAGGAAACATTCCTCACACACAAAGAAAGAAAATATGTTATGTGGACTCGTGTCCGGAAACTCATACTTTCCATGTTAGAGCTCATTTTATTACCTTTCTTCAAATCACATTAATCATGGAATGGAAACACACAGCAACAGAATGTACCAGCGTGACTTAAAACACTTTGTTACAGGAAATGTTCAAAATGTCCTCCGTTAGCGAGGATACATGCATCCTCCCTCCGTCGTTGGAATCCCTGATGCGCTGATGCAGCCTTGGAGAATGGCGTATTGTATCACAGCCGTCCACAATACAAGCACGAAGAGTCTCTACATTTGGTACCGGGGTTACGTAGACAAGAGCTTTCAAATGCCCCCATAAATGAAAGTCAAGAGGGTTGAGGTCAGGAGAGCGTGGAGACCATGGAATTGGTCCGCTTCTACCAATCCATCGGTCACCGAATCTGTTGTTGAGAAGCGTACGAACACTCCGACGGAAATGTGCAGGAGCTCCATCGTGCATGAACCACATGTTGTGTCGTACTTGTAAAGGCACATGTTCTAGCAGCACAGGTAGAGTATCCCGTATGAAATCATGATAACGTGCTCCATTGAGCGTAGGTGGAAGAACGAAACTAAAATGAGCTCTAACATGGAAATTAAGCGTTACCGGACACATGTCCACATAAAATCTTTTCTTTATTTGCGTGGGAGGAATGTTTTCTGAAAGTTTGGCCGTACTTTTTTGTAACATCCTGTATAGACTCAAGAAGAGTTAGAGAGGAGCAGATTTAACAGTAAAATCGAACACTACTTATCTCCAAATAGCATTCATGTGGTTATTATAACATTACACAATGCAATAAGGGAGAGTCAAGACCACAAAACAATAAATGAAAATCGAGAGAAAACTGCTCAGGAATCGACACGGACATAAAAGCACTTCAGGAGAATCAAGAAAAAAAAAACGGGAAGATGTTTAAAGAGGCGCGAGAGCTAATAGCGAAGATATTCAGAGCAAAGAAGACAAACACGCAGGTGCATGTTAAGAAATGCAAAACAACCTTCTATTCTTACGGAATGCTCATTACCCAGGGAGCCACAAGTAATAGCAAATTTTAGGTACCGATTTGTTAACTGAAGTACCTAGTTCTGCCCTGAACATGACAAACAGTATGCCAGCTGATGTGAACATAAATGATGAAACGAGTGAAAGATGCCCAGACGGTGATAGAACCTTACTGGAAGCACACATTCTCACACAGAATCTGATATATTGTCAGTGGGTGACGAAAGTACTCTGAAACGGAACATTCAAACAGAGGAAGAGGAGATTATCGTTGCAGTGGAACTGAAGCAGACTTCCACAAAACAAAAACACGATTCAGTAGACAAATATCAGAACTCGTTAGAAAGTGAGAAGAAACTTGAAGATATGTTGTCTTCGAAGCAACAAGAACAAAACATTTAGTACAAAGAAAGTGAGCAGATATTCCTGGAAAAATGCAACTAAAAGCACGAAAGTTCAGAGTTTACACTTACAACAGTCCATATAACCTAACCAGACGTATGGTGGAACGAACTTTTAATTTTTTCAAAAGGATTCAAGAAGGAATTATTATTTTGATGTACGCAGAGCGACATAACGGCTAATAAACAAAGTTTGTGGTCCCCTAACTGCCACAGTAATGAAAAGTGTGGAGGAGCCAGGATGAATGATCGCAGAAAACGGAACAAGAAAGCAAGAGTTGTCAGGAGGAGAAACGGGCGAAGGGAACGAGAGGAGGCGCAAATACTGCCAAGAACACGTGCGAGATAATATCGACACGCCGACTCATGGACAGAAACACGAAAAGTAGTGCACTGAGAAACGAACGACTGGTCTAGGTCAAACGACTGTGGGAGAACTCGTGCGAAACATAATTGGCAGAATTGAAGTAGAGCACTGCTGACCAGGGGCGATTCTAGAAGTCGGTCAAGGGTGAGGGGAGGGGATGAATAATGGTGGCGGGGGGGGGGGGGGGGGGGGAGGTTGCGGGAATGGAAAGCCGCTTAACGAATGGAGAGTAAGGTTCTTCCACCGACAAACTGATAAAATTTGGTGTTCTTAACGTAGTTTTTGTTCCTGTTTTGGAGTTCAGGATAAAAACGTGTCTACAGAATGTGTGTGCCCGGGAACATAATACGATTTGACCCAGATGTCCGGCGATTTCTAAGTTTTTGTCTGGGGTCAGTAATTTAAGCGTTAATAGGCATACCCGGCATATTTAGCTCTCTTGATTATTGTAAGTGGTACTCGCACATTAATATACATCCAGTGTATATTAATAAATAATAAGACGCCCATTTTAACTTAAATGGTATTTGTTGGTTTAGAAAGTAAGCTATTTGCCGCTCTTATTGAAATGGTTCAAAAGGCTCTAAGCACTTTGGACCTTAACATCTGAGGTCATCAGTCCCCTAGACTTAGAGCTACTTAAACCCAACTAACCTAAGGACACCACACACATCCATGTCCGAGGCAGGATTCGAACCTGCAACCGTAGCAGCAGCGCCTTGAACCACTCGGTCACAGCGGCCGTCGCCGCTCTTATTCTTTTGTTAAAATGTGTTTGAAATACATTACAACCTCTATTGCTACATACTTATCAAAAAAATGATTGCGTCTGTTGGAGTAATACATTCGTTGATTTCTGAAGTCATTTTATCCAGTGTAATATGATACTACATTTGGGAGGGGGGGGGCTAAAGCCCCAATAGCCTCCCCCCTTTCCGCCGTCCCGTGGTACTGACGTTTGATGGTTTAAAAGGGCGTAAATATGATACAGTAGAAGAGGAGAAAAAAGCTGAGGGAGAATACATTGGTAACTATATGTTGTGTATGTTGTCCGGCTGTAACAGGACTGAGTGGCACTTTCATATAAAATAATTTCAAATATTATTTAATAGCGATTTGTTTAGTAACGTAGTATTAGTATTAAAATTCTGTATATGTGTTGGGCTAGCAACAACGTAGACCGCCATTATAGAGAACACTGCAAACCTTCTTTCTTTTGGCATTTCCTTCTTTTGCTGGACTTATGAGTAGGCGAATGGAAGTGTAAGAGTGTCACGCGCTCGGCGGTAGTTTTATTCTTATCGGGCGTATGGACACTGACACGTTTGTTATTTATACAGTACATCCGAGGAGCTGCTGAGACAACAGCAGAAGGTGACTACGGCGTAATGCAGTTCCCCTTCCACCTGGTTACATTCGCTGAAACTAAAGTGGGCAATGCGCGGAACTGCAGCCGTCCCTCGGAGCGACACCTCATTCTGTGATCACAGAACTCACAGAACTCGCGCGCAGATGGGCAGCGTACGGGCTGCCGACATTCGGTGACGCCAAAAGCCGTTATGCAACAACCAACGCCTGCAATGTTCGTCTGGGGTCATCAGCATGTGCAGGAATGTCAAAATCGGCTGCTACATCCACCAGTCACTGAGTGTGTGCTTTGCTGAAAGTGCTGTACGAGAGCACATAACATTTGTTTGCAAGTGTTTTGTTTCAGCTAACTAATCAGAAATTTTGCGTTAAACTCGTGTTTTCGATTTTAAATACCGTAAAACCAAAATTTTCTCGAATTCTTTATGTTTATGATAGTTAATACACATGAATGTGAAGTCATGTTGTTGGTCGTAGACGTATAAATTCTTGTCTTTTCCAGTTGCATCAGCAATGACACTTGCTATAAAATGCTGCACCACATTACGAAATCAATTGGTGACTGATTTGGTTCCAAACTAACGAAAATTGCCGTTTTCCAGATTTATTCTATGTGCTGAGCAGCAGTTATATACATATAATATTCACTTTGTATACTCTGATTAATATTGGTATATATAAGATAGTTGAGGCATGATAACTGCTGACATTACGGTAGTATATTATTACAGTCAAAAAAGTATTTTTCAATGGCGTTGAACGAGATAACAAGGATAGTATACAAAGTTTTCAATTCTTTGAGAACTGACGATATGGTATAGACCTATTGCTTTTCGCACAACCTGTGCAAATAACGTCTACAGGTCCTCATGAATATACCTTTATTTTAGATCTGATGCAATTTTTGAAAACGAAATTGCAGAGTAGGATGAGCTGTATGCCGAAAAGACTTCATAGGTGTAAAAAGGTAGTACAGTTTTGTTGTTCAGCCATTTTGGTTTCTATTGGTGTTGGTTCCCCACTTGTCACATGCATTAACCAAAATATAAATTACTGTAAATATCCGGTGTAGGGAAGAGAGAAAGTGAAGTGTGGCTGGCATTTTACTGTGTTGCAAGATAACAAATCAGAATTGGACCATTTCTAGGTTGTTTGGTGGTATGCTATTATTTATTTTTGTGAGGGTCTTGTTGGGTCTTGTTCTCGGGTCAAAATTTCTGTTCGTTTATTATTTTCAAAATTTTTTAGGTATGTAAAAACTTTTTTCGGATTTAAAGAACTTCGACTGGGGCATGCGATTAGTACTCCTAGCTTTGACGTTGTAGCTTTGTTGTTGTTGTGGTCTTCAGTCCTGAGACTGGTTTGATGCAGCTCTCCATGCTAATCTATCCTGTGCAAGCTCCTTCATCTCCCAGTACCTACTGCAACCTACATCCTTCTGAATCTGCTTAGTGTATTCATCTCTTGGTCTCCCTCTACGATTTTTCCCCTCCACGCTGCCCTCCAATGCTAAATTTGTGATCCCTTGATGCCTCAGGACAGGTCCTACCAACCGATTCCTTCTTCTAGTCAAGTTGTGCCACAAACTTCTCTTCTCCCCAATCCTATTCAATACTCACCTAATCTTTAACATTCTTCTGTAGCTCCACATTTCGAAAGCTTCTATTCTCTTCTTGTCCAAACTATTTATTGTCCATGTTTCACTTCCATACATGGCTACACTCCATACAAATACTTTCAGAAACGACTTCCTGACACTTAAATCTATACTCGATGTTAACAAATTTCTCTTCTTCAGAAACGCTTTCCTTGCCATTGCCAGTCTACATTTTATATCCTCTCTACTTCGACCATCATCAGTTATTTTGCTCCCCAAATAGCAAAACTCCTTTACTACTTTAAGTGTCTCATTTCCTAATCTAATTCCCTCAGCATCACCCGATTTAATTCGACTACATTCCATTATACTCGTTTTACTTTTGTTGATGTTCATCTTATATCCTCCTTTCAAGACACTGTCCATTCCGTTCAACTGCTCTTCCAAGTCCTTTGCTGTCCCTGACAGAATTACAATGTCATCGGCGAACCTCAATGTTTTTATTTCTTCTCCACGAACTTTCATACCTACTCCGAATTTTTCCTTTGTTTCCTTTACTGCTTGCTCAATATACAGATTGAATAACATCGGGGAGAGGATACAACCCGGTCTCACTCCCTTCCCAACCACTGCTTCCCTTTCATGCCTCTCCACTCTTATAACTGCCATCTGGTTTCTGTACAATTTGTAAATAGCCTTTCGCTCCCTGTAGTTTACCCCTCCCACCTTAAGAATTTGAAAGAGAGTATTCCAGTCAACATTGTCAAAAGCTTTCTCTAAGTCTACAAATACTAGAAACGTAGGTTTGCCTTTCCTTAATCTTTCTTCTAAGATAAATCGTAAGGTGAGTATTGCCTCACGTGTTCCAACATTTCTACGGAATCCAAACTGATCTTCCCCGAGGTCGGTTTCTTCCAGTTTTTCCATTCGTCTGTAAAGAATTCGTGTTAGTATTTTGCAGTTGTGACTTTTTAAACTAAGAGTTCGGTAATTTTCACATCTGTCAACACCTGCTTTCTTTGGGATTGAAATTATTATATTCTTCTTTAAGTCTGAGGGTATTTCGCCTGTCTCGTACATCTTGCTCACCAGATGGTAGAGTTTTGTCAGGACTCGCTCTCCCAAGGCCGTCAGTAGTTCTAGTGGAATGTTGTCTACTCCCGGGGCCTTGGTTCGACTTAGGTCTTTCAGTGCTCTGTCAAACTGTTCACGCAGTATTGTATCTCCCATTTCATCTTCATCTACATCCTCTTCCATTTCCATAATATTGTCCTCAAGTACATCTCCCTTGTATAGACCCTCTACATACTCCTTCCACCTTTCGGCTTTCCCCTCTTTGCTTAGAACTGGGGTTCCACCTGAGCTCTTGATATTCATACAAGTGGCTCTCTTTTCTCCAAAGGCCTCTTTAATTTTCCTGTAGGCTGTATCTATCTTACCCCTAGTGAGATAAGCATCTACAGCCTTAAATTTGTCCTCTAGCCTGCTTAGCCATTTTGCACTTCCTGTCGATCTCATTTTTGAGACGTTTGTATTCCTTTTTGCCTGCTTCATTTATTGCATTTTTATATTTTCTCCTTTCATCAATTAAATTCAATATTTCTTCTGTTACCCAAGGATTTCTACTAGCCCTCGTCTCTTTACCTACTTGATCCTTTGCTGCCTTCACTACTTTATCCCTCAGAGCTACCCATTCGTCTTCTACTGTATTTCTTTCCCCCATTCCTGTCAATTGTTCCCTTATGCTGTCTCTGAAATTCTGTACAACCTCTGGTTCTTTCAGGTTATCCAGGTCCCATCTCCTTAAATTCCCATCTTTTTGCAATTTCTTCAGTTTTAAGCTACAGTTCATAACCAATAGATTGTGGTCGGAGTCCACATCTGCCCCTGGAAATGTCCTACAATTTAAATCCTGGTTCCTAAATCTCT
Organism: Schistocerca americana; assembly: GCF_021461395.2. Lineage (NCBI taxonomy): Eukaryota > Metazoa > Arthropoda > Insecta > Orthoptera > Acrididae > Schistocerca > Schistocerca americana. Next base: position 246,071,715 of record NC_060124.1, on the reverse strand, counting down.
GTCTTACCATTATATAATCTATCTGATACCTTTTAGTATCTCCAGGATTCTTCCATGTATACAACCGTTGTAACGTATCGACACTATACTCCTTATTTACCGCTGGCTTCTGGATCTTTCGAAACCGAGCCCACCTTTTCTTTGAGAATTCGTAGTTTTGCTGTTTTACGGCAGCAATGCCTAAATAGCAGTGGTCAACGCGCTGGCAAGTTGTGGACAGGTTGAGCTTCAGTGTGGAGCGTTCGCGAGCAGCCACATCACAGACAAATCAGAACGAAGAATTGATTATTATTATTATTATTATTATACATTTTCACCCTTAAGACCGTGATTAAACTTCAATATTACATGATTATTCAATTTTCCCCTTTTTATGTTTCCTTCTTTTTCCCTCCCCAAAACCTCTTCGTTCTTTTACTGTGTTCGTGTTTCCTTTGCTCTGCCCATATTTTGCCCGGTCTCTTCCGTTCTTTTACTTCAAATTTTGCTGTCGTAATTTGTTTCTGAATTTGTCTCGTTCGTCTATCATTGCTTTATTGACTCCTGCTTGTTTTAGGTCTTCTTCTATTTCATGAAACCGGTTGGTTTTTTTTGACTCAGCTGTTGGCTACATCAAACATCCTCTTTGCGAGTCTGGTGTTGCTCAGTCTGTGTATGTGCCCAAAGAATGTTAACCTACGTTTTCTGATTATGTCTATGAGTCTGTCTGTATGTTCGTCAGTTCTTTGGTTCGCTTCTTCATCCGTAGAACGTCTCTATGTACTGCTTCAAAAAATTTTCTAAGGATTTTGTGTTTTATGTTTTCTGTCTCTATGACGCCTGATGCACCGATTGTGGTCGTTTCTGATGCATAGAGGGCTTCTGGTAGTACAACTGTGTTGTAGTGCCTGAGTTTCGCCTGTCTTGAGATGTTTCTTTTATTGCAGTGCGTCCATGTGAGTTTGTACGCTTTCTGAAGTTTTCCTGTTCGTTCTGTATTGGATGCCTTGTTTGATCCTCCTGTTTGTATGTATTCTCCAAGATACTCGAACTTTTCCACTCGGTTAACACATCCGTATTGTGTGTGCATGACTTGTGTATTGTTGTTCTTTCTTTCCATGTATTGTGTTTTCTCGTACGATATCTGTAACTCTGTTTTAGCAGAAACTTCATGTAAATATTCCATGGCTTCTTGTGCTTCTTCTCTGTTGTTGCTGAGTATTGGCGAGTCATCTGCAAATGCTAGGCATTTTATGATTGTCTTTTTGCACGTGTTCTTCCTAACTGAATTCGTTTTACTTTTCCTTCCCACTGCTTTATAATTTTGTCCAGGACTACGTTGAATAGAGATGGTGAGAGACCATCTCCTTGTCTGACCCCAATATGTATCTCAAAAGGCTCTGAGATTTCTCCCATAAATTTTATTTTGGATATGGTATTTGCGAGCGTCTGTCCTGTGAGTGCCCTAGTTTTTCTGTCTATTTCATATTCTTCTGGTGCGTCAAAGAGAGTCTGCATGTCAGTGGAGTCATAGGCCACAAATGTGCTCGTAACTACAGTGTCGTTCTCCTGTCTGACCTTCAAGAGTGTTCACAGGTTCTAAATTTGCTCAGTACAGGATCTTCCCTTTCTGAACCATGACTGGCACTCACCTACCTTTGTATCCACTTGTAGTTCCAGTCTGTTCAGTAAGACTATGGACAGAATTTTGTAAATGACTGGTAGTAATGAGATCCCTCTGTAATTGTTAGGATGTGTTCTGTCTCCGTTGTTGTGGAGTGGGTGGATCAGTGCCTATTTCCATTCCCTTCGAATTTTCCCGGTACTCCATATTTCCATGAGAATTTTATGAACTTTCTTTGTAAAATTTGGCCTGCGAGTTTCCAGATCTCAGCGATAATGCCATCTTCCTCTGGAGCTCTGTTATTCTTTAGTTGTTTTATAACCTCCTCTACCTCTGTGATTGTGGGCGGCTTCGAGTCTGTGTTTGGTAGAGTTTTTATGAAGTGTAATTTTTCTTTGGGCTTCTCACAATTGAGGAGTGTATCAAAGTATCCTTTAAAAATATTGCAATTTTCTTTAGTGTTTCTTTATAGAGATTCATCTGTTATTCTGAAGCAGATATTTGGAAGCTGATAACCCATTACATTTTCCCTGAATATTATGTAGAAATTTCTCGTGTTGTTTTTCTTGTAGTCTTCCTCGATTTCGTTTAGTCTATTTTTGTCGTGTGCCCCTTTCACTGCTGTAATATCTTTCGAGGACTGCTTTTGCACTTTGTAAAAATCCTGCCATTTTGCTGTTGTTCTGTTGCTGCTAAAAGTCTTCCATGCCTTAACTCTCCGTTCAACGGATCCGATAACCAGGAGAAACCACTAAATTCACTGGGGCCTGTGGTAGTAGGTCTCTTTCCCGTTGTTCCATCATGATTTTTTTCAAGTTGGAGGTGGCTGTGGTGAATTCTGTTGGAGGTCACAATGGTTAAAGACTTGATTGTTGAGAAGAAGACGTATTTGTAGCAGCTGCACCAACTAGGTAGACAGATGCTGACCACTAGTCACTGGATTCCAGAACAGACATTAGTGGGATTAGGCCCGTGTTAGTATTTTGTTCGCCCTGGATGTTTCATTTCCCCTGTACCACCCATATCTGGGAGGCTATCCCCATCATCCACTGCATTAGTAGCCCTTGGGCGGCCTCAGCGAGGCATGTCATCGACAGTTCCTGTTTCTCTGTATCTCCTCCATGTCCGAACAGCATCGCTTTCGTTCACTCCGAGAGGCCTGGACACCTCTCTTGTTGAGGGCCCTTCCTGGCACAAAGTAACATGTGGGCACGGTCAAACCGCGGTATTGACCGTCTAGGCATGGCTGAACTACAGACAACACGAGCCGTATACCCCCTTCCCCGTGGAATGGCTGAAAATGATCGGCTGTCTGACCCCCTCCGTGTAATAGGCGTTGCTCATGCATGGTTGTTTACATCTTTGGGCGGGTTTAGTGACATCTCTGAACAGTCAAAGGGACTGTGTCTGTGATACAATATCCACAGTCAACGTCAATCTTCAGGAGTTCTGGGAACCGGGACGATGCAAAACGTTTTTTGATGTGTGTGTAATTAATAGTAGGAAGTGTCACATCTGTTCCTAAGAGACAGGTGTTTCAATAATTCAGTTATTTAAGGAAAAGGTGAGTGGCATTCGTTACGAGATTTACGCCGGAAACAATGTCGTGTTTGTGAGTCAATAACTGTTGGGGAGGAAAATATTGATAGTAGAACGTACATGAAAAGGCTTTCGTTGTTAGTCATTACCTCTTTCATTAATGTGGAAACGCAACGTAGAATTGGCTACTTTATTGTGAATGTGAAACAGGCACAACAGTTAAACGACGCTGGATGAGTTTATTCATTTCTACGGAAGTGTGTTACGTGCTGCACGGATAATAAAACAATGTAATTTGACTTATACTGTTGTTATTTCAAAGAGATATCTTCCAATTTTCAGCTGAATAATATACTAAAAGTATTAACATTGTGGTCAAATTTATTTCGTAACGAAGCGTGTTCTCGACGTAAAACTCACGTACTCTAGTCCGATAGCCGCAAATTTAATCTAAAAATTAACGGAAAAGAAATTATCAGAGCAGAACAAGTTACTTGACAAGCTGTTTCACTATAGTTTTCGCTCGTACCGTTATATAGTTCCTGGAACAAACTCTAATCATGTAAACTGTACTCATCTCTGCGCGTAATTATCTGCGTTACCTCGCAAATATAAACTGAGAATTCTGAAACACACAGTCCTACGTTTCGCAATTGCTATGTTTCTGTTCTAACTGAGTGGTTTTTGAGTTGTATTTCGTGTGAAAGAGCAGATGAATACGATATTAGTTGGCTATAATTTGTGGATTTGTACTCGTACCATTGATAAAATTGACTCCACCAGAAAATCTTAACCGGTGATCGTGTGTTACTTGTAAATAAATAAAAAAAGCGGACAAGTGCGAGTAAGGTTCGCGCTCTCAGGATTCCGCACAGACGTAATTGTGTGCTTAGACGGTTCTCTACAGGGTATGCGTTTTCGAGTATCAAAATATGCGACACACATGGCCCTATGTTTGGATTGCATTGACTTCTATACTTACATTTTTTACGTCAACGAACCGAAGGCCTTAGTATTTGACATAAATTTCAACTTGATACTTCTAACCGTTCCTGAGAAATAGAGGTCTTCACTAACGGACAGACAGTTGTATAAAAAAGTGGTCCTATAAAGCTTTCGTTTCTACCGACTTAGGTACGGAGCCCTAAGAAATAATTCCACGCAGTCACCGTATCGCAAGTTGAGCAGTATTGTTTTCCTCATTAAGATACTTAAACGTAGGACTGTAGACAAGTAATGGGAATATGACACTGCTGGCTTTCTTTTGTCAGCGCTGAAATTTGTCTACAGCACTTTAGCGAAAAAAAATCTCATGTCTTGGATTATACAGGTTGAGTATGCTCTGACACGTGAATTAAAACATTTGTACGTTAAACACAATAAGGACGACGTTTGCATTGACATAATAATTTCATAACACAATTTTGTTGATACGAAAAATATACAGACCTCTGTACTCCACATTTGTCGTGAGTAAATTTCATGCTTTGGCGGATTGGCACAAGTATTTTTAAATGAGATCTGCACTCTATTTCAGTTGATTAAGCGACGTCCGTGCTAAAATCGTTTAAGTTCCCTTATCATTTGGACATCAGTCTAAGCTTTTAGATTGGGAGTTTTTCTTAAATCCAATGACGAGCTAATCCGAATAATGTGTAATACTATTTCTCATTTTTCTACTGGATTTCTCCATTGTATATAAAGTTATAAATGTGACGGTAAAGATTATTTTAATAAGTTTGCTTCTTCTTTAATTTATTACTGGTTTACTACGTTAACCACACTCAATTCGTAAGACATTCCTAGTATGGGTACAAAGGGATATGTTTTCATGAACCCAGACAAAAATATGTCATCAACGTCAAAAGGAATGCAAATATATGGCAGAACAGTCCCATAGGCCAATAATACACATTATTTTCTCACGAATTAGGTTATTTCGTGGCGCATGTTCCGTGGGCAGTCTTAATACTGGAAGACACGGAATGTATGACATTCCTTTGTAAGTAACTTCAGCAGGAAAAATCTGAGCCACAGCGTCTGTTTTTAGATCCTGTGAAATGTTTTTGTAAATCCACTTCCAGATATCAGTAATTAAAAACTATCTTCGCGCCTCAAAGTGGGAGTGTTTCTGTCTTTTTAGATGAAGCAGTATTTCACCTCATGATGAAAAGTAAGAAATGAACAACAGTGACGTTCACAGAATGAGATTTTCACTCTGCAGTGGAGTGTGCGCTGATATGAAACTTCCTGGCAGATTAAAACTGTGTGCCGGACTGAGACTCGAACTCGTGACCGTTGCCTTTCGCGGGCAAGGACTCTACCAATTGAGCTACCCAAGCACGACTCACGGCCCATCTTCACAACTTTACTTCTGCCAGTACGTTCTTTTCTAGTGCTGGCCTGAAAAAACAAAAGGCTCTTCGGCTTTCTCGACATTCTGTGCGACTTATCCAATCTGATCGAAGGAGTCTTCCCGTTTACAGTGACCTCCGATTAACGGCTAAACGATGCTTATCTCGTATATATAACAATCGTTCGCAGATGTGAAAGAATCGACATGAAGCTGATAAAAATCACGGAACGCTCTGAAAATCTATCCTCGGATGCCTGACACTTATCCACTTAGCCACAAGCCAAAAGCATGTCAAAATACAGACACATTTTTATTGAAAGACTCAAGTTCTTTGTCGAAACAGGCAACGCATGACATTTTTAATCAATCGGTGGTGATCTTCTGCATCAGACGCCATTTGACGCTAACAGGGTGTTACAAGTTGCTATGAAATGGAGCTGGGGGCCGTTAATGCCATCTTTAAGGAGAGGAGTCCCTACTTTCCCTTCTAGCAGTTATATTGTCCTCACGGGAGTTAGTCACCGGTGTCCCCATGCTCTCACTGATGGAGTACTCTGTCACCACTGAGGATCGTAACTGGCTGCTGCCTGTCCAGTAATCAGACACGACCATTGCTCAGCCTCCGCTAAATTTTAATCGCATTTTCCCTCACAATGATGTGGAAGAAAAATAATTTTTGCTACGCTTATTTTTGATAACTTTTATTCCAATCTCTTCAGTCTATACTCGTTCAGAGAGGAATGTCACATTCCACAGTGTGTTTCACAATTCCTATTGTAGGCTTATAGAGGTTGTAGAGTGGACTTCCTACATACAATTTTTGGTTAGAAGTCGTTGCCAGTAATGTACCATTTCCGATGTGAAATATTGAACATCCGAACACTTTGAGATCTCCCGATTTATGATACTCACAAACTAAAGAAGGCCACAGTCGTCAGTCTCTGTTGTACTTATGGTACCACATACAATTTTCATTCGACTACAGCAATAGCTGCTCATACTAGTACATCCGCAGTGGTTACGAAGGGAGTAAGACAGGGTTGTAGCCTATCCCCGATGTTATTCAATCTGTATATTGAGCAAGCAGTAAAGCAAACAAAAGAAAAATTTGGAGTAGGAATTAAAATCCATGGGGAAGAAATAAAAACTTTGAGGTTCGCCGATGACATTGTAATTCTGTCAGTGACAGCAACGGACTTGCAAGAGCAGCTGAACGGAATGGACAGTGTCTTGAAAGCAGGATATAAGATGAACATCAACAAAAGCAAAACGAAGATAATGGAATGTAGTCGAATTAAATGTGATGCTGAGGGATAGATTAGGAAATGAGACGCTTAAAGTAGTAAATGAGTTTTGCAATTTGGGGAGTAAAATAACTGATGATGGTCGAAGTAGAAAGGATATAAAATGTAGACTGGCAATGGCAAGGAAAGCGTTTCTGAAGAAGAGAAATTTGTTAACATCGAGTATAGATTTAAGTGTCAGGAAGTCGTTTCTGACAGTATTTGTATGGAGTGTAGCCATGTATGGAAGTGAAACGTGGACGATAAATAGTTTAGACATAAATAGAATAAAAGCTTTCGAAATGTAGTGCTACAGAAGGATGCTGAATATTTGATGGGAAAATAACAGGAGGTATTGAATAGAACTGGGGAGAAGAGGAGTTTGTGGCACAACTTGACAAGAAGAAGGGACCGGTTGGTAGAACATGTTCTGAGGCATCAGGGGATCACCAATTTAGTATTGGAGGGCAGCGTGGAGGGTAAAATTCGTAGAAGGAGACCAAGAGATGAATACACTAAACAGATTCAGAAGGATGTAGGTTGCAGTAGGTACTGGGAGATGAAGAAGCGTGCACAGGATGGAGTAGCACGGAGAGCTGCATCAAACCAGTCTCAGGACTGAAGACCACAACAACAACAACTAGTACATTCGCAACTAGGAGGGTGACTGAGGTGCTCCGCTGTCGCGCCACTCTCTCCACTTTCAAGAGGGTATCCTTCGTCACATACAAGAGAACCCCGATTAGTAGCCGAGACAGTGCCCATGCCATGTGCTCCTGCAGAGCACGCAGTTCAGAGATGTGTGTGGTCCACGAAGCGGGAAATTTGAAACTCATCCAAACTTTTCAGTTCCGCGCAGGATTCCTTATGAAAGCATTCTCTAATAAGTATCCCCGACAATCACTAGAAGCATGTAATAGTAACTGCGAAACTGTCTGTATCTCTCTGTGTTTCCGTTAGCTCTATAAGACAGGGGAGAATCACCTCCGCGCTCATCCCATATTGTCACGATTTGTGTACCGAGAGTGAAGATTTATACCTACAAACGAAAAATATTAATTGCTTTTATTTGTCGAGGCAATAATTAAAAGTTTGCGACACCTCTAATAAAATGTGTTTCCTTGACTTCTTTTCATAGCCCGTGGAAACCTGCGTTTAAAGTCCACCGGATATGACTACTGCAATGTAATGGAGAGTTAAAGCACAGCTTCAGCTGGCTTTTCGTGTGGCGTTAGTGTGTGCGTGCAACCAAGTAAGATGGCCTAGTGGTCGAGGAATAATAGGAGTTTTCACGAAAGAACATCCGAATACCTGACCCGTTTCCATCAGCACGCTGCTCCAGTGTTCATTTCTGGCGATTTCTTCGTGAACAAGACGACGAACTGTACCATTCGTATTACCTGAAACTCAATTATCATAAAGAAACTCTGTGCCCGCATGGGGCATGAATCAGTGCTTTCACTTTAGTGGATATCGCTAACGGATTTATCCACACAGATATTTTTCACTGATTCAAAAATTTTTAATTTAACAACTATTGATTTATCTTCAGTAACATGAAACGAATTAAGAAAAAGACTGTCGATTTTGTAAGGCCGCTGGCGAAGACATGAATTGAAATTGAAATCTATAGAAGAAGTCGAAGTGGAATTAGTATTAAGATGCGGAGGTGTCAGTGAGAGTGACTGCAGGAAATTGGCGGCGGTAGACGACGACATGGTCACGTCGACGTGGTGTGGTGTGGGTGCGCGAGGACTCGGGCAGACAGGTCACGTGTTCCTGCATCATCACGGTGCCGGCCGTTGATTCACAGTAGGAGACTTGTGGGAACAGCTCTCTCCCCAGTGACGAGCGCCTGAGCACTCATCGCCACATCTTCAAACCGTCGACAGCTCTCGCCATTTATTACGCACTGAATGCTTCCCGTAGCCAATATGAGATGAGTACCCCGAAAAAAATTGATCCGTTATAAGCTAGTGTCCCGCTAAAAGTTACATTGACATTCGCAATAAATGTAAATGTCTTGTTGTTGTTGTGGTCTTCAGTCCAGAGACTGGTTTGATGCAGCTCCCCATGCTACGCTATCCTGTGCAAGCTTCTTCATCTCCCAGTACCTACTGCAACTTAAGTGAAATCTCTTACCCGCAATCAATTATTTCATTAATGGAAATTGATAACCTCTCATTGTTGGCAATTAATATTTTATTTTGAAGAATAAACTTTCTAGTAAATTATGGACAATATACTAATTAACCAATGTTGTAGTAAATAAATTCCTTGAAAATAACGGTCGAATTTTGCTACTTTCAAGTGCTGACGTTTGGTGTTTAATGAACAGAGGTAAAATTTTTCACTAAGACGTATAAAGTTATGTGTCTTCCCCGAGATGGATCGATGTAATTTAGTAGAAAGACTGCAAAACTCTATCCCAAGGGTGCATCACTGTCTACGTGAAAAACATCTCATTATACGCAGCAGTTAGTCACCTCACACATTAACTGAAATGAAGACGAATATTCTTTAGCACGAGCTGTATTGTGAATTTTATTACTGTTTCCACTGTGTTGTTCTGTATAATCTGTACTGTGATTCGACAACAGCGTTGTTAAAACGATATGACGCAAGTTCGCTTGTTGCCCATCGTGTCCTGGCCTATCTCGATACAGAGGGCGTTCGGCTGTTACTCTGACAAGCATGTGATCCAGATCTCTCGCGCATCGTTAATATCTGGACATACCTTACCGAGAGACTGACGTACGACCACTCACCAGCTACTACGAGCCCAGAACTCTAGTATAGAACTGAATCATCATGTGTGTCATTCGACCTCATTTCAAATATATGCACATCCGAGTTAAAATACATTGCTGCTGTATGAGGTACCTTTTTAAGTGCTGAATTTCATGACCGGTGTTCTCTGATCTTCCGCAGCTCGTGGTCTCGCGGTAGCGTTCTCGCTTCCCGATCACGGGGTCCTGGGTTCGATTCGCGGCGGGGTCAGGGATTTTCACCTGCCTCGAGATGACTGGGTGTTGTTGTGTGGTCCTCATCATCATCATTGATCCCCATTACAGTCGGAGGAAGGCAACGGCAAATCACCTCCACGAGGACCTTGCCTAGTACGGCGGTGCGAGTCTCCCGCATCGTTCCCCTACGCTCTGTCAAGGAGTATGGGACTTCATCATCACTCTCTGATCATATAAAATTTACCTACGCATTCTTCCTTCTGTTCCTTATATGGACAATAGGTAAAAGTTACTTATTTCTAATCCTTCCTAGAGTCGTAATTACACTACCGGCCATTAAAATCGGTACACTACGAAGATGACGTGCTACAGACGCGAAATTTAACCGACAGGAAGAAGATGCTGTGATATGCAAATGATTAGCTTTTCAGAGCATTCACACAAGATTGGCACCAGTGGCGACACCTACAACATGCTGACATGATGAAAGCTTCCAACCGACTTCTCATACACAATCAGCAGTTGACCGGCGTTGCCTGGTGAAACGTTGTTGTGATGCCTTGTGTAAAGAGGAGAAATGCGTACCATCACGTTTCCGACTTTGATAAAGGTCGGATTGTAGCCTATGACGATTGCGGTCTACCGTACCGCGGCATTGCTGCTCGCGCTGGTCGAGATTCAATGACTGTTAGCAGAATATGGAATCGGTGGGTTCAGCAGGGTAATACGGAACACCGTACTGGATCCCAACGGCCGCGTATCACTAGCAGTCGAGATGACAGGCAAGTAACGGATCGTGCAGCCACGTCTAGATCCCTGAGTCAACAGATGGGGACGTCTGCAAGACAACAACCATCTGCACGAACAGTTTGACGACGTTTGCAGCAGCATGGGCTATCAGCTGGGAGACCACGGCTCTGCATCACAAACAGGAGCGCCTGCGATGGTGTACTCAACGACGAACCTGGGTGCACGAATCGCAAAACGTCAATTTTTCGGATGAATCCAGGTTCTGTTCACAGCATCATGATGGTCGCATCCGTGTTTGGCGACATCGCGGCGAACGCACATTGGAAGCGTGTATTCGTCATCGCCATACTGGCGTATCACCCGGCGTGATTGTATGGGGTGCCACTGGTTACACGGTCATCTCTTGTTCGCATTGACGGCAATTTGAACAGTGGACGTTACATTTCAGATGTGTTACGACCTGTGGCTCTACCCTTCATTCGATCCCTGTGAAACCATACATTTCTGCAGGATAATGAACGACCGCATATTGCATGTCCTGTACGGGCCTTTATGGATACAGAAAATGTTCGACTGCTGCTCTGGCCAGCACATTCTCCAGATCTCTCACCAATTGAAAACGTTTGGTCAATGGTGGCCGAACAACCGGCTTGTCACAATACGGCAGCCACTTCTCTTGATGAACTGTGGTATCGAGTTGAAGCTGCATGGGCAGCTGTACCTGTACACGCCATCCAAGCTCTGTTTGACTCAATGCCCAGGCGTATGAAGGCCGTTATTACGGCCAGAGGTGGTTGTTCTGGGTACTGATTTCTCAGGATCTATGCACCCAAATTGGGTGAAAATGTAATCACATGTCAGTTCTAGTATCATATATTTGTCTAATGAATACCTGTTTATCATGTGCATTTCTTCTTGGAGTAGCAATTTTAATGGCCAGTAGTGTATAATGACGAGTGTAAACACTGACTCGCTGTGTTATCTGACAATTTATTTGCTGACAAACTGCCTATTGGCTTCTGTCTCGGGTTCTTCGGCCGACGTTCATCTAATGATTTTTCTAAGAAGAACCCGAGAGAGAAGCCAATAGGCAGTTTGTCAACAAGTGGCCACGAAAGCCTTAACAATTTTGGAATATATTTGCTGTTATGGGCATTATGTAAGAACAACAAAAAAAATTAATTCTTATTGATATCAAAACTATTTTTGACCCAGACTTAGTAGGCCTATATCCATGCATATTATACGCCCCTATAGAAAATGAAAAGGAAAAAGTGACCAGACAGTTTTTTTTAAGCCTCAGTACGAATAACAGTTGGCAGCAATTCTTGTTTCCCGCTCAGCTCGGTTTCCTGTTTAGTCTCCTCATTTCCCCATAAGAGCCTACTCCTACATCTTACCTAATCTATCTAGAGTACTGTAGCTCTTGCCCCCAATAGTTTCTTCGAATACTTTAGCGAGAAAACACTTGTGTGAGTGGAAAAAGCCAAATAATTGATCTCGCCTTTTCGGTAGTGCTGGTGGTTAGTTACGCGAGTTCGGCAAAATCGCAGCGAGGGCTCGGTGGTTTCCGGACAAATCCACAGTGGAAGTGGCCGGCTGCCCACGCCTGGCGTTTCGCCAGCGCTTGTCCTCGCTCAGCGTCGCGCCGGTGGCCTACGGGGCGGTGACACAGGGGCAGCGGGCGTCGCGGCGCATCCCGATGTGGGCGCCGGCGCCGGCGTCGGCGTCCGGCCGCGGTGAATATCGATGAAGCCCGCGTCACCGAGGCTGACAGCTGACATCGTCTCTGCCCTCTGCGCGAACCATTACACGGCCACTGGCGGAGCGGCCATCGCGCATGCGCACTGCGTCTTGCTCCGCAAAGCCGTGGGCGCGGTCACCGCCTAGTTGACGTATACAGCGACTCATACCAGATGGTATCCAGGTACCTATTGATCAGGCAAAGACGCACAATATCGCAGAAGGCAATCGAGGTTACGCACTTCATAGCCCAAGCGAGGCCTGCCTATTAGGAAATACCGCTGCAGGCTGTGCATGTCTATCATGACACCACCTTCAATGCAATAAGCTCTGAAGCGAATGTATGTGTATATCGGCTCAGACTGAAAGGCCACAAGACATCACTACCGTGAGTGCTAATAAGTGCCTATGTCCTCAACTATTTTCTGGATGATTTCCAGTCTCTACCAATCTCTACAATTTTTACTCTCTACAGTCCCTCTAGTACCATGGAAGTTATTCGCTGATATCTTAACAGAAGATCTATCATCTTGTCTCTTCTTCTTGTCAGTGTTTTCGACGTACTTCTTTTCTCTCCGATACTCTTCTCATTCCTTACCATATCAGTGTACCTAATTTTCAACATTCGTCTGTAGCACCAAATCTCAATTGCCTCGATTCCATTTTTTTCTGGTTTTCCCACAGTCCATGTTTCAATATCATATAACGCTGTTCTCCAAACATAACATTTTCAGAAATTTCTTTGTCAAATGAAGGTCTACGTCTGACACTAGTAGACTTCTCTCGGCCAGGAATTCCCTTTTTGCCAGTGCCAGTCCGCTTTCGATGTCCTCCCTGCTCCATACGTCGTTGGTTACTTTACTGCCTGGGTAGCAGAATTCCTTATCATTTACTTCGTAACTATCAGTCTTGATGTTAAGCTTCTCTCTCTTGCGATTTCTGTTAATTCCCATTACTTTCATCTTTCTTCGATTTACTCTCAATTCATATTCTGTGCTCATTACACTGTCCATTCCATTCAGCAGATCCTGCATTTCTTCTTAGCTGTCACTCAAGATAGCAATTTCATCAGCAAATCTTATCACTGATAACTTTTCACCTAGAATATTAATTCCAATCATGAACCTTCCTTTTATATCCATGGTTCAAATGGTTCAAATGACTCTGAGCACTATGCGACTTAACTTCTGCGGTCATCAGTCGCCTAGAACTTAGAACTAATTAAATATAACTAACCTAAGGACATCACACACATTCATTCCCGAGGCAGGATTCGAACCTGCGACCGTAGCGGTCACGCGGTTCCTGACTGAAGCGCCTAGAACTGCACGGCCACACCGGGGGGCTTTCATTTCCATCATTGCTTCTTCGATATATAGATTGAACAGTATATAATCTTAACCACTTTTAATCCGAGCACTTAGTTCTTGGTCTTCCACTCTTATTATTCCCTCTTGGCTCTTACACGTATTACCTGTCTCTCCCTATAACTTAACCCATTTTCCCTCAGAACTTCGAATATCTTGCACCATTTGACATCGAATGGTGCAAGATACAGGGCAAAATATTCCGATGGAGGTCTTTTAACTGTTCTTTAGTCTTACTTTCATTACCAATCGCAATGTCAGAACCGCCACTCTGCTGCCTTTACCTTTCCTAAGACCAAACTGATCATCATCTAACGCATTATCAACTTTCTTTTCCATTCTCATGTATATTATTCTTGTAATCAACTTCTGTGCATGAGCTGTTAAGCTAATTGTTCGGTAATACTCGCAATTATCGGTTCCTGCACTCTTCGGAAATTGTGTGGATGATATTTTTTCGGAAATAGGATGGTGTATCACCAGTCTCATACATTCTACACACCAGCGAAAATAATACCTCTTGTGTCACTTCCTCCAATGATTTTAGAAATTCTCATGGAATATTATCTGTCCCTTCTGATCTTAAGTCTTCGAAAGCCCTTTTAATTTCTGATTCTAATAATTTATCCCCTATCCCTTTTCTATCGATTCCTGTTTCTTCTTCTGTCGCATCAGACAAATGTTCCCCCTCAGAGAGGCCTTCAATGTAGTCTTTCCATCCATCTAATGTTATCGCCCTTGATTTTAATTTCACCGAAGCTTCTCTTGACTGCTGAGTCAGTCCTTCCGACAGCAATTTCTTTTTCGATTTCTTCACATTTTTCTTGCAATCATTACGTCTTAGCTTTCATGCACTTCCTGTTTATTTCATACCTCAGTGACTTGTATTTTTATGTTCCGAATTTCCATGAACATTCTTGTACTTCCTTCTTTCATCGATCAACTGAATTGTTTCTTCTGTTACCCATGGTTTCTTCGCAGCTACCTTCTTTGTTCCTATTTTTCTATCTGTCTTCTGTAACTGCGATTTTTAGAGACTTCCATTCCTCTTCAACTGAACTGCCTACTGACTCATTCTGCATCAGAGGTTCTGTAGCCGCAGAGAACTTCAAGCGTATCTCTTCATTCGTTAGTAGTTCCTTATTCCACTTTTTTGCACACTGATTCTTCCTGACTAGGCTATTAAACTTAAGCCTACCCTTCATCACCACTATGTTGTGATCTCAGTCAATATTTGCACCAGAGTACGCCTTACAATCTAGTATCTGATTTCGAAATCCTTGTTTCACTATGATGTTATCTAAGTAGAATATTCGCGTATCACCCGGCCTTTTCCAAGTATACCTCCTTCTCTCGTGATTATTGAGCAGGATATTCGCTATTACTAGCTGAAACTCATTGCAGAAGTTAGTAGATCTTTCTCCCCTCTAGATCCTAGTGACAAGCCCATATTTTCCCGTAATCTTTTCTTGTGTTTGTTACCCTACAGCAGCATTCTAGTCCCCCATAACTATTAGACTTTCATCTCTCTTTACGAAATGAATTATGCTTTCAGTAGCCTCATATTCTTTCTGTAGCTCTTCACCTCCAGCTTGCGACGTCGTCATGTATATCTGAACTATCGTTGACGGCGTTGGTTTGCTTCCATTCTGATGAGAACAATCCTGTCACTGAACTGTTAACAGTCTCTACCCTACTCCTATTACACCACGTTCTGCTGTTGATATTACCGTATACTCATCTGACCAGAAATCCTTGTCTGCTCTCCATTTCACTTCACTGATCCCTACTGTATCTAGACTGAGCCTTTGCGCTACCCTTTTCACATTTTCTAGCTTTCCAGCCACATTCACATTGACTGATATTCTTCGCCCCGAATCGTATAACGTTACCCTTTCGTTGGTTATTGACTCTTTTCTTCTTGGTCACCTCCCTCTTGGCAGTTCCCTCCCAGAGATCCGAAAGGGGCTTTTCCGGAATCTTTTGCCAATGGAGAGGTCATCAGGAAACTTTTTCAGTTGCAGGCCACATGCCCTGTGGATAGACACTATGTGTCTTTAATTCTGTGTTATCTATTCGCTTCTGCATCCTCATGCCGTTGATCATTGCCGATTCTTTCCCCTTTAGGGGCATTTCATTACGCAAGGACCAGAGAGTGCCTGCACGTCTGTACGCTCATGCGCCCTCATTGACAAGGCCGTTGGCAGAATGAGGGTGACATCTTATGCCGGACGTCTTCGGCCGCCAATGCTGACAAGTTTTATTCAGAATCTAAGCGGTGGTGGCGTTCGAACCAAGGACGAAGATTACTAATCACAATCGCTACCCCTATACCAAGGGTACATAATAAGCTTCTCTGCCAGTGTAGGGGACGCTTACAATTTTTTTATAATACTACAGTACTTTTAAGTAGAAGGCAATCGGATCTTTCGAAGGGAGACAACTCGCAAAATGATAAAACCGTGTGTCTGCTACTCATGACGTGCTTGTAATTAATTGCAACACAAAATAAATAAATTAGTGATGATAATGACACTCTGTCCATCGCCTTAGATTATCTTCAAATGATAGAACACACATATGCACGTCCTCCGTATTTCACACTGATACATCTGACGAATCAAGTCCATTTTATTCCAGAGAAGCCACAGTTAGCTCATGTTCGTTCAATAGGACTGAGATGGGTAACGGACTGGTTAGAAGTATTGCTGGAAAAGGAAGTGTTGGTAGATATCGATACGAGTGGAGTAAAGGTTATGTTTTGCTTGGAGGAGGTTAGCCATAGTAGGAAGGGATGTGCTATAAGGACTGAATGAGAGAGGGCTTATACCAGAAGATTTGTTGTGGTCTATGTTGTTTAGTAAGGGCGGCTGTAAGTTACTCCGCGACTAACAATTGACGTTCATACTAATTGCATAAGTTTACGTTTGGTCCCCTCAAATTACTTACACCAAAGTGAACGATTATCAGATTTACAGTTTCTAAAGACTTTTGTATTTAAAGTTTTAAATATGGCTGCGTAGTCAGCGACCGTATAAAATTAAAGCAATTATAGTCCTCGATCACAAAATTTTGTGACCGAGGGCTGTAATTGTTTCAACTTTAATTTTTATACATCAAATAATATTGATCTGAACAACTGCCCGTCTTACTTTTCATGTGCTCATTTCCCAAGACTGTAACCAGATATTAGCGCAGCATGTCTCACCGTCTAACTCGACACAAGTGGTCACTGAGCTACTGCCCGCATTGTCAGCGCAACACGACAGTATCCCAGCCGCCAAGAAAGACGGGTCACAGTAATTGTAGCTTACATGTAAAGCTCACGGTCTACAGGTGGAATAACGTTCGGTGGCTGTCAATTTACGGCTCATTCTGCCGCACCTACGTCACTCATTTTCCAACAGCCAGTGAGCGTTCCGATACGAACGTCGTAGCCAATACCAGCATTTAAAGAGATCGTAACGAGCTATTTAGTGAACTTTTATTCCACTTGTTGGGAGTTGTCACTGCTGATGGTGGTGGTAAGCGACAAATGCCACATAAGCAAATGAGAGACGTAATTCGCAGGATATGAGCTTTCTAAAAGCACATAGCATGTGTATGCACCTACTGCAGTTGTCGCTCGAAACCGGCAGCATTGCAGTCCCCATCCTCGCCTCGACCTGCGTGAATCATCGATAGCGCATAGGGCTATAGCTCATGCTACCTCATTGAGTAAAAGTCTTATGAATTTTCTGCTCTTACACCAGTGGGCTTCATGGTCACTCTCGTGTTCCAGTGTTCATCGATTTTGGTACTCCATATTGAGTACTACTTCGTACATAGCGGTAAGGAGAGTGAAACGCCCTGCTTAAGTCCGCAGGACAGAACAGGTGGTTGGAATTGTGGAAAGGGGCCAGAAAGAGGCTGTCAGTTACACTCAAACACATATAACTTATTTTAGTTGCCCGAACCATACAGCAAACATTTTTTAACTTAGTTATCGGCTGAATCGGCCAAACTATCTTATGCATTAAGGGCACAACCACTTAAATTTAGCCGGCCAATGTGGCAGAGCGGTTCTAGGCGCTTCAGTCTGGAACCGCGCGACCGCTACGGTCGCAGGTTCGAATCCTGCCTCAGGCATGGATGTGTGAGATGTCTTTAGGTTAGTTAGGTTTAAGTAGTTCTAAGTTCTTGGGGACTGATGACCTCAGATGTTAAGTCCCATAGTGCTCAGAACCATTTGAACCATTTTTGAACTTAAATTTAAAAAAGGCTGAAAGCCATTAAATTAAAATTCAGACTCGAAACACTTGAAAAGCAAACAAGCTTAATTTAAAGACGGCTGAAGGCTCATGATTTAAGACTGCAGGTAAAATTAATTAAAAAAAAAACACGAGGCAGAAGGTCTTATCTTCAATTAGGCTGAAGGCCCTACACAGTCTGATACTTGAAAGATAAGAACTTTAATTTAAAAACGGCTGAAGGCCGATTACTTAAAACGACTAAAATAATTTTTAGTAGGCAGATGGCCCAAAGCTTTATCTTTAAACAATATTTTACACAGGCTGAAGGCCCAAACAATCTAAGATTTAACAAGTATGGAATTTAAATTTTGAAGCGGCTGAAGGCCCATTATTGAAAAACACAACTACCATAAATTTTCAAAAGACAGGAGACACAGAGCTTTATCAAAAAGAAATATTTATAATGAGGCTGAAGGCCCAAACAATGCAAGCCTTGACAAGTAAGGAACTTTCAATTTTAAAGCGGCTGAAGGCCAATTATTTAAAACCCAACTAAAAGCATACAAATTCAAACCATCGGCTATAAACCATTAAAATACACAATGAAACACCAATAAGAAAAGGCAGTGCAGCCAGCAGCGCTCAGAAGTTTCCGGGGGTCCGTCTGCACTTGAAATATTAACGTTCGCTTAGGGGACACAGGTAGTCGGCCGAACTATAATCCAATCCGCCGGCAACCCACCCAAAATACAGTCAACGGACCCACCGACAGGACGACTAGCTTTCCACCCGACCAGTACACAAGAAACCCCCAAGCCAAAACGTGAAAGGCGTAGCCGCCCACAACCAAGTATGCAGAAGCTGTCAAAACTACACACATGTATTGGACAGCGACAACACGGTGAAGAAAACTCATTGCCTAAATTTTACGTCAGCGACCAGGGCAGGTAACCGGAACGCTAACGGCCACAAGGCAGAAAATTACGTTGGTGCACTTGGACTTCAAATAACCAAAATACAGTTAGACTCCATCTGATAGTGGCCAAACATCCGCCGAACTCGAACACTCGCTGTTGCTCACGGGAATACCTCTAAGAGCCCACAATGAAAACCAACGGCACAATGTGAACAGTCTGGCTTCGGTAATTAAACCAGCACTCAACTACACTCCTGGAAATGGAAAAAAGAACACACTGACACCGGTGTGTCAGACCCACCATACTTGCTCCGGACACTGCGAGAGGGGTGTACAAGCAATGATCACACGCACGGCACAGCGGACACACCAGGAACCGCGGTGTTGGCCGTCGAATGGCGCTAGCTGCGCAGCATTTGTGCACCGCCGCCGTCAGTGTCAGCCAGTTTGCCGTGGCATACGGAGCTCCATCGCAGTCTTTAACACTGGTAGCATGCCGCGACAGCGTGGACGTGAACCGTATGTGCAGTTGACGGACTTTGAGCGAGGGCGTATAGTGGGCATGCGGGAGGCCGGGTGGACGTACCGCCGAATTGCTCAACACGTGGGGCGTGAGGTCTCCACAGTACATCGATGTTGTCGCCAGTGGTCGGCGGAAGGTGCACGTGCCCGTCGACCTGGGACCGGACGGCAGCGACGCACGGATGCACGCCAAGACCGTAGGATCCTACGCAGTGCCGTAGGGGACCGCACCGCCACTTCCCAGCAAATTAGGGACACTGTTGCTCCTGGGGTATCGGCGAGGACCATTCGCAACCGTCTCCATGAAGCTGGGCTGCGGTCCCGCACACCGTTAGGCCGTCTTCCGCTCACGCCCCAACATCGTGCAGCCCGCCTCCAGTGGTGTCGCGACAGGCGTGAATGGAGGGACGAATGGAGACGTGTCGTCTTCAGCGATGAGAGTCGCTTCTGCCTTGGTGCCAATGATGGTCGTATGCGTGTTTGGCGCCGTGCAGGTGAGCGCCACAATCAGGACTGCATACGACCGAGGCACACAGGGCCAACACCCGGCATCATGGTGTGGGGAGCGATCTCCTACACTGGCCGTACACCACTGGTGATCGTCGAGGGGACACTGAATAGTGCACGGTACATCCAAACCGTCATCGAACCCATCGTTCTACCATTCCTAGACCGGCAAGGGAACTTGGTGTTCCAACAGGACAATGCACGTCCGCATGTATCCCGTGCCACCCAACGTGCTCTAGAAAGTGTCAGTCATCTACCCTGGCCAGCAAGATCTCCGGATCTGTCCCCCATTGAGCATGTTTGGGACTGGATGAAGCGTCGTCTCACGCGGTCTGCACGTCCAGTACGAACGCTGGTCCAACTGAGGCGCCAGGTGGAAATGGCATGGCAAGCCGTTCCACAGGACTACATCCAGCATCTCTACGATCGTCTCCATGGGAGAATAGCAGCCTGCATTGCTGCGAAAGGTGGATATACACTGTACTAGTGCCGACATTGTGCATGCTCTGTTGCCTGTGTCTATGTGCCTGTGGTTCTGTCAGTGTGATCATGTGATGTATCTGACCCCAGGAATGTGTCAATAAAGTTTCCCCTTCCTGGGACAATGAATTCACGGTGTTCTTATTTCAATTTCCAGGAGTGTATAAGCACCTGACCAAAGATAGTACAAGGTGCGAATATCGATACACACCGCTGCTGCCACACATAGAAAGAGGAAGAAGCACGGCATAATCGCTAAAACCGCGGGAAACCAAATGCAGAGTAACAGTCAAGGTTTAAACCAACGTATAAGCCAGGGCCAGCACGGCTCAGAGAGGTGGCTACAGAGTTGTGGAGCAAGTCTCCTCATAGAGAAGTTGCACACAAGCAGAAATGATTAGCCAACACTTAAATACAATGCTCAGAAGCTTTACTTAACTTGTAGCTTTCTCCAAGTATTGCGAAGAAACTTAGCAAAAGAACAAACAGCAGTAAAGTCCAGCTATTAGACGAAAAGAACCAAAACGCGTCGTGCAATGTGAGGCTCCTGCTTCCGATGCAATAATGGACTGTCGAACGTGGACTAAAACTGAAGACTGTCGAAGACAGTGGGGGCAGTGGGCGCTTGTAGTCTGAGCAGCTGAAGGTGTGGCTCAGTGGGTGCGTACCATTGGATCAGTCAGATCAACGCGCGATTGCTGTCGGTGTCTGCCGGAAATGCGCTTTCTAACTGCTAACTGTGAGGCGCCAGTGAGGGTGGTATCGATCTATTATACCACATCCCAGTCTCACTACCTTATTATGTACAGCATGCAAAATCCCAGTGCGAGCCTCTACCTTGATCTGAATCAACTGGGTGTGGCAGATCGCTCCCCGAAATTCAAAAAATGGTTCAAATGGCTCTGAGCACTATGGGACTCAACTGCTGAGGTCATTAGTCCCCTAGAACTTACAACTACTTAAACCTAACTAACTTAAGGACATCACAAACATCCATGCCCGAGGCAGGATTCGAACCTGCGACCGTAGCAGTCTTGCGGTTCCAGACTGCAGCGCCTTTAACCGCACGGCCACTTCGGCCGGCCCCCGAAATTCACCTGCTTCGGAAAGTTACACAGTGAATATAATTTAACACAGTGTGAAGTGAGGTGATCCTAGCACTGAATTCCAGGTACCATCCTTCTCACGATTTTTATCTTCATGAATCCCATCAGAGGGCTTTGCTAATTACCAAATTTAAGGCGTGGCCCAGGTTAACCCCAATATTTGTCACCAAATCTTAGCATGCGGAAATTGATATGGACATTACAAGATTTTTAAATGGAATACACAACAAGGACATCCAAATGAGATGTAAAACTAAGTTACAGTGAAGAAAGGTACGGTTGGCAAAGGTAATCTAGCCTCAAACCTCTTTGCATATTGATATCGATCAACATATCCGCGAGACGGACCCAATGATAGCTTAGTCATACAGAAAATAGAACTCCCTCTCCACCAAGTCATGAGAAGTCAGCCTGAAATTAATGAAATATTAGCGAAGATATGATTCGATTGCATCCCAACGAGAGATTCTCACCATAATCTAAGTCCCGTCCCAGAGAAGCAAGTGATCAAGTTCAAACTGAAACGGTATAGCAGTTACCACTCCATAAGCAGCAGGTTTCGCTGCTCGCTCGCACCGGGAATGGAAATTGAGGCGGGTCCGCCGCCAATTCACTGCAGACGCGGCCGGCCGCGGGTGCATCCGAACCCCATGTGGACGGATGTAGAATGTGTTAGGCTTCATTATACATATTCATACATGTCGTGTATCGTGTATTGCTTCTACTTGAATGCACGTGAACATTCCTAATCCTCCTCCCACCTTTCCTTAAAGCGTGGTCAAATACTAGTTGGTGAACAGCAGAAGTAGTTCTGTAGTGTAGTAGTGAGTGCCAACCTTATTCCTTGGTAAGGGATCAGAGATACAGCACAGGCAGGTCGAAATCGAAGACGTTCCAGTATCATAAGATCTGGGGGGGGGGGGGGGGGGGCGGGGGTGGAGAGGTTGGTCACGGCCAAGTGGTTCGGCCATCCCCTCCACCGGGAGCCAGGAATAACTCCGGGTACCCGCCATATTCTGGGAGTTCCACAGAAGACGGGTAAGTGGGCAAACGTGCCCTCACTCGTGGTGTTCACAAGAAGAAAGGTATTTGAATATTTGAACTAATTCTTTTTTATTTCACGCTTCAGATCATATAGGTAAACGAATGTACGCAATGATTGCTTTCTCGTTTATTTCGGAAATTTTGCGTTGAAACGGAGTAGGCCCCCATTCTTTGTACAAAGCCACGTAGTGTCGATCATTGGGTAGCGAAATTATAACATCGAACGGTCACATCGTAATTCGCCGCCTCACGGCATAGTTAAATTGATTGCCGTTTCCACTCAATTTGTAGTTGGATGAACCGTAATTCCACGTGGTCGATCATTCGTTGCCGGAGGGCACTTGTTCAAATAGCGACAAAACAGATGTCGCTCCGCCAAACTCTTCGACCCCGTGTGTTAATGTGTCTGGTGCCCAGCCTGTCCGCTATCCTCCACTCACATAGTGGTTGTTCGTCGGCGACGAAGGCTGGGATTTGCGCACCAGTACCGCAGCTGAACGTCCACTGAGTTGTGACAGGTCGCCTTTCAAGATGAGTGACGTTTAAATGCTCCATCGGACAGACTGCCATTGGTGTGTGCAGCTCTGCAACAACAGTCTGAACGGTTCGGGCTGGAGAAGCGAGTGTCACGGACTGGGGACTGTTTTCGTATCATTTCCTGCGCGATATTGTCACTCTGGAAGGCACAGTGCACTAAAAAAAATAGGCATCTATCCTTGGGAGCCGTGTCCACCCCTGCATACAGTTTCTGTCTTCCACGGCATTATGGCATCAACCAGCAGCATAATGCTGCGTGTCACACAGCAGTGGACGTGCTTGGTTTCAAGAGCACCATGATGAGTTCACCGTACTCCTCTCCCCACCAAACTCCCAGGATTAAAACCGATGCGAGAATCTATGATCCTACCTCCACTGGGCTGTTCGAGCCATGGATCGTCAGCCGAGAACCGTAGAGCATTTCCTCATGACACCGGAGTGAGCATGGACCGATATCCTGGTCGGTGTTTTCCAGAACCTCATCGATTCTCTTCCTGCACGTCCGCGCTGCAAAAAGTGGTTGTCGAGGTTTCTGATGGGGGTCGCATTAACGTGACTGGACTGTGTAAATAGAATGCGTCGTATTTCAGTGCTGCCCCCTCGCCCACCCTTCAATTGATTTAAAACCTAAAACAGAACCAAACTTTAACATCTGCATAATTTATATAACATAAAACAGAAGGGTACACATATCATTAAAGTATCTCTCAAGCACTAGGATTGTGAGCAGAGGTCTGCAGACTGCGACACGTAAATGAGGGGATTTGTTCTTTGAGTAGTTTTCGCCGACGTTCGCTGAAGTCAGTCCTTCCCTTATATCTTTTGTTGTTGAAGCGTCTTTCTTTGTTTTCCTCTCCCTTACTCAGTAGTCTCACCTGTATCCTCTACAACAATGTCGGGTTAGTTGTTGGCAACAGCTGCACTCATCCTGAGGACTGCTGCCATTTTCTGGCTGGAACATTTTCTGAACTAGGCGATCCTTGTGGCAGGGGCCTGAGGAAACCAAATGAAAAGTATCCTGTGTCGAACGTACCTTTTAATTTCCTGTAATTCCTTGCTATTTTCGATATTCTTATTGTTCATGTATCATGTATTTTGCAAATTAATGTTTATAAAAATGCCACAAAAAAGTTCCGTGTGCGCAGTTCGGATCTGCGCCGCAGATTTTTTGTGAAGACTTCGGGGGAAAATCATAACAAATGTTTCGCATTAACATCAGTTCTTTCAGTACAATTGCTATACACAGTAGTATAACACTTAAATAACAGACAAATCACAAGTTTGGACTGTCACTGGCTTCTGTAAACCCGTATAATCGACGGTCCAGCTACGTAATCACTTTGTGCCGTTTTTCCATTTCCTTTTCGACATTGCATTTCCTCTCGCATACGTTCCGCGCTGGACTTCTTAGGTTTTCTTGATTCCTTTGGACCCGAACTTTCCTTTCACTACGTTTTATGAAATTCAGAGCATATTTACGAGTCATGTGAGACGAAAACATTGATTATTTTATAATTATTTATTTAATACCAATTTTCACTTATATGAGTGCGAATATTTTTATTGTGTCACTTTGGCTACTGTCAGTGCTAAGCAAGCTTTTCACTATGACATCCCAATCAACGTTGTAGCTAAACGTGTTTCCACGATACATCAACTTACAGATTTACATCAACAGCTACGTATGTAGTCCAGAAGCTACCATACGGGGCGTGGCGGAAGGTTCCTATACAATTACTACAGTCTGATTAAAATTATTTGATAGTTGACATTTCACGTATCTTCATCCAAACAGAGCGCTCAACGTCAGGCCTGAACTGTTCATCGTTGCCAAACTAGCGCGACACACCGTCAGTTTACTTCCAGATCCTTGTTTGGCTTTTTTTCCCTTTTTGTCTTTAAATCCCGAGTCCTGGGTTCGGCTCTTTTATTTCGGATGACACATGATGAGCACACTCAAAACAACATACACACAAACCGACTGCAACGAAATAACGCACATTTCGTACACATCACTAGCCAAAGACCACGTGATTCTTTCGCACAATACACGATTCTCCTTCATATATTCTTTTATTATCGTCACAGAGATCGGCCTACAGTAGATAAACTTCATGAAACGGAATGTTTTGAAGGCAGCAAATGATCCTTGCAACTGGGTCTAAATAAATGTAAAAAAAAAAGATAAGGTCTTTTATGACGCAGAAGTAAAGTTACAGTTTGATGTGCTGGGTCGTGGGTTCGAACCCTGTCGAGTGAAAATATTTTATTTTTTATTTTTAAATATTTATCAAAATAATTCTGATTATTATATTTTCAATTAGTTCCTTTCAGTGTAATTTTATGTTTTTAATCCTTTGTCACACAATTGTCAACATTGTACTGACTTTTCTACTTGCTCTTATTTTTCTTTCGTATCGTTCTTTTTTCGTGTGGGCTCTGGCTGTGTCGCCTATAACCTGTAAATAAATTCCAACCAGAACTACTCTTCGGTCGGTATGGCGTCAGCTTGCGTAGCAAAAGCAAGTTGTTACAGATCGCTTTGAGCGCTGAAACTGAATTTTTCTGTCTTGAGTTTGCTCGAACAGGTCAGCTTTAATGGCAGTGAGCAAAGCGAGCTGCCACAAGTTGCTGACCACTCTTTGGTTGGTTGGTTGGTTTGGGGAAGGAGACCAGACAGCGTGGTCATCGGTCTCATCGGATTAGGGAAGGATGGGGAAGGAAGTCGGCCGTGCCCTTTCAGAGGAACCATCCCGGCATTTGCCTGGAGCGATTTAGGGAAATCACGGAAAACCTAAATCAGGATGGCCGGACGCGGGATTGAACCGTCGTCCTCCCGAATGCGAGTCCAGTGTCTAACCACTGCGCCACCCCGCTCGGTCTGACCACTCTTTCCTCGGATACATTGCGCACTAAGAGGATGAGGTTCAGTTGGGACACGAGTGTAAATTCAAAGCTACACAACGGTTTGTCTGCCGCAGTTCAGTCATTGTTCATTTAAAATCAGTTGTGGAAAGAGTATCTCACGTTCCCGCCATACCTGATGGCAGCAGCTTCCAACGTCGGTCCACGTTACACGAACAGCAGTTCAGTACTTGTGAAGTGATCAGCTGTGTTTCTGGGGGACTGATGACCTTCGCTGTTTAGTCCCCCTTAAACATCCAACAACCACCACCATCAGCTGTGTTTCCTTATAGCCTTTAAACGGGTGTTACCCGATGTGACAACACTGCAGCGTCAAATGATCAACGTCAGCTATCAAGTAATTTTAAATGGACTGTAGCATTGACTTTCTTGATACACTCGTAAATAGAGCGAGGGAAAAACTACTGCCTGTATGCCTCCGTGTGAGTCCTAATTTCTCATATCACATCCTTTTGGTCCTTAGACGAAGCATATGTTGGCAGCAGTTCAATCGTTCTGCAGTCAGCTTCTGATTATGGTTCTCTAAATTTCCTCAGTAGTGTTTCTCGAGAAGGACGTTGCCTTGCCTCCAGGGACTCGCATTTTTGTTCCCGAAGCACCTCGGTAATACTTTTTTGTTGATCGAACCTACTGAGAACATATCTTGTAGCCCGCCTCTGAGCTGCTTCAGTGTCTTCCTTTAAATCTAACCTTATGCGGATGCCAAATACTCTAAGAACAGGTCATACCAGTGTCCTGCATGCGGTCTCCTCAATAGATGAACCACACTTTCCCAAAAACCCTCCCAATAAACCGGAGTCGTCCATTCACCTTCCCTACCACGATCCTTACCTGCTTGCTCCATTTCAGCGTTACGTCCGGACGTGACTTTGTCAAGCAGGATTCTAGTAATGCTGTATCCTAACATTACTGGTTTGTTTCTCCTACTCACCCGCATTAAAATACATATTACTGCATTTAGTGCTAGCTGCCATTCATCACACAAAGTAGAAATTTTTTCTACGTCATGTTACATCCTCCAACAGTCATTCAACTTTGATACCTTCCCGTGCACCACATCATCATCAGCTCGCGAGATCGTTTATGTGTATAGAAAACCACAGCGTTTCTATCAAACTTCCTTGGGGAGCTGCTGACGATACCCCTGTCTCTGATGAACAGAAGCACAAAGGTAATACTTTAACAATCACGCGCTTGCATCTTCGCTGGTACGATCACGTCACAGGCAACACAACGGGTCCCACTAGAAATACGAGCGCTGCAACGGGCTTGTGACGTCGCCGCGGCGCTTACGTCACGAAGGTAGTCCTGAACCAAAGCCTTCTAGATGCTAGGCCTACGCACAGCGGCCATATTGGCACGTGACGTCACAAAGTGTTGGCTATCTTATCTTTAGTCGGCAGTCCTGTTGACGTGTATGTTGTGTTGAAAGTGTGTGCCACGTGAAACTGATAGAGATTTCATACAGTATTCGGCTACAGTTCTTCGAAATATGGGATACAAGATTGCGTTCCCTTTTGCCAGGGAAATTATAAATCCCAAAAAGGCATGAAAGTGCACGTGTTTCGAATTCCCAAGTGTGTGAAGTTGAGAAATCGCTAGATTGCAGCTATTCCCAGACAGGAATTTGTTTCTACGCATCATTCAAGGGTAATTACATGACAAAAAATTTATAGCGTGTTATTTGTTTCCTTCATTCCTACCAGGTTATTGAGTTTCCAGTACTTTTATTTGGAAGAGCTACAGAATGATTTTGTTCAGTTTTACATATACAGTTATTCGGAAATAATTTCAATTTGAGTAAACCAACGTAGAAAATTGTTTTAATGACTTCAGTGTTCGACAGATTAAGCAGTATATAAAGCAGAATTTCGAGGTAAGTGCATTGTGATTAAATTAACAGCACTCTGTGATACAAATTTCAGTCAAGGATATAGGAGAAACAATCTTTCCATGTTTAAGGTTCTAAAGTTCTGGAGAAACAGGGAAATATAATATTTTTTCGGGTTTTTTTGATTTATTAAAGATTATGTCATGAGGTGATCCATTTCGTCGAATGATCTGAGTTTCTAGTGAGGTCAGCAAATTTTGAAGTGGAGAGGAAAATTTACGAAAACAGCCGGGGAAACAAATTCTTAAATTCTGTAGGAGCTCCAGCTGCTTTATTTAAAACCAAAAACGTTTGCTTGTTGTTGCATACTGCCGACTTTTTACTGCAAGAAAACGTAGATCCTGAGGTAAAAGACAGAATTTAAAATTACAGTTTGTATTCAAGCCTAGATACGCGTATTTAAGGCAAATCGTCAAAATAATTTTACATCTTGAAATAACATAGGGCAGTTTTGTTCAGTTACTTTACGCAATGATATAAATTTCCATGCTTTCATTACAAGGCCATGTAGAAGAGGAAAGCACGAGAAATCCCTATGCGGTCTCAGCTCTGAGACAAGTAAAGTTCGTATAGCTGCAGAGTGCTTAACAGGAGCGTTCCGATACAGACCTGGCCATCAGTATGTGACGTCAAGTGTGCGCGCAGGCCTGTAGTCAGGTGGTGTTGCCTGAACTCGCTCGCTCAGCTCAGCAGACAAAATGCGTTTCTAAACCTGTTAACTCGCAGTTGGGTGTGTAAGTACTATCGAGAATAGCATCCTCCACTTGAATCTGCTATTATGAAGTCTTACTGATTAACAGTACTAGAAGAAAATTTAATTTAAGACTAATACTCGATATAAATGGTGTAACGGCTTGTTTATAGCATTTAGTCTCTTCTGCTTAACAGTACTCATTTCATTTAAGAAGTGGTGCCTTATGCCACTGATAAACATTTTAGCATGATTTCATTTTATTGTACGCCACTACAGCAGCAACAAATTATAAGTAGGCCTATGGACATCCGATCATAATAGGACTTATAACAGTAAGATTCCATAATAGCGGATTCAAGTAGAAGATACAGTTTTCGTTTGTACGGAAATGCCTAGTTACGGGTTAACAGGTATAGAAACGTAGTTTGTCTGCTGATGCGAGCGAGTGAGCGAGCACAGGCCTACCTTCGTGACGTACGCGCCGCGGTCATGTCTTTCTCGTAGGCCTCGTGTCGGCTTCTACGTCACAGTTCTAGACCGCTCGGCTCCCTGCAGGGCCCACGGGATATCAATACGTAATTAAAAAGGTACCCATCAAAGGTGTTAACCTCGTCGTGAGCTATCAAGATCTTGTACGCATTTAAACATACAGTCAAGAACTGAAGGGGTTGGAGAGATATAGTCATAAGCACACTTTTGTCGAAATTGAGATATTCACGCTATGACAGACATTCTTAACGATGGCCTTCTCATCTTGGACCGAAGAATTTCTGTCTTTCTCCAACACGTATCAGGTGATGACGTTGTGTAATACTGTACTTTGCTACCTGCTGTCATTTTCAGAAGATACATAGTCACAAGCCACAACAAAATGGCTGAATGCTCATGTACACCTGGAGGTGCGTCGCACATTATAGGCGCACATGGCAGAGACAGTAGTGTAAATGAGGATTCTGATCCTTTTAACAGTGATGGTGATGAGTCTTGGTGTCCATCAAGCAACAGTACTAGCTCAGAAGATGTTTCGGTAAGTATACAAAAATATTTTTTACTGGTGATCATTGTTGAGTGGCTGGGTGACTTTGTTTCTCGGAACAATGCTCTCACAGTTGATCGTCACCTTTTGTGTTAATGAGACATCTTTAGAGCCTAATTTTAATGGCCGATGATTGAAATAATAATATAGTTTTCACGGTTACAAACGTGTAAGAATATTTTTTATTGTCAGTGCCACTTCACCAGCAACTAATGATCTGTGTGGCTTGTGACTATATCTCATGGATGTTCTGTGAATATTTTTCTATTCATGTTACACCTTGAGATAAGTAGAGCAAATGAAGTATCACCCCAGAAACCAAGCTCTTCAAGAAAGAGAAAGTGTAACATTGAACAGTGGAAAAAAATTAAGGCCAAACGTCGACGTAACGCAGGTCAGCAGTATGTGTCTTCTAAAACCAACGAGACAATTGAGGCAGCATCTTTGGGAAGTCCCTGTTCAAAATGGTTCAAAATGGTTGAAATGGCTCTGAACACTAGGGGACTTAACAGCTGAGGTCATCAGTCCCCTAGAACTTAGAACTACTTAAACCTAACTAACCCAAGGACATCACACACATCCATGCCCGAGGCAGGATTCGAACCTGCGACCGTAGCGGTCACGCAGTTCCAGACTGAAGCGCCTAGAACCGCACGGCCACTCCGGCCGGCGAAGTCCCTGTAGTTGTTCAAATAACTGCTATAGAAAACTAATCGGAGAAGAAGAAAATATTTCCCACTCGTTTTGGGACAATGGAAACTTTAACGCCCAGAATACTTACCTAATGTGCTCTATGAAAATGGTACCAAAATGTCGAAGATTCGTTTCACTTTTTTAAACACGAATTGACAAACTGTCACGAATTTACTTTACCTTTCTTCTGGTTCACATTTCTTTCTTTCACAGCTATCCAAAAAAGACTACAAAGCAAATTTCATCTAGAGCTGTGACATTTTCATACAATGTGAAAGCAAATGGAATGGAAGTCATGATATGCAAGCAAGCTTTCCTCAGGGTTCATGGTTTACAGAACCGCACAATAAGGTTGAGGAATTTGCAACTGCTAATGAAGCTGAGTAGCGCAGTTCCAAAAGAAGATGGGAGAGATTTGTATATTACATTTTACTATAAGGTCACCATTTTATCCACATAAAATAATGTTGAAGCATAATAACAACACGAAGTAATGTATCAACTCACGTGCTCTTTTCTTTCAGGCAAACATGGCCATCATCGACATAAGTTTCAAGACGAAGCCGTGCAAGGAGTCAGAGACTTCCTCAATGCTATACCAAAATATAACAGTCATTATAGCAGGCAGCAGAACCTGAAAAAGGATATTTTGGACGTGATCTCTCAACTGAATCTTTATTTCGGGACAAATACTCTGAATACTTCAAGGAAAAGGGTGTCACTACTGTCTCACACAGCAAATTCAGGGCGACTTTTTTGTCCGAAATTAACATAGGCTACAAACTGCCGAAAAGCGACACATGTTCAACATGTGATGCCTTTCTAACAGCAACGAGTAACCCAGAATTACGTACAGAAGAAATTACACAAAGGAAAAAAACATGAGTTGCATCTAAGAAAGTCTGATAGCGGGCAAAATATGATCGTGTCTTTAACTTCTCTGGCTAAAGAGAATGTCAAAGAGAACCACGTAATAACAATGGACATGCAACAAACGTTTTCCGCGCCGAAACTAACAGCTGTCCCAGCATCCTACAAGAGAAAAATATGGACCTGTAACTACGGTATCCACGAATGTGGGTCAGATAAGGGATACGTGTTTCTGTGGAGTGAGAAGGTCGGACGAAGGGGTTCAGATGAAGCTGAGAGCTGCTTATTAAAATATTTGGAGATAACTAACACTCAAGCCAAATATCTCCACATAATCACAGAAAACTGTAAGGGCCAGGCAAAAAATTGGTCTCTTATTGCCCTGGAAAGGACTCTCGTTGCCACCAAAAGATTTGAATCTGAGCAGCATTATTTTCCCGTGGTAGGTCATACTAGACTTCCTTGCCATCGTGATTTTGGTCGTACTGATATTTATGCGAGAAACAGACGTCTAGTAGTATACACGCCAGATGAATGGGCAGAAGTAGTCGAATCTGCTAGTCCAAAAAATTTCATTGTGACGAGAATGCACAGACAAGACTTCAGAAGCTTGGGTGATCTGAAGTCGTTAATTCCGATACCCACTCTACTCAGATATGGAAGTCCCATTCGTTTTAGTGAAGCGACTCAATTTAAGTTTGAGTATAAAGATCCCAGCACGCTAAGTGTGAAGCACTGCTACTCAGATAGTGGAACCTTCATGTCAGTGGATCTACGTAGCAAGAGGAAAGGAAGACCTGCTGAACCAGATCCATTTCA
This sequence comes from Schistocerca americana, assembly GCF_021461395.2. Taxonomy (NCBI): domain Eukaryota; kingdom Metazoa; phylum Arthropoda; class Insecta; order Orthoptera; family Acrididae; genus Schistocerca; species Schistocerca americana. The sequence continues at coordinate 246,039,836 of NC_060124.1, read as the reverse complement.
GATGCCAATAAAATATAGAAAGCCATTTCAAATTAATCAGAAATAGACTGATGGCATACTGTCTCTTATGGCGTACATATCTGCAGCCTACCAAAGATTTTTCCGGTCATGTGCTGGAAATAATGTGAACGATGGCAACATAGAAGAACTTCCTTGATTTCACATTTACAATGTAAAATAAAGTATTGAACCGACTTATCTGTAATGTATGTGTGTACGTGAGACTGCAAAAATTGTTGAAAATTAATAGTTGTTATACAATTTTCTAAATAAAACTTTAAAACGTATTTTGTGTTCTAAATTTTTTAGGGAGACACAGTCATAAGCCATTTTTGACCACTTGGTAAATAAAATGACTCTCAAATTAATGTTACATAATAGAAAGAAGATCATGTATTTTACACTAGGTTTGCAATGTATTAACGTATAATTAAAGGCAACAAGGAAGTGTCTATTTTGTCTTTAAAGTTTCATGGAAGTATAGAAATGCTGAAGTCTCTGTATCTCAAAAATATTTGAATGTGGCTTATGACTATAGCTCTCCGACCCCTTCAATTATTAAACTTGTAAGTAGGCTGTTTAGGTTTTTACGTTGGTAACGCCACGTAGCACTCTGTATGTTTAGGTTTTTATGTTGGTAACGCCACATAGTGCTCTGTATGAAAATCACTGACTGTGATGTGTGCAGTCTGTGGCTGGTTTGCATTATTGGAATATTTGCTATTGTAGTGTTGGGCAGTTGGATGTGAACAGCGCGTAGCGTTGCGCAGTTGGAGGTGAGCCGCCAGCAGTGGTAGATGTGGGGGGAGAAATGCCAGAGTTTTGAGAGCGGACGATATGGACGTGTGTCCGTCAGAAAAAGGAAATTTGTAAGACTGTATGTCATGAACTGATATATGTATTATGACTTTTGAACACTATTAAGTTAAATACATTGTTTGTTCTCCTTCAAAATTTTTCATTTGCTAACTATGCCTATCAGTAGTTAGTGCCTTCAGTAGTTAGAATCTTTTATTCAGCTGACAGTAGTGACGCACGCTGTATTGCAGTAGTTTGAGTAACGAAGATTTTTGGGAGGTAAGTGATTCTTGAAAGGTATAGGTTATTGTTAGTCAGGGCCATTCTTTTGTAGGGATTATTGAAAGTCAGATTGCGTTCTAAAAGTAAAAAAAGTTGTCTGTCCGTTTAGTAATGATCAGAATAAGTAAAGAGAAAAATGTCTGAGTTTCGATCAGCTGTTTCAAAATCAAATAACGTAAGAGGTTTTCCAGCACTCTGATTTAAAAAAATTTCTAAGGGGATGTTTCAAACTCTTCAGAAATAATTACTCGCTCTTCGCCGGAGACGCTCTTCGCCGGAGACTGGCATTCGTTTGACTTGGAGTGTCGGGCGCCGCGGCCTGTCTTTCTCGTGTGCCTCGCAACGCAATTACTACGCGACAGATAACAAGCATAATCCATTGGTTATAGGCTGAATCATTGTTCACGCATTATTAGTCTCGTAGCTGCTAGCAATTCAGATCTAACGGTGTTATGTTAGTAAAGAAAGTACTACTGAACAGCGATTAGACATCAGTATAAACGCCTTTACAAATAACTGGACACGGTAATGCCCTGATGACGGTCTCTCTCTCTCCCACTTGGATCCGCTTCTGGCGCATGCATTCGGTCCCTAGCAGCAGCCAGTCCAAGCAAACGAGACTGCAGACGGTGTCATGCTGTATACACGGCCAGAACAAGTGAGTTAATGAGCCACGCACGTGAGCGGCGTGTAGACACTGCGGCGCTCGCTGAGGTGCACGGGACGTCCCCTCTGTGCAGTCCTTTGTCGCTCACCTGTCAAACGGGGAGGCGCGGCCGGCGCCAGCCTTTCCTGCGGAAGTGGTGGCGCCCTCTGCCGCGGGCCTTCGGTGCGACAGTTGACAGCGGCCGACCGCGCGCCGCGAAACAATGCGGGCAGCTTAGTCGCCCGGCAGAATAGCGGCCGGCGCCGGACGAGCGGCAAGTAGGCTGAAAAGGCCCGCTTTGTGGCCCCCTGAATAGCTCTCCTGATTAAGCGGCGGCGCGGCGCCAGGTTACTGCCGCGCGTCCCGCGCCGGAAGGAACTGAGCGCCCGTTACTCGCTGCCTGGCACGCATTTCAGCGTTCGCTAACCAGACCGCGGCACGCATTCTACAGCTTCGCGGAGGAAAAGGCTGTAACAGTACAGTCTTCTCGAGGAAAAAACATTGTCTAGCATATCGGCTTCCATCCCTGTAGCTGCGCGGACAGCGTAGCGGATTGTTAACCGAAAGGCCCCGGTTCGATTCCCAGCCGGGTGAGACGATTTCTCCACTCGGGGAGTGGGTGTTGTTCTCACCTTCCTATCGTAATTGACATTCCACTATTGAGATGAGTGCAGGGGCACGTCCCGAAAGCCAAAGGATTGTTTTGGTCGTTGAGCCTCAAGCCGAGACGCTTTCTGCAGCATCTCCCAGAGAAACCCTATAACGATACATTCTTCACCTGGAAGAAACAATGTCTAAACTGATCATTTTCGTGGTTCAGGTGTTATGGTGTGGGGATTCATAATGTTGCATGTGCGTAGTGATCGCCCATTTTTGAACACGGTACAGTCGCCGCTGACCGACGTGGCCGAGCGGTTCTAGGCACTGCCGTCTGGAACCGTGCGACCGCTACGGTCGCAGGTTAGAATCCTGCCTCGTGCATGGATGTGTGTGATGTCCTTAGATTAGTTAGGTTTAAGTAGTTCTAAGTCTATGGCACTGATGATCTCAGATGTTAAGTCCCATAGTGCTGAGAGCCATTTGAACCATTTTTATGGTACAATCACTGGTCATCTTTGTTATGGCACTGTGTTACTTCCCCGTGCGTCTTTCCACGAGTGCATTCGGGTCTGACCTCATGTTTAGGGTCTGTGCATCAGTCGGAAAAGCGGAATCCTTAAATGATCACTTTGCTGTAGGTCCGTCTGTTTCTCTCTGTCTGTCCGACTGTTCAAAACCCTATTTCTCAGTAACGGGCAGATGCATGGAGTTGAAATGACATGTATTAAGGCCCATTCTCTGGTGATATAAAAACCTGAAGCGTCTAAGTCAATGTAATGAAAAGCTATGGCCATTTATGTTACTTATGTTGATAATCGCAAACTCACCCTTCGAAATCTGCAGGACCCTTCCCATTTACCAAGAATCATGACATTTGCCAAGCGCCAGGGTTTTACGCTACAGTCAAAGGAAAAAAAAATCATTTTTTAATTTGTAATTATGTCATACGAAAAAAATTCTCTCATTTGTTATCATACTGTCTGTTTATCCGTCCGTCTGTTAAAACCACCTTTTCTCAGGAAAGGTTCGACTTAATATTAATGTCACATACTAAGATCTATAGTAACTTGGCGATATAATAACCCTAAGTCAATACAATCAAAAGAGCGGCCACTTATGTAACATATTTCGATACTCTCAAACTCACTCATCGAAACCTACTTCTCGTTGATCTAGAAACATGAAATTTTGCAAGGCACAAAATTTCACATTACAACCAAAGACAAAACTGTGAAAACTTTTAACTTCTCATTATATCACACGAATTTTCTGCCTGTGGGTCCATTTATTGAGACCTTTTTTTTCCAGGAACGGGTAGACGTATCAATTTGAAATTTGCGTCACATGCTAAGGCCTATGGTCCCTTAGCGGTGTAATAAACCAATATATATTGTCATTTATTTCACATATTCTGATACTCGCAAAGTCTATCATCAAAACATATAGGGGAGCTTCCCGTTGATCTAGTATCATGAAATTTGCCAAGAAGCTAGGTTTCACACTACAAGTAAAGGAAAAGTTTGGCAAAATTCTTGGTCCGTAATTATATGAGAGGAAAAAACTATTTTTTTTTCATATGTTATACGACGTCACATCTGGAGTAACAACGTTCTCGTAAGTCTTGAAATTCCTGGAACTGATTTCTTTCCAGTATCAATGTAGATAACAGGTTCTTGCCAGCATTAATGTCGATAACAAGAAGAAGTTGTCGACATTTTCTGTTCCCGGAATGGATGCTCTGCCTATATACTTATTTGAGTTAGCGCGGAACACTCAGTACGTTCTATTCGCACTTCGTCAATTTTTCATGGATGATGCGCGAGCTCATCGGACAGCGTAAGTGGAGGAGATCTCGGAACGAAAAGATAATTCGGCGGATGGACTAGCTCGCCCTTTCCCTCCACTTAAAATCCCATCGAGCATGCGTGGGCTACGTTGGGGAGGAGCATTGCAAAACCTCCACATGCTGCAACGATCCTCCAACAGCTGTCAACCACGAAGTTGGAGGGATGGAACGCCTTACCCCAAGCACTCCTTACGGCACTTGTGACGAGCATAAGAGTACGTTGCTGAACACCCATTTCTGTGGTGTAATCAAATACCGTGTCGAGGCATTGGTAATGCCCATGGGACCATCATGAATCACGGTGACTATAGTGTAACTGATGTATTTGAATTAAAGTATCATTTGAGTTCGTTTTATTACGTATCTCTTTCAGTTACCTAGAAACTACTGTATTTGAATGAATGTGTCTGTACTTCAATTGCTGAATGACTGAGAAGATGAAACTTTTACGTTATTTGATTCTGAAAGAGCTGAGTAAAACTGAATGTGCTGGGCCTACTTTCTCTTTACTTTTTCTTATCATGTCAGCACTAACCCACAATATTCTAGCGCAACCCAGTCTGACTGCTCAAAAAAATTTCAACCTGACGTCAAATAATTAATTCAACAGAATGGCCCTGACTGAAAAGAAATCTTAACAATGACCTATACCTTTCATTAAGTACTTACCTCACGAAAATCTTCATTACGTGAATTACTGCAATACAGCGAGCGTCAATAATGCCAGCTAAATAAAATATTCTAATTACTGAAGCCACTAACTACTAATAGGCATGTTGTTAGCAAAGGAAAGATTTTGTTGCAAACCAAATAATGTATTTTTTACCTTAATAGTGTGACATCCAGTTCAAACACTAATATAAATCGTCATTCACCTCCCGTACAAAGATACATAATCATGAATAATTTTCATTATCCAAGTCGGATACTTCCAGATCGGTAGCCCACTTTAACACTTGAAACACGTATATTGTGTGGCGGCGATGGCGAGGCATTGCAGAGTCTCTGACCAGAGAGCCATTTATCGTGGCTAGTCTGCGCTTGACCGCGCGAGAGTTGCGAGCGGTACTCTGTGAGTAGTAGTCGTGCAGTACAGTTGCGAGCAGTCTGTGGGCAGTCTGTGAGCAGTGCAGTCTGTCGGTAGCAGTAGGCCAGAGTAGTCGGTCCGCAGTAGTAGTCGAGTACAGTTGTGTGTGAGGAGTCGGCGGGCGTCGACATGGCACTCTGGTCAAGATTCAGGACGAGGTATATTATTTTTTAAACAAGGTAATGAATCAGCAATGCACTTAGCTAATAATGTAAATTAACTGTAACTAATTTGTGCAACAATCGCACCAATAATAAGTTTGGTTTTCAAAGCAATTTTTTAACAAAGAATCCTTTAATAAAAAAAAAAATATTCCCTTGATATTCCTTAAAGAAAAGTTTCCCTTAAATTCAAAATTTTTGCAAGCAATTTCCTCCAAGCTATGGCAAAAATAATAAGAGCAGATGCAGCTTTACTAAGGTAAGAATTTCAGTTTAATTAAGGAACAGGGCCTAAGATCGACATTTCGATCTGTTTGTGTTTTCATTGTCACTGAGATTTTATTGTCACTCAATTGACTTTCATTTTTTTGTGAGGAACTTATACTTGGGTCAGATTGCTAATTTTTGTTTAATTGTCAGTAGATTTCATTGCAGGAGGTTACACTTGGCTCCCAATTATTATTACATATTTAAAATATTTCTCTGGGGAGGTTACACTTGGCGACCCTGCCAGGATCGTATTTCGTTGAGAATCTTTTGAAAAACAGTCAGATATCTGCTCTTATTTGCTTAGATATAATTAGGATTTGGCGCAACGCTTTTACTAATTTTGTGACTTTCTTTCCTCAGATCATCGGCAATTCTTTGCTCTGTTGTATTTGTGTTTGTTGCTTTTTGCATCTGTGCTTATTTCTTTTGTGAACAATTGTGACTATTGTAAAAATGCCGCGAAAGACTGTGAATAGTGTATCGCGAGGTATTTTGAATGAAATTACCGACTTAAACAACTTTACCGATAGGACTTGTGACACGCAGTGTAATGATGACAATCCTGCGTTCACTGAGAATCAGTGCATTCCAACCGCGAATGATGATATTTATCTTAATGATGAACAAACGAACTCGGTTATGTCCTCTGTTGATTTGACGACAATTGATGACGCGGGGAGCTCTATTGTAATGAGCGCTGCCCAGCATAACACACCCGATTTGAAAAATTCAAGTAACGTACAGACAATGTCTAATGAAAATGAACAGGATACACAAAGTACGACGGATTTATTTAATTGCGAAATAGTGAGTGACAGTGTACGTCTGACTGATAATCCTTTTTGTAAATTACAGAATGACCAAATGGTCACACAAAACGAAACAATTCCAGTTCCACCATTAATTAGCACAGAGAATAGAAATGCTAATTTTGGCTCAGAACAAATTATGGCACTATTGCTGCAACGAGTTAACCCAATTAATGAAAAACTAGACAATAATGATGTAAATTCCAAACAACATAGTGAAGATCTCAAACAACGTAGTGAACAGGTCAAACAAGATAACGAAAAACTCAAACAACACTTAAATGAAAAGTTAGACGACAATTCCAGACAGTTAAATGAAAAATTAGACGACAATTCCAGACAGCTTAGTGAACAAATTAGAGCCGCTGCCGCGCAGTGCCATGACACTAAGGAACAGTTGCGCGTGGAAATTGAGGCTTGTTCAAAAAAAAGTAGCGAATAAATTAGGTCTGTTGCTCAGGAATTGAGGGAAATGCAAAGAGCTGCAACAGAAACACTCAGAGACGAAATTAGCGGAGTCGCTAAACAATGCTCTGAAAAAGCTACACAATTACGGGACGAGTTTAAAGCAATGACGGTAGAACTTTCGCGCACAATGGACGCAAAGATAGACGCGAAATTCGAACAGCAGAACACTCAGATTGACGAACGCTTTAATCTTCACATACAAAACAGTGATACGCGTTTCCGCAAATTTATTCAGGATCAAAATAAAGTCAAACGTCAAGTCATGGAAACAATCACTGCTCAGAGACAAGAAGACAAACGTAAAATGTTTGCGAAGGCAAAAACGTATGTAGACAATAATATTGCAACAGTGTCCGACGAAATTAACACCATCAAACAGTCCAACACAGAATTACGTGACGAAATTTCGGATCTTAAATCGAAAACAGACACATACACAACCGATTTTCAAACAGTGACCGACAGACTCGAACAATTAGAACTAACACATGATTCAGATGTCGTCAAAGTTGACGTTAATAAACTGAACGAAACTACACGTAAATTGCAAATACAGATTAATGCCTCTGACACTAAGTCTGATGAGCAGGTAAAAATACTGACTGAAAAATATGATGAATTGGTCAGTCGTATTGATGTTATCGAAAATACTAATGACAATAAGTCAGACGATACTTCACCGGTTTCATTTAATCGAACACCTGAATTTCAAAATCTACAGCAGACAATTAATAAGATCGATTCAGCTAACAACACGTTACGTAGGAAGTTGTCAAGTTTACAACAAGAAGTAACAGAAATAAAAAGTATTTCAGTTAATAACACATCACAGCAGACGCCACTTTGCGAACATTTGTCAGACTCGCGCAACGCGTATAATTTGAGTAATCTACAGAGAGTACGGGACTTAGATTCCGATCAACCACAGTTCAATAGATTCTCTTACGATCCTGAACCTGTTCCATCACACAGAGATGATAATTTCGATTACAAACATTTTCTGTCAGTGAGAAAGTTTAAAGTATTTAAAAACGATAGAACGCAGATTCACCCACTGGATTGGATTCAACAATTTAGCTTTGCTCTTCCACCGACTTGGCCCGTTACGCACAAACTCGAATTTATTTGCAGTTTTTTGGAAGGCGAACCGGCAACTCGTATGAGACCGATCGCGAGACAGTGCTATTCGGTAGAAGAGTTTCAGAATGCTTTTCTATCAGCGTACTGGTCGGAGACGGCACAGCGCGGAATTAAAGATCAACTAATTAGTTTGCCAAATTATGAGAACTCCAATTTTCCCAGTGTCAAGCAATTTTTTGAGCATATGGTCCAACAAAACCAGTACTTAAGTGAACCGTACAGTGAATCTGCACTTATTCAATTATGCATCTCTAAATTACCACGGTCATTAAGAGTGTCACTTCTGACGGGTCAACAAAAAGAAAATATTTCGGCGTTCAGGGATCTGTTGCAGCTTTTAGAAGTGCAGCAATCTGATTATTCTTTTGTAAACAAAAACTTTTCGTATAATAATCAAGGTCAACAAACTTATAGTAATTATGATCATGGACGTAATTTCAATAGGAAAAGTAACGACGCTTTAGGAACGACAACTACCAGAAGTTAAATCGCAGACAAAATTCTGATTATCAATATCGTCAAAATTTTCAGCAACAGGAAGCACATTTTGGTAACAATAGACGTTTTCCACCACAACAGCATGAAAGTCAGCCGGTTAGCATACCTAACCAACAATGTAGTGCACGAGGTCAACCTAACTTTAATGTTTCGCCGCGTGGACGTATAGTCCCTGGTCCAACAAATAGTAACGCACGGCAGCAAAGGAACAACTACGTACAGAAAACACAGTATTTCCATTCCTATCGCAATGCACCGTATAGGAATGACCATTACGACAGACGTAAAAATAATGAGGACAATTGTCAGCGTACATCTAACAACAGTCGGACATACCAACAGCAAAATTATACACAAGAACCTATTCTCATGAATGAACCCGACAGTAGGTATCATCCAGAGCGTAACACGTCTGGAAGAAGTAATAGAACTGTTCAAATAGTAGAAATGCCACAGCATCCTCCTGATAATAATAACACGTCAGATAGAATTTGACTAGATATTGTACAGGACGCATCTTCCAATAATACAAGCACTACTTTAGACACGCAAAATGTTGTTCACGAAAATGTAATTACTTTTGACGATATCAGAGACACTCTCTTGCAGGAAAGACCATTTGTTCAAAAAACCCTTTCACATCCTCTCATCGAAATTAAAATTGGTTCATTGAAATTTTCAGCAGTAATTGATTCCGGATCACCTATGTCAGTTATAAATGAGGAAACTTTTAACGAGTGTAACAAAGAGAATACCTATCCCACATTACCATTAGGCAAAACGAAAGTGAAAGGAGCAGTATCGAGTAAAGGAGTAGACGTTAAATTACAGACGCATTTATCATTTTGTATTGCAGGTCATACTTTTCACTCAAATTTTTGGATTGTTCCTTTATTGACAACAGACGTTATTTTAGGTACTAATTTTCTCGTACAACACGACGCAGTGGTTGATTTTCAAAATTCCTACTTAATGCTAAAGGATGAAAATGTACAATTGGCTTTAGAATTTCAGCACTCCTTATCTGCGGAAGAACAGACAATTAACCGCACAGAGGTCATTTCTGTATCTCGTAACATAGACTGTAATCCCACATTGTTCACGAATACGTATGTACATAACTATAATACTCCAGACGAAGCTGACTACGACGTAATACAGATGTTTTCTGATAAGGTTAAAGAAAGCAGTGCAAATACAGACGACGAACGCACGCAGCTACACGAAATTCTTTTACAGCAAGCTCCAGTTTTCGACAACATTCCTGGTACTATGTGCGGCTTTATGTATGAATTTCAAGTGAAACAGCACGACACATTTAAAGCAAAGCATTATCCCATTCCATATATCCACAGAGAACAAGTTAAAAAAGAATGGCAGGATATGCTTGACCAAGGAATTATTGAACCAGCAGTTAGTCCGTACATAAACCCGCTACATATTGTTAAGAAAAAAGATGGCTCACTTCGCCTTGTACTTGTTTCACGTCACATTAATGACATTATTATTAATGAAACAGATCGACCACAGACACTAGAGGAACTTCTACAGAAATTTCACGGTACTGCTATTTATTCTACACTAGATTTGAAATCGGGATTTTGGCAAATTCAACTTCATCCGAATTGCAGAAAATACACAGCATTTCTTTATTTTGGCGACTGTTTTCAATTTTGCAAATTACCGTTCGGCTTAACTATTTCTTCTGCAGCTTTTATTCGCGGTTTGAACACAATACTCCCGACGGAACTTAAGGACAGAATCACGACGTACGTAGACGACATTCTTATCGCAGAAGCTAACTGGTCTGAACACAATATGATCCTTGAACAACTGTTGCAAACTTTTCATGCTCAAGGACTCACAGTTAATCTCAGTAAATCGCACTTTGGCAAAACTTCCATAAAATTTCTTGGACACGTAATTTCAGCAGAAGGCATTAGCGCCAGATCCGGAAAAACTTCAAGCTCTACGTGACATTACTGTTCCTACGACGAAGAAGCAATTACGCAGTTTTTTGGGTTTAATTAATTTTTTTCGTAAATTTATTCATAACTCCGCTTTAGACACGCCTAGATTATGCCAATTAACAGGTAAAAACAGTATTTGGTCATGGGATAAGCAAGCACATTCTGAATTTGTGAACCTGAAACATGCTTTGTTGAATGCTCCACTTTTATCCCACCCAGATCTTACTAGAAATTTTTCCATTGCCACCGACGGTTCCAATACCGCTTTAGGCGTACACATTTTCCAGGAAATAGAAGAAGATGGGTCTACAGTAATTAAAAACATCGCATTTGCAAGCCGCATTCTGTCACTTGCTGAACGAAATTATTCCGTTACAGAATTGGAAACAGTATGTGTTGTATGGGCTTTTACGAGATTTCGGCACTTTCTTTATGGCAGACACACCACCGTTTACACAGACCACAGAGCGATACAATTTTTACTTTCGGCTAAATTCACTCACGACAGATTAAGCAGATGGAAACTTTATTTACAGGAATTTAATTTTACAATAGTTCACATTCCCGGCACACAAAATGTAATAGCAGACGCACTATCGCGTTCTCTGAGTAACAATCAGCAAGACGTAGCAACCAACTTCTGCAAAGCAAATTTCAGTGTCATGTACATTCAACAAGTTGCATTTGAAAACTTTATTTCGTCGTCATTACAGGACATAGCACAAGAACAAAATAAAGACAACGTGTGGAAAGAAATTAAACACCTTTGGCAAGATAGGAATAATGTCACGATTAGAAACCATTACACTGTACGCAATGACATTCTGTTTCGCCGCTCTCATCCTGACACCAACAACTGGTTGTTATGCATTCCTGACGAACTGGTTAACAAATTAATCTGGTACACTCATTTAAGTTACGCACATTACGGAGCAAGAAAATGTTTTCTTATACTGAGACAGAACTGTTATTTTACCAACATGGAGAAACGTATACGACGAGTTTTAGCGTCTTGTAAAATTTGCCAGAAAGCTAAGCCAGACACCACTTCACATATTCCTCCATTATATCCCATTGTACCTGTTAAATTAAGACACATGGCCGCTGTAGACATTTTTGGTCCAATTCCGAGAACTAACAGAGGTTTTTGCTACGTGTTTGTCGCTGTTGAGCTCACTTCAAAATTTGTTGCTTTCACTCCGTTACGCAAAGCTACTGCTAAAACTGTTTCGAAAGCATTTGTAAAACATTTTCTATTTCATGTAGGGCATGTGATGAAAGTAATTTCTGACAATGGATCACAATTTCGTTCTGCTACATGGACACGTATGTTACGAGCTAGAAACATTTCTCCGATTTATATATCCAAGTACCATGCTTCTTCGAACCCCTGTGATAGATTAATGAAAGAAATTGGCAAGCTGTGTAGAATATACTGCCACAAAAGACATATTGATTGGGACACACACATATTCTCATTCCAAGATGTAATTAATTCCATTCCAAATGAATCCACTATGCAATCTCCGTCTGTTATACTGAAAAACGTTGAACCACCAAACAAAATTAAATCATTAGTAAACTTCCCTACCTGTCGTCGACTAAGACACCACGAAATAATTAACATTGCGCTGAACAACATCAAACGTGCCGCAGAGCGCCGGAGAAGACAGCAAAAACAGGTTTGTACACGCCGAGACTTTCACATTGGACAGAAGATATTAGTACGTACACACTATTTATCCAGCAGAATAAAAGGTAAGTGCAGTAAATTTGAACTTCTATACGCAGGTCCATATCGGATTCGCAGCATCCCTCACCCCAATGTTGTACACGTCGAAACTTTGAGAACCAGAAAATCGAAAGGCAACCACCATTGGTCAAATATTAAACCCTTTATAGAATGAAGACACTTTATGATTCAACACACTATGATGCCATTTACTAATTTTTTTATGACCACTTATGCAATTATATTCACATGACTAATTACTGATGATTATCGTATTTTTTCTTGGCAAGTGCCCGGCAAGGTAAGGTTAGCAGGTCGCTCTTCTTGTCGTTACACATCAGACCGTGCACATTTTCCATTTTTTTTTTTTGTGTGTATGATTGTATTCCAGTTTTGTTTGTATGCACTGTGAAATAGTTAAGATATAACACACACCAGTTGACTTTGACATTTCTGTTGCCCTATGACATCTCAAGATCGTGACTGTTTTACATTTTTTGCCGCTGCATTGTGATATTCTCTGTTCATTTTGCCTTTGAACACTGTCTATGCTTTTGACATATTACGTTTTCTGTCATGTTATGCTGTATGCTTAATTATGTCACCATAAACCAGTCATTATTTAATGAGTATATGATTTAAATGTAAGACATTAATCTCTGTTCATCAATTTCAGAAAGAAACGATGCGTGTAAGAAATAAATTCAACAGAAATGGGAATTTCACCTACGGAATGATCGAAAGAAGATGCTATAACGTTATGAGGAAGAGCAAATGGATCAGGATTAACAAGCATTAACAAGAATATACTATACTCATCGTAGAATAGCAGTCTTAACTAATTTTTTCTTTCAGAATACAAGGTGATTGATGCAGGCTGTCAGACAGAACTACACATCTTAGTTTTAGTGATGAAATATGCTAGAGATAAGGAATAGTTGTGTAATGAGTAATGAAGTGATTTTTTTTGCAGATGATAATGAATGCTGATGAATAATGATGAAGAATATGCTACTATGAATAATGAAGTTTTTCTTTACAGGTGATGATGATAATGAAGTTTTTGATGAGATGTATAATGAAGTTTTTTTCTTTGCAGATGAGGATAACGTTGAAGTTATGTTTATGCTATGTAGTTATTTAAGTATTTGTTGCAGTTCGTTTTGACAGCAGGTGTTATATTGCATAATATAATGACTGAAGGTTTTGGAAAGGACAGCTAAGGAACACATTTTTTATACACATTTCACTACCTGTTAATTCGAAGTTCACTACTTTTCAGCATAAAATGGATTTCTCTTTTCAGCTTAATAATCCATTTTTATATATTTTGCAGGAGAAATTATTTATGAGATTAATGTGCTATAAGCATTTGTTCATTAAATCTATGAATGTGGTTACATATATTCTACTTGTTTCATAATCTTGCCACAGCTGACTTATAACGGATGACGTTACACATTTTCATTTATACCAACAACCCAGAAACAAATTCTTCTCTCTTGCTTTCCCCTATAATTACCTGACGCAGTGGATTGCTAACAAAAAATTTATTAACAGACCCAAATAATGATACCAGTTTAAGAGAGTTCTGAGTAATGCTGATCAGCAATGAATAATATGTCACTTGGAAAATGATTAATTAATTATGCTATGCTTTGTAATTGGAAAAGAATGCGATTGTTTTATAATGCTTTGTAATTAGAAGAAGGCTAATGATTCTTAATTATGTTTTGTAATTGGAAAAGAATGTGATTGTTTAATAATGCTTTGTAATTAGAAGAAGGCTAATGATTCTTAATTATGCTTTGTAACTGGAAAAGAATGTGATTGTTTAATAATGCTTTGTAATTAGGAAAAAGCTAATGATTATTACTATATTGGAATGACAAATGATTAATTAACTATGCTACACTTTGTAACTGGAAAAGAATGCGATTGTTTAATAATGCTTTGTAATTAGGAGAAGGCTAATGATACTTACTATATTGAAATGACAAATGATTAATTATGCTTTGTAACTGGAAAAGAATGTGATTGTTTCATAATGCTTTGTAATTAGGAGAAGGCTAATGATTAATACTATATTGGAATGACAAATGTTTAATTAACTATGCTGTATTTTGTAACTGGAAAAGAATGCGATTGTTTAATAATGCTTTGTAATTAGGAGATTATGCTTTGTAACTGGAAAATAATGTGATTGTTTAATAATGCTTTGTAATTAGGAGAAGGCTAATGATTAATGCTATATTGGAATGACAAATGGTTAATTAACTATGCTATACTTTGTAACTGGAAAAGAATGCGATTATTTAATAATGCTTTGTAACTAGGAAAAGAAGGCTACTGATTCTATGTAAAACAATTAATGAACATTTTTCTGTAATACTACGTACATGGTACAGAAATGTTCAATAACTGGGCTATGAATGCCGCAAACTACTAATGTAATGGCTAATGAAGACTATTATGTGACTTAATGTCCTACCACTACTGACCTAACTACCCTGGATTACTGCAATATCCATTTTGTCCTGTCTATCCTAGTGATCATGGAGCACTATATTTGGTTTTGCACTAATTCTACGTTGGTGTGCGTTGTTAGAGCGTGGTGTTGACACAACATGCTGTCCACCACCGTGAGCGAGGAAGACGTTATTATGGTCCCACTGTTTGGTGTACCTAATGTACTGCCAAAATGAAAACATGGAATATTACTACGACAGTTCAGTGTCTTGGCTACGCTGATAAATTCTGATGGGAAAAGAACTTCAAATTGTGTCACTTGGTGTTGTACTTCTGTGGAAAGATATGGACTTTCAGAACAGCTGTGTGCAATCTAAAGTGCTACAACCATGATGCAATCCTTCCCTTTCCTATCCTAATAGTGAAAATCTTTTTTGCTAACACCATTGATGTTCATGGGTTATACATTTTTTTTCGATTTGCTGAACTCCAGTGCGAGTACACTTATGTCACTTGTCGACATGATATTTTTGCCATTATGTTTGTTTGTTGTGAAAATGCTAAAGACATTTTTTCGATTTGTTCTGAAGTACAGTATATGTGCACTCTTGTCTTTTATATTGTATATACATTTTTATTTTGATGATATGTTCTGAACTACAGTGCATGTGCACTTATGTTATGTGTTAACATGTTTTCTACTGAACTTCAGTGCCTGTGCACTTTTCTCATTTTTCAATATGATTTGTACTCATTCTGTATGTTCAATACTTCAGTGCGTATGCACTTATGTCATTTGTTACTCATTGTATATACATTTCGTCATTTGCTGATATGTTCTGAACTGCAGTGCATGTGCACTCATGTCACTTGTCAACATGATTTTTTGCCATTCTGTTTATTTGTTCTGAAAATGCTAAAGAATTTTTTCAGTGCGTGTGCACTTTGTTATCTGTCAAATAATTTGTATATACAGTTTTCTGATTTGCTACTATGTTTTGTACTCATATCTTGTCTTTGTCTGAAATGTTTTGTACTCGGTGTATGTACACAACATTTAATTCATGTATCTAAATATTCTGTAAATTGTACAAGTTGATTAATTAAAGAAAAAATTTTGCTGTGCTTGGCAAGTCCAAATGACTCACCATTGCTGCCAAATTTTTCCCCCCCCAGTGGAGGGTTATGAAACACGTATGTTGTGTGGCGGAGATGGCGAGGCATTGCAGAGTCTCTGACCAGAGAGCCATTTATCGTGGCTAGCCTGCGCTTGACTGCGCGAGAGTTGCGAGCGGTACTCTGTGAGTAGTAGTCGTGCAGTACAGTTGCGAGCAGTCTGTGGGCAGTCTGTGAGCAGTGCAGTCTGTCGGTAGCAGTAGGCCAGAGTAGTCGGTCCGCAGTAGTAGTCGAGTACAGTTGTGTGTGAGGAGTCGGCGGGCGTCGACATGGCACTCTGGTCAAGATTCAGGACGAGGTATATTATTTTTTAAACAAGGTAATGAATCAGCAATGCACTTAGCTAATAATGTAAATTAACTGTAACTAATTTGTGCAACAATCGCACCAATAATAATATTGGTTTTCAAAGCAATTTTTAACAAAGAATCCTTTAATAAAAAAAAAATATTCCCTTGTTATTCCTTAAAGAAAAGTTTCCCTTAAATTCAAAATTTTTGCAAGCAATTTCCTCCAAGCTATGGCAAAAATAATAAGAGCAGATGCAGCTTTACTAAGGTAAGAATTTTAGTTTAATTAAGGAACAGGGCCTAAGATCGACATTTCGATCTGTTTGTGTTTTCATTGTCACTGAGATTTTATTGTCACTCAATTGACTTTCATTTTTTTGTGAGGAACTTATACTTGGGTCAGATTGCTAATTTTTATTTAATTGTCATTGTCAGTAGATTTCATTGCGGGAGGTTACACTTGGCTCCCAATTATTATTACATATTTAAAATATTTCTCTGGGGAGGTTACACACTTCAGACCACTACCCTCCATCAATGCTAACTTCTCTCATGTAACATCCATCAGTGCTGGCTGATCACCTCCAACCGCACAACAGTACTTCCATCACTTCTGGCGACTAACTTCCAACCGCTCAGCACTATTGGCGATTAACTTCCAACAACGAGTCCAACCAGCCAGAGTCTCTTACGAAGAAAGCGCCGTCGGAGATCCAATGCAAAGTTCTACACAGCGCTGCCAACACAGAAGCAGCCCACTTACTACCTTCTGGTCTATACAGTAGCAGTTCTTTCTATTTATGATCGAAGTTTCATCCAGCTATGTTACTTGGCAGTTTAACAGCTTGCGAAGGTTACTTTCGTCCTTAAACTTTGCGCATATGTGTATATTGTCTACGAAGCAAAACTGTTTTTTATATTCAAATATGAATGAATCAGCAGGGTGACAAAAGTGTTTAGATTATCAAATAGCAACACGAAGCAAAAACACCGATAAAGGCCTGTAAACGCGCGACAATATTAAGAACGTCCAAAATTATCGTTGTTGAATGCCTTCTATCTGCGATGCAAACAATAGCTTCTCTACTAGTTAGTTCAGGATCGCCGGCCGCGGTGGCCGAGCGGTTCTAGGCGCTTCAGTCCGGAACCGCGCGACTGCTGCAGTTGTAGGTTCGAATCTTGCCTCGGGCATGGATGTGTGTGATGTCCTTAGGTTAGTAAGGTTCAAGTAGTTCTAAGTTCTAGAGGACTGATGACCTCAGATGTGAAGCCCCATAGTGCTCAGAGCCATTTGAACCATTTGAAGTACAGGATCTTGTCACAGCTTAACACACACGATCCAGTCACATTAATGTTCAGCATAAACGTACGATAAACACTCATAGATGTCGGGTGGCAGCACTGGCAGTGGAGGATACATAAAGCCAGTTGTGGGCACGCGGGAAACAGTGCAATAGTTGTCGTGACGCGGAAACGGAGCGATCTATCTGACGTCCAAACTGGTATGATCCGTGGCTGTTGGTCCTAGGGTGAAATCATTTCCGAAACGGCTAAGTGTGTAAATCGCCCACATGCCACACTGATTAAAGTGCATCGTGCACGGTAAAATGGTGGTATCCAAAACAGGCGCCGAGACGACTTTGGTGTACCGTGGGCTATAGATGACAGGGGGGAACGACGGCTGTGGACATTACGGGCAGATAGACGCAACGCTGTTGAGCAACTGACCGTCCACATGAATCAAGGGGCTACCAACAGTGTCTTCTCAACGACAGTTCATCGAACTTCGCTGCGTAAGAGTTCCGCAGCAGGCGTCTGACCCATGCACCCTAACTGTCTGCTATTCATCGGCGACGAAGGTTGGAATTTACAAGCCAGTACCTTAGCTGGGCGTCCACTGGACGACAATAGGTGTGTAACGTCGCGAGTCAGTACGCAATAGCATTTATTGCTCTACTTCGCAGTAGGGCTTGTAGCTTTGGAGCCGTTGGCGGTGATAGAAACAGCCGCTTGTATCTGTAAGTAGGCTGTTTAGGTTTTTATGTTGGTAACGCCACATAGTGCTCTTCATGAAAATCACTGACTGTGCTGTATGCAGTCTGTGGCTGATATGCATTGTTGGAATATTTGCTATTGTAGTGTTGGGAAGCTGGATGTGAACAGCGCGTACCGTTGCGCAGCAGTGGTAGATGTGGGGAGAGAGATGGCAGAATTTTGGGAGCGAACCATCTGGATGTGTGTCCGCCAGAAAAAGGAATTTTGTAAGACCGAATGTCATGAACTGAAGGCAGCCAGCCGGAGTGGCCGAGCGGTTCTAGGCGCTACAGTCTGAATCCGAACAACCGCTACGGTCGCAGATTCGAATCCTGCGTCGGGCGTGGATGTGTGTGATGTCCTTAGGTTAGTTAAGCTTCAGTAGTTCTATTAAGTCCATAGTGCTCAGATCCATTTGAACCATTTTGAACTATTAAGGTAAATAAATTGTTTGTTGTCCATCAAAATCTTTCGTTTGCTAACTATGCCTATCAGTAGTTAATGCCTTCTGTAGCTAGAATCTTTTATTTTGCTGGCAGTAGTTTGAGTAACGAAGATTTTTGTGAGGTAAGTGATTCATGAAAGGTGTAGGTTAATGTTAGTCAGGACCATTATTTTGTAGGGATTATTGAAAGTCAGATTGCGTCGCGCAAAAAAAAAACAAAAAAACAAAAAAAAATTGTCAGTTTACTGTTGATCAGAATAAGGAAAGAGAGAAATGTCTGATTATTCAGTTTTACTCAGCTGTTTGAAAATCAAATAACGTAAGAGGTTTACCAGCACAGTCATTCCTAATTTTTCAAAGGGGATGTTTCATATCTTAGCATGACTCCTTCGCACCTGTCGCTAGCCTAGCCGTGGGAAGCGGTACCTGCGTCAATTCGAGCGACAGAATATTGTAGCCTCTAAGAATCTATATAAACTATATTAAATATTGTTCAATTTAGTTAAAAGTCAATATGCTGCCCTTTGTTATTAAAAAGAAGATTGTGTGAAAATCTCAGCTTTCTAGCTGGCATACTTTCAGAGTTGGAGAAAATTACCTAAAACACCTCAAACCGACACTTGTAAGATTAACGTCGGTTAGGATTCATGACAATTGGCCTTTTACTATCATTTGGAATCATTACTGAAGTCCACAAAATGTTAGGTCAATTTGTGTGAATTTTCATAATTAAAAACGTTACTATTTTTCAATTTCGTAATATAAAACTCAGAAGAAATCAGTATTTATTTAATGTGTTGTTGTGTGAGTAAATGAGAATGAGTGAGAGTGTGTATGTGGGACAGACGAAAAAGTTCAATATTATCTCATGTTAAACATTACGTAACGATGTCATGGGAAAGTGTCAAGCAAGCAAGTTGCAAAGAAAAATTTCCCCACCGTGCTGATGATGTATGTCTAAGGGTATTTGCTTTTGTAAGAAAGCCAGAATAGCCGCTTACAGAGTAATAGTTTTCTACAGTTATTTCAAGATTAGTTTTCTTTTCATTTGCTTTTGTTAAACATTTTGTTAATATTTGCATGATGAAGTGAAGTAAATGCATCTGTGAATGTTGATTGGCGTTAGGCAGTTTTAGCACGAGAAAGAAATCTGAGGATTGTTTGGATTGGCTGGTCATTTCGAACAACCAATTAGCGTTAAGCATTTCCCGCGCACTGCAGGTAGTTATAGGCCCTTAAAGGGACGGCAATGAGGCAGTCGTTGGCTAGCTATCGAACGTGCAGTTCATGTTGGACGTGTCCGTCTACATTATGAGTAAAATGAAGAAGTTACTGGTTCCTCGAGTTCGGATTGTACTGCCGTGAAAGCAGTTGCATTTACGGACAGATTTTGTATATTTGAGCGTCGTGAAGCGTTTTGTTGGAAAGATAAACGCGTGTGAACATTTGGCCTTTGTAAAATTCCGTGTAGCATATTTCATATTCGTCTATAGAATATTCGGCGAGCTATTTCTTTATCAGAAATCCACTGAAAATGGACCGAAAGTGAAAATCATAAAATGTAGCAGAGTATTGACTATAGATCGCGTAACAATTCGGATTGGACTTGAGTACACAACTGGCCATTAAAACTGTTACACCAAGAATAAATGCAGATGACAAACGGATATTCAGTGGGCAAATATATTATACTAGAACTGACTTGTGATTACATTTTCACGCAGTTTCGGTGCATAGATCCTGAGAAATCAGTACACAGAACAACCACCTCTGGTCGTAATAACGGCGTTGATACGCCTGGGCATTGAGTCAAACAGAGCTTGGATGGCGTGTACAGGTACAGCTGCCCATGCAGCTTCAACACGATACCACAGTTCATCAAGAGTAGTTTCTGGCGTATTGTGACGAGCCAGTTGCTCGGCCACCATTGACCAGACGTTTTCAATTGATGAGAGATCTGGAGAATGAGTTGGCCAGGGCAGCAGTCGAACATTTTCTGTATCCAGAAACGCCCGTACAGGATCTGCAACATGCAGTCGTGCATTATCCTGTTGAAATGTAGGGTTCCGCAGGAATCGAATGAAGGGTAGAGCTACGGGTCGTAACACATCTGAAATGTAACGTCCCCTCTTCAGAGTCCCGTCAATGCGAACAAGAGGTGACAGAGACGTGTAGCCAATGGCACCCCATGCCATCACGCCGGGTGACGAATACACGCTTCTAATATGCGTTCACCGCGATGTCGCCAAACTCGGATGCGACCATCATGATGCTGTAAACAGAACCTGGATTCATCCGAAAAAATGACGTTTTGCCATTCGTGCACCCAGGTTCGTCGTTGAGTACACCATCGCAGGCGGTCTAGTCTGTGATGCAGTGTCAAGGGTAACCGCAGCCGTGGTCTCCGAGCTGATAGTCCATGCTGCTGCAAACGTCGTCGAACTGTTCGTGCGGATGGTTGTTGTCTTGCAAACGTCCCCATCTGTTGACTCAGGGATCAAGACGCGGCTGCACGATCCGTTACTGCCATGCGGATAAGATGCCTGTCATCTCGACTGCTAGTGATACGAGGCTGTTGGCATCCAGCAAGGCGTTCCGTATTACCCTCGTGAACCCACCGATTCCATATTCTGCTAAAAGTCATTGGATCTCGACCTACGCGAGCAGCAATGTCGCGATACGATAAACCCCTATCGCGATAGGGTGCAATCCGACCTTTATAAAAGTCGGAAACGTGATGGTACGCATTTCTCCTCCTTAGACGAGGCATCACAACAACATTTCACCAGGCAACGCCCGTCAACTGCTGTTTGTGTAGGAGAAATAGGTTGGAAACTTTCCTCATGTCAGCACGTTGTAAGTGTCGCCACCGGTGCCAACCTTGTGTGAATGCTCTGAAAAGCTAATCATCTGCACATCACAGCATCTTCTGCCTGTTGGTTAAATTTCGCGTCTGTAGGACGTCATCTTCGTTGTGTAGCAATTTTAATGGCCAGTAGTGTACATTTCTGGCTACTTAGCGTGTGTACTGGGTTGCATGAACTGTGAGCTGAGGACAGTGATGTTATTCGTTATTTAAATTCGGGCTAGTGGCAAGTGTTTAATTTTGAACCTAAAGAAATAAAAGAACTCGCTGCAGAATTTTGTCATTTTTCGAAAGAGATGAAGCAATCGCTTTCCACCCGAAAATTGTGTTATAAGATATTACAGGATAGCTTGCCGCCAGAGTTTACACGGACTTTGCAAACGTAAGTATCGACGGTGTTTTTCTTCAATGCTGCTTTTAACGTCGTCTGAACACTATCTACAAGTGCAGAGAAACGGGCAGGTGATCCGACGCCATACTGAGGTAGGTTGAACTTTTGTAGTGCACAGTACGAAGAGCAACTTGTAACCCGCCACACGGCAGATGGTCTATTCAGATGAATCATGCTTTACCCTGCATCAGACAGATCGCCGTTGGTGTGCATAACGTGACAGGTCTGATAGCAAACACCCTGCAACAATCGTCCGAAGGGTTCGAGCTGGAGGGAATTACCTGGTGATCTCGGCATTCTGAAAGGTGAAATGGATCAACACAGGTATGTCTCTGTCCTTGGGGACAATGTCTACCCCTCCATGCAGTTTGTTTCTCCTCGGAATGATAGAATGTACCACCAGGACAACGCAACTTGCTTAACAGCTCGCAGTGTACGTGCGCGGTTGGAAGTGCACGAGGATGAGTGTAACGCCCTTCTCTGGCCACTAATCTGTCAGGATTTAAAGCCAACGAGAATCCGTCGAATCAACGCGATCGGGTTGCAGACGCCATGGATTCTCAATGGAGAAAACTAGCACAGCTGGCCACGGCATGTTGTCGGCATGGCTCCACATCCCTGTCCATGCCTTTTAGAACATCATTGACTCTTTTCCCGCTCGTCTCGCACCGATCCCCACTGCAAAAAATGGTTGGTTATTCAGGTTTCTGACAGGACAGTGTATTTTCCACACCAGTTGAGGAGTTATTGCTGAGACTGTGACGGAACATTTCGCTCATACAGCCGCTACCGTCAGAAACCCACCGTTCCGTCAACGTTGAGCATTCGCTGAGGGGACGCTGTTGACTTTTACCATCGATGAAGTGTACAGCTGCCGTTTCTCAGTTCAAGACCTGGACTCTGCTCTGCTTTTGGCACGTGATCGTCATTGGGTCGCGACGGCATTCATTACAGCGTGATGCATCAGCTGAAGGGAACGCCAAGAAATAAGATACCGTGCCGTACTCTCACCGAAAATTACGCCACGCAGCTGTAACTGAATTTCACCTGTTGAACCACGCGGCTCCTACGGTCGCAGCTTTGAATCCTGCCTCGGGCATGGATGTGTGTGATGTCCTTCGGTTAGTTAGGTTTAAGTAGTTCTAAGTCTAGGACATTGATGACCTCAGATGTTAAGTCCCATAGTGCTTAGAGCCATTTCAACCATCACCTGTTGAAACGGAGAAAGCGAAATGCCTTTTGTTGCTGTGTCATCGCCATCTCTACAGGCCGGACATAGGGCAATGAACGTGTTAGCGAGCGAGCGATCGAGGTAAGTATCTGCAGTTGGAGTCTCAACCACGCGTACCGACAACTGGCAACTGACGCTAAGGTAAACTTTAAGTTCCGATGCGTAAGTTAACATTTATCCTAAATTTCTTTCTGCATTGATGTGGAACACCGGGTCCAATCTGATGGTAATGTCGCCCTGAGGCGTAAATGTTATTTTCTGAGCTGTAAAAACAAAAGGGTTCAATAGTGTATCTGTCAGGAAGCTACATTATTTTCAGAAAAAAATGGTTCAAATGGCTCTGAGCACTATGGGACTTAACATCTGAGGTCATCAGTCCCCTAGAATGCAGAACGACTTAAACCCAACTAACCTAAGGACATCACACACATCCATGTCCGAGGCAGGATTCGAACCTGCGACCGTAGCGACTGAAGCGCCTACAACCGCTCGGCCACACCGGCCAGCGCCCTAATGTTGATGTGTTGATGATGGTTGGGTAAAGTGGGGTGCGGAGGGCGGACATTTACTATTATGTATCCCTCAAGGCATACATAAACTATCTAAAGAAAATGTACGACGTGAATTTTTCAGTGGTAATGATTCGAGCCGTGGGATACATCACACTGACGACAGCAGGAGTATAGTAATAACATGGAGCTATAAATTTTTCCTGTTAATGGTAACGTTAAAAGTTCTACTGCGTCGGTGAATATTAAAGTACCTGACAGTGCAAAATCTTGAAATAATAGGTGCAGATGTCGTAGTTGGAGCGCGAAAAATCTTCGTGACGAAGGATTGTGACAGTAACCCGTTGCAATGCAACAATTGACTTGTATGGTAATAGCGATTGTAATTGTACTTTCCAAAGAACATTAGACTGGAGGGTCGACTTGTGAAAAGGAGAAGGCACATTCGACAGCGCGCTAATATCCTGTGATCGTGGCGTCACCAAACCGACCACTTCCAAAGGGCTTATCTGAAATTATACAACAACGTTTACATTTAGGATTGCAGTGATTGCGGTAATGCGTAAGACAGAATACATTCCAAAATATCTGGTACATTAACAAAATAAATATAGGACCTTTCCTCTGTGCGTCCAATCGAGAGAGCTAATCAGCAGCGAAATGCAAGAGTTGAAACAAGAGTAAGTCGTAGACAAATTTTTTGAAAACAGGTGACTCACGAATTTTACAGGGATTATTTAGTATATACTTTCTACACAATGAGTACATCTCTGACTTTCAATTACACACGGTGATTCGAAACGAAAAGGACAAAAAGAAAGTATATCTGTGACTATATTAATGACTTTATTTCAGAAATACGCATGTAGACTGAAATGTTACCTTGGTCATTTCCGACATTCATAGATGTTCGATGGGGGCTCCCTTTGTGGCGTGGCATGTGTCTATCCAGTGCTGCACTTCCTGATAAACCCGTTAAAACGTGGCCCGATCAATGGAGTTTACTGCGGCTACTATCTGGTGCCTTAACTGCTGTAATTTTTGTAGAATTGGGGTGTGTACACCATCGCCAAATGAACAAAAATCTACTGGTGTAAGGTCGGGCGACATGGATGGCCACAACACGAACGGCACATCACTCTACCCAGAACGACCAGGCGTTAACTACGTACGAGGTGATGCCCATTTGGTGTAGATCCGCCTTTTGCAAAATAAAACCAAGTATCTCTTATGCTATCTGAGACAACAACTAAAGATAAAGCATATCGAGATAGGTTACGCCTATAACGCATGATTCTGCGAAGAAGAAAGGATCAAGGGGACTGCCGTTCGTTCTGGTGCATAAAACGTTAGGCATGTTACAGGCAGACATGTGACTTTTGTTTTACCCATATTCTCAAATTATGCTTGTTCACTTTGCCAGTTAAGTGAAATGTGGCTTCGTCAGAGTACACAAGAATGTTTGCACAAACTGTATACGTATTTCCATCCTTGAAATTCTGTGCATTACTGTCTCCCTTTTGTTTTATCAGCTGGTTTGTATCCTGTAATCCTTGAATTGAATGGAGGACGCTTGCACAGCATACGACAGGTTGGTAACTGCCCTGCATTCATTCTCTGCTGGCACGATACGTGGATTTTCAGGGCTTTCTTTTGTAGACTTTACAAAAGTTTTCCACCACTTCAGTCTCGACAGAAGGCCATCCTGAATTGTTCTTTCCGCATACGCATCCTGTTTCCTCGAATTGCAATTTTGTCATGCTATGGTGCCACTTCACGAAACTTGGTCGGAAAGTTACTTTGAACAACGATTGTTGATTATGTTTTTGCATATTCAGTGACAGAATACTTCTTTTCTATCGCAGATGGCACCATTTCAATTCTAACGCCAGCGATGAGCAACAACTGTGACTTTCCAAAGTTTCATTGTTGCCAACCTAAACTGTGAGACTTAGCCTTTCAGTTGCATTTCTGAAATAAGGTCATTTCTGACTAAAGTTGAGTACTTTCTTTTTGCCCCATTCGTTTTGAACTGCACTGTATTATAACGATTCGTTACAATATCCAATACAAGTTTGCACGCAGTGGTGGGGTAATGGTCTCCCACGTAAATCTACCTAAGGGATGGGCTTCGCTTTTGATCGCCTTAAAGAGACGCATATTTTCTTATACGTACCTGTACCACCGTTAAGGGAATGAAACACTCTCTTGAAAAAATTCAGTTTAATATTTCTGAATGAATACCCTCGTAAACGTAAGACATTTTGAAAGAAGCGTCAAATAAAAGCTCTATAGTTTTTAATGTACGCTGCAACAGTGAACCTAGATCTGTCGAAAAACTCATTGAGCCGTGCTC
Organism: Schistocerca americana; assembly: GCF_021461395.2. Taxonomy (NCBI): domain Eukaryota; kingdom Metazoa; phylum Arthropoda; class Insecta; order Orthoptera; family Acrididae; genus Schistocerca; species Schistocerca americana. The sequence continues at coordinate 246,013,762 of NC_060124.1, read as the reverse complement.
TCTCCCAACTATGCGTTGTCGTGAACTTCGCTGTCTATCTGTGTTTGGTTTCCCGCCCTTGTCGCGGCTACGTCGTGGTTCTTCTTCCTTCTACGTGTGGCAGCGGTGATGTGTATCGATATTTGCGCCCTGTACCATCTTTGGTTTGGTGCATTTAGTTTCCGGCAAAGGGGTCTGTAGTGAGTCGGTCGGTTGTTGCGGACGAGGGAAGTTATGTCCGCGCGATGCAGTCGGCTGGGGCCGCTGGCAGCCCCTGCGCGGTGTCGGAGCGTGTGTGGAGCTGTCCGATCGCTACGAGCTTAGTGGTTGACCGACCCAGGACGTCAAAGTTGACTAGTGGTTTCAACTACCCAAGCCTCGTCTATTCATGTTGTGGTGGTTCGCTTCAGTGGTTTGCTGTTGGGGAGGTTTTCCGGGGAGCAACACTGGTTCTGCTGCGGAGATTTAGCCGCCATGCAGTGCAGTTAACTATTTTGGTCGACTACGAAATGAGTGCACCAGTGGAATTTTCTGCTTACTTGCCGTCGCCACTAACGTAATTTCAGGCAGAGTCCTTTCCTCACCTGTTGTCGCTGTCCAACATGGTGTGTAATTTTGACTGCTAATACGTACTCCATTGTGGATTATCACGTTTGTAACATTGCTGGGTGGGGTTCTCTTGACGGGAAGCAAGTCGTTTTGTTGGTCGGTCCATGGCTGTCTCCTGGTCGGGTTCCGACGGAACAAGTATAGTTGGCCTCACCACCTGTCTCACCTAAGTGAACGAGGGCAGACCGGCCTCCCTGGAGGCTTTCTAAGTGCCACCGGTGTTATATTATCTATTGTCAGCTATTTTAAATTTTAGGCTAATGGTTATTTGTTTTGTTTTCTTAAAATTTTGCAAAATTAATTTTAAAAATTATCTTTCAAGCTTAAACACTGTAGCCTTCGGCTTTTAAAGTTTATGGTAATATATTTTAAAATTTTGAAGTTACATTGTGGCCCTCAGCCATTGGTATTGCATATGTTGTCTTTAAATTATTTTATTGCTAGCTTAATTGGATTTTATCTTGTTGAGCCGGCTGGAGTGGCCGAGCGGCTAAAGGCGCTACAGTCTGGAACCGCACGACCGCTACGGTCGCAGGTTCGAATCCTGCCTCGGGCATGGATGTGTGTGATGTCCTTAGGTTAGTTAGGTTTAAGTAGTTCTAAGTTCTAGGGGACTTATGACCACAGCAGTTGAGTCCCATAGTGCTCAGAGCCATTTGAACCATTTATCTTGTTGATTTTTAAGATTTCTTGTTTTTAAACATGCCGGCCATCTGCCTTTAAATGTCTATGGTAATATATTCTGAAGTCTTGAAATTTAATTGTGGCCCTCAGCCATTTGTGTTGCACCTTGCATATGTTGCTTTTTTGGGTTTTAAATTATTTTATTGCTACCTCAATTGAATTTTGATATTTTCAGGATATCTTGTTGGCCTTCTGCCTTTAAAGGTCTATGGTAATATATTGAAACACGTATGTTGTGTGGCGGCGATGGCGAGGCATTGCAGAGTCTCTGACCAGAGAGCTATTTGTCGTTCCTAGTCTGCGCTTGACCGCGCGAGTGTTGCGAGCAGTCTGTCAGTAGCAGTTGCGAGCAGCTGTCTGTCGATAGCAGTAGGCCAGTGTAGTCTGTCGGTAGCAGTAGGCCAGTGCAGTCTGTGGGTACTCTGTCGGTAGCAGTAGTCGAGTTCAGTTGCTAATGGCAGTCTGTTAGCACTAGTAGTCGAGTACGGTCGCGAGCGGGACGCAGTCGCAGGCGTCGACATGGGTCTCCGGTCAAGATGCTGAATGAGGTATATTGTTAATTAAGGTAACCAAGCTGCATTGCGCACATCAGATAATGTAAAGTTTATTTATTGTAATTAATTTTCAACAAGTGCCCCAATAATAATTTTGATTTCAAAGCAAATTTTAATAAAAGAACCATTTAATTGAACGAACGATCTCGTTCCATTTCCTTTAAAGAAAAGTTTCAGTTAAATTTCAAAAAATGAAATAAAAAATAATACTTGCAATGCATTTCCTCCAAGCCGCGGCCAACAATAAGAGCAGAAATTTGACATGCAGTTTGAATGAGGTAAGAAATTAATTCTGATTTTTTGCACAGGGCCTAAGACTGATATCTCGGTCTAATTGAGTTTACATTGTCACTGAAGTTTCATTAGCATTGAATTATCTTTCATTATTTTGTGAGAGCTTACACCTGGGTCAGATTGCGATTTTCACATTTTTATTGTCATTGTCAGTAGAATTCATTGCTAGGGAGGTTACGCTTGGCTCCCAATTATTATTAATGTCTTCAAAAATTTCGGTGGGGAGGTTACACTTGGCCCTGGCTCCCATTTATTATTTATCAAGTTTTACAAATTTCGGTGCGGAGGTTACACTTGGCGACACCCAGTCCAGGATCGTATTTCGTTGAGAATCTTTTGAAAAACAGTCAGATATCTGCTCTTATTTGCTTAGATATAATTAGGATTTGGCGCAACGCTTTTACTAATTTTGTGAATTTCTTTCCTCAGATCATCGGCAATTCGTTGCTCTGTTGTATTTGTGTGTTGTTTTTGCATTGTGCTTATTTGTTTTGTGAATAATTGTGACTATTGTAAAAATGCCGCGAAAGACTGTGAATAGTGTATCGCGAGGTATTATGAACGAAATTACCGACTTAAACAACGTGACCGATAGTAATTGTCACACGCAGTGTAATGATGACAATCCTGCGTTCACCGACAATCAGTGCGTTCCAACCTCTAATGATGATTATTATGTTAATGATGAACAAACGAACTCGGTTATGTCCTCTGTTGGATTGACAACAATCGATGACGCGGGGCGTTCTGTTGTAATGAGCGATGCCCAGCTTAACACACCCGGTTTGGAAAATTCAAGTAACGTACAGACAAATTTGTCTAATGAAAATGAACAGGATACACAAAGTATGACGGATTTATTTAATTCCGAAATAGTGAGTGACAGTGTACGTCCGACTGATAATCCTTTTTGTAAATTGCAGAATGACCAAATGGTCACACAAAGCGCGACAATTCCAGGTTCACCACTAAACAGCACAGATAATAGAGTGGGTAATGTTACTGAGGATCCAATCATGGCATTGTTGCTACGAATTAATGAACGTATTGAAAAACTAGATAACGATTCCAAACAAAATAAGGAAGAGTCCAAACAACAGAGTGAAAATCTCAAAAAACACTTAAATGAAAAATTAGACAACAATGATGTAAATCTCAAACAACTTAGTGAGCAGAACAAACAGCTTAATGAAAAATTAGACGACAATTCCAGACAGCTTAGTGAACAAATTAGAGCCATTGCCGCGCAGTGTCATGACGCTAAGGAACAGTTACGCGAGGAAATTGAGGCTTGTTCAAAGAAAAGTAGCGAAGAAATTAGGTCTGTTGCGCAAGAATTAAGGGAATTACAAACAGCCGCAACAGAAACACCTAGAGCGGAAATTAGTACAGTCGCTAAACAATGCTCTGAAAAGGCTACACAATTACGCGACGAGTTTAAAACAATGACAGCAGAACTTTCGCGCACAATGGACGTAAAGATAGACGCGAAATTCGAGCAACAGAACTCTCAAATTAACGAACGTCTTAGTGTTCACATACAAAACAGTGATACGCGTTTCCGTAAATTTATTCAGGATCAAAATAAAGTAAAACGTCAGGTAATGGAAACAATCACTGCACAGAGACAGGAAGACAAACGTAAAATGTTTGCGAAGGCAAAAACATATGTAGACAACAATATTGCTACAGTATCGGACAAAATTAATATCATCGAACAGTTGAACACTGAATTACGGGATTAGATTTCTGACCTTAAAACAAAAACAGATACATACACAACAGGTTTTCAAACAGTGACCGACAGACTCGAACAATTACAACTAACACTGGATTCCGATGTCGTCAAAGCTGATGTTAAAAAACTGAACGAAACTACACGTAAGTTGCAAAAACAGATTAATGCCTCTGATTCTAAAACCGATGATCAGGTAAAAATACTGACTGAAAAATGTGATGAATTGGCCAGTCGTATTGACGTTATTGAAAGATAATGACAGCAAATCAGACGATACTTCACCGGTTTCATTTAACCAAACACCTGAATTTCAAAATTTACAGCAGACAATTAATGAGATCGATTCGTCCAATAACACGTTGCGTAGAAAGTTATCGAGTTTACAACAAGAAGTAACAGAGATGAAAAGTATTTCAGTTAATATCACATCACAGCAGACGCCACTTTGCGAACATTTGCCAGACTTACGCAGCGCGTATAATTTGGGTAATCTACAAAGAGTACGGGACTTAGATTCAGAGCGGACACAGACAAATAGATTCTCACACAAACCTGAACGGGTTCTCAAATTCAGTGACGAGAACGTTGATTACGAGCAGTTTTTATCCGTAATAAAATGTAAGGAATTTAATAATGACAGAGCACAGATACACGATTTGCACTGAATAAGACAATTTATTTTTGTACTTTCACCGCTATTGCCTGTAATGCGAAAGCTGGGTTTGAACTGGATACGACAATTAATTTTTGTATTTTCAACAGCATTACCTGTAATGCAGAAATTAGAATTAGCAAGAATACAGCAATTTGTGTTTGGAATTTTACCGCCATTGCCTGCAACGCAAAAACTAAAATTTATTTGCAGTGCGTAATTGACCTCAGGGGATTCATTACGCTTTAATGAATATGTGCCGTAACGTGCATAGGGCCCCGAGCTGTAGTAGTGCTGTTTCATCTTTAGTTTTCTGCACTGCTGCTTTCTCTTCTACTATCCTTTATATCTATCAAAACAGCTCTTTAACTATTGCTCTATGTAGGATTAAGAATATGTACTGAAAACCGGATATGACAAATTTTTACCGAAAGTGACAATTTTCTTTAGGCACTCCAGAACTACCACGAGAATATTAATAACAGGTAAAAATCGTAATCATCAGTATGTGTAAAATTAACAGCAAACGCATTTTTTTGGTAACAATAGATGTTTTTTTACCACAACAGCATGAAAGCAGGCGCTTAGCATACCTAACGAACAATGCAGTCCACAAGGTCAACCAAGCTCTGATGTTTCGCCGCGTGCACGTATAGTCCCAGATCCAAAAAATAGTAACGCACGGCAGCAAGGAAACAACTATGTACAGAGAAGACAGTATTTCAATTCCTATCGCAATGCACCGTATAAGAATGACTATCACGACAGACGTAAAAACGATGAGCACAATTATCAGCGTACATATAATAACAGTCGGTCTCACCAACAGCAAAATCATACGCAAGAACATATTCTCATGAATGAACCCGACAGTAGGTACCATCCAGAACGTAATACGTCTGGAAGAAGTAATAGAACAGTTCAAATAGTAGAAATGCCACAACATCCAGCTGAAAATAGTAACACATCAGATAGAATCTGACTAGATACTGTACAGGTCGCATCTTCCAATAATACAAGCACTACTTTAGACACACAGAATGTTATTCACGAAAATGTTATTATCTTTGACGACATCCGAGACACTCTTTTGCAGGAAAGACCATTTATTCAAAAAACCATTTCACATCCTGTCATCGAAATTAAATTTGGTTCATCGAAATTTTCAGCAGTAATTGATTCCGGATCACCTATATCAGTAATAAATGAGGAGACTTTCAACGAGTGCAACAAAGAGAATACGTATCCGACATTACCATTAGGCAAAACAAAAGTGAAAGGAGCAGTACCCAGTAATGGAGTAGACGTTAAATTACAGACGCATTTATCATTTTGTATTGCAGGTCACACATTTCACTCAAATTTTTGGATTGTTCCTTTATTGACGACAGACGTTATTTTAGGTACGAATTTTCTGGTACAACACGACGCAGTCATTGATTTTCAGAATTCTTATTTAAGGTTAAAGGATGAAAATGTACAATTGGCTTTAGAAGTTCAGCACTCTTTATCTGCGGAAGAGCAAACAATTAATCGCACAGAGGTCATTTCTGTATTGCGTAACATAGACTGTTATCCCACATTGTTCACGGATACGTACGTACATAACTATAATACTCCAGACGAAGCTAACTACGACGTAATGCAAATGATTTCTGATAAAGTTAAACTAAGCAGTGCAAATACAGGCGACGAACGCATGCAACTACACAGAATGCTTTTACAGCAAGCTCCAGTTTTCGACAATGTTCCTGGTACTATGTCCGGATTTATGTATGAATTTCAAGTCAAACAGCACGACACATTTAAAGCAAAACATTATCCCATTCCGTATATTGTATCCATAGAGAACAAGTTAAGAAAGAATTGCAGGATATGCTTGACCAAGGAATTACAGAACCAGCAGTTAGTCCGTACATAAACCCGCTACATATTGTTAAGAAAAAAGATGGCTCACTTCGCCTCGTACTTGATTCACGTCACATCAATGACATAATTATTAATGAAACAGATCGACCACAGACATTAGAAGAACTACTGCAGAAATTTCACGGTACAGCTATTTATTCCACATTAGATTTGAAATCGGGATTTTGGCAAATTCAACTTCATCCGAATTGCAGAAAATACACAGCTTTTCTCTGTTTTGGCGACTGTTATCAATTTTGCAAATTACCATTCGGCTTAACTAGTTCTTAAGTAGCTTTTATTCGCGGTTTGAACACAATACTTCCGACAGAACTTAAGGACAGAATTACGACTTACGTAGACGATATACTTATTGCAGAAGGTAACTGGTCTGAACACAATATGATTCTTGAACATCTGTTGCAAACTTTTCGTGCACAAGGACTCACAGTTAATCTCAGTAAATCGCATTTTGGTAAAACATCTATAAAATTTCTTGGACACATAATTTCAGAAGAAGGCATTGCGCCTGACCCGGAAAAACTTCAAGTTCTACGTGATATTACTGTTCCTACGACAAAAAAGCAACTACGCAGTTTTTTGGGCTTAATTAACTTTTTTCATAAATTTATTCATCGTTCTGCTTTAGACACACCTAGATTATGCCATTTAACAGGTAAAAACAGTATTTGGTCTTGGGATAAGCAAGCAAATTCTGAATTTGTGAACCTGAAACATGCTTTGTTGAATGCTCCACTTTTATCGCACCCAGATCTTACTAGAAATTTTTCCATTGCCACCGACAGTTCCAACACCGCTTTAGGCGTACACATTTTTCAGGAAATTGAAGAAGATGGCTCTACAGTAATTAAAAACATCGCATTTGCAAGTCGCATTCTGTCACCTGCTGAACGAAATTATTCCGTTACAGAACTGGAAACATTATGTGTTGTAAGGGCTTTCACGAGATTTCGGAACTTTCTTTATGGGAGACACACTACAGTTTACACAGACCACAGGGCGATACAATTCTTACTTTCAGCTAAATTTACGCACGACAGGTTAATTAGATGGAAACTTTATTTACAGGAATTTAATTTTACGATTGTTCACATTCCCGGCACACAAAATGTTGTAGCAGACGGACTATCTCGTTCTATCAGCAACAATCAGCATGACATCGCAACTAACTTCTGCAAAGCAAATTTTAGCGTTATGTACATTCAACAAGTTGCATTTGAAAATTTTATTTCGTCGTCATCACAGGACATAGCACAAGAGCAAAATAAAGACAACGTGTGGAAAGAAATTAAACACCTTTGGCAAGATAGGAATAATGTTACGATTAGAAACCATTACACTGTACGCAATGACATTCTGTTTCGCCGCTCTCATCCTGACAGCAACAACTGGTTATTTTGCATTCCTGACGAACTGATTAACAAATTAATTTGGTACACTCATTTAAGTTACGCACATTACGGGGCAACAAAATGTTTTCTTATACTGAGACAGAACTGTTATTTTACCAACATGGAAAAACGTATACGACGAGTTTTAGCGTCATGTAAAATTTGCCAGAAAGCTAAGTCACACACCACTTCACATATTCCTCCTTTATATCCCATTGTACCTGTTAAATTAAAACATATGGCCGCAGTAGACATTTTTGGTCCAATTTCGAGAACTAATAGAGGTTATTGCTACATCTTTGTCGCTGTTGAACTCACTTCAAAATTTGTTACTTTCATTCCGTTACGCAAAGCTACAGCTAAAACTGTTTCGAAAGCATTTGTAAAACATTTTCTATTTCATGTAGGGCATGTGATGAAAGTAATTTCTGACAATGGATCACAATTTCGTTCTGCTACATGGACACGTATGTTACGAGCTAGAAACATTTCTCCGATTTATATATCCAAGTACCATGCTTCTTCGAACCCCTGTGAAAGATAAATGAAAGAAATTGGTAAGCTGTGTAGAATATACTGCCACAAAAGACATATCGATTGGGACACACACATATTCTCATTCCAAGGTGTAATTAATTCGATTCCAAATGAGTCCACAATGCTATGTCCGTCTGTTATACTGAAAAATGTTGAGCCACCAAACAAAATTAAAGAATTAGTAAACTTCCCTACCTGTCGTCGACTAAGACACCACAAAATAATTGACATTGCGCTGAACAACATCAAACGTGCCGCAGAGCGCCGGAGAAGACAGCAAAAACAGGTTTGTACACGCCGAGACTTTCACATTGGACAGAAGATATTAGTACGTATACACTATTTATCCAGCAGAATAAAAGGTAAGTGCAGTAAATTTGAACTTCTATACGCAGGTCCATATCGGATTCGCAGCATCCCTCACCCCAGTGTTGTTCACGTCGAAATTTTGAGAACCAGAAAATCGAAAGGCAATCACCACATCTCAAACATTAAACCGTTTATTGAATGAAACCACTTTATGATGTAACATGCTATGATGCCATTTACTAATCTTTATGACCACTTATGCAATTATATTCACATGACTAATTACTGATGATTATCGTATTTTTTTTCTTGGCAAGTGCCCGGCAAGGTAAGGTTAGCAGGTCGCTTTTCTTGTTATATATCAGACTGTGCACATTTTTTTCCAGAGACACTTACGTATTTTATGACTAATTATGCAATGTTATCTAATGACATGTTAATTTCACTCCATTTTTTCTCCATTAAAGGCTTTAATTATCGCCTCTATTAACTGCACTACATACAAACTGAACACAACGAACGTCACGTTTTGTCTTTCTTATATATATACGATTATTTCATGTTTTGTTCGTATGCATTATGAAATGGTGAAGACATAGCAAACACCAGTCGACTTTGACATTTTTTGCCTTATGACATCTCAAGATCGTGACTGTTTTACATTTTTTGCTGCTGCAGTGTGATATTCTCTGTACATTTTTGCCTTTGAACACTGTCTATGCTTTTGACATATTACGTTTTCTGTCATGATATGCTGTATGGTTAATTATGTCACCATTAACCTATCATTATTTAGTGGATATATGATTTAAATGCAAGGTATTAATCTCTGTTCATCAATTTTAGAAATAAATGGTGCGTAAACGAAATAAATTAAACAGAAATGAGAATTTTAACTACGGAATAGATGAAAGAAGATACAAAAACCTTACGGGGAAGAGTAAATGGATCAGAATTAACAAGCATTAACAAGAATATACTATACACATCGTAGAATAGCAGTCTTAACAAATTTTTTCTTTCAGAATACAAGGCGATTGATGCAGGCTGTCAGACAGAACTACACATCTTAGTTTTAGTGATGAAATATGCTAGAAATAAGGAATAGTTGTATAATGAGTAATGAAGTGATTTTTGCAGATGATAATGAATGCTGATGATGAATAATGATGAAGAGTATGATACTATGAATAATGTTTTTCTTTACAGGTGATGATAATAATGAAGTTAAGATAATATGGATAATGAAGTTTTTCTTTACAGATGAGGATGATGTTGAAGTTTATGTATTTATGCTATGTAGTTATTTAAGTATTTGTTGCAGTTTGTTTTGACAGTATGTTTTATATCGTATGGTATGATGACTGAAGGTTTTGGAAAGGACAGCTATGGAACACATTTTTTATACACATTTCACTACCTGTTAATTCGATGTTCACTACTTTTCAGCATAGCCTGCGTTTCTTCTTTCAGCTCAATAATCAATTTTGAATTTTTTTCAGGAGAAGCTTTTCATGATACTTACTAAACTTGTTACTTATTATACCTGTTCTAGTACTTGCAATTTTATATTTTACCCATTTGTGTCTATAATTTATAAATGTGATCACATATACTGCCTTGTTACATAGCCTTGCTACAGCTGACTCATGACGAATGACGTTACCTATCCTCATTTGCAGCAATAGGTCAAAAGCAAATATTGTTATGCCTCAGCAATTAATTATTGATCCCAACGCAATGCATTACTAGCACAGAAACAAAAAAAATGTATTACCAGTCCCGAATAATGCTACTAGTTTAAGAGAATTCTGAATAATACTGATCAGCTCTGAATAGTATGTCTCTTCAGTAATGACTTTTTAATGATACAAAAAAAATATAAAATAATGCTTTGTAACTGGCAAATAACTGCCACTGTTTATTGTAATGAGACTACTTATAATGCCCATGATTATTAATGCTATGACTGTAATTAACTGATTTTTAATCATGACTTCTTAATGGTGTGTATCACCAGTTTCAAATAATGCTACTCATTTAAGAGAGTTCTGAATAATACTGAATGATGAACAATGTTTTATACTATTCAATACTTACTGGCCACTGAGTGCCAATAATTAATCTAATTAAATGAATTATGACCTTTCATGTTTTGGTAACTGGCCAATGAGTGCCAATAATTAATGTCACTAAAAGAATTATGTTATTAATTATGCCATTAATTAGCTCCTGTTTTCAATGATGACTTTTCATGTTTTGGTACCCGGCCAATGAGTGCCAATAATTTGTATAACTAATGTATTATGTTAATGCTAGGCCAATAATTGACTCTTTTTCTTCAATGAAGACTTCTGATGAACATTATTCTGTCATACTAAATATGCTTTGTAACTGGCCAAAGACTGCCGCTGTTTATTGTAATACGATTACCCATGATGCCAATAATTTAATTTTATGAACATTATTCTGTAATACTAAATACATGGTACAGAAATGTTCAACAACTAGGCTATGAATGCCGCAAACTACTAATGTAATTCCTAATGAAGACTAGTATGTGACGTAATGTCCTTCACCTTCTGACCTCACTACCCTGAATTACTGCAATATCCATTTGTCCTGTCCATCCTCATGATCATGGAGCACTATATTTGGTTTTTGCGCTAATTCTACGTTGGTGTGCCTTGTAAGAGCGTGGTGTTGACACGACATGCTGTCCACCACCGTGAGAGATGAAGACGTTATTATGGTCCCACTGTTTGGTGTACCTAATGTACTGCCAAAATGAAAACATGGAATATTACTACGACAGTTCAGTGTCTTGGCTACGCTGATAAATTCTGATGGGAAACGAACTTCAAATTGTGTCACTTGGTGTTGTACTTCTGTGGAAAGATACGGACTTTCAGAGCAGCTATGTGCAATCTAAAGTGCTACAACCATGATGCAATCCTTCCCTTTCCTATCCTAATTCTTGTCACATTGTGAAAATCATTTTTTGCTAACATCATTAATGTTCATGGCCTATACATTTTTTTCGATTTGCTGAACTCCAATGCGAGTACACTTATGTCACTTGTCGACATGATTTTTTTTGCCATTATGTTTATTTCTTGTGAAAATGCTAAAGACATTTTTTGATTTGTTCTGAAGTACAGTATTTGTGCACTCTTGTCTTTTATATTGTATATACATTTTTCTGATTTGCTGATACGCTCTGTACTCATTGTATACATTTTTTGTCATTGTCTAATGTTTAGTACTCGGTGCATGTGCGCCTCATTTAATTCATGTACTATATCTATATATATGCTGTAACTGCAAAGTTAATTAGTTAAAAAAAAATTTCTTGCGATGGCAAGTCCAAATGACTCACCATCGCTGCCAAATTTTTGCCCCCCCAGTGGAGGGTTATGAAACACGTATGTTGTGTGGCGGCGATGGCGAGGCATTGCAGAGTTTCTGACCAGAGAGCTATTTGTCGTTCCTAGTCTGCGCTTGACCGCGCGAGTGTTACGAGCAGTCTGTCAGTAGCAGTTGCGAGCAGCTGTCTGTCGGTAGCAGTAGGCCGGTGTAGTCTGTCGGTAGCAGTAGGCCAGTGCAGTCTGTGGGTACTCTGTCGGTAGCAGTAGTCGAGTTAAGTTGCTAATGGCAGTCTGTTAGCATTAGTAGTCGAGTACGGTCGCGAGCGGGACGCAGTCAGAGGCGTCGACATGGGTCTCTGGTCAAGATGCTGAATGAGGTATATTGTTAATTAAGGTAACCAAGCTGCATTGCGCACATCAGATAATGTAAAGTTTATTTATTGTAATTAATTTTCAACAAGTGCCCCAATAATAATTTTGATTTCAAAGCAAATTTTAATAAAAGAACCATTTAATTGAACGAACGATCTCGTTCCATTTCCTTTAAAGAAAAGTTTCAGTTAAATTTCAAAAAATGAAATAAAAAATAATACTTGCAATGCATTTCCTCCAAGCCGCGGCCAACAATAAGAGCAGAAATTTGACATGCAGTTTGAATGAGGTAAGAAATTAATTCTGATTTTTTGCACAGGGCCTAAGACTGATATCTCGGTCTAATTGAGTTTACATTGTCACTGAAGTTTCATTAGCATTGAATTATCTTTCATTATTTTGTGAGAGCTTACACCTGGGTCAGATTGCGATTTTCACATTTTTATTGTCATTGTCAGTAGAATTCATTGCTAGGGAGGTTACGCTTGGCTCCCAATTATTATTAATGTCTTCAGAAATTTCGGTGGGGAGGTTACAATATTCTAAAATTTTGGAATTTAATTGTGGCCCTCAGCCATTGGTATTGCACTTTGCGTATGTTGTTTTTTGAATTATTTTATTGCTGTCTTAATTGGATTCTTATCTTGTTAAGATTTCTTGTTGGAGGCCTTCAGTCGTGAAAGAGTTGCATTCGGTAAAGATTCGTTTGTTGTAGAGGTTATTAAATTATAATAAAGGACATTTAGAAGCAGAAACTGACCTCAACCCTTGGCCTTTCCACAATCCTATTACTTGTTCTGCCCAGCGGGTTCAGCGGGCGTCTCACTGGTAGCAGAGTGTGGTTACACTCGTGCTTACCAACCCTTAATTGCGGTCAGTTTCACTATTGTTTCTATTGTGTTTGTGGCATCGTATTGTTTGGTTTGTATTCTTTCAGGTGTTCAGATAATGGCAGTCAGACAGTGTCTGGGAATCGGTCTGCTGAGAAGAGACCATCTCGTTTACGAGTTGGCAGTGAGGTGTCATCTGATGGAGGGCAGTGTTCCAGAATTGGTAGGCCGTTTGCACGCTGCCGTGCTGCAGCTGGTTGACGTCACCTCGGCAGCGATCGGTGAGACAGATGCGGCCATCCGATTTCTTGGTGAGCCCCTTAGAGGTCTTGAGGATACTACTGGTCTTCTGGAAGGATTCCAACCTAGTGACAGTTGGGTCGGGTGCGAGCACATTTGGCGCATTTAAGTAATCGGGTGGCTGATTTGAGTACATTAGAGTTGGGAGAGCATCACAAAATATCGTCCGCTGAGTTGGGAACTCTGATGAGCGCGTTTCAGTTTAAGCTTACATGTTTGGAGTTGGAAGGGAGGAAGTTCGAAGATAGACTTGCGCTATCTAGGGAAGATGGGGGCCAGGCCGGGGGTGGCATCCTTCCAGCAGCTGTTAAGTTAAATACCGTCTTTGCTAAGTTGCCTAACGCTGTGGCTTATTTCTTTCAGGGTCTGACCGAATTGATTGTAGAGTGGACTGATCAAGTAGGAAAGCTATTGCGGTTGTTGGTTCGTCTCAAACAGCACACTGCCGCCTTTGGGGTCCCGCATCACGTAATCCTGTCGTTGCTATATCCGCTAGCCAGAGGCGAGTTTCAGAACACCCTCTCACGGGCCATGGCCGAAGAGTTTACCTTGCGACAGTTAAGGGGGCTTGTAATTAGTCGAAGATTAACCACCGGGGTTCAGAAACAACTTGAGTGCCGCCACATTCGGGAAATACAGCTGGGTTGACGAGCAGTTAAATCAGTATGTCGATAGAGCCCGCACAGCCTCCTTGGCCTTGCTTGTTGAATTGTCTGAAAGCGAATTAGTTTCTATCATTCTCAAGGTAATGCGTGCTGCGGATAAGTCGCATTTTGTTTTCCATAAGCAGCCTGAGACCTGGGGAGAACTCCGTGATGTGGTTTTAGCAGCATCCGCATTACCCCTTGAGAGCCACGGTCGTCGGGAAGTTGGGCGCGACATAGGGCCCATTCCGGATTACCCACATCCGTGGGAGTTAGCAGAAGGGAACCAGGCGTTGTTTCAGATGCGGTAGTTCAGCTCATTTGGTACGCTCTTGTGATCAGCCTCGTGCTCTTAGAGCTAGTAGATGACGCCGGGTTGGCACGCGAACCCGGGTTCCAACCTTTAGGCCTTGTTGTACTCGAGTAGTCGCACCCGCATCATCCCCTTTGCCTTATGTTAGTTCTCGAGTAGGGGGCAAGCCCGTCCGTGCTCTCTTGGATTCTGGTAGTTCCTTGTCATAATTGAGTGGTTTTTGGAATTTGGGCATTTTGCTAGACTTCGTTTGGTTCCGTCCGAGGTGCAGAGACGTCGGGTGGCCAATGGCCAGGTGTTACCTCTGCAGGGTTGAGTCCAGGAAAGTGTATCGGTTGCCAATTTTTCCTGGCCTGTATCTTTAGCCTTGGTTAAGGGATTGCCTGTTAATCCAATATTGGGGTGCGATTTCATTTATAAAATTGGCCTCACTTTGGATTATTCCGGACGCACCTTTTCCTTTAAGTCCTCTCCTGGAGAGATGTTTGGCCTTTGCGAGTGCGCTAGGCCTGGTGCATGGCTACCTGCCAGGACCTTCGGCGTACAGGTGGCAGTTAATGAATTCGATCTGGCCCATCTCTTGCCTAAACGGGCGTCTCAGTTACGCGATTTGTTGCACAATTTTTCTCCACTGCTTAGTGATAACCTGGGTGTCACCAGTGTTCTTGAATATCATATCCGTTTGTCCGATGACACCCCAGTTAGGCAATCTCCATACTGTCTCTCACCCCCGAAGGTTAAGATACTTAAGACTGAGATACCTCAGATGTTGGAACAAGGAGTCATCAGGCCATCTACTTCTGCTTATGATTCTCCAATTTTGTGCCTAAGGATCAGGAGCGCGAATTTAGACCTGTTGTTGACTACCGGCGTTTGAACGCCAAGGTTGTACCCGGATCAGTACCCTTTCCGCATTTGCGTAATTCTTTTACCTGGTTTGCCGGCGCCAATTGGTTTACTGTTCTTGATTCGAATCAGCCCTATTATCAAATTCCGCTGGCTGAGGAATGTAAACATGTCACCGCCTTTTGCACTGATTGGAAGTTCTTCGAATTTAACAGAGTCCCATTTGGGTTAGCTACCGGAGCGGCGTTGCTTACTCGTTTGTTGGATAACATTCTTGGAAATTTGAAGTTAGTTTGTGTCTATAATTATTTGGACGACTTTGTAATCTATAGCCGTTCGTTTGAAGATCATTTGGAGGATATCCGGCAAGTTCTTTTGAGGTTACAGCGAGCTGGTGTAACTGCTAAACCTAATAAAATTACGCTAGCTAGGCTGGAGGTATCCTTCTTGAGCCGTATTGTCTCGGGTGAGAGCATTCGCGTTGACCAAGTGCGGACGAAAGCCCTGCGGGCATTGCCTCCTCCTGTTGATAAGCGGGGAATTGCTAAATTTATAGGCATGGCGAATTGCTTTAGACGTTTTGTGCCCAATTTTGCTCAATAGGTTACTCCGTAAGAGCGTGCGTTTTGAGTGGGGACCTGCCCAAGAGGCCGCCTTTGAGCATATTAAGACTGCGATAGCCAATCCGCCAGTACTTGGGGCACCCGATTTTAGCAAGAGGTTTATTGTGCAGACTGTTGCTTCTAATGCCGGTATTTCAGCTGTCCTCCTCCAAGAATTTGAGGGGCAGAGACAACCGTTAGCTTACGCGTCTCGGCGGTTAGCAAGTGGTTCAAATGGCTCTGAGCACTATGGGACTTAACATCTGTGGTCATCGGTCCCCTAGAACTTAGAACTACTTAAACCTAACCAACCTAAGGAACACATCCATGCCCGAGGCAGGATTCGAACCTGCGACCGTAGTGGTAGCGCGGTTCAAGACTGGAGCTCCTAGAACCGCTCGGCCACTGCGGACACGGTGGTTAACAGATGCCGAGCTTAAGTATTCTGTCTATGAGTGCAAGGCCTTGGCCGTTTTGTTCGCATTAGAGAAGTGCCGGTTCTACCTTGAGCATCGGGTTTTCCAATTGGAAACCGACAATCAAGCATTGACCTGGGTACTGGCGAGGCCGTGTAAGACTGGCCGTATTGCCAGGTGAGCAGTACGTATCAGTTCGAAGTTAAACATGTTAAAGGTTCTGAAACTGCCTTGTATAACACCACAACGACCCCCTTAAAGTCAATGAAGACAGAATATCATAATATGAAGTAGGGAAGAGTTATCTTGGCAAATACGACTCTTTGCCGATAAGCTAACACCAAGAAGTTTTGATAACAACAACATTATACATCACTGAGAGTTTTTGTTATGAAAAGAGGAGGAAGAAATCTCAGATTTAATTAATGGAGAAATATCCAAGTGATAATTGCAATTAATATCTTGAAAGCTAAGTCCAAGGCGATGTTATTCAGAGATCTCTTTTATGTGGAAGAGAGTTGTAAGTGTAATGAAGAAATTCAATGCGCCTACAATACTCTTTCACGGAAGATGTCGTTTGCTGGCTCTCGTCCTGTAAAGACTTGCGAGAACAATTCTTGTCTTAGCTATTGAGAGTACGGAACGCGACGAGATTGTTTTGCGTTCAGAAGTGTTTCTTACGTGACGTGATTCACGGACTTCGGAAACTGATTTTCTAAGCAGAGACAGGAACTGATAGACGCGTTCAACCGTGCATAACGGCTTACTTGAACTTTATTGACGAAACTAGTGAATATTGGACTTTACTTTCAAATAGTTGGAACTAAAAGAAGAGTGGATAGTATATCAAAGGACTACACTCAATTAGTCTCGAGTAGGGCACAATTACACGACCTCACGAAGATAATACAACTACGCTGAAGAGTCAAGTTGTCGTATTTGTCAAAAAACTTAATTTTAATGGAACTGACTTTACCAACCAATTGGTTGTGCGTGTGGTGCTAAAGTTATAAAGCATTTAGTGGCCAAGCAACAGTAAACTGCTCGTTCCAAGTGAAATATAAAGTGTGGACTACATTATTACGTGATTTAATCAATGATAGTTAACCAGCGACTGTTCAGCAGGGACAATTTAATCTGAATATCCAAATTCCTACTTCAGCCGGCCGATGTAACCGAAGGGTTCTAGACGCTTCAGTCTGGAACCACGCGACCGCTCCGGTCGCAGGTTCGAATCCTGCCTCGGGCATGGATGTGTGTGATTTTCTTAGGTTAGTTAGGTTTAAGTAGTTCTAAGTTCTAGGGGACTGATGACCTGAGATATTAAGTCCCATAGTGCTCAGAGCCATTTGAACCATTTTTGAAGAGGTTCAACAACTCCATAGCAACGTGCCAACAACGTACGAGAAGAATCATAATAACAATGTTTCCTCGCAATCGGTGGTGTGTACCATGCAGATGAGATAAGATTTAACAACTACTGCATATCCGGGCAATGAATCATTCAATCTTAAATCAGAAGAAGCATCCATCGCCCGAGTTCGCATTTCTGTCTCCCGTTCACCAACGGGGACCTACGTCATCGCGCATCGTGTCTCAACTCCACTGCGAGAGCTCTGGCAGTAGCAGCTCTACGGCGTCGGCAATATCAGCACGCGGTTGGAGTGCGGGGACGCCACACTTGGTGGATATTCTCAGCCGGATGTTTACCGAAGACGTGTCTAATCAGGGAAACAAGCAGGTAGACGGCGACAATCTTAATTGTATGGTGTTAGGTAAAATACATCTTCTGTTTCAAGACACTGCGCATCATCAGGATCAGGACCCTGTGTGGGCCCTACACTACAACGCATTCAAAGCCGATTAAAATCGAAGTGTATCCCTTGGATGGTTTAATGGTCAATAAGATTAGGATCCAATGATTTAGATGTAGAAGATAGTCTCGTGAAATCTGACGAAGGTTTTTGAAACACCGTCTACTTTTAGGCTGATAACTTATAATGGTCGAAGTAGAGAGGATATACAATGTAGACTGGCAATGGCAAGGAAAGCGTTTCTGAAGAAGAGAAATTTGTTAACATGGAGTATTGCTGTGTCAGGAAGTCGTTTCTGCAAGTATTTCTATGGAGTGTAGACATGTAAGGAAGTGAAACATGGACGATAAATAGTTTGGACAAGAAGAGAATAGAAGCTTTCGAAATGTGGTGCTACAGAAGAATGCTGAAGATTAGATGGGTAGATCACATAACTAATGATGAGGTATTGAATAGAATTGGTGAGAAGAGGACTTTGTGGCACAATTTGACTAGAAGAAGGGATAGGTTGGTAGGACACGTTCTGAGGCATCAAGGGATCACCAATTTGGTACTGGAGGGCAGCGTGGAGGGTAAAAATCGTAGAGGGAGACCAAGAGATGAATAAACTAAGCAGATTCTGAAGGATGTAGGCTGTATGTCACGCCAGCCAGGTCCAACAATGATAGGCGTATAAATACAGCAGTAAAAAATTGCGACTGCGAGACAGAACAGGCAACCAATGTAAGCGAAACAAATAAATGCCATTCCAAAGTAGTGATTGAAGGAAGCCTGATTAGAAACCGACAGTTTCAGATCTTTACTACGGAGAAGAAATCTGTTCACCCTGTAGTGTTTATCAAGGGATTTAGAAACGTTTTGCCTAGCGTTTGGAGTCATACACAGAAAATACAGTTCGTTATGTCTTACATACAAGGAGATGCTGCATTATGGGCAACCGAAGCAGCTGACAGTTGCGATACATATGAGCAATTTGAAAAGGCATTCTTGGCCAAATATTGGTCAACATGTATTCAGGAGAGATTACGGAAAGAGGTATATAATCCAGAGCCGTATTCTCCACGATTAGGCAATTTGCGAAAATATTTTGAGAAGTACATTAATAAGACCCGTTATTGGGACGAGCAGATTTCATCCCGGGATTTGATCAGACTTTTGAAATCACACTTGCCGATACACGTAAAGGAAAAACTTATACACGTGCCCGAAAACGATATGGAACATTTCTTGTCTGTTCTGGACTCAATTGACCTGATTCAGGAGGATGTTAAGGCAGCCTCTGAACAGGCTAGAAGTAACGGAAACGGTTACAGAAATGGTCGAAATAACACGCCTCCACCAAGTAATGGAAACGGCGGAGGTAACAATAGGAGACAAGATTATGTACAAAACGGGAATAGAGGTAGAGACCGGAACGGCAATAGTCCGCCGGTGAATAATGACCGGAAAAGGAGGTCTGATGACCGATATGAAACAGGCCCACCAAGCAATAGTAGATGGAAAAATGCCAGGGGGCCGTGGAACACTAATACTTATAATGATGCAAACCGAACTTGGCCACAGAACCAGAGGCCCAGTCCGGACCGGTAAAACAGTGAAAGATATGACAATAACCGACCGCCACCACAAAATGCGCCAATTGCGCAACCGTGGCGGCCGACGCAACACAACTTACACATAGTGGAGGTCAGTGACACAGAGCAGCCACACCCATCCACTAGCAATAATCCAACAAACTAGATTCAGCCGAGATACGCTCTCCATCGTCGGCTTAGGTTTGGAGTGAGATCAGCCCGACACAGAACAAAACATCGGGAATATGTATCCTTAGGTATAATGACGGGGTACAGAAGGGACATGAATTAATAACTGAACCATCCACGTGCATAAAGGAGCACAAAGACAAAGTACAAGCGATAATAGAGATCAAAATTAACAATATTGATGTACAAGCAATCGTAGATACAGGTGCTACTGTCAGTGTCATGAGTATGGACTTATTCAGAGTACTGGGGAAAGAAAAGCGTATGCGGACTTTTCCCGTGAATAATTGTAAAGTCACTGGAGCCATAAGTGCACAGCGACAAATAATTAAACTCCAAGTGCGGGTAGAGATGTATATAGGGGAAGAAGCCATAGCGAGCTCATTCCTGGTAGTAAAGGGTTTAAAGGTAGCCTGCATTTTGGGGGTAGATTTTTTTAAGAGAAAGGGACGCAATAATCGACCTTTCTCGGGGAAAATTAAGTTTGATGAACGTGGGTAGGAGGATAGAATTGTCCATGCTCAGATCTGAAGTGGTACCTGTGCCTAATTGTAATACTATTAACATAAAGTGTAGGAATCAGTGGATACTACATTTAGACAATCATTGTCTAGGACAAAATCTCTATTATCCAGACGTACAAAGTGATCAATTAAAAGCAAATGTGGACGCACTTGTGAACAAAGTATCACAGTCCGAAAATATGAATTCAATGCAACAGCAGGATTTGGTACAGTTATTATCTAATTATGCAGATGTATTTTCAGAACGACCAGGAATTGTTAAGGGATATCAGTACAATATCGAGGTGAAACCTCAAAAAACCTACTGTCGAGCCTCATACTCCATTCCTTGGTCCAAAAAGGAAGTAGTAGCTAAAGAAATAAGAAAACTGATCGAGTGGGGAATAATAGAACCGTCTTTGTCCCCTTATAGTAGTCCTTTGGTGGCGGTAGCAAAAGCAGACGGACAGGTACGGTTAGTATTAGATGCGAGAGACATAAACGAAATTATTGTACCTGTCAGGACTCATCCGGAAAACTTAGATGAGCAAATTCAAAAATTCCATGGAGTGCAATATTTGACATCTATTGATATGAAAAGTTCATTCTGGCAAATCCTGCTCACACCGGAGTCAAGGAAATATACTGCATTTATATTTGGGGGAAGGAGCTACCAATTTAGGGTACTACCTTTCGGCTTAAATGTAAGTGCAGGAGTTTTCATAACAGCCCTCGACGCGGTTTTAGGTCCGGATTTGCTGCAAAGGGTAACAGTGTATGTAGACGATCTGGTGATTGCTACTGCCACCTGGGAGGAGCACGTAGAACTACTGAGTAGAATCCTAGAAAGGTTTAAGCAAGCGGGAGTAACAGCGAATCTTGAGAAATCCAATTTTGGACGTAATCAGATTAAATTTCTAGGTCACATAATAACACCACAAGGCATCAAACCTGACAATAAAAAACTTGGCGCAATTCGTGGGTTTCCTAGTCCGAGAACTAAGAGACAACTCAAAGCGTTTATAGGTGTTGCATCCTTTTTTAGACGGTTTGTTCCAAATTAATGAATAACGAATCTTTATTGAGCCTGTTGCGTAAAAATGCGCACTGGGTGTGGACAGAAGAATGTCAACGCGCATTTGACGCTATCAAAAACGCCTTGGTGCATGCAAACATACTGCGACACCCAGACATGACAAAAGATTTTTGCATAGCGACAGATTCTTGTTCATACGGTCTGGGCGCTTGTTTATTTCATTGGGACAGGAGCAGCGACCCCACAACAATCAATGTAATCGGATTTGCCAGCCGCACACTAAACAGCTGGGAGAGAGCATATTCCGCTACCGAATTAGAGGCTCTTGCAGTGGTTTGGGAGGTAAAGAAATTCAATTATTACATCTATGGTAAAGAAGTCAAAGTATTCAGTGACCACCAGGCTCTGAGCTATTTAATGTCTTGCAAATTATACCATACCCGCTTGCTAAGATGGAGGTTAGCATTGCAGGAATATAAAATTAAGATTATGTACCTAAAAGGACAAGCTAATGTTGTAGCTGACGCCTTGTCGAGGCTTCCACTAGGGCAATCCTCAATGTCTCCGATTTTGGAACAATCGGAGGAATATCGAATACTCTTAGTACAAGATAAGGTACATAGGTGGGACTTTTTACTTATGTGTAAGAATATGTCTATATTGCAGGAAACTGATCCGATTTGGTGAGATATCATTAGCAAAATTAAAGAAGGAACCAATCTTAAAAGTGTTCAGAATTTCAAAATAATGGATGATATTCTGTATTATAAAACGGGTGTGTCAAATGACCATGGAGTCGTGTGTATACCGCAACAGGCTATCCCAGCTGTAGTGTGGCACACGCATTTAGCATGGGGTCACGCTGGGATAGGCAAAACAATAAGGATTTTATCCAGATTCTGTTACTTTAAGGCAATAAGCCAGCAGACTCGCACCATTAACAGGACTTGTCCTCTGTGCCAAAAAGCTAAGTTTCAAAATAAGTCCACAAGGTTTGAACTGCATCCTATAGTGCCTCATAGGCCACTTCAGTTAGTATCTATAGACATATCAGGACCCTACCCACGAGCCAGGGGTGGATTAAAGTACATTTTAGCGGTGTATGACCTTTTCTCTATATGCTTAAAAATATACTGCCTTAAATCAGCCACTGCTCATGGAATAGTTAAATGGTTAGGGACAGAATATTTTACACAAGTGGGTAAGCCTGAAGCGATAATATCGGATAATGCTTCCTATTTTACAGGCCATACATGGAAAAACTATTTACATGAACAAGATATAAAGCACATACTAATATCCCGTTTTCACCCACAAGCAAGTTTAGTAGAGAGAATATTTGGAGAGTTAAATAAATTTTTCAGGTTATACATTGCATGTAAGCACACAAGATGGCCAGATCTGATACCTAAGTTTTTGGAAATTCACAACGCAACCCCGCATGCTTCTACGGGGTATCCACCAAACGAGAATATAATGAATAATAATAGAGTTCTGAATGAGTGACTGGCACCTTTGCCTAAGGTCCCAGTCATTCCTGAGCCTAAGGAAGAGAAGATAAAAAAAGCAGGGTGCAGCCTTACCAGGTGCGCTCAGAACAGGAAAGAAAAATATAATCGACATGTGACGAATAACCTAAAATTTGGTGTTGGGGACTTGGTACTCTTACGCAATCATCCTAAGTCCTCGGCATCCTTGAAACAGAATAGCAAGTGGCAATTGGTGTACAATGGACCTTTTAGAGTAGGAAGTGTGCCACATGAGTGTAGCTATCTCTTAGCAGATCCACACTCAGGGAGTGTACGGGGACTGTATCCGCGTAAGGATGTAAAAATATTCTTACAGTAAAAGACTAATAGTCCTATGTGGACACCATTCTTTTGTAAATAATGAACATTAATGATGTGTGATCTGTAGAGATAATGTACTAGTGTAGAAGTGTTTAGTTATAAGAATATGATTGACTTTCTCATGCGTTTATAAATATTTGTGTCATGTACTCTTTTAATTTGTGTTATCTAAACATGCTCTAAATGTCTGCACAGATAATCTGATTAGTGCAATTATTTATAGTGTTAATCTGTGACAGAGTTCAGTCAAGAGAAACATTTTAATAATGATTAGTTTGTGTACTGCATAATATTTTATATGTGTGTCAAACTTGAAATATTTCTGGCACAATCTTTTCTATTATATATGTATGTACGTATATATGTGTAGCTGTCAGATTGACAGATTCGAACCCAGAATAATATCAATAATATGAGGCCCTGAGAACTTCATTATCTAACCAATGTTATCAGAGAGAATAATGCACCCAGTAGTGACCCGAGGGCACCATGGGAGGCAAACGTATTGCAGATTTAAGTAGCGCAAGGTTACGCACAAAGAAGCTTCAATTGAAGCATGTGCAGATTCAATCAGTAAAAAAAAAAAAAAAAAAAAAAAAAAAAAAAAAAAAAAAAAAAAGGGAACTAGCCAGATACAGTCCAAGTCAATTTTAACCTACAGAGGCTACACTGTAGTTATGTAGGACCTTGATAGTAAAGTGTGACATGATTTCAAAGGAGTTATTGAACAATATGCCTGGATCCGGCTGGAATGCACAAATAAAATCTACTCGAACACGAATACAGATGATTTTTGGGCTAACTAATACGAAATTTTAATATTTGTTACCATGTACGCAAATATCACACACCTTGGTAAAGAGTTACGAATGTGCTGTTACAAAAATTGCACAGCAGACATTGTAAATAAAAATAAAGGAACTTAAACAAAAGTGCAATATTGTGTGGCAGAGACAGACAGTGACTGTTAAACCTGCAGCAATACGTCACGAAGTTGTTGTAAATAAGTAATAAAAAAAAACTGTATCGTCGCCGTGTGTGCAAGTGGACAAGGAACTAGCACGACATGAACAGTGAGCCGATAACGGACGGTGGACCAAGTTAGTGTCAAACTTTAATTCTTTGTGTGTCAAGGGACGCCAGAAAAGCGCATTGACTACAGAGATACATTTTGTCCTAAGGTGAAACTTGCGTGTGACTAATGACAAGTCATGACATGGTGAAAAATATTGTGTGCCCATAAAACGTGTTACTGTGACAACGAAACATTGTGCAAACCAGACTAGTGAAGGCCTACTGAATAATAACTGCCAATAACTGTGTGCGTTCTTTCCCACAGCAGGAAAAATGCCCATAAGGATAGTACACTGTTTGTGAACTTGTTGCATGTTTGCTGGAGCACTGCAAGAAGACGTCACACGGGCGAGCTGATATCCAACGCGCATCCGGCTACCTCAGCCATGCAGCGGCCGCAGCAGCCCGTAGCAGACCAGACAGCCACGCCCCTCCGCGCCGTAGCTGTCAACACCGGGGGCGGTGACCTACACGGAGCCGACGCGCCGCGCCGAGCGCCGCTCAACAATCACTCCGCACCGCTCACCGACTACAGCATTGTTGTCATTTTTCCAAAATATTTACTTAAACTGCATAGCATGTCAATGACTCCATTTTTGATAAACATTGAACGTTTATTATGTATACCTGTGAAGTGATAAGAGAAAATGAACACCAACAAGTGTAGGAGATGGATTTGTGAAACGTAGGTAGTGGGAATATTATAAAAAGTGATGCTGTGCTAAATGATTTCAAAAAACTAAGTGATATATCCTAGGACAAGTGACCTTGCGGTATATCGTTGAACTGTATGTGACAGTGATATTATGTAACCGTTGATGACAAACTGTTAAATCAATTCAAAAGAATGACTGCTAAAGAGACAAGATTAATCATGAACCAACTGGGATGGCTGGGCTCCGGCACAGTTTTGCCCAAGTTTCCTGTCTGCCTTCGCCCAAATGGGGGAGCCATAAACATATATAACCCTGGGACTAATTAAAAGAGCCATTCCATAAAAATACAGAATTCTAAAGAACGTTACTGGCACCATTGTGTCAAAGTATAGAAACTCTTTGCCAAATGCTGCCAGGGGGCAATGTAACGTTCCCTGGCAAACTCACACATTAACAAACTGAAATTTATTTGTACCATATACGCCACTCTGAGCAATTTGTATATAATGTAATTATTTAACAAAAAATATTATTGAATTTTGTGTAAAAGACGTTTGTTATTATTGCAATATTCTTTTGTAGTAATATTCTCTCTGTATTTAGTATGGTAATATTTCTATATTAAATATGTAATTGCGAAATGTGTCAATATCTGAGATAACAGAGATGTGAAATTCAGCCAGAGGGAAATAATGTCGTGAAATTACAAAGAAATGTTAATAGTCAGCAATACTATAAAAGCACAATGCACTATGTATTCTTTGGTCTTCCTCGTTTAGAGCTGAAAGCGGTAGGAAGCTGTGTCGATGTATTCGGTGAATGGGTAGACGTCATTTGTCTGTATCTAGATTTAGCCGCCATTGAAGGAGAAATTACGAACTAATGTGAGTTGAATATTTGTTGTGGTAAAAATATATTGAAATTTATAAAAAGTGTGTATTATTAATGTAAATTAGCTTGCCCATGTCATCTATAATATTTCTTTAAACAGTTTTCAGCATTTTTTAGCGCTGTTGGTGGGCTGTGCCGCGATCGATCGATTTGCAGCGGCGGCACATTTAAAAAATTGTTCCGCTAAAGGAAAAATCAACCTAACCCGTAAATCGGGAACAGATAGATAAAAATTAACAGTGAATTAAGAGAATGTTCTTCTTTTACAGCGATCCAGAGACTGACTGAGATTTTAAAAATAGTTACACATTTGTGCATTCTTAGACGGATAGTTAACATTGAAATTTAACAATTTTGTTTCTTTCAAATAACTTAAATGTATAGCGAAGTAGGTTTGATCAGTGATAATTAAATGTCGGCTTGGTAATAATTAACCATTTTCTGCTAATAGTGATAATCTTGTGTTCAAAAGCTAACGCCGGGAAAGAATTCAGTAAATATTTTAACAAAAAAAAAAAAAAATCCACTGCATTTAGAAAATGTGTGCCAAGGCCGAATGATGTAAAGAATTTAATTTTCAACTAAATATTCTTAATCAGTTAATATGAGTTCATGTAATTTTTAAATGTACGTAATTCTTTTGAAAGTGAAAAATTTTTATTACCACACGTAAATAAGAGAGAGTTCTACAACAAAGTTCGTACGTACAGAAAAGAAAAATTAATTAACTTAAAAGCAAATTTTATTCTTTAACGAAATTTAAACAGCAATTTCGTTAAAGCATCATCAGGATCAGGACCCTGTGTGGGCCCTACACTACAACGCATTCAAGGCCGATTGAAATCTAAGTGTATCCCTTGGATGGTTTAATGGTCAATAAGATTAGGATCCAATGATTTAGATGTAGAAGATAGTCTCGTGAAATCTGACGAAGGTTTTTGAAACACCGTCTACTTTTAGGCTGATAACTTATAATGGTCGAAGTAGAGAGGATATACAATGTAGACTGGCAATGGCAAGGAAAGCGTTTCTGAAGAAGAGAAATTTGTTAACATCGAGTATTGTTGTGTCAGGAAGTCGTTTCTGAAAGTATTTCTATGGAGTGTAGACATGTATGGAAGTGAAACATGGACGATAAATAGTTTGGACAAGAAGAGAATAGAAGCTTTCGAAATGTGGTGCTACAGAAGAATGCTGAAGATTAGATGGGTAGATCACATAACTAATGAGGAGGTATTGAATAGAACTGGTGAGAAGAGGACTTTGTGGCACAACTTGACTAGAAGAAGGGATAGGTTGGTAGGACATGTTCTGAGGCATCAAGGGATCACCAATTTGGTGCTGGAGGGCAGCGTGGAGGGTAAAAATCGTAGAGGGAGACCAAGAGATGAATAAACTAAGCAGATTCTGAAGGATGTAGGCTGCAGTAGGTACTGGGAGATGGAGAAGCTTGCAAAGGATAGAGTAGCATGGAGAGCTAGGACTGAAGACCACAACAACAACAGCTTTTCATGTGCCACTTGTACGTAGACACGACGCCTGCTGATGTGATGACGCATCGGTGCAGCACCTTCTGCTGAAGCTGACGCTAAGAGAAAAAGGTAGCCGGTTCGCGGATGTGGATACGGGGCGCGTGGAGACAAATGTCGACCGCAGCGATGTCACGTACCGTGTCGGCAGGCCGCGCTGGAATTGACCGCAGTGCGGCATTCCGGCTGCTGAATAAATATAAAAATGAATGAAGCTTGTTATGCGGTCGCCGCGCCTGCCTGCCTCGGTGCGTGCGTGCGTGCGCGAGCGCGTGCGGACACGCCACCGCGGGTAATTAATTACGTATAGTTAGCACCTCCAAACTATAAATTCGAGCGTATATCTGTTTAGCGGGGGGAAGATAGGCGCCAGAGATGGCGGCAAATGTTGGACACGGTAAAGCTAATTAGCGGTCGGGCACAAAAAAGCTTGTATGGAGCGCGGACCGATAGTGAAAAAGAGGGGGCAAAGAGAGATACCCCCTATGTCAGCATAGATTTTTGTGCGGTTGCTTTCTCCCTTTTAGTTTTGGACAACGGGATTGAAAACACCATCATTTCTGGTACGCCTGGCTATGGAAGTGCATTGGTTTACTACGCAGCACCGCCAAAGCAGCGCTTTTCATTCACCGTGGATCACATCCACACACAGAGCTGTTGTCGATGCAGCGATAAGTGATTTCACACAGTGGTTCCCCGATAGCTCACATTAGCTGTCCGTTCTCTGAATATCATCAGTTTATGTACAATGGGTTTCCGCTACAAAAGTGGACTCTGGACCAAAAATTAATTCATTGTTCATAAAAACATTTCTACTGGAGAAGGGAATGAAATAATTAGAGGCAGAGGAGGCAGAGTAGATTAGCGTTTAACGTCCCGTCGACTAAGATGTCATTAGAGACGGAGCACAAGCTCTGATTAGAGAGGGATACAGAAGGAAAGTGACCGTGCCCTTTCGAAAGAACCATCCCAGCGCTAATCTTAAGTGATTTAGGGAACTCACGACAAACCTAAATAAGGGTGGCCGGACGTGGATGTGAACCTTCGTCTTCCCGAATGCAATGATAATTAAATCAATACCCTAAACTGTCGACAGGCGTTGATATACATCAACGGGGACAGTTGAAAATGTGTGCCCCCACCGGGACTCGAATCCAGGATCGCCTGCTTACAGGGCAGGCGCTCTACCCATCTGAGCCGCCGGGGGCACAAAGGATAGTGCGACTGCAGGGATTTATCCCTTGCACGCTCCCCGTGAGACCCACATTCCCAATTTAATGTCCACACACTACTTTCGTAGTGCTCCTGCCCACTACACTCATAACTCGCGGCAGACAACCTTACCGAGTCTCGTAAGAGTTCAGGCAATGCGTGTGCATCCGCACAGAAGAAGGTCAATGGCCGGTTAGCCTTAACTATATGGAGATGCTATCTGTTCTTTCGGACATGCAAGTCAAGTGTGCTAACCATTGTGCTACCCCATTCGGTAATGAGAGGCAGCGTAAATCAGAATCAACAACATGTAAGAGAGTGCTGTACATACGAGTATCTATGCATTGAAAATGCTAATCTTAAAAATAGCAGTTATCAGACACCACTGCAATCAGTGTACAATTTTAGGAAATGCATGTTTATTATTTATTTTATTGCTACAAACGATTTCCGTTCTCGATCACCTCCTCAGAATAGAAAAAAATCACATATTAGTAACTGTGCCTTCATATCTAACACACTACAGTTTTATTTCCTGTACATTATGCACTACCCGTTGGATACCGCCATTTCGAAGACTGAAATGACACGCAACTGATGTAAGATTCTTTATACCACAGAGATGATTGATATCCGAAACCAGTTGTAATAATTAAATAGATATAGACATCAGGTTGTCATAAACTTCCTGAAGTATGTAACTGATGCTGTGAATCACAAATATTTTAACATTGTACAAGTATTTCGAAATTACACACATCGGTACCCTATAATTGTCATGACATAGTGTCCTCTCAACATTTAAATCTCGGATAAAATATCGAGAAAGATATCTGAGAGTTTATGATTTCACAATCATCTATCATTATTGCTCCAAAGCATCTTTCCTGAAGCAGCAAATGGTTAGATTTCCTTCTTTCTAGAAGTATAGTAGTAGCGATGCATAAGGATTAATTAATGAGTGTCCAGATGCTTGAAGTGCCATAAAACTTTGTTGCGCAGTTGACTACTAGTAAGTCAGTCTTGAAATGCTTCTACACGTAAACATTGAAGAAGCCTTTGATCTATTTTCCTTCAGATCTGTATTGATTACCCTTGATAAACAAGATTTAACACATGAACTGTGTAGATATTCCGCTATCAAGTTGGAAATAAAAAAAAATCTTTTATGGAATACTGCGTGATATGACAGTGTTATTGGAGTTGTTTGTGACAGTTGTGTGCGAAATAGGGAACGTAGACCATTACCTATTAGGATACCAAACGCAATCATAAAATGCTCTGACGTCAACATTCTCAAATTTCGATGCGACTCGGTGCCGAAACTGCGCATCTTCAGACAAGGGCTCCCTCTTGTAAAACGATCGGACTGCAGTCGCAAACAACGTACCACATGTTGTCAGTTCTTTTTATGCACTTTTTACAAACCAATGGAGCAATTTCTTAGTACGTAGGCAAATTACGAACCGAAGGAGACGTCAGACAGCGAAGTTCCTCCGTACCACCAAAACTCCTCTGAAGGCCGCAGAGGAAATTTTCAGAGCCTTAAAGTGGGCTATGAATTAGGAACATGTCTTAAGGCAAAGCAACTGAAGCATCATTGTTTTGACTATTAACAATGAACTGTTTGCCTCCAGCGTAGGTAAACGCTGAAAGCGAACTGTTGTCTATTATTTCCACTGAAGTGACAACATTATTAATCCGGGTGACACAGTTTTCCCGATAAGCTCAATTAATCCTGAGTCTTGGAAAGGCCCGTCACTAGCCTTGAGTTACGCACCTGATTTAGTGCTGATCCTATCAGGAATTTCTGCAAACCAGTACTCTACCCTATGTCTTCAGATAAATAATATACAAATTTTTCGCAGTTCTTAACGCAGAAACGTCGTCGCAAATGAGCCATGGATGCTTATCTTGCACTGTCTGTAAAAGAGAAAGGACAGGGATTGTCTAAGGAACGAAAATACCCAACACCTCTACGTTGCCCAATTACTGACCCTCATGAGTACACAAATGACAAAGATATACAAAAGGTATTTATATATGGGACAAGACACAAAAACCATTAATAACCACAGCATTGTCGAGTGGGCTACAAGGAACTACGAAAACTACGGACATTCGGCAGACAACCTTCCTCAGTGGAACAGAAACTGTTGCATTGATCATGTTATGCAGGGCTATTAACCAACCGTGCAAGGAGTTAAAGCACTTACTTGGTACCATATGAGAAAGACTTTAAAAAAATTTATGGACAACAATTCGTTAGGGTAAGTCCACTTGTGAGTCGGAGAAAACAGTTAAAAGAAAAATCTTAATGTGGACCAAAACAACCACGTGTCGTTACTGAATCCCTTACTAAATTAATGGCACGAACTCGGATTCACATCCTAGCCACTTTCCGAATTCTCATCGCTCACGGAGCAACTCAGCACTTAACAGTGCAGTGATGCCTTCAAGGCTTGAAGGCAAAGTCTGTGTCCCTCGGAAACCCAGGCCGGAACTAAATGTTTTCATCGAAGTCAGATATCAAGTCAGAAGTGCGTCTGGACCTGTCGAGATCTACACCCGAGTCATCTGCATCCGGCGAGGTCACTTGTTGACAGTCCGAGTGACCAGCTCTGTCGTCGGAAAACAAGCGCCCAAGAACTTCTCTTTTCTACTCTCCTAAGCGTTAAGTCAAAAAGGCGCCCCATCTAAACCACTAAAAGTAAGCACAACTCGTGGTCAGCCAATGAGAGTAGCCGAGATCGACACTCTGAAACCTCTCGTAGCAAAAATTTCTAAATATGGAGTAGAAGTTTTCGCTCAACGAAAGAGAGAGAGAGAGAGGAGAGCTGTTTAACGGTCGGCAAGGCGTCATTTTATCGGTGCGTAACAGTGTTCAGAAAGCTTTGAAATTCCGTCGTCCATTTCATTCGGAAAAATATGAAGGTTGGGTACCAGGACGTGCCAGTCGCCTTCAGGGCGTCACGAGGACACCTCGGTCATGTCATAAAAAATTCATGAGGTTACCTTTCATTCGGAAAGCGGTTGTACTCAGCGACTGCTTTATTGACTTGTAAATTCTGTGGGTGAAGCCCGATCAACAGGGTTTGGGTTGTTTGGGGGAAGAGACCAAACAGCGAGGTCATCGGATTAGGGAAGGAAGTCGGCCGTGCCCCCCGATCAACAGGGACTTACATGCTTTGAGCGAAAATGGTAGTGGATTGAGACTGGCTAGCTTCTAGCTGAAATCTAGATCTGCGTAATGAAACCTAAAAAGGACGACTGATTGCTGCGATCCATAATTTACAAGTCATAAAAAATTGCCTCGGCCACAGAAGGGTGGCACTCCCTACTCCAGCTATTCAAATCGTAGCCGCAAAGTCTTTACAAAGACAAGGAGAAACTTGCAATTAAATGAGTCTTCCCGGTTCTGCTCGGTCGTGATGCAAACAATTTCCGCATTTATAAGCGACGAGTTCCCCCGTACACCACAAAAGGGAGCGTCTAGAAGATGCTATGCCATACCGTGGTGCCAGGCTTACCACGCAGGACGCAAGAAGGGATCTCCACTGAAGCTCTCTGCCCCCACAGCCTTTGAAAGCGTGTCCAGCCGCCCTTCTATGGAAAGACTAGAGAGATGCCGCACATCAGCCGGCGGCCACACACACGATGTGGGGCACGCTGGCTAAAAGAGTTTAATTGCAAGCAAATCGCTAACTTTATAAACAATTAAATTTGCTCAGTCATACCCCTAACACGGAAGTGAGTACAAATTACAGATGGAAAATTGAATGTGAAAGGTACATTACCTTTATTCTTGAATTGCATGTTCATTTCATCTCGATGGTAGAAGCTGATTAAAAAAAAAAAAAAAAAAAAAAAAGGTTCAAATGGCTCTAAGCACTATGGGACTTAACATCTTAGATCATCAGTCCCTAAGACTTAGGAACTACTTAAATCTAACTAACCTAAGGACATTACACACATCCGTGTTCGAGGCAGGATTCGAACCTGCGACCGTAGCAGGAGCGCGGTTCCAGACTGAAGCGCCTAGAACCACTCGGCTACAGCGGCCGGCGGAAAATAACATCAAATGAAATGAGTCAGCCAGAAGCGTTTCAGTCTGCCTCTATTACGCGGCAACTACAGTTAACCTTCCCAGTTCGAGAACAAAAGAAACAGTTTGTCAGATACCAACGCGGTCACTTGTAAGAATGATTATTAGCCCTAAAACTAAATTACGTACGCTCCATTCACGTTAATGTTGTAACTGGACTGCTTCTGTGTTGGCAGCGCTGTGTAGCGCTTTGCATTGGATCTCTGACTGCGCTTTCTTTGTAAGAGACTCTGTGGCTAGTTGGACTCCTTGTTGGAAGTTAGTCGCCAGCAGTGCGGAAGTACTATTGGTCAGTTGGAGGTGAAAAGCCAGCAGTGATGGATGTTAAATGTGAGAAGTTAGCATTAATGGAGGGTAGAGGTGTGAACTGTTAGCGTAGGCTAACGACCTGTACATGTTCGGCTTAGAGATTAAATATTATCCAGGATTATATACCTTTGTACTAGATGTCAATGAATATTTATATTCGTGTCTGAACTGGATGTCGCATTATTAAGGTAAAAAAAATACGTTATTTGGTTTGCAACAAAATCTTTACTTTGCTAACCACATGCCTATTAGTATGTAGTTAGAGGCTTTAGTAGTTAGAATCTTTTATTTTGCTGGCAGTATTGACGCTCACTGTATTTCAGTAGTTCGCGTAATGAAGATTTTTGTCAGGTAAGTGCTTAATGAAATGAGTAGGTTATTGTTACGATTTCTTTTTAGTCAGGGCCATTCTTTTGAATTAAATATTTGAAGTCAGGTTATCTTTTTTATTTTATTGAGCAGTCAGATTGCGTTGCGCTAGGATATCGTGGGTCTCAGTCATTCAGAAATTTAAGTACAGCCACACTCATTTAAATAAAGAAGTTTCAATGTGACCCACCGCCTATGTTCGACGACAACGTGCAGCAATCGCTCACAGACGGAAAGTGGCAGCACTAGCAGTGAAGGGTATATAAAGTCCGTTGGGGGTCACGGAATAGTGCATTCGTTGTCATAATGCGGAAATGGCGCGATTTATCAGACGTCCAAAAGAGTATGACCCTTTGTTCTCGGACCATGGATGGAAACATTTCAGAAACGGCTAAATTTGTAAACTGTTCGCGGGCCGCCGCGGTTAAAGTATACCATGCATGTCAAAATGGCACTATAGAAACCGGCGCTAAGTCAAGTGTAGTGCACTACGAGCTACCGATAACAGGGGCGAACGACGGCTGTGGAGATGTGTGCGAGCGAACAGACATGTAGCTGTTGAGCAACTGACCGTCGAGAAGAACCAAGGGATTAGTAACAGCGTGTCCTCAACGATGGTTCAGCGAACGTTGCTGCGTACAGGCGTCCGTAGGAGGCGTCTCGTTCACGCACCTATGTGACTTCTGTTCATCTGCGACGGAGGTTGGAATTCGGACCCCAGTAACGCGGCTAGACGTCCGCTGCTTGGCGACAGATGGTCTCTTCAGATGAATTACCCTTTATGCTCCATCAGATAGGTGGGCCATTGTGTACAGCGTGAAATGTCTAAGAGCAAATACTCACGATGGATGCGAGAGCGTTAAGGTCTGGGCATTGTTTTTGTGGCATTCCCTAGGTGCTCTTGACATTCTTGAAGGCATAATAGATCAACACAGACGTGCATCTATCTTTGAGGACCATGTCCGCTCCTACGTGCAGTTGATTCTTCACTGACGTGGTGGCATCTACCAGCGGGACAATGCAAGGTGTCACACTGCTCAAAGTGCACGTTCGTGGTTTGAAGAGCACCAGCGTGAGTTTATCGTACTCAGCTGGCTCCCAAACACTCCCGTTTTAAACCCAAACAAGAACATGTTGTTAGACCTCTTTGATCGCGCTGTTCGCGCTGTGGATCCTCAATCGAGAAAC
This sequence comes from Schistocerca americana, assembly GCF_021461395.2. Taxonomy (NCBI): domain Eukaryota; kingdom Metazoa; phylum Arthropoda; class Insecta; order Orthoptera; family Acrididae; genus Schistocerca; species Schistocerca americana. The sequence goes on along the minus strand of NC_060124.1, from coordinate 245,979,096 downwards.
CTAGAGCAGCTGGTACAGCTCGTAGCATTTCTGAGTTTGCCGTAAACACACTAGTAACCGTTTCCGTGGGTACCAACACAGAACTTTTAAGTTATAGTTTGTTAAGAGTCAATCTGTAGAAAGTGATGACTGCGTATCTTCAGTTACCACCAGTTTCCTGTTCGACGACTCAGCTGTACCTGTTGAATTTACATTATACTGGGTGAGTCACTAACTGTTGCCACCCAGAATAACTCCGAAGGTACGACAGGAGCTGAAACGTTTATGGGACGAAAGTTGCATGGGACAACGGGGCCATAATATGGCATTGGTTTTCTGTTGCTAGGTGCGGTCGCTTCAGAGATATGGTCAACTTTGTTTTTTGAATGGGATGCTGTAGTTTGGTACTTATTTTCTGATGGTGGCTATCGAGACGAATCGAATGATGTGTAACAGTGAGGTCTTTGAAGGTCAACGAAGGTCACAAAGGTGGCATGAAGTCTATTTACAGGTGTTCTAAGTGATGACCATTGATATCAATGCAGTGCTGCAATATTCTTATCATTGATTGAGTGGTATTTCTTATCACATCGGCATTTATTGAAGCACATGCTCTGGCAATTCTCTCACATTTCTTCAGTTGTAGTTGGAACGTCTTTATAAACAATATCTTTTACGAATCCCCACAAGAAAACATCCAGAGGCGTCAAGTCTCGCGAACAAGCCAGCCACGACACATCTCCTCCGCATCCAATCGAAAGATTTGGAAATTGTCTCTGCAACTCATTTCTAGCCATCAGCGAAAAATGTGCTGGACACCATGATATCACATTCTGTTCTTTGTTACTAAAGGTATTTTTTCCAATAACAGAGCTAATGTTTCTTGCAGGAACGATGTGTACTTCCTACCATTAAGATTTCCTTCGATGAAGTAGGGGCCTATAATTACGTTCTCCAGAATCCCACACCATACATTCACCGACCACGAATTTTGGTGTGCAACTTGCCGCCACGAACATGGATTTTCCGTTGCCCAATAAAGCATGTTAAGTAAATTAACATTTCCATGGTTCGTGAATGTAGCCTAGTCAGTAAATAAAATGATATTAATAAATGTGTCATCCCTCTGAAGATGAAGTTGATCCCATCGGCAGAATTCAATGCGACGCTTACAATCCGCACCAGTTAATTCTTGGTGGCGACTGATAAGGTAAGGATGATATTTATGGCGATGCAGAACACGAACAACACTACTCTGGCTCATCCAGATTCCCTTGCGATTTGACGCGAACTATCACAAGGATCTCGAACTACAGTGGCAAGAGTACCAATTTCCGTCTTCTCGTTAGTAACTTACCTTTGCCGGATATGTTCCGATGCGTTAACGATCCAGTTGTTCTCAATTTATCATACACACATTTAAATGTACGACGTGTAGGGTGAATACGCTACGTATATCTTTCAGCGTATAAGTCTCTAGCTCTCACTGAATTTCGTTGGCATTCTCCGTAAATAAGAAGCATATAGACTTGTTCTTCGAAGGAATACATCATTCACATTCGGTTGATTCGACGATACTAGTCGTACCGTTCCTATTCGTGTTGTATTGTGAAATCGTCGAACGGTGTTCACATGTCAATGGCACGTTAGATGGATATGCTGTATTCGGTGAATATTTACTATTTGCACGATAAACGAGGGAGAATTGTCAGATCACGTGCTTCGATAAGTGCCGAAATAATAAGGAATACCACTCAATCCATGATAAGAAGATTGCAACACTGCATTGATACCAATGGTCATCACTTCGAACACCTTGTGTAAATGAACGTTCACGTCACCTTTCTGAGCTTCATTGACCTTCAAAGAACTCACTGTTACACATCATTGGATTCGTCTCGATAGCCGCTATGAGAAAATACGTACCAAACTATAACATCCCATTTTAAAAAAACAATGTTGACCTTTATATCTCTGACGCGAGCCCACCTAGCAACAAAAAACCAACGTCGTATTATGGCCCCCGTTGTCCCACGCAACATTTGTTCCACAAACTTTTGAGCTACTGTCAGAGTTACTTCAGGTGGCAATAGTTTGTGACTCACCGTGTATAAAAACGGCGCTAGCGGCGTAGCTGAATGTCCTATTTACTTAGGGAGACTGACTCGGTTTATTGGGTATATAGGAACATAATACTGATTGCTACAGTGTTCTGTGGTACTTAAGCATGCGGTGAGGAAAAAATCAAAAGAAGTCTTAGATAAGCGGTCATGTGGACACAAAACTTTCTAGAAATTAGCCATATTAGCAAAAATAACTTTTCGAAGGACATACCAGCAGGCGTTAAAAGTTTTGAATCCACATTATATGAAACGAGTGAAGTACAAATCAGGTACAAAAAAGGGTATATGAAAATAACAAGTTTCGGGAAGTTTTCCTCGACATGAACTGACCTGATATCAATTCAGGAGGGGGATGTTTATTATATTTATAATGGGCACAGATTCCGATGGAATGCACGGATAGCACAGTCGATCCTGGCTCAGGACTAAACACCATTAATGGAAGCTAAGTTCCAGTTTAATTGAGAATGCAAGTGAAAAATGAAATGGTTTACTAAACTTATCATGCCATGTGAGTGCAGCCATCTAAAATTGCAATGTGTTCCTTAGGTCAAAACCATGTTGCGACCCCACCAGCACTGGCGGCAGCCTGTAAGCAGGCACCGTAGCGACTTGCAAACGACGGCAGTGTGACCTACCAGTACAGAGACGGAAGTAAGAGCGAAAGTGCCCAACTGTGACTGCCGTAAATCAAATGATCGCCCTGAAGTGCCTGATCGAGTGCATCCAAAAAGCATTCCACGCCACACGTCGCTCGTCTGGCTACTTGCTATTCCAAAGGCCTACACAAGATACTCTGGTGACCGCTGATTATGTTCATACAACGAACATGCGAGCTTGGAGTTGAAAGTTTAGCATCACCTTAGTTTGAAAGAAGGAGAAAATCACACTCGTATGATTACTTCGACCCTCTCTCAAAAATAAATGTGCGGAATGTTTTCCCTTTCTACACAATTGGAGAGATTCCAATGTATTTTGTTAGTTCTGTCTTCTGAACTCAAAATGGGAATAATTGAACACATAACATGAAAATAAACTTACTTAGGGAACTTCCCCACAGTTAATAATTCCAAAATAATAAGAAAGGAACATAGAGAGAAGAAAAAAAACACTGCAATTTTACTAACATACCTGTCAGTCCACAATGACATTATGAACAGCTAAACTAATAATATATACTACTGTACTACTGGCCATTAAAATTGGTACACCAAGAAGAAATGCAGATGATAAACGGGTATTCATTGGACAAATACAATTCACTAGACCTGACATGTGATTACCTTTTCACGCAATTTGGGTGCATAGATCCTGAGAAATCAGTGCCCAGAACATACACCTCTGGCCGTAATAACGGCCTTGATATGCCTGGGCATTGAGTCAAACAGAGCTTGGATGGCGTGTACAGGTACAGCTGCCCATGCACCTTCAACACGACACCGCAGTTCATCAAGAGTAGTGACTGGAGTATTGTGACGAGCCAGTTGCTCGGCCACCATTGACCAGACGATTTCAGTTGGTGAGAGTTCTGGAGAATGTGCTGGCCAGGGCTGCAGTCGAACATTTGGTGTATGCAGAAAGGCCCGTACATGACCTGCAACATGCAGTCGTGCATTATCCTGCTGAATGGTAGGGATTCGCAGGGATCGAATGAAGGGTAGAGCCACGGGTCGTGACACATCTGAAATGTAATGTCCACTGTTCAAAGCGCCGTCAATGTGAACAAGAGGTGACCGAGACGTGTAACCAATGGAACCCCATACCATCACGCCGGGTGGTACGCCTGTATGGCGATAACGAATACACGCTTCCAATGTGCGCTCACCGCGATGTCGCCAAACACGGATGCGACCATCATGATGCTGTAAACAGAACCTGGATTCATCCGAATAAATGACGTTTTGCCATTCATGCACCCAGGTTCGTCGTTGAGAACACCATCGCAGGCTCTCCTGTCTGTGATGCAGCGTCAAGGGTAACCGCAGCCATGGTCTCCGTGCCGATAGTTAATGCTGCTGCAAACGTCATCGAACTGTTCGTGCGGATGGTTGTTGTCTTGCGAACAACCCCATCTGTTGACTGAGGGATCGAGAAGTGGCTGCACTATCCGTTACAGCCATGCGGATAAGATGCCTGTCATCTCGAGTGCTAGTGATACGAGGCCGTTGGGATCCAGCACGGCGTTCCGTATTACCCTCCTGAACCCACCGATTCCATATTCTGCTAACAGTCATTGTATCTCAACCAACGCGAGCAGCAATGTCGCGATACGATAAACCTCAATCGCGATAGTCTACAATTCGACCTTTATCAAAGTCGGAAACGTGATGGTACGCCTTTCTCCTCCTCACACGAGGCATCACAAAAAGTTTCACCAGGCAACGCCGGTCAACTGCTGTTTGTGTATGAGAAATGGGTTGGACACTTTCGTCACGTCAGCACGTTGTAGGTTTCGCCACCGCCAACCTTGTGTGAATGCTCTGAACAGCTAATTATTTGCATATCACAGCATCTTCTTCGTGTCGATTAAGTTTCGCATCTGCAGCACGTCATCTTCGTGGTGTAGCAATTTTAATGGTCAGTAGTGTATGTATGCCTATTCTGCTGCGTAGCATGGCAGTCTAAAGCACATTAGCATATGGATTATTCTACAAAGAAGGCATGAAATGTGAGTGTGCTGTTAATCTAAGGAAAAGCCATTCAGAAAGCAAAGAAAAACTTCCTGTAACAATTGCAGCTCAAAACCAAATTAACATTTTAACACGAATTTTTAAAGTTGAAAGAGGGTTAGTTTTTCCACAAGGCACATCCTGGTTCATTTCACTGAAAATACACTTCTGTGGACGATGATATGAAATGTTGCCAGCTCTGGTCACAGATAGAGAGCAGAGGGTGGGCTGGAGACGGCTTGGCAGATGGTGACCTTTGGGCACACCGTAACTGAGAGATTCCGAAGACACTGTGGCAGTGATGGATCATTTGCTACTCAACCATCCGTATCATTCTGAACATTGCAGCACAGCGATGGGAACTCCATACCCTTAAACGAAGGTCTGCTATGTCATTTCACTACCTTAAGTCAGAAGTGCACCACATCTTCGAATTCGACGAGTTGTGACAATCACCAAGTATCATGTCTGCATAGACAGTGGGATTAACCATGGTGATTGTTAACACCAATTCAGAGGAACAGAACTACATACTCTACTGAAGGTGGCATAGTGTAGCTCAGTGGTGACCCAATCCAGTGATGTTGTCCACCTATTGCCATGGCTTGGTTTTAAATTTTCACGTGGGTCCTGTAGCAGGCTGCCTCTTGTCTGATCGCCTGAGTTTGCTTCCAGAAAGGGCGGACTGCTCATGAAGCGTTTGTTGTCCCCAGATTGTCATGCAAAAAGTACCTTCCATTTTGTGTTAGTGAGTTCTGATTTGGAAATATATGCTCTGTCTCCTCTTGTACATGCACTCCGTCTTCAGGCCACAAGTGGTCCATCGGGACAATCCGACCGCCGTGTCATCCTCAGGTGAGGATGCGGACAGGAGCGACGCGTGGTCAGCACACCGCTCTTCGGGTCGTTAAGATGATTTTCTTTGACCGAAGCCGCTACTATTCGGTCGAGTAGCTCCTCACTTGGCATCACGATGCTGAGTGCACCCCGAAAAATGGCAACAGCCCGGACGGTCACCCATCCAAGTCCCGGCCACGCGCGACAGCGCTTAACTTCGGTGATCTCACGGGAACCGGTGTATCCACTGCGGCAAGGCCGTTGCCCCTTTTGGACATGGAATACACAAAATGAATCCGTAACAGCTATACGATATTTTCGTTCAAATGGTTCTGAGCACTATGGGACTTAACATCTGTGGTCATCAGTCCCCTAGAACTTAGAACTACTTAAACCTAACTAACCCAAGGGCTCACGCACATCCATGCCCGAGGCAATATTCGAACCTGCGACCGTAGCGGTCACGCGGTTCCAGACTGTAGCGCGTAGAATCGCACGGTCACCGACGGCAGTATCTTTAGATGTCACAAATTTATACATTGTGTAACTGTATTACCTTTACAGACGTCGAATATTAGTAGTGGGCACCAAGACTTAAGATTATCATAGGAACTCAGGTCCGAATACGTACCATTTTCCTGCTGAATGCAAAATACGGCACATTCACATATCTCTTGCATATCCGGCGCCATTGATTATCTTATTTTGTATGGCATTCACTGATCATCTGAGTGTTTTAAATGGACTAGTACTCCTGGGTGATATGTTACAATACAGCATCACCGGTCTATTGCGGTCTAACCGTCTTGGTGGGGCAGTGGGTTTCCACAGGGCAGTGACTGCAATTCACTTTGGAGGTGTGGCGGTGGGACATGTGGTCCCGTACCACCCTCTGACAGTAATAGTACTACATGAGTGTAGTCCCGTGCGTCTCTTGCTAAGTGCAGATTTGTTTACATACTATTGATCTGTGTGTTTGACTGCGAGAGAGGTTTGTAGCTGCTGTCACGCTTGTTGTTTTGGAGCAGTGGCGGCTCATATCACTACCGATAACTTTTAGCTGGGATCTCACCAGGAGTCGCGGATTACTCACTTGTGTGATTGTCGCTGCCTCGCCTAATCTCCAAAAGCGGCCGCTAAAGACGCATCTAGAGAAAGAAAGACCTCCGAAGAGAGCGGCGCAGGCACTTGACGGGAGTGCTCGCACCGAGTGGAGCCGTCTGAAGCTGCAGTGCTTGGAGCAACGCACACGGGCTGTGGATCGACACGACGTCTTTTCCTGGTCGCCGTTCACTCTTGTTCGCCAGGATCGGGCAGAAAGCAAAGGTCTGGTCCGTTTGTGTTGTGTGGAACTAGTTGTTCAGCTCTGTGCGCCAATGTCCCGCTCCACAAGCTGTCTGAAGAGATGTTCGTGTTTATGTTTCATGGACTAGTCATGAACGCCTTGTTGCCGACCGTTGTGGCCGAGCGGTTCTAAGCGCTTCAGCCCGGGACCGCGCTGCTGCTACGGTCGCAGGTTCGAATCCTGCCTCGGGCATGGATGTGTGTGATGTCCTTAGGTTAGTTAGGTTATGGTATTTCTCAGTCTAGGGGACTGATGACCTCAGATATTAAGTCCCATAGTGCTCAGAGCCATTTGAACGCCTTGTTACTTGGGTCTGGTATTTTGTCTTAATATCGTGGCAAGCGTTCTCAATCAAAAAATTTGCCATGGTTAATGTTGTTGTGGTTATGTAATGTGCTCGGTTATGCAAAGCTACACTACTGGCCATTAAAACTGCTACACCACGAAGATGACGTGCTACAGACGCGAAATTTAACCGACAGGAAGAAGATGCTGTGATATGCGAATGATTAGCTTTTCAGGGCATTCAGACAAGTTTGGCGCCGGTGTCGACACCTACAACGTACTGACATGACGAAAGTTTCCAACCGATTTCTCATACACAAACAGCAGTTAACCGGCGATGCCTGTTGAAGCGTTGTTGTGATGCCCCGTGTAAGGAAGAGAAATGCGTACCGTCACGTTTCCGACTTTGATAAAGGACGGATTGTAGACTATCGCGATTGAGGTTTATCGTATAGCGACATTGCTGCTCGTGTTGGTCGTGATCCAATGACTGTTAACAGAATATGGAATCAGTGGGTTTAGGAGGGTAATACGGAACGCCATGCTGGATCCCAACGGACTCGAATCACTAGCACTCGAGATGACAGACATCTTATCCGCATGGCTGTAACGGATAGTGCAGCCACTTCTCGATCCCTCAGTCAACAGATGGGGTTGTTCGCAAGACAACAATCATTCGCACGAACAGTTCGATGACGTTTGCAGCAGCATGAACTATCGGCACGGAGACCATGGCTGCGGTTATCCTTGACGCTGCATTACAGAATTCGGGTGAATCCAGGTTCTGTTTACAGCATCATGATGTTCACATCCGTGTTTGGCGACATCGCGGTGAACTCACATGGGAAGCGTGTATTCGTCATCGCCATACAGGCGTATCACCCGGCGCGATGGTATGGGGTGCCATTGGTTACACGTCTCGGTCACCTCTTGTTCGCATTGACGGCACTTTCAACAGTGGACGTTATATTTTAGATGCTACCACCCGTGGCTCTACCCTTCATTCGATCCCTGCGAAACCCTGCATTTCAGCAGGATAATGCACGACTGCATGTTGCAGGTCCTGTACTGGCCTTTCTGGATACAGAACAAGTTTGACTTCTGCCCTGGCCAGCACAATCTGGTCAATAGTGGCCGAGCAACTGGCTCGTCACAATACGCCAGTCACTACTCTTGATAAACTGTGGTATCGTGTTGAAGCTGCATGGGCAGCTTTACCTATACATGTCAGCCAAGCTCTGTTTGACTCAATGCCCAGGTAATCACCCGTCAGTTCTAGTATAATATATTTGTCGAATGAATACTCGTTTATCATCTGCATCTCTTCTTGGTGTAGCAATTTTGATGTCCAGTACGTGTATATTAGGGGCCCACATCCTATGTAGCCTTTTTTTTAAAAAAAATGTGTTTTAAAATTTGTATGTAAGAGAACCAGTTGTTCTATGTTTTAATTTTTGTTTTCACGACGTTTTAAAAGCTGGTCGGCTCACTGGTATTACTGTTATCCAGAGCCTTTCAAGCGTGTTGTGAGCTCCGGCTACTAGTAAGATCCTAGCTGGTTGTGTATTACGCTACTGGTCATTAAAATGTCTACACCAAGAAGAAATGCAGATGATAAACGGGTATTCATTGGACAAATATATTATACTAGAACTAACATGTGATTACATTTTCACGCAATTTGGGTGTATAGATCCTGAGAAATCAGTACGCAGAACAACCACCTCTGGCCGTAATAACGGCCTTGATACGCCTGGGAATTGAGTCAAACAGAGCTTGTATGGCGTGTACAGGTACAGCTGCCCATGCAGCTTCTACACGATACCACAGTTCAAGAGTAATGACTGGCGTATTGTGACGAACCAGTGGCTCGGCCACCATTGACCAGACGTTTTCAGTTGGTGAGAGATCTGGAGAATGTGCTGGCCAGGCCAGCAATCGAACATTTTCTGTATCCAGAAAGGCCCGTACAGGACCTGCAACATGCGGTCGTGCATTATTCTGCTGAAATGTAGGGTTTCGCAGAGATCGAATGAGGGGTAGAGCCACGTCTCGTAACGCAACTGAAATGTAACGCCCACTGTTCAAAGTTCCGTCATTGGGAACAAGAGGTGACCGAGACGTGTAACCAATGGCACCTCATACCATCACGCCGGGTGATACGCCAGTATGGATTCATCCGAAAAATAACGTTTTGCCATTTGTGCACTTAGGTTCGCCGTTGAGTACACCATCGCAGGCGCTCCTGTCTGTGATGCAGCGCCAAGGGTATCCGCAGCAATGGTCTCCGAGCTGATAGTGCATACTGCTGCAAACGTCGTCGAACTGTTCATGCGGATGGTTGTTGTCTTGTAAACGTCCCCATCTGTTGACTCAGGGATCGAGACGTGGCTGCACGATCCGTTATAGCCATACGGGTAAGATGCCTGTTATCTCGACTGCTAGTGATACGAGGCCGGTGGGATGCAGCATGGCGTTCCGTATTACCCTCCTGAACCCTCTGATTACATATTCTGCTAACAGTCATTGGATCTCGACCAACGCGAGCAGCAATGTCGCGATAAGATAAACCGCAATCGCGATAGGCTACAATCCTATCTTTATCAAAGTCGGAAACGTGATGGTACGCATTTCTCTTCCTTAAACGAGGCATCACAACAATGTTTCACCAGGCAACGCCGGTCAACTGCTGTTTGTGCATGAGAAATCGGATGGAAACTTTCCTCATGTCAGCACGTTGCAGATGTCTCCACCGGCGCCAACCTTGTGTGAATGCTCTGAAAAGCTAATCATTTGCATATCAAATCATCTTCTTGCTGTCGGTTAAATTTCACGTCTGTAGCACACATTCGTGGTGTAGCAATTGTAATGGTCATGAGTGTATATTTGTTCCTTGATAAAATTGCAGCTCCCTTCATGTAGTTCTCTCTTAGCGAAGCTTATATCCTAGGGCGTATCAACCGATTGGAAACGCTCTACCAGTGAAATCATGGTTATATAGCATAACTCTACTTGTTGTGTAATCCAGTCAGACCCATCTTTTTTGCTTGTGAACGGCGTTTAGTGAGTAGTTGGGGGAGTGTTCCGTGTCTGCGGCTTCTTGTCGCTTGGGACTGGCTTACTTGCGGCTTCGTGCACGGTTCTCGGGCATTTCCTGGCACGGCTTGCTATTGGTTTTCAGTAGCGCATCCTGGCTGTCTGTATTCAATTTGAGTATCTGACTTGCATAGCAAACAAAATTTTGCTGTCGGTCAAGAGGCCTTTGATTGACTGGCTTCGCACAGGAAGCTTTCTCTTTCATGTTTAATACATATTGTATTCTTGTTCTAAGTTTTACTTATTAACTATTTTGTGTAAATCTTTGGATGATCCCCATGTTATCTTTGTTAATATTTACTTTTGGGGGTCCGTCTATTGTCTCTCACTTGACTTCGTTTGAAGAAATATATCTAGAACTCCAGAATGAGATTTTCACTCTGCAGCGGAGTGTGCGCTGATATGAAACTTCCTGGCAGATTAAAACTGTGTGCCCGACCGAGACTCGAACTCGGGACCTTTGCCTTTCGCAGGCAAGTGAGGAGACGAGATACTGGCGGAAGTAAAGCTGTGTGACCGGGCGTGAGTCGTGCTTCGGTAGCCCGCGAAAGGCAAAGGTCCCGAGTTCGAGTCTCGGTCGGGCACACAGTTTTAATCTGCCAGGAAGTTTCATATCTGGAACTGTTTTAATTATTTTAATTGGTTGTTTTATTGAAAATTGTTTAATTTAAAAACTTCAGAAAGATTAATATTCTTAAGGTCTTACTACTAGAACCTGTTAAGAGGTAATTATTATTGTAATTTAACGATTGTTTTACTCACCATTTTGAACGCCCGTAATGGCAAATTAACTTTAAGATTTCCACCTGTTTCTCAAAGGGGTCCTGTTATCAAAGAAAATATAAAAAAATAAACGTTGGGTAGTTCATGGATAAATGATATTAGCTAAACAGGGATAGTCCTTCCATGTCAAGCTCGGTGCAGTGGGAGGACTGCTCGTCATTTGTATAGCGGCTGTTCTCCACACCGCCAGACACCTACACTGTCCTTCTTTGCGACGATGTACCATCGGGCCTCGCAAATGGGTACATTCACATCAGCACAGTAGTGTTAGCCGGCGGTTTCACAGACCCGAGTTTGAAGATGTAGTTTTCCTTCCAGTGGAAGAGGAGGTGGTGACGAGTGTCAAGGTAGATGGAGTATGTCTCCCCAAACTATCTGTCGTGGTCTGCACGAGCAACTGCTGCACACATACCAGCCCCAGAAGGTACACGCAATGCAGCCACATGATTTTACCTCATGGGCCCACTTCTGAAGGTGGTCCTTTTACCGTTGCGTGGACGAGCCGACTCCCCAGTATTTTCACGGATGAAGCCAAGTTCAACAGTAAAGATGTTCTCAGTGCCCACAACGGTAACGCACGTTGCGTGTCCCCGAAGGTTTCAGCAATGACACAATCTCCAAATAAGGGCAGGTTTCCTTCTTCCAGCAAAGCTCACAGGTGCCACGTACTTGCAGTTCCTTGACAGCGCATGGCATGGGCTCTTGAAAGATGTGCCACTCGACGTGCATCAAAACATGTGCACTCAGAGCGATGGCGTACCACCTCATTTTTCACGTACGGTCCTAAATCATCTGGAACAACGATTTGGATAGGTAGTAGTGGCCCGATTGCTTCACCAGCACGATCTCGTGACTAACTCGCTGTATGGTTCAAAAATGGCTCTGAGCACTATGGGACTCAACTGCTGTGGTCATAAGTCCCCTAGGACTTAGAACTACTTAAACCTAACTAACCTAAGGACAGCACACAACACCCAGCCATCACGAGGCAGAGAAAATCCCTGACCCCGCCGGGAATCGAACCCGGGCGTGGGAAGCGAGAACGCTACCGCACGACCACGAGATGCGGGCTAACTCGCTGTACTTCGACGTATGCGGTCACATGAGATCAGTGATTTGCGACACCTCTGTGGCATCCAAGGCAGACCTACTGGCTCAGGCCGTGGCTGCGGCATATGCCGGAGAACTGGTGATCGTGTGTACCGGAACGTGGCATGAACGAACTGCATCTGTGCTGTCGTCGTTGGTCGTGTCATGGATCCCTACTTCTAAGTGCACACAGACAACAAACAGCAGGAGTCAGATAGTAACGAGTATTGTGGTATTTTTCGTGTAGCTAAAAAATGGTATGTTCTGGAGATGATTTTGTCGTAGTCCCCGCTACAAGTCCTCAAAGTGTGTAAAGTGAATTTAGTTAAACCCTGTACACCGATTTTACATTTAAACACTGTAGTAAGTATCTATTAAGTTCTCTTACAAAGGAATTAGTGGTTGACACCTCACATGAGTCGAGAAAAAATAATTCTGATTGCACAAAAGCGAACCGAAACCAAAAGAAAAGATGAGAACTTAATGCCCATGAAACAAACTACGCCGGATTTCACACATAAATATCAACTCATCAATCTAAGGCCGGCATCAGTCCAACTAAATACAAGCACTTAATAGAAACTTGTCTAAGTTAATCCAATATACACAAACGAACTACTTGTGGCCACAACTGTATACTTCACGTTATGAATCGCTCATAGTCCTCAGTCAGATGTGAAAATAAAGAATGTATGTAGAGCAGTAGAGTAGATCACACAGCATTTTGTTATTCCCCCATCTGCGAATCAGAAAGCAGTTGTAAATACAAGTAAAAAATCAACAAATCGCGTCCAGGCAATAGGCCTATACTCAGCAAGTGCCTTTCACAGAAACTATTTCTTCTCATTGAACCTTCTTGCAAAATCAGTCATTATTAAAAAAAAATTCAACAATACTACTCACAGCTGGCGTATGTACACTCTATCTCTGATGTAGGACTGTCAATAGGCCTAGATTTCACAATAATCCTCTGCATAAGTAAGAAGGGAAAGAGCAAGTAAACAACCAAGATAACACAAAATATCTATCACCTTTCCTCCTCACTAAAACACCTGAGAATTCACAGTGAAACAAAACTCCAAGGTTGGTCCAAACAATTTAATACAAAATAGCTCTCATCAAAACATCACACCCATCACTACTCATCTTTCCCTTCGTACATCCTTCTGCTGTAAGGTGGTAGTTCACGTTGGTTCATCACTCAAAGAAGAAGAAGTCTTTGTGCCTTAACTCAGTGCTTCACCTCGCAAATCCTTTTACCTCCAGGAAAATACTGATTGATGTATTCTGTGATGGCATCACTCCCTTTCAACTAATCCATCCACTCTGAAACTCCAAAAATACAATTATAATTGGGCTTCTAACATTATGAAGTTAAACATTCATTGATATCATTGGATTCATACTAGGTCATATAAGGCAACATGAAAAACTGGGTCTGGTTTATCTTTATTATGCTACCAGTGTTTTCCTTCCTTCCTACTTCCACCATAAAATGGCTATCTCTTCCTCATGCATCAGCAAATCACAATACATCATCTGGTGACTTGGTACTCTTCTTACAGCAACAGGCAAAACTCAATATCCTTATCAACATTTTTAGCGCTCTCAGTTCAACACTTGCGTTTACGTAAGCCCATGAGCGACACAGTGCTCTCTAGCACGATCCATTCATTACAACCAGAAGATGAAACTAACTTATTAATCATCTCCACCTGTAGGGAACCAATAAACAACACAGCTCACTTCTCTACCATTCAAATCAGGTATAGACACCCCAACATGGAGCACGCACTTATAGTGAAAAAAAAAACAAAACGTAAGAACCTCACTGGCCAACCATGTCGCATGATCTAAGTTACAGAACGTCCTTCCCTGATATTAAACAATATTGATCAAATCAATAAGATTTATGAACTATTCTCGTATTACTTCCTTCATTCGGTGACACATCCAACATTATCTGAGCATCTGTACTTAAAATTTTTGTAGTACTAAGGTCGACTGATAGTGGAGGTACACTGACATATCCATAGAATATAAGGAGAAGCACATACCCACCAGAAAAGTAATAAATCCCATGATGATATATTGACAGACTCGCCTCATCATGAAGCTCCATAAAAATCCTCACATTTAATCTTACTCAAATATTAAGACTAGGCTGAGTAACACATCCTTCACACTACATTGAATACGACACAGACCAACAGAGAATGAATTACAAAATTCCTACTAGCCTGACAGCATTCGAAAGCAAAACAGTATCCTTACCCAGCAACCGAATAATATGCAGAAAGAGTACAAAAATTCAAAAGAACAAACATGTACTTACAGAGCAATGAATGACAGCACTCAGTACACAATATCAGATTATGCCTAAATGGACAGGCCATCTTTTAACAACACTACCGTCACTCATGAAAAACATAACAGGCAGAGAAAACGCACTTCACAGCTTGTCATAAAAGTTCTCCCTCAAAATGTAACTAATTTTTCGTCCTTCTCAAAGAAATTCTATTCACAGCTTGCCATGAAAATTCTTGCTTAAAACTTAACTGATTTTTCAACCTAGTCAAACTATGCCAAACACTTAACTACTTAACAAAATCATGAAGGCATTTGAAAAAAGAGACTAATCATTATCTTATTCCATCAACTTCAACAAATCAATTAAGCAAACTACAGCCACAGACGAAAGATTAATAGTGGAGGATTGACTGCTTCACCCCACCAATACAACTACTGCAAAGCACATGAAATCTATGATTTCTCCTAATATATGTTGCTAATTACAAGAAAAATCAAAGGATTCAGTACGTCTCAATGACACATTAAGGAAATTATCAGTTAAAAGGAATAATATATAAGAACTGTAACGCTAAAGCTTCACTCTTCATATCAACTTTTCCAGTTTTCACCACATATCATTAGCAATTTCTCGAAGAAACTAGCATCAAAAGTTAATTCACGTAATATTCATTTACAATCGACATCATCCTAGAAAAAACACTAATCAGGAAAGTATGTCCTTAATGTTTGAGGACTTTAGCCTATGTTGATAGGGAATATCTATGCACATATCTCTGATTTTGTATTGGACAAATAATATAAGAGAAGTATACAAAAATAAAACACATGTAAGCTGCCTCATTACCAAAAAGGAAAATACCAGTCAGAATAAGGACAAAATCACTGAACATCCCCCATGGCGCATATTACCTTTGGACAATTTGGGATTAACGCATTTTCTTACTATGAGGTCCGCTCTGACCTTGCTATATAAATATTTGTCTATGATCTTCCTCGAATTTGGTTCAACATTTAACTCCTGGAACCTACATCACAAAACCTCTGAAGTGGGACCTGCTGGAAATCACTTAGTAGTATCGTGCCACAGAGTAACTCCACTATCGTCAACACTTTTTCTAAAAGGAAAAAGGCTTTAGTTTATTCCACTCATCTGGAAGTAGAAGCATAAGTTTTTATTACATACTCACTACTCCGTAAATTGTACACCTTATACTTCTAAAAATAAGGGAACATTAAACCAAGACCACCACATACAATTATCTTCATTCATCTAATAGTGAAGGATTTCCAGATGGACACGTGATGCAGTCCGCAAAGCTTCATAGTTCTTCAAATCAGACCTAGTGATGATCGGGACAGTGCATCAGCCACCACGTTTTCTGTTTCAGCGGTGCAAACTTCAGTGAATTTAACCTTCTGGAGATACAGTGCTCACGTTGCCAACCATCCATGGGTCAGTCTGGAAGCCGTCAGAACATGTAATGTCGAGTGATTTATATGACCTTAGGTTACTGAGCCAAACAGATAACGACGTAATCTGATAGAGCCCAAGACGACAGTTATCATCTAATGTTCGGCAACCTAATATCTACGCTCACACTTGTTGAGGGATCTATTTGCAACTGTAATCAATTGTTGATGCCTAAAACAGTCTTCCTCTATTTCTTGGTAGTTTCCACTGTGAGACCTGTCTTCATGCTGTCTCTCTCTTTTTTTTTTCTCTCTCCCTCTCTCTGTCCCTCTCACAAAAATATTCTTACTGAAATTTGGGTTTGACACAATAGGAGCAACAAGAAGACAACATTTTTATGCTTTCAAAGCCTACCTGTGCGTTCTTGTGCAACTGCCCAAGTCTCATTGAGTGAGTGCATAAAGGCATTGGATACATAGCCAACTCATGTTTACAAAGCGTTTATAAAAATTAGTGACACCCAAGAAAGCTCCAATATGCTTCTTTGTAGAAGGAATGGAGAACTCTCTAATAATTGTAGGTTTAGATGATATGGCAATTTCTAAATAGATATCTTGAATCATAAATGGTAATCATATGGTTTGAAAAGTTCTCGGAATCTCCACGAGAGGTCAGCGCTAGCGCCACGAGTCGCTCATGTGATATTCATTGCGCTGTGGCCTGTAAACACGTGCCACGTCAGTGCTCTTGGAAGAGAGCTGTGGCGGTGACGTGGCTCTGTTGTTCCCGCGTAGTGATTTGCAAAGATGCAAAAATCGAGGTTCGAGCAGTGATTAAGTACTTCATAAAGAAAGGTATGAAAGCAAAGAACATTCGTGCCGATTTCCAGAATACACTGGGGGCCTCTTCTCCTTCATATGCAACTGTTGCGGAGTGGACAAATGAATTTAAATTTGGTCGGGAGAGCTTAGATGATGATCCGCGTAGTGGTCGGCCAAGATGTGTCACTACTCCATAAACCATTGCAAAAGTGTACAAAATGGTCATGGAGGATCGCCGATTGAAAGTGCGTGAAATTGCTCACGCTTACCAGATGTCATCCGAAAGGGTGTATCACATTTTAAATGAAGAATTAGAAATGAAAACATTATCTGCAAGATGGGTGCCGCGACTCTTGACGCTGGATCAAAAATGCATGAGAATAGACATATCGGAACAATGTTTGGCCCGTTTCATGAGAAACACACAAAATTTTTGCTCCGGTTTGCGAACGCAGATGAAACTGGGGTGCACTTCTATACCCCAGAGACCAAACAACAGTCAAAGCAGTGGAAACACGCTGATTACCCGCCACATAAAAAGCAAAGACAATTCCTTCGGAGGGAAAGGTCATGGCATCATTGTTCTGGCATGCGAAAGGGACACTACATCTACGTTTATACTCCGCAAGCCACCCAATGGTGTGTGGCGGAGGGCACTTTACGTGCCACTGTCATTACCTCCCTTTCCTGTTCCAGTCGCGTATGGTTCGCGGGAAGAACGACTGTCGGAAAGCCTCCGTGCGCACTCGAATCTCTCTAATTTCACATTTGTGATCTCCTCTGTAGGTATAAGTAGGGGGAAGCTATATATTCGATAGCTCATCCAGAAACGCACCCTCTCGAAACGTGGCGAGCAAGCTACAACGCGATGCAGAGCGCCTCTCTTGCAGAGTCTGCCACTTGAGTTTGCTAAACATCTCCGTAACACTGTCACGCTTACCAAATAACCCTGTGAAGAAACGCGGCGATCTTGTTTGGATCTTCTCTATCCCCTCTGTCAATCCGTCCTGGTACAGAACCCACACTGATGAGCAATACTCAAGTATAGGTCGAACGAGATTTTTGTAAGCCACCTCCTTTGTTGATGGACTACATTTTCTAAGGACTCTCCCAATGATACTCAACCTGGTACCCGTGTTACCAACAATTAATTTTATATAATCATTCCACTTCAAATCGTTCCGCAAGCATACTCCCAGATATTTTACAGAAGTAACTGCTACCAGTGTTTGTTCCGCTATCATATAATCATACAATAAATGATCCTTCTTTCTATGTTTTCGTTATACATTACATTTGTCTATGTTAAGGGTCAGTTGCCACTCCCTGCACCAAGTGCCTATCCGCTGCAGATCTTCCTGCATTTCGCTACAATTTTCTAATGCTGCAACTTCTCTGTATACTACAGCATCATCCGCAAAATGCCGCATGGAGCTTCCGACTCTATCTACTAGGTCATTTATATATATTGTGAAAAGCACTGGTCCCATAACACTCCCCTGTGACACGCCAGAGGTTACTTTAACGTCCGTAGGCGTCTCTCCATTGAGAACAACATGCTGTGTTCTGTTTGCTAAAAACTCTTCAATCCAGCCACACATCTGGTCTGATATTCCGTAGGCTCTTTCTTGGTTTATCAGGCGACAGTGCGGAACTGCATCGAACGCCTTCCGGAAGTCAAGGAAAATAGCATCTACCTGGGAGCCTGTATCTAATATTTTCTGGGTCTCATGAACAAATAAAGCGAGTTGGGTCTCACACGATCGCTGTTTCCGGAATCCATGTTGATTCCTACAGATTAGATTCAGGGTTTCTGTTTGTAGACTTTCTCCCCACTGGGCCAACAGTTACTGGAGAATACAATGCTAACCTCCTGGATAAACTACAACAAAAGATACGCGAAAAAAGGCCAGGTTTACCAAGGAAGAAAGTCATCTTCCATCAAGGCAATGCCCGCCCGCACACTTGTACCGTCTCCATTGCAAAATTATGCAAAGTAAGGTACGAATTGCTGCCACACCCGCCTTCTTCACCTGACGACTTCCATCTCTTCCTAAAACTGAAAATCTTTCTTGGTGGATGAAGATTCACTTCAAACCAGGAATTGATAGCCGGAGTTAACAACTACACATATTTTTCAGTCCTGGAGGAAACTCATTTTCGAGATGGGATCAAGGCACTGCAACATCGTTGGACGAAATAAATTAATCTACAAGGAGACTACATTGAAAAATAAAAATGAAAATAAAGTGATATAAGTACTTTTTTTCTATAACATCCCGAGCACTTTTCGAACCACCCTCGTAGTTTAGTCACAGTTGGCGGAAATGCTGTCGTAATGAATATCATAAGATTGTACTATACAAATGCAGCTGTGTCATAACAAACAGTCAACATTGATAAATTTCATAGTTTAGGCCAAAAGGTGATACAGTACGAAAATTGCATTTGTTGGTCATTAGCTGATTGTCCTCTTTGGAATCAGTTGTGTACGAGAAAATGAGCTGATAAACCGAAATCTCGGCAGCACAAAAATAATAAAGTGTCTTGGAATTTAATGAGTAATTGGTTGGAATTGTTAGTAAGAATGCAATGTTTCACCGAGAAACCACAATTCAGTCAATCACTATGTGAAATTAATTTTTGAAAAATAATGCTGTGGCACAATAACTATACCTTACTTCTCAAGACTACCAATTTTGACCTCAAACATTTATATATAATGAAAGACACCATAATTAGGCGCTATTGCTGCAAACGAAACACATTCATAATATGACGATTAGCAATTCGTTACAAAACCTATAATTACTAAGAAGAGACTTTAAGCACAGGTTGTCCATACAGACATGATCATTTCTAAGTAGAGCCACGCTACATTCGGACAGCATAGAAATTATAGAATGCAGGGAAGTTTCTAATTTCTGCTACGAGGCTACCAAGGTGAATTACAAGCTGGATTGAAATGGCACGTTCTGTTGTGTCCAAAAACGGTGTCTAAGTTCGCTGAAGTCTACATGTACATCTACATCCATACTCAGCAAGCCACCTGACGGTGTGTGGCGGAGGGTACCTTGAGTACCTCTATCGGTTCTCTCTTCTATTCCAGTCTCGTATTGTCGGTATGCCTCTGTGTGGGCTCTAATCTCTCTGATTTTATCCTCATGGTCTCTTCGAGAGTATATACGTAGGAGGGAGCAATATACTGCTTGACTCATCGGTAAAGGTATGTTCTCGAAACTTCAACAAAAGCCCGTACCGAGCTACTGAGCGTCTCTTCTGCAGAGTCTTCCACTGGAGTTTATCTATCATCTCTGTAACGCTTTCGCGATTACTGAATGAACCTGTAACGAAGCGCGCTGATCTCCGTTGGATCTTCTCTATCTCTTCTATCAACCTTATCTGGTACGGATCCCACACCGGTGAGCAGTATTCAAGCAGTGGGCGGACAAGTGTACTGTAACCTACTTCCCTTGTTTTCGGATTGCATTTCCTTAGGATTCTTCCAATGAATCTCAGTCTGGCATATGCTTCACCGACGACCAACTTTATATGGTCACTCCACTTTAAATCACTCCTAATACCTACTCCCAGATAATTTATGGTATTAACTGCTTCCAGTTGCTGACCTGCTATATTGTAGCTAAATGATATAGGATCTTTCTTTCTACGTATTCGCAGCACATTACACTTGTCTATATTGAGATTCAATTGCCATTCCCTGCACCATGCGTCAAGTCGTAGCAGATCTTCCTGCATTTCAGTACAATTTTCCATTGTTACCACCTCCCGATATACTACAGCATCATCAGCAAAAAGCCTCAGTGAACTTCCGATTTTATCCACAAGGTAAGTTATGTATATTGTGAATAGCAACGGTCGTACGATACTCCGCTGTGGCACACTTGAAATCGCTCTTACTTTGGAAGACTTCTCTCCATTGAGAATGACATGCTGCTTTCTGTTATCTAGGAACTCTTCAATCCAATCACACAATTGGTCTGAAAGTCCATATGCTCTTACTTTGTTCATTAAACGACTGTGGGGAACTGTATCGCCAGCGGCGGCGGTGGTCTAGCGGTTCTAGGCGTTCAGTCCGGAACCGCGTTACTGCTACGGTCGCAGGTTCGAATCCTGTCTCGGGCATGGATGTGTGTGATGTCCTTAGGTTAGCTAGGTTTAAGTAGTTCTAAGTTCTAGGGGACTCTTGACCACAGATGTTAAGTCCCATAGCACTCAGAGCCATTTGAGTCTTTTTTTTGGGAAGTGTATCAAACGCCCTCCAAAGAAGCTGCTTATAGTAAATCAGTACTTGTACACGGTGCATCTCTGGCATGTATGGTGTAAATCAAATGTCGTGAGGCATCAGTGACTATTAATATTGTGGTTTAGTTATAAAATAAATGGATAACTCAATGTACGGTCGTGAATTTCCCACAGAAAGTATGGATTTGCTTGTAGAGAGTGTTCACGGAAACAAGTTGCAATATCCGCTATCCAGATTTCTTAAAATAAGGAAGTTAAAAGTGAATGCGTGGCCGGATGAAAGACTTGAGTGTTTCTCTTCTGGTATCGGCGTCTGTAGATTCTTGGAGACCCACGTTTCTTTCTCTGCGCTCAAGGATGGCCTTTGCTGTACGCTGTACGAGGAATGTGTACTCTTTGTCGCAAATTTATTCCGCTCTCATTACTGAATGTAAGTAATAGGCCCGCCCAGAAGCGCCTTACAAAAGGACGTGAATGTCACCTACCCTCTTTCAAAAGGAATAAATAAGAGAAAAGCCGGTTAAGAAGCGGTCCACGGCGAATACCTGCCGGGTCGCGTATTTAGCGAGCGCCACCATATTGCTGTGCGTTGGAGAGGGGGGGGGGGGGAGGGGGGGGGGAGAGGCAGTCATCGCAAAGTGCGCGGCATGTCCGCTGCGAAAATAACGCGCTCGAGGACTCGCCGCCGAGGACGGAGAACGGAAGACGGGCTCCGGGTGGTGCCTGGCGAAGGGGGCCTGCGCGGGAGGAACCTTTAGCGCAAATTACTGCTGCACTGCCGGCGGCAAGGGCATTATCCGGGCCGGCATTTGCATAGAGAGAAGAAACCGGCGGGGGTGGAGAGAGAGAGAGAGAGAGAGAGGGATGGTGAGAGAGAGAGAGGGGGGGAGGGAGGGACCGGCTCTGGAGGAGCCGGGAGAGAAACGAAGCACGCGAGGCGAGAAAATCAGCAGGGAAGCCCACCAGCTGCTGGTTTGTTGGGCCGGCGAAAATTTGTCTGCCAGCTACTAGGAGCTCAGCAGTCGCTGTGCTGCATTGCGTTTGCTCCCCTGGGAAACACAGTCCTTCTTTTCTGTTGCTCACAAACATTTATATTTCGCCTTCTGCCCTTTTATCGTCTTTGTCGTCTCGAGAGTGTTAACATTCGTCCACAGTTGAAGCTCAGTAGCAGAATAAGATAGCAGAATTGCTCTTGCGAGATTCTGAATGAATACCGTTTAGTCCACCAAATGAAAGTTTACCACTAAGAGTAGTCGTACAGTCACACAGGGCGCAACATACATTATATGTACATACTTCTTTGTATACGTTCAATATCCCCTGTCAGTTCTGTTTGGTACGGGCCCCACACACTTTGGTAGGGATAAGTCCCTTGATTGTTTTATAAGTAGTCTCCTTTGTAGACTAGTTTCATTTCGGTAGCGTTGTACCAATGAAATTAAATCGTCCACCGCTTTACCAATTGTAAGTTGGCTGTTTAGGTTTTTATGTTGGTAACGCCACGTAGCGGGTTTTCGCGGATGATGTTGTAGTATACAGAGAAGTTGCAGCATTAGAAAAGTGCAGTGAAATGCAGGAAGTTCTGCAGCGGATAGGCACTTAGTGCAGGGAGTGGCAACTGACCCTTAACATAGACAAATGTAATGTATTGCGAATACATAGAAAGAAGGAACCTTTATTGTATGATTATATGATAGTGGAACAAACACTGATAGCAGTCACTTCTGTAAAATATCTGGGAGTATGCTTGCGGAACGATTTGAAGTGGAATGATCATATAAAAGTAATTGCTGGTAAGACGGGTGCCAGGTTGAGATTCATTGGGAGAGTCCTTAGAAAATGTAGTCCATCAACAAAGGAGGTGGCTTACAAAACACTCGTTCGACCTATACTTGAGTATTGCTCATCAGTGTGGGATCCGTACCAGATCGGGTTGACGGAGGAGATAGAGAAGATCCAAAGAAGAGCGGCGCGTATTTGGTAATCGTGATAGCGTTACGGAGATGTTTAGCAAACTCAAGTGGCAGACTCTTCAAGAGAGGCGCTCTGCATCGCGGTGTGGCTTACTGTCCAGGTTTCGAGAGGGTGCGTTTCTGGATGAGGTATCGAATACATTGCTTCCCCCTACTTATACCTCCCGAGGAACCACGAATGTAAGATTAGAGAGATTCGACCGCGCACGGAGGCTTTCCGGTAGTCGTTCTTCCCGCGAACCATACGCGACTGAAACAGGAAAGTGACGTAATGACAGTGGCTCGTAAAGTGCCCTCCGCCACACACCGTAGGGTGGCTTGTGGAGTATAAATGTAGATGTAGATGTAAATGTAGCGCTCTGTGTACAGTCTGTGGCTGGTTGGTCTCGTTGGAGTATTCGCTAGTGTAGTCTTGGGTTGTTTGATGTGAACAGCGCGTAGCGTTGCGCAGTTACAGGTGAGCAGCCAGCAGTGGTGGATTTGGAGAGAGAGATGCCAGAGTTTTGAGAGGTTGCTATAAGCGGACGATCTGGACGTGTGCCCGCCAGAAAAAGGAAATCTGTAAGTGTTATGAATTGATATATATATATATATATATATATATATATATATATATATATATATGATGACTTTTGAACACTATTAAGGTAAATACATTGTCTGTTCTCTATCAAAATCTTTCATTTGCTAACTATGTCTATCTGTAGTTAGTGCCTTCAGTAGTTAGAAACTTTTATTTAGCTGACAGTATTGGCACTCACTGTATTGCAGTAGTTCGAGTGACGAAGATTTTTGTGAGGTAAGTCCTTCATGAAAGGTATAGGTTATAGTCAGTCAGGGCCATTTTCTTTTTGTAGCGATAATTGAAAGTCAGATTGCGTTGCGCTAAAAATATTGTGTGTCAGTTTAGTGATGGTAAGAATAAGTAAAGAGAGAAATGTCTGATTGTGTTCAGTTTTGCTCAGCTGTTTGAAAATCAAATAACGTAAGAGGTTAACCAGCACAGTCATTTCTAATTTTTCTAAGGGGACGTTACACAATGACTAGATCTATCTGATTGTCACATTTCCATATCCCTACAAACTGTTCATTTCTATAAGTTTACCGATTCCACTGAAATTATGGTCATACCACTTCATGATTTTTCTTTTTGTAAAATGCATAATTTTATGTATATGAATTTTCCAGTTTTTGCACCACTTTGAAATCTTATCAATATCTGACTGAGTATTTGTGCTGCTTCTTTCAGACAGTGTTTCATCATAGATGACTGCATCACCTGCTAAAAAACTGAGATTACTATTAATATTGTGTGAAAGGTCAGTAATACAGACCATGAACAGCAAAGGTCCAGAAGCAATTCCTTGGGGCTCACCCGAAGCGACTTATGCACCTCTGGATGACTCTCCTTCCCAGATAAAATGCTCCGCCTTCCTGCCAAGAAATCAATCAAAGAAAAAATTTGTCTTGATAAAATACACGATAGTTCTTTCGATAATAGGCGTAAGGTTGGTACTGTGTCAGATGCCTTTCCGAAATCGAAAACTACTGAATCAACTTGACTGTCTTGATCCACGACTGAGATTCTCACGTGAGAAAAGCCGAGATGGGTTTTTCCTAGATCCATGCTGGATGGCAAGGAGGAGGTCATTCTGTTCTTGATACCTCATTACATTTGAGCTGAGAATAAGTTCTAAGATCCTACAACAATTAGATGTCATGAATACTGTTAAGTTTTGTGAATCACTTCTGCTGCCGTTCTTGTCGACAGGTGTGACGTTTACAACCACTGAGCAGAGTCTTATGTTCGACGGATCTACGGCATTTAAAAGGAGGCTAACTCAGCCATAAATTCCGTATAGAATCTGAAAGTGAATCTATTGGGAACTGTAGCTTCTTTCAGTTTTGACGTTTTTACCTGCTTCTCAGCGACAATGACACTAATAGCTATTTCACTCCCCTTTGAGAGGTTACGAGGATGAACGTGATGCAAAACTCCTGGAATTTCCTATGGAATGAAACATTTGAAAATTGGGTTCTAAATTTCTTCAATTGTTTTCATACCCTCAATATCAGTTCCTGTCTCGTCCATCAGTGTATGAACACTAACTTTGGTGCCACTAGCAGCCACTACATATGAATGAATTTTCTACGGATTTTATGAAAGATCTTTCGGTAACATTCCTCTACGTTAGTCTCTGAAAGTTAAATGCATTGTATTAGAGTATCTCATTTATTTAACAGCCTTCATTGAACATTATGCCCCACAAGGTTTATATTTAGTACCGGTCTATTAGTCACTGAGCAGATACGTCGTTTCATAGTTCCTTCTATTGTACGAGTACGAGTTACCTGTCTGTCCATCTTATGCAACTCTTAGCACTAACATGGAAAGAGGGGGGGGGGGGGGGGGAGGTGGATTGGTAGGCTGCAGTCCTGTTCCTCTCCCTTCTCTTTCAGTACCTGCATTGCGTGATTCAGCCTTTGCATTTCCGATTCCACATTTTTTAGGTCCTTCCCTTTGAAAAGCAGTAACTCCCTTGGAGTCACCTTTCTTTCACTTTATTTGTTTGACGCAGACACGTGCAATTAGGGCACTTGTATCGGGTTAGGTTGACGCTGTGACCGGTATGATGTTTATCAAGGAGGGTTGACAGTGGCTGTGTTCTGAGTTCATAGGTAGTTAACTCCACGGAGTATGTTTTGTTGAACAGTTACGACGGCATTAGTTAAAACTTCCGGTCTAAGGAGTCGTGGTCGAACAGTAGAAATTCTTCCTCCCGACGTTTCGTTGCCAACTGCGGACATCATCTTCCCAGGTGAGTCAACGATTGGCAGCTAGGCTGTGGACGTCACATTTATGCACAGCGCATAGAGGGCGCCACCACCTCTCTTCACGTACTGTCGACAGTGAAACTATCTCTGACTAATGTCATTACTCTCGATCAGAGGTAATAAATTGTTACATCGTTGGTACAAGGTCGACAGATATATATTATGTAACATTAAACCGCCTTCTTTTCTGTTAAAATTATAGTGGTGTTAATAAATCTCTATTATTCTCTGTTCATACGTACATTATAAAGCCATATCTTAGCTAGCACTCTTGTCTCACTCAGTTTTATTTCATTATCACAGTCTTCAAAAAATATGTTTCGCTACAGTCGATTTATCTGTGAGTCCCAGATACACGAAATTTTATGCACCCCAGGAGTTGCAAAAGGGTGTCGTGCGTCTTTCACCGATCTTAAATATCCGCTGATTTTCTTGGTGGGTCTAAAGATTGTTTCGACTCGAAACTTGCCCATAGTTTTCTCATTCCGGTCAGTAATATTGTGGATAAGTGGAAGAAAGACTTTCCCAACCATCGTTTGTTTTGTTGTTGCATGTTTTCCGACACTTTTTTTCTGGAATGGAGTGCTCGATCCATCTGATTATCAGCGTGTCCATTTTTCTTAAACGCTGTTCGCAAATGATTTAGTTTCCCTTGCAAATAAACTGGTTCACAAATTTTATTAGCCCTGTCCTACTGTGTTTTAATGAGTACCTCTCTTCTGCCGGGGATGATGGTTTGAATCCTTATTGAGGAACGATCAGCATGTGTATGTTTCCTATACACCTAATGACCTAAAGTCCCATCTGTCCGTTTAATTACTGAAACATCCAAAAAATCAAGCTGTTCATTACTCTTCGCTCTATAGTAAATTGTGCCTTTGGAGTACTACTATTTAAATGCACCTAGAAACCATTCAATTCCTCTTCACTGTGATCCCATAACACAAAGGTGTCATCTACGTACTGATACCACTTAAAAAAACGTTTATTGGCTGACAGCAACGCCTGATGCGTAAAAAATTCCATAAAAAGATGAGTAACAGCTGGACTTAGAGGGCTCTCCATCGCCACTACTTTAATTTGTTCATAGAACTCATTAATATATGGAGATAAGTCGTGGACAGGCAATGTCGAAACACAGCCACTGCATCAGTGAGAAACATATCAGCTACGTAAGAAAGAACTTCGTTAATCGGAGCCATGGTTAACAGGGATACCACATCAGAGCTGACAAGGATATCACTTGGGCCGGTAGTAATCTCCTTCAATAGAATTTTTAATATGATGATCAGTTTCCCCGATATACGGTCGTAACAAGTAGTGAGATGTATAGCCATCTCTTGCGTAGGGGATCCAGTAGAACTAACTATCGGTGTCAATGGATGATTAGGATAATGAATCTTAGGTAGCCCATATAAGCTAGGAGGGTATGCTTCCGTTTTGCAAAGGTATTTTTCATCCTCTATAGGAATGGAAGACTTTTTTTATTAATCGACTGGTTGCTATTAACACTTTCATTGTAGATTCTTTTTGAACTCTTTATAAGCGATGGGATCCAGGAGGTCACTGGTCTTCCTGTGGTAGTCTTCAATTTTCAGCACATCGGGAGCATTACCTTATCAGAAAAAAGCACGATAATATAGTTTTACGCATTAATCTCCGTAACGTCTTCTTTGCTCCTTGAGACAAATTGCTGCTAGGTGGCTTAGCTTTAGGTAGTATTCTGGCTGTTTCCATCCTCATCCATCAACAAAATGTGATGGTAACAGACGAATCTCTGTCTCTGTATTACCTACAATACCTTCCGTGAGAATCTTCAGTGGAGTAATTGCAAAATTTCCTCCTTTCGAGAGAACAGAAATTTCTTCCTAGGACCATTCTTTTCCGTACAAATTAATTGTCTGTAACCGACGTTTCTCGTCTGCCCTTCTGAAAGTTATCAATCTTCTTCTTCTGCCTGTTGCAAGAAACCTTTGCACGAAGTTCCATAGATCTAAATGTTAGCCTTTCTACTTTATTCTAGTCAGAAAACTGCATTGTGTTGCTAATAAATAATTGGAGATTTAATAGATGACTGCTAGTTACCGCCAGTCCTCGACGTGTTTGATGAATCCGCTCCCATAGCATCGCCAGTTCCGTATGTACACAGAAACGGGTAGCTCGCGCTGAATGAAACAATCTTCGCACCTACAGAAACATCGGAACTGTCCCGTTGTCACGACAACGTAACCAACAAGTCAGCTGCAAAGCTGTTGAGTTTTCTTCTTGCGTAGAGTCTCCAGTCACCGTATCATAACCGAGGTATCCTCCCAGTACAGGCGTCCAATGTAACGTGAAGGCTTTCATGGCCGGCATCTTCATTAGTTAAAACTTCCGGGCTAAGAGGCCGTGGTCGAACAGTAGAAATTCTTCCTCCCGACGTTTCGTTGCCAACTGCGGACATCATCTTCAGAGATGGGTCTCAATAATGTGACGAGTTATATGCTACATACCAAGAATCCCACAATGACACAACAGCTGATAACATCGTAAGAAAAAAAATGGTTCAAATAGCTCTGAGCACTATGGGACTTAACATCTGTGGTCATCAGTCCCCTAGAACTTAGAACTACTTAAACCTAACTAACCTAAGGACAACACACACATCCATGCCCGAGTCAGGATTCGAACCTGCGACCGTAGCAGTCGCGCGGCTCCGGACTGAGCGCCTAGAACCGCGAGACCACCGCGGCCGGCTAACATCGTAAGAGCTCTCAACAAGAATATAAGAGAAACCTGACATGAAACAACGACAGGACTCAACTTTACACATTCTAGTCGGAAAGCCTGTAACGATTGAAGAAAGCTTGGTACAGGCTAAAGGTTGTCAAACATAGTCACACATGTGCAGCCAGACTAAAAAACGATTTCGAAAACTAAAATACACGAGACATACACACGAACCGTGAAAAAAGAATCGTATATAAACAGGTCGCATCTAGAACCACATCAAGACTAGCCTTGAATAGGGCAAAGGTAGATAAAGCTGCTGGCTTTGACGGCGTATAGGCGTCGGTCCTAAAACAAAACTGCGGCTCGCAGAATTTTTCTGCGAGATTCTGAGACCTAGAAAATTATCAAAGCTTTCCAAACAGGCTAAGATAACTGCCACCCTAAAACCAAGCCAAGACGGATGAGCCGTGATGCGGCTCGCGTTGGTGCTGTTTGCAGGTTTCCGCCCTCTATTGGAGGCCAGATGGTATCGTTCAGTTGGCATGGTTGCGGTTGTTTGTCTTCTTCTCGTGTCGACTGGCGCCACTCGGATTCGCAAGCGTTCACTGTCCGCTAGTGGTAGCAGCGGCGGTTATCGATATATAGTAACTGTTGCCCTATCTTTGGGACCACGTCGTTGTTATTCCGAGTCGTGTAAGGGGGCCAGTTCGGTTGGGACTCAGGAGGAGCCAGTGCCAGAATACGCCTGGACCATTGGCGGCACGCATGGACTGCCGGATGAAAGGGCTGTGGTCATGAGGGTGTGTGATCACGTCGTAAACCTGATCCAGCAAGCTTTAAGATGAGTGCGTTTCAATCCAGGTAGAGAAACCTCCACCATTGCGATATTTCGGGCTTCTCCAGCGACTTGGGTTCGTGTTGCTGCTCGTAGTGTCACCGAGGCGAAGAGCAGCGAGTGGAGTGCTTCGGGGAGGCGGATCTGATAACCTTTCCTCGAGTTCTTATTACTATTTACTGCGTTCAACTACTTACAATTGGTTAAGTTCAACCAGCACTAATTTTTCTTGCCAGTTGGCCGTTAACGCCCCAGTTACCTGGCCTGAGGGTTAGTGTATGTAACAGCAGTGTACGTTTCCTTGCCTTGCCGCTGCTATCCGGTGACGCGTGTAGTTTTCACAGCTTTCTTGATTGTAGGCCGGTTGGTGATCCTTCTTCTCTGGTGGTAGTGATTCCTTTCTCGTTCCTGGCGCTCTAAACGCAATAGTCTGGGGACATAGTGCAGACCGCCGGTTCCGGCTTTGGCGTATTGTTCCATCATTGCATTTGGTTTATCGGACGTCAGGTAGTTTGAGCAAGATTATCATTAGTCATTTGTTAGACTGCCACTAGTTTGAGTTACCATCTTGTGAAGTGAATGCAACTCTTGGCTGGCTATCTCATTGCTCGCCGAAGTGTTTCCTGCCGGACTTTCTCAGAAGTCGATTCCTGGAGCACCGTCTGTGGCCCCTTGGTTCTTATAAGGACTGTGTGTTCTAAAAGGAGGTTTGATGGCCAGTAGTTCAGTGTAACGCTCCTTCAGCCCACGCGTTCTGCGGGTATAATCTGCCTCAGTACCCTTTAAGGAACTTATGTACTGGTCCTTGTGTTTTATTATTGCATTACTTATTACAATACCTTGTAATGCCTACATTAAAGGTTACATATATCTAGTTAATAGTTCTGGTCGCCTTCTGGAATAAATCTAGCAGTGTTGTGTTCAGTGGATGTTAAGGGTTGTGTTACAAAGTTTACCATCATAGTATTTCACCCGTTTGGTGATCAGTTGCTTGTTTTTGTAATTAACCTTTGCTATTGTATTTGCTGTTTTACAACAGGCTTCTAAATTTTTTATATTATTGCAGTGCCTGGCGTGTAAGGCTTTCAGCCATGATTGTGGTTTTCTGCCTTAAAATTCTAATTTGGTATTTGTATTTACGCAGTAAGCCTTTAAAACCCTATTTACTGCCATTCCTGGCGTCGGATGCCTTCTGCTGTGTTTGTGGCGACTTGCCTTTGATATTTCAATACCTGTAATTTCTAAGTTGCAGCGAGTTTTAAACAATTCTTAATTTATTGACGTTTCTGGCGTGTAAGGTTTTCTGCCCTGATCACAGTGGCTTGCTTTAAAACATTATCTGCTGTATCTGTAGTGAATGGTGAATTGTAACTCCCTGAAAACACTTATTTATACAGATGTTTATTCCTTCATTAATAACGTGTGATATTTTTATTTATTGTTGAGTCTGGAATTACCGGTTTAAAATAAATTGTGTGCAGCTGTAAGAGGCAACCAATAGTAACTGATTACAGCCCCGTCCGCAATCGTAACCGAATCGTGCCATCCCTTGACTACCAGGTTTCAACGGAACTGATGCTTCTCACTACCGACCTGGATCACTGATCAGCATTACCTATAAGCTACTACAAAGGTTTATTCAACGTAAATCATATTGATGAGTCCTTAGATCAAATCAGCCCTGTCGAACACTGCGGCTTTAGGAGACATCGGAGTTGCTGCGAGTATGTTTTAACTTTGATAACTTTAGTGGAAGCTGGATTTCAGCGAGATCTTATATCAGTTACAGTTTTAGTGGATGTTACGGCAGTTCATGACACTGTGTAGCTGGAGCGGTTAATGCTGAAGTTTAAAGAAATCCACCTACGCTTAAAGCTGTCGTTTCTAGTTAACAACATACTTTCTGAGAGACACTTCAGGCTCTTCGTTAGTGGACGAGCTAACAGATGGAGAACTATAAATAACGGCCTGCCTCATGGATCAGTTCTTGTCCCCATCATGTTTAACCTGTATGTCCGTGATATGGCAGACACGGACTCTATGAAAATTCAGCACGCAGATGACGTAGAATTAATTTCCAGGCTAAATACCAGATGCACTGTGAGAGTGTGCTGATAAGTGATCTGGTGAAACTGAATACTTTCATGAATGGAGACTTCAGCGTAACACAAACAAAACCGAGGTTTCACGATTCCACCCAAGTAAGAAAGAAGCCCAAAGGAAACGGCATCCGCGCGACCGCTACGGCCGCAGGTTCGAATCCTGCTTCGGGCATGGATGTGTGTGATGTCCTTAGGTTAGTTAGGTTTAAGTAGTTCTAGGGGACTGATGACCTCAGAAGTTTAGTCCCATAGTGCTCAGAGCCATTTGAATCATTTTTTTTTGGAAGCGGCATGTGACTTTCGATGGAACTGAACTGCCACATAAATATAATCAATTTATCTAGCAATGACTGTGGTTTGGTCCTTGACATTCAAACAACAATACATTAAGTTGTCCATGAAACTTGGCTCAAGCGTAAGTCCACTTCGCAAGCGTGCCGGAAGCAAATGGGGTCTGGACGCCAATACTCTACGCTCTGGGGCACTCGATCTTGTATATTCTACTGGAGAACTTTGCGCTCCTGTGTGGAAAAACAGTGCCCACACAACAAAGATTGATGTGCAGCTTAATGAAGCTATGAAACTTATCACAGGCACTATCGAATCTACTCCTAGTCAGTGGCTACCTGTCTTACCTAATGTTGCTTCGCAAGTTCTAAGAAGGAAAGCAGCAACGATAATCTTTCTCGAAAAGATTGCTTCTCATAAGAACTCTCCCTTGTTTGATGCTCTCCATCAACATCTTACCTGAAGTCACGTAAACCACTCTGAGTTGATTTAGAAAGTATCGGTTCTTTTGACGTTATCTCCAAATGACAACAACGCTGGAACGAACATCCACGCAAAAACGCTCATATGGTTCAAGAGCAAACAAAGGAAGTCGAGGGATTCGAAGCAGCACACCAAATCTGATCATGCTGAACCGCACTACGACTGACCAAGGAAGATGTGATTACTTTAAGAAGAAGTAGGGTCTCTGTACACCTTCTGACTGCGACTGCGGAGCAGAGGAACAACAATAGATCAACATTCAAGGAGTGCTCACTTGGAACATTTGACGGTGATATGGTGAATTTGCTCTTGACTGGTTCCACATTTGGACATTTTCATTTTGTTGTAGATACTTCTGTGTACATGTAAAACGACACGATAAATTAATGGCCAAGATACCGTTAATTAAATTTTATTATTGACGAACGATTTCGACAGTTGAAACTGTCATCTTCTGTGGCTATGAATCGTGATCGGTTATGAGTTTATCACTCATGCCATGTCCTCATTATGGTAAAGAGTATATAGCACATTATACATATATTTGTCAAAAGCAAGATCAATCAAATCTCGTGCAAATGGCCATGTTCACACATTTAACTCCCTACTGGGCCTTGTTATTCTTACACTGAATTTTTACTACACATCATGCGTTGTAAGACCTAAAAAGCCTCTGTGGAGTGCTGCTTGCGTGAACATGCCCATTTCCACAAGGTCTTTTCTATCTGTATCTGGACGGCATGAATGATAAGCTCATAATGGAACACGATTTACAACGTAAAATTTTTGAAGATCAGTAGATGATAGCTTCAGCTGCCGAAGCCGGTTGTCAGAAATAAATATTATCTAAACTAAGGACATCACACACATCTATGCCCGAGGCAGGAGTCGAACCTGCGACCGTAGCGGTCGCGCGGTTCCAGTCTGTAGTGCCTAGAACCGCTCGGTCACTCCGGCTGGCCTCAAATGTCCACTACATGTAGTTCACTGCGCAGTGTTTGCTCGTACACAACCTGAAATGAACCTGTCTTCGCTGACAACTGCATTTCGTGTCGGGTTTAAATGGACTGTCAGCGACAAGGCGCACCGCTCGTGTCCGTTACACAAAATGGCTATAGCGGGGTTATTGAATAAGGAAATTATGCCGCTTATGAACAGTTTATAACCACTTCTTTCTTTTTATCGGTTTGTAAAAAATAGTACACGTTCCTTCTAGACACGCCTGATAGTCCCCATTAATGCACAACACACGCCGATTTTAATCATGCTTTGTTCGTGGGGACGCCCAGACACGGTAGGTACTGTAATATGATCACGCTGCAGATAACCATACTACCGACTGTCACAAAGACGCCACTGCAGTGCCACGTGACCGTCTAGTTCCACCTCTACACTTTCTGCAGCACTCCAGTGCGATCCGTGTGCTGTTTTGTCCAATGACGTTAGGTTTATTTAGTGTTTCTGACTGATGGTTTCCCACCCATTCTTTCCATTATTTCCCCATCCTTTATTTCATCTCAACATCTGCATCAGCTGCGTCGTTACAAGTGTTGTCTGTTCTATCGGACACGTCCTATGAATACTCGTCGGCAAATGCATCGTTACCACCGTAGATGGCGCTGACTGGGTTATTCATGTCGGGAATAAGTCGATATTATGTTTGTGTACGGACAGGCAGATGGAAACGGTCGAGAGGCAGCACGGCTATGCCAAGAAAATTACCCTCTTAGACACCAATCATATCACCCAACATTTGAAGTTCTTTTTGGGCGTTTGTGTAATTATGGATCCTTGCAGAGATACGAAGGTGCAGGGAGTCGGCGGAGGGTGAGTACACCAGATTGGAGGACCAGGTTCCATGGGATATTGAGACGAACCCTAGTACTAGCTCCAGGAAAGTGGCTCGCCTAGATGATGTAAGCCAAAGTACGATTACGTGTATCCCGCATGACACACACTACTATCCCATCCCTAACACCTGCCAGAATTATCACCAGCGGGTTTCCCTCTATGGGAAAGATTTCGTTGATGGTTTTTGCACCAAGTCATCGCAATTATGGAATTTCTGTCATCAGTCCTCTTTACTGACGGGTGAACGTGTGCATCACACAGAGGATAGTTTAAACATCCATTGTGATGTATATGTGACAGAAATTTTGGAATTTTTGGTAAGTTCCTATGGGACCAAACTGGTGAGGTCATCGGTCCCTAGGCTTGCACACTACTTCATCTAACTTAAACTAACTTGCGCTAAGGACAACACATACACCCAGGCTCTAGGGAGGACTTGAACCTCCGACGGGGGCAGCCGCGCGATCCATGGCAAGGCGACTCAGATGGAATGGCTTACATGTGACGCAGCTCTGTACTGTGTTCCGGAACGATTTGTTGTCGTTGCATGCACACCGCGCATATCCGGATTACATGATCGTAGGACCTTTCTCCCTCCATTTCCATTCAGGAACCGTCCTTGTAGTTCGTCGGTTTTATTAATTTTCGTCTTGTATTCATTTCTGTAAAAGCACGACGGCTCTTTGACGTTTTCTTTAGTGCGGATGTAGGCCTATTGGTATTGTGCGAAATCCTACTGGAACCAATAATTTGCGAATATGAGGATAAAGGACCACGGACGCTGTATTACACTGTGGGGTGAATTGAGAATATGGTTAGGACGTAGAGCATGTCCAGATGGTCGAAGCGATTGAGGCAGCCGTTCTAGAGAAACAAAGCTGCCAGGTTCGAGTCCCTGTGAGGCACAACTTTTCAACTTTCGCCATTGCTCTACCACAATGCCCTATGCAGCTCAAAGGTGAGAGTTTCCCATCCAGGTATTCCTTTTCCTTCCTCATCTTCTGTTTCATATGAAAAAGTTTTTCTTTTGTTCTTAAATTGTTCTCTTTCAGTAGTACGATGGGTTCGAAAAGTTTCTAGCCTAACAAATAAAAGAACGGCAGAAATTTCGTAACACCAGTTTATTTTTCAATATAATACCCGTGTACACTAATAAACTTGAGGCACGCTCGGGTAACTTCTGGAAAAATCATTCAAATAAAAGGTCTTCGTTTTCGAGCCAAACCAAGCGTTCACAGCATCAATCACTGCATTATCATTGTCAAATCGTCGTCTTTTGAAGCCTTTTTTTAGGTTTGAAATATGCAGAATATGACGGATGACGTAACAATTCGAACACGCAGTCACGCAGATTTTCCAACGTTGCCAGGGCTTTGTGCGCCGGTGCGTTGTCATGATGCAGAAGAACTCCGAGCACAAGTTTTACTCTCCTTTTTTTCTTTACCTCTTCTCTCGAACGGCGCAGGAGGGTACAATAGTATGATGCACTGATAGTTACGCCCTTCTGCAAGTAATTTAACATAATTCGCTTTTCTGCATTCCAGAAGACTGATGCTATCACCTTACCGGCTGATTTTTGCAACCGGATTTTTTTTTTTTTTTTTTTTTTTTGGGTGGGATATGAAGGATGTTCCTATTGTTGTGACTGTTGTTTTGTCTCAGGATCGAAGTGGTTAACCCACGTTTCGTCCATTGTCAAATACCTTGCAAGTAAGCCGTCTTCATCCGCTTCAAACTGGCGGACGATTTCTTCACAACACTGCACGCGCTCCCGTCTCTGATCTGCATTCAAGTCTTTCGGGACCCACCGAGATGAGACTTTCTGCATTCTCAAAATATTCACAACAATGTCACGAGCACATCCATGGGAGATTCCAAATGTGGTTTCAATGTGCTGCAACGTTGTTCGTCGCTCCTGCCAAATCGTATCGCGAATTGCAGTCACTGTTTCATCAGTGGCAACGGTGACAGGCCTTCCTCTCCTTGGCTCATCTTCCACACTCGTTCTCCCACATTTGAAGTCGGACATCCATTTTTTCACTGTTGGATAAGATGAAGCATTGTCCTTAGGTGTACTCCGCATGTCTTCCGCAATTTCATTGGGCGTCATTCCCTTCAATTGAAGATATTCAATCACAACACGGTTCATGAATCGCATGATATTCGCCATTTTGCTTACACTGCTGTATACAACGCATCCTTGCGGCGGATTTAACAAAAACGGAGTCGCGAAATTTGATTTGCATACCCACAAAGGGTCACCATAAAAGTAGGTGGTGGTGTTTGTGTGAGACATTACGGTAACTATCTCAGGCTAGATACTTTTCAACCGCTCCTCGTAGTAGTGCTGAAATAGCTTTCTGACTGCCTCTGTTTCTCCTAGAACAGCCAATTTCTAGTATTCTTTCAATTTTCCTTTTTATTATTCGTGAAAGTACCCTTGAAAGTTTTTAACACAAATAATACGCTACTGACTGTGCCACAAGTAGTTTCCATTCGGTCTATTTACGAAGTGTATTAATATCTATTTTAATTTTTGGCAGGTCAAAAAAATGTTCAAATGTGTGTAAAATCTTATGGGGCTTAACTGCTGAGGTCATCAGTCCCTAAGCTTACACACTACTTAACCTAAATTATCCTAAGGACAAACACACACGCACCCATGCCCGAGGGAGGATTTGAACCTCCACCGGAAATAACTGCAGCGCCTGAGACCGCTCGGTTAATCCTGCGCGGCTCCGGCAGGTGAAAACGATGTGCAGGAACGGAACTCGAACCTGGAGCCTTTGTTCTTCATGAGCAAGCGCTTCATCGACTGAGATATCCAAGCACAATTTACGACACGCCTTCACTGATTTATTTCTGCCAGTATCTCGTCTCCCAGAATCCAAACTGGACGGGGGTACTGGCGGAATTGAGGCGTGGGAGCGGAATAGCTCATTCGGCGGGCTAGTTGCCCGCAAAGGCCAATATTTCTAGGTTTTAATACATAGTTTGTACGGTGTCAGGCAAATCCAACACCTTCCATGAAAACCCTGACATGATAGCAAATTCGGCAATATGTCACATAGCTCCAAATAAATCCTGACATTAAATTAACCAAAGTAATACAATCAACGAGTGAGGAAATGGAATACCACAGACTAACACAAGAACGCCTAAATGAATTTCATACCTTCCCACTGTGAAACAGACGCAGTTCCTAGCGGAGAAATGAGAACAGAAGCCGAGAGCAGAATCTTGTAGGCTAGGAGACCCTACGACGAGAGCAGACATCCACATCGCCGGTCAACCGCCAAGAGCAGCCCCCATCCCATGTTAAAAGATAGAGGCCTCGAGAAGAACAATATAGATCTTACGATAACCCTAAAAGGGCCACACCAGCTGCAAGTTTTAGCGTGAGACTATACGCGTCTCTGTTACGTAGCAAACAATAAAAAAACATTGTCCCACCACGAAAAGTATAACGTTTCTCATTGGATAGACAGAATTTTTGTAGGTGGAGCTTAAGGTTAACATTGACACCATGATTGGTCAGTTGAAAACGCAGCCACATACCTTTTTCTTAAACCAACTTCGGTAAATTGTAGTAAAGAGAAATTCGTGAGAGTTGCTTCCGAGACGGCGAGGTGTGTGGAGCTGCGCCGCCCGCCGCTCCCTGACGCTGACTAACCACCGACAAGGTAATGAACACACGCAATGCCGCATAAGAGCGCATAAGGCTTCACTCAGAATTGCAGAAGTCTCATCTGTTACATCCCCTTTTTACGTAATACTCGTGTCGATCGTCCATTAAACTTCGTGGTATTCACATTTGCTACTGGAAGTTAAGATCTGAAACGCTATGATTTTTCTGTTATATAATTATTGAGAAGCCACACCAGCCACTGTAATTTACGACAAGTTAAATAAGTAATTAAAAATAATTGAGGGTCACTGTAAACTATTTTCGATAGTTTTCTCTTTTATGAAACTTAATTTAAACCTAGATTAAAGATGTGATATGGTATATGTCATCCTTCGATGCATTATAGAACTTGGAAACCCATCCAGGGAATATTCGTTCACATTTTTGTTGAACGTAGTTGGTTTTTATTATCCTGTATTAAAATATTTCCTTTCATGAATAGCGCAATTTATAAACAATGTTTTGTGAGTAGAATAAAATTTCCAATGGTAAACTTAACTGCTTTTTCGACGTTATTTTACTAGCTAACTAAAAACAGGAAAGCCTTGAACCCCTTCCACTAAATCTAGTTAGTATTAAGATTCTTTTACAGGGAGTGCAGTGGAGCTGACGCTGAAATCAATAAGTATTTGATTATATCATCGCTAGTCTCACTGAACCCTTCTGAACTCTACATGTCATGTGTGGTCTGGCGTCTCCTTACCAGCAACAGGTCCCAGGTTCAAACTAGTCCATTCCCTAAAAAACACGCTCAGAGCGTCGTTGAGCGAAAGTGGTAGGGAGACACGACTTAGAACAAACAGACACCATGCAGAATGTTAGAAGTTTCAATCTCCCAGAAGTTTCAAATCTGTGACCACTCCGCTGCAGACTGGAAATTCACTCTGGAAATAATGTTTTTCTGCAGACCTGATAGGACGTCGTGAGTGCACGGCAGCGTGGAGTGGCTTTCAGGGAATGAGCAGAAGAGCCAGTGCGAGTAAGACGCGCGCGCCTCCTTCGGGAGTAATTAGGTTGACGCGCGGTGCGGCACGACGCCGCAGGCATTAATAACGCAGCGCTGTCACCGCCAGCGGCGACGCGCCGCGGCTGCCGAAGACGCTGCAAAAACAAGGCCCGGCCGCTGGCAGCTGGAGCTGGAACTGGAAGCTGGAAGCATGCTCCGGAAGGAGGCGGAGGAGGAGCACGCCACGCGCCAGATCGATAGCGCGCCAAACGGCCTGTTAGCCGGCCTGCCGCCGCTCGTCCTAATGACTCCGCCTGCGAGCGTGCGTCGCAGGTCAGCTCCGCAGAGTGACTCGTGTCCTGCGCTCCTCTCCAGCAGTCAGTTCTGCCACGTACCTGACCGTAGTAAGCGACTAGCAACGGAGTGGTGCAACCTTATCATGGCTCTAAAAAAGTTTAGTGAGCCGTTAATGGCTATTTCACTATACAGCATGAAAAGTATTTAAACTGACAAACTCTGGGAGGCTGTAGGGGACATCAAAACAAATATTTTTCCCTAGTGTCATTTTCCCCTAT
This sequence comes from Schistocerca americana, assembly GCF_021461395.2. Classification (NCBI taxonomy): domain Eukaryota; kingdom Metazoa; phylum Arthropoda; class Insecta; order Orthoptera; family Acrididae; genus Schistocerca; species Schistocerca americana. The sequence goes on along the minus strand of NC_060124.1, from coordinate 245,939,791 downwards.
GAGGAGTATTTAAACCCGTAGAGGAAGATTTCTCTGGTGGCAAATTAATTAAACCAACAAACACTTTTCCATTTTTTTTATGACCAAGACACAACACATTAACACAACCCAATTTTAATTACAGCAGATTTTCAAAAATGCCTCGATTGAGACGTAAACAAAGATTACACCGTCGGATCATATTCTGTCTGACACGGGCGAAAACCCCAGGAGTATCCTGAATTGTTCCTGTTGCTGCTACTATCCGGGCAACCAGATCCTCTTCTGATGCAACAGGAGTTGAATAAACAAGGTTGCGCATCTCTCCACACACAAAAAGTCCAGAGGGGACACATCTGGGGATTGAGCAGGCCGTGGCACAGGACCACCTCTGCCAATCCACTTTTGTGGGAACCGTCGGTCCAGGAATCGACGCACACGACGACTGAAATGTGCCGGCGCCCCGTCATGTTGGAACCACATGCGTTGTCTTGTAGGGAGCGGGACGTCTTCCAGCAATTCTGGCAATGCTCTGGCGAGAAAATTGTAATAGTGACTGCCATTTAATGGCCTAGGTAGCTGATACGCCCAAATTAAACAGTCCCGAACAACACCGACCCTCGCAATAACGAAGAACCGCACTTGATGAGCGCTAGTAACTGTGGCATGTGGGTTATCCTCACTCGAAACATGCGAATTGTGCATGTTGAAGACTCCATCACGCCCGAACGTTGCTTCATCGGTAAACAACACAGAGGATGAAAATCGAGGATGCATTTCACGCTGTTCCGGGTACCACTGCGAAAACTGTACTCTGGGTGGATAATCAACTGGTTCCAGGTTGTGTACACGCTGTAAGTGAAATGGACGTAACAACTGCTCTCGAAGGACTGTTCTTACATTCGTCTGATTCGTCCCCATGTTACGTGCAATTGCACGAATGCTGATTGAAGGATCCCGCTCCACATGCTGCGAGACATCTCCCTCAAATTGCAGCGTTCTTACCGTGCGACGGCGTCCCTGTCCAGATAATCTGCTAAATGACCCGGTCTCAGGCAGACGTTGGGACACAGCAGCATAGGTCGTATAATGCGGGATACGGCGATTAGGATATTGTTGTTGATAAACCCGCTGTGCAGCTCGTCCGTTGTGGTGCGCTACGTAGTACGCACCAACCATATCAGTGTACTTACCCCATATGTATAGCTCCATTAGTAAACAGAGAGAATGCTCTACTACACTGGTGGACAGCACTTGCCTACAACTGAAGACCGTAATACGGCCTCCACCGGTTTAAATAATCCTCATAGGAAAAAATGACATAACGAAAAAATATTTGTTTTGATGTCCCCTACAACCTCCCAGAGTTTGTCGGTTTAAATACTTTTCATCCTGTATGCGCTGCACTGTATTCTTCATAAGATCAACCATAATATGCGAGGGTGTTCAATAAATAAAGCAACTCATTTCTTTTCTGAAAGCAGATTAGTTCTATTTAAGATACCAGCATACCATACTACTTGGAACGCCCTGCTTAACCCGCAGGAAAGAACTAAAAAAAATGGTTCTGAGCACTATGGGACTTAACAGCTATGGTCATCAGTCCCCTAGAACTTACAACTCCTTAAACCTAACTAACCTAAGGACAGCACACAACACCCAGTCATCACGAGGCAGAGAAAATCCCTGACCCCGCCGGGAATCGAACCCGGGAACCCGGGCGTCGGAAGCGAGCACGCTACCGCACAGGAAAGAACAGATATAATTAATTGTGGAAAGGGTCCAAAATAAGGGGCTGTCAGTTACACTCGAACATACAACTTTACTATTTGATCAAATATTACAAGGGCCCAAAAAAAATTCCTTAAACACACAGCTTTAATCTTTGGGACTTAATTACCGGCTGAAAGCCACTTTAATTTAAAAACGGTGTAAGTGGTCCATGATTAAGCAATTTGTTGCTAGCGCACTTGAGCAGATGTAATTTCGATGGATTGCTCACGCGCTGCCTGCGATATGTAAGCTATAAGAGAATCTCAGACCAAAGAGCAGTGTTGTACGCAGTAGGAACTGCGTGGTAGTAGGAGTAAGTAGTTGCTAGCAGTCTGGTGTATGGAGTTGGCTGGGCCGGTCGTGGTGAGCGATGGCGGTGCCTGAGCGTCGTAGTATAAGGTAAAAGCAGCCTCGCGCATATGTACTATTGTTATATCAAGTCCCATGTAAATGTTTTTAGAAAAATCTCTTAATAATAATCTTTCCTATAAATATTAACTTTTGAAAATTATTCATCTCAATTTAAAGAATTTATTAATTTCTCCAATCCATGGTCATCTCGATTACTGAAAAGAAAAATCAGTTGTTCCTTTTATACATGACAAATCTATCGGCCAGCATTGCACTGGGCTGCGCCAAACAAATTTCTTATAGGAGCAGATATATATATATGCGTTATCCCGCGACCTTAATGAGGTACGAATTTTCAGTTTATACAGTACGATCTTTCAGGGCCATGACGCGGCACTGCTGACGTCCAAATCTAGCAATTTAGATTCACAATCAGTTAATTATTGAAAGGTTATCCCCAGGTTCGATTCCTGGCGGGGTCAGGGATTATCTCTGCCCCGTGATGGCTGGGTGTTGTGTGATGTCCTTAGGTTAGTTAGGTTTAAGTAGTTCTAAGTTCTAGGGGACTGATGACCATAGATGTTAAGTCCCATAGTGCTCAGAGCCATTTGAACCATTTTTGAAAGGTTATAAGTGAGCCACAATTTTATTGAGAGATTAGTCACATTGTATTATTGGTAGGTTATGGAATAATAAACTGTTGCTAGGTTACGCTAAATGTGAATGCTATATACATATTATTTTTACTGTTGGGAGGTTACAACGGCTGAAGCCCAGTACTTAAAACGCAAGTATAATCAGAAATTTGAAAGGCAAGCCTTATATTAAAACAGTTATTTAGTTAGGATGAAGTAAACAAGTTAAATTCAAATCGGCTGAAGGCCGAAGACTTAAAAATTAAAAAAAAAAAAAATTAAATGCCGAGGGGCTTACATGGAACAGTACCTTAAACTAGGCTGAAGACCTTAAGAGTAAAACAACTCTAATTTAAAACCCAAAACCGGCTAGAAGCCACACAAGTACCAACAACAAGAACAAATAAAAAAAAAAGGCAGTCCACACAAGGACGCCCAGAAATTCGAGGGTCGGCCTGTAATTCAAACGCTCGCTTAGGTGAGACAGGCAGTCGGGCCAACCATTCACGATCCGACGACAACCCAACCGACCGCCAGTCAGCGGACCCACCGACAAGATAACTTCCTCTTCACCCGACCAGGGCACAACACGAAGTTCAACGGAACAACGTAGAAGATATTGGCGCCGATAACCAATCATACATGGAGCTGTTAAACTACACATCGTCCTGGACAGCAACAACACGATGAGGAAACTACACTGCCTGAAATTTACGTCAACGCCCACGGTAGATAACCGGAACGTTAACGGCCACAATGCAGAAGATTCCGCTGGTGCACTTCAATTCAGGTAACCAAATACAGTGAAATTCCTCCGGAGGGTGACTAGAATTTTCCAACTTGAAAACTACATTGTTGCTCGTGGGAATATCCCAACAGCCGACAACGAACTCCAAACGACACAATGTGAACAGTCTTGACTTGCTGGTAGGTTAAATGAAAACTCAACTTTCGTGTCCAGGGTCGGTGAGCCACGAACCTTGTAGCAACGGGAACAGCGCCACACACTCCGACACCGCACAGAGGCTGCCAGCGGGCCCCAGCCAAACTGAGCCCCGCCGAGAATTCCTCACAGCTCCACGCCAACCGACCGGACTCCACAGAGCCAGTACGGCGACAACATTTAAAATAACTTCTCAGTCAAATCACACAAACTACACACAGTTTCAGGAACACTTGCACGAAGAACTATACAGTGCTAACGGCAGTGACTGTACAATAACAGGGACGAGTCACGAATCGGCACACACACAGCCAACTCAAACGATCGCCGGCGAAATACACTTTGTCCGGCAAGAAGACCGACCGACGATAAATCAAAGTCATACCCACTCCAATCACGTGTGTCGGCAACCGTCGGGCGACTCATGGCGGTCCAGACCTCACTGCTGCCGCGTTCCGACTGAACTCGTGCTACGTACAACACAAACATTGCCATGTCCGAACTCACTGCTGGCACGTTCCAACTGAATCGTCAACACGACGACCGGGAAGTAATAGCAGTCCAGCACAGATAGTACGGCAGGGCTTATATCGATAAGCGCTGCTGCTGCCGCTCACGGGCAGGCAAGGCAGCAACTCAGTGACACGAGTAACTGAAAATTAACATAACGAGGTGGCAGTACCGTAAAAACAATATGTAAAATAAGAAATGGCACGAACACGAGCCACACACGGCTCAGTACTCCTCACTCGACAGACTAGAAAACGCTAGTTTTTAACATAATCTCCATTAGTTTGACAGCCTCGCGCCCTCTTACTAGGAGGACCTATGTGCCAGCATGGTACCATTCTCCTGGTCGATGTCGGAACCAACATTTTGCTGCATCAATAACCTCCCCATCACACATGTACTGCTTTCTGCGAAGTGCATCCTTCATCGGGCCAAACAAATGGAAGGATAGAGATTAAGGCTGTAGGCTGGATGAGAAAGAACAGTCCAGCGAAGTTTCGTGAGCTCCTCAGGGGTGCACAGACTTGAGTGAGGCCCTTCATTGTCATGGAGAAAGAGACATTTGTTTGAATTTTGGTGCTGACAGGCACGCTGAACTCGTTTCTTCAGTTTTCTGAGGGTAGCGCAGTACATTTCGGAGTTGATCTTAGCACCATGAAGGAGGACTTCCAAAGGAATAAACCATTCTCTCCCAGAAGACCGTCGGCGCTTTGAAAACTTTCCTCGGAGGGGAGGTGGTTTGGCAACACTCCATGAATTTCCGTTTTGTTTCCGCTTCGAAGTGATGAACCCATGTTTCATTGCCTGTGACGATGTTCGACAAAAAGTTGTCACGGCCAGGCTCGAAAAGTGCAACCAATTCCTCAGAAATGGTCCTTCTTTGCTCTTTATGGTTTTGAGTTAGGGGGCGAGAATCACAGTGGGAACGCACCTCGGGGTACCCCAACTGATGAACAGGTGTGTCAACATTACATGGAGACGTCTAGTTGAGTTGCGATGTGTTTGATCGTGGTCCATTGATCACCTAGAGTGAAAGTGTTCGCACGTTCCACCACTGCATGAGGCACAGCTGTATGGGGCTGGCTGGTACGAAGAATACTTGTGTGTGTGTGTGTGTGTGTGTGTGTGTGTGTGTGTGTGTGTGTGTGTGTACGAGAACTGCTATATCACTTTGTAGCTGGATTTCCTAGATGTAAAGGTCAAAGGGTATTGTTCTCTTTATTTACTCTTAGTAGGGACTGAGGGCTCTTTGTCCATCAGCCCATCTGTTATGATGGTGTCTACACGTTTTTGTTGGTTACTGTAGAGCATCGATAACCGCTCGTCTCACCCGAATCCGGTGCCTCGTTGTGGGGCAAGAGGTACGACGTAGTCCAAATGGCGTGTGTGGCGTGTGATCGGCCAAAGGCCATCAATGACGTCCAGGAGCTTAACAACGTCTTCCTGGTGGTGTCGTGGATGGGGGTCAGTGTCAGGTACTGGAACAAAGTCTCTCGTCTGAGACCACCCAGTGGCTTTGAGAATGAGCCAAATACAGTGATTTTGCAACACCTATAGCTGTCTAATGTTTCTGTTAGCTTTGGGTTAGCTTAAGTTTTGTACTAACAGACATATAAAAGCTAGCGAGCACGGGGTACAAATAGTGTATTAGGTTTAGCCTTGAAGTGTTATTTTGTTTTAATCAATTATGACTCCCAAATAACGGACGTGATCAGTCGAATTGACTGGAAAGCTGTTTCTAACCAGGCTGTCATAAACGTCAGGTCGTTTGGTGAACTGTAGTGTGCTGGAGCGTCGTCCGTTTATCTTGACACAGATGTGCCATCCTTGCAGGAAACTGTCTAAGATCTTGATAAAGTAGTGTAGTATCGAGCACAAGGCATGAAGTTTGACTATCAGATTTTCCTCCCACACTCTCTCGGGGAAGCAACCGCAGTGTAGTTCGATTGATTCATTTTCTGTGCTGCATATTCTGTAAAGCGCAGTAGTGGAATTTCCGCCGATAGTCTCGGTTGAAAGGCGAATTTTCTTCCTGATGATGATAGGTTGTCGAAGTCTTTTTCAGATTATTCTTTCGAGGACAATTGACAAAGTAGGTAATAATGTGATGGACCGGTGATTTGTCGGTAGGCTAAACTGCTTCTGTGGCTTGGGAATCGGTAAAAGGCGAGGTATTTTACAAGTTGCTGGGAAGTAATTCAGTTGAAGACGATTATTGAAGATCCTTGCGGTGAGCACCAATGGTTTCCACGGCAGTTGTTTGAGTTTTTCGTGATGCAATCAGGTCCTGGGGCTGAATGTGATCTGAGGTTGCAAATGATAGCCCTGACGTTCTCTGGTGTTGTCGGAAGACGTTCATCCCTTCGTACAGCTTGTCTAATGTCCTCTGCCTGGTGGGTAACCCTATTAGTTTCTTCGTCTATGACGTCCTGCGCGTTTTGTACCATATAGGTTTAGGCGAACAGTTCTGCCTCTCCTAGGGGCTCGTACATGTGAGCTGTTGTGCCCTGAATGGCTAGCTTGGTTGGTCGTGGGCTACAGAGTGCCTGTACTAGTTTCCACTCATTCCTTGACTGAAGTATCGGCATAGCCACTTTGTCCTCCCTGACTTCTATTCAACTTTCCACCACACGACAGTGTTGTTTTCTTGAGAGGCGTTTCAGTTTTCGTTTCTCCTACGGGTTCCAGAAACGTTGCCATCATTTGTGAATGCTGTTTTTAAGAGCCTTCAAGTCTTGGAGTAGAGAAGAGAATTCGTCGTCGTGCCAAGCGTGAATTTCGATGGTTTGGATGCTTGGCAAAAGGCCCACTTTATCTTCCCAGAGAGCATAGTAATAGACGTTTCAAGAAGATCAGTGGTAAATAGGTCTGAAGTGGGGCTGACATTGCTGTTGAGAAATGCCTTCTAGCGGTCCCAGTTGGTTGTCGTTCTTGTAGATAAACTTACATAAGCCATTGCTTTGGTTAGTTTGCCAGTCACTGGGTGATGGTCAGAAGTCAAACATTTATAGTCTTCTGCTGGGCTACAGTCGAAGGTTTCTAAGCATAAAAGTGCCTAGAAGGCCTAGCCATTGGTGAGGATTTGATGGACTATGTATGGGGTCATGTGGACCAAATTTTATAGTATCTAAGCGTTCCACCAGTGCTTGTAGTCTGTTTCCCCTCAGGTTGTTTCTTCGGGAGTTCCAACCGAAATGCTTTGCGCTTAGATTTCTGCATAATAGTATCGTCTCATAAGAGATTGAGAATGGCAGGCTGGTCACCTTCTTCAAATCTTTGCTGCAGACTAATGTATGCTGCAACGAAGGTGACGTTGCGTGTTGAGTAGATAATGTCACCACCGTCGCCTCCAGTGATGTAGGCTGAGGTAGTACTGTAGGTGTATGTTGCGATCGAACGTCGGAGAAAGATAGCTGTACTACCACTAAGATCATTAGCACAGCCCGTCCGATATCCAGTCACGTTCGTCCACTCGAACTTCTGGGTAGGCCAGGGATGTGTTTCTCTCAGAAAAAATATATCGACCTTGAATCTAGTGATAAAATCCTCCAGTTCTGGCTCCATAGATAACAATCAATTGGCGTTGTACATAGAAAATGTTATGTCATCTCTCCATGATTCCCTACGGGTCATTCTCAGTCTCAAGGCGCCGTTGTGAAAGGTAAATAGTTTGGAAAGAAGGCCTGGTGCAGCATTGAACTGTTGAAATGTTTCTTGAATGATGGCGAGGATGTTCTTCCATTGTAGTGTTGCTAGGAAGCCTCTTATACTTGGAATATCTCCTTGAGGTCTCAGAAATCAGAGGTGGCTTTAGTAGATGTAGAGGCGTCCGCCAGTTGTTCGATGAGCGTTGCTGCTGCTGGGCGTGCAGTGGAGGTTGTCCTCGTCGGCATTGTGGCGAATTCTATGGCTTTACTGAGATGTGGTGGAGAAGCAATAGTGACTGGCCATGCGCCGTGTATATTCGTCATGTTTCCTGGAATGTGGGACATCCTTTCCATGTGTCGAGATATTCACCTACACAACTGAAGCACTTAGACTTTCTGGGTCTTCGTCTTTGGCAGTCCTTCGAGAGATGGTGTCATGTAAATTTCACGCATCTTGCTAGGAAGTTGCAATAATGCGCTGAATGAAAGTAACGAGGGCATCATTTACATTGTGATAGTCCTTGGTTTGGTCTGTAAGTTTCAATTTGAATCTTGCTGTCCTTCTAGGGTTTGATATCATAGATGGGTTCGCTGGTCGTCACAGCCAGGAGTATGACGTAATGAACGGGTTGTGGAATTAGTTTAACAATTTCTTTAGTACGTGATTTGAATTGATGCATTGATGCAGTCTGAATTCCAGTGGAGTGAAGTTCTTTCTCCTGTTCCTCCCCTGGTATCTCAGCTCGTAAGTATCTGACTACGTCTTATGTGATTTATGTGTAAAGAAGGGGATCTTCACTTCCTGGAAGAAGCGAAATCCTATTCGTTGATCAGACGGTGTTTCAAAATGGTATTACTCACCCAAATTATTTTTCTCCGATGCGTTAAATGAAAAATTGTTTCAATCAATGTTCTTTAATATCATTGGGTAGTTCTTACTAGGGTGTGCGATTTATATTTCCCCACAGATATAGGAGATACGGGGTAGAGGTTAAATATTTTGAATGGAATCATGTACATTTTATTCAAGAATGCACTTATTCTCTCCAAGAGCTCTTCAAAAATGTATCACAATACACCATTTTTGTTAATAAAACATAGTAGAGCAAACGATAAAGAGTACGCAGGTTGTGAAGAAACCGAGCTTTTTACGTACCCAGTGTAGTGCTGTAGTTAAGGTATGGGTATTGCTTATGATTTCCGACTCATGTAAACACATTGGTGCTTTAGCGTACAGTACACTGTATGCCAGTGTAGTCGTGCATCAGAGTAACTTATTAACTCCATGGCAGTAGTACATACTGCGAATGCAGTTTGTGTAAAGGTGTATGATGTACTGCCATGACGATAAGGTGGACAGGTGGAAATGTTGCTGATATACGGAGAAAGAACGTTCATAGGGACCAATTTAGTAACATTCATTTTTATGTTCAGTACTGTTATATAAAATAATCATTGTTATGTTATTACGTCAGTCTTGTTCTCCACTGTATGTAAATGTACCCTAATTTGCAGTAGGCGGGCAAAATTCTGTTCAGGCACAACCACTGCACAGCAAACCATTCCCTTACAGGCCACCGCCTTCTCACTGTTCGTTTGGTCGTCTCATTTCTCGTCTATGTGAAACGGGAAGTTCAAATGCAAGACGTAGAACACGAACAGACGGAACTTCTGAAGTCGTGAATCCTCGAGCCAGCACACGACGAATCGATCTGGATATCAAGTTTAATTCGCATTCTGCAACGTCACAAATTGCATCCTTGCCATGTTCATCTACACCAAGCACTTAACGGAAATAACTTCAGCAATAGGGTTCAGTTTTGACAGTTCGTCTCAGCAACAACTTTCGACTAATCCCAATTTCCATATGTAGAAATAGTTATTAACCACGCGTGTCCCGGGGAACACCGACATCAGGACCTAAAATATGAATGTTAATCTGACTGACGTTGTTAAAGTGAAAAAGAAGTATGTCACCTCCCAAAGTCTGATCGCAATCTTATTTTACAGTAAAAAGTTTTCTTTGACTGTGCCAGTCTGTTTTTGATACTTTCCAGGCTATAACCATCATGTGTAATGTTAGTTTTCAGATATGAATTTGTTTTACTTCTTCCACTGCAATACCGTTACCAACTTTTAATCATTAGCAAGTCATTAATCTTCTGTCTACTACAGTTACTCTTCTTCGACTTGCCTTAACTAATGTATCCTTAAACCATATTCAGTGCTAGTATCTTGTCCATTTCTTTCATCAGGACTCTGAAGTCTTCCTTGAATCATTAATATGTAAAAATTGTTTGCAACAGGGAACAATATGAATGTAAGATCAAGATAGAAATGCCTGGATGAAAAAGAGCGTAATGTAAGCCGTATACCGAAAAAGCAATGGAGGAAATGAAAGGAAGATCGAACAGTGGGATCATAATTCTACATGAAATGATATCACTGATAAGATTTGCTGCTAACATTTCTACCTGACGTGGAAGTGGAGAAGAACTGGAGGACTTCCTGAATGGAATGCACAGCGCTCTGATCACTAACCACTGACTAAGAGAAAACCAAAAAAAGAAAAAAAAGCGTTAAGAAGCAGCAACAGTGAGATTAGTGAAAAATTTAACATCAAAATTGAGAACCACTCGATACACAGCTCCCTAGGAATTAAGAACGAATCAAAGAGGGCATAAAAAGCAGCATGGCAGAGGCATTCCTAACTCAGAGGGGTCCAGTGGCACAAACACAGGTCTTAATGTGAGGAAGAATATTTTTGGAACGTACCTTTGGAGCAGAGCACTGTTTAGAAACAAATCAGCCATGCTTAGAAATGTGTCATGGACAGCGGGAAGATCAGGAAAGAAAAGGATGGAAGCATCTGAAATGTTATGTTACAGACAGATGAACTTATAAATGAGCCTCTGTTCTAATGAACTGGTAAGGAAAGTAGTATTGTACATGGAAAACACTGACTAAAGGAAGAACAGGGTGATACGACATGTGTTAAGATATCAGAGAATTACTTCTGCGTATTAACGGGAGCCGTCAGCCACAAAGGCCAAAAATTGTGTGGGCGTCAGAGATCCTAACGTACAGAACGAATAAATGACGAGCTACTCTGACATGGTGAGATTGCCATGTAACAGCAAATAGTGATGCGACATAACTATCCTGTTAGAAGATTGATAAAAAAGGATTACTGTGGCGAAATAAATAAAGTTAAATTTATTGATTTTTTGAAAAGAGGAAAAATAAATACTAACAATATGGCTGCGTTTCCGCACACACCAAAAATGACGTCCATCGTCTACAAGGTAACAATCGAAAGTGTCTCCTTCATGGAGTATGAAACAAAAGAGAATCCAATGTGAACATTACAAAGATTATAATCTACATGCCTCTCAATTTAATCTTTGGCGCAGCCTTCAAGGTATTGTATGTCTCTGCGTCGGAATGTGTCATTACATTACACGCACATTTTCTCGAATCGTTACAGAAAAATTCCGATGTGGTTCTTGAAATAGACACTGACGGTTTCTTTCTGCATTTTTTACCAATGTGCTGTAGCCCTGTCCCCGATTTGTTAGCTGGCGTGACTTGTTTCATACGCGGTGGTCTAATTGATCTAAAGGTAGATTAAGGATCAACAGAAAACATGCTGTCTCTTCACACTGTAATTACCTCCTTTCTCCGCACCTCGATTTATTTTATCGTAACTCCAGTGTTTCACATGTGTGTAATTATCCGGCTTAATGTCAGTCAAAGCTTCGTTTACTAGTTGTGACATTTCTAGGTGAGCGTCAGTGAACAGAACGCGCCAGATAGCGTTGTTTCCCCTCCACAGAAGCATCTGTTTTCCAGTGCAGTCAGTGCTCCGGTACTTTGCTTTGCTGCAACTCAATGGATTCAGTTACGTCAGCATAACTCTGTGCGTATCTGCAAATGGAACATAAAACTCTGGCAAAGCGACACATACACGCAATTACCATTCATACATCACCATAAAAACAGCGCATTTACTGTAACTGACCGTACACTGTAATCAGTTGCACGTTTTTCCACTTTATCGACAATGTCATAGCTTTGGTGCAATAATAAAAGCGCTACGAGAATAGCACACAGTGGTAAGAGAAAAAAAAATCAACTAAAGTATGCATAATTCCTATAGCTACAGAAACCATTCAACATCGAACACTAAGTAGTTACAGCCCTGGAATCGGGATAAGTATAGAGACGAATAATGTACAAGTGCGAACAACAACAATGGAAGACGAAGACAGTCGAATTTGATTAAGATGTATGTAAATAAGCACAGGTAAACTCTACATTTAAACAGTACTTATTTATCTTTATTTGGTTTTAGATGTTAAGGTGATCCAGAGCAGTGGTCGTCAAACTGCGGCCCGCGGGCATCACGCGTCCCAGATTGTTTTCTTGCGGCCCGCGACCCTTCTCGGGTTCGCCCGGCTAGCATTAGTTATATACTTGTCTGGCTAGCGTTGTTTTGTTTACGGAAACTGCGTAGAATTGTGATTTAAGTCGGGAAAGTCACTAGGCAACTGAAAACCATCCACCACTTTCATTTAATGCGCCACTTGCCGGTGTTCCGCGGCGCTAAAGGCGTGAGCGGCTTGTTAGCCGACAATGTCAGCCGTGCATCAAACGCGCCGCGTGCCCACGACCACTCGTTTGTCTGCTGTGGGGTTGTCCTGCAGCCGCCTCACTGTTAGCTTCGTCGTGTCAGTGCGTCAGTCGTGAACTAAGTTTCGGTGCCCCTGACCGTTCGTCGCGTATTGTGAATATTTGTGCTCATACACTCCTGGAAATTGAAATAAGAACACCGTGAATTCATTGTCCCAGGAAGGGGAAACTTTATTGACACATTCCTGGGGTCATATACATCACATGATCACACTGACAGAACCACAGGCACATAGACACAGGCAACAGAGCATGCACAATGTCGGCACTAGTACAGTGTATATCCACCTTTCGCAGCAATGCAGGCTGCTATTCTCCCATGCAGACGATCGTAGAGATGCTGGATGTAGTCCTGTGGAACGGCTTGCCATGCCATTTCCACCTGGCGCCTCAGTTGGACCAGCGTTCGTGCTGGACGTGCAGACCGCGTGAGACGACGCTTCATCCAGTCCAAAACATGCTCAATGGGGGACAGATCCGGAGATCTTGCTGGCCAGGGTAGTTGACTTACACCTTCTAGAGCACGTTGGGTGGCACGGGATACATGCGGACGTGCATTGTCCTGTTGGAACAGCAAGTTCCCTTGCCGGTCTACGAATGGTAGAACGATGGGTTCGATGACGGTTTGGATGTACCGTGCACTATTCAGTGTCCCCTCGACGATCACCAGTGGTGTACGGCCAGTGTAGGAGATCGCTCCCCACACCATGATGCCGGGTGTTGGCCCTGTGTGCCTCGGTCGTATGCAGTCCTGATTGTGGCGCTCACCTGCACGGCGCCAAACACGCATACGACCATCATTGGCACCAAGGCAGAAGCGACTCTCATCGCTGAAGACGACACGTCTCCATTCGTCCCTCCATTCACGCCTGTCGCGACACCACTGGAGGCGGGCTGCACGATGTTGGGGCGTGAGCGGAAGACGGCCTAACGGCGTGCGGGACCGTAGCCCAGCTTCATGGAGACGGTTGCGAATGGTCCTGGCCGATACCCCAGGAGCAACAGTGTCCCTAATTTGCTGGGAAGTGGCGGTGCGGTCCCCTGCGGCACTGCGTAGGATCCTGCGGTCTTGGCGTGCATCCGTGCGTCGCTGCGGTCCGGTCCGAGGTCGACGGGCACGTGCACCTTCCGCCGACCACTGGCGACAACATCGATGAACTGTGGAGACCTCACGCCCCACGTGTTGAGCGATTCGACGGTACATCCACCCGGCCTCCCGCATGCCCCCTATACGCCCTCGCTCAAAGTCCGTCAACTGCACATACGGTTCACGTCCACGCTGTCGCGGCATGCTACCAGTGTTAAAGACTGCGATGGAGCTCCGTATGCCACGGCAAACTGGCTGACACTGACGGCGGTGGTGTACAAATGCTGCGCAGCTAGCGCCATTCGACGGCCAACACCGCGGTTCCTGGTGTGTCCGCTGTGCCGTGCGTGTGATCATTGCTTGTACAGCCCTCTCGCAGTGCCCGGAGCAAGTATGGTGGGTCTGACACACCGGTGTCAATGTGTTCTATTTTCCATTTCCAGGAGTGTATTTGGTGATGTAATTATTAGTGGATAAAATAATGTCTGATGTACCCTCCAGAACAGTGACTAAGAGGAAAATATGTGAAGAGGAAAGAACTTTCCAAGAAATATGGGATGAAGAGTTTTGCTTTATAAGTGGACACAAAGAATGTACTGCTACTTGCTTAATATGCTGGGATACGATTGTGGGACTAAAGAGATAGACTTTATTTCGCCTCTACACAAGTAAGTAGAATTAATTTACAGTAGCTTTTCCTTTGAATTCAAATGAAAGAAAGGAAAAAGTTGCTCATCTAAAATCTACCATTCGTCGTCAACAAAACGTCATGTTAGCAGCAGTTGGGCAAAGGGAGGCTGTCACAAGAGCATCATACCAAGTATGTAACATTCTGGCAAAAATATGAAAGCTCTCACTCATGCTGAATTAGTGAAGCAATGTATGATGACTGTTTCTGAAACTTTGTTTCAAAATTTCTCTAACAGTAAACAAATATCAGCTGAAATAAATAAGCCCACACATTCAGAACCTACCTGTTGACAGCGTACAGAAGATATTTCAAAATATATGTTTGTGGCAGTAATTAATAAAGTAAAGTTAATAAACTATGCAAATACTACAGTCTTACATGTGATTCCAGTACAGATTTAGCTTCGAGGACTCAGTTTTCACTATTTGTGCGTCACTGCACAAATGATTTATTAGCAGTTATAACCATGAAAGGTCATACAAGAGGATGTGATTTTGTGGATGCAATTAAGGAATTTGTGAAAAAAGTAACTTATCTATGAGCAAATTAATACCAGTATGTACAAATGGTTGTACGTCAATGACGAGCGTCAAAAATGGTTTGTTAGCACTGATTAAGAAGGAATGGTTTCTGCCAAATTTACTCTCTATTCATTGTTTACTGCATCATGAAACTTTGGCGTGTCAAATTTCAAATACCAAATAGAAGAATGTTATGTAAACAATTATAAGTGTCATAAATTTCATTCGTGTCCGTGAACTTAATCACCGAAAATTTAAAGAACTTCTCTAGGATTTGCAAGCTTGTTACAGTGATGTTCTCCTACATACTGCTGTTAGTTGGCTAAGCAAATGGAAAGTGCTGGAACGATTTGTCAATTTGAAATCTGAAATTATTTTATTCTTACAACAAAGTGACAAAAATTATCCTGAACTTCTTGATGATGAATGGTTCATACTTACAGCTTTTTTACCGATGTTACACAAAAATTCAACACACTGATCTTGGAATTACAAGGAAAAAGCAAGATAATTTGGCAAATGACTAACAAAATGCTTGCGTTTGAAACCAAACTTCAATTATATACAAATGAACTCTAAGTAAAAGATCTCTCTAATTTTCCAACTGTTCCTATGCTCCGATCAGGCTTAACTACTGCCAAAACTATTTACCAAAATATGAAAGACTATTTGGAATCCTATCTGGAAGAAATAAAAAACAGATTTGCAGATGTTAGACATATTCGAAGCTGTTTCATTCTCGTAGAGAACCCTTGGCATGTTGGACATGATGATCTCAAATTATTCTGCCAATTTGGATTTCCTAAAACGAATTTGCTAAGTGAAATAATCTAATTTCAGCATGACACCCGGCTTAAAGCTCTGTTTATGTAACATCGTGAAACACAACAGTACACTGAATTTTGGAAATGTGTGCCTAGAAATTATAAAAATTTACTGGACTGTGCACAGTTCATTTTAACACTATTTCCTTCAACTTACATTTGTGAAGCTTCATTTTAAAAAATGAAGTACCTGAAAAATAAATATCGTAATCGGTTGTCCAGTCTTTTAGAAGACGCAAAGAGGATTGCATGCAATCCAAACTAATAAGATATAGACGACATAGCCAAAAAAGTTCAATATCACAAGTCACATTAATGAAAAATTATATTTTTGTATTTACGTTTGTTTTGCAATTATAATGAATAAAAGCCTGTAGCTTTCTTATGTAGTCTGTTGCATGTGCATTGCATCTGTCATTTTCTTATTTTTTGATTTCTTATTTATTTCTACATTTTTAAAAAGTTAGAGATTAATGCAATTATAATAAAGTTTTTGTGGCCATTTGAATAATGTAATATTTTAATAATACAGCTATCTCATCTTGCATGAAAGTACTTTAAAATAAATTTCAGGAACAAGATACACTGATTCCAGATTTGGTTTTGGTAGTGGCTCAGAATTACTAATGATTCCCTTCCTTCCCTTCACCCTTCATATGCTCATGCGTAGCTACATGAATATTCTAAGGTTATGCAAGTCATGTGAATTTTATTTTCACAGAGACAAACTGGAATGAATTAGTCAGATGCACTGTATGCTTTTTTCCAGTTTATTGAAACTTGATCACCAGCATTTTATGCAGTTTTCAACACTCGTAAACGTGGTGACAGTCATTCTGTGAAAGTCTGAATGGCACATGTCATCATTGACTCATGCTAACATAACGATTATTTCAATCGGTCTCAAAACTCGACTCCTGTGACTAAAAATGTAATTGTTGACAGCGTGACACGACTACTCGTATGTCTCCTACGAATATATCCCTCATAACCTAATAGTTTTCAAAACGGCGGACGGGTATTTAAAAATCTTTTTCCCTGGATTGCAGAATTTTAGTGTCATAAACATGGCTTATTGTTGTCAGCAACTGCTCAGCAATGTTATTTGGCGAAGGAGTCACATACATCCAACAGCTGGGAGTGGTCGGTTTCTGGAAGTACTATTTCAACAGGTGCTAATGTTTACAGTTTCTGAAGAACGAAAAATGATATATATCTAAATTCGGTAAAGAATAAATGGTTTCCAGCTGGCGACTGTACCTGTCTCTTTCGTCAAATGAAAATTATACTGGAAGAATTGTAAGTAGGAGCGCGTAAAGTTATTCTATCACCTTCACAGGTGCCACTTCATACAGGGCAGATATATTGGTCGTTGCGGAGTATTAATGGAAATGTTGTCTTGTTTGTTTCTCAGTGCTGACAACAAATGGGTGCGTGTGCCTCATACCAATTATCTGCTATTGTATCAATCTTAAATGAAAGTGCGTTGGATTCATGAATACGCCTTGTAGAGACGGTCATATGCGATACATATTTGTTAAAAAGAAATAATTAGTCATTAGCTCTTAAAAAAATGTGTGTGTGTGTGTGTGTGTGTGTGTGTGTGTGTGTGTGTGTGTGTGTCCACTTCTCCTCGTAAGCCACACTGATACACATATTATTTTCAATCTGTAAAGATATATTGTGGAGTAAGCAAAGGCAACATCTTATTGGGCCTGGGGATAGTAATGTGGAGGGAGAATGGGGAGGAGGACATATACACATACAGGGGGAGTGCGAAATGGACAGGTAAAGGGGTGAAGAGATGGTGTGTGAGGGGAAAGTCGACATGGACGACTGAGTGTGAGGGAAGGAAGGGACAGAATAACGTAAGATTCGGATAAACACATATCTAGCCTGTGCCAGGTACCTCATCTAGTATTAAATAAAATTAAGGCTGTTGTCGTTCAGTTAAGTGAGTTGAAGAAAAATGACTTTCAAAACATGTAGAAAACAGTTGTGATCGTGTCTCATGTTACATAATACGTTTAAGTATAAGTCCATTTGCTGTTATTAACGGTCTGCTGTTATTAACGCAGCAGCATTACGTCAGGCAGTTGAAGTGTTACAACTTACGGGTCATTGAGGGTGGAAACAATCTGAAACAGAGAACATTCTACACGTAGTGGTCCGAATGGTATCGACTTTAATGATAAGTGCTAGAAAGTCAGTGGTAAACCTCTCGCTTCTTTACTATAGCTAGTCTATTGGAGGTTCATGACACACCATTTACGTGGTTTGCCAGTTAACAAGAAGACCAGGAAATCTACAGCCCGAGGTGCCACATCATATTGTTAGTTTTGGCCCTTGAGCAAAAACGTTTGACGACCACTGATTCAGAGTGTTCGAAAGACGTCATGTAGTAAAATACGTGCGACTGAGTCCGAAGAATTTTTTAAAAAGTATCTATACAGTTGCTGTTCTCTCGCGAAGAATATGTCGGCTGCAGTAGCTGCTTTTAATTAAAAATTGCTAGATGCTAGTGCGTTCAAGACAAACCAACAACGAGCAGACTTACAGGACTGGGAACAAATTAAATTTAATTTAAGTTGCTAACAGGGAACCTTACAATTTATAAAAGAATAATTATACAGGTGACTGGTACAATTCAGGGAATTTGATCTATGAGGTAGGTTAACTGCACATAAATTATTCGAGGCCGGCCGGTGTTGCCGATCGGTTCTAGGCGCTACAGTCTGGAACCGCGAGACCGCTACAGTCGCAGGTTCGAATCTTACCTAGGGCATGGATGTGTATGATGTCCTCAGGTTAGTTAGGTTTAAGTAGTTCTTAGTTCTAGGAGCCTGATGACCACAGAAATTTAGTCCCGTAGTGCTCAGAGCCATTTGCGCCATTTGAAATCATTCCATTCGGAGAAAGGTAGAAGAAAATTTTCATTCTGGGTAATGAATGCAGTTTCACGAATACAAATTTTCATTGAGCAGCAGTGTGAAATATTTCTGTCGATGGTATGGGAGAGGTCTGAGACGGCAGTTAGTCCTCACTGTCTACGTGGCCAGAGTGTGTCTGAGACTGAGGACATACAAACAACAGATAGCGGGCGACTGACTGTGCTTGATGTTTCGGTGATGTCCGTTGTATGACAGTAAGACCGTTGGGAATGTTGTGACGGAAGAGTCTGCACATCTTCGATAACCGACGTCAGATAGATAATCATCTATACTCGTAGGAACCACCCTTTTGAATTGATCACCATCCTCTTCAATGTGGTATAAGATTATTCCATTTGCTCAGAAGAATGATATTCCACAAGTTGTTGAAGTTCGTACTGGCTTTTCAACCTTTTTACTTCCTCCAAGTTTATCGTCAGTATTATTCATTAAGTACCTCCAGGCTGAAATGGCTCTGGGCACTATGCGACTTAACTTCTGAGGTCATCAGTCGCCTAGAACTAATTAAAACTAACTAACCTAAGGACATCACACACATCCATGACCGAAGCAGGATTCGAACCTGCGACCGTAGCGGTCGCTCGGTTCCAGACTGTAGCGCCCAGAACCGCACGGCCACTTTGGCCGGCAAGTACCTCCAGGATTTCAAAAGACGGCTTTGTGAAGACTACAACACGTACAGAAGTAAGGCACGTGATAGTGGATATACCATCTCTCTAAGCTTCGATTCGTAATAATCGCCATGGTGTAACTACACGGCACGCTACTAGGGGCAGACTTGTCAAAAATCATCCGCTTCTTATTGTCGCACTGAATTAGTTCACGTCTGCAGATGGTAACGGAATGAATGTATTTCCAAAGGGGGCTGGCGCCTTTGCAGCTTATTGGACGCACGTAATGATGTTTGCCGCATTAGGAACTGTGCCGGTACTGAGCACCTACAACATGAGTGAAAAACTGGAGCCGGCCGCGGTGGTCTAGCGGTTCTAGGCGCTCAGTCCGGAACCGCGCGACTGCTGCGGTTGCAGGTTCGAATCCTGCCTCGGGCATGGATGTGTGTGATGTCCTTAGGTTAGTTAGGTTTAATTAGTTCTAAGTTCTAGGGGACTGATGACCACAGATGTTTAGTCCCATAGTGCTCAGAGCCATTTGAACCATTTTTTTGAAAAACTGGAGAGATGCCCCGTCGAATGATACATGTTTATTTTATGTACGATTAGTAGTTTCACGCAGTCGTCATCTGAAACCTCAGAGGTACTCGCGAATAATCCGTTATAAAACCTTGTACATAAATTGCTCCGTGAACTACCAGCTATCGATGTCTTCTCCTACAGAATACATACGTCGTGTCCAGTGTCATCTGAGTAACCGAAAAAATTACATGGAGTGTTAAGCTGATGGAACAACGTCCTGGTCATTACTGTCACTGCACATTCTCTGATGCTGTCATATCTGCTCACAATGAGGCCGGTCGTAAGAAGGTTAGAATTGATGAAATTGTGACACTCTCCTCAGAATGGCGTGTGTTTCTGTAGTTATCGATGGAGGAAGCAGATGTCCAGTTTTGGCTACCTTGTCGAACGGTTTACGGCGGAGCATCTAAGGTTACTTGCTGAAAGGAGGCAGCAGCCAACACATCTTAAATGGCACAGTTCACCTGTACGAATAAGACTTAGAACATACATCGAATTCAAGTGGCAGCATGTGTTTCTACAAGGCAACTCTGAAGTCAGAGTGCCCCATGTGGACTACAACAATTACAGGTTTTTGAAATGTCGAACGATGTTGCTCTGTGGACAGCCATCCGTTGATCTTAGTACAGCAACAAGCAAATGATGTGGCTTCTCAGTCGGTCAAGGAATGAGTTTAGCCATGTCACCATGGCAGTATGGACTTCACGCGGTATTAGAGAATGATATTCCCATACGCCAGAAGTTATTAACACTGACACACACATGTATCAAGTGGAAAAACATCCGAAGCACATTCAGCCAATATGTGTAGAAGGCCAAGCATTAAAATCGCAATCCTCATGTATTTGTACGTGAACATCAATTCAATATCAGCTTTTACGTAACCAAAATGTTCATGTGAAAAATAATTGCAGTTCCCTTGAGACAAATACGTGGATCGACGGTTACTTTACTGCATACTTAAGCACAGTCTCCCATCCACCTCTTCCCTAAATGATAAATAGTATTATGGAAAGTGTGAGTCAAAGGCACTACAATTCATTAGGTTCAAGTCAATGACTTTCTCTCACTTCGTGAACAACAAATTTGTTATATCGTCAGATACAGAAGGAAAAGTACACCATTCTTTTAACCCCTGATATCTGTCTCTCGCGTAACGGTCGGCCTTGGAAAACAGTAACCTCTCGTCGATGTGGTGGTTGTTCCACATCTTAATGGGCGGCTGCATCGGAATTAGGGAGAGGAGGTCATAGGTTTACTTTGTTGCTGTGTCTGCACTCCCTCTTAATATTACATGGTATCGTTAACACTTTTAGGTGATTACGATTTTAATAATAACAAAAATTATAATAAAAACTAATAAAATAGTAATGATAATTGTTTACACCAGTGCTTAGTACATAATTTAGCATTTTGTCCAAGAAACTGAAGCCCATAGAAATATATTTCAGAACCATTGTTGTACCGTACGAAAATACACTCATCTGTACAAAGGTGGTTTTTTTTATTTCCTGTTTGAGAAGGCGAAATGGATACTATAGCACATAAAACATCAGTTCACTTTATTACAACAAAGTTAAGATGAATTCTGTAACTTCGTACAATCCATTTCCACACGAATGTAATGAGTAATTACAACTATCTCAAAATATTAACGTACCACATGACACACAAAAATTACAAGACTGTCACTCAGAGTACATTTAGCAATAACTTACACATAGAGTTCTGCCTAGTACGTTGATCACACAGCTGGCCTACTAGAAGACGGTATTGTCGCCTTTGTCGGTGGTCGCAGGCTGGGGCAGAGCGGTACTATGCTCAGCCGTCAGCAGAAGGGCAGTCGCGGCGGCGTAGCGAAACGTTTGTGGTCGTAGCTACGTCGGTGCTGCTTGCTGCGACTCTTTTCTTGTGGTTGCGTTGCGATGTACGAACCTTACTTTGACACCTGTCTCTTTGGACGACATCAATCATTTGCCCAAAAACTTGAAGTATATATGCGCCCTGCAGTTAATTTAAGAACTATAGTGGCAATTCACATTCAGAGTTTTGTCAACGTCATAATTCACACAATCTGGTGGTGATGTTAAGTTCCTATGGAACCAAACTGCTCAGGTCATCGGTCCCTAGGCTTACACACTACTTTAACTTACGGTGACTACAAAAAAAAAAAAACACACACACACACACACACACACACACACACACACACACACACACACACACACACACACACGCTCGAGGAAGGTCTCGAACCTCTGACGGGGCAAGTCGCGCGAACCGTACACGGCGCCTTACCCACGCGGGTACTCCGCGCGGCTACACAATCTGGATCGAAGTATACTGCTACCATTATCAGTATCTCACTCAGCACCACGGTTGCAAAGACAGGTTTGCTGCCTACCGTTATGGGAGTGCGTACATGAGAGGGAAGTTATTTGTTTCAGTCATTTCCGCCTACGCCTAGAAAATCTTATTTTAAGTGTAACTTTTTTTCCTTTCCGTCTTCTCTTAACTTCCCGTGGTTTGTCCGTTCTGCGAGTGGACTCAAGAACTGTGTCGCATTTTTCGTAGGCAGCGGGTAGGCCAGTCTGTGTCAGAATGTGTACCCCTACCCAACTGGAACGTTACTGATGTGGCCGCAAGCACGTCCATGTGGATAGGCTGCCACGTAAGCAACAAAAGAGGATTCTGTGTTTAATCACAACTTAGAACTTTTATGATTCCTCCGATACTCTTAGTTCTCGTGGACTTCATTTTGCAAAAGTGAGCTGAGAAATTTGGGAACTAATGTACTGTGAAAATAAAAACACATCTAACTTACGTTTTTCTTGGGAGGGGGGTTAAGATCCTATAACTATCTCCCACCCCCTCCCCTTCGATCCGCGTCGTAACACGACCGTATTCAATGCGAAACTTAGCCTGACGAATGAGAATAATATAGGGCGTAAACGCTTACTCTTTACAGCACACCATAGTGGTGTAAACGAATTCGAGACGAACAAATGCATAGGGAAACTTGCTTTCTATCCAGCAGGGAGACGCCTGGAATTGGCCTACAAAAACAACCTGCGCTACAGAGTAAGGGCGCCGCACGACTTCATTCCCTTTTCTCGCTGGAATCGTCGTAAAATATTAAAAACCACTTGTTCCTGCATTTGAAAAACGTAAAATTATGTTTGTATAAATTTTATCTTAAAATATTATGAACTTTCATAGGAGAAAATCAAGAATTAAATCGTTTCTTTGTCGGGCTTTATCTCTAGGTAACTGCTGCGCTTGTAATAGTTAAATTCATATTGAATTGTAAACATAATGAGTTTTTCTATAAAGTTTACTGAAGTCTTTTCTTTCATTTACTCACATGCCAAAAGTTAAATTAATAATATTAGCCAGCCGCTCTGGCCGAGCGGTTCTAGGCGCTTCAGTCCGAAACAGCGCTGCTGCTACGGTCGCAGGTACGAATCCGGCCTCGGGCAGGGATGTGTGTGATGTCCTTAGGTTAGTTAGGTTTAAGTACTTGGAAGTCTAGGGGACTGATGAACTCAGATGTTAAGTCCCATAGTGCTTAGACCCATGTGAACCATTTTAACAATATTAACGAAACAGCTGACTAAGCCGATGGTGTAAGACAGCGAGAGAATATAGAAAATCTTGCGCGGCGCACATGTGCTGTTGTTTAGGTGGGCTTGACACACCCCAAGTGTTAGAAATAAAATGTTTCATCTCGACATCCTCTCCACTTCCCTTACTCTACTCTTGTACGACGTAAACAGTTATCGTTCACTCCGTGTGTAGATGGCAGGCAACTATGTAATATCTTGAGATAATGGCGGGAAATTAATATTCCATGATGTAAGAGGTATCGATTGAGCAGTGTATGTGAAGTGAAGGTTCGGTAACTACTTGCCGCGGAGACGTCAGTGGAGCAAACTTGGGAAACAACACACAATCCTCTGAAACATGTTCATAGTGGAGTTAACCCCTATTTTGACTTGAGCAGTCGAATATGGTGTATTACTTGGCTCGGGAACTTTAAGATATTGATTTACTGATGAATGAAGTGCCAGGAGATCGGAAAGAATGTATAGAGCAAATTTTTGGATACAGGAGTCACCGCCACTAAAGGAAATTTGTTACGTATAATTCATTCTTACTGCAACGAAATAACTGACGATGGCTAAAGTACACAGAGTACAAAATACGGATTGGCGTATACAGAAAAGCGTTTGTCAAAAAGAGAAATTAAAAAAATGGCTCTGAGCACTATGGGACTTCACTACTGTGGTCATCAGTCCCCTAGAACCTAGAACTACTTAAACCTAACTAACCTAAGGACATCACACACATCCATGCCCGAGGCAGGATTCGAACCTGCGACCGTAGCAGTCCCGCGGTTCCGGACTGAGCGCCTTAACCGCGAGACCACCGCGGCCGGCGAGAAATTTTTACCATCGAACACAAATTCACGAGTTAGGAAAGTATTTTCTGAAGATATATTTGTGGAGGATAGACTTGTACGGAAGCAAAACGTGGAAGGTAAATAATTCAGGCAAAAGGATGTGGTAGTACAGGAGAATGCTGAAGATTTGAGGGATGGATCGTATAGCTAGTGAGTAGGTAGTGAATCGAGTTGGGAACACATAATTGGTAACACATTTTGACTAAAAGGATACTAAAAATGTGTAGATACACCTCTGCCTACACTGAACAGGGAAATTGGTTCCTCACGCATGCCCTGGAACGACCATTCCCGCTCACCATCTTCAACTGGACATCAGAAGCATGTCAGCGTTGGATTAGTTCAGTTGAGATCACAGCGGACAGATGGCGCTGGTACTGCATCTCGTGTATTCATGAACTGCAAAAACGAAACGTATCACCATATCAACATTAAACTTAAAATATGTACTTTATATCGTGTTGAGTAAACATTAACAAGGATAACAGTAAAAAAAAATAAGGAAAGGAAAAATCGCTTTCACTGTAGGAAAAAGAACGGTACTTCACAAGATGCAATGTACAAGTACGCCTCCTTTACAAGCAGTGGCAAACTGAAATGATTCACTGACTGAGTGGTAGAGCACCTATTATACTATATTAAAAAGATCGCTTCCTTTGTAGCCCCTCTTTGTTGGCACATGTTATGTAATATAATGGGATAATGAAGAGCCAAAATATAGGAAGTGACGGGTAAAAAGTGCAGGTATTTCAAATGGTGACTGAGGACGCTGTACTGAACAACATTAAATCAGTATTTACGTCATTTGCAGACTAATAATTACAGCTATTACGTTTTTAGGTTTGGTAGTACAACCAAATACAAGTGGTCAGAGCAAACCATTAAAGCTTATTTTACTCTGGGCAGCAGGTGAGGTGCTGCAATGTGAAAAAAGGACGCAAAATGGGTAGTCTGTACCGATAGCGTTGGTCTGCTTAGTGGAGCAGTTACGACAGTGGGGCAAACACGAGGCAGTAAATTATGTGACGAATTTGCAGGAAGACTTTGCGGAACAGAGTAAAAACAACCAAGGCACCGATGTGTGTTCATATTTAAGTACCGCATAAAAAAATTCTGCACTTGAACGTGTTACGCTCTGTATATAGCAGCTACAACTCCGTTTTTTTTATAAGAAATATACATGTGACGTTTCCCGTTACGTTTGTTGAATGGTGAGCTCCATTGAATGAGCTCATTAATAACTACTGCCGTTTTCGTGGCAGATGTATGCTAACGCATCCAACAGTAGTGACGGAAGGTGAACTTTCTTCGCACCTAGCTTCATAATTTTAGTCGTCGTGCAAGCAGTTTCAGAACAAAGTCGACGAAATGGGAAGGGCAGAAAACGATCCTCCATTAATGAACTGTCGATAAGCGCGACACAAGATTTATAACGGCCGTTTCCCAAGGCGTACAAATTACTTTCGGATGTCCGATCCTCTGTGATAACTTTTCCAGTTATCTAGCTCATGTTTCGGATTGATTTTACATTACCTCCCGGCCCCAGATTTATGTAGAATTACAGCTGGGTGCTGTATAAACCGAGTCGCGGATGTATTAAAGGGGCCTTCGCTCTGGAAATCCTCCTTTGGGAGTCGATATTTGAGAAAAAGAACTGCCTCATTCCGGAAGCAGACAGCTCGCGCTTCGATTTCGTCGGGCGAGCGTCCATCAGGTGAGGGCTATCAGCATTGTTAAACTCCTCCTGTGCGGCGGTTACGGCCTCTAGTTGGACGACATTGCTTCTTGTCACTCGAACCATCTGCAGTGGCAACACACAACAATCTGCAGGTGTTCACTGAAGAAATAACTTTCCTGTAAACTTATTGTTATTGCTGTATAATGTGAATTCTGACCTATGCAAGGCAGCTTGGAAGCTATGATCAAGATTATCAACGCCATCCTCATACGTCATAGTCGTGGGAAAACTGTAACAATATGAAGTATTCTTTCCATTTCTTCATGGTCTGCCCGGAGTTCCTCTGTCGTTTGCTCTGTAATTTGGGACTGTTTTCGCGGTTCTTGTGTTGCCCAAATTGTTGGCTTTTATCATTTTTCTTGGTGCTGATGTACGTAGTTCAGTTTGCAGTCACAGCACATGTAAATCCAACCGAGTCAAGATGTTTTTCTGCGTGAGGCTGCCTTTCTTTATTTGAAATACTGTATTTCATTTCAGTTACTACTGGCTTTTTTTTTATTCCTTTCAGTTCATTATGTGAAATCACGCAAAAACATTACTTTACATATTTTTCAGCACAATGGGTTATCCGATTTTGTCTGTGATATAGAAAGTACACTGGGCTGTGATACTTCGAACGTAAGTTCATGTTTGTCAATACTACCTACATACTGCATAGTACTTTCGCCACCTTCTTTGTCACTACTTCTAAGTATGGACTCACACTCAACTTAATAGAGCATTTCCTCCCGTCTACATAAACTTTTTTTAAAAATTTCCACTTTATCTCTTGCAAAACTGAGAATTTAATGAAACCATAGGGCTCACATGTCTGATGACTTGTTGTGGTAAACATCGCCTGGGCATCATTTCCTCTAACGAGGGGCACTCAAAGAAGATGATCCCGCAGCCTGTGGTCTTGGAAACTTTTAAATCGATCCTGCTTACAGGACGGAATCACACTGTGTGATATTCCTGGCTGTGGCTGCGAGTATTTTGTTTAAATATAAGCTCGCCTTGATGCAGCTTGGTACTCGTGAAGTAGCATATGGTACAAAAGTGGAGTGAGGTATAAGCGACGGATGGTACAGTGTTTATCAGTCCTGCGGGAGAATCCTGCAACTGTACTGAACTTGCTTCTGATTGTGAAACGTCCCCTCAGAAAAATTAATGAATTACTGTGCTGCTAAACCTCTTACAATATTTGATTTTCAAACAGCTGAGCGGAACATAACGTACTCAGACATTTCGCTCTTTACTTATTCTGATGAACACTAAACTGACACACAGTATTTTTAGCGCAACGCAATCTGACTTTCAATAATCCCTACAAAAGAATGGCCCTGACTAACAATAACCTATACCTTTCACAAATCACTTACCTCACAAAAATCTTCGTTACAAGAACTACTGTAATACAGCGAGCGCCTCTACTGCCAGCTAAATAAAAGATTCTAACTACTGAAGGCACTAACTACTGATAGGCACAGTTAGCAAATGAAAGATTCTGATAAAGAACAAACAATGTGAAACTTCCTGGCAGATTAAAACTGTGTGCCGGACCGACACTCGAACTCGGGACCTTTGCCTTTCGCGGGCAAGTGCTCTACCAACTGAGCTACCCAAGCACGACTCATGCCCCGTCCTCACAGCCTTACTTCCGCCAGTACCTCGCCTCCTACCTTCCAAACTTTGCAGAAGCTCTCCTGCGAACCTTGCAAATAATAACCAAACACGATATATTAATGAGAAGTGTCGCCTACCATCATTCTCAGTACTACGGATCTTTCCCTCTGTAGATACAGAGACTATCCTGGGCGAGTGGCATCCCATAGAAAGCACAATCACAGGTCCGAGATGACAGTATAGCAGCCTCCGCCGAAGAAGATCCCACGACCGACGAGCTGGCTTCTGCGCTGGGGCACAACTTTAGAGACTCTTATTCAATCTCTCAAGATCTCTCCAGCTTCTGGATTTGACTTCCTAAGGACACATTTGTAGCAGTCAATTTAAACATCCATTAATGAAAGGTTATCGTGGGGATGTAGGTGAACAGCAACCGCGTACCACAATCATAAAGGTGAACTATTACTCAGTTTCAGGTTTCACATATAATCAAACACAAATATATATATATATATATATATATATATATATATATATATATATATAAAATAAATAAAAATAAAAATAAGTTTACAGAATACCGAGGAAGCCACTATAGGGGCAAGACGAACGAGGGACTGAAGTATTAGCAAGTACGAGCGACAGTGGAAAACGATTGCGTGTTATCTAGCGTGGAGGACGTATTGTCTCCCCATGTTATTAACACGGCGGTTGGAATTTGTCTTCCGATCGTGTGAATCACGTAACCCACATACGTCTCGCGGACGGCAAATGTCATACCTAACTGCTCCTTAATTCCAGAGTCCTTAGAGCCAGACTTTCGCCATCATGGTGACCATCTCGAAGTGCTCTATGACGGACACTGATTAAGCCGACTTTACGTGTCGACGTTCCAGGACACCGACAAAAGTAGGACGGAGCTACGTTGCGAAGATCCTGTCCCACCAAGAACACAGCAGACTGCCGGGGAACTCACTAATTTGAATGGCATCGTATACGCCAGTTCCTGCAAATAAGCTATCTTCGTCTTACAAGAGAGTTATCAGAGAATCCTCCAGATAGGTTGCCGGTACAGGACTACTCCAAACCGGCAATACCTCCCTTGCGCTCCGATCAAGAACTCACTGTAACAGTTACTGTCATTCTGGTGACCACCAATAGGTTTAAAGGTGTTGCATAAAAATTAACCTGTGCCAAAATTAATGAATATAGAAAATTATTAAACGTAATTCTCATCTCACTCTCATTTCAGGAAGACACAGAAAATCTAAAGTAAGATATTTTTCTTTGTTTTAATTTATAGGTCAGTTTCCTAAGAAACTAAATGCAGTGCCACAGACTTCCTATTTAGTACAAGTCAGCTGCCCGATAGGCCGTTATGGCTTACAATTTTCCATTTGCTAGCTGCCACTCAAATTTTTAATTTGTAATTTATTTCGCATTTTAGGCTGCACAATATCGCCTAACTGTTTTCACTAAACAAACACTATTTTTCTTTTATTTTAGGAATAAACAAAACATTCGTTCATTTCCATCTGTCACTGCCGACACTTACAGCATTGTACAGCTGTTTTGAGTATTGTGCTGCACAGCGGTTTCGGTGTCGTTTTGGTGGCTAGTAGCCCTCGTACAGTTGACTCTGCCAGGAATTTGTAAGGTAGACTTTCGTACGAGAAGTGAATGTGGTGCAACAGTTCCCAAAGGTTGAAGTCTGTTTCGTTTGCGAAAGCTGTTATGTCATCTGTCAATAGGAAAAAAATAAATAAATAAACCGAACAAGTGCAAATACAGCAAGTACTCTGAGGATTCCTTACAAATTTAGTTAAGCATGCAGACAGATCCTCTATTGGTTTTGATAAGTCAATTGGCGAGTATCAGAGTATATGACATTAACATCCGTTCCTTTTGATTACATTGGCGTAGAAGCTTAAAGGCTATCAAGGGATTGTAGACATCGTTTAGCGCAAATTTCAGCATGATACGTCCACCCTTTCCTGAGAGACAGTAGGACGGACAACATATGACACAAGAATCAATTTTTGTGTGGTATAGTTACAAACTAAGAATATTTGGATTTTTCCAGTACTTGCCTAATTTCATGATTCTAGGTCAACAGCAAGTACACGACAGGTTTTTATACGTTAATTCGCAAGTACCAGAATATTTGCCATAAACGCCCGTGTCTTTTTATTGCATTGCCTGAGAAGTTTACATGTTTCACAGCGGTGATAGAAGACCTTAGTATTTGACATAAATTTCAACTTGATATATCTATACATTCCTGAGATGTAGGATGCTTGACTGACAAACAGTAGGATAAAAAAGTGATGCTTTAAGTTAAGGAAATGCATCGCAAACTGCCAATGCGGTTGTGCACCAGCTGTAGAACTGACTAGAGACAGATGAAAATCATGATGAGCCGGGACTCGAGCCCCGATTTCCGGCTTAACCCGAGTCGTAGCCTTAACCACTTTGACTATCTAATGGCTCTGAACACTATGGGGCTTAACCTCTGAGGTCATCAGTCCCCTAGAAGTTGGAACTACTTAAACCTAAGTAACCTAAGGACATCACACACATCCATGCCCGAGGCAGGATTCGAACCAGCGACCGTAGCGGTCGCGCGGTTCCAGACTGTAGCGCCTAGAACCACTCGGCCACTACGACCGGCTGGAATATGCATTTCACCTCATTCAGGAAAAGAAATAAAACATGTATGAAGACAAAGTACACCTGCCGATGGACCCACAGGTTCCGAAATGCATCGTATAGTTAAAAATACACGAAAATTTTATGACTGAAAGCGTTGTTTAATTCACACCTCCGATGATTTGAATACAGTCACGTTTTGAGCGGCAAAATATGGATAAAATTAAGAAGATAACAAATCATGTTTTACTCAAAGCACAATCCTAAAACATCAGGACTGATGAATCAGAAACACGAAGATTTGACAAGAAAAAATTACCTGTAATAGCCATCCCGTTGTGTCCTACATAGCCAGCAACAACAGTGGCAGCCCAGTTTCGCGGGCTCGAGTACGACTGCACTACAAAGTGTAACCTTCTCGAGGCGAATGGCGCCGACTGTGACAGAAGGACGGCGATGCCTCCCTAGCCCCGCTTCTTGCAGCGGTGTACCGTAGGTCTCTAGAAGAGCGTAGCGTTTCAAAAGATTGGAAAAGGGCACAGGTCATCCCCGTTTTTAAGAAGGGACGTCGAACAGATGTGCATAACTATATCTCTAACGTCGATCAGTTGTAGAATTTTGGAACACATGTTATGTTGGAGTATAGTGACATCCTGGAGACTAGGAACCTATTGTGTAGGAATCAGCATGGTTTCCATAAAGACGATCGTGTGAAACTCAGCCCACGCTATTTGTCCACGAGACGCAGAGGGCCATAGACACGGGTTCTCAAGTAGATGCCGTGTTTCTTGAATTCCGAAAGGCGTTCGATACAGTTCCCCCACAGTCGTTTAATGAACAAAGTAAGAGCATATGGACTATGAGACCAATTGTGTGATTGGATTGCAGAGTTCCTAGATAACAGAACGCAGCATGTCATTCTGAATGGAGAGAAGTCTTCCGAAGTAATAATGATTTCAGGTGTGCCGCAGGGGAGTGTCGTGGGATCGTTGCTATTCACAATATATATAAATGACCTTGTGGAAAACATCGAAAGTTCTCTGAGGCTTTTTGCGGATGATGCTGTGGCATATCGAGAGGTTGTAACAATGGAAAATTCTACTGAAATGCAGGAGGATCTGCAACGAATTGACGCATGGTGCAAGGAATGGCAATTGATTCTCAATGTACAGAAGTGTAATGTGCTGCGGATACATAGAAAGAAATATCCTTTATCATTTAGCTACAATGTAGCAGGTCAGCAGCTGGAAGCATTTAATTCCATAAATTATCTGGGAGTAGGCATTAGGAGTGATTTAAAATGGAATGATCATACAAAATTAATCGTCGGTAAAGCAGATGCCAGACAGATACATTGGAAAAATCCTAAGGAAGAGCAGTCCCAAAGCAAAGGAAGTAGGTTACAGGACACTTGTTCGCCCACTGCTTGAATATTGCTCACCAGTGTGGGATCCATACCAGATAGGGTTGATAGAAGAGAGAGAGAGAGAGAG
This sequence comes from Schistocerca americana, assembly GCF_021461395.2. Classification (NCBI taxonomy): domain Eukaryota; kingdom Metazoa; phylum Arthropoda; class Insecta; order Orthoptera; family Acrididae; genus Schistocerca; species Schistocerca americana. The sequence goes on along the minus strand of NC_060124.1, from coordinate 245,908,047 downwards.
AGAGAGAGAGAGAGAGAGAGAGAAGATCAAACGGAAAGCAGCACGCTTCGTTAGAGGATCATTTAGTTATCGCGAAAGAGTTACGGAGATGATAGATAAACTCCAGTGGAGGAATCTGCAGGAGAGACGCTCAGTAACTCAGTACGGGCTTTTGTTGAAGTTCCGAGAACATACCTTCACCGAGGAGTCAAGCAGTATATTGCTCCCTCCTACGTATATCTCACGAATAGACCATGTGGATGAAATCAGAGAGATAGGGCCAACACAGAGGCATACCGACAATCTTTCTTTCCACTAACAATACGAGACTGGAATAGAAGGGATCACCGATAGAGGTACTCAAGATACTCACCGCCTCACACCGTCAGGTGTCTTGCGGAGTATAGATGTAGATGCTATCGGCACGGGTTACAGCGGCCAGCGGACAGGCAGTGCTCACACACGGCGGCACTGCGCGCCGGCTGTGCGCCGCGCGCTGCCGCGTGTCATACGTTACGTGGCGGCGGGCCGCGGCCTCCGGATGTCATCGGTCAGCGGGCGACGGTAAACGCGACAGCGGCGGCACGTGTCGCCCCAGCGTGCGCCGCTGACGTGCGCCCCCCAGGGCTCCTGCCGGTGCGCTTTGTTGTGGGTCGACGCTCCGCGCTGCGCTGTGCAGTGACCCACATCACGGCCCGCTGACATCTGACGGCGCGCCAGCACTGGCTGCCGACCGACCGGACTGGACTGAGCGCCTCGACCATAGTCGCAGTACGGTGGCTGTTCCTACTATCAACGATGAAAAACTTGTGACGATTACCTGACATTTTCACCCGTTTTGAAAGCAACCTCAGAAGCTAAACACATTTTTTGTTGAAACTTCCTGGCAGATTAAAGCTGTGTGCCGGACCGACACTCGAACTCGGGACCTTTGCCATTCGCGGGCAAGTTCTCTACCAACTGAGCCACCCAAGCGCGACTCACGCCCCGTCCTCACAGCTTTACTTCTGCCGGAAAGGCAAAGATCCCGAGTTGGAGTCTCGGTCCGGAACACAGTTTTAATCTGCCAGGAAGTTTCATATCAGCGCACACTCCGCTGCAGACTGAAAATCTCATTCTGGAAACATTCCCCAGGCTGTGGCTAAGCCATGTCTCCGCAATATCCTTTCTTTCAGGAGTGCTAGTTCTGCAAGTTTCGCAGGAGAGCTTCTGTAAAGTTTGGAAGGTAGGAGGCGAGGTACTGGCAGAAGTAAAGCTGTGACGACGGGGCGTGAGTCATGCTTGGGTAGCTCAGTTGGTAGAGCACTTGCCCGCGAAAGGCAAAGGTCCCGATTTCGAGTCTTGATCCGAAAGTTTCGTATCAGCGCGTAAAATTTGTTCTGATATACGTATAGACTCCGCTAGCCACCAAGCGGTGTGTGGCGGAGGGCACAATTAGCGCCAAAATCATATATTTCCCCCCCCCCCCTCCCTCAATTCCACTCGCGGATCGCGCGAGGGAAAAAACGACTGTCTGAACGCCTCAGTACGAGCTATTATTTCCCTTACCTTTGAATGACGATCATTACGCGATTTGAAAGTTGGTGGTAATAATATATGCCCTACATCATCATCGGTGAAGATTGGATTTCGCAATTTAGTGAGCAGTCCCTTCTGTTTAGGGTGTCGTCTATCTGCAAGTGTGTCCCACTTATATGAGATTCGTAACGCTCTCGCGATGGCTAAATGTACCAGACACGAATCTTGCCGCTCTTCTTTGGACCTTCTCAATTTCTTGAATCAGACCCAACTGGTAAGGGTCCCATACAGACAAACAGTACTCTAAGACTGGACGAACTAACGTATTGTAGTCTATTTCCTTTGTTGAAGGACTGCATCGCTTCAGGGTTCTACCAATAAACCACACTCTAGAGTTCGCCTTGCCCGTTACTTGCGTAATCTGATAATTCCATTTGAGATCATTTCGAATAGTCACACCCAGATACTTGACTGATGTTACCGCTTCCAATCATACATTAATGGGGATTTTCGCCTTGTTATACGCAGTAGGTTAAACTTACTGATACTGAGAGATAACAGCCAGTCAATACACCATGCATTGATATTCTGCAAATTGTCATTGATTTGTTCACAACTTTTGTGTGATACTACTTTCCTGTAGACTACAGCACGATCGGCAAACAGTCGAAGGCCGCCGTCAATACCATCAACCAGATCGTTTATGTAAATCGCAAAAAGCAGAGGACCTATTACGCTGCCCTGGAGCACACTTGAAATTACTCTTGTGACTGTGGATGTTACCCCGTTCAGGGCAACATACTGCTCCCTGCCTGTTAGAAAACTTTCTGTCCAATCGCATGTGTCGTTGGATAGACCGTAAGCGCGCGCGTTTTGTACCGAGCGACAGTGCGGAACTGAGTCGAATGCCTTTCGAAAGTCGACAAGTATGGCATCAACCTGGGAGCCGGTATCTAGAGCCTGTTGTATATGATGCACAAAGAGGGCCAGCTTTGTCTCGCATGACCGCTGTTTGCTAAAACCGTGCTGGTTTCTGCAGATGAGCTCAGAGTCTAGAAAGGTCATTATGTCTGAACACAAAATATGTTCCATGAGGAGTTTAATAACGAAATGTTCCCAGTTCTTACAGCAGACAGTAAACACAAGCACAGCAGACAAGATATTACTCATCCTCAACTCCTTGAAGGGCGGACGCATTGTAACGTACGACATTTGTAGACGTTTTGAAAGGGCGGTGGTATTTGTGTGTTGACCTTCCATAAATCTACATGTAATACTACTTTTTACTTGAACAGAATTTTCTGTATTCACAGACGGATTTCTGTGCGGGTTAGTGGCGCTAAGCACCACCGTTTTACTCTATTAGCGAATATTATTTGATTAAATCCCTTCTAATGCCACTAATGAAAATGATTACAACGACCCAACATTCACTTTCGTTGAAGTGTAGAAACGTTTGTTGGCTCCAAAACTAGTTCCAGTGGCTGCTGCTTCATCCTCCGTGGCCAAAAATAATTTATCACCTAAGATCAACGCGCAGAAACCATACGTAACCGAAATATTCACCACGATAGCAGTGAATATCAGCCTGTTCACTCATCATCTACAAGATACGCAGTTTGCAGTTCTGTAAATACTCTGGTCCCAACTGTGTAGATATGATCACTGTGCAAAGTACCTTTCTGCCTCAGAGTACTCAAAAACTGTTTTCGGAGATACCACGAAAAATTAAAAATAGTTTTACCAAAGTTGAGCCATCAGCTATTGAACTTGTCTAAGGGGGCGATGGTTAGTAGCGGTGGCCACATTTAATGCTAATATTTTGTTGTTAAGGAGTATTTTTACAAAACCAAATGTAGAAAATATATCACAATAGTAAAACTGAAGTATTACAAGTGAATCAGATTTTAAATACGTAAATTTTTGTTCAGGACCCTCTAGGGCAAATTTTTATGTCGTTTACTTGCCCCCTCACAGAGTTCACCCTCTACCGCCCAATTTATTTTTAATTAACATGTACTCAAAATTTTCGGAAACTATCATAGCAACCCAGTTTATGGAAACATGAGTAAATTTCTTTTCACTGAGAGATGTCTACTGGGGCACACTTGTATGAGGCACCAGAATAAAGTACGAACATTAATAAATTAAAATGGAACTAGTGTACTAGAAACAATGAATGTCTCTGATAGGCTCGCTAATGTGATTCGCTGACTGTGCGTGACCACAGAACCAAAGATACTGTGCTGCTTTGTTGGAGTAAGAGAACGCTAGGCGCACAGATGTAGGTAGCTGTCTGAGGGAAAGACGACGGAGTAGGAAGTTTCTGTGGTGTGCTGTTTGAAGCCACCAAGTGTCAGATTAATGTAGGTGTGTCAATATTGTTGAACATAGAAGCAGAAGTCTTCAGGCAAATAAGGTAAAGATTTAAATAATTATGATTTTTGTTTTTGCCAATGCGTTAGTATAGATAAGTTGGCTGATAATTTATAATTCTTGAGTAACCCCAGAATATACCTAAACTGTTTTGAGCAAAAGACTAGTTAAATATTTCATTTTCGTATTGCTTTTAAGATCTGTTAACAGAGCTATGTGTAATTTGACGATTTGCATTTATGTTGGATTAAGGAAATTAGATAATACTTGTCATTAAATCTCATTGTTTGTGAATCAATTGTGAGTAATGTAGCTTCAATTGTCAGACGTTTTCGAAAAGATAAACTTAACTTGCAATATAATTTTGCTGAAAGAACAGAGTTAGTAATTTACCATAATCAGTACCGCCTCCCAGTCCAGGTCATATATTTTTTAAAGAAGTTGAATTTTCTTAAATGTTCTCGTTTATCGGCCAAATTAATTTCACGTGCATTTCAAATATTATGGCCAGCAATGCACACTGCTGAGCCTGTAGCTAGCATTCATATTTTTTTATGAGAGACCAGAATATATCGCGTTCCACCGATGCTGCTCTAGAGGTAAGACAATTTAATTTATTTGTTATGTGCAAAGGGAGCAAAGTTTTCAGTTTTTAACAGGGCCAGATGATTCAGGCCTAAGGGGCTGAATGTATTTTGCAGTGACTGTATTTCGTTATTGGTATTGGGAGTTGCATTGTCCAATCGATTCGTGTAAAGTTTTGCTAACGATAACACAGAACAAGCACACCACTTGCACTTACAAACACGCAACACGACATCTCGAGTTCTGTACCTTTACCACAGTTCATACATTCATTTAACGTAATCGTAAAGTTACTTCCTTTACAAAAAGGAAGTTACATCACTTACGGCCTAAATGTGATATTTTCTGCTGTCCTCATTTGAGAACGCTGAGCGCTTGACAGTTGTTTTATCCTTACATTGGTCACTAGAAAAATGACAAGGGATAACCGAATTGGTAATAATAAATCCACATTTACATTTTCAAAGAATTATTTTTTACAATAACTCAGACTTACGAAAGTTTTAACCCGAAAACTTCCCAAAACCAAAATTTAGTTAAGGCCTAATATGATATTTGGCAAGAAACACTATACTGAGAGCAACATTTTACTTCCCACAATATGTTCTAGGCTTTCCTTAACAGTTCTTAGACTGGCATGTTCTTTGCTTTTCACGCTTTTGGATAACACGCAGCCTTTGGTCATTTCGTATACCTAGTATAGTAGTCCTGGGTGATGAGAGGAGTTTTGTTGGCTTTCCTTACTTGACCTCATTTCATGATCTTTCTTCAAGTGTGTGTGTGTGTGTGTGTGTGTGTGTGTGTGTGTGTGTGTGTGTGTGAAATCTTATGGGACTTAACTGCTAAGGTCATCAGTCCCTAAGCGTACCCACTACTTAACCTAAATTATCCTAAGGACAAACACACAAACCCATGCCCGAGGGAGGACTCTAACCTCCGCCGGGACCAGCCGCACAGTCCATGACCGCTGCGGATTAGACCGCTCAGCTAATCCCGCGCGGCTTTCTTCAAGTACTTTGTGGCAATCTGTCTGGGACTCTTCATTGCAGCCCTTTAAAGCCACGTATGCATTTACAGGAGTCAGATCTACGATCTTAGTAGAAAGGCACCAGTACCACATATTACCATGCATTTTACTCATCTTGGCTATGCGACTGTACTATATAAAAACCCACGGCCATCTGCCTGTCGGCCAGCGAGAAACACTGCATCCCGCCCGCGTTTTTCGCTGTCGCCTCTGACCAATCCACGGCCACGCTTCTCCACCCGGCACGCTATCCCAATGAGAGCCCGAGAAGGACGCATACGAATACACTTTTTTGGCTCACTTGCGAAAAGAGAAAGCTGCCAGGTCAGTCTCTAAGCTTCTTTCGGAAGGTCTAAAGAGTGAAAGAAACGGCTCACCTAAAAATTTGGTGTGAAAGCTCGTTTCTCCTCCGGTGTACGCCTGAGTCACGTAGGCCACAAAGGAATGTGCCGGTATGCGTTCCGAGCTTTTTTTTTAGTGTGTTGATCCTTCCACTGTCCCATGAAAACTAACGGACTCCCCCTGGCCTCTTCCAGCATAGCACAGCAGAAGATTGTACCACTTCTATCATGCATTTTCATGTAAGGCAGTGAACAAGCGCCGAGTAGAGACTGCTGTCATCAAGGGCACTTAAAAATAAAATAAAGCACAGGCTACACTGACACTTCCTCTGAGCATCGGTATTACTCAGTAAAAGTTGAAACGAAAACATATTTTAACTAGTCAAGTTAACGAGCTTTAGATTTAATGAAAGAGGTACCAGCCGGCCGCGGTGGTCTAGCGGTTCTAGGCGCGCAACCCGGAACCGCGCGACTGCTACGGTCGCAGGTTCGAATCCTGCCTCGGGCATGGATGTATGTGATGTCCTTAGGTTAGTTAGGTTTAAGTAGTTCTAAGTTCTAGGAGACTGATGACCACAGTAGTTAAGTCCCATAGTGCTCAGAGCCATTTGAACCATTTTGAAAGAGGTACCAAAATCATCGTAAGTGTTCCAGTTCCATGGCGGAAAAGGCAGCCTGCTGCCGTTTGGTTGAATAAATCATAGAGACTTCTTTGTATTCCTTGATACCACGATTACGGACGATTACAGCATCTTTCTACATACGCTTGGCCAACTTGTTTTTCAGTGATGCTTTGGGATGGGGGTATCACCGTAGAGCGCACAACCCCCCTAAGTGTTCTCTGGGGTGTCTACACTGTGATTTAATGTATTTTTCCTTTTATTTTATGTAAATGGTCGGCATACGGGCCGTAACAAGTGCAGTTCAGCAATCAGCCCCTGAAAGTTAGGAGGACATTCAATGTTAGCCTGGGCTTCACCAGTTGTAGGATGTGATATGATAAAATGTTTTCGTATTTGTGTAAGTTTAAGGCATCCTAAGTACATAAATATGACCGTCTTTCGGGAACCAATACAGCTCTCCCTCTTTCCTGATTCCCAGGTCCAGTGGGAGTATTCCCAGAATGACCAGCAAGGCTTCTATCCGGTCGCACAGATAGCGAGTTGAGCCTTGGCGGGGTTGCTAGCGTCCCTTTTCGAATTCCTGGCGCCACTAGTTCAACCTGTCGTCTTGTTCCCCTCTAGTTTGAGGCCAGTAAGGTCTTTGCTCGAGGTGGTTGGTGGTGACGGGGCGTGTGGTGGCGTGGCGAGTTGGGGAGTGGGAATGGAACGAGGTGGACGGTGTGAGAGGTCCGCCCGGCGAGTAACGCGAGCACTCGCGCAAGCCTCTTCGGCGCTGAGTCCGGCGAGTGGCTGCTGTGGACCAACTGGAATCGGTGGCTGACTTCGAGTGCCGTCTTCATACGTAGCTTGGCCAAATAGCTCTGGGACGTGACACAGAGAGAGAGAGAGAGAGAGAGAGAGAGAGAGAGAGAGAGAGAGAGAGAGTTGAAGCCAATTTCGCTGTGTTAAATTCCGGGCCCACTTTGGAACCGGCAAGCACAATATGTTGACACTGCAGCACGTAGCTAAGTTACATAAGATAATAAATGAAATGAGCAAATTAATTTAAAGAAAAATGTAAAAATATGTGTACCACGTTCTTAAGATAGGATTTTTGACTCACAAAGCCCACATCGGTTCTTGAAGAAGAATATAAAAACCAAGTTCTCACAATGAGTAAAGAAATCACATGTTCGATACTTCTAGCAAGACAACTATTTTAATCCACTGAGAAGATGATAAATTTCAAGCTATGACACGATGGACTGAAAAGATAGTATTTGACCTACCATCAGCTTCCATTTAACGAAAAGTGAACCGACTACGAGCTTTCGTTTCACCGCATGAAATGATGTCAAAGCCACGCGGGGTAGCCGTGCGGTCTTGGGCGCCTTGTCACGGTCCGCGCGCGCGCGCGCGCGCGCGTGTGCGTGTGTGCGTGTGTGTGTGTGTGTGTGTGTGTGTGTGTGTGTTGTACTTAGCGTAAGTTAGTTTAAGTTAGATTAAGTAGTGTGTAAGCCTAGGGACCGATGACCTCAGCAGTTTGGTCCCATAGTTACTTACCAAAAATATCCAAACTTTTCCAAAGGATGACAAGGAAAGTGCAATGATGTTACAACCACTGTGATAATACTTAGAAAGCACATCTCGGACGACCTGTACAGTCATCTAATACTCGCCACGGCAAAAACAGAAAAGATCTCACCAGCATTGTTCATCATTTTAGAAACTCGGCATCAGCACGCATCGACACTAGGCAAGAAGCATAACAGACAGGACAACTTCTCGAACAGAAACTAGGAAGAGATGGCCAAAAGTCATCCGAACAATGTCGCCTCATGGATCGTAAACTGCGAACGTCTCTTGTTGATTAATGGCGTAAAGCATCCTCGAAAGATGCGAATTGCATCAGTGGAGACACAAAAGGGTCGCTGAATGAGTTTGATTCGGCTAAGAAAAGCTTATTATATTCGTAGAATAAACGTGCAAAGCATTTCAAAGATAAACGTCTGATCTTTTGTGATCAAAAAATGAAAGTCCAAAATAAAAGGCAACTTTCACACTGAAAGGTGGCTACACTGAGTCACAGCGCCACAGATTGCGCCAAAAATTATTATTCCGCCGCCTCCACTGGCATTAATAGTTCAGAGGATGTCGAGGGCAGTAGTTCTGTTGGGCGAGAGAGTAGACGCTGTTCAGTTGGTGTAATGTACAGATGGAAGAAGTTGCAGTTGTCGTAATATATTTGAGAAAGGAGATGGGCTTTTGATTTATGATGCTGGTGTAATGGAATATTTTCGACAATATATAATGAGGTAAAAAGGTATTACAGTTTTCTTTAATGACAATCCCTCTTGCTCACACGTACACTCCACAAAGCATCTGGGTCGTGTTCATTTATTAGACCTTTAATTCTGGTTCCTACGTGCAATTATATCATTTCTGGTTTTCCAATTAGTTCATGGTAAATGGTGTTTAAAATATTTTGTCGTATTGAGAAAGAACCGAGCCAGATACATTTACGTTGAGCCACACTACCACACACAGAACAGTTACACTTGTGCTTTGTTGTTTCGTAGCTTTTATAGTTGCAGGGGACTTAATCAATTGTGTTAATGGAAATTCCTTGTCATATTTTATTTTTATTTTATGCAATGAAATTGCGTGCCAATACTAGTCAGGGCCAACCTGTTACGAGATTTCGTAACCGGTCACACGGCTACTAAAATTATTGCATTTATTCATTAATATTAGTCCTTTCTTTTTAACTAAGCCCCCATGCAACACTTATACACAGCTACTTCGATTATTTGTTGGATATATTCAAATGTTTTCTTTCCTCTACAGTTTTTTTTTCCCTTTGGACCTCACCAATACAACGGAAGTTACCGCATGATTTCTTAACGCATGTCCATTCAGCCTCCCCATCTTTTAATCAATAACTAGAGGAAGACGAAGGATGGCAGTACTTTGTTTAAGACATTAGGTAATAACTTCCATGGCACTAGAAGTATCCGTGGACGGAACCAATTACTTTATGAATCATCGACAGTTTCTTAAGTATTTTCTCCCTGCAATTTAATAAGTAACTGCAACGGCTTTAACGACAAAACACTATTATTCACATTGGTTTGTAACGAAAAGATATTTTCAATGACCTGTCACTTTCGGTCCAGGCAACTTGTAACCTCCGTGACAGTACTGATTAAAACCCGTGCTATGGTAAGTGAGCGGGATTCACCTTATGAGAAAGGATTTTCACATAAATATCGACCGTGTGTACCTAAATGGTGGTAAATCAGACTTACATCAACGCTGTAATAACAGTGATCCGTTCAAAATGCAATCACACGTCGGGATGGATCAAAAGCAAACCAGAAGATAATACCAACGTGATAATAACACGGTCGCCAGCCTCATTAGGCATTAACTGAGTTTCTTCCTTGTACAAGTTGGTATATAATCATGCAATACAACAAGTTGTAACACTGTATAATGTAGTAGAATTTTAGAACCAGAATATCTATTGAACTGATAGTTTCACATTCAGTACTGATATGGAAAATCATGAATACGTAACACTACACTATAATATAATGTTTACTACAAAACTTTATACTGTCTATTAATCTGATTAAAATCGGGCATAGGTTACCCTAGAAATTGTACGTTCATGCCACACACAAAATGTCAATTTTGATAAAGATAAAACACTGATAAATTTTGACTTTTATATTGACAAACTTTTGTTGGTCAAATCAATTTGGAAAACTTCAGAATTCAAATGAATGAAGGGGGGGGGGGGGGGGACCCTGAAACTGTTATGATCGCTGTATTAAAAAATGATTACTGAATTTATTATTCATTCAAGATTACCAATATATAAGTTACTACTATTTTCATCTTATTTACTGCTCATTTAAATGCCCTTAAATCTGTCTCGAAATAATAAACTTCATTACTATATCAATACTAAAGTTATCTTTCGACTTAGTTAGATCTTCGCTAGTCATTTACTGGTTCATTAACAAAACAATTCTTTAAACACTATTCTACTATAGCTAGTTCCACAAATAATTATTATTAACACAATTTTTAATTTTCATTTCGGGACACTCGGATTGCACGTTTGGAAAGAACTCTGTCTAGGTTAGTAGTGATGTAATTGAATGATGGAAAAGTTCTGGTAAGATTTAGCTTATTATTGCACCGAACAAACACAGTTCACTCTTTGATCCATACGAATACAGTACTAAAAGTTTCAACCAGCTAGTCTCGATGCGGCGGTTGGCGGGCGGCAAGATGGCGAGGCACAGAGCACACATACAACCACAGCCATGGCTCTTGACGCATCGGCACTTTAATTGTTCTTAGCGCCTCAATACTTTTCCATTTAGTGCCTATGGAATTCTGACATACTGTATGGGCGTTGGAACGGCATACCCGAGGCGCAGTGAAGTTATGTCTTCCAGGAGAGCCTCCTCGCTCCAGAAGATGTTGCTCAATCCAGTGCCAAACTCCAACTACTACTGTGCCCGTTGTGCCGTGCAGTGCCCGCGCGCATTTTCCTGTGCTCGCCTGCCATCCACCTTTTACCGCTCCCTGACAGGCCGGGTATTTACCCGAGGTTTTGCATTCTACATATCCTAACACATTGCCTACGTATGGACCAGACGCACAGTTACAATTTTAAACATATTACAACAGTTTCAACATTTGTTACATTTCAATTCTATTACAATATTACTTGACATTTGACATGAACATTAATATTCACATTGAAACTATTTTACAGTTTTCTTAACATAATGGCATGAAACAAAAAAGAAATGGTATCAGAACATCAATTACATAAGTTTATCGTAAAATCAGATGAAAAGAATTACTTTTATGTACAATGGTACAGAGTCGTTACAAACTGTCCTTCCCTCGATATAGTATATTAAAGTACACATATTTTGGTTCGGAAAGACATCCCGACACTCGGCCGGTGCGGCTTCTCCGTGCTCTGTGCGGTGGTGCTGCATCAGCAGGCGCCGGAATTAACCGCGGGACCGCCCTGTGATTGGCTGGGACCGAGTCTCAGGCTATCGTGACGTGCCGCCAGAGGCTGGGCGCTGTCCGTATTTAGAATTTATAGCGCGCCCATCAATATGCGTCCGTGATACACTTGCTCCGATGTGTCCTCATGAATTTTAATTCGTTTTTAGAATCTCGCTCCCAGCGCTTCCTCCTTCCCTCGTGAAATACGCAAGATCAATGAGAGCGACACGTCATTTCAGACAGCAGGGGTGGCGCCGAATGATACCGAGGATTCCGCTTCTAGCGCTCTCGTTCTGCGCGACAGCAATATTTCCAGGAGCTGCAGGAATCCCACATAAAAATTACGTCAATGTAGTTCCTAGTTAAGTTTTACATCGGTCTTTCGATTGTTTCAGTGCTTTCCTCCATGTTTCCTCATCTTCTGTTAACAATTTCATCTCAAGGTATTCACTTCACCCAACTTCCCCCCCGAAACATGTTTGGTGTACTCTGCTGGCTATTATCGTGCGTACACAGTATTGTGGAGATAATAAACGATCAAATTTGAGGATAAATTTTGGCAAAAGTAGGGAAGATCACATTCCTCAGCTTCTTACAGCGTAATTCATGCCAAAATAGTTCGATGGTGAACGGCTGAATTCTAGCGTCCAATACACACAACATATCGGCAAGCGACCTCGTTGTCATCACTGGCTCACACTGCGCGAACTATCTCGTCAGGAGGATCAGTATTATTAGACTCCTTTCACAACGGGCGCCCTTCTCTGATAACGATCACAAGCTAACGTTTTTACCACTGTCAGTACACCGATCCCAGAATTGGAGCAGGGATTAATGACGAGGACCCGTGTGCTGACCAGCGTGAATGTGGTATTTAGGCAGTTACCCACATCCAATTAGGTGGATAGTGGGCAGATAATCAAGACCTGTCTCAGCTACACGGCTCGCAAACATTTAGAAAACGCTCGCTCACTTTCGAATGGAAAACACTATACGCACACAGTTACGGCACATCTTTGTCTGCACACACACTTCGCAAGCTACCGGACAGTGCTTGGTGAAGTACATCCTGCACCACTACCAGTGATTTCCTTTCCCGTTGCTCTCGCAAACAGAGCGAGGGGAAAACCACTATCTATACGATTTTCAGCAGTCATCTCCAAATTCCGGTATCCCGAAAAGAACGTCGCCTTCCCTCCAAGTTTTACCGTTGTTGTTCCTAAAGCATCTCCGTAATAGTTGCTTGTTGTTCGAGACTACGGTAACACATGTAGAAGCCCGCCTCTCAATTGCTTCTATGGTTCAAATGGCCCTGAGCGCTATGGGACTTGACATCTGAGGTCATCGGTCCCCCAGAACTTAGAATTACTTAAACCTAACCAACCGAAGTACATCACACACACCCATGCCCGAGGCAGGATTCGAACCTGCGACCCTAGCGGTCCGGCGGTTCCAGGCTGAAGCGCCTAGAACCGCTCGGCCACCACGGCCGGCAATTGCTTCTATGTCATGCTGTAATCCAACCTGGTGCGGATCCGAAACTTTCAAGCAGTACTCAAGACTAGGCCCACTATCGCCCTGTGTGCGGTCTCTTTCGCAGATCAACCACTTTTTCTTAAAATCCTCCCAATAAACCGAAGTCGACCATTCGCATTCCATACTACAATCCCTACATGCTTGTTCCATCTCATATTGCTTTGCAGCGTTACGCCTAGCTATTTAATCGCCGTGATTTTGTCACACTGCACACTACTAATGCTTTACTCGAACATTGTGAATTTGTTTTTCCTACTCATCGACATTAACTTACATTTCCTGCATTTAAACCAAGCTGCTATTCACTAAAACAGTTTGAAATTGTGTCATAAGTCATCATGTATTCTTCTGCAATCACTCAACTTCGACCTCTCCCGGTACACCACAGCATCATCCGCAAACAACTGTAGATTGCTTCCTACCGTGTCCGCCAGATCACTTGTGTGTGTTGGAAACAACAGCGGTACTATCACAGTTCACTGGGAGACTCCTGACAATACCCTTGTCTCTGCTGAACACTCACCGTTGAGGACATCATTTATTCGATAATGTAAAATTGTGCAAGATGTTCGAAATTCTGAGAAAAATAGGGATAAGTTATAGGGGGGCATGGTTAATAGACAACTTTTACAAGAGCCGAGAGGGAATAATATTGGATCACCACGAACGAAGTGCTCGGGTTAAAAAGACTGGAATACAGACATGTAGTCTTTTCCCCCTGCTGTTCAATCTGTACATCGAAAAAGCAATGATGGAAATAAAAGAAAGCATCAGGAGTGGAATTAAAATTCAAGGTAAAAGGATTCGCTGATGACATTGCTATCGTGAGTGAAAGTGAGGTAGATTTACATCATCTCCTAAATGGGATGAACACTGTAATCAATACAGATTATGGATGGAGAGTAAATCAAAGGAAGACGAAAGTAATGAGAAGTAGCAGAAATGAGAACAGCGAGATACTAAGTATCAGGTTTCATGGCCACGAGGTAGATAAAGTAAAGCAATTCTGCTACATTGGTAGCGAAGTAACCAATGGTGGACATAGCAAGGAGGACATCAAAAGGAGACTAGCACTGGCAAAAAGGGAATTTCTGGGCAATAGAAATCTATTAGTGTGAAACATAGGCCTCAATTTGAGGAAAAAATTTCTGAGAATGTACGTATGGAGCACAGCATTGTCTGGTTGTGAAACATTGACTGTGGGGAAACTGGAACAGAAGAGAATCGAAACATTTGGTATGTGGTGCTACAGACGAATGTTTAAAATTGGGTGAACTTATAAAATAATGAATGAGGAGGGTCTGTGCATAACCAGAGTGGAAAGGAATATGTGGGAAACACTGACCACGAGAAGGGACAGACAGAGGACATCTGTTAAGACATCAGGGAATGACTTCTACAGAACCATAGGGAGCTTTAGAGCGCAAAAACTCTAGAGGAAGACATATTGGAATAAATCCAGTATTGAGTACGCAGGTTGCAAATACTACTCTGAGATGAAGAGGCTGACGAAAGAGAGGAATTTATGTCGGGTCGCATCACACGAGTCAGAAGTTTGGAAGGTAGGAGATGAGGTACTGGCGGAAGTACAGTTGTGATGATTGGTCCTGAAGCGTGTCTGTGTAGCTCAGATGGAAGAGCATTTGCCCTGCACTCAATTTTAATCTGTCAGTGAGCTTCGAATCATAACACTGATAATTAAAAAATCTCATAGTTCATGTTTTTTCTATCAGAAATTCAGTTTACTTGCTTTTTTTCCATCTGATTCGTTTTCATTTGACTGCAGCTTATATAACCATCAATGCTTCGACGAATTATATGTGTCAAGCTACTTTTCCTCTTTAACGTGTTCTTTAACGCCAGAGTCTAAAAGCTGCGGTAACTGCATAGATCTTCACCGACTGTGCTTTCACCGCTTTACTTTCACGATTCAGAACGTATTTTCCCATGTAAAATCTTCGAATGTTGGCTGTAGGTCAGCGCGTAGTATGAAGACATTGATGAACTGGAAACAGACTCTACAGGTAACTCGCTCTACTGATGAGAACCCACTCAAATACGCGGAACGAGTAAGAGTGGATGTATACTGGCCCACCACGTTCTCTGACGCACGGCACAACGCTAGGTTGCGACGCGAATCTCTTGCGGGTGGAGCCTTTATTCGCATCCGCGACTCGCCAGGGGCTTATTGCTGCGTGTGGCGAAAAGAGTGATGAATATTAAGAGTGAGGCTGCAGGCGAGGTGGGGCACCTGATCCAATAACTCGTCGCTGGCTGAAATATGCGACACGCGCAAAGGGGGCAGAAGGGTCGCGGCGCTGCCGGCGATATGAGAACAGCCGGGGATGCATCGGCGGCGGCGGCGGCGGCGGCGGCGGCGGTCGCGATACGGACTTACCGGCTGCCAGTCTGCTGCTGCTGCTCCAGCGGGCTGTCGGGTCGACTGCAGCAGTTCCGCTACTGCGAATGAATAGTAGACTTACCCTCAGCTGTGTGGAAGTCATATTAGTCAAGACAGGTAACCACGCAAATTAAAACTAAATGGTTCCAGATAACTTTTAAGGCCTCAAACATCCATGATGTGTACAGCGTGTTTCACAAATCATGTTACAAGCCTCTGGAGGTTGTTGAGGGGATTTACAAGGGAGGACACGACGTCTGGATTTACTGTAAACTTCGCACACTCTTAGTACTCCATGAGGACAACAAAATGTGTAATCAGTAGCGCGTACTTCTCAAGCGTTATTGAGAAATTCTCAAGATTATCGTCAAATATATACCTCTGCGTGGCCATTTTTACCACGAAGTGGCGGCAGCAGAGTGGATTTTGGACAAACTGTAGACTCTGTACTCGATTTTAGGACATACCTCAATGACCGTCATTATTTATTACGAACAACTTCAGTTGGAAAGGCCACATAGATAATATTGTGGGGAAGGCGAGCCAAAGGTTGCGTTTCATTGGCAGGACACTTAAAAGATGCAACAAGTCCACTAAAAAGACAGCTTACACTACACTCGTTCGTCCTCTGTTAGAATATTGCTGCGTGGTGTGGGATCCTTACCAGGTGGGATTGACGGAGGACATCGAAAGGGTGCAAAAAAGGGCAACTCGTTTTGTATTATTACGTAATAGGGGAGAGAGTGTGGCAGATATGATACGCGAGTTGGGATGGAAGTCATTAAAGTAAAGACGTTTTTCGTCGCGGCGAGATCTATTTACGAAATTTCAGTCACCAACTTTCTCTTCCGAATGCGAAAATATTTTGTTGAACCCAACCTACATAGACAGTAATGATCATCAAAATAAAATAAGAGAAATCAGAGCACGAACAGAAAGGTTTAGGTGTTCGTTTTTCCCGCGCGCTGTTCGGGAGTGGAATGGTAGGGAGATAGTATGATTGTGGTTCGATGAACCCTCTGCCAGGCACTTAAATGTGAATTGCAGAGTAATCATGTATATGTAGATGTCGTTGTCCGTCACCCAAAATACAGACAATTTTTCTCGAACTTCTTTGCAAGTGCTTTCCACGACCCGCCTCGCGGCTGGAATGTGTTAAGCCAAGAGAGAAGAAGGTTTCCTGTTTGAACCAATGAACATTTCTGAACAATTCAACGGAACACATCAATTTCGAGAAGACGTAACTCAACATATTACCAGCGGGGCGCAGAAGGCCTGTGATCAATTACACAATAAAACTACACAAAACAATAAAAAATAAAAACAAAAAATAAAAATAAAATTCAGAAAAAGGAAGATTTTGTTTTGTTTGTAAGGATAGCCCTCACCTTGAATTCCCATATTTCCCCTGGTGTATCGGCAGCTCTCTGGGGTTGGTTTAGTCAAGAGCCAACGCCTGAAGTGGACCAGATTTTTTTGTTATAGGATGAAAAGTGGCGGTGGCACTTAGGTTTTTTTTTCAGTTCCATTTTATTAAGGGGCTTTCTAAAAAAAATAAAAGAAATAAAAGGGGTATGATTAAAAAAGAAATCCAAAAATAAAGGAAAAAGTAAACTAAAAAAGAAAAAAGTGGATAGCGTTCAGGCCCCATAATCGCTGGATCGAGTCCCGTTCGTCAGTTTCTTTTTTATTTTCAACACAGTCTTTCTTTATTATTTATATTACAATCGGTATAATGGGAAAAATACGTGTAATCGGATGAACTTTTATTAAATTTACAATGTTATTTGGCAGTCTACAAATTTTTATTATCAGAAATAATTTAATATTCACAACTATAGACTAGTAAACGATCAATCGCATTAAGTCATACTGAAAACGTATGCTTGTCCGTCATTTGAGAAATACCTTATAGCCGGCCGCGGTGGTCTCGCGGTTCTAGGCGCGCAGTCCGGAACCGTGCGACTGCTACGGTCGCAGGTTCGAATCCTGCCTCGGGCATGGATGTGTGTGATGTCCTTAGGTTAGTTAGGTTTAAGTAGTTCTAAGTTCTAGGGGACTGATGACCACAGCAGTTGAGTCCCATAGTGCTCAGAGCCATGTGAACCAAATCCCTTATACCTGGATGGAGCCCGAAACTACTTGTTACCTGCAAATCTTTTGACCGGCACAGACGGCTTTCGAAAGATTAACAGTTTATCGCCGCTTTCGACATTACAAGTTACAGGATGATACATTTCGTAAAAACATGGATAACAAAGTTAAACGGCACCAGCTGCATTGAATAAATGCTATGTTTCCGCTTGCGCAAGGTTTTTTTGAGTTTTTCCGTGGAAAAACAAACCTCGTTAACATTTTCAAAAACCTCTTTTTCAGCCGATTATTTGGAAGCAAACTATTCATAACGCAGTATTTCCTTAAATATCGGCGCTGGTAATTGGTCATGCAGTATCGAGTGTATTTTAATAGCGTCTTCACGAGAAGAAATTTCTCGTTTCCTTTCGATTAAATACGAACGATTTTGAAGACACGGACACGCACACATTTTCAGTATCACTTTATGCGTTTGGTCGTTTACTAGTCGATGGTTATGAATATTATATGCGTTTGGTCGTTTACTAGTCGATAGTTATGAATATTATATTATTTGTGACAAATTTATAGACTGCCAAATAACATTGTAAATTTAATAAATGTTCATCCCAATACACGTATTTTTCCCATGGTATCAGTTGTAATATAAATAGTAAAAAAATGACTTAAAAATAAAAAACTGACGAACGGGACAGAATCTAGCGATTACGAGGCTTGAACGCTAACCACTTTTTCTTTTCCTCTCTCGTTGTTGATCGTTGGGTTTGGTCATTGCGGACGTCACATGACATCCGTTGAAGTTCGTTTGTTGATCCTTCCACTCAATTCTTTATTTGACGGAGGCCAACCAGCTTTCTGACCGAACACGCTTGTTTTCCACTTTTTTTTGAGGGGGGGTCTTCTTCCTCCCCCTCAACCCATCCTTACGTTCTCCAATTTCTGCCTTCAATGCCATTAAAAGAAACTTTAATACAAAGGATACTTCTTGTGCATCAAGAAAGGAAACCGTGTTGTCACTGCAGTGGAAATTGCAACATGCGTTGCTTTTGCAGCAAAGGACGTTTCATTCCTGTCCATGACTCTTTGCTGCAAAACTTTATTTTCATC
Source organism: Schistocerca americana (assembly GCF_021461395.2). Lineage (NCBI taxonomy): Eukaryota > Metazoa > Arthropoda > Insecta > Orthoptera > Acrididae > Schistocerca > Schistocerca americana. The sequence goes on along the minus strand of NC_060124.1, from coordinate 245,889,438 downwards.
TTGTTTATTTGTTTTTTCTTTCCTTTTGTTTTTTAACTTTTTTAATTATAGAAAAATTTTAATTTTTTAATTGTTTTATTTATATATATTTATATTGCTCAGTTCCACTATTCTTTGCGTGAGATATCTCGGCTTATTGACGGCACTCAACGCTCGTCTTCTCGAGGGTTGCCTATTATGGTACACCCCAAGCATAAAGCTTGGACTCTTCTTTTTCTCTGTATGTTATCTCCTATGTCAGCAGCTGTCTTCTCTTAGCACTGAGTTCCGAATTGCCGGACGCCACACGCTGGTTGTGATGTGGAATATATGGACGTAAAAAAAATACATGAAATAAATAACACACTTCCATCAACGTTATAACAGTCGAAGGCAGTGCATACATCTACTTCGTCGTTCCGTGTTCGTTTTTTTTTCCATCGTCTTTGTCGTTCATAGTATCGCTATTCTCAATGCTGGTATATAGTTCGCGAACTTTTGTCTGTATATGTCATCCTTCGTCAGCAGTTGTGCTTGTGTGGCTAGATATACGAGGGTTATTCCAAAAGTAAGGTCCGATTGATTGCCAAATTGAAACCACAGTGAACATCAGAAATGTTTTACTTGTAACAGTTAGCTACACCTTTCAGCTACTTCTCTACGTAGTCGCGGTTCTGACTTAGACTTTTGTCATAGCGTTGTACCAACTTTTCAATAGCCTCATCATAGAAGGCAGCCGCCAGTGCTTTCCGCCAATTCTCCACGCTGGCCTACACCTCGTTGTCTGTGTCAAAATGTTGTCTTCAAAGACAGCGGTTCATGTGACCAGAGATGAAACTCAGGGGGAGACAATTGCGGACTGTATTGTGGGTAATCTCACATTTCCATTTGAAAACGATGCAGGAGCATCTTCATTGCCCCTGCAGAATGCGGCTGAGAATTGTCGTGAAGACGAAACAGCACGACAGTTATGTAATGTTGGCTGCATAGCTTCAGGCGATATTTCTCACCAGGCCCTCGTACTTGGCGGCAGACACTATTTTCTAGACATCTTTACGCACTCACTGCGAGCTCAGAAATGAGAAGAGCGACGTGATGCTAACTGGGCTTATACTAGAGACACTACCCAACACATCTGTGCAAAGCTTTATCGGATTTTCATAGTCGTTTCCATTTCGCGACCGATCGGACCTTACTTTTGGAATAACCCTCGTATTCTGTAGCCCCGGTAACATGGCGCATCTTCGGCTTGAATTAGGTAATGCAGAGTATGTCCTCTCAGCCATGTCCATATATTTTTCTTCGAGATGGGATAGTAAGTGCCATCAGGTTGCAACACCGATGTGATGGTGATTGTCTGTCTAGCTGTCCTGCAGATAGAGGCAAGGTTCATTCTGCACCATTCTCAGACCAATTTATTTTCTCCGCAGACACATCTGTGTTGTAAGTTGTCTATGAGGGCACACTTCCCGCATCTGTCAGTTGCCGACAATCGTGTTCTGAGTAATTTTCCTTTCGTAGGTATGGTTTCATTAACTACTTTATACCAGGTTGTTCCGAGCACTTTTTTGTGTATGTTCCAGATTTGAGCCCAATCCCATAGGGGATATTTCGTTTCCATGCGGTTTACTCTTCCACCATTATCATGCGGTATAGTTGGGCGGTGGTAAGGTCCTGTAGTGGTGCGCTCAGTTTCGCTCGGAGGTAACTAACTTCGAGCAGAAACATCCTGATGTGGTTGGCTTTGTAGTGGGTTTCCCCTCTGTTTATCGGTATTGCCATATCAATAGGTGTATACGTCCGTAGGGCCATATGGAGCGCGCTGCCTGGGTAGTCGCGACACAGAGCCTTGCATTTAATTTCAGCATCTATTAGCCCTAGACCCCCCTTCTCTGGTGGGATAATAATAACATTAATTCGCCCCTCCAAATATACCAACCAATTGCCGTCATTATTTGCTTGGAAATGCTGTTGACCACAGGGATTGTCTGCCCTACATTTTCGCAAGTATCATTTTATTGATAAACTGTACTCTTTGTATGAGGTCCTGTACCCCCCCCCCCCCTTTATTTTGCTGGAGAGAACCTCTTGTCATAGCCAGAAGCTCCTGTCAGTTGTCCGTAGTGGTTTTCAAAGGCCAGCGACTCATTCGTATTCCCAACAGCTTGATACTCTCGTGTACTCAATATGAACAGTTGTCATCGATTCTAAAGCCTCTGCCGATCGGCATTAGTGTAGTCTTTCTATAGTTGAGCTTTGAGCATGAGGCTCGTTCATACTCCCGTACACTATTAGTGACTTCTTGTAGGTCTCGCTCCGAACGTACGATGACACGTCATCCGCGTATGCCACACATTTGACAGTCGTAGAATACAAGGTTAAGCCCTCAAGTGTACGGTTCAGCAAACGGACAAGTGGCTCAATGGCAATGACAAAAAAAGGCATTGACATGGGCACCCTTGTGGTACAAATCGCTCAATAGTTATTTGCCGGGAGCGTTGCCCATTGATGACGATCCTAGAGCAAGCAGAGGTGTACAAATTTTTACCATCTTAATAAAACCGTCACCAAAACCTAAATGGTTCATAATTTGAAAAAGGTAGCTGTGCGAGATCCTGTCGAAGGCTTTGCATTGATCTAGAGCTAAAATTGCTGCCTCCGGTTGGGTAATAGCACTAAAGGAGATGATCTCCCTATAATCTGCGAGACTTTTGAAGATCGTTCGACCAGGGACGGCTGCTGTCTGGCTGTCATGTATGATTTTCTGTAAAACATGTTTAATTCTCGCTGCTAGAACGCGGGCCACAATTGTATACTCGGAGCTGAGGAGGGAAATGGGACGATATTTATTGACATCTGGTGGGTATTCCTTGGGGACGAGTACAATTAGGCTATTACTGAATCCTGCTGGTAGTTGCCGACCTGCTTTAATTTCATTACATATGTTCAGAAAGCAATTTTCGAGTAAGTACCAGAATTGTTTGTAGAATTCAATGGGTAGTCCATCTTCCCCGGGCGATTTATTACCCTGGGCCTTCCTGAAAGCCTCCTGAAGTTCTTCCTCAGTGACATCACTCACTCAGTAATAGTTGTCTTCCCGCATCGTCGAGGGTCGCTGTAAGGTAGTTTTTCATGGTCGCAATTGCCTCGTCATTCGTGGGCTCTGACATGTACAGCCGTCGGTAATAGTCGGTTATATATTCCTTTATCTCATTCTGGGCTGTAGCGACACTGCCATCTTCTGTTTTTAATCTGTGAATCAATTTCTGTCTTGCGCGGCGTTTCTCTTTCGCAAGATTGAAGGAGGATGGGCTTTCGTCATACGCGCTGTTACCATCGCGAGAACGTATTTTAATTCCTTCCAGTTGTCTTCGTTTCAATAGTGTTAGCTTCGCCTTAATCCTTTTGATCTGTACAAAGTTCTCCTGTGTGACATGAGTAGCAGAATACAGCTCACGGAGACATCGAAAATAAAATTCGGAAAGCTCTTTCTGCTGCCGGCTCCTTTCATAGCTGTAACCTTTCATGCAATTACCAAGTTTGGGCTTTGCGCAGCGGCACCACCACAGCGTGACCGACGGGAAAGTATGTTGGCGCCGTGAGCACAGATCCCATACTTCGTGCAGCCGTTCTCTTAAACCTTGATCATTGAGTACTGAAACATTCAGCTTCCAACCCGCTCTGCCACGGTACGTTCCCTGCCGTACCATTCGGATTGTACAGTGATATGCCTCGTGGTCGGAGAAGTACAGCGGCCACGTCTCCGTTGCAGAGATCTTGTCCCTCAGGCGTTTTCCTACATAAATTCTGTCTAATCGGCTGGCAGTTTGAGCGGTAAAGTATGTAAAACACTGTCGGTCCCCGTTCAGGATTTCCCAGGTGTCTTCTAGGTCCATCAGTCTAACAGTTTCGGCAAGTGTCGCACAACCGTTAAAATTCGACCATTGGTCTTTGGGCTTTAAAACACAATTAAAATCCCCGCCGACGACCACGTCCTCCTCATTCCTCCGTAAAAGATACAATAAGTCATTAGCGTAAAAATGTGCTCTGGCAGCTCAATTTTGATTCCCTGAGGGAGCATATATGCTTATCAATCGAACTCCATTAATAAGGCACGAAATTCCTCTGCCAGACTCTAGTCTTTTCACGTCCGATACAATAATACCCTCTTTCAATAACAGAGCTGTGCCTGAGGAGCTATCTGGGATGGTATTTGTCAGTACGTCATACCCAGGGAAGTCAGGTAGAAAATGGTGAGCCACCCCTTGCAGCATCGCGATGTCTGCATCACAGCTATACAAATAATCGCGGAGACTGTATCTTCTGCTGTGAAGTTATTTTGTTTATGTTTACAGTGACTATCTTGTAGTCCTGAAAAGGAGGCATGAAATTCTCTATGTTAAAAGTCGCTGACCACAGTCAGTACAAGCATGATGTCGGTGAGGAAATTAATACGTATCCGAATCATCATCTTTTCTCAGGTTCGTTGAAAGCTGTCGTGTCACAATTCCGCTCTCCCGGCTGGCATAGCCTCCTTTGATGTTTCAGATGTAGTCATTCCTCGATCCACCGACATGTCCTCGATATCAGCCCAACTGCCTGCCATGGACATGTCCACCTTCTGATCTGAGCCCTTTCCCGTTGGACACTGTTCTTTCCGCCCCTCTCTCAGAAGCTGCTGAGAGACTCGATCCTCGTCTGCTGCAGAGTGATTTCCAACCCCAGAGTTCGGCGTGGGCGCTGTTATCGCCTGGTCGTGGCCACTCGATTGCTTCGCATCTGTCCTCCCAAGAGTTGCGTCAGTTAATCCGCGGGGAATTTGCGCTCCTTTCTCGCGCAGCAGTGGAGCTGTTTTCTCAGCATCCTTGTGAGCGATCCATCGCTTTTTGTGTTTTTTACGAGAAACGTCAGCCCTTTCATTTGCCACAGTCACTGAGGAAGAGCCGCAGATTAGTGATCCGGTGTTGTCGTCGCTTCCGATTGATTTAGAATCCGCTCCTTTGTCGGTGCGTGGATCACTCTCGACATCTTGGGTTTTCTCACCAACCTGGGCGCTAACCAAACACGTAGCCTCCGGATCGTTCAGTGTCATCGTCACGTCGGGGGTGGTGTCAGCGTTGCCCTCTGGGGTGGCAGTCTCCATTGGTGTCTGGTCAACTTCGGTGGTTTTGACAGTCGTGTCCATGTGAGTGACCTCTGTCGCTGCCATGGTCGAACGGATTGCCGCCACATAAGTTGGAGGCACTGATGACATCTTGTTACTAGGAACACTTTCGCCTGGTGGCAACTGTGTCACTCGTCTCTGTACGCATTGTGCGCGAACGTGATCAGTTGCATCACATCCAGAGCAAGTGCGAGGCTGTCCATCGTGTATAACAATGGCCCTGTATCCACAGATCGTAATATATGGTGGAATGTGTTTCTCCAGTTCTATTTTCACCTGTCGAACACCGTTCAAGACAGGAGCTTAGAAGGACATCCACTTTTCCGCAATATTGCTGATAACCGTGCCATAGTTTTTCAAAACTGCATATATTTCGTCGGCAGGAACTTCAAAAGGTAGTTCGAAAATTCTGACTGAGCGGACACTAAATCCTGCACGAGAGCCCTGAACTTCGCCAATATTACCGCCGCTGTGAGTAAATTTAAGGCTACCACCGCATGACTGAACAATTTGATCGCATATTTCGGCAGTTTTAAATTTTATGTGCGCAGTACTGCTAACGATTGAATGATGTACACCAATTATTTCATCAAAAGATCGTTTCAAAACATTCTTAATCCATGCTTCGAGTTCGCAAGCTTTAGGTCGTGCATATTTCGGATCGAAACTTAATTTCGAAGTATCTTTTCGTGCTAGTTCATTCATAGTCAATTCGTGACATTTTTCACACAACCCTTAACTGTGTACGCTACAATAGCGTCAACTCACCGTAAACAGCGCTCAGCCGGCAGCAGCAGAGACGTAAACACCAGCGCGAGTCCGCTCGCCACGGCCACCGAGGGCCGACTAGAGCTACCGTGTCGGCATACTCGGCTGCTGCCGCTTCGTGGTAAAAATGGCCAAGCACAGGGGTATATTTGACGACCGAAATTATCTTGTGATTTTATGAATAACGCTCGAGAAGTACGCGCGACTACTTATACATTTTGTTGTCCTCATTGAGTACTACGAGTGTACGAAGTCTACAGTAAATCAGTGCTCCAAACGCTGTGGCCGTCCATTGTTAGTAGATCAAGTTTTGCATAGGAACCCATATCCGGAAACGTCATCCAACGACGCTACAGGGCGTCAAAATGACAGGCGCTGGCACCTGTATATATTTGTACATACAAGGCTATTCCGTGCTGATGTTACAGACTTTCAAGAATGATGGAGAAGGATAACAACGTCATATAAATAAATTGACTACAAAGTATTAATGTTCCTCAATGGTATTATGAAACGTCCGCTTTGATCAATTATACATGACTGTGCTTAAACTGACACACAATATTTTTGGTGCAACGCAATCTGACTTTCAAAAATCCCTACAAAAGAATGGCCCTGACTAACATTAACCTATACCTTTCACAAATCACTTACCTCACAAAAATCTTCGTTACTCGAACTACTGCAATACAGAGAGCGCCACTACTGCCAGCTAAATAAAAGATTGAAACTACTGAAGGCACTAACTACTGATAGGCATAGTTAGCAAATGAAAGATTTTGATAGAGAACAAACAATGTATTTACCTCAATAGTGTTTAAAAGTCATATATATATATATATATATATATATATATATATATATATATATATATATATATATATATATATATATATAATATCTCAGTCCATGGCATCCAGTCTTATAAATTTACTATCTCTGTCCGAAACTCCGCCGTCTCACTCTCCACATCCACCACTGGTGGCGGCTCACCTCCAACTAGTGATGGGGAGCTCGTGAATGCGTCGTTCAAATGAACGCTTCACTCCAGTGAAGTGTGAACTAACCACTCAATTTCAATGAACTGGCACTTCAAACTCTTCACAGATAGCACACTCCACACTTTTGTCTAGTTCACTCACTCTCTTCCACTCTCCCTTTTCCACTACATCGGCGCTACGTCATTCGTTCTCCCTTCACTCCAGTCCTCCCTCTACTGCCTGTCGACGAATCGCGCGGTGAAATACACTTAGAGCAACAGTTGCACTTTGCTTTCACATCACCTAAACCGGCGAAGAAACCCCAAATTTCACTACTTTTAGGCGATCGTGAGTTGCTAGCCATTGTATAAGCGTGAACAGAAACAAAAACTGCTTTCCGAATAAAATAATGATGGATTTTACCTGAAATCGTACCAATGACTACAGGTGACAGTTTACGTTTTGAATTTAGAGGGTTATTATTCTCAACAAAAATAAAATATACAGGAAAACTTCTGAATAATTGCGTAACGTAGGTATATAGACTGTGACAGTGGTAAAAATACTCATTCCATTTTGGATTAAATTTTCAAAGGAACATAAAATTGGACTGCATTTCGTTGGTAGCCGTAGTTTTCAGTCCATGAATAAAACAAATAAGGTTTCACTTGGCAGATGACTTTTTTGGCGCTTCATGAGAAAATGTCGAGCAAGATTAAACGTAATACCTTCTTTATATGTGACATGCTTCTCTGTTTATCTTTCCTTTGTCCCCTTCGACCATGCTCTATTTAAGTTAACTCACGTCAGACGCTGTAAGACGCAAAACGTTGCGTGCACGTTACTGCATAGTTCGACCATCTGTTGGTAAAATTATGAAATATTACGAAGCTTTACTGTACGAGCGAGGCGAAGCGAGCGTAGCCGCGGCTGAGCGGCGAACTGGGCAACTTCGCCAGGCTTCCGTACTTCATGAATGAACTACTGCATTTGAACGCTTCACGGCAAAGAGTGAAATGAATGAAGTAGTTCACGGGAATGAACGAGTTCGACCCATCTCTTCCTCCAACTGCGCAACGCTACCCGCTGTTAACAGCCAAGAGCCCAACACTACAATAGCGAATATTACAACAATGCCACCCAGCCACAGACTGCACACAGCACAGCCAGTGATTTTCATACGGAGCGCTACGTGGCGTTACCAATATAAAAACCTAAATAGCCTACTTACAATTACTGACTACTGTTGAGGAATATTAATAATGTTTTGTATCCAAGTTATTAGTGTGTTTATGTTCCTCTAAGAACCGACATTATTCGGTAAATATTATAAATATATCGGTTGGAGGCAAGGGTCTCAGTACGGAAACGAATGAGTCGAAGCGAAAAACTGATACCTCTAAAAGTGGAATACATGTACGAGTACCGCTGTTTAAGGTGGTAGGTAGGGTAGGCAACTTTCAGAGGTGGTAGTGTGGACCGAAACAAGAAAAAAAGTCTGATAAATATGGGGTCTAATGTGCATACCTTAGGAGCTTTGTTCAGTTGTTCACTAGAGGAGATGTTTTTCACACTAGCGGTGATGAACAAATGCTGATAGCTCCTCACGTATCTATTTTAGGGTACATGTTTACTGGACGTTTTTTCTTGTCTTGGTCCTTACTATCTCCTCTGAAAGTTCCGCACCCTACATCCTCAGCAACAACAGTACCGGTACATGTATTCCACTGTCAGAGGTATCAGAATGATTTTCGCTTGCAAGTTTCCACTGATTCGTTTGCGAAGCTGGGATTCTTGCCTCAAATTGAAACATTGGTCTATCTTCAACATCCTTGAAAGTTTGTAACATCACAACGCAATTGCCCTGCATATACATCCATATACAGACGCCGGCGCCTGCAATACTGACGCCCTGGAGCGTCATTGGATGAAGTTTCCGGACGTGGATTCCCATGTAAAACTTTATCCACTAACCTCTAGAAGAGGGTAACAGGATCTGTGAAAGACTCTGTATACACGGTGGTCCATTGATAGTGACCGGGCCAAATATCTCACGATAAAAGCATCAAACGAAAAAACTACAAAGAACGAACCTCGTCTAGCTTGAAGGGGGAAACCAGATGGTTGCTATGGCTGGCCCGCTAGATGGCGCTGCCATAGGTCAAAAGGATATCAACTGCATTTTTTAAATGGGAACCCCCATTTTTTATTACATATTCGTGTAGTACGTAAAGAAATATGAATGTTTTAGTTGGACCACTTTTTTCGCTTTGTGATAGATGGCGCTGTAATAGTCACGTGGTATGACGTAACATTACGCTAGTGCGAACAGTATTTGCTTCGTGATACATTACCAGTGTTAAAATGGATCGTATACCAATTGCGAAAACGGTCGATGACAGATTTTCTACACTCGTTCTATTTACCAACAGCTGTAACGTAAACCGGCATAATATGCACTATCGTGCAACGGAAAATCCACGATGGCTGCGACAAATGGAACATGAGGGACCTTGGCGGGTTAATGTATGGTGCGGCATTATGGGAGGAAGGATAATTGACCCCCATTTTATCGATGGCAATCTAAATGGGGCAATGTATGTTGATTTCCTACGTAATGTTCTACCGATGTTACTACAAGATGTTTCACTGCATGACAGAATGGCGATGTACTTCCATCATGATGGATGTCCGGCACATGCTCGAGTTCGGTTGAAGCGGTATTCAATAGCATATTTCATGACAGGTGGATTGGTGGTCGAAGCACCATGCCAAGGCCCGCACGTTCATCGGATCTGACGTCCCCGGATTTCTTTCTGTGATCCACCGACAGCGCCGGACAACATGCGTCAGCGCATTGTTAATATATGTGCGAACATTACGGAAGTCGCATTGCTCACTGTTGAGAGGAATGTCGTTACACGTATTGCCAAATGCATTGAGGTTGACGGACATAATTTTGAGCATTTTTGCGGTAATGTAGTATTTACGGGTAATTACGCTGTAACAGCATGCATTCTCAGAAATGATAAGTTCACAAAGGTACATGTATCATATTGGAAACAACAGAAATAAAATGTTCAGACGTACCTACGTTATGTATTTTAATTTAAAAACCTACCTGTTACCAACTGTTCGTCTAAAACTGTGAGCCATATGTTTGTGACTATTACAGCGCAATCAATCAGAAACCGAAAAAAGTGGTCCAACTAAAACATTCATATTTATTTACGTACTACACAAATAAGTAATAAAAATGGGGGTTCCTATTTTTAAAAAAACGTAGTTGATATCCGTTTGACCTATGGCAGCGCCATCTAGCGGGCCAACCATAGCGCTATCTGGTTTCCCCCTTGAAGCTAGAGAAGTTTCGTTCTTTGTAGTTTTTTCGTTTGACGCTTCTTTTGTGAGATATTTGGCCTGGTCACGATCAATGGATCACCCTGTATACAGACTGCAGCGATGAATAAAAATTTATACGAAGCTGGGATTTCAACACTGTTTTCCTGCTCACTAGGCAGATGCTCTAACCACTACATCCCAGCACTGAGGCTTTGCGTAACTGCACATACTACCCTATCACGCCCCGTTCCTCAATCCAAACTGAGTCCAATGGGCGGAGGCGGGAAAGGGAAATGGACGGAGGGAGGCATGATGGGGTAGTATAAAGTCGCTTTGTGAGGGTGACATAGTGGTTAGCACATCTGCCTAATGAGGAGGATCCAAGGTTCGAATCCCGGCCTTGGTACAAATCTTTATTCGTCGCTTCAGTCTGCATACATAGATCATACGTAACCATGAAATGTGTAAGTGAATACGGAAGAGTAACGTGCTCGCAATCTCGCTAAAAATTCTTGATGTGGTTTGCTCATTCAGACAATTACGAGATATTTGGCCATCGAATTGTGATATTCCTGTAGCAACATTTGAACATCTCAGACGACAGCCTAGGATCATGCATTTATCCTGAGTCACTGCACGGCACTTTTTTTATTCCCTTACCAGTGGAAAGGCGGGGCTGTTGGAGAACTTTCGTTTATCTTAAGACGAATCTCATCATGCGAGAGTGAGAAAGAATGATTTTGAGTTGAGAATATTTTGGAAGTGACTTCCTATTGCAGCCTGTTTCTAGTCAACGAACACCTTCAATTAAACTTGGTCAGAATCGAGATATTGTTTCTTCTTTCCAGCCTATACCCCAAGGTACGGTCCGTTGCACAGCCCTGCTACTTTTAGTCGTAGTCCAGTCAACGGGAAATGAGGACCGTCTTGTTCTTCATCGGTAATGTTTGTAAGGGGGCCACCTATTCCCGCACATGCCTTACAATCGAAGAAAACTTCCAGAAAATGCTCCTTTGAACAAGGATGTTGGAGGTAATACGTTTCTGAGGTAACAGGTGCCACACAGAAATGCTGTGGAACAGTTTTCGCCCACGCGAATAATGCAAAATTCTGACAATCGGTAGAGAGACTCTCGCTTCGAGATGTATGGGAGCTGACTCCCAGCCCCTTTATATCCCTGCAAAGCAATTGATACATCCCGAAGATACTTGACCAGTGCATCAAGAATAGACATATTTATTTTCTTTGTGGGATAGTTGTCCGAGGTTCTCTCTCTCTCTCTCTCTCTCTCTCTCTCTCTCTCTCTGTGTGTGTGTGTGTGTGTGTGTGTGTGTGTGTGTGTGTGTGTGTGTGTGTGTGTGTGTGTGTGTGTGTGTGTGTGTGTGTGTGTGTGTATCAGTGTAAGATATCATCGGAAAGGAAGCAGAAGAGTTTGCAATCGGGAATTCGTGGGGCATCATTATGAGGTCCGTCATTTGTTTTAGAACCACGGCAAGGGAAACTTTCCAAAAACGATGGTAGCAACCTGGGAATTGGATCTTTTTATTTATTTCTTACTTGAACAGTATGTCCCAATGAGAAATTAAAAGGAGTGGGAAATGTTGATATATTTACGTAACTAGAAAAGTCGATGACTTAAGATGTGCAGTGTATGTACCCAAGAAGTGTGGTAACCGTTGCCAACACAGTAATATTTGCTTTCGAACTATTCGCCTTCCACCTGCACTGATAATTGACTTGCATCAATCGATTGACAGTACATGAGACACAATAAGATGTGATTTCATCACTGGTCTCGTTTTACACTGATGTGACAGTCGCCGAATATTGAAAATAATACGTCAGAAAATTTTCATTTCGAAAAAAAATTATAAATTTCAGTCTCCACGAAAGTTTATTCTAAAATTAAAAATCGTTCCTGGAATTTCTCTTTGCACAAATCAAGACTGAAGACTAGATTCTTAATAAGATAACGCACGTGGTCTTTTATCAATGAAATCTCCTGGATTTAACGAAATTAGTCCATTTGTAGCTCTGTTTCATTTTCAGTGCAATAAATACAATGACTCACTAACAATGGTTAATGCTACGAAATGTTTCCTGTTATTCACCAGAGTGGAAAGATATCCTGTTACAAGGATATGTCAAATAATCCGCATATACTCGTATAAGACGCCTCGAGCTAAACCTTCAGAGTAATGCTGCTGCTAGCAGGACAGTAAATGCGAATCACTTGACCTATCTCTCGACAGACATCTTTCATTTGACTACCAGCTCAATACCAGCATCTTGTACTGCTTCGACAATGTGTGTTGCTGTGTCCAATCCTCAAACAAATGTAAAATGGGCAATGGCGCATGGCTCCTCTCGGCAGCAAACTCCATGAATATAAACGAACGCTGGGAGCCGCCGTGATATGAATGTCGAAACACGAAGCGGTAACAGCTTTCCTACTTTCTCCTTTTTCACACTTATCTTCAGTGTGCTACCTAAGTGCAATAACATCGAAGTATAACAGTATTTAAGTGAACGGCGCGCCCTTCGTTATCGAGATCATTGCATCCTTTACACAAGGCCGCTTACAAATAAAGATCTCCTTTCTCACTTCTGTGAAAGAACGGTTTTGGGTAAAAATCTTTTCAGTTAATCGAGAAAAATGTAAATGGTAAATGTCCAGTCGACGACGAGATTATTAGCGGTGGGGAGCAAGTTCGATTTGTCATGGATGCTGAAGGTAACCAGCCTCGTCAGTTTCAAGGAAACTAACCGAGCATGTGACTTAATGCGTTAGGAAAACCACGCGAAACCCGAATGTGGGTTGCAAGACAGGGATTTGAACGGTTGTCTTCCAGAATATGAGTCCTTTCCCTAATCGCTGACCTATGTTGCTCGCTTTCAGTTAGTCCTGACACACTCTTAATTTTCTAGAATTTTTGACTGCTGCAATAATTCTAATTGTTTCTTTGATTGGCGAATCACTGTCTTCTCAAACGAACCAAGAGCCACGGAATATAAACCAATTCTGGTCTTTTCTTCCGGCAAATTGAATGAAAGAAAATTTTCTCTCAGTGTTTACAACTCGAAATGTTCTGGTGCCTCTTTCTGTAGCCTCTCATTGGTCGTTTATTCCCTTCTCCATCGCGGTGTCTGTCCCCTTCGATACTTCTTCAAGTCTGCTGCAAACGATTGTGAACCTGCTGAATGTTTGTTGTGATATCGGTACGCAAGTGACGGAACGCACTATCTAATATATTCCACAACGGCACGCATATAAACGGAATTATTCCGGGACTCATATATAGGGTTCTATTGGTGGCAGAAAGGTCAGACATCCCGTGGGCTAGTGACCGTCTGTCAATATCCAAAAGGAGGACTATGTTAGTATCACTATCCTACAGTTCTGGGTGAAAGAATGATTATTACACAATTGTTCCAGCTGGGCAAATGGGTTGACTTTGCATTTTGTGTGTCTACGATGGGCCTTAATGGGCTTACGAAGGCACCATTAGCTCATGGACGGTTCCTTAGCAAACCCCAAAAAGTATTTTTTTACCATTTTTCCGTACCTAAGCGAGCCGCGGGTTCCTAAACGGCCATGCAAATAAAATGGCTGAGATTCGTACCATACGTTACTAAGATCCCGATCCCGAAGAGCCTTGAAATTTTATTTTTTCTTGCAATTTTTTCCGTCTCAGCGATACACAGACTCATAGTTACCTTATTTCTTATTGCTACACGTAAAATATGCTGAGAGACAAAATCTACAAATGACAACAGCAAATTTTTCATATTTTAACTATATACTTATCTAGAAGTTCGAATAGTGGCAACAACTTATTCACAACAGATACAAAAGAGATGTGGAAGGCGTAGTATACCGTTAGCAGAGCCTGTTCTGTTGATGGTGCGAATGGAGCCGCCTACTGCCTGTCGAATCTCTGGAACGGTTCTGATGCTAATGCCACGAAGTGGTTCCTTCATCTTCGGAATCAAATGAAAGTCACAAGAACTTAAGTCCGGGAAGTATGGTGAATTGTACAATACTTCCCAGTCCCATCGAGCGAACAGAGCACCCACAGCTTGCGTTGTAGGCGTCCGTGCATTGCCATGTAGAATGGTGAGTGGGTTGCGCAGAAAGTGTCGCCGCTTCTTACGCAAAGCTGGTCGTAGGTGATGCTCCAAAAAACGAACAGTAATACTGTGCATTGACAGTTTGCCGTGGAGGAACGTAATGCTTGAGGAGAACATCACAGTCGTACACGAGAATCACCATAACTTTAGACCGCTCTATTCGCACCAACAACAGAACAAGCTCTAAAAATGGTATACTACGCCTTCCACATCGCTGGCAACGGGCTCTACACAACGCTGGTGACTACTTTGAAGGAGAGTAAAAGGCGCAACCATGTAACTCTTTTGTATCGGTTGTGAATAAATAGTTGCCACTAAAGTTCCAACCCTCGTATTCGGGCTTTTTTATTTTGAGAGAGAAGTAGACAGTGGCAGTGGAAAAGAGACGGAAAAGCAATACCGGAAGATATTAAATGGCGGTTGTGGTATAGGAAGTGCGAAGGCGACAGTGGCGGTGTGAGAGAAAGACAGTAGCAGTGGGATATAAATGTGACATAACATTGCTAGGAAAATAGTGAAGAAGACAGAGCCAATGGGAGAGGAATAAAGAGATGGATAATCTGGCAGTAGATGAGAACGAGTGAAATGCCAGACATATTTTATGACAGTGACAGAGAGGAACAGAGTGATAGTAACAGCGAGAGGAAACAGCAGCAATGGGAAGGAATGAATGAGGTGGAAACAGTATGAACGAGCAAGTGGGAGACAGTGAGGCTGAGGCTAGTCAGTAGTAGCAGGACAGAACGAAGGAGACTGTGGCTGTGAGACAGGAGAGAGTGACAGTTACACAGACACAAAGAGATAATGACAATGACTAGGGCTCAACGAGGGAGAGTGTATGGGCAACTGGGACTGGGTAGATAGGAGCGACTTACAGCGATGGTCTACTGACAGAGTTATAGTTACGGGAGCTTATAGGAAAGAGCACGAATATGTTCGAACGCCAAATATTTGCGAAGATTTTTAAAGGTGTTGAGGCAGGTTGAGTGAGGCAGCTGGTGTCCCACATTCAGTCAGTCTTTTGAGCAGGAGCATATTCCCTTTTTTGTTCTCTGATAGCAGTATTTTTCGCTGGTTTCTCCTTTTTCTTGACAAATTTCGTTGGGTTCATTTTGCATTAGACTGTGTTATACTTTCCTCCATGGGTGGTAGGGCGCGACACAAGTTTTAATGTTGGTGATCAACTGAATACTTGAGAAATTAATTTATGTGGTAATGGAGTTGTTATACTGTTCATCGTCACAAGCTACTGTCACGGGGAATCAACCTGACACATGAGTTCGTAACCACCCGGGGAGCGAGCAGGCGTAACCTAGGATATCCCGTAGCCTACTGCTAAAACAATGCAGTCGGCTGTAGGTGTGGGCTGCGTTACCGCTTTCTGTGGCACTTCACTGCAGTTACGCCGCAGCTTACATTATGGGAAGTAGCCCTCTGTCACAACACACACAGCCCAGTATTACCAGTCCTCGCTCTGCAGCTAGCTCTTGGTCTTCTGTCTTGCACCGGCGTCGTAACACAAGTTGCGCCAGTTGTCGCTCAAATATCTGGACCAGTGGACCCGTAGTCTAAGGGTAGCGTCTTTGATTAGTGATCAAAACGTCCTGGCCCCGACACTGCTTTAACTTTGATTAATAATCAGCACTGGCGGCCGGAAACTTCCGGAATAAGAAATCATCCTCACTCACCGGCCTTGTCAAGGAGGGTGGAGGAGCAGATCGAGGTTTAGGGTACTGTCTTGTCCTTTGGGTGGGAATCTGCCCCTAAAGGCGGAAGAATCAGCAATAATCAACTGCATGAGCGTGCAGAAGGCAATGGAAACCACTGCATTAAAGACATGTAACGTGTATCCACAAAGCAAGTGGCCTGTAATTGGAAAATTATCGTAATGATCTCTCCATTGGAAAAAGATTCCGGAATAGGCCCCCCATTTAGATCTCCGGAAGTGGACTGCTAAGTGTGAGATGACCATGAGAAAAAGACTAAATGATCACCGAAAGGATAACGTTTTACGAGTTGGGGCGTGGAATGTCTAACTAACGTGGTAGGGGAACTAGAAATTCTGGTATGGGAAATGCAAAGGCTCAATCTAGATATAGTAGGGGTCAGTGAAGGGAAATGGAAAGAAGACGAGGATAATGTCAACAGGAGCAGAAAATGGTATAACGGGAGTGTCATTCGTTATGAACAGGAAAGTAGGGCGGAAAGTTTGTTACTGTAATCAGTTCAGTGATAGGGTTACTCTTATCAGAATCAATAGCAAACCGACAATAATAGTTCAGGTATAAATGCCGACATCGCTAGCTGAAGATGAAGAGACATAAATCATGTGAGGATATTGAAAGGGTAATACAGTAAGTAAAGGGAGATGATAATCTAATAGTCATGGGGGACTGGAATGCAGCTGTACGGGAAGGAACAGAAGAAATGCTTACAGGAGAATATGAGCTTGGAACAAGGAAAGAGAGGAGAAGGACTAACTGATTTCTGTAATATTTTACAGCTAAAAATAGCGATTAATCTGTTAAAAAATCACATGAGGAGAAGGTGTACATGGAAAAGGCCGGGAGATACGGAAAGATTTCAGTTAGATTACGTCATGGTCAGATAGAGATTCTGAAATCAGATAGTGGAGTGTAAGGCGTCCCCAGGAGCAGATATAGACTCAGATCACAATATAGTAGTGATGAAGAGTAGACTGGAGTTTAAGACATTAGTCAGGAAGAATCAATACGCAAAGAAGTGGGATACAGAAGTACTAAGGAATAGCGAAATACTTATCAAGTTTTCTAAGGTTATAAATAGAGCAATAAGGAATAGCCCAGTAGCCAGTACAGTTGAAGAGGAATGGAAATCTCTAAAAATGGCAATCTCAGAATTTGGAAAGAAATGCATAGGTACAAAGAAGGTAACTGCGAAGAAACCATGGTTAACAGAAGAAATACTTCAGCTAATCTATAAAGAAGAAAGAACAATAATGTTCCGGGAAACTCAGGAATAGAGAAATACACGTCGCTGAGGAATGAAATAAATAGGAAGTGTAGGGAAGCTAAGACGAAATGGCTGCAGAAAAAATGTGGAGACATCAAAACAGAAATTATTGTCTGAAGGACAGACTCTGCATACAGGAAAGTCAAAACAACCTTCGGTGACATCAAAGGTAATAACATTAAGAGTGCAACGGGAATTCCACCGTTAAATGCAAAGGAGAGAGCGGATAGGTGGAAAGAATACATTGAAAGCCTCTATGAGGGGCAAGATTTCTCTGTTGTGATACAATAAACAGGAGTCGTTTAACAAGAGATAAGGGATCCAGTATCAGAATTTGAAAGAGGTTTTTAGTACTTAAGATCAAATACGGCAGAAGGGATAGATAACATTCCATCAGATTTGCTAAAAACATTGGGAGAAGTGGCAAGAAAACTGCTATTTACGTTGGTATGTTGAATTTATGAGTCTGGCTACGTACCAGGTGACTTTCGGAAAAGTATCATCCGTACAATTCTGAAGACGACAAAAGCTGTCAAGTGCGAAAATTATCGCACTATCAGCTTAACAGCTTATGAATCCAAGTTGCTAACAAGAATAATATACCGAAGAATGGAAAAGAAAATTGAGTATGTGTTAGATGACGATCAGTGGGCTTTCGAAATGGTAAAGGCATGACAGAGACTATTCTGACTTTGCGGTTGGTAATGGAAGAAAGACTAAAGAAAAATTAAGACACGTTCATATGATTTTTCGTCCCGGAAAAAGCGTTCACAATGTAAAATTGTGCTAAATGTTCGAAACTTTGAGGAACATAGGGATAAGCTCTATGCAGCGACGGTGAAACACGTATGTAACGTAGCAGCGATGGTGAGGCATGATAAAATCTTTGACCAGAGAGCCTTTTATCGTGGTTAGTCAGCGCTTGACCGCGCGAGTGTTACGAGCAGTACTCTAGTAGTCGTCGTGCAGTGCACTCTGTCGGTAGCAGTAGCTCAGTTCAGTTGCGTCCAGGAGTCGGTCGGTAGTAGTCGTGCAGTACAGTTGCGAGCAGTCTGTCAGTGGGCAGTCTGTGAGCAGTGCAGTATGTCGGTAGTAGCAGCCCAGTGCAGTTGTGTGTGAGGAGTCGGCGGGCGTCGACACGGCATTCTGGTCAAGATTCAGGATGAGGTATATTGTTTTTAAATGCGCTCTGCTAATAATGTAAATTAACTGTAACTAATTTGTGCAATAATCACCCCAATAATAATTTTGATTTCAAAGCAATTTTTTTCAAAAGAACCTTTTAATTGAACCAACGATCTCCTTCCATTTCCTTTAAAGAAAAGTTTCAGTAAAATTTCAAAAAAAAAAAAATATATATATCATTTGCAATGCATTTCCTCCAAGCCGTGGCCAACAATAAGAGCAGAAATTTGACATGCAGTTTCTATGAGGTAAGAAATTAATTCTGATTTTTGCACAGGGCCAAAGATCGATATTTGTAAAAATGCCGCGAAAGACTGAATAGTGTATCGCGAGGTATTATGAATGAATTTACCGATTTAAACAACGTGACCGATAGTAATTGTGACACGCAGTGTAATGATGACAATTCTGCGTTCACTAACAATCAGTGCATTCCAACCACAAATGATGACTTTTATATTAATGATGAACAAACGAACTTAATTGTCTCCTCTGTGGATTTGACGACAATTGATGACGCGGGGAGCTCTATTGTAATGAGAGCTGCCCAGCATAAAACACCCGATTTGGAAAATTCAAATAACGTACAGACAAATTTGTCTAATGAAAATGAGCAGGATACACAAAGTACGACAGATTTATTGAATTCCGAAATAGTGACTGACAATGTACACTCGAGTGACAAACGTTTTTGTAAATTACAGAATGACCAAATGGTCGCACAAAACGTGACAATTGTAGGTACGCAATCAAACAGCACAGATAATAGAGTAGAGGATGTTACATTGGATCAAATTTTGGCAATATTACAACTAATGACTGAAATACAGAAAAAAGATCACGAACAACAAACTAATTATTGAAATGTATAAACAATCGAATGAAGAACGAGACAACATTAATAAAAAAATCAAACAACTTAGTGAACGGAATGAACAGCTTGAGGAACAGATTAAAGCCTTTGCCGCGCAATATTATGACGATAGAGGACAATTACGTGTGAATACTAAGGCTTGTGCTAATAACAGTAATGAAGAAGTTGGCACTGTTGCACAAGAATTAAGTAGCACACGTGTAGGCACAACAGAATCACATAAAGACGAAGTTAATGCAGTCACTGAACAATGTTCAGCAAACGCAACACTGATACACGAAATTAATGCCCTAAAAACGCAGTACAGATACACGACGAGTTTAATTTAGAGCCACTGGAAGTTTCACACACTCTGAATACGGAAATTGTTAATAAAAGTGAACGACACAACAACCAAATTGACGAAAGTATTAAAGTAACAGAATTAACAATTATTTCAGTCACCAATACGTCACAGAACCCGCCACGTCGCGAGCATTTGTCAGAGTCACGCAGCGTGCATAATGTGAACAATTTACAGAGACTACGCGAATTAAAATCCGAAAAGCTACGCAACTTGAAATCCGAAATGACACAGACGAACACATTCACACACAAACCTGAACGTGTTATCAAATTCAATGACGAGAACGTAGATTACGAGCAATTTTTATCCACCAGAAAATGTAAAGAATTTAGTAATGACAGAACACAGGTACACGCTTTGAGCTGTATACGACAATTTGTTTTTATGCTTTCACCGCTATTGCCTGTAATGCAGAAGCTAGCTTTGAACCAGATGCGACAATTTATTTTTGTATTTTCATCAGCATTACCTATTATGCAGAAACTGGAATTAACATGGTTACAACAATTTGGTTTTGGAATTTTACCGCCATTGCCTGTAACGCAAAAGCTAAAATTTATTTGCAGTGCGTAAATGACCTCAGGGGATTCATTACGCTTTAATGAATATGTGCCGTAGCGAGCATAGGGCCCCGAGCAGTAGTAGTGCTGTTTCGTCTTTAGTTTTCTGCACTGCTGCCTTCTCTTCTACTATCCTTTATATCTATCAAAACAGCTCTTTAACTATTGCTCTACCTAGAATTAAGAACATGTAATGAAAACCCGATGTGACAAACTTTTACCGAATCTGACAATTTTCAGTAGGCACTCCCGTAATGACAACTACCAGCGTAATTATAATAACAGATAAAATTTTAATCATCAGTATGTGTAATATTAGCAGCAACAGCGAATGCATTTTAGTAACAATAGACGTTTTCCACCACAACAGCATGAAAGTCGGCCGCTTAGCATACCTAACCAACAATGCAGTCTACAATGTCAACCAAACTTTAATGTTTCGCCGCGTGCACGTATAGTCCCAGCTCCAACAAATAGTAACGCATGGCAGCAAAGAAATAACTACGTACAGACAACACACTATTTCAATTCCTGTCGCAATGCAACGTATAGAAATGACTATCATGACCAACGTAAAAATAATGAGCACAATTTTCAGCGTACATTTAATAACAGTCGATCTTTTTAGCAGCAACAACATCAGCAACTACAAATAATCATGAATGAAACAGACAATAGGTGTCATCGATAGCGTAATACGTCAGTAAGAAATAACAGAGCAGTTTAAATAGTCGAAATGCCACAGCATCCTCCCGTAAATAATAGCACGTACGACAGAATTTGACCAGACACAGTACAGATTGCATATTCCAATAACGTAAGCACTACTTTAGACACGCAGAATGATATTCACGAAAATTTAATTACTTTTGACGACATACGAGACACTCTTTTGCAGGAAAGACCATTTGTTCAGAAAACTATTTCACATCCTGTTATCGAAATTAAAATTGGTTCATCGAAATTCTCAGCAGTAATTGATTCCGGATCACCTATATCAGTAATAAATGAAGAAACTTTTAACGAGTGCAGCAAAGAGAATACGTATCCGCCATTACCATTAGGCAAAACAAAAGTGAAAGGAGCAGTACCGAGTAAAGGAGTAGACGTTAAATTACAGACGCATTTATCATTTTGTATCGCAGGTCACACTTTTCACTCTAATTTTTGGATTGTTCCTTTATTGACAACAGGCGTTATTTTGGGTACGAATTTTCTGGTACAACACGACGCAGTTATTGATTTTCAAAGTTCTTATTTAATGCTAAAGGATGAAAATGTACAACTTGCTTTAGAATTTCAGCACTCTATCTGCGGAAGAACAAACAATTAACCGCACAGAGGTCATTTCCGCAACACGTAACATAGACTGTAATTCCACATTGTTCACGGATACGTACGTACACAACTATAATACTCCAGACGAAACTGACTACGACGTAATGCAGATGATTTCCGATAAGGTTAAAGAAAGCAGTGCAAATACAGACGACGAACGCACGCAACTACGCAAAATTCTTTTACAGCAAGCTACATGGACACTTATGTTACGAGCTAGGAACATTTCTCCGATTTATATATCCAAGTACCATGCTTCTTCGAACCCCTGCGAAAGATTAATGAAAGAAATTGGTAAGCTGTGCCGAATATACTGCCAGAAAAGACATTGATTGGGATACACACATACTCTCATTCCAAGATGTAATTAATTCCATTCCAAATGATTCCACTATGCTAACTCCGTCTGTTATACTGAAAAACGTTGAACCACCAAACAAAATTAAAGAATTGGTAAACTTCCCTAAATGTCGTCGACTAAGACACCACGAAATAATTGACATTGCGCTGAACAACATCAAACGTGCCGCAGAGTGCCAGAGAAGACAGCAAAAACAGGTTTGTACACGCCGCGACTTTCTCGTTGGACAGAAGATATTAGTGCGTACACACTATTTATCCAGCAAATTAAAAGGTAAGTGCAGTAAATTTGAACTTCTATACGCAGGTCCATATCGGATTCGCAGCATCCCTCACCCCAATGTTGTACACGTCGAAACTTTGAGAACCAGAAAATCAAAAGGCAACCACCATTGGTCAAATATTAAACCCTTTATTGAATGAAGACACTTTATGATTCGACACACTATGATGCCATTTACTAATGCAATTATATTCACATGACTAATTATTGATGATTATCGTATTTTTTTTTCTTGGCAAGTGCCCGGCAAGGTACGGTTAGCAGGTCGCTTTTCTTGTCGTTACACATCAGACCGTGCACATTTTCCATTTTTTTGTGTATATGATTGTATTCCAGTTTTGTTTATATGCACTGTGAAATAGTTAAGATATGACACACACCAGATGACTTCGACATTTTTGTTGCCCTATGATATCTCAACATCGTGACTGTTTTACATTTTTCTTTTTGCTGTTGCATTGTGATATTCTCTGTACGTTTTGCCTCTGAACACTGTCAATGTCTTTGACATATTACGTTTTCTGTCATGTTATGCTGTATGGTTAATTATGTCACCATAAACCAGTCCTTATTTAGTGGGTATATGACTTAAATGCAAGACATTAATCTCTGTTCATCAATTTCAGAAAGAAATGATGCATGTAAGAAATAAATTCAACAGAAATGGGAATTTCACCTACGGAATAAACGAAAGAAGATGAAATGACTTTATGAGGAAGAGTAAATGGATCAGGATTAACAAGCATTAACAAGAATATACTATACTCATCGTAGAATAACAGTCTTACCTAATTTTTTCTTTCAGAATACAAGGTGATTGATGCAGGCTGTCAGACAGAACTACACATCTTAGTTTTAGTGAGGAAATATGCTAGAGATAAGGAATAGTTGTGTAATGAGTAATAAAGTGATTTTTTTGCAGATGATAATGAATGCTGATGAATAATGATGAAGGATATGCTGTTATGAATAATGAAGTTTTTCTTTACAGGTGATGATAATAATGAAGTTATGATAATATGGATAATGAAGTGATTGATAATGACGTTTTTTCTTTACAGATGAGGATAATGTTGAAGTTATGTATTTATGCTATGTAGTTATTTAAGTATTTGTTGCAGTTTGCTTTGACAGCAGGTGTTGTATTGCATAGTAGGATGACGGAAAGTTTTGGAAAGGACAGCTATGGAACACATTTTTATACACATTTCACTACCTGTTAATTCGAAGTTCACTACTTTTCAACATAGTATGTGTTTCTTCTTTCAGGTCAATAATCCTGTTTGTATTTTTTTTCAGGAGAAGCTTTTCATGATACTTACTAAACCTGTTACTTATTATACCCGTTCTAGTACTTGCATTTTTATTTTTTTACCCATTTGTGTGTATCATTTATAAATGTGATCACATATACTGCTAATAACTGCCACTGTTTATTGTAATGAGACTACTTATAATGCCCATGATTATTAATGCTATGATTGTAATTAGCTGATTTTTAATAATGACTTCATAATGATCTGAATAATACTGAATGATGAACAATGTTTTATTCTATTCAATACTTGCTGGCCACTGAGTGCCAATAATTAATGTCACTCAATGAATTACATTATTAATTATGCCATTAATTAGCTCCTGTTTTCAATGATTTTTCATGTTCTATTACTGGCCACTGAGTGCCAATAATTAATGTCACTTAATAAATTATGTTATTAATTATGACATTAATTAACTCCTGTTGTCAATTACGACTTTTCATATTATAATAACTGGCCACTGAGTGCCAATAATTAGTGTCACTTAATGAATTATGTTATTAATTATGACATTAATTAACTCCTGTTTTCAATTATGACTTTTCATGTTATAATAACTGGCCACTGAGTGCCAATAATTAGTGTCACTTAATGAATTATATATTAATTATGTCATCAATTAGCTCCTGTTTTCAATTATGACATTTCATGTTTTGGTCACTGGCCAATGAGTGCCAATAATTTGTATAACTCAATGTATTATGCTAGGCCAATAATTGACTCTCCTTTTCAATGAAGAGTTCTGATGAACATTATTCTGTCATACTAAATATGCTTTGTAACTGGCCAAGGACTGCCACTGTTTATTGTAATACGATTACCCATGATGCTAATAATTTAATTTTATGAACATTATTCTGTAATACTAAATACATGGTACAGAAATGTTCAATAACTAGGCTATGAATGCCGCAAATAACTACTGTAATTCTCAATATTATGTGACTTAATGTCCTTCACCTTATGAGCTAACTACCCTGAATTACTGCAATGTCCATTTGTCCTGTCCATCCTCATGATCATGGAGCACTATATTTGGTTTTTGCACTAATTCTACGTTGGTGTGCCTTGTAAGAGCGTGGTGTTGACACGACATGCTGTCCACCACCGTGAGCGATGAAGACGTTATTATGGTCCCACTGTTTGGTGTACCTAGTGTACTGCCAAAATGAAAACATGGAACATCACTACGACAGTTCAGTGTCTTGGCTACGCTGATTATTTCTGATGGGAAAAGAACTTCAAATTGTGTCACTTGGTGTTGTACTTCTGTGGAAAGATATGGACTTTCAGAACAGCTGTGTGCAATCTAAAGTGCTACAACCATGATGCAATCCTTCCCTTTCCTATCCTAATAATGAAAATGGGTTATACATTTTTTTTCGATTTGCTGAACTCCAGTGCCAGTACACTTATGTCACTTGTCGACATGATTTTTTGCCATTATGTTTAGTTGTTGTGAAAATGCTAAAGACATTTTTTTCGATTTGTTCTGAAGTACAGTATATATGCACTCTTGTCTTTTATATTGTATATACATTTTTATTTTAATGATATGTTCTGAACTACAGTGCATGTGCACTTATGTTATGTGTTAATATGTTTTCTACTGAACTTCAGTGCCTGTGCACTATTCTCATTTTTCAATATGATTTGTACTCATTCTGTATACCTTTTATGATTTCCTGATATGTTCAATTCTTCAGTGCGTATGCACTTATGTCATTTGTTACTCATTGTATATACATTTCGTCATTTGCTGATATGTTCTCAACTACAGTGCACGTGCACTCATGTCACTTGTCAACATGATTTTCTGCCATTCTGTTTATTTGTTCTGAAAATGCTAAAGAATTTTTTCAGTGCGTGTGCACTTTGTTATCTATCAAATAATTTGTATATACAGTTTTCTGATTTGCTACTATGTTCTGTACTCACATTTTGTCTTTGTGTGAAATGTTTTGTACTCGGTGCATGTGCACAACATTTGATTCATGTACTACATCAAAATATTCTGTAAATTGTACAAGTTGATTAATTAAAGAAAAATTTTGCCGCGCTTGGCAAGTCCAAACGACTCACCATCGCTGCCAAATTTTTGCCCCCCCAGTGGAGGGTTATGAAACACGTATGTAACGTAGCAGCGATGGTGAGGCATGATAAAATCTTTGACCAGAGAGCCTTTCATCGTGGTTAGTCTGCGCTTGACCGCGCGAGTGTTACGAGCAGTACTCTAGTAGTCGTCGTGCAGTGCACTCTGTCGGTAGCAGTAGCTCAGTTCAGTTGCGTCCAGGAGTCGGTCGGTAGTAGTCGTGCAGTACAGTTGCGAGCAGTCTGTCAGTGGGCAGTCTGTGAGCAGTGCAGTATGTCGGTAGTAGCAGCCCAGTGCAGTTGTGTGTGAGGAGTCGGCGGGCGTCGACACGGCATTCTGGTCAAGATTCAGGATGAGGTATATTATTTTTAAATGCGCTCTGCTAATAATGTAAATTAACTGTAACTAATTTGTGCAATAATCACCCCAATAATAATTTTGATTTCAAAGCAATTTTTTTCAAAAGAACCTTTTAATTGAACCAACGATCTCCTTCCATTTCCTTTAAAGAAAAGTTTCAGTTAAATTTAAAAAAAAAATATTATTTGCAATGCATTTCCTCCAAGCCATGGCCAACAATAAGAGCAGAAATTTGACATGCTGTTTCAATGAGGTAAGAAATTAATTCTGATTTTTGCACAGGGCCAAAGACCGATATTTCGGTTTAGTTGAGTTATCATTATCACTGAGATTATCTTATCACTGAATTGACTTTCATTTTGTGGGGAGCTTACACTAGGGACAGATTGCTAATTTTTATTTAATTGTCATTGTCATTAAATTTAATTGCTAGGGAGGTTACGCATGGGTCCCATTTCTATTAAATATTGTCTTATAAATTTCGGTGGAAAGGTTACAACGGTAATATACAATATGTACAATACCCAAGAGGGAATAATAAGAGTGGGCGTCCTAGAACAAAGTGCTGTACATCGAACAAGCAGTTATGGAAATAAAAGAAAGGATCAGGAGTGGAATTAAAATTCAAGGCGAAAGTATATCAGTGACACGATTCGCTGATGACATTGCTATTATTAGTGAAAGTGAAGAAGTATTACATAATCTGCTGAATGGAATGAACAATCTAATGAGTACGGAGTATGGATTGAGAGTAAATCAAAGAAAGGCGAAAGTCATGCGCAGTAGCAGATATGACAACAGCGAGAAACTTAACATCAGGGTTGACGGACAAGAAGTAGATCAAGTTAAGGAATTCTGCTACCTAGGCAGTAAAATACCCCATGACGGATGGAACAAGGAGGACATCAAAAAGCAGACTATCAATGACAAAAAGGCATTCCTGGCCAAGAGAAGTCTACTAGTATCAAACATAGGTCTTAATCTGAGGAAGAAATTTCTGAGAATGTACGTCTTTAGCAAGAAATTTTATGGTAGTGAAACATGGACTGTAGGAAAACCGGAACAGAAGAGAATCGAAGCATTTGAGATGTGTTGCTACAGACGATTGTTGAAAATTAGGTGTAATACTAAGGTAAGGAATGAGGAGGTTCTGTGCCGAATCGGAGACAAATTAATGTGTGGTAAACACCGGTAGGGAGAATGGACAGGATGATAAGATATCTGTTAAGACGTCAGGGAATGACTTCCATAGTACTAGAGGGAGCCGTAGAGTGCAAGAACTGTAGAGGAGGACAGAGATTGGAACACATCCCTCAAATACTTTAGGACGTAAATTGCAAGCGCTACTTTGAGATGAAGAGGTTGGCAGCGGATAGGAATTAGTGGCAGGCCCCATAAAACCACTCTGGAGACTGATGATTTCCCCCCCCCCCCCCAAAAAAATCTTGACAAGCAGCCACAGCTGCATCCAACAGCCTCATCAACTAAGTGTCGTTACTGGTCTACAAGCCCTCAGGTAGACTTGATGGTCCCGCATCTGGAAGTGTCACCACCATGGCGATGCCGTACCACGCCAGCCGTGAATGCTGCTCAGTACGCTCACCGCGCTACTGTAAAAATGTCAGCCGTCTCGCATCAGCGAAGTCACACACGACGCCAGCCACTATTATGCTGAGGTGGCACGTCACTGTCTTCGAATCCACACCCGCTGCTGGGCCCCATCACCAGCCCCCTATAAGGAGGTAACGTTTAATAAAGAATGTTCCTGAGTAACAAGTTTGACTTCAAGCTCGCCAAGTTATTGGAAGATCCCATTCCCTACATTCTGCAGAACCATTATGGGCAGAAGTGGTCATGTGGCCGACCTGCAAGTGCTGGTGTTGGTTTTGAGTCGGGAATCCAATCACCTTTACCAGTGGTGTCTGATAAGCCGGTACCTATGAGTAACATCATGGAACAATGATTTGCAGTATAACTTGAACATGGGGATTGTGGCATGAGTTTTGGTTCTTTTCTTATTTTATTGTGGACACGGGCTTTGCACTGGTGAAACCAACGGTGGAGAACGTTACCAACGCAGAGGCAGTTGATACATTAGTATATAGTAGTCCAAGCAGTTATATCTGCTAAGAGAGAGAGAGAGAGAGAGAGAGAGAGAGAGAGAGAGAGAGAAAGAAAGAATAAGTCCTCATCCAGTATGTCAGTGTCCATTAGTGACTGCTAGCACCACTATCACAGTTTCTCTCTTTGTCAGCCGCTAAGCTGGCACGATGGTCGGAGGAACAGCTTTTTCATGTGATCAAACTACGTTTGGTGGGAGACACTAAACTCTAATGTACACTATGTGATCAAAAGTATTCGGCACCTCCAAAAACATCATTGTTGTTGTCGTCTTCAGTCCTGAGACTGATTTGATGCAGCTCTCCATGCTGCTCTATCCTGTGCAAGCTTCTTCATCTCCCAGTACCTACTGCAACCTACATCCTGAATCTGCCTAGTGTATTGATCTCTTTGTCTCCCTCTACGAATTTTACCCTCCACGCTACCCTCCAATACTAGACTGGTGATCCCTTGATGCCTCAGCACATGTCCTACCAACCGATCCCTTCTTCTAGTCAAGTTGTGCCATAAAATTCTCTTCTCTCCAACCCTATTCAATATTTCCTCATTAGTTATGTGATCTACCCATCAAATCTTCAGCATTCTTCTGCAGCACCACATTTCGAAAGCTTCTATTCTCTTCTTGTCCACACTATTTATCGTCCATTTTTCACTTCCGTACATCGCCACACTTCAACGAATACTTTCAAAAACGACTTCCTGACAAATCTATACTCGATGTTAACAAATTTCTCTTCTTCAGAAACGCTTTCCTTGCTATTGCCAGCCTACATTTTATATCCTCTCTACTTCGACCATCATCAGTTATTTTGCTCCCCAAATAGCAAAACTCCTTTACTACTTTAAGTGTCTCATTTCCTGATCTAATTCCCTCAGCATCACCCGAATTAATTCGACTACATTCCATTATCCTTGTTTTGCTTTTGTTGATGTTCATCTCATATCCTACTTTCAAGACACTATCCATTCCGTTGAACTGCTCTTCCAAGTCCTTTGCTGTCTCTGACAGAATTACAATGTCTTCGGCGAACCTCAAACTTTTTATTTCTTCTCCATGGATTTTAATACCTACTCCGAATATTTCGTTTGTTTCCTTCAATGCTTCCTCAATATAGATATTGAAGAACATCGGGGAGAGGTTACAACCCTGTCTCACTCCCTTCCCAACCACTACTTCCCTTTCATGTCCCAGGACTGTTATGATTGCCATCTGGTTTTTGTACAAATTGTAAATAGCTTTTCGCTCCCTGTATATTACCCCTGCCACATTCAGAATTTGAAAGAGAGTATTCCAGTCAAGAGAGTGTTCAGTAGTTCCAATGGGATGTTGTCTACTCCCAGAGCTTTGTTGCCACTCAGGCCTTTCAATGCTCTGTCAAACTCTTCACGCAGTATCGTATCTCCCATTTCATCTTCATCTACATTCTCTTCTATTTCCATAATATTGTCCTCAAGTACATCGCCCTTGTATAGACACTCTATATACTCCTTTCACCTTTCTGCTTTCCCTTCTTTGCTTAGAACTGAGTTTCCATCTGAGCTCTTGATATTCATACAAGTGGTTCTCTTTTCTCCAAAAGTCTCTTTAATTTTCCTGTAGGCAGTATATATCTTACCCCTAGTGAGATAAGCCTCTACATCCTTTCATTTGTCCTCTAGCCATCCCTGCTTAGCCATTTTGCACTCCCTGTCGATCTCATTTTTGAGACGTTTGTATTCCTTTTTGTCTGCTTCATTTACTGCATTTTTATATTTTCTCCTTTCGTCCATGAAATTCGATATTTCTTCTGTTACCCAAGGATTTCTACTAGCCCTCGTCTTTTTACCTACTTGAACCTCTGCTGCCTTCACCACTTCGTCCCTCAAAGCTACCCATTCTTCTACTGTATTTCTTTCCCTCCTCCTTGCCAATTGTTCCCTTATGCTCTTCCTGAAACTCTGTACAACCTCTGGTTTAGTCAGTATATCCAGGTCCCATCTCCTTAAATTACCACCTTTTTGCAATTTCTTCAGTTTTAATCTACAGTTCATAACCAATAGATTGTGGTCAGAGTTCACGTCTGCCCCTGGAAATGTCTTACAATTTAAAACCTGGTTCCTAAAACTCTGTCTTACCATTATATAATCTATCTGAAACCTGTCAGTATCTCCAGGCTTCTTCCATGTATAGAATCTTCTTTTATGATTCTTGAAGGAAGTGTTAGCTATGATTAGGTTGTGCTCTGCAAAATTCCACCTGGCGGCTTCCTCTTTCGTTTCTTACCCCCAATCCATATTCACCTACTATGTTTCCTTCTCTCCCTTTTCCTGCTGACGAATTCCAGTCACCCATGACTATTAAATTTTCATCTCCCTTCACTATCTGAATAACTTCTTTTATTTCATTATACATTTCTTCAATTTCTTCGTCATCTGCAGAGCTAGTAGGCATATAAACTTGTACTACTGAGTTAGGCGTGGGCTTCGTATCTATCTTGGCTACAATAATGCGTTCACTATGCTGTTTGTAGTAGCTTACCGGCATTCCTATTTTCCTATTCATTATTAAGCCTACTCCTGCATGACCCCTATTTGATTTTGTGTTTATAACCATGTAGTCACCTGACCAGAAGTCTTGTTCCTCCTGCCACCGAACTTCACTAATTCCCACTATATCTAACTTTAACCTATCCATTTCCCTTTTTAAATTTTCTAACCTACCTGCCCGATTAAGGGATCTGACATTCCACGCTCCGATTCGTAGAACGCCAGTTTTCTTTGTCCTGATAACGACATCCTCTTGAGTAGTCCCCGCCCGGAGATCCGAATGGGGCACTATTTTACCTCCGGAATGTTTTACTCAAGACGACGCCATCATCATTTAACCATACAGTAAAGCTGCATGCCCTCGGGAAAAATTACGGCCGTAGTTTCCCCTTGCTTTCAGCCGTTCACAGTACCAGCACAGCCAGACTGTTTTGGTTAGTGTTAAAAGGCCAGATCAGTCAATCATCCAGACTGTTGCCCCTGCAACTACTGAAAAGGCTGCAGCCCCTCTTCAGGAACAACACGTTTGTCTGGCCTCTTAAGATATACCCCTCCGTTGTGGTTGCACCTACGGTACGGCTATCTGTATCGCCGAGGCACGCAAGCCTCCCCACCAACGGCAAGGTCCATGGTTCATGGGGGGGTCCAAAAACATACTGTTTTCATATTAGGTGCGTCGTTCTACCACGTACTGTCAGCTACTCCATATCGGGGACCTCAGTAGTCAGACATCTTGAGAGAGCAGAATGGGGCACTCTGTGGAACTCACGGACTTTGAACGTGGTCATGTGATTGGATGTCACTTGTGTCATACGTCTGTACACGAGATTTCCACAGTCGTAAACATCCCTAGGTCCACTGTTTCCAGGCTGATACAGAAGTGGAAGCGTGAAGGGACACGTACAGTACAAAATTTGGTATGTGCAATAGGCAGACATCTACCCAGATCATCACACAGGAATTCCAAACTGCATCAGGATCCACTGCAAGTACTGTGACAGTTAGGCAGAAGGTGAGAAAACTTTGATTTCATGGTTGAGTGGTTGCTCATAAGCCACACATCACGTCGGTAAATACCATACGATGCCTCGCTGGGTGTAAGGAGCGTAAACATTGGACGATTTAACAGTGCAACAACGTTGTGTGGAGTGACTAATCACAGTACACAATGTGGCGATCTGATGGCAGGGTGTGGGTATGGCGAATGCCCGCTGAACGTCATCTGCCAGCGTTTATAGTAACAACAGTAAAATTCGGAGGCGGTGATGTTATGGTGTGGTCGTGTTTTTTGTGGAGAGGGCTTTCACCCCTTGTTTTGCGTGGCGCTATCACAGCACCAGCCTACATTGATGTCTTAAGCACCTTCTTGCTTACCACTATTGAAGAGCAATTCGGGGATGACTGCATCTTTCAACACGATCGAGTTCATAATGCACGGCCTGTGGCGGAGTGGTTACACGACAATAAGATCCCTATGATGGACTGACCTGAATCCTATAGAACACTTTGGTATGTTGTGGAATGAATACTTCGTGCCAGGCCTCACCGACCGACATCGATACCCCTCCTCAGTGCAGCACTCCGTGACGAATGGGCTCCCATTCCCCAAGAAACGTTCCAGTACGTGATTGAACGTATGCCTGCTAGAGTGGAAGCTGTCATCACGGCTAATGGCGGGCCAACACCATATTGATTTCCCACATTACCGATGTGGGGGGGGGGGGGGGCGCTACGAACTTTTATGTAATTTTCAGCCAGGTGTCGGGATACTTTTGATCACAATGTATCACGAGAAATGAAGGAACGCACACACATCTGAAATTCTCATGGTGGAATCAGTACAACTATACGGGAGTAAAAAGGTTGTAGTAGTTGTTGAGAACAGTTGAACGTGTTGCAATAGCAGGCGGAGGACAAGGTTAGGAAGCTGCAGGACAACACACAGGAATTTACAAGATGCAGTGTTACAAATAAGGTCTTGAACTGAATACATTATCTGTGGGAATTGCTGCCCATTGTGTCAAGAAATGTATGAGCAGTGTTTCCTAAGAACTTACCTCAAGCCATAGTAACTTCAGTGGTATCGGAAAAGACAAAGAAGGTGACCCAAGTATTGGATACAAAAGATATTTTTACCATGGGTGTTAAATGTTTCCACAGACTGCTGGAATGTCGTGTCCCACGATATAATAAATTTGAGTCAACAGGTCGTCCAGAATGAGCCTAACAGAGGACATAACTGGTTGAGACAAGACGGGATGGGAACAGGGGCTTGGAGCCATCGCATAGCTCGCTCAGTGGATGTAAACGCCGTAGCGGAATTTTGCTTGTATGGCTTAGGAAACGTAAAGTTTTTTTGGACACACATTCATAGGTGTTTACAGCAAGCTTAGTCTTCATGGGAAAAGGATATTGGGCCCACAGTGATGTAGATTAAGTGCAATGGGTGGAGAACGGCATGCGTTAGCTCGGTTCACTGGCACCGAGTTTTCAGGGTGCATCGAAAAATGGGTTTGTATGGATGTTTTGCCTCGTATACATGATGGTTACTGTGCAATATAAGGGTTAGATTTCTTGCTTAAGACCAGCCATGATCAGCGTATTGTAGAAATCGACGGGGCAGTTTTCTATCTGGGGAAACGGCTGATACTGCCTCCCTGCTGAAATGTTTATCTCTGCTGCCTGCTGCAAGTAGAACCACTCATACTGTGCACAAGTCCTCTAAGGATCAGTTTACACCACAACGTACTACAAGATGTTGGAAAACCACTGTGGACGAGTAAGATCTAACTTGTCAGTAAACAAATTGTGTGTAGTAGATCCACTAAAGGAAATCAAGGAGTTAGGTAAAGCACAGTATTCACATAAATCAGTGTTTTATCCATGCAGGAATTGGTGCGATAGATAACTTTGGGACGTGGATGTGAAAATGTCCAAAGGGGGTGATGGTCACCAATCTCAATATTTTACAGGAAACAATTTGGATAGACCGAATTCTATCCTTGGGCTTAAGTAAGCCAATTTATATGCATTAAAAGAGAAGCAAACACGCTCAGGAAGATTGGAGAGGATAGTAATGGAGCAGTTATTGTTAGCGAATGAGGGCCTGTTTAATGTTCGCATGTCTCTCCCAGGGGCCCGAGTGACGACACAGAATTCCAACTTGGAATTAACTGTATGCATCGTAAACCATACATAGTACCACATCACCTGCAACTAGTGATGGAAAAATTTATTAGCTAGCTGTTACAAGATACTATACTGAAGAAAGCACCATTCCCTGGGAACCCAGTGGTGATTGTTCAAACGAATATTACAGATGGGATGCAGATGTATCATTCTTGTTTTGCTTATTGGTGCTTTAATACGCACATAGTTACAGATGCTTATCCAATCCTGAACATAATGGGAACTCTGGATAATTTGGCCCAGTGCATATATTTTTGTACCACAGATTTACAGAGTGGTTATTATCAATTAGAAGTAGCACTAGAGGAAATGCTGAAGACAGTTACATTGGCAATAGGAGTGTGAAAATACATTCAAACAATTCAATGAAAAGTTAGCAATTAGAACGACACTGGTTCTTCAAATAAGGAAAAAGAATTTGCTTTGCCATGCAACATGAGTGCTAGGGGTACCTTAGTTGCCACAGTCCAAATAGAAATGAAGGTACAAGCATGAACAAGTGATGCTTCCAAAAAGTCATGGCAACGGGTTTAGCTACATCACTGCCCACAGGTTCTGTAAGGCAATGTTTGCACAGCTGCGAAACCTGAGTCCACTTGTACGCCGTGATATCAACAATGAACCAGTGCGTGCCCTCCTCTATACTGATAGCTCGGTAACCATATTAATTTGGAAGTGGCCAGAATGCAACAAGCAGTCTGTGGATGGTTGTGTCATACATTACTGGTAATTCTGTGGACTGTGAACTGCGACATAAAAATGGCTTAAATATTAAATAAAAACGGTTCTCGTTA
This sequence comes from Schistocerca americana, assembly GCF_021461395.2. NCBI lineage: Eukaryota > Metazoa > Arthropoda > Insecta > Orthoptera > Acrididae > Schistocerca > Schistocerca americana. The sequence continues at coordinate 245,854,736 of NC_060124.1, read as the reverse complement.
TCATTACTGGGCATGATATTTCGTTTCAGCCTATCTTTGGCACACTTTTAAAATAAAACAACTAAATAAATTGGCCCCTGATGTAATTAATCAGTCAGAAAACTGGTTGCTATGCTGTACAGAGAGCAATTTACGTCAATTAAGAAGGTACAATCACAAGCTTAAATTATAACTAATAAAAGATTATTAAATCCATTTACATACTGCGTATGCACTGTACAATGTCTATACGATTTACTAGTAAGACATCAAAATTTGTGCCAGACCAGGACTCGAACCCAAATCTCTCGCTTTACGCGAACGGTTGCCTTAACCGCTTTGACTGTACATAAACGACACAGGGATATACTCAAACCTCCGTATGTCTTAGTATCTACGTCCTACGGTGCTCGCATACGAATCGGCATAAAATACAGTACAGCATTATTGTCCTTTACGACGGCCCGAACAAGCATACATGGCCGAAGGAACATTGCATCGAACTATACAGACACTGTAAAATAAGGACACTGTTCTATTGTAATAAAAGATTATCTTCCCTTAAGTTTCACAAATTAATATGTGGGCTGGAGAAATCAACTGCGAAGTTAATTGGTTTGAAAATAGCGCAGCCCTAAGTGCAGTGTGTAGCGAATTCATTATATAAAAGAAATATATTACAAACAGCTGGATAGCACAGGCAGGATTCACAGCTAAAAGTTATCCAAAGCTAAGCCCCTTAATAACTTATAACTAATCAGAGTCTAACGGACACAATATTACAGCCTAAGTGCCGATTAGTAGAAAAAAAATTCGAAATCCCTCACTGGCGGACAGAGGTGAAGTCCAGACTGAGTGGTCAAATTGAGTCCCAAATCATATCACACGCAAACTTACAAGTTCTGGCAGCTGCTTGCAGAAATAAATCCGAGTTCTGACTAGTGGATAACAGTTTTAAGTCCCCTGTCAACATAAATAATATTTCTAAGAGTCGTGACTGACTGCCTGAAAAATCTGTCTTCGAAAATATGTGAAGATGGGAAACCGTTCAGACGAGCACATATGTCGTGTCAGTCAAGCCGAACAGAACACTGCCGTCTTGCCAAGTGGCTGTCGTTCTTTCACGTCCTCAGACCACCGCTCCACGGAAAATCTTGCGTCTACGTCACTTAATGAGTATGTAGTGTCACCAGTCTAATTCACAACTTGCGCTACGTAAGTGATATTCAAAATCTGATTGTACCATTAACTGCACGCTGAAATGCGTATCATAACTAATATCCTACACTTAATTTTATATGCAGTAGTTCACCCAGTATTTGAAGTTAAGCAATTCGTTGCATTGTTGATAATCTGTTCACATTCTTTGTTCTGTGAAATATTACTGTACATAAGGCTATGGCACTACTTTATTATTGGGTGTTTGCTTCTCAGAATTAGTATTCGTAGTTATGATATTTATAATAGTTTAGAAGTTACGAGTAAAACTACGTAAATTTATAAACAGTTAATTAAATATATAATAAAAATATATATCTTATGAACTAAATGTTGTATATGGTGCATAAGCACGCCCACCGATGCATACTGCCTTGGTTGTGTATGTCTCTTGTACCAGATTTTATATCGATTTTTAGTAAATGTTCAGACTCCGTCTAACAGCTTAATTAATTGCGATACAAAACAGGTGAGTATGTCAATGGAAGTACATCACTAAGAGCTAATTTGATTGCTCGATATCACTCTACGTTAAATAACATAGTAGTAATTAAGGATTTGCTGAATTATGGTTGTAAAAGACTTGTCGGTGCTGTATCTTTTCACATATACAGGGTGTTACAAAAAGGTACGGCAAAGGCTTCAGGAAACATTCCTCTCACACAAAGAAAGAAAATATGTTATCTGGACATGCTCTAACTTTCCATGTTAGAGCTCATTTTATTACTTCTCGTCACATCACATTAATCAGGGAATGGAAACACACAGCAACAGAACGTACCAGCGTGACTTCAAACACTTTGTTAGAGGAAATGTTCAAAATGTCCTCCCTTAGCATGTAATCCCTGGTGCGCTGATGCAGCCCTGGAGAATGGTGTATTGTATCACAGCCGCCCACAAAACGAGCACGAAGAGTCTACATTTGGTACCGGGGTTGCGTAGACAAGAGCTTTCAAATGCCCCATAAATGAAAGTCAAGAGGGTTGAGGTCAGGAGAGCGTGGAGGCCATGGAATTGGTCCGCCTCTACCAATCCATCGGTCACCGAATCTGTTGTTGAGAAGCGTACGAACACTTCGAATGAAATGTGCAGGAGCTCCATCGTGCATGAACCAGATGTGCCGTACTTGTAGAGGCACGTGTTCTAGCAGCACAGGTAGAGTATCCCGTATGAAATCATGACAACGTGCTCCATTGAGCGTAGGTGGAAGAACATGGGGCCCAATCAAGACATCACCAACAATGCCTGCCCAAACGTTCACAGAAAATCTGCGTTGATGACGTGATTGCACAATTGCGTGCGGATTCTCGTCAGCCTACACATGTTGATTGTGAAAATTTACAATTTGATCACGTTGGAATGAAACCTCATCCTTAAAGAGAATATTTGTACTGAAATGAGGATTGCCACATTGTTGGATGAACCATTCGCAGAAGTGTACCCGTGGAGGACAATCAGTTGCTGATAGTGCCTCCACACGCTGTACATGGTACGGATACAACTGGTTCTCCTGTAGCACACTCCATACAGTGACGTGGTCAAAGTTACCTTGTACAGCAGCAACTTCTCTGACGCTGACATTAGGGTTATCGTCAACTGCACGAAGAATTGCCTCGTCCATTGCAGGTGTCCTCGTCGTTCTAGGTCTTCCCCAGTCGCGAGTCATAGGCTGGAATGTTCCGGGCTCCCTAAGACGCCCATCAATTGCTTCGAACGTCTTCCTGTCGGTACACCTTCGTTCTGTAATTCTGTCTCGATACAAACGTACCGCGCCACGGCTATTGCCCCGTGCTAATCCATACATCAAATGGGCATCTGCCAACCCCGCATTTGTAAACTGCACTGACTGCAAAACCACGTTCGTGATGAACACTAACCTGTTGATGCTACGTACTGATGTGCTTGGTGCTAGTACTGTAGAGCAATGAGTCGCATGTCAACACAAGCACTGAAGTTAACATTACCTTCCTTCAATTGGGCCAACTGGCGGTGAATCGAGGAAGTACAGTACATACTGACGAAACTAAAATGAGCTCTTACATGGAAATTAAGCGTTTCCGGACGCATGTCCATATAACATCTTTTCTTTATTTGTGTGTGAGGAATGTTTCCTGAAAGTTTGGCCGTTTGTAACACCCTGTATAGATTACAATTTACATCCGCAGTCTGGCAGTTTCTTGTCGCTCACCTCCTTAATTCGATAAACCGTACTTCACTGTAGCTGTTAAAGTTTGGACTGTAGGTACACAAATGTGATCAATATACACTCCTGGAAATGGAAAAAAGAACACATTGACACCGGTGTGTCAGACCCACCATACTTGCTCCGGACACTGCGAGAGGGCTGTACAAGCAATGATCACACGCACGGCACAGCGGACACACCAGGAACCGCGGTGTTGGCCGTCGAATGGCGCTAGCTGCGCAGCATTTGTGCACCGCCGCCGTCAGTGTCAGCCAGTTTGCCGTGGCATACGGAGCTCCATCGCAGTCTTTAACACTGGTAGCATGCCGCGACAGCGTGGACGTGAACCGTATGTGCAGTTGACGGACTTTGAGCAAGGGCGTATAGTGGGCATGCGGGAGGCCGGGTGGACGTACCGCCGAATTGCTCAACACGTGGGGCGTGAGGGCTCCACAGTACATCAATGTTGTCGCCAGTGGTCGGCGGAAGGTGCACGTGCCCGTCGACCTGGGACCGGACCGCAGCGACGCACGGATGCACGCCAAGACCGTAGGATCCTACGCAGTGCCGTAGGGGACCGCACCGCCACTTCCCAGCAAATTAGGGACACTGTTGCTCCTGGGGTATCGGCGAGGACCATTCGCAACCGTCTCCATGAAGCTGGGCTACGGTCCCGCACACCGTTAGGCCGTCTTCCGCTCACGCCCCAACATCGTGCAGCCCGCCTCCAGTGGTGTCCCGACAGGCGTGAATGGAGGGACGAATGGAGACGTGTCGTCTTCAGCGATGAGAGTCGCTTCTGCCTTGGTGCCAATGATGGTCGTATGCGTGTTTGGCGCCGTGCAGGTGAGCGCCACAATCAGGACTGCATACGACCGAGGCACACAGGGCCAACACCCGGCATCATGGTGTGGGGAGCGATCTCCTACACTGGCCGTACACCACTGGTGATCGTCGAGGGGACACTGAATAGTGCACGGTACATCCAAACCGTCATCGAACCCATCGTTCTACCATTCCTAGACCGGCAAGGGAACTTGCTGTTCCAACAGGACAATGCACGTCCGCATGTATCCCGTGCCACCCAACGTGCTCTAGAAGGTGTAAGTCAACTACCCTGGCCAGCAAGATCTCCGGATCTGTCCCCTATTGAGCATGTTTGGGACTGGATGAAGCGTCGTCTCACGCGGTCTGCACGTCCAGCACGAACGCTGGTCCAACTGAGGCGCCAGGTGGAAATGGCATGGCAAGCCGTTCCACAGGACTACATCCAGCATCTCTACGATCGTCTCCATGGGAGAATAGCAGCCTGCATTGCTGCGAAAGGTGGATATACACTGTACTAGTGCCGACATTGTGCATGCTCTGTTGCCTGTGTCTATGTGCCTGTGGTTCTGTCAGTGTGATCATGTGATGTATCTGACCCCAGGAATGTGTCAATAAAGTTTCCCCTTCCTGGGACAAAGAATTCACGGTGTTCTTATTTCAATTTCCAGGAGTGTATAAACTCTCTTCGAGCACGCTAGCGGCGGAACTGGCATCGGAATTAATTGTCAAATCTGACAAGGTTAAAGCTGTACCATCTCTGGAAACATATATTCTCAGGATATATTGTCTGTATGGGGTAGGTGCGAGTATATTAAGTGAGCACTATGGCTATAAAGAGTGTCCACTGCCTAGGATAGCTAGGTGGGCGACCCGAATTTCACCATCTCTATTTGTGATGAGACATCTGAGAGGAACGAACAACGTAATCGAAGATGGATTGAGTAGAAGGTTCTGAGGGGACCTTGAGGACGATGGATCTGAGATAGTAGAGGGCCTAGAAGATAAACCTCGGTTCGTTGATCTAATACTAGGATATTTACCGACACTGTTTAGGGGAACTGAAAAACGTGGAGAGTACGATGCTTTCTCTTAGCCAACAAGAGACAAGCTGGACAAAGAGGAGGTAGTGCTGCCTTACACTCTCAATAATGGTAAAGGCTGTCATATAACTAGGGGGAGCCGCTACCCCAGGATAGTCGTTCCATCTGAACTGGTCCGCACGTTATTCGCATGTTACTATTAATCGTCATTGGGTAGCGATCAACCCGTGTATAAGACGCATACTAAGATCAGAGAAGAGTTCATTTAGAAGGAGATGGATTCAGATATTAGGATCATGTCGTGGGCATATAGAACTTCTTCCACAAGTAAGCTGTTGCAGGATATTAAGCAGGGAACCCTGGCTTCTAAACCAGCAGAGACACAGAGTCAGTGTAAATCCACTTCCTGGACCTCTTCCCACATTCTCTCTCAGGTAACAAGTACTTTTTGTTTCGCACTGATGCTTTCTCTAAGTTTCCTTAGCTGTTTCCTTCGCGCGCTGCCATGGAGCAGGCGGAGTATGTTTAGCACCAATGGTCCGTGCCATGCATCGGTATCTGACAAAGCGACAGCTTTCACATCCAGAGGATTTAAGGACATCTGTTTTCGGCTAGGACTTAGAGGCTCTACAAGCCCTCCATACGATCCCACAGCAGCGTTTGCTGAAACGGCCAACCAGTTGGCATGTTGGTTTAATTACTTACGATCATTTAAACTAATCCCGCTGGGATGAAAAACTGGAATGGTTGAAGTGAAAATATGACAAATATAATTACTCCAAAAGCAGAAAAGAATCAGTATGTGGTCCGACATCAAAGTGGTGGTGTGGATAGTCAATTAGAATACTTATTTGCGTCGCCGTTAACTAATTATGCCAAAAGGCTTTGACAACAGTTGCACTTGTGTTTCGACGATGAGTATATTTTGTGTGTTTCTTTAGGTTGCCATCTTTTGCAGTACCTGTTATAAATCAGTTGTGAACTATTAATGTTAAGTGTAGTGCAATTTAAGAGTGTTACACCAGACGTGTTTCGATTCTATTTATGAATTACGGTACTGAATGCAAAACAACTGAATTCACAGTGGAAGTAGTTTTATAACATCGAAGTGAAGTGTACAAAATGAGAAAGCATCAAGCCGAGAACTCGTGAAGGATGGAAGTAGAACGATGTTTTTTCTTTCTTTTTTCTAATTCTTTAACAACGAGGGAAAAACCGGTCGACCTCAAACAATGCAAAAGGAATCATAAACTTCAATCTTGTTTGACGATGCGTGTAAACAGAAGCGAAACCTCTCCTCTGTAACACTATTCACCTACAGTACACTCAAACCAGAAAAACTAATATTAATAATTTTTAGTTTTTCAATGTGCTAACTAATATTAAAATGTTTTCTCGTTACTCATTAGTGCTTTATAGTGAAGCATTTCAGGAGCCAGCTACGCACTAAAGCATGCGGTGTTTTGATTAATTAACAAATTATTTGTTCTAGTGGGAGTGAGTATACTATTAGTGAGAGAATTATTCTTCGTTATTTAAGTAAAGATATAGCACAATAATGAATTGATTATGCGTTTATGATAGCATATGTTAATTTTCACACGGAACTTTAGACAACAATAGCAGAATAACCTAAGAAATCCTACGTAACTTGGTCATTTGTAACATTTGTAATTATTTAAAAACGAAAGGTAATTTTATAATGTTATGGACATGATTCCGTAAAAACTGGAAATTGGTATATTAGTGTCGGCACTTTCACTTCGTTGTAAATTATTTTAATAAATCAGCTTTCTCTAAGCGGCAAAATTAATATGTTCCAATCGTTTTGTTAATAAATGGAAAGGTTTAAAATAACGAGTAAATGATAGTTTTTTAGCAAATTAGAGTATTTTGCAAATTAGATTAACAACGTTTGCAACTGGTTTTAACTTTCCTACATTTGTTTCAGTAAAACTGAATATTACTTTGCACAGTTGCTGTCACTATTTACTTCCCGTGTGTCAAATTTAGCGACGATAATGAGCTGCAGAAAGCTGACAGTCCTGCCTCGCTCAGCTTCCGTGTTCATTAAATACGGGTTCTCTGGGGCCAGTATTCCTCATTTAGTCGCGTGCCATCATTAGCCGCACAGGTGGGGACTGAGCCGTGTTAGACGGGGCCACCCCCGGCCAATCGACAGCTGCGCCGGCTAATTGAGCGGATAATAGCGGGGGTGGGTGGAGGTCAAGTCTGCGGGGGTGGCGACCTCTCTAGCAGCTGCCGCTGAGACTGGAGGGGAGGGGGAATGGGTGAAGGGGGGGAGGGGAGGGGAGGCCGAGTAGCCGCAAGGCGAGGCTATCTGTTACTGCTGAGGCGCCAGCTAAGTAACAGGGCCGGCCTAATGAACTTGTAGCGCTGTGGAGACCCACAGGGTTCAGTGATGGTTCCACTGGTGTTCCTCCAATAAGGTACATATAGCCGATTTGCTACCTACAACGGACAATGAAGCTGATTAATCAAACGTTACTGATTAAAGTTACCCCTATCCAGGAGTATTCACGACCTTTATATGTTTCAGAGAGATTGTCTGCAGTTGTAGAACTTGTCCATGAAGCCCATGACGATATATTAAAAAGTCATGTAAACATTAAATTACACGAAAAATATGAAAGCTTGATGTTGAGAAATCTTAATATGTAATTCATTAAATGAGCTTTGGACGCGGTAAAAACAAAACTTTGATATACACTCCTGGAAATGGAAAAAAGAACACATTGACACCGGTGTGTCAGACCCACCATACTTGCTCCGGACACTGCGAGAGGGCTGTACAAGCAATGATCACACGCACGGCACAGCGGACACACCGGGAACCGCGGTGTTGGCAGTCGAATGGCGCTAGCTGCGCAGCATTTGTGCACCGCCGCCGTCAGTGTCAGCCAGTTTGCCGTGGCATACGGAGCTCCATCGCAGTCTTTAACACTGGTAGCATGCCGCGACAGCGTGGACGTGAACCGTATGTGCAGTTGACGGACTTTGAGCGAGGGCGTATAGTGGGCATGCGGGAGGCCGGGTGGACGTACCGCCGAATTGCTCAACACGTGCGGCGTGAGGTCTCCACAGTACATCGATGTTGTCGCCAGTGGTCGGCGGAAGGTGCACGTGCCCGTCGACCTGGGACCGGACCGCAGCGACGCACGGATGCACGCCAAGACCGTAGGATCCTACGCAGTGCCGTAGGGGACCGCACCGCCACTTCCCAGCACATTACGGACACTGTTGCTCCTGGGGTATCGGCGAGGACCATTCGCAACCGTCTCCATGAAGCTGGGCTACGGTCCCGCACACCGTTAGGCCGTCTTCCGCTCACGCCCCAACATCGTGCAGCCCGCCTCCAGTGGTGTCGCGACAGGCGTGAATGGAGGGACGAATGGAGACGTGTCGTCTTCAGCGATGAGAGTCGCTTCTGCCTTGGTGCCAATGATGGTCGTATGCGTGTTTGGCGCCGTGCAGGTGAGCGCCACAATCAGGACTGCATACGACCGAGGCACACAGGGCCAACACCCGGCATCATGGTGTGGGGAGCGATCTCCTACACTGGCCGTACACCACTGGTGATCGTCGAGGGGACACTGAATAGTGCACGGTACATCCAAACCGTCATCGAACCCATCGTTCTACCATTCCTAGACCGGCAAGGGAACTTGCTGTTCCAACAGGACAATGCACGTCCGCATGTATCCCGTGCCACCCAACGTGCTCTAGAAGGTGTAAGTCAACTACCCTGGCCAGCAAGATCTCCGGATCTGTCCCCCATTGAGCATGTTTGGGACTGGATGAAGCGTCGTCTCACGCGGTCTGCACGTCCAGCACGAACGCTGGTCCAGCTGAGGCGTCAGGTGGAAATGGCATGGCAAGCCGTTCCACAGGACTACATCCAGTATCTCTATGATCGTCTCCATGGGAGAATAGCAGCCTGCATTGCTGCGAAAGGTGGATATACACTGTACTGGTGCCGACATTGTGCATGCTCTGTTGCCTGTGTCTATGTGCCTGTGGTTCTGTCAGTGTGATTATGTGATGTATCTGACCCCAGGAATGTGTCAATAAAGTTTCCCCTTCCTGGGACAATGAATTCACGGTGTTCTTATTTCAATTTCCAGGAGTGTATGTATAAGGGGCGTTCAAAAAGAAACGAGCCGGAGGCTTAATTACAGAAACCGGTACCTGTATGTTAGAAGTACTGATCCTGGCTGTAGAGACACTTGTCCCACTGTGACAAAAGGTGGTGAATGGCTGTCTCATAAAATTCCCGGGGTTGTGATGTTAACCAGTTCCTCACGTATAGCTGGACGTCGTCGTCCGAGGTGAATAGTTTGCTCCTCAGAGCCTTTTTAAGGGGAACAAAAATGGCGTAATCACAGGGAGAGAGGTCCGGACTGCATGGAGGCTGGCCGAGAACCTGAAATTTGAATTTCTGCAGGAGTGCCGCGATTGTGTTGGCTGTATGAGGCCTTTCACTGTCGCGGAGCAGAATGACCCCACAGGTGAGACTGCCCGGTCGTTTTGATTTGATGGCTTGGCGAAGGGTGGTCAAGCTTTGCGAGTAACGCTGGGCATCGACTGTTGTCCCGTTCTGCAGAAATTAATCAGTAGGGGGCCAGTTTTGGCCACCTTAGACAGCCTCTGAGGGCCAAGCTACCTCGGGCAGCGTCTTTCAGCTGTACGTGCGGAACTGGCTAACATCGCAACTTCGGGAATTTTATGAAACAGCCATTCACCGCCTTGTGTCACTGTGGGAAAAGTGCCTCAACAGCCAGGATCAATGCTGGTAACATACAGGTACTAGTTTCTTTAATTATGCCTCGGGCTCGTTTCTTTTTGAACGCCCTTTATATGATAAATGTGTAGTAGAAAGAAAATCAACAGAAAATAATGTGCAGTTGTGGTATCAGCAGCCTATTGAGTGCCCCATATGTTCTTAAAGCCGTAACAAGCTATCTTTGTTAACCACGAATGGGTTGGATGGCTGACGCTGGAGTTTCAAAAATGGCTCTGAGCACTATGGGACTTAACAGCTATGGTCATCAGTCCCCTAGAACTTAGAACTACTTAAACCTAACTAACCTAAGGACAGCACACAACACCCAGTCATCACGAGGCAGAGAAAATCCCTGACCCCGCCGGGAATCGAGCCCAGGAACCCGGGCGTGGGAAGCGAGAACGCTACCGCACGACCACGAGCTGCGGACACTGGAATTTCATCTGAATGCAGAGTCAGTTATGAAAACTATCCTTGTTAACGGTAGGTTAAGACGGTGTAAGCATGTGTCAACGTTACAGTGTAAAATAAGCACAAATGTTGCATCTACTTTGTTGGATAGCTTTCAGCATGACATTAGAATTCACGTCAGTCATCGCCATAATTTATGATGGCGGAAGAGAAGTGGAATAAGGATGGATTCAGTTAGTTCTATCGACTTCAGCGTACCTTTTATGGTCTTACACTAAATGAGAAACTATGGTTAAATTTCCTCGGCGCCCAAGTTAAGGAGGAGTAAACACGCCGAAAAGGTAATTATGAAACTCTGTCTCAGATATCTGCACATAGAAATAGTTCATATACCGATTAGTGGACCTTTCATGGTTTAATCACTTCACCGTATGTCGACAAACAACTTAACAACCGGGTTCAGTATTGGTATTTACTGTTATCAGGTTTCAAAAGATAGACAATTAGCGACGCCCAAAAGTTAAAGGGGTATCCACGACCATTGCAGGTTTCACAATAGTTATCTATAGGTGTCTACGTTATACTGAATGTCTATATAGAATGTACGCAGAATCTGAAGAAAAAGCTGACATACATAAAACGCCGAGTAGCTGGTAACTGCTTACAGATCGCTTACAGAAATCAGAAAATACAAGACAGTTGGAACTACAGGTAATTACTGTGAAACCTGCACAATGGCCATGAATATATATGAAATCATGAAGCCCAGCTTATTATTTGGACGTTTACCGGTTTCATGGAGGTCCAGCTCTAGACTGAAACTAGGTGTTAACAGTTTCTTATTATGAAGCACAGTGATCGTCTTTCTGTCAAAACTATTCCAAGTGCACACGTTCATTGGGAACACAAAGTATTTTACGATATGGAATAAGCTAGGAGAATATAAGAATTATTCAGCAGAATAGAATAATAATAATTTTGCGTGAAATACGTAACTGCACATGTCTGTGCCCTTTCTCACATTCTAATAATTCTGACAGTCGTTGAATAATAGATTTACTCTCAAATGGCGTTAGCACGTACTGTTGAAAATTCCTTTTTATTTAATTGCGGCTTAAACAACCACACTGCATTGTGTAAGAATGCCTACAGTATTGCTTTTCCTACCAGTCAAAGGCTGGTCATAAGCGCGTAGAGCTTGTCTCATCAGCCTGACCTAAGCGCAGCACTCGAAATCATGTCCTGAAGGTGAACAGTATGTGATTCCTCGAAATATTGTACAGATTCGAAAGTATGATCAGACAAAATGTACTAGACATTTAGCAGCAACAACTGACTCTAAAACTACTGAAAAGTGCAAAAAATATTGCTGTACAACTAGATAGAAAATTTATATTTCATCATAAAGATAAGTAGAGTCCGTTAGTAGATCGACAATAATCTTATTATGAAAACGTTATAAGTGTCTGCTATACTTTTCGCGGAACCTTATGTCTATCTTAATTTCACTTCCTTTACTAATAGGGATATTACTGGAAAGTAAATATGTTTTGTTGAGGAAAGCAATTAACTAGTACACACATCTGTAGATGAAAGTGATAATAATGAAATATTTTCCATAAATGAAACTTAAATTTCAATACATTCGACGGAGACACCGACGAAGCTGGATAAAGGGAACACAAGAGCAATACCCACAGTACAGGACAGAATGTGCCAAAGAATTCAGCATATATATATATATATATATATACACACACACACAACTGGAATTGACAGGAACATAACTTTAAACTAATGATGCAACACAGGTCAGTAAGATGAGCATTTCACAGTCTTAAATGTTTACAGTATGGAATTTATTACTGTGTAGAAGATTCTTAATGCCAAACAGTGAACTGAATATAAACTTCCTCTTTCATAAGAGGCGAATATAAGATCAATACCTCCAAGTCTAATTCTTCATGTCCATTTGAGAAGTATACTGCAGAACCTTCCTAACTACGTAACGCTAAAACCTAATACCGAAGCTATTGGGTAATAAAGAGTGTGTTGCCACACAGTTAAATGTTTAAACTACGTTTCATTTGTAAACTCCACAGGCACTAAAACAAATATTAACTTTAAGAAAATAAAACATGGATTAGCGTTGGATCTCAGGATAAAGAAATACCAACACTCATGAGAACTAATTCTGAAACTTTGCTTGGAATATTTTCCACATAGTAATGTCTCTCATATCTGTCTGAAGATAGAAGTGTTACCAGTTGGTAATGGAAATATCTTACATTTACGACAAATCGCTTCATAGAAGCATTTAATACCTCAGCATTAGATGTTGCTTTGTACATATGATGTTATTGACACTTTACTCATGAAATGTTTATGCGAATGAATTATGTTGTCCAGCATCAATGAGCGTGATCAAGACTTGATATTTTTATATCCGAACAGACTATTTCCAGATCGCACGCTACTGCACAGGCGTGTTGAAGCGGCTTTGCTGTCATAATCCGAAGGATACTTGTAAGAATAGTAGCAAAGCAACAACATAATATGAAACTCTTATTTTCCTTAGAGAGCAATTAATGTCAAAGCAATACAGATATATCACGTATACATTCACACGAACTGCATTATGAGCAAAAAGTTCCATCTCATTTTCAGTCGTATGACGGATAGTAAGTCTTTTTTTAGTATTCTTGTTTCCTCAATTAAGCCTCGAGTAACACTTTTTTTACAATATCAATGTTTACACAAAATATTTTTGCTTCCAAATGTAGTGTGCTACACAGTATCACCTGTGAGCCACAAATGCTGCTTTGGGGTTCGATCGGGAGAAGTGGCTAGACCAATCGTCGGGAAATGTTAGGAAGGTGAGCGCTTCTCCCAGACAGTTCATTTTCAATTTATTAGTTACTTCAGTATGTCACACATAAAACTGCAGACTGATTTCTAAATTCATTCACATAAAAAGTTATTATCCGTCGTCCTAGCACTTTGTGGAGATTTTGATTTAAGATTACTTCAAACCTTCCCTGTTCTGCTATAATACAGATTTCCAACTGACAACGGTCTGCTGCCACTCGTCATTCTTTCAGATTCTGAGACAGCAAGATGTCTATAAAATATGTCGAGAAATCGCAGCAAAAACCGTCGGACCCTATTGCGATGGAAAGATCACTTGAGGCAGTATTGTATGATAAAATGTCTTCGTGTTTTAGGAGAACTGTTTCATGTTACACGTGGTACTTTAAAAAGTAAGTGGTTAGTAAAACTTATGGGAAACTAATGGAATATGTTCAGCAAAGAAGAAAAATAAATCCTTGATAATGGGTTTGGAATGGAAAAGCGATTTTTGGAATGAGAAGTGACGATTTATGTTGTTCTGCATTCCAGTTGGCAGAGCGCGTGTTTTAACAATCGGTCGGAGCCGGCAGGGCAAAGCAGCTTATATTAGTCATAGGAAGACTACCTCATTTGGTAGAGGACAAGCTTTCAGCATGGTCAACTTGTTAGAGGAAATTGTCCAAATACTGGCTAGGGTCTACAAATGGGCGAACTGTTGCTTAAGGGCTTACAGGGGCTGAAGCCTAGTGGTAACCGTGGCAAACTGTTAGGGAGGGACGCAACGCGCGGATTAGGGCAGTTCATCGCCTGCAGCCGAAATCACTGGATACAGTGCTACAGAACGCGTCATTTTGCCATTTACAGTGCCCTGAAGCGTTTTGTAGCTACGTTTATTGAATTTTGTTTACCGTTAGATGTTACAGCAGTAACTTGTTACTGATATTCCATAGTTCATTTGGAATATATCGTTCATTGCATATCTTGGGAATGAGCTATTATCACTCCAATAGGTGTAATATGGGCTACACAACCGGATCTAAATATGAGCTAGCCCATAAATACACTTAATTTTGGTACACCTCATGGAAAACGGTAGATTTGTGATACTTAATGTTCCAGGGTACCAAGGAAAACGCCGAGGTATATTCTAAAGAATGAAAAAGTGCTGGAACAAAGAGACAAGGTGAAAGCTATTATAGCCGTCCGAAAAAAGCGTATGAAGACCCAGTACAACACTCCATATCGTAAATTATGAGCATGATATGACTCCACGTGTAGCAACTCGTAAAAAACTAGGAAGAAATCCCTGTTTGGGTGTTGAATACTTTCTTATCATGGAACAAAAATTCCACGGCTATTCTGAAGCAGATATGAGTTAGATGGAATTTAATATTGCAATCAGAAATGGTCAAAAACTCCTTTCATGTCAAATGACGCTGGCAGCGTCTAGCTCGATTCTTTTCTGAATCTCCACAAAAACTATTTACCATTTGCCAAACCTTGCGGAACATCGTTTGCAAGGGCAATATGCTTCAAAAAAGAGAACAGAAACCTTTTTTAACCTTTTGGAAGAAGCACACGAAAAGCAGAAATTCATTGCCGAAAAAGTATTCACCGTGGATTAAACAGGTCTGTCAGAGGTCCAGAGCAAGGTCCTATATGTCATAGGAAGTAAGGGTAATAAGCAAATAGCAGATTTAACCTCTGCAGAGAGAGGTTCTGTAGTGCCAGTTATTGCCTACCTGAGTGGAGTTCGGCACTTTTTTCGCTTCTGGTCGTTTTACCACGAGCGAACGTGCCACACGTTCTCGTGAACGTGGTTCGACAGGCCGGGTTCACCCATCTGTGTGCAAAGTAATCTGTTTTCAGAGTGACTTACTCTTGTGATTGCAAAAGTTGGGTACAAAGTAGAGTCACCATTTCTACTGATTTCAGATGGCAATTCTACTCACGCATATTGATATGGCTGGCGCAAACTATATCATGATCTCTCCTCATTCGGTCCATAAGCTTCAGCCTCTAGATGAGAAATTCATGGAACCACTGAAATTTTAATATAGTGAGGAAGTCACACAGTGGATTCAATCCTGCCATCGTCCTGTCACATCGAGCTGGTTGGAAACTCTTATCTCAATGTCCAGACTGGGGAGAATGTAGAGAACGGATTCAAAGCAGCTCAAATATTTCCTTTGCACAAAGGCATTTTTTCCGATTCTGATTTCATAGCTTCCAAAATTTAAGCAGAGAACACACACAGTTCTGCGACATCAAAACTTAACGACATCATTGCTAACGTTACTGCCTTATCACTATGTTCTATTTCGCTGCCGCTACTTCTCGTCTCTTCCAGGAACGTCAAATCAAGTGGGTCCATTCCAGATTGCTCCAGTTCCTGGCATTAGGAAATTTTCAACATGACGTCGTCGTAAACCTTCAAATTTGGGTCGTTACTGGAACACCACACCGTATCGAATTGGCTGTATCTTTAGAACAATCTGATGTCAGGTGGGTAAGAGAAAGTTAACTTCTGGCGACAGTTGAGACTGAAGGGAAAACAAACACTCCAGTAGCGAACATAAAGACAAAGGGAAGGTCTTGAAAAGTGAAACAACAATCCTCAGATTGGGAGGACGGTGGTGCAGCTCTAGAACGAGCTGTGCCTGACAAAAGTGACCTGGAAATACCTCTAGGAGAATATCCAGACGAGAAAGACGCAAGTTACATTTTTTGAGAGAGTCTTTTCTGAGGACCCAGGGCGAGAACTTTGCGTGAAGGGATTTGTGTGCAATATGTGGACGCACAACGAATGGGTGGGTGGTGAAACATCTGTGCATTTGCGACTTTCTCTAATAGGCAGTTAACTTTAAAAAAGATTGTTTTGTATTTTTCGGTATTATGAACCCCTAAGTAAATTACATTGTTTTGAATTCAACTCATTATGTGTGGAAGTTTGGCTTTCGCACTGCTGGTAAGGCTTTCTTAAAAGTAACGTCGATGCTGAACATAAAGGTATTTTTGTAGCTCTCTAAATGATTTGGCGGACAGGATGGGCAGCAATCTGCGGTTGTCTGCTGATGCTGCTGTGGTGTAAGGGGTTATGAATGCAGCTGTCACTAAATGTAGAGAAATGTAAGTTTTTTTTTGTGGGGTTTAAGGGCGCTCAACTGCTGAGGTCATTAGCGCCCAGTCACTGTTGTTAGAGCACATGGAATCTAGTAAAACTCAAGGGGAAGGGGGGGGGGGGGGGACACCAGAAGAACCTGACAAGGATGCAGATAAAATAAGTAAAAAGGTTAAATGTCTTTGGACAAGCCAGTTAAAGTTATAAAACGCAGAATACGAGCAGCTGCTCGAGCGTCATCAGCTAAAACATCTGGTAAAGTAGATGGCAGGGACAGGACAACACGAAATTGACTAAAACGGGGACACGACAATAAAACATGGCACACTGTTAATGCCTGACCACAAGGGCACTGCGGGGCTGGGTCACCGGAGAGCAGGTAGCGGTGGCTAAACCGGCAATGCCCAATCCGCAACCTGGTCAGAAGGACCTCCTCTCGCCGAGATGGTCGGGAGGAGGTTGTCCAAGCAGTTGGGAGCGGTTTGACTGTCCGGAGCTTGTTTCCTTGGAGGGATGACCAAGCATCCCACCACAACGACACAAGCCTCTTACACACATCCCCACGAACGTCAGATGACAGGACACAATGGGAGGCTGGCCGAGGCAGGAGGACTGCAGCCTTGGCTGCAGCATCCGCAGCCTCATTCCCAGGCACTCCTACATGTCCGGGAACCCACAGAAAGCTGACAGGAGAACCATTAGCAGCGAAAGAATGGAGGTACTGCTGTATCCGTTGAATCAAGGGATGGACCGGATAGGGAGCTCCAAGACTCTGAAGAGCACTGAGTGAGTCAGAGCAGAGTATGTACGATGAATGGCGGTGGCGGCGGGCATACTTAACGGCCTGATGGAGAGCAAAAAGCTCGGCCGTAAAGCTCGAACATTGGTCGAGGAGCCGGTATTTAAAGGTGGCGGCCCCGACGACAAAGGCACAGCCGACACCATCGTCAGTTTTAGAGCCATCGGTGTAAATAAAGGTGTGACCGGCAAGTCGAGCACGAAGTTCAACAAACCCTGAGCAATACACTGCAGCCGGAGTACCCTCCTTCGGGAGTGAGCTGAGGTCAAGATAAATATGAACCGGAGCCTGGAGCCACGGTGGTGTCGGGCTCTCACCCTCTCTGGAGGTGGTAAGGAGGGCAAAATCCAATTGTCGAAGGAGGCGATGGAAGCGGACTCCGGGGGGCAGCAGGGCAGAGACATACAACCCGTACTGACGGTCGAGAGAATCGGCGAAGAAGGACAGGTAAGCGGGGTGGTCGGGCATAGACAACAACCGGCAGGCATACCGACACAGCAGTACGTCGCGCCGGTAGGTCAAAGGTAACTCGGCAGCTTCAGCATAAAGACTCTCGACAGGACTAGTGTAGAAGGCTCCAGTCGCAAGACGTATCCCCCGATGGTGGATGGAGTTGAGCCGGCGTAAGAGGGATGGCCGAGCGGATGAGTAGACCAAGCTCCCATAATCCAGCTTCGATCGGACTATGGACCGATACAAGCGAAGCAGGACAGTGCGATCCGCTCCCCAAGATGAACCGCTAAGAACTCTGAGGACAGTAAGGGAACGTGTAAAACAGGCCGCCAAATAAGAGACATGTGGAGACCAACACAGTTTCCTGTCCAACGTGAGCCCTAGAAACTTAGTTGTTTCCACGAATGGGAGAACAACGGGACCGAGATGTAAGGATGGCGGAAGGAACGCTTTATATCGCCAAATGTTGATACAAACCGTCTTCTCTTCAAAGAACCGGAAGCAATTGGCCACGCTCCATGAGTAGAGGCTGTCTAGACAACGCTGAAGGCAGCGCTCGAGGAGGCATGTTCCCTGGCCACTGCAGTAGATCGCGAAGTCATCGACAAAGAGAGAGCCTGAGACATTAGGTGGAATGCAATCCATAATTGGATTGATCGCGATGGCAAAATAGGGCTACGCTCAAGACGGAGCACTGAGGCACTCCGTTCTCCTGGAGGAAGACGTCGGACAATACGGAACCCACACATACCCTAAACTTTCGATCCGTTAAAAAGGAATCAATAAAAAGGGGCAGGCGACCGCGTAGGCCCCACCCGTGCATAGTGCGGAGGATACCTCCTCTCCAACAGGTATCATAAGCCTTCTCCAAGTCGAAGAACACAGCTATCGTTTGGCGCCTTCGCAAAAAGTTGTTCATGATGAATGTCGACAAGGTCACAAGGTGGTCAACAGCGGAGCGACGACGACGAAAGCCGCATTGGACATTAGTAAGTAGCCATCGAGATTCAAGAATCCAGACTAACCGAGCATTAACCATGCGCTCCATCACCTTACAGACACAACTTGTAAGAGAAATGGGGCGGTAACTAGAAGGAAGGTGTCTATCCTTCCCAGGTTTGGGTATAGGAACAACGACGGCATCACGCCAACACATGGGGACCTGACCTTCGGTCCAGACGTGATTGTAGGTACGAAGAAGGAAGCTTTTGCCCGCCGGAGAAAGGTGTGCCAGCATCTGAACGTGAATGGCATCTGGCCCCAGAGCAGAGGACCGGGACAGTGCAAGCGCACGTTCGAGTTCCCGCATAGTAAAGGGGGCATTATAAGTTTCCAGATTCAGCGAGTGGAAGGAAGGTCGCCAAGCCTCTTCTGCCTCTTTCCTGGGAAGGAAGGCAGGGTGGTAACGGGCGGAGCTTGAAAACTCCGCGAAAAAGCGGCCAAAGGCGTTGGAGACAGCCACAGGATCAACAAGGACCTCATTACCTGAGGTCAGGCCAGGTACCCAGGAGTGGGCCTCAATGCCCGACAGCCGGCGCAGGCCACCCCAAACGACGGAAGAGGGAGCAGAACTGTTAAAGGAGCTGGTGAAAGAGGCCCAACAAGCTTTTTTGCGTTCTTTGATGACTCTACGGCATTGCGCTCGGAGTCTTTTGTATTCAATACAATTCGCCAACGTAGGATGGCGGCGAAAGGTGCGTAAAGCACGTCGTCGAGCACAGATGGCGTCCCTACAAGCCTCGTTCTACCAGGGGACGGAAACGCGAAGTGAAGAAGAGGTAGTCCGATGAATGGAACGTTCGGCAGCATTGATGATAACAGCCGTGAGGTATTCGACCTGACTGTCACAACTGGGAAAATCGTGGTCCGGAAAGGTCGCCAGGGAGGAGTAAAGTCCCCAGTCAGCTTTCGGTATGTTTCAGCTCGAAGGACGTGGGGATGGGGTGTGGTGCAGGAGACGAACGACACAGGGGAAGTGGTCGCTCGAATAGGTGTCAGAAAGGACATACCACTCGAACCGATTGGCAAGAGTGGTAGAACAGATTGAGAGGTCCAAGTGGGAGTAGGTATGAGTAGAGTCCGAGAGGAAAGTCGGGGCGCCGGTATTGAGGCAGACAAGATGGAGATGGTTGAAGACATCCGCCAAGAGTGAGCCTCTTTGACAGGATGCAGGAGAGCCCCAAAGGGGATGATGGGCATTGAAGTCGCCAAACAATAAAAACGGCGTGGGAAGCTGAACGATCAGGTGCATCATGTCAGCCTGACTAACAGCAGATGACTGTGGAGTGTAGATGGTACAAACTGAAAAAGTAAAAGCAGAAAGAGTAATGCGGACAGCTATTGCTTGGAGTGGGGTGGTCAATGGGATGGGATGGTAATAGACATCGTCCCGAACGAGCAACATGACCCCACCATGAGCTGGGATACCGTCCACAGGGGTGAGGTCATACCGCTCCGAGGTATAGTGGGTAAAGGCAATACGGTCAGTCGGGCGCAACTTGGTTTCCTGGAGACCAAGGACGAGAGGACAGTGCAGGCAGAGCAGCAGTTGTAATTCTTCCCGATTAGATCGAATACCTCTTATGTTCCAATGAAACAACGCCATCGCTAGTCAAAAAGTTGGGGGAACGAGACGGGGAAGAGCTGGTCACATCGACAGCCGCGGAGGGCCAGGTTGCGAGGGATCAACGCTACAACCGACGGGAGGCGGATCTGGTTCCATCGACTCATCGCCAGCTGCGGCCGCTGTCCCTGGTTGTGTAGGAGGGGCAGCATCATTTACCGACGAGAGGCCAGCTGAGCGCCTGGCAGCAGAGCGAAACTGAGGACGGCCGGGAGCAGCGACTCACGGATGGAGTGTCAGACGAAATGCGCCGGGGTGGAGAGGGGGATAGAGACTTCTTTGAGGCCTTCTTGGAAGGCCGAGGAGGCACAGGGATGGCAGGCTGGACCCAGAGAAGGTCCTCACGCGCGGGGTCCGTTTTGGAACGCCGGACCTCAGAAGCTGGGGTCCGGAACGTTTCCCCGATGGACTCCTGAGAAGAGGATCGCTTCTCAGGTGGTGGGGGGAGAGGAGGGTGGCCCCTGGGGCAGAGGGGGCGGGGGAGGAGGATTTGGACGGGAGGGATTTGGGAGGCGGGGGCAGAGCCCCCTGATGGGCAGAGGAGGGACATGATAGGGGTGAGGATACCGCGGAAGGAGTGGACACAACTGAGGCAAACGAAGTGGTCAACGGCACAGGATGGAGGCGGTCATACTTCTTCCTGGCCTCAGAATAAGAGATCCATAGCTTTGAGTTCCTGTATCTTCTTCTCCTTCTGATATGCAGGGCAGTCTGAGGATCTAGGCGAGTGGAGGCCAGGGCAATTAATGCACCGAGGTGGTGGGGTGCATGTATGTTCCTCACAAAGAGGACGTCCGCAATCGCCACAAAGGGGCTCAGCCTCACACCATGACGACATGTGCCCAAAGCGCAGACACCGAAAACAGCGCATAGGAGGCGGGACGTAAGGTCGCACGTCGCACCGGTAGCACATCACCTTTACCTTCTCCGGGAGAACATCCCTCGAAGGCGAGGATAAAGGCCCCGGTGTCGATGCAACGGTCTTTGGGGCCGCGCTGGACTCGCCGGACGAAATGCACGCCTCGGCGCTCCAGGTTGGCCCTGAGCTCCTCATCAGATTGTAGCAGGAGGTCACGATGAAAAATAACCCCCTCCGTCCGATTTAGTGCCAGATGCGGGACAATGGACACTGGGATGTCCCCTAGGCGGTCGCACGCCTGGAGCGCTGCCGACTGTGTGGCGGAGGTGGTCTTGATAAGAACGGACCCTGAACGCATCTTGCTGAGAGCCTCAATTTCCCCGAAGATGTCCTCAATGTGCTGAACAAAGAACATGGGCTTGGAGGTGGCGAACGTCCCCCATCGGTTCGAGAACAGACCAAATAGCGGGGGGAAGTACTTCGCCCCAAGCCGGCGGGCATGTCCCTCCTCCCAGGGAGTGGCCAAGGGGGAGAGGGCAGGAGAACCAGAACTAGAAACTGTACCTTTTCTTTTGAAAGACTCGGCCGCAGAGCGACCTTATACGTGTTGTCGTTTCATCTGCGAAACGTCCGCCCCGATACCACCCACTCTGACCAGGGGCTCTCCCCACGGGCGCCACCCAGCCTCAGCAAGGGCCACCTGGCAGGATGACCGTTGCCGGGAGTCCTGATGCCCCAAGGAGACGGGCATCTACTCCTTGGCCAACGTGGGGAGGGTGCAGCTCAGGTATCGGCAGTATGATCCCTGTGTTGTCAGGGGGCTACAACCTAGAGGGTACATGACGACCCCACCACAACGGGCTGGCTACCGTGCTGGATTTCTGGTGCCATGGAAAGTCCATCATGATCGCTGGTGCAGATGGGGACGCAGTATGGGCGTAACTTGTACAACCCATCAGGCGTTTAGGCCCAATTGGAGGAATAGCGGGCATGGTTACAACGCCGGTACAATGCTGAGTGCCAAGGTCTTAGTGCACTTAGGACCAGTGGTACACCACGTAAGGTGTGTCCTTCCCCAAAAGGCTTGTACTTCTGTAGAATTTTGAAAAATGGAGGTCAAACCCCAAGGGGGACCATCACATGGAAGGCCGAAACGGTTGAAACTCCTTTTAGTCGCCTCTTACGACAGGCAGGAATATCTCGGGCCTATTCTTATCCCGGACCCCCAGGGGGGAGAAATGTAAGTTAATAGGTATGAGTGGGAAAAACAACCACGTAATATTCTGATACAGCATTAGTTGTGTCCTGATTGACAGTCATGTCTTAAATATCCTGGCGTTACCAAGCGATATGAAATGGAATTAACTTATCAGGATTGTGATAGGGAATGCAAATGGTCGACTTCGATTTACTGGAAGACTTCTGCGAAAGTGTGATTCATCTTTATAGGAGCCGCACGTAGGACGGTCGTGCGACCTGTTCTTGAGTACTGCTCGAGTGTTTGGGATCCGTATCAGGTCAGATTAAAGGAAGACACCTATGCAATTCAGAGGAGGTCTGCTAGATATGTTACATGCTCTGCTAGATCTGTTACTGGTAGTTCCGCAGATGCTTAGGGAACTCAAATGGGAATCCGTGGAGGGAAGGTGATGTTCTTTTCTAGGAATACTATTTAGAAAATTTAGAGAAGTGGCATTTGAAGCTCATAGAACGATTTTGTTGGCCGCACGGGATTAGACGAACGGTCTGAGGCACTGCAGTCATGGGCTGTGCGGCTGGTCCCGGCGGAGGTTCGAGTCCTCCGTCGGGCATGGGTGTGTGGTTGTCCTTAGGATAATTTAGGTTGAGTAGTGTGTAAGCTTATGGACTGATGACCTTAGCAGTTAAGTCCCATAAGATTTCACACACATTTGAACATTTTTCGATTCTGTTGCCTCTAGCATACTAGTGCTTAAGGACCTCGAGAAAATGGTGCTCATACGGAGCCATATAGACAGTTTTTCCTTCGTCTTTTTTGGAAGTCGAATTGAACAGGAAATAAGTAGCGGTGCCGAGTACCCTCCGCCATCCGCTGCGAGGAGTACCGATGAAGGTTTAGATGTTTTATATAATTTTTGATTTGGACACTACTAAGATAAACGACAATTTCTTTTGCGGTCCTCGATAGTTGAACTTTTCTACAACCTTTACTTTTAACCTCAGTGTTAGAGAGAGAACATGTTTTAGAATACTCTTCAAGTGTATTGTATCTGAAGTGTTCAACAAGCTTGGCAGGATATCCTTTAATGAAACTGTTAGCCCCTGCCTGAACCATCTCCTCTATACATTTTTACTTGTAAATATTCTGTGCGATAACTTATAATAAGTTGATTCAAAATATGTAGGCGACAAGCTTGTACCGCTAACCGTGGTTTGGTGTAAATTCAAATTGCTTCAGAGTGACCACTTTACCGTCGGCCCCCAGCAGCTGAGTGGTCAGCGCAATACATTGTCACTCTTAACGGCCCGGGTTCGATTCCCGGCTGGGTCGGAGATTTTCCCCACACAGGGACTGGTTGTTGTGTTGTCCTAATCGCCGTCATTTCATCCCCATCGATGGGCAAGTCGCCGAAGTGGCGTCAAATCTAAAGACCTGCACCCGGTGAATGGTCTACCCGACGGGAGGCCCTAGTCACACGACATTCATTCAACCACTTTATCCAACCTTCCCTTACTCAAATGTACTTATAGAATATGTTTTGGTGGCCTACGACGATGGGAACTTCTCAGGCACTCTAAGATGCAGATAACGCTGGCCACACATGTGGAGGCGTTGCCTGCTGGGTAGGCGTTCATTGGCCGGCTGCGCAGTGGTGCAGCGTTAGGAGCAGGCCTATCCTGGCAGCGGGTCGATTACTCGCAGTGATGAATGCTCCAGTGCGAAGCACAAATAGCCCCGCCACTTGCTCAGGGCTAGAGTGGGAAGAAGAGGCGCGGAAAAAATGTGCTCGCGCGAGCGGTCCGACGCGGGCCCGGCTCGTGAGTAGACTGGGTCTGTGCTCCCCACACCCTGTCCGACCACCATCTCGCCACCCCCGCAGCCCCCACCACCAGCCCACCCACGACCACGATCCTCCTACCGCTCCTTCCTTGTCGCGAAACGCGAGCTTCGCCGTCTTTTGTGCCACCATAAATGAACAGTACCCCAAATTAAATTTCCCCTAGACCAGCTACTCCTTCCACGGAAATTACGAGATCAGGATCCTTCCGAGTTTCTTCTCTGTTTCTCCGCAAACAGCGGACGATTCGCTGAAGCCAGTCGCTTAGTACTCTGTTCCATTCTGTTGGTAACAACGGGCTGGAAATGGGATCAGCGACGCTCTCTGTTTCCAAATGCTGATGTCGCCCGTTTGCGATCTGGAATTTCATTCAGTACTGTTAGGAACTGCAGGGAGCAGTGGAGTTAATTTCCCTACTGTAATATTTTCTCGCGGTACCGTGGCCTGGCGGGCATTGTATTTTTGAGTTACTAGGCGAAAAAAGCAATTTTTTCTTGCTGGGTGAACTTCGAACGTTCCCTCGCGCAAATACTGCTCGATGCAATCTATATGCATGGTGTGGGGCCCGAGTATTAAACTGCAGCCGATGCAACGTTGTAGACAATACATACACCCTGTTATAATGCAACGACTGGAGAATACGATCCCATACCTCTGGAACAGTAGCTTAACCAAATATTTCGTAACACCATTTGGAACCTCAATATTGTTTATGAGAGACATTTTTCTCTCACCAGGCATATAAAAAAAAATATATCGGATGGTTCAGTTTCTTTTTCCTGTTTACATTCAATGGAATTTACATCCAGTGCAAAACTCATTGTTTATTTTCACTTTTAAAGGGCAGTTTAATGTTAACGAAGACATGATTAATAATGGTATTATTTCTTTAAGCAGACGCAATTTATAATAAAGCAAATGAAGAGAAGCTGATTACAATTACTCCATAGGCAGACCCCATCTATACCTCCGTTTTACATGGAATGAAACAGTATCCGTTGTAACAGTTTTGGTTCAAGCTGTCAAACAACTACAGCAGTTCATGTGAGATGTTACATAAATATTGATCATTTTGACTATGGAGAGCCGTGTTCTCTGTACATCCCGCCGACCACGTATTTTCACGTCAATTTTTTTTACTTTATATGTCTAGTTCCGTAGGACCAAACAGAGGAGAAAATCATCACCACCAATCGAGTCAGAACATTAATTTACACGAATTACTATATTAATTAATTTACGCAAATCGACAAGCTGCTCAGTATATACTAGCGTAATCAACAATATAACACAGGAATATGCCTAACTTTTTCCATAAACTCTCCAGCAGAATAGGAATCAGTCACGAGAAAATTCTCCACTTTAGAATTGAAAGTACGTTGATTATTGTTAAGATTTTTAATACTTGTGCTAGCTTACTGAAAATATATGCAGCAGAATACCGAACGCCTTTCTACACAACAGTCAAGGAGGTGACGTCCAAATATAGGGTGCATTTCTGCATGTTATTAAGAGACTGAAAGCTGATAATTCATGAGAATGAGTTCACATTATTAAAAACAAACGACTTTAAATAAAATACATAATGAGAGGCTATGGCGCATACTGTTAGAACTGCCCGTTTCTGGGCCAGTGTACAATTTATGAGAGCGAAGCGTTAATACCTAAAATAATTCCATGTGGTATAGCCGATTCTAAATTCTCAAACCAGACTAATTCTAATGGTGGACTATCACTTACTGCAGCTGCTGCTCTTACGTTAAATATAGAAGTATCCAGTTTTCGAACAAGACCATCAACATGGTCTTCCGTTGACGGTTTTTCCATCTATCTGAACACCTAAATATTCGGATTTTTCCGATTCACTAATAATAGACGGATTTTATACACACTAAATGTTAGTCTCAAGTGAACTGTGTGGTAGATATTACACAAACAGCCTTACTGTGATTTAGCATCAGTTTTATTTCTACAGGCCATAAACGTATGCCTTAAGTGCACTGTTTGATACATTGCCTACATTCCATTCAACATGCGTCACTACCAAACTAGAGTAATCAGCAAACAGAAATATTGTAGAATCACCTTTCATATCATAAGACTTATCATTTATGTGTAAGAAACAGTAGTGGTCCTAGCACAAACCCTTCAGACACTCCCTATTTAATCGTGCCTCAGTCTGACTCCACATCATAGCCGTTCTCATTAGTGTGGAGGAAGACCTTAAGGTATGAGAGAACGCAATTACAAGGTCCCCATCTTATTTCACAATGGTCCAGCTTCTAGAGTAGCATCTTGCGACCAACACAGCACAACGCCTAAGTTAAATCAAAGAAGAGGCCTAGAGTTCGCAACTTTGTTAAATGAGTCCAGTGCCTCGCAGAGAAAAGAGTCTGTAGCATATTCAGTAGTTGAATCACCTAAAACCAAACAGCACGCTTGACAGAGAATTACATGAACAGAAATGCTCTCTTAATCCTAATATAAAGCACTTTTTAAGTAATTTTAGCAAACACCGATGGGATAGAAATAGATCTACATCATCCTTTTCTCCGTTTCTTTAAACCTATTTCACTACCGACTACGTTAATCGTTCAGGAGACAGACCAATTCCTAAAAGAAAAATTACGAATGTGGCTAAGTACTAGACTAGTATGTACACTACAGTACTTCAGTATTCTGCTAGATACTTCATAATATCCATGGAGTCCTTTGGCTTCAGCGACTGTATCACAGAGATGCATTTCACACAGGTCTCGGAAAGAAATTTTAAACGTTTTCTCTTTCACTTGTTTTCAATTCCCAACGAATGCAGAAGCCCACAACAGTCACGATGGTGGTGCGTGCAGATGGTCACTTTACATCACAGAGGAATATGCTCCTATTAGCAGAGCTTCTCTTATGACTTAAGTCACCATTAATTTCCCTAATTTTTATCACGATATCATGTAATATACATTTAGTGGTACATAAGCTCTGTGTCACAACTCACATTGTGTGTACTACGGTTAACCATTTACAAATCGATTATCATTCATCACCTCACAGTTGGATATGAGCAAAACTGTGTATTTACATCAAGCTTCTTTTTTATTAACTACTGAAAGATATAGAAAGTCTTGAAAACATCCAGGCTAGATTGTGTAGTTTCTAATCTCCCTTTGTGAAATCTGTTATTGTAGATGCCAAATGCATTCTAAATCACGAACCTGAGATATCTAACAGACTTCAACAAGCAGACTACAGACACAAACGTACTATCAACAAGAAGGAAAATACATACAGAGTAATTGTAAAAAACTTTGGAATTACTCCTAAGTATCAACACGTTATTTGTTGCCAATATTCGACAAATTAATCACTTTTTGGTGCTAATTGTTGTTATCTTATCTTAGACCAGAGTGGAGAGTAGAATATGACTTAGCAGATATGAAATACAGGCTGAATTACAAAAAAATTAAAGAGAAAAATATTCAAAACTACGATAGGTCCAAAAGTTAAATTTAGAACTTAGTGTGAGCTATCTAATGTTTCCAGAGGCCTGTGACACCGGATGTTTCCCCACAGGTCACGCATTTACTGTAAACTGTGGACGGGTCAACAGAAACCTCCGATCTTACTCGTCGGCTTTGACCCGTGACGTAAGCGTGTTGTGGTGTGTGACGTCATTACGGCGCGGAGTTTGGTTTGTGATTGTGGCGTGTTTTTAGATGTCGTGGGGGTGTTTGTCGTGCCCTCTGGTGGTGTGTTCATGGTTTACGTTTGTTTGGTTTTTTTTGGGTCAGTTTGCTGTTGCTCAGTGGTGAGTGCTGTGTTCGTGGTTTTGAAGCGGAATTTGTATTAGTGAGTTAACGGTTTTGTGTGATGGTTAATGTAATGGTAATTGCTGTACGTCGGGTGAGTTTGTTATTGAGTGTATTCGGTTTGATTTTTGTATTGGTGGATGGGATCGGGAGATTCTGTTGAGCTATATAGGTCAAGGGAAGTGTTCGATCCTAATTTATGGGATCGGGAGCTGTGGTAGATGTATGTAGGTTTAAGGGAAGTGTTTTTCGAGTTTTGTATCGGGGGATGTGATCGGGAGGTTCTGTTGAGCTATATAGGTCAAGGGAAGTGTTCGATCCTAATTTATGGGATCGGGAGTTACTGTAGATCAATGTAGGTCAAGGGAAGTGTCTGATTCTGGATAAGAATGTGTTTTTTGGTATTTGGTCAGTTTCGTGATGTTGATTTTTTTCGTCGTTTTGCGTGGTTTTGTATGGCGGTCGGTGGCTACATTTGTGTATATTTAGTTTCTCCCCACCCAAAAACCCCCAATTTCCCACGCTTGTCCCGTTAGAGTCATTAGGCTTTTTGTGAAACCTGTGTATTTCAGTGTTTATGATACGTATGCGATGTTTTTATTTCCGCCATATTGGAATTGTCGTTTATGGTCGTTTCCGCCATATTTGTGACGTCATGGGTCAAAGCCGACGGGTAAGATCGGACGCTTCTGTATTTCCCTGTGGACGAATGGATTGCTGAGGCGTAGCTGGTTCCCAATATTGTCCTAAATGTGTGCCATCGGGTTTAACCAGACGAATTTGATGGCCAAGACATCAACGTGATTTCACTGTCATGTTTATCTAACTATCGTAGCGCCGATCTGACTGTCAGAGGGGCAGTTATTTTTCAGGAAGACCGTCGGGGAAGACATCAACCATGAAGAGATGCAGGTGGCTCATAATTTTCACGTAGGCTGTAGTGAGTGCAGTGCACAAGGGGTTGCATCTTTGGCTACTCAGTAAAACTCCCTGCGTCTAGGGTTCGAATGCTGCACTGCTGAAATTCTATATATAATTCATCAGCAATGGCAGCAGAAGACTTCCGGCCTAAGAAATCAGCTCCGTTCGAGCAACAGCCTTACTGAAGAAGGCGGAGGAGCGGACACAGATCGAATGATGCCTCTCTTTTACTAATGCAAGGTACCGTTAGGATCAGCTTCGCGAAATCTCTCTCTTCTGATTTCCTAAATTCCAAGAATGACTATACAAGGAGAACCTATATTTGCCTGCGTCGAAGAAGTATTGAACACAAAATATCTTGAAACTTCCTGGCAGATTAAAACTGTTTGCCGGACCGAGACTCGAACTCTGAACCTTTGCCTTTCGCGGGCAAGTGCTTTACTAACTAAGCTACCCAAGCACGACTCACGCCCCGTCATCACAGCTTTACTTCTGCCAGTACCTCGTCTCCTACCTTCCTAACGTTACAGAAGCTCTCCTGCGAACCTTGCAGAACTAGCACTCCTGAAAGAAAGGATCCTTTCTTTCAGGAGTGCTAGTTCTGCAAGGTTCGCAGGAGAGCTTCTGTAACGCTTGGAAGGTAGGAGACGAGGTACTGGCAGAAGTAAAGCTGTGAGGACGGGGCGTGAGTCGTGCTTGGGTAGCTCAGTTGGACAGCCGGCACGGTATCTCAGCGTGTTCGGTCAGAGGGTTAGTTGCCCTCTGTAATAAAGAAACTGAGTTAATGGATCAACGACGAACTGAAACGTGTGTCTTGCGACGTCCGCCCCGAGCATATACAACGAACAAAAAGGAACAAAATGACATCAACTAAAAATAAAAGTTAGTAGAGCACTCGCCCACGAGAGGCAAAGGTCCCGAGTTCGAGTCTCGGTCCGGCACACAGTTTTAATCTGCCAGGAAGTTTCGTATCAGCGCACACTCCGCTGCAGAGTGAATGTCTCATTCTGGCACAAAATTTCTTATTATTGACTCAAATTTATTTAAATATTAACTAAACTGATAAATGGACGCCATCTCACAGATCATTTGACGATCTAATAAAATACGAATCCATATATTGGTTATACAATAATCATGACAAAATTCATTGAAACAGTATGAAGGGGAGGTGCAAACCTAGTATTTTAAGGATTCCGACTAGTAAGCGGAATGACGCTGTGAGATGTAGCAACGAATTTAACAATAATTAAAATTTATTTCCTCATTAAAAATAGCACACACACAGATGTTAAGTTAAAATACAGTTAATTGGAATGCTGGCACCTGAATCTCGACGTATGGTAAGTTATACAAAGCAACACTTAACCGGCACTTGTCGTGGCAAGTCTGCTAAATTACTGTGTACAGTGTATTAGGAGCAAATATACCACGTTCACACAGATCACTCACACGACAAAAGATATAATTTAGAAGAAACTTTGTCTACTCCACATGAAGATCAATAGATCAGAGCGCGACTGGCTTCAGGGAACCAAGCACACAAATGGCTCTGGGTACTATGGGACTTAACTTCTGAGGTAATCAGTCCCCTAGAAGTTAGAACTACTTAAACCTAACTAACCTAAGGATATCACACACACCCGAGGCAGGATTCGAACCTGCGACCGCAGCGGTCGCGCGGTTCTAGACTGTAGCGCCTAGAACCGCTCGGCCACCCCGGCCGGCACCAAGCCCATTTCCTAAATTCCCCACCACTCAGTAGTTTTGTAAATGAATTTACCAAACATGATCATATCTACTCCCCGATGAAAATGAGGATTCAATTTGAACACGGAATGTGTGTACGTGGAATTTGAGCCTCACGGTTAACAAATAAACGCACGTTGTGCAGTAGTACTGAATGTACTGTCCTCTGTTACAAAAATGTTGAAATTAAGTTACTATTGCGAACAACATGTTTCAGTGCACATATTTACATAAAAAGGAAATTAACTGGTGTTCACTGTGCAGGAAATTAAATCAAAACTGTTACTCAAAACCCAATACTAAAATACAACTCCGCACTGCCCACAATGTTGAAACACTGAAATTACGTAGCAGCACTATGTAACACATACTGTTCAGTGGCCTGTTAAAAATCTGAATCACAAAGAAAACGCTTAGAATTTGGGCAATGGAAAGGTGAAATGAGAAATGAAAAAACCAACAAAATATGAAAAGAATCTCCCCTGAAAAATTACGGCATAATCAGGACCAACATCACAGCATGAAGAAATCGCGCCAGCCAAAATAAAACAAAACTACTGGGATAAAGACTGGTATGACTAACTCATATTAAAAAAAAGCTTCTTAATTGAAATTAAAATACTAATCGGTTCATTATAATGACAATGCTGTACCTTAGACTCTTATTTCACAACAACATAGTACTCACAAAAAACCAAAATCTTAATTTCTTTGCAAAAGTCTTACAAGTCAATGCTTCAATATTATGCAAACCGAAATGAATTAAACTGTAATCATCTAAACTGAGGTGGGAAGCTGGACTGTTCTGTCGGAGGAATCACTAACATTATCAGTACTCGCCAGTAAAAATTGTTACCTTTAAAACATGTCGATAATGAAAGTCCATTCTCTCTGTTCCGTAAACGCTGGGTTCGTAAATCTTTTCATCATATTAACAGTTCCTAACAATTTTCTTCAGCAAAATCCTCCTGCAATATACACTACACTGATAATTCTGCCTGTTTATTCCATGTCCAACACTTGACTGCTCTGGGCTCTACAACTGAGCCAAAGATACACAACTTCAGAGATACTACTGTCATAAGTCGATTATTCCACCGAAGTCACATGCGACTGCTTTGCTCTCGTAATACGAAATTTTCACTCATTCTGAAACTATCAGCAAAAAAAAAGTCCAGTCCCTCTATATAGGTAGCTTATCACCTGGAACAGAGCGACATTTCGTTTAACATTGCGGTGCGGCATTTTCCGGTAGACGCATGTCTCCTCAGTTCTGCAGAATCGTGCTGTCAGCGCTGTTGAACTTCCCTATATGTTCGTGGTATGAAGGACGTTCACAGGTCCAACGATTGTTTGCTCGAAGCAGGCAGCCTAGCGATCTGTCGTCGGACCCCTTTAAAATGAATGGGAATGACGAAAGAGGGGAATTAGAATTCTCAATTCGAGTAAGTGACATTTAGCGCATATTTGTTATGAAACGACGTTGCAGTACCAACCAGAGAGAATTTAAAGATTTAGTTGGCAACGAAAAAGAAAAGAATTATAAAGCTTAACAGATAGGTTTCATTATTTTGTACCCCAAACAGCACTTTGTGCTAAATTAGTAGACCTGGTGCATGTGAAGAAACTGGCGGTGCAAATAGTATAATTTTTGAAGTCACACACATTATTCCATTGTCAATTGCAACAGTTTTCAGTGGAACTGATCGAAGAGTGTGGAGACATATGTCGCTGCAAAGCACTATGGTTAAGTCAAGGGGCATGCGTTGAACGATTTTTCGATTTACAACTCTTTACCACTCGCTACTTTTGAATTTGTGAAGAAACATGGACTGCCAGAACGAAAATTAGAACATCCGGAATGGAATTCGGACTTCGCGTTTTAAGTGATCTTAACTGCACATTGCAAGGTAACTTTTTTCTGATTCGATGGGGACGCGTGTCAAAAGAAAACCGCTTTGTAGAAGGTGCACATTCCGTCAAAAACAGTCCAGTTCCCTAAGCTCACTGGTGATAAGGGAAATGCGAGGTTTGAAGAATTCATTATGGGCTTGCAAGTATTACAACGATAGTTCTTTAAAGACTTTGAGGACACTGTCAGTCTAACATCTGTTTCTAAGCTGTTTTCAACACCATTTGCTGTTTCAGTTTAAAGCGCCCCTGTGCAAGTGCAGATGTAACTCATTGACCTGCAAGGTAATTCCAGTAATGGCAAATCTTTTTACGTTAAAACTGTTCAGTACGTCTACATTGCATCCTCAGGTAGACTTTCCACGTCTCCATAATGACGCTACAAAAGTTCTACAATATTTCGGTCGAACATAGTTTTTTGTAAGACCCTTCTTAGGTTCTTAAACTAAGTAAATCACCTTCACGTGGCAACTTGAGCGTGATAGGCTGTGAAATTGTCTGCGTATCTCTGTGTGCCAGCGGTTTGTACCAGACAAAAATTATATATGTCTTCAGCACGGCAAAAGTAATTAAATAATGCTAACAATTTATTTTGTTTGTGACCTATGTTGTTGAGAAATGTGAAGTATAAAACCAAGTCGTATGAAGTGCGACTGCACTGCCCTATAAATGCGGCGCGTTCGCAGTTTTCCCCTCTTTCCCGTCCTAGTGCTCAGACAGCGAAGCATGGCGGAGGTGGGAAGGAAGTGTGAAGCGAGGCTGAGAGGAGTGGCACTCATGCCCAGGCAGAACCCGTGAGCCGAAATCTTGCTGTCCCTGTTTAAGAGAATCGTCAGAAGAACCATTGTGGATGGAAACTGAAGCTGAGGTACTAAGAAGAGATGAAACACATTTGTAGTTCGCTAAAACTGGATACTTAAATAATGAATAGCACAGTTGGCGGTTCCGTTGAAGAGGAGTGGATATCTATAAAAAGGGGAATCACAGTCGTTCGACACAAAAATATAGTTACAAGGAAGGCAACTGCGAAGAAATCTTGTATAACAGAAGAAATACTTCAACTGATTGTCGAAAGAATGAAGTGCAAAATTCTTCATGGAAGTACAGGAATACACTAATATAATCCCTTAGGAAATAAATAAATAGGAAGTTCAGGACAGCCAAAGTGAAATCGCTGCAAGATTTATGCTAAGAAGTCTAAAAGGAAATGCTCATCTTAAGAACTAACTCAACGTATAGAAAAGTCAAAACAACCAGTAAAGAAACCAAAACTGAGGGTGCTAATAATAAGAGTTCAATGTCAATATCATTGCTAAGCCAAGAGGAGTGAAATGACAGGTATAAAGAGTACAGTGAAGGCCTCTAGGAGGAGGAGTAGTTCTTGATGACGGGACTGAAGAAGAAACTGGAGTCGATTTGGATGATTTGTGGGGTCCAATATTACAGTCAGAAGCTGAAATAGCTTTGAAAAAGCTAAGCTGAAATACGGCTAAAGGGGTAGTTAACATTCCATCGGAGTTTCCAGTATCATTGTGGAAGTAACAACGAAACGAATGCTCAAACTGCTGTGTAGGATCTATGACGCTGGAGACAACCACCAGACTCTTACAAAAACAAGATCCACATAATTCCGAAGAGACCAAGGGCAAAGAAGTGATATAAGTGTCACACAATTAGGTTATCAGGTCAGATGTCCAAGCTGTTGACAAGAATAACGTACATAAGAATGAAAAAGAAAATTGGGACTCAATTAGATGACGATTATTTTTCTTTAGGAAACGTAAAGGTACCAGAGAAGCAGTTTTGACATTGGGCTTGATAATGGGAGCAAGACTGGAGAAAACTCAAGACACGTTCATAAGAATTGTCAACCTTGAAAAGGCGTACGATAATGTAAAATGGAGCAACATGTTCAAAATTCTGAGAAAAATCGGAGTAAGACATCGAGAGCAACGGGCGATATACAGAGTGATTATAATTAAAGTTAAACTTTCAAACCTCTGTAGAAATAACACCACTGGTCAGGGTGACGTCAAATTGCAACGGAATATTGTCAGAGAAGGGGGAAAATGTGTGGCAGAAGAAAATAAATAGTGTGAAAATTGATCAATAGATGGCGCTGTATGTATCAGAATACGTAAATGAAAACACATGTCATGCGCACGACCCGTTGAAGATGGTATAAATACGACGGGTACACGGCTTTTCCTCCTTTCGCGTCTGCGACGTTCGCCATAACTGTCTCAATGCAGCATCGCGCCCTGCTTGTAAAGCTGTGTTACAAGAATGGTGACTGTGCACATGTCGGTGTGCAGGCGTTCGGGACTCTAAAGGGTTTGAGAAAAAGCACTGGTCCGATGACTGCCATGGGTATGGAGAAAATGATGCGGAAATTCGAAAAGTTGGATTCTTTTGGTGTGCAGCCTGGTAGAGGCAGGAAACGAATTGATATGTCAGTGGAAGCAGTGGCGACAGCAACGCAGGAGAAGACGAGTGGTGGTGTGCAAGCGTGTAGTGCGCGGAGAATTGCCCGAATATTGGAACATTGGACGAGTTTCTTCCTGTTGACCTGCCAGCAAGAGAGACCTCTGCTTTAGGATTTCTTGCTCGAGTGAAAGTGGACAACGGTTCTCCATGGAAGATTTTGTGGACACACGAAGCCCACTCCCATCTGACAGGATATGTCAATACACAGAATTGTCGAATACGTGCAACGGAAGATCCACACACAAATCAAATAGTACCACTTCACCCTGAAAATATCACTGCGTGGGGCAGGTTTACGGCATCATTTATCATAGGGCCATATTTTTTCGAAGAGACAGGTGCTTCCGGTCCTGTTACCTGTACCGTCACTGGTACACGCTATGAGTGTCTTTTACGCAACCACGCAAGTTCCGCTCTACATCAGCGTCGATGTGTGGATGGGATCATTTTTATGCAAGATGGCGCACCTCCACATATTGCAGATCCACTTAAGCAGCTGCTGAAGTGCCATTTCGAAAATGCTAGAATTACTAGCCGCCATACCCCTACAGCCTGGCCGTCCCGATCACCTGATCATAATCGGTGTGACTTCTGGCCGTGGGGCTATCTGAAAGATTTTCTGTTCAGTGTTCCGATTGAAAACTTAGCTGCATTGAAGACACGCGTCGCGCAACACATTCTGAACGTTACCCCTTTAACACTTCAATCAGTTGGGGTACATGATGTTTCTCGATTTCAACTTGTTGCAGAAAACCGTGGACAGCATAATGAAGAAGTTTTGCGCCAGTCACACGGAAATTAATAATCAAATTTGATTCTGATTGATGCTTTTTATGCGATTTTTAACCTCAGGACCATTAAAAACTGATTTTTCCCATACGATGTGATATGACTTTGTCGTGGTGGATGGGCTTACGTAACTGATAGTATCACACGTGTACACCCATGCTCACTGAGTAGTACAGTTTGTTTAACGTCAAACATACACCTTTGGCACTGTTGTATGATTCATTTGTCATTTGTAGTCGACCACTATTAAATTATGATGCTTGCAGCGCCATCTATTGTTACATTTTGTAACTATTTATTTTTCTTCTGCCATACGTTTCCCCTCTTTTCCTATAATATTACGTTGCAATTTGACATCATTTTGACCAGTGGTCTTATTTCTATAGCGATTTGAAAGTTTAACTTTAATTATAATCACTCTGTACACCAGATACGAGAACCAGGGGCGAACAGTGAGACAGGAAGATGAAGAAAGAAGAACTGGATTTAAAAAGGGTGTAAGACAGGGATAACAATACGCGAACGCATCGAATATCACAAATAGAGGAGCTCTTGAAATGAGAGGATGTTCGGCGAATGGACTGACCTGCCCATCCCCCTGACTTAAATCCCATCGAACACGTGTGGGATGTGTAGGGGATACGTACTGCCACAAGTTCACGTGCAACGACGATTATCCACCAGCTGTCATTCCAGCTGAAGAGGAGTGGAACACACTATTGCTGGGACTCCTTATCAACCTTGTGGGCAGCACGGGATCACGGTGCATATCATGTATTGCCGTCCGTGGTGGTCACACACCCTATAGAGAATCACGTCCCGCTTACTGAAACGTCCAGGGGACCCTCGTAAGTC
This sequence comes from Schistocerca americana, assembly GCF_021461395.2. Classification (NCBI taxonomy): domain Eukaryota; kingdom Metazoa; phylum Arthropoda; class Insecta; order Orthoptera; family Acrididae; genus Schistocerca; species Schistocerca americana. The sequence continues at coordinate 245,818,013 of NC_060124.1, read as the reverse complement.
GCGGTGACTTCAGTGTACTGACTTCAATAAAAGTGTAATTTCTGTTCGTCCCATTGCCTATTTATTTCTGTTGCCGTCAGTACTATGCTGTAGCAGCTCTTTCTATGTATAGTACAAGTTTCATCGAGCAATGTTACTTTTCAGTCACACATCTTGCGAAAGCTAAGGAAGCCCTTTAGTTTTGTACGTCAGTATATTAATTATAATAAATAAAATCGCTTCTCACCCAAAATGTCCTTTACTATAAGCTACCAGTTTCAGAGTAGCTCGTATAGAGTACTAACAGAACTTTGCAGCCATTAGCAGTCCATACAAGTATGATTAATTATTGGCTTTAACAAAGTGGATTTTTCAAACATGTCGCCTGGATATATGTCTTTCATTCAATAATTTATTTTCGACACTTCCTCTGTTTCACTTGCTCCTAGTATCCAATACCTGCACTCAACGGACAAACAGAATTCAAAATACTAATCACAGCACATAACATATAAGCTATTGGTTCAAATGGCTCTGCGCACTATGGTACTTAACATCTGAGGTCATCAGTCCCCTAGAACTTAGAACTACTTAAACCTAACTAACCTAGGGACATCACACACATCCATGCCCGAGGCAGGATTCGAACCTGCAACCGTAGCGTTCGCGCGGTTCCACACTGCAGCGCCTAGAACCACTCGGTCACAACGACCGTGTAAGCTATTATTGCAAAAACAAGGCAGCCCTCAGTCATGATTTCCTCAATACCACCATTTCAAAGAAAGTCATTATGTCTTCCCAGAAGCACAAGCAGGCGTGTAGAATACCTTACTATATGCTTGCTTGTACTCTGAGCCATGGAATACCTCCATAATAATCCTCTTCATAAATTCCATAAAACCTCCCAACGGAAACTGCTCCTACAAATCCAACAACCTTACTTCTAACTTCAGCTAGGTCTTTGAATCAAACCTCTCTGAAAGTATCACCGCCCTTATCTCTATTACCCTGCGTGGTTCCCGTTCCTTCTCTTCTACTGACGGTGTCCGCCCCTGGTAGCTGAGTGGTCAGCGCGACGGAATGTCATATCTAACGGCCCGGGTTCGATTCACGGCTGGGTCGGAGATTTTCTCTCCTAACGGACTGACTGTTGTGTTGTCCTTATTATCATCCTTTCATCCCCATCGACACGCAAGTCGCCGACATGGCGTCAACTCGAAAGACTTGCACCAGGCGAACGTTCTACCCGACGGGAGGCCCTAGCCACACGGCATTTCCATTTACTGACGATAAACAACCTGTAACACCTAGTCCAACTCTTAAAAACAAAGCAGTCCTTGCCTCTGCTTATCTCTACACACCAAAGAAGCCTATGACGATGCATGGCATTATGTCCTCCTATTCAAACCCCATTGTTGTCAGGTTCCAATCAACTACATATGCCTAACTGCACTTTTTACCTGAACGTCCACCTTATGTAACAGTTAACAACACTGAATCCCGTATTTTCCATCCAACTACAGGTGTGCCACAAGCATTCGTCCTGTCACCCTTCTTGATCTCCTGTACACAGCCATGGTTCGTAAACCATCCCTTCTCACGTGCCGGCTTCAGTGTGCTAACAACATAAGTTTGCTGGCAGCCCACCCCAATCTACATTCTTCCTGATGACAACTCCAACTCCTCAACAATTATCTCTTCATAGTATAACCAGAGGTACCACTCCACGAATCCTGCTAAAAGCGAGGCAGTTTCCCACTTGTGCCCCGTATCGACTGATTAACTTCCCACAATTCTTTAAATAACTGGAATACCATATTTATTATTTATTTACACGTCACGTTCCGTAGGACCAAATTAAGGAGCAAATCTCCAAGATCATGGAACGTGTCAGTATCTGAAATTACAACACAAAAGTAATAACAGATAAAAATAAATGTTCATGAACATGAAAAAGTCAGTCCAAAAGTTTAAGAAAACGCTATCAGCAATACAATAAGAATCAGCTTAATTTTTCAAGGAACTCGTCGACAGAATAGAAGGAGTGACCCATGAGGAAACTCTTCAATTTCGATTTGAAAGCGCGTGGATTACTGCTAAGGTTTTTGAATTCGAGTGGCAGCTTATTGAAAATGGATGCAGCGGTATACTACACACCTTTTTGCACAAGAGTTAAGGAAGTCCGATCCAAATGCAGGTTTGATTTCTGCCGAATATTAAACGAGTGAAAGCTGTTTATTCTTGGGAATTAACTAATATTGGTAACAAGAAATGACAATAAGGAGTATACATACTGAGAGGCCAATGTCAATACCCAGACTCGTGAACAGAGGTCGACAAGAGGTTCGTGAACTCACACCACTTATTGCCCGAACCGCCCGTTTCTGAGCCAAAAATATCCTTTTAGAATGGGAAGAGTTATGCCAAAATATAGTACCATACGACATAAGCGAATGAAAATAAGCAAAGTAGACTAACTTGTGTCGAAGTATCACTCACTTCTGATACCGTTCGAATAGTAAAAGTGTAAGTATTAAGTCTTTGAACAAGATTCTGAACGTGGGCTTGCCACGACAGCTTACTATCTATCTGAATACCTAGATATTTTGACTGTTCGGTTTCACTAATCGTATGCTCGTTCTGTGAAATTAAAACGTCAGGTTTTGTTCAATTGTGTGTTAGAAACTGTAAAAAACTGAGTCTTACTATGATTTAGCGTTAGTGTATTTTCTACAAGCCATGAACTTAGATCATGTACTGCACTATTTGAAACCGAGCCAACGTTGCACACAACATCCTTTACTACCAAGCTAGTGTCATCAGCAAACAGAAATAATTTAGAGTTACCCACAATACTAGACGGCATATCGTTTATATAAATAAGGAACAGGGGTGGCCCCAACACTGATTCCTGGGGCCCGCCTCCCCCCCCCCCCCCCCACACACACACACACACTTGACAGTACCCCACTCAGACTACACATCACAGCCGTTATCAACATTGTGAATAATGACCTTTTGCTGCCTGTTGCTAAAGTAAGAGGTGAACCAATTTTGAGTTGCTCCCCGTATTCCACACTGGTCCAACTTCTGGAGCAATATTTTGTGATCAACTCAATCAAATGCCATAGATAAATCAAAAAATATGCCAAGTGTTCGAAATCTTTTGTTTAGCCCATCTAGTACCTCACAGAAATAAGAGAATATAGTATTTTCAGTTGTTAAACGACTACTAAAGCCGAACCGTACATTTGATAGCAAATCGTATGATATAAAATGATCATTTATCCATACATACACAGCCTTTTCAATAACTTTTGCAAACACTGATGGCATAGAAATAGGTCTAAAACTATCTACATTATCCCTTTCTCCCTTTTTATAAAGCGGCTTTACTTATGAGTACTTTAATCGCTCAGGGACTGACCAGTCCTAAAGGAAAAATTACAAATATGGCTAAATACAGGGCAAACATGCGCAGCACAGTACTTTAATATTCTGCTAGACACTCCATCAGAGCGATGAGAGTCCTTGGTCTTCAGTGATTTAATTATTGACTCAATCTCCCTCTTGTCTGTATCACAGATGAGTATTTCAGACATCAATCTCGGAAAGTTGTATGATTGACTGTAGAAACTAAATTTTTATTTAATTCACCAGCAATGATCCGAAAATCATTGTCAAATACTGTACATATATATGATTTATCAGTAAGAGAAATATTTTTACTGCGAATTGACTTAATATCGTCGACCTTGTGCTGCTGACCAGACACTTCCTTCACAACTGACCGTTTAGTTTTAATTTTATCCTGTGAATTAGCTATTTTATTTGCATACCACATACTCTTTGCCTTCTTAATAACATTTTAAGCACTTTACAATACTGTTTGTAATGGGCTACATCTTGATATAATTCCCACTATGTTCCACATGATATCCTTATCCTACTAGTTAGCCACCCGGGCTGTCCATTACTGCTAGTACCCCATTTAGAATGTTCTAATGGAAAGCAACTCTCAAAGAGCATGAGAAATGTGTTAAGGAAAGCATTTTATTTATCATCCATGTTATCGGCACTACAAACATCCTGCCACTCTTGTTAAAAAAAAAAAAATGGTTCAAATGGCTCTGAGCCCTATGGGACTTAACATCTGAGGTCATCAGTCCCCTAGAACTTAGAACTACTTAAACCTAACTAACCTAAGGACATCACACACATCCATGCCTGAGACAGGATTCGAACCTGCGACCGAAGCGACTCTTGTTCCTTGACAAGGTTTAAAGAACTCTCTATTTCTGTTGGATTAACTTTCCTACATAATTTGTAATTAAAAATGGCATTGGTTTCAGTACAAAAGCCTTTTAGTGTTAAAATTTGTGCATCATGGTCTGAAAGGCCATTCACGCTTTTACTGACAGAATGCCCATCTAGTAATAAAGAATGAACAAAAATATTGTCTATGGCTGTGCTACTGCTCCCCTGCACCCTAGTTGGGAAAAACACAATCTGCATCAGATCATATGAATTTATGAGATCTACCAACATCCTTTTTCTTGCACCAACGTATACAAAATTCATATTGAAGTCACAATTTCTGGTACTTGCTACAAAGTGAATCAAGAACCCCCTCTAGCTTGATCAGAACTGCTCTGAAGTCGGAGTTAGGGGACCTATAAACAACAACAATTGAAGTTTAGTTTCACTAAATTCAACTACCGCTGCACAAAATTCAAATATCTGTTCAGTGCAGTGTCGTGATACGTCTGTGGAATCAAATGGAATACTTTTATTTATGTACATAACCACTCCTCCACCCCGCAAAGAACTCCTTGAGAAACAGACAGCTAATCTGTAGCCTTGTGGCGTGAACTGGAGTGTGAAGGCTTGAATTATTACGTTGGAATATGTCATTTGTTACTCTGATCCTAAAGGTTATAACAGGCGGGTTTGTCACATACTGGCGAGCATTCGGTCTCCTTTGCTCAAGTACTAGATAAGTCTTGCTGTCATATCCAATAACTCCTCACACCTTCATTCCAGGTTTTGGAGAGGTGCAGGTGTCACGAATCTTTGGTTGCGCTGGCCTTCCATCAAGTCATCTACAGAAACATTTGCGTAAATTTGACCGCCACAGACAGAAACTTCGAACTCCATAGAATGGCATTCAAAGCCTCAGCTGATCCTTTGTGTACACCATGCAAGTCTGTGACATCTGAGGCATGGTGTCAGCGATAACCAAGGGGTGGCTGCGCGGGATCGGGTCCAGCCCCAGTAACCTGTCCCTGACGGAACGTACTGGCACTCCGTCCGTAAACTCTTTCAGATTTCGGCTGTTGTTATTCGTCTACTCGTCATATCCAGTAAAACAAACGCACGATCTTCCAGCTGTGTAGCCCTGCGGGAATGGCCTCTGTGTACTCTTTTTTTACATACAGTTGTCTTGAGTGTAATTCGTTACCACTCTCGTTCTGCATTCATACTACAGTCAACAACGTGTGCGATATGTTGGTATGATATTGCGAGTATCATGTTAGTCGAGCCAATAATTCGACATTTCTCAAAGTCCAGTATCATTACTCTCTCACTATAGCCACCAGGTACTCATACCATTCTTACATTATAAGAGAAATAAGAAGATCCACAGGCACTAAAATACTGGAGTATCAGGGTTACAGCGTTCCGCCGAGGTGTTCATAATATAATACACTACTGGCCATAAAATTACTACACCACGAGGATGACGTGCTACAGACGCGAACTTTAACCGACAGGAAGAAGATGCTGTGATATGCAAATGCTTAGCGTTTCAGAGCATTCACACAAGGTTGGCGCCGGTGGCGTCACCTACAACGTACTGACATGAGGAAAGTTTGCAACCGACTTCTCATTCACAAACAGCAGTTGACCGGCGTTGTCTGGTGAAACTTTGATGTGATGCCTCGTGTGAGGAGGAGAAATGCGTACCATCACGTTTCCGGCTTTGATAAAGGTCGGATTGTAGCCTATCGTTATTGCGGTTTATCGTATCGCGACATTGCTGCTCGCGTTGGTCGAGATCCAGCGACTATTAGCGGAATATGGAATGGGTGGGTTCAGGAGGGTAATACGGAACGCCGTGCTGGATCCCAACGGCTTCGAATCACTAGCAGTCGAGATGACAGGCATCTTATCCGCATGGCTGTAGCGGATCGTGCAGCCACGTCTCGATCTCTGAGTCAACAGAAGGGGACGTTTGCAAGACAACAACCATCTGCACGAACAGTCCGACGACGTTTGCAGCAGCATGAAACTATCAGCTCGGAGACCATGGTTGCGGTTACTCTTGACGCTGCATCACAGACAGGAGCGCCTGAGATGGTGTGCTCAACGACGAACCTGGGTGCACGAATGTCAAAAAGTCATATTTTCGGATGAATCGAGGTTCTGTTTACTGCATCATGGTGGTCAGATCCGTGTTTGGTGACATCACGGTGAACGCACATTGGAAGCGTGTATTCGTCATCGCCATACTGGCGTATCACCCGGCGTGATGGTATGGCGTGTCATTGGTTACACGTCCCGGTCACCTCTTGTTCACATTGAAGGCACTTTGAATAGCGGACGTTACATTTCAGATGTGTTACGACTCGTGGCTCTACCCTTGATTCAATCTCTGCGAAACCCCATATTTCAGCAGGATAATGCACGACCGCATGTTGCAGGTCCTGCACGGGCCTTCCTTGATACAGAAAATGTTCGACTGCTGCCCTGGCCAGCACATTCTCCAGATCTCTCACCAATTGAAAACGTCTTGTCAATGGTGGCCGAGCAACTGGCTCGTCACAATACGCCAGTCACTACTCTTGATGAACTGTGGTATCGTGTTGAAGCTGCATGGACAGCTGTACCTGTACACGCCATCCAAGCTCTGTTTGACTCAATGCCTAGGCGTATCAAGGCCGTTATTACGGCTAGAGGTGGTTGTTGGGGGTACTGATGTCTCAGGATCTATGCACCCAAATTGCGTGAAAATGTAATCACATGTCAGTTCTAGTATAATATATTAGTTCAATGAATACCCGCTTATCATATGCATTTCTTCTTGGTGTAGCAATTTTAATGGCCAGTAGTGTGCTTTCAATTTCGGGCCGTATATTTTTATCAAAAGCTTAAATACGGTAGTAAACCCGCTTTAAGCCCGCGCTTGTGTAGGGATGGTGGAAGTGGGTGGATAGAGCATATAAAGAAAGAATGTGTAGAGACGACTGCAGCAAATTGCTGCCATGCATGGGGCGTGTTTTTCTCGAGTACCGAGGGGAGGCGTCAGGGCCCGTCGCAGCTGGTGCGGTGCGAAGCAGCGAGTAGCTGATTAGCGGGAGAGCCGACGCGCGCCGCTGCGAGAAACAGCCAGGCGAGGCTGAGAGGGCAGGAGGTGTCGCCGCAGTGGAAGTGCCTGCCGGCTGTTCTCTGCTCCATGTCTACCCACTGACGTGATCGCCGTCGCGAAGGGGGCTTAGGCGCGGGGCGGAGGTGCAGGCAGCAACAAATATCAGACATCAGGTCTTAGAAGAGGCTAGTGAACGCATTAGCGTGACACACCTCAGTTAGTACGAGCTTCGCCATACATAAACATCATGTCGACGTATTCCGTAACCGTGTTAGTTCACTATTGCCAACAGCAACACACTAAAAATCAAATGTACTTATAGCTTCCATTCTGTACTGTACTCTGTGATTACTACTATACAGTAGTACAGTATGAACAAAGCCCACAAGAACAACAACAGTCACAAAACTATTTCGATAAGTGCAGTAGTACGTTATCAACAAAAACTATAGCAGTAGGTAAAAACTCCTCCGGGCGCGTGCAGTAGGGCAGTATGAGCAAAGACCACACGCACAACAACAAGTACAAACCTCTCTGGCCAGATCGCAAACGGAACCAAACGTGAAGAAACCTGTAATGAGCTTGGGACATCATGTGATCGACGAATGACCCTAGTTAGTGGTGCCGAGAAAGCGGCAGATTTGAGCGTGTGTTTTGGTGTCTTGCGTGTAGCATGAAAACGACACGGTTCTAGATATGGTTCCTATGCTAAATTTAACCGTCTTTGTCTCTACTCGCAGTGATTAACGTCTGTAAAAGGGATTTAATTACACTTCTTACAGGCACATGACAATTCGATAGGCATATACATGGTGGTCCATTGATCGTGACCGGGCCAAATATCTCACAAAAGAAGCGTCAAACGAAAAAACTACAAACAACGGAACTACTCTAGCTTGAAGGGGGAAACCAGATGGCGCTACGGTTGGCCCGCTAGATGGCGCTGCCATAGGTCAAACGGACATCAACTGCGTTTTTTTAAATAGGAAACCCCATTTTTTATAATATATTCGTGTAGCACGTAAAGAAATATGAATGTTTTAGTTGGACCACTTTTTTCGCTTTGTGATAAATGGCGCTGTAATAGTCACAAGCATGCGGCTCACAATTTTAGACGAACAGTTAGTAACAGGTAGGTTTTTTGAATTAAAATACAGAACGTAGCTACGTTTGAACATTTTATTTCGGTTGTACCAATGTGATACATGTACCTTTGTGACCTTATCATTTCTGAGAACGCATGCTGTTACAGCGTGATTACCTGTAAATACTACATTAACGCAACAAATGCTCAAAATGATGTCCGTCAACCTCAATGCATCTGGCAATACGTGTAATAACATTTCTCTCAACAGCGAGTAGTTCGCCTTCCGTATGTTCGCACATGCAATGACAATGCGCTGACGCATATTGTCAGGCGTTGTCGGTGGATCACGATAGCAAATATCCTTCAACTTTCCCCACAGAAAGAAATCCGGGGACGTCAGATCCGGTGAACGTGAGGGCCATGGTATGGTGCTTCGACGACCAATCCACCTGTCATGAAAGATGCTAGTCAATACCGCTTCAACCGCACGCGAGCTATGTGGCAGACATCCATCATGTTGGAAGTACATCGCCATTCAGTCATGCAGTGAAACATCTTGTAGCAACATTGGTAGAACATTACGTAGGAAATCAGCATACATTGCACCATTTAGATTGCCATCGATAAAATGGGGGCCAATTATCCTTCCTCCCATAATGCCGCACCATACGTTAACCCGCCAAGGTCGCTGATGTTCCACTTGTCGCAGCCATCGTGGATTTTCCGTTGCCCAGTAGTGCATATTATACCGGTTTACGTTACCGCTGTTAGTGAATGACGCTTCGTTGCTAAATAGAACGCGTGCAAAAAATCTGTCATCGTCCCGTAATTTCTCTAGTGCCCAGTGGCAGAACTGTACATGACGATCAAAGTCGTCGCCATGCAATTACTGGTGCATAGAAATATGGTACGGGTGCAGTCGATGTTGATGTAGCATTCTCAGCACCGACGTTTTTCAGTCTCCCGATTCTCTCGCAATTTGTCTGCTACTGATGTGCGGATTAGCCGCGACAGCAGCTAAAACACCTACTTGGGCATCATCATTTGTTGTAGGTCGTGGTTGACGTTTCACAGGTGGCTGAACCCTTCCTGTTTCCTTAAATAACGTAAATATCCGGTGAACGATACGGACACTTGGGTGATGTCGTCCAGGATACCGAGCAGCATACATAGCACATGCCCGTTGGGCATTCTGATCACAATAGCCATACATCAAGACGATATCGACTTTTTCCGCTATTGGTAAACGGTCCATTTAAACACAGGTAATGTATCACGAAGCAAATACCGTCAGCACTGGCGGAGTGTTACGTGATACCACGTAGTTATACGTTTGTGACAATTACAGCGCCAACTATCACAAAGCGAAAATAGTGATCCAACTAAAACATTCATATTTCTCTACACAAATATGTATTAAAAAGGGGATTCCTATTTTAAAAAAACGCAGTTGATATCCGTTTGACCTATGGAAGCGCCATCTAGCGGGCCAACCAACTGATTTCCCGCTTCAAGCTAGACGAGTTTCGTTCTTTGTAGTTTTTTAGTTTGATGCTTATTTCGTGAGATATTTGGCCTGGTCACTATCAATGGACCACCCTGTCGAAACAGGTATTACTCACCGACTAAATTGGTTTAGTTGCTTTTTGGTAGGATTGAAGTATGTGCTCTTATCTTTATGTAGATTCGGTTGTGTCTGAAGGTGTGGATGGGTGTAGGCCTTTTTGCTACAAACACAAAGATATACAACTGCACTGGTAAATTTACACACTTTTGCTTACCGTGTTACCAGTAGCGCAGGTGGGAACAGTATTGGCATTGGAATAGCAGTTATTCATCAAACTGAATAATGTCCTTGATTCACAGATTTGTAGCTACTTGTATATTGATAACTGAGCGCATGTATGGACTCACCGTTTCAATGGGACTTCGATGGCAGTGTTAAATATTGGCCGTGCCTGCTCCACTGTCTTCCCCGTGTGTTCCAACTTCTAACCATTGCATGATGAATTCTATTAGCTATGTTGATAGCGTGACAATTAGTGGTGACCTTTACTCTTGTATGCAGCGCCGCCTGTCGTTTTGCGGCGATTGATAGAGATCCGAGAGTAGGCGAAAGAGTCATATGGTGGCCAGCCTGGAGTTGCTATACCATGAGACCTAACAAAAGGGGCGTAGGGTGGCCAGCCTGGAGTTGCTACATCCTGAGTGCTGAAGAAAGAGGCGAAAGTTGGCCAGCCTGGACTTGCTATTCCCTGCCGACTTCGGAGCGTCGCGGTGTCAGAGTCATGTACGGTGAGTGTAAACACTGCCAGTCCCATTCTGCCGCCCCTCGTCACCTCATTTTCGCGCCACTGTCGCGTTCTGTGAGTGTGGGTGACGATGTAGAAAAGACCAGTGCTGTGGACGGACTGATGACTAAGGCGCATGGCGCTGTCCAATACTCGTCCATACATTCGTCTTGTGAACATCCGGAAATATCTGTCGAAAAACCGGAGAAACTGTGACAGGAGACACCAGCATTGGTACTGATAATGCTGGTGCTCACATTGATGCTGGATCAGTGCGCATGCAGGATGTCACTGGTAGCGGAGACGAATGCTGAGGTGGCTGCTGAGATCGTTGCTGATAGGCGGCTGCGGCGTTGGCAGCAACGGGGTCGACTTCCACGGATGTTGTCTCTGGTTGACTATTGCAACTGGGTCTGTGGCATCGAAAATGGGTACGTACGAGCAACAGTCTGATTTCCGGAAATAAAAATCTATGGCAGAATCAAAGTATTCACAAATCTTATGTTCATTTTGGTGCCATCCACTTGTGTCCATTTGAATTTTGTAGTTCGCTAGGCTGGTAGTCTGAATGACAGTTACTATCAGTTCCTTCGTTTGTTATACACTGTGTAGCAGAACGTGTCAGTTTTGTGAAACCTCGTTGAAAAATATGATGGTGGTAAGTTCCTATGGGACCAAACTGCTGAGGTCATCGGTCCCTAGGCTTACATAACACTTAATCTAACTTAAACTAACTTACGCTGAGGACAACAGCGCCCTAGACCTAACGGCTACCCCGCGCGGCGCGAAATATGCCACCGAAGTAGATTTCCTATATGTAGTACGTGCGTCAAAGTGCGATGAGGACGACCAAGATGCATTTCTGACAGGGATATATCTGCAGTTGACATTGTGCGCTAAGTACTAAGACACATTAATACAAGATTTTCCCCCTGTGTAAGAAGCACAAGGTTGAGACCCATTCATATTTGATTAAGTCCGTTTCGTTCACAGAATCTCTGAAATTCCAACGATGACAGCTGAGGACCACTGTCTGAAGCTGTGACTTCAGGCAGCAGGCTGAAACAGAAAACAGAAGTGAGCTCTCTGATAGAGGAAGCGCTGCATGTACAATTCTACATCTACATCTATATTCTGCAAACCACTGTGAAGTGCATGGCGCAGTGTACGTCCCATTCTAGGAGATTTTAGGGCTTTCCACATTTCATTCTGGGGATTTCAAAAGAATATGTACTGAAGGAGTCGTCGATCATTAACAATCGTACGTTTCAAAAGGGACCAGCAAAATCTATGTGACTGCGTGTCCAAGGACCTTGTGGTCGACCCTAATTGAAAAATTCTTGGCGCGGCGCCACCTTTTTTAGCACAAAAGCGTGGCAGTGTGAAGCCCTCAGCTCAAAGACGTAACACACTACAATGCAGTGGGAGACAGGACTCTACTTCACTCATTTGGCGTATGTAAAAAAATTACACCACTTTAGATACAAAAACTGTTGGGCATGGTATCGTAGGACTACTGAATTAGAAATTCCTGATATGAGGCCAGCCCCTCCGAATGTAATATCTAAGAAAATGTAGTGAACGAGTATTTTTTATTGATTGAGCGTTTCATCAACTATCAGTGGGAAAGGCTCCTAGATTTTCCGTTTCTGAGTGATTGATTTGAAGGCAAGACGCTTCTGATTCATCGATTCCGATTCACTACTAAGTGGCAAGCGAGACAAAATAACTGCGTTTGCATGCTTTGAAGTGGGGAGATGAATAATTTTTTTTAAGTCATCGGTCTTCTGACTGGTTTGATACGGCATGTCACGAATTCCTCTCCTGTGCCCACCTCTTCCTATCAGTGTTGCACTTGCAACCTACTTCCTCAGTCATTTGCTGGATGAATTTCAATCTCTGTTTTCCGCTACAGTTTTACCCACTACAGCTCCCTGTGGTACCTTGGAAGTTATTCAGTGACGTCTTAACAGATGTTCTACCGTCCTGTCCCTTCCTCTTGTCAGTGTTTTCCACATATTCCTTTCGTCGTCGTTTCTCCGGAGAACTTTCTCATACCTTACCTTACTTGCACACCTAATTTTCAACATTCTTCTGACGCATCACATCTCAAATGCTTAGATTCTCTTCTAATTGAATAATATCAAATTGATTATTCGAAATGATTAGTTACCTACTTTGTAGCTTTTGAGGTTCTAGGCGCTTCGGTCCGGAACCGCGTGGCCGCTACGGTCCCAGGTTCGAATCCTGCCTCGGGCATGGATGTCTGTGATGTCCTTAGGTTAGTTCGGTTTAAGTAATTCTAAGTTCTAGGGGACTGATGACCTCAGTAGTTAAGTCCCATAGTGCTCTGATCCATTTGAACCATTTTGTAGCTTTTGATCTGTTCGATCTGGTACAGCTTAAGCCAGAAGAGAAACTACAGTTAATGGTTTGTGATCAGAAGCAAGAAGAAATGTAATGCCATGCGTACTGATGAACCTCTGTAACTCCATAAATTATTGCCAGAGTCTCATTTTCTGATGGACTATAATTTACCTACTGATTTTCGATGCAGATGCTATGATGTACTCGATTTTGCCAGCCTTATGCCATGAAACTTAATCGATGCTGTATGAAGATACACTGGTTTGTTTAGGCCAAAGAAAGTAAGACGAGTCAGACCAAACAACAAGCCATTTAATTTCTGAAATGACTTCGCTTTCGTGGAACAATTTGAAAGGAACGTTTTCAAGTCTGAGAGAATGCACTGGTACCGCAATTTGAGCTGCGTTCGAAATGCGTCTTACCTTTACCTTTCGTACATGCGTCTTACCTAATGATTAATTTTTCCAAGAATCGCTTGAGATATTGAGTCACCGACATGGGTTGCAACATAATAAAATAACATCAAAACGACAATTGCAGGTTTTTCATTTTATTGCGTCAGTTTCTTCTACCCGTTTGATTTCGGTAGCAACTTAATTTAAAAAGCATGTTATACTGGATGTGCTCTGTAAAATTTATGTATTGTCGTCGCTTAACCCAGTATGCCACCAAACAAATCTTTGTAAGCTAGTTAATCTCTCTTGTGAAATCTGAGTATCTGAGTACTGACTGCACGAATTGAATCTGTCAGATGAAAATGTTTGTAGAATCATTTGACTGAACTTCAGAAAATGTTACTGTTTTCCTCATAATTTTCTATTTTGGTCATAGTTTATAAGTCTTGATAATGGAAATTCTTACGTCCTTCTGTTTGTTAACATAGGTTTTGAACATCATATTTATTCGTTTGTTGACTAAGTAAAGTAACTGAAGCATCGTTATCTAGCCGAAATTTCACATTTTGAATGAGATTTTATGCAGCAGTGAACAATATCCCGTTGTCCCTTTTGGTCTGAGTGTCGGTACATGTTTTTTCTGAAGGAGGGTTTCACTTTGAATGTTAGCTGAGCGCACGATGTGATTTTTGTTTGTTTGTTGAGAGCTGATTTGATATGTTAACACCGGCATTTTGCTTTTAATTTTGCGAATCATGTGATTTCTGGTTCGTTTTGCTTGAGTTCTGCAAGAAGGAGGGCCTCCGATTCTAACTGTGAAATCATCTTTACTCCTACATTGTGCAATTTAGGTACACATGGAAATGAATGCACTTAATGGATCCTCTGTAAGCATGCTTGCTTATTACGATGTCACATGGAGGAAAAAGCAATGTTTACGGCTGAGCGAATTGAAGCTACATGACTTTGCCGCGTGGTAGCTGAGGTTGTGTCTCGCGGGCGCTACGAACTGTTTACACTCGTGTCGCTGAGTAACATGAACCGTCTGCGATTTGCTAGCCCGTGCAGATCGCCTAGAGTACACGACTGCAATTACTGACGCGTGAATATCTAACTCCACTAAGCCGTAGACCGCGTCCTACGTAAGCGACACAGGCGACCAACATCTCGCGAAAGCTGCAGACGAGAAAACCAAACCGCAGCCTTAGTTAGGGAGGAGTGCTAGGCGAGCGCCATCCGTGACACAGCCTGTCCGCTGCAACTTGGGACGTCTGAATTCAAACGTATGAATCTCGTCATTGCAGCAAGGGCGACAGTGAGGGAAACAGCTGAGGATCTTCTCGTCAAAGCGCTGCAGCTGACGCGCCGGCAGCGGTGAAATACTTATGATCCGATTTTAGGAAGACTATTCGGTGAAAAATATTTGATTCCTTCTCATCTTACAGTTTGATATCTTCGTACGATAAATAACTGAATTTCTTTGCGTTATTAACAATAGTTACTGAGCTGCAAAAATCTACGTAAATGACTGCATGAAATATATGAGAGTTTGCAGAGTTAAAAACGCGCATAATTCATTTGAGGCCATACAGTTCTTCGTATGAAATGTAGCCAAAATATCGAAACTGTATTTAAAGATAAGAACAGTACAATACCTGACTTTGTTCTCGAGGTTGTGAACTGCGTGTGTGTAAGTGGCGGACGCGCTGCGAACGTCGAACTCAGTTCCATCTCTGAGCATCACGAATCACGTGGTCGTAAAAATCGTCGAATTTCATAAACGGTTCAAGATACCGAAACGAGTTATTATTCAAATGTCAGCAGTCAAAGAGGACGAATTTTGTCATACAGTTAATTCTCTAAACATTTTCGACAAATTTTTCAGCGGAGCGGAAACAAGACTCCGTATAAATTACGCGGTGGGCTTTTGTCCGAATTTACATAGCTAAACGAAGAGTGAAAAACGGAAATATGGGATACCGAAGTGATCAATGTGAGGTCTAGTTTTGCAATAAAAAGTAAACAATAAAAATAAAATCAATTTATCGATAGTAATCAGGGGAATTAACGAAAACTTAAGTAGTGATTTGTAGGAAAATTGAAATATTTCACGTACAGCTGCCGCTAGCTATGACAATGGAGTGTTAAAAAGTTAATTTCTTGAAGACCTAGCTATTCTGCACATAAAAAGATACATTGGTGTGATATTTAGCTGTCAAAAATGCCTTCCTTCGAATTAAGTACTAAATTTAGGAAATTTCGAGAACGTAAGACACTAGGACGGGAAATTAGGTGTCAGTAAGATTATGCTTTCTGTATAAAACTTGACAATATAAAAGAAGGAAAAAGAAGTTTGACAAATGTTTTATGAAATGATTCGTCTAAAGAAAGTAAACATATTAGGGGAACATTGGACGTGCCTTGTTGCCAACAATCAAATACCACTAAAATTTCGTCGTCGTTCTGAGTGATGTACTGGGAATTTAATGTGTGAGTTATACTGGGACAGATGTATATACCTTTAAAGGTCAAGCAGTTTGGCAAGACACTAAAAATATACTTTGAAATATACTGTAAAGAGTATCTGAGTAGATAAAAATTATAAACAAAACAGTTGATACGACTATAGCTGAGTTAGTTAAAATATAGAAAGTAACTAGGGTCGAACACGTGACCCAGATAATAAGTTAAAAGCTGTACCATTACACCACGAAGACCCCGACAGGAAAGCTATTTATTTTTCCGTATCTAGATTAATCAATCATTCTTCCACGTTCATCGGATTTTCGAAGTTTTTGATCACATAAGAAACACCCGTCTTTAATTCATTGATGAGATGGTCGAACTTATCTCTGCCCATCTAGGTGTATTCGAAGAATTTGTCTTGTAATTTGCATAGATAATGCTATGAATTATGAAACTGACCGCGAAGATTCGTCGATTTGTAAATTTCATACGCACTCTCGAAGCTTTTCGTCACGAAATAATGCTCCACACGTAGAATTAAATTTGCTTTGCTACTCTATACGTTCTGCTGCCCATTCTTTACAGCACTGGTTAGGTTGTCTACACGTTCGGAAAAATCTGTACTGAGCAGCAGCAATGTGTGTCTGAGATTCAGAACATTCTTCCGATTTATCCACTGGATCAGCGTAGGACTACTGATGATCCAGTAGTGTCTATTTAAGCACATGATCATCATAATCATCATTATCAATGTAGGATGAAGTCTGCGGCTCTTCTTGCGGAAACCATCGCCTGCAGAGTATAAAAGGTTTCTACTCCAGGATAAGAGAAATGAGCGACGTGATTCACCGTCAATATTGAGTGCAGAAAAGTAATGCTCGAACAGCGTTTTATATTCAGGACATTTTTCTAGTTTGTCGTCGAATGAGCGAAATTGTGGAGGCGTCACTTGACCTCCGCACTTCGGATGTTCCTCAGTCGTTTTCTGTACTTTTGGCTGATTTTCTTGTGCTTCAAGCAGGTGTGTAATGCAGATGATCTGTTCGTTAATTTAGCGACACCGAAACATAGCGAGCGTCGTGAGTGACGCAACCCCACTGTGTATTCAGTAAACCCAAGAAATAGAACGTGCAGAGTAGTGAAAGTATCTCATTATCTAATTGTGCCACAAAACATGGAATAAAGGAAGAAAAAAAGCTATTTTTCTCTTTAAAATGTGATACTTAAATCTGGAAAGGAAAGACTGATGAAACGGTTTCCCTGCTCTCTTAAAGGAAAACAAAATTAGCAATTGCATTACCGATTTCCCTCCACAGCTTTCACATTTATTCGAAAGCTGGGCTAGTGTCCCATTACGCCAGCTTGGATTAATTCTAGGTATCTGGTTAAAATTTTCTCTCTCTTATTTACATTGTTACGCGTAGTGAAGCTATAAAAAGTAAAAAAATACTTATCTTTCTGTGTTGAATTCACAATCGTTCATTTAGTTACATAATGTTCTTGATTCACTGATTCGTAGCTTCTTGTAGTGCTGATTCAGGTGCAGGTATGGACTCGCCATCTTGATGAGGCCTCGATGATCGTCTTCCAATGTTACTCGTGTCTTCTGCCACCTGTTCTCCACGTGCGCTGACTTTTAAGGAGGTGTGTATGAATACTCTTAGCTACATTGAGAGCATGGCCATTAGCAGCGACATCTTTTGTAACGTTTCGTATAGAGAAAGCATGGTCATCCTTTAAGGTGTCTCTTGCCACGCTCTGAATTTTGTCATTGGGTGAAATCGATGCACAGTTCAGTTTGATGTTTTCGCTCTATCTTATCAATGCGTGATGTATCTGAGAGCACTATTTTAATAAAAAAAGGCTAAATAAAACATAGCTGTCCGACGTACAAGCTGCACCGTGGATTTAGCTTAAATGGTCGGTGTTCAGTGACCACTTTTCATGGTAGTGACTACAAATCCGTCATCCGCAACTGTACTTTTAGCGAATCTGACTCAAATTAATAATTTTTAGCTGTCTCGACACGAAGCTCTTGCGGTAGCCACAACATACCGCCATGATTTATGGCAACAAATAAATGTAATGAAACTAATGGTCAGACGAAAGCAGTTTTTTGCTATCTGACCACGAGGTGGCGAGCACACAATCATACGAGGACTTTTCGGAAAGTAAGGAACGCTAGGTCGCGAAATGGAAACCACAGTGAAAATCAAAACTGTTTTATTTGCAACAGTTAGCTACAACTTACAATTTCTTGTCTCCATAGTCGGCGATCCGACTTACACGTTTGTCGTAGCCTTGTACCAGCTTTCCAATACCCTCGTTATAGAAGGCAGCCGCCAGTAATTTCCGCCAATTCTCTACTCTGGTCGACAGGTCGTTGTCTGTGCCAAAATGTTCTCTTCATAGCCAGCTGTTCATGTGAGCAGTGATGAGACTCAGAGGGTCTGTATTGTGGGTAATCAAACATTTCCAACTGAAAACGATTGAGGAGTATCTTCATTGCCCCTGCAGAATGCGGCTGACAATTGTCCTAAGGAAGAACACGCACGACAGTTGACACTTTTGTAATGTTGACTGCATAGCTTCAGGCGAAATTTCTCACCAGGCGCTCGTACTTGGCGGGAGATACTATAGTTCTAGGTATCTTTATGTGTTCCCTCTGCGCTCAGAACTAAAAAGAACGACGCAACGCTTTCGACAGGCGTACTAGAGATACTGCCCAACACACCTGTGCAAAACTTCACGCCATTTTCACTGTGGTTTCCATTTCGCGACGGATCGTTCCTTACTTACTCGTTCGTACTGATGGACGGCAAATCATCGAGTAGAACAGAAGTGATACCTGGTGTTCCGCAAGGTAGTGTCATAGGCCCTCTGCTGTTCCTGATTTACATAAGTGATCTAGGTGATAATCTGAGCAGCCGCCTTAGATTGTTTGCAGATGACGCTGTAGTTTACCGTCTAGTAAAATCATCAGACGATCAATTCCAATTACAAAATGATCTAACGAGAATTTCTGTATGGTGCGAAAAGTGGCAATTGGCATTAAACAAAGAAAAGTGCGGGGTGGTCCACTTGGGTACTAAAAGAAATCCGATACATTTTGGGTGTACGATAAATCGCACAAATCTAATGGCTGTCAATTCGACTACATACCTAGGAATTACAATTACGAGCAACTTAAATTGGAAAGACCACATAAATAATATTGTGGGGAAGGCGAAACAAAGACTGCGGTTTGTTGGCAGAACAGTTAGAAGATGCGACAAACCCATTAAAGAGAGAGCCTACATTACACTTGTCCGTCCTCTGCTGGAATATTGCTGCGCGGTATGAGATCCTTACCAGTTAGAAATGAAGGAGGACATCGAAAAAGTGCGAAGAAGGGCAGCGCATTTCGTGTTATTGCGCAATAGGGACAAGAGTGTCACTGATATGATACGCGAGTTGTGGTGCCAGTCACTGAAACAAAGGCGGTTTTCTTTGCGGTGAGATCTGTTTACGAAATTTCAATCACCTACTTTCTCTTCCGAATGCGTAAGTATTTTGATGACACCCACCTACGCAGGGAGAAATGATCATCATAATAAAATAAGAGAAATCAGAGCTCGAACGGAAAGATTTAGGTGTTCCATTTTCGCACGCTCCATTCGAGAATGGAATGGTAGAGAAGTAGTATGAAAATGGTTCGATGAACCCTCTGCCAGGCACTCAAGTGTGAATTAAAGAGTAACCATGTAGATGTAGATCTAAATGTAGACTTCCCGAATAACCCTCATATATTAATTTAGTGGCTCCTCTGCTGTCCTAGCGTTCGGTTGTGTACAGCTGCTTTGTACGCTGATGAAATCTTTTAAATATTGAAAGCCTTGCATGTTGAGCTGTGGTATCACAGATCTGTACACCCTCACTGAAGTCTCCGCGCCGGCAACGGAAACGCACGTTTCTGACAGACACTGATAATTGTCACGCGGGGACCCAAGCGTTTCGCCGGCAGAAGTGGCCGTGCGGTTAAAGGCGCTGCAGTCTGGAACCGCAAGTCCGCTACGGTCGCAGGTTCGAATCCTGCCTCGGGCATGGATGTTTGTGATGTCCTTAGGTTAGTTAGGTTTAACTAGTTCTAAGTTCTAGGGGACTAATGACCTCAGCAGTTGAGTCCCATAGTGCTCAGAGCCATTTGAACCCAAGCGTTTCCAGTGATGAGCGCCCACTGAGGCGTGCCTGCATCCACTCAGACTACCAGCGGCCACTTCCGACGAGATACAGGGTGGTCCATTGATCGTGACCGGGCCAAATATCTCACGAAATAAGCATCAAACGAAAAAACTACAAAGAACGAAACTCGTCTAGCTTGAAGGGGGAGACAAGATGGCGCTGTCATAGGTCAAACGGATATCAACTGCGTTTTTTTTTAAAAATAGGAACCCCCATATTTTATTACATATTCGTGTAGTATGTAAATAAATATGAATGTTTTAGTTGGACTACTTTTTCCGCTTTGTGATAGATGGCGCTGTAATAGTCACAAACGTATAACTACGTTGTATCACGTAACATTCCGCCAGTGCGGACGGTATTTGCTTCGTCATACATTACCCGTGTTATAATGGACAGTTTACCAATAGCGGAGAAGGTCGATATCGTCTTGATGTATGGCTATTGTGATCAAAATGCCCAACGGACGTGTGCTATGTATACTGCTCCGTATCCTGGACGACATCATCGAAGTGTCCGGACCGTTCGCCGGATAGTTACGTAATTTAAGGAAACAGGAAGCGTTCAGCTAGATGTGATACGTGAACCATGACCTGCTACAAATGATGCTGCCCAAGTAGGTGTTTTAGCTGCCGTCGCGGCTAATCCGCACATCAATAGCACACAAAGTGCGCGAGAATCGGGAATCTCAAAAACGTCGGTGTTGAGAATGCGACATCGACATCGAATGCACTCGTACCATATTTCTATGCACCAGGAACTGCATGACGACGACTTTGAACATCGTGTTCAAATGGTTCAAATGGCTCTGAGCACTATGGAACTTAACTTCTGAGGTCATGAGTCCCCTAGAACTTAGAACTACTTAAACCTAACTAACCTAAGGACATCACACACATCCATGCCCGAGGCAGGATTCGAACCTGTGACCGTAGCGGTCGCGCGGTTCCAGACTGTAGCGACTAGAACCGCTCGGCCACTCCAGCCGGCGAATACCGTGTACAGTTCTGCTACTGGGCACAAGAGAGGTTACGGGACGATGACACATTTTTTACACGCGTTCTGTTTAGCGACGAAGCGTCATTCACCAACAGTGGTAACGTGAACCGGCACAATATGCACTATTGGGCAACGGAAAATCCACGATGGCTGCGACAAGTGGAAATTCAGCGACCTTGGCGGGTTAATGTATGGTGCGGCATTATGGGAGGAAGGATAATTGGCCCCCATTTTATCGATGGCAATATAAATGGTGCAATTTATGCTGATTTCCTACGTAATTTTCTACCGATGTTACTACAAGATGTTTCACTGCATGAGAGAATGGCGATGTATTTCCAACATGATGAATGTCCGGCACATACTTCGAGTGCGGTTGAAGCGGTATTGAATAGCATATTTCATGGCCGGTGGATTGGCTCTCACGTTCACCGGATCTGACGTCCCCGGATTTCTTTCTGTGGGAAAGTTGAAGGATATTTGCTATCGTGATCCACCGACAACGGCTGACAACATGCGTCAGCGCATTGTCAATGCATGTGCGAACATTGCGGAAGGCGAACTACTCGCTGTTGAGATTGACGGACATCATTTTGAGCATTTATTGCATTAATGTGGGATTTAGAGGTAATCACGCTGTAACAGCATACGCTCTCAGAAACGATAAGTTCACAAAGTTGCGTGTATCACATTGGCACAACCGAAATAAAATGCTCAAACGTACCTACGTTCTGTATTTTAATTTAAAAACACCTACTTCCTACAAACTGTTCGTCTAAAATTGTGAGTCATATGTTTGTGACTATTACAGCGCCATCTATTACAAAGCGAAAAAAGTGGTCCAACTAAAACATTCATATTTCTTTGCGTACTACACGAATATGTAATAAAAATGGGGGTTCTTATTTTAAAAAAACGCAGTTGATATCGATATTCGTTTGACCTATGGCAGCGCCATCTAGCGGGTCAACCACAGCGTCATCTGGTTTCCCCCTTCAAGCTAGACGAGTTTCGCTCCTTGTAGTTTCTTCGTTTGATGCTTATTTAGTGAGATATTTGGCCCAGTCACTATCAATGGCCCACCCTCTATAGGATGACCAGTGGCAGCTACATGGCCAGTCTAGGTCGCATTCTTAGACAGTCTTCCACCTAAGTCAGTCTTCGACAGTTCGCTCGTGCATTAGAAGTGGAAAGCTCAAACTGCACAACGATCCTTAGTTTAATTTTTGTAATAGCTGAGCTTTATTGTAACGTTTTTTTTAAAAAGGTTTGGAGGAAGCTACAAGTTAAGCAAAACAATTGTTTACTGTATTTATGTGTTCACTAATGATTTCTGATCCTGTCCAGCCTCACTATGACGACAGGTATGGCACTACTCTGTAGCCCACATCTCCTTACTGTTGTCTATGAAGCAGTCCACAACGTGTGCTCATTCCTTCATCTTATCACTTCACAATAAAATTACCAACAGTCGATGTGGACAACTTTAGGGGCTACATGTCGCTGTCGTATTTATTACCCAGGGGAGTTTTAGAGACCACTTCACATTCCAAATCACTGAGGTCTGCTGACAAACACATTCTGCTTTCACTGACTCTTTGCTCGCACCATAACATACCCCACGTTCTTGCATGCTGTCGTAGAATGTAGTGCTCATTTCCGATTTAGACAGGGGTTTCTGGTTACTTTCGAGTAGATAGTGTATGTTCCTGGCTTGGTGAACCACCACGTGAACCTACCCCACTAAATTACCCGCTGCTAACCCCACAGAAAACGTCTGGGATTATTTGGAAAAGCTGCTGAACAGTAGCAAACAACATTCCTGCATTTTGGTAGTAATAAGGGTGTTATTATCAACTGTTTCCGCCGTCCGGAGAGGCCGAGCTGTTCTAGGCGCTTCAGTCTGGAACCGCGCGACCGCTACGGTCGCAGGTTCGAATCATGCCTCGGGCATGGATGTATGTGCTGTCCTTAGGTTAGTTAGGTTTAAGTAGTTCTAAGTTCTAAGGGGCTGATGACCACAGTAGTTAAGTCCCATAGTGCTCAGAGCCATTTGAACCATTTGAATCAACTGCTTCCATCTGCTAGACAACAAACATGACCAAAAATTTGTGGACCCACTTTCTTCGGGGATCTAAGACCATTATGAACGTATTTACTTTCAAAGACAATCTTGATCACCAATTATTTATTCCGGTGACCGGTTTCGATCAAGCCGCGCGGGATCAGCCGAGCGGTCTACGGCGCCACAGTCGTGGACTGTGCGGCTGGTCCTGGAAGAGGATCGAGTCCTCCCTCGGGCATGGGTGTGTGTGTTTGTCCTTAGGATAATTTAGGTTAACGAGTGTGTAAGCTTAGGGACTGATGACCTTAGCAGTTAAGTCCCATAAGATTTCACACACATTTGAACATTTTTTTTGGTTTCGATCAAAACTGTGGTCATTTTCAGACCATTGAGTAAGAACCTCCTTCTGGTGGTAAATAGTGATTCACCACCACAAGGAGGTACTTGCTCGTTGGTCTGAAGATGACCACAGTTATGATCGAAACCAGTCACCGGAATAAGTAATTAGTGACCAAGACTGTTTTTGATGGTAAATATTTTGTAAGTAGGCTGTTTAGGTTTTTATATTGGTAACGCCACGTTGCGCTCTGTATGAAAATCGCTGGCTGTGCTGTGTGCAGTCTGTGGCTGGTTTGCATTGTTGGTATTTGTAATTGTAGTGTTGGGCAGTTGGCTGTTAACAGCGCGAAGTGTTGCGCAGGTGGAGGTGAGCCGCCAGCAGTGGTGGATGTGGGGAGAGAGATGGCGGAGTTTTGAGAGCGGATGATCTGGACGTGTGTCCATCAGAGACAGTGGCTCTCGCTGTATTGCAGTAGCTTGAGTAACGAAGATTTTTGTGAGGTAAGTGATTTGTGAAACGTATAGGTTATTGTTAGTCAGGACCAATCTTTTGTAGGGATTATTAAACGTCAGACTGCGTTGCGCTAAAAATATTGTGTGTCACTTTAGTGATGATCAGAATAAATGTCTGAGTACGTTCCGTTCTGCTCAGCTGTTTGAAAATCAAATAACGTAAGAGGTTTATCAGCACAGTAATTCAATAATTTTTCTAAGGGGACGCTCCATATGTCGACCCTTAACGAAGGATACCTCACTGGAATCTTCTGATTTTTTCTTGTAGTTTGTGTAATTAGTGTAGTTATTGTTTATTGCTAGCGCGTAATAATAGAGAGAATTTCTTTTGTAGTTGTAGTTTTTCATTGTTGTACAGTAAAACAGTTGTGGCATGCATGTAGATTTGCACCAAGTATTTCGCAGCTGTGCTTGCAATTAACGAGATATTATTTTCAGTGCTATGCTAATGTGTTTTCTTGTTTTTGCTCTTCAAATTGTGCTTTTCTTGTCATCGTGTGAAATACGTGATAATTATGGCGTGTGAAAAACGTAACACTAGGCTCCAAAGTAAACTGAGAAATGATAGTGACGACGATTGTAGCTTATCAGCACCACCGTGTAATGAATTAACAGACATTCAACGTAGTAATTTGGTAATTGTGCATAGGGAAATGGACCGGGCGGCAAATAATGGTGTAGACAGTGAAACAATTAGTGAAAAGGAAAGCATTATCGATCGATCGGTCGGCAACAGCTCGCCTCAGGAATCCGAAATGACAGGACACAATATTGCAAATACTGTAGATTCAGGTTTAGACACTTGCAATTAATGCAACAAATGAAACAAAATCAGAGACAAACACAGCACATCCAGTGATTTTCATACAGAGCGCTGCGTGACGTTACCAATATAAAAACCTTAACAGCCTACTTGCAATGTGTAATAACACTGATCACTGCATACTCCTACAAAGTATTCAAAGTGATTCATTATGAAGGTGTTACATGGTGTTAGTTTGATCTCTCCTGAAAGTGGCTAATTTTCGGTCTGGTTCGCTTAATAGCCCGAATGGGCAACTGATCAAAACTTAATGACCAACTATGAAGTATGTCATACAGCGAAGGCTTTCTCGACCGGATCTACATCTACATCTACGTGATTACTCTGCTATTCACAATAAAGAGCCTGGCAGAGGGTTCAATGAACCACCTTCAAGCGGTCTCTCTACCGTTCCATTCTCGAACGGCACGCGGGAAAAACGAGCACTTAAATTTTTCTATATAGTTGTTGATGAGTCTACTACGCTGTATGATCTTGGTCGAAACTTTTTGGTTGCTGACAGTTCGTCCAGAGCTGCGCTGGGCATCATCACAGGTGTTTTTGCAGACACTGAGCAGCAGCTACGAAATATGTCCTCACAGTACAGCTACGTATCTCGTGTCCTATCCAGACATTCCATCGCCTGCTGTTTTATAGGATTTCTGCGGATTGTAGTTATTCAAAATGGTTCAAATGGCTCTGAGCGCTATGGGACTTAACTGCTGTGGTCATCAGTACCCTAGACCTTAGAACTACTTGAACCTAACTTATCTAAGAACATCACACACAGCTATGCCCGGGGCAGGATTCGAACCTGCCACCGTAGCGGTCGTGCGGTTCCAGACTGTAGCGCCTGGAACCTCTCGGCCATCCCCGCCGGCTGTAGTTATTCCATTCAGGTCTAAAGTCGCTAGCAATGATTCATATCCACTGCTGGGAGCTTCCCTGAGGCGCAGCTGTCATCGCCATTTCCCGCTAAATTATGGAAAGCGGTACAAATTCGCGGGAAGCGTGCCGTGGTCGGCAGAACGCTGGCAACGGCTGCTGGACGCGTAAGCGTCGGCACCTATGAATATTACAGGGCCGGTCGGCATAGGGAAGCGGGCCACCGGTCAACGTCAGCCGAGCGGCCGGCCGCCGGTGACGCGCCGCAGCCACAGTTGCGTCAGCAGTCGCGGCGTGGCGCCGCGGTAGTCGCCGCGGCGGCTGAAGCGGAGGAAGCGTCTTGGCCGCCGCCGGGAGTCCATCCGCCGCGCTCCTGCTTTCCTTCCTTCCCCCGCCGGAGGCCTTCCGGCGGACGGAACTCATTAGCCGGGCCGCCCTGGACGCTCATTTGCGTGGCTTCCGTCGCCACGGGATGCGCGACGCCGCTCATCACTGTCAGCCGGCGCTGGTCCGCAGCCGCAACCGTGGTAGGTCGACTCGCACCCCGTTGGCTGCCGCGGGTACTCCACTTGTTCGCGGTGCCACACTGTAACGCTACCGCCTGACTACATTATGTCGCGATTATATTGTAAGAGTAGATTAAAACTGAAGAAACTACAAAAAGGTGGTAATTTAAGGAGATGGGATTTGAATAAACTGACTAAAGCAGAAGTTGTACAGAGTTTCAGGGAGAGCATAAGGGAACAATTGACAAGGAGGAGGGAAAGAAATACAGTAGAAGAAGAATGAGTAGCTTTGAGGGATGAAGTAGTGAAGGCAGCAGAGGATCAAGTAGGTAAAAAGACGAGGCCTAGTAGAAATCCTTGGGTAACAGAAGAAATATTGAATTTAATTGATGAAAGGAGAAAATATAAAAATGCAGTAAATGAAGCAGGCAAAAAGGAATACAAACGTCTCAAAAGTGAGATCGACAGGAAGTGCAAAATGGCTAAGCAGGGTTGGCTAGAGGACAAATGTAAGGATGTAGAGGCTTATCTCACGAGGGGTAAGATAGATACTGCCTACAGGAAAAGTAAAGAGACCTTTGGAGAAAAGAGAACCACTTGTATGAATATCAAGAGCTCAGATGGAAACCCAGTTCTAAGCAAAGATGGGAAAGCAGAAAGGTGGAAGGAGTATATAGAGGATGTTGTGGCGTAGTAAGACAGCCACGCCACTCGGAAGTAGCCGAAAGGCACGCGTTACGCTCACGCAGATTGACGTGAGGTCTGAAACAGGATACGTAATGAATGCTATAAATAAAAGTACGTAGCTTCTGGAATACTTAACTTTAATCCATCATTTGTATACATCGTTCTTGATGAGACATGCTTCATGCGATAACTATCAATTGCTATGGCGCCTTGCTAGGTCGTAGCCATTGACTTAGCTGAAGGCTATTCTAACTATCTTCTCTGCAAATAAACGAGGCTTCGTCAGTGTTGCATCGCTAGCTAAGTCGTCCGTACAACTGGGGCGAGTGCTAGTAAGTCTCTCGAGACCTGCCGTGTGGTGGCGCTCGGTCTGCGATCACTGACAGTGGCGACACGCGGGTCCGACATGTACTAATGGACCGCGGCCGATTTAAAGCTACTATCTAGCAAGTGTGGTGTCTGGCGGTGACACCACAGACGTTTTATACAAGGGCGATGTACTTGAGGACAATATTATGGAAATGGAAGTGGATGTAGATGAAGATGAATTGGGAGATATGATACTGCGTGAAGAGTTTGACAGAGCACTGAAAGACCTGAGTCGAAACAAGGCCCCCGGGAGTAGACAACATTCCATTAGAACTACTGACGGCCTTGGGAGAGCCAGTCCTGACAAAACTCTACCAGCCGGTGAGCAAGATGTATGAGACAGGCGAAATACAAAAAAAATGGTTCAAATGGCTCTGAACACTATGGGACTCAACTGCTGTGGTCATAAGTCCCCTAGAACTTAGAACTACTTAAACCTAACTAACCTAAGGACATCACTCACATCCATCCCCGAGGCAGGATTCGAACCTGCGACCGTAGCGAGGCGAAATACCCTCAGACTTCAAGAAGAATATAATAATTCCAATCCCAAAGAAAGCAGGTGTTGACAGATGTGAAAATTACCGAACTATTAGTTTAATAAAAAACGGCTGCAAAATACTAACGTGAATTCTTTACAGACGAATGGAAAAACTAGTAGAAGCCGACCTCGGGGAAGATCAGTTTGGATTCCGTAGAAATGTTGGAACACGTGAGGCAATACTGACCGACCCTACGACTTATCTTAGAGAACAGATTAAGGAAAGACAAACCTACGTTTCTAGCATTTGTAGACTTCGAGAAAGCTTTTGATAATGTTGATTGGAATACTCTCTTTCATATTCTGAAGGTGGCTGGGATAAAATACAGGGAGCGAAAGGCTATTTACCGTTTGTGCAGGAGCCAGATGGCAGTTATAAGAAAAAATGGTTGAAATGGCTCTGAGCACTATGGGCCTCAACATCTGAGGTCATCAGTCCCCTAGAAAATAGAACTAACCTAACGACATCACACACATCCATGCCGGAGGCAGGATTCGAACCTGCGACCGTAACGGTCGCGCGATTCCAGACTGAAGCGCCTACAACCGCTCAGCCACCCCGCCGGCCGCAGTTATAAGGTTCGAGGGGCATGAAAGGGAAGCAGTGGTTGGCAAGGGAGTGAGACAGGGTTGTAGCCTCTCCCCGATGTTATTCAATCTGTACATTGAGCAAGCAGTAAAGGAAACAAAAGAAAAATTCGGAGTAGGAAATAAAATCCATGGAGAAGAAATAAAGACTTTGAGGTTTGACGATGACATTGTATTTCTGTCAGAGACAGCAAAGGACCTGGAAGAGCAGCTGAACGGAATGGACAGTGCCTTGAAAGGAGGATATAAGATGAACATCAACAAAAGCAATCCGAGGATAATGGAATTTAGTCGAATTAAGCCGGGTGATGCTGCAGGAATATGATTAGGAAATGAGACGCTTAAAGTAGTAAATGAGTTTTGCTCTTTGGGGAGCAAAATAACTCACGATGGACTAAGTAGAGAGGATATAAAATGTAGACTGGCAATGGCAAGGAAAGCGTTTCTGAAGAAGAAAAACTTGTTAACATCTAGTATAGACTTAAATGTCAGGAAGTCGTTTCTGAAAGTATTTGTATGGAGTGTAGCCATGTATGGAAGTGAAACGTGGACGATAAATAGTTTAGACAAGAAGAGAATAGAAGCTTTCGAAATGTGGTGCTACAGAGGAATGCTGAAGATTAGGTGGGTGGATCACGTCACTAATGAGGAGGTATTGAACAGAATTGGGGAGAAGACAAATTTGTGGCACAACTTGACTAGAAGAAGGGATCGGTTGGTAGGACATATTCTGAGGCATCAAGGGATCACCAATTT
Source organism: Schistocerca americana (assembly GCF_021461395.2). Classification (NCBI taxonomy): domain Eukaryota; kingdom Metazoa; phylum Arthropoda; class Insecta; order Orthoptera; family Acrididae; genus Schistocerca; species Schistocerca americana. The sequence continues at coordinate 245,788,788 of NC_060124.1, read as the reverse complement.
AGTACTGGAGGGCAGCGTGGAGGGTAAAAATCGTTGAGGGAGACCAACAGATGAATACACTAAACAGATTCAGAAGGATGTAGTTTGCAGTAGGTATTGTGTGATGAAGAAGCTTGCATAGGATAGAGTAGCATGGAGAACTGCATCAAACCAGTCTCAGGACTGAAGACAACAACAACAGTTAGCTTCTCCTTCCAGCTACTTATCTACATAGTCGCCACTCCGACTTTTGTCGTAACGTTGTACCAACTTTCCATTATCCTCAGCTTCCAGCCACTTCTCTACGATGGTCTACAGCTCCTTGCCTGTGCCAAAATGCTGTCTTCATAGCCACCGATCCATGTGAGCAGAGATGAATCTCAGGGGGAGCAGATTACGGGCTGTACTGTGGGTGATCAAACTCTTCCCATCGGAAACGCTGCAGGAACATCTCCCTCGCTGCTGCAGAGTGCGGCCGAGATTTGTCATGAAGATGGAAACGCATGACAGTTGTGTCATGTAGACTGCATGACACCAGCCAAAATGTCTCACAAAGTGCTCATACTTGGTGGGAGACACTACTCTCTGGCCATCTTCATGAGCTCATCGTGCACTCAGAACGGGAAAGAGTGACTTACGTTGTCGACGAGAATGCTAGCGACACTGCCCAACAAGTCAGTGCAAAGCTTCATTGGATTTCACTGTAGTTTGCATTTCGCGCCCTACCAGAGCTTACTTTCTGAATAACCTTTTCTGAATAGCGTGTTACGGCGTAAAGTCAAGCGCCGACACGCCAGTGAGGAACGACAAAGCAGAGATGGCTGTGGAAAGAAGCCAGCCAATCGCAGGCTGACAGGACCTCCCTCCAGGATGACAACGCGACAGCAGCGGCCTCTATGTGAAGAGAACATAAGCCCCGCGACCGACTGGTGACGCCCCAGTTTCCAGATTAGGCACCTGTATAGCAGCGTCAACGCTATTCACTTCGAAAATGAAGCAAATGAGCCGTCGGTCACAAATTTTTACTCATATTGACCAGGTTTCAACACTTCTAGGAGTGCCTTCATCAGAATTTAGACGTACAAAGTGGTTTATAACATAATTGCAATTTTATGGAAAAAAGAATTTTTTTATATGTAATAAAATTTAAGTACTGACTAACAATACCAGTCAGAGGCAGTACTCACATTTCCTGTATAAGATAAATAACATGCCAGAAGGGCTCTAGTCACAAAATTCAAAAAGAATGTGTGAAGGCGAGCCTCTAAGGGCTGCTCATACCTGTACAACCACAGGTTGCCAATAATTTGTTTAACAGCGAACGATACAGTATCCTTTTGTCTACATCAGATAGAATTACAGTTGGAAGCATAAAATCCTCATTATGGAACATACAGAAAGTTCTGAATAACACAGCTTTTAGAAAACGATATAACATGAAGTACAGCCAATAAACTTTTAATAAATGAAAAATTATGCGATGGATTAGATGGAAAAGAACATTTCGGTGAACTGCACGAGGAGACCCGAACTTAAATTTCAAGTAACGGCTTTACACCGTTAAAGAAATTTTTTTTACGCAGCTGCAGCTGCTCATTGAGCATGAGGCCATCATTTCGAGAAATATGTTTATAAATCCATAAATCTTCAAGAATTTCTAGTTTACGCCCTTCTTTTCGGTGTGCAAGTTGTTGCTATCTGAAATAGCTTTAGGCGGGCGACCTGTAATCAGAAGATGGTCGGCATAAGATGAATTTTGAGGGCTAATGCCATTTTTTCTTAAAAGGTGTTCTTTATACCTGGTTGTAAAGGCACGTCCTGTTTGTTCTAAGTAGTAGGAAGAGCAGGTATCGCAGAAAATTTTATAGACGCCAGAAGTTTCTAAAGGGAAACGAATCGATTTTAAATTATGAACGAAGTTTTTTTTTCAAGTTATTATTGGTAGAAAAGGCAACGTTGCAGTTATATTTATTACACAGAAGACGTTGGATCTGATATGAGATGGGCCCCATGAAAGGACTAGAAAAAATATTATTTTCAGTTACATTCAATGATAGAGGTGCCGAGGGTGGCAACTCTTTTACCAGTTTTCTTTCTGAGGATGTCATCTACTATGCTAGGTTTGTACTCATTATTAACTGCTATCGTTTTGAGTAGATTGATTTCGTCGTTGCACTTTTCTTTTGAAAGTGGAATGGAAGTAGCTCATTCAACCGCAGTTCCTCCAAATGACGTAAAAAATCAGCTGAGTTCCAGACATGGTGTTCACATCGACCAGCTTGGGGGCTCAACAGAGAAGTAAGATGCTTGGCTACACGATATGTCGGAGCGCCGATATTACTCACAATAGGCCGTCGTTTGGGGGGATTGCAGTTGAATGACTCTGATATTTTTGTAGGTTTCGATGTGGTCTCTCTCTTCACTTGTGTTCCTCTGTCTGAATTGAGGTTAGGTCTGGTGTTGAATTAACAAATCTCTTTCGCCACGTGTTGATATCCACTTACTTTTTATTCAATGGCCAGTATTACGAGCAGACAGATGGAGTTGTGATGGGTAGTCCGTTGTCTCCTGTGATCGCACATTTGTTTGTAGCAGACATCGAGGAACGTGCATTGGAGTCGACGCCTTTGAAACCCGTCTGCTTCTTCAGATATGTTAAAGATACTTTTGTTGTTTGGCCTCATGGTAGCGTGAATTTGACTGCCTTTCTAAAACATCTGAACTCGATCCACCCGAACATTCGTTTTACGATGGAGGTGGAAGATGATGGTTGCCTTCCCTTTCTTGACGTTCTGGTTAGGGGGAAGGGTGATGGATCATTGGGACGTGCAGTTTACACGAAACGTACTAACACCGACTTGTATTTACAGGCTAATAGTTGTCACAATACGGCTCAGCGTGAAGGGGTACTTCGTACATTAATACACAGGGCAGCGGAGCTGTCCCATCTTGAAGCTACGTTTAGTCAAAATGGTTATAGTGATTGAACGTGCGTTGCGCTATCGACCAACTGTGCACCGGGTGGCTGATGATAATTCTAAGTCTACTGCCTTTTTGCCTTACGTAGGAAGCACTTCCAACAAGATCGATCGTATTTTACGGAAGTACGATGTGAAATGTGTTCTCCGACCTCCATCTAAACTTAGAATGCTTTTGGGTTCTGCTAAGGATGATTTGTGTTTGCGTAAGGCAGGTGTATATCGCATTACTTGTAGCTGTGGCATGGCATATATCGGTCAAACTATCAGTATAGTGGAGGACCGATGCACTGAGCATACACGGCACACACGATTACAGCAGCCAAATAGATCTGCTATTGCCGAAAATTGCTTGGATGCTGGTCACCCCATGTTATGTAATAACACCGAGATATGGGCATGCACGTCTAGCCATTGGGACATTATTAAGGAGGCAGTTGAGATTAAATTAGTGAGAAACCTCGTAAACAGGGATGGAGGCTTTTGTTTAAACCCTGTTTTCAATTATGTTGTCTCCCTTGTCAAAAAACGGAGGGACAGAGTCAGTGTTACCTCACCTGCTAGTTCGTAGTCTCACTATCGATATCTCTTTGGTCATCTTTGGTGGCACTAGTGTTCAGTGTGTGTGTTATCTTTCCTGCATTAGTCCAGAAACCGAGGTTTTATATTTGCCTGTACATCGCCTGTCCGTTGCATTTTGTGCGTTGAAAATGGCGGGGTGTACTCCTGCCGAAATATCAGCGGTCGCTGAATATATTACCTGGCTGAATTCCCCTAATTTGTTTGAAAATTGTATTCGCCAGGAGAAACTCATGTCTCAAGAACACTCAATATTAAACCACGAGCTTTGTTCACGCCTTCCGGATGCCATTGTTGCAATTTGCTTTTGCTACATGTCGTTAACACTTCTACAACAGCTAAAACGGTTTTCGGTTTCATCGAAGTTTATGTGCATTTTACGAAATCAAGCAAGTGTTGGGATCTTACAAAAACTAAATTTAAGTTGACATTAAAACCTCTTTCTGAAACACGATGGGAAAGTAGAACCGGAGCTGTAAAAGGGATATTTTTGCAATTTGGTGACGACACCGAAAGTGTGAGTGACCTGAAAAACAGAACTGATGATTCTGAAAGTCTTAGCGACTGAGACAGACCTGTAGGAAATGTTAAATTTTGAGTTTAATCTTGCAATAAATGTGTGGTATGAGATTTTACTACGTCCCAGCAATACACGTAAACTATGGAAATCGATTCAACTGAACTTGAAAAACACTACTGATACTTTACGTTCATTTCATGACTGGATTTCAGAATTTCGTAACACAGGATTTGAAACAAGAATTGCAGAAGCTCGACTGTAGGTACAAAAAGTAGTTACGAAATTGAGTCTCAGTTACAAAAAATAGCACAGAAGAAACGAATGTTCGGTTATGAACAAATTGATAAACCTATACGATCGCATGAAATGCAATACAGTGTCAGCTTTTTTCACACAAAGATAGAAGCTATAATAGTAGACACTGAACGTCCGTTCAAAGCGCTCAACGAATATTTTGAAAGATATGAATTATTTGAAATAATTTACTCTACTGGCCATTAAAATTGCTACACTAAGAAGAAATACAGATGATAAGTTGGTATTCTTTGGACAAATATATTATACTAGGACTGACGTGTGATTACATTTTAACGAAATTTGGGCGCATAGATACTGAAAAATCTGTACCCAGAACAATCACCTCTGGGCGTAATAACGGGCTTGATACGCCTGGGCATTGAGTCGAACAGAGCTTAGATGGTGTGTACAGGTACAGCTGCCCATGCAGCTTCAACACGATACCACAATTCATCAAGAGTAGTGACTGGCGTATTGTGACGAGCCAGTTGCTTGGCCACCATTGACCAGACGTTTTCAATTGGTGAGAGATCTGGAGAATGTGCTGGCCAGGGCAGCAGTCGAAAATTTTCTGTTTCCAGAAAGGCCCGTGCAGGACCCGCAACATGCGGTCGTGCATTATCCTGCTGAAATGTAGGGTTTCGCAGGGATCGAATGAAGGGTAGAGCCACGGGTCGTAACACACCTGAAATGTAACGTCCACTGTTCAAAGTGCCGTCAGTGCGAACAAGAGGTGACCGAGACGTGTAACCAAAACCATCACGCCGGGTGATACAACAGTATGGCGATGACGAATACACGCTTCCAATGTGCGTTCACCGCGATGTCGCCAAACACGGATGCGACCATCATGCTGTAAACAAAACCTGGATTCATCCGAAAAAATGACTTTTTGCCATTCGTGCACCCAGGTTCGTCGTTGAGTACACCATCTCAGGCGCTCCTGTCTGTGATGCAGCGTCAAGAGTAATCTCAGCCATGGTCTCCGAGCCCATAGTCTATGCTGCTGCAAACGTCGTCGAACTGTTCGTGCAGATGGTTGTTGTCTTGCAAAGGTCCTCATCTGTTGACTCAGGGATCGAGACGTGGCTGCACGATCCGTTACAGTCATGCCTGTCATCTCGAGTGCTAGTGATACGAGGCCGTTGGGATCCAGCGATTCCATTTTCTGCTTACAGTTATTGGATCTGGGCCAACACGAGCAGCAATGTCGCGATACGATAAACCGCAATCGGGATAGGCTAAAATCCGACCTTTATCAGAGTCGGAAACGTGATGGTACGCATTTCTCCACCTTACACGAGGCATCACAACAACATTTCACCAGGCAACGCCGGTCAACTGCTGTTTGTGTGTGAGAAATCGGTTGGAAACTTTCCTCATGTCAGCACGTTGTAGGTGTTGCCACCAGCGCCAGTCTCGTGAGAATGCTCTGAAAAGCTAATCAATTGCATTTTACAGCATCTTCTTCCTGTCGGTTACATTTCGCGTCTGAAACACGTCATCTTCGTGGTGTAGCAATTTTAATGGCCAGTAGTGTAGGTACAGTACTGCGAGAAGGCGAAAATAGCGACATACAGCCTTTAGAACTTTATGAGGAACTCCAACTTATAAAATACAATGTATAGGACTCAATTAAAGACGCAATACAACTTATTAGAATCAGTACAGCTTCTGCCGAGAGAAGTTTCTCAAAGTTAAAATTGATTAAGACATATTTAAGAAACACGATGTGCTATGAAAGACTGTCTGAATTCTCAGTACTACCATCTGAAGCGGAAATAGCGGCTGGTATTAACTACGACATAATATTAAAGAAATTCAGTGAGGTGAAAAGCCTAAGTTTCGTTTATTTTAATGTCTGTTTCCTTAATATAAATCTTGTCAATGCTATAACCCTTGTATATTATAATTATAAAATTTGTGTGTGATTAATATCAGTGTGTAATTCAGCTCATTTAATTTAACATTTCCTTTCTGACTGGAAAGTGAAAACGACCTCAACAAAGCTGATTCGTCGCCGACGTTCAGTTTTCGCCTGGCGCCACCACTATCTGTGAGTGATCTGTGCATGGACATGGCCTTCTGGACAAGGTGCTTTATGTTATTAAATATCTTAGCGATGATAACCATTTGACATCTTGTGCGTGAGGTTCAGCGTAAAATGAACACGTTTTACAACAAAATTATGTTTAAGACCTATAGATGCCAGCAACAACTGTTGAAACGGCTCGTCTTAAATAAAGGAATATTTTATGCTATCTTGGCTTTCGAATGGTTTTTAACAGTTGAAACCGACGGCCACTCAATACTCTCAAAATGAGAAAACTCAATCCAACATCATCATATTCTGCTTTCTAATACTCATGAAATCGTCCTGTGTATTTTGAGAATTATCGTATGCCCTTTACAATGCTTGAAACCTCTATCTTCATTCGGTATGGCCTGGGGATGATAACGTTGACGACATTTTCCAACGAACATCGGCTACGCATCGTCTTGCGAAACATACTCCTCGGTTTGCTGTAAATTCAGGAACATTTGTTACCTGAACAATGTCCAAGGTATCTTTGACCTTAGAAATTTCACTAACTGGCGTGCCATTATTTCCACATTGTTAGTGATCGGTCGTTATTGGGATTCTTTTCCAGTGAATCTGTAATCAGTTTGACCCACATGGAAGGAATTAAGACTTTATCGATTGCTTGTTTTTCCTTCTCAGTAAATTCTGCAAATAGGCATGAAAGAGCTTCCTGGGATGCGGTAGTATGGATAAACGTTCTGAAAATATGCAGGAGGAAAATGCAAGCAGAACGCAAACAATATCTGTTTTTGCCCTCTGGAGTACCGATGTCCACAAAAAAATGTAGTTCTTGGACAGACTGATCTGTACTTTGTTTGCAACATACCATATCAGTCAGCTACTAACTTCATTTAGTGATTTTCCACAAACTGTTTCAGAGAATGTAAACATTGTTGCATCATTGGATACACATGAACTCTGCAGCCATAGTGGTCTTTTATAACTTTCTTTCCCAGTGTTCGTTACAGGAACAAAGAACTTTCTCTCTCTGTCTTTCTTTCTCTCCCTCCCTCTCTCTCTCTCTCTCTCTCTCTCTCTCTCTCTCTCTCTCTCTCTCACTCTCTCTCTCTCGCTCTCCCTTTTTTCTTTTTTTAATGATCAAAACACATTCTCTGTTGTTGTTGTTGTTGTTGTGGTCTTCAGTTCTGAGACTGGTTTGAGGCAGCTCTCCATGCTACTCTATCCTGTTCAAGCTTATTCATCTCCCAGTACCTACTGCAACCTACATCCTTCTGAATCTGCTTAGTGTATTCATCTCTTGGTCTCCCTCTACGATTATTACCCTCCACGCTGCCCTCCAATACTAAATTGGTGGTCCCTTGATGCCTCAGAAGATGTCCTACCAACCGATCCCTTCTTCTGGTCAAGTTGTGCCACAAACTTCTCTTCTCCCCAATCCTATTCAATACTTCCTCATTAGTTATGTGATCTACCCATCTAATCTTCAGCATTCTTCTGTAGCACCACATTTCAAAAGCTTCTATTCTCTTCTTGTCCAAACTATTTATCGTCCATGTTTCAGTTCCATACATGGCTACACTCCATACAAATACTTTCAGAAATGACTTCCTGACACTTAAATCTATACTCGATGGTAACAAATTTCTCTTCTTCAGAAACGCTTTCCTTGCCATTGCCTGTCTACATTTTATATCCTCTCTACTTCGACCATCATAAGTTATTTTGCTCCCCAAATAGCAAAACTCCTTTACTACTTTAAGTGTCTCATTTCCTAATCTAAATCCCTCAGCATCACCCGACTTAATTCGACTACATTCCATTATCCTCGTATTGCTTTTGTTGATGTTCATCTTATACCCTCCTTTCAAGACACTGTCCATTCCATTCAACTGCTCTTCCATGTCCTTTGCTGTCTCTGACAGAATTACAATGTCATCGGCGAACCTCAAAGTTTTTATTTCTTCTCCATGGATTCTAATACCTACTCCGAATTTTTCTTTTGTTTCCTTTACTGCTTGCTCAATATACAGATTGAACAACATCGGGGAGAGGCTACAACCCTGTCTTACTCCCTTCCCAACCACTGCTTCCCTTTCATGTACCTCGACTCTTATAACTGCCATCTGGTTTCTGTACAAATTGTAAATAGCCTTTCGCTCCCTGTATTTTACCCCTGCTACCTTTAGAATTTGAAAGAGAGTATTCCAGTCAACATTGTCAAAAGCTTTCTCTAAGTCTAGTAGTGAAGGATATTTCTCATATCTTAGATTCTCCTTGACTTACCAAAAAAAATGTGCAAAAATGTTCAGCTTTCTGACAGTACAGTTTTTTCCACCATGACAACAGCTTTAGCTTGCACTCTGCGTCCATCTTAGCGCAATCATTACAAATACCCTTTTGGGCTGACCTAATTTCAGATCAAAATCTTGTTCGAGTAAATCATTAAACGACCAACGTTATACATTCTTCTGCAGCTCAGCATATTGATCAATCAAATGTTGATCTACTGAGGCAGTTAAGAAGACCGATATTTCACAGTTATTCTTCTGGATGACAATACTGACTCTTCTGAGTGGGAATACTGGTGATAAAAGCACTTGTCTTTTGGTGAACGTAATCAGGCTCCTTGTGTCCTCTGCCATCCTTCAGTGAATGAACAAACCTTTTTACTTTCCGATCCGATCTTATCGCTTTATACCACAATGGACATGAAATACCTTCATGCATACCTTCATGCATACTTCAACTTGTGCACCATCACATTTGACGTAATAATTGCAGGTAGTTCCCTTTGTTTGGCATCCAGGACGACGAGTCTGAATCTGTTAAATGTGACTTTTTTCGTTAAGACAGCTGTACATGTGGTGTCACCGCCAGACACCACACTTGCTAGGTGGTAGCTTTAAATCGGCCGCGGTCCATTAGTACAAGTCGGACCCGCGTGTCGCCACTGTCAGGGATCGCAGACCGAGCGCCACCACAAGGCAGGTCTCGAGATACGGACTAGCACTCGCCCCAGTTGTACGGACGACGTAGCTAGCGATGCACACTGACGAAGCCTCGCTCATTTGCAGAGCAGATAGTTAGAATAGCCTTCAGCTAAATCAATGGCTACGACCTAGCAAGGCTCCATTAGTAACATTGCATGTATCTATGGAGTCTCACTCATATCGTCAGTAGCGATGTACCAAGGATGGATTAAAGTTAAGTATTCCAGAAGCTACGTACTTTTCTTTATAGCGTTCATTACGTATCCTGTTACAGACCTATCTCTTGCCTGCGTGAACTAAACGTGTGCCTTTCGGCTACTTCCGTGGCGTGGCTGTCTTGCTATGCCACAACAGTACATAATGATGTATCATTTTCTGGCTCATGCCACAATAACCATAGTACTGAAAAGTTATTTCTAATACTATAATGGAACTTTAATTTATGTAATCAAATGTGATGTCTATGTCAGTTACACAGTATGTTCCCAACTGATTGTAATAATAATAATAAGGCCCGGGCAAAGAATAAGCCTCCGGTATGTTCTGCCAGTCGTAAAAGGCGACGAAAAGAACAAACCACTAATAAGGCTAACCCCCCTTTTAGTGTGATTAGTTGGTTCAGGACAGAACTGAAGAAGCCTCGGACAAGCGCCGTCATGGTCGGGGACGACGTTTGAACCCTATGCCCGCCCACAATGGTAACGGCACTGCTAGCCAACTGGAAAATGATTTAAATCCAAATAGAGGTGTTTTGCAGGATATGCTTCCTGCAACCACCCTAGAAGGAAAACAAACACAGAGGATGAGATGGTCAGATGAAGTTAATCGACACCTCATGTTCTGTTATTACCAAGCAACAAACCTAGGAACCAACACAACTGGATACAGATCACAAGTATACACAACATTTATTATCAGATATCCAGAATTAAAATTTTTAACAGAACAACAACTAGCTGATCAGATCCGTGTAATAATCAAAAATAACAGGATACCCCAGTCAGAATTAGAAAACATCAAACAACAAGTACAACAAATACTGGAACAAAATAACGTGCAATCAGAAGAAGAAGAAAATACAGTAATGGACTCAAACACCCCAGAGCAAACAAACAAAGAACAACATGCATCAAATAAACAATCAGAGGAAAACGAAATCTTAAGACAGCCACCAGAACAAGCACAAATAGAACTCGAAGTAACACACATGTTAGATATAGAAGAAAAATTTCAGCTGACATATATAGAATACAAAGACACAAATACAGACATTAGACCATTCTTGCATAGACCGCCAAATAACCCGCAAGTCGAAACAACAATAAAAACTATCAACACAATCATACACAACAAAATAAATGAAAACACAACTATGGAAGAATTACAACTACTGGTTTATATAGGAGCACTCACTACACTAAATATACACACTAGGCAGAGATCAGAACCAACCAACACACAGAAGAAGCCCACAAAACCAGCATGGCAACACAGGCTACAGATCAGAATAGAAAAACTGAGAAAAGACATCGGACAGCTAACACAATTTATAAGAAATGAAATGTCAGAAAAAAACGAAAAAGATTAGGTAAAATCTCACAACAAGAAGAGATAGAGCAATTATATGAAAAGAAGCAGAAGTTACAAGCATTGGCCAAACGACTTAGAAGATACAAAAAAAGTGAAAATTGAAGGAAACAAAACCAAACATTCAACACAAACCAAAAGAAATTTTACGAGACAATAGATAACACACACATTAAAATAGACAATCCACCGAATATAACAGACATGGAACACTTCTGGAGCAACATATGGTCAAACCCATTACAACATAACAGGCATGCATGGTGCATACAAGCAGAAACAGATACGTACAAGATGATACCACAAATGCCTGAAGTGATAATTTTGCAACATGAAGTCACCCAAGCAATTAATTGTACTCACAATTGGCAAGCCCCTGGAAAAGATAAAATAGCAAAATTCTGGCTAAAGAAGTTCACCTCAACACATTCACATCCTATTAAATTATTTAACAGTTACATTGCAGACCCATACACATTCCCTGATACACTTACACATGGAATAACTTATCTGAAACCTAAAGATCAAGCAGACACAGCAAACCCAGCTAAATATCGCCCCATAACATGCCTACTAACAATATACAAAATATTAACTTCAGTCATTACACAGAAATGAATGACACATACAACACAGAACAAAATTATGAATGAAGAACAAAACGGCTCTTGCAAAGGAGCACGAGGATGTAAAGAGCAACTGATAATAGATGCAGAGGTGACATATCAAGCTAAAACTAAACAAAGGCCGCTACACTACGCATACATTGATTACCAAAAGCTTTTGATAGTGTACCCCACTCATGATTACTACAAATATTGGAAATATACAAAGTAGATCGTAAATTGATACAGTTCCTAAACATAGTAATGAAAAATTGGAAAACCGCACTTAATATCCAAACAAATTCAAATAATATCACATCACAGCCAATACAGATTAAGCGTGGAATATACCAAGAAGTCTCATGAAGTCCTTTCTGGTTCTTCCTTGCTCTGAACCCACTATCCAACGTCCTAAATAATACAAATTGTGGATACAATATTACTGGAACATACCCACACAAAATCAAACATTTGCTATACATGGATGATCTAAAACTACTGGCAGCAACAGATCAACAACTCAACCAATTACTGAAGATAACAGAAGTAATCAGCAATGATATAAATATGGCTTTTGGAACAGACAAATGTAAGAAAAATAGCATAGGCAAGGGAAAACACACTAAACAGGAAGATTACATATTGGATAACCACAGTGACTGCATAGAAGCGATGGAAAAACAGATGCCTATAAACATCTAGGATACAGACAAAAATTAGGAATAGATAATACAAATATTAAAGAAGAACTAAAACAAAAATATAGACAAAGACTAACAAAAATACTGAAAACAGAATTGACAGCAAGAATCAAGACAAAAGCTATAAATACTTATGCTATACCAATATTGACCTACTCATTTGGAGTAGTGAAATGGAGTAACAAAGACCTAGAAGCACTCAATACACTTACATGATCACAATGCCACAAATATATAATACATCACGTACATTCAGCAACTGAAAGCTTCACATTAAGCAGAAAGGAAGGAGGAAGGGGATTTATCGACATAAAAAACCAACATTATGGACAGGTAGACAATTTAGGAAAATTCTTTCTAGAAGGAGCAGAAACTAGCAAATATAGATCACATAACATCAACAGAGACGAAGAAAGTAAATTGGAAAAGAAAACACTACATGGCGAGCACCCACATCACCTAACACAGCCACACATCGATCAAGACGCATCCAACACATGGCTAAGAAAAGGCAATATATACAGTGAGGTTGATGGATTCATGATTGCAACACAGGATCAAACAATAAACACCAGATATTACAGCAAGCATATTATTAAAGATCCCAATACCACAACAGATAAATGCAGACTTTGCAAACAACAAATAGAAACAGTAGATCACATCACAAGCGAGTGTACAATACTAGCAAATACAGAATACCCCAGAGGACATGACAATGTAGCAAAAATAATACATCAACAGCTTGCCTTACAACATAAACTTATAAAGCAACACGTTCTCACATACAAGTATGCGCCACAAAATGTACTGGAGAATGATGAATACAAATTATACTGGAACAGAACCATTGTAACAGTTTAAGTAACACCACATAAGAAACCTGACATCATACTCACCAATAAAAAGAAGAAATTAACACAACTAATCGAAATATCCATACCCAATACAACAAATATGCAAAAGGAAACAGGAGAAAAAGTTGAAAAATACATCCAAATGGCTGAGGAAGTCAAGGACATGTGGCATCAGGATAAAGTTGACATTATACCAATTATACTATCAACTACAGGAGTCATACCACACAATATCCACCAGTACACCAATGCAATACAGCTACATCCAAACTTATATATACAACTACAGAAATCCGTAAATATTGATACAGGTTCAATTACCCGAAAGTTCCTAAATGCAATATAACATATACCGTGCAGAATGAGATTTTCACTCTGCAGCGGAGTGTGCGCTGATATGAAACTTCCTGGCAGATTAAAACTGTGTGCCCGACCGAGACTCGAACTCGGGACCTTTGCCTTTCGCGGGCAAGTGCTCTACCAACTGAGCTACCGAAGCACGACTCACGTCCGGTACTCACAGCTTTACTTCTGGCAGTACCTCGTCTCCCACCTTCCAAACTTTACTTTCAGGAGTGCTAGTTCTGCATGTTTCGCAGGAGAGCTTCTGTAAAGTTTGGAAGGTAGGAGACGAGGTACTGCCAGAAGTAAAGCTGTGAGTACCGGACGTGAGTCGTGCTTCGGTAGCTCAGTTGGTAGAGCACTTGCCCGCGAAAGGCAAAGGTCCCGAGTTCGAGTCTCGGTCGGGCACACAGTTTTAATCTGCCAGGAAGTTTCATATACCGTGCAGTTAAAAGGAAGTCACGCCTGATCAAGGTCCGCGTCACTTTCCATTTTTGACCAGACATAACGTCTGAGAAAAGAAAGAAAGAATAATAATAATAATATAATCGTTATTATTATTAAGTGCGGACGGATAGCTTCCATTTTGCGGGATTTCTGAGTCTTTTAAGTCCACAAACAGTATTCGTTTTACAGGCTCAATTTGACTTGCAAATAAAGTAGTGGGATAGCTATATCTGTGGTAGCACTTTTAAGTTGTGTTTCCGTTATCTAAATCGCTTTCTGGAGATTCTGAGTCATCTTTAGGACTCAATACTCAGCGATTGTTTTCAACGAGACACTCATTCTAGGAGTATACTCTATAAGCGCTATTCTTCTCCACCATTTTTAAATTGGCAGTGAATAAACAGCTGGCAGAAATGATCTTGGTTTGCATATAGACAGTAGCACCACCAAACATCTACCGCTGCAATTACTTGGCTTAATAACTTGTGGGTCGGAAAGGATACTTAAAAGTTTCTGTTTCTAAAACTGAAGTCCACTGAACACGACAAGTTCAAATTTTGACAGACCTATACCTTTCTGCTCTGCAAATCGTTCAGCGCAATTATAGGACTGGCCATCAGAGGATGTATTGTGGTATCAACTGGATTGTTCAAAAAACTTTGATATAACAACTTTTGCTTCTGTGTGCTTCAACTTACACAATTTTTGCCACCTTCACTGCTTCTTATAGTTAATTGACTTCCCTTTTCAAGTATCACTAAAGCTGTTGTAGAACCAGATTTACTAATCGGCTTGATTAAACAACGAACATAAGCAGCAAGTATGACTTCATCAAACTGGGATGAATATGTTATTTTCGTTGCTTGCTGGTACATTTAATTCCTTAGTAATGTAGTCTTTCTTTCCTTTCTTAGGATGATATGATATGGATCCTACATCAAGTGATAGCAAGATGGCTAAATAATGAACAATGGATTAGCATTATCTTTGATAAGAATAGTAGCTGAAGTAATATTTGTTCCACAGCCAAGACCTGAACCCAGGTCTTCTGCTTAGTAGGCAGATGAGCTAACCATTAAACCTCTGTAGCATTATGGCTACTACACATGAATAGACTACTCTAGTCCAAAACCGTCCCCAACACAAATTTCATTTCATACCTTCAGTCTAATGTACCCTTCTTGAACTGTCAGTACCGTAGAGGTTCCTCAATATTTAAATAGAACCCAAGCTTTGTACGTAATGGGGAAATCTTTTGTGTACCTCAGGCGTAGATGACCTATTGATCTAGATGGAATTACATTTTCCTGGAGGCGTATGCGTCTCAACTTTGTCTTCTAGATGGATAGAAGCTGACATAATGATTTGAAATTTGTGTTATGGCTAAGACTCGAACCTGGGTCTCCAACTTACTAAGCAGATGTGCTAACCATTACCATTACATAGCTAATCCCAAGTCAAAGAGCCTCGGCAGTACTGACGATTTACGAAGGGGAAAATGCACAGAAGGCGTGAAGTGATGTTAGTATTCGGGAGTGCACTTGACTAAGGTAGTCCGTGTAGTGCTTAGGGAGTATTTTCGCGCTCTACCTGTAAGACAGCAAACAACAGGTCACAATAGATTTTTGTTCTGTCATTCTATCAGTTAGGTATTGCGAAATACTAACAAATTTACTTATTCTTGGTAATTTGTAAGGTTTGGAACTATATAGTTTTAGCGTCAAAATACTAGCAATAGATTAATTAATGTGTATATGTATTGTTATGTATGAGAAAGGGACTGAGGAAGGCAATCAAAATTGTTATTGAAAATTGGGTCCCGACTATTGAAAGGTTGAGAAATGCTGGTCTGGCGGAACGTAATTCTATTCTACGATGATATCACATATCAGTATAATTTTTAAGTTGCAATGGTCTTTGCCTCTGTGTACGTACTAACCTAAACAGTTGCGTTGAAATGTTAAAACTCCTAATTCTCTTTCCCCTGAAATCTGTGTCCCAATTCTTATAAAAGCCATATGTGTCCATGAACCATATAATTTGCCCTGACGTGCGGAAGGGAAGGATTATGTCTAAGTTACTCAGAAATATAATATGTAGAACAGAAATTCGCTCTCTGGTTTCACCTTCTTAGCCAGTCTTGCGCTACCTCGATTTTCCAAACACTGCCGAAGTGTATCGCCTATAGGTACGTAGTTATAACCGTCTCCTTACGACAACCAGCGTAACGCGGATAAAATATTTAGGTCATTTCTCAACTTTTCGAGCTAAGTCCTCACTTTCTAGGCAGTTCGGTTCGTATAATATTCATAACGTTCACCGAGGCAGCGAAATTCCCGCCAGGTATTGGCTGGGAGAAAAACTGGGAAAGGTAACGGTAGCGAGAGGAATTTCCGTTCTCTGCTGCTTTTTAGGCTCGAGGCAACGGCGATAAGTTCCGCCGGGGATTCGCTGAACCGAGCTACACGGTTGAATAAGAAAGAAACTGAAAGAACACAGAATGTATTGCTGAAAATAACTGGTTCCACCCCTTTGTCAAGAGTAGCTGGAAAACGAAAATAGTTCTAGCTGTTGATGTTATTCCTTCGACGATAAATACATGCATTACGTAAATAAAGTATTAATGTTTTTTCAGCCTGTAATTATAACTCGAAAATGTCATCCAAAGTGCATAGTATGACGGAAAGGATATACAAGGAGTTCGAAATAGGAGGTTAATCTCTAAAGATATCATTTTCTTCTGGGTACGCCCTACATACTGAATAAATTTGAAGAAGAACGTTATTCCACCACGCTGATCAGGCACTGCCCATTCTCAAGTGCATCTATAGCAATAGTTGCAAGAAAAAGTGTATTCAGTGTAATTTGTGATAAAGATTACAAGATGAAGGCCGTTGACGACCGTGCTGTGCACAAATATACATGGCACGCAATTTTTTAACTAAGGAATATGTAGCTACGTCTGTTACTATATATGTATTTGAGGATGGGCAGTGCCAGCAACTAGTACCCCAAATACAATATTTTAAAAATAGTGTACTGGAATAATGTTAGTCTTCATATCTCAAAACCTCTCGTCATCTGTGGCTTCCGTTCACATTTTATAGGCCTCTATCTATATAAAGCAAGTAATCTACTGAATGGTGTTGATCTGGAAGTAGCAGATACCTACTTTGAAATAAGTTGTTTATGAAAACCTGATCTTTATATGAGTTGCAGCAAAACAAATGACAATGTCTGTTGTATAGGTAGCACCCTTACACCCCAAAGTTGTCACGTTTGTATGTATGGTATGTAAAACAACTGTACTGGTGGCAGTTATAGGGAGGGATGTTTTTCGAAACAAATGTACAGCCATAAGTTACGTGATCGGTGTCCCATTTAATATCAAATTTTACAACGTCTCCATCAAATGGCACAGGAAAATTGGCATTTTCGACGAGGAACTCGTCAGTGAAATTACCTGTGTTTTTGCAAAGTGTAGCTCCCGTCTGCCTCTGGTCGTAATGTAGTTGTTAATTATTTTAAAACAATTATTTGTGATACTTACTGACGTGAGTTCCTTTGTATCTTTCACACAAATACAGAGCGCTGAAAGTGGCTGTACCTGTCAGACATATCAAGAAACTTACTAAATGCATTCGTTTCAGGCGCTTTCAAAGCCATGCAGTATAAGTGTTAGAAACAATTTGTCCACTTCAATGAAAAATTGAATATCACATCATTGATCTAAGGTGTAATAGCACAAGAAGATTGTACATCAAATAATGCCACTGATCGATCTGTGGTCACTGAGAAATGCTTTACATTTCTAACAACAGTCATGAATTTAAAAAAACAATGTGTACATTGCCTATCACAGAAGTGCTTACTAATTCTCTGCTTTACTTTCATGTATCCTTTTAACACGCGTTCATTACGTTATGGGACAGTTTTCCAAAACTACTCTCTAACATTATTAATAAATCATTATTCAGGTGACGATACCCAATCCACTTAAAATTTAACGCTGTGCGAAAGTAAACACGCAATTAAATCTAACACCAATGAATGCAGATATCAGTAATACACTCCTGGAAATGGAAAAAAGAACACATTGACACCGGTGTGTCAGACCCACCATACTTCCTCCGGACACTGCGAGAGGGCTGTACAAGCAATGATCACACGCACGGCACAGCGGACACACCAGGAACCGCGGTGTTGGCCGTCGAATGGCGCTAGCTGCGCAGCATTTGTGCACCGCCGCCGTCAGTGTCAGCCAGTTTGCCGTGGCATACGGAGCTCCATCGCAGTCTTTAACACTGGTAGCATGCCGCGACAGCGTGGACGTGAACCGTATGTGCAGTTGACGGACTTTGAGCGAGGGCGTATAGTGGGCATGCGGGAGGCCGGGTGGACGTACCGCCGAATTGCTCAACACGTGGGGCGTGAGGTCTCCACAGTACATCGATGTTGTCGCCAGTGGTCGGCGGAAGGTGCACGTGCCCGTCGACCTGGGACCGGACCGCAGCGACGCACGGATGCACGCCAAGACCGTAGGATCTTACGCAGTGCCGTAGGGGACCGCACCGCCACTTCCCAGCAAATTAGGGACACTGTTGCTCTTGGGGTATCGGCGAGGACCATTCGCAACCGTCTCCATGAAGCTGGGCTACGGTCCCGCACACCGTTAGGCCGTCTTCCGCTCACGCCCCAACATCGTGCAGCCCGCCTCCAGTGGTGTCGCGACAGGCGTGAATGGAGGGATGAATGGAGACGTGTCGTCTTCAGCGATGAGAGTCGCTTCTGCCTTGGTGCCAATGATGGTCGTATGCGTGTTTGGCGCCGTGCAGATGAGCGCCACAATCAGGACTGCATACGACCGAGGCACACAGGGCCAACACCCGGAATCATGGTGTGGGGAGCGATCTCCTACACTGGCCGTACACCACTGGTGATCGTCGAGGGGACACTGAATAGTGCACGGTACATCCAAACCGTCATCGAACCCATCGTTCTACCATTCCTAGACCGGCAAGGGAACTTGCTGTTCCAACAGGACAATGCACGTCCGCATGTATCCCGTGCCACCCAACGTGCTCTAGAAGGTGTAAGTCAACTACCCTGGCCAGCAAGATCTCCGGATCTGTCCCCCATTGAGCATGTTTGGGACTGGATGAAGCGTCGTCTCACGCGGTCTGCACGTCCAGCACGAACGCTGGTCCAACTGAGGCGCCAGGTGGAAATGGCATGGCAAGCCGTTCCACAGGACTACATCCAGCATCTTTACGATCGTCTCCATGGGAGAATAGCAGCCTGCATTGCTGCGAAAGGTGGATATACACTGTACTAGTGCCGACATTGTGCATGCTCTGTTGCCTGTGTCTATGTGCCTGTGGTTCTGTCAGTGTGATCATGTGATGTATCTGACCCCAGGAATGTGTCAATAAAGTTTCCCCTTCCTGGGACAATGAATTCACGGTGTTCTTATTTCAATTTCCAGGAGTGTATTTCCCTGTACAGTGCATGGTAATAGATCCTCGGCGTGTTTTTCTGAAACCTGAGCTGGCTAGTCACCTATGAGATTGGGGAAGAATGCTGAAGGGAAGCGAGGCATGAAGCCAATAAAAATGTTTCTGCTGAAAGCCAGGAATCATGCAGGTATGGGCTAGGGGCAGAGTGCTGTATTTTCGACAAACACGAAAACACCAGGCTTTCACCGAGAGGGTTGCGACCAAGAGAATGTTCCCTGCACATTATTAACTGTCAGAAAGTAAGGGAACATTGCACGTTAGAAAAGACAGCAGGAGAAAGCCACGACATGCCTTGTGTAGGATACAGTGGTTCGGAACTGAAGGACGTCACAGATGTAGGTTTTTAAAATTAGTTAGGAAGTCCATGATTGGTTCATAGTAATTATTTTGGTAATTGGGGTGAGAATCGATGAGAGCGTATTTGCAACCATTTTGTTGGGAGAAAACGTGAAAACACAAATACGGTGGGTAGGAATTTCTACTTTCTGCCGCTCTCTAAGATAAAATTGTGTAGGACTGATAACCACAGCCGTTTCGTTAGGAGAAGGCAAATTGTTGCATTTGTTATAAACTTTTCATTTGTTGGAACTCGAAATGTATTCTGTGATGAGCTACTGATATTTTGGTGGCAACAGAACTAGCTAGATTCTGTGGAGGAGACGAGCAAAGAGACTTCGTCTACCGGGCATGAAAAAGTGCAGTGCTTTGTCATAGGGCCTGTGGGAGAGAACACGGATGCCTTCGCTTTAGAGCTGATCACAGATACTGGGGCTGAAGTTAGAATACTCAGCCAGTACTACAGCTCTCCTTTTCATCTGAGTATCAGCGGAATGGTAAGCATGAGTAGCATTAAAGTGCATCATTATGAGTGGACTGTGAACTTATGTTTCGAGTCAATCTTTCCTACTTCTGAACTAACTTGTAACCATGTAAGGTGGCGTGGAGTCCTGACCTTCATCTCTTACATATTTCGTTCTGTCAATAGTATTCTGCACATCAAGACGCTTCATTTGAACCCAAAAACGATAAGAAAGAGACAATTTTGTATGAATTCATGTAAGCGATGTGCAAATCTATAAGTAAATCGCAAGTGCGCACCGAGGTTGAAAAAAGTCGAGGCTGGCGAACACAACATGACGGCCACAGGAATTTTCGTTCTAAAGAGGAAATCAGCCCACTGGGAAGACCATCCCTTCAGAGGGCTGGGTCAACAACATACTTACTTCGGCCGAAGCGACTGCCCAGAAAGAAGACAGCTTTTGATAGAGCGAAGGGATAACGACCCCCGTGTTCGACTGAAAAGCAAATTCCGCTACATTGTGTGGGAGCGCCCAGAAGACGCATTTTTTCATGGACTGACTGCAAAGTTACGGAGTTCTCACAGGAGGAAAGTATACGCCTAACGAAGATGTTACAGATTTCCGCATTGGTCGACTGAAACGAAACGTCATTCTCCCGTTTAAAAGAGCAACGCTGATTGGCGGAATATTTCTGATGCAAACAGTTAGAGGAGTGAGGGAAGACAGCGAATGATATACCCTTGTAATGAGGGCGAGTGTGCTCGTACGTGTACACAAAGAACAAGGAACAAAGTCTCTCCTCAGTACTTATATGGGACAGCACCTCTGTTGTTAGCGAATCGGAGTGACACTCTATATTGAGTTGCTCGCGATTAAGCGTTGTTCACTCTGTTGGCCGCCACACTAATTGTGCGGTGTGAACACGGACAGAGTAATAGTTAAACGCTTGCGAGCGAGAATTGAGTGGCATCGCGGTGGACTGGTGATCTGACTGGTGTTCCACGCCAATAGTTAGACTAGGGGCGGATAGGACTCCTTGACTTCATCAAGGCGTAGAGAGAGTTTGATTGGCGAAGGTCAATCCAGATAGAACGAGATAGTTGTGTTATTTGTCAGCAGCGAGCGACGCAAGCAGCAGTCGTCGCAGCTCACGGTATTGTGCGCTACAGCGTATGTGAGCCCCTTCTGTCCTCCCTAACAGTACAAAATGGTTCAAATGGCTCTGAGCACTATGGGACTGAACATCTATGGTCATCAGTCCCCTAGAACTTAGAACTACTTAAACCTAACTAACCTATGGACAGCACACAACACCCAGCCATCACGAGGCAGAGAAAATCCCTACCCCGCCGGGAATCGAACCCGGGAACCCGGGCGTGGGAAGCGAGAACGCTACCGCACGACCACGAGATGCGGGCCCCTAACAGTACACTCCACTGCATTTCTCACGCGACAGCCTTGACCGTACCTAGAAAAGTTATTCAAGTTGTGTAGGCGCGGCTCTCAGCCATTCTGCAGAGTAAATAACATTCTTAAAGAAAAGGTAGAAAAGAACCTTTAAGTACTTTGTAAAATAGTAGCATTCCTATCCATAAGAGGCAATCTACTGTTCCGAAAAGAACCCGTAAATTTATTAATTTTTTATAAGAAAAAGTTTCACTTGATTTCCCAAATTTTTTTTGCAATAAATAATATTTTTCATTCGTTGAGAGTTTTTCGTACTCTAGCAATACTCCTGACCCAAGTATCCCACTAGTTATGTAAGAATATAGCATGTTTTTGTGTCTTTTCCTTACAGCGGACGACTCCAGAAGATATTTGTTGCTGAATGTTTTCAAGCAGTTCTTGTTGGTACATTAGGAGCGTCTGTCTGACTTCTGTATTAGTGTGAGGTGGAAATTGTTTCTTGCAGGAGCAGGGTACTTGTTGGATCTATCCATTGCGCAACTTGACAAAAGGAAACCCACACACTCACAACCAGCTAGCTGCGAGCTGTACGTGCTTTGGCCTCGAGAATTGGTGCTTGTTAGTACTTTTCTGGGTCTTTTCTTTAGGTTTCCAACTTAGTTTGCAATCACTGGCTATATTCATGGATTAACTATTTTATCGTTCTATCCCAATCCCATTCAGTTGTACCAAGATCTTTCGTATGTAGCACAGCATCCTTGTGTCCTTTTGTAATTGTTTGTACAGCTCCTTCAGTGATTAGAATCACATACATAGAGCAAGCAATAAGTCGACTTCTTATTGTGACTTAGTTTGATTTATTAGCTTGACGGAAACACGTCTCAATATTTCAGTATCATTTGCGGTACTTGTGAAGGGTGACAAGTATTGAACTACATGAAAAAAAACGTAAATTAGTCACAAAATATGGCGTGTAAACGTTACTACAGATATACGGATTTAGGTTATGACATGTTCTAAATGCCTGCCATTATTGGCGATGATATGGCGCAGACGAATAGCGAAATTCTTCATCCCCTCCGGTGAAGTGTCGGAACATCGATGCTGTCGATGTCCTCTTGAATGGCTGTTTTCAGCTCAGCAAAAGTTTTGAGGTTATTGCTGTACACCCTGTCTATAACTATAGCCCCACAAAAAGTAGTCGCTTGTGTTGAGATCCGGAGAATCGGCAGCCAATCTAGGTCCATGCCAATGGCCTTTGGGCACCCCAGAGCCAGAATGCGGTCCCAGAAATGCCCCTCCAGGACATCAAACAATCTCCTACTTTGATGGGATCGAGCTCCGTCTTCCTAGAACCACATCTGTCGAAATCAGGATCACTTTCGATAATGAAGATGAAATATTCTTCCAAAACCTTCACCTACTGTTCGGTAGTTACCGTGCCAGGAATAAATATCACACCGACTATTCAGTGAGTGGGTATTGCGCATCATTGAGTCACCCGTTGCGGGTGAGAAGACTTCTCGATCGTGAAATGCGTATTCTCAGTCCCCCAAATGCGCCAATTTTGCTTACTGTCGAGTCCATACAAATGAAAGTGGGCTTCGTAGCTAAACCAAATGGTACAGAAAACACTATTTCCCGTTACGCCCGCGGGCAACCGTGCGGTTGGAACGCAAACCGTGCAGAAGTTATGACAATCTTGTTTCTTATAGTTCAGTAACTGTCACTCTGTACTTAAAGTTCAAATGTTTAATTCAGATATCCAGTTAGTTTTCCGTTGCACAGCTTTGCTTTCTCATTTCACATTTTCACACGGAGGGCAATCGGTTCAAAGTAAAGGTCACTGGGCTCTCATCACTTACCTTTTCAGGGGTATGCTGAATGCTGAACCACTACCTCACAATCAGGAGTTTTAGAATGAGTCAGTATCCTTAAAAAGGTAACGTACCTTACGCGAGTAAATTGAACTACTGAAGGTTTGAATACAGATGGCCTGACGAAAATTTTGACCGCCATACTCTGAAAAGTCAGTCCAGCATGCCAACCAATGCATGTTCTCACTCGATCAAAGGGCAGAGGAAATCAAGTGTGTGGTAGGCGGCGACGACAAGATCAAAATGCAACAGCTCAATGAGTTATCTTAGCAACTCAAGCACATGTCTCATTAAGGAAACTAAAATCTTGGAAAGAGGTGCAAAATACTCTTCGACATTTGATCGTCTACCTTTTAGTCCACAACTAGTCTCGCTTTCCTTCTGTTCATCACGTCATCGAGGGTGTGCTGTTTCTCATGATCTGGCAAATTTATTTTGATTAACGTTTGTTCTGTGTGTTATGTTACTGTTATTGTTCACGTGCCATATTTCTTGAGGCACACATAGAGGGCATTCAAATAAAAAAATGTGGCCCTCAACTACGTACCCTCAGACTCAGAGTTGAAATATTAAAAGTTTTGGCTGGTTTCATTGTCTAGGGGCTGGGATACGTGGTTGCTGCATTACATGCCAAATACTGCTGAGTCTACAGTATACAATATGAATAGACACATTAACCGAATCGTCCAAGGTTCCTATCACTCGGCGTTTGCGAAATTTGAATGTATCATAGAAATTTATAAATGAAAGATTGCAATTAAATAAAATCTGCAGGTCCTATTTTAACGACTTTAAATGATGAGTACGATAGCAGAAGTACGTTTAAGAATGCCATTTATTTCAGCAAAACATTTATTGGTGTCGATGGTCCAGCAATTAATTAAAATATAAGTTGAATAACAGGGAAACAATAGATTCCTACTTCACGTAATTAGTTATGAGCAATAACATAGCTCACCAGCCGGGGTGGCCGAGAGGTTCTAGGCGCTACAGTCTGGAACCGCGCGACCGCTACGGTAGCAGGTTCGAATCCTGCCTTGGGCATGGATGTGTGTGATGCCCTTAGGTAAGTAGTTCTAAGTTCTGGGGGACTGATGACCTCAGAAGTTAAGTCCCATAATGCTCAGCCATTTGAATCAACAACATACCTCGCGAGATATTCACTTCAAAATGCATACTACGTCATCACTGCAGAAGCCACGGAAATCTCACAAGTGCACAAATCGGCACTACAAAATATTTCAATCTCCCGCGACCACGCGCAAAACTGCTCAACACTCTCCAAGTACTGTATTTCCTGTGACTGTCCGTCGCACCTTCCCATACTGCACTTCTCTGTCCTGTGCGACCTGATGCTCCTCCCCCACTTCCATTCTGTCTCTTCACTGACTTGGGGTAGTCGCCTACGGCAGTAACGAGCACTGTGATTGGCTAGAGCACTCCCACCATGTCTCCAAGCCAACGCACACTCACAAACATATAGAAACACTTACAAAATAATGGATTTACATTTAAATAAGTTGAAATTAAATAAATATTCCTGCGGCTGGACCATGAACACGCTCTAACACATATCATTAAGTACATAAAAAATTAAATAAACGTGTATCACAGGAATAGACAAAAGCAGGCCAGTAGCCTAATGTCTCTGTAATTTCTAAAACAGTAAAAATTTGATCAATTTCTTCATGAATAGCATTCATCGGATATTAACAGAAACAGAAGAATAAAGATATATTTATAAGCATGTTGCCACTGTTTTTTCGTGTAACTGTGGAATACTCATGGCCTGACGTGATCAACAGTAATTGGCCACCTTGACCTCCAATAACTCATGTACTATTATAGTTACATGCCTGTAATTCTTACGAATTTAGATTTACACTAATAGCTTTCTAAAGACACGTCGATCGACAAAATCGGATGAACCGCTTATATTTAGGAAATTCGTTGCTGGTTGTTACTTGTACAATTTACAGTCAGATACTAAACTTTAAACTAATAAAGATACTGAAAATCTGATTATATCATCAAAATCGTCGTGCAGAAAATGGTAATATACATGTTTCTTTTTCAGGTATCATGATTATTCTGGCTACTGTTAATTTCTACGTGAACTGCGAAATGCCTTCCATTATGGTTTCACAAAATCCGCAATCTTTGGCACTCCTGGCATTCAAATCTTCGTTGACACAAAGCACCTCCCTCGACACAACATCAGCATGGAATTTCCAGCCACACGCCCAGCCTGGTCCACGCACTGGGGCTACCCCACTTGCTCCGGTTTCTCCACTTGCTCCGGTTACTGTTCGGCACCACGCGGTTGCTGACGAGCCCTGGCTTGCCGAGCGGCCCGTGCAGCCATGCAAACTCCGAACTCAGAATATTTTCAGGGTGCCACAACGCGCCCATTACCTCATAAGCCCAGGATTCACCTAAACAACGTCGAAAATCGCCTGAAAACACCTCTCTGCTTGGCAGATGTACCAGCATCTCGGACCTTAATCCGTCGCACAGATGTGATTCGGGTCTGGTTCACCTCCCTTTCCAACAATCTGACTCACTGTGTTTTACGATGCACGGGGGGGGGGGGGGGGGGGGGGAGGAAGGTAGGGGGGGGCGGTGTTCCTCGGAGATGCGTAGTAGTTGCAAATGATATGTGTCAAAGAAACCTAACACATTACTGTCAGCTATCTCTTTCTCTGATATATGTAGTTCAAAAGAATTACATGCTGACCTTTGTGGCTCAATATATTTTCATAGAAGGTTTTTTATTAATCAAGTGACATCAAAATGAAGCAACTCACACACATTCAGCACACTCTGTTTTCAAAGGTAACACTTCTGTGTCACCTTTGAAAACTGTGCATTGTGATGTCATATATACACCGAAAGAAATAATTGGCACGCCGAAAGAAATTATTTTAGAGTAATGAAATTTCGGGAATACATTTGTTTAGGTGACATAACTGGGCATAAATATTGCCAGATCACAGGTTAACGTAAGTGCAAGATAAGTTTTGCATATGTGAACTGCTAGTACATTAATAACCGGTTTAAGCGCTAGAATGTTGAATACAAACGCTAGTACATTACGTTGTATAAACGCCGCATGTCAGTTCGTGGATGGAGTTGCATGCCTGTTGCACATGGTCGTCAGAACAAGGACAGTTAGTGCTGTTTATAGATGAGGCTGAAGCTGTCATCCGATGACGTCCCATATGTGGCTCGACTGGAGACAGATCTGGTGATACAGCAGGCCAAAACAAGATGTCGACGCCCTGTAGAGCATGTTGGCTTACAACAGCGCTATGTGGGCGAGCGTTATCCTGTTGGAAACGCTCTCTGGAGTGCTATTCATGAACGGAAGCACTACATGTCCAATGACCAGATAGACATACAATTTTGCAGTCATGGTGCGTGGGATAACCACTAGAGTTCTCCCGCTTCCATAAGATATCGCACCCTAGACCAAAACTACTGGAGTAGGTCCAATGTGTGTAGCACGATGACAGGTTGTCTGCAGGCTCACAACTGGCATCCTTTTAAAGAACGCTGCCATCACTGCCATCGAGGCAGAACCAACTTTCATAAGAAAAGACAACAGACCTCCACCTTGCCTCCCAATGAGATATCTCTTGGCCCCACTGAAGTCGCAGATGGCGTTGCTTTAGCGTCATTGGAATGCACGCTACAGCTCGTCTTGGTCGGAGCTGTACTTCAGGTATAAGATTTGTAACATTTCGTTGTATCACTTGTGAGTAGGCTGTTAAGGTTTTTATATTGGTAACGCCACGTAGCGCTCTGTATGAAAATCATTGACCGTGCTGTGTGCAGTCTGTGGCTGGTTAGCATTGTTGGTATATTCGCTATCGTAGTGTTGGGCAGCTGGATGTGAACAGCGCTTAGCGTTGCGCAGTTGGAGCTGAGCCGCCAGCAGTTGTGGATGTGGGGAGAGAGATGGCGGAGTTTTGAGAGTGGATGATATGGACGTGTGTCCATTAGAGAGAGTAAATTTGTAAGACTGGATGTCATGAATGATATATAATGACTTTTGAACACTATTAAGGTAAAGACTTTGTTTGTTCTATATCAAAATCTTTCATTTGCTAACTATGCCTATCAGTAGTAAGTGCCTTCAGTAGTTAGAATGTTTTATGTAGCTGGTTATATTGGCGCTTGCTGTATTGCAGTAGTTCCAGTAACGAAGATTTTTGTGAGGTAAGTGATTCGTGAAAGGTATAGGTTAATGTTAGTCAGGGCCATTCTTTCGAAGAGATTATTGAAAGTCAGATTGCGTTGCGCTAAAAATATTGTGTGTCAGTATAGTGATGATCAGAATAAGTAAAGAGAGAAATGTCTGAGTACGTTCAGTTTTGCTCAGCTGTTTGAAAATCAAATAACGTAAGGGGTTTATCAGCACAGTAATTCATTAATTTTTCTAAGGGGATGTTTCACACTGATGTGCCAACTGCTGCTACAGACTCAGTATGATGCGCTACAGCCTCAGGCCGAACATGATGGTGTCCCCTCCCGGTAGTACCAAGTGGCCGCGCGAAGCCCGGTCTTCTTGCAACAGTCCAGACACGTGACCACCGTTACCGGCACTTACGTGTAGTGGCTACATTCCTGACCAGTCTTTCTGCAGTATCGCAGAAGAAACACCCAGCTTCTCCTAGCCCTATTACATGAACTCATTCAGATTCAGGGAGGTGTTGACAATGGCATCTTTGTCACGTTAAGAGCACTCTTGACTAACATCAACTCACCACGTCCAATCTAAAAGATAAATAACGTTCACGACCGTTAGCGCCAGTAGATCGGCTATTATGCGACTGGGACGAAATCTCAGTAGACATCATTTTTCAGATGCACACTACTGACCATTAAAATTGCTACACCAAGAAGAGATGCAGATGATAAACGGGTATTCATTGGACAAATATATTATACTAGAACTGACATGTGATTACATTTTCACGCAATTAGGGTGCATAGATCCTGAGAAATCAGTACCCAGAACAACCACCTCTGGCCCTAATAATGGCCTTGATACGCCTGGGCATTGAGTCAAACAGAGCTTGGATCGCGTGTACAGGTACAGCTGCCCATGCAGCTTCTACACGATACCACAGTTGATCAAGAGTAGTGACTGGCGTATTTTGACGAGCCATTTTCGCGGCCACCATTGACCAGACGTTTTCGATTGCTGAGAGATCTGGAGAATGTGCGGGTCAGCGCAGCAGTCGAACATTTTCTGTATCCAGAAAGGCCCGTACAGAACCTGCAACAAGCGGTCGTGCATTGTCCTGATGAAATGTAGGGTTTCGCAGGGATCGAATGAAGGGTAGAGCCACGGGTCGTAACACATGTAACGTCCACTGTTCAAAGTGCCGTCAATGCGAACAAGAGGTGACCGAGACGTGTACCCAATGGCACCCCATACCATCACGCCGCGTGATACGCAAGTATGGCGATGACGAATACCCGCTTCCAATGTGCGTTAACCGCGATGTCGCCAAACACGGATGCGACCGTCATGATGCTGTAAACAGAACCTGGATTCATCCGAAAAATGACTTTTGCCGTTCGTGCACCCAGGTTCGTCGTTGAGTACACCATCGCAGGCGCTCCTGTCTGTGATGCAGCTTCAAGGGCAACGGCAGCCATGGTCTCCGAGCTGATAGTCCATGCTACTGCAAACGTCATCAAACTTTTCGTGCAGATGGTTATTGTCTTGCAGACGTCCCTATCTGTTGACTCAGGGATCGAGACGTGGCTGCACGATCCGTTACACCCATGCGGATAAGATGCCTGTCATCTCGATTGCTAGTGATACGAGGACGTTGGGCTCCAGCACGGCGTTCAGTATTACCCCCCTGAACCCACCGATTTCATATTCTGCTAACAGTCGTTGGATCTCGACCAACGCGAGCAGCAGTGTCGATATACGATAAACCGCAATCGCGATAGGCTACAATCCGGCCTTTATCAAAGTCGGAAACGTGATGGTACGCATTTCTCCACCTTACACGAGGCATCACAACAACGTTTCACCAGGCAACGCCGGTCAACTGCTGTTTGTGTATGAGAAATCGGTTGGAATCTTTCCTCATGTCGCATGTCAGCATGTTGTAGGGGTCGCCACCGGCGCCAACCTCTTGTGAATGCTCTGAAAAGCTAATCATTTGCATATCAAAGCATCTTCTTCCTGTCGGTTAAATTTCGCGCCTGTAGCACGTCATCTTCGTGGTGTAGAAATTTTAATGGCCAGTAGTGTAAATAATGTTCACGATCGTTAGCTCCAGTAGCGTAAGTATTATGCGACTGGCTCGAAATTTGAATACACATCACATATCAGATATAGATACACACGTACCAACTTCCGTTTATGTCACAAACTTCTTCTTGTTACTGCGATTTCTTCTATCATATATAACTAAATATTTGTGTGTGTGTATTAAAAAAAAGCATAATTCACAAACACATGTTTCTGCTGTGATGATATCGAAATGAAGGTGCTCACACGATAATCTCAGCCCTGATATTGAAGCTGTGATCTCTAAATGTGCACTGGCAGAGCAGAAACTGTAAGGTACCTACTCTTTTGTGTATGTTCTCTGAGGATGTTTGAGGGAAATGTTAGTTCGCAATCACTTCTAGCAATTTCTTAATCTCAAGGCAAAAACGTGTGAGTGATCTATCTTACATGTAAATCATGTGCCACGAGCATGCGTGCCTCCATCTGACAGCTCCTCCTGACACATAACCTGAAATGTAAATGTGTATCAGCGAAGTCGAACATAACCTGATATCAGCAAAAAGCCTCGGAATCTCCACACCGTCAGTTACCTCCCAATCTGTAAAGCTTGTAAAGAGTAACAACAGATTTCTGCTTATTGCAGTTCTCTAATAAAAAATAAATTCGTACTTGATTCAAACTGCAGATAGGAAAATGTGTATGAAGCCATGTAAGTAGCTGTATTTTGAAACATCAATTCATCAGTGACATGGGAATGGAAATAAACTGTAGAAACATCAATCTTTTGTTTCATTATTACGTCTCTAACCATTCTGGATGATACAAAAAACTGTACAATTGTCCATACGTAGACCACGTTGCATCATATTAGGCCAACGCATATGGAAGAAAGGAACCACGAAACATTCTAGATATAGTACAAAATTTTGGAAACATTTATATAAATGAGAGAGTGATGCGGTCAACATCCGTACAGTGTGGATGAATCAATGAAATCTTGATTCTATACCAGATGCCTCGAATGCTAGCCATTTCGCTAAGCAACGTACGTTAAGTTTGAACACAAGTAAAGGCTCATTAAGGATCTGAATATGGTACAAACGAATATTACTCCAAGCTGCAAAATGAAAGGAACAACCTCACCATAATTTGTAGCTCTTTACTTGATAGTGGATATCTGAAAGAAACTCCACAGCAAGTTACTACATCTGTCGTTCACGGCAAAAGCGTGGAAGCACAGTTAAGAACACAACTAGCGTAGCTCGTAGAAAGGCTGCCGAAAACACAGTCACGAACGAAAAAATGCTCTTTGTGTCCACCAGCGGCGTTCACACAGAGACTTATGGTCTTCGAAGTATCTCCTAATAGATATCTCCTTTCTCAAATAGCCAACGATTGTGATTCCTTCATTAATCGATCACATGGTACAGAACTCTTTGCAGTGTATTTGCCGTTCAGAGTTCGTGGCAGAAAGAACAATGCTGAAAGTTGACATTAATTTTGAAAGGTGGCGTTCTAACAAACAACGCAATAAAATACAGTAAAGGAATTTTATTATTAAGTTTTCCATATAATTAATCTAATTTCCTTTTTTTTCTTTGTTGTTATTTCGTCTCCCTCGCTCCATGTGAATGAGGATTGGCTATCAATGGTAATACTTCCGCTACTGTACCAGAGAGACGTTAAAAATAAAAAATAAAAAATTATGAAAAAGTAATTGTACAACATTCGAAGACAGATGATCAGTAGGTAATGAAGGTTTAAATGGGGGACTGTTTCGGGAAGATGTGGAAAGTAATAGATGAGATTGAATATCACGAACACTGTTAGCAAAGAAAGAAGAACACTGGAGAGAAAGGACCCTGGCATAAAAAATAATAGGACTACTCTGTTATATCTTAATTCTTATATCTCTGCCCGTATTCTTGGTCACGTTGAGGGATGTGGTCGAAGTGTCATGGTGGTAGGATGTGTCAAGTACGTTGATGTAAGGTTGCGGAGGTAGGGGAGATGTGCCAGAAGATGACTGCCAGAAAACGACAGAATACGGGGTTGGTAATCAAGGCTGAAACGTTAGATGATTGCTGTCAAAGTTACAAGTCTTCCTTAGGTGTTCATGAGGGATAGGAGGTGGCCAGCTAACAAAATAATGCAAGGTTAGAATGAGAGAGTGGACGAATTCGGAGGCGAAGACGAATGAATGACGTTCCAGCAGTCGATGGGGTGATAGAATTTGAATGCTTCAGGAATCCGGATTTAGTCAGAATATGAATGGACAGGTCGGATTAAGGTATTGTAATTGTGGAGTATAAAGGAGGCACTCGAATTCAGTCGCCCTAATCGACCGATGAATAATTTCGGTCGTTTTAATCTGTATGATGCTTGTTGTGTAGTTATAAGATCGGATTCCAGTGTTTAACGATTGAGAATTTGTTAGAGGAATTTTCGTGGATAGATGAACGTTTTTTTCCTAGCAACATTTTACCTGTACTAATGGAACGAAATGGGTATGGTATTACATGCAGTAACTGCAGTAAATGAAGCAATATGCCCGAGTATAATCAGAGTTTTTTATGGTTTCACACTATTCTACTCAGTTCCCGATTTCGCAGGAGCCTGTCTGAGGGGAAGACAGCGGGAAACAAAATAAACAGTCTCCACTTTAGGGCGCGGGAGTAGTTGGCTTGAAAGATAACCGCGCCGCATTAAGGTAAACACCCCGCCGTTGCTCTTCATTAACGCGACTCTGCAGCGGATTCTGCGAAATGTGCAGGGTGATGGAGGAGGTGGCTAGGGGTTGGTGGGTTGATGGGTTTGAGGGGGGGGGGGGGGAGGTGGAGAGAGGGAGGAGCGCGGAGAGGAAATGGTAGAGGGAGAGATGACATCAGTGGATGGGAGAGGAGGGGGGGGGGGAGGGAGGCTGCTGAATCTGCAAAGCCAGCAGGTGGAACCGCAGGGAGGGGGGGGGGGGGGGACACGACCACTGCAGGGAGTTGGCGCTCGTCGGTAAGCAGTTAAAATTCAGCGTCAAAAATTAAGGAAAACATTTATCCTCCTCTCCGTGTTGCCTTCCTTAGTTAATTACAGACTGCTTCGCTTACCAGCCTTCTGGTTCGTTGTATGCGCAACACCACGATTTTGTCTCCTGTGCCCAAAATCTTCAACTCTGATTAACACTTGAACACAACATCCAAATTTAATTCTTGTATGTAGTCCACTATCTGTCCTCCCTTAAAGATTTTCCCATCTAGTGTGGCGTGTAGTTTCTTGGAAACAACCCCGGTTTCTGAACACATACCCTACGTTCCTAACCTTCTTCTTGTTAGCAACAGTGGAGTTGGGACAGTAGTTAGCACAAAGCACTTATCAATGTGCGCTATCTCTATTTTACCCTGAAAACCGGAGAAGAAGAGATGTGTTATAAAAGGATTATGAAAATAAAGTAGAATGATGAAACAGAAACGAGGAAAGTTTGACTATCCCAGAAATGCTGGTACAGACTTCGAGGAGTTGTAGAGGTTTTCTCGAGGAACAAATTGAGAATAGAAACCTGTGTCCGGAGATGTCATCCGACGACGAACGTCGGAGTTACGGGCGCCGTCGTCTACCACAAGGCCATGCTCTTCGGCAACCAACGCGACATTGTACGCTGAAGGACCGTGGGCGAAACGTCTCGTAATGTTGTTCGTTATTCGGTGATCACGACTGTTCGTCACGATAGCCAGTGGAGGCGATGGAACCAGCTGCTGCGTAGACAGGCCTTTTCTCCTATGAATGTGATGATATCTTGCCTTAGTGGATGGCGGTTTCGGACACGGGCTTCGATCCGCAATTTATTTTTATCCTAGAAAAATCTTAAATCATTAATGTTTTTCAGTATACAAGAGAAAAGGAAATTGTAGATGGAAACCAGTGTTCGAAACACTCATCTGGCAAGGCAACACAGCATCGCATTTATAGGAGACAAGGCCTGTTCACGTATCCGCTAGTCCATCTATCTACACTGGCGATTCTGGCAACCAGTCACAGTCACTGAATAACAAACAATATTGCGAGACGATCCCTCCGTCAGCGTACACAGTCACGTTTGGTGCCAAAGCGGTGGTCTAGTAGCAGGTGTCGGCACCTATCACTCAATAGTGACCACGGATAACGTTTCCCGACACGGGTTCTTATCGTCGATTTGTTCCTACAGACACCCTCTACAAACATTCTAAGTTTGTCGCCACATTTCCGGGACGCCCTCTGTATCGAAAACGGTAATTAGCATAAAGGAGAAGGAAGTGAAGATCAGTGTTTAGCCGTCGACAGTAAGATCATTAGAGACGGAGCACAAGCTCAGGTTTGGGAATGATGCGAGGGAAATCGGCCGTGCCAATTCAAAAGAACCATACCGGTATTTGCCTTACTCGATTTAGGGGAATCACGACAAATCTAAAACTGGTAAACAGCTCTTCTTCACGGTCTGTCGTAGTGTTTTACAATAAACGTTTCATCTCCCCCACAAAAACAAATCAGTAGGAGCTCAGAAACTCTCTAAAACTATATGCATCACAAGTCAGTTGAAACATCACTGTTGTCAAAACTTTCATCAGCCGTTGGGGAGAATATTGTCACATCAAAACCTGTTTCTTTTTGTCTTCTCTAAGCACCATAAAATTCTGAATACAAAGTTTCTTTACACTCCGTGCACTCTAAATGATATAATTGACGAATTGGGAAGTTCCATAAGGTGTTTCGTGAATGATGCTGTTTTATACACAAATTTGCAACGTCAGAAAAGTGTAGAGAAATGCAGAAAGACCAGCACAGGTTCGACGCATGGCGCAGGTGTGGGGTGGGGGGTTAATTATAATATCAAGATAATTAGTCATAAGTAATAGGACAAAATATTTGAAATATTGGAATATTGCTCGCCGTCTTTTACGAGAGACTGGAAACTGTTTCTGTAGTCAGCCAGAAAGCGATGGAGAACATACTGGCCATAGTTTGCAATCTGTATATCCACATTCTTGTCCAGTCCATTGCTCAGTGGGATCAGGGCTATGATTATAAATGAAAATTTTATGGTCCGATTCATATATATATATATATATATATATATATATATATATATATATATATATATATAAGTTTCATGTGCTCATCATTGTAATATTCATTACGTTAATACCAACAATAAATCTCTCTATCCTAAACAACACTATGAACAGTTCAAAGGCGACCTCCATGGTAAGTTCCTATTAAACTGTCTTTCTCCCTAACTTCTGATAATCAAAATAACTGCTCGCCACAAAAGTGGAAAATAATTGTCACTACTTGCCACGCTGATTTTGTTAACATTACAGGCGGCACTCTAACAGTTACTTCTGCAAAATCTAAGCGATCCTGGACGGTGTACAGTCCTCGTGAAATCATTTTGTATTATTACTGAAAATATGCGTTTAGTGACAGTCTGTCTTTGACGTCATCCGAGACAGCGGACACTCCGGTGTTTGACTGACGCGGATCGTACTGTGGCTGGTTGCGAAGTGAAACCTAGTCTTGCCTCTCCGGCTGTATTTGTATATGTGGTGCAGCGGACAGCCGAGGGAACACCTGAAGTCATTCGCCCTATGCCCACCGTAGCAGCCTCTAAATGGCCGCTTTCGCGGACAGATAATATTTTATGACACTGTTGTGTATTAATTTAGAATATTCGTAATTTTTGTATGCATTTAGGTTGGTTAAAATCACAGAAAAAGTTTTAGTTCGCCTGCATTTAGCCTTAGTCGTCTAGAATTTCCAGAACGGAACTGATAGTAGAACCCGACCTCTGAACTACGACCTTAAGAGACCTTGTATTTGTTATTATTTACAAGCAGGTCTTGAGACTTGTTATAGCTCTATTATTTAATAGGTTTCATCACATGCTGTAACCAAACATTTCTAGCATTAATATAACAGGTAGTTAATCTACTACAAATAAGAACGTTTTAGTTCCAAATTTAATTTTCTGCAAATTACTCGAAAACTGTAAGAGTTAGCTCAAAGCGGTTACATAATTAATGTTTTTTTGTTGAACTGAAGCTTCTGCAAATTTTTACTCCAAGAGGCTACTCCAGGTGGGTGTAAAAATGAATGTGCGCAATGGAAAATCTTAAAGCGAAAATAAACATTTGGCCCTGTCTGACTATCCCCTGAAGCAGATCTTAGGATCTCTTTACGGTGATATTATTTCCTCCTTGTTGATCTTTATGATATAAATTACATAAATGAATGATTAATGGTAATAGTATGATAAATGTTGCTTCTGCTTATACATTTATTGTAGATTAAAACCCCTTTTATACAGGGTGAGTCACCTAACATTACCGCTGGATATATTTCGTAAACCACATTAAATACTGACGAATCGATTCCACAGACCGAACGTGAGGAGAGGGGATAGTGTCATTGTGTAATGTTGGTTTAATTTGTTATGAAAGCGGTGCTGATGTTCAAGACCATAAAAGTGGGTTAAAAGCTGCGAGCTGTCTGGGGAAGTTAACCTTGCATTACTGCGCAACTGTTTCACCAGGTATCCAGTCTAGCTTACCAAATTCCCAACCAGACTAACATTAATTATAATCTTTTAACAGTCATACGACAACCGGATATATATATATATATATATAGATATATATATATATATATAAGAGAATTTAAATAAAAAGAAATAAATCAGCTTGTATTTGTAAATTAATTTTAACATTGATCATAGAAATTTCAGCATATTAAACTTCATTCATAACTAAACTGGTGCCTCATTTAGGATTGTGAAAATTGGAGATTGTAATCTTACGGAACACATCAAATATGGAGCCAAGATTGGGAGAGTATATACGAAACTACATTCATAAAATAACGCACGAAGAACGTTGGAACACATGCAAGAGGAAATTAACCACAACCAACCGATTCAATTTTCACACAAAGAAGTTACGTTCGTAGCACAATCCTGTCCGTCATGTAATTACCACACACTGGTATACTAAATTCATACTAACTCTCTGTGAAATCTTCCCGAAAAGAATAGCTGAGGGCTACTTTGATGATTACACCACATGCTTCACGTGGTTAACTTGGTTTACACAAAGAGTGTAATTCCACAATAATTTTGATAATTAAAATAAATTAAATCGAAAAGCAATTTACAAAAGAAAAACCTCGAACTGGTTACTATCGTCTTACTATTAACCTGATGGGTCAAACCATTGTATAAGCACTTGGTACTGGTCTCACAAAGTACACCCCACGTGGGTTGAACATAAAGAAAAGTTGCTATATTGAAAAATATTGTCAAGACGAGACGTTATAATCTCACGCACATTCGCATTTAAGATTGATGATCTTAGTTAGAGTTACTGATCAACACGTGGCTCTACTTTACTCACAAAGTAGTGACAAAGCAACTACCGGGATATATTCTGAACTTCACACTCGAATTACACTGCGTTGCAATTTAAGATAACATTAGATATTTTAGAGCTAAACCTGAAATAAAGGTGATTAAATTTTCAGTTAGGCTGGACTTAAGAAATCCATTGTCCTACGGACTTAGCAGACACGCGCTTAGCCGGAGATCTTACCACTTCAGACGCTCGCCGCGGACAGACTGACCTGGGCCGCTACCGAGCGTGCTTCTGTATACAAAACGGAAGTGACCAGAGAGGCAGCAGCTTCCTATACCAACATGGCAAGCGACGGACAGGACCATATTAAGGATAGAAACCTCTTTGCTATTAGAAAGCGTTGCTACCTGTTCCGACGTTGGTCCTACTGTTCTCTAGAAGACAGGCTTGTCTGCTACCATCCAGCATGCAACTAGAAATACATTTGCTCATTCATCCTCTCACACAGAAGGGTAGGGGGATGACAGTATCTTATCATATACAGTATATAAAAGAAAGCGGATGTACGTTCCGTATGAGACTGTGTGACATGAATTACATATAAACTGTGTTTTAAAGTGTAGTAGTGTGACAGATCGTTCTTGTTTATGTGTAAAAGTAACACGTTTCACTGCTCAGTCTCTTCCCAGATAGTCAGAAACACCAGAGTAAATTTAGAAGAGGAATTTATCCCGTAAATGACAAGAGATTTAAGAAATTAACATGAAAGGAATCCAACAGAGACCTTTCAATTGGTTAATACAAACCATAAAAAAATGCACGGAAGAATGTTTTTTAACACAAACCTACGTTTTTTACGTGGAACCCCGTTAGTTTTGTTAGCACATCTGAACATATAAACAAATACGTAATCAGTGCCGTTTGTTGCATTGTAAAATGCTGATTGCAACCGGAGATATTGTAACCTAAAGTTGACGCTTGAGTACCACTCCTCCGCTGTTCGATCGTGTGTATCGGAGAGCACCGAATTACGTAGGGATCCAAAGGAAACGGTGATGGACCTTAGGTACAGAAGAGACTGGAACAGCACATTACGTCCACATGCTAACACCTTGTTATTGGTCTTTTTCACTGACGCACATGCACATTACCATGAGGGGTGAGGTACACGTACACACGTGGTTTCCGTTTTCCATTACGGAGTGGAATAGAGTGTGGCCCGACATGTCAGGCCAATAGATGTTCAATGGGGTGGCCATCATTTGCTGCACACAATTGCAATCTCTGGCGTAATGAATGTCGTACACGCCGCAGTACATCTGATGTAATCTCGCCGCAGGCTGCCACAATACGTTGTTTCATATCCTCTGCGGTTGTAGGCACATCACGGTACACATTCTCCTTTAGCGTACCCCACAGAAAGAAGTCCAGAGGTGTAAGATCAGGAGAACGGGCTGGCCAATTTATGCGTCCTCCACGTCCTATGAAACGCCCGTCGAACATCCTGTCAAGGGTCAGTCTAGTGTTAATTGCGGAATGTGCAGGTGCACCATCATGCTGATACCACATACGTCGACGCGTTTCCAGTGGGACATTTTCGAGCAACGTTGGCAGATCATGCTGTAGAAACGTGATGTATGTTGCAGCTGTTTGGGCCCCTGCAATGAAGTGAGGACCAATGAGGTGGTCGCCAATGATTCCGCACCATACATTTACAGTCCACGGTCGCTGTCGTTCTACCTGTCTGAGCCAGCGAGGATTGTCCACGGACCAGTAATGCATGTTCCGTAGATTCACTGACCCGTGGTTTGTGAAACCCGCTTCATCGGTAAACAGGTAGAACTGCAACGCATTCTCTGTTAATGCCCATTGACAGAATTGCACTCGATGATTAAAGTCATCACCATGTAATTGCCGATGTAGCGACACATGAAACGGGTGAAAGCGGTGACGATGCAGTGTGCGCATGACACTACTTTGACTCAGTCCACCAGCTCTCGCAATGTCCCGTGTACTCATGTGTGGGTTCATGGCAACAGCAGCTAACACACCAACTGCACCCGCTTCTCCTGTGACGGGCCTGTTACGGACCCGTTTGCGTGCTACGACCATACCTGTTGCATACAGTTGGCGGTAGATGTTTTGCAATGTGCGGCACGTTGGATGCTCTCTGTCCGGGTACCGTTCTGCATACACCCTGCAGGCTTCAGCTGCATTTCGTCGACACTCGCCATAGATGAGTATCATCTCCGCCTTTTCAGAGTTCGAATACACTATGGTCACAGTTCGTACAACACTACACTATCACAGACGTCTGGTAACACGGTGTACTACAGTTGGTCTGCCTGCGGAGACGAAGCAGAATAATAATAGCAGCAAGCGCTACATGCGGACACTGCGACAGCTAGACCAAACCACAACAGTGCACTACAGCCACACTCGTAAACACAGTCGTCATCGTAAACATGTCCCTGCAGATGCTGCTCGCCGACCGTGGCCCGTGTTTGTTACAACACGCAACTGAACGTCGGAGGTTTCAAGCGTCAACTTTAGGTTACAATATCTCCGGATGTAATTAACATTTTACAATGCAACAAACGGCACTGATTACGTACTTGTTTATATGTTCAGATGTGCTAACAAAACTAACGTGGTTCCATTTAAAAAAACGTAGGTTTGTGTTAAAAAACATACTTCCGTGCATTTTTGTATGGTTTGTATTAAACAATTACACTAGCCCCTCTCCTCACGTTCGGTCTGTGGAATCGGTTCGTCAGTATTTGATGTGGTTTACGAAATATATCCAGCGGTAACGTTAGGTGATTCACCCTGTATTTTACAAATGTTTATATATCAATGTCCAATGGACATAAAGAGACACAAATCAATTTCCTAACTAATATTACTGATCAATTGCCCAAATCTGCCCAATTTTGTGGCTAGGCGATCTAACATAAATAACGCTAGATGACTGATATCATCTACACACTAAACACTAGAAGACAATACTTTCAAAGATGATCTATAGTGGTGTGCAACCGCAGTGGAAATAAAACTTAAGTGATCACAGCTGTTTAGCTTTATAGCCCTAATAAGCCAAAGCAGCAATATCACCGTATGTACTGCGTCAGTTGCGTCAGAGTGATGGTTCTCGTACACGTTTGAGACGGTGGAAGAACTCCAGCCACAAAATAAAAAACTCTTTCAAACACCAGGATGGCGGAAGGCGGTCCTCTGACTAATATACTCTAATACTGTCTTCTCCTCTCTGTGTTCTACAGACAAGAAACGAGAGCTCTCAGCCACAAGGACGGAATTCAGATAACGTCTCTACGTGAGTATAGACAGAGGAAGTGCTGTCAATCACTGAACACTGCATACTCAATGACGACTCCCTACCCAGAGGTGTGTCCACAATCGTATAAGTTTGCAACAGTACAGGCCTAAACGGATCACTATAAGATCTCCTGAGAGCAAAGACAGCAAATCCGTCTGTACAAAAAAAAGCTGATACTAAGCGACCGTCAAACACGGGCGCTCAAAACGGAAGACCCCCGTTGTCTGGCCTAGTCATTGTTCACTTTCGACGACATTTTGGCGTACTCTCCCAGAGTTAGGTGGTCTAATTTCAACTGATTGTTCCCGATTCCTGTTGTTATTCATTCCACCCCCATCCTGGGTCGCCATTATTTTGTGGCTCCGATCTGCGTTCATTTTGTTGCCTATCTTCCCTGCCATGGTTCTTTCACTGTCCATTGTTCCCACCGCGGTATCTATGGTCCATGTTTTGGTGAGGCGACCGATTTACATCGTTTTACCAATTATGGCCTCTATTATTCGCTCCGTTGTTCTCCCTTCTTTTACTTTCCACGTCTCTCTGCCTGCGTTTCTCTCGCACCTGCTGCTCGTTGAATGCGAACTCCAACTCTCTTAGAATACCCTTGAATCCTTCTACATCACTTCCACATCGGCCGGCGAGCGTTTGCTGGTAGGAAATCGACAACTTTATGTAACACAATCTTATGAACTCAGCCGGTGTGCATGGGTCGTCCAAATACTGATTTTTCTTGGTCACGTTTTCGAAATACTTCACCGTACTATGGAACCCTGATCCTTCCAAGTCTCTGCTCATCATTATTTCCTACTTGATCCTATCCTGTGTCCCCTTAGACCAGTATGCCACGAAACTCGTCGTATGACGTGCACGTCTTTGCAATGTTCCGCATACATTCGGCCGATGTTCCCTCGTTATGTGAACATACGAAATCCAGTTTGTACATCAGAGGCGAGTGAGGAGGTAATAATAAATCAAATTGACCGAAGAAAGTTTTTGGGTGTAAAACATTACCCTCGTCTTCGTAATGCTGGAATTTTCGTGCACAGATAAAATGCTTACAGCCGAAAATTTCGTTAGAATATCTTCCCACTCTGTCTACCACATTCTCACTTGGCGCTAACGTTTCCTGTCTACCGTTACTTTGGGCATCCTCTCTTCTACTCCCTGTTACGTTTTCATCACTGGAAAAATGTTCCATGGTGCGCCTTATCGGGTAATAGTTATGCAAATGAAATATCTTATTGCCTTTCTCCGTATTCGCAATTTGTGACCCATTCGTGCCCTGTGTAGACGCGGGTTCCATATCTCCAGCGATATTTCGTTGTACTACAGATACGCTTTCAGTCTGTAGTTGATGAGCAACTCATACATTCGAGCACATTCTAGTATCGTCTGGGCTTGGACATGATCTTTCTGAGTTTGAACTGGCTCTTTCGGTATCTGTTATTTCGAAATCGCCCGTTATTTCTTTTCTGAGACGTGATTTTTAACTAGGTTGCGACCTGACTTTCTGAGATAATTGCTTAATTTCGCTTTCTATGTTTTATTTAAATTGTGAGAGCTCCGCGGTCAATGCCTTATTTGGCGCAATTTCTGTCTTTTGCAGCTGCGTTGTTTCTACTTGTTTCAAGGGCCACAGCAACTTCGTTAATGCACCTATACCCATCTTTGTCGTATTTTCTGCCTTCTCTAATGTTTCAAGTACGATCCGCTTTGCACCCCTCGCTAGTGATCACCCCTATTTCGCGGTTCTTCTGACCTCCGCAATCTCTCGTTCTAGAAATGTTCGGAGCGTCACTAACTTATTTTTCATTTCCATCGTTTTATGTTGTATCGACTGAATTTCGACACTAACGTTCTGAAGTTTACTTCCCATTTCAGCACTAACATTTTGAATTTTACTTCCCATTTCAGACCGTACTTCATCATTCTCCTGTTTGATTCGGTCTCCCAATTCAGCGCTTATTTCATCATTGCCCTCTTTTATATGATCTCCCAGTTCAGCGCGCACTTCATCATTCCCCCTTTTTATTTGGCTTCCCAATTCAGAGCTGACTTTTCGAATTTTATTTCCCATTTCTGAGCTGACCTTCTGGATTTTACTTCCAATTTCTCTTCCCATTGCTTTTAGGTATGCAAGGATATCCAACACACCTGTGTTACCTAAATCTTTTCTCCTATTGAAACTTTCTGTTCCTCTACTCTTATTAGGTGTTCTTCTCCCCTTTTCTCCTTTCATTTCTTGGTATGCAAGAAAGTCAGCACCGCACGCCCCTGATATGCTGCCTCGTGACGATGTCACTGACGGCGATCTACCACAATTCTTAGTGGTTCTGCGTTCACTTGGACTCCCTACATTATAGTCCCCTATCTTTAAGATTGCTTCAGTGTGTCTCTGTTCCTCATCTTCGCTATCAGATTGTCCACCACGGGCTTGACTATGTCTGTCGTTCTCAAAAAGTTCCCTAGGGTCTGTATTCTCCTCGCTTGTACCTTGTGCTGCTAACAAAGCTCTTTCTCATCCCATAGCCTTTCTTGGCTACACCGTGTATCTGACATTTCTATATTGTTACAACTAGTGATCTGTTGTGCTACTAAGC
The DNA here is from genome assembly GCF_021461395.2 of Schistocerca americana. Taxonomy (NCBI): domain Eukaryota; kingdom Metazoa; phylum Arthropoda; class Insecta; order Orthoptera; family Acrididae; genus Schistocerca; species Schistocerca americana. Next base: position 245,745,690 of record NC_060124.1, on the reverse strand, counting down.
GCACTTTCGCACTAGTTATCATGAACTGATCCCTTATAATAGATCTCTCTTAAAAGTGTATACAATTTACAATTCCCACATTTATTATGTAAGGACATGTATCATAAAATATCTACAACAAACAATCTAAACTAACGAAAACGTCATGAACGAGCAGTGTCGTTACAATACAAACAAAGTTCAACGAAAAATTACATAACATAAATATCAATAAATTTCACCCAGCGGGCTGAAGCGCAACGTCTCTGAAAAGAAATACATTAAAATACGCAAATATTATTTTTAATGTTATCGCATGACTTTACCACTGCAAACTATACACGCAAGCTGGTGATCGCCCGCATCTCGTGGCCGTGCGGTAGCGTTTTCGCTTCCCACGCCCGGGTTCCCGGGTTCTATTCCCGGCGGGGTCAGGGATTTTCTCTGCCTCGTGATGGCTGGGTGTTGTGTGATGTCCTTAGGTTAGTTAGGTTTAAGTAGTTCTAAGTTGTAGGGGACTGATGACCATAGATGTTAAGTCCCATAGTGCTCAGAGCCATTTGACCCAAGCTGGTGATCACTATCAGTAACAATTAACATTATAAATGGGAAAAAAATCTTTTTTGAAAATGTCTGATGTTTCAAACAACTGTATGACTAATATCACAAGACTATAAGTAGGATCCTGGCAGGGTAAGCAATATACAAGATACTACTCCAGGTGGGTGTAAAAATTAATGTGCGCAACAGAACGCGAAAATGAAGATTTGGCCCTGTCTGATTGCCCCCTGAAGCAGATCTTAAGATCTCTTAGTGGTGGTATTACTTCCTCTTTGTTGCTCTTTAAGATATCAATTACATAAACGAATGATTGAGGGAACTAGTAACTACAAAATGATAAATGTTGATTCTGTTTATACATTCATTGCAGATTAAAAACCCCTTTTATACATTACAAATGTTTATATATCAATGTCCAATGGACATAAAGAGACAGAAATGAATTTCCTAACTAATATTACTAAGCAACTGCCCAAATCTGCCCTATTTTATGACTAGGCGATCTAATATAAATAACGCGAGATGACTGACATCATCTACATAGCAAACACTAGAAGACAATACTTTCAAAGATGATCTACAGTGATGTACAACCTCAGTGGAAATAAAACTTACGTGATCACAGCTGTTTAGCTTTATAGCACTAACAAGCCAAAGCAACTAACAATATCACCGTTTGTACTGCGTCTGGTGCGTCGGATTGATGGTTGTCGTACACGTTTGCGACGATGGAAGAACTCCAGCCACAAAATAAAAAAAAAACCTCTTTCAAACACTAGGACGACAGAAGGCGGTCCTCTGAAGAGTATGGTATAATACAGGTCTCTCCTCTCTGTGTTCTACAGAAAAGAAACGAGAGCTCCCAGCCACAAGGACGGAATTCTGATAACATCTCCACATGAGTATAGACAGAGGAAGTGCTCTCAATTACTGAATGCTGCATACTCAAAGACGACTCCATAACCAGAGGCGAAGTCCACAATCGTATAATTTCCCAACGCTACAGTGCCTAACCGTTCTAACTATAAGATCTCCAGAAAGCAAAGACAGCAAGTCCGTCTGTACCAACAAAAGCTGATACTAAGCGACCGTCAAACACGGGCGCTCAAAGCGGAAGACCTCTTCCTCTCCACCGCTGGCTTCCCAGCAAAGCTCGGCTCCCCTTTCTCTTAACAGCAGAAGGCGAATCATATTCTCGAAACCATGGAATAATCTCCTTCTCTACAGATTCTTCCGAACGCTGACCAACCACATTTTAGTCTTTTTCCGTCCAACACGGAAAGTTTGCAAGGAAATACCCTACGCCCGTTAATTAGGAATTCATATAATGGCACGCTTCTCAGAGTAAAAATCCTCAGAAATAGCCCAGCCTGCATGATTTCCGAAGTAACGCTTCCTTGTCCACCGAGCGAGGTGGCGCAGTGGTTAGACACTGGACTCGCATTCGGGAGGACGACGGTTCAATCCCGCGTCCGGCCATGCTGATTTAGGTTTTCCGTGATTTCCTTAAATCCCTCCAGGCGAATGCCAGGATGGTTCCTTTCAAAGGGCACGGGCGACTTCCTTCCCTAATCCGTTGAGACCGATGACCTCGCTGTCCGGTCTCCTTCCCCAAACAACCCAACCCCGCTTCCTTGTTCGTCCCTGCTCCGTCCAAGATTTTCAGAGTTTACGGTTATCCTTCCGCCCTAACCACAAAACCGGCCAGCCGACACTCCATTGTGCTTCAGTGCTCAGGTGCCCCGACCGTCGGTCTTGGGGTACTTCGTGTTTATAGCAGGACCAACGCGCCTGTACGGGCTTTTCCACCCAGGACCTGAGTTGTGCTTACCTTTTTATTTCCACTGGCATTCCAACCTCTGTTAGTATAGGTTATCATTCGTTACGCTGTTTTGATAATAAAGACGATCCATCACCTTTCATGCAATAAGCGTTAAAAACTATTTACGAGGTGTATGTGACAATGTCAATCTTCTTTAAATATTCATACATACGATGTGCAACCTATCAAATGATGCCTAATTGCGGTTGTAAATCACGGCAAAGTATGTAGATGAGTGCTTGTAAGGTGCGAAACTTAGCCACCTTACATAATATATCTAAGTCTAAGATGTAGTGCCTTCAATTTTTCTTAAAAACACGGATACTGACCAAACTATTTCTTTAATCACGTTGAGACTTGCAGCAGTTAATTTTTACATATATCTGCACATTATTACCAAATTTTGTGTTTCTAGCTTTATTATTTAGCCCCAGTTATTTCATTCTTAAAACGATGTATTTAGGGAAAAATATTGACCTGATCCTTCTGAGATTTGACAGTTTACAAATTAATATACTAAAGCACCTGCCAACAAAGCGTGGAAAGGCAACTTCAACTTTTAATTCCATTGTTAAATCTTGGTACAGTGCCTGCGCGAGACGCATTGTGGTGCCGCGGTGGTACTAGCAGTGAACTGGGGTAAGTCCTGGCACACTCGCTCGCCTCTGTACCTCTTCAGTGATAGAGCGCTTGTTTCGCCACACAGGGGTTGGTAGTTGACCTTCAACAAAATGTTCAAATGTGTGTGAAATATTATGGGACTTAACTGCTACGGTCATCAGTCCCTAAGCTTACATACTACTTAAATTAGATCATCCTAAGGACAAACACACACACTCATGCCCGAGGGAAGACTCGAACCTCCGCTGGGATCAGCCGCACAGTCTATGATTCTAGCGCCCTAGACCGCTCGACTAATCCCGTGCGGCTGACCTTCAACACTAACAAATGTGACGTACTGTGCGTAACTTACCAGAAACACCAATTGTTGTGTGATTACACGATTGCAGAACAGTCACTGGAAGTGACTGGTAGTGTGGTGCATACGGAGCGATTGAAAGTGGAATGTAGCCCATAGGCAAAGGAAGTAGGTTACAAAACTGTCGTTCGACCATTACTGGAATACTACTCGTGAGCCTGGATTCCGTAACAGATAGGATTGGTAGAAGAAATGGAGAAGATCCAAAAAGAAGTGCAGCACGTTTCGTTACAGATTTTTTTTAATAAGCGCGAAAGCTTCACGGAGATGCTCAGCCAAATCCAGTAGCAGGCGCTAGAGTAGATGCGCCCTGAATGACGGTGTGCTGTTGAAATTCTGAGTGCGTTCTTGCCTAGGAAAGTCAGCCAGTACAGTGGTTCCTCCTACGCATATCTCACGAAAAGATCATTAAGGTAAAATTAGAGAGATGAAGTCGCGCAGAAAATGGGGATGTGGCAGTGGCACACAAAACTCCTTCCATCGCACACCGAAAGGTGGCATTTGGAGTAGAGGTGCGCGTGAATATACACTACTGGTCATTAAAATTGCTACACCGCGAGGATGACGTGCTACAGACGCGAAATTTAACAGACAGGAAGAAGATGTTGTGATATGCAAATGATTAGCTTTTCAGAGAATTCACACAAGGTTGGCGCCAGCGGCGACACCTGCAACGTGCTGACATGAGGGAAGTTTCCAAGCGATTTCTCATACACAAGCAGCAGTTGACCGGCGTTGCCTGGTGAAACGTTGTTGTGATGCCTCGTGTAAGGAGGAGAAATGCGTACCATCTCGTTTCCGACTTTGATAAAGGTCGGATTGTAGCCTATCGCGATTGCGGTTTATCGTATCGCAACATTGCTGCTCGCGTTGATCGAGATCCAATGACTGTTTGCAGGATATGGAATCGGAGGGTTCAGGTGGGTAATACGGAACGCCGTGCTGGATCCGAACGGCCTCGTATCACTAGCAGTCGAGATGACAGGCATCTTATCCGCATGGGTGTAACGGATCGTGGATCCACGTCTCGATCCCTGAGTCAACAGCTGGGGACGTTTGCAAGACAATAACCATCTGCACCAACAGTTCGACGACGTTTGCAGCAGCATGGACTACCAGCTCGGAGACCATGGCTGCGTTTACCCTTGACGCTGCACCACAGACAGGAGCGCCTGCGATGGTGCACTCAACGAAGAACCTGGGTGCACGAATGGCAAAACGTCATTTTTTCGGATGAATCCAGGCTGTGTTTACAGCATCATGATGGTCGCATCCGTGTTTCGTGACATCGCGGTTAACGCACATCGGAAGCGTGTATTCGTCATCATCATACTGGCCTACCACCCGGCGTGAAGGTATGGAGTGCTATTGGTTACACGTGTTGGTCACCTTTTGTTCGCAATGACGGCATTTAAAACAGTGGACGTTACATTTCACATATGTTACGACCGGTGGTTCTACCCTTCATTCGATCCCTGCGAAACCCTACATTTCAGCAGGATAATGCACGACCGCATGTTGCAGGTGCTGTACAGGCCTTTCTGGATACAGATACCAACTGCTGGGATTTATCCCTGACACGCGGCGCGTTGCCGATTCCCGTAAGAGTTCGGGCACTGTTTGTGCATTCGCACAGAAGAAGAAGATGGTCAAGTGGCCGGTGAGCGAGTAATGAGTACAATGGGCGGGGCACTACGAATGTAGTGCGCGACAATACGTTGAGAATGTGGGTTTCGCGGGAGGCGTGTCAGAGATAAATCCCTGCAGTCGCCTTATCCTCTGTATCCTCGGTGGCTCAGATGGATAGAGGGTCTGCCATGTAAGCAGAAGATCCTGGGTTCGAGTCCCGGTCGGGCCACACATTTTCCTCTGTCCCCGTTGACGTATGTCAACGCCTGTAAGCAGGTAAGGGTGTTCATTTCATTGTAATTTCCCTCCTGCACACTGCCGCCACGAGGCATATTTAACAGCATTCTTCCCCCTTCACTGCCAAAGCTATACATTAACATCGGTTACAGAAGTCCCTCGTAAGCTTCCCTTAACTTTACACCGTTCTTGCACAGGAAATTGATGTGTTGTTCCAACAGACTGTCCTCGGTGGCTCAGATGGATAGAGCGTCTGCCATGTAGGCAGGAGATCCTGGGTTCGAGTCCCGGTCGGGGCACACATTTTCATCTGTCCCCGTTGACGTTTGTCAACGCCTGTAAGCAGGTGAGGGTGTTCATTTCACTGTAATTTCATTCTAACGAGCTGCATGGTCACCGATGATATCTGTTCTTTCGGACATATCCGAAAGAACAGATACCCTCTTAGTGTGCAGGAGGTCGAGCGGTCAGGATTAGAGTGTGGGCATCCAGGGCTGCCGTTAAATGACAAAACAGTAAATTAAGTACAATGAACAGGATATATTTCAATATAAGGAGTACAAAGGGTGCGCCTAGGGTCGTAAGTTAGTAGGTTTAGGCCAGTCTAGGAGGTCGAATAATTAATTAAAATTGGCAACGGAAGGAGAAATGGTTCATGTTAACATACGTTGGTGGCCGGTCGTGAAAGGCAGAACCGCAGGCTCTGCCTTCCAAAAAGACGTCTATTCTGCTCGAGGTGTGGATTACAAGAGAGAGAAGAAAGTATAATCTGCTCTGAAGGACGCTCGGGCGTCCACACACGTGATCGGTATCCTGCGCACGCTATTGGCTAAAATCAATGGCGTGAATTTGCTAGCAGGTGCAGCAAAGGACTCAGGGCGTCTTCAGTCAGCAGCTTTAACTGGACAGAACCGCCACGGTTTTGAAAGACAAACGACTTGTGTCACGTAGGCACGGCGTGAATTACTCTGGGAGAAAACGTGTAAATATTCCACTGGGCCTTTGTAATAAGTTTCTTAAACCAATTCCCTAAAATATTCCTTGACTGGCTGCCATCCTGTACACCGGCAGAAGAACGGGTCTAACAAAATTCTGAACGTAGTGAGAGCTAGTTAGCGTCTCGTGAAACAACACAGGTGAAAGAGAGTTTTAGCTTATCGCAACACAGACCACAAGGCCTGGGGTGGCGCCAGTGTATCCTGGACGAATGCTCTACGAGACAGTGGTGATCACGGCGTGAGTAGAAGACGTGCTAGAGGTAGGCGTACCTGTAACCACTGCTAATAGTTCGCGTAAACACGTCGGTGCTCACAAGCCCTCTTATCTCCCACTACCACTGTCATACCTTAGTGAAAGATCTTGCTGAAAACCCAAGGAAATTCTGGTCTTACGTAAAATCGGTAAGCGGGTCGAAGGCTTCCATCCAGTCACTCACTGATCAGTCTGGCCTGGTAACGGAAGGCAGCAAAACGAAAGTTGAAATTTTAAATTTAGCATTTGAGAAACCTTTCACGCAGGAGGATCGTACAAACATACCGCCGTTTGAGTCTCGCACAGATTCCCGTATGGAGGACATAGTGATAGACATCCCTGGGGTTGTGAAGCAGCTGAATGGGTTGAAAATAAATAAATCGCCAGGTCCTGATGGGATTCCAATTCGGTTTTACAGAGAGTACTCTACTGCATTGGCTCCTTACTTAGCTTGCATTTATCGTGAATCTCTTGCCCAACGTAAAGCCCCAAGCGACCGGAAAAATGCGCATGTGACGCCTCTATATAAGAAGGGTAGAAGGACGGATCCTCAAAATTACAGACCAATATCCATAACATTGGTTTGTTGCAATATTCTCGAACATATTCTCAGTTCGAATATAATGATTTTCCTTGAGACAGAAAAGTTGCTGTCAATGCATCAGCACTGCTTTAGAAAGCGTCGCTCCTGCGAAACGCGGTGAGTGACTGTAGCAGGATACAAGATAACTTGGACAGGATTTGTGATTGGTGTAAAGAATGACAGCTAACTCTAAATATAGATAAATGTAAATTAATGCAGATGAATAGGGAAAAGAATCCCGTAATGTTTGAATACTCCATTAGTAGTGTACCGCTCGATTAAATATTTGGGAGTAACATTGCAGAGCGATATGAAAAGGGACAAGCATGTAATGGCAGTTGTGGGGAAGGCGGATAGTCGTCTTCGGTTCATTGGTAGAATTTTGGGAAGATGTGGTTCATCTGTAAAGGAGGCCGCTTATAAAACACTAATACGACCTATTCTTGAGTACTGCTCGAGCGTTTTGGATCCCTATCAGGTCGGATTGGGGGAGGACAAAGAAGCAATTCCGAGGCGTGCTGCTAGATTTGTTACTGGTAGGTTTGATCATCACGCGAGAGTTACGGAAATGCTTCAGGAACTCGGGTGGGAGTCTCTAGAGGAAAGTAGGCGTTCTTTTCGTGAATCGCTACTGCGGAAATTTAGAGAACCAGCATTTGAGGCTGACTGCAGTCCACATTTACTGCCGCCAACTTACATTTCGCGGAAAGACTGCAAAGATAAAATAAGACAGATTAGGGCTCGTACAGAGGCATATAGGCAGTCATTGTTCCCTCGTTCTGTTTGGGAGTGCAACAGGAAGAGAGGATGCTAGTTGTGGTACGAGGTACCTTCCGCCACTAACCGTAGGGTGGATTGCGGAGTATGTATGTAGATGTAGATGTATCTATGTTTTGGTAGCTGTACTATCTGCCATTGCTGCATTGTGGGCGTCTGTGCTGCGTGGAGCTCCTGAACACCGTCTACGGCTCTGAGAATGTTCACGTGACCACTGGTACCAGCATCGCTGTGCAGCCGGCCGGTGTGGCCGAGCGGCTCTAGGCGCTTCAGTCCGGAACTGCGTGACCGCTACGGTCGCAGGTTCGAATCCTGCCTCGGGCATGGATGTGTGTGATGTCCTTAGGTTACTTAGGTTTAAGTAGTTCTAAGTTCTAGTGGACTGACGACCTCAGATGGTAAGTCCTATAGTGCTGAGAGCCATTTGAACCATTTGAACCAGCGTTGTGCAAATGATGCAGTACGTCCAACTTGTGGGGCAGTTCTCCGAAAGGACAATCCCGCCAGTTCGAAGACAACAATTTGAGCAAAGTCAGTCCCATTCAGTTGGCTGCAGAGCCAAGAGGGCGCCTCCGTAGCATTGTCTGCCTGCTGCGTACATTTGCACTACAATGGGCCTTCTGGCTGTGAGTATTCCCTTTTAAAGGGTAGACGCGGATGGCGCTCTGGTAGCTACACCACGACGCTATTGTTGGCAGACGACGTTGAAACCATTATCAGTGCAGCTACTAGCTTCCAGGCGGCATACGCTGTCATCAGATCAAAATTGACGTCTTCTTTCCAGGTGCACTAGCTTTCTCTTCCCCGCCGTGTGTAAATATGGACTGGATATCATTTAAATTGCCTAGATATATGGTGACAAACGACCCATATAACCTAGATCTATTGTTATTGATTAACATTCATGGTGATGCACTTCGTTCAATTCTTATTTTGATAATATAACAGTAAATTCTCTTTTTTAGCTGATTAACACTGCTATTGTCATATCATCTAAGTTAAATTGGTGTTGTTGTGGTCTTCAGTCCGAAAACTGTTTGACGCAGCTCTCCATGTTACTCTATCCTCTACAAGCCTCTTCATCTCTGAGTAACTACCACAAACTACAGCTTTCTGATTCTGTTTATTATATTCATCTCTTGGTCTCCCTCTACGAATTTTACCCCCCACACTTCCCAACTATACTGAACTCGTGAGCCCTTGATGTCTCAGAATGCGTCTTATCAACTGATCCCTTCTCTTAGTCAAGCTCTGCTGCAAATTCTTTTCTCTCCAATTCTATTCAGTACCTCCTTATTAGATACGTTACCTTCCCAGTTAATCTTCAGCATTCTTCTGTATCACAACATCTCGTCTAAACATTTTATCGTCCATGTTTCACTTTTGTACGTGACTACACCCCAGAAAAATATCTTCGGAGAAGCCTTTCTAACACTTAAATCTATACTCGATGTTAGCAAATTTCTCTTCTTCAGAAATGCTTTTCTACCCATTGCCAGTTTACATTTTGTATTCTCTCTACTTCGATCATCATCAACTACTTTGCTGCCCAAATTGCAAAACTCATCCACTACTTTGTGTGTCTCGTTTCCTAATTTAGTTCCTTCAGCGTCACCTGATTTAATTTGACTCTGTTCTATTAACCTTGTTTTCCTTTCGTTGATCTTCGTCTTATGTCTTCCTGTGCGTTCTACTGCTGATCCAAGTCGTTTGCTGTCCCCGATAGAAGTACATTGACATCATCAAACCTCAAAGGTGTTATTTCTTCTCCCTGAACTTTAATTCCTACTTCAGATTTTTCTTATGTTTCCTTTACTGCATGCTCAATGTACAGGCTGAATAACATCGGGGGTAGACCACAAACCTGTCTCACTTTCAAACATTCTTTTCTTGTTATGCCCTTTGACTCTTATAACTGCCGTCTGGTTTCTGTACAAGTTGTATTTTACCCTGCTACCTCCAAAATTTCAAAGATAATATTCCAGTCAACATTGTCAAAAGCTTTCTCTAAACCTACAAATGCTATAAACGTAGATTTGACTTTTCTTAAACTACATTCTATGACAAGTCGTAGGATACGCATTGCATCGCGTGTTCCTACGTTTCTCCGAAATCCAAATTGATCATCCCTGATCTCAGATTCTACCAGTTTTTCAATTCTTCTGTAAGGAATTCGTGTTAGTAGTTTGCAACCATGATTTATTAGACTAATAGTTCGTTAATTATCACGTCTGTCAGCAACTGATTTCTTTGCATCTGGAATTATTACGTTCTTGTTGAGGTCTGAGTGTATTTTACCTGTCTCATACTTCCTGGACACGAGATGTAGGAGTTTTGTCCTGGATGGCTCTCCCAAGGCGTCAGTGGTTCTGACGAAATGTCGTCTACTCGATGGGCCTTGATTCGACTTAGGTCTTTTGGTGCTCAGTCAGAATCTTCTCGCAGTATCATATCTCCCATCTTATCTTCAACTACGTCCTCTTCCACTTCTACTCGATGGGCCTTGATTCGACTTAGGTCTTTTGGTGCTCAGTCAGAATCTTCTCGCAGTATCATATCTCCCATCTCATCTTCATCTACGTCCTCTTCCACTTCTACAACATTTCCGTTCAAGTTCATTTCCTTGTAGAGACTCTCTAGAATCTGCTTGTCTGTTTCAGCTTTCCCTTCTTTACATAGAACTGGTTTTCCATCTGGACTATTGATATTTATACAGCTGCTTGCCTTTCCTCCAAAGGCCTCTTTAATTTTCTTGTAGGCGATGTGCATCTTTCCCCTAATGAAATATGCTTTTAAAGCCTTCTATTTGTTCTCCAGTTACTCCTATTTACAGATTTTTCATTTCCTGTCAGTCCCACATTTTAGCCGTTTGTATTCCCTTTCTTTCCTGGTCTTCTTACCTTTTCGATCATCTGCTGCCTTCACTATTCCGTCTCTTGAAGCTACCTATTCGTCTTCTACTGTATTCCTTTCTCCTGTTCTTGTCAATCGTCGCCTAATACTCCCTCCTAAGCTATCAACAACCTGTGTTTCTTTCAACTTACGCAGGTCACAGCTCATTAATATCCTCCCTTTTTGCTATGTGTTCAGTTTTAATCTAATCTGATAACCAATAAATTGTAGTTAGAGTCGAAATTTTCCGCTGTATATGTCTTACAGTTTAAAATCTGGATTTGAAATCTCTGTCTTACTCGTATAATCAGTCTGTAGCTCTCCAGTGTCTCCAGGTCTCTTTCAAGTATACAGCCTTCTTTCATGATTCTTAATCCATTGTTAACGATGATTAAATGATGCTCTGTAAAATTCTACCAGGTGGCTTTCTCTTCCAATCCTTCCCCCATTCCATAGTCACCTACTGTTTTTCCTTCTCATCCTTTCCTACTGTCGAATTACAGTTCCTCATCACAAATATATTTTCATTTTCCATACCACTCTGAAAATTTTTTTAATCTCATCATACATTTCTTCAGTCTATTCATCATCTGAATAGCTAGTTGGCATAAATACCTGTTCTAGTGTTGTAGGTATCGGATTTGTGTCTATGTTTGTTACAATAATACGTTCACTATGTCGTTCATAGTAGCTTACTCTTATTCACTATTAAACCTACAGCTGCATTACCTGCGTTTGCTTTTGTATTTATAATCCTGTAGTCACTTGACCGGCAGTCCTGTTCCTCCTGCCATTGGACTTCACTAACTCCCACTCTATCTAACTTCACCCTATCCACTTCCTTTCTAAAATTTTCTAAACTGCCTGCCCAAATTAGGTTTGTAACATTCCAGGGTCCGATCCGTAGAACGCCAATTTTGTTTCTCCTGATGACGAAATCCTCTTGACTGGTCCACGTCCGTAAATCCGAATGGAAAACTAGCGGGGCTATTTTACCTCCTGAATATGTTACCCAATGTATAAACATACAGTAGAGCCGGGAAAAAGTACGGTTGTGGTTTGCCCCTTCTTTCAATCACTCACAGTACCTGCAGAGGAAAGCCGTTTTGTTGGTGTTACAAGGCCAGATCAGTCAATCACCCAAACTGTTGCCCCTGCAACTACTGAAAAGTCTGCTGCCCCTCTTCAGCAAACGCAGTTTGTCTGGTTTCTCAACGCTTACCCCTTTGTTGTGGTTGCACCCACAGTATGGCTCCCTGTATCGCTGAGGCACACAAGCTTCCCCACAGACGGAAAGGTCCATGGATAACCTAACTTATAAACGTCATCTTTTCATGCACATGGAACCGACACACTGTGAAGTATGTTTGTTATTATTATTATCATCATTATCATCATTAATAATAGTAATAATAATGATAATCGTTGTTCCAGCCCATACGTTGGTTTCCAGATTATATTAAGAATAGACAAAACCCAATTTTTACAGGAGTTACCTTGTCTTGACGCAGAATTCGCATGACAACACGAATCACAGGGTGATATTAGCAGTCTGAGCAGAAGATGGCCAGATGTGTGAGCTACATGACCAGATATGGTGTATGTCACATGTGTCATTTGTCTAGATGTCTGTTTGTTACAGAATCCTTGAGCGTATTCTTAGCTCAAACATACGATGTTCGTGGAGGAAAGTAATATTCTCTCAAAGAATCAGCGTGGGTTAAGGAAAAACCACTCATGTCGGACATAGCTGGCTTTGTTCATACATTACGTCTTCCAAACAATAGTCAAAGATGAGGTGACGTATTCTGTCTGCCTACATTTCAGAAAGTCTGTCGCTGAAGATGCTGTCTTCTACGGCTTTACGAAACTTAAGGGCAAAGTAGATAAAGTAATACAAAACATCAGCTATTCAGTTGAAATGAGTGGAAGTGAGAGAACAAATTTCCAACCTCCCGCTAGTGCACAAAAAGTTGGACGTCACACGGTGTAAGGTCAGCGTAACTAAAGCGCCAAGTGGGGCTGGCCCAGCAACACGAGACACCTGAAGGAAAGGGAAAAGATATTGTGTGTCACTTAGCGAGAACGTAAGATGTTCAGTGGTGGTGCGTTATCGGAAAACTGAAAGAAGGACGAAGAGCGACGAGAGTAGTCCAGGAGTTTGGTGTTACCCACAACACTGCATCACGTACATAGGAATTTTCTGAGAACAGGTGCTGCTCCCCGAAGGAGAGGAGGTGGTCCATTGCGGTCAGCAACATCAGCGGATGACCGCAATATTGTGCAACAGGCAAGAAGAGATCAGATAGATTTGGAGTGGTGATTCTAGATGTATCCTCATATGGCCAGACGTGGGAACACGTAATGCACTCAGGAACATTGTCGAACATCATCGTCTTGATAGTCCAAGTATTATGGTGTGGAGAGGCATCTTGTTGCGTGGGCATACTGACCTCCAAATCGTTGCTTTGAACACGGTACACAGACTGGTAAAGTTTATTGCGACAGTGAACTCGTTCCCATTGTGCGTCTTTTCTAGGGAGCATTACGTCATGTGTTGAAATCTGTGGACGAAAAAGCGAGACCGTATCGAACACCGCAGCTGGAGGAGCTCTCGGAACTTAAATGTCAGCGATAAAGTGTTGGATTCTGTGGGGACAAGTACTGCAGCACATCCGAATGCACCAGATTAGATTAGATCTAATCTAATCCAATCTAATCTAATCTCCCCCTCGTCGGAGGTTCGAGTCTTCCCTCGGCATGGGTGTGTGTGTTGTACTTAGCCTAAGTAAGATTAGTTAGTGTGTAAGCTTAGGGACCGATGACCTCAGCAGTTTGGTTCGGTAAGACCTTACCACAAATTTCCACATTTTTTTAACCTTGTGGCCAGTATGGAAGCACGTTGCGGAGGGTGCATTGCTGCCCGTAGAGATCTCACACACACTATTAAGAATCATTTTCCGCTTCTTCTTCTGTCAAGGGGATCATCATAACTTGCGCTGACTTCAGTATAATTATTATCTTTGAAAAAAAGAGTTATTTCTGTACATCTCATTGCGTAATTACTTCAGTTACCGTCGGTAACAGTTCTTTCTATATATGGTCAACGTTTCATTGAGGTACGTTACCTGACAGTGTCATACGCCTTGCGAAACTTACTTCCGCCCTTAAGTTTTACACGGAAGTATATTAATTACAGAAAATGAAATTCCTTCTCACCCAGCATTCACTTTACTAGAAGCTATCAAAAATGGTTCAAATGGCTCTGAGCACTATGGGACTCAACTGCTGAGGTCATTAGTCCACTAGAACTTAGAACTAGTTAAACCTAACTAACCTAAGGACATCACAAACATCCATGCCCGAGGCAGGATGCGAACCTGCGACCGTAGCGGTCTTGCGGTTCCAGACTGCTGCGCCTTTAACAGCACGGCCACTTCGGCCGGCCTAGAAGCTATCGAGTTCAGAAGTAGCGTTAGCAATGACACAACTGAAGAATAAGAAAACTCCCCGTCCAGGTGGAATAACCTCAAACACATTTAAAAAAAAAAGTTTCACAGGTTACTCCTTTTTCTAACAGAGTTACTGAATGGAGCATTGCTGTAAAGTAAGGCCTCTGCCACGTGGAAAACTACGAACGTAGTAATTATAAAAAATCACAGGGTCACCACCCAAGAGACCCACAGGCTTAAAGGCCCATCTGCCTCTCGAGCACTTTGACTAAGATATAGAAGAGGATCCTCTGTAATCGACTATAGTCACGCTGGTGGTTCTTCGGCTTTAGTCGACATAAGTACGCCTCTCGTCCCAAAAGCTGGATAGAGGATGCAGTCGACTGCACAATGGAAATACTACAGGATACACAAGGAAAATTCGCAGTAGTAGTAGCAATAATAGCCAGCGCCTTCGACAGCGTATCGTGGCCTGCTTTGTTCTCACGGCTAAGATAGATGCAGATTACGACGGTCCTATACAATAGCTTATCCGATTCGTGCTAAGATAGGGTGGCTCACTGACAAGACGGAACACAAAAGGTTATCAAGAAAATAACCAAAGGTTATCGAGAAAATAACAAAAGGATGCACACAAGGCTCAATCTGCAGGCCAATTTTCGAGGAAATTTCCTTAGAAACACTACTAAACACTACTAAATAACAAAAGGTTATCAAGAAAATAACAAAAGGATGCCCACAGGGCTCAATCTGCAGGCCAATTTTCAGGGATATTTCCTTAGAACCACTCCTAATAATCTTGACGAAGATGATAGTGTTAGGAGTATGGTAGCCTTTTCAAACATACACTAGTAGTAATAACTTCAAGCTCGAGAGCGCAAAGTAAGGCTAAAAGCTCCGTGTAAAAGTAAGTGGCTGGTGCAGACATAACTTATATATCACTGCGCAAATAAGACCGTACTTTTGCTGATCAAAGGCGCACTGCAGAGAAACTCCACCATTAGACCCAACAACACTAGCGTACAGAGGAAAATAACAAGACACCGAGGGATACACCTAGACGAACGATTGACATTCAATGGTCACATAAATCTTAGCAAGTGAAAAAGCGACAAGGCTAGTGCACAGACTTGTCACGCTCAACTCAACTTACTACAGAGTACCATTGCAGACACTACTAATGTATCATACAGCCTTCTTTGAGTACCATGTGCTTCGCAGCAAGTGACCTGGCACATCGACTGTCACTCACGACCCACAGAACCATTGTGAGGTGTGGACGAAGCGGTGTATTGCTCAGAATATCAAGGGCATTTGGTAGCCCTATGCATTGGACTTGCAGCATACCCCACTGACGTAAACATTAGACACAGAGTAGCAGCATACTGCCACAGAAATGGAAGACTGGACACGGCAAATGAGATAACAGGGAAGTATATTAGAGAAACCGAACATCTGGAAATGGTTGAGGTTGTGGTATGGTACACTTCCCGACAGCCCTCGGCCCTTACCCTATACATCTGCATCACTTTGGCCTTAACCAAAGTGATGCATGTGAGTGTGGGGAACATGGGTCCCCAAGCGCATAACACTACAACATGGCATATGCACGCACCTCAGAGCAATGACAGAAATCGAAAACGTTAGAGCAAACTTTAAGTAACCATATAAATGGAGCGTATTTAACGACTTCGCTGATAAAGTATTAAGAGCACTACAAAAGACTTACAGGGAACGACGACCATATACAAGATCACGACCAGACACACATCCTACGCCACAACATGTTCCATGAGACAACAGAAATTCAAACACTGAAGCGGGAACAGATAAACGAACAGACACAGATGAAGATATGGACACACCAGTATCACCGGATACAGTTACAAAATGGTGCAAATGGCTCTGAGCCCTATGGGACTCAACTGCTGTGGTCATAAGTCCCCTAGAACTTAGAACTGCTTAAACCTAACTAACCTAAGGACATCACACACATCCATGCCCAAGGCAGGATTCGAACCTGCGACCGTAGTGGTCGTGCGGTTCCAGACTGTAGCGCCTTTAACCGCTCGGCCACTCCGGCCGGCCGATACAGTTACACATGCAGCATGGTTGCAGATCACACAACCGCAACAATGTTACAAGTAATATACACCTGGAATTAAGAAATAAGCTAGTTATAAGAATCAAAGCCACGGAGTTTCTTAATTGTATATAGTAACGCAAGTAATTCTTTAGTTCTCTGGATCATTGTTGCCAAAATGTGACTGTGTGATATATAAACTGTTTAAGATGCTACCTGTAAAAGATGTTAACTTCATAATACTGTTGAGAAAAATACATATGCAGTATAATACGACTCAACTACACAAACACGAATGTACAATACAGATAGTGGGTCCCTTCGAGGAGCCGAAGCTCCAGGTAAGCATTCCGGGGCTCCTCTACCGCTTATGGCTCGAGAAAATCGAGGCATTAATTGCATTATCAGATAGTACCGTCATACCTCAAACGGAGAACATGTTACCAGGGCGGTGAGTCGCTATGTAATGTTAATAAATAAATAATGTTCATGGGCGCACTAGTTGCCCGGCCCTGAGGTCAGTTATATGGATGACAACGTGAGTTCGCATCAAACAGAGCACGTGGACGAGCTATTGGAACTTAAATCTCTTCAAGAACGCGTTGGTTTCGATGGGAAGAAGTATCGCGACAGGTCCACATGCAGCAACGCTCAACCAGATGTCGTCAGCCGCGCTGATGGATAATTGGCCCTACTGACAACAACGTCTTACTAACCTTGTGGCCAGTACGGACGCACGTTGCAGAACGGGCCTGCTGTCCGTGGTGGTCACGTCCACCATTAAGAACCATGTCCGCGGGTGACCATAAATCGCCGTGACGTCAGAGTAACTGTTGCCTTTGAATACAAGAATTTCTGTTCATCTCATTGCCTGTTTCTTTCAGTTGCTTTCTGTACTAACTGGGAGAAATTCTCTCTGTGTGTGGTCCAAGTTTCATCGCGCCACGCTACTCGGGGGTGCACATTCTGTGAAAATTACAATGATCTTTAAATTTTCCAAAGCAGTCTACAATCGTAGGCCCGTCGTAACGAAATGCAGAAAGACTTGGAAAAAATTCCATCGTTATATGAGGGTCGTTCAATAAGTAATTCCCTATTTTTTTATTTCTCAGAACATATTTTTTGTTAAGAGTCAGCATTTGGTGACAATATACATCCACATGTCTTGTCCATATCCTATTTTTCTACGTAGTCTCCATCACGTTCTATCGCCGGACGTCAACGTTGTGGAAGAGCATGTATTCCCTGCTGGTAAAAGCTCTTGTCCTGTAGCCGTAGCCATGTTTCCACTGCATGACTGACACTCTCGTCATCTTCAAAGGGTGTTCTCCGTAGAGAATCTTTAAGCCAATTGAGTTGTGATGCCCCGATCTGCACGAATCATGGAATCCGCACGATTCGGCATGTTTGGAACAGTAACTGTGACAGGACGTCCAAAGCGTGGCCGATCATGGAGCTCTGTTATTGCATTTCCTGAGGCTGTAACTTTCTTTACCTATCGTCCAACTGTACAGCTATCAACACTTTTGGAACGCAATCTATGACCAGCTTAGAGACAGAAGTGGCGACACTTTCTGCGGGACCTGACCATCATTTTGCAGGACAATACTCAAGCACGTACAGTGCAAGCTGTTACTGATTTGTTTGACTGATGCGGCTGCTAAGTGCTATACCACCTACTGCACTCCCCTGATTTAAGCCCTCGTGAGTTCAACTGGATTTCGAAACGAAGGAAACACTCCACTGCATTCGCTTCAGAACTGCTACAAATTCGTCGGGCAATAGACCGCGCCGCTCGACCTGTCAACACAACTGGCACTGCTAAGAGTATCCTATGACTTCCACATCGCTGTAAACGGGTTATACACAATGCTCGGAACTATTTTGTATCAGCTGTAAATAAATAGTTGCCGCTATTAAAGTTCCAACCCTTGTATAAATGAGTGACAGTACATATAACAAAGAGAAACAAACTGATGATATTAGATTACAAGATTAGTAGTGAACTTGAGGAACACGACACATAGTGGGTATAGATAATGCTTATAAGTCATATTTAAAGGAAGATTACATAAAATAAGTGTCAGGAAGCTCATAAACAATATGTTATACTTTTTAGATTGTACGCTGGTGCACTTGTTTTATCAGAGAATAAAGTTGTACATGTTTTCCGTCTCTGTCTGTCCTACTTACTTCAAGTTCTACACGAATGGCCGTTCGCCGATACAGCGTTGACAGTTATTGTCATATTGAATTGGCCAGATACCAATCCTGCAGCAACTTCCCCACGTAAAATGAATGGGGGGGGGGGGGGGGGGCAAGAATATATGTCTGCGTGACTTAAACACATAAAAGGTACATGATTATGAGGAAGCCGCTTAATCCAAAGTCCGAGAGAGAAGCTGAAATTGGTGTAATTGAATCCACCTATGGATCAAGATTTCCATCGCAATTCAGAGTCCTTGTTAAACTGTACCTCACGCTATAAATTGCTGGGTAAGTCAATTCAGTGATTGCAGGAATCCAAGAGCTTACCGTTTCCAATAGGACCGTACTTGATGAAGCACTGCGGTGTTCAAACCAACCATCGGTTTGAGGACAGCTTTACCTTTAACTGGTAAGTGGGATCCCTGTTAGTGAATATCGTCTGCGATGTTGTCGGCTTAAGCCGTTGAGATGTAGTCTTCAGACTCTTAAGCTGCTTCCTGTTTTCGTCAAATACAAGAGTAAGTTCCCTCTAGGAATTAGGTGAAGGTAACTGGCTGGACATTGTCCTCAATGATACTGAATGTTGGTGCATGTTGCATGGACTCAAAATCATTTATTTATTGAACCTGAACAAATTAAGAACTTCAGGCACTCTTCTGCATCGGAGAAAAGTTTTATACGTACAATTCTGTCCACACAAACGTTACTGATAAAACGATAGTAATTTTAATCTGATACATAGTAATAAAATGATACCAATAGAATGATAAATGATTTCAAAAAAGATTAGAATGTCTAATACCATTTGCAATACTAGAACTGACTAGAACTTATAACAATAATACTAATCATTCTACTGCGCTAACAATAATAAAATAATGATAATAGTGTAATAGTAAAATCAGAAGCAAAATGTGTTTATGGGTGTAAAGAAATTGAAATTTTATGACATAATACACTCTGAGGGAGACTCATCGAAACAGATCGCCCTACCTAACGAATTTCAGAAATAAAGATACGGTACGAGACAAGTGTATTCAGTTGTAATGGGGTAACCGGTGCGTGCAGAACAAAGGCAGACACTATTCGTATTTTTGAACGAATGTCTGTCTTTTCAAGGAGGAGATGTTATTTTATCCCCTGATGTAGTGATCGAGATCATTCCAGAGTCTGATTACAGCTGCTGAAAAGCGCTTGAGAAACCAGTTGTGTTTTTGTCATCGAGTCTACAAAATTCTTAAGCTGAGTGCACTCCGATCAGCTAACGTAATATCATTCAGACATGTCTTCCTAATTATAATAACGAAGGTAATGACTGAAACAAGTCCAGTACAAAAATGAAGATATTAATTCAAGTGAAGGCGGTAATGATCGATTATTACTTTAGTAAAATAAGCCTTCGGCAGAGCAACAAAAGACATTTTCATAATGGAAAACTGTAGGAAATTATAAAACATCAACCCTGTTGACCAAATATGGTGCGTTAATACCATCACCTGTTGACATATCTAAAGAAAATTACGGCTGATAAAAGCTTTCGTCTCAGAGATGGAATTGTAGTACCTAGTGGTAGATATTTTTGAGAACTTCCGAAATCGCATTTACTGGAATAATATTGGAAGAAATGCATTGACGTAAAATGTGACTATCGAAAATTAAGAGTCCATCATTTCTACAAACATTACCATTCAGTGTTCATGTTCACCTTCTCTTCCAGTGACCCATGGTCTTCGTGAAATAAAACTGTTTGAACCTCTAGGAAGAAATGACGAAAGTGGGCAGCATGGAGGTCTCTGTTTGTCTACTCCTCTACTCCAGAAATTACCGTAGGCTGTGTGGCAAGGGTGCTTCTGGAACCGCTATCAGTCACTGTCTTATTCTACATTGAAGAGCCAAAGAAACTGGTACACCTGCCTAATATCGTGTAGGGCCCACGCTAGCACGCAGAAGTGCGGCAACACGATGTCGCATGGTTCGACTAATGTATGGAGTAGTGCTGGAGAGAATTGACACAATGAATCCTGCAGGGCTGTCCATAATTCCGTAAGAGTACGAAGGGGAGGAGATGTCTTCTGAACAGCACGTTGCAAGGCATCCACGATATGCTCAGTAATGTTCATGTGTGGAGAGTCTGGTGGCCAGCGGAAGTGTTTAAACTCAGAAGAGTGTTCCCAGAGCCACTCTGTAGCAATTCTGGACGTATGGGGTGACGCATTGTCCCGCTGGAATCGCCCAAGTCTTCCGGAACGCACAATGGACATGAATAGATGTAGGTGATAAGACAGGATGCTTACGTACGTGTCACCTTTCAGAGTCGTTTCTAGACGTATCAGGGGACTCATATCACTCCAACTGCACACGCCACACAGCATTACAGAGTCTCCACCAGCTTGAACAGTCCCCTCCCAACATGCAGTCTGCATGGCTGCATGACGTTGTGTCCATACCCGTACATTTGCGCGATACAGTTTGAAACGAGACTCGTCCGATCAGGCAACATATTTCGAGCTGTCAACACTCCAATGTCGGTGTTGATGGGCCCAGGCGAGGACTAAAGCTTTGTGTCATGCAGTGGTCAAGGGTACATGAGTGGACCTTCGGCTCCGAAAGCCCATATCCATGATGTTTCGTTGAATGGTTCGCACGCTCACACTTGTTGATAGCCCAGCAATTTGTGGAACGGTTACACTTCTATCACGTTGAACGATTCTCTTCAGTCGTCGTTGCTCCCATTCTTGCAGGATATTTTTCCAGCAGCAGCGATGTCGCAGATTGAAGTTTTACCGGATTCCTGTTATTCACGGTACACTAGTGACAAAGTCGTACTGGAAAATCTCCACTTCATCGCTATCTCTGAAATGCTGTGTTCCATTGCTCGTGCGCCGACTATAACACCACGTTCAAACTCACTTAAATCGTGATAACGTGCCATTGTAGCAGCAGTAACCGATCTAACAACAGCGCCAGACTCCTGCTGTCTTATATAGGCGTTGCTGACCACAGCGCAGTATTCTGCCTGTTTACATACCTCTGTATTTGAATATGCATGCCTATACCAGTTTCTTTGGCGCTTTAGTATATTTTCAAATGATGTGTTGGAAGAGCAACTGGAGGTAATCCTTTGTATTAGGTCTAGTATTTGCGTTTTCTGTCCCGATTATTTCGTGAAAACATATGATGGGGTATGAGATATATAGAAAATTATGAAGTTATCAAGTATAAAATACAGGAAGCGAATGGTTATATACTGTCGATACAGAAACCAGACTGGATTTATGAGAGTCGAAGAACCTGAAAGGGATACCGTATCTACATCTACATGGATACTCTGCAAATCTCGTTTGAGCTCCTGGCAGAGGATTCATCGAACCACCTCCACAATTCTCTATTATTCCAATCTCGTGTACCGCGCGGAAAGAACGAACTCGTATATCTTTCCGTACAAGCTATTATTTCCCTTATTTTATCGTGGTGATCGTTCCTCTCTATGTAGGTCGGTGTCAACAAAATATTTTCGCATTCGGAGGAGAAGGTTGGTGACTGGAATTTCGTGAGAAGATTCCGTCGCAACGAAAAACGGCTTTGTTTTAATTATGTCCAGGCCAAATCCTGTATCATTTCAGTGACACTCCCTCCCATATTTCTCAATAATACAAAACGTGCTGCCAGTCTTTGAACTTTTTCGATGTATTCCGTCAATCCAATCTTGTAAGGATCCAACACCGCCCAGCAGTATTCTAAAAGAGGACGGACAAGCGTAGTGTAGGCAGTCTTCTTTATGGATCAGTTACATTTTCTAAGTGTCCTGCCAATAGAAGGCAGTCTTTGGTTAGCCTTCCCCGTAACATTTTCTATGTGTTCCTTTCAATTTAAGTTGTTCGTATATGTAATACTTAGGTATTAGTTGAATTTACTGCATTTAGATTTGACTGATTTAGCGTTTAACCGAAATGTGACGGATTCCTTTTAGCACTCATGTGGATGACCTCACAATTTTCGTTATTTAGGTTCCACTGTCAATTTTCGCACCGTTCAGATATCTGTTCTGAACCGTTTTGCAATTTGTTTTGATCTTCTGATGACTTCATTAGTCGATAAACGACAGCGTCATCTTCAAACAACCTAAGACGGCTGCTCAGATTGTATCCCAAATCGTTTATATACATTAGGAACAGGAAAGAGGCAGAAATCATTTGTGTTTTACCCGATAACTTTCCGTTAATTACTAAGAACTACGCCTCTCTGACAGGAAATCACAAATCCAGTCAAATAACTGAGCGATATTCCATAAGCATGCAATTTCACTACGAGCCGCTTGTGTGGTACAGTGTCAAAAGCATTCCGGAAATCCAGAAATACGGAATTAATCTGAAACCCCTTGTCAATAACACTAAACACTTCATGCGAATAAAGAGCTAGTTGTGTTTCACAAGAACGATGTTTTCTAAACCCATGTTGACTGTGTGTCAATATGCCGCTTTCTTCGAGGTAATTCATAATGTTCGAACACAATATATGTTCAAAATCCTTGTGCATATGGACGTTAATGATATGGGCCGGTAATTTAGTGAATTACTTCTGCTACCTTTCTTGAAAATTGATTTGACCTGTGCAATTTGCCAGTCTTTGGGTACGGATCTTTCGTCGAGCGAACGCATGTATGGAGCTAATGCATCAGCATACCCTCAAAGGAACCTAACTGGTCTACAGTCTGGACCAGAAGACTTGCTTTTATTAAGTGATATAAGTTGCTTCACTACTTCGAGGATATTTACTTCTACGTTGTGATTCTTGAGTTTCTCCCGGCGTATTTGATAATCAAAATATCCACGGGTATGCTGCCGGTCTATAGTGTCCAACGGGCACAATATTTCGGCGATCAAACATGTCGCCATCATCAGGTGAACTGACGGACTGAGCTCCTGTGAACGTGCCGGCACGGAGATCCGTACGCTATGGCTGCTCAGAGGGAACTGGGTTCGGTCACGGCGGCGGCCGATTTAAATACCCTCCGCCCGCGGCGCGCTCCCTCCGCCGTCCGCGCCCAGCGCCACGGTCGTGCGGTGGAACAGATTGCGACGGCGTCTGAGATGACGTCGGTGTGATGGCTCTGTCCGCCGTGGTCGTCACAACTATACGTCTGCTCGATTTACTCTTGATTAACCCGATCGCTGGTTCCCAAGCCTTGCTAAGATTATAGCCACAGTCACGGTTTATGAGGTCGTCATTGGTGCGAATTTCGATGGCCTCTCTAACAACGCTGTCCCAGTATCTCGACGTCTGTACCAGAATCCTCGTGCGGTCATACTCCATGGCGTGATTTTCCGACAAACAATGTTCAGCGACCGCCGACTTGCTCGGATACATCAGTCGAGTGTGCCTCTGGTGTTCACGGCATCGATCCTCGACGGTACGCATCGTCTGACCAATATACGACTTGCCACATTGACACGGAATCTGGTACACGCCGGCCTTCCTCAAACCGAGGTCATCTTTGGCGCTCCCCACCAGTGCACGAGTTTTATAAAACTCGTGCACTGGTGGGGAGCGCCAAAGATGACCTCGGTTTGAGGAAGGCCGGCGTGTACCAGATTCCGTGTCAATGTGGCAAGTCGTATATTGGTCAGACGATGCGTACCGTCGAGGATCGATGCCGTGAACACCAGAGGCACACTCGACTGATGTATCCGAGCAAGTCGGCGGTCGCTGAACATTGTTTGTCGGAAAATCACGCCATGGAGTATGACCGCACGAGGATTCTGGTACAGACGTCGAGATACTGGGACAGCGTTGTTAGAGAGGCCATCGAAATTCGCACCAATGACGACCTCATAAACCGTGACTGTGGCTATAATCTTAGCAAGGCTTGGGAACCAGCGATCGGGTTAATCAAGAGTAAATCGAGCAGACGTATAGTTGTGACGACCACGGCGGACAGAGCCATCACACCGACGTCATCTCAGACGCCGTCGCAATCTGTTCCACCGCACGACCGTGGCGCTGGGCGCGGACGGCGGAGGGAGCGCGCCGCGGGCGGAGGATATTTAAATCGGCCGCCGCCGCGACCGAACCCAGTTCCCTCTGAGCAGCCATAGCGTACGGATCTCCGTGCCGGCACGTTCACAGGAGCTCAGTCCGTCAGTTCACCTGATGATGGCGACATGTTTGATCGCCGAAATATTGTGCCCGTTGGACACTATAGACCGGCAGCATACCCGTGGATATTTTGATTACTTCTACGTTACTCACGTTGGCAGTTTTTCTTAATTCGAATTCTGGAATATTTACTTCGTTTCTCTGTTTTTGGAGGCATTTCGGAAGGTTGTGATTGGTAACGCTGCTTTGGCAGCACTGTCTTCGGTAGTATCTCCATTGCTATCGGCAGAGAAGGCATTGATTGTTTCTTGCCGCTAACATACTTCACATACGACCAGAATCTCTTTGGATTTTCTGCCTGGTTTCGAGACAAAGTTTCACTGTGAAAACTGTTATAACAGTCTCGCCTTGAAGTCCGCGCTAAATTTCGAGCTTCTGTAAAATATCACCAGTCTTGGGCATTTTGCGCCTGTTTAAATTTGGCGTGTGTGTTTCGTTTTTTTCTGCAACAGTGTTCTGACCTGTTTTGTGTACCAAGGAGGATCAGCTTGGTCGTTTGTTAATTTATTTGATGTAAATCTCTCAATTGCTGCCGATACTATTTCTTTGAATTCAAGCCACATCTGGTCTACACTTATATTATTAATTTGGCATGAGTGGAGATTGTCTCTCAGGAAGGCGTCAAGTGAATATTTATCTGCTTTCTTGAATAGGTATATTTCTCGCTTATTTTTCGAGGATATGGGGATTAGAGTATTCAATCTTGCTATGACAGCCCTATGTTCACTAATCGCTGAATCGGTTTTGATGCTCGTTATTAACTCAGGATTATTTGTTGCTAAGAGATCAAGTGTGTTT
Source organism: Schistocerca americana (assembly GCF_021461395.2). Classification (NCBI taxonomy): domain Eukaryota; kingdom Metazoa; phylum Arthropoda; class Insecta; order Orthoptera; family Acrididae; genus Schistocerca; species Schistocerca americana. The sequence continues at coordinate 245,720,283 of NC_060124.1, read as the reverse complement.
TCACAACCGTTTACTATTCGCGTGGGGTCATGAACTAACTGCTCAAAAAAAATTTCGGAGAACGCGTTTAGCACAATTTCGGATGACGTTTTATGCGTACCTCCGGAATTAAACATGTGGTTTCGCCAACATATCGAGGGTAAATTTACGTCACCACCAACTACAATCGTAAGAGTCTGGTTCGTATTTGAAATCAAACTCCAGTTTTCTTTGAACCTTTCAGCAATTGTATCATCTGAATTAGGAGGTCGGTATTATTATTATTTTGTTCCGGTTGACAACAGTGACCTCTGTCCATACTAACTCACAGGAAGTATCTACTTCAATTTCCTGACAAGATAAACTACTTCTAACAGCAACAAACACGCCAACGCAAACCGTGGTTAGCCTATGCTTTCGTAACACCGTTAGGTTCTTTGCAAAAATTTCGGCTGAGGTTATCTCCAGCTTTCTGTGTCTATAACCTTTCAGTGCCTATAACCGCAGTTGAGAATGGAGCAAGACAGGGCTGTAGCCCGTCCCCAATGTTATTCATTCTGAACACTGAGAAAACAGTAAAGGAAACCACGCAGATATATAGAAAGATAATTAATATTCAGAGAAAGATATGAATCTAAGTTTTGCTGACGACATTGGTACTCTATGGGAGACGGCGAAGAACTCGTAGGAGCAATTTAACGGAATGGATAGTGTCTTTGAAGGAGGTTTTAAGGTGAATAAATCGTAAAAACGGTTAATGGCTCGTTATCGAGTCGAATCATGCGATTATAAGGAAATTGGATTAGGAAATAAGGCACTGAATGAAGTAGACGAGCTTTTGCTATTTGGACAATAATAATTGACCATGACTGAAATAGAGAGGATGTAAAGTACAAACTAGCAGTTGTAAGAAAATAATTTCTGAAAATGGGAAAAATTTGTTGACATGAAATATAAATTTAAATGTTAGGAATTCTTTTATGAAGTTACTTGTGTGGTGTGTTGGCTTGCATGGAAGTGAAACATGCTCGATAATCAGTTCATGAATCATGAGATGAGAAGTTTTTGAAATGTAGTGGTATAAAGGAATACTAACGGTTCGATATGTAGACAACATAATTAATGAAGAGAGGCTGAATTTGGGACAAAAGAAATTTATCTCATAACTTTAGTAAAAGAAGGGAGCAGCTGATGGAGACACGCTGAGATACCACGGACCAGTTAAGTTGTTAATAGATGAAATGTGGATCGGGGGAGTGGGAAGAAATTCAGTCATGGATAAAGACTTGACTACAGTAAGCGGTTCAAAAGATGTAGGTTGAATAGTTATGCAGAGATGAAGAGGGTTGCACAAAATAAACTAGCGTAGAGAGTTATACCGCCGGCCGAAGTGGCCGAGCGGTTAAAGGCGCTACAGTCTGGAACCGCACGACCGCTCCGGTCGCAGGTTCGAATCCTGCCTCGGGCATGGATGTGTGTGATGTCCTTAGGTTCGTTAGGTTTAAGTAGTTCTAAGTTCTAGGGGACTTATGACCACACCAGTTGAGTCCCGTAGTGCTCAGAGCCATTTGAACCATTTTTTTTAGAGAGTTATACCAAACCCGTCTTCGACATAAAGACCACGAATAAAACTTGTGGAAGCAAGTAATACGTTGTCTGTACTTTAGCTTTGAGCATATAAGTTGCACCCCAGATTTAATCATTAAACCACTCCATACTGAATAACGCCTCTCTAGTTATGCCTGGCGATTTAGTTTGTTGAGTATGACCATAAGTAGTTGCACTGACTAAACCACTCCACGAAGAAAATTTTGGCTCTGTTTTGGAACTTTTCTATAGTATTTATAATTCTGCTTTAGAAATTTCTGAACACTACTAGCATTTATCTCCTTGAGGTCATTTTGAATTTTTTATAACAAGAATTCGCTTAAATTTGCGATAACTATCTTTCAGCTATCTTCTATTGAATCACTGCGGATTTTCCCATTCCTCACAACCTGTTTGTCAGGTGCTTACATAAACTGTATTGTACAATTCCTTAGAATTTTATCCATCACGATTGTTTCTTGTTGACTGATAGCCGTATTCTGTTTCCTGTCGCACTTGCTATGCATTGATACTTTCCTATCTTTCTTACTTATAAGGGGCAGCCAAAAGGAAACGAGACAGATGGAAAGAAGGTAAGTAAACTGTGGTGTATTATTTCAAAAGTAATCACCATAATCATCAACACATTTATACCACTGTGAGACAAGACGGCCAATGCTTTCATAGAAAAATGTTTACGGTTGCCTACTAAACCGTGATTGTACGCGGGTGTGCACCTCTTCATGCGAAGCAAGTCGACGGCCTCAAACTTCCTTCTTCAGGCTCCAGAAATATGGGAATCGCGTGGGTAGAGATCGGAACTGTACGGAGGATGCGCAAATGCTTCTCAGCGTGACTTCTGCAGGGTAGTAGAAACAACTAGGGCAGACACACATGTTTCCAAAGCTGTTTACCGAGCGAGGTGGCGCAGTGGTTAGACACTGGACTCGCATTCGGGAGGACGACGGTTCAATCCCGCGTCCGGCCATCCTGATTTAGGTTTTCCGTGATTTCCCTAAAATCACTCCAGGCAAATGCCGGGATGGCTCCTCTGAAAGGGCACCGCCGACTTCCATCCCCATCCTTCCCTAATCCGATGAGACCGATGACCACGCTGTCTGGTCTCCTTCCCCAAAAAACAACCAACAACAACCAAAGCTGTTTCACTTACGCTGCAGAAGTTTCGCTGCCAAGCCCTTGTATATCCCATAGCCCACAGTGCCGAACCCTCCCCACGTGACTTCCATATTTTTTGTCATCTGAAGAAATATATTGGGGGCTGTCGATTAACTATGGGCTAAGAGGTGCACGCCCGGGTACAGTCATGGTTCTGTAGGCAATCGCTAACATTTTTCATGACGGCATTGACTGTCTTATCTCACAGTGGAATAAAGTTAATAACAGAGTGATTACTTTTGAAATAATAAATAGTTTACTTTCAATTTTTACTACGTGTCTCTTTTTCATTTGACTGCCCCTTACATTTATATATCTATGGTAACAGATTATAAAACAATCTGTTGGGTCACTGATTTTCTCCTGTACAGTTATCGAATTGAACACTTCCAATTCCAGCACTTGGAGATCTAAGACGTCGTCCTCACTATTCGGTTCTGTAACAAGCAATGCAATGACAGTTTCAGAAGAGACGTTAGCACAATGTTATGCAAAAAAGGAAAGAAGTCTGGGATCTAATGTTCTGTTCACGAAGGGCTCATTAGGGACATATCAAAAGCGCAAACTGGAGGGAGGGGGAGGGGGGGGGTACGGAAAGAGGAAACCAAATGTGTCCTTGTGTCCTTTTCAGTGGAGCCATCCTTGGGTTTGCTTAAGCTGTTTTAGGAAACGATGGAAAACCTGAACCTGAATGGCTGGACGGTGATTTGAAACGCCAACTCACACGAATGAATATCCTTGGAAAGCGTTATATTGCATGTGACTCCATTCAAAACGTGAAAACTCACAGTCCCCTCTACTACAGTCGCACGATCAGGTACATTACCCGCAGATTCTCCAGGTTTCTTCTGAAGGGTTCTGACTGTAGGCATCGAAACGTTCGTGACTGATCTATTGTAGGATTCGATTACCGTGTCAGATCCGTATTCGATGCTTTCAGATGTGAACCTGTTCCAGCAGGTTGAAAACAATGCGTCGACAAAACTGGAAACCAAGCCACAGTGATTTATAAAACTCGTGGGCGTATAGTGAGAGGCAACTCGAACCCCAGCGCTGGGTTAGCTTCACCTGCCACTTCCGTTGAAAACAAAAGGACGTCCCAAATAAATAAATGAGTCGGAAGAGTGAGTCATTCCATCTGTCGCGTTAAATAACGCTGCTGCCAAGGAGACGAGCTTTGAAATAAAACACCCGCGGGCCAGTCACAGGGCAGGTGGACCGGTCTCGAGGAAAAGAATAGGAGGCCCGGTCCGGCGCGTGCGGCGTGCTCTGATGGTGTTTGTGGGTTGGTGGTGGACGGGGGGGGGGGGGGGAGGAGAGGGTGGCGACGATGACGCAGGGTGGGAGGGGGCGGGGAAACCGCAAGAAGGCTGGCCGGCCTTCCGGCAGGTGTGGGAGGCAGGCGCGTGCCGCGTGCCGGCGCCTGCTGCTGCTGCTGCCGCCGCCTGCTGTCCGCCGTGGGGGCGGAGGGCCGCACCTGGCAGAGTCGTAGAGCCGTGTGTACAGAGGCCCACCGCTGCCCAGGCCTGGCGGCAGCAGGAGCGGAGCGGAGCCCGTCTGCGGCACTGCAAGGAGGAGGCAGCGGGACGTTGGTGGCTGGGTCCTCACCCTGAACTTTACGTACGAGCCAGACATATCTACACAAGGCGGCTTGCAACAGATGTCAAACAAGCATAAAGTGTACAACACGCCAGTAAATGCAAGCTACCAGCATTTCAGCGCAACTACAGAAAGGAGATTGGAAAGAGACCATGCGCATTGTTACGTTATATGTAGTGTTGGCAGAAGAGCCAACACCGTGTTACTAGAGGAGGCCGAAATGCACGCGTTTAGCTCACGCAGACTGGCGTGAGGAGGGAAGGACTATACTGAGGTGAGGTCTGGAACATGACAAGGAACTAGAATTCAGGAAGCGAACGTAGCTAGTTGATACTTAACTTTAATCCATTTATGATGAACGTCGCTCTTGACGGTACATGATTCACAATATTATCTGTTCAGATTATAGTAACTGAATATGGCGCCTTGCTAGGTCGTAGCAAATGACGTAGCTGAAGGCGATGCTAAACGTTCGTGTGTGCAAATGAGAGCGTATGCAGTCAGTGAGCCATCGCTAGCAAAGTCGGCTGTACAAATGGGCCGAGTGCTAGTGAGTCTCTCTAGACTAGACCTGCCGTGTGGCGGCGCTCGGTCTGCAATCACTGACAGTGGCGACACGCGGGTCCGACGTATATTAACGGACCGCGGCCGATTTAAAGGCTACTACCTAGCAAGTGTGGTGTCTGGCGGTGACACCACATATTATGTATTTTTATATTTAATTTATGAGCATGAATCTTTCTTTTGCTAGAGCATGATTCTTTCTCTCAGGGATATTATCTTTTCTTATCACTTTTACTTACGTGCATAAGTAAATATGAAACCGGTTCTTGAAGGGCCGCTGCTATTCTTGTACCAACTTTAGATTTTGAACGTGATGACTAAAATAAAGTTGCCGTTAACTGAATTGAATGTAATTCTGTTAATTTCTATTTAGTGATTGCAGAGCAAGTCTCGAGAGAATTTCCATTGTTGCCGTGAAGCGACCAAGATAAAACTTACTGAACTCATGGAATCTGCATAATTAAAAAAAAGAGCTATAACGTAAATTAATTATCTGTTGTAATTTAAAAAGGTTCTTACAACGACATCTCTCGCATTTACAGTTACTGTTAACACTTAGAAAAAAATAAATTAATACTTCGGCGCGTAATGGCCGACCAGAGGCTGCATCAGAAGATGAGCTTCTCGCAACGTAAATTACTGAAAAAATGCTTATTAAAAATAATAAGCACTGCGTGCATTTGAGGTGACAACTATTACAAGGAAATTCATATTGTGATAACAATAATAGTTTATTTTAGTAGAATACAAAATAACTTACATAAAATATGTGTAGCTCCTCAATGGCTGCCTTCCGTATCGCGAAACAAAACAGTGTGTGTACCATAAAATACGTCCCTCCTCCACGGCCGTGCAATCGCGTCTCTTTCGATCCTTTTTTTATTTTCATAGACATTAAATAAAGATGCTGCTCTTCAATTATCAGTTCTTTCAAGAATGTTAACTGTATCTTTTATACTAATTATATTCATAAAATACGTTAACTACGATTTACAACCAATAAAAATGTCAAATTTATGTGACGTACCGTCACAGCATCTGTACTACTACGAGAAAGAAACGAATTATTGTTCACCGCTTTTATGAAAAATCTCGAAAGCTGTTAACCCACTTACACCAGATTTCTCCACAATACCATAATGTACGTTTGTATAGACATAGGCCACATATTTGTTAAATACTCGTATATAAATTAAGGGAAACATATTAGTAGCAAAAATCTCGAAAAGTTATTGCCCGATTTACACCAAATTCTTACACTTTACCCAATAAACGTTCGGACGGACGTACGCTATATATTTTTAAAATATGTGATGTATAAACAGTTATATAAAATCTGTAGTACTACACAAAGACAAGTCGTTGAATACCGTTGTTACCAAAAAATAGGCTACAGTAAACAGGAAACGCTGTTAGCAAAAATCTCGAAAAGTTTACTTCAGATTATTACATGCTACTCTAACAAATATTTTTACGGACACAGGCTATTGATTTTAACATATATAATAAATAAAAATATATGTCATATAAGTTGAAGACGATGTTAGCAAAAATTTCGAAAAGTTCTAGAACGATTTACTTCAAAATTTTACTCGAAATGCTAATAAACGTTTGGGACATAGGCTGAAATGTTTTTAGTATAAATCTTGAACTGTTATTTACCGTTTTACTTCTAATTTTTGTACGACACTCTAATAAAGATTTGGACGGACACTGGCTACATTTTTTAAAATTTATATAATACAGAAATACATATATAATATACAACAGGGGAAAGTTGTGAATCAAATCGCGAAATTTCTTGACGAGTCGCTTGAAATTTTTACATAATTACTACACAGCTGCACAGGGTGTTTCTGTAAGAGGGTGCAAAAATTTAAGAGAACATAAACGATGCTCCACTGAAAAATTTGAGGCAGGGAACCTGGCTGGGGTCGGAGAAGCCAGCCTAAGGAGATATGGAAGTAAACTTGTCTGCCGCTTTGTCTAGCATCACTGTTTTGCAGCTTATTTACAATTAATGTGCGTACGAGTTTACAAGTACTGTGCTGTTGATTTACATGTGCATTCTTTATCTCCTGCCAGGGAACAAGGAGGACGAGCCATATCTTCTACCTGGCTATCTAAATGGCCACCTGTGTAACGTGCTCTACTAGAGTTGTTGGAGGACGTACCCTTCGCTGTTTGTGAGAGGACGTGGATACAGCATGACCGTGCACCGCCTCATTTCAGTGTGGATGTCCACAACCATCTAAATGCTGTAATTTTTGGTCGCTGGATTGGATGGGGAGGTCTTATTTTATTGCCTGCGAGGTAACCTGACCTGAATCCCCTTGACAATTTCATGTGAGGATATATGAAGTCAATTGACTATGATACCGCAGCAGATTTGGAGATGGGATTAGTTACCAGAATTGTAGCTGCCTATGATGTGATTCGAAACACACCAGGGATATTTGTCAGAGTGCGTCGGAATCTTGTTCGCCGATATCAGCTGGCTTTGACTGTTAGTTATACCACATTTTGTAAAATGAAGTACAAATGGTACGGTCATTGTGTCCATGATGGTATTTGCAGTGAACTAATGTAAATAAAAAAGTACACAGTAACGTGATTTTATTCCTATTACCTCCTTAACCTGGCTTCTCTGAACTCAAATTGTTTAGTGAATCATCATCCATGCCCTGTTAAATTTTTGCCCGCTGTTACGGACGCAACCTATATACTTTTTAAAGACATGTGTAGAGATATTCTGTTAAAGCCGACAGTGAGAAAGAAAATCCTGTGCTACTCTGTGCTTAAGAAAAGTGCAATTTCGTTTTCTCTCTAGGAGTCAGTTTTAAGTAGGATTGAATTGCATTTAAACATTAGACAAATTGTTTCTACCATACATATCCCTTCTCTTACATATTATTTTAAACAAAAATTCTATGTACTGTTTTGCTTTCTTCCTCGTAATCTGTTTTTACCGGAAACAGTATGGAAACTGAATAGTGCAAATTTTTGTAATCCAACCAGTTTGCAGATTAAAGCTACGCGAAGTACTGCCACTGAAATTACTGTCAGCACAGATACAGCATTAGGAGAGATCTCTCAAATCCCATTCACCAATGATCCGAACCAGCTTGATCATTCGTTTTAAACGACTTCAATTCCCAACAAAGGTTTCGTTGGCAATAACAGTAATCAAGGGTCAAGGTCAGAGAGGGAGGGGGGAGAGGGAGGGAAGAGGAGAGAAGGGGAGGACATGCAGATGGACATAGAGAGATAGATGGGAAGATGGAAAGAAAGAGGATGGAGGAGGAAGTGGAGAGAGATAGGGGGAGAAGTAGATGGTTAGAGATAGGAGGAGAAGGGCATCGGGAAGTATATCTGATTCCCATACATATTTAGCAGTTGCGAAGTATTGTCGGAATCGCTAATTCTGTATACAAGGAAAGATTAAGTGGCGGGTCTCTCATTCGGAAATCGCAACTGAAGGTTGATTGTGAGAAAATCGTGTTATGCCTCAGGTAGGATGGAGACGTGTCAAGATTCGACAGCTGCAGGAAATTTGTCTAGCGAGAATGTACGTTATCGTTCTGCGTAATTACTGCTTACACTGGCTGGAATCCTACTACTGTTACACGACATGGAATCCGTGAGTTCATTAGAGTCATAATGAGTACCATCCGTCACCTCAGCAGCCCAACACACCTGGCGTCCCATACGACGACATTTTATGCGCTGGGCTGTGCAGAATCGCACAGCCACGTAGCGTATTTTGGATTGGGAAATGGGTTTGTCTGTAGAAGGGCTAGTATCCACAAGGCGAGGGCGACGACGTCCGGAGCACAACGGATTTCTGCTGACGCTGCAGCTCGGAGAGGTCCGCCGACATTGATGCGCCATACAGCAACACTGGACTCAAGATGGGGTCAGGACGTCTCTTCAGACGAGCTCTAGCTCTACGTAATGCATAACGACCGGCCTATCTGCGTATGGTACCCTCCGTTTAGAGTGAGCGATCTCTGATTCAGTTGACATCGTATTACAGAAGCAGAACCAGCTAGGTGACACGGACTGCCATTGGATACGCAAGGTAAGCACTTCTGATTCGCATAGCTGGTACTTCCAACAACAGGTGTTTCATTTGTGATGAGTTAAGGCCCATGGCTGTGTCCAGTTCTCGAGTCCTCCATGAGTTTATCTCTTAAGAAGAAAATGCGGGATCGCAGGATTCGCCTGATGTCCTTGGCCACCAAGATGCAGACGGTGCTCGACTGTTACTCAGGCCAATACACTCTTCAGATATTTCACCCATCGAACATCACATATCTGAGAGAGCAGCATTCCTTAACTTGCCAGCAACCTTAACTTATGAAATCTGCCATAGAGATGAAGCAGAGTAGAGTAACAAACTCATATCTCTCTTCCAAGTTCAGCTTAACTGGGTCCTCAGTTTTACATTTGTTACACTTTTTTGCTGCGAGACGTGGCAGCTGCTTGTACTAAATTTCAGCACTGTACATTACCAAACTACCTATTAACTTAACAACGTATTCTTCGTACTGTATTACATCCACACAATAAGTAAAATAGCATTATTCGCTATCATTCCTGTCGTTGCAATATCAATGGCCAATAGTGTATTTATTTTTACTGTGTAATGGATTTAACTGACGACTCTGTTTCGCCCTTCCTGCTAGACGATGTCGATGAAATATTCGCTCTGGTTACACATCCACGAGCTTTCCACCTAGTCCCTCGCGGCCTCTGCAAAGTTGTTACTGACGGCCGTGTGGCTGCTAGCTTCGTCCTTACAAAAGGTGATCCAGAACTCCACCGACAGAATTTCGGAACGTGTTCAGCGGTATTTTATGAGTATTTCGGTGAAATGGAGCCATCATCTGGGATGGCTGTTTACGGAGTAGATCGTGATTACTTGAGTTTGTTATCACAGTTACCTTCGTTCCTGTGAAAATAACATGACAACAGAGAAAAAGCACGTAACTTGAAAACCTACAGCATAAAACAGTAAATAATGCAATAATCCTCAGACGAAATACGTACCATGTCATCACAGTATGCTCAAACTGTTCTACCAGTGTACAGTACAGTACGTAACAAATGCAGAACTGTTTCTGTACAGGTATTGATGTAAATGTCTAACACGACTGTCATGGTAGAGTGTGGGGTCACTGTTAACGCACCACTAACACCCTCAGGACTAAAAACGGGAGACGTGGCTGGACAGCACTTAACGCAAGGGTGAAGATGAAGCGTAAACTGGACATTACTATTATTAGCAGCAAGTAACATGAGAGACTGAAACAAGAAAAGACTGCATTCGGATATCTAACTGGTACGTGGCCCCTTTAATATGACCTTGCACAATCCATACCATAACTATTATCAGGACGGGAAACGGGGTGGCAAATCATGGCTGGTAGTCATACTTTGATTTACACATACTTAATTTATTAACTTAAGTTTCCTTCAGATAATTCCCCACAATCTTCAGTACAACGCAGCAGTTACTTAGTGTAAGTTATTACTGAAACAAGACAGTTATCAGAACCAACCAACTTTAACCATAATATGCATATAAAATAAGTTAAGAAACAACTAGCAAACACAGCATTGCCGTGGCTTCGCCACACTTAACAAAAGCTTACAACTGACAGTAGAATTCCTATCAGAGTGGGCCAGCCACTTAATTTCATTTGATTACTACACGGCCCAGTACAGCCCAAACAACACTTAAAACTCACATGGTTGGCCACAGTTCACTAGAACATGGACTGCCATGAAACAAACCCAGATTACAATTTACGTAACTACACACTGTAACTTAAATAGAGATGTGACATCGACTCAACAGGCACTGTGGACTGTCCATTACTACAGAGACAGATCACTACAATTAGCCCAAACCTATATGACAATCGATAGAGAGAATTTAATTACCTTACACCTGCTCTATTTGCTATCGTTTACTTAGCTGCAGGTCTAACTTTATGTAACCCCCCCCCCCCCCCCCAAAAAAAAACAAAAAACCAAAAAAAACATTTGTTTGAACATCAGAAAATCACAATCAAATCACAAAAGGCGTTTTACCCGCCTTGGCGGAAAGGAAAGATATACTACACTTTTGGTATAGGGTCTTCGCCCAAAGCAATCCTGCCGCGGCTGGGTTACGTAAACACAGCAAGGCCTAGGCTGCGGGTTACACCTCACTCCCCGCCAAGGGGTTGGCACTTACAGCAGCTTTTGACAAACACGGGACAATTGCAACTCTCTGAGACACACACAAAAATACAGGTCAGAATCCTTGCACCAGACATACGTGCATCAGTCTACAAAATGTTCCGTCCACAACAATCACTGACCTTTAAATTGAAACCATTTAAGGACAGTTCACCGATAGTAGTAATATCGCTTAGATGCAGTTTTCAATCACTTAATACCCTTAATATTCAATTGGAGAGCAACCAGTTCAGTTATAACTAAGACTTCACTGCGAAGCCAACATTTAACCCGCTCACACGGAGCTCATCCACAAACTTTTCGATTAACGGCTGTGTAAGTTCCACAATCATCCATCGAGTGAAACGCCTCTTAACACGTCGCACAGACACATACACTAACGGCAAACTTACTTGATGTTTGCACACAGCACAACTCAGCGGCTCAAGCAGCTTAACCACTTTACTTCAGGCACCTTTCCCTTGATAGAAATCACGAGACTTGGACTTCCGAGCTGCCCCAAAACACAGACTTGCCGACCAATACAACTCCGCCGCATATCACGCTGATAGGGCACACCCGGTCGCAGTCGACATTCCTTTCTCCGGAGACGTCATAAGTCTCTCAGTGCTCTTCTTTTGAAAGCTGACGGCCGACTCTTGAAGCCCGACAACCCGTAAGAAAGCCACGCGATATCCAAAGATCACATACAACCTCCAAAATAGATCGTAACGATATAACGAGTGTACCCGGTCTTGGCGCCAGTCTTCCACGGCTCACTAACAAAATCCTTCCCAAATAAGACATACAGTGCCCACTGTCGACTTCTGCACTGCAGGTATTTGCAGTGGTATACAGATAAAACGATAAATGGGGCGAATTGTTGGTTTCTCACGGATCACCGGAAATCGTGCGTACCTCCCATCAAAATAATGCCTGAATGATACTGAACAAGATATGATATGGTAACAACCACGAACCTGCCGACATTTTTCTTTAACTGATTTTTTTTTCCTGGCGTTATTACTTTCGAACGTTTCGTTCATCATTAGATGCTGAATTCCATACAAGTTGAAAACTGTGTGACAGACTTAAGGCACATGTACTTACAGTGAATGTGTCCTAGTTGTGAGCACAAATAAAACTGAAGAACATGTAAGAGTGTGGTGTGCGTACTGTAAGACCTTCGGTACACACACCATCAGATTATTTGACTTCTCGCTCTAACGAAGTAGGCGAGTGTCAGCAATATGTCTCGTGGTGTTATTGTGGCGTGTTTATCTTCTGCCGTTAGGTCAGACGATAGAAATGCCACTTGCACGCTTAGAGTAGCAGATTGACGGTGACCAACTTTAAACAGAACTCGATTAATTTTCAACCACATTTATTAAAACAATAACAAGCATAAACATTACGTAACGTGATTCTGGATGCTATTTACAATTGACAATATGAAGTTCCTTTGGTCTTGGTACGTTAATCTTATTCTCACATATCTCTGATACTTGACAAAGGGTCTATACATTTATCTTCATGGCTATGTACAGACTAATGTAGACTGGTACAGACAGGTGCAGGTAAATGCAGACTCGTACAGACTAATGCTGGCTGACTAATCGGAGGTCTGTTCACTTGTTATAATACCTCGTGCGTTCCGGTATCACTACGTGAGTGTGATCCGCGAGGAGAAAAGGTTCTACGTTAGCAGCAATCTCATTGGCTACATTACATATTAATACGTGGATCGGCGGAAGCAGAATTTGTTCCGTCTATAAGGCAGCGCCATCTCATAGTGCGGAGATGGACGAGCGCTTGCCTGCGCTGTTGTGCTTAGCGGGGCGCGCTCTCGTGGGAAAGTTGTGTACACGCTGACTACGCGGAACTATGTTCACATCAAAGAGAGAGCATAAGTGTTTAATTTTTATTATTTTTGCCTCTTCATTTATGTTGTTAAATTTCTTATATCACATACATATATTTTCTGTTGATATATCAGCATTCTTGTGTGTAATTGTGTGTGTTCTGTCGTAACCACAAGCGCCGGAGCGAAGAAGAAGAACGCAAAAACAGAGACGGCAGTGAGAAAATGTCGGACAGTAGCTCGCTTACAAGGACCGCGCTGTGCTAGGAGCGTCAATTGCAAGAAGTGAATATAAGGGCCGCTCCTGCCAGCCTCGGCCACCCAGATCGGCTCCATATGTGGATGGTTGTAGACCAGCACTCGCAGAACAGTTTGTAGTGATCCGTAGCAAGTGCTTCCTTGGTCTTTGTCTATAGCGAAGACTGTTACTGTTTGCATGTCACTTGCAACACCGATGTAACTCCAAAGTTAAGTAAGTGTTGTCAAATCTGTTTTATGGAAATAAATTTACTAAAGTTACTTCGAGCGGTTCTATGTGCTTCAGTCTGGAACTGCCTGACCACTACGGTCACAGGTTCGAATCCTGCCTCGGGCATGGATGTGTGTGATGTCGTTAGGTTAGTTAGGTTTAAGTAGTTCTAAGTTCTAGGGGACTGATGAGCTCAGATGTTGAGTCCCATAGTGCTTAGAGCCATTTGAACCATTTTACTTCAGCTATTTGCTTGAATTTTTTTATAGCGTTCCGAGAACGCAGCATCCCTTTGGCACCCTATGGTATAAGTGACGAGTGGGCAAGATCTAACAGTTTGTTTAGTGCACAGTTCATCTTTTCTATTGTTCTCGAGAGAAGTCGTCTTTGTATTGTCTGTTAAATTGCTGAGGTGTGGTGAGAGGATCGCTTGACACTAGAACGCTTCAAGATATGACTGTTCATTGGTAGAAGGTCATCTGCAAAAAGAATAAAATCGCTTGGTCCAAAAGCACGTGGCTCAAAAGGCAATATACCAGTTTTCTGAAATGCATTCATAACGTCATCCGCGGATGCAACTATCAAGTACGATCGGTCCGTAGCATTCAAGCTTGAAAGACGGGTTCAGTGGGTGTTCATTCCTCATTCAGTATCCTGAGAACACTGTCTTAGTACGCTTCCATTAAAACCACTAATAAGAACTGTACCGTATGAACTTTGGTAAAAGACATAAAATGACGACTCTATTTGGTTGTGTCATTAAAATGACCTCCAAATGGCTCATCTGTGAGCAGTTCCCGTCCAAGAGGTGTAAAGCTAGTTCGCGTCCTTAGCATAACAGTACACGTGCACCCTGGGTAACGCGAAATGAACTAGCACATACTGGCAGTCAGATAATCTAAGGATCTCCTGACTATAAGACACTTCCAGAAAGAGTTATGTCACCAGACTTACCAAACGGCCCTTCTCAGGTCCCTCTGACCAGGAAACTCGGACCTGTGGTTCGAATTTGTCACATAAACATAGAAAGCATAAGCTGTGCTAAGTGCCAGTTTCTACGAAAATTATTAAAAAATGACAACATTGACTTGGTTGCTATACAGTAAACCCATTTTGATACAGTGCAACAACAAAATAAAATGGACAAAGTACCAGGCTATGAGCTGTTGCGAGCGTCCTATCATAGGTCTTATGGAGTAGCCACATATGTCAAATAAGATATTGAGAACGCTTTCCTAATTTCTGCATCCACCAACGAAAACATTCATAATGTTGTCACAAAAATCGTAAGCATTACCGTCTCCAATATTTATAAGCCACCTGCTACACCTTGGCCAGCCCACGTTCTTCAAACTCAACCACGTCCTGCTGTATACGTTGGGCATTTCAATGGTCATCATGAACAGTGGAATATAAAGATAATGATGCAAATGGAGAAGCATTAGCGAAATGGGGAGAAGACGAATACTTATACCATGTCTTTGATGCTGAGGATCGATTTACTTTTAGATCAGCTGCCTGGAGACAGGAATACAACCCTCACCTGTGTTTCATCTCGTCCAACAACAGAGACCAACCTCTCATGGCCTCGCGTAGAGTTCTGCCCGACTTCCCGCACAGTCAACACCGTCCAATCATAATAGAGGTAGGAACTCAGATTCCCCTAATTACCTCTATTCCTCGCTCACGATGGAATTTTAGAAAAGCCAATTGGACTTGGTTCTCCACAGATCTGGGTAAATGTTTGGGATGGATACCACCTACTAGCAAAAATTACCAGAGATTTGTTGGTGCCATGATAAGCACAGCCAAGAAGCACATACCAAGAGAGTACAGCAAAGAATTCATCCTTGGATGGTCCCAAACCAGCGAAGAACTATACCAGAGCTTCCTTGAATCCGGAGATAAGGAAATAGGGGATGAACTGCTTCACAGCTAGGACGCTGGCAGAAGACACAAGTGGACAGAAACTGTAGAAAGCCTCAATTCCCAAACATCTAGCAGGTAAGCATGGTCACTGCTGAGAAAACTAGGGAGCGGTCCACCAGCACAACGACAAAAAGCAGCTGTAAGGTCAAATGCCATAGCTGCACATCTCGTTAACACATCTAGGACACCAAAGGATAAAACACATACAATCCAAGTGAAGCTAGAACTCAAAATCTTAAAAAACGAAGCCACAGAAACTGAACACTCTCGCCCTTTCTCTAGCTAAGACTTAGAAAAAGCTCTGATAGATGTCAAACCAACAAAGGCACCAGGTTTCGACAACGTTCACCCTAAATTCATAATAAACTGTGGCAAGTATACAAAAGTATAGCTGGCTCGATTTTTCACAAACATCATGCAAACTGGCAATATCCCACAAGAACTGAAACGCTCTAAGGTGATAGCTATTCTAAAGCCTGGGAAGCCAGCTGACAACATAAAAAGCTACAGCCAATTGAACTGCTGTCTGTAATTTACAAATTGCTAGAGGGGCTTATATACCAGGTGATCAAAAAGTCAGTATAAATTTGAAAACTGAATTAATCACGGAATAATGTAGATAGAGAGGTGCAAATTGACAGACATGCTTGGAATGACATGGGGTTTTATTAGAACCAAAAAGAATACAAACGTTCAAAAAATGTCCGACAGATGGCGCGTCATCTGATCAGAATAGCAATAATTAGCATATCAAAGTAAGACAAAGAAAAGATGATGTTCTTTACAGGAAACGCTCAATATGTCCACCATAATTCCTCAAAAATAGTTATAATCGAGGAATAATGTTGTGAACAGCATTATGAAGCATGTCCGGAGTTATGGTGAGGCATTGGCGTCGGATGTTGTCTTTCAGCATCCCTAGATATGTCGGTCGATCACGATACACTTGCGACTTCAGGTAACCCCAAAGGAAATAAACGCACAGACTGAGGTCTGGGGACCTGGGAGGCCAAGCATGATGAAAGTGGCGGCTGAGCACACGATCATCACATAACGACGCGCGCAAGAGATCTTTCACGCGTCTAGCGATACTTTTTTTTTGGTTCTAGTAAAACCTCATGTCATTCCAAGCATGTGTGTCAATTTTTACCTCTCTATCTACATTATTCCGTCGTTTATTATGTTTTCAAATTTATACTGACTTTTTGATCACCCGGTACAACAGAATTGTTCAGGGTGATCCCAGTTGAACAGGCAGGCTTTCGGCCAGGAAGAAGTTGTATGGCCAGGTGTTGTCACTCACTACGTACATTGAGGCGGGATTCCAGAGAAAATTGAAAACATCAGTGGCCTTTATTGACCTCTCAGCAGCTTACGACACTGTGTGGAGAGAAGGTATCATGAACAAAATTCTCCGAGTAATTTCTTGCAAATCTACAGCACGCTTAATAGACAGCATGCTCAATGATAGAGTGTTCCAAATAAGTATGGGCACTGACTACAGCTCCATCAAAAAACTAAAGAATGGCTTACCACAAGGATCAGTGCTCGCGCCACTGCTGTTTAGCCTCTATATTGCAGACCTGCCGGAAACACAATCAAGAAACTTCGGGTATGCTGACGATTGGGCCTTCGCTACAAGATGTAGCACAATTGAAGCATCTGAGGATATCGTAACGAAATACCTGAAGATAATGGGTGAATATTTCCGTAAGTGGAGACTTCAACCAAATGCTTCCAAAACAGAGGTTAGTTGTTTCCATCTCAACAACAAAATCACTGGAGAGGAACTCAACATTCAATTTGAAAACACCATTCTCAAGTACAATAAAGCTCCGAAGTACTTGGATATGACGCTGAACAGACTGCCGGAAAATTAAAGACCAGAAACAACATTATTCAAAAGCTATGTGGTACTACCTGGGGAGCAACGGCCTCCACTCTCCGCACCTCTGCTTTAGCAATTATATTGTCGGCTGCCAAATACTGTGCTCCGATTTGGCTAAACAGCCCACCTGTAAAAAAGGAGAATGTCCAGTTGCATAACACTCTAAGGATGATTTCTTGAGTAAATAAACCCACTCCAACGCAATGGCTCTCAATATTAAGCCACATCCCGCCGCCACACCTGCGACGTACTGACACCCTTGTACGTGAATACAAAAACATCATGGGAAATCCAAGCCTCCCAATCCACGAAGACATTGAGGCTGCAAACACTAATAGGCTTCAATCAACAAGAACAGCAAGGACGTGTGTAAAAGAAGGTTTCAGTACGACAAACGCATGGTCCGAAAAATGGAACGCAAGGAAAAATCATAACATGCCTTGCAGCACAGAAAAGCCACCTGATTTTGATCTACCACGCAAAACGTGGTCCAATCGGATTCGAACTCGTCGTGACAGATGTGCTTACTCCCTGTATAAATGGGGTAAAATACTATCCCCTCATTGTGACTGCGGACAAAATCAGACCGTCAGCCACACTGTTGAAGAGTGATCCAGAAGAGCCTATAATGGGAGCCCCGACGACTTCCTGCTCGCAACTCCAGAGTCGATAGACTATATTAATAGATATGATGTTTGTTGTTAATCCTTAAACTTTGTTATATTAGTGATGTTTGTTTGCAGTTATTAACGTTTGTTATAGTAATGGTTTGTCTGTTTCTTTCGTATGTGTCTGTATTGCCATGTGATATATAAATAAAATAATCCAGTCCAAAGTTAAAACCAGAGATTCCTATACAAAATTTTCAAGAATCAAGTGAGGTTGAATCCAACCAGAAGAGGGGAGGGGGTGGAGAATTCCGTCCAGTAATTCTTGTTTCATTTCTTTCCGGGAAATATTAACTTAATAAATTATTCGAGTTATTATTTGAACAAAATAACACACTTCAATTGTAACAGGCTTTCTGGAAATATGATATTTTAATCACTACATCTTTTTGTGTTGCAAGTCACGTCTGGACCAGAGTCGAGCAGCATAAGGGCAAATACTGATTATAAAATAAATTTTTGATCATGCAAGCGAAGCGAATGAAGTACTTGTTCTTTTATATGATTTAATATCGTAAACTGTCGTTGAGTTTGGCCACTGAACATAACGATGACACACAGTGAGGATAATACGCCTAGGTACACACCAGCGTTGCATTTATTATTAGTGGGTCGCCTAGCAATGGAAAAGTTATAAGACAATGTGAAGGATATTGGAATCTTAGTCAAGACTGAATTTAACAAATATTTATTTGCTCTAATGAGCCATAAAAATCACAATAAAAATTAAAGTTAGAAAAATGTTGTTATTACTGTAGCGATGTGCCAAAAAGTGCAGAAGACTATATGGAAAGAGTGCTGCAACTAGCAAAATTAAAGTAAATGGTACAACAAGATTCCCCCAGTTATAACCAAAATAAGCACCAGAAGTTGTGTAGCAAAATAAGCAAGTAACTAGCTGCTCAGAATACGGATTCTGCTACCGCCATTGTGACACATTTTACCGAAAATCAGCAAACCTTGTGCCCTTCAGCACCAAATGGCGGCCAGGAAGCAAGTGATCCTCATGGTGGGCTTGATGGAATGGCCGTGGAACACAGCTAGATCTCCAGCCACACTTCTATGTAGATGGGACGACTCAGTGCTGGTTCCAATGTGACAGACGGAAACATCATTTCTCTCACGAAGAAAAAAAGAGAAACGGGTGAACGCTGCAGAAACTTCCCACACTTAGCGTACAGAAAGCATTTTAATGAATCGAGGTTGGAACTGGGATGGAGCAGCGCCCATCGATTGGTTGGCTTCTTCATGCCAAGCATTGTGGCAGAACAACTCAATTGGGTACACCATGTTTTGGAACGAAAGCAACGGACCTTCCCACACTCATCGAGTGCCATCTCAGTGACTCATCATTTGACGTCAGAGCAGAACAACCGAAAATCTCGTGCTCAATTACTCTGTGAGGATGGCAGCTGCAGCACGGCACCTTCCGACCTTCTGCCTTCTCAGATTCACTGACTGTCTTCTGCCGACAAAGAGGACCCAAAGACCACAATGGGAGAAGACCTTACCAGTGAGATGAACACAAAGCTTTCCCTACTAAATGTGTCCAGTATTCTCTAATTTTAGCCACAAAATGGTTGCAAGAATGAATCAATATTGCGTGACGAAATCAGTCAGTAATGACACGCAGAATTAATTAGGAAAATATTGGAAGGGGTTTCTTTCAATAAAATGGTGATTAGGGACCCTAGGCGGGTCAGCCAAATGTCGGGGTGGAGGTTTTTTTTTAACACGAATGCTCTTACTTGTTCACTTTGCCTACTGGATCGGGTCGTTGGCTCCGCCTGATGGCCTGTAATGACACCCAACCTGTTAATTAAAACTGCCCCTTCACTAATTTTGATTAATATTTAATAACTAAATATTGTTCAGGGAACTGATCACTACTTAATAAACAAGGATAGTATTGAACACATTTATTGAACCACAATCTTCCTAACATCAAACTGAACAATGACATACATTTATAAGTGATAAAATTAAGCTAGTAATGACAATGGCCCTTAATTTCCAAAACTAACTCTTAAGGTCGGATAACGCATCTGTACTTGTTATTTTCTTCTCTCTCCTCTTGTCAGACGGCATAAAATACGTCAGACAAACCTACTACAATTAACAAATTCTCAATAAGTGCATGACTGGAAAACTGAGCTCTGGTAATCACAGGCATGCGTAATATCGGATTAAATGCCGAAACTGAGCATCACGTTACCAAATGCAGCTTCGTAGACAGGTCAGAAAGCTGCCGATGGCGTCTGCGTCGTCGAGGAGCCTCAATTGCAACAAAAATTAATTTATTTTCGCAAACAGGCTTCTTGTTCGTAAACTCTTATTCAAAAGCTAATTCTGCCTTCTTTCCAATCGTCTCGCACTCGTTAAGACGGGACTCACCAGCCCAAAGGCGGAATCCAGAAACGTCTTTAATAAAGTGTGGCTCAAGGAAATTGCTCTGCTCCTGTATGCTTCCTGTGAGACAGTATTCCCAACAGTAATTAGCGGCATCAGCCTGTCTCTAACAGTAAAACATGACAGTACCCATAACTGAATACTGGTTTCAATTGCAGCTGCCAGACTTATTCAAAGTTCTGCACAGCACACTGAAAAGAATTTGCTCTCCTACAGCAGAGCCGAAAGCACGACGTCCGCTCGCTACAGGAGCTAAGTCGCTTCTCCTCGATAACAGCTCCAAAAGCTTCCCTCTGCAGAAATCAGCACCCCCACGCTATATTTCGAGCTGGCCTATCCCGTGGCTCTAGACCAGCACAGTTCACTCCTACTATTATTTCCTGGCTTCTTCCAGCCAAGTAAAACATTCTGCGCCTTACTGCGCCTAGAATGTTCTGGATCAAACTGAAACTCCGTTCAAAATTGAACCCCTCCAATCGTGTCTCTCTGTTCGACCTCGCACTAGCTTAACCGCGTTTCTTAGAAAGCCCCAGAAAACGTTAAGATTCGTGGGAGGCTCCCTTAGGCGCCAGCTAATCTCGACATAGTAGCGTCGGCGTAACGTCCAGCGCCAACGAGGCGCCGTCCCTCGAAGGCCTGCCTCTGTTGTCCGCGCAATGGGTGCCTACCTGCCCCGGCGGCTCTTCTCCCCCAGTGGGACGCTTTCGCATGCCGACCCGTAATTGTAGGTTGTAAACTTCCGCACCCCTCTGCCCTGCCTTTGAGCAGTGCCGCTCGTCCGCTCCAGCCAAACTCCGTGAACATATCACCTAAACCCCGATTTCATGCAACAAGCGATTTTCTTAAAGTTAATACCCGTCTTATGCCGTCTGATACTCCCTATATTAATTTCAATAGGCTGAGTGCCTGATAAATAACATACTAACAGATATCTAACTCGTCTTTCCAACAATTATTATATTACAGTAAGGTGCAAAATACTGCTACGTTATAATATAATAACACGACCTAACTTGCAAGTAGTTTTGCTGAGTTTCATTATCATAGGGTGCTACGAAGGAAGATCTTTTTACCACTTGAAATTTTCAATGTTACTCTCGAATATTTACTCAAGCATTGTTAAACATAATTACGTGTTCGGCTTACGGTGATAGTAGTGATTCTTAGCTGCAGTCTCCCTCCAGAAGGCTTAGCTTCCGGCGGCAGCCGATTCCTCCGCGGCCTAGCGGCCGCTGGGGAGTCTGAGTCGGCGACACCCACCGGGCCATCAATTAGGCGCAGCTGAATGCCAATTAGCCGCTGCGCCATTGTGGCCGCGAACAATGCGAGGCGGGGAGGAGCGGGAGCTGTAACAATCACACGGCCACCTGCTGCTCGCGTTATGAGTGCCGAAAATAATAAATCGTCCCCCTCTCCCCTCTGCCTGTTACCTGAGTCCCCGACAATGACGTGCCGCGTCTTGAGCAGAATAATATTTGTAATGAGTCCGGCGAATTAGGCACGATAAATTAATGGTAATATTCCACGACGAAATGATGTTTCCGGGTTCTAAGATAGTTTAATTATTGCCTTAGTGAAAATGGGTCACGCTTGTAGCATCTCTACTACAATTAAGGTCCTTAAGAATACAGTAGGTACAAAGATATATTTTCACGTAGAAGAAGGTGTAAGTAGATGAATGACGAACACTAACTTCACTTAACGAAGGTTTATTCAGCACTTGCACATACAAGAGCGCGGAGTGAACTGCCTCCTGCCAGAACACGTACGGTATATATACAGCTACAGAACATTCCAGTGCAATGATTCTTGCCATTTGTGGATACTTCTAGAATTTAATCGAACCGAATATAGAAATTAAAATTTTACAGTCCAGGTGAGTTTTGATCTCACGATCCTCCATGCAACAGTTCAGTATCATAACCACTACTTCTGCGACATTGCTCCCTCCTTAAGAGAACACCGTCTCGTCGTTACGTCCCCCTACATACAGCCTGCATACTCCGACTCCCGATGACTGATATTCGCCCTGGCGGTGATCTTCTTAGAACTTTCCTTGGCGCTACATTCTTCGTCACCTTTCCGCTTGTTACCTGTCGCTGGAGTTTCGAATTTATTCTGGGTTGCAGGACCCTTAGAGGGCTTCATTCGAAGGACGTGGACCGTATCTCTGACCTTTCGTCGTCTTGTGTCAGGGTCGAAATCTTCAGCTTCATGAGTAACATCAGACAACTGTATTACAACCATATAAGGTCCAAAGTAGCGCCTGAGGAGCTTCTCAGAGAGACTAACCTCCCTCACAGGAGTGAAGATCAAGACGTGGTCACCAGGCTGGTTGACAACAGGGCGGTGCCTCGAGTCATACCTTCGGCGATCGTTTTCTTGAACTTGCAGCGTGCGGAGTCGAGCTAACTGCCGAGCTTCCTCAGCTCTGGTTAATACCTCGCCGATGTAGTGGTCGTCCACGTCATCAGGATTTAACGATAACACAGTGTCCATCGTCGTCGTCGCCTCACGCCGATGCATCAGGAAAAATGGCGTAAATCTTGTGGTTTCTTGTTTGGCGGTGCTGTAGGCAAACGTCACGAAAAGTAGCACCTCATCCCAGTTGCTCTACTCAACATTGACGAACATTGATAGCGTGTCGGCCAATGTCTTATTAAGGCGTTCAGTAACTCCATTAGTTTGCAGATGGTAGGCAGTCGTCATGTGATGAGTAATGTTGCACCGACTGTTTATCTCTGTCACAAGATTCGATTGAAAACTTTCCCTCGATCCGTATGTTTGAATACAATGTCTTCTACGATGAATTTGGCTACCTCGAATGCTTCGAATGTTTCCACGGCTTCTGTAATGGTATAGCGTATCAGGTAATCCGTGCAATCAGTAATCCATCTGAAGCCACTAGCAGACGTTGTAAATCGTCCGAGGAGGTCAATCCCAACACAGTGGAAAGGCGTTTCGGGTGGTGGAATTGGTATGAGTCGGCCAGGTGGTTTCTGAGGAACTGCCTTTCTCCTCTGGCACTCTCGACAGTCCGACACATAGTGACGGACACTTCTAAATAAATCTGGCCAGGAAAATCTCTTGCCGATCCTATGTCATAATAAATCCTAAATATCCGGCCTCAGGTGTGTCATGGAATTTCTGTAGAACATCTAAGCGCATGTGTTTAGGAATCACTGGTAGCCACCTCTTTCCTAACGGATCAAAGTTTTTCTTGCAAAGTAATCAATTAACTACCTTTAATTGTCCTTTCACACCCTCTGACCGATTTAAGGCAAGCATAATTTGAGATATCTTGGCGTTCTTCTTTTGCTCAGCAGAGAGATCCTGGAGTGCAGCGAGACAGTCACTATCTTCATCAAAGTCTTGATGGTCTTGCACAGGGTTTCTTGAGAGACAGTTGGCATCTTGGTGTTTTCTTCCACTTTTGTACATTATGGTAATGTCATACTCTTGAAAACGTAGTTCCACCTGGCGAGTCGTCCTGTTGGGTCCTTAAGACCTGTCAACCAACAAAGTGAGTGATGGTCTGTAACAACTGTGAATGGCGTTCCATAGAGATACTGTCGAGATTTGCACATGGACCAGATCACAACAAGACATTCTCTTTCTGTAGCTGTGTTGTTTCTCTCGGCTTTTGTAAGTGTCCTAGAAGCATAGGCTATAACCTTCTCTTTTCCATCCGAAATCTGCATCAGAACAGCACCGATCCCTTACCCACTGGCATCTGTGTGTAGTTCTGTAGGTGCTCTCTCATCATTCAGACCAAGTACAGGGTCAGTCGTCAGAGTTTTTCGCAGCACATCGAAAGAATCTTGTTGAGCACCACCCCAGATAAGTTTAGCATCGGCTTTTAACAACGCTTGGAGTGGCCTGGCTTTGATACAGAAGTCTTTGATAAAACGACAGTAATAAGAACATAATCCGAAGAAGCTCCTCACATCTCTAATACTTTTAGGAAATTCCGTTAATAGCTCTCATATTTTCTGGGTCTGGCCGCACACCTTCGTTTGATACAAGGTGTCCAAGTATTTTGATTTCTTTTGCTCCAAAGAGACACTTTCTTGGATTAAGTTTCAGTCCAGCCTGTTGGAGACACTTAAGAACGGCTCTCAGTCTTTTTACGTGTTCATCAAATGTCTCTGAGAACACTATAATGTCATCTAAATAACAAAGACGCATGTCCACTTCAGGTGACTTTGTAGATTATCCATCATCCGTTCAAAAGTTGCTGGTGCATTACACAAACCAAACGGCAGTACCTTAAATTCATACAGGCCCTCAGGGTGATGAATGCAGTTTTCTCACGATCAGCCTCATCTATTTAGATTTGCCACTATCCCGAGTACATGTACATGGTTGAGAAAAATTAGCACCCTTCAGAAAATCTAGCGTAACGTCAATTCGTGGAAGAGGGTAAACGTCCATTTTAGTTATCTTATTAAGCTTCCTGTACTCAACACAATGTCGTCCTGCACCCACATCTTCTTGTACATCTTCGTCGTCCTGGAGTTGGCGTAGGCTAAGATCGGTATTCTGTCTTCTGGCGCGGGCGTCATCAAATATCCGAGCTCCTTTCTCAAGAACAGCGCACCATATGTCCCGGTCGTCCGCAGTGGAAACACACCGGTTGGTTATCCTGGGTCCTCCAGACGTCAGTCTTCCTTGGTGACCAAACAGGTTCCTCATGCGGCATTGGAGTAAGGTAAGTTCGCCTGGGTCTCGACTTTTTCACAGTTTTAAAGGGAAATGAAGGACGAGGGATTGTGTTCAATGTCTGTTCCACTCCCTTATGACCTCTTGAATCGTCTCGGTTTCTTGCTCGCCGTGCAATCCAGGTACCTTCTGAACTTCCTCTCTCACTATCAGACGAAGAACACTTGTGAAATCAGTTTCTTCCTCCAGCACAGACATCGATACGACGTTTGGAAGCCGTTCAAACTTCTTGCGTGTAACTCTTTTTTGATGCATTGTCTCGATATACTGGCACCATTTTATGAATTCGTCTGCTGTCGAAACCTCCTTCAGGAGCAGGGCTTGATACGTGTCCTCAGGAACACCCTCCACGAGATGTGCAACCTTATCTTCCTCCTTCATTCTAGGATCCACTATTTTTCACGGCTCCAAGACGTCTTGAATGTAGAATGCTATCGTTTCTCCTGGACGCTGTGCCCTGTACTTTACCTTCAGCCTTACACTTCTGTCGTTGTGTGTCGCCGAAATACACTCCTGGAAATTGAAATAAGAACACCGTGAATTCATTGTCCCAGGAAGGGGAAACTTTATTGACACATTCCTGGGGTCAGATACATCACATGATCACACTGACAGAACCACAGGCACATAGACACAGGCAACAGAGCATGCACAATGTCGGCACTAGTACAGTGTATATCCACCTTTCGCAGCAATGCAGGCTGCTATTCTCCCATGGAGACGATCGTAGAGATGCTGGATGTAGTCCTGTGGAACGGCTTGCCATGCCATTTCCACCTGGCGCCTCAGTTGGACCAGCGTTCGTGCTGGACGTGCAGACCGCGTGAGACGACGCTTCATCCAGTCCCAAACATGCTCAATGGGGGACAGATCCGGAGATCTTGCTGGCCAGGGTAGTTGACTTACACCTTCTAGAGCACGTTGGGTGGCACGGGATACATGCGGACGTGCATTGTCCTGTTGGAACAGCAAGTTCCCTTGCCGGTCTAGGAATGATAGAACGATGGGTTCGATGACGGTTTGGATGTACCGTGCACTATTCAGTGTCCCCTCGACGATCACCAGTGGTGTACGGCCAGTGTAGGAGATCGCTCCCCACACCATGATGCCGGGTGTTGGCCCTGTGTGCCTCGGTCGTATGCAGTCCTGATTGTGGCGCTCACCTGCACGGCGCCAAACACGCATACGACCATCATTGGCACCAAGGCAGAAGCGACTCTCATCGCTGAAGACGACACGTCTCCATTCGTCCCTCCATTCACGCCTGTCGCGACACCACTGGAGGCGGGCTGCACGATGTTGGGGCGTGAGCGGAAGACGGCCTAACGGTGTGCGGGACCGTAGCCCAGCTTCATGGAGACGGTTGCGAATGGTCCTCGCCGATACCCCAGGAGCAACAGTGTCCCTAATTTGCTGAGAAGTGGCGGTGCGGTCCCCTACGGCACTGCGTAGGATCCTACGGTCTTGGCGTGCATCCGTGCGTCGCTGTGGTCCGGTCCCAGGTCGACGGGCACGTGCACCTTCCGCCGACCACTGGCGACAACATCGATGTACTGTGGAAACCTCACGCCCCACGTGTTGAGCAATTCGGCGGTACGTCCACCCGGCCTCCCGCATGCCCACTATACGCTCTCGCTCAAAGTCCGTCAACTGCACATACGGTTCACGTCCACGCTGTCGCGGCATGCTACCAGTGTTAAAGACTGCGATGGAGCTCCGTATGCCACGGCAAACTGGCTGACACTGACGGCGGCGGTGCACAAATGCTGCGCAGCTAGCGCCATTCGACGGCCAACACCGCGGTTCCTGGTGTGTCCGCTGTGCCGTGCGTGTGATCATTGCTTGTACAGCCCTCTCGCAGTGTCCGGAGCAAGTATGGTGGGTCTGACACACCGGTGTCAATGTGTTCTTTTTTCCATTTCCAGGAGTGTACTTGCGCAATTCCGCCTGCAGTGCTTCCCAGCTTGTGAACTTCTCCTCCTTGTTCTAATTTCATTGCTTGGCAGTGCCCTCCAAGTGGAAAAATACTTTATCCAAACACACGGTGTCATCCCATTTGTTAAATTTGGCTATACGCTCATATACCTTCAGCCACTTGTTTGGATCTTGGCCATCGTCACCAGAGAACCCTGAAGGATGTCTCATGTGGTGGCACACAGTTGCTGTCATCGTAACGTTCTTTTCTTCATCTGTCTCCGATAGACTGCGATCTGTTGAATATCGCTCAAACTCTGGTTCCTCGCTACGTAAACGGGGGCTCTGTCGTGGCCTGATGGGAGCCACTGTGTCGTCGATAATGTGCGGTATCACAAGTTCCAATACCCAGCGTCTCCACCAGAATGATGTCACGTATAGGAAGGTGTAAGTAGATGAACGACGAAAACTAACTTCATTTAACGAAGGTTTATTGAGCACCCGGATATACAAGAGCGCGGAGTGAACTGCCTCCGGCCAGAACACATACGGTATATCTACAGCTACAGAACATTCCAGTACAGTGATTCTTGACATTTGTGGATACTTCTAGAATGTACTCGAAGAGAATATAAAAATTAAAGTTTTACAGTCCGAGTGAGTTTTTTTAATGTTTTTTATTTTATTTATTTGCTTTTTTAATTTCCATTACTACATTTTTGTACAGTAAGTAACTGAAACTAATAAGTACACTCGTTGTGTCGAGTTGGCGACGCACATAACTGAGAACATGCTTATAGGAAGCCATGAAACAAAACCTAAGGGTGGAATCCGTACCACCATTAACCGGTACTACATCTTGCACCGGATGGGAAACAAAAACTGCGAAGAATTTTTCGCACCGCGGACGAAAAGAGGAAATGGGGTAAATATTGCTACAGAGTGCGGGGAGTCACGACGAAACTCTCCATCTGCTGTATCATCCAGGTATGACTTCTTGCAATGACCATGGCAGGTCCCACGTTTTACCGTGTAGTGTTCTATCATCGTCTTGTAATTTTAGCTTCTCCTACAGTGATGTTCCAGCATACCGGAATCAGACACTGTCACCACAAACAATATAAACGTGAACCACACGACTCTGTAAAAATCTCTGCACTGATGCAGCACTTCTTCAACTGACTCACAAGCCATAGTATCTATATTTTAATGCAAAACGATTGTATTTCTTGTAAGCATGATGACTGAATGTATTACATCCTGAAGAATACAACTCAGCAGTGCTGTATACTGTCGACTTCCTTCGACATCCTGGCCTATCTCTACGAGTTCCTGTCCGCATCGGTCTTCAACTTGTCCGAAGAGCTCTTGCTTCACCTGTTCATCTCGACAACTCAGCAGAAATTCAAAAACTACCATTCTCCACATATTGTTACACAACTATTTAAAGAAGTGCATTGGAAAACTAAAAACGGTAGTAGTACTCAGTGAATATTTTCTACTTTGGAATGAACACTGATTGTAATGACTAAAGACAAGGCGAACAAAAGTCAATACCACATGACAAGTAAAACTTAATTATCCATAAAAACGCAGGGAAAAATCTCCAAAGAGCTGATCGATCATGTTACAGAGCAATTAAGCCGTATGAAATGCGATGGAACCAGCTCACAAAAAATTTCTACATCTACGTCTAAATCTACATCTACATTGATACTCTGCAAATCAAGTTCAAGTGCCTGGCAGAGGGTTCATCGAATCACCTTCACAATTCTCTGTTATTCCAGTCTCGTACAGTGTGCGGAATGAATGAACACCTATATCTTTCCGTACGAGCTCTGGTTTTCCTTATTTTATCGTGGTGATCGTTCCTCCCTATGTAGGTCGGTGTCAACAAAATATTTTCGCATTTGGGGGAGAAAGTTGGTGATTGTAATTTCGTGAGAAGTTTCCGTCACAACAAAAAACGCCTTTCTTTTAGTGATTTCCAGCCCAAATCCTGTATTATTTCTGTGACACACTCTCATATATTTCGCGATAATACAAAACGTACTGCCTTTCTTTGATCTTTTTCGATGTACTTCGTCAGTCCTATCTGGTAAAGATCCCACACCGTGCAGTAGTATTCTAAGAGAGGACGGACAAGCCTATTGTAGGCAGTCTCCTTAGTAGGTCTGTTAAACGTTCCAAGTGTCCTGCAAATAAAACGCACTCTTTGGTTTGTCTTCCCCACAACATTTTCTATGTGATCCTTCCAATTTAAATTGTTCGTATTTGCAATCCTAGGTATTTACTTGAATTTATGGCTTTTAGATTAGACTGATTTATCATGTAACCGAAGTTTAACGAGTTCCTTTTAGCACTCATGTGGATGACCTCACACTTTTCGTTATTTAAGGTCAACTGCCACTTTTTGTACCATTCAGATATCTTTTCTAAACCGTTTTGCAGTTTGTTTTGATCTTGAGGAACGCCAGAAATCACTTCTGTTTTACTCGATGACTTTCTGTCAATTACTACTAACTGTGACCTTTATGACAGGAAATCACAAATCCAGTCACATAAATGAGACGATATTCCATAAGCACGCAATTTCACAACGAACTGCTTGTGTGGTACCGTGTCAAATGTCTTCTGGAAATCCAGAAATACGGAATCTATCTGCAATCCCTTGTCAATAGCACTCAATACTTCATGTGAATAAAGAGCTAGTTGTGTTTCGCAGGAACGATGTTTTCTAAACCCATGTTTCTTCGAGATAATTAATAATGTTCGAACACAATATATGTTTCAAAATTCTGCTTCATATCGACGTTAACGATATGGGCCTGTAATTTAGTGGATTACTCCTACTACCTTTCTTCAATATTGGTTTGACCTGTGCAACTTTCTAGTCTTTGGGTACGGATCTTTTGTCGAGCGAACAGTTGTATGGAGCTAATGCATCAGCGTACCCTCAAAGGAACATAACTGGCATACAGTCCGGACCAGAAGACTTGCCTTTATTAAGTGATTTAAGTTGCTTCACTACTCCGAGGATATTTACTTCTACGTTAGTCGTGTTGACAGCTGTTCTTGATTCGAATTCTGGAATATTTACTTCGTCTTCTTTTGTGAAGGCATTTCGAAAGGTTGTGTTTCGTAACTCTGCTTTGATAGCACTGTCTTCGATAGTATCTCCATTGCTATCGCGAAGAGAAGGCATTGATTGTTTCTTGCCGCTAACATACTGCACATACGACCAGAATCTCTTTGGATTTTCTGTCAGGTTTCGAGACAAAGTTTCGTTGTGGAAACTGTTATAAGTATCTCTCATTGAAGTCCGCGCTAAATTTGGAGCTTCTTTAAAAGATCGCCAATTTTGGGGATTTTGTGTTTGTTTAAGGTTGGCATGTTTGTTTCGTTGTTTCTGCAACAGTGTTCTAACCCATTTTATGTACCAAGCATGATCAGCTCCGTGGTTTGTTAATTTATTCGGTATAAATCTTTCAATTGCTGCCAAGACTATTCCTTTGACTTCAAGCCACATCTGGCCTACACTTTTATTATTAATTTGGAATGACTAGAGGAAGGCGTCAAGTGAATTTTTATCTGCTTTTTTGCGTAGGTATATTTTTCGCATATTTTTGGAGGATTTGTGGATTACAATATTCAATCTCGTTACGACAACATTGTGTTGACTAATCCTCGAATCGGTTTTGATGTTCGTTATTAACTAAGGATTATTTGTTGCTAAGAGGTCAAGTGTGTTTTCACATCCGTTTACTATTCGCGTGGGCTCATGGACTAACTGCTCGAAATAAACTACTTCTAACAGCAACAAACACGCCACCGCCCACCGTGTTTAGCCAATACTTTCGGAACAACGTTAGGTTCTTCGCAAAAATTTCGGCTCAGCTTATATCCGGCTTTATCCAGCATTCAGTGCCTATAACGATTTGAGCACGAGTGCTTTCAATTAGCGCTTGGAGCTCTGGTAATTTCCCAACACAGCTACGACTGTTATACCAATGGTTCCTGTATCCACGTTCTTCCTGTGTTCAGCCTGCACCCTTTGTGACTGAAGCCCTTCTTGTGTTTCCCCGAGATCGTCTAACCTAAACTTCCTCCCTGTCCACGCCACACAGCCCCTGCTACTCGTGTAGCCGCTCCCTACGTATTGTGGACACCTGACCTATTCAGCGGAACCCGAAACCCAACCACCCTTTGGCGCAAGTCGGGGAATCTACAGCCTACACGGTCGCAGAACCGTCTGAGTCTCTCATTGAGACCCTCCACTAAGCTCTGTATCAGAGGTCCGCTATCGATCCTGTCGACTATGCTGCAAATGGTCAGCTCTGCTTCCAACTTGCAAGCAAGACTGGCATCCTTAACTACTCCTGTCAGCCGCTCGAAACCAGAGAGAATCTCTTCTGATCCAAAGTGACACACATCATTGGTACCGACGTGAGCAACCACCTGCAGTTGGCTGTACCCTGTGCTCTTCATGGCATCCGGGAGGACCCTTTACACATCTGGAAAGATTCCACCCGGTATGCACAAGGAGTGCACACTGGTTTTCTTACCCCTCTTCTCAGCCAAGTCCCTAACGGGTCCCATAACGTGCCTAGCGTTGGAGCTCCCAACTACCAGTAATCCCACCCTCTGTGATTGCCCGGATCTTGCAGGCTGAGAGGTCTCCTCTGAAACAGGACAGGCGACAGCATCTGACCCAGCGACAGTGTCAGCCACAGATAGCACCTGCAACTTGTTTGTCGGTAAAACTGGGGAGGCCTGACGTGCGGCTGTCTGGGTCGTCTTTTCTCGCCTGATTCGCCCCATTGCGACCTCCCACTCGACCACAGGTGAGGGGTCAACCTCAGTGCGAGCAGTAACTGGGTTGGCCACCGGTGAGGACCGATCGGAGGACTCTGACGTGCTGGACGTCCGTTGGATCCCCACGGCCAGCCCACAACAGTGGTGCCCATCCACTGCAGCCTCAAGCTGTGTAACCGAAGTCATCACAGCCTGAAGCTGAGAGCGAAGTGTCACCACCTCGTCTCGCATCTGCACACAATAGTCGCAGTCCCTGTCCATACTAAAGACCGTGGAAAACTAAACTATGTAGATAAACGGACTATCGGCACGTGCTGCCTAACTCTACTGTAGACCCAGACGAAAACGCACGAGCTGTGTCTAATAATACGCAGATATTCAAAAACCTAACTACCGAAGCACTCAGGTGAAACTAAATAATTGGCCCCTGATTTGGAACTTGTAATATGTCGCAAAATCGATTTACTTTCCGACGGAAACGAAAGCGAGGGAACTGTGGCTATTAGATATTAAAATTACCCTACACTACTAAAGCACACAGAATAAAATTGACTCGTGGTTAGGAACTCGTAAATGTCACAAAAGCGGTTACTTCCCTGTTGCTGCGTCTGTATTGGTCGACTACTACTGCCTGATTGCTGTCTGACTGACAGAAATATGTTAAGATTTTATGTAGTATATTATGTCGTTAAGTAAATATCCAATGTAATTATAAAAGTAAAATAAAACCGAGGTCTATAGATCCATCCCTCGTTTTGGCTCAGTTTCACAGTGGACCACACCTGAATAAGTGGACGAACAAAAATATTCAAGGTATCAGCCAAGGGGCAATTATGAACATAAGGCAAAAGTTATTTCTGTAAAGAGGAATTAAATGAGTTTCAATCAATTAACTTGTATCAGAACTGTAATCCAAATGAAAGTCTCTCTATGTAATTTTTTGTCGAAAGAATACGAATGTAACTTCAAAGCAAAAAGACCATCCTCAACTGTTAACTGCGTATGTACAAAGTCATTTGGCTTGTGTTGTTGAATGTTGATCCCAGATGCAAATGTGCATGCAGGACTCAACATTCAAGGAGACATTCGTGGTGTCACAACCAGAATTACGGAATTTCCCCCATATGAAGAGAAATAACTAGTAAATGATGGCGTCCAGTACGCTTAAGCGAAACAAAATTTAATTTCTTTTACTGGCTCCAACATCTATGTAATGCGGCGATGCGTGAGTCTTCCACAACTAGTACTGGGATAAAAATTATGCACAGACAACAGCTTTCAGTGCCTATTATAAAACAACGTGTACGGCCGAGAAAAGCTCTCCTGTGCTCTTGTTATATTGACGTCTCGTAGACGACGACCTCTTGACGGAAATTAGGCTCTGAGCACTATGGGACTTAACATCTGACGTCATCAGTCCCCTAGAACTTAGAACTACTTAAACCTAACTAACCTAAGCACATCAGACACATCCATGCCCGAGGCAGGATTCGAACCTGCGACCGTAGCCGTCGCGCGGCTCCGGACTGCAGCGCCTAGAGCCGCGTGGCCACCAAGGTCGGCACGGAAATTAGGTCTTTCTTGATCGCTGTCGCAGAACTCTATTACTAAATACGAATTTTATTTACATGTGAAGACTGAATGTTTAATACAGCATAAAAATTGACTATGTATTACGACTATTTTATCCGAAGATCTTCATTCATTTTAAATAAAAAGGCAAAAATAGGTTTCATTCATTAAAAGTGAGGAGACTCAATACGAAAGTTTCTCGTTTGTTTTGCAATTATTTCAGAGCCGATTTTGTGTGTAATTACTATTTGCATATTACTTTACGTTGGAACCCGGGCCGAGGACTTTTTGATTGCTAATAAATGACACCACCTCCTTTTTAATTCATTTATTTATTATGAATAGCGGGGACTTGAATCCGGAATCTCCTGGTTGTTTTCTTTTTTTCCGCTTTAAGGTGGTCACATTAACCGCTATTTTCTTTTTTAATACTGCTACCCTTTTCTTTTCTCTCTTTCTCTCTCTCTCTCTACTCTCTCCCTCACTTTCTTGATAATAAAGAAACTTACAAAAAATCGGTCTATTAGCCACTGCCACTTTTGCCCCCTAACCATGCCTATTCTAATAGTTCTACCTGAATTAAGACAGGAGGAAAGAAAAGGGGGAGAGGGTATCGTATATATGAAACAGAGAAGAAGCTGTTTTTTAAATAAAAAATCCTATGGAGAGAAGGCCATGACACCACCTGTAGCCGTAGAGATATCCACGTACGTCTTCTCAAAAATGAAGGCGAATACCTTCGAGGATAATAGTATAAAAAATCTAAAGATAGTGCATCAGATCAGATCGACTGCTGATTGAAAGGTCTTCATTCCAACTACACGGCGTGTCATAGAAAGTACTCCAAAGCAAGAATTACCTATATTTCACATTACGGACTACGGCGCAATGTCGTTCGTTCGCATAACAACAAAAATCCAGAATACTCTGCTCACCTGTGACAAAAAAATATCAAACTCCTCCCCTAGACCAAGGGTGATCATTAAAGCCTGTAATTTGCTTTATATTCTGTACCTGATGTTTAAGAACATGAACTGTTGCTGGGCATGTGGCCGAGCGGTTCTAGGCGCTACAGTCTGGAACCGCGCGACCGCTACGGTCGCATGTTCGAATCCTGCCTCGGGCATTGATGTGTGATGTCCTTAGCTTAGTTAGGTTTAAGTAGTTCTAAGTTCTAGGGGACTGATGACCTTAGAAGTTAGTCCCATAGTGCTCAGAGCCATTTGAACCATGAACTGTTACGCAAAAATTTTCTGAAAGCTTTAGCGGAAACGTTATAAGAAAGCTATGGCCCGATTGTCTGTTATACGTTTGGTGCACAGCATTGTGTGGTAGTGGAACATGGTCTATGGAAAACTGGAACGCAAGAGAGTCGAAGCATTTGAGGTGTTGTGCTACAGAAGAATGTTGAAAATTAGGTAGACTGATAAGCTAAGGAATGAGCGAGTTCTCCGCAGAATCGTCAATGAAAGGAATACATAGTAACCACTGACAAAAACAAGGGACAGGATTATAAAAATAGTTCAAATGGCTCTGAGCACTATGGGACTTAACATCTGAGGTCATCAGTCCCCTAGAACTTAGAAATACTTAAACCTATGGACATCACACACATCCAACCCCGAGGCAGGATTCGAACCAGCGACCGTAGCGGTCGCGCGGTTCCAGACTGAAGCTCCTAGAACCGCTCGGCCACATCGGCCGGCGACAGGATTATAGAAAATGTTTTAAGACAGCAGGGGATAGCTTCCACAGTACAAGAGGGAACTGTAGAATGAAAAAACATAGAGGTAGCTAGAGATTAGAATAAATTCAGCAAATAATTGAGAACGTAGGTTGGAAGTTCTACTCTGAAATGAAACTGTTGCCACAGTAGAGGAATTCAGTGATCGAAACTGATTGCCACGATCGCCAGTGGAAGACATGGAGCTGGTTCCTGTGGGGAAAGTCCTTGTCTCCTATGCCTGAGATGCTCTGTTGCCTCTGTGTATGACGGTTTCTTACATGAGTTTGTACACACAGTTTATTTTTCTCCTACAATTCTCTAAAACCGCCAATGTTTTTCGGTGTACAGGAGAAAAACAAACTACAATGGAAAATTGTAACCAAAACCGCCATCCATGAAGGCAACGGAGCATCGAAATCCTAGCAGACAATACCTATCTACACAGAAACTAGCTCGATCATCTCGACTGGCGATCACTGAATAACAAACAACTCTGCTAGAAGTTCCGCTTACTGCCCGTCGTCGTACAATGTCACGATAACTTCGACCCTCTGAGGCGTCGTAGTATCGCCTTTCCACACACCGATTAATATCTCAATTTCCTCCTCAAGACACCCTCTACACGCCTTCTCACTTTATCGCAACATTTCTGGGACGTCCTATCTAGAAATACGCCTGAAAGCCTCAAAAGCTTTTTAAGCTGAGATCGACGCAATTCAGATGTGGCGGTAAATGTTTGCCATTCCTGGAGAGTATCGTATTTATAACTACCGTAACTTCCAAAAGCGACACAGGGTCACATGGTCTCCG
Organism: Schistocerca americana; assembly: GCF_021461395.2. Taxonomy (NCBI): domain Eukaryota; kingdom Metazoa; phylum Arthropoda; class Insecta; order Orthoptera; family Acrididae; genus Schistocerca; species Schistocerca americana. The sequence goes on along the minus strand of NC_060124.1, from coordinate 245,684,367 downwards.
GTAACAGTTCTTCACAATACACAGTATTACGAAGTGACCGCTGTGTTGTCTTTTGGAGATGACTAATATTTGGGCCACTGACCTTATCTGCGGTGTTACAGGGGTTGTGGATGTTTCGCCTGAACTACCCTCATCACAATTTTGACGCAACGGTGGACAGCGGGTTATTTGAAATTCTGGAGTGTGAAATCCGTCCCCAGACGTTGCTGCTCTGTCGCTGAAATTCTCCACCAGGGATTGGTGGCGCCGGTGTCTGGAACCACAGTAATCCTCAAACTTGGTCCGTCTTCGCACTCAGCCGGCAAACTCCTTGGCTTACAGCGTCTGCCCTCGGCTACGGAGCGCTGCTGAAATGCCAGCCCCTCTCGCCACGCAAATTACCTCTTATCGTCCTTCCGTTTCATTTTCTAATTGGCAAATTTACTTCCTTCCTGGGGAACCCGCGTCGCAGGAGAAATTACCAACTTGTAGATCCCCCTCAGCAGAACCACAACACCTCTTTTCTCGCAACGGTCTACTGCCACGGCATTCGGGGAAAATGTAGTCGAGAGTGGCAACAAAATAAAAACAGAATTTGTACATGCACTGTAATTACATACTTACGTCTTAGTAGTTGCCCGGCGAGCTTTCTTTAATTTTAAATATTTACTTTATAGTCAGATAACATGAGACAATATTTGATAAAGTTCTGCTCATGCCATTACCGTTACATTCTTGTGGCTTGTGGTTAAAGATATCGGGAAATACTTTTAAAACTAGTATGAGTACCCACTCTGACTTTACAGCACAACCACTAGTTTCTGGATTTCCTATACTTGCACGAACTTTTACTGGGCATATATACAGGACGTTGTTCTCGCTTCCTACGGTTATCGAGAAAAAGGAAGACTCACGCACCTCAGTCTAACATACAACATATCTTTTTTCCTACCTAGACTATAAGTCATCACAATGCAAACTAGTTTCCTAGTCACGAAATGTAAAGGGATGTCAGTGCTGAGATGAGCGTCAAACAATAGTTGTGGAGCTTCATGTATGATCGTCTTTAGTGCGTCTCCTAGATACCCGTGTCTTCTGGAGATGATTTATTGTAACAGAAGCTATGTGTTCTATCCGCATCGAAGTTATTCACTTTAAATGTCGTAATAAGGCTCGTTACTTTTTGCTTCGGCTTGATAATGGTCTACTGATCGAAACGGGTACCGCTGGGCATAGAAATGAACAACTGATGGTCATCTACAATTAAGTATCGCAATTATTTGCCAGCTCGCCTCATCGCAAACCGAAATGTCAAAGAATACTTGAAGTCACTTTAGTAGTACCTCAAACTTAGCCCCATATCGTTTCTCTGATATAAACCAATATTAAAAACGACTCACGTACATTGAAAAAAAATTTTTTGGTGCGCCTTCCGAATGTCAAATAGGAGAGATTTTGTGTGGTATATGTTCGACAAGTGGCTTGTAGGTTTCTGGAGGTGTTATTCACCGCATGTTTACGGACGGGTCACTCAATTCCCCTTAAAGTACGAGTAGATGGTTTGTGGGCATGGGGGTGGCAACCGATGGTGTCTCATTTGTGCTACATCTGGTTCACATCAGGTGAATTTCTTATTAGGGACATCAGCATGAATTCGCCAACTTGCTCCTCAAACCACTGTAGCACCACTATGGGCTTTTGGTCCGTTCGGTTACCCTGCAGGAACATGCTTTCTTTGTCGGTGAAGATATCATGCATTAAGGAGTGCAGGTGCTCTGCAGTAATGTTCACGTGGTCCACAGTTGTTTGATGCCTTCTATCACTACCGTAGGGCCCATGTGTGCCAAGACAAATGTCCTATATATATAATAATACTGCTCCTACCAGCCTTAGTCCGTGGTGTGGTGCAAAGCACCGTTCGCCTAGGTGACGATCATCGACCTGAAGTAAGAAGAAATGTGGTTCATTCGACAAGTGACATGTCTCTGTTCATCCGTGATACAATATCGACGATCCCGTGCTTACGGCGGCAAGTGGCAATAGGTCAACAATGGAAAATGCAAGGGTCGTCTGCTGCGGAACTTAATACTGAACAATGTTCACTGAACTATGTTCTCCAAACACCAGAACCTACTCTAGAATTGCAGTGTGTCGTCAGGTCTGCCACAGATGGCCGCCAATCCTGCCTTGTAGATCAGAAAAGCCTTCCACGTCCTGTGATCAAACACGGACGTTGCTTCCACCGCCCTTCAACCACTTTCCTGAATAATCGCCTTTGGCAGCTCGGACCGCTGCCAGATGTGCAGGAAGAGAGTCAACGATTTTCTTCCTACCCAGGCGCCGGGCTGTAGTAATGTGTCATTTTCTGAGGTCGTACAGCATCTGATCAAAAGTATCCCGACACCATGAGTAATTTGAAATTGACAACTAGAAGTGACAAGAGGCAGTCCCAGCAGAATAAACGGAGGCGGAGAGTTTTGTGTGTTAACAGAGAAGCAGCAAGTGTCGGACAGGTGATGTTTTAGAACGCGGACTAATCATTGGACGTCACCTGAGAAAAAAATCCAGCGACATGTCAACCCTTGTAAAACTGCCCAGATGACTGTTGGTAACGTGATTGTGAAATGGAAACGCGAAACAACGACCACAAATAAGCCAAGTTCATGGGGACTTGATGTATTGCGGAGAGTGGTTGTCAAGAAACAGCGGAAGGCACCACTCGTGGGTACAAAAATGCCACCAGCAATCCAGCCAGCACAATGACTGTACATAGGGAGTTGAAAAAAGTGGGGTATAAAGGTGGAGCCATTCGTCTCTGTTACGCGTATACGCTGTCCAGCCAAATTAATGAGACCACCAGTGAAATGCTTGCATAACCGCCATTTGCAGCTCGGACGGCTATGAGATGTGCAGGAAGAGAGTCAGTAATTTTCTGTATGTCCTTCCTTGTGAGTGATAGTCTATGGGACATTGATCTTTCACTTATATAAAATAACGAAACATCTATAGCCGTCGTTTTGATGTTGTTCTATTATATTACCATCCAGTTTCTGTGACTTGTACGCCATCTTCAGGTCTTAGACTGAAGCTGAGCTGTTGAACTCTAGTCGTACACTCGATCCCATCAGTGACCAAAATCAATGAACTGGTTTCCGTAGAATTCTATAAAAGCGATGTTGTATCTGCGACATGAACTGCCAACTTCTATGAACTGGTTACCATATAATACTGTGAAAACGATCTTGTGTCTGCAACCTTCAACTGCCAACTCGTAGTGATTGCAGACACAACATCTCTTTCACACTATTCTACGTAAGCCACTTCATAGATATTGGCTACTGACGAGTCGTGTAATCGACGGGAGTTCACCACTCGCAGTCAGTTAAGTCCTCAAAATGGTGTACTCAGTCACAGAGACTGATTGCAATATAACAAAATAATAGTGGTTAATTTTTTTACGTGAGAGTCAATGAGGTTGTTAAAGGTACCAACAGGGACGAGGAGCTATGCCATGGGCAGCTGCGATAGGTTTCTCAGTTGAGGATCTCAGGCGCGAACGGACCGATCGAGGTGGACCCATAGATTATCGATTGGGTTTACATCTGCGGAGTTTAGTGGCCAAGGAATTAAGGTAAACTCATTCTGCTGCTACGTGGGTACGTACTCTCCCAGTTGGGTGGTCCGTTGGATTGTCCTGCTGGTAGATACCATTGTGCAGAGGAAAAACAAACAGAATTTTGTGAAGTACATGGTTCAAATGGTTCAAATGGCTCTGAGCACTATGGGACTTAACATCTGAGGTCATCAGTCCCCTAGAACTTAGAACTACTTAAACTAACTAACCTAAAGACGTCACACACATCCATGCCCTAGGCAGGATTCGAACCTGCGACCGTAGCAGTCGCGCGGTTCCGGACTGAGCGCCTAGAACCGCTAGACCACCGCGGCCGGCTGAAGTACATGGACCCTAAGGATAGACATGTACTTCTGATGATCAATGGTGCCTTCCAGTTTGACGAGTCCACCCAGGGAATGCGACGAAAACATTCCCCAGACCATAACACTCACTCCTCCGGCCTGACCCAACATTCGGGAGGACGACGGTTCAATCCCGCGTCCGGCCATCCTGATTTCGGTTTTCCGTGATTTCCGTAAATCGCTCCAGGAAAATGCCAGGATGGTTCATTTCAAAGGGCACGGCCAACTTCCTTCCCCCTCCTTCCCTAATCCGATGATGACCCAACAACTGTTGCAGGGTGTTTGCTTTCAGACGTTTCACGCCGGACATGCCAACGGCCATCTGTCTGATGGAGTATAAAACGTGATTCATCTGAAAAAGCTACCTGTTCCCATCCAATGGTGTGCGAATTCCAGCCTTTCTTACCGATGAACAGCTGTCAGTTTAGATGCATGAACCAAGCGCCAGCTGTGGAGGCCCATACACAACAACGTACGTTGAACAGTCGTTCAGGAGACACTGTTAGTGGCCTGTTAATTCATCTGGGCGTTCAGTTTTCGACAGTTGCACATCTTTGCGCCCGTACACACCTCTGCAACCGTTGTTTACGCCAATTATCTACAACCCGTGGAGCACTACAACTGCCTCAGCACCTGTTTTGGATACATCCATTTTGCCATGCGCAGCATACTTATCGAAATTCAATAATCGTTCCTTCTTGGACATCAGAAAAATTTTTATGCTTCCGCATTACGACAAGGCTGCAGTGTTATCCGTCTCCTCTCGACAAGCTTTATATACCGTCTACTGCTGGTGCTGCCACCTACTGTCTGTGAGTCGTTGTTGCAGCTTGACGTTGCACATGGGCTGTTCTCACATTAATTTCACTGGACCGTGTGTAATTCATTACCGACAGATGCCATCAACGCTACCTAGCGGTTCTCTCTGTCGCGCTGGGGAGTGTTCATGATGGCTGCACATCAGTGTTTTAGAACAGTTAAGCGGCCAACATCAACACCGGAATGAGGAAGAGCACCGCTAAAACCTATTTCGACGATTCTCTTCCTGTGACAATTTTTCTACGCGTTTGGTTACCGAATGCAGAAATATACCATAACGTTCTTCTCCGTCACGATCCTACAAACTGCCGGCCCGCGGTTCATCTCCCGTTTTATGTGAAGGTAATATACGCACGGCGAAACATATCCGTCACTCTCAGAAGCCCTTACCACTCACTCCTCCACTCCCCTGAACGTGTTAACTCCTTGCCTGAGACTGTAATTTGTGATTCATTGCGGTGCTCACTAACTACCATACGTCACGATATGTATTGGCTGCTGCAGAAAACGTATAACATTGACGCGGGGTCCTATTTAAAGGATAGGTTCCGCCACAGAAATATGGTACAATCATAACTGTCACTATCTTCATATCGGTTCTAAACGGACGTTCTTAATCAAAAGTATGTTACATTTGCAACTCTTCATATCTGTAAGGTGTCATTATCTGACTGATCCAAATTAGTAGTTATTTTCCTTCAAAGGTATTCTTACGCTCAAGGATTAGCTTTTCATACAAAGGCCTCGATCTCTCAGTCAGTGTCATCTTGCGGAGAAGTAGGAATTACGCGTATTAATTGGAAGGAGTTAAGTGAGAAGTGAAAGAATTTCAAACATAAATTTCTACATAAAGATTAATGGGAAGTATTTGTTCTGCTCTCGTCTCTAGAATACAAATATTATAAGGCGCATTCGGAAAGTAAGGTCCGATTTGGCGCGAAATAGAAACCACATGAAAATCTGACGAAACTTTGCACAGATTTGTTCAGCAGTGTCTTTAGTGTGCCTGTCTATCGCTTGACGTCGCTCTTTTCAGTTCGGAGTGCAAAGTGATCACGTAGAAATTCCTAAAACGACAGTGTTTCCCACCAAGTATGTGGATATGGTGAGAGATTGCACTTGAAGCTATGCAGCCCACATAACATAAATGTCATGCGTTTCTTTCTTCAAGACAATTCTCAGCCACATTCTGCAGGGGCAATGAAGACGCTACTGCAGTGTTTTCGATGGGAAGTGTTCCATCACCCACAATACAGCCCTTGATTAGCTACCTCCGATGTTCATCTCTGCTCACATGAACCTCTGGCTACGAAGACAACATTTTGGCACAAACAACGAAAGGCAGTACAGCGTAGAGAATTGGCGGAAAGCACAGGACGCTACTTTCTGTGACGAGGGTACTGGAAAGCTCGTACAACGCTACGACAAATGTCTAATTCGGAGCGGCGACTATTTAGAGAGGTAGCTGGAAGGTGTGGCTAACTGTTGCGAATAAAAAAAAAATTCACTGTGGTTTCCATTTCGCGACCGATCGTACCCTACTTTTCGAACAGCGCTCGTATCCCTTAGTTAACTAATATCTTATTCGCTAAAAAAAGGAATCACATCTAATGTAATACGTATCCTTCTATTGTGGAGTTCAGTTACCACACTACACTTAGGTTTCTGTCTAGCGTGACGGCATTGCAGTGAGCTGCGTACCTTCATGGATCGGGATTCCCTCTGATACGAACAGGTGGCAGGGCTGATGGGAATCTACGACACGTAATGACGTCAGCCTAACTACCTGAAAGGTGAGTCACTACACAGAACACAGCCGATCCTGGCCTTCTCCTTCTGTAGAAAAAGCCAAAAGTTGTCCACTGGCACATGCGATCATATGCCCTTTCAGCTAATGGTTAAGACCTGAATAAAAGGCTAAATCTACGTTTACATCTGTATTCCACAAACCACTGTGAACTGCATGGCCGACCGCATTGTACCAGCTATCATGGTTTCCTTCCGTGTCACTCCTGTATGGAGCGCGGGAAGAATGATTGTTTAAATGTTTATGCACGTGGTGCAGTTAATGTAACCTACGTATCACGATCACAATGGGAGCGAAACGAAGAAGTTTTTTGTATATTTCCAGAATCATCATTCTTATTGTTAACTCTAGATAAAGTCTCAGAAACAGGTGTATAGCAGCTTTTTACTTCATTTACTGCTCTATAGATCACTTTTACCGCTATTGCAGTTTTATTATTCCCAATATTCAACACTTTCCTTTAGTCCTCAGTCTTCCGACTGGGTTTATGGGACCTGCAATTTCTCTCGAATGCCAAGCTCTTCGCTTCGAAATAACAGCTGCACCCTGTGTCGTCAATTATTTATTCCATGTATTCCAATCCCTGTCTTCCCCCACATTTATTAAACTCTGCAACTCCTTCCAGTACCATGCAAGATGTTCCCTGATACCTTAATACATCACATGTCTTCTTGTCAGTGTTTTCCATATTTTCCATCCTATGCCGATTTGGCGGTGAACCTCCTCACCCCATGTCTTATCATTCCACCTAATTAGAACATTCTTCTCTAGCACTACATCTCAAATCGTTTAATTCTATCCTGTTTCTGTTTTCCCCTAGTCCATAATTCATCGCCACAGAATGCTGTGCTGCAATCACTAAGACCTATGTTTGGTAACCATTTCTTACTTCCCCAAAAATCTTTACTACGTTAGTAGAGAACAGTTTTATCTATTACTAATCAAAATATATATATGATTGACACTTCCGTCTCGTATGTGGACTCTATTGCCAAGTGATGTGTCGTAACATGTAAAGCTACCCCTTTCGTACCAGTTTCTAAGTAAGGATGTGAAATGTTATCAAAGGAGAGGCGCATCACATAGACGACAGCAAGAGAATGTTGATCCATATGTAACTGTAAGCTTGAGGAATTTCAAGAGTTGAATGTATATTAATTTACCTGCTTCGTGATTAATTTTAATCTCATGCGTTACCCTTTTTTGTTGTTAAAGCATCAGGCTCAGAAGTCGTTATTAGTAAGCGGCAAACTTGGTTATACAAAACCTTGTCATTATTAAACCTGAATATAGAGAAATGGTTTCCATAGGAAGAGTAATTATGATAGGACTTCGTTAAAGACATGGATTGCAGGTTCGACTCACGAACACTGAAAACAACGCGCCATGGCGCACGATCATTACGTCACCAATCCGACCACTTCCAACATACTTAAAAAGCTGAAAAATATACAAAGAGGTGAATTATTAGAAATTAACAGGATAGATTGAATATATCTAGATAATACTTTATTTAACATAAAATTAATTATTACTTCATGATAATTTACAGAACAGATCCATTACGGAACACTCTAGTAACAAGATCCAAGCTAGAATAAGGAAGAAGACGGCTGGTCAACTTTATAGTATTTTAACAGAAGACAATGAAAATTCACATAGATATTAATTTGAACAACGCGATAGAGTTCACATGATAAACTGTAATTCCATCGCAAAATTATATTGATTATACACATTTATTTGAAGCAACAGGTTCAAATGGCTCTGAGCACTATGGGACTTAACTTCTGAGGTCATCAGTCCCCAAGCAACAGGAAATCGGCTAAAAGACAGGACAATATTATATCAAAACTTACGAAGAAATGCCTCAAAGAATTCTACAAGTGAAGTAAAACCATTTAAATAATGAAACTACTCACGTTTATCGCTGCTTCTCCAAGAGATATACGCTGTGTCGTGGCATGCAACACGTGAAACGAGAATCATTACAGCTCTGCGCTACTGTTACAAATAAGATAATTCTGGAATACGAAATCGTGAAGTCAGAACCTACCGTTGTACCGTAAGCATCACAAGTAACTCTTAGAAAGACGAGAGCAAAAAACTCTGTCAGTTCTATTTACCTCCGCCCGATATGCTGCAAGTGTCCTAGATCAGGAAGCGTGTGCTACTACGTTAGCACTGTGTAAGAAGCGCCAGCCAACGTCTGAGAACTCCATCAAGCTGTTTCCACTTATAACAGGGTTGCTCATCAATATTACGTAAAACTCCTTATCAGTTTCGTCAGCCACACTCTCGTTGACCATAGGAGGCGCTTCCTCTTTAGTTATCTTCTCAAATCTGTTACCAGTCTGCAGCTGCTGATTCGTTTGCTCAAACTTAGCGTGACACTGCTTCCACTAACCAGTGGCAGCGTCTCTTGACGTTGTGTGCACTTCGATCTTATGCCTGAAAACAAGGCAGACTGTTTAAAACAGTGCTACCTCTTTTCGTTTGTCTCTGGTCTACAGTTTCTTTTTACATTCAACTTTGCGACGTAATTCTATTCAACACATTGTGCTTTTATAACTCCAAGATCGATTGTGGCCAGTCGATCTATTATAAATCGATTGCTTCTGTTGAAAACTGCTTTGTTCGTTATAATCTACATTCTACGCAATAAAAGTTGGTCCTGATGTAACGTAAACAGACCTGTCATCCATTACACTTTGAAATTATTCATCCATTTGCTAATCAGGATTTATCGTGAAACAGGGACACCATTTATATTCAGTATTGAGTGTAATGCAGGGACGGAATTTACAACCGTTACAAATTTTTTAGGCCCTACCAGTGAATCTTAAGGTGGGGAACTGACATAATACTTTATCATTGGATAGGTATTAATGTGGTAATATATTCTAGAATTAAATGCACTCTGTGCTTTATGACAAAAACATTTGAAATCATAAAACACTGAAAACCCTTATGAAGTTATCGATGTTACAATGACATACTTTCCAAAGACTATACGTTGGTGAAGTTACACGACGGGTTGGTGTTCCTTATAAATCTCGCATCTCACTCCGTTGAATGTATTGCAACCTGACTGTATGATTATTACAGTTGCCTCATTATGTGTATCAAAAAACGAAAATCCCAAAGACCTGAGAATCCACTAACGAACGTAAGACAGTGAAACTTACCATGTACCAGAATAACAAACTCTTGCTCATCCTAAAATGCTGGAGCTGTAAGCGATTCTCACTATAATTTTCCGTGTACAGCAAGCACAGTAGAGTCACCACGCCTCACTGAAGTCAGGCGCTACAATTAGTCACCTGAGGACTCGATCATTGGACCCCAGACGGCTCCTCGTGTTGAGAATAGGTGAGAATACAGTCTGCAGAGCGCCAATCTGTTCACCTCCAAGCTCTGTTCCACAGTCTTTACTTTTCAAGTTCATGAAATGCTGCCTTTTCCCTGCCCACCAATCCTTTCACAGGACACTACATCCCACTAATTGGGTAACTGTTATTCCTAACAAAAATCTCTCCAAAAAGGAACCAAAAGTCATCAAGCAAATAATAGAATTTCCTCCCCTCTCTTCTAAAAAGATTGCCACTTCTCCGTCCTCCTGACGTCACTTCCATCACATCAGTCAGTACTCTGAGAACCACCAGTTGCTTGATTAGTTGGTTGATTTTTGAGGAGGAGACCAATCAGCCAGGTTATCAGTCCCCCCCCCCCCCCCCCCCCCCCTCAGCTAGCCACACGTTACGGTTCCTGACAAATGCTGGAAGACTGTCCAAGAGGCTAGTCCCAACTATGCTGCAACTTATGAACCCTTATTGGATCAGAGCTGTCTCGCCACGTCTTTTGAAAAGCTGGGGGGCGTTTATCTGGTGAAATATTTATCTTAATATGAACCCTGCACCTAATGCACATTGACAGAGTTCCGTCCGCCGGAACAAATGTTTCATCTCAGCTATCCACAGCGGACCCAAGCTATAAACTGCACGATAGCCTTTGCAAAAGCACAGTACTCAGCAAAGCGACTTTCACCTCGACAAGGTAAGGTGGCTATATCTCCTGCTCTCCTCCCCTATAACTCTGTGAAAGTCTGTGTGCCCTCGGTTCCCCTGGAATCATTTTGCTGAGCCTCACTACAAGTTACCTGTCTTGTATTCACAGTACTCCCGACTTCCAAGGCTCGCCCTCAAAATCAAATTAATGAAGCCAGTAAAACATGAAATTATAGAATGTTAAAAAGAGGAATTGAAATGAGTTCATATAGTCACTGTAATCTCGTTATCCCCATTAATCTAACTCAACATACTGTCAGTTTCACTTATTTTCACTTGATCAGATTTATTTATGTAATTCAAGTTTTCTTACTTGACTTTCTTTTATAAATTGTTTCCAGCTTTACTAACATGTATTGGAAGTCAGAACCACATTTTATCTACAGTGACACAACAGGTTTGTGGGGGATGGCTTCCGTCATGTCATTCTGCAAAGCTTGATACGAGAACACCGCTCACCTCAATTTCGACACTTTTTGGGAAGAGTATTTTGGGGTAGTTGACGTATAATTTAACTATGTGGAAACATTTGTGAAGAAATGTGGAAGAGATAACGGATAAACCATTGAAAGAAACACATCTTAATTTCCACACAAGAGGATAATATTTGACAATTGCGAATAATCATCACGTTTCAGGTTACAAATATTGCTCAATGTGATGACCACCTGTATCCACGAGAGCCTGTAACTGCACAGGCGTTTGCTCTATTGCTGCCCAAAACGTCTTACCTGGGATGCTGGTTAGCTCCCTTGCTATGCTCATCTTCAGCTTCCAATGTGTGTTAGTATCTCATTGATAAACCCTGTCCTTCCCGTAACCCCACAGCCAGATATCACACGGGTTCATATCTCGTGGTCTTGATGGCCACACTGTTTGAAATAATGGGCCTACAACTAGTTTCAGCTAAAAGACGATGACTTAAGTTACTGTTTATCAATTAAAACTTCCATAAAGTCATTCGTTATCTTTCATAATACATTGACTGGATGAAATCCTATTATGGTTTTGTATTCCTTTGATCAAACGGAATTGTTTCATGTAAATCACGATAACATTCTGTTAGACTTTATTTTATGCAGTTTTCGAGCGAATTTTGTTTCCAACGCTTTCCGCTCAGTTGAATCAAATCAAAATTTGCCTGCACCAGAATCGATAATTTGTGACACTCTCTCATTGTCATTTCAACGCACTGAACTATTGGAACCATTAGCCACCAAATAACTTACATTTGCTCAGTATTTGATCTGAGTAATAAAACAAGACGTAACTCCTGTTACAACTGGTCTTACGCCATGGGACTGATGTTACTAGCCGACAGAGAAATCGCAGGCTCAGCTGAAAGAGGGTCCTTTGCGCAGTAGGACTAATAAGAGTAGTTGCTGTGGTGAGAGTCCTGGCAGAGACGCCTGAAGAAGACAGATATGCGAATGTTTACAAGGTGGCACTACATTTTCTTTGCTTAAATCTTCAGTGCATCTATGCTATGTTCTTGATGAACAGAACAGAAACAAACCAGAAATATTAGTGTTATTCTTTATATTGCTTATGATGTAAATGGCCATACTGTTGACATCAAATCACCAAAATTAATTACCATCAGCAGTGGTCAGTGGTTCAGTAAGTGAACGTCTGGGAACGCTTCGTGCTGGGACAGTTTTCACCTTGCTTTTACAGCAGAGGGACACTATCCGATGGATGGGGACGTTAAACTCAGAAGCCTGTTTGTAGCTCTGCGAGAGGAGTGGCCTTTGTGCCAGCACTGATTTCCACCCCTTCCCTTCTCTCATCATCAGGCAACGTATACATGACACCACACTACACACACACACCCATCACACACCACCAGGCTGCATCCTCTCTCTTCCTCTCTTCTCTCGTTATCAGCCACCATGTACAAGACAACACTACACACACACACATACACACACACACACACACACACACACATACACACACATTACCTATGACCAGGTTTCACCATCTCCTCTCTCTCATCAGCGAACACATACATGAAACCTCACTACACACGCTCACACACACACATACACACACACACACACACACACACACACACACATTACCCAGCACAGGTTTCATCCTATCTCTTCTACACTGCACATTTGCCTGTTAAGTGGCACCAGGTTTCACTCCCTTGCTTCCCGAATCACCAGCCAACACATACATGACACTACACTGCACACACACTCATTACCTGGCACCAGGTTTCACCTTCTCGCTTCTTTCGTCATCAGCCTACAGAAACATGTCCCCACACTACACACACAACCATTACAGTCACCTACACTCAACAGTCACACTTCAGCAACACACAAACTTCACTATGGAAAGGTGCCTACGGTTTGTGAAAGATAGGAAACATCAATTCAGGCGACTGCACTTGCCCTTTGGAATTTCCCAGCCAGTCATGCCATACGACGTTACTTTGCTTTAAACCTCAAGGATCTCCTCAAGTATTCATCTGAAGGCAAACAACTAAAAGCTAAGTATATCCACAGGAATTGTGAATTACGTTATTAGTGGGGCTCAAATTAAAGCAATTTGAAGTAAATGGTATTTAATAAAGGTAATACAGTATTCAGTTCTGCATTATTCATTAAGTTCACCATATGGATCACAGCACACACAACATACACTATGCACACATTAGTTTTATTATTCGAATTTTCATTAAATAACTGTTGAATACATCAACGTGGCTCACACAGAACAATATCTTAAAATAACGATGTTTGATATATTCATTTATGATATCATTTAAAACCGTTAATACATTAAGAAGTTCCATGAAACCACAGGTCAGTGGGCAAAACCATTAGCATTTGCTCGAATCTGACATACTCAGAGCCTCTGAATTACATCTCACGTGTGAGTCTGAAACACGTCCATCTTTCACGTCAGAAAGTTATTCAGAAGTGTCACTCTCTGTCTCCCAAGACAGACCAATGAGGGGGCTTTATTTCCTCCACCAAACAATATTTCTGTCATTATTTCGCTAACTATTTTGATTTCCTTAATTAAACTGAGGCACTCGTGGTAACTTTCGAGCTCAAAATGGATGCGACTACATTCTTTCCTCTGTAAACTTTTATTCAATTAATTAATAACGATGTTACATTGGTTCGTAGCTTCCTCTTAGAAACAAGTCACTCAGGTCAATGGTTGCACGTCCGTGACCTGGCTTTTTGCCAGCGTACCTTTGTGGAAACTTCCGAATCTCTTTTCCACATTGACATATTGATATTCTTAGCGCTTTGACTGCACCTACTTTATCTTGTTATTTCATGATTAATTTTGTCATCACTCTTGTGACTCCTGATACAGCCGCTTAAAAATCTCTCTCCTTTGTCCACCTATTCATCATTAGTAGCGGTTGCACCAGACGTCCTCAACACTGGTAGGATATAGTCCAGTCTCTGTCTTCCCCTACAGTTTTTATCCTCTACAACATGCTCAACCACCTTGGAAGCTATTCCTTGATGTCGAAACACATCTCGTATCCTCCCGCCCTTTCTTCTTTTCAATATTTTCCACGTTCTCTAGTCCTTATTGCTTCTGCTGAGGACCTACTAATAATCTTTGTCATATTCTTTTACTTAATTTTCACCGTCATAGAACCACATCTCTTCTTTTCTTACAGTTTTGTGATTCACTTTCATGTAATCCTCTCTTCCAGACGTGAATTTTCAGAATTTTGTTCCTCTTATTAAGAAAAATGTTTGTTACTAGCAGACTTACTTTTGCTAGGAGTGTGCTCTTTTACTGTGATAGTCTGTTTGTTATGTCCTCCTCGCTTGGTTGGTGCTGTCTTATTTTGCTTCCAAGTAGCACAATTTCTTCACTTCGTCTACTTAGTGATACCTAATTTTGACATTGAGCTTATCACTAACATAATTTCTTCCACTCCTTAATACTTTGGTCCTCCTTCGGTTCACTCGCTATCGATAAATGGTGCTTTTCAGATTGTTCATTTCATTAACGGGTCCTGCAGTTCTTCTTTCACTGAGAAACTCGATGTCATCAGCGAATCTTATTGATATTCCTTTGCTTTTAATTTTAATCCACTAATGAAACGTTTTTTTTAATTTCCGTCATTGCTTATAGATTGAACAGTAAGGAAAGTGTTGTAGTCTTTATTGTCCGAGCACTTCGTTCCTAGTGTTCCATCCACATTTTTCCTTTTTGGTTCTTATACAAATGGTATTTTGCCGTCTTTCTCTATAGCCTACACATATTTTCCAAAGGATTTTGAACGTCTCGCACCATTTTACATCATTGGACACTTTTCTAGGCCAAAACATGTCTTCTTTTTTCCTTAGTCTTGCGTCTATTAGTAAGGGCAGTGCCACAACCGCACTCATGATATATTACAGTGTCATAAAATTTATTCCCACCCTCGTCACTAAATTACCCATCGGTACATTACCGCATATCTCAGAAACTTGTCACTTCTTGCAATAGAGGTTTAGCATTCTATATCTCGTTTCGGCCATTCAACGTAATACAAATTTCAGCAGCTCCTTCTGTAAGATTTGTATTTCACGAGTGGAACTGCTTTTCCATTCCTCTAGCTAACATACCTAGGAAAAGGCTATGTTGGCGTATCCTTAAACTGTAAAACCACAGGCGATTGAAGGTAAGTTACAATCGAGAATATCATGTGAAGAGAAATGAGAGCCGACGGAGTTTAAACAACTATTGTACGAATAGTTTATACAGTTTCCCCGAACATAGAGATAAGCGAGAAAGTGATTTACATCACTCGAAGTCTGTGCGCTGTTCACATCAGAACAAGACATGATCAATAATCAGAGTACTTACATTATATCCTGATACATCCTGCGCTTATTCTGTATTTTTCATTTTTCGGTAAAGTACACTGAAGAACAGAATTAGAGTATCCCTTTTTGGAAACCCCTTACTTGTCTCCCATTGCTACGTGTAAGTTTGAGATTACAAATTTAGACAGCATTGTTCGAGGAGCGCAGCTATCTGATGCTATACTTTGTATACTTTGGTTATACCGACAGTCGAGATCGCAGTAACTTTTGTTTATTATGACTTGTTTCGCCTTACGTTAAAGCCATCCTCAGAGTTTTTGAGCCCTGCAGGGGTAGGAACAGCAAAGTTACAGACAGTACTAATACATATGACGTTAAAAGAAAATAGAGAAATGCTGTAGCCCTACCCCTTTGGATAGCGCTGGCGGTTCCGCGGTTTATCATTGTGATACCAACACCGCATAGTGTCATTGATGGCTGTGGAGCGAAGGTTTAAACAATATGCAGTTCCCGTGCCGACTTCGGATTACGTCAGCAACACCCAATGGCAAACGTTTCACAAGAATTGAAACGTCGCTGCCGTATGAAGATTGCAAAGTATGTTCCCGTAGACCAAGTATGAGTACATAAGAATTTAAAACATTATAAAACATCAGGCAAGTAGTCATTTCTGTTAAAATAAAATAAACAAACTTAAAGAGCGATTGAAGAAGCAGTGTCATCTAGTGGCGCTTGTGTGAGTGACAAACACGTCGTTCTTATGAATGTTTTGTCGATAAACGAATAAACCAGAGAATAGTAATTATATTCAAATACAGATATTACATAAAGACATAATTGCAGATAAAATTACATTAAAAGATACAACCATTAATGAATATACGGCCGTTGAATGTTTATTAGACAGTGCCCTCTGGTAAGAATTCAAAATGACGCCGTTCTTTAGGCAACGTAAGGGCCAAGATGGCTGTTGTCACTTTCAGTACACACTTCTGTATTTTCATGGCGGCCATCTTGGCCTCGTTTTGAATTCTTACCAGAGGGCACTGCTAAGTAAATATACTTCGACGTGTATGTATATTGCAATGGTTAAATCTTGTAATGTAATTTTACGTGTTATGTCTTTCTCTAATGTCTGTATGCGCCTATAATTACTACTACCCGGTTTATTCGCTGATCGACATAATATTCACAACGATGTGTTTGCCATTCACAAAAATGCCACTAGATGACACTGCGTCTTCTCTCGTTCTGTGAGTTTGTTTGTATTGTTTTAATTTAAATGACTACTTGCCTGATGGTTTATAATGTTTTAAGTTCTTATGTACTCATACTTATTCTACGGTAGCTTACTTAGGAAATTTCATACGGCAGCGTTTGCTATTAGCTGTTGGTGAGGTAATCCATAGTCGGCGCAGGAACTGCGTACCATTTAACCCTTGGCTCCACGGCCGTGAGCCGCAGTGTGCGATACTGGTATCACGTGATAAACAAACCAAAGGGTCAACCAAGAGGATAAACGCTACAGCATTTTCTGTTTCTTTTAACACTGTATGTGTAGTGCTGTCTGTAAATTTGCTGTTCCCACTTTTGCAGGCCCAAAAAATCTAAGGATGTCTTTAACGTAAGCCGAAACCGGTAATAATAAACAAAAGTTATTGCCATGTGGCCTGTTGTTTTAACCGAAGTTTGAAATTAGGTTCAAAGATGAGTTCAACCTTCCTCTGCAACGATACAAAAGCATGCCGCCCTGCGATGTCAACTCCGCTTCTAACAGCAAGGTGTGGACAAATTGTTGATTTGTGATAAGTTCCTAAGGGACCAAACTGCTGAGGTCATCGGTCCCTAAGCTTACACACTACTTAATCTAACTTAAACTGACTTACGCTAAGGACAACAGACACACCCATGCTTGAGGGAGGACTCGAACCTCCGACGGGGGTAGCCACGCGAACCGTGACGAGGCCTCTCAGACCGCTCGGCTACCCCGTGCGGCCTAGTTGTGGACACTTGCGAAAAAAAGGCCAGAGCTCAGAGGTTCTTATGACATGTAAAGTGGCAAAGTTTTAAAGGCAGCCTTATTCCGTTGGAACCTGTGGCTGTACAGGTATGAACAGCCCATAGTGGTTCACCTTCATGGATTCTTTTAAAAAAAATTTGTGACTAAAGCCCTTTTGGCTTGACGTTTATTTTACACGTGACATGTAAGTACTGTCTCTGTCTTGTATTGTTAGTCAGTACTTACACTTTTTACATAAAAAATTTCTTTCCCCATGAATTTGTAATTATGTTGTAAGTCACTTTAAACGTTTAAATTCTGATAAAGGCACTTTTAGAAGTGTTGAAACCTGGTTAATTAGACTAAAGGTTGTGACCAAGGGCTCGTTTGTTTCAATTTTAACTTGTAAAGTTGGTTAATGATATCCCATTAGCATTAACTTTTACCATGATTCTGCCACTCGCCCCCGCGAGCGTGTCACACTATAGGAAGAAGGTCACACCCTGTCTTACCGACACTTCACCCTTTCTTGTGACTCCTGTGCAGTGGAGGTCAGAGTCGCGACTCGCAGTTTAAAATCACTGACAGAGGAAATCATTTCAGGTAAACTACCGCTCGGAGTCGACACGAAAAGACCTCAGGGAGTGGCGCAAAGGGCTTTCAATGAAACCACCCCTTTCCTCGGGACAGTGGTTCCTACATATTTCGCCATTTGGAACTACAGTTTTCAGTGCAGTGAGTAACAGGAGACGTTCTTGATAATTTTTCGTACTACTGGCATCTCCCAGGCTTTTAAACGCTTCTACAAAGACATCGTGAGCTACCAGCCACAATGAAAGTGATCTCACCCCTTTGGAATGCAGTGAGACAATTTTTGCTCTGGTGTACAAGATGGAGCCACTACGTACCGTTAAAAACATTTCGACGATATTTAAATGTAATGTGAGGCACTCACCCATTCCTTGCTGGCAATTGCTCCCATTTAATGAGCATTCTAAAACTTTGTCTTTGCAAAGACAATCTTTGAATTGGTGCTATGCGCCTGCTGGCACGCAACCACTTGATACACCTCTAGTTTCAGTTGCCTACCTGCAGGCGCGCTCTGTACACCACAGCAAAACTTGAGTTCTCGCAGCACTCGTGAAGAATAAGATCACGCTCAATGGGTTTGCTAGACCACGATGTTCTTAGATATCGGGTGGAGCTTTAGTGAGATGGCAGCAGTACGAAAATTTGTCAAGAACGCCTTCCTGAAGCCCATCACACTGCACACTGTAGTTTCCTACCGCCAATTGTGTGAGAATTGTCCCAAGCAAAGGCGTGATTTCATTCAAGCCCTTTATGCCACGGCCTGAGACCATTTCTTATCGTTTCTGAGCGGCAGCGTATCTGAAATGTTTTTCTCGTGATTTCAACTCTACATGTAGTGGTTCTGCCTCCATCAAAATGGTTCAAATGGCTCTAAGCACCATGGGACTTAACATCTGAGGTCATCAGTCCCCTAGAACTTACATCTACTTAAACCTAACTAACCTAAGGACATCTATGCCCAAGGCAGGATTCAAACCTGCGACCGAATCAGCAGCGCGGTTCTGGACTGCAGCGCCTAGAACCGCTCGGCCACAACGGCCGGCTGTCCTCCATCGCAGATGCGTCACAGGAACGAGTGAAATTCGGATAAGACGGGCGGCGTTGGGAAGAATCGTGGTGTGAGTTAGTGCTGAAGGCACATCATTAACCTACTTCACACGTCACATGACAATCTGAGTTCTGGTTTTATTTTTTCTCGTAACATAGCATCATTACTGTATATTCTTCAACTGAATTCACTCAGGAGCAATCAAGTTAGTACTGAATTCCCCAAAATAGTTAAAGACCTAAATACAGACATACTGTGTCTACAAGAGCCATAAAACAACCATGGCAAACTGACTTGCTTTCCGACAAATCTGATAACCATAACCGGTAGTCAGGACAGCGAGGCAGAAGTTTCCATATTAAATAAATATATAAATACTTTCAAATGAATCGAATGATGTAATGAAAACTTGGTAACAACTAGCTTCCATACCAAGGAGGCATACGTATAATTGCTTCACTGTATGCCCAATACAGTCATTCCACAGGGCCCTTAGCAAATTATATAAAGCTAATAGCCAAATATGCACAAGGTAAGAAGGTACTCGTGTGGTCGAACATAAGCGCCAGGTCCGCCCAGTGGAAGCCCAACAGAACAAACGACAGAGGACGCATGATAAACGTCATCATGCAGGAAACGCGACTACGCGTAGTTAATGTAGAAGGGAACATACCTACACAGAGTGTGCGTGACGAATCGAAAAGTAACAGACATAACACTCGTAAACAAAGATGCTAGAGAACGCATAACGGACTGAAAATTACAATACCACATTACTGTCAGTGACCACAACGCGATCACTTTCAGAGTAACAAGATAAAACAACACAACCAACACAGCACACACCCGACGTTTGCTACTCCACAAAGCTAACTGGGAGGGACGTAGAGTAATAGTACAAGGCCGAAACCCTGAAACCAATGACGGAAGCATTGACTCCAAGGCACACATGCTTACTCATTTCATCACAAAGACACAAAATACATTCATATAAAAAACACGAAACACACGCAAATACCATGGACAAATAGATTGACTCGACTAAAACAAGAAACCCAAAGAGCGAGACGACTGTACCAACGCTCAACAGCAGACAGAGATAGGCGAAGAAGACTCTAAGCATGTAGTCTCATAATAGACCAAAACAAAAACGAATTGTTCGAAACATGCAAACAACACTGGGTCAGACAAGTGGCATCGCAAATGCAAACATATTGTTGGGGGGGGGGGCGTACAAAATAACTACTGAAGAGTAAAGAGCTCACGAGTTCTGGAGACTCTAAGACACGACGACGGCGCGATGACAAAGCGATAGAGATAAACAGCACAATGCTTGTTGCACAAGCTCCTAGCTGATGACACCGTCAAAACTGGCGCACACACCAACAAGCAACACAGCGAGAGGGACTGAACACACGATCGATACAACACTGCCGCATTCACTTGTCCTTTTGCGCTAGGAGAGGAGCCGATAGCGATGTCAAAGCTCAAAAACAAGAAAGCGCCTGATTCATATGAGATTCGATCATAAGTATTAAGAGAGATACTACCAAACATCACCCCATTCCTTACAACTCTGCTAAACGACGCTCTACGGCTGGTTGGAGTGCCTAGAGCTTGTAAGGTCTCCAAGGCAGTCGTAATAAAGAAAGCAACTGACAGGGAGCCATCAGATACCAAGTCATGTAGGCCTACATCTCTTACAAATACACTTGCCAAGGTCCAGGAAAAACTCTTGTGCACGCGTTTACAGGCGCATAGAGCACTCCATGGCATGAATAAATACATTTCGGCTTCAGAGACGGAGAGTCGATTCAAGACGCCATGAACCAAGCCTTACAATTTGCCAACGACACTTGGGCTAAGTATGCAATGGTTATTATGATCGACCGTGAGGCTACCCTCAATAATCCCCGTTGAGCCACAATATTCAAGAGACTTAGACAGTTGGAAGTAGCCAAAACACTGTACAACGGTCTACTAGACTTCTTTAAAAACAGAGTAGTCAAATGGCAGTTGTTTCGGTTATTAGTGAATCTAGACATTTAGATGAAGAGCTATCATTGGCCTTCCGCATCTTGGTGGACTATTCCAGGACACTCACTATCATTCTCCCATTATTGTATTTCCTACCTTCTGTTTTCATTCTTCCTTAAAATACCGTTATGGTTTATATTTCGATTTTCCAAAATTTTGATAATTTCATAAATGTTTACTATCTTTCATTTCTCCTTCTTAAAGCAAGAATCTTGTTCATTTAAAAAAAAAAAAATTTCCCAGTTTACAATTTGTCTTCAAGTTATAATGTCATAGCCTCTTCTCTTTCTTGCTAAATTCCTGTCTTTTATTCATAAATCGTTAATTTCAAGAGCTTCGTTTCTTAATTACTTTTGAGTCTATAAGTATTTAAAGCTGCAATATTTTTACTCCTTATTACAAATAAGTAATAACAAATAAGTTTCACATTCTGTACATGTACAATTTCGTATTGTGAAAGTACGAGCTGTCTTCGTAACAAGATGGTAGCTCATTGTAAATGGTAGCAAATAAATAAATAATTATTTTCGCATGTGTCAAGACCTTTCTGTTTGAAGCGTCATGGAGCGAGTTGAAGACGCCTCGTCACGCCACGCTTTTGCATCAGTACAAAGAAATATTGTAGGCACCTTTCAATCAAATGTCAGTCTTATGCGTTGCAACGTGAGACAAGTATGGGGTTTCGAAAAAGTATTCCTTCAATTCTGTTACGCAGTATAGTTCAGATTAAATATTGAGGCAAGGGGATTATGCATACCACAACAGGGTGATTTGTCGAAGGTGATTACGAAGTGATTGACAAATGTTAATCGTTCATTAACATTAAAAAAAGTATAATAGACAATTTGTAAACCAAAGTATTCTGCAGGACTGCAATTCTGTGGCAGCCTGAACCTGATATTTAGTAGAGCAACATGAATTACTAGTTCACGTCGTACCTATTAGTACCAGTTCACATTTCGGTTATCCTTAGGCTTTTTTAATGTATAATACCACTTCAATAGTCAAAGCTAGTCATTGTCAGATAATTCATGTTTCATTACTAATTTACGCCAATTGTTGTTGTTGTGGTCTTCAGTCCTGAGACTGGTTTGATGCAGCTCTCCATGCTAGTCTATCCCGTGCAAGCTTCTTCATCTCCCAGTAACTACTGCAACCTACATCCTTCTGAATCTGCTTAGTGTATTCATCTCTCGGTCTCCCTCTACGATTTTTACCCTCCACGATGTCCTCCAATACTAAATTGTTGATCCCTTGATGCCTCAGAACATGTCCTACCAACCGATCCCTTCTTCTAGTCAAGTTGTGCCACAAACTTCTCTTCTACTCAATCCTATTCAATACCTCCTCATTAGTTATGTGATCTACCCATCTAATCTTCAGCATTATTCTGTAGCACCACATTTCAAAAGCTTCTATTCCCTTCTTGTCCAAACTATTTATCGTCTATGTTTCACTTCAATACAGGGCTACACTCCATATAAATACTTTCAGAAACGACTTCCCGACGCTTAATTCTATACTCGATTTTAACAAGTTTCTCTTCTTCAGAAACGCTTTTCTTGCCATTGCCAGTCTACATTTTATGTCCTCTCTACTTCGACCATCATCAGTTATTTTGCTCCCCAAATAGCAAAACTCCTTTACTACTTTAAGTGTCTCATTTCCTAATCTAATTCCCTCAGCATCACCCGATTTAATTCGACTACATTCCATTACCCTCGTTTTGCCTTTGTTGATGTTCATCTTATATCCTCCTTTCAATATATTGTCCACTCCGTTCAACTGCTCTTGCAAGTCCCTTGCTGTCTCTGACAGAATTACAATGTCATCGGCGAACCTCAAAGTTTTTATTTCTTCTCCATGGATTTTAATACCTACTCCAAATTTTTCTTTTGTTTCCTTCACTGCTTGCTCAATATACAGATTGAATAACATCGGAGAGAGGCTACAACCCTGTCTCACTCCCTTCCCAACCACTGCTTCCCATTCATGTACCTTGACTGTTATAACTGCCATCTGGTTTCTGTACAAATTGTAAATAGCCTTTCGCTCCCTGTATTTTACCTCTGCCACCTTCAGAATTATGCCAATTTCGTGAAAGTAAATCTTGCTACAGACTCCCGCCCGACAGGTGATAAAAGCATATAGAGGCAGTGGACTGAATATTTCTGTTGAGTGGTAACGGATGAGATAATAAACTGTTTTCATATCCATTGGCTCAAGAGGCTAATTCACTTCTACAAGACAGGCGAGTGTTGCGTCGATACTCGGGCATTTACTAGTCCACTCATTTCAATACATTTGCCCAACCGCGATTTACGTCAGAGGGAAAATAAAGAGAAAAAGAAAAGTGAAGGACCATTCAATATTCGTGACCATAAAAAGGCCCGCCCGGGCTGGCAGTCGGCGGCCCACGGCACGGCCGCGCACACAAAATACCCAAATCGCGACCATAAATTTCCCGCGCTTGCGGGGTCGCGATACGGCGCGATGGGGGCGCCCGGAAATCCCCTCGCGGGGCCAGCGCTATCGATAGATAACGTGAGAGATGTCGAGGCCGGCATGACAAGTGCGAGACATCGATCTACTGGCGGCGGGGATTCCCCGGAATATATGTCGACGTGTGTGGCGATGCGTCGCCCCGCCTCCCCCTCTCCCAGCCACTGCTACCTCAACCGCCGCCCAAGTCGGGCGTATTTCATTTCGCCGGAGATCGCAGTTGGAGGGGTCAGGGATGTGGGTGGGTGAAAGAACGTGGAAGGGGTGGTGGCAGGCACGTAGGTTTTTCCAAAGGGCGGGGCTTGTCCAGGCCGGCACCTGGCTCGGAGGGCCACCTCGGGCTGATTTGGGACGAGCGGCCGCCGTCCTTATGAAAGCAGCTGCTCGGACGGCGGAATGAAAGGCCGGCCAGGGCACAGCATCCTTCACAAGCATCTGCGCTGCGCCGCAGATACCAGCCGTGCCGAGATCTCGGCTAAGATATATGGGGCTGGTGCTCCATCCGGGATGCCGTAATCTCAGAATTTTCTTCCTGCCTTACTTGTAACAGTGACGTCTTTCGTAATCCTGCACAATATCTGAACCGGTAGTTACGGAACGGACTCAACAGAATTAAAACAGAAATGAACCTTTAATATGCACAGGATGAAACTGATTTGGATTGCAGTCACCTACATCTATATTTACACCCCACAAGATAAATGGAAATGTCGTGTGGCTAGGGCCTCCCGTCGGGTAGACCGTTCAAACGCAGAATATGTGGCAGTTAAGCCTATCAATCTTCCAGTATTTGACAATTAAAAAAATAGTCTCGTTTGTACGTCGTACAGGGTGCAAAGATTCCGTATGTAATATGTGTCCGCTATTTTATCTTAGTCGTGTAACTCATTTGTCAAAATTACGTCAATTCTACGACTATATGTCGTTGATCAGTATACTAAAGTACAAATTTGTGTTATATTCCGTTTTAGCCGATCCATCACTGAAGTGCAGACGCGACTGCCGTGAGCCACAGATTTGTAGAAATAATGAATACCAACAACCATAACTTTTAAAAATATATTAATTACGCTACCAGTTTCGACATTTATTAGTCATCCTTATGCCCTCATGCAAACTGAATGTGCATGTCTAACCCTAGGTACTTTAGGACAGGTACCTGGTCTCATGGATTTCTATTTGCACGATGTGTGCACTCTAACCATCTAACAGCGACTGTTTTGACAGGTTACTGGTATTCCTTATTTCTACAACGTTATATTACGTGTGTCGGAATTACACATGGTACACTGCAGAATCGACGGGGAAAGGAATATATGGAAAACACTGACGAGAAGAAGGGACAGGTTGATAGCACATGGGTTAAGGCACCAGGGAATAACCTCTGTGGTTCTAGAGGGTAAAAACCATAGAAGAAAGCACAGATTGGAATGCATCCAGCAAATAATTGAGGACGTAAATTTCAAGTGCTATTCTGATTTGGAAAGGTTGGCACTGGAGAGGAATTCATTTGAGGTTGAATTTACCTTAATTAAACTGCGTCCTAACTAAATCGTAAAATACGATCTTAATTAATACAGTCTATATATTACTTAATAATAACTTGACGTTGAAAGAGTAGTGACAACATTGAACAATACTCTGTTTGGTCGAGCTAATACCCCCTGCAGCTCCGAATGATTAGAAATTATGCGCAGGCAATAGACATCAATCGTCAACGGCCGACCCTCCACAAGTTTGTTGTACGAATAAGACTAATTTCGGAGTAATAACTTCTAATAAACCCTGTAAGCGAGTTGCAGGATTATGTGTCTATCCAGAAACAAGAAAAAAAGGTTACGTGGCTAGTGCGGTCAATAACGATTCGTGGAAGGAGAAATGTGTAAATTGTAACTTCGAGTTCAGTTGTAAGGTTTTTTTTTTTTTTAACTTAACAGTACAGGCAAGTAAAGATCGAGGTTTCACAAATTTGGTGCTACAGGAGGTTGCTGCAGACCAAAAGGGTAGACAGTGCATTACTGAGGGAGTATTTAATAGAACTGGAAAGGAAATGAATTTGTGGTTCAGCTTGACTGAAATAAAAATAAGGAATCCACAATTTTGTAATGGAGTCGTGTTTAGTAACTAAAAATTATAGTTTCTTGGGCAAAGTAAGGGGCTTGTAGATTGCAATAATTATGCAGACATAGGAGGGTTTGCACAGAATAGACTAAGTGCAGATCTGCATGAAACCACTACAAAAACGAGGTAACTTCACAAGTTGGTTCAGAATATACCTGGGTAAAAGTAAGCGGCATACGGAAAACGAAGTGACTTTCATTGTCTTTAAGAGTCTGTAGGGAATGATATATTTTGGGTGGGGCCGAGATTGTCGCAACACTCATGTAGGTGAGGGTAAAACGGAAGACGATATTGTCAGTACGTATGGTAGTCCAGGAATTTCATCCCCATGTTCGGTCAGTTATTAGTTTCAGTCAATTTTAGGCTTTCTTGTGGATTGTTAGTAGACGAGAATGCCAGGTTAGGTTTGCGAGTACTAGAAGGAGGCATTTTACTGTTTCTGTGGTATCACAGGCGTTGAAGTTGGCAACGGAATTGCTAGTTCCTACGCCGATAGCAGTCGTGTAGGATCTGGTGGACCTAGTGATGCGCGCCCACTGCCCCATGTCTTTAGCGGCTCTGGACTATGTGCGCCATCTGCCGCCACAGTGTAGGATGGTCAGCGGCAGACACACAGTCTACACACACTTGGAGCCTCTTCGTTACGTGATACTACGCAGGAGCCGCCTAGATACGTTCCAACATCGTCTTTTGTGCTTTAGTTCAGAGCGTCTCCTGCTTGTTGACACTGGCTTCGCTGTACGAAGACGTAGATAACAGTTTCAGTTAGCAAAGCTAAATGTTCTGAAAGGAGACACAACAGGAAGGAAGATTAGGGCTTAATTTCTCATTGAGAACGAGTCCATTAAAGCTCGGAAGGATTCAAGAATGGGGAAGGGAATCACCGGTGCCCTTTCCAAGGAACAATCTCGGCGTTTGTCTGGAGCGATTTATCAAAATCACGGGAAACCTACATCAGGATGGTCGGGAGGCGAACGTCTTTCTCCTGAAAGCTAGTGCACCGTGCTGACCACGCGCGACTCCCTCTGTTGTTAATGTAGAGGTTTCGAGAACTGAGAGTTTTGGATAGCTTTTAGCATGATCATTACCTATTTTGATGTAGGGGTGCCACTGTTCACACCAAGAGGTGAGAGATGTGTCGAGGGTAGCTTTAGTTAAAGCAGGTATTAATCTCTGCCGAAATGGACCGGAGCGGTGTCCCAGCACCTCACAGGAAATTTTTTTATTTATTGAACTTACCGGAACAAGTTTAAAATAGAACACATGTGTTCAACGCAACGTAACTATAATTTGCCTCTGAGACTGCACCACTGAATGTGTCAGTGAGTGAGCACCGTGGTGCGATAGGCAGGGGCACGTGTACAGTGTACCCAAGATAAGTTGCGCTTCGTTCCGAAGTTGTGATCGGTTCATATCGCCTTGTGTTTACGATTTCATGCAACTTTAGTGATCTAGAATCTTGGCGACGTCTCCTGTTTTGTTTTTGCTGTCTGTTCAGGAAGAAGGAATTGTATGTGAACCCTGATGGGCCGCGAATGTCTTCATCGTCAGTCAAAGCTAAATGCTTTATTGATTAATGCTTGACACACGTTCACCTAGCAGCTACAGTACTGATGTTTGAAAGGTTGCGGCTGGCAGAAGTTGAAACCATTTCGGAGTCTACCGACTTCGTCCGATATGCTGGAAGTAAAGTGTCACTGCCACAGAGAGACACGGTAGCATCTGTTGTTTGTATTAAATCTTGGGGCTTTATTGTTCTGACTATAAGAAACTGTAGAACAGATTTCATATAAAAAAAAAGATTTGTCATAATAAATCTTATCAAAATTTTTCAAAAACCAAAATACGATGTATATGGGTGGCGTGAGAGGAGGGGAGGGAGAGGAGAGAGGGAAGGAGGGAGGGAGAGGTGTCGTTTGGTTGAAGAGGTGTGTTCTACATCTACATCTCATCTACATCCTTACTCCGCAAGCCACCTGACGGTGTGTGGCGGAGGGTACTTTGACTACCTCTATCGGTTCTCCCTTCTATTCCAATCTCGTATTGTTCGTGGAAAGACTGACTTTATCCTCATGGTCTCTTCGCGAGATATACATAGGAGGGAGCAATATACTGCTTGACTCCTCGGTGAAGGTATGCTCTCGAAACTTCAACAAAAGCCCGTACCGAGCTACTGAGCGTCTCTCTTGCAGAGTCTTCCACTGGGGTTTATCTGTCATCTCCGCAATGCTTTCGCCATTACTAAATGACCATGTAACGAAGCGCGCTGCTCTCCGTTGGATCTTCTCTATCTCTTCTATCAACCCTATCTGGCACGGATCCCACACCGATGAACAGTATTTAAGCAGTGGGCGAACAAGTGTACTGTAACCTACTTCCTTTGTTTTCGGATTGCATATCCTTATGATTCTTGCAATGAATCTCAGTCTGGCATCTGCTTTACCGACGATCAATTTTATATGGTCATTCCATTTTAAATCACTCCTAATGCATACTTCCAGATAATTTATGGAATTAACTGCTTCCAGTTGCTGACCTGCTATATTGTAGCTAGATGAAAAAGGATCTTTCTTTCTTTGTATTCTCAGCACATTACACTAGTCTACATTGAAATTCAATTGCCATTCCCTGCACCATGCGTTAATTCGTTGCAGATCCTCCTGAATTTCAGTAGAATTTTCCATTGTTCCAACCTCTCGATATACTACAGCATCATCCACAAAGAGCATCAGTGAACTTCCGATGTTATCCACAAGGTCATTTATGTATATTGTAAATAGCAACGGTCCTATGACACTCCCCTGCGGCACACCTGAAATCACTCTTACTTCGGAAGACTTCTCTCCATTGAGAATGACATGCTGCGTTCTGTTATCTAGGAACCATTCAATCCAATCACACAGTTGGTCTGATAGTCCATACGCTCTTACTTTGTTCATTAAACGACTGTGGGGAACTGTATCAAACGGCTTGCGGAAGTCAAGAAACACGGCATCTACCTGGGAACCCGTGTCTATGGCCCTCTGAGTCTCGTGGACGAATAGCGCGAGCTGGGTTTCACACGATCGTCTTTTTCGAAACCCATGCTGATTCCTACAGAGTAGATTTCTAGTCTCCAGAAAAGTCATTATACTCGAACACAATACGTCTTCCAAAATTCTACAACTGATCGACTTTAGAGATATAGGTCTATAGTTCTGCACATCTGTTCGACGTCCCCTCTTGAAAACGGGGATGACCTGTGCCCTGTTCCTATTCTTTGGAACGCTACGCTCTTCTAGAGACTTACGGTACACCGCTGCAAGAACGGGGGCAAGTTCCTTCGCGTACTCTGTGTAAAATCGAACTGGTATCCCATCAGGTCCAGCGGCCTTTCCTCTTTTGAGCGATTTTAATTGTTTTTCTATCCCTCTGTCATCTACTTCGATATCTACCATTTTGTCATCTGTGCGACATTCTAGCGAAGGAACTACAGTGCAGTATTTCTCCGTGAAACAGCTTTGGATAAAGACATTTAGTATTTATTGCACCTAAGGTTTCAGAAATTAAGTACTGGATTAGTCATCGATGCGGTTACACAACGAATGAGAAGAATCACGTGTGCGTCTTAACTGGTTTGCTCCCGGAGGTTACACATTCGAGCGCCTCTTGAATACAACGCGAAAGCAAGGCCCTGCCACTTAAGTGTCGCCTCTTAATGGCCGTGCCGGCCGCTCAGTTGAGTCTGCGCCAGACACAGACTCGCCATTAATTATCGCGGCGACAGCACAGCCTGACGGACAGAGCAGCGATTCTGCTGACAGACGTTTAAATTCGCTGCGCGCGGGCAGAGAGCACCGCCGGGGAGCGCGGAACTCGCGTCCTCTCCCTCCCCCGTCTCTCTCGCCACCACCACTTCCACCCGGGTCACACGTGCCATCCGTCGAGCCGGAGCACTCAATCAATCATTCATTGCCGGCGCGCTCGCGGGTGG
Organism: Schistocerca americana; assembly: GCF_021461395.2. NCBI lineage: Eukaryota > Metazoa > Arthropoda > Insecta > Orthoptera > Acrididae > Schistocerca > Schistocerca americana. The sequence goes on along the minus strand of NC_060124.1, from coordinate 245,654,644 downwards.
GCTAGTTTAATGAACAACTTTATCCTGATAAATGGACCACTGTGCCCGCGCCGAACGGACGGCCACTCCACCGCGCGCTGCCTACTGCGCATGCGCCGCTGTCTCCACGCCCACCCTCAGCGAGTACACTCGCCGTGGAGAGCGCAACTGCTGCGATGAAAGTCCGCCTGCCATGTCGGATGTTTACGGGCGTGAGGCAACACTCCGTTCTCCTATCTGTAATGAAGAATATCCAAATATACAAATGTAGACATTGATCAGAGTTTTGCGAAACGAGACACTGATTCATTACTTACTTTACATGTGGCAAGGGCCTTATCGTCCATACGCCTGCTTATGAGCCTCTTCCACTTCTGCCTGTCAAACGCGCCGTTTGTCCAGTTGTTGTTGCTGTTCATCCTAGTTGTGTCCTCCCGAATGTTATCCCGCCATCTGATTCTGGGTCTCCATCTTCCTCTCGTTCCGTCTATTGTTCTGCTGAATGCCATTCTAGGTAGTCTATTCTCTGTCATTCTTGCTGTATGGCCTGCCCAATTCAACCTTCTCCTCTTGAGCACTTCGACGATGTTACGGTGTTTGTACAGCCCTCTTAATTCTTCATTTCTTCTTATTCTCCATTCCGTGTTATTTTCGTCGTATACAGGTCCAAAAATTTTCCTTATTACTTTTCTTTCGAATATTAACAGTTTTTCTTCATCTTTCTTTCTAAATATTAATGTTTCACATCCATATGACATCACAGGTATAATGGTCGATTGATATAAGCGGATTTTGAAGTTACTGCTAAGTCATCTTTTTCTTAGAATTTTGATGAAACTAAAAACTGTCTTGTTTGCTTTTGATAAACGGGCATCTATTTCTATATCTGTTCTGTAGTTATTACTTAAAATACTTCCTAGGTACTTGAAGTGGTCAACAGTCTTGAAACTGAATCCATCTGCAGTCAGAGGTGCATCTTTTCTGGTTTTCCTACTTATGGGCAGGTATTCTGTCTTTCCTTCATTAACAAGTGAGCCTGTTTTGTCAGCAATTTTGTGGTAATTTTGCATCATTCTGATTAATTCTCTTTCGGAACTACTTATTAGTGATACATCATGTGCATAGGCAAGTCTTGTAATGTTCACATCCTGTAGGTGGATCCTTTGTGGACTGGTTTTAGAAAATTCTATATCGATCTTCTCTAAGACAAGGTTAAATAAAACAGGCGAAATGGCATCCCCTTGTCTCAGTCCAGTGTGCACGTTACTGTACTGATTCGTACTACGTTAATATCAGGGCAAGGATTTTTATGGCCTAAGAATCACCAAAATATGTACAAAAGCTGTTTTTTAGTGATCAAAGAACATACAAAAGTATGCACACTAACATAAAAATACAATCCCACAATAATAAAATGATGTACAATTTCTGTTGTAAAATAAATAAGTCAGTTTATGGAAATGAACGATGTATTTAAGAATAAAATGGACATTAGGAGCGAGCTAAACTCTGCAAATTGATGCTTTTTATTAACACTATCATAACGTAGTTAAATCATGAGTTCTTTTATTTTTTATTTATTTATTTTACATCCTCATCTTTACTTCCACTTATGAGCTACGAGTTACAGTTTACGATGAATACCTAGTGCCAATTATCAGGACTAAAGATATTTCCTATTCTCAGCCAACAGAGACTTGTACTTCAGAAAACTGACACAAGATAGATATTTAGATATTCAACGATCACAGGCCCCGCAGACTACGCGCTGCTTCCACAAACTGACTCCATTCCTTCCTATTTTGTGCCCGTTTCCTCCAGGTGTCTTCAATTCCCAGGGCTGCTAGGTCCTTCGCCAGGTCGTCCATCCAGCGCTGCCTTGGTCATCCAGTGGGGCGTTTGGTGTCTGGTTTCCCCGCTAGTGCCATCTTCGCCTGTCTTCCATCTGGCATACGGGCTACATGGCCCACCCATTGTATTCTTTTGCTCTTTATCTTCTGTAGGATTGTTGGTTGTCGCATCAGAAGGTAGATTTCCTCGTTTCCCCTCCTCCTCCATTTTCGTTATCTAAAACTGGTCCCCATATCTTCCTCATTACCCTTCTTTCAAATATTAATAGTTTTTCCCTTTCTCGCCCCAGGGAAGGACGGAATAACATCAGAATTAATCACGGAGGGAGGTGAGAGCTTACACTTAGAGATATATAAACTGATCCAGTTCATATGAGAGAAGGAGACACTGCCAGAAGAATGGAAATTGGCTATAATATGCCCAATATACAAGAAGGGAAGCAAAATGGAATGTAACGTGCTGTCCATCATTATCCTCAGAAAATTGCAACCATTCATAGAGAACAACATACAGGAGTACCAAGCCGGCTTTCGACCAAACCGATCGACAGTAGATCACATTTTCACACTAAGACAATTGTTTGAAAGACATTGGGAATATGATAAAGGTATCTACAGCCTGCTCGTCGATTTTCAACGTGCATATGACAGCATCCACAGGAACAGCCTAAACAATGTAATGCGGGACTTCAGAATCCCTGAGAAGCTAGTGAGAATGGTGCAAGCTCGTACGGAAGGGTCAAAGGCAGCAGTACGTTTTCGAGGAGCCACATCAGAAACATTCGAGACTGAGACAGGCCTCAGACAAGGGGATGCTCTCTCATGTGTTCTGTTCAATGTCATCTTAGAGAAAGTATAAAAGAGTGTCGGCAATAGGAGTGGGCTGGAAGAGAGATGGACGATAACTTCAATTGTCCCGCATATGCAGATGACATATTACTATTAAGTGAATCAAAGCACGAGTTGAAAGAAATGTACCCGAAAATTGACAAGTATGCACAGAAGGTAGGGCTCAAAGTGAATAGAGACAAACACAGTTAATGCAATTAGGAAGGAGACCAGAGCAGGAAGAATTTCTTGAGATATATGGGAAGAGGTTCAAGAGAGTAGACCAGTTCAGATAGTTACGATTTTTGTTTACCACGGACAACATAAAAATGCACATCAAGGAAAGAATAGCAGTGGGAATGAAATGCATGCATTCCCTGACAGAGGAGCTTGGCTCTAAATCGATCTCAGTGAGCACTAAGATGAAAATCTACAATACAGTGATATGCCCAGCAGTAATGTACGGTTCGGAAACATGGAGCATGACTAAGCGAGAAAGAAACTGACACAAGAGGAACTTAATTAAAATGCGCAGTTTCAGATGAATTTGAGTCTAAATAAGCAAGAGAAAACCTTTCACCTGACAGAATTGTTGAAATGGAACACAGTGTATGATGCCCTTAATTTTTTCCCACTTTACCACAAACAGCTTCTAATTTAATCACAATGTCTTTCACTTGTTCTAAATGATTCAGCTGTGGCACTTTTGATTGTTCTAAAGCAGTTACAGCAGCTTGAGTAAATCCGAAATTTGAATTTGTGTAGGAAAGTCTGCCGAGAATTTCAGTATTAGACATCAGTTTTTGGGTTAGTCAAGCCCTTTCACTTATTGTCCTCCAGAATTTGTTTTATTTTCTGTTACAATGGCTTTTCTTTCGTTACAATGTTTACCTTCTGTCACACCTCTAGTTCCATGGAGACTAATCCCGAATGTCTCACCATGTCCTTTCATCCATTTCCTTCTTCAGTTCAGTAATTTCTACTCCTTTCCTCTCTTATTCTGTTTCAAACTTCTTCATTTATTATCAGTTGACAGAATTTTGATCGTCCTAAAGTAATACCACATCGCAAAAGCAGGGATTCTGATCCCTTGTGGGAGAAAGAAGACATCATATATAAAACAGAATGTCAAGGTTTTGGATCATTTTCATCACGCAAAATTTGAAGGTATTAGGGCGTAAAGAAAGCATTTTACTCAAACAGTGACCAAAATGAAATATTTATTTCCTTACACAGAATAGAAAAACAAATCTTGAAAATTCACATGCCTGCAGCACATAAGCACTTTTTAGCGATAGAATTACAGAGCACTTATTCCCCCCTGATAACGGTGGCTGTGGATCGAGGAGTGTATACGACGAGAACCCGAAGGGTTGAGGAACCGTCCTGATGTATGAGCGCTTTGCTGCTGCCACTGACTGAAGAGGATTGATCACAGATCTGTGTCTCAGTGGCCTCTAGTATTTGTGGTCGCTTAGCCGCTGCTCACAATTGAGGGAGATCGGTTACAGGTAGATTCAGTAAGCATTAGTGTGTCTCAGTGGCCTCTCGTATTTGAGGTCGCTTAGCCACTCCCCTCAATTGAGAAGGGTGAGTCACAGATTCAGTAAGCATGAGTGTGTCTCAGTGGCCTCTGAGATATATGGGCGCTTACCCGCTCTCCAATTGGTGGGGATCGGTCAGAGGTACAATCAGTCAGCACGACTGTGTCTCAATGACCTCTGAAATTTATGGGCGCTTATCCGCTGCCCACAGTTGAAGCGATCAATCACAGGTACATTCAGTGAGCACTCTCTCTCAATAGCCTCTCAGATGAGATACACATATCTGACATCAGATGATCTGGTGGGTCCGCACATTCACCCTTAGAAACAGGAATTTTCTCTCAAAACAATTCTAGCACAAGTTGGGAAACATGGATGGGTGCATCTTGCTCAGTGCAATGATCAGCTGTCAGATGCTCCGAGCCGGCTGTCGGATGCATTAATTGGACAGTACGTTTGCATGTATGCAGAGACTGCAAACTGTGCTCCCCAGTTGAGAAATTATTCACGACATGTAGCGCCAAATTTTTCGTAGTGGCTTTAGGATTTATTATCATTCGGTCTAGTCTGTGGCACTGACTACATACCTCTTCTGTTATAGTGATGGCTCGTCCACGGTCATGCATGCTCCATAATAACAAAAATGGTTCAAATGGCTGTGAGCACTATGGGACTTAACATCTGAGGTCATCAGTCCCCTAGAACTTAGAACTACTTAAACCTAACTAACATAAGGACATCACACACATCCATGCACGAGGCAGTATTCGAACCTGGGACCGTAGCAGTCGCGCGGTTCCAGACTGAAGCGCCTAGAACCGTTCGGCCCCGCGGCCGGCTTCCTAATAACAGCACCACCTGTCTACAGTAGGCTTTGTCAGGCAACCACAGATTAAGGCCATGAAGTTTATCATCGGATGGAACAATTAAAGAGTAATCAACAACGATAAATAAAATGAATGAAAATTCAGTAGGAAGAAAATAATGAAGAATGTAGTCTACACAGAGGAGAATTTGAGTTGAATGCTGTATATTGTTTATGTAGACCAGAAAAAGAAACATGATAGGTTTCGATAATTCCACATCAAAGGTAAGAAATTAAGAATGTAGCTAAGTGAAATTTATATTGAGTGAGTAGGAAATGCAATTTGACACATTACTCAGTTCGGTCAACTGCCTTAAAAGCAGAAACAAAATCAAACTTAATGTCAAAGTTGAGTGTGAGACAGAACTATTACTCAAGCGAATTTAGTTTTCTAGTTGTGAAACTATATCACACTCAAATGCAGTGTGAAAGTATCTAAATCACCACATACTACTCAAAATTCTATCAACCATAAAATTTCTAAATGATGAAATGTTCTGGCTAGGTTGCCACCCATAGACTATGTTTAAATGTTGCCGGAAGTTACCCAGACTCATCACCAAACTGGGCCTACGAAAAGACTGAAAAAGACCGCAAGGGGCAACAGCGACGAAAATTTAAAGTATCCAACAACCAAGCCAAACTTCTGTTTTTCACAATTTCTTACGAATCTATGTTTCGATGCGTGTTATTACTTCCTGTGGCCATCATTGGCCATCATATAGAAGATATGCAGATGAAAATTGCTCTTCCACTGCTTTGTTTGGCTAACAGTGTAATCAGTAATTAAATTCAATCGTTTTTTATAGAAATGATCCTTGGAAACGACCACTGGCTAGAACAGTCAGCCATACATGGATGTTGGAAGAAGGAGGTATTAGGGAGACTTCTTGTTTTGTGTCGACCGACTGCGGAGAACATGTATTGGAAAGAGTACACAACTTTCTCTCGGCTGATTACAATATGTACAGCACGACAATCTTTGCCTGCCTTCTCTCGGAGTAGAACAATCTCATCTCCAGAGGACATAAGGCTGGATGTACTCACGACTGTTTAATTTTAAACTGTACCGAGCCAAACATAGGACTTTTCGAGGATTACCCCTGATAATTGAGTTACACAGCTGTGATACCCATTACAGATAACGTCGTTGTGGTGTGGTAGCCTGAGATGATAGTGTTGTGTACCCAGTAACAACACATACCACCACACCTGGTGCTCGGGCTGTATGACGACAGCATTCTCGTCTAAGACACCACACACTGATAAATCCAGCGTGATGCTGAGGTCAGGTCCTGGAATTTTCAGAAATGACGATGTGGTGTCATGCCTGTGTCCGGTGGTGTAGCTGCAGTTGGGCGCACAACCATTGCCGATCCATTCTCTGCTTCTGCATCAACGGAAGCCACAATCAAGGTATTGTGACCAGGCGAAACTACTTTCGTCTTGCCACTTCTGTGGGTTGTTTCTTTGGTCTGGAAGAAGGATAATCCAACTAGAACACATGAAATATTAGTTATCATCATTATATTAATGAATAAAATATTAATTTAACTTTGACAAAGTTCATTGGCACAAGGATTCTAGGTAATTTACAACTGTCATATAGTAGCAGATCATCAGTCGATGTCCCCATTAACAAACTGTTCTCTTGAGGTACATTTTTCGACATTAACATCTGAAACCTTCACCACTCGTTGGTCATAGGCGGTAATGATGGCTGCTGTAGCTGAGGTCTACAACTGGGCAGAGTGCTCGCGTGATCAGCACTATATTCACCCCAGTGTGAGAGCGCTGCAGTGCTGGGGCGGTGTCGCGGTATCCTGGAGCGCCTCCCATACGTCGTTGCTGATTGGAGAGAGTCCTCACTAATGTCTGTGGTATCGATTCGCATTGCAATCTCTGGAGGGTAACACTATGGCGGTAGTCCGCACTCTCCGCAGACTTTGTCAAACTCTCCCCGTAGATAATTTTCTCGTTGCAGCGAACGCCATCGGTGACTCAGAACACTGACGCGGCTGTACGATCCTGAACGGCTGAGAGGACAATATGAGTCTACTTTGGCGCCACCTGCATGCGGGGGTTGAGATCCTGTATGGTGCTCAGTATGGCCGCCAGGGACTCATCCATTCCCTCTACAAGGTGTAACAAAAATGTACAGCACAAATTGTAGGACACATTCCTCAAATGTAAACGACGAAATTATGTCAAATTAACGTGGGTCCGAAAAAGCTTTTTTTCCATGTTACAGATCATTTTGTCCAATTCGTTAATCATGGGAGACGTACATGAAAACAACGCAACAGCATACCACATGCAATTCTTTCTCACAGGAGATATTCAATATGCTCTCCGTGGACATTGATATGTGCATCAACTCGCCATCATAGTGAATCCCGAATCCGCTGATGTATCCGAGGAGTATTAGGTATGACTTCGCAGCCTTCCATAATACAGGCATAGAAACACTGTATATCTTGTTCTAGGGTTACATACGGCTTTCAAATGCCCCCACAAAGAAAACTCCAGTGGGTTCAGGTTCGCGGAGTGTGGAGGCCATGTAATCGGTTCATCTCTACCTCTTCATCTGTCACCAAGCCTGTTATTTACACCATTGGCCATTAAAATTGCTACACCACGAAGATGACATGCTACAGACGCCAAATTTAACCGACAGGAAGAAGATGTTGTGATATGCAAATGACTAGCTTTTCAGAGAATTCACACAAGATTCAAAAAATGGTTCAAATGGCTCTGAGCACTATGGGACTCAACTGCTGAGGTCATTAGTCCCCTAGAACTTAGAACTAGTTAAACCTAACTAACCTAAGGACATCACAAACATCCATGCCCCAGGCAGGATTCGAACCTGCGACCGTAGCGGTCTTGCGGTTCCAGACTGCAGCGTCTTTAACCGCACGGTCACTTCGGCCGGCCCACACAAGATTGGCGCCGTGGCGACACCTACAACACAAACAACAGTGTACCGGCGTTGCCTGGTGAAACGCTGTTGTGATGCCTCGTGTAAGGAGGAGAAATGCGTACCATCACGTTTCCGGGTTCGATAAAAGTCTGATTGTAGCCCATCGCGATTGCGGTTTATCGTATCACGACATTGCTGCTCGCGTTGGTCGAGATCCAATGACTGTTAGCAGAATATGGAATCGGTGGGTTCTGGAGGGTAATACGGAACGCCGTGCTGGATCCCAACGGCTTCGTATCACAAGCAGTCGAGATGACAGGCATCTTATCCGCATGGCTGTAGCGGGTCGTGCAGCCACGTCTCGATCCCTGAGTCAGATGGGGATGTTTGCAAGACAACAACCATCTGCACGAACAGTTCGACGACGTCTGCAGCAGCATGGACTATCAGCTCGGGGACCATGGCTGCGGTTACCCTTGACGCTGCATCACAGACAGGAGCGCTGCGATGGTGTGCTCAACGACGAACCTCGGTGCACGAATGGCAAAACGTCATTTTTTCGGATGAATCCAGGTTCTGTTTACAGAATCACGTGGTCGCATCCGTGTTTGGCGACATCGCGGTGAACGCACATTGGAAGCGTGTATTGGTATCGCCTTAATGGCGTATCACCCGGCGTGATGGTATGGGGTGCCATTGTTTACACGTCTCGGTCACCTCTTGTTCGCATTGAGGGCACTTTGAACAGTGGACGTTACATTTTAGATGTGTTACGACCCGTGGCTCTACCCTTCATTAGACCCCTGCAAAACCCTACATTTCATCAGGACAATGCACGACCGCATGTTGCAGGTACTGTACGGGCATTTCTGGATACTGAAAATGTTCGACTGTTGCCCTGGCCAGCACATACTCCAGATCTCTCACCAATTGAAAACGTCTGGTCAATGGTAGCCGAGCAACTGGGTAGTCACAATACGCCAGTCACTACTCTTGATGAACTGTGGTATCGTGTTGAAGCTGCATGGGCAGCTGTACCTGTACACGCCGTCCAATCACTGTTTGACTCAATACCCAGGCGTATCAAGGCCGTTATTACAGCCAGAGATGGTTGTTGTGGGTATTGATTTCCCAGGCTCTATGCACCCAAAATGCGTAAAAATGTAATCACATGTCAGTTATAGTATAATATATTTGTCCAATGAATACCCGTTTATCGTCTGCATTTCTTCTTGGTGTAGCAATTTTAATGGCCAGTATTATAGAAGCCAATGCACGTTAACACCAAAATGAGGAGGTGCTCCATCTAGCGTGAAGCACTTAGTTTGTGGCACAGTTAAAGGCGCATCTGCTAACGGATCATCTAGACTATTCTCTGCGAAATTATGATAACTCTGTCCGTTGAGCCTGGGTTGAAGAAATTTATGCCCTGCCAAACAATCAGTAACAAAGCCAGCCCAAAAAGTGACAAAAAATCTTTGCAGATGACTTGGTTCAACAGATGCATGAGGATTGACGTCTTTTCATGCATCCCTATTGTGAAAATTTACAATCTGATCTGGCTGAAACGATGTCCCACCTGTGAAGAGCTTCGTTGCTCTAGAATCAGGTTTGACACTTTGTTGAATAAATCATTCTCTGAAGAGCACCCATGCAGGAAAATCAGCTGCTGATAGAGCCTGCAAGCGCTGTAAATGTTACGGATACAGCTAGTGCTCGTGTAACACTCGCCAGACAGTCATCTGGCCAACATCCAGTGTTGCTGCTACGTGTGTTGTACTGACACTAGGGTCATCGTCAACTGCATGGAGGATTGACGCCTCCCGCTGCGGCGTCCTCGTCTTTCTAGGCCCCTCCCGGTTGCGAGTACCAGCCTTAAATGCTTTACGTTCCATAAGACGCCGATCACGGCTTCAAACGTTTTGCCGACGGTCACCTTCGTCCTGGAAATCTCTCCTGGTACCAACGTTGAGTGCGGGCGCCACAGCCGTCAGTTAATCCATACATCAAATGAGGTTCTGCTATCTCTGCAATCGTGTACACTGCCATTGTGCGAGGCAAGTCCGTGATTAAATCTTTGCAGTAATTAACCAGTCTGCTTGCAACGGCCGCATTGATTGCTGGGACAGATGGTGCTACCGTAAACAAGAAACAACGAACGTCGCATGGTAACAGGGACATATAAAACAAAACACTAGCGGTGCGCAACGAAAGCAGACTTCATCAAGAGAGCATCTTCCCCATGATTCTAACTTTCTATTGTTGTGTTTCTTATGATTAATGTGTTGGACGAAAGAAGTTGTTACATGAAACAAAACGTTTCTAAACCCATATTCCTTTAACATTATTTGTTCAACTACGTGTGAGGAATGTGTCCTGCAACTCGTGCCGTACGTTTTTATTGCACCCTATATAAATAACGTATATGTGGTCCTGACAAACACAAGCAGCAATGTCGAGGAACTATTGACAACAATCTTGATATTGATAAGCCACTGTCCTGCCAAATACTTGCAGGTAGGTGTTCCTCCTCCTCAAAACCGACATAACTCGATATTCGCAAGAACTAACAGTATACAAACGAGATTTCAGAATGAGACGCCCGCTGTTCAATGTTTTCATACATGCAGAATGTAGGTGGCGATACTCCTGTCGTCTTTTGCGAATGTGCTGAAACTCCAATCATATGCATATAGAAGTACATGGAACATATCATGCTACAATGATGACTGTGGCATTGCGCATTCATAGAATTTTCAATTTTAATGGCCAGTGGTATAAATTTCAATTAAAGAAAGTTAAAGCTGTAGTAGTGTTACTATCTGGGGAAAAAACGGTGCTTTGCCATACTAGGCCCTTGCTTTTAATTTACTACCTTTTTTGCTGAATAAAGTCATAGGAAGTTGGGGGTAAAGATACGCAGGAAACCATCAGAGAATAACGCAAGCACGCTTGACTGTGCGTGTGAGACCAGGGCAACATTGCACAGTGGAAGTGTCCAACATACGTGTGATCTACGAGGACATGAAGTGTGGAGAGTTCCTTTAGAAAGAGACAGGCAAGCTAAATATCACTCTCAGATGTTTTCGCGTGGGAAAGAAAGGATTAAACAAAAACAATTATCTGAGCTGGCCAGTCGTAAGGAAATGCTGAGACTGAATCCTGGAGAGAGGCGGGGGGGGGGATGGGATTGTACTGCTAACTACGGGACGCTCTGTTATTATGCTGGATATGACGAACTTCAGTGCCAACTTGTTGGAGGTGGCTCAAAAGTGTAGATCTGGGTATAAGAAATGGCCGTAACTCAGTCATTGTCAGCAGACATCTGGCCCCTTTCCACCTCGTGGGCCAGCCGGTGTGGCCGAGCGGTTCTAGGCGCTTCAGCCTGGAGCCGCGCGGCCGCTACGGTCGCAGGTTCGAATCCTGCCTCGGGCATGGGTGTGTGTGATGTCCTTAGGTTAGTTAGGTTTAAGAAGTTCTACGTTCTACGGGACTTATGACCACAGCAGTTGAGTCTCATAGTGCTCAGAGCCATTTGAACCATCTTGTGGTCACAGAAATGGTGCGGTAGCCAGTAACGAGGTGCTGGAGTGGTGAGGGGCTGGATTATCTAATAAACACATAGTACTTTAAAACAAATTTATTAGGGATAAAATTTACTAGATAGTTAACAGGATCTTGATTATACTTTTTAACTGATCTCGTCTACAATGAACTTAAACAAATAAGCATAGCAGAAGAAAACTCAATCGCAACTTCTCACTTAAAACGTGAAACGCTCAAACTTTAAACTCCAGAAAATTAGTGTGACTACAAGCCGAAGAGTTCTTACAGTGACAAAATTTACTTGGAACCAAAGTCAAATTGCAAAACAGTAATTAAGTTAAAAACCAGTTAAAACCTTACTCAGCATTCTATTAAATGAACTGCTTTCTGTGCACCTAAAAATTTATATTTTGTACATCAGTGAGGCTGTACGTTGTCTCAAGAACCACAGTAACAAGACTCAGGCATCACGCCTAGAACCAGGGTGTAAGCAGGCTGTTTAGGTTTATATGTTGGTAACGTCACGTAGCGGTCTATATGAAAATCACTGACTGTGCTATGTGCAGTATGTGGCTGGTTGGCATTGTTGGATTATTCGCTATCGTAGTGTTGGGCAGTTGGATGTGAACAGAGCGTAGCGTTGCGCAGTTGGAGGTGAGCCACCAGCAGTGGCGGATGTGGGGAGAGAGAAGCCAGAGTTTTGAGATGTTAATATGAGTGGACGATCTGAACGTGTGTCCGGCAGAAAAAGGAAATTTGTCAAACTGGATGTCATAAATTATGCATATATATATGACTTTTGAACACTATTAAGGTAAATACATTGTTTGTTCTCTATCAAAATCTTTCATTTGCTAACTATGCCTATTACTAGTTACTGCCTACAGTAGTTAGAATCTTTTATTTAGCTGGCAGTATTGGTCATCGTTGTATTACAGTAGTTCGAGTAACGAATATTTTTGTGAGATAAGTGATTCGTGAGAGCTATATGTTATTGTTAGTCAGAGCCATTCTTTTGTAGGGATTATTGAAAGTCAGATTGCGTTGCTCCAAATATATTGCGTGTCAGTTTAGTGTTGATCAGAATAAGTAAAGAGAGAAATGTCGGAGTACGTTCAGTTTTGCTCAGCTGTTTGAAAATCAAGTAACGTAAGAAGTTTACCAGCACAGTAATTCATAATTTTTCTAAGGGGACGTTTCAAGGGGACGTAGCTTCTGGCATCAGGTGTCGGGATAATTAAGCGTAACGGTAACGAGGACCACTGACCCATGGCATACATAACACTCGTCAGCCGTCCATAAAAGCCATAGGATTTACAAGAGCAATAATTAAGCTACCTGGAACACAAACACAGGTTCAGAAAAAATGAACATACACGATTGAAAGGAATGCATTCAGATTTCCACAAATGAACAGATTTAACTACTAAGACTTCAGTAACTAGCGTGTTGATTAAGGAAATGACTCAAAATATCCATACGAATGTATCCAATCAATGTTTTAGCCAATTACGTAATTGAAACTTCGTGGCAGATTAACCACTGTAACAATTTCAATCACCGAACTTCCCCGTGCTCAGCACAATTTCATTAGTCCACAGGTATCATGATAAGTTTCATCAGAGCCCAGAAAACTACATTCAACATTTGTCTAGAGTCTGTTTCTAAAAATAAATAAATAAATAAAATAAAAATACGCTCACAGTAGCAGACATCGAGAGTGCGATAAGGCTGCTAGGTTCCCCCGTAAGAATAACCATTTCGCAAGGAAATTTATCAGCACTCACCATGAAGGAAATGAAATCTCTACAACAGGCGGACAAATCTAGCCGGATCCACAAGATGTTCACGATTCAGGTGAGAAATCACCATCGCACTGCCGTATCACAACAGCTGTGGCTCCTCCCTATGCATTCGCGCCCCTCTGTCAGCCCCCTGGTGGCTACAAAAGAGTTCACCACTATCGATATATGAGGATATTCGTGCAAAGGTAAATCGAACTGCTGCGCCTCGGCTCAGTCACATATCACACAACAGCAACCGCAAGTGGATCAGTAGCACACGTTACTACACGTAACCTCGTAATAAAATTTACTGTCAATTTTCTGTTTCTCTCGAAGTAATAATAATATTTAAGAATGCGACTAACAGATTCTTGCTAATATTATATGCATTTGTTTCCTTCTGTTCTAATCATTGTTTATCTTGTGAATATCTTATTAGTTTCAGAATGAGCTTGCAACTAACTTTGTAGAAAGTGAATGGATTGAACTAAACGTAGCTTGAACGTAGATACTTTTCGTGTTAAAACAAGTATTAATTACGTAATCAGTTTACATTCAAGAGTCCGTCTCCCTAGCTGAGTGGTCATCACGGCTGACTCCCATGTGGGAGCCTGGGTTCGGCTTCCAGTATTACAATGGATTTTTCAGAGGTGGGAGGACTGGAAAGGGTTGCATTCAGATTCTTGAGAACAACAGAGGAGTTACTTGATCGAGTAACAGCCGTCACAACGTCAAGAAACCCGAAGACGACTGGGAGAGGGGTGTGCTGACCGTAGTCGTCTCCATGTTGCATCCAATGACGCCATAGGCAGAAGACGACCCGGCGGTCGGTCGGACCACGTTGGCCTGTCTGTAGCCAAGAGATGGATGTTTATACGTTACATTCTGGCAACTGACAAACCTAATTTATTAATTTTTTATCAAAAGTTGTACCCGATTGCATTCCTTTTAAATAATAATTGTAATGATGATAAACTTGCTTCTCAAAGTGGATAACTTAACAAATCTATCACCACATTGCTAGTAGAATATGACTGACAAAACCACTACTAATTCATCCATGGAAATTTTTTATAGTTTTGCACCCCACAGTAATGAAGACAAACCAACAGCTATTGAATAATAGGAATAGGAGAAAGCAGTAATCTTTACATATATCGGCCTGAAGCTGCAACTATCGGTTTGAAATCATTATTATTAATATAATTGACCGGATTTTAGAAAATATGAGTAGTAGAAAACCAACAAAAAATTGTTCAAATGGCTCTGAGCACTATGGGACTCAACTGCTGAGGTCATTAGTCCCCTAGAACTTAGAACTAGTTAAACCTAACTAACCTAAGGACATCACAAACATCCATGAGCGAGGCAGGATTCGAACCTGCGACCGTAGCGGTCTTGCGGTTCCAGACTGCAGCGCCTTTAACCGCACGGCCACTTCGGCCGGCAGAAAACCAACAGGTACTAATTGTTTTCAAAATGGTTCAAATGGCTCTGAGCACTATGGGACTTAACATCTGAGGTCATCAGTCCCCTAGAACTTAGAACTACTTAAACCTAACTAACCTAACGACATCACACACATCCATGCCCGAGGCAGGATTCGAACCTCCGACAGTAGCGGTCGCGCGGTTTCAGACTAAAGCGCGTAGAACCGCTCGGCCACAGCGGCCGGCACTTATTGTTTTGTGATGCGTTTATTCCAAATGACATGTTTCGGGCTCTCCGCCTCCTTAGATTTCCTGGTGTAAATACTGTAACAAATAATTAGTTCAAATGGCTCTGAGCACTATGGGACTTAACATCAGTCCCCTAGAACTTAGAACTACTTAAACCTAACTAACCTAAGGACATCACACACATCCATGCCCGAGGCAGGATTCGAACCTGCGACCGTAGCAGTCGCGCGGCTTCGGTGTGAGCGCCTAGAACCGCTAGACCACCGCGGCCGGCAATAATTAGTTACTCATTCTTTTAAACACCATATGTTAAGAAGAAAGCACAAAATGGAACTAATTGTCAGAACCAATACATACCATTTAGAAGCAAAAATAACTTTGACAGCTCGTTCCTTACACCTGCATTCACGAACCAAAAAGCGTTACATACAATTAGAACTTGGAAAATGGGAATGTTGGTCTTGAGAAGGACTATGAAAAACTGCTACCTCAGTACACTCCGACTTGTTAGATAAGCCATGCGCTACAAGAGGGCACCACCTTACGGCATAGAGGCCGTGCAAATGCCGATTTGTTTACTAGTGATAAAAACAGTAACCAATAACAACTAAACATACACGTTGTGTGCCTGTACATAGGCACATTGAAACACACATCACAGTAGTACGCAGTACAAGAGAGAACATTATAAAATTGTAGAAAAACTATTTTGACTTGGCATAATGAAGTTTTTACTCTGCAGCGGAGTGTGCGCTGATTTGAAACTTCCTGGCAGATTATAACTGTAAGCCGGACCGAGACTCGAACTCGGGACCTTTGCCTTCCGCGGGCATATGCTCTACCAACTGAGCTACTCAAGTACGACTCAGGACCCCTCCTCACAATTTTACTTCCGCCCCCGCAATTGCCTGCAAAAGGCAAAGGCCCCGAGTTCGAATCTCGGGCCAGTACACAGTTTTACTCTGCCCGGAAGTTTCATATTTTGACATGTATGATGATGATGAGGGTTGTTTGGTGTATGGGGCACTCAAATGCGCGGTTGTCAGCTCCCGTACAAAGTTCCATTCTTTACGCAGTCCAATCTAGCCACGTCACAAATTGTGATGAAATGATGAGGAGAATACAATAGCCCAGTCCTCTGACTTAGCACTAAGAATGCGAGGATGTGCAATGATTGTCACACGCTGAGCAACATTTTAGAATGATCTGAAGATGGCTTGTCAATGAGCCGAAATTGGTCATTAATAAAGAAAATTTGCGACCTTCACGTAGGATTTTCATCCCACGTGTTTCAAACCAAAAGATTGCGTATCTCCTCGTTGACTGTGTCGAAGAATAACAAAAATATCTAGAAAGAAGTCGGCGAGAAGTCCAGCCAACCCGCCTGGGAATCGAACCCTTGACCTCGTTATCCACAGGCAACAACGCTAGTCACTAGACCACGAGCTGCGGAATTTGTTTTGGAAAGACACGACTGATAGAAGATACTAAAGGATTTGTTCAGATTTAGAATTGCACTTCTTAGCTATTCGTCAAACAAAAAATCTTAAGAGGTTTGTCCCGCCCTGTGGTTTATTATTGCGGCTATCCTTATGCCAAAATGTTCACTGCTCGTTAAAACAGTGACATACAACAATAAAAATATATGTAGGGTGCCTGCACGTAAGCACAATACAAGAAGCATTACTGTACTACATGTCCACGAGATTGTACCGGTCAACGTATCAAAATATTTATTTATCTCATTAAAAGCATAACGTATCAAAATTTTGTCTTAATTCACTGATAAGAGAAGTACACAGGGAAGGGACTGTATATTTCAGCGTTTAATTTTTTTATAGTTTGAATTATTTTTAATCTTCATTTTATTTTTGGATAGTGCACTTCATGACTACTCGTAATTGTTTCACTCAGTGAAATGTGTAAAGGAAAAAAAAAGGAGTAATATTCTTCATGAGGTACTCTATTTCTGAAACTGCAGAGTGAATCAAAGAACACGAGTGTTCTTTCTTTTCTTCATTTTCTCTCCCTCACATTTTTTTTTTCTTGTTTGCTCCAAGGATTCCGTTCGGCGAGTCTGTCTGAAGAGTCGAGAGGAAGACAAACAAGCTTGCCTCTGTCGAGAATGACGCAGACCTCTCCCTGTCGGCGCCCCCGCCAGTGCAGCCTGCAGAGCCGACACGAGTAGGTACGGCCGGCGCACCGTGGGCCAACTTTTATCAGAAACTATCAGGGGCAAGCCGCGGAGGCACTCGTCGGCGTTTCGCTCTCCAGTGTCTCAGCCACAGAGTATCATATATAGCCCCCTCGGGGGGTGGGATTTTCCTCCCGCCCCCGCTCCAGACCGCCGACTGTAACGGAACGCCTTCCTGCCCGCTCTCCCGCGATATACCGTGATGCTGCTGTCGCGGCGAGAGCATTTCCAGGCCGTCGCTGTGTCTCAGAAGAAAGAGGACACACACACGACCTGACGCACGTGGCATGAATGGAAGGCAGTACATGAAAGACTCTGGCTTCTCGAGGGCTTCAGTCATTCGTATCCCGCTTTCCGTTGGCTGCAAAAACAGCTTAGCAAGAGAATGTAACAGAGCACCAATAATACTGAAATTTTCGTCACATTATACTACGAAAAACACAGTGTGTCTTAGTGTGTAGTTAATATTTGTAATTCTTTTACTCACCGAGATATGCAAAACAAAATAGCAGTTATGGAAAGGAATCCCTACATATCATAAAAATGAATGAACGTATGATCACTCAAGTGACGAAAGTCACGGGATACCTGTTAATCTACATCTACATTCATACTCCGCAAGCCACCTGAGGGGGTGTGGAGGAGGGTACTTTGAGTACCTCTATCGGTTGTCCCTTCTATTCCAGTCACGTACTGTTCGTGGAAATATCGTGTCGGACCTGCTTTTTCCCGGCTTAGCGTTGGATATCGACGTGGCGTGGGATCAACAACTTTTTGGAAGTCCACTGCACAAATATTGAGACATGGTTGCTACGTAGCTGTCTATAAATGCTAAATTGCTGCCGTGCAGGATTTTGTACTTGGAACTGATCTCTCGATTATGTCTCGTAAATGTTCGATGAGATTCATGTCGGGCTATCTGGGTGACCAAACATTCGCTCGAACTGTCCAGAAGGTTCTTCAAACCAGCCTCGAACAGTTGTGGCCTAGCGACATGACGCATTATCATCCATAAAAGTTCCGTCTATTTTTTGGGGAGCATGATGGCCATAATTGGCTGAAAATGGTCTCTCGAGTAAATGACCGGTTCAATTGAACAGTGCCTTGTTGACAACTTGGATCCATGGCTTCGTGGGGTCTCCACCACGCTCGAACCCTACTATCAGCTATTAACAACTTGAAACGTCCCCTTAGAAAATTATAAATGACTGTGCTGGTAAACCTCTTACGTTATTTGTTTTTCAAACAGACGAGAAAAACTGAACGTACTCCGACATTTATCTCTTTAATTATTCTAATTACCACTAAACTGACACACAATATTTTAAGCGCAACGCAATCTGACTTTCAATAATCCCTACAAAAGAATGGTCCTGACTAACAATAACCTATACCTTTCATGAATGACTTACCTCACCAAAATCTTCGTTACTCGAACTACTGCAATACAGCGAGCACCAATACTGCATGCTAAATAAAAGATTCTAACTACTGAAGGAACTACTGATAGGCATATTTAGCAAATGAAAGATTTTTATGGAGAACAAACAATGTATTTACCTTAATAGTGTTCAAATGTTATAATATATATATATATCAGTTCATGACCTCTATTCTTACAAATTCCCTTTTTCTGACGGAGACACGTTCAGATCGTCCGCTCTCAAAACTCTTGTCATCTCTCTTCCCACATCCACCACTGCTGACGGCTCACTTCCAACTGCAGAACGCTACGCGCTCTTCACATCCAACTGCCCAACACTACAATAGCGGATATTCCAACAACGCCAACCAGCCACAGATTGTACACAGCACAGTCAGTGATTTTCATGCAGAGCGCTACGTGGTGTTACTAACATAAAAATCTAAATAGCCTACTTATAAACTGACATGTGGACTCATCTGACCTTTCAGCGGTTTTGCAGTCGTCTAGGGTCTAACCGTTACGATCGTGAGCCCAAGAGAGGCGCTGTAGGCAAAGTCGGGCTTCTAGCAAAAGCACTAGCGTCGATCTTCCGCTGCCACAGCTCATTAACACCAAACAGCGCCACAATTTCCTAACGGATATCTTCGTCGTACGTCCCACATGGATTTCTGCGGTTATTTAACGCAGTGTTGCTAGTCTGTTAGCACTGCCACCTATAGGCAAACGCCGCTGCTCTCGGTCGTTAAGTGAAGGCCGTCTGCCACTGCGTTGTCCGTGGTGAGAGGAAATTCTCTCGGTACGCTCTCGACACTGTGTATCTCGAAATAGTGAATTCCCTAGCGATTTTCGAAATGCAATGTCCCATGCGTTTAGCTCCAACTACCATTCCGCTTTGAAGGCCTGTTAATTGCTGTCGTGTGGCCATAATCACGTCGGAAACCGTTCCACGTGAATCACCTGAGTACAAATGACAGCTCCGCCACCGTACTGCCCTTTTATACTTTGTGTACGTGATACTGCCGCCGCCTGTGTACGTGCATTTCGCTATCCGACTTGTGTCACCTCAGGGTGTATATACAGGGTGGTCCATTGATAGTGACCGGGCCAAATGTCTCTCAAAATAAGTATCAAACGAAAAAAATACAAAGAACGAAACTCGTCTAGCCTGAAGGGAGAAACCAGATTGCGCTATGATTGGCCCGCTAGATGGCGCTGCCATGGGTGAAACTGATATCAACTGCGTTTTTTAACAATAGGAACCCCCATTTTTATTACATATTCGTGTAGTACGTAAAGAAATATGAATATTTTAGTTGGACCACATTTTTCGCTTTGTGATGGATTGCGCTGTAATAGTCACCGCCAGTGCGGGCGGTATTTACTTCGTGATACAATACCGGTGTTAAAGTGGACCGTTTAGCAATTGCGGGAGAGGTCGATATCGTGTTGATATATGGCTATTGTGATCAAAATACCCATCGGGTGTGTGCTATGTATGCTGCTCGGTATCCTGGACGACATCATCCAAGTATCCGGACCGTTCGCCGGTAGTTACGTTATTTAAGGAAACAGGATGTGTTCAGCCAGATGTGAATCGTCAACCACGAACTGCAACAAATGACGATGCCCAAGTAGGTGTTTTAGCTGCTGTCGCGGTTAATCTGCAGATCAGTAGCAGACAAATTGCGCGAGAATAGGGAATCTCAAAAACGTCGGTGTTGAGAATGCTACATCAACATCGATTGCACCCCTACCATATTTCTATGCACCAGGAATTGCATGGCGACGACTTTGAACGTCGTGTACAGTTCTGCCACTGGGGAAAAGAGAAATTACTGGACGATGACAGATTTTTTGCACGCGTTCTATTTAGCGACGAAGCGTCATTCACCAACAGCGGTAAGGTAAACCGGCATAATATGCACTACTGTGCAACAGAAAATCCACGATGGCTGCGACAAGTGGAACATCAGCGACCTTGGCGGGTTAATGTATCGTGCGGCATTATGGGAGGAAGGATAATTGGCCCAAATTTTATCGATGGCAATCTAAATGGTGCAATGTATGCTGATTTCCTATGTCATGTTCTACCGACGTTACTACAAGATGTTTCACAACATAACAGAGTGACGATGTACTTCCAACATGATGGATGTCCGGCACATAAGTCGCGTGCGTTTGAAGCGGTACTGAGCAGCATATTTCATGCCAGGTGGATTGGTCGTCGAAGCACCATACCGTGGCCCGCACGATGACTGGATCTGACGTCCCCGGATTTCTTTCTGTGGGGAAAGTTGAAGGATATTTGCTATCGTGATCCACCGACAACGCCTGACAACATGCGTCAGTGCACTGTCAATGCATGTGCGAACATTACGGAAGGCGAACTACTCGCTGTTGTGAGGAATGTCGTTACACGTATTGCCAAATGCATTGAGGTTGACGGACATCATTTTGAGCATTTATTGCATTAATGTGGTATTTACTGGTAATCACACTGTAACAGCATGCGTTCTCAGAAATGATAAGTTCACAAAGGTATATGTATCACATTGGAAGAACCGAAACAAAATGTTCTAACGTATCTACGTCCTGTATTTTAATTTTAAAAACCTACCTGTTACCAACTGTTCGTCTAAAATTGTGACCCATGTGTTTGTGACTACTACAGCGCCATCTATCACAAAGCGAAAAATGTGGTCCAACTAAAACATTCATATTTCTTTACGTACAACACGAATATGTAATAACAAGGGGGATGGGGTTCCTATCTAAAAAAAAAAAAAACGCAGTTGATATCAGTTTGACCTATGGGAGCGCCATCTAGCGGGCCAACCATAGCGCTATCTGGTTTCCCCTTTCAAGTTAGACAAGTTTCGGATTTTGTAGTTTTTCCGTTTGACGCTTATTTCGAGAGATATTTGGACCGGTCACGATCAATGCACCACCCTGTATATACGACACACTGGTAGCCACAATTTATTCATCCAGTGTTTGAGAATGAGAGCACTAGGTGGCGTCCAACAAACTATGCGTGTAATTTCAAACCTTTACGAAACACCCAGCACAAAATGATGAAAGAAAAATAGTTTATGGTTTACTACATTTCCACTATTCATCCAGTAAAACTGCGGTATGAAGCATGACGTCATATTTTGTTATTTCTTTACTATTAACTCTATTCACAACACTTTTCGCAGACAGTAACCACATATACCACTGGTTGCACTTGCAAATTATTTCAAAACTGCTGAGAGAAATTCACTAGAAATACATGTACAGATACGTTTAAAATGTAGAAACACATGATGGCTGTAATTGCTGCTGTGTCTGTTTCGTCTGACATGCACACATGTCTGAAGGAACTTTGCATAGTACTTCTGAAATAGACACGCAGTGCAGTATAGTATTGTGTCGTACCGTACGTTTAATACATATGTAACACGTGCGTTACGCGTACAAAGTTAATGGTAAATAGTTCACCCTAAACTCCAGCTATGATATCAACTACGATCTGGAAAGAACAGCTCTGAGGGTAACCTTTATATTGGGGACGGGGCTGGGGCTGATTACGTAAACAGTGAAGGGGTCGGGAGGAGATGAGCAAACAAAGAGGGGGAAGCTGGAGATAAACAGAGAGAGGGGAGGAGGAGACGGACAGAGTGAGGAGGGGAGGAGAAGGAATTAGAGGGGCAAGGACGGGATAAACAAAGGTGGAAGAAGCGGATAGACAGAGAGAGGGGATAAGACGGACACAGAGTGAGGCAGGAGCAGATGGACAGAAAGCAGATGGACTGAAAGTCATCTAGTAAAACAAAAGTTATTTCTGGCGTTCCCCAAGGTAGTGTTATAGGCCCTTTGCTGTTCTTTATCTATATAAACGATTTGGGAGACAGTGTTTGCAGATGACGCTGTCGTTTATCAACTAATAAAGTCATCAGAAGGTCAAAACAAACTGCAAAACGATTTAGAAGATGTATCTGAATGATGCGAAAAGTGCAGTTGACCCTGAATAACGAAAAGTGTGAGGTCATTCACGTGAGTGCTAAAAGGAACTCATTAAACTTCGGTTACACGATAAATCAGTCTAATCTAAACGTCGTAAATTCAGCTAAATACCTAGGTATTACAATTACGAATAATTGAAATTGGGAAGTACACGTAGAAAGGCTAACCAAAGACTGTGTTTTATTGTCAGGACACTTAGAAAATGTAACAGACCTACTAAGGGGACTGCCTACACTACGCTTGTCCGTCCTCTTTTAGAATACTGTTGCGCGGTGTGGGATCCATACCAGATAGGACTGACAGAGTACATCGAAAAGGTTCAAACGAGGGCAGCACGGTTTCTATTAACGCGAAACATGGGAGAGAGTGTCACAGAAATGATACAGGATTTGGGCTGGACATCATTAAAACAAAGGCGTTTTTCGTTGCGAAGAAAATGTGACACACCTACTAAGGAGACTACCTATACTAGGTTCGTCCGTCCTCTTTTAGAATACTGCTGCGCGGTGTGGGGTCCTTACCAGATAGGACTGACAGAGTACATTGAAAACGTTCAAACGAGGGCAGCACGTTTTGTATTATCGCGAAATATGGGAGAGTGTGTCACAGAAATGATACAGGATTTGCGCTGGACATCACTAAAATAAAGGCGTTTTTCGTTGCGACGGAATCTTCTCACGAAATTCCAATCACCAACTTTCTCCTCCGAATAGGAAACTATTTAATTGACACCGACCTACATAGGGAGAAACGGTAACTACGATAAAATAAGGGAAATCGGAGCTCGTGCGGAAAGATATAGATGTTCACTCT
This sequence comes from Schistocerca americana, assembly GCF_021461395.2. Lineage (NCBI taxonomy): Eukaryota > Metazoa > Arthropoda > Insecta > Orthoptera > Acrididae > Schistocerca > Schistocerca americana. Next base: position 245,631,205 of record NC_060124.1, on the reverse strand, counting down.
TTCCGCGCGCTATACGAGATTCAAATAATAGAGAATTGTGAAGATGGTTCGATGAACCCTCTGCCAGGCACTTAAATGTAGAGTATGGATGTAGATGTTGCAAATTGATTACAGTACGTATTTAGCCAATAAAAATGGGTAATATAGACTTGTAATGCCATTTGTAGGAGGCAAGCAACCGCAAGAAAGAAGGTGATTTTTATACGTGCAACATTTAATTACTTTTTTTCAAAAGTTAAAGAGTAGTCATCAAAATAATTTTCCTTGTAAACAAAAGGGCAGTATGACGTCAGAGACGCTTTATAAGCACCGAGCGAGGTGGCGCAGTGGTTAGCACACTGGACTCGCATTCGGGAGGACGACGGTTCAATCCCGTCTCCGGCCATCCTGATTTAGGTTTTCCGTGATTTCCCTAAATCCTTTCAGGCAAATGCCGGGATGGTTCCTTTGAAACAGCACGGCCGATTTCCTTCCCCGTCCTTCCCTAACCCGAGCTTGCGCGCCGTCTCTAATGACCTCGTTGTCGACGGGCCGTTAAACACTAATCTTCTCCTCCTCCTCCTCTTTATAAGCGAGACACGCCACTGCCCCAGGGCCGTTTAGTGCTCAGTCGCGGTCGCGGTCTCGGCGATGGGTTCGGCAGTAGGCAACGCCGGAGAGAGGTTTTTACGAGATGTATCGGCTGCTCCAGTGTGAAATTCTTTAAATTTTACGATACCATAAAAATATCTTTCATAATATCGCTCGGTTTAAGAATACTAAGGCGTGTAGAATATTAGCTTATGGGTAATTAGAATGTGGTAACACAGGTTTCCATCAGAGCGCTGTCGGGCTGGGCTATCACTTGGATGGGTAACCATCCAGTCTGCCAAGCGCTGTTGGCAAGCGGAATGCACTCAGCCCTTGTGAGGCAAACTGAGGAGATACTTCACTGAGAAGTAGCGGTTCCGGTCTCGTAAACTGACATACGGCCGGGAGCGCGCCTTGCTGACCACATGCCACTACATATCCGCATCCAGTGACGCCTGTGGGCTGAGGATGACACGGCGGTCGATCGGTAACACTGGGCCTTCCAAGGTCTGTTCGGACACGTCACATATTATTTCTTATTAGATGTCTCGCAAGTGGAAAGTAATTGAATCATCTCTTTCAACTTATATCTTTGACTGCCAAATTATTTCAGAGCAACTAGTGTGTATATGGCGGCCAGTTTGTCTTCACATTATGATAGTCTATGCAAATATAACTTATGAATCGTCCATAAGGGGCACACAGCATCGAGCTTTCATTTACCAAGAAAATGTGTTTTAGCTCAAATGGCTCTGAGAACTATGGGACTTAACTTCTGAGGTCATCAGTCCCCTAGAACTTGGGACTACTTAAACCTAACTAACCTAAGAACATCACAATCATCCATGCCCGAGGCAGGATTTGAACCTGCGACCGTACCGGTAGCGCGGTTCCAGACTGTAGCGCCTACAACCGCTCGGCCACCCCGACCGGCAAAATGTGTTTTGTTGGCCACATTGTAGAAATATTGTGGGCAGTGAGAAAACACTGAAACGAAGTAGGAAAAGCGTTACAGAAACGAGGAAGTTACTAACCCCGGCAGCAACCAACGGTCATAGACCAAGTAAGTCTCCAGCACAGTCTCACTATATAGGTTTACACCATCATTCAAACGCGATAGCTGTTCGCAGACTAGGAGAATTTTAATTGGCAATTATTGTTAAACACTGAAGCGAGTTGAAAAGTTACGTTATACGATGTGTAACGATGTGCTACAGTGACCTAAGGCTTGTTTAAATTTATATCTTGCAAATTACTGGCGCTAATGAAAAACTAAATAGGTACTATTGTACGGTTTTATTACAGCTTGACAATGACTACAGAATCATGTGAGGAAACTTAACTTCGAACTTTCATGATTTCGGGTCTCGAAACTTATCGTCCACTTGCGGTGTTTCCTTGGTATGAGGGATCGCTGTGGTCAGGTATGATGTAATGCTACCTTTACTACACTTACACACTGAGGTGACAAAAGTCATGGGGTACCTCCTAATATCGTGTCAGACCTACTTTATCCCCGCTTAGTACAGCAACTCGATGTGGGACGGACTCAACAAGTCGTTGGATGTCCCAAGCAGAAATATTGAACTGGGCTGCCTCTACAGTCTCCCACAATTACAGAAGTGTTTGTGGTGCAGGATTTTGTGCACGAACTGACCTCTCGATTATACCACGTAAATGTTCAATGGAATTCGCGTCGGGCGATCTTGGCGGGCCAAATCATTCACACGAATTGTCCAGAATGTTCCTCAAAGTGCGGCTGGTCCCGGCGGAGGTTCGAATCCTCCCTCGGGCATGTGTGTGTGTGTTTGTCCTTACGATAATTTAAGTTAAGTAGGGTGTAAGCTTAGAGATTGATAACCTTAGCAGTTAAGTCCCATAAGATATCACACACTTTTGAACGTTTTTGTTCCTCAAACCAACCACGAACAACTGTGGCCCGATGACATGGGGCACTGCCATCAATGACAATTCCATCGTTGTTTCGGACCGTGACTTCCATGAACACCTGCAAATGGTCTCCCAGTAGCTGAATACAACCCACGCCATTATGGAGCCTTCACCAGCTTGCACCATGCCTTGTTGACAGGTTGGGTCCAGTTCCTCGTAGGGTCTGCGTCACACTAGAACGCTGCCATCAGCTCTTAACAACTGAAGTCGGGACTCATCTGACCAGGCCCCGGTTTTCCAGTCGCCTAGGACTGAATCGATATTTTCATGACCCCAGGAGAGGTGCTGCAAGCAAGGTCGTACTGTTAGCAAGAGCACTCGCGCCGGTCGTCTACTGCTGTTGCACATTAACACCAAATTTCATCGCACTTTCCTAGTCGATACGTTCGTCTTACGACCCACACTGATTTCTGTGGTTATTTCAAGCACTATTACTTGTCCATTATCACCGAGAACTCCACGCTCCTTTCGATCGTTACGTGAAAGCCGTTAAGCCGTCGGCACACGGACTGTGGTGTCGAACGTGAACGTTGAGCGTCCCCAGTTCAAGGTGCTGCTGAACGCTCAGGAACGATGCGACTTGTGCATACGATACGTATGCCCCAACGTGCTATACGCGATCACAACGCCCTCCAATGGCAGTTGCGTGATGTTTCTAGCTAGTAAATCACACTGTGTAAAAAACGGGTGCGCGTGAAATTCCCACATTAACTCTATCAAAACGCACATTTCCTCCATAGCCCATAGGCTAGTGACGTTGTTCTACATGTAATATACGTAAATAAAAACTTCAGTATCCATGTACATATCTTAAGACGAAAAGGAAAGTACCATGTCCAACAAGTAAGGACACAGGCTAATAAAAGTTCTATTACAAACAGTGCGATACAAATTTGCAATAGTTCTCCACATAAGCATTGTTTCACCTTTCCCACATTTAGTGAAACCCTAACGTCGTTCTTACTTGATCACTGTTCCTACCCAGTAACAGAATTTTTGCAACATGTGAATTACGAAACGTAAAGGAACAAGGAGCAAAATATCGTTATACAATTAGTGCAAGCTGTCCTGTAGATTAATGCCAATCGAACAAACTCGCTCCTCAAAATAAGGTGAACTTATATTTACATAAAATCAAATACTATAGTATATACTTATAGTAAACTAATAACAATGCGTCAGAAACTATTACGCGAATGTTAGGAAAGAAATACGTGGACGTGGCGAGATGCGATCCATTGGAAATTCACCCATTTCGGCAGAAGTCGGTAACGCTAGTCACTATGCTAAACTGACAACAAACCTCGCATTGCCATACCTAACATATTGCCAGTTGCTAAAAGCTTTAATCGTAGATATGTTAGTAATTTAAATTTAATTATAACAAATTGTACCAAGAAAAATGCGTTTTTGGTGGATCCTCAGTGTGTCGTTGCCTTCAAATGGCGTACTCTCATAACACGCAAGTTACAAAAATACTTTTGCCACGAATATTATGTTCCTCACTATTTCTTTGCAACACACGGTTAACAACGGGTTTTCGAGTGATTCTCTATTTGCTGGTGCTCACAAACGGCATATATACATATAGGATTGAAATGAATGCCAATGTGGCGCCTCACAACTCTGTGCTGAAGGGAGATGGCGTGCATGTGATTCATTGGTCAACGCCCAGACGTACGCTCAGAATATCTGACCTTCTGAATATTGCCTGCACGTTCGGGAAGACTCCCGAATGTGCTACTTCATGCTATGACGTCAGAAACTCGACACGCTCAACGCTCAACGTTCGGATGCACGGTCCGTGTGCCAACGGCTTTAGCCACTGCCTTGTCCGTGGAGACAGGTAACACCTGAAATTTTGCATTCTAGGAACAATCTTGACGCAGTCGATATCTGAATACTGAATTCCCTAACGATTTCTGAGATGGAATGTCCCATGCATCCAGCTCCAACTACAATTCCGCGTTCATAATCTGCCAATTCCCGTCGTATGACGATAATCTCATCGGAAACCTTTTCAAATGCATCTCCTGAGTAGATACGACAGCTCCGCCAATGCACTGCCCTTTTATACCACGTGTACGCGATGGTACCGCCAACTGCATATGTGCTTATCGCTATCCCATGACTTTTGTCACCTCAGTTAATATGATTTTTGCTAACAAATTGTTATAAAAACTGATTTTTATTTAATTTCTTTTACTCTGAGACCATAATTCGAAAGTGGATTCTATTTTAGGTAATAAAGTAAATCTTTTCAGGTTTCAACCTTAAATACCTGTCACTTTCAAAACTGAATTATAGTATTTTACTAATTTTATTTGCAAATTTTGCAGTTCTTGTGAATTTCTCGGAAGCTCAAAAAAATTCTCTACAGGCAACTTGGCCAATGGGTAGTAATTGGAGAGATGTGCAACCATCCCTTAGAGAAGTATTCGAGACAGGATTTCTAATAGCTTACATATTTAACCTACACTCTGCTATATTGACCGCGAATTTTAACGCCTCTCTTATTACTGAAGAGAGAGAGTGAGAGGTCGTTACATGCATCTGAAATGAGTAGAATATCTCAGCATACTTGACGGGCTTACAATACATTTATTCAGCCACTTCAAATCGATCAGATAGCAATTTCATACCCTAACTACAAAGAAATTTTAAATGACCAAGTTAGGAAAGGGGCTAATATTGATTCTGACCATTATTCAAAGCGAATAAAAATAAAACTTCAACCTTCAAAACACTTCAAAACACTTCAAAACAAAATAATGTTATCCCAAAATTTGACACTGCTGAAATAACGCCAACTGTAACATGTGAACTTGACAATAACCAATCCAACAATCGACAAAGCCTAAAAGAAAAGATCATCAACACAGCATAAATTTAATTCCGCTTCAAAAGAAACAAAAACACCCTTGGTGGAACGCTAATTGTGAAACAGCAGTTAAGTCTAGGCATGAGTCATTCAAAAATTGGAATAGTAGCAAAACTGAAAATATGTACAACACCTTTCAAAATGTAAGAAAAGAAACATCTAAGCAATTCCGGCACTAAAAGAAACTAGGAAAATGCCCAACTTTTAGAAATCGAAGAAGACTCCCAAAAGAACAATTCAAGATAATTTCATAAAACATTCAAAACAAAAGTAATCGGTTACCGATTTCAACGTCTTTGCTTCAAAATTGAAAATAGCAGTTTGGCTCTCAACATTCAGGATAATTTTAAGGCACTTACTAATTTTTCTTGAAAAACTATTAAACTGTCCAGAAGCAGCAAATAAATTTCAACTACAGCAAACTAATAACACCAACCCTAACCGTAAAGAACCTGACAGAATAGAAATAATTAAGGAAATTAAGAGACTTAAAAACAATAAAGCATGCAGAGTAGGCTGTATAACTGCAGAACTACTAAAATCAGCTGGTCCTGACACTATAAAAGAGATCACTCAAGTAATATGACGTATCTGGCAAACTGAGAAAATACCTGAGGAATGGAAATCTGCCTTATTCATCCAATGAATAGAAAAGGAGATAGAACCGATGTTAATTATTACTAACGGATTTTTTCCCGGTCAGGTACAAAATTGTCTCGTAATGTTTTTTTTGATGAGCCCAAGAACAGTTACAACCTAAAACTGGTGAATACCAAGCAGGCTTCAGAACAAACAGATCCTGTCTGGGGCAAATTCTTAATTTAAAACTAATCCTTGGGCACCAAAGGATTTCTGGTAACAATATTGTATATACATTTGTGGATTTTAAAAAGACCTTTCACTTGATCGTGAACCTCTTTTCCACATTTTAAAGGAACGAGAGCTAGATAATGAAACTCTAAAAGTGATTAAGGAAACGTTGACTGACACCAACTCTAAAGTGAAATTCATGGGAGAAATTTCTGAACCAGTTAATGTAAGGACTGCAGTTCGACAGTGAGACGGACTCTCCCCATTACTGTTTAACTGTGTTTTGTAAAAGGCAATTACAGAATGGCGAGAGAAAAAGTTGAGTCAAAATATAGATTAATCAACCAAGTTAGGTAGAAGTAATATTAGAGTAGATTGCCTCGCCTTTGCAGATGATAGGGCAGTTTTAAATGGGGATATTACCACAGCTCAAAAACAAATTATAATTCCTAAAAGGTTGCAGAAAAAGTAGAGCTACATACATTATTCGAAAAAATGGAATATATGACAAGCAGCAAACGAGCATCAAAGTTTCTGAACATGAAATACGGAAAAATGAAAAGGGTTTCTCAGTTTAAATACTTCAGGGAAATCATACCAGAAAACGGTCAAATAAAAGCTTCAAAAGAAGATCGCTGTCAAAAAATGGCAACTGCATTCAGAATAACACAAAATATTTATAATAAAAAATCACTTTATAAATTCAATAAATTTAGCCATTACAGCATTGTATTCAAACCTGAATATCTTTACAGAGCAGAAACTTTAATTTTAAAAAGAAACAGGGGTATTGAATTAATTCCAGAGGAAGAAAGAAAGGTTACTAGGAAAATATTAAGCCCCTAAATTACTGATGGAGAAACTTATATGCTGAGATGCAATAATGAAATGGAAGGATGCACAGACATATATGGTGACATGAGAAAACAAAGAATCAAATTTTATGGGCGTATTAAAAGAATGGCACCCACTAGGTTGAACGAAACAAGCAATAGAATTCTACGAAAACAGAAGAAAAGCCAAAACTGAGCCAATTTAATGGCTCCCTGAGATTAAGGACGATCTTAAAGTAGGTGGTATAGCTCAGGCAGACGTTACAACAGAAAAGCATTCAGACAAAAGATGTTTGATTGGACAGTTGGTCAGAGGGAAATTGGAGAAAACGGACTGGAACACTGTGATCTGTTGAAAGAAAGGGACTTCATTCTGAGAGGTTGAAACAAATTTGTACACAGAGGAAGGATGTTTTTGAATTCTGTCACTGAGGTGAAACTTGGCTACCTGCCTAGTATTCATCTCGTGGTATGTGGGAAACGGCCTAAAAAGCACATCCAGGGTGGCCAGCACACCAACCCTCATCGTTAATGTGCCATGCAGATTCGATCCTGAGCCTGCGCATCTCGGCGTCCAGGAAGTGGCGCTTTAACACTCACGGCAATTGGAGCTGGTTGTATTAGGTGCACTACCTATGCACTGTATATACTTAAGTAGTGTTGTACGTATTGTGTACGGCTTCGTGCACAATGGTAAGAAGAGGTGGGTTACAGAGTGGTGGAGCAACTGTCATCGTAGGAAAGCTGGACAAGACCAGAAGTGATTAGCCAACAAGTTAACACAGTTAAGTGTTGATCTACTGAAGTGTGTACAGGGTGTATGAAGATTCATTAGAAATTATACAGCAAGAAGAAGAATCTGGCTAAAACAATAGTCACAGGCTCGAGGCTCTATGAACTAAGGCGTGGTGTCAGAGATGCAACTGGGCGGCTTCTGCCTTGTTTCACGTAGTCGAGAGTTTCCAAGTGCGAGTGGGCTTTCTGGGAGCTGCCGGCCGTCGTATATTGCGGCGGCAGAGGGCGCTCGCAATCCAGAGCTGCCAGAGGCATGGCTCAGCGGGCCTGCACCACTGGGTCCGCTGGATCCTGCACGACCGCTATCAGCGCCTGGCAGAAACCTGCAATGCAACTGCCAACTTTGACGCCCTTGGGATGGTATCGATATGAGATACGATAGCATACAAAAAAGTTTCAGTATTATAGATGTTTGTTATGTGATCAGATTGATAAAATTGCTAAGAAAGTCTTTCCTCTTAAATCCGTTTGCTTCTTTCATCATCTTGTTACCATCCCTGTCATTAGTAGCATATATGTCTAGCTCCTCCACGATATCCATGGTGAGGCTTTTCGGTAATGGGTGAATCAATGGCATGTTTTCATCATTTCTTAGGCAGTGAGTGAAACTATTGAATGATTGACCATCTGCATCATGGAGGAATCAGAGAATGGGATGAAATTTTGCCGGCCTTTCTCAAGGGCAGCTGATAGGCGATATCTGATATACAATGGTTCAAAAATTCAAATGGCTCTGAGCACTATGGGACTTAACATCTGAGAACAACTGAGAACTTAGAACTACTTAAACCTAACTAACCTAAGGACACCACACACATCCATGCCCCAGTCAGGATTCGAACCTGCGACCGTAGCAGTCGCGCGGTTGCAGACTGAAGCGCCTAGAACTGCTCGGCCACTCCGGCCAGCTGTTGTACAATGACTTAAGTAGTTATGACCCTTCTCATTAGTTCCTCTCTATGAATAAGAATCCCTTTTGACATTAGGCTGCGTCGTTTTGAAACTAAAACCACAACTGAAATCGATGCTCTGACTGCCTTTGTAGCAGTTCTCTTCAGGGGGGTACAAAGAAGGAGCCTCCTAGAAGACTGTGAGCCTAGAGACTGAAGACAGGCACAATCGGGCGTACCCTGGAAACGGTGAAAGATTTCACCGGCTAATCCATCTAACACCAGATCAAGTTAAAGTCCAAAACCAAATGAACATCAAGATGCAACGGCCTTTATCAAGACCACCCCTTGTGACGATATCTATAAATATTGAGGGATTCTCTAGTCATAAGAGTGTTTTATTAGCAGACATGTGCTATAAGCATAAATGCGACGTATTGTTGGTGCAGGGAACACACCGGGGAGTCACCAGCCACAGAGCTAAAATAGCAGGAAAGGATTTGGCCATTGAAAGACCTCACGACAAGTATGGGAGTGCGATTTTCATCAGACCCGGGCTCAACGTAACATCAGCCGCAATGACAGAAGTAAATAGCATAGAAGTACTTACCATTCGCGCCCAGAAGTTCTCTGTGACGTCTGTGTACAAACCACCAGATGCGGACTTTGTTTTCCATGAACCAAACAATTTTACATATGACCATATTAATTTTGTCATGGGAGATTTCAATTGCCATAGTGAAGCATGGGGATATAATGAGACTGATGAGAATGGTATACAGCTTGATTCCTGGGCTGACACTAATGACTTACAACTCATTCATGACCCAAAACAGCCAGCATCGTTCAACAGTAGAAGATGGAGAAGGGGATATAATCCGGACAACATCTTTGAGAGTAGGAAGTTGGCAGCACAGTGTATGAAGCTTGTTGAAGAACCTATCCCAAGTACACAACAGAGACCCGTTGTTTGTGTTGTGAATGCCATGGTTCAACCAGAGGAGGTGCCTTTCCGAAGACGGTTTAATTTCAAAAAGGCAGACTTGCAGAAATTTAAAGAGCAATTGGACGAAGAGATTGAGAAAATCCCTCCTTGACCAGATGAGTATGGTAGATTTATCGATCTTGTGAAAGGGATCTCAAGGAAAAACATCCCAAGGGGTTGCCGTACCCAGTACATCCAGGGTCTGACCGGCAGCAGCAAGGTCTTACTTGGTACCAAAAGCTGTTCACTCAGGACCCCTTCAGCGAAGATACGATGGAGGCTGGGGAGAAACTAATGCAGGCTATTGCTGAGGATAAGAGATCACGGTGGTGCAAACTAGTCGAGAATCTTGACATGAAACTAAACAGCGGACGTGCATGGAAATTACTGAAAAACTTAAGTGGGGACCCAACTGACAACCAGCAGAAGAACAACGGGGTAACAGCAAACCAGATTGCTAGCCAACTTCTGAAGAATGGGAAAACCAAAGGGAAAAGAGAAAGAGAAAGGGAAAGAATTATACCCCAAGAACAAAAAGATTACGGACTCCTCAATGCTTCATTCACAGCAACCGAACTGGAAGACGCCATTCAGAGTATGAAACTGAATAAGGCCGCTGGAACTGATGACCTTAGAACGGAGCAGATAAAACAGTTTGGGCCCAAAGCTCGAAACTGGTTACTACAAATGATGAGCACCTGTATTAAGGAGCTGAATATTCCAAAACTATGGCGGCAGGCGAGAGTGGTGGCTTTACTAAAACCTGGCAAGGAGATAAAGGACCCCAAAAGTTACAGACCAGTGTCACTTCTATGCCATCTCTATAAGATACTGGAGCGGATGATTCTCAACCGGGTGGCAGAAACTATAGATGGAAAGCTCATAAAGGAACAAGCCGGTTTCGGACCAGGAAGATCTTGTTGTGGGCAAATACTTAATCTGACGCAACATATAGAAGACGGGTTTGAGAAAAAAATTAATAACTGGAGCAGCTTTCATAGATCTTACTGCTGCATACGACACGGTAAACCACAGAAAGCTATTACGCAAATTATATCACCTCACAGGGAACTGTAGGTTGACGATGGTTATTGATAGCCTTCTGCAGAATCGAAGATTTTATGTCTCCATAAATGGCAAGAACAGTAGATGGCGACTGCAGAAGAATGGCTTACCACAAGGAAGTGTACTTTCTCCCATCCTTTATAATGTGTACACTAATGACCAACCTGTACCTCAAGATGCAAGACTGTTCGTATATGCTGATGACACAGCTGTGGTGGTCCACGGGTCCAATTTTAATGCAACATCTGGAAATCTCTCTAGAGCTCTTGAAGAACTGGCTCAATACTACGACGCCAATCATCTCAAGCCAAACCCCGACAAAACCCAAGTATGTGCTTTCCACACGCGCAATAGAGATGCTGGAGTTGAGCTCGACGTTACATGGCAAGGTAAGAAGCTAAAGCACTGTCCAACACCTAAATACCTTGGGGTTGTACTTGACAGAACGCTTTCCTTGATGCAGCATTGCCAAAACACCAAGGCTAAAGTCTGCTCCAGGAATAACATCATCAGCAGGCTGACAAACTATGAATGGGGGGCTCAACCATCAGTACTGAGAAGATCAGCACTTGCTCTGTGTGTATCTGCAGCAGACTATGCAGCGCCAGTCTGGGAAGCATCTGCACATGCTAAACAGGTTGATGTAAGTGTAAATGAGACAATGAGAATTGTTACAGTCTGTCTCAGACCCACACCAACGGTTAATTTGTACCTAGTTGCTGGAATTGCCCCATCCAATATCAGAAGGCAGGTGGCAGCAGACGCTGAGAGAACAAAGAAAGAAACAGATTCTCGACACCCACTGAATGGGCACGTCACTCAGGCTCGGAGGCTTAAGTCTAGAAATAGGTCTATTGCAAGAACCAAGATCCTCGACGGTTCACAGGAAGATAATAGAGTCCGTAAATGGGAGAATGAACAAACCGTACTGCGGATAATACCAAAAGAGCAAATGGCACCTGGAAACAAACTTCCTTATACAGTGTGGAGAACACTAAATAGGCTGAGGGCTAGTGCACCCAGATGCAAAACTAATCTGTGCAAGTGGGGACTGCTGACTAACGATGATGACTTTTTTGCGGATGCGGAGAGGTACAAGACGAGGCACACCTGCTCATGTGCCGACTACTGCCGGAGCCCTGCAGTTTTAGTGACCTGCTACAAGCCAACGACAAAGTCGTTGTGGTGGCTAACTATTGGAAAAAAAAATTTTTGATCTGGACACGGAAAAGTAAAGAAAGTAAAGTTCTCTTCAGGGCGACTAAGCCACTGGTTTCTGCTGGTGGTATCCATTATACATCATTCTATTACAGTTGTTACAGGAAAAACTCTTCTGCATCATTACCAGAACGCTGGTACAGCGGCGGTTTTCTAGAAGGTTTCTTTCATCATTTTGTTACCATCCTCTTCATTAGTGGCATACACTACTGGCCATTAAAATTGCTACACCATGAAGATGACGTGCTACAGACGCGGAGTTTAACCGACAGGAAGAAGATGCTGTGATATTCAAATGATTAGCTTTTCAGAGCATTCGCACTAGGTTGGCGCAGGTGGCGACACCTACAACGTGCTGACATGAGTAAAGTTTTTTTTCCAACCGATTTCTCATACGCAAACAGCAGTTGACGGGCGTTGCCTGGTGACAAGTTGTTGTGATGCATCGTGTAAGGAGGAGAAATGCGTACCATCACGTTTCTCACTTTGATAAATGTCGGATTGCAGCCTATCGCAATTGCGGTTTATCGTATCGCGACATTGCTGCTCGCGTTGGTTGAGATCCAATGTCTGTTAGCAGAATATGGAATCGGTGGGTTCAAGAGGGTAATACGGAACGCCGTGCTGGATCTCAACGGCCTCGTGTCACTAGCAGTCGAGATGACAGGCATCTTATCCGCATGGCTGTAATGGAACGGGCAGCCACGTCTCGATCCCTGAGTCTACAGACAGGGACGTTTGCAAGACAACAACCATCTGCACGAACAGTTCATCGACGTTTGCAGCAGCATGGACTATCAGCTCGGAGACCATGGCTGCGGTTACCCTTGACGCTGCATCACAGACAGGAGCACCTGTGATGTACTCAACGACGAACCTGGGTGCACGAATGGTAAAATGTCATTTTTTCGGGTGAATCTAGGTTCTGTTTACAACATCATGATGGTCGCATCCGTGTTTGGCGACATCGCGGTAAACGCACATTGGAAGCGTGTATTCGTCATCGCCATACTTGCGTATCGCCCGGCGTGATGGTATGGGGTACCACTGGTTACACGTCTCGGTCACCTCTTGTTCGCATTGACGGCACTTTGAACAGTGGACGTTACGTTTCAGACGTGTTACGACCCTTGACTCTACCCCTCATTCGATCCCTGCGAAACCCTACATTTCAGCAGGATAATGCACGACCGCATGTTGCAGGTCCTGTACGGGCCTTCCTGGATACAGAAAATGTTCGACTGCTGCCCTGGCCAGCACATTCTCCAGATCTCTCACCAACTGAAAACGTCTGGTCAATGGTGGCCGAGCAACTGCCTCGTCACAATACGCCAGTCACTACTCTTGATGAACTATGATATCGTGTTGAAGCTGCATGGGCAGCTGTACCTGTACACGCGATCCAAGCTCTGTTTGACTCAATGGCCAGGCGTATCAAGGCCGTTATTACGGCCAGAAGTGGTTGTTCTGGGTACTGATTTCTCAGGATCTATGCACCCAAATTGCGTGAAAATGTAATCACATGTCAGTTCTAGTATAATATATGTGTCCAATGAATAGCTGTTTGTCATCTGCATTTCGTCTTGGTGTAGTAATTTTAATGGCCAGTAGTGTATATTTCTGGTTTCTCCACTATATGCGTGGTCAAACTTTTCGGTAATGGGTAGTGGGTAATGGTAATTGGTAATGCCACTCTAGCAGGTGATTTACAGGCGATATGCAGTCGGAAAGTTGTACCGAAGGGCAGTGGTTTCCTGCAGCAAGGCCATGTTATAACATGGCTGTTCTGTTTCAGCCGATTTTCCCGTGATAATGTGCTACAGCACACTATAAACATCTCACAAATGTCATTTCGTATCGACTGCGAGCCAGAAATTGCACTAAAAATACACTGTTTCTGATGGAATGTGTGCTGTTACGCAAATAAAACGGACGAAAATATCCCTCTTAGGGCTCTCTCCGTAACCAGAAACCAACGTCTAGTGCTGAAATGACGGACAGCTATGTTACGATCACCTCAGAGAAGCGATGCAGTTGTCTGTTCATTACTGCGTGTGATCCAATATGACGTCATCCCTTCTGGTACGCCGGCCGTAGTGGCCGACGGTTCTAGGCGCTAGAATCTGTAACCACGCGACCGCTACGGTCGCAGATTCGAATCCTGCCTCGGGCATGGATGTGTGTGATGTCCTTAGGTTAGTTAGGGTTAAGTAGTTCTAAGTTCTAAGGGACTGATGACCTCAACAGTTAAGTCCCATAGTTCTCAGAGCCATTTTTGAACCTTCCGGCACTATGCTACATTGTTCATAGCACCGTCTGAGTATTGGTCGTCGTAATTGCACAGAGCTTACTGTGGAAGCATAGACTATTAGGACTTCTTGAACATCTATTATCATGATGGCGCTGCGGGTCATTGGTCACAGACACAGACTAGTGATTTGTGGACCTCGTTTCGATTCTCGCTGATACCAACTTTTATTATCTTATTTTATTCCTTACAACGTTTAACTGTTAATTATAAAATTTGAAAATAACAGTGTAGTTTGCATACATAAAATCAATGTATTCGATTTAGTTACGATTACTACCCTTGTAAGTCAAAAGGCTATAGGCCTAATGGTAAAAGAAGCGAGTATATGAGAAAATTTTATATAAAAGTGTTTTCTATAGATGAACTGTAGCACACCTGCTAAACTTCCCGTTTCACACTAGATCTGTGGAGGATAAAATGAGATTTAAAGAATTAGGTACACATACCTCAAATGTAAATCCAACAGAGGGGCATAGGACGAGACTCACGAGTTTGGCTTACGTAACACTGAAAATTTTGAATTACTTGCAAAACATTTTGATCAGCTTCTTAATTGTCCAGAACCAGTCCATAAGCTTGAATACTAAAACTCTCAGAAAAGTGTAGAAGAAGATTTATCCTCTACCATAGAAAAAAATTGAAGAAGCTATATGAAACCTTGTAAGGTCTCTACCAAAAATAAAAAAAAGAATTAAAATTAATCTTTGAGGAAACTTGGAAATCAGAAAAGCACTTAGGACAGTGCTAGGTGGCCTTGATACATCCAATAAATAAGAAAGGTAACAAACAAGATGTTAACAAGAACAGAGAAACTTAGTTGCAATAAGTTTCATACAACATATTTTCCAAGATTGTACTAAACAGAGAAGAAGCAACACTGGAGAGTAATTTAGGTGAATATCGGGTTGGTTTTACGAAAGGGAGATCATGTTCTGAACAAATATTTAATCTAAAGTCAATCATTTGCTACGGATTACTGCATTCAAAAGGTCAGTGTTTTCCTTTAAATCTACCTGCAGCGTATTGCGCGAGCATAAAGTGTAAGGGATTTTTAAACGGTTCTTCAAATGAGTCCACTGTGGGTGATTGGCGGGAAGCATCAACTGGTAATTTGCCGAACTGGATTCGATTTCTGCAAACATCAACATTTTTCTTTTCATTCATCTCATTCCTCGCAAAGCTCAAAGTTATAAAATTTACATGTATTTAAGCAGTTCATTTTATGCAAAATAAAAATTTATATTCAACTGAGTTATTAGTACCACCATTGTAGGTCAAAAAGCTATCAACCACCACATTGTAACACATTGGTGCTGCCACTTTACTTTGGTATGTTTGGGCCTGGCGAACACTAGTGGGCCGTTGGATCGCTGGAAATCAGACTTTCGCCGGCCGAAGTGGCCGTGCGGTTAAAGCTGCAGTCTGGAACCGCAAGACCGCTACGGTCGCAGGTTCGAAACCTGCCTCGGGCATGGATGTTTGTGATATCCTTAGGTTGGTTAGGTTTAACTAGTTCTAAGTTCTAGGGGACTAATGACCTCAGCAGTTGAGTCCCATAGTGCTCAGAGCCATTTGAACCATTTGAAATCAGACTTTCGGTAACGTATAGCCATCCTCTGTCTCCATACTGATGGGACGTTCAGTTCGATCAATAAACACATTTATTTTCTGCTGCAGCATCCGTGGATGTCGGCAAGCACATGGGATCGTTGGAATTCCATGGGTACACTAAAGTTAAAGTGGTTTTAGGTTATTACTGATTAGATGTGTTATAGCAGTCACTCGTAGCGACTATGTTTCGACACGTGAGTTCTCACAGGCCTCCCGGTTCGTAAAGCGTGGAGAGCATCTACGGAATCCTCTGCGAGACTCAACAGATATCGGACCTTGCGGCTGCTCTGAAGTACTGTCTTAGTCCTTCCACAAGGCAGCACATGCGCCGTCCTCTCACGTAAAGTATGCGAGCAGCGGTTTGTCGCTTCGCCGTTCCTTTATTTGCTTTGAGTTCGCATTACCTCATCGCTCGTCGTATGATTTTACTAGTGTGTCCATTTGCAGTTTTAATTCATGTCCGGGGTTACCAGGAACGCTTATCTGGTGCGCGCGTGTTGTAAGCGTGTGCAACGTTGGGTAGGGCCGTTTGGAGGCCATGGCTAGATGCTGCAGGCCCCTGCGAAGGGCTCAGGAACAGCAAAAACTGACCAAAGAAAAGACGGTTTAATAATTAATCTGGAGAGATACGTGAGGTCTCCAGACCCTCGTGTTCCCATCGTATGCCGACGAGAAGTGCTTCCCTCGGCTCGAGGCTCCGAACGCACGCTGTTGTCGCAATGTCTTTTCGTCTAAGTAGCATCGTAAAGAAACGGATGCTACCGAACGGGCGTGACGTGGGTTACGTATCTGTCAACAATGTAATTAATTGAAATTGACGCTACTTACACAGCTAGCTCATGGTCAAAAATAATTTTTTTGGTACCAATTCGACACGATGTTGCAGAATCTCGAAGTCTGGTAATTGGGTGCTGAAGCAAATATGCTATTTGATGAGGACTCCCGCGATAAACTGATTGTGTTCCGCGTATTTTCTCGATATAAAACACACCTTACATGTTAGTGTAAAGTACCGAGATCTCACATCGTTTGCTGTTGTATCTTTTATTATCTCTCGTTATTGTTACTGGCCTAGTGTATTACAGCCCACTAAACGCCTAAACAGGGCGATGTAGTTGCTGTTGTAAACAAGTGTTTAGATGAAGAAATGAATGGGAAACTCAGATATGGCTCATATGGACAATCATTACGTAACACCAGATGAATATGTATATTGTAGTTCTAAAGTAGGAAATGCACTTGAAGATGATTATGTTTCGACACGTATGTTTAAACCCAATGACACTGTAATATCAAAGGAACGTGAAAATTGTCTTCCGGAGTGTCTGTGGGTAAGTTTAATTCCCAAAACTGGAACAATGCCGTAAGTGTTCTATTACACATGGATGGATACAGCCATATATAAGTTATTATAGATTTATGACTCTCTTCTAAGTACTATCACCAAATGTGCAGAAGAAAACACTGACTGATTGATCAGGCAATTAAACAGGTTGTCTTCAAAAGTTGACACTGCACAGCGGACCCTTCAAATGTCTAGATTACACAACAGAGAATGAGTCTGAACTAGAAAGTTATATGGGATTAATAATTTCTGATAATGCTTTTGGTTCAATTTCCTTAAAATCTGTAGTAACAGCCGCTGAGAACCAAAATCTAATGCAGCCTATACTTTAGGTTCAATTCGATCTCACCTGAATGGTGAGAAATAGAGAACCGCTAGATGATTCACGACAGGGGAGACCTTTCCACAAAAACTATTCTCGCAGTCATTGAGGAAGTTTTCTAGTACTTAAATTGCGAAAACGAATCATCCCAGTATGATCTTGTTCATTTTTAAGTTGTAAGTGGTAAGATTGTGATTGCTGCAGGTAAATAACAGCTAATTTGTCATTTAAGTTGTAAATGGTAAGATTGTGATTGCTGCAGGTAAACAACAACTAATTTAACAGCTGAGTTGGGCAAATTAGAAATTAGAAACGAAAATCAATTATAAGATTAAGAAACGGTGTAAAGAACACATCAAACAGGAAATGATACAAATTTAAAATACAGTAATAGAACCGGTTGATGTGTTTGGTAGATGGACAGGAAATGAAGTAAGTAG
Source organism: Schistocerca americana (assembly GCF_021461395.2). Lineage (NCBI taxonomy): Eukaryota > Metazoa > Arthropoda > Insecta > Orthoptera > Acrididae > Schistocerca > Schistocerca americana. The sequence continues at coordinate 245,613,179 of NC_060124.1, read as the reverse complement.
TGAAGAAAAGATTTGCTGAAGAGCTTTCGGTAAAGTAAATTGTAGTGAGCTGTTTACGATGAGTCTGAAAGAGAAAGTTGTTACTAGCAGAGACAGGAAAACAATCAAATGGAACAGACGATACTAGATTATGATTATGACTGTAAGGAAATGAATTTGAGACTGATAGGACGTGTAGCTGTGTCTTAGAAAGTTCTCTTCTGTTCCGTGAGATAGGTAACGGGCGAGACGACCTAATTAAATGGATCCCCAACAGGAGAATACCGATAGCAACATGGGTGCATCCAGTTGTAAACGTTAAGATTGGGAAACGTCTGGCAGGATATACAGTGACGCTAGAGATATTTTGGCTGAACCTTTGCCTTCGAACCATTCGATGGCCTACTGAAACTAAATGAAGCCGATACATCCGTTGGGTGTATTTTACTAAGCATTATTGTTAAAAACTACCTGGAGAATACATTATTCTCGAATGGCTGTCACATTTCTGGTACCAAAGGTCTTCCAAATAAGAAAAGGAAAAGGAAAAAGTCGACTTGAGTATCAATATCCATCTTACTGATAATAATGGCGACGAAATACAAAGAACTTGTGAATCAGATGACGACGCAGGTAATTACTTCATAGGCACTACCCGTCACTTGAGCACAAATTTGAGGATGAATGCGGAATATATTAACGTTTTATCAGCAAATAACAAAATTATAAAGATCTTGCAATATCGATCCAGATAGAAGAATTTGAATGATACCTATAGTCGCTCGAATGTAGGTGGCCACTTTCCCTGTCTCTTACGGTTCATTATCCATTCATTAAAATATGAACTATTATGAAAACTGGACACATGTGCCGGGCAAAATACCTATAGTAGTATTCCATAACTAGCCAAAAAATAATGTACAAGGAGATTAGCTTCCCCTGACACTCGTTTAATATCAGTTGAAGATATAGGCTTCGCTGTCCTTTCACTTTAAAAAATGCATCTTAGTATTACAAATAGCGTTCACTGACCTTGTGTCTTGTGGCTGGAACATGTTTGCTCCCCTTGGAAGAGATATGTCGCTTTCCGTGGTGTATTTATGGTAATTTATATTCATTTAATAAAGAATGAAGTAAAAAGAGTGAACTGTGTAGACTACGTAAATTTAAAAAACGCAAGTGAAACAAAATTTACGGTTTGGACATAGACGTTTTACTCCACACAAGGAATATTTATGATATTGATTTTCTGTATAGTCTGCTGTTGTTGAGTTTTAGAAATCGACTGTTAATCTTTTGTTCAGATTAATCAAGCCAGAAGCAGCTTAATGATAATGTTCTTTCCTTGAATACTCAGTGAGACTATCAGCTTTGAAGGTGTTCCAAAACGCAGATTCTCTGAAGTGCAATACTCTTTCATTTAACCACGTAAATTTTCCTGAATATGAAAAACTCTTATACCTGGAATAGTACATGCTACTGGCAATAAATGAGAAGGTCAGCATCCCATTAATCGATACTGTTTTGCTAACGACTGCAGTAGGAATTTTTCCTCTTTGTACGTTCGCGTGGCAAAGAAGTGATAGTTTACCAACATTTATTGAGGAAATGTCGCAGTTTTGCTGCATGTGTCCTGGAGAACAAAATAATATTGAACGTCGTTTGAGTGGCGTGTAGGACTAGTCGCCTTTTGTTACACGCACTACTATAATTCGTCTCTTCCCCAGTTTTTCAGAGAAGCGCAACACTGGTTCCAAGAATAGCAGCTACGGAGTAAAAGCAAAGTGATGTGGCCGGAGCGTGTAGAGCTGCAGCCGTGCGGAAACTGACGAAGGCTGTGTGAAAGAGACGAAAAAGAGTCTAAACTGAGAGTGGAAAAATTAAGTGCGGGACACGAAATGAGCAATATGGTAAAAAATAAAAACGTTCCGTGCACTTGTGGATTTCTTTTTATTGTGTAAGTAGAACGGATCGCGCTTTCCCAGTAGGAAAGTTACAATGCTGTGGCTCGAGTGTGCATACTAACTGCCCGTGGAATGTGTAGGTAGACGGACTCGTCGGATATATCAGATTCCACAGGAGCAAATACTTCATGGTGTATCGTATTATTGTAATAGGGCTCTAGCGTTATTTGATAAACTGAGAGACGTTCCCTTTTTTATTCCTTCTCTTGTATGCGCTCCGAATTACTATACTGTCTCATAAATTTCATTCAAATTTTGTTACAAGCTTATGGTCACACACTGCATGGTCTTTTTCCATTCTGATCGTTTCCCGCGTAACACTTTAGCGCAAAATATGTATTCAATTTCTACCCCTTAGCTCCGTCAAGAAAGAAATTCTCCACTATCTTCCCAAGCCAACCTTTTTTTATGCTCTAGTGCAACAGTAACACTAACATAGTAGTAGTACTATCTTACAATTTAAACCGAATATATCATGTCATTGACAGCCGGAATGCAAAAGATACATGACAGAGGCTAACTCAGTTTTGCAATCAGGAAGAACCTTCTTAGTAATTTAAGAGTTTGCACTATACGGAGTGGCCGGGCGGCTCTAGGCGCTACAGTCTGGAACCGCGCGACCGCTACGGTCGCAGGTTCGAATCCTGCCTCGGGCATGGATGTGTGTGATGTCCTTAGGTTGGTTAGGTTTAAGTAGTTCTAAGTTCTAGAGGACTGATGACCTTAGAAGTTAAGTCCCATAGTACTCAGAGGCATTTGAACCATTTTGCACTATATTCGTCGTGCAATGAGTGAGCTTTTGATAACTGGGACTTCCAATAAACATCTGCAGTTCAGTGATACTTGTAACTTCCTGTACAACACCTGAAACATTGTATATATGGCATCTTACATTCCACAGTCAACTACCCAGTGCCATCATCACGGCAGTCATATTCAGTAATAGTCAAAGTGCATGCCCACTTTGCCCTTAATGCTGTACGTACCTAAATATACAAAACAGAGTAACTGCAATACATAGAGGTTGCAATTATACTCCTCAGCTAACCCCTCTGCTCTGCCTCTCAACCCTCTCACCTGATTACAAATAGGGTAGTAAAAGAATGCAAGTCAGGATATACACCCAGCACGACATACCTATACTAATTTGGGTATGTATCACCCATGGCGTGGCAGGGTCTCTATGATATCTGCGTATCCCTTGTGTTTAGTGTTACAGGCATATTACGTCTTTGAGCTCAGTCTATTTCTCTGATTTGAGGTCCGAGAATCTGTAGGTACTCATATGTGGTTTCCCCATTACATCACACAGACCATGATAAATCACCAAGAATGTCTTTATTTTCTCATTTATTCGTTTAGATTTCTCTTTTCTTTACCAAATATGGTCACCTACTTCACAACTGACAGGCTTGACTTTTCCATCGTGCATCCCTTTTCTCTCACCAACTATCTTTTTCACCTTTACCCTAGCTACCCAATTCGTTTCTAGAAACTCCAGTTAAGTATTCTCTAGAACGTCTACTTCCTACACAAGAACATTCCTTGGTTTAAGGTTCAAAATATGTTCACATGTGGCTAAGCCTGTCGTATCATGCTGCACGTTAATGCTATAAATAATTTTCTCAAAGAAAAAAGTACGCCGGCCGAAGTGGCCGTGCGGTTAAAGGCGCTGCAGTCAGGAACCGCAAGACCGCTACGGTCGCAGGTTCGAATCCTGCCTCGGGCATGTATGTTTGTGATGTCCTTAGGTTAGTTAGGTTTAAGTAGTTCTAAGTTCTAGGGGACTAATGACCTCAGCAGTTGAGTCCCATAGTGCTCAGAGCCATTTTTGAAAAAAGTACAGTTGGATCGGGTCGAATTTCTTTAGGAGCAGTATGCCTTGAATAAACTTTTCAGTTTCTTCATTTTTCTGTCACTCATTTTACCTTGCGGAGACATGATTACGATTTGTGTTACTCCTTCCAAGCTCCTTCCATGTTTTACAAGCCTCAGTAGCTAATTCTTTCCCTCCCCCCCCTCTTCAACCCTCCCCCCCCCCCGTTCAATGCAAGTAAAAGCTCCAACGCTCATGTGGCTTTTGATAAACTATGCATTCTCTTTTTCTTCCAATAGCTGCGTAGAACGTCCCCAATCTGTTTCCCAAACCCTGTACTTAACCTGCGGGATCTAACTTACACAACTTTCAGAATGTATGGAGAACACCTTCTGCATACATGCTCTTACCTCCCCTAACACCTCTTCGAAATTTCTCTTCGTTCCCGTCAGCGGTTCAGTAAAAGTGGCTTCTAGACCCGGGCCAGCCACTACATGCCAAACTGCAAGTGAAACTGAAGTGAGGGCTGTGTGTAGCCCAGTGCTCGACCCGTCACCTATCTCTTCTGCCCTTCTCGGAAGCACTCGATACGAGCGACCGACATTTAATTTATCGTTGCATGTAGCATTTTTCTGTCGCCACGTCTTTTTTCAGTTCGGTAGAATCGTGGTGCCGGCGCTGTTTACACTTCGCTATTAGTTCGCTGTACAAAAGAAGTTCACAGGTGCAGTGGCTGTTTGCACAAAGATGGGAACTGCAGTTTTGCTACAGAACGACATTGCAACACCATCGAGAAAGATTCTAAGAATTTAGCTGACGATGAAAGTCAAAAAATTAGAACGGTCAACAGAGGGGATTTATTGTTCTGTACATCAAGAAACACTTTGTGCTAACTTTGTAGGCATGGAATGAAATTGGCGGTACGAATAGTAAATTTTCTGAAGTCGGCCGCGTTACTCCACTGTCAGCTGCAACAGTTTTCGATGGAACTGAACGAAGAGTGTAGAGACTTTATATACTACTACGGTGTACGTCGGTTAATTCAAAGGGACTGCCTGAAACGATTTTTCGATTTGAAACCTGCTATTCTTGAACTTGTGAACGAGAAAAGGAGAGTAAGAACGAAAATTCGTATATCCGGAATAGATTGCAGGCCTCACATTTTAAGTGGACTTGGCTGCACACAGCCACAACAAGATATTACAAGATGAGACGAAACGTATTTCTAATTTGACGGGGTTGCAGTTAAAAAGAAAATCGCATTGTGGAAGGGAAAAATTCCGACAAAAGACATCGTAAATTTTTCTAAACTCACTGGCATTAAGAAAGTGATAGCTCTGAAGAATTCGTCGTGGACTAGAGAGAACTACAAGAATAGTTGTCTAAAAGATTTGAACAGAGTATGTGATGCGTATAATCTCCAATGTTGCTGGTGTTCGTCATTGTAAAAATAATCACTGTAATTATCCTTCCATAATCAACGTTCCTTACGTGGACGCGCATGAGATGCTACGTAAGATTTAGTATAAATTCAAACTTTAGCATTTTGGCTAAATAAAGGAGCCCCCATCACCAGATTCTCAATTCCAAGTCCAACCACAATGGATATACCTTACATGTTGTCGTTGATTTGTTCAAGGTTGGGGTTCCACGGATTCACATAATGTTTGAGATGGTTTTAAAATTATAAACAAAACAAAAATTTTTGCATGAAATTAGTTTGTTATTATTCTATACTAAATTATAAAAATCTATTGCTCCACTTCAATATGGCGTTCTCAGTTCAAATGGTTCAAATGGCTCTGAGCACTATGGGACTTAACTTCTGAGGTCATCAGTCCCCTAGAACATAGGACTACTTAAACCTAACTAACCTAAGGACGTCACATACATCCATGCCCGAGGCAGGATTCGAATCTGCGACCGTAGCGGTTGAACGGTTCCAGACTGTAGCGCCTAGAACCGCTCGGCCACACCGGCCGGCGGCGTTCTCAGTGCTAGCCGTATACTAAACTGTAATCGAGTTATATAACACAGTCTGTGCTGTCACTCTATATCTTTGGCTGATCTTATGACACAAATGAATATTCTTACGATTTCCAGTGACGCTGAAGGTCAGTTTCCATTACCATTCAGTTGATAAAATTACAGCTAAGTGACGATCATAGACTGTCGGTTGTCTTTGGCCGCAATATGTTGTTGTTGTCGTCTTCAGTCCTGAGACTGGTTTGATGCAGCTCTCCATGCTACCCTATCCTGTGCAAGCTTCTTCATCTCCCAGTACTTACTGCAACCTACATCGTCCTGAATCTGCTTAGTGTATTCATCTCTTGGTCTCCCTCTACGATTTTTACCCTCCACGCTTCCCTCCAATACTAAATTGCTGATACTATGATGCCTCATAACATGCCTTACCAACCGGTCCCTTCTTCTTGTCAAGTTGTGCCACAAATTTCCCTCCTATCTAATTCTATTCAATACCTCCTCATTAGTTATGTGATCTACCCATCTTATCTTCAGCATTCTTCTGTAGCACCACATTTCGAAAGCTTCTATTCTCTTCTTGTCCAAACTATTTATCGTCCATGTTTCGCTTCCATACATGGCCACACTCCATACAAATACTTTCAGAAACCACTTCCTGACACTTAAATCTATACTCGATGTTAACAAATTTCTCTTCTTCAGAAACGATTTCCTTGCCATTGCCAGTCTACATTTTATATCCTCTCCACTTCGACCATCATCATTTATTTTGCTCCCCAAATAGCAAAACTCCTTTACTACTTTAAGTGCACTATATACACTCTAAAAAAAACGACACACAGCGGTGGATTACGTAAATCGGTTACAAATTCATGATACAGGTATCGACGGAAAACGCAAAATTGTGAACTTCGGCCGCCAATGTATGAATATGTGAAGCTGCAACGCAATTTCACCGCACAGCTGACAAGGACAGTAAACTGGGACATGTTGATAAAACTAAACCTAAATCTAAACTCCGTCCGAACAGGTCCCGAAAGGCCCAACGGTACTGACCGACCGCCGAGTCATCCTCTGCCTATAGGCATTACTCGATGCGGATATGGGGGGACATGTGGTCAGCAGACCGCTCTCCCGGCCGTTGTCAGTTTTCGTGACCGGAGCCGCTACTTCTCGCTCATGTAGCTCCTCAATTTGATTCACAAGGGCTGAATGTACTCCGCTTGCCAACAGCGTTCGGAAGACCGGACGGTCTTCCATCCAAGTGCTAGCCAAGCCCGACATTGCTTAACTTCGGTGATCTGATGGGAACCGCTTTACCACAGCGACAAGGCATTGGCTGGGACATGTTGATAACAGGGCATAAAGCTTTGGCAGATTTCATTCCATGTACTCAGATGGACAGTGACTATGCCTCACAGACCGGACCGTGAACCACATACGCAGGTGTCAGCATTTGAGAGAGGAAGTAAAGTCGGGCTCAAAGAAGCCGGTTGGAATAACCGATGAAACACCCGACATCTGAATAGTCGACGATGTTGGCAGAAACGGGTGAACCATGACAGAACATAGAGAGACAACATAACGAGAGGACCGAGCAGTAGACAGAGGGGCACTGAGGGCCCCGGGTTCATCATTACCAACGATCCGACGTGCAACTGCTGTTTCGGTGACGCGAGGACCATTAACAGGCGACTCACAGAAAGGGGGCTCCCTTGCGCCGACAACCAGAGAACTTCACAGACCAACAAGCGCGTTTGGAACAGTGTCAGGAGCATTCGGCCTGGAATCTCATTGACTGTAGTGGAATCATGCTCAGAAATAAGCTCCGATGATCAGGTAAGGTGCGTCTGGAGAAGCCACGGACAGAGGTAGGTACCAACCTCAATGTCGCTCGCCGTACGGCGCAACAGCCATTAGTGACAGTCTGCGATGCCATTTCTTTTCGTAGTAGGATCTCTTTGGTTGTCATCCGCGGCATCGTTGAAGCGCAGCGGTACTTCGGCCATATTAGAAGCCATTTTCTTGCCTTTCATGGCAAGCCATTCTGGGCTGTCAGCAAGACAGTGCTCGTCCGCACGTTGCAAGAGTTTCTACTACTTGGCCTCGTTCTTGCCAAAACCTACCTTGACCCACAAGATCACGGGATCTCTGCCAAGTTGAGAATGTTTGGGGCATCCGGGCAAAGCCTCCAACCAGCTCGGGATTTTTACTATTTAACCCGACAATTGGACAGAATTAGGCACGATATCCCTTAGGAGGATATCCAATATCTTTGTTACTGTGCCAAACCGATAAACTGCTTGCGTAAGTGGCAGAGGTGGAACAACGAGTTACTGACTTGCTCAATTTGTGGAGCTCTCTCTTGACTGAATGACCCAGTTTTTCTGAAATTCTGATGATTCTTTTGTCTATAGATGTACATCACATCTACAGATTTCCGTCCCATTTGGACAATTCCTTCCTAGTGTTTCGTATGCATGACTGCTAGCTCTAAATATAAAAAAATGTAATTTAATACGGCTGAATGGGAAGAACAAACTCATAATGTTCGGATACAACATTAGTAGTGTCCGCCTTGGCTCAGTCATGTTTAAAAATATGGACGTAACGTTGCAAAGCGCTATGAAATGGCACTAGCATGTGAGGATTGCCATAGGGAAGGCGAAAGGTCGACTTCAGTGTATTGGCAGAATTCTAGGAAACTGTGGTTCATCTGTTAAGGAGACCGCACATACAGGGTGGTCCATTGATAGTGACCGGGCCAAATATCGCACGTAATAAGCATCAAACGAAAAAACTACAAAGAACGAAACTCGTCTACCTTGAAGGAGGAAACCAGATGGCGCTACAGTTGGCCCCTAGATGGCGCTGCCATACGTCAAACGGATATCAACTGCGTTTTTTAAAATAGGAACCCCCATTTTTATAACATACTCGTGTAGTACGTAAAGAAATATGAATGTTTCAGTTGGACCACTTTTTTCGCTTTGTGATAGATGGCGCTGTAATAGTCACAAAGGTATAAGTACGTGGTATCACGTAACATTCAGCCAGTGCGGACGGTATTTCCTTCGTGATACATTACCCATGTTAAAATGCACCGTTTACCAATTGCGGAAAAGGTCGATATCGTGTTGATATATGGCTGTGATCAAAATGCCCATCGGGTGTGTGCTATGTATGCTGATCGGTATCCTGGACAACATCGTCCAAGTGTCCGGACCGTTCTCCCGATAGTTACGTTATTTAAGGAAACAGGAAGTGTTCAGCCACGTGTGAATCGTCAGCCAAGACTTGCAACAAATGATGATGCCCAAGTAGGTGTTTTAGTTGCTGTCGTGGCTAATCCGCACATCAGTAGCAGACAAATTGCGCGAGAATCGGGAATCTCAAAAACGTCGGTGTTGAGAATGCTACATCAACATCGATTGCACCCGTACCATACTTCTATTCCCCAGGAATTGCATGGCGACGACTTTGAACTTCGTGTACAGTTCTGCCACTAGGCAAAAGAGAAATTACTGGAAGATAACAGATTTTTTGCACGCGTTCTGTTTAGCGACGAAGCGTCATTCAGAAACAGCGGTATCGTAAACCGGCATAATATGCACTATTGGGCAACGGAAAATACACGATGGCGGCGACAAGTGGAACACCAGCTACCTTGGTGGGTTAATGTATGGTGCGGCATTATGGGAGGAAGGATAATTGGCCCCCATTTTATCGATTGCAATCTAAATGGTGCAATGTATGCCGATTTCCTACGTAATGTTCTACCGATATTGCTACAAGATGTTTCACTGCATGACAGAATGGCGATGTACTTCCAACATGATGGATGTCCGGCACATAGCTCTCGTGCGGATGAAGCGGTACTGCATAGCATATTTCATGACAGGTGGATTGGTCGTCGAAGCACCATACCATGACCCGCACGTTCACCGGTTCTTTCTGTGGGGAAAGTTGAAGGATATTTGCTATCGTGATCCACCGACAACGCCTTACAACATGCGTCAGCGCATTGTCAATGCATGTGCGAAAATTACGGGAGGCGAACTACTCGCTGTTGAGAGGAATGACGTTACATGTATTGCCGAATGCATTGAAGTTGACGAACAACATTTTGAGCATTTATTGCATTAATGTGGAATTAAAGGTAATCACGCTGTAACACCATGCGTTCTCAGAAATGATAAGTTCACAAAGGTACATGCATCACATTGGAAGAACCGAAATAAAATGTTCAAACGTACCTACGTTCTGTATTTTAATTTAAAAAACCTACCTCTTACCAACTGTTCGTCTAAAATTGTGAGCCATATGTTTGTGACTATTACAGCGCCATCTGTCACAAAGCGAAAATAGTGGTCCAACTAAAACATTCATATTTCTTTACGTACTGCAACAATATGTAATAAAAAATGGGGGTTCCTATTTGAAAAAAAAAAAAAACGCAGCGCCATCTAGCTGGCCAAGCATACCGCCATCTGGTTTCCTCCTTCAAGCTAGACAAGTTTCGTTCTTTGTAGTTTTTTCGTTTGACGCTCGTTTCGTGAGATATTTGGAACGGTCACGATCAATGGAACACCCTGTAGGAAGCTAGTGCGACCTATTCTTCAGTACTGCTGGAGTGTTTGAGATCCATACCAGGTCGGATTAAAGGAAGACGTGGAAGGAATTGAGAGGCGGGTTCTTCATTGGTTACTGGTAGGTTCGAACAAGAAGCAAGTGTTATGTGAAAGCTTCAGGAACTCAAATGGGAATCCCTGGAGGGAAGACTACCTTCGCTTCGAAGAACACTATTGAGGAAATTTAGAGAACCGGCATTTGAAACTGACTGAAGAACGATATTACTACTGGGCGTAAACACAACTAATAGAAGATAAGAGAAAGTAGGGCCCGTACGGAGGCATACAAGCAGTCGTTTTTCCCTCGCTTTATTTGCGAGTGGAACATGAAAGGAAATGACCAGTAGTGGTACATGGTACCCTCCGTCACGCGCCGTACCGTGGACTGCAGAGGTTCTACATAGATTAGATGTAGATATAGAAGAATATTCATCGTAAGCACAACTCAATCAAAAAGAGTTCTCCACCGAAAATAATCTCTTGTTTATTTACGTAGGCCAGCACTGACAAATAGCACTCACTAGACACCACAGACACATTCCCCTCTGTCATAGCAGAAAACAATCTACAGCAAATGATTTCTCCCTCTCTATTGTGTCGAGTCTCATGGATTTGCGAAGTCAAACATCATCGACTGCTCCAGTCAGAACAGTGCCCCATTGACAGCAAGCTCACAATCAGTCTCAACCGTCACCCTATGCTTCTGCGTTCCTACCACATTTACTGCCTCAGATCCTGGCGGGTGCTCCCGTACTTCAGCTAGCTAGAAGATTAAACGTTCTCTGATCCATTCCAAGACAGTGAAGGGAGGAAAGATACGGACTGGAACATGGAATGTGAGGACACTTCTGCAAGCAGGAAAGCTAGAGAATGCAAAACATGAGATGAAAAGGGACAGATTAGATGCCCTCGGTTTGCGTGAAATGAGATGGGGAGAGAATGGGGAGATAGAAAGTGGAGATTATAAACTTTTTTACTCAGGGGAAATCAAATGTGGTGAAAACGGAGTAGGAATATTGATAGGGCAAAAGTTGAAAAATAAGGTAATGAAGGTACAATATATTGATGGAAGACTGATGATGATACGACTGAAGGGTAGTTCAAAATATTTGGTATTAATACAGGTATATATGCCAACTAGCCAGCACAGAGATGAGGAAGTGGAAGAATATAATGAGCAAATACAAGAACTCATCGAGAAATAAAATAGAAATGTCTGCATTATCAACATGGGGGACTGGAATGCAGTGGTGGGTGAAGGAAGAGATGAAGATACAGTAGGAAAATTTGGATTAGGAATAAGCAATCAGAGAGGTGAACGACTAATTTGTTTTTGTAAAGAAAATTAATTAGCAGTGGGTAACACATTATTTGATCACCACAAAAGGAGACGTTACACATGGATATCAAATTTGAATAGGGAAAGATATCAGCTGGACTACATCCTGATACATAAAAGGTTTAGGAACTGTTTGAAGAATGCTAAAGCTTAAACAGTAGCTGATATAAATTCAGACCACAACCTAGTGATGGGAGAAATACAAGTGAAGTTGAAAAAAGTCTGGAGAGGTAAAGCAAAGGAAAGACTAAAGGTAGAAAGACTCAAAGAGGTAGGAAAGGCATCAGATTTGGAGAACAGATTTGTGGAAAAATGGCAAAGAGGTAGTGTTGATGAAAGTGTTAATGACAAGTGGATAAAAATGAGGGAAGGACTCAAGGACTCTGCCAAAGAAGTACTAGGTATTAGAGTATCCCAAAGCACCAGGAAAGAATGGATAACAGAAAACATATTGAAAAAGATGGAAGAGCGCAGAAAGTGGAAAAGGGTAGAAACTGAACAAGGCAAAAAGAGGTACAGGAAACTGAATAATGAATTAAGAACAGAAACTGAAGAAGCAAGAGAAAAATGGATGAAACAGAAATGCGACGAAATAGAGAAAATGGAGAGAGAGGGAAAGTATGAAATGATGTATAGACTGGCTAGTGAGATAGTTTTTGAACGTAAAAGAAAGAGGAATAACATGGAAATAGAAAGAGCGGATGGTACTCTAGCAGAAGAATCACAGGAGGTTTTGAACAGATGGCAAGAATATATTGAATTTCTGTATAAGGGGGATGAAATGCAAATCGAAATTAAGGTTGAAGAGGAGCAATATGTGCCGGAAGATGGAAAGGGATTTACCAACTTGGAAGCCGAAGTACAAAAGGCGCTGGAGGAGATGAAGAATAGGAAGGCATGTGGAATAGATGTTTTGCCAGCAGAACTGTTGAAGAGTCTGGGAAACAAGGCAAGAAAAGAAATACTCTACCTCTGTAACGAGATATATGATAAAGGGGAATGACCTGAGGACTTCGCTGCAACAGTTATGATACCAACAGAGAAAAAGAGAAATACTAAAAAATGTGAAGAGCACCGGACCATCAGTCTAATTTCTCATGCAGCTAAAGTCTTACTGAGAGTGTTGAATAGAAGGTTATATGGCAAGTTGGATAGAGGGATTGCAGAGGAGAGTTCGGATTTAGAAGAGGAAAAGGAACAAGAGATGCTATTGGCCTGCTAAGAACTATACGGGAAAGATATATGGAAAAGGGTAGAGAAATTTTTGCTGTTTTTATAGATTTAGAAAAGGCTTTTGGCAGAGTTCAGTGGAACAAGCTGATGGATATGTGGAAGAGGAAAGGAGTAGATTGAAAAGAGAGACGACTGATCCAGAATCTATATTTACATCAGAAAGTAAGGATAAGGATTGGAAATGAAATGTCAGAAGGAAGCAGCATTGGACGAGGTGTTGGACAAGGTTGTTGCCTTTCCCCACTGTTGTTTAACGTATACCGAGAAGAGATTATTGCGAAAAGTTTAGATGGGAAAAGAGGAATATGTATTGGTGGAAAGAGAATAGAATTTGCTGATGACATTGTATTAGTGGCAGAAAGTGAGCAGACAGTGAATAACATGCTCAAAGATCTGAATGAAGCTTGTGTGGAATATGGGATGCAAATAAACACAGCAAAAACAAAGATTATGCTCATCAGTACAAGACGCAGACTGTCCAATATTAAAATAGGACAATCTACCATTAGCCAACTAAGTGAATTTAAATATCTCGGAAGCACAACAACTGAAGACTTGAGATGTCACCAGGAGGTGAAAACTAGAATTGTCATAGCGAAGGAGGCATTCAACAGAAAGAGGAGACTTTTATGTGGCAAATTAAGGTCAAAGGAAAATGCTTGGCAAACGTTTTGTCTGGAGTGTGGCACTATATGGGGCAAAAACATGGACACTGAGACGAGAGGATGAAAAAGGTTAGAAGCATTTGAAATGAGGATGAGGAGGAGAATGGAGAGAATAAGCTGGATGGAAAGAGTGAGTAATGAAAGAGTATTGGAAAGGGTTGGTGAGAGAACATGTCTGCTGAAGGTTGTAAGAGAAAGGAAAAAGAACTGGTTGGGACATTCATTGAGAAGGGAGTGCTTGCTAGTAGATGCTTTGGAAGGATTGGTTTGTGGGAGAAGACTGAGAGGAAGAAGGAGATACAAGGTGATAGACGACATAAAGGGAAGAGGAAATTATGCAGACCTGGAGAGGATGGCAGAAGACCGGACAGCCTGGAGAACTATCATGTGAAAACCTGCCTTTAGGCAGAACACTGATGATGATGATGATGATGATCCATTCCAAATCCTTTTGCTCCATTCTGGCTATAAATTCTTCTCTACGAAACCGTCCTGTGACCAGCAGCTCCCTGCAGCAGCATCGCTGAGACACAAACAAGTTCGGCAAGCGTGCGCTGCATGACGCTGGCGCAGCACCGAAGACTTGTACGTCGGTGTTTTTGGCCCGCAGCAGGTGCCTGCTCTAAGAAATTGTTCGTGCTACAGTTTCGGTTGCCACACTGCCCACTGGCCCCAATTCACCTCGGTGTGCTGCTGAGTCTACAAAAGTAGCTAATAAGCGCGCCTCCAACAGTGGCAGACACACGAGAGCTGTGCCCATGCCACTACTAGGCTAGGAGGGAAACCAGCAGTCCCGTGCGTAGTTAATTCAAGGCACAAAAGGGAGAGAGAAGGAGGCAGTCGCTAATTTTGGGATCCAGAAGGCCAGTAGTGTCGGCATTGGAAGCTATGTTTGATTTAGTGGTTCCCTGTCAAAATGCAAATGATTTGAGTGCTTGGGACAATATCATTAGGGGCTCTGCTTATTTACTGATTTTATTACTGAGAGTGTATACATTATGTCCTCAGGACATGTTTCATTATTGACAAAGGAGTGGAGTAACATAGGAGGAAAGGAGCACCAAGTGAAAGTCTCATCGAACAAGCACTTACAAAGAGAAGTTGGAACTGGATTGTGTGTAACGCATGGACAAAAGGGTGACAGAATCACGTTTTAGCAATCTGGCTTTCACCTGCCACGTTATATGCAATAAAAGTATCATTTTATTATGTCTTTGGAATCAGTTTTTAATCGATGTTTTTGTCTATGCTGCTTAGCAGAGCCGAAATTAATCCCTTCTGAATTTTAGTGTCCGAAATGTCTAACAGTTCTGAATTTTGTGTCATTATATAAATAAGGAGGAGCATGACATCATTCGTGTTTATTTAATGGCAGCAACCGCAAAAGAGGTTTATGCTGGCTTTGAGGGCCTGCGTGATGTAGTAGATAGAGGAAAGTTTTATGTATTCTCTTTGTCGTTTGGAGGGATTCAGTGTTATTACAGGGTTACTGATTAAAATCAAATGATGTTGAACATATGACGAGGTAATGGGTTCTCTCCCAACTAAACCTGAGTGTGTAGCAGATTTTAGCGACAGTCGAATTGAAGATAGGCTGTAAATTGATTGACATCCCGAATAAGTAAAAGCAAAATCAACAAGCTGTAAATCTGTAAATTGTACGTCTGCGTAGAGGGGTGGGAGTAATACGTTATGGGGCTTTGATGAGAGTACTCATAGAGTGAACTCTGCTATCAGTGATTGGATGTCGTGAAAGAGCTATTGTAATGTACAGGCAATCAAACAATACTATGAAAACTGAAATTTTGGAAACTTATTTCTGACCAAAGGAATAATTCCTAGATTACCTTTTCTGAGTAAAGGAACTGGTTTTGATGATTAAACGAAAATATCATAGTCATCGAATCATCATAACCATGCGACTTATACTTTCGGCAGGCGTTTCCAAACACCTCCTCTCGCAGAAGAATTTGAGAATCCTGGTACTCTGATGTAACACCTCGTATACTTTGCAGCTTAGTAAAATTTTTAAAAATGCGAAAAGCTTATTTAATTCGGTGATTTCTTCTATTTCAATTGGAAACCAATAACACAGAAATTACAGTAAAATAAAAAAGAATATCGTCAAAATTTAACAAAACACGCCGTGTTATTAACACTTTTTGACGGAGCACTTACTCAGATCAGGGAACACCAGTGTTCCGCATAACCCAGATTAGGAAACCGTGGTTTACCGAAATCGATATATACGTGAAACAAATGTATGTGATTTCAGTCTAAATTGAATAATCTGAAGAGCCTGTGAGTATCAAAGTTGAGGTTGATCGACTAATAAGGATTGGATTCTAAGAGTTGGTAATACTGTCTTAGAATCACCTGTTCTGTAGCAACAAATTTAGATTTACAGTTGACTTGTAATGTTGTATTGACTTTGTGGTTCAGTGTGCCTGCAGTCAATTCTCAGTAGGCCGTTTGGCAGAAATTATCAGCTGTGTTGACTGTCATCGTGTTAATCTGTTGAAATATCGGTGTTTATCGAGGTGTAAACTGGCGGCATTACAGAATGTTGTTTGAACATTCGAACTGATAGGAAAAGCTCAAGTTTCACATTACACATTATTATTGGCATTTATTTGACTTTATCTGCTAGATTGTGTGCAGAGCATGACGAGTATAAGTATAGACATTTTTGTATGTGGTACCTTTATATGTACACACATGAGTGTGCTGGTTGTTTTCTTTGCGTCGAACAGTCTTCCCACAAACACGTGGCAAACTTTACTATCTGGTATTTTGTGTAAAATCGTGACTGCACCGCTAAGTAGATTACACCTGACAGTATAGACTAACTGTTTTACTTCCATGTGTCGACACTTCAACACCTGACCTGTTGTCTAGGGGAAAATACGCATTAATGGCTTGTTCTTGCCACATGAACTAGGAGATACTACGCAACATTAAACGTACGGGCTATAATAACTATAATTATCAGGTTAAAAAGACTCATTATATTTAACACTACAAAAGTAAATTATAATAAGACCATGTCTTGTAGCTGCTTTTCGTGTTTATTTATGTGATGAATTCGAAGGCAGCCCATGCATTTTTCTTCTTCTTCTAGATGGAAGAACTGAAGTAGACCTTACAGGTATTTCCTAATCCATACCCTAACAATTCCGAGAGTGCAGAGTGAACTGACAATGTGTCGGAATGCTTTCTCAAGGGGTTGAAGAGAAAGCTTATGGCGATGAAACCAACAATACTCGCCACCATAATGAACAAACTCTGTAAATCACTTACAGTCTACCATTCAGTAGTGTGAGAAACATGTGGGGGTTCCCTTCTAAGAAAACCAGCAGGCTTCTACTCCAGTTTGGCTAGATAACCTATAATCTTGAGCACTACACTTCGTCGTAAAAGTAAGTTTGTTGGTATAATAGTGTTCCGAGGAAAAGTAAAAATGCTTCAGTATTAGCAGTTACAAGGTGCAAATTATGTTCCTGACTTCACGCAGCGATTCAAAAATTGGACACCATGAAGTATTACTGAAAATTAAGTGAGTACATATCCAAATCTGCAAAGGAAACCATCGATCATTGAAAGAAAATGATATTATATTTTTCAATTAATGTTAAACGCACTGTGACTCGTAGATTTACCTTCCCTAACGCAATGAATAATAATGATAAAGGCAATAGCCATGAGCTGGTGAACCGAGAAACACGTCAATCTACAACGGATACAACACAGAGACTGACTATGCTACATTGGCACATGTGTGCTAATTTGGGAAAAAACAACAGCTTGTTGTGGGTGTAGTGCATTTGTTCTTAGGCCTTTATTCTATGCCTTCGCCTCATCCACATCACCCTCCATGTATTCCACTCCCCGAAGTGTCATGTGGTGGCTCAGACGTACTTTGCCAGTTGAAATATGCAACACATTTTTACTGACAGGTTACTAAAAGCCGTTTGCCCACTGGTCGTCTGTTTCTGTTACTCAACAATCCTTCAATTTTCGTTATCTTCTTTTTGCATATTAAATTAATATTTCAGAGTGAGGAGGGAGGGGGGGGGATATAAAACGAATTGAACTGGACCCTTATAAACGTCAGCTGCACCAATGCACACGTCTGGGAGAGGGGTGGGAGGCAAGGAAACGCACCAACGCTGGCCAACTTATGCCTTCATACACAGTAATGGTTTCAACAGTGTATTTACAGTTTCTTAATTTTATTAGCAACTGAGCAAAAGCCGCCAACTGCGTAGCAGAAACGTAAATTTCAAATCTCATTCAGTTTCTCGCTGTGGATAGCAACTGTCTTACTCGTTACTTGGAAAATTTGCTATTATCAATTGATGTGAACTTTAGGAATGTTCAGATGCAGAAATTAGTTGCTGTTCTTTTCTTGGAATTAATAACGTAAGCAGTAAATGCATTCAGACTTCAGTTTTATCATTAGATAGTGACTGGAATTAACTGCTTTGATGGACACAGCGCTAGAGTGGGCATTATCGTGGTGTACGTCCACCCTACTTCTTAATAACGGCTCCATACCTGCTGGGAATACCTTCAGTACTGTGTCTGAACGTCTGTGGAGGAGTAGCAACCTGTTCTTCTCTCAGAGCCGAAACCAGAGAAGATACTGATGTCGGACACAGGGATCTATATCGAAGTCGACGTCCTAACTCGTCTCAAAGGTGTTCCATTACGTTCAGGTCAGGACTCTGGGCACGACAATCCGTTTCACGAATGTTACTGCCAACAAACCATTGGCTCACTGAAGTTGCTTTATCACTGGTTGTATTTTCATTCCGATACAAACAGCCATTGCCTCCTAACTGTTCCCATGCCGTACCCAGTACAGAAAGCTGTAACACGTGTGCATGTTCTTCCACAACCAGATTTTTCTTAAGAGCAATAACGAGACCACACTGTAACCACGAAAAACACTCCCATACAGTAAGACCACCTCTGTACTTCACTGTTTGCACTGCACATGATGGCAGGTAATATTCTGCAGGTATTCACCCAACACAAACACTCCCACCGTGTTGCCAGAGGATACACTATAGTATGATTCAGCACTCTGAGTCAATCGTTTCCAGGCATTCACGGTCCACTGACTTCGCTCTTTACACCACGTTAAGCGTCGCTTCAAATGTTCAAATGTGTGTGAAATCTTATGGGACTTAACTGCTAAGGTCATCAGTCCCTAAGCTTACACACTACTTAACCTAAATTATCCTAAGGACAAACATACACACCCATGCGTGAGGGAGGACTCGAACCTCCGTCGGGACCAGCCGCACAGTCCACGACTGCAGCGCCTAGACCGCTCAGCTAATCCGCGCAGCAGCGTCGCTTCACATGGCACATGTGTGGCATATTAGGAAATGCCATTCTTTTTAATTCAATGCGCTAGGTGGACTGCTGGTAGATCTTCGGAACTCAAGAGTGATTGTTTCCGCTGTTTTCATGCGATTTTTTCCAAACTTCCTGCGCCATGCTTGGCGGTCTGGATGCGTCGGTACTTGAGATCCCCTTGGTTCGTCTTTCACGTTTCCACTCCACAATCACATGACCAACAGTTGAATGGGACAGCTGTAGAATGGTTGAAATGTCTATGATGGATTTCTTACTCACGCCACGTCCAGAGACTAACCCACGTTCCAAGTCTCTGAATTCTCTCGACTGTCCATTTCTTCTGTTACCGCTTCTCTACTCCAATACAATACTCTCCGCCGCTTACATATTGGCGGAGCCGCCTTGGTGACATACAGTTGTCAATTTTACGTTATATATAAAGTAATGAGACTGGTGTGAAAAAAAGTGTTGCTTACCGTTTTAGTCAAGTTTAGTGTTGTCTCCTTGAAAGTAGTTCCCTTCTGATTGCACACACTTTTTCCAGCGCTTCTGCCATTGATGGTAACATTTCTGGAACTCATCTTCTGTAATATCTACGATTATGAATTGATGTGAACGTTAGGGATGTTCAAATGTAGAAATTAGATGCTGTTCTTTTCTTGGAATTGGAGGCAAGTCCCTCGTCACAGATTTTTGGACATCTTGTGTTGTTTGAAAATGGTGTCCCTTGACCGCCATTTTGACTCTTGGAAATAGAAAAAAGTCACACGGAGCGATATCTGTTGAATAAGGTGGCTGTGGTAGTACTGAAATTTGTTTTGAGGTTAAAAATTGCTTTACTGACGGAGCAGTATTCGATGGTGCATTATGAGGTATTTCTCATACCAAGATCTTCAGTTATTATTAGATGAACCGTTTCTCGATTGATGTTCAGTTCTTCTGCAATCATTCTCATGGATAATCTTCGATCAGATCGCGTGAGTTCACGCACCCTGGCCAAGTTCACATCCGTCCGTGAGGTCGATGGTCGTCCACTGAGGTCTTCATCTTCAACATTCATTCTGCCTTCACTAAACAATTTATGCCAAAGAAAAGCTTGATCTCTTGACATAACCTCCTCTCCAAAAGCCTTCTGAAGCTTGCTATAAGTTGTCGTCGCGTTTTCACCCAATTTAACGCAAAAATAAGTGGCATAACGTTGCGCAATGTTATGTGGTTCCATTTCCGTGACGAGAGACACAAACACGTGTTTACTTATTACATCGCATCTCATGACTGAGCAGTTGCATCGATGTGCCACTTGGCCTAGAAGCAGCTTATAGACCGAGGTCAAAGATATTGCTAAGAAAATCAGTCTCATTGCTTTATTGTCGCACCTCATATTGGTGTGCCAATACTTTCAATAACGTAATATAGATACTTCGTCATGAGTTACTGTTTCATTTAATTACGCAACTTATCTTTAGTGTCATATTGTCACATCTGGAAAAGTTGCTATTATTATTAAAAATTCGATGGATGTCAGCAGCTAACAACTGCGTAATTATTATTTCACTTCAAAAGCCACCGAGGCGATGAGTTAATAGCTATACACACGTTTATAGAAGTCATTCTCAGTGTTACAGAGTGACGACAGCGATGCAGCTCTGTGTCAGCGTGTGCAGAACACACGTTGCCTCGTGCAGCGTTTCCGCTTCGTCGCTCAGGCACTGCGCAGACCTGACAATCCTGGTACTGGGTAAAAATGAAATGAGAGTGTGGCATTGTTGTCCAGGAGGCTCCATCCGGGGTAGTTCGGCCGCCGAGTGCAAGTGTTACTTCAGGCGACGCCACATTGGGTGACATGCGCCCAGATGATAAGGATGAAATGATGATGAGGACTACACGACACCCCGTCCACGAACTGAGAAAATATCCAACCCGGCGGTGAACCGAACCCGTGCCCGCTTGCATGAAAGGCAAACACGTTACCACCCAGCTAAGCAGGCGGACCAGGTGCTGGGTAGACAGCGCCAAATAGTGCACACCTACCCTTCAGCACCTCCTGTGAAAGGGGCAGGTATGTGCGAATTTGCAGCCAGGTGGTAGGCTAGAGACTTCTATCTCTTTCAAGCCCTCTCTTATCTTGATTTCATAATTTGTCATTACAATGCAGCGTTATCTCTAAAGTAACTCTGCCGAAATTCAGTTATTACAACCTCCCTACCCAACTGTATCACTTAAAGTTATGGAGTTGAGACGTTTCTGACTGGAGTAATTCAGACATTGTTTCTGTTAAACATTTAACCATTGTTTGCTCCATTCCAGTAACATAGAGAACGATTCAAGAAATGTGAAAGCATAGTGCCCCATTACCTACAAGCATTACTGGTCTTCTAACAAAGTATGATAAGACAGTCCTTAGACATTTTATAAGATTTTATTTTAGATAGCAGCTTTAAAATCTGGGCATGACACATAGAAAGTGGAACCGAAATCTTTTGTCTACGGTAATAAAACTGTTTGCATCTCGAACTTTAGTGACATTACAACGCTGGCTGTACTGTTATTTTATTAAGAGTAATTAATTATTACTGCTCTGTTTCGTAATTAATATTGTTTTCTTCATTTGCTGTTAGTGAAGAAATATTATTTACCTACTTTAAAGTAATATGTGTATTTACACGTAAATAATCAAATTTTCATAATTGTATATGACTAATTTCAGTAACTGTTAAAAACTAAGTTGTGTAATGTGTGATACTTGAATAGTGTACTTATTATGACTGCTAAATAAAGGAAATAAAGTTCTCTTTTAAACGGTTTTGGTCAAGGAAATCAGCCGCCAACCATACAAGTGACATCATTGCTAAGCTCGAGAAATAAGTCGATTAATGCGCAATAAGAAGTTACTTCGAACTGAGCTTTGAAGAAAATTGGATTCAAAATTTATATTAGTCATTTGCACTTGAACGGAGTTCACCACAAATAATGTGTATATGATGCGGTTTTTTCCCAAGAAATGTTTCTGTGGATGACTACGGTCACGTTCATCGCCCATACAGAATCTTAGGACTTCCAGCAGCTGTACCCATGCAATTTGTTATCGGTTTATTGTGACAGATGTTACGTGGGCAAGCTTGTAGTATCAGTCGTGAGGTTTTTTCTTTTATTTTTGTTTATCAGAGGCCGAGCCCCTCCACGCCCACACCGGCATGATGGCCAACTCAATAGGTCTACTGCCATCTCTGCATCAGGGTTAGTATTCACTAAAGTGAGGTGTCGCAGGATGTGGGCACTGCGATGTTTGCGTACGTCTAGTTAAGGTTAACCATTAATACGCGCTCATCTGGAGATAGGGTGGGTCGAAGTCGAACGTAGGGTAGCGGTTTGAAGGGCAGAGGAAAAAAAGTGCCAAGGCAAGAGCCAAGGGAAAAAAAACCCTCTGAGTAGTTAGATGGGGTGATAAGAGCAGTAGCGGATGTCTTGCTGCCTGCGATAGGTCGTGCAAGGGTAGGCTTTGTTAGTAGTGGGTATCATGCAGGTCGATACCTTGACGTTGTGCGGTTGTGTTGCTCGGAGGCTGGCACTGGGTGCCGGTGTAGAGCTCTCGTTCAGCGTCAGCATTCTGCAACAGTTAGGTTTATTACCGTTTTTGTGTCCGATAGGTCATATATCGGATGCACAGTGTAAGGTAATGTTGGCGGTTTGTTTGTGCGTCAGTGGGCGAGCTCGTCGGTGTCCCTGCTGTGGCCTGTTGATCGGCTCTAATAGCAGCTGGTAGTTACCAGTCAGTGTTGCTGATATGCAGGGGCTTGCCGATGTTTGTAACTTGTTAGTGTATGTTAGTTTACCGTAGGTGGCCTAACAAGTAGTGTCTTTTACCGCTTGTGCTTCCACCTATGGTTGTGATCGTAGTCTCCCAGAGTGAGGATGAAAGGATTGTTCGAGTGTCTCGAGTTCCTGTATAGTCGTGTGGCGTTTTTTTTTTAATACATCCTTGAGGGTATCAAGGCGGTATTCACTGTGAAGATCCACGGTGCATGTGTAGCGTGGAGCGTTGCTAATGATAACACTTTGTTCTGTATGATCTGCAGGCGGCGCAGTCGTGTAGGAGCTGCATATCCCCAGACGGAAGCTGCGTACATCAGAGGTCTAATCAGTGTCATGTATATGGACCTCGACACCCTCCTATTCAGTGTGCTTTCCCTGTTGAGCGTGTCACGGTTGTACTGCATGTTTGTTGCCAGTAACTGGTTCTTTTTTCTGTTCACTAGGTTGTTGGCGTGTCAGTGTAACAAATACTCGTTACTCAAAGGCATATTGCTGAGATATTCCAATTCTCTATCGAGCATATCTTGATCAGTGACGGCCTTCACACTATCCAGTAAGTTATTTGTGGGCATTTATTTGAATCCTTGTGTAAATAACGGTGGGTTTTTCAGTATACAGTCTGGCGCAAGCTATCATCTTCCTTCAACAGTAGCACTTTCAGGGAAAGTAATCTACCAATCACGTGGACACGAAACTCAGTAGCAAGCCCCCGTGTGCACTGGACTTTCATGGTGCAGCTGCCCTTGTGTTTCGTAGATGGGGCCTGACAATTGGATTTATACAAGAAATTCATTCGACCCTGGCATAACAGTTCCGAAAATTTTGATAGGTGTCATCCTAACCACAAATGAAATAAGGGTTTCTAGTGAAAACTGGTGTGTGTAAGTGAGAAACGTGTGTAAGTTTTGTGGTCGTCGAGAGATTGCACACTTTTGATTATGCCGCCCGTTCTAGGAGCTGGTGACGTGACGACGTCGCCTACCAACTGCCCATCCCCGCGCGCTGACGCGAGGCGATGATTTAGCTGGCGACGTGTCACACTATCGCAGGGTGGCGCGGCGGTCGGTATAAGCGGCTAACGGCCGGTTATCAGGGCCGTGTTCCACTCTGTATGCCATCACTCCTGGTTTAGGTCGGCCGCCGCTCTTCCCGGGCGTTAATTCACTGAGCGGCTCATTATCGCATTGGCTATAGCGGCCCGTCACGGCGCAGGTGCGGGGCTGTCGTGTATACGGCGCTCTGTAAATATCCCAACCACCAACTGTTCGGCGACATTACTCCTCTCACATTGCTCATTTCACACCAATACGAGGTAGTAATTGTCAGCGTCAATAGCAGCAGCAACAGGAACACCATCGTCAGCCATTTGATTTATACACTACTGGCCATTAAAATTGCTACACCAAGAAGAAATGCAGATGATAAACGGGTATTCATTGGACAAATGTAGTATACTAGAACTGACATGTCATTACATTTTCACGCAATGTGAGTGCATAGATCCTGAGAAATCAGTACCCAGGACAACCACCTCTGGCCGTAATAACGGCCTTCATACGCCTGGGCATTGAGTCAAACAGAGCTTTGATGGCGTGTACAGGTACAGCTGCCCATGCAGCTTCAACACGATACCACAGTTCATCAAAAATAGTCACTGGCGTATTGTGACGAGCCAGTTGCTCGGCCACCATTGACCAGACGCTTTCAGTTGGTGAGAGATCTGGAGAATGTGCTAGCCAGGGCAGCAGTCGAGCATTTTCTGTATCCAGAAAGGCCCGTACAGGACCTGCAACATGCGGTAGTGCTTTATCCTGCTGAAATGTAGGGTTTCGCAGGGATCGAATGAAGGGTTGAGCCACGGGTCGTAACACATCTGAAATGTAACGTCCACTGTTCAAAGTGCCGTCAATGCGAACAAAAGGTGACCGAGACGTGTAACCAATGGTACCCCATACCATCACGCCGGGTGATACACCAGTATGGAAATGACGAATACATGCTTCCAATGTGCGTTCAACGTGATGTCGCCAAACACGGATGCGGCCATCATGATGCTGTAAACAGAACCTGGATTCATCATAAAAAAATGACTTTTTGCCATTCGTGCACCCAGGTTCGTCGTTGAGTACACCATCGCAGGCGCTCCTGTCTGTGATGCAGCATCTTGGGTAACTGCAGCCGCGGTCTCCGAGCTCATAGTCCATGCTGCTGCAAACGTCGTCGAACCGTTATTGCAGATGGTTGTTGTCTTGCAAATGTCCCCATCTGTTGACTCAGGGATCGAGACGTGGCTGCACGATCCGTTACTGCCATGCGGATAAGATGCCTGTCATCTCGACTGCTAGTGATACGAGGCCGTTGGGGTCCAGTACGGCGTTCCGTATTACCCTCCTTGTAAGACGTATGCTTTGCCGGCGATGGGCGAGGCATGACAGAGTCTCTGACCAGAGAGCAGTGTGTAGTTAGTTGTTGCTTGTCGCTAGTCGGCGCGAGTCGGCGTCAGTATGCAGTAGGCAGCAGTCAGCTTTAGTCTTCTGTCCGTGCTAGTAAGCACTAGTAAGCCGTAGTAGTCAGTCGGCATTAGTCTTCAGTAGTATGCAGTAGTCTGCAGTAGTCGGCGCGTGCCTGCGCGTGTCGGCAGTCTGCTACGGTCGGGACACTGCAAGATGAGTATTGTTGTAGAAGGTAAAGAAGCAGCCTTGCGCATATCTAATAATATATGTTAATTGTCATTTAATTTGTTCCAAAAAATGCCCCAATAATAATTTTTTACAATATAAAGTAACTTTTTTAAAGAAAAGCATTCATTTCAATTTAAAGAGTATTTCCAATGCATGATCAATCCTTCCAAGAATTATATATATATATATATATATATATATATATATATATATATATAGATACGCCAGCATTCCACGAAGCTGTGTCGAAAAATTTCTACATAAGAGCAGATATATTCGCAGTTTTTATTGAGGTAAGAAATTTTCCTTTTTTTATTTAGAATACAGGGCCGAAGGGCAGCGCTGCTGTCTTCATAAAATGTAGCAGGTTACTAATTTTTTTATTATTTTGGTGTTTAGGAATTTTTTCTGTTTCGAACTTAAGATTAAATGAGAAAAGAATTTTGTGGGAACATTAAATGTGAATGCATTTCTCCACACAGATTATAAATGGGAGCCAAATTTGTTCAAGGGTTACAATATTTAAAAATTCATTTTATCATTATTTTTGTGGGAGTTTACACGTGGTTCATGGTTCATCATTTTAATTATTAATATTTTCATATGTGGGGAGGTTACACTTGGCGACATCCGGCCATGATCGTATTTCTTTGTGAATCTTCTGAGAAGTAGTCATATATCTGCTCTTATTTACTTAAATGTAGTTTGCATGTGGCGCAACGCATTTACTAATTTGTCACTCTTTCTCTCTCAGATCATCGGCAATTTGTTGCTCTCTGTTGTGATTGTGTTTGTTGCATTTTGCATTGTCCTTGTTTCATTTGTGCTTAATTTTGATTTTTGTGAAAATGCCGCGAAAAACTGTTAACAGTACATCGCGATGTGTAATGAGTGAAACAGCCGACTCGAATAGTTTGATCGACAATACTTGCGACACTCAGTGTCTTAATGATGGTCCTCCATTTACAGACAGTCAGTGCGTACCGACCACTAGTAATGATTTTAATGCTAATTATGAACAAATAAATTCAATTGTGTCCTCTGTTAATTTAACGACAGTTGATGACGCGGGACGTTCTGTTACAATCAATGCTGCCCAGCTTGACACACCCGGTTTGCAAAATTTACGTAATGAACAGGCAAATTTTTCTAACGAAAATGAACAATGTACTCAAAGTACGTCAAATTTATTTGATTCCGATTTAGTGGCCAACAGTGCACATCCGATTGGCAAACCTATTTGTGAATTACAGAATGACCAAATGGTTACAGAAAACGTGACAATTGCAGGTATGCCATCACGCAGCACAGAGAATACAGTAGCTAATTTTGGCATGGATCGAGTCATAGCATTAATGATACAACTTAACGAGAATTTCAAACAACAATTTAGTGAAAATGTTAAACAACAACTTAATGAAAATTCCAAACAACAGAATGAAAGACAAGACAACAATCAAAACAACTTAGTGAACAGAACAAACAACTTCATGAAAATTCCAAACAACTTAGTGAACAGAACAAACAACTTCATGAAAATTTCAAACAACTTAGTGAACAGAACAAACAACTTAATGAAAATTTCAAACAACTTAATGAAAACCATGACAACATTAATGAAAAACTAGACAACAGTTCCAAACAGTTGAATGAAAAATTAGACAACATTTCCAGATAGCTTAGTGAACAGATTACAGCCGTTGCCGCGCAATGTCATGATACTACAGAACAATTACGTGAGGAAATTGAGGCTTGCGCTATCTAAAGTAGTGAAGAAATTAGATCTGTTGCTCAAGAATTAAGGAATATGCAAACAGCTGCAACAGAATCACTTAGAGACGAAATTAGTGCAGTCGGTAAACAATGCTCTGAAAACACAACACAGTTACGCGAGGAGTTTAAATTAATGTCAGCAGAACTTTCACGCACACTGGATGCAAAAGTAGACCCGAAATTCGACCAACAGAACAGTCAAATTGACGAACGTTTTAATCACCACCTACAAACCAGTGAAACGCGTTACCGTAAATTCATACAGGAACAAAATAAAGTAAAACGACAAGTTATGGAAACAATTAGCGCACAGAGACAGGAAGATAAACGTAAATTGTTTACGAAAGCAAAAACATACGTAGACAACAATATTGCTACAGTATCAGACGAAATTATTACTATCAAACAGTTGAACACCGAAATGCGTGATGAGATTTCCGATCTTAAATCAAAAACAGATACACACATAGTAGACTTTCAGACAGTGACCGACAGACTTGAACAATTACAAATAATTCAGGATCCAGATGTCATCAAAGCAGACGTTAAAAAAGTGAGCGAAACCTTGAGCGAAACCCCACGTAAAATACAAAAACAGATTAATGCTTGTGACACTAAAAACGCTGATCAGGTAAAAATACTGACTGAAAAATATGATGAACTGGCCAGTCGTAATGACGTTATTGAAAGTAATAATGACAGCAAATCAGACGATACTTCACCGATTTCGTTTAATCAAACACCTGAATTCCAAAATTTACAGCAGACGATCAGTGAGATAGATTCGTCCAATAATACATTACGTAGAAAATTGTCGACTTTACAGCAAGAGGTGACAGAAATAAAAAATATTTCAGTCAATAACACGTCACAGCATACGGCACATTCCGAATATTTGTCGCACTCACACAGCCAGTATAATGTAGGTAATTTACAGAGTGTATGTGACTTAGATTCCGAACAATCACAGACAAATAGATTCTCATACAATCCTGAACCTGTTCAGACGTACAGAGACGATAATTTTGATTACAAACATTTTCTATCAGTGAGAAAATTTAAAGTATTTAAAAATGACGGAACACAGATTCACACCTTGGATTGGATACAACAATTTAGCTTTGCCTTTCCACCGACTTGGCCTGTAACGCACAAACTTGAATTTATTTGCAGTTTTTTGGAAGGCGAACTGGCAACTCGTATGAGAGTGATCGTGAGACAATGCTACTCGGTAGAAGAATTTCAGAATGCTTTTCTGTCAGCGTATTGGTCGAAGACGACACAGCGCGGAATTAAGGATGAATTAATTAGTTTACCGAATTATGAGAACTCAAATTTTTCCACTGTCACACAATTTTTTGAACACATGGTCCAACAAAACCAGTACTTAAGTGAACCATAAAGTGAATCTGCACTTATTCAATTATGTATTTCTAAATTACCACGATCATTAAGAGTGTCACTTTTAACGGGTCAACAGAAAGAAAATATTTCGGCATTCAGAGATCTGTTACAGCTTTTGGAAGTGCAGCAATCGGATTATTCCTTTATAAACAAAAATTTTTCATGTAATAACCAAGGTCAACAAACATACAGCAATTACAATCAGCCACGCAATTTCAATAGTAAAGGTAATAGACGCTTCAGGAACGACAACCACCAGAACTTTAATAACAGACAGAATTTTAATTATCAGTATCGTCAAAATTATCAGCAACAGGAACCACATTTTGGTAACAATAGAGGTTTTTCTCCGCAACAGCAACAAAACCAACCGGTTAGCATACCTAACCAACAATGCAATGTACAAGGTCAACCAAGCTTTAATGTTCGCCGCATGCACGTATAGCATCAGCTCCAACAAATAGTAACGCACAACAACAGGGGAATCAGTACGTACAGAAAACACACTATTTCAATTCCTATCGCAATGCGCCGTGTCGAAATGACTATCATGACAGACGTAAAAGTAATGAACACAATTTTCAGCGTACGTTTAATAACAGTAGGTCATACCAGCAGCAAAATCATCCGCAACAACAAATTATCATGAATGAACCAGACAGTAGATATCATCCCGAACGCAATACGTCAGGAAGAAATAACAGAACAGTACAAATAGTTGAAATGCCGCAGCATCCTCCTGAGAATAATAGCACGTCAGATAGAATTTGACTAGATACTGTACAGGTCGCATCTTCCAGCAACGCAAGCACTACTTTTGACACGCAGAATGTTGTTAATGAAAATGTTATTACTTTTGACGACATCCGAGACACTCTTTTGCAGGAAAGACCAGTTATTCAAAAAACCATTTCACACCCTGTCATCGAAGTAAAAATTGGATCATCGAACTTTTCAGCAGTATTCGATTCTGGATCTCCTGTGTCAGTCATACATGAGGAAACTTTCAACGAGTGTAACAAAGAGAATACTTATCCTACGTTACCATTAGGCAAAACGAAAGTATAAGGAGCAGTATCTGGTAAAGGAGTATATGTAAAGTTACAGACACACTTATCATTTTGTATTGCAGGTCATACATTTCACTCAAATTTTTGGATTGTTCCCTTATTGACGACAGACGTTACTTTAGGTACAAATTTTCTGGTGCAACACGACGCAATTATTGACTTTCAAAATTCCTGTTTAATGTTAAAGGATGAAAATGTGCAACTGGCTCCAGAATTTCAGTCCTCTTAATCTGCAGAAGAACAAACAATTAATCGTACAGAGGTCATTTCCGCATTACGTAACATAGACTGTCATTCCACAGATACGTACGTACACAACTATAATACTCCAGACGAAGCCGACTATGACGTTATACAAACGATTTCTGATAAAGTTAAACAGAGCAGTGCAAATACAGACGACGAACGCACACAACTACGCAAAATTCTTTTACAGTAAGCTCCAGTTTTTGACAACGTGCCTGGTACTATGTCCGGTTTTATGTATGAATTTCAAGTTAAACAGCACGACACATTTAAAGCCAAACATTATCCCATTCCGTATATTCACAGAGAACAAGTTAAGAAAGAATTGCAAGCTATGCTTGACCAAGGAATTATTGAACCGGCAGTTAGTCCGTACATAAACCCGCTCCATATTGTTAGGAAAAAGGATGGTTCACTTCTCCTCGTACTTGATTCGCGTCACATCAATGACATTATTATTAATGAAACAGATCGCCCACGGACACTAAAGAACTTCTACAGAAATTTCATGGTACTGCTATTTATTCCACATTAGATTTGAAATCGGGATTTTGGCAAATTCAACTCCATCCGAACTGCAGAAAGTACACGGTTTTTCTCTGTTTTGGTGACTGTTATCAATTTTGTAAATTACCGTTCGGTTTAACTATTTCTTCAGCAGCATTTATTCGTGGTTTGAATACAATACTTCCGACAGAACTTAAAGACAGAATCACAACGTATGTAGACGACATTCTCATTGCAGAAGCTAACTGGTCTGAACATAATCTGATTCTTGAACAACTGTTGCAAACTTTTCGTGCACAAGGACTCACAGTTAATCTCAGTAAATCGCACTTTGGTAAAACTTCTATAAAATTTCTTGGACATGTAATTTCAGCAGAGGGGATTGCGCCTGATCCGGAAAAACTTCAAGCTTTACGTGGCATTACTGTTCCTACGACGAAGAAACAACTGCGCAGTTTTTTGGGTTTAATTAACTTTTTTCGTAAATTTATTCATTATTCTGCTTTAGACACCACCAGATTATGTCAATTGACAGGTAAAAACACTATTTGGTTCTGGGATAAGCAAGCACATTCTGAATTTATGAACCTGAAACATGCTTTGTTGAATGCACCACTTTTATCGCACCCAGATCTTACTAGAAATTTTTCCATTGCCACCGACAGTTCTAACACCGCTTTAGGCGTACACATTTTTCAGGAAATTGAAGATGGCACAACAGTAATTAAAAACATCGCCTTTGCCAGTCGCATTCTGTCACCTGCTGAACGTAATTTTTCTGTTATAGAACTTGAAACATTATGTGTTGTTTGGGCATTTATGAGATTTCGGCATTTTCTTTATGGAAGACATACGACCGTTTACACAGACCATAGAGCTATACAGTTTTACTTTCGGCTAAATTTACACACGACAGATTGAGCAGATGGAAGCTTTATTTGCAGGAATTTAATTTTACAATTGTTCACATTCCCGGCACACAAAATATTGTAGCAGACGCACTATCCCGTCCTCTCAGCAACAATCAGCAAGACATCGCAACCAACTTCTGCAAAGCAAATTTCAGCGTCATGTACATTCAACAAGTTGCATTTGAAAGTTTTATTTCGTCGTCATTACAAGACATAGCACAAGAGCAGAGTAAAGACAACGTGTGGAAAGAAATTAAATACCTTTGGCAAGATAGCAATAATGTTACCATTAGAAACCATTACACTGTACGCAATAATATTCTGTTTCGCCGCTCTCACCCTGACAGCAACAATTGGTTATTATGCATTCCTGACGAACTTGTTAACATATTAATCTGGTACACTCATTTAAGCTACGCACATTACGGGGCCAGAAAATGTTTTCTTATACTGAGACAAAACTGTTATTTTACCAACATGGAGAAACGTATTCGACGAGCTTTAGCGTCATGTAAAATTTGCCAGAAAGCTAAGTCAGATGCGACTTCACATATTCCTCCATTACATCCCATTGTACCTGTTAAATTGAGACACATGGCCGCTGTAGACATTTTTGGTCCGATTCTCAGAACTAATAGAGATTTTTGTCGCTGTTGAACTCACTTCAAAATTTGTTACCTTCACTCCGTTACGCAAAGCTACTGCTAAATCTGTTTCGAAAGCGTTTGTAAAACATTTTCTATTTCATGTAGGGCATGTATTGAAAGTAATTTCCGACAATGGACCACAGTTTCGATCTGCTATATGGACACGTATGTTACGAGCTAGAAACATTTCTCCGATCTATATATTAGGTACCATGCTTCTTCGAACCCTTGCGAACGATTAATGAAAGAAATTGGTAAACTGTGCAGAATATACTGCCATAAAAAACATATTGATTGGGACACACACATACTCTCATTCCAGGATGTAATTAATTCCATACCAAATGAATCTACAATGCTATCTCCGTCTGTTATACTGAAAAATGTTGAACCGCCTAAGAAAATTAAAGAATTAGTAACCTTTCCTACATCTCGTCGACTACGACACCATGAAATAATCGACATTGCGCTGAACAAGATCAAACGTGTCGCAGAGCGCCGGAGAAGACAGCTAAAAAAGGTTTGTACACGCCGTGACTTTCACATTGGGCAGAAGATATTAGTACGCGCACATTATTTATCTAACAAAGGAAAAAGTAGATGTAGTAAATTTGAGCTTCTATATGCAGGTCCAAATCGAATTCGCTGCATTCCTCACCCCAATGTAGTACACGTCGAAACTCTGAGAACCAGAAAAACCACAGGGAATCACCACGTCTCCTACATCAAACCCTTTATTGGATGAACATATTTTATGATTTATCACACTATAATGCCATTTGCTTGTTTTTTATGACCACTTATGCAATTATATTCATATGAACATTTACCGATGATTATCGTACTTTTTCTTGGCAAGTGCCCGGCAAGGTAAGGTTAACAGGTCGCTCTTCTTGTCGTTACACATCAGACTGTGCACAATTTCCATTTTCATGTATGTATGATTGTTTTACTGTTTTGTTTGTATGCACTATGAAATATTTAAGGTATAACAAACACCAGTTGACTTTGACATATTGCCTTATGATATCTCAACATCGTGACTATTTTAAGTTTTTTTTTTGCTGCTACATTGTCATACTCTGTGTACATTTTTGCATCTGTACACTGTCAATGTTTTTGACATATTACGTTTTCTGTCATGTTATGCTGTATGTTCAATTATATCACTAGAAACCAGTTTTTATTTAGGGGGTATATGATTTAAATGCAAGACATTAATTATTGTTCATCATTTTCAGAAAGAAATAACGTGTAAAAGAAATAAATTAAACAGAAATGGGAATTTCACATTCAAAATGAACGAAAGAAGATGAAATACCTCGTCACGAGGAGTAAATGGATCAGAATTAACAAACATTAACATGCTACACACATCGTATGATAGCAGTCTTAACTAATTTTTTCTTTCAAAATACGAGGCGATTGATGCAGGCTGTCAGACAGAACTACACATTTTAGCTTTAGCAATGAAATATGCTAGAAATAAGGAATAGTTGTATAATGCATAACGAAGTGATTTTTTTTCAGATGATAATGAATGATGATGAATAATGATGAAGAATATAGTGATATGGATAATGAAGTTTTTCTTTACAGGTGATGATAATAATGGAATTATGATGATATGGATAATGAAGTTTTTCTTTGCAGGTGATGATAGTAATGATAATGAAGTTTTTCTTTGCAGATCAAAATAATGATGAAGTTTATATATTTACTGATTAGTTAAGAAATGCTATGTAGTTATTTAGGTATTTGTTGCAGTTCGTTTTGACAGCATGTCTTATGTCGCATGGTATGATGACTGAAGGTTTTGGAAAGGACAGCTAGAGAACATATATATTTAATACACATTTCACTACCTGTTAATTCGAAGTACATTACTTTTCAGCATAATATGCGTTTATTCTTTCACTTTAATAATCCATTTTGTATTTTTTGCAGGAGAAATTATTAATGAAATTAATGTGCTATAAGCAGTTGGTCATTGAACCTGTGTCATTCATAAATGTGATTACATATACTCTATTTGTTTCTTAACCTTGCTACAGCTGACTCATGATGAATGACGTTACACATCTTCATTTGCAGCAATAACTCAAAAGCAAATATTGTTATGCCCCAGTAATTAATTATCGATCCCAACGCAATGCATTGCTAGCACACAAAAATTGAATAATAGTTACAGTATGTTACATTTTCAATATGTTCTATGTCACTGGAATGATCAGTTCTGAGTAATATGTCATTTGAATGATGAATTCTGAGTAACACTGAATCATGTTTTCTAATCACAGACCTTGAATAATAGTTACAGTAGGTTATATTTTCAATATGTCCTTCGTCTCTGGAATGATTAGTTGTGAGTAATAGTGAATGATATTTTGTAATAATGCATAAATACACTCCTGGAAATTGAAGTAAGAACACCGTGAATTCATTGTCCCAGGAAGGGGAAACTTTATTGACACATTCCTGGGGTCAGATACATCACATGATCACACTGACAGAACCACAGGCACACAGACACAGGCAACAGAGCATGCACAATGTCGGCACTAGTACAGTGTATATCCACCTTTCGCAGCAATGCAGGCTGCTATTCTCCCATGGAGACGATCGTAGAGATGCTGGATGTAGTCCTGTGGAACGGCTTGCCATGCCATTTCCACCTGGCGCCTCAGTTGGACCAGCGTTCGTGCTGGACGTGCAGACCGCGTGAGACGACGCTTCATCCAGTCCCAAACATGCTCAATGGGGGACAGATCCGGAGATCTTGCTGGCCAGGGTAGTTGACTTACACCTTCTAGAGCACGTTGGGTGGCACGGGATACATGCGGACGTGCATTGTCCTGTTGGAACAGCAAGTTCCCTTGCCGGTCTAGGAATGGTAGAACGATGGGTTCGATGACGGTTTGGATGTACCGTGCACTATTCAGTGTCCCCTCGACGATCACCAGTGGTGTACGGCCAGTGTAGGAGATCGCTCCCCACACCATGATGCCGGGTGTTGGCCCTGTGTGCCTCGGTCGTATGCAGTCCTGATTGTGGCGCTCACCTGCACGGCGCCAAACACGCATACGACCATCATTGGCACCAAGGCAGAAGCGACTCTCATCGCTGAAGACGACACATCTCCATTCGTCCCTCCATTCACGCCTGTCGCGACACCACTGGAGGCGGGCTGCACGATGTTGGGGCGTGAGCGGAAGACGGCCTAACGGTGTGCGGGACCGTAGCCCAGCTTCATGGAGACGGTTGCGAATGGTCCTCGCCGATACCCCAGGAGCAACAGTGTCCCTAATTTGCTGGGAAGTGGCGGTGCGGTCCCCTACGGCACTGCGTAGGATCCTACGGTCTTGGCGTGCATCCGTGCGTCGCTGCGGTCCGGTCCCAGGTCGACGGGCACGTGCACCTTCCGCCGACCACTGGCGACAACATCGATGTACTGCGGAGACCTAACGCGCCACGTGTTGAGCAATTCGGCGGTACGTCCACCCGGCCTCCCGCATGCCCACTATACGCCCTCGCTCAAAGTCCGTCAACTGCACATACGGTTCACGTCCACGCTGTCGCGGCATGCTACCAGTGTTAAAGACTGCGATGGAGCTCCGTATGCCACGGCAAACTGGCTGACACTGACGGCGGCGGTGCACAAATGCTGCGCAGCTAGCGCCATTCGACGGCCAACACCGCGGTTCCTGGTGTGTCCGCTGTGCCGTGCGTGTGATCATTGCTTGTACAGCCCTCTCGCAGTGTCCGGAGCAAGTATGGTGGGTCTGACACACCGGTGTCAATGTGTTCTTTTTTCCATTTCCAGAAGTGTAGTATGCCCATAATATCTGTAAATAATATTTGGTTATACTCTATAAATGCTATTCCAATAATTGACTCTCATTTTGAATGATAACTTCTGAATAATACTGAATAAGGTTTTATAAAAATATATGAATACTTTGTAACTGGCCAATGAGTGCCAATAATTATTTTAAATATGTCGTATGTCACTTGAATGATGAAAAATGTTTTGTACTATTCAATACTTGCTATATGTTTTGTAACTGGCCAATGAGTGTCAATGATTACTATAACTAAGTGAATTATGTTAATACTATGCCATTCATTAGCTCCTGTTTTGAATGATGACTTCTGATGGTTAGTAACTGGTCAGTGAGTCGCCAATGTTCTCTGTAAACTGATTACTTATGAACATTATTCTGTAATACTTCATACATGGTACAGAAATGTTCAGTAACTGGGCAATGAGTGCCACCAATTACTCAACTCAGTTGTTAGGCTAGTGTAATTCTCAATGAAGACTAGTATGTGACTTAATGCCCTTCACCTTCTGACCTAATTACCAAATTACTGCAATATCCGTTTGTCCTATCTGTCCTCATGCTCATGGAGCACTATATTTGGTTTCTGCACTAATTCTACGTTGGTGTACCTTACAAGAACGTGGTGTTGACACGACATGCTGTCCGCCACCTTGAGCGATGGAGATATTATTATGGTCCCACTGTTTGGTGTACCTAATGTACTACCAAAATGATAACATGGAATATTACTACGACATTTCAGTGTCTTGGCTACACTGATTAATACTTCACGGAATAGAACTTCAGATTGTCTCACTTGGTGTTGTGCTTCTGTAGAAAGATATGGACTTTCAGTGCAGCTGCGTGCAACCTAATGTGCTACAACCATGATGCAATCCTTCCCATTCCTTTCCTAGTTCTTGTAAAATGATAAAGACATATACAGTGCATGTGCACTTGATTTTCATTCGTTAACAAGATCAGTTGTCCTAAATATGATATGTTATGTAAAAATGCTAAAGACTTATACAGTGCGTGTGCACTTTATTTCACTCCATAATATGTTATGTAAAAATGCTAAAGACTAATACAGTGCGTGTGCACTTTATTTCACTCTATGATATGTTATGTAAATACGCTAAAGTCTTTTCCGTATTACCCTCCTGAACCCACCGATTCCATATTCTGCTAAAAGTCGTTGGATCTCGACCAACGCAAGCAGCAATGTCGCGATACGATAAACCGCAATCGCGATAGGCTACAATCCGACCTTCATCAAAGTCGGAAACGTGGTGGGACGCATTTCTCCTCCTTACCCGAGGCATCACAACAACGTTTCACCAGGCAACGTCGGTCAACTGCTGTTTGTGTATGAGAAATCGGTTGGAAACTTTCCTCATGTCGACACGTTGTAGGTGTCGCCACCGGCACCAACCTTGTGTGAATGCCCTGAAAAGCTAATCATTTACATATCACAGCATCTTCTTCCTGTCGGTTAAATGTCGCGTCTGTAGCACGTCATCTTCGTGGTGTAGCAATTTTAATGTCCAGTAGTGTACTAGTGGATAAACTCCATGCCCTAACCTTCCTATCAACTACATTTTCAGCTGTATGTATCCATACAAATCCGATCTGTTTTCTAATATGATCCAGCTTTGTATCTTTTATGTTGTGGTTATCTACGCAGTCAGCCTGCACGCTATACGTTCGTTTCTTTCGTCAGTCGACTCGACTGAATCGAGTTATCGAGCAGTTGTGCTTTCCTATGTTGCACGGACATAAACGCCCTCAATGATCGTGATTCTGTCATGCAAGCGTTGTCTGTTTTTCCTAGATCTGGCTATCCTACTTTGCAGATGCTGTACAAAATATTTGCTTGTCTACCTGCATCTATTGCTGCTGTAGAAAGAGGTTTTTCAACAATGTGGCGTACAAAGACGTGACTGAAACCGATAATGAAGGAGGATCGTCTTAATGGCTTAGCTCTGCTACATACTCACCCTGACATTGATTGTCCTATCGACGATTTAATTAACCAATTTGCCAGGAAGAATATGATCATTGAATTCATCATATAATGAAGAGAATCACAATTGCATCTCTTTTATATCAAAAGATGGCTTTGTCTTGTACATGTGTATAATCAGTTTAAATAAAACTTTCTTACACTTTGCATGTGACTTGACTATTTTTTGTTACAGTAAAAGGAAAGGTAGCTCAAGATACCTTTAGTGTCCCCTCCTTTAGGTTTTTCTGTATCCATCACTGTATCTACAGAAGAACTTCCTTATTTCATTTACGATCCTTTCACTTGGATCCATGTGTCAATTTCCCCCCCCCCCCCTATCCCATTGCCATTGCACTCTTATTTTTCGTATTACAGAGATGTGGGCTGCCCATGTATTCGTACGTATTCGGAATCATTGGGAGCTATTTCGCATGTTTACTGCACAGTCTTTAAGTGTGCCCTATTGACTTGTTTTTTTCTGTCATTGAGCATATTTACACTTCTCTTTACGCCACTCTGTGGTAAACACTCTTCCTCGAGAATGAGTATTTCTTTTGTTTTGTTGTTACGGCATATAAATGCCACATCTGTTTTTATCTTAGTGTGGTGGTGAGTCCTTTTTATTAGATACTCTGCGTGGAACTGATACATTCTCTCTTCAATTTGTTTAAAAGTTCTTTGTACCTGACACTAAAATTTATTGCAGTCTGTCCACTATATCTGCTGCTACATTTGTTGTATTTTGATTCCTATATTTATGAAATACTATATTGTGTTTCTCTTTCTCTTCTTTCACAGTTTTCAACATTTTTATTGTACAGTATGCCTTTTATGTTTCTTGTAAACGTCACTAATTTTATGTGTGGCATGGTAGTGGTATATTACTGAGTGCCATCTTGTGTTTGTGTTGTGGAATGAGTCTTCTAGTGTGGGTGTATACTGCGTCTCATGGTAATGTATTAGTATGCTTTGATTGTTCTTATTTTTGATGACGTCTGCTTATAACTTGTTTAAAAGATTTGTGTATCTTATGTAA
The DNA here is from genome assembly GCF_021461395.2 of Schistocerca americana. Classification (NCBI taxonomy): domain Eukaryota; kingdom Metazoa; phylum Arthropoda; class Insecta; order Orthoptera; family Acrididae; genus Schistocerca; species Schistocerca americana. Next base: position 245,574,279 of record NC_060124.1, on the reverse strand, counting down.
AGTCTTGTTTTTGTATTCACTCTCTTCTGATGTGTTGATGACAATGTTTCACTCTTCTTGATAGTTATTTTGATTAGAGGTATTGTGCACTGTCTGTACATGGTATGTGTGATGCCTGCTATTTTTTGGTAACGTCAGTGTGTAACATAACCTTGTCATATATCAAGTTGTAATTCCTCAGTGGCAAGGATCACGGCGAAAAATTGGCTGTAAATATGGATGGGTGCAGCGCTATCTGCATGCAATAATATGGTTGACACTCACACATTTGGTTTCACAAGTTTTACTTCCATAAACGTCAGACTCCCTCCCCTCTCACTGAATTAATTATCCCAGCCTCTAACTTAACTACGTAATTAAGTCCCATTCAAAGGGCATGCACATACCGCACCTTCTAATTGTATGACAACAGTCACTGTGCAGTGTAGCCAGCAACAGTTTCACTCTAATTAACTGTATGTATGCCACTTTTACATTAAAATTAATCATTGTTAACTGTTATATATCTGTATTTTTATTCCCAACAACACGTCATTACACCATTACATTATTGCTGTTTTGACTGACATGGTTTCCACTCTCGAACTCTTGGAACAGAATGACTTAAAATGGCTTCAGGCTCATTGCTTATATAGCTTTTCAGAAATGGCTACTAAGGTTTCACATTGTTAAATATGTAGTGGCCGTAATTGACATTTAGAATTTTACGTCTCAAGTTAATTGAAGAGTGCAGAAAAAGTGGTTTTGAGTCTGAACTTTATGTTACAATAAGAGTTACAACTGAAATAAGCCGTCTTGATGACGAAACTGCAACAATAACTAAATAAATAATACTATACATAGAAGTGTTGATTATCCAGAAACTAATTTAAGTATTGATGAGCCTACCATGCTTTGTAAATTTGATACATGAATACTTTAAGGATTTCTATGGGTTATTTTCCTAACTTTATCAATAATATATTAATTACATCTGTTTACAAGTTGACAATGTGATTGGAATAGGAAATAATTGTTAAGTTAACTGAACTGAGCTTTAGCAAAACTAGTTAGTTGAAATAGTTCAACTTAATTAGGAAATTATTCTGATTAATGTAATTTAGCGGAGCTGGACCTGGTCTTCTACTCAGAATTACACATTGATAGCTGTATCTTATGACGCATTTCCCACTAACACTAATGATAATTAACAAAGCAAACAAAAATAACAATTTAGGGAGGCAAATAACAAAACAAAATGGGAATGGGTCACAGCTTGCTTTGTTAGATTGTCTGATTTCTTGTGTATTGTCATGCTTGTATTTGTTTCTTTTCTGAATATGTTGATCTGCTGCTGCATTTTGTAGTTCATTGTTTCTTCTGTTTCTATTACCATAGCGAGGTGAACATTGTTACATATTTTAGGTATTTGCATTTGTGAACTGTTTATGTGTTCTTGCGGTTCATCTATGAGTCATATAATGACATCTGTATGTATGTGTCAGTGTAAGAGTTTATATTTTTTTGATTCTATTATTACTACAAGAACTCTGGATCTGATGAGTGTCAGTAAGATACTTGCTAGACTGTATGAGACTGGGTTTTCATTTGCACATGGATGACTTATTAATTACAGTGTAGTTTTACTCATTGATTACTAATGCGATTTTTATCAATTCCTGTGTAGTTGCATTTGGAATTTCTGGGTTTCCTGCCATTTCTTCTTTTATAATGTTGATTGTGTCACTGAGTGAAATTAAACCATCCATGTGTTAAGCATCAAACAAATTCAGTTTAGTATCTGGCAGAATCTGTGTATGTTTCAGTTTTTAGATTAATGCTAAGGAGTTTTAGGTAAATCTGTCGTTCTCTAATTTACAGTTCAGCTGAGTATTAGCTACTACAAACAACATAGTGAACACATTATTGTGGCCAAGGTAGAGACGAAGCCCATGCCTACTACAGTAGTACAAATTTATATGCCAACTAGTTCTGTAGATGACGAATAAACTGAAGAAATGTATGATGAAATAAGAGAAATTATTCAGATAGCAAAGGGAGAAGAAAATTTAATAATAATGGGTGACTGGAATCGTTAGTAGGAAAGGGGAGAAGAAAATTTAGTAGGTGAATATGGATTGGGGGTAAGAAATGAAAGAGGAAGCCGTGTGGTAGAATTTTGCACAGTGCACAACTTAATCATATCTAACACTTGGTTCAAGAATCATAAAAGAAGGTTGTATACATGGAAGAAGCCTGGAGATACTGACAGATTTCAGATAGATTATATAATGGTAAGACAGAGATTAATGAACCAGGTTTTAAATTGTAAGACATTTCTAGGGGCAGATGTGGACTCTGACCACAATCTATTGGTCATGAACTGTAGATTAAAACTGAAGAAACTGCAAAAAAGGTGGGAATTTAAGGAGATAGGACCTGGATAAACTGACTAAACCTGAGGTTGTACAGAGTTTCAGGGCGAGCATAAGGGAACAATTGACAGGAATGGTGGAAAGAAATACAGTAGAAGAAGAATGGGTATATTTGAGGGATGAAGTAGTGTAGGCAGCAGAAGATCAAGTAGGTAAAAAGACAAGGGCTTGTAGAAATCCTTGGGTAACTGAAGAAATATTGAATTTAATTTATGAAAGGAGAAAAAAAAATGAAGTAAATGAAGCAGGAAAAAAGGAATACAAACGTCTCAAAAATGAGATTGACAGGAAATGCAAAATGGCTAAGAAGGGATGGCTAGAGGAGAAATGTAGGGATGTAGAAGCTTATCTCACTAGGGGTAAGATAGACACTGCCTACAGGAAAATTAAAGAGACCTTTGGAGAAAAGAGAACCATTTGCATGAATATCAAGAGCTCAGATGGAAACCCAGTTCTAAGCAAAGAAGGAAAACCAGAAAGGTGGAAGGAGAGGGTCTATACAAGGGCGATGTACTTGAGGACAATATTATGGAAATGGGAGAGGATGTAGATGAGAATGAAATGAAATGGGACGTATGATACTGCGTGAAGAGTTTGAGAGAGCACTGAATGGCCTAAGTCGAAACAAGGCCCCAGGAGTAGACAACGTTCCATTAGAACTACTGACGGCCTTGGGAGAGCTAATCCTGACAAGACTCTACCATCTGGTGAGCAAGATGTATGAGACAGGCGAACTACCCTCAGACTTAAAGAAGAATGCAATAATTCCAATCCCTACGAAATCAGGTGTTGATAGATGTGAGAATAACTGAACTATCAGTTTAATAAGCCACAGCTGCAAAATACTAACGCGAATTCCTTACAGACGAATGGAAAAACTGGTAGAAGCCGGCCTAGGGGAAGATCATCTTGGATTCCGTAGAAAAATTGGAACACGTGAGGCAAATCTGACCCTACGACTTACCTCAGAAGCTATATTAAGGAAAGGTAAACCAACGTTTCTAGCAATTGTAGACTTAGAGAAAGCGTTTCACAATGTTGACTGGAATAAGCTCTTTCAAATTCTGAAGGTGGCAGGGGTAGAATACAGGGAACAAAAGGTAATTTACAATTTCTACAGAAACCAGAAAGCAGTTATAAGAGTCGAGGGGCAGAAAAGGGAAGCAGTGGTTGGGAAGTGAGTGAGACAGGGTTGTAGCCTCTCCCCGATGTTATTCAATCTGTATATTGAGCAAGCAGTGAAGGACACAAAAGAAAATTTCGGAGTAGGTATTAAAATCCATGGAGAGGAAATAAAAACTTTGAGGTTCGCCGATGACTTTGTAATTCTCTCAGAGACATCAAAGGACTTGGAAGAGCAGTAGAACAGAATGGAGAGTGTCTTGAAGGGAGGATATAAGATGAACATCAACAAAAGGAAAACGAGGATAATGGAATGTAGTCGAATGAAGTCGATTGATGCTGAGGGAATTAGATTAGGAAATGAGTCACTTAAAGTAGTAAAGGAGTTTTGCTATTTTGGGAGCAAAATAACTGATGGTGGTCTAAGTAGAGATGTGGACTGGCAATGGCAAGGAAAGCGGTTCTGAAGAAGAGAAATTTGTTAACATCGAGTATAGATTTAAATGTCAGGAAGTCGTTTCTGAAAGTATTTGCATGGAGTGTAGCCATGTACGGAAGTCAAACATGGACGAGACACAGTTTAGACAAGAAGAGAATAGAAGCATTCGAATTGTGGTGCTACAGAAGAATGCTGAAGATTAGATGAATATATCACATAACTAATGAGGAGGTATTAAATAGGAATCGAGAGAAGAGAAGTTTGTGTCACAACTTGACTAGAAGAAGGGATCAGTTGGTAGGACATGTTCTGAGGCATCACCAGTTTAGTATTTGAGGGCAGTGTGGAGGGTAAAAATCGTAGAGGGAGACCAAGAGATGAATACACCAAGCACATTCTGAAGGATGTAGGTTGCAGTTGGTGCTGGGAGATGAAGAAGCTTGCACAGGATAGAGTAGCATGGAGAGCTGCATCAAACCAGTCTCAAGACTGAAAACCACAACAACACAACAACAAGTATTAGCATGTGAAATTTGCAATGTGGTATGTGGAAAGATTCTTAAAATGCATAATTGGTCTCATGGGGTTTTTATCTTTAAGTATTTTGGGCAGCTTCTGAGAGCTGGAGCTGCAGAATTTTTTGTACTTTGTTTTATTTTTGTTTTACTGGCACTTTAAGGTGTTATTTAGTTTCGTTTGGAGTTAACAGATGGATTGCACTTTACTTCTTCAGCATTATTTTTTGTAATTCATCTTTGTTTTATTCATATATTCTGATATAAACATGAGTACTACGGTGTTACTTTTTTTGTTGCTATTACCCACTCTATTCTGTAGCTTTCTCTTTACTGACTTAGTTGTTTATGCTTCGTTGATATTTTAATGTCTCTTCCTACAAGCCTTATTTTGTTTTGGGTGAAGCTATTTACTTGTTTTACTATCAGTTTCCTAATTAGATCTGCATTGATATCGTTGTTCTTCCTTCTTCTGTTTGAATATATTTTTTCGTTTCTGTTATGATGTGACTAATGTTTACAGTTGTTAATTCGTTCTTGTTAATGTTATGTTTAACGTATCTTTGTAAGAATTATGTTTCTTCTTCACTCAGCTTCCTGTCAATGAAATTCATTAGTCTTGGTTGAAACATTTGTGCGACATCTTGACTGTGTGTGTGTGTGTGTGTGTGTGTGTGTGTGTGTGTGAGGGAGAGAGGGGAGTGTCGGATGAGAGTAATCTTGTATGTGTTATAGGTCTGCATTGGAAACAGCGGACAGGCAGTAGTAATATTACGAACATTTGGAACCCATATCTCTTAGTCACTGTTTCAGTTACGTTTATCTTGTAGACAAGGAAAAATATTATTTACTAAGGCCTAGTAGCTAAACTAACAAAGAATTTATTAGGCAGTTAATAATTTGTACTATATTTTACTAATGTTCTGTGACCTGTAATCTTGCCCCCTAAAGTGGTATTGCATAAAACGGACCATATTTGAAAAGCTATCAGGAAGATCAGTTGATGACTGTTTGTTTATTATTATCACCATTTTTCAACTTTATTTGCAATAATAGACGGTGCCCTTACGTTGCAGATGACACTTTACAATTTAGCGCAGTTCACATGGAATGTAGTGGCTTAATAGTGCGAAACGATAGCTTTCAGCAAGTAACCAAATCGTTTTACATTTTAACCACAAATATTTTGAAATACAGGAAAAGAGAAAGAGGTTATTGATTTCACTATAGAAATGGCTATACTTCAAATCTTTCATATTGAAAAATGTTGAAATATGAAATAAAGCTACTGTATGTTTGTGATGCCTACAAGGTAAACACAAATATGTTGAGGTGCATACTGGTCACAATAACTACATTGAAAACAGAAAATCTAACGAAAGGAGCCAATAATATCCTTTCAAACTGTTCACAGTTTAATGTTTCATTCTTTTAGACCCTCAAGATATAGAAAATGGACAAAAATTGCTGATGGCACGAATATATCAGGCACCATGCCAAAATTATACAATTAATCCACCAACTGTAGCCATAGGAAACTAACTGATCGGCCTGTTTCAAGCAAAGGAGGTCGTGGCTTATGGAAAAGTTGAGAAATAGTCTGGATGAATTAATGTGACAGGGGACTGATGACCTGAGAAGTTAAGTCCCATAGTGCTCAGAGCCATTTGAACCATTAAGCCAGCCAATTAATGTGACAGAGAAACAATGAGCTTTGGCTTGGCTAAATTTGTGTGTTGACTTAGAAGCTCTTACCTTCTTCTTCTTCTTTTGGTTGGTGTTAAGCCCATCTCTTCCTCTGGCTGCAGCCGTCAAATACCTTAGCGAGATAAGTTGACTACAACACTTGTCTATGAGCTGTATAATCTTTGCCTTGTGTGTTTAATTGTTTGTCAGTCGTACTTTCTAAGGCAGTATTGGGGGTCAACCCAGTAATTTTTTAAGGGGGTGGGGGATACTGCAAACCACACAAAGGATAGGTCAAGTACCAACCTCAGTCGTTAATGTTGCGAATTTGATCCAGGTGTGGCGCACCTTCTTGTCTTGCATTGTGGTGTGTCTATGTGTGGGTCGCTTAGACTCTGACTGTCCTCTTTCCAGGAAATGTGGTTGGCGGGCATAAGGAGTAAGATTATTAAAATTGTTTTAAAGCAACAAAGGAAGAATTGAAATTTGTTATTGGGGAAACTCAATATGTGTAACTTAAGTGACTTAGAAGCGTTGCACTGTCACGGTTTTTATTAGGTCTTGACCGTAACTACTTGGACGTCCATTTGCCTCTGCGATGGTCGAGCATCATTTCCCATTTTTTAGCACTTTTCTGCATCCTTGTAAGCTACGTTTCACATACTACAATTTATTAAAGTGAGAGAAGGCCTCCATCATGTACGAATACACAGATCGATGTATATGTCACATGAAGATCATCATCAAACTCAAACAATTCCAAAGTTTCAGCATTTGTTAATTATGTCCAAATCTTTAGAAACTGAAGTTTACCGAAGCATAGTGTAAGCTGTTGGTCAATAAAAGTAAATATGATGAATTTGATAAGTAATGGACGCAAATGACAGTTAACATTGTCGGTAACCAATTACTCAAACAGCAGTTTATATTGCATTCTTCTTTTGTAGTAACTGCCGGAATTGGGTAACTTGCTGCAATGATATTTCGGTGCAGACTCATTTGGCCCTCTTCAGATGTACACAGGACTCATATACTTTACACCCGAGTAGCACACACATGGTGTATCCGGAAAATCGTTGGACAGGCGTTACTAGAGCGCCATCCGTGGTAAAATCTCGTCTTAAAGATATTGTACTGATCACCTTTGTTTTGCAAAATAGCAGAAAGACGCTAGTAAGGCGCAGCATTAACTTTTGCAGCGTGAGGATTCCTTGAATTAAGCAGGTAGAATGCACCGTGACCATAGGTTAAGGACTTCAGCTACATTTCCTGTGATTCCTTGATGATGGGACCTCTCATCTGATTAAAGTGCATAGAATGAACAGCAGAAATACAGCGTTCCGCAATGCATTTGTTGCACTGGAAAAAACGAGCATAACGCTAATTGAACTTAGTGCGGTCCTGAACAGTCTCAAGTACAAAGTGTCAAGTACAAAGGACAACATAATTCTGTGTGGTCACATTAACATCAACACTAATATCATAAATGAATCCAGCAGCACCCTCATAAATATCCTTCAAAGTTTTGGCATGTACCTATTGGTCAATAGTGCTACAAGGTTTACTACAATGACTGCATGAGGAATTGACCATGTGGCCACAAATATGGACAGGGAAAAATGTGATGTAGCTGTAAAAGATCTCGGACCATATCTGTCAAATAACAACAGTAAAATCAGGCATCGAATCATTCCCTAAACTACAAGCCTACAAACAACATCTATCAGAAATCAAAATAAAAGGTTTTTCAAAGGAACTAGCATAACAAAGCTAGGATGAAGTGTGTAAGTAAACCAATGTGAAAATGAAATTCTCTAAATCCTCCACATTATTTAAATTGAACTTTCCAAAAGTGTGCATGTCTGTATCAACATCTCATAAAAGCAGATGGATAACAGCAAGTATTAAGAAGTCCTCCCAAACACTTAAATACCTCAGTTCCATGAAAATGAGTCGCAGTGCTCCAGAACTCTTAAACTTCTATCATAGATACAAAAAGATCTGTAGGAAGGTGGTGAATGCTGCAAAAAAGTCATTTAATTGACAAAATAATATATAATGCAGAGAATAAATGCAAAGCAGCCTGGGATGTTATAAAGAAGGAAACAGGGAGAGGCAAATAAATGCAGATTAACATACTGCTAAGGGAGGGGGGGATAAGGTAATAAATGATCCACAACACTTAGGAAACTATGTAAATGAGCATTTCTCAAGTAGAGAAGTTACAGCAAAAATACTCCAAATCAAATATGACACCTGTAAATAATGTTGCACTAAATACAATGGTCTTGCTTCGAACCACAGAAAATGAAGCCAATAAAACTTTTCAAAAACTAAAAAGTAAAAGGTCAGTAGGCTTACATGAAGTACCAATGTGTATACTGAAACAATACGTAGAGATTATACAAGGCCCATTAACAAATAAAGAAAATCAATCTTTCACATTACTGCCATTTACAGAGCAGTTAAAACAGGCAAGAGTTGTACCTTTGCTTAAGATATGTAATGCAGAATACATAGAAAAATACTGGCTCATCTCCCTGCTGCTACCATTCTCAAAATTAATAGAAGCAGTTATAAAAGACAGATTAATGAATTATCCGAATAAATACAAACCTTTAAGCGAATCAAAGTTTGGTTTCTGTAGTGGCAAAAATATGGAGTCGGCCACAGCAGAATTCACAAAGGTTGTACTTGATACTCTTGACAAAAATGAGTGTGTCACAGTCATAATTTTGGATCTTTCTAAGGTCTTTGATATAGTTGATCACAAGATTCTATTAATAAATTAGGAGAACTAGGAATAAGAGTGGTCGCTAATGACTGATTTCGATCACACCTAGCAGAGAGGGCACAAAGAGTAGAGGTAACACATACTTCAAATAGGTCTAAACAATTAGTAAAACGAAACTTCCTGGCAAATTAAAACTGTGTGCCCGACCGAGACTCGAACTCGGGACCTTTGCCTTTCGCGGGCAAGTGCTCTACCAACTGAGCTACCGAAGCACGACTCACGCCTGGTACTCACAGCTTTACTTCTGCCAGTACCTCGTCTCCTACCTTCCAAAGTTTACAGAAGCTCCTGAAAGAAAGGATATTGCGGAGACATGGCTTAGCCCCAGCCATGTCTCCGCAATATCCTTTCTTTCAGGAGTGCTAGTTCTGCAAGTTTCGCAGGAGAGCTTCTGTAAAGTTTGGAAGGTTGGAGACGAGGTACTGGCAGAAGTAAAGCTGTGAGTACCGGGCGTGAGTCGTGCTTCGGTAGCTCAGTTGGTAGAGCACTTGCCCGCGAAAGGCAAAGGTCCCGAGTTCGAGTCTCGGTCGGGCACACAGTTTTAATCTGCCAGGAAGTTTCATATCAGCGCACACTCCGCTGCAGAGTGACAATCTCATTCTGGAAACATCCCCCAGGCTGTGGCTAAGCCATGTCTCCGCAATATCCTTTCTTTCAGGAGTGCTAGTTCTGCAAGGTTCGCAGGAGAGCTTCTGTAAAGTTTGGAAGGTAGGAGACGAGGTACTGGCAGAAGTAAAGCTGTGAGTACCGGGCGTGAGTCGTGCTTCGGTAGCTCAGTTGGTAGAGCACTTGCCCGCGAAAGGCAAAGGTCCCGAGTTCGAGTCTCGGTCGGGCACACAGTTTTAATCTGCCAGGAAGTTTCATATCAGTGCACACTCCGCTGCAGAGTGAAAATCTCATTCTGGAAACATCCCCCAGGCTGTGGCTAAGCCATGTCTCCGCAATATCCTTTCTTTCAGGAGTGCTAGTTCTGCAAGTTTCGCAGGAGAGCTTCTGTAAAGTTTGGAAGGTAGGAGACGAAATACTGACAGAAGTAAAGCTGTGAGTACCGGGCGTGAGTCGTGCTTCGGTAGCTCAGTTGGTGGAGCACTTGCCCGCGAAAGGCAAAGGTCCCGAGTTCGAGTCTCGGTCGGGCACACAGTTTTAATCTGCCAGGAAGTTTCATATCAGCGCACACTCCGCTGCAGAGTGAAAATCTCATTCTGGAATTAGTAAAACACTTATCAGAACCAAACTACATTGATACAGGGGTTCTGCAAGGTAGCATGTTAGGACCAATACTATTCCTAATATACATGAATGAGTTTTCCAGTAGTGTTACTCATGGTGAAAAAATTCATTTCGCCGATGACAGCAATATTACAGTCACCGAGAAAACAAGGGAACACCTGGCATAGAAAACAAATGAAGCTCTCAAGATAGTTTATGATTGATCAATAAGCAATAAAGTGACATTGAATGTAAAGAAAACTAATGCCATGAACTTCAGTTGAAAGAGGGAAAATGACAATGTTAAATTAAATGTAAATGGCACCTCTATAGACTGTGTAACAAATGCGTAATTTCTAGAAATGAATATTGATTGCCAGTTGAAGTGGTGTGAACACACAAAGATACTTGCAAACGGAATGTCATCAGCATGTTATTCTCTTTGAAGATTATCATCAGTGTGTAACATGCAGTGTCTTTTAGTTACATACCATTCATATGTATACTCAATTCTTAGCTATGGCATTCTTTTTTGGGAAACAAATGCACAATATATGAACACAGTTTTCATACTCCAGAAAAGAGCCCTAAGAATAATAATCAAAATTAGTAGTCAAGCTCATTGTATAGCTCGGTTCAAAACACTGGCAAGTTTAACTGCACCATGTGAATATATTTACCAATGTGTTGTACACAGCGAAAATGACATTGGTAATTGCTGCACAAACAGTTCTGTCCATGACCATGGAACAAGAGGTAGACTCAACTTACATTTGCCAAGAAAAAATAAACAGAAACTCAAAACAGCACTTACTACTGAGGAATAAAACTGTACAATAAAGTACCAAAACAGCCAAAAGAAGTTGCAAAAAATACACTTATTTAAAAAGGCAGCCAAAAAGTACCTGTTATGCCATACATTTTATGCAGTGAAGAATCACTTAGATAAAACAGAGTAGTGGTTTGGTAAAAGAAAATTATACAAATAAATAATAATGGGGATTATTAAACGCCCAACATTCTGCGTAACACCTTCACACTATGTTTTTTTCGTTCTTTTTTATTTTCTAGAAAAACTTACCCGCAAGCTGTGAACTGCACAGTACTAACACCTCTTCCTCTTTCTGAATTCAACATCTCACTCGTTATGTGGTTTGCCATGTATAAGATTTTCCGCCGTAGTAACGAAACTCTATGCAGCCCTGCCTAGTGCTGCACTAAGGTGTGTTTGAGCTATAAAAGAAACGCCCAGGTTTTCTAACACATTGCAGGTAGTTAACTGAAGGGCTCATATTCTATCTTGTTCTGTCGTTTACACACCTGTAACAGCTTCTTTGCCCGAATTTCCATGATCTATTTTGACAGCTTCCAAAAATAGAAGGAACGAAAATCGATTTGATTAATCGGTAGAAATACTGGGTAGACATCAAAAACATCTTAGGAACAATAACCTCAGGAAATGGGGCTGTTAACCTAAACCAAGGTACCGTACTGCAGATACAAAACATAGGAAGCAAGGTTTACTTGTGTAATAATTACAAATTTCCCTGAGAATTCACCATGAGGGCAGTTAAAAATAAAATAGGATTCTTAAATTTTGAAAACAGCTTATTGTGCAAATTTGATGTAAGTAATGAAGCTCGTTTTGGTATATAAGTGTCAAGAACACCTGTTTGATTTAATTTTTCCTTTATTTATTCAAACTTTTATCTCGGAGGAATTATGCGAACTGCAGCCGCAGCCATCCACACTGAAGGCAGGTCAGTTTTCCAACGTAACTTCTCACAAAGTTAATAACAAATTAGAGCGGTAGAAACTTTGTCAGATCCCAAAATACAGGTATATTTACAAACTATAATTGTTAAAATGGATTTACATAGGAAAATAAGACATAAATGAATTGACCCCATATACGGCCAGATCAGAGAATGTCATATTTATCATATCCATGAAATGTATATAAATTAATGAATCTGTGTATTTATGTTCCACATTTGCTCTTGAACCACTGGATGAATTTCAAATACATTTGTTACACATACCCTTTATTGCCTGGAAGGAAGTGCTGTAGAGGTGAGAACTTAAATTCTGTATGGTTGGAGGTGGGTGTGAAAGGGATTGGTAACAGCTGACATCTTGGCGGCAGTGCAGGAATGGCGATTTGTAGTATCACTACCACGTAATACATATGTGGCACACACTGCTCAGTAGAATGAGGAGGGTGGAGAAAATGGACATTGAGGAGTGCGGGGTGGGGACGGGGAGATGGACAGAGAGAATAAGGAGGAGGAGGTGTATCCAGAAGAGGGAGGAGGTAGTCAAAAGAAAGAGAGAAGAGCAGATGGGCAGATAGAAGAAAGAGGAGGAGATGAACAGAGAGAAGGGGGAATAGGGAGATGTGTATGAAGCATCTGGAAGATGGAGACAGGTAGTGAGCACTTGGAAAAAGAAGATAGTGTGAGGAAGCAGATAAAAGTAACGTGGATGTAAGATACCCCATCTATTCTTAGGGATGGGAATGGGGGATGAGAAGGAGGTGACATGGAAAATGTTTTTAACACAATCGCTTATTATTTCTCTCTTGTATTTAGCTGATTTGAAATACTTTAAAAGAATGAAGAGCAATTTACCTATAATCTGTGCTGCTTAGTGTGTTTACCAAATCGCGACATGAAGCCAATACTTCCGTTATCGTGTTTAGGGACCAATGATCATGGCACACGGTTGAATAGCACAGATAAATATTACATCCTCTGTGGGGTTGCATGATGTAAAACAGAAGAGAACCAGACTTGTATGTGTGGGATATAGCTGACATAAGCATACATGGGTTAAGCCACTTAAAAAGATAACGCAAACCTTGTTCTTAAATGTGAGGAATGTATGGTAGATATACCAGTTAAGTATACAGCCCGAAACATAAGTATGCTGCGAAAGAGTATTAGTCATATGATTTACTGTTAATAGTTACGTAAGAATAATTAATGATTTGATCTCAATCTTGGACAACCATTTGCCACCTGTTAGCAAATTTTTAGATGTTTGTAAAGGGAACAACCTGCTACCTAAGTCCTGTAATGCAGTTATTTTATAACGAGCATTTTTGTTGAGAAAGAGTGAAGCTACAGCTAGAATTACGAATGGGAGAGAATACTCAGATGGGCATGCAGACCTGTGGGGCCTACAGAATGCAACAGACAGAGAATACTGCAGGGCATCCAGTGGCAGAATGTACTGCGCACCGGCCTACGCAAGCATTCGTCATTGGCTGCCTAAAACACGTATGTCTGCTCCGGCACTGCTACCACTACTGTCAGTCAGAGAGTAACCTATGGCGTCATTCTGCCTACTGAGTTACCAACAGCGTGACAGCCGATGTTCCAAAACGCCCTTCTAGTTTACAATGGCCAGTGCGGTCTGACAGCTGTTGTATTAGCAGTAACCGATCTAACAACGGTGTCAGACACTTGTTCTATGTAGGCGTTGCCGACCACAGCGCCGTATTCTGCCTGTTTACATATCTCTGTGTTTCGATGCTCATGACTATACCAGTCTCTTTGGCGCTTCAGTGAATAATCTATAACATCGCAAGCCAGCTAATGAAAGAAGAAAACATATTCAGTTAAATGTTGTTCCTAAACTGCATAACTTAAGATGCAAAAGACGTGTGTATAAATAAGGAACGATGAAGTGGACCTGTTTTTCTCTCAAAAAAGTGCCTTCCCTTTCTCATCATCTAGTTAGACTTGTGTTATTCCATATCATTTTCTCCCAATTTGATAATTAAATTGTATCATAATCAGTCAACTCATCTACATCCAAATACCTCAGCTGGATATTCTGATCTTGAATTGTACCGTTACTGTGATCCCAAAATTATATGCTACTGTGTGTCAATTTGTATTTCGGCTCCAAGTGTCCGTTAAGTAATTAATTCTACTATTTTATTACCTAGCGTTGTCACGCCTGTATCGAGCGTTGTACGTAAATTCTGTTCAGCTATACTCATTGCTGTTAAAAAAAAAGGTAATCATCAGACGCACATAAATGAAGATATAAATTTGATAAGTGCCAGCCAACTTCATACAGAATCAATTCTAATGTGATTGTCGATAAAATTGTTCTGTTTATTGTTGTTACTGATCCTTCTTCTTTCACGTTGTGAGGGCACTGCATGCGCATATTTAATAAACTTTTGTAATTTCGGTTTTTACAAACGCGTTTTTAATTCGGAAAAAGCGATGTGCACGATGTTGTTGTGAAGTGCAGAATTCTATCCGTGAGATGAAACAAGGTGCATCGACGTGGTGCATTCCATTTTTGCGGTTACACATCATATTGACTCTGCGGCCGCTGTTGGAATAAAACTACGGGCGAGTGCAGCCCTAGAGAGAGAGTGCGTACGTTGTACAAGACCGGAACTGCACGTGGTGTCCACGAAGTCACTGTCACTGCATCAGAAGATCTCTTCGAAACTCTCAGCTGTATCCTGGGAATGGGCAGATAGCACCAGCTGGGCGCAAACTGACTGGTCAAAACAACAAACCAAGGTTCGCCAAATGACAAAGATATATTCGTCTGGAGGCCCGACCGCATACAGGGAATGCACCACGCAGATGCCCCGTGTTTAATCTCACAGATAGAATCCTGGACGACACAGCCGTTTCAGTGCTCGACGAAGGTTTGAACTATGTACTAACATTACGGACAGCTCCAATCCGAGATGTCATATATGACATACAGCAGGCAATTTTGAAGCTTCCCAGTGACGCTGCAGAAGAGATTAGGAGAGACGCCTGCCGAATTTTAACGCGAGCCCCACAAAGGAAGTTTAACATCAGCTCAGTAGAAAGGATGGCTCTGCGAGCCTTTTGAGCTGACAGAGACCGCGTCATTTTACCTGCTGACAAGGAGAAAGCCACCGTCCTCTCACGAACTGAAGACAACAGCAAGATGGAGATGCTACTCGACGATCTTGTATATCGCAAGCTAAGACTGGACCCGACTGGCAAGATCCAGAGAAAAACATTAGACGTTATCGAGAAGAGTTCCGCAACTTCTATGTCATTAAGAGCCTACACCAACAGGTTGCAGTTACCCTAAGACTGTACGGCCTCCGATGGTACATAAAGATGAATTTGCTCTTGGCCCAATAGTTAGCAACATCGGAGCTCCTACCTATTTTCTGGCCAAACATCTTACTAAGCTGTCGGGACCTCTCACAGGCAAATATGAACACCATATTGGGAATTCAAAGGACTTTGTAGGACACCTGAAGACACTCAAGCTATAATCGCTGGATCGTTTGGTTAGGTATGACGTTGTATCTTCATTTACAGAAGTACTTCTGCAGGACTCGTTAGAACTTATCAGTAGCCATTCTGGGAAAGAGCCGGCCGATGGTGGCCGAGCGGTTCTGGCGCTACAGTCTGGAACCGCGCGACCGCTACGGTCGCAGGTTAGAATCCTGCCTCGGGCATGGATGTGTGTGTTGTCCTTAGGTTAGTTAGGTTTAAGTAGTTCTAAGTTCTAGGGGACTTATGACCTCAGCAGTTGAGTCCCATAGTGCTCAGAGCCATTTGAACCATTTATTTCTGAGAAAGACATTGTTTATGAACAAGTGCTTACCTCAACTTATTTGTTATTCAGGGACCAGTATTTTGAACAAGTGGACGGTGTCGCTATGGGAAGTCCTCTGTCTTTCATGGTTGTCAACTATTTTATGGAAGACTATGAAGAACATGCACTGCAGTCGGCAAGTGTCAAACCTTCCTGCTTCTGTTGGTATGTAGCCGATATGTTTGTGGTGGGACCACGCGGAATAGAGACATTACCTGTGTACCTTCAGCATCTGAACTCGCTCCTTCAGAGTATACAGGAACCACCACCGTTTGCAGATGGCGAGAAGCAGCATCGATAAAATATTGTGGGATTTTCACGATACGATCCCGCGGTAACCTCGAAAGTGTATTTGCAACAGATCCGTCGGGAAAGCCTGTTTGGTGTGATTAATGCCAGTTAGGTTAATGATTCTGAAACTGGCAAAAACTTTCCTGAGGCCTCATGTTGTTATATCACTACGACATAAAGCCCACTGATGATGGCACAGAGGTGCCCAAACATGCTTGGGTAACAATAATATACAACATTTTGCATAAAAGACGGAACCTTTATCCAATAATTTTAGCTACAAACACACAAAAAAATACAAGAGCTGCAAATCCGAAAGCTGAAATTTTTTCTGGGTATGTCATATCATTATCAATCTGTAAAATTCCCCAACGTTTCGTCCACTGTTGCAGATGTGCAGCGTTTGTGCTAATTGCTGAATGAGAAAAGTTGTATAATATGCTAGGATGCATGGATGAGGAGAAGGGGTGTTGACGTTCTTTATTGGTGTTTGCCTTATTTCTTTTCATTGGTGTAAATAGAAGACATAGATATATATTTGTTTAAATGCTTGCCAACTTTGGAAATATGCAAATGAGGGAAGAGTTGCAGTTGTGACGTAGCGCTGTTTACTTGCTGCCTAGAGCTGGCTGAGATGTTCCTACGGCCACTGTGGACTGCAGCTAGCCTATGTGTGCGTGTTGTTTCACATGATCTGCACCGGAACTCTGTACCCATCATCTGCATTGATGTTGCTGGGTCCCGCCTATTCCAACAGATATCATCAGGGAAGCATTTGAACAAACAGGACTCCAGTATGTACCATTACCCCCAGAATACTACCTCCGGTATGTTACTGAGATACTGGAGAATAAGGGCTGCAGACCTTCCTCCCAACACCTAAGTCAGCAGCATTGCAAAATCCACTTCACTATGTCTACAAAAAAGAATGGGGTGCAGCACTTGCTCGACGTGGAAGTTTACAGAAAGCCTCATGGTAAACTTTGCAACAGAATGCATACAAAGCCCACCAACACGAACAGGTACCTA
Organism: Schistocerca americana; assembly: GCF_021461395.2. Taxonomy (NCBI): domain Eukaryota; kingdom Metazoa; phylum Arthropoda; class Insecta; order Orthoptera; family Acrididae; genus Schistocerca; species Schistocerca americana. Next base: position 245,557,161 of record NC_060124.1, on the reverse strand, counting down.
CATGCCTCCTCCAAAAATCACCCTACGCACACTTTAACTTCTAAAGGCTGAACTATAAAACGTAAAGTCCATTTTTGGAGCCAATAGTTATCGGGTGAAGACGATGCACAACACTATGCGAGAAAGCATCAAGGCGATAAGAAAGTGCATCGCCCTACCGCCATATGTTAAACGTGTCACTGAACGTGTGAGCAAATTCTCCGCCAACAGGTATCTAGCCGATTTTTTGAAGCAGCTACAGAATGAAAGATATTCTAGGATCAATGAAAGAATCTGCTGGAGTTTTCAAAACTGGATGCGAGATTTGACTTGTGTGTGTAGGCGAGATGGAGCGACCGATAGCACACGAATATCTGAACATGAAAAACATATATGACTAAGACAACACACCAAGTCAGTGGTGGGAGAAAACCGGGAAGAGTGCAGCAAACAGAATTTCCGGAAGCCCGCGTATTGGCGAAGCAGCCTCTTATCCTCAGGTGGAAGATTACAGAGGCGATAGAAATAGCCAAGCGACCTGCCAACACAGACAGAGAGGGCGGATACAGAATAACGGCGTCTTGGCTGCCAGCAGTGCAGCGCTACGGAGCGCCAGCTCATGCGAAGCAACACACACAGGCAAGCGGGAGACCGCAGCGGCAGGTACACAAAGTACTGACAAGCCTCAGCTGGCACTAGACAGCAAGTGAGCAGCGTCACGTCACAACTGCCGCCCGTTTCTCATTCGCCTGTTTCCATCATTGGTAAGAAATTAAGCACAAGCCAGACAAAAACGTGTTCTTCCACCAGTGACAAGAAATAATACAGACATCAAGAAAGGACACCTAACATCCCTCCTCCTCATCCTCGATATCCTATCAGATTACGATAACAGCCTCTTTTACCAGTATATAAGAACCAAAACTTTTCTCATTCAGCATAGACTACAATTACTGAAACTACACCCCTCGAGTTTTCTCCACAGTTACAAAATCCTGATCCGATCCATCCTCTGTCATGCCAATGGTGCATGAATATCCACCCGTCCAAAGTTCTATAAGGTCCCTCCAGATCCTCTACCGCCATGCACACCATCTCGCTTTCCTCTTCAGTTTACCTTCCTATACATGGATCCTCTACCGTCTTATCAAATTCCCACCCCTCTTTACCCACGTCGAACACCTCCAGAATCCGATAATCCCATTATCTCGCCTCTGATCGGGAACCCTCGTACGCTGCCGCCCCTTCACGAACACATCCCTCCATCATTACACCTACACACACTCCATCTCCTAACTTAGCGCAACTTCGAACAACCACTTCTCCCTGACAATGAGATCTGCCCAGATATTTATCCCTCCCGATAACTTTAGTCTTTCCCACCTATAAAAATCCAGTTTAGGGCTCCTCTCTACTTTTCCCACTACACCCACCACTATCTCTTTCTTCTTGTACGACTACCCTCCCAATCATAATTATTCCTACTCACCCTCTATCTTCCCCATCGTCTGTGTTCTCACAATCTGCTTCACCGCCTACCTATCATCTCCATAGTTTCCCCATCTGACTATCTCTTTTGCCACATCCCCAACCTCTAAGGAAGATATTCTCTTCTCCCACGGAAACGGTCCACCCCAAAAATTCTTAGCTAACACAAGGAAACGTAAAGTAGTATCCACCTCCCGGTAAGATCCATATTATAGTATATTCTCTCTCCTAGCCGCTGTACACAACGAATCTATCAGAGCAACACGCATTATGTATGGCTTAACTTCAGTAACATTTCCAACTGTAGGAAATTTGGTAGCGGTAGCAAGAGAGAAAGTGTAAAATTTTCTTACGTATGTGACTGAATATTTTAAGTTTTACATCTCTCGTGATAAATATCTAAAGAGCAGTATTGTAAGTCTCCATAATTACTTGTTGTAGTTGAATAATAGTCCGAACACATGTTTAATGCAGTTCTCCACGATAGTCAACCTTGTGCAAGTCTGTTCATCGCAGCATAAATATTGTAACCTATAGCCACTTAACCGATTATTGCATTTAGTTCTTCGTACAACTCTGTCACTTCCAATTTTATCCTAATGAACGGTACCCTGATGCCACAGGAAAGTATGTTACCAACCTGTAAGATCGTTTCGTCAAGTTGTGCTATAAAGCTCGTTGCTCCACTGTTCGACAAAGAACTTACTCCTCTCAAGCGCTATGTACTCAGCTACTCATCAGAATTTTCCTATAACATCACAATCAAAAGGCTTCTATTCTCTTACTGCTTACACTTATTATCACGCTTATCAGACACACTTTGCTTGCTTGTAAGGTAACACTCTAGACAAATTTTGGAAAGAGATAATAACGCTTAATTTAGTATTTGATGTAAACCTTTTCGTTTTCAGCAACCTATTTCTTGCTATGTTCAATCTACGTTTTAAATCCTCAATTATTTTTTAACACATACAAAATTCGTCAGCCAATTTCAGCATTTTGTTCCATAACCACCAGCTGAATTCATACAAGGTGTGTCTGAAAAGATCGGTGAATGACCTTGAAAATAAAGGAAACAAGAGTTCCATGAAAAAATACGTTTACTGATATTTAAAGTAGTCATCATTAGCCACAACACACTACTGACATCGGTTGTAAAGCTTTTGGGAACTGTCAGCAAATGAAACTTGTGTAATCTACATCTACATCTACATCTACATTTATACTCCGCAAGCCACCCCACGGTGTGTGGTGGAGGGCACTTTACGTGCCACTGTCATTACCTCCCTTTCCTGTTCCAGTCATGTATGGTTCGTGGGAAGAACGACTGCCGGAAAACCTCCGTGCGCGCTCAAATCTCTCTAATTTTACATTCGTGAGGTCCTCGGGAGGTATAAGTAGGGGGAAGCAATACATTCGATACCTCATTCAGAAACGCACCCTCTCGAAACTTTGACAGCAAGCTACACCGCGATGCAGACCGCCTCTCTTGCAGAGTCTGCCACTTGAGTTATCTAAACATCTCCGTAACGCTATCACGCTTACCAAATAACCCTGTGAGGGAACGCGCCGCTCTTCTTTAGATCTTCTCTATCTCCTCCGTCAACCCGATCTGGTAGGGATCCCACACTGATGAGCAGTACTCAAGTATAGGTCGAAAGAGTGTTTTGTAAGCCACCTCCTTTGTTGTTGCACTACATTTTCTGATGACTCTCCCAATGAATCTCAACCTGGCACCCGCCGTACCAACAATTAATTTTATATGATCATTCCACTTCAAACCGTTCCGCACGCATACTCCAAGATATTTTACAGAAGTAACTGGTCCCAGTGTTTGTTCCGCTTTCATATAATCATACAATAAAGGATCCTTCTTTCCATGTATTCGCAACACATTATATTTGTCTATGTTAAGGGTCAGTTGCCACTCCCTGCACCATATCCACTGCACATCTTCCTGCATTTCGCTGCAACTTTCTAATGCTGTAACTTCTGTGTATACTACAGCATCATCGCGAAAAGCCACATGGAACTTCCGACACTATCTACTAGGTCATTTATATGTATTGTGAAAAGCAATGGTCCCATAACGCTCCCCTGCGGCACTCCAGAGGATACTTTAACGTCTGTAGACGTCTCTACATTGAGAACAACATGCTGTGTTCTGTTTGCTAAAAACTCTTCAATCCAGCCACACAGCTGGTCTGATATTCCATAGGCTCTTACTTTGTTTATCGGGCGACAGTGCGGAACTGTATCGACCGCCTTCCGGAAGTCAAAGAAAATAGCACCTACGTGGGAGCCTGTATCTAATACTTTCTGGGTCTCATGAACAAATAAAGCGAGTTGGGTCTCACACGATCGCTGTTTCAGGAATCCATGTTGATTCCTACACAATAGATTCTGGGTTTCGCTCGAAGCATTGTAGTCGCGCGTTGGTGGATTTCCGCATCGTTACAGGAGATGACAGACGGTGCTACCAACGCTAACCTGAGATCGAGCGACACTCAATGGTATCATCTGCTCCACCTCTCTCGGGTAGATGTTCTTTATGGGTCAAGCCCTTGCAGTCAGATAAGGCAATGCACGTCGTCTTAATTTTGAATTTTGTCAGCTGACTTTCTCTGGAAGGCGGAGAAGACGATTAACAGTATTCCCACTGACTGTATGGAAAAATGTTCTCGAAACGATCCTGCTGACATGAAGCATAAGGGCAGTGTATCCCCTCCTAGCGCCACTCTCGCCTAGCATTACTATCGCTGTAGACTTCTGAATAAATGTGGTAGTTGACACCGCGCTAGGCCACACCTGAACTGACTGTAAAACTCTTTTACGGTTTCTAAGTTCTGGGGGTGAGGTTTCACTTTCGCCAACTGTTAATGTGAATTTAACACATCTCGTCATTTGCCGCAAGGTGGCATGCAAGATACTTGTAGAAATGCCGCTGCCGAATGAAGACATTATTCGTTCCATTTCCTCAGAAGAACCAGGGGTATTCTCAATTTACTGATTGTAGATATAAACGCACACTAGAGAAATAAAGACATCACTAAGGGACATAGGTAATTTCTCTCAATGGACAGGACCGAAATGACAGTCAGTATTCACTTCTATGCTCCGTCAGCGTTTTGCAAAGTGTATACTGTATGTTCGTGTACACAGTGCCAACGTATGTGTCTAAAAGTCACTGAAGAACATTTCTACATCTGTGAACCAAACATCGATTGTTTCATAAACAGGATATCGCTGAAACACGAGGCACAAGGTTTCTCACGTGCATATCGCCTCTGACAGGAAGACGGCTTTTCGCGATCTCTCCTTTTAAGCCAATCAGGTAGTGCGAGTGTCAAGAAATTTCTTTTCAGCGTAAAAATAAAGCTTATGCAGCAGTTGCGATAAGCGGGCGGTGATATACAGATTACTCGCTTAGCCGTCGTGCAGATAAAAAGCCGCACGATAGAGACATAACCCAAGAACTGGGGGAGGGTACAATCTGACGGTTATATAAAACATTCCTGTAGCGCGTTTACTGCGGCAGCATGCATGGCATATTAAGTGGCGTTTAATGATATCGGTTTATTACACGGCGGTAAAGTTTTAGTGTGTGCACTTCATGCACGGCCCCCAAAGTCACGCGACGTCCTTCTGCCCGGCATTGGCAGCTTCGTTCCTACAAAATTCAGAGAATACAGGATTTCACTGATTCTGGGTTAATCGACATAGTCTAATGGGGGGTCGCATATAATCTTCTGGAATTAACACCTTCAGAATTCTGTTATTCTAGTCAACGATAATGGATGTAGACCCTACTAACAGCGTTGTTAATTTAAAACCTGTTGCTGACTTTCCATTTATATAATTTATGGGAATAAGAGTAAAGATTTGAAAGTTAAATTTTTCATATCCTTGAAATGATGTGGGATTTTATTGAACCAAAGAAGTGCACAAAAGACTAGAAGATGGCACTCATATGATACAAAAGCAATGGTTAACATAAAAATTGCTGTTTAGCAATGTCAATATTTTTTATAACAAATTCTCAACATGTCGGCCATCATCTGTGGCAGTAACTGCAGACAAGGAACAATTTTGTGAACAGTACTTTAAAGCATGTCAGTAGGTACGGCGAGTATTGCCGTCGGATGTTGTCTTTTAGCATTCCCAATCAGGTAGGACGATCGCGGTAGACTTGGGTAATCAGCTCGGACCGCCATATTTGCAACTCCTCTGGCCCTACCTTCCTCATGCCTGTCTTTACTGAGTTCACCTCCTCCACAGATCACTTCCTCTAAGGGAGCCTTGATTTTCGACCCCGCCATCCCGTTGACCAGTCCCATTCCCCTCCGCAATCCTACCAATGCCAATGCTGTCTGCTGTACAATGGCCACCTCACCCAAAACTGCAACAGCCCCTTCCCACCTGCCCCCACTGTAAAGCCTCCCACTTCATTAAACGGTGTCCTAACGATGCCTGTCCTCCTTTCTGTAACGCCTGCAACGAACCCCACCCCACCTACTCCAAACCCCCTCCCACCATCCTTGAGCTCACTGTCCCTGTTCGCCCCATCGACCAGCCCATCCACCCCAACAATTCTCTCCGCCTTCCCCCTACAGCTCAAGACATCACCTGGTACCTGATCATCGTCCTGCACAACATCCACCCCTTCCAACACCGCCATACCATCCAGCAGATTTCCCTTGCCACCCACTCTGTTTTCCATTTGAAAACCTACACCACCTACTCTCGCAAACAGGGCCACTTTACCTTCACCCACCTATACACCCTCGTTTAAGCCTTTCTCTCCTCCCCCACTTCCTTCCCCCCTACCCTGTCCTGGTGCATCAACAGTATCATCTCATCATCTCCTATACCCACATTTGCTCTCTCCCTGCCAACAAATACTTCTTTATGTATACCCTATCCCAGCACCAGTTAGACTCCTTAATGAAACCTTCCTCCAACCTCACCATGTTGTCTGCACCTCTCCCTATCTCCTTCACTGCACTGACAATCCCCTTCCCGAGGTGGGGTCGCTATTCCCCCCCCCCCTTAAGCATCGCCCTGTCCAGCCACACCCCCTACTCAACGACCTGACTGAACATCTTCTCAGCATATTTTTTCCCTCTCGCACCATCACCTGTGCCGTTAACTATATCTGTCCAGCAGCTCCTCTCCCCTACGACTTCATTTCCAATGTTGACTGTATCTTCTCCATATACGTGATTGCTGCTGACCTTAACATCACAGGTGTGACCCTGCCAACCTTCGGCAGTGGCATCAGTTCCTTGCTACCCTTCATGGTCACCTTGTTCCTGTTCCACAACACATCTGTCCTGAACATAACTCCACTCTGGATGTTATCCACGTTTCCCCCAACCTCCTTGGTCATATTGCCGACTGGGATGCCTAGCAGGAATCCGCTGCCTCACAGGTTGAAAGCCATCCCCTTACTTTTCACCATTCCACTGACATCACTCATGCCTCTTCCTTCCTTCAGAAGGCCACCACTGACGTTGTGTAGGCCCACATTCCTACCAAACTCATCCACACCCCCCTGCCCTACACTTCCTCCACAGGCTGTCCATCTTCGTGAATCTCTCAGGCTCTACCGTTCCTTCCTCCACACCTGTGACTGGGATTCACTCCTGTGCCACCGGCAATTACAGTGACACACCCAGAAACTCCTTACTGCAAACAAACGCCGGGACTGGCGCCAGACATGTACATGCCTCAACTCCACCCTCCCTGTCAACTCCTCCAAATACTGGTCAGCCTTCGACTGCCTTATTGGTAGCCATCCCACCCTACATTACATTCTCCATGACAATCCCTCCTTCCCTGACAACCTCAGTAAGAACTTTCCGGGCAGATCAAGACTGTGTGCCGGACCAAGACTCGAACTCGAGATCTTTGCCTTTCACCGGCAAGTGCTCTATCATCTGAGCTACCCAAGCACAACTTACACCCCATCCTCACAACCTTACTTCCTCAGTACCTCTTCTCCTACTTTCCAAACTTCACAAAAGCTCTCCTGTGAACCTTGCAGAACTAGCACTCTTGGAAGAAAGGATATTGCAGAGACATCGCTTAGCCACAGCCTAGCGGATGTTTCCAGAATGAGACCTCAGTAAGGCTCACCATTTTGCTTCCCACCTATCTGAGGTCTTCTCTGTTACTGATGATCCCCATTTTGATTACTCCCTCTTCCCCACCATCCTTGAACACACTGGTTCCTAGTTTCCAGTACTTGGATCAGTTACTCCCCTCAGACATAAACACTCCCATCACTGCACTCGACATCACACTCATCCTCCACTCCAAACACAACACTGTCCTTGGTCATGACGCTGTCACCTACCGCCACCTCAAGGAAGCCCCATCCCCACTGTCCTTGTCATTACAGGCTGCCCTTGCTACCCTGCAAAGCGTCCTCCGCTCCACTGGCTTTTACCATGACCTGTGGGAGATTTCCCCTGTGCTGCTGTTCCCTAAACCCAACAAACCCCCTCTGACACCTCTTCCTATCATTCCATCTGCCACACCTCTGTGTTCAATAAGCTCCTCTAATCCATCCTCTGGTGCCGTATTCATTGTCACCTTAACCAGCACCACCTGGCCCTCCTTCTCAATTGGTGACCAACTCCTTAACTTTACCAATCTTCTTTCTCTCTTACTTAACTCCCGCCCATCTCCTACTTTTGGTTCCCTTGACCTCCAGAATGCCTACCACTGTGTGGCATCCTGGTCTCCTCTTCAAACTCCAGTCCTAGGCTCTCTCTATCAATTTCATCCATCTGTTTGCTTCGTTCCTCTCCTGTCATCCCTCTCATCGTCCAACTCCCATATTTTCTACCCTACTGCAGACATGCCCCAAGGCTCCACCCTTCCCCTCTATCCCCTGTATACTGCCGATATGCCAAAACCTCCCCTGCCTCTTTATCTCCTTCAATCTGTTGATGACACCGTCTTCCTGGCTCTTTATCCTACCCTTAATCGGTCCCAACATATCCTCCAAACTCACCTTGACCAGTTCACCACTTGGTGCAACCCGTAGTTCCTTCATATCAGCTCCTCCAAGACTCAGGGGCAATCATGCCACACCACTTGCTCCTTCCATGATTTCTATCTATTTATGGTCGTCCTATCCACCTCACTCCCACCCTAAAATACCTTGGGCTTACCCTTGACCACCATCTCACCTGGACTCCCCATCTCCTTACGATCCAACACAGGGCCCACAATATACTCTTCCTCTGGAAACTCCTGTCAGGCTGGACATGGGAACTGCTTCCTTCCACCATCCTTCACACCTACAAATCCTTGATCCACCTCATCCTTTGTCATGCCTGCTTTGCTTGGATTTCTGCCCCTCGCAGATTCTATAAAGCCCTCCAAATCCTAGAACGCTATGCACTCCACCTCGTCTTCAATATCTGCCTTCCGTCCCACACATGCAACCTCTACAACCTCATCCTCTTCCTCCACCTTCTTCCTTCTTTCAAACACATTCACACTCTGTACATCATCTGCTGACACTATCTCCCCACCAGCTGTTGTCCCCCTTCCTCTTCATCCCCATGCCTTTAATGTTGTGTCCCACCCTCTCTCCATCTCCACACCTTTCACCTCCTTTCCCAAAGGAACTTCCAGCACCTACCCCATCTGGATGATAAGCTTCGCTCTGACATCTACCCCTGCTACTAAGTCTAATAGTACCTCCCCCCCCCCACTCCTCAGGGCTCCCTCTCCCCTCCTTTTTTCTTCCACGAGCAGCTTTTCTCCCTCCTCCCCTCCCCTCCTTTTCCAGTACAGGCCTTCTGTGTCTCTGCACTCCCTCCTGCCTTACTTCCCCTCTCCATCTCCCACCCCACCTATCTCCTACCCCTTGGTGCGTTCCCTGCCCCCCTGTTCCTCTCATCCCACCCCCTCCCTCGCTGCACCCTACGCTCCCCTCCTTTTCCCTCCTCTCAGGTCTCTCTCTCAGCAGGTCCCTCCCAACAGTTTTATTCTTCATCGTGTGTGCTTCGTCTCTTACAGTGGTTTTAGAGTGACTTTGTTCTGGAGTGTGTCATCACTGTGGCCAACTTTTAACCTGTACTTGTGATTTCAGTGTTTTATATACTCCAGGAATCGCCAACTGTGTCTTTTAACTTTATGTCGACTTTTTTAACTGTCCCACAAAGAACGTCTCTGTGTCAGTGTATATTTTAACCCCCATTATCACCACTTATTCTGTTTTTATGTCCCCATTTTTATCGCCTTTATATGTATAGTTTTCCCCTTTTATTAATTGTCATGTCACTCGGCTGAAGAGCGACGGATTGTGCTGTTGTCAGCCCTCCCCTACCCATACGGGACAGGGGAAAGAAATCATAATAAAGAAAAGAAAAAAAGGCGGTAGACTTGCGTCTTCAGGTAGCCCCACAAGCACTCATCCCATGGATTGAGGTCTGGGGACCTAGGAGGCCAAGCATGACGGAAGTGACGCTATCCTCAGCAAACGATGTACGCAAGAAGTATGTACGCAGGGCGGAGTGCAATCCTGCATAAAACTCATACCTTCCAACAGGCGTTCATCAGCCAGGCCAGGTATGATGTGATTCTGTAACATACTAGCGTACCTCGCAACATTCACGATTCCCGTGCGGCGTCGTTGACGTGTTACTGGGCAGCGCCATCTGTTGGCCGGATTTGGAACTGGTTTTTGGCTTCAGTAGAACCCTATGTCATCTGTGGCATGTCCGCCTCCGCAGCAGAATTAGTTCCGCTCCGAGCGCCGAGTGGGCAGTAGAACCCTATGTCATCTGTGGGATGTCCGCCTCCGCAGCAGAATTAGTTCCGCTTCGAGCGCCGAGTGGGTAGATTCTTGTTTATCGCACTTGCCGTAGCGTCTCTTGCGTGATGTTATCCTCGTTTGTGTTGTTCTGTTCGTCGAGTGAATCGTAGGGCCTCCGCTCCTTCTTACTGTTTCTTTGTGTTCATCTACTTTCAGCATCTTCATATAGTTAAGGCTAACTGGCTGATGACCTCCTTCAGTGCGGATGCGCAGGATTTGCCTGAACTCTTACGGTACTCGGTGAATTGTCTGCCGCGAGTAATGGGTATAGTGGCAGGGGCACTACGAATGTAGTCTGTGGACTATAAGTTGAGAATGTGGGTCACGGGGAGGGAGCCAACGATAAATCCCTGCAGTAGCACTATCCGCTGTGCCCTCAGTGGCTTAGAGGGATAGAGCGTCTGCGATGTAAGCAGGAGATCCCGGGTTCGAGTCCCGCTAGGGGAACACATATTCAACTGTCCCCGTTGCTGTATATCAACTCCCGTCAGCAGATAATGGTATTAATTTAATTATAATTTCATTCTAGAGAGCTGCACGGTCCGAAAGAACAGATGCCATCTTCATATCTTCACAATAATATGCATCCATCACCGAACAGCCGAATCCACAAAACGTTAAGGAGTTCTTGTGTGTAGTTTTCCTGCTCAGTAACAAAGAAGAATACTTAAAAGGCAGTAATACTTTAAGATGTGCTTAATTTGGTTGACTATCGTGAATTTGGCAGTGAATTTCTCGTGGAAATTCCTCTGTTCCCCAGGCCACTTTCATCTGCCACCTTGTAGAACTCGATGTAGTATAACACTAATAATTTTATTTTAACTTCCTGAATAAGAAAAAAATACCTTCTTATGTTTAGATTTTACCTTTTTCATCATTGACATAGCCATTGTAATTGTTCGGTCGCTCTTCTTCCAATACAGAATGGATTATATAGCCTAGCTTGAGACACAATCCACCACGTGGAAATGCATCATGGTGGTCTTGTGAAATCGGTTAAATACTTTCTGAATCAGTTCGTGGAACGAAAAACTAGATTTATCGTCGCCCCATTCAAAATAATCAGTGATCATATGGGACACACAGAATATTTGCAGTACCACTGATGCAGACTTTCGCAATGAATTGCAATACAATATTTAGTTTTGATTAGAGTTTATGACACCTATACATACAAAAATTTCTGTACTGAATGTAAATTGATTATTTTCGTAGGCAGATTACGCTGATCCGTATTACCTTGATACTGTAAAATGTATTTGCTGTGTTGTATTATCCCGGCAATATTCATTTATATTTCTTTCGGAATCTAATAATGTACGGCAAGCGATCAGCATGGGCGACGTTTCTTCCAGCACTGTAAGCAACATTCGAATTTTCTTAACTCTGCAGCCAGTGGTATTCAGTGGCCAGCGCTGACTGCTGCCGTGATGCGGCATAAACACGCTCCCTAACTGTGCGTAAATGACTGAGATAACGCTATCTAGCCGCCATGATGTTGTTGAAGTGAATGAAATTTGTGCGCTCAGGCCGTACCATGACACGCTGGGCTTAGTAAATCTTGTGCTGATGTTCCAACCCCACCATTAGTGCCTTCTCATAACGAGAAAAATTTGACTCTGGTTGTTATGGATTAGTACAATTCAAGGATGATATAGAAAAGAGAGCCGGTTGGATCTATTTCTTCACTTCACAATTCAGCATGTGGTGTGTATGTGTGTGCGGATGGGGGGCGAGAGGGCGGGGGGACGTATAATAAGTGTATCAGAAATTTGGCGTTAACCTTAAAGTTTTCTGATGTACCCCTCTCAATTTTTACCTCGGGCATGGGTGTATGTGTTGTCCTTAGCGTAAGTTAGTCTAAGTTACATTAATTAGTCTGTAAGCCTCGGGACCGATGACCTCAACAGTTTGGTCCCATAGAACCTTACCATAAACCTTACTAAAACCTTCCAAGATATCTCTGTTTTCCGCCTTGGTTGATGTATAATGCTCTCGCTGGTAAGGTACCGTACTGTTGTGTCAAAACCGCGAGAATATTACACACTGTGAAATCTTGAGTTCACCTTCACTGTGAGTATTGCTGCTCATCGCCACTCTGCAGTAATTCAGCGCCGCGTTCTCAACGCTAGAACGTTCTGATCTAGAAGTGCCACTGTCATCTATGTACTTCCGTTAATTACTGCTCCAACTAAACAAGAAAAAGTGAGTCCTCCCAATATCAATTTGTTATTACCTTAAGTGCTTCAGTGAGTTGGACAAAGTCAACACTTGTAATACGTTGAAAGATCAGAAATAGGGAAATTACTATATCTTCAATCTGTGAAGCACGTATACAAGAGATCAATTGAAAAGAAACATGCTTCAAGTTGACGTTTAACATCCTCATCACAAAAATTGACTACAATGTTACAACAACATACATGTGTTATATTTTTCCCAAAGTGTACCGCAACTATGCATAAAATTTTTCTCTCTTTGTGGTGTCGTTTTTTGTTTTATCTTTGAGAGAGTATAATAATCTGCGACAGGTTAATTTGTAGCTCTAATATCCGTTCAAGCAATTGCTTTAAGTATTATTCGTATTTTTTTGGCTATTAATTTACGTCCACCTTATTAATAATGGTGTGTACTTCACCCCCACCAGCCTCCTCCATCCCATTAACCATGAACCATGTCCAGTTGAGGCGGCTCGCATGTCTCAATGGTACAGATAAGCATACCGTAGATGCAACCACAACAAAGGGGTATCTGTGAAACAGTCAGAATAACTTGTGGTTTCCTAAGAGGGGAAGCAACCTTTTCAGTAATTATAGGAGAAACAGTGTCAGTGGTTACTGATCTGGGCTTCTATCATTAACTACATCGGTTCAGCGATGTAGTAGAGGATCGCTTGCGAAGGAAAAGATAAAAAGGAAAGTTTAACTGAACTCAAAGGAAGGACGAAGAACTACTACTAAGGAATGGCTGTTTACCGTACCGTTCAGGTCGTTCTCGTTCTTTTTGTGGTGAAAACTCGTTCATCGTTCCAGTTGCACCGTTCACTCAGTTGTAGCAACTTTTTGTTCGTTGGGTTTACCCGTTCTTGCTCAATCGCAAACGGTACTCTAACTTTTGACATCTAGTTGTTTGCGTACGCCGTTCAGAACCCATGCCTTATAATTTATAAATTTGTTATAATTACATATTAAAGTAAAACAAGAAGTCCAAACTCGCTGGAGCTTTGGTATTCTAGTGGGTGTTCATGAAAACAAAGAGCGCATAATTTCCATTTTTGATGTCATGGTGATAACAAAGAAGTTTTTTCTATTGGGACTGAAAATGAAGTTTTGAAATACAATTAAATGAATTTATCAGAACAGTTCCGTGCACCAATGTCCCGTTTCTGTTTCTCAGACACGGCTGGTAATCCTCTGAAGAGTTAACGGACAGTCGGACTATTTGGATTCCCTGCTAATATTTCTGATTCCGCTAATTTCTCGTCCCACTTACCTTTGACGTAAGTGCTATGTTTATATGGTGACATAGCCTTGTTGTCTGCTCTCTTCGGTTTTCGTCTTCCTTATGCATGGTGAACACTGATAAAACTGAGAGCAGCATGGACGTATTCCTGACTGGAAATGAAGGAAAAGAGGTCCCATGAACATGTGTCTGGAAATGGACGGTGTGCTTGCAACAACAAGTCGTCCCGAATACAGTACAGAGCTGCATCGCATCGACGTCGCAAACAGATGTTCAGAGTGGCCTCCGTGGAATGCAGTTCACACGTTCATCGGTTGCATCGTGGATTGTCACACTCTTTGGCACGTTCCGGCCTTTCTCCATATAGCGTCACAGGCGTCGTGAACGCACCGTTGAAGGGTCTCCACACCAGGAACTGGTTCCGCATAAACAACGCTTTTCAGATGCCCCTGGGGTTTAACTCCACAGTGTTGATGTCCCGTTATCTAGCAGGCCATGCTGCAGGGACTCCGCTTTCTATCCAGCGTCCGGGGAAGATTATGTTGAGGTGTCGACGAACTTTAATGCGGAATTCGGGTGGCGCTCCGTCACGCAGAAACCACATAGCATGTCGTATTGCCAAAGGCACATTCTCAAGCAGTCAAGAAAGAATATTCTGCAGGAAGTTCATGTACGTTCCTCTGCCAAGAGGGGTGTGGAATAATAATCGGTCCATGTATGTGATCCTACGGAATCCCTGCCCACAAAAAATTGCTGACACGATGCTGTAGAGACGCCTCAACCATTCCCCTAGGACTGTCTATAGCCCACAGTTGACGATTACGCATACTGTTGATGCCAGTTCTGGTAAATGTTGCTTCGTTGGTAAATAGGGCATATGACAGAAATCCCACAACTGCGATGGTCTGGTGCACTAAGCATTGACAATATCCTTCCCGTAGAGGAATCCTTCCACTCGTGGAGGTGACAGGGGTAGTAGGGGTTGTCATGGAGGATACATACACTACTGGCCATTAAAATTGCTACACCAAGAAGAAATGCAGACGATAAACGGGTATTCGTTGGACAAATATATTATACTAGAACTGACACGTGATTATATTTTCACGCAGTTTGTGGGCATAGATCCTGAGAAATCAGTACCCAGAAATACCAACTCTGGCTGTAATAACGGCCTTCATACGCCTGGGCATTGAGTCAAACAGAGCTTGGATGAAGTGTACAGATACAGCTGCCCATGCAGCTTCAACACGATACCACAGTTCATCAAGAGTAATGACTGGCGTATTGCGACGAGCCAGTTTTGCTCGACCACCATTGACCAGACGTTTCCAATTGGTGAGACATCTGGAGAATGTGCTGGCCAGGGCAGCAGTCGAACATTTCCTGTATACAGAAAGGCCCGCACAGGACCTGCAACATGCGGTCGTGCATAATCCTGCTGAAATGTAAGGTTTCGCAGGGATCGAATGAAGGGTAGAGCCCGGCCGGGGTGGCCGCGTGGTTCTAGGGGCTAAAGTCTGGAACCGCCCGACCGCTACGTCGCAGGTTCGAATTCTGCCTCGGGCATGGATGTATGTGATGTCCTTAGGTTAGTTAGGTTTAAGTAGTTCTAAGTTCTAGGGGACAGATGACTACAGCAGTTACGTCCCATCGTGGTCAGAACCATTTGAAGCATTTTTAGAAGGGTAGAGCCACGGTTCGTAACACATCTGAAATGTAACGTCCACTGTTCAAAGTGCCGTCAAAGCGAACAAGAGGTGACCGAGACGTGTAACCAATGGCACCTCATACCATTACGCTGGGTGATACGCCACTATGGCGATGACGAATACACGCTTCCAATGTGCGTTCACCGCGATGTCGCCAAACACGGATGCGACCATCATGATGCTGTAAACAGAGCCTGGATTCATTCGAAAAAAATGATGTTTTGCCATTCTTGCACCCAGGTTCTTCGCTGAGTACACTATCGCTCCTGTCTGTGATGCAGCGTCCAGGGTAACCGCAGCAATGGTCTCCGAGCTGATAGTGCATGCTGCTGCAAATGTCGTCGAACTGTTCGTGCAGATTGTTGTTGTCTTGCAGATGTCCCCTTCTGTTGACTAGGGATTGAGACATTGCTGCACGATCCCTTACAGGCATGCGGATAAGAAGCCTATCATCTCGACTGCTAGTGATACGAGGCCGTTGGGATCCAGCACGGCGTTCCGTATAACCCTCCTGAACATACCGATTCCATATTCTGCTAACAGTCATTGGATCTCGACCAACGCGGGCAGCATTGTCGCGTTACGATAAACCGCAATCGCGATAGGCTACAATCCGACCTTAATCAAAGTCGGAAACGTGATGGTACGCATTTCTCCTCCTTGCACGAGGCATCACAACAACGTTTCACTATGCAACGCCGGTCAACTGCTGTTGGTGTTTGAGAAATCGGTTGTAAACTTTCTTCATGTCAGCACGTTGTAGGTGTCGCCACCGGCGCCAACCCTGTGCGAATGGTGTGAAAAGCTAATCATTTGCATATCACAGCATCTTCCTCCCGTCGGTTAAATTTCGCGTCTGTAGAACGTCATCTTCGTGGTGTACCAATTTTAATGGCCAGTAGTGTATAACAGCACTTTGGCTTAACCATGTTGGCAGGCCACTTGTCTTGAGCTTGTACTAGGATTCGTCTCAGTATCGTGTAGAACCCGATCATCCGTCGCCTCCCTGGGCGTTCGTCTGACTGGAAAGACCCATAATCACAGAAACGCCAAACTCTTGAAATGTTGTGCGTTGTGGATGGTGTGTGTGAGGGACATGTTTTGGTATAGCCATGCAGATTCACGACCGCCTCCATTTCTTGGCCATACGCAAGCGCCACTTCTGGTTGTTCTCGATATTAATACTGGACCATTGTGTTGCTTACAATGCGCGGTGTCGATCACACAGCGTGCAACGCACAAGGAACACACGGCACATGGTCAGGGAACATTCATTCATCAGTGCGGCAACGATGCATTTCCGGACCATATTCGTAAGACCGTTTTTCCTTCATTTCCTGTGAGGAATCCGTCCTTGCAGTTTGTCTGTTTGAAAACCGGTAGCCAGGCATCAACTTCGTAAACCAGTAAGACGTAATTCTGAAAGGCTTTGAAAATTCGCCTCGGAGTATTACAAAATTTGCGACCTCTGTTACGGAGAATACTCTGTTGTACCTTAGGATAATCTGCAGACTTTCCACCTCTAGCCATTTCTGTAGTAGAAGTCTGACATATTTTCTTATTCCATTTTTAGTTGATGACATCCACTTTTCATACGCAGCAGTCTTCTCCTGAAAGTACAAAAACTACTATGGAGAGTTACAGTTTTTCCAAATGCAAAAAAAATATTCCTAGGTAGAACATGCAGTTGTAGTAAAGCAGCAAATAGGCTACTGAAATTTAAATACATTGGAATCTAGAAGATCTAGCCAATGGCGTATTTAGTCATTTATGTGACATATTATTACTCAGTACACGCCAATAATGATTAAGTGAAATGATATTAAGAAAAAGTATTATGATAAACTAGTTACGAAGTAAATTATTGCGAAATTGAAGCTATTGGAAATTAACACAAATTCCCATTGTGAAGACAGGTGAAATTCTTACAGTAATGAACTCAGTCAATTTTTAAATATACAATGATAAATGGTTCTTCTGTTCCAAGTTACAAATTGCTTCACGAAAGGACATATGGCTTCACCGTTCACACGTTATATAACTACTGTTGAGACTACACTGACGGAAAAAGCGGAGTACCAAAAATTGATTAATGTGCAGTAATGAAACCTCAGGAGCACTTTGGTCTAGATAACATATTTAAATGATTAACATTGTAAGACATTGCAAAATCCCGAGATAACCCATTACAAATGAGAAATGCTGGTACTTAATAACCGGTCTATACACCAGAATGTTGAATGCAAGCATGTAAAGATGCATGCATTATTTTATACAGGTGGCGGATGTCAGTTTGCAGAATGGAATTCCATACGTTTTCAGCATCGGCGGTCAGTACAAGGACGATTAGTGCTGTTCGTGGATGTGACTGTAGTTGTCACCGGTGATGTCCAATATAAAATCGGTTTGCGACAGATCTGGTAACATGTCGATGCTCTGCAGAGCATGTTAGATTACTACAGCGGTATGTGGGCGAGCGTTATCCTGTTGGAAAGTACCTCCTGGAATGCTGTTCGTGAATGTCAGCACAACTGGTCGAATCACCAGACTGATGTACAAATTTGTAGTCAGGCTGCATGTGATAGCCACGGAAGCGCTCCTGCAGTCGTACGAAATCGCGCCCCAGACCATAACACCAGGTATAGGTCCAGTGAGCCTAGCAAGCAGATAGGATGCTTGTAGGCCGTCAACCGGCCTCCTCCGAATCCATACACGGCAGTCACTGGCACCGAGGCAGAATCAGCTGTCATACAAACCACAGATGGCCCCCACCTAGCCTTCCAATGATCTCTCGCTTGATACCACTGAAGTCGCGAATGGCGATGATTTGGGGTCAGGGGAGCGCAGGCTACACGGTGCCTAGCTCGAATCTGTCGTTGAAGTAACCCACTTGTTGTGGCACTGTGGTGCCATCAGCTGCTTAAATCGCTGCTACAGATGCAGCACGATGCGACAGAGCCGTGTGCCGTACACGGTAGGCTTCCGTCTCGGTAATGCCACATGGCTGACCAAAGCTCGTGACCCCCGCCGCCCTCAATCATGTACATGGCTGAACAGTAATAGCAGAAATAAGTCCGCCTTGATGCAAAACACCTTGTTATTCGTTTATTTTCTTATTCTCCGAAACTAATTTTGAGAATAAAGAAATAAACGGATAACAAGGTGTTTTGCATCAAGGAGGACTCAATTTCCGATATTATTGTTTTTCTATGCAAACTTGGACCAAATGGAAGAGTTCCAGGATAAAATCAATGTACAGGGCTACTTTCCTGCAAAAATCTTCGTGCATTATCGCAGAGGGAATATAAAGAATCTATACGTCCTGTTACACAATCTTATTCAAACTCAGTGTAAGTTGTTGACAATGTCTTCACTGTCACCTGAAAGGTATTCTTGACCAACATCAACTCACTACGTCCAGTCCCTAAGGTAACTAACGTTCACGGCCGATGCAGTAAGCATTTAAAGGAAACCTGATTTCCTTCCCCATAGTGGTGCAACTAGCGCTAGGTTTAGGCGACTGGCGAGAAATTTCTCTAAGATATAGAAATGCGCCAACCAACTTTCGTTTATGTCGCACATATCCTTCTTGCTGTTGTGATTTTTTCCGTCAATCTACACAGATCGCCTCTTGCCATGAAATTGTGTATCTGAAGATTTAATAATATACTACAAATAGCTTTAAGGCATTCTATATATACCCTTATTACTAGATACAGAACAAAACGCTCTCAGCTTTACGTAATTAGATAGAAAAAAGGAAAGTTGAAGGAGTGAAATTAATCAGTTTCCCAAAAGATCAGGTGAGCAGTAAGCTAGTTCCCAAAAGTACGCGTGTCTACCCATCTCTGCTTCAGACTGCTGAAAGTAATCTAAAACAGCAGCTGTTATGTTTCCCGATGGGGTGCAGCTCTATACTTCTTACGGCACAATTTCACTAATGCAAGGGTTCGCTTCATGGGGCATATCTTAAGGCATCAGGTAATAGTCAATCTCGTATAGGATATGAGTCTAGACGAAAAAATAGGACTGAAAACAGTAAACAGGTTCAAATGGATGTGGGATGCGTTGGTTGTGTAGAGACGAAGAGGGTTTTACTGCATAGACTAGGGTGGAGAGTTGCATCGTGTCAGTTTTTGCTCTGAATACCATAGCAATAAGTACTTCCAGAACTGCATTCGTGAGTTTCTGCGCATTTCTTATGTTAGTGCTACATGCATTATATTAGTGAATTGTTTTTGTATGTGTGGATAGTTTCGTATGATACCACTACGTTGTATAAGTGCTTGTGTCATGAAACATTCATCTATACCCAAGAGTCCATGTTGCTCACACTATTACTTCATTTTACCACAGTTTTTGAGAATGCACTAAAACTGACCAAAGATGGGAAATAAATTCTTCGATTATAATACATGTCTATGAGATTCTCACTGTACTCATCCCCAACCATGCAAATGTATGAATATCTTCCTATTCCTAGTTCTACCACCCCCCTCACACCCTAGAACGCTATGTTCACTGCGTCGTATTCCATTTCCATTTCCTCTACCCCATCAAATTGTACAACCTCATGAATTACCCCCTTACCCTCAACTACCTCGATTATTGTCGCCATCTTGATGTCTCGCGTGAAACTAAATTCGAAACCCCCTTCCCCCCCTCCCCCTCCTCAGTGTTCGGTCTTATTGAGACTCCAGTTAAACTTCCTCGATTTATTATCATGTCCCCTCTCCTTACGTCGTCACACAATCTTTTCTTCGAGGGTAGTTTCAGTCGTCTTCCACTCCTAGACAGTGAACTTATTCCAGAGATCCGTCCTTTTCTAAATGGAGGTTCAACCGTAACACTCATATCTGTTACGAGTAGGTTAATTTTATGTAACTGTGTATCTGCAATTTATGAAGTCTATATTCTGTGTTGTTTTAAATTAGAGTTTTATAATGTGTATGTGAAAAAAAAGCAGAAGAATATGTTGAAATTTTAAATTATTATAATATGAATATGTTTATGAAAAAAGAGTATGTTTGTTAAAAGCTGGTTCATGCTTAGGGCAGTTGTATTTGTAACATGTAAACGATGTAGGGAAGTCCCTCCTCAACGAAAGTGTCATGGCGCGATGTATAAGGTGGGTTTGGCGGTCGTTCTGAGCGGCTCCTCTGTGTGAACGACACGCAGTATGTGGTTAACCGTAGCAAGGTACACATCAACGGTGCTAAGAGAGGCAATTGGAAGCTGCATTAGAAGGGATTTGCCTCGGGTGTGGATCTGGCTGTTATTTGGTATTCACGGAATAATAAAATGGCTCTAATATGTTGAAAATCCAACGCTAAGAACATAATTTATATAGCAATCGCGCATCAAGAGCCACGAGTACAGTTAGCCGCCATTATGACTGTCACCAATCTTCGTCACTGCTTCACAAACTCCATACATTCGGTTGAGTAATGTATATGGGCATGGGCAAGTTAATTTGTGTGTTGTTTCAATAATAATCACATAAAACATAAATTCGTGTCCGGAACCATAATTTCAATCCTGATCACAAACCTACGCAGGGTCCTCACGTAGGTGCTACTAAAACCGTGTATCCTGATTTAAATGAACAATTCTTGCATTCACGTGTTTAAAAGTGATTGTTTGTCTAGAGTAAAAGGATTAGTAAAAGTAAGAATAACATAGGGATGTTCTGTTAATGAAAAATTGTTAAGGAAGGAAGCTTAAGTACAAAAATCCAAATGTCAATTAGTAGGAAAGAGGAAATCTTAATTATTTAAAAGCCAAAACCACAAAAGTAAAGTTGAACACGCTTTTGCTAAGGTGTCTATAGTTTATTATAAAACATAGTTTTGTAGGATTACAGTTGGAAAATTGTGTAAATATTACTGCAAAGTATACCTGCTTCACTGGTAATTAGAGTTGAAGTGCATATAAATCTTTAATGAACGGATTTACGGTAGTACTGTTAGAAGCAAAATTATGCACATTTTCAAAGGAGGTGTAGTTTTGGTACCCATCATGAAAGGTCCCTTTTCGAAGTTTATTAAGCCCAGCGTTTTATTTAATTCTCCTTCAAAGTAATTTAAATGAATGATTAGCTTTTTAAGTTTGTCTTTACTATTGCAATAATCAAAGATGTTCGGCTAGTGAAACTATACTAGGTTATGGATCCCAATTATATCCTCGACCTATTAAGAAAAAATGAAACTACAACTGTTATTAAGGAAAATTGCTATATGTAGAGGATCTTAACAGTGTATTTAAGATGTTATTCATCTTTATTTGTGTTTTTCATGTCAGTCAAGATAGAAGCCCCTCATGTCCAAAATTGGTCCTGCGCTTCTTGCAGTGACGTTTCAGTATTTGGTTAAGCAATGCTCTTTAGTCTGGCTGTCATTAGTATGAGCTCAGTGCAAATTTGCCCCCCATAATTTACTGGTGTGCGTTCTTGGTAACTGCTGCTACATACAGTACAGAGCGCACTGTGTCAGTTTGTATCCTCTTTGCTATTAAAACGGAAATCTCAAAAACAAAAATGAAACTTGAAGAACTTATATTCAATTTTCTCAATTACATATTTCCATATTAATATGACTAATTGGGTGGCGACCGTTAATATTTCTCAATCATTTGTGATTTTACCAGTTTCGTTAACTCCCAAGGTTAAAGCCCGTTTGGTTTTTCTTTTAATTTCACGAAATTCGAAATAACAGCTCGACACCCTTGTCCATTAGAGACACGCGCTGCCGAGCTTCGAATTCCTCTCAGAGGGTACCATTAGCGTGTTTCAAGGCACGTTAGTGTTATAAGCGTATCCACCGCCACTACATCTAATGTTTGTCTAGAATTACAGTCTTTACCGCCTTATCACTTCCTAGAGGCCCACGTAAGCGTTGGTCTTTGCTCGTCTTATTAATAGATCGTTACTGAGTATTCTAGTTTGTGACCAGGTTTACCGCAGCAAGTTGTATCTTTAGTTTTAGCTTAGGCCAGCAGTATCAGTACGATGCGTATATTTGGTTCTGCACGCATTTTTTAGTTCTCAAAAACTTGGATCAGCGATGAGATTTCTTGGTACTGCTGGATGTTTACGTAGTTCTTATAATGATGATTTCGTTGTATAAAATGTTCTTCCGCAATAACTACGATGAAAAACAAGTAATCTGTAAAAGGTAATTTCTTTGAGAGGGAGAGTAAGAACGGATTACGTGGTTAAGTATCAGCATTTGACAGACAAAATCAGAGTCAAAAGAATGGAGAAAGAGGGAGAGAGACAGATGGCTCTGAGCACTATGGGACTTAACATCTGAGGTCACGAGCCCCCTAAAGCTTAGAACTACATAAACCTAACTAACCTAAGGACATCACACACATCCGTGCTCGAGGTAGGATTGGAACCTGCGACTTTAGGGATCACGCGGTTCCTGACTGAAGCGCCTAGAACCGCTCGGTCACACTGGCCGGCCGAGAAAGAGTGAAATGAGAAGTGTAAATGCAGTCGAGTACCTGCCAGCTGACAGCGCGCATGACAGCTATTCATCTCAAGAGTTATATTTGATTCACATTTTTTGCATTATGCCTGGATAATTGTGTAAGTACATCCAACGGTAATTTTATTACTCAATATTCTTCTGAGTGGCACGGAGTTAAAGCTGTTTCCATTCTCAGCGGAAGTTTAATATAATATAGATGGTTAGCATGAAGCGCCGCGCCAAAGTTTAAAAAAGGATTGCATCCACGTTCATTGTCAAAGAATCAGCAAATATGGCAAGGTAATGTATTTCTTTCTGTGACTCAAGTAAACGTCCTCGTGTTTAGTAACTTCGCCATAACAAGTACTTCAAGACGTGCGGAAAATGTGGCGCACGAAATGTGGTACACTTAATGAAACTTCTCTTTCATCTCTGTCTACAGACCCCGTAACATTTAGTTAGCGAAGGACTCACTGCTGAATAATTCGATAGGTACGAATCCCGAATTTCATTGTGGGCGATTTCCATGCCTATCCCACGATGCCCGGTTCCTCGTACACCAGCAGACAGATGGAGACAGTTATGGAATCAGTAAATCAAGGGAGGATAATACTGACGATTGATGGAACAACAACCAGTATTGGTCCACAACGTCAGTCGCACTCGACAGTAGACGTCATAATCACATCGACTAGCCTGCTTGTAAAGACGCTGAACGAATAGCTAAACGATGAATAGGGGTAGGAGGCACATGCCTTTTCTAGTAGAGGTGCACGTCACAGAAACCTCTCTCTTGCAACAACGTATACAAAACATCGAACGGGTCTCGGGCAGGCTGACTGTAAGTCTCATAGCTGGTGTGTAGAGGAAAATACACGGTCCAGTCACATTAATGTGGCCATTGTCTATGCTCGACGTCAACGTGCAATAAACACTCACAGACGGCGATTGGAAGCACTAGCACTGGGGGGTATGTAATGCATGGGGACGCGGAACGTAGTGCAGTCGTTGTCAGAACGAAGAATCTGCGCAAATTGTCTGTTGCCAAAAGTGCATGGTCATTGGTTTTCAGGGAAGGAGAGGAAAAATTTCCGAAACGGTTAAGTTTGTGAAGTGTTCGCGTACCACTGTGGTTAAAACGTGCCGTGCATGTCAAAATGTTGGTATCCAAAACCGGCACCAAGACATTTATGGTGCACAGTGGTGAATAACGGCTGCGGAGATATGTACGAGGAATGGACGCGCAACTGTTGAGCATCTGACCACCAGAATGAATCAAGGGGTTATGAATAGTGCATCCTCGACGACCGTTCAGGACTCATTTCTGCGTATAGTCCTCTGCAGGATATGCCTGGTTCTTGCACCCATGCTGGTTACTGTTCATCGGCGAAGAAGCCTGGAATCTGCACGCCGGTACCGTAGCTGGGCGTCCACTGAGTAGCGACGGGCGGCCTTTTCACATTAACCACGTTTTATGTTCCATCGGATAGACGACTGATATCGTGTACGGCTTGAAACGTCTGAAACCAGATACCCTGTAACAATCGACGAAAGTATGTAGGCCGAAGGATGGGGCGTTATGATCTGTGGAATGTATTCGTGGCAGCCCCTGGATGATATCGTCATTTTGGAAGCCACAAAGGATCATTGTAATTGTGTATCTATCCTTGGAGACCATGTCCGCCTATGCATGCAGTTTGCTTTTTTTTTCCGGCACGATGGAAACTACCAGCAGGAGAATCAACATGTCACGCAGCTCACAGTGTACGTGCGTGGTTCGAAGAGTACCAAGACGAGTTCTAGCCCGCCCGGCTAGCCGTGCGGTCTAACGTGCTGCTTCCCGAGCGGGAAAGCCTGCCAGTTCCGGGCACGAATCAGCTCGGCGGATTAGTGTTGAGGTCCGGTGTGCCGGGCAGTCTGTGGATGGTTTTTAAGGATGTTTTCCATCTGCCTCGGCGAATGCGGGCTGGTTCCCCTTATTCCGCCTCAGTTACACTTTTTCGGCGATTGCTGCGCAAACACCGTTTCCACGTACGTGTACACCATAATTATTCTACCACGCATACAACTGGGTTTACACTTGTCTGGTATGAGACGTTTCCGGGGGTCCTTTCGGGTCCGAACCGCACAATAACCCTGGGTTCGGTGTGGGGCGGCGGTGGGGTTGGTGGACTGCTGTGGCCTCTTCCGGGGTTGTGAACCTCTCAGGGCTACGGCGGGACGAAGCCTCTCCGTCGTTTCTAGGTCCCAAGTTTAATACGTGCGTACATACGAGTTTACCACCTTACCCTTGCCATCAGACTCCATGGGTTTAAACGCTGCCAAGAATCTGTGGGAACAATTCGATCGAGATGTTCGCGGCATGGATCCCCTACCGAAAAATCCATCGCAGCTGCCTACTGCAATGGCGTTGGTACCTTCTTGACCCACGTTGACCCTCTTCCTGTATTTCCGAGGTGCGAAAGGTCGTTATTTCGGCTCTTGACAGGTGGTTACTTAACGTGACTGGATCATGTTTGTCACTGCCCAAGGCCAATTTTGTAACACTGCCCTTCCAAATGATGGAAAGTCGAAACGCAAAAGGTTAATGGAAGAATGAAAGTTTAGTCAAGGCATAAGAAGAGTTATTAAAAGTGCCTTTGAGAAATCAGCGGGATGGTTTAAAGCGATATATGTATGAAATCAACAGTCCTGTGTGTCGTGAGGCACGGTAGCTCATGAGGCAATTACTAAGTCTAAACCAAACGTTTTGGGATGTTGTTGCTGTTGTGGTCTTCAGTCCTGAGACTGGTTTGATGCAGCTCTCCATACTACTCTATCGTGTGCAAGCTTCTTCAGCTCGCAGTACCTACTGCAGCCTACATCCTTCTGAATCTGCTTAGTGTAGTCATCTCTTCGTCTCCCTCTACGACTTTCACCCTCCACGCTGCCCTCCAGTACTAAATTGGTGATCCCTTGATGCCTCAGAACATGTCCTACCAACCGATCCCTTCTTCTAGTCAAGTTGTGCCACAAGCTCCTCTTCTCCCCAATTCTATTCAATACCTCCTCATTAGTTATGTGATCCACCCATCTGATCTTTGGCATTCTTCTGTAGCACCACATTTCGAATGCTTCTATTCTCTTCTTGTCTAAACTATTTATCGTCCATGTTTCACTTCCATACGTGGCTACACTCCATACAAATACTTTCAGAAACGATTTCCTGACACTTAAATCAATACTCGATGTTAACAAATTTCTGGTCTTCAGAAACGCTTTCCTTGCCATTTTATATGCTGTCTACCTCGACCATTGTTAGTTATTTTGCTCCCAAAATAGCAAAACACCTTAACTACTTTAAGTGTCTCATTTCCTAATCTGATTCTCTCAGCATCACCCGATTTAATTCGACTACATTCAATTATCCTCGTTATGCTTTTGTTGATGTTCATCTTATACCCTCCTTTCAAGACACTGTCCATTCCGTTCAACTGCTCTTCCAAGTCCTTTGCTATCTCTGACCAAATTACAACGTCATCGGTGAACCTCAAAGTTTTTATTTCTTCTCCATGGATTTTAATACCTACTCCGAACTTTTCTTTTGTTGCCTTTGCTGCTTGCTCAATATACAGATTGGATAGCATCGGGGAGAGGCTAAACCAAACCACTGCTTCCCTTTCATATCCCTCGACTTTTATAACTGCCATCTGGTTTCTGTACAAATTGTAAATAGCCTTTCGCTCCCTGTATTTTACCCCTGCCACCCTCAGAATTTGAAAGAGAGTATTCCAGTCAACGTTGTCAAAAGCTTTCTCTAAGTCTACAAATGCTAGAAACGTAGATTTGCCTTTCCTTAATTTTCTGCTAAGATAAGTCGTAGGGTCAGTATTGCCTCACGTGTTCCAACATTTCTACGGAATCCAAACTGATCTTCCCCGAGGTCGGCTTCTAGCAGTTTTTCCATTCGCCTGTAAAGAATTCGCGTTAGCATTTTGCAGCTGTGCCGTTTTAAACTGATCGTTCGGTAATTTTCACATCTGTCAGCACCTGCTTTCTTAGGGATTCGAATTATTATATTCTTCTTGAAGTCTGAGGGAATTTCGCCAGTCTCATACATCTTGCTCACCAAATGGTAGAGTTTTGCCAGGACTGGCTCTCCCAAGACTGTCAGTAGTTCTAGTGGAATGTTGTCTAATCCCGCGGACTTGTTTCGACTTAGGTCTTTCAGTGCTCTGTCGAACTCTTCACGCAGTATCGTATCTCCCATTTCATCTTCATTTACATCCTCTTCCATTTCCATAATATTGTCCTCAAGAACGTCGCCCCTGTATAGACCCTCTATATACTCCTTCCACCTTTCTGCTTTCCCTTCTTTGCTTATAACTGGGTTTCCACCAGAGCTCTTGATATTCATGCAAGTGGTTCTCTTTTCTCCAAAGGTCTCTTTAATGTTCCTGTAGGCAGTATCTATCTTACCTATCGTGAGATAAGCCTCTACATCCTTACGTTTAGCCATCCCTGTATAGCCATTTTGCACTTCCTGTCGATCTCATTTTTGAGACGTTTGTATTCCTTTTTGCCTGCTCCATTTACTGCATTTTTGCATTTCCTCCTTTCATCAATTAAATTCAGTGTCTCTTCTGTTACCCAAGGATTTCAACTAGCCCTCGTCTTTTTACCTACGTGATCCTCTGCTGCCTTCACTATTTCATCCCTCAAATCTACCCATTTATCTTCTACTGTATTTCTTTCCCCCCTTCCGGTCAATTGTTCCCTTAGGCTCTCCCTGAAACACTGTACAACCTCTGGTTCTTTCAGTTTATCCAGGTCCCATATCATTAAATTCCCACCTCTTTGCAGTTTCTTCAGTTTTAATCTACATTTCATAAAAAAGCTTAATTTAAACTGGAAAATATCTGCATCGCAAACAAATAGTCGGGAAATGGGAACAGTAACTGAAATTTGTGTAAATGAATATTTTAACGACATTTTCCCGAATTTATACGAGGCTGTGGCAATAATTAGGTCTATAAAGAAGTCAAGGGGCTTTACAATAAAGAAAAGAGTAGACAACGAGTCGATTTACTGGTCGGAGGTCTGTCTCCTTCTCACAAACTGCACTGAAGAGCCAAAGAAACTGGCACACATGAATAATATGGTGTAGGGCTCCGCGAGGACGCAGAAGTGCCGCAACACGACGTGGCGTGGAATTGAGTAATATCTGAAATAGTGCTGGAGGGCACTGAGACCATGAATCCTGCGGGGCTTTCCATAAATCCGTAAGAGTACGAGGGGGGCGGGGATCTCTTCTGAACAACACATTGCAAGACATCCCAGACATACCCAATAATGTTTATGTCTGGGGAGTTTGGTGGCCAGCGAAAGCGTTTAAACACAGTAGAGTGTTCCTGGAGACATTATGTAGTGATTCTGGACGTATTTGGTGTTGCAGTGTTCTGCTGGAACAAGTCCGTCGGAATGCACAATGCACATGAATGGATGCAGGTGACCACACAGGTTACTTACGCACGTGTCAGCTGTCAGAGTCGTATCTAGGCGTATCAGGAGTCCCACATAATCCCAAGTGCACTCGCCCCACATCATTACAGAGCTCCACCAGCTTGAACATTTCCCTGTTGACTTGCAGGGTCCATGTATCCATGAGGTTCTCTCCATACCTGTTCACGACCGTTCGCTAGATACAAGCTGAAACGAGACTCGTCCGACCAGGCGGCACGTTTCCAGTCATCAACAGTCAAGTGTCGGTGTTAAAGGGCCCAGGGGAGGCGTAAATTTTTGTGTCGTGGAATCATCAAAGCTACACGAGTTGGCCTACATCTACGAACGCCCATATCGATGATGTTTCGTTGAGTGGTTCGCACGCTGATACCTGCTGAAGGCCCAGCATTGAAATCTGCAGCAATTTGAGGAACGGTAGCACTTGAGTCACGATAAATGATTGTCATCAATCGTCGTTGGTCCAGTTCTTGGAGGATCTTTTTCCGACCGCAGCGATGTCGGAGATTTGATGTTTTACCGGATTCCTGATATTCACGGTACACGGGAAAATCCCCACTTCATCGCTGCCTCGGAGATGCTGTGTTCTATCACTCGTGCGCCGAGTGATAGTAACCTGCCACTGTAGCAGCAGTAACCTATCAAACAACTACACCATACACTTGCCGCCTGGTACAGGCGTTGCCGACCGCAGCGCCGTATTTGAATACGCATGCCTGTACCAGTTTCTTTGGCGCTTCAGCGTAAATTAATTACGTAGGGCGTTCCCGAATTATTTACTAATAGCCAGCAGCTCCTTCTACTCAAACGTCAGACACTGGTAAGGTAAGTAGTGGAACAAAGATAGTAAGTCCGAGAAAGTCTGACAATGGCTTGCTCAGAAGCCTTATTTTTATTCCTGATTCTCGACATGAATGCAAGTTACTTACAAGAAGTCATGTCGATAGATGTCTTCTCCAATTTACAAGCGATTCGTAATAAGGAAGGTACAACGGTATTGGTTTAGGTGATGAAAAATCTGCGGGAGTTGTTGTACCACTGTGGCCCACAACGATCACTGCCCAAACGAGAAGAATCTATATGATCTCCCAAGACCGTGAAAGATACCTCTCAAGAAAGTAAGAAGATACTTAGGATTCACCATATATCGTAAACTGAAGTTTTTATTTGACTTGAAAACGTTAAGGGAGAAGTGCGTGATTTCCATCACATAATACAAATTATGACGACACTATCAAGCGATGATGAGCCCTTCCTAATGAGGAACTTGTACCTTGCATTAGTTCGCCCGTATTTCGACTATGGAACCTGTTGTTACGTCTCGGCCCTCAACAGCATACTAACGGGATTAGGATAAATACAATATAAAGCGTACGTGTACTTGTCGTCGGTATGATGTGTACACTAATAGAGCAGAGCTACAGACCCTGGAACAGCTAGTGAATCTACATCAATGGTTCATAGCTTTAAATCCCCTTCCGAGGGACTGCCAGTTTACAAAGTCAGTATCAACAGACATCTCATTGGACAAATTACTGCAGAATATTATATACATTCTGAATAACAAATGGCATCTCATCTTTTCTTAAGGTAGTTTTGTTATTGTTGTGATCTTCAGTCTCAAGGCTGGTTTCATGCACCTCTCGGTGTTATTCTCTCCTCTGCAAGTATCCTTGTCTCCGAGTAACTTTTGCAACCTACCTCTGAAGCACTGCATTTCACAAACTACTATTCTCTTCTAGTCTGAACTGCTTATCATCAAGTTTTCGCTACCGTACAGGGCTATACTCTGTGCAAATGCTATCAGAAAAGACTTCCTGACACTAAAATTTTATTCGATCTTAATAAATTTGTATTCTTCAGTAACGCTGTTTTAGCCATAGCCAAGATACATTTTATATTCTCGCTACTCTTACGATCATTTGTTCTTCTGAAACCCACATAGCAAAACTAATCTATTACCTTTATCAGGAAAGTAAAATAATAACCTTAATGAAGTACAGTATTATAATATAACTTTGGTCTTATCACTCATAGCACCTAGAGCTGTAAACGTTACCTGACTATGCCAAAACATATGGAATAACGTTAACGGTTCATTACAATACATGTCATACGCAGCAACCGATGAAATAACAGAGCTGGATCAACATATGTTACGGATACTAGTTGTGCACATATAGCTCTCTACTCAGCAGATGCAAAATGTTATAAATTTCCCTCAGAAACATGGCTTCCGTCAGCCAAATTAACAACGCAGGTCACACCGAGTGCAAAATTAGTTTTTAATTGTTTTTCTCATGGAAGTCGCAAATGCGGGCTACAGGGCTTCTGGCTCGTATCTGTCGTTGAAGTAACCGACTCGTGAGTGTTCGTTGTGTCAATGTGGTGCCAACAGCTGCTGAAATTGCTGCTGCAGGTGCAGTACAATGCACCACAACGATACACCGAAAATCACAGTCTTTCATCTCGGTAGAGATTGTCGTGACCACCGTAGCCAGCAATCATGTACAGTGGCTACATTTCCGCCAAGTATTCCTGCAGTATCGCAGAATGAAATTCCAGTTTCTCGCAGCCTTATTACGCTACGTCGTTGAAACTCAGTGAGCTGTTGATAATGGCTTCTTTGTCGCGTTAAAGGCATTCTTGACTGGCAATAACTCAGACTGCCCAATCTCAGAGGTAACTAACGGTCACGACCTTTACATCGTATGGTTAAAGCAAACCTCATTTGCATCTTCACAGTAGCGCTACTAACAGCACTGTTATGCGACTGGCGCGAAATCTGAACAGTTATCTTTCAGATGTTAAAAGACGTCTTCCAAATTTCGGTTATGTCGCAGAATGCTTTCTCGGTGTTGCGATTTTTTTCCGTCGGTGTGTAAATGGTACCCAAAATGGAAGAAGGGATGAAAATTGTGCGGTGTGCTCCTGTGATTTGTTTGTTGCGGTGTAGTGTGTTCTATCTCCTCCGATTCGCTTTGCGGTGCGCGGGTTGGTGCGCCCTCTGGGATTCCGTGCGGGAAGCCGAAAGGGAGTCTCGGGCAGAGAGAGACGAGCGGGCCTGGGCGGAGCGACGCCGAAAGACCGCGGAAGTCGCGTCGGCAAGTGGTGTGAGTGTGACAGTTGCATTGTGGCTGGTCGAGCAACGGAACTGGAGGTGCTGCAGTGACTCGCTGCCGTTCGTTCTGTTTACGAGTTCAACCTTCCTCATGCTGTGGCTACGGGCTGGTGTTATTCTGGCCATTACCTTATTAGCGGTATTTGGATTAATATTGTTAAAGGTGAGCTGTTAGTTTAGTTCATCTTCATCTGGTGGAGCTACAGCGAGACTTCGTTCCGTCGTATCCTGGCTTGCGCTGCTGAGCAGTGAATGTTCCCACGTCACGTGTCGAAATACTGACTTGTGCCCTGGTTGATTTACGTATGAATTGGAGTGCCTATGTGGGCGTGTTTGCTTAAATTGTTGATGAATTTTTTCACAGTACCCTTACTGGAGTGTCTTAAAATTGCATTTTAGTTCGTTACTGAAGTTATGTCAGTTAAGGGACGCCCAAATTGTCTCGCTAGTCAAGTAAAGTTTAAGTCTACTGTGACACCATTGTTTACCTGTTGGCCTACGACTATTGATGGATTTCTGTGGTAAAATTCAAATGGAGGCACTGTCTTGTTAACTTGTCTGAACTGAATGTGCTTGCCTTGTAAAACAGTTCATTACTGATTCTGAGTGGTAGGGCACTCGTTATTCTGGACCAGACTGTACTTGGCATTAATTGCATTGACTTGGTAAATCGGTGTGCTACATAAGATTATAACGCAAGCGCCATTGTGGGTAATATTTACCATTTAACTACATGAGTTGGTTCTGTGAATTATTGTGACACACAAGGTCACGTAAGACAGTGCTGTAGTGGGCAGATATTGCTATACGTTTCTGATATTATTTCCTGTAAGCCGTTGTGCCCATTGGATTATGCAAGGCTTAAAGACAGCGACCATTTTGGTATTCGTAATAAAATTTTACAAGCATTACAATTTTGGGAAAGGTTTAAATCTCATATTTGCATATTGTTTGATGTTAGATAACTTGTTGATGATTCCTGTTAAATCAGCTGATCTACCTTTAAAGTGAACAAGTTATATGTCGATATGTTGTTACCAGTACCTTGCGTAACATTTCTTGCGCAATAAATTAAAATTTATATTTTATCCTCAATTTGTTGCTCAGCCTTCCACTCCAGCAGCCCCCGTATCCTGCTCCCAACCATATTAAAAATATTTGGATAATACTTCTTGAGTTACGCTGGTGTAATTTCGTTAAGAGGTCTTCAGTTAAAACCAGAACTCATATACCATGTCCTTCCGCTGAGTCGTAATTCTGCCTAGGGTGGACAATACCGGAAACGACAGGATAGCCGAACCAATCGGATCAGTAGTCAGACAAATATAATAGCAGAAAGAGAAAGTCGAGGAAACACAATTTCTACCAAAGACTGTGGGCAGCTACGCAGCCGCGGAAGGCGAACCGGGCCGCGTGTCGTGCGGGCAGCCGGCTGTAGGGGCAGAGGACTCCGCCGGCCTGAGCGGCACAAACGCAGGCGACTGGGCGACGTCATTGAATCACGGGCGCAGCGCGGCGGCGGAGCCGTAACGCACTTTCGCAAGTCGCTGGCTCCCGCAGGCAAGGCCTAATCTAATAGAGAGAGCCAACTCGGCGAGGCCCGCGCGATGCTTATCCAATTCCAGTTCCCTTTAATCGCGCATTCTGTCTCCCCGGCAGCGAGACCTGGTCGCTGCCGTCTTCCGGCGGCCATCGTGCCCTTGTCGATGGTTATTGGATCCACGCTGCTGCTCACTGGAGGCTACCTTTGTGCGTCGGGTGATAGGCGTCGCGTCGTTCCGTGTTTTCGCTTCCCGATTCTTATAGAGCTGAGGAGTGATCAGCCCAAGTGTCCAGTTCTCTCACTCTCCTCGTTCTGCTTTTGTATCTAAGCAGCTACCCCAGTAGCTGGATTACTGAAGTTATTTAGCCTTAATAATTTTTATAATAACCTGATATTTAGAACTTTGAAATACGAAATCTCTGGCTGGAGGTGATTGTAGGAAAATATTGTAGCAAATATTGTAAATGAATTCTTCAATTAATTAGCCGAAACATCCACGGTTGCAGAAAACTGGTGTTATTGCTATAGTTCCATAAATTGACAACTGTGTGAACAAGTTAAAAAATCGATTTTTTAATTTTGTCTTAAATTTTTTTGTAGTTTTCTGAACAAGAAATAGTTTCCTTTCAGCAAATTTTACTGAAGAAAACCCAAAAATTAGAATAATTTTGAAATATCTGCACACATGACGATGCCGTCATGACACATAGACATCTGTGCTATAAACAGAATTCTGTTCTCACATGTTTGTTTCTCTATGACTTAATGACGCATGATTGTTAGGGAAGTAATTACGTTGTAGGACTCAAAACCCCAAACAAGAATTTCAACAACTTTATATGCGAACATACTTCAAAAACTGTTGTGATAGGACAAAACACTTTTAAAAAGGGAATGCTAGATTCTCGGCTATGTTTCAGCTGTTGTACAGTGTCAGGCTTTAGGGTTATGAAATGGAATGGTGTGCCTTGTGAAATAAATATACAAAGAATTGTAATTGCCATTAACCGCAGGAGACCCTTCGAAGCAAAGAAATTAGTGTTGGAAACCACCAAAGAAACGCGTTACATCGTATTAGTATTTAGGGTTATTGCTATCCTCTTTACCTTTCGGATAGACAACAACATATAATATCAAAGTAATACGAAGTTGTTAGGGAGGTACAGCGTATAGGGCTCTGTTAATTTGCGTACAGGTTGGACTTTTCACTACACGTGTATTTTCAAAGACACGAATGGCATTAACCTGAACACTATCTTGATTAATAAAATTTTACTCTGTTAACCTCAGAATGCAGTTAGGCATCCAGAAGATTTAAATTCTGCACAGTTAGAGTAAATTGCCAATAAAGAAACGTTTATCGAAACAGAAGCTCATTTAAATATCAGTGAAAACATTTGAGTTTGGAAATTTGGCACAATAATCAACAGTTCTGTAAGATATCTAGCTAAATATAATTACTTACGTCTTTAAAACCTCAGATGCTTTTAGGACATCAAATAACCCATATAATCCAGTCACGATCCCTCGTCTCCACTGTGCCCTGCACATAAATATGAACAACTTATGACCACTGCGATTAACCGTGCACCACCAAAGACATTGATTAGACATTCAACGGAATTTAAGATCTTTATTCTGTTTGGGTTAGTATTTCATCTCTAACTAAGGCTATGCAGGTTAACGTTTAGATGGCAATTTGAAAATGAACTGGTATTAATACCACAAAGTGGTAATAATTCCTATTAAGTCTTACAGGGCGAGACCCGTAGTCTCGACTGCTGCTGGTGTCTCCTGCATACATTAATATTTAAATCGCTAGGAACCAACTAACTGAAACTCACTACACGTGATTAGCTTACAAACTACAATATCAAGCGCCTCTGCTTAAAACTACCTCAGAGAGTTTTTTTTAAATAAGAGACAGTTAGATAAATAACCAGTGCACCCACACGCCAATAATGCCACAAAACTGCACGAACAGCTCACACTATGATCAAGAGGACACGTATTCGGTAAACTGCGGAGGGTATAACCGTCCAAACAGAACATGCTATGCAAAATAACAAATTTGTGCAAACACCTCCACTGGTTCCCGATGCCCAGGGAAGGAGACCAAAATGCTTCGAACAACAGATCTCTAATATATCTCACTGGCCGTGGAATGGATATATCAGCCTTCTAACGACTGCATTCATCATCCGTTTGTCAGAATAGAGTTCAAGACATCCATCTCATTTAAAAAACCAGAGTATCCTAACAGTTCAGTGCCTTGTAATTTGTAACTGCCAAAGGCACTATTTGCCCCACACTTCTTAAGACAACACCCACAGTAAGTACAGGCCTTCTCAATGGCTTGCGCCGCCTCGGAATGTAGCACACCATCCAGTCATTATACAGTACATGTCGCGTACTGTTAATGAGGATATTATATAGAAGTACTCCACTGGTATTTCGCGGGTAATCTTGTTAAGGAGCTGTAAGCCGAAGAAGGTGTTGTTAAATCCTATAGTCCCATTACGTATTCCTACACAACACTAAGAAGCTTTCGAACTCTATGTTTTTTGGCTGAGTGAAAAATCATTACTAAATGGACGTAAACGTTGTACGATGATTCGTGAGAGAAATGAATTTTCATTTTAATTCGTGCCACAGTAGCCGTTTCATAAAAAAGTGTATTCTGAATAGCATGTCAAGTTGTCAAGTAAATAACTGTAAATTGGATTATAAGGCCACAGATTTTATTACATGTTTTACAGCTAAAGCAGGTGCATCTCACAAGTAAATATTATGGACAACGTCGATAAAGATAAACAACTGCAAAAGAGAGAAATATGAATATTGTTATCCACACCGGAGAGTTCAGACAAAATAGTGTACTGCCCCAGTATAAATTACCATCTCACTGTGGTGACCTGCTTGTCAAAGTAAATGCGGTGCCCGTAGCGAAGTATTACGACCGGCGGAAGAGAAAATCTAAATTCTTGACACAAACTAAGTACAATGTAATTATATGAATTTCGTCACACGTAGAACCACTTGATGTCAATGTTAATATCTTCCCTTACTTCAGCAGACTGGTTACATCAGTTTTACTTTGATGTAGAGTGACGTACGTTGATCCGTTCGTCGAATAGATAAACAAACTCATAGGCATGAATGTATGTCAGCCGGCCATCCTTTGAAGGAACAATACTTACGTTGTCGGATTTTTTGACTTAGTTATGATTAAAGAGGCAACTAACGCAGCAAATATATTCACTTAAGTTTTTGACAAGGTCTCGGGTTCTAGCTTCATTTATTCATGATGTCTCCTTTGTAACGGGACAAACTCGTAGAAATAATGAACAATTGGAAACACAAAGAAATCATTAATATTTTGCTGGGCAAGGGAAGAAAAAGGGATGTGTAGCTGGGGCATATTTGTTCACACTGCTGTTATATACCTCACCAAACATTTAAGGCCAGTTGTAATCGTGTAAAACCTCGGATTCACGATTATAATTAAACTGCCTTCCATAAATCAAAGTAATTTCATCAAAACAAATAGAGTAAATGACATACAGGCTGTGAGGTTTGTTTTCTTGATTAATGCTGTCAGACGCTTTACCTGTACGCGGCACTCATATCAATCGTCAAACAAATTCGATAGTGAAATTTTTGTTTGGAACTCTAGTCCAGTTTTTTTTATTGACACCAAGTAAAGAGTTCAAATTTGGGCTCACATTCATCTTATTTGACACAATTATCACTATCATCATTTGTGGTTACTCTGTATCCTCAGCTGGACAAAAACTTCTTGCAGACTTGTCCAAGAATTACTTCCTGCAGCCCTGTGCATTTACACTGATCATCCAGATCATTATGACCACCTACCTAACAGCCGGCATGTCCGTCTTTGGCACGGAAAACAGCGGCGACGCGTCGTGTCATGGAAGCAATGAGACCTTGGTAGGTCGCTGGTAGGAGTTGGCACCACATCTGCACACAGAACCAAGTAATTCCCGTAAATTCCGGGAAGTCGGGTGATGAACTCCGACGCCACGCTCAATCATATCACACATGTCTTAGATCGGGTTCAGATGTAGCGAGTTGGGTGGCCAGCAGATCAATTGGAACTCGTCACGCTGTTCCTCCAACCACACTGACTCCTGGCCTTGTGATATGACGAGACTCTAGAGGGCCATAGACACGGGTTCCCAGGTAGATGCCGTGTTTCCTGACTTCCGCAAGGCGTTTGATACAGTTCCCCATAGTAGTTTAATGTTCAAAGTGAGAGCATATGGGCTATAAGACCAATTGTGGGAATGGATTGAAGAGTTCCTAGATAACAGAACGCAATGGAGAGATGCCTTTCGAAGTAAGAGTGATTTCAGGTGTGCCGCAGGGGACTGTCGTAGGATCGTTGCTATTCACAATATATATAAATGACTTTGTGGATAACATAAGAAGTTCACTGAGGCCTATTGCGGATGATGCTGTAGTATATCGAGAGGTTGTAACAATGGAAAATTGTACTGAAATGCAGGAGGATCTGTAACGAATTGACGCATGGTGCAGGGAATGGCAATTGAATCTCAATGTAGAAATGTATAATGTGCTGCGAATACATAGAAAGAAATATCCTTTATCGTTTAGCTACAATATAGCAGATCAGCAACTGGAAGCAGTTAATTCCATAAATTATCTGGCAGTAGGCATTAGGAGTGATCTAAAATGGAATGACCATATAAAATTAATCGTCGGTAGAGCAGATGCCAGACTGAGATTCATTGGAAGAATCCTAAGGAAATGCAGTCCGAAAACAATGGAACTAGGTTACAGTACACTCGTTCGCCCACTGCTTGAATACTGCTCACCGGTGTAGGATCCGTACCAGATAGGGTTGATAGAAGAGACAGAGCAGATCCAACGGAGAGCAGCGCTCTTCGTTACAGAATCATTTAGTAATCGCGAAAGCGTTACAGAGATGAAAGATAAACTCCAGTGGAAGCCTCAACAAGAGAGACGCTCAGTAGCTCGGTATGGGCTTTTGTTGAAGTTTCGAGAACATACCTTCACCGAGGAGTGAAGCAGTATATTGATCCCTCCTACGTATATCTCGCGAAGAGACCATGAGGATAAAATCAAAGAGATTAGAGCTCACAAGGAGGCATACCGACGATCTTTCTTTCCACGAACAATACGAGACTGAAATTGAAGGGAAAACCGATAGAGGTACTCAAGGTACCCTTCGCCACACACCGTCAGGTGGCTTCCGGAGTATGGATGTAGATGTAGATGTAAATGTAGATATCTTTTTGATAAAATGCCACTGCCGTCGGGAAACATAAACGTCACGATGGGGTCTACGGTACTCCTTGGTTGTCATGTTGCCTTGCACAAGCTCCACTGGACCCATGGATGCCCACGTGAATGTTCCACAGAGCGTAATGCAGCCGACACAAGGTTGCCTCCGTCCCGCAGCACAGGTTTCAAAGAGCTCTTCCGCTGGAAGACATGATGAAGAATGTATCGGGGTTCATCAAACCATGCAACGCTCTGACACTGCTCCAGCATACATTGCCTATGGTCGCATGCCCATGTCGGTCGAAGTTGCCAATGTCGTGGTGCTAACATTGACACAAGCAGCCGACCGTTGTGGCCGAGCGGTTCTATGCGCTTCAGTCTGGAACCGCGCGACCGCTACTACGGTCGCAGGTTCGAATCCTGCCTCGGGCATGGATGTGTGTGATGTCCTTAGGTTAGTTAGGTTTAAGCAGTTCTAAGTTCTAGGGAACTGATGACCTCAGATGTTAAGTCTCATAGTGTTCAGAGCCATTTGAACCATTATGGCACATGCATTGATCGTCGGCTGCTGAGGTTCATCGTTAGGTCTGTTCGTCGCACTGTGTGTTCAGGTACACTTGCACTCTGCCCAGATTTGAAGTATGATCTTAGTTCCGCCACAGTTCTCCGCCTGTCCTGTTTTACCGGCCAGCCCCGCCTACGACGGCCGATATCTGTAATGAGGTGGCCGCCCAACCCCATGATATCTAGATGTGGTTTCATCTTGGTTTCATCATATTTTGAAGACACGCACCACAGCAATCCTCGAACATTCGATAAGTCGTGCAGTTTCCGAAATGCTCCTGCCGAGGCTTCGGGCCATCACAATCTGCCCTCGGTCAAACTTAGATAGACGACGTGCCTTCCCCACTCCACGAACAGACATCACGCTCACTGATACTACATGCGCTATGCATGTGTCTCACTGGCAGACATTCTTCGCGAAGTGACGCTGCTATGTGTGGTACGGGTTTACATCGATAGTATAGTAGGTCGATGGTCATAATGTTCTGACTGATCAGTATATATAGCACCTGTATATATTGCTCCTAATGTAATCTACCTATCTTCCATTAAATCATTGACTAGGTCATTTCTTATATAATTAAATGCAGTAAAAATCTTTTTGGCCTATCTACCATCAATCCACCTGGCTATGTGTCCCGTTCAACATTTTTCATTTAAATTACCTGTCTTAATTACGTCTTCCAGTCACTGGTTCCTTAATTTTCCTACGTGTCATAGTAATTCCCTACAAGCATCTCCCCACAAATCATGCCAAGTTTCTCAGTGTTTCCGTGAATTTTCGTTTTGTTGTCCATCCAGTCATCGTCCTTATCTGTTGTAAATATATAATTAATTAACTTGTTCTGTAGCTTAATTAATGTGTCATGCATGGAAGCATCAAGAGAAGGACTATGTTCATACCAATGCTTTGTTTGTCAATACATATTTCCCGATTTGGTAAACCTTGTGAGCTGCTTAGGTTGCCTCGCATATACGCTCTAAGAAAGAAGGGAATAAATAAAATAAAATGACACTCCATGAAGGAATTATCCGTATGGGACGAAAATCTTCAGAAGCGACTGTAGTCCTTATCTGTTGTAAATATATAATTAATTAACTTGTTCTGTAGCTTAATTAATGTGTCATGCATGGAAGCATCAAGAGAAGGACTATGTTCATACCAATGCTTTGTTTGTCAATACATATTTCCCGATTTGGTAAACCTTGTGAGCTGCTTAGGTTGCCTCGCATATACGCTCTAAGAAAGAAGGGAATAAATAAAATAAAATGACACTCCATGAAGGAATTATCCGTATGGGACGAAAATCTTCAGAAGCGACTGTATGTTTACAGGCAAACAAGTGACTACAATTACCGAAATCCTGGAAGATTTATTCAAGTCAAATAGCTTTATAAATTGATCAGGTTAGTAACGGGTTGGTCCATTTCTGGCCCTTCTGTAAGCACTTACTCGACTTGTCGTTGACTGATAATGTTATTAGATGTCCTCCTGAGGGATATCGTCACAAATTCTGTCCAGGTAGCGCGTTAGATCTTCGAAATCGCCAGCAAGTTGGCAGGCTCTGCCCAAAATGCTGTAATCTTGCCCGTGGGGGAGAAGTCCGGCGACTTTCCTGGCCAAAGCTGGGTTTTACAAGCATCAAGACAAGCGACAGAAACATTCTCTGTGTGCGGGCAAGTATTGTGTTGTTGATATGTATGCCCAGGGGGGCCTTCCATGAAGGACAAGAACACGGGCATAGAATATCGTCGACCTACACGTCATCTAGTGGTAACGTCTTTGATTAGCAAGGAAAATGTCGTCAATGCCGGGTTCGAAACCCGACACCGCTTAGGTTTTGATTAGTAATCAACATTAGCGACCGAAGACCTCCGGAATAACAAGTCACCCTCATTTTGCCAAAGGCCTCGTCAAAGAGAGCAGAGGAGCGGACAGAGTTTCAGGGCACTCTCTTACCTTTGGGTGGGAAACTGCCCGTAAAGGTGGAAGAATCGGCAATGATCAATGGCATGAGGATGCAGAAGCCAATGTAATCCAATGCATTAAAGCCACACAATGAGTATCAACGGGACATGTGGCATGTATGGTTTCTCCGAGGGCAAAAGATTCCGAAATAGTCCCCCATTCCGATCTCCGGGAGGGGACCGCCAACGGGGAGGTGACCATGAGAAAAAGACTAAATAACCAACGGAAGGATGACGTTCTACGAGCCGGGGCGAGGAATGTCAGAAGCTTTAAACAGGTAGGGATGTTAGAAAATATGAAAAGGGAAATGCAAAGGCTCAGTCTAAATATTGTAGGGGTCACTGAAGTGAAATGGAAGGAAGACAAGGACTTCTGGTCCGACGAATATAGAGTAATATCAATAGCAGCAGAAAATCGTATAACGGGGCTAGGACTCGTTATGAGTAGGAAAGTAGGGCAGAAAGTGTGTTACTGTGAAGAGTTCACTGACAGGGTTGTTCTTATCAGAATCAGCAGCAAATCAACACCGACAACAATAGTTCAGGTACACATTCCGACGTCGCAAGCTGAAGATGGAGAGATAGACGAAGTACAGGAAGATATTGAAGGGGCAGTACAGTACGTAAATGGAGAAGAAAAATTAATAGTCATGGGGGCTGGAATGCAGTTGTAAGGGAAGGAGTAAAAGAAAAGGTTACAGGAGAATATGGGCTTGGGATAAGGAATGATAGAGGAGAAAAACTAATCGAGTTCTGTAATAAATTTCAGCTAGTAATAGCGTAGACTCTGTTCAAGAATCACAAGAAGAGGAGGTTGACTAGCAAAAATCCGGGT
The DNA here is from genome assembly GCF_021461395.2 of Schistocerca americana. Lineage (NCBI taxonomy): Eukaryota > Metazoa > Arthropoda > Insecta > Orthoptera > Acrididae > Schistocerca > Schistocerca americana. The sequence continues at coordinate 245,515,393 of NC_060124.1, read as the reverse complement.
GATACGGGAAGATATCAATTACATTACATCATAGTCTGACAGATATTACAAAATCAGATACTGGATTCTAAGTCTTCGCCGGCCGCGGTGGTCTAGCGGTTCTAGGCGCTCAGTCCGGAACCGCGCGACTGCTACGGTCGCAGGTTCGAATCCTGCCTCGGGCATGGATGTGTGTGATGTTCTTAGGTTAGTTAGGGTTTAAGTAGATCTAAGTTCTAGGGGACTGATGACCACAGATGTTAAGTCCCATAGTGCTCAGAGCCATTTGAACCATTCTAAGTCTTACCCAGGAGCAGATATAGACTCCTATCACACTGCAGTAATGATGAAGAATAGGCTGAAGTGTAAGAGATCACGAAGGATCCGTACCCAAAGAAGTGGGATACGGAAGTACTAGGGAATGACGAGATACTCTTGAAATTCTCTAAGGCTGTAGATACAGCAATAAGGAATATCTCTGAAGTTAGTGCAGTTGAAGAGGAATGGATCTCCGAAAAGGGCAATCACATAGACTGGTCAGAAAAACATAAGTACAGAGAAGGACTCTGCAAAGAAATCATAGATAACCGGGGAAATACTTAAGTTGATCAAGAAAGGATGGATTACAAAATATTCAGGGAAATTCAGGAATACGGAAATACAAATTGCTGAGGAATGAAATAAATGGGAAGGGCAAGGAAGCTAAGACGAAATGGCTGCATGAAAAATGTGAAGAAATCGAAATAGAAATGATTATCGGAAGCACTGACTCAGCATATAGGAAAGTCAAAATAACATTCGGTGGAATTAAAAGCAAGGGTGAAAATATTAAGAGTGCAAAGGGAATTCGACCGTTAAATGCAAAGGATAGGTGGAAAGTGTACACTGAAGTCCTCTATGAGGGGGAGAATTTGTCTGATGTGACAGAAGAAGAAACAGGAGTCAATTTAGAGTAGACAGGGAATCCAGTATTTCAATTAGAATTTAGGAGAGCGTTGGAGGACTTAAGATCAACTAAGACAAAAGGGATAGATAATATTCCATCAGCACATCTAAAATCATTGGGGGAAGTGGCAACAAAACGACTATTCAAAAAAATGGTTAAAATGGCTCTGAGCACTATCGGACTTAACATCTGAGGTCATCAGTCCCCTAGAACTTAGAACTACTTAAACCTAACTAACCTAAGGACATCACACACATCCATGCCCGAGGCAGGATTCGAACCAGCGACCGTAGCGGTCGCGCGGTGCCAGACTCAATCGCCTAGCACCACTCGGCCACACCGGCCGGCGCGACTATTCACGTTGCTGTGTAGAATGCTCGAGTCTGGCGACATACTATCTGTCTTTCGGAAAAATATCATCCACACAATGCCGAAGACGGCAAGAATTATCGCATAATTAGTTTAACAGCTCATGCCTCCAAGTTGCTGATAAGAATAATGTACAGAAGAATTGAAAAGAAAATTGAGGATGTGTTATGTGATGATCAGTTTGGTCTTAAGAAAGGGAAAGACTCCGGAGAGGCAATTCAGACGTTATAGTTGTCAGTGGAAGCAAGGCTAGAGAAAAGGCGAAACATTTTCGTAGGACCTGTCGCCCTGGCAAAATCGCCAAACAACGTCAAATGGTACAAGATGTTCGAAGTTCTGAGGAAAATGGAGAGGCGAGTAGTATGCAATATGTGCAAGAGCCAAGCAGGAATAATAAGAATGGAAGACCAGAAAAGAAGTGCTCGGATGAAAAAGGGTGTAAGAGAGGGATGCAGACTTTCGTCCCTACTGTTCAGTCATACATCGAAGAAGCAATGACGGATATAAGGGAAACTTTAAGGAGTGGTGAAAGGATATGAATGATACGATTCGTTGATATTGCTATCCTGAGTGAGAGTGAAGAAGACTTGCATGATCTGCTGAATGGAATGAACATTCTAATGAGTACACAATATGGACTGAATGTAAATCGAAGAAAGACGAAAGTGATGAGAGGGAGCAGAAATGAGACCAACGAGAAACTTAACATTAGGACTGATAGTGACGAAGTAGATGTGAATGTGAATGTCGTGTGACTAGAACCTCCCGTCGGGCAGACCGGTCGCCAGGTGCAAGTCTTTTGTTATGACGCCACTTCGACGTCGATGGAAAGAAATGTTGATGATTAGGACAACACACCACCCAGTCCCTGAGCGGAGAATATCTCCGATCCAGCCGGGAATCGAACACGGGCCCTTGGGATTGACATTCTGTCACGCTGACCACGCAGCTACCGGGGGCGGACTCGAAGTAGATGAAATTAAGAAATTCTATAACCGGGGCAGCAAGATAACCAATGACTGAAGGAGCAAGAAGGACATCAAAAGCAGACTAGCACCTGGAAAAAGGGCATTCCTGGCCGAGCGAAGTCTGCTAGTATCGAATATAAGCCATAATTTGGGGAATAAATTTCTGAGAATGTACGTTTGGAGCGCAGCATTGCATGGTAGTGAAACATGGACTGTGGGAAAACCGGAACAGAAGAGACTAGAAGCATTTGAGATGTCGCGCTATACGAATGTTCAAACTTAGGTGTACTAATAAGGTAAGGAATGACCAGGCTCTGCGGAGAATCGTAGAGGAAAGGAATATGTGGAAAACACTGACAAGGAGAAACCAGAGGATGATAGGACACTTGTTAAGACGTGAGGGAATGACTTGCGTGGTACTAGAGGGAGCTGCAGAGGGTAATAACTGTAGAGGAAGACAGAGACTGTAATACGTCCAGCAAATAATTGAGGAAGTGGGTTGTATGTGCTAGTTTTAAATGAAGAGGTTGGCACAGGAATGGAATTACGCATCAGAGCAGTCGACTCAAAAAAAAAAAAAAAAAACCAACGGTGCCTTAAGAGGTAAGATTCCGAGTCCTGTTATCAAAAGAAATGGCAGCCCGGACCATCACGTCTGGTTTACAGTCAGTTTGGTAGCCCACCGCTGTCCAGGACGTCTACAGACACGTCTTTGGTGGCCATCGGGACATGGAGTTTCATAGACCGGAGCATAATTTCTTCAGTGACGAATGCCGCTTCGAAATGAGTCTCGATGACCGTCATGAAGGTGCTCTGCAAATTGCAAAATGCAGGCCATGTTTCTTAATAGGCTGTGTGATGACAATGGGCAGCAGTGCATGGACAGCAAAGTGTTTCCATGGCAATAAGGTTGGCAAAGGGTTCTTGCGGTAAGGTGCTCCATTCTTCTGTCAGCGCGGTTGACTACTGCTAGATGATCACTGGTAAATGTGGCTGTGCTAGAGTACAGTACAGGTGCCCATCGTGTACCATACGTGCTCGATGGGACATACGTCGGGGGAATGGGCAGATGGGTCTGCTCGTCGAATAACCTCTCGTTCTGAGTGCTCCTACAGATCCACTTTTCGAACGCGGTCGCGCATGGCCATCCACAGAAACGAAGTCAGGCCTGAATGAATTCCTGAAAAGGCGGACATGGGTAAAGAGTTTGGACATGGGTAAAGAGTACAGTGTTGCAATAATCTTGACCGATGGCTGTACAGTGTCCAAAACTTTTGAGGTCAGTACACTCACGCAACATTATGCCTGTACACACCGTAAGACGTACACCACCAAAATAATCATATCCGACAGTGTTTCTGGGTGCATTACTTGTTCCCATCACTACTCAGACTAAATTTGTTCTCACCCAAAAAGATCACTGGACCCCACTCCCTGTCGATCTAGTCCCTACGTTCTTGGCAACATGGAAAAAGGTGCCGCCGATATGTGGCTGTCAACGAACCCTACGTGCTGCTCATAGTGAAAGAGAACCACCCACATACAGCCGCCGTGCAACTGTGGAACGTGGGATTGTGTGCCTTGCTGTCACGTTGAATGTGAATGGACTTGCACGGGCTGTTTGGCGTGGGTCCGTTCTGCCTGATGCGCTATGTAGCCGTCATCTGCTGCTTCAGAAGGCGGTGGTCGGCAGAGGTGACTGTGGTTCAGAGCGCTTCCCACGCACCTTAGCAATACCGAATTCCTGGGCTACACTCGACGCACTACGTCTTTCCTCCAGTTTCACGATGATTCTTCCCCTGTGCGTCATCCAAGTATTGTCTCCCTACCGTGTTGAAATGAATAACGCCAGAACAGGATACCATAACTGCTCGCTAATTTCCGTTTCCTACAGCTGCATCGCGTTTCGGGACCAGTCCTATTTGGCTCTATAGTCACGCTGACATCACGTCATGTTACATCCAACTTCCTCTACACGACGTCGGGGCTCCGGCAGCATGTTCTCAGACTTTCATTCATTTCTACCGTGTAGTTCTTTGTATGTTACGTAACTTAATCTATCTCGTTTTTAAGTTACGCAGTGCAGTGTGTAAATTAAACGAACTGTAGATGTTTAGAGACCTCTTAATGAAGTAGTTGATTTATTTGCGTAATTGAATGTTTTAGACATCTGCGTAGATACCACTGACAACTATTTGCAGGTTTATAAAGCCGGCGGGTATAGTTTTCAGCAGCACAGGCGGTGTCATCCGACACGCTGTAATATTTTACTTTTCGTTAATATATCTCACATAATTAAGTTCTTCCTGATCATTTATCGTACTAAAAGTTTCCTATCTTTCTAAAAGTCACAATTTGTTTGCCTTTGGCACTTCCGCCCAGAGCGTGAATCACAAGACATCCGACTGAATTAATATCGAAATGAGACAATGCGGCAGTTAATTCGCTATACTTAGATCTACTCTTACAGTGTGTTGTGTTTTTTGTAAACACATCAAAATAGACAGAAGGTGATCGTACTGTGTTATGGAGGTAAACCTTAATATTATGCAAACCACTTTAGTAGTTTTTATGACGATCAGAATTTGTCCGGTACAGACTAGGACTATCTAAATCTTTCCGTCACTGGAAACCCACAGAAATAATACCTGAAAATACACAACTATTGAATAAAACGTCAGCATCTTTTTGCGACGTATTGCTATTCATCAACCACAACGGGTAGCGAGTTTAATAGATGACAGAAAGCGGTCAAAGAATAATTCGACAGGAGTTAAAGAACAGTCACCACTGCATTAGTAACCGAAATTAAGGAAAACTACTGAAGGTAATGGGCAACCTTCTTACAAGGCAACATTAAGTTACATTAAGAAACAGGTATACTCTTGTCTAATACCCCAGTTGATACGTAATTTCTTCAGGACCTCGTCTAGTTAAATGACTAATTCCCTGGAAAACAGTAGTAACAGCAACCTCAAACTTGTCGCAGATGATGCAGTTATCTGTAATGAAGAGCTGTCGGAGAAAAACTGCAAAAATTATTAAATCAGACCGTCATGAGATTTCAAAGTAGTGTAATGATTAGAAACAGTCTTTAAATGTATAGAGATACAAAATTATTCATTTCACAAAACGAAGCAGTATGGTCTCACAACTCGCATGAGTGAATGTTACAGATTTGTGACAGACTGTCGTTGAAGAGGATTGTCACGAAAGATAAAAGGACGATGGATGCAAAAGTCGCAGCAGGACTGAATGTCATACTCGTGAACTCTTTCTGCACCAAGCAACGCCAAGGGAACTGTATAAGCTGTAAATTGCAGGGCCAGCTGGAATTCCAAAACCACACGTCAGTGGTGCAAACGCCCGTAACCGAAAGCCGTAAAGCGACAACTATTACTGAGCCATTTTGGTCTCGTTTGGGGACAAGGGTGCTTTATCGCTATCGACCTGCATCATCGCTACGGGTATAACATTCCCTTGAAAACCAAACAGGAGCCGTATTTACCTATTCCGAAACGAGTGGAAGATGTTGTGAATGCGAACGATTTTCGTACATCGCGTTAGGTACGATAGACTGGTATGTTTTTTGGTGTTTCCTCATTTTTGCTCAGCCATTTTGATGGCACTGTCATACAGTTCGACGAATCTTGTCAGATATACTGGTATTCCTATTACTTGTTATACACGGTGTTCGGAAAATCACGTTACAAACTTCTAGGACTTGCAGAGCGGGGGAGGTGAGTACATAATATTTTGAATAGGAACCAATGTCCGGAAATGTCATCCAACGACACTACAGAATGTCGAAGTTAGAATCGCCGGCGCCTGTAAATGTATGTATCTACAGGGTGATGTTATAAACTCGGCCGGTGTGGCCGAGTGGTTCTAGGCGCTTCGGACGCAGGTTCGAATCCTGCCTTGGGCACGGATGTGTGTGACGTCCTTAGGTTAGTTAGGTGTAAGTAGTTCTACGTTCTTGGGGACTGATGACCTCAGACGTTAAGTCCCATAGTGCTCAGAGCCATTTGAACCATTTTATAAACTTTCAGGGATGATGGGGGAGCACAAATGTACCAATTTCAGGTACGGTTCCAAGTACCGGAAACGAAATAGTCGAAAGTTACAAGCGAAAACCGTTCTGACACCTCTAACAGTAGAATACATCTATCCGTACTGTTATTCCTAAGATAGTAGGTTATGCAACTTTCAGAGGTCGCAGTATATACCAAAATAAGAAAAAATGTCCAGTAAATATGGGGTCTAAAATGCATACCTTAAGAGCTATGAGCTCTTGTTCAATAGGGGAGATGTGTTCCACATTAACGAAACTCCTTATGTATGCATTTCAGAGTCTACATTTACTCGAAATTTCTTTCCTGTTTTGGTCCATACTACCACCACTGAAAGATGTATACCCTACATTCTTAGCAACAGCAGTACCGATACATATTTTTCCTTTGTCAGAGATATCAGAATGATTTTCGGTTGTAACTTTCGACTCGTTTGTTTCCGAACCAGAGATCCTTACCTCAAATAGATACGTTTATCCATCACCATACTCCTCGAGAGTTTGTAACAAAAAAAAAATGGTTCAAATGGTTCTGAGCACTATGGGCCTTAACATCTGAGGTCATCAGTCCCGCAGAACTTAGAACTACTTAAACCTAACTAACCTAAGGACATCACACACATCCACGCCCTAGGCAGGATTCGAACCTGCGACCGTAGCGGTCGCGCGGTTCCAGACTGAAGCAGTTTGTAACATCATCACGGAATCACCCTGTATGTCTTTGACACACTGTAGCGTTGTTGGATGACATTTCCGGACATTGGTTCCTAATCAAATTATTCTCTTTCCAGAAACTTCCTGGCAGCTTAAAACTGTGTGCTGGACCGAGGTTCGAACCCTGGACCTTTGCCTTTCGCGGCCAAGTGCTCTGCCAACTGAGCTACCTATCAGGACTCACGGACCGTCCTCACAGCTTTACTTCTGCCAGTACCTCGTCTCCTACCTTCCAAGCTTTACAGAACCTCTCCTGTGAACCTTGCAGAACTAGCACTTCTGAAAGGAAGGATATTGCGGAGACATGGCTTACCCACAGCCTGGGGGATGTTTCCTGAATGAGATTTTCACTCTGCAGCGGAGTGTGCGCTGACATGAAACTTTCAGGCAGATTGAAACTGTGTGCCGGACCGAGACTCGAACTCGGGTTCATATCAGCGCACACTCCACTGCAGAGTGAAAATCTCATTCTGGTATTCTCTCTCCCCCCTACATTTCCTAGAAATCTGTGTATCCCATAGCCAGCAAGGGATTACGTAACAAACAGTGATATAGAGTTTATACTATGCGTATGTCCATGAATTTTACTTTTTGTACAGTAGAGCAAAACGTACATGGATTTCCGCAGAAATCACTTTTACTCCTCTTAGAAGTTGGCTCAAATGGCTCTGAACACTATGCGACTTGACTTCTGAGGTCATCAGTCGCCTAGAACTTAAAACTACTTAAACCTAACTAAACTAAAGACATCACACACATCCATGCCCGAGAGGCAGGATTAGAACCTGCGACCGTAGCGGTCGCTCGGTTCCAGATTGTAGCGCCTAGAACCGCACGGCCACTCTGGCCGGCTCTTAGAGGTTCCTTGAAACTGTGTTTCGTTACATTAGCGTATACATCTATTAATCTATAATTAAAATGAATGGCGTTTAGATGCAAATCTGATAAAGCAAATGACGATGTATTGCAGTCTATAAGGTACTCATCTCTTACGGTCATACTTTATCCGTGTCGCATAAACTTTGCAGAGACGTGAGCCTCGGGCAGAACAAATCCCCGTAATGGATGCTCCCATCGATCTGAATATTAATGATTCCCGAAAACCGGGCAGGAGAGGTTCATCGGGTGACGCGTATAGATTGAAGCTCTGATGTGGGCTGACTAGGGACGCGCCGCGATGCGCTGTGGGAGGATTAGAGACGACGGTGCGCATAATCCTCCGGCGTTTCAGCCGGGGCGTGAGCCGGAGTCGACGCCCCCTGCCGGCGACAGTCGCACTGCTTCGCGACCTGTCAGCAGTTGCCACATGGCAAGACAGCGACTTCTTCCATAACCTGAGCTATCGTGTGCGTTGTGGACGTTACCCCTAACTGCCAGTGTAGGAGCACTGTTCTGCAGTTGTACGTCTACACCAACATACACTACTTCAGTTAAAATTGCTACACCAAGAAGAAATGCAGATGATAAACGGGTATTCATTGGACAAATATATTATACCAGAACTGACATGTAATTACATTTTCACACAGTTTGTGTGCACACATCCTGAGAAATCAGTACCCAGAACAACCACCTCTGGCCGTAATAACGGCCTTGGTACGCCTGGGCGTTGAGTCAAACAGAGCTTGGATGGCGTGTACAGGTACAGCTGCCCATGCAGCTTCAGCACGATACCACAGTTCATCAAGAGTAGTGACTGGCGTATTGTGACGAGCCAGTTGCTCGTCCACCATTGACCAGACGTTTTCAGTTGGTGAGAGATCTGGAGAATGTGCTGGCCAGGGCAGCAGTCGAACATATTCTGCATCGAGAAAGGCCCGTACAGGACCTGCCACATGGGGTCGTGCATTATCCTGCTGAAACGCAGGGTTTCACAGGCATCAAATAAAGGGTAGAGCCACGGGTCGTAACACATCTGAAATGTAACGTCCACTGTTCAAAGTGCTGTCAATACGAACAAGAGGTGACCGAGACGTGTAACCAATGGCACCCTGTACCATCACGCGGGGTGAAACGCCAGTATGGCGAAGATCAATACACACTTCCAATGTGCGTTTACCGCGATGTCGCCAAACACGGATGCGACCATCATGATGCTGTAAACATAATCTAGATTCATCCGAAAAAAATGTTTTGCCATTCTTGCACCCAGGTTCGTCGCTGAGTACACCATCGCAGGCGCTCCTGTCTGTGATGCAGCGTCAAGGGTAACCGCTGCAATGGTCTCCGAGCTAATAGTGCATGCTGCTGCAAACGTCGTCGAACTGTTTGTGCAGATGGTTGTTGTCTTGCAAACTCCCCCATCTGTTGACTCAGGGATCGACACGTGGCTGCACGATCCGTTACAGCCATGCGGATAAGATGCCTGTCATCTCGACTGCTAGTAATACGAGGCCGTTGGGACCCAGCACGGCGTTCTGTATTACCGTCCTTAACCAACCGATTCCGTATTCTGCTGACAGTCATTGGATCTCGACCAACGCGAGCAGCAATGTCGCGATACGATAAACCACAATCGCGATGGGCTACAATCCTACCTTTGTCAAAGTCGTAAACGTGATGGTACGCATTTCTCCGCCTTACACGTGGCATCACAACAACGTTTCACTATGCAACGCCGGTGTACTGCTGTTTGTGTATGAGAAATCGGTGGAAACTTCCCTCATGTCAGCATGTTGTAGGTGTCGCCACCGGCGCTAGCCTTGTGTGAATGCTCTGAAAAGCTAATCATTGGCATATCACAGCATCGTCTTCCTGTCGGTTAAATTTCGCGTGTGTAGCACGTCATCTTCGTGGTGTAGCAATTTTAATGGCCAGTAGTGTAGATATTCCGCAGGGCACCGTACCGTCATGGCAGAGGGTAACCTGTACCACTACTTGTCATTTCCTTTCCTGTTCCACTCACAAATAGAGCGAAGGAAAAAGGACTGTTTGTACGATTCCGTATGACCCCTAATTTCTCGTATCTTATCATCATAGTCCTTACACGCAATGTATGTTGGCGGTAATAGAATCGGTCGGCAGTCAGCTTCAGGTGCCCGTTCTTTGAATTTACTCAATTTTCTGAAACAGAACGTCGCCCTTCGTCCAGGTACTCGCATTTGAGTTCTCGAAGCATGTCCGCAACACTTGTGTGTTGTTCGAACCTACCGGTAACAAATCTTGAGCAGTGGCTGGCTCGTGTTATGCTTTGCATTAAACAAGGGTTGCTATTCTGTGATTAGTCTCCCGCGGTTATCGCGATTATGCTGTTATCCTCTCTCCACGAGTCACAGCAGCAGCATGTATCGATATTCGCACCCTTGTACTATCTTTGGCTTCGTGCTTACAGTTTCCGACTGTGCCGTGTGCCGGTGGTCGGTCGGTTGGCGTGGAGCAGCGAGGAAGTGTCCATGGTGAGAGCCTGGCTGGGGCTGCTGGCGGTGTCCACGCGCGGTCGGTGTATGAGAGGCGGTTCCCATTGCTGCGAGGTCCGTGGCTCACCGATCACTGGCACAACAGTTGAGTCTTTACTTAATCTACCAGCCAGCCCCAACTGTTTACACTGTGTCGTCCGAATTTCGTTGTGGGCTGTTGGGACATTCCCGTGAGCAACAACTTATGTTTTAAAGGTGTCGAAATTCTAGCCGCCCTCCTGTGGAGTTTAACTTAATTATTTTTGAAGTTCACCAGCGGAATCTCCTGCCTTGTGGCCGTTAACGTTCCAGTTACCTGCCCTGGCGATTGACGTAAATTCAGGCAGTATGTTTTCCTCGTCGTGTTGTGGCTATTCAGCACGGCGTGAAGTTTGACAGCTGAATGTGTAATTCGTTGTGGGCGCCGATACCTTCTGTGTTGTTCCATTGAACTCCCTGTTGTGTGCTGGTCGGGTGGAGCGGAAGTTATCCTGTCACTTGGTCCGATGACTGTCGGTTGGGTTACTGTCGGATTGAGGATTGTTGGGCCGACTGCCTGTCTCACCTAAGCGAGCGTTAGTGTTTGAGTTCCAGGCTGACCCTAGGAAATTTCTGAGCGACGCTTGACGTGCTGCCTTTTCTTACTTGTCCTTGTTGTTTGTTTATGTATGGCTTCTAGCCGATTTTAAATTGAAGTAGTTTTGCCCTTAAAGCGTGATATTGTTTATTCCTTCAGCCTGTTTTAGAGAAATGTTTTAAGATAAGGCCTTCTGCCTTTTAAAATTCAAATTGTTGTTATTTGAGTCTTAAGTTATTGGCCTCCAGCCGGTTTTAAATTAAAGTAGTTTGGTCCTTGAGGCATGAGACTGAATGCTGCATTTAGCCGGGAATTGAGTTCTAAAATTAATATTTGGCTTGCTCTGTTTTTAATGTTTTCTTCACTCTTGTAATGTTTGTCAAATGAATGAAGTAGTATGCTCGAGTGCAACTGACAGCCATTCATTTTGGCCTCTTTCCACAAATCAAACTAACTGTTCTGAATGAGATTTTCACTCTGCAGCGGAGTGTGCGCTGATATGAAACTTCCTGGCAGGTTAAAACTGCGTGCCGGACCGAGACTCAAACTCGGGACCTTTGCCTTTCGCGGACAAGTGCTCTACCAACTGAGCTACCCAAGCACGACTCGCGCCCCGTCCTCACAGCTTTACTTCTGCCAGTACCTCGTCTCCTACTTTCCAAACTTTACAGAAGCTCTCCTGCGAACCGTGCAGAACTAGCATCCTGAAAGAAAGGATATTGCGGAGACATGACTTAGCCACAGCCTGGGGGATGTTTCCAGAAAGAGATTTTCACTCTCGGTGTCTTCGGTCCTGCACACAGTTTTAATCTGCCAGGAAGTTTCATATCAGCGCACACTCCGCTACAGAGTGAAAATCTCATTCGGGAAACATCCCCCAGGCTGTGGCTAAGCCATCTCTCCGCAATATCCTTTCTTTCGGGAGTGCTAGTTCTAGAAGGTTCGCAGGAGAGCTTGTGTAAAGTTTGGAAGGTAGGAGACGAGGTACTGGCAGAAGTAAAGCTGTGAGGACGGGGCGTGAGTCGTGCTTGGGTAGCTCAGTTGGTACAGTACTTGCCCGCGAAAGGCAAAGGTCCCGATTTTGAGTCTCAGTCCAGCACACAGTTTTAATCTGCCAAGAAGTTTCATAACTGTCCTGTCCTGCGGATAATGCAGGGAATCTCACTGGTAGCAGAGCGTGGTTTCGCTTGTGCTTGCCTTTCCAGTTCCTGTCAGTTTCACTTTTGTTCTGGTTTTGTGTTCTGTGGCACCATACTGTTTTGGCTGTTACTTGTTTCAGGTGCTTATCGTAATGGCAGTCAGACAGCAGGGGATCTCATATTATCAGTCCGGCTCTGGGTTGCGTCGATGTATTTCTTCAGTCCAACATGGTACTGATCCCAAACGCTCAAGCAGTACTCAAGAATAGGTCGCACCAGCGTAATGTATGCGACCTTGTTACAGGTGAACCAGTCTTCCCTAAAATTCTCCCAATACACCGAAGTAGACCATTCGCATTCCCTACCACAGTTGTCACATGCTCATTCCACCTCATATCGCTTTGCATTGTTACGCCCAGATATTTAAACTACTTGACTGTATCACTTGTAATACTATATCCGAATATTACGGGTTTGGTCTTCCTGCTCATCAGCATTAACTTAGATTTTTCCACCTTTAGGGCGAGCTACCATTCATCACACCAGCTGGAAATTTTATCTAAGTCGTCTTGTATTTTCCCACAGTCACCCAACTCCAATGCCTTAGCGTACACCACGACATCTTCAGCAAACAACCGCACATTGCTGCCCACTCTGTCCGCCAAATCATTTATGTCTATAGAGAGTAACAGCGGTCCTATTCACTTCCCGCAAGTCTAGAAATATGTAATATACCTGTTGCCCTTCATCCGTAGTTTACAATGAATCATGTGAGAAAAGGGCAAGCTGTGTTTCGCACGTGCGGTGCTTTCCTAAATCATGCTGATCCGTGCACATAAGTTTCTCAGCCTCAAGAAACTTTATTATATTCGAAGCCAGAATATGTTCAAGGATTCTGCAGTAAACAGAGATATTGGTCTGTAATTTACATAATTACGTAATTCTTATGTAATGGAGACACCTGCGCTTTTTTCCAGTCACTTGGGACTTTGCACTGGGCGAGAGTTTCACGATAAATACAAGCTAGGTAAGCGACCAATGCCGTTGTAAAATCGAACTGGGATTCCATCTTAAACTGGTGATTTATTGTCCTTGAAACTCGTCAGTTGTTTCTCTACGATTGTTAAATGACAGTATGTTATCCAGGTATTACAACGACACAAGCTCATTCGAATACATACTATAGCATGGCAGAATCTATGTCAAGGAAAATGTAAGTACTTCTCGTATGAATGCTGAACAGATAACAGACGAATGCAAACTGACACCTTTACTCTTTGAACGATTTGTATAGTTTTAACTTGTTTAACAACAAGTGTGTACCATGAGCACATTTTTAATAGGTTGTTTTCTTTCGTAGGTCATAAGCCAACTGACTCGGACGTCAGAATGGTGCTATATCCTATTCAAAAGACACACTTTGTCTTTGATAAGGGCTGAAATTTATATCTGGTCTTCTTTTCCTTGCTTAAGGCGATTTGATGAAAGTTACCTTTCGCAAAGGCTGGGACATTTGTTTCTTCTTCCAGATCTTATCCGAATTTGTTCGTCGTCTCTGATGTCCCTCGTGTCGACTGTATATTAACGCCTTAAACACGATCCCTTTGGTTTCCAAAGAGTGTACTCCTGTATTCTGGTCCAGTTTCACGACCAAGACCTTTCTACATGCTCCGCTAAATCATACAAATCAAAAAGCAAATATTACGCCTCAGTTTCTCACGTCGTAGATGACGAGGTATTCGTTTAGTGGGTACGGGCGGAACTTCGTGATTTCAGTAAAAGACCACGTTGTCGTCAATAGAGAAACACCTTTACTGCTTACATACAAAATAAGTTAAATTTCGTGATTGATGCTCTAGGATTACTACTTAACTAACAAATATTTAGTCAGCGATAAGCTGTTTTCTTTTCATTATTTTGTTTCGCTGCAAACAAAAACAGATTTAGTTTGCGGGAACTCGCCAGCTACTCACATTATCAAACAGTAGGCTTATTTTATGTTTTAATATAAAAGTTTATGACGTTATATCTCCTTAACGAAGTGTCGTACAATGATATAATTGTGCTATTACATTCAGTGGTATATCCTGCATACCGTCTTCAGAACGTACTGCAAACAGAGTTACTATTAAAGAAGTAATAAACTAAAATGTCATTTCTGATGCTGACACTGATTGCATGAACAGCGAAAATGTAACCAGTAAGTAATTTTTCTTTCGTTATTATATGGATACTGTCAACGAGAAAAGCTTCAAAAATTCTTGAAAATGGGTGTAAAGTTTGATGGAAGTTGGTAGGTACTCTTAATTTCAATTACTTATTAAATGTAGTCTTGCTAATTTACGCGCTGTAACAATACCGGTAGGAGTGGGTACAAGTGCAGATATATTTATTGGTGTATGAGTAGAGTGCACTGAACAACATTACATCGCTATTTACTTTATTTTCAGATTAATAATTATACCTATTTACCACCAAGTACATTTGGCAAGATTAAGCTATTAATGTTTATCTTTCCTGGGCATCAGGTCAAGTACTGAAGTGTGGACTCAGGATGCAATAAGGTTAGGCTACCTTGAGAGGTGTAATCCTCTTAAGGATGCAGTTGCAACTGAGCAGAAAAGAGCATGTAATAAATTAAGTAATGTGTCTCCAGGGAGACTCTTAGACACAGAGAAAATATAACTAACACAAAGAATTGGATACATACCAAGGTACCAAAGATCACTATATCTGCAGTTATACTGTGGTGTCACCGCCAGACACCACACTTGCTAGATGGTAGCTTAAATCGGCCGCAGTCCATTTAGTACATGTCGGACCCACGTGTCGCCACTGTGTGATCGCAGACCGAGCGCCACCACAAGGCAGGTCTCGAGATACGGACGAGCACTCGCCCAGTTGTACGACGACTTTGCTAGTGACTACACTGACGAAGCCTATCTCTCATTTGCCGAGAAACACTTAGAATAGCCTTCAGCTAAGTCCATGGCTACGACCTAGCAAGGCGCCATTAGCCTTACATAGTTTGATAGTTATCGTATGAAATGTCTCATCAAGAATGCTGTATTCACATGAAGGAATAAAAGTTAAGTATTCGAGGAGCTGCATACTTTTCTTATTAGCATTCACTACTTATCCTGTTCCAGAATTCACGCCCGTCTGCGTTAGATAGCGTGCATTTCGGCCTCCTCTATCTACAAGGTGTTGGCACATTTGCCAACACATCATTGGCGACGAGGGATACGTGTTCTTTCTAATTGCTTACATTTACTTGTGTCATGACTTCGCCAGATGTACTGTCCGAATTTTGTCGCTTGCAGAATCAGCAGACGCAGGCGATATTGGATGCCCTTGGACAGCTCATCCAGGGTCAACGTGCCATTCAAAACGATGCGGCAGCCGCCGCTTCACCGCTACCGCAGCCACAACTCGCAGTTGCACCGCCTTTTAGGCCCTACGACCCTGACGTGGAATCCTGGACGGAGTGGTCACGCCAGTTTGGATTTCATCTCGCCGCCTACAGAATTCAAGGTAACGAGCGGTAGCCTCACTTATTATCCTGTGTCGGTGTGTCCACCTACCGTGTGATAGTGAAATTGTTTCCCTGACGCGACATAGCAACTCTGTCCTACGAAGAAATTTTGTCGGCAAAGCTTTGGCTCTCGTGTTTGGTGTTACTAAGTTCCATGATATCTTGTATGGTCGTCACTTTACCATCATCACAGACGACAAACCTTTGACGTCGCTTTTTCATCCGAACAAGCCTGTACCTCCGCGTACAGCACAGAAATTCATTCGCTGGTCTATTTTCCTCTCGCAGTACCGCTACGATATCTTGTATCGGTCCACTGCTAAGCACGGAAACGCCGATGCGTTGTCCCGTTTGCCTGTTGCTGAGGATAAAGCATTCGATTCTTCCGAACTTGCTTGCATGTTCATTGATGCGGAAACCGATGAAGTGGTCGAATCGTTTCCGATTGATTTTCATCATGTCGCTACAGCCACAGCTGCTGACCCTGTCCTTGCTACCGTTTTGCGTTTTGTTGCTACGCAATGGCCTTTGTCAAAGTCTCGGATCGAGGATCCGTTGGTTCGCCGATTTTTTGCTCACAAGGAGAGACTTTTTGTTCGACGTGGTGTTTTGTTGTTGCGTTCTGATAATGATCAGTCCAGAGTCGTGGTCCCACGTTCGTTACAGTCCTCTGTGTTACGGCTTCTTCACCAAGGACATTGGGGTATAGTGCGAACGAAACAACTTGCTCGTCAGCACTGTACTTGGTTCGGAATCGATGCTGCGATTACGAATGTATGTTCTTCTTGCATGGCGTGTGCCGAACAACAATCCGCACCGCCGCGGAAAGTCTTTGCATGGCCAAAAGCCACTTCCCCTTGGCAACGCTTGCACATCGATTTTGCTGGTCCATTCTGGAATGTTCGATGGTTGGTTCTGGTAGATGCCTTCAGTAATTTTCCTTTTGTTGTCCGGATGTCTTCCACGACGTCCTCTGCCACCATCCAAGCGTTGTCTGCTATCTTTTGCATTGAAGGTCTTCCGCAGACTGTTGTTTCCGACAATGGCCCACAATTCATGTCCGCAGAATTTCAGTCATTCTGCCAGGCCAATGGTATTCAACATCTGACATCCGCGCCGTTTTCGCCTCAGTCAAACGGTGCCGCTGAACGATTGGTCCGGACTTTCAAGTCACAGATGTTGAAGTTGAAAGAGTCGCATTCTCGGGAGGACGCGTTGTTGCTCTTTTTGTCTTCGTATCGCTCTCAGCCCCTAGATGGTCGCTCGCCAGCTGAGTTGCTCCACGGTCGTCCTCATCGAACCTTGATGTCTTTGCTGCATCCGCCGCATCAGGTTCCTGTGCAGCGGCAGACTTCTGCTTTTGCTCCAGGCGACGTTGTATTTTATCGCAACTATCGAGGTTCACGGCGTTGGCTCGCAGGGCGCATTCTTCGCTGCCTCGGCCGCGCGATGTACAGGGCTATTACAAAAGATTGAAGCGATTTCATAAATTCACTGTAGCTCCATTCATTGACATATGGTCACGACACACTACAGATACGTAGAAAAACTCATAAAGTTTTGTTCGGCTGAAGCCGCACTTCAGGTTTCTGCCGTCAGAGCGCTCGAGAGCGCAGTAGGACAAAATGGCGACAGAAGCCGAGAAAGGGTATGTCGCGCTTGAAATGCACTCACATCAGTCAGTCATAACAGTGCAACGACACTTCAGGACGAAGTTCAACAAAGATCCACCAACTGCTAACTCCATTCGGCGATGGTATGCGCAGTTTAAAGCTTCTGGATGCCTCTGTAAGGGGAAATCAACGGGTCGGCCTGCAGTGAGCAAAGAAACGGTTGAACACGTGCGGGCAAGTTTCACGCATAGCCCGCGGAAGTCGACGAATAAAGCAATCAGGGAGCTAAAAGTACCACAGCCGACGGTTTGGAAAATCTTACGGAAAAGGCTAAAGCAGAAGCCTTACCGTTTACAATTGCTACAAGCCCTGACACCCGATGACAATGTCAAACGCTTTGAATTTTCGGCGCGGTTGCAACAGCTCATGGAAGAGGATGCGTTCAGTGCGAAACTTGTTTTCGGTGATGAAGCAACATTTTCTGTTAATGGTGAAGTGAACAGACACAATGTGCGAATCTGGGTGGTAGAGAATCCTCACGCATTCGTGCAGCAAATTCGCAGTTCACCAAAAGTCAACGTGTTTTGTGCAATCTCACGGTTTAAAGTTTATGGCCCCTTTTTCTTCTGCGAAAAAAACGTTACAGGACACGTGTATCTGGACATGCTGGAAAATTGGCTCATGCCACAACTGGAGATCGACAGCGCCGACTTCATCTTTCAACAGGATGGTGCTCCACCGCACTTCCATCATGATGTTCGGCATTTCTTAAACAGGAGATTGGAAAACCGATGGATCGGTCGTGGTGGAAATCATGATCAGCAATTCGTGTCATGGCCTCCACGCTCTCCCGACTTAACCCCATGCGATTTCTTTCTGTGGGGTTATGCGAAATATTCAGTGTTTAAACCTCCTCTACCAAGAAACGTGCCAGAACTGCGAGCTCGCATGAACGATGCTTTCGAACTCATTGATGGGGACATGCTGCGCCGAGTGTGGGAGGAACTTGATTATCGGCTTGATGTCTGCCGAATCACTAAAGGGGCACATATCGAACATTTGTGAATGCCTAAAAAAACTTTTTGAGTTTTTGTATGTGTGTACAAAGCATTGTGAAAATATCTCAAATAATAAAGTTATTGTAGAGCTGTGAAATCGCTTCAATCATTTGTAATAACCCTGTATTTGGTTTTGGGGGCCTCTGGTGAGGTGCGTCGGCATCTCAATCAGCTGCGCCTCTGTCGTCGCACGGGTTCTGCCGCTCCCCGTCTGCTTTCAGCGACGGTGCCGTCCGGTCAGCGCCCTGGGGACCAATCTACTGGCTCGCCTCATCCCCAGGTGTTACCGACGATGCCTTCCATTTTGCCCCATGGCGACGCGCCGCCGCAGCCGCCGCCGCCGCCGCCGCCTGTTCTCCCGCCGGCGCCGCCCGCATTCGACGCTTCGCTGCAGCCACCAAGCGCCTCCCTGGGTCACGCGCCGCCGATCGCTTCCCGTGACCAGCTGTCCTCCGCCATGGAACTTTTGCCCGCTCCGGACCACATGACGTCTTCGCGCGTCGGATACCCCGACGCAATGGAGGTCGCCCCTTCGGCCCCTCCTGTCTCTTTACGGGTGCATACATCGCATGTTGACGTGCACCCTGGACTAGGTTTTCAGGCGTTTCCTAGATCCCCTCGGACCGAATGGCCGGGTGCGGGTGGCACAGCCTCGCCTATTGTTAGGCTCCCCACCTCATCGCATACGTCAATATGGGGTCCTCCCCACGGCGGGCGGAAGCCTTATCGCACGACCGTTCGCCGATTTGCGGGGGAGGAATGTGGTGTCACCGCCAGACACCACACTTGCTAGGTGGTAGCTTAAATCGGCCGCGGTCCATTTAGTACATGTCGGACCCGCGTGTCGCCACTGTGTGATCGCAGACCGAGCGCCACCACAAGGCAGGTCTCGAGATACGGAAGAGCACTCGCCCAGTTGTACGACGACTTTGCTAGTGACTACAATGACGAAGCCTTTCTCTCATTTGCCTAGAAACAGTTAGAATAGCCTTCAGCTAAGTCCATGGCTACGACCTAGCAAGGCGCCATTAGC
Organism: Schistocerca americana; assembly: GCF_021461395.2. Lineage (NCBI taxonomy): Eukaryota > Metazoa > Arthropoda > Insecta > Orthoptera > Acrididae > Schistocerca > Schistocerca americana. Next base: position 245,495,995 of record NC_060124.1, on the reverse strand, counting down.
CTTACATAGTTTGATAGTTATCGTATGAAATGTCTCATCAAGAATGCTGTATTCACATGAAGGAATAAAAGTTAAGTATTCGAGGAGCTGCATACTTTTCTTATTAGCATTCACTACTTATCCTGTTCCAGAATTCACGCCCGTCTGCGTTAGATAGCGTGCATTTCGGCCTTCTCTATCTACAAGGTGTTGGCACATTTGCCAACACATCATATACACCTACCACCCTGTGTATAGTTCCCAAATTTAGTATTTGATTTATCGATTTCACCCATTTTAAGTAAGATTATATCACTTAATGAGTAGATAATAACAGTTTAAATTTTTAAATTCAGTCAATAATTGCATGAAATACAGAAAAACAGATTTTTGTTGGCCCATGAAGACGTTAGACAGACAATCTGCCAATGGATTTGTGCGAGCGTTTTAGCCTTTTACTGATGTAGGTTCTGAAACTCATAAAAACTAACATAAATACGATTGATGAAACGATTGTAGCTTGTCAGCAGGTGTTGCCGCACAATTGTGTTACGCCGCTGCATCCTGATGCCCATGTTGCGTATGTGCCAGTTCTGTTGCATTCAAGGTTTCTCGCAGAGGTCATTGGCGGTAACCTGTCCCAGAGCTTAACTGCTCAGTCTACATAGCTGAGTTTCGTTGCCAAGATATCGAGTAATATGAAGTATTGCAACCACTGCAGACGTTCGGTATGAGTATAGGGCGTAATACCTCAGACTATTATACCATAATCGAGAAACGGTCACACGGAGCTTACACAGAACAGTTCCAAGATCCACTCGCTATGTGGCTGCCGATGGGTGACCTACACACCCCGCACTCCCTTGCTACCCATAGCTGGTCAATAACTGTTCTGTCCTTGGTGTTTACGATGGAGTGTATCCAATGCCCTCACGCTCAGAGGTCTACGTACACATCTGCACTACGCAGTCTATCCTATGGTGATAACACTACCATTTTCTAGCTCGTTCAGCAAAAAGCTTTGAATCGTATACACATGTAAGTCCTCAGAACTGATTTTTTAAATTATTGGCTACTCAATAAACCTACTATTTCTCTCCTGTCATGCGTGCTAAGCACAAATATGTTCTTAAGAACTTTAGGTGATTAGAATATTTGGGATCTGTTATTTGCTATAGGAGTAAGACGTTGACTTCGATTCAATATGTACTCCGATTAATTCTCAGACAAGATATTCAAAACAATCCCAAGTGAATGTTTGTTTCTTGCACCAGTTTTAACCACATGATTCAATCTCTTGTAGCAAATTTAAATCTATTCCTACTGTAATAAATTCATCAAGAAACGCACTCACGATTTTATCCACTATCTCTATGAGAAGCCCTTTCACATCAGCTGTTGAGACAGATGGTCTATAAATCAGTTACAATGTACGATCCACCTTTGCCTCCACGCAGGTTATCTTACGAGGTACGATCAAGGTCACCCAGTGAGTAATGTGTTCATTAGTGTTATGCCTGAGCTTCTTCCGTTCACTACAGATGCCTGATGCATGAGAAGCACGAACGAATTGATTGCTCATTGAATGCAGCACGAAATTTATACAGATATCATTCAACGTTTTAAGTGCTAAATGAGTTAATGTTGATGTTGCCTCGCACTCCAGTAGCATGTTCTAGAGGTCACGGTATCCATCAGAATGACTTATCACTCTTCCCCTGAAAAATTTTGTTCTATATAGCACATTTCAAACTCAAAAACTTCAGAGTTTTGGCTATTGGATTAGGAATGCGAAAGAATCGTTGCTGTACTAAATCCTGGACATGTTCGTAAGATGGGATATAAGATGACATGACGGTGGACATGTGATGAAGACTCATCTGGAGCAAAGTGTTCCTGCTGCACTGGATCCTGCTGAATGCAACTGGGATTCACCCGACTACTAGCGACCCGTCGTACCATTTCGAGTCTGGTATGACACCGGATAGTTTACTCTCGTAAGTGAGTCGCATACGCTATCTGGTAACAGCGTTGTCCAGATTGAGACCATACATACAGAAATAGAAATTTGATTGCTTGCTGACACACAAGCCCCTATTCTAAGTACGAACGATTCCGCGGCCGGTACCAACTTCATCGAATTACTTCTGGTTGTACTGCGTGGTCGTGCTATAAAATACTTTAAGAAATCGACTTTTCGGCTGAAATGCAGCATGCGTCCTTAGGACAAAAACTAATTAGCTGTCCCTGAGGAAGGCCCTTGAAACGTGGTCGAAACTTGGCTTTCGAGTAGTACTGTGGTATTTCTGATATTTTACCGGAGGTTGATGCAGTACACCCAAAATGATTTTAATGAGAAGTCCCTATTCTGACCAATGTGTTGTAATCAAAGAATAGTTTCAGGTTTAGTATGCTCAACAGCAGAGTTGTTAGTAGGAGAGAGGTGGTCATCAGCGGTTTCATTCACAACGAAATATGGCTGTGCTGTCAAACACTCAAAGACGCGTTATGACACCACTTCGATTATCCTCTGCTGACGTCACAGTTCACGTTTCACTGCCATGGATACGATGGCTAGCTTAGCTGATTTTTTGAACGCACAGGCCAACAGCAATGGCTGCAGTTTCATCTTATGAAAAACCACCAAGCTTTACGCACTGGCTCCGGAACAGACAGAAGAGAACTTCAAAGGGCTCTGACGCCCAGAGGTCTACGTACACATCTGCAGTGCGTAATCTATCCTACGATGATAACACTATCATACTCTAGCTCCATCTACAAAATGCTTTTGAACTGTATCTACATCTACGTCCTCAGAGTCGATTTTTTAGTATTGCCTACTCAATTAACCTGCTCTCATTCTTATTAATCGTACATATTTTCTTAAGAACTGGGCCAATGTTATCTAGGGACACTGCTGTCTCTTGAAACAATTTCCGGTTTAAGGTTTGATCATCAACGACATTAAAACTGTCGTTTTCATATATACACCAACAACTATATTTCGCTGGTCACTTTAAAGCGCACACATGCGCTATAGTTCTGCTTTAAATAATTTGCAGACTTAATATCATTTCAGAATGAGATATTCACTCTGGAGTGGAGTGTGCACTGATATGAGCTTCCTGGCAGATTAAAACTGTGTACCGGACCGAGACTCGAACTCGGGACCTTTACCTATCACGAGCAAGTGCTCTACCATCTGAGCTACGCAAGCACGACTCACGGCCCGTGCTCACAACTTTACTTCAGCCAGTACCTCGTCTCCTACGTTCCAGACTTCACAGAAGCTCTCCTGTGAACCTCGAGCTCGAGTTCGAGTCTCGGTCCAGCACACAGTTTTAATCTGCCAGGAAGTTTAATATCATTTGTTTGCTTTCTGAGTGGAAATATGATTCACGATAAAAGTTTGACCTTGATGAAACTCCGCAATGCCAATGCTACCAGGTGAGCTTTGGACCTGAAAGAGGCCTAAAATAGATATAGGAAAATGTAAAGGTTATGTTTGTATTTATAATTGAAAGTGGGATTTGCGGGAGTCGTTTCTACCAGCAACATAGCCTAGCAAGGCTTTCTTTTTGGTTTACTCTTGTATCTGCTTTTACAGGTCCCCTATTTTGTCAATGCACGGTATTCTGCTTTATCTCCAGTGAGTAACTTCCATACGTAAAGTGAGTTTCTAGATTATTAATAAAAATAACTATCATAATTTTTAATTGAAGTAACGTCGTTTTCCATTCGACATGGCACGTGAAGGGTAAGCCAACATGGTGTAAAGCTGCTACCAAGTTCTCTAAAATAATGAGAAGTAATGAGAAAGCCGATGTGAAGCACTGAATGAACGATCGTTGTATGGCAGCCGCACGTGGACAACGAGATATACGGGCCGTGCAACACTAGTAGGCTCGTCCGCCACGCTTCACATACACTCCGTTCCGTGCGGGGACCACCATAAATTAATATTCAGTTGAAAAGGTACACACTAAGGGCCTTAGTTTTGTCGTGTGCTGTAAAGAACTTGCATGCATTTAAACACGCAGTTAAGAATTATGGATGAAATTAAGTCGGAGCTCATCAAATACAGTGGAATGTCAGGTCTTAAATGGCTACACAGGATAATTGAAATGGCGTGGGAGTCGGGATGGGCTCCATCAGAGTGGACGAAAGCAGTAATCACACCAATCTTTAAACATGGAAAGAGAAAAGATTGTAACAACTAGAGAGGTATCTCTTTAATCAGCGTCGTGGGTAAAATCTTCACAGGCAGTGTTGAAAGGAAAGTACGAGTATTGGTTGAAGACATACTGGATGAAAATCAGTGTGGGTTTAGGCCTCTTAGAGGTTGTCAGGACCAGATCTTTAGCTTACGGCAAATAATGGAGAAGTGTTACGAGTGGAACAGGGAATTGTATCTATGCTATATAGATCTAGAAAAGGCACGTGACCGGGTGCCTAGGAGGAAGTTATTGTCTGTTCTACGAGATTATGGAATAGGAGACAAAGTTTTGCAAGCAATTAAAGGTCTTTACATAGATAGTCAGGCAGCAGTTAGAGTTGACGGTAAATTGAGTTCATGGTTCAGAGTAGTTTCAGGCGTAAGACAAGGCTGCAACCTGTCTCAACTGTTGTTCATATTATTCATGGATCATATGTTGAAAACAATAGACTGGCTGGGTGAGATTCAGATACGTGAACACAAAATAAGCAGTCTCGCACATGCGGATGACGTAGTTGTGATGGCAGATTCGATTGAAAGTTTGCAAAGTATTATTTCAGAGCTATATCGGAAATGTAAGGACTATGGTATGAAGATTAGCATCTCCAAAACGATAGTAATGTCATTGGGAAAGAAATATAAACGGATTAATAGGAGGAACAAAGTTAGAACAGGTGGACGGTTTCAAGTATTTAGGATGCATAATCTCACAGGGTGGCAACACAGTGAAAGAACTAGAAGCAAGGTGCAGCAAAGCTAATGCAGTGAGCGCTCAGCTACGATCTACTCTCTTCTGCAAGAAGGAAGTCAGTACCAAGACTAAGTAATCTGTGCGCCGTTCAATCTTTCGACCAACTATGTTGTATGGGAGCGAAAGCTGGGTGGATTCAGGTAACCTTATCAATAAGGTTGAGGTTACGGATATGAAAGTAGCTAGGATGATTGCAGGTACTAGTAGATGGGAAAAATGGCAGGAGGGTGTCCACAATGAGGAAATCAAGAAAAACTGGGAATGAACTCTATAGATGTAGCAGCCAGGGCGAACAGGCTTAAATTGTGGGGTCATGTTACATGCATGGGAGAAGCAAGGTTACCCAAGTGACTCATGGGTTCAGCAGTAGAGGGTATGAGGAGTCGGGGTAGACCAAGGAGAAGGTACCCGGATTCGGTTAAGAATGAATTTTAAGTAATAGGCTTAACATCAGAAGAGGTACCAATGTTAGCACGAGGAATTTTATAAGGGGGACTACGCTCCAGACTGAACGCTGAAAGGCATAACCAGCCTTGAATGATGATGATGATGATGATGATGATGATGATGTTAAGAATTATTAAAGTCGTCTGAAATAGCTACTCCGCCGGAGACGGGTGCTCCCACTAGCAAAAGACTTACAGTGTTTTCCTCGTGGACCAAGTAGCCGCAAGTGTGACGACATGTGCTTCAGTATAGCACACGCGTAAGGGCATTGCGAGAAGAGGCTAGCCACGTTCTGCGGAAAACTGCACTGCACAGCGGTAATGACCGTCGAAGGCCGACTGATGCCACCACACCAGCATAAGTCTCTTGTGACTAGAAGCCAGGGTTTAGAAAAACACAGGCGCCTCGATACGGTATAAATACGTCTGGGTTTGAGGGAGGGGGTATTCTCCTGTCCCCGGAGCCCAGCAGCATCGTCACATCGCCATGGGTCACGCTGGGCAGCGAGAACACTGGTCATCGCCAGTGGCAGCCGCGGGCTGTGTCTGCCGCCGGCGGCAGTAGTTTCCTCGCGGGACTTGGTGCCACAGCTCCGCCAACCTGCGACACGTGCTTTCCCCCGCCAGCGCTGAGTTCCTAGTGTGACAGCCGTCCGACTCCTACAAGCAGGCAGCAAGTCGAAGCCCGCGCACAGCCATCTCTAAGGGCCGCCGCGGTGAACACGTGTAGAGCCGAAGGGTCGCCCGGGCTCGACGCCACAGGGAAGTAGAAAGCTGCTGACGTCACGGTCGTGGCCTCCAGAGACTGCCATGGGGGTTCCCGCCAGCATCGCTGCGCGCTTGTGCAGCTTCCAGTACGGGCTCCACCGCCCGTACGACAGCTCCAGCCAGAGTCAACAGAGCGGGCAACGTTTGTTCCACTGAGCCGTGACACACCCTTTATTGCCATTATATAAATGCATTCTTTACTGACAACAGTGCTTTCGGCCTGCCATCACCACTGGCTCAGCTCCTTGACTGCAACTGCACTCTTCAGTGGTGACTGCGGTAGATGTTTTAATATTTTGTAGAATTCTCTGTTTCCAAAGCATCACTGAAGGCAGGTTCATTGTCCTCGCCAAATTAGATAATTTTTTTAGCAGTTGAGACTACTTTTCTTCAAAATGGTCTTTATTGCTAATCCATCCACGGACTATAAATAGCAAAAGAATCATCTTTCCTCCTGGAAATACTTGTTGCAACCACTTCGGCAAATTAAACCGGCTGTTCTGAGAGTTATTTTACTTCGGGAGTGGCGTGGTGTGTCTATGCCAAACCGCTCGTTGCACACCATCGGACGAGTCCTTTTCAAAATGTTCCCATCACTATTGATAAATCTATTTTGGAGTTAGGCGTTGCTCAAAATTTAAAAATTGCGGCATTTACTATGTACAAGCCTTCTCTTTTTAAAACTGCCAGTAAAATGTTACTTACTCTTTCTTCAGATATACCGACGACACTACATCTACATCTACATCTACATCTATACTCCGCGAGCCACCTTACGGTGTGTGGCGGAGGGTACTTATTGTACCACTATCTGATCCCCCCTTCCCTGTTCCATTCACGAATTGTGCGTGGAAAGAACGACTGCTTGTAAGTCTCCGTATTTGCTCTAATTTCTCGGATCTTTTCGTTGTGATCATTACGCGAGATATATGTGGGCGGTAGTAATATGTTGCCCATCTCTTCCCGGAATGTGCTCTCTCGTAATTTCGATAATAAACCTCTCCGTATTGCGTAACGCCTTTCTTGAAGTGTCCGCCACTGGAGCTTGTTCAGCATCTCCGTAACGCTCTCGCGCTGACTAAATGTCCCCATGACGAATCGCGCTGCTTTTCGCTGGATCATGTCTATCTCTTCTATTAATCCAACCTGGTAAGGGTCCCATACTGATGAGCAATACTCAAGAATCGGACGAACAAGCGTTTTGTAAGCTACTTCTTTCGTCGATGAGTCACATTTTCTTAGAATTCTTCCTATGAATCTCAACCTGGCGCCTGCTTTTCCCACTATTTGTTTTATGTGATCATTCCACTTCAGATCGCTCCGGATAGTAACTCCTAAGTATTTTACGGTCGTTACCGCTTCCAATGATTTACCACCTATGGCATAATCGTACTGGAATGGATTTCTGCCCCTATGTATGCGCATTATATTACATTTATCTACGTTTAGGGAAAGCTGCCAGCTGTCGCACCATGCATTAATCCTCTGCAGGTCCTCCTGGAGTACGTACGAGTCTTCTGATGTTGCTACTTTCTTGTAGACAACCGTGTCATCTGCAAATAGCCTCACGGAGCTACCGATGTTGTCAACTAAGTCATTTATGTATATTGTAAACAATAAAGGTCCTATCACGCTTCCCTGCGGTACTCCCGAAATTACCTCTACATCTGCAGATTTTGAACCGTTAAGAATGACATGTTGTGTTCTTTCTTCTAGGAAATCCTGAATCCAATCACAAACCTGGTCCGATATTCCGTAAGCTCGTATTTTTTTCACTAAACGTAAGTGCGGAACCGTATCAAATGCCTTCCTGAAGTCCAGGAATACGGCATCAATCTGCTCGCCAGTGTCTACGGCACTGTGAATTTCTTGGGCAAATAGGGCGAGCTGAGTTTCACATGATCTCTGTTTGCGGAATCCATGTTGGTTATGATGAAGGAGATTTGTATTATCTAAGAACGTCATAATACGAGAACACAAAACATGTTCCATTATTCTACAACAGACTGACGTAAGCGAAATAGGCCTATAATTATTCGCATCTGATTTATGACCCTTCTTGAAAATGGGAACGACCTGCGCTTTCTTCCAGTCGCTAGGTACTTTACGTTCTTCCAGCGATCTACGATAAATTGCTGATAGAAAGGGGGCAAGTTCTTTAGCATAATCACTGTAGAATCTTAAGGGTATCTCGTCTGGTCCGGATGCTTTTCCGCTACTAAGTGATAGCAGTTGTTTTTCAATTCCGATATCGTTTATTTCAATATTTTCCATTTTGGCGTCCGTGCGACGGCTGAAGTCAGGGACCGTGTTACGATTTTCCGCAGTGAAACAGTTTCGGAACACTGAATTCAGTATTTCTGCCTTTCTTCGGTCGTCCTCTGTTTCGGTTCCATCGTGGTCAACGAGTGACTGAATAGGGGATTTAGATCCGCTTACCGATTTTACATATGACCAAAACTTTTTAGGGTTCTTGTTTAGATTGTTTGCCAATGTTTTATGTTCGAATTCGTTGAATGCTTCTCTCATTGCTCTCTTTACGCTCTTTTTCGCTTCGTTCAGCTTTTCCTTATCAGCTATGATTCGACTACTCTTAAACCTATGATGAAGCTTTCTTTGTTTCCGTAGTACCTTCCGTACATGATTGTTATACCACGGTGGATCTTTCCCCTCGCTTTGGACCTTAGTCGGTACGAACTTATCTAAGGCGTACTGGACGATGTTTCTGAATTTTTTCCATTTTTGTTCCACATCCTCTTCCTCAGAAATGAACGTTTGATGGTGGTCACTCAGATATTCTGCGATTTGTGCCCTATCACTCTTGTTAAGCAAATATATTTTCCTTCATTTCTTGGCATTTCTTATTACACTTGTAGTCATTGATGCAACCACTGACTTATGATCACTGATACCCTCTTCTACATTCACGGAGTCGAAAAGTTCCGGTCTATTTGTTGCTATGAGGTCTAAAACGTTAGCTTCACGAGTTGGTTCTCTAACTATCTGCTCGAAGTAATTCTCGGACAAGGCAGTCAGGATAATGTCACAAGAGTCTCTGTCCCTGGCTCCAGTTCTGATTGTGTGACTATCCCATTCTATACCTGGTAGATTGAAGTCTCCCCCTATTACAATAGTATGATCACGAAACTTCTTCACGACGTTCTGCAGGTTCTCTCTGAGGCGCTCAACTACTACGGTTGCTGATGCAGGTGGTCTATAGAAGCATCCGACTATCATATCTGACCCACCTTTGATACTTAACTTAACCCAGATTATTTCACATTCGCATTCGCTAATAACTTCACTGGATATTATTGAATTCTTTACTGCTATAAATACTCCTCCACCATTGGCGTTTATCCTATCCTTGCGGTATATATTCCATTCTGTGTCTAGGATTTCGTTACTATTCACTTCCGGTTTTAACCAACTTTCCGTTCCTAATACTATGTGCGCACTATTTCCTTCAATAAGAGATACTAATTCAGGAACCTTGCCCTGGATACTCCTGCAGTTTACCAATATTACGTTAACTTTTCCTGTTTTTGGTCTCTGAGGACGGACATTCTTTATCAACGATGATAATGTCCTCTCTGGTAAGCCGTCAGGTATTTTATCGTTTCGCCCAAGGGGGGGTCCCTCTAACCTAAAAAACCCCCGTGTGCACGCCACACGTACTCTGCTACCCTAGTAGCTGCTTCCGGTGTGTAGTGCACGCCTGACCTGTCTAGGGGGGCCCTACAGTTCTCCACCCAATAACGGAGGTCGATGAATTTGCAACCATTATAGTCGCAGAGTCGTCTGAGCCTCTGGTTTAGACCCTCCACACGGCTCCAAACCAGAGGACCGCGATCGACTCTGGGCACTATGCTGCAGATATTAAGCTCAGCTTGCACTCCGCGTGCGATGCTGGTTGTCTTCACCAAATCAGCCAGCCGCCGGAAGGAACCAAGGATGGCCTCAGAACCCAAGCGGCAGGCGTCATTCGTCATCCAGAATCTGTTATCGTATTTCATCACTGGAGGCCATTTTGAAGCTACCTTCCGGTGGATCACTTTCAAGACAAGTGAAGACAAGTTTGAAATCAGCCACTCACTTTTTCAGTGTTGAAAATTGGGTGCTTTACTGTTAAACTTTCACCATCTATCAATGACCTTCTGTTAGATATAAGCCATTCAAATCAAATAATTTTATTTTCACGCCGGCCACTATGGCCGAGCGCTACTAGGCGCTTAAGTCCGGAACCGAGCTGCTGTTACGATCGCAGGTTCGAATCCTGCCTCAGGCATGAATGTGTGTGACGGCCACAGGTTAGTTAGGTTTAAGTAGTTCTAAGTCTAGGGGACTGATGACCTCAGCTGTTAAGTCCCATTTAGAGCCATTTGAACCATTTTTTTATTTGCACCGTATTCCAGGTAATCAGTTTAAACGAAATATACGCGGTGTGGTTAAACTAGAGGGACAAGCTAAAGAAAACTGTTCGCAAACATATGAGAAATAGAACGTTTCCCCCAAACCTAAACATAGCTTAACGTAACTTTCACAACAAAGGTTACTGGCAACGTATAAAAAATCACTGACCAATCTTCTTTCTACACGTAATTTTCAGTATTGTGTTCACTAAGTTCTTAACAGTGACACACAAACAAATATCATTTGATTTTAGAAGGCAAGAGAAAAAGTGTGTTTTATAAATGGGTCTAGTAAGTACAGTGGACTATATGCAGGTCAGTAACGAAATTGTGGAACGGAAGAGGGACTATGAATTGCTACTTTTTTGGGAGTCATAAATTTTGAGACAACTTTCGACCAAGTTGAGAGAAGATTTGCGCTGAGACTCAACGTGGCACTCGTTTAAACTGTGTGAGAATACTGAGGAATATATACTTAAACGCTACGCTTTTCTTTCAGGTGTCTGCCTTCCACAACTCATAGAACAACGTGCAACGGCCAGAAGAGTCTTCCTTTGCATGCTGATCAACTCGCTTGTCGCAATGGTTTGATTGTTGGTTATGTTGTCAAAGAGTTGACTCTTCTTGTGAATTCTGAATTTCTGAACTTCGTCTTTTTCTGGTAGGTTCGACTGATAAAAAATCTCGCCTTCCATTAGGATTACTCCCAGAAAAGAATTGTCCACGTTATGTATTTCAATCAACAAGTGGCAAGCGTGTCGTCCCCGGAAGCTGAGTGGTCAGCGCGACAGAATGTGATTACTAAGAGCACCGGTTCGATTCCCGGCTGTGTCGGAGATTTTCTCCGCTCAGGGCAGTCCCTGTTGTGTTGTCCTAGTGATCATATTTTCATCCTCATCGACGCGCAAGTCGCCCAAGTGGCGTCAGCTCGAAAGACCTTCACCCGGTGAATGGTATACAAGACGGGAGGCCCTAGTCACACGATTTATACATTTTTAGCAGCAGAGGTCCATGAATCGTTGTTTTTGTTCTGGAGTCAAGGAGTATGGGAAAAACTTTGCACAATTTTTCTTTTCCTCATAACATTTCGAAGAATATCTTGAACTTTTGATTTAGAAATGTTCCTCCAGTGCAATTTGTGTCACGATAACGTTGACACTCATCGACAACACGTCAGCTACTGGACACTCCCTTCTCATAACTGCGTGGTGGGATAGTTTTTATTGCAAGATGCAACCATAGTTACTGGCCTCGTGTCACTTACACACCAGGAATAAAACAAATCTCGAGACGTTTTGGATGTGCTGTGTGTGTTTAGAAGAGATATAAAATAAGGCTGAAATAAAATATAGCTAACATATCTAAAAACAAATAGTACAAATCAACACTGATACCATAGAATAAGTTGAGCAGTTCATATACTCAGGACAGGGAAGAGTAAAAATCAAGTAGTGTACCTTTGGGAAACAACACATTGTTTTATCAAAGAAGTTTATGAAGTCAGTAAAGAGACAATGAAAAGCTTACAGTCAGTATTTGTACTTAAGGAATGGTTAGAGCACACCAGAAACCGAATAAGTGGATGAGGAAAAATGTGGAAGTGATAGACGTAATTACGACCGTAATGAAAACGTAATGAAACTGGGAGGACATGCAGCCAGACGAATGAACAGTCGATGAAAGAAGTAAGTTATTAACTAGATTCCAAGACTTAAGAAAAGACCAAGACGACTACATAATGGCAGGTGGATAGATGAGGTTAAAAACATGCAATTCACAGTTAAGTGCTTGGCACAGGAATCGTCGAACCACCTTCAGACTGATCTCTTCCGTTGCACTCTCTAACACTGCGCGGGGAAATGAACATCTTCCTGCATGAGCTCTGATTTCTCTTATTTTATTAGGATGGCCATTTTTTCCTATACAGATCGGCAACAATAAAATATTTTCACAATGAGAGGAGAAAGTTGGTGAATGAAATTTCATGATGCAGCGCAAAACGAATTTGTTTCAACTGCCACTCTAAATCGTTTATCATATCCGTGTCTCTTTCTCCTCTATTCCAAGATAATAAAAAACGAACGGCCCTGTTCTGGACTTTTTCGATATTCTCTGTCTATTGTATCTGCTGATGATTCAGTACCGTACGGAAGTGCTCTAGCAGAGGACGAACAAGCACATTGTAGGCATTCTGTTTAGTAGATCTGCTGCATCCTCTAAATATTCTGCCAAATAAACGCAGCCCCGTTTGCCTTCTCGACATCACTCTCTACAGGAATTTTTCAATTTAAGTTGATCGTAATTGTATTTCATGGTATTTATTTGAACTGAAAGCTTTTTAATTTGATTGGTTCTGTAGTGTATCACAAATTTAAACGTTTTCTGTTCGTAGTTATGTGGATTACCTCACACTTGTCCTTAATCAAATATAGCTGCCACTTTTCTCACCATACAGATGTATTACCTAAGTCATCTTTTAGTGTTGTTTATAGTTTAGAGAAGGCCGTTATCCATCAATTGAAGACGATTTTGATGATGATGATGAGGAGGAGGAGGAGATGGACACTAAGCACTACTTTAAAATGTCACTGTAACGAAATTAATATAGATTTCAGATTGAGTTATGGCTGACGTCATTATGAACCATTTAACAACACTTCCAGAATTTTAGTTGATATCAACGCCATATCTGATCCAGGCCAACAAATTTTCTCCTTATAAAGGTTTTCAGACGTCGCGTCTTGCAGCTCTCAGATACTGAAGGAAACGCATTTTTAACATTATTAATATTAATATACAACAGTAAAGTGTCACTACAATAATGACATCCTTCAAACGCTGATCTGAGCTGCATCTGTGATAACATACGAGGGTTGTCCAGAAAGTAACCACAGTGAAAACCAGAAACGTTTTATTTGCAACAGTTAGGTACACCTTCCACCTACTTCTCTCCACAGTCGCCGCCCCAACTTCGAGTGTTGTCCTAGTGTTGTATCAACTTTCCAATATCCTCGTCATAGAAAGCAGCCACCTATGCTTTCGGCCAGTTATCTGCACTGGTCTGAAGCTCGTTGTCTGTGGAAAAATTTTGTCTTCATAGCCAGCGGTTCTCCTGAGCAGAGATGAGACTCAGGGGGAGCCAATTACGGAGTGTATTGTGGGTGCTCAAACACTTCTCATCGGAAGCGTCATTATTGCTCCTGAAGTGCGCGGCCGAGACTAGGCACGAATAAGGAATAGCTCGACAGTTGTGTTGGGAGCTGCATGACACAGAAAAATGTTCAAATGTGTGTGAAATCTTATCGGACTCAACTACTAAGGTCATCAGTCCCTAAGCTTGCACACTACTTAACCTAAATTATCCTAAGGACAAACACACACATCCATGCCCGAGGGAGGACTCGAACCTCCGCCGGGACCAGCCGCACAGTCCATGACTGCAGCGCCTTAGACCGTGCATGACACAGAATCTGTAACCAGGCCCTCATAGTTGGTGGGAGACGCTATTCCCTACGCATCTTTACGTGCTCACTTTTCACTCAAAACTGAATACAGCGACGCGACACGATCGACGGGCATACTAGAGACGCTGCCCAACACATCTGTGCAAAGCTTTACCGGATTTTCCCAGTGGTTTCCATTTCGCGACCGATCGGACCTTACTTTCTGGACAACTCTCGTAAATAGCACTGTCCACACCAGACTTATTCCAAATACAAAATACGTGGCTCGTGAAAGTGGTCAAAGCTCAGGACTAATCAGCCAATAAATAATTAGCAACTTTTATGTTTAATATTTAAAAGATTTTTTCTTCGAAGTTTATCCGTAGCCTCGTACTGAGGAAGGTGTTCAGTTGCGCCACGGTCCAATGCATCCAGAAGTGATAAGTATGTTCCTAGAGAAACAGGAGTGTGTTCCCAAGAATAACACGACAAACTTCCGGCAGGTTTTTGCTAATGCTTGTTCCAATTATTTATTGTGTGCTGGGAAATATGGCATCAGGTAACAATATCAAGATTTGAGACATTGCGCAATTTCACCAAAGATTTTTATTTGGAACGACTGGTTCTTATGATGCTTAGACATTTCGTGAATAGATTACTGAGAAAAAGGGAGCCTGGAACACTGTTCAATGAGCAGAGTGAATTCAGTCGTAACCCTTACTCTTACATTTATGTATGTTCATACAGGGATGACAAGCTAAACGTTTACATGTGACACCCAGACTTTGCAGGTTGGTTGTGGGCTGTGGGATTGCAGTGTTTTCCACAGACTTCACGGAAATTAAGAGGATGGCGTGGCCCACGTTTGATTAAAACACGCTTCCCCCGCATCCCAAGACGACGCTCGTGGTACGGCACGAATGAAGAAAATAGATTTACATAGTTAATATAAAGGTTATTACGAAAGTAGCCGTACACACTTAGTGGTTGTAATGTATGCATCCAAATAAGAGTAAAAAGATAGATAAAGTTTTGTTTGAAACTGCTTTATTTAAGAGTTATGATGTATAACACCATTTGCGGCAGGCATCGTGGGCTAGCACCGGATTATGGCGAGTCGTGCTCGCCCACATATAGACTGCCATTTTTTACACCCCTTTGCACTTCTCGTATGATTCTGGTACGAATTGCCTTCATTTACTTGACCTCGGTATGAACTGTACGGCGCTGTTGTTTTGTAGCGGCATAAGACGAACTACGTATATTACTCTGTCGGCAGTTCATAGACTGCAGTCCCTGTGTACAGTATGGTGGCGTACTCAAATGGTGAATACGCTGATATGTACTTCCGTTATGACGCAAAAGAAGGCAATGCACGAGCAGCAATATGACGGTATATGGAAATTTTTCCAAACATAAGAGTACCAAACCATCACACATTTACAGCTGTGGACATTCGTTTAAGGGACTATAGCATACGTAGCGCGCCACGGTTAGGTCGGGCTCAAATGGATGGAGTGGGTGTTACGAATATCCTGGAAATGGCAGATGAACATTCAACTGTAAGTATCGGCCATATAAGTGCCACTGTAGCGGTTATCGCTTCGGAGAAATCAGGCAACGGAGCTGACACCTGTAGATTATTCTGGACGTCTGAATTTCTGTCAGTGGATCCTCGAGCACCATGCTGCTGATCCACTGTACGATCGTCTGGTAGTGTTTATGTATGAGAGCCTATTTACCCGTGCGGGTACGGTGGACGGTCATAACATGGACGTGTGCGCCCATTATATTCCTCGCGTAACTACAGTACAAGAATATCAACATCGTTTTCCAGCGAGCGTTCGGAGTGGTATACTGAATAATCAGTTACTCGGACTGAACAGTGATTTATTTTCAAAGAATATTCTTAAGAATTTATTTTATTTACTAGCGATTGATCTAGAACATTAACACATTTAATCACACTATGTAAGCATGGAAGTAGTTGCCAGGGAGTAACTGATGAAATCATAACCAAATTCCTTTTAACAAATTGGAATTTTATTCACTTTAATAATGCCTAAAAGCATTTTTAAAGGAAACAGATTTAAAATTATAATCAGAAAGCACCCTCTAAATATCAAAATTGCAATTTATTCAGAGGCAGAAAGAAACAAGTTTTGACGTTATGAGTTTTCAGGCAGAGAACCTTGCCGCCCCTTTTGACACGGCCGTATCACGACCGCTCACAACAGCCTCTGAAAGACTACACTGGTGCAAATCTGCAACACACCAGATAACTTTAAACTAATAGTTTTAACAATTTACACAAGCACACAAACTATTCACCCCCCCCCCCCCCGTAGGAGGGATGAAAATGGTACAAAACACTAACTATTAAAATATTGACCTTGCCACCGAAGGTGTAACTTGATTTTAACTTCTAAGAAAAGTCTTACGGTGAAAGAGTGGCAACTTTATATAGTAAAATGATCATTTAAATAAAAGCCCATGAAATGCAATCTTATATAAAATTCTACAAGGTTGGCCAAACAATACTTAAGATGCTCTACAGTACACAGATACCGCCTCTAAAGATTATAGGCAATAATATCAAAGTTTCCAAAGATCAAACCATATTTCAGGTATTAGCCCGTTACACTCCAAGCAGTAAATTCGTTAACACACCAAATCCGACAAACATGACAGAGGCAGCTACTAATGTACGGTAGATTGATAGGGAGATTACCGAACAACCCGAACCGCAGGTTGTTCTAAGCTTCCCCTACTCCACAAGGAAAAAAAGGACCACCCAATTTATAAACAACCACCTTCCTGCGGGTGGGCAAACGGAGAAGAATGGTGGGACGACCCCAAAGCAAAATGGCTGGTGACCTCACGAAGAAAACAAGTAGAATTTAACAAGAGTAAATCAAACAAGATATCACCAATCACTTAACTTCTAATAAACTGCGATTTCTCTAGAAGACCTGGCGCAGCACCTACAAATCGCTGTCCCGAACCGTCCGCTGCCAGCCCCTTCAATAGACGCAGGAAGGCTCGCCGATCTCCCGTCTCACGGCGTCGCAGCTCGCACCGGCCAGACCGATGTCGTGGGTTGACTCCTGTTGCTCTCGTGTCGACCGCGAAGTCAATACCGCTCGCTATACGCCCACTGGACTCACGTGGCGACCTCACATGCGCCGACGCTCAAGACGGACAAGTTATCTTGTGTGTCAGTGCGCGACCGACCAACCGATCGATCCACCCGCCAATGACCATTGCTGAGCAAACTCGAGCAGACGGGCGGCCTCACGCGCAGACCCAGTCGCAGGAACTAAGCCCCGACCGGCCGACCACTCGCTGAGTTCTCTCACTGGGGGAGTGGAAAGACTCTCATTTTGCCGGCCTTAAAGGTTGATCCGTACGACAGACAAATTGGCACTCCGAAAGGCAGACGGACACTAACTGCCTAACAAATGCGGACGAGAGACAGACTAGCAAGCTGGGGACGAGAGACTGACCCAGACTGACCCCCTTGGCGATCTCATAGCGCCCCTTTAAGTGCACGTGAAAAGGTAACCTTTCCCCTTTCCCACCAGAGGGAGACACCAAAGCTGCGATTGCCACAGCGGCGCCACCGCCCGAAACGGAGGGCGACTGCTTCACACTACACGCTGCGGCGCGCTCTGCAAAACAGCAATTTTTACCACGGCTCACGGACCACATGTTATTGCATTGCATCTGATTGAAAGAGTGTATCGACAGTTTTTGTAACATGAATTGGGTGGTCTGCTTCATGATGTCCCACTCGCCACATGAACCAACTTATGGTTTACACACGACAGTCTCTTTACGAATTTCAGTCGGGGGGCAAGAGAGTTGCTTTTTCCGAAATGTGGATAGGTCGTGAAGGACCAGCTGCTTGCTGGATCTTAACACCTGGACTTCTACTTTTGGGGTCTTCTCAAGGAGCTCACGTATGGTGTTTCAGCTCAGAACGTAGCACAACCGCACTAGCGAATCGAAAATGGCTGTCCAAATGTACAGCCTGCAACATTCCGAGAGCGGTGGGGCGCCGAGCTCATCACTGTTTTCGTCTACACAGACATCATTTTGAACATGTTGTGGGGTAAATTTATAGGACAAGTTGTTTTTAAATTTGGGTCCCGTTGTGTCGTTTTTTTCTGAGAAGAGTTAATTGTGTTATTTATGTTGCACTTGTGATCCATACGGTGGTGCATAACTCTGAAATAAAGCTATTTCAGACAACACTTTATGTAACATTTTACTGTTTTTTATGCATACATTACACCCACAAAGGGTGCAAAGTTACTTTAGGATCATCCTGTATATATAAAAGGAAAGTTGGTGTAACTTTATATGTCTACATTAATTTTTTGACGAGAGACGTTGCTTTAACTAGGCTTTCCTTAATTGAATAAGAACAAGTCAGGATGCGTAATTGTTACTATATCACTATTCTTTATATTTATTAGGTCTATAATTGTAAAACGTAAATGAACACTCAGTTAAATTTTTAACGCAAGTTTAATTAATTTCTAGACAAATACTTATTTAAAAACATGTATTATTCAGTATGATAGAAACTATGAAGCACGCCACCAGTTTGCCTATGTACAATTAAATGAGGACGTCAGTATCATCCATCTGAGCGCTTAAAGTTGTGGCATGCACGTGCTGTACAGAAAAACTTTCGACAGGGTACATTTTATTTCGAGCAGTTGGAGGAAATGATATGTTCACACATCGTACGTGATTATGTAAGGACCCACTTCAAATGTCAAATGTAGATTTTCTTTTGTTTCTGGTAATGCTGTTGTTAGTTGCAATTTTCCTCATATATTTGCTGTAACAGATGTGAAGATGGGCAACCCTGAAACTGGTAATTAAAATAAGACGAATATGCCAACTGTGGTGTCACCGCCAGACACCACACTTGCTAGGTGGTAGTTTTAAATCGGCCGCGGTCCATTAGTACATGTCGGACCCGCGTGTCGCCACTGTCAGGGATCGCAGACCGAGCGCCACCACAAGGCAGGTCTCGAGAGATACGGACTAGCACTCGCCCCAGTTGTACGGACGACGTAGCTAGCGACTACACTGACGAAGCCTCGCTCATTTGCAGAGCAGATAGTTAGAATAGCCTTCAGCTAAGTCAATGGCTACGACCTAGCAAGGCGCCATTAGTAACATTGCATGTATCTAAAGAGTCTCACTTGTATCGCCACAATCTCCAAATGTACCAAAAGGATGGATTAAAGTTAAGTATTCCAGAAGCTACGTACTTTTCTTTATAGCATTCATTACGTATCCTGTTTCAGACCTCACGCCATCCTGCTTTAGCTTAGCGCGTGCCTTTCGGCTTCCTCTCATTGTGTCTAGGCTGTCTTGTCTAGACACAACACCAACAACTACTGAAAGTAATTGAATAAACGTCACTGAGGATTTCTAATTACACTCATGCTCATAAATTAAGGATAATTGCAGAGTGTGGGGCCCCACAACGTGGCACTACACAAAAGTGGCCCTAATAGCATAGGCACACACGACACAGATCTGTAGGTCCACGGTATTGGTGATAAGTTGAGAAAACCGTCCCGAAACACATGTGCTAAAAAAGGCCACTGTTTCCTCCGCATGTACCCTGACATCAACATGGGATATGATCACCATGCACACGTACACAGGCCGGACAACGGGTTGGCATACTCTGGGTCAGGTGGTCGAGCAGCTGTTCGGGTATAGCCTCCCATTCTTGCACCAGTGCCTGTCGGAGCTCCTGAAGTGTCCTAGGGGTTTGAAGACGTGCAGCGATACATCGACCGAGAACATTCCAGACGTGCTGGATGAAGTTTAGGTCTGGAGAACAGGCAGGCCACTCCATTCGCCGGATATCTTCGGTTTCAAGGTACTCCTCCACGATGGCAGCTCGGTGGGGCCGTGCATTACCATCCATCAGGACGAAGATGGGATTCACTACACCCCTGCAAAGGCGGACATACTGGTGCAAAATGACATCCCGATACACTTGACAGGTTACAGTTCCTCTGTCAAAGATATGCAGGGGCGTACGTGCACCAATCATAATCCCACTCCACACCATCAAACCACGACCTCATAAGGTCCCTTTCATGGACTTTAAGGGGTTGGTATTTGGTTCCTGGTTCAGGCCAGATGAAAACCCGGCGAAAATCACTGTTCAGACTATACCTGGGCTCGGCCGTGAACACAACCTGGGACCACTGTTTCAATAACCATCTACTGTGTTCTTGACACCAGCCTTACGGGCTATCCTGTGACCAGGGGTCAGTGGAATGCACCTTGCAGGTGCCCGGGCGAAAAATAAACCATGTCTGTTCAGTCGTCTGTAGACTGTGTGTCTGGAGACAGTGTCCCAGTGGCTGCGGTAAGGTCCCGAGCAAGGCTGCCTGGAGTACTCCGTGGCCGTCTGTGGGCACTGATGGTGAGATATCGGTATTCTTGTGGTGTTTTACACTGTGGACGTCCCGTACTGTAGCGCCTGGACACGTTTCCTGTCTGTTGGAATCATTCCCATATTCCTGAGATCACAGTTTGTGACAAACGCAGGCCCCGTGCTACGACCTGCTGCGTTTGACCGGCCTGCAGTCGCCCTAGTATTCTACCCCTCATAACGTCATTAACATGTGTCCTTTGAGTCATTTTCAACAAACAGTCTGAACAATTATTCTCTGCACCGTACTCTGATATGCACCAACACACCTCTGCTTATGTGGACTGCTGCCAGCTCCACCGTTCAACGACCGCAGGTCAAATGCAGCGCATGGTCATATCCCGAGGTGATTTAAACGCGCAAACCGCCCACCAGGGCGTTGTTTCACCATGTATCAGCATTATCCTTAATTTATTAGCATGAGTGTACAAGTAAGCTTTAAAATTGTTCTCGTTCGTACTCGTCTATACCAACTAAGGCAAATCTCTTACTAAAGTGAAATTTTTATCAGCTTCATATGTACATAGCAGTGAACCCAGAACGACATGCCTTCAGGTTACTGTTTTACATCCGCTCCGAAACGCTTTGTAAGGTGCAAAAAATTAAATTTTTTTTTAAATGTTGAGATCTTAATGTAAGATTTTGTTAAATCTTTGGATTTCATTGTCAGTCACAAGTTTCTTAGGATAATGTTGTATTATTTTGCTTTATCTTAGTTGCTTAGGGTACTCTTTACTAAGGGCTACTAATTTCTGCAAATCCGTTTCGAAGTTCCCTGATACTGTCTGTTTCACTCAGCCAAGTTAATTGAATAGTTTTCAAGGGTACCGGTCAGCGAGCGCCCCGTGGTCAGATGACGGAAATTCGCTGGGTGTTCGAGGTGACAGAGGCGTCTACCTTACAGGGGATTCCTAAGCAGTCTCGACGCGGTTCCTCCCACTAGAGTCTGGAATCTCACTCTCGCCCTTTGAGTTACGTTTGTAGGTATGCAGACAGTGGTCCAGAGCTTCATCACTCCGTTGCTTAGTGGAGTCATTACCTGTACAACTAGGCGTACCTCTTCTGCTGATTACGGAGGGAATTTGAACTTGATGCAACATGAATTACGGTGTATACAGAACATCCACGAATGAAAATTAGGAGTATGCGTTGATTTAATAAGATCTTCACAAGTATATTAAACAAAAGGATACAGAAGTGTGCAGAGGGCATACTAGGGGAATATCAGTGTGGCTTTCGACCAGGCAGAGGAACGACTGATCAAATATTTGTGATAAGACAAATGATGGAAAAGTTCTATGAATATGATATAGATCTGCATTTCCTATTCATCGATTTCAAACAAGCCTTTGACAGCATAAATTGGCAAGAACTATACTGAGTACTGAAAGAAGTTGGTTGTTGTTGTTATGGTCTTCAGTCCTGGGACTGGTTTGATGCAGCTCTCCATGCTACTCTATCCTGTGCAAGCTTTTTCATCTCCCAGTACCTACTGCAACCTACATCCTTCTGAATCTGCTTAGTGTATTCATCTCTTGGTCTCCCTCTACGATTTTTACCCTCCACGCTGCCCTCCAATACTAAATTGGTGATCCCTTGATGCCTCAGAACATGTCCTACCAACCGATCCCTTCTTCTGGTCAAGTTGTGCCACAAACTTCTCTCCTCCCCAATCCTATTCATTACCTCCTCATTAGTTATGTGATCTACCCATCTAATCTTCAGCATTCTTCTGTAGCACCACATTTCGAAAGCTTCTATTCTCTTCTTGTCCAAACTATTTATCGTCCATGTTTCACTTCCATACATGGCTACACTCCATACGAATACTTTCAGAAATGACTTCCTGACACTTAAATCAATACTGGATGTTAACAAATTTCTCTTCTTCAGAAACGCTTTCCTTGCCACTGCCAGCCTACATTTTATATCCTCTCTACTTCGACCATCATCAGTTATTTTGCTCCCCAAATAGCAAAACTCCTTTACTACGTTAAGTGCCTCATTTCCTAATCTAATTCCCTCAGCATCACCCGACTTAATTAGACTACATTCCATTATCCTTGTTTTGCTTTTGTTGATGTTCATCTTATATCCTCCTTTCAAGACACTGTCCATTCCATTCAACTGCTCTTCCAAGTCCTTTGCTGTCTCTGACAGAATTACAATGTCATCGGCGAACCTCAAAGTTTTTATTTCTTCTCCATGAATTTTAATGCCTACCCCGAATTTTTCTTTTGTTTCCTTTACTGCTTGCTCAATATACAGATTGAACAACATCGGGGAGAGGCTACAACCCTGTCTTACTCCCTTCCCAACCACTGCTTCCCTTTCATGTCCCTCGACTCTTATAACTGCCATCTGGTTTCTGTACAAATTGTAAATAGCCTTTCGCTCCTTGTATTTTACCCCTGCCATCTTTAGAATTTGAAAGAGAGTATTCCAGTCAACATTGTCAAAAGCTTTCTCTAAGTCTACAAATGCTAGAAACGTAGGTTTGCCTTTCCTTAATCTTTCTTCTAAGATAAGTCGTAAGGTCAGTATTGCCTCACGTGTTCCAGTGTTTCTACGGAATCCAAACTGATCTTCCCCGAGGTTGGCTTCTACTAGTTTTTCCATTCGTCTGTAAAGAATTCGTGTTAGTATTTTGCAGCTGTGACTTATTAAGCTGATAGTTCGGTAATTTTCACATCTGTCAACACCTGCTTTCTTTGGGATTGGAATTATTATATTCTTCTTGAAGTCTGAGGGTATTTCGCCTGTTTCATACATCTTGCTCACCAGATGGTAGAGTTTTGTCAGGACTGGCTCTCCCACGGCCGTCAGTAGTTCCAATGGAATATTGTCTACTCCGGGGGCCTTGTTTCGACTCAGGTCTTTCAGTGCTCTGTCAAACTCTTCACGCAGTATCGTATCTCCCATTTCATCTTCATCTACATCCTCTTCCATTTCCATAATATTGTCCTCAAGTACATCGCCCTTGTATAGACCCTCTATATACTCCTTCCACCTTTCTGCTTTCCCTTCTTTGCTTAGAACTGGGTTTCCATCTGAGCTTTTGATATTCATACAAGTCGTTCTCTTATCTCCAAAGGTCTCTTTAATTTTCCTGTAGGCAGTATCTATCTTACCCCTAGTGAGATAGGTCTCTACATCCTTACATTTGTCCTCTAGCCATCCCTGCTTAGCCATTTTGCACTTCCTGTCGATCTCATTTTTGAGACGTTTGTATTCCTTTTTGCCTGTTTCACTTACTGCATTTTTATATTTTCTCCTTTCATCAAGTAAATTCAATATTTCTTCTGTTACCCAAGGATTTCTACTAGCCCTCGTCTTTTTACCTACTTGATCCTCTGCTGCCTTCACTACTTCATCCCTCAAAGCTACCCATTCTTCTTCTACTGTATTTATTTCCCCCATTCCCGTCAATTGCTCCCTTATGCTCTCCCTGAATCTCTGTACAACCTCTGGTTCTTTTAGTTTATCCAGGTCCCATCTCCTTAAATTCCCACCTTTTTGCAGTTTCTTCAGTTTTAATCTACAGGTCATAACCAATAGATTGTGGTCAGAGTCCACATCTGCCCCTGGAAATGTCTTACAATTTAAAACCTGGTTCCTAAATCTCTGTCTTACCATTATATAATCTATCTGATACCTTTTAGTGTCTCCAGGGTTCTTCCATGTATACAACCTTCTTTCATGATTCTTAAACCAAGTGCTAGTTATGATTATGTTGTGCTCTGTGCAAAATTCTACCAGGCGGCTTCCTCTTTCATTTCTGTCCCCCAATCCATATTCACCTACTATGTTTCCTTCTCTCCCTTTTCCTACACTCGAATTCCAGTCGCCCATGACTATTAAATTTTCGTCTCCCTTCACAATCTGAATAATTTCTTTTATTTCATCATACATTTCTTCAATTTCTTCGTCATCTGCAGAGCTAGTTGGCATATGAACTTGTACTACTGTAGTAGGTGTGGGCTTCGTATCTATCTTGGCCACAATAATGCGTTCACTATGCTGTTTGTAGTAGCTTACCCGCATTCCTATTTTCCTATTCATTATTAAACCTACTCCTGCATTACCCCTATTTGATTTTGTATTTATAACCCTGTAGTCACCTGACCAGAAGTCTTGTTCCTCCTGCCACCGAACTTCACTAATTCCCATTATATCTAACTTTAACCTATCCATTTCCCTTTTTAAATTTTCTAACCTACCTGCCCGATTAAGGGATCTGACATTCCACGCTCCGATCCGTAGAACGCCAGTTTTCTTTCTCCTGATAACGACATCCTCTTGAGTAGTCCCCGCCCGGAGATCCGAATGGGGGACTATTTTACCTCCGGAATTTTTTACCCAAGAGGACGCCATCATCATTTAATCATACAGTAAAGCTGCATGCCCTCGGGAAAAATTACGGCTGTAGTTTCCCCTTGCTTTCAGCCGTTCGCAGTACCAGCACAGCAAGGCCGTTTTGGTTATTGTTACAAGGCCAGATCAGTCAATCATCCAGACTGTTGCCCTTGCAACTACTGAAAAGGCTGCTGCCCCTCTTCAGGAACCACACGTTTGTCTGGCCTCTCAACAGATACCCCTCCGTTGTGGTTGCACCTACGGTACGGCTATTTGTATCGCTGAGGCACGCAAGCCTCCCCACCAACGGCAAGGTCCATGGTTCATGGGGGGAAGAAGTTGGTATATGTGCTAAATTAATAAGACTAATCAGAATGACAATGACAGAGACAACAGCAAAAGTAAAGGTCCTTAACAAAACAAGTGAAAGCTTTGGCTTTAATAAATGTGTGAAGCAAGGAGATAGTCTCTCCACTGCCCTATTCAATATAGCCCCGCATAGTCTGGTAAATAAAATCAACAAAAGAGGCACCATATTTATGAAAACTAGCCAGATATGTGCATACGCTGATGACATTTCCATAGTAGGAAGAAACACCAACACACTCCTAGAAGCATACCGGACGGTGGGAACAGAAGCCTTAAAAATTGGCCTCATAGTAAATGAAAACAAAACAAAATATATGGTAATGTCACAATCCGAGGCCAGAAGAACCCCTAAAAACCTAAACATCAATGGGAAATGCTTCAATGGAGTGTCCTCTTTTAACTACTTGGGAGCCCTAATAACAAATGACAACAATATTGGAAAGGCTATAAGGGAAAGAATACAAGCAGGAAACAGAGCTTACTTTGCAAATATGCAGCTTTTCAAAATCAGCCTTGTTACAAGAAAAATGAACTGCTAATATATAATTCCCTAGTGCGTCCAGTTATCACATACGGCTCAGAGGTATGGACGTTGACAGAACACGATTAAAATGCACTAAGAAGCATTGAGCGGAAAATACTACGCAAAATCTATCGGCCAATAAGGGAGGAAGAAGGCTGGAGAATACGCTACAATGCCGAATTACAAGAGTTAATACAAGGCAGAGACATAGTAAAATTTGTGAAATAACAGCGAATACGATGGCTAGGACACTTGAAGAGAATGGTAGAGGACAGAATTCCAAAGAAAATGATGAAAGGTATGATCCATTCAGTTAGGCGAAAAGGGAGACCTAGAAGAAGATGGATTGACGAGGTAATAATGGATATCACCAATATGGGAGTCCGGCGGTGGAAGAGAGCTGCAAATAACCGAGAAGTGTGGAGGAAGATTGTTGAAGAAGCCAAGGCTCACCAAGGGCTGTAGCGCTACTGAAGAAGAAGAAGGGAAGTTGATTTAATGTATTCACTTCGGTCAGTTATCCCTGTATTTCGTGGGTACTCAAATTTTGATAGGATATGTATCCATCCACTGAGTTGAAATATCATCTAGTACATGAACTGGAACGTGAAACTTCCTAGCAGACTAAAACCATCTGTCACACCCTTATTTGAAACTGAGACCTTTGCCTTTATTCGCCTAGTGCTATACCGACTGAGCTATCTAAGTGCGACTAACAACCGGTCCAACGTCTTCACATGCGCCAGTATCGCCTCTCCCACCTGCCAAACTTGATGGTTGGTATGCATACCTTGTGGGGCGAGCACTTCTGGTAGATATTATGCAGAAATGGATTAGCCACAACCTGTGGGACTGTTTGCAGAATGAAGCTTCACTATGCCTTGGAATGTGTGCTAATTTGAAATTTCTTGACAGATTAAAACTGTGTGCTAAAGCAGGACAACAAATTTTGGTTTTTGCCAGCAAGTGCTCATTATTTTAATAATATAAATACTACAACATGGCTTCAGAGTTTCTCGCAGGTTCATCACTGAGTATAATTTCCTCCATTCGAACTTGAGTTTTTTAAGACAATCGACAACTTCGCAGGCTAGAACATCAGAACAGCTCAGTGGTTCGTCAGGATACCGGGTTGTTGGCCGTTCTGCAGTGTGCCTTGCATTTATGTGGAACATTCTAAAACCTACAAGGACTTACGATGTCGTGTACTACTTCATACATACTACCTGTCAGTGGATTCATTCATGAAGAGCAAACAGGAAATCCGCACAAACTCGCAAAGAACGTCAGCATAAATCCATAGTAGGAAATTTCCTTGCACATAGAACAACAAACGCTAACTGAGAAAGATTCTTAAAACGCAGACAACACAACACAGTACTAAAAATCTAGTCTCTTCAAAAAACTTCCTGAAAAACGAACTACTTGTGTATCAACGAATCCGATTCGTGCTGAAATACAGCTCTATCAAGTTGCTGTAAGTAGACACACTGCAATGCACGTACGAGTGTAAAAGTTGCTAGGAGTGCCGGTTTGGATTCAGACCATTACCTGTCTGTCAGTAAATTCTATTAGGTCTACAACTTTGCTTCCGCAGTTTTGCAATAGATGGCAGTAGCGGCAATTTGGGTTCAGGTGGTTGATCATAGGTGTCATACTGTAAGGTTAGGCATCTGTAAACATAATGCCATAAAAATTTTAGTCGATTTGCGATTGCATCATAAGGTTATTTTCGATTAAGTACGTCAACTTACTTACCCATTTCTCGCCATTTGCAGGAAGTTTTAATTTTCTGCTTTATCATGAAGAAATCTGCGGCTGTGCCTCTTAAAACGCTGGGTAAGACCAATGGTGAGGGAACTGTTAGTGGAAAAACGTGCAGATAATGTTTTCAACGCCTTAAGAATGGTGATTTTGATGTCAAAGACTGGCATGGCGGTGGTAGACAGAACGTTATCGTAGCTACTGAAACAGACGAAGGCAGTCACAGGATATCATTATCGAAAGCAATTGATGCGTTCGAGCCCAGCACTGAAACACAAACGGCAGCAATACAGCGATAGACACGTAAAGGTAATTTTGCAGCAGGTGAGTGCTTGACCCTATGTCGCAAAATCCGTAAAAATATACATGGAAACGTTGAAATGAGAAGCCCTATCCCTCCCACCGAATTCTCCATACGTTACTCTCTCTGACTCACCTATTTCGATCAGTGACATACAGTCTGGCTGACCAGCACTTCCGATCATATGAACAAGTGCAAAATTAAATCGATTCATGGATCCCCACAAAAGACGCCCGGTTCTTCCGTCACGGGATTCGTATGCTATCCGAAAGATGGGAGAATGTAGTGGCCAGCGATGGGCAATATTATGAATCATAATTTTTTGTAAGTTTTTAACAATAAATCCCCGAATATCGAGAAAAAACGGCGGAAGCAAAGTTGTAGACCTAGTAGATTAGACAGATATTTAAAGAAAAGGACCAATAACAACCCAAAAACTTCGAAATACAGAAGATATCTCCAGATTATAATCTCAAAATGCTTTCTGAGATAAGAATACTTAAAAGTAGGAAACAACTTTAAAAAGGCATTATTCAGACTTCAAAAGAAATTATTCTTCTTAAAATGAAATGGGAATTTTCTTGATGGAATAACGATTGTAATAAGTTAGTTATAAACAGAGAACGAGCTTAGAACGCCTGGAACGCGGATAAAAATGAGAACAGGGAACATTTTACAGGCGTGAGGAAACGTATATCTAAAGCTCACAAAAAGATCGGAGTACGACATATAAAAGGTCAACTGACGTCAGCTTAGTCGCGTGTTAGGCATAAAAATAGGAGGGAGTTTTATAAAACATGCAAAAAGAATTTAAAGTAGTTCACATTACAAAAGTTTTTTATAGATCTAGAAACACAGAAGACTGCATATAATAACTCTCAGAGCTGTATAATACTTGCGGACTACTTCAAAGAACTACGCAACTGCGATGCACCAGAAGAAGGACTTCATTTTGATAATGTAATCAAACAGGACCAGACTCGAAGCCACCAAACATAGAGGAAATCACAGAAATCATAAAACAAAAATGGCGGGGCATTATGAAAAGCCAACGAAGGTGGTGAAGAATGGAAACACTCAAGAGACAACTTCATTCTATGCCCAACAGAAACCATTAACGCAAAGTGGACAACAAACAAAAAATGGTTCAAATGGCTCTGAGCACTATGGGACTCAACTGCTGAGGTCATTAGTCCCCTAGAACTTAGAACTAGTTAAACCTAACTAACCTAAGGACATCACAAATATCCATGCCCGAGGACCGCGGTCTTGCGGTTCCAGACTGCAGCGCCTTTAATCGCACGGCCACTTCGGCCGGCTGGACAACAAACAGCTTACCATCAGAAAAAAAGTCGGAATTAATACATCCACTGCATTAGAAAGGAAAGAAACTGATCCTAAAAATTATAGAAGAATCTCCGTTATGCCAGTGGCACATTCGCATAAGATCTTGTCAATGGCACTTTTAAAGAGAACTGAAGGAATACTCGACCCACAGCTAGGAAAATATCAAGCAGGATTGTGAAAGAGAAGATCTTCTGCAAAGCATACACTAAACTAAAAGGCATAATAGAAATGAGGAAAACCAGAAACTTGAAATATGTGATAACTCCCGTGAAGTTTAAATGCATGTGACTAAGTTGACAGAAATGTAAGATTTGATATTGTAAAGGAATTTGGGCTCTGTAACGATCTACAGGAATCAATACAGGGACCTTAACAAAAACAACATTGAAAGCAAAGTTTTTGTTGTAATTGTCAAAAGCTTGTGAAATACAGTCATGAGTAAGACAAGGAGATGATTGGTCGCCTCTACTTTTCCACTGCACATCAGAGAAGCTAGTGAAAAAATGGAGGAAATCCATGTATACTAAGGGTGGTAAACTAAGAACAGGTATAAAATCATCATAGATTCTCTGGCTTTTGCAGACGACATAATGTTAAATACTTAGACGATAGCGCCAAAGAACAAATCAAAGAACTATAAAAACATGCAGACGAAATAGGACTATAAATATTATTTGAAAAAAGCGCAGTTCATTACAAATATCAATGATGCCACCCAAAATCCTAAAATTCATAACAACGAACTGTTCTAAATACTTCGGAGAATGGATAACGAGTAACATAAAACAGTAAAAATGGAAAGGACACTCCATATGAGCAAAAATACATCTAACAAAAAGCGTTTGTCGTGCAACACCAAACTATGATACTATCGAACAGTGGTCAGGCCTGCAGGCACTGTGTGCAACAGAAACTCTTAAGTAAACAAGATCTGAAGGTCTTGAGAAGCTGGAAAAAGTTGAGAGAAGAACTGTAAGGAAATTAGTGGGACTTAAAAGAAATAGTAATGTTAAATATAAATAACGACAAGAGAGCTCTATTTGAAAATGGGAAAGTTCTAACTGATATAATGAGGAAAAGAAGACTACAGTTTTATGGACGAGGATTTTTTTTCGTGGAAAGTAACAGAGTAATGGAAGTGTTCTTCAATTTACTAAACAACTACAGATTCAAACCCACATCATTCACTGAAACTGACGAAGATATGAAGAACGCTGGAAATAGAATGGATGCAACAGACAATAGAATACTTTTAGAAAAGCAAAACGAAAGGCAGGATTTCAGCAAGGACAGATGTCTGCAAAGGGAAGGAAGTGACTCCAGGAGAAAGGAACGACACTCTCGAAGGATGAAGGAAGTCTGGGAACAATGAAAATTAAACACAAAGAAGTAAATCTAAAGTTGATTTACTGTGCCATCAAAAAGGTTATTTGAATAAATATGCAAATAAAGCTGGCACTACAGTGAAGCTTACAACCTCAACATTCACCGGAGGTTACTTGTGTTGAAATGTGTGTGAATTTCTGTGGGACCAAACTGCTGAGGTCATCGGTCCATAGACTTACACACTACTTGAAATAAGTTATGCTAAGGACAACCCACACATACACACACACACACACACACACACACGCACACACACACACACACACACACACACACACACACACACACACACACCTGCCCGAGGGAGGACTCTAACCTCTGCCGGGACCAGCCGCACAGTCAATGACTGCAGTGCCTCAGACCGCTCTTTTAATCCTGCGCTCCAATTTCCTGTTTGTGTTGTGTGATTCTGAATGGATTCCATCCGATTTTTGTTGTCAGTCACCATGTGTTTTTGTTCGTTCATCTGTTTCATAATAGCGTCGAACATACTGGCAGTACTAGTGATGTGCAACTGCTCCGCTCCCTCCAGGTCGTTAGAAATGACGACAGACACCAAAATGGCTTCGGAACTACATGTAGGCATATTACAGGTGCACGGCCAATTTTCTAAATTTACGTCACCAGAATAGTCAATAATATGTCGCTCGTTAGTATTCGAGTCAACCGTAACGCCACTTTCATTACTTAATGGCATGTCAGAGTTGGATAGCGTCTGTGTTTGCCGTCTCTGGGTCTCCATATTTGCTAATTGTTTTGTGGTCAATACCATGCCATACGTAATGTATGACACAATAAAAATTTAAACTCGTTTGAGTAATCAGAATAAATGTAAACATTAATCTCGCTGTGCGACAATGTCTGAACAAGAAAATAACTGTCGTAAGTAATGGTAGAATTTTGAACACTAACGGTCTCGTACCCAGTTTGTGGTACCCAATAAACATGTAACAAAAGGAAGACAGTGTAGTACATATAGGGCGGGAAGGAGCGCCTGGCCCCGGTACGAATCCGCCCGGCGGATTTGTCCTCCACGTATGCGTACACCACCATTACTCTACCATGCAAACATAGGGGTTACACTCGTCTGGAGGGTCCACCCGGGGCCGAACCGCACAATAACCCTGGATTCGGTGTGGGTGGCGGAGCTGTGAAGTGGACCACTGCGGCTGCGGCGGGGACGGAGCCTCTCTGTCGTTTCTAGGTCCCCGGTTAACATACAATACAATACAACAGTACATATAACAATGCGTCCAGACCAAAGTCGCCAATTTAATTTTTTTTGGCTCAGTCGTTTCTGGATCGAGACAATATAATGAATTATAGTAATGGATATTAAATATTATACAAATTATCGGCGCTTCAACATGGCTTTTTTGTTAAAGGTTCGTTCATGTAATATTTAGCCGTGTTTCTTCTCTCTCTGTTTATGATCGGACTTCGTAATAAGACAGCACCCGAAGACGACGGTGCCGCGCGGAGTGGCCACGCGGTTTGAGGCGCCATGTCACGGACTGAATGGCCCCTCCCACCGGAGGTTCAAATCCTTCTTCCAGCGTGGGTGTGTGTTGTTCTTTGGATAAGTTAATTTAAGTTAGTTTGAGTAGTGTAAGTCTAGGGACCCATGACCTCAGCAGTATGGTCCCTTAGGAATTCACACACATTTAGACATTTGAAGACGACGCTGGATCGAGCGGAACGACTTTTTGCTTAGATGTACGGAACCTTTTGTCACGTCAAGTCACCCAACAATCTTTCAATGACTAAAGACACAAAACAAAACATACAAAGGTTAGTAATAACAGTGCCGGCCGGAATGGCCAAGCGGTTCTAGGCGTTACAGTCTGGAACCGCGCAACCGCTACGGTCGCAGGTTCGATTCCTGCCTCGGGCATGGGTGTTTGTGATGTCCTTAGGTTAGTTAGGTTTAAGTAGTTCTAAGTTCTAGGGGACTGATGACCTCAGAAGTTAAGTCCCATAGTGCTCAGAGCCATTTGAACCATTTTAGTAATAACAGTATATTCTGAAATAAAAACACAATTTAAATTACAACACTTACATTATGCAATTACGAGTGCCGTTTTGTTGCAACTCGCGAATGTATTAATAAAGAATATAGAATTAATGGCGGTGTGCAAAAATACGTCCGATCTGGACAAGACCTAGAAAACAAAAGGTCCCTCTTCTTCCAGTCATCTGACGATCAAAAATCTTCAAATGTTTCCAGCGGCTGCATACAATATTTATACAGCCGTGGACTACATCTATGGCTCAAATTATTTCTTTATTTCATTACTTATAATTAAGATTTTTGATAATAAGATTGGTTCAAATGGCTCTAAGCACTATGGGACTTAACAACTGAGGTAATCAGTCCCCTAGACTTAGAACGACTTAAACCTAATTAACCTAAGGACATCACACACATCCACGCCGGAGGCAGGATTCGAACCTGCGACCGTAGCAGCCGCGTTGTTCTGGACTGAAGCGCCCAGAACCGCTCGGCCACCGCAGCTCAGCATGAAAATATGCTTTTAAAACAGGACTCAAACCTGTTCACAAAATCTAGGTTACGGTTTCTGTCACAATACAAAAGAAAATTGAAATGCCGTACACTCCACAACCATGATTCAGAAATATAAGCTCGTCCCAAGTGACTCGAACCAACTGCAATGTTTTCCTTAAGCCAAAAGCATGTGGTGATCTCATGAGTAACAGTCGAAACTTGGTTGGATGTCGACAGCAGGCCAATCGAAAGCAGGAGACCCAACGAAACAACCTCTAACCACCGACCAACAAACAACAAGCCGACTACCGAAATTTATCTGTCATGAATCGAACTGTTGTGGCAAAGCATCCGATTGAAGACACACAAAGAACACAGCATGAGACTATCACTTTATCAGCCAGTCCAAAAAAACTTAGCAACGTTTTTCTCTCATTCTAGATTGCGTTCGTTCAGCGATGCTGGTTACGTGGTGTGTTATTGATGTGTGTAAGTGTGTCTCTTTGGAGTTCACAGAGTAACATTTCGTTAACGTGTTAATGAAACGTAGCAAAAGCAGGCCTGTTTCACTTTCACCAGGGGCGGGACTTACACGCGCAGATTCGGGATATGAACACTACAGGGAGGACACTCTCCTCGCCCATTCCCTTATACTTCCAGGCAAAAATTGCAGACACGGAGGAGAATGGAGCCCTTTCCGTAACCACGATTTCCATTTGAAAGGAAGAGTTTGGTTTAACTTTCGTTTATTGTGCATTAAACATTGTGGCGCTCGACTCAACTGTCTACTAATTTTGTCCTCACGGCTTGCCAGGATCGTGCCGTCCAGTGGCTAGAATGAATCCTCCCCCATTAAGCTTCACAATCTCATCTCATGTTATACGATGCACCTCCAAATGCATACTTTCATAACGTAATTCGCGACGGCTACAGCATTTACCGGCTGGATAACAGCTTGCGTAACGAGGCCATTTGCAATTCATAATTAAGGGCTTGGCAGAGGGTTTATAGAATCGCATTCAAGCTATTTCTCTACCGTTGCACACTCGAACTGCGTGCGGGAAGCACCAACACCTAAATATTTCTACACAACCTCAGATTTTCCTTACTTTATTATGAGGATCATTCCTCCCTATGTACCGTAGCAACAGTACAATATTTTTTAATTCAGAGGAGAAAGTTAGCAATTGAAATCTCTCAAAAATATCTCGCTGCAACGAAAAACGCGTTTGTTTTAAGGATTTCCATCCCAACCCGCTTATCATATCCGTTACACCTTCTCCCCTATTTCACGATAATTCAAATCAAACTACCCGTTTTTGACCTTTTTGAGGTAATCCGTCAGTTCTGTCTGATGTGGATGCCACGCTCTACAGCAGTACTCCAGAAGATGGTGGACAAGCGTAGTGTAAGCAGTCTCTGTAGTATACCTGTTGCATTTTTTTAGTGTTCTGCCACTAAATCACAGTCTTTGGTTCACTTTTGCCACAAAATTATGTATGTAATCGTCAGAGTTTATGTTATTAGTAATTGCAGTCCCTAAGTATTTCGTTGAATTTATAGACTTTAGATTTAGTATGTTTGATACAGCGTCCGAAATTTACTACCCATGTGGATAACTTATTATTTAGAGGCAATTGTCATTTTTCGCACCAAAGAAAAAAGTTATCTAAAACAATTTTGCAATCTCTTTTGCCCCTCTGATGACTTTACTAGAGGGTAAAAGGCAGCATCATCTGCAAACAATCTAAGAGAGCTGCTCAGATTGTCTCCTAATTCGTTTATGTATATCAGGAACTGCAGTGGGCTTGCAACACTTTCTTTGGGAACGCCGGATAAGGCTTCTGTTTCCCTCTATTACCATCCTTCCTGCCAAGAAATCACGAATTCAGTCGCACAACAAAGACGATAGTCCATAGGCAAGCATTTTCATAAGAAGACGCTTGTTGTTGTTGGTGTGGTCTTCAGTCCTGAGACTGGTTTGATGCAGCTCTCCATGCTACTCTAACCTGTGCAAGTTTCTTCATCTCCCAGTACCTACTGCAACATACATCCTTCTGAATCTGCTTAGTGTATTCATCTCTTGGTCTCCCTCTACGATTTTTACCCTCCACACTGCCCTCCAATACTAAAGAAGACGCTTATGAGGTACGTTATCAAAAACCTTCTTAAAATAAATATGGAATCGACATCTTCTGTCATTAGTACTCATAACTTCGTGGGAATAGAGAGAGTTGTGTTTCACAAGAATGTTGTTTTCTGAATCCGTGCTGCCTAGCAAAATGGCTTCTTCGAGTTAATCACAGTGTTCGAACACAGCATACGTTCCATAATCCTACAGCAAATCTACGTTAGCGATATAGCTATGTAAATCAGCGGTCTACTCCTATTTGCTTTTTGCTGGTGTGATTTGTGCAACATTCCACTCTTTAGGTACGAATCTTTCGTCGAGTGTGCCGTTGTATATGATTGTTAAGTGCGGAGCTATTGCATCAGCATACTTTGAAAGAAAACTAATTGGTATACAGTTTAGCTTTATTAAGTGGCAAGCTGCTTCGCTTAGCGGCGATATCCTATTTCTATGTCACTCATGTTGTTCTAGATTCGAAATCTGGAATGTTTACTTCGTCTTCTTTGGTGTCCGAATTTCGGAAAACCGTATTTAGTAACTCTGCTTTAGTGGCACTCTCATCCATGACATTGCCGTTTTTATCGCGCAGTAAAATCATTGGTTGTGTCTTTCCGCTGACGTGCTTTACGTACGACCATAATATCTTTCGAGTTTCTGCTACATTTTGAGACAGAGTTTCGTTGTGGAAACTGTGAAAATCACTTTTTTCGTTACTTCTGCAATAGTACTCTGACCTGTTTTGTGTGCCATAGGGTATCAGTACCATCTCGTATTAAGTTCATTTGGTATATATCTCTGAACTGCCGTCGACACTATTTCTTCGAATTTAAACCACATCTGATCTACGCTTACATAGTCATAGAGGAAGGATCTCGTGATAAAGTAGTTTGGGAAACGTGATGCGGAACTTGGGTTGATGTCGTGGACGCCAATTTCGCCTGATCAGAACCGGATGGAATATTCCTTAGACGCTATCGGGCGCCAGTTCTGCTCTCACAACACACCAAGCCAATAATTTATGGGAACTGAGTGACCATTCCGTAGACATGTGATGCCATTTAACTCCAAAAAACTATCCAGACCTTGTCGAATCCCTGCCACGCAGAATCGCTGCAGCATTGCGTTCCAAAGATCGACGAACACGTTATTAAGCTCATCAGTTTAATTACACAGAAACCACATCACTACCTGAACAGAAACTAATATCACGATTTCTACAGCAAAATTCGAGGGTGAGTCAAATGAAAACCTTAAATATTTTTTAAATATTATTTATTGTGCAGAATGGTACAAAGCTGTATCACTTTTCAACATAATCTCCCCCACGCTCAATGCAAGTCCTCCAGCGCTTACAAAGTGCATAAATTCCTTCAGATAAAAATTCTTTTGGTAGTCCGCGCACCCACTCATGCACCGCGTAGCGTACCTCTTCATCAGAACGGAACTTCTTTCCTTCCATTGCGTATTTGAGTGGTCGAAACATATGGAAATCACTTGGGGCAAGGTCTGATGAGTGTGGTGGATGAGGAAGACACTCAAAATGCAGGTCTGTGATCGTTGCAACTGTTGTACGGGAAGTGTGGGGCCTTGCATTGTCATGTTGCAAAAGTACACCTGCTGACAGCAATCCACGTCGCTTTGATTTTATTGCAGGCCGCAGATGATTTTTTAGGAGATCTGTGTATGACGCACTGGTGACAGTGGTCCCTCTAGGCATGCAATGCTCCAAAATCACGCCATTTTCGTCCTAAAAGAGAGTCAGCATAACCTTCCCTGCTGATGGTTCTGTTCGAAACTTCTTTGCTTTTGGTGATGAGGAATGGCGCCATTCCTTGCTCGCTCTCTTCGTTTCCGATTGGTGGAAGTGAACCCAGGTTTCGTCCCCAGTAACGATCCTTGCAAGAAAGCCATCACCTTCTCGTTCAAAGCGTCGAAGAAGTTCTTCACAAACATCAACACGTCGTTCACTCATTTCAGGAGTCAGCTGCCGTGGCATCCATCTTGCAGACACTTTGTGAAACTGGAGCACATCGTGCACAATGTGGTGTGCTGACCCATGACTAATCTGCAAACATGCTGCAATGTCATTCAGTGTCACTCGGCGGTTTTCCTTCACTATGGATTCAACTGCTGCAGTGTTTTGTGGAGTCACAACTCGTTGTGCCTGACCTGGACGAGGAGCATCTTCCACTGAAATCACACCATTTGCGAACTTCCTACTCCATTCTTAGACTTGCTGCTGTGACAAACATGCATCACCGTACTGAACCTTCATTCGTCGATGAATTTCATTTGGTTTCACACTACGCAAAAACCGAATAACAGAACTCAGTTCTTTCCTGGTGGAAGTCGCAAGTTGGGCGGCCATCTTTATACTGATACTGCGACGGTGTGTGTGCATCTGCACTATGTTGCCACCTACAGGCCATTCTGCACGCTGTTTGTAGCACGCTTACCAACTTACAGGATAAGGGCACGAAATTTCTATTTGTTATTATAAATTTAAGTTTTTCATTTAACTCGCCCTCGTACGTTTTATTTCATGTAATGAGATCTGGGCCTGAAAACCAACGTCAGACCCAAGAACTGGAACGATGTTTTCCATGAGAGTAAGTGTGTGAGTGTGTGTTTTCCATGAGAGTAAGTGTGTGTGTGTGTGTGTGTGTGTGTGTGTGTGTGTGTGTGTGTGTGTCGGTGAGAGAGGGAGTCGTTTGTTCAGTAACACCCTGAAAGCATTTCTTTGGGCTTCCTGTCTCTTAGCATTACTTCGGACTTTCCTCGTGTGCACTGTAAGCACGATGTTTAAAAAATGCTTTACCACCGTTGTGAGGGGTCCACTTGTACGTGGAGCACGATTTTGTAACATAATTCATGAAAAATGACCTGTAACGGTTGTCATATGTAGAAGAAATTGTATTATTGACACCACTGAACCGAAGATGTTGCCTGAGTGGCAGAATCGATCGTTAATGGGAGCGCGCGGACCGCAGTAGCAGTTGCCGTTGCCCTCTGTTATAGGTAATATGTAAGACTTAAAGCTAGTGTCTGGCTGTGAGAATATAGTTGTTGGTCTACGGACGCAGCATAATACAGTTTTTATGAAATGGAGTGATGAATGATATTGTTTGTGCTCACACCAAGCCAGTAAATGTTAGGTTGTAGTTATTTCTACAAAGGTGTAAAGTGTGTATTATTAATTTGTGAGGCTATGAGATTATCAAGAACTGAAACTATACTGATCGTTAACTAATGTTGACAATTGTCAATGGCAATTAGAGAGGAGTAATGAAATGATACTGTAACTCAAAGGGAAAGCAACTGGAACAAATTGGTAAGCTAATGAAATTTTGTATATTTAATATTAAGTATGCGGGTATGCGACATATGGATTTCGCTCAACTTTACAATATTGACCCTTGAATGTAGGAATCAGGTATTTCCCATCATATTTAACGTATAGGATGATTTGGTGTACCCTTTTTGTAATATCTTGTGTTGTTGTAATTCTGATACAGAGAAGCTATAGTTTTGGATCCATTTTGTCAAACAATGTTATACTTCTTCTCATGTAACAATCCAAGTGTTTTTAATTACCACGGTAAGTGACAGTTGTAGCGCTTTTGAAGTTAATGTAAAATGTTTCATATCAGATTTTATTAAGGAGAAACTTTATTTTGAATATAGTTTTCAAACTGAAGCATTCGGTCTGGGCATATCCCTCTGTTAGTACCTTATCCTCTTCCATTTCGTGTTTATTTAAATCCAATCAATATTTTCCTAACAGAAATTATTTTTTACTCAGTATCAGAAAAATATTAATGTGCTGGTATCAGAGAACTATTAATATTTGTAACAGTTTCAATGCGGACAGAATTGCACAGCGCTAAGCCAATCCACTACTTTCAATGAACATTTGCAAGACTGTTCATTTATCAGCTGATCTACTACTATTATTTGTATGAAGGTATATGACAGGCGGCATT
Source organism: Schistocerca americana (assembly GCF_021461395.2). Lineage (NCBI taxonomy): Eukaryota > Metazoa > Arthropoda > Insecta > Orthoptera > Acrididae > Schistocerca > Schistocerca americana. The sequence continues at coordinate 245,456,836 of NC_060124.1, read as the reverse complement.
GCACTTCGCCGTGCACAGACTGAATATTTTCTATGACTACTGTAGACAGAACAGAATAAAAAGATTACATCTGTTGCGACTCTAGAGTTAAGGAAAATTTATTTCATTGTTTATTTGCACACGGTTTTTATCAGTTTATTGTACTGGGCCTTAGAACTCGGTGCACACGATACAGAGTAAATTTTAGAGGGACGATTTTATTATGTGCATTACATACTGATTTTCCAGATTAAGTTGTTTAATTTTTTTGGATTACAGTAAAACTCATTAAGCACACCCGCCTTACAGCGTGTCACATTATCCATTATGCTAACGAGGAGAGGTCGCCAGCAGTGCGATCGACTTTTTGAAACTACGCTTACGTAAGTTAAGATCCCAGGTACCACACACTGCAACCATTCACCCTTTTGGGCCCTTGTTTTCAAGTAATTGACGAAAACAAAATTCGGAATTTTGTGTCACAATCACCAGTGTCAAACAAAGTAACTTTATCCAGTCAGGGCCCATCAGGGTGAATGGCTGCAGTGTGTGTGGTACCTGCGATCTTAACCTACATCGACGTATAGATAATTTGAAAAAATTGATCGCACCGCTGGAGATCTCTCCTTGAAAGCTATGGTCGAGCCGTCATTCTACTGTTATGAAAGACATTAAATGTGTGGTTCACGTAGGCAGTTTGCCAGTGATATAACTGCATATATTTTCATTGGTCACTGAAGACAGTAAACTGAACAACGTTGCTTCAGCGTTTACTTCATCTACAGACTAATAAATATATCTATTAGGAATAATTCGTTTTTAGCTCGGTTATGTCCACCAAGTAGATGTGACACGAGTGAGTCATTAATGTGTATTTCCTCTGGACAACTTGTCAGCTCCTAAAATGTCGCACGCGGAAGCCAAACAGCTAATCTGAACTGACACGTTGAGTGCGAGGTCCCAAGTTCAGTCTTCAGTAGTTCTGATTTGGAAGTGTTGTGTTAACATAATGACAGGAAAAGCATTAGCTGCTAATGACACACCATGTGCATTAGGAGGCCGACTGAGAATGAGTGACCGGCGGCTGCAGAGATCATCGGCGTGGACATCGCCGATATTTAAGGTATGTTGAAAACAAACCATTAACTTGCACCATGAACACCGAATGAAAAATGGCGAGCGACAGTAATTACAAAGGTTTCTACCATCAAGATCGAAGGTGAACTCTTTGGCAGTTACAAATCGTGCAGGACGTTCACCTAGCTATCCCCTCTTAAAGAGTGCATGTAGAATCATACCGGTGTAATAGGGTGATAACAAATGATGGAATGTGATGGGATGCAACCGAATGCAAAACAGCCTGTTGTGGATCTTGAAAATGGCTATTGTTTCAGCTGTAGCTTCAGGTAGTGCGAGAATATGCTTTATAGGCATGTAAAAAACAAGCATCCACAGGTTGTCCAGTGGTTCCAGTTGGTATGAATTACAGCGTCGCAAACTTCTCAGAAGCGATAGTCTGCTCTAAGAGACCAGAAACCAACCAAAATAAAGTTGTTTTGATCACCTATTGCCCAACCAGTGCTCATACCATATCTCTAATTCTCTTCCGCTCATTTTTCCACTCTTGTTTAGTGTGACGTAATTCCCTACTGCCCTAGCAAGATCACTCACACAAGAAAGTGTCGCAGGTGGCAGAGTACCTCCAACTTCTCGCAGCACAATAACTCTCCAGCAAATTTACCATCCTGGTTAAGATGGCTCTGAGCACTATGGGACTTAAATTCTGCGGTAATCTGTCTCCGCAATATCCTTTCTTTCAGGAGTGCTAGTTCTGCAAGGTTCGCAGGAGAGCTTCTGTAAAGTTTGGAAGGTAGGAGACGAGGTACTGGCAGAAGTAAAGCTGTGAGTACCGGACGTGAGTCGTGCTTCGGTAGCTCAGTTGGTAGAGCACTTGCCCGCGAAAGGCAAAGGTCCCGAGTTCGAGTCTCGGTCGGGCACACAGTTTTAATCTGCCAGGAAGTTTCATATCAGCGCACACTCCGCTGCAGAGTGAAAATCTCATTCTGGAAACATCCCCCAGGCTGTGGCTAAGCCATGTCTCCGCAATATCCTTTCTTTCAGGAGTGCTAGTTCTGCAAGGTTCGCAGGAGAGCTTCTGTAAAGTTTGGAAGGTAGGAGACGAGGTACTGGCAGAAGTAAAGCTGTGATTACCGGACGTGAGTCGTGCTTCGGTAGCTCAGTTGGTAGAGCACTTGCCCGCGAAAGGCAAAGGTCCCGAGTTCGAGTCTCGGTCGGGCACACGGTTTTAATCTGACAGGAAGTTTCATATCAGCGCACACTCCGCTGCAGAGTGAAAATCTCATTCTGGAAACATCCCCCAGGCTGTGGCTAAGCCATGTCTCCGCAATATCCTTTCTTTCAGGAGTGCTAGTTCTGCAAGGTTCGCAGGAGAGCTTCTGTAAAGTTTGGAAGGTAGGAGACGAGGTACTGGCAGAAGTAAAGCTGTGAGTACCGGACGTGAGTCGTGCTTCGGTAGCTCAGTTGGTAGAGCACTTGCCCGCGAAAGGCAAAGGTCCCGAGTTCGAGTCTCGGTCGGGCACACAGTTTTAATCTGCCAGGAAGTTTCAGTCCCCTAGAACTTAGAACTACTTAAACCTAACTAACCTAAGGACATCACACACATCCATGCCCGAGGTAGGATTCGAACCTGCGACCGTAGCGGTCTCGCAGTTCCAGACTGTAGCGCCTAGAACCGCTCGGTCACCCCGGCCGGCCCTGGTTAAGAGCCGGAATTATTGTACAGAAATGTGTTACGGCATTGATGTTGGTTGATCTTGATGCAACTCTCTTGGCACCTCTAATTTCCTAGATTCTTTTCATATGTATTTCCTCTTTATAATGTTACTGGCCAGAGCTGAAAGCAAATTCCTTACTGAACGATGGGTTAAGTTTGGTTATCTCATCTAAAATTTTCAGGCCGCTTCCGTAGTATGCTGTGCAGCTTCAAGGACACGATTTGTTTGAAATTTCGTTATCTTACGTCTTCCAGTACTGTAGCACTGTTTGAAGTTATGCAACCATCCACTTTTTCCCTTGAAATCACTGTAATCTATGTCGCGCGTTATCTGAAGTGCATAACGCAGGTATTTACTATCACGCACATCCTGTAAATTGTATCGAGCATCATTGAAACGCGAAAACACGTTTTTGTAACAAATGCGTTGTCACCGTAGTTTTTCTTATGCACTACACGGTCATATTGCTGCGGAATTATTCAAATATGTTCATAATTGTCTTTTTATTATGCCGTGAATGACCTTCCACGTACGTAATTACATTAAGAACCCTTTCCTTGGACAACTCTTGTTCTTTACTACTTTTCATTGGAGACAGTATCTGTGGCTCCCCGTCCGACAAGGGTAATGATCTACATGGTACGACATCTGTTTTAATATCAATTTCGTCTGTTAAGCACATATCGTCATCACTGTACTCTCCATGTACGCTGTCCGCACAGTCGGTCGTATACAACACCACACATTCCACTGACACATCTAGCAATAACGCTAATATTTTATCTGCTACTTCTTTCTCACTCTACGAAATTACTTGGGTTTCTTTGTGACGAAATATTACGGTAGATATTAAGAAGCCAGATTAATTATTTATTGGTTTGGTTAAGGCTGAGGGCAGAATGTATATGTATATGAAAATTGTGTTTGGGCTTGAGCCTGTTAATAAAAAAGTTCTTATTGAACATTCTGCCTTGTAGTAACAGTAAGAATTTATTTTGTTTTAAGTTCATTTGTTTAAAGACAATTTCAGCTTTTTTATGAAAATATGCATAAATCAGTTTTATTCATGTTTAATTATGAATTGGTTTTCATGTTTGTGTGGGTTGCTAGTTTTATATGACTGTATTTGTGTACACACAAAATGAAGTAAGCTTTAGTACTCTCCCATTCAGTCTGCATGGTGAAATATTAGTGGGAATTCATTAAAAGTTATGGGGACTGACAGTTATGTGGTAGAACACACTGTGTATCTCTTTACTAATGTTGTATTTATGTCGGGCTTTTGAGTGTGAAATGAATTGTTTGAGACTATTTCTTTTACGACCACTAGTAGTTCAGTAGGCTCCACTTCCCATAATCCGTGTTTCCTCCCAACTCTGTCTCCCGAAAGTCACTGTTTTCATATGAAGGTCAAAAAGTGTAAGTACCTATAAGAGATAGTTATAAAAATTAAAAAGAGCAAGCTGTCATGAATATGAGAATACAGTAAATGAATATTACATATAGAATTGGCAAAAATATTTACAGTAAAAAGGTACAAATCAAGAAGAGCAAAAATAGTGCTTTAAAACACCGCAATGAATGCAGAATGCCCCTATGAAAGTGAATTACCAGCACTGAATTACGGATTAAATAGACTACAAATAACAGAAAAAAATTCCCCAGATGCGAATACGACTACTGCACTTAGATTTCTGTACAAAGTTAATTATGTATATAGACAGTTCACCCATTCCGTCAATCGAAGATTTCGACGATTTTTGCCTGTTATCAATATTGATATTGGCAAGAAATCAGTCCCATGGATTCCAAACCTTTCGAGAATGTGTTGATATCAAATTCCAAGTCGGATAACAAATTACAAAAGGGAAATTTTGTCTTATGATATAGTGACTAATTAATAATTTACATTTTTTTCCTATACTTGTATTGTGAAATAACTCTTCTTGCCAAAGTTCCTGAGTCTGCGTCAATGGGTAGTACCCTATAGTATTTGCTGAGTGAGTTTAGTAGAATACGTGACTTAAATGGCCTTGTATTTTGTGTCCATTGACTTACAAGATAACGTTTATTATACCGCCTTAACATTTGTCATAAATATACGAGGTGCATTCAAGTTTTAAGGCCTCCGATTTTTTTTCTCCAGACTGGAAAGAGATAGAAACATGCGCATTGTTTTAAAATGAGGCCTCGTTCATTGTCAATACGTCCCAGAGATGACAGCACTGTACGGCAGATGGAATTTTACCGCCAGTGGCGAGAATGAGAACTGTTTTAAATACTTAAAATGGCGACGTTTTCCTTACTTGAACAGCGGGCAATCATTTGTTTTCTGAATTTGCGTGGTGTGAAACCAACTGAAATTCATCGACAGTTGAAGGAGACATATGGTGATGGAGTTATGGATGTGTCGAAAGTGTGTTCATGGGTGCGACAGTTTATTGAAGTCAGAACATCGTGTGACAACAAACCGAAACAACCTCGGGCTCGTACAAGCCGGTCTGACGACATGATCGAAAAAGTGGAGAGAATTATTTTAGGGGATCGCCGAATGAGTGTTGAACAGATCGCCTCCAGAGTTGACATTTTTGTGGGTTCTGTGCACACAATCCTGCATGACGACGTGAAAATGCGAAAAGTGTCATCCGGGTGGGTGCCACGAATGCTGACAGACGACCACATGGCTGCCCGTGTGGCATGTTGCCAAGCAATGTTGACGTGCAACGACAGCATGAATGGGACTTTCTTTTCGTCGGTTGTGACAATGGATGAGACGTGGATGCCAGTTTTCAATCCAGAAACAAAGCGCCAGTCAGCTCAATGGAAGCACACAGATTCACCACCACCAAAAAAATTTGGGGTAACCGCCAGTGCTGAAAAAATGATGGCGTCCATGTTCTGGGACAGCGAGGGCGTAATCCTTACCCATTGCCATCCAAAGGGCACTACGGTAACAGGTGCATCCTACGAAAATGTTTTGAAGAACAAATTCCTTCCTGTACTGCAACAAAAACGTCCGGGAAGGGCTGCACGTGTGCAGTTTCACCAAGACAACGCACCCGCACTTCGAGCTAACGTTACGCAACAGTTTCTTCGTGATAACAACTTTGAAATGATTCCTCATGCTCCCTACTCACCTGACCTGGCTCCTAGTGACTTTTGGCTTTTTCCAACAATGAAAGACACTCTCCGTGGCCGTACATTCACCAGCCGTGCTGCTATTGCCTCAGCGATTTTCCAGTGGTCAAAACAGACTCCTAAAGAAGCCTTCGCCGCTGCCATGGAATCATGGCGTCAGCGTTGTGAAAAATGTGTACGTCTGCAGGGCGATTACGTCGAGAAGTAACGCCAGTTTCATCGATTTTGGGTGAGTAGTTAATTAGAAAAAAAAATCGGAGGCCTTAGAACTTGAATGCACCTCATAAGTTAATAATATAAGTGTTCCTGAGAAAAAGGGGTCTTCACACACAGATAGACTTGATAACAAATAACAAAATAATGTTTTTTTGGTGTTATGTAATTAAAAATTAATAAATTTAAGATTTTTCCATTCGTTGTAGTGCCAAACCTTATTTCTTGTGAAATTTCATGATTATAACTCAACGAGAAGTACCCTATAGGTTTTGATGACAGAGTCTGCAAGCATCAAAATATGTGACATAGATGACTATCTTTTGATTCCACTGACTTAGAATGGAACGTTTATTGTGCCGCCAAGGGGCATAGACATTAGAACGTGACATAATTTCAACAGTTACGTCCATCAATTAGTTAGAAAAGGGGCTCTGAACAGGCGAACTGACATACAGACCGGCAGGCCGATAGCAAATGAGAATTTTAATTTCGTGTGACATAATTACTATTAATTTTCGGATTTTTTTCCTTTGGTTACAGTGTGAAACTTGGTTTCTTGTAAAATTTCATGATTCTATGTCATTGGGAAATATCCTGCAAGTTTTGATTACTGGCCGGCCGCGGTGGCCATGCGGTTCTAGGCGCTCAGTCCGGAACCGCGCGACTGCTACGGTCGCAGGTTCGAATCCTGCCTCGGGCATGGATGTGTGTGATGTCCCTAGGTTAGTTAGGTTTAAGTAGTTCTAAGTTCTAGGGGACTAATGACCACAGATGTTAAGTCCCATAGTGCTAAGAGCCATTTGAACCATTTTTTTTTTTTATTACTGAGTTTGCCTGTATCAAAATATGTGACATATATGAAACTTAAAGTCTTCACTTTATTACATCGTCAGGGATCGTAGATCTTTATATGAGACACAAATTTCAACTCTATACGTCAACCCGTTCCCGAGAAATTTGGGCTTTTACAATCGCACAAAGAAACAGACAGACAGACAACAAAGTCATCCTATAAGGGTTCCGTCTTTACTGATTGAGATACGGAACTCTAAAAATGAGAAATACTATAGTTCCAATAAAAGGGAAAGAAACCTGGAAATTAGAAAGTGATAGTGAAATATATAAAAATATAGAGAACGTAATAGAAACAATAAGGAAAGAGGCAGATTTTTTCTTTGTTGATGCTTTTATACTCGATGAATGAGAACAGGTTGGAACAAAAAGTCTTCAAGAATCTCTGGGGAAATATACAGACGACAAAAGGGCGAGAAGCACACAGAACGACAGGGAGTAGCGAAATGAATGTTCTCGGGATTAGAGGGTTTATGAAGATACAGCAATGTTTACAGAATTGAGTCAAATTTGCAATGAATGTTCTCGGGATTAGAGGGTTTATGAAGTTACAGCAATGTTTACAAAATTAAGTCAAATTTGCAAAGAAGTTGTTAAAATAAGCCTACTTGTCAGTACGACGTTGCACAGCCCCTGACCTGGATGCACGCACTATTGAGATGGGTATCATAATGCTGTTGTATGCTCTCTGAAGCTAGCTGACCCGCAAATGCTGTAAACGGTCCTTGGTATCCTGGATACTACCACTGGGGGGGGTGGGGGAGGGGGACGTGGAGCTGACATCGAAACTGGTCCCACACATGTTCTATTGGCAACGGATCTGGGGATCTCTGCTGGCCATCAGAGTATCCCAAAACCACGCACACAGTTCAATGAGACACACACCATGTGCGGAACGGACAGTATCCTGTTGAAAAATAGCACCGCGACAGTGTTACATGAGATGTGAGACGTGTTGTCGCTCGACGTCTGCGTCTTACAGTTTACCATCAAAACTGCCTTAGTCACTGCAAGGTGTGAGCTTAAGTCATACACAATAGCTGCAGACACCATGACGTCAAGAGTAACATCGCTGTGCGTCTCCAAAACCCTTGAAGAACGGAACTTCTGCCCAGGTCTTCTCGCCGATGATGGTTATCGGGGCAGCGCAGAACCATGAATCATCGCTGAACACAATGCAACACCATTCGTCAGCAGTCCATGCTCCTCGGCCTCGGTTGCACTCCATAAGCACCCGGTTGTGTTTCGCTGTTGAAGGCAGTCTACTCTTGGGATGGATATAGCCTTGTACATCTGTTGCTAGTCTCCGATCAATGGCGCAGGATTAGAGAGAATGTTACTGGGACTCCATTGCCTGTTTTCGGGTGGCAGTGCAGATATGAAAAGGTTAAGAGTCTTTGGTGCACAGTACGGCGAGCCATCCTTGTTGTAGTCAGACTTGCTTGACCGGTACCTTGACGAGGAGTATGCTTGCCCTCACATTCCAATAAAGTCCAACATCGGCTCACTGTAACATCCAAATGCCCCACAAATCACCTTCGGTCGAATGCACACCCACAATGGTTGGCGGAATGTAGACCCACTGTGAGGCACGTTTGAAACTCTTTCATGTGCTAATGTGCTTTCATGTCTCACTCGTGTAGACGGCACCTCCTAATCTTTCATATTGATCACTCATCATCTGACGCAGTTCACAGCCCTTAAACACCTTAACGGGTCTGGTAAGAACACTAAACACAAACAACTGTAATACACTCTAATGGCCGTCCAACCTGTCACAGAGAATTGCTGGTGTTAGAAGTTACATACCCGCTGTTGGTGCATACGTGTACGAAATCAAAGTATCATTCTACGATGGCTTTTGGCAGACAGTGTATATTAAAAAGAAGCTGGAACCGAGAAGTAAAACAGGTTTATAAATGCACTATATGAAACATGAAGAAACAGCAGAGAGATATATTTTCAGATGGGAAGTGATGTACTTCGAAAGATTCCAACACAGGAGTAATAAACGAACAGTTGTGAAGTGTTTTGAAGAAAGTGAGAGAGAGACGTTGTGGAAAGACGAAGGATTGTTAAAGGGATATAAAAAAGCGGATGCGTACGAACTGAAACTGTCACGTGGTGCAGAGTTGTCAAATCGGAAGAGAAAGCAACAAATATGAAAATGAAGAGGAAAGGAAGAAAATAAAGATTATCGATTTCAGATATACTAAACTTAGAGGAAAGAAGAAAAATGAAATCTTGCAGAGTACGGCTGAAACAAAATTTTATAATTATGTGTATATCTCCCTTTTTTGTTTATATTTCACAAGCTGACGTAGAAAAGCACAGCGAGAGTAAGAAAAGCATTTCGTTTGAAGGAATAGCGTGCGTTCCGCGTCGTAGTTCTTCGGGCTATTTGCTGGTAGCGGGGTCGTGGCTAATGTTGTACCTTGTTTACTTTGCTTCGATACTCTACAGCGCACGCGAAAGCAGTATGAGAGTAATTTTAGCACGCAAATGCCCCATTACAGAGCGAGAGTATGCGTGTGCGAGGGCGAAGACGGCTAAGGTTTGTGCACAGAGCCGACAAATCCCTGCAAACGGCAGATAGAGGAGCTGTTAAGAGCGACCGGTGCTTGTGTGTACTGCCTTAGGAATGTAGTGGGCTAGGGGGGGGGGGGGGGACCTGTGTGGTCAGTACTTGCGTTGTGGCAGACGGAGTCTGCAGCGTCGGAATCGCTCTTCCTACGGCACAGCAAAGGAACCGTGTGGAGGTTTTTTCCCATTTGTGTGGTTATCTGGTGGAGCAAGGGTCAGCAGAGGATGCGAATCGCAGACGCATCGTCACTGGTTGCACGATCAAAGGTGAAATTCCCACGTCCGGTCTCGGCCGATCACTCGGAAGAGCAAACGGAAAGCCAACGCACAAGAGCAAAGGGCAGCATTCCTTAGCAGGCTGGCAATATGTCAAAAGCACCGAGCTTCTCAAAGTCCACCGGGGGGAGGGGGATGGGGGGAGAAGTGAGCGACTTGGGGCCATTTGGTCATTCACTGGACTACTCGTATGTAAAATACGTGCGTGCATTTGTCAGAGAAATATATGACTGTGCAACGCGAAGAGGTGGTAAGGTAGAGAGGAGATGGAGTGAGAGAGAGAGACAGAGAGAGAGCTTGAAGCAGGGAGGGGGGAAAGAGAAATTGTAACGCAGCGTCTGGTGTTGTCCGATGACTTGTGGTAGGACAGTTGAAGTTTTACAATGCGAAGGTTTGCCGTGGAGACGCAACAAAAAAGTACCAAATAATGTCACTTTTACCACAAGCTAGTTACAGACAATTACCTCACCTCAGCAGGAATGGACGCCCACTTCAAATGTCACGCTCATGCACCGTTACGAGTCTCTTCCCCGATAGCAGAGTGGTCAGCGTGAGGGATTGCCGTCCTATGGACCCGGTTTCGATTCCTGGCTGCGTAGGAGACTTTCTCCGCTCAGGGACTGGTGTTGTGTTGTCTTCGTCATCATTTCATCCCCATCCGGCGCAGCTCGCCCAGTGTGGCGTCGAATGTAAAATGACCTGCGCAAAGGCGGCCGGACCTGCCCCGCAAGGGACCTCCAGGCCAATGACCCCAGACGCTCGTTTCCAATTTTACGGTTACGAGAAGAACACAGCCTTGGGTGGCGGACGGTTCAATGCTCTCACGAAGTTTTCTGATGAAGCAAAACTTTGTTGGAGGAAAATGGAATGTGCTAGAGTGCGAAATAGTCATCCATATCCTTAGGGGGTTTGCAGGGAATCTGCATGGCTTACAGAACAGTGACAAACTGAGTAACAGCTTTTTACGAGGGATGGTGAAATGTGGCAGATATTTATCGGTCAGGTCACTCCTACGTCAATGAAGGAGTTACTTCACCTGGCCCGAGAGACATGATTAGCTCATACTGTTGTGCTTAACATTCCAAAGGAACGTTAGGAATGAGAAGAATTGCATGAAGATGCGACTTCGCAGGAAGGCAGCAGTGGCTACGACACCGTAATGTTCGTACCTACGTCGAACGCTACGAACGTGAACGAGGTGGTTTCTTATTCTTTGTTACGGTTTCTTATGCTGGATAAAAAGTGGCTCCAATCGCCCGAAGAATACATGAAACGTCGATCAGACGAAAGGCTTCTTTACGGACCACTATAAAGCCATGAATCGAATCATCGTCACAACGTCGGCAAAGTAGAAGTTATGGTGATTCTCCACTATGACTGTGCTGGTATTATCGTAACGCATACCTTTCCCCAAAGTCGGACCGTCAACTGGCAGATTTGAGAAAGATGCGGTGACAGTTTCGGCGGAACTTAATGATCATTTTGCAGGCAATGCTCAAGAGCACAAGCTGAGAGTGGTTTGTTCGATAGATAGTGTTGGAAAGTGGTGTTCACAGTCCCTATTTAGTGGAAATAAGCCTTTGTGGCTTCGACTTGATTCTGAGATGACGGAAATACGTCTTCGCATTCACTTGAGAACTGTTACAGAGGTCTTTCAGGCAATGTATCACTCCACAAGAACTACTGCATCAACAAATCTGGCACTGACAAAGAAACACTGCGATGTCTATATCGCTTCAACGCCTTATTCACAATGCTGGCGACTACTCTGGAAGATTGTAAAAGTTAAAGCATGTAACTATTTTGCATCAGCTTAAATAAATAACTGCCGCTATTAAATTGCCAACCCTGGTATGTACATATTATGCAAAACCTATACGGACAAAGTGAAACATTCAGTAAAGGAATTTGATTTGAGCATCTTGAGATAAGGAAAAATGGAGGAAGATTAATATTGTCGTCAGTTTGGAATCCTGAATAAGTGATGCTCGCGGGGAACATTTTTTTAAAACAATTTACATTGCTTTGCCTTCTATATCGGGTGGTCATACGAAATTTGTGCTGTATCACCGATATATTGTCGCCTGCGTGGTATATGGTACGGTATAATGATTTTATCATACAATATAGTGTATAAAGAAAAACTACAAAGCTTTGTTGGTTTTTTTATTTGGTCGCATGTAAATCGCAGAGGAAAGGACAGCGGTGTCGGCTGTTCTTCGCACGGCACAGAACATCAAATCGCCGTATTCATTACCCACCTGGTCGACGGCCGTCCACCGAGCAAAAAACCTTCAGCTGTATCACACTTCCTGAGGCGATTATGACTGAATAAAGAGAATAAATGAATCTTACTGATTTTATAGTATGTTAATGGAGTCTGCTGTCTCCTTCTGACCACACTAGGGTCAAATTCTGTTTCATTGCGTGACCCAAAGGTAATTAAAGATTAAACAAGAAGAACAGAAAGAAAAAAAAATGGCTCTGAGCACTATGGGACTTAACATCTGTGGTCATCAGTCCCCTAGAACTTAGAACTACTTAAACCTAACCAACCTAAGGACATCACACACATCCATGCCCGAGGCAGGATTCGAATCTGCGACCGTAGCAGTCGCGCGGCTCCGGACTGAGCGCCTAGAACCGCGAGACCACCGCGGCCGGCAACAGAAAGAAACAACAGAACTTACTGTGAAGTTAGTCAATGATCACTGGTTTACCTAATTATGGCTTCTGATAAAGTATTGATATATTGACATTTTTTCCATAAAATATCGATATGTGTAGGCAATATCTTTTCTCTCCCCATATATCGATATCAAAAAGACGATACCGTGTGACGAAATTTTTATTTCCTATTATATTTCTTCACAATTTTCAGTGAATATTTAAAGTTGTTCTTTTGAAATTGTAGTAGAACATAATTTCACTTTCATTGTCTGAAGGTGTCACTACTTCTTAAGATTTCTTCACGTCCGATCTTTCTCTTTGAATGTGTGAAGCGAGTATAGGCGACGGTAAAGAAGAAGTCCGGTTGCACTGGGATGTGGGAGTGTGAAGATTTCCGATGTAAAGAAATAGCTCGCAAGTTGCGTTAAAAATAAAATTTTACGCAATTATTGCGCTATTTCTTCACACAAGCATTCTTCAAAACCAGTTACTCAAAATTTTGAACAAAAATCTGAATGGCAAGATTCGTCTTTGTGGTGGGCGGAGAGGTGTGACGGGATATGCTGACGTAATAGGCGCTCGGCGGTACCGACAAAAAATGCAACGTTTAGCTTCATCATGCGGTTTTGAAACTACAACTGCTAGGTCGCTGGCGTTGGCAGAAATGAAAAAAAATTGGGAAGTCGACGAAGAGCGTTCCCGATAAATCCTATATGTGACGAAATCGGACAACGGACCTATCGGACACCTTTTATTGTGTCACTTACGTGCGCTTACCATTGTTAGTAAAGTAGTTATCACCAATCCTGAACGTGCCTCCTTTGCCTTTCGATTGTTGCTCTAAGGAGCATAAGTAGACTGCTAGCTTGTTGACGCACAGAATATCTACTAATAAACCAGTACTTAAATATGCAGCTCCTAAAGCGGCAGTATATTGACACTATGCAGCCGATATTTTTATAGGCCAGTACGAAGATATATTTTCCTTCGATACATCGACGCTTTCTTTCGATTATCGAGAGCAACTAATGATTTATTTTTAATATTGATAGGTTGTCCAACCGATATTTTTAAAAATATCAACAGTCCTATTACCTATATACCGAAGGAAAAGAAAAATCTCAGCGTCAAAAATAACTAATGTACAGTAATGAAATTCCCGGAATTAATTTGTCTAGGGGAGAAAAGTAAGCTATTAGCTTTGCAAGATCGCAGGTTATCGTAAGCGCGAGATAAGCCATTGCAAATGTGAAATGCTGATACATTAATAAACGGTGTAACCGCCAGAATGTTGGATGCAAACATGCAAACGCACATGCATTATGTTTTACAGGGGCCAGTTCTTAGTTTGTGGGATGGAGTTCCATGCCTGTTGCACTTAGTCGGTCATTACAGGGACAGTTAATGCTGGTTGTGGATGATGGTGGTGCTGTGGTCCGACGATATCCCACAAGTGCTCAGTTGCGGACAGATCTGTGATCAAGCAGGCAGAGGTAACATGTCGTCACACTGTGGAGCATGTTGCGTTACCATAGCGCTATGTGGGCAATCGTTAGCCTTTTGGGAAATACCGCCTGAAACGGTATTCATGAATGGCAGCACAACAGGTCCCAAATTTGCAGCAAACTGTGTGGGATGATCACGACAGCGCTCCTGCTGTCGCACAAAATTGCACCCAGACCATAACTACAGCTTTACGTCCACTGGTATAGCACGAAGAAAGACTGTTTGCAGGCCATTAACTGGCCTTCTCCTAACCCACATACTGCCATCACTGGCACAGAGGAGCTACCAGATTTCGTTAGAAGACACAACTGACCACCACCCTGCCCTCCAGTGAGCTATCGCCTGACACCCATGAAGTCACAAATGGCGGTGGTTTGGCCTTAGCTGAATGCACGCCACTGAGTTGGTGCTGTCCTTGAAGTAAACGGTTTGTAGCAGTTCGTTGTGTCACTGTGGTGCCAACTGCTGCCCAAACTGCTACTGCAGATGCAGTACGATGCGCCAGAACGCCATGTTCTTCCCCCTCCATAGTGTTAGTCGCCGTCGGAGCCCAGTCCTCTTGGGATTGTACATTTCCGTGGCTACTGCTGCCAGCAGTCATTTAGAGTAGCCACATTCCCGTCAAGTGGTTCTACAATACAGCAGAAGGAACATGCAGCTTCTCGTTGCACCGTCAAATAGCATCTCTATCGGTAGACCGGAATCGTGGCCAGAAACAGTCTGACTATCATTATCGCCTATGGCTTTACTGCGTTCCGTTACTTGTCATGAGTATGCTCTGTGCTATAACAAAGGTATTCTGCGCTGTATACGGGCTGTGCGATTATTACTCACTGTCATCGCCCATACACAGTAGAACTACACAGGTGACTCCGGACGACCGTGTTTACACGTAATTTCATCATTTCCGACAATTGTGCAACTACAATGCTGCGTCGTGTTGCCATTGTGCCAGGCAATTTACGCCTCTGGACAACGTTTTTCACGCCATGACGTCGTACTCTATGCACAACACCCCACATGCAGCTCGTGTGATCAAGTGTCAGCGACATTCTCCTTGACAGTGCTACGTTAGTGTGCAACGCCGCCGAGCAAAGGAGTGTAACAGCCAATGTACTTCGTTATTGCGCGGGACCCTGCCCGCCTCGCAAACCGGTCTACACCTGATGAATAGCAGTCAAGCCGGTTGGATTTGTGCCTACTCGCTTTCGAGGAGACATGAACCACGTCGCGCTTGAATCTGGTTTATCCAGACCTCATAAAGACGGCTGCAACGCCTCCCGCGTCATCTACAGCGCATCATGTCGCGTCGCGTACGAACTATACTCTCTCGATTGTTGTTCCACTACGAACATTGTCTTGCAGACCAACCGACCACCGGACACATGTCTAACTACCACAGTTTCGGCCAGACCATCAAACGTTACGATTCAGCATTGTAGACAGCATCTTCAGATCAATTGACGTCATCAGTGACAGCACGAATTTCGTTACCCAACTGAGTCGCCTGGGGAACATGTGGACACAGTAATTGATATAACCCTGCCCCTGTTCCCCCCCCCCCCCCCCCCCCCCCGTCCTTGTGCCCCGCAGGCAGCGAGACTGCGGAAGTTGCACTACACCGCAACCTCACTCACTCCACAGAGGAACAAACAGCATGTTATTTACGACAAAGTTTTAAATGATAAGACCCCATTGCGATCTATCTGCACACAGATCGACCTTCACGAGATGGGCTCTGTGGGTTTTGAATCACATCCCCCGACACCCAAAAAAGCCCAACTAGCCTGAGTTGCTCATGAGTGCGAGCATCTGCACGTACGTCTTCTACTTGCTAACTGGTATACTCATCATATAACAGCGTAACAGTAATGTCAACAACAATGGCGGCTAGAATAACTCGCAACTTCAGTGTCAGTACAAACGAAGGCCAGCAAATCCCAAACCGAGCAGGTTCCGCTCGACCTCAGTTGACGCTGATGTCACCACTCACGGTCAGAGCGATAACCTTGGTGCGGCATTAACAAACTCTCACCTCCCCACCAACCGCTCAGCGCCACGCCTGCGCGAAACATGGAGAACTGCATCGCATCCGCGCCTGCGCAATATGCCACCAAACATGCTGCACCTTTGCAGAAATCTTTTTGGTATCACGCAGCATACTTTTATTCCATCTTCAGCTTCCATCTCCCATGCTGCTCTCCCAAATATACGTTCCATTTGATGGAGGTACACCAGACTGTTTAGGGTATTTGTGTAACCTCAATTCCAACGGCGAGAACGCTGGATTGCACCTGCCCAGTCCTCTTCACTATAACAGATTATTTTATCTGACCACATCAGCGGCCTGCTATGCGTCGTAGATACAGGCTCAGCAATTCGCCACTCTCCTTCACAAGCCAAACACCATCCAACATACCTGTTCAACTTCGTGCGGCAAATTATTCGACAGTCCATGTCTACAGCTCACAGATCTCCGCAGTAGACTCAGCCTTATCATCATGGCTGTAGCAGATCCTGTAAGACAAAGTTCATGTCACCCCACTCTGCATTGCTGCCAAGTTTATTCAACATGGCGAATCCCAGATGGCGGCGATAGATTTGGCAACATCACAATGACATCATGGTGGGAAGTTCAAATTTAGGAAGGAAAATAGGTCAACTGGGCTACCTCCACTAACCTAAGTCTCTCCCTTCCCCCCTCCCCACCCCTTACATAGAAAATGGCGAGAAGTTCAAATTTTGGCAGAAAAAAGGTCACCTGGCCTACCTCCACTAACCCATGAAAATGTCAGAAAAATTTTGGTGAGAAAATAGGTCACATAGGTCACCTTCACCAACCTAAGTCATTCGAGCGCCACCACTAACTAAGAATTGGTGGGGAAAGGACTCAGCCTGTGCTGGGCTGCTGGAAAGGATGGACATAGGTCTTTATTTTGCAGGCAGTTTTTATTTAAACAATTTGTGGCAGTAGCTGCATCCAGTGTATTCACCATGAGGACCAAAGTGCAACTGACCTATTACACAGTAATGCCACCAGAGGCCACTATCGTCCCATGGCTGTCTGGGGAAAAATGATGGGAAAAGGACTCAGCACGCTCTGGGCTGCTGGAGAGAGGAAGGAGTGTACTTTATTTATTTTGGAGCAATTTATTTAGGGATGGATATCATGTAGTTTATTTATAACACTGATACAAAATACTCGCTCTGACGTGCTTGGGGTCACAATACACCGCCTACAGACCTGCAAACTACTCGTAAGTCACCGACATAATGAAGTACACTTACGTGCAGACACTAAAACAACTCATAAATTCCCGAAGTTACGCAGTACACTGATGTGTAGAGACGCAAACTCGTAAACTGTCAAAATAATGCGTGTGAAATGCTATGCAAACATGCTCACTAATTAAAAAGTGTCGTATTAATGCATAGCATATCCCACACACCTGTACACAAAATAACACAGACATGAAAATAACTCATAAACTGTCAAAAAATAATTCATGTGTAATGCTATGCAAACACGCTAACAACGATGAAACAGACAAGAATGATGCAGTGCACAAACACTCATTGCACGTAAAAATGCTTTCGAACTATCGTCAACCGCAACATGTCAGCGAACTCTTCCCTACAGAGCCCCAAAGTATGTACACTGGGTGGCGCGATCACGCCAGTCCCAGCTGCAAGACGTCCCTAGTCTGTGCACATGTGTGTACCATTGTTGCTGGCACTGTGCCTCTCTGCCTGTGGTCCAGCGCCAAGAGAGATGTTTGCATAGTGTCTCACCCTCGCAGATGCAGCTAAAAGGTCCTGAATGTTATACTGAGGACATAGGTCACACTATAGAAATCTGTTGCAATGCTTCCCAGAATAGCACAGGGTGCATTGTTGTTAGCGGTTCAAACGGGACATGTGAAATGCATCTAGCCATGCATGTGTTTACCTCCTCAATGTGGCTGACACATCGATGTGAAATGTTCGCTTATCAACTCAACATGACAGGCGCATCTAAAAGGTACTCCATTTTACACTGACGTCACATGGATACGCAAATAAGAGCCGTGTCTACCTCTTGGATATAGTAAAGTGCCTCAGAAATAGTTAACTGTCGCTTTTGTAGGAGTTTTCGTGATGTCTAAGCTTATCTGAATGGAAATTCTGGTCCTAACAGGACATGTTTACTAAAATAGCCCAGAATAATGCTGAATGCACTCCTCCTGATGGTCCTAATGTGGCACTCCCTCCTTCCTAGAAATCGTTAAGTCCTGCTTTCAATAAACATCTCCAAAACGCAAACATTCTCACCGCTATGTAGAGGCTCCTACATCCCGACAGAAAGGATGTCTTGTGAATGAATGGGGCATTATGATCGCCATATTGCACTGACAGTTAAAACCTGCAAAAGCGGCCTACAGTCGTCAAAAACGGAAAGACTCTTACTCAACTAAACTGCTCAGCCATTTAAGTTGGAAGCTAGAATATTAGAGCGTGAAACCAATCTCCAACTTGGCAGTATATCATCACATACGGCATCGATATAGAAAATATATAAGTCCTATAATGTGCAATACAAAATCGCCCTTATGCATCATTCATATAGCTATCGACTGCCTGACACTCATACATATACCACAAAGACAGACAGCATAAGCACATGCACTGTAGGTAATACTCCTTGCAACACTAGATATTTTCCCTGAATGTGAAGTGGTCATCCACTGCAGCCGATGGTCACAAGCCCTCCTTTCCCAATGCATGACCAGAGCGCCCTCAGCGAACAAAAGTCACTCTCCATTGTAGCATTGTGTGGCCAAGCGGTTCTAGGCACTTCAGTAATTCTCTTGGTTTGCCAGAATATTATACCATTTATGTGATACTTCTCGATGCCAAGCACACAGCAATATCGCTTGCATAGCAGTAGTATTGTTCACACAGTAAAATTCCAAAGATATAGACTGGAAATTATTTCTCAAGAAGACCCGAAACTTTATCTAGGTGGATTGCGTGAATATATTGCGTGATATATTCACAACACTCCCCACATATACGCCTATACTGCAATATCATTTATCCAAGTATGCAGAAGAAACTATAGGCCTCTTACAGTATGAGGTTAACACCTGTAGTAAGTGTATTATGCATGGTTTAGAATAAAAATAATAAATTACTTTTCTATCAACATTGATCTTAAGTTATGCTGAAATATTTTATTTTTTTTAATTTTAATTGATAATTCAGTAACTTATGGGGGGCTCTTATTACTTCATCATATATTTCAGTTTCTTCCAGTATGTGTGTGTGTGTGTGTGTGTGTGTGTGTGTGTGTGTGTGTGTGTGTGTGTCTGTGGTCCATATATCCTCCTAAGCAATCGGACCGATTTCGACTAAACTTGGCACACATATCTTTACTGTCTAGCAACAATCACTATGGGCCTAACAAACATGTACCCACCATAGGTAAGGAGTTACGGCGTCATAAACAATGAGAAGCGTGGAAAGACTGCCCCATCATGCGTGACGTTTAAATTTATTGCTTCTTTTCTACTAAGTCTGTTCACAATAAATTTCGTACACATTATCAACATATGTCGCTAAATGCACTCACAAAATTATATCTTGGTAACACATACTGTGTTGGAGATATGACGTCATAAACAATGAAACGCTACAGTGAAGTATAAATGTTTATGCCATTTTCAAATCAAAAATTTTATTCTTACATCCAGTGGTACATATTACAACAAAAAAATTTGTACGACTGAATAGTTAATGCTATTGAAAGGGCATTTTTCGACGTAAAGAACGATATATAACCCCGTCACCTACAAGCGACATGCAGCCGACCTGTCACCTCCTCTCGTGAGGATCGTTACGAAAAACAGAGGAGCCGATTGCGTGGTCAGTGCATGGAAACCGGCACTTACCAGGTCGCATAGCGTTTTTCCATGGCTATCACTTGTGTCACACAAACAGGTCTGAAGGCGACGGGGGAGCGGAGGCGGGAGATATTTTCTACGCTGACCCACTCGCGAATTACAGGCTCGGAATGGACGTGGCAGGTGAGATAGCAGCAGAGCAAACAAGCGGGAACAGCAATCACCAGGGTTCCGTGGCCGCCGCCTCTGTCACGCAGCCTGCCTACCACCGGGTGCTGATGGCTGTCGTGGCAAGAGAGACGCGAACCGTCTGGTTGTCCGCTCGGTAGTTCAGGCGGAAGGTCAGCTACGCATCGAGAAGTTCCAGTGTGCTGTATCACCGGTATCATTTATTTGTAATTTATAATTACAATTATTTCATTATGAAATTTTCGTGCTTTTACTTGTTTTCTATCGTACTGATAATTTACACTACCTCTACTCCTTATAACATTACTGCCTAAAATTGTAATGAAGTTTACCTTAAACTCAGAATCTGTTACTCAAAAGCATTAATTACAACGTAAGATTATTTATTGAAACTCTTTATCTGGTGGTAACGCTGTAAGAAACCTGCTCTAGAAAATTGCACTAGAAAATTGCAGCGAAATGCAGGAAATCTGCAGCGGATAGGCGCTTGGTGCAGGGAGTGGTAACTGAACCCTAACATAGACAAATGTAATGTATTGCGAATATATAGAAAGAAGGATCCTTTATTGTATGATTATATGATAGCGGAACAAACACTGGTAGCAGTTACTTCTGCAAAATATCTGGGAGTACGCGTACGGAACGATTTGAAGTGGAATGATCATACAAAATTAATTGTTGGTAATGCGGATGCCAGGTTGAGATTTATTGGGACAGTTCATCAACAAAGGAGGTAGCTTACAAAACACTCGATCAACCTATACTTGAGTATTGCTCATCAGTGTGGGATCCGTACCAGGTCGGGTAGACAGAGGAGGTAGAGAAGATCCAAAGAAGAGCGGCGCGTCTCGTCACAGGGTTATTTGGTAACCTAGATAGCGTTACGGAGATGTTTAACAAACTCAAGTGGCAGACTCTGCAACAGAGGCGCTCTGCATCGCGGTGTAGCTCGCTATCCAGGTTTCGAGAAGGTGCGTTTCTGGATGAGGTATCGAATATATTGCTTCCCCCTACTTCTACATCCCGAGGAGATCACGAATGTAAAATTAGAGAGATTCGAGCGCGCAAGGAGGCTTTCCGGCAGTCGTTCTTCCCGCGAACCATACGCGACTGGAACAGGAAAGGGAGGTAATGACAGTGGCACGTAAAGTACCCTCCGCCACACACCGTTGGGTGGCTTGCGGAGTACAAATGTAGATGTAGAGGAAGATGAAGAAAACTGGAGCCAAAAGTAGATCGCTGATGTAATCTCAATTGCTTGCTAAAAATCATGAATAATTAATAATGCTGTTATCTTTCATTTATTTCAAAACTGAAAAATATAGCTATGACAACAATTAGCTTGGAAACAGATCGTCTGGTATATTGAATGACTGTGAAGAAAAATGAAGTTTTCTTTCGGAAGATTTGTACTCATAAATGTTATCGGACTCCGTGAAAATAAATAACTGCAGTTTCTCATAGATGCAATAAGCAAGTGATAATTACGCTCAAAATGGCGTTCGGATCAATCTTGAACAATAAGGAAGGCTTCCGTATTAAATTATTTCACCTTTACTGCAAATAGTTGACTTTTATTCCGATCAGCAATGAAAACGTCTTTTAAATGACTTGGTCACAATGGAAGATGTAATATCTTTAGACTTTTAATGCGTATTTCATCTATTCTCGAAAATAACAAGTCACATTAAACATTACAGTTCAGTGACAATGGACATCGATTAAGCGATACGAAAGAAGTGCATCTAAGTCTAGTAATCGAAGTGAACAATGAGATCTTCGTTACAGTGATGCATCGTATATGTAATTATATAGTTAACTCTAAATCTTCGTTTTTACATGTGATAATATTTATGGTAATAAAGGGCACATATTGCTGCATTTCACAGACAACCAATTACCAGTTAATCAAATATTGTTTCAAGTTTGCGGACGTTTTCATAATGTAGTTGTTAACCTACATAAATTTGGAAAAATCTTTAAATACGCCTGTCACGCCAAATACTGAGTGAACCCCATAACTCATATGCTTCAACAGTTATTCTTACAGTCCGGAAATTATAGTTCCAAAATTAATCAACAGTTAAGTTGCACGACGGACTGTATCTGTGCACCTGTTCCGCACTTCGCACACTCACGCAGTGACAAATTTACAAATTATGCGGGGAGCAAGGAAGGTGCCTCCACGTGTGCATTTTACTTACATGCTACATAGAAGAAAGTAAAATGCCGGCGCTCCCCGGAAACGTTGTCCAATGGGACAACGGCCAAACCTTCCACCACCGGAAAAGAATGCAATCAAAAGCCAGAAACAAAAACAGATCCTCTTCAGGGCCAACCCTGACGATCGTCAGCCTGAACGTCGAGGGAATCAACAAGAATAAGGAGGATGTAATATCGCAACTATGCCGATCAGAAAAGTGGGACGTACTGTGCCTGCAGGAAACGCATAGAGATGAAACAGCAAACAGACCCAATATCAAAGGAATGCGCTTGGCAGTAGAAGCACCTCACAGAAGGTACTGGGGCGCAAGATTTACCAGACCCGAGATGCTGCTCTCTTCCACGAGTAAGACAACTACAAACAACATTGAAGTGTTAGCGATAGAGAGTGGATCATTTTCAATATGCTCCATATATAAACCCCCCGGCCAGAACTTACACACTTCAACGCCAGAAAGCTTCAACAACCAAAGGACACACTTCGTTGTGGGCGACATTAACAGCCACAGCACCACCTGGGGCTACGACGAGACAGACGCCAATGGTCAGCTGCTAGAACAATGGGCTGAGGCAAACAACCTCTCACTTCTCCACGACCCCAAGCTCCCCTGCTCCTTCAACAGCAAAATTTGGAAGCGAGGTTACAATCCCGATATTTGCTTCGTCAGCCGGAACATCAACGACACCTGCTGCAAAAGAGTATATGATGCAATCCCAAAGACACAACATCGACTTATTGGAATCCAAGTCTACTCAACAATCAAAACAACCAAAATACCTTTCCGTAGGAGATTCAACTTTAAAAAGGCTAGGTGGTCAGAATATTCCCAAGCGCTGGATGAGGAATTAGCCAGTCTGACCCCAACACCAAATAATTACCTTACCTTTGTTGAGACTTTGCAAAAGGTATCTAGACAATATATTCCTAGGGGTTGCAGACAACACTATATCCCAGGGCTTTCAAATGCCTCAAAGGATATCCTGGAGAAGTATCAAGTATTGTTCGCGGAAGACCCATTCAGCGACGAAACCATCACCTGTGGCACAGCTTTAATGTCAGCCCTCAGAGAGGCACGCGAGAAGAAGTGGATAGCAACCCTAGAAAGAATGGATATGTCCCACAGTACAAAAATAGCCTGGAACCTGACTAAGAAACTGGATGGTGATCCAAGGCTAAGCAAGGCCCCGGCCAACGTAACTCCAAACCAGGTGGCCAACCAACTCCTTCTAAACGGCAAGTTCAACTCCAAACGTCAGAAAACTAAAATCACACGCCTACTGCCAACGGAAAACACCAACTTCCAGAAACCATTTAGCATGAGAGAGTTGAACAATTGCATAAATACCATGAAGAATGGGAAAGCCGCTGGGTTTGATGATATTTGCGTGGAACAGGTTAAAAACTTCGGCCTTGGCGCCAGGCACTGGATACTTGGACTTTCTAACGTGTGCCGTGAAACCTTTCAAATCCCGAAACTGTGGAGGAAGTCAAAAGTGGTGGCTCTCCTTAAACCCGGGAAGGACCCAGAGTCTCCGAAGAGCTATCGACCCATAACCCTTCTCTGCCATCTGTTTAAGCTTTATGAAAGATTGATCCTCAACAGAATAGAGAAGATCGTTGACTCGAAGCTAATTCCACACCAAGCAGGTTTTAGACCTGGAAAGTCCTGTACCAGTCAAATTCTAGCATAGACAGAACATATCGAGGATGGGTTTGAGAATAAACTAATCACCGGGCTGGTACTAGTCGACCTAAGTTCCGCCTATGATACAGTACATCACCGGACACTACTGCATAAAATCTACGAGACCCTGAAAGATTACCACCTAGTCAAGATAATCGAATCCCTGCTCCAAAATAGACAGTTCTTCGTAATGCTTGAGGGGAAAAAGAGTCGATAGTGGAATCAGAAAAATGGGCTCGCCCAAGGGAGCGTGTTGGCGCCAATCCTGTTCAACATATATAAAAATGCCCAACCAACTCCAGACAAAACCAAAACCTTCTGTATATGCAGACGACCTGGCAATAACAGTTCAAGGCAACAGGTTTGAAGCCATCGAGGAGAAACTAGAAACCGCCCTTTCTGTAATGTCAACCTACTACAAAAAGAATTCTCTAAAACCCAACCCCTCCAAAACTCAAGTGAGTGTATTCCATCTGAACTCGAGGCAGGCAAAGTACAGGCTCAATGTTACCTGGGATGGGACATTACTAGAACACATAGATACTCCCACCTACCTTGGCGTCTTGCTGGACAGAACATTGACATACAAATATCATTGCGAAAAAACACGCAAAAAAGTAGAAGAACGAAATTACCTAATAAGAAAGCTGTCCAACTGCAAATGGGGTGCCAAACCTACCGTGGTCAGAACTTCAGCCCAAGCTTTGTGCTTCTCAACTGCCGAATATGCCTGCCGGTATGGTGCAGATCCGCCCACGCAAAAAAGGTAGATATTAGCTTGAATGAAACATGCAGGATAGTGAAAGGTTGCATGAAACCTACCCCCATAGAAAATCTTTACAGGGCCGCAGGTTTCACGAACCCTGACTCACGTAGGAAAGCCCATGAACATACCGAGAAGCTAAAACAAACCTTTGATGCTCGTCACTCAATATTTGGCCTAGAGTGTGGCCCCAGCGGACTCAAATCCAGACGCCGTTTCCTAAGTTGCGCCTTAGATGAGCCCCCCATCTACTATCCACTAAGAGAGGACCCACCAAGCGGCGTTTCTGGTGATTGGAAAACTTGGAGAATGCTTAACCGCATCAGAACTGGGGTGACTCCTGTGAAATCTAATCTGATCAAATGGGGTTTGTTGGACGAAAATGACGACAAATGCGACTGCGGCACTCGACAGGACATGGAACATCTTCTAAAATGCCCTGTCTGCCCGCACAGATGCACCCTCGACGATCTATGGCTGGCTAAAGAAGAAGCATTGGACATTGCCCAATATTGGGCAAACAAATTGTAGTTTCCGGACACGAAAAAGTAAGTAGTTACAAATTATGCAGAAAGAAAGAACATTTATGGAAGATATGTGCAATGAGCAGAGCAGTAGTTACAAACAGGCGAAAATGTGACTATAAGAAAAATAGTCCGTGGATTAGGTTCAAAATGGTTCAAATGGCTCTAAGCACTATGGGACTTAACTTCTAAGGTCATCAGTCCCCCTAGAACTTAGAACTACTTAAAACTAACTAACCTAAGGACATCACACACATCCATGCCCGAGGCAGGATTCGAACCTGCGACCGCGCGGTTTCAGACTGTAGCGCCTAGAACCGCTCGGCCACCGCGGCCGGCCCTCGAATTAGGTGATTATTCACTAAGTGAGCGGGATAGACAACAGCCATTTCAAATTAATCTATATTGAGCTGAACACAAACACAAGGGGTTTCCAATCACAAGGTAAGCACGCACAAGGCCGAAAACTAAGGCCAGACGAAGCGCGACCACGTGTTACCGAAATAATAGGAAATTGGAAATTTGTGGTAAGTTCTATGGGACCAAACTGCTAAGGTCATCTGTCCCTAGGCTTATATACTACTTAATCTAACTTAAACTAACTTACGCTGTGGACACCACACACACCCACGCCCAACGGAGGACTCGAACCTCCGACGGAGGGAGCCGCGCGAACCGTGGCAATTCGCCTTAGACCGCAAGGCTACCCAGCGCGGCTCGACATGATAGTCTAGATTACTCTTACAAGAAAGGGGCTTCCTCGCAGACTGTATTTCGGATTATTCGAAAGCAGTCGTCCGTCCTCCGTTTACGACACTTCGGCTAATCCTTCAAACATCGGATTACAAAACGCGTCAAGGAAAGCCGAGCCTCTTCCACAAAAAAAGAGGCTTTCGTCAAACCTACGTTTAGTGACAACTTCGATCAATATCGGAAGCCTTTCTGCAGATAATGAATTATTGCTATCAAATTTGTGCAACGAAACAAACTGTGATCGGTAGGACAGAAAGCCGAAAACATCAAGTTCAAGGGATCAAGCTAATACTACATAGACCTCATAAACGATATCAGACTGCAATCTTTGCTATAAAGAATGTTAAAATGACTTCAGCAGCTCTAAATTATGAAAATGATATCGCGATTCTCGCTGTAGAGGTCAGATCCCGCATGGTAACTTAATTCTACAAACCACCACATGTAGTCTTCTTCTTTGAGGAGTCAAACAATTCTAAGTCTCAGAGGATAAAATTTGTTACTGATAATTTTAACAGCCGTAGCAAGCCTCGAGGGTTCTCTGAAACAGATATAAATTGCGAAAGACTAGAACAATGGACGGAAAAAGTTAATTTAAAAGAAATACATAATGCGAAATAGCAAGCGTCCATCAACAGTGAAAGATGGTTCAGAAGAAACAACTCGGACAACATCTTTTTTACATGAATATTGATAATTGAAACCAACAACTATACTGTAAACCAACGTCATTTATTCAAAACATGCTACTAGTTTCGACACCAACAAACTTAATCTGCCATCAATGTACGAATCATTTTTAACAGGCATAAAAATACAACTTTCCCCGATTAACATTTCTATCAAACTTCTCTTTCCAATATTTTTGTGCCTCCAAAGATATAATTGTGGCTTTCTTACCTTCTCACTCTGATATGAACAGTTAAAGCAGTCAACCACTTCTTTAGCCCAAATAGTAAATGGCTTCCAACACGTGTATAGCGGATGACTGCTGTGCTGAGTTAACTGGTATGAACCTAGAATGTTTCCAGAATGAGATTTTCACTCTGCAGTGGAGTGTGTGCTCATATGAAACTTCCTGGCAAATTAAAACTGTGTGCCGGACCGAGACTCGAACAAGGCAACGGTCCCAAATTCGAGTGTCGGTGCGGCACACAGTTTTAATATGCCAGGAAGTTTTAACCTAGAATGTGTTCGATCATTTTAACCTTTTGCTAGTTCTGCACTATGAATGGATACGTGTAATCACTTACAGATGTTCTCTCTGCGAGACGCCAAAACTGATAATAGAAACTTATCTGACCCTCACTTAAGTCTGTCGAAGCAAAACCATCTTCTTTCGTTATATATTTCAACGAATCTTTTGTTCTTTAAACAGCCTGCAAATCGCAATCATGTCCACTCCTATAATAACGAACAAATTTAGCCCTCATGTAACCAAAATATTGTAACATTTCGACTTTCACGAAAGCGTGAATGTGCCTACCTTCATTAAGAAGGTAATTCTCCTCTGCAATGCCACGTTGTTTAATCTCACTGAACGTAAACTGCAAGCACTGGAGGAACGCGCCCTTACACTCCACTAGACTCTAGTTGATTGTGATACCAAATACTGTGCCTCTGTCACGACGCCTTACCTTGTACGAACCATAATGACGAACACCAACGGAGTCTTCAACTGGAAACGTACAACTTGTTAAGCATGTTACGCCAGCATGTGTAGTCATGTGCAGCAGGAACAAAATCACCTGGATTCCGTATCTTCGTAGCACTAACATCCCTACTAAAAGTCAGACGACGACCGTTGGGCAACTAATTGTACAATTTTATTCGTTGAAACACAGTTTTCAGTTTTATGTTTATTCTTTCATGGTAAATGTCAATCGATACTTTTTCAACATGCTTGGACGGAACTACGTGTGCTGCAACTATCGAGAATTTCCTATTTGTATGAGTGATTGATTAATGTACTCACACAGTGCAGTGTATTGTTCTAACAGATATTCCCAATAAAAACGGTTACTATTTAAAGTATTTTTCTCAGGCATCTTTCATTTAATTTGAAAATTATATTTATATTTTGTATATCTGTTCCTCAGAAAAGAATTCCATAGCTGTGAAGTGAGTGCACATGTGATTTGTATGTCACTAAAAGGCAGTGTATTTTATGTACTGATGGCAGGACGTGGTGATGACATCCTATTTGCTAGTATGTGTCGGCGGAAATTCTTTCAACAATCTTCATTGATTTCCTGAAAATATTGGTTTATTACGGAATCTATAGAGGTGGCATTTCCATTTAATTTAACAGTGTCATTTAGCCCTCTTCTTTTTGACATTTGTCTCGTTTACTTTCTTAATGCACAATGTAGCTTTATTACACATTGACCAACTTCCTTGAGGGTACCATTTGCATTCGCCGCGAGGAGTTCTATCGTTTCCTTTCCGTAACTATAATGTTTTCATTATCAAAGAGAATTTTCCTCCATACAGGCAATACTGGGAAAGTCACTGACGTGTATCGTAAACGATATTGGCCCTAACATGTGACAGTGAGGAACTAACCTGTTAGTGAACTTTTAATCCGGTAAGTTCAACCTCATTTGATTTTTGTGTTGTCTCTACTCTTTGCACCTTAGCTGCTAGGTATGATCGGAACAAGTGTGATTATTGGGGTAACTGTCGTCATTTATATTTAGTGTGGTTATTGTCAACGATGTGAAAAGCCTTGAACACAAAATTACACCTGTTTCGGAATCATCCTTGTCAAGATAATCAATAATTACTTTTGTAAATTCTACTGTGGCTGATGTTATACATTGTAGCAAATTTCATTTCTCCTGTCCCTCATTACTTTCATCTTTCTTTGATTGACTATCAATCCATATCCCTATTCTATGTTCAGAAGACTTCTTATTTCGATCATCAGGTCTGTCCCACTTTCGTAGACGATGAAGTGTCATCAGCGAATGTTACCGTATATTTAAACTCTGAATTTTAATGCTGTATTCCTTTTTTTATGTTACAGGTTGAATCTGAGTCTCAAAAGCTTCGTGGCTGCCTTACACCTTTTGTAATAAATACAGTTCTCTATTTGTATTTATCTCTTATTTTCCTCTCTCACACTTGTATGCTTCTATCGTTCCTTATAGTTTGTCGTCTTTTTTATTTTAGTTTTTTTGTGCTTCACTTTCCTTGAACTACTTTATATTGTAGAGATTCTTATATAGATGCTGAAACCTTACGAAAATGCCTTAATTTTCCTTAGTCTTGTTTCTGTTTTTAACGGTAAAGTCAGGATTTTAAGCCTAAAGGCAGGATTATCTTTTGGGTAACTTTACATTTCCTAAAGTCGAACTGATCATCATCTAATAAATCCCAATTTTGTTTTCCATTTTATTCCTGCTATTCTGGTCAGCTACCAAGGTGAAAGTGCGATATTTCTCAAATATATCTGGCCTTTCTATTTTCGGAACACCACAGACGTTATTTTCTCGAGAGTTCGATGATATGTCTGCAGTCTCATAGAGTCTTCACACTAAATCGAATAATCGTTTGTTTGACACTTGGTTTAGCCATCAAAAGTAATTCTATATCTATTCCATGGCCTTAGTCTGGTCGCACGTCTACAAAAGCTCTGTCTAACTCCAGCGCTCAACGACATATGTCGTCCGTATCAACACTCACATGTTCTTCCATCATATTAGCAGGCGGTTCCTTCGCTTCCCAGATGGCTTCTTTCTGTTTATTCATTTTCTCCCTTGAGTTTTATTACAGGATCAATAATTCACCAGAGATCCCTTATCAGATATCAACAAGGACTTAGCAACTTCTCCGTCGGGAAACATGCGTGATGCAAACGCAAATCTTTTTGAACGGACATATACCGTTATGAGATATCACAATACAATTAATGTAAGGTTAAACAGATGACTAATTTTCCATACGGAATAGTAAACATAGCAAACAAAAGCAAGAAAAGAACTGTTTACCTCAACCAAGCGGACGATAACCTATGCATATTTTTCACCAGCGTGGAACTAAATGATCTGTATGGCACTGACATTATATTCATTTGACTTTCGTTTTTGGCACTTTGTTATATCAAAGAAATAGTCAGACTGTGTGACGAAATATTCGTTGATGACATGACACGTTAGCTAATGATGTTTTTTTCGAATATGATCGTCATTAAAAGAAATACTTGTAAGGGATTGTGAAATCTGATATGCCTATCTCTGATGTTATCACTAAAACGACAGCCTGGCTGTGAAGTGGATACAGTGCAACGGACAACTTACAAGTAGTGATTGAAATTTCCGAACGGAATAATAATGACTTATTGCTTTCCTTAGGTTCGCAGTTATTATGATGTTTGACACAATATTAAAAGAACACATAACTAGATTGAAAGGTATACATGTAATAAGACTTATATTTCGTAAAAATAATGCTTATTTATGACATGTTCCATTACCGCTGGTAGCAAGAGGAATATCTCAATCAGGCAGTTTTGCTGCTTCGCTTTTTCTGCCACGTTCCAAAACGAGTATCAGCTGTGCATGTCTCACAAAGACCTTCGTGTTCACACAGCTTCCAGCTGTAGTGTATTTTTGCAAGTTGCCCTCTGGGTTGAACTAACCTTTGTCAATGGAAGACGTTATCTGGGAATGGTTATCTATATTGGCGTGTGGCCGGCCGGTGTGGCCGTGCGGTTCTAAGCGCCTCAGTTTGGAACCGCGTGACCGCCCCGGTCGCAGGTTTGAATCCTGCCTCGGACATGGATGTGTGTGATGTCCTTAGGTTAGTTAGGTTTAAGTAGTTCTAAGTACTAGGGGACTGATGACCACAGCAGTTGAGTCCCATAGTGCTCAGGGCCATTTGAACCATTTTTGAACCTGTGCAAGCTTCTTCATCCCCCAGTACCTACTGCAACCTACATCTTTCTGAATCTGTTTAGTGTATTCTTCTCTTGGTCTCCCTCTACGAGTTTTACCCTCCACGCTGCCCTCCAATACTAAATTGGTGATCCCTTGATGCCTCAGAATATGCCCTACCAACCGATCCCTTCTTCTAGTCAAGTTGTGCCACAAATTTCTCTTCTCTCCAATTCTATTCAATACCTACTTATTGGTTATGTGATCTACCCATCTAATCTTCAGCATTCTTCTGTAGCATCACATGTCGAAAGCTTCTATTCTCTTTTTGTCTAAACCATTTATCGTCCACGTTTCACTTCCATACGTGGCTACACTCCATACAAATACTTTCAGAAACGACTCGATATTAACAAATTTCTCTTCTTATGGAACGCTTTCCTTGCCGTTGCCAGTCTTCATTTTATATCCTCATTTATATCATCATATATTTTTCTCCCCAAATAGCAAAATTCCTTTACTACTTTAAGTGTCTGATTTCCTAATCTAATTTCCTCAGTATCACCCAACTTAATTCGACTACATTCCAATATCCTCGTTTTTCTTTTGTTGATGTTCATCTTATATCCTCCTTTCAACACACTGTCCATTCCGTTCATTTGCTCTTACAGGTCCTTTGCTGTCTCTGACAGACTTACAATGACATCGGCGAACCTCAAAGTTTTACTTCTTCTCCATGGATTTTAATTCCTACTCCGAATTTTTCTTTCTGCTTGCTCAATATACAGATTGAATAACATCGGGGGTAGGCTACAACCCTGTCTCACTGCCTTCCCAACTACTGCTTCTTATAACTGCTATCTGGTTACTGTACAAACTGTACATAACCTTTCGCTCCCCGTATTTTACTCCTGCCACCTTCAGGATTTGAAAGAGAGTATTCCAGACAACATTGACAGAAGCTTTCTCTAAGTCAACAAATGCTAGAAACGTAGGTTTGTCTTTGTGATATATGGGATCCTTACGTCTTTATTTCCCAAGGAAACTACACATGTGACAGGTCGTTGAGTGAGTGTATATAGTGTGCTTCGTAGCAAATATTGCAAGATGAGGAAGTTTGGCTACCGTGCTTTGCACGGTTATGGACGGCACGGCGATTTTTAAATTAACTACGACTATGTAGCCACAAATGTTACTAGAGACACACTTGAGAATGGGCAATGCCCGAAATCGGTAGTGTGAAAAATAAAGAAATAAAAAATATTATACCTAGTTTGATGGAAAAATGTCGTTCTTCAAATATTTTCAGTGTTGGGGCCACTCCTGTTCCTTATTTATATAAATGATATACCCTCCAGAATTACAGGTAACTCTAAAATATTGCTGTTTGCTGATGACACTAGCTTGGTAGTAAAGAATGTTGTGTGCAAAATTGTCTCGGTTTCAAATAGTGCAGTTCATTTTCCCCATGTACCAGGCCAGAGGGCAAAGGTCGAGAAATAGTCTGACACCTTCTGTGAAGCACTTACATATGAATGGCAGAGTAGTGATGGAGAGTTAGAGACTCTTTTGCTTTTTTTTTTTTTAAACAGAAGAAGCCTTTATAGTATCGACTTGACGTTTGTTAGCTATCACAATAGGCCGTAATTACTGGTTTGGGTAAAAAAAGTTTCATAACTTTTCATTTCCTTTAAGTTTCATCTGTACAACGAAAAGTCACCTTTTACATGTATACGAAAGTAGAGAACGCCAGAAAACTACATGGATCTTGTAAACACATTGCTTTCCCCGAAAGTCGATGATATTTTTTTTCTTTTGTGCATTACCTTGTCATAGTACGTATGTATCATTTACTTCAACTATTCTTTATTTGTTAATACGTCACATTGCTTCTTCATTCATTTTGCTACTGTTTTATATTTTATATTGTACGAATATGAATTTTCTGGTTCTATATGCTTTGTAAATCTTTGGTTAGGCTTGGAGATGTACTGTGTCACAGAGAAAGCGAACGACTA
This sequence comes from Schistocerca americana, assembly GCF_021461395.2. Taxonomy (NCBI): domain Eukaryota; kingdom Metazoa; phylum Arthropoda; class Insecta; order Orthoptera; family Acrididae; genus Schistocerca; species Schistocerca americana. The sequence goes on along the minus strand of NC_060124.1, from coordinate 245,423,907 downwards.
TCGATAGAGAGCGTGCGAGTTGTTGTGGTATTGTGGCCGGTTCGCAGGTGGAGAAACGTTGCAAAATTCGGCGGGAAGGACGGTGATACGCGGAGGAGCAATTAATTACAGTGCGTCCGCTGTGTTAATAGGAGATCGTGCATTATTAAGTGAACACTAAAACCTCAAAAGTATATCGAGTGTTTACGGTGACGATTTTACATACTGTGTGAACTTGTGACAATTAGCCGTGAACCAGACACCATTGTCGTGTTAGAATTGTGTGAAAGTGGAACAAACTAAAATGTTAAGAGAAAGAACAGTGCTGTGATTTGATCAAGAATCATTTATTATATCATCCAAACTGTCTTAAAGACCACGACGTAAATTGAACTGATGTTTAACGGAGTGTTGCAGTAATAAACACATGTGACTGTTTTCCTGTGGCAACACGGTCAAAGAACTGTGCGAAGTATTGGCACTAACCGGCTGTATATCGTAAATACTAAAGACATTGCATAATTCCGACCTAACTGCACCGCGTGATTAATAAACTTTTGATAATAAAACGTCGCGCGCGTAACAACGCACACACTGGAACTATTATTATCGCGTCAGTGCTGCCAGCTGATTCGACTACAACGGAGACGTGGACCACCGCCGTAACTGGAATATTAATGAAACAGGAGGATCCATCATTATCTTCACGCCATGAACCAGGATTAGCTTTACACATTGTCCGCGCGGACCACCGCTGACGTCATCGCACTGCCTGTAGCAACAGTTGAGACATTAAAAGAAAATTATTACGCTCTCTCTCTCATATCAAAATTAAAGACAATTGCAGTTAAATTATCTATTTTAAAATACTGTCACTATATGAAGGTTCAATGTTGTTTAGTTCCAATAAATATTCCTTAGATTATTTCGTCTTGTTGACGGTGTTGAAAACCCGCCAAATTAAAGTTTAATTAATAATTTTCTTTCAAAATTCTTCTCAGACATTTTGCTGTTCATCATAATTTTATTTTAATGTTTGTGTGTAACTTCTTTTGGAGGGAGTACATATTTTAATTTTTGTGCAGTAAAATTAGTTACCATAAATTTACGTATATTGCCAGCTGATGCTGTCAGCCATTACTGCTTGAAAACTAACCAATAGTATTTTTCACCTGTTTTCTCACTGGCTGTCAGCTTCAAAACAAAATTTCGTATTTCATGGGCATCTAGCAGATGCGCGATGCCTATGTAGGCCCCTACAGTAATTTTTTTGTTTTTTGTTTGCAGGTTTACTGGAATTATATTGACTTTAATTGTTCACTTGGCCCCCATTAAAGTGATTTATCGCATCTATATAATAATTGTACTGAATTACAATTTTTTTTATTACGTAAACATTGGCATACCATATTTTGATTAAAATTTACTTCTTATTGGCCCCACATAAGATTCTGCACTTTCTGACAAAGACTATGCCAAATTTTTTTTCGTCCATGACTAACAGGGGCAGTCAGATTCTTGTAGAGGTCATGTTTTATTATTTAATAGGTTTTTTTTCAGAAGTAGAGAATCAGTTTCTTTACAATCTTCATACTGCCCGCTTTTAGGCTGAACACATCCACTGTTGGCACACAGATGAGACCAAACAGCCGCGATTGACGTCAGCAGTAGACGATGTTCGACAAGATTTGTTCAGTCGCCGCATGGGAGAGGTAGCAACTGGGACACTGCTCCTCTCTCTCTCCCCTCTCCCCCCTTCCCATCCAACGCCCCCCCCCCCCCTTCAGTACCGCCGATGACCATGAGGCGACAGGACGAGGGCTCAGTCCCGATCGGGGCGGCCTAATTGCGCGGTTTGCGCTGGCATCATCAGCAATACAGTAGTTCTGCGGCACAGAACAGACTCTGGGCGGAACGGGTGTGGGATCCCGCGGTGCCCCGAACCCGCCGGATTTAATGCATCTGCTCCGTGGTGAGGCGAGACCGCAGGGAGGTCGGCGCGGAAGGGAAGCAAGTCTTCACTTACATTCGACTCGATTGGGTAAATAGAGGGGATAAGGTTCGCGACGATCTGCATTATTCAAATAAGCGCGAGGATCGTTTTAGCCGGTAATGACAGAAACGGAGAGCCGCCCCGCTATATTATAACAAGTCATGCGAACCGGCGGCAGCAGCGGAGACGGATTCGCCGAGGTTAGCTGTTTGATTTAGTATCTGTAGAGTGGAGCTCGCCGCTTTCATTGCTCATCTCCCACCCCATCTGATCCCCGGCCGCCGTTTGCCCCGGATTGAGCTGAAGTTCCCATCTGCCACGCAGTAGCTCTCGTCCATTGTGGCGTGGCACAGAGGTATGGTGGCAACGCTGGAAGCGTACTTTGCTTACTACACAGTAACTGTCGCTCCGTATACTCTGCACAATACGTTTCTTTACAGAGGAGCACAAGTTTAATGACAATTACAACTCTAAATACTTCGCACTTATGTGGTGACTCTCACAGATGGAAACTTAAACACATGGTGCTTCAATGTCAAGCGGTTCGCCCCTTAGAAATGATCCATTGGGGATGACGCAGGGAAATACGAGAGACGTAGCCATCCCTAAATGTGGTGACATATAATCTGGTATTAATTACAGAAAACATGCCCTTATTAGTCTGTAATGCAGATGATCTGTATAGCTATTAGCTAATTTCGACGACTTGTAATTTTAAAGCACATGTGTATCGCTACATATTACATGTCTCAATTGTGAAACTATTTTTCACCACACTTCAAAATGAATCCGCACTGACACTCGTTCACAATGTAATATAACGTCTACTTTATACGTGTAGTGAAAAATAATTTGACACTTATGACATGCAATAAGTATTAGCACACATGTGCTTGAAAATATCAAATCCGATGCAACGAAATGAAATTAAATTTACGTTATTCTGTGTGGTATGGACTGTGTGAGCACAAGGAACCCATGCTAGCCCAACTCATGGAAACCATCAAGTCACTTTGTTAAATATAGCAATGGCAGACTTAAACTGATTAACCAAATCATTGTACTATCTGCTTGACAGTAGTTGATCTAACTTTGTAGCCCAATACACTTTAGTAAGTTTTCGACAAGCCTTTGTTAGGTTTTCAGAGGTAGCGGGCACCAGATGTCTATCTGCGGGACACACACTCATCGGCTTTCGTCCACTACACTACACAGGTCATCCACGCATCGGCCTTGATGTGCACTGCTGCGCAGGGTCACGAAACCAACAGCATTCGTCTGTGGAGCTGTTCAGATGATACACCCGTTGCCTTCGTCCATGGTGTTACACCTGCCACATAATATTGGCCTTCGTCCGTGCCATTGAACAGGTCACTCACCCAGTGGGCTTCGTCCGTGACATTGCACAGACCACACACCTATCGGCCTTCACCCGTGGTGCTGTGTGGGTCACTGGACAAGAAACTGCAGGGATGGTGGCGGATCCCCTTCCAGCGATCGAAACTTCCTTGATACAAGTGCCACGAAGGTTCCGTTGAAAAACATTCAGCCGATTTCCTTCCCAGTGATTACAAGGTCAGAGCTTCTTTTTCATGTCTATGGAGCTCGACGTCGGCAGACGTTTAAGGATAATCTGCCTCGGTTTAGCCGGCCGGAGTGACCGAGTGGTTCTAGGCGCTACAGTCTGGAACCGCGCCACCGCTTCGGTCGCAGGTTCGAATCCTGTCTCGGGCATGGATGTGTTTGATGTCCTTAGGTTGATTAGGTTTAAGTAGTTCTCAGTTCTAGGGGACTGATGACCTCAGAAGTTAAGTCCCTTAGTGCTGAGAGCCATTTGAACCATTTTTGCCTCGGTTTAAAATTTTACTTTCGTCGCATAATGGCAGGGAATGGGGCTGGTTCGAAATACACCTGTGGTCAGCTGATTCCCTCATGGTGAACTATATGGCGGGCCAAGGCTAAACATATCCATTATTTACCTTGTTCCATGAGTTAGTTAGTGGTTTCAGAGGATCGTTAAACTGATGTTAAAGAAACAGAACGGGGGAATATCGTTTTTCGGAGTGCTGATTTAGTAATTTCTTAAGAAGTCACACATAGTCTGCAGTCTGATTGTATTTAGTGGGGGATTCTGTGCATAGTAATTGTTTACGAGCACTGAATTTCTTGCTGTGAAGCTTTCAAGTGTGGTAGTAGTTATGTGGAGGTAATGTTGCTTTTTCTATCCCTTGTGGCCTCTGTGCTATGTGCATTTTCGGTGGATGGTAGAGTTGAGATAGGCGGAATTCTTGCGGGAAAAACTGTAACTATTACATGAGAATTATGTGGTGTATAACCAGACCAACTCGATGAGCTTGTTCATTTTTATAAAACAGTAGTAGTGATGGTTGTTGAATTCCCTAGGAATGCTTGAATATTACTTTATGGCACAGTTCACTGTGGATTTTGCTCTTGATTCTTTGAAACAATGTCGTAAATTAATTTTCCTTGTTTGTTTGCTGTGAACTTAGTACCATACAGCCTAGAACTATTTCATGGGCTATGCATTTTGTCATTGTAATAGAAAATTAATTTATTAGTGCCAAAGAATTGCTTTTGTAGATAGAACCCGGGCTACACTAGGTACAATTCGAAAAAATATCCTACCCACCGCCCCAACACATAGCTTCACCCTTCCAGCCCAGCAACCTCGCGTCAAGTGTGACTGTTACTGACAGTCAAGCAGACAGTCGTTTTCGTGTATTTTATGGTTCATAAACACAGTTAAACTAATGAAGTTTCGTAATTTGGACTGATTTATTGAATTTTTAGAAAATCTTGAATGCTGCAGAAGTCTGATTTCTTTCTGTGGACGGTGTTATTCTATCGTGAGCATTAATGTGTTTCCTCTTGGTATTTTCTAACACTTGTTATTGACGATGAGTGATGATGAGTTTAGGGAATTTCTCTGTTTTTGGTGCTTTTTGTAGTAGGACATAACTAACTGAGATTTGTTGAGTTCTCTTTTAGTTAGCATGTGTATTATATTGTCGGGGTTGTACCACATTGGTGTTCACTTGAGCTGAATTTCTCCTGTGTTGTAATGCTTAACACTGTGAAGTAGTGGTTAGGATCTTTTCTGCTTTGTGGTTTTCCTGATTTCTAGTTACTGAACTTTGTCCATTAAGGTTGACGATGCTGTTCCACATCAGAGACTAGGAGTAAGAGAGTGAGCTAAAGTGAAATACGAGTTCACCAATCTGTGTGTCATGCAGTTCAGCCTATCGTGCTTAATAATGTTCCTCGGGAAGACATCAGTCAAGCGGAGAGTACAGTGTTTTCGGAACACTGAATATGTAAGGACACTAAGTGCAGTACATTGTCTGTGAATGCAGGGCTTTCTGGGCCGACCGTTCCACTAGATGCAAACAGTGATCGTGAGAACGTGATAACACGTACTTCTGATCCTTTCCCTACACCCAGTAGTGCTCAGGCGAATGCACAAGATGGTGCTTCAACCTCTGATTTTTTCCCGGGACACAACGAGCTGTTAACTGAATGAGAGTAAAAAGTATTTAAGGAAATTACTTCAAAGAAAAAAAAACACCTGTTCACAGAAAGCTAAACGCAAAATATCCTTATTGGTTGTCTTAATAGCGAACAGAATTAACAACTTAATTACGATGCCTTCGGATAAAGACGATTGAACAGAATTCTCTGTTTTCGTATTATGAGCTAACCTTTGAAATTTTACGTCATTATCGGAACTGAATCAGAAAGAACTATGTTTCAGAAGAAGCTGTAGTCCAGGCGGCATAGCACATGGTCATTTCACTACTTAAATACGTTGTGAGAAACATGTTTCACTACAAGACGAAATAACGTAAAATCTAACGTAAAATTTTGCACAATAAAATTTTACTCTGATGCATCGTAACAAATATTATTAACTAAAAATTAAATCTCGGAAGGTCTATGTTTCACTAGACGGTAGTTCTTTTCTTCTGTTGTCCTGCGTTTTTCGACCTCTACTCCTGATCTACATCTTACAAGGGTTTCTCATATTACCACACTCTTTGATTAATTTGAATGAGCTCCCCAAATTATATTGCTTAGCTGTTTTATTGAATTGTTGGAGTGAATTTTGTAAATTACCTTCACTATTTGCTGTCAGTACGGCGTAGTCATCACACATCTAATATTTACTACATTATTTCTCATTCTTCATTCTGGTTTATTTCTTATGGTATTAGTGATATGGTCCATTATTAGGCTGAACATGGCTGTGCTTAATGAGTCTCCTTGTCTAATTCCTTCATCTATTATAGTTTTGCCTGTCGATCTTTCATGTGTCTGAATTCTCAATTTAATTCGTGTATACAAATTCTTTATGAATTCTACAATACCTTTGATAGTTTCTTGTTCATTAAAGTTTGATTTATATCCATTTTCTAATCTTATCAAAGGTTATTGGCAAGTCACTGAAACACCTGTAGGCTGGGTTATTTAGCTCTATGGATTTCTCCACTGCCAGATTTACAGCGCAAAAGCAGATATTGTGCCTCTGTTTTTACTGGATCATCGCGGTTGTTCCCTAAGTTCTATATCATTCTGTGTTCTGCCTCGAATTATGATATTAACAGTTGTAAGGAGGTATCAAGAAGGGCAATCCCTTGGTAATCGTCTAAAACTTGGTTATCGCCCTTTTTACGTACTGGAATTGTAGGCCTTTCTTTCCATGCCTTTTTTTCTCCTGCCCTCCTTCATTGTCTGTTAGCTTCTGTGCTTTGTTGGCTGTTTCGATTGTCACGTTTGTCGTTTCTTTATACTGCAATTTAAAATAATTTTCCTACTTAATTTTGCTAACTGAATTTTGCTTACGTTCTGCATCTGAACTTGTTCTTTTATATCCTTCTTTCACCTTTTGAGTATCCATTAATATGCCTTTGTGTTCCATAAAGGTCTCGTTCCATACCTCTTGCATATTGCTCACAATAACACTTTTACTTTTCGAATATCCGAATTCACCCTATTACGAATGGTCTTATGCTCCATGTAATCGTCTTTGCACTGACTGGCTTTGTATTTTAGGAATGCTTTCTTCCTCTGAACAGTAAATGTTTTAACATCTTGGTTAATATATAGTGTTCTGTATGTGGTACAATCTCCCATCAAATTTATGATTTCCGTACCTAAATTTTCTCGTGCTGATTCTTCTGCATTGGACCTAAGAGTAGTCCATCTGGTTTCTATATCTTGTTTGTCTAGACGTGGGTTATTGACGACTTTCTCCTTTAATTCAAAAATGGCTCTGAGCACTATGGGACTCAACATCTGAGGTCATCAGTCCCCTAGAACTTAGAACTACTTAAACCTAACTAACCTAAGGACATCACACACATCCATGCCCGAGGCAGGATTCGAACCTGCGACCGTAGCGGTCACGCGGTTCCAAACTGAAGCGCTTAGAACCGCACGGCCACACCGGCCGGCTTCTCCATTAATCTATTTCGGCACAGCATCTTAGTACTTTCATCCTCTATGATATCAGTTGTAATCCTTTATCTCAGTCAGAATCCTAATTCTGTTGTTTTTTGGTCTATCTTTCAGTTTTAGTGTTCACATAACCAGAGCTTGATCTGATTCTACAGTGGTCAAGTTTAACGTTCTCTCATATAATGTTTGACTTGTATGAATGGCTCTGTTCGTTGTCAAGTAATCAATAACCGAGCACTGGCCTTTTGTACTACTTCACGTGTCTTTCTGTTGCGGCCTGTTGTCGATATGTGTGTCATGATTTCGTTCAATGTGCAAAGTTATTTAGTTGCTCTCTATTTTACTTTGTTTCCATTTCATTAAGCAATATTTGTTTAATGCTCCAAATAATCTAATTATCAATACCTCCATTAAGATCTCGCACATTCGTCTTTTGGAAACAGTGCCAATTACAGCTTGAACATTACAAGTACCTTATAATCTCTTTGAATAGAATTGGAGAGAAGAGAAATTTGTGGCACAGCTTGACTAGAATAAGGGATCGGTTGGTAGGACATATTCTGAGGCATCAAGGGATCACCAATTTAGTACTGGAGGGCAGCACGGAGGGTAAAAATCGATTCAGAAGGATGTAGGTTCCAGTAGGTACTGGGAGATGAAGAAGCTTGCACAGGATAGAGTAGCATGGAGAGCTGCATCAAACCAGTCTCTGGACTGAAGACCAGAACAACAACAATAATCTCTTTTAAGATCTTCCCACATCATGTGCACATGTAGAAAGTATGTAAAGTGGACGAGTTATCTACCTCTGCTGATTATCGTTTCGTTGACGCAGTTAACTTTAGTAATGATGTTACTAAATTTCTGTAAATTAGGATTCCCCAACCCCGCCTGCTATTGTGGATGGTTAACAACACCACAGTAGAACGTAGCCTGAAACTTCCTCTTACGACTGAACCCTTCCCATTTCCTTCTATCTAAGTCAATGAAAATCTGCTTATTTTTATGTTCCTCCATTTCCATAATAATTTCCGTTATGCTACATTCCATGTAGCAGCTCTTGCATACACTATTTTCCGATTATTTGCACTTTTTTGAGGCCTGGTCGTCATGATTTTATCCATCCTGTTCCTAGGTTTCTTTATATTTGTTATATCTTCTCTCACGGTGTAATTAAAATTTTCCCTTTTGGTTACCTTTTTGAAAATTATGGCTACGACAACGAACGTTTATTGGAAGACGGAACCACCTTTATGTCACATTGACATAATGGGTTTTGTGAGAGATAGATTTGCAAGCGTGCCACCTACCACAGCCAGGAATAGTGTATACTTTCTTCCACCGGTAGTTCTGTTTAGAATGCAGCACAGAAATCGTGGGCCATGGGGACGGCCTGAATGAGCAGTGTGGAGTCTGACGAGTCGAAGTTTCTTAGTATATACCTGTGGCGTGTGGCCGCTTTAAAGTGGCGGAAGCTGATAGATTTGGTAGGAGAACACTCGCTGCTAGTGGACTTACGTTTATGAAAAGTAGGTTTGGAATGTCAAGCGCAACAGCAAGAGTTAAGCATCGTAGTGACTAGGGGTCGTGAACCTTGACTTGAACCGCAACTATTCCCCATTTTCACAGTTAATACTAGCACATACCAATAACAATGCTTTAACCGTGGTCGTACTGTTTAGAGTACAGGATCATGATGATTAAAAAGGAATAAGACCGATGGATGAGAGTTCTACTACTAATTAAATCGTCCAGCTGACAGGAATTATTTAAATTCTACTAACACTTTACTGCTAGAGAGCTTACAGCTTCCATGAACCAGTTCCAAGAAGCCTGAGACGAAAGAAATCCGCGTCTTAGTTTTGATATTTCCTTTTTGAAAATGCTTTGCAGGCAAATGAGATATTTCAGTAAAAACATGTCGTCAAAATAGTTCATCACTAATAACTAGTTTACTGAATAGATATCTTTCAATTATTATTACTTAATTAAAGCATCCACAAAAATGATCTGTAATTCTCTTAATACTTTGTCTAGACTAGATCCAGACTAGATTAGATCAACGTTTGATTAAATAGAATGGTCTGACATGCATTGCAACAACTTTGTGTCTGATAGTAAAATTTTGAATTTTTACTGATTTTTCTTTTAAATGAATTTGGTCCTTCTAGCCCCCTTTGACACTGGATAACTCAATATACTCTAAATGTCAATTGATTGCCAATTGAATGGGCAATTCATGACGGACTCCAAATGTTATTTGGATGCTATGTACTATCCACTCAGCATAACTCTACGTGAAATTTAATTTGAAGCAAAAGACACACTATAATTCTGACGTTTAACTCAGCTGACCAATAACAATGGCGTCACAGGCCAGTACGTTAAAACACGTCCCTCAGTTGGCAGTGAGAGTCTTGGCACAGGAGCAGCAAGTGGAGGCTGCCACAGCTACAGATCTACACATTTTGAAGATGGCGCTCTATCGTTTCTGCCCAGTAGGGAGATGGTAACACTGCTGTAGCGATATAGTTCAGTGCATTTCACTTGCATTATTGCTTATGTATGAAGCGAAATAAAGAAACATTCCGAAAAGTATTTTTTCTTTTTTTTTTTACATCGAACCTTAACTATCATTTCAGACTAAAATGAAGCCGTTGAACTGCAATCATGGAGGAAAGTACTACAAGCCAACGTAACTGATCCACAGGAGTTGTGGATATGGAACTCTACATTATTAGTGGAGGCTCCTAATAATGTCACTTCAGAGAAACACAGGTAAATCTCGCTATGATTTTGTTTTTAGCCCACAACAGTCTGCCTGGAACGTTGCTTGTAGTTAAATCTGATTTCGTTTATCCTTTCGTGGTTTCATGCGAGCCTGACCAAATCCCTTTTCAGATTTTTCTCCCGTTTTCCAATAACGATACCATCTCTCGTAGGCCATTAATACGATATTACTTAAGATGCTGTATTTATGAATTAGTTGTGGAATCCATTAGCCTGCATACCAAATGCGATCTAATGTGAAACAGAGCTATCTAATTGGCAAAATTATAAAGACTGATTTGGAATGTGAATATAGATGACAAGTGGCGTTAACTGATTGATTTAGATATAAGTTAGACAAGAATACCAGGGCTGTGTGAATGAAGTAGCGTCACGAACGAGCACATGTTTCATTGATTATGCGGCAGTGGCATCAGTACCGGATAAATGAACAAGTAAGTGGAAGAAAACCAGCCATTGGCGGCTGTAGAAGGATCTCACTCTGTTAAATCTTCAACGAGAGGGACAAGGAAGGAAGATCAGAATTTAGCTTCCGGTAGATGATGAGATTATTGGAGTAAAAGCTCAGGATAAGGGAACATTCGAGAAGGATGTCGACCGTGATATCATCACATTAATTTGCCTTTACCAATTTTGGGATACTCCGAAAATCAGTAGATCTTTATGCTTCAACAGGTATTTGAACTGTCACACTCCTGAATATGAATGCACTATGCAAATTAGTACGCCACCCCACCTAGTCTGTAGTAGACTTGGGGATTTCTATTAGCATGTATGAAAGCCAACAAACTATCGTGGTTTATTTCACAAAAGGTAACACCTGCAGGCAACCAATGTGATGGTTATGTATCACATGTGTAACGATTTTACGGTCTGGAAGTATAAGTAATTTACTACTTTGGAATCAGAAGGGAATGAATTATGAAAAATGGAAACGAAGTGACACGAATATTTTCTGCAGGTGGGTCCTGCTGCGATGGTCGTCCCAAAGAACTAGCAGAACATCAAGGCTAGAGGCAGTTTTGATGACTCATTAAGCTTAGTGTGTGATCTAATAGAGCCTTGGAAATTGTAAACACAGAAAAAAATCACAATCAAGAGGACATAAATAAAGGAACTGGCAGACTGCCAAAGAGTTCCCCAAGGCTGCTGTCCTCATAGTTTTGAAGAGAAAGAGAACATGTACACGAACATCACAATATTGTTGTTAACGTTTCTAAAACCGCTAATCTGGTGATTTTATTGTTGAGCTTAGGAAGCACTTTATAACACTCCCACCGAAGTAGTAATGTCACATTGCTTCATTTCTCATCTTCACTTACGATCCTATCATCTCTCTCCACATAATAAGTATTTACTACATAACGAATTATATCGAACCTCGTACGACTACTGTGAGAATTCATTCAAGATTGGGAAATGTTGTGTAAAATAAGGTGCTGCAGAATAGTTAATCGCGGGTAACAATCTTCTCATTTATTGTTTCTTTCCTTATACGAACAGCAATAATCGAAAAATACTCAGTGGCTAAGAAACTGCACATGTGCCACGAGTGTCTTTAAATTCTTCAGTGCTAAAACTTTGCATCAATGAAAAGCACTGCATAATAATTAGTCAAATCTCTAGTATCCTAACAAAAACACTTATAAGCTTAATGGTACAGCCCAAACGACAAAGATAGTCTGCAAAACACTTTTAATAGGTAAAGATTATTTTTTACTGCTGTCAGTTGTTCCATGACTGTCTATACGGCACAATTCGGTATATTGCAATTTATATTACTAAATGGCTAACCAAGGGCACACTTACACTTGATGGTTATCTGACTAACGCTTTCCAGAGGCAACAAAAATTTGATTTTCAATATTTCGTACAGCTTTTGACCTAATTTAAAAGTTTAAAATGGTGAGACAATCTACTCATCAAAAACTATAATCTCGTGTTGGAGGATAAACATGCAACACAACAAGTCAAGTGTTACAGTTATAACTTTGTACACTGCATGAGTCAGGAGGAAAAGCACATGCTTTGAGGGGTGATATTAGTGACTCTGAAGAAAAAAATGTCAAACCAAAATATCTACTGTTCTTAACAGTTTCGGTGGATATCGGTAAACAGAGTAGGAACAGATCAAATGCCGGTGATAGTAAATGAACTGTGCGATCAAATGTGTTGTTTAATTGTGTACATCTCTTCGGGAAGATATATGTTCGAATAGTCTACTGTCAGCTGAAATGCTGGAGAGGTGTTGCTGATCTGAGTTCTTTCGCGCAGTCCTTTGCCTGACCACACGCGTCTAAATTACAGGAGAAAAGTTTGTTACTTGTGTCCGCTCTGCGGTTGTTTGCTTCGGTTTAAGCAAACCCGACACACAACAATTTAATGAAGTAAGATTGTGTAGCCTCGGTGGCCAAGAAATGACTCAACGGCGACCGATCCAATGCACAGCTATTCTGTCAACGACCTTTCGGAGTGTTCGCATAGAAATGGTCAGTAAAGACAACACCACGTAGTCTAATGTCACTTTGATTGCATTCGCGTGTGAGTCCTACTGAAGGGCAAGGGACTGACGCCCGTGATTTTGAAATAGCTGCATGTCGGATACAGTTAAGGAAAGACCGTAAGTTCATATGAAGTTTCCTGCTCAGAATCACCTATACTATGACCCTTCAAATTTCGAAAAACTTTTTGCAAATATTAGGATGCTGTATAAGCTCGAAGCGGCTTTCTTTTGCGAGTTGGTATTCCGGTTGCTGTGGGTTTATTTGTGGATTGTCTTTTTATATCTATAATTTACTGTTGCTAGCTGAGTTTATTTATTGCATTTTTGCCATTTTGAGATGGTGAGTGGAACTTCAACGCTAGAGACTGAAGTCCTACGTGAGGAAATCGGAACATTTCTGACATACTCATCTGTTTGACTTCAGTGGAGTGGTGACTGCAGAGGAGGTAGCCAGAAAGAAAGGCTGCACGTTTTGTATTATCGGGAAATATGGGAGAGAGTGTCACAGAAATGATACGGGATTTGGGCTGGAAATCATTAAAAGAAAGGCGTTTTTCGTTGCGACGGAATCTTCTCACGAAATTCCAATCACCAACTTTCTCCTCCGAATGCGATAATATTATGTTGACACCGACCTACATAGGGCAGAACAATCACCACGATAGAGCTCGTACGGAAAGATATAGGTGTTCATTCTTTCCGCGCGCTATACGAGATTGGAATAATAGATAAATGTGAAGGTGGTTCGATGAACCCTCTGCCATGCACTTAAATATGTTTTGCAGAGTAACCATGTAGATGTACATGTAGAAACATTTGAGCGTTGCATGAGAATAATGGCACTGGACAGAGCACGCCAAGGAAATGAATTTCTCGTTTCAAGGAGGATAGTTTTGACATTAGAGACCCTCCAGTTAAGGAACACCTTTGGAGTTTGATGAAGATGGTTTAAAAGCATCAGTCTACAATAATCCACGTCAGTGTGCTCGATAACTGACAGATGTGACGCACGGAGATCATTCCACCATCGTGCGACATTCTCATACATTGGGGAAGGTGAAAATATAAGGTGTATGGGTACCGCATGCTGTCAGCCAAAATCACATAAATCAACGGTTGACCATATGTTCATCTTGCTTGCTCATGATCAATTGGCTCGTGAACAACACCGACCACTCCTATCTTGTATCGTTACCACCGGCGGGAGGTTGTGCCTTTGATGGGTTTTGCTGATTTGGGGGAGGAGACCAAACTGCGAGGTCCTCGGTCTCATCGGATTAGTGAAGGATGGGGAAGGAAGTCGGTGGTGCCCTTCCAAAGGAACCACCCCCGCATTTACCTGAAGCGATTTAGGGAAATCGCGGACAACCTAAATCAGGATGGCCGAACGCGCGATTGAACCGTCGTCCTCCCGAACGCGAATCCAGTGAGCTAACCTCTGCACCACTTCTTTCTGTGTGTCTTTATGCGTAAGAAAAGAAAGGGATGACCGAGTCCAAACAAAGCAGCAACTCCCAGCTCGAAGACCAGCGCGCAGCCACAAAAGATAGTGTTATGTATCTGGTGGAACAGCGTCGGTGTGGTATACTCTGAACTGCTTCCCCGAGGCGTACCCACCACTACTGATATTTATTGTCAACAACTGAGACATCTTGCAGACGCATCCGAGAACAACGACCAGGAAGGGTGCGTGAAGTGATGCTACTTCACGGTAACGCCGGCTGCATTCTACTAGACTGACATTGATAAGTTGGATTGGGAAGTCATTCCGCAACCACCTTGCGTCCTCAGATTTCACCTTTCCGCTGCCTATCGAACAACCTTCAAGAAACGTTCTTTCCAGATGAAAATACACTCCGAATATGGCTCTACGAGTTCCTCGCCTCAAAACCTACGTGATTTCTACAGTCGAGAAGTCGAAAAGTTACCTCAGCATTGGTAGATTTGTTGTAAGTACTGAAGGAAAACATATTATTGATGACCAGTCTCTGTTATGTATGCCTGGTATGCTTATTAAATTTATGGAATGACCTACGAATTTATGAACCAACCTAAAACTGTCAAAGCTTCACAACACCTTTTCTCGCTGACACGCACCGTAAATGATGAAAGGAAAAATATTTACAGCTTACTGCATTTCCGCACCTAACGTTTTAATTTATTTCTAGTTTAGTACAAAAATTATCCGCTACAAATTCCGCAGACTGTATCAATGTACAGAACCTGCTAAATTATATGATTGTACGACACATAGTTCGGGAGGTATGACATTTTATACAAGTGAGTTCGATTCTCTGTACAATCTGATGTGGGGGTGTCTACTGGCTTAAAACAATACGCTCAAGAAAGATGTGGAAGGTTAATATAAATACAGGGTGCATCAAAAAAATGTATACACACTTTGAACTGTCATAGACAATTTATTTCCCGTTCTACAAGGTTAAATATCTGTGAGAAGGTAATGTTATGTTTCTTCAACAGGTGGCAGCAGTGGCAAGGAAGTAAATGCAACATGGCGGACGTGCGTTTGAGCTTTGAAGCGCGGAAGCAGATAATTAAGTGGCACTGGAAGTTTGAGAATGTAGCTACGGTTCGAAGACTGTGGAGAAGTGAGTATGGTACAGAACCACCTTCAAGGTTAACAATTACACGTCTACGAGACAAATTCGAAATTCATGGAAGAGTGTGTGATGTGCATAAAGGTCGATCAGGGCGACCTCGTACAGCTACAAGTGATGATTCCACAACTGCTGTCTTGGAACTGTTTCAGCGTTAGCCTCAAAAATCTTCAAGGCAAGCGGCATGTGAGAGTAATGTAAGTGCTAGTAGTGTGCTACGCATTCTGATGAAAGGCATGTTTCGTGTGTACATTCCAAGGCTGGTGCAACAGCTAAGTGACGACGACCCAGATCGAAGGTTAGAATTTTGTGAATTGGTTCAGGAGATGGTGAGACGTGAACCGGGATTTATGGGTAGCGTAATTTGGTCGGATGAAGGCCAATTCAAACTCAATGGAACTGTCAATAGGCACAATTGTGTGTACTGGGCTGAAAAGGCTGTGAATTTGCCTGGTGTAAATATGTGGTAAATGTGTGGCCTCTCCGCTTTCAAGGTACTGTTACTGGAGAAACGTACCTAAAACAATGCTTGCTGACTCCATATTCCCTGCCATTCGTGCATTATACGGTAATGATGGGTTTTATTTCCAACAAGATGGCGCCCCGCCGCACTATCATAGGGACGTACGAGCATACCTGGATCACAATGTGCCAGGCCAGTGGGTAGGACGCAGGGGACCAATCGAGTTCCCTGCACGCTCTCCAGACCTCACGTTGCTGGATTTCTTCTTATGGGGCACAGTAAAAGATGAGGTGTACAAAGGAAAACCACGTAACCTGGACACACTTTGGAATGCGATTCAGGCAGTGTGCGCAGAAATCTCATTGGACACTTTGGTACGATGTACTGAATCAGTGGAGACTCGTACTCAGAAATGTATTGATGCTGAAGGCCACCAGTTTGAACATTAATCACATTTGCAAAGTACATTTATTTTTCCAATTGAACTTTAAGCTTTCCATTTCCAGAAATTTAACATTGTAGAACGGGAAATAATTTTCTATGTCGCATCAAAGTGTGTATACATTTTTTTGACGCACCCTGTATGTGTTGTTTGAGAGTACAAGCTCTTCACAGTGTGATTGTTCAAGGAGGTAAAGACCTGGAGATGAGAAAGAGATCTGGACGTTATACTGCAAGCGGCAGTGGCGTAGTGCGGACATAAGAACGAGGTGGTGGCAGCGGCAGCGGCGAACATTCAGAGGAGCCGGGTGCGCCGCCTGCTGCGCGCTCCCATAACGGCTGACGGCTTCCGCCGGGCGCTGAGCGGTGGGCGGAACGCTGGCCTGGCGTCAGCCCGGCTCGGCTAGGCGCCGCCGAGGCCTGCAGGGCTTCTCGGGTTGCCGGCGGCAGCCGGGCGTCGGGTGTCGGCAGGTAATCCGACGTTGGCGTCGGGAGCCACCCGACGCCCGCCGCCGCCGCCGCCGCCGCCGCCGCCGCCGCCGCCGGTGATGCAGCTGTGGCTCTGACGCACCTGTTCAGAGGCTGAGGGCCTGGGCGTTGGCCGCCCTGTCCGACAGAGGAGGTACTAACCTTCCTGTTGGCAGTGCTAAACCACTGGGCAGGCTCTTTGGGCGGAACTACGATATTCACTTTGCAGCAGGTAGGTAGACAGGCAACTTATTACACTTACGGGAAAAACGCAGCACCAAGACATTATTAATGTAGAGTAATGAAATTTGTCTGGGTAACATACACTACTGGCCATTAATATTTGAACACCACGAAGATGACCTGCTACAGAAGCGAAATTTAACCGACAGGAAGAAGATGCTGTGATACGCAAATGATTAGCTTTTCACAGCATTCACACAAGTTTGGCGCCGGTGGCGACATCTACAACGTGCTGACACGACGCAAGTTTCCAACCGATTTCTCATACACAAACAGCAGTTGACCGGCGTTGCCTGGTGAAACGTTGTTGTGATGCCTCGTGTAAGTCCTAATGTCCCTAATGTGTGTTTTGGCTGTGAGAACAGCAAATGAAAAATGTAAATGCTAACTTGTCTAACGAAGAGACCACACAGAAGTCGGATGTTTGTAATTTTTGTACTTATGGTGTGTGATGCTCAAAATTCAGATAGTCAACCTCCAAAGCTTTTCGATGCTACACTCAAAAATTCTGCTGGAAATCGACTTTGAAATTTTCCGACCGTCTGTAATGCCGTAAAGTAATGTCGATTTCCTTGGCAGCCAGTGTGGGTGTTCCCCTCCTACGTTCGATTCTTGCCTAAAGCAAATTTTTGAAAAGTGGTGCGTGTTGAGCTAGCATATCAGTCAAGAACGAAATATGCAAAAGGAGGAAGGATTGAAAAGCGCCGGCCGCTGTGACCGAGCTGCTCTAGGTGCTTCAGTCGGGAACCGCGCTGCTGCTAAAGTCGCAAGTTCGAATCCTGCCTCGGGCATGGATGTGTGTGATGTCCTTAGGTTCGTTAGATTTAAGTAGTTCTAAGTGTAGGGGACTGATGACCTCAGATGTTAAGTCACATAGTGCTGAGAGCTATTTGAACCATTTGAAAAAAGCTGGAGACGTAATCGTTGGTTTGAGTATAATTACTGTCGCTGTTTATTCCATTTTTCTTTCCTTCAGTTGAATAGCTATTTCATTTAAAAATAAAAGTCATCAGATACAAACTAGGAAACACATATCTTATTTTTTGAAAAATGCACAGTGGCTCAAATGGTTCTAGCACTATGGGGCTTAACATCTGAGGTCATCACTCCCCTAGATTTAGATCTACGTAAACCTAACCAACCTAAGGACGTCACACACATCCAAGCCCGACGCAGGATTCGAACGTACGTGGTTCCGGAATGAAGCGCCTAGAACCTCTCGGCCACAGCGGCCGTCTGAAAAATGCACATCTTCTTATTTCTAATTATATCTTCCAAACAAAAGTGGTGATTCAATTACAAATATAAATTGTTAGTTACCGATATTTTTTCAATGTTTTCTAATAAAAATTCCTTAAATCAAATAAGATTACAAATAATATCCCTATATCCTACAGTATTTTATAAATCACGGAGATATCATTGAACGTACACGTTTGCTTAAAATTCTACAATAGCTGGAAAATGAAAGTTGTCTTGCCACGTGGTAGATGAGACTCTACCATCTTCAGTTAGGATATCAAGGATCCTCAGAAAACTTTAAAGCCTATAATCTTGTCATTTTTTTAGTGTTTAATATTTGAGTTCCGTATTTGAAGAATCATAAACATAAAAAACAAAGAATCGAGTTGCAGTGCTGTCAGGAGAATGAAAAAAGCAAGTATTTCTGTCTGTACGTAACTGATACATAAATAAAAAATTGAGTAGCTATTCTGATACGACAGAATTTTGCTGCATATCGCATCAACACAAAAAAGTTATGAGAAAAATTAGAACATAAAAACTTTATTAAGAACTTTCTAACAAGAGAACCTTTTTTTTACTAACAACATTCTAAAAAGAGAGCCTTGCCTGGTGTAATCAAACGATTTTGATGAAATTTGGCATGTGTGCAGAAGGATCAAAGTAACTCTACATATTATTTTTCGTTTCTACCCATTTTCACTTTTAAGGGGTAAAACGAACCCCCAAAGGTAATTTAGCATGTTACATTCAAAGGGAATATCTTCAAAACAAGGAAATATTAAAAAAACGTTGTTCCATACAAATCTGAACTGTAATTGACGTTCTTGAAATATGTGTAATCAAAATTTGTTATGATCTGTAAAATAAAAGTTTTGTTACAGTAAAAACGAAAGAAGCTTTAACACCACCTCCATTCTAGTACTATTTTGAATAAATACAGTGATCATTTATCACAGCCATGCAGCTAACGGAAATGAGACACTCTGTGTACACACATACATGGTATATACAAAAAGTGGCTTGTAGAGAACAAAGCGAAAACGCGTATGGCACAACACCTATGTTTTAATCAGTTGTTATTTGACGGTCTCAAAGTAATAGTAATCAAAATATCGTAGAGTACAATATGAGTCTTTATAAGAGGACCGTCCTCCAAAACTGAAATAACACTAAATTTTTCTCCTTTACGAGAAGTGAGAACAACAAGAAGAAAAAATTCTATTTCTCTGGTTTCATTTTCCGCAGCAGCACTTATAATATTTATTGCTGGTTTTTCTGTCTGCAGTAAGAGTATTTTTCGTGAGACGCATTCCCTTTTATTTATAAATCATCTTCTTTTTGTCATTCTAGAAACCTGGATACATGATATTTTTCAACGTGTTGGTATTTATATATAAATCCTTATGAAAAAGTGGATTGAAACCTTATAAGACTGGAGTACAATTTACTTACAGTCGTTTTTCCTCTTGTTTACATATTTTGCAAACCACTGCTTTTTCCTTGGTTCGATTCAATTCTACATCACTAAAATGTAATACGTGTGATGAAATCTGTATGTGTGTCATACGAAGAGAATTTTTGTCTCCGCAAACATTAAGCATGTAAGAGCATGGAGGTACAAGACAAATTATTAAACAGTTACCAAGCACTTAACCAAGTTCCCAAACGTTTGCGCTCAGTCCACCACTAATATAGCCTCCCAGACACTTTCCCCATAATCACCGCCTCCCCAACTTCAATCAGACGCCTTTCATCTGCATTCACTTCGCTACTAAAGCATCTTCACTAATTTACACATGATCACAACCACCCACCCGCCAATCCACCTGTATCCGCTCCCTCAAACACACACACACACACACACACACACACACACACACACACACACATTCTTTCCTCTCTGTCTCCTCCTCAGTCTACATGGTTTGAAAGAAAATGTGAAGCACCTAGAGCAGGGGCAGGAGTCGAAAAGAAATTGTATGAATGAGAAGACACATGATGTTCTACACAACCAAGTGAAATTTAAAAAGAATTAGTCAGTACATGTCCAGTTATCAGTAGGACGTTGCATTCGCTCTAATCTCGATGTGTGCCCTGAGTCGGTTGGAAAGCGTGTCTTATAGCCATTCTATCGTCTGCTGACACAAACTGATCAACAACTGTTCTAAATGCTCCTTAAAGTCGTCGCTACGGACACTGGGATGCAGCCGACGTTAAAGTTGGTCCCACCCACGCTTATGTTCTATTGGGGCAGATATGAGGCTCTTGCTAGCCACGTGAGTACCTCAGTATGGTGTAGACAGTTCAAAGAGATTTGTACGTGCTGCCTGGATGAGCACCGTCTTGTTGAAAAACGGCTTCACGATATAACAGTGTAAGAGGTAACAGATGAGGATACAGAATGTCCTTGATGTACCATCGTGCATTCAGACACACTCAGTCGCTACTATCCTGGACCTGAAGTCATACCCGTGGGGTCACCACACCATGATACTACAAGTAACCTCACTGTGCCTCACGAAAACACTGATAGATTGGGACCCCTCTCCAGGTTGTCACCGTACTGAGTGACGATCGTTATCCAGGGTAGTGCAGAACCGCGATACATCGCTGAACGCAATGCGATGTCATTCATCACGTTACGGCCTCACCTGCAATGTAGCCGTTTGTGTTGTGGTTTTAATGGTAACCTATTAAAGGTGTCACAGTCTCTCATCCCGGCTGGTGGCTGTCTCTATCCAATGTGCGCGATAACATCGAATGTTGCAGGGTGTCCACTTCTTGTTCTCAGATGGCAGACACGAATGTTCCTGATGCCCAGTGCTGCGATCCTCCATTGGTGGTCGCCCAGAACATTGACGAGGAGTATGCTACAACTCACGATCATACGTGGAGCAGCATCGGGCCATTGTCACAAATCTGGTTTTCGCACAATTCAACCATCCAGCCAAATGGAGACCCAGAATGAGGCCCCTTTCATTCTCTGCTGAGTGCTGATAGTTCACACGTGTACGCAGCACCTATCTGGCTTGCACAGTGATTAATCAGTATCTGACGCTCCTCACGCCACTTATGTACTCTACCAGGTATGGTATCAACGTTTAACGTGAACAACCCTAATTAATTTTGGTGCTTGTTCGACCTGTCACTGAGAATTGATACACACAGTCCGATGGTGCATGAAGTTACATATCTCCTGGGTGTTTCACTTTTCTCACCAGGCAGGCAGTGTAATTTCTCTCTCTCGCCCCGGGGGGGGGGGGGGGGGGGCGCTGGGGGGAGGGTGACACGTCTCTCTATCTCTATCTCTCTCTCTCTCTCTCTCTCTCTCTCTCTCTCTCTCACACACACACACACACACACACACACACACACACTGGGTTGAAATAAGGCGAAAAATTTCCAAAAGTGAATCTGCAGCGAAGTTCCTTTCCACCTCCCTCCGCTAGCAACAAAATAAAAAAACAGTTATCTGCAGAAAACGTGTAAAAAAAAGGAGAAATACCATAAGTAGCTACGGCAGGTTTGTAAGGAAATACAGTTATTGATCCACAAATACAAGAGTTTAGATACATATTATGTATCCATGTTTCCAGTGTAATGTTTAAAGTTACTGTAGTGGTGTGTGCGTGTTATTGTAAAACGTATGAAAATGTAGCAGCAGGAATAACAGTATTATTTGCAAGAAATAGATAATCTCTGATAATTCTTATTTATGTGCTGCTGAGCCAGACTATATTGAATTATTCTGTCATACCTTGTTACTACAAATAAATATTGAAATTCTGTTTCCCTAGTTCAGTAACTGACAGTAAAATGTGTGCATCAAGTAAATTAATATACCACTCCATAACCTCTTGCCATAACGACACTGATGTCATAAACATTTTTATTTTAAGTCACTGCTGGCTGGAGTGGCAGAGCGGTTCTAGGCGCTACTGTCTGGAATGGCGCGACCGCTGCGGTCGCAGGTTCGAATCCTGCCTCGGGCATGGATGTGTGTGATGACCTTAGGTTAGTTAGGTTTAAGTAGTTCTAAGTTCTAGGGGACTGATGACCTCAGAAGTTAAGTCCCATAGTGCTCAGAGCCATATTTAAAGTCACTGATTAAGTACCCTGAGAAAACTTAATCTTATGTACCAAGCACAAAAATTATTTCATTTACTTAAAGTCTAAGATTGTTTTACTGAATGTTACCTTCACTGTTAGAATAGAAAAATAATAAATTCCTGTGGGTTCTTGTACTCGGAGTTCAAATATTGTATTATCGATCGACAGAATTAAGCCGGCCGCGGTGGCCGTGCAGTTGTAGGCGCTGCAGTCCGGAACCGCGGGACTGCTACTGTCGCAGGTTCGAATCCTGCCTCGGGCATTGATGTGTGTAATGTCCTTAGGTTAGTTAGGTTTAAGTAGTTCTAAGTTCTAGGGGACTGATGACCTAAGATGTTAAGTCCCATAGTGCTCAGAGCCATTTTTGACAGAATTAATATCTGATAATTTCTGCAGCTTTAAATTGCCGATCCATACGCTCACGTAATGGCGGCAGACAAACCACAGTCTGGACTGCTGCTGCCACTACACTTTAAACATTCATAATTGTTTTTCTAGTTACAAATAAAAGTCCGTACAACAGAATTCCATTTAGTAAATTGTACGTTATATTTTTATTTTGGTCGCTTATTATTACCTTTTACAATATGTAAAAGAACAGACCTCAGTTGAACTTCATACATCATAGAGAGAATAATAGAAGAAAAAGGATTTTCACAGACAATACAGTGCCAATACATTCTTTTACTGATATTATCTTTTGTTATGCGATTTTTTTTTTTTTTTTTTTTTTTTGCAGAAAACTGATTATAAAATAATTAAACATATTTTTGTTTGAAATCACTTACGTTTCACAATATGATAATAAGACGTAATATAAAAATAAGTCTTTTCTCAGTTTGCACGTATAGGCTTGAAAGTCATTTATGGAAAAATATTCATCACTTCATAAATCTCGAGTACTGTCGGATACACTGGTAACACAAAAATTGGCGTTGACATTACACTGCCCTTTGCGCTGGAAAACTAAATATTACTTTTTTTCAAGGATAATTTTTTTTTACGGTCCACTAAGTCAGTGCCATATATATAATTCAGATTTCACTTTACATAAAGAGCTTTTAAGTTTGCAGGGTTTAGACAGTGGATAGACAGAACATCGAGTAGTATACCATATGTCTAGTGCAGATAAGGTAGTTTTAAATGGCTTCAGCAACTGTACAGTTTCGGAAAAGGCTGCGGAGACTTCCCAGAATTGCTGATCCCGCCCCATTCGGGTTCACTGGATCCGGAAAACCGGGAACAAAACCGACCAACAAACTTCGAAACAGTACAGTTATCTAATCCTAGTGTCAGGCTTGACATGTTCATTATAGAAAATATTGAATCTGTTGCTGGGGTCAAACGATGTCAATAAATGCTTTAAAGTTCATTTCAATTGAAAGAAAATTTGAATAAAGTAACTGGCGACGTTGAATACCTAATCCCGTATCGAGTTTCTGGATCGGAGATCGAAGACAGGTGGATACCGCTGCTGGTGAAGGCTG
The DNA here is from genome assembly GCF_021461395.2 of Schistocerca americana. Classification (NCBI taxonomy): domain Eukaryota; kingdom Metazoa; phylum Arthropoda; class Insecta; order Orthoptera; family Acrididae; genus Schistocerca; species Schistocerca americana. Next base: position 245,400,092 of record NC_060124.1, on the reverse strand, counting down.
CTGCTGGTTCGACTCCAGCACGTAGATGGAATGCCGGCTGTTGTCAACAGCAACCGGTTCTCGATCTAGTATTTCTGGAACAAGTCTTCCTTCCACGTTCCACGTTCCTCTCGTCCAATGTGGGTACATGCAAGATCGAAAATTGGTGCCTGTGACAAAGAAATTATTTATTTTATCATGTTGAAGAACGAAGCTTATCTCCATCCACACGGATTAACTCATTTTATTTATGGAAGATGTTAAGTATACAAACACTGTTCTGGTTAATGTAGCGATTCACAGTTCGTTTAAATAAATCGCACACGTATGACCCTGCACTTCTTAAAGAGTCTGATGTCCATCGTCTGCTTTGTTTATTTCTCACTGTACGTAAGCATTTGCACATTGCGCTGCGGAGCCGGCGTTGCACTGGCATTGTTGGCGCGCAGTACAGTCTGCTCCGACAGTTTATACGCGCGAGGTTATCTCGTCTGAGGTCTGTTCATTTTTTTAAAACTTTAAAGTTTGTTAACAGTGTACCAAAGTCTAGTCGTTGCTTCTAACATACTGATTCGAAGAGCGTTCATATTATCGCTGATTTGCGTGATTGATCACTGCTTAAAACACTTTTAAAAAAATGAAAAACACAATTTGTGCGTATCCACTTTTTCTTAGAGTTCTCGTGGGACATACAGCACAAATATTGATTACTGCTGGGATTCATAGTTCCACACAACAGACAATCTTCGTATCAATTTACACTGACACAGCAATGATGTTTGTTCATCTGTACATTTGGTATTATGTCCAAATATGAAGGCAAAAATCATATACTTTATTGAGCATCATATAAAAAACTGACTGATAGAATCTTCTACAGTTGTCTTGATCAACAGGTCACTTTCGAACCGTGTAGATTTAAGTGCATCTCCATAAGTTGGTATATTTTATTTGTTTATTGTCATTTACTCTCATTCATTCACAACCGATTAAATCTCATTATTAGTATTTCGGAACAGATGCCCATATTCCGTACACCTGCTAGTAAGTAGCTCGAAGAGCTAACAGCAAAGCAAAACCCGAAAGTTAAAAGTACCCATTGTGATACGAAAGAAGGCAAATGCTCCAAACAGAAACAAATCGGAAATAAACAAACATGTGGACTAGCACTCAACTAATATCAAGGTGAAGTACAGTCATGACCAATTACATTCATAGATGCTTGATATACTTTAAGTATATGCATATTTACCCCAATATAACATAGGTAGAAAAAATCGGAAAATCATGTTTACATTAAAACATTTACTCCAACTGTTTAAAAAATTTTGTGAATGAACATTCAGTATTGAAACTTGAAGGCTTTAAATTGTTCAGTTGTTCCCTTGTGGGAACTTATATTTGATCAGAAATTGAAATTACAGTTAAACATATCATCTGGTTATACATGACCTGTAATAAACCCTTATAAACAAAGACACATGAGTAAAAGAATTTACAATAAAACTACTCTGTAACTACTATTTACATATTTTACAATGGTGCTTGTGCACTAAATATATTTTGTTACTTGGAATCACTGAACTGTGATTCTCATTGCAAATATTTCTTAAGGCTCCTATGACAATAGAGTCCCCCTATACTTTCAATATTGTCGTCTTGCAGTAGGTAGCAACCGTCATGAGCAATTAAAGCAATCTTGAACGGCTCTTCAAATAGTAGATGCCACTTTTTAATTATTTTTTTTGTCGAGATTTTCAGGCCTAGTGCGTACCGGCACAATAATCGTATTTATGTCCAGTGCATCTAAGACTAGCTGTATGCTTTTGTCAGCTTTAGTGACGGCTTATAAGGGGCTACTGTAGGGTGAATTCGATGGCTCGATAAATCCTCAATCTTCCATTTTTCTTATCTCTCTCATTACCTCATTTTTCTTCGTGCCGGCCAGTGTGGCCGAGCGGTTCCAGGCGCTTCAGTCTGGAACAGCGCGACCGCAACGGTCGCAGATTCGAATCCTGCCTCGGGCATGGATGTGTGTGATGTCCTTAGATTAGTTAGGCTTAAGTGTTTCTAAGTTCTGGGGGACTGATGACCGCAGAAGTTAAGTCCCATAGCGCTCAGAGCCATTTCTTCTTCGTCCAAGGGACCGAATATGAAGCTTTACAATAGGGTGGAGCGGATACACTTTCATATCATAAATATAACCTTTTATAGCATCTATGAATACTTTTTCGTAGTTAGACAATAGATTTACAAATTGCCTTCTTGGATTTTCCAATACATGAAGCTTCCTTCACTTTCTTCTCAATCATGGCAGAGACGTCACTCACATTGCTCTGAACATCATCCTTATGGCTAGTAAACCACTTTTTCGGGTGATCGTACTCTAACATAAGCAATTTTTCTTCGCTGACCGCTATATTTAAAGGTTTAGTCAGCTGAATCCCTATCTAGATTAAGATACCAACTATGTGCGTCAGCAAACGGATCATAAGAATCCCAATTTCTATTGCGTGGAATTCTGTTTAATTTTGTTTTATTTTGTCCCGTTGCTCTGAAATGTTTTTCTAATCGTTCAAACTTATCATCTCATCAAAATTATCTACGATTATTTTCAGCCCACCTTGTATTTTAAAACAGTTTCTCAGAAAATGTCAACCGAGCGAGGTGCCGCAGTGGCTAGCACACTGGACTCGTATTCGGGAGGACCACGGTTCAAACCCACGTCCAACCATCCTGATTTAGATTTTCCGTGATTTCCCTAAATCACTCCAGGCAAATGCCGCGATGGTTCCTTTGAAAAGGCACCCAACTTCCTTCCCTGTCCTTCGCTAATCAGATGAGACCGATGATTTCGCTGTCTGACTCCACCCCCAAAGAACCCCAAACCCTCAGAAAGTGTCCATTGGTTCTTGCGTATTTCACATTTTCTCCCAAAGTCAACAGTTTCCTTTCATTCAATAAAACACTCCTGAGTTACACAGTGGACAAAATATTGGTGTGGGTTTTAACTGCCCAAGCACCAAGTGTTATGATGCATACTCACACTAAAAGCAGTTCATAGATGATTACCAACGTGAGCAGTGTTGTCACCTCCACTATTACAGATAATAATGGGGATACCCAGGTATCAAGTGAAGTAATGTAGATCCTGCTGGTAGACAAAATATCTTAATTAATTTAGTTAAATTGTGTAAGAATTAACTGCCTAAGGATTTTAGTGAAATGAATTTTTCTCAGAACAAGGTATGCATAAAAACATAATGACCACTGCCCACAGCGTGACTGGATGTAGCCTGGTGCCGTTGCTGAAACCTGAGCCGGTAATGAAAGTACAGCGTGTTTCTAAAGTCCGAGAATACTTTAAGAAATTTATTGTAGCCGAATGAGTAGCTTCAGAAAATAATAATATACGTAATTTGAAAAAGTAAACTTGTATTTTTTTTTCTCACTGCAGGGTTAACGTGTAGTTCCATGTATGGTCGCTAGGTCGCTTAATCAAATTGGCGCTTTCTGTAAATGAGAATTCGACAGAAAGAGTGCAACGGATTTCCAACGAAATTTAGCATGAAGTACGGGAAAGTATCGCCAACCAGAAAGGCAATCTACAGTTGGCATGTTAAGTTCGTTGAAACTTATTGTTCATGTGACAAGAAGAGAAGTCATCTGCCAGATGTCAATGCAAATGACATTCAACGAGTGGCAGAAGCTTTCACAATGGCAAAAACTCCACTCAGAGTTGGAAAAGTCAACAACGTCTGTGTGGCGTGTTCTGCTTACAAAAAAAAAAAAAAAAAAAGAAAAAAAAGAAGCCATACAGACTGGAATTACAGTTCGTAGAGACGAATGGGGTACCATTCTAGTGATAATACAGGCTGAAAATTGAGAAATCCACTGATATAAGTTGTTTTACCAAAGGTTGATTGTTAAGGCCTGACACCTGGAAACGAGAAACTTCGAAACGGTGATAGTACTATTTATAAATGAAGATGGTATCTGTCCTTTCGAACATGTCGGATAGAACAGATACCATCGGTGACCATGCAGCTCATTAGAATGAATTTAGAATCAAATGAATACCCCAAGCTGCACACAGGCGTTGGTATAAGTCAACAAGGACAGTTGAAAATGTGTGCCCCGACTGGGACTCTAGCCCGGGATATCCTACTTACATGGCAGACGCTCTATCAAACTCAGCCAGCGAGTACACAGAGCACAGTGCGACTGCATGGAATAATCTCTGGCACGCTTCCCGTGAGACCCACATTCTCAACTTAGTGTCCCGCACTATATTCGTGGTGCCACTGCCCATCATACTATTTACTCGCGGCTTTACTGCCGATTCCCGTAAGAGTTCGTACACTCTTTGTGCATTCGCATAGAAGAAGATCGTCAAGTGGCCGGTGAGCCTTATATATAAAGATGGTATCTGTTCTTTCGGACGTTGCCTGGTCGGTGGTCGGATAAACAGACGCGCCACCACCCAGTCGAACGACTGCCCGAGAGATGCGACTCGTCACCGACGCCAGCCGCTGTTTGTTGCATTGTTCTGTGGTGGAAGTGCACCTGAGGTCTCATGTGACTTGTTGTGATAGAAGGTACCACGACGTCTCCGAATTACGTGAACATGATTGCGGACCATCTAAATCCCTTCATACTCGATGTCTTTTTCCGACGGCGTGGGCATATCCCGTCGGGGCAACTGCTAGTTTCACAATTGCAGAATCGTGCTACGTTGGTTAGAGGCGGCAGCTTCTTGCTCACGAAAGACCGACCTGTAATTTACGGGAAATTCGTGACCTGCACCTAAACACATGGTGCCAAATACCTCCGGAAATCGACCAAGGAACTGCCGAATCCACGAAACACAGAATCGCTGCTGCCTTACGTTCCACAGGAGAACCAACTTGCTGTTAAACAGAACGTCATAATGAGTTGACTAGTAACTGTACAGTATTACTAATACTATTGTTATTATTAATTTTATGGCCTTCATTGGAGTACTCTTGTCAATTATACAATGGTTTATACTCGTTTCTATTCAATAATACAGTTCAGTTCAATAATAACACAGTAAGGCAATTCAATAATACAGTGGTTATACAAGGAATGTTATTATTCTTTTGTCATATTACGGATGTTTTGCTCTTCTGGCTGTCCAATATTTGTTCATTCTTTCAGATAATTTCTTTCTTTCTTCATCTGAGGTAATTTTTCTGTTGTCATTTTACTCACCTTCGGTTGTAGTGTCATTAGCATGTCTTGCAGTGTTCTGAGTTTTCTCTATTCTCTGTCGTCTACCGTAATTTGGAGCTCTCTTATATCTTCCTTAATGTCTGTTATGGACTTAATGTTGCTCTTACTATTCCACACTTTTTTCTGTTACAATGATGTGACAAAAATCATGGAATACCTCCCAGTATCATGTAGTACCTCTTTTTTCGCGGCATAGTGCAGTGGTCTAAGAGTAATCGACTCAACAAGTCGCTGGAAGTAGGCTGCAGAAATAATGAGCTAGGCTGCCTCTATAGTTTTCCGTAACACCAAAAATGTTTCCAGTGCAGGATTTTGTCAACGATTTGACCTCCCGAGTATATAAATGTGGAACAGGATTTGTTTCGGGCGATCTGGGCGGCCAAATCATTCTTTGGAACTGTCCAGCAATTGTGGCTCGGTGACATGACGCATTGTCATCCATAAAAATTCCGTAGTTGTGTGGGAACATGAAGTCTATGATTGGCTGCAAATGGTCCCTAAGTAGCACAACATATCCATTTCAATTCAGTGATCAGTTCATTTGACCAGAACAAGTAGTCTATTCCGTGTAAACATAGCCCACCACCAGCTTACACAGTGCCTTGTTGACAAACTAGCCACGTGGCTTCGTGAGATCTGCACAGTCAGCTCCTACCAACTGAAATCGGGATTCATCTAACCAGGTCACGGTTTTCCAATCACGGTTTTCCAATCACGAGCCCAAGGAGAGGCGCTGTAGGCGTTGTCGTGCTGTTAGCAAATGCACTCGCATCGGTCGCTTGCTGCCATAGCCCATTAACGCCAAATTTCGTCTAACTGTCCTAACTGTTATTTCAAGCAATATTATTTCTTTTACCACTGACAACTCTATGCAAACGCCGCTGCTCTCGGCTGTTAAGTGAAGGACGTCGACCACTGCGTTGTCCATGGTGGTAGGTAATGCATGCAATTTAGTATTATCGGCACGCTCTAGACACTGTGGTTCTCGGGATATTGAATTTCGGAACGATCTATGAAATGGAATCTCTCATGCGTCTAGCTCCAACTACCATTCCGTCTTCAAAGCTACTTAATACTTCCCGTGCGGTCATGATCACGTCGCCAACATTTTCACATGAATCACCTGAGCACAAATGAGAGTTCCGCCAATGCACTGCCCTTTTATATTTTGTGTAAACGTGCGTGTCGCAATTCCATTAAAAGCACTTCTTCTGCCTATAGTCGCGTAGAGACATTGCCTGAATTCCGTTCTTGTGGCTGGACGTTCGCGTTTCTTGTCTGTACAACACACAGAGGAGAAGACAGTATTAGATTATACTAGTCAGAGGCCACCCTAGTGTTTGAAAGAATTTATTTTGTTGCTGGAGTACTTCCATCGTCGCAGACGTGTACGAGAGCCATCACTCCGACGCACCGGACGCAGTACATACGGTGATATCGCAAATTACTTCGGCTTATTAGGGCTATAAAGCTAAATAGCTGTAATTACGTTACTTCATTACCATCGAGGTTCCACACCACTGTAGACCATAATTGAAAGTAGTGTCTTCTAGTGTTTGGGACGTAGACGATGTCAGTCATCTCGTGTTATTTATATTAGATCACGTAGCCATAAAAAAGGGGCCGATTTGGACAATTGGTGAGTAATATTAGTTAGGAAATATAAACATTTGTAATATAAAGGGGTTTTTAATCTACAGTAAATGTATAAGCAGAAACAGCATTTCTCATTTAGTAGTTACTAGTGCCCTTAATTATTCATTTATGTTTAGGTTGTAATTTATATGTTAAAGGGGAGGAAGGAGGAAATAATATCACAATTAAGAGCTCCTAAGATCTGCTTCAGGTGCCAGTCAGACAGGGCCAAATATTGATTTTGGCGTTCAGTATTTTCCGTTGCGTACATTCATTTTACACCCACCTGGGGCAGCATGTTGGACCATGGCGTTTGTCACCTCAGTTTACTTTCTTACCAATTCTGTTTCCTGGTCGTTTTCATCAGAATGCGTTGAGAAGAATGAGATGTGTTTCTTCCCTATCACACTCATTACAGGTCCCATTTTCTTCTATACTGTTCGATTTGAAGCTGTTCTCTAATGGCCATTTAGTTGACATTGTTTGTTTATACACATCCCAATTATTCCTCTTTCTTTATTTGGTATTTTGTATACTTCTGTTAGATTAGTTGTTTTGAATATGGTTTCAACTGTATATGTTATTTCTGGTTGTGTAACAGTTTGATAATGTTTTAATTTTGCTGGAATAGATAGTCTTTTTCTGTTGTATATGATTTGGGATTGTAGTTTCCTTTCTTCAGTTTCTTTTCTTATTCTATCTTGCCATGGTGGTTCCTCATTTAGATTGTATTGTATTATTCCAACTAAATATTTAAATTTACTAGCATTTTTTTCTATGGTAGTTTTATTTGCAAGTGGTGGGGTCAGTTTACGTAATCTCTACCTTTTCAAATGAAGTTCTAAGGCCAGTTTTCTGTGCTATTTTTTGTAGTGATTTTACTTTTTAGCTGGTTTCTTGAATATTTTTGGCAAGGAGAGCGAAATGATCGGCAAATCCCAAGCAGGTTGAATTAATATTTTCGTACTTCCGTTTCTCATGTTCTTTTGGGTTATCCCTGTACCATTCTCTCATTATGTGTTGGTTCAAATGGCTCTGAGCTCAATGGGGCTTAACATCTGAGGTCATCAGTCCCCTACAACTTAGAACAACTTCTAAACCTAACTAACCTAAGGACATCAGACACATCCATGCCCAAGGCAGGATTCGAACCTGCGACCGTAGCGGTCTCACGGTTCCAGACTGAAGCGCCTTGAACCGCTCGGCCACAACGGTCGCCACTCTCATTATGTATTCCGTTGCTCAGTTGAACAGTAGTGGTGACAGTAACATTTTATGAGGAATGGTTCAGAAATTTCTCCTCCAAACGTCTTTTTCGATTTAGTGTCGGTTACAATAAATTACCAAAGAACTAAACCTGGAACAATGCAATCCAAATTTTTCACAAGAAAAGAGATGGATAGTACTTGGAAAACTGTAGATATCTCATCCTGTTGTAAGTAATACACATTATATTCACATGGAAGCAACGAAAAAGAAGAAAGGAAAACATTTCAAGGAGACAAAGGATAATCCTGAAGTAGAAGAGGACTTATCCCATTGCTTCGCTTCTAATCTCTAAACAAAATCATAGGACAGAGTACTCATTATCATTTACATTTTGTCCAAGGTTCTCGGGTTCTGTGATACATTGCAGTGGCATAATTGCATATCAGCATAGGAACGATAGCAAATTGGAACCTTACGATTGTCTGAACAAAGTTTTGTTTAAAGTGAGTCAAAGCTCTATTTCTTCAATATTTTTAAAAACTATAGACTGACACCTAAAATGGTCGTTCCTTTGGAAGCTAGCTCGCGTATGGAAGCGAACACTAAAGAAAGTCTCCATCAACTGTTTGGTACTAACATTCATGCAGCACCCCGCAGAGTCATCGTTACGTACTGTATCACACAAAAAAATCTCGTTCACTCTCAGTGCTATATGGGTGAAATTTTATAGTTATAAAACGAAAGTAGTTACACGAAACTTTTAAACCACTCAAAAATATATCGTCATCTACCGAATAACATGGTCTGTTAGCTTTTTGGAACAACGAGATTACTGTTATTGAAAGTTTCGCTGCAATAAGCCAGTACGTTGTCCTCGATGGTGAGTGTTCATAGGAGGTGAGGGTATCATCTGGAGTGGCCCAGGGAAGTGTGGTAGATCGTCTACATAAATGATCTGTTGTATAGGGTGGATAGCAATGTGCGGCTGTTTGCTGATGATGCTCTCGTGTACGGGAAGGTGTCGTCGTTGAGTGACTGTAGGAGGATATAAGGTGACTTGGTCAGGATTTGTGATTGGTGTAAAGAATGGCAGCTAACTCTAAATATAGATAAATGTAAATTAATGCAGATGAATAGGGAAAAGAATCCCGTAATGTTTGAATACTCTATTAGTAGTGTGGCGCTCGACACAGTCACGTCGATTAAATATTTGGGCGTAACATTGCAGAGCGATATGAAGTGGGACAAGCATGTAGTGGCAGTTGTGGGGAAGGCGGATAGTCGTCTTCGGTTCATTGGTAGAATTTCGGGAAGATGTGATTCATCTATAAAGGAGACCGCTTATAAACCACTAATACGACCTATTCTTGAGTACTGCTCGAGCGTTTCGGATCCCTATCAGGTCGGATTGAGGGAGGACACAGAAGCAATTCAGAGGCGGGCTGCTAGATTTGTTACTGGTAGGTTTGAGCACCACGCGAGTGTTACGGAAATCCTTCAGGAACTCGGGTGGGAGTGGTGGTGGTGGTGGTTAGTGTTTAACGTTCCATCGACAACGAGATCATTAGAGACGGAGCGCAAGCTCGGGTTAGGGAAGGATTGGGAAGGAAATCGGCCTTGCCCTTTCAAAGGAACCATCCCGGCATTTGCCTGAAACGATTCAGGGAAATCACGGAAAACCTAAATCAGGATGGCTGGAGACGGGATTGAACCGTCGTCCTCCCGAATGATCGTCCAGTGTGCTAACCACAGCGCCGCCTCGCTCGGTCGGGTGGGAGTCTCTGGAGGAAAGGAGGCGTTCTTTTCGTGAATCGCTACTGAGGAAATTTAGAGAACCAGCATTTGAGGCTGACTGCAGTACAATTTTACTGCCGCCAATTTATATTTCGCGGAAAGACCCCGAAGATAAGGTAAGAGAGATTAGGGCTCGTACTGAGGCATATAGGCAGTCATTTTTCCCTCGTTCTGTTTGGGAGTGGAACAGGGAGAGGAGATGCTAGTTGTGGTACGAGATACCCTCCGCCAAGCACCGTATGGTTAATTGCGGAGTATGTATGTAGATGTAGATGAAGCAACCTTAATTAGATAACATTTCATTAAGTGTCCTTCAATTTTGTTGAAATATTTAAATTTTTTTCATAAACATACATATTTTCAATGGAAATTTTGGAGAACAGGAACTTCATTTATTATTTCTTGACGGAGAGAACTAATGCATTCTTTCCCGCAAAGAAACTGTACCTCTATATGAGAGCTGACGCAGATTGCTCGCCACTGATTTATGCGCAGTAGGTAGCTACGCATTTCCAGAACCAGATGCAACCGCTCTTTAGTACCCACACTGGGGACAACGGCAAGGATTTCAATAAGGGATGTTTCCTGCTCCGCGGGAGCCCGCTCCCGGCTTAACTGAATTCTGAAGTTCCGCTATTCTGGCCTAGAAACCATCTGTTGCTCGCGCCGCTCCGGACCGCGGACAGACCTCCGCCAGCCCTGTAGGGAGCAGCAGCGCCGTCTGACGGCGAGATTGCGGGCATTCTTTTGATCTCCATTTCCTCGGAAGAGATTCTGCGCTAAATCTTCGCAATATCTTTGAGAGAGATTCCTATCTTCTCCGCGCTGGCCTCGTCCCGCTCCTTTGCGACTGGTGAAAATTAAGTCACAAAACAGAGCGCAAAGAGTTAATTAGAACTTTGTTCAGAATTTATCCCGCTTTCGGGTCTTGACATGATGCGAACACCTTCATCTTCAGTTCTCGATTTTTTTTGTGTGTCTACGCACATCAATCGATGGAGATGAAACGTGATTTTATCACAAATTCTTAAATATACTGATTCGTGTTTGACAGTGTATCCTTACAAAATGTTACGACACTTACTTGCTTCTACACTGAAATATATTTGAGTAACAGAATTTCATCCGAATTTCGCCGTTTAGTGTCTCCAGTTTAGTCTAACGTTTGTATTGTTCATTCGCATTCCTAGCCACACTTTATCCCATTTGGCGACGCTTCTTATCTCACTGACTAGCTGCATAATTTTGTGTCCTGTTCCGTCTGATGGTTTTTCCTTTCTTAGTTGTTGTCTCTTGTTTATCCATTCCCTTATCTACATTTGGGCATTTTAATCGACTGTTAATTTCATTCACCTACATGCTCTATAGCCTATATTCCTTTAATTTCCAGGTACTTCTTCACTCTTATATCTGGGTTGTGTGCAGACTTGTTACCTCACCGACTTCCTATTACTGTAGGTACGATACATTTCTTCACATCAAAAATCAAGAAAACCGATTCCGACACGAGACTTTTCTCTGTTGTTTAAGAGCTTGGGGGTACACGTTAACTTGACTGGCTGATAAATTTAGGCCATTTTGTGACTGAGCAATATTATGTAACGATATCTGAATGCCTGAATGATGAGTTATCTAAAAACTTTATTTGTTTCGTGTACCGAAATTCTACATCTACATTTATACTCCGCAAGCCACCCAGCGGTGTGTGGCGGAGGGCACTTTACGTGCCACTGTCATTACCTCCCTATCCTGTTTCAGTCGCGAATGGTTCGTGGGAAGAACGACTGCCGGAAAGCCTCCGTGTGCGCTCGAATCTCTCTAATTTTACCTTCGTGGTCTCTTCGGGAGGTATAAGTAGGGGGAAGCAATATATTCGATACCTCATTCAGAAACGCACCCTCTCGAAACATAGACAGTAAGCAACTCCGGGATGCAGAGCGCCTCTCTCGCAGAGTCTTGCAGAGTCTGCCACTTGAGTTTGCTAAACATTTCCGTAACGCTATCACACTTACCAAATAACACGCCGCTGTTCTTTGGATCTTCTCTATGTCCTCTGTCAACCCGACCTGGTACGGATCCCACACTGATGAGCAGTACTCAAATATAGGTCGAACGAGTGTTTTGTAAGCCACCTCCTTTGTTGATGGACAACATTTTCTAAGAACTCTCCCAATGAATCTCAACCTGGCACCCGCCTTATCAACAATTAATTTTATATGATCATTCCACTTCAAATCGTTCCGTACGCATACTCCCAGATATTTTACTGAAGTAACTGCTACCAATGTTTGTTCCGATATCATATAATCGTACAATAAAGGATCCTTCTTTCTATGTGTTCGCAATGCGTTACATTTGTCTATGTTAAGCGTCAGTTACCACTCTCTGCACCAAGTGCCTATCCGCTGCAGATCTTCCTGCATTTCGCTGCAATTTTCTAATGCTGCAACTTCTCAGTATACTACAGCATCATCCGCGAAAACCGCATGGAACTTCCGACACTATATACTAGGTCATTTATATATATTGTGAAAAGCAATGGTCCCATAACACTCCCCTGTGGCACGCCAGAGATTACTTTAACGTCTGTAGACGTCTCTCCATTGAGAACAACGTGCTGTGTTCTGTTTGCTAAAAACTCTTAAATGCAGCCACACAGCTGGTCTGATATTCCGTAGGCTCTTACTTTGTTTATCAAGCGACAGTGCGGAACTGTATCGAATTAATCACATCCATACTATGGAAGTTACATGGTACTAACGAATCCAGCGATGCTTCGCTATCTCTATTTGTAAAAGGCAATGTCAGGAGTGAATGATTGATCATCGCCCAGAGCAAACAGTTATGGACAGAAACTTTAAATCTCGAAAGGTATGGATCTTATACTATTGGCGTCGTTGAAGAAGAGCTTCTTAGAGATTACAACCCTGAGGGGGTGAAACAGATGAAGGCTTTTTTTAAAATGTCGCTATTAAGACAATTTTGAAACTAGACCTACAAAAATTGGTATTTTGCTTCTCGATCAGAAAGAAATACGTGTTTCAGCATTTTTGAAAATTTAATCCTGCGGGAGTGAAACAGTGGGAGGAAGCCTTTTTTTTAAAAAAAAAAATAATTTGTGCCATGACTTCCTGCAATGCTCTTGTTTTCGAGGAGTTTTTTCTGTCCAAACGACATACTTTGCGACCGGCTGGTTGGCGACCATCCCTTTGATATGCGGGGCCCGGCGCTCTGCAGATGGTAGGAGCGTGGAGCCAGTCTCCACGGGGCATTGCAGGGGATCAGTTTGTGCGTGGTGTACTGCTGTGCCGCATTGGAATTCTCAGTGCGGAGCCTGTGGCTGTTGACGAGAGGAACTGGGGTGTGGATGCGGCGACCAGTAAACACAGGTTCCGCCCAAGAGTTGTTCCGCTTTTCCGCTGCGACGAAACCATCGGAATTTAGCCTGGCTTGTACATCTACGGCTGCTCCCTGGATTAATTTTCAGATGGTGAGCTATTATTCTAGTAGATCGTCTTGCGTTAGGAACTTGCTTATTAATAATAGTGATGGTGTCACTGTTGGTTGGTAATATTTACTGACAAAAATGCAACCTAACGCTAGATTGCGTACTTACGGCTATCCTGTATAGCCGTTTTTTTAGTACGACTTAAAAAGAGAGAAAGATTATTAATTGATCACCGATGCGTCGGTTCTCGATTGTGTTCAGGAGACGTACGGATTGATTACGCGAAGGGATTTTCTTAATTGACCTTTTGACCCGGATTGCCTTCACACAATCAGAATCTTCGATGCAAAAACGTAAGCGACGTATTTGAATATAAAAGTGGAAATGAAAGCAAAGTAGTGGAATTTCGTAAGAGAAAGATTAACAGATCGGAAGTTGAACACATTAGTGGTCTCCCAAATACAATAGAGACACCGCGATAAAGAGCGAACCTGTAACAAAGCTCATATACAATTTGAACATCATTTTTGGTTAGTGAGAAAAAAGAAATAGAAGAGAATTACTGCATCGTAAAATATTGATATATTTTGAACAAATTGGCTTTAAACTACTAGACATTGGCAAATACACAATAAATGCATGACTTACATCTGAAATTTCTTTTGTAAATGGCACAGTCCAATAATGGCTGCTCTGTCAGTCCGTTCCTTCTTAAAATTAAATGTCCTTGCGTGTGCGTAAGTACTTTGTATCCTCACCTGAGTTACCGAAATGTTTGTTCGTCGTTTCACATAGTTTTTACACAAAATAAAAATACAACTTGTAGCATTGCTATGTAGTACGTCTTAACACGTCGGCGACCAAAATTACAAGGAATAATCAAGTCTCTAGAATGTTTCTTAACATAAGATGAATTGTTCTTTCTTCTGTTTCGCAGCTTCTTGCTATCAAGTGCTGCGGCAATGATTTTAAATATCTGCGTCCAGCAGGTCATAGTGTTTATTTAGAGTATTCAGACGCTGGACGCGCGTCTTGGTATTGGCGCACATTGAAAGAAATATTTCGTATCCTTACCCTCGCGCTGCGATGCTTAGCATCTTTACGAACTACAGCTTGTTGGCTGTCTTTTTCGTTAATGACAAATATCTCACATTCAAAGTAGTTCTAGGGGACTGATGACCTCAGAAGTTAAGTCCAATAGTGCTTAGAGCCATTTGAACCATATTTTTGTCATGTGTCGGCGGCGCATTCCCATATTGAGAATTCTTTGTGTTTGTGTTATTCTGCCAGCAACCACCTGGTCCACCTGGCCAACTATTGCCTCGTCTCTCGCCATTCCAACTCTGTGTCCCACTTTGATAGCCTGTCTTGTAAAAGTTAGTTGTCCCCATTTTTCTCTAAACCAATTTCTGTCAACACAGCGATTTCCATTTCCGCGTGAGATACCAATACTTTTGTTATTCGGAGGGGGAGGGTATCACCCGTCAAAATTTCAGCTATTATTATGAGCACTATCATTGCCATTATTCCTAAATTTCCTTGTACATTTCCATTCTTTCCTGGAATTTTTGTCTCTTGCATGAGACCGGTTGAATCTCATACCGACAAAAGATGCTCCAAGCCTGTTTCAGACATCATCACAAGTTAACTATTACTTTTAGCGTTAATTTACTCATCGCTATCCTAGCCGCATCTGCATGGAGCGTGGGTTCATACCAATACTGTGTCTTGTTGATATATTTTTCAAAATACGTCCTCAACCCACCTGTTTACTTGAGTACAAAAAATGGTTCAAATGGCTCTGAGCACTATGGGTCTTAGCTTCTGAGGTCATCAGTCCCCTAGAACTTAGAACTACTTAAACCTAACTAACCTAAGGACATCACACACATCCATGCCCGAGGCAGGATTCGAACCTGCGACCGTAGCAGCAGCGCGGTTCCGGACCGAAGCGCCTAGAACCGCTCGGCCACCGCGGCCGACTCGCTTGTATACGTCCCAGGATTAAATACGTCTCTCCTGATTCGTCGTTGCACAACTCTACACCAAAACGTACTGAGAAAAGCCTGCTCAAAATGCTCGTACGTTGGATACTTCTCTGGCATATCTGCAGCCCAAAGCAAGGCTCCAAATTGAAAGAAACCAACAGCATAATTTATCTTCTGTCTTTCTGTTCAACTTTGTGCTAACACATCCCTGAAGGATCTTAAAGTCACAACTGGGTGTACCTTTTCCGTCTCTTCTGAAAACAGTTGAACTTGTCGGTGTTTTACGATACTCTCGTCCAATAACACGGATGAAAATGCGAGCACTACCTGCTGTACAGACAGAAATGTTGCAGACGTGTTTACTTGACCGTTTATCTGATGCTTATTCTGGTTTAAGAACTGCGTTTGTGTTTCGTATTACGCTCTCGTACTCACCTGCACGCCAGGAGACGTATTCTCTATTGTGTGTACCGGTGCTGCTAAACGAAATGCACTTCCACCCTCCGCAGCACTCGCCTTCGCGTTATTTCCTGTGTACGACGTCAACTAACGTCGGAGTTGCCCCGTAACAGCTTTAATATTCTCATCTAGACTCGCGATAATTTCATTTCCTTTCTCAGTGTCAAGCTTTTCAGCAGCCAGGTGACAAATCCCGTATTAGTGTACCACTTTATGTGCGAGGGTTGTGTTATGTCAAAGTCACCCTTGTCCGCTCGTTCCTACAACGTCTGTATATTAACATCTGCACACTGTTGCTGTAACTTTAGCCGATCTATCTCCTTTTTCAGTTTTTAACCTGTTCTGGTATTTCCTTACAAGTTTCAATAACATTCTCTATCGCCGGTGCATCCTTTTCTAGTTCGACATCTGCTGCGCGTAAGGTGTCTTGCAGTTGATCTTACCTACATGTAGCTTTCTGCTGCTCATAAAGCCCCTTGGTAAGATAGTTACGCATTTTAATAAACTCATTTTTAAAATCATCACGCAACTCTTTATCATTAGTCATACAGCTGAATTTTTCATCTATACCACTAGCCAGTTTTGTAAGATTATCATTTATTTGCTTCACGCTAATACTTATGTGGGCCTGTATTTGTTGGATTAATGTATCATTCCTCCGGCTATCTAACGTCGCATCGTTTTCTACTATTCGTGTGAAGTTACTCTTGGCATGTATTGTGCTTTCCACTATGGGATTGTAGGACCCAACATATTCTGTAAGCAACATATGGAATCTAACGTATTATATTGGGGCGTCAGTGCCAAGTCCTCACTTTCTGGTGACGTTAGACGTTAGCCCAGCCCCTTCTGGCTCTGGTCCAGTGACCCCCCCCCATCATTGAGAATACCTGCTACATTCTGCGCGAGCAGTGTTGGTTGTTTATGCTAAGTTATTTCACAAACTACCGAATTCGGCACCGTTTCTACATGTGCATTAATCTCACACTGATCAACATTATTGACACTAAAAAAAATATCATAATTATTACTACTCGCCCTTTTGGCCTCTCTGGCCGTGTATTTTTTAAAAAAGGCAACTTGTCCTAGTTGCACATTACACGAAATAAAATATCAGCTACTGTTTGTGGATTGCAGTAAGTTGTTCCTAACTACTTTCAACAATACACCAAGCACGCTACACTGCACTACTGCTGCGCAAATGCAATAAATTTTGAAATTTGTCACAACACTAGATGGGCGCAAATACAATAAATTTTTTAATTTGTCACAACAGTAGTGGATGACAAAAGCAAATTTTGTGGTCTTCTACGTTGCTCGTAGTTACGCCGTTCTTTACGTCCCAAAATTATTGGTTTCAGGTGTCAAAAATATTTTAAACAATCCCTTCTGTTGATATCTCTTTCTTATCTTATGTGACGATACTTATGAAAAGAAACATACAGTTATTAGCACACCGTATCCGAACAAAGTTACAGCTCATGTCACCGTCCCCAGTGTAGCATGAACTAATAAAAAAGCAATTCAATTATAAAAAAGTGAGTAATAAAGAGATCTTATTTAATTATATAATAGAGAGTATACGTCTATATTTCCTTCTAAGAAATAGGGGCCTATAATTCAGTCCTCCAGAATCCGACACTATACATTCACCGACCACGGTTTTTAGTGTGCAATTTACCGCAGCCAACATGGATTTTCAGTTGCCCAATAGTGCATGTTATGCAGATTAACATTTTCATGGTTTGTGAATGTAGCCTCGTCAGTAAATAAAATGAAAATAATAAATGTGTCATCCTTTTGAATCTGAAGTTGAGCCCATCGGTAGAATACAAAGCGACACATACAATCCGGACCAGTTAATTCTCAGTGAAGACTGATATGGTAAGCGTGATATTTATGGCGATACAGAACATGAAAAACACTGCTATAGCTCATGCCAGATTCGCTTGTGGTTTGACAGAGCGTGATGGTGCAGTGGTTAGCACACTGGACTCGGATTCGATAGGACGACGGTTCAATCACCAGTCCGGCCATCCTGATTTAGGTTTTCCGTGATTTTACTAAATCACTCCAGGCAAATGACAGGATGGTTCCTTTGAAAGAGCACGGCCGACTTCCTTCCCTGTCCTTCGTTAATCCAATGAGACCGATGACTTAGCTGTTTGGTCTCTTCCCCCAACCAACCCAACCCAACCCAGCCCTTGTGATTGGACGCGGACTAACAAAGGATCTCGAATCACAGTGGCAAGAATACCAATTTCCGTTTCCTCGTTAGTAACTTTCCTTTGCCACGTACGTTTGCGATCCGTTAACGATCCAGTTGTTCTCAGTTTATCACACACATATTTAAATGTACGACGTGTATGGCGAGTACGTTGAGGATATCTTTCAGCGTATAAGTCTCTAGCTCTCACTGAATTTCGTTGATATTCTCCGTAAATGAGAAACATATCAACTTGTTCTTTGAAGGAATACATCATTCTCATTCGCTTGATGCGACGATACTAGTCTTACTGTTCCTATTAATGTTGTATTGCGAAACCATCGAATGGTGTTTACATATCAATGGCACGTAAGATGGATACACCATATTCGGCGAATATTTAATATTCGCACGATATACGGCAGAGAAATCTCAGAGCATGTACTTCTATAAGTGCGATGTGATAAGGAATACCACTCAATCCGTGATAAGAAGATGGCATCACTGCGTTGATACCAATGGTCATCACTTCAAACACATTCTGTAAATGGACGTTCATGCCGCCTTTTTGACCTTCGTTGGCCTTCAAAGACCCTTACTGTTACACATCATCGGATTCATCTCCATAGCCGCTATTAGAAAATAAGTACTAAACTATAGTGTCCCATTTAAAAAATCAAATCTGACAGTCATATCCCTGACTCGACCGCATCAAGCAACAAAAAAACAACGTCATATGACGGCACCGTTGTCCCATGCAACATTTGTCCTACAAACTTTTCAGTTGCTATCATAGTTTCCGAGTTATTCTAGGTGCCAGCTGTTAGTGACTCACCCTGTATAGCACCCCATTAAAAAAAAAAAAAAAAAAAAAAAAAAAACAAAGCTGATCTTTATATCTGAAGCGACCTTACCTAGCAACAACAAACAAACGTCAAGTAATGGGCCCCGTTGTTCCATGCAGCTTTTGTACCGCAAACTTCTGAGCTCCTATCACACTTTCGGAGCTGTTCTTCGTGGCAATAGTTAGTGATTCAACCTGTAGATTGGTGCCAGCACAATGATGGCACAGCCTTCATCGAATATAGGTTTTCTAAATTACTGACTTTACGCAGCTTCTGAAATTATTGAAGCAACTACTCCGGTTACTTTACAGAATTTACAAGTCAGGAGACCTGTCACATGACTTGAGGGAAAAAAATTATCCACATAATTCCGAAGATAGCGAGGGTATAAGTGCGAGAGTCATCGCACAATCAGCCTAAGTCACGCATCTAAGATCCTGCCAAGAATAAGAGGCAGAATAATGGAAAAGAGAATTTAGGACGACAATTAGTTTTGCTTAGGAAAGGTAAAGGCATCGGAGAGCCAGTCCCGACTTTGAGTTTGAAACTGTAAGCAAAATTTAAGAAAAATCAAGACAGAAAGACTCAGGTGCGGGATTAAAATAAGGGTAAAAAGCCATTAATACAAAGATTCGCTGAGGGACTGCTATTGTCAATAAAAGTAAGGAATAGTTACAGGATCTATTTACTGGAATTAACACGCATTATGGTCTCAACGTAAACGGAAGACAGATGAAAGTAGTGAGGAGTAGTGAAAACGAGCTTAGCGATACACTTAACATCAAAATTGGTGACCACGAGGTAGCCGACGTGAAGAAATTCTACTTTCTTCGAAGCGAAATAACACTTGATGAATAATGAAGGACGACACAAATAGCAGACTAGCACGAAAACAGAGCATTACTAGCCAAAGAAAGTCTAGTACTTCCAAGCATGGACCCTTAATTATTAGGAAAAAATTTCTGACAAAGTACAATGGTGCGCAGCGTTGTATGACATGGGAGTCATAGACTGTGGGAAAACTGAAGAAAAGCGATCAAAGCTTTCGAGATGTGGTGCTACAGAGTGATGTCGAATATTAGGTGGAAGGTAAGGAATGAGGAGTTTCTCCGCAGTATCGACGAGGAGAGGAAGATGTGGAAAATACTGAGGAAACAAGGGACAGGGTGATAGGATCTGTGTTAGGAGATCCAGGGTACCAGAGGGAGCAGTAGAGGGTAACAACTGCAGGGCAAGACAGAGATTGGAGAATATCTGCCGAGCAGATCTAGGCGCTTCAGTCTGGAACCGAGCGACCGCTGCGGTTACAGGTTCGAATCCTGCCTCGGGCATGGATGTGTGTAATGTCCTTACGTTAGCTAGGTTTAAGTAGTTCTAAGTTCTAGGGGACTGATGACCTCAGATGTTAAGTCCCATAGTGCTCAGAGCCATTTTGAGAATATCTAACAAGTAACAGTGGACATCACGTTTCTCAAGAAGTACATCTAATTTCACCCAGGTACTCCATTCAGCAGCATGTGCTACTTATATGTCCCTAAACGCCGCGCATAAAAACGTTATTTTCCGGTGCTCATACCTCGGACTCTATTGGTGATGTGTTCTGGATAGCCCTCGGGCTGGGGACCGTTTGTATACTCCACAAAAGGATCATCTTAGTATCAATATCCTACAGAACGGGGTCAAATGTTTCAAATTTCCTCCTGTTTGGCAGATGGAGAAAGTCGGTTGATTCTTTTTGCATTTTATGTGGTCAAGGGGGGGGCTTGATGCGACTTACGGAGGCACCATTACTTCAAGGACGGTTCATCGGAAAATACCATAAAAATGTTGGTTACCACATTTTTGCCCTCACCTGGGGAACAAAACCCGGCCGAGTACTCCAATACGGCCATGAAATGCAGACACCCGAAATTTTTGCTTTATATTCTTCTGATGCCGATCTCGAAAAACCTTGAGAAATTTCTTGATATCTTTATCCGTTTAGAAGATCTGGAGGTTTAAAATTACTGTACTTGTACGCGTAAAATATGCACGTAAAGTCCAGTCAGAGGCAAAAACGTAGTTTATAAACTGGGTAACACGGAGAAATACGATGTACAGTGTCTCCGTTATCATCTGGGAACTCCATGTTGTAATACTGAAGCACATTCAGAATTCTTTTGCACGTAAAATGCGGTCTGTGGTACACTATTAGTTTTGCGTCATTTCAGTTTCATACAAACAAACTATTGCAATAGTACTGAGCCAACGCATTTCTTTTCAAATGAATAACATTCCCTGCTGCAGGACGGAAGAGAAAGGAACCAGCGGGAAAATTCTCATGTTGTTGTTGTTGTGGTCTTCAGTCCTGAGACTGGTTTGATGCAGCTCTCCATGCTACTCTATCCTGTGCAAGCTTTTTCATCTCCCAGTACCTACTGCAACCTACATCCTTCTGAATCTGCTTAGTGTAGTCATCTCTTGGTCTCCCCCTACGATTTTTACCCTCCACGCTGCCCTCCAATACTAAATTGGTGATCCCTTGATGCCTCAGAACATGTCCTACCAACCGATCCCTTCTTCTGGTCAAGTTGTGCCACAAACTTCTCTTCTCCCCAATCCTATTCAATACTTCCTCATTAGTTATGTGATCTACCCATCTAATCTTCAGCATTCTTCTGTAGCACCACATTTCGAAAGCTTCTATTCTCTTCTTGTCCAAACTATTTATCGTCCATGTTTCACTTCCATACATGGCTACACTCCATACAAATACTTTCAGAAATGACTTCCTGACACTTAAATCAATACTGGATGTTAACAAATTTCTCTTCTTCAGAAACGCTTTCCTTGCCATTGCCAGTCTACATTTTATATCCTCTCTACTTCGACCATCATCAGTTATTTTGCTCCCCAAATAGCAAAACTCCTTTACTACTTTAAGTGCCTCATTTCCTAATCTAATTCCCTCTGCATCACCCGACTTAATTAGACTACATTCCATTATCCTTGTTTTGCTTTTGTTGATGTTCATCTTATATCCTCCTTTCAAGACACTGTCCATTCCATTCAACTGCTCTTCCAAGTCCTTTGCTGTCTCTGACAGAATTACAATGTCATCGGCGAACCTCAAAGTTTTTATTTCTTCTCCATGAATTTTAATACCTACTCCGAATGTTTCTTTTGTTTCCTTTACTGCTTGCTCAATATACAGATTGAACAACATCGGGGACAGGCTACAACCCTGTCTTACTCCCTTCCCAACCACTGCTTCCCTTTCATGTCCCTCGACTCTTATAACTGCCATCTGGTTTCTGTACAAATTGTAAATAGCCTTTCGCTCCCTGTATTTTACCCCTGCCACCTTTAGAATTTGAAAGAGAGTATTCCAGTCAACATTGTCAAAAGCTTTCTCTAAGTCTACAAATGCTAGAAACGTAGGTTTGCCTTTCCTTAATCTTTCTTCTAAGATAAGTCGTAAGGTCAGTATTGCCTCACGTGTTCCAGTGTTTCTACGGAATCCAAACTGATCTTCCCCGAGGCCAGCTTCTATCAGTTTTTCCATTCGTCTGTAAAGAATTCGCGTTAGTATTTTGCAGCTGTGACTTATTAAACTAATAGTTCGGTAATTTTCACATCTGTCAACACCTGCTTTCTTTGGGATTGGAATTATTATATTCTTCTTGAAGTCTGAGGGTATTTCGCCTGTTTCATACATCTTGCTCACCAGATGGTAGAGTTTTGTCAGGACTGGCTCTCCCACGGCCGTCAGTAGTTCCAATGGAATATTGTCTACTCCGGGGGCCTTGTTTCGACTCAGGTCTTTCAGTGCTCTGTCAAACTCTTCACGCAGTATCGTATCTCCCATTTCATCTTCATCTCCATCCTCTTCCATTTCCATAATATTGTCCTCAAGTACATCACCCTTGTATAGACCCTCTATATACTCCTTCCACCTTTCTGCTTTCCCTTCTTTGCTTAGAACTGGGTTTCCATCTGAGCCCTTGATATTCATACAAGTCGTTCTCTTATCTCCAAAGGTCTCTTTAATTTTCCTGTAGGCGGTATCTATCTTACCCCTAGTGAGATAGGCCTCTACATCCTTACATTTGTCCTCTAGCCATCCCTGCTTAGCCATTTTGCACTTCCTGTCGATCTCATTTTTGAGACGTTTGTATTCCTTTTTGCCTGTTTCACTTACTGCATTTTTGTATTTTCTCCTTTCATCAATTAAATTCAATATTTCTTCTGTTACCCAAGGATTTCTACTAGCCCTCGTCTTTTTACCTACTTGATCCTCTGCTGCCTTCACTACTTCATCCCTCAAAGCTACCCATTCTTCTTCTACTGTACTTATTTCCCCCATTCCTGTCAATTGCTCCCTTATGCTCTCCCTGAATCTCTGTACAACCTCTGGTTCTTTTAGTTTATCCAGGTCCCATCTCCTTAAATTCCCACCTTTTTGCAGTTTCTTCAGTTTTAATCTACAGGTCATAACCAATAGATTGTGGTCAGAGTCCACATCTGCCCCTGGAAATGTCTTACAATTTAGAACCTGGTTCCTAAATCTCTGTCTTACCATTATATAATCTATCTGACACCTTTTAGTATCTCCAGGGTTCTTCCATGTATACAACCTTCTTTCATGATTCTTAAACCAAGTGTTAGTTATTAATCGGAGCACAAAAAAGATGAAAATGCTCCTGTTTAAAAAATTCCGACTGAAAACTGAGTGCCTTGTTCCACCTTCCTCAGCACCTTTAAAATTTGTCCAAAATTTTTTGCATGGAAACATATTCGTGATTTTTTATGCTGAGGGAGAAGAAAACAGTGGTAGTGGCAAAGAGACGACAAAGTAATAAATACTGGAAGGTAACAGACAGTGGTTATTTTATAGAAAGAGACAATGGCAGTGTGAGAAAAAGAGAGGAACAATGGCAGATGAACATAGTTAACATTGACCAGAACAGAGTTACGAATAAAGTGAACGATACAATACCCTGGGGCGGAGGGCGGGGGGAGAGTGGGGGGGGGGGGGGGGGGCTAGAGGGAGTGAGAAAGTGAGAGCTAGTGATAATAAGAGACAGAGTCTATGACAATGATGACGAGGAAGAGAGAAACAGTGACAGTGAGAAGAGGCAGCAGCAGCAAGGAGAAAAGAGTGAGGTATTAGCAGTAAGAGAGAGCAAGAGAGTCACAGTAGTAATGAAGGGAGACTAGTAGTAGGAGAGAACGAAGGGGACTGTGGTTGCGATACAGGAGGCATTACAAAGAAACACAAAGAGATAATGACAATGAGTTGTCATGAATGAATGAGCGAAGACAGAAACTATGGGTTGATGGGTATGAGCGTCATGCAGCGATGGACTTGTGGGTGTACATGAGTTATAGTTAGTGGTGTTTAAAAAAATCCTGAATGTGTTCGCATGCCAAAATTTTTAAAGATGTTGAGGAAGGTAGAGTGAGGCAGCTGGTACCTCACTGTTCATTCAGCGTCCTTTAGATTAACACGAACGTATTCACATTTTTTGTGCTCCGATAGAATCATTTTCCCTCTGATTCTGTGTCATACTTGATAAGAGCTGTAAGAATATTCTAGAACTGGAAGTTTCACATTCGTATTCACAACTACTGACTTTACGTGATGGTCCGTTTCACACACCTCAGTTAATGCAATGCTGACCATTAAAACTGCAACACGATGAAAGAGATACGTAAAGTCAAGCTGACATCTAGTGTGCGATACTGTACATTTAGACAGCATCTCAGTGCAATGGTAAAAATGAGGCAGGACTAGCGCCATTATCATTCTTTCATTAAAATGATTATATAGCAGTTTTCTCATTCAGAAATCGCATTTTATGTTGTCTGTTCGCGAGAAGACCGTTTTATCCCTCGAGCAAGAATCAGGAACGTCTACCGCCTTGTGTCGAAATAGGACAGTGTAGGATCGCTGCCTATGGAGAATGCCATTTATCACAAGCTGTGACATTGTCGCGGCGTCAAACACTGATCTAGGAGGTGTGCAATAAATTTATTTTATTTCCACCAATGATCACCAAAGTTTTGTTCCTTAGACTACCGCTTTCGGTCAACAATGATCATCTTAAGATCTGTTATATAATATGTCCTATTACAATAAAGCCTTAGTGGCATCGTCACAAAATATACACGGAATCAGCCTAGCATTGTGTCACATATTTAAAATATGGTGTGAACTAGGTCACAGTGCCGGCAGAGTCATATTGTCAACGGCGGTATTATTTTTCACTTTGGAATCCTTCGACTGTCATCCGAATACGAATCTATGGGTTCAGAAAGACCATATTCAACACTATGCAGAATTCCAAAGGCTTCACGCGTCCATAATCCTACAGGAAAGACATTACGTATGCTTGGTCTGTTCAGGACGATACAGCTGTGCACGTAGCTTGAACAAAGTTTTTTTTTTTTTTTGGGTAGACAATTATTACACGGACCGCGCGACGACATCTTTAGCACCAAGGTAAATCGACATGAAGACTGTTGTTACGGCGACAGTAGAGATGAGTGTGCAGACAACATTGCACCCTGTGACAACTCCGGACATTAATGTGGTACCCCATGGTCTTTTTAGAATAATCCTCGGACTGCATGCAGAAATGAAACTGGTATAATCCGAGTGTGGGGATCGTGGAGCGCAAGAGCTGCTAGGTTTCATTCTTCATCGTCATAAGCGAGTAGAACTTCAAGCGGTGTAGTGCTGTGCCATTGGGCACACAGCACAATCATCTCTGACTCGCATTCCTGTGATGTTTCTGATGCGCTAATGACGATGGCTGTGTCCTGTCTTCCAAGTCACGGTGGTGGTATCTCATGTCACCGTTAAGTCCTGACCTACCTCGGTACTAATGGTGCTCGATTGTTGCGTGTCCAACACGGTCTCCAGAACTCATGCCCATTGATGACATCTGCCAACAAACTGCCATACCACCAGTCACCAATCAGATTGAAGAACTCTGACCATAAGTTGCTTGTGATCACCTAAAAACATTTGTCATCCAGTTTTATTTACAGTTGCAGTCCAGCTGCTTTACAGCTATTGTTGTTGTCAGAGGTGGCAGCTGTGAGTACTATACTTCGCACCCTGTATACCTCCAATTCACCTACAAGTACAATCATGTAATCTTGCTAAACTGTATACGCACAGTAAGTACCCATATTTAAGGACAGCTGCTGGTCAACTGTCATTCAATATATCAAGTGGAAATGTTGTCCAATTCTCTCTACATTTGATTTCAGTCTTCCAAAGAAGATGCTGTTTTGTAGACAACAGCATCATCAGCGAAGGATACTACACATTTACAGATCTTATCACACAGGGGTTGGACAAAAATGTGGAAACACCATGAGAAATACATCCTCGAATATAAATGGAGATGCTAGCGAAGCCTGCAGGTCGCGCCGTAGTATTTGACCTGTAACGGCACCTGTGAAAAGTCGCAATACGTTATACAAGTGTCAGTCATGGTCAGAAGAGCGTTCTGTGTAGTTGTCAGAGATTTATGTCGGAATTAAATGGAACCTGGCGAGCCCAAATTGTTGGTGCTCGTATGTTTCGTGCTCCCGTAACCAATCTAGCCGAGGCGTTTCGTGTTTCAGCATGCACATCATCGACGATCTATGCTTCATACATTGAAAATGGGAAGACCTCATCAGCTACGCGAAAACGCAGACGGAATTCTGTAGCGAGTGATCGTAACGGACGGTCATTGAAGAAGATGGTGACGAAAAATTAGACGACACGCGCAATAGGCACTGCAATGGTAATCAGCGTTTGGCGTCATTGGCCGGGAGGCACCTTGCCGGGCAGGTCCGGCCGCCTTGGTGCAGGTCTCATTACATTCGACGCCATATTGGGTGACCGGGGTGCCGGAAGGGGATGATATGATGATGAAGACAGCACAACACTCAGTCCCTGAGCGGAGAAAATCCCCGACGCAGCCGCGCATCGAACCCAGGCCATAAGACGGCAATCCGTCATACTGATCACTCAGCTTTCGGGGCGGACGCAATAGGCACTACAGGACTGTATGACGTACTCGCGAACCCTGTCAGCGCCAAAGCAATAGAAATGGATCTCCAGAAGCAAGAACTTGCAGCGCAAGCTGCAATACCGAAACCACGCTTCGGCGATGCAACTGTCCATAACAGGAAAACATGGTGCCGAATCCATAAAATCTTGAAGATCAGGGAATGGGGGTTTGGCGATAGTTTGGTCAGCCACAATGTTGTACTGTATAGGCTCCATAGTTACACGGCAAGGTCGCGTTACTGACATGGATTATGTGAGAATTTTCGCTCATCAGGTCTAACCCATGGTACAATCTCATATCTTCCCCTGTGAAATTTAAGTCTCTTCTTTATCTACCATAATGATTGAAGCAGAAGAAATGAATTAATATTTGTGCAGCAGCGTTGGACGCAATGGGAAAGTCCTGTACCATAGGTGATCATATAGATCATATAATTATTTTAGTTCATTTCTTCTGCTTCAATCACTATCGTAGATTAAGAAGACACTTAAATGTTTCAAGGGGAAAATATAATTATAGGATCCATAACATCACCTATGGTACAGGACTTTCCCATTACGTCCAATGCTGGGGCGCTATTCCAGTGCCGGAGAGCCCTGGCAATAGTGACAATGTAAGGGAAAATAAGCAGAAGATATGAAGTTTGTGTTGTGGAGGGCACTCAACTTGCGTAATTCGTGCAGCAAGCTTAACCATAGTGCTGTGATGGTGTAATGGCTAGCAATTCTGCTTAGCAAGCAAGAAAACCTAGGTTCCATTCCTGGCCGCTACATAAACTTTAATTCGTTTCTTCTGCTTCAGTCATTACAATGGTACAAGGTTTTTTTTCCAATGGTGATGCTGAGTTTCAAAACGTCAGGTCTTCATACAGCTATCACCATACAGGAATAGTTTTGTGAGATTCAAGATAAATTGTCGCCGCGCGGGATTAGCCGAGCGGTCTTGGGCGCTGCAGTCATGGACTGTGCGGCTGATCCCGGCGGAGGTTCGAGTCCTCCCTCGGGCATGGGTGTGTGTGTTTGTCCTTAGGATAATTTAGGTTAAGTAGTGTGTAAGCTTAGGGACTGATGACCTTAGCAGTTAAGTCCCATAGGATTTCACACACATTTCATTTTCAGATAAATTGTCGCATCTTCCTTGACCACTAGTCTCCAGATCTCAGTACAGTATTATTGAGCCTCTGTGGTCTACTTTGGAGAGAACGAAACGGTGCGTGTTCGCCATCGTCGTCCATCACCGTTATCTGGGCTGCTATTTTGCAAGAAGAATGGTACATGATACTTTTCAAAACCATACAGGACTTCTATCTATCCATCCCGAGAATGCTGCAAGCAGCTTTCAACGCCAGTGGTTTTCCTGCACCGATTTACGCATAATAATGTGTTGTGATTGTGGTGTTTCCACATTTTTGTTCCGCCCCCCCCCCCCTCCCAGACATACCGGTTATGTACACCGAGAAGAGGTCCTGTTATGTTTTCTTGTGAGACACGTGATGTTATTTTCGCTGTCCTTTATGACGTATTGCGACATATTCAAGTGTATTACATTGTACTCTATAGTTATTTTGCCCTCACGTGACAGAAATCTGAATCACGTTTTAATTGTTGTTACGGATGTTAAGAGAGATCGTTTTAGTATTTTGTTTCGTTGAGGTTTTCTTTGTCTTTCACTATCTTGTACAGCAACTGAGATGTTCATGTACAACTAACATAAGACCACTTGGTGAAATTCCACCAGAGAAACATCCTCTAGTACACTTTCAAATTCTGAAATTCGAAGCGAAACACTGACTTTAAATTCTCAGTCGGCACTTCATTTCCCTTAATGACTTCGAGGTCCGTCGCGGTAAGCCGGCACGGTAGCTCAGCGTGTTCGGGCAGATAGCTGGTTGGTCTCTGCAATAAGAAAACTGATTGGAAGATTCAACAAACGAACTTGTACGGATGTCATATGCCGTCTGCAACGACCAAACACAACGATCAACAACAAACAGAACAAAATAAAGGTAGCTGAATGGTCAGCGCGACAGAATGTCAATCTTAAGGACCCGGGTTTGATTCCCGGCTGGGTCGATGATTTTCTCTGCTCAGGGACTGCGTGTTGTGTTGTTCTAATCATTATCATTTCGTCCCCATCGACGCGCAAGTCACCGAAGTGGCGTCAAATCGAAAGACTTGCCCCTGGCGGACTGTCTACCCTAAGAGAGATCGTAGTCACACGACATTTACTTTTAATGATTTCGAGCATAATTAAAAATCGTGTCAAATGTTTCCATAGTCCGTTTTATTTATTACTTCCAGACAAATCATTTCACAAAATATTTGACAGTTATTCAACTTCTTATTTTTAGAAAGGATTAAACATTATACCTTTTATTATCAGTCGGTATTCTTTTATTATGAAAGTGGTTATAGATCAAGAGAAAACAACGAATTTTAGATTTATACTGCAATTTTATATTTTTTGACGCTTCAGCATTCCTTTGTGAAATACTTCAATTTCTTCTCATCGCTTATTAAATTTTTGGTAGTTACCAATTACTTTCAAGCAATTAAACCTATTTTTGCAAAAATAGAGCTTAATCTGGCCAGTTTTCAAACCGATTGTGCTTTTCCCACTCTTTGTTTGGCAACGAAAATTTGGACAAGAATTCATTGTGTAATTTCCCCTAAAAAGCGCTAATTAAGTTTTCTTTTTTATACTTATTACTTGCAAGACATTAACATATTTGAGGAAAGCTACACTTCACGCACGCCAATTTGACACTCCATTTGTCATTTCCCGCTCTTCATTTATCTATGAGAATTTGGACAAAGATTTTCTCTTACATAACTAATTAAGTGTTCTTTAATTTAGCTAATTACTGTCTAGCAATGAAATATAAAATATAGACCTCACACATATAAATTTGACATCCAATTTGACCATTTTCCACTCTTGGTTTGACTGTGAAAATTTATAATTTCCAGGAAATATTGTTTTCATTCCAGTCAAACAGGTGACCAGAGAGTACGAGCAGAAGCCAAGAAATGATTACATGCATTTAAAGTTTGTCAAACACGTAGAGGAACAGGACGTTGAGGTGAAGTGTTAATGATAGGTTGGAAGGGAAAAAGGAAGAAAATATAAAGAAAAGGAAAAGTGGAAGGAAAAGAGAATAGATTGCAGAGAATGGCAAGGACGTCAGGGGAAGGAAAAGGAGAAAAATAGAAGAGGAGAAGACAGATCAAAACGACATAACGAGAGGATGAGGGCCATTGAAGCGGATAGAAGGAAAGAAAGAAATGGAAGATCAACGTTTGAGTGATAACAAAGAGAAAGAAAGGTGAGACAGTTGCAAGATGAGAGGTAGGAAGATAAGGAAGAATAGTTGTCCGAGGACAAGGAGAAGTTACGAAAGTGTATTTAGAAGAAGAAATAGAGGAAAACCGAGAAGGAGAATGAGGAAAACTGATTGGAGCTAGCGAGAAGAAGAATGAGGTATAGATGGCGTAAATAAAAAAATAAGGGTTAAGTGCTGAAGAGGATGCCAGATAAAAGGAAGCGGAAAAAGGGAAGTAGGAAGAAAAAGAGGAAAAGAGATAGGAATAGTGGTGGAACGGATTTGGAAAAGAGGAAGAGAATGTAATAGAGCGAGAAGGGCGTGCAGAACTAAACCAGGTAGGATGGGGAAGAAGGGAAGAGAGAATACCGCGTAGATTTTATAATTAATATGGTACAGTGTATGTGATTACATTTGGCTTCCTAAGGTTCATTGTTGAGTACTGTGCCCAGCGGTCAGGCTGGAAACCTGTAGCTTAATTGTTGTAGGTGTTTCACAAGGGATTAATGATTGAATTGGCAGAAACAGCAACACTGTTTGCATATCCTAAACAGAGAGCAGCAGTTGAAAGCAGTTATTTATCAGGGTGACACGATTGGCAATTAGCTGTGTTCCGCAGCACAGACTTTCGGTACGTGCCGTCGGTGCTCACGGGCCGCCACTGTACCGGAAACGAGCCGCGGCCGGTGTGTGCGCTGCAGCCCGCCGCATGCCAGACGAGCCGCGGTGATCGGCATGCAGGCGGCGGCGCATCCCTCCACACCGCGGCCTGATTGCGCGGGAGACGGCTGTCCTCCGTATCCGGGACGCGAGCTACCGCCCGCCGGCTGCAGCCAATCACGTCGTCCGCCTCTCACCGCGGCCCTCGCCGTCAGCTCAGACGCTCCGAACGCCTGCCAGCTGCAGAATGCAACCCGCGCAACACATCCGTCTCTCTGCCGCCACCAGTACAGTGGGTGAGGCGTGCGATTTGCATCTCTTGTCGCCATGCAAGGTCTGCATGTTGAGTTTAGGCACAGCAGAATTCCTTGGCTTCTGCAATTAGTAAGGGACTGGTATCAGTTACAACAAATGAAACGATTAAATTGGACTTTCGTTTAAGTCCAATCGGAAATTCACAGACATAAATGGTCTAATCGTGTTTAATGAAATCGTTATGTCAGAGCCGTGCTATATGATACGAGCGTCGATTGTGCAGCGACCAAAGCCAAGTATACCTTTCAGATTTTGTGAGTCGTTCAAGATGGAGCCATGATGACAGCGTGGAGGCAACTCCTTATCAATGCTGGCGATTGAAATAGTTGCAAATAATCCAGTTTCATTATTTTTGCTCATCTCGGTTGAAACGGCACATCCAGGTGTGCTACCTAACTGGGGAAACAACCCAGTGAAATCGAGGAAGGGTTGGGCCAAGTATGAGTTAGACATCATTCACCACTGTACGAAACGTCATATAATCAATGACAAATCCCAAAAACGATTTTAATAAGTGAGGACTCTTAAGTAAAGCCCGATATGAAGAATAAAAAGAACGGCGCAGATTCTCTGTCATGTTACTCAAATTTTTTGAACATAAAATAGCCTCAACAGATTCCAAGGATGGGATTAAGGTCATTTAGTTATCTAGAGCCGTTATTTTGGGACTTACGGTAATCGGCACTCGGACCCTATTAAATACTGAGGTTTCCGGACACATGGGCCCTTTAAAAAAATAAATACATAAAATAACAGCCACGAAATACAAACTCTCTGACC
Source organism: Schistocerca americana (assembly GCF_021461395.2). NCBI lineage: Eukaryota > Metazoa > Arthropoda > Insecta > Orthoptera > Acrididae > Schistocerca > Schistocerca americana. The sequence goes on along the minus strand of NC_060124.1, from coordinate 245,368,142 downwards.
AAAGCCACCAATAGGTTTTAAGTAATAATACTTGGAAAAGCACGGTACAGTACCCCAATAAATTACAAGCAAGTGGTAGACTGACATTTAAGCTTAAATTACACTCGGTGGCCGGCCGTTGTGGCCGAACTGTTCTAGGTGCTTCAGTCTGAAACCGCGCCACCACTACGGTCGCAGGTTCGAATCCAGCCTCGGGCATGTACGTGTGTGATGTCCTTAGGTTAGTTAGGTTTAAGTAGTTCTAAGTTCTAGGCGACTGATGAACTCAGAAGTCCCAAAGTGCTCAGAGCCATTTGAACCATTTTTACTCGGTGGCCGATTGATTAGGAAAATGAAAAAATCGTTTAAAAGGTAACTGCAATATTCGTATTTTATAAAAAGAAAAAAGAGAAGAAAGAAGAAAAACTACGGCACCATGAGCCTCTGATCGTTTACCAGAAAACACACATTTAGATTTAGGACTAAACGCTTCCTAACAGCGGATTCAGCGTAATTTCAAGGTCATAAATTCTTAACCGAGCTTTTTATACGTTTTTTGACTTAGGAAAAATTAGAGAAATGCCAAAATCCTTTCCAATGGTCGGCTATAGACTTTAAGTGGCAATATTTCAAAGCATACGCCACAGTGGCCAATTAAATTTAAAAAGGGACGTTAAGCTTTTAAGTTGAGTATGGATTAGCGGCCAGTAGGTTGAATAGCAAATTACAGTAAGATCAAATTGAAACAAGTAATCTTAGACGTTGAGGACATTAACGCAAGTTTTAAGGTAAATTCGTCCCCGGGGATCGACTAACTTAATCCATCCATATCAGAAACAAGAAAATCCTCCTAAGGGCGCGGGGTATGCCATGCTTAAATTACTAGTGGAGGTAACAGTCTTAATCCTTACATTAAATTATCACAGTGGCTGTTTAATTAAGAAGCCAAGCGCTACTAAAAGACGCTTAAGGAAACAAGTGAATACCCCTAAAGCCTCAGTACATGCCACGTTTAAATGGCACAGAGCAACAGTTCTCATTTTTAGGATAAATCGGCGGGATATCCATTTACTTACGGCAGTCAGGCTTTAATAAGAGCCACCAAGTGAACAGTTCTGAAGCCTCAGTAGATTCCACTCTTAACTTATAAATAGAGCAACAGTTCAAATTTTCAACTTTCTCTCTGTAGAGTATTAAGCAAGTAAACATTTGAATTTACTCGAAATAAGCTTGAATTTTTAAAGTTAGCACAGCTCTCCAGCCTAATAACAACCTACAAGACAGCAGTAGATACAGATTATACTATAAAAGTACATACCTCTCAGAGCCATAAAGGTGCGCTGCGGAGGGACCCCGCATCGGTGCCCTCTTCAAACCGCGCCACGTCGTCTGGTAACTCCAGTACGACCAAAGCAAGCAAGTTAGCCCCCACATTCGTGACACTGAAAGTCGCTAAACGCCCGTCTAAGTTCGGGGAAACTATATTTTGTGCTTACATCTGATGTAAATCAAGCGACTAATTCACTTGCAAGTATTGAAAATAATGTATATTATCGTAGTTAATTGCAACAATGCTGGTTAAACTTTGGCCTAGGAAATCATGTGCTTATGGACTGCCTGCGTCATCTAATTTTGTACTCAGGCAAAATTTGGCGAAGTCTCAGCACGCCAGGCAGTCGCCTGACAGTACATGTATTTTATAATGTAGTTACCTTTTTTCAAGTTAACGGAACTGAAACTAAGACAGAGTATACCAAGCAACTAGTTTATCACAACTTCGTGAATAGCTATCTTCTGTTGTCACAGATGTATGTTAACTTGCCATCAAATTATTTAAGAATATCACTGCAACAAACAGAAAATTCCGAAACAACGCAACAGCTGATGGATGATGTAAGAAAAAAAAGACGCTGTTTGCGCCTGAAGCCAAACTATCCAGTGTCTCTAGAAACACATTTAAAAGAATTCCTAAAAAAGCCTTGACGCTACGGAAGAGAAGAAGGTTCTTGCACACTTGAGATGTGTGTTCAACCAAGAGCAAGAGGAGGAACTCCTTAACCATGTTTTTTACATCAATCAAAGATTTTATGGCATGTTAGTAACTGGGATAAGGTCTAGGGGACTGATGTCCTCAGATGTTAATTCCCATAGGTCTTGGAGCCATTTGATTTGAAACAGTTTCCGTTTACAGGCCATACAGTCCAGAATAGGTAAGTCAAATCAATCCCACAGACGTAACAGGTTGAAAATTACCGTTAGGCATAACACCGTGTCCTGCTGTCCTGCTGCGTGAAGAAGTGCGAACAGCCCACTACACAGCCTCGTCCGACAAGAGGCATGATATTTGTATGGGGAGAAATCAGGAGTACAGAGCGGGCTCTCGAGTGTGTCTTACTTGAGTTGGCGTGGCTGTCTACTGGTGTTCGTCCTTCGATAGCCAAGAAAAGAATTATAGCACGCTGGTCCTACTTGGACGCACTTGGTAATAACGCCACTATAGTTCACTTCTCCGTATGTACTACACGCACATCAGAAAAACATGAATATCACACTAATCCCTTTACTACATGTCGGTGCTTAAGTACTCGCATCAGAGTCACGCTACGTTACCTATACACTGCAGCAAATCCCTCGAACGAAAACATTTTGCGTCCTTTATACAGGGCGACAATTATTGAACTATATCGAAAAAAAAAACGTAAATTAGTTACAAACTACGGCATGCATACATTTAATTCACCAAGTAAACGTCACTACAGATATTTAAATTTAGGTTAGCAGATATTCGATATGCCTGCCACCAATAGTGGTAACGTGGCGCAGACGAATAGTGAAATTCTGCATGACCCGCTGAAATGTCAGAACATCGATGCAGTCGATGACCTCTTGAATGGCATGGTTTTGAGGTTATTGCTGTAAACGTTCTCCTTAATTTAGCCCCACAAAAAGGATTCACATGTGTTTAGATCCGGAGAACATGGTAGCCAATCAAGACCCATGCCATTGGCCTCTGGGTACCTCAGAGCCAGAATGCGGTCCCCAAAGTCCTTCTTCTGGCGCAACAACAAGCGATGGCACGAAGATACCGCAAGAGCAGAGAAGGCTGTGAGACGATGTCAGCCAATATACTGCTGACTAGGACCACGACAGGAGCGGCCTCTGGAAGAAGAGAGTACAAACGCCGCTCCTGCCAGCCACGGCTGGACAGTAGAAGACGGACACTAACAGAGAGGCCTAGAGGAGTGGGCATTGTCTATAGCTAAGGACACTGATTATTTGTAAGTCACCCATCGCTTGCGACAACTCTTGTAAATACAAAGTTAAGTATTCTCAATCTAGTTTATTGTAATAAAAACCATTAATGTGATTTGCTTGAACCGTTGTATAACCACCCGAGACAGCAGCATCCTTTAGGCACCCTATAAGAGACGATTGGGCAGGACCCCACACTCCTCCAGGACATCAAACTCTCTCCTGCTTCGATGGGGTCCAGCTAAGTCTTGAATGAACCACATTTTCTCGAAATCAGAGTCACTTTGGATAATGGGGATGAAATCATCTTCCAAAACGGTCACGTACCTATTGGTAGTCAACGTGCCATCGAAGAATATCGCACCGATTATTCCGTGACTGGACACTGCACACCACACAGTCACCCGTTGAGAGTGAAGAGACTTCTCTATCACGAAATTCGGATTATCAGTCACCCAAATGCACTAGCTTTACTTATTGACGAACCCATCCAAATAAAAGTGGGATTCGTCGCTAAATCAAACCATATTCACATCAGAGCCCTGTTGTTCAGTTCTCTCTACAATAGTGTTGGCGAAACACAACTGCTGTTTCATGGTCCTGGAGCTTAATGGCTGACGGGTTTGAGTTTTTTATGTGAAGAGATGCAGGTCTTCGTCAACGATTTGTCGCAGTGTCTCCCGGTTGATTTTCCACCTGTTGTGCAGCTCGTCTGGTTTGAAATGCAGCGCGTGTCTTCTCGATGTTTTCAGGCGTTGTCACCATTTCTGGGCTACCGGCATTGCCAACACTGTCATCACAAAAGCTACCTGTTCTCTCAAACTTGAGAATCAAATTCTTGATTGATAGCACAGTTGGACCGGTTGTCTACAACTTGAGCTCGGTCGCAAACTCCCTTTGAGTCGCTGATGGGTTGTTATCGCTAGCACAGTTGGTCTTCATAACCGCTATAAGCACAGGCACGCTGGACCGTGACATCTTCACGCTCAAATGGCCAACAACAAAAAGGCGCGTGCGCATGGGCATACAAATTATGACCAAGCCCCGCGGCCAATGGTGCAGTTTCAAAGTCCTAACGCAAACCGTTCAGAAGTTGTGGTGATTTTATTTCGTATGGTATAATAATTTTCACCACTGTACAAGCACCGTTCAACAATGAGAAAAAATGACAACCTTGACTGTGTGACAATTTAGGAAGAGACATCCCAACAGTCCCTAGGAACCAGATTCCTCTTCGTGTGAGGCTTACTTTTTCTTTTCCGTCTCTCTGGCCATCTACCGGGCAAAGGGTCTGCTTTGCAGACTTTCGCTGAAGGTCAGTTTAAAACTGCAAAAGGAGGATCTGAATAATAATTCAATTCTTTTATAGTTCCGCAATGTATGTTGTACATAGAGACATATTTCGTATGTTTATCTATGACATGATCTCAAAGAAAAGCGACATTTTTACGTAGCATACTTTACCCAGCTTTCCCTTATTGACAAGGAGAGATAATGATAATATTTTAAAGCCTGTGCATAAATGTAGACCCTATATTTATACATCAGAAAGAAAGGCCCTTCACTTTCTAATAATACTTTCTCTTAGATATTGTGCATTGTTCGCTCTAAACACAGAAATTCTAACCACACTCTATACATATTTGCATCCCCAGCACACACCCACGTACAAGTCGTCTGCCGTTCGATCTGCCGGCAGGTTTGTCGGTGCATTCCCGCAGGCTGGTTCTCTCATTCACGGAAGAAGTGGAGCTGGAGCGTGAAATTACGCCAGCCGATTAGCAGTCGCCATAATTTAGAGGTGCCGTAATTAGCTGCGCTTTGCGTTTGACGTTAACCTGGCTGTCAAAGAGCATTTACGCGATCGAGCAACTTCACGGAAGTTCAGCTCGCATCCTGTCCTGGAGATTTATTGGCATTGATCGTGGCGGCATGATCTCCAGTCTCAAAAAACGCAGCACAGCTCTAAAAACGATAATACAAAGAAATAACTATTCCTTCGATGCTTTAAATGTTTTTTGAATATCTACGTGCATTAATGATTTATCTATTGGGGAGCTACGCAGATGGTACGGGGAATCGACCAGCACGTACGAGAGTAATTCCACCTCAAAATGGTATAACGTACTGAAAAACCATGACGAAAAAGTGACATTAGAGGTTACGTTGGTGTTGCTTCTACTTCCATGACTACGTGTCGAGGTCCCTAATACTTGTTGACATACGAGATCAAGTCAAAAAGTAACTGCCTTATTTAAAGAAACTTTTTATTACTACAGCGTTTCAAGTAACATCATTTCTCTACAAAAGCTCCCTCAACTTCTGCCCACTTGTTCCACCCGTTGACAAACTGGTAGAAGTTTTGTAGCAATGTTCGCATCCTTTGTTGCAGCAATCTACAGCTCTGGATTCCAACGAAATGTTGAATTCGAGTAGCTGCTCCGTCGTCGGATCTACAAAGTGAAAACCGCCTGAAGCTATGTCAGGGCTGTGCTGTGGATGTTACACTATCTCAGTGTACTGTAATGTTTTGCGTGTACTATGAGGGAGAACTTTATACTGCAGAAAAATCACTCCTTTTGGAAGCTTACCTGTCGTTTTCGTTTTGATTTTGGGATGCAGATCTCTCTATAGTACATCATAGTTGTCACTTTTCATTATTTGTCCTTTAGGAGTGTGATGAGCCAGCAGTGGACCTTTCATATCTCAAAACACCGTCAACATCAACTTTCCTACCGATACTTTTATTTCAAACACTTTTGCTGTACGCGAAGGTGGATGTTTTTACGCCGAGCTCTACCGCTTATTTTGTGGTCCGCAGTGATGGACCCACGTCCCATCAATGGTTACTATTCGACTTCTCCTTCCTCTCCAAAACGATTTAAATCTGATTTCGAAATTCGTGTTCGTTTATCAACTGTCGTGATACCCAACAAGCACTATATTTGAGGTGATTCAGAGATTATGAACGACTGCAAGTATTGAAACGTTTCTAACGTTCAGCTCACGTCCAGTCTCATAAAATCTGTCATGAGCATAAACTCAAAATGCTCGCTCAGCAGTCTTTATGTTCCTATCCGTCTTCGAAGAAAATCACCTACCACGACGCTGTTTACCAACTCGTAAATTTTGCTTCTGCTGAGACAGCTATCAGCATGCTACCACCACATTCAGCCAATAATCTCAACAGCTTCAGCCCTTTCAGAGTACAGAAAACCAATCAGTTCCATCATATGTTCCTTGCTGTACACACAGAATGCGGTATAAAATCACTGTTCACTGTGCCAACACAGCTAAAACACACAGCTAAAGCATAAGCATAACAACGAGGTAAAACGCCATTGATGAATCAGTGCCGTCAACCTATGATACAGAAAAAAATAGCCTTAACCTATTGACATGCCCTCGTGGTTTTCATGCTACCAGTGAATGAGAGAACATCTCATGTCAGACGCTCCAATGTTTTCACCGCAAGATCTGTAAATATTTCTTGTTGATGTCCTTTGTTTGATTACCTCCAGAATAATTCCATAGGATTCAGGCCGGATTGATCGGGAGGTAATCATAGAACTGACTTTTTGTTTTCTTTTGAAGTTGCTGAATGAATACACTGATTTTATCAATATCTTGTCACCGACATGTTTTTATTCTCAATTTCCTTCCGGAAAACAAAATCCTCTCCAAATGTGTGATGTATCTATGCGATAAGTGCGAGACAGCAACATCCCACAACTAATTACGTGATTTGAATTGGTCATCTAACACGCTTTTTGTAACGGAATAACGACGACTTTCTCTTTCTATTCTGTACTGGAGATCATATCAGGAACGGCGGCTTATGTGCAGGTTTCTGTATACTTATTTTATGAAAAACTGCGGTAGACTTACTGCAGAACCCGCGAAAAACCACTGCCATACAGATTATTCCCTTCGTTCTTGGGAGAGCATGCCATTCCTCCACTCTCTGACCCTTGGGATTTCGCACGACTAGTTCCAATATATCCAACGGCAAATTTCCTCTGCACGGGCACTACTAGGATTTTTTATTTTCCTAATTCGTTGGTACGTATTGCGCAACTCTGTATGCAGAGCGCCTAGGTTATACGGCACTCTAAACGAACCTGTTTCTTTCCTTTGGTTAAACAGACACACTGGAATACCGTGCCGCGATAAAAGTAATTGTTTTCCGCGATTTATTAGTAACGTAAATTTATCCAAAGTTGGTCTACGTTTACACGGAATCTACTTCATCGCACTATTCAGGTAAGAAATGGATGCCTCACATTAATCGTCTCCTACAAAGGATATACAGAAAGTCACATCACAAAAGGAAATATAAGCAATGTGTAGGCCTACAACTTGGTGTTGCAAAGCAAAGACGATATCTGATAAAACAAATGTTGTGCAAGTAAACACACTAAGCAACAACATGCCTCATTACGTCAATATATACTGAGGCGACATGTCATGAGATAGCGATATGCACTCGTATACATGTCGGTAGTATCTATATCTACATCTACATACATACTCCTCAATCCACCATATGGTGCGTGGCGGAGGGTACCTCGTACCACAACTAGCATCTTCTCTCCTTGTTCCACTCCCAAACAGAACGAGGGAAAAATGACTGCCCATATGCCTCTGTACGAGCCCTAATCTCTCTTATCGTATCTTTGTGGTCTTTCCGCGAAATATAAGTTGGCGGCAGTAAAATTGTACCGCAGTCAGCCTCAAATGCTGGTTCTCTAAATTTCCTCAGTAGCGATTCACGAGAAGAACGCCCCCTTTCCTCCAGAGACTCCCACCCGAGTTCCTGAAGTATTTCCGTAACGCTCGCGTGGTGATCAAACCTACCAATAACAAATCTAGCAGCCCCCCTCTGAATTGCTTCTGGGTCCTCCCTCAATCCGACCTGACAGGGTCTCAAGCAGTACTCAAGAATAGATCGCATTAGTGTTTTATAAGTGGTCTCCTTTGCAGATGAACCACATCTTCCCAAAATTCTACCAATGAACCGAAGACTACTATCCGCCCTCCCCACAACTGCCATTACATGCTCGTCCCACTTCATATCGCTCTGCAATGTTACGCCCAAATATTTAATCGACGTGAATGTGCCAAGAGGTACATTACTAATGGAGTATTCAAACTTTACGGGATTGTTTTTCCTATTCATCTGCATTAATTTACATTTATCTATATTTAGAGTTAGCTGCCATTCTTTACACTAATCACAAATCCTGTCAAAGTCATCTTGTATCCTCCTACAGTCACTCAATGACGACACCTTCCCGTAGTATCGCGTACACAATGTCTAAAGGGCAGTGCATTTGTGGAGCTGTCATTTCTATTCAAGTGATTCATGTGAAAAGGTTTCCGGCGTAGTTACTGCCGCAGGACGGGAATTAACAGACTTTGAACTGGGAAAGGTAGTTGGATCAAGGCCTATGGGACATTTCATTTTGGAAATCGTTAAGGAATTCAATATTGCGATATTCATAGTGTCAAGAATGTGTCGAGAATACCAAATTTCATGCCTTACCTCTCAAAACGGTAACGCAGTTGCCGACGGCTTTCACTTAACGACGGAGGGTAGTGGCATTTGTGTAACGTTATCGTTCCTAACAGACAAGCAACTCTGAGTGACATAACGGCAGAAATCAATTTGTGACGTACGTTGAACGTATCCGTCAGGGCAGTGCGACGAAATTTGGTGTTAATGGGGTACGGCAGCAGACGACCGACGCAAATGCCTTTACAAACGACATCACATAGCCTAAAGCATCCTCCCATGGGTTTGTGACTATATCGGTTGTACTCTATACTGGAAAACCGTGGCCTGGTCAGATGAATTCGCTTTCAGTTGATAAGAACCGAAGTTCAGGAACGGAATCAGAATTCAAGGTCTTTGCTACTAGCCTAGCTCACTGGCAAATCTCCAAAATAGCCTACAACTGTCCACCTTCGGCTTACATGGATCTATTATTATGATAGCTTGTGATGCCATTCTTACGGCGTCAACCAAGCCATACAACAGCATTTTGAAGAGTCTTACGACACAAATGAATATTCTTAAGATTTCCAGTGACGTTGAAGTTCAGTTTCCATTGCGATTCAGTTGATAAAATTACAGGTAAGTGACGCTCATAGACTGTCGGTTGTCTTTGCCCGCAATATGATGTTGTTGTTGTTGTTGTGGTCTTCAGTCCTGAGACTGGTTTAATGCAGCTCTCCATGATACTCTATCCTGTGCAAGCTTCTTCATCTCCCACTACCTACTGCAGCCTACATCGTTCTGGATCTGCTTAGTGTATTCATCTCTTGGTCTCCCTCTACGATTTTTACCCTCCACGCTGCCCTCAAATACTAAGTTGGTGATCCCTTGATGCCTCAGAACGTGTCCTACCAACCGATCCCTTCTTATAGTCAAGTTGTGCCACAAACTCCTCTTCTACCCAATTCTATTCGATACCTCCTCATTTGTTATGTGATCTACCCATCTAATCTTCAGCATTCTTCTGTAGCACCATATTTCGAAAGCTTCTATTCTCTTCTTGTCTAAACTATTTATCGTCCATGTTTCACTTCCATACATGAGTACACTCTATACAAATACTTTCAGAAATGACTTCCTTACACATAAAACTATACTCGATGTTAACAAATTTCTCTTCTTCAGAAACGCTTTCCTTGCCATTGCCAGTCTACATTTTACAGCCTCTTTACTTTGACCATCATCAGTTATTTTGCTCCCCAAATAACAAAACTCCTTTACAACTTTAAGTGTCTCATTTCCTAATCTAATTCCCTCAGCATCACCCGATTTAATTCGACTACATTCCACTATCCTCGTTTTGCTTTTGTTGATGTTCATCTTATATCCCTCTTTCAAGATACTTGCATGGGGGCTTAATTATTATTTTTGAAAATAATTTTTTAGTAGCTGTATATCCGATTACACTGTCTCGTAAACGGTTGGCCCTGAGTAGTCTTATTACGCTATCTGACTGCATAGAACAACAACAAAGAATGAAATGAAAATTTTCGTTAATACAATTAATTAATTAAGTCCCCAGCAACTATAAAACCTACGAAGCCAGCAAAGCTCAAGTGTAGCTGTTCTGTGTGTGGGAGTGTGACTCAACGTGCACATCTGGCACGGTTCTTCTTCAACAAGACAAGAAGTTTTAAATATAGTTTATACTGACGTGACTAAAAAATAGAAATACTATAATTGCGCAAGAAACCCAGAATTACACTCTAATACAAGAACACAAGCCAGATGCTTTGTTGACTGAACCTGTAATGACGCATTATTCAGGACATCGAAATAATGAGAAAAAAAAGAAAAGTAGTTTGTTACCTTAATTTATATTGATGAAAAGCACTCTAAACATTACAATCTCTCCACACCGACTCGCTACTACCGCATCTCAACCAGAACTCTCCAATATCACATCTCAGCAAGCACTGCCTACTAGCACATCTCAACAAACACTCTCTGCTACGAGTTCTTAACAAGCACTGACTACTACGAGACCTCGACAGGCACTGTCTGCTACGAGTTCTTAACAGGCACTGTGTAGGCGGCTTAATAATACTCTTTGGCGCAATCTCTGGCGCAGTGGCGCAGTGTAGCCACCTTTCACACTATCCATTCCTTTCAACTGCTCTTCCAAATCCTTCGCTATCTCTGACAGAATTACAATGTCATCGGCGAACCTCAAAGTTTTTATTTCTTCTCCATGGATTTTAATACCTACTCCGAATTTTTCTTTTGTTTCCTTTACTGCTTGCTCAATATACAGATTGAATAACATCGGGGAGAGGCTACAACCCTGTCTCACTCCCTTCCCAACCACTGCTTCCCTTTCATGTCCCTCGACTCTTATAACTGCCATCTGGTTTCTGTACAAATTGTAAATAGCCTTTCGCTCCCTGTATTTCACCCTTGCCACCTTCAGATTTTGAAAGAGGGTATTCCAGCCAACATTGTCAAAAGCTTTCTCTAAGTCTACAAATGCTAGAAACGTAGGTTTGCCTTTCCTTGGCCGTCCAGTGGGGCCGAGCAGTTGTAGGCGCTTCAATCTGGAAACGCGCGATCGCTACGGTCGCAGGTTCGAATCCTGCCTCGGGCGTGGACGTGTGTGATGTCCTTAGGTTAGTTTGGCTTAAGTAGTTCTAAGTTCTAGGGGACTGATGACCTCAGATGTTAAGTCCCATAGTGCTCAGAGCCATTTGAACCATTGCCTTTCCTTAATCTAGCTTCGAAGATAAGTCGTAGGAGCAGTATTGCCTCACGTGTTCCAATATTTCTATGGAATCCAAACTGATCTTCCCCGAGGTCGGCTTCTACTAGTTTTTCCATTCGTCTGTAAAGAATTCGCGTTAGTATTTTGCAGCCGTGACTTATTAAACTGACAGTTCGCAATTTTCACATCTGTCAACACCTACTTTCTTTGGGATTGGAATTATTATATTCTTCTTGAAGTCTGAGGGTGTTTCCCCTGTCTCATACATCTTGCTCACCAGATGGTAGACTTTTGTCAGGACTGGTTCTCCCAAGGCTGTCAGTAGTTCTAATGGAATGTTGTTCTAATGCTGTGTAATATGCCTGAACCGCGAACACCTTCCAAAGCAGAAGCTATATTGCACTACACCACGGTTTAACAAAAATCTATACTGTAGGTTGAGGAGCATCATAGTTTATGTTTGGCCGCTGAATTCGCCTGTGAACCCGTTGGAGCTCACCTGGGACGCTATCGGGTGCAAGCTTTGCGCGCAATGACCATTGGTCAGTAAATTATGAGAAATACGTGACCTGTGTTTAATCGTCTGGCGCCTTATAACGCTCCAGAAACTTACCTAGGACTTGTCTACGAATTATCCATACTATGCAGAGTAGCTGCTTTATTGCGTTCCATTGTTGGACCCATAAGTCCTTAAGAAGGTGGTGATAACGTTTTGGTTCTTCAGTGTATCCTGTATTCCAGGTAATCGTTGTCACAGTGTATGGCTGTAGACGGTGTGAAGGCGTAAAATTATTATTTGTAGAACACTGTTTAACTCATTTGTTTTCATTTTCTGTTTAGTTTAATATAATGCAAGACTTTAAAGAGCCTTTTTTCCCATCATCTGGTTCAGATGGTTCAAATGGCTCTGAGCACTATGGGACTTAACTTCTGAGGTCATCAGTCCCCTAGAACTTAGAACTAATTAAACCTAACTAACCTAAGGACGTCACACACATCCATGCCCGAGGCAGGATTCGAACCTGCGACCGTAGCGGTCGCTCGGTTCCAGATTATAGCGCCTAGAACCGCTCGACCACCCCGGCCGGCCCCATAATCTGTGGCTTTTTGTAAATGAAAAGTATTATCTAAAGGTAAAACAGTTGTTAACGAAAAAATTTTAAGGGTCAATCCGTTCAATGGCCCAGTCCAGAGTTGGTAAGCCAATCAGGCAAAGTCGCCGTGAGCATTGAGGCGATCACTTCTCGGAGGCACCAGGCTGAATGTACCCGTTTGGTAAAAGACCGTGTCCTGCTGGGCGAAAAAGTGCGTTTTCTGTCTCACTCAGTTGTTTGGCCACTTTGTCGAACTCCTTGCTAGCAGCTGGAACCCCACTGTCGAGTCACCTCCCGGCGTACGGTAGAGAACTGAATAGTATTTCCAGCTTCAGAAGACATTTAATATCTATTGAAGCACAATAGAGATTACCATTGTCCCTATACACACTCGTTACCCTTCTAAAACCTTCTTTTCAACCAGATCGTCCTCATTTACCGGTATTATTAGCTGGTATAGTACCCATAAATTTCATCTCCCCAGAACTCGCTGTATGAGAAAACATGTATTTTGTACAGATATAAATTCTCTTTACATCTGGCATTGTCATTATTGTATTTCCATTATTATTATCATCATTATTAGTAGTGTTAGTATTATCGCTATTAGTGCCAGCAGCAGCTGCAGTAGCGGAATGAACATTAACCTCTCAGTTTATAGTCAGTACAAGGCGACACTGGACTTGTGGTATGTTTTGGAAGGCGACAGGCGACTCTGAGCTACCGCACTCATATTAATCACTTAACTAGTAAACCATCTAGTTAGCTACTTGTCCCATGTATCTGTTAAATTGATTTTGCACTTTAACTGTGTTTGTTGTTGACAGCCTATATTAAAGGCTGTCGCATTCATTAGAATCTAAATAAACCTGTTAATGAAATGGTCGCCCTGTCATTATTTTTGTCAATTGTTGATGGATGATAAATATATCCACACAGGACTGTTCTTTTATAAATGTTATGGGAAAGTTTATTGACTAAAAATTGGACAAAAGTACACGTTGAGCATGATGACAAAGATAAACACGATTTCAGGTGTGCCGCAGGGGAGTGTCGTAGGACCATTGCTATTCACTACATATATATATATATATATATATATATATATATATATATATATATATATATATATATGACCTTGTGGATAACATCGGAAGTTCACTGAGGCTTTTTGCGGATGATGCTGTAGTATATCGAGAGGTTGTAACAATGGAAAATTGTAGTGAAATGCAGGACGATCTGCAACGAATTGACGGATGGTGCAGGGAATGGCAATTGAATCTCAATGTAGACAAGTGTAATGTGCTGCGAATACATAGAAAGAAAGATCCTTTATCATTTAGCTACAAAATAGCAGGTCAGCAACTGGAGGCAGTCAATTCCCTAATTTATCTGCTGGTAGGCATTAGGAGTGATTTAAAATGGAATGACCACATAAAATAAATTGTCTGTAAAGCAGATACCAGACTGAGATTCATTGGAAGAACCCTAAGGAATTGCAATCCGAAAACAAAGGAAGTAGGTTACAGTACACTTGTTCGCCCACTGCTTGAATACTGCTCACCAGTGAGGGATCCGTACCAGAGATAGAAGAGATAGAGAAGATCCAACGGAGAGCAGCGCGCTTCGTTACAGGATCATTTAATAATCAATTAATAATAATAAGCGTTACGGAGATGATAGATAGACTCCAGTGGAAGCCTATGCAAGAGAGACGCTAAGTAGCTCGCTACGGGATTTTGTTGAAGTTTTGAGAACATAGATTCACCGGGGAGCCAAGCAGTATATTGCTCCCTCCTACATATATCTCGCAAAGAGACCATGAGGATAAAATCAGAGAGATTAGAGCCCATACAGGGGCATACCGACAACCTTTCTTTCCACGAACAGTACGAGACTGGAATAGAAGGGAGAACCGATAGAGGTTCTCAAAGTACCCTCCGCCACACACCGTCAGGTGGCTTGCGGAGTATGGCTGTAGAGTAGAGAGAGATATTGGTAACACAAATATACAATGAACAGTTGCCAACCCATTGTGGCGGCTGGTTGACAAAGATTAATGTTTGTCTGATTGATCTATTTACTGAGGTTCTAAATATGGATAACGTAATCTGAAATCCTCAAACACACAATAGACCTCGACGGATTTGTTCTACACGGTAGTTATACTTCGTTTTTGCAGCTCAGAACAAGTGGCGAGATTGTGATCTTGTTTGCCTTAAAAAGCCAGAGCAACAATACAACAACCCTTTTCTCGATGTCCGGCGCTGCCTCGGGCGTCGCTCGAGCGTCTGCAGAGTAACGATATGCAGCGCCTGTAATTCCCTATCGCAGCCATGAAATATGCAGAGTAGAAGCTTGCGATCTGTTAGATGGATTGCAATTACTCTCCAACAGAGCACTAAGGCCTTTGCAGATTCTAATGTGCTGCACTACCGTTTGCCAGTCATACCACGGACCAGTTTGACTCTCTTACATGAGAGCTCTCACAAGGAGATCAAACGTCAAAGTGGCAGACCTGCCATGAATAAGACTGCCCACAGCAGAGTGAATTATTGGAGGTCTAAACAGTCACTACAGCTAAGCCCTCACCACAGGCTCCCCAGCCAAGATGAGCACAAGTATCCCAAGGGTACCCCACTCATAACAGACGTCAGGATCAGATTTCTCTCCAGACCAGTGTGAATCAGTAGATGCACTCCAGACAGCAGGGTGAATCGGACGAGTATCACCTCTCCACACTTTCCGTTAAACGCCACTGAACTCCATAAAACGAGTCCTGCAACCACGCCCACGAGGTTTTTGTGCCAATCACTAGACTCCATGAGCTCCATGTCTCCCCTCTAACTAATCTGCTCTACCGATCAATTATCAACCAATCCTAATAAAGATAACAATATTTTTTCTCTTTTCAGGAGAAATGACCAATCCCTGACTCGCAAATTCCCGCGAAGCGATGAGGAGATATTGTGCTCCCGATTTCAATTTTTTTCTCCATGCCCGCTTTAGGCAGCGCATTATTTTGAGTTTCCATAAATCTTTAGAGTGACCAACACATTTGCCGTCTGGATGGCCTGAACTTTACGGCGTGATCAACAAGGGGCCCTAGTAAACCAAGAGAAGTGCTTTTGTGTCCCAACATAGATCATGTCAGAGCCGCCATAAATGCTGCGTTCCTTCTAAAATTGTTTTGAAGGCCTGAGGCTTCAAAAAAAATTCTGCAGGCTGAGGGATGGCACCACCTGATGGTTCCCTCAATAGCTTCCTGTATACAGTGAACATGGAAACTCGTGACTTTTTATGGCTGCCGTCCCCACTCAAAAAGAGCGTTTATGATGCTGCCGTAACACGTTGGCTGGGCAACGTGTATTTCTGTCGCGCCCGCAGCCTCTGCTGTGGTGAGGCGTGCCTAACAGGTAGGTCCAGGCAGGCTTTTCTTCTACTCCGTCGATCAAACCCACTGTCAGCACAATGTGGGAGAAATTCTTGAGCCCAGCATGCCGTCACCAGTAAGTGCTTCGGGATGTTCCTTTCCCTAATAACTGCATGTGAATTTAAGGCCCCATACGTCCACTGCAAGATTTACTGTTAAATAGCCAAACTGCCTACTTGTTCTCAACTCCAGAAAAGAACTATTCGAAGGAGTGTCACCATAAGGATTTCGCATGCGTGAACAATGTACAAGATGCCATCACTGCCTGCTCATGCTAATAACTTCCTGTATTCTCACAAACACGATGCATTGGGTTAAAAATCAACACAAATAATAATCTTGAATATGGAGAATAGTGAGAGAATGATTCGTCCTCTCTCACAGTATACGTAGTCACTATAGATACTCTAATCATTTTAATACTCTTTGTCGTATTAAAATTGATATACTTAGGTAACTGTGCTATAAAAACATACTGTATGTGTGAAAATTTGATCCTGTGTAAGAGAGTGCGTGATTGCTCTAATCAGGACAGATTATGTAAATAAATAAATAAAATACATACATAGAGTTTGCGGCAGGACATTGAATATCAGTTCTATCGCCATTGATTTTCATCGTTGTAACAGCTATGCAATCATTTGCCACTATGTTGTATTGGAACTGTCTTGCGGCTACTGAAGCAGTGAGCGTTCCACATTTGATGCAATTCTGTGTCCAGAATAACGGGGTAAAGCAGTACCGGGCAGACAGGCGCTGGTAGCCAGAATCGCTGTTGCCCACTCCTCGGACTCGCGCATTGACTGTAGTCGGTGTGGATTCGTTGGAAGCGGGCTTTGGAGGTAGTGGAAGGTCACTCTTACGCCATTTAGCACTGCACGCTGTTGCGACAGAAGCATCTGCTCACATAAAACTGAAAACTTACGAAACAGTGTTAGTGTATCGGTCGACCAAATCAGTTAGTATTGGAAATGCCTTTTTTGTCAGTCCAACTGCAGTTATCAGGTGTATCATCAAAGACACCTTTTAATACCGTCATAGACGGGTTGGCGATCTGTTATGTTCGACTGTGCTGCATGAAATAAGTGTTGGTTCTTCGTTAGTTGTTAATACTTTAAAGAAGGGTGTGTTGACGAGAACTGTAGAAGAGCAAGGGTACAGGACGAGGAATCTGTGAGTTTTATACGCAATGTAAAGAAAGGACTTCAAATGGAGCAGCTTGTATGATCCATTTTCTTATAGGATGTGAAGTGTACTCTATGTATATGAACAGTACGTTGTCTTAACTGTGCCTGAGCTGTGAAATGGGATGCCGAACCCATTTTAGTGCTTGGCGAGGAGAAGACAAGTTCCTCTGTCAAAACATGTCGTAAGTTTCATGTAGACTAAAAGCTTTACAAAAATGTCAGGCCATGCCACGACATTCGATATCGGCAGGCAGACAGTGTGATGATGATATGTACACCCCAGCATATTAATATGCCAAACTGTCAAAAGGCTGAGTTACCACCTTTTGCAGCGCGGATGTGCAGGACGAGAGCCATTCAGGTTCTGGAAACCATGACAGAGTCATGGTCACCTTGAGCTATTTTTCTTGGTTGAGGATCTGTGGGCGAGCAGCGGGATCGAGGTGGTCACACAGAATCTCGATTGTATTGAAATCTGGGGAGTCTGGTGGCCAGGGAAGGACGGTAAACTGATCCCGGTGCTCTTTGAACCAAGCTCGTATATTACTAACTGTGTGGCATGTAGGATTCTCTTGGTGTAGATTACATCGTGGGGAAGAAAAACATACTGCACGGAGGTATATAAATGATTCCCAAGGATAGATGGGTACTTGTGTTGATCCCTTGTGCCTTTCAGAACGACGAGACACCCAGGGAACGTCACGGAAGCACTCCTCAGACCATAACACTCCCCTCTGTGCCCTGGACACTTTCGATGATTGTTGCAGGGCCGTACAAGGCAAGGGCTATCTGTCTGATGGAACAAAAAACATAAGTCATCTGAAAAGGCCACCTGTCTCCAAGCAGTGGACATCCAGTTGCAGCGCTGGCGTGCAAATGAAAGCCTTCGTCGCCTATGAACGGCAGACGGCACAGGTGCACAAACCAGGCGCCTGTTGCAGAGGCACATACGCAGCAACATTCACTGAAGGCTTGTTGAGGAGAACCTTGGTAGCCCCTTGAATTGGTTGGGTGGTCAGCTCCTCAACACTTGTTCGTCCGTACACTTGGTACACTTGTTCACGTCCGTCATTCAGCCCTGTCATCTGTGTACTGTGGTGCACCAAACCTGCCTCGGCGGCGATTGTGGATATCGCCATTTTTCCACACCCGGTGTACTTTAACCACGGCAGCACAAGGGCAAAAAAAAAAAAAAAAAAAAAAAAAAAAAAACAACTAGCCTAAGGACACCACACAACATCCATGCCCGAGGCAGGATTCAGACCTGCGACCGTAGCGGTCGCGCGGTTCCAGACTGAAGTGCCTAGAACCGCTCGGCCACCGCGGCCGGCAGCACACGGACATTTACGAACTTTGCCGTTTGGGAAATGCCTTCACCCTTGCCCCGAAAGCTTTTGGACGTCAGGTAAATCGCTCCGTTTCCGCATTACGTCAACGACTGCACTGATATCCGCATTCTCTGGAGACGCTTTACACTACGTGAATTACCTGAAACTAGTACCGTAAGATATTTTGGAAATGGAAAGTGCTTTTGATGTGTGGTTCTCACAGAATGCATTGGCAGCCATAGGCTCGTATTGTCAGCTAATAAACAGATTGTTATAATATTCAGAGAGTGTACTTTTTATCCGTTTTCAAACGGAATAATGACTGTTGACATTAGCAGACTAAAAATAGGCTACGTTAGAATTTCAGAGGTATATGTTGCAAGATTTTAGTGCGATTCATTTACGAGATACCGTATTTTGAGAAGTTTTCATACTGGCATTTGTGCCATTCAGCTTGTGTAGTTGCTAGAAACGATGTTGTTATGTTTGCCTACTGTGAGCTTGTGTGTTCCTCGAGTGCATTGAGACTTGCTGCTCACTTAGCGTGTGACAGTCAAAGCAGTAGGTACTGACTGGACGATGGGCTTTACCTATGCAGAAAAACCAGAGATGCTCATGATGTGTAGAGAGCGTAGGAAGAATGCAGTTCATTCTTGTATGGCGTATGGGCAAGATAACACAATAAACGTCAACCATGTCGACAACTATTTATCAACCTCTCGAACAAGTTTCGTGAAAGTGGTAATATAACTAGTAGATGATGGTCGAAGTAGAGAAGATATAAAATGTATACTGGGAATGGTAAGGAAAGAGTTTCTGATGAAGAGAAATTTGTTAACATCGAGTATAGATGTAAGTGTCAGGAAGTCATTTCTGAAAGTGTTTGTATGGAGCGTAGCCATGTATGGAAGTGAAACGTGGACGATAAATAGTTTAGAAAAAAACAGAATAGAAGCTTTCGAAGTGTTGTGCTACAGAAGAACGCTGAAGATAAATGATGGATAGGTCACATAACTAATGAGGAGGTATTGAATAGAATTGTAGAGAAGAGAAATTTCTGGCACAATTTGACTAGAAGAAGGAATCTGTTGGTAGGGCATATCGTGAGGCATCAAGGGATCACCAATATAGTATTGGAGGCCACCATGGAGGGTAAAAATCGTATAGGGAGACCAAAAGGTGAATACACTAAGCAGATTCAGAAGGACGTAGGCTGCAGTACATACTGGGAGATGAAGAAGCTTTCACGGGATAGAGTAGCATCGAGAGCTGTATCAAACCAGTCTCTGGTCTGAAGACCACAACAACAACTACTACTGGATAACGTTACAAAAGGAAAGAAGTAACGACAGAAGAGCAGGAAATTAATGTTCTTGCTGCTGTTGCAAAATGGTTCAAATGGCTCTGAGCACTATGGGACTCAACTGCAGAGGTCATTAGTCCCCTAGAACTTAGAACTAGTTAAGCCTAACTAACCTAAGGACATCACAAACCTCCATGCCCGAGGCAGGATTCGAGCCTGCGACCGTAGCGGTCTTGCGGTTCCAGACTGCAGCGCCTTTAACCGCACGGCCACTTCGGCCGGCGCTGCTGTTGCAGCTGGTCTGCATGTTAGGCAGTGAACAATCACACGAGGAAGTGGCATTAGTCAAGTATCCTATGCGTTCTCCATCGTCTTAGGCTCCATCCCCATCACATCTGTCTCCATCAACAACTGCATTGATTACTAGTTTCGTATTAATTTTTGTACATGGGCATTAAGAGAGAATTTCCAGATGTTACATGTATTTATTTAGTGGTGAAGCCACATTTTTCAATCATGGCCAGGTAAACCGCTGAACCATTCACTACTAGTCTGTTGACAACTTCTGTTGGCTTCATCAGAACGTCAGCGTCCTTGGAGTGTAAATGGGTGCTGCGGGATACTGGACCATCAACTCGCAGTCCCGTTTTCCGTTGGTGGAACACTGAAAGCACACAAGTATCGCAGCCTACAGACAGACCATCTTCAACGGATGCTGGAAGGCGTTCCTCTGCAGACTAGGAGGAACCAGTGGTACCAACATGATGGGAGTCCAGCCCATAGTGCACCAAGTGGTACAGCATGTGTTCACGCATTCCACATCGTTGGATTAGACGCGGAGGACCTGCATCTTGGCTGGAACATTCGCTGGACATTCTTCTGTGGGGAAAACTGATAGGTACTGTCTACAGGGACATGGTATGCAATGACACATTACTGCAGTCTGCTCGGAGATCTCCTCTGAAATGCTAGCGTGTACGCAGCAGTCATTCAGTAACAGATTGGAAGCGGTGTTGACGGTGCCGATAGTCATTTTAAACACAACCTGTGATGGTCAGTTGTGTCATTACTGGTCAGGATACACAAAACCAGTGTACGCACTGTTGTTGTTCTTTACATCTACATCTACATTTATTCTCCGCAAGCCACCCAACGGTGTGTGCTACCACAGCTATTACATAAGTGTCGGTGTGAAAACTTTGCAAAACGTGATATCTCGTAAGCGACTCGCACTAGAATCCTGCAAACAAACACCACCGACATTCTACGAGGGTGAGTCAAATGAAAACCTTAAATTTGTAATAACTTATCGAAATTTCGCGCCGTTATCCTGTAAGATGGCAATCGTGCTACAAACGGCTTCCAGAATGGCCTGTGGGTGGCAGCATAGTGCAGATGAACACATACCGTCGCAGTACCAGTATAAAGGTGGCCGCCCCACTTGCGACTTGCACCAGAGAAGAACTGCGTTCTGTTATTCGGTTTTTGCGTAGTGAAGGTGTGAAACCTATTAAAATTCATCGACGAATGAAGGCTCAGTTGTTACAGCAGCAAGTCTACGAATAGAGCAGGAAGTTCGCAAATGGTGTAACTTCAGTGGAAGATGCTCCTCGTCCAGGTCAGGCACAACGAGTTGTGACTCCACAGAACATTATAGCAGTTGAAGCCATGGTGAAGGAAAACCGCCGAGTGACACTGAATGACATTGCAGCATGTTTACAGATTAGTCATAGGTCAGCACACCGCTTTGTGCATGATGTGCTCCAATTTCACAAAGTGTCTGCGAGATGGGTGCCACAGCAGCTGACTCCTGCTGAGTTAGCAAGGAATGGCGCCATTCCTCATTACCAAAATCAAAAAAGTTTCGAACAAAACTACCAGCACGGAAGGTTATGCTGACTCTCTTTTGGGACGAAAAAGGCGTCATTTTGGAACATTAAATGCCTAGAGGGACCACTGACACCAGTGCATCGTACACAGATCTCCTAAAAAATCATCTGCGGACGGCAATCAAATCAAAGCGACGTGGATTGCTGTCAGCAGGTGTCCTTTTGCAAAACGACAATACAAGGCCCCACACTGCCCGTACAACAGTTGCAACAATCACAGACCTGCATTTTGAGTGTCTTCCTCATCAACCAATACTCACCAGACCTTTTCCCAAGTGATTTCCATATGTCTGGACACTCAAGGACGCAATGGGAGGAAGGAAGTTCCGTTCTGACGAACAGGTACGTCACGTGGTGCATGAGTGCTTCCGCGGACTACTAAAAGAATTTTTTTCTAAAGGAATTTATGCACTTTTAAAACGATGGAGGAATTACATTGTCGTGGGGGAGATTATATTGAAAAGTGGTACAGCTTTGTACCACTTCTGCACAATAAATAATATTTAAAAAATATTTAAGATTTTCATTTGACTCGCCCTCGTAATTTAACTACAATATAGCAGGTCAGCAACTGCAAGCAGTTAATTCCATAAATTATCTGGGAGTACGCATTAGGAGTGATTTAAAATGGAATGTCATATAGAGTTGATCGTCGGTGAAGCAGATGCCAGACTGAGATTCATTGGAAGAATCCTAAGGAAATGCAATCCGAAAACAAAGGAAGTAGGTTACAGTACGCTTGTTCGCCCACTGCTTGAATACTGCTCAGCAGTGTGGGATCCGTACCAGATAGGGTTGATAGAAGAGATATAGAAGATCCAACGGAGAGCAGCGCGCTTCGTTACAGGATCATTTAGTAATCGCGAAAGCGTTACGGAGATGATGGATAAACTACAGTGGAAGACTCTGCAGGAGAGACGCTCAGTAGCTCGGTACCGGCTTTTGTTGAAGCTTCGAGAACATACCTTCACCGAGGAGTCAAGCAGTATATTGCTCCCTCCTACGTATATCTCGCGTAGAGACCATGAGAATAATATCAGAGAGATTAGAGCCCACACAGAGGCATACCGACAATCCTTCTTTCTACGAACAATACGAGACTGGAATAGAAGGGAGAACCGATAGAGGTACTCAATGTACCTTCCGCCACACACCGTCAGGTGGCTTGCGGAGTATGGATGTAGATGTAGATATTTTTAGTTTGTTAACATCAATAACCGTTGTTTGGTACAAAACAGAGTATGTTTGCACAAAAATATACCCTTTCTAAGTAGTATTACAACCTATGTGTCGATTAACAATACAAGCCCCTACTAGCAATCCATTCTGTGAAAATCGCAGAACGATAGCACTTTCCATTTTCGCAATAGTTGCGGCGTAAGTTTTAAGTGATTCATCCCCAATACCCTCTACTGATATGGTTGCCACCAGCCATCTGTGATTAGTTATTACACGTTAACGCCGAACATAGACGTTAGTCTCATTAGAGTGTCTGTACTGTACATTTATGTGTGCAACAGAAATGCAAACAACAGACTGCCGTATGAGAAGCGAGATAAGCTGTTCAGTATAAGGTCTCCCTTCAAGTTCACGTGAAATATGCGGTCTGTTAATCCACCCTTACCGCACCTCCAGCACAGAGATACCTCAAAGCTGTCCTTTAAGCACGTGCATGACGACACAGATCGCTTCTAGGATTAATCAGATACGCCCCAGACGCAAGGGCGTAATTAACTTGCATTGGTGCAAAACACACGGCTGTCCGTACCTAGCTTACTTGCTGTTCTGGGATTCATTACACCCTGTTTCCGTGCAGGCTTCTAGCTCTGAAACAACTAATACAGTGACATCCTAGACTTCTTATGCGCGCGGTCTAAGGCGCTGCAGTCATAGACTGTGCGGCTGGTCCCGGCGGAGGTTCGAGTCCTCCCTCGGGCATGGGTGTGTGGGTTTGTCCTTAGGATAATTTAGGTTAAGTAGTTTGTAAGCTCAGGGACTGATGACCGTAGCAGTTAAGTCCCATAAGATTTCACACACATTTGAACATATGATTCTTATGCGGTTTTTTATCACCGAGTCTCTGATGTCGGGTACTTTTTAACGCGATACCTACGTTATTTTCCTCACGTATTCGTACGGGAGACAAGGGAACTCAGCTTACGCAGAACTAATGATTTAACATAACCTGATTTATTAAGCTTTCACTACTGTGCTCGTGTCCAAACTCCTGCGTTGAATATTTTACGCATAAAGTTATTGTGACAGATGACGAAGCATTGTTCTTAATCAAATAAATAATATTTTGCAGAACACGACGGAAATGTTTTCTATTTAATATTGTTGTCAAGTTTAGTGAAAAAAAAATTGGAAATTTTTGGTACGTTCTTCTGGGATCAAACTGCTGAGATCATCGGTCCCTAAGCTTACACACTACTTAATCCAACTTACACTAAGGACGACTCACACTCATGCCCGAGGGAGGAATCGAACCTCCGACGGGGGGAGCCGCGCGGACCGTGACAAGACGCCCTAGACCGCACGGCTACCCTGCACGGCTGTTGGGTGAAGATAAGACGGAAAATTCAGTTAACTTCAGACCGATTTATTCGAACCAAATCGTAGCCTGAGAAAGCTGTATAGAGACTTGGAGGCTGTTTATTGCGCCACTGGAAATTTATTTATTTAATGTATGGCAAATATACGCAGAATTTGATACATGCCAAACACAAAAATGAGGTACAAAAATAATATAAGAAAATAATAATTAAATGGTATAAGACTACAGCAAGCTAACATTTAGAGACGTTATTTTACAGTTCGCTGAAAGCTCTATACCGAGGCAGCTTAACCGAGAACTATTCTTAGAAGGGGCTTAATTACGTCGTTACAGTCTCTTTATTTACAGGGCTTGCACGGACATTGTTGCCTGCTGCTTGGTCCACTGCACTGCAGTCACATACAAGTCTGTGTGCGATTTCTCACTTACTAATGGATGCTTTGCATCTTTTACACCTGGTTCTGATGGGGCTGACGAGGCTCCAGATTTTCTTGACAGTTGTATATCGGTAGGCGGTGCGGTAGGGTTAGTCTCATTCCCCAGGCCTTGCCCTGCGATCAGAGTCAGATTATGTCTCATGCATTCTTCTAGATGGTAAGGAGCAAGTTGGTGGAGGTTATGAGATTTCACACGGGCTTTCTACATTTAAGCCAGACGCTTGGAACGTGAAAACCATTTTCTTGACTTTTTGCGAGTTTCTAGAAATTGGATCATTATATATCATACTCCATTCTTAATCCATGACGTATTTCCTTATATCTGGTCGTGTTAAATTAGAGAAGGCGCGAAGCCAGGGTGCTGGTGTTGTTTTTAGGGTAACAGTAATTCTTCTTCTTTTGTCGTTAAGTTGGACATTACTATTGCTGCCAATGCTTGTAGCCCACACACAGGAGCAAACTATGTGGCAATAGAATACGAAATCGACTGTGATTTAGAGCATAAAATTCTCGCATATGCTCCCCAGCTGGTTTCAACTAGCTCTCCGATACTGTAATTTCTAGTTATAATTTTTTGTTCGGCCATACGAAATGAGGTAGCACTGAACTCGCATTCGGGATGGTATCCTTCTGGCCATCCTGAATTAGGTTTGCAACGATTCCCCTAAATCGATTACGGCAATTTTTGACATTGTTCCATTGGAAGGGCACGACCAGTTTCATTCCCTATATTAGTTAATCAATACTTTAATAATAAAAATCGAAACCAACAGCTGTATTCTAATTCAAAAATCGTTTATTCAAAGCATGCTACCAGTTACAATGCGAAAATGCGTCATGTTCAGCCGAAACTGGTAGCATGTTTTGAATAAATGACGTTTGGATTACAATACAGGTGTTGGGTTCAGTTTCCTTTATTCAGTTACCTCATGATCGGCAGGTATCCCAACATGGTGAACTCTAATCTTCCTTCATTCCATTTTAAGATGTTTCCGAAATATCGGATTCTGTTCAACTATGAGTCGTAGATATTTAGAAAGCAGGCTGTCGTTACACTATGCTCCACTTAGGTTAATGGTAAGTTTAATGTCAGCGAGTTTGTTGCTTGGGTAGTGGGACTGGGACAATGTCTCCACTATTTATAATATTATTTAGTGTATCAAGACTCTCTTAGAGCTTCAAAGGTTTATTTTCTGTGGCTAAAACAATACGACCGATTAAGAAAGCTGCTTCGACATGAGTTTGTGGGTGTGTTGTTTGTGTGTAACTTGATGAAATCTTCTCGGGCTTCCACCCGGGTAGTCGCGTCGAAAATCCGCGACGTTTCGATGAGTGTCATTCTCGTCATCTGGAAGCCCGAGAAGATTTGATCAGCAGTATACACCTGGAAAGCCTACATTCGCATGTGTGTAAGTTAATTATAAAAGGAGCAAACACCGATCCTTGGTGCATTTCGTTTTTAGGGTTCCGTATCTAAATCAGTGAAAACTGAGTCCTTAAGAGATCACTTTACTGTCCGTCCGTCCGTGTGTCTGTCCGAACGATAAACACACTTGTTTCTCAACCACGGGTAGACGTATGAGGTTTAAATTTGTGTCACATACTAGGGCTTACAGTCCCTTGGCAGTGTAACAAGTGGCTAATTGGCAACCAATGCTGTAGAATCACAATAAAGTCATGAGAATTTCAACTGACTCTTGTATTAGAACAGGTTCTAATAAAAGAGTCAATTGATCATCTCATGACTTTATTGCGATTGTACAGCACTGATTGCCAATTATTAACATAAAAATTATCGCAAGCCTCAGACTGGATTTAAGGTCCTGTTTATTGTAATAAATTGAAACTTCTAAGCCAATGCAATCAAATGATACAGCCATTTACGTCAAATGGCTCTGAGCACTATGGGACTTGACATCTGAGGTCATCAGTCCCCTAGAACTTAGAACTACTTAAACATAACTAACCTAAGGACATTACACACATCCATGCCCAAAGCAGGATTCGAACCTGTGACCGTAGCAGTCGCACGGTTCCAGACTGAAGCGCCTAGAACCGCTCGGCCACCACGGCTGGCTCATTTACGTCACATATTGATACAAGCACACTCATCAAACGCTTTAGGGTACTTCTCAGTGACCCAGAATCACGACATTTAGTAGGAAGGATGACTTCATACTACAACTAAAGGAAAAAAATTAGGAAAGCGTCAATTTGTAACTATCTAATACGAAAAAGAATTTCTTAAATTTTTGTTAACCGACAGGCTGGCTATCCGAACATCTGTTAAGACCTCTTTTTCTCAAGAACGGGTGAACTTATCAGTTTGAAATTTGTGTGACATGCTAAGGTCTGTGGAACCTTAGGGATTAAAAACGTTAAGCTTTTAAGTCAATGCAATCAAGACATACTGCCATTTATGTCATACATTTTGATACTCGCAAACTTGTTCATTAAAACTTATATAGTACTTTTGGTTGACCAGAATCATGAGATTTGGCAATAAGTGAGGCTTCGCAGTACAAGCAAAGGAAAAAAATCCGAAATTTGTTAACGTGTAATTGTGACAGACGAAAAATGTATTTCTTTTGTCATTTGTTACTGTGCTTCAAACTTCAAATCAAACCACTCTCCAATGTCTCGGAATTTCCTGGTTTGATGCGAATGAATCTTTTTCTCTTTTTATCCACCCATACACAGCCACTGTGTGAAAGCACCCGGGTTGTGGCGTATGGATGGCGGCTATCACTGAAACAACCGGTTTTCGGTTATATCGTTTTCTTTTTCAGCGTCAGTTTAATCTGAGTGCTAAAACTGCTCAAAATGAGCCGTTTCTGAAATAACCGATTTTCGGTTTTTATTCACATTATTTCCAGTAATAAATGTATAAATCGAACAAGGACTCACAAGTTTTTATTCCCTCAGTTTCAAATTACGCAGAACCAAAATATTTTTTTTTTTTTAAATCGGCATATCAAAGACAACTTAGTCCATCCACCGTTGGCTGTTTTTCTCAAAAATGATACGTGGTTGAATACTACAAAAACACACCAGTATTCTCGTAGTGATACTAAACTTTTGAAATTATCCTGTAATTTAGGATCATATCACTGTTTGGGCATTACGATTATTCAGTGCTAAAGGCTGAGAGCTGAGATTGAAGAACTCTATTTTTCGAGTGAATTTGTTTCTTCTCCAAGGGTTAAATGCAAATAAAGGCCTATTATGTAGACACAGGCAGTATATCAGTTACTTTCTATTTTAATTATTAACTATTAAGTTATTACCTTTAAGTTATCTCCTTTCAGTGATAAGCCTAATCATTATGACCACCTGTTTAATAGCTTGTTTTTCCGTCTTTGGAACAATTTTAATTAGTAACTATGAAGGCGGTGTTAGGTTTTAAGTTATTCCTTTAGAATGATGAGCCGAAACATACTGAACACATGCTAATAGCTTATTTGTCCGTATTTGGAAAGAAATACATAATTGATTGTGCGTGTCAGGGGTCCGACAATTTGTTGGTATGTTTGTGGAGATATGTGGCATTAGATGTCTACGTACAGATCATGGAATTCGCGAAAATGACGAGCGGCTTATTTGCGTATGGGGTGATGGCGCCCGATAGCAACCCAGATGGGTTCCATAGGATTTACATCAGGCGAATTTTTTGCCGAGACATCAACGAGAGTTCTCGATAATGCACCTCAAACCACTGTAGCGTGGTTGTGGCTCCGAGAAACGGACCGTTATACTGCTGAAAGGTGACATCGCCGTCGTGGAAAGCATGAATGGCTGCAGGTGGTTCGTAGTTGTGAGTGTGTCTTCAACGAATACCACAGCTCCGATGCTAGCGCAGGAGAACGTCTTCCATAGGATACTGGTCCCACCCGGCCGTGTCCGCGGTGCGTTGCACATATCGAGCCGCCGTTCACCTCAATGACGGCGTTTGTGGACACGACCAGCGACTTAGTGCAACAAAAATGTGATTCATCTGAAAAGCAGACACATCTCTATTGATCGACGATGAAATGCCGATGGCACCGTTTCCTTTGAAATCGTAATTGCACCAGTATTGTGCTCTTTCGACAGAGAGGCCACAGATCACCATCAATCCTACTTCACGGAGCAGACAATTCTCCGAACCCCACTTTCGTAAAGAGTCATGGGCGTCCAGCCATTTAGCGCCTCGTGGTAGTTTCACTTCCGTTATTCCTCTTTCCGTAGATGGTCTCAACAGTAGCACGTGAACGTTCGATCAGTTTCGCCGTTTTGGAGATAGTTTCACAGGCTCTGAGTAATAGTAATCTGCCCTTTGTCAAAGTCAATTATCTCATTGGATATCCCCACCTGCATCCAATATCATTGCTAGGGTGATTCCGCGTCCCCGTGCGCTCCGCTTACATGTTTTTGCTAACGCATCACGTGCCCGTAGGATCACCAGTCAGCCTCCAAGTCGCGCTGGGCAATGGTCATAATGTTTCGTCGTATCAGTGTATATGACGTTGCAAGTTAGTTGTTTTTGCATCCCGCCTGGAAGGCGGCGAGTGGGTCTGCTCCTGAAAACTGAAGGGTAGGCCAAATGTAGGAAGCCAGGGGGAGCAGGTGAGGTAGAACTCTCGGTACTGCAATAAAGTACATTGGTTTTACTATATCACAACACAATAATACCTTGAATACATCAATTGTTACCTAACTTTGGCTGAGACGCACGTTGTGGCATCGTAGCTAACGATACCACAGTTGTGGCCCTTTCCGTTCTTAAACTTTCACAGAAAATGGAGCTTTGTACTTCATCGACACCACACAGACTAGAGCGGATGCCATACAATTAATGCCCGCCGACAGCAGCGAGAAACTTCCATATAGGCCAGATGAGGTAGGTCTCGTACAGTGCTTGTACATGTGTACTGCCCAATACGCCACGTCACGGGGTGACAGATGCGTTATTGTTTCAGCACTGCTGTACCAGTTCTTATGCCATAAGTGTCCTGCTCGTTTTTGTCGCCAATATTAAAATAGCAGTGATAACTTTTCCAAGTTTCTGTAATAACACAATATTTCAAAAAGAATGGAAATTTTACAAATGCCAATTACAAGTTTCTTTGAAAAGGCTTATTTAAAAGCCAAAAATTTTAGTGTAGTTGCTCTTTATGTCCATTTACTACAAGAAAATAATAAACACCTGTTGTAATGTCAGAATGTTATATGAACAGTTTTATTTGTGAAATGTCTGACACTTTGCGATGTATGTAGGAATCAAAGACGATATAATCTTGCACAGAGATATTAACAATACTATCATCTCTGATTTATATGATTTTCATTGTTATCTGTTATTCTGTCCATTATTCTAGGGATTTTTCGTACTATTTTTCTCGTTAAGATAACCTTGAAACTACTACAGATCTGCGGATGTATTGTATTGCATGAGAAGAAATAAAAGTGTTCATCTCAACTGTTTACTAGATGAGACTCGAAATTAATTATTCTTTCACAATTACATTCTCAGAAATAGCTAGAGATTTCCAGATACGAGGGCCACTCCAAAAGAATTGCACACAATTTTTTTAAAAATCCATCTTTTATTCTACATGTTAGAAAGTTTTACAGTGTGTAGATACATCCTTTAGGAAAAGTATTCTCATTTCTCCACATAATTTCCATCCCTCTCGTCTGCCTTATCCTATCTAGGAACCAGTGCCTGTATACCAGCACGGTACAATTCTGGACCAGCTTGCTGGAGCCACTGTTTGGCAGCGTGCACAAAGGAGTCATCATCTTCAAACCTTGTTCCACGAAGAGAGTCTTTCAGTTTCCCAAAGAGATAATAGTCACATGGAGCCAGGTCAGGACTGTAAGGCGGGTGTTTCAGTGTTGTCCATCCGATTTTTGTGATCGCTTCCATGGTTTTTTGACTGATATGTGGCCTTGCATTATCGTGCAACAACAAAACATCCGGCCTTTGCCGATGTGGTGGAACACGACTCAGTCGAACTTTAAATTTCTTCAGTGTCGTCACATCTGCATCACAATTTATGGTGGTTCCACTTGGCATGGTGTCCAGAAGCAAGAGTCCTTCGGAATCGAGAAACACTGTAGCCATAACTTTTCCGGTACAAGGTACAGTTTTGATTTTTTTTTCCTTGGGTGAACTTGCATGACGCCCTTTCATTGATTGCCTCTTCGCCTCTGGTGAAAAATTATGGAGCCATGTTTCATCACCTGTCACAGTTCTTCCAAGAAATTCGTCTCTACCATTCTCATACCGTTCCAAAAGTTCGCCGCAGACAATTTTTCTTGTTTCTTTGTGATCCACCGTCAACATCCTGGGAACCCACCTGGCACAAACCTTTTTTTAACGCCAACATTTTCAGTATTCTGCAGACACTTCCTTCCCCTATCTCAAAGTAGCGTCACAATTCGTTCTCTGTGATGCGTCTGTCAGCAGTCACCAATTCGTTAACTCTCTGCGCATTGTCTGGAGTGTGTGGAGTACGAGGCCTGCCGCTGCGAGGACAATCCGCACTATTGACGTGCCCGCTTTCATCACGTAACCTGCTTGCCCACCGACTAACTGTACTGCGATCGACAGCAGCATCTCCATACACCTTTTTCAACCTCTTGTAGATGTTTCCCACTGTCTCGTATTCACAGCACAGGAATTCTATGACAGCACGTTGCTTCCGACGAACGTCAAGTGTAGCAGCCATCTTGAAGACATGCTGTGACGGCGCCACTCACGGCAAGAGGTTGAATTAAGTTTGAAATCAAGCGGGAAGAATGCATCTACACACTGTAAAACTTTCACACATGCAGAATGAAAACTGTACTTTTACAAAACTAGTGTGCATTTCTTTCGGAGAGACCCTCGTATTTACGCTGACGTATGTCTGGAAAGACGCTGGAGAAGTGACGAACGGACCTGCAATGACACGGCTATTCCTTACAGACTCAAAAACCAGCAATTAAATAGGGGTAAAAGCGCTTTATCAAGATCTCGACACTCAACATATTAAACAAGCGAAGAGTTGATATTTCAATAAATCACTTGAAAACCAACATAACAAACCCAAATCTCGTCCAAAACACTATTGGTCATTAAAATTGCTACACCAAGAAGAAATGCAGATGATAAACGGGTGTTCATTGGACAAATATATTATGCTAGAACTGACATGTGATTACATTTTCACGCAGTTTGGGTGCATAGATCCTAAGAATTCAGTACCCAGAACAGCCACCTCTGGCAGAAATAACGGCCCTGATACGCCTGGGCGTTGAGTCAAACAGAACTTGGATGGCGTGTACGGGTACACCTGCCCATGCAACTTCAACACGATACCACAGTTCATCAAGAGTAGTGACTGGCGTATTGTGACGAGCCAGTTCCTCGGCCACCATTGACCAGACGTTTTCAATTTGTGAGAGATCTGGAGTATGTGCGGCCCGCGCAGCAGTTGAACATTTTCTGTATCCAGAAAGGCCCGTACAGGACCTGCAACATGCGGTTGTGCATTTCCTGCTGAAATGTAGGGTTTGGCAGGGATCGAATGAAGGGTCGTGCCACGGGTCGTAACACATCTGAAATGTAACGTCCACTGTTCAAAGTGCCGTCAATGCGAACAAGAGGCGACCGAGACGTGTAACCAATGGCACCCCATACCATCACGACGGGTGATACGCCAGTATGGCGATGACGAATACACGCTTCCAATGTGCGTTCACCGCGATGTCGCCAAACACGGATGCGCCCATCATGATGCTGTAAACGGAACCTGGATTCTACCGAAAAAATGACGTTTTGCCTTTCGTGCACCCAGGTTCGTCGTTGAGTACACCATCGCAGGCGCCCCTGTCTGTGATGCAGCGTAAATGGTAACCGCGGCCACGGTCTCCGAGCTGATAGTCCATGCTGCTGCAAACGTCGTCGAACAGTTCGTGCAGATGGTTGTTGTCTTGCAAACGTTGACTCAGGGATCGAGACGTGGCTGCACGATCCATTACAGCCATGCGGATAAGATGCCTGTCTTCTCGACTGCTAGTCATACGAGGCCATTGGGATCCACCCTCCTGAACCCACCGATACCATTTTCTGCTAACAGTCATTGGATCTCGACCAACGCGAGCAGAAATGTCGCGATACGATAAACCTCAATCGCGATAGGCTACAGTCCGACCTTTATCAAAGTCGGAAACGTGACGGTACGCATTTCTCCTCCTTACACGAGGCATGACAACAACGTTTCACCAGGCAACGCTGATCAACTGCTGTTTGTGTATGAGAAATCGGTTGGAAACTTTCCTCATGTCAGCAGGTTGCAGGATTCGCCACCGGCGCCAACCTTGTGTGAATGCTCTGAAAAGCTGATCATTTGCTTATCACAGGATCTTCTTCCCGTCGGTTAAATTTCGCGCCTGTAGTACGTCATCTTCGTGGTGTAGCAGTTATAATGGCCAGTAGTGTAATATTGCAACACAACATAAATCAAGACAAGACACCACAACGAAGGAAATAAAATATTAGTGTAACAACCGAGACGAAGGAAGTGCCCCAAAATGCCGGTTATTCAGAAGTAAAATACCGGTATCGGCTTTAGCCGGTCGGTTGTTGCCCATCCCACTGCGTGGGCGTCGCCCACGCGCAGCTGTCGCGGCGGCACCTGCTGCTGGCTGCCACTCCGGCGCCGTCCAGCGGGCGAACACGCTGCGCGCGGTTGTCGCGTGAAAGAGTTAAAACACGCGCGCCGCCGCTCCCATCAGTCAATGCGCGCCGTTCAACTGTCCGCCTCAGCGGCCGCTGCCCGGAGTTAACAAGCTCCCGGCTAGCGGCTGCCCCCCTCCCGAGCACACTGAACATAGCCCGGTGCACTCGCTCCCGGCCGTTGGCCTAGAAACAACTGCCGACCGGCCACTGTACGGAACCACTGCTTCGTTTGTTTATGTATTTGCGCCGGTGTGTCTCCTCGCCGAAAATTCGGACCTGTAATTGAATCCGCGCCACACTACCGTCATTTTTTTTTCATTTCCCTCTCGCTCCCACCTCAGTCGGTTCTTTTGCCCCCACACTTCTTCCTGCAGCATGACGGGGAGAGTCTGCATACCATGATTCGCGGAAAAAGCATTTGGTGGACAGCGTTGGAACTGGACCGTGGTGCACAATCTGATACAGCTGGTGGATTCAGTTTTCAGGACAGAAAAACTTCCACGAGGTGCGACCGAAAATTGTTTCCATTCAGCCACGATCAAGTCAATAGGAGTGAACTATAACAGCCTCCATTTGCAGTTCATTCGACGATGAACCTGCTCCCTCTATCTGCCGTTATAAAATTTCCAATTATTTCTGACGTTGTAGCTGTGTTTTACGTGTACTGGAAACACAAGGAGACTCTACGAGGTAATCCAGTTTTAAGTACATGATAGCCATAAGCAATGATGTGTGCTTTTCTGACATTTTCCCGTTACTTGGAAATTAATATCCCCCACGCTTGGATTTGAAAGATCCCCGTTGGAAAATTATAAATGACTATGCTGGTAAAACTCTACGTTATTTGATTTTTAAACTGCTGAGCAAAACTGAACGTAGTCACACATTTCTCTCTTTACTTATTCTGATCATCACTAAACTGACACACAACATTTTTAGCGCAACGCAATCTCACTTTCAGTAATCCCCACAGAAGAATGGCCCTGACTAACAATAACCTATACCTTTCATGAATCACTTACCTCACAAAAATCTTCGTTACTCGAACTACTGCAATATAGCGAGCGCCAATACTGTCAGCTAAATAAAAGATTCTAACTACTGAAGGCACTAACTGCTGATAGGCGTAGTTAGCAAATGAAAGATTTTGGTAGAGAATAAACAATGTATTTACCTTAATAGTGTTCAAAAGTCATTATATATATATATATAGGGTGTTACAAAAAGGTACGGCCAAACTTTCAGGAAACATTCCTCACAAACAAATAAAGAAAAGATGTTATGTGGACATGTGTCCGGAAACGCTATATATATATATATATATATATATATATATATATATATATATATATATAAGTTCTGACGGACACTCGTCCAGATCGTCCGCTCTCAAAATTCTGCCATCTCTCTTCCCACATCCACCACTGTTGGCGGCTCACCTCCAACTGCACAACGCTATGCGCTGTTCACATCCAGTTGCCCAACACTACAATAGCGAATATTCCAACAATGCCTACGAGCCACAGACTGCACACAGCATAGTCAGTGATTTTCATACAGAGCGCTACGTGGCGTTACCAACATAAAAACTTAAACAGCCTGCTTACAGATTTTAGGAAACGTTCGCAGCCGCAGAGCAGCGCTGGGGATTTATTTGAGCGATGTTAAAAGAGTTACGTGTTAATAATCTGTTGAATTACAGACGCGAATTCTATGCAGCAGCGTCTATAACGTAAGAAGAGAAATCATTAATACATGTTAACGATATGTTTCGAAAGTTCACTTTTGGAGTGACGCCAACAGCCTTCTTAGAACAGTTCTAAGAGAATGCTTTATTTATTTGCAGAATTTAGTGAACACAATCTTCTTGACAATGTTTTTCGTTAATTTGAAGTTAAAATTTCTTCTGTTTTAGCTACCTAGCGTGTGTAACATGAAATAGTGTTTTTCTCCGAGTTACCTGTTGATATTCCTCTGGTAGCAGTCAGTTTATAACAAATTTATATTCAGCTGTTTTTAACAATTATCTTTCAAAAACGAAAACAATACCGTTATTAGGAGTTATGTTAGTTATTAATACTGTATTTTTAAGTACAAGTGGGACCAAAGCTGCCCAGACACAGAAAGGATTACTTACCAAAGAAATTCCAAGCAACCATGAGTGGACATTTGTGTCGCTGCACGTGTCAGACAAACACTGTGTCTTAGAGTTGCAATTTTCATTAAAGTCGTGTAAGTCTGGTAACTAGCAGACGTTCCAGTCAAAAATATCTGGTTTGGTTGACGGCTGGAGAAGCTAATTTCGTCACAGCCATAACTTACTTGGATCACAGGAAATGTCCTTGAACGTCCGCTAGACTCTCATGACACAGCTACTGGACGTAGCTGCATCAGACACAGTTAGCTCATGACCTGTCCAGACGGCCAATCCCACATTTCAACGAACACTGCATTCACGTACCTCACATCAAAGTCATGAAACTGACGCATTTTATACATTCTGCACACATTAATTGTAGGCATCGGTAAATAATTTCGTTTACAACTATAATATAAAAAGAGTAACACAGACCATGACTGCATCCATCGGGATCATTCAGTGAATTTTCCAGTTGATTGGAAATTAATATTGCCCATAGTTGTACATGGCTGACTCTTCTATTAGGAGTAATTACTTACATATGACTTATAATTATTCGTGTAACATGGACATTGATCAGAAATGGTTGTGATTGTGTCCCTTCTTTGCGAATGAGCTGCACTTCTCTGACGATCTGTGTCCAGAATAAGTATGGCAAACAATGCTTCAAACCTATCTACAAGAAATATTTACATTTATACATGGACGTTTGAAAACCTTTGCATCAAACGTCTAAGTGTGATATGTCACATAATGGGGAACAACTTTTGCTAGAAACAAAATATTCGCAGAATATTGTTAAATTCGCCTGCCCTGGGATGACGATATTTCACGGAACTTGCAGGAAATACTGACCTGGTGTGCTGCACCAGCATATTACGTACACAAGTAAATCGGTAAAGTGGCTTTCAAAAAGATAACGTTAGGAATGAGTGTCTTTATGTGGAGAAAGACGTTTTAAAAGCGAATCATTTGCTAGGCGTGCCTCTTTTCTCTTGGAGCAGATGTCTGGATTTAGACCACAGACGTTGCAAATCACAGATGCCTACGTTCTGCCACATCTTAGAGGCGTAACCAGTAATAAAACGCATTGTGCGTAGCTTCTTAAAAAAAAACAGTAACTGTATTTAAATATAAATGCATTACCCAACGCGAGACACGATCAGAAATGATATTTGCTAACAAATGTCG
This sequence comes from Schistocerca americana, assembly GCF_021461395.2. NCBI lineage: Eukaryota > Metazoa > Arthropoda > Insecta > Orthoptera > Acrididae > Schistocerca > Schistocerca americana. Next base: position 245,331,390 of record NC_060124.1, on the reverse strand, counting down.
TAAACTGTCACGTGATCTATCATCCTCAGACGTTGGATGGAAAGTTTTTGAACGTCTTATACAGCACAAATTTATTATTTGGTATACATCGAAGTTTATCTCGGTACATGTAATATAATTGCTTACAAGCTATTGTGTGAAATAATACATGATTTACATGATGTAGTAAGCATAACCTAAATTACACTTTTTTACCAAAATTGCCCTCATTTCGCATTTAGTTTGCCTTACAGGAATTCACAAAACGTGTGTGTGTGTGTGTGTGTGTGTGTGTGTGTGTGTGTGTGTGTGTGAGTGTGTATATGAGGTCTCTATCTGTTATCATAGCAAAACGTTGACATATTTGTAACAGAATAACGTAACTGGAGGTACAATTAAAAATTTGTATCAGTACAAATTTTGTCAGACTAAACTATACAGTGCAGAGTAATTGTATTTTGCAGTTCATTTTGGCTAGGGTAGTTTCCTTATAAATACCGAGGATATGCTCAACTGTCTCTTTTAACAACAGTTTTTTCAACAAAAGTAAGTCGATTGTTAAATCTTACATCACATTAAAACTACGTAATTTTCTTATCAAAAACTTACAACTTTTTTGGAGCAGGTTATCATCAGTTATTTAATAACTTGTTTTGAGTCCTGCAGTAGCTTTGACTGCTACTACTCGGCTCCCGTCTGGCGCAAATTCAAACCAGTCAGTCAGCTTTCCGTGCCTCCGAGCCTTTGCTACACAGACGCACAGATTATGTTGCTTATTTTTCGGTATCGACAGGTTCAGTTTAGGTTACAGAATCAACGATAGGCATACTGTTCTTAAGGAAATACATGCACAATTCAAAGTCGTTTGAAACATTGGTGTTAAACAACGTTTTTACCTACTTGTAACATATGTTTACAATTTGACAGCGTAATACAATAGGGCTTTTCTGAACAGTGTGTAGCGAAGATAATGCTTTTGTTTCTGTACACTGCAAAATGTAACAAACAGACATAGTTCGGTCTTCTTGATCTTTTTGTGTTCATGGATGCCCACATTGGAAGTGGTTCAGGAATAAAGAAACGCATTAAATAAATTCTTCTGGAACCACCTTTAGCATTTCCCTGTTTATTTATCCTCATCAGTATTTTAGAGACAATCAGTCTAACTGGTGAAAGTTACTTGTATAACTGTTCAACTAAGCTTCAGCATGTGAATAAACAACAGTATCTGTAGAATTTCCACTGCTAATGGAAAACTATGGGAACTAATGTCATCATCTCGTTAGTATATGCAAAACATAAATTTGTACGAATGCATGTTTTCGCGGCAACATCGGTTAGTGAAACATTCTCGGGTTTCAAGCCACTTAACCAAACTGACGGCGTGGCGATGGGAAGTCCATTAGTTCCAGTGGAGTCAGCCTCTTTATGGAGCATTTCGAAGAAGTCGTCTTTGACACGGATCCTGCAAAGACGAGCTGTTTTTATCGATACGTCGACGATACCTTCCTCATTTGGCCACATGGACAAGAAAAGTTGGAAGAGTTCCTCAGTAGCATCCACGACCACATCAGCTTCCCAATGGAAGCAGAAAAGTAGGTTTCCCTACCGTTCTTGGCCGTGCTTGTCCGCCGTATACCCAATGGGTCTCTAGGTCACAGCGTTTACCGCAAGCCCACCCACACGGATCGGTGGATTGCAGCTGAGTACAGCCTGGGGTCTGGTGTTGAGGGAGTTAAAGCGGGCCCGGCGGTCGCGCGGCCAAAACATTACGATGTATGGTGCGGGACCGAGCGCCAGTGACGTCACGAGCGACTTCATGAGCGACGGCGCGGCTATATAAGCACGGCAATGACAACCACACAACAGTCATCCACTTGACAATGGCAGAGGAGATCTCTGCCGAAAGCTCGTAGGCAGTAAACCACTTGATGTGGAAGCCGAAAATATTTTATTAAATCATAAATTTATCCGCGTTATATGGAATGTTTTGAGGACTACGACTGTATCGTAAATTTATGAAATAATTTCTCCTGCCTCTGTCACTTTCTACTGATACTCAATGAGCACTACATCCTTCTGAAGCATGCAGCATCATCAAGTGCATTATAATTTCATGTACACTACAGTACATTTAAGTGTGACTGGGTTTACTTGTTGCGTATGCCCGTTAGGTTATGTTTTGAAATACAATCCTGAACAGAAAGACACATTTACTTTGGTGTGTACATTAAGTGATCTGTTTGTGTCGATAATTTAGAAGCAAATACCTACCATTTTTGGAAATTTAGTTGTCTGGTTCACAGAGCACTGTAACAAACGTATAACAGCTTAACATATTTAAATTCAATCGTATACATCGTCTCACAGTGTTCAGTTGGTGAGACAGACTAATTTTAATTGCTAAGATGGTAAAATAAAACGAAGATGAACGTTTTCTGGCTAGATGTTTTTACGTCATGGCACAGATTATATGATATGAATTCTTCTTAAAGAAAACATTTGATTGTTAAGGACAACATTTTTTCAATAAAATAGGCATTCAACATAGGAGAAGTTTGTGAAGCAATTAGTATTTTCTATTCTAGCATATCACTTAGTAACATGTGTCCGTGCACTGTGCCATGAATAAATTTTCTAATTTTCTAATTCTTCATAGTGTCACTTGCCCATTTTATGTAATCTATGAAGATTATTCACGATGTCAGCGAATTAATGGTCACGGTCCTTTATGTGGGTAGCTATTGCTGATGTATTATAATAGTTCATGCGCTAAGTATTTAGTAGTTCATTGCACCTTTTTTGCAATCTCTCACAGTTTTGGCCTACGTAGTGGGCCTAGCGTTTATACACACTGTCTATAAATGCCTGACTGTGTGTGTGATTATCTGCCTGGATGTTTACGTTGTGTTTAAAGGCGTGTTACTGTCTGCGATGAGTTGTGAGGACAATATTAATGTTCTGCACTCTGAAAATGTTTGCTATTATTTACGAGAGGCTGCTAAACTAAGAGGGGGAGAAATTACAATGATCATGTAATTGCCTAGATCACAAACAACTATAGTTAATTAGCAACAGCCACCAACATTCCGTGTCACCATAAATGATTTTCACGTATGACAAAGGAGGAGGAGATTAGTGCTTAAAGTCTAGTCGACAACTAGGTCATTAGAGATGGAACAAATTATGGAAGGATGGAGAAGGCCCTTTCGAAGCAACCATCCTGGCCCTTGGCTTAAGCGAATTAGGGAAATCATGGAAAAACCAAATCAGGATGGCTGCGCATTGGTCTGACCCATTGTCGTCCAGAATGCGGGCCTAGTGTGCTAAACACTGTGGTCCCCCACTCACTTTCATGTAATACATAAAATGGACAAGGCACACTGAACGGAATCATATGAAGAATTAGATATTTTCATTTGTAGCGATGAATATAGTAATATATTAATAAATAACAGGCCAGAAAGTGACAATATTAATTTGTTCAGAAACTTCTCGAGCGATAAACAATACAAACCTCATTCCAAAGTACATCAAAGTCAACATCAGGAGCAACAATTCTACATCAGGCTGATCAACGAAGTGGAAAACTTAGAAGTACTGGCTGGAATCATAAGTCAGACATCTTCATGCAAAGAATGACCTGTGTAACTGGAAAATTACGAACTTACACTTAGCATTAGACAATTTCTTCAACAACTGTATCTTGCTAACAGTTCTAGATGAAATCACTAATCCTGTTCTTAATGAATATATGAAGATGACTCAGAGTGACTGCCAAGAAATTAACAAATTAAAAAATGACCAGCTACACAGACAGAACTGAAGAAGTAAAACCATATATACACATAAAATTTACAACAGGGCCATCAATGAGATGGACATCATACTCAGAGACAGAGGAAATCAACAAGAAAAGAAAGGGATGGAACATCATGTATGGCATGAATTCAGCAATAAATCACAAAAGATACTATAGCTGCAACGAAATAAGTAGCATATATAGGGAAGTTAAGCTATAATGAAAACAAAGTTACAGCTTAGAAGACTACAAAAACCATAAACAGGGACTAAACAAACAAGCAAGTTTTAGTGGCCATCAAAATCAGAGAATAACACTGAAAGATATTAACAAAAGGCTTAGTAACCATGAAGCTATAATTAACAAGGCAAGGAAAGGGAACACTTCGTGTATAATTAAAGAAGAAGAATGAATAAGGGAAACAACGGATTTTTTTACTCACATTGTCTCCCAAAAGCATTTCAGACCAAATTCAAATGACAGCTGAAGGAAACACTTTAATTGCTAACCAATTGTGAGAAGAAGGTAGAACAATGATGAATCCTAAGGCACCAAACCTCAGGTCACAACCTAAAATTCAAAAAGGAGGTTGTCAGATGTAATCAACTATAAACTCAAGAAAAAGACCCAAGAAACAGGTTTACAGTCCTACAAACCAGATACTAGCTAAAACATAAACACACACTGAAGACCACTCAGTAAAAAATATTTAGCAGCTAATAGAATAAATCACAAACATCAACATTAAGCATTCAGATGTACTAGTACCATGTACAACTGCGAACATTTAAAGAAACACACCCATTTGAGAAACGCTCAGAATCATTAAGTCAACTTTCACCAAACACAAAACTATCATGACCTGAAGTTGCTGAACTCTTGAGTCTTCTGGAAATAGTACTAAACTGCAACTGTTTCACATTTAATAACATTTATGTGCAAAGTAGGAGTCTCACATTAGCTACAAGTATAACAGGTACCATTAGCAATATTTATATCAAGCACCTTGAGCAAAAAGACTATTGCAATAAAATCGAATTATGGGAGTAAAAGTATTTTTTATTAAATGTTATGATGATGAAAGCTCTTGGTAGATGCTGACAAAAATACACGATACACTGAATAAACAAGATTGAAATATGAAATTCAGTGATGAAAATGAAAGGAATGTTAGCATCATCTTCATAGATCGAACATCAGACAGGCAAACAATTTACACATTTTGAAAGTCCACAGAAAATCAACACAACAACAGATACGACCGTATACAATTAATATTACCACCCTACACACAAAATTTTGCTGTCTATGGACTACTTGTTAACTAATCCAGCCGTATACCAATGTATGAATATGCAAAGCTTGATGAACTTAGCACATGCAAACAAATATCCACTGCAAATGTCTTTGATGACACCCTGGTTGATAACCTCTTATATAAAATAAAGAACAAGAGCAAACCACAAGTTCCAGGAACTATGGAAAAGAATCCCACTGCTTTTCTAACATTCTGCATGGTGTCTGTTTGTTCTATATCGTGTCTCCCTACCACTTTCGCGCAATGACGCTCTGAGCGAGTTTTTTTAGGGAATTGACTAGTTTGAACCTGGGAGCTGTTGCTGGTAAGGAGACGCCAGACCACACATGACATGTAGAATTCAGAAGAGTTCAGTGAGACTAGCGATGATATAACCAAATACTTAATGTTTTCAGCGTCAGCTCCACTGCACTCCCTGTAAAAGAATCATAATACTAACTAAATTTAGTGGAAGGGGTTCAAGGCTTTCCAATTTTTAGTTAGCTGGTAAAATAACGTCGAAAAAGCAGTTAAGTGTACCATTGGAAATTTTATTTTACTCACAAATCATTGTTTATAAATTGCACTATTGATAAAAGGAAATGTTTTAATACAGGATGATAAAAACCAACTGCGTTCAACAAAAACGTGAACGAATATTCCCTGAATGTGTTTCCAAGTTCTACAATGAATCGAAGGATGGCCTGTGCCATATCACATCTATAATCTAGGTTTAAATTAAGTTTCACAAAAGAGAAAACTATCAAAATGGTCTACAGTGACCCTCATTTTACTTTAATAACTTATCTAACTTGTCGTAAATTACAGTGGCTGATGTGGCTTCTCAATAATTATATAACGGAAAAATCATCACGTTTCAGATTTTTGCTTCAAGTGGCAAATGTGAACACGACACTAGTATTACGCAAAAAGGGGGTGTAACAGATGAGACTTCTGCAGTTCTGAGTGAAGCATTATGCGCTGTTATGCAGCATCGCTTGCGTTCATTACCTTGTCGGTGTTCGTCAGGGGGCAGCGGGCAGCACAGCTCCGCTCACCTCGCCGTCTAGGAAGCAACAACCTTCTAATTTCTGCTTACTACAATTTACCGAAGTTGGTTTAAAAAAACTAACTGGCTGTGATTTCATCTGACCAATCAGGGTCTCAATGTTAACCTTAAGCTCCTCCTACAAAAATTCTGTCTATCCAGTGAGAAACGTTATACTTTTCGTGGTGGGGCAATGTTTTTGGCTTCTGTTCACGTTTCTCCCCTCGGAACTGTGTCTGCCTCATGGTGGGAAGGTATGACATGCATTTAGGCTTTCTTGTGTTAGTCTGTGGTATTCCATTTGCTCACTCGTTACTCGTATTACTTTGGTTAATTTAATATCACAATTTATTCGGAGCAATGTGACATACTACTGGATTTGCTTATCATGTCAGGGTTTTCATGGAAGTTGTTGGATTTGCCTGACACCTTACATATCACCACCCTTCGAAATTAATTTTTGTACTGAAGTTAGGCAATGATTGAATCGTTGTCTAAGCCAGTCAAAAATTATTCCGTTATCTTAAATTGGTTGCCTACTGTTCAGCCACATTATTCTGTTCTATGCTAGTTTGTATTACTAATTTATATTTTTATATTCTTCCATATTATTATCAAAAATATGTTTATATTGACAAGGGAAGAAATTTTTATTCTATTACAATTATTATTTTTTAATTATTTTCTTTCTTTATTTAATTGTGAAGTTTGTTTTTTTAAGAAGTTTGTTATCGAAAGTGAGGAGTATTTCACATCGATTTTCTTAGAAATATTGTTTTTATAAATGTAGTAATTAAGTAAAATCTATTCCTAACACATTTTCTAAATATCATGTACAAGTAAAATGTTTTTGTGTCTAGACTCTCATTTCAACATTGTTATACTAAGAAATAAGAATTATTTCCAAGAATTGCTTTGAAAAAGAAGTATACATACACAAGTATTGAGATATTGTCCTAACAAATGATACAAATGTTAAAAAAATGGGAAAACATCCAACAAGATAATTTTTTATTCTTTGTTTTTATAAGAAGAAAATAAGTAACATATAGTCATTCTGTTATTTTTATGAGGAGAAAGTAAGTGGCATATAGTTTTAGTGTTTATTATGACTTACTTTTGTTCTTTATATACTGTCCATTTCAGAACTAATGACTTTTATTTTATCGATAGTCTGTTTTTTTACAAGTCCATTATCAGTGACTGTTATTTTGTAGTTTATTAGCTGTCAGGTGTGCTTAACTTATTTAGTTTATCACACGTTTCTTTTGCACAATTCCTACATCACATAATTTGATTTCACACATTCACACAATCCTATGAATGTTTACGCATGAGGTTGGCGAATGTTTTTTGCAACGAAGGTGATGAACTTGAGCGAGGTGGATGTGGGCAAGTATTTGATGTACAGCTTCATTCGTCTTTCCTTGTTGGCTTTGCAAGTGAGTGTCGCTGTTGTGGAGGTCCCATAATTGAATGGAGCTGTGACTGCAGAATCTCGTGGTTTACTGGCTTTGTATACGTGAAAGTCATCGTTATGTGTCGCTGAAAGCGGTCTTTTTCGTTGTAATACTTCGCAGACGACTAGTTTACAATAGGATAGGGATTTGGGAAGGTATGTCATCTATTCTTCACCCATCTTCTTTCTTGGTCTCAATCCTGCTAATCTTCAACTTCTATTCTTCCTGCTTTTTCTGTGCTTCTTACTTGCTTCTTGGTTCTTCTCTGGGCAGGATATGGAAATATTTATTGATAACTAGTCGCTTTGAAGTTCTCCTCCTAGTAACAGTTCGATAAATGGTTTTGGCATGTCATTTCTACTTTGTGGACGTTTTCTTCAGTTTCGTGCATCAGTGTGCTGTTTAATAGCAGTAGTGTGACTTTTACACATATTTTTTACCAGTGGTGGCTTGCCCAGGATGTCTCCTTGTTGGGCCGTTTTTTGCTTGCTCCACTGAGTTGGGGCGTTCAGAGACCCCTCTGGCGTTTGGTGCCCTGTCGTGTCTCTGCAGGGTTCCGCCACTGTGTGGTTCTGTGTTCTGTCCCAGCAGGGTTCTGCTTAGCGGGCAGTTTTATTGCCCACATCCGATAGAAGAGCCCTCTGTTGGTCTCGCTGTCCTTTCCCTTCTCTTGACGCTTCTGCCTTGTAGGAATCGTGTCTTGCTAACTAAGCCCTTCTCTTTCTCGATACTTCTTGCGTTGCAACTTCTGGGTCATTGCATCTGGTCTTTGTTGGAGTTTTTACAATGGTTCTTACAGAAAGTTTTACTTATAATCATCTAACATATGTCTAGTACCTACATTGTTTTATACCTTCTTAAAAGTTTTACAAATTTCGGCGCCCTTTCCATGTTACAATTCTAAGATATTTTGAGTCTTAACTTCTACAAAAATCCTCAAATTCGTTTTTTAAATTTTTTGTGTAGTGTCGTGGTGTATAGCAATTTAGTATATCATGCTGTTAGACTATCTACGCTTTATCCCTTCACCTTAATCTATGGTAGTATTGGTGTTATTTTTGTTATTGTTTTTATTGAAACTGCTTTCTTTTTCCCACCTTCCTCTCTCTTCATTCTTCGTTCTCCTGACGATCTTATCTGCAACATAATCTTGATATATTGTGCTGATTATTTACCAGTAATAAAATTAATCTTCAAACTTGTACTGAAAGTGTTTAATACTGCCAGTCTTAGGTAAAAATGCCTCTGCTTTATCTCTTAAAATACCCTCTAATTATCTTTTACTGTGTTCCGAAATACCTTGAACTTCTTGCAATTTTTCGTCGATTTCTTTATGAACTTCTAACATGAGTTGAGGCGATTCCCCCTTTTGTGCATACCATTCTAATTCTTCACCCTCTTTATCTCACATCATTCTTAATTGTTTGTTTATAACTGGTATTTCTTCTAATTTTAGCCTTTGCTCAAAGAGAAGTGTGACATTCCCTAATGTTACGCTACTTTTCCCCATATCTATTATCGCTCGTCTCTCATTTAAAAAATCTGCACCTATAATCAAATCTACAGTTAGTTTAGGTATAATGACGAAGTTGGCTTCGATCTTTTGACCTTTACACGAAAGAGTTAACCTTGTTTGTCTCGTAGCTTCGGCAGCATTGTTTCTAATAGGACCTCTTATTTTAATCTTATGTGTTTTCAGAACTGGCAATTCCTCATTGGCATTACACTGCATGAATAAATTTTCTGAGATCGCAGTCAGTTCACTTCCGCTATCAATTAAAATAGTGACTGGGATATGCTTTACCATGGCCTTCACAATTGGTTGAATTTGAAAGGGTTGGTTCTGTTCTTCTTCTTCTTGCATCAACGAATCATACATGAGTCTCTTCAGGAATTTCCCTTGTGAATTCGAACTTTCTGTTGGATAAACTTCGACTGCTACTTCTCTCTCTTTTATTTCCTCTTCCCTATTTCTTCCTTCATTTACGCTTCCTTCAACATCATCTACTTTTTCCTCATCCTCGTCTATCTTCTCCTTCTTCGTCGCTACTTCCACATAATCACATCTAAATGCTCTAATTATCGCTTCATAACTTCCTGCATTATATACACTCCTGGAAATGGAAAAAGAACACATTGACACCGGTGTGTCAGACCCACCATACTTGCTGCGGACACTGCGAGAGGGCTGTACAAGCAATGATCACACGCACGGCACAGCGGACACACCAGGAACCGCGGTGTTGGCCGTCGAATGGCGCTAGCTGCGCAGCATTTGTGCACCGCCGCCGTCAGTGTCAGCCAGTTTGCCGTGGCATACGGAGCTCCATCGCAGTCTTTAACACTGGTAGCATGCCGCGACAGCGTCGACGTGAACCGTATGTGCAGTTGACGGACTTTGAGCGAGGGCGTATAGTGGGCATGCGGGAGGCCGGGTGGACGTACCGCCGAATTGCTCAACACGTGGGGCGTGAGGTCTCCACGGTACATCGATGTTGTCGCCAGTGGTCGGCGGAAGGTGCACGTGCCCGTCGACCTGGGAACGGACCGCAGCGACGCACGGATGCACGCCAAGACCGTAGGATCCTACGCAGTGCCGTAGGGGACCGCACCGCCACTTCCCAGTAAATTAGGGACACTGTTGCTCCTGGGGTATCGGCGAGGACCATTCGCAACCGTCTCCATGAAGCTGGGCTACGGTCCCGCACACCGTTAGGCCGTCTTCTGCTCACGCCCCAACATCGTGCAGCCCGCCTCCAGTGGTGTCGCGACAGGCGTGAATGGAGGGACGAATGGAGACGTGTCGTCTTCAGCGATGAGAGTCGCTTCTGCCTTGGTGCCAATGATGGTCGTATGCGTGTTTGGCGCCGTGCAGGTGAGCGCCACAATCAGGACTGCATACGACCGAGGCACACAGGGCCAACACCCGGCATCATGGTGTGGGGAGCGATCTCCTACACTGGCCGTACACCACTGGTGATCGTCGAGGGGACACTGAATAGTGCACGGTACATCCAAACCGTCATCGAACCCATCGTTCTACCATTCCTAGACCGGCAAGGGAACTAGCTGTTCCAACAGGACAATGCACGTCCGCATGTATCCCGTGCCACCCAACGGCTCTAGAAGGTGTAAGTCAACTACCCTGGCCAGCAAGATCTCCGGATCTGTCCCCCATTGAGCATGTTTGGGACTGGATGAAGCGTCGTCTCACGCGGTCTGCACGTCCAGCACGAACGCTGGTCCAACTGAGGCGCCAGGTGGAAATGGCATGGCAAGCCGTTCCACAGGACTACATCCAGCATCTCTACGATCGTCTCCATGGGAGAATAGCAGCCTGCATTGCTGCGAAAGGTGGATATACACTGTACTAGTGCCGACATTGTGCATGCTCTGTTGCCTGTGTCTATGTGCCTGTGGTTCTGTCAGTGTGATCATGTGATGTATCTGATCCCAGGAATGTGTCAATAAAGTTTCCCCTTCCTGGGACAATGAATTCACGGTGTTCTTATTTCAATTTGCAGGAGTGTACGTTGGGTTGTGTGCCCACTAGTAACTTATTTTCAACTTCTGTCGACTGCGCATTATCCTCATTGAATTCGCTTTCCCTGGTTTCCATCTCAAATAGCTCTGCAATAATCATTACTTTGTCCTTTCCTCCTACATTCGTTGTGCATGCCTCTGGTAATTTATCTTCCTCGTCAGTATTCTCCTAATTAATTTCGTCCCAACACGATATTGTTATTTTATTGTATTCGTTTTCATCTGGTCCCTGCGGATTTGTTTCTTCCATCTTCTCTTCTCGTGATAAGATTTTTACTTCACAGTTCAAGGTGCTGCAATTGTCCTGGGTCGGTGTGTCATTCTCTTTGGCATGGGCGCTTAGCTGTCAATTCGAACGTTTATCGGGGTTTGGTGGTCTTACCTCCACCTCTTCTATCTGTATTCTCTTTTCTTGTTCAGCTTGTTGATAGTGGTTTCTTTGTTGATAATTTGTCGGTCTATTGGTTCTCCAGTATCCGCTCCGCTTGTCGTTTTTCCCTCTGTAATAGTTGCTGCCGTTCCTGGGTGAATTATAGTTATTGCCATATTCTCTTTTAAATTCATAACCGGTTCTTTGTTGAACTCTATTGTCGTTTCTTGGTGCGAAGTTATCACGTGGTTCGTAATTATTGTTTCTTCGTACTGTGTCTTGTGGATTCCACTGCTTTTTGCTTTCGTTTTCACGTGCGCTTCGTCTTTTTCTTGCGTCATCATCCGAAAATATGAACTCTAGTACCCTTAAAATACCTTTAAATGTTTCGACGTCATTGCCTCCGCGACCTACTAATGATTGCTGGTATTTCAATCGTAGCTTCATCGCGCATAATTTAATCAACTCTCCGTCACTGTATGGTACATCTAAGCATTGATTTTTCTTTGCCATTACTTCGAAAAATTTCACAGGACTCTTCTGTCCTGAATTTTCAAAATATGGGTTATGTAATAATTCGTACTTCACTCTGTTCTGTGCTTCGCTGGGCCAATATCGTGAGAGAAACTTCTCTCTGAAATCTTCGTACGATCAGCATGTCGCTGCAACATTCTCCATGGTTTCTGCGACTGTTCCTGACATGTGTGCACATATAAAGTCTAATTTGTGTGCTAGCGTCCAGTGTTCTGTTAATCCTACTCGGAATTGATCAATAAAAGTTCGTGGATGTAATGAGTTTCCTTCTCGAAATTGTTGAAATGTTCTGACTGTGAGGAAATGATCGTATTCGTACTTCGTCATAGTTCCATATGAAATTCGCGATTCTTCGCCACTTTTGTTTCTGATCATTTCTCCCGTCGTTCTTTCCGGTTGTGGTAGATCCATTGGATATTGTCCACTGTAACTTTTGCGTACCCTTGCGTAGTATCGTTGGAGTGGTACGCAATAATTTTCTTCCATCGGTTGTGAACGTGTAGCTGAATGCATTGCACTGTACTCTTCGTGACCTGGCTTTCCATTGACAGGTATTGTTTCGGTATCTTGTCTGGCTAACCTTGCTGCTTCATTGCACGATCCCAACTGTCTTGAAACATACATTTGTGGTTCCGCATGTGTTTGTGATGATGTTTGTTCATCAAGAATTTCGAAACGTGTTTGTTGCTGTGCAGGCTGTCTGATTTCACGTATGTTACTTTCCGCCTGTGATTGGATTCACAAATGCGTAATATCTTCGTTAATTGCTTGTTTTTCCGGTGCTGTTACAGATACGGATGTGGTTGCAGACTCAGTGCTTGTTCGATCCTGTTCACTACGCTCACCAATGGTTTGCAACAACTCTGTTCGCGATTTCTGAAATTGTCGCTTCGTTTGCGCTTCTATTTTGACTATGAGGTTATCATATCTTTTAAGCGCAGCTTTTGTGATACGTTTGTGTAACACACTGTTTTCAACAATTTCAAGCGCTGTACTTGCTGCTTGTCTAGTAATTCCGTTTATCTGTTTCTCTAGTTTCACATAAAAGGAGGAAGTACAAACATGTTCCGAGAAAATCAGGAATACAGAAATACAAGTCGCTGAGGAATGAAATAAATAGGAAGTGCAGAGAAGCTAAGATGAAATGGCTGCAGGAAAAATGTGAAGACATGGAAAAATATATGATTGTCGGAAGGACAGAGTCAGCATACAGGAATGTCAAAACAACCTTCGGTGACATTAAAAACAACGGTGGTAACATTAAGAGTGCAACGGGAATTCCACGGTTAAATGCAGAGGAGAGAGCAGATAGGTGGAAAGAATACATTGAAAGCCTCTATGAGGGTGAAGATTTATCTGATGTGATATAAGAAGAAACAGGAGTCGATTTAGAAGAGATAGGGGATCCAGTACTAGAATCGGTATTTAAAAGTGTTTTGGAGGACTTACCGTCAAATAAGGCAGAAGAGATAGATAACATTTCCTCAGAATTTCTAAAATCATTGGGGGAAGTGGCAACAAAACGACTATTCACGTTGGTGTGTAGAATATATGAGCCTGGCGACATACCATCTGACTTTCGGAAAAGCATCATCCACACAATTCCGAAGACGGCAAGAGCTGACATGTGCGAGAATTATCGCACAATCAGCTTAACAGCTCATGCATCGAAGCTGCTTACAAGAATAATATACAGAAGAATGGAAAAGAAAATTGAGAATGCGCTAGGTGATGATCAGTTTGGCTTCAGGAAAAGTAAAGGGACGACAGAGGCAATTCTGACGTTACGGCTAATAATGGAAGCGAGGTTAAAGAAAAATCAAGGCACTTTCATAGGATTTGTTGACCTGGAAAAAGCGTTCGACAATATAAAATGGTGCAAGCTGTTCGAGATTCTGAAAAAAGTAGGGGTAAGCTATAGGGAGAGACGGGTCATATACAATATGTACAACAACCAAGAGGAAATAATAAGAGTGGACGATCAAGAACGAAGTGCTCGTATTAAGAAGGGTGTAAGACAAGGCTGTAGCCTTTCGCCCCTACTCTTCAATCTGTACATCGAGGAAGCAATGATGGAAATAAAAGAAAGGTTCAGGAGTGGAATAAAAATACAAGGTGAAAGGATATCAATGATACGATTCGCTGATGACATTGCTATCCTGAGTGAAAGTGAAGAAGAATTAAATGACCTGCTGAACGGAATGAACAGTCTAATGAGTACACAGTATGGTTTGAGAGTAAATCGGAGAAAGACGAAAGTAATGAGAAGTAGTAGAAATGAGAACAGCGAGAAACTTAACATCAGGATTGATGGTCACGAAGTCAATGAAGTTAAGGAATTCTGCTACCTAGGCAGTAAAATAACCAATGACGGACGGAGCAAGGAGGACATCAAAAGCAGACTCGCAATGGCAAAAAAGGCATTTCTGGCCAAGAGAAGTCTACTAATATCAAATACCGGCCTTAATTTGAGGAAGAAATTTCTGAGGATGTACGTCTGGAGTACAGCATTGTATGGTAGTGAAACATGGACTGTGGGAAAACCGGAACAGAAGAGAACCGAAGCATTTGAGATGTGGTGCTATAGACGAATGTTGAAAATTAGGTGGACTGATAAGGTAAGGAATGAGGAGGTTCTACGCAGAATCGGAGAGGAAAGGAATATGTGGAAAACACTGATAAAGAGAAGGGACAGGATGATAGAAGATCTGCTAAGACAAGAGGGAATGACTTCCATGGTACTAGAGGGAGCTGTAGAGGGCAAAAACTGTAGAGGAAGACAGAGATTGGAATACGTCACGCAAATAATTGAGGACGTAGGTTGCAAGTGCTACTCTGAGATGAAGAGGATAGCACAGGAAAGGAATTCGTGGCGGGCCGCATCAAACCAGTCAGTAGACTGATGACCAAAAAAAAAAAGTTTCTTGACTTCTCCCTGGGTGTTGTTACGTAATGTTTTGATGTCCTGAATGTCATTACGCAACGTTTGTACGTCCGCTTGTACCTTGTCAGTGTCTGTTCTCAATTAATTGTGACCTGTTATTAAGTTTCCTATCTTTTCTCGAGATTCTTTTGCCGCGTCTTCAATATGACTTAGGTGTAACTGAATTTTTTGGTTTTGTTCTTTAATCTCACGCATTTGTCTCGTGGTTTCTGCATTCTTGATTTTAATTTGGTTCGCAATTTCTTTATTTAGTCTTGTCGTGGTTTCCGTAATTTTTTGTAATAATTCTGCCAGATTGGTGGGTCCTATTGCGTTATCTTCCGACGTCCTACGCCCTGTGTGTTCGCCCAAGTGTTGGTTCGCAACCGATTGCATTGAACTGTGCTGTGACACGTTTCTGCTCGCATTCGTTGTACTCTGTGGTGAAGGAGCTCTGATTATTTGTATTATGGGTTCTATGTATTCAAGACGCAAGTTAGAATCCTCATCGACTGTCTCTCTACTTTCCTGCTCCTCTGTAGTATGCTGACTTACGTTTTCTATGCCTTGACGTACATTATCCTCGTTATGGTGCGTTATATGTCCTATTTCTCGCGATACTGCATCGTCTGTTGTACTGTCCTCTATTTTCTGTCCATTTTCATGCTGGGTCTCTACCTCAATTCGGTCAAGGTCTCGATCTGCCATTGCTAATCTTTCCGAATCCCTTATTTTCTTTTTTAAAAGCAATTCACGCGCCCTACTTCACGTCAACATGCGATCATACGATCTCACGCGTTTCATAAACTTTTTGTTCACACGACTTGACAATCAATTCACTTACTAGTTGGGTCAGAACCAACTTTTCAACGATGTATCCGCCACCTGTGCGCTTGCATTGAGGAGAAAACTTAATTCTAACAATTTTTAGAATTCATAAATTAATTATGCTATTGTCTCTGCTAGAATGTCTCACTATCTATCGCTGCAGCTACTGTTGTCGACTATGTATGCCTATCAAAAAAAATCTTTTTATAACGAAAATATTCTAACAGGATATTTTTCTGACCTAGTTAGGCATGTGGACGACCTTCAATCATGGTATTTTACCATCCTGGCAGGGTCGCCATTCTCTATTATTCTGCATGGTGTCTGTTTGATCTATGTTGTGTCTCCCTACCACTTTCACACAACGACGCTCTGAGCGTGTTTTTTAGGGAATTGAGTAGTTTGAACCTGGGACCTGTTGCTGGTAAGGAGACGCCAGACCACACATGACATGTAGAATTCTGAAGAGTTCAGTGAGACTAGCGATGATATAACCCAGTACTTAATGATTTCAGATTTCAGCGTCAGCTCCACTGCACTCCCTGTAAAAGAATCTTAATACTAACTAAATTTAGTGGAAGGGGTTCAAGGCTTTCCTATTTTTAGTTAGCTGGTAAAATAACGTCGAAAAAGCAGTTAAGTTTACCATTGGAAATTTTATTCTACTCACAAAACATTGTTTATAAATTGCACTATTGATAAAAGGAAATGTTTTAATACAGGATGATAAATACCAACTGCGTTCAACAAAACTGTGAACAAATATTCCCTGAATGGGTTTCCAGTTTCTACAGTGCATCGATGGATGACCTATGCCATATCACATCTATAATCTAGGTTTAAATTAAATTTCACAAAAGAGAAAACTATCAAAATGGTCTACAGTGACCCTCATTTATTTTTAATAACTTATCTAACTTGTTGTAAATTACAGTGGCTGATGTGGCTTCTCAATAACTATGTAACGGAAAAACCATTGCGTTTCAGATTTTTACTTCAAGTGGCAAATGTGAACACCATGAGCTGTAATTGACGATCGACACTAGTATTACACAAAAAGGGGGTGTAACAGATGAGACTTCTGCAGTTCTGAGTGAAGCTTTATGCGCTGTTATGCGGCATTGCGTGCCTTCATTACCTTTTCGGTGTCTGTCAGGGGGCGGCGGGCAGCACAGCTCCACTCACCTCGCTGTCTCGGAAGCAACAACCTCCTAACTTCTGCTTACTACAATTTACCGAAGTTGGTTTAAAAAAAACTATCTGGCTGTGTTTTCATCTGACCAATCAGGGTCTCAATGTTAACCTTAAGCTCCTTCTACAAAAATTCTGTCTATCCAATGAGAAACGTTATACTTTTCGTGGTGAGGCAATGTTTTTAAAGTTTGCAACGTAACAGAGATGCGAAAAAGTCTCACGCTAAAACTTGCGGCTGGGGTGGTCCTAGCGGTTAGCTGGCGACGTGGGTGTCCGTCCCTTATCGTAGGGCCTTCCAGCTTAACACGGTTCTGCTCTCGGCTTCTGTTCTCGTTTCTCCCCTCGGAACTGCGTCTGTCTCACAGTGGGAAGGTAAGACATGGGTTTAGGCATTCTTGTGTTAGTCTGTGGTATTCCATTTGCTCACTCGTTACTCGTATTACTTTGGTTAATTTAATTTCACGATTTATTCGGAGCTATGTGACATGCTACTGGATTTGCTTATCATGTCAGGGTTTTCATGGAAAGTGTTGGATTAGCCTGACACCTTACACATTTATATCATTCACAGGCACTTTGCTACAAAACAGAAAACATTTTCAGACTGCAAAACATTAACATTGTCCACATAACTTGTAACAAACCACAATACACACTGAGTCAAAACATAAACATTCCGAAACGGAAATATATATAATCAGGCATTTATAAAGTAGTATGTGCGACTTGAAAAGCACTCTATGTAGGCCAAGCCACAGGACACATCCAAAAAAGGTACGCTGAACAAATAAATGTCTATCCTGCAATCTATTATAATAAACCAGTAATAGCCATTCACAAAAAAGACTTAGCCATTCATTTGCTGACACCATGAACAATCTTCATACATTACATAAAATGGACAAGGTACAATAAATGGACTTACATGGACAAGTACAAATTTTCATTCTTAGCACATTACACAGTAACACGTTTCTAGATGATACACTAGAAAGTAAGAATATTAATTTATTCACAAATTTCTTCAATGTTGAATGATAATTTTATTCAAAAAATGTTGCCTTTAACAGTTAAATGATTTCTTTACCAAGTAATCACATTATCCATTATATGCCATGATGTCAACACATCTAGATAAAATAAGCTTCGTCTTCATTGTGTACTACTATTTTATCAATTAAAATTGCTCTGCTTAGCTGTTAAGACACTGTGGAATGATATAACCATTTGAATGTAAATATGGTAAGCTGTTGTGTGTTTGTCACAGTGCTCTGTGTGCTAAACAACTAAATTCCGAACAAAAATGGGAGTAAGTGTCATTAAATAATAAACAACGAGTCAATTGAGGTACAGTCTTAAATGGAAGTATTTTTCTGTAAAGGTTTGTATTTCAGTACATTATGTCACAGGCACACATAACAAACTCAGTCACACTTAAATGAATAGTAATGTACTGTACATGTAATTGAAAAACACCTGATAATCACGACGTGTTGCCCAAACATGTCATGCTAAATATGCAGGGTGTTACAAAAAGGTACTGCCAAACTCTCAGGGAACATTCCTCACACACAAATAAAGAAAAGATGTTATGTGGACATGTGTCCGGAAACACTTAATTTCCATGTTAGAGCTCATTTTAGTTTCGTCAGTATGTACT
The DNA here is from genome assembly GCF_021461395.2 of Schistocerca americana. Lineage (NCBI taxonomy): Eukaryota > Metazoa > Arthropoda > Insecta > Orthoptera > Acrididae > Schistocerca > Schistocerca americana. Next base: position 245,312,752 of record NC_060124.1, on the reverse strand, counting down.
GTACTTCCTCGATTCACCGCCAGTTGGCCCAATTGAAGGAAGGTAATGTTGACTTCGGTGCTTGTGTTGACATGCGACTCATTGCTATACAGTACTAGCATCAAGCACATCAGTACGTGGCATCAACAGGTTAATGTTCATCACGAACGTGGTTTTGCAGTCAGTGCAATGTTTACAAATGCGGAGTTGGCAGATGCCCATTCGATGTATGGATTAGCACGGGGCAATAGCCGTGGCGCGGTACGTTTCTATCGAGACAGATTTCCAGAACGAAAGTGTCCCGACGGGAAGACGTTCGAAACAACTGATCGGCGTCTTAGGGAGCACAGAACATTCCAGCCTATGACTCGCGACTGGGGAAGACCTAGAACAACGAGGACACCTGCAATGGGCGAGGCAATTGTTCGTGCAGTTGACGATAACCCTAATGTCAGCGTCCGAGAAGTTGCTGCTGTACAAGGTGACGTTGACCACGTCACTGTATGGAGAGTGCTACGGGAGAACCAGTTGTTTCCGTACCATGTATAGCGTCTGCAGGCACTATCAGCAGCTGATTGGCCTCGACGGGTACACTTCTGCGAATGGTTCATGCAACAATGTGTCAATCCTCATTTCAGTGCAAATGTTCTCTTTACGGATGAGACTTCATTCCAACGCGATCAAATTGTAAATTTTCACAATCAACATGTGTGGGCAGACGAGAATCCACACGCAATTGTGCAATCACTTCATCAACACAGATTTTCTGTGAACGTTAGGGCAGGCATTGTTGGTGATATCTTGATTGGGCCCCATGTTCTTCCACCTATGCTCAATGGAGCACGTTATCAAGATTTCATACGTGATACTCTACCTGTGCTCCTAGAAAACGTGCCTTTACAAGTACGACACAACATGTGGTTCATGCACAATGGAGCTCCAGCACATTTCAGTCGAAGTGTTCGTACGCTTCTCAACAACAGATTTAGTGACCGACAGATTGGTAGAGGCGGACCAATTCCATGGCCTCCACGCTCTCCTGACCTCAACCCTCTTGACTTTCATTTATGGGGGCATTTGAAAGCTCTTGTCTACGCAACCCCGGTACCAAAAGTAGAGACTCTTCGTGCTCGTATTGTGGACGGCTGTGATACAATACGCCATTCTCCAGGGCTGCATCAGCGCATCAGAGATTCCATGCGACGGAGAGTGGATGCATGTATCCTCGCTAACGGAGGACATTTTGAACATTTCCTGTTACAAAGTGTTTGAAGTCACGCTGGTACCTTCTGTTGCTGTGTGTTTCCATTCCATGATTAATGTGATTTGAAGAGAAGTAGTAAAATGAGCTCTAACATGTTTCCGAGCACATGTCCACATAACATATTTTTTTCTGTGTGTGAGGAATGTTTCCTGATAGTTTGGCCGTACCTTTATGTAACACCCTGTATACCATTAAAAAATTAAAGAAACAATTGACATTATTTCATAAATTTGTGACATAGTCGTAGTCCACAAAGCATTCCGTATAATATTTATAAATTAAAGTCTTACCTATCTGACCTAATGATGCCATGATTTCCTATAGTTTTTGATTGCCGATGGAGATTTTGAAGATATTGTAGATTATTCACTTGCTCAAGCTTATGTGAACAGTTGTACAAATAACGTCTATAACTAAGACTGATTGTCTGTAGAGCAGTCATGAGAATAAGTAAACAGCAATTTGCTGAACGAATCTAAGGTAGATTTCGCTCAATGTGTTTCTTTATTTCTGAACTCCTGAACTTCAGAGGTACTACATTGTTACTGTTGTGCAGTCTGAAAATAATTTTTGTTTTGTAGTACAATTTGCCAAAGTGGGAGAAACACCCCTAAAAGATATAATGAACATGTAATTGCATAGAATATAAGCAATTATAGTAAACCATCGGTAGCCACTAACTTAAAAGACACTGCTCACCCATTCTACGACAGCGTGAAAAATCTTCATGATGTTGTTGTTGTGGTCTTCAGTCCAGAGACTGGTTTGATGCAGCTCTCCATGCTACTCTTTCCTGTGCAAGCTTTTTCATCTCCAACTAACTGCTGCTACCTACAGCCTTCTGAACCTGCTTAGTGTATTCACCTCTTGATTTCCCTCTACAATTGTTACCCTCCACGCTGCCCTCCAGTTCTAAATTTGTGGTCCCTTGATGCCTCAGAACATGTCCTACCAACTGATCCCTTCTTCTAGTCAAGTTGTGTCACAAATTATTCTTCTCCCTAATTCTATTCAGTACCTCCTTATTAGTTACGTGATCTATCTATCTAATCTCTAGCATTCTTGTGTAGCACCACATTTCGAAGGCTTCTATTCTCCTCTTGTCTAGTTATGGTCCAGTTTTCACTTCCATTCATTGCTACAATCTATACAAATACTTTCAGGAAAGACTTTCTAACACTTAAATCTATTCTCGATGTTAACAAATTTATCTTCTTCAGAAACGCTTTCCTTGCCATTTCCAGTCTACATTTTATATCCTCTCTACTTCGATCATCATCAGTTATTTTGCTCCCCAAAAAGCAAAACTCATCTACTACTTTAAGGATCTCATTTCCCAACATAATTCCCTCAGAACCGCCTGATATAATTCGACTACATTCCATTTGCCTCGTTTAGGTTTCGTTGATGTTCATCTTTTATCCTCCTTTCAAGACACTGTCAATTCTGTTTAACTCCTCTTCCAGGTCCTTTGCTGTCTGTAACAGAATTACAATGTAGTCGGCATATATCAAAGTTTTTATTTCTTCTCCATAGATTTTAATTCTTACCCCCAATTTTTCTTTTGTTTCCTTTACTGCTTGCTCAATACACAGATTGAATAACATCGGGGATAGGCTGAAACCCTGTCTCACTCCCTTCCCAACCACTGCTTCCCCTTCATGCCTCTCGACTCTTATAACTGCCATCTGGTTTCTATACAAATTGTAAATAGCCTTTCACTTTCTTTGCTTCATCCCTGCCACCTTCATAATTTAAAAGAGAGTATTCCAGCCAACATTGCCAAAAGCTTTCTCTTCATATATTACATAAAATGGAGTCCCTTCAGAAATTAAAGTAGGGTAGCGGCTACTCAGCGCTAAAAAAGAATCATCTGCACAGTCGAATGTCACTTGTTACCACGGGCAGGTCTGCTTCCTTCTAGCACAAACGCAAAAGTGCCCAGAATCACTCCCTAGAGCTCTTCATTCGAAATGTCCCAGACTCCACTAGACTACCATAGCGTTCCTTTAGTGTTTGCTTTCCCATTGGCTGAGGCCGTCCTCATCAAAAATACATCGTTCTCAACTTGACCACTTCCGAGACTAAATTTATTTATTACAGGAATATTTAATTAAGGAAATATTATAATTACTTGGTCACACTCAGGCCATTCACATTAATTAAAAATAAAGATTTGTTCATAAATGAAGAAGCCAAGTGCACTTGCACTAAATGGCAACGAATTGTCGTTAAATATTGTTTAACCAATTATTTATACCCTATTGACAGACGCACCATCAGGTTCTCCTTTCATTGGTATCGTCTGCTAACACATGTGACTGACCACTTTTAAATTAATGCAGTTCATTGATGGCACTTGCAGTCAACGTTTAAATAAAGTTCCTGCCAAAATAGTAAACTGCTTATTAAATAACTAAACAATTATGACAAGATGGAGGTATTAATGCTGTATTCATATGCTGTGTAATTCTGGAGAATACGATGTTTTGAAAAACTCTTGCGTAATGAAAAAGACATAAAATGCGTCATAAGTCAACGAATAAAATCCAGATACATGGATGGCTTTCTGGGATAATAGCTATCTTGCAATTCTATCATCTAAGATAATTTTTGTTGATACTGAATGAGGAATTTGTTAACTTAGAGGCTCATTGTGAAAATGTTTATTAGGTATGGAATACTGTTATTGTTGTCATTGGATGTGCCTTACTTTTCTTAGGTCCTAGGTATCTTCAGAATTACACTGTTATTTGACTGTGAGGTATTGTCGTGCCTCAAAGAGCTGTAGCGTAGCCATCTTGAAGATTCTTTGGTACTCCGTCACACAAAGACCATGTGAACAACAGCCTGCAAATTCCAAGTTTTGGACTTACCCATTTCGTGCCTAGACTTGTCCGCCGTACCAATCACCTTGCCATATCTGCACCGACGCATCCACAGCCCTTGGCCAGCAAGGGTTCAGCGGTACAACAATCCCATCTTACCTCGCACCAATACTGGGCGGACAATTAGCTCCCCTAAATATACATAATGCTACAGAGTCTCTGGCAATATAGGACACATTCGTACCAGAATACACTGAAGCGCCAAACTGGTATAGGCATGCGTATTCAAATACAAAGATATGTAAACAGGCAGACTACGGCGCTGCGTTCGGTAACGCCTATGAAGGGTCTGGCGCAGTTGTTAGATCGGTTATTGCTCCTACAATGGCCGTTTATTAAGACGTGTGTGAGTTTAAACGTGGTGTTACAGTCGGCGAACGAGCGATGGGACAGAACATCACCGAGGTAGCAATGAAGCGAGAATTTTCCCGTACGAGCATTTCACGAGTGTAACGTGTATATCAGGAATCCGACATTGCTGAGTCCGGAAAAAGGCCCTGCTAGAACGGGGCCAACGACGACTGAAGAGAATCTTTCAACGTGACGGAACTGCAGCCATTCCGCAAACTGCTGAAGATTTCAACGTTAGGCCACCAACAAGCGTCAGCGTGTGAACCATTCAACGAAAAGTCATCGATATGGACGTTCGGAGCCAAAGGCCCACTCGTGTAGCCTTGATGACTGCAAGCACAAAGCTTTACGCCTCCCCTGCGCCAGTCAACACCGACATTGGACTGTCGATGACTGGGAACATGTTGCCTGGTCGGACGAGTCTCATTAAAAATTGTATCGAGCGCATGGACATGTACGGTTATGGAGACAACGTCATGAATCTATGGACAAGGCATGTCAGCAGCGTTGGAGGCTCCGTAATGGTGTGGAACGTGTACAGTTAGAGTGATATGGGGCCGCTGATACGTCTAGATAAGATTCTGACAGGCGACACATGCGTAAGCATCCTGTCTAGTCACCTGCATCCATTCATGTCCATTGTGCATTACGACGGGCTTGGGCAATTCCAACAGTCCAATGCGAAAACCCTACACGTCCAGAATTGCTACAGAGTGGCTCCAGGAACACTCTTCTGAATTTAAACTCTTTCGTTGCCTAGCAAACTCCAGAATACACTGAAGCGCCAAACTGGTATAGGCATGCGTATTCAAATACAAATACAAATACAAATACAAACATTATTGAGCAGATATGGGATGCCTTGCAACGTGCTGTTCAGAAGAGATCTCCATCTCCTCGTACGCTTACGGATTTATGTACAACCCTGCAAGATTCATGGGATTCATGGTGCCATTTCCCTACTTCAGACAACGTCAATGCCACGTCGTATTGCGGCACTTCTGTGTGCTCGTGGGGGCCGTACACGATATTATGCAGGTGTACCAGTTCCTTTGGCTCTTCAGGGTAAGTCGAAAAAGAGCCCAGTCGTTCGAAATTTAGGTGTGTAAGACTTGTGGTGTTTACCGATACGTACGTCACAGCAAACGATCGGTCCTTATGTGTAATCACTGTAACAGGTATTGGCTTATGCTGATTTGCAAATTTTGGTGCTTTGGAAGGTTGCAGAAAGAGTAGGTTCTCAGGAGTATACTGCTCGTAGTATTCCTCGACAAATGTACAGGTATATCCACGAGCAAATAGTATGTAGCCGAATAAATGGATTGTGTCTCAGTTGTGTATATCCACAGGCATAGAAATTAGCTCTGACACAACGTAACGGCAGGAAAACAATTTCTACAATGGCGAAAAATCATGTCTGCTCCTGTCACTCCGCTGATGGAAGAGGGAATGTCTTGAGAGTTCGGGTGAGACTGGCAAGGTGGACAGTGACGGCAGTTTTTCAATTAAGGTATTTTAATTCTAGTGCTGACTTTTATTTATGTGACGCAAGTGCCTGTGATCCGATAACGAAAGCACTTGCTCTTGACGCGCATTGTAATAAGCGTATTTTACTGTGTGGTTGATTGCTAGAATATTTTGTTCAAATTACATAAATCGCTAACTCATTTTGAAAAATAAATAACATTAAAATTGAACATGGTTAGAGTTATTTGCTGTCGTCGGGCGATTGTGCTTCAAAACAAGGATTACCAGTGACTTTTACCCATTCGTTGTAACCTTTTGCTCTATTTGATCATACTAAGAGACGGAGAAAGAACGCATTTGACAGCGTTCTGCTTTGTCAAGATGAAATAACCCAACTGTGTACGGTCACGACCAGACTACTGAGTCCATCCAAAGAAATACTGCCTCTTTTCATGCACGAATTGCTATACGAAAAAGAAAATTGATTCAGTAAATGCCGTTCATGCTATTTCAGTCTGCCTGTACTACTCTTCTCTCCTGGAATTACATCTCCTACACTCGTACTAGCAAGCAGCAGCTGAAACAAAGAGTAGTGGCGTGCTTGCATGTTTGTATTGTAACGTGCTACGAACACTACAGTTCTCTCTTCCAGTACACACGGTACAATGAATCAGAATGAAGACAATTTCTGATTTCCGAGTTAAAGTAGAAAAGGTAAGGCATACAGCAATTTAAAATGCTTCACAGGGTACAAACGTTTTTCGTTTAATAAATGGCATTGTTTAGGAGAACTGATGTAATCGACACCAATTATACATGGAAAAAACATATTAAATAGTTGCTTCACAACAGAGTTATTTTACAGGGTGATACATGAGAACAAATCCGAACATCAACTATAAAATCGTAACGTTACCACAACTTGCGGATGGCCGTGAGATCCGAAATGACAAAATAGAAATCACGGAATCACTCAGCACTCTGGTTCTTATTATTAAACAAATGTAAGGTTGCTTAGCAGTAGTATACATTCTAAATAAAAAGTTATTACCCACAGTACTAATAAGCAAGTGGACTAGACAGAGACTAAGTGGAATGCTGCATACACATCATGGGACATATAAAGATTGCTTTCACGAGCTCTCATTACGTCCAAAGTATTTAGCACACACATCATCTTGCTGGGGTTTGAAGCTTCTATTGACTTCTATCTCCCATGTTGCGGAATTTTAGCTAATGTTCTTTAAAACTGGTATTATAGTCAGTATACGAATACATCACTAATACGGATATGGGATGCAGTAGCTGTGAATTCAAGACGCAAACCATATGAATCCACACAAAGCAAGTTGGTAAGAAGGACAATGTTATCCAAGTTGAAACGCACACTTTACAATTTTCATTGGTTTTCTTTCAGTAACTCTCGAACTTGTCTTTCCTGACACTTTTCAAATATTTTTCTGTAATCATCATTGATATTTACAGTGTAGGTTTTTGAGATATCTCTCTCGGACATTTGGTAGAACCTTTCTGTCGAAGGTTTCCGGCGACTGGCCAGTAATGGTGCAGGTGGTTAGGAGAACAAACATACGAATACCATAGAAAGACACACATGTTTGCAGGCACTTGGGATGGCTAGACGGTCACTTGGACTTTGATTCGGTGGCAGCAATATTGATGAGATACATCCATTTATTGCGGTTATTCCAAGTGGTTGGCCATATTCAAGGTTCGTTATTAAATCATTAGTGTGATGCTCGTGTTGTACGGTTCAATCTCTCACTCATCTTGTATGCTAAACTAGCTATGTACTGAGGAAGTAGAGTTGCGGAAGTTTCGTGTCTTTGTGAATTTGGTGGTCCTGAATCTGGTCACAAACTCGTATCCTTTTTTGTTTAATCCGAAACATTGTGCAATCAATTCATTCTGCCCTTAAATTCAGTTTATTCTATAGTTTTGCTGAAGTCGTTCGTAGAATTGAATTTACGTGGTTTCCACTACAACCGACTCACGTTGCACGTGTGTTTCGGATGCCAAATGACTTGTGTACTATGTTGACTTGGTTTGTAATCAGTTACATAATCTAATAGCACAGGCTACTTCTCAATACCATTTACTTCTTCTTCACTTCAAGGAGTAAAGGAATAGGCTTACATAATGTTAATTTTTGTTTTGTTTTTACAAATGCCTCGTTTTCCATGCTCTTCATGTACCTCGTGCCTCATTATTCTTTCTGGCCCTTTTCTTTCACTATGCGTCATGGAATTTGTTTACCCGTGTCCTATTCTTTCATTCATACAAAATGTAATTAATTCTTTCCCTATTTCATAAATCTGCTTCTGATTCTCAGGACACGTCCTTTTTCTTTACATTTTCCTGATTCAAGTATTGACTATGCGAGCACGTTGTGGTAATCTTCGTCTACCAACATTTTATGATCAATTGTTGCGAGTTGCCTTATTGTCAAATAACTATAGTACATGAAATAATCTCAGACTGTTTCCCCCCAATTTATTACAAAACGTACCCCGTCTTACGCAAGCCTTCTACTGAAATCAGCAGAGACGTTGCTCTCAACGATGGTTGCTGAGTCGGTTGGCGCTGTGACTAATTCCATAAACTGTATTACACAAACTAAGTTACGTAGAATGTCTTCTCTCTATGGCTATTATTATCTGGTAACTTATCCATATTCAAATCAGACAAATCGCGACATCATTCGACAAACTCTAATTGGAACTGGTACCAGTTATTGTCTTTCCACATTTCAGTACTTTGATTAGATTAAGGGGCGTCGATTCACATTGCAGAGTTGTCTACTATGAATAGTTTTCCACCCACTCTGATAGGCTTGATAGGAGCTTACGAATAATTTTCAGGTTCATTGACGTTCTGTTATTCATAGTATGACCTCTGTTTGTTACGCTGCATGATATATGTAGACGTGAGCTCCACATTTAACTTTGTTTGCGTTATTACAGACAGCAGCATAATTAACTGATTATTTGGGTTATAACTAATTCAGGGCTTGATGTTTGTACTTACAGCAGTTGTTCAGGTACCACCAAATGAATATCACACTCAAGATAAGTACCCCAAGTGCAAGCTGTCCATACCAAAAGTCAAGACCAGAATCCTCTCTAGACCGAAGTCTGAATCAGAAGACACACTCCAGGCTAGAGTTGGAATCGGAACACCAAGTTACTCCTCTCCTCACTTTCCATCAAACCTCGGTACACTCCACAAAAGCACTTCTGCAACTGCCCCCACAAGTGCTTCGCGCCAATCACAGGGCTCCATGAGTTCCATGTCTCCCCTCTACCTCATCTGCTCTACTCAGTGGCCAGTCCTAATCAAAGTTAACAGCGTTCTTCCCTTCTCAGAGAAACAGCAAATCCCTGGCTCGAAAATTCCCACGCAGAGAGGAGAAGATCTTGTGCTCCCGACTTGCTTTCTTCCCATAGTCCATCATGCAAAGTGTTTTGAGTTTCAGTATAGCTGTAAAGTCAACAACGTATTTGTCAAGAAGGTAATTATCTTAAGGGCCCGTACATTACAGTGTGTCAGTCCATCAGTCCAGGGGCATAGGCAAATCAAAGAGAAATGCTTTAGTGTCGAAACATAGATAATTTCAGAGCCACCACTAATGTTATGCTCCTTCTAAAATTGTACTGAAGGCCTGAGACTTCAAAAAAAAAAAAAAAAAAAAAAAAAAAAAAAAAAAAAAAAAAAACCACCTGACAGACCCCTCGACAGAGTCCGCTCCGCGATGAATATGGAAACTTGCGAATTTTTATGGGCACCAACCCTCTTCACAAAGGGTATTTACGACACTGTCGAAATTGGAGGAGGAGGAGATTAATGTTTAGCGTCCCGCCGACAGTGGGGTTATTAGACATGGAGTACAATCTCGGATTAGGGAAGGATGGGGCAGGATATTGGCCATGCCTTTTCAAAGGCACCATCTGGGCATTTGCCTGAAGTGATTTAGGGAAATCAGGGAAAACCTAAATCTGGATGGCCGGACGCAGTTTTGAACCTTCGTCCTCCCGAATACTGTCGAAATACATTGACTGGGTGATCCAGATTTCTCTCGTACTGCTGCCCCTGCTGCGGCTAGAGGCGCCTAAGAGGTAGGTATAGGAAGACAGATTTTCTGACTCTTTGGTCGAACATATTGTCTGCACACCAGTGCGAGAAATTCTTGGGACCGGAATTCTGTCTCCAGTAAGTGCTTCGAGATGTTCCTTTCCCGAGTGGCTGCACATTGCTTCCAATCCACATAGTAATAAACCAACGGTATCTTGGAAACAAATCTAGAGGTTTCGTGGTACCACAGCAGAATCTGCTACTGCTCGTTTATCCCTGTTGGCCGGGCGGCTATTGCTCTTGAACTGCTTTAGGCTTGAGTTAATTATTCTTTTTATAGTTTCAATGTACACTTGAACACGCGGGAAAGAAGTTTTATATTCTACGGCTCCGCATAATATGGTTAAACGTTCTTATGAGGATGAGGTTCCAAGAAAAGTTAAACTTTAGGAGGTGAAAAGAGGAACACATTTACTTAGTCGTCTCACCTTTTTGCTGTGATGCAGAGACGCGCCCACAATGCCGAATTTTCTCAGGATGGTGAGAAACTTCCATTGTATAAGGAGGGCACTGCTTCAGGAAACGCGTTGTTGAGTAGGACATAAAACGGCTCAATGCTGTCAGTTATTACTGTTACGTTGTACCGCATTACACAAGTCCGTAGACAAGTGTCAGCGCGGCTAACTGCCGTGAGGATGACCCGAATTAGATTTCGCACACTGCAAGCAATTTTCCCTTTGACAGGAGGACTAGTAAGGGTAGCATCCAGCCTGGTGAGCTCAAGTGAACAGCTATTCGACCGATTCGTACTGGTTCCAAGGTCAAGAAAAGCGACAACGACTGGGATTGTGGTGTGCTGTCCACACGCCGCTCCATATCGCACCCAGTGACGCCATTCGCAGAGGATGACACGGGGTCGGTCGGACACGATTGGCCCGTCTAAGGCCAGAACGTGAAACCAGCTCACTGGTGCAAAGTGTAACTAAGGCAGCAATTTTAGATCTAACAGCTATACAATGGTAGGATTTTAGTTTTCGTTTTGGAACTCGTCATGTTCTAGCATTCTCGCAGTCGTGAGAGAGCCTGCTTGCTTTTGCAGTTATCTTTAAAGACTAGTAAAATTTGTTTGGCTCTTGTTCACAAAGGTAATTGTATGACTTTTTGTAATATACGAGGGTCGGAACTTCAATAGTGGCAACTAATTCATTCACAACCGATACAAAAGAGCTACATGTTTGCACCCGTTACTGTCCTTCAAAGTAGTCACCAGCGTTGTGTAGAACCCGTTGCCAGCGATGTGGAAGGCGTAGTATACCGTCAGCAGAGACTGTTCTGTTGATGGTGCAATGGGAGCGGTCTACTGACTGTCGAATCTCTGGAACAGTTCTGAAGCGAATGCCACGAAGTCGTTCTTTCATCTTCGGAAACAAATCAAAGTCACAAGGGCTAAGTCCGGGGAGTATGGTGGATCGTTCAGTACTTACCAGTCCCATCGACCGAACAGAGCAGCCACAGCTTGCGCTGTATGCACCCGCGCGTTGTCGTGCAAAATGAAGAGTGGGCTGCGCAGAAAGTGCCGCCGGTTCTTTCGCAAAGCTGGTCGCAGGTGATGCTCCAAAAACGAACAGTAATACTGTGCATTGACAGTCTGCGTGGAGGAAGGCAAAGCGTTAGGATAACACCATCACAGTCGTACACGTGAATCACCATAACGCCAGACCGCTCCATTAGCACTGCCAACAGAACAGGCTCTGCTAACGGTATACTACGCCTTCCTCATCGCTGGCAACGCTTTCTACACAACGCTGGTGACTACTTTGAAGGTCAGTAGCAGGTGCAAACATATAACTCTTTTGTATCGGTTGTGAATAAATAGTTGCCACCATTTAAGTTCCAGCCCTCGTATAATGGGCGATCAGAAAGCTTTTGGTCAAAAGCCGTACAGTCCATAATCGGTGTAACAATCAGGCAAAACTCCCGTGAGCACCGTGGAAATCGTCCCGCTGACACTCTAGTTTGAAGATTGCCATTTGGTAAAACAACGTGTCCTGCTGCATGAGGAAGACCGTAATTGCCTGTTCCACGTCCTCGTCTGACAAGAGTCGTCGACCCTTCAAGAACACATCTAAGGCCTTGATAATTGAATGGGGATGGATCAGTACTATAGAGGATGTGCTCGAGTATTCGCCCTTCAGTTGGCATAACTTCTTCTTTACGACATTTGCGAAACAGGGAAATACGTTGTCATGAAGCGGCAGCAGGCGTTGTCTGTGGCAGACGTTTAGCCTGATACACATTCTTCTTTCTCCGACGGGTGCCTAGGAGTTTCTCCATCGGCAGTCAAGAAAAGAATAACAGCATTTTGGTCCTGTTTGGACCTGTTTGCTAATTACGTTACGGCGGCCGCGGTGGCCGTGCGGTTCTAGGCGCTCCAGTGCGGAACCACGCGACTGCTACGGTCGCAGGTTCGAATCCTGCCTCGGGCATGGATGTGTGTGATGTCCTTAGGTTAGTTAGGTTTAAGTAGTTCTAAGTTCTAGGGACTGATGACCTCAGATGTTAAGACCCATAGTGCTCAGAGCCATTTAATTATGTCACAATAGCTCACGTTTCCGCATTTACCGTACGCACGCTGGAAAGCCGCGAATGCCACAGTTATCTGTCGGCTACGGGTCGGTGCTTCTATACCAGCATCGTAGTCGCGCTACGTTGCATATATGCACCAATGTCCTCAAACGGAAACTTTTCGATTGCCTCTCATGTACCGTTTTGGAGATTTGTTTGCTAATTTTGAAAGTGAAGTTTACAGTAATTTTGGTAGAGAAAATAGGTCACAAGTGATTTAAGTGTTACGTCATTACGGTTCTGAGTCAAATATTTATTCTCATTCTTGGTCAAAATTAGGTAGTTTAATGTCTTCAGAACAAGTTTCGTTACCCATCGAACCACGCCGTGGTCTGGCACATATGGTGCACTAGCTTGTAGAACGTACCTTTGTTTCTGCCGCCTGCAGATAATCAAGAGTACTCGCTGTCCTCCTCATTCAGAGGTGACGGCCCGCGTTCGATTCATTCATTTCCGCGTTGTCAGACGTGACTAACATTCCAGGTGCCCGCTCGCGCCCCTCGGTAAGCCAATAACGCCGGCGACCCCTGCCCGTGAGAAACAAAGGCTCGGCAGCTGTCGCGTGTCCGTCCCGGCGCCGGCTGACGCGGTAACACAATGCGTGGGCGGCAGGGGGTGGGGTGAGGTGGCCGTGGGGGGGGGGGGGGGAGGGGACAGGTGAGTAATTTGCGCCGGCGGCGGCGCGTGTGGTCAGCGTCAGCGTCGGCGAGCGCTGATGTGGCGGCGCCGGCGCCGGCGGTGACTCAAGGAGCGGGGGAGGGGCGGCGCGCGGCTCACGCCCCGGTGCCTGTGCATGCGTGCGTGTGCGTGCGTGCGGACGACGCCGGGCAGAAACAGCGCGCCCGCTGGGTCGTAGCCGGCCGGCTCCCCAAGCCACGGTTCCAAGAAGAGCCGATCCTACGCGCGGGCACTACTAGAGACTAGAGAGCAGGCACGAGGTCTGTATACTCGCTTTAACCTCGCCAGTGGGTCCTGGGATGCATTCCAAATCAGTCTAAGTTGCTCTCCAATTAACTGGTAACTCATTGACTGCGTCTGTTGTCGGCTACAAGTGGACCATACCAGCGTACAGAGGAGAGTGAGTACACCTGTTCGCAAGCACAACCGTGAACCAGCGGCATGGTCAGTACATACGAGTACACAAGAGTTGAGCTTACCCATTATAATATACCAACACGTCAGTCGATGGTTTAACTGTGTTCGGATATACCGGGTGATCAAAAAGTCAGAATAAATTTGAAAACTTTATAAACCACGGAGTAATGTAGATAGAAAGGTAAAAATTGACACACATGCTTGGAATGACATGGGGTTTTATTAGAACAAAAAAAGATTTCACAAAATGTCCGACAGATGGCGCTGGACAGCAAAACATCAGGGACTGCGCATGACAATCGTGTATAAAAGGAGCTGTAATGAGAGAGAGAATCAGATGCGCCAGCAGTCGCAGCATGTTGACGTTACCTGAAAAGGCGCTTTTATGAAGCTGTATTACCGGAATGGGGAATGTGCTAGTCCAGCGTTACGATCCTATCGCCATAGGAAGTGGATTCGAATGGGTAAAGGTCCGTTGACAAATGCAGCTGTGGCGAGAATGATTTCGAAGTTCGAAGCCACGGGTTGTTTAGCCGATAGACCCCGTAGTGGCCGACCGAGCACAAGGCGTGATGCTGCTGAGACAGTTCACGAAGAAATGGAGACTGTAGCGGTTTCGTCTATGAACGAGGAAGTCAGCGCTCGTGCAGTCGCACGTCGCACCGGCATTCCATACACTACTGTTTGGTTGGCACTTAGGCGTACCCTCCGATGCTATCCGTATAAAATCCATCGGCATCATAAGCTGTTACCTGGAGATTTAGTGAAGTGGAGGGCATTTGCGGTGTGGGCGTTTCAAAAGATGGCGGAAGAGGACGATTGGTTGAGTAACGTGTTGTGGAGCGACGTAGCTCATTTCACGCTCCCAGGGTCTGTCAACGCCCACAACTGCAGAATTTGGGCTACCGAAAATCCTAGAACTGTCGTGGGAATTCCATTGCACGACGAGAAAGTCACGGCATGGGTTGGATTTACCACATCTACCGTTATCGGGCCATCGTTCTTCGAGGAAATGCGTGATTCTGGTTTTGTAACTGCTACCGTGACGGGTGACAGGTATGCCGATATGTTACAGAATCGCATCATCCCCAGCCTGGCTGATAAACACGTGGTGGAACATACGGTGTTTATGCAGGATGGCGCTCCACCCCATATTGCTAGACGCGTGAAACATCTCTCGCGCGCGTCGTTCGGTGATGATCGTGTGCTCAGCCGCCACTTTCGTCATGCTTGGCCTCCCAGGTCCCCAGACCTCAGTCCGTGCGATTATTGGCTTTGGGGTTACCTGAAGTCGCAAGTGTATCGTGATCGACCGACATCTCTAGGGATGCTGAAAGACAACATCCGACTCCAATGCCTCACCATAACTCCGGACATGCTTTACAGTGCTATTCACACCATTATTCCTCGACTACAGCTATTGTTGAGGAATGATGGTGGACATATTGAGCATTTCCTGTAAAGAACATCATCTTTGCTTTGTCTTACTTTGTTATGCTAATTATTACTGTTCTTATCAGATGAAGCGCCATCTGTCGGACTTTTTTTGAACTTTTGTATTTTTTTGGTTCTCATAAAACCCCATGTCATTCCAAGCATGTGTCAATTTGTACCTCTCTATCTACATTATTCCCTGATTTATTCAGTTTTCAAGTTTATACTGACTTTTTGATCACCCAGTACATCGTATACGCGTGTGTATACAGGATAATTCAGTAATGATGTCTCAAACTTTCGGGGATGATGAAATAGCCAAATGTATCAGTTTCAGGAAGGGATCCTGGTATGGAAACGACCGAGTCGAGGGTTATAAGCGAATATTGTTCCGATAAATCCTGTACTGCAAGCTCTTTGCTCTCCATATTTTAGGAGGAGGTAGTGTGCACTGATATAAGAAAAAGTTATCTAGGGATTATGGGCATCTAAGAGCATACCTTAGAGGCTATGAGCAGCTGTTGAGTACATGTGTTTCACAGAAAGAGCGATGAAAGAATATTCATAACTCTTAAAGAACGCATTTAATACCTCGTACTTATTGGACATTTTGTCCTTGTTTTGGTGCATATTACTTTCATCAAAATATAGAGTGCAAAGAGGTTGCAGTAGAAGAGGGTACTGTCACAGGTATCGCTACGATTTTCGTTTATAGCTTCCGACACGGTCGTTCCCAAAGCAGAGTTCCTTATCACAAATTGATACATTTACTCTTCTCCATAAATGTCTAAGTTTAACAACATCACGAAATGAACCTGTATGTAATGTATGTATATAGAGTATATTATAAAGTGGTGATTCTTATTAACGTCTAAAAATCCCATGAGCGACATAGACGGCAGTAGACAAGTAATTTAATGCGAGATTTATGGGGCCTCAAAGTTCGGGAAATACCGCAAAAGTGGAAGACAAATGTCGAACATGTGACGTCGCCAGATGCCGTACCTCGCCACATGTGTAGCGGTTGGCCTGTTCATCCTACCCTCGCTGGTAGGGTGCAGTGTCACACATCGCTCCTTTAAAAAGCACTCCGTCTTCAGGCCACGAGTGGCCTACCGGGACCATCCGACCGCCGTGTCATCCTCAGTGGAGGGTGCGGATAGGAGGGGCGTGGGGTCAGCACACCGCTCTCCCGGTAGTTATGATGGTATTCTTGACCGAAGTCACTAGTATTCGGTCGAGTAGCTCCTCAATTGGCATCACAAGGCTGAGTGCACCCTCCTTTAGACTACTCTTTTTTCGAACACCTTTTGTAAATACGTTCTGTTGTGAATGTAGAAGTTAGTTATTCTCCTCTCTGTAATCAAGCGAAAACTCTTCTTACTTAGTGTTTCTTTTCTTTCTTTCTTTTCTTGTTTACGGGCTTCATTTATTAAAGAAAATGAAGCCATTTACTGATAGCTGCGCAATTAGAAAGCTTACACTCATTTATTTGTGACTCAGTACCCTAGGTTTTTGTTGTAGTGTACTTTGCAGTAAGCCAGTGGAGAACACAAGACCGGTAAATAATAAAATAAAACTTACCTCAATGTAAAAACGTAATTGTGTAACACAATGCAAAAAAATACTGCCTGACACACGGAAGACTCAAACCCTGAGCCCCAAATGATAAAGTAGCGCACGTAGATCTAGAGTGACACCAGCGTGAATAATTTAGATGGTTGGGGATGACCAGGTGTGACACACCCATAGGCTCAACCGCTGGACGTGCGCGGAGGTAGGTCGTCCGGTGACGTCACAGGTTCATCATTTGTCATCCACTTCTGGGGTATTTCCTGACATTTGCAGAGCCATGTGTCTTATATTAAATCATTCGTATCAGCGTCATCTACATCGCTTCGGTGGTTTTTAAATTATGATAAGAATTACGGGCCAGTGTGGTCGAGCGATTCTAGGCGCTTCAGTCTGGAACCGCGCGACCGCTACGGTCGCAGGTTCGAATCCTGCTTCGGGCATGGACCTGTGTGATGTCGTTAGGTTAGTTGGGTTTAAGTACTTCTAAGTTCTAGGGGACTTATGACCTCATATGTTAAGTCACATAGTGCTCAGAGCCATTGGAACCATTTGAATAAGAATCACGTTGTACAGATATACAGTGGTGCAAAGAAACCTAGAAGAACAATTTCATATGTGACACTTCTCGTCCAGCAAGTTGGGAAACTGCCTCAAACTGACTGACAGAAAGCGAAGGAGCGAAATTTTCAATATTCTTTCGATCTCTGAGGGCAGACTATTAGACGTAGAGAAAAATTAAATTGGAACTTCTTTTATAGGGAATTAAATGTAGTTTAATTTTGTTCTCCGATACTGTTTCACTGTTTTTGAGTTATTGAAGAATATAATAGTTCAAGAAGATTATAGTTATTGAAGAAAAACGTACAGAAGTTAGCGCACCTCAATCCACCACACATCCTCCACCCGTGAGGAATTTTAGTACGTTGTTCATGGTACTCCCTCCCACCAATGTACAAAAATATATAAAAATTATTATACGATCTTTTTTAGTCTACTGGCTGGACTTTCCAGTGAGACAAGATAAAAGTATTGAGGATCAGTGAAAATGATAACCTTAATGAAAGTAATATGAAAGCTGGGTACCAAGACGAAGGAAGGAATTTTCCTACAATGAAAAACAAGATAATGCAATGTGGCGAAGTAGGCTCACACGAAAACCATTAGCACAAACTAAGAGAACTCTCCTCATCAGAAGAAGTCTACTAGTAACACAAATAGGTCTTAATTTAAGTAACAGATTTCACAAGAGGTACGTAAGAATTTCACCACTACATAAAGTTAATTATAAGCTTTCGGATACCGAAAAAAGAGGGAATCCAAATGTTTCAGATGTTTTGTTAGAAAATGATGAAGAAAAATGACGTACATTGATTACGCAAGAAGAGAGAGGTTCTACAGAATCAGCGAGACAACGAATATTTACAAAACACTAACTAGAAGAAAGCTCGGGATAATGATTACAACGCATGTTAATAACTTCCATTGCCCTGGAGGGAACTGAAGACGACAGAAATTGAAAAATAAGAAAGAAGAAGATATAAGAATGTGGATAGATGTTGTATGTCGTACTCTGGCATAAAGGGACTGACGTGGGAGAGGAAATGATGGCTGCCAACATCAAACGAGGTAGATGATGGATAACAGATAACTCTGCCCACGTGAAATGACGTATTTCGTAGTGTTTCTTTCTTTTGTGGTGATGCATGTGCAGACAGTCTGCAAACACAGGAACTATCTGATTGAAATACCATAGGCTGTGCAGTTTGGGAATCACTGGCTCTATCGAGAGCGTTAAGAATGGTATTGACTGTAGCTCGTTTGTTGTCCGTACTCGTTTCTGAAGGTAAATGTATTTTCGTTAAATAAGTAGAAAGTAGAAATCTCCGAACAAAGTGCTTCGGTGATACGATACCAGAACAAAAAACTCGTTCACAGAATAAAAGCATAATATCTTTACTATTCGTTTACAAAAAGCTGATAAGATGAACGTTTAGCGATTATAGGAATTCTCACGTGCACATGCATTGTTGACCTAGACAATGCTCTATTTCAAACAGTTCTGGTCAATAAAGTTTCTGACTTTGCTTCCAGAAATGCAAATACCAGGCACACTTAAGAAAAGAAGAGTATGTTAGTGACATGTCTTAAACAATCGAAAACTGTTAGATATATCTGAAGCAAAGAAACCTCTCTTATCATCGCAGACTGAATATAGAGGAATTGATTTGGAACATCAAAATGTGTCAGAAAGAAACCTCTCCAATTCTATCTATGAAAACCTTGAGACGGTTGACAATAAGCTGTGAAAAAAATGTAACTGTAGAGGACTGCGTGAATCAGTCTGCAAATGGTGAAGACCGTGAAGGTGAGCAGTGGCTTCGTGAAGTTTAGAAAAAGAAAGAATGAAATACTTAACTTAAAGACCTAGCTAATGATTAAAACACAGATGTGGTTCCTTCCAGTGGGCAATAGAGGATCTTTACTTTCATGATAACGGAGCCTTGTGATGAATCACAATATGATGCCTTAAGATTTACTTTCAATTTTACGATAGCGTACAGAATACGATATGGAACATTTTTTGCAAGCGATGCCGTTTTCCTTACGGTTTAAAGGTGTGTGATATTACACCAATATTTTCTCACAGTCGATAATGTTTTGAAACGGTCAGTACATATTTTTGTCTCTCTCCCTCATCTTCGCCGTGGCACGGTAACTATGCCAATAAGAAACAGCGCCATAACTCCTCGACGCTTCGGGCTATGTTTGACAAGTTATACCAAGAAAGTGCCTGCAAGTACTGGCAGATATAACTGAAATGACGTATCAGTGAAACCTTACCAACTCTACTAATTTATGAAAACGATGAAAGCTCGAAAGAGGTCATAAAATCTAAATTCTATCGGGACTATAAAACAATTTAATTTATTACGGAGGTAAATTTTGGAAGAAGTCTATGTGTTCGTAAAAGACATTACATTGAATTTGGTGAAACTCTATAAAGGAATCATAAACGTTATAACGGCATGAGCCATTTGCCTCCTTTCTTTATCTTCATAACATATTTGGCCACTTCTTTTTAGATGTTTGCGAGAGATGTTTGATTTTTTTGCATATTGATGTATAGTTTTAGTTTGTCACTACATCTATATGTTCATTCATGCGTCTTAGCTATAAATTCATCACTTCGAGTGTACTCTGAATTTGTAATTCTGTATGAATGTCTTCATTTCTTTTCCTGTCGGTTTAATTGTATCTACCTACATGTTTCGTACATTTGACTTGACTAGTAACTCCTCCTTTCAGTACTTTCATCTTGAAATACAGTTCGTACTGCTCCAAAATAAAAACCCGGTAATGCGACTAACTTTTAAAATTCCGTTAGAGTTTTTGTGTACTTTTCTTCAGCTGAAATAATCAAAAGCATCCAACTCATTCATTCTTTCCTTGTTTGCACCATGAGTGATGCTGTCGCCTAAATAGCTGACTCCTTAACCCGCACTGTGTTATCTATTTCGATACTGGAAATAGCGAATGAAAACTGACCGAGTTCCATAAATTCGTGATTTACTCGTTCTTCTGCCGCTTTGCATATGGTAGTTATTGTTTTGACTGTGTTATGTTTTCTGAAGTGCAAACTTTGAATAACTCTAAATAAGTGACAGGAAGTCTCGATGATTGCTCGTACTTCTCATAGCTTGTTTCTGTTTGCTTATCGAATATCTTTTCGTTGCCAGATAAGGCTATAGGCGTTAGGAAATTACATTTACGACATCTGTCTGTCAGCTGTGTCAAAATAAATATGAACTCACTTCTTCATCTACCACTCCAACGGCCATGCTAGGAGGCTGATAATATTATTTCTGGGATCAGAAAACGAAAATCTGATTTTAGATGCCTAGTAGTATACAAAATGGTTAACATTATTAGTACTCGCAACAACACAATACAGAGCAGACTCGGAAGAATTACCACCAACACTGACAAATACAGCCAGTCTGGCATCTACCAACTTACTTGCAACTGCTGTCAATCTGTATATGTGGGCCAAACATGCAGGACCTTCAGAACCAGATATAATGAACACCTCAGAGCACTGAAAAGCAATAGCACACACTTAACATTAGCAGACCACCTGGTAGCACACAACCACCACCCAACATTGAACCTGACCTTCACATCCTAAAAACTAGCAGCAGCCTATACCAAAAATTAACTGTAGAAGAAAACTACCACATCCAAAAATCAATAGCCCAAGGAAAGAAAGTACTCAATGAATACACATCACTGTGCAACAAAACTCTCTTCAGCGCAATAGAAGAACTATACAAGTAAAACACACACACACACACACACACACACACACACACAAATCCTCTCTCTTTTTTCTTTCTTTCTCTCTCTCTCAACACACACACTCTCTCTCTGCCCCAGTACTCATCACACACACGCAAACCCACATAAACCACACACCACTAACACCAAATATAATTCAAACTCGCGCGCCTCACCCAGCAGAACACGCTACGAAAGAAATGAACGCCACACAGCCACAACAACACGTAATGGCAGCGAAAACTCCGCCTATGTTTTGAGTAATCGAATAACTGCATTGCCACGCGAACACAGGCAAAGAAGTAAGCCTATTTACCTCACCAACAAAGCGGGAAAACGTACCACAACTTCAAAACTGTAAGTTACAGAAAGAAAACGTCATACAGTCTTATTTCCGTTCGTAAATACATAACAAATAGAAAATAAATTACGTTTTGCTGTTTGCAGATGACATGTTGTATATTGTGTAGCATAACAGCTACCAAAACAAGAGGACAATAACATAATGTAAGGTATGTTACTTTTCGCCAATTAAGTTATAAATGCAACTTTTACAAAATGTTGTAAACGACGCAAATGTTAATATGTTCACAAAAAATTTACAGTTAAAAATAAAAATGGAACCCACTGATGATAGCACAAAAGTGCTGAAACATGTATGGGTGAAACAAAAGAAAAAAGGTGTCTTGCATAAGGCGGAACTTCTCATCCCATAAGCTTCTGCTCTCTGATTAATCCGTAACCTCGAAAGTAGAGTAGACAGTTTTTCATTCACGATACGTTTTCAAAGCTCGTGTACTGAAATTCTGCAGTTCGTATGTAAATTAGCGCCCAAATTAAAATTTTCATGAACTCACCACATGGTGAATTCATGAAAATATCAGGTATATTATGCCTTATCCGAGGAAAGTAAAAACGATGTCATCATCAGAGTGAAGACTCTGGCTAGTTGCTGTGATGATCTCAGCGAGGTCAACAGTCAGAGACCGATGACTCACGGAGTGACTAAGGAGTTTACCCCGGTCACCTGTGAGGCCTTTGTCAACCACATTGATCGTCTTGTTCTTCAGGTGACTCAGGAGGTATACAACACATACCTGGATTCTGTAGTACAGCAATATGTAGTCATATAGACTGTACTAATTCTTTGGTCCCTAAATTATGATCTTATCAGTTTTTTTTTTTTCTAGAATGTGTTACCTTAGCAGTAGAACTAATTCCTGTCAGCTGAATGAGACAACGGTAGTTTTCTGGTCATTTTATTTCCTCTATTGTGTTATAACATTTTGACGCTGTTAAAGCATTACGGCATTAACATTAATTTCAATAAATGTTTTCGTATCAATACGCTTCACACAGTCTAATATACTTACCTATAAATGCTGCTTCGAGAAACATCCTTCAGAGTTTTCAATGAAGGACTACAACGTGTCTGTGACATTTTTCTTTCGTTTGTTATGCTCCAAATCAGTTCATTTGGACTTAGCTTTCATCGGTAGTGAGTTAATTATGGAGAGAAAAAAATTCTTTTAAAAAACTTGTTCACCATGAATGCATGCATAGATTCCTTAACAGTTTCTAGCAGCCCATTCAATGTACCTTATTCAATGGGAGCCAAAGGGAATGTTTTACTTTCGTGCACTGTGAAGTGGGATGTTGCCATGTACAACACTGCAACTTTCCAGAAGAATTGTAATTAGCTGTTTTTATTACCACCACTTACTTTTTTCATCTCTCTTCTTAACATTGGTTCGACCACGCTCCTCCGTTTCCCTCTCTCTCTCTCTGTCTCTCTCCCTCGTTCGTTTTCTCTATTTATTTCTCTTATACACAACGATCTCTACCCTCGCGTCCATCGCTGCTATGGTCGACGACCTAAATCTATTAAGGAGTGATGAAAAGTAATGACTCCAAATGTTTCGTTCTTTTCTCGATATCGGTTGAGGTATTACATGTAACGCATACTGCTGGGTGGACTTTCGACTTTGCTGACGCAAGTTGAAATTCTTTTCCGCTAGAGGGCTCCGAACTGCAGCGTTCAACGCAGTGGTGCGTAGCTTAACTACGTAGGTGCGTGAGGAACAGCAAGCTGTAATCGAGTTTCTCACTGCCGAAGAGTTTGTCCACACATAAAGTACCCTCCACTTCCGCATTACAGTAGTACACCACATCTGCAACAAACCGACGCCTGGGATTCACTGTAATGCCACTGTCACTGACCAACCTGCATAAAGTTGGGAGTTGGCCAGATCCGATTTTAATCTGTTTCCAATACTTAAAGAACAACACTATGACAGTGATGAAGAGTTTACACATAAAAAATCTGGATGCACTACTTTTCAGCACGCTCTCGTACATCACAATAGCTAATAACTTTATTTACTATAGCAGTCACAACTACTGAAAGTTTAAATTTCATACTAGATCTAAGACATTTAAAATTTCAAATACATAGCATGTATTTCTAATAGATGTAAAGTACAGAAAGGAAGCTTAGCTGAGTGCCTTATGGTACTGTTATTGCCAATATACACAAATAAAGTAATTTGCAGTATTAATCCCATTAGCTTCGTGTAACAGGATAGTGGCACTTTGGTGTCTCCATACTTGTAAGCGCTTAAGAATATTTTGCACGTTTTGAGGTCTGCGTTTGCATCACTTGTGGCGATTTCTTTAGAGGTGTCTGCAATTCACTTGCTTAACGAAAAATGTAGTATATATATACACATCACTTCATAATATAAATAGTTACGCTTTACAACCAAGGCTGTACATTCCGCCTGAGGGAGGGCAAATCGTTCCCTGACTCAAAGATCCTTGGCGATGTGTCATCACTAAAGACACTTCAGACAAGCAATGCTATTCGAATACATAAGCCACTGTGAAGTTCCCTCATTTATTTTACTGCACTTTCCACAGATATCATGCGCAGCAAGTTGCCATTCAACGGACGAGTGGAGACACCTTAATATCTTTACATTAACTATTCGTTTAAATTCTTCATTTTCTAGCGGATACATTGGGTTCATAAAAATAGTGGATTATATTCACGATAAATAGGCAGTAAATTAAATTAATTAACTGTAAACGTATTTAACACGTAATTCACAAAGTCAAAGTAATAAGTTCTAATTATCAGAACTGATTTTAGTTTTTCTTTTAATAGTACTCGTTTATTTTCTTATTTCGCTTCCACCGCCAAACCAGACAACTTCCATCTTAAAAGAAAATCAGGAGCAGTTTCATGTAGTCATTCGTAGCAGTCCATGAGGTCATACTACGACAGTGCGTAATAATAATAATAATTATTATAATTATAATAACAACCTGAAATGCAAAGGAAACAGGTAGGTGGAAAGAGCGTGAGGAGAGAAGAAGCGTTAAACATTCTGGGTTACAAATCATTGGATACTGTAGTTTGTCATGTACATAAAATCACTGGCATCGTAGTTGATGATGTGGATTAACTGCCAATCGGTAGTGATACGAGTGAAATGAAATAACTGTTTTAAAGCTACAGTACTTAATTTCATCCATAAAACTGTGCCTGCTGGATTAATTCGTGTTATATGATTTAGAAAATTATAGGCATAATGTTTTCAAAAGGAACATTTTCATTGTTTTCCGAGGAAGGCCATCGACAGATCACATGGGCCCTGTGGAAAACAACTCTGATCGTTGTGTTTTAAAATCGATGTACGATCGACGACCATAGGTGTTTATAATCGTCGGAGCCACTGCAGTATTGTCCTGGGAAAGGAGCGATTAGCGGAAGAAGCGAGGGTAATTACCAGAGTGGGCTTTCATGGAAATGTCAGACAGTAGAAGCTGGGCGCTCTAAATGAGTATTATCTCTCACACTTCCGCAGAAGTTGCGAGTTACGTGACCGTTGCGCTGTATCTGCTCGGCTGCGAAACATTTTTCATCACGTTCCGTGTCTGTGTTGGCAGAAACGACAAGCCACAAACTTCCCCGTCTCTCAAAATAACCGCTTGTGGAATGAAACTTACACACCACTGCCACATACAAAGGACTTACTCGACAAGAATCTTTTTTTATTCTTTTTCAGCCATCCCTCAATTACTAGTAATACTGTATTAATGATTTTGAAGTTCTGACTCTGTGTAGCTGAATAATTTCTGTAAATCAGCTCAAATGTTCCCGGCCGGCATTTCTGCCATTCTCGGTATTTATTTTCTGGGAGTTACCGTATGCTCTATGGCATGTTTCTAATTTTACTGAACGATATTAATTCTGATATAAAGTATAAGATTTGCTTAGAAAAAATTATGTAACTTTAGAACAGAAAGTCTACAGAAACATTCTCACCCAATTACTTTCACAAATATTCTAATTACTATACCAGTCACAAAAGAGGAACAATTAGGTTGTTGTTTGACTGTGATAAGAAAATTGTAAGTCTAAGTATTTGGAAGAAGATCGGAATAACTTACTAATTAGTTTCAAAGGAAATAGATACTCTGACAAAGAGGTAACTGGAGCTCTGCATCCTAAAATATCTGGAACTACTGACGAAAAAAGAATCCGTTATAAAGCTGTCGCACAAGTGCATGACGAATCATCACATGGATTGTTATTCGCTAATATCTAAAATCTGTGATCTATTTAACGTAATGTTCCGGGACTACATTAGCAAATTATCAGGTTCTTAAAATTAATATTCCTTTAGCAACATTCAATATGTTTGCTGTTCGCTTATTCAGTTTGACTGTGACTAATGGAACACAAATTTTAAGAACTTGATAATGGGCTAACATAGACATGAAACGTGTTATTTTGAATAGGTCACACATTTTTGAGAACTGCTTCATAATAATCTCCTACTGAAAAAATAATCAGCTAAAGGGAAAGTCTTCATCACATTTATAAAAACGATTTGAGATCGCTAAGCAGACACGGTAATTACAGTATTTCAGTCGACAATAAAGGAACATCAGTGTCTGAATAGTGCAAAGGATCTACGCCTAACCCTTGCCAGGGTAGGAGTTTACAAACTACCGTGTCTGGTGTACATGGGACCCACTGAAGGAAGCACCAACATCCGTCATGAAGAACACAAGAGGAATGGTCGTCTGGGCGTGTTGGATAAATCGGCGGTAGCAAATCACGTACTGGGCCAAGGAAACCACCAAATTCCAATCTTCGATGCTGAAGTTCTACAAAGATCAGTCATTACTAATCTAGAATGCATACAGGTGTCACAAAATGAAAAGGTTGACAGGAAAGGAAGAGGCACTAATATTAGACAATTTATGGGGCTTTGAGCTAAATGGAACACACAGCGCCAAACCTGACCGAATAAAACACGCCGAAGTGACCCTGCTACCTTCGACAGCGATCGTGTGTCATTACTCGATTGATCGTAGTTACCAATAAACATTTAGGCAATCAAACAAATGAGCTAACTACATCTTTGTAGCCTCTGAGGATGTCTCGTGGAGTATGTGACAATTTTATTTTTGAGTCCTCACTCTTCTGACTGGTGTCATGCGATCCGCCATGCATTCCTCTACTGTGCCAACCTCTCCATCTCACAGTATCATTCACAACCTACATCTTCAATTATTAGTGGGATATATTCCAATCTCTGTCTTCCTCTACAGTTTTTACTCACTACAGCACCGTCTACTACCATCGAAAGTTATTCACTAATGCCTTAAAAGATGTCTTACCAATCTGTCCCTTCTTCTTCTCGCCGGCCGGGGTGGCTGAGCGGTTCTAGGCGCTACAGTCTGGAACCGCGCGACCGCTACGGTCGCAGGTTCGAATCCTGCCTCGGGAGTGATTGTGTGTGATGTCCTTAGGTTAGTTAGGTTTAAGTAGTTCTAAGTTCTAGGGGACTGATGACCTCAGAAGTTAAGTTCCATAGTGCTCAGAGCCATTTGAACCATCTTCTTCTTCTCAGTGCTTACCATATACACCTTTCCTCGCCGATCCTAAGGACAACGCCTTGAAATCTTACTTTATCAGTCTAATTTTCGACATTCTACTGTAGCATCATATCTGAAATGCTTCAATTGCCGTCTGTTCCATTTATCCCCAGTACATTTGTCGCTACCAAACCTGGATTCTCAGCAAGATTTTCCACAGATGAAGCCCCATGTTTGATACTAGAAGACTTCTCTTGCCAGGAATGCCCTTTTTTGACAGAGTTAATCTGCTTCCTATGTCCTCCTATCTCCGTCCATCATGGGTTATTTTGCTGTCTATGTAGCAGAATTCTTTAACTTCATATACATCGTTATCACCAAACCTGATGTTACATTTCTCGCGCTTATTATTTCTGCTGCTTCTCATTACGTTCCTCGACTTACTCTCAATCCGTATTCTGTGCTCATAAGACTGTTCTTTCGATTAAGGAGATCCTGTAATTCTTCTTCACTTTTAGTCAGGATATCAATGTCAATACAAAGATACGTTATGCTTAGAAACATGATGTGAGATACACCAACTGTAGTGTACCAAAATGACTTTTAATGGTTTTTCCGAGTTGGCGAACTTGGAAACTCGTATTATTATTAATCGATGGAGATAGGCAGCAAGTTCAGATATTCGACTGGTAATGGCAGCTGTAGCAATCTGCGTTACCTATACTTTCCTGAGCCACTAGTTTTTCCATTCAAACTATTCTTGTAGAACGTCCCGCTTTAATTCCGAGCCACATTATATTTCCATTTGGGAAAATTGAAATCTCAGTTTAAACCTGCACCTTTACGCTTCAAAAATTGGTTCAAGTGGCTCTGAGCACTATGGGACTTAACTTCTGAGGTCATCAGTCCCCTAGAACTTAGAAGTACTTAAACCTAACTAACCTAAGGACATCACACACATCCGTGCCCTTGGCAGGATTCGAACCTGCGACCGTAGCGGTCGCGCGATTCCAGACTGTAGCGCCTAGAACCGTTTGGCCATCCCGGCCGGCCTTTACACTTCCATCTGTTCTTAGATTTCTCGTTATGATGTCGAATTTCCTTATTCCACTACACCAGCTGCTGTCTAACTTTCTTGCGCAAGAATCAATACTGACATTGTGGACCTCGGATCGCCTATATACCGCACATAAATTGATATAGCTCCCGGTGGACTAGCTACAGTAAGGATGCGCTAAGTTTGCAGCCGGACCCGAAGTACTGATAGTTAAATTTGGGCACTATTTGGAACACTTCGTGTCAAATATTCCCTGTTTCAGGTTGCTGTCGCCCTCAACAACTTCGAAGTTCTGAAACTGTATTTGCCTGGTGAAGTGTGGTGTGATATCTGTTTGAGTGTGCACGGAGATGAAAACATCATGAGATAGCGACATGCACATATACACATCGCATAATATCGCGTACACAATGTAGAAACTGGCGGCGTATTGGTGGCACTGTCATTTGTGGAATTGTGTCAGACGTTATTACGGTCACAGGACGGGGATCTACAGATGCGGGATGGTAGTTGGAGCTGGGCGCATGGGACATTCTATTTCGTAAATCGTTAGGGCGTTCAATATTCCGTGATTTACAATGCCAGGAGTGTGCCGAGAATACCGAATTTCAGTCATTACCTCTCTCCACCGAAAACGCAGTGGCCGATGGCCCTTACTTAACGACCGAGACCAGGAGCTTCTTTGTAGAGCTGTCAGTGCTAACAGACAAGCAACATCGCAGGAATCAATGTGTGACGTACGTTGAAAGTATCTGTTAGGACAGTGCGGCGAAATTTGGCGTTAATGGGCTATGGCAGCAGACGACCTACTCGAGCGCCTTTGTTAACATTACGACATCGTCTGCAGCGCCTCTCTTGGGCTCGTGACCATATCGATTTGACCTGAGACGACTGAAAACCCTTGGGCTGGTCAGATGAGTTACGAAATCAGCTGGTAAGAACTGATGGTAGGGTTAGAAGGTGGCACAGACCCCACAGAGCCATGGAACGAAGTTGTCAACAAGGCACTGTGCAAGCTGGTGGTGACTCCATAATGCTTAGTTAGTTGAGTTGGGGGAAGGGACCAAATAGCGAGGTCATCGGTCCCATCGGATAATGGAAGAATGGGGAAGGAAGTCGGCGGTCCTCTTTCAAAGGAACCATCCCGGAATTTGCTTGTAGCGATTTAGGGAAATCACGGAACACCTAAATCAGGATGGCCGGACGTCCTCCCGAATACGAGTCCAGTGTGCTGGGCCACTGCGACACCTCACTCGGTCTCCATAATGGTATGGTCTGTGTTTACGTGGAATGGGCTGGGGTCTTTGGTTCAACTGAAACAATCATTGCATGAAAATGGTTAGGTTCGGTTATTTGGCGCGTTTTGCATCCAGCAACGATTTTTTTTTAAGACAATCCGCCATGTCAAAGGGCCATAATTGTTCATGATTTGTTTGAAGAGCTTTTCGCACAATTCGAGTGACTGATTTGGCCACCCAGATCACGCGACATGAGTCTCATCGGACATTTATGGAACATAATCGAGAGGTCAGTTCGTGCACAGAATCCTGCGCTTTTGCAATTACAGACCGCTATAGAGTCAATATATCTCAGTAGGGGGCTCCCAACGACTTCTTGAGTCCATACCACGTCGAGCTGCTGTACTACGCCCAGCAAATGGAGAGCCGACGCGATATTAGCAGGTATCCTATGACTTTTGCAACCTCATAGTGTGATTAATTGATTAAGAACAGTAATTGTACTTTCATTCAAATGAATTATACAATGTGAGAGATGCTCACAAACAAACATTTACTAAATGTTTTGAATATTATTTTCCTTCAACCCATTACGTTTTGTTACTACAGCCTTAATTTAATTTCATATTCCTCGCTACAAATATTACGACATTGCCGCAATGGATACACCGGTTCCCGTGAGATCACCGAAGTTAAGCGCTGTTGGGCGTGGCCGGCAGTTGGATGGGTGACCATCCAGCCACCAAGCGCTGTTGCCATTTTTCGGGGTGCACTCAGCCTCGTGATGCCACTAGACTGAATAGTAGCGGCTTCGGTCAAGAATGCCATCGTAACGACTGGGAGTGTGGTATTCTGACGCAACGCCCCTCCCGTCCGTATCCTCCTCTGAGGATGACACGGCGGTCGGATGGTCCCAGTAGGTCGCTCGTGGCCTGAAGACGGGGTGCTATTTTTTTTTTTTTTTTTTTTTTTTTTTGCTACAAGTATTACGGAATTTCAAGATGACCGTCTCTAAAATGCACACTTACGAATCCATGTTACTTCCGTTTGAAATTCATACCATAGCCGGTGAGCGGTACGAGTCATGCAGTCCTATGAGTTATCAGCTCCGTAAGACAAACCAGGAAACACTCCCTCTGTCACGTCGTCCGTCCCTGAAACGACAAATCTCTCTACTTCTGCTCTCAGCTTCGCTCCTGGGGTGACCAACAAACGTTTTGCACATCTACTATAATTCCTCAGTTATATTATTCATTCGACGAAAGAGTTGCAAAAGGTAAGAAATTGTTCTTCACCAGTAAATTAAAATAAAAAAATTAATTAACGTGCCTTGTGATGTACCTTTCTGGCTTTCTCATCCACGTTTGCAGCTACTCATGGCATGTAATCCCCATAACTTTTTCTAAATGTGCTATTTTGATCTGTCTTATATGACAGTACTCTCATTATACTGCGATTAAAATCTGTTTGCACCAGACAGCCGACGAAAGCGGCGTGCTGCATTGCCACATTTCGCGCCGCACCGACTGTTACAACAGAGCACATGTCGGATAGACGGCAACAATGCAGAATTTGTACGCTGGACTCCAAGATATGTTTGGCCCAGTCAGATAGCAGGCAACACGTTCACGTAATTACTGAAAAGTAATTGTAATCGCACTATAGGCCAAATAAACATCTACAGCGCGTTGGATAACGCCTCAGTCTGTACTAAGCTGTTTATATAGCGTGAAGTTAATAAAAATAAATTTAGATAAAACCCTGACCTCACAGGCCTCTGTAATTTGGAGAGCTCTCGCAAATCCACCTTTATAATCATCGGTCATTTTTGTTATTGATAGTATTGTTCTATAGCAGACGCGCGAGAGGCTGGCCAGAAATCTCGAAGTGTCGATCGCTTCATGTCGGTACCAACTGCAACACATATTCAGAAATCTTGAACTTGTGACATTATAGTTGCTTGGTGAAATGTTATTGGTTTTGCTACATGTACCTACGACTTCGATAAATACTAGTATATTTCCTCACTATGTATGATAAATGATTTAAATGCCAGTTTCCTTCTAAGCACGCCCTTGTATTGCAACAGCCTTAGTTAATTTAATGTTCCTCACTAGAAATAATTACATTTGAAGAGGTAATGTGTATGCCCGAATCTATGTCACTTTCGTGTCGAGATTTATAGCATAGCAGCTGATCTTTACATGTCGCGAACGCCTGTGATTTGTCAATACTGCAAGACAGGCAGTAAACCATCCCTCCCACATCATTTATCCCCACAGTAACTTCTGAAGTAGGCGGCCAACTTTACTTAGTTTATGGCCAGATTCACCAACTTTAAATAAAATTAATTTTATATTAAAGTATTAATATTTTTTTGTTTGTTATGGAGCAGGAATACTACACTTTTAAGAAGTTCGTAACATTTCAATTCGGTTGGTAGCTGCTATAAACATACTATTAAAACATACAGCTAAGAAAAGCGGGTCTTAGGAATATTTGATTCTGGCCACGTGTGGCCGTTGGCACCAATGAAGAAAACTTATATATTCCTCTGAAAACTTTGATGCTAAACCTGCAGAAGCCATTTATGCCATGCATGTTTTAGCAGGCCTTTTCGTACGTGTTTGCTTATTTATCCACCATGAAAATGGATTATTTTCTTGCCGACGGAGGAGCAACGCCTCTGAAGATGCCAGCGCAGTTCTGGACGAAACGTTATGAACAGAAGAGTTTCGTGGATCGCGACCTTATATCCCGACAGGTTTACCAGCGGCAATATCATCCTTCTACCATCAAGTCTCATTTGATCAGTTCCTGCCGAGTCGGCAAGAGTCAACAGAAGAGCAACGACTCTGAAGATGTCCAGCGCAGTTCGGACGAAACATTACTAACAGAAGAGTCTCTTGGACCATGTCCTTATATCCTGAAAGGCTTACCAGCAGCGAATGAACCTTGTTTCACACTGTTTCCAAATTCAGGCCGAGTTTACGAGTGGTGTACGTCGGTCCCAAGCCTACGATGCAGAATGCTTGCTGCTGAGACTGAAACATGGTGGTGATGATATTGGCAACCCTGCCGTAGTATTCCATGAGCCCCATGGTTACTGTGCAAGGTCGCTTTACAGCCAGGGATTACGTGACTCTTTTGGCAGATAATGTGGCCCCGTGGCACAACATTTTTTCCGAACGGTGATGCTGCGTTTTAAGACGACAGAGCTTCTGTTCAAACAGCTCGTGTCGCGCAGGACTGGTCTTGTGAATTCGCCAGGCGTCCGTAGTTAACCTGGTCTCAAGAGCCCTTCTGGTCTACTTCAGACAGAACGATGCGCCATCCTGTTCCACCTTCACTATCGTTACGTGAACTTGCCAGTATTTTTCAGGAAGAATGGTATAATTTTTCTTTAGAAGCGTATAGTACTTGTGCGTATCCTTGCTGAAACGACAGGGAGCTGTTTCGAATGCCAACGGTAATGATAATATGTTGCGTTTTGGGTGTTTTCGTATTTTTGTCCACTCCTTGTAGAAGACCTGTTGAAAGCATACGCCGCTCAGAATATGGCTTGAGGATAAAAAATACGCATATAGGAGAAGAAGAATATTGCCTCTCTTAATGTTGGAATTGCTATCGACAGAGTACCGCAAGACGTGAGAGAAATCGCCTGCCTAGAAAGGTAGATAACACAGAATGGCTGCAGCAAAGAAGAACTCAAAGGTACCCTGCACTAGCGAAGAAAACATTCATGAATAGAAGTCATTAACATAGGAATGAGAAGAAAAAAACTCTGCCGGAACGCAGTACTGTTAGGAAGTTAAATGGTGACCATCAGAAATATAGAGCAGAAGAAACTGGAAGCATATAAAATGTTGTGCTACTCGTGTCAAAGATTGTTAAAAGATAAACTGTCAGATAAAGTACGTGTAACGTCCAAAAAAGAAGCGAGGAAGTGAGTGCTGCGCGAAGAAGGGACGGCTGAATGGGACATCCGTTGCGGCATTGAGAATTACTTAATTTGGCGCTGAAAGGAGTAGTAGATTGGTAGAGAAGGCTAGTATACACAAAACGGATTACAAAATACAGGGTGACAGTTATTGAACTATATGAAAAAAACACAAATTAGTTACAAACTACGGAGTGCAAACACTTTATTCAACATGTAAACGTCACTGCAGATATTCGGATTTAGATTATGAAATGTTCGATATGCCTGCCATCATTGGGGATGATGTGGCGCAGACGAATAGCGAAATTGTGCACGCTTCGCTGAAGTGTCGGAACATCGATGCTGTCAATGTCGTCCTTAATGGCTGTTTTCAGCTCAGCAATGGTTTTGCTGTTATTGCTGTACACCTTGTATTTATTATAAAACCCCAAAAAGGAGTCGCATATATTCAGATCCGGAGAATATTTCGGATAATCTAGGCCCAGACCAGTAGCCTCTGGAACCCCAGAGCCAGAATGAGGCCCCCAAAGTGCTCCTCCACGACATCAAAGGCTCTCCTACTTAGATGGGGTCACTTTGAATGATGGGGATGAAATCATCTTCCAAAACTTTCACATGCCTTTCGCTAGTCACGGTGCCATCAAGGAAAATCGCACTGATTACTCCGTGACTGGACATTTTACGCCACATAGTCTCTCGCTGAGGCGAAGAGACTTCTCGATCGCGAAAGGCGGATTCTCAGTCCACCAAATGCCCCAATTTTGCTTGTTGACGAACCTATCCAGATGAAAGTGGGATTCGTGGCTAAACCAACACATTAATTAACATCGTGCCCCGCTTCCAACCGTGCAGTTTGAACGTCCTAACGCAAACCGTTCAGAAGTTATGACGATTTTATTTCATATAAATCAATAACTGTCACTATGTATATTGGGTATAGTAGTTACGAAGGGATTGTAGATTGAGACTTGCGACAAAGTATGTGTGGTGTGGGTGCAGCTTGTAGTTGTACTGTGTCACTTGGGTGCACAGGATTAATTCCAGTCTGAAGTTCTGCCCTTTGATCTGCATATCAGAGATAGAATAGCCACCTGCTGGATGAAGTAAAGTAGGCCAGGTAGTACAAATGAAATGTTAACGATTCGTGAATATAATCGCATATCCACCAAAGAGCGTATTCGGTTTTATGCCAAATTTTTGGCACCAGAGATGAAAATTTTCTGTTATTTCCCAGGCAGACATTACAGATAGTCCACGTTCTGTCATGTTTATGCTACCCTATCATCCTAGAAAGCTCGTAAAATCATCACGGAATCATCATGTGTTAACACACATTTACAGGCCCAGTGCCTATAGCTTTGATTCTCTGTAGTGTCGTTGAATGACGTTTCTGGATCTGGGTTCCTACTAAGAATATTATGTGTTCACTCCCCTAGTCATAATTAGGTAGTGTTGCGCAACGCAGCGCGAGATTAGCCGAGCGGACTAAGGCGCTGCAGTTATGGACTGTGCGGCTGATCAGGCGGAGGTTCGAGTCCTCCCTCGGGCATGGATGTGTGTGTTTGCCCTTAGGATAATTTAGGTTAAGTAGTGTGTAAGCTTAGGAACTGATGACCTTAGCAGTTAAGTCCCATAAGATTTCACACACATTTGAACATTTTGTTGTGCAACATACACTATCAAATGGTTCAAATGGCTCTGACCACAATAGGACTTAACATTTAAGGTCAGCAGTCCCCAAGAACTTAGAACTACTTAAACCTAACTAACCTCAGAACATCACGCAAATCCATGCCCGAGGTAGGATTCGAACCTGCGACCGTAGCGGTCGCGCGGTTCCAGACTGACACGCCTAGAACCAGTCGGCCACTCCGGCCGGCCATACACTACCCGTGTGTTTGCTCGTAGGCAGGAAACATGGTCACTAGCATATACTAGGTACAGCAAGAAAAAAATTAAGTGCATAATTTTTTTGGTAGAACACTCTTAAATAAATGGTCTATTTAGTTACCTAGATGATATATAAATAAATGTGGAAGTAACGCAGACATTAAAAGGTTAGCACGACTGGGAAAGATGGAAGACAGCATCGAGTGTGTCGAAAGACTGGTGCTTGGATATAAGGAAAATAAAAAGAAACTTATTCGGTGGCCTCAAGAGGCGTTAGTAGGACGTGAACGATAGCACAGGCGGAAACAGAAAGTCCACGTCTGTTTGCAGGAGGCTAGACTGACCCGCAACACAACAGCGGAGTTGCGTGAGGCTCTGCAGACGGTGAGTGGAGAACGACGGGCGGGGAAGGGTACAGGGTGGGAGAGGGGACTGGGGAGGGGGGAAGGAGGCCCTCCGCCTCTCGGCACCAGCAAACTCGTTGAAAGTGAGACGGATGGGTTTCCGAGCCGGCAGCACAAAGAGTGCTACGAGGCGCCACTGGGATCCGCCGCTGTTCCGACTGACTCTGCACGGAACTGCAATACCAGCCCCACACTAGCCACTATACGCTCTCCAAGGAGCAACGAGCACTCTCCAAGAACCTGCCGCATATCAGTTACCAGGAAAACTGACCATGGAACTAAGGAGGCCACTACACCTTTTCCCTGTGAACTTCCTACATTACTTTAATTTTAAGTTATTTTCCTTGCAGCTAAAGATATGACCTGACAGCTAAAACGTTGTGACAAACTGGTTCGTAACGAACTGGTCCACCCATAGAAAGCGCTATAGCAGCGATTCTGCATGCCATGGGTTCGACAAGTGCTTTGTAGGACACCAGAACACTAGACATCAGCTCACAGGTCACGCAATTCCCATATGTGTTTTGTGGGGTTAGAGTGTGATTCAGGCATTGCGACATGGATAGTTATCGTGCTGGAAGATGGCTGCGCCATCCTGTGATACTTAAAGCGTCAAAGTTGCAGGTAATCCACAACAGCACCTACGAATACTACCTCACACCCAGTGGAAGCACAGGTTGAGATCACCTATACCTTAATACTGCCCTCACCGTCCTGAGTGCGTTGCGTAGCGTAGGTTTTAAGCAAACGTTGTCCAGGATGACGTCATATCTGGACACGACAATTGACCAGGTTTTATAAGAGACGTGATTCATCTGACCAACCCTTACTTTTCTCTCGATCCACGATCCAGTGTCGATGATCCCCAATCCACTTCAAATGTAAATAACGATTCCACGCCGGAAATGCATATCCTCCTATTTCCATCTATTGTACTATAAATTTTTTCTTTATTTCGTTACCTGAAGATATGACATTTCTGTGTCTTTATATATTGTAATTGTTTTACTATATATATATATATATATATATATATATATATATATATGCATTTATGTCGATGTATAATTGGTTTGTTTTGCAAATACTGTTCTTATTTTTACGCTGGGTCTTGCCTAGCGAAAACTATGCTATCGGACGAGTACATCGATAGGTCGTGTGGAGAACCAAAGTGTTTAGGATCTTTGGTAGTGTTAACTCTGCCGTGTGGAGCGCGGGCAGAGCGGAGTCTGGCTGGAGTACGGCGGTGGAGCAGGTGTGCTGAGAGACGCTCCCGCGAGTTGCTGCGCTTTCGGGGTTTGGCAGCATGGAATTGCGCTTGACTTGCTATGATAGTTTCTGGAACGGTGTCGCGGACGGAAAACATTAGCTGGCACACATCAAGAGCCCGTTTCGCCTGGTGACCATGTCGAAAAGAGGGCGCGTCAACATCCAGCTTCTGCAACAGCTACGACCGACATAAGTGATTGTTGCCACCTCCTCGATCGTCGACTTCAAACCTTCAATCAACCAACAAGGAAGACTGAAAGCACGTAAAGTTTTAGAACTGTATGGCAGCCCTCAGCTTTTCAAACTATCCCGTTAGCATCACTAAAATACAGCAACTTAGCATGAAGCTTTGTTGCTCGTGGTCCCAATTGAATTACCAAGCAGGGTCCCTTCCTTTTCCGATATGAACTCGAGTGTCGTTCAAATTCAAACGCCAGAATTAAAGTAATATCATTCGATTTCACTGCTTTAATGGCCCAGATCAGTTAAGGTATTCATAGCTGGCTACAATATTTAGATTACAGAAGCACAAATTACGGGTGCGAGTTTTGTTACCATGTTTTAGCTTACCTGTGACTGCAGCTCAGCTTGGTACATACTAAATTTTGCTATTGTTAATTGTTCAGAATCATTTAATTCAAGTTCAAAGTTAAATCTCGTATTTCAAAATTGCGTAGATTAAGTAGCTTTTGAAATGATTGTTGAGGTAGCCCAAGACTAACCTTATTTTCTTGAATTTCGTAGTGCTTCAGAAACAAAGTTCACTATTAATTTCAGTCACTAAAATAACTTTCTATTTTCTGGTTTTATTAATTCTTTTGCTAAATTAAGTCAGAGTGTAGCGAAATTTAATACTCCTAACAAACATTCAGTTTTCACACAGCACGTGTCAACCTTCAGTTGCCAAGGTTTTAGTGATAATTATATGTGCAATAACCTTTCTTTTTCAGTTATTATGGTAGTTGTCCATAGGACTGGCGACCGTAATTTTCCCCAAATCTCAAATATCCTATTAACGCCAGTTAATTGTTAACGTAACGACCGCACATTTACTTTCTTTAATAACTTTACCCTTTTTCAAAATTAATTTCCACCAGTTTCATTTGCATTTTTCCTTTCATTTAGATGTAACCCTTTCCTCCCTCTTTACCGACAGATTAACTTCGGTGACGATTGCTTTTCCCAAATTTCCATTAGGTACACGCGGTTTAATTTTTACTGTCATTAAGATCGATAAGTATGGGGGGGGGGGTAGGTTACACGTTGTGTTCCGCAACACCTGCGCCTCCACCAGCACTGTGCTCTGGCTTCACATCCAACACACAACAGCACCTGTGTTGATTCATAGAGCGAGCAAACCTCCACGTTCCGCGACGAGGCGTAGACGTCCACACATTGTGGTCTAATCGTGGTTGTACCGTCCTTCAAGCACTTTCTATACAGACCGACGACAGTACCACATCAGTAGTCGATCCGTTTGGCCATTTCCGTAATTCTCGTTCCCACATCTGGGCCATTACAACCTATTCTCTTGTCTATTGTCTCTTATGAGAATAGATTTTCCCATTTGTGACCCAAGCTGTCGCTAGTCTGATTCCTCATCCGTCTCTGCTCAATTTACTCAATTTCCTTAAGACCCGACGTGCTCGCAACACGTCCAGTGTCGTAGTGGGCTGTGGCCATAATGATTTACTTAACCAGTGTAAGCACTGTGGGCTAGTATATTTGCAAAACGTGGAAGGGGACCAAGGAATAAAAAACTGTAATTTACACCTACTGCAACGCCTAAGCTCGAAATCTGGTTCAAAAGCCCGTACAGCGTTTCCGCCTAATGGTGCGAAAGCATAGCGCCCTGCGGCTTCGCCCTCCGGCTCGACGATCCTTCAAACGGCAAGATGTCGACATATGCGAGAAAAGGTCCACAATTGAGAAATTCATATGACGTTTATGGTGGGTTAACGATGGAACATTGGCACAAAACTTCACCACAATCCTGCCCAACGGCATCGTGGACGTTTTACACGATGGGAAGGTTGTCTCAGCCCGTCTTACGCATGGCCCACCCTTTATTTTGACGCCTCCGCGGTGGAAGTTAAAACGACGACCCTCATAGTTCAAGACACGCAGTTTTCCTGTGAGTGTCCGAGGAAAAATTCCAGACGCACCACTCCTCAGAACTACAGGCAAAGGCCAAGGGCGAGGGAGTGAGTGGCAGAACGAACATCAATGGAACCAACCTTTTGACACATTTCAACAGTGCGCTGACCAACAGGAAGATGCTATTGACTACCTTTGACACTGCGGGCACCCTCGGATGTTTCCATCCATCTCTCAGGATATTGAGGGACTGCGTCCCCATTAAAAGTGATCTGACCCCACGGAACGCCGTTTTTGCTCTTGTGTACCGGTTGGAACATTTATAGACGGTTCAAAACCATTCTACGAAATCTGAACTTCATCCGTGGCAGGAAAGATTATGTATGCTTTTTCATCCCTTCTAGCGTGATCACGTGGGGTGAGACATTGACACATGCGTAAATAACACATGAAAGGGACCATCTAAGACCCTCGAGTAGGGTTTTGGAACATATACTGTATTCCAACATTATGAAGTACCTCAAAGAAAACGATTTACTGACGCATAGCACGGATTCATAAAATATCGTTCTTGTGCTACACAACTAGCTCTTTATACTCGGGAAGTAATGAGTGACAGGGGATGTGAAACTGACTACATATTTTTAGATTTTCCGATGGCTTTCGACGCCGTTCCTCATAAGCGTCTTCTAACTAAACTGTGTGCTTATGGAATATCGCCTCAGTTGTGAGACAGGATTTGTGATTTCCTGTCAGAAAGGCCACAGTTCGTAGTACTAGACGGAAAGTCATCGAGTAACACAGAAGTAATATCAGGCGTTCCCCAGGGAAGTGTTAAAGACCCGGTATTGTTCCTGATCTATATTAACGACATAGTAGACAATCTAAGTAGCCCTCTTAGATTATTTGCAGATGCTGCTGTCATTTACCGTCTTGTAAAGTCACCAGATGACCA
Organism: Schistocerca americana; assembly: GCF_021461395.2. Lineage (NCBI taxonomy): Eukaryota > Metazoa > Arthropoda > Insecta > Orthoptera > Acrididae > Schistocerca > Schistocerca americana. The sequence goes on along the minus strand of NC_060124.1, from coordinate 245,272,905 downwards.
AAATAACTCGCAAAATGATTTAGATAAGATATCTGTGTGGTACGAAAAGTGGAAATTGACCCTGAGTAAAGAAAAGTGTGAAGTTATTCACATGAGTACTAAGAGAAATCCGCTAAAATTCGATTATGCGATAAGTCACGAAAATCTGAAGGCTTTAAATCCAACTAAATACTTAGGGATTACAATTACAAATAACCTAAATTTGAATGATCACATAGATAATGTTGTGCGTAGAGCAAACCAATGATTGCGATTCACTGGCAGAACGCTTAGAAGGTGCAACAGATCTACTAAAGGGACTGCTTACAATACACTTGTCCGCCCTATTATGGAGTATTGCTGAGCGGTGTCGGATCCGTATCAGGTGGGACTGACGGATGATACTGAAAAAATTCAGAGAAGGGCCGCTCGTTTTGTATTATCGGCAAATAGGGGAAATATTACTACAGACATGATACATGAATTGGAGTGGCAATCATTAAAACAAAGGTGTTTTTCGTTGCGACGGGATCTTCTCATGAAATTTCAATCACCAGTTTTGTCCTTCGATTGCGAAAATATTCTGTTGGCACCCAACTACATAGGGAGAAATGATCACCACGACAAAATAAGAGAAATCAGGGCTCGCACAGAAAAATTTATGTGCTCGGTTTTCCCGCTCGTCGTTCGAGAGTGGAATGGTAGAGAGACAGCTTGAACGTGGTTCATTGAACCCTCTGCCAGGCGCTTAACTGTGAATAGCAGAGTAAACACGTAAATGTAGATGTAGATGAGTTCGGTAAAACCCCCGATCGAACCTGCCCGAATTTTTATAACGATCTCGTACAGAAACGACCAGTAAAGTAGTCCGAAGTGTTCGCAGGAAGGCAGCTGGTTTGCAGGGCTGTCAGTGCAGTGCCTAGCTGTAGGTGATTCGGACTACTCTACACTGAAAGTCTCAACAGAGATGCGCGGGTGATACTAAGAGTTTTGATGAAATGTGGGTCTTGATAGAGCCTTTTCCGTTTTGTTCATGCATGTGTCAATGTCGCTTCCGCGTGATCATCCTAAAGAAGGACGCCAAATTGGAGTGAAAAAACGTAAGAAACCTTAACTGCTTTGAATCAAGTTCAATTTTAGTCGAATGATTTGAACGATGAAAGACGTGCACTTCATTCACCATTCAGTGCTCACATTTCATATTTCTAATCCACCGCTTTTGGTATTCAGTAACATAATAATTAAGGTAATATTAATAATTTCTATGGGTTGCCTGATTTATTTGACGATTTTTACAGCTTGTCTCACACTGATCTGTGAGAGGAGCTCGGCGCCAGGAATTTTCTTTATTCATGGGCGAGGGCAGCAGTCTTCCTAGCAGCCATGATGGCTCCCCGTTTCCTATCCTTTTTCCGATCACCAGGTAGCACGTTGTGGCGTTTGGAAGTTCAGTAGTGGCCAAAGTTTTTCCTGTTCTCAGTTCCTCAACCTGCCTTACCTACCTTGTAACTGATATTTCTTCTCAATTTCAACGTCGCAAGGTCGCCTCCCTGTTAAATTCCGGCCCTATGATTGGCCAGTTCAGGTGCACGCCCGTTTTTCGCGGGCGGACGCCAATCGCCTCCGCGGATGGATGGTGGACAAAGGGGCAGTAGCGCAGTTCTAGTGTGACCTTGCCGGAGGCCGGAGGTGCCGCTTCCAGGAGATGAATTCGGTCAGCATGAGCGCCGACGTGCATTGTAGATTCGCGCCCTGCGGCCCAGAGGGAACCTTATAGGTCTCTGTGAATAGTTTCGTGTCCTGCGGGTTTTACTCCTTCATTACGGGAGGCTACCTAGCGATTCACGCACAGTACCACCTGTCTTGGTCTTTGGCTGTTTCATGGTGGTGGTCGTTGCACGCCTGCAACCCCTTCCTTTACTAAATGGGATTCTATTTGATAATACGGCGATCGTTACTAAAATTCCTTTCCTCCTGATATCATGGCGTGTTATGAACGTACGTTAGGGCAGGCTGCTGAACTCGAATCTTTCTTCCCCCCACCCCCATTTGGTTGTATTATTGTTCGATTCTCAACTGTTTAATAAATGAGTCCGTAAATCTTACATTCTCTCTCTTTCCTTACGTGAACTCACCCCTAGTGTAACAGAATAATGCGGAACTATAACGGTTGCTATAAAGTCGTGCAGGTCCCGCTCCACTAACGATAGTATAAGGATTCCACATCGTGCGCCTGGCACGACCATTGCACGCATGACACCGATAACAGTAGTAATCATGAAACTTCCTGGCAGATTAAAACTGTGTGCCGGACCGAGACTCGAACTCGGGACCTTTGCCTTTCGCGGGCAAGAGCTCTACCAACTGAGCTACCCAAGCACGACTCACGCCCCGTCCTCATATCAGCGCACACTCCGCTGCAGAGTGAAAATCTCATTCTGGAAACATCCCCTAGGCTGTGGCTAAGCCATGTCTCCGCAATATCCTTTCTTTCAGGAGTGCTAGTTCTGCAAGGTTCGCAGGAGAGCTTCTGTAAAGTTTGGATGGTAGGAGGCGAGGTACTGGCAGAAGTAAAGCTGTGAGGACGGGGGGTGAGTCGTGCTTGGGTGGCTCAGTTGGTAGAGCTCTTGCCGGCGAAAGGCAAAGGTCCCGAGTCCGAGTCTCGGTCCGGCACACAGTTTTAATCTGCCAGGAAGTTTCATATCAGCGCACACTCCGCTGCAGAGTGAAAATCTCATTCTAGAGTAGTAATCATGTTCAACTATTCCCCATTGATAAACTGGGAAGTGTTCACGGCTCAGTGTGAGTACGTGTGCACTAAATCTACTTGATGTGGTGGAAGTAGTGGCCTCTGTTTCGCCTTGCTGGTTTAGACAAAAAATATCAAAAATCACAGCCGTTACAGCAAGAAATAATAACCTGTAAAAAAAACGAGCCACCGCTTTTAACGGTCTCTAGTGGTTCCAGCCTGTACACGAGAGCAAAAATTACGGTCACGCTGCCATCCAAAGAGGTCACATCACTTTTAATGTGAATGTAGCGAAAAATGTTGAAATGTGTGTGAGTTCCTGTGGGAACAAACTGCTGAGGTCATCGCTCCCTAGACTTACACACTACTTAAACTAACTTACGCTAAAGACAACACACACACTCATGCCCGAAGGAGGACTCGAACCTCCGCCGGTAGTTGCCGCCCGATTCGTGACATGGCGCCTCAAACCGTGCGGCCACTCCGCGCGCCCTGAATGTAGGCCGATAATGTTCTTAGATAGGCGTGTAAACTTCCCAGGGTGTCAGCAGTATCAAGATTAGTCAAGACGTGGTGTCGTTTTCCACCACGAAATGTGTCGGAATCAACGCCCCAGGGAAAGGGGCCGTTTCGTTGACGCTCTTATTGCCACCCCCTGAGGCCTTTCTGTGCCGATTCTGAGCGGCGATGTCTCTGAAATGTTTTCCTCTGCCACTCACAGTGAAACCCCGTGATTTCATCTCTGGGTGTAGCTGTTCTAACCTCCTTCACAAAGGAGTGAAAGAAAGGAGTGAAATGTGAAAATGAGGGTCTGTGACGACCTTCCCACCATGTGAAACATTCGCGGTGGCCTTGGGTAGAATTGTGGTGAAGTTTGATGGCAACGCGACATCATTAACTCACTTTACGCTTCACAGGAACTTATGATCTGTAGCCATTTTCTCCACATGTGTCGACACTTTACTGTGTGAAGCGTCGTCGAGTGCGAGGATGACGTCGCAGATCACCATATTTATGCACCTTAAGAGCGGTAGGTTGTACACACCTTTGAACTAAAATTCAAACTTACGCGTGGCAATGCGTAGTAATTACAGGGCTGTGGGAAAAGTGGCCATTTAATTCTGTTGCCCAGTGTTACATTGTAGGAAGCCTGCTTCACTGAAGTTTTAGGTGATTTACGAGTGTGCAGGGATAAAAAATGTTGTATACAGTGCTGTCAACACTGATAGCAACAGTTTGTTCGAACTAGCTGAGTTCGGAAGTTACACAAATCCATACAGATTGGTTCAATTTATAGAGTTTACAATCGATGCGACTGGCGAGTGATGCGGCGTTAGTGTCTCGTAAACTCGTCAGCAAGTCTCGAAAGGCTGTGATCCTGCCACTCTCGATATCCGACTCCTCCTCGTAAGCCTTTCTCCTCTTCGCAAAGAAGAATATTAAACAGAATGATAAACCTTCCATGAAATCTTGTCTGATACAGTGATCGTATATGGCAGACATTAAATCAGTCAACCTCGTTAGGTTGCACGAATGATTTTCTTATGCGTATCCAAGTATGTAGCACACTTTATGCCCTTCTGGCATTTGTTCTATGCCACATTCGTGTTGTTAAGATTTTAAGGGCCAACAGCGTACGGGTTGACTCAGGAGGAATGTCACACTACTTGTGGGGTGATTGTTGTTGTTGCTGTGGTCTTCAGTCCAGAGACTGGCTTCATGCAGCTCTCCATGCTACTCTATCCTGTGCAAGCTTCTTCATCTCACAGTACCTACTGCAACCTACATCTTCCTGAATCTGCTTAGTGTATTCATCTCTTGGTCTCCCTTTACGATTTTTACCCTCCCCGCTGCCCTCCAATACTAAACTGGTGATCCCTTGATGCCTCAGAACATGTCCTACCAACCGATCCATTCTTCTAGTCAAGTTGTGCCACAAACCCCTCTTCTCCCCAATTCTATTCAATACCTCCTCGTTAGTTATGTGATCTACCCATCTAATCTTCAGGATTCTTCTGTAGCACCACATTTCGAACGCTTCTATTCTCTTCTTTTCTAAACTATTTATCGTCCATGCTTCACTTCCATACTTAGCTACACCCCATGCAAATACTTTCAGAACCGACTTCCTGACACTTAAATCTATACTCGATGTTAATCAATTTCTCTTCTTCAGAAACGCTTTCCTTGCCATTGCAGGTCGACATTTTATATCCTCTCTACTTCGACGTGTAAAACAAACCGAAAATGTCCCATGAACATGGGAACGGTTCAACTCTACACACATCCATGAAAGAATTTAGAGACGAGTGAATATTACTTACCTAAATGCTATGCAGAATCTGTGGTGCACAGAATAAAGGTGGGACTGATGACTGTTCCATACCTCAAGAGGTGTGGTGGCTGCCCACTGCAGCACTATAACGTCGAAAGGAGGCAATAGCTGCAAATGTACGCAGTGTGTAGTTGTGTGTTGGATCAGTGAGCAGTCGGGAGAGCGCTTTTGTGTCGTACTTGAGTGTTGTTTAACTGAGCAGGTGTGTTGTATCCGTGAATACCAACATGCCGCGTATGTTCACCCAAGCAGAATACGCAGACATTTTTTTGTGTATGGTCACTGTAATGGTAGTGTTCATGCGTCTGTGACAAAGCGCCAGAGACGTTTCCCTCATTGACGAACCTCCTATGCAAGGGTATATCCCACGTAATATGAATCCGGAACACTAACCATTGTACACCAAACATCAAGGAAAGGGGAGATCAAGGGAAGGGGAGATATTAGTGCAATGATGTCCGCCCCCGGTAGCTGAATGGTGAGCGTGACGGATTGTTAATCCTTTCGGCCCGGATTCGATTCCCGGCTGGGTCGGGGAATTTTCTTCGCCCAGGGACTGTGTGTTGTGCTGTCCTCATCATCACCCTATCATCCTCATCGACTGCAGGTCGCCGAAGTGGCGTCAAATTGAAAGACCGGCACCCGGCGAACTGTCTGTCCGGAGGGGGGCCCTAGCCATACAATTAAATAAAAAAGTGCAATGATACACCGGAGTCCTACCACCACACGGCGCATTAGCCCTCATCTCGATATTCCACAAATGTGAATGTGGCCTACGTTACACTCCGACGGGTTGTATCCACTTCTTGTTCAGCCCTTTCAGCATCAGCATCCAGGCGACTCAGTAAGGAGGCACAGAGAAGACGTTCGATAGAGTTTATTTACAGGTGAGGCTACATTTACACACAGTGGTAGCATAACCACCCGCAATTCTCTTACATGGGCGATGGAGAACCTACATGACGCTATGGAAGTTAGGTTCTCAGTAAACGTCTGGTGTGGTATCACCGATGACTCAGTGATACGGTATGCGTTCCTGCCTAATCGCATGACAGCCACAGCAAACGCACATTTCCTGATAGAGGATCTACCTGCACTTTTTGAAGACTTAACATCAGAGTAACGACGGCAAATATACTTGCAGCATAATGGATCACCGTTTCACTGTATCCCACTGTACTAATAATTCATTTCCTTAACCACTGATTAGCAGTGGCGGTCCCACTTACTGGCCTGCCTGACCACCTGACCTAACTCTAGTTTATGAGGCTGGTTGAAGGGTGATGTATAAGCTACGAAGGTGAATGCACGTGAACAGTTCGTCGCTCACGTCACCACCGCTGTTCCCCTCATTGGAGACCGCCAAGATGATGCTCGATGTGCAACACAACACACCCTCAATTGTGTTGACTAGTGCATTGAGACAGATGGGGGACTCTTCTGAACAGCTCTTGTGCGATGGGTCAGTCATCTGTCCCACCATTATTCTGTCCACTATGGCACCTAAACACTTGTCTTCATATTCATACGTGGAAGTATGTGGCTTTCAACCCGCTCCAGTCCCGTAAAGATTGAAAATCGTACACAAGTTCATAGGACTTTTTCGGTTTATTTCAGCTTGTAGAATCATCTCACAAATTATATGACATTCCTCCTGAATCACCCTGTATACTTGAAGAAAAACAGGGTACACTTAAGTGGAAAAGGAAGGAAGTGATACTGTCTGAACTTGAACTGCAACTAATATTGAAGTACATATATCGGTACCGACTGAAGTGGCTACATCTTGACAAACTAATGCCCCACACAAGAGTCCGAACAGCAGTCTAAAAGCTCTGGGAGCTCTAAAGACAGGAAACGTAGAGAACGTAACTGCTCTCCTGGGATCGTAGAACTCATAGTCTGGGTTCAGCTTCCCTGCATCATCGAATCTGTAAGGTAACTAAGCAGACCACACCCAGTCTTTAATCCTTAACATACCAATCGGGGCCCTCTGCGAACCTCAGTGAGTATTGATGATACTTCTGCTACTTAAAGTCGTTGATTTTATATGTGTCCGGCATCGTTTAAATTATATATATCTCATAATTAGATATACGACGCGTTTATTAAAAAATGTGAAAAAAACCATGCTTGTTTTCCTGACAGGATCCTGCTCGGTACATTACGTTAAATATTTGAAGGAATTTTATTTTTGTATTTTTCATAATGTGAACGCTATATATTTTCAAACATTGCTCACAAGATAATCTGAGATAATGCCATTCTTCAGTTGCAATGAAATTACGAAACTGCTGGGTTAATGTGATCTCTGTATCCCGGAATACATCTTGACCAAATCTGCTAAGGACTGTAGACAGCTGTGGACGAGCGGTTCTAGGCGCTTCAGCCCGGAAATGCGCTGCTGCTACGGTCGGAGGTTCGAATCCTGCCTCGGGCATGGATGTATGTGTTGCCCTTAAGTTAGTTAGGTTTAAGTAGTTCTAAGTCTAGGGGACTGATGATCTCAGATGTTAAGTCTCATAGTGCTCAGAGCCATTTGAACCATTTGATCTCCCGGTCCAACACATGCAAGTGACGTTGCATCAACAACGTCCGCAGTTTTTCAACACATACTTTGATGGCCAAATTATATCCGTCTGCTCAGCTGGGTGGTCACGTGCTTACCTCCCATGCAAGCGGGCCCGGGTTCCATTCCCGGCCGGATTGGAGATTTTCTCCGCTCGTGGAATGGGTGTTGTGCTGTCCTCGTCGTCATTTAATCCTCATCACCGGCGTGCAAGTCGCCCAATATGGCGTCGAATGAAATAAGACTTGCTCTTGGTGACCGAATTTCCTCGGATGGGGCCTCCCGGCCAACGATGCCATACGCTCATTTCCATTTCCATGACCAAATTATATATTCTACATGTATCTTTGCCAATGCTGAAGCATCATGTGTTGTTCAGCATTACAGTGGCTTTGCTGCTCTAAAGAGGATGTAAGTTTTGTCGAAATGAGAGCGTCTTTTTTGGTCTGATACTGATTGATGAAGCTCTTTCCTGTCGCAAGGAATAAATTTCTGAAACGTGGACAAAAGACGTGTTTCTACTGCTGCCACGGCACGGAATCGATTTGTGCATTGTCTTTAGTTTATCAAGTGTGACGAAAGATCAAACCGTAAAAAACGCTTATGTAATTTGAAAGTGGTTTTAGACATACGAAGACCGTAACGTGAGTGAGGTGGAACTTAAATTGTTGAAGTGCTATACTTTTCCATATGCATTCAGTTGAATACATAGGGTGTTTTCTGTGCTGGCGTAAGGTCTATAAAGGTGGAACCATTGATTAGTTAAATCAGATGTAGAAACTAATATTTATTTGGATGTCAACGTCATCATACTCTTCCAGAAGTCGAAGTGACCTCATATTATTTATTCTTGTAATTAAAACACGTGAGGATGAGGTGATAATGATGATGAAGGTGATGATGATGCATTTATTTATGATCGTCAACCATCTGAACTGACATTTGGACAAAGACCTCCTCTATAGTTTCTTGTGCATAAAAATTTCTCAGATGTAGACTCCCACGCTATTCCAAGTTTCACAATGTCATCTTTCTATCGGTAATTACATTGTCACCAAACGTGGTGGCACAGTGGTGAACACACTGGATTCATATTCGAGAGAACGACAGTTCAAATCCGCATCCGGCTATCCAGATTAGTTTTTCCGTGATGTCTCTAAATTGCTATAGCCACACCGGGATGCTTCCTTTGAAAGAACACAACTATTTCCTTCCCCATGATTGACAAATTTCCAGCCTGTGTTGCATCTCTAATGCTATCGATGTCCACGGGTGCTAAACCATAATCTTCCTTCTTTCCCTATATTGTCCTCTCTGTCTTTCATTATATCTTGGAATCTAACAAAGAACTCCCGTGATCCATCTGTCACTTCTATGTTGTGCTTACAAGTCATGTGCATCACGGTAATAATTATGCCTGTCATTCCAGTTCCTTTCCCGATGAATCTGTTTTATCTGCTAGTTCACTTACAACGTACATTTTTCTGTTGCTTGCTCCGTTATCCCCCATTTGTCAATGGCTTTCTCGTAAGAACTCACTTGATACTCTAAGATAAACTATTATCAGTACTATAAGCAGAGAAAGCAAAGGACTTGGAAGAGCAGTTGAACGGAATGGACAGTGTCTTGAAAGGAGGGTATAAGATGAACATCAACAAATGCAAAACTAGGATAATGGAATGTAGTCGAATTAAGTCGGGTGATGCTGAGGGTATCAGATTAGGAAATGAGACACTTAAAGTAGTAAAGGAGTTTTTCTATTTGGGGAGCAAAATAAATGATGATGATCGAAGTAGAGAGGATATAAAATGTAGACTGGCAATGGCAACGAAAGCGTTTCTGAAGAAGAGAAATTTGTTAACATCGAGTGTAGATTTAAGTGTCAGGAAGTCGTTTCAGAAAGTATTTGCATGGAGTGTAGCCACCTATGGAAGTGAAACGTGGACGATAAATAGTTTAGACAAGAGGAGAATAGAAGCTTTCGAAATGTGGTGCTACAGAAGAATGCTGAAGATTAGATGGGTAGATCACATAACTAATGAAGAGGTATTGAACAGAATTGGGGAGAAGAGGGGTTTGTGGCACAACTTGACTAGAAGAAGGGATCGGTTAGTAGGACATGTTCTGAGGCATCAAGGGATTACCAATTTAGTACTGGAGGGCAGCGTGGAGGGTAAAAATCGTAGAGGGAGACCAAGAGATGAATACACTAAGCAAATTCAGAAAGATGTAGGCTGCAGTAGGTACTGTGAGATTAGGAAGCTTGCACAGGATAGAGAAGCATGGAGAGCTGAATCAAACCAGTCTCAGGACTGAAGACCACAACAACAACAACACCAACAAGTACTATAAGAGAAAGTAATAAACACAAACTATATGTAAATTTCTAGTTTTATGGAAGCTTATTATTAAGAACTTGTTAATCAAAAATAGTCTATGCTATTTTTACTTGTCTTTTCTCTCGTTTTGTTCTCAACTCAGTTGTCTTGAACTGCCTTAAACATGAAAACAAGTCGGCTTTTCCTGAGTCTTCGCTGATAAATCATGTGAATTTGTTTACAATATGGTGTTTCGTACATTGTTTTAGTCTTACTATAACTGGTTTAAGCTCTAATAGATCACATGATTTGTACAGTGTGTTGTTTATACATTACTTTGGACTTACTGCAACTAGTTTCGATCTTGTTGTATTATGTTAAGTCATTCATTGTTGTCGTTGATCTATACTATACCAAAACAGTACAGGGTCATTGACTGAAGTATTTTTCAGTTAAATTGTATGGTGTACGCTTTCTTGCACTTTAACGATTCAGAAACTACGTTTTGGGCTACTGAGAATATACTCTCGTAAGCCAATTAACCAGTTCTAGAGATTAAAATCTATTAAGACAATGACACAACCCCTAATAATTCGTAAATCTGGAAACATGGACAAGTTTTAGTCACACAGAAAGTATTCTGCTTATTTTCAAGGATAAACGTAGTATAAGAGCTGTTTGGTGCCAATTTGTTCCGCAAACATTCCTTAAATAGCTTAGGAGCATAATTCCCATGGCCATTTCTGTAATCTATATCCATGTAAATGTTGGCAAGAATCTGTAAAACTTACCAAGAACTTCAGTTGTTTGTTTTCATTTCAATCAAAAGTGGATGAATTTTATGTTCTTCTATAAAATTATCGTTTCATATCCTGTCTTAAATAAATTCAAAATATAACTCTTGCAAACATCATTTCTGCCACCTGATTTCGGTTCCTTCCTTCCCATCTCACCTTGTCTTGCTACAGTACATCCGAAATGAAATTACATGTGTGATGTATATTTGATTATATCGTGTGTATCTGACAGGACAAAGGACATGGCTTATACGTGTAAGCAGGAACAAAAACCCTGAAACTGAAATTCTATATCAATTTTAGAGTCTAATTTAAAGACGGAGAATATAACAACGTGATGTAAACAGGTTTCAAGAGGAAAAATGACACAGAGAACTACTGAGGGATGATTCACATTAGAAGAGTTTACATTTCCACAACATAGGCTTTGACATAACCAATTTGCCATAGTTCTCGTTTTGTAGCTAAACTTCTGGGAATAGCTTGAATGTAATTCTGAGGGTACCTTATTAATGCTATACACAACAATGCGGAATTGACGCATCACCAAAATCTGAGTTTCTTCGTTCTTTATAGGTCGAGTAGAAGTGAATAAATCTACTGAAATCATGAATCGACCTTTATCAGTCATTAACAAACATTTATTGTTGTTTGGTGGGCCTGAAAAGATAGGGAAACACGGTCAAAATAAATGAAGTAAGCCTGTAGTTTATTTAAATGTCAGAAACGAACAATTAATTAATGCATTTACATGTATTTCCTCAGATGCGAAACTGTTCCAGCCGCGCGGTTTGAGGCGCCATGCCACGGATTGCGCTGCTCCTCCCGCTGGAGGTTCGACTCCTCCCTCGGGCATAAGTTGGTTTAAGCAGTATGTAAGTCTAGGGGCCGATGACCTCAGCAGCTTGGTCCATTAGGAATTCACACACATTTGAACATTTGAAAATGTCCTGTCTTTCATTTTTCGAATATTTCAGGAAAGGAAAGGTCATTTGACAAAAATTTTGCAACATATTGATTTAATAAGTGAATAGAATTAATGAGGCTATCGAACTTGTATTTTTAAACAGAACAAGTTTACATATGTAACAGCCCCGCTTCCGAGTTATCGATTACATCGTTTAAGGTGCAAATTTCTCGGACCCTTTTATCAGCAAGACAGTACCTTCCTAGTATTTACCTTTAATAATTGATGCGACTGTTGGTGTAAACTCGATTATAAGAGTTGGATGAAACATTTGTGATTATCTTATTCGCATCTGGATTCCGTATCAGCGGTTACATAAAAGCCTCCCAGTACAAGCAAACAAATTTTTATTTAGCCTCAAGGGCTGAATTCAGATGCTGATAAGATAATCGAATTCAAACTGTCAAATAAGGAACGACCATAAACACAAACTGTCGAAGTACTCAATTTTTATTTGGAGTGTCCTCTGATAACCCTACCTTAAACCACGTTCACGCACAATTACTTCAGTGCAGTGCATGTTATGGGAGAGATATGTATATGAAGTAACGCTAAAGACCCTGAAGCATATGTTATGAAACTACAGACAGACAGAGGCAGTTAGAAAGTGCGTGAACAGGAACCTTTCAATCCATATTTCAAATGAATTATACGAAGCGGTACGCTAATCGACGAAGGTAAAGAAATATGTTGAGAGTTGCAGTTGAATTTCTAAGAATTAATGGAAGAGTGACAGATATCAGTAATTAACGGAAATGTATACGGTAATAAGTCGCTCACAGCATGTAAATTAATAGCGACGACGGAATGGAGTCCTCTATTTATGTACAGGTAGGAATGCGAAGCCACTCGCAACAATTGTATTAATGTCTGGCCCGTGGATGGCTGAAATTAACACCGAGAAAGAGCTTTGATCAGCAGCGAAGTCGTTTACTTTCAGAAGTAAGAGGTAATGTTTCTCATATTTTACCATTTACGGAAAATTTCTTTAATTAGTGCTGTAGCATAAGCTGAATTTCTACAAGTCTCAAAGATTTACTGAATGCCAGTCATCTGCTAACATCTTCTGAAATACGGCTTCGGACTAAGTACGGAAGACTGCAAAGGGACATATCGAAAATGCTAGAAATTTTATAATATCCTGTTCGTTTCAACAGAATTTCGTGAAGCTAATTCATACAGAAAGTTTTCTTATAATAAAAGATATCGAAAACATCGCTCGCGGCAGATATAGGTATGCTGTGCTAAACACATCTGTCAATAATGACAGCATTAAATTTGTTACGTGTGTAGTGATGGTTTCTGAATTGAATGCGACAGCTAGCGACCTTTAAGTGACTCAATGTTTAAAGAACACACAGTTCAACTGTAACGATAAGAAAGTTTTCGATAAACCGCACTCTGTATTTGCCCATGGCATCACCGTCAGCTGTTAGTTAAATATGATACTTTACCTGCGTCTTAATTAGCTCCGTCTGCATATAACTTTATTTTTGCACTTGATTGACCTTTGAAAATTTAATCCAATGTATAACTGTCTTTACACGTTTATGAAATAAACTTTATAAGTTTTTTATAAGATATTGTAGATGCTAGTTCTCCTACTTTGTATATAGCCATTTTCGGTTCACATGAGGTTTTCAGTTTGTTGATTGCTATCCGTTGCATATGTTACTTATGACTTGTGAGGTGACAGTCTGTTGGTTTCTTTTCCTTGTGAAATGGAGTGAGCACATGGGAACAGTTGTGGGGAACGCGAATCATTGACGTCAGTTTATTGGAAGAATTTTAGGAAAGTGTGGTTCATCTGTAAAGGAGACCACATATAGAACATTAGTGCGACTGATTCTGTGAGTACTGTTTGATTGTTTGTGATTACAGAAAGACATCAAAGCAGTTTATAGGCGGGATGCTAGAATCGTTACCTTTATCTTAGAGCAGCTCACGAATATTACGGAGATGCTTCGTGAACTCAAAAGTAATCCATGGAGGGAAGACGTAGTTCTTTTCGCGAAACAATTTTTAAGATAATTCAGAGAACCGGCATTTTAATTTGTCTGCAAAACGATTGTACTTTTGCCAAAGTGCAAACCGAGTAAGGATCCCGAAGATGAGTTAACAGAAATCGGGGCTCGTACAGAGGCATACAAAAAGTTGTTTTTCCCTCGAACTATTTGCGAGTGTAACAGAAACGGGAATGACTGTGATAGAAGATCCCTCCACCATGCCGGCCGGGGTGGCCGAGCGGTTCTAGGCACTACAGTCTGGAACAGAGCGACCGCTACGGTCGAATCCTGCCTCGGGCATGGATGTGTGTGATGTCCTTAGGTTAGTTAGGTTTAAGTGGTTCTAAGTTTTAGGGACTGATGATCTCAGAAGTTAAGTCCCATAGTGCTCAGAGCCATTCGAACCATTCAACCCTCCACCATCACACCATGCACTATCTGGCTTCAAGAGAATGTTTGTAGACTTAGACGCAGACGTACAAATGTTTAATATTAGAGAGAGTCATGCAAAAAATAACAGCTGTCAGGTGTCGAAATGTGAAGAGTGTAATTACTCTAATATTTTTAGATAAGAGTGCGTGCTGAACAGTAATAATTCTGAAATTTTTTTGAGGAAACACCTAAAGCTTTTTAAATAAAACAAACTTCAGTAACACTGTACATGTTGATTCTCCATGTCTACATATTTGTTTTTCAACATAGTCACGCTGGTGATAAACAAATTTCTCCCTGCGAGAGACCAGTTTGTTGATACCATCACTGAAAAATGTTTGATTTAGTTGACGGACCCAGAACCTCACTTCCGCTTGCTGCACTTCCATCAATATGAAAGTGAAGTTCTACGAGGTGATCCTTAAGTTTTGGAAGCAGATGAAACTCAGATGAGGCCAAATCGGTACTGTGTGTGGAATAATTGATGAAAATGACACCGAGGCGTCGGATTGTTACAGATATCGCAGCACTCATGTCTGGTCTAACATTGTCATACTGAAGGAGAGTAATCCATTGGCGGAAGAAGTTTTCTGCGCACCGACATAGTTACGTTATATACCACCATGTTATGCGCTACAATTCGGAGCCCTCTAGCGCCGGTGTTGCTACTGGTGTCAACGAAACGGAATATTCGACCGAGTAATATGCATGACACATAAAATCCAGCTGATATTGAGAACAGAAACAGAATTCGGAGGCATTACTTTTCAGCACGTCCTCTTAGATCAGAGCAAAATACACTACTGGCCATTAAAATTGCTACACCACGAAGATGATGTTCTACAGACGCTAAATTTAGCCGACAGGAAGAAGATGCTGTGAAATGCAAATGATTGTAGCCTATCGCGATTGCAGTTTATCGTATCGCGACATTGCTGCTCGCGTTGGTCGAGATCCACTGACTGTTAGCAGAATATGGAATCGGTCGGTTCAGGAGGGTAATACGGAACGCCGTGCTGGATCCCAACGGCCTCGTATCACTAGCAGTCGAGATGACAGGCATACTATCCGCATGGCTGTAACGGATCGTGCAGCCACGTCTCGATCTCTGAGTCAACAGATGGGGACGTTTGCAAGACAACAACCATCTGCACGAACAGTTCGACGACGTTTGCAGCAGCATCGACTATCAGCTCTGAGACCATGGCTGCGGTTACCCTTGACGCTGCATCACAGTCAGGAGCGCCTGCGATGGAGTACTCAACGACGAACCTGGGTGCACGAATGGCAAAACGTCTTTTTCTCGGATGAATCCAGGTTCGGATTACAGCATCATGATGGTCGCATCCGTGTTTGACGACATCGCGGTGAACGCGCTTTGGAAGCTTGTATTCGTCATCGCCATACTGGAGTATCACCCGGCTTGATGGCATGGGGTGCCATTGGCTACATGTCTCGGTCACCTCTTGTTCGCATTGACGGCACTTTGAAGGTCGTATGGGACCAAACTGCTGAGGTCATTGGTCCCTAAGCCAACACACTACTTAAACTAACAAACTAACTTACTCTGTGGACAACGCACACACCCATCTCCGAGGGAGGACTCGAACCTCAGACCGCGTGGTTACCCGGCGCGGCCAAACCTGTGGCTTCCGAGTAATTTTACGTTATTCGTTGTCCATCCGTAATAACAGTATACCCAGGTATCAAGTTTACAGATCTGACAAAATGACAAAAGAAACGTAAATTCCTAATGAAAAGAACAGTTTGTTCCGCCAGGGGGAAACCACCAGCGATTCCTTAAGGTGTGTAAAGTAGTTTTTCTAATCCTCATTGTTGCTGATGTGTTGCAGCCAGAAGATGTAACTGTGCAGTTTCAGTGTTTGGTCGCTGTTTGTATTGTATGGTATTATATTGAACTGGGGACCTAGAAACGATGGAGAGGCTTCGTCCCCACCGGAGCCTGCAGTAGAACACAACCCCACAACAGGCCACAGCAGTCCACCCACCCAACCACCGCTCCACACCGAACCCAGGGTTATTGTGCGGTTCGGTCCCCAGTCACCGCCCCCCCCCCCCTCCCTCCCGGGAAGGTCTCACATCAGACGAGTGTAACCACAATGTTGGCGTGGTAGAGTAATTATGGTGTATGCGGACGTGGAGAAAGTGTTTGCGCAGCGATCGCCGACATAGTGTTACTGAGGCGGAATAAGAGGAACCAGCCGACATTCGCTGAGGCAGATGGAAAACCGCCTTAAAAACCATCCACAGACTGGCCGGCACACCGGACGTCGACACAAACAGCAGTTTGTAAGTAGGCTGTTTAGGTTTTTATATTGGTAACGCCACGTAGCGCTCTGTATGAAAACCACTGGCTGTGCTGTGTGCAGTCTGTGGCTGGGTGGCATTGTTGGAATAGTCGCTATTGTAGTGTTGGGCAGCTGGATGTGAACAGCGCGTAGCGTTGCGCAGTTGGACGTGAGCCGCCAGCAGTGGTGGATGTGGGGAGAGAGATGGCGGAGTTTTGAGAGCAGATGATCTGGACGTGTGTCCATCAGAGACAGTAAATAGGTAAATGTGTAAGACTGGATGCTTTGAACTGACCTTTGAACACTGTTAAGGTAAACACATTGTTTGTTCTCTATCAAAATCTTTCATTAGCTAACAATGCCTATCAGTAGTTAGTGCCTTCAGTAGTTAGAATCTTTTATTCAGCAGGCAGTATTGGCGCACGCTGTATTGCAATAGTTTGAGTAACGAAAATTTTTGTGAGGTAAGTGATTCATGAAAGGTATCGGTTATTGTTAGTCAGGGTCATTCTTTTGTAGCGGTTTTTGAAAGTTAGATTGCGTTGCGCTAAAAAATATTGTCTGGCAGTTGAAGCGCAGTCATTTATAATTTTTCTAAGGGGACGTTTCAAGTTGACCGGCGTTGCCTGGTGAAACGTTGTTGTGATGCCTCGTGTAAGTAGGACAAATGCGTACCATCACGTTTCCGACTTTGATAAAGGTCGGATTGTAGCCTATCGCGATTGCGGTCTATTGTATCGCGACATTGCTGCTCGCGTTGGTCGAGATCCAATGACTGTTAGCAGAATATGAAATCGTTGGGTTCAGGAGTGTAATACGGAACGCCGTGCTGGATCCCAACGGCCTTGTGTCACTAGCAGTCGAGAAGACAGGCAGGGCTGTAACGGATCGTGCAGCCACGTCTCGATCCCTGAGTCAACAGATGGGGACGTTTGCAAGACAACAACCATCTACACGAACAGTTCGACGACGTTTGCAGCAGCATGGACTATTGGAGACCATTGCTGCGGTTACCCTTGACGCTGCACCACAGACAGGAGCGCCTGCGATGGTGTACTCAACGACGAACCATGGTGCACGAATTGCAAAACGTCATTTTTTCGTCTGAATCCAGGTTCTGTTTACAGCATCATGATGGTCGCATCCGTGTTTGGCGACATCGCGGTGAACGCACATTGGAAGCATGTATTCATCATCGCCATACTGGCGTATCACCCGGCGTGAAGGTACGGGGTGCCATTGGTTACACGTCTCGGTTACCTCTTGTTCGCATTGACGGCGCTTTGAACAGTTGACACTACATTTCAGATGTGTTACGACCCGTGGCTCTACCCTTCATTTGATCCCTACGAAACCCTACATTTCAGCAGGATAATGCACGACCGCATGTTGCAGGTCCTGTACGGGCCTATCTGGATACAGAAAATGTTCGACTGCTGCCCTGGCCAGCACAATCTCTAGATCTCTCACCAATTGAAAACGTCTGGTCAATGGTGGCCGAGCAACTGGCTCGTGACAATACGCCAGTCACTACTCTTGATGAACTGTGGTATCGTGTTGAAGCCGCATGGGCAGCTGTACCTGTACACGCCATCCAAGCTCTGTTTGACTCAATGCTCATGCGTATCAAGGTCGTTATTAGGGCCAGAGGTGGTTGTTTTGTGTACTCATTTCTCAGGATCTGTGCACCCAAATTGCGTGAAAATGTAATCACATTTCAGTTCTAGTATAATATATTTGTCCAATGAATATCGGTTTATCATCTGAATTTCTTCTTGGTGAAGCAATTTTAATGGCCAGTAGTGTACTATTGAATATAAATACGCTATTGGGATAGTCTCATTTTTCTCTAAGAGGAAAACTGTTAATGCTCGATGGTAGCAGTGATTGAATTTTCTCATCTTGAGAGGACAGAATTAGTGATCTGATTAACTTGGTTAGATGATTAGTTTGTCCATTTAGATACGATGATGTAGATAGTGTTTGGTGTTAATCACGTTCTGTTAATATATTTGCGTGAGCTACTTCCAGTATACATGTTTGACTTTCAAGTCCTTCCGTGAGTAATACATTATAGGCATTCATCACAAAATCTGTTTACAACATTGTTAGGTTGGTTTAAGAGACCTATGCTACCCACAGGTAACCTCAGTCCGTGGACGATGGCAAAACTTCATGGAAGGCACCTACAATATTGAACTTTTGGAGACTCTACTCTCGTTCCAGAAGATACCTTGAACTTCTTATATTTCTCGATGGACCTGCCGTATTACATTATGGTACACCTTATCTTCGTTATACAGTAAAGAGTACTTCTCTTCTTATAAAACAGTTGCTTTTATATCGATATTGTATTATTCCTACTAGATTTTTTGTAATACGTTATTTTAGCGAACTGCAACTGACAATACAGTATTTGCTCTTTTTTACTGGACTGGGAATAAAAGACGTGTTTTCAGTTTAGGGTGTTGTAGCGTTGCGTACAACTACCACTATAGAGGACTGTGTTATATTTAGAGTTTCTTATATTAAAATAGCTAAATTTTCGGCGTGGTTCCATTTACAGAGCAATGTATTGAAACGATTTTTAACTCGGCTGTTATTATGTGACATGTTTCTTAACTTAGTCAGTACTCTGTGGGACGGCTGTTGCACAGAATAATATAATCTTCACAGGTCTATATTGAAACGGTTGTGTGTAAGAAAATGGATGTTTGTATGGTGATTGTAATGAAGGTGGATTGTCTTAGACATTACTCGTATATACAGTGCAATGTAATCACACGTTGTTAGTTGGGTCGTTAATATGTGACTTTTCAGCTTGGCCAGTGCTACGTAGAATGAGTGAGCTGACGTAACATTGGCAGTCGTGTGTTATGCGAAATAACAAGGGAATCACCTACATACAGTAGTTCACCGTATTTATTTTTCCATGTATTGTTGTTTATAAATTTTTATGCATATATAGACCACTTGAAAACGGTACTTAGCCCGAAATCCAGTGCGTGGAAATGGATATTTATGCACCATCTTCAGACGTTTCCAATGATGTTTTCTTTCAAATGCACTGGGCCTATAAAGTACTGTCTACTGAAAATAATCATGGCCGTATCTTATCATTGATATCTTTACACCATGGGTTTTAATATCACTTCTAGAACATGTGCTTCTTATTTTGCTCTACTGTCCGAAGACTGACCAGATCAGTTTCTCGGCGCTAGTCTGCATTGAGTAAGTGTCTTCACCTCTTTGTAACTACTGAATCCACCTGAAATGCAATCTACTTTACATGGCCAGGCCATGATCTCCACAGATATTCTCACACCCTCCGCCATAAGTCCCGTATTTATTACTGATGATCCACTGATGCGCTACGATGTGTGCTGTCAACCAGTTCGCTCTTTAAGTCAAGCTGGCCTGTAAATTTCTTCACCTCAGATTCGTTGCAACACCTTCCCATTAATTATACGAACTAACCAACAAATCTTCAGCATTCTTCTGTAGCTTAACATTCAGAAAGCTCCTATTCTCTTCTTTTGGGACTCGCCTCGACAACGTTTCCATTCAGCTCAATGTAGCTCTCCACTTCGGAAAACACTTCCTAGAACGTAAGTTTATTGTTGGTAGTAACAAATTTTACATTTCGCCGAGATGAGAAGGGAGTACGGCATTTTAAGGAGGCATATGACTACATTCTTTGGGAGTGCCTGACGGATTTTTCTAATCGAGTTTAGAATACCTAATGAGCTCCTCACTCTAATTAGACTTTCTCTCACTTGTTTAGAAGGACCAATGGCGCTCGAGAACTAAGTAGCGGAGAGCTTTAACATAATGTATATGCAGGTGTCTGATCTTTCGAACATGTCAGAAAGAACAGACATCATTGTTGACCCTGCAGTCAAGTATGATTATGATCCACAGGAAGTAAAGACAGTAGATGCTATTGGGTATTGAAATATGTCAATGGGCAAAGTTGAAAATTTATGCCGGACCGTGTCTCCAACACGAAATTTTTCGTTTCTCGCGAACGGCCACCTTGACGGCATCGGCCATCCGGACACAGCCCCTTTCCGACTCAGGTTTCTAACTGGACAACGGCAGTACGTCAGTAGTGTCTGGATAAGTTCGAAAGTTAAGTCAGTCAGGAACCATGTCCGTATGGTCCAGTCCCGGTCTGGCAGAGATTTCCAACTTATCCCGTTGATATTGGTTGGTTGATTTGTGGGGAGAGGACCAAACAGCCCGTTGATGTGTTTCAATGCGCAATAGCAGCTGGTTCTTTATTTCCTTTGGTCATTGAACATAACCCCTGGACTGATAGGAGGAGGTGGTGTATCCTCGATAATGTTCCCCCTAGCTCGCGATAAGATAATGAAGGGAAACTGTCCATTAAAGTTTTGAGCGGATCGAGGTCGATGGTAAGAAAAACACACATATTGCATCTGCCGACGATGTGGCCCTGTTTTTCAGATGCAAGAAAGAACTGATAGTGATGAGTGATACCGTAGATGTGGCAGCGAGTGAGTCTGGTCTCATGGTGTATGAACCGAAGTGCAAGTGTTTAGTAATGGTGTAATTGAGAGCTGGATGATAAGTGCAACCGATGAAATATTGTAGCCACGATTAAAAGCAAACGGCTGGACAGTCACCGATCGCCTTCGATGTAAAAGTTTTTGGTAACCACGTAAGAAGACCAGAAACAGAGGTGAAGTGACGGTACTAATTCGTTAAAGATCAGCATAGAGGAGGGTGTTTAGAGGCAAAAATCTAGAAATAGAACCCAGTGGACTAGGAGATTTGTAACTGAGTGCTGTTTTCTGGCTCTGGTCACGTAATGTAGGTAATTTTTTTCCTCAGAAATGCTTCTATAGCTTCTGTTTGTCTGTGTGTATTTCACGCCTTTTCTATTTTTGCTGTAGCCATTTTTCATTATGTACAAATAGCAACTTCTCTAGTGCTTTATTTTAGTGTATAATTCATTAATATTAATTCCTAAGCGTCTAAGTTAATTCGACCAAATTCCTTTATCTATTGGTACACGCTACTAGCGTAAGATTGCCTGGGAATGGAAGGACCGGGCCAAAATAAGAGGTGAGCATCATTTGTATCAAGATTTTTATTAACACTTCTCCTCAAAAAAACTTTATCAATTAGCCCAACATGACTCTGACCTTTTAAGACAAAACTATAAAATCAGACAACATTATTTTAAAGCAGTTACTGACAATCTGTCAACAATTTTATCAAATATTTCAGTGAGCTCAAGTAACAAATGGTTACAATAATAATTCAATTACTCCCTCTCAACTCTCCAAAAGTCATTCTCGGGAAAATGAAGTATGAAAATTTAAGCTTACATATAATGTTATTCTCAATCCAAAAATACACAAATCTTGTGTGCCACTGGTTACCGTTGTTGAAATATACACATCAAAGAGAGTTTTACATCACCTCGGTTCCGAGAGTTCCGGAACCTGTACAGAAAATTGGAATAATGATCAACATGAACGTCATTTCCACCCTTTTAATTGCTCATGAAAATCAGACATTGCATGTTGTACCACCATACATGAGAGCTTGAGGGGTAGTGGAAGAGATTGCTGTACACACCGGTACCTATAATACCCAGTAGTATGTCCTCTTGCGTTGATGCATCCCTGTATTCGTCATGGCGTACTATCCACAAGTTTACCAAGGGACTGTTGGTCCACACTGTCCCACTCCTCAACGGCTATTCGGCGTAAATCCCTCAGACTGCTTGGTGTGTCACGTCGTCCATAAAAGGCCCTTTTCAGTCTATCAGAGGCGTGTTCGATACGGTTCATGTCTGGAGAACATGCTGGCCACTCTAGTCGAGCGATGGCTTTATCCTGAAGGAAATCATTCACAAGATGTGCACGCGTCCCGCGAATTATCGTCCTTGAAGACGAATGCCTCGCCGATATGCTGCCGATATGGTTGCACTATCGGTCGGAGGATGGCATTCATGTATCGTACAGCCGTTACGGCTCCTTCCATGACCACCAGCAGCGTACGTCGACCCCACATAATGACATCCCTAAACAGCAGGGAACCTCCACCATCCTGCACTTGCTGGACAGTGTGTCTATGGCGTTCAGCCTGACCAGGCTGCCTCCAAACATGTCTCCGACGATAGTCTGGTTGAAGGGATATGCGACACTCAGCGGGGAAGAGAACATGATGCCGATCCTGAGCGGTACATTCGCCATGTTGTTGGGTCCATGTGCACCACGCTGCATGGTGTCGTGGTTGCAGAGATTGACCTCGCCATGGATGTCGGGAGTGAAGGTCCGCATCATGCGGCATATTGCACACAGTTTGAGTCGTAACACGACGTCCTGGGGCTGCACGAAAAGCATTATTCAAAATGGTGGCGTTGCTGTCAGAGTTCCTCCGAGCCATAATCCTTAGATAGCGGTCATCCACTGCAGTAGTAACCCTTGGGCGCCCTGAGCAAGGCATATCATCGACTGTTCCTGTCTCTCTGTATCTCCTCCACGCCCGAACACCATCGCTTTGGTTCACTCCGAGATGCCTGGACACTTCCCCTGTAGAGAGCCCATCCTGACACAGAGTGACAACGCGGACGCGATCAAACCGCGGTATTGACCGTCTACGCATGGTTGAACTGCACACAACACGAGCCGTGTACCTCCTTCCTGGTGGAATGACTGGAACTGGTCGGCTTTCGGACCCCCTCCGTTTAATAGGTGCTTCTCATGCAAGGTTTTTCACATCTTTGGGCGAGTTTAGTGACATCTCTGAACAGTCAATGGGACTGTGTGTGTGATACAATATCCACAGTCAACGTCTATCTTCAAGAGTTCTGGGATTCGGGATGATACAAAACTTTTTTTTGGTGTGTATGTTTACAACAATTTTAATAAGGCAAGTTCAAAATGGTTCAAATGGCTCTTAACACTATGGGACTTAACTTCTTAGGTCATCAGTCCCCTAGACTTACAACTACTTAAACCTAACTAACCTAAGGACACCACATACATCCATGCCCGAGGCAGGATTCGAACCTACGACCGTAGCAACAAATAAGACATGTAAGATAGTATTTCACCAACTGAAGATACATAACAAGCTCTTCAAAGATTCTAAGACAGGCTGTTCCAACCGAGCTCCAGGGAGCCGGAGCGCTCCGGAGCGCTCACTGCGGCAGCTCGGAGCCCGCGTGGAGGGGGAAAGCGAACTCACAGCCCCCTGGCCGCATGCAGCCGTAATAATCCGTGCTCAATGACAGCTATGACTAGCCGCGGGAGCTCTGTACCTCTATTGGAGGATACCTTTCTATTCATTGAGAGGGATGGTCGACCACAGTGTTTTGTATGTCATAAAGTATTTGATTCTGAGAAGAGGTACAATTTACAGAATTAAATACAGTCAGGTAGAAGGCGTTGTACGCAGAGAACTGGTAGCCAGGCTTAAGAACGACACACCAGTAGACGTATGTTTAAAAACGGATTCGTAATACGGAGGGTATCAAAACATGCAACATAGTTCGTGTTCTGTAATGCGTTTATAATTTTCAGGTGAACGAGAGCGGAGAAAACACTACTGAATCTGCAATTCGAGCAAGCTACAGGGTCGCTCACATCACTGCGACGAGTGGCAAACCGTTTTCGGTGGGACCACTCGTAAAATCGTGCATGGTAGCAGTTGCAGAATGTTTGTTTCCAAGGGAGGTGCAAGCAATTGAAGGGGTTTGCCTGTCGAAGCAAACAATGTCTCGTCGAATCCTGGACATGGCGGCGGATTTAGAGACACAGCTCAGGAAAAAGGCGGAGAGCGTTGTTACATTTTCTTAGCGCTTGACGAAAGCACCGACATATCGGACTGTGCTCGGCTTGCAGTCTTTGTGCGTGGTGTCGACATGGAGCTGCAGGTAACTGAAGAACTGTTGGATGTGGTACCACTCGATTACACTACAACAGGACGTGACATTTTTGAAGCTGTTTGTGAATCAGTGGCAATATGAATTTGCCGTGGGATAAGCTCCATTGTGTACCGACAGACGGTGCACCACAAATGATCGGGCGTCACCAAGGTTTTGCTTCTCGTTTGAAAAATAAACTCAGGGACGAATTCGGGAAAGACATTTTCACTCTTCATTGTTGTATTCACCAAGAGGCACTGTGTGCTGAAACAGTAGAGCTAGGAGGCGTAATGAAAGATGTCGTGAAGAGTGTGAATTTTGTGCGGCGTCAAAGGATTCCTGAAAGATGTGGAAGCGAAGTATGGGGATATACCTTACCACGGTACAGTTCGTTGGCTGAGTCGGGGAAAAGTTCTTGACGTTTTCTTTGCCATTAGTGAGGAAATACCCCTTTTCTCGAAATGAAAGGGGAAGAAATGCGTTGTCTGAAAGGTATAAAATGGATATCAGACCTGGCGTTCCTAGCTGACATAACTATGCATCTGAATAATTTAAATCTGTCATTGCAGGGCAAAGGGCAGCTAATCGTTGACATGCACGACCAGATCAAAGTGTTCATGGAAAAGTTACGTTTATTTGAGAGGCAGATGAGTAATGGACATCTAACGTTCTTCAATCATCTTGCTTCTTTAAAACTACCTGAAGGTACTGCTTTCGGTGATTACTAAGCAAACTTAAAGCAGCTCATCATGTCGTTTGAAACACGATTCCGAGACCTCACTAGTTTGGAAATGGAACTTAAGGTGTTCAGCACTCCTTTTTCAGTTTCCACCGATGACTTCTCATCGTCACTTCAATTGGCGATTATTGATTTGCAAAATTCAGCTTTGTTGAAAGAGAGGTACTACAACACGTTGTATTTGTCACGATGGTGGTGTTCATTACTGAAAAAAACATTTCCCAAACTACACAACAATGCCGCTCAGATCATGTGCATGTTTGGATCTACGTTTTGATGTGAGCAGCTTTCCTCAGCAATGAAAACAGTTATAAAGTAAGGAACGATCGCTTCTTCAGGATGCAACAATGAAGGCCATCCTCCGCATTAACGCTGCGAACACTTTGACGCCTGATATTTCCGATCTTGCAATGATAAGAAAATTTCAAACTACAGAGGCCCAATAAATTTAGTATGCAATTTCTTGTAAAACATTTGTTTCTTATTTATTTCCTGAAGATCGTATTTCCTGGTGTAGCACGTCACCACGTCTTACTTAGCAGCTGAGAGTGAGAGGTTGTCGATCTTGTAAGACGCAGCTGGCACATCAAAACGCTTGCCTTGCCGCCTGCCTCAGCCAGCCGTGCCACGTGCCGGCGTGCCGGCCACTTGACTGGTCACAGCGAGCGACACGGCTCCCTGGGGCAGGGAGAGCTCCGCGGCTCACAACGGAGCCCACGAGCTGGAACAGCCTGTTCTAAGACGTGCCTCAAATACAGTAGGTAGTCCAAAAACATCTTTAGATTGTGTTTGACTGAAATGCAATAAATAATTCAGGATTAGCTACAAAAGAGTTCACAAGAAGAAAACAAAAGCAATTAAAGCAGCTTAGTAAGAGACCACCACGCTTCGGGCAATGTGGTCCGGACGAAAGGACGAGAAATTAGTTAGGCCAGATCCGATGTGCTGCTCACCACACTCTTTCTGTTCTAAGCAAGCAGTGGGAACACGGTCCAAGGCATAAACATATAATGATAAGCTGATGAACAGAGAAGTAATTTTCAAACAAAAGGAGTAAAATTTTAGTCTTCAGATAGTACGCTGGCAATGTAGGCAAAACATTTATGAAAAGTCGTTAAAGGATAATACGGTAACTGACCAAGGTACCACAGCTCGCCCAAATACAAGTAACAATATTTCCCTCGGTGTGACACGTGAGCTTGTTGGCTCCAAATAACTAAAGAAACGAACTTAGCGATTTAGTACACATCTTACTAGGCGAAAAATGTTCTGGACGTCATGATTCATGAAACTAAAGGTAAAAGAAATTTACAAGACACCAATAATTTAAAACTCACAATCAAATTGTAACTATGAGACATAGCACATATAAGTTATTATGTTTTGATACGAGCGACATGCTCCTCAAACCGCCTGGCCAGACACATGAACAGACAACAACCTGAGGCTGAACCGGGTCCAGGGCAGGAACACGCTCAGGAAGCAAACCAGCCACAATTATCACTTTCACAGCGGTGCTGCGTGGCCCAGACACCGAAGCAACGAACGAGTAGTACCTAACCGACCATACAAAGGCGCTATGGGATGTGAAACGATGCGATGGAACAACTTGGAGTGCCAGGATATTCGTGGATGACGATGACCCACCACCATTTGCCTCCGGACTTGATCGGCCAGAGGAATAATGCATTATATGTATTCGCAGCTGCGAATAACGGCAGGTATCAGCTGTAGAATAGAATGACGGCAGTGAAAATTTGCGTCGGACCAGTACTCGAACCCGGATATCCCGCTCATCGCGAGCGATGGCCTTACCATTTGGCTATCCGAGTGCGACTGAGGGCCAGACCCAAGCTTCCATATGTCGTCAACCACGTGTCTACATCCTGTACTCGTGTGTCCATTATGTATATTCTAGTACAGGACAGACATTTTACTTGAAAGTCGCTTGCTCGGTCTCGGCGGATAAACACACTCCTGGAAATGGAAAAAAGAACACATTGACACCGGTGTGTCAGACCCACCATACTTGCTCCGGACACTGCGAGAGGGCTGTACAAGCAATGATCACACGCACGGCACAGCGGACACACCAGGAACCGCGGTGTTGGCCGTCGAATGGCGCTAGCTGCGCAGCATTTGTGCACCGCCGCCGTCAGTGTCAGCCAGTTTGCCGTGGCATACGGAGCTCCATCGCAGTCTTTAACACTGGTAGCATGCCGCGACAGCGTGGACGTGAACCGTATGTGCAGTTGACGGACTTTGAGCGAGGGCGTATAGTGGGCATGCGGGAGGCCGGGTGGACGTACCGCCGAATTGCTCAACACGTGGGGCGTGAGGTCTCCACAGTACATCGATGTTGTCGCCAGTGGTCGGCGGAAGGTGCACGTGCCCGTCGACCTGGGACCGGACCGCAGCGACGCACGGATGCACGCCAAGACCGTAGGATCCTACGCAGTGCCGTAGGGGACCGCACCGCCACTTCCCAGCAAATTAGGGACACTGTTGCTCCTGGGGTATCGGCGAGGACCATTCGCAACCGTCTCCATGAAGCTGGGCTACGGTCCCGCACACCGTTAGGCCGTCTTCCGCTAACGCCCCAACATCGTGCAGCCCGCCTCCAGTGGTGTCGCGACAGGCGTGAATGGAAGGACGAATGGAGACGTGTCGTCTTCAGCGATGAGAGTCGCTTCTGCCTTGGTGCTAATGATGGTCGTATGCGTGTTTGGTGCCGTGCAGGTGAGCGCCACAATCAGGACTGCATACGACCGAGGCACACAGGGCCAACACCCGGCATCATGGTGTGGGGAACGATCTCCTACACTGGACGTACACCACTGGTGATCGTCGAGGGGACACTGAATAGTGCACGGTACATCCAAACCGTCATCGAACCCATCGTTCTACCATTCCTAGACCGGCAAGGGAACTTGCTGTTCCAACAGGACAATGCACGTCCGCATGTATCCCGTGCCACCCAACGTGCTCTAGAAGGTGTAAGTCAACTACCCTGGCCAGCAAGATCTCCGGATCTGTCCCCCATTGAGCATGTTTGGGACTGGATGAAGCGTCGTCTCACGCGGTCTGCACGTCCAGCACGAACGCTGGTCCAACTGAGGCGCCAGGTGGAAATGGCATGGCAAGCCGTTCCACAGGACTACATCCAGCATCTCTACGATCGTCTCCATGGGAGAATAGCAGCCTGCATTGCTGCGAAAGGTGGATATACACTGTACTAGTGCCGACATTGTGCATGCTCTGTTGCCTGTGTCTATGTGCCTGGGGTTCTGTCAGTGTGATCATGTGATGTATCTGACCCCAGGAATGTGTCAATAAAGTTTCCCCTTCCTGGGACAATGAATTCACGGTGTTCTTATTTCAATTTCCAGGAGTGTACAATGCTACAGTGCCTGTGTTAGAAATACGATGCATCGTAATTCGGAACAACACAGGCACTTGAATATCGTATTTATAAGCCGATACCGGGCAAGCGACTATAAAGTAAAATGTCTGTCCGGTTCTGGAATATACATAATGGATGTACGAGTACAGGATGTAGACACGTGGTTGACAACATATGGAAGCTTGGGTCTGGTTTCGAGTCATGCTTGGGTAGCCCGATTCGTAAGGCAATCGCTCGCGATAAGCGGGAAATCCGGGTTTGAGCCTCCGTCCGACACAAATTTTCACTGTCGTCATTCTATTCTACAGCTGATGCCTGCCCTTATTCGCAGCTGCGAATACATTTAACTATTTCACAACGGCTTTAGTCGCCGCAGTACCTATTCCTTAGGACGTGCACGCATGTGAATAACACAGGCGCTGCTATAATGTAAAGGAATAACGTGCCCACTCCGGTTTTCGGTGCAAATCCCCCATGTCAGGAAGGTGCTCAGCCAGGCCAACATGGAAGTCACACGGGTGGTAGAACAAACACCCAGCCCGTTTCCCTCCAGGCTTTCGGTGTCCATACTCTTATCACTGCGGCCTCCCTGGGAAACGGCTTCAACACCACTCTCTACAAACGTGTGCGTCGCCCCCTTCACCACAAAGACAGTGTTCCAGGAGACGTGACACGAGCTACCGATTGCCCAACGGTTCACCTATGTTATATGTTTATCGGTGTTCATGCAAGGGGCCGTCAACAAATAATCCTAAGTTAATAACCAGCATCAAAACCGATATAGGGATTGGTGAACACAGGGTTGTCGAAGCGAGATTGAGTATTGTAATTCCCAAATCCTCGGAAAATAGGCGAAAAATATACCAATTCAAAAAATCAGGTAAAAATTCACTTGACGCCTTCCCGAGAGACAATCTCCACTCATTCCAAAGTAATAGGTGTTGACCAAACGTGGCTTAAACTCAAAGAAGTAGTATCGGCAGCAATTGAGAGGTTTATACCAAATAAACTAACAAACGACGGAGCTGATGCTCCTTGGTACACAAAACGGGTTAGAACTCTGTTGCAGAATCAACGAAACAAACATGCCAAATTTAAAAAGACGGAAAATCCCCATGACTGGCAATCCTTTACAGAAGCTCGAAACTTATCGCGGAGTTCAATGCGAGACGCCTTTAACAGTTTCCACTACGAAACTTTGTCTCGAAACCCGGAAAATAATCCAAAGAGATTCTGGTACGATGTAAAGTATGTTAGCGGCAAGAAACAATCAATCCGTTCTCAGCGCGATAACAATGGAGATACTATCGAAGACAGTGCTGCCAAAGCAGATTTACGAAACACAGCTTTTCGAAATGCCTTCACAAAAGAAGACGAAGTAAATATTCTAGAATTCGAATCGAGAACAGCTGCCAAGATGAGTAACGTAGAAGTAAATATCCTCGGAGTAGTGAAGCAACTCAAATCACTTAATAAAAGCAAGTCTTCTGGTCCACACTGTATACCAATTAGGTTCCTTTCGGAGTATGCTGATGCATTACCCCCATACTTAACAATCATATACAACCGTTCGCTCGACGAAAGATCCGTACCCAAAGACTGGAAAGTTGCAAGAAAGGTAGAAGGAGCAATCCACTAAATTACAGGCCCATATCGTTAACGTCAATATGCAGCAGGATTTTAGAACATACTGTATATTGCGTTCGAACATTATGAATTACCTCGAAGGAAACGGTCTACTGACACACAGTCAACATGGGTTTAAAAAACATCGTTGCTGTGAAACACAACTAGCTCTTTATTCACATGAAGCGCTGAGTGCTATTGACAAGGGACATCAGATCGATTCCGTATACCTCGATTTCCGGAAGGCTTTTGACACTCTACCACGGAAAACGGCTCGTAGTAAAATTGCGTGCTTATGGAATATCGTCTCAGTTATGTGACTGGATTTGCGATTTCCTGTCGGAGAGATCACAGTTCGTGTTAACTGACGGAAAGTCATTGAGTAAAACAGAAGGGATTTCAGGCGTTCCCCAAGGTAGTGTTATATGCCCCTTGCTGTTCCTTATCTATATAAACGATTTGGGAGACAATCTGAGCAGCCGTCTTCGGTTGTTTGCAGATGACGCTGTCGTTTATCGACTAATAAAGTCATCAGAAGATCAAAACAAACTGCAAAACGATTTAGAAAAAATATATGAATGGTGCGAAAAGTGGCAGTTGACCTTAAATAACGAAAAGTGTTAGGTCATCCACATGAGTGCTAGAAGGAAGTCGTTAAATTTCGGTTACACGATAAATCAGTCTAATCTAAAAGCCGTAAATTCAACTAAATACGTAGGTATTACAATTACGGACAACTTAAATTGGAAAGAATACATAGAAAATGTTGTGGGGAAGGCTAACCAAATGCTGCTTTTTATTGGCAGAACACTTAGAAAATGTAACAGACCTACTAGGGAGACTACCTACACTACGCTTGTGAGGGGAGTGATAACTCTAAAACATTCTTGAGAAAATACGTGAGATATATTGGAAGTTGTCCGGGACGAGGTTGAGAGCTTTGTGCTACACAGAAAGCTATTGCTGCATGCCATGACCTTCTACGCGGAGTGTGGAACTGCCTAAATACCGCATGTTCCTCTTTACCTTAAGTTGTCGAAGCAGTCTTAACCTGGATATGAAAACACATACTGAAATGAAAAGAAACCAGGGCTCAAGAGCTGATGATGCTTACTGGAATATTTCAGTCTACGTTCCCTGATTTCAGAAAAGTACATACGAAAGAGAAGTGTGTTATTTAAATTGTTCTTATTTCTGCATGAGAAACTGGATAAAACAGAAAAGGACAAGGCGGGATTTTGCGTGCCATTATCGGCTTCTTCCATTTATTCAAATACATTGTCTGCCCCTACACACAGTTCAGCACCCACTGCTACACCACTGATGGTAAGTTATCTCACTTCACATCCAGCGAAGTGTCTTACGAATACTCCTCAAAGTCACTCATATATTACTTTGCGAAACTGAACAATAGCAGGAGTACTATCCTAGGTTTATTAATTTGTAACCATTAATTATACAGGGTGATTTTTATTAAGGTTTAAAAACCACCAAAGCGACATGAGTGACGCTGAGGCAGGTAACTGTATGACACACGGAGCCGTAAATGTCGGGAATACGCTAAAGATGGATGACAACTGCTAAACATTTGACGTTAAAGATGACGGCCCTCGCTGCACACGCAGGAGTTGAGCAATCGGTCTGTCGCACCTGATCATCCCAAATCAGGTCACGTATACACGTCAGTGTTGCTCTGGGCTTCGTGTGTGACTTTAGCCCTTGGGGTTCCAGGCTTGCATATGGCAGGCAGGACTTGCCCATGTTCTCCACTATGCAGTCTTTCATCCCTTCGATTTTTAGGAAAATATTCGCCAAAAAAATGATTTTTCTGCATATTGAAGTTCCAGTACAGCAAAAATCTAGTGTATTGCGTCACTGCCACGCGGGATTAGCCGAGCGGTCTCAAGCGCTTCAGTCATGGACTGTGCGGCTGGCGGTAACCGAGCGGTTCTAGGCGCTTCAGTCCGGAACCGTGCGACTACTACGGTTGCAGGTTCGAATCCTGCCTCGGGCATGGATGTGTGATATGTCCTTATGTCAGTTAGGTTTAAGTAGTTCTAAGTTCTAGGGGACTGATGACCTCAGATGTTAAGTCCCATAGTGCTCAGAGGCATTTGAACCATTTTTTTTGTGCGGCTGGTCCCGGCGGAAAGTCGAGTCCTCCCTCGGGCTTGGGTGTGTGTGTTTGTCCTTAGGATAATTTATGTTAAGTAGTGTGTAAGCTTAGGTACTGATGACCTGAGCAGTTATGTCCCATACGATTCCACACACATTTGAATGTGATAAAATGGGGGGCAATTATCCTTCCTCCCATAATACCGCACCATACATTAATCCGCCAAGGTCGCTGATGTTACACTTGTCGCGAGTTTGTGGCACAACTTGACCAGAAGAAGGGATCGGCTGGTAGGACATGTTCTGAGGCATCAAGGGATCACCAATTTAGTATTGGAGGCATCAAAGGATCACCAATTTAGTATTGGAGGGCAGCGTGGAGGGTAAAAATCGTAGAGGGAGACCAAGAGATGAATACACTAAGCAGATTCAGAAGGATGTAGGTTGCAGTAGGTACTGGGAGATGAAGAAGCTTGCACAGGATAGAGTAGCATGAAGAGCTGCATCAAACCAGTCTCAAGACTGAAGACCACAACAACAACAACAACAACAACAATAGTGCATACTATGCCGGTTAACGTTACCACTGTTGGTAAATGACGCTTCGTCGCTAAATAGAACGCGTGCAAAAAATCTGTCATCGTCCCGTAATTTCTCTTGTGCCCTGTGGCAGAACTGTACACGACGTTCAAAGTCGTCGCCATGCAATTGATGCTGCATAGGAATATGGTACTGGTGCAATCGATGTTGATGTAGCATTCTCAACACCGACGTTTTTGAGATACCTGATCCTCGCGCAATTTGTCTGCTACTGATGTGCGGATTAGCCGCGACAGCAGCTAAAACACCTACTTGGGCATCGTCGTTTGTTGCATATATAGCATTCGCCCGTTGGGCATTTTGATCACAATAGCCATGCATCAACACGATATCGACATTTCCTGCAATTGGTAAACGGTCCATTTTAACACCGGTAATGTATCACGAAGCAAATACCGTCCGCACTGACGGAATGTTACGTGATACCACGTGCTTATACGTTTGTGACTATTACAGTGCCATCTGTTTCAAAGCGAAAAAAGTGGTCTAACTAAAACATTCACATTTCTTTACGTACTACACGCATATGATATAAAAATGGGGGTTCCTATTTAAAAAAAACGCAGTTGGTACCCGTTTGACCTAGTGCAGCGCCATCTAGCGGGCCAACTATAGCGCCATCTGGTTTCCCCCTTCAAGCTAGACGAGTTTCGTTCTTTTTAGATTTTTCGTTTGATTCTTATTTCGTGAGATATTTGGCCCGGTCACTGTCAATGGACCACCATATAGTTGAAGTACCATGCTAGGTGATCTTGCAATATTAAACATTTGGTGGTGGCGTTTTTAAAGTAATTCACATTTTCACCAGCTTACTTTATTGTAATGAGAAACTTTTCAGCTGTAGAAATAAGAAGTCTTGAATCTGTGTCGTGCTTGCTTTTGTCAGAGTAGGTGATACGAGTTGCTCCAGAAACTGGAAACTGTCTGGATTCATTCTATAGAAATCACGGAATTTTCCGTGGTGAGAAATCTCACGACAAACCACAGCCGAACTGCACTGATCAGCTACTACATTACGATCACCTAATAGCGAGTATGTCCACCTTTGGCAACATAACAGCAGCGACGACTCATAGCATCAAAGCAATGGAATGTTGCGAGCTTGCTGGAAGGAGTTTGCCTCACATTTGACCCCCAACTCACTTAATTCCCGTAAATTCCAGAGAGGGGGGCGATGAGCTCTGATGCCACGCTCATTCACACATCCCAGATGTGCTCGATCAGGTTCAGTTCTGGCGAGCTTGGGGAATTCGCCACTATGTTCCTTGATCCATTCCATCACACTCCTGGCATCGTGAAATGGTGCATTATCTTGTTGAAAAATACCACTGCCGTCGGGAAACATGATCACCATGAATGGAAGTATGTGTTCTGCAACCACCGTACGATACTCCTTGGCCATCATCGTACCTTGTGTGAACCCCACTGGTTATGGGCATGTAAATGTTCCCCAGAGCGTAATGAAGCCGCTGCCAGCTTATCTCGGTTGCGCAGTACAGGTGTCATTGAGCTGTTCCTCTGGAATACAACGAATTCACGCCCTCCCATCGGCATTATGAGAAGGTATGAGGATTCATTAGACATGCAACGCTCTGCCACTGCGCCAACGTCCAGCGTCGATGGTCACGTGCCCATTTGAGTCGCAGTTGGTGACTCTTTACACTGTGGATCTCAGAATTCCCTAACGATCTCCGATATGAAATGTCGTATGCTTGTTGCTCCAACTACAATTCCATGCTCAGAGTCTGTTAATTCCCCGTTGTTCAGCAATAGTCATGGTCGGCAACATTTTCATATGACTCACCTAAAATGACAGCTCCTCGAATACACTGCCCCTTTATACCTCATTTACCTGGTACTGCAGCCATTTGTATATGTGTATATCGCTATGATATACTTCGTAATGTGAAGATACAGATACAGTAGAGTCTCGATAGTCCGAGGTGAACGGGACCGGAACCACCTCGAGCTATCGAAAACTCGGACTATCGAAATTTAAATGGGAAAAAGAAATATTATGATATTGTAAGTAATACAGGTCAAAATATGAACTTTATTAATATAAAAGTATTTACACATGATTTGCATTGGCAGAATAACAATAATTATTTATTTAGACAAGTAATAGTGAAGTGTCTTTTGTTTGGCGAAGCTGCAACGTTTCCTTGCGGCATTGTCACGCCACCGTCTCAGGAGCAGTAGGTCAGTTGGTGTCGCCTCAGGCTGTTGTTCCACGTAACATATGGCGGCCTCGAGAGTAGCGTAGCCATTGGTGTGACTTATCAACGGTGCAGCCTCTGCCTCGTCTTCCTCCTCACTCTCACACTGCGATGGAATGTTAACCATGTCAATTATAGAAGAGTTTGGCACTTCGTCCGAATTTAACCACTTGCCTACTTCCACCGCTTCTGCCTTTTGACACCCTGGCAATCTTCTGATTAAACTACACAATGGTTGATCGTCCTCATCTGCTAAATCGTCAGTTTCTGTGTCTGGCATACTTTCCTGTGGAATTTTCCTCCATGACTTAGAAATTGTGTCTGACTTTATTTCACTCCAAGATACGTTAATCCAGTACACGACGTCCTTCAAAGTCACTTTCTTCAAAGCTCCTACAATGCTTTCGTTGTCTTTGGAATGCAGGATTGACTGTAGCAATCGCCGTCGATACTTTTTTTTAGACATTCCAGAACGCCCTGATCCATGGGCTGAATAAGACAGGTAACGTTTGGTGGAAAAACAAGGCGCGGATATCGTCGCACTGCAGTTCTCCTGCACTTGGATGTGAGGACGCATTATCCATGAGCAAAATTGCTTTGGATGGCAGTCCCTTTTCTTTTAAAAAATTCTTGCAGTCAGGTACAAACGATTTAAAAAACCAGTTCTTGAAGATTTCCTGATTCATCCATGCATTATACTGAGGTGTTTAGACAACCGGAAGAGCTGAGATGGATACATTCTTGAATGCCCTTGGCTTGGCAGACTTCCCAATCACAACTAGTTTTACTTTGTGGTTTCCAGTTGCATTTGAAGCTGCCATAACTGTGACCCGCTCTTTGCTTTTTTTTGTGCCCAGGAGCACTTTTTTCTTCACAAGAAGCAAGTGTTCTCGCTGGTAACATTTTAAAATTTAGCCCAGTTTCGTCTCTGTTATATATTTGTTCATTTTACAAATTTTCGTCAGTTATGATTTTTTTAAATTCGACGATAAATTTTGAAACGGCCTGAGCATCACCAGAGAGTTTTTCTCCACATACGTCTAGTTGACGCATTCCATACCTCTTCTTCCACTTGTCGAGCGAGACCACACTGGCGGCGAAATTGTCATCTCCTTCCTGCAGCTGGTTTCTGAAAAACAAATGTTTTTCTTGCAAGATTGGCCCAGAAATTGGAGCACCCTTCTGTCTCTGTTGGGTAAACCACATAAACAATGCCTCACTTGTTTTTTCGAAGTCTGACATCTTTATACTTCTTCGACTGAGAGATTCGTGAGAGCATTTCTGTGAAGAAAACTGTTCCAGTTTAAGTCGGTTCCTTCGTCAATCACCAACAATAACTTCACCGACACCATATTCGAGAGCAAGTTTTTTTATTGTTTCTCCTTTGTCAAATCGTCTTAGTGCTTCTAATTTTAGATGCCAAGGCACAAATTTCCTCTTTTTTGTTACAGCACTCATATTTGTAAGGTGTACAACGGAACACACAGTCAACAAACAAAACGACACGCATCACTGTGCAGTACAGGTACTGGAAACTACAGCAGCTTATGAACTCCCTAGTTTTGATCGGTAGCAGCCGGCAGCAGTCGGGGTAGTCCGTGCCATACTGACAACAGATGTTCGTGCAACAGGACAGCGAGCTAATCGTCGGTGTTGATTGCATTGTTGTCTGCTTTGTCACTGAGCTGTACCCTCCCTATCTATCTTTTGCAATGATGTTTTCATTATATATAATGTCAGTACAAAAAAAGTAAGTAGATCGTTGCTATCTTTTTTTTTTTTTTTTAAAAAAAAAGAGGCTCGGATTATTGGAAACTCGAACTATCGAGACTCTACTATATTGTAAAACACGGACATTGTAACCATCAATGAAGTTATACGCCACCGGAGGCAGTAGTTATTGACTCAGCCCCGTATCTATGAATTTCACTGTATGTGCCTCGTTGCTGCGAGACTCTGCAGCACAGACGGGGCAATGCTCGATAGGATGCAGCCGGGTCCTCCATCACGCATGAGCCGTAACGGAGCGCCGCTGCCCACCCGCCGCCTGCGCTGGCCGGCCGGCAGATCCCGCGACTCGCGCCCAGCGACAGGACAGCATTACGGGCCTAACGAGAGAAA
This sequence comes from Schistocerca americana, assembly GCF_021461395.2. Classification (NCBI taxonomy): domain Eukaryota; kingdom Metazoa; phylum Arthropoda; class Insecta; order Orthoptera; family Acrididae; genus Schistocerca; species Schistocerca americana. The sequence continues at coordinate 245,235,715 of NC_060124.1, read as the reverse complement.
CTGGAAAGCAATTAGCGGCCCTCCATTCCGCATCATTACGAGCGCGGCGCCATAATGAGCCATGAAGCGGGCGCGGCGCGCGGCTCGATGGCCGCTCCGGCGCGCTCTTAGCAGCCACTCGCCTCATTACCCGACAGGCCACTTAGGGCCGCGGGCCGCGGGCCGCGCTCCAGCCCAGCAATTACACAATCACTGGAGGGTAAATGGCCGCGCGGAGCGAGCCGCGGACGGCGCGTTTTTCGCCGGCGGCCGCCGATGATCCTCGCCACGCGAGCTCCGCTCTCGCTGACTGCTCCTGAAAATGCAGTGAGGCGCATCCGACTGCGTAACTGTGAAGTACTTGCTCTCGCCCGATCTCTGCGCCGGAAGACCGTAGTATTCGACCGCCCCGTACAGCTGATTCCTCATTACCTTTACAGCACGCGATATCGGCAGATATAATCTCACAAAGCTTTTGAGTCAGATTGAAACAGGTGATAGTAGGCCCACAACCGATTATAATGGGGTACGGAATTACTAGGCGGAGCTAAGTATTTATTGTTTTATGGACATACACAGTGTACACCGCATAACAACAGCCTAGCTCATAGTACACTACTGGCCATTAAAATTGCTACACCAAGAAGAAATGCGGATGATAAACGGGTATGCATTGGACAAATATATTATACTAGAACTCACATATGATTACACTTTCACGCAATTTGGGTGCATAGACCCTGAGAAATCAGTACCCAGAACAACCACCTCTGGCCATAATAACGGCCTTGATACGCCTGGACATTGAGCCAAAAAGAGCTCGGATGGCGTGTACAGGTACAGCTGCCCATGCAGTTTCAACATGACACTACAATTCATCAAGAGTAGTGACTGGCGTATTGTGACGAGCCAGTTGCTCGGCCACCATTGTTCAGACGTTTTCAATTGGTGAGAGATCTGGAGAATATGCTGGCCAGGGCAGCAGTCGAACATTTTCTGTATCCGGAACGGCCCGTACAGGACCAGCAACATGCGGTCGTGCATTATCAAATGGCTCTGAGCACTATGGGACTCAACTGCTGTGGTCATCTGTCCCCTAGGGCTAAGAACTACTTAAACCTAACTAACCTAAGGACATCACACACATCCATGCCCGAGGCAGGATTCGAACCTGCGACCGTAGCAGTCGCACGGTTCCGGACTGCGCGCCTAGAACCGCGAGACCACCGCGGCCGGCTGGTCGTGCATTATCCTGCTGAAATGTAGGGTCTCGCTGGGATCGAATAAAGGATAGAGCCACGGGTCTTAACGCATTTGAAATGTAGCGTCCACTGTTCAAAGTGCCGTCAATGCGCACAAGAGGTGACCGAGACGTGTGACCATTGGCACCCCATACCATCACGCCGGGTGGTACGCCAGTATGGTGATGACGAATACACGCTTCCAATGTGCGTCCACCGCCATGTCGCCAAACACAGATGCGACCATCCTTCTGCTGTAAACAGAACCTGGATTGATCCGTAACTAGGCGCTCAGTCAGGAACCGCGCGACTGCTACGGTCGCAGGTTCGAATCCTGCCTCGGGCATGGATGTGTGTGATGTCCTTCGGTTAGTTAGGTTTAAGTAGTTCTAAGTCTAGGGGACTTATGACAACAGATGTTGAGTCACATAGTGCTCAGAGCCATTTCATCCGAAAAAATGACGTTTTGCCATTCGTGCGCCCAGCTGATAGTCCATGATGCTGCAAACGTCGTCGAACTGTTCGTACAGATGATTGCTGACTTGCACACGTCCCCATCTGTTGGCTCAGGGATCGAGACGTGGCTGCACGATCCGTTACAGCCATGCGGATAAGCTGCCTGTCATCTCGACTGCTAGTGATACGAGGCTGTTGGGATTCAGCACGGCGTTCCGTATTACCCTCCTGAACCCACCGATTCCATATTCTGCTAACAATCATTGAATCTCGGCCAACGCGAGCTGCAATGTCGCGATACGATAAATCGCAATCGCGACAGGCTATAATCCAACCTTTATCAAAGTAGGAAACGTGACGGTACGCATTTCTCCTCCTTACACAAGGCATCACAACAACATATCACCAGGCAACGGCGGTCAACTGCTGTCTGCGTATAAGAAATCGCTTGGAAACTTCCCTCATGTCAGCACGTCGTAAGTGTCGTCACCGGCGCCAACCTTGTGTGAATGGTCTGAAAAGCTAATCATTTGCATATCACAGCATCTTCTTCCTGGCGGTTAAATTTCGCGTCTGTAGCACGTCATCTTCGTGGTGTAGCAATTTTAATGGCCAGTAGTGTAATTGGTCAAAGTGAAGGTTACGAACCTCAATTCTTGTATTCAACTGCGCCTGCCACTCTGCCGCAAGATCCGGACTGTCTGTTGTGCACTGAAACAGCATTCACCCCTCACCACCAGTCATACAGTATACAGCCCACAACACGTGTGTCATATGACCACTGCACGCAGCCTATGCCATAAGCACAGTGAGACGCCCTGCTAAAAGCGCAGGACAGGAGAAATAGTAGGAATTGTGGAAGGAGGGCCAGAATGAGCGGTTGTCAGTTACACTCCAAACATAACACATTATTTAGTTGTCCAACATTACAACGCAACTTATAAGCTTGACTATCGACAGAAAACGTCTTTAATTGTAAAACGGCTGAAGGCCCATGATTAAATACAACTGCTATAAATAGTTTTTTTGAGACAGAAGGCTCTAGGCTCTAACCTTAAACAGTATTTAACGCCAAGCGATGTAAGACTTGACTAGACAGATAGATTAACTTTTTTTAAAAATCTGCTGAAGGCCGATAAATTTAAAACAACGTAACTACAATAACCTATCAATAGGTAGAAGGCCCAAGTTTTATGACCAATAAGAAACCTTACTCCAAAACGGCTGAAGGCCTTTGTTATAAAAAATACTGCAACCAATTTTCCAAGGCAGAAGGCCAAAAGCCTTTAACGTGAAATAGTATTCAAGCCAAAGTGATGTAAGACTTGATCAGGAATAATCCAAAATTTTAAAGCGACTGAAGGCTCATCATTTTAAGAAGAATACAACTACGATAAATTTTCAACAGGCAGAAGGCCCACAGCTTTATCTTGGTAGAATGTAATACTTCATAAGTAAGGACCTTAAAACTTAAAGTTTTAAAAAAACAATACAACTACAATAAATTTTCAACAGGCAGAAAGCCCACAGCTCTATCTTCCAAAAGGTAATATTTGAAAAGTAGGACCCTTAAAACTTAAGCGGCTGAAGGCCGATGCTTTTAAAAAGAATACACTACAATAAATTTTCAAGAGGCAGAAAGCCCAAAGCTTTATCTTCCTAAAGGCAATACTTCATGAATAAGATCCTTAAAACTTAAGGTGGCCGAAGGCCGATGCCTTAAAACAGTCAATAAAATTTCAACAGGCGGAAGCCCCAAGCTTTGTCTTCAGACAATGTATGACTTGCCAAATTTAGAAAATCTTACTTTTAAACCACAATTACAAGCATACAAATTCCAACGATCGTCTGTGAGCCATTAAAAATAAACAATTAAGCGCCAACAAGAAAGGCAGCATAGGCAACGGCGCTCAGAAGTTTTCAGGGAGCTCGGTCTGTCCTTCAAATCTTAACGTTCGCTTAGGTGAGATAAGAAGTCGGCCCAACTATACTCGATCCGCCGGCAACACAACCTAGAGACAGACAGGGACCCACCGACAACACGACTGGCGAACCACCGACCACTATACGAGAATTCCAAAGCCAGTTCGTTACAGACATAGCCACCCTCAACCAAAAATACATTAAGCTGTCAAAAACTACACACCATGTTGGACAGCGACAACAGGTGAGGAGAGGACACCGCCTGAAATTACGTCTGCGACCAGGGCAGGTAACCGGAACACTAAAGGCCACAAGATAGAAACTTCCGCATGTGCACTTGAATTTCAAACCGACAAATATACACTACTGGCCACTAAAATTGCTACACCAAGAAGAAATGCAGATGATAAACGGGTATGCAATGGACAAATATATTAAATTACAACTGACAAGTGATTACATTTGCACGCAGTTTGGGTTCACAGATCCTGAGAAATCAGTACCCAGAACAACCACCTCTGGAAGTAATAACGGCCTTGGTACGCCTGGGCATTGAGCCAAACATAGCGTGGTTGGCGTGTACAGGTACAGCTGCCCATGCAGCTTCAACACGATATCACGGTTCATCAAGAGTTGTGACTGGCGTATTGTGACGAGCCAGTTGCTCGGCCACCACTGAATAGATGTTCTCTATTGGTGAGAGATCTGGAGAGTGTGCTGGCCAGGGCAGCAGTCGAACATTTTCTGTATCCAGAAAGGCCCGTACGGGACCTGCAACAGGCGGTCGTGCATTATCCTGCTGAAATGTAAGGTTTCACAGGGATCGAATGAAGGGTAGAGCCACGGGTCGTAACACATCTGAAATGTAACGTCCACCGTTCAAAGTGCCATCAATGCGAACAAGAGGTTACCGAGGCGCGTAACCAATGGCACCCCATTCCATCACGCCGGGTGATACGCCAGTATGGCGATGGCGAATACACGCTTCCAATGTGCGTTCACCGCGATGTCCCCAAACACGGATGCGACCGTCATGAAGCTGTAAACAGAACCTGGATTCATCCGAAAAAATGACGTTTTGCCTTTCGTGTACCCAGGTTCGTCGTTGAGTACACCATCGCAGGCCCTCCTGTCTGTGATGCAGCGTCAAGGGTAACCGCAGCCGTGGTCTTCGAGCTGATAGTCCATGCTGCTGCAAACGTCGCCGAACTGTTCGTGCAGATGGTTGTTGTCTCGCAAACGTCCACATCTGTTGACTCAGGGATCGAGACGTGGCTGCACGATCCGTTACAGCCATGCGGATAACATGCCTGTCATCTCGACTGCTATAGATACCAGGCCGTTGGGATCCAGCGCGGCGTGCCGTATTACCCTCCTGAACCCACCAATTCCATGTTCTGCTAACACTCATTGACTCTCGATCAACGCGAGCAGTAATGTCGCGATACGATAAACCGCAATCGCTATAGGATAAAATCAGACCTTTATAAATGTCGGAAACGTGATGGTACGCATTTCTCCTCCGTATACGAGGCATCACAACACCGTTTCACCAAGCAACGCCGGTCAACTGCTGGTTGTGTATGAAAAATCGGTTGGAAACTTTCCTCGTGTCAGCCCGTTGTAGGTGTCGCCACCGGCGCCATCCTTGTGTGAATGCTCTGAAAAGCTACTCTTTTGCATATCACAGCATCTTCTTCCTGTCGGTTAAATTTCGCGTCTGCAGCACGTCATCTTCGTGGTGTAGCAATGGCCAGTAGTGTAGTTAATTTCCACTACTCAGCGGCTAAATCTCCACCAACTCGAACACTCGCTGTTGCTCCCAGGAATACCGCCAACAGCGAACCACCAACAAAAGGAACAACGTGAAAGACGTGGCTTCGATGATTAAATCACCACTCAACTTTCATGTCCTGGGTCGGTGAGCCACGAACCCTGTAGCACTCGGAACAGCCCCCACATACTCCGACACTGCATAGAGACCGCCAGTGGGCCCGGCCGACTGCGCTAAGTGGAGAATTGTTTGCAGATCTGCTCCAACCGACCAACTGACTGCCAGTCTGCCGAAAACATTTAAAACAAATTGTTAGTGGAAATGACACCAACTATACATACAGTTTGACAAACATTTGCACGAAGACTTGAACGAGACTCAGCAGTGGCTGTGAAATCACGAAAACAAATCAGGAGTCGATATACATATACACACATACACACAGCCAACCCTTAAGCGATTGGCGAGCAAATTCACGTCGTCCATTAGGACGACCGTCCCTGGTTCAAATGATGCGTGGCGGCAACGGTCGGGCGAGCCATGGACATCCGGGCCTCACTGGTGCTCCAACTGACTGAACTAGTGGCGCGTTCCGACTCCACGACTGGCAGATCAGAACTGCCCTCCTGTCACGTTCCAACTGACTCCACGACAGACGACAACCGGGAACTAATAGCAGTGCAGCAAAGATAACACATGAGGGCCATATCGGTAGGCGCTGCTGCCGCCACGGACGGGCACACAAACCAGCAACTCAGTTACAACAGAAATTGAAATTAACATAACGAGATGGCAACACGAAAAAAAAACAGAATGTAAAATAAGAGATGGCACGAGCGCGAGCCACACACACTATCCCTGATGTCAGATGTCCATTCCATCAGACACCTTGCTGTGTGTCCATTGTGGTGAGGTGTTTTACTGTGCACAGCTCACCACACGTAATCAAGGATGGAACGCTATAAGTAACGACAGTTGACAAACATGCATTCAAGTGTACGGTGCAACATTATGTAGTGCCCGTAAAGCAACACCAATGTACACAGAATTGTTTCCCAACAGGCGTCATCTAAACTGCAAGAAGTTTATTTCCATGGCTACGAGCTTACGACAGATGGGGTCTTTCACGTCACAGAGAGGTTGCCAAGGTTCCCACTAGAGATATGCCTAAACACCAGACTTTGGGGAGATAGTGTTGTGTCGTGTGGGCGACTACCTAGCACTAAGCACCCGTCAAGGTGCCCATGAGATATACACTCTGAAGGATACAGTGCAGGGAGTACTAGTGACTAAACCCCTATCATAAAGAACGTGTGCAAGGACTGGTTTAAGAGACCACGTTCACTTTTGTCTGTGGATTATTCACCACAGTGCAGTAGTGCCCAACATCGCACTATTTGTATTGCTCAATTTGCTGGGGTCCAAGCTGGCTGTCTCCTGTTACAACGGACACCAGAGATCCCTGAGAGAGTGCAGCAAAACTTCATGGGCTATTGCCATGCATGCATTGAGACTGGCGGTCGTCACTTTGAACAACTACTTACAGCTGTGTTGTTGTTGTTCAGTGTGCACTGTGTATGTCCGTAGCACAATAATTTTGCTTTTTCTGCCACTGTTTCCCATCTCAATGTAATAGGTTGTGACCCACTATCACCTGTTTCAATTCGACCCCAAAAGGTTTGAGACACTCTGTACATAGAACACGTGCAAAAGTACATCAATTCTCATGTCCTTCTGGCAAATCCGGCTCCATTTAGGAGAGCAGGCTTCTTTTAAAATGTCAGAAAATAGATTTTTTAAAAATATTTCTGAGATATCTGCTTTATTATTTTTCATCCCAAATTCTTAAGAAACTCAGTTATCGGGATAGAAGGCGATTTGCGAAACAAGGTCTCCGAACGCTGCTCACTGCGGTAATCGTGGCCGCATGTAATATCGACGACAGCCTAAGAGGCATTATGGAAATTATCAAAGTGATCGAACTTGACATCGGACCAGCCTATTAAAACTTATGCACAAAAGCGTACGAAACGCGTATTTAGCGATCAAAGCAGCGGGTGCCAAAGAAGCCCAGAGTAGCACCATGGCCACAAATGTGGTGGGTGAAGACCTGCTACTGATTCTCGAAGGATTACTAAATGGTTCAAATCAAATGGCTTATGGGACTTAACATCTGAGGTCATCAGTCCCCTAAAACTTAGAACTACTTAAATCTAACTAACCTAAGGACATCACACACATCCATGCGAGAGGCGAGATTCGAACCTGCGAACGTAGCGGTAGCCCGGTTCCAGACTGTAGCGCCTAGAACCGCTCGGCCACTGCGTCCGGCAATTACTAAATGGTCCAGGGATCGTTGAATAGAAGTACGTTTAACTTAATTACAAATAATGTAGTCCAAAACTTCAAATGCGCTTTTCTCGAAACTGTATTTTCTCAGATTGGCCGGAAACATAGCTTGTGAACGGTAAATATTACTTTGCTTGGAATTCAGTATTGATAATTTTAACATTTTAAGCAGCCGTTTTGCGATATCTTCAAAACTCTCCATTCGATACCTCTTTTTGTCTCAATGTTTTGAACAACAACATGAAATTTGTTTCACCGCGTTAGAAATTCCGTTAGACCTTAATATTTTCCAGTTATCCTATGTGTCCTGATAGAAAAAGCAATGAAAATGACTTATACAAAGTAAGTTTGTAACAGGTCGAGTAGCAGAGCTTCGAAAATTCCCAACGATGACCAGTGTTCCGACTGCAGTGAGTTTTTTCACCTGACGCAGCGGTTATAGAGATGGTCCAATGTGAATACAGAACTGGTTTCTTAAAGAAAAATGTGTAAGGAAAAAAATATATCATCAGATTTTGCTGTAATTTTTATTTAACCTGGAAAATCGAAAAATTCAACTACTTTTCATTCGTTCAAAGAGACCTTCCGCAGTAAACAAATATAAAGCACGTAATCAGACCGCCGGCCGATGTGGCCGGGCAGTTCTACGCGACCGCTACGGTCTCAGGTTCGAATCCTGCCTCGGGCATGGATGTGTCTGTTGTCCTTAGGTTGGTTAGGTTTAAGTAGTTCTAAGTTCTAGGGGACTGATGACCTCAGATGTTAAGTCCCATAGTGCTCAGAGCCATTTGAACCATGTAATCATACCACCCAGAGAAGTGCTCACCCCTAACAAACACTACTGCGGCTTTGGTTCAAATGGCTCTGAGCACTATGAGACTTAACATCTATGGTCATCAGTCCCCTAGAACTTAGAACTACTTAAACCTAACTAACCTAAGGACATCACACAACACCCAGTCATCACGAGGCAGAGAAAATCCCTGACCCCGCCGGGAATCGAACCCGGGAACCCGGGCACGGGAAGCGCGAACGCTACCGCACAACCACGAGCTGCGGACTACTGCGGCTTTCTTAGTGGCCTCAGTTAACGGTGGGAGACAAGCCACAAATTTCTGTAAGTATCTCACAGGTTAAATCACTCTTGGCTCTTGTCACCGAAGATGAGGAAAAGAACGACCTGGTTCATATTCATTGTAACTTGAATAAATGAATGCAAATGAGCGTACAAGAAACCCACCAATTACCTCACATTACATCAACTGCAGCCTGAACCCTGCCGTCCAGATACTACAGGTTAAACACATTTGGGCCGTCTCTGAATTCAACGACTTGCATCATTTCAAAAGTCGCAAAATCTTCCCTCCTCGGACAACACATCACGCCTCCAGTTAGCTATTGTCCAATTCTGATCCAATGAATACATGAAGCTTCCGTGCCAGTGTAGGTAATTGCCATTTGATCGCTAATCTACTCCAAGTGTCTGTTCCATGGAGCCTCCATCTCAGTGTTGCATCAGAAACTGGTTGAGATGGATCTACATTCGCTGACAGCAGCAACATCTATTGGATATACAAATGAAATTACACAATTTCAGAGACTTTACTGGTCTCATGCAGAAATGATTTTATGTAGGGAGACTGAAGCGGCGAGTGAAAATTAGTACCGAGGCCGGGAATCGAACCCACGTTTCCTGCTTACTAGGCAGGTGCGTTAGCCACTAAGCCACCTTGGCACTATGGATCACACAACTGCATAGATTATCACGGCACGCCTCCATCGATCCATATTCTCACTGCTACCTCATTCTACTTTAATTTCTCCCTTACACAAAACATATATATAATCGTATTTGTATGAGACCATTAAAGCCTCTGAAATTGTCTCATTTCATTTGTGTAAGTGTCTGCAACGGGGTTTCATGCTGGATGCCCCATTTACGCTCGATGCTGAAGTACTATCCCAGAATACACAGAGCCTCATCAGTTCTGTTCGTGTGTGAAGGGGAACTTAAAATAGAATAAGGCGGCAGTGAGGAGTTGGATAAGGGATATATATGGACAGTCTCCACTGACACGTGTCGTCCACTTCACGCCATTGTTGTGATCTTGCCGAAAATATCAGGGAGTAAATTATTTGCCATCTTTGCGGGAAAACTGTTAGACACAGAGGAAAAACAACAAACAACGTGGACTCGTTTAAGGCACCAAGTGCCACAATCTTTCAAGCTATATCCCTAACTGCTCGTACATATACATGGTACAAGTGCTGCAAACAGGTATACCTTAAGGTCCATTGATCGTGACAGGCCCAAATATCTCACGAAATAAGCGTCAAAGACCGGGCCAAGTATCTAACGAAATAAGCGTCAAACGAAGAAACTACAAAGCCGGAAACTTGTCTAGCTTGAAGGGGGAACCAGATGTCGCTATGGTTGGTCCGCTAGATGGCGCTGCCATAGGTCAAACGGATATCAACTGCGTTATTTATAAATAGGAACCCCCATTTTTATTACATATTCGTGTGAAGAAATATGAATGTTTCAGTTGGACCACTTTTTTCGCTTTGTTATAGATGGCGCTGTAATAGTCACAAATACATGGCTCACAATTTTAGACGAACATTTGGAAACAGGTAGGTTTTTCAAATTAAAATACAGAAAGTAGGTACGCTTGAACATTTTATTTCGGTTGTTCCAACGTGATAGACGTAGTTTTGTGAGCTTATCATTTCTGAGAACGCATGCTGTTACGGCGTGATTACCTGTAAATACACCATTAATGCAACAAATGCTCAAAATGATGCCCGTAAACCTCAATGCATTTTCTAATACGTGTAACGACATTCCTCTCAACAGAGAGTTCTTCGCCCCCCGTAATGTTCGCACATCCACTGTCAATGCGCTGACGCATGTTGTCAGGCATTGTCGGTGGATCACGATAGCAAATACCCTTCAACTTCCCCACAGAAAGAAATCCGGGGACGTCAGGTCCGGTGAACGTGCGGGCCATCGTATGGTGCTTCTACGACCAATCCACTTGTCATGAAATATGCTATTCAATACCGCTTCAACCGCACACGAGCTATGTGCCGGACATCCATCATGTTGGAAGTACATCGTGATTCTGTCATGCAATGAAACATATTGTAGTAACATCGGTAGAATATTACGTAGGAAATCAGCATACATTGCACCATTTAGATTGCCATCGACAAAAGGGGGGTCAGTTATCCTTCCTCCCATAATGCCGCACCATACATTAGCCCGCCAAGGTCGCTGATGTTCAACTTGTTGCAGCCATCGAGGATTTTCCGTTGCCCAATAGTGCATATTATGCCGGTTTACGTTACCGCTGTAGGTGAATGAAATGACGTTTCGTCGCTAAATAGAACGCGTGCAAAAGATCTGTCATCGTCCCGTAATTTCTCTTGTGTCCAGTGGCAGAACTGTACACGACATTCAAAGTCGTCGCCTTGCAATTTCTGGTGCATAGAAATATGGTACGGGTGCAATCGATGTTGCTGTAGCATTCTCAACACCGACGTTTTTGAGATTCCCGATTCTCGCGCAGTTTGTCTGCTACTAATGTGTGGATTAGCCGCGACAGCAGCTAAAACACCTACTTAGGCATCATCATTTGTAGCAGGTCGTGGTTGACGTTTCACATGTGGCTGAACACTTCCTGTTTCCTTAAATAAAGTAACTATCCGGCGAACGGTCCGGACACTTGGATGATGTCCAGGATACCGAGCAGCATAGATAGCACACGCCGGTTGGGCATTTTGATCACAATAGCCATACATCAACACGGTATCGACCTTTTCCGCAATTGATAAACGGTCCATTTTAACACGGGTAATGTATCATGAAGCAAATACCGTCCGCGCTGGGGGAATGTTACTTGATACCACCTACTTATACGTTTGTGTCTATTAGAACGCATTCTGTCACAAAGCGAAAAAAGCGGTCCAACTAAAACATTCATATTTCTTTGCGTACTACACGAAAATGAAATAAAAATGGGGGTTCCTGCTTTAAAAAAAAAAGCAATTGATATCCGTTTGACCTATGGCAGCGCCATCTAGCAGACCAACCATAGCGCAATCTGGTTTCCCCCTTCACGCTAGACGAGTTTCATTCTTTGCAGTTTTTTCGTTTGATGCTTATTTCGTGAGATATTTGGCCCGCTCACTATCAGTGGACCATATATACAGGGTGTTTCAAACATGACCGGTATATTTGAAACGGCAATAAAAACTAAACGAGCAGCGATAGAATTACACCGTTTGTTGCAATATGCTTGGGACAACAGTACAATTTCAGGCGGACAAACTTTCGAAATTACAGTAGTTACAATTTTCAACAACAGATGGCACTGCAAGTGATGTGAAAGATATAGAAGACAACGCAGTCTGTGGGTGCGCCATTCTGTACGTCGTCTTTCTGCTGTAAGCGTGTGCTGTTCACAACGTGCAAGTGTGCTGTAGACAACATGGGTTATTCCTTAGAACAGAGGATTTTTCTGGTGTTGGAATTCCACCGCCTAGAACACAGTGTTGTTGCAACAAGACGAAGTTTTCAACGGAGGTTTAATGTAACCAAAGGACCGAAAATCGATACAATAGAGGATCTGTTTGAAAAATTTCAACGGACTGGGAACGTGACGGATGAACGTGCTGGAAAGGTAGGGCGACCGCGTACAGCAACCACAGAGGGCAACGCGCAGCTAGTGCAGCAGGTGATCCAACAGCGGCCTCGGGTTTCCGTTCGCCGTGTTGCAGCTGCGGTCCAAATGACGCCAACGTCCACGTATCGTCTCATGCGCCAGAGTTTACACCTCTATCCATACAAAATTCAAACGCGGCAACCCCTCAGCGCCGCTACCATTGCTGCACGAGAGACATTCGCTAACGATATAGTGCACAGGATTGATGTCGGCGATATGCATGTGGGCAGCATTTGGTTTACTGACGAAGCTTATTTTTACCTGGACGGCTTCGTCAATAAACAGAACTGGCGCATATGGGGAACCGAAAAGCCCCATGTTGCAGTCCCATCGTCCCTGCAACCTCAAAAAGTACTGGTCTGGGCCGCCATTTCTTCCAAAGGAATCATTGGCCCATTTTTCAGATCCGAAACGATTACTGCATCACGCTATCTGGACATTCTTCGTGAATTTGCGGCGGTACAAACTACCTTAGACGACACTGTGAACACCTCGTGGTTTATGCAAGATGGTGCCCTGCCACATCGCACGGCCGACGTCTTTAATTTCCTGAATGAATATTTCGATGATCGTGTGATTGCTTTGGGCTATCCGAAACATACAGGAGGCGGCGTGGATTGGCCTCCCTATTCGCCAGACATGAACCCCTGTGACTTCTTTCTGTGGGGACACTTGAAAGACCAGGTGTACCGCCAGAATCCAGAAACAATTGAACGGCTGAAGCAGTACATCTCATCTGCATGTGAAGCCATTCCGCCAGACACGTTGTCAAAGGTTTCGGGTAATTTCATTCAGAGACTACGCCGTATTATTGCTACGCATGGTGGATATGTGGAAAATATCGTACTATAGAGTTTCCCAGACCGCAGCGCCATCTGTTGTTGAAATTTGTAACTACTGTAATTTCGAAAGTTTGTCTGCCTGAAAATGTACTGTTGTCCCAAGCATATTGCAACAAACGGTGTATTTCTATCGCTGCTCGTTTAGTTTTTATTGCCGTTTCAAATATACCGGTCATTTTTGAAACACCCTGTATATATATACATATGTGTGTGTGTGTGTGTGTGTGTGTGTGTGTGTGTGTGTGTATGTATGTGTGTACGTGTGTGAGGGATATTCGGATAGTAAGTTCCGAACGGTCGTCGAATGGAAACAATTATGACAAGCAAATACGTTTTATTTGCAACACTTAGTCGCAGCTCCAGCTACTTCTCTACATAGTCGCCGCTGCGACTTAGATACATGTCGTAGCGTTGTGCTGACTTTCCAGTACTCTCGTTATGCCAGCCGTAGTGACCGAGCGGTTCTAGGCGCTACAGTCTGGAGCCGTGCGACCGCTACGGTTGCAGGTTCGAATCCTGCCTCGGGCATGGATGTGTGTGATGTCCTTAGGTTAGTTAGGTTTAAGTAGTTCTACGTTCTAGGGGACTGATGACCTCAGAAGTTAAGTCCCATAGTGCTCAGATCCATTTTAACTCTCATCATAGGAGGAAGCCGCCTCTGCTTTCTACCAATACTCTTCAATGGTCTACAGCTTGTTCACTGAGTCAAAATGTCATCTTCAAAGCCAGATGTTCATGTGAACAGAGATGTAACCAAGGGGCATCCAGTTATAGGCTGTATTATGGGTGATCAAGCACTTCCCATCGGAAACGCTGGAGGAGCATCTTCAATGACCCTTCAGAACGAAAATTGTCATGAAGAAGGATCTACTCACCAGACTCTCATACTTGGCGGAATACACTATTTCCTAGGCGTCTTTATGTGCTAACTGTGCACTTACAGCTGAAAAGAGCGACGTGACGCGACCATTGAGCATACTAGAAACACTGCGCAAAGCTTCATCGGATTTTCACACTGGTTTGCGTTTTACAACCGATCGAGACTAACATTCTGACTAGCCCATGTGTATGTAGGCTATACTTTATTTGTAGACTAATAAGTACAGCTGTTAGAAGCAATATGTTTTTAGGTGGGCTAGTACTGTCAATTAGATGTGGCAAGAGCAAGTCATAATGCTTATTTTCCGCTTGACGGCTTGTCAGGTATGGAAATTTAGATGCTTTGAGTCAAAATGGTTGGCTTCTACTGAGAGGTGTACTCCAATTTCTGGTGCTGTTACGACTGTGCAGAAAATTCAAGTAGTAAATTATGTGCCACGTTTTGGGAAGACTGTGTGACACACAAACACACACACACACACACACACACACACTCACACACACTCACACACTCACACACACACACACATACATATATATATATATATATATATATATATATATATATATATATATATATAAAATTTTCTGTATGCATACAAAAAGAACAGGTCGGTTCGAGATAAAGTTATTTTAATTTAATAGGTTATACCATACAATACTAATGTTTTTACTATTACATCAATACAGCTTTGCAGTGTAAATAATTTGTTCCATACCTATGTGCGTTACTTAGTATAGCGTAACACTGCATCAACAAGACGCTGCAGTTTCTTCCACTCTTTAGGGATACCCTAAGTTGAACAATTGGGAGTCCGATATTAAAGGAAACCACTATACGCAGTAGGACCTTCCTTTTTATTTTAAGCGGAGTCACTACACACAGCAATATAAATGGCCTACCTATGTACGTTGAAAGGCCAAAAAAGCTGGTACGCCTGCCTAATATCGTGTACGGACCCCGAGAGCACGCAGAAGTGCTGCAGCACGACGTAGCATGGACTCGACTAAAATCTGAAGTAGTGCTGAAGGGAACTGACACCATGAATCCTGCAGGGCTGTACATAAATCCGTAAGAGCACTAGGGGTTGAGACCTCTTCTGAACAACACGTTGCAAGGCATCCCAGATATGCTCAAAAATATTCATGTCTGGGGATTTTCGTGGACAGAGGAAGTGTTTAAACTGAGAAAAGTGTTTCTGGTGCCCCTCTCTAGAAATTGTGGACGTGTGGGGGTCGCATTGTCCTGTTGGAATTGCCCACGTCTGTCGGAACGGACAATTGGCATTAATTGATGCAGGTGACCTGACAGGATGCTTACGTATGTGTCACCTGCCAGAGTCAAATCTAGACGTGTTAGGGGTCCCATATCAACTGCACACGCCCCACACAATTACAGAGCCTCCTCCAGCTTGAAGAGTTTAAAAATGGTTCAAATGGCTCTGAGCACTATGCGACTTAACTTCTGAGGTCATCAGTCCCCTAGAACTTAGAACTACTTAAACCTAACTAACTTAAGGACATCACACACGTCCATGCCCAAGGCAGGATTCGAACCTGCGACCGTAGCGGTCACGCGGTTCCAGACTGTAGCACCCAGAACCGCTCGGCCACTTCGGTTGGCTTGAAGAGTCCCCTACTGACATGCACGGCCCATGGATTCATGAGGTTGCTTACATACCTGTACAAGTCCATCCGCTCGATACAGTTTGAAACGAGACTCGTCCGACCAGGCATCATGTTTCCAGTCACCAATAGTCCAATGTCGGGGTTGAAGAGCCCAGGCTAGGCTAAAGCTTTGTGTTGTGCAGTCATCAAGGGTACATGGGTGGGCCTCGTTGGATAGTTCTCACGCTGACACTTGTTGATGGTCCAGCACTGAAATCTGTAGCTATTTGTTACAGGGGTGCACTTCCATCACGTTGAACGATTCCCTTCAGTCGTCGTTGGTACCTTTCTTGCATGATCTTTTTCCGACTGCAGCGATGTCGGAGATTTGATGTTTTACCGGATTCCTGATATTCATGGTAGACTCGTGAAATGGTCGTATGGGAAATACGTATTCCATCGCTACCTTGGAGATGCTGTGTCCCATCGCTCGTGCTCCGACTATAATACCACGTAGAAAGTTACATCTTGATAACCTGCCATTGTAGCAGCAGTAACCGATCTAGCAACTGCGCCAGGCACTGGTCTTATAAAGGCGTTGCCGACCGCGGCACCGTACTTTGCCTGTTTACATATCTCTGTATATGAATACGCAAGCCTATAGCAGTTTCTTCGGCGTTTCAGTGTAATATTATTGCATTAAAATCGGAAGTCTAGATGTACTTCATTTCATTGACTGGTCACCTAATGTTACTTTATAGAACATTTACTTCCAAGCCTTAAAACAGGAATTTCTTTTTCTCTGTCCTGAGCCATATTAGGTAACATCGATAGGTAAT
Organism: Schistocerca americana; assembly: GCF_021461395.2. Classification (NCBI taxonomy): domain Eukaryota; kingdom Metazoa; phylum Arthropoda; class Insecta; order Orthoptera; family Acrididae; genus Schistocerca; species Schistocerca americana. The sequence continues at coordinate 245,219,098 of NC_060124.1, read as the reverse complement.
CTACATTGTCATTTACATTCAGCAAGCCACTTTGTCGAATGTGATGTTGAGTACGTTCCGTAACACTGTCACTTGCCCCATTCACTGTTCCAGTCGCAAATGATGCACAGTACGAACGATCGTTGGTGAGCGTCCATGTGACATCGAATCTCTGTAATGTGAACCTTATGGTATCTTCATGAGATATACGTAGGAGAAGAAATTTGTTAGTTGAATATCTTTAGAAAATAGCTTCATGACATTTTAACAGTAAATACACTCCTGGAAATGGAAAAAAGAACACATTGACACCGGTGTGTCAGACCCACCATACTTGCTCCGGACACTGCGAGAGGGCTGTACAAGCAATGATCACACGCACGGCACAGCGGACACACCAGGAACTGCGGTGTTGGCCGTCGAATGGCGCTAGCTGCGCAGGCATTTGTGCACCGCCGCCGTCAGTGGCAGCCAGTTTGCCGTGGCATACGGAGCTCCATCGCAGTCTTTAACACTGGTAGCATGCCGCGACAGCGTGGACGTGAACCGTATGTGCAATTGACGGACTTTGAGCGAGGGCGTATAGTGGGCATGCGGGAGGCCGGGTGGACGTACCACCGAATTGCTCAACACGTGGGGCGTGAGGTCTCCACAGTACATCAATGTTGTCGCCAGTGGTCGGCGGAAGGTGCACGTGCCCGTCGACCTGGGACCGGACCGCAGCGACGCACGGATGCACGCCAAGACCGTAGGATCCCACGCAGTGCCGTAGGGGACCGCACCGCCACTTCCCAGCAAATTAGGGACACTGTTGCTCCTGGGGTATCGGCGAGGACCATTCGCAACCGTCTCCATGAAGCTGGGCTACGGTCCCGCACACCGTTAGGCCGTCTTCTGCTCACGCCCCAACATCGTGCAGCCCGCCTCCAGTGGTGTCGCGACAGGCGTGAATGGAGGGACGAATGGAGACGTGTCGTCTTCACCGATGAGAGTCGCTTCTGCCTTGGTGCCAATGATGGTCGTATGCGTGTTTGGCGCCGTGCAGGTGAGCGCCACAATCAGGACTGCATACGACCGAGGCACACAGGGCCAACACCTGGCATCATGGTGTGGGGAGCGATCTCCTACACTGGCCGTACACCACTGGTGATCGTCGAGGGGACACTGAATAGTGCACGGTACATCCAAACCGTCATCGAACCCATCGTTCTACCATTCCTAGACCGGCAAGGGAACTTGCTGTTCCAACAGGACAATGCACGTCCGCATGTATCCCGTGCCACCCAACGTGCTCTAGAAGGTGTAAGTCAACTACCCTGGCCAGCAAGATCTCCGGATATGTCCCCCATTGAGCATGTTTGGGACTGGATGAAGCGTCGTCTCACGCGGTCTGCACGTCCAGCACGAACGCTGGTCCAACTGAGGCACCAGGTGGAAATGTCATGGCAAGCCGTTCCACAGGACTACATCCAGCATCTCTACGATCGTCTCCATGGAGAATAGCAGCCTGCATTGCTGCGAAAGGTGGATATACACTGTACTAGTGCCGACATTGTGCATGCTCTGTTGCCTGTGTCTATGTGCCTGTGGTTCTGTCAGTGTGATCATGTGATGTATCTGACCCCCAGGAATGTGTCAATAAAGTTTCCCCTTCCTGGGACAATGAATTCACGGTGTTCTTATTTCAATTTCCAGGAGTGTATTATCTTGATGGACGATGCTTCTCTTCTAACGTTTGCCAGAGGAGTTGCATGAGCATTGCCATGACGTTTTGGCGCTTGCCAGGCGAACGTATGACGAAAGGCACTGCTCTTTTGGGGATCTCCTGTTATTTCTAAAGCTCCTTACTGTATGGGTCACAGCTCGAAGAGAAATAAAAGTTTTAAACATTTTAGATGTCCTGAGGATTCTTCGAATGGAACCCACATCTAAAACTCAGCAATTTATACCTACGTACTTGGCAGAATGTACATAGACCCACTTTCAGCCAGTTTCTCTACCATTCCACTCCCGAACAAGGAGCTGGAAAAATTAGGATAAATTCTTCCATGCAAGCTCTGATTTATTTCATTACGATAACAATTACTCCGTATATAGGTGTAAGTCAACGAAATATTTTCTTATTCAGAGAATTCCTGAGAAAATCTCGCCGCAACGATGATGACGATAATGATGTTTCCCTACTTTACAAAATGTAAGAGTGTTCCTACACTGTTTATGAATATTTAGAACAGCTGAGGCCCTATGACGCTTACTTGGGAAAACTAAGATGACACTAATGTTTCATTTCATGAATTCCCGTCAGTTACTACTAACTGTGACCTTTCGGGCTGGAGGTCATGAGTTCAGGAACTGTTACAAAATTCTCCTGTAAATCTATAAATATGGAATAAACTTGAGATCACGTGTCAGTTGCACTCTATACTTTGTGTTAATAAAAAGCCAGTTGAGTTTTAGAAGAAAGATATTTTCTGAATTCGTGCTGGCTACGTGTCAATAGAATTGTTCGACGCAATTCATAATTTTCGAACGCGATATACACGCTAAAACAAAAAAAAGGCGCACCACAACGTAATTATCCGAATGGCGACGGTCTTCTGGAACTCTAAAGGGGTTATTCTATTTGATGTCCTACCGAAGAAACGACTTCAGTGTGCTCATCCACACAATAGCCCAAACCATCTTTCCTTTCTGCATGGCAACACAACGCCTCACGGAAGTCTGCACACCCTAGAGGACCTAACAAAATATCATTGGACTGTTCTTGTTCATCCATACTAAACCCCGGATTTCACACATTCCGACTTCCATCTGTTTGGCCGAATGACGGATGTACTACGCGTGAAGCAGTACGTGGATGATGGGGAGGTCATTGAGGCAGCAAGACGTTGGCTCCGACGTCGACCAGTAGAGTGGTGCCAAGCTGGCATACAGGCTGCCCCAGTAAGATGGCGTAAGGCTGTCATACTGAAAGCAGATTATGTTGAAAAATAGAATTTTGTATGCAGAACAGTGGGGGATTATTTGATATATTGGACTCAAGAATAAAACCGATCTACCTCCAGAAAAAAAATTGCGTTACTTACTGAACGGTCTTGTACAGTTCGTAGCTACCTCGGTAATATGAATGAGATATTAATCTGCCAGGAAGTTTCACCTCGGTAATATGCCCGCATATCGCGGCTAAGCAGATATCGCCCAAGCCACTTATTTCTGTTCATACAATAAGTGTCAGCCGCATTGTCACTGTAAAACTTGTCAGTAATATGCAAAGGATATTAGTGGTACGAAATAAAACAACATAGGACAACGTCTGAAAGAAAAAGAGTTACTACTCCCTCTCAAAGAAACGTACACTAATATATACGTCTTAACAGATCGTGCTAGGAAGAAAGACGGGTTTAAGAGGAAAGACCGTGGGTTCTGCATATTCTGTGTGAGGTGAGACACAGGTGGTTTCCTGCACTTCGTCTTTTGACATGTTCTTGGACGTAAATATTATGCGTGTGACATAAATATGCCTATATTCGGTTTTCAGCTCAGCATTTTATGACTGTGATGTGACATATAGTCTTATTTATATTGTCGTTTTCACAGCTTTATGTATCATGAATGGCACTGAGGTTTTGTTGAGTCTGTCCTACAAGGGCTGCTTGCTCGTAGATGCATAATTCTTTGGTTTACTTAATCCTTATGTCCTAGTTTGTTTCATACATCTATCATTTGCTGTAGATATTTTTGTAGATTAGTAGGTTGCTTCAAGGTTTTGAAGTCTAGTGTATCACCCAACTGACCCGTTTCAATCACAGAATATTTAGTTAACGATCTTATTAATAAATTGTACACTTGTACAACGTTTAGAGTGAAAGTTTCTTATAGTGTACTATACCTGTATATTTCTATTTTAGCTATGTGACAACGGATGTATATGTTGTTTTTATCGAATGATTGCAGCTAACTCGCTTGTGCAGTGCTGTCCATGATTCTTATTCTGTTTTTAATCTGGTTTTATATTCCTATAGTCGGTAAGTTGAAGATGCTTCCACTACTGTTTATGCATAGAGGCCTGAGGAGCTACATTGAGTTATCGAAACGGGTAGCTATATAGTCAATACTATATTATAAAAATGAGTGTACAATGTGCGTGCCGATAAGACTCAGAAACGAATCCCAGTACGGTCAAAGGAGTTACATGGTGTGGCAGCCCTTTATTCACCATCCATGAAGACGGTTTCCATTTTTACCTGAAGATATAAGAGCTGGGATGTTTTGTCCTCTAGAAATTTCTGGAACATTACACTACATTCTAGAGTATTAGAGAAAGTTCCAGAATATTCGAGAGCATTTCACAACATTCCAGAATCTTCCGGAATTCTTCTCAATGACCCGGGATGTCCTGGAATGCTCGGGAATGGTCTGAAGGTTACACAATGTTTGGAATACCCCGGAACAGTCCAAACCGTTGTAGAACATTCCAGAATGCTCTCGACTATTGTAGAACATTCTGGAACGTTATAGACCATTCGAAGCCTTTTTGGTATGTTCTGGTAGGGGTACATAAAGGAAGGCCCGTCGTGGAATAGGACGTCAGTTTCTTATCAGTGACGAAGGCAGGAACCGAAAAAGTAGTGTGGTGAGTGAATAAAAACAAATAGTGAAGTGTGAGTAGTCAAAGTAATAAAGTGACTGAATACACATCGAAAATTAAGTATGAACAGTGTGTAAATTGTACTTAGTGTATTTGCTAGTAAAAAGTTGATTTGACTTATCTATTTTAGATAATGCCCAAATTAAAAAGAGGAGGAGATCTAGCCAGTTCTGAAGAAATGCGGAAACACAAAAAGAGCAGCGAAAAAACGAAATAGACGAAGAGTCGGCCACGGCGCTTATGTCCTCTTAACTTAGGGGCCACTGCTGTCGCGTTGTCGTCCTGAATGGAGGTCTGGTCAGTGTACGATTGGCTGTCTCCTTCTCACAGCCATCTCTTCTCTATCGTTCCCGACTGACGTGCCGGCCCTTGACTTTACGCCGTACAATGGTAATCTCACCCTCACAATACATAGGAAGTCAGAGGCACATGCACGAATACACTCAAGATGCCATGACCTACATAAGAAAGTATAGACTACATGACCTTTCCATAACATTCGAAACCAACAAACAACTAAGGAACGGAGTAGCCCTCATGCATCGACATGACATAATCTCCCGAGTTTTCCAACAAAACCAAATGATATTTATTGAAGTCAACCCAAAATACAACATCCCTGGAATCGTTACATGCATGACGTACACAACTGAATGGCAAAAACGAGGACTGCCACTCTCATACAATCTCATATGGCTATACGACAGAATCCATCTCCCGTATATCGAAAAAATCACCTGAGCTGAATTTACCAACCCACAAGAAGATCCGGAACTGTACGACTTTCTAATGAAAAACATGATTCACGGACGATATTCGGTGCTCATTAGTATTGAAAATTTACAAAAAAATTACCCAAAAGCACAATTGGACGGCACACAAACCGGAGTTGATGGCTGTCCCAAACACAGAAGACCATCACCCAAAAACCGTGGCTTCACAGCAAAAATACGAATACGAGGCAGCGACAAACTGGAAATAGCTAATGAATGTGTAGTGCCACCTAACACACTACTTTGCAGAACGTTCCTAGCACACACAAGCGTAAAGTACTGCAGTTCAGTGAAATCCATCAAACATGTCTGTAAATATGTGAACAAAGACAGTGACATGGCGGTATTTCAAACAGCCAAAGACAGCGAACAACAAAACATAATGGGAAGATACATCAATAGTAACGAAACAGCGTGGTGGATTTTCGGTTTTCCCATACGTGAACTCGAACCAACTGTGCAACATGTAGCAGTATATTTAGAGAATGGACAGAGAATTTACTTCACAAAACACACCGCCAGAAAAACTGCAAGCTGGCCGTCTCAGAACACAACATTAACAGCTCTTTACCAACTGTGCCAAACGGATCCATTCGCGAAAACATTACTGTATGTCGACATCTCTATCTGAAACACAACAAGAAAAGTATTTCAACGATGAGAACAGGGAATTCCAGTAGTAGTTCTTCCAGGAATCATGAAAACTGTTGCACAAGGCCGAGTATACACCGTACTTCCCAACAGACCAACAAGTTTCGCAGATCTCAAGACTGTTGATGATTACCCATGCCAGACGCACAAAGAAGCGTGTCGACCCTTAGGACTTCCGTGAAACTACAACCACAGGGAATTAACTATACAAGAAGCGTCAGTCAGATACTCAGCTCAACAAATGTGAGATTTATTCTCTATAACTCTAGCAACATGTAACGCATCGAATCCAAAACGGCTATGGGACTCCTCAACGACGACATCTTCAATTAAACACTCATTCTCCTAGAAGATAAATGCTTAGCAATAAACAACCAGGCCTTAGTACAACATGGGATAGAAGCAACACGAAAAGATGATATCAGTGTGCTAAACTCTGAAATTACAAAGAAAAACATCTACAACATCAACGAACTGTTTCAGTACGTTGCTCACAACAAGCCACTCTTCAGTGAGTATCAAAAAGAAATTTACGTTCTATGGACCGGAACAAAAACACCAGTCTTGGAATTATTTACTTTGAGGCACCAGGTGCACCGGGATAACGTCTTTAATAAATCTCTTGCTGATGGAAAGAGGTGCTAAACATCATATCGCACTTGCACTGGCATCGTCCGCTACTGCAGCCACACTTAAGGAAGGAGCACAAACTGCCCGTTCCGTCCTACCGTTAAAGGTAGCCGAAGAGTAATTCCTGGTACGTAAAATCTCATGAGCATCTAGGTGAGGTGAACTTTTAAAGCGAGTTAAAATTATTTTCTGGGACGAATGCACAATAGCACATAAAAAAATCACTCGAATCCATGTACAGAACATTACAAACCTTGCGAGGAAACTGAAGCGATGGGAGGTGCTCGACTTATACTCTCAGAAGGTGTTCGACGAACATTCCAGTTATACCCAAGTCAATATCGACAGACGAGGTCAATGCATGCTTTAAAAATATCACATAGAAATACTGCGACTAACAAAAAATATGAGAGTTGAACTATCGATCGACGAAACAACAGCACATTTTGCCAAGACGAGGACACATATCCTATTGACCAGACGATCGGCTTCGTTGAACTCAACAGCAATTTCTGCTACACAGCCATTGCTGAAAACGCATTCATCTACTAAATTTTTCCAAACATTGTTCACAACTATAACAGTTCGGACTGGCTATTTGAAAGGGCACATTTGGCAACTAAAAATAATATTTTAAAAAAATCCAGGTGAAGAGAGAACATACAAATCGATAGAACCGATGATAAACGTTAAAGAAAGTGTGATCTAGCCAACAGAATTTCTAAGCTACTTGCAAGCACCAGGAATGCCATTACACTGCCTTCGACGTAAAGTTGGATATCCGTTCATACCACTCATAAATCTCAACTCACCAAAACTATGTAATAGAACAAGGGTGATCGTTAAACAGATATCGTATAGCATCGTCGAAACCGAGCTTATGACTGGAATGTACAAAGGACACACACTATTTATCCCCAGAATACTAACGGAACTGCCATTCCAATTTAAAAGACTGCAATTTTCAATCAAATTAGCCTACAGTTTAACTATTAACAAAGCTCAAGGACAAACTTTAAAGTAGTGCGTCATCAACCTCAAAGACTCCTGCTTCTCTCAAAGGTGAACTATACGTAGATTGCTCTTAGTAGGAAATTCGAAAAATTGTACATACATACACTAGATAAGAAAATGGAAATGTTGTTTATAAACCAGTATTGTAAATAGTTAGACTAGGCTCGTTTCAAATTGTATTGAGTGGATGGAGAAACCTCATGAATCCATGGACCCTGCATGTCAGCAGCGGACAGTTCGCTGGAGAAGCTTCTGTAATGGTGTGGGGCGTGTGCTGTTGGAGTGATGCGGGACCCCTCATATGTCTAGATAAGACACTGACAGATGACACGTACTGACGCGTCCTGTCTGGACATCTGTATGCATTCATGTCCATTTTGCATTCCGACGGACTTGGGCAATTTTAAAGGACAATGCGACACCCCACACGTCTAGAATTGCTACAAAGTGGCTCTAAGAACATTCTTCTGAGCTTAAAAACTTTCGCTGGCCGCAAAACTCTCCAGATATGAACATTATTTATTAGTCGAGTACATGCTACGTCGTGTTGCGGTACTTCTGTGTGCTCGCGAGGGCCCTACGCGGTATTAGGCAAGTGTACCAGGTTCTTTGGCTCTTCAGCGTATTTGCTCTAACAATAGGAGAAAGATAAAAATACTGATACGTCATTATACGCGGCGTGTTTTTTTAAGTAAGTACCGTTTTGAAATTAAAAAAAGACGTGCTAAGGTATCTCAATAATTTTATTTTTAAATGAAAGCCTGTACCTTAATCTACTTTTCTACATAATTTCCGTCAGTACTGAGGCATTTGTCATAACGTTGTACCAGTTTTTGAATACCCTCCTTATAGAAGTCTGCCCCCTGACGTGTTAACCACTGCATCACCACTGTTTTGACTTCGTCACCGTCTTGAAGGCGATGACCGCCCAGATGTTTCTTTAGTGCAGAAAGTCACTGGGCGCAAGATCGGGGCTGTACGGAGGATGATCTAGAGTTTCCCATCGAAAAGATGTGTTGAGATCTTTGGTTTGATTCGCCACATGCGGAGGGCATTGTCTTGCAGCAAAACGATATCCTTGCTCAATTTCCATGGACTGTTGCTTTGATTAGGAAAGTCATTCCGCAAGGAGTAAATCGTAAGCGTCTGTTTTCTCTCACCTTATTGTCCACTTCCAGCACCAAACTTTCGTTAACAACCGAAGGACGCCCACTCCGTTGATCATCATGCACATTTGTGCGGCCATCTTAAAATCTCTCACCCACTTTCTTACCATTGCATCACTCATACTGTTTTCACCGTAAACTGCACGGATCTCACGATGAATATCGATCGCTTTTAAGCCTTTAGCACTAATAAATCTTATAACAGCCCGTACTTCAGAATCGGCGGGACTCACGATTTTCGGAGGCATCTTAAACACTCAGTACACATCATAAACAAGGAAGAATCAACTTCTTGGCAGATTAAAACTGTGTGCCGCACCGAGACTCGAACTCCGGAACTTTGCCTTTCGTGGGCTAGTGCTCTACCGGCTGAGCTACCCAAGCACGACTCACGCCCCGTCTTCACAGCTTTACTTCTGCCAGTAACTCGTCTCCTACCTTCCAAACTTTACAGAAGCTCTCCTGCGAACCTTGCAGAACTAGCACTCCTGAAAGAATGGATGTTGCGGAGGCATGGCTTAGTCACAGCCTGGGGGATGTATGTAGAATGAAATAATCACTCTACAGCGGAGTGTGCGCTGATATGAAACCTCCTTACAGGTTAGAACTGTGTGCCGGCCCGAGACTCGAACTCGGGACTTTTGCCTTTGGCGGGCAAGTGCTCGCCCGCGAGGGTCGAAGGTCCCGAGTTCGAGTCTCGGTCCGGCACACAGTTTTAATCTGTCAGGAAGTTTCATATTAGCGCACACTCCGCTGTAGAGTGAACATTTCATTCAACGAAGAATCAGACTGTAATGGCGTCAGTGCGTAGATTAAGGTACAGGCTTTCATGTAAAAATAAAATTATTGAGATATCTTATCACGTCTTTTTTTAATTTCAAAACGGTACTTACATAAAAACACGCCTCGTAGGTTGTTACTGTTTCCAGTGGTGTGTCGCTATTAGCGAAATCGGATAGTAGTGGGTGTCTTGGCCTATTTACATCTAAATCTACATCTACATCTACATGATTACTCTGCAATTCACATTTAAGTGCTTGCTAGAGGATTCACCGAACCACAATCATTCTATCTCTCTACCATTCCACTCCCGAACAGCGCGCGGGAGAAACGAACACCTAAACCTTTCTGTTCGAGCTCTCATTTCTCTTATTTTATTTTGATGATAATTCCTACCTATATAGGTTGGGCTCAACAAAATATTTTTGCATTCGGAAGAGAATGTTGATGACTGAAATTTCGTAAATAGATCTCGCCGCGACGAAAAACGTCTTTGCTTTAATGACTTCCATCCCAACTCGCGTATCATATCTGCCACACTCTCTCCCCTATTACGTGATAATACAAAATGAGCTGCCCTTTTTTGCACCCTTTCGATGTCCTCCGTCAATCCCACCTGGTAAGGATCCCACACCGCTCAGCAATATCCTCAACAGAGGAGAGTGTAGTGTAAGCTGTCTCTTTAGAGGACTTATTGCATCTTCTAAGTGTCCTGCCAATGAAACGCAACCTTTGGCTCGCCTTCCCCACAATATTATCTATGTGGTCTTTCCAACTGAAGTTGTTCGTAATTTTAACACCCAGGTACATAGTTGAATTGACAGCCTTGAGAATTGTACTATTTATCGAGTAATCGAATTCCAACGTATTTCTTTTGGAACTCATGTGCATCACCTCACACTTTTCGTTATTTAGCGTCAACTGCCACCTACCACACCATACAGCAATCTTTTCTAAATCGCTTTGCAACTGATACTGGTCTTCGGATGACCTTACTAGACGGTAAATTACAGCATCATCTGCGAACAACCTAAGAGAACTGCTCAGATTGTCACCCAGGTCATTTTTATAGATCAGGAACAGCAGAGGTCCCAGGACGCTTCCCTGGGGAACACCTGATATCACTTCAGTTTTACTCGATGATTTGCCGTCTATTACTACGAACTGCGACCTTCCTGACAGGAAATCACGAATCCAGTCGCACAACTAAGACGATACCCCATAGGCCCGCAGCTTGATTAGAAGTCGCTTGTGAGAAACGGTGTCAAAAGCTTTCCGGAAATCTAGAAACACCGAATCAACTTGAGATCCCCGTCGATAGCGGCCATTACTTCGTGCGAATAAAGAGCTAGCTGCGTTGCACAAGAACGATGTTTTCTGAAACCATGCTGATTACGTATCAATAGATCGTTCCATTCGAGATGATTCATAATGTTTGAATACAGTATATGCTCCAAAACCCTACTGCAAACCGACGTCAATGATATAAGTCTGTAGTTCGATGGATTACTCCTACTACCCTTCTTACACACTGGTGCGACCATCGCAATTTTCCAATCTGTAGGTACAGATCTATCGGTGAGCGAGCGGTTGTATATGATTGCTAAATAGTCCGGCTCCCCACAGTGGTGCCCATTGGCAACACTCTCAAACTGCGCGACTGAAGTCAGCGCCGCCTGCAGCTGTGAACTGGCCTGAGCTCCAAGTTGGTACTCATCGACAGCGCAGAATGATGCGTATACAGGGTGTTACAAAAAGGTACGGCCAAACTTTCAGGAAACATTCCTCACACACAAAGAAAGAAAATATGTAACGTCGACATGTGTCCGGAAACGCTTACTTTCCATGTTAGAGCTCATTTTATTACTTCTCTTCAAATCACATTAATCATGGAGTGGAAACACACAGCAACAGAGTGTAACAGCGTGACTTCAAACACTTTGCTACAGGAAATGTTCAAAATGTCCTCCGTTAGTGAGGATATATGCATCCACCCTCCGTCGCATGGAATCCCTGATGCGCTGATGCAGCCCTGGAGAATGGCGTATTGTATCATAGCCGTCCGGAATACGAGCACGAAGAGTCTCTACATTTGGTACTGGAGTTACGTAGACAAGAGCTTTCAAATGCCCCCATAAATGAAAGTCAATAGGGTTGAGGTCAGGAGAGCGTGGAGGCCATGGAATTGGTCCGCCTCTACCGATCCATCGATCACCGAATCTGTTGTTGAGAAGCGTACGAACACTTCGACTGAAACGAGCAGGAGATCCATCGTGCATGAACCACATGTTGTGTCGTACTTGTAAAGGCACATGTTCTAGCAGCACAGGAAAAGTATCCCATATGAAATCATGATAACGTGCTCCATTGAGCGCAGGTGGAAGAACATGGGGCTCAATCAAGACATCACCAACAATGCCTGCCCAAACGTTCACAGAAAATCTGTGTTGATGACGTGATTGCACAATTGCGTGCGGATTCTCGTCAACCCACACATGCTGATTGTGAACATTTACAATTTGATCACGTTGGAATAAAGCCTCATCCGTAAAGAGAACATTTGCACTAAAATGAGGATTGACACATTGTTGGATGAACCATTCGCAGAAGTGTACCCGTGGAGGCCAATCAGCTGCTGATAGTGCCTGTACACGCTGTACATGGTACGGAAACAACTGGTTCTCCCGTAGCACACTCCATACAGTGACGTGGCCAACGTTACCTTGTACAGCAGCAACTTCTCTGACGCTGACATTAGGGTTATCGTCAACTGCACGAACAATTGCCTCGTCCATTGCAGGTGTCCTCGTCATTATACGTCATCCCCAGTCGCGAGTCATAGGCTGGAATGTTCCGTGCTCCCTAAGACGCCGATCAACTGCTTCGAACGTCTTCGTGTCGGGACACCTTCGACTGGAAATCTGTCTCGATACCAACGTACCGCGCCACGGCTATTGCCCCGTGATAATCCATACATCAAATGGGCATCTGCCAACACCGCATTTGTAAACATTGCACTGACTGCAAAACCGCGTTCGTGATGAACACTAACCTATTGATGCTACGTACTGATGTGCTTGATGCTAGTACTGTAGAGCAATGCGCGGAATTAGCCGAGCGGCCTCAGGCGCTGCAGTCATGGACTGTGCGGCTGGTCCCGGCGGAGGTTCGAGTCCTCCTTCGGGCATGGGTGTGTGTGTTTGTTCTTAGGATAATTTAGGTTAAGTAGTGTGTAAGCTTAGGGACTGATGACCTTAGCAGTTAAATCCCGTAAGATTTCACCCACATTTAATTATTGTAGAACAATGAGTCGCATGTCAACACAAGCACCGAATTCAACATTACCTTCCTTCAATTGGGCCAACTGGCGGTGAATCGAGGAAGTACGGTACATACTGACGAAACTAAAATGAGCTGTAACATGGAAATTAAGCGTTTCCGGACACATGTCCACTTAATATCTTTTCTTTATTTGTGTGTGAGGAAAGTTTCCTGAAAGTTTGGCTGTACCTTTTTATAACGCCATGTATAGCTTCTTTTCTGTGTTTACTTCGTAGATTCTTACTTGCATTGAGTGTGAGATTCGTATAGGAGGAGTAATTTCGAGTTTTTGTTACTGTAATCGTAAATTCAGGCAGTTTTGACATCAGTAATACTTCAAGACTTTGCTCCACAGACCACCAGTTTCTTTGAGGGCTGCCTTTGGCAGGGGCTAGCACGCGGGATGGCAGTTGAACGCCAAAGGCGAGCGAGAACGCCAGAGGGTCGGGTGCAGCGCATCAGCGGCGCAAGCACGCAGGTGGCGCTCCTCTGTGAGCCAAAGGGCCCGGGCGCGCTAGCGGTGTGCGGCAGGCATCGACCGCCGGCGCGCGCGAGCACACACGGCGACACTCACACACGCCCGCATTAATCGTCAGCCTATACATTACGGCGTTATCGTGTGAATAATGTGCTTTCACAGCGGGCGCGGACGGCGGCAATAGGTGTATCGCGCTGGCCGCCGCCCAACAATGGACACCGCGCTGCGCCCGCACCGGCCACCGGCCCCTGGCGCCAGCGAGATAGGCATCACGGCAGCCACGGCTGCAGCCGCTGTGGCCACAGGTCGGTGGCGGTCGCACCTGCGAGTGCGCATGCACCTCAGCGCTACCGTGTTTTCAGCGTCACTGCTGCCATCTTCATAGCATTCAACTTTTAAAAATTATCAAATGTGTCACAATACAGAGGTCCAAAGTGTTCCACTCGTTAGAGGAACCTTTAAAAGTTTATAAAAATCTGGATAACAAAGGATATTGTCGTTGTTGTTGTTGTGGTCTTCAGTCCTGAGACTGGTTTGATTCAGCTCTCCATGCTACTCTATCCTGTGCAAGCTTCTTCATCTCCCAGTACCTACTGCAGCCTACATCCTTCTGAATCTGCTTAGTGTATTCATCTCTTCGTCTCCCTCTACAACTTTCACCCTCCACGCTGCCCTCCAGTACTAAATTGGTGATCCGTTGATGCCTCAGAACATGTCCTACCAACCGATCCCTTCTTCTTGTTAAGTTGCGCCACAAGCTCCTCTTCTCCCCAATTCTATTCAATACCTCCTCATTAGTTATGTGATCTACCCATCTGATCTTCAGCATTCTTCTGTAGCACCACATTTCGAAAGCTTCTATTCTCTTCTTGTCCAAACTATTTATCGTCCACGTTTCACTTCCATACATGGCTACACTCCATATAAATACTTTCAGAAACGACTTCCTGACATTTAAATCTATACTCTATGTTAACAAATTTCTCTTCTTCAGAAACGCTTTCCTTGCCATTGCCAGTCTACATTTTATATCCTCTCTACTTCGACCATCATCAGTTATTTTGCTCCCTAAATAGCAAAACTCCTATACCACTTTAAGTGTCTCATTTCCTAATCCAATTCCCTCAGCATCACCCGACTTAATTCGACCACATTCCATTATCCTCGTTTTGCTTTTGTTGATGTTCATCTTATACCCTCCTTTCAAGACACTGTCCATTCCGTTCAACTGCTCTTCTGTCTATGACAGAATTACAATGTCATCGGCGAACTTCAAAGTTTTTGTTTCTTCTCCATGGATTTTAATACCTACTCCGAACTTTTCTTTTGTTTCCTTTATTGCTTGCTCAATATACAGATTGAATAATATCGGAGATAGGCTACAACCCTGTCTCATTCCCTTCCCGACCAATGCTTCCCTTTCATGCCCCTCGACTCTTATAACTGCCATCTGGTTTCTGTACAAATTGTAAATAGCCTTTCGCTCCCTGTATTTTACCCCTGCCACCTTCAGAATTGTCAAAAGCTTTCTCTAAGTCTACAAATGCTAGAAACGTAGGTTTACCTTTCCTTAATCTTTCTTCTAAGATAAGTGGTAGGGTCAGTATTGCCTCACGTGTTCCAACATTTCTACGGAATCCAAACTGATCTTCCCCGAGGTCGGCTTCTATAGTTTTTCCATTCGGCTGTAAGGAATTCGCGTTAGTATTTTGCAGCTGTGGCTTATTAAACTGATAGTTCGGTAATTTTCACATCTGTCAACACCTGCTTTGTTTGGGATTGAAACCGTGAACCAAATTTGTACGTGACATACCTTTGTGATCGAAAAATCAAGGTAGCAGGTGGTTATAATTAAAGTGCAGCTACTCACAGAGGTTCACTGTGTAATTTGAAAGAATCCTTCTGTTTAGTTATGCATCGTTACCTTTTTGTATCTCTCTTCCTCTGTTTCCTTCTATCTATGCTAGAGTGTGCCGGACGTGTGTGTGGCCAAGTCGCCTCATGGACACGTGCTTGCCCGCTTCATACATTGCTCGGAAGGATTGAATTTAAGGGGCCGGCCCGACGTTTAGTTAAATGATCTGATGATTATTATGTTAATATTGCGCAACGGATAACGTGGGAGAGGGCTCAAACCAAGTGGGCAAGTTATTAAAGGCCACGCTCTATCATGATCTATAAGGACACCACTTTGTTGGTAACATTGCTCTCTATGCAGGACTGGGGTTTGTAATGATCATTAACTTCATGACACTGCTCTCGACACAGGACTGGGATTTGATGTGGCCACTAAATCCATAACATCAAGTTTATAGGGCATTTATTGTCTTTATTCCCAGAAACTTTACAAACTTAATATGACATTTACTATCTATATTCCCCAAAACTTTACAAATTTAACAACTGCAACAAACAAGGTATGTCAAATAACTTCTAGTTCTGCCTCCCACTGAAGGTACTTAAACTAACTGTCATCTCGTTTCTACATAAGCACTGGGAAAGAGGATGGGACTACGTTGATGCCCTGGTGGTCCGTCTGCTGGGACAGTGATCGAAATTCGCACCCAAGATTACTACTGGGACCGAATAACAAAAATTCTCTTTGGCGAAAAAACTGGGGAACAAAGCAGACACAAACATCTCCCATATTCATAAAAGAAAGCAAATTCTTAAAAAATAAAACATCCTGTGAAATACGGCACACGAAAATAATCAATTAGCAGCACATGTGAGCATCCTCACCTCAACTAATTTCCAAGAACGAACTGGTAGCTCGCTGGTAGTGCATTTCGGCACCACGGGGGTGACTGATGCCAACAGCTAATTTCTCTGTACTCACCATTCTGTTCGTTCTTGCTTTCCATACTATACAACCATTCACACGCTCTACCTATTCTTTATCAAAGTAGTTAGGACGTGGTCCCGGCGGAAGTTCGAGTCCTCCCTCGGGCATGGGTGTGTGTGTTTGACCTTAGGATAATTTAAGTTAAGTAGTGTGTAAGCTTAGGAACTGATGACCTCAGCAGTTAAGTCCCATTAAATTTCACACACATCTCAACATCACTTAGGACGTGCTGCTTGCAAATGGGGGTTAAAAAGGAACCGTGAACAAAATTTATGAGATGGCCTTGATAAATTTTACGTCACACGCTTAGAATCTTAAGTATGTCACAATCGAATCTCCTACCAGGTTTCACACGGAATCGTCATCCAAATTACTCATCAGCCGTTACGACCACGTGTTAACTAGACAGGGTAAGGCCCCAGGTTACTTTAACGTTGCAAAAAACGCTGCTTCTAAAAGTGAAACTATACGATTTTTTAGAGCTATTGGTGCTCTCGTGTGCTGAAGGCACCAAGTGATTGCAGCACTATAAATGGACAACGCGAGCCCCCATGCTCGCTTCTGAAAAAGAAACCTAAGTGAAAACTTTAACTGTAAAGGCAAAATTTCTCAAAAAATGAATGAATCGCCGTAACGACACGCTAACTATTTCAGTCCTGAAAAAGACCGGATTAGTAACAGTGAAAAACATAATACCTCATCCCATGGTGAAACTGGCGGCAAAGACGGAGATCGCTCTCGATCTCGTCCGCTCAGTTCAGGCGCTACCCCAAGAGTGACCATCATGGCGGCTGTCAACGGCCGTTCCCTTACATGGAGGGGAGCGGGACGGGTTACTAATCCCGGACTACCTTCTGGCAGACAGGTGCATCACCTCTGTCTTTACTCCAATCTTAGGTTGGCACTAACCGACCTATGGGGTGACCACATCTCTGCCTTGGCACTACCAGCAGACGAACTCTTAATACAAACCCCGAACTTCATCAGCCCAAGGCAACATAGTGGGATTACGGAGAGGAAGTGCATTTATGTAATTATGAATTGAATTAAATAAACAGGTAGTCCACCTCTTCACTCGAGATATCACACTATTTAAACTAAAAAAATGTTGAAAGTATGTTCAATATAATGCAACAAAAATCTAATTGTAATGGGGTGGAACAAACTGTTCCCTCTCAAATTACCGTATGGCAGCGAAATTTGATAGATACGCCACAGCGTTAATGTGGAACCGAAAAAAATTAGTTACAGTTATGGCTACCATGTTCAAATCTGGCGCTGTGAGTACACGAAAGAGCAATAGGAGTCCAGAATGAGATTTTCACTCTGCAGCGGAGTGTGCGCTGATATGAAACTTTCTGGCAGATTAAAACTGTGTGCCCTACCGAGACTCGAACTCGGGACCTTTGCCTCTCGGGGGCAAGTTCTCTATCATCTGAGCTACCGAAGCACGACTCACGCCCGGTCCTCACAGCTTTACTTCTGCCAGTATCTCGTCTCCTACCTTCCAAACTTCCCGAGTTCGAGTCTCCGTCGGGCACACAGTTTTATTCTGCCAGGACGTTTCATATCAGCGCAAACTCCGCTGCAGAGTGAAAATCTCATTCTGGAATCGTCCCCCAGGCTGTGGCTAAGCCATGTCTCCGCAGTATCCTTTCTTTCAGGAGTGCTAGTTCTGCAAGGTTCGCAGGAGAGCTTCTGTAAAGTTTGGAAGGTAGGAGGCGAGATACTGGCAGAAGTAAAGCTGTGAGGACCGGGCGTGAGTCGTGCTTCGGTAGTTCAGATGGTAGAGCACTTGCCCGCGAAAGGCAAAGGTCCCGAGTTCGAGTCTCGGTCGGGCACACAGTTCTAATCTGTCAGGAAGTTTCAGCAATAGGAGTGCTTCCATAAGTAACAGATTAAGAACACGATATCGGCACAAAAGGTCAAACAAATGAGAAAGGCATGACGTTGATTTTATTATGAACTGTCGCTTACGCAGTTCGTTCTGTGTGGGCACCTGCCCGTCGACGAGATGCTGCATCCGTTGTGCCAGTTGGGCACAATCGATAGGGTGTTGCGACGATGGGCTGCGTGTCGTGAATCGCTGGGAGGACAGCGGCGGCAACCAGGACGTTCGTTAACGTGGGGGACGAAGATTGCGGGCTGTATGTGAGGCAGGACTTAATGGATGGCGCATGTAACAAATGCTGTTTCGGCAATCGGTGTTCTGTGACTGACGTGGCAGTTTTCAGTGATTACTGTGGTTAAGTCTGTGGAGATTTTGAGTTACTACCACCAGAAAGGAAAGAGGACCATATAGCACGGACATGACGGTATGTTGTTTTTGAATGAATGTGGTGGTTGGGAATACCTTTCTCGTTTGTAGTACGGATGGCCCGAGTCAAGGGACTATTTTGTGGTAGCCCTTCTGAGTAACTCCGTATTGAAGGGAATTTGCTGCTCTGAACTAACATTATTCACTGCTTGGTGTCACTGTGTTTTACCTCAAAGTCATGGGTTTTGTCTCGTGGCCTCTTAAGTCTGTGTCGGACTAATTCCTAATTGAGTAGCTAAAGTTCCACGGCACACTGTACAGTGACTTGATGAATAGTTGCTCGCAGTAGTTGTGGTGGAATCTGAGCAACGTGATACTATATATGGTCTTTTGATCTGGTAGAGACTAAACGTGACCCTTGTGAACACGTTGTTATTGATATCCCCGGAGCCAAATGTCACAAGGATTCAGATCAGCCGGCCGGAGTGGCCGAGCGGCTCTAGGCGCTTCAGTCTGGAACTGTGCGACCGCTACGGTCGCAGGTTCGAATCCTGCATCGGGCATGGATTTGTGTGATGTCCTTAAGTTAGTTAGGTTTAAGTAGATCTAAGTTATAGGGGACTGATGACCTCAGATGTTAAGTCCCATAGTGCTCAGAGCCATTTGAACCATTTGATTCAGATCAGTTGATCTTGCAGGCTATGCGTCTGGAAACCGTCTGGTGATAACACGTTCCTGGAAGGTAGCATTAACCTTATCTTTCACTGGGCAAGCTACATGGCCCCACCTTGCATGACAACAGTAGCTTCTAAACAGTTTTGCTCTTCCAAAGCAGGAATCGCTTGCTGCAGAAGGTAGTTTCGATAACGTACAGACATCGTCGTACATCTGAAAGGCCCTATGGGTGCATTCTCTTCTCAGGAGGACGGACTGATAGTACATGTGTATGCAAATCCGCTCCACACAGTCACATCTGAGAGTGCAATGGCTGTTTGTACACAAATGTCATTTTACAGTACCGTAAATTCGGGAGTTTTGTGTATTCGTTGCACGCTGTAGTGTAAAATTTGCCTCGTTATCCATAGAATATTGCGTGGCCAGGTCATCAACTTCGATCTGTGTCAGAAACGGAAAAGGATACTAAAAACGAAGGTGTGGATCCTGAGGTTTCAGTTGCTGCACCGTCTGGATCTTGTACAGGCACGACTGTAAAATAGACAGCAAAACTTTCCGTGCTGTTGAGCATGGCATGACAATTCTCGTGAGACAGCACAAGCACTAGCACTACCCCGGGCATGTGCTTCATGGTCAGCAAGAGGAACCTCCTCAATATCTTCCACCGACATAGAACCTCTTCCTCTTCCAGGTGCTACACCAAGCTCACTCTTGTTTTCCTATCTGATTTTTATCTGTTTCAAAGCATTTAATGACAACGAGTCTCTCGTCAGACATTTCAGTCGGAGATACTCACTCAATGCAACACTGTAATTGCTGCCGTTCAAATAAAACTGTTTCCCTAACAGCGCACGATCTCTTTTCTCGATAGCCGTACTGTTCATTCATTTACCAAATGCCAGCGCGAGGTTTGCACCTGGTGTCCAAAATGTGAACAATTTTTGGCATTAAAAAACGGGTCCACATTAACCACCAGCATATCTACCGAGTTTCACTACCATAGGGTAATTGGAACCCACTTGCACCTCCGTGAGTAGATATACATTAATTATGACCAACCGGTATCTTACAAAGGGTGCTGGGAGTGACCTTCCGAAATCTGTATACAAAGCTCAACATGGCGCTATCTGTTCATCTACATCTACATCTACATTGATACTCCGCAAGCCACCCAACGGTGTGTGGCGGAGGGCACTTTACGTGCCACTGTCATTACCTCCCTTTCCTGTTCCAGTCGCGTATGGTTCGCGGGAAGAACGACTGTCTGAAAGCCTCCGTGCGCGCTCTAATCTCTCTAATTTTACATTCGTGATCTCCTCGGGAAGTATAAGTAGGGGGAAGCAATATATTCGATACCTCATCCAGAAACCCACCCTCTCGAAACCTGGCGAGCAAGCTACACCGCGATGCAGAGCGCCTCTCTTGCAGAGTCTGCCACTTGAGTTTATTAAACATCTCCGTAACGCTATCACGGTTCCTGAATGTTATTACCAGAACATTGGATTTCAAGGCGTATGTTCTCACGCAACTCGTGGACGTGGCAGCACCTGTGAAATGTGACAGGAATGAGGTTCCGCGAGCTGCGTGTGGGAATCGTGTTACAGTGTACTGTGGCCTACAGTTCTTGGTGATCTCTGCGATTTCCTTCTCCGGGTGCTCTTTGAGTCTGAGAAGGTATCGATATTCAGTGGAACAGTAACGGTTAAGTGCTTCCTTTAATACATGTCAGCGATTCCTTTTAGAATATTTTGGTCATAGACATAAACCAACATAACACTGCGTTCAGCAATTGGTGACGAAGGTGGAGACAAAGGCAATATTATATATTCTCGACATGCTGTCGATTAGAATATATGTTTTAGTCTCTAGTCGCAGTTTTTTGGTTTGCCTACTGGCTACGTTTTTCGGTACGTACTACCATTCTCAGGCCAACTCCTGGCACGTAGTCGCTCGCGTTTGATGCCACTAGGGAAAGTAAAAAATTGCGTCTGTAGATAAGAACATTTATTATTTCTGAAGGGAACATTGTTAGACCTGCAGGGCGGAGTGTACCTGCAGCCATTGAAAGAAAATGTGACTGAGCTAAACTCACGCTTGCTGGCGTCTTCCACAGTCTCTTCACTGTTTCTTGAAGGAATCTGGAATATCGCTTACCACGTGTCGCAGAGCAGTTCAGAAAGTGAACTACATCCTTAAAAGTTTACAGTACTTCATGAAGTGATAAATATTGGCCATGATAAATACATAATATACCTCCACTGGTTTCACCGCTTTATCGCTGAAAGGCCTGTTATATTGCAATACAGGTGGTACAGTGGTCAAGTGTCGCCTATGTCACAGGGTACCCGAACACACGTTTTTGATGCAGTGACAAACAGTGTTACTTTGCTGACGAAATCTTTAGTTCATAGATGGTAAATCATTGGTTTATTTTTTTACACTATTTCCACCATTGTTTCAGGAATTTATGAACTAGTTGGATGAGGAGGAACTGACGCATGCCTGGTGTCAGCAAGAAGGGGCAACATGCCACACGCCTAAAGCGAGTATGGCTGCGGTGCAATCATTTTCCCTGACAGTGATTTCCAAAGGATTACGGACCCTGTTCATTTATTTATGTGCGGTCACCTTAAGGTAATGAGTACAAAAATATACCAATCACCATCGACGACTTACGTGAGAACATCCACTATCGAATATAGGCAGTTACGCCCATTACTCCGGCAGCAACGTTCACGAACATGCAGCACCGTGTTGAACTGTCTACAGATTTTGGAGGGAGGCTACTTCCAGCACCTATTGTCATGTAATTCCATTCCACAGTCATAAATTTTTGTCATGTGCAAATTTTGTTTCATATTCTTTTTTATTAATATTTTTATAAAAAAATTTCCGAGGTCACACCTTCCACGAAAACCCTGACATGATAAGCTAATCCAGCGGTATGTCACATAGCTCCGAATAAATCGTGACATTAAATTAACCAAAGTAATACGAGTAACGAGTGAGCAAATGGAATACCACAGACTAACACAAGAATACCTAAATGCATTTCATACTTTCCCACCGTGAGACAGACGCAGATCCGAGTGGAGAAACGAGAAAAGAAGCCGAGAGCAGAACCGTGCTAAGCTAGAAGGCCCTACGATAAGGGACGGACACCCACGTCGCCAGCTAACCGCTAGGACCATCCCCCAGCCCATGTTAAAAATAAAGCCCTCCAGAAGAACAGTATAGATCTTAGGATAACACTAAAAGGGCCACACCAGCTGCAAGTTTTAGCGTGAGACTTTTTCGCGTCTCTGTTACGTTGCAAACGTTAAAAACATTGCCCCACCACGAAAAGTATAACGTTTCTCATTGGATGGACAGAATTTTTGTAGGCGGAGCTTAAGCTTAACATTGAGACCCTGATTGGTCAGATGGAAATAGAGCCAGATAGTTTTTTTTTAAACCAACTGCGGTAAATTTTAGTATGGAGAAGTTAGGAGAGAGTTGCTTCCGAGTCGGCGAGGTGCGTGGAGCTGTGCCGCCCGCTGCCCCCTGACACTGCCTAACCAACGACGAGGTAATGAACGCACATGATGCCGCAGTTTTGAACGCATAAGCTTCACTCAGAACTGCAGAAGTCTCATCTGTTACACCCCCTTTTTAAGTAATACTAGTGTCGATCGTCACTTAAAGCTCATGGTATTCACATTTGCTAAGTAAGTTAAAATCTGAAACGCGATGATTTTTGTGTTATATAATTATTGAGAAGCCACCTCAGCCGCTGTAATTTACAACAAGTTACATAAGTAATTAAAGATAACTGAGGGTCACTGTAGACCATTTTGATAGTTTTCTCTTTTGTGAAACTTAATTTAAACCTATATTATAGATGTGATATGCCATAGGTCATCCTTCGATCCGTTGTAGAACTTGGAAACCCACTCAGTGAATATTCGTTCACATTTTTGTTGAACGCAGTTGGTTTTTATCATTCTGTATTAAACTATTTCCTTTTATCAATCGTGTAATTTATAAACAATGTTTTGTGAGTAGAATAAAATTTCCAATGGTAAACTTAACTGCGTTTTCGACATTATTTTACCAGCTAACTAAAAATAGGAAAGCCTTGGACACCTTCCACTAAATTTAGTTAGTATAAAGATTCTTTTACAGGGAGTGCAGTGGAGCTGACGCTGAAATCATTAAGTATTTGGTTATATCATCGCTAGTCTCACTGAACTCTTCTGAACTCCACATGTCATGTGTGTTCTGGTGGCTCCTTACCAGCAACATGTCCCAGGTTCAAACTAGTCAATTCCTTAAAAAACACGCTCAGAGCGTCGTTGCGCGAAAGTGGTAGGGAGACACGACTTAGAACAAACAGACACCATGCAGAATGTTAGAGAATGGCGACCCTGCCAGGATGGTAAAATACCATGGTTGAAGGTCGACTCGGGTTCCCGGGTTCGATTCCCGGCGGGGTCAGGGATTTTCTCTGCCTCGTGATGGCTGGGTGTTGTGTGCTGCCCTTAGGTTAGTTAGGTTTAAGTAGTTCTAAGTTCTAGGGGACTTATGACCACAGCAGTTGAGTCCCATAGTGCTCAGAGCCATTTGCACCATTTTGAAGGTCGACTACATGCCTAACTAGGTCAGAAAAATATCCTGTTGAAAAATGTTCGTAATAAATTTTTTGTTTGGAAAGTTATAAACAGTCGAAAACAGTAGCTACAGCGATAGATAGAAAGAAAGTATTCAATAGAACGTTCAACATTCTAGCAGAGACAATTGCATAATTAAGTTATGAATTTTAAAATTGTTAGAATTAAATTTTTTCTCCAATGCAAGCTCACAGTTGGCGGATACATCGTTGATGAGTTGGTTCTGATCCAACAAGTAAGTGAATGGAATATCAGTTTTGGGTATAATAAGTGTCAAGTCGTGTGAACAAAAAGTTTATGAAACGCGTGAGACTGTATGAGCGCATGTTGAAACGAAGTAGGGCGCATGAATTGCTTTTAAAACAGAAAATAAGGCATTCGGAAAGATAAGCAATGGGAGATCGAGACCTTGACCGAATTGAGGTAGAGATCCAACGTGAAGATGGACAGAGAATAGAGGACAGTACAACAGACGATGCAGTATCGCGAGAAAGAGGACAGATAACGCACCATAACGAGGATAATGTACGCCATGGCACAGAAAACCTAGTTCAGTATACGACCTAGGAGCATGAAAGTAGAGAGACAGCCGATGAAGATTCTAACTTGCGTCTTGAATACGTAGAACCCATAGTGCAAGTAATCAGAGCTCCCTCACCACAGAGTACAAGGAATTCGAGCAGAAACGTGTCACCGCACAGTTCAATGCAATCGGTTGCAAACCAACACTTAAGCGAAAACACAGAGCGTAGGACGTTGGAAGAAAACGCAATAGGACCGACCAATCTGTCAGAATTATTACAATTAATGACGGAAACCATGACAAGACAAAATAAAGAAATTGCGAACCAAATTAAAATTCAGAATGCATAAATGAGGAACCAAATTGCAGAAACCACGAGAAAAATGCGTGAGATTAAAGAACAAAACAAACACCTAAGTCATATTGAAGACGAGGCAAAAGAATCTTGGGAAGTGATAGGAAACTTAATAACAGGTAACAATCTATTGAGAACAGACATTGACAAGGTACAAGCGGACGTACCAACATTGTATAACGACATTCAGGACGAGATAAAAACAT
This sequence comes from Schistocerca americana, assembly GCF_021461395.2. Taxonomy (NCBI): domain Eukaryota; kingdom Metazoa; phylum Arthropoda; class Insecta; order Orthoptera; family Acrididae; genus Schistocerca; species Schistocerca americana. The sequence goes on along the minus strand of NC_060124.1, from coordinate 245,194,148 downwards.
TACGTAACAACACCCAGGGAGAAGTCAAGAAACTAGAGAAACAGATAAACGTAATTACTAGACAAGCAGAAGGTACAGCGCGTGAAATTGTTGAATACAGTGTGTTACACAAACGTATCACAAAAGCAGCGCTGAAAAGATATGATAACCGCATAGTCAAAATAGAAGCGCAAACGAAGCAACAGTTTCAGAAATTGCGAACAGAGTTGTTGCAAACCATTGAAGAGCGTGCTGAACAGGATCGAACAAGCACTGAGTCTGCAACCACGTCGATATCTGTAAGAGCACCGGAAAAACAAGCAATTAACGAAGATATCATGCATTTTCGATTCCAATCACAGGCGAAAAATAACATACGTGAAATCAGACAGCCTGCACCGCAACAAACACGTTTCGAAATTCTTGATGAACAAACGGCACCACAAACACATGCAGAACCACAAATGTATGTTTCAAGACAGTCTGGATCGTGCAATGAAGCGGCAAGGCTAGCCAGACAAGATACCGAACCAATACGTGACAATGGAAAGCCAGGTTGCGAGGAGTACAGTGCAATGCATTCAGCTACACGTTCACAACCGATAGAAGAAAATTATTGCGTACCACTCCAACGATACTACGCAAGGGTACGCGAAAGTTAGAGTGGACAATATCCAATGAATCTACCACAACCGGAAAGAACGACGAGAGAAATAATCAGAAACAAATGTGGCGAAGAATCGCGAATTTCATATGGAACTATGACGAAGTACGACAACGATCATTTCCTCACAGTCAGAAAATTTCAACACTTTCGTGAAGGAAACTCATTACATCCACGAACTTTTATTCATCAATTCCGAATAGGATTACCAGAACACTAGACGCTAGCACACAAATTAGCCTTTATATGTGCACACATGTCAGGAACAGTCGCAGAAACCATGCAGAATGTTCCAGCGACATGCCGATCGTACGAAGATTTCAGAGAGAAGTTTCTCTCACGATATTGGTCCAGCGAAGCACAGAACAGAGTGAAGTACGAATTCGAAAATTCAGGAGAGAAGAGTCCCGTGAAATTTTTCGAATTAATGGCAAAGAAAAATCAATGCTTAGATGTACCATACAGTGAGGGAGAGTTGATTAAATTATGCGCGATGAAGTTACCATTGAAATACCAGCAATCATTAGTAGGTCGCGGAGGCAATGACGTCGAAGCATTTAAAGGTATTCTAAGGGAACTAGAGTTCATATTTTCGGAAGATGACGCAACAAAATGACGAAGCGCACGTGAAAACGAAAGCAAAAAGCAGTGGAATCCACAAGACACAGTACGAAGAAACAATAATTACGAACCACATGATAACTTCGCACCAAGAAACGTCAATAGATTTCAACAAAGAACCGGTTATGGATTTAGAAGAGAATATGGCAATAACTATAATTCACCCAGAAACGGCAACAACTATTACAGAGGGAATAACGACAACCGGAACGGGTAATGGAGAACCAATAGACCGACAAATTATCAACAAAGAAACCAATATCAACAAGCTGAACAAGAAAAGAGAATACAGATAGAAGAGGTGGAGGTAAGACCACCAAACCCCGATAAACGTTCGAATTGACAGCTAAGCGCCCATGCCAAGGAGAATGACGCACCGACCCAGGACAATTGCAGGACCTTGAACAGAGAAGTAAATACCTTATCACGAGAAGAGAAGAAGGAAGAAACAAATCGCAGGGACCAGAAGAAAACGAAGACAGGAAAATAACAATATCGTATTGGGACGAAATTAATTGGGAAAATACTGACGAGGAAGATGAATTACCAGAGACATGCACAACAAATGTAGGAGGAAAGGACGAAGTAATGAGTATTGCAGAGCTATTTGAGATCGAAACCAGGGAAATCGAATTCAATGAGGATAATGCGCAGTCGAGAGAAGTTGAAAATAAGTTACTAGTGGGCGCACAACCCAACATATATAATGAAGGAAGTTATGAAGCGATAATTAGAGCATTTAGACGCGATTAAGTGGAAGTAGCGACGAAGAAGGAGAAGATAGACGAGGATTAGGAAAAAGTAGATGATGTTGAAGAAAGCGTAAATGAAGGAAGAAATAGAGAAGAGGAAATAAAAGAGAGAGAAGTAGCAGTCGAAGCTTATCCTACAGAAAGTTCGAATTCACAGGGGAAAGTCCTGAAAAGACTCATGTATGATTCAGTGGAGGATTCGTTGATGCAAGAAAAAGAACAGAACCAACCATTTCAAATTCAACCAATTTTGAAGGCCATGGTAAAGCATATCCCAATCAATATTGAAATTGATAGCGGAAGTGAACTGACCGCGATCACAGTAAATTTATTGATGCAGTAATGCCAATGAGGAATTGCCAGTTCTGAAATCACGTAAGATTAAAGTAAGAGGTCCTATTAGAAACAATGCTGCGGAAGTTACGAGACAAACAAGGTTAACTCTTTCGTGTCAAGGTCAAAAGATCGAAGCCAACTTCGTGATTTTACCTCAGGTAACTGTAGATTTGATTATAGGTGCAGATTTTTTAAATGAGAGACGAGCGATAATAGATATGGGGAAAGGTAGCGTAACATTCGGGAATGTCACACTTCTCTTTGAGCAAAAGCTAAAATTAGAAGAAATACCAGTTATAAACAAACAATTAAGAATGATTCGAGATAAATAGGATGAAGAATTAGAATGGTATGCACTAAAGGGGGAATCGCCTCCACTCATGTTAGAAGTCCATAAAGAAATCGACGAAAAATTGCAAGAAGTTCAAGGTATTTCGGAACACAGTAAAAGAGAATTAGAGGGTATTTTACGAGATAAAGCAGAGCTATTTTTACCTAAGACTGGCAGTGTTAAACACTATCAGTACAAGATTGAATTAAAACAGCACAAACCATTTAGAGTGACACCCTATATAACACCGTTAAGCTACAGGAATAAAGTATTCCAGGAGATATCTAAAATGTTAAATGATGATATTATTGAACCAGCTACCTCCACATATAACAGCCCGCTCCATATTGTACAAAAACAAGATGGGAGCATCAGGTTAGTGCTTGATTCCAGACAGATCAACACAACCATAATCACTGAGACAGATCGCCCATAAAAATTAGAGGATTTGATACAAAACTTCCACGGTGTTAAGATATTTTCATCAATGGATTTATGGAGTAGTTTCTGGCAAATAGAATTGGCCCCAGAATGTAGAAAATTTACAGCATTTATCGTGTTCGGTAGATGTTACGAATTTAAGCGATTGCCATTTGGTTTAAACATATCATTACCAGCGTTTATAAGGGGATTTGATACTATACTCAGTCCTGAAATTTTACAAAAAATTACTTGTTATGTTGATGATGTGATTATAGCAGAACCCTCTTGGGAACAACGACACATTAAATCAGTTTTTACAGATCATGAAAGAACATGGGGTCACAGTAAATATAACAAAATCCAAATTTGGAAGGCGAGAGGTCAAATTTCTAGGACACAAAAATTCAGAGAAAGGGGTAATGCCCGACCCAGAAAAACTAACGGCAATCAAAGAATTCTGTACTCCATATAATAAGAAAACTCTCAGAGGATTTCTAGGTCTCACCGGATTCTATAAGAAATTTATTTGGATCGACTCTCTCGCAACACCACGCCTATGGGCATTGACTGGAAAAAACACGCCATGGGTATAGGATCAACAAGCCAATGAAGAATTTTTAAAAGTGAAAAACGAGCTAACAACAGCACCGATTTTAGCACATCCTGATCTAACACAAAATTTTTGTATGGCCACTGATAGCGCGAAAACAGGTTTAGGAGTTGTTTTATTCCAAGAATACGGACAGGCAGGGCTAAGATCATATAGAACAATTGCATTTGCCAGTCGTGTACTCACAAAAAGCGATAAAAACTATTCAGTCACGGAGCTGGAAGCATTGGCCATTGTAGGGGGCTTCCAACGTTTTCGATACATCCTATTCGGAAGAAAAACAAAAGTATGCACTGACCACAAAGCATTATAATTTCTGTTATCCGCCAAACTTACTCATGGGAGGTTAGCCAGATGGATGTTAATACTACAATAATTTGACTTCACTATTACACACATACCAGGACCAGCGAATGTATTAGCAGATGCTTTAAACGATGTCCACAGGGAGTATCTAATAACATAGGTTTGGAAGCAGCAGAAGACCAGTTTATAATGTACTATATGAAACAAGAACCTTTCGAAAACTACATTACGACAGCATTGAAAAACATAGGCAAAGAACAGGACAAGGATCCCGAAATACTAGGAATCAAACACAAGTGGAGAAGTAAGGATTTTCCAGACATTCCACAGCACTATTTCGTAAAAAGCAATGTTTTATTTTTTAGACGAAATGTTGCAACGAATGAATGGTTAATTTATATCCCAGATGAACTAATTAATAAGTACATATGGTACATTTAAGTAATGGCCACCTTGGACCAAAGAAATGCTTTTTAAAAATAAAACAAAGAAGCCATTTTCCTAATATGGAAAGACGAATTAGAACAGTATTAGTCAAATGCAAAAAAATATATGAGGGCTAAACACGTCACTTTCCAAACCAAAGCACCTATGTTTCCAATAATCCCTAAAAAATTAAAACAAATAACTGCAACAGATTTTATGGGTCCATTCCCACGCACAAAAAATGGATATATTTTCATATTCGTCGTTTTGGAACTTACTTCTAAATATGTTACCTTGACACCATTAAAACAGGCAACAGGTCTTACTGTAAGTAAAGCATTTAGACAAGATTTTCTGAGACAAGTAGGTCGAATGCAACGAATAATTTCGGATAATGGCCCACAGTACAAATCAGTGCAATGGCAGAACACGTTAAAACAACACAAAATGAAACCCATCTATATATCCAAGTACAAACCTAGCGTAAATCCAGCAGAACGATCTATGAAGGACATAGGCACTTTATGCCGATTATATGCAGGCAAAAGACACAACACTTGGGATATATACCTTAAATATTTTCAAGAAGTAATAAATGAAATGCCACATAGCACTACACTACTTCCTCCAGTTACTGTACTTAAAAATATTGAACCCCACACATAACTGGAGAAAATGTTAGATTTCCTATTGTAACACGTAGACAGCACAAACAAGACATAGCAAAGGCAGCCATTAAAAAAAAAGAAAGAGGAGATGGAACGGCAATTAAAATAACACTCTCAGTAGGCCAGAAAGTATTTGTAAAAACACACCATCTCTCCAGCAAACAGAAACGCAAAATACATAAGCTTTACGCTGCATACAAAGGACCTGTCATAATTAGCCGAATTGCTCATGATAATGCTGTGGAACTAATGAACCCAAAAACAGGCACAACCTTAGGACTTCACCATGTGAGCCATATCAAAAAGTTTGAAGATTAATTTTATTACTGGTAAATAATCAGCCAATATTTCAAGATTATGTTGCAGATAATATCGTCAGGAGAAAGAAGAATGAAGAGAGAGGAAGGTGGGAAAAAGAAAGTAGTTTCAATAAAAACAAAAATAAAACCAATAGTACCATAGATTAAGGTGAAGGGATAAAGCGTAGATAGTCTAACGGCATGAAATACTAAAATGCTATACACCACGACACTACACAAAAATAAAAAACGTATTTGAAGATTCTTGTAGAAGTTAAGAGTCAAAATATCTTAGAATTGTAACATGGAAAGGGCGCCGAAATTTGTAAACCTTTTTAAGAAGGCATAAAACAATGTAGGTACTAGACATATGTTAGATGATTAAAGGTAAGACTTTTTGTAAGAACCATTGTAAAAACTCCAGCAAGGACCAGATGCAACGACTCACAAGTTGCAACACAAGAAGTATCAAGAAAGAAAAGGACGTAATTAGCAAGACACGATTACTACAAGGCAGAAGCGTTGAGAGAAGGGAAAGGACAGCGAGACCAACAGAGGGCCCTTGTAGCCAAAGTGGACAGTAAATCTGCTGCTAAGCGGAACCCTGCTGGGACAGTACACGGAAGGCCAAGAGGATCTAGGGACACCCCGACTCAGTGGAGCGAGCAAAAAACGGCCCGATTAGAAGACTACTTGGGCAAGACCACTGGCAAAAAAATATGTGTAAAAGTCACACCACTGGTATTAAACAGCACGCTGATGCACGAAACTGAAGAAAAATGGCTCTGAGCACTATGGGACTTAACTTCTAAGGTCATCAGTCCCCTAGAGCTTAGAACTACTTAAACTTAACTAATCTAAGGACATCACACGCATCCATGCCTGAGGCAGGATTCGAACCTGCGACCATAGTGGTCACGTAGAGCTGAAGAAAACTTCCAAAAAAATAAAAATGACATGTCCAAACAATTTATCAAACTGTAACTAAGAGGAGAACTTCAAAGCGACTAGTAATCAATAAATATTCCCATATCCTGCCCAGAGAAGAACCAACAATCAAGTAAGAAGCAGAGAAAAAGCAGGAAGAACAGAAGTTGAAGATTCGCATGATTGAGACCAAGAAAGAAGAATAGATGACATACCTTCCCAAATCCCTATCCTATTGTAATCTAGTCATCTGCAAAGTATCACAACGAAAAACGACCGCTTTCAGCGACACATAACGATGACTTTCATGCATACAAAGGCAGTAAGCCACGATATTCTGCACTCACAGCGCCATTCCATTATGGGACCTCCACAACAGCAACACACACTTGCAAAGCCAAAAAGGAACGATGAACAAAGCTGTACATCAAATACTTGCCAACATCCATCTTACTCAAGTCCATCACCTTTGTGCAAAAACATTCGCCAACCTCATATTAAAACATTCTTAGGATTGTGTGAATGTGTGAAATCAAATTATGTGATGTAGGAATTGTGCAAATGAAACATGTGAAAAACTAAATAAGTTAAGCACACCAGACAGCTAATAAACTACAAAATAACAGACATTGACTATGGACTTAAGTAAAAAATAGACTATCGATAAAAATAAGTCATTAGTTCTGAAATGGACAGTATGTAAAGAACAAAAGTAAGGCGTAATAAACATTAAAACTACATGCCACTTATTTTCTTCTCCACAAAATAGAAGAATAACTATATTTTACTTATTTTTTCCTTATAAAAACCTAGAATTAAATTGTATTGCTGGATGTTTTCCCATTTTTTTAACATTTGTACCATTTGTTAGGATAATATCTCAATACTTGTGTATGTATATTTCTTTGTGAAAGCAATTCTTGGAAATAATTCTTATTTCTTAATGTAACAATATTGAAATGAGTGTCTAGAAACAAAAACATTTTACTTGTACATTTTATTTAGAAAATGTGTTAGGGATAGATTTTACTTAATTACTACATTTATAAAAAAAAGTATTTCTAAGAAAATCGATGTGAAAGACTTCTCACTTTCGATAACAAACTTCTTAAAAAACAAACTTCACACTTAAATAAAGAAAGAAAATAATTAAAAATTAATAATAATAATAATAGCATAAAAATATTCTTCTCTTGTCAATATAAACATATTTTTGAGAATAATGAGGAAGAATATAATAATATAAATTAGTAATACAAACTAGCATAGAACCAGAATAATGTGGCTGAACAGGAGGCAACAAAATTTAGATAAAGGAATAATTTTTGACTAACTTACACCACGATTCACTCATTGCCTAACTTCAGTGCAAAAATTAAGTTCGAAAGGTGGTGATATGTAAGGTGTCAGCTAAATCCAACACCTTCCATGAAAACCCTGACATGATAAGCTAATCCAGCAGTATGTCACATAGCTCTGAATAAATCGTGACATTAAATTAACGAAAGTAATACGAGTAACGAGTGAGCAAATGGAATACCACATACTAACACAAGATTACCTAACTTCATGTCATACCTTCCCACCGTGAGAAAGACGCAGTTCCGAGGGGTGAAACGAGAACAGAAGCCGAGAGCAGAATCGTGTTAAGCTAGAAGGCCCTACGATAAGGGACAGACACACACGTCGCCAGCCAACCGCCAGGACCACGCCCCAGCCAATGTTAAAAGATAGAGCCCTCCAGAAGAACAGTAAAGATCTTACGATAACACTAAAAGGGCCACACCAGCTGCAAGTTTTAGCGTGAGACTGTTTCGCGTCTCTGTTACGTTGCAAACTTTAAAAACATTGTCCCACCACGAAAAGTATAACGTTTCTCATTAGATAGACAGAATTTTTGTAGGCGGAGATTAAGGTTAACACTGAGACCCTGATTGGTCAGATGAAAATAGAGCCAGATAGTTTTTTTTAAAACAACTTCGGTAAATTTTAGTAAGGAGAAGTTAGGAGAGAGGTGCTTCCGAGTCGGCGAGGTGCGTGGAGCTGTGCCGCCCGCTGCCCCCTGACACTGCCTAACCAACGACAAGGTAATGAACGCACATGATGCCGCATTTTTCAGCGAATAAGGCTTCACTCAGAACTGCAGGAGTCTCATCTGTTACACCCCCTTTTTACGTAATACTAGTGTCGATCGTTAATTAAAGCTCATGGTAGTCACATTTGCTATGTAAGTTAAAATCTGAAACGTGATGATTCTTGTGTTATATAATTATTGAGAAGCCACCTCAGCCACTGTAATTTACGACAAGTTAGATAAGTAATTAAAGATAATCGAGGGTCACTGTAGACCATAGTTTTCTCTTTTGTGAAACTTAATGTAAACCTAGATTATAGACGTGATATGGCATAGGTCATCCTTCGATCCATTGTAGAACTTGGAAACCCACTCAGGGAATATTTGTTCACATTTTTGTGGAACACAGTTGGTTTCTATCATCCTGTATTAGAATATTTCCTTTTATCAATAGTGCAGTTTATAAACAATGTTTTGTAAGTAGAATAAAATTTCCAATGGTAAACTTCACTGCTTTTTCGCCGTTGTTTTACCAGCTAACTAAAAACAGGAAAGCCTTGAACCCCTTCCACTAAATTTAGTTAGTGTTAAGATTCTTCTACAGGGAGTGCAGTGGAGCTGACGCTGAAATCATTAAGTATTTGGTTATATCATCGCTAGTCTCACTGAACTCTTCTGAACTCTACATGTCATGTGTGGTCTGGCGTCTCCTTACCAGCAACAGGTCCCAGGTTCAAACTAGTCAATTCCCTAAAAAACACGCTCAGAGCGTCGTTGCGCGAAAGTGGTAGGGATACACGACTTAGAACAAACAGACACCACGCAGATTATACTAGGGTAATGCAATAATTAAAGAGGCAAATTAGTCTGGGAAAAAACTGTTAGTAGCGCAAGTTCGGTACTTCCATGGCTTTAAGTTGGCATCACTGGGATGACACCTGATCACCATTTGATGTATCAACAATGTTTTGTTTATAACCAAAAAAATACATTTCAAGATGTCGAGTCCACTTGAAACGTCCACATTACTTGAACAACATTCTGTTATTCGTTTTTTTGGTGGAGGAGAGAACCCAGTGAATATATACTGTAGAATGTCTAAAGTTTATGGGGAAGGTTGTATGAATCGTGCAAATTTTTACAAATGGGTAGAACAGTTCAAAAACTGTCGTTACTCAGTGATTGGCGAACACCATTCTGGCCGACCAGTTGCAGTTTCAACTCCCTCACTTGAAAGTCGCATTGATGATGTTCGTGTTGATCGCCGTGTGGCTGTGAAAATGTTAGTTGACAAGGTTCAAGTTAGTATTGGTACAGTTCATAACATTATCTGTAACAAGCTGAAGTACCGCAAAACATGCGCAAGATGGGTCCCAAAGGAGCTGAGGCTGGTATACAAGGAGACAAGGTTGAGAGTGTGCACAAGGCTAAAGGAACGTTATGAAAGAGAAGACGAGCACCTCGTCAACAAACTTGTAACTTGTGATGAAACTTGGGTTCACTGTTATGAGGCAGAATCAAAAAGACAAACATGGAGTGGAAGCACTCAAACTCACCTGTCAAGAAAAAACTCAAAACCCAAGTATCAGCAGTAAAACTCATGTTGGCGGTATTTTGGGATGCAGAAGGTCCAGTTTTTTGTGATTATCTCGAAGAGCAGCGCACAATGAACAGCTAATACTACTCGGATTTGTTTTTCAACAAGGTGAAGCCAGCCATGAGAGAGAGACGTTCACAACGCCTGTCCTCATATTGCTCAAGTACCTCGTGAAACCATCGACAAGATGGGCTGGGAAGTACTGCCTCATTCCCCTTACAGTCCTGATTTAGCACATAGTGATTTCCATTTGTTTGGTCACTGACGGAGGCATTATATGGGAAAAGGATGTGAAAAAGTTTGTAGGAAAATGGTTCAATCATCAAGATAAAGAGTTCTTTGGAGCCAGAATAGAAAAGCTTGCAGCCCGTTGGAACAAGTGCATAAATGTTCAAGGGGATTATGTTGAGTAGTAGGAAAAGTATTATTCTGTCAAAATAAAAGCAATTTTCTGCAGACCAATTTGTCTCTTTAAGTATTGAACGACCCTCGTAGATTTGAGTGAAATCGTTTTGGATATAGGGAGGCATCATTTTGAAATATTGAAACATCTAAAATACCAACGCTGCGATCGACTTTGCAGAGATCCTCCTCAGGAAGAATGACTGCTGGATTCTCGTGATGGTGTTCTCCTGTTCTTCTTCTTTTGCTCACGCCTTTCACCCGGAGTTTTCGCAGGGTCGGCGTGGTTACAGTCGGATTTGGCAATGTTAATTTGGAGGGGTACTCAGATGCCCTTCCCGCCGCCACCCCGTACCTCGCGGTACGGAACCAGTGTACCCCAGCTGCCTGCATCTAGTGTAAATCATGAAATAGTGCGAACATGTGTCAAATATCTGCGAGTTGTGCAACTGAGGTGGGACGTGGGGACCAACCCGGTTTTCACCTAATGGGATGTGGGAAACCGCCTAAATACCTCATCTAGGCTGACTGGGACACTCATCGTTAATCCGGCGGGCAGATTCGATCCGGGGCCGGCGCGCCTCCCCGAGTCCAGGATGCAGCGCATTAGCGCTCTCGACTAACCTCGCGGGTCTGATGGTGTTCCCTTATCTACTGTCTTATTTCGGTTGTCGGGCTGCCACCAACGTCACGCTCTGTACTGCCACCGGACAATGTGAAGTAAGGGTTACTGTTGAGTGGTGGCTGTACGGTAGGCGCTGCTATGCCAGTTCATTCGTAGGCGACAGAGCATTGTTCATGCTGTTAGCGCGTTTAATTATTTCGATAATCTGTGTTATCCGACGCTGCTGCATCCATGGCTACCGAGCAAGCATACAATGCTCTTATAAATTATTCGATAGGCGTCGGTCCTTGTGGCATACAGATGTAATTGATTTGCGGCATTGTCCCAGTTAGCGTTCGTGCTTCGAAACGTGCATGCTAATAGGTCTCCTCGTTTAACCAATGTAGACTTCGCCAGATTCGTATCCATGTTGGTAGGCGCCCACCGTATGGTGATTGGCACACTGCAAATGTCTATGAGCTTCCATGTGATTGCAGCGTGATTTACGTTGGTAGCTGTCGAAATAACTGAACGCCCTAACAGCATGAACAGGGAGGATGGCTATATGCTGCCGACTGCCTGACTGGAAGTGGTCCAGCCAGCAGCATCGCCTGTGCTAGGTTCAACAACATATACAAGCGATCAAAGGAAAACAACCGCGTGGTATCAAGCTCTCGGTGCAGGAAAATACTATCCCCGTGTACAAGCTGCCGATTCGCTGTTGTCTAACAAACACCTGTTAGAGCAGCACAGATAACAGCCTACCCTTTAGCCGTCTATCCATAGCAGTCTACACTACAAATTGTTCAGTCCCAGAATGTACACGGTAGCAACATGAAAACCGTAATAAGACGGCATATAGAGAAAGACCATCACTACAGTCCAGCAGTTAGTCACCTTGAGGAGAAGCGCTGCATAGTCGGTGGAAACGGCATCATTTTACTTGTTTTAATGTTTCATAATGACGCAACCTAATAACGAGAATGATTTCATTCTTAGATACCCTTCCGAATTTTATCAGAAATTTTTGTTCAAAATCAAAAATACTTATCACGCAGTGTGGCTCGTACGTCCTGTCAGGCATCGAAAGACGAGTGTTGTTAATCATACTTTATTCCTACAGAAAAATATGAAGGAGGCTATACTTACTTATGAAATTTGATATTTAGACATACTTTGAAAGAAAATAATCTTTACTTTTCCCAGCAATCGTGATACGTGGCCTTTTTAATCAAGTGTAACCCGTAATATGTAACGTCGTTGCACAGGTGTAAGTAGGCTGTTTAGGTTTATATATTGGTAACACCGCGTAGCGCTCTGTATGAAAATCACTGGCTGTGCTTTGTGCAGTCTGTGGCTGGCTGGCATTATTGGAATTTGCTATTGTGGTGTTGGGCAGTTGGCTGTTAACAGCGCGTAGCGTTGTGCAGTTGGAGGTGAGCCGCCAGCAGTGGTGGATGTGGGGAGAGAGACGGCGGAGTTTTGAGAGCGGATGATCTGGACGTTTGTCCATCAGAGACAGTAAATTTGTAATACTGGATGTCATGAACTGATATATATATATATATTGACTTTTGAAGACTATTAAGGTAAATACATTGTTTGTTCTCTATCAAAATCTTTCATTTGCTAATTATGCCTATCAGTAGTTAGTGCCTTCAGTAGTTAGAATCTTTTATTTAGCTGGCAGTAGTGGCGCTCGCTGTATTGCAGTAGTTTGAGTAACGAAGATTTTTGTGAGGTAAGTGATTCATGAAAGGTATAGGTTATTGTTAGTCAGGGCCATTCTTTTGTAGGGATTTTTGAAAGTCAGATTGCGTTGCGCTAAAAATATTGTGTGTCAGATTAAGCAGTCATTTATAATTTTTCTAAGGGGACGTTTCATACAGGTTTCGCACTGCCGTACTCTGCTACGATGTTTCTGCCTTTCATTAAGATTATTTGTTCATCTACACAAATTTATTATACAGCTCTGCAAATCATCTGTTTTTTTTCATCTACCATGAGGTGTAAATTATACGTATTATCTCTATTTTTTGTTAACCTAAAATTATATTTATAATTAAATGTTACATTTACATGTAAATATCTTAAAATTTTTTCATATATATTTCTGGACGTTGCGTTGCCACTGCATATACATTTAAATCTGCACGATTGCTACAGTGGTGCTTCCAAGATGGCAAGTTTTTACAGCCAATGAGAAAATTTATTCCCATGAAACATCTACGTCTACTTGATTACCCTGCAGTGCAAAATTACATGCCTTATAGTGTGTTCATCGAACTATCTTTAAGCTATTTCTCTACCGTTTCACTCTCGAAAGTGCGCGGGAGAAACGAACACTTAAATGTTTCCATGCGAGCTCTGATTTATTTTATTATGACGATGATTTCTCTCTGTGCAGGTTCCCGCTCATATTTTCGCACTCTGATAGTTCGGCGAGCGAGCAGTTGTATATTCTGCTACGTACGGAGTACTGTATAGGCATACTCTAAATGGAACCTGACCGGTATACAGTCGTGACCAGTGGTCTTGCTTTAGTTAAGTGATTCAAGCTGCTTCACTACACCGAGGATATTTGCTTCTAAGTCACTTAGGTTGGCAGTTGTTCTTAATTCGAATTCTGGAATATTTGCTTCGTCTTCTTTGGAGAAGTAATTTAGGAAACCGTGTTTAGTAACTCTGCATTAGTGGCTCTGTCATCAGGAACATCACCATTGTTATGGGAGTGAGTTTCGCTGCTGGTGTATTTTACGTATGACAAGAATTTTTGGGTTTTCTGCCAGATTTTGAGACAAGGTTTCGTTGGGGAAAATATTAAAAACATTCCCCATTGAGATCCGAGCTAAATTTGAAGATTCTGTAAAAATTGGTTAGTGTTGTGGATTGGCCGTTGTTTTAAATTTGACATGCTTTTACAGTTGTGTATGTGTGAATTCCTAAGGGACCAAACTGCTGAGGTCATCGGTCCCTAGACTTCCACATTACTTAAATTAACTTAACGTAAGGACAACACCCATGCCCGAGGGAGGACTCGAAACTCCGGCGGGAGGCTTTTCCTGTTGCTTCTGCAAGAGTGTTCTGACCTGTTTTGTGTGCCATGGGGGATCAGCACCAGCCCTTACTAACTATTCTAGTGTAGTTGTATAACTCTCAGTGGCGTGGATGCCATTTTCTTGAATGCAAACCACGTCTGGTCTACCCTTATATAGGTTGATAGGAGCGGAGAATGTCTCTGAGGAAGGCGACAAACGAAATCTCATCTGCTTTTGTAAATAGATGTACTTTGCGGTTATTTCTTGGATGTTATGGTATTCAGTCTCGCTACAACACCATTGTTGTCACTAGTTCTTGTACCCGTCATGTTGCTCCCTATTGCCTCAGGATTATTTGATACTTTTTTAGGCTTAACTTTTTTATTTCTGCATAACTATGTAACTGGAAAATTATTTGCACTATAGGCTTTATCAGTGTAATAAAAAGTCTGTTGGAAATCCTTCATCAACAAGTAACTCGCTGAGGGTACCTGTCGACACACAAGTGGTCACAGTAGTTGGATTCAGAGCTCAACAATCATGTCGTGATTGATCTTTGTGGGAGGCAGTATGTAATGTATCCAAAATCACTGTTACCAACAGGCTGATTATATTCTGGTATTGTCTGCCGAATCTTCGCCTTCTTCCAGCGATGATCACATTCATAAAGTATCTTCGGTTCATCTCTTATTCCAGACGTACGCGGTGAACTTACGTTATCAGTTTAGAAACTAAAGTTACTTCCAGCTGAATTTTTACCATTCTGTCTGCTGTCACTAGCACATATCATGGGAGGGGTCTGGCGGACGAATGGACACCGAGTGGGAGCACGTTTCAAGGAAGATTAGTTTTCAACACATTGTCTGGCTTATTGCATGGTTAGAATTAAATAAGGCTCTCCAAGAAAGACGCTGGGTGTTAGAAAGGAGCCATCGTGGTTAAGAGATGTTGTGGCTCAAGGACGTGCAGGAAGATGTGTGTTGATGGTCGACAGCTTCTTGAAGGTGTCTGCACAGGAATTTGTTGCTAATAGGAAGGCTGGAACGCCAGAGGACTGTAACAAAGTGCTGGGAAACGTACAGAGGACCGAAGAGTGGAACGGTATCAGATAGTTGGCCATTAACATAAGCAAATATAACATACACGAACATAAGTACTGTTGTTTCATTGCACTGTTGGCGACATTATTGCAACAGTAATTACCGAAAATACCGAGAAATAGCCGTCGAGAGCGACCTGAAGTGGAATGAACACATTAAAGAATGTAGGAAAGTGAGCGTGGGTGTGGTGTCAGATGTGCCCGTGCGTTCCCCAGGCTGTGTCCACAAGACATACCGCAGTGCTACTGTACAGTCTGCAGCTTCCAGTGTACTCCTCTATGTGGAGTCTCGTTATGTGCACGAGGTTCTTTGCCTCTCGTTTATATACTTTCTTAATTTCCTTTGTATCGGACCGTAACGATAGATTCCCCTACGATGGGTGGGACATAAGGGGCGCACGTGTCACGCAAAGCACCATTAATTGAAAGCTATGTGATTTATTTTGTTTTTATAAGGACTTGTGAAAGGTTTATCTAGGTGCTTTTTCTTCGTAACTCCAGTTGTACTCGCAAACGTAACTGGGCGCCTACCTTCTGGCTGAAGGAGGCAATGAATA
This sequence comes from Schistocerca americana, assembly GCF_021461395.2. Taxonomy (NCBI): domain Eukaryota; kingdom Metazoa; phylum Arthropoda; class Insecta; order Orthoptera; family Acrididae; genus Schistocerca; species Schistocerca americana. The sequence continues at coordinate 245,178,435 of NC_060124.1, read as the reverse complement.
TTTTGGAACTAAAACTTAAATGTAAGAATTACGCCAAGGTGTTCTAAGCGCACCCACGTAAAACGTATACCGAGGGGAAATAGAATGTTTCATTTAATGTAAAAAATGTTTAGTGCAATTTGTAAGTACTATTTGATCGTAACTTCCCGTATACATTCCAGTTAAAGATATACTGCAAGCCTTGTTTGAAATGCCTTGTGATTAACAAAAATTACCTGGTGCCTTAACTTATTGGGGTATTCTGATTTTTATATCATCCTTCCCAGGCAACGGCCTTGCCGCAGTGGATACACCGGTTCCCGTGAGATCGCCGAAGTTAAGCGCTGGCGGGAGTGGTCGGCACTTGGATGGGTGACCATCCAAGCCGCCATGCGCTATTGCCATTTTTCGGGGACACTCAGCCTCGTGATTCCAATTGTGGAGCTACTCTACCGAATAGTAGCGGCTTCGGTCAAGAATACCATCGTAACGACTGGGAGAGTGGTGTGCTGACCCCACGCCCCTCCTATCCGTACCCTCCACTTACGATGACACGGCGGTCGGATGGTACCAGTAGGCCACTCGTGGCCTGAAGACGGTGTGTACTATATCATCCTTCACAGGCCTCAAGAGTTGGTGTATTTCCCTGATGGCATTAAGACTGATGCTGTTCTTTGGGAGCACTCTGTTATGAAATTCTGTCGAAATGTCCAGCGGAGCCATTTTCGTTGATGGTGTGGGGTCCTGCCCACTCGACTCTTACGGGGAGCCTAAATGATGCTGCTTTCTCAGATAGCTATACAACAATTCAAGCAAATCACATTAATGGTTTTTATTGGAATAAATTAGGTTGGCAATACTTAACTTTGGTTTACAATGGACTGTCGCAAGCGATTGGCGACATGCAAGCAGTCGGTGACCTTCACCATGTACAGTGTCCATGTAGGCAACTGATATAAAGCACAAGTACAGTATAACAGTGCTAGTGCCGGTCTACTTCTGTCCTGGCGGGGTTGTCAGGAGCGGCGCTTACATTCTCTTCTTCTAGAGGCCGCTCCTGTTGTGGTGACGTCCTAGCTAGCGTGCTATTGGCTGACTTCGTCTCACAGCCTTCTCTGCTCTTGCGTTCTTCATCTTGGTGCCTGCGCTTGTGGTTACGCTGGAACAGATGGATCCATCTTGCTGCGACTTTCAGAATTTTTGCCGGGTCTCCAGAACCTTGGTCTTCTGTGCACAGAAGATGATGGTTGACAGCATGCATACACTGTCTGATCTAAAACATCCGTATATTTATCTGACGTGCGGAATCGACTCTAGATGTCACAAGAGGCGGGGAGCATTTCGTTGGCAGTACAAAAGCAGAAACAGCAGAATGAGCCAGCATAGAGAGTTTAGTGAATTCGAACACGTGCTTCTGATTGGATGTCAGTTGAGTAACAAATACATCAGGGACCTTTACACCCTTCTGAAGCTGCCCAAATTGACCGAAAGTGACCCGATTGTGAAATGGAAAGGTGAAGGAAAAATCACAACTAAACCAAGCCCCAGCAGACCTCGTGTTCTGGCGGACAGGGACCGTCCAGAATTGTGGAGGCTGTTTGGAAAACATCGCCTGAAATCAGCGGAAGGAACCATTCATGAGTTCCAAAGTTCTGCAAGGAGTCCAGCATACACAGTGACTGTACATAGGGAGTTAAGAAGAATGGGGTACAACGGCCGAGAAGCCACAGACTTCTAATGTTAATATTAAGCGTCACTTGAGGTGGTGTAAACACCGACACCATTGGGCAATGGATGCCTGGAAACATGTGATTCGGTGTGATGATTCAAGCTATACTTTGATGAAAGGGCTTGGGTTTGGCGAATGCCTGGAGAACGTTACGTTCCATCATGCCTGTTGAAAACAGTGAGGTATAGAGGAGTTGGTGTTACGATATGATGCTGCTATTCGTGGTTAGACTGTGGTCCCCGTATTGCGCTTAAGGAGGTAACACTCTGAAAAGTTCAGAAAATTATATTTTTTTGACGGAACATCTTCTTCGGGATTTCTGCTTAATTATACTATTCATTCCAGGTTCTCCAGAAACACCATTATTGACTTACAAGGCGATATCTGAGTCTCCCCGAAAACCTTAATGTTAACCGACAATTGAGGTGGTGTGAACACCTACACCATTGGGCAGTGGATGGCTGGAAACGTGTGATTCGGTGTGATGATTGGGTTTGCGTTTGGCGTATACCTGGAGAACGTTACGTGCCATCATGCCTGTTGAAAACAGTAAGGTACGGGGGGAGGTGGTGTTACGGTATGATGGTGCTATTCGTGGTTAGGCTGCGGTCCCAATATTGCGCTTAAGGTGGTAACACTCTGAAAATTTCAGATAATTTATATTTTTTTGACGTAACGTCTTCTCTGGGATGTCTGCTTAGCTACACTGTTCATGCCAGGTCTCCAGAAACACCATTATCGACTTACAAAGCGATTTATGAGTCTCTCCGAAAACCATTCACAGCGGGAAAAAATAGCCGCCATATAATTTTAGTGACTGTCGAAAAGATATTCTGGAAATTATGACCGTGCTCGAACTTGAGATCGTGACACCCTGTTACAACATATGCAGAAAAGCGACGAAAAGCCTATCAGGCGAGCCAGAGCCCCGCAGGAGGAGGAGGACCTCTTTTTGGATCTGGAAGTATTTCTGTATGGTCTAGGAATCGCTAACTGGAGGCATGTTTAACTTAACTACAAAAAAGTCCATCATAACTTTAAACATATTTTTCAGATTTATGAGAAACGTAGCTTGAGAACGGTACATACGGTTTTGATAGTAATTTGGTGCCCACATTATAAATTGAATACTCTGTCAGCCTACGTAGCTGGTTTACGATGCCTTAAAAGTATATAATTCCCACCGATGACCTGTCAGGACTTATGCTTTATTGTTTTGCTAAACGGCTCGGGAGTGGTACTACAGAAGATATGAAAATACCATAGACGAAGAAAACTAGCAGTTACGATAAAGCAAATAAGTGCGACGCTAGATGAACGTATACCCTCACAGACAAACTTCAAACGTCGTTAAGAAATCCTAAACCGTTAGAAATAACGAAACGCGAAATTCCACAGATGAAGTACTCTAAAAGGTAAGTACAACGCTTTATTTTAATACCTACAAAAATTATGAAGAAATTAATTTATTCCATTAATGCAACGATGTTCATTTCCTAACGTCATTGTAGATTCCTCTGAAAACAAAAGGAATACAGTACGTTTTGAGCAGATTCCAACAGTTAGACTTTTACCAAAGTACCTGAAAAATGCATGAAATATTAGTGGGGAACATATGGTTGCACCTTGCACATTCGTCTCTATTTTCAATCAAATACCTTATCACATGAACTGAGTTGGTGTTTCCTTCTGCACATGGTTTATAAGCCTCACATCACCGCCTTTGTTTTTGGTGAATACATTTACTGCGGCCATTAAAGAGCTGGAGGTCTCAGTACTTATTTTCTTCCAGAACTCTTTGATGGCATTAGTAATATACTGATTCTTTTCTGAAATCCTGTTTTAGCTTCAATATCGCCATTGGTAAAAGGAATGGAAATTTTAATCCACACGAGTAAATATATCCTTAGCCGAGTATTGCTTGAGAGCTCGTTGTTTCTGTACGTGGAACCGCCGATGAAATAGTATGTGTTTCCACATAACGTTTAGCACAGAACTGATATCACATAATCCTGCAACAAATGCCATATATCTATGTACTGACAGAAAGGGAGGCGTGACGAAAAGTCGTAGTCACCGGTCAACAATACTTGGTACCCGTAAGTAGGGATAATAGCAGTAATTATGCTGTAGCACCGACGGAAGAAATGAAGAAAAGTCATATTTATATATATAACATTTTTTCTTTTTGGGCTCTCAGGTATAGCGTGCTTTGAAAGATGTTCTCTGTGGTACTGATTGTCAACTTACTTCTTGTCCGAAGCCCGTTGGCCCAGAGAAAGTACATGCCTTCTCGACATGTCTGTGAAAGCCTCTTTTAATCGATCCCTCATCAGAAATGAATATTGTGTATTTGAGCTTACGCTTACGTATAACAGAAAATAAATATCCAGATTGTAATAGTGATACAGGTACTTGAATACGTACAAAGGAAGGTGACATCACGTAACTACCACATAACACTGTTCGTGAAATAAAACAATCTGCCTGTTTGTCATTGAATACTAGACTGGCATATTTCTGGGAAAGAATATTAACAATAAACTTTTTTACTGATATTCTGAGAAGTTGCTTACACCCATTGCTCAGGACTGCTATCGACAGGCGCATTACCGCCGGTTTCAGTAGCAGTTTCAAGTTCAACTTGAGGATATCAAACGTCTTTGTTTTCGTCTTTGCAGTATGGTCCAATATTTTTAAACAAGTATTCTTGACGTTTCCTCATCATTGCTTCAGGAGTCACAGAATTGAGAAATCCGTGCGGTCCATTTTCTAATGGGAATATCTCGTGCACGAACACATTCCCTGTAATGCCGATTTTGTAACACACTTTAACTTGTTTCTCTTCACTGAACTCAAAATGAGTATACAGAGATATAAGGGACATTTTCTTGCCAGCACTGTTCTGAAAAAATTTACAAGAAATTCACCTTTTTCAGTTCCATTCATTACAGCGGAATTAACATTAGTTGTTGGTGTCGAGCTTTCACTGCAATCAGCCAAGTCTGACAAAGAAGAGACATAAATTACTCTGAACTTTTTTTTTAAAAAGAACCCAAAGATCCAATCAAAAGAAAATTTTGTGTGGTCTGCCTGCACGAATGATACAGCGATTTTCTTATATTTCTTTCGACGAATTCTCTATACCAAGTAACCCACAAGATGTTGTTTTCGTTTTGTCCAAAGCAGTTGTCGGCACGGATAAACATGATTTCTTCTCCTACACTTTTTTTTCCAAATGGTGATAGAAAAGGCTGACGATAAAGATAGTAATCTTTAGTATACCTAGCACTCTCAGGAACAAGATAATTTATATATTTATTTGTGGTTTTCGCACACAACAGCCTAAATACCAACTTTAAATGACACAAAAAGTAGATAGGGTTACTTGGTGTGTGGACCTGTTGTGCCATATGGAAACTGTAATGCAAAGAAGTTTTGTCACCATTTGTCAAGTTTTCTCTAGTGTTATTTGTGGTGTCTTTATAATAAATTCTCTGTTCCTAGACAATCTGTAGGTGGAATCTCACTTTCTCAATCATTTACTATTTTGTCTCTTCAGAAACGAAACCCACTTTTACGTCAGATGCAAAATATTTTTGGCATAAATCATATAAATCTCTTCTGGGTTTCACAACTACTATATCAAGGCAACATTCCCTACACCGAGCGAAGTGGCGCAGTGGTAGCTCACTGGACTCGCATTCGGGAGGACGACGGTTCAATCCCGTCTCCAGCCATCCTGATTTAGGTTTTCCGTGATTCCCCTACATCGTTTCAGGCAAATGCCGGGATGGTTCCTTTGAAAGGGCACGCCCGATTTCGTTCCCAATACTTCCCTAACCCGAGCTTGCGCTCCGTCTCTAATGACCTCGTTGTCGACGGGACGTTAAACACTAACCTGACCCAACCTAACATTCCCTACAAATCTTGGAAAATATCTCCCAATGAACAAGTTTTTGCAACATTTAATCTGTAAAAGACGGTTATTAAGTTTTATAGATTTAACTTTTCAGCACTACAGGGTAGGTGCTTTAAACATGTTTGGAATACTGTACTGCTTCTGCTAGGCAATGTAATAACGCGCTGTTCTGCATAATTATTCAGAAATTCTGTTGATAACTGAGTGTCCGAAAAAGATATTAGAGTATTTTTCAATTTCCCTGCTTTTCCATGCAGTTTTGCAATGAATCCTGTAGTGTTATACACTCGTAAGACGTTTCAGCCTCTATTTTTGATCTGATGACCAAACATATAAGTGGTTTTGCTGACTGTCCTACCTTTTTACATGGAATTGGTTCGTGCACAGCCGGCCAGTGTGGCCGAGCGTTTCTAGGCGCTTCAGTCTGGAACCGCACGACCGCTATGGTCGCAGGTTCGAATCCTACCTCAGGCGTGGAAGTGTGTGATGTCTTTAGGTTGGTTAGGTTTAAGTAATTCTAAGTTCTACGGGACTGATGACCCCAGAAGTTATGTCCTATAGTGCTCAGAGACATTTGAACCATTTTTGGTTCGTGCACTTTTGATTTCTATGTTTTATTTTCTTCCGACTATATGTTAACGTAGAATATGAGCTCAGACAGCTGAGCTGATCTAAAATAAGTTGCTCTAATTTATTAACATAGTCTTGGTAATGATCGATTAAAAAAAAAATGATTCAAATGGCTCTGAGCACTATGGGACTTCTGAGGTCATCAGACCCCTAGAACTTAGAACTACTTAAATCTAACTAACCTAAGGACGTCGCACACATCCATGCCTGAGGCAGGATTCGAACCTGCGACCGTAGCGGTCTCGCTTTTCTAGATTGAAGCGTCTAGAACTGCTCGGCCACTCCGGCCGGCTGATCGATTTCAGTAAATTCGTAGTACATCTGCAGAAAATCGCTAGCAGAAAATAAGTGACAACTATTTTCCTCACGTTCACAGCCAGTTCATCAGAAAATGAACGAGACAGTCTCTTTTGGATTCGGCTATCCACGGCACGTGTCAGGCAGCTATGAAGAGTGCAGCATTTGCAAGCAGTCAGTTCCCCTTTCCTCTCTCCCTCTTTCGCTCGCGCAGGCACACACTCTACACAGCCCGCCGCCCCCGCCGCCCCCACTGCCGCCGCCACCGCGGCTCCATTAGCGGCTTGTTTGCGCACCGCCACACCAGCAGGAGACTCTAGCGCCGGCTCGGCACGTCTCCGACACGCCACACACTCCGCTCTCCGGTCTAAAGGCCCGCCGCCGAGCTGAGCTGGGCTGCGCCGGCCGCGGCCGCGCGGGTGACGCGGGGGAAGCGTGCACCACACCGCTTCTCCGCTTTTGCTTGTCCCACTCGCGGTTGTAGTAGGCCTACATACTGTCATGAAACAAATTCTGCTACAGTACAGTGCAATTGTCAAGAGTTTTCCTGATATCGAGATTGAAAGTTATACGAGAGCCAACCGTTGGAGCAGCGGCGTTGACAGAATCGGCTAAGCATACAGGCTAGCCATCAGTCCGTTCTCCACTCAAGTTATAATAATGTTAGGTTGGTGCCTAGGTTTGTACCGTTTGTGTTTTGCTTGGTGGCGTTCCAGTTGCTATGGGTTTATTTATATTTTCTAATTTTATATGTAGTTCACTGCTGCTATCTGAGTCTACATATAGTAATAGGTCCATGACTAAAGAATTTATTGCTAGCGCACTAGAGCAGATGTAACTTCCTTGGATTGCTCACGCTCTGCCTGCGATACGTAAGCTACAATAGAATCGCAGACCAGAGGGCAGTGTCGGCGGCAGTAGTAGTAGTGGCTCGCAGTCGGGAGGTTGGGTCGGGTCGCTCTCAGAGACCGGTTGCCTAGTCGTTTAGCTCACAGAGAGCACTTGTGTGTTGTATGGAACTGCGGGGTCGGGTCGTGGACGGAGATGGTGGTGCCTGTGCGATGTAGTATAAGGTAAATCCAAAAATTACTATTTATAGCCGCGCGCATATGTAATTTGCAGCAACTGATTTTGCACTATTGTTATATCAGGGCCCATATAAATGCCTTTAAACAATCTTATAACAACAATCTTTCTCATAAAATTAACTTTTGACAATCGTTCATCCAAACATAAGGACCGAACGTGACGAACTCTCTTTAAAATTGTCACTCATATATAACCTTTCAGTAATTAACTGACTGCGAGTCTAAACTGGTAAATCTGGACGTCAGCAATACTGCGTCATGGCCGTGAAATGTCATTCTGAATAAAGAGAAAATTCTTACCTCAATTATGTCGCCGGATAACGCGTATATATCTGCTCCTATAAGAAACTTTTCTGGCACAGCCCATGCAATGGCTGGCCGCAAGATTCGTCATGTATAAAAAGGAACAACAGATTTTTGTTTACGATAATCGGGGTGACCATGGATAGGAGACGTTAGTATAATCTTTAAATTCAGATGCATGATTGTCAAAAGTTAATTTTATAGGAAAGATTATGATTAAAATATTTTTTGAAACATTTACATGGGACTTGATATAACAATAGTACAAAATCAGTTGTTACAAATTACATATGCGCGCGGCTATAAATAGTAATTTCTGGTTTTACCTTATACTACATCGCTCAGGCACCGCCATCGCTGTCCACGACCGGCCCCCGCAATTCCATACAACTAGACAACCAGTCTCTAAGACCAACCTGACCCAATCACCCGACTGCGAGCTACTACTACAACTGCTGACGACACTGCTCTCTGGTCTGCTATTTTATTGTAGCCTACATATCGCAGGCAGTGCGTGAGCAATCCATCGAAGTTACATCTGCTCTAGTGCGCTAGCAATAAATTCCTTAGTCATGGATCTCTTACAATATTGTCATTTAGTCATTTGGAGATAGTGAATGGAGCTGTGGATGCCAGAAAATGAAGTGCCAAGTGGAGAAATCGGAACATATCCGACATGTCTTGTGTTTGAGTTCAGTAGAGGGGTAACAGCAGTGGAGGGAACAAGAAACATCTGCGCCATGTATGGGGGTAATGTCATTGGACAGAGCACGGGCAAAAATGGTTTCCTCGTTCCAAGGAGAATCGCTTTGATATTCGTGACCCTGCAAGTCGAGGAAGCCATTCGGGGATTGATGAAGATTGTTTACACGCATTAACGCACAGAGACCCACGACTGCGTACTCGAGAACTCGCAAATGTGATGAACTGTGGTCAGTCCACCATCGAGCGACATTTGCATGCAGCTTAAAAAATGGGGTGTATGGGTACCGCATCCCCTCAGCTAAAATCACGAAAACCCGCGAGTGGCCGTACGTGCATCTGTGCTTGCTCGTCATCAAGTGACTCGTCAACAAAACAGATAATTCGTATCTTGTATGGGTTACTGTCACGAAAAACTATGTCTTTACGCTAACGTTAAGAAGAAAAAGGAGCAGTCGAGCCCAAATATAGCAGTAACTCCCCATACAAAGACCTGCATGCACCCACAAAAAAAGTTCTGCATTGGTGGTACAGCGACAGTGTGGTATACTAAGAATTGTTTCCCCGCGGCGTAACCGTAAGTTCTGGCATTTATTGTCAACGGCTTCGATGTATCGCAGACACGGTCCAAGAACAACGACTACGACCGAGCGATGTGGCGCAGTGGTTAGCACACTGGACTCGCATTCGGAAGGACGACGGTTCAATCCCGCGTCCGGCCATCCTGAGTTAGGTTTTCCGTGATTTCCCTAAATCCCTCAAGGCAAATGCCGGGATGGTTCCTCTGAAAGGGCACGGCCGACTTCCTTCCCCGTCCTTCCATAATCCGATGAGACCGATGAGGTCGCTGTCTGGTCTCCTCCCCCACAACAATCCAACCCAACCCAACAACGACTACGAAGACTGAGTGAAGTGATCCTACTCGACGATAACGCCCGGCCGCATTCTCCTAGAGTGACAAAAGCACTATACCCGGAGTTGGGTTGGGAAGTCATTCCGCACTCACCTTATTCAGCTGATCTTGTGGCATCAGATTTTTGCCTCTTCCGCTCGCTATCGAACAGCTTTCATCGAACTTCCCGTCCGGATGAAAATGGCCTCCGAACATGCCTCGACGAGTTCTACACCTCAAAACTACGTGATTTCTACAGTCGCGTAATCGAAAAGTTATCCCAGCGTTCGGACGCTCTTCTAAACGGTGGAGCTGAATATATTGTTGATGACTAAAATCTCAGGCATATGTATCTGTATCTGTTGCGTTAATTAAACTGATAGTAAATCGCTACGACCTTATTCAAAAACTTGATAGTAAATAAGTCGGTTTTCACAGCTGGTGACATTCTCACTAAAAACTCTCTGAGTATGTTCCTAGTTATCTTACAAAATACTTTAAATATTAATAAAACGTTTGAGCCTAGTTGCAACAGCATTCCTCAGTATTATTTGTGGTGAAGCCGCATCAGTGTGTAGATGTAAGTAATGACCTCTTCCCATACGTGGACGTCTAGGGAACTCCCACCACCAAACTGGGACACGAGGTCTGCCAGGAAACCTACCAACACTAGCAAGCTAAATCCTGTCATTATTCAGCTCCATCTTACACGCACCGGCTGTTCAAGCCCACTGCACTCCGTCTTCACGCCCCAAGTGGCCCATCGGCACCATCCGACCGCCGTGTCATCCTCAGATGAGGATGCAGATAGGAGGGGCGTGTGATCAGCACACCGCTCTCCCGGTCATTATGATGGTTTTCTGTGACCGGAGCCGCTACCATTCGGTCGAGTAGCTCCTCAATTGGCCTCACGAGGCTGAGTCAACTACGGAAAATGGCAACAGTGCTTGGCGGCCCGGATGGTCACCCATCCAAGTGCCTTCCACGCCCGACAGCGCTTAACTTCTGTGATCTGACGGGAACCGGTGTATTCACTGCATTAGTGATAAATACAATATCAAACAAGAATAGGAGGATATGTGCCTGCGTAACACTTGCTCAGTCAGTATATACATGTATGTATCACGTGGCCCATGCACGCCGTCCTTCGTTAACGTCTTTCAATAGCTCGTCGTTAGAAAGCTTGCTTGCGCGTAGAAGTCGTGCGGGGTTTGATTCGTGGACTCGAGAAAGATGTCTGTTTAGAAGAATGATTGTCCGTGACCAAAACAATACACACAAGAGCCAAAGCATATTAATTACCTTTTTCAAGGCATCCCAGCGTATGAAAGCTAGTTTATTAATAATGCATAGTGCACCAATTCGTGCTTCACAATTGGAGTATTACATAAATGCTATCATATCCTTGATTGCACTAAGGAACAATGAATGTAATGAATATCATAAATTATGTTTCTTTAAACCTATGTCATACACGGTCAAATCTTAATAATTTCTTTATTCATAATAGAAATGTTCAAATGCATATCCATCTTGTTGCATGCTCTGATATAAACGTCTTTCGCTATTAGCATGGACACCTCTTAGCTTCTACGCAGATACTAAAGCGCAAGAATGACGTGTAAGTTCTTGTGACGCATCTTGATTTTCCGGTTCCGTTCCGCAATCCCTGGCTTTGATATAATCCCACAAGAAAAAATCAATGGGCGTTAAAACAAACGATCTCTCTGGCCGTCGATCGCAACCACGACGACCTAACCCCTGTACAAAATTGGAGTGGTGCACCATCGTTCTGAAACCAGTGTCTCACAGCTAACTGAAATGGGGTGTGTGCTAGGTGAACAAAATTAAGCATATTTGTACGAACTGCAAATACAGCCGACCAGTTAGTCTGGGAGCCAAATAAACTGGTCCAAAGATGTGGCCTCCTAGAACGCCGCGCCATACGTTAACACCCCCGCGCGCTTCTATGTGACATGCCCGTAACCTGCGAGGATTTGCAGGGCCCAGTAGTGTAGGTTGTGTGTATTGACGATTGCATCATTGGCGAAATAGTGTTCATCTCCCCATAAAAATCTGTCTGATAAAATCCGGATTTACAGCTACTTTATTTACGAGACGTCTGCAGAATGGTATCCTGTTTTGGAAATCGTTTCCATATAGCCGTTGTCCGTAGGTGAGCAAAGAGGTATGCCATTTTCGTTCCTCCAGAATCATTTTTACTGAAGACTTCGATATCCTCAGGTCTGCTGCAGCTCTTGTTCGTCGGAATTACGATGAAATGGTTCAAATGGCTCTGAACACTATGGGGCTTAACATCTGAGGTCATCAGTCCCCTAGAACTTGGAACTACTTAAACCTAACTAACCTAAGGACATCGCACACTTCCATGCCGGAGGTAGGATTTGAACACGCGACCGTTTCGGTCGAGAGGTTTCATACTGAAGCGCCTAGAACCGCTCGGCCACAACGGCCGGCAATTACGATGAGAAATACCGGCCGAGATCTAATGATTTTTACAATAATAATAACAATGGCCATAATAGTGTTATTATTATTATTATTATTATTATTATTACTATATGTGGTGGTGGTGGTTGTGGTAAGTTCCTGTGGGACCACACGGCTGAGGTCATCGGTCCCTAGGCATACGCAATACTTAATGTAGCTTAAACTAACTTACGCTAATAAGGTCAACACATACACCCATGCCCGAGGGAGGAAGCGAAGCTCCGACGGTGGTGGGTGGGGGGATTAGCCGCGCGAACTATGGCAAGACGCCTATCAGACCGCGCGGCTACCCCACGCGCCCTTTACTATAGGTACAAACACTACTGTAACCTAAAGGCAATAAAACGAAAACACTTTCGTTTACACTATATTATACGTAAACTTTATTTTCATTTAAGCTATGTTTGCGGCGCGTGGGATGTGCTCCAAAATACGCTATATCGTTCCGGGTATCATTGGGTGCATCGCAGAATGGTCTTTCCACGTCAGGATGGACCTGGAAAGCTCCCTCGCTTCTTAAACGCGTATCTGTACGTCTGAAAACATGCGCAAAGTGTAGACATTGCGTTGGAAAAGATTTTGAATACAGTTCCTTCGGGCCTCAGCTACATTGCGGTGCCTCTCCCCATAGGTCAGTATCATATGGATGTAGTCTTTGCTGGAGTATAATGCAGTTGTCACCTGTTTAACTATACGACTTGACTCGAACTGCAAGCAGATAGTCACTCGACCTTCTCAGAGTGAAACCAGGAAGAAAACGCACGCAGATGGCGATACACTTCGGTAGACGTTCGCTTGTATATGCACTTCCCCTTTGGACACCAGTCACGAGGCAACCTTTTTTCAACTACCGTTTACTGTGGGGGATAAAATATCCTACCTCCCATATAAGCGGAAATATTAGCATAAAAAGATTTTTTTAACTCCTGAGTGCACGAAAGGCGTGCTGAGTGAGCTGTAACGCCATGTGTTGCACAGGTTACATGAGCGATTGGGCACTGCAGAGAAGAGAGAGGGGATGGTTAATGAAAGAGGGCGAGGGCTTGATGGACATAGAGATGGGGAGGTGTAGCTGGAAATGTGAGTAAGGAGTGGACGGGCAAAGAGAGGGGCAGGAGAAGATTTTCAGAGAGAGGGGTGGGAGGGACGTAGTTGGGTGAGGAGGGCATGGACAAAGAGAGGGAAGGTGCAGATATTCAGAAAGAGGGGAGAAGGAGATGGTCAGAGAAATGTGAGTCAGGACATACACAAGGGGAGACAGGAGGAGAAGGAGATGAAGGAGACATGTGGCGGGTGAGCTAGGCAGAGTGCAGCTGGAAAAAGAAGAGGTGAAAGATGAGATGGACAGAGGGGTGGAGGATACGGACGGACAGAGGGATACGGACGGAGGGATGGAGACGTTGATATGGCTGGAGAGAGAAGGTGGAGGAGATGGACAAAGAGTAGAGAGCAGAGGAGTTAGAGAGACAAAGAACGGGTGGCGGTGGAGATGAATAGACAGAAGTGGGAGGATGTGGTAGACAGAGAGCCGATGTAAGGAAGAGGAGCACACAAAGATGCACGAGGAGAAGATCATTGCAATGTATGTATCAAACGCGTATGCGACCAAAACAGCGAGGAGAAGTCTCGCAAGAGGAGCACCTAACAAGTTGAGCACACCTACTTGTCATCACCGTTTTCGTCCACATTTTAGATATGTGTAGGGACTGCCCATAAATTAAAGTTCGAGAAGATAGGCAAGTATTTAGAAAAAAGTTTCGTTTTTAGTGCGGGTCGTTCGAGGCGTCAGCGATTTATGTTAGCATTGTTTCAAGGCAGCTGTTGGCGCAGCGAAAAGAGTTCTGAACGGTAATGAGTGCGTCGTAGGACACAGTAGAAACGCAGAACTGTTATTTTATTGTTCTGTTTTGAACTTTAACGTTCACTGCAAATAAAGCGAAATAAGGCTCAGAATGAAACATATTTATTAATATTTGCATAAAAGGCATGAAAGAGAGTCACAGGTAGCAAGTTAATGAGCTGTGTATTCGTGGCTAGTTGTCCCCAATGGCCGATGAGACGATTTTTATTTGCTCTGGGAATCTATTGTTTGCGGGCGGCTACCGAGGGCTGCTAGAAAGGCCAAAATGAAAGTAGCGGAATATGAAGTCCTGTACGCTTTAATTACAATCCCGTGTTGGAAAGTTATTTGCAGAGTATATCTGGACGCTGGTAAGTACAACTCTTTCTAGCAAAATTATTTGGAATTCCCAAATTTCGTTTGTCTTTCCTTTTCAGTCCCTTTATTTAACTCGTCACTAATACAATTTATTGAGCCTTATTTAGGTTTATTTGCAATATAGGCAACATAAAGTTTAAAACAAAAAAATAAAAAAATCTCTGCATATGAGCTTGATTTTACGAACTCAGGATTACAGTTCTGAACTCTTTCTGCCGCGCCAACAGCTGTCTGGAACTACGCCAACATAAAAAAATTCAGTTTTTTCTAAACTCTTGGCCATCTGCAGCTCCCCATTCTGTCACTTTCATTTATGACCAAGACTGATGTATTCCATTAATTTGGACAAAATCGATGACGAGCAGTCGGCGTAGAGTCTTCCAATTTCAGCAGGAAGCCAAGTACAGAAAATGAAATACAAGGGCGTGGTGAAAAGTAATACCTCGGAATTTTTTATGTGAAAATTTCTGAAGCTTTTTAAATAAAACAAACTCTACCGACATTCTGTATGTTCATTCTTCATGTGTACCTATTTATTTCTCAACGTAAGCACCTTGACGTGGAAACATCTCTCCCAACAAGAGGCCACTTTGCTTATACCGCCACTGTAGATTAAAAATCGTTCAAATGGCTCTGAGCACTATGGGACCTAACTTCGAGGTCATCAGTCCCCTTGAAGTTAGAACTACTTAAACCTAACTAACCTAAGTACACCACAAACGTCCATGCCCGAGGCAGGATACGAACCTGCGACCGTAGCGGCCTCGCGGCTCCAGACTGTAGCGCCTAGAACCGCTTGGGCACTCCGGCCGGCCACTGTAGATTACTTCACAGTGTTCACAAAGCCACAACCTCACCTCTGCTTGCATTACTTCATCACTGTGAACGTGAAATCCTCGAAGATGTTCTTTAAGTTTTGCAAACTAATGAAACTCGGATGGCACTAAGTCTAAACTGTGTGGAGAAGTGACAGCGAACCCAAGGCGTCGGGTTGTCGAAGATGCCGCATATGTTCGTGTGTGGGCTGGCATTGTCATCTGCAACTGAAGGAAGGGATGCTCCACGTGTGGGCGAACTCTTCGAATTCGAAACTCGATTACAGCGCGCTGTTCCTCACGCACCTTCATAGTTTCGTTACATACCATGTTACACGCTAAACTTCAGAGCCCTGTGGTGGCGGAGGAGTGCAAATACGTAGGAAGGTTAAAGACGTATAATGTTGATAACCTTTGTGTCATTTAAAATGCTTTAAGATTTTTACACAAAAAATTCGTTGATCTTACTTTTCAGGACGCCCTCGTAAATCACCATGTGGTGCACTTACCTTATGACAATGGCGTCAGTGGTCGAGAGGGCAAGATGTTTCGCCTAGCAAGTATCAAACCTGCTTCCCAGAATGGCCGCAGCAGCTGTGATCTGGTAGCGTCCTCTATGGACGCAGTAAAAGCTCTGAAGCCGCCGTTGTATACGTAGCGGAGCGTCAGCGCTACGTTCGGTTAATGTTGCACGAAGCTGGTGTTTTTCGAACAAACCACCGGCTCTGCGAGTGATTCCTCGTCTCACGAGGTAACTTGTTCTTTTTCCTGGCCGGCAGATCAAGTGCTGCAAATAGCCCGCATCAAACTAGCAACCATTGTGGTGAACCAACAGTGTAGGAAAGGAAACATCTGGTACCCTGAAACTTCCTCTCAGATTAAAACTGTGTGCCGGACCGAGTCTCGAACTCGGGACCTTTGCCTTTCGCGGGCAAGTGCTATACCAACTGAGCTACCCAAGCACGATTCACAGGTTCGCAGGAGAGCTCCTGTGAAGTTTGGAAGGTAGGAGACGAGATACTGGGGGAATTAAAGCTGTGAGGACGGGGCGTGAGTCGTGCTTGGGTAGCTCAGTTGGTAGAGCAATTTTCCCCGAAAGGCAAAGGTCCCGAGTTCGAGTCTCGGTCCGGCACACAGTTTTTATCTTCCAGGAAGTTTCATATCAGCGCACACTCCGCTGTAGAGCGAAAACTTCATTCTATCTGGTATCCTACTAGATTTAACAGTAGCAATAATTGCTAGCTTAATGTGAAAGAATCCGTTGCGATCAATGAAAAAGGTTTCCCTTGCAACTACCAAATGAAGTTCCTATGAAGTGGCAAGATACACTGAAGCGCCAAAGAAACTGGTTGAGGCATGGGTGTTCGAATGCGGAATGCAGCGCTGCGGCCGGCAGCGGCTATATAAGACAAAAAGTGTCGGGCGCAATTGTTAGCTCGGTTACTGCTGCTACAATGGCTGGTTATCAAGATTTAAGTGAGTTGGAACGTGGTGTTATAGTCGGCGCACGAGCGATGGGACACAGCATCTCCCGGTTATCGATGAAGTGGGGATTTTCCCGTACGGGCATTACGCGAGTGTACCGTCAATATCAGGAATCCGCTAAAACATCAAATCTCCGATATCGCTGCGGCCAGAAAGAGATCCTGCAAGAACGGGATCAATGACGACTGAAGAGAACGGTTCAACGTTACAGAAGTGCAACCCTTCAGCAAATTTCTGCATATTTCAATGCTGGACCATCAACAAGTGTCAATGTGTGAACCATTCAACGAAACATCATCGATATGGGATTTCGGAGACGAAGGACCACTCGCGTACCCTTGATGCCAGCACGACACAGAGCTTTACGCCTCATTTGCACTCGTTAACACCGACATTTGGCTGTTGATGACTGGAAACATGTTTCCTGGTCGGACGAGTCTCGTTTCAGATTGTATGGAGCGGATGGACGTGTACGGATATGCAGAAAATCTCATGAATCCATGGAGCTGCATGTCAGCAGCGGACTGTTCAGGCTGTTGTAGGCTCTGTAACAGCGTGACGCGAGTGCAGTTGGAGTGATATGGGATCCCTGATAAGTCTAGACACGACTCTGACAGGTGATACGTGCGTAAGCATCCTGCCTAATCAACTGCATCCATTCATGTCCATTGTGCATTTCGACGGGCGTGGGCAATTCTAACAGGACAATGCGACAACTCACACATCCAGAATTGCTACAGGGTGACTCCAGGAACACCCTTCTGAGCTTAAACACTTGCGTGTGTGTGAAATCTTATGGGACTTAACTGCTAAGGTCATCAGTCCCTAAGCTTAAACACTACTTAACCTAAACTATCCTAAAGACAAACACACAGGCCCATGCTCCAGGGTGGACTCGAACCTCCGCCAGGACCAACCGTTTAAACACTTCCGCTGGCAGCCAGATTCCTCAGATATGAACATTATTGAGCATAATTGGGATGCCCGGCAACGCGCTTTTCATAAGAGATCTACACCCTCTCGTACTCTTACGGGTTTATGGACAGCGCTGCAGGATTCATGATGTCAGTTCCCTCCATCACTACTTCAGACATTAGTCGAGTCCATGCCACGTCGTGTTGCGGCACTTTTGGGTGCGCGCGAAGGCCCTACACGATATTAGGCAGATGTACCAGTTTCTCTGCCTCTCCAGTGTATATTTTAATCAATAACGCAATAAGCGAAATTGACGATTTCACAGTAAACCAAAAGGAATTAATGCAGAATAATACACGGTCGCCACCAGCGGAAGTCGCTAGACAATTGATATCCTAATGGTGGTCATTAAACATATGTAAAACGTTACAGTTTATAAATTGACAACTGAGTGAAAAACAAAAACAGAGGAGAAACCCACACTTGAGATGTTATGGAACAGAAGGACACATATGTTTAACGTAAGCTACTTAGCCACTCTGCCCACCACTAATTAATTACACCTCTTGAAGCAATAATTTACCAACAGCTTGCGTCGCCTGGCCACCAAGAGCTGCTGCAGGACGATTTGATTCACGGATCCAACTGTATGGCTCCTTCCGTGTACAGCGATTTTACGACAATGACGAGTGGGGACTGAAGATGGCATCAATGTAATGCCGAAACTGGTAGCACATAGAAGTTCATAAAATAAAATAAATTTCTACAATACATACGGCTGTTGGTAAATTATTGCATCAAGAAGTTCATGCCAGCCGTCGTCCCACGATCCATAATGGATCAATGGAAATTAAAATTATTTATACGGTTGATTATTCGATCCGTTACCCTCAGAAGACGAGGAATAGAATAGGAATGCTCGTGCGGCGCCTCTGAAATTGTGCAGAGCATAAATGTTAGATATCCCCGAGAATTTAAACGTTCCAACAAAAAGATTCCTCACCAAACTATTCCACGCTTCTGCGCTGATATGACGCACTTCAATTGCCGTCTTACCACGCGTCCGTGGTGGCCGATAGTGCGGCTCTGAGCTTCGCCGGGATCTCGCATTAGAAGTGCCCATGACTGAGCGTACAGCAGCAGTGTACGCAGACTCCGCGCTCCGTTAAGCAGATGCTGCTCCGAAATAAAAACTTTAGAGTCACAACACGAATAGCAAAGTAACTTGCCGTCCCTGTATAAGACTCCCAGTACTCGCTCTTATGGCTTCCTGTCTAAACTTGGAGTAGAGCTCGCGTCCCGTCTTCGCGGCCAATCGTAGGACAGCCGCGAAATGCTCTTCCAGTTGTGGCAAATTATCAGGAACTTTTGCCTCTCAACAAAGTGTTAACTGTGGACCAACCTATCAACGCCTTCTGCACGAAGCAGGGGCCGGCTAGCCTGATCGCCACGGTGTGGCGGTTGGCCCTGCTCGTAAGATTTCTGGATCAACAATGGAAAATTTTAATGGTTTAGGTTCCACCAGAACACTCTATATTCACTGGAGTATCCTCGAGACGATGTTATTTTGACCAGCGAGTGGTGTGCCGATGCCTGCTTGCAGAATATTTGTGTCCTCATCAGGTCAGCTGTCACCCACTCCACTTCCTTAGCTCTACTGGGCTCTTGCTCATTTACAGTACTGCGCGGACCGCATTTCGACGAAACTGGTACCACAAGTCTACTTTTGTTACCATTTTGTTGCCATTTTCCGGCAACCACCAGACTATTCGTGTCTCACTCGGAGGTCGCCTGCCGAAAGGACGTTATGGGGGTCCACCTGTGTCAGAACCCATAAGAACCGGAAGTTCAGAGGCACCTGCACATAGCACCAGTAACAGTTCACACATGCAGAAATGTTAGAAAAAAGAATATGGTACCGTAAGCAGGTTAATGAAGGCTGTAATAAAGGCAAAACTAATTACCGCATGCTTCGAATCTGATTACCACTTGTGTTTCATGTCGTCTTGAAAACTGGAATGCAAGATAGAATTATTTACACGTGATGGGATGCTACGCTGATTTCAAAAAAGTGAGGAATAGTCCAAGACGTGACCGTCGCCTCTCGGCACAGTATAAAAAATCAGCACATGAGAACACTATCGTGATTGTGTACAAGTTATTATGTTTCAAGAACTCCT
This sequence comes from Schistocerca americana, assembly GCF_021461395.2. NCBI lineage: Eukaryota > Metazoa > Arthropoda > Insecta > Orthoptera > Acrididae > Schistocerca > Schistocerca americana. The sequence continues at coordinate 245,158,769 of NC_060124.1, read as the reverse complement.
AGTATCAGAAATGCAGCCTGAGGCGTGGCGCCTTTATATCGCTTCTGTCTGGAGCCTGTGCATCGGTAGAATGACTCATGCGCACAAAGTCATAGATGGATTGAAACGGGTTCAGTCGAGTACGCAGTTCTAATTTTCATTCAACAGAGTACAGTAGCGGACAGAGACATTCAGGAAACAGGTCAAGAGAATGTGTTTGCCAGTTGTTCTGTTTATTTCTTAAAGGCTTTTTTGCTTATTTATGTTTGTACCGTTTTGTATGGGTTTTTAATAGTGTGAATGATTCGTGAATGTGGTCTAAAGTAAATATCTAGGTCATTTTTCTGGTGATGAACGCTGCACGAACTAGCGTGAGAAATTTTTAAAACAGTGTGAATGCAGACGACGGGAATTTTGTGTCATAATATTTTAAGTAATTTTATGGCAAAAGGAAAGCTGATTCGAGTGCAAATGAAAATAGTTAATAACGTAAAGTATAAATAAAATATCGGAATGTTAAAAATTAGTTTTGGGAAAAAGCATAATTCGAAAGTGTGCTCTTTTTTGATTGGTTAGTCATGAAAAACGCGGACTAACGAGGCAGAATAATATTTTTGTATTGGCCTTAAAGAAAACTGACCAATCAGAACGGAATATTCTTCGCGCGTCTCTTGTCTTGGGGATAGAGAATGCTTGTCAAGGAGTCGGAGCACAGCCTTTTAATGTTACGGTCGCGTGCAGTATGAGCTCCGAAGGAAGTTATAGTTTGCAGGTTTCAGTTGTGCTACATTCCTAAAAAGTGCTTTAAAGTGAAGGCATATTTATTTCGGTGTGTTTTTTTTAGAAAGTACGGACTTTTAAGTAATTTCGTGTATGAGAAAAGACAATAATTCCGCGTGGCATATTGAGCAGATTGGTGACCAGAAACTTCAGTGCATTAGACACTGATAAACTTGCTAGTACTGCGAGCATTTTCATTTTAGTACAATCCGTGTTTAGTATTTCTTCAGATATCGGAAAATACATTACCATAAACTTGCTAACGTGAAAGGAAGGGTTTGTACATGACTGTGGTAGGATTAGCACGGACTTGGCAGCATTTCCACCTTTCATTCAATATTAAGATCTGTTCCCGATTTTTACAATAGTTACGTTGTATGCAGCCTGTTGTGAGTTGCAGTACGGTAGGTTTCTGCTCGGCTTTCCTATCGGCGATCTGTTGCGACGAGTTGACAGGCAGGTGCTGGTAAAAACCCAGAAGGGAACCGCACCGCCGCAAGTCGTTGACACATACACAAAAAATAAGGGAGGCAGTAGAATCTGAACCGCCATGACAACAACAAGATGCGGCTACAGGTTCCGCTGTCCTGGCTGACACCGCTCCCGGTACGATGGGCCACGTATGATCGCAGGGTGGCAGCATCACCAAATATGACAAGGCTGCGTTTGATCAAACAAACAGTATTTACATGACTGGCGTTACCTCTCCGCTAGTAGCAGGAGGGGAAGACAGGGTCCAGAAGATTTTACACTGTTTAATAGTGAACTTCCAGTTGCCAGCAAGCCCTGTAATCCACTAATGGTCAGCCGCACATCTCGCAGCGAATCGACCTCAATGATAGTCGTTATTATTAACTAAGCTTCCTCGCAGGTTAAAACTGCGTGCAACTGTGAGAGGAGCGCAGAACCCTGCCTTTCGTGGGCAAATGCGCCACTGAGTGATTTATTAGGCCCCGACATACAATCTGCGGTCGCAGTTTTACTTCTGTTGATACCTCTCTGCTGTTTTCCAGTCTCCACACAATCACCTCTGCATACTTTTGTACTCGGTTGTTCGGTTTCCTGGGACCTACGTGCACTACAGTAATAGAGACAGAATATTTTACAGGTCACAAAAAACCTGGATTAGCTGGGTCGGCAACAGAACCATAGGAGAAGATCATTAAGTAGGCGCAAGTCGTACTAGGGTATTGCAGATGGGCACATGCAGATCATTTTAATGTAAGGCCACACCATATTTTTCTGTTTTTGATATGATGATACAGGTATGCAGTTATTGCCATTATTGTTGAATATGGAGCCTTACGATTTTGTCACCTAAAAGTTAATCATCAGGTTTTTAATAGGTTATTCGGTCTTTTCATTGCGAAGCTGCCAATGTCTCCAACTGGACAAAACGCAATGCGTTTACGAAGTGACCGTTTGCTCGTGCAGTTCAAACGCGTCTGGTACATGAGGCATGAATCTTCAGCAAAAAAGTTTTGACGACATCAGAAACACATCTGTTCATCTTCTAAATCACACGCCAAGAGTGATAAATCAGCATTGGACGAGACAATCAATGAAATGTGGTTTCGGAAAGTCAGCGAGGGGAAAAACGGGATCGCCGGAATGCAGTGACTGATTAACCCATGTGTCAAACTGTCAGACCGCGGTGAGCGTAACGCCGATCATGGCCGGATGGGGGCGTTCCTGTCGACGGGCACAAATCATGCGGACAGCTTGACACACAGCCCTCCCTCATTTCGTGTCTAGGACCTTCCCGTGCCTCCTCATAACGACATTTCAATAGTGACGTACGAGGGTGAGTCAAAAGAAAACCTTAAATATGTTTTTACATATTATTTTTTGTGCAGAAGTGGCACAATGCTGTACCACTTTTCAACACAATCTCCCCACGCTTAATGTAAGTCCTCCAACTCTTACGAAGTGCATAAATTCCTTCAGAAAAAAATTCTTTTTGTAGTCCGAGCAGCCACTCATGCACCACGTGGCGTGCCTCTTCATCAGAACGGAACTTCTTTCCTCGTCTTTGAGTGGTCCAAACATCTGGAAATCACTTGGGGCAGGGTCTGGTGAGTATGGTGGATGAGGACGACACTCAAAATGCAGGTCTGTGATTGTTGCAACGGTTATACAGGCAGTGTGGGACCTTGCATTGTCATGTTGCAAAAGGACACCTGCTGACAGCAATCCACGTCGCTTTGATTTGATTGCAGGCCGCAGATGATTTTTTAGGAGGTCTGTGTGTGATGCACTGGTGACAGTTGTCCCTCTAGGCATGCAATGCTCCAAAATGACGCCTTTTTCGTCCCAAAAGAGTGTCAGCATAACCTTCACTGCTGACGGTTCTGTTCGAAACTTCTTTGGTTTAGGTGATGAGGAATGGCGCCATTCCTTGCTCGCTCTCTTCGCTTCCGGTTGGTGAAAGTGAACCCAGGTTTCGTCCCCAGTAGCGATTCTTGCAAGGAAGCCATCACAAGCGCCGAAGAAGTTCTCCACAAGAATCAACACGTCGTTCTCTCATTTCAGGAGTCAGCTTCCGTGGCACCCATCTTGCAGACACTTTGTAAAACTGGAGCACATCATGCACATTGTGGTGTGCTGACCCATGAGTAATTTGCAAACATGCAGCAACGTCATTCACTATGGCTTCAACTGCTGCAATGTTCTGTGGAGTCACAACTCGTTGCGTCTGACGTGGACGAGGAGCATCTTCCACTGAAGTCACACCATTTGCGAACTTCCTACTCCATTTGTTGACTTGCTGCGTTGACAAACATGCATCACCGTACTGAACCTTCATTCGTCGATGAATTTCAATTGGTTTCACTCGTTGAGTACGCAAAAACCGAATAACAGAACGGTGTTCTTCCCTGGTGCAAGTCGCAAATAGGGCGGCCATCTTTATACTGATACTGCGACGGTATGTGTGTATCTGTACTTTGCTGCCACCTGCAGGCCATTCTCCACGCTGTTTGTAGCACGCTTACCAACTTACAGGATAACGGTGCGAAATTTCGATTTGTTATTACAAATTTTAGGTTTTCATTTGACTCACCCTCGTATATCGTTAAGGGGAATAACTGGATATTAAAATAATTATTCAGGTAATAACCGACATCATTTTAAGTCAAATACATGGTGAATCAAAAAGGAAACAGTTATCAGTTGTTTATTACAGAGAAACTATAAAACACAGAAACAAATTGCGCAAGTCACTGTATTGTAGAAGTTTCTGTTTTGACGCTGATGTGCTGTTGTTTGTAGCAACATGGCAACTGCATCACAAGTGAAATCATTTTGTGTGTTGGAATTTGCGTGAAGTCAGTCCATTGTATAAGCGTACAGCGCATGTCGTCGGCGATTCTGCAAGAAACCTCGTCTATGCAAGCAGTTTAGAAAATTCTTGGAAGTTGCTTGCAAGCTGTCACTTGCTTTAATCACAAATATATGTCTGAGTGATGCTACATGTTATTATTATATACATGAATTAGTGAATATACTCATGGCACTTATGTTGCCTACGCCTATGGTGAAATTCAACAACCAAATTTATAATCAAATTATTTAATTTAATGAGACTGAACCTTAAATCGCTCGTATAACCGTGCACCACCACAGTAATGTAAAAGCAATGAAAGGAATGAGAACAGTAGCGTATTTAAGTCTGCAAAATAAAGATAAATTTTATTAATCCTATTGCAACAACCACTAGTTCATAAATCTTACGCAAAAATGTAAAAAAAAAAAAAAAAAATCACAAAACTAATGGTGTTTGATTGGAAAAGCATACATCGAGGAGGAAGCTACGTAAATTCTCTCCTGAAGTAATCCCTTTTACAACTCAATCTGACTTCGTTTACATGGATCCGCTGTTAGGCCCTACTCTACTCAAACGGAATCAACTACAATCAAGTATATCTCTAACTATGGTTCACCTTAGAACAGGAAGCTGTTATTTAACACCCCTACGTCAGTGCGACAATACGCTACCCTTTCACCTTGATTCAGGCAACCGCAGAAAACGGCGCGCTGTGGCTGAGGGAAGGTGCGCTGTGGCAGCTGTAATATTCTGACGCATCCACGAAAATCTGCAAACTACGTGGTCTGTCGTTCTGATTACCAAATACAGAAAATTCCTTAACAGAGCTCTGAAATCCCAGCAGATTCCAGTGAGGTGAACCCGTTCGCTTGCCTGGCCAAACCAATTCAACTCGCAGGCGGGACGGTGCATGCAGAAATTGAGAAACGTCCTATGGCCGACCAAGGACCAGTAAGTTCACCCTCATGACACACGATGTGTCTGAGTTTTTTTGCAGTGCCACTGTTGGTAGAGTTAGAGATTGCCACTGGCCCTTAGTCCACCACAAGATACAGAACGCAGTTGTCACCCACTAGGAAAAGACATGAAGTTCTCAACCATGGGAGCATCAGAAGACAAAGAAGGCAAAGAATCACCACCACTTTCCACCAAGCTTTAACACTAGAGCCAAATTATCAAAAATTAAGAAACTTCCTGGCAGATTAAAACCGTGTGCTGGACCAAGACTCGAACTCGGGACCTTTACCTTTCGCGGGCAAGTGCTCTACCATATGAGCTACCCAAGCACGACTCACGGCCCGTCCTCACAGCCTTACTTCTTCCAGTACCTCGCCTCCTACATTCCAAACTTTACTGAAGCTCTCCTGCGAACCTTGCAGAACTAGCACTCCTGAAAGAAAGGAAGTTGCGGAGACATGGCTTAGCCACAGCCTGGGGGATGTTTCTAGAATGAAATGTTCACTCTACAGCGGAGTGTGCGCTGAAATGAAACTTCCTTGCAGATTAAAACTGTGTGCCGGAGCGAGACTCGAAGTCAGGACTTTTGCCTTTCGCGGGCAAGTGCTCTACCATCTTCTTTCAGAAGTGCAAGTTCTACAAGTTTCGTAGGAGAGCTTCTGTAAAATCTGGAAGGTAGGAGGCGAGGTACTGGCAGAAGTAATGCTGTGAGTACGCGGCGTGAGTCGTGCTTGGGTAGCTCAGGTGGTAGAGCACTTGCCCGCGGAAGGCAAAGGTCCCGAGTTCGAGTCTTGGTCCGGCATACAGTTTTAATCTGCCACGAAGTTTCATATCAGCGCACACTCCGCTGCAGAGTGAAAATCTCATTCTGGTATCAAAAACGAAACTGCCCCCTCATCGCACAAACCAATGGATCTATTCTCTACTCATTGAATCTCCCGTGTTGAATGTTTTGTTGGCCTGGTAGCCAATCCATACACAGCACCAGGGTTCCCACGCTCGAGGAGCAAGTCTCCACTTTGTATATCCTGACAGAAGAGCCATATGGTCTGAGGCGCCTTGCCACGTTTGGCGGAGGTTCGAGTCATCCCTTGAGCATGGATGTGTGTGTTGTCCTTAGCGTAAGTTACTTTAAGTTAGATTAAGTAGTGTGCAAGCCTAAGGAGCGGTGACCTCAGCAGTTTGGTCCCATAGAAACTTACCACCACAAATTTCAATTTTTCCCGAGAGAAGCCCATCAGCAACTCCAAATTTCTCGTCTGGAAGAAGAAGATTTTTGACTAGGGAGGCGTCCATCTCACGGTAAGCATGGCCATGTTCAGGCGAGAAACGTCTACCTAGAAAGGACCACAATCCCTGATTTACGAGTGCTGTAATCTTTCCATGCTGACAGTTTCCAGTTTCTGAAAGAAGACTGTTAAGCATCCCAGTCAGCGATGACTGTGAAATATGTTTCTTTTGCTGCTCGCTAAAAGAACCTGGCGTCTTCCTGGCATCAGGGGAGTTACAGTCTAGCCTCCACTAAAAACTTGTCCCAGCCACTCTGTTCATATCGTCCTAGATTCTAACATGACAATGCATGCAGTTTTACGACCTTCCCACCACTTCCACAAAGCCTCAGTGTACGGCAGTTTTTCTTATACGGATTCCTCTACCCACATTTCACCAACTGGTGATGGAGTTCCCCCTGAGCCAAGGAAAATGTTTTGTGAACCGGCGCCAATCTGTCCAATCCTAAGCAGAGTGCTACGACCAGAAGGCCATCTGCATGTACGATTGACTGAGTGCTGCTTTCCAGAGTCACTCACACAGCCTTGTTGCTGCACTCAGAATTTATGGCCCCCAATGCATCTCTCTTCCCGTTCTCTGTTGCCTCCACTATAGCCCCTTGAGTACAACTTCTCTGCATGTTACACATACAGTTATAAGAAAATTCTACCCACGAAGCCCTTATGTAAGAAAAATCGTAAGCCACACATACCAAATGTAGTACTTGAGAACATCGAGGTCATGACCTTCAGGAACTTCAGTGTCCTGAAAGAACGGTGTGGGGTGTTTTCAAACAGTGCCCGCCAATGAGGCCGAAGAAGTTGCGGTCACTGCAGCAACTGCGTCCCAGCGCAGAAGGTACAAATTTTGCATCTCTGTTCTGCAGGGTAAGACAGAGGACACTCTCTCCAAACGACTCATCTCATCAGACGAATCAACATTTCTCCTATCGCCTAAAATAAGCTGCCTTAATAATTTGGGGATCATAAAATCTTAGTGTCGTCGTCAACATGAAAGAAACTCACCGATGCTGAATGTTTTTACCTTTTCTGTTCACAAAGCTTATGGACTTTTATTTTCTGTAGAAAAAACTGAGACAGGAATGTTGTACCTGGACGTCCTGTGAAGCTGGATGTTTCCTCAACTTCCAGATGGCTGCAATGATTTCATTTTTATGCATGACGGCGCCCCGCTCCACTTTGAGCTTTGAGGTGCGGCATTATCTTAACAACGCCATCCCACAACGTTAGATTGAAAGGGGTGAAACGTCCCCTTAGAAAAATTTATGAATTACTGTGCTGGTAAACCCCTTACGTTATTTGATTTTCAAACAGCTGAGCTGAACTGAACGTACTCAGACATTTCTCTCTTTACTTTTTCTGATCAACACTAAACTGACACACAACATTTTTAGCGCAACGCAATCTGACTTTCAATAATCCCTGCAAAAGAATTACCCTGACTGACAATAACCCAATCCTTTCGTGAGTCACTTACCTCACAAAAGTCCTCGTTACTCAAACTACTACAATACAGCGTGCGCCAATACTGCGAGCTGAATAAAATATTCCAACTACAGAAGGTAATAACTACTGATAGGCATAGTTAGCAAATGAAAGATTTTGATAGAGAACAAACAATGTATTTACACCTTAATGGTGTTCAAAAGTCATAATGTATATATACCAGTTCATGACATCCAGTCTTACAAATTTACTGTCTCTGATGGACACACGTCCAGATCATCCGCTCTCAAAACTCCGCCATCTCACTCCCCACATCCACCACTGCTGGCGGCTAACCTCCAACTGCACTACGCTACGCGCTGTTAACAGCCAACTGCCCAACACCAGAATAGCAAATTCCAACAATGCAAACCAGCCACAGACTGCACACAGCACAGTCAGTGATTTTCACACAGAGCGCTACGTGGCGTTACCAATATAGAAACCTAAACAGCCTACTTACAGGGGTGGATAAGATAATCTCATTAATTGTTTTTTGCTTGTCAGGTGACCAGAACTCACACATTGTGACTGTTTTATGTGGGTACATAAAAGACATAATCTTTGTCTCACAATGACAGCTACTCTTCAAATCGAGTTGTTGAAGCTGACAATTCAATAAACAAGGACCTGTTGATTCGTGTGTGGAATGAAATGGACTACTGTACAGATGTTTCTCCAGCAACACATGGTGCTCATGTTGAGTGTATTATATAGTGTCTGTGTGAATGTTAAACTTTTCTTTATCCAGTTACATGCATTATTTGTTTCTGTCTTTTACAGTTTGTCTGTAATAAAAAACTGAAATCTTTTCTCTCTTTCTGAATCACTGTGTGATTTTGGGTGAGTTGCTGTGTAAACAAATAAAATAAAAAGTAATGTTTAGAAGATTTTTATATTTGCCTTTTGTCATGTACAGATGACCACTATCGCCATCCATTTGATACCTACTGCAGTGCTACAGATGAATATTGGAAATTAGGTGATCTAGTAAAACTTGAAATGAGGAGGTTCTACACAGAATTGTCGAACAGAGGAACATTTAGAAAGCACTGACAAGAAGACGCGACAGAGTAATAGTGCATGTACGAAGACGTCAGGGAATAACCTGCACGGTACTAGAGGGAGCTGTAGAGGGTAAAAACTGCACAGGAAGACAGAGACTGGAATACATGCAACAAACAACTGAGGACGTATGGTGCAAGTACTACTCTGAGATTATGAGGTTAACGCTGGAGAGGACATTGTAGGGGGCCGCATCATTCCAGTCAGAAGGCTAATGACTCAGAAAAGCCCATTAATCGTTTCTTAGGATTTGGGAACCAGCAAAACCTTCGTTGCTCCATTAATTATCTACTAACACGTTGTCATCAGGAAATACAAAGCTCACGCTCTACAGGTGAGAGGGGGGGGGGGGGGGGGGGGCGGATGTTGGACAACTTAACCGGATAGGTAAGTTAAAGATTTGAGAAAGAGATGTAGACAGGCTGAATTTAGGTTTAATGAAGTGCGGCAGTAGGAAGAACGGAATTTCTGGACAGATGAGTTCAGGATGACCAAAATGAAGTCATATAGCAGTCTTTCAGGAGCAGACGTAACAAATACATGAGAAAATAAGGATGCAGGTTAGCTATTATGATCAGCACAGTGAAGTCAGTAGCATAGACAAGACACAAGGTTGACGCCCAGCACAGGAGCACAATTTTGTTATGTCTAATAGTTCCACACATGGTAGAGAGCTTAAAACAATGTATGACCATGTAGAATAAGTTTTTCAAATGGTTAATTGAGAGGAAAACTGGTCTTACAGTAATGTAAGTCGATAAACTCTTGACCAGTTGCCGTGCTCATTGCACAACTGTCTGTAACACACTGTTCCGATAATGTCGATATCCGTGCCATACGCCACATCTAGCTGCGTCATTCGGCCATCATACATGACACACAGTTAAAAGGAAAAACCCTCTCCATGAATTTTCGCCAGTCAGTTTAACATAATTTGGATCATTACATAATTTCATTAAGGGTGTAAATATATCATGAGACCGATTCGTAAGCTTCCTGGAATTCCAGACAGAATAGTAAATCCTACTCATTGCCCAGTTCTATGACTTTCTTCAACACATGTGGGACACACACTATCGCCAGTTTGTTCAACTGCCGAATTAAAATCTTAAATTCTCTATGCTGTTGGTGATAATTTTAACGAATATCTTATAAATTTAGGAAATGACAATTATGAGACTATAGTTTCTCACAACATGACTCTCCTCTTTCTTAGGAAGTGACAATTACAGTTTTATTCCAGTTTTGGGGAATTACATTTTCTCGCTAATATACAAGTTCACGTTGCGCTGTTACCTTTACTGCAATTTTGATCGTTTCAACTGAAAATCTACTTCCATGTTTCTTTCATTTCTAGTTGAATTAGCTCAGATCTGTCAGTCACTTACCGTAGGCAGTAATGACGCAACCAAAGACTTCTCAGGTGGACAGATTGCACAGGGAGCAGTTGTTGGCATTTTGTGACTACGTTTCCTCCTCTTTGTTCCTTGCTGATGTTGCGCTCATGGACGTAATAAAAAGCTTTTCGTAGGTGGCTGGCTGTTAGATGCATGGGTTCTTGTGCAGTCATATCGAAACAACAAAGGATTGCCATTTAATATTACGATGGCGTGCTGAGTTGTAATGCCTCCAAGCTTTGTAATTTTTGCTCAGTATCCATGAGGTATTATATGCCATACGTATTAACTGGTCGACTTTTCTGCTTCGATGACGCAAGTTGGAAACCCTCTGCCGCAAGAGGGCTCCAATTGCAGCGAGTAACATGTGTGTCTATCTTCACTATATTGTTATGTGAGAAAAACACGGTCCTGTAACCGAGTTTCGAACCTGAGAGAACATGTCTCCTATAGAAACCAATAGAAGAGTGGAAACTCTGTGCAATGATGATGGCATAGATAGCAGTATTATGCAACGTTGGGTTGTTGGCGCCCATACTGAAGGAAATGATGTTGATAACCTCAACGTGTGTGATAGAGCTGGGAGTCAACGACCGAGTACGGTAACAGACAAGACTCAATGGACTCGGATCGATGAACTCGTGGGAGAAAAACATCGAATAACAGAGACACAGCTCTCACGTAAGTTTGGCGCTCCGCGAGTGTGTGTACAGGCCGTCATTGCAGAGCAGCGGTACAGGAAACAATGTGCACGGTGGATATCTCGAATACTCACTGTGGGGCGGCGTGAAGAGAATTATTTCTATTGTTGCCATTCTCAATGCAGGCCCTCTAACTACAATGTTGGCAATAGGAAAGTGATTAGCAAAAACGTGTTGCCTGTTATTAAAGTTCACTGTGCCCACTCTGATGGAGAAATAGAGTTATTGATCATTGAAGTTCATTGCACTGAGGATTTAGGATGATGTCTGGGATTCATAGAAAATGCAGTTTACTATAACAATTTTCACTATAATCTGAAAACGATAAAGACTACAGTTTCAGACAAATGTTTACCCAAGCAATGCTACTATCAGCTATTGTATTATGAGAGCTGTTCAGAGTCTATTGTGCAGATCCTATTATCCCTAGATAACGAAACTGTTCAATAATCGCTACCGATGTAAATGTTCAAACTGAATGCTCGCCAAAATTTTGTTAATACCCAGCAAATGCCACGCTAGTAATGGTAGACGGTCTGTCCTACGGCAACACGTGAAAATACGACGTACACCAACTGAGAATAAATCACTGAAGTCGTTCCGCAATTAACACTTTACCACAATGCGAACTCATTGTTACGTGCATACTGAGTTACATAATACGGCATCCAAGGCTGTTCCTTTCAACTGCAAAGATGAGACGCCGCTTCCGACGCGGAGTGCACGCTGATACGAATCTAGAAGAGAGCTGGGGCCTTACTCTAGCTCGCAGCGCTCTTATTTATATAGCCACGGTGCGGACCGCCGAAGGCGCAGCAGACAACATTTGCCTTCCTTACTAGCCACTGGGACTAGCAGAACAACAATTCAAGTTACTAAATAATTAATTGCTTCATTCGCTGAAGGCCAATGAAGCTCTCAATTTAATTGTGCTATCAGCACAGACGCAAGTATCTGTAATAATATTCTGATGTGGCTAGGGTAAATACTTTTGGTGAGAGAATTATTTTAGTTGCACTGCACGCAATAGATCAGCTCTGAACTTGCCCTTTGGAGAGACGCTACAGCTATAGTTTTATAGCTACCTTTTAGAAACTTCACACATCTTTGTTATTATAACGTATCTCCATTCTACCTAAATCTAAACATCCTAACTTTATCTAATCACTTACTTAACCTATCTTGCTTCTGTACTTTTAGGACACAAAAACAGAAAATCGTGAATTTCCACCAAATTATTACTTTGTGAGATCCAGCATGCTGTTTCCATTAAATTACAATAAAAATGGGATCTGAATACAAATTTTAAGGTTTGTAGCTCCTTCCTGTTGTGCCGATGATTTTTACGTAAAACGTTCAAATATCGAAAACTGTTAAAGTTACTAAACTGAAACTTAACACATTATTATTTTAGCATCACTCCTGACATGTTAACTTTTCAGATCATTTACTTTACATTTAAGGTATTGTGCAACAGTCGTGATATCATAGCTAGTTATAGCGGACGAGGCTGGCACACAATGGAAAGCATATGAATTCTATATGGTGTGAGTAGGCTGCTTCCCTACATCGCCTCTAATGTGAAACAAAGGAAATCGGACATCTGTCAACAATTTCCTTTGCTTTTCAGGCGTGAGGATGATCGTTTCCCTAACAACATTGTGACAGGTGATTAAAGCTGGGTTCACCACTTTAACCCGAAAACAAGACAGCTCCAGTGGGGTTCCACCACAAAGGATCACAGACACCAGAAAAGTTAAGAGCATGCAGTCAGCAGGCAAAGTTACGTTTACAGTGTTCTGGGATGTCCAAGATGTGGTGCATTTGGAATTAAAGCTAAAGAGCACCAAGAAACTCTGCAAGGTATTGTGAAACTGACATAAAACTGAAAGCACGTATTCAAACAGTTCATCCACTTATGGACCACACTCTTCTTCAGCTTGACAATGCCAGACTACAGACGAGCCCTGCAGCTGCATCAATCCGGCGTCTTGGGTTCAACTGTCATCGGTCATCCCCCACACAGTCCCGGCATCATCCCATCCGTCTTTTATCTGTTTCTAAAACTGAAGGGACTGCTTCGAGGATTTCACTTTCGTAGTAACGAAGCGTGAAAGCAGAGGTGGTATTGCGGCTCCGTCAACAAAGTCAACCATTCTAAAGTGACAGTATCAACAAACTGGTCTCTCGGTGGGAGAAATGTGTTCGTGGCCAGGCTATGTTGAGATATAAGTATGTGTACATGAAGAATGATGGGGTAGAAAGTTGATAAGTTTGTTTTATTTTAAAAACATTAAGAATTTTCATACAAAAAATTTGGAGGCATTGCTTCCCAGTGCGCCTTCGTGTTTAAAAAGCAGTTTACTGTATCGTCTTTGCACAACTCTACACTGTACAGAAATTTCGTTGTGACATTCAGACTTATTCCCATGATCCCTCTACGAAACATTCGAAGGTGGAACAGAATTATTGCACTGCCTTCCACTAATATTAGTTCTGTAAATGTATAGAACATGCTTTCACAAGAACTATGTCATATTGTCAATTAAATTTGCCTATGAGCTGTATTACATGTTCTGTGAAGGTCCTAGCTGTGCGTCTCTGAATTAGAATGATTCTTGCCATCAGAACGAGATTTTCACTCTGCAGCGGGAAGTGCGCTGATATGAAACTTCCTGGCAGATTGAAACTGTGTGCTGGACCGAGACTCGAACTCGGGACCTTTGCCTTCTGCGGGCAAGTGCTCTACCGTCTCAGCTACTGTTACGACTTCTGCACCACTTGTTAGCAGCAGACACAGTGGCTGCGACGAAGACTGAGACGGCGTGGAGTTTTACAATTATTTATTGAACTTTCTTTACAATTTCTCCCTCATCGCCGCTGCCGAGCCCTGCGGATCCGCCTGGCTGCTGCTGTGTAGACTCTCCGACAATGCGCGCAACGCGCGCTGCTGATCGCACTCGGGAGCCTAAGGCCACCAGTACTCCGCTGAAGCGAGGATGCGCTGTGTTTGAAATGAACTCGTCACCGCTCGGCGCCCCAGTACGGCACGCCCACGGAGCTGCCTCGCTGTGAGGTCAGCTGCCGACGCCTGCTGCACCGGCGGCTGGGAAGCCGTCAGTCGCGATGTCCGCGAGGTCCCGTCACGGACGGACCACGCACCGTGGAGCTGGGTTGCCGTGAAGTCCAGGCGTCAGTCCCCGGAAGCGCCTGTGACCAAGACCGCGATGCGGCTGGTCCTACTGGAAGCTCTTGCTGTAGTCAGTCAGCCATGGTACCGACCGAACTCGGGCCGACCTCCAGAGCTGAAGTTGACATCTGGCGGCAAACGGATGACTCCTGCGAGCTGGAACAGACTTCCGGAATTGTCACCTATGAAGATTGAACATTCGGACACGGACCACGTCCGTCCTCAGATCCGAACTTATCCCTAATGGCTTCTGTCTGTTGCTGCCTGCGCTTCACTATTTATATCCCGCAGGAGGAAGTTTTTTACCCTCGGTGGTAGCTTTACTCCCACAGTATATTGCAGTGTAATTTAGCGTGCTGGCCTCACTTCCCCTTACTCAGCACTCTCCAGGCTTCGCTTTGCGCTCAGTCTGTGTGCGTCCTTACGTCAATCTGTTGGTAGACTGCTGCTGTCAATAAGGCTATCTGTGCTTGCCTACTTCGCAACGCCTCGGTTGCGGGCGTGCCTCTGTTTTGCCATTCTCCACTGCATGAAGCAACGCTTACTACATGTGGCCGCAACACTCCCCAAGCACGACTCACGCCCCGTCCTCACAGCTTTACTTCTGCCAGTATCTCGTCTGCTACCTTCCAAACATCACAGAAGCTCTTCTGCGGACCTGGCAGAACTAGCATTCCTGGAAGACAGGACACTGCGGAGACATGGCTTAGCCACAGCCTGGGGGAGGTTTCCAGAATGAGATTTTCGCTCTGCAGCGGAATGTGCGCTGATATGAAACTTCCTGGCAGATTAAAACTGTGTGCCTGACCGAGACTCGAACTCGGGACCTTTTGCTTTTTCACGGGCACGTGCTCTACCGTCTGAGCTACCCAAGCACGACTCACTACCAGTCCTCACAGCTTTACTTCTGCCAGTTTCTCGTCTCCTACCTTCCAAACTCCACAGAAGCTCTACTGCGAACCTTGAAGAACTAGTACTCCTGGAAGAAGGAGACGAGATATTGGCAGAAATAAAGCTGTGAGGACAGGGCGTGAGTCGTGCTTAGGTAGCTAAGACGGTAGAGCACTTGCCCGCAGAAGGCAAAGGTACCGAGTTCGAGTCTCGGTCCGGCACAGAGTTTTAATCTGCCTGGAAGTTTCATTCTTTCCGTCGTTTGCAGCAGTCATCGCTATAACTACTCTAGATTTGGGTGCAATGGCGTCTTGTATGTAATTACGTTGAAAACGCCACCGCAGTCCGCAGAACCATTCCAGTTAATTCAATACTGACTTTCCTTATTGGTCCCATTTCATATCGCTTGTTAATATTGTATCTAAACATTTGAAGAATACAATGCATTACATGTCTCTGTAGGTAATCTTGTGATAGGGTACTGGGAGCTTCCCTTGTGTAGTCTGGTACTGCATTTCGTTCAGTGCTCTTACAAAACGATTCCACGAAAAAAACAGCACCGTTCTATGTTAGATCCTCCGTATCATACCTGTTAATACAACCTGGTAAGGTCTGAGACCAATGAACAGTATCCAATAATCGGGATTATACTTGTTTGGTAAGCACTTCTTTCGTGAGTTAATTACATTTCCTTTCAATTCCTACAAAGAACTTCGCGCAGTTAGTTTTGTGTGATCATTTCAGTTTAGTTCGCTCCGGATGATTACTTAAACGTTCGCATGTCTGTAGAGTAGTCGGCTGTAACTGATCTCTCAGCCTATTTTTGCGCTCAGTGATACATGTCATTATGTTCAGGATGCAGTAACAGTCCTTAGAAGAATTATCATTCTTCTGCCTAGTATTCATGTATCTCACTACAGTGTACTGACGTTTCAACCGTCGAATACACAACAGCACTGTCTGATAACGTTCGACAAATCTTTTGATACTATCCACTAGATCGATTATATGCACTGTAAAAATAACAGTCTCGTACAAAATATAGGTTGCCATAAGTACCTTCTATCCCTACATCTCTTACATTTATGAGTAAATCTGTGATTTTCTTCTGTGACGTTGTCATTTTTCATTTTCAGAGGATGGTATGCAAATTCACTTGATCAAGTAGTCGTTCAGTTTCACAACTCTGTACATGCAGGTTTGGACTGGCATCGCCAGTGACTGATTTTCGTTTCACTGTTTTGTTTTCTTCTTTTCCTATATAGTTGGAGGAGGTTTCGAATTTACAAGTTAAATGCGCGAGATAAATGTCCTTTTAAGAGAAATTTGCCGATATAAAACAGTGGTGCTCCGGGCAGGTGCCCGCCCGCAGATAACTGGCATTCTCATTCCGTCCGCTCTTTCTCCAAGAAGACTGCACGACACGTGTTCCTCTGTCGAAAGAAAGGTCGAAGCGTTGTAGTCCAATAAGAAATCTCTAGGCTGCTGTGGCTTCCTTCAGCGCATGTGAATGTTCGTTACAATGCCTCAGAGTATCGTCCAGTTTAACCTTTCAGAATATCGCATTCTCACTGAGTCATCCTGAATTTTTTTGGAGAGCCTGCGCTATCGCTCCTTGCCTAAGTGCAGAGCTTTCCAAATGTCAATTTGAGAACCATGTCATGCAGTGGGGAAGTCTACTCGCTCCAGCTGCTGCCTCCGAGCTATTGGCTGAAGTATAATGAAATAGAAAGGAGTAGGAGAGTGTTTGACGCTGTTACGTACTTTTCATTCGTTGGAACTCGGAATTTACACTCTCATTGGGCAACGGTTTCCAGTTCTGGCAGCAACACAGCCAAGTTACAGACAGCTCTCGTGGAGGAAACGTTGCTTTAAGTTTTTATGAAGTAAACTTCGCTTTAGGTTTTTGAAGAGTACACACTTCTTGTTAGGACAGAAGAAATGACTGATGAGACAAGTATTGCTGCCTCTGGAACGACGTCTGTATGAAGGATGTAAGTACAAAGAGAGCATGGAAGTCATATTCTCCAGGTGTCACTGCCGCCAGTTATCTTAATCACACGCTGCATCCTGTGATCATCGTACCCCCCAGTGTAGTTCAGACGTGAAGCTACTTCGTTCCCTTCAAGAGCCGGGTACACGGGCTTAGTCACGGATACATCTTGTTGCTTTCAGGGAGCATTTTGGCAATTCTGTGGTGTTAGTTCCTAACTTTTGTATGCTTTCTACGTTTAATTAGCAACTCACGCAATCACTGGCCGTGTCTGCAAATTATTAATGTAACCGTGTTTTATCCTCCCCATCTACTAATGACAAGGGTATCCTTTAGCTTTATAATCCCTTGTTTGCTTGTCAATGGTTGTTTATAAACATCAGTCAGTAAAATGCATGTTTAAAAACAGCAAATCTAATTGTGATAGCTGCAAGGTATCAAACAAATAACACACCTTACACTGAATTCCTGAAACAATTCCAGTTAAACCGATGTGTCACACGTCATTATGTGACCATGTACAAGTAATTGATGGATAAAGCGTATATACAAGCCAGCATTTCATGAATATAAACCACTAACATTCACACTAGTAACTGCAAGCAAGTAATTTCCCAGACGCAAGGAACTAGACGCAGTTCTAAGGGCAGGAGAACTTGACGACGGCAGTACCCGTCCCAATGTTAGGCAGAAACCCACACAGCAGTACAACTACCAGACACAATGAGATGCTGGAGCCACTGTACAGGTCGTCCACAAAAGCCAAACTTGTCCCTGCTTTTAACAGTGATCCTTCGGAAAGCCTTTCTACAGGAAAACGGCTGAAGATGGCAGATAAACGTCAGGAAAAAAAAAAACGGTTCAAATGGCTCTGAGCACTATGGGACTTAACATCTGAGGTCATCAGTCCCCTAGTACTTAGAACTACTTAAACCTAACCAACCAAAGGACATGACACACATTCACGCCCGAGGCAGGATTCGAACCTGCGACCGTAGCAGTCGCGCGGTTCCGAACTGAAGCGCCTAGAACCCCTCGGCCACCGCGGCCGACTGTCTGGAAAAATCCAACTTAAAACACTGTAGCCACCTGTGTTGAAACTCACATGAAAGAAAAAGCTGTTTATCTTAGTATTACGTAGCAGAAATTAAACTCTACGCTGCGAAAGAAACGACGCCTGTGACAGGCTACAGAAATTCTAGTGGATGGAGTTATAACAAGTACGAACGCTCTGATTGGCCAGAAAGAAAACGCGTGGCCACCAGCATTGATATAGGCAAATGTAGACATAAAAATTCGCTCTTCTCTTGCAGCAACTCGTCGGGTGTTTAGCAAGGCGACTTGCGCCGCGCTGAGACTGTTGTGAGAGTGATAACGTGAACACTTGTCCACAGGCTCGTCTTAACTCGTAAGGAGTTTAACTGCAAAGTCTCCTAGTACGGAAAATCGTACCGAGCACTGACTGTCAACGCTTGCGAGCGATTTGAGGGCAACGACGTACGCGCTATTCCAGCCAAACAGCGTGTACCATGCCAATTAACGTAGCTAGGGAACAACTAGGAGTCTCGGCTTCTCCGAAGTCATAGGAAATGTATGAAACTGCTGTTTAACAGTCGAGAAAGATTTGGAATAGATTCACAGGTACACAGCTCCCGCCAAAAGCCGCCACTGCCGCCGTCGACGAAAGGTGAACATGCGCGCTTGCGCTAGGCCAGAGAGTGATATTCAATTGACACTCAGAACTGCGATCGTCTCCGTCTCTCCTATTTTTTCTTGCATTCAGCCATCACCTTTAGTTAAGCATATTCATGATTGTCGGCTGTGATTGAAGCTGAAACTCGAGATATCCAATCTAATGAAAACGACTGATCAGCCACTGTACAGTGCTTTATATCCTGAAGTTATTAAATTGTTTTAACTGTGTACCTCTTTTTGATTGCTCTTTATCGACCCCCATTCAGTTTTGGGTGTTTTCACTGTGCATTTTAGGGTAATTCATATCTCTGGAGCTAATTGTATTTAATTTGTTTGTATTTTATCGACCTCCAGACATGGTCGCCAACCGTCTTACTATTAGAGACCCATAGAATAGATAAGAATTTCACTTCACAGTGTGCTCCCTGCCGCCGTTGGATAAGCAGCTGCAGAAGCAAGTCGTATACTCCTAGCTCACTCATTTGTTACATAGTTTAATTCTTAATTTCTTTGTGTGTTTTTGGTACTTGCATTGTTTAATTCATAAATTTCGGGCGTATTATAGTATTTGAGAGTTGTAGCATCGCGTTTTAGTACCTGAATAGTGTAAATTCGCGTAGTCGCTTGTCTTCTGTTTTTGTTTTGAACGGCCAGTGTCGGTTGGTCACAGTCAGTGTGCTCCCTGCCGCCGTTGGATAAGCAGCTGCAGCAGCAAGTCGTATACTCCTAGCTCACTCATTTGTTACATAGTTTAAATTTTGCTTTATTTGCGTGTGTTTGGTACTTGAATTGCTTAATTCATAAATTTCGGGCGTATTATAGTATTTGAGAGTTGTAGCATCGCGTTTTAGTACCTGAATAGTGTAAAATCGCGTAGTCTCCTTCCGCCGCCGAGCAGTGTCAGCAGTGCGCAAATAGCAGCATTACTGCATTAATTAGGCAATCTTGTATTTTAATAACCGTTTAAATTTTGTGTGGATTGGTTTGCGCTCTCTGTAGATTAGTTCAGACTTTCTTCGCACAACAGTTTTTAGCATGGATAGGGACTGCAACTGCTGTGTTCGGATGCAGGCTGAGTTGGCATCCCTTCGCTCCCAGCTTCAGGCAGTGTTGGCTTCGGTCACACAGCTTGAGGCTGTTGCCAATGGGCATCACTGTGGGGTTCCAGATGGGGGTTTGTCGGGGACGGCCAGCTTGTCCCACGCATCCCCCGATCGGACTACGACTGTGGTTGCCCGGGATACTGCCCGCATTGAGGCTGATCCCTCACCTGTGGTAGAGTGGGAGGTCGTCTCAAGGTGTGGCAGGGGGCGAAAGACATTCTGGAGGGCTGAACGGAAGGCCTCTCCAGTTTGTCTGACGAATCGGTTTCAGGCTCTGTTTCAGGCTGATACTGATCTTCGGCCTGACATGGCTGCTTGTCCTGTTCCAGAGGTTGCCCCTCAGTCTGCAAGATCCGGGCGGTCGCAGAGGGTGGGCTTACTGGTAGTCGGGAGCTCCAACGTCAGGCGCGTAATGGGGCCCCTTAGGGATATGGCAGCAAGAGAGGGGAAGAAAACCAATGTGCACTCCGTGTGCATACCGGGGGGAGTCATTCTAGATGTGGAAAGGGTCCTTCCGGATGCCATGAAGGGTACAGGGTGCACCCATCTGCAGGTGGTCGCTCATGTCGGCACCAATGATGTGTGTCGCTATGGATCGGAGGAAATCCTCTCTGGCTTCCGGCGGCTATCTGATTTGGTGAAGACTGCCAGTCTCGCTAGCGGGATGAAAGCAGAGCTCACCATCTGCAGCATCGTCGACAGGACTGACTGCGGACCTTTGGTACAGAGCCGAGTGGAGGGTCTGAATCAGAGGCTGAGACGGTTCTGCGACCGTGTGGGCTGCAGATTCCTCGACTTGCGCCATAGGGTGGTGGGGTTTCGCGTTCCGCTGGATAGGTCAGGAGTCCACTACACGCAACAAGCGGCTACACGGGTAGCAGGGGTTGTGTGGCGTGTGCTGGGCGGTTTTTTAGGTTAGATGGCCTTGGGCAAGTACAGAAAGGGCAACAGCCTCAACGGGTGCGGGGCAAAGTCAGGACATGCGGGGACCAAGCAGGAATCGGTATTGTAATTATCAACTGTCGAAGCTGCGTTGGTAAAGTACCGGAACTTCAAGCGCTGATAGAAAGCACCGTAGCTGAAATCGTTATAGGTACAGAAAGCTGGCTTAAGCCAGAGATAAATTCTGCCGAAATTTTTACGAAGGTACAGACGGTGTTTAGAAAGGATAGATTGCATGCAACCGGTGGTGGAGTGTTCGTCGCTGTTAGTAGTAGCTTATCCTGTAGTGAAGTAGAAGTGGATAGTTCCTGTGAATTATTATGGGTGGAGGTTACACTCAACAACCGAGCTAGGTTAGTAATTGGCTCCTTTTACCGACCTCCCGACTCAGCAGCATTAGTGGCAGAACAACTGAGAGAAAATTTGGAATACATTTCACATAAATGTTCCCAGCATGTTATAATCTTAGGTGGAGATTTCAATTTACCAGATATAGACTGGGACACTCAGATGTTTAGGACGTGTGGTAGGGACAGAGCATCGAGTGACATCATAATGAGTGCACTATCCGAAAATTACCTCGAGCAATTAAACAGAGAACCGACTCGTGGAGATAACATCTTGGACCTACCGATAACAAACAGACCCGAACTTTTCGATTCTGTATGTACAAAACAGGGAATCAGTGATCATAAGGCCGTTGCAGCATCCCTGAATATGGAAGTAGTTAGTAGGAATATAAAAAAAGGAAGAAAGGTTTATCTGTTTAGCAAGAGTAATAGAAGGCTGATTTCAGACTACCTAACAGATCAAAACGAAAATTTCTGTTCCGACACTGACAATGTTGAGTGTTTACGGAAAAAGTTCAAGGCAATCGTCAAATGCGTTTTAGACAGGTACGTGCCGAGTAAAACTGTGATGGACGGGAAAAACCCACCGTGGTACAACAACAAAGTTAGGAAACTACTGCGAAAGCAAAGAGAGCTTCACTCTAAGTTTAAACGCAGCCAAAACCTCTCAGACAAACAGAAGCTAAACGATGTCAAAGTTAGCGTAAGGAGGGCTATTCGTGAAGCGTTCAGTGAATTCGAAAGTAAAATTCTATGTACCGACTTGACAGAAAATCCTAGGAAGTTCTGGTCTTACGTTAAATCAGTAAGTGACTCGAAACAGCATATCCAGACACTCCGGGATGATGATGGCATTGAAACACAGGATGACACGCGTAAAGCTGAAATACTAAACACCTTTTTCCAAAGCTGTTTCACAAAGGAAGACCGCACTGCAGTTCCATCTCTAAATCCTCGCACAAACGAAAAAAATGGCTGACATCGAAATAAGTGTCCAAGGAATAGAAAAGCAACTGGAATCACTCAACAGAGGAAAGTCCGCTGGACCTGACGGGATACCAATTCGATTCTACACAGAGTACGCGAAAGAACTTGCCCCCCTTCTAACAGCCGTGTACCGCAAGTCTCTAGAGGAACGGAAGGTTCCAAATGATCGGAAAAGAGCACAGGTAGTCCCAGTCTTCAAGAAGGGTCGTCGAGCAGATGCGCAAAACTATAGACCTATATCTCTGACGTCGATCTGTTGTAGAATTTTAGAACACGTTTTTTGCTCGAGTATCATGTCGTTTTTGGAAACCCAGAATCTACTATGTAGGAATCAACATGGATTCCGGAAACAGCGATCGTGTGAAACCCAACTCGCTTTATTTGTTCATGAGACCCAGAAAATATTAGATACAGGCTCCCAGGTAGATGCTATTTTTCTTGACTTCCGGAAGGCGTTCGATACAGTTCCGCACTGTCGCCTGATAAACAAAGTAAGAGCCTACGGAATATCAGACCAGCTGTGTGGCTTGATTGAAGAGTTTTTAGCAAACAGAACACAGCATGTTGTTGTCAATGGAGAGACGTCTACAGACGTTAAAGTAACCGCTGGCGTGCCACAGGGGAGTGTTATGGGACCATTGCTTTTCGCAATATATACTGTATAAATGACCTAGTAGATAGTGTTGGAAGTACCATGCGGCTTTTCGCGAATGATGCTGTAGTATACAGAGACGTTGCAGCATTAGAAAATTGTAGCGAAATGCAGGAAGATCTGCAGCGGATAGGCACTTGGTGCAGGGAGTGGCAACTGACCCTTAACATAGACAAATGTAATGTATTGCGAATTGTATGAGTATATGATAGCGGAACAAACACTGGTAGCAGTAACTTCTGTAAAATATCTGGGAGTATGCGTGCGGAACGATTTGAAGTGGAATGATCATATAAAATTAATTGTTGGTAAGGCGGGTGCCAGGTTGAGATTCATTGGGAGAGTCCTTAGAAAATGTAGTCCATCAACAAAGGAGGTGGCTTACAAAACACTCGTTCGACCTATACTTGAGTATTGCTCATCAGTGTGGGATCCGTACCAGATCGGGTTGACGGAGGAGATAGAGAAGATCCAAAGAAGAGCGGCGCGTTTCGTCACAGGGTTATTTGGTAACCGTGATAGCGTTACGGAGATGTTTAACAAACTCAATTGGCAGACTCTACAAGAGAGGCGCTCTGCATCGCGGTGTAGCTTGCTCGCCAGGTTTCGAGAGGGTGCGTTTCTGGGTGAGGTATCGAATATATTGCTTCCCCCTACTTATACCTCCCGAGGAGATCACGAATGTAAAATTAGAGAGATTCGAGCGCGCACGGAGGCTTTCAGACAGTCGTTCTTCCCGCGAACCATACGCGACTGGAACAGGAAAGGGAGGTAATGACAGTGGCACGTAAAGTGCCCTCCGCCACACACCGTTGGGTGGCTTGCGGAGAATAAATGTAGATGTAGATGCATCAATATTTTACGATCCTGTACATATTATAATTATGATATTATGAAGTCATGCTTACAGATAAAACTTTGATTTTATCCATACTGGATGAGAGGTCGTGGTTGTGAATGTCAATGTTAAAAAATATATCGGCTCAACCACTTGTTTATAGTGTAAAACACTAAGATTGACGCGTTTCGGAAGTCAAGCTTCCATCGTCAGAATAATAAAAAGTAAAAGAACCTGTTAAAACTTGCTAAAATGGAACATGCACCAGGCAAAAAAAAAAAAAAAAAATTGATAATAAAGTTAAAACTTCGTGGCTACTTCCCTTGTAGCAGCCGTGTCTTCCAAGGTGCATAGACTCGCGTTTCAGTGCCGTGTTTGGCTACGTGGTGTGTGGTATCAACGAAGGCGCACGGGCGGTTTACGACGATAGAGGAGTGCCATGTGGTTAGATGCTGAACACCATAGGCGACACCATTTTAGAGTTTTTTATATTTTGACGACTACGTGGAGATGCATCTTGGAAGACACGGCTGCAACAGGGGAAGTAGCCACGATATTTTAATTTTATTATCAATTTTATTGTGCCTGGTGCATGTTCCATTTTAGCGAGTTTTAACAGGTTCTTTTACATTTTATTATTCTGATGATGGAACCTTGACTTCCGAAACGCGTCAATCTTAGTGTTTTACACTATAAACAAGCGGTTGAGCCGATATATTTTTTAACATTACAGATAAAATACACCTCGATAAGCAAAATGTAAGATTTTAATTTTTTGCTAACATATAGTAACACCTATCATGTACACTAATTTCTGTTAGCGATACAGGGAGTGTAGTGAAACAGACATTGGGATCATTGTCTGATTACATCACTGTCCGTACTGCTGCAGTCTTCTGAACTCTGCATGTGTGAGATGGTATCTTCCCACCTTGCAGGCCGTAGGTTCAACACAAAATTCCTAAAACATTCCCAGAGCGTCCTTGGGCAACTGTGGTAAAAAGACACACCATGTGATCAAAAGTATCCGGAGACCCTCAAAAACATACGTTTTTCACATTAGATGCATTGCGTTGCCACTTACTGCCAGGTCCTCCTCAGTAGTCATTATACACCGTGAGAGAGCGGAATAGGGCGCTCCACAGAATTCACGGACTTCGAACGTGGTCTGGTGATTGTGTGTCGCTTGTGTCATACGTCTGTACGCGAGATTTCCACACTCCTAAACATCCCTAGGTCCACTGTTTCCGATGTGATAGTGAAGTGGAAACGTGGAGGGACACGTAAAGCACAAAAGCGTACAGGCCGACATCTCGTCTGTCTGTTATATCAATGAGTAATGCCAAGTCTGAATTTCATTAGTAATAACAAAACGCAGAATTGTTAAGGCATTGTTGATATAAAAAATGGGAAGCAGCAACAGCAATGTATTTAGGCGTGGCGAGAGGAGCCACAGACCCGGCAGCGGGCTGGCTATCCGACGCCAGGCTGATGGGCATCTGTGTTTGATAACGAGCTAAAAGCTACAAGCCGTAAAGGCACAAGGAGGGCTCTGTGTATTTTTAAGAATGGGGCCCTTGATAAGGAATGAAATTAAAGTTAATAGGCATGCAGCAATTCTGGTTAGAGAGAGAGCGTGGGATGAGAGGGAAAAAGAGAGACGGACTTCTGGTGGGGACAGCACCACGTTATGAGAAGCCAATACAGGGCTTAAGACGTAGTGTGTGACTATATTAAGAGAGGCGTCTGTAACCCTCCACCCTGACTCTGAAGAACCACTGCAGAATAGCGCACAATGACAGCAAATTAGGAGGCAAGTAGCCCTCGATATTACTTCATGACAATGGCCAGTGGGGCCGAAGAGGAAAATGATACAAAACTCAGTAGCTGGACGCTCCAAGAGAGAGTAGTTTGAGAGGACAGTCAGGACAGTCAGAGGAGAGTTACAGGCAGTTAGAAGCAGTCTAGGAGTGAGGACACGGTAGGCAGTCCGGAGAGAGTCTGCAAGATTCGATAGGCAGCAGCTGTGGGACCTTGAATTAGTCGTGTGGGTCGCATTCAAAGAGAAGACGCAATGGCAGTTGTCTTATGTGGTCGTCTCTGTATCAGACGCGGCCGCTCATTGGGAAAGTCTCAGCCAGAGCAGTAGGACTTCTTTCTGTATCTTTTCAAGTAAACTTCAGATTGTTAAACGTTTCTGGAGGGGGTGCTTTAATTATCTCCCATTCTTTAGCTACTTTCACACCAGATATTGTAGCTCTTACCTGGGTCAAAGTCTCCCTCTCACTAAGGCCAACCAGCTATACTGTGGTTACGAACCATGTCGCTCAATCTCAAGCCAAACCTACCCTTGGGATACGACATGTTGAGTGACAGAGAATGCCGACGGTTGAAAATGGTCGTAACGTGTAGTAGGCAGACATCTATTCAGAACATCACACACGAATTCCAAAATGCATCAAGATCCACTGCAAGTACCATAACAGTTATGCGGGAGGTGAGAAAACTTGGATTACATGGCAGAGCGGCTGCTCATAAGCCACACATCACACCGATAAATGCCAAAAGACGCCTCGCTTGGTGTAAGGTGCGTAAACATTGGACGACTGAACAGTGAACAATCGTTTTGTGGAGTGACGAATCATGGTACACAGTGTGCCGATCCAACGGCAGGGTGTGGGCATGGCGAATGCACAGTGAATATCATCTGCCGGCATGTGTAGTGCGAGCAGTAAAATTATGAGTAGGTGGTGTTATGGTGTGGTCGTGTTTTCCATGGTAGGGGCCTGCGCCCCTTGTTATTTTGAGTGGCACTATTACAGTACAGGCCTACATTGATGTTTTAAGTACCTTCTTGCTTCCCACTGTTGAAGAGTAATTCGGGGATGACAACTGCATCTTTCAACAGAATAGAGCACCTGTTAATAATGCACGGCCTGTGGCGGAGTGGTTACACAACAATAACCTTCTTGTAATGGACTGGCCTGCACAGAGCCCTTACCTGAATCCTATAGAACACCTTTGAGATGTTTCGGAACGCCGACTTCGTGCCAGGCCTCACCGACCAACATCGATACCTCTCTTTAGTACACCACTCTGTGAAGAATGGGCTGCCATTTCTCAAGAAACCTTCCAGCATCTGATTGAACGTGTGAAAGAGTGGAAGATGTCATCAAGACTAAGGGTGGGCTAACACCATACTGAATTCCAGCATTATCGATGGAGGGCGCCACGAACTTGTAAGTCATTTTCAGCCAGGTGTCCGGACACTTTTGATCACGCAATGTAGGTCAGAACCAGTGTCACACTTGTTAGATAGTGGTCATTTGTTTCCACTCATAGCTAGAAGCTCCCTCTTCCCATTAACATGTCTGTGTGAATGGTGTGATACTTACTTGTTTCACGCTTAATGGGGCCTCTCCTATTAGTACTCAATTAAATAAGACATTTTCTCTTGTTCAATAATATACTCTTCTGAAGTTAATCTCCATGATCATTTACGGTAGTCCCTCGTTCCGCCGGTCACCAGAGTCTGCCATTCTGCATCTTAGGGCTATGCTCGTACCACAAATGATGCGCCACAGTATCACTATGAAGACTGAGTTCTATCTGCAAGGAAGTCCTAAATTCAGCCACAAATGTGATTCTATACTTGCTAGGCTAATATTTTGTTGACTAAACGACAGTGCAGAAAATTTCTTTCATCGCATAGTGTACAGTGTCCAACAAAATATACACAGTGATGAAACAAAACGTTATGAGCAGTGCCCACCGCAATGTTCGAGGGTGGCGTTCCCGGCACGTGACGGGTTAACGAAAGTATGTAAGCGGAGCAGACACGGACTGGAGATAACCCTAGCGAAGATAGGGGCTGAAAATGTGGAAATCCATTGAGATAAGAGACTCTGACAAAGGATAGATCATTATTACGCAGAGCCTGTGAACGAGAATCTCGAACAGCGCGAAGCTGGACGAATGTCCACCTGCTACTCTCGTGAGCATCTATGTAAAAGGGTAAAAGGACAGTGAAACTATCCCTAGGCGCTATCACTTCTCACAGAACTTGTCTACTCTGTAAAGTCTCTGCCGAAAGAGCACAATGCCGGTGAACGCAGAAGTGTTTTAGAACACAGTGTCCATCGTACATTGTTGGACATGGAGCTCTACAGCAGCCCACCAATACACGTTCACCTACTGATCCAACGCCATCGTCAATCACGATTGCAGTGGCCACGGGACCGTCGGAATTGGACCACCGATCAATGAAAACGTGCCGGGTGTTCGGGTGAATCACATTCTTGCTTCACCATGTTGATGGTCATTTCTACAATGCTATCATCGACGTGAACGGCAGCTCAAAACGTGCATCGCGCCGCGGATGCAGGCTGGCGGGAACAGTTTTATGCTATGGGTGACATTCTCCTGCGCTTTCATGGGACCAGTGCTACTAATCGTATACACCCTGATAGCTGCGAGTTACCTTCATCCCTTCACACCTGATGTCTTCCCCAGCGGTGCAGTCATCTTTCAGCAGTATAACTGACCGTGTTTCAGAGCCAGAAGCATGCTACAGTGGTTTGATGATCGTTATAGTGAACTCAAGTTGATGTCTCAGCTAACAGATTCGCCTGATGTAAGTCGTGTAGAACCCATCTAGATCGCTATTGGGGGCTATCACCACGTACGCAAGTCAGTGGCCCGTTATTTAAGCGAATTACATGACCTGTGTGTAATCATCCAAGGCCACATACCTGCACAAATCTGCCAGCAAACTGTCAGATCCTTGATAGGAATAACAGGAAACGTATTTCGTTCCAAAGACATACAATCAAGCTATTAAGCAGGTGGTCATAATGTTGTGGCTAATCGTCACGCAGGGTAGCCACGCGGTCAAGGGCGTCTTACTACAGTTCGTGAGACTACCACCGTCAAAGGTTAGTGTCCGGCCTCGGACATGGGTGTGCGTGTGTTGTCCTTAGCATAAGTTAGATTAAGTGGTGTGTAAGCCTAGGGACCGATGACCTCAGCCTTTTGGTCCCATAGAACTTACAACAAATTTCGAATTTATGACCAGCTGTTTACATGGTTTCCATTGTTTTAGTTGCAGCAGGGTCCACATCCACACAAGCTGTTTTACATCCATTTTTATATTGAATACTAATTTCTTTCATGAAACAACTGTGGTCCCTGTTCCTATTGAAACACTGGAAGGAATGCCTCGTTGGACTTTGCGTAAGGTCGCTGCGTACGAGAGGAACAAGGACAAGTTGATGGATTTAATAAAACGTGTATTAGTACTGTAATACAAAACATATCTGATTAATGGGTTAAACATTTTGCATGAAAATGGCTGCACTGCTGAAACATCGCAGTGTACGAAATAAAAAATGACTGTAAAAGACAGCTAGTGAAGGAGACTAATTTCTTTCAAGGAGATTACGGTGGAAGTGGGATGTGGACAAGGCGCTTGTTAGGGGAACAGTCGTATTTCTTAGAGACACCACTGCGAAACGAGAACGCTACCACGAACCCTCTCAGAAGCTCCAGCGGAGGACTCGACAACTTCTGAACAAATATTGTATTGAAGAGTGACAGATCTACAAATCTTTTGTATTGGTACATATTTACATTCAAAGATACAGTTATCGGCTGACACTGCAAATATTAATTTTACTATTTGATATCTGATGTAGAATAAATTACTATGTCAATTCCCTGTTCATGAGCAGCATCTGTTCCTCGCTTTTGTATCCACTGAAGAACCACACAGCGTGCGAAGGAAGACATAACAGCGTCATCTTGTTGAAAACGTTACAGAGGCCTTGAAGACAGGGCACAGCTGTTGGAACTGACACGTCAAAAATGCAGCGGATGCTGTCCAAATTGTAGGTTGTGTTACCCAGAGTTGATCGGATTCTGCAACCGATATCATCCCATACCATCATATCTGATACTGGCTTCGTATGAAGTTGAGGAACGGAATGAGGCCACATTAGCTCCGTTGGGAGCTTTCACACACAACAGTTAGATGTTATATTAAAAAAAAGGGACTGTTCTGAGTAGACAACTTGGTGCCACTCCTGTGACCATTGCTATTCTCTGCACCTCTGTCGGCGCTCTGGCCCGTACTGCCGCGTCAGGTGAAGCCGCAACAATTGTGCAGATCAGAGCCCGTCACTGTGTGCCAATCATCACTGTGTGCGATCCGCGTGCTGGACAAGGCAAGGCGTTTTCTCGTTATTGTTATGTCTCTGAAATAGCCGGAACAGGGCGACATTTCATTCAGTGGGTTGTGGCACTTGACGGTTGGGAGAATTAGCTTTAGTTCGGCAGCTGTTTATCATTCACTATTTGTTCATGGTATTCAGGATGTTCAGTGATCCAGTGAATGTTTTCACAAAAAGGCAGTCTAGGGATCTAGCGCCACGAGCCCTTAAAAATGGATGGGGGTGATAGAATAGAAGAATGAGATTTCTGAATATGTGTTAAGCAGTCGCATAAGCGACGGGTACTACAGGTTTGCCATAAGAAAGGTAAGAAAGAATTTAAAGATTTAGTTGGCAACGAAAGGGCCAAAAATTACAACAATCGTTAGGCAGGCTTCATTGATGTCTACACCAAAAGCATTCTGCGCTACATTTGCAGGCATGTAGCACATGGAGAAATAGATTGTATGAATAGTACAACTTCTCAAGTCGCACGCATTATTTCGCAGTCGGTTGCAACAATTTTCTATGGAAATGAACGAAGAGCATGGAGACTTCATTACTGCAAATTATGTTGTTGAAGTTATGGGGATTGTCTGGAATGATTTATCGCTTTAAAAGTCACTATTGTTGAAACTATGAAGGAAAAAGGAGTGCAGGGACGAAAACTAGAACATCCGGAATGGATTGCACACCTTGTATTTAAATGTACTTGACTGCACACTGCCCACAGTAGGACATTACGAGGAGAGAAACAACTTATTTCTGATTTGTTGGGAACGCATTTAAAGAGAAAATTGCGTTGTAGAAGTGACACATTCTGAGAAACACAATCTAGGAGCCTAAGCTCACTGACGTGAAAGAAAAAGCGAGCTTTGAAGAATTCATAGCGGCGTTGAAAGAATTACAAAGATAGTTTCCTGTACATTTTGAGAACACTTTCAACATTAATTTTGTTTGCGACCTGTATTTGAGACCGTTTACGCTTCAGATGAAAACGTCCTCTGCATGTGCAGGTACACTATGTGATCAAAAGTATCCGGACACTCCCAAAAACACACTTTTATCATATTAGGTGCATTATGCTGTCACCTACTGCCAGGTACTCCATATAAGCGACCTCAGTAGTCATTAGACATCGTGAGAGAGCAGAATGGGGCACTACGCGGGACTCACGGTCTTCGAACATCGTCAGGTGATAGGTTGTCACTTGTGTTATACGTCTGTACGAGAGATTTCCACACTCCTAAACATCCCTGGGTCCACTGTTTCTGATGTGATACTGAAGTGGAAAAATGAAAGGGTCCGTACAGCGCAAAAGCGTACAGGCCGAACTCGTCTGTTCAGTGACAGAGACCGCCGACAGCTTAAGAAGATCGTAATGTGTAATAGGGTGACATCTATTCAGATAATCACACAGGAATTCCAAACTCCACGAGGATCCACTGCAAGTACTATGGCAGTTGGCTCATAAGCCACACATGACGCCGGTAGGCGCCAAACGACGCTTCGCTTGGTGTAAGAAGCGTAAACATTGGATGATTGAACAGTGAAAAAACGTGTGGCGTGACGAATCACGCTACAGAATGTAGAGATCCGATGGGAGGGTGTGGGTATGGCGAATGCTCGGTGAAGGTCATATGCCAGCGTGTGTAGTAGAGGCCTGCATTATCTCCGATTTTTGCCAGCGTGTCCCGCTCGACCCTCTGGCTCTCGGGAGTATGTGGCCGAGCGTCCTCTTCCCCAGGCCGTCGGCAGCCGATCGCCAGCGCTCGGCCGAGTCCGCCAAACGCTCGGCCGGTCGCCAGTAACCGGTGGACTCTGTGCCAGCGAGCGGCGCTTCGTCACACTCCTTGAGATCAGAGGCCACCGCTTCACATTAACCACTCACTTATTTCTTTTGCAAATGTCTTTCGTTCTATGACCTAAATAATACACTTGTACATGTTACATTTGATGTTTGTTAACATGTTGCAGACCACTGGAGTTTCGCCTTTGAGGTTGTCATGTATTCCAGTAATTGTAACGTTGCAAACTGTGATGTCTGTATTTAGTATTTTGTTCCGTTCGGTAGACAAACGGGAACACAGTAGTCTAATCATGGACTATGTGTAGCCCATTTCCAAACTCGGCCACGTATACGTTGTACTAATATTGAATGGAGGATCGGGAAGGAATGACGGAGTTAAAAGTAATACTCAAGAAATTTTGTTGCATAAACATTAATTTCGGAACAAATTATGACCTGTAAATAACGTTACGAGTGAATCATGACCATACAATTCGTTTTTCGTCATTGGTGCTCCCTGATACACTGGCGTCATTTATGTTCCTGGAGCTATTACTACAGCTGGCGGTTTGAACTTCTTCCTGTGAAGTCAGTGAAAGTGGAATCATACATTTATAGAGTTTGAGGGATCTTTCCTTCCTTGTGATTACGTGGTATGTTGTGAATACTTACGTAACTGTGATGGATCAATAAGAGATCATCCACCTTGTCTGATTCCAGGCACGACCTTTTGCTGGACAGCAGGTGACCGGCCTGGCTAAAATTTCTCTCGCTGGCAGCACTAGTGGCAGGAAGACAGAGAAATCTTCTGGCTACTACCGATAGACTTGGAAATAACCCCGCGTGCGCTTTCCACCACTGCAAAATTTGTCCTTTGGTACAGCTGCAGTCGGATTTGGAGAGCGAAAGGTATCTGTCGAGTTCATTGGTAGTAACTGTGTATCCATCTTCGTCGTCCTCATCCGAACTCCAATCCATCCTGGACTTTTTCATGGGAAGAACTTGGTCACTATTTGCTTGAATGGACTCTAAACGTGAATTAAAACATCCGTAAGATATTCCTGTCACCATCAAATATGTATACACCGTAGTTAGAATTACTGGTTACTAAACGACTATATTTACGGTGACATTTTATATATATCGCACAAATTACATCAAAACGCATTGTGGAATGTGTAAGGTGCGAAACCTTTCCCAAATATCAAATGGTTCAAATGGCTCTGAGCACTATGGGACTCAACTGCTGAGGTCATTAGTCCCCTAGAACTTAGAACTAGTTAAACCTAACTAACCTAAGGACATCACAAACATCCATGCCCGAGGTAGGATTCGAAACTGCGACCGTAGCGGTCTTGCGGTCCCAGACTGCAGCGCCTTTAACCGTACGGCCACTTCAGCCGGCCTCCCAAATATCACATTGTATACGTAATAATGTTGATCTAACGAAAGATAGCAGATTAGACAAAAAATATTCGTTTGCTAATTGGTTTCAGTGAATGAACCTTACCATTTACGGGCAGTACCGAGTACAATCGTCGAACTTCAGCCTACGCGGCTTCCTTTTCGTCTGCTGTGAGTTTTTTCTAATGACGCCGTGATGGGCATAGAACCGTGGCAACGTAATGGATAGCCTCAATTTTGCGCTTCTCTGTGATGAAGTATGCTGCCCTTCTTTTTATTTTCGCCATGAGCTGAAAAGGAAACCCAATATACATAACAGCACTCTGATAATTCAACAGATGTATAAAGGATCGTAACCTATAGAAAGCGTTCTTACCTCGTTGTCACTGTCTATTGGTTCACAATGATGTAACAGACTCTTGTACCACGGCAGCACACGTTCCAGCGTTGTTATCTTTGCAGTTTCCAAATCCAAACTCGCTTCTTTAAAGGGGGTTAGCCGGCCGGGGTGGCCGAGCGGTTCTAGGCGCTATAGTGTGGAACCGCGCGACCGCTACGGTTGCAGGTTCGAGTCCTGCCTCGGGCATGGTTGTGTGTGATGTCTTTAGGTTTGTTAGGTTTAAGCAGTTCTAAGTTCTAGGGGACTGATTACCTCAGAAGTTTAGTCCCATTGTGCTCAGAGCCATTTGAACCATTTCACAGAGTGCCGCAGACGCCACGAGTGACCCGATCTCTTGAAATAGCCTACTATAGCTCTTGCTGATAGTAGACACGACAGGATTTCAGGGGCTTTGTCTTCTAAAAACGTCTCTTGAAATGTGTGAGGAAGCGCAGTCATCAAGTAGTGATAAAAGCAAGGGAAGCGGTGGTAAGATTCAAGTGCCTTCATCATATTAGCTTCTTGGTCGGTGACAAAGTAAAATTTCCTTGTTAATTCCTAACTCAAGTATACGCTCTTCGATTTCGTGCCGTATGTTCTCTCCTGTCTTAGGTACGTCCGGAAACTCGGTTGTTACCAAAACAAGCGTTTCTAGCTGCCACTCATCATTCACATAATGCGACGTCACAGTCAAGAAATTTTTCTTCTTGTAGTTATCAGACCACAGATCAGCGCACATTTTGTTCTTTAAGGCACATTTTGTTCTTTAAGGCACATATTAGCTTGGTCACCATTGTCACCCGTATTTTGTCTGCCTTTTCTTTAATATGCCGCGATATAGTGGTAGGGTGCGGAAGAACATCTTCTATACTGACTTCGCCGTTAAGTGGCGCCAACATTGATGAGCTCCTGCGAATAATTGTTGAAGCCAATCTTACTACAAGTATTTAACGGTAGCAAATCTATTCCACTCATATCGACCAACCTGTCAACAACAACTTTCTTTATGCTACTTGATACTGCAAGTGGCCGGTGGACTTCTGCTCCGCATTTACTTTTGCTGTGCCGAATCATACCTGTTGTGCTTGACTGGTACGAAAGTATGGTATCACATGCGGTACATTGCACGAAACCAGCAGAAGCCTGCGTGACAGGATCCACTACAAGTGCAAACGATTTCCAAGCTTCACTTTTCGCCTCCTCTTCCGACATGTCTTTCTTCTCCAGGACTAATGAGCCGCTTCTTATTCTCTCCATAATACTTCCCTTCGTTTCACGAATGGAACGTTTACGACCTATACTTGGTTTATCCATAACGATGTCTGCGCTGCTCAAAGCCAAGTCGTCAACTGCGTTTACACACGGTTTCTAATGCGATGCGGTACTGTAGAGCGCGCGGCGGTTGTACTGTCACCGGCCGAGATTGTGAGTACGCTCGAGCGCCCGGCAGTGCTCGACAGTCCAACCGATAACCGAGAGGTGGAGGACAACCGGCCACATGGCGCATTAGACGGCCACAGCCGTATCGCAGCGTGGGCCTTTCCCAGCCGTCGAGCAGCGGCACGAAATGGGAAATGCTCGAGCGGTTGTTTTCATCGAAATGCAGAGCTCTAGTGTGTAGTGCCAACAGTAAAATTCGGAGGCGGTGGTGATATGGTGTAGTCGTGTCTTTCATGAAGGGGGCTTGCACGCCTTGTTTTGAGTGGCACTATCACAGCACAGACCTACATTGTTGTTTTAAGCACCTTCTTGCTTCCCACTGTTGAGGAGCAATTCGGGAATGGAAATAGCATCTTTCAACACAATCGAGCACCTTTTAATAATGCATGGCCTGTGGCGGAGTGGTTACACGACAATAACATCCCTATAACGGACTGGCCTGCACAGAGTCCTGACCTGAATCCTGTAGAACATCTTTGGGATGTTTTGGAACGCTTACTTCGTGCCAGGCCTCACCGACCGACATAGATACCTCTCCTTAGTGCAGCACACCGTGAAGAATGGGCTGCCATTCCCTAAGAAACCTTCCAGCACCTGATTGAACGTATGCTTGCGAGAATGGAAGCTGTCATCAAGGCTAAGGGTGGGCCAACACCATACTGAAATCCAGCATTACCGATGGAGGCCGCCACGAACTTGTAAGTTATTTTCAGCCAGGTGTCCTGATACTTTTGATCACATAGTGTATAATCGACTGAGCTGCAAGGTAAATTTCGTTTTAGAGGTAAACACCTTTAATGTTAATACAATCCAGAACGTCTACATTGCTTTCCTCAAGTATAGTTTCAACGTCTCCATGATGAGGCTGTAAAATTGCTACAATATTTCGATGAACATAACCGCGCTGAGTGACCGCGTGGTTTGAGGCGTCATGTCACGTACTGCGAGGCCCCTCTCGCCGGAGGTTCGAGTCCTCCCTCGTTCTTAGCCTAAGTTAGTTTAAGTTCTATGAAAGTCTAAGGACCGATGACCTAAGCAGTTAGGTCCCTTTGGAATTCACATACATTTGAACATCTTTCGATTAACTTAAGTGTGTGAAAACGTTTTTCAATTATGAAATTAAATAAATCATGATTATGTGGCTAATCGAGTGAAAAAATCTATGAAATGGTTTGTGTCGGTCCGTATGCCTATAGTTCGCACCAGATAAAAATTATCCGTGTTCAGCACGCCAAAAATAATTAGATAATACTGAAAATTTGTTTCGCTTTTGATCTATGTTGTTGAGAAATGTGAAATACAAAAACCAAGTCTTACGCAGTGCGACTGCATTACCACTAAATTGCGACGCATTCGCGGTTTCTCCCTCCTCACATCCCGGTGAAGGTCATATGCAAGCGTGTGTAGTGCCGACAGTAAAATTCGGAGCCGATCGGGGTGGTCGAGCGGTTCTAGGCGCTACAGTCTGGAACCAGCCAGGGAACGGGTCTCGGCTCGAATTCTTGGCCTCCCCTGGTGTAGACAGTCCGAAGTTTTCCAGACGTCGTTGCACTGCACGAGCGGGTACTTTTTCCCCTGCTAACAAGCCTGTTTACTGGCTCGTGATACGTGCGTAACGAAGCATACGTCCTGCACGTTCCAGTGAACAGTACGAGGGTTGGACAAAATGAAGAATACACCGCGAGAAATGCTCGCTTGAACATCAGAGGAGATGCTAGCCAAACCTGCGATTGTCCTGCTGTATTTGATCACGAAAGGCATCTGTGCAATTTTCTCAATATGTTGAAAGTTTCATGTGTGTGTGTGTGTGTGTGTGTGTGTGTGTGTGTGTGTGTGTGCCGGCCGGTGTGGCAGAGCGGTTCTAGGCGCTTCAGTCTGGAACCGCGCCACCGCTACGGTCGCAGGTTCGAATCCTGACTTGGATATGGATGTGTGTGATGTCCTTAGGTTAGTTAGGTTTAAGTGGTTCTAAGTTCTAGGGGACTGATGACCTCAGATGTTAAGTGCCATAGTGCTCAGAACCATTTGTGTGTGTGTGTGTGTGTGTGTGTGTGCGTGTGTATGAGTTCCTAAAGGACC
Source organism: Schistocerca americana (assembly GCF_021461395.2). Lineage (NCBI taxonomy): Eukaryota > Metazoa > Arthropoda > Insecta > Orthoptera > Acrididae > Schistocerca > Schistocerca americana. The sequence continues at coordinate 245,121,853 of NC_060124.1, read as the reverse complement.
AAATTGCTGAGGTCATCGGTCCCTAGACCTACACACTAGTTAAACCAATTTAAACTAACTTAAGCTGAGAACAACACACGCACTCCCATGCCCGAGGGAGGACTCTGGCGGGAGGAGCCACACAATCCGTGACATGGGGCCTCAAAACGCGCTGCCACACCGCGCGACCTGGAAAGTTTCAGTCGTGTCGAATAGCTGTGAGTACATTATGTCAAGCAGTGAATTTAAAAGTGGATGAATTATTGGTGTTTGTGTGGTATGTGCTTTTGTGACCAAAGCAGACAATTTTTTTTATGTTTCAGGAACAACCATATCGAAGACTGATACAGTGTAGAGTGGAAGTGAAAAAACATCAGCCGCTACGGAGCAGCGTGGACAGAAGTGTGTGTTGAGTGATAGCGACAGACGGTCACCGGAAAGGATTGCGACAGAAAATAAGAGGACTACAGCAAAAGCCGCTGCAGAACATAATGTCACACTGTAGAAATCTGTCAGCACCAAAACAACATAAAGAGTGCTCCATATACAAGGAATTGTAGGACGATATAAAATTCAAAATAACTCGTCAGTGATGTAAATGCCCGTGAGAGGTTCAAATGGTTCAAATGGCTCTGAGCACTATGGGACGTAACGTGTGGGGTCATCAGTTTCCCCTAGAACTTAGAACTACTCAAACCTAACTAACCTAAGGACATCACACACATCCATGCCAGAGGCAGGATTTGGAACCTGCGACCGTAGCGGTCGCTCGGTTCCAGACTGAAGCGCCTAGAAGAGCTCGGCCACTGCGGCCTGCCCCTATGAGAGGAAAACGTGGTTCGGCAGCATTAAAACGTGGGCTATGGACCAATGGAAGAAAGTTATTTGGCCGGAAGAGTATTCACACCGTTTCCAGCTTCTAGACGAGTTTCAGTCACAAGAGTGACGATTTTTGCAGCCATATCGTGGCATTCCACGAGCTCCATGGTTACTTTGCAAGGTCACGTTACTGCCAAGGAGTATGTGACCACTTTGACCGGTTAGGTCCACCCGGTGGTATAACGTTTGTTCCACAATGGTGATACTTTGTTCCAAGACGCAGAACACCTGCACCCATAGCTCGCATAGGTTTTGAGCACGAGGTTGAATTTTCACATCGGTCCTGGCCACCATGGTCACCATATCTCAATATCATTGAAACCCCGCGGTCTACTTTGGAGAGAATGGTGCGCATTAGCCGTCCACCTCCATCCTGAACTTGCTACTATATGGCAGGAAAGATGCTCTCTTGAAACCACGCAGACATTTATTTATCCGTTCCGAGACCTCTGGAAGCTGTTTTGGAGGAGCCGGCAGTTGTGGCCGAGGTGATCTAGGCGATTCGGTCCGGAACCGTACTGCTGCTACGGTCGCAGGATCGAATCCTGCCTCGGTCATGGATATGTGTAATGCCCGTAGGTTAGTTAGGTTTAAGTAGTTCTAAGTCTAGGGGACTGATGACCTCAGATGTTAAGTCCCATGTTGCTTAGAGCCATTTGAACTATTTCATTTTGGAGGCCAAACACTTTCGCACACTGTATTACGCGTCATAATGTTATACGATTTTTTCTTGTTTGCGTATTTTTGTCCAGATCCTGTCGTTGAGATAATGCATGGCACTTCCTGATTCCATCGATAATGTGTATGTCAGTCGACGGATGTCGACCAACACGAGCAGCAGTACCGCGGATCGATAAACAAAGTCTAGACAGGGCACGATTCTGGAGCTGTCGAGTTCCGACAAGTTCTATGCGATGTTACCTGAGGCATAAAACGATCGTCTCAAAGACAGCCTCCACTAAAATGTGAATTGCGAATCAAATGTTTTTTTTTTTATTTCAGTCTTTGATCACAATATCAATTCTTTTGACGATGATCGGTTTCAGTCCGTAATGACCATCCTCAGATCTACAATATACAAATATACACACCTAGTGAGCAGTGTGACTTTCAACACAATACAGCAATACGTATCACAATATAGTATAACACAACCAGGGAAATGTACAGATAAAATATGGTAAAATGTACCTTTTCTGCATAATGTCCTAAAGTGATAAGGCCGTAATGGCATCTTCAAAACATGTAAATATTATCAGCACAGCATCGTCACATAGATCTAAAATAAGGTGTACAATAGGCCACATCGTCCACACAGTCATTATTGCTACTGGCTACTGAAGTACAGTAGCTACCAGAAATGTGTTTGCCTACATCCTACCTAGATGTCGCTACGGCGGGCTTAAATGTAGTCATGATTTACGCAAAAACATAATATGATTAAAACTCGTTGGGTAAAATACGTGTACCAGACATTTAAATATTGATAAATATCATAGAAACCAATTGTGATACGTTAAAAGACGAATACAGTCACCATATAAAGTTATTAAAAGGAAATATATGAAGAGAATAGGTCCGACCCTATTTTGGTGAATTTACGGTCAAAAATTAATATACTTGATACATTGCCTGTAGCAACCTATAAATTACCTATGAAAGATCTTTCACCTAATGTGTTTTTATCAGATTATGTTATTGCGTAAATCGCGACTACATTTAAGCCCGCAGTAGCGGCATCTAGGTAGGATGTAGGCAGACAGATTTCTGGTAGCAACTGTACTTCAGTAGCCAGTTGCAGTAATGACTATGTGGACGATGTGGACTATTCTACACCTTACTTTAGATCCATATGACGGTGGTGTGCTGATTATATTTATATGTTTTGGCCATGCCATTATGGTTCGAATGGCTCTGAACATTATGTGACTTAACTCCTGAGGTCATCAGTCCCCTAGAATTTACAACTACTTAAACCCAACTAACCTAAGGAAATCACACACATCCATGCCCGAGGCAGGATTCGACAGTATCAGTGGCGCGGTTCCGGACTGAAGGGCCTAGAACCGCTCGGTCACCCCGGCTGGCCATTCCATTATGGCCTTATCACTTCAGGACATGGTTTAGAAAAGGTATGTTTTAGCGTATTTTATCCATGGAGAAGAAATAAAAATTTTTGAGTTTCGCCGATGACATTGTAATTCTGTCAGAGACAGCATAGGACTTCGAAGAGCAGTTGAACGGAATGGATGGTGTCTTGAAAGGAGGATATAAGATGAACATCAACAAAAGCAAAACAAGAATTAAGTCGGGTGATGCTGAGGGAATTAGATTAGGAAATGAGACACTTAAAGTAGTCAAGGAGTTTTGCTATTTGGGGAGCAAAATAATTGATGATGGTCGAAGCAGAGGATATAAAATGTAGACTGGCAATGGCAAGGAAGGCATTTCTGAAGAAGAGAAATTTGTTAACGTCGAGTATAGGTTTAAGTGTCAGGAAGTCGTTTCTGAAAATACTTGTATGGAGTGTGGCCATGTATGGAAGTGAAACATGGACGATAAATAGTTTGGATAAGAAGAGAATAGAAGCTTTCGAAATGTGGTGCTACAGAAGAATGCTGAAGATTAGATGGGTAGATCACATAAGTAATGAGGAAGTATTGAATAGGGTTGGAGAGAAGAGAAGTTTGTGGCACAACTTGACCAGAAGAAGGGATCGGTTGGTAGGACATGTTCTGAGGCATCAAGGGATCACCAGTTTAGTATTGGAGGGCAGCGTGGAGGGTAAAAATCGTAGAGGGAGACCAAGAGATGAATACAGTAAGCAGATTCAGAAGGATGTAGGTTGCAGTAGGTACTGGGAGATGAAGCAGCTTGCATAGGATAGAGTAGCGTGGAGGGGTGCATCAAACCAGTCTCAGGACTGAAGACGACAACAGCAACACTGTACTTCAGTAGCCGGTTGCAATGATGACTGTGTGGACGATGTGTCCTATTCTACACCATATTTTAGATCCATGTGACAGTGCTGTGCTGATTATATTTATATGTTTTGGCCATGCCATTATGGCCTTATGACTTTAGGACATGGTGTAGAAAATGTATGTTTTACCGTAGTTTATCCGCTCATTTCCCTGGTTGTATGATAGTGTGACACGTATTGCTGTATTGTGTTGAAAGACACACTGCGCACTAGGTGTATATGTATGTATATTGTAGATCTGAGGATGGCCATTACGGACCGAAACCGGTCATCATCAAAAGAATTGATATTGTGATCAAAGACTGAAATAAAAAAAAACTAAAAAAAAGAAACATTTGACAGTAATGGATCACTGTTCGTATGCGCGACTATGTCTCAACTGGTGATCTGCGAATGACCAGTCAGCTACGTCATCTTTCCTTAGTATGTTACCGATCCGCATGCGGAAGCATTTTTCTTATTTTTAATACATTCCACGCCGGTCTGGGGGTAGTCGCACGGCGCCTTTATGATGTTCCAGTTTTAATGGCCAGAACTGTAAAGGCACGGCACGCAGCTTGCGGTGGCGCGGAAAACTGGTGAGTGTTCGCTCGGCTGAGGTAGTGACATTGGGCTTTCTCGAGTGTTTGCCGACGAGGCTCGGTGATTAACTGCCGACGGCTACACGGCACGCGTCGCTCGGGCTGCGGGCTTCGGCGCCCCTGCAGGCGGGCGGCGTAACAGCGGCTCTGACTGGCGTCGTAGCGGCGTCGCCGTCCACCGTATCGAACGCACGTCGTACACAACAGGTCGGGCCGGGCTCCGCTAGCCTGTACGTTATCCCGGCTGACAATCTAGTGTGTAAACGTGACGCGCGCCTCGCGCATCGACCGCCGTGTCCGCTAACGGCGCTACCGAACACTAGTAATGACTACAAACAAACACACACACACACACACACACACACACAGACAGAAGCAGACAGCCTAGCACAGCAGGACATATCTGTCCAATACACTAACGCGCTCGAAGAGTGAGACAGACATCAGTGTGGTGGCCCTGCTTACAGAGTCTGAGAAACGGACGCGAGCTGTCGGACGAACAGCAAACTAATACTATCCCACAATCGCTAAAAGCGTGACGCGACTTAATTAGGACACTAAATAGCAGCCCGATCAGATAAGAATCGCACAATTTTCTCCGACTGTAATTTGATCAGTATCATTTCTCATTACTTTCAGTTCTTATTTCTGCGTACATTAAAGCACTCGTATGATGAATGAGGATGGATGGCTGACACTCTCGCCGTATTGACGCTTTCATTACAGAAAAGAAATATTCGCCACGTCGCGACGAACCGTGGCGCCCGTGTGACACACACTGCCAGTAAAAGAACACCAGCTGGACTCACAGACAGAGTCACCGGTTCAACTTGACATTGCTATTCAGTGCATCTGCATATCTAGAGCCTTCGGTTTGTGATGGAGGGTACTGCGAATTCAGGGGCACTGATAGGATAATAACAGGTCGATGTAGCCAATGCGAGAGTTTAAGAGAAAAAGCTTAGTCGCCACAGACTGAAATACCGGGAAGAAATACAACGTAGTTTCAGAAGCCGTGTTAGCCCTTCCCCCTTTCCCCCCCCCCCCCCCCCCCCGCCCACAACCTCCACCACAAGTAAATTTTTTTCTCTCATCTATTAGCACTGGGAAAATGTAGACCCCCAAGCGATATGCACTGGGTTCAACAAACAATATGAAGTTTAGACTGAAGTGAAATTGGTCCCCGCCGGTACTCTGTGCAAAATGACATGAATCAATTTTAATTTGTAGTAAATATAAAACTGAACAAAATATCATTGGATGGCTGGCTCTGAGCACTATGGGACTCAACTGCTGAGGTCATTAGTCCCCTAGAACTTAGAACTAGTTAAACCTAACTAACCTAAGGACATCACAAACATCCATGCCCGAGGCAGGATTCGAACCTGCGACCGTAGCGGTCTTGCGGTTCCAGACTGCAGCGCCTTTAACCGCACGGCCACTTCGGCCGGCTCATTGGATGCGATTGACTCAGAAAACGTCATATATTTAAAACAGAAACATTCAAAACGAGGGAGTTACGAACAGCTGATGCTATGAACCCTACCAATGGTTACAACAGTAGGTGGCAAAGATACTTCCATTTTTTTAATTGTTTTCATGAACCAACATAGAAACATACATTACAGTTATTCAGTTTAACAGCAATTATTCTATTTCCGTAAACATTACGTTCAACAAACAAAAAGAAATTTAGACTGAAGTCAAATTGGCCCCCGGTGGTTCCCAGTGCAAAATACCATGAATAAATTTTAATTTGTAGTAAATAGAAAACTGAACAAAATATCATTGGATGCAATTGACTCAGAAAAGTCATATATTTAAAACAGAAACTTTCAAAAGAAGGGAGCTATGATTTTCCTATGTGGTTATGGGGTAATATTGATCCCAATGTGAACCCAATGGCATTGGTAAGAACACAGCAATAGCTGATGCAAGAAACTCTACCAATGGGTGAAACAGTAAGTGGCAGAGATACTCCCATTTTTGTAATTGTTTCGTATAACAGCTGTTCAACCTACCATTCATCATAATGTTTTCATAAGTGTCGCATTCAATAAGCTAACAATTTAAGTTGGTGTCATTTGAGCCCAATGGTCATCAGCGCAAATTTTAATGTGTCGTAAAGGTAAAAACGAATGAAACGTTATTGTATACCGCTGACTCAGAGGAAGAAAGTCATATGTTTTGAAAATAATAGCTTTGGAAACAAGGGATATATATTTTTTCAACGTGCTTATGGGGCCATATTGGCCGCAGTAGTACTAGTAGGGTGAAAGCGATCAGTGTGCTGCCACCAACGTAAATCTATTTATTTTGTTTGAGTCATCAGTCTTACGACTGGTGTGACGCGCCGCGCTACGAATTCCACTCCTGTGCCAACCTTTTCATTTTGGAGAAGCACTTGGAACCTACGTCCTCTGTTACTTGCTGGATGTGCTGGATGTGTTACAATCTTGGTTTTCCTCTACAATTTATACCTTCTACAGATCCCTCTAGTAACATGAAAGTTATTCTATGATGTCTTAACAGATGTCCTACTATCTTGTCCCTTCTTCTTTTTCAGTGTTTTCCTTGCATTCCTTTCCTTGCCGTTTCTCTGGAGATCCTCCTGATTCCTTACCTTATCAGTCTACATCTAAATCTACATGGATACTCTGAAAACATACATAAGTGACTGGGAGACGGTTCTTCAAAGGATCTTCACAATAATTCACTATTATTCCACTCCCGGACAGCGCTCGAATAAAACGAAACACCTATATTTTTCCGTGGGAGCTCTGATTTCCCTTATTTTGTTATGATGATTGTTTCTCACTGTGTTGGTCGGCGTCAAGAAAATATTTTCGCATTCGGAGGAGAAAATTGGGGACTGAAATTTCGTGAAAAGATGCCGGCGCATTTCATTTCATTCAGTGATGTCCTCCCCAAGTCCTATATCATGTCCGTGACACTCTCTCTCCTATTTCTTGATAATAGAAAACTTGGTAGTCTCTCTGAACTTTCTCGATGTACTCCACTAACTCTGTCTTGTAAGGATCCCATACCGCGCAGCAGCACTCCAAAAGAGGACGGACAAGAGTAGTGTAGGCTATCTCCTTAGTAGATCTGTTGCATCTCCTAAGTTTTCTGCCAATAAAACCCAGTCTTTGGTTCCCCTTCCCCAAAACATTTTATGTGTGTTTTTTCCATTATAAATTGTTCTTGATTGTAACTCCTACGTATTTAGTTGATGTTACGGCCTTTAGATTTGATTGATTTATCATGTAACCGAAATTTAACGGATTCCTTTTAGCACTCATGTGGATGACCTCACACTTTACAGTATGTAGATTTAATTATCAATTTTCGCACCATACAGATATTTTTTCTAAATCTTTTTGCAATTTGATTTGATCTTCTCATGACTTTAATAGATGATAAACGTCAACATGATCCGCAAACAACCTAAGACGGCTGCTCAGATTTTCTCCTAAATTGTTTATATACGTAAGGTGCAACAGAGAGCCTGCAACACTACCTTGGGGAACGCCAATAATCACCTTCGCTTTACTCGACGACTTTCCGTCAGTTACTACCAACTGTGACCTCTGTGACAGGAATTTTCACAACATATTTCTGTAGCACCACATCTCAGATTCTTGAGTTCTCTTCGTTTCAGATTTTCCCACAGTCCATGTTTCACTACCATACAATGCCGTACTCCACACGTATATTCTCCTGAATTTATTCCTCAACCAAGGCCTGTCTTTGATACTAGTCGGCTTCTCTTGGCTAGAATTCTCCTTTTTCCCAGTACTAGTCTGCTTCTGATATCTTTCTGCCTCTAACGTCATGAGTTATTTTACTTCGTAAGTAGCAGAATTCTTTAACTTCAGCTACTTCGTGATCTCTAATTTTGATGGTAAGTTTTCCGTTGCTCTCATTTCTGTTACTTTACATTACTTTCGTCTTTCTTCGATTTACTCTTAATCAGTATTCTGTACTGCCGTTCAGCAGATCATGTAACTGTTCTTCACTTTCACAGAGGATAGCTATGTCATCAGCGAATCTAATCGCTGATATCCTTTTATCTTTAATTTTAATTTTGGCCTTGAAATTTTGTTTCCGTCAGTCCTTCCTCGATGTTTAGATTGAATGCTAGGGGCGAAAGAATACGTTCCTCTCTTCGCACTTTTTAATCCACGCACTTCGTCCTCGGTCTTCCACTCTTATTATTCACTCTTGACTCTTGGACATATTGCATATTAACTGCCTTTCGCTGTAGCTTCCCCTATTTTTCCCAGAATTTCCCACATCTTGCACTACATTGCATTGTCGATTGGTTTTTCCGGATCGACAAATCCTACGAACGTGTGTTGATTTTTCTTCAGTCATGATCTCATTATCACCCGCAACGTCCGAACTGCCTCCCTTGTACCTTCATCTTTCCTAAACCCAAACTGATAGCCATCCGACACATATTCAGTTTCCTTTTCCATTCCTCTGTATGTTATTGTTGTCAGCATCTTGGATCCATTAGCTGTGAAGCTGACTGTGCGACAGTTCTCGCACTTGTCGGCTCTTGAAGTCGTCGGAGTTGTGTGGATGATGTTTTTCCGAGAGTCCGATGGTGTGTTGGTAGACTCATACATTCTACAAATCAACCCGAATAGTTGTTCTATTGCCATGCCCACCAACGATTTTAGAAATTCTGATGCAACGTTATCCATTCCTGCTACCTTAATCCAGATTAAATATTTCAATTCTAATACTGGAAGCGAGATTCATTTCTTCCTCGATTTCTTCGCATTTTTCGAGCGGCCAGTTCGCCTTAGCTTCCCTGCACTTCCTATTTGTTTCATTCGTAAGTGACTTGTAATTCTATATTCCTGAATTTCTCTTAGAATTTTTTTACTCCTTCCTTTCATCGAAAAATTGAAGTATTTCTTCTGTTACCCATGATTTTTTCGCAGTTACCTTCTTTGTAACAGCATTTATTTCTCCAATTTCCGTGAATGCCATCTTCAGAGACACCCATTCCACTTCAGCTGAGTGCTTCAAGCTTATCGGTACTTCCGTATCCCAGTTCTTTGCGCATTGATTCTTCCTGACTATTCTCGCAAACTTCTGCCAACTCTTCATCACTACTACGTTAAGATCTGAGTCTATATACCTGCTCCTGGGTACGCCTTACAATCCAGTATCTGTTTTCGGAATCTCTGCCTGACCATGCAGTGATCTAACTGAAATCCTTCCATACATCCCGACGTTTTCCAAGTAGGCCTCTTTCTCTTGTGATTCTTGAATAACGTATTCGCCATAGAAGTTGAAATTTACAACAAAATCCTATTAGCCTTTCCCGGCTCTCATCACTAGTATGAAGCCCGTATTTGCCGTAATTCTTTTTCCTACTCCTTCTCTTACAACTGCATACAAAATACTCCATAACTATTAGATTTTCGTCTCTCTTTATATACTGAACTACCCGTTAGTTATCCTTGTATACTATCTCAAGCTCTTCGTCTTTGGCTGTCGACGTCGTCACGTGTACCTGAACTATGGTTGTAGGTGTTGATTTACATCTACATCTACATCTACATTTATACTCCGCAAGCCACCCAACGGTGTGTGGCGGAGGGCACTTCGCGTGCCACGCCACTGCATTACCTCCCTTTCACTGTAGATTCTGGTGAGAATAACCCTATCACTGAAATATTCACAGTCTATGCTTACCTTCCTATTCATAACGAATCCTACGCATGTTATACAATTTTAAGCTGTTGTTACAATTACTCTAACTGACCAGGAATCGTAGTATTCTTTCCATTTCACTGCTCCCACCATATTCAGACTGAGCCTCAGCATTTCCATTTCAAGATTTTCTTCTTTCTCAACCACGTAGAAATTTCTGAATTTCCGCACTCCGACTCTTAGAACATTATTGTTCCGTTGGTTATTCAGTCTTTTTCTCATGGTCACCTACCCCTTGGCAGTCCCCTCCCAGAGATTCAAATGGGGGACTATTCCAGTATATTTTGCCAATGGAGACATCGTCATGACACTTTTCCAGTTACGGGCCACGTAACCTGTGGATACATATTAAGTGTCTTTAATTCGGTTGTCTCCATTGCCTTCTGGATCGTCATGCTGTTGATCATTGCTGATTTTTCCGCCTTTAGTGGCATTTGCCAACGTCAAGGGCTGGAGGGTTGCATGAACCTCTGTCCGCTCCCCCGCCCTCTTTGACAATGCTCTTGGATGAGTGAGGGTGACTGATACCGAAAGTCTTCAGCATGAGTGTAGTGCGAAGAAGGTAAAAGAGACTAGGAAGCGTATAAAGGCATGACAGCCATCTTTCCTTCAGTCATTACGCTTGTGGAACAGGAAAGAAGTTGATAGTAATGGTGAGTTGTACCTTCCTGCACGCACTGTACAGTGGCTTTCGGGGTATATAAATGGATGAACCAAAACATTATGACGACTGATCACCGCGAAACTGAATGCTGCCTCATCGGGTAATGGTCACGTAACGCCATAAGGTTTGTATATAACGCGAGCAGAGACGAATTAGAATTCATTGTACCTGCGATACGTACTGTAAATGGGGAGAGCCACAGACGTATGCAGCTTTGACAAAGAACAGATTGTTATAGCACAGCGGCTGGCAAGGTAATCTTGAAGACGATGGAGGTAGTCAGCTGATTATGTAATAATGTCATGAGAGTCTATGCAAACCTGTTGAAGAGTGAGAGTTAACACTAACATGACAAATGCCATGGGATACTTTCTACTACCGTCTGGGACCACCTTCTGCCCAGGCTAGTGGAGCAACTCGACGTGGCATGGACTCAACAAATCATTGGAAGTCCCATGCAGAAATATTGAGCCATGCTGCCTCTGTAACAGTACATTACTGCGAAAGTGCTGCTGGTATAAGATTTTGTACACGAGCTTGCCTCTCGATTATGTCGCATAAATGTCCGACCAAATTCTTGTCCGGAGATAAGGGTGGCCAAATCACTCGCTCGAATTGTCCAGAATGTTCTTCAAATGTTCTGAACAAATGTGGCCCGGTGGCATGGCGCATTATCATCCATAAAAATTCCATCGTTGTCTGGGAGTATGAAGTCCATGAATGGCTGCAAATGTGGCCGAACATAACCTTTTCCAGTCAATGATGGGTTCGATTGGGCCAGAGGAACCAATCCATTCAGTATAAACACACCATTATGAAGCTACCGCCAATTTAACAACCAGGCTCGACTTGGGTTAGTGGCTTTCTGGGGTCTGCACCACACTCGAACCCTACCATCAGCTCTTACCAACTGGAACCGGGACTCATCTGAGCAGGTCACTGTTCTCCAGTGGTCTAGAGTCCAACCGATATGATCGCGAGCCCAGAAGAGGTGCTGCAGGCGATGTCGTGCTGTTAGCAAAGGCATTCGCGTCGGTCGTCTGCTGCCGCACCCCATTAACGCCAAATTGCACCGCACTGTCCTAGTGGATACGTTCGCCTTACGTCCCATATTGATTTCTGCGAATCTTTTACTCAGTATTGCTTGTCTGTCAGCACTGACAAGACTATGCAAACACCGCTGCTCTCGGTTGTCTGTGCAGAGGGGTAAACCGTGAAATTTGGTATTGTCGGCACACTCTTGACACAAAGGATCCCCGAATAATGAATTACGGAAGTATTTCCGAAATGGAATGTCAATGTATCCAGCTCCAGCTACCCATTCCGCGCTCAAAGTCTGCTGCCATAATTACGTCTTAAACGTCTTCACATCAGTCATTTGAGTATAAATGATAGCTGCGACAAGGCACTACCCATTTACACCTTGTGTATGCGATACTACAACCACCCGCATATGTGCATATCACTATCACATGACTTTAGTCACCTGAGAAACTTTAAAACTAGATGCGGCCATACAACACGTTCTGTTATGTCTAGAGACAAGCGCGGGCAAGCCGGAGCGAGTGTCTCAACAGATGACGCTTGGAGGCCCAATCGGGCAGAGCTCAGTAGCCACATGAGTATCACGGTGTCCTTTTCCTGAGGCTCAGGGTAGTAAGGGGTTGAAAATTAGAAAATTTATTAAAACTCATTCATCTTACCACAAGAAAGTGTGGTCACGCCAGAGGCAGAGATGGTTCAAATGGCTCTGAGCACTATGGGACTTAACATCTGAGGTCATCAGTCCCCTAGAACTTAGAACTACTTAAACCTAAATAACCTAAGGACATCACACACATCAATGCCCGAGGCAGGATTCGAACCTGCGACCGTAGCAGTCGCGCGGTACCGGACTGCAGCGCCTAGAACCCCGTGGCTACCACGGCCGGCCACAGGCAGAGAAATAATTTGTTCATGAGACCCAGAAAATATTAGATACAGGCTCCCAGGTAGATGCTATTTTTCTTGACTTCCGGAAGGCGTTCGATACAGTTCCGCACTGTCGCCTGATAAACAAAGTAAGAGCCTACGGAATATCAGACCAGCTGTGTGGCTGGATTGAAGAGTTTTTAGCAAACAGAACACAGCATGTTGTTATCAATGGAGAGACGTCTACAGACGTTAAAGTAACCTCTGACGTGCCACAGGGGAGTGTTATGGGACCATTGCTTTTCACAATATATATAAATGACCTAGTAGATAGTGTCGGAAGTTCCATGCGGCTTTTCGCGGATGATGCTGTAGTATACAGAGAAGTTGCAGCATTAGAAAATTGTAGCGAAATGCAGGAAGATCTGCAGCGGATAGACACTTGGTGCAGAGAGTGGCAACTGACCCTTAACATAGACAAATGTAATGTATTGCGAATACATAGAAAGAAGGATCATTTATTGTATGATTATATGATAGCGGAACAAACACTGGTAGCAGTTACTTCTGTAAAATATCTGGGAGTATGCGTGCGGAACGATTTGAAGTGGAATGATCATATAAAATTAATTGTTGGTAAGGCGGGTACCAGGTTGAGATTCATTGGGAGAGTGCTTAGAAAATGTAGTCCATCAACGAAGGAGGTGGCTTACAAAACACTCGTTCGACCTATACTTGAGTATTGCTCATCAGTGTGGGATCCGTACCAGATCGGTTTGACGGAGGAGATAGAGAAGATCCAAAGAAGAGCGGCGCGTTTCGTCACAGGGTTATTTGGTAAGCGTGATAGCGTTACGGAGATGTTTAATAAACTCAAGTGGCAGACTCTGCAAGAGAGGCGCTCTGCATCGCGGTGTAGCTTGCTCGCCAGGTTTCGAGAGGGTGCGTTTCTGGATGAGGTATCGAATATATTGCTTCCCCCTACTTATACCTCCCGAGGAGATCACGAATGTAAAATTAGAGAGATTAGAGCGCGCACGGAGGCTTTCAGGCAGTCGTTCTTCCCGCGAACCATACGCGACTGGAACAGGAAAGGGAGGTAATGACAGTGGCACGTAAAGTGCCCTCCGCCACACACCGTTGGGTTGCTTGCGGAGTATAAATGTAGATGTAGATGTAGATGTAGATAACCAGAAAACAAGCGATTTGTCGCAGGTGAGTCAGGCCTTGGACGAGCAAATTGCACCGAGAAAGAGAGGACGAGCTCAGTAGAATATAGCACGGGACAGAAAATCAACGGAAACGTGACACACCTGTTCGTTAGCTCGTAAGAGATGTCGGAGAAAAGCGTTCTTATTTCATTAGAAGCATTATCAGAGAACCTAAACAGAAGTAAAGCAGTCAGGCCTGTTAAGCGAATATAGCAGAACAAGGACACATACGCTCATTACGAAACTACCATTACGTCAGGGCCTCATGTTAGTTTTCATTCAATATTCGAGCTCTCCAGCTCTCAAGGAGACCTTTGAGATTGACGGTGTTTACAGTAACAGCACTCAATTCCATGTTTATGATATTGTAGCGAATCTATGTCCTATACATTCCAGAACAGTCTACAAACCAAACGGAGACGTATGTAACTGAGACGACGGTCGTCGCCTGATGAGCTTCGTACTGTTCGCCTTTTACCATTGCTGATGGCGGAGCTGACTGTGATTCGACAACACCACATCCCGGAGAGCTGCAGCACTGAATTTCATTGCGGAAATCGGCAGCAGGGCCTCATGCGGTCCACGTTCCGATTCAGCACTTAGGCGCCTCTGGGTGTTGAAACCTAGCTGCCTGGTAGGGAGGAGACCGACTGACCACACGACTTCCGACAGTACCACATTGCGTATGAGTCATCAAGGGTCATCAAGAGTTAGTAGTGTGGCATCGTGGACGCTCCAGCAGCCGGTACGAGAGAATTCACGCTGGAACATAGACGCGCCGTCAGCGCGCCGCAGCGCGAGGTCACTCACTCTTCGCCTCCGTCTACAGACGAGCAGCAGTCACCAGGGGTCCAGCACCCAGCTGAATGAGGTCTCGGCTATAAAGCCGGTGTGAAATAAGACGACTGTAAACCTGGTTAATAAATAATCACACTCTGAGCACGTTTCATTAACCTTCAGAGGCGCTTCACAGATACGCCACTGCTATCCCGACTTAACGCAAACGTGCCTCCGCTCAGCCCCTCCGTACGTCAGTAGATGGTCGCACCCTTTGACCCACGTTGTTTGGGCGGGCATCCTGAGTACGAGAATGGCCAAGACTGCAGGACAGCTAGCAGATAAAACCATGCCCTGGCCGCATGGTCGGCAAAACCCGGGCGTTTGGCAACTGGCGTGAAAAATAGAGGGATAACTGTCATCGCTAAACTGAGTGTCCAGAAGAAATTTCTAATAACGTTACATTCACCAAGTTTAGATCAAAAGTATGATACATGAACCTTTTTCACAAAGTGTGTAATGTTTCTTTGGCGTTTTTTAATCACAAATTCACCAAAAATATAACAAAAACTGTCAGCAGAGCTTTTACAACCACAATTACACATTGTACTCAGTACACGTACAGGAAACGGGGAAGTGATGTTAGGTTGACACTTAACAAAACACCGTATGTTAAGACAAAAATAGAATCAACCTTTTTTGGCAGCAAATGTTTTTCAGCAGTGCTACCAACGTCATCTACATTCATTACACCTCCTTTTTAAATTATTTTATCTATATAAAAACTGTTAAATACTTTAAAAATCACTTAATTTGATAAATTTAAATGTAAAGTGTGAAGAAATGGTGGGAGATGCAGTTTTTAACTGTCATATTTGGATTTCCCGCCCTAAAAACATGAGAATAAGGTATTTTCAGCAAAAACGTTTTTCCATCGTTGGCCTGTGTAATCATATAAAACAATATTACACTTAGAATGAATACAGGTTTTAACATCCTAGCCATGGTGCTGATATCTCTCGAAAAAAAAAATTCGCTGACTTCACAGCGAGTTGAGAGCAGAAACAATTGTTCTCTAAAGTTAAAAAGCGTGAGCAAGACCAAAAGCGCTTCCTGGATTTCTGCCTCTCGCAAGCACTGCAAAACGTTTCTCCTTTTAGAATTAAATTTTAGCAGATTAAGGTGGACGTGTGTTCTCAGACACAGAGCTAAAGGGTAGATATGTGT
This sequence comes from Schistocerca americana, assembly GCF_021461395.2. Classification (NCBI taxonomy): domain Eukaryota; kingdom Metazoa; phylum Arthropoda; class Insecta; order Orthoptera; family Acrididae; genus Schistocerca; species Schistocerca americana. The sequence goes on along the minus strand of NC_060124.1, from coordinate 245,105,908 downwards.
GTATGTGTGTGTTTGGGTGTGTGGCCCAAGGAAGAATGTGAATTGGTCACTTATGGAGCAAGGAATAAAAAATCTCTGTTCGCACAGTTTTAAACAGTGTAATTCTGTATCGCGTAGTTTCTCCCATTGTTATATCATTACCACCCTGTCTCTCTTTCTCCCCCCCCCCCCCCCGCTCTCTCTCTCTCTTTTGCTGTCCCTCTCTGTGTCTGTGTGTCTGTCTGTCTGTCTCTCTCTCTCTCTCTCTCTCTCTCTCTCTCTCTCTCTCTCTCTCTCAGTGACAAGAGACATGAATATTTGAATGACGTGTACAGTTTTCATCAGGCTGGCAATTAAAATGCCACAGCTTTTCTTAATGTTCGCAGTTTATTCCATGGGTTTTAACTGTGTACGTACTTCGCGTGGTACTTACGAGCCGCCACTGACATTATTCCTTACTGGTTGTTGCTCGCAAGAAGCTGTTGGTTACGTGTTATTTTTTACAGAATTGCATGTTGCAGTAAGGTGGAGTTGTAATCGAGTCATACTTAGAGGATGGGCATGATGAAAACAATGCACTGTCGTAGATATCACGTCTATTGTTTGAACGATGTCCGGTGCAAACACAATTTAACCTTACGGGAGCAAAGAGTATATGGACATGTATCGCGTGTATGGTAGGGCTGATAGTAAAATATCGGAAACTGTACTTTTATACCGACAAAGATAACTTGATCGAAGAATCCCTCAAAGTCATACACTTACAAGGATCCATCAGCCTCTCCTGCAACTGATAAACTGCGCAGATGGCATTGAAATAAAAGGCTTGTGACATTACACCAGGAGTTGAAGGTGTAAAGCTGATGGACGAAAGCCGGCCGGAGAGGCCGTGCGGTTCTAGGCGCTTCAGTCTGGAACCGCGGAACCGCTACGGTCACAGGTTCGAATCCTGCCTCGGGCATGAATGTGTGTGATGTCTTTAAGTTAGTTAGGTTTAAGTAGTTCTAAGTTCTAGGGGACTGATGACCTCAGATGTTAAGTCCCATAGTGCTCAGAGCCATTTGAATCATTTGATGGACGAAAATAAGGAAAAAACAATAGACACAACACATTGGTATGCCTAATACGGTGTAAGAAAACCATTGGCATTCAGAACAGTTTCCATTAGTCTCCGAAAAATTATTTTTCAAGGTAATCTTCTACCATTCCTCCTGCAAAATAGTGCCAAGCTCAGATAATGATGATAGCATTGGACAACGAACACACGCCCTTCTCACAAGCTGAGACATGGTCGCAAATGGAACAGTGACCCGAAAATGTAGAACAAATTTCCTTTATTTCCCGTCTGTGGTCACAAACTTGTAAGTCTTCGAACACCCCCGTTATATCCGTCATAGGGTTTCGTGTGATTTATCGAAGCCGCCAAACAGTTAATTATAATGAATATATGACCGTGTGCTTAATGGATGAAGGGCCATCGGTTTTTCTTCTGTGGTTTCGTGGGTATTTCAACAGAGTGCGGCTGTTCTGGGACGGAATAATTAATGATTGGAAGTTTTTCTATTACTAAAGACCGCAAAGGTTGCGATATGCAACCTGATATGTATTTTCTATTAATACACAAATTCTGAGGCAGTTGTTGCCATCACCTTAGACATTTAGTTGCGGTTATATCTTTTATTGGTTGCTGATTTGAAGTACATCATCACCTCGGGGAAGATCAGTTTGGATTCCGTAGAAATGTTGGGACACGTGAGGCAATACTGACCCTACGACTTATCTTAGAAGAAAGATTAAGGATAGGCAAATCTACGTTTCTAGCATTTGTAGACTTACAGAAAGCTTTTGACAATGTTGACTGGAATACGCCCTTTCAAATTCTGAAGGTGGCAGCGGTAAAATACAGGGAGCGAAAGGCTATTTACAATTTGTACAGAAAGCAGATGGCAGTTATAAGAGTCGAGGGAAATGAAAGGGAAGCAGTGGTTGGGAAGGGAGTGAGACAGGGTTGTAGTCTCTCCCCGATGTTATTCAATCTGTGTATTGAGCAAGCAGTGAAGGAAACAAAAGAAAAATTCGGAGTAGGTATTAAAATCCATGGAGAAGAAATAAAAACTTTGAGGTTCGCCGATGACATTGTAATTCTGTCAGAGACAGCAAAGGACTTGGAAGAGCAGTTGAACGGAATGGACAGTGTCTTGAAAGGAATATATAAGATGAACATCAACAAAAGCAAAACGAGGATAATGGAATGTAGTCGAATTAAGTCGGGTGATGCTGAGGGAATTAGATTAGGAAATGAAACACTTAAAGTAGTAAAGGAATTTTGCTATTTGGGGAACAAAATAACTGATGATGGTCGAAGTCGAGAGGATATAAAATGTAGACTGGCAATGGCAAGAAAAGCGTTTCTGAAGAAGAGAAATTTGTTAACATCGAGTATAGATTTAAGTGTCAGGAAGTCGTTTCTGAAAGTATTTTTATGGAGTGTATGGAAGTGAAACATGGACAATAAATAGTTTGGACAAGAATAAAATTGAAGCTTTTGAAATGTGGTGCTACAGAAGAATGCTGAAGATTAGATGGGTAGATCACATAACTAATGAGGAAGTATTGAATAGGATTGGGGAAAAGAGAAGTTTGTGGCACAACTTGACTAGAAGAAGGGATCGGTTGGTAGGACATGTGTTGATGTGTTGAGGCATCAAGGGATCGCCAATTTACTATTGGAGGGCAGCGTGGAGGGTAAAAATCGTAGAGGGAGACCAAGAGATGAATACACTAAGCAGATTCAGAAGGATGTAGGTTGCAGTAGGTACTGGGAGATGAAGAAGCTTGCGCAGGATAGAGTAGCATGGAGAGCTGCATCAAACCAGTCTCAGGACTGAAGACCACAACAACAACAACAACAACAACATCACATGCAATTATGATGGTTAACATTTACAACAACCCTCACTGCATTCCATGGTTGTTGCTGGCCGACGCAGATGAAGCGAAACACGTAAATTCGGCACTTGTCACTTGTGGTTTTATATCACTCGCGAATCAGTATTGATGAAGTTCAGCTTCACGACGATAAGGGGACGCACTCATTTGTCACACTCTGGTGAATCTACAATTTTCTCCTCACTCGGCACATCCACCATTGACACCGCCATTTTCTTTTTTGCCAGTCTTCCCAGTACTGCTTTTACTCATCACTAATCTCACTGCCTCCTGCAGCGCTCGACAATCGACTCCTTTCTGCTATCGACCTGGGTGTCGGACCCTAATATCTATGATCGTGGGATCACAGATCCCTTACAGTCCTATTGGTTTCGGTCAGCAATGACCGTCTTCAGAGTTGTTTAATTAAATACATATCCTAATTTACTGGAGCCATAGTGGCATCGTCAAATGCGAAACATGCTAGCGCTCATATTGTGTTTAGCGTTCGACGATGCCACTACGGCTCTAGTATATCAGGTCTTGTTATTTATAAAACAGATCTGAAGAGGGTCATTGCTGATCGAAACGGGTAGTCTGATGACCTATGAGTTTGTGACCACAGATGTGAAATAAGAAAAATTATTTTACACAGCCTTCTCCCCAAATTTGACAACAAAGGCTCAATAATACTGAAAGCTGATTATTGTGATGGTCAAGGGAGATGGGACAGTTTAACCTCGTCCTCACAAAACCAGTCCTGGACGATGGGAGATGTCGTCTTGGAACGAACATTGCACCCTGGTATGGACCTGATCAGCCAAAACGCTGGCATAACCTTTGGCAGGAATGTGACCTTGCAAAGTGCGCGTTGGTCCCATGCAAAACCACAATGTGGTTCCCAGAATTGTGGCCGAACCCCCGCCATGTTCCATTCTTGTGAAATAAACCCGGCCAGAAGTTGGATGCAGTGTGAAAAAAGACTGCTCCACAGTCCTGGCTTCACGGCTTCGGCACCATTTTTTACTATTGCGGATATTTCCATAACTGATGAGTGATTTTCGAATTCCAGTTCGACCAGCAATTTCCTGCTGATGGAGCTCCCTTCGTGGTGTTTTGGTGCTAACAGGGAGCGCGAATGTGATATTCACTTCTGCAGTGAGTTTAGCAATTGTCGTTCTCTTATTTTTTGTGACGATCCTATTCAATGACTGTTTGTCACGATCACTTAACACACCTTTTCGTTCTCTTTGTGACTTAACGGATGATGTTTTTCCGCTTTCCCTGCATGAGCTATGAATCTTCGATACAGTACCTCTTGAGAAACCGAACACATTGTTTCCTTTGGTTATGCAGCAACACACCAAGCTAGGACTAATAATTTACTTACTTTCGAATTACTCTTCGCTCCGACATATTGCGTTCACAACTACGAAGAACAATTTCTGACGACGACTGACATTTGCAGCGGCATAGGTGACGTTCGTTATCAGATACTAAAGCGCCACCTGCAGGCTTGGCCAGCATCTCCATTTATGTTCCCGCATGCATTTCTGGCCGTGTTTCTTCTGTAGCTTTAGAGGCACTGCAACTGTCTCCAACAACTTCGACGACCAGAATAGCTGCACAAGCACTGAGCCACTCTAGACAGCTGCGCACTCTAGCATGTACTGCATTTTGAATTTTATTCATTGTCCCCCTTTATCAAATTCAAATAATTCAGCATCTCAGTCAAAGGAACTTTGGTCGTAGGATCAGTGAGTGCACTAACAGGGTGTCTTCAGCTTCGACTTAGAAATAAGATTTTGACTACAGATGAACCAGAATTACATGCGGTGATCTAATTTACATAGACTCATTTTTGAAGGGAATTAAACCAACATGCTGTTCTTGAGTATCTACACCAGTATCGTTTCTCTATGTGTTTAGGGGTAATAGTTAGTCATCGCATTGGACCGTAAGTATCTCCAACAGAAGGTAATGGACTGGCTAATCTATGGCGGGATCTTCCACAACTGCTTGACGATGTTCATATTACGCAACGCCGAAGGATGTGGTACATTTATAATGGGACACCGTAACATTTTACCGTTGATTTAAGGCGGTGTCTTAAGCACCTGTATGGTCAAAGAGGACAGGAGGGGTGAAGTCTGTACTCTCATCTCCAGCACCAAGTGTCTTAAAACGCCTACACTATTCTATCTGGGTCGTCTTAAGAATAAAGTACACAGCATCCCCGTCGACACGGTTAAGAAGTGGAGCAGCGAGTTGGACAGTGCTGTCAAGCTTTACGAGAAGATCTGGGGGCGTTTGAAAAAAACTGTAACACACTGCTGAGAACAGTTGAGTATTCCATCCATAATAAAGGATGACATGTGGAACACCTTCTTCTACAGGTAAAAGAGCATAGGCAATTGCGGAATGTAAGGTTTTGAAGTAGCATTGTATTTCCTGTTATGGTATGTTCCGTGTGAAATTAGAGCCCTAGTGCAAGAAAGTGCTGCAAAGTAATGCCTCCGAATGTTTAATGCGGGAACTCTTATAGAGTTGTTAAATAAGGCAAACCTTAATAAGAGTTACATATATATTCTTCATGTCTACGTACATGTTTCTCAGCATAGTCATCCTGGCGATGGACACATTTCTCCCAACTAGACAAGTTTGTTGATACCGTCACTGTAGACTGTTTGACATCATTGACAGAGCCACTCTCCGATCCATGCTTACACCACTTCATAACTATCAAACAGAAATCTTCAAAGATTTTTTTTTTTTTTTAAGTTTTGGAGACAGGTGAAAATTAGATGATGCCAGTCAGGACTCCACCAAGGGTGATTGGTGACAGTGAAGCCAATGGTTGAATTGTTGGTGATGCTGCAGCATCCGTTTGTGATCTGGCATTATCATCCTGAAGAAGACGGTGCTCCATGTGTGGATCAACTCGTGCTATCAGTCTGCTGAGTGTTTTACGATACGATGCATAGTTTATAGAATAGTGGTGCATTTGGGCATGAAACGCACCACACCTACAACATGCCAGAACACCGTGAGCACGAGGTCGTCTGCTGATGGCGTGGTCTTGAACTCTTTTGGTGTCGGTGATTCTTTATGGTGGAACTCTATTGATGCTCTCTTGTATTCAAGGCCAAAATGGTAAACCCAGAATTTATAACCTGTCACGATGTTGTAAGAGAACCCATCACCCTCACGCTCGGAATGCAAAAGAAATCGTCAACAGATGGCCAATATCTGTTTCACATCAGGAGTGAGCATTCGAGACACCCACTGAGCAGAAAGTTTTCTATACCGCAGTTCTGTAATGCGGCCTGTATGCCCTCTCGTTATACACCTCGTTTATGTGTGAGCTTGTAACACCATAGCTCTAATGCTCTACTGATTTATTTTGCCTTTTGTTTTATTTAATGTTACATCGTTGAGCTTCTGAAAATGTGTTTGACTGAACAGATAACTCAAAATTGTATACTCCTTTCTTTCTAAAAACTTTGATGTCATGATTTGATTCTATGCAATGTAGTATATCTGTGGTTTAAATTCTCTTTGGAGAGGGACAAAACTTACTGTATATAATTGTAATTTCTATGTGAATAATTTTTTGTAGAAATGTCAATATGTGCAAATGTTCTGTTGTATTTAATATGTTTGGTTGCTGTTATGTAAACTGCTGACCTTCACTTAGGATTCTTAGTTATTTTGTATGTAAAAGGTGCTGTGGTTCCCCTCGGGAACGGAACTGTGTAGTGCGCGCAAATTGTGGTTGGCCTAGGTAGAAAAGGTGGAACCAAGAGTCAGTCGGAGACGAGCTACCAAACTGTCAACTGCTCATGTAAAAGTTGTGTATTGTGCTGGTTTTGAGAGAGGCTTTTCCTAGCGCTTTCCAGTGCTTCGGATGGATGGACAAAGAGCTGGAACTGTTCTGGAATTGGTATCTATCATCGCCACCAAGAAATGACAAAGTCCGCCAATTCTATCTGAAAATCCACCTACCAACATGCATTCGCCACCACATTGCGCAATCACTGTAATGGAACACTATAGTAATGTATAGCGAAGGATCAGCTCATTGGATGTTTAGTGTACTCAAATACAAGGTAATTTTTAACTGAACTCTTGTACCTAACGAGATTTATCCTCAGTCACATATACACTTAGGGTCCCTCCCACACTAAAGTGCTTACCGAGTGTCCTTTATTGAAAGAAAGTTAAAGTTAATGTGGCAAGAGAGTGAGCTATAGTACATGACGCTTGGTCAAAATAATTTTTCTATTACAATTGCTCATTAATATGTTGTTGCCAACTTCAAAATTAAAAGTTCTTAAAACTGAGGCTTATAAAGTTTTGTTTAGTAAATGATCACATTGCTGCCTGTTGTAAAACGTAAAAAGTATCTAACAAATATGTTAATTTTGTGTCTCACTGCAGTAAAAGTGGAAAACTGCAATAGTGGAAAGTTATATACTCATGCTTGCTAAACACTTGTTTCCTTTTGGTATTGAAAGTGGATATTAATAGTGTAATAGGATCCACAGGTTATCCTTTTAGCTCATGATAAATAAGAATTAATAGAAAGACCACTATTTATGAAAACAATAATTCCTTTGTTCAAAAGATAGTTAGAAGTAACCTGTTAGTGAATTACAATTAACTTTCATTCTAAATAGATAAGTATTTAGGTGAGAGAGACTTAACCTGTGATCAGTTCATATCTTTGCAGTGAACTACATGTACAATTTTATGTCAGCTAGGAAAATGTGTGAAAAGTAATACTGAACCTATGTCCAATTTATGATTCTACAGTGAATATTAATAGTAATGTTATAAGGACCATTCAGTTTGAATAAGCCCTGAAAGTAATAGTGTGTATTGTTATATATTACATTTATGCAAACAGTTTGTTCTGATCTGTCAGCTCCAATCTTACCATGAACATACTGTATTCAGGTGCCAGAGTTCATTGCACTCGCGTGTGGCAAAGTATAGGCTATGTTTGTTCGTTAAAGTTACTCATACTTAATTTCTTGAACAAGAATGTCCATCATTCTCTTGCCTAATTAGGCTGGCGACCGTTTACCTTATTCTTTGAACAGTGTAGATAGTTAAAATATTGTTTGTCACTGTTTAAATATTTACGTAATTCTGACTTTCACTTCCGATAAGCCACCTCCGTTTGGTACAACACAGTCAACACAAGAAAATTCCTCTCAGAGGGTAACATTGCTCTGCTTCTTCATACTATCATTACTTGAATAAGAATAATTTCATTATACGAACTGCCTTCAGCTTTGAGGTTATGGTATAGTAGTAGCAGACGGTAGTGTTATAAGCTGTATTGGTGTTATCCGACGATTTTTTCTGATGAGTTATGTGCTGTCATAAACTGGCGCCAGCACACCAGGCAGCAAAGAGGTTGCGAGAAGATCGACAGAGGCCAACGGCAGACTGGCAGGAAACGCGCCACCAATGCCCTCTCGGCTCCAGTATTTAGACAGCCATCACAGTCCGGAGGCCTCGTCTGCTGTTCCAGTCGGTTATCCAGCGAATCGCTGAGTCGGAATCGCAGTCACAGCCTCTAGCTTAGAATCAGGCATCACACAGCGACCAGAGTAGTGTACATAACGGACTTGCACTATAACAGCAGTGAGGCTAACGTGTACTATGCAATGAGCTACCTTATTTTAAGTATATTTCTTATTCTCATGAATAAAGAACCCAGTTAATATATGCATGCAGTTTGTGTTACACAAAAGAGAATATCGTCCACCAAACAACATCCTCTCCTTGCTCCCATGGTAGAGCCCTACAGGGACAACGAGACGACATAAAAGTTCATCCATCTGATTCCGATGAGTCTCGTCGGTTGGCGTATGAAGTAGTCCACTCCGAGCTCTGACACATACATCGACGTTCGCACAAACATTTCCTTCATTACGAGCGCAAACAACCCAACATAGCACACTGCTGGCGTCGATACGAACGTCACCGTACACAGCTTTCGTGGTTCTACAGATTTCAATTAGAAGCACGTTTTCTAAGGTTAGAAAATGATTAGAGAGCGCTGTTTCCTACCGCCAACATAGTTACGTTGGACACCGCCTTGCTACACGCTACAGTTCGGAGCCCTCTGCTGGAAAAGGGTTGCAGCTTGCGTCAATGAGGCGGGAAAGTCGACCGAGTAATATGCATAAAGATGTTGAGAACAGAAGACAAAATTCCGAAGCATTACCTTTCAGCTTGCTCTCGTAGAGTGGTGCTTGAACAGAAAGCGTACGTTGCGAATACATCTTTACAAACTAGGTCAATATTCATACAAAAGTCAGTGATGTTTCATAACCCCACAGTTTCACCATTACCTCGACTCGTAGCCGTGTTCACTGTCAAGAAATTACTTGTATTACAGTATAACCTAATTATTTCGACAAGTTAGATTTCTTTATTGATTACCATACACTGTGTGTATACCTATGTACCACGCTCCTGACTGTTTGATGAGGCATGCCGCGATTTCCTCATTGTGCCTAACATTTCATCACAATAGCGCTTACATCCCAACATTCTTAGTTGAGCATATCCTCAGCAAAACAGATCGGCAATGGAATTTAAATAGTTTGCAAATAATAATAGCTCATATACGTGCACGCTAATTTGAGCAACACTAAAATTGGCCCTGGACTGAACACGTTCCACTCGCACTGTTCTGTAGCTATATCGCTTAGCAACTTCCGATTAACTGTTTCAGTACGGTGAATGTCAAATCATGTTCCTATCTATTTTCTTCATTAATATAACGGAAGCCCGATTATTCTTATTCAAAAGTCTAGGCAGCACATACACAATCCTAAACATTTTTAATTTTCATAGAAGCAATAGGCATACAAATGGTTCAAGTGGCTCTGAGCACTATGGGACTTAACATCTGAAGTCATCAGTCATCTAGAACTTAGAACTACTTAAACCTAACTAACCTAAGGACATCACACACATCCATGCGCGAGGCAGGATTCGAACCTGTGACCGTAGCGATCACGCGGTTCCAGACTGATGCGCCCAGAACCGCTCGGCCACAACGGCTGACGCAATAGACATAGCCACAAAAACAAAATTGTAATACAGTTTCAAGTTCGCTTTCCAACAACAGCATAAATTTCATATGCAGATGAGACGAGATATTATACAGTGTGCAACTTTCTCTCCCTCATGCCCACTCTTACGCACTGACAAATGAATATATTATTATTATTATTTATTTTATGGCCTTCATTGGACCACTCTAGTCAAAAATACGAAGTTGTAAACACGTTGTTACACAGGGATACAATTTGGCTCAACAGTAACTTAATATGATATTTAGGTAATATAATTGTTAGAGTCTATTCTTATATGAAAGGTGTTTTGCTCTTCTGTCTGCCCAATATTTCTTCATTCTTTCAGGTATTTTCGTTCTATCTTCATCTGAGACCACTCTTCCTGTACTTCTTTTATTGATTTTCATTTGTAGTCGGGTTTGCGGGTCTTGCAGTATTTTGGTTTTCTCTGTCTTGTTTTTTAGGTCATCTACTGTAATTTGGAGTTCTTTTATACTTCTTTAATTTCTGTGATCCATTTAATGTCACTCTTGCTATTCCACTATTTTTGTATTTTTTTCACTAATTCCTTTTTCTGGAGTTCTCATCAGATGTCCAACGAATGAGATGCGTTTCTTCCTGATTGTGCTTATGACTGGTTCTGTTTTCTTATATACTATTTCATTTGATGCTATTCTCCAAAGTCTATTTATTTTATACTGTTTATTTATACATCTCCTAATTATTCTTCTTTCTATTTTTAGTATTCTGTCAGTTTCTGCTGTGTTAGTTGTTTTGAAGATAGTTTCAGCTGCATACGTCGTTTCTGGTTGTGTAACTGTTTTACAGTGTTTTAATTTTGCAACTATAGATAGGCTTTTTTGTTGTATGTAGTTTTGGTAATGTAATTTGCGTAGTTCAGTTTTTTATTCTATTCTGCCGTGATGGCTTCTCATTTAGATTGTATGTTATTATTTCGCCTAAATATTTAAATTTATCAACAATTTTGATTTCCTGTTCTCCTATTGTAATTTTGTTTGCAAGTGGTAGATCAGTTAGCACAATCTCCGTTTTTTCAAATGATATTCCAAGGCCTACTTTCTCTGCTATTTCTTGCAGTGATTTCACTTGTTGCCTGGCTTCTTGAACGGTGTTGGCTAGGAGAGCAAGATCATCAGCAAATCCCAAGCAGTTTAAGCTAATATCATCTTTTTCACTTCCAATTCTTATCATCTTTGGATTGTCCTCGTACCATTCTCTCATGATGTATTCCAGTGCACAGTTGAACAGTAATGGTGATAGGCAGTCACCTTGTCTTAAGCCTGTTTTTATGCGGAATGGTTCCGAAATTTGTCCTCTAAACTTCATTTTTGATTTGGTGTTGGTTAGAGTGAGTTGCATTATTTTAATTAATTTTGGATGCAGTCCTAGATTTATTAAAATTTTAAATACTGAAGATCTGTGGAGACAGTCATATGCCTTCTTAAAATCTACAAATGTTATTGTCAGAGGTTTGTTCCGTTTCTTGTAGTATGCCGTAATCAATTTTAAACTAATTATCTGCTCTGCACAGCTTCTCCATGGTCTGAAACCTCCCTGATATTCCCCTAACTCCTGTTCTAATTGCTCCTTGATTCTTTCATATGGGATCTTGGATAGAATTTTGTATGTGCAGTCTAGGAGAGAGATTCCTCTGTAGTTGTCTGGGTTGCTCTTATCTCCCTTTTTGTGTATTGGGTGGATGATAGCTGTGGTCCAATGTTCGGGGAATCGTTCTGTTACCCAAATTTTTGTTAGAGTAATGTGTAAGGAGGTCTTGACTGTGTCACTTGCATATTTCCACATTTCAACAAAAATCTGATCTTCTCCACATGCCTTATAATTTTTTCGTTCTTTAAGAATTTTTTCTATTTCTTGGAAAGTTGGAGGGTCTAGTTTGTTGGGTTTGGTTTTTATTGGGGTATTTATGTTGATTTGTAAGGGTTCTTTGGGCTCCTCGCAATTCAGAAGTTTGTTAAATGCTTTTGCCATGATTTCTGCATTTTCCTTGTTGCTGTGTGTCATTCTTCCATCTTCATCTTTCAGTATTAGTGTAGGGGCCTCATATTGTTGTAGTTGTTTCCCAAAGATTTTATAGTCGTTCCTGGAGTTGGTTTTATGATAATTACCTTCTATAGAGTTTATAATTACTTTATGGAATCCTCTCTTGATTCTTATAATATTTTGTGTGATTTTTTCTTTAATTTTTTAGGTTGATGGCATTTTAATTCAGTTTTATGTGTTTGAAACTTTAACCATGCTTGGTGTCTATGTTCATGGAATTTGCCACATTCTGATGCCCACCATGCATGTTTCCTTCATGGATTCAAGGGAGCTAGATTCTCTGTTTCTTCTTTAACATTAGGCACTAGTTGTTCTAGATCATCTGTTAATTTGATGGTTTGTGTTATTTGTTCGTATTTGTTATTTTTAATTAGCTGATGTGGGTGAAACCTCCTTTTTATTAGTTTTTCCGGTCCTCCTACGTGGCGCGTCCCAGGTGGCGGATAGGGAAGTCCTCACCGGTTTACTGGCGGACTTGAGTGAAATAAAATAGCTCTCGTGGACCAAACACGCCCTCTGCGGTTAACAACCGTAGTTGTTAATCGGAGCTTGCTCCAACTAAGGTTGGCAAACTTCGAAAGTCAAAAATGGAAAGGTCTTTTAGGAAAAAATTTCCACCGTCCTGCTCAAAAGGACAGGAAAAGGCTACATCGGATTCGGTGGGTAGTCAACTAGAAGACAGCAACGAATCGGATAGTTTGCAACCATCAAAATGCACACTAAAACACAAAAAGAAGATTAAACATGAGCAGATAAATTATATAGCAACACACAACATGAACTCACTACTTCAGACCGGAAAACTCAATGAGCTCACAGATGAACTAAATAAACAAAAAATTTTAATAACAGGGATCCAAGAAATGAGAAACACCACAGACGGAAATGGTTCAAATGGCTCTGAGCACTATGGGACTTAACATCTGGGGTCATCAGTCCCCTAGAACTGAGAACTACTTAAACCTAACTAACCTAAGGACATCACAAACATCCATGCCCGAGGCAGGATTCGAGCCTGCGACCGTAGCGGTCGCGTGCGCCCAGACTGAAGCACCTAGAACAAGGATACAGAATTTATAATGGGAAACCAGGACCGAGGGCAATGAAACAATGTCCCCAGTTTGGAACACGATTTTTAGTAAACAAAAAAATAATAGATTCAGTAACGGATAGTATCACCAAGAATTGCGACTCTAAGGTTTAAAATAATGAATAAAACCTACACAATAATAAATGCCCATGCTCCAACAAATGAAAAAAAATTGTGTATCAAAAACAAAGAAAGAGGTAGATAAATTTTGGGAACTTCTAGAACAATTTGTGAACAGAGTAAATAAAAAGAATGTAAAAATCTTATTGGGAGATTTCAATGCTCAGTTGGGAAAAGAAAGGAAATATAAAGATATAACTGGAAAATGGAGTTCACATAAATTTACGAACAAAAACGTTCAAATACTTGTAGAACTCTGCAGAGAACACAACATTATATCTAAATCAACATACTTTAAGAGGAAGCCAAGTAAACTTAAAACATGGAAACATTCAGACTGGAGGAAGGGGGAGTGGCAGCTAGACCATGTCTGTATGGACAAAAATTTTCATAAGGAGATCCACAATGTTAAAAAGTACTGACAGGAGTAGACACAGGCTCAGACCATTATATAGTTAAAATTAAAGAAGAGGACCGGAAAAACTATATATATATATATATATATACTCCTGGAAATGGAAAAAAGAACACATTGACACCGGTGTGTCAGACCCACCATACTTGCTCCGGACACTGCGAGAGGGCTGTACAAGCAATGATCACACGCACGGCACAGCGGACACACCAGGAACCGCGGTGATGGCCGTCGAATGGCGCTAGCTGCGCAGCATTTGTGCACCGCCGCCGTCAGTGTCAGCCAGTTTGCCGTGGCATACGGAGCTCCATCGCAGTCTTTAACACTGGTAGCATGCCGCGACAGCGTGGACGTGAACCGTATGTGCAGTTGACGGACTTTGAGCGAGGGCGTATAGTGGGCATGCGGGAGGCCGGGTGGACGTACCGCCGAATTGCTCAACACGTGGGGCGTGAGGTCTCCACAGTACATCGATGTTGTCGCCAGTGGTCGACGGAAGGTGCACGTGCCCGTCGACCTGGGACCGGACCGCAGCGACGCACGGATGCACGCCAAGACCGTAGGATCCTACGCAGTGCCGTAGGGGACCGCACCGCCACTTCCCAGCAAATTAGGGACACTGTTGCTCCTGGGGTATCGGCGAGGACCATTCGCAACCGTCTCCATGAAGCTGGGCTACGGTCCCGCACACCGTTAGGCCGTCTTCCGCTCACGCCCCAACATCGTGCAGCCCGCCTCCAGTGGTGTCGCGACAGGCGTGAATGGAGGGATGAATGGAGACGTGTCGTCTTCAGCGATGAGAGTCGCTTCTGCCTTGGTGCCAATGATGGTCGTATGCGTGTTTGGCGCCGTGCAGGTGAGCGCCACAATCAGGACTGCATACGACCAAGGCACACAGGGCCAACACCCGGCATCATGGTGTGGGGAGCGATCTCCTACACTGGCCGTACACCACTGGTGATCGTCGAGGGGACACTGAATAGTGCACGGTACATCCAAACCGTCATCGAACCCATCGTTCTACCATTCCTAGACCGGCAAGGGAACTTGCTGTTCCAACAGGACAATGCACGTCCGCATGTATCCCGTGCCACCCAACGTGCTCTAGAAGGTGTAAGTCAACTACCCTGGCCAGCAAGATCTCCGGATCTGTCCCCCATTGAGCATGTTTGGGACTGGATGAAGCGTCGTCTCACGCGGTCTGCACGTCCAGCACGAACGCTGGTCCAGCTGAGGCGCCAGGTGGAAATGGCATGGCAAGCCGTTCCACAGGACTACATCCAGCATCTCTACGATCGTCTCCATGGGAGAATAGCAGCCTGCACTGCTGCGAAAGGTGGATATACACTGTACTAGTGCCGACATTGTGCATGCTCTGTTGCCTGTGTCTATGTGCCTGTGGTTCTGTCAGTGTGATCATGTGATGTATCTGACCCCAGGAATGTGTCAATAAAGTTTCCCCTTCCTGGGACAATGAATTCACGGTATTCTTATTTCAATTTCCAGGAGTATATATATATATATATATATATGTGTGTGTGTGTGTGTGTGTGTGTGTGTGTGTGTGTGTGTGTGTGCGTGCGTGTGTGTGTGTGTGTGTGTGTGTGTGTGTTGACCACGCAGCAGTGAAGTGTGTTCCATGTAAAGCGTAACACCATGTCGCAATGATATTTATCTGAGTGTAATGCCGTATTATCATTAAAAAAATTAAAATTTGAAACGACTGATGTAACTAAAATTTACAATATGTTTTCATATAACAAGATATATTTTTCAAGGATATGCGTTAACACCATTTACTGAAAATAGACCGTTTTCGTTATTTAATTAGTGTAATGTATGACAACCCTAACTAATAACGTCCGATCTGCTTCCACAATCTATTTTTCACTTCGTTCAGCGGCTATTAGACATCAAAGATTCTGCTATTGTAGACTTTTGTATTTCAGTCAAAACATACTTGCTCAATCCGATGACAGAAGTTAAAGGCAATATTATGCCTTCATTCAACTATCATTAGCGTGCGGCACCTATTGCTGTGTACTTAGGTTTTGTTCTTGCGGATACTCGGTCCTTAATCGTGGAATTATTTTCCGTAATAAAATGCACAAAGTGCTGTCAGAATCTTTAACTTGAAGAAAAGTACGATTCAGTCTGTAACTGAACACAGTAAACGGGCTTACTATAAAGACCTGTTCGTAAAGTTGAACATACCAACTCCGTTATGTTGATATTAGGCTAATTCTAAATGTAACGGCCTGGAGGCTGTGATATGAAAACCGTTTAAGAAGAAAGTACGGTCCCTATGAGAAGGCTGGGCATCAAACTCACCGATAAACTGGCATGGCTTTTCCATTTTTTTTCCTATTTTAATAACTATAAATGTTTATCAGGCGCATTATCAATGATACATACTGTATACTATTAAGGTACAATCGTTCACCAAATGTTTCAAACAAGGAATGTTACGACAAATATATAAAATTACAGTAACAGCAACTTTGATCCAGTGGTACTTTCTCGTTAAAGACCACGAGAGAAGTCTACAAGTAGTTAAAAAACCCTTAAAATACATCTGTGACGAAATACTTTCTAAAACCATGGATGACAAACATAGATCAATTAGCTTGGAATACACTGAACTGGTCACATAACCTTGGCGCAAATGCGGCGCTAAGTCGTATGCAATTAAAAGATGGCAGCGGTAATCTTAGTTGAATAGCTTTCAAATATATCGAATAATCCGATACAAAATCTCACCGCTACCGGCGCAGTAAAGTCACTCTAAATAAATAATAAAAAATTGCAGTATCAGAAAAACTGGATGATTTATTCAAAAGAAGGAGCTTCGCACATTGAGTTAGTCAATAATGCATTGGTTCGCCTCTGATTTCCGGGCTTCTGTGACCGGGTTAAACAGATTCAGAAAATTATACGAAAAAGGAAGTCGCAATTTTACGAAGTTTGTATCTGACGTGAAGAGGAAGCTTCTTGTTACCCCCTAAAATGGTGTCAGGCTTCGTGCAAGAACTGCCTACAAACTGCACTTTACCATTTCGAGCAAAGCAAGATAAAGTAGTTTGTGCCGTGATAATTCGTATACAACAGTCCAGTGATAAGTGCAAGTGGATTACTGTTTCCGTAGCTTTATATCTGTCTTCATTAGCATCAAGTTAAATTAAAACCAAAAATTAAAGGAAATGACTCCTTATTTCCAAGAATCTTGGTACTGATTTAGGAAAATCTGGAAATATAGGGCGGAATAATTTCAAGTGTTACATCCAAAACGTCTTCTTACTATTTACAAAAACTGATTGGAGCTTGTTTTAGACCCTTGACCTAGATTTATAACACCTCTGTATTTAGGTGTACAACGAAAAGACTGTTAATATAACTCTGATTCGACTCGGAACTAATGTTATGATTAAGTCCGTCGATAAAAAATCTTTATGAATGTGAGGCATTTTGTATAATTTGTTAGGCAATATAAGTTGCGATAGCTGTTTTGTCATTTTAGGCTTGTCAACACAACAGTGTGCTTAAACATCAGACATTTCTTTAATGACAATTTGCATCACCACATTTTACGAATTTGATAAAGTTTGCTCTAGTAGACAGCACAATACGCACGACAACGGCCACGATCATTTCTTACTCCGTTTACTCTATTACAGTTTTTCTAACTAAAGTAAGCAATTACTGTGAAGTACCTCAATACTCTGATTTTTCTTTAATCAATGTTTGTTTTCGTCATCAGACAGACACTTCGCATCTTAACTTCCCGTAACTGGGATTCACAGTCATGGAAAATTTTTTGAAAGACATCATGTTTACGCCAGTGACTGTTAAACTTTTCAGTTTCCACTATCGCAATTTCGGCCTTAGTCCATTATCAAGTGCAGATGTTTTGGCTTTAAGCCATGTCAACTCTATAAAGAATGTATATAACAGCAAATGACAACGTCATATAGGTATGTTAGCGTGTATAAAGTTGACATGGCTTAAAGCTAAAACATCTGCCCTTGATAATGGCCTAAGGCCGAAATTGCAGTTTCAAAAAACTTCGCATTTTATGACGACTGCAGTTAGTAAATAACGAACTGTTGTATTTTAAGTACACGTTCTTTGCTGTAATATGTATTTAATTACTTGTAGTAATACAAGTAACACGACGAGCTCGTTTCGGCGTTTTGCCATTATCAAGTGTACCTGTGAAGATGGTATAATAGATACAATGTTGTCCCTTACATGTTTGTTAATCTACGTGTACATACGGCACCTTATTCTTACGTCTTAACTGATATGACGTGGACCATGTGGGATCTTCGAGCATAAATGTCGGTTGTCTTTTATGATCTTATCATATTTTTACACGCTTCCCTTTAATTTACTTAATTTTATTAAGTTATTTTGACATCTTTCTTTACGGCTTCAGTTATAGCGACGTTATTTGTTTAAAATAGATTACGAAAAAAAGTAAGCATGTAAATAACATGATCAGATCATAACGGAAACACAATCGATATTTGCTCACCAAGATGCCATTTAGACCACTTCATACCAGCTAAGACGTAAGCATAAGTTGCCATATGTAGACGTAGTTAGACATTGACGTAAGAAACAATATCATACCTGTTATACCATCTCCATAGGTATACTTGATAACGAAAAAAGGTCCACAAGACCTTGTCGTGTAGTTTGTATTACTATAAGTAAATAAGAAAAAAGTGTAGCAAAAACTTTGTACTTAAAATACGACATTCTGCGACCTCATGCATGGCCCATTGGAGACTGTTTCATTACTAGCAAAATATATATAATTCAATAATTATCACATCAACTGTGCTGCAGGAATTATTAAAAAATAGTTCAAGTCAACAAATTAAAGACATGACTGATGGAACACGCCTGTAATGCCACGTGGTTTTCTTTCCATTGCTGGTCACTTGTGAACACTTGCAACCGTTTAGACGTCGATATGAACGGCAAGTTATTGAATCAATCTGTGATTAGAGACATTTTTATATGGCTGAAGGACTTGAAATTCGCGTGTGTGACTATGGACTCCACGCTGCATGGCGTACGTCTTCTTGTCATGGCTGCGTCTAAATGTTCGTCGATCTGTGCGCTAGACAGGTAGGGCCGTACAAACCGCTATTACACTGAAGAGCCAAAGAAATATCGCGTAGGGCCCCCGCGAGCGCACAGAAGCTTCGCAACACGACGTGGCTAGGACTCGAGGAATGTCTGAAGTAGTGCTGGAGGCAACTGATTCTATAAATCCTGAAGGGCTGTCCATAAATCCGTTAGAGTACGAGGTGGGTGGAGATCTCTTCTGGACAGCAAATTGCTAGCCACCCCACATATGATCAATAACGTTGATGTCTGGGGAGTCTGGTGGCCAGCGTAAGTGTTTAAACTCAGAAGAATGTTGCTGGAGTCACTCTGTAGCAATTCTGGACGTGTGGGGTGTCGCATTGTCCATCGGAATGAACAATGGACATGAAGGGATGCAAGTGATCAGACAGGATGCTTAAGGAACGTGTCACCTGTCAGAGTGGTATCTAGACGTATCAGGGGTCCGATATTACTCCAACTGCTCACGCCCCACATGATTACAGAGTCTCCATCAGCTTTAACAATCCCCTGCTGACATGCAGGGTCCAAGGATTCATGAGGTTGTCTCCATACCCGTACAAGTCCTGCCGCTCGATACAATTTGAAACGAGACTCGTGCGACCAGGCAACATGTTTCCAGTCATCAACAGTCCAATGTTGGTGTTGACGGGCCCTGGCGAGGCGTAAAGCTTTTTGTCGTGCAGTCATTAAGTGTACACGAGTGGGGCTTCGGCTCTGAAAGCTCTGATCGATGATGTTTCATTGAACGGTTTGCATACTGACACTTGCTGACTGCCCAGCATTGAAATTTGCCGCAAGTGAACGATTTTCTTCAGTCGTCGTTGGTCCCGTTGTTGCAGGATCTTCTTAAGGTCGCAGGGAAGTCGGAGATTTGATGTTTTATCGGATTCATGATATTCATGGTACACTCTTGAAATGATGGTACAGGAAAATCCTCTCTTCGTCGCTACCTAGGAGATCCTGTATTTCATGGATCGTGCGTCGACTGCAGCACCACGTTCAAACTCATTTAAATCTAGATAATTTGCCATTGTAGCAGAAGTAATCGATATAACAACTGCGCCAGACACTTGTTATCTTACGTAGGCGTTGTCGGCAGCAGCGCCGTATTCTGCCTGTTTACATAACTCTGTATTTGAATACGCGTGCCTATAGGACTTTCTCTGGCGCTTCAGTGTATAAAAGGTTTTTCCTGTGGATAAAACGAGTCAGTATAACTTTTTATTTAAATACTTCCAGTGCGCCTCAGAAGCTGAAATTTTGACAATGCATTTATTTCTGTGGTTTCTTCCAGTATGAAAAATTGCATGGTAGGTTTCGATGTGTAGGCTGGACCATTCCCTTGTTAGTGTGCATAAATGATCTATTTTGGCGGATGCGGCGTTTGTATTCTCAACTACTTCTTCAGTTATGGGGATGAAACTGTTTGATAAGTATGTTGAAAGGATTTTATGATGAAGTAAGTATTGTTTTAAAACGGCGCTCCCAATTTTTCTGAAAAAGAGACTTCGCGATCAGTATGTATTCCCAGTTTTGACTTAAGGCAGTTAGCGCGTATACAGCTCCAAAAGTGATAGTCACTCAACGAGCAATGAAGGGATGCATGTTTAGAATCAACGGAGAATAAAAGGATCATGGAACTAACTGGGATAGGAGACGTGGTAACACTCTAATGAAGAGAGAATGGAGGCAAGCGGAACAAGCAGCAATTCGAACGGCTCGTGTATACACTTAGAAAGTTATTTTCCTTTTCCAAAAGATAAGAAAAGATTAAGGCAACGATCCGATGGGAGATGGGTAGCTAATACCTGAAGACGTACAAGAACAACACGTTTACGTACTGATAAATAATGTAATGAATTTAAAAAACTAGAGGACATTTTTATCCGACAGTACATTTCAAATGGTTGATTGTGGATCCTGCCTTCCGTTGACAATGCGCAACCACACCTCACGGATGGACTCAAAACTAACTCTTATCTCAGCCACCATCTCTTTGATTACAGTTCCTGAACAGATATTTTCACAGTATTGAGCGACTGGCACCTCCGAGAGAATGTATTTGGCGAAGCGGCAATTTATCCAAGTCCCTGAAGTTGTGTCCTTCAGCAATTTACGCATTTAACAGTTCCAACAAGACTAAAAGATATTGAAAAAACGTTTTTTGTTGTGGGAAACCTTCGAGTGTTAGATATCTTAAATTGGGAAAGAAATTTCTGATAGCGTGCATTTGAAGACAGACTCCTTTTCGAAGTGAATTGAGGGTACCGAACGGTATTATTAATGTGTTACCAAAATTATGTGCTTCAGTAACAAACGACGGCGTTCTCTGCATAATCAGTCGAGGAAAGAGGATAGCAGCCAATTTGGTAGGACATTGTAGAATAATATACACCACACTAGTGCTGTCTGGAGTGTGCAAAGGCAGCGATAAAATAATGATACTGGAATATCATATACAATAAATAATTGAGGAAGTTTGGTGTGAGTGCTGCCCTGAGATTAATATATTTTCGCAACTGAAGAAATCTTGGTGACGTTCACCAAACCAGTCAGAAGACTGACGATCTGAAAAAAAGTCAACTAGCTTCGTATTCAGGCCCAAAATAAGAGTTTTCTCTTTAGACATGTGCTTCTTCCATAAAGCCCAATTAATTTAATATGTTAGGTGACTGTAGTCACTAGAAGAAAATGATCATCTTTCCTTGTACATTGTAAATTAAAGTCATATTTAGTGAAATTATTATCATCACCATTACTGTAACTTACTGATCCACACGTTGTTATTGATATTGAAGTAATTATAACGTTAACGACTTAAACAAGAATTAAACGCAAATTATATTCTGATACAACCCGAAGAACAGTCCTACCACAGAACTGCCCTCTGCAGTATTCAACAGAGAAATGGATGCAGTTTTGTCACGTGGACTCTTCACGGTGAGTCTGGGGATAACTACAGTGTCCAGTATTACTGCAGGATCAAAGTGTGCAGCCTTTTGTTCACACACGGTTTTTGGATGATCTGCCATATTATTGCATTTCTTCATATTCTCATTACACGTAGTTTGCAAGCTATGAGTGGGTGATACGGCGATGTCTATGACGGAGGTGTCTTATCAGTAATGTTAATCACAGTTAATTCAGATTGATTTTAACATATAATTTTATAGATTGTTGTGCTGTGGTTGCGGAATTAATCATTATCCACTGCGTTAAGAAGACTGTATCCATAGCGTGGTGGAAAAAACATCCATTAATTCACTTTGCTTTCCCAACGTCTCGTGGATTATTTTGGTGATGTCATCATGCCTATTAAAATATTCAATAGCTTTGGTTTCTGATTTAATGATTTAATGCGTGATACGGTCTCCCCTTTTATCACTATTCCTGCCTTTACTTAACGCTTTCCCTCCTCTTCTTCTGGCTGTCTTATTATTCTTCTCTCGTGAAATGTTGAGCTGTGTGACACGTGAAACAGTTACTCAGAGGAGCTATTCTTTCCAATGACGTTCTACTTATTATTTTGTCAAAACATTTTCATTCTCTCGTTTTGGTACTGATTTTATTCTTTGGGGAATATTCCACTTTTCCACTCTTTTTCTCTCAAGACGCCTGAAGTTTCTTATTTTGGTTTCGAATTTTTGTGTATTTTGGATGCCTTCTACAGCTATTTTCATCACATCTGAGAGTTTCTGAGTGCCTTTGATCCAATAATTTTTGTTCCCTCTGTTACCGAAAAGTTGGAAAATTTGTTTGGTGAATTTATTGTCCACCATACTTAGCACTTTCCCAAGGAAACTGAACCACATTCTCCAGATGGTGCCCAAACGTTGGCAATTTTTCGACAGAGTTCTTTGTGTCCCTTAATTTTTTGTTCCTGTTTCCATCTATGATTTTTGAAGGACTCTCCTCTCTGTTTTCTCCATTTCTTTTCTATTTATTTTACTTTTGTCATTGCAATCTTTTGCATAGAACGCTTGCGGTTTTATAACATTCGTTTTGTCTTGAAGGTGATGAGCCATCTTCATCATCTGGGATCTGGCATTGTTTCACTCTTTGGTCAGTCCACTGGTTTGAATCAGTGTTTGTAAGACAGTGACCCGTAGGCTGCAAGAGACCCAAATCACATATACGTGAGGCTCGTTGTTTACATAGGTATTTTATAGTAATATGCATCTAGGAACCAACAGCCATAAATGTCAAGTAAAGAGGTTCTTAAGAGCGTAGTTTTCCTGCTGAGAAACAAACAAAAAGCCTTACGAAAGCTATAATATTTTAAAAGAAGTTGGGGGATTCGGCCGTGAGCTAAGTAAAACTGCTAACTTACCACAGGGGCAGAGGAGTAAGTAGTGCAGCCACTGTGAGATTGGAATTTGAATGCTTTCTGCACCGAGATGCTGTAGCGTAATAAATTTCAAATAGACTGTAGGATGTTATGAAAGCCGTAATAAGCGCTATAAACTTCATTAGTGCACATGAAGTTAATCACCGAAAATTTGAAGAACTACGGGTGCAACTGCCTTCTTGTTACGCTGATGTCATCGTACATGCTGCTCTCAGGTGTCTATACAAATGACGTGTGCGGAACTGTATGTCAGCTGGAAATGGGAAACCATGGTGTTTTTACAACACATTGTAAACATTTCGCTCAATTTGGTAATGATACACGGTGGACACACAAAACGTCAACAAATTTAATTTGGAATTGCATGGACCAAACAAGATAACTAGGCATGAAACTAATAAAATATTTGTATTTTAAGCCAAACTTCAGTTGCATCTAAACGAACTTCAGGAAAAATATTTGTCTGAGTTTCAACTGGTCTATACTTCAACTAGACTTAATTATCAGCTAAAGTATCTACCAAGACACGGCATCATATTTGAAACAATATTTGAAAGAAATAAAAAAAACTGTTTGCAGACATTATAAATATTCTAGGCTGTTTCAATCTTGTAGAGATTCCTTGGAGTGGTCAACATAATGATATCCAATTAGTCTGTAAAACTGGGTTTCATAATACTCATTTCATCAGTGAATTAACCGAACTTCAACTCTATTTATAGAACACGGTGAAATGTAAGAGTATATTGGAATTTGGAATGCATGCCTTGCAATTTTAAAAGTATGTGAGACTGTGCACAATTTATTGTCTGCGTCAAAACTCTGCGACTGTACCTAGCGGTTACTAATAGTGTATTTGCTCTTCCAAACATCACCCCATACGATCAAACAAGTTGCTTCTTTACACGTTGTTACTCGTACTTTAGGTTCTTGTGCTATGAACGGTTTTGTTTAAAAGGATAGTTCGATGCAGTTATAAAGTCTAGCCGCACACCTCTGCTTCCATGCCCCGCAGTTAATTCACTGCAGATAGCAACATGTGATCGTGCAGTCAAATAGTCTATGTGTTGACTAGAATTACGAGTTAATAAAATACATAGAAATAAAAAAATAAAAGTTTAATGAATAATATAATAACGAGGGGTCTATTCTTATGTCTGTAACTGATTTACACGACTGAGAATTATGTTGAATAATGTTTACTGAAGAAAGGACATCTCAAATAAACGGGAAGTAGTCTAAGATATTCACTTAAATACAAACAGAAAATACCTTTATGAGATGCAGTAAAGTTACATTGAGAGCGTTACGAGATTGGTAGCAAAATCCCCAAACTAAATGGTCGTCAAAGATATATGAAAAATGAGCCCATTTCGTGATCACAATACACGAAATATTCGTCCGCTCAGTAAATTCAGAGTTCAGTACGATCATTCACAAACTGACAAATGCTAGACGAATGGTTACTAATGCTTTCTCTACCTCTGTTCCGTAATACTAGCGGAAAAATTCCTATTATGGGGCACATTCAGACCTCCTTAAAGGTAAAGTCTCTTCGGAACTTAAAGTGTGCTAACGGCTGTTCACCGCTCAGCATCTGTACTTACTCAATCAAATATCACCCGATACCACTGGCGGGACTACTTTCCCCCAGAACGAAGATTGAAGTGTCTACTTCAACATCCACGTAAAACGTGACCTCAAAAGTTGAAGTCTCACAGCAACTGTTCACTGCCAAAAATATATCACGTATACGTCCGAATCATGCACGTTACCACAGGCAAGTCTGACTTCTTGCAACACCAATACAAAAGCGTCCAGAATCGCTCCTTTGAGCTGTTTAGTCGAAAAGTCCCAATCTATACTTTACTACCTGCTGCTGTGTGCTCTTCCGTTGAATGAAGATCACCCGCACCAAAAATACATCCTTTTCACATTCTACAGACTTCATTTGACTCTGCTTGGCCATTTCTGGGGTAAACTCATAGATTACAATAACATTTAAATCAAGAAATTCTATATACTTTAAGTCACACTCAATCCTTTTACAACAACTACAAATAAAATTTAGACCATCGATAAATAAGCTAGTATTCTTGTGCAAGTGGGCTCACATTAAATAAGAGGGAATTGTCTTTAAATCTTGTCTGAACAGTTATTTACGCCTTATTGACGGAAGTGTATTTTGGTCCTCTTTTCAATTGCCGTGTCTGCTAACACCTGTGACTGGTCTCTTTTAAAATAGCATAGTCTATTAATAGACTTGCAATCAACATTTCAATAAAGTTACTGGAAAAATACGAAACTGTTCATTAAATAAACACAGAAGTATGACAAAATATGAGGTATTCATGCTGTATTTGTTTACAGTGTAACTGTGGAAAGTACGATGTTCTGACAGCATTTACATAATAAAAGTCTTATAAAAGACGTCATACGTCAATATGTAAAATAGGTAAAATAGAGTGGTATACAGAGATGGTATCTACCATGCACTGTTATCGTCTGAGATATCGTTTGTAGAAATCACATGAAGTGTTTACAATTTGATGATTCATGGGTTCATTGTGCAAATATTTAGTCACTGTAAAGTGTCAACTTTTGTTTCTTTAAAGACATTGAAGTAATTGTTATGTCATGAGATGGTCCCGTCTTTCTGAGATCGCAGATGTATTCATATTTATATCAACGTTTGATTTAATTTATTATAGACTCTCAAAGAACTGTAGGAAACCATATTTCAGCTTGTTTGACACTCCACCATTATTGGAACATTGTCTCCAGCATAAAGGCCATGCGAACAATAGCCATTTAGATTCTCAGCTTTGTTATTTACAATTCTACTCTTATGAATACATCATGAAAAATTTAATTATTGTAAAAACGGCTTTCGGTAACATTAGACTCCGGTGAATGCATTATAAATGTTGTCAAACTTGTCTACGGTATTTTAAAATTATTATGCCTTCTACTGGAGGATTTTAATATCACAAACAGAGCTGATCACTGTCAGCAACTACACAATAACTTTATTCGTCGAAAGAACCAGATACGGCCAAAAGTTTCGAATGACAAGTATTTATTCTTCATCGATTTGAAATGTACGTTCTCAGGTATCACAGTTTAAAGATTCTAAACAGGGATATCTTATATATCCGAAACTGGTAAAGAATAAATACCGTTTGCAACGTTGGCTATTGAATTGGTTCCTTTTGTATAAATTGACTGAGTTTTCAGATTATAAGTATCACAAAGTCTCAAATAAAAGGATCCACTTCAAATGTAGTGAAAAAAGGGAAGTGCAGTTATTGTCATTTGTAGCCGAAGTTGCTGGTAATGTAGATTACTTTTACTTCAGATGAAATCAGATTCATTCCCTTTGACAGTCTGAATGAAATTTATCGTC
Source organism: Schistocerca americana (assembly GCF_021461395.2). Lineage (NCBI taxonomy): Eukaryota > Metazoa > Arthropoda > Insecta > Orthoptera > Acrididae > Schistocerca > Schistocerca americana. The sequence continues at coordinate 245,079,301 of NC_060124.1, read as the reverse complement.
AAGCCAGAAACTCATTGTTGGTTAACGGCACGTTTGGTGACGAATGGCCGTGTATGTAGTTAATATTCATAAAGAGGAACTCATTTTGTAATTAGGTAATCGGATTTAGAATTAAAATGGATGTTCGGCTTATAATAATTAGTTATCGATAGAACACTTTCGTTTTGTCACCAGCCAAGTCGCTCCCAACTTAATTTCGACGGCTAGAAATTAATTACATGGCTTGATTAAAACGGAAGAACTGAGAGGTTTATCGTTTTACAAAACGAATCATGTTTTAAATATAATACTGCAGTCATTATTAGCATAAACCGCAGAGAGCACGCTTACATTCGTATCATGGCGATTCCAGAAAGGGAAGTAACAAAATCTAATACCGCTTATTCCACAGACAGACTGGTTACGACTTTGTAAAACAAGGTATTTTAACTTTAATAAGTCCACGCATAAACAATAATTTTGTTACTGTTCAGTCAGTATTTCACAAACTAGCGACATTAAATTCGACACGATACAGCCTAGCACTCACACATATAAGGGTGTACAATAGTGTACTTTTCGAGTCGATATTGAGCTTTGCAGCTTGTACATGGGCGCACAGACTCGCTCTCGTCATGAACAGGATTACTGTTAGGCTGGGGCAGAGAAGTTTGCTACTTAGACTATCCGGAGCGTTCGGCACCACATCAGTCGATTTCCTGTATGTAGTGCTTGGAATATACCAGACCGATGTAACCATCTGCAATGTACTGGCTGTAGATGAGTAGACCTGTGAGGGTGTTACAGGTCACTGGCAGCACATACAACACAGGCGCCAACTAACAGATGGCGTGTGGACAGTTGGGAAAAAGAATGGGACGAGAGTGTTGAGGGCCGTCGAGTCTATTCGTTTTCCCCCAATATTAGGGAACGGTTACGGTTGCGCAGCGACAACCTGAGCCGAGGCATGGTTTACTTTGTGACAGGACATGGCCCTCATCCGACGCACTTGCAGAGCATGTCGCTTTCAGGAAGCAATCGTTGCACATGAGGGGAAATTGGTTCCCCAGAACGCTTCCTTTCGAAATGCATTAGAGCATTTGCCCGCGAAAGGCAAAGGTCCCGAGTTCGAGTCTCGGTCCGGCACACAGTTTTAATCTGCCAGGTAGTTTCATATCATTGCCCACTCCGCTGCCGAGTGACAATCTCGTTCTGGAAACATCCCCCAGGCTCTGGCTAAGCCATGTCTCTTCTGTATACTTTCTTCCAGGAGTGTTAGTTATGCAAGTTTCGCAGAAGAGCTTCTGTGGAGTTTGGAAGGTAGGAGACAAGGTACTGGCAGAGTTGAAGCTGTGAGGACGGGTCGTGAGTCGTGCCTGGGTAGCTCAGCTGCTACAGCATTTGCCTGCGAAAGGCAAAGGTCCCGAGGTTGAGTATCGGTCCAGCAGACAGTTTCAATTTGCCAGGTAGTTTCATATCAGCGCACACTCCGCTGCAAAGTGAAAATCTCATTCTGAAAACATCCTCCAGGCTGTCGCTAAGCCATGTCTCCTCTGTATATTTTCTTTCAGAAGTGCTAGTTCTGCAAGGTTCGCAGAAGAGCTTCTGTGAAGTTTGGAAGGTAGGAGACGAGGTACTGGCAGAATTGAGGCTGCGAGGACGGGTCGTGAGTCGTGCCTGGGTAGCTCAGCTGGTAGAGCACTTACCTGCGAAAGGCAAAGGTCCCGAGCTCGACTCTGGGTCCAGCACACAGTTTTAATCCGCCCAGGAACTTTCATATCAGCGCACATTCCGCTGTAGAGCGAAAATCTCATTCCACATGCACAATTTGTTTACTAACGAACCCAGTAGTGGTAGTTGTTACGTAGCGTAACGAACATCAATTCACACAGTACTCTGACAAACAACATCGACGTAGATTAGATCCGCGAGGACTGAACAAACCAAGTTTTCCCGAAGAGGGATATTCATGTCGATAATGCCAAAGCGAGAAGCATCAAATGTGGTCGCTGGGCTTGTAGTTCTCTATCAAGTTCTTTTCCCCAGTTGGTGATGTTCAAATGTGCAAATGTTTGTGAATTTCTATGGGACCAAACTGCTTAGGTCGTCGGTCCCTATACTTACACACTACTTAAACTAAATTATGCTAAGAATAACACACACAACCATGCCCGAGGGAGGACTCGAACCTCCGGCGGGAGGGGCCGCACAGTCAGTGACATGGCGCCTCTAACCGCTCGGCCACTCCGCGCGGCCCCAGTTGGTGATGGTGAAGAGATATCTATATCTTCTCTTTTCTGTCGTCTCTTATTCCCTTCAAATTATAACATAAATTTACAAAATCCTACTTCCAAATTCCTTTATTTCTTTAAAAATAATTTAACTGCCGGGGTGGCCGAGCGGTTCTAGGCGCTACAGTCTGGAACCGCGCGACTGATACGGTCGCAGGTTCGAATCCTGCCTCGGGCATGAATGTGTGTGATATCCTTAGGTTAGTTAGGTTTAAGTAGTTCTAAGTTCTAGGGGACTGATGACCTCAAAAGTTAAGTCCCATAGTGCTCAGAGCCATCTGAACATTTTTTTTTTTTTTTTTGATTATTCAATCTATTTGCGATAAGTAAGGAAACATTTTAACTGAAATAATTTAGCAGTCCGTAAGCTGGAATTATTATTATCATGTCCCTTAAGGACTATTCCGTCAGGCACAAGGGCTCACCCTCGCGGTTTTATATAAGGATATGTTGTATTGTACTTCTCTTTCTTGGAATCTAAAACATACTACACGATTTATAGTAGGCATGCGAAAAGTTTACTGGTCACCTCAGGATGAATCTGGGGACAGAGCAGGTAGATTGGTCGTTGCGGTGTGAGAGGATGTAATAGGATGACTGTTTTCTTGTTTGTCTTCAGTGCAGTCAAAACGTACTAATATGTTGATGTAGTACACATATCAAATGGAAACATATGGGATCGTAAATGCCCATTAAAGAGATGGTCTTATTCAAATGTAATACATTCTTGTATCGAGGAATATTAAATTATAATAAGGCAGTTGTCGTTCAGCACAATGAGTAGAAGAGAAATGACATTCAAAACACTTAATAATCATTTGTGATTGAGCCTCATATTACGTAATACATTTAAATACAAGCACACACAGATATACACACAATAATACGTCAGTAAATTACTGTTCTGAGGGTGGCAAGTGAATAAAACAGAACAGTTGTCACGAAGTTTCCCGAGTAGTGTCGACTTTTAACTATCATTACTTGGGAGCCATTAGCCAACTTACCGTACCCTTACTTTTGATAATCTGTTGGGACTCACAACTTAGTAATTTATGATGTTACCAATTAATAATAACATCGTTACCCTTGTGGCCTCAGGTGCTACCCACAAAGTGAGTACTGCCTCTGGAGCAAAAAAAGTTAATTTTCCAAAATCTGTTTACAACCACATTGAGGCATGTATGATATTTGTCATACATTATCTTTTGAATTTGAAGAACTGTATATCTACTTGCTTTGATATTCCTCCATGGAGGTTTATTTGTGTGATACCTGAATAAATGTCTTTCGAAACGACTGCAGTATTAGCTGCTAAAAGGCAGTTCATACTTTTATTTAATGGTTTACTCCACATTTTTAATTCAGTTTCCTATTTTCTAATGAATAAATTTTGAATTCCAGCTTTGTTAGGTATTGCACCAGTTATTAGGAGTGAGATATCCCTGCTATTTTTGACATCGATTTTACCACCTTTATTTGGTAGGGTGGGTTAGTGCACATTTCATTCTTCCATTGTTTCTCCTTAATTCCGGTTATTTAGAATTGTGTTGAGGAAGATCAATTTTAGGGTTTCTGATCTTCATATTTCTGACAATATGCTCTCTTATCAAGATGTCTTATGTCTTGTTACGTTTTCGATTATTTATGGTACTTCTTAGACAACGGGATTTTAGATTCTGTGAGTTCGATCATGCATTGGTTCTTCGCAGATCAGCTGTTTATCAGAGTAGTTAGGAAGATATTCATAGTTCTTGTGTTGAATTTAATACCTAGGACCTTGTTCTCCATTTTCGTTCTTGAAGCTTAAACCTAGAGACGTATATTTCTATAGCTCTTTCCTGAATCTTTTGTAAAATTTTGTTTCTCTTCTGAAAGGATTCTTCAGTTGACTGTAACTGCTTCACGGTGAGTGTTCTTCTGGCATTTCTTACTATTAACACCGTTTACTTCTTTTCCTTTGACGTTTTGACAATTTTCTCGGGCTTTATTACTGCATCACTTTTTTCCACGCCAGTGCCCTCGTCTAAGGGCCACCACAACAAGTGATAACCACAGTGTTTCAGAGATCTTCTTACAGTACCACTTCCGCCACTTTTTCAGTAGTTTTCCTGTTAATGCATATCCTGTCACCATTGTCAATATCTCCTGATTGACCTGTGCGCTGTTTCTATGCGTAATCCATAGTGCACTATACAGGGTGATTATAATTAAACTTTCAAACAGCTGTATAAATAACGCCACAGGTTAGAATGACGTCAAATTGCAACGGAACATTATCGGAGAAGGGGGAAAACGTATGGCAGAAGAAAAATAAATGGTTACAAAACGTAGCAATAAATGGCGGTGTAAGAATCATATTCTAATAGTGGCCGACAGCAAATGACAAATAAATTATACAACACTGTCTAAGGTGTGCGTTTACCGTTAAACAAACTGTAGTACTCAGTGTGGTAGTGTTAGTTAGGTAAGCCCATCCATCACGCCGAGGTATATCACATCGGGTGGGAAAAATCGGTTTTTAATTGTCCTGAGACCAAAAACCGCATAAAAAGATCAATCAAAGTCAAATCGGATTGTTAATTTCCGTGTGACTGGAGCGAAACATGTTCAGTATGCTGTCCACCGATTTCTGCAACAAATCGAAATCGAAATACAGGATGTTCCACAACTGACAGAAGTGTTTCAGGGGTCACGTTCAGAATGTGTCACGCAATTCATGCCTTCAATACAGCTAAATTTGCAGTCGGAACACTGAACACGACATCTTTCAGATAGCCCCACAGCCAGAAGTCACCCAAATTAAGATCAGGTGATCTGGATGGCCAGGCTGTAGGGAAATAGCGACTGATAATTCTAGTGTTTCCGAAATGGCGCTTCAGCAGCTGCTTAACTGGGCCCTGTCAGATGATAGTGGGCTTCGTCTGTCCACAAAATCTTCCAATCCCAATCATTCTCTACTTCCATGCGAGTAAGAAATTCTAAAGCAAAGGTTTCTCTTGCTGGACAGTCAACAGGAAGCAACTCGTGCACATGGGTAATTCTGAACGGATAGCAAAGAAGAATGTTTCGTAGGATTTTACGCATCATGCTCACGGGTATCTCCAATGTCCCGGGCAGTTCTCCGTGCACTACACTTCTGCACACCACCACTCGTCTCCTCCTGCGTTGCTGCGGCCATTGCTTCCACTGACGTCGAATCAGTTCGTTTCCTCTCTCTACCACGTTGCACACCAAAGAACCCGTCTTTTCGAATTTCCCAATCATTTTCACCAGACCCACTGTAGTCATCGGACCAACGTCTTTTTTCAAACCATTTAGTGTTCGGAACTTCTGCAGAGCGACGTGTGCACAGTCATCATTCTTGTAATACAGCTTTACAACCAGAGCGCGATCCTGCACTGAGATAGTCATGGCAAACGTCGCAGACGCCAAAGGAGGGAAAGCCGTGTACGTGGGGTATTTATGCCACCTTCAATGGATAGTGCCCATGACAGGTGTTTTTATTTACATACTCTGACACTTACTGCGCCATATGTTGATCGATTGTCACACTGTTTTTTTTCTTCTGCCATACTTTTTCCCCCTTCTCCTATAATGTTCCACTGCAATTTGACGTCATTCTGATCAGTTGTGTTATTTCTACAGCGTTTTGAAAGTTTAATTATAATGACCCTGTAAATCTCTTTGCCTGTTGCTATGCAACCGCCTGCTTAACGTCGCGCCAGGAGGCATGTGCTTGCCTTGCTGCGCGGACATAGTGGTGCTCCGCATCAGTTCACTGAAAGTCCTTCACCACCGATTACTGGTAGGTGCCAGTTCACGGAGAAGTGATGGCAGATATGTGGAACATGGATGCTATAAGCAGCTGCCGAAACTGAATATCATTTTGAGTGAGAGTATTTCCGTCAATCAGATCTGAATCCGGCTTATAAATTATCAAAAATTATTTTTCCTTATTTTGTAAGCAATGTAAACTTTTCTGCTATTGCCTTACTTGAACCCTAGAAGGCCATTTTATTTAAGTGTTATTTATAATTGTTCTATGGAACTAACCTGAGCAACCTTTGTTTAAAATCAAGGTGCTGTATGTACGCAGCTAACTTGTTTGGTTGAGATTTGAATTTAACTTGATTATTTGCGAGGCCCCATATAATATTCCTCTTGCTGTATTTTACCTTGTTCTGTAGTTGTTCCTTGCCTCTTCTGTTTTGCTCCATTTACAAGTGGTGGAGAAAACGTTGTCTAAACGTTTTCTGATACGTGATACATATTTTGAAGACGTGTGAATTAAAATGTTTTTCTCTATTTTAGTAGTAATTAAAGTAATGCTGTGCTATATTGAATTTACATAGTAACAGAACCACATCGATGAGGTCAATGTTTACACATCTCGGCAGTTCCATTCCAGCTTAAAATTGAAATATTAAATATCTGTGGGTGATTCGCTGGATTCATCTGTGCACCTTCTTTACCGTGAACAATCTATTTTATAGTTTTTATTATGGCGCACCGCCTGTTTGTTTCTGACAACTAACTGTTAACTGACGTTGGATTTATTATTATGGGCCACCTACTAACTGAATCTCTTGCATCTCTTGCCTCCTTGTTTTAGTGATACCTCAGTTCATAGTGTCCCTTATTTTCATTTACATTTAACCTTAAAGGTTAAAGAAATACATAGTAACTGTTGGTAATATTAATTTTAAACTAATTTTTTCCTTTCTCGTTGAACTGTTATGTCTTCTGTGACCTGACACCTTACCTATAATTATGATTGCTATCTTCATTGTTTATTCTATATAATTTTTTATATTATATAGAGACATGTGACTATAGTGACAAGATCCACTGGAATTCAAAATAAAATAAAATATGAGTAACAAATGATCGCCACCTCGTTCTTTTACAACTGTACCTAGTCTGTGAGGAATTTAGAAGACTAATATCACGTCGCGCAGCCAATGCAAACGCAAATTCCTACATTTAGACACTTATTTCTGGAACAGTAGCAGCTAGTACAGCGGCCGGGTGGTGAAATATGTGTTGCCATGAGCCACAAACAGTACAGCACATTCAGAACACCGGATTCTTTAATAATACCGACTCGCCAGAAATAAAACTACTCACTTTTCTGCTGGAATGGTGGCAAGGCGAGCGGGTATTACCCCGCTGGCACTACGTTTCGGAAGCGGGGGCTTGCAGTATGTGTGGCGAAATTACCCCAGGATCCGGTAACGCGCTCGCGCGCCGCTTTAAATCGCGCGCTGCCCACACGCGAAATATATGCCTGCCGTGCAGCGTCACTAATCACACGCGCGCCGCCATCGCACCCCATACCACCCCATATAAAACCCCATGCCTCACGCGCCAACACCAGCTGCCACCGAATCCGGCAACGAGACGACCGCAATCCCGTCAAAGATAAAACTCGCGCGGCCGCTCTCATTAAAAGCGCCTCTCTCTCTCGCTTGCGTTGCGTTCCTGCTGGCCCACCCTCAGCCGGGCCCGATCAAATTACTGAAATGTATTAATTACCATCACCTGCGCGTTATCGCTGATCCCCTCCGGAGAAAGGCATACTGGACGGGTGTAAATGGGGATGTCCGGGAGGGGCGAGAGGGGAAAAAAGGGACGTGGTGCGGATTAACAGCGGCGGATAAACGATCCGGCAAACACACGCCTAATTTAGCCGCCACTGTGTCCGGCGCTTTAGTGAAAATCAGCTTTCTGTTTGCACTGGCTTCAAATGTCGATAAAATCGCACGGAGGGCATCCGTGAACGGAAAAATAATGTCAATTTCTGTCCTGGCCAGCCAATTCTCTCGGATATTAAGTTTTTATGAGACTCTAAAAGCAAACTGGGCCCAGCGAAAGTGGATAGTGAGGAAAGTCAAGGTCGTGTTAAGAGAGGTAGTAGCTTACTACCCAGCTGCACGTCAAAAAACCAAAAAACAGTGAAGGTAACAAAAGAATTTTCCAGGAGAGGAAAGACAAAATCAAAGGGAAAAAGATTCTGTTTGCAGACAGCAAAGTGAAACGTGTAACAAATAAAATTTGAATACACTTTATTCCAATGGCCACGTTCTTTGGCAAAATTTATTTATTTGCTATTTTCTTATAAATGAACAGACCGAAAGTTACGTATGAATTGGCGTGAACATAGCACATATTTTAACGAAATTTCAAATGTGTTAGTAGTAGCTGGCCGGAGTGGCCGAACGGTTCTAGGCGCTACAGTCTGGAACCGCGCGACCGCTACGGTCGCAGGTTCGAATCCTGCCTCGGGCATGTGTGTGTGTGATGTCCTTAGGTTAGTTAGGTTTAAGTAGTTCTAAGTTATAGGGGACTGATGACCTCAGAAGTTAAGTCCCATAGTGCTCTGAGCCATTTGAACCATGTTTGTTAATAGTAACTAAGCTTCATGCTGCTTAAGGGGCAGGGTCTACATAGAATCTTTACACAAAATTAAAAATATAATAATAACTTTAAAAATAAAAGTCTACATACTACCGTTTGGTCATATGGCGCACAGATATCTGTTCATACCGAACCCAGAAGGCACACTTTAGTGGTCTGTCACAGTATGCAACATTAGTCACTACAAATTTTATAATTTATAATTCTGGACTACACTATTAGACAACACTACACGGTGCACCACTACGCTACACAGTACGACAATACTGTACTTGGTATCAGAACCAAGCCGGATTTCTCATTTGTCTGGATGGTTAGCCCCCAGCGCCCTGAGGTGCAGCTGAGGATTTTCAGGGGCTGCACTGCTGTGTCACCCAAGATGTAGCGATTGGGAGTTGGCTGTCAGGGTCTTAGGAAATCCTTGCTTGTCCTCCCGTAGGCTTATCTCCTCACTGACTTCAGAAGGTCGTTGGAGGTGGACATTTACCATTGGCGCGTCTCGTTATCACGATGTATGACCTCCTCTTTGTTGTCTCTCAGCCATGAAGGCTTGCAATTCGTGAGCTGATATTTTAGCTGTCAGTGAGTGTAGCTGATGCCAAAATTCCACATTCATTATTATATTATAGATTGTTGCATTTTCAAAAGCGTTCATGTCCTGGTTTGTAACATCTAGCCTACCGGTACATTCGAAGACGATATGATCCGCGGTGCTTATTGTTCTACTATCACAAGAGTCTTTATTGCACTCTCATACTTTTTTGTAAGCAACTGTGTTACGGACCACGTCTCGAGAAGTACTGTACAGTTCGCTTGATCGGAAGGAAACATGTCATTCTTGTTCTTTCTTTTATGTTAGGAAGGAACGGTAGGTTCTCCTCCCTGTTTTGTCCTGCCTCTGATTTCTTGCCATTCTCTATCAGTGCATGCCTTTACTTCCTTATCTGATACGGCTCTTATGCCCAGTATCTCCTCTAATTTATAAAATTCTCCCTTTTTGAGCCAATATTGTGCAGCCCTCTTTCTTCCTGCTAAGCAAGCCTAATATTACTAGCAACGTGTTAGTCACTGCTGTTGTATACTCGCCTGTTAGAAGCAGGAGTACGCTTGTCCTGACAAATATATAGAATTTAACAATGCAATTAAAAATGCCAACTGAGGTCAAAAGGAACAAATTTGAATTCCGACACTACCGGTTAATCGGGAAACTTCACATGCTAGATTGGTCAAGGAGCTGGGGCCAATCTCATCCTAAAACACAGACGTAAAACAACATTGAATTGCGCGCGATAACAAATGATCAAATTTACGCGTTAGTTACTGCCATTGACAACTATAATCTCTGTTCTCTAATAACCGTTAAGTTTAATTTGAATGCAGTCAACTTTCCCATTAATTTTTAATGGCACGTTTGTGTTCGAAATGGCAAGCAAAACGCGCAGCTCAAGATAATTACCAACGAAATCAGATGATACAAATGGACATGCACCAAAGTTTGAGAGCAAGGTGTCCAACATTTAGCGGACTCACATGCGCTTGAAGAAGAGCTGGCAGCTTAACACTTAACAAGAAATTTAAAGAAAATGTACTTAAACTTGATTCTGAACGCAAGTGATTTAAATATATGCAAGTGCTCTCGCACTTGACCTAGAGGGCACAGGTTGAATTAGTGTAATGCTCTATCTTAACAAGTACATACTGAGCGGACAGGTCTTCAAGCAACAACAAAAACTGCTCTGAGCACTATGAGACTTAACATCTATGGTCATCAGTCCCCTAGAACTCAGGACTACTTAAACCTAACTAACCTAAAGACATCACACAACACTCAGTCATCGCGAGGCAGAGAAAATTCCTGACCTCGCCGGGAATCGAACCCCGGAACCCGGGCACGGGAAGCGAGAACGCTACCGCACGACCACGAGCTGCGGACGCTTCAAGCAACATTAAAATTAATTGATTAGTAAAAATGAAGCTCTTTAACAAGTGAGATAAATCCCAGAACCCGTTGCTTGCGAACCCGTTTCGCCTTATTAACAACAGTTAGGGCTTGCGGCACCCCGAGTTACTGTGCCAAGCAAACGTAGCCCCCGTCAACACAGCAGAAGGGAGCGGAATTAATTCACAAATTTCCCTTACAAATTGCCCTGATCAGATAGCCTTCTCACACTAAGCACTAACTGGAAGTGCACTGCAGTACTGCTTTATGAACCACAAAACTTACAAGAGAGCAGTGCTTAAAAACATAATTACAAAAACAAGAAATACTAAGAGAGGCTGAGTTGCACGTCACACAACTTAAATATCTAAAACATGCTCATCCAGCCCGAGAAAATCAGATCCGTACGCGCGAGTAAAACGGGGAGTAGAATACACGGCAGAGTCGGTTAAGATCACTGACGCAGATGAAAGAATTGTTGGCCCACCTAACTTTATTGCAACAAGACCACAACGTGGGACACAACGACGTCAGTAACTGGGAAAGTTCCGAAACGTGCTCACCAGTAAATACATATACATGATTACTCTGCAACTGACAGTTAAGTGCTTGGCAGAGGGTTCATCGAGGCACTTTTAAGCTATTCTCTACCGTTCCACTCTCGAACAGCGCGCGGTAAAAGCGAACACTTAAACCTTTCCGTGTGAGCTCTGATTTCTCTTTTTTTGTTACGATTATCATTTCGAACTGTATAGGTGGGCGCCAACAAAATATTTTCGAACTCTGAGAAGAAAGCTGGTCATTCAGATTTCATGAGAAGGTCCGCCACAGTGAAAATCACATTTCCTTAGAGACTGCCACCCCAATTCGAGTAGCAGATCCGTGGAACTCTCTCCCCTATTCCGCGATAGTACAAAAGCTTCCCTTCTTTGAACTTTTTCGATGTCCTCTGTCAATCCCATCTTATATGAATTCCACACTGCACAGCAGTAATCCAAAGAGGGGGGACAAGCGTAACGTAAGTATTCTCTTTAGTACATCTGTTATATTTTATAAGTCTTTTTCCAGTAAATCGTAGCCTATGGTTCGCTCTCTCCACAACATTCTCTATGCTATAACTCCAATTTATGTTATACGTAATTGTAATCCCTAAGGATTTAGTTGAGTTTACGGCGTTTAGATTTGTATGATTTATCGTGAACTAAAATGTTGCAGATTATTGTTAGGGCTCATGTGAATGACTTTCATTTTTCATTACTTAGAATCAATTGGCGTTTTTGCTCCATTTGGATATCTTGTCTAAATCATTTTGCAATTCGTTTTGATCATATGGTGACTTTAAATAACGGTAAACCACAGCATCGTCTGCAAACAATCTAAGAATACTGCTCAAATTGTCTCCTAAATCGCCGGCCGGAGTGGCCGAGCGGTTCTAGGCGCTACAGTCTGGAACCGTGCGGCCGCTACGGTCGCAAGTTCGAATCCTGCCTCGGGCATGGATGTGTGTGATGTCCTTAGGTTAGTTAGGTTTAAGTAGTTCTAAGTTCTAGGGGACTGATGACCTTAGAAGTTAAGTCCCATAGTGCTCAGAGCCATTTTTTTGTCTCCTAAATCGTTTATATAGATTAGGAATAACAGAGGGCCTGTAACACTTCTCTGAGGAACGCCACGTATTACTGTTGTTTTCCTCGATGACTTTCCGTCAATAATTGCGAACTGTGACCTTCCTCACCCAGATCACAAATCCAGTCACACAGCTGAGACAACAATTCACAGTCCTGCAATTTAATTAGAGATCAGAAACCTTCCAGAAATCTAGAAATATTGATAAATTCGACGCCCCCTGTCGACAGCGCTCAGTACTTCGTGAGAATAAAGAGCTCGTTGTGTTTCACAAGAACGATATTTTCTGAATCGGTGTTGGATAAAGCGTTTTCTTCGTGATGATTCATGTTATTCGAGTGCAGTGAATGTTCCAACATCGACGTTAGTGATATAGGTCTGTCTTGGGTATTGGTGTGGCTTATGCGACTTTCCAGTCTTTGGGAACGTATCTTTCTATGAGCGAGCACTTGTATGTGATTGCTAAGTATGGAGCTGAGAGGGACTGACGGTTGTACAGTCTGGACCGGAAACCTTGCGTTCCTTAAATGTTTTAAGATGCTTCGCTACACCAAGGATATCTATTTCTCGGTAACTCACGTTGGCGGTTGTTCTTTATTCGAAATCTGTACCTAAATCGGGCAAGCTGCAAACAAACGCAAGTTGGCGGTGTAAGAGTGGCCTTCCCCCAGTGGTAGGACTGCCTATCTGCAAGTCCCTGTCCACAAGAACGGTGCTACGCCGGTAAACGGCAGCGGCTTACTCCTTGCGGTCGGACCCACACTGATCCGTCCACGTCGCCACAGCCAACATGCCTCGTGTTCACCAGAAATGACTGCGGCAGAGAACCACAAGTCCAAAATATGAAGCCACTCGATCCGACACCGAGTAAAATCGCAACGCCCCGACCCCTCTCGGCTCTGCTCTTCGACCAATCTCGTAGTCCCACGAACGAACTTCAAGGGAGCGAAGCCACTGCTGGCGCGGCTTTTCAGGCCGCCAGTGACGCCCTCTGGACAAAGATAGATGCTACTAGGAGCGTGACGCGACTTGTCGATTCGCGGCACGGCTCGCAAAGGCCTTTAGATCGGATGTAAGGAAGATTTGGATCTCCTTTTGAAGGAATTTGACAACATAATTAGCAGAGAATGTGTCTAAACAAAATGAACATCCCGGATAGCCGAGACCACTAACGCGTCAGCTTCCGGGACATGGGAAGACGAGCCAGCCCAGGATCGAATCCGCTTTCCGGATTAACTATGAGGGCTGGTGAGCTCGTCAGCCTGGACTTGGTGTTCAGGCGGTTTCCCACATCCATCTAGGTAAATACTGGGCTTGAACCATCGCCTCGTCCCAGATACACGTTACCAAATAAAACTAGATGTTTCCAGAGACCTTTTCAGGACACAAACATCTCTGATGTATATATGCAGAGGAATGAAAATTTGTACTTAGACCGGGGTTAGAACCAGTCTTTCGTGCTCATTAGGCAGATGCCAACTTGGCTCAGTATCTGTTCACAAATGCACGGATTACTACAACACGATTGCCTTCTCAATCCAAATTTCCATTCACGCCTGAGCCAGCATCATATTCCTCCTAAACTCTAACAGTAATACAGAGGCAACTGTATTGGAATAGCATCTCAGCACTTAACGGAACGCGGGATCCTGCCTGAAACACAGGTATAGGTGCTTTTAATCAAATGAAACTCTATCGTTCCAGAGACCAGAGGCGGAATGTCAAGTGGACTGAGGCGTGGATGGAAATCAGGACTGAGGAGGGAAACGTACTAGGGTAGTCCGTGCAGTCGCTCAAAGCCACTGTGCCAGGATAGCGCAGGGGTTAGCGCGTCTACCTAGTGAGCAGGCGATCCAGGTTTTAATACTGCCCGCGGTACAAATTTTCATTTTTCACTTCAATCTGCATATATACATCATTTACTAAAACGTTATCACGCTTGAACGTAAGTCCTACAATAGAGACATACAGATGGGTTACACAGACTTTCCAGGGGGTTGGGAGAGGGGGAGGCATTGGGCGAAAGTATTTGTGGCTTCAGGAGTAGCATCCGACGACCACATTCCACTAAGACTGGCTCAACTCATACGAAAATGCGAACAACGTAGGGAAATGGGCGAAGGCAAAAAGGAAGAGAAGAGAGAGAAAGAGATGGCAGAGATGACTTAACTATACTCATAGAAAAGATAAACGCGGTCGGGAGCAGTACAAAGAAAATTAACCACTTGCTTAACACGAAAACTGGAAAAGACGATATAGTCGAAAATGAGGTTAGTAGCTATTGAAAAATAAGAACATCAGTTGGAGTTTTGTACCATTTCGTCGTCATGGAAGAAGACCTGGTGCAAATATAATGAAAAACACACCTAACCAACCACATACACTTCGTCCAGAGTATATGATGAAACGTCCCCTTAGAAAAATTAATGAATTACTGTGCTGATAAACCTCCTACGTTATTTGATTTACAAACAGCTGAGAAAAACTGAACGTACTCATACATTTCTCTCTTTACTTATTCTGATTATCACTAAATTGACACACAATATATTTAGCGCAACGCAATCTGACTTCCAATAATCCCCACAAAAGAATGGCCCTGACTAGCAATAACCTATACCTCTCATGAATCACTTACCTCACAAAAATCTTCGTTACTCAAACTACTGCAATACTGCGTGCGCCAATACTGCCAGCTGAATGAAAGATTCTAACTACTGAAGGCACTAACTACTGATGGGCATAGCTAGCAAATGAAAGATTCTGATAGAGAACAAACAATGTATTTACCTTAACAATGTTCAAAAGCCATCATATATATATATCAGTTCATGATATCCAATATTACCAATTTACTCTTTCTGATGGACACACGTCCAGATCGTCCGCTCTCAAAATTCTGCCATCTCTTCCCCACATCCACCACCGCTGGCGGCTCACCTCCAACTGCGCAACGCTACGCGCTGTTCACATCCAACTGCCCGACACTACAATAGCGAAGAGCGCTACGTGACGTTACCAACATAAAAACCTGAACTGCCTACTTACAATGATATCTGATCTACTTTTTAAATAATTATGAACAAAATACTCTACAGTATAGTGTTTCAAATGGCTAATATTGAAGGCTGCTGAGTACACTGTGACAAATGAGAAGGTTTATATCAAATTACATCAGACGCATATATTGGTGTATTATTGCTTGGTACCGGCCGGTGTGACCGAAGCGGTTCTAGGCGCTTCAGTCTGGAACCACGCGACCGCTATGGTCGCAGGTTCGAATCCTGCCTCGGGCATGGATGTGTGTGAAGTCCTTAGAGTAGTTAGGTTTAAGTGGTACTAAATTCTATGGGAATGATGACCTCCGCTGTTAAGTCCCATAGTGCTCAGAGCCATTTGAACCATTGCTTTGTGTTGTTTACAAATCGTATAGTGAATTAACAAACAGCTTATGGGATCCAGAATCAGGCAGCCCCATTTTTCCTACTTCACTGTCACTAAAGATGTTCTTTCGCGTGTCTCTGGTGTTATGTTTTGATGATAGGTGTGACCGACGAGCGTGAAGAGCAAACAAACTAGCACCTATAAGGGACTTACGAGAGCAGTGTGTGCACTTGGAAAAATTAAGTAATCCTGGATCAAATGTAACTGTTTATCAGCAATTGGTGAGTTTTATATGTTGCTACAGCTACAAATACAATATTCCAAGCAAACCCGCCAAGTATATTATAAAGGTATGGACGCAGTGCAAAAGTGCTATTTCATATGCTCTGAAAATACAAAATGACGCAGGTAAACGGTCTCGTCTGGCATGTGAAAAATACCAAGGTTAGCGTGTTTCCAGGGATCTGACATATCGGCCAAGAAGACAGAACTTTACACACGATAATTTCTTTACATCCTATGTGTTGGGTCAAGAACTTCCCAATGAAAGTTTATGGTGCTGGGTACAGTCAGAAAAAAAAGAGAACCTTCTACAGTTCAGAAATCTGTTTCACGAAGGACACTCAGCCATGGCGCCTTTATATCGCTCCTGTCTGGAGCCTGTGTATCGGGAGAATGACTCATGCGCGCACAGTGACAAATGGTCTGAAGCGGGTTCAGGCAAGTACGTAGTTATAATTTTCATCCACCATAATACAGTAGGGGACAAACACATTCAAGAAACAGGTTAGGAGAATTTATTTGTGAATTATTCTGTTTGTTACTTGAAGGCTTTTTCGTTTATTTATTTTCGTACAGTTTTGATATGTTTTTAGTATTGTGAATGATGCGTGAATGTGGTCTAAAGTAAATGTGTAGATCACTGTTATACTGATAAACGCTGTACGAACTAGTGTGAGAAATTTTTAAGACAATGTGAATGAAGACGATGGGAAATTTTGTATCATAATATGTTAAGTAAGTTTATGGTAAAAGGAAAGCTAATTCGAGTGCAAATGAAAATAGCTAATAACGTAAAGTATAAATAAAATATCAGAATGTTAATTATTTATTTCGGGAAAAAGTCCAATGCGAAAGTTTGTTATTTGTTGATTGGTTAGTCGTGAAAAGCGCGGACATAAGCGGGAGTATAATATTTTTCTGTTGGCCTTAAAGAAAACTGACCTATCAGTACGGAGTATTCTTCGCACTTATTTTCTCTTGCGGATAGAGAATGCTTACAGAAGTCAAGGAGTCGGGGCCCATCCTTTCAATGGTATGGTCGTGTGTAGTATGAGCTCCGAAGGAAGTTATGGTTTGCAGGTTTTAGTTGTGCTACATGGCTCAAAGTGCTTAAATTTATTCCGGTGTCTTTTTTCTTAGAATGTACGGACTTTTTAAGTAATTTTGTGTGTGAGAAAAGGGAGTAATTCCGCGTGGCATACTGAGTAGATCGATGACCAAAAAGCTTGAGTGCATTAGACACTGATAAACTTAATAGTGTGGCGGGTATGTCATTTAAGAACAATCCGTGTTATGTAGCTGTTCAGATTTCGCGAAATACTTTACTACAAACTTGCTAACGTGAATGAAAGGGTTTGTGCATGACTGTGTTAGGATTAGCACTGTCTTGGCAGTGAGCTTGTAATTCTAAACTTCAGAATATACCGACGTTTCACCAGAGTTTCCATCTTTCATTCAAAATTAAGATTTTTTCCCAATTTTTACAATAGTTACGTTGAATGCAGCCTGGTGCGAGTCGCAGTACGGTAGGTTTCTGCTCGGCTTTCCTACCGGCGATCTGCTGCAACGACTGGGTGTTGTGTGACGTCCTTAGGTTAGTTAGGTTTAAGTAGTTCTAAGTTCTAGGGGACTGATGACCACAGATGTTAAGTCCCATAGTGCTCAGAGCCATTCGAACCATTTTTGCTGCAGCGAGTCCAAGGGCAAGTGCTGGTAAAAACACAGAAAGGAACCGCGCCGCTGCAACACCACTGTAGTATTCTACAATCCAAGAACTTTGCACTGATGAACACATGCAAAATGATGAGGAAAGGAGCAACAGAGAAGATAAAAAGTTGAAACTGATTATTGAAACTCTCGACCAATTTATTACCACATTCACGCGCAAGAAAGAAATCAGCCGTTGCTCTGAAATTATATTTTACAAGGCGCTTGACATTACTCCCTACAATGTTTTTGTACTATGGCAAAAATCAATTTAGAGTGGAAAAAAAGTATTATTCATGAAGAAGAGTATCCCTCGAGGAATTAGGAAGACATCTTGTTACTCCGTACATTGAAGCCAGAAAACTGTTGCCACGAAATGCAGCACCAGTTGCTGTTGTGAGAAGGATACGAGCATAGGACCAGTCCCTATCAGGTGTGTTGCAGCTCCAAGCAAGGATGCAAATGCACCAGATGATAATTTTGTCCTTCTAGTTATGACAGTAAGACTTCTGTTATCTGTTCAAATTCTAAGAAACGTGTTTGCAAGGATCATGTTGCGTATTATTACTCAAACTATAAGAAGTAATTGGTTCAAACACACATACACACACACAAAATATATTCTGAACAGTGTTGTGCGTTCTTAACTAACCTATCCATTATTGGTTCCCTGTATTTTCTTTAGCGTTTTCTGTTCAAAATAAATTTGCCTGTTGTTAATGGTTTGCGTTTTGAACTATGTTTTACGATCGAAATAAATAAATATAGTTCCATTTATTTACATTTTGATATTTTCGTAAATTTATGCAGTATTAATTTATGGTATTTTCAACCAAGCTATAACAAAAAGAATAAATGTATATTTTCTCGTATTTCATGCGATATTCGCCGGCCGGTGTGGCCGTGCGGTTAAAGGCGCTTCAGTCTGGAACCACGTGACCGCTACGGTCGCAGGTTCGAATCCTGCCTCGGGCATGGATGTGTGTGATGTCCTTAGGTTAGTTAGGTTTAATTAGTTCTACGTTCTAGGCGACTGATGACCTCAGAAGTTAAGTCGCATAGCTCTCAGAGCCATTTGAACCATTTTTGCGATACTCTTTGCGTTTAAAAGAGATATCTACATTTCTTCGCTTGGACTTTGATCAATGCCAATACTACAATACGTAATAATGCTTTAACAAAACTCCGCCAGAGCAGGCCAAGAAGGCCCAATGGGACCGACCTGCCGCCGTGTCATCGTCTTCCCACAGGCGTCACTGGATGCGAATATGGAGAGACATGTGGTCAGCACACCGGTCTCCATGACATATGTAAGCGTACGAGACCGAAGTTGGTCTCAAAAGGGCTAACAGTACCCCGCTTGGGAACAGCGCACGGCCGACCGGATGGTCACTTATTTGAGTGCTAACCCAACCCGACAGCGCTAAACTTCGGTAATCTGACGGTAACCGGTGTTACCACTGCGGCAAGGCCCTTGACATAAAATGCTTTACTTGGTTCAAACAAGAATAAAAAACACAATAAATTTCGTGTAAGACAATTTCCACCAAGCAGTCTCCTAGAGTCTTGGGCATTGGATAGTTATGACTCGAACTAACTAGAAACATATAATGTTCAAGGAGAACAGTAGGGTTAAATGTATAAAAATGTGAAATTATGCTTCTCACAAAAGGAAAAAAAATATGCAAACCATAAGCGACGGGACCGGGAAGAGTTTCTAACAATTGGTACGATGCTTAGTACCATCTGTCATGCATCTCACAATTATTTGCAGAGTATGTGTGCATATGTAGAAAGTACGCATGTAGTGAGAAACTTTGTAGGGTTGTGGTAAGTGGACCATCGGAAATGGGATGAGGTAAAAAATGGAACCGTGCTTAACGTGATGTTGTTGAAAAAGTTTAGAGAACTAGTGAATGCAGGGAGCATGAAATATACGAAATAAGGAAGTTCTGAAAAGAAAACCAAGCAAAGAGATCTATGAAAGATCCTCACCAGAACTCGAAAGTAATGTGTAGAAGTAGCTAACTTGGTACTGCAAGGCGTAGTAGAGGGGAAGACACTACCGACCCACATACACTGGATCATACGCACATCAAAAAAAGTTTTGCGCCACCCTAGTTCCCAGATCTCCTAAAGACAGACGTTGGGTGTGGATATCCTATCTATTGTATCACAGACACAGCCCTTTTTTTTTTCAGGACAGCGCGAACACAATCCTGACTTTGACTGTTCTTAGATGTCACTAAACTCGCCCAAGATGTAAACAATCTTACACGAGCAGCGCTATTAGACGGAGGGAGTCCGACAGCCGATCAGTTCCAGTCATTCCAGCAGGAAGGAGGTAAACGGCTCGTGTTGTCTGTAGTTCAACCATCCCTAGAAGTCAGTAGCGTCCGCGTCGTTACTTTGTGCCAGGAACGGCTCTCAAGAAGAGAAGTGGCCTAGCGTCTCGGGCTGAACCAAAGGGATGTTGTTCGGACAGGAGGAGGTACAGAGAGACAGGAACTGTCGGTGATATGTCTCGCTCAGGCCGCCCAAGGGCTACTACTGCAGTGGATGGCTGCTTCTTACGGATTACGGCTCGGAGGAGCCCTGACAGCAACGCCACCATGTTGAATAATGCTTTTCGTGCAGCCACAGGACGTTGTGTTACGACTCAAACTGTCCGCAACAGGCTGCATGATGGGAAACTTCACTCACGACGTCCATGGCGAGGTCCATCTTTGGAACCACGGAAACTTGTAGCGCGGTGCAGTTGGGCGCAACAACATGCCGAATGGACCGCTCAGGATTTGCATCACGTTCTCTTCATCGATGAGTGTCACATATGGCTGAAACCAGACAATCGTCGGAGACGCGTTTGGAGGCAACCCAGTCAGGCTGAACGCCTTAGACACACTGTCCAGCGAGTGGAGCACGGTGGAGGTTCCCTATTGCTTTGGGGTGCCATTATATGGGGCCGAGGTACGCTGCTGGTGGTTCTGGAAGGCGCTGTAACGGCTGTGCGATACGGTAATGCCAGCCTCCGACCTATAGTGCAACCATGTCGGCAGCATATTGGCGAGGCATTCGTCTTCGTGGACGACGATTCGCGCGCTCATCGTGCACATCTTGTGAATGACCTCCTTCATGATATCATCGCTCGACGAGAATGGCCAGCATGAACAGCATGAACCCCCATCAAACGTGCTTGTGATAGATTGAAAAGGGCTGTTTGTGGACGACGTGACCCACCAACGACTCTGAGGGATCTATGCCGAATCTCCGTTAAGGAGTGGGACAATGTAGACCAACAGTGTCTTATGGATAGTACGCGATGACGAATACAGGCGTGCATCAATGCAAGAGGATGTGCTACTGGGTATTACAGGCATCGGTGTGTACAGCAGTCCGGACCACCACTTCTGGAAGTCTCGCTGCATGGTGGTACAATATGCAACTTGTGGTTTTCATGAGCAATAAAAATGATGTTTATGTTAATCTCTATTGCAATTTTCTGTACAGGTTACGGAACTCTCGGGACCGAGGTGATGCGAAACTTTTTTTGGTGTGTGTACGTAACGATTTATGAAGGATGTTGGGTGTAGTAGTCACGTAGAGACGAAATGACTAGCAGAAGACTGGAAAATTTGGAAGACAGTACTGTTACTATCGATTAACTTGCAGCCTACCTGCTTGCGAGACAAGTGGATTGAACCTGCGTCGATAATTAACCACCGTTTGGCTCGTGCTTCGTCTAGCCTGAGTGCGTCTTTCAGGCAGTGTGGTGTTACACGCCACGCCACAAAGGGAGAGGCATAACATTTGCGTGCCTTAACCATCAGACGCCTTTGGACAGGAAAATGTATTCGGTATCTTATCAAAAGTTTCTGGATACCAATTAGTGGACATCAATAAGAGGCGAGTTCGCTCTTCACCCTGAGGACGACTTCAACTCATCTGGATACACTTTCAATGAGATGTCTGTATGTGGAGGAACAGTAGTACATTCTTTCACAAAAGCTGAAACCACAGAATGTAGTGGTGTAGGACAGTGGGAGTGAAGCAGACGTTCCAATTCGTCGTAAAGGTGTTCCATTGGGTTCAATTTGGGCCTCTAGACAAGCCAGCCTATTTCATAAATTCTATTGTCCACTGACCACTGCATCACTGGTGTTGCTTTGTGGCATTACATTATGCTGATACAGTCGTCGTCTGTGAACTGTTATTTTACTCTCTGCAGTATACAATGCTGCAAAAAATGTTAATATCCTTCTGCATTTAGCGTTTTCTTAAGCGCAACAAGGGGACCACATCCTAACCTCGAAAACACGCCCATAACCTAACACCACCTCTGTTATGTCCTAGCCAGTAATGCCACCCGAGCCCGCTGCCAAAAGGTTGGCAGCATCAAAGTCCGGACGCCGTCCGCATAAGCAGCGCCAGCGAGACAGGAAATCGCCGCAAGTCTGCGCGCGCCACCGCTGGCTTCTGGCTTCTTAAGCGCTGGAGTCGCGAGCGCTAGGACAGTTCTGTATCCGCCGCTCAGTTGTATACTCGCCACCGAATTGTGTACTTGCTTGTTAGTTGTGTGTTCATCGCAGCAGAGTTGTTGTTTGTCGTCAGCCGACGCTGACCTAGCCGCTCCGACTCGAACTAGACAGATTTCTGTAGACACGAAGTTCACTACTGTTAATAAAGATAAGTACCGACTTTTATTTAATCAGAGTGTTTGGGTTTTCATCTTTCTGTTCACTGTTCTAGCGGACCGGTCGGCCCGCTATTAAAAGTGTGGCGGTGACTTCGTAAGCCGTTTCTACAGCGAATTGCTTGTCGCTACGAACGCCGCCACAAAATCCTCGTTCGCACTTCAGTGTCGGGGAACATTTGACTGTAGGTAACGCTTCCTTGGTATTCGCCAAGCTCAAACCCTTTTCCATCAGATTGCCGCAGGGTCTAGCGTGATTCATGAAACAACTCATTCCCTTTCATTGCTGTCGCACTTCACACCACTTCAAACGTTGCTTACATTTGACTAGGGGAATGTATGACTTGCAAGGAGCTGCTCTACCCATTTACCCTGTTTCCTTTAACTCCCTGCACACAGACGTCATGGCAATGCTTTGAAATTCATGACTGAATCTTTCCGCTGATTTTATGTGATATTTTAGAGACTCCTTGTTAATCCTAGATTGTCCCTATCTGTCAGTAAGTGAGGTCTTTGTTTAGCCGTGGTCGTTCCTTCGCGTTCGTCTTCTCAATCACATCATCAACAGTCGACTTGCACAGGTTTTTCAGGTGACAGCCAGTGACTCGGCCACGTTCAAGGTCACTGAACTTCCTTGATCGATGCATTCTGCTGTTATCGCCTCTCTACTGAAAACACAGCAGACCCCGCCCCTGTTGCACTGGCGCGTCCGTCTCTCATAACATCCAGTGATCAATTCTGCATTACATAGTGGTCTTCGAAAACTTTTGATCAGAAACTGCGCTGACCGGCAGCACCCTTGTGGTCTTGACATAACATACTTATTACTCGCCCGCCTGGTTAGCCGTGCGGTCTAACGCACGGCTTTCCGGGTTGGGAAGGAGCGCCTGGTCGCCGGCAGGAATCCGTCCTGCGGACTTGTGTCGAGGTCCGGTGAGCTGGCCTGTCTGTGGATGGCTTCTATGTGGTTTTCCATCTGCCTTGGCGATAGCGGGCTGGTTCCCCTTATTGCACCTCAGCTACACTATGTCGGCGATTGCTGCGCAAACAAGTTCTCCACGTACGCGTACACCACCATTACTCTACCACGCAAACATAGCGGTTACAATCGTCTGGTGTGAGACGTTCCCTGTGGAGGGGGATCTACCAAGGGCCGAACTGCACAATAACCCTGGGTTCAGTGTGGGGCGACGGAGGGGTGAAGTGGACTGTAGTAGTCGTCGTGGGGTTGTGGACCATTACGGCTGCGACAGGGACAGAGCCTCTCCGTCGTTTCTAGGACCCCGGTTAACATACAATACTTATTACTCTCAAACGACGTGACAAATGAACAATAAAACGTTCAACAAACACACAATAAATGATGAAACAGTTACACACACAAAAATTAGAATAGGAACCCGTTAATCTATTAGGTAGAATAGTTATTCTACCAGGTGCCACTAAAAACATGTAATTAACTACATTAACATGGAAAAACTGTAGCACAAGTAATCTGGAGAATTAACACGTATGTAATTACGAGACAAAAGTAGCACCCAACATACTCAACAGACGACACGAAATCTAGAAACAGTGACACAATCGGGGGCACAATAGTAACCAGTCAATATATTAAGTAGGATAGATCGTGACTGGTTACTACACCACGCACCACTTTAACCTGTAACCAGACTACATTAACACAAAAACATTGCAATAAAGGTAGTATAGCTAATCAACACACATACAACTTAAAAACAATAACAAAACGTGGGTATTAGAACAGATTCGCGAGATATGAAGGTATATGTGTAATATTATTGGATTTCAGCTACTTTGCATGTGAGATATTTGTCATTAAAGAAAAGGACAGCCAACGAGCTCTAGTTGGTAAAGATGCTAAGCATCACAGCTCGAGAGTAAAGAGATGATTTTTTTTTTTAATGCTCGCCTATACCAAGACGCGCGTCCAGCGTTTAAATACTCTAAATAAACATTTTGACCCGCAGGGCGCAGATATTTAAAATCTTTGCCGCAGTGCTTGATAGCAAGAAGCTGCGAAACAGAAGAAAGAACAATCTATCTTTTGTTAAAAAATACTCTATTATCCCTTGTACTTTTGGTCGCCGACATGTTAAGACGTACTACACAGCATTGCTACAAGTTGTACTCGTATTTTTATTGCGTGTAAAAACTATGTGAAACGACGAATAAACATTTCGGTAACTCGGCTGTGGATACAATGTACTTACGCACAGGCAAGGACATTTAATTTTAAGAAGGAACGAACTGACAAAGCAGCAATCATTGGACTGCGCCATCCACAAAATAAATATCAGATGTAAGTCATGCATTTATTGTGTATTTTTCAATGTTTAGAAGTTTAATGCCAATTTCTTCAAAATATATTAATATTTTACGATGCATTAATTGTCTTCTTATTCCTTACTTTCACTAAATAAATGGTTCAAATGGCTCTGAGCACTATGGGACTTAACATCTGTGGTCATCAGTCCCCTAGAACTTAGAACTACTTAAACCTAACTAACCTAAGGACGTCACACACATCCATGTCCGAGGCAGGATTCGAACCTGCGACCGTAGCAGTCGCGCGGTTCCGGACTGAGCGCCTGAACCGCTAGACCACCGCGGCCGGCTCACCAAATTAAAATGATGTTCAAATTGTATATGAGCTTTGTTACAGGTCACTCTTTATCGCGGTGTCTCCATTGTATTTGGGAGACCACTAATGTGTTCAACTTCCGATAAGTTAATCTTTCTCTTACGAAATTCCATTAATTTGCTTTCATTTCCATTTTTATATTCAAATAGGTACCTTAGGTATTTTCATCGAAAATTCTGATTGCGTGAAGGCAATCCGGGTCAAAAGGTCAATTATTCGCGTAATCGATCCGTACGTCTCCTGAACACAATCGAGAACCGACGCATCGGTCATCAATTAATAATCTCTCTCTTAAAATCGTACTATGAAACGGCCACAAAGGATAGCCATAAGTACGCAATCTAGCGTTAGGTTGCATTTTGTCAGTAAACATTACTAACCAACACTTACAGCATTGCCGGCCGGAGTGGCCGTCGGTTCTAGGCGCTACAGTCTGGAGCCGAGCGACCGCTACGGTCGCAGGTTCGAATCCTGCCTCGGGCATGGATGTGTGTCATGTCCTTAGGTTAGTTAGGTTTAATTAGTTCTAAGTTCTAGGCGCCTGAGGACCTCAGTAGGTAAGTCGCATAGTGCTCAGAGCCAACTTCCAGCATCACTATTATTAATAAGCAAGTTCCTAACGCCAGACATCACATACTAGCCTACTTGGCTACCGTGCGGTCTAACGCGCTGCTTCCCGAGCGGGAAGGCGTGCCAGTCCCCGGCACGAATCCCGTCGGAGGATTAGTATCGAGGTGCGGTGTGCCAGCCAGCCTGTGGATGGTTTTTACGGCGGTTTTTCAACTGCCTCAGCGAATTTGGGCTGGTTCCCCTTATTCCGCCTCAGTTAAACTACGTCAGCGATTACTGCGCAAACACTTTCTCCACGTACGCATACACATTAATTACTCTACCACGGAAACATTTGGGGCTACACTCGTCTGCCATAACACGTTCCCGGGGGCACAGTAACCCTGTGTTCGGTGTACGGTGGCGGTGGGGTGGAGTGGACTGCTGTGGCCTGTTGTGGGGTTGTGAACCACTAACGGCTACGGTGGGAAGAAGCCACTCCGTCGTTTCTAAGTCCCCAGTTTAATACACAATACACATGACATACGAAACGTGAACTGTCTCGAGGACACCAGCTCCCTGGGAAGCACCCGTGCGGGGCACCTATCACCAACGCTAGCTTTCCTACCTTCTTTTTTTCTAATTAATATTTTATAATTTTCTGTTCTCTGATTTCATACACTATAATTTCAAGAAGTAATCACAGTTGTTTCTTAAAAAAAAAAGAAAAAGAACAAACGATATCCACGTGTTGCTGCATGGGTAACGGTGCGACGACCTCAGCTGCGTAGTAAAGGATATAATGTAACTGCATGTATGTGTCATCACTTACAGCTATCGCCAATCTGAAAAATATTGTGTGGAGGAATAAACGTTTAAAGTTTTTACTGAAACCGAACAAGTTTTAATCGGCAATGACAGCCATGGGTCTCTTTCCGCCAATGTGGGAACACTCTCATTTCGATTTCGATATTATATTGAATAACTGGCTTCCGCTTACCAATCGAAGCCTTTTTTGCACGATTAGGATAACTTTTCCAACTTTTTCTATCCGTATAAATACGTTTCATTTTCATTTTCAAGCACTCATGTTTTACTTCGTATAAAAAACAAGCGAAATAACAAGTTATCATTTTAGTTCATACTAATGCCCTCTGTGATTCTATCCGAAACTATCAAGACTCCTATTCCATCGGTAACTGTTATAGTGTTACATCGATTGCAATTAAACGCTCGGATGCACCAGACACCCATACAGTAAATCGCGGTTTTAACACATTTTAACATTTATGGCACACGTTATACGACTGATTGTTAAAAGTAGACCGTCTATGTGGAATTTTAAGCTAATAAAAGATTATGCTCAAAAAATTTCTAACCTGGTCTATCCCCTCAAAAAAGTGAAACACATCATATGTCAGAATCTCGTAAGTCTAATGCTCTGAGAGAGTAAGAATGAAAGGAAGAAGATGAAGACAACTTTTCCCATATTACAGTTCATTTTTCCCAATGTTATCAAACCTGAACTCCATCCCTATTCCGTTCGATGTGCATTTGACGCGCCGCATTGCGTGTCTGACTTGCTTATTATAGCAGTGGGGTGCGACTATGAACACCCGCCTTCACCTAGTACCAACAGCGGAAGCAAATTTCGTGCGCGCGCAGTCTGCTTCCGTCGCGTCATGCAGCGAAAGCCTCAACAACGAGTTTGCAACTCTGAGCCCAACCGCCACCAAAACCCCTCGCCAACTGGATCCCAGTTCAAGACTACTATTCTCCACCTATTCGAGGCGGAATACCTCCTCGCCAAGCCCTCGTCCCATTGCTCGACAGACACGTGGCGCAGTTAGCAACGGCCGGCCGCTGTGACCGAGCGGTTCTAGGAGCTTCAGTCTGGAACCGCGCTGCCGCTACGGTCGCAGGTTCGAATCCTATCTCGGGCATGGATGTGTGTGACGTCAGTAGGTTAGTTAGGTTTAAGTAGTTCTAATTCTTCGGGACTGATACCGCAGATGTTAAGTCCCATAGTGCTTAGAGCCATTTGACCTATTAGTTAGCAACGAGAATAATTTGCTTGAGCTCTCATCTGAGTGCCAGGTGGAAAGAGCCAATCAAACTTGCCCTAGCCTGACAGAGAGAAAGCAAAAGACCCACCCCTCCAGCAAGAGGCTGGCACCAAACTTCTTCATCCACAAGAATTTAGGCAAATAGCAAACATGTTATTCTGTGTTGACCAAGGTCGGAGAGGGTGGCTATCAGGCCCTGAAAACTCTGTCGCTTGCATTCTTCTGTCCTGAGTCAGACTTAAAAATGGCATGAAGTGGTGCCTTCTTGTCCGGTCCACGCAACAGAAAGATCTTCCCCTAGGCGTTGTCCGTGATTACATCTAAGAGAAGGTTTGGACTGTCGGTGCGGCCAGGTTCAAACAGGAAAAGTACACCTCGGTTCCTGTGGGACTCTTGGCGACCGACCACGATGCGTCTGAAACCATTTACACCCTTATAAATGTGTGCCTGGTTGGCGACGCTTTGCCGACCGCCTACCAGACAGAGAAATACTTCCCAATTACTCCTCTGGCACCACAGACTAGGAAGCGACACGCCGGCAGAGATGTTCATCATCCATAAGAATGTAGACAAATACCAAACTTGTTATGCTGGTAACACTTGCACTGTTGAAATATTAACTACAAAATAAAGTTACGAAAAGAAACTACTGAAGAATCATTACATCTGATTATCGCAGCCACAAGTTTAGTGATTGAAAACAAAAGTGATTCTAAAACGGAAAATAAGATCGCTCAAATTTGAATGTCAGGCAAATACAGTACAGTGATTTTACACGCCCGTTTAGGAATAACTTGCCTGGTCGAATAGTTTAAGTACTTCCAGACACTAAAGAAAATTACACGATTCGTGGGCAGAGCGTGCATGCGGCACGATTATTGATTTTCTTGAAGATCGTTATTTGGTGGAGTATAAAGCACCCATCATATTAAGCCACGGCAACAATGCGTCTTCTTAGTCAGAGACAGCAAAAAAAAAAAAAAAAAATTCCCCGATACGCGTACTCCGAATTTCGGAACGAAGATCAGGGTTTGACGTCACATCGACAGCGAGGTCATTATAAGTGGATTGTTTTTATGGTCATCATCATAATCATCAGTGTTCTGCCTAAAGGCAGGTTGTCACATAGTAGTTCTCCAGACTGTCCGGTCTTCTGCCATGCTCTTCAGGTCTGCATAATTTCCTCTTCCCTTTATGTCATCTATCACCTTGTATGCCGGCCGGAGTGGCCGAGCGGTTAAAGGCGCTACAGTCTGGAACCGCATGACCGCTACGGTCGCAGGTTCGAATCCTGCCTCGGGCATGGATGTGTGTGATGTCCTTAGGTTAGTTAGGTCTAAGTAGTTCTAAGTTCTAGGGGACTTATGACCACAGCAGTTGAGTCCCATAGTGTTCAGAACCATTTGAACCATTTT
The DNA here is from genome assembly GCF_021461395.2 of Schistocerca americana. NCBI lineage: Eukaryota > Metazoa > Arthropoda > Insecta > Orthoptera > Acrididae > Schistocerca > Schistocerca americana. The sequence continues at coordinate 245,050,294 of NC_060124.1, read as the reverse complement.
TTTCACCTTTTATCTTCTTCTTCCTCTCAGTGTTTTCCCACAAACCAGTCCTTCCAAAGCATCTCCCTTCCCAATGAATGTCCGAACCAGTTCTTTTTCCTTTCTCTTACAACCTTCAGCAGACATCTTCTCTCACCAACACTTTCCAATACTCTTTCATTACTCACTGTTTCCATCCAGCTTATTCTCTCCATTCTCCTCCACATCCGCATCTCAAATGCTTCTAACCTTTTTTCATCCTCTCGTCTCAGTGTCCATGTTTCTCCCCCATATAGTGCCACACTCCAGACATAACATTTTCCAAGCCTTTACCTTAGTCCTTTATCTAATTTGCCAGATAAGAGTCTCCTATTTCTGTTAAATACCTCCTTCGCTATGGCAGTTCGAGTTTTCACCTCCTGGTGACATCTCAGGTCTTCAGTTATTGTGCCTCCGAGATATTTAAATTCACTTACATGTCTAACGGTAGATTGTCCTATTTTAATATTGGTGGAGAAGGAAATCTGACATGACCTTCCGAAGGAACCACCCTGCCATTTACCTGGACCGATTTAGAAAAATTACTGAAAACTTAAATCTTGATTGTCCGACGTGGATTTGAATGCGGTTCCAATGTGCTGACCACAGGCCCTGCCTCGCTCCGCTCGAATTGCGGTTTATATTTCTGCAAGAGACGCTTGTGAAACGTAAGATTCAAAACGTAATGCTGAGAGTATGCCCACTAAGGTCGTTCCGCTTAAAGCAAGTTAGTTAGCCTCATTCCCCGCCGGCTGTTTCGTTCCAAACTCTGCGACTTGCCCCTCTTCCCTCCCCTTTCCACAACCTCCCCCTGCTCCACTCGCCCCTTACAACTCCCTGGTACGCCCCATCCACCGACTCCCTTCCTACTAATTATGAAACACGTACTTCTCGCCCGGTGATGAAAAATAGGGCGTAATCAGAGGCGCAATCCGGGCCCCTCCCTCATAAATAAGTAATTAAACAGCACAGCGCCACAGGCTCAGAGCGTGAGCCGCCTGCAGGCGTCGCTTTTTCGCGCTCGGCTGGACTTCACTTCACCCCAGCCGGCTCGATACGCCACCCCGCCTTCGCGACTGCGATTGGGGCAGGGAATGGACACGCAATTACCAGGGCTCGATGGCGGCGTCCGTGCCGAGATTAAATGCGCGTCACAGGCGCCACCAAAGGACAGGTCACCTCCGTTTCCTCTCACTGCCGGACCGTGCCGTTAAATATGGTACAGTAGATACGGGAAATTTTTTTAGAATTCCTCGTCGATAACAGTGGAGATGAAAACGACAACCAAGCACTGTGGTCAAGTATTCTACGACGTCTTAGAATCACTTGCAGCAACTATATTTTGGTCATTCATCGATGTCGTGCCTGAAATGTCATAAGTAGTAACTGTACACGGCTCTATCTTAATATAAGACGCGAGGATGTGTCTGTTATACTTAATGGGCTCACAACAGCAGCACACCTCTCAAAAAGTAATAGCGGGCAGAGAGGGACTAAAACTGCGTTATGTGTCGTTGATATTCTAGTGAACTGAGAATTGTTTTGATCTCTTGCATAAAATTTCTTGTAGATTTCTATTTCCAAGAACATTCCATAAATAAGGCACACTAGGTTTTTTTTACTTACACATTTATTTTCAATATGTCTTTCAGTCCTTCAGTATAGTCTCCCTGTTTCTCTATGACTGCTTCTCTATGACTACTGTCGGAAGCTCTTATAATCCATCCAGGGCCGGGATTATTCCTTTGAAAGGGCACGGCCGACTTTCTTCCCCATCCTCCCCCAATCTAATGGGACTGACGACTTCGCTGTTTGGTCCCCTCCCACAGCCAACCAACCAACCATCCATCCAGGACACCGATTCTGTTCATCTGTCGAATGACGTTGGTAGAAAGCTCTACCAGAGATAGATAACGATGTCCACACATAATTTTTTTTTTCACTTTGCGAACAAGTCGAAGCATCGTGGACTCATGTCGGGGTTGTACGGAGTACGGCACTTCTCATCCTCATTCTCGCAGTTTTTAGGCTACAACATTGCCCATGTGCAGGCGACCATTGTCGTAGGGAATGAGTGTCGCAGCCTCAAGCCACTGAAGTCGGACCTCACGAATTTTCTGCGCAGTTTTTACATACAATTACCATAATACATAGCTGTTACACTTGTTCCATAAGAGACTATCTATCATGACGATTCCTTGGGAATCATAAGAAAAATCATCGTTTGCGTGAGATTTCATTGTGCTTGTCGTAATTTTTTTTAAAGTGGAGAATCTGATTCTTACCATTCAGTTGGACTCTGATTTCAGCTACGCTTCAAAATCTCTAATCCATGTGTCATCAACAGCGACAATTCGACACAATGTCACTGTCTCTGTCGAATCATTGTCCGAACAAGGTTGCAAAATCCAGCCGCTTCTCTTCAGCATTTAAACAGTGTAGGACTCATCTCTAAGACATTTTCTCTTTTTCAAATCTTTGTCAGAATAGAGGATACTGATGGTGGGGGAATTCCAGCGACTTCAGAGAGTTCCTCACAAGTCGCATTGCCTGCACTTCAAGAGCATATGCCACAAGCTTCACACTCCGTTCATTTGTTGACGTTTTTGGCTTTCCGAGTGTTGGATCATCGTCTATGCTCATACCACCACCACAAAAATGATTAACGCAACTTCAAACTGTACTACGGTCCACTGTAAACTTACCATAAATTTCAGATAACGCATTGTGGATTCCTGTCCGGTTTTTTTTTTCGCGTAAAGTTTCCATTTTGATGTACGACCCGTGGTCTTCATCAGTCAGAGTATCCGAGACCTATGTACGGTCCATTTCCATCGCTCGCCAGTTTTATGTTTCAGTAAAATCAAAAAGACTTGCTTCTTCCTCTAGCTCTCAACGGCATCTGACGTAGTTTTCATTGTTGTTGCATCAAACAATTCGCAGTATGCATTATTTATGAAATATCCCGTGTACATTGCCCCACGTTTGGTGCCACAAATGTTGTGATGGAGAATTCGTTTGACCTCTTGCATAAAATTAGAGGACAATAATCAAGGAAAAAGTAGTAAAGGAGTTTTGTTTTTTGGGGAACAAAGTAACTGATGATGGTCGAAGTAGAGAGGATATAAAATGTAGACTGGCAATGGCAAGGAGAGCGTTTCTGAAGAAGAGGGATTTGTTAACTTCGAGTATAGATTTAAGTGTCAGGAAGTCGTATCTGAAAGTATTTGTGTGAAGTGTAGCTATGTATGGAAGTTTTATTTATTCGTATGGCTAGGGCCCCCCGTCGGGCAGACCGTTCGCCGGGTGCCGGTCTTTCAATCTGACGCCACTTCGGCGACCTGCAGTCGATGGGGATGATAGGGTGATGATGGGGAAGCACAACACCCAGTCCCTGGGCGGAGAAAATTCCCCGACCCAGCCGGGAATCGAATCCGGCCTAGAGGATTAGCAATCCGTCACGCTGACCATTCAGCTACCGAGGGTGGACATGTATGGAAGTGAAACATGGACGATAAATAGTTTGGACAAGAAGAGAATAGAAGATTTCGAAATGTGGTGTGACAGAAGAATGCTGAAGATTAGATGGGTGGACCACACACCTAATGAGGAGGTATTGAATAGAACTGGGGAGAAGAGGAGTTTGTGGCACAACTTGACTAGAAGAAGGGATCGGTTGGTAGGACATGTTCTGAGGCATAAAGGGATCACCAATTTAGTACTGGAGGGCAGCGTGGAGGGTAAAAGTTGTAGAGGGAGACCAAGAGATGAATACACTAAGCAGATTCAGAAAGATGTAGGTTGCAGCAGGTACTGGGAGATGAAGAAGCTTGCAGAGGACAGAGTAACATGGAGAACTGCATCAAACCAGACTCAGGACAGAAGACGACAACAACGACAATCAAGGAAACTCAAGCAGCAAAACCTTTTGAGATTAAGTGATTTATAAGCGAATGGAACACACAGTTTAGACGACAAAAATATTAAGTATTAGCTTTTATTACACTCCCTGCATAAAATCATAAATCTCAGGACCGCTATAACTGTGCGAGGGCACGACTCGGTTCTTAAGAGGAATGAGGGGAAATGAATCATCCCATTATTCTTTGTGATCGTCCGTAGTGTGCTGATCTCAGCAGCAGACGCTGGCTCTGTACTGCGCGTCTCCTAGTAGTGGCTGTGTCGAATCGGCAGTTGTCATCAACGACCCGCCCGGACCAACGTACGGTTTCTCCGTTGTCGCCGTGTGTTGCCGTAGCCGAAGCAGCGATAGCACGTAGTCGGGAGGCTAATGTAGACAACAGATGGAAGAGCCTCCATGTCCTCTTACTTCTGCGCTGTCTTAGGTATTGTCGATACTTTTTGCTTCCTTTCGGCGTTGTCATTGGCGAACTCTGAGTAGTGAAGCAACTTAAATCACACGATTAAAGCAAATCTTCTGGTCCAGACTGTATACCAATCAGGTTCCTTTCGGAGTTTGCTAATGCATTAGCTCCATACCTAACAATCATATACAACCGTTCGCTCTACAAAAGATCCGTACCCAAAGACTGGAAAGTTGCACAGGTCACACCAATATTCAAGCAAGGTAGTAAGAGTAATCCATTAAATTACAGGCCCATATCGTTAACATCGATATGCAGCAGGATTTTTGAACATATATTGTGTTCGAACATTATGAATTACATCGAAGAAAATTGTCTATTGACACATAGTCAACAAGGGTTTAGAAAACATCGTTCCTGTGAAACACAACTAGTCCTTTATTCACATGAAATTTCGAGTGCTATTAACAGGGGATTTCAGATCGATTTCGTATTTCTGTATTTCCAGAAGGCTTTTGACATTGTACCACACAAGCGGTTTGTAGTCAAATTGCATGCCTATGGAATATCGTCTCAGTTATGTGACTGGATTTGTGATTTCCTGTCAGAGAGGTCACAGTTCGTAGTAATTGACGGAAAGTCATCGAATAAAACAGAATTGATTTTTGGCGCTCCCCATGGTAGTGTTCTAGATCCTTTGCTGTTCCTTATCTATATAAACGATTAGGGAGACAATCTGAGCAGCCGTCTTCGGTTTTTTGCAGATGACGCTGTCGTTTATCGACTAATAAAGTTATCAGAACGTCAAAACAAACTGGGAAACGATGTAGAAAAGATATCTGTATAGTGCGATAATTGACAGTTGACCCTAAATAACGGAAAGCATGAGATCATACACATGAGTGCTAAAAGGAATCCGTTAAACTTCCGTTAAACGATAAGTCAGTCAAATCTAAAGGCCGTAAATTCAACTAAATACCTAGGAACTGCAGTTACGATCAACTTAAATTGTAAATAACACATAGAAAATGTTGTGGGAAAGGGTAACTTAAGACTAAGTTTTATTGGCAGGAACTTATAAAATGTAACAGACAACTAAGGAGACTGCCTACACTACCCTTGTCCGTCATATTTTAGAATACTTCTGCACGGTGTGGGATCCTTACCAGATAAGAATCAAGATGTACATCGAAATATTCAAATAAGGGCAGCACGTTTTGTATTATCGCGAAATAGGGGAGAGATTGTCACAGAAATGATACAGGATTTCGGCTGGATATCGTTAAAAGAAAGGCGTTTTTCGTTGCGACGGGATCTTCTCACGAAATTCCAATCACCAAGTTTCTCCTCCGAATGCGAAAATATTTTGTTGAAACCGACCTACATACGGAAGAACGATCATCACGATATAAATAATGGAAATCAGAGCTCGTACGGAAAGATATAGGTGTTCATTCTTTCCGCGCGCTGTACGAGATTGGAATAACAGAGAATTGTTGAGGTGGTTCGTTGAAACCTCTGCCAGGCACTTAAATGTGATTTGCGGAGTATGCATGTAGATGTAGATGTAGAAATCTACAATTCTGCCCAATGATCACGCCTGCCAGTGCAGAGTGGGAATTTTCTGTCTTGTGTGGGCAGATGTACAACTCGAGAACTGGGGCTCTTTCTCACGTTTTCTCTATCGAGACTGTTGCGTTGGTCACACGGTATGCCACTATCTTTCTGAATTCTTATTTTGCTGTGAAAGCAACCATGCAACACATCTTTGTACTGACTATCTCTACATGTGGCTTGGACAGTCTCATGTTTGTGCTTCGCCTAAGATTCTGCTGCTGTTCGTGATTAATAAGCAACTTCCTTACAGTCCAGAAAACATTTTTTAAGGTTGACTTCTATCACAACTCCTTTGCTTCACACACCTCCCTGTGTGAATTGTTGGCGCTTTGTGTCTACACTCTGTCCCAGTGTCTGCAATTGTCCCTCAGTTATCTGCACGTTTCGCACTGTCGGCCAGGCTCTTAGCAAAGTGTCCTTTCTTAAGCGAGCCCAGGGCATCTACTGGGCAACCCCGTCGTGTTTGCAGGATCCGTCTCTGGTACTCGCTCAATGAGGTCCGACTTTCTTCTCGTGCTGTGTCGCTGGTTCTGTGAGTCGGCAAAAACGGCCACCAGTGGAGGTATCACAATATTTATATCTTCGTTATATCATGAAAATCAAACAACTATCACGTTCTTTTGCATCAGGGCTTAGGCCGTTAGTTCTGCTACGGCTTCGTATTTCTCCTGTCACCTTCCCAGATTCGCTCGTGTCTTCGCCAATCTACTGAACAGCTCTGATTGCCCTAGATAATGGTATGCGGAGGAGTAGAATGAGATTAGTGCTCAACTCCCCGTCGACAAAGGGTTCATTAGAGACGAAGCGCGAGCTCATATTAAGGAAGGATGGGGAAGGAAATCGGCCGTGCCATCCCGGGACTTGCCTCAAGCGATTTAGGGAAATCACGGAAAACCTAAATCTGGATGGGTTGGGTTGGGTTGTTTTAGGGGGAGGCGACCAGACAGCGAGGTCATCGGTCTCATCGAATTAGGGAAAGATGGGAAAGGAAGTCGGCCGTGCCCTTTGAAAGGAACCATCCCGGTATTTGCCTGGAGCGATTTAGGGAAATCACAGAAAATCGAAATCAGGATGGCCGGACGCGGGATTGAACCGTCGTCCTCCCGAATACTAGTCCAGTATGCTAACACTGCGCCATAATCGTATAATCGTATGAACTACAAGAGCTGTAACCATTTGTTCCAGTATTTCGTTATGACAATGTCGGTGCTCAGATCTCCCACGTGTTCTCGTATCTCATCTTTCGCAGTCAAGCAGTTAATACCGAATTATATATCAGAGGAACTTCATTTCGATAGTCTCTATTTAATTACCTTGGGCCCATTTGAAGGGCACAGTTTTCACAGCAATAATTATGATGACATTACTTTTATGTAATTAAAATAACGTTTATATTCTTACTTGCTCCACAGACGAGGTATCTAATACACGGCTGTGCAGTGGCGCTCGACTCGGGCTTTAAGCTGATTCAAATCCTGGTAGAGGATACATTTTCATTGACGCTTCTTGGCCAGTAAAAAGAGGAGAGGTAGTTCCTGACCACCAGTCTTTGCGCCAATGCTCTGGAATAAATTCAAAACCTCTGCGCAGACCCTCATGAAGTAAGGGCTAATGGTAACGTTAATGGTGATCTTCCCGTCGGATGGTGACATTATGGCCCCCTTGGTGCTGTCCAGCAGTAGGCGATGTTCTGTCATCGGGTTTCATCCTTTTTTTGTCATCACCATCATACATCATAAACATAAAACTGCAGTATACAAGCGATAGTACGTGGCTCGCCGTCCATTTATCAACACGTCCGTAACCAGCGCTCCAGCTGGTGGTAAAGTTTTCGTCGGTGCAGTAGTCACTTGATCTGCGAGCAGACTAATATTCTCGTTGCAGTTGCGTGACGGATTTGTTGCGTGTACCGATATGTCAGGTAGTAATACATGTATGACATCTTACAACAGGTCACATGCCGTGCAATGCACGTTTTGTAGGAATTTTCAGGGACCCAAGGCTGTTGAGATTCATGTGTGGATTACAGATACATTGGTATTACCGCAAGAAAATGTACTAGGTACACAGTTGGACTTTCCATTGCTGAAACTGTCTACCTCTGATACTGAAAAACGGTTAGTAACCGTAATTAATGACGTCTGAAAATTTAAAAACGATGACAGCTCTGTCAGCGATGGGTTGTTCCAACACAGGTTGTGGAGTTCTGATTGTGAAGGTCTTTACGATTCAAAAATTAATATGCCATTTCTCACCGTGAAAAATAATAAGGAAGCAGCATACTTCCATTTGAACATGTAAGATTATTCTTGTAAAATACTTTCAATAGCAAAGATCGCATAACTCGCGTGCATTTCTGGCAACCGGTTTCAACAGTTATAATTGTCTTCTGGTCTTCAAAAATCTTTCGGTTCAAAATTTGTTCATTGTGAATCAGAACACCATACCATGTTGGCATTACGCTGGATAAAATATACACAGTTCAAAAAAGTTTTGCATCACACCGGTTCCCAGAACTCCTGAAGATATAAGTTGACTGTGGATATTGAATCACAGACAGAGTCCCTTTGACTGTTCAGAGATGTCACTAAACCCGCCCAAAGATATAAACAACCATACATTAGCAGCGCATATTTGACGGAGAGGGACCGACAACCGATCAGTTCCAATCATTCCACCAGGAAAGAGGTACACGGCTCGTGTTGTCTGTAGTTCACCCATGCCTAGACGGTCAATATCGCGCTTCGATTGCGTCCGCATTGTTATTTTGTGCCAGGAAGGGCTCTCCAGAAGGGAAGTGTCAAGGGGTCTCGGAGTGAACGAAAGCAATATTGTTCGGATATGGAGGAGACAGAGACAGGAACTGTCGATGACATGCCTGCTCAGGCCGCCTAAGGGCTACTACTGCAGTGGATGACCGCTACCTACGGATTATGGCCTGGAGGAACCCTGACAGCAACGCCACCATGTTGAATAACGCTTTTCGTGTAGGCACAGGACGTCCTTACGACTCAAACTGTGATCAATATGCCGCATGATGCGAAACTTCACTCCTGGTGTTAATGACGAGGTCCACCTTTGCAAGTACGACACCATGCAGCGCTGTACAGATGGGCCCAACAACACGCCGAATGGACCGCTCAGGATTGGCATCACATTCTCTTCACCGATGAGTGTCACATATGCCTTCAAGCAGACAATCGTCGGAGACGGGTTTGGAGGCAACCCGGTCAGGCTGAGCGCCTTAGACACACTGTCCAGCGAGTGCAGCACGGTGGCGGTTCCCTGCTGTTTTGGGGTGGCATTATGTGGGGCCGACGTACGCCGCTGGTGGTCATGGAAGGAGCCGTAACGGCTGAATGATACGTGAATGCCATCCTCCGACCGATAGTGCAACTATATCGGCAGCATATTCGCGAGGCATTCGTCTTCATGGACGACAATTCGCGCCCCCATAGCGCACATCTTGTGAGTGACTTCCTTCAGGATAATGACATCGCTCGGCTAGAGTGTCCAGCATGTTCTCCAGACATAAACCCTATCGAACAAGTCTCGGATAGATTGAAAAAGGCTGTTTGACTACGACGTGACTCACCAACCACTCTGTCGGGTCTACACCGAATCGCCGCTGTTGATTGGGACAATCTGGACCAACAGAGCCTTGGTGAACTTGTCAATAGTATGCCACGATGAGTACAGGTATGCATCAATGCAGTAGGATGTGCTACTAGTATTAGAAGTACAGGTGTGTACAGCAATTTGGACCACCATCTCTGAAGGTCTCGCTGTATTGTGGTACAACAAGGAATGTGTGGTGTTCATGACCAATAAAAAGGGTGGAAATAATGTTTGTATTGATCTCTATTCCAATTTTCTGTAGAGGTTCCGGAACTCTCTGAACCGAGGTGATGCAAAACTTTTTTTGATGTGTGTAGCATATTATGCATAGGTTTGTCAGAAATAAAACATTTACTGGTGGAAAGCATCTTATGTTAATGACCATGTCCGTATACTTAGGGCTCGCAGATGACTATTAATTCTTAAAAATCGCAACATACAGTGAAATGCACATTACACATTACTACATGTTGTGATTTTTAAACTACGCAGCGTGTACGGATACGGCCATGCGCACAAGATGCTTTTCTAACTCTATATGATTTATTTATGATAAACTCTTGTATAATGTGCCAAATTTTATGCACCAAAATGACAGCATGGGATGAGGTTCTAATTTACAATGAACACGTTTCGTAACAAAAATTTTTAGAGACCCGAAGATGCCAGTTATATCTGTCGAAATCGTTTGTCAGAAATAAAGACCAATTATTGCGATTCTTGCTATACTGAAACTCTTTTACTAAGTAAAACGGGAATTCATCTAACTTCTCAACATTACAAATATTAATATAAGATTCTCCATTGTGTAAGGGACAGTTAAATGAATACGAGACAGATGGAAAAATAAGTAAAACTGTTTGTCATTCCAAAAAAAGTCCCAACTGTTAATATATTTACCGACTACGAGGCAATACTGTCGATGCCTCCATGAAAAATTTTTGCGGTTCCCTACAGAACCATGACTGTACGAAGGGGTGCACCTTTTCGTCCGAAGCACATAGATGCAGCGAGAGTTTTTCTTCAGGATCACAAGAACATGGAAATCGCATGGAGAGAGACCGGGAGTGTATGGAGGATGTGTACGGGCTTACCAGCGAATTTCTCCGGCTTAGTCGAAACAGTTTTGGGAAGTGACGGCGAGCCTTACCCTGCAGCAGAATGACGCCCTTTCAACATTTCTAGGCAAGTGGACTTGATCAGGCGATTCAAGTTTTTCAATATGTCTACGTACCGTTGAGCATTAATTGTGACACCATGTTCCAGAAAGTCAGTGAGCAGCGGAATCTTGCAGTCAAAGGAAACGATCACTGTGACTTTCCCGGAGATGGCGTGCCTCTTCTTTCGACTACGCTGCGGAATATGTATCTATGGGCCGGAATTTCCCTTATCTTAACCTCGCGGTCATTATGCGAAAAGTATGTTGCATTTATGGTCATGGACAGTCAGGCGAAAATGGGGAAGACATAAATAAATTGGTAAACTGTTTATTGTTTGAAATGTAATCTCCATAGCTGTTAAAACATTTATCTCACTGTGAGACAAGGCGGTCCATGTAATCAAGGCAAAATACTTGCTACTTCTTATGGAACCATGATTGTACCCAGGCGTCTACTTCACTCTTTGAAGCAAATCGAATATCACGAATGCCTCTCTTCAGGGCTCCAAATACGTGAAAATCGCATGGGGAAAGACTGGGGCTGTATGGAGGACGTACACAGATATGCCAAAACATTATGACCACTGTCCACCACGACGCTGAATGCCGCGTGGTGGCGTAGTGGGTAAGCGACGCGATAACAAAAGTATGGAAGCGGCACAGACAACGACTGGCGAACACCTTAGAGAGGATACGAGCTGAAATTGTGGAAATCAATTGAGATAACTGATTCTGACAAAGATCATTAATCTTATGCAGAGTCTTTGAACGAGTATCTCGAAAACGTGGAGCTGATCGAATGTTCACATGGTACTGTCGTGAACATTTACGGAAAGAGGTAGGACAATGAAACAACCACTAGGCGCTGTATGGTTGGACGCTCACGCCTCTTCACAGAACGTGGGTTTCGGTGGTTTTCCACCCCTGCCGAAAGAGAAAAAAGCCGGTGGAAGCATAAGTGTTTCAAGAGCACACCGTTCCTCGTACATTGTGGAACGCTCCGCAGCGGACCACACTTGCGTGTTCACTTGTTGATCCAACAGCATCGTCAATTACGATTGTAGTGCACACGGGGCAATCGGGATCCGGCTGTCGATCAATGGAAACGTGTCGGCTCTTCAGGTGAATCACATTTTTGCTACACTAGGTCGATGTCGGCTCCAGAAACGCCGTCATAGAGATGAAGTGCGGCTCGAAACGTGCAGCGCGCCACGAATGCCGGCCGGTGGAAGCAGTATTATATGGGAAACATTCTCCTGCGCTTGCGTGGGACCTATAGTAATTATGGAAGACACGCTGACAGCATCACTTCATGCTTATCTCCTTCCCGACGGCGATGTCATTTTTCAGCAGTAAAATTGGGCGTGTCTCGGGGCCAAAACCATGCCACAGTGGTATGAGGAGCATTATAGTGAACTTAATTGAAGTCTCGACGACCAAATTCGCGTTACGTAAATCCTATGGAACGCTCCTAGGCCGTTATAGAGCGCCATCACAGCACATGCAAATCAGCGCCCCGTTATTTACGTGAATTACATGAATTGTGGTTAGTCATGTAATGCCACATATCTCCCCAAAGTTAGCAACAAACTGGCGGATCCCCGATGCACAGAATCAATTATGTATTTCGTTCCAAAGACGGACACACAAGCTATTAAGCAGGTGGCCATAATGATTTGGCTCATCAGCGCAGTCGAAACAACTTTGGCAACATTCACACTATCGCAGAATAATATCCGCTCACATCTCGACAAGGTTGTTTCGAGCACGTGGCAAAGTGTCGCTGGAAAGCCCTTACATACTTTCCGTACAATCCCGATCTCTCCTCATTTGGTTTCCATATTTTTGGAGCACAGACGAAAGACGATCGTGGCCACCGATTTGCTTCGGACGAAGAGGAGCACGCCTGAGTATAAGCATGGTTCTGTAGTATTTGGGAACAACTATACCAAACACATTCAATAAAAAAATTTTCAATATCATTTTTGATGCAGTTGTTGATCGATTAATCTTGAGCCGGCCGGAGTGGCCGTGCGGTTCTGGGCGCTACAGTCTGGAACCGAGCGACCGCTGCGGTCGCCGGTTCGAATCCTGCCTCGGGCATGGATGTGTGTGATGTCCTTAGGTTAGTTAGGTTTAATTAGTTCTAAGTTCTAGGCGACTTATGACCTCAGAAGTTGAGTCACATAGTGCTCAGAGCCATTTGAACCAGCCATTTGATTAATCTCGAAACTATATGTGTTGTTGTAAATGGAAATACTTTTGTAACTTATAAAATGTGTTACTTCTATAACGGAATTTTTTAAAAAGATAAGAAAATGTAACAATTATCTGTATCATTGTTACCGATTTCATTACTCCAACGGTTTGAATGACGGCTGACATTTCGCCGCGCGGGGTAGCCGCAATGCAAGAAACAGAAACGAGCCACTGTTAATAATGCTATATATTTACCCAAAAAGCTCCGTTACCGTTTTCGAACCAACAGGTTCATCTTCAGGTGGCTGTTTATGTTTGTATTGCATTTGTTGTTCATTAGATTAGTTTCCGGAAGAAAAACAGCCAACAACTAATGTAAACAAAAACAACTGTAAACATTAACAGCAATCTCATGATGAAACAATGGATTAGAAGCCGTTACCGGCGGTATCTGTGTAAGTAACCAGCATTACTAATGTAGGTTGCTTGGTATTGTCGTCTTTGCAAAAAATAAAACATTTATTATTGGTACTTAGAATCATTAAATTTCTTGTAACGCTGATACAACGATCTTAATAATTTTTTGTTTTTAACGTAGTTTTTGCTGTTGTGTGGTGAGCAGCAATTCTGTATCAGAATACTTTATCAGTTTTTCACATACACATCACTTATGTACAAACCGATATGACATCTCCCTTACTTTATGAATGCATATGATTTATTTACCGGTGCATTAGTAGAATTACTAATATATTTGCACGTGGAGTGGACGTAAGTAAGGGCGATGCATAACAAAGTATTTTTGTTGTACTTATCTTGTAATTTGCCTGAGTCGGATAGCTGCTGATTCCTTCTACTTAAAATTCCAGGTCATACAATTTGCGGAGGTTTATTTGTTGATGATAACATTTTTACAAAGTCATTGCAGAATACACCAAACTTCACATATAGTCTCTTTGACAAGAGCTGACAGACTGACTTACTGACCGAAAAGACTTGACTACAAAGTGAACCCCTAGGTGAACTGACGCTGCATTGCCGCGTTTGCTGATATACATTCCAAACAATGAGTGTTCATTACTTCAATTATTACACCATCGTGAAATTAATAGTTACAATTAAAAGTTACAAATATACAAAAGGTTGACAATCGGATTACTTACAGCATAAAAAAATTCCAGGTCATACAATTTGCGGAGGTTTATTTGTTGATGATAACATTTTTCCAAAGTCATTGCAGAATACACCAAACTTCACATATAGTCTCTTTGACAAGAGCTGACAGACTGACTTACTGACCGAAAAGACTTGACTACAAAGTGAACCCCTAGGTGAACTGACGCTGCATTGCCGCGTTTGCTGATATACATTCCAAACAATGAGTGTTCATTACTTCAATTATTACACCATCGTGAAATTAATAGTTACAATTAAAAGTTACAAATATACAAAAGGTTGACAATCGGATTACTTACAGCATAAAAAAATTCCAGGTCATACAATTTGCGGAGGTTTATTTGTTGATGATAACATTTTTCCAAAGTCATTGCAGAATACACCAAACTTCACATATAGTCTCTTTGACAAGAGCTGACAGACTGACTTACTGACCGAAAAGACTTGACTACAAAGTGAACCCCTAGGTGAACTGACGCTGCATTGCCGCGTTTGCTGATATACATTCCAAACAATGAGTGTTCATTACTTCAATTATTACACCATCGTGAAATTAATAGTTACAATTAAAAGTTACAAATATACAAAAGGTTGACAATCGGATTACTTATAGCATAAAATATTAGTTCATTGTCGTTGTTGTTGTGGTCTTCACTCCTGAGACTGGTTTGATGCAGCTCTCCATGCTACTCTATCCTGTGCAAGCCTCTTCATCTCCCAGTACCTACTGCAACCTACATCCTTCTGAATCTGCTTAGTGTATTCATCTCTTGGTCTCCCTCTACGATTTTTATCCTCCATGCTGCTCTCCACTGCTAAATTTGTGATCCCTTGATGCCTCAAAACATGTCCTACCAACCGATCCCTTCTTCTAGTCAAGTTGTGCCACAAACTTCTCTTCTCCCCAATCCTATTCAATACCTCCTCATTAGTTACGTGATCTACCCACCTTATCTTCAGCATTCTTCTGTAGCACCACATTTCGAAAGCTTCTATTCTCTTCTTGTCCAAACTAGTTATCGTCCATGTTTCACTTCCATACATGGCTACACTCCATACAAATACTTTCAGAAACGACTTCCTGACACTTAAATCTATACTCGTTGTTAACAAATTTCTCTTCTTCAGAAACGATTTCCTTGCCATTGCCAGTCTACATTTTATATCCTCTCTACTTCGACCATCATCAGTTATTTTACTCCCTAAATAGCAAAACTCCTTTACTACTTTAAGTGTCTCATTTCCTAATCTAATTCCCTCAGCATCACCCGATTTAATTTGACTACATTCCATTATCCTTGTTTTGCTTTTGTTGATGTTCATCTTATATCCTTCTTTAAAGACACTGTTCATTCCGTTCAACTGCTCTTCCAAGTCCCTTGTTGTCTCTGACAGAATTACAATGTCATCGGCGAACCTCAAAGTTTTTACTTCTTCTCCATGAATTTTAATACCTACTCCGAATTTTTCTTTTGTTTCCTTTACTGCTTGCTCAATATACAGATTGAATAACATCGGGGACAGGCTACAACCCCGTCTCACTCCTTTCCCAACCACTGCTTCCCTTTCATGCCCCTCGACTCTTATAACTGCCATCTGGTTTCTGTACAAATTGTAAATACCCCTTCGCTCCCTGTATTTTACCCCTGCCACCTTCAGAATTTGAAAGAGAGTATTCCAGTTAACATTGTCAAAAGCTTTCTCTAAGTCTACAAATGCTAGAAACATAGGTTTGCCCTTCCTTAATCTAAGTCGTAGGGTCAGTATTGTCTCAGGTGTTCCAACATTTCTACGGAATCCAAACTGATCTTCACCGAGGTAGACTTCAACCATTTTTACCATTCGTCTGTAAAGAATTCGTGTTAGTATTTTGCAGCTGTTACTTATTACACTGATAGTTCGGTAATTTTCACATGTGTCACACCTGCCTTCTCTGGGATTGGAGTTATTATATTCTTCTTGAAGTCTGAGGGTATTTCGCCTGTCTCATACATCTTGCTCACCAGATGGTAGAGTTTTGTCATGACTGGCTCTCCCAAGGCCATCAGTA
Organism: Schistocerca americana; assembly: GCF_021461395.2. Taxonomy (NCBI): domain Eukaryota; kingdom Metazoa; phylum Arthropoda; class Insecta; order Orthoptera; family Acrididae; genus Schistocerca; species Schistocerca americana. The sequence goes on along the minus strand of NC_060124.1, from coordinate 245,034,132 downwards.
GTTCTAATGGAATGTTGTCTATTCCCGGGGCCTTGTTTCGACTCAGGTCTTTCAGTGCTCTGTCAAACTATTCACGCAGTATCTTATCTCCCATTTCGTCTTCATCTGCATCCTCTTCCATTTCCATAATATTGTCCTCAAGTACATCGCCCTTGTATAAACCCTCTTTATACTCCTTCCACCTTTCTACCTTCCCTTCTTTGCTTAGAACTGGGTTGCCATCTGAGCTCTTGATATTCATACAAGTGGTTCTCATCTCTCCAAAGGTCTCTTTAGTTTTCCCGTAGGCAGTATCTATCTTACCCCTAGTGAGACAAGCCTCTACATCCTTACATTTGTCCTCTAGCCATCAGATGAGTTTTCGGTAAGAAATTGTACAATTTAAGATTGAAAATTAAATACGACTTTTTTACAATAATGCGTTTCATTAATTTAATAAATAAAAATCAAACATCGATTGGAAAATATTGCTAACATTTACGTAATATATTCAAAAGTTGTTTAACCTCTTTAATGGCTCATAACTTTGAAACATGCACCTAAACGTAAGTAATGGAGTTAATTACATGTGCTGACAATGATCAAATAATTATTTTAGTATTGGTATTAGTTCTGGTTTACAAATTTGGGTTTGAAATTACATATCACTTGAACTTACGTGAATTTAAATTTGGTCCTTGCTCTTTGATCGATTTCCAAACTGAACTTTCGAGATCTAATTGCAGTTAATTAACGAAAGTAATAACGATGCTAACATTTATAACTACTTCTAATCAAATGAATTACATACTGATTATTATAGTTCTGAGTAAATGTTGATGGTTCATAGTGATTATTATGTTACATGTTTACATATTATTTAGTTATCCGTAAATTTTGTTTGAATATCATTCATAGTATTATATAGTACATAAGAGGAAAAGGGGCCATAGTGGCATGATTTTTATTCTTTGTGTAACAGAAAGTACCGATATCCAGCTACAAATTCCTGGTATCGAATATTATAGTAATACTGGTGGGGTGGGAGGGGGGGGGGGGGGTATGTTACACCGAGATACTTTTTTTTCAAATGTGGGATATGACACAACGTTTCCAGTTTCCACTCTTCAATTGACACCATAGTATGTTTCATATCTCAGTTTCTGTCCCGCAGAGGCGGTGCTATGACGCGACGGCGGTAAACGGCAACCCGCAGTCGCTATCGGGGACGCGGTCTGCCTGCTCCGAATAACACGACGCAGTCGACTGGAACGACCGACACAAAACACCAAACACTAAACACTAAACACTAAACAACGCTTTCAGCTTGCGCCTTGAGAGCGCCCGCGGCCCTACTGCCACTGCGACTGCCTTTTTTCTTACCCTGTGTTTCAGACGTTCGGTCTCTAAAATCAGAACAGAGGAAAGAAGCCAGCAACGGATGAAGAGGTGCTATGAGACCCGGAACTCGTGCCACGAAATGCTTCGGTAAATGAGAAATGACGCAAATGGGGAAAGCGGTCTACCGCAAGAAACAGACGCGAGTTGGCGGACAAAAGGAAGGATAAGAAAGAGAATAAGAAATAACGTAACAGAAAGCGGACTGCGAATATTAAGCTGTACACTTGTTAATGAGATGTGTACGCAGAGGCCAGATATTAGAGGCTCCGCTGCCTCCCGGAATGGGGGCTTTTCTGCACAGTAGTTGTCATAAAGCGGTCACACACATTTTGTGGGGGTGTTAGGATTTTTCACTCCGAGTTCTCGTCCGTTTGGCCGTTCGGTTCAATTGCAGACTTGGTGGTGGAAAAGGGACCAACGCTGTTGAGGTATTTCAGCGGCAAGTGCATCGTTGCTGGAAACTAAGCGTTTCATATAGCCACCGCCCGTAGCAGCAACTTCTGTACTCGTTAAGGCGAGCTCTCGTGCGGAAAAGGGGGAATGATACGTATGCAAAATGAAAGCGTTGTAGTCTTTATTCGGCGAGAGAATATACGCGACAGTTGACACTACTATGTAAAAAGACTTTCGGCAGTGCAAAGATACAATAAGTAGACAAAATGTTGAAATGCTAAGGAAATTACAAGCTCATGTCTCACAAACACACACAGTATACAGCGCTTTGAAACGAAGTGACCCATATTCCCACGAGAGGCAGTATCGGTCAGAACTAGAAGAACAGTTTCCATGATGATATGTCCGGAAATCAAGACCTGTTGACATATGGGCCAGCCTATCCTCTCATTTTCATCATTCTCTTACGCGTAGGCATTACCGCGTGGCGTTACCAAGCATCCTGGCACATTTTTGAGCCCGTCTTCGCAGTGAATCACACGCTGTTTCAAATTCACTTGTCTCCATTCGGACTGAGTCACATGCACTGATCACTCGCTCCTCTAACATCAACACATTGTCGATGGACTCGGCTTATATAAATGCCATAAAACGTCGCCATATCCAGAAATACAGTGGGCTCAGAACCGGTGAATTGGAAGGCTATACCACCGGACCGTCTTGGCCAACCCATCTCCCTCGCTGCAGTGAGGTACCATGGCACAATCCGCAGGAAACTGAGTGGTGCCCCGTGGTGCATAAATCATAATCGTCTTTCTGCAGTGGTAATGTTCTCCAATAGTGTTGGTTATTCATCGCGCAGAAATCAGTGATACACAACATCTATTAAGTGTATGGCTCTACGAGCCTCTCACTGGCAATTTCTCAAAAACATGTTCAAATGTGTGTGAAATCTAATGGGACTTAACTGCTAAGGTCATCAGTTCCTAAGCTTACACACTACGTAACCTAAATTATCCTAAGGACAAACACACACACCCATGCCCGAGGAAGGACTCGAACCTCTGCAGGGACCAGCCGCACAGTCCATGACTGCAGCGCCAGAGACCGCTCGGCTAATCCCGCGCGGCCCATGATTTCTCGAGGATCTGCATCTACCCACAGGTGCGTATACTGAATCCTGAGTCACCAAGATTTCTTAGGCTACCTAAGTATATAAATAAAGCCTATCGTAAGTAGCAAACCAGTATCGTTAAGATTTTAATACAAAAAGCGAAATCAGTAATTCCATATATCCTAGCTAAGTTAATCCGCTGTTAGTTTATATTCGTAAAAATATGACTGCGCCAGTTAATTCTACCACTTACATAACCTCATGAAAATTCGTCTAGTAGTTCTGGATATCAAAGTGTTCAAACAAGCTGACAGATACGATGGTTTTAGACAAAACTTCAAATTACGATATCTCTCATTTCTTGTCTCAGTTTTGATGAAATAAAGCCTAGGTGTTGTCACAAACTGCGCTCAAGCTACCTGTGAAAACTCGACGATAATCCGTCTAGTAGTTTTGGAGATTAGCATGTGCAAACACACAGACAAGACGATTTTATAGTTTTTATTTTTGACAATCGGTTTTGGTCGTTTCAGACCACCCACGGGTCATGAACACATTTAGCTATGTATTCCACAATTACAAAGGTTAGGCATTCTGTATATTTTATTACAGTATAACGCGTGTTATACGCAACATATCCTCTGTGTTGGAATGTAAGCGATAAGGTGGGAGCAACAGTGGTTCCTGGTCTATTGTTCAACAGGCTAGGTATTGTGAGCGGTTCCTGGTCCTTTAACGTACTGACTAACTCCGCCCAAACAGCGTTCGGAATGTACAACGTTACCGGCCGACCGCCGTGTCAGCCCCAGTGTATAGGCGTCACTGGATGCGGATGTGGAAGGGTATGTGGTCAGTATACGGCTCTCCCGGCCATTGTCAGTTTTCTTGACCGTCTCCGCTACATCTTACGCCAATCAGGTGTCTCCTCAATTGGCCTCACAGGGGCTGAGTGCAACCCGCTTGCCAACAGCTCTCGGCAGACCCGAACGGTCACCCATCCATGTTCTAGCCAAGCCCTACAGCGCTTTCCTTCGTGGTCTGACGGGAACCAGTGTTACCACTGCAGCAAGGTCGTTGGCATTTTAATGTACTACCTATAATATTTGAAGCATTCTGTGTGCTCCAGATGGTGTACTATCGAGTTCATTCTCTTTATAATGGACAACATCCTGTATTGGTTCAATACAACAGATATTTTCTGGCAGTCTTCCTATTTTTGCTTACGATAGTACAAAAGCGTCAGAAAAATCTACCCGTTTTGAATGGGCAAAACAGTACAAAAGCTTGACGGCAGCTGAATAGAAGCGTCTAGTGCGGCTCGACGAATTTTGCCTATTTTCACTCTTTTCAAGTGATTGGGAGAGGGGGTGGGTGGGGGGTGGGGGTTCAATTCACCGACAGACAGATGAAGCATTTAAGCCGCTGATTGTGGAGAGTGTAGCTCAGGTAGAAAATGGTCCTATAATGTTTGGGGAGTGTTTCTCGTGGCATGAGTATGGTCCACTCATTCAGGATACCATTTCAATATTTTCGGTTGTTAACCTTTTTGAACATATTTATGAAGAGTTGGGCGACGACACACCCAGATTCCAAGATCACCACAGAGTGTTTATAGTGATCCACGCATGCTTTCCTAACTTGACGAAGACTCACCAACCTGTTGTACTTCCACTGGCCCGCTAAATTACCTTATCTTAATCCTACTGGAAATGCGGTTGGACTATTTGGGACGGCGGGTGAAATATAGCAGTCAACATCCCCGCGGCTTGGTAGCCCTAAGGGCTCTAATCATCTATGAGTGGCTACTAATAGATAGCGCATAGCTGAAAAAACTTCTGAGGTATTTTCCTCGTCGAAGTGAAGGATGGCCGTAGTTTCGAAGGAGACACGCCTACTAAACTACATATTCAGCTTTCGAGTACATATTTTTTTAGCTTTTTAGTGAGCTGCTGCTGTTTCGCAACTTTTCATTTACGGAAATTAGTGAGGTGAGCTCAGCACCTAGTATTTGAGAACGGAAGCAGACACAACACTGGTGATTTTATCGCTCCGTGGAAGGCACCATCTCTTTGTACGTATACCTATTTTATTTCGTTTTACTTCTTTGTTGGCACTAACTGTTTACCTGTTTTCCGAGTGCTACAGCGGATCGTGACGCATCTATTACCAAAATTTTTAATTTGTTGTGCATTTGTTCTGCACAACGATGTGTGAATGTTATCTGGTTACGTTATATTAAGGCGTTAGTAAACTACAACTATATCTCACTGTAATATGTCAGTGTCGTTGTATTTATTATTTTTTTTATTGTTTATGACCCTGATTGGACCATCCTAGTCAATTATACAAACATTTACACAAGGATTTGCTATTATTCAGTAATGCAATTGAGTTCAATAACAATTCAGTAATACAATTCACTAACACATTGGTTATACAAAGGGTTGTTATACTTATTATTAGATGAAGTTTATTTGCCCTTCTGAGTGCCCACTATATTTTCATTCTTTCATGTCTTTTTCCTCTTTCTTTCTTTGAGATCGCCCTTTCTGTAGTCATTTAATTGACCTTTGGTTTTATTCTGGTTTGTGTGCCTTACAGTCGTTTGCTTTCGTCTGTTTCTTTTTCTAGATCATCTATTTTAATTTGGAGTTCAAATTTGCTGTTATTAATTTAGCATTACCCCTGCAATTTTCTGTTACTCTGTTACTATTTCTGCTTTTTGGTGCTCTCATCAACTGTCCAAGGAATGAGACGCGTTTTCTCATTCTCATTACCGGTTGTTTTTGCTTGTATACTGTGTTATGTGAATCTATTCCCCAATCACCATTTAGTTTATGCTATATATGTATTTGTGGATGTGTACTATAACTAGGCCGAAATATAGCAAATTCCCGAAATTCTGAAAAAAATAGAAAGGCGGTTAATATATCTGTACACGAACCAAGGTATAACAACAGGCTTTCAAGACGAGGACAGAATTACTCAGATTAAAAAGGGTGTAAGGCTTTCGACGTTACGGTGCAGTCTATACATTGAAGAACCAATGACGAAAATAAATAAAAAAATTTCTGATTTTCCTTCGTCAGAGACCACAGCGATAGAGAACTTTTTGAAACAGATTTCCTCCTTTTGAATGCAAATAACTCTTCATTTATTTCATACGGTCTTGATTTCAACTTTGTGTCCATTCTCAAGCCCCTGTTGAAATGTTACAATATATATGACGTGTCTATGTTCGTGTCTTCGTCGAGAAAACATATATCATAAGGCCATCGAGTAAAACAAAGTTTCAATGGTGGGATTAAAATTCAGTGTCAAAAGAAATCAGTGATACGATTCACTGATGACATTGATACCCTTACTGAAAGTGAAGAAGAATTACAGCTACTGTTGAACAGAATAAACAGTCCAATGAATACAGAACTAAATTGAGAGTAAACCAGAGAAAGACATAAGTGATGAGAAGCAGCAGAAATGAGAGTAGCGAGAAACTTAACATCAAAATTTGTAATTATGAAGTAGATGAAGTTAAGGAATTCAGCTACCTTGGAAGCAAAGTATCCTACAACGAATGAAGCAAGGAGGACACAAGAAGCAGACTAGTACAGGCAGAGATGGTATTCATGGCCAAGAGAAGTCTAGTGGAATCAAACATAGGCCTTAATGTGAAGAAGAAATCACTGGGCACGTACCTCTGGAGCATAGCATTGTATGGCACTGAAAAGTGGTTTGTGGTAAACTCGGTACAGAAGAGAATAGAAGCATTTGAAATGTGGTGCTACAGAAGGATATTGAAAATTAATTTGACTGATAAAGTAAGGAATAAAGATGTTTTCGCAGAATGATAGCCGGCCGCTGTGGCCGAGCGGTTCTAGGCGCTTCAGCCTGGAACCGCGCTGCAGCTACAGTCGCAGGTTCGAATCCTGCCTCAGGCATGAATGTGTGTGATGTCCTTAGGTTAGTAAGTCTAAGGGACTGATGACCTCTGATGTTAAGTCTGTAATGCCACAACGAAGCATATCCAAGGCGCAGCAGCTGAATAAGTAAAGGCTCATGCCAACTGTTGGATAGTTGCGCAAACAAAAGCACGGGTGTTTCCGCCTGGCGGCAGTCAAATGAAATAGCGCTACGAGTAAGACAGTATCTGAATAGTGGTGCGCTCAGACAACGAAATAAAGAAGCATTAAACTAGGATAATATTATTACGTATAGTAAAAATATTAATTAACATTACCATATTCAGTTACAGTCATTTTAAATATATATAAAATGACTGTAATTGAATATGGTAATGTTATGGTATGTCCATTTGTAAATAGAGAACTTGGCATAGTGTAAATTAATGTTTAAATGTGAGGGAAATCCCCGAGAACGCGGACAGTGCAGGTTGGCGAGTGAATTTGGCAGTAGAGAGAGATGTGTTCTGGAACTGTTCAGATGCAGAACAGAGATTACGCGGCGCGAAAGTGACGGTTTAAGCACGGTACGGTAACGTTGCTTATAGACAGTTAAAAGTGAGCTTACAACAAACATGAACTGAATTTATGGTGTCTCAGCAAGTCAAATGGACAATAAGGCTTGCAGGATGCAACAATTCGAGGGAGCCGGCTTGTGAGCGATATAGTTGCTGTTCCCACTCAAAAAGCACATGGCACGACTTGTGGACGTCTGCGTAATTTACGACAGACTGCAGTGACCAGCAGCAAGGTATGAAGTGACCTGTGTCTGCAGCTAATGTTGCTATGTGATCTTACTACCATATGAGATCCATTGATGAGCTCACGCCAGCACAAGCAACGAACTAGTAGTTAGCGTACGACAGTGTTTTTATGAACAGTGCATTTTATACTGCCGCCATAACAAGTACATTTATCCGTAGCGAACCAGTTTATGTATTTATCAAGTCAAGTTCCCTACAGTGTAATGTCTGAGTGAAATAATAAGTTTGAGATTCGAAGTGCATTCCACGAGTGTCATCAATTATTTACAGAAAATAGTTCATTATTATCCCAAATCCATCACTGTGTGTGCAGCAATACCAGTAACAAGGCTATATTACGTGAATTTCGGCGTATTAATGCAACAAGAGGATATAATCGGAGCTAACGCCGAAAATTTCCAACAAACGCCGGATTATACAACTGACAGAAGACGCCAGGTACTGTGCCACATTAATTACAGTTCAACTCGATGTGGTGGCTTTCAGTACATTATCAACGTAAAAACTCCTTCAGTTTCATTAGAACAAATTGATTCTAAAGTAATGTTTTTAACATCTCTAGTAACCATCAGTTCTATAGTGTTCATTGATTATTCAATTAAAGAATTTATTGCCACCACAGTACTCATTGTACCATCAGTACAATGCAAATTCAATAACATTAAAATCATTACTGACAGATGGTGTAGATCAATCTAACTTACAACAAGTACAAGTGTTTATCGTATGTGTGTGCATATTGTGTTACGTAAATGTTCGCCTGCTAGGCGTGATTAACGTACACCAGTTAGTGCATTCTGTTCAGTCACTTCAAAGAGGTTATTTTTATTAATGAAAATCAGAATTCATTTAACATTCGAGTTCTTGTACGCTATCGCCAATATTTATTCAGTAATTCCGTGTAGTAGTCTGAACTACATAGCAAAGCTATTCAGGCTTATTACACGCGATAGCTGCTTTCCAGACGTCCGATGCCGCATGGTGTAAAAATATTACAATACATTCGGATAGTGGCATTGCAAGTCCCATAGTGCTTAAAGCCATTTCAACCGCAGAATGATAGGACATCTATTAAGACATCAGGAAATGACCTCCATGGTACTAGAAGGAGCTGCAGATTGTAAAAACTGCACAGAAAGACAAAAATTACAATACATCCAGGAAGTAATTGAGGAGGTAGCGTGCAAGTGTTACTCTGAGATAAAGAGGTTAGGGCTGGACAGAAGTTAGTCGTGGGTTCCATCAAACCATTCCGATGACTGATGATTCAAAAACGGAAAAAAAGAAAATAATAACGAATAATAACGGCATAGGCTATACCAGTGACAATGAAATTGAATGGGCTGTGCTGTTTTGCGTGTGTTCATGACATTTTAATGACTGTCTAGTAGAATTACTGCGTTAAATTAGGATGTTAGCACAATGGACTCACATTCGGGAGGACGGCGATGAAACCCGCGTCGATCCATCCTGATTTACGTTTACCATCATTTCCCTATTTCGATTGAGGAAAATATCGGGATGGTTCTTTTGAAACGGCACGGCCGACTTTCTTCCCCGTGCTTCTCTAATTCTATGGGACCGATGATCCCGCTGTTTAGTCCCCTCCTCCAAATCAACCAACCAACCAATTACGATGTTTCTGCAACCATGCCTCCTGCGTTCGAGGGGACTACTAACAAGGGAACCTCCCCATCGCACCCCCCTCAGATTTAGTTATAAGTTGGCACAGCGGATAGGCCTTGAAAAACTGAACACAGATCAATCGAGAAAACAGGAAGAAGTTGTGTGGAACTATGAAAAAAATATGAAAAATACACAACCTGAGTAGTCCATGCGCAACATAGGCAACATCAAGGATAGTATGAGCTCATGAGCACCGTGTTCTCGTGGTTAGCGTGAGCAGCTGTGGAACATGAGGTCCTTGGTTCAAGTCTTACCTCGAGTGAAAAGTATACTTTATTTATTTTCTCAAAGTTATGATCTGACCGTTCGTTCATTGACGTCTCTGTTCACTGTAATAAGTCGGACGGACGGACGGGCAGATAATAATTGTCTGAAAATAAAAAATTCGCTCGAGGGAAGACTTGAACCAAGGACCTCTCGTTCCACAACTTCTCACGCTAACCACGGGACCACGCCGCTGCTGAGCTCACACTCTCATTGATGTTGCCTATCTTGCGCATGGACTACTCAGTTTGTACATTTTTCTTATTTTTTTCATAGTTCCACACAACTTCTTCCTGTTTTCTCGATTGATCTGTGTTCAGTTTGTCAAGGCCTATCCACTGTGCCAACTTATAACTAAATCTGAGGGGGGTGCGATGGGGAGGTTCCCTCGTAAGTTACAGTCCACATCCGGGTGACACGGAGACAGTCTCAAACCCGTGGGGCCAGTGCATGTTGTCGTATCGTTCCACTGAGCTGTGTGGCGATCAGATACTGATGTGTGTATCGGGCACAGTGCCAGGAATCTCCCACCATCCACAAGTTCTCTCCTCGCAGCGCTCCGTTTCATTGCCACTTCACCCTAAACTACCTCCCCATGCGGCCACGTATCTTTGTAGACACGGCAGGAGGCAGGACTTGGGATTGTGGAATGCGAATACGATTGCGCTGAACCGGTATCGAACGGCGCTCCTGGAGAGACAATGCCAGCGCTCGCAGGAGGCGAGGAAAAAAAAAAATGTGACAGACGGAGGGTGCGGCCCCTGGAGGCGGCTCCAGTGACGCGGGCCGATTCACTCGGGCGAGGGGATAATCCGCGTAAAGCCGATAGCGCGCTCATGCAAACAAATTGATAGGATTGTCCGGGTCGCGCCGCTACGGGCCCTCGCGGATTACGCCTATCCGGCCGGGAAGCGCTCCGTGACGTCATACGTCACACGTCACTGACACACGCACATACACACACACACACACACACACACACACGAGCGCTTTTCTCACTTGTCGTTTTACCAAGTGACCTGTGGCTCAAAAGTCTGCATAGGAGATCAGCTGCACTGTCCACCGGAGCAGGTGTCCAATGAGTAATCAGTAGTTAGGGAGAGTACCTAGAGGACAGCGCGCCTAGGGAAACATTATGTTCTGTGGTCGCTACTTTTGTGTAACGGCTGATTTTAGAATCACATGATTGACTGGTGGTTGAACATGAGGCACCGTTTCGTTCAGCACTCGTAAATATTTGGCGTTCTACACATTTAAGTACGGTATACATAATATATTAAACCTGTCTGGTAGTTCTTAGTATACAGAATCAGTAAAATGTTATGTATGTCAGAACTATTTACGTAACATGTAGAAAGTTAAGCCATGTACCGTAGATTGTGCAACATCTTGTACCTTCAAAGAAGGGCTGTATTGCCATTGAACATATGAGACTTGCAAAGAAATTGAGTTTCTTTGATATCTTAACAGTTTTACTTGTCTTGAAAATGGAAATTCGTATTACTTTCCAATATTTTCTATGTTCTTGTGTATTTAACATGTAGCTGTTTTTTGATAGTACTTCCACTTAATTTGATTTAAGTTACTGATTACAGGTGTGTTGTAGGGTAATAATTTAAGAGGTAGACGATTAGATACCTTATTTACAAGATTTTCTCGATTGTCATGACTTTCAATTTCAATAGAATGCTTAATCCTAGGTACATTCCATGTTGTATTTTGGAACGTGATTTCATGTTCCAGAAGTAATTTTCGTAAATTCAGAAACAGACTGTAACTTTTAAAAGTGTTTGCCATCATTGAAAAATGTAATGTGAGAATACATTAAAATTCTGTCACAGGCCTGGCTAGAAGCTAATGTCTGAAACGTGTGCCAAATGACAACCGTTTCCCCTACTTCCAAATTCTGCGTAAAAATTTTAAATCTTCCCTAACACTGATAGACACCGTTTGGAAATACATAACCATTTTAGTAAATAAATTGCTTTTTCTGAATAATGGTGCACACAGTCTTCTATTTTCAGGCATATTTCTCGTGCACAGATGCTGGTGTGCGCTCTAAGGAAAGAGTAACGTATAACAAACAAGAGACAACCATAAAACGAAAAACCTAAAGATGTTGTGCACGGATTAGCAAGGGCGCAAGGTAGTTCTTTGTGTTGTGCGGCTCAACCTTTTGGTGTCGAAGAATCAATTAATGAAATAAGGCTGGAAAATGGGATAAATAAAAAAAATAGCCAGGTGCGAATAGGACTCGCGCACTGAGGGTTTCGTAAAAACTGATTTTTGTGTGTAGAGACAGTTTACCCATTCTGGGATTCGAGGACCTCAATGATTTTCCCTATTGTCGACATTGATACTGGCAAGATATCGGTCCCAGAGATTCCTAGACATTCGACAATGTTTCAATTTCAAGTCCTAATCGAGTAACTAATGAAAAAGGATATATCTTTTCGTGTTATATAACCACATATTAATAATTATCGAATTTTTTCTTTTACTTGTGTCGTGGGACCTTCCTTCTTGCCAAATTTCCTGATAATAGGTCAACTGGAAGTGCCCTAAAAGTTTTGATCGAATAGGTCTCGCGCACTGAGGGTTTCGTACAAACTATGTGTGTAGAGACAGTTCAGCCATTCTGGGATTCGAGGACCTCAACGATTTTCCATATTATCGACATTGATACTGGCAAGATATCGGTCCCAGAGATTCCTAGACATTCGAGAATGTTTCAATTTCAAGTCCGAATCGGATAACTAATGAAAAAGGATATATCTTTTCGTGTTATATAATCACATATTAATAATTATAGAATTTTTTTCTTTTACTTGTGTCGTGGGACCTTCCTTCTTTCCAAATTTCGTGATAATAGGTCACCTGGAAGTGCCCTAATAGTTTTGATCAGTGATTTTTCGAATATCGAAATAAGTGAGGTAAATAGCAGTATATTTTGAATGAACTGACTTAGAAGCTTAAAATTTTTACACCACCAAGGACAACAAACCTCAGTACGCGACACAAATTTTTAACCTGATACGCCAAACTGTTACAGAGGAAAATAGTCTTAACAGACGAACAGACAAACAGACAGACGGATAAAAAATTACAAAAAATATTTTTTTTTTTTGTATAATCACAAATTAACAATTATCCGTTTTTTCCCTTGACCTGTACTGTGAAGTCAAATTTCGTGATTCTAGGTCCACGGGAAGTACGTTACAGGTTTTGATGAGTGAGCTTTCGAGTATCAACGTGTGTGATGTATGTGGGTGTATCTCTTGATTCAGTTGAATTAGAAGCTTCAAATTTTTCAGCGTCAAAGGACGAAAGTCCTTAATATGTGATATAAATTTGAACTTGTTACAACTACAGGTTCATAATAAAAAGGGTTCTTAACAGTCGGACAGACAGGAGGGCAAGAAAGCGATCCAATAAGGGTACCGTACTTACAGACTGAGGCACGGTGCCCTAGAAATTGGAGGTGAAGGGACATCAATAAATTCGCTCGTGGTGTTACAGTCTTCGGTTAATCTGAGAGTTGGTTACACTCCTGCTGAACGGAATGATAGGCTTACTGATAATTTGGGTTGAATGTAAATCAATGATAGGCGAAAATACTCAGGAGTATCAGAAATGGCATTAGCGACAGACATTACTTAAAAAGTGTGTAGTGCGTCTTAGACTGCCTGAAAAAAATTTGGAAGCTAAATAGCCCATGGCGATTAAAGCAAAGAGGGCCTAGTAGCACAGAGTCAAAGACAGCCTTCTTCGCCAAACGGGGACTACTATTATCAAACATAGGCCTTAATTTGAAGAATAAATTCCTGATAATTTACATCTGGATCATAGTATTTGATGTAATTGAATTATGGAACGCCTGATAACAAGAAAACTAGGGATGCGAGGAATAAATTCTTGATACTTTTGTCTACATTGTAGTATTTGATTGGAAATGAATTATGCACCATCGGGAAACGTGAGAAGAAGAGATGCGAAGAGTTTGAGATGTAGTGTTTCTAAATTATGCTAAAAATTAAATGCACGCATGAGAAATAAGGAAAACCAGTTAGGAAAGGGTTATGTGAAAAACGCTAAGTAGAAGAGGTGACAGAACATTTTTATGACATCTGTGAGTAGCTCCTATTATGTCAGAGGTAGCCGTAGAACGCAGTAAGTATAGACCTAGATTGGAAGAGACACACCAAATAATTGGGGATGTAGCGAGTAAGGAGTACCCTGAGGTCAACAGGTTCGAAAAGAGCGGAAATTATAGATGGCTGCTTTAAACGAGTCAAAATAATGATAACTGAAAAAAAAAAATTAAAACAAGCAAGGAGAAACTCACCGCTGCATTGCAATATGAAGGGGAGACGGCTTGGTTTGGTGCACTTCCTGCGTATGGGCTCTTGATGTTTAGCTTCCTGGTTAAATCTACTAAGCGAAGGCGCAGGATTGTGCTGCATCTAACTACGTTAAAATTCTTGTAATAACGGATTTATCCTCAGAAACTTGTGGCATTAGGAATAAAGAACCCTGTGACGGAGATAAAATTTTATCTGCTGTAATTCACAATTGCGACGGACAACTCTCAAATATTAACAAGCTTCTGACAACAATTACATTCAGTTTCACATGAGACACTTTACGAAACTTAAGTCAAATTAAAAATTGAAGGAATGGAATGCAGACGTTTGAAAAAAGGATTTTTCGACATTAAAGGACGAAACCGTACAATATAACGGGGTTACAAAAAGGTACGGCCAAACTTTCAGAAAACATTCCTCACACGCAATGAAAGAAAATATGTTATGTGGACCTGTGTCCGGAAACGCTTACTTTCCATGTTAGAGCTCATTTTATTACTTCTCTTCAAATCACATTAATCATGGAATGGAAACACACAGCAACAGAACGTACCAGCGTGACTTCAAACACTTTGTTACAGGAAATATTCAAAATGTCCTCCGTTAGCGAGGATACATGCATCCACCCTCCGTCGCATGGAATCCCTGATGCCCTGATGCAGCCCTGGAGAATGCCGTATTGTATCACAGCCGTCCACAATACGAGCACGAAGAGTCTCTACATTTGGTACCGGGGTTGAGTAGACAAGAGCTTTCAAATTCCCCCATAAATGAAAGTCAAGAGGGCTGAGGTCAGGAGAGCGTGGAGGCCATGGAATTGGTCCGCCTCTACCAATCCATCGGTCGCCGAATCTGTTGTTGTTGAGAAGCGTACGAACACTTCAACTGAAATGTGCAGGAGCTCCATCGTGCATGAACCACATGTTGTGTCGTACTTGCAAAGGCGCATGTTCTAGCAGCACAGTTAGAGTATCCCGTATGAAATCATGATAACGTGCTCCATTGAGCGTAGGTGGAAGAATATGGGGCCCAATCAAGACATCACCAACAATGTCTGCCCAAACGTTCACAGAAAATCTGTGTTGATGACGTGATTGCACAATTGCGTGCGGATTCTTGTCAGCTCACGCATGTTGATTGTGAAAATTTACAATTTGATCACGTTGGAATGAAGCCTCATCCGTAAAGAGAACATTTGCACTGAAATGAGGATTGACACATTATTGGGTGAACCATTCGCAGAAGTGTACCCGTGGAAGCCAATCAGCTGCTGATAGTGCCTGTACACGCTGTACATGGTACGGAAACAACTGGTTCTCCCATAGCACTCTCCATACAGTGACGTGGTCAACGTTACCTTGTACAGCAGCAACTTCTCTGACGCTGACGTTAGGGTTATCGTCAACTGCACGAAGAATTGCCTCGTGCATTGCAGGTGTCCTCGTCGTTCTAGGTCTTCCCCAGTCGCGAGTCATAGGCTGGAATGTTCCGTGCTCCCTAACACGCCGATCAATTGCTTCGAACGTCTTCCTGCCGGGACACCGTTCTGGAAATCTGTCCCGGTACGAACGTACCGCGCCACGGCTATTACCCCCTGCTAATCCATACATCAAATGGGCATCTGCCAACTCCGCATTTTTAAACATTGCACTGACTGCAAAACCACGTTCGTGATGAACACTAACCTGGTGATGCTACGTACTGATGTGCTTGGTGGTAGGTAGTACTGCAGAGCAATGAGTCGCATGTAAACACATGCACCGAAGTCAACATTACCTTCCTTCAACTGGGCCAACTGGCGGTGAATCGAGGAAGTACAGTACATACTGACGAAACTAAAATGAGGTCTAACATGGAAATTAAGCGTTTCCGGACACATGTCCCCATAACATGTTTTATTTATTTGTGTGTGAGGAATGTTTCCTCAAAGTTTGGCCGTACCTTTTTGTAACACCCTGTATATGGAAATATTATTAATGAGAGGAATTGTTTCGAAAATTACGCCACAGTGATGGTTTGTTTGACAGAATATAGCAGAGCTACAAGTATGGCGTAAATTTTGGAGGAAATGTCTCGCAGGGCTAATTAGCATTCAAAAGGAACTAATGGATGTGAAAGCGACCCTATCCTTGACAATAATGACCGAAATGCATCTCGAAGATCACAAAGAGCTTAAAGGAGTTACAGATACAGACAGGCTTTTCATAAGGTCGACTGGAAAGTGTTGCTTAAAGCTCTAACGAATCTAAAACTTGACTGCAGTCGCAGGACAATCATCTGTCCTCTGCACGTGAACCAAACGGCACTAACTAAAACGAGACGATCAAGGTAAAGGAGTAACATAAGTTTGCGCCATGGCGCCCTGCAACACAGCGTATATGTGTTAAAAGCGATTGGAGGATTTCAAGCACAGAATATCTAAGATTTTAGAATAATTGGAAACGTTGCGGACAGATCTGCTGATAACATTGCGTTAATAGAGGCAAACGACAATGACTAACACTAGCTATTATGTATTACTTAACAGCTACAAACGCACTATGAAAATAAGCAATATAAAAACCAAAGTGAAGAATTTTTACGGAAAAATGGAAGTAAAACATCTGTTTAGGATGGGAAAAAATTCTCAAACAAGAAATCGTGTTCAGATGCTTTGAATACTTTCTTCTAATGAATAATACAGGAACCACTTGCTTTTCAGAACTGCACAGTCGGGAAAAGCATATCTAAACGGATGGAAATAAAGAATCAGTTTGTACAGCTGATGGGAACCATGCAATTTTGGACAGTCTCCTCATTAAACTCTTTATTTAGTATTAAATTTTCGATGGAGCATGACAGCACATGGATAGAAACATGGACCATACTGGAGACGGTAAGAAGCACGAGAGGGATATTAGATGTGAAGCAAGTAAAAGCGAGATTTTTTGTTAACGTGTCCATGTCCGGGTGCCATCTGAATACCCTAACCATCAGGATGGCTTGGAACTTCACACATGGAGCCTCATGTAGCGTGCGCGTCCTTTTGTCTACTTGTGATAGCTGTAGGTCATTTCACCTGTTCAAAAATGCATTATCTGAATTTGTATAAGATCCAGTCTTAAGCGGTTTGCTGTGAAACAGTTGTAACCATTTCCATAAATGTTCTGGCTGCGCTGTGTGTGGACGTGTTTGGGACCTTTAGCGATATACTCATGTCATCAGTGAATGTCACAACTGTTGAAGAATCCACCAAAATCCTCGTCAAAACACTTTTAGAGGTCGAGGACCGATGTGACCAAGCACGAAACCATGCGGAAGACAACCTCCAGTTGTATCTAAGTGCAAAACCTATAAACCTGAAGACAGCTATGGATAATCTCAGTATCGGCCTGTGTGCACTATCAAAATGGGCACAGGCTGTAGGGTTAAAGCTGAAACCATCCAAAACTACTGGTTGGTCATTCTGAGCTCATTAGCCCGAAATATTGGGAATCCCTGTCACCTTTAACCCTAAATGAGAGAAATATCAATATCTCTTCAGCCAAGAATCTAAGAACAAGAGTATGCGAATCCCTAAATTGGGCTAAGCCCGCAACTCTAATGTGTAAGAAGGTATCAGCATTTCTCTATGCCCTATAAAAGAAAAAAAAATCTCTTCCTTTCTAACCCGAAAGAAAAACTTGTTGAAATATACTTCAATTCTTGATCACATTGAGGTAAAAAATTCATGTGATATCCCTTAATATCGTGTCGGACCTCCTTTCTCCCAGCTTAGTGCAGCATTTCGACGTGGCATGGAGTCATGGAAGTCTGTTGCAGAAATATTGAGCCATTCTGCCTCTATAGCCGTCCATAATTGCGAAAGTATTGCTGGTATAGGGCTTTGTGCACGAACCGACCTCTCGATTATGTCCCATAAATATCCTAGAAGATTCCTGTCGGGCGATCTGAGTGGCCAAATCTTTCATTCTAATTATCCAGAACGTTCCATAAACCAGATGCGAACGATTATGTTCCGCTAACGTGGCGCATTATCAGCATATAAAGTACCTCGTTGTTTGGGAACCTCAGGTCCATAAATGGCTGCAAATGTCTCCAGGTGGCCGAGTATAACCATATTCAGTGAACGATCACTTCATTTGGAACAGAGGACTCAGTCCATGTCATGTAAACACAGCCAACACCAGCTTGCACAGTGCCTTGTGGGTAACTTAGGTCCTTGGCTTCGTGGGGTGTGCGGCACACTAGAACTATACCATCGGCTCTTGCCAACTCAAATCGGGACATCTGACCAGGTCATGGCTTTCCACTTGTCTAGCGTCCAACCGATATGGTCACCAGGCGCTGTCGTGCTGTTAACAAAGCCACTCGCATCGGTCGTCTGCTTCCACAGCCCATAAACGCCATATTTTGCCACACTGTCCTAACGGATTTGTTCGTCGTACGTCCCACATTGGTTTCCGCGGTGATTTCACGCAGTGTTGCATGTCTGTTAGTGGTGACAACCCAACGCAAACTCCACTGCTCTCGGTCGTTAAATGAAGGCCATCGGCCACTACGCTGTCCGTAGTAAGAGGTAATGATTGAAATTTGGTATTCTCAGCACACTCTTGGCACTGTGGATTTCGAAACATTGAATTCCCTAACGATTTCCGAAATGGAATATCTCATGTTGTAAGTAGGCTGTTTAGGTTTTTATATTGGTAACGCCACGTAAGGCTCTGTATGAAAATCACTGGCTGTGCTGTGTGCAGTCTGTGGCTGGTTTGCATTGTTGTCTGCCATTGTAGTGTTGGGCAGTTGGATGTGAACAGCGCGTAGCGTTGCGCAGTTGGAGGTGAGCCGCCAGCAGTGGTGGATGTGGGGAGAGAGATGGCGGAGTTGTGAGAGCGGATGATCTGGACGTGTGTCCATCAGAGACAGTACATTTGTAAGGCTGGATGTCATGAACTGCTATATATATTATGACTTTTGAACACTATTAAGGTAAATACATTGTTTGTTCTCTATCAAAATCTTTCATTTGCTAACTATGCCTGTCTGTAGTTAGTGCCTTCAGTAGTTTGAATCTTTTATTTAGCTGGCAGTAGTGGCGCTCGCTGTATTGCAGTAATTCGAGTAACGAAGATTTTTGTGAGGTAAGTGATTTGTGAAACGTATAGGTTAATTTAGTCAGGGCCATTCTCTTGCAGGGATTATGGAAAGTCAGATTCCGTTGCGCTAAAAGTATTGTGTGTCAGTTTAAGCACAGTCATGTACAATTTTTCTAAGGGGACGTTTCATAAAGTTTGTAGCTCCAACTACCATTCCGAGTTGGAAGTCTATTAATTCCCGCCATGCGGCCAACATCACGTCGGAACCCTTTCCACTTGAGTCACCCAATACAAATGACAACACCGCCAGTGCACTGCCATTTTACACTTGAGTCCGCCATACTGCATCCATCTCTATACGCGAATATCTCTATCCCATGACCTTTGTCACTTCAGTGTGCAGCGATGTTATCCACCAACGCCTTTCTCAGGAGAGGTCACGGCACTGGAACCGGTCATGAATGCCTGTGTTTGTTACACTTACGTCATGCGGTTCTTTGATCATGTTTCATCATCATATGCGCAGATTTCCTGGCAGGGATTTCCATAGTTCCTGTCTTGTCTGCTGTCTTACCAATGAGTTCCCTCATACCTCTCCTCGATCTCAACTACCTTCTCTGAGCAACACGGCAGAAACATCCGTTCCAACACGGTGAAATCCCTTCTGTCCCATTCCAGTGTTCGGCCACCTTCTCAAAGTCTTATTCTGTAGCAGGAACCCGATTCCGGAAAAATCGCCTGCATTGTATTAGGGAACTAAATAAGAACTCCAGCTTCACAAGATAGGTAACGATACATCTACACTACTGGCCATTATAATTGCTACAGCAAGAAGAAATGCAGATGATAAACGGGTATTCATTGGACACATATATTATACTAGAACTGTCATGTGATTACATTTTCACGCAATTTGGGTGCATAGATCCTGAGAAATCAGTACCCACAACAACCACCTCTGGCCATAATAACGGTCTCGATACGCCTGGGCATTGAGTCAAACAGAGCTTGGATGGCGTGTACAGGTACAGCTGCCCATGCAGCTTCAACACGATACCACAGTTCATCAAGAGTAGTGACTAGCATATTGTGCTGAGCCAGTTGCTCGGCCACCATTGACCAGACGTTATCAATTGGTGAGAGATCTGGAGAATGTGCTGGCCAGGGCAGCAGTCGAACATTTTCTGTATCCAGAAAGGCCCGTACAGGAACTGCAACATGGGGTCGTGCATTATCCTGCTGAAATGTAGGGTTTCACAAGGATCGAATGAAGGGTAGATCCTCGGATAGTAACACATCTGAAATGTAACGTCCACTGTTCAAAGTGCCGTCAGTGCGAACAAGACGTGACCGAGACGTGTAACCAATGGCACCCCATACCATCACGCCGAGTGATACGCCAGTATGGCGATGACGAATACACGCTTCCAATGTGCGTTCACCGCAGTGTCGCCAAACACGGATGCGACCATCACGATGCTGTAAATAGAACCTGGAATCATCCGAAAAAATGACGTTTTGCCATTCGTCCACCCAGATTCGTCGTTGAGTACACCATCGCAGGCGCTCCTGTCTGTGAAGCAGCGTCAAGGGTAACCGCAGCCATGGTCTCCGAGCTGATAGTCCTTGCTGCTGCAAACGTCGTAAAACTATTCGTGCAGATGGTTGTTGTCTTACAAATGTCCCCATCTGTTGACTCAGGGATGGAGACGTGGCTGCACGATCCGTTACAGCCATGCGGCTAAGATACCTGTCATCTAGACTTCTAGTGATACGAGGCCGTTGGAATCCAGCACGGCGTTCCGTATTACCCTCCTGAACCCACCGATTCCATATTCTGCTAACAGTCATTGGATCTCGACCAATGCGAGCAGCAATGTCGCGATACTATAAACCGCAATCGCGATATTGTACAATCCGACCTTTATCAAAGTCAGAATCGTGATGGTACGCATTTCTGCTCCTTATACGAGGAATCACAACAATGTTTCACCTGGCAACGTCGGTCAAAAGCTGTTTGTGTATGAGGAATGGGTTGGAAACTTTCCTCATGTCAGCACTTTGTAGGTGTCACCGCCGGCGCCAACCTTGTGTGAATGCTCTGAAAATCTAATCATTTGCATATCACAGCATCTTCTTCCTGTCGGTTAAATTTTGCGTCTGTAGCACGTCATCTTCGTGGTGTAGCAATTTTAATGGCCAGTATTGTACTAAAGAAACATTAAGAGTTACCATTGTCCCTGCACGCACTCGCTCCGCTTGTATATCCCTCTTTCCAACTTAATCTTTCTCGTTTCCCAATATTCTTAGCCGGTGCAGTCTCCATTAATTTCCTTTTCTCAGAACTCATTATATCAGAAAAAACGTCTATTTCATACACCTATAAATTCTTCTTATATCTGCCACTATTAATAATGTTTATTAATGTCACAATCACTCTTATTATTATTATTATTATTATTACACACATTACAGGACTTTTATTAGACCATGCCTAGCATTCATGACTACTTCTTCCTCCTGTGCTTCCCGTACTCCTTCATTCGTTCACTAAAGGCTCTCTTCCTTTTTCAGTCCACTTTGGCCTTTGGGCTTTGGGCTTTAGGTGCTGTTCTTCCTGACATTACTTCCCACTTGTACACCTTGTGTCTGTAGACGCCTTTGTCCGTGACGTCCGCTGGCTCTATCTGAGCTCTTACCAGATCAATTTTGACTTATGTCATCCAGGGTTTAGTGGTCTTCTGTCCCTGGATGTACCTGAGGATTCTGTTGGTGAGTCTGGTCTGCTGATGTGTCCGTAAATTTTTAGTCGCTTCTTTCTAATGTACGCTGCGATGTTGGAGAACGTCTCTGTGGTGTCCCTGGAATGAAGTCTATATCCTTCGTCCGTGTGTTTTGCTCGAATAATTTTCCTAACGATTTTTCTTTCCTGTGTGAGAATGTTCTCAAGGTCGGCCTTTGTGTGTAACATCAGTGTCTCACTGGCGTATAGCACCTCAGGTTTGATTACAGTGTTGTAGCGACGAATTTTGGTGCAGGTGGACAGACATTTCTTGTTGTAAATACCATGTATTTTGTATAAGGCTCTCTTCATTTTCAATAACCTAGTGTTCTGGGCAATTTTCTCCTTTCCTGTTGGTTCTAGCACTTCACCTAGGTACTTAAAGTGTGTGACATTGTTGATCTTGCCATAGTTTGTGTTCAAATTTGGCATGTTTAATTTCTTGCAGAGAAACTCAGTTTTCTGAAAGGAGATCTGTCGCCCTACTTTTTCTGCGCGCTCTTTGAGTTCTTGTATCTCTCTGATTGCTGTGGTTTCGTTACGTGTGAGCAGTGCCAGATCGTCTGCGAAGGCTAGACAGCCGACTTCCAGCTTGTCCTTGGGTCGTCCAAGACGCACCGGCTTCCAGTTGCCTTGTATTTGCAGCTCTTTCTCCTATTCCTTAATGACCTTATCCAGCACTATGTTGAAGAGGAGCGGTGAGACTCCGTCACCTTAGCGAACACCTGTCTCGATCTCAGAGGGTTCGGAGATTTCACTCTTGAACTTAAACTTATATGTCATGTCTGTCAGTGTCTGTTTGACCTGTAGCAGTGTCTTGCCGTCGAAACCTTGCTCAGTTAGAATAGTGAACAATTTTGTTCAAGCTACCCTGACTATATTGTCACCTCAGGTCGTACACAAGAGGAACACATTGCCAATTGGCGTACTGTTTTTCGAGCGTTGTCAGAAGCTGGACTCAAATGTCGTCTATGAAAGTGTGACTATTTTCAAACTGAACTGCAGTACTCAGGTCATATGATAAACATCAGGGTGTGCTTCCCCTCAAATCTCATTTACTTGCAATTCGTGACCTCCCTGTTCCTCGCAATTTGTCTGAACTGCAGTCAGTACTAGGCAAAATGACGTGCTACATTCGATTCATACCTAATGCCGCTCAGATCGCGGCACCATTGCACCGGTTGCGTCGCAAAAATGCACCTTTTGTGTGGACTAAAGACTATCAAGACGCATTTCAGAAACTCAAAAATGGTTTGCTTAGTGACAGATGTCTAATACATTTTCACCCTGCGAAGCCTGTAATTTTCAACGTCGACGCTTCTTCCTACGAAACCGGCGCTGTGCTTTGGCACAGAATTGGTGCACAAGACAGACCTATTACTTTTGCCTCACATCACAAGCTTTTGGAGTCCTTGTTGCATCCGCCAAAGCCGGTTCCTACATGCACTGCTCAAAAACTACAAAGATGGGCCTTGCTGCTTTCGCGGTGTCGGTATGAAATTCTGTACAGAACTACGGCAAACCATGGCAATGCGGACGCAATATAGCGCCTTCCGATTGGTCCAGACTTTGGTTTTGTTGCATCTGCTTGGTCTTATTGCCAAAACGACGCACAGGACTCTAAATTGTTGGAATCTTTTCCCTTGCACTACAAAAAAATGCCACAGGCCACGGAAGTAGACCCTGATCTCAGGATTATGTAGCATTACATTCGCACGTCTTGGCCTCGCTCATTGAATAGTATCGAAAACTCAGTTGTGCATCGATATTTTGCACGTCGGTATTATTTTCCATTTCAACAAGGTATGATTCTAGTTCTAAATCATAGTGGACAATCGCGTGTGCTTATTCTCAAAGTGTTGCAAAAGAATATGTGGCGATTGCTCCACAAAGGACATTGGGGAATTGTTCGCACTAAACAGTTAGCGCGACGTCACTGTACTTGGCAGGGCATGGACGCCCACATCGAACAGATGACGGCACTGAGTTGCGCATGACCGGAGATCCAATCCTCACCGCCACATACATTCTCAGCTTGGCCTAAGACTCAATCGCCATGGCAACGAGTGCACATAGTCGTTGCAGGACCATTTTGGAACACTCGTTGACTCATAGTGACAGACTCTTTTAGCAAGTTCCCATTTGCAGTGCCCATCAACTCCACCACGTCATGTAGCACCATTCAAGTGCTGTCCTCAACATTTTGCATAGAAATTTTGCCAGAAGTACCTGTATCGGGCAACGGACAACAGTTCACTTCACGTGACTGAACCGTTTTGTAAACGCAGTATCATTCGTCATCTAACAAGTGCTCCGTTTCACCCCCAGTCCAACGGATACACTTTCAAGCAACACATGGTCAAGCTTTGCACCACCCACACATGGGACCAGGCGGTGCAACTCTTTCTCGCCTCTTGTTGCTCCCACCCGTAAGACGGACCGTCACGAGTGGAACTTCTGCATGGGAGCCACTACCGTAAGCTGCTACACTTGCTGCACCCAGTGTCAATGGTCCGCAAGTATCGCTATGCGCTGAGCGATCTTGTTCCTTTCAGGGTTTATGGCAACCATTAGAGCTGGGAAAGAGGCGTGATCCACGAAAGCATTGCTTCTTTTATGTATTTGATTTGAGGTCCCAATGGTTTGCAGCGCCGCCATCAGAACAAAACTCGTGCGTGTCATTTGCTGCTTTACTCGCTGGTGCCACCATAGCACCCCAGGAGGTGTGCTGGCGCCTCCGCCGATCCCGCTCCCTTACCACACGGGCCGCGACCCGCCATCGCCGTCGCAGTCGCTGTTATCGCCCCAGGAAATGCTGTCAGGCCTGGACGTATGCCCTGGCAGCAGTTTCCCATTGGATTTTCCTGTTGCCTTTCAAGCCAGATGATGTGGTACGGCCAGGAGTATGCCGACCTTCACAGTCATGGCTCCGCGCTCATCTCATCGTCCAGCGTCCTGCCTCTGCGCCCATTGTCGTTCACAGCCTTCCAGCATGACAACGGTGCGGCGATTTGGGGAGAAGGAATGTTGTAAGACATGTATATTTCTATTGTATATTGTCAAACCACAGTTTATGAAAGATGTTTATATTTTATTAATAGGATTACGTACGAATAATTAATATTTGTCATTTTGGAAATAATTGTGGTAGCAGGGAATGTCTGCATCAAAGTACTGTTTGGCAGGAGAGACGGCACATTGATATAATTTTTAAAAGGGCGGGAGAGACCACGTATGGATACATTTTAAGAAAAGAGCGGGAAAGACCGCAATTGATACATTTTGTAATGGTAGCAGGGATTGTCTGCACCAGAAAGCATTGTTGGTGGGAGAGATCGCTCTTTAGCGTTCGTAGAAAGTCAGTAGTAAGCGAGATGTGAAGCGAGTCGGTAGCAGGTCTGAAGCGAGAGGTTGAGAGGAGCGGTGTGCCTGCCAGCCACTAGCTATGATTTAAAATAAATTATAAACGGATGTACAGAGACAGCAGCTAACCATTATGATAAGAGGAACCAATATTTTTTTTTATTTTTTTTTTTTGAGAAACTCAAGACTACTGAAGGTATGTTAGCACAATTCTAGTTGTAAGATTATCGTAAAAAGTAAGTCCCATTTGAACGTTTGTAAAATCATTTCATTACCAACAGTAAATATTTGAAGAATCGTTTTCAGGATATAATTAATTTTTGCCAGCATTACTGATTATAATCCATCGCAAAAACCATCAACGTAAAACATTGCAAAATTTTATTGTTGTCAAGAAAAAGTTTAACTATCAATTACGTAATTTCAGTCAAATTAATTAAAGAATAACGTCAGCTTTGCTATTAAACAATAGCGTCAGCTTTGGTAATAAATACAGCCACTTATTATGACAGCCCACCAGCAGCTAATAGAATATAGTAAAACAGAGTAAGTATATTCATGTCGAAGTTCGATGTAGCAGTGAGATGGCGATCCAGTAACAGTAAAAAAGGTAAGGAACAGTTTTGGGTTATTGAAGGTAACGACTGAGGGCCACAACGACGACACATTCTATGTTTGGTCGAAATAATCAGCAAACCACTTTCAATAAGCAGCATTTAAATTTGTATGCGAAGATTGCACTTATTATTATTGAGAAAGAGAATTAATTTGATGGGAAGATTTCATTTGTTATTATTAAGCAAGACATAGAAATCTTAAGGGAAGGTTTCATAGGTTATTGTAGAAGGGAAGGTTGCGTAACAAAAGAGATATAGATGAGACAGGAAGGTTTGAATGTGCTGGTGTAAGCTGTCACCAGCACACCGGTAGGCAAAGAGATTGCAAGAAGATCGATAGTAGGCACTGAACCAGGTGTGCCTATCAAGCTAAAGACAGACTCGAAAGAAACGCATCGCCAACGCCCTCTCGACTGTCAGTATTTAGATCGTCGCCTCGGACTGGAGGGACCCAGTCAGTCATAATTCCAAGCAGTCACCAAGACAATAGAAGTCGCAGTCAGCTCAGTTACTAGCTCAGTTACTGCTCTAGTTGACGTCTGTCAGTTTGCATAAACGGCTACGAGAGTGTTGTGTTTATAGCGCGACTTGTACTTCACCAACAGTGTGCCTAATGTGGTCTGTTACGGAAGAGCTTGTATCACAACAACTTGCTTAAAGATAACTAGCTTCCTGATCTTATGAATAAAAAACCCTGTTAATACATCTGTGCAGTTGTGTTATAGAAAGAGGACACCGGCCACCAAACAACATCCTCTCCTTGTTTCTCATGGTAGAAGACCCTAAAGTGCCAACAACGACACAAAAACTGCCACAATGCTTACAAGGCAAAACCCACATCGCACCCACTTCAGTTTTAGTGGTAAGATGTCCCTGTTAATAGCCTGTCAAAAACTGAACACAGATGGGAAATCTGGAAGAAGATGTCCTCAAATGTGAGAAAAGAAGCAAAATGGAAACAATTTTGCCACAAAATCTGAGGGAGGTGGGATCGGGAGTTGCCCTTGTTAGGACAGCTGCGAACGAAGTAGAAGATTCCATAGTGGTTGCCACATTATGTAAGGAGCTTTCTGTCATAGGAAAACAAGTCCAATGAGTACTTCTGTGTGTGTGCGTGTGTGTGTATGTGTGTGTGTGTGTGTGTGTGTGTGTGTGTGTGTGTGTTGTGTGTGTGTGTGTGTGTGTGTGTGTTATAACACCCCAACGACCCCCTTAAAGTCAATTAATATAGAATATCATAATATGAAGTAGGGAAGAGTTATTTTGGCAAATACGACGTCTTTGCCGATAAGCTAATACCAAGAAGTTTCGATAACCACAACATTATACATCACTGAGAGTTTTTGTTATGAAAAGAGGAGGAAGAAACCTCAGGTTTAATTAATGGACAAATATCCAAGTGATAATTGCAATTAATATATTTAAAGCTAAGTCCAAGGTGATGTTAGTCAGAGACAACTTTTATGTGGAAGACAGTTGGAAGCGCACAGAAGAAGTCGCTTGTTGTCTCTAGTCCTGTAAAGACGTGCAAGAACAGTTCTTGTCTTAGTTATCGAGAGTACGGAGCGCGACGAGATTGTTTTGCGCTCAGAAGTGTTTCTTGCGTAACATGATTCACGAACTTCGGAAACTGATTTTCTAAGCAGAGACAGAAACTGATAGACGCGTTTAACCGTGCATAACGGGTTACTTGAACTTTATTGACGAAACTAGTGAATATTGGACTTGACTTTCAAATAGTTGGAACTAAAAGAAGAGTGGATAATATATCAAAGGACTACACTCAATTAGTCTCGAGTAGGACACAATTACACGACTTCACGAAGATAATACAATTACGCTGAAGAGTCAAGTTGTCGTAATTGTCAAGAAACTTAATTTTAATAGAACTGACTTTACCAACCAACTGCGTGTTCTTGTGGTGCGAAAGTTATAAACTATTTAGTGGCCAAGAAACAATAAACTGTTCGTTCCAAGTGAAATATCAAGCGTGGACTACATTATTAAGTGATTTAATCAATGATAGTTAACCAACGACTGTTCAGCAGGGACAATTTAATCTGAATATCAAAATACCTACTTCATTAATTGAAAAGAGAGCATTAGAACATTTCTTTTTATCATTACGGCGTAGGTTCACTCAGACGTGATCAAAGAGTATCTGTGGATCTCGGTTCATACAGGTTCAACAACTCCATAGCAACAAGCCAACAACGTACGAGAAGACTGATAATTACAATGTTTCCTCGCAATTGGTGGTGTGTACCATGCAGATGAGATAAGATTTAACAACTACTGCATATCCGGGCAATGAATCATTCAATCTTAAATCAGAAGAAGCATCCATCGCCCGAGTTCGCATTTCTGTCTCCCGTTCACCAACGGGGACCTACGTCATCGCGCATCGTGTCTCAACTCCACTGCGAGCGCTGTGGTAGTAGCAGCTCTACGGCGTCGGCAATATCAGCACGCGGTTGGAGTGCGGGGACGCCACACGGTGTGGTTCAAATGGCTCTGAGCACTATGGGACTCAACTGCTGAGGTCATTAGTCCCCTAGAACTTAGAACTAGTTAAACCTAACTAACCTAAGGACATCACAAACATCCATGCCCGAGGCAGGATTCGAACCTGCGACCGTAGCGGTCTTGCGGTTCCAGACTGCAGCGCCTTTAACCACACGGCCACTTCGGCCGGCGCCACACGGTGTGTGTGTGTGTGTGTATGTGTGTGTGTACGTAGTTTTCAGTGTTAGTGTATGAACATGTGTAGCCGAACGCCCACTTTCGATTCTGGTAAGCAGAAAGCAAACCTTGTGTGGCGGTTATCTGGCTCACTGGGCAACGACATCATACGCACACGTCTTTTAACTCGCGGTAGTTACTTACGCCAGAAACGAACGCCCCCACACGCCTTCTCCCTTGCAACCAGTGTTAACCGCAGTAGACAGCCTCACATATCCCCCTCCCCCCACCAAACCCCCGTCACTGCCATCGGCTGCCGGCCGCCGTGTGTTTGCATACGACCGCACAGGCACCAGCATCTACGGGTCTGCGCACGGAATGAGCAGTTTCCTGGTTCCGTTGTTTGCTCTGTGCAGTGTTTTTCGAGTAAATATTTTCTCTGAGCGTTGGTTACCATTTGATGAGCAGCGTCCGACTTGAAAAAGGCTGCAGCGCCACGACACTCAAACTGCCAACGCCATTTTCACAGCTGTACTCATTCTCTGACGAATTTAGTCTTCCACACATCGCATTCGGTGAATATTATTGTCCTGTTTTATTAATTGCATCGTATTCTTCTCTTTCTGTATATGTCTTAATTTTTTCACTGTCTCTTGTTCCTAACAGTAAATACGTTTACCAACGAGCCACTCTCTCGTTTGAAAAAATGTAGGAAGGTTCTTATGTTAGGACCTGGAGTACAGACTCAGAGTGCGTAATCATGCGGAAGGAAATGGGCGTTTCCATTTCAACGGGAGCATCCCGGTATTTGCCGTAAGTAATTTAGGGAAGCCACGACCAGACGGAGATTTGATCAGCCATCCTTCCGAATGCGAAACCAATGTCTTACGGATGCGCCACCAGGTTCAGTGGTTTGAAAGAGGTCCGCCCTGTATTTAACGTCGAGGTATGAAGTGTGTTATTGCGTTACCGTCACAGCCTGAAACATCCGGACAGTCACAGAGGGTGGGATAATTGATAGCTGGGGGCTCCAATGTTAAGGGCGTCATGGGGCCACTTAGCGACATGGGTGCCAAGGAGGGGGAGAAAGTCAATGTCAACTCCGTCGGCATACCGCGTGGAGTCATTCCAGACCTGGAACGGGTTCTTCTGGATGCCATGAAGGGCACAGAATGTAGACAACTGCAGATGATGGCTCGTGTTGGTACCAATGAAGTGTGTCGCTTCGGATCGGAAGAGATTCTCTCATTTCGAGCGGCTAACAAAAGAGATAAAGGCTGCTAGTCTTGCCTGCGAGATGAAAGTAGAGCTGACCATTTGCAGCATAGTCGACAGGACCGATTGCGGACCTCTGGTACAAAGCCGAGTGGAAGGTTCGAATCAGAGACTAAGACGGTTCTGCGACCGTGTGGGCCGCAGATTCCTCGACTTGCGCCATAGGGGGGCTGGGTTTCGGATTTCGCTGAATAGGTCAGACGTCCACTACATACAGGAGGAGAATATTTGTATAGCTTTGTTCAGATTGTACTTCGGTGCAGATCACTGCATCATGTGTGAAAAGTCTGAAGTTTCTCTTAATACTGTCCATAAAGTCATTAATATACAACATGAGCAGCAAGGAACCAAATGCACTTCTCTGGGTCCGAAGTTACTTCTACATCTGTCAATGACTCTCCATCCAACATTACATGCTGTGTCCTCCCTACCAAGAATCCGCAAACCAGTCACATATTTCGTCTGATACGCTATATGATCGTAATTTTGATGATAAGTTTAAGTGTGGTATTAAGTGAAATGCTTTCCGGAAATCGAGATATAATGCGTCCAGGAGATTGAATTCATCCATTGATTTCAGAACGTGATGTGAGAAATGTGCGAGTTGGTTTTCACATGATCTACGTCTTCGAAATGCCTGCTGGTTGGCATGGATGAGGTCATTCTGTTCAAGGTACCTTATTATATTTGAGCTCAGAATATATTCCAAGAACGTACAACAAATGGATGTCAAGGATAATGGACGGTCGTTTTGTGGGTCACTTTTGCTATGTTCATTGTAGAAGGTGTGACCTATGGTTTCTTCCGGCTACCGGGCACAGCATTTTTGCTCTGGGGATCTGCGATACAATGTAGTTAACAAGGGTGCTAGCTGAGCCGCGAGCTGGACATAGGGATTGCATTGGGCCTTGGGTCTTTGTTCAGTTTTGGTGATTTCAGCTGTTTTTCAATGCCACTGACACTAATGTCCATTTCACTCACCTTTCCAGTACATGAATTAAATTTGGGCAATACTCCTGGGCCTTTCTATTTCTGCTTTTGCTTTGCTACTTTCAATTCCAGTTTCTGTCTCATACATGAATGACTGGACACTAACTTCGGTGCCACTAGCCACTAACAGCCTTTACATATGACCAGAATTTCTTTGGGTTTTGTGAAAGATCATTTGACAATATTCTGCTATGGTAGACAATGAAGAGTTCACAAATTTCTCTCTTGACTGCCAACCGTGTTTCATTCAGCAACTCTCTATCTATAGCTCTTTGCTTTGTTTTATACCTATTATACAGTACTCTCTGTTTCTTTGGAAGTTTCTTTACAGTGACAGTATATTAGGGAGAATCTCTCGCATAATGAACTGTCCTACGGGGTATATGTCTGTCCAGTAAATGGTCAACATTTCTTTTAAACTTGAGTTGCAGTTGCTCAACACTCTCCTGTCCTAATCTAAAAGTTTCAAGTTCCTCATTGAGGTATGACACTATTCTGTCTCTGTCTCGGTTGCTGAGCATGTGAATCTTTCTGCTTACTTGAGTTACCGTTTGGTATTCATTGCTGCTATAATTACGTCTTTGTCACTGAAGCCAGTTTCAACAATGGCTCTAAGCACTATGGGACTTAACATCTGAGGTCATCTGTTCCCTAGACTTAGAACTACGTAAACCTAACTAACCTAAGGACATCACACACATCCTTGCCCGAGGCAGGACTCGAACCTGCGACCGTATCAGCCGCGTGGTTTCAGAATGAAGCGCCTAGAACCGCTCAGTCACAGCAGCCGGCGAAGACAGTTTCGTTGTGGAGTTCCTCAAAGAGAGGGGTGTCAGCGATTTTATTTGTGATAATTATTTATGATGAAACAGGCACGATGGCAAAGTATCATTTATTAAAATGACCGATTTCGGCACATACGGTAGGCCATCTTCAGGTTGACTGCACCATTTTCTGGAGCTGGAGACGTACTGAGCAGCTGCTTGTTGATTTATCGCCTTGAGAACACACAGATTCTCAGCACGTCACCAGCTCGAGCAAATGGTGCAGTCAACCTGAAGATGGCCGCCGAAATCGGTCATTTTAATTAAATGATACTTTGCGATCGTGACTTTTTCTGCATAAGAACTTCTTCAAAGAGGTCAGGTTTGTTTGTTGCCATTAGATCTAACATACTTAAGTCGTAGTTAGGTTCTGAACACTCTGTTCTAGGCAGTTTTCAGAGAAGGAATTTAATAATGGTTCACATGATGTCTCGTCGGGTCCACCACTATGAAAACTATAAGTATCCAAATTAACTGCTGATGATTATAGCCTCCTCTAATGGAGGAACTTATTTACAAACGAAATGCGGTTTTCTCAATATTTTTCGGTTACATCAAGAGGATGAGCTAGTGGTCGATAGCCGTTCTGTATCATAATTTTATGCCCACCCTTGATACTGAGTCTTGCTCAAACGATCTCACGCGAAGCTTCAATTTGTATGTCGGTGGATTTGAGTTTCTTGTGTACTGCCCCAAATACACCACCCCCATTTTCTGTATTCCTATCGTTTCGTTATATGCTTCAGTTTTCCCCAAAGGTCTCACTAATGTCAACTACATGCTTAAAAAATTTTGTGTGGTAATATTGTGTGAGCTTAAGCGGTTTTTAGAAGCGCTTCAAACTCTGGCAACTTGTTGCAAATGCTTCGGCACTTAACCACTAGGATTTTGATACTCTCGTCTGTGGAAGCATTTCATGGATGCTACACTGATACTTCTTTGTTTCCTACTG
Organism: Schistocerca americana; assembly: GCF_021461395.2. NCBI lineage: Eukaryota > Metazoa > Arthropoda > Insecta > Orthoptera > Acrididae > Schistocerca > Schistocerca americana. The sequence goes on along the minus strand of NC_060124.1, from coordinate 245,001,648 downwards.
CTATCGTTGTCTTTTTTTTTAAAGGAACACACCGCATTTTGACTGTTTTATTGTTTATTTACTATAAGTATTCAATTTTTTGCCTGTAACATATATTGCAGGTCACTTAGCATGTTGTCAAGCCCTAAGTTGGCAACAAATTAATAAAAATATTGGTTCCCCACGAAATGCCAGACGTAAAATCACCATCTTTGTAAAAGATCAGTAAATAATCGTTGGAGCATGTCACATAAATTAAAAACGGACTTCGGTTGCTAAAGACAAGATGAACACATCTCCTTAAAACCAAATAGTAGGAAAATTACGTCATAAGGACATGTGCTCATCTTTTATTTACCAATAAAGTCCGTTTTTGCTATATGTGACGTACTCCCACGTTTATACTATTGCCACCTACAATTACTCCGAAAGTATAATAGGAGGTGAAAAGTTTGTGGGACAAATGTTACATGGAACAAAGGCGGCCGTAATATGACGTTGGTGTTTTGTTACTAGGTGGGATCGCGTCAGAGATATGAAGGTCAACCTTTCTTTATTTTTTAATTTTTATTATTTTTTTTATGTGATGGGCCGGCCGTTGTGGCCGAGCGGTTCTAGGCGCTTCAGTCTGGAACCGCGCTACCGCTACGGTCGCAGGTTCGAATCCTGCCTCGGGCATGGATGTGTGTAATGTCCTTAGGTTAGTTAGGTTTAAGTAGTTCTAAGTTCTAGGGGACTGATGACCTCAGATGCTAAGTCCCATAGTGCTCAGAGCCATTTGAACCATTTTTTTTTAAAATGGGATGCTATAGCTTGGTACTTATTTTCTGATAGCAGGTATCGAGTCGAATCCAATGATGTGTAACAGTAAGGTCTCTGAAGTCAACGAAGGTCACAAAGATGGCTTGAACGTCCATTTACAGGAGGTGTTCGAAGTGATGAGCATTGGCATCAGTGCAGTGTTGCAATCTTGTTATCATGGATTGAGTGGTATTCCTTATCACATCGACACTTATCGAAGCACATGCTCTGACAATTCTCTCTCGTATATCGTGCAAATAGTAAGTTTTCGCCGAATACGGCGTATCCATCTAACGTGCCATTGACATGTAAACACCACTCGACAGTTTCGAAGTACAATACTAATAGGAACGGTAAGACTAGTATCGTCGATTCAAGCGAATGTGAATGATGAATTCCTTCGAAGAATAAGTCGATATGCTTCTCATTTACGGAGAATGCCAACGAAATTCGGTGAGAGCTAGAGACTTATACGCTGAAAGATATCCTCAACGTACTCACCCTACACGTCGCACATTTAAATATGTGTATGATAAACTGAGAACAACTGGATCTGTAACGCGTCGGAAACATATCCAGCAATGGAGAGTTACTAACGAGGAAACGGAAATTGGTACTCTTGATACTGTGGTTCGAGATCCTTGTGTTAGTTCGTTTCAAATCGCAAGGGAATCTGGTATGAGCCAGAGTAGTGTTGTTCGTGTTCTGCATCGCCATAAGTATCATCCTTACCATATCAGTGTCCACGAAGAATTAACTGGTACGGATTGTATGCGTCACACTGAATTCTGCCGATGGGCTCAACTTCAGATTCAGAGACATGACACATTTATTAATTTGATATTATTTACTGACGAGGGTACATCCACGGAGCATGGAAATGTTAATTTACATAACATGCATTACTGCGCAACAGAAAATACATGTTGGCTGAGGCAAGTTGCACACCAAAAACCGTGTTCGGTGAACGAATGGTATGGGATTCTGGAGGACAGCATTATGGGCCCCTATTTCATCGAAGGAAATCTTAATGGTAGGAAGTACACCACAAAAAATGGTGCAAATGGCTCTGAGCACTATGGGACTTAACATCTGTGGTCATCAGTCCCCTAGAACTTGGAACTACTTAAACCTAACTAACCTAAGGACATCACACATATCCATGCCCGATACAGGATTCGAACCTGCGACCGTAGCAGTCGCGCGGTTCCGGACTGCGCGCCTAGAACCGCTAGACCACCGCTGCCGGCGAAGTACACCACATTCCTGCAGGAAACATTAGGTCTGTTATTGGAAGAAATACCTTTAGGAATAGGGAAGAGAATGTGGTATCAACATGCTGGGCATCCGGCACATTTTCCGCTGATGACTAGAAATGAGTTGCAGAGACAATTACCAAATCGTTGGATTGGACGCGGAGGAGATGTTTCGTGACCGGCTCGTTCCCCATATTGACGCCTCTGGACCCCGCATCTCGTGGTCGTGCGGTAGCGTTCTCGCTTCCCACGCACGGGTTCCCCGGTTCGATTCCCGGTGGGGTCAGGGATTTTCTCTGCCTCGTGATGGCTGCGTGTTGTGTGCTGTCCTTAGGTTAGTTAGGTTTAAGTAGTTCTAAGTTCTAGGGGACTGATGACCATAGATGTTAAGTCCCATAGTGCTCAGAGCCATTTTTTTTTTGACGCCTCTGGATTTTTTTCTGGTGAGGATTCGTAAAAGACATTGTTTATAAAGATGTTCCAACTACACCTGAAGATATGCAAGAGAGAATTGTCAGAACATGTGCTTCGATAAATACCTATGTGATAAGGAATACCACTCAATCCGTGATAAGAAGATTGCAGCACTGCATTGATAACAATGCTGATCACTTCGAACACCTTCTGTAAATGGACGTTCATGCCACCTATGTGACCTTCGTTGACTTCAAAGACCTTACTTTTACACATCATTGGATTCGCCTCGATAGCCGCTATCAGAAAATAAAAACCAAGTTACAGCATATCATTAAAAAAAAAAGTTGACCTTCATATCACTGAAGCGATCCCACCTAGAAACAAAGAACCATCGTCATATTACCGCCCTCGTTGTCCCATGCAACTTTTGTCCCAGAAACTTTTCAGCTCCTATTATACTTTCGGAGTTATTCTTGGTGGCAATAGTTAGCGACTCACCCTATATACTGATCTGTTCCAGACGGTGATTTTACATATGGCATTTCGTGGGGAGCCAATGTTTTTCTTAATTTGTGGCCAACTTTGAGCTTGACAACATGTTAACTGCCCTGCAATATATGTTAAAGACATAAAATCAAATACTTGAAAATCGCAGAAAAGGCCGAAACCTGGTTTGCACTTCAATAAACAATAAAACAGCCGAACGGCGGTGTGTTCCTTTAAAACGATATTGTGTGACTGTTGATCAGCAACATCAAAAACTATTTATCATTATCTTGATTACATGGGGCTCACCTAATCTAAGATAACCTTTGTGTGCAACCCCCACACAATGAGGTACTTGGAAAGCAGCCTTCGATGTGTAGTGCACACGTGACCTCTTTAGGGGGACCCAACAACCCCCAGTCCTGCGGCCCAGTTTAAGGAAGTCACAGCCTAGCTTGTCACAAAACGCTCGAGTCTCTGTTTCAAACCTTCCCTTCGACTCAGAACCAGGGGCCACTATCAGGTGTGTGGACAATGTTGCAGATTGCGATCTTAGTTGAAATCCCGTGGACGAGGCTAGTATTGTCAACCCTTTCTGCTTGTCGCTGGATTGATCCAAGTATGACCTCGAAGCCCAGACGGTAGGAGTCGTTTGTTCTAACGTGCTGCACAATCTGTAATTAGCTGGATTCTTTTCCCTCAATGGCTGCCGGAATAGCCTTTTCAATGTGCTGAATGAGGCATCTAGGTATACACGCTGTGTGTACGTGGTGTCCTTTCACACTCTTGCCACCGGTTTCCAAAGGCGTACCATTATTCGCCGTACGTTTGAACAGCCAATGGTTAACAGACTCCTACTGTTTTTTGTTTGCCTCGTCTTGGCATAGGACAAAGCAGGTCTCCCCAAAAAGGTGCAGTGAAAGATAGCACCTCGAAATTGTTTGTTAGAGAGATCATACACTCTCTATACCCATGCCTTCCTTCCTCATCTCTCTGGCCATATCCTCCTTACCTTTCTCATATCCATTTCCTCCACCCCCATCCTCTGTTCATCACCTCCTCCCCTTCTTCTCTGATATAACACCCTGAGTCCTCTCTGGTCCTTGTCTACCCCGTACAGGACGCCTAGACCCAACAATGACGCGCCACTCACAGTCAAGTGGACGACAGGTAATGATGGGGCTTGTATTATCTGCAGGAGAGACAGTGTCCACTAGAGAGGACAACTTTTTGTACCCCTCTTAACACTCTCATTCGCAGCAGCTTCCAATCGCTTGACAATAGTGAGGGCGATTTCCATTTGCTACGAACAGCAACTAAAGCATCCCCTGTCTAAGAACCTTGCTGACATTAGGCAGAAAATATGTTGGAGGTAGTCGATTGTTTCTTGAGGCGTTGAAAATTCGTGTTACTGCGATGCACAACGGTTTTATTGTAGCCAGCCCCACAGAAGTCTGGTGAGTATTTCTGAAATCTCTGTTACGCCCATATGCTTACTAATCGAACCGATAGCGAATCGTGTAGCAGTTCTTTGAATCTTATCACTGGCATCCGTTAATAGACCTGTATCTTTCTTCTTCTTTTGCTTGTGCCTGTTGTCCCTCGGAGACACAGCTTCGGCATGGTTAAGAGGATGTGGCAGTGTTACTTTAAGGGGTGGCCAGATGCCCCTCCTGCCGCCACCCCGTACCCCCCCGGTAAGGAATTAGTGCACCCCAACTGTCTGCGACTAGTGTAATCCATGGAATAATGCGAAAGTGTTCAGATGTCAGTGAGCCGTGTAACAGAGGCGGAACGTGGGGACTAACCCAGTATTCACCTAGGGGATGTGGAAAACCGCCTAAAAACCACATCCAAGCTGGCTGGCACACTGGCCCTCGTCGTTAATCCGCCAGGCGAATTCGATCCGGGGCCGGCGGGCCTACCGGAGCCCAGGAAGCAGCGCGTTAGCGCTCTCGGCTAACCTGACAGGTCGTTAACAGACCTGTATGACGATCCCATATCAAAGGCTGATTTTGTAGGTGTCCTTAGGGTTCTTCCAGTATCTCTAAGTATCTGCCATTTGGAAGGTTTGATGTACACTATGTGGGCAAAAGTATCTGGACATCGCTACATAATGTGTAGTAGGTCTCACAAGAGGCAGGCTCGCCAGTATGAAAGGTGAAGCGGCAACAGCAAAATGGGTCCGCTGTGAGAGTAACCAAGACTTGGCGTACACCATGCAAAGACAGGCAGAGTTCGTCGAGCACTGGGAAGGGTATTTGTAAAAGGCTGCATAAGATCAGCGCACTGAATCGCTCGTGGGTTGCAAAGTGTTGTCAGCAGTCCGGTTAGCACTGATAGCGGCTGGTGAGTTACAAATAATGGGGTACAATGGCCGAGGAGCTTGTAATCAGCCACGAACTTCTGTTGTCAATGCTAAGCGATGCTTGAGGTGGTTTGAGGAGTGATACTAATGGGCCGTAGATGACTGGAAACGAGTAATTATGAGTGCTAAAATCACTCTATGCTACCTGGTAGTCCGAGGGAAGGTGTAGGCTTGATGAATAGTGGTTTTCGTGGTTAGGAATATGTACACAATTTACACAATTTGCTACCTAGTATAGTAATGGCACAGTTCGGAGCTGATGATTGTTTGATCAGCATGCACCCTGTCATACAGCAACACCTGCGAGGTAATTATTTGTGGACAATAATGTAGCGGCACCACCGTTTAGGATCGGGAAAGTTAGTTTTGTACAGTATTCTGAGTACAAGTTACAGCCAGGTGTGGGCCGTATTTCAGAGAGTTACGCATACCAACAGCTGCAAAGCAGAATAGAGGCCACAGGGCCGTTAAATTGCTGAAAGAGTATATGTAGTGGTTTTGCATGTCGCAATTCACAGGCAGACGGTGCCCACTGGCCAACCTAGTGTGTTATGAGTATGTGACATGGAGTGGCGCGTATGGCAAAACAGAAGCGCACAGCCGCATATATATAGGTGCGGGTTTCTAACGAGATTCATTCAAGTGTGGCAGCTCTCCTGGACCGTGGGGCATGTCACGCCACCAGCTACACACAGCAGCAGATGGGGCACCAGCGTTCCAGTCCACGGTGGGTCACTGGTTCGACCCTCTGAGGACAACGTGGGGTCCATAACCAGCTAGTGGCAGGCCACTACATGGCTTGCTATTGTGGGAAGTCGTCCTGCCTTCCAAAACACGCCAGAGGCATCCCGAGGCGAGGGCCGCAGATTTGGACTCCGGATCACGGGCGCTTGTTGTTGCCGCGACTTTAGCCACGCCAGCGAGAAGCACGCAGCTCATCGAGCAGCGCTGAGTCAGCAGGGTCACAGACCGCTGAGTGAACTGCTAGCATCCTGATAACGCCACAACTCCGCTGCCGTACAAGGCCGACACACAGCACTGCCTGCACGGGTCACTGAGGCAGCTATTCCACACCAAGCCATTCTGCAGACAGCGAAGTGGTGTCCTCAGCATTGCGGGACCCAGTGACACATATCGACAGGAATGGGAGCACTGTAGTGGGAAACAATAAATCACTTGGATAGCTTGGATGAGTCTTAATATGGTGCCTTCTACTTCTTCCCGCTATATTTGATGTTCCTGTTACATTCAATGGCAGAAGTTGCCACCACAATAATATTCTTGAAATCAAACAGCCTGCCCAGAGTCCAGATCTGAAGTGAATGGAGCGCTTTTGGGATGAGATAGATCATTGACTTCGCTCCAGACAACAGAGTCATTACAATATCTGGTTTCGGCTCTTGAGGAAGAATGGAGTGACATTTCTCCACAGAAACCCAGACTCATTATTGGAAGTGTCCCCAGCAGATTTTAAGCCATCATAGAGGTGAAGCATGGACACACCACATAGTAATATCCACTGTCAGCTGTCCAGATACTTTTGATAAGATAGCACCAGGTGGTTATAATTATAGGGCAGCTCCTCACGGAGGTCCAGTGTGCACTGTTATTATAGTTTTGCGGAGAATCTTGATAGATACGCTATTGCATTAATGCGGAATCGATTTATGCCGAAAAAAATATTAGTCCCAATTTCGGCCACCAGATGAAAATCTGCCTTTATACAGCATCTCGTCGACGTCTCCTTTGCTCATATCGAACAAACTGTGTAACCAGCCATTAACTTTGGGCCCTTCTTACTTGTTTGACCTTTTCTAGACTCCTAAGCCATTATACATGGAAACAATTCTATACGTCTCTCTTGCATTCACAGCGCGAGATTTGGCTCTGGTGGCCAAAACTGGAACATATGTTTTCTAGTGTAAATCGATTCCATTTTAAAGCATTACAATATCTAGCAAGTTTAGCTGCAATACGACAATTACAGCCCACACTGGACCTAAGTGAGTAACTGTACTTTTATTAGAATCACCTGGGATTTAAATCACACGAGATAAAATATTGCAGTAGTTGCTGATTCCGTTGGCTGATCGTCGTTTGCTGGGGGAATTGGATTTCGATTTATTTCCTCGCAGTGCCTTAAGTTTATTCATATTTAGACTGTTGCCAATCTTAACACTGGGATCTGATCTTCTACAAGTCACTTTTCATTTCGTAGTAATTTTATAACATTTTGCCGTCATGTTGCATAAATGCATCGTGTATGAATGGCATCAGGGAAGTACAGACGTTATAAAGCAAATGTGATGCAACGCTATGTGGTTTGTGTAGGTTTTCTCGAACTCAGATAAATGTTGAAAACGAACTCCTCAAAATAATCTCGCATAGGCAGATAACCTGGCAAATTTTGAACAAAAATATGACTCTTAGTCTCACATATAAACAAAGAAAAAAAGAAAACCCCGATGTAAATAACAAGTACACTCGTAGAATGAATTCCATACTGAACGCAAAGGTCTCAGGTTCGAACCCTGGTCTGGCATACAGATTGAGTCTGTCAAAAAGTGTCAATATGTATGCTCGTCTGGTCTTTATATTTTCTTAGTGATGTCTGAGGGCTATTTTTAGACTGTGAAGCAGACACAGGTTGACAACGTGATTCTCCAACGGACTGCTGAGTCGTACGTCTTGCTACGAATGGGGTCGCTGCAGAGGAGAACGGTGCAAGTTCGTTCCGAGCCAGGGGTCTTCCTTTTTCCTTAGAGGAACGGGAAACTAGTTCGCAGTGCTCATTAATAGAAACTCGGCAAGGCGCTGGCCTTAATTGCTTTAAAAGAACTACTGCCGAATGAACAGGACTTACGCTCTAAATTCTCAGGTCACCCTACTCGATCGCGAAGCCACATTTACCACGAGGCAAGCAGTTCAAAGATATTTACCGTTTATGCTTCTAGTGAAGTTTACAAGAGTTGTCGAATTACTCTGCCTGGGGGTGTTTACAGAAGGAAGGCATTAATTACTTCGTCTTGTCTAAAACTGTGGGGATAGTGCAGAGTGCCATTCCAATATCCACATACTCTTGCATGATGTAGGAGCAGCGGCGTCTGTGAGCGGTGATTCGTCCAGACATGAAAGATGATTAAATAATCTATAAAAGAGAAAACACATCTGATAACATCGCCCTCGTTAAGATATGAATTTAGTACAGCAAATTCCATATAAACGTCGAGAGGGCAACTTAACAAATCCATGTTCGCCCCATTAGCTTTCACAATGGTTTTGGTAGTGCGTGGAGAAAGTCTGAAAATTGTCATAAAAATAAAGCTTCGTTAATAAATGACGGTGGTACGTCTAATAGCATGGATAATATTAGATTCAGGAGCACGAGAGTGAGATGAAACAGTTTTAAATAATGGAGCCAGAGAAAGATGCCACATGTCGCGAAGTATTTATTAACTGAACAGTTTTGTACGGATCCACGTATTATTGGTAAAGACAGTTACCCATTCCAGCAATGAAAATGTTAACCTGTCTCTGTAACTGTCACTGTGCCGGAGTGTACTACTTATGTCAGATCATGATCTGTTAACACGACACGCGCGTTGGACAGTTATCGATATAATAAACTTTTCAACAGAAGCACGGAGGGGATTCTCCAATCGACCTTGTGATTAGTAAAAAAAAAAATCCTTTAAGTTCACTTATGATTCAGCAGGCGGATTTAATGACGATCACGTATAAATAAGCAAGTAAACGGAAATATTGTAGTGATTGTTACTACAAGCCTACTTTTCAACTGTTCTAACCAACTTCGCGCGTACTCTGACATTCATGCTAGAGATGGGCGTTCCGCTCCTGAACTGATGAAAAGAGCCAGAACCTTTCCTTGTCATTAGTGCGCGATTGGTGATTCGGAAAACAGGACCGGTAGCTCGTCTGATGCGGGGAAAAATGCACCATGTGCACGTTTGGACTTAGATATCTTACTAATATGTGCTGCCTTCCTCAGCTATGAAAAGAACACAAAAGGAAGAATTATAATTTCTTCAGAGCACTGCATTAACGCAGAAAACACTTTGCCTCCTTATCGAGGTTGTAAACGGTAAGAGCTTATAAAGTACCACACTCGTGTACAGGAAGTCGAGACGAACAATTTGATGTACTTGGGGTGTTTCAGACTACATTAACGAAAACAAATAATTCCGGCAGGTGTAGAGTTACCTTTTAAGATAACATCTGAAGCCTACTATTACAATAAGATACGTAGTAAAAATGGGGGAAAGAGGAGTTAAAGTGCTACACTGCATACACTGTCTTAGTCACGTGGCCGAGCGGTTCTAGGCGCTACAGTCTGGAACCGCGCGACCGCTACGGTCGCAGGTTCGAATCCTACCACGGGCATGGATGTGTGTGATGTCTTTAGGTTAGTTAGGTTTAAGTAGTTCTAAGTTCTAGGGGACTGATGACCTCAGATGTTAAGTCCCATAGTGCTCAGAGCCATTTGAATCATTTTCTTAGTCACGTATGTGAAAAATGCAGTAGAAAAAGTTTACAGTATGGATATCCGTAGTGTACTGGGGAAACGAGCTGATAAAAATCAAAATAATTGTTGAGAAAAAAGTCTCCTTATCCATTCATTTAAAATCTGAAATTATAAACAGCAAAGATAGATTTAATTGGATTAGAAGTATATCAGAGCAAGGCGGAAGTATATAGAAGGAGCAGAAATAAGTTTACTGACAAAATTTAAAAAGAATTAGAGTACCGCACAGTGGACGAAATGTAGACAAGTGTAATGTGCTGCGAATACATAGAAAGAAAGATCGCATATCATTTAGCTTCAATATAGCAGGTCAGCAACTGGAAGCAATCAATTCCATAAATTATCTGGGAGTACGCATTAGGAGTGATTTAAAATGGAATGATCATATAAAGTAGGTCGTCGGTAAAGCAGGTGCCAGACTGAGATTCAATGGAAGAATCCTAAGGAAATGTAATCCGAAAACAAAGGAAGTAGGTTACAGTACGCTTGTTCGCCCACTGCTTGAATACTGCTCAGCAGTGTGGGATCCGTACCAGATAGGGTTGATAGAAGAGATAGAGAAGATCGAACAGAGAGCAGCGCGCTTCGTTACAGGATCATTTAGTAATCGCGAAAGCGTTAAGGAGATGATAGATAAACTCCAGTGGAAGACTCTGCAGGAGAGACGCTCAGTAGTTCGGTAAGGGCTTTTGTTGAAGTTTCGAGAACATACCTTCACCGAGGAGTCAAGCAGTATATGGCTCCCTTCTGCGTATATCTCGCGAAGAGACCATGAGGATAAACTCAGAGAGATTAGAGCCCACAGAGGCATACCGACAATCCTTCTTTCCTCGAACAATACGAGACTGCAATAGAAGGGAGAATCGATAGAGGTACTCAAGGTACCCTCCGCCACACACCGTCAGGTGGCTTCCGGAGTATGGATGTAGATGTAGATGTAGAAGTAATTCTGATCTGCTGGAGCAGAAAGCCAGGACATCTGCAGCGAGAGAGGCTTTAATTACCAAAAGACACTGTTTAGTATAAAACATAGGGCTTAACTTGTAATTGAAAGTACCGAGGGAAAAGATAACACAAAGAGGTTTTCAACAAAGTAACAAAACTTTCAGCAATATAAGGAAAAATACATAAGAATGTAACAAGATGGGGAGCAATAATGGAATTTTGAGATACCGAGGAAACTACAACATTTACACTGAGTTGGCAAAAGCCATGGGATACCTACTTATATAGAGTCGGACCTCCTTATGCCCACTGTTTTGCAGCAACTTGAGGTGGCATAGTCTCAACTGGTCTCAAGCCCACTGCAGAAATATGGAGCCATGCTGCCTCTATAGTCGTCCATAATTGCAACTTTGTGACCGGTGCAGGATTTTGTGCACGAACTCATCTCTATATAACGTCCTAAATAGGTACGATGAGGTTCATGTCGGGCGATCTGGGTGACCAAGTCATTAGCTCGAACTGTCCGGATGTTCTTCGAACCATTCGTGAACAACTGTGGCCCCGTAACATGACGTCGTTGTTCGGTAACATCAACTCCATAAATGGCTGCAAATGGTCTCCACGAATCCGAACACAGCCGTTACCAGTCAATGATCGCTTCATTTGGACCAGAGGACACAGTCCATTTCGTACAAAAACAGCCCACGTCATTATGAAGGCACCATCAGGTAGCAAAGGGCCTTGTTGATAACTTTGATCTATGGCTTCAAGGGGTCCAAACCTATCATCAGCTCTTAACAACTGATATCAGGACTCATTTGCCCAGACCACGACATTCCGGACGTCCGGGGCCCAAGAATATGGCCACGAGCTCAGAGGAGGCGCTGAAAGCAATGTAGTACTGTTAGAAAGGCAATCACGTCAGTTGACTGCTGTCACAGCTCATTAAATCCAAATTTCACCACACTGTCCTACGTTCATCGTGCATCTCACGCAGTCTTGCCTCTTTGTTGGCACTCACAACTCCATGGAAAACGCTGCTGCTCTCGGTCGTTAAGTAAATGCCGTCGGCCAATGCGTGGTGAGAGGTAATGCCTAAAATTTGGTGTTCTCGGCACACATTTGACACTGTGGATCTCATATTTAATTCTGTAACGATTTCCGAAATGGAATGTCCCATGTGTCTAGCTCCAACAGCCATTCCGCGTTCAAAGTCTGTTTGTTCCCGATGTGCCGCAGTAAACACGTTGGAAAACTTTCCTTGTGAATCGCCTCAGTGCAAATGGCAGCTCCGTCAGTGCACGGTCGTTATATACTATGCGCAAGCTACACTACCGTTATCTGTATATGTGCATATCGCCATCCAACGACTTTTGTCACCTCATTGAATTATGAGTGCAAAAGGTGGCTTGGCCTATCAACGTAAAAAACTAGCATCTAAACGGAAGAGTAGAGAAATGATATTTCTAAACAGAAATACAGGATGTATAAGGGAAGGCATCTTAATAAATGAATACATTACACAGGAATTAAAAGTCTAAGCAATAACACAAAAATGCAAGTCTGACCTGGACAGGAGCAACGTGTGGAAAAGACGGAAGGCTTCGTAGACACACTATGTGAGCAAATGTATCAGCCACCCGCCCCCCCCCCACCCCCCCCCCCCCCCCACCCCCCAAAAAACGGACGTCTTTCATATTAGGTGCATTGTGCTGCCACCTACTGCCACGTACTCCATATCAGTGACCTCAGTAGTCATTAGACGCCGTGAGGGAGCAGAATAAGGTGCTACGTGGAACTAACGGACTTCGAACGTGGTCAGGTGACGGTGTCACTTGTGTCATACGTCTGTACGCGAGATTTCCACACTCCTAAACATCCTTAAGTCCACTCTTTCCGATGTGACAGAGAAGTGGAAACTTGAAGGGATACGTACAGCAGAAATGTGTAGAGGTCGACCTCGTCTGTCGACTGACAGAGACCGCCGACAGTTGAAGAGGGTCGTATTGTGTAATAGGCGGACACCTATCCAGACAATCACACACACATTGCAAACTGCATCAGGATCCACTGCAAGCACTATGACAGTTAGGCGGGAGGTATGGAAACTTGGATTTCATGCTCGAGCGACTGCTGATGAGCCACACATCTCGCCGGTAAATGCCAAACGACGCCTCGCTTGGTGTAAGGATCGTAAACATTGGACGATTGAGCAGTGGAAAAATGTTGGGTGGAGCGACGAATCAATTTATACAATGTGGTGATTCGATGGCTGGGTGTGGGTACGGCGAATACCCGGTGAATGTCATCTGCCAGCGTGTGTAGTGCCAACAGTAACATTATGGGGCGTTAGTGTTATGGTGTGGTTGTGTTTTTCATGGAGGCGGCTTGCACCCCTTGTTGTTTAGCGTGGCATTGTCACAGCACACGCCTACATTGATGTTTTAAGCACTTTCTTGCTTCCCAGTGTTGAACAGCAATTCAGGGATGGCGATTGCTTCTTTAAACACGATCAAGCACCTGTTCATAATGCACGACCTGCGGCGGAGTGTTTACACGACAATAACATCCTTGTAATGGTCTGGCCTGCACTGAGTCCTGACCTGAATTCTACACTCCTGGAAATTGAAATAAGAACACCGTGAATTCATTGTCCCAGGAAGGGGAAACTTTATTGACACATTCCTGGGGTCAGATACATCACATGATCACACTGACAGAACCACAGGCACATAGACACAGGCAACAGAGCATGCACAATGTCGGCACTAGTGCAGTGTATATCCACCTTTCGCAGCAATGCAGGCTGCTATTCTCCCATGCAGACGATCGTAGAGATGCTGGATGTAGTCCTGTGGAACGGCGTGCCATGCCATTTTCACCTAGCGCCTCAGTTGGACCAGCGTTCGTGCTGGACGTGCAGACCGCGTGAGACGACGCTTCATCCAGTCCCAAACATGCTCAATGGGGGACAGATCCGGAGATCTTGCTGGTCAGGGTAGTTGACTTACACCTTCTAGAGCACGTTGGGTGGCACGGGATACATGCGGACGTGCATTGTCCTGTTGGAACAGCAAGTTCCCTTGCCGGTCTAGGAATGGTAGAACGATGGGTTCGATGACGGTTTGGATGTACCGTGCACTATTCAGTGTCCCCTTGACGATCACCAGTGGTGTACGGCCAGTGTAGGAGATCGCTCCCCACACCATGATGCCGGGTGTTGGCCCTGTGTGCCTCGGTCGTATGCAGTCCTGATTGTGGCGCTCACCTGCACGGCGCCAAACACGCATACGACCATCATTGGCACCAAGGCAGAAGCGACTCTCATCGCTGAAGACGACACGTCTCCATTCGTCCCTCCATTCACGCCTGTCGCGACACCACTGGAGGCGGGCTGCACGATGTTGGGGCGTGAGCGGAAGACGGCCTAACGGTGTGCGGGACCGTAGCCCAGCTTCATGGAGACGGTTGCGAATGGTCCTCGCCAATACCCCAGGGGCAACAGTGTCCCTAATTTGCTGGGAAGTGGCGGTGCGGTCCCCTACGGCACTGTGTAGGATCCTATGGTCTTGGCGTGCATCCGTGCGTCGCTGCGGTCCGGTCCCAGGTCGACGGGCACGTGCACCTTCCGCCGACCACTGGCGACAACATCGATGTACTGTGGAGACCTCACGCCCCACGTGTTGAGCAATTCGGCGGTACGTCCACCCGGCCTCCCGCATGCCCACTATACGCCCTCTCTCAAAGTCCGTCAACTGCGCATACGGTTCACGTCCACGCTGTCGCGGCATGCTACCAGTGTTAAAGACTGCGATGGAGCTCCGTATGCCACGGCAAACTGGCTGACACTGTCGTCGGCGGTGCACAAATGCTGCGCAGCTAGCGCCATTCGACGGCCAACACCGCGGTTCCTGGTGTGTCCGCTGTGCCGTGCGTGTGATCATTGCTTGTACAGCCCTCTCGCAGTGTCCGGAGCAAGTATGGTGGGTCTGACACACCGGTGTCAATGTGTTCTTTTTTCCATTTCCAGGAGTGTATATAGATAACCTATAGGATGCAATTTTGAACGTGGCTGACGTTTGCAACCCTTAGAGGTGACGAAACCTGGTCGAGGTATATAGAAAACCTATGCGACCGGTTGGTTGATTTTTACATAATTTTCACCTCTTTGATGTTTTGGAATGAACGCCGACTTCGTGCCAGGTCTCACCGACCGACATCGATACCTCTCCTCAGTGCAGCAGTTCGTGAGACTGGGCTGCTATTCCCCAAGAAACCTTCCAGCACCTGATTGAACGTATGCCTGCGAGAGTGGAAGCTGTTATCAAGGCCAAGGGTGGGCCAACGCCATATTGAAATCCAGCATTATCGATGGAGTGCGCCACGAACTTGTAAGTCATTTTCAGCCACGTGTCCGGATATTTTTGATCACATAGTGTAGCTCTGTGTTCTGCGCCCATAGGGAGAAAAGACATCGAAAGGTCGAGGAGAAGATGGATGAAAACTTTTGAAAGATCTATGAACGTAAGGAATAAAAAGAAGAATAAGGGCTGCAGCTTTTTAAGGAAGTTAAACGCAGGCGATAAGCAACTTGGACAAGAAGTTAATACAAGCTTTTGATACGTGGTGCTACAGAAGAATGGTTAAGGTTAAATTGAGAGATTAAATAAGTAATGAATTGGTATTGACTCCGATCGAGGAAAAGAGAATTTACCAGACAATTTGACAATACAACGGGATTATTTGATAGAGCACCTTCTGAGTCATCACGGAATCATCAATTTCAAACTGATGACAGGTTTGTGTGGGGGGTAGGGATGGGGGAGAGGGTTCAAATTAATTAACAAGGCGAAACTTGACTACAGTAAACATGTTAAAATGGACGTATGTTGCAATAGCTATTCAGGGATGAAAAAGCTTTCACAGGATAGACCGTCTTGGAGAACCGCATCAAACCAGTATTAAGTTTGAAGATAACGACAACAACAAACAACAATATTAAAGTTAATTAGTGGCTGTAAAACTCAAATTATGCTCATAATGGTTTCTAACTGCCTGGTATCGGGGGAAAATTAACAAAGAAACAAACTTTCGTTCTCAGATTCTTCAGCAACTGAGTACGGATCATGAAGTGAAAGTAAATAGTCGAAAGACGAAAGAAATGAGGATTAGCAGAAACAGAACAGCGAGAACCTTAACATCAAGATTGGGATCACGAAAAAGGTGAAGTTAAGGACTTCTGGTACCTAGACAGCAAAATAACCCATTACGGACGGAGCACGCAGGACATAAAAAACAGACAAGGACTGGAAAAAGGGGCATTCCTGTCCAAGAAACGGCTGCTAGTATCGAATAGAGACCGTAATAGAAGGAAGAAATTTCTGACAGTACAATTTCGAGCACAGCATTATATGGTAGTGAAACACGGACTTCTGGCCGGTGTGGCCGTACGGTTCTAGGCGCTTCAGTTTGGAACCGCGTGACCGCTACGGTCGCAGGTTCGAATTCTGCCTCGGGCATGGATGTGTATGTTGTCCTTAGGTTAGTTAGATTTAATTAATTCTAAGTTCTAGGGGACTGATGACCTCAGATGTTGAGTCCCATAGTGCTCAGAGCCATTTGAACCATTTTTGAAACACGGACTGTGGCAAAACAGGAACAGAAGAGACTAGAAGCATTCCAGATGTGGTGTTACCGGAGAATGTTGAACATTAGGTGAATTTATCATGTAAGTAATGAGCAGGTTCTCTGCAGAATCGGTGAGGAGAGGGATATAAGGTAATCACTCACAAGAAGAGGGGATAAGACGACATAGCACCTGACCCTCCGTCGCTCGCGCGGATGACGCTCGTCACCCACATGACTTTCCCGCTAAATTTTGTTTGACAGGGCAGGATTCAGATCGCGCCATTTTCAGTACCTTTGTGTTAACTGTCCAGCAGTTAGCTCCAATCACTGTTGGCTTTCAGCTACTAAAGTCGGGAGGACACCTGTCATCCGCTTGAGCTCGGCTGCCACAATCTGAAACAAAGTGAGTCTGTATTGCCTTATTGCTTTTCTAGATTCAATCTATCTTTCATGTGCGTAAATTTGGACTTATTGAAATTGACTGCAGTTACCTAGTATTCTCTTTATTTTTAGATAGTGGAAGAAATGTCAAAACAAAAAAAAAAACCTCGGACAGAGTTTAGTAGAGATCCTAATGTTCATTGAGCTGAGTGATGAAGATGCTCACAGTGATTTCGCTAACTCAGAGACTGAGCACTGTGTTCATGAAAGCGGTCATGATTCAGGAACAGAACAAGAAGTGCCAAAGAATGATGAATATGAGTCACAGGAAGAAGTAACTCAGGAGGATGCGTTTCTTTTATGGAAAGATGGAATAACTAAACTGAGGAAAAATAAATATGCTACCATTCTTAGAAGCGGATTTTGTAATATTATTACGCATTTGCTTGGACCATAGAATCAAGCTCTTGTAAAAGAGACAGAAATAGAAATTCTGAATTGGTTGTTGGAGGAAAACATAATAGGCATTATCGCAACATGCACTAATATATCCATCAGTGAATTGGATGGTAACTTCTCTAGGGAAAGGGACGCTAAAGAAACAGATGCGATAGAGATCAGAGCTTTCATTGGTTTGTTATATCCGTGTACATCTTTGAGATGTTCTGGGAAGAGTGTATCGAAATTGTGGGATAACTCAAACGGAAATGGACTTGAATCATGTTATTTATGCATAAGTGAAAACTGATTCAGGTTTCTGTTGAGATGTCTTAGGATTGATAACGTCAGTGATAAATGTGTTCGCAGAGGGACCGACAAGTTGGCTCATATCAGAGAGGTACTTGAACTATTCACCAACAATTTCGAAAAATATTTTTCACCTAATGAATATCTTACTGCTGACGAACAGCATTTGGCGATTAGAGGTAACTGCCCATTCCATTCAGGCACTATATCCCTAGCAAATCAGCAGAGTATGGGTTAAAAGTGTTTGCTTTGGATCATGTAGAAACAGCTTATACTTTGAATTTAGAACCATACTTTGGCAAGCATCCAGAGGGACCTTGTAATGCCAGTAATTTAGCTGAAGATATTGTTCTTCGAATGGTCGAACTGTTTCAAACGTTAGAATATATTATACTGTGTACGAATGTTAAATGTATTACACTCCTGGAAATGGAAAAAAGAACACATTGACACCGGTGTGTCAGACCCACCATACTTGCTCCGGACACTGCGAGAGGGCTGTACAAGCAATGATCACACGCACGGCACAGCGGACACACCAGGAACCGCGGTGTTGGCCGTCGAATGGCGCTAGCTGCGCAGCATTTGTGCACCGCCGACGTCAGTGTCAGCCAGTTTGCCGTGGCATACGGAGCTCCATCGCAGTCTGTAACACTGGTAGCATGCCGCGACAGCGTGGACGTGAACCGTATGTGCAGTTGACGGACTTTGAGCGAGGGCGTATAGTGGGCATGCGGGAGGCCGGGTGGACGTACCGCCGAATTGCTCAACACGTGGGGCGTGAGGTCTCCACAGTACATCGATGTTGTCGCCAGTGGTCGGCGGAAGGTGCACGTGCCCGTCGACCTGGGACCGGACCGCAGCGACGCACGGATGCACGCCAAGACCGTAGGATCCTACGCAGTGCCGTAGGGGACCGCACCGCCACTTCCCAGCAAATTAGGGACACTGTTGCTCCTGGGGTATCGGCGAGGACCATTCGCAACCGTCTCCATGAAGCTGGGCTACGGTCCCGCACACTGTTAGGCCGTCTTCCGCTCACGCCCCAACATCGTGCAGCCCGCCTCCAGTGGTGTCGCGACAGGCGTGAATGGAGGGACGAATGGAGACGTGTCGCCTTCAGCGATGAGAGTCGCTTCTGCCTTGGTGCCAATGATGGTCGTATGCGTGTTTGGCGCCGTGCAGGTGAGCGCCACAATCAGGACTGCATACGACCGAGGCACGCAGGGCCAACACCCGGCATCATGGTGTGGGAAGCGATCTCCTACACTGGCCGTACACCACTGGTGATCGTCGAGGGGACACGGAATAGTGCACGGTACATCCAAACCGCCATCGAACCCATCGTTCTACCATTCCTAGACCGGCAAGGGAACTTGCTGTTCCAACAGGACAATGCACGTCCGCATGTATCCCGTGCCACCCAACGTGCTCTAGAAGGTGTAAGTCAACTACCCTGGCCAGCAAGATCTCCGGATCTGTCCCCCATTGAGCATGTTTGGGACTGGATGAAGCGTCGTCTCACGCGGTCTGCACGTGCAGCACGAACGCTGGTCCAACTGAGGCGCTAGGTGGAAATGGCATGGCAAGCCGTTCCACAGGACTACATTCAGCATCTCTACGATCGTCTCCATGGGAGAATAGCAGCCTGCATTGCTGCGAAAGGTGGATATACACTGTACTAGTGCCGACATTGTGCATGCTCTGTTGCCTGTGTCTATGTGCCTGTGGTTCTGTCAGTGTGATCATGTGATGTATCTGACCCCAGGAATGTGTCAATAAAGTTTCCCCTTCCTGGGACAATGAATTCACGGTGTTCTTATTTCAATTTCCAGGAGTGTATATTTAGATTTAATAAAAAGTCATAAATTCAGTCATGAATACCGTTAAAGGTATACAAATAGACCGCTTGCTTTGTAGATGACACCCGTCATCCGCGCGAGTGACCATGTCACCAATTTTCGCGCGAGTAACGGAGGGTTAAGACACCAGGATATAACTTCCATAATACTAGTGGGAGGTGTAGAGAGCAAAAACTAGGGTTAGACAGAGATCAGAACACATCTAGAAAAAATTAAGGACTCAGGTTGCAAGTGCTCTTGCTACTCTGAGATGAAAAGGTCTAATCGGAGACATTTCTTGATGATTTGTACAGAAAAACAGAAGTGCATGAAGATAAACAGCGTTCATAATTTAGTAGCAGTTAGACACAGTAATCTTGTACAAATGTAGTTACAAATTACTTGACGAACCCTAAGGTTCCTGTCACGCTTATTGGACACAGCCGAAATTAGTAAAATTACGTAAATGCATAGCATAAAGTAGTAAATAAAACAAGAAGTAAGTAGTGAAAGAGAAAGAGACTATAAAAGTAATGTAGAAACAATTCTCACAATTGTGAGAGTCTGTAAATTATCTCTGGTTATAGTTCGTGAGAATACTTCACTGATGTTGTATGCAATGCCTCTCTTTCGTGAAGGATTTTACAGAATACGGTTTGTGACAGTATGATTGAATGAGGTCTTTGCCACCCTATGGTTAACATTATGAAGTAGAATACAGCTACCCGGTGTTACGAACAGAGATTCTTTGCAGACTATTTTTATCAGAACTGGATTTATACGTAATTTTCCCTTTTTTCGAATTCCGCTGCGACGTGTTGGATCTCTGGGAAAGGCACCAGAGTATCAGATGGTGTTCTTACAAAGGGAAACATTATTGTAGTGCAGCACGCTTCCACATTTTTTATTCCTGAGATTCCTGGGCTGGAAATACACAAAAGCTCGCGCATATTGCCAGTAAATTGCGGAGAATGAAAATTTTATTGGACTCAGAAGAAGCCATACGTTTGTGTAGCAGAAGAGCACAGATAAATCTCGAAACTCATATTCAAAACACCTGCTATAAGGACAACTGCAGTGTACGGCGAAAGCTTAATTTTCACTGGGAACTTCATTTTCAAGGGATAGTCTCCTGGCCTGCTTCGTTGCGGATTGTCATTTGTGAACCTAATTTCATATTTAGCCACTAATTAACGTTTATTGTAAAATCTTAAATATACAAAAGGTTTACGAAAGCTCTCCAATAACTAAAAGCAATAGAAAGATGAGTACTTAGTTACTTTCGTAATTTATTTCTTTTTCTTTGTCCTTAACCACAGCTCTGAGTAATATGTACGGAACAGAAACATAGGTAGGATAGACAGCGGCTAGTGAGGACTGCCAATAGGGGAACTCAAGGAAAAACAAACGAATCATGGCTCCGTCCTCGACACGACAAACCGCTCATCATTCGTCGATGGTACAGAGACGTAATGAGTCCGTTCTCAGAGCGAGACAGTTGAACCGATATGAATTTGTTCAGGAAAGGACGAATGTGATACAGCGCTAATTAAGATGTGTGACAGTCTTTTCCTTTATCCAAAGCAAACTTTTTTATACATAGAACGTACTACCATTCTCAGTAACGTTCAGTTGTATGGTGTTGTCGGCCCGAGTTAATACTTTGCGGTTGTTGTTATGTCAATGGAACTTATCTTTAAAAGTAGACGCACCTCACCGGGTCTTATCGGAGCGTGTATTTTTCCTCTTAAAGCGCTGCAAAATTTGATAAGGTTCTAAAATTGGCTTAACTTCACAGCCCACAAGACAACATGAAAATTTATAATTAATCCACGACACATATGTAAAGGGAACGGTCTAAGACCAATGTAGATCATGTGACTATTATAATAATTATAAGCCACTGCTTCACCTTGCTCGGGAAAGTCTCTGAAGGGATACTGCTGCATTTTATGTTTCAGCATTGTGCCCTTTTTTTTGCAGATGGTTTCTGCTCATCTAATTTCGCTACATACAAGCAACTCCAGGACTGATATAAATGAAAGCGTAGGTTTCATTCATGTTTCAACTGATGTTATTCCACATACGATGACGTAAAAGACTCTATAAAGCCCGCAATGTCGCCATCAGCACTGTGAAACGCAGTATGTGACGGTGTTTGACATCAGAAGACTGGCGGGAGAAATGAGAATCTAAAAACATTTATCCTTCCTACGAGGCACATGCCCAACGGCAATAAGATTAGCTGCTGTTGAGTGACATTTCACCACAGAGCTATCTCTCTGCTGTCACATATTCCGACATTCGTATCAATGAGAGCCTTTCGACTGAGTGATTCTTGTTTGACAAACAATTTCGCACTTCGCTTTCTCCGAACTTCAGGCACAATTAACAATATAAGGTTTCGCTTTCATAGGCGACATCAGATGTCAACAGCATGCAGGGGATGAACCAATGATATAAGAATTACAGGTCAGTACTTTCAGACAGTTGAATAAATGGAGTATAAGCCTACTGCAAGGATAAGTCTAACTGTAAATATGTACAAAAACCGGAGTGCAGAAACAGTTACGTCATGAAATCAAGAAAGAAAATAAAATAGCATCGTAGTCCGATAGGGCATTCCTTTCATTCTCTCTCCCTTTCTTTCTCTCTCTTTATTTATGTAATTTACACCTACAAAATTAAATATTCGCCATACAAAAGAGTTAATTCTACACACATACATTGCATTAGATAATACAATCACAGCGCATCTAAAAGAGACTAATTATAAGTCATAAAGAGCAACTGAAAAGCTAGATTTTTATATATTACGGACAAACACACATGAAACCAAAGAACCGGGGATCGGTAAATCAGACAGGTAAGATGAATTAAATACTTTGATCTGGAGTGGTTCCACAGAATTCACGTAATTATTAAACATAGTTGTTTCGATTATGGCTGTCAAATAATTTATTTCTGCTTAAATTTAGACTACAAATGTGCTGTGAGACGAAAAGTGCTTCTACTCAGACAATACTTAAAACATAAGTAACAACTACTATACTCATGCTCATAAATTAAGATTAATGCTGATAAATGGTGCAACAAGGCTCTGGTGGGCGGTTTGCGGGTTTAAATCACCTCGGGGTATGACCATGCGGTGCATTTGACCTGCGGTCGTCGCACGGTGGCACTGGCAGCATATCAGAGTACGGTGCAGCGAATAAGTGTGCAGACGTTTTAAGACGTGCTAATAGTGCCTGTGTGTTGAAAGTGACTGAAAAAACACATATTGATGACGTTATGAGAGGTAGAATCAAACACAGCAGGTTGTAGCACGTGTCCTCGGTGTGCCACGAAGTGTGATCTCAAGATTATGGCAACAATTCCAGCAGACAGCAAACGTGTCTAGGCGCTACAGTACGGGACGTCCACAGTGTACAACACCACAAGAAGACCGATATCTCACCATCAGTGCCCGCAGAAGGCCACGGAGTACTGCAGGTAGCATTGCTCGGGACCTTACGGCAGCTACTGGAACAGTTGTCTCCAGACGCAAAGTCTACAGACGTCTTAACAGACTTGGATTATTCGCCCGGAGACCTGCAAGGTGCATTCCACTGACCCCTGGTCACAAGAGAGCACGTAAAGCCTGGTGTTAAGAACGCAGTACATGGTCATTGGAACAGTGGTTCCAGGTTATGTTCACAGACGAGTCAGGTATAGTCTGAACAGTGATTCTCGCCGGGTTTTCATCTCTCGTGAACCAGGAACCAGATACCAACCCCTCAATGTTCTTGAAAGGGGCCTGTATGGAGGTCGTGGTTTGATGGTGTGGAGTGGATTATGATTGGTGCAAGTACACCCCTGCATGTCTTTGACAGAGGAACTGTAACAGATGTATCGGGACGTCGTTTTGCACCAGTATGTCCGCCTTTCCAGGGTTGCAGTGGGTCCCACCTTCCTCCTGATGGATGATAATGCATTGGATGATAACACGTGGCCCCACCGAGCTGCCATCGTGGAGGAGTACCTTGAAACAGAAGACATCAGACGAATGGAGTGGCCTGCCTGTTCTCCAGACCTAAACCCGATCAAGCACGTCTGGGTTCCTCTCGGTCGACGTATCGCTGCACGTCTTTAAACCCCTACGATACTTCAGGAGCTCCGACAGGCACTGGTGCAAGAATGGGCGGCTATACCCCAGCAGCTGCTCGACCACCTGATTCAGAGTATGCCAACCCGTTGTGTGGCCTATGTACGTATGCATGGCGATCATATCCCATACTGATGTCGGGCTACATGAGCAGGAACCAGTGGCGTTTTGTAGCACATGTGTTTCGGGACGGTTTTCTCAACTTATAACCGATACCGTGGACTTACAGATCTGTGTCGTGTGTGTTCCCTATCTGCCTATGCTATTAGCGCCAGTTTTGTGTAGTACCACGTTGTGTGACACCACATTCTGCAATTATCCTTAATTTATGAGCATGAGTGTAGAAACAGACCAGGAAAAACGTAAATTCTAAAAAAGTGTTGACTGGTCAGTCACCTGAAGCTGAGACTCCAGGGATATAAATGTATCGTGTTTCAAATAAAAGTTCCTAATTTATGACCAGAGACGGTATGTTTCTTTCACTTTTAAATTTATTTATTTGTATGTAAAGATTGAAATTTTTAGGATTACTGCTCTCACAAATATTCACACAGGCGGAAACACAGCTGCTAGTCAAAACATGAAGATAACACGAAACGTTTCCAAGCCAAAAAGGAATTAGAAAAATGAAAATGTCCGGTAATAGCCACGGCAGTATGACATTCCATCCGTTGTGTGGTTCCAGTTGACAGTAGGCTACGTGCTCCACAGAGACGAGGAAGTGAGTAGGGATCCCGAAGCTCAACGACAGGAGCCGAATTTAATCCGCCAATATGAAATTCCTGAGAGGAGTCATAGATTTTCTTGAAGGGACCATCCGCCATAAACACATGACAACGCAACTGATCGTCTCAAAACTAAAGGAACAGACGAGTAGGAGCAAAGAAAAGCGGAATAATTCACTGAGTGAGCAGTGGCCAGTTACTGAAACCAGCTACAAAGTACCGACCCATAAACAAATGACGTTCGAGGAGAACAAAGAAGAGCTGGCAACTGGACCAGAACAGGCTGTCAGGCTGGACCGCTGAACTACATGGAGATTATTGATAATGATGATTACGTATTGATATTCATTGGCAAACTGCGTCCAGATATCCTATGTACAGCGAAGCTAGTGCTGCACTGAAATCGGCTTACCCTTCACTACTTGACGCAAATGTGACAGAAATCATGCCATTCTTCTTATATCGTGCTGGACCTGCTTTCGCCCGGGGTAGTGCAGCAGTTCGTCGTGGCATGGAGTCAACAAGTATTTCTTGCAGAAATATTGAGCCATGATGCCTCTATAGACGTCCATAACGGCCAATGTGTTGCCAGTGCTGGATTTTGTGCATGATCTCACCTCTCGATTACGTCCCATAAATGTTCAATGGGATTCATATCGAGCGATCTGGCTGCCAAGTTATTCGCTCAAATTGTCCAAAATGTTCTTCAGACCAGTCGAAACAGCTATGGGACGGTGGCGTGGAACATTATCATCCACACTGCATCGTTGTTTGGGAACATGAAGTCCATAAATCGCTGCAAATGGTCTCCAATTAGCCTAACATAAACACTTTCAGTCAATGATCGGTTCCACACCATGTAAACACTGCTCACACCATTGCGGAGTCACCACAAGCTCGCACAGTGCTTTGTTGACAAATTGGGTCCATGACTTCATGGGATCGGCGTCACACTTGAACGCTACTATCAGCTCTTACCAACTGAAATCGGGAATCATCTGACCACGTCACGGTTTTCCAGTTGTGTACAGTCCAACCGCTATGGTCACGAGCCCAGAAGAGGTGTTGCAGGTGATGTCGTATTTTTATCAAAGGCAATCGCGTCGGTCGTCTGCTGCCGTAGCTCATTAACGCCAAATTCCATCGCACTGCCCTAACAGATACGTTCTTCTAACGTCCGACATTGATTTCTTCAGTTATTTCACACAGTGTTGCTTGTCTGTTAGGACTAACAACTCTTTGCAAACGCCGCTGCTCTCTGTTGTTACGTGAAGGCCGTCGGCCGCTGCGTTGTCCAAGGAGAGAAGTAATCCCTGAAATTTGATATTCACACTTCTAACAATACCACCACTTGCAAAGTAGGTTAGAAATCAGATTAATAATGTTGCTCACGCAGCATATGTTCGCCTTATCGGGCAACAACAAAGTTATTGACTGTGGATGGTATCGTCAGAATAGAAATAATGAAGTCACTGTAAAAAAGTCATTAATTTTGGCACTTATCTTGAATGGATTCCCACGTAGATTTCGTCGAAGTTGTTATGGCTCATCTTGCTGATTCTAGGGTGACTCCATTTTGACTGCTAGAAGATCCAGATCTGTATTTTAGCAATATTTGAAGACCTAAAAAATGCGTTTTTCAGGAAATTCTTAATGATTAAACAATCCCAGATCAGAACAATGGTATGGTAGAAATAATTTTTGACTTGGTGTCCACGATCCATATTTTTATTAAACTTCTTGTAAATTCACGTATACTCCTCCTTAATTGTCACATCATCAAGAAAACAGTTTTGTATCAATCTTCATATATTTAATTTCCACTTTAACAAAACACAAGACTTGACTGTTCTTTTACAAAGCGAAATAACAACTTAACTTCTGCAAAGTGAAACAAAGACTGCCCTGTGCGCATTCGCGCCATAACGGTTACAAGTAAGTCAAAGATTATGACAGTCTCACAGAAATGAATACACACAAGAACTATATCACTGTAATATACCGATACATCGGAGTACCTATACATTAATAAAACCAAATGTCATTATTGTCACAAAAATATGTCTGTTACTTCGCAGAAAAGTAATACGATATTACTGATAGTATCTTAGAAGGAAGATTAAGGAAAGGCAAACCAACGTTTCTAGCAAGTGTAGACTTAGAGAAAACTTTTGACAATGTTGACTGGAATAGTCTCTTTCAAATTCTAAAGGTGGCAGGGGTAAAATACAGGGAGCGAAAGGCTATTTACAATTTGTACAGAAACCAGATGACAGTTATAAGAGTCGAGGGGCATGAAAGGGAAGCAGTGGTTGGGAAGGGAGTGAGACAGGGTTGTAGCCTCTCCCCGATGTTATTCAATCTGTATGTTGAGCAAGCAGTAAAGGAAACAAAAGAAAAATTTGGAGTAGGTATTAAATTCCATGGAGAAGAATTAAAAACATTGAGGTTCGCCGATGACATTGTAAATCTGTCAGAGACAGCAAAGGACTTGGAAGAGCAGTTGAACGGAATGGACAGTGTCTTGAAAGGAATATATAAGATGAACATCAACAAAAGCAAAACGAGGATAATGGAATGTAGTCGAATGAATAGAATTGGGGAGAAGAAGACTTTGTGGCACAACTTGACTAGAAGAAGGGATCGGTTGGTAGACCATGTCTTGAGGCATCAGGCCGGCCGCGGTGGTCTCGCGGTTCTAGGCGCTCAGTCCGGAACCGCGCGACTGCTACGGTCGCAGGTTCGAATCCTGCCTCGGGCATGGATGTGTGTGATGTCCTTAGGTTAGTTAGGTTTAAGTAGTTCTAAGTTCTAGGGGACTGATGACCACAGATGTTAAGTCCCATAGTGCTCAGAGCCATTTGAACCATCCTGAGGCATCAAGGGATCACAAATTTAGCATTGGAGGGCAGTGTGGAGGAAAAAAATCGTAGAGGGAGACCAGGAGATGAATACACTAAGCAGATTCAGAAGGATGCAGGTTGTAGTAGGTACTGGGAGATGAAGGAGCTTGCACAGGATAGATTAGCATGGAGAGCTGCATCAAACCAGTCTCAGGACTGAAGACCACAACAACAACAACATTACTGGTAGCGAGAACTGGGGTTGGAATGTCGTAATGCTCACGTAAATGAACAGCCATTACACACTCTTGACACTGTGGATCTTGGAATACTGAATTCTCTAACAATTTGCGAGATGGAGTGTCCCATGAATCGAGCTCCAATAACCTTTCTGCTTTCAGAGTCTGTTAATCCCTATAATCCGGCCATAATCACGTCGGAAACCTTTTCATATGGATCACCAAAGCACAAATAACAACTCCGGCAATGCACTGCCGCTTTATATCTGAATGTGGTTATCGCTATCCCATGACTTTTGTCACTTAGGTGTACAGTGACAGTTCAGTGCGTGCAAATCCTGTCTAACTGCGGCAAGTTTTTCAACATCTTCTGTGATGTTCCTTTATACAACATGATCCAGATCAGTAAGCCTTAAAATATTTCGTCTGCTACTTAGGTAATATGCGGTAGTGCAACATATCAGACCAGTATATCAAAATAAAGTTATCGTGACATATTTGCGCATTACCACTTCTTTCTAAAAACTTCTATCTGTCTTTAAACTATTTTACAGACAGGCGGCACATCAATTACCTGTGTTATTTAGTTATAAGCGTAAATTTGTTGAGTAATAAACAACCCGAACGATATGTGGACTTCAGTGGATATTTGTTAATAATTCAGGTAGAGATAAAACTGCCGTATAAATTTCCACACGCCACGCGCTCTGCTTCTCAGTAATCTACGTTAATACAGCGGTGTGATAAACAGTTGACACGAGATAACGACCCCAGCATACCGAAGATACATTTGTGTAATTGGAAACACAACCAACAAATAAACCTACATAATTAACAGGGGACCAAGAGGTTTAACCTCAGGGCACAGTGTCTGGCAACAAAATTAAATTTTCCCCTCCCGACCTCTTACAGTTTAGAGAAACGCGGTATCTAAGATTCAGTAAGCGATTTCATTTTATGGCCTTCCTTCTTCTCCTGAAAAATACAATTATCAACACATTTCTCGGCACAGAAATCAATATTCAGCGTTTTCATTATTTCCATTCACGTATGAACTGTTTCGGGAAACGAATTTACGAAGTGGGGCCAGAGAAGTTACATTTCTCTCTTATCCTCATTGCAATTATATTTGTTTAGTTCACAGCGTCGTCCATTTCTCTTGGGTTTCCTTCATTTTTATGTATCAGGGTTCAAAAATAAAGAGGTCAGTGCACAATTTATTCTCCCCAAGTGTAGTGCAAACGAGGTAAGGTAGCTATTATTTTCTACGTACTGAATCATAATCGTGAAAGGCTCCTGTTCGTGTGGTGTGGGCTCGAATGGCCAATAAATTAGTCTTATTGGCTCTTGGTACTTATTCAAAGCCCTTCTTTTTAAATAGCTATGTATCGTTCAAGCGCATGATGTTCACTGTATTTGTATGTCAAACGCTAGAATTTAAGCAATACAAATGGCAAAATAGGCCAAATGAATTAATAAATAAAATGGATTTCATTCGATAGTGTAACGAATAACAAAATTAGGGTTCTATTAAAAACACGATCGACATTTCATGAGTAGTGAAAGAGAACGTTAACCGTTCTTTAAAGTTTTCACAGCTCGTGTTCATATTTTTCTCCTTCACATGTCGCACAAAAATGACTGCGGGAGGGAGACGTAGGTGAGATGTAGGGTATAATTACTCCTTCCAAAACAAATTAAATTCAAGGTTCATTAATTACATAACATTACAAACAGAAATCCTTCTGATAACACACCATCACATGCCACTAAGTTCGACATAAATCTAATATATCACGGTGTGATATTGATACGTTTATTAATGTAATCCCAGACAAAACTACGAAATCGAGAGGAAAGAGACTGAATCTGGTGAAGTCAGTTTTATAAGGCTATCTAGATCAAACATGGGCAATAGAGACAGTCACTCGCACTATACATTCATATCGGAAACATGCGTCTATTTATCTGCTGTGCTTAGGCGCTGGGTGGGGCCTAGAGTACACCAGGGAATACCAACAAGGTGTGCTTAGGCGTGGCGCACGAATTAATCATCACAAAATACAGAATCACGAAAATTCAATACCACTAAACAATCCAGAAAAAGGCTGGCATGCAGATATTCATTTAACGCAGGTCAAAGAGATTATTAAGCCTAGCTGCAGGTAAATCTGGATTACATGTGCTGGCTGATGGCCACAAAATCAGTTGGTTAATGCAAAGAAAAAAAATCTCTAAAATAGGAGGAAACGAGTAGATAAAACACAATTTGAGGATAGGAAGAACGTGGAATCTCTATGTAAGAAATATCCTTATATTGCACGTAGCATTATAAGACCACAGATTTAAACGTCGTTTCCCAGAACAAAGCAAGTCCCATGAAGTTCCGTAAAACACATTTACTTTACTCCAAAACAGAGAATAATCAAAACTTGTGAAGACTATGTCTCATTGTTAACGAAAAACACTTCCAAAGCGAAACAATTTAACAGAACGCTTTGTCCATTACCTCTGACCAGAGCGAGCCGAGCGCGTGCGGCACTTATCAGACAATGTACAGAGCCTAACACTTTGCTCACAGGGCGCACCACTGACTAACCGAAATGATAGCGGAAAGACGACCTGTTGCCACTCCCTGCTTCTGTGTTCCAGAGTGGAGCGTCTTCTTGCCGCGATGTCTGATCCTATCCCAAGCGGCTGAAATCTTAAGTAGGCACTATAAGCTAGCGACTGTACGATAGCCTCTGACTATGGGGAGCGTACACACACACACACACACACACACACACACACACACACACACGCAAAGCAAAAATGAGAAGAAAAACAAGCTACATAAAAGAAACAGAAACAAAAAAACACAGGCAGATACTTTTTTTAAAAAGATGGCTCTGAGCACTATGGGACTCAACATCTGTGGTCATCAGTCCCCTAGAACTTAGAACTACTTAAACCTAACTAACCTAAGGACATCACAAACATCCATGCCAGAGGCAGGATTCGAACCTGCGACCGGAGCAGTCGCGCGGTTCCGGACTGCGCGCGTAGAACCGCTAGACCACCGCGGCCTTCACACTTTTTTTTTTTTTTTTTACCAGAGGATAAGTGGCTGCAGTTTCAGTCAAGTGAAAAAAATTAAAAAATTGATACAAACTAGACGCTGAGAGTAAGCTGAGGAAAAAGTTGCACTCGATTTTACTGAAAGCAGATCTCAATGAACTCTTTCAATTTATAGATAAATTTTATTTTGATCTCTGCTAAGATATGTATGGGGGATTCTGGGGGATGAAAAATGATAACAGTGTGAGGACCATTCGTATGTGCTTAAACAGAATCGTTCCTTGGAAAATTTTTAAGAACCTAGGGGATGACCATCTTATGTGTTCCACTCACTAACCATTCACATTCCTGACACTCTGCTGTGAGTATCCACTCGCACTCGCATTCACAATATGTATAGCGTGTTCTCTTTGAATCAGTTGTGCAGGCTGGAGCAGCATTCCTATGTACACTCCTGGAAATTGAAATAAGAACACCGTGAATTCATTGTCCCAGGAAGGGGAAACTTTACTGATACATTCCTGGGGTCAGAAACATCACATGATCACACTAACAGAACCACAGGCACATAGAGACAGGCAACAGAGTATGCACAATGTCGGCACTAGTACAGTGTATATCCACCTTTCGCAGCAATGCAGGCTGCTATTCTCCCATGGAGACGATCGTAGAGATGCTGGATGTAGTCCTGTGGAATGGCTTGCCATGCCATTTCCACCTGGCGCCTCAGTTGGACCAGCATTCGTGCTGGACGTGCAGACCGCGTGAGACGACGCTTCATCCAGTCCCAAACATGCTCAATGGGGGACAGATCCGGAGATCTTGCTAGCCAGGGTAGTTGACTTACACCTTCTAGAGCACGTTGGGTGGCACGGGATTCATCCGGACGTGCATTGTCCTGTTGCAACAGCAAGTTCCCTTGCCGGTCTAGGAATGGTAGAACGATGGGTTCGATGGCGGTTTGGATGTACCGTGCACTATTCAGTGTCCCCTCGACGATCACCAGTGGTGTACGGCCAGTGTAGGAGATCGCTCCCCACACCATGATGCCGGGTGTTGGCCCTGTGTGCCTCGGTCGTATGCAGTCCTGATTGTGGCGCTCACCTGCACGGCGCCAAACACGCATACGACCATCATTGGCACCAAGGCAGAAGCGACTCTCATCGCTGAAGACGACACGTCTCCATTCGTCCCTCCATTCACGCCTGTCGCGACACCACTGGAGGCGGGCTGCACGATGTTGGGGCGTGAGCGGAAGACGGCCTAACGGTGTGCGGGACCGTAGCCCAGCTTCATGGAGACGGTTGCGAATGGTCCTCGCCGATACCCCAGGAGCAACAGTGTCCCTAATTTGCTGGGAAGTGGCGGTGCGGTCCCCTAAGGCACTGCGTAGGATCCTACGGTCTTGGCGTGCATCCGTGCGTCGCTGCGGTCCGGTCCCAGGTCGACGGGCACGTGCACCTTCCGCCGACCACTGGCGACAACATCGATGTACTGTGGAGACCTCACGCCCCACGTGTTGAGCAATTCGGCGGTACGTCCACCCGGCCTCCCGCATGCCCACTATACGCCCTCGCTCAAAGTCCGTCAACTGCACATACGGTTCACGTCCACGCTGTCGCGGCATGCTACCAGTGTTAAAGACTGCGATGGAGCTCCGTATGCCACGGCAAACTGGCTGACACTGACGTCGGCGGTGCACAAATGCTGCGCAGCTAGCGCCATTCGACGGCCAACACCGCGGTTCCTGGTGTGTCCGCTGTGCCGTGCGTGTGATCATTGCTTGTACAGCCCTCTCGCAGTGTCCGGAGCAAGTATGGTGGGTCTGACACACCGGTGTCAATGTGTTCTTTTTTCCATTTCCAGGAGTGTATATTCTAGAACTGAGACTGTGTGTCAGGTATGAATAATTATGAGTATTCTTATTTTTTTATTTTTTAAAAGGTGAAGCACTATCTTTGACCTTAAAATTTTCTCATGCACGTATGGGTATTCGGGTTCCTCCGTTGTAAACACTATCATCGCTTAATGTTAATTGCTTCTTCCATCGCTTCTTGATGGTGTTACTTCATAATTATAAATAAAAGCAAAATATTTTGCTTTTCATTTACAGTTATCGTCTCTTCGTTCTTTTGGACCATCCTCCGTAAAATCCCTTTTGTCTGTACTGGAAACCGCATTTGATTCTATCTAGAACAGTAATTTCATGTTAGTGCTCTATACACTGATTCTTTTTCGTCCTTCATCCCGCCTCCAACTTGAAAACGTCCGTCAGTTGACTTATCCTCACACTGTGCTCATGATCTTCCAAAGTATATCTTCTGACAAGTCCGTAGGCTGAGATATTACAGCATGGAAAAGATATCTATGGAGTGAGCATGCCATACTGCGCGTGGCAAACATCACACTGAAATAGTCATGTGTCGCTGGCATGAAGCTGTTGTTTAAGTTCTGCAGTAAGACATAAACTTCAATATTGCACGTATTTAATCTATTTGTATATATTTATTTATTAGTAATAATCACTGCTGGATTGTTGCTCCTGCAGGTACGAACAGAAATTCGTTAAAGGAATAAAAGTAATTTTTCACCGAAAAGTAGCACATAGGTGTAGATATTGTTACCATACTAGTCCGAGGCGCTTTATGTATTGATTAATAACAAGGTCCCGCGTATGTAGTCGTAGAAATAATTAATAAGAGTGTATTTCTTCCCCTGGATTTAATTCCGTATCTTCACGAGGTTGCACGTTAATTTCCGGATTCGGCGATGCTAGTGCAAGCACGACTGCCCGAAAGGCCTACCGGACATTTCTTTTTCCGATGTGTAATTGCTTGCAAGCCCACAGCGCTCTCAGGGACATGAACAAAACCAATTCGCCCTCAGAACTAACAGATCAATAAACGATGCCATCAACCAAGCCCTACAAATAGTTGATACACAAAAACGCCATAGCAACAAACTTTGACAATGCCGGGTCTCTCGATAGCCTCTGGTGACTCGCAATGTTTCAAAGGTTAGCACATCTGGAGTTACCTAAATCACTGTACAACAGTTTCATAGACTACTGTAAAGTAGTCAAATGGCAGATGGGCAGCCTGAAGATAATTAAAAGGATTACCAAAGGCTGTCCTCAAAGGTCGATCTGCGGCCCCATCTCCCAGGACATAATACTTGAACCCCTCCTACAATTTACAGATGGGGATGATAGGTCATACGGAATTGTCGCCTACGCATGTGACCTATTAGTTGTAGTTACGGCAAACAATAGAGCCCAGCTAGAAGAGAAAGCCAGTGGAATACTCGAATATTTACGTAATGGTGTCGCAACAAGAAACTCAGGATCGACGAAAATAAAACAATTACTGAATGGGTCAATCCAAAGGAACTTTCAGGTAAAAGTGGGGACACAAATATCGAACGGGCACATGTTATGAGCTATCTTCTGGTACACGTAGATGGCAGACTGAATTTACACGTACACAGAAGGCAAGCAACAGACAAAGCAGAAAAAATATTACATACAGTACAAACTAACTGTACCAATCATATGGACATACCACTGTGCGCTCTTCGAATCGGTACTCAGCTTCGCAGCTAGCACGTGGGCACACAGACTGAACTTGCTCACCATCAAAGCATCAGTCAGACGAGGGCAGAGAAGTGTCCTACTTAGGCTATCTGGAGACTTCGGCACCACCTCAGTGGATGTGGTGCTCGGGCTATGCCCCATAGATATCACGATCAGATACAGAGCAGCAGGGTACTTGTTAAAGATGAGGAAACTAGATGAGTTATACACAGTAACTGGTGTAACGATACAGACGACACGTCACTTTAAAATTTGACGTATAGATACATGACAAGGTGAGTGGGGACGTAAACTGCACGCCCCCCCCCCCCCCCCCCCCTCCGACATAAGAGAGCGGTTGAGAATGAAACATATAGATCCCAGCCGCGATGTGGTACATTTCTTAACTGGACATGGACCTTATCCCACGCACTTAAACGGCGAAAGTCTGTGACTCACATCTGCATGGACATGCGGGGAAGCAGGCTCCCCAGAACACACAGTCTTTTTCTACGATCAATACGCGAACAACAGACAAACACTACACTTAGACTAGACAGAAACAGATATACATCTATACACAGAAATAAGAGACGCAGAACAATGGGCCCAAATAAACGCACCGATAAATACAGGGGGGTCCAAAAAAATGCTTCCACTATTTAAAAGTCCATAACTGGTAAAGTGATTGACGGAGTTGTCTCATCTTTGGTAATGTAATAGTTTGTAGTTCCGGAAATCTCCCCACAAGCGTTGTATTGCGGTGTTTTGTTTTGTCAGAAGACAGTCGCCAGATAGTCAGTGTTTTGTTATTAGTTGCACCTAGTTACTCGAGTAAACATGGCTGGCGCAAGGTTTACATTCGATGAAAGGAAGTCACTTTGAAGTGGTATTTTAAGTACGAAAACAATCATGAGGTTCAACGGCAATGGTGAAATGACTATCAAACAGAGCCATCGACAAGTTTAGCGATTCGTCGCATTCGAGACAAATTTTAAGCCGAAGGTTTTGTTAAAGATGTACACAAACAACGATCTGGACGACTTGTAACAGTAACAAGTCCAGCTAACTCCTGTCGTCAGTTACAACAATTCACCCGCTCACCACAGAAGTCTGTGAGACAGTGTGCCCGTGAAACTAGTCGCTCAAGTGTTCGGCGAATTTTGAAGACAGCAAAGTGGAAGTGCTACATCCCACGCAGTGAACGAGGACGACGCAGATCGTAGAATGGAGTACTAAAGTGGTTTACTAACATGTTGCGCAACGATGAAGAGTTTGCAAAGATGATTGTGTGGTCTGATGAGGCACAGTTCTGACTCAATGGTACAGTAAATAGCCACAATTGCATCTACTGGGCCGCGGAAAATCCGAACGTCCATGTAGAAATAGCCGTGAATTTCCCAGGAGTAAATGTGTGGATTGGGTTGTCTTACCGGGGCTTGATTGGGCCATTCTTCTTTGACGGCACAGTTGCCGGTGAGGTGTACCTTCAGAAGCTTCAGACATCCATTTTACCTGCCATCCGAGACTTGTGTGGAGACGGAAGAGTTTACTTTCATCAGGATGGTGCCCCAGCCCACTACCAAAATCGTGTTAAGACGTATCTCTACGAAAATCACAATTTTAGACGAACAGTTGGAAACAGGTAGGTTTTTTAAATTAAAATAGAGAACGTAGGTACGTTTGAACATTTTATTTCGATTACTCCAATGTGATACATGTACCTTTGTGAACTTATCATTTCTGAGAACGCATGTTCTTACAGCGTGATTACCTGTAAATACCACATTACGGCAAGAAATTTTCAAATTGATGTCCGTCAGCCTCAATGCATTTGGCAATACGGGTAACGACATTCCTCTCAACAGCGTGTAGTTCGCCATCCGTAATGTTCACACATGCATTGACAATGCGCTGACGCATGTCGTCAGGCGTTGTCGGTGGATCACGATAGCAAATATCCTTCAACTTTCCCCACAGAAAGAAATCCGGGGACGTCAGATCCGATGCACGTGCGGGCCATGCTTCGACGACCAATCCACCTGTCATCAAATACGATATTCAATACCGCTTCAACCGCACGCGAGCTACGTGCCGGACATCCATCATGTTGGAAGTACATCCCCATTCTGTCATGCAGTGAAACATCTTGTAGTAACATCGGTAGAATATTACGTAGGAAATCAGCATACATTGCACCATTTAGATTGCATTCGATAAAATGGGGGCCAATTATCCTTCCTCCCATAATGCCGCACCATACATTAACCCGCCAAGGGCGCTGATCTTCCACTTGTCGCAGCCATCGTGGATTTTCCGTTGCCCAATAGTGCATATTATGCCGGTTTTGCGTTACCGTTTTTGAATACTGTTGGTTAATGACGCTTCATCGCTAAATAGAACTCGTGCAAAAAATCGGTCATCGTCCCGTAATTTCTCTTGTGCCCAGTGGCAGAACTGTACACGACGTTCAAAGTCGTCGCCATGCAATTCCTGGTGCATAGACATATGGTACGGGTGCAATCGATGCTGATGTAGCATTCTCAACACTGACGTTTTCGAGATTCCCGGTACTCGCGCAATTTGTATGCTACTGATGTGCGGATTAGCCGTGACAGCAGCTAAAACACCTACTAGGGCATCATCATTTGTTGCAGGTCGTGGTTGACGTTTCACATGTGGCCGAACACTTCCTGTTTCCTTAAATAACGTAACTATCCGGCGAACGGTCCGGACACTTGGAGGATGTCGTCCAGGATACCGAGCAGCATACATAGCACACGCCCGTTGGGCATTTTTATCTCAATAGCCATGCTCAACACGATATCGACCTTTTCCGCAATTGGTCAACAGTCCATTTTAACAAGAAGTAAATACCATCCCCAATCGCGGAATGTTACGTGATACCTCGTACTTATACGTTTGTGACTATTACAGCGCTATCTATCACAAAGCTAAAAGAGTGGTCCAACTAAAACATTCTTATTTATTTACGTATTACAGGAATATGTAATAATAAATGTGGGTTCCTATTTTTTAAAAAAAGCAGTTGATATCCGTTTGACCTATGGCAGCGCCATCTAGCGGGCCTACTAAGGCGCCATCTGGTTTCCCCCTTCAAGCCTGACGAGTTCCGTTGATGCTTATTTCGTGAGATATTTGGCCCGGTGACTATCAATGGACCACCTTGCATATGCTATCTTCCGTTGGGCGGTCATCCAGTATGATTTTGTAGGTTTTCTTCACAATTTGTGACTTGATCAATTCACTTGCTTTTCTCGGCAGCTTGTATGGCTTCGCTTCAACTCTGCCACCAGACACGTCACTGTTGTAAACAAAAGAGAAGACACCCTCAGATTAGAATCTAAATGAGTTTTAATATTACTTGGTCAAAGATATTTCAAATGAATGTGTTACATCAGTTATTAATGACCAGTTTTAAACGTATCTACAAATTCGACGAGAGTGCTCACTATTGATGACTGCGAAACAAGTACTAAACAACGTACACTATGTGATCGAAAGTATGCGGACACCCTCAAAAACATACGTTTTTCATATTAGGTGCATTGTGCTGCCACCTACAGCCATGTACTCCATATCAGCGACCTCAGTAGTCATTCGACACCGTGAGAGAGCAGAATGGGGTGCTACGTGGAACTAACAGACTTCGAACGTGGTCAGGTGATTGGGTGTCACTTGTGCCATACGTCTGTACGCGAAATTTCCACACTCCTAAACATCCTTAAGTCCATTGTTTCCAATGTGACAGTGAAGTGGAAACGTGAAGGGACACATACAGCACAAAAGCCTACAGGTCGACCTCGTCTGTTGACTGACAGAGACGGCAGACAGTTGAAGAGGGTTGTAATGTGCAATAGGCACACATCTATCCAGACCGTCACACAGGAATTCCAGACTGCGATTGGATCCACTGCAAGTACTATGATAGGCGGGAGGTGAGAAAACTTGGATTTCATGGTCGAGCGGCTGCTCATAAGCCACACATCACGCCGGTAAATGCCAAACGACGCCTAGCTTGGTGTAAGGGGCGTGAACATTGGAAGATTGAACAGTGGAGTGATGAGTCAAGGTACACAAGATGGCGATCCGACGGCAGGGAGTGGGTATGGCGAATGCCCGGTGAACGTGTGCAGTGCCAAGAGTAAAATTCTGAGGCGGTGGTGTTATGCTGTAGTCGTGTTTTTCATGAAGGGGCTTGCACCCCTTGTCGTTTTGTGCGGCACTATCACAGCAAGGGCCTACATTGATGTTTTACGCACATTCTTGCTTCCCACTGTTGAAGAGCAATTCGGGGACTGCGATTGCGTCTTTAAACACGATCAAGCACCTGTTCATAATGCACGACCTGAGGCGGAGTGGTTACACGATAATAACATCCCTGTAATGGACTGGCCTGGACAGAGTGCTGACCTGAATCCTATTGAAAACCTTTGGGATGTTTTGGAACGCTGACTTTGTGCCAGGCCTCACCGACTGACATCGATACCTCTCCTCAGTGCAGCAGTCCGTGAAGAATGGGGTGCTATTCCCCAAGAAACCTTCCAGCACCTGATTGAACGTTATCCCGCGAGAGTGTAAGCTGTGATCAAGGTCAAAGGTGGGACGACACCATATTGAATTCCAGCATTACCGATGGACGGCGCCACGAACTTGTAAGTCATTTTCAGCCAGGTGTCCGTATACTTTTGATCCCATAGCGAAGCTTCGTCAAACCTTAAACTTGTGCTTTATTGGATGTGTAACATCCACGAGATAAATTTTAGCTAGAGTGCGACGAGAGGAAATTATGCCTGTAACAGTTATAATTATAATCTATACGACATATGAAAAAATAGTGAAAACGATGATAAATATTAATTATTTATTTAATATTCTATGATGTAATTGGACATATCGATGTGTATCATACAAAGACAATGATAATTGTAAATTCCTTTTATGATCTGCGTTTGTCTTCCTTTGTTTTTACCTTTTGTTGGATGGTTTTTGTAGGTTGCGGACGAATATTAAACTGAGCTCTGTAAAGAAATTGTAATTATTTGTTAATTATTACTTGAGAATAGAGTTCGTTATTATTATAAATATGGGTGAATAATTATTTGTAACTTTAATTCATCTCTCAGTAAGCATCATCTGTGTTAATTATTTCTTTCCGCTGCAAGGAGCGCAGAAATTGACGATAGCTATTTCTATCGCGTTTTTGTCTGTGTTTTCCTTAGGAAAAAATCAAATATTTGCTTGATGAAGTCTAAATAGTGAACAATACGAAAGTAAAGTTTAATAAGCATTTCAAATACTTATCTTATTTGCTCTAACAATAGAAAGTCTCTATCAATTGTCTGCCGTCATCTTACAATTATCTCAGCGGCAAATTCAAATTACCCAACTCTGCACACATAAATGCCGAACGTAATACAAATGTGTAAAAATAAATGTGCACCGGTGGCCCCGAACTCATTTTAATGAAAATAATTCGAATCAGATTGGTTCTTTAAAAACAGTGCTCATAGCACGATCCTTATAACAAACTTTTCTAGCTGATGTATGGAGCCGAAATTAATTAAGCACGATTTGCGAAGGATATTGTTTCAGGCAACATACGTCAGTGTTGTGCGCGGCTGATATTCGGTGATTTTAATGATCATTTTGCTGAAGATAACTGTTTCCATCATAATCAATAGTTGTATAGAATCTGTTGTATGAACCGTTATTTAGTGACACACAGCTTACAGACACCACTTTAACACGAAGTTAACTTGGAGTTCTTTAGCAACTTGACCAAATCAAAATAAATGTGCACCGGTGGCCCCGAACTCATTTTAATGAAAATAATTCGAATCAGATTGGTTCTTTAAAAACAGTGCTCATAGCACGATCCTTATAACAAACTTTTCTAGCTGATGTATGGAGCCGAAATTAATTAAGCACGATTTGCGAAGGATATTGTTTCAGGCAACATACGTCAGTGTTGTGCGCGGCTGATATTCGGTGATTTTAATGATCATTTTGCTGAAGATAACTGTTTCCATCATAATCAATAGTTGTATAGAATCTGTTGTATGAACCGTTATTTAGTGACACACAGCTTACAGACACCACTTTAACACGAAGTTAACTTGGAGTTCTTTAGCAACTTGACCAAATCTTTAGCTGGGAGAAAAATTATTTAGAAATTACTCAATGTAATAAAATAAGATTGTCATTTTCATTTACAAATTAGTTACAAACCAAACCACTGAATAAAACAGCGAACGCCACAGATGGTACTTTCCACCACAGACATTTGTTTGAAACAACAATCAGTATCAGTGCGTGATGTCGGGTACTCCCGGGACCGCTCCGTAAGTAGACGCTAGTAGGTATTTCTTCAACTACCTTAAATTTACAAGTGTAAGGGTGACGAATTGATTCACTCGGTGGACCAGATACTTCCTGTGCAGCTGCAGCGGGGCGCTGATGAACCGCAGCCTTTGCTTTTGTAGTCGATTATCCGCTCAGCCCAGCTCTCAGAAGTCGACCACGGCAGCGCTAAGCGTTCTGCGGGAATTTCGGATTACCCGTGGACCGGAATTGTGCAGCGCACCTAGGAGGCGAGCGCCGGCTGGCCAGCTACACACTTCTGCAACAGGAAGTGGACCGACGTCTGACGCCAGATGGGGAGCAGGAAATTAAATTTGCATCGAACCGTGTGCATCCGAACAGGAACTGCGGGGCCGAGCTTTTGATGTTTATCGTAACTGCGATAACGGGGCGAGCGGAAAACTCACCAGTTCGCGCTGCTTTTCAGTCCGTTAGTCAGAAGGTAAGGCAGGTAAGAGGCATTACGTAGGCAGTTATGCCTTGTGCGCTGTTCCGTACTTGTGGAGGCAGCACGGTAGATCATGTTGCGGAGAGTGTGACGTAGTAGTACCACAGGTATCTAATTTAGACGATGCGGCTCAAAATTCCAATAATTTACAAATAAAAATTGTCAGAACATTTCCCATTGTTTTAACAATATACTAGCTAACTTAGCTACTTACTTGTATATACTACTAAACGGCCAACACAGGGAATAATCTCAGTCGCATGTTACTTAACTAACGCCTTCCAGGGATAGCAAATTTTTGATTTTCGCTCATTAAGGGCTATTATCTCACGGCAAGCTTGAACACAGTAAGTCAAGTATCATAGTTGTGAACTGTATATACAGGGTGGTCTATTGATAGTGACCGGGCCAAATATCTCACGAAACAATCATCAAACGAAAAAACTACAAATAACGAAACTTGCCTAGCTTGAAGGGAGAAAGCAGATGGTGCTATGGTTGGCCCGCTAGATGGCGCTGCCATAGCTCAAACGGATATCAACTGCGTTTATTAAAATAGGAACCCCCATTTTTATTACATATTCGTGTAGTACGTAAAGAAATATGAATGTTTTAGGTGGACCACTGATTTGGCTTTGTGATAGATGGCCCTGGAATAGTCACAAACATATGGCTCACAATTTTAGACGAACAGTTGGTAACAGGTAGGTTTTTTAAGTTAAAGTACAGAACGTAGGTACTTTTTCACATTTTTTCGGTTGTTCCAATGTGATACATGTACCTTTGTGAACTTATCATTTCTGAGAACGCATGCTGTTACAGCGTGATTACCTGTAAATACCACATTAATGCAATAAATGCTCAAAATGATGTCCGTCAGCATCAACACATTTGGAAATACGTGTAACGACATTCCGGTCAACAGCGAGTAGTTCGCCTTCCGTAATGTTCGCACATGCATTGACAATGCACTGACTCATGTTGTCAAGCGTTGACGGTGGATCACGATAGCAAAAATCCCTAAAATTTTCCCCCAGAAAGAAATCCGGAGACGTGAAATTCGGTGAACGTGCGGGCCATGGTTTGGTGCTTAGACGACCAATCCACCTGTCATGAAATATGCTATTCAATACCTCTTCAACCGCACGCGAGCTATGTGCCGGACATCCATCATGTTGGAAGTACATCGCAATTCTGTCATGCAGTGAAACATCTTGTAGTAACATCGGTAGAACATTACGCAGGAATCAACATACATTGCACCATTTAGATTGCCACCGATAAAACGTGGCCAAGCAACCGTAAAATCGTTGAGCCCAGAGATGTTCAACGCAGCGTTGTCTCACCTCACAAAGGATGTATATGTTCAAGAATCGGTCGAAATGCAACAGTTATCACCTCATAACCCCCATGATGCTGGTAGGCAGCTTCATTGAGCAGCATCTAACCAGAGCAATATACAGGGTGAAATATGGTTTCCCGGCTATTACACAAGTTGAAAATATGGTCACTATTTTTTTATAAACTTAAATTTTGCCATATTTCGTGACATTACCTTTTCCATTAGACGTTTGCAAGCAAATATAAATCTTGGCTTCAGTTGTCTAAGTATGATTCCACAATGCATCGTTGTCGGCTGCAGAAAATGACTTGGTTCAGCGTGTTTCTCTCATTTTGGTGTTTCAAATACAGTTTCTTCAAATGTAGACTTTTCTTTTTAGTTAATACAAAAATAATAGTAACATAATTCAAAATTATTTATAACTGCGACCTTCACATTGTTCTTCCGTCAACACACACCAATAGTTAGCTTCCGACTCGGACTGACTATAGTCAAAGACTATTCCAACGTCAAAGATATTTTACACAATCAGTTTCTTTGCTATTCTTCGATACATTTTCTAATAGTAATCAATATGCTTTTACTCTCAAAAACAGAAGTAAATTAACATATAATAAGACAAATTATAATAAATTCTGACAAAAATATAAGAAAACATTTTCAATTCAGTATCGACAAATACGGTAAAAAAATAACATCTCCCAGATCCATTAAAACTGCTCCCCAGGGCTTTTGTTGTTATGGACATATACAACAAAATCCCGACAACACTCAGTGATGGATCTGTATTACACAATTGGTACATTAATGATGCAGTCTGATAACCTCTTCAAAATTTGGACTCTTTGAATCTGTGGACTTGTTACTGGCTGTTGTTGCAATGATACTTCCCCATCAATCCCATACACAAAAATTTCAAGTAAAGAAATTATTTAATATGACAAATATACATGGTATAAAACATACATGAGAAATATTCTAACATACAGCTTACAGATTGAAAATAAT
The DNA here is from genome assembly GCF_021461395.2 of Schistocerca americana. Lineage (NCBI taxonomy): Eukaryota > Metazoa > Arthropoda > Insecta > Orthoptera > Acrididae > Schistocerca > Schistocerca americana. The sequence goes on along the minus strand of NC_060124.1, from coordinate 244,958,492 downwards.
AGAAAGGTAAAACTCATTTCCTAGAATAAGATTTAATTAATTTTTTTTATATTAATGTTAATTTCATTATGCTTACATATTGTAACAGTAAAAATGATACTGGACATATATAGTGTAATGTGTTTTTCTATATATTTGCCTTTTATATATATATATATTTTTTAACTTCTGATTTTTTTAAAATTTTTATATATTTTTTATTAGTCATGGTTTTTTTTATTTTGTATTTTTTTATGATTTTCTTCTTTTAGTACTGCTAAAGATACATCAGTATTATCTAAATTTTTTGCAATTATTTATGTACACTTTCCTCTCTACTACAATATTACTACAAGTCACATTTTTATGAAGAGTACTTTTGCTCCCCACAACATCAGTATAAACAACAATATACTGCTCATATATCATGAGGCTTTATCTAAAATTGGTTTTGAAACTTATACCTTTGCATGCATGTCCTCACATGCATGCCTTCACCCACAGGGAAGACTTAGCTTCCAAAATTAGAAAGATTCAGAAATGCTCACTAGGGAGACTTTTTTTTTGTAAAAAAGTAAAAATAAATCTTTCTCTCATTCTTTGTTACATCAGTGGTTTTTTTTCATCAGTTTCAATTAACTTGTGACTTCAAATTATTAATTTATACATGCAAATATACATACTTGGTTGCACAGGTAGTTTTGTTCTAACAAGCATATTCCAGTGGAGGACTTTTGTTTTAGATGATAATAGATTATTTAAATTTTTGAAATTATGATTTCTGTTTATACAGTTTTAAAGAGACAACATTCCTGAGACCAAATAATTTCTTTGACTTAGGATACACCAAACGATAAGCATTAGGGTGTGGATTTTCTATGACTTCAAAAGGCCCAATATAGATATCAAAGAATTTTTTAATTTCTGAAGTTAACATTTTTGATTTTTCATGAGATTTGACCAGAACAAGATCCCCAATTTTAAAAGTGGTTAATCTTACCCTATTGTTATGTCTTTTATTCCTCTTTTCCCCTTGTTTCCTCATAGTTTCCCTGACAATATCTTCTCTCTCTTGCATAGTTAAAGGTGTACATTTAGGAAATTCAGTAAGTTCTGATATAAGATTTGGAGGTCTAATATTAAACATAATCTCATATGGTGAAAAGCCTGTGGAACTATGTTGTAGGCTATTCATAATATCTTCAAAATTTCGAATGTGCTCAAACCAAGTTGGATGTTTATGGCTACAATAGGTTCTACAAAGTCTCCCAATTTCCCTCATATATCTTTCTGCAGGATTGGTCGACAGAGAATAAACAGATATAAGTATATGCTTCAATTTTGATCTTTCAATAAACTTTTTCCAAATTTTTGAGGTGAACTGTGAACCATTATCTGATAATATAGCTTTTGGTTTACTCACCTGTTCGAAATAATCTCTTTCAATTTTTATTATAATTTCATGGGTAGTAGCTTTTTTCACTGGATATAGTTTAATTAATTTTGAAAATACATCTACCATAACAAATATGTAACAGTGACCACCTTTACTCTTTGGTAACATTCCATATAAGCCCACTGCGATAAGATCTAAAGGATTTTCCGGAATAATGTTTTGCATCTCTCCACCACGTCTTTGATTGCTCACTTTAACTCTCTGACATTTGTCACAGGTTGCCAATTCTTTTCTTACCTTCTTTCCAATATTGTAAAAATAAACATTTTCTTGTATCTTTTGAACGCACTTCTGTATCCCACAATGACCAAAGCTTTCATGTATGTAAATGATCAGCTTTTCAGCATCTGCCTCTGGCCAACACAGTTTCCAATTATCAGAATCTACATCTGTTCTCCGAAATAAAATCCCCTTATGTAATTTGTAAAATTTATCAAGTTTCTCATACCCCTTCTTGCCTAAACATTCTTTGATTAATTTCCAACTCTGATCCAAATTTTGATTTTTTCTAATTTTGTTACACATAGCTCTAATTGTTTTCTCACTTTCCACCCCTTTCAAGTATCTAATTTTAAATTGCTTTTCCTCCTCTTGTTCAAAAATCTCCTTTTCTCCCCCAATTGGTAACCTTGAAAGTGAATCAGCTACTACATTCTCAGAACCCTTTATGTGTTTGATTTCAAAGTCAAACTGTTGCAGAAAAATTGCCCATCTGGTCAATCTACTGTGGTATAATTTGCACTCTTGTAAGTAACTCAAAGCTTTGTGATCCGAAAATACTATGGTTTTATGTCCAATATGGTAAATTCTAAATTTTGTAAAAGCCCAATGAATTTCCAAAAGTTCCTTCTCTGTGACTGTATAATTTTTCTCGTGCTTGAGCAACATTCTGCTTGCAAATGCTATGGTACAATGTATCTTAACTCCATTCTCTACTCTTTCTTGAAATAACTCTTCTCCAAGCCCATAATTACTGCTATCAGTGCTCAAACAAATTGGTAAATTAAAATCAGGTCTGTGTAATAAGTGTTGCTTCCTCAACTCTTGCTTAATTTTATCAAACTCTTCCTGACAACTTTTATCCCAAACCCAAACAGTGTTTTTCTTAAGTAACTGACTTAAACATGGTGCATTCAGACTCTGATCACTTATATGTTTTCGGTAATAACTGCATAACCCAAAGAACGACTTTAATTGTTTTTTAGTCTTAGGAATAGGAATTTCTGAAATTGCTTTAATTTTTACTGGATCTGCCAAAATTCCCTTGTCTGTGACAACATGACCCAAAAATTTTAATTCAGAAACTGCAAATATACATTTCTCTAATTTCAATGTCATCCCCCCTTTTCTAAGTTTTTCACAAACTGACTTCAAAATCAAAAAATGTTCCTCCCAATTTTTCCCTGTAACCAAAATGTCATCTACATAGATTATCACGTTAGACGCAAGTTCTTGCCCCAGTACATGATACAAAGCTCTTATAAATTCGGAAACAGAAGAATTTAACCCAAATGGCACAACACAATATTGGTAACTCTTACCATTGTACAAGAAAGCAATATATTTTCTAGAATTAACCGAAAGTGGTACTTGATGAAAATCCGAAGTTAGATCCAAACATGACATATATTTTATATCTGTAAATTTATAGAGTAACTCATCAATATTTTCAGGATGGTCTGTCTGTCTGAACAAAATTTTGTTTAAGTGTCTAGAGTCCAAAACCAATCTTACTCTACCATCTTTTTTCGAAACTACTACAAGAGGATTATTATATGCACTGATACTCCTTTCTATTATATTACATCCTTCCATCTTTTTCAGCTCTTTCTCAACAGCAGGTCTTTTTGATATTACAATAGTGTATGGTTATATGAAAAATGGTTCATGAGGTTTTACCTGAAGCTCACACTGGTAACCCTTTACCCTACCAGGTATGTCACTAAAAACATCACTGTATTCCCACAGCAGATTTTCTAACTGTTGTTTTTGCTCCCCAGATAAATTTTGTGTTTCTGAAATTTTCAAATTTACTAAATTCCCAAATTCAACTTCATCAGTATCAAATCTATGAATTTCAATATTCTCCAATCTATTTTCTTTTAGTAAATTAATACTGTCAAAATTTCCATTACTCTGATCACCAAGTGTGTTCACAAAATTTGTCTGAATGTATTCCCATTCACTAGTTTCTATCAAAAGTTTTCTTCCAACCCAATCAAATGCTGTATTTACTTTTACTATCCAATTCATACCCAAAAGAAAATCCTCATTAAATTCCTGAATTACAAAACATCCATGTGTGAACAACTTGCCTTCAATTAAAAATGTCACTAAAGCCTGGCTTTTTTCCAATTTACTGCTCTTCCCAGTAGCACCTTTTATCTTTACCCCAACAACTGGCATTTCAACATAATCTTTCCCCACTTTCAATTTTTGCTTAATCTTTCAGATATTCCCGAGATCTCACTTCCTGTATCAATTAAACATTTACCAATCCATGACCCAATTTGAACTTTTATATAAGGACTGCAAAATTGATCACTTTTCTCAGAACCTGTATCCTCATGTAATAAATCACTTTCAATTTCCCCAAACCTATACTTATCAGAATCATATGGTATACCATTATATGTATTATTTGTCACAGTTATAAAATGTGCACAAGATACAACATTGTCATTAGTACTCTCTATTATCTCTCTATTATCTCAAATAGCCAAGAATTTTCATCCAAATCACATTGTATACTATCGAAGTACTTATCCTTCAACTTTTCAAAAATAAAATATCTCATCTTTTTCCACCACTCAGGACATACAGTTTCACATACATTAATAAGCATCTTTCTAAAGTTCTTGTCAAAAGAAATAGTTTCACTGTTCAACCATATATTCATAAGAAATGTGTGTGTATCAATAGTATCTATAAAAGTTTCACTTAGGTAAGAAGTTATACATGTGTCATCGCTATTTGTGTAGTCAGATTCTTTACCAGCAACATCTAAATTCACACTTTTACATACACGAAGATTGCGAGTATTATTCATCCTGGTAACATCCCTGGGAATTTCTATAATATTCTCACTATTTAATCCATTTTCAACCATGTGTATACCCAACTCCCTATTTAAACTAATGAAATACCTTTCCTCAACATCATCATCAATACCATTACCATCATTATCAACTTTATCAACAACATCATTATCATTACACATATTCAGGTCATACACATTCAAATCATTCCCCAAAATATTATTTCCCCTTTCTAAAGTTACCAGATCCCTTTCACCAACATTTTCATTCTCACAGCATGCATTCTCTCTTTCATTCACACACATCTCTGAACTACTACAAATTACATCATCTGAAAAAGTATTGTTCTTTTCTGCCCAAGTGTAAAACTCTGTTAAATTAAATGAATCACAATTACTTTTATCTACTGTATGTTCTTGTGTATTGAAAATGTTATCTTTATCATTATTATTTTCCTCTTGAAATTTCTTCAATAAGTAACAACTAATGACCTCATGTAATAGCTTAGGTTAGGAACTGACCTGTTTGGGTTTATGATAGTCACATCCATTGGTCCTTTCATCATGCTCACCTTCTGCCACAACCTTGCGGACCTTCGAGGGGGCATCTACTCGTTTTTTATTTCCGGTTCCTGTTTGAACTGCTGATTATGGTTCTGCCAATGTCTCTGATCAACATTTCTGATCCCATTCCTATGCCAAACATTACATGATTGTTGGTAGTTTCTATTGTACTGACCTCTATCAAAATTTCTGTGATTTTGATCCCTAAAGTGTTCTCTATTTTGTTGATTATTAACGCGAAAATGTTGTTCTTGTTCTGAATAAAAATTGTGGTCCTTCTTTTCAAAATTGCTATATCCCCCTGAATTTTGACTGACACCATGATAATTGTTTTGTTCCCTTTTTTGAAAGTTGTCATTTCCCCAATTTTGACCATTACCTTTCTGAGTAAACCCACTGTGTGTTCTTGTTGTTACCCTATCCAACTTTTCAATATAATTGAGAAACTGCTCTACATTACTATCAGGACAATGAACTAACCTCAACTGCATTGCTGATGGGAATCTTCTCTTTAAGGTATCAATTTTGATCAAGTCATCCAAAGGTTTTGTTAAATGAATAAGTTTTTGAAGTTCACTTTTGCAAAATTGTTTCATGTTCCCATCTGATTCCCTATAGTTTCGCCCATTCAAAAATTCACTTTTGATTCTAGTTTGTTTAAGATCATCACAAAATTTTTCCAAAAATTTTGATTCAAATTCTGAAAAGGTCATCCCCAAAGTTACAATCTGGTTTGCCCAAGTTTAGCTTCCCCTTCCAAGAATTTTTTTACAAATTTAATTTTTATTTCATCTGGTGAGTGAGGTAAAAAACAATCCTTACAATACTGCATAAAATCAATGGGATGTAAGGGTCCATCTACCGAAAAGTGCTTCACTGGAATATTAGATACAAGATTACATATGTTGACATTGTAATTTTTGCTTTGAAATTCAATGTTAAAACTTTCAATTTTTTTGCTAAGCTCTTTGACAGATTTTTTGTTTTCTAAATCATTGCATTCTACTTTTTCTTCTAGAGTAACCAAACGATTGTCAGTTTCTTGTTGTACATTTTTAACTAAAACTTTTGTATTCTCATCCAAATTTTTAATTTCCCCTTTTATCTCATTAAAATCAATTAAATTTCTTTCCCTATCTACCAGTAACTAATTTTTTACAGTATTAATTTCACCGCTCAAATTAACATCAATTTCATTTACTTTTGCTTCCACAGATTCAATTTTTTCCTCAACACTGTCAACTCTGTTTGAATGCTCACCCACTTGGGTATTGACTGCTTGGACTTGCAACAAAATGTTATCAATTTTTTCATCCCAGTATGTCTTATTGTCGTCAACTGATTGTTTAATTTCTTTCGTGAAATTTACAAGAAAACTTTTTAAATCAAATTGATCGAGTCCTTTCTCTTTCATTTGACCTGTCCTGATGTTCGAAGTCTATTAAATTACTACTTTCTACTTTAGGCACAATACTCTCGAAAATATCATAAGTCATTGTGAAGAACAAAAATTTATACACAACAATACAAAAAAAGATAAAAATATTGTTTTAACAAAATACGAGGGTTTCGTGACTTATCTGGAACACTCTTCTACTGTTGCAAAACCACGTTTTCCATCCATGTGATTGTTGACCAAAATTCTTGAAGTATTTTCTTCTGTCGAAAATTATATTTTTTGCCGAAACATTTCTTCTCCAAAACTTTTACTTCCCGATGAACACAAACACTGTAACACACATTCTGAAGAAACTGGTATTAACACACAAAAATTTTCTTCCTCGTAGCACTGTTGAAGATCTCGTGAACACAATATCCTGGCTACAGTCCCTAGTTGAAATATGGTTTCCCGGCTATTACACAAGTTGAAAATATGGTCACTATTTTTTTATAAACTTAAATTTGCCATATTTCGTGACATTACCTTTTCCATTAGACGTTTGCAAGCAAATATAAATCTTGGCTTCAGTTGTCTAAGTATGATTCCACAATGCATCGTTGTCGGCTGCAGAAAATGACTTGGTTCGGCGTGTTTCTCTCATTTAAATACAGTTTCTTCAAATGTAGATTCTTCTTTTTAGTTAATACAAAAATAATAGTAACATAATTCAAAATTATTTATAGCTGCGACCTTCACATTGTTCTTCCGTCAACACACACCAATAGTTAGCTTCCGACTCGGACTGACTATAGTCAAAGACTACTCCAACGTTAAAGATATTTTACACAATCAGTTTCTTTGCTATTCTTCGATACATTTTCTAATAGTAATCAATATGCTTTTACTCTCAAAAACAGAAGTAAATTAACATATAATAAGACAAATTATAATAAATTCTGACAAAAATATAAGAAAACATTTTCAATTCAGTATCGACAAATACGGTAAAAAAATAACATCTCCCAGATCCATTACAAGGGGTAGACAAAAATATGGTAACACCAAAAATATGACGCATTACCATGCTCAATACGGTGTAGGAAACCTTTTGGCAGCATCAGACAGCACGGTCCACGTAGGGGTGCAACACGGACTGTGATCTGGGAGGTAACGGCTTCTGGATCAGACACGCACATATCGCTGTCTCCGTCATCTCCAACCAGGGCTACCGACGGGGCGTCCCCTACTTCGCCAGCGGGCGGCAAACCGCAGCGCCAGGGTTTCATAAACTTCTGCTTCGACCTGGTGCAGCGTCCTCGGCAGCCGCAAGTGTGCAGTTGGATTCAGCGGACTCCTCTCCTTATTTCGTAGACCCCAGCCATTTGGAGACTTTGGAAATTTGTGGTAAGTTCCTATGGGACCAAACTGCTGAGGTCATCGGTCCCTACGCTTACACATCACTTAATCCAACTCAAAACAACTCACGCTAAGGGCAAGACACACACCCATGTCCGACGTAGGACTCGAACCTCCGACGGGGGGGAGCCGCGCGAACCCTGACGAGGCGCCATAGAGCGCACGGCTACACCGCGCGGCACGCCAGCCATCACAGAACACGTGACGGCTTGCATTCTGATTAATAAATGGGATAATCTTGAATATTGTTTTATTGCGCCTAAAGACGCCGCATAGGACCTCACTCCGTATCCTGACAATACAGTAGGGTTTACCAGCCAGGCAGTGGACTTCACCCACTGTAGGTAATCCGAGCTGCATTGCTGAAAGCAGGGCCTTCAAAAAAAAAAAAATAATAATAATAAAAAAATAAATAAATAAAAAAAATCAAAATATCTGAAAGTGTGGCTGTTAAACAGGCATCTTTTAATAGTCAAAATAAGACCGTTATTGCTGTCTAAACATCATCATTGCACCTGTCGGGTCAATTACAGGGATAAAATTATGGGAATACATTACAAGACACACAGTGGAAGGGTTAAATATATTTTTACACTTGTGTAATCTTAGTACAAGGGTCATTACATTAAGATTACTCTACTTCAACCCAATTTTGTCCTGTATCAGGATACATTCAATTACAGTTACTTGTTTTGCAGGAGCACCAGACTTAAATTTCGTACTTGGTATGCACTTAACGAATGAACTTCGAACGAGGAAAGGCTTTTTCGAAACTATGTATATTTCTCAGGCTAGAGAAACGACCTGACAGCTTTTCATCTTGTCTAAGCACAGTGAGGAAAGGCACTAAGAGGACGGAACATAAGAAGACAGAACACAGCAACAATATGACATATTACAAACCGTCTGGTAGAGGGAGAGGTGACGACTTACACTGAAATTAAGGTCCGTGGATGTAATTCTGCGGTCTGATGCACTCCATTAGCGTAACAAGAAGTTTCATCACAGCGTACATACAGATGAAGAACGGAAAACATATTCTGGGGACATTGCACATTTGCAGAGCTCAAAACTTGATTAGGTTGGGCTTATTCTAGTCTAGTTTCCTTCAGTCATTTCACAATAATAGGTTGTTTGTACCGTGTAACAGTTCGTGTGGAAATGAATAGATAATATGCAGGACATTACAATGAAAACATACCAAAAACGAACAATATAAATAATGTAAAATTAAATAAGATGCATTTTCAAAGACAGAAATTGAATAACATTCTGTCAAATCGCTGCTACTGGATGGAATAAAAAATGCATACATAACGCAGAAATTCAAAACAAGCTGGAATTTAAAAATTTATACTTTATAACTTTTACCACATTTGCTGCTACTGGATTAACTGAAGTGTTACTATATTTCGGTTTCATTAATGCATAGTTTTGGATGTGAAAGTATATTCTAATTTTTCTACGTTACAACACGTCAAAGTGTATATTACGTTACAGGACCCTACTAACGTATTGGGTTGGCAGGATTCCACAATTAGAGACATGATACAAAGTGCGTCTAAAACAGCAATGATGGAATTATTGTTTCAGTTAGTTTACGATCTGATGAAAGCACTATTACACTACTGGCCATTAAAATTGCTACACCACGAAGATGACGTAATACAGACGTGAAATTTAGGCGACAGGAAGAAAAAGCTGTGATATGCAAATGATCAGCTTTTCAGAGCATTCACACGAGGTTGGCGCCGGTGGCGACACCTACAACGTGCTGACACGAGGAAAGTTTCCAATCGATTTCTCATACACAAACAGCAGTTGACCGGCGTTGCCTGATGAAACGTTGTTGTGATGCCTCGTGTAAGGAGGAGAAATGCTTACCATCACGTTTCCGACTTTGATAAAGGTCGGACTGTAGCCTATCTCGATTGCGGTTTATCGTATCGCGACATTGATGCTCGCGTTGGTCGAGATCCAATGACTGTTAGCAGAATGTGGAATCGGTGGGTTCAGGAGGGTAATAGGGAACACCGTGCTGGATCCCAACGGCCTCGTATCACTAGCAGTCGAGATGACAGGCATCTTATCCGCATGGCTGTAACGGATCGTGCAGCCACGTCTCGATCCCCGAGTCAACAGATGGGGACGTTTGCAACACAACAACCATTTGCACGAATAATTCGACGATGTTTGCAGCATCATGGACTAGCCGCTCGGAGACCGTGGCTGCGGTTACCCTCGAAGCTGCATCACAGACAGGAGCGTCTGCGATGGTGTACTCAACGACGAACCTGGGTGCACGAATGGCAAAACGTCATTTTTTCTGATGAATCCAGGTTCTGTTTACAGCATCATGATGGTCCAATCCGTGTTTGGCGACATCGTGATGAACGCACATTGGAAGCGTGTATTCGTCATCGCTATACTGGCGTATCACCCGACATAATGGTATGGTTTGCCATTGGTTACACGTCTCGGTCACCTCTTGTTCGCATTGACGGCACTTTGAACAGTGGACGTTACATTTCAGATGTGTTACGACCCGTGGCTCTACCCTTCATTCGATCTCTGCGAAACCCTACATTTCAGCAGGATAATGCACGACCACATGTTGCAGGTCCTGCACGGGCCTTTCTCTATACAGAAAATGTTCGACTGCTGCCCTGGCCAGCACATTCTCCAGATCTCTCACCAATTGAAAACGTCTGGTCAATGGTGGCAGAGCAACTGGCTCGTCACAATACGCCAGCCACTACTGTTGATGAACTGTAGTATCGTGTTGAAGCTGCATGGGCAGCTGTACCTGTACACGCCATCCAAGCTCTGTTTGACTCAATGCCCAAGGTGTATCAATGCCGTTATTACGGCCAGAGGTGGTGGTTCTAGGTACTGATTTCTCAGGATCTATGCACCTAAATTGCGTGAAAGTGTAATCTCATGTCAGTTCTAGTATAATATATTTGTCCAATGAATACCCGTTTACCATCCTCATTTCTTCTTGGTGTAGTAATTTTAATGCCCAGTAGTGTAGTTGACATTTGCGAGACACTAAGAGAAATAGTTGGTCCGTATTTACAAAAAAATAACTGTGAATCCACAGTTGATGGACCACCTTTTATTACGACGAATTTGGATTCCCGACGATGATCTTGATGATTTCTAAAAGAGCCAGCGGTAGAGGGTGCTGCGTGCGGCGTCGACAAGTTTGTGGGGTTGCACCAGGGCCTTTTATCCTGGTCTTGCTTTGCTTCGGCCATGGAATTACTGTGGAACTAGGTCAGCTGTCGAACACTGACAGAGTTCATTGATTACCACCAAGAAAACCAGACGCTGGGGAAGGAGAATGCCATGGAGCCGAGAGCAGAGTCAAAGCGTCAGTGGTGAACTGCAACTGTCAGTGCAAAGCTCGGCTTGTTGTAATGCAGACATCACCGAGCTGCAGTTGTAGATGGTGTCTTCCTTTCAGCGTCCAGATAAAGACGGCATCTTATAGACAAGGTAGAAGAATGAATTACAGTTACAGTTACAGCGATACAGAGCAGAGCTTAAAGTGAAGCCATATTGAACTGAGATTCACTCGTGTTTCTTTACACAGCACTGCCATTTTCAGTAATCTGATAAACGCTTTCATCTCTGTTACATAAGTGGGCCTTGTATCTCTTGCATGCCTTGAATTTTTCTTTACGGTGTCAATGTATTGAAATGTGTATGACACTGTCTTTTACAAGATCTTTCCATCTGCTAGGCAAACACAAATATATGAAATGTTGTTCATACACTTCGCTGGGTCCTCCATACATGGAAATCGAGTAATGTTCTGTATAGTGTTTCCCCCTTCTTGATCATGGCAGACAGAAGCACCTACGACTCAGTCTACCCTATCATGTACACCATCGTCTTTGTCACCTATCGAATGATGAACAATAGTTTCTGAGTTTCCTAAACATTCCCTTGTCTACCCGTATTGTGCACTTTTGTCGCTGTCATCCTTTAAAAACAAAAATATTGTACACTTTTGTCGCTGTCATCCTTTAAAAAACAAATAAATTTTACGGTAAGCTGTTATATGCATCTTATCAACGAATTTGTGGAGTAAACTTAAGGATTCGTTTATGTATGGAGATATAAAGTTGAAGAATAAGAAGAATAGTGGCACGTATGGCTCCGCTACATGGAGGTTATAAGCGAGAATTGAGGTATCTTCAAATAATGTGATTAACAGAAACACTTGTGGAACGAAATTCTAATGAGTAAGTTGAAGACTATTTAATTTATCCAAAAGCGTTGAAACTTTCAGAGTTGTTCGTCTTGTCTCTCGTAAACTCATTTCGGCTCATTTATCGGCAATAATCGCACAGTTCGCTGCGGCAACAGAACTGAAAACGTAGTCCCTCATTGACGAGTGGGTTTTCGTATTCGGGGGGGGGGGGGGGGGGGTGGAGGTGGCGGCAGGCGAAATTTCGTGACTCGTACTCCTCTCTGGTTTACCGAGAAAATATATACGTTTGCATCTGTCAGCAGGCCGCGACTAACGGAGTGTTAACAGTGTCCCAGGAAACATGTCATACTGGACGGCAAAAGTCCGGAAGTGACAATGATGTAGGAACGCATGAGCAATAAGCGGCAGACGGCTGACGCTAAGACAGTATGTCCGAGTCGGGGAATGTCCAGTTTTATTCGAGAGGCAGCCATGGTACGCAGCAGTGGGTTTTACTGGGTCAGACGCGTTGGAATGCTAATATAACGGCAGCACGCTGCTAACCGCATTTTTGTGCGTCTCATATGACGCTAAAATTAAGCAAAGAGAGATTAATTAATGCAGGCATTAAACAACGCTAAAAACGGCATTCTCAGCAAGCTCCGTATGGGACGTTATAAAGAAATAATTTAGATAAGTAAGGCGCAAATCTAGAAGATAAATAGAAATATATTTTGGTCTGAACAGCGAGTGACAGGAGATTAACAATGTGCGAAGTCTCTGCATGCTCTGTCATGTTTGTTAATCGATTAACGTCGGCAGTGGTCACAGTGCACCATCGTGAGTGTGTTTTACATATATCTGAACGTATTCCTTGTGTTCTGTAGACACGCCGTCACGTCTACTTTAACATTGTTTCATCCACATTAAAACCGGCCGCGGTGGTCTAGCGGTTCTAGGCGCGCAGTCCGGAACCGCGCGACTGCTACGGTCGCAGGTTCGAATCCTGCCTCGGGCATGGATGTGTGTGATGTCCTTAGGTTAGTTAGGTTTAAGTAGTTCTAAGTTCTAGGGGACTGATGACCACAGATGTTAAGTCCCATAGTGCTCAGAGCCATTTGAACCATTTGAACCATCCACATTAAACAACTAACGCCGTCATATGTGACGTCATTCGTGAACGTAGAAATTGAACCCAATGAAATGAACGTTCGATACATGTTAAATAACTTCACGAACATAGCAGTTTCAGTGTTTCTATTACAACAGAATACTCTGTAGTAAGGCCTGTCGATACAATAGTATTCTATACAAGCGATTCATTAGATCAGTAAAGGATCATGAGGCTAATTGAATGTACCAGAAAGAGTCATGGGATGTTATTTGCTGTTTTGATTTAGAAACACCGTGATAAACATGAATTTAGAATCCACTGTTTCATATATAGGGTGATCAAAAAGTCAGTATAAATTTGAAAACTTAATAAACCGCAGAATAATGTAGATAGAGAGGTAAAAATTGCCACACGTGCTTGGAATGACATGGGGTTTTATTAGAACCAAAAAAAAAACCAAGTTCACAAAATGTCCGACAGATGGCGCGTGAAAGATCTCTTGCGCACGTCGTTTGGTGATGATCGTGTGTTCAGCCGCCACTTGCCTCCAAGGTCCCCGGACCTGAGTCCGTGCGTTATTGGCTTCGGGTTTACCTAAAGTCACAAGTGTATCGTGATCGACCGACATCTCTAGGGATGTTGAAAGACAACATCCGGCGCCAATGCCTCACCATTATTTTTAACTCCGGACATGCTTTACAGTGCTGTTCACAACATTCTTCCTCGACTACAGCTATTGTTGAGGAATGATGGTGGACATATTGAGCATTTCCTGTCAAGAACATCATCTTTGCTTTGTCTTACTTTGTTATGCTAATTATTGCTATTCTGATCAGATGAAGCGCCATCTGTCAGACTTTTGTGAACTTTTGGATTTTTTTGGTTCTAATAAAACCCCATGTCTTTCCAAGCATGTGTGTTAGTTTGTACCTCTCTATCTACATTATTCCGTGATTTATTCAGTTTTCAAATTTATACTGACTTTTTGATCACTCGGTACTACTGGAAGGTAAATTTTTTTCTGAACTATCTTACAGTATTTTCTACAGAAAGCTGTGTACTAAGAAAACAATAGTAACTAAAATTACATATTAGGTGGTCCAATTATAGTTTTATATACACTACATTCTATTTTGTTGTTGTTGTGGTCTTCAGTCCGAAGACAGCTTTGCTGCAGCTCTATGCTATGCGAGCCTCTTCGCAGAGCCTCTTGCAGACTATATTCATTTGAACCTGTTTATAAACTCATTTATTAGTCTCCCTCTACGATTTTTACCTCTCACACTTCCCTCAAATACTAAGCTGATTATTCTTTGAAGTCTCATAATGTGTCGCCTCAACCGATCCCTTGATTTCGTATTGCAAGCTGTTTTCTTTACAGCTGTTGATTAAGGAATGTAAAAAAGTAAACACATGTTGCACATTATTTGTTTTTCAGCTGGGCTCACCTTTCCAACAAGATGGAAGACAGTTTTCTTTACGTAACGGTTCATTGTCAAGTTACGTTTGCTGCCTCCCAAGAAACTGGAAAAATTCTTATTAATATATTTTCGTATCTATTTACAGATAAATACTTATCAACAACAAAAAAAGAAGTTTCTAATGTTAATGAAATTATCTGATAACTTACGTGCATGAAATACTGACTGGAGTTACGAGGTCGACAATTAAATCCTGAAGACTGGGGTGTCTTTGCTTCATTACGTAATTTTCCACAATATGTCTGGATAGTTTCGACTACCCGCAACAAATATTAGGTTGGTGCACAAGTTCGACGAGTTTTCCGATAGGTTCTATAAATGCACAGATACACATAACAGACACTTTCGTCATCAATAATATATTCTCCTTCACTATTTGCATCTGTCTGTCGAGCAGTGGTAACTTTTTGGCCCCTAGACTGTAAAAATCACGTGATTTTGAGGCGAAGATGTCGTCGAGCCGTGTTTGGGGCAGATTTTAATCCGGGAAGGAAATTTCTTGAATGTTGTTCAACACAGAGGGGAAACAGTTAAAATACTAGGGCGCAAGAAGAGGTTAATAAGGTAGATGCGAAATGATTTCCCAACCCAACTCCTGTATTGCGTTTTTTGTCAGTCTAGCAGAATAGCGGAGGGAGTTATCATGGAGTGGCAAAACTTCACACAGACTTTCCGGTTGTTATTCTTGGATTGCGTCTGCACAACGTCTCAGTTGTTGACAATAAATGTCAGCAGCGATGGTCACACTTCGAGAAAGCAATTCGTAGTAGAACACACCGTCGCTGTTCCACCAGGGGCGTAAATTATCTTTTGTGGACGCGCACAGGCCTTTGTACGGGGAGTTGATGCTTTGTTTGGTATCAACCAGCACTTTCTTTTTCATGTGTTTGCGCAAGGACATCATTTCTAATCACTAGTGACGATATAAGATAGGAATGGTCGGCGTTGTTCAATTGCCAATTGATGACGAGCAAGCGGAGATGTGCATATGGGCAACTGCTGTTTTTGTGTTTGTGGCTTAGAGCATGCACTTCCTCATTGCATGCAAATGTTGCACAATGGTGGAACGGTCATACACTACTGGCCATTAAAATTGCTACACCAAGAAGAAATGCAGATGATAAACGGGTATTCATTGGACAAATATATTATACTAGAACTGACAAGTGATTACGTTTTCACGCAATTCGGGTGCACAGATCCTGAGAAGTCAGTACCCAGAACAACCACCTCTGGCCGTAATAACGGCCTTCATACGCCTGGGCATTGAGTCAAACAGAGCTTGGATGGAGTGTACAGGTACAGCTGCCCATGCAGCTTCAACACGATACCACAGTTCATCAAGAGTAGTCACTGGCGTATTGTGACGAGCCAATACCATTGACCAAACGTTTTCAGTTGGTGAGAGATCTGGAGATTGTGCTGGCCAGGACAGCAGTCGAACATTTTCTGTATCCAGAAAGGCCTGTACAAAACCTGCAACATGCGGTCGTGCATTATCCTGCTGAAATGTAGGGTTTCGCAGGGATCGAATGAAGGGTAGAGCCACGGGTCGTAACACATCAGAAATGTAACGTCCACTGTTCAAAGTGGGGTAATCGTAGCCATGGTCTCCGAGCTGATAGTTCATACTGCTGCAAACGTCGTCGAACAGTTCGTGCAGATGGTTGTTGTCTTGGAGACGTCCCCATCTGTTGACTCAGGGATCGAGACGTGGCTGCACGATCCGTTACAGCCATGCGGATAAGATGCCTGTCATCTCGTCTGCTAGTGAAACGAGGCCGTTGGGATCCAGCACGGCGTTCCGTATTACCCTCCTGAACCCACCGATTCCACATTCTGCTAACAGTCATTGGATCTCGACCAACGCGAGCAGCAATGTCACGATACGATAAACCGCATTCGCGATAGGCTACAATCCGACCTTTATCAAAGTCGGAAACGTGACGGTACGCATTTCTCCTCCTTATACGAGGCATCACAACAACGTTTCACCAGGCAACGCCAGTCCACTGCTGTTTGTGTATGAGAAATCGGGTGGAAACTTTCCTCATCTCAGCACGCTGTAGGTGTCCCACCGGCGCCAAGTTCTCGAGTACACTGACGTGACTCATAGTGGATTAATGATTTTAAACGAAGTTCCTCACACTCGAAAGTCTTCCTGAACGTGGAGAGTCACTAACGTTAAAACGATCCTTCTTAATGCCAGAAAACCATTTTCTTGTCGTGCTCTGTCCAGTGGCACTAACCCCATACATGATGCAAATGTTTCGCACAGCCTCCGCTGGTGTCACCTTTCTACTGATGTCAAACAGAATAATATGTCGAAAATGTTCCGATTTCTCCATTGACACTCTATTTTCTAGCGTCCACACCTCCACTCACGATCTCCAAATGACTCAAATAGCAACAGTAATTTTCAAATAAAAAAATTTACACTAGATGAATTAACCCAAAAATAACCGGAATACCAAGACGCAAAAGAAAAACTCTACTAACTTATACAGTAAGCTAATGGCTCTAGCAACGTATCTATGCTGCTCGTATGATCCTGATCTGTTTGATATTGGACGGACTAAATACAAATGAATGTGCACACAATTAGTATTGCAGATGTTTTTGAATTAATCCTATACACTCGTCCGGAACTGTGTTTGATGTACAGTCAAATTTTATTAACATTTACTGTAAGTTCGCAGTTCATACTGACAAAAAAGGCTATTTATGGGGGACTGATTCATTAAACTGATCCATAATAGCTGGTAGACGTCATTATTTATACAACGCTGTGCATCTCTCTGAATACATCACGTATCTGAGTGATATCTGAGTGATTGCTGTATTGGTGATGACGTAAGTCTTATAGACAATAAATGCGAGTAATACGCTGCTTTCAACTAATAGTTAAAAATCAATTTTAAAACCTTATTTACCTCATTAACATGCATCACATGAAGATTTTAATGTCAGAAACAGTGAATTATTCCACTTTTTGAACCAAATGCGAAAAGTAGTTGTTTTTTTTATTTTTAAATATCAGGCATAGTTCCAACTTCTTTCAGACCTAGTTCAATTAAGTAGTTATGCACAGTCTTTCTATACCAAAAGAAATATTAGTCACTGAGCGACTCCCTTTTGGAAATGTCTGAAACTATTTCCTGCCGCAGAACACATCCGTGAATCGTAACCTTATACTCTGCCGGTAGCTGAGCTGAATTTCTTGTGAGGTCGTACCATACTTCATACGTAGCTTTACTGGCAGCAGTCTGCGTCCTGTCGCGTACATTTACTCTGTTCTTACTGACGCTTGGCTGAATGTTGTCTTGGGTAAACCGCACGTAACAAAGTAGCTACAGTGGGGAAGCTATCACGGTATCTGAACTTCTACGGTGGCGAGTGAGAGAAAGGTTTTGCCTGTCACTCCGCCAAAGCAAAGTCGACAGTACCTAACGCACCTCCGTGCAGAACAGAACATGACTTGCACAATACTCTGAAGTTTAATTAAATGTTTGTACAATGTTCACGACTTGGCTACATTGTGCGAAACTATACCAATGTTAAACATTTTGAGTCTCAGCATGGTCAACTGATTAGCTTCGTAAAAAATCCGCATTTTTACGAAACTACAAAAGCTCATAATACTAAAGGCATAAAGTAGTAAAAAATTGTACTTCTGAATTTAGGATTACTGTATGTAAAAGGTTGTAGTAGAGGTTTTCCTAGAACTAGCGCTTTTATTTTTTGAATTATTAGTTAAAATGTGATTTTCAGACTAAAAATACAAAAATAAGTCATATTAACTAACCCTTATAGTGAGGATACAAGGATAAATTGTAATGAAGGAGCTTCGTCAATTTCCTAGATGCTGCAGTAATTTCACAAGGTACAGAACTAGAAAAGAGGCAGTTCAGAGGCCACAATCTACCCTTTGTTCCTTTAGGAAAATTCTGGAAGGCAGAGTTTAAGAATCATCAAGCTGAGAATTTTAGAGAATATAAAAATGGTATAGTTCAGAGGAAAATTGGGACTGTTCTTAGTCTTCAACTAACAAGGATATAAATAATTATGTAGCCAAAAAAGGTATTCCTGAAGACGCTGAAGTTGTTCTAGCTGCTAATATTTCGTCTGCCGTCTGCACCCAGGGTATAATTGGAAGGACCGACTTGCCTTCACTTAGGTTTGTCATAAATGACGACATAATGACTTTTACGTTGCTATGCAAGGCTGTTGGGAGCCATTAAGACACTGAAAGATAGGGAATCAGAGATACAATGCAGAGAGTAGGCAAAAGTGGAGCACAGGGGCAGTTCAACAATCATTTCTCCCGCGCTCCATGAATGAATGGAGCGGGAAAAAGTCCTAATAACCAGTACAATGGGACGTACCCTCTGCCATACATTCCACAGTGGTTTACAGAGTAGATGTAGGTCTTGGCGAAATAAATCGTTCTTGTGCATCTAATATAAAGCGCGGCTGTGCCGGTGGCACTTGTCTTGCAGGTACTTAGTTCGATTCCTGCTGGTAGAACCAATTTTGACCACTGGTATTTGAGCGGGCAAGTGGGGGTTAGAGGTATTCTGTAAGGTTCTTGGTCACAGACTTTGCGCCAGTGTCCTAGATTTAATTTCAAACCTCTCTGCAGTGTCTCATAATGTGAGGGCATGTGACACAGTGGTAAACTGTCGTCCGATAGGGACGTTAGCACTGGCAGGCTCCTCAGTGCTATTCGATAAGTGTGGGGCACGTGCAGGCACTGTGTTTCACCTTCTCTGATCACAGCAGAGGAACAAATATGTTACCACCCTATATACACATTCACTTAGTCATCTGTTATGGGTGTATGTTTACGTACGACACGACTCCCAAACATCGCATGGAAAGGGATCATTGGCCATAAAGATGGGAAATCCTTTCCGATTAGGCGCCTAGCTGTCAACAGTGCCATATGGCCCTTCCTTTCTCTGTTCAAGCTACTATAGTTCAATGTTATGCTTTATGCCCTCTTCTGTACTCATAAGTATCTCATATCAGATCGCTAGTCTTAATTACTTTTTTCATTCCTTGACATCTAACTTACAGTTTAAGTTTTCCTATTCATCGTTGGATATAACACTGGCTACAGATCAGTTGTTTGAATGTCTGGAGCCTCAGAGAATACCTCGGCACTAAACGACGTTGGTCGTGTGCTCTAAGCACCTATAGACCGTAAGCCACTTGTTGATCTTTGAACATTTGGTTTTTTTTCTCAGTGATGATCATTTCTACCGAATTATTTTTCGATGAGCCGAATGTAGATTTCCTCAAATTATTTAATTAAGTGAAAAAATGTATCTATGTGTTGAGGATTGTAATGATACTATAGCTCGTAATAATGAATGTGAAACATTACCTGCATTAGCTTCTCCTTTGTGTTTATTTGTAAGAACAGCAAGTAGTAAATAAATGTTTGGACGCGTGTCATCAATAAACTGTCACCCTCGACGCTCTGCTCTGGCAGCGGCTCTTTTTCCCAAACAGAGGTTTCTACCAGTGCACTTTTCACACGTGGAAAGTCGAGTGTTTGCGCTCTCTCGCAGCTCGAGTGTCCTCGTCGAAATTACGACGTGTCCGAGTTGCACCCACCTGCCGAGTGATACAGTGGAGGACCGTTTGCAGAAGCCCTCGTAACTGTTTTGCATGCGAGACAGCCTCCCACGTGTGTATCATTCTACGCTTCGCGCAGGTGGTGAGACTTTCGTCCAGAGCACCAATATACACGCAGCAACGGATTTGAATGTGGTTAACCTTGGAAAGTACCAGCATACGTGTTTTGACCTACCCATCACGCTTCCGCGGAAGAAGCGTATCACCCATTGAACAACTAGACAGAGATGACATTGCACTGTGTACTTTATGTGTCACTGGACAACAATTTTTGTAAGTAGACTCCTAGGCTTCCATGTTTTTCTTCATAAAATTTAATTTACTATATCTAAAGAAATAACATCATTAGTGTTTGTGCATGCACTTCTGTGCTGTAGGTAACAATTTCATAATTTAAGGTAGCAACACTAACATTCTGGCTTGCATAGTGACTAGATCGATCTTCCGACTCGAATCACATCGGACTTCTTTCGTGAGCTTTCAGGAAAATTATCACTATAGATATTATTCATTCCACTAACTTTTTAAATACCAAACTTGAAAGGTAGCTGTATATTACGCAGTCTTTCATCATCACAAACTGGTCGCAGGAGTGCAGGTTGCAGTTAGCTTCATGTAATCTCCACATTAGTAATCGACTTTAATCAACGTGATCTTTTCAAGATAGTTCAACTCATTTGTGCTTGCGTCAGAGTAAATTCAAGCAATCCAAGATTCTTATCTACCACAAAGACTCCAGTCTCATCAGATCCTCGTTTCCTGGCTTTCATTTCATGATCACATGATAAATATCCTCCACTTCCTTTCAATCATATATCCCCCTCTACATCAACTGCAAACTCCAAGACATCATTCTATTTGAACTGTTGCCTTGATGGCGGAAATCAACTTAAATAACCAGTGGAAAGAAATATTCATAATTAACGCTCACTTAAATCACGAAATGAGGTAAACCCTGTGAATCCACTACAAATCTAGCACTACTTACATTGTTTGGATTTTTACTGAATCATCCACTGCTACTGACCACCTCATTCTACATGGTGCTTCATATACCATTGCAGGCAGACGGTCGAATCGTGCAGATTATTTCCCCATGCTTACAGTTGTCACTGGTGCTTGAGATATGACAACCACATGAGAAAGAACCGAAGATGACCACTCAGTATCCCACACTGTAATTAAGCACCACCTCCACAAGTAATGCCCAACTCTCATTTCTCCTACAACGTTAAACACACTAAAGTACCTTTTCACACAAATGTAAATCAAAATCTCTCCCAACTACATCAGAACTCCTCTACACCCAAGCAATCCCCTCCGTCCACCGCCTGCAGCTGAAGAAATCAAGCGCTTCTCAAAAACTGTCCCTCACTACATCCATTCCTTCGAACTTCTTCAGATTCTGTCCCAAATAACCCTTACTTCCCTCTCCGTTTTCCATTTAACTGTCTACATTCTCCAGAACCTAGCTCAGGCTGCCTGGCTCATCAGTTTACCTAATCCCTTCTTCCCCACACTTCTGTCAGATTCAAAATAAACTTAGTCACCTCCACCCCTCACAAAACATTACCTTTATTCACATCATACTCCATTCTTAAAGTCCTCACAATTGGAACATTCACCTATGGAGCCCCACAACCTATGACTCAGAGCTCCCTCTTGAACACTCTTATACCCTCGTCAGCGTGTAGTATATCATTGCCATACAGTTGACATTGGTGCTTGACATGTAACAACGACGTAAGAAAGAACTGTAGATGCACACCCATTTTACCCTGCACATAACACGACTTCCAAAAGCCATGCCCAAACCTAATCTCTTCTTTTAAACACGCGAAACCACCTTTTCCCAAAAATGAAAATAAAATACTCCATCCAGACCCAGTGCAACGCTCAGGAGCTACTGATCCAGCATATTCTACGTGATGCGACGTGGGTCACAGGGCTTGTATTTTGATCATGAGGTTGCGTGTGTCTTGGGTGATGTTTTCCCGAATGGTTGGTTAGTTAAGCTTTTCATGTAGGTTACGGATTTGGACAGTGTCTTGAAAGGAGGATATAACATGAAAATCAACAAAAGCAAAACGAGGATAATGGAATGTAGTCGAATTAAGTCCGGTGATGTTGAAGGTATTAGATTAGGAAATGAGACACTTAAAGTAGTAAAGGAGTTTTACTATTTGGGGAGAAAAATAACTGATAATGGTCGAAGTAGAGAGGATAAAAATGTAGACTGGCAATGGGAAGGAAAGCGTTTCTGAAGAAGAGAAATTTGTTAACATCGAGTATAGATTTAAGTGTCAGGAAGTCCTTTCAGAAAGTATTTGTATGGAGTGTAGCCACGTATGGAAATGAAACATGGACAATAAATAGTTTAGATAGGAAGAGAATAGAAGCTTTCGAAATGTGGTGCTACAGAAGAATGCTGAAGATTAGATGAGTAGACCACGTAACTAATGAGGAGGTGCTAAATAGGACTAGGGAGAAGAGAAGTTTGTGGCACAACTTGACTAGAAGAAGGGATCGTTTGGTAGGACATGTTATGAGGCATCAAGGGATCACCAATTTAGTATTGGAGGGCAGCGTGGAAGGTAAAAATCGTAGAAGGAGACCAAGAGATGAATACACCAAGCAGATTCAGAAGGATGTAGGTTGCAGTAGGTACTGGGAGATGAAGAAGCTTGCACAGGATAGAGTGGCATGGAGAGCTGCATCAAACCAGTCTCAGGACTGAAGACCACAACAACAACAACGGATTCGTGCTCCCCTCAGTGCCCCAAGAATGAGTCGAGGATATTGGTTTTGGAAAGTATGGATGGTTTTGGAATTAGAGGGCTGGTCACCCCTACCTAGAGAAACTGTATAAAATACGAGGGTTATTTCGAAACTAATGGACGATCTGTCGCGAAATGGAAACCACAGTGAAAATCCGATGAAGTTTTGCACAGGTGTGTTGGACAGTGTCTCTACTATGCCCGTCGATCGCGCTACGTCGTTCTTTATAGTTCTCAGCACGCAGGGAGCACATAGAGATACCTAGAACAACAGTGTCTCCCGCCAAGTACGAGGGCCCTGTGAGAAATTTCAGCTGAAGCTGTGCAGCTGACATTACATAACTGTCGTGCGTTTTCTTCTTCAAGACAATTCTCAGCCGCATTCTGCAGGGCCAATGAAGATGCCCCTGCATCGTTTTCAATTGGAAATGTTTGATTACTCCCAACACAGCCCGGAATTAGCTCCCCTGAATTTCATCTCTGCTCACATGAACCGCTGGCTATGAAGGCAACATTTTGGCACAGCCAACGAGCTGTAAGCCAGCGTAGACAATGGCGGAATGCACTCGCGGC
This sequence comes from Schistocerca americana, assembly GCF_021461395.2. Taxonomy (NCBI): domain Eukaryota; kingdom Metazoa; phylum Arthropoda; class Insecta; order Orthoptera; family Acrididae; genus Schistocerca; species Schistocerca americana. The sequence continues at coordinate 244,934,870 of NC_060124.1, read as the reverse complement.
TGCCTTCTGTAACCAGGGTATTGGAAAATTGGTACAGCGCAAACGTCTAAGTCGGATCGGCGACTATGGAAATAAGTAGCTGGAAGTTGTAGCTAACTGTTGCAAATAAAACACTTTTGATTTTCACTGTGGTTTCCAATTCATGACCTATCGTTTCTTACTTTCCGAATAGCCCACGTAGCTGGGAGGACTGTTCCTCTGTAAAGGCGAAATTTCGGATTGACATTCATCTGTAAACAGGCTAGTAGGGGTACAGCTGATAATGAGTTGTAGAGACACTCTTATTCTTGACATGCCGTTTAAAAAGCAATTTACTGTCGAATGTTACCTCTAGGTGCTTGACCTTATTGCTCCATGGTATTTCGTGATGGTGAAGAATCAGCCTTTCTTTCAAATTCGGATAGCGACAGGTAGACGTCACCACTCTTCTCTTGACTGCTTTGATATTAATATTTTCCTTGGCCGCATTTTATATCGTCCAAAGTTGACGTTGTAGGCGAATGATGACCGTCTGGCAACTGATCAGCGAGGCAGTGTCGTACGTGAATTGGGTGAGTACCATCCGAGGCAATAGAGGAATATCATTGAGATGGATGACAAATGGTTGTGGAGAGAACATGGACCCTTTAGTGAGGCTGTCTGTGAGGATTCTAAGGTAGAACGCTGTCCCTTGATGTTCAGTAATATACATCCATTGCGCCAAAAGTTGTCGATGACTGTGAGGTTGTAGTCTTGGAGCAGTTGCAAGTTCGCCAGTTTGAGTCCATCCAGACTAGATCGTACGCCTTTTCAATGTCAACCAAAAATTGCCACCGTATAGTTGGAACGCATTAAGGTTTCATGCAGTAAATTCGGAGACCTGGACGAGTTTCAGTTCCATGCAAAGTTAAGACTGAAAGGCAAATTGGTTTGAACTCATAATATCATTGTTGAGGCTGGATTGCTGTATTTGTTTCATTAGCAGTCTTTCGAGGATCCTGGAGAAGATCGAGAGTAAACTTATTAGACGGTAATTTTCTGGGTGTGTCAAATCCTTTCCTGGATATGGTATTGGGACCGCCTGGGCCATCTTACGTGCAATCAGGAAATATCCTTGCAGTATGCAGTTATTATAAAAGCGTATTAATAGCGCTGTTGACTTTCTTGTTCATTGGTAATTTCATCTGGGCCTGTGGCTGAGTGATTCCCAAGGTGAGTGATGATTTGTCACATATCTGGTTCCAGCTGTCTAACTTCCTCTCAGAGTGTTTGTGCTTCATGATTAATCCGAGGCACAAAGTTGTCACCACCACGAGGTCTGAGGTGTCCTGGGCCTCACATGATGCTGTGAAAACTTCAGCTTTGCCCAAAGGTTCGTAGAAGTGACCATTTGGGCCCCGAATGGCTAGTTTTCGTGGTCGAGGGTGGCGTAACGGTAGGACATGGCACCATTCCTGGCGAGACTGACTTACGAGTGCCTCCATTTTGTGTTCCCACACTTTCTGTCCATTTTCAACAACCAGGAGACGTAGAAAATGGAGTCTGCGTGCCAGTCATTTCTCTGGGGTATTTGTGACTACAGAATCTGTGACACCACTTTTGTGCTCCATTTTTGAGAGACCTGAGGTCGTAAATTGGAGAAGAGATTCCATTCTGGCTTAGAGTTTGTCATTCTGACATACGCCTGCCAAAACGTTCTCTTGACCTTGCCTATAAGGGTTGAAATGGCGTAGTGGATGGTTGCTTGGATTGATATATATCCTGTCAGTCGAAAATTGTTTTTCAGCCAGGAACTGAACTGTTGCCAGCTGGTGATTGTGGTTGCTGGGTGGCGGGACTGATGTTGTGCAGCGCTATTACAGCTGACGACTGGGTTTTGATCGGATGATAAGTTCACAACGGTTTTTAAATTGACGTAATTATATTCTCGAGCATGGCTACGACAAGGACATCCGGGCTGTGATTATGTTTCGCTGAAATGTGCTTCATGTCTTCAGGCCCAAGAGTAATTACCTCCAGGTTTACGTCTAAGTCGTGCAGCCTCTCGCCTAGAGGGCAGTTACGTCGGGAATTCGAGGCGTAGTGTTTCGCATTAAGATTTTCGCACCTGTTCTTCTGTCTGTTCAGACTTGGCTGAAATCAATGTCACGACGCCATAAAAAGTAGAGACATTACCGCCATTGCCTCAAAGGAAATAAGCGGTGGCAAACTGACAGGATTTTGCTCTGTTTTTTTTTTTTTTTTTTTTTTTTTTTTTTATTGATAACGGTGGCCTTGTATCTATCGATGAAGTCCTCCAGTTCTGGTTTCTTGTTGCTGACTCTACTGGCATTGTATGTACATAGCGAAAGGTTTTTCTTGTGTGTAGATCTGCTGGGCCATTGCGGGTGGTGAACAATTTCATGGCTCCTTCAACCTTAGTGAGAATTTCGCACATCATGTTTGCTGCGCTTTAAAATTTTTGGAATGTTTGCTTGAGGACGGCGAAAATGTTTTGAGCCCTGGGGCCACTTAGTTAGTAGACTGCTCTGTCGAACGCCACTGGCTCTGGTGTAATATCGACTATCCCTCTTGCGGCCCGATTGCCAATATCTGTGAGGACGAGTGGGTATCTGTGGGTTATGTCCTTAGAAGATCTTTCTGGCCGATATATATACGGGATTCGCTGGCCCGGGAGAGAGGAGCGAAGTTTAGAGATTAGCGGTAGAAAGCCGAAATGCGGACCGCCCTTCTCACGATACGCCCTGTCTTCGTGGGACGAGCTAGGACCCAACTAAGGGCCAGGTTATACGTCTCTACGTCAAATTCACGATGTTCGAGATGGAACCGAAGCTTTTCTAGGGCAAACAGGTAACGCTTCGCATTCATATGCTGAGAAATTAAGCTCAGGCTCCTCTAGACGTCGGGAAGCGAATGCTAACGGACGCCTGATATCTTGATCTTCCTGTAAAAGAACTGCCGCCACAACAGTGTTGCAAGTATCAGTCTGGACCACAATTCTTTTCTTAAGTCGGGTACTGCTAAAACCTTTGGGTTTGCAATCGCAGTTTTAATTCCTTCGAAGGCTGCCTGCTGACTACCACCCCAAACGAAGCATTATTTCTGTGTCACAAATTTAACACAGCTTCAAGTTCCGCAAAGTTTGGGACAAATCTGCGGAAATAATTAGCCATTCCTCAAAATCGGGCAACCTCCTTCTTATTTCGTGACTGCGGAAAGTTTCTCAACGCCTAAGTGCGTTCCTGATCAATGCTAATTCCGTCCCCGGACGCCAAGTAACCCAAAAATGACACTTGGCGCTTAGCCAAGGTTATCTTTGAGGGTTTCACAGTCAGCTTCGTATTCCTGAGCCTAGATAGTACCTTCCGAATGTGCTGTAAATGCTCTTCAAAGGAGGCGGTAAATATGACCACATCGTCCAAATAATGTAAGACACAAATATTAAATCACCTGAAAATATAAACAATATACTGGCATTAACTGCAGCACCCGGTTGAACTCATATAAATTCCAATCCGTGGCGAAGGTGGTGAGATGCTTGGATTCCTCCATTAAGGGTATCTGGTAATAAGCCTGATTAAGATATCTCTTACTTTCTTGGTGCCTTGTCCCGCTTCAGCACTAGGTCGCCCGTGTTATTACAGATTTGGCATTGGAACTTACCGAGGGTGGCCGGATGCTCTTCCTGCTGCCACCCCAAACCTTCCGGGATGTACCCCAGCAGTCTGCGTCTAGTGTAAGCCATGAAATAGTGCGAGCGTCTGAAAATGCCTGGGAGCCGTGTAACTGAGGTGGAACGTGGGGAACAGCCCGGTATTCACCTGGCGGGATGTGGAAAACCGCCTAGAAACCACATCCAGGCTAGCCGGCATACTGGACCTCGTCGGTAATCCGCCAGTCGGATTCGACCCGGGGCTGGCGCCTACCCAAGTCCAGGAAGCAGCGCGTTAGCACTCTTGGATACCCTGGCTGGTAATAAGCCTGGTTAAGATCTAACACTGAAAACCTAGATGCTCCAGAAAACCAGGTGAAACAGCTGTGGAGATCAGGCAGTCCTACCAAGATCACCTTTATATTTGAGATGCCTGTAATCAACCAAAGGTCGGAAATCCTGCCCCTGACCTTCAGATACCAAGAAAACTGGGGAAGCATGGGGTGAGGTGGACTGTCTTATTACTCCATCTTTTAACAAGCCCTCAGTTTTGTGCCGCAGTATCTTTATCTTAGGTGGTGACAAGCGATTAGGAGACTGGCGAAGCGGCACGTCATCCATGACACGAATATGGTATCTAATAACGCCTCTGACTCCCAGCCTGTCACAAAGCACGTCAGGAAATTCTCCCAAAAGCTCACTTAACCGTTTCCCTTGTTGACTAGAGAGGTAGTCTAGAGAGGTAGTCTACCCCAAGCAGGCACATGTTACTGCTGGTGTCACGGCCCATCTCCACATGAGCACATAAACAAAATGCTATTCGATCGTCGGGGGACAATTTGAAATAAAAGGCTCAGGTACCAAATTCTAACAGTTTACCGGTCTTACGGATGAAATCGTATCCTAGAATTAAGTCAGGCTAATAAAAACTTGACATGCCATGAAAATTCACATACGAAATTCCCTGCTCAGAGGTAATTCTTGGCCATTAGCCACCCGACATCTCCCAGTCGAGGGACGTACTGGAGATAATCTACACAAGTGTCTATTTACAATAAACCACTCCTATTTAAGGAGTGACACAGAGCCTTCTCAATCTACTAACCCACACAACGGTTCATGCCCTATAGCCGCACAAACAAATGGTAAGGTATCCGTGGGGGCTGCCTATATACGACTACACCACCCCTGTTTCCCAGGATGCGATCCCTCCCCCCCCCCCCCCCCCCCCCGAGACTGGTGTCGTTTCTTAGCGCGAGGCGTCCTTGGAATAGGGCTTCCTCGTACTAAATGGTCACGTGCGCTTAGTCTAAAACAAGACCCTGGTTTCATTGAACCGCGAGCTCTACCTATCAGTCTACCTTCAGGACCGGAGTTAGGTAAGTCTTAATGCCCCTCATTAAATCATTTCACTGGTTCCAGAATGAGATTTTCACTCTGCAGCGGAGTGTGCGCTGATATGAAACTTCCTGATAGATTAAAACTGTGTGCCGGACAGAGATACGAACTGGGAACTTTTGCCTTTCGCGGGCAAGTGCTCTACCATCTAAGCCACTGAAGCACGACCCACGCCCCCGTTCTGACTGCTTCACTTCTGCCAGTACCTCGTCTCGTACCTCATATCAGCGCACACTCCGCTGCAGAGTGAAAATCTCATTCTGGAAACACCCCCATGCTGTGGCTAAGCCATGTCTCCGCAATATCCTTTCTTTCAGGAGTGCTACTTCTGCATGGTTCGCAGGAGAGCTTCTGTAAAGTTTGGAAGGTAGGAGACGAGGTACTGGCAGATGTGAAGCTGTGAGGACGGAGCGTGAGTCGTGCTTGGGTACCTCAGATGGCGCCAGCACGGTAGCTCAGCGTGTTCGGTCAGAGGGTTAGCAGCCCTCTGTAATAAAAAAACTGAGTTAATCGATCAACAACGAACTTAAACGGATGTCTTACGACGTCCTCCCCGTGCAGATGCAACGGAGGGGGGAAAAAATAAGGTAGAACACTTGCCCGCGAAAGGCAAAGGTCCCGAGTTCGAGTATCGGCCCGGCACATAATTTTAATCTCTCATTAAGTTTCATTACGCTGGTTGTCGGCCAAAGACAATTTCATAACACAGCTAACAAGATTCTCAGACTCACGAAGAGTGACCGGACGAGAAAAGAGTGCGATCCGAGACCTATCTTCAGGCCGAACACCTTCCAAGACCTTGGTAACTAAATTCGCCTCGGGAAAATCCATAAGTACTGCCGATACTGCCCCACGAACCCGCTCTACTTATTGAAAGGACGATACGTGGGAGTCCTGAAGGCACCAATAATATCTACACTCTAGCTCTTTGCGCTTACGGTCTAATAACTTATCCTCTATGACCTTTTGCCTCATTTGTCCGATCGTCGTACTCTCCCGTAAGGTTTCGTTTAGCAGATTACTTAAGCTAATGCGTGTTAACAGGTAGAGTGCGATAAGTACTACGTGATGGGGGATCTTAACGTGTCTGCATACGACTCAAACTTAACTAGCAGGCACAATACCTGTTCTATATTTTCTAAGCTTTTAACTGACAATTCCCGAATACTGTTTAAGAGACACATCATAGGGTTAGGGAAGCTGGCAAAATATTCCCCTGACCGATTAATTAGATCTCGGACGACGGAACCACATTCGGCTGTTTGATTGTCAGAAACATATTCTACACTACTAGCTATTAAAATTGCTAAACCACGAAAATGATGTACTATAGACGCGAAATATAACCGACAGGAAGAAGATGCTGTGATATGCAAATGATTAGCTTTTCAGAGCACTCACACAAGGTTGGCGCCGGTGGCGACACCTACAATGTGCTGACATGGGGAAAGTTTCCAATCGATTTATCATACACAAACAGCAGTTGACCGGCGTTGCCTGCTGAAACGCTGTTGTGATGCCTCGTGTACGGCCGTGAAATACGTACCATCATGTTTCTAACTTTGATAAAGGTCGGATTGTAGCCTATCGCGATTGCGGTTTATCGTATCGTGACATTGCTGCTCGCGTTGGTCGAGATCCAATGACTGTTAGCAGAATGTGGAATCGGTGGGTTCAGGAGGGTAATACGGAACGCCGTGCTGGATCCCAACGGCCTCGTTTCACTAGCAGTCGAGATGACAGGCATCTTATCCGCATGGCTGTAACGCATCGTGCAGCCACGTCTCGACCCTTGAGTCAACAGATGGGGACGTTTGCAAGACAACAACCATCTGCACGAACAGTTCGACGACGTTTGCAGCAGCATGGACTATCGGCTCAGAGACATGACTGCGGTTACACTTGACGCTGCACCACAGACAGGAGCGCCTGCGATGGTGTACTCAAACGACGAACCTGGGTGCATGGATGGAAAAGTGTCATTTTTTCATATGAATCCAGGTTCTGTTTACAGCATCTTGATGGTCGCATCCGTGTTTGGAGACATCGCGGTGGACGCACATTGGAAGCGTGTATTCTTCAACGCCATACTGGCGTATGACCCGGCGTGATGGTATCGGGCGCCATTGGTTACACGTCTCGGTCACTTCTTTTCATTGACGGCACTGTGAACAGTGGACGTTACATTTCAGATGTGTTACGACCCTTGGCTCTACCCTTCATTCGTTCCCTGCCAAACCCTACATTTCAGCAGGATAATGCACAACCGCATGTTACAGATCCTGTACGGGCCTTCCTGGATACAGAAAATGTTCGACTGCTGCTCTGACCAGCACATTCTCCAGATCTCTCACCAATTGAAAACGTCTGGTCAATGGTGGCCGAGCCACGCGGGATTAGCCAAGCGGTCTATGGCGCTGCAGTCGTGGACTGTGCGGCTGGTCCCTGCGGAGGTTCGAGTCCTCCCTCGAGCATGGGTGTGTGTGTGTTTGTCCTTAGGATAATTTAAGTTAAGTAGTGTGTAAGCTTAGGGACTGATGACCTTAGTTATCCCATAAGATTTCACACACATGTGAACAATGGTGGCCGGGCAACTGCCTCGTCTCAATACGCCAGTCACTACTCTTGATGAACTGTGGTATCGTGTTGAAGCTGCATGGGCAGCTGCACCTGAACACGCCATCCAAGCTCTGTTTGACTCAATGCCCAGGCGTATCAAGGCCGTTATTACGGCCTGAGGTGGTTGTTCTGGGTACTGATTTCTCAGGATCTATGCATTCAAATTGAGTGAAAATGTAATCATATGTCAGTTCTAGTATAACATATTTGTCCAATGAATATCCGTTTATCATCTGCATGTCTTCTTGATGTGGCAATTTTAGTGGCCAATAGTGTATATTATTTGTATCAGCTCCATTTTCCAATTCTAAAGCTGCAGTTTGGATGTGATTATGTAACAAAATATTACTTAACTCAATGACACGTGCTAACTGCTCCAGGCTCGATTATAGAAGTTTAAGATCCTTGATTGCCCAGGTCGACTAATTGAGCATGAATGCCCTTTACCTGCCTCGCGGTTGGCTGATTATTTAAGATAAAGAAGAGATTTTCTTGTAACTGATTCAGTGCTACCATAATAGTGTGTAAATTTTGATTCACCTCGCCAACCGTGCCGAGAAAAACGGAGAGTGGTGTGGACAACGCTGCCCATAGGTTGGCTGCCAGCTCCTCCACTGTACCGTGAACATTTTGTTGCCTAATGCTCAGTTCATAATCGAGCTGATCCCGTTTCCGGTACGAAATACTTGGACACTGACAGGGATAAATGGTGCGGCTGTGGACAAAAGAGTATAATTAGACAATGTTCCAAAAGAATAAACTACAAAGTTCAAACTGAAGTAGGTTGCGTGAAATGAAAATCGTGGAAACCCTCCAGTAACGGGTCGAAACCCACGCTCTGCTACCAGTGATACGTGGTACTTACTGGTGAGCCGTGAAGCCATAGACTGTTCTGTCTGGCGCCTCTGGCTCAGTAGTAGTATCGACTATCCATCTTGCGTCCCCATTGCCAATATATGTGAGGAAGAGTTGGCATCTGTGGGTTGTGTCCTTAGAAGGTCTTTGCTAGCCAATATATGTACAGAGTTCGCTGGGCCGAGAGGGAGGAACAGAGTTTGAGTATTGATAGAAGCGTCGTGACAGGAGGTGGTCACGATGTCTTAGCGGCCGAAGCCACAAGCTGCGCAAGGAGGACCTGTGCAGAGCGAAGAAACCGGAGTACTTCACCGGGTTCAGCGTCGACCACAAGCAGCAGGCTGACATCCCGTCCGTTGGTTGGCAACATTCGTGTCGGACTAACACTCGTGGCCTGGCTGCCCTCTTCTACCTGGCTTTCGTCGGCACCACTCAGTAACCACTGCAACATACCGTGGATCCATGGAACTGCTTACTGATAAAGGTGAGTAACATTCTGTAATCCTCCTGGTGATTTGTGTCATTGTCTTCCTGCCCCCCTTATTATTTTCAGGTTTGTACCCGACCCTCAGAGCTTTACTCGGTCGGCTCTTTGATCGTAAATATAGGCACTAGCACTGTACTAAGACACTAGTTGTCGTTTGAACATTTGCCACGCTATTATAAGTTCTTTCCCTTCTAGTTTGTGCCCGATCATTAATGTTCGAATAAATAAGCTCTTGGTCGTAAGTACAGCCGGAACAACTGCACTAAAAGTCACAGGTTACCGTTAAATAAAAGAGTGACCTTATCGTTAGATTTAGCTGTTAACCGGTTCAATTCTTTGATTGTATTTGTATTTCTCAGTCATTAGTTATAATCTCAACAACCTTTTGTACTAAGCTGTTCCTTTCTGTGTTTGAAAGACAGTCATTATTGTTGTGTTTTACCTGGATCTTGTGGTTCCGCCGAGTGAGTCCTCTTGTAATAAGTGTTCACAAGTAATGTTTTAAGATGTTCCTTCAGAGTGGTGTCAATAACTGACAATCAATTTAATTTTGAAAATATTGGTTGCCGATTGAAATTAAGGGGTTGGTTGCTTTGAAGTAAGCCTTATCATTGTCATATTGTTACCTAATCTGTTTAACCTTTAAGCATAGATGCGCATCTGAACCCCGAAGGTTTCGACATACAGATTTCAAATTAAAAGTTAAGTTATCTGTTTTGAGGAATTTTATCACTCTTGTCATCAATAGTGCTTATAAAGTTTTCAACGTATTGCAGAAGGGCATTTAATAAGATAGCTTGTGTCCAGCGCTGTAGTAAACACCGCTGTTTGACCTGATAATAGGGGGGCTGCAGGTTCGGCCGTCTTGTAATCACTGTCACATTGTTTGCTGTCTTGCGATACAGCAATTCAGTTTTCTTTTGCAAAGATTAAAAGCTTATTCTACTTAAGGGTTATGGTCAAAAGATTTTTGTTTATTTGTTCATTTTGTTAAAGAAAATGTTGTGATTAAATGCTTCGACTATGTGTCAAGCACAGGTTATATATTGTAAAATAAAAAGGTTGTGTGAAAAGAAAGTTATATTGGTGGGTGCTCACTTCCACGTTGTCCTTAATTACAGTAAGTTCCACGTATCATGTTTCTTAGGGTGAGGGCAGCAACAAATTCGGAAATGCTGCTAGTTCTGTAAAGTTGAAGTCTCCTGACCGGCAGGTGTTGTGAAACTCGTTGCAATGGTGGCAGCTGTAGCACGTAGTATAAGAGATGTCCTCTTTTGTAGAGCAGCTAAGTCTTCCTGAATGTCAACTTAGAGTAGTGACGCGGCAACGTTTGGTTGTTTTGGAGCAGAAGTTCAACTTGACCTTGGGCTGTGTACGTCTTCAGGCCTTATTACATTGTGGGGCATCCCCTCCAGGTGTCTGGGTGCTCTCCTTTACAGTTCAAATGGTTCAGATGGCTCTGAGCACTATGGGACTTAACTTCTGAGGTCATCAGTCCCCTAGAACTTACAACTACTTAAGCCTAACTAACCTAAGGACATCACACACAACCATGCCCGAGGCAGGATTCAAACCTGCGACCGTAGCGGTCGCGCGGTTCCAGGCTGTAACGCCTAGAACCGCTCGGTCACTACGGCCGGCTCTTTACAGTTCGGACCCGTTGGTTTTTCTTTCTGTGTCTCGATACAGTTCTTTGAGGGCCAGTGGCCGGTGCATTTTACTCAGTATGATGGCAGGTTACAACGGTTTGCAGAGTGAAAGGAGCTCAGGCATTGTTTGGGTTGTACTGAACCGCCTTTTGACCGGTTAGATTCATTTTGCAACTTTGTGTCTAATAATTGAGGAACATCGTAACTGAGAAACTGGTCGGTTCTGCAGGAAGGGTGATACAGTACATGAGGTTGTCATTACTTGGTCATTTTGTTCAACGCTCGAATTGGTGAACAGAAGCTTTATGAAATCTTTGTGTTTTGAGTTAATAAGCATTTCGCTCTCATTTAAGTACATGGCCTAAAGAGTCAGCCTTCAGGAATTGTGAAACGAACCCGTCGTCTACGAGCGGATTCCACAAAGGGCGCATATTCACCACGAGATGGGGAAGCTAACAGGCGTCTGTTGTCTATTGAGGCCTAAGCGCTGTAGTGTGCGAGTGAGACAGACGAGAACCTGCGTCATAGGGAAAACCAGAAGAAGGCTTTTGTGGCCAAGGAGACGTAGCAGAGTTAAATATGGCGGACCTAAGATCGGCCATAAAGGGAAGCATTTATGAAAACTATTTAATTCTGTAGTAATGCAGGGAATCAAGCCACAGTAATTTTAATCTGCCATCCTTCATAAATTTTCATGATGATACCAATAAAACTTGAATATTTATCATATCTATAATAGTTTAGGATTTACTGTTAAAGTGAAATTAACAAGTTTTGTAACAAAAACGTGAATGCTAAAATCTGAACGCTTTGGTCGAAATTAGCGATCGACATTTCATATAGAAGCGCATCATTAAAATGACAAACGTTGTAAATATCAACTGTTACTTTATTTGTTCGAAAGATATAGTAAATTCAAATAAGCAATATTTCCAGTTAAGCATCAGATCATCATTTCCTCCGTACAAAACACATTCAACGATGACAGCATGATACCTTATTGAATCATTAGGTAATAGAATATTGGTTTTAAAGTTTAGTGCATAATAGGTACTTTTGTTCTGTATTTATTTATCAGAAAGCACATTGGTGCAAGGCTACTGGCCGTGGCATTCGAAATTAAGAAGGAAATTGTGTTGGATTTATGTAAAAGAATTTAACAGTGGATATTATTGTTACTTTATTTAGAATATGAAACTGGTCAAGCTTTGGTTATTTTAATATGTTGAAATGTAAAATGATATAGAATAAGCTGTAGCCAGTCAGATGGACGGCTGCAGGAAAGCGAACTGCCCTAGTCAGTTGAGCGAAGATATTCGGCGTTTGGGAAACGCGACCGGGGACGGACAGAGGACAGTGCTGGTGCATACGCCTAAGCAGACTATCAGTTCTGGTCTAGACACCAAAGGGTACAGTGTTGGTCTAGACGCGAAAGCGGACGGTCAGTCTTTAGGTAGCTAGAAAGTGAAACGACTTAGAAAATTTCGTGTTGTGTTGTATCGCGGGACTTAGTCTCTGAGCGCTGAGCAACCTCGCGCCTGGAGTGAACTCTAACGTTTCGTGTAAATATCGAGGTGGAGTATTGTGTTTCGCGATGAGATTGTGAAGGATCGAACTGTGTAAAATGGATATGCGCTCGACTGTAATAATAGTTCTAAGTACGACCGCTTCCGCTATTAGTTTGCTTTCCGAAAAGACATAATTCTTACCAAATTGCGACTGTAAGGCCTACACCATTTATGGGTCGTCAACGTACTTCCCGATATTATTATTGTTATGTTAACTTTGTATTTCGCGAACTTGCCATAAGCCAGACAATTTAACCAAAGGGTCACAAGTGTTTAGTTAGGGCGTTTAATGCGACACGTATGGTTCAACCCATAGACGAGTTTGAGCCATGGCATTTCTACATAGAGGAAGCGCATGTGAGCCCGAACTTGTTTGGGATGTCAACACGCAGTGTTCACAGTTCAAGTTCTACCTGTTTTGCCGATATCTCAGTTGATAGGTATTTGATCACTACTTCCAAGGTTTTCTTGGTCAATGGTCTGTTTGTGAAAAAATGTATTTCTGCCTCCTGGAAGAACGAGAGACGACTCCAAGTGTCATAAAGATTCTTTATCGTATGATGTTTATAAATCACCTTAATGGGTCCAGCGACATGTTTCTTGAGATCAGCATTTAACGCCAGGTACCATCTGGTGTATTCGCAGGTGAAGGGCTCAGATTTTTCGAAGGTCCTGGGAGAGGGGTTTGAGTATGCCCATCGGTGTCAGGTGGAGCGGTAACAACCATTTGTTCAGCATCGTTTTGTAGGGGCTCCTATGCTTACGACGCTGGAACAGGCATCTGTCTTCAGTCGGTGTCTTCCGGCAGGTGTGAATTCTTTCGTTTGCCGGTGCTGTGTTGACAGCGCACCAGCTGAAATGGATGCTTGTCACTGTCGTTTCAATCAGGGTCAGTATCTACTTATGCATGGTGAGAGGTGTCCGAGTATGCTCAGCTTCCTCCTCAGAAGACGCGTCATCTTCATGGATGGAAATCCGTTTTCCATTTCTAGCAGCTCTGTATCTGACTAACTGGTCTCGTCGGCACCGTTCTTCATTAGTGATCTAGAGGCCGTTGGTGACTAGATGTTGTAAGTTGTTAACGTCCATTGCGATGTTAATGGGTGGAGGGGGAGGCGGGAGGGGAGCATCGTGTTCCAGCTGATTTACTGGTCGGAGCCGTGGAATTATGCATGGTTCCTGGTCTTGATCGTTGTCTTGGAAGACGCAAACTTACCGGCCGTGGCCGGGATTTGGCTCTGCATTGTTCCCCATTCTCGTCCTGTTAGAATACGCCGTGTCCGAAGACTGTGTCATCAATAGCGGTGGTCCTCAAGTCAGAGCACGATCATAAACAGTCCCCCCCCCCCCTCCTGAAACAGCACAAAGCTAACATCATTTCAGAAATGTTTTCAAACAGACACTGTAGTAATTCCTTGGAAATACATTTAGTACTGTAGTATTGATTTTCTTGAATGTCCTCAGTTGCATGGTAATGGTGTCTTTTAATTTCCAATTTAACTCTGTGGAACAACAAGACGTCCGCTGGGGTAAAATCCTGTGAATATGGCGGCTGATCGAGGACTGTAATCCATTTGCTGGCCAAAAACTCGATTACGATCTTCACTTTTTGGGCATGGGCTCTGTCGTGGAGGGGCGATCAGGAATCTGATTCTTGGCATTTGGGTCGAATTTGATGAATTATTGTCCACAAACGATGGAGGACTCAAAAGAACTTGACGTTGCCTTGTTGCTCTGTCACCATTTTATGGCAAATGTCAGACACATACTGTTACATTCACAACAGGGACATCTGCTGCAGTGAAACAGTCTGATCTTCTACTTGGCCGGCCACTGTGGCCGAGCGGTTCTATGCGCTTCAGTCTGGAACTGCGCGACTGCTACGGTCGCAGGTTCGAATCCTGCCTCGGGTATGGATGTGTTTGATGTCCTTAGGTTAGTTAGGTTTAAGTAGTTCTAAGTTCTATGGGACTGATGACCTCCGATTTTAGGCCCAATAGTGTTCAAAGCCGTTTGAACGATTTAATTTCCTTATACATGGTTGTTGTTGACATTTCGAGGATCCTAATGTCACAACTCGCCACGAAATATCACTGTAGTTTGGAATTTCAGATCATCGTTCCTAACGGTACTGGGACACACTGTGTAAGTGTAGAGGGCGATCGGGGCGACGGCGGGGCAAGCACCGCTGGACGGCGATCGGCCGACTCCTGCCGCGCGCACTTTGGTCCGCTGCCGTTTGCATCGTGCACTCGGCTGTGTGTGCAAGCTGCGCCGAAGGAGCTAGCAGTTGCTTACTTCTTTAATGGCATTCCCAGCGGACCACCAAACCAAATCAACCTGGTGGCGAAGTCTTTTATAAGACAAGCTTTCAGATGCCTGTGCGCCACATGCGAATGAGTGGTGAGCGTGGTTGTTGCAAGACGAGAAAGAAGCCCCTGACGCCAACAGCATACATGGATTATGACCATGAAGAACAGCCTCAGCTGGCCGGGGTGGCCGAGCGGTTCTAGGTGCTACAGTCTGGAACCGCGCGACCGCTACGTTCGCAGGTTCGAATCCTGCCTCGGGTATGGATGTGTGTGATGTCCGTTGGTTAGTTAGGTTTAATTAGTTCTAAGTTCTAGGGGACTGATGACCATAGCAGTTAAGTCCCATAGTGCTCAGAGCCATTTGAACCATTTTGTGTCCCGAGGTCAAGATGTTTATGCCGTCTAAGTCTTTCTGCCTCTCTTTGGAGACTTTGTCTAACACAGTATTCACGCATAGATCTTTTCATAGACGCAAGAAACTCTACTAACCTTTGCTTGTCGTTATTTGCAAGTTCTCTTTTGAGCCTAGACCGCAACAGTATCTACTATCTGAGCATTTTCAGAATTTCGTTGATAAACTATAGTGGGTCTTTCCTGTCCTTAATACACTTACGAGGCACCTAATTCTCCAGATTACAATATACAATCCGTTTAAACTTCACCCATAATTCCTCTGCGTTCATTTTACTGAAACTAAATTATGACAGTTCACTGTCGAAGTGAGGTACCAACAACTGCTTATCTGCTCATTCTAGTAGGAACGCTCTCTTACCCTTCTGGACTGATTTATTAACCTTCGTAACCCTAGTTGCTATAATGACACCATCATCACCTAATATCCATCTCAATACCGATGCTGTCGATAAGGTCCGGCCTATTTGTAGCTACAAGGTCTAAAATATTTTCATTGCATGTGGGCTGCCAAACTAGCTGCTCGAGAGAGTTTTCACAAAACGTATTCAAAAGTGCTTCGTACGACTGTCTATCCTGTAATGGATCCATAGGCATCCTAGTTTATATACGGAAGACTCAAATGGTTCAAATGGCTCTGAGCACTATGGGACTTAACATCTGAGGTCATCAGTCCCCTAGAACTTAGAACTACTTAAACCCAACTAACCTAAGGACATCACACACATCCACGCCCGAGGCAGGATTCGAACCTGCGACCGTAGCGGTCGCGCGGTTCCAGACTGAAGCGCTTAGAACTTCTCGGCCACACCGGCCGGCAGTTTATTGCAATCTTTCATTTATAAATTTATATGTTACATTCATAATTCGCAATTGCCGAGTGATAGAAACCTTCGACCATTCGATTCATGTGTGTATTCTTATCGTATACTGTAGACTCAGCAGTGTTTGGCCTGTAATGTGGCAACTACGTATCCCAGCTCCTAGACAACGAAACAAGCCAAAACTATTAATAATTGCAACATTGAGTCGGAGGGTGTGTAGTTATTAGTTTAGAAAGCCCTCATTCCCCACTTTCCACCTGTGTGGTAGAAATCCTTGACATGGTGCCTGCTGAAGCACCAAACACTTTAATCACCATGCTTGCGGAAGGATCGACAATACGGGCACCAACAATTTGCCCGGCTTCGAATTGACTTAGCTTGGACATAATGCACTCACAACTGCACATAACAGTATTCTGGCCACGACTGACTCTGACAGCGTACTGAGGACACTGCACAGGTGACGGCCGTTGACGAACGACGCAGCGAAACCTAGAGGTGTTTGTATAAAAATAAAAATATGGCATTTCAGTCTTTGATCGCTATTTTTTATTTTCAATGAACGGTTTAAGGCTACCTGCCCATCTTCCGATCTGTTAGACAAAGTTAAAAATAGAATTAACAAGAGAAACACATTTACTGATAGAAATATCGTAGTTTACAAAAAGAAGAAATTTTGGATTCTATGAAATGCCAACATACCATAAATTGCAGTTACAGAGTAACTTGGCAGTATACAACTATCGGTTCACTGTCATAGCTAAAGTAAATTTTAATCTGTTACGAGCTCATATCGCAGTTTTGGAGAAACCTGACTGGAAACAGTAAAAAGTGCCCTCTAGCTATAAGAATTGTGCAAATGCTATTTTTTCACCGTACATATTAATGGCGAATGTACTTTTTAATAACACATTTTACACAAATGTAAAAGTTTTTTTTTTATAAAGAAACTTAAAAATATAATTAAAATGTAGATATTCTTTCGAAAACGTGCGTTTCCTCTTCTTTGTATTGATTGGTGGTGGAGAGGGTTTTCCTAAGTCAGAATGTATACAACGCCACGCGAAGTCCTCTTCCGCCGCGTCCAATTCACCTCGCCAGCAGTACGCTGAGGCCCATTCCATTGCAACTTGTTTTTACTGGAGCGTGCTGTTGCATTCAAGAGTAAACCTAAAACAAGTCTTTAAAAATCTCAAAACTTCTGCGCATAAAATCACTATGCTCATTCAGTAGTAGATCTGGGTTTTTTCTTTGATTAGCGTACATTTCAATCTCTTCGAGCACGTTAAGACAGACTTTTAGGAGTTCTATGTAGCACCTCCATTTGTTCATTTATATTACTCACTTCATGTGTACTATCTTATACATGCGCTCCAAATGCTGTCCGGTTGCTATGACTGCAGTGTTCCCTGTATCGAATTTCAAAATTCCGCCCTGTCAGTCCTATATAATAACTGTCACATTCAGCACATTTGATCTTATATACTCCGGAATTGTTGTATTTGATTTGTTTTGCCGTTGCGCAATTCTTATAGATATAGGGCACTTTTTACTGTTTCCAATCAGGTTTCTCCAAACTTGTAATATAAGCTCGTAACAGATTAAAATTTACTTTAGTTATGACAATGAACCGATAGTTCTGTACTGAAAAGTTACTCTGTCACTGCAATATATGGTATGTTGGCATTTAATACATTCCAAAATTTCTTCTTTTTGTAAAATACGATATTTCTATCAGTAAATGTATCTCTTTTGTTAATTATATTTTTAACTTTGTCTAACAGATCTGAAGATGGGCACCTAGCCTGAAACCGGTCACTGAAAATAAAAAATAGCGATTAAAGACTGAAATGGCATATTTTTATTTTTATTTAAAGAATGATCGCGGAAATCCCATTACGGTGGGTAGGACGTCAAATGGGCTGACTTGGAGCAGGAGAGGCACCAGAGGACATTTTAATTTCCACTGTCTATACTTTTGCACGTAAATTCATAAAACTTTGTCAGCTTGACCAGGAAGGATTCAGGATTCACACTTGTAGCAGCGGAAGTTCAAAAACGTAAGAAAATAATTTTTTTACATGTGAAATTTCATAATTTTTTCGCTTACTATTGGCTGCATTTGTTGCTATAGGTACACTTTTCTTCATAAGTAAGAGACAGACTTTTCGATGAATTTTGCCCAGCATACAAACCATACTTACAGGTGTCTGAAAATCTAGAATCTATTTAATTTATGAAAAAATGAATGAGGTGTTACGTTTTAAACTTTATGCTTAGAAAAAAAAAAAAAACAAATTTTGTAGTTAATTATCTCAATTTTTACCACAGTTTTTAATAGATTTGGAAAAATTCTAGAGATTCATACACCTGTAAGTATGGTTTGTATGCTGTGCAAAATTCATTAAAGAATCTTTTACTTGTGAAGAAAAATGTACCTATAGCAACAAATGCAGCCAACAGTAAGTGAAAAAATGATGAAATTTCATATCTAAAAAAAATTATTTTGTTATGTTTTTGCACTTCCACTGCTGTGAGTGTGAATCCTGAATCCTTCCTGGTCGTGCTGACAAAGTTTTATGAATTTATTTGTAAAAGTATAGAAAGTAGAAAATAAAATGTCCTGTGGTGCCTCTCCTGCTCCAAGTCGGCCCATTTGACGCCCTACCCCCCTTAGGACAATCATGTCTAGTTTTGATATCTACATTTATGTTCAAGCAAGCATTTCCCGCGATGTGTCCACATTTTTATCCAAACCCTGTAGACGCACGTGTAGAGTCCGATAGTAGAGTGCGGTCTCGATAAAAGTGCCTTAACCGCGATACACGAGCCGCCCTTTAGGGCAGGAATAACGTTTGGGGTCGGAACCTCCGTAGCCCGGGAAACATTAGAGTGTCGGGGTGTGCGCGCGCACGATGCGGGCGCCGCCGCCGGGAGTCACGTGGTCGGCGGACGGCAGCCGCCTCCGGTGGGCGGCAGTGGCCAGTAGGCGCGTGACTGCGACCGCGTGCTGTGCTGTGCCGCGAGCCGAGCCGAGCCGAGCCGAGCCGACGGCGTGTGTGGCGGCGAGGGAGCCCGGGCCCGGTGCGACAGCGAGGACAGGACAGCCCAGGCGCCGACCATGAGCCGCGATGTCGCGAGCGACTGCGCGCCGCTGTAGGGAGACACGGCACGTGTGTACCGCGTAAAGAGAGAGCAGCACCCTCTCCCCTGACTCACTCACTCTCTCCAGCTCTCGACTGTTTGTGGTGTTCCTTCCTCGACCCCTGAGCGACGCCTTTCTCCGCCTCACAATGGATGTCGGCAGCTGTAGGAAACTACTCGTCCTGACACTCAGCCTTCTCTTCTGCAAAGGTAGGGCCGCCTCCGAGCAACGACGTCGACTGTAATCCGTCGCGTTTTTTCCCTTTCAGGCAACCGAGGATACCGACCCACTTATTGCGCCGCTTGTCGATCCTCAACCACGTACGAATTCTCTAAATCACAACACGGATCCACTGTGGGTGAATTTGTAACTTTCAATTGTTGTGAGTGCGATTTCGGGTGTTGGGCACACACATGAACTCAACCAAATTTCCCCGACAAATAGGCCTGTGCAAATTATACAGCGTCAAAAATAAACGCAGTCAGTCATTCTGGGTAATGAATACCCAAAGAAACAATGAAATGACCAAATAGTTTATATAATAACACATTACGTCTAATATCGCTCATAAATTACAGTGTTCACATTAGCGGTTATAGCACTTGATTGTCATCGTTAGACACGACTAACCCGCTCACAGCTACATCAAGATGTACTACAATGAAGTCCGAACATCTTGAAGCTTTATAAAATATGCCAATGACCTACACATCATATTGCCAAATATTAAAAAAGACAACATGATGTGTAATTTATTTACATCTTTTATACGACTTCAGGATATCTACATCTACATTTATACTCCGCAAGCCACCCAACGGTGTGTGGCGGAGGGCAATTTACGTGCCACTGTCATTACCTCCCTTTCCTGTTCCACTCGCGTATGCTTCGCGGGAAGAATGAGTGACGGAAAGCCTCCATGCTTAACTGGAATTGTCATAAATTAACGAAATTGTTAGAGAAATAATTACATCTGATGATGGTAATCAAGTGCTGAAACTGAAACTGTGAACACTGTAATCTGTAAGCGATCTGGGCGTAATAAATTATTATATAATCATGTAAAGGGTCGCATACTTCCTCTGGCAATATTTCGATTTTTAAATTATCAACCAAGTAGTTAATTCATCAATGACGGTGAAGACATAACACAACGTTTGTGCTTTGACCTAAACTACTACACAAACGAGATTAAAAAGAGTTGCATTAGCAAATGTCAGTCAATGGATCAATTAATAAACGTAGGGTTACGTCGCAACCGAGATTCTCTGTTGAAGAGTCTACTTGGCTATTTCATTATTTGTCATAATGGTCATTATTCCTCAACACGACTTTATACGTTATTGCCTTTTTATTTTTGACGCTACGTATTTTTCCACAGGTCTCTATGTTAAACGACCTTCCTTCAGTTAAAATGCTAGAAAGTAGTGTGATAGGGGAAACTCCAGCGACACAAAAAAAGTTACAAGTGCAGCCATTTGAGGTACCATGTTGCCGTATGTGCCCATTTATATATTGCAATACATGTGTCACGCAGTTCGGTCATCCCATCAAATACGTTGTAAATATCATGACCCACAAAATGCGCGCAAACTTCTGATCATGTTCATCTTCTTGAGCACTTTTGTATGATTGTGACGATCATCTTTATTGAAACCACACTATTCTCGTTAAAAAATCTTCCGATAAAAAAGTTATCCAAAATTAAATGAAAATCATCGTTTGGGCTACTGTACCAGAGAATCGTTTGAAGGAGAACTCGAAGTCAGCCTGTAACGTTGGCTACTAATGCACTGGAATCAGCAGAAATTCGTAATTGTATCATTTTTTTCTTCGAAGAAAATATTGTGTGTTATAGCTTGCCGAAATTTTTCAAAATAACTTTTTCACAGCTGGACTGTATTACTTTTTCTGGCCGCAACTAGTTCAAAGGCCGAAGTCTCATAATCAAGCCTTCATGCTCGCTAAGTCCTGACAAACTATCATCGTACTACGCAGTACACACGCCACTCAGAACAGGTCTAACCTGTATTCTCATTGGTCTAAGGGTAGACAGATAATGGAGCTTCCGTCTTGAATCTAATTGCGACTATATAATTATGGTGTAAAACAAAGCGTCAGTGGCGCTTCGGCTAGTGCAGGAGAAAACCTTCGCAGCTCCGCCAGCATGCAAGAGTGGGTACCAATCAAAAATCCTGGGTTCGGCTCCTGCACCATTTGCAGAATGTCACTAGTATGGCTTACGTAGCCTCGGGAGGCCTAATAGAGACATGCTGCAGTGAATACACTGCTGAAATCGCGTCAGTCGGAGAGTTGCCGTTTGGCTGCTATACGTACAAAGTTTATTTTAACGGCAGCTGCTCTGCTCCACGTCATGCAACTGTTGCATGCGCAAGATCATAATCATTCAGCACCGTCACTTTCACTCAAGCCTTTACAAAAATTTGATTCAAATTCTTGTTGGCTTCGGTAAGAGCGATGACTGCAAATATTACAGATGTTCAAAATTAAAATAATGATGCATTAAATCGATGGGAGTAAGTCCCTCTCGCATTTTCATCAGCCCTTCCACGTAATAATTACAAAATTCTAAGTTCTACAGCATTCAAGGCGTTCTAGAAATATAGTATTGTGTCATGAGGCAACTCGTTTCAGCAGCAATGACGATCCGATATACGTCGCTGGATATTCAGTTCGGCTACGCACCAATTATGAAACCACAGTTCTTATTTAAATATTTTCCGTTTTTTCCTCTGTACATAATTATTTACAGTACCTCCCATATCTTTTTATTAAGAGTACACATTAATAAAGCACTATTGCTCCCTCAGACGCTTCAAAAGTACGCTACTCTACGGGAAATATTTCAAGAGCCGCTGAAACAGAGGTTTCTATAATAAATTTCAGATGTCTATGTCACACGTTTTATTGTTTCCTAAACCGTCTTACGACTAGGGACATTTCGTCATTTTCAACTGTCGGAATGTCGATACGCGTAAGGCGGTTTTGTAAATACGAGGTGCATTCAAGTTCTAAGGCCTCCGATTTTTTTTCTAATTAACTACTCACCCGAAATCGATGAAACTGGCGTTACTTCTCGACGTAATCGCCCTGCAGACGTACTCATTTTTCACAGCTCTGATGCCATGATTCCATGGCAGCGGCGAAGGCTTCATTAGGAGACTGTTTTGACCACTGGAAAATCGCTGAGGCAATAGCAACATGGCTGGTGAATGTGCGGCCACGGAGAGTGTCTTTCATTGTTGAAAAAACCCAAAAGTCACTAGGAGTCAGGTCAGGTGAGTAGGGCGCATGAGGAATCCCTTCAAAGTTGTTATCACGAAGAAACTGTTGCGTAACGTTAGCTCGATGTATGGGTGCATTGTCTTGGTGAAACAGCACACACGCAGCCCTTCCCGGACGTTTTTGTTGCAGTGTAGGAAGGAATTTGTTCTTCAAAACATTTTCGTGGGATGCACCTGTTACCGTAGTGCCCTTTGGAACGCAATGGGTAAGGATTACGCCCTCGCTGTCCCAGAACATGGACACCATCATTTTTTCAGCACTGGCGGTTACCCGAAATTATTTTGGTGGCGGTGAATCTGTGTGCTTCCATTGAGCTGACTGGCGCTTTGTTTCTGGATTGAAAAATGGCATCTACATCTCATCCATTGTCACATCCGACGAAAAGAAAGTCCGATTCATGCTGTCGTTGCCAGCCGAAGTGGCCGTGCGGTTAAAGGCGCTGCAGTCTGGAACCGCAAGACCGCTACGGTCGCAGGTTCGAATCCTGCCTCGGGCATGGATGTTTGTGATGTCCTTAGGTTAGTTAGGTTTAACTAGTTCTAAGTTCTAGGGGACTAATGACCACGGCAGTTGAGTCCCATAGTGCTCAGAGCCATTTGAACCATTTGAACCTGTCGTTGCACATCAACATTGCTTGGCAACATGCCACACGGGCAGCCATGTGATCATCCGTCAGCATTCGTGGCACCCACCTGGGTGACACTTTTCGCATTTTCAGGTCGTCATGCAGGAATGTGTGAACAGAACCCACAGAAATGCCAACTCTGGAGGCGATCTGTTCAACAGTCATTCGGCGATCCCCCAAAACAATTCTCTCCACTTTCTCGATCATGTCGTCAGACCGGCTTGTGCGAGCCCGAGGTTGTTTCGGTTTATTGTCACATGATGTTCTGCCTTCATTAAACTGTTGCACCTACGAACGCACTTTCGACACATCCATAAGTCCATCACCACATGTCTCTTCAACTGTCGATGAATTTCAATTAGTTTCACACCACGCAAATTCAGAAAACGAATGATTGCACACTGTTCAAGGAAGGAAAACGTCGCCATTTTAAGTATTTAAAACAGTTCTCATTCTCGCCGCTGGCGGTAAAATTCCATCTGCCGTACAGTGCTGCCATCTCTGGGACGTATTGACAATGAACGCGGCCTCATTGTAAAACAACGCGCATGTTTCTGTCTCTTTCCAGTCTGGAGAAAAAAAAATCGGAGGCCTTAGAACTTGAATGCACCTCGTAATAAGAGATGTGGTCAAGGCAGCTGAGGGTTATTGAAGTGCGTCCAAATGGCAACTCCGTCTCATAGCATTTTCATACAAATTGCAGAGGTCTCTATGACGTCATCAACTATACTTCATAGCTGCAGTATACTGGGAAGAAAAATTAGTGATAGTGCACTGCCTGCGAATAAGAACAATGGACTTACCTATGGTATTTTCTCTAGAGAAAAACTCACGCAAACAGAGCATAGAAAAAATTGTTTATTTTACCTAGTTCTACTTTCTTGGCTTATGCTGAAATGAATTTTGCAGAGCAATATTCGAGTTTGCTAAACTAAGACAGGAGCGTGAGAGTAGCATTAAATGGCACGATGTTATTGACAGCTACTACTTTTCGTTGCCGTAGAGGATGTGAAGAACATCGTCTTTGAGGTGCCAGATGAGAGAGCTCGCTGCGCAAGTCCGTCACGGTAGGTGGCAACGCAGGCGAGGTCGTTCACGAATACGACCTTCCCTTCCGCTGTAGGGAACTGGTTACTAGCACTGCGGACGTGCTGTGGTTCGCCACCATAAAACTCTACTGGTCTTTACTCTGTGTTTATGTAATTAAACTATTAATGTTGTCTAATGGTTCGTCGATAAATATGTCAATACATACAGTGCATTCGTTCCCGTACAACAAGTCATAAGGGCAGCAAGCCGTTGTTTTATCGGCTGGTGCAAGTCGGTCACAGGATAAATGAGAAACTGTGCTCGTTAAAACTTGTAGAACAAATCTTGACAGCAATTAGAGTGCTTTATGTGTTGTACAAGTTGTATAGGAAATCTCATGGCTGTCGGAAATTTGTGTCATATCAGGGTGAGCTGTAGCACAACTGTGACATACGAACGCAACTGCTGTCAGCTCTTTAAGTAAGGAAAGTTCTTCCAGCTTACTGCAATAATCTACAGTTACTCAGTACACTTACTTGAGCCATTGACATTTCTTCATTAAATTTACGACACGCTTCGAGAGATTGCTTTATCAGCTTTAGTTGTATACAGCTGACTGCTACATGGGTTTTAGAGTTCTATGAAGCCAGTTATCCGTTTTACATTTCTTGCTGAAACGATTTCTCTGAAATATACGCAGCGTAAAATTATCACACACGTATAGTTGAAAAAAAGAAATATATACAACAACAAAAACATTGTTCTGTATTACAAACAGTCGCACCTTCCCACATAGTCCAATTATATACGAAATTAATAACCTGCAAGGTGTTAACCGTCGCGAACACCATAATGTACATAAATGGCAACAATAGGAGATAAGTGGGAATATTCCCTCGTGTTGTTAAGTCCATTTGGAAAATAATGTTAAATATATTTCGTCTGAAGAAAAATCGAATGAAACTAAATTGGTTAATTAATGTCACGTAAACAAAAGGGTTTTATTCGTAATGTAGAGTGGCAAGGTGTGCATCTTTTTCGCAAGAGGTAACGGAACCACAAATTTATGAAACGATGAAGTCATCGTTTTAATCATTCCTTTTTGTTGTTTACCTGCAAAGATGTATTCAAAGCAAATACATGACTGACAAATTTCAACTTAATAGGTCATTTCAAATGCAACAACGGATTCGTTCGCAGGTTAGACGGAATCCGTATCACTTTCCGATCATTAAGATTAAAGTTTGCCGTGGTTTCGCCGTAGATTAATGAGAATGCTACGATGGTTCCATTAAGAGGATTTTCTCTGGCGTCTCGGTCGCATTCGAGCTCGTGCCCGTTGTCTAATTATCACGTCATCAACACGACGTTCAGTGCTATTCTCTCTTCCTTCTTCGACCAGCTGACGTAATTACTCTCATTCTTGTGGCAAAAGTGTACCAAGTAGACGGGACACTAAATCCCAAAACTCTTACCTCCGAAGCAACACAATATTTCGTAAGAATAACTATTGCACCAGTGTGAAGATTTAATGTGAAATTGTGTGTAGTGTTTATGAAATGCAGTTGCCGTGAGTAACGCCATCCCTTTAATTCCTCTGTTCTGATTTATGCACCAAAGCTATCAATTCTTCTGTAACGATTTGCCGTAACAAGATACTACACTTTCATAAAATACAGTTGTTCAGATGTATGTTTACATTTTACAATTAAGCTTTTTAGTGACATTTTTTCTTTTTCTTTGTATTTATTGTTACACCATAATTACGCGAGTTGAAATCTGACTTCGTGTGCATGTTCGTAATATGAAATTCTTTCTGAAGCAGGTTTTCAATGATTGATTAGCCTCTGCACTGTTGTACTCTTTAATATACATGTTTCGTAGTTTCTAACATTTTAAATCGTTAATGCTTAATAAACACAAATTCGTTTCACTAGCATATTAAAAACATTTTTCAATCTTTTATTACTAACGCTTTCGACATTACTAGAGCCGATTGCCACAGCTAATATTTTCAGCAGTATCATCACGAAAATGAATTCAGGAAATTTGATTAGTCTGAAATATCTTTTCTGTAACCTCCGCACTTCTGCAGCGTCCTTGACCTCTTTCTATTGATTAGCATGACAGTTTCCAATTTATGATTACAGCTTATGTCTTAATTCGAGGTATTACGCGACCGCGTGTATGTGAGCATTCAGGATGTCCTTCGCTATATAATGATTCAAAGACGAAGGTCAGGAGAACAATTCTCGTGGGAATCTTGGCAGCGGATGGTGATCTACTTCAATACAGACTGTATCTTCGGTTAAAGCTTTACTTCAGTGATTTAGTATGTGGTTCAGGGGAGGAAACTATGATTCACGAAATTTGTTTTGTTGCTGTCAAAATCAAATATTTCGGTTAATAAGAGCCGTACGGAATATTCAAAACAGGGGATCTTACACGTGGTGTCCTGGCATTTGAATGGAGTATTTAACTAGTTGTGCAGTGTAATCGAAATATACAAAAGACGCCCCCGCATCACTTTGTAAATCTTGAAAAGACCTGATAATGTACTGCTACATTTCTTCAACCGCCCTGATAGGAATGCTGTCCACCTCAGTTTAGAGACGACCCCAGTCAGGAAAATCCAGACGTCAGGTGGTCTTGGAGGCCAAGGTAGATACCCTACTCGACCTTCTCGCCTTGGACCGATCAGCAAAATATGCCGGTGCCTCGTGATTCAAGTTGCAGTCCACGAAAACTGCGGTTCGTTCGTTTTGGTACAATACATGGATGACTAACTAAATGATAGAATTACAGGTGATATTGGAAGCACTAGACTAAGGAACATAAATGAATGTGTGAGAAGAGACTGGAGCCGACAACTTCTTTCTTGTTTGTTTTGCACACAATTAAAAACGCACATCAATCAGTGATGGTCGCGCTTTAGCACGGAACCGCGCTGCTGCTACGGTCGCAGGTTCGAATCCTGCCTCGGGCATGGATGTGTGTGATGACCTTAGGTTAGTTAGGTTTAAGTAGTTCTAAGTCTAGGGGACTGATGACCTCAGATGTTATGTCCCATAGCGCTCTGAGCCATTTGAACCATTTGAATCGGTGATAGTCACTTGTATATTCACAGCCTTAGAAAATATGAATTGCATTTTATAAGTAATAAAAATTAATAGACCGCGTAACTTCTACGCTTTTATGTAACCAGAGCAATTACCTATCATGAAAGTACAGTTCATATGAACAAATATAAAAAATTATATTATTATTTTTTTAATCAATATATCGCTCTTCATCATGAGAAAAGGCAAGATTTTACTTTCGTAATTGGTAGAGCAAAAGCTTTTTATAGATAACTGAAGCACGTTTTATGTAAGCTCGACTAAGTATTGTAGCGATGTCTGATATGTTTTTGTTTTTATTTTTTAAATTTAAGCTTTGGTTTATGAAATTGCATTTTCTAGCGCTATATGATGAATCTGTGTTGTTTTCATATTTTTAGTTCAATATTCCTGTGTTTCACGTAAAAAATAAACAGTTTGCGAATAAAACCTGAATACTGACAGTTCCAGTTTTTCTATAAATACTGTTCATTTTTAAGTAACAGACAGAAGAATAACTATATATAACAAAATAGTGCCGTAGGTTACACGACCATTTATGTATCCTCATTCTGTTATTAGACTGTACACCGATTTCGTTTTCTGGCGGAATCTAGTAACACACTGATAGCGTACAAAATAAAGCCATAGAAACGAGGAAATACCCAATAGGTATGCAACACACATAATGTACAGGTAACGCGGCTACGATCTTGACTGACCAAAGCTACCAGGAAAACTACCATGGTATACGCTCACTAGCGATAGCCTACGCTAGTTATAGAACTATGCTGATGATACGTCTACGACATTCCCTAACCGTAGCCCATGGTTGGGCGGTCCAAATTACTTGGAGGCCTAACTAAAAATTTACAATTAATTTGTACTTAATATGGAAGTATTTTAAGCTGATCTCATTAGGGACTCGTAGTCACACAATCACAGATATGTGTTTGCGAACTCACGGATCCTAGAGCGCGTTCGCTTCTATTAACGTACACTTTGACCCGACTCACGCTCCACTAGCAGTTACGATACGGCTTGTGTACGTTCTAATGTAGCCGTCATGCCTGACGTGCACCATCTCGAAAGACATTATGACGATATTACACTAATAGTGTTTTCACAAGAACGAACGCAATTAAAACAAATGCACTTTTTGAAGTGATTTACCAACCAAGCAATCGAATTTGAAGTCTAACTGAAGATTATAACTGAATGGTTTTATTACGAAATTGAGAAGTGAGATACAGCGAACGTGTTGAGTTAAATTATTATAGACGTCATTACTATGGTGCAGTAAATCTGTTTTGTTTGTGAAGTTCTTATAGATGTACCTTCTGCTTTACGAAAATTGACTCACACGGAGCTCAGCGCAAGGATCATGAAGAATTACGTACATTCGTCTTTAGCCTTTATTATTTCAATGTTGTACTTTCCATGTTAGACTCATGGTCCTGAGACGGCTCAAACGTAAACATGAAATGAAGTCTTTTGTCAGATAAAATTACTTGTCAACATTGCTATAAGGTCATAACAGTCTTTCTCCTTTCCCTTGTAACCGTTGTGGCAGGGTCAATATCGTTAGACAAAGGACAAAATATGAATGAGTATTCGTTTTTTCGTGTTCCGTCGTCTCTTTTAATACATTTGGATAAAGCAGATATAGTACTAGAATAATTCGGGACTGCTCTCTGGAAGGGGCACGTAAAATTCGCATTAAAACTATTTTGTTTGTTACGCGAAACAAACGTTCACTTCCAGTCAACACTGGCATCGCATTACAGACGGCAAGGGCGGTATATGTTGGTGCTGAGTCCCGCTATACATCGCAAAAACGAAATTATTAATCTCTGCCGAAACCTCAGAGAAACTGCACCTGACGACTGTCAGGAGGAACACTTGGTATATGTCAACGTGACGTACACTGCCTAAAATATCGAAACACCGATTTTTGTTCTATTTGAGGACTGATTTATCACTGAAAAAAGCCTGTCATACGGTATCGTGAACAGAATAACCTCCTTCATGTCCCCAGCATGCGATGCCGAACTTGCACTTCTCAACGCACTTAGGTGGCCGTTGCATTTTTTGATTTCCGAAAGACACCTGACTACCACAGCCAAGGTTATTCATAATATGATGATCCCATTGGGTATTAAACAAAAATTTTGACGGGATGAAGGATTTATCTGTAAGGAGAACGCAGCATGATGTCTTCGATGACGAGTCATCGACAGAATTAACTACAGACGTGTATTTGTCTAGTGCACTGGGAACAGTTTTCATGCTGCGTATTAATGACCTTGCAGACAATATTAATATCAATCTCAGAATATTGCAGGCAGGGCAGTTATTGACAATGAAGTAGCATAAGAAAAAGGTATCATATACATTTAGCCAGATCCGCGATACAAATTCAACGTTTTTCAAAGACTGATTACTTGCTTAAAATATACAGAAATCTAATATTGTGCACATCAGAGAACCCAAAAAAATAGAACCCTATGAGTAAAATATCAGTGAGTAACAGTTGGAGTCAGTCAACTCGTACAAATACCTGATTGTAACAGTTTGTGTTGATATGAAATGGAATGATAACGTTGGCTCGAAATGTAGATAAAGCAGATCGCAGACTTTGGTTCATCAGCAGGACACTGGGAAAATGCAAAGAGTCTACATATCAGACGGCATATAAAACACTAGTGCATCCAGTGTCAAAATACTGCTGAAGTTTACAGACCCATATCAAACAGGAGATAAAATTTCAAATAGGGGATAGAAGAAGAATAGAAGCAAGGACAGCCTGAATGGACACGTGATTGTTTGACCCACGGAAGAGAATCGAGGAAGGAGATGGCGCTCCATGTGTGGACGAACTCTTCCAATTCGAAATTCGATTACACTATTCTGTTTCTCAAGCACCGACACAGTTACTTTATGCACCGACATGCTACACACTACAATTTGGAACTCTCTAGCGCTAGAGGGCTGCAAATACGTAGACATGAAGAATTCATATGTAGAATGTTAATGACATCTATTTTAATTAGTAATCTTTAAGAGTTTTCCCATAAAAACTTCGCAGGCATTACTTTTCAGGGCGCCCTCGTGTTCAACTCCCTCGTACCGTTGGTGCCACGAAAGCAAGTTTCGATTAATGACAGCGCACCACGGGGGATTTTAAGTATCTTTCCTGCGTTGCATACGCGATTATAGTGGGAAGCAGTAGAAAGATGTTGTGTAATGCTAAGGACTCTCTTCCTTACACCTCACAGCAGTTTTCGTAGTGTGTATTCTGCTGCCTGAATCGTATTACTCGCGTACGGTTTGTGAGAACAGGTTATAAATTAGGTCGCGTACAATGATACATGGAGAGTAATTTTTCTTTCGCTGAATTCGTAAAGAGCACTAGACAGGAAATCGGTAATACCGCCGTTAAGTAGCTTCGCTGTGTGCCGTACAGTAACTTGAGTTGTTTATACACTGCCGGAAAAGCATACAACACTGACAACGACAGTGTACAGAAGCATCTGGGTATAATATGCGCATACCGATGAGTTGTGTGTAACGAACGGGGAAGGTAATCGGCCGTATCATTTAAGAGGACTTATTTGTCACGGTCATCGGCGATCATTTTGATTGTGCAGGCAGTAATTGTGTAGACGTTTGAGATGAACAGTGTGTGTAGCATTCATTCTAGGATATGACCACACCTCGCCCCGAGTATGTATTCCTATTGAACAACTTTAGCTGTTCGAACGGGGTCTGGCCTGCAGTAGTCGGATGGAAGTATCGACGACTTGCTGAACATGTTGAGTATAATGCATTGCTGGTGTCTCGTTGCCTTAGCAATGCCCCATTATTCGATGCAGAAATACTTCCATAGTAGAGACGGGAGACCATTCAGATGTGGCACAACTTTGATATACAGAAAGGTCTTAATCGCACAGTTCCTTATTAAGTGTTAAGTGCTTCCAAATTTGATCGTCCGACTCAAGCTGTGGAATGAAGTATACAAGAAGTTAATGATAGAAAATGTACACATGGGTGCGTCTAAGTATTGCAACATAGAGAAATTTCAGATGGTATCGTACTTCCATAAAAATCTTACTTTAATACAAAGCTCACGAAAGTGAGGATATAAAGTGAATACAATCTCATCTCGTGCAGGCATATTCGGCAGTGTCGTGGATTCGAATAGAACCAGTGCCAAACTGAGTGTGGCGATTCAACTGTCAAAGAGTTACACGAAGGCCTGTAGATGGCGCTAGTGTTGACCATAGAAAGCAAGTCAAAGAGTAGCACTACAAACGTTTATACGCTGCTGTTAAGTACATGTTAAAACCTCGTGAACAAATTTGACAGAAAGATTTATGGTACTTTTATGGAAGAGAAACTCGTACAACAAGCATGAAAAGTTTGATTTTTATGTAACTACCACACTATTTGAGATTTCTGTATACTGTAATGCTTAGATGCACACTTACGTATATTTTCTATCATTAAGTTCTTGTACACTTCATTCCATAGCTTCGGTCTGACAACGAAATTTTGAAATGCGTAACACTTAACAAAGTTCTGTGCGATTAAGAAATTTCCATATTTCAAAGTTGTCCCTTGCCAATGGTCGGCGGAACATTTACACACGCGTAGACCAAGCTCTGTATGTTCGCGTTGTACAGAAGCATTGTGCTAGCAGCGGTGGCTGAAAGATCAACATCCAAGGGAGAAGTGCCACCACAGACCATTGAAAAACGTCTGCTTGTAACAGAACTCAGATCACGAATTCGTCAGGCTTGGCTACAACTGACATCACAAAGCTCCCAAGCATGGCTACTTTCGTGTCGTGAAAGATTTGAATGGAGAATGGACTAGCTCTCCGCTGTCTTAAGTGATAGTAGTAGGTTCTGTCTGTACGTGAGTGACGGGCGTATACGGCGTAGACCTGGTGAGCAGCCTATTCCGGAGTACATTCGCCCACGACACACAGGTCACACCTCAGGATTCTAAGATTTGGTATGTAGGACATCGACAAATGAGAAGTATGATAATTTAGAGAGGTCCGCTTCATTTGAACTCATTATTTATGCAAATCATGACCGGTTCCGTAATTTTGAAATCCAATCTTCAGGTTATGAAATTGTTCTATTTGGTCACGTGTACGCTATGTGATCAGAAGTATCCGGACACCAGGCTGAAAATGACCGACATGTTCGTGGCGCACTCCATCGGTAATGCTGGAATTCAGTATGGTGTTGGCCCACCCATAACCTTGATAACAGCTTCCACTCTCGCAGGCATACGTTCAATCATGTGCTGGAAGGTTTCTTTGGGGAATGGCAGCCCATTCTTCACTGACTGCTGCACTGAGGAGAGGTAGCGATGTAGGTGGGTAAGGCCTGGCACGAAGTCGGCATTCCAAAACATCCTAAAGGTGTTCTAAAGGATCCAGGTCAGCACTCTGTGCAAGCTAGTCCATTACAGGGATGTTATTGTCGTGTAACCACTCTACCTCAAGCCGCGCATTATGAACAGGTGCTCGATCGTGTTGAAAGGTGTAATCGCCATCCCCGAACTGCTCTTCAACGGTGGGAAGCAAGAAGGTGTTTCCAACGTCAATGTAGACCTGTGCTGTGATAGTGCCATGCAAAACGACAAGTTATGCAATCCCCTTCGTAAAAAACACGACCACACTATAACACCACCACCGCCAAATTTTACTGTTGGCACTACACACTCTGGCAGAGTTCACCGGGCATTTGCCATGCTCACACCCTGCCATCGGGTCGCTACATTGTGTACCGTAATTCGTCACCCCACACAACGTTTTTCCACTGAGCAATCGTCGAATGTTTACGCTACTTACACCAAGCGAGGCGTCGTTTGGCACTTACCGGCGTGATGTGTGGCTTATGAGTAGCCGCTCGATCATGAAATCCAACTTTCCTCACCTCCCGCCTAACTCTCGTAGTACTTTCAGTGGATCCTAATGCAGTTTGGAGTTCCTGTGTACTCGTCTGGATAAATGTCTGCCTATTACACATTACGACCCTCTTCAACTGTCGGCGGTCTCTGTCAGTCAATAAACGAAGACGGCCTGTACGCTTTTGTGCTGTACGTGTCCCTTCACGTTTCCACTTCACTATTGCGTGGGAAACAGTGGACCTAGGGATGTTCAGGAGTGTGGAGATCTCGCTTACAGACTGTGACACAAGTGACTCCTAATCACCGGACCACGTTCGAAGTCCGGTCCATGAGTTCCGCGGAGCGCCGCATTCTACTCTTTCACGATGTCAAATAACTACTGAGGTCACTGATATGGAGTAGCTGGTAGCAGGTGGCAGCACAATGCACCTTATATGAAAAAAATATTTTTTGGCGGTGTCTGGATACTTTTTATTACATAGTGTAACATGCTGCCTTGTCAGTCAGTGCAAGCGCCCCAGATCACCGCTCCAAATCACTGCTCCAAATCATTGTTTGAAATCACTGCATGTGGTACCTGACGTACAATTTGTTAATAAAATTGCCTTGTCCTTGCTGTTGCCCTTCTTTCTCCGGCAGTACATGTAAATGCAGACTCGTACAAGCGTACTGGCGTACCACTTCCCGTACTGCGCTCGCTAACCTCCGCACAGTTCCTCTCTCTCACGTCCTGCTGGTGCCACTGTCATTTCCATAATATTTGATTATTTCGTAATTCAGGTCGGAACTCCGTTCAGGCTAGTCCGTTACTGGGATGTTATTGTCGTGTAACCACTCCACCGCGCATTATGAACAGGTGCTCGATCGTGTTGAAACGTGCAATCGCCATCCCCGAACTGCTCTTCAACGGTGGGAAGCAAGAAGGTGCTTTAACCATCAATGTAGGCCTGGACTGAAAAACACGACCACACTATAACACCACCACCGCCAAATTTTACTGTTGGCACTACACACTCTTGCAGATGTTCACCGGGCATTCGCCATACTCACACCCTGCCATCGGATCGCCACATTGTGTACCGTGATTCGTCACCCAACACAACGTTTTTCCACTGTTCAATCGTCCAATGTTTGCGCTGCTTACACCAAGCGAGGCGTCGTTTGGCACTTACCGGCGTGATGTGTGGCTTATGAGTAGCCGCTTGACTATGAAATCCATGTTTCCTCAACTCCCGTCTAACTCTCCTAGTACTTGCAGTGGATCCTACTGCAGTTTGGAGTTCCTGTGTACTCGTCTGGATAAATGTCTCCCTATTACACATACGATCCTCTTCAACTGTCGGCGGTCTCTGTCAGTCAATAAACAAAGCCGGCCTGTACGCTTTTGTGCTGTACGTGTCCCTTCAAGTTTCCACTTCACTATTAGGTGGAAATCAGTGGACTGAGGGATGTTCAGGAGTGTGGAGATCTCGCTTACAGACTATGACACAAGTGACTCGCAGTCACCTGACCACATTCGAAGTGCGTGAGTTCCGCGGAGCGTCCCATTCTGGTCTTTCACGTTGTCAAAAGACTACTGAGGTCGATGATATGGACCACCTTTCAGCAGCTGGCAGCACAATGCACTTAATATGAAAAACGTATTTTTTGGAATGTCTTGATACTTTTTATTACATAGTGTATCATGCGGCCGTGCCAGTCATTGTAAGAGCTCCAGATCACCGCTCCAAATCACTGCTCCAAATCACTGTTCCAAATCACTGCATGTGGTACCTGACGTATAATTTGTCAATAAAATTACCTTGTCCTTGGTGTTGCATTTTTTCCGGCAGTGTATGTAAATGCAGAGTCTTGACTCGTACAAGCGTACTGGCGTACCACTTCCCGTACTGCGCTCGCTAACCTCCGCACAGTTCCTCTCTCTCACGTCACTGCTGGTCCCACTGTCATTTCCCTAATATTTGATTATTTCGTGAAAAAGTGCGTTATGGATAACTAATCAATCACGCAGGTAGCAACAAAGGCGTACTCGTCGCAGGGCGATCCATTAACGAGATAAGAACTCGCGGAGGCGGCCGTCTGCGTTCGGAGCACGATAAAAAGTCCCTTTTGTCCCTCCGACGAAGTGCGCTGCTGCTGCGGTGAGATTGATTAATTTTCCGATAATTTCAGTTTGCATGTCGTAATAATACCGCGGCAGCATCGCGGGGGCCATTAGTTAAACGCCTGGCGAACTACTTTTCCAGCGCCGGAGTCGCTCATGTTTCGTGCTGCTGGCACTGACAAGAAGTTATTACTTGATGGCGGAAATGCTTATTACTTTTACCGTGCGCTGGCACCTCCTCTGATGGGCTGTCGCTTATAAATGAAGTGCCGGACAAAGTTTGGTAACTAAGTTTGTAGGACACAAACATACAACATTCCAGACACATTCTGCGCTCCTGTGAAATCGCGAATCGTGATACACGACGTCAGACCGTATAAAGAATATTTACCCTGTTTGGATTAAACATGGAACAGCTGGTATGTTTCTGGCCTCTACTGCACGTCATGAACTTGCCTTGAATCTGATGCCTTGTTATTTTTGAGGGAATTACATTAAAATAATGTATACTGTTGCAATAAAAGTTGTTGGACGTTATCAATAATAAATGTCATTATATAGCCAAATTCGCATAGTTCCATGTCAGAGAAACTGACTTGGCAATGATGCAGACTATTTAAATTAAAGCACATGGGTTTAACAATTTATCAGATATTATTAAAATAATTGACGTTATGGAGATTCACTTGCGTACTCATTTTACAAAGATGTTTTAGACTCATTTTGTTTAATGGCTCTCGCATTTAAATATACAACACTGTTCTTGTTTAATATTGTTTGGATGTATTCACAAAGACTGCAAGTCAGCACTTACTTAACTTTCCTTCTCATAGCAGATCAGAGAACCTTAGCAAGAATTGGTCTTCAACATACACAACTCCTCAATGGGGTTTTAAACGCGAACTGCATTCCCATTCGTGCTTGCAAAGTGCTATAGTCAGTCACAAATCAGGAAACTTTCGAAAAACATATACGTACAACACTGATATATCGCCACTTTATACTCAAAGCAGTTATCTACAATAGAACAAAAATCTGAAATGTGTAACTTCCTGGCAGATTAAAACTGTGTGCCGAACCGAGACCCGAACTCTGGACCTTTTCCTTTCGCGGGCAAGTACTCTACCAACTGAGCTATCCAAGCACGACTCACGCCCCGTCCTCACAGCCTCACTTCTGACAGTACCTCGTCTCCTACCTTCCAAACTTTACAGAAGCTCTCCTGCGAACCTGCAGAACTA
Source organism: Schistocerca americana (assembly GCF_021461395.2). Lineage (NCBI taxonomy): Eukaryota > Metazoa > Arthropoda > Insecta > Orthoptera > Acrididae > Schistocerca > Schistocerca americana. The sequence goes on along the minus strand of NC_060124.1, from coordinate 244,898,640 downwards.
GCACGCCTGAAATAAAGGATATTGCGGAGACATGGCTTAGCCACAGCCTGGGGGATGCTTCCAGAATGAGATTTTCACTCTGCAGCGGAGTGTGCGCTGATATGAAACTTCCTGGCAGATTAAAGTTGTGTGCCGGACCGAGATTCGAACTCGGCACCTTTGCCATTCGTTCTGCAAGGTTCGCAGGAGAGCTTCTGTAAGGTTTGGAAGGTAAGTGGCAGAAGTGAGACTGTGAGGACGGTGCGTGAGTCGTGCTTGGGTAGCTCAGTTGGTAGAGCACTTGCCCGCGAAAGGCAAAGGTCCAGAGTTCGAGTCTCGGTCCGGCACTCAGTTTTAAACTGCCAGGAAGTTTCACATCAGCGCACACTCCGCTGCAGAGTGAAAATCTCATTCTGGCAATCTGAAATGTGTGTTTGTAAATTTGTGATATATGACTTCAAGGAACTGAAAGTTTATGAGAAACGTTTACACCACAAATTGGTATGTGAATCAGGAAGTATTTGTGTTATTGATTTACAGTGTCGTATCAAATTAGTCGCAGTAGATATCATGAAGCCACCCAACAAGTATTACTACACTAAACAGCTAAATTACTCTTTATGATTTACTAACAACGTCCATTCCAAGTCAGAACACGATTAACGCATATTTTTTACATAGCAAAAAGTGAACAAAGATTATAGTAGGTAACAGTTTCCAAGGAAAAAAATCCCCTATCAACAAAAGAAAACTGAACTGACATCGCACAAAACTGTAAATAAATTACAAAGTGGAAACAAGATATTTCCCTATAAACTCTACATATTAAGTCTCATTTCCAGCTTTAGATGCAATATACACCGCTTTTGTAAACCTCTGACGTCAAGACAGATTTATATCTTTGCATACATTTTTGCTGACGGTGGGGTTTTTACGAGAATAAGAGTAAATTAACAGTCCAAAACTAAAAGTTCGGAATATTGAATTCATTAGAAGTGACACCCACTTTGAAACTACTTGAGCAATTGCACATAACCTCTCTTCATTTGCCCCACTGATGGAACTCTTGAAGGGTAATGACTCAAGAACCGGAAATTTAACGTAAGTAGTTCGTTTCATTGCATAACGCATTTTGAAGGTGCGTTCTAGCATAATTCATTTATAAGAAACAAAAATTTAAACAACTATTAACATGCAACATCTCCTGTGAATTTTCTGGGGGAAATCTCTGATGTTTTTCAAGTATATGCGGGAGGTCGACAAGGATATGGCCTCTCCCCGATTCTGTTCAACTCTGTGTTAGACAAATGTCTCCAAACAGGGGGAGGAAGACTTAGATGGTATAAACATCTGGACCTCAGGACACAGAATCAAAGTGAAGTGCCTAGTTTTTTATGACGATCTAGGTATATCCACTTACATTAGGGGCGCCAAAGAGAAATTACATGAGATATAATCAAAGATTGGACTTCAAATATCACATCATAAGACTCATTTAATGAATAATTTACACACAAGTATCAGAATATCCTAACTACAAACGTAATATCGGAAGATTTCACGTGTCTTCTTTTAAAAATCTCTAAAATTCACAGCGCCATCTTGACAAGACATATCTTCCATACGCCACAAAGTGTAAAGAATAATGTGGTATCAATACAATAATGTGAAACATTGATATTACAAGAAAAGTCTTGCTTGAAACACTATGGTCCTCAGAAACTGTTCTCTAGGTGGCCATTCAAAAGCTAATAAAACTGCAAAGGAAGAGCGGAAAGTTCTAAGAATAATTTAAGATCTCAATAATATAAATGGCTTACGGAGTAAAAGCCAAGTTCACTGATGCAGTACGTAGAAGACTCTTGAAGTTCTATGATCATTTCTGCAGAATGGACAAAGTTAAATTAACAAAACCCTACGTAACGTAATAAATTCAAAATATGTAAAAGACACTTGGTTAGAAGAAGTTAAGCACGGCTTATGGGAATAGAAAGCCACAGAAAATACCATCAGAAAACGCAATGTGTTTGGAATCCTAGTTGCAGTTCACACATTCACAGAGACAGCTAAGAAAAAACTCTGGGAAACAGTGGGCAGAGGAACGAGAGAAGCTACACAGCGATTTAATGAAAGAGATTTTGGCAAGATAAATGAAAATGAAGCTGTCAGACCAAGCTTTTTAACTGGAAACAACGAAGCAGGAAGAAGAGTATGTAGTGATCACGATAATTATCATGAAGATGGCTGTTGAATGACTTAGGCACTGTGTTTTCCCTAAAACTCCACATTAGACATTTTTCTTCAGAAATAGTTTATAAAGAATCTATCACACCTCAGAAAGAATAATGATGGACGTAATTACAGTACCTATGAGGAAGAAAACTTTTATATGCTGCACTACTTTTGAATGGTTATTTTCTCTTCTTCGTAACTAGATCTTCTATCCGACGGGAGAAAAGATTTCTCTTACCAATTTCACAATATTATCGTATAATATAAAAAGAACGGTTCAAATGGCTCTGAGCACTATGGGACTTAACATCTATGGTCATCAGTCCCCTAGAACTTAGAACTACTTAAACCTAACTAACCTAAGGACAACACACAACACCCAGTCATCACGAGGCAGAGAAAATCCCTGACCCCGCCGGAGATCGAATCCGGGAACCCGGGCGCGGGAAGCGAGAACGCTACCGCTATAATATAAAAGACTAGTTTAGTTATATATGTAAGTTTTTGCACTGTATACAAGATCAATACCTTCTACCTTGCAGGCAGTGCAGTAAGTTCAAAGCTTCCCACAGAAACTGCAAACGAACAGCATGCCAAATAAATAATACCTAAGTTTTTGACTAGAACATCAAGACCGTTGTTTAAATCATCAACCATGTCAAAAATGAGCAGATTTCTGGTCTTTTGTAAACAACTGCTATTTATACAACAATGTCATCTGGAAGTGATTGCCGGCCTATGTGGCCGTGCGGTTAAAGGCGCTTCAGTCTGGAACCGCGTGACCGCTACGGTCGCAGGTTCGAATCCTGCTTTGGGCATGGATGTGTGTGGTGTCCTTAGGTTAGTTAGGCTTAAGTAGTTCTAAGTTCTAGGGGACTGATGACCACAGAAGTTAAGTCCCATAGTGCTCAGAGCCATTTGAACCATTTTTTTGGAAGTGATTATATGAAGTTGTTCATGTCATCAAGGTTTCACATATAAAAAAAAGGTTCTAGTTGCTCTAGTGTTGAAATGTACGTGTTCACACCACAGAGTCTCAGTGGATAACTGTTTTTTTTTTCTGCTCGGAGGACAGAACAGTCATAGGAATTGTTAACCGCTAAGGAAGGCAAATTTATTGTATTTATTTTTTCAGTTGCACCAGCAATTCATTAACGAAAACGAGAGGCGATTGTAGAAGGGGAGATTAATTTAGCATATCTAGTAGACAGTGGAACTAGGGAAATGTCAAGGATATGCTATTGCTCAGACCAGCAAATCGATGTATCTCACAAGTAGGAGTTATAACATGGTCGTCAAAGATAGCTGACTGATCGATTTAGAATAAAATGTGAGACATAGAGGCTACATCGAAGATCGTGGACGGCGGAGAAATTACTTTCACTTTTCCGTTATGAAGTGAATATTTCCTTAACACAGTGCGGACTTTGGGCGTAGGTATCAATCACTTTATTGCTAAGGAACAATAGGAATGTGTTCCATAATACAGTATGCTCCAGGTAGACCTATTTATTCTTGCACAAGAACCATTGTTTTGTAATATCGTCTGCTTGCTTTCATTTGGCTTTTTTAATTATGAAAGTAGTTTATCCTCCACGACACTTTCTCCGCATTAAAGGGGTAGTCTCAACAAGCAATTCACTTTTTTTCTGACAAAGACATTCCTGACGTGGTAAATGTTTTCCGCGCAAGGCCTGGTAACATCGTTTGCCCGAAATATAACACTTCAGGGGCGTCATCAGCAATCAACATCTCCAAGAGTCTTTCAGTATATTGTTTCCATTCTTCTTTTGTGTTCCACGTACTATCTTAAAATCCATGCATTGATGAAAAGGGTTAAAAACGAACGTAATGCCAGCAGCTCACAGGCAGCACGTTTTTGCTCTCTTTATTATGGGGCAACATTGTTTTAACAGAATTAATTGTACTGATACGTAGTTTCCTATCTAGAGAGATGATGTAGCGCCTCAACCACAGCACTTGCATCTCTACATCTAAATGGACATCTGTAGTCCTGAAGCTACCTTACGACATGAAGCGGAAGGAACTTATTTTACGTCTTGGAGGATAGGCGTTTAGAACTCCATTAGGAAGTTCTAGTTTTCCAGTTGTCATAGATAAAAGGCTGTTCAAATGTCAGATTCGATCCTGCTATAAGCTTTTTGTTTTCTTTAGCTCATTTATGTTCATCAGAAAACCGTCAATGATCTAAGAGCTCTGTTAAGACATCTCACAAAAATATGCGTATTCTCTGTCTGCTTCGTTCCTTGCTTCAAGTGAGGATAAAGATGTTAGGCCGTATATTAAATCTCAGTAGATATTCCGTATTTACACAATACTTACCTTTCGCGTGCTGGCTAGCTAAGTCCTAAGTTCCAGTTTGCTCTCGGTAAAGTAGGTACCACATGTCACGTGAAGTAATGGGATGAATGAAGAAAAAAGGTCAATCCCAATATGTAATTTCGATCCCCTTCCGGATAAAGCTATGTTCAATACAATCATTTTGTCGCGGAAATTACATTGTTTTTTCCGGGCTAAGAATTAGACTTTCATATTTATGGTAATGCTTCCAACGCCCCTGATCGCCCAATGCGGTCGATAGTACGTGCGATAACTGAGTTCACGGGCGTGCCCTGCATGTCAAAGAGTGTGTGTGTGTGTGTGTGTGTGTGTGTGTATGTGTGCACGAGAGAGAGAGAGAGAGAGAGAGAGAGAGAGAGAGAGACAGAGAGACAGTGAGACAGAGAGAGAGAGAGAGAGAGAGAGACAGAGAGAGATGGAGACAGAGACAGAGAAAGAGATTGTCTGTACATCACTGTGCATCCCGCTTACGTCTCGCTCACTATGGAACAGCGTACTGCGTCTGACGACTAGGTCGTGTTTCAAGTACTTTACATCGATGAAACTGAGTTTCATATTTTATTAAGCAGTTATGAACTGTGAAAGATCAGGCTTAGAGTTCGTGTATCGTACAACTGTTCATTAATTTTCGATAACTGAAAAGACCATAATAATTTTTCAGTGCGATATATACAATCTGTGTGAAGTGTAATTGTAAGGCGTTGTGTGAAACTGCCTTTTAAACAGATAATGCTTAATTATTTTTATCACAGATCTTAGAATCTTTTAAACTGTAAAACTGTAACACAGACTTACTACACACAACATTCGGTGGGCTAAATGATTGATTATAATTCTTTCCTTTTACTGAAGCTGCGTTACCATGCAGATACGTTATTGCACACAAAAGTAAAAACAATATATGAACATGACCTCTCTTTATCTCAGGGGTTGAAACCTTAGGGTTTGTATGTATGTATATTTATTAGTAGCACATTGATTTATTAATTTTAAATTGGATGAAATATATCTAGTTATTTGTAATGGCACCTTCGTGAAAACATAACATACTCGACATTAGTGGCCCAGAATGGCAAGATTTGCATCAGAAAATGAAAATAATGATTGAGATATTTTATTGCTTTTATAAATGCGTAAAATAAATACGTTATCTAGGCCAGAAGAACCATAATTACCAAAATAGTTGTACTGACCGTAATAGTGGGCAACAGTTGGGTAAGATCTTTTAATCACTACAGGAAAGAACGTAATTCTTCTAAAAATTAAAGATGCTTTCAATAGTAACAAATAACATTTTGTATTCTGAAAACGATTTAGATGAGTTATTATGCTGATTACAGACCTCTTAATATGGAACACAGGAACAGTGCGTCTTGGTAGATCAGCAGTACTACTCGAAAAGGTACAACCTTTTGCCTTTTACCAGACAAATGAAAGTGAACAGATGTTCTCTTCTTTAGTCATTGTCTACACTGATAATAAATCGTGCTTTTTGTCTTTGTCCTTATCACTCGTTGCACGTCACATGAAAAAAGTCAATATTTTTCACATATAACAGAAAAATATTAAGTCGTTTTTTATCAAGTATATTCAGAGGGAAAATACCCAGGACACGACACACCATGTGTTCTGTGGGATACATTAACGTCGTTTTCTCATACAATACTCGAAATTCTGGGTCAGTACGCAGATGTACGTAAGGTGTCGTAGAGAGGCATCTTTAGATTATGTAAGGGAAACGTCTGAGAACTTCAGGTGTAAAAACTACAAAAAGGTACATCAGAAAGAAGGGACAGGAGGAAGAGTTTATTTCTGTCTAAAACATTCCATTTTCTTAAAACATGAAATTTGGAGACTATATATTGTGAAAATGTTTTGCCAGAGTGATCTGCTAGTAAATTGTGCGTACCTTTGTATTCACCCCAATGTCAACGTTTTCAACAAAATCAGTGTAACGTACATCATTAACTTTGTAGCACGCTAACTCTCCATACATCAGATCTATGCAATTCAGAAAACAGCCAGAAGTTTGGAAATTTCTATCTACAAATAACAAACATTATAGTGAGGAACATCTAAAGATGTACCCTCAGGCCAGATAATGCATCGTACTTCTTCATATCAACAAGTTATGGAAGCAAGCGAATATTTTTCCTTCCGTAATTTACGAATATCGCTCAATAATGGCTCCAACACGAACCACAATGGGTGAAATTAAACTTTCACTTACCGTAATCGGCATTTAGCTGATACCTTTGAAAAAAGTTTCTTTGCATACTTACGAGATCAAGCTCATTCCTTGAGGCAGACGATTGCGGTTTCTAAAGATCATCGTTTTCGTTCTGAGAAGAGTGGGGAGGGGGCAATTGTCCCACATGCTCCAACCTCCAACCCCCTCCACGACGATGACAGTTACCTGATAGGGCAAAAAATGCTTAGTAGTAAGAAAGAAAGTGAAGCAATGCACAGTATCTCTGCTTTTGTATCACATGCTTTATTCAAGTTCGTACAGCCCTCTTCGTAGAACATGGAATTTACAAGTTATTAAGATGACCGCTGACTTTAGGAATATGACGAAAGAAGTCAAGTAAACTGCGAAACGGAAGAGTATAGTAGAAGTGTAATGGCACTTTTTATTCTTGAAACACGTAACTGGCTAACTAGCTGCAGAAAGGGTGTTCACCCACTATGGTGCCTCCTTAGTAGCCATTAAAAGTTTCTGAGCGGGGTCTGGTTTTGTAGCGCACGCTCCTCTTAATAATTTCCCTCTTATTGTGTTATACGACCGCCATAAATCTTCCGACCTACTCACCCACACACCGAATTAGGACTCCATTAGGTAACGAGTAATAAAAATTCATGGCAAATATTTTCGTTTCGACCTGGCCGGCGGCCGGCAACCTTTCATTACCCGCGGGCCGCATTGTCAAAACGTGCTGGTGCACACTTTTTCAGCTTAATATTCCAAAAGTGTTGCACAAAGGAGAAGTTAAAATTTCACAACTTTTTTTTAATTTAGAGTGACGTTGTTAAAGACCAAGATAAGATGGAACATCTTCAGTAATGTGTCTAAGGAAACGTACTGTAAAAGTACAATTTAAATATGAAGATTTTGTAGCTATGCAGATGACCTAATTTGCTTGTGCAGGTCAGTCTTTCTACATTTTCGAAAAATGATAACAAAAGTAACATAAAGCGTTGGAGAGAAAATTTGCTAATAATCTGCAGTATGACTTTGGAATCTCAGAAGTCTAGGAGTGTTATTCGTATATGGCATCAACTAAGCACAGTTTATCCAAAGAAGGATTGCATTTCTTTAAGAGAAAAAACAGGGAAAATAATTGATCTTCACAAATAGTGATGACTGCGGTTCACGCTGTCAAAAGCAGTTTTCGATGATTTTGAACAGTGCGCTGCATTAGAACACGAGACAAAGCTGACTGAACCATTTTCTGTCTGGTAAACCTATTATAAAAACAAGAGTGACTGTGTGACTATAGCAATAACGTTATATTTAACGGTTTTAAGCAATATAACTAAGGCAAAGGCTCGCTACCACATGCTGGGCCGCCACATTGTAATGCATTTTTGAAAAATATCTGCAGCAGAACGAATTTTCACTGTTTATGAAACTGCTCAGTGCTGACGATTAAATTTGTCCACATACGTCAATGATGCATGAAAAAGTTGGTCACCGAAGTGGAATATCAATCTCTGCGGTCGGTGGTAAAGCCAGGACTGGTACAATAATAGTGCTACTGCTATGTGAGAAGAGGGAACGGCAGTTTATAAAAACACACTAGATATCTGGAAGTTTTGTCTTGTCTATTATTACCATTACGTAGGTAGTTATGTATAAAACCTGCACGATGTTGTGTTGGTCCAAGTCTTACCGAGCTAATCACTAACTGGAGCTACTAAGGCAACAAAACGCATATAATTTATGTTCACCTAATATCTGTAGTAAATATACAGATGGCTATAATCGTAAATTATTTTCCCACTAATTGCAGGTAAAATTTCGGGACGTACCGAGGTAGCTGCAAACCGAAAGACACAAAAATAATCAACGTAGTTGAAACAGCGTAACACATTGGCTCTGAGCACTATGGGACTTAACAGCTGAGGTCATCTGTCCCGTAGAACTTAGAACTACTTAAACCTGACTAAACTAAGGACATCACACACATGCATGTCCGAGGCAGGGCCGGCCGAAGTGGCCGTGCGGTTCTAGGCGCTGCAGTCTGGAACCGCGAGACCGCTGCGGTCGCAGTTTCGAATCCTGGCTCGGGCATGGATGTGTGTGCTGTCCTTAGGTTAGTTAGGTTTAACTACTTCTAAGTTCTAGGGGACTAATGACCTCAGATGTTGAGTCCCATAGTGCTCAGAGCCATTTCAACCCGAGGCAGGATTCGAACCTGCGACCGTAGCAGTTGCGTGGTTCCAAACTGAAGCGCCAAGAACGGCTCGGCCACAGCGACCGGCTGGTCTCATGATGTGTTGAGAATGGAGTTAACGGTGAAAGTTGATCCTTACGGACTTCCTGTGGCGTAACCAAAGAAACGAAACAGGTCTCATTCACAATCATGTAAGTGGCTGTTTCGCAGCCTTAGTGTTTGTATGCCACGGCTTGTTTCATCGAAATCATCTCTCTACCAACAGAAGATTAACTTACTACATGTGTATTATTGAGATCCGTTACACGTAAAAACAGCTTGGCTCCTCTTTGCAGGAGTCGAGGCGTGGAAATATTTTGAACAGAAGAAAGAACGACTCCAGACGTGTGCACTCAAGAGTTCTACCTTGCGGTCACCCACAGCTAAGTCATCGTATGTTCTGAGTACACAAAACTGCCATACCAGTCACGTTAGTTTCTTCATGTGTGAGTCCTCAACCTCAACGTTACTGCAGGAGGACGCTATTATTGCGCAATGTACGAGGTTGTCCAGAAAGTAAGTTCCGATCGTCGCTAAATGGAAACCTCAGTGAAAATCAGAAACACTTCATTTGTAAGAGTTAGCTACACTTTCCAGATACTTCTCTACATAGTCATCGCTGCGACTTAGACTGTTGTCGGAGCGTTATACCAAATTTCTAACACCATCGTCATAGAAGGCAGCGGCCTGTGATTTCTGATAATTCTCTACGCTGGTACACAGCGCGTCGCCTGCGCCCAAGTGTTGTCTTCGTATCCAGCTTTTCATGTGAAGAGAGATGATACTCAGGACGAGCCAATTAGGACTGTGTTGTGGGCAGTCGAACACTTGCCATCGAAAAGGCTGCAGGAGCGTCTTCACTGCCCCTGCAGAGTGGGACTGAGGATTGCCATGAAGAAGGAAGTGCGTGGCAGTTGTGTTAGGTGGGTTGCATTCATTAAGGCGAAGCCTCTCAGTGGGCCCTCCTACTTGGCGGGAGACATCTTTGTTCTAGGCAACTTTACTCGCTCACAGTGCGCTCACAACTGAAAGAGCGTCTTAATGGGATTGACGGTCATACTAGAGAGACTACCCAACATAGGGTAACTGTGGTGTCCATTTTGCGACCGATCTGAACTTACTTTCTGGACAACCCTCATATATCTATATGGCATCACTGGTCAGTTTCGGCCCGTGGGCATTTTCAAATGTATTGCGTCAGTGTTGCGTGTGTTACATTTAAAATCTGTTTCGCAATACGTAGGATCAGACAATTGTTCTCTCTCTCTCTCTCTCTCTCTCTCTCTCTCTCTCTCTCTCTCTCACACACACACACACACACTCATACACACGCACACACACACACACACACACACACACACACACACACACGTCAAAAGCCTACATATATGGTCTTGCATATCACAAATTGCTGCCAAGCTCACATTTTGATATACTTCACGTGAGCAGTAAGAAGAGAAGTATCAAGAATATCTTGCTCGCACGACGTACTGTAAAATGTGTGATAGGAAGCAATTTGGGCAAGAGTATATAAGTGGACTTTCGACGTGTATGTGTGGTGTGTGTGTGTGTGGGAACAAATGACTATTGTCAAGCAGCGCGAAACAGGTTTCCGACATGACAAACGCATCACCGAGGCATTACCTTTAAATATGTATGCCGACTGGAACTGGCTAGTGATGTCAGACACTATACAGATGGTACAATAAAGGCATATTGCATAACAGAACTGACGGCCTGCGGCGGTTTTTAAAAAATGGTGTCTTTTTTCAGAAGCCACATTAGTTACGTCATGCTCTAACGCGATATTTTTCGGATTACCACGCGAGGTTGCGGAGTGGTTAGACACAGGATCCGAATTCAGCAAAACAACGGTTACAGTCCCGCCTGACTCAGATTTAATGCTTCCGTGACCTCCCAAAGTCGCTTAAGGCGAAAGCCGCGATGGTTGCTTTGAAATGACACTGTCGATTTCCTTCCCGCTCCGTCTCTAGTCGGACCTTGTGCTACGTGATTCCATCTGCGATGGGATGGTAGACATAAATCATCCTTAGTGCCTCACTACCTGGCCTGCTGGAAGAACCGATGTGTTGTAGACCGCTATTCCACTGCCAATGCGTTGGCCCACTTTCATGAAGCTTGTCAAAGCGGAGGGTCACAGTTAGTGATCAATAAGCAGTTGAGTGCTAACACAGTGTGACAAATACTCTCTTAGTGATGCTAGAAGATCCGTTTCTTTTGTGACACTACACTGTACCCAGTGGGTTGTAAACAAAAGAAATATTCCTGGGTATGAATCTCATCATGTATTTAACAGGCACTAATATTTCATTCACTACTGCAAATGCCCTTCATTAGTGTGTGTGATATTTCGCTTATGCTTCCTGCATGACGTAAATTGTCATTACAATAAAAGCTTGTATCATAAAAGAACGCAAAAGCTAGCGCGCGCGCACCTACCCCCCCCCCCCCCCCCCCCCCCCCACACACACACACAACACACAACACACACACAAAACCACGCGCACCGAAAAAAGAGAGAGAGAGAGAGAGAGAGAGAGAGAGAGTCGGAGGGGGAGGGGGAGGGGGAGGAGGAGGGGCAGGAGGACAGGGAGGGGGAAGGAGGGGGAGGTGGAAGGGGTATGGAAGGGGAAGGACCAGGGAGAGGGGGAGGAGAATGAGAAAGGGAGGCTTATGGGGAGGGGTATGTGGAGGGAGAGAGTGAAACATCAAATTAAACTCCAGAAACGTGAAATTGTTACGATATACTACATCAATGACATCACAGACGTTCACCTAAGTGTGTTTGTGTACATGCTTCTGTGTGGACTTCGTGTGACGATTTTCATAATGTCTGTCCGCTACGTAACCTTTAGAGAACTGGAACTCGAAACAAACTGAAAATACAGTTTGTAATTCAAATCTTAAATGTCTGTCGAGGCAACAGCGAACGTGTAACACAATATTTTTATTATGGCTTTTTATGAAATAATGCAATGACATGACTACCCTTTCAAGTACATCTCAAACTACTGAGCTGAAACAGGATAGATTTGGATCTGAAGCTGACGTTGTTCAGTTGTTAGAACATCTGTTCTTTGCGAAAAGGAGACATTGTTCCTAGTCTTAAACGCACAGACCAGGGAAATGTGAAAAAAATGTTTCAATACAGGGCCAAAAATCTTTTAATTTTTATGTTATCCTTTAAGAGCCATTATAAAGTTCAGTTCAGAAGATAGTCTTTACAAATACCTTTGAACTATGCATGAAGCCCGACCAACAGGCATTATATGTATTGATCAAAAATGATAGTGCATTGAGAATGGCTAGTTTCTAACTGAAATCTAGATCTGCCAATAAAATTTCAAAAGGACGACTGATATCTGAAATCTATTATTTACAACTTTACAAAGGTACGACACATAAATGACAACTAATTCAAGAAAGCCCTCGTTGTTCCTAAAATTCTTCGTCACCTGCAACTGTTACACGGTAGTTAGCGCACTGCGTACTGTCAAGAGACTACTGTTTGTTGTACGGACCTTCTCGAACTTTCGGTTCTAGTGACCGTTGTGTTAAAGACATTCTTATCATTGTCACGTACCAGACTGTAAATATCTTGGAGTAATGGCGTATTTAGAAAACCAACAAGAGTGTGTAGTGGTTTATTCCCATTATAACAAACGTAAGGTAATTACTATATTATCTAAATATATTTATGTATCGTTTTCGCCAGTTCCTCCACGTAAAATTCGCTTCATACTTTCATCCGTGATACCGTCTTTATAATACTGATCTGGTGTCGGATCATACCTTCCTAAGCCAGAAGTGGGCTCTTGAAGTAATTACTGGGTAGAAAATTCACAGCTTTATGTTCACGTTTCTACTGCCTCGTTCTAGCAATATTGAAGGGTTCTTTGAACTTGACCACTGTTATCGGTAGTTTTTTGTTACGTATATACCACCCGCAATCAAAACACGTTGACAGCTGAGTGGGCTTGCAACTCCGATAAATCCATCGGTGCAAAGGTTTATTATTTAGGCATCGACAGCTGTAGAATCAGGTAGCATGTAACATGTACTGGTCTCAGAAAAAAAAGAAGAAAAGAAGAGAAAAAAATATTGCACTATTTTGTTCGTCTAATCATGGAGAAGAAAAGTAAATATCAAGCCGCATTAATTGACTATTCCTTTGGTTCTTGGTAGAATATTTCATTCATTATGAATGGAAAAACATACGACCCTAGCGTATAGGTATAATGTGTTTCTTTATTCATAAAATATCGAGTTAAGAGAATCTCATTAATGCCGCGGATAATCTTAAGTTATCTCTCGTCCTGACACCGATGTAGCAATAACTTTCCTTTTACAATAAATTTATTCGTAGTTGCTTACTGCGACTCGGTGCACGATTACAGAGACCATTCCCGATCGTTTGTTCGTATCTACTGCAACAACCAAAACCCGCAGTACATTAATGTTTAGTTTTTACTGCCGCTTAAATATTTCGCACGTAAATCTGCGGATAGGTCTGTGTTTGCTTCTCGTGTGCTGTGGGATTTTATAAACGGTGGATGAAGCACAAACCCAGCCTCTCTGGCCTTCTTTAACTGATTGCGACACTGTACAGTACGTTGCTAAATCTGTAGTTGTTATATGTTTCCTCATTCTTGTGGTCTCCAGTCCGAAGGCTAGTTCTGTGGAGCTCTTCATGCTAGTCCAGCCTGTGCAGATAGCTTCGTCTCCATAGATGCATTTGAACCTGTTTTTAACCATCACACCGTCATGCTTTACCAAATTAACTATTCCTTGATGCCCAAAGACATATCGTAGCAATCTGCCCTTTCTCTGGTTCAAGCTGTGAGAAAGCTCTTTCCTCACAGGTTCGATTCAGTACCATTTTGTGAATCGTCCGACCAATCCACCGAACCTTTAGTATTGGTCTGTGACGCCCCATTTCTAATACTATCGTTTTGTTATTTTTACATTTTGCTTAACTTCTCTACTCCCGAAACATACTTTCAGTAAAAGTAATTTCAATGTAAGCCGAGAAACGGATGCTCCCCTGAAGTACCAGTGAACTCTGGACATTGTAGACCATTTTTCCATATCTCCATTTTTTTGTACAGTATGTAACGAAGTCTTTCGTGAAATATCTAGGGGCGATATGTCACGTCTGGGACACGACGTTTGTGAGAGACAAAAGCGTTCCCTGACGTACTGTACTGTACTTGGCAGTACGAGCAAACTTAGAATAATGACGTTGCACTCCCTCTGGTCTAGGCGCATGCAATCATTCGATCTGGTACGGTGTCACAAAGCCGTTGGATCCTCTCGTGAGGCTAACTGTGTTTCAACCGATGCAACATGTCCTTGATAGCCTGGATTCTGATTGAACACACACATGTTCCTGTTGAAAAATGGCTCCACGCTATTGTCAAGTGAGAGGTAACCTGTGAGGAGGCAGAATGTCCCTGACGTACCTTTATATTCTCAGCGTCCCCTCAGTTACTACCGGCTGTGAGATGAAGTTATGCTCTATGGTTATCCATACCATAATATCATCAGCAACACCGCTGTGCCTCAACAAAACGTTGGAGGAATGGGATCAATCCTCAGGTCGCTGCCATACACGCCGACGATTGTCGGCCATGGTGATTCATTGCTGAACACAGTGCAACCCCTTTCTCAGCAATCCATGCTGACAGGTTGTAGCAGCAGTCCAAATGTACCATTTGTGTTGTGGTGACCCGCCACTCTACCCAAGGCAGGTTAAATTCCTGGTTCGACTGCTGCTAGACTCCGGCTAATGGAGCAGACTACAAGGAATGTTGCAGGGAGTCTGTTATTTGTCCTCGGAAGGCAGGCACAGATATGAAGAATTTACCCCTGTGCTTGGTGCGCAATACGGTAATTTTCCTTTGTGGTGATCAAGCATGGCCGACTAGGACCTTGACGACGAGCATGCCTGCCCTGACATTCCCGTGCTATCCAGCATCGGGCCACTGACTCACGCTAATGCTCCACAAATGTGAATATTGCACGGTTCTACTCGCCATCCAAATGGAGATCCGTAATGAGGCACCTCTGAAACTCCCTGGTTCTGATAACTCTGTCTCACGAGCAGGCGAAATCTGCACGTCCCTCAGTGATCACTCAACAACTGACGCTATTCACGTCCCTTACATATCTTACATACCCTAAGAGACCTGGTAACAGCAATAAACACGAAAAACACTAACGCACTCTGGTAGCTGTTCTGCCTGTCACAGAGAACTGCACATCCAATCGCTTACATACCATCCGATGGTGTGTAGGTGTACAAAGTTACATTCCTTGCGTTCATGTCTTCTGGATGTTTGACTTTTTTGTTGAGCTGTATATCTACAATAAAATGGTGTTCCTTCAGAACCGTCACTAGCATTACAGGAAGGAAGGAAAATTAAGATATAATACGCCCTAGATGACATGGTCATTGCAGGAAAGATAGGTAAGAAATACGTTCCTGTCCTGCCCAAAGTAATCATCATGGCACTGAACTTACTAGATTTGAGAAAGCAATAGAAAATGTAAACCGTCGTGACTCGACGGGGATCTGAACTGCCAACCCTCTGAATGCGTCACCGGCGTCTTACCACCGCAACTATATGGGCGGCTTCGCAAAGGAAAGGTGAAAGTGTGATTCAAGTCTGTTGTTGTGAAAATGGTTGTAACCTAATGCTCAATGAAGTGTGTTGTAATTTATTTTCCTCTTACGACAAAAAAGTAAACAATGTCTGAATGCACTGAGCTTTTAACATAACGTTAATTTACCAACAAAAATGTGCCCCAGAACTGAGAATTTTCGAGTCTGACATGTAATTAAGGTCAATGGACATAGTGTGTGCGCTGTACAGCGACAACCTTACTTCATACTGCGAAAGAAAAGACATCTATGTACCTGTGTGACCGAAATTGTGACCTCGGGGAGGACAGCCCAAGGGTGGCGCAAGATCATGCAGAGGGTGTTAACATCAGTAACAACAATTTCGAATATATCTATACAGTGATAGCTGACTCCACACAATGTGTGACCACGTGTAACTGAAGGTGCAGCCTCCATGAACTCGTAAATTAATTATAATTCGAAAAGGAAGTGACAGAACACAGTGATAGAGATTATATGATGCTACAAAGAAAGATTACTGAAACCAAGGACGTCCATGTGGGACTACACATACGAATTACCAAGTGGCCATTTACACAGTAAGATTAAAGTGCACCACCTGCGAAAACTAATCGGAAAACTAATCGGAATTCTACAACCATAGTAAGTCCAAATTGTATGTTTAACCTTGACCTAATTAACACTAGAAATACGTATGTTTAAGGAAGATCCTTTGTACGCTGTAAAACAAAGTTTTCCCACGACATGGCCCCATATTCTTCCCATACTTAACACATCTATAGTAACAGCCAGCTCATATCGTCATAACGCTCACTCCTGTTTTGTGAGACGTAAGTTGAAGGCCTTTCAGAACATGTACAACGTTAATTAATATTTTCGTCAGTAATAGCACGCAGTGGGACCCACATGACGCACTCCGAATAGTGTTTTCTCACATAAAATAGTTTACCTGCAGTATCTAGCAACGGAAGATGACGTCACAGACCATCTAAAAGTAACAATTTGCATGGCCAGCGGCAAAGACTTTCCTGGTTTATGTTTATCGATAGTGTAAGAGTACCTTTGCTTCTCGAGACATTTCTTCTGCCGATGGATGGAAACTTATTCCAGTAGATGGAGTCGCCTTTCGAAAGAAATCAGCATGTGCAAAGAAAGAAAACCTTACCTATTGTGTGGCCCTACCTGCGTGTCTCAAGCTACAATGGCGTACGTGTTTTAACTACACTGGTGAAGCTGTGCTCCATTTTCACCTCGCCATGTGTCTGGATTGTGGAAAGGCTGTGACACTATTTTCGGTGTAACTGTTTATCCGATACATTAAGCTTAAAAGTTTCGCCTCAAATTCCAGACTAAATGTGCAGCTCGCATGCTATAGGATCGTAAAGCAAACTGCGCCAACGTAAAAGTCCGCCCTGCGGTCTTTAAATTATCGCACCAGTAAACTGCCAGTGCAGCGGAGTTCGCAGCTCCAGTTATCGAGTTCTCTGTAAGGCACCAGAGGAGTACGTAGGTCTGCATTACGGCAGGTGCGAAGCCGTGCGAGATTGGAGCTGTTTTGATATCAGTCATCAGGTCTATACCGAGCTGATGTGTTTGGTAATATTGTCAAGGATGGAAATTAAGTATTATAAATCTAAGGGGAAAACTATATATTGGGAAATTCAGAACTGAAAGAGAAATCAGACAATGATATTCCGTATCACCATAATTATTCTCAAGAGTTCTAAAACCACTTTTAGATCCTTAAAACGGGAAAACGAAGAAGAAATACAAGTTAATTTAATGAATCTGAACCATTGTCATTTTATAATTAAATGTTTCCCTGATACATTTAAGTCTCTTTTTATTACCTACGATAATGATCGATGCAGACGAAATGACAAGATGTAAGGGAAAAACGAATCGAAGTTTGTGTTGGGGAGAGCACCCAGCTTACGTAGTTCATGCAGCGATGTTGATTATCGTACTGCGATGGTGTAATGGGCACAGTCCGCCTTTAGCCGCGGCGCAGCTCGGACTTGTTTACGTCCCGGCTGCGAACGTTCGCGGAAGAAGCGGTGTTTACACCGTCGTCACTCGCGTGTGTTATTGTTTGAATCGAACGCAATGGCACACAATTTCCGAAAAACCACGATACAGTTCACGTTCTGTAACGAGTATGCACGACCGAAGGCATTCGAAATCGAACGTTTCTTGAGGGACGAAGTGCAACTTAATTACACTGAGGTTATTGGAATTCATTTATCGATCGTGAGCAGCACTCTTTACATAAAGATGATTGACGACGCAGCATGCGATAAGATCATTGAAGCTGCCAAACGAGGATTCCAGTTCCGACACTCCGATGGACATATTGGCGAAGTGTTAGTCGCTCATTCGGGCCTGGGCGTGCGTACGATTCGAGTCTTTGAGCTGCCATTCGAGTTACCAGAATCCTTGGTCACTGAATCGCTCCAGCCATATGGCAGAGTTATCAATCATACGGCCAAACGTTGGACAAGTTTTAGCACGTATCCAGTGCTCAATGGTGTCCGACAGGTGCGAATTGCACTTACGAAACATGTGCCATCGTACATCAACATCGGCGGCTGTCGAGCTATTGTCATCTATGATGGACAGCCCCGGACATGTTCCGGGTGTGGTGGTGAAGGACATCTTCGATCTGCGTGTATGCAGAGGAGACTCGTGCAACTCCCCAGCGGAGACCTCCAGAATCCGAGTACACCAACGTCACTGCCGATGACTTACGTGGCGGCGCTTCGCGGGGAGGTGACGCCGAGGTCGGAGCGCACTATTGAACCGACGCCGCAGTTGATTGAGGCGCCTTCGGACCCCACTGAAGAAGGAACAGCTCCCACCAACCCTCAGTGCCAGACATTACAGGTGGTGCAGAAAGAGGATGAGAGCATCACAACAGGCATGGAAGCTGAAGTGGAACGGCCCCAGGGCGTTGTAGCGGCGGCGAGAGCGCAGGTGATGCAAGATTCGCCAACACCAGAGGCCGAGGTTAGGGCCCGCAAACAACGCTTGCCAAAGCGCCGCAAGAAGCGCCGACTAAACTCTGCGGAGACGCTCCCTTCTCTTCTTGGAAGCCCAGATGAGTCTAACACTATGGAACTGTCTGACTTGGAACCACAAGCTTCGGATGTCGCAGACCATATGAATTCGGACAGTGAAAAGATGTCATGTCGCTCGGAAGACGCATCCGCTCCGGGGCCTGCTACCCCTTCTGCGGTGGAGTCTAATGCTGCGAAAGAACAACAGATGTCACACATCAATGCCGCACAGGAAAATTTGGAGCACCCCAATAGTATCAGCTGGTATGAACAGGACGACGAAATCACCGATGCGGACCATTCTACTGGTGGGGACTCGCATCCGTCCGCATCTCAAGAAACGTAATGCCGCATGGACACGTCCGTCGGGCGACCCTCTGCGGATGTGCAAAGGGACTATCGATACGGTGAAACTTTGTCATTTTAACATCATGTGGAGATGACAGCTACTCGACCCCAGGCATACAGAATAGGGACAGTGAATGTAAATACCATTAGATCGCCCGTGAAACAGCAGTTGTTTAGGGACATGATATACGCGTCGGATGTGGATATACTAATGGTGCAGGAAATTTACATTCCTGAGTTCCAGGAAGTCCAAGGATACATCTCCTACACCTCGCCGCACTCGAACAACGACAGTGGAACGGCGATATTGGTCCGGGACGGGATTCCGGTCCGAGACCTGGCTTATCTACCTTCGGCACGAGGACTGGCGATAACTGTTAATGGAATTCGCATTCTCAATGTTTATGCCCCTTCCGGCACAGACAACAGACGGGCGCGTGCTAGATATTATTCAGAAGAGATTGTGCCCTTATTTACCGGCAGATTCGATCATTTCATTATAGGTGGTGACTTCAATTGTGTTTTAGCGCAAAAAGACCAGACTCCACATTACAATACCTGTCGTGAATTGCATGTGCTATGCCGGGATCTGGAGTTAAGCGACACCTGGGACATGATTCATAGGCACCGTGAGGGATATACTTTTTATACCAGTCACTCGGCGAGCAGACTCGATCGAATATATGTTTCGGTTGGCCTACAGGATAAGGTGGTCGACGCGGAACGATGGCCTGCGGCATTTACTGATCATCTGGCTTACATTTGTACCATATCACTCCCTAGGCAAAGTGTGTGGAGAAGCCGCGGGACATGGAAGCTAAATTCGTCACTTTTGGCGGACCCCGAATGTCGTCGGAGAGTCGAGGAGGTATGGGTCACATGTCAACGCCGTCTACCAACATATACCTCCGTGCTTCAATGGTGGCTCGAGTGTACTAAGCCGGCATTAAGAAGAGCTCTCATACAGTATGGTCGGGATAAGACGAGATGGCAACGAGACACTCTTGATTATTATTACACCATGCTTCGTGAGCTGTCCTTCCAGGTGCCGTCTGCAGAACATCATGCGGAAGTTCATCGTGTCAAGGCACAAATCCTATCGATCACGCGACGACGACTGGGTGGCATCCCAATACGGGCAAGATGTCTCGATACCATCACTGGGGAACGTACCTCGATGCATCATGTGTCGCGGGAACATAAACGTTACCGCCGGGCATTGGTAACAGAGCTCCACGGTTTAGATGGCCGTCAACTGACAACACAACAGGACATTGCAAATGAATTTTTAGAGCATTTCCGCCACCTCTATGCCGGTACACCGACGGACCGTCTGGTGGGGGAAGAGATACTGCAATATCTGCAAACTACACTGACAGAGACGGATAAGGCAGCGCTTATGGAGCCACTCACAGAAGACGATATAAAGGTGGCACTCACAAAAGGAGCGGCCCATAAATCACCAGGACCAGATGGGATTACGCTAGAGTTTTATCGAGAATTCGTGGACATGATGATGCCACAGTTGGTGTCGATGTACAATGAGGCGATGCGTCCGGACATGCGCCTACCGTCGGATTTTATGACGGGCTTTCTTCTTCCTATCCCGAAGATGGCGGAGAGTCGTAGTGTTAATCAATATCGGCCTCTCACTATGCTAAACACCGACTATA
Source organism: Schistocerca americana (assembly GCF_021461395.2). NCBI lineage: Eukaryota > Metazoa > Arthropoda > Insecta > Orthoptera > Acrididae > Schistocerca > Schistocerca americana. The sequence continues at coordinate 244,877,888 of NC_060124.1, read as the reverse complement.
AAATCTTTGCACGACTACTAGCGTCTCGTCTCAAGCTGATGATTTCCAGGACAATATCCCCTGATCAGGCTTGCCTAGGGGTGCGAAGCAACATCTCCTCGGCGTTAAGTGAATACCGTGACGTTATCGCCCTTGCGGAAACGTGTAAAATGCGAGCAGCGATGATATCTGTGGACTTCGATCGTGCGTTCGACAGGATAAACCATGACTTCTTGGTGTCAGTCATGAGTCGAATGGCGATTCCTCCGGTTTTCATCTCCATCGTTATGAGGCTAATACGAGGGGCTACATCGAAGGTGATTGTAAACGGTCGGGAAGCGGGCTCGATTCCCATTAACAGCTCAGTCCGACAAGGGTGCCCACTCTCCATGATGCTGTTTGCGATAGCGCTTGAGCCGCTGATGTGTGTTATGAGGCGCTCACTTACTGGGATAGCGCTTAATGAGAACTCTTTCATTTGTCGCGCATATGCGGACGACCTGATCCTTCTTGTCAGATCAGGACATGAAGTTCGTCAGGCTGTTGAACATCTAGACTCTTACGGGACGGCGGCAGGCAGTGTCGTTAACATGACGAAATCCAAAATTATGCACATTGGACGGGGTCTGGTAGACGTACCGGGACCGTTCCAGACGGTGGAATCGCTGAGATGTCTGGGGATTACATTTACCCGTTCACTACGGCGGTCAGCGGCGGCGAGTTCTCGGCGGCTTCTGCAGAATGTTCGTCTGACGATACGCCACAACTCACTGAGAGCCTTTGACATGATCCAACGTGTGGCATACACCAACGTTCACATAGCGTCACGAATGCCCCATTTAGCGCAGATCCTACCAATACCGAAGGGTATCGCCGACCGCCTCATGGCTGCCTTTGGTTACTATGTTAGTACTGGGATGTTATTTAAGATCAAATATGATACGTTAACGCTACAGTTCCGGAACGGTGGCCTCAACCTCACAAACGTGCGAAACAAAGCTCTGGCGCTTTACATGTGAGCAATGATACGAAATTGGCAACAAAGAAAGCATACCATAACGTCAGCTCTGATAGAAGCACTTGTTCCGCCTTCGTACGAACCCCCTATTGCGGTGGGCAATATTTCGCCTTCTCTTGCACACATTGCCTCATTTCTTGTTGATTACAGTTATGTTCGTCTGAAAGTCCCTTCAACGAGAATACCCACGACTCGGGAGATCTATAGATGCTTGATGGATCACCATGGCCGCAACATAATGGAATTCAAATACGCGTCGAGAACGTGGAACCACATTTGGTGTGCAGTGCATACTCCATTACTGTCAACAGCAGCGAGATCGATGTGGTATATTCTTATAAACCGTAAACTTGTGACCAGGAGTCGATTACATACAATTCATATGGTCGATTCTCCTCTTTGCACCAACTGTGGACTGTTAGCCACGGAAGAACATGGTTTAGTGTGTGGCGCAGCGAGGGACGTCTGGATGCTGACGCGTCGAATATTGGCCTTCCTTCGGCGCACTAACTACACAGAAATCACATCGGATGTACTTTTTCTACCGGACAAGACCTTTTTTCCGAATCAAAAGACGTATGCGGTCAATTGGATCGCTGGACATGCGGCGAAATATTTGTATTCGTACGATATTAAGTCCGTGATGGATTATTGGTTGTACTTACAAGAACAACACGAGCTCATACGGAGTCATACGAAATACAGGACTTACTTTTCCAATTTTTTAGGAAGTGTTTTTCACAATCCGCCCGACAGCTGGGGTGTCCCAGAACTGGGAAGACTCCTGCAGCAGAACGACTAGAGACACTGGCAGAAATGGTCAAGATTATATGGCTTTCTGCCAGGTTTATGATGCGACACCGCGTGCTGCAGGGATTTTGATGCAGATGATAACTTCACTTTCACTCCCGCCCATGACTAGGATTGTCATTTACTTTATTCCTGCTACAAAAAAAAAAAAAAAAAAAAAAAAAAAAAAAAAAAAAAAAAAAAAAGCGGTTCTACGAATCCTGCCTCGGGCAAATTTAAAAAAAAAAAAAAAAAATGGTTAGCATTTCTGCTTAATAGACAATAAGACCCGGGTTCTAGTCCCGGCCGCAGCACAAATTTTAATTCACTTCTTCTGCTTCAATCGTTGTCATTGTCATTTTGGTAATGAGATTGTAGTGGTTGCCTCTAGCGAAGGAATTTAAAAAAAATATTTGAATAAAATTAAGAGAATCTATAACATACATATAGAAAAGAAAATAGAAGTTGAAAATGATTTCATAGGATTCATAAGTTTTTATGTTTCATAATGATAAGAGACGAACTCTTTGTCTTCGACAAGTGTTACTTCCAACAGACATGAATGAAACCTAATTCAGAGTAGATGCTTAGCAGAAGACGTCTGGTCAGATCGAAAATCAAAGGAACAAAGTAGCTGAATAAATCGCTAGTACTTTTGGTGAATTAAATAGGTTTCAAAACCAACCATCCGATATGCCTAAAAATAAAAATCTATGTGGACGTTTCTATGAAAACTAGTAAGAGAAAGCAATGCGGTGTTAATTAAGAGAATTAATAGAGGAGTAAGGAACAGGGAACAGATTTTTGGAGGATGCAATTACGACGGCGAAGAAAGTGAGATGAAGGTGAGTGGGATATGTAGCCAGGCGAATGCGAGCTAAATGGCCCAAGGAAGTTGTTCGCTCAATTTGAATAGAGAAGGAAAGAGAAAGACCTCAGCCTAACGGAATATGGGTGGAGGACATTGGAAAACATATATGCTTGGTAGATGAATGTGTATTGGCAGAGAACGTAGTGCTAGCGAAATGATAGATGTGAACTTTATTCATAATTGGGATAAAATAGTGATGATGATGATAGCTGCGACTCTGATGATGGATGTGATGATGATGTTGGTGATTGTTATGAAAAAAGATGAACTGTTTGTCTTCGACAAGTGTTGCCTCCAACAGACATGAATGATACCTACTCATACATACGCTTCTCGAAGCTAAAAGGAGATGGAAGGTTTGTTACACCTCAAGACACCAAGAAACTTAAAGTACTTGTAATTTTATATAATTAGTCATAATTCTGAATGGAAACACACTAACCACTTTTTAATAAAATACAGTAAAAGAATTTCCTTATTTTCAACATCTTATCTAGTTATCTTATACAGCTGAAGATAGTCTAACCCCCTCCCCTCCACCTTTCTCCCTCTGATACGTACACGAGAATGAGATATACAGATAAACAGTGAGCAAAGCTACTAATTTCACAAACAGATGCTACACATGACTTTTCCATTAGGATAATTAACGATTCGCCGAACTGAATTGAAGTACGTGTCAAATTAGGGGTGGACATTTGTCTGTCATTAGTGGGCCGTTCCGTGTTGCGACGCAGAATGAAGAAAATGGACAACTTCGAATACTAACTGCAAGTGCTGGTAAACGTAGTTGCACAACATTTCCTCAGACACGTGCGTCCCAAAGAAAATATATTCGTTCCGTGTGGCCTGGATATGATTTTATTCGATCGAATTCGCAGGCGTGAATCAAGTTGACAGGCGTGAATCAAGTAGTTAGCGGTTAGATTGCTTCTCTTTCCTGACCTTATCCACTATCATCACTAGGGCGGCATCTTAATGTGCGTTCTGCTGTGTTAGCCGTAACGGGTGGTCGAACGCCCTTCTTGTTGCCACCCTTTCCCCCACTTCTGTTCGTTACTTTCGTCCTTAAGTTTTGCACCCCAGCATGTATCGAATATCTGTCTCTCAGTTGTCACAGAAAATTGCTGTGCAATCTTAGCAGCTTTTCATTAGTAAATAATCAATTAAAAACAATACCGCTTTGCATTAAAGTATCCTTGTCATGTAACCCCACAAACAATTTGAAACCTTGTTATTTTGTGCCTCACAGAATGTTGTTATCGCTTTGTTCTACTCTACGATACGAAGACTGCTATGATGCATCTTCTCACGCTTTGTTTTCTTTTTCATTTTCTTTTTTTTGGTCCTGTGCGAGGCTCTTCAACTCCGATTAATTACTTCATTTTAACGTGTTTACTGTATTTACTACTTTCATCCCCATTACTTCCCTCTATTACCAAAGTAATGCCTTCAGATGCCTTAAGTTGAGTGGACTCAAGCAATCCCTTCTTTTAGTCAAGTTGTACCATACTCTTCCCCCAATTCGATTCTGTACCTCTCCATTAGTTACTTGGCTATCAATCTAATATGCGGCATTCTTCTATGAATCTTTTTTCAAATCATATAGTCTTGTCAGAACAGCTTATCGTCAGTTTTTCCCTTCTATGCGGGGATAGAACTTTCTGAAAAGACGTCCTAACAATTACATCTACATTCTATATTAAGAAATTCCTCTTTTTTAGACATGCTTTTCACTTCGGCAACCATCAGTTATTTTACCACCTGCCAACGACAGGTGGACAGACCGAAGTTAAGCACAGCCATGAGCGGCCAGTACTAGGATTCGTAACAGTCCGGATGCGCCGCGTGTTGTTGACAATTTTCCCTTTGCCTTTACGAAAGAGGGACAAGTGGGGGTGACCTAAAGTATTTAATGGGTAGTCTCTGGGTCAATGCTCCATTCCGAACGTCTCCGAAATGTCTCACGAAGTGATAGCATGGCACAATGTTGATGGCGATCCGTCCGTCAAATGAGGACTTTAAGCTCTGCCCCCCCCCCCCCCCCCTCCCCGTCTCCCTGAAGTTCTTCGACAGGAGTGGGCTACGTTCCAGCAACGGGTTTCAACCACTCCCTTCTCTCATCATCTCCAACACGAACGTCACACACCCGTTAGAGTCACTTACGCTTAATTTACATACACATCTCTCATACTTCGCGAGGAAACGTGTCAACAAAACCCGCAAATCTGCTCCGCTACCGTCTATAGTTTCTGATTTTCTTGTCTGATTCGTTCCTCATTGCCTGATTTAATGCTGTTACATTCCGCAACCGTTATTTTAAAACAAGTGTGGGTAAAAATCCTACGTCAAGATCGCAAATTTTCTTTATTGATTGCCTCTTTCGGAGCATTACTGAGCCATTTTCAGGCCCAAAGAGGAAGTTGTAGCTGGTTATGTAAATGGACAACGTTAATCACTGATCAAATGTTGTTACAGTGCCCATTTTGCCACACTTACGTACAAGCGATCGTTAGCAATGGTAGTTACAATGTCCATGAGTGGATGTAGAAAGAAGACATTTCTAACATTCATAGCAGCATCAGTGAAGTGTCTGTATGGTCGCTGTCAGACCCCTTAGGCATTATGAGCTTCCTTCAATCTCATTTTTAGACGCCAGTATTTCCTTTGGCAGATACATTTACTGCATTATTATATTTTCTTCTTTCATCAGTTTTCTCACAGTAGATGCTTTCATATTTTATGGATACTGTATGAGTTGTCTATTTCGCATTCAACAGATGCATGTGGCTTCATCTCTTAATCACTGTAAAATTTAAGGTCACAATTTTAAACACGTTCACCTTGTCTAGCAAAAGATTTACGCTGATGCATTTCTAGAAGATATTTGAAAAACACGAGCACTGTTTTATTACGGGAAGTGATATTGAAGAAGACAAAAAATGCCATATGAACATATATTTATTTTATTATTATTGCGCTGAGGCTCTCTAGGCCTTGTTACATTAGGCATTGAACTTTGCTTTCTTAAAGCTTGTATTTGCATCATTCTTTGAGAGTGAGTTTGCTTATATTCTTCCGCCCAAGGGGAACCTTGTTACCTTATTGGGTACTCGTCACTGTGTAGCATGTTCGTCACTACCTGCTACAGGCATCTTTGAGTTTGATTTGTAAGACTTGGAGGTTTTCTCTCCTATTTCAAAACCAAAGCATTACGGTTTTGGGTTTTTAATTTAAAAAAAAAGAAAAAAGAGGAATATCATCTTGGCCAAACTGTTTCCGCACATTCGATTGAGGTGGACAGTAAACCGTACACGTCTTCGCAGATAGTGTCTCTTATTTTCTCTGTTTTGCCATGGTTGGAACTTTCTTGGTTGGTGCCGTTCCTGTAGTTGGATCCAGTGACTGCACTAACGATTCTGCGCCCTTTTTTTCTTCAGTACTTCGAGAAGGCCTTTATTTGCAATTAAAGACAGGATTTCAGGTGCCTGTACAAGTACTGGCTGCGGAACCGTCTCATAGTGATTTACGTTACAGTTCTGTGAAAGACATTTTTTGTTGTCGATTGTACGCAACGTTTGATAGTCTATTCCCAATATACGTGTCCGTTTCTTAAGTACTGCTTTTTCCAGTCAGTTACCCATTTTCATCTGTCCCGTACAATTTGTATACTCTACTGATGCCACTACATTTCATTCGGATTTTTGACAGGGGAGGGGAGGTGGACGTCTGTGATGTTGGCCAATAGTTTGTCTTTCCAAATGATGTCTGCAGGCTAGTTTGTTCCATTTCAGTCCTGGCAGTTCTACATCGTTTGATACGATGGCTACAAGAAATCAACAATTAACGTCGACATGAAGAACACGACTCCACACTAGCTGTTCATAACACAAATTAAATGGATCATCTATCAACACGTATTTTTTTCTGAATATGTGTTTAAAAAATAAATAACACTATGTCTTGCAGAATAAAGTCATTGCCTTAAGCTCTTTCATTGTTTTATTTTTTTGACATGATCACACGAGCAGTTAGCAGTACTGTTTCCGGCTGCGACCAGACGCTGGTCATTTTTGTATTAAACGCAGATGATGCAAGTGATTGCTATTGAGACGTCATCACAAAGCACATGAAACAACTTGTAGTATCTTTAGTACAAAGAAGAACAATGTTTTTTTTCCGAAACGGATAATAACACTGTGAAATGCTCATGTGATTTTGCTGCAAATGTAAACATAAAAGAACTTCAATCAATAACTGAATCGCTTTACTCTTCAAGATAGAAAATTTCTTTTTTCTTTTTAGAAAAATATACAAACAGATTCTGAAGAAATACTTGTTAGTTTATGGAGCAATATCTTTTGGTCATGAAAAGGCGGTATTATGACGTGTAGACTATCTAATTTCTTGCTGGTGGTGATGGTGTCTGTTCGTCTCCGCAAGTGAGTGGTCAGAGCGGTTCAATGTCGCGCGGAGGACCCGGGCTCGATTCCTGATATTGCCAGGTATTTTTCCTTGGTGGGAATCCTGATGCAGGGTGCACTCAGCGTCATGAGGCCTTCTGAGGTGTTACTCGACAGATCAGTAGCGGTTGCTAGGGCAAGAGGCAGACGACGACCGGGTAAACGGTGTCGTGACCACATACCCAACTCTACTGCAACCAATGATGCCAAAGACAGAGGATGACACGGTGGTCGGTCGGGGCGATTGTCCCTTCCAGGGCCACAGCGCAGAACTTTAACGTGTTTGTCTTCATAATAAGTCCGCTGGCTGCGACGCTAATATCAAACATAGTAATTACAACCGTTTACTTACAGGTGAGGTGAGATTCAGAGTTGCTAATGAACAGTATTTACAACCGAACGTAAAAAGATATAATTCCTCGAGTAAGACACCATGTTGGCTTTAGTATAAACTAGAGAACCGCTCGTGGCACTAAGTATCAACGACCGAAATACGTGCCTAGCGTAGCGGTAATTTTATTAGTGTGCCACTGCGTAGACTTATGATAACAATTCAAAGAGAAACGTTGAGTGACTGAATATTCGAATTCTGTACAACGTAAACGGTTAAAACAGCGCACTCTAGGAAAGTTGCCAAGAGGAACGATCTAATCTCCAGTCATCACCATTGTTCAGCCAAATTATATGAAATAATGTGATAAACTAGTAGGTCCATACACTGTACTGGACAAGCTAACAGGTACTTTTTATAACCAATTTCGGCACCGAAGGTTACTCACGTTACTGGAGAGTGTTAGGCTTACACAAAGGCAGTAAAAGCAGTTTCGAAAGAGGGGCGTTCATACGACAGTATCTACCCCTCATACGAGTACCTAAAGCAAACGTTTGATGAGTTACGTATGAGTCAAGGAGGTCCAGCTACCGTTCCCATCTAATTAGCATGCCCTCTGACCGTTAGATTTATTGTTTTGGATCATTTAAAGTCACTGCCGTAATCCGTCCCCATCGGCAACTTATACTCCACATCGGCCTTATACTAATATCTGTCCCGTGCTTGAGACCAATTCCAAGACCAGCCATGGATGTTCGCATGAGTTTGTGACCCTTTGAGGAGGAGCGGTGAAGGATGGTTCAGACTCACTAATAGCAAATTCAGCACCTCCTGCAGTGTCCAGACATACGGCTATCACAAAAAAGATCCCACGAAGTATTTGTCTTCCGACATAAGTTTCCATTTTGACGTGAACTAACTCTTGTACGAATATGGGACACTTTGCTCCTAACCATCTAACATAGCAGTATCACATCTTCCGTCAAGACAAACATGCGACGAGCATCTACACCCGTATATTGATTATGTTTAGCATAATTATCCGTCGTTTTATGAGTAATGTTTGCAGGCAGCATTTAGAATATTCCGGCTCATACTGTAGCGAAGCTAAATCGCTCTCTTAACGACTGTCGGAATTACCTGCATGGGTCAGCAGGCAGCAGGTGGCCTCGCTAATCAAATATACATCGAGGTAAATTCAAGCTCTCTATCAGCCGTCTAATGGATGGGAAATAGTGTTTATCGACTTAAATGGATAGCGCGACTAGGTGATTTGCGAGCGATGGGAACGGGATCCCCTATATGCCTGCTCAAACATGTTCGTCAACTATTTACGCGACTGTCTGACAATTAGATTTATGCACATTGGAAGTAATTTGATAATTCGATCGTTAACCACACTGCCATTTGCACTTCGATACGGGCACCCATCATTATACTCTAGGCCTGTTAAATCGCTTGTTTGCATGCTGCGGTTAATGCAGTAGCTCGTTAAAATATCTTATCGTTTGATGGTTCTGGATTTCGCCTCTGACGGCTTAAGCTGTTTTCGGGAAAGCAACGTATTGAACTACAAGAAATAAATCTTGTTCCCTATTTACCGAGTCTCATGTGAAATATAAGACGATGTTCCTGAAGACTAGTTTTTAAATCTAATTACTTGAGCCACATACTTGGCTATCCACTTAATGCCATGTCCATACATCAATGGTTCACGTATTGAGTTCATTCTGTAATATCTTTCGAAACACTAGACACGAAACTAAAGAAATATGTCACTCTAGTAAATTGCCAATCACGATAATGTTCATAAAAGTACAATGCAAGAATGAAGACCTACTAGGCAATCAGTTTGGGATCAGGAAGAAGAAGGCACCAGAGAAGTAATTCTGACATTCTGCTTGGTGATCGAAAGCATATTGAAAAAATAAATATGATTCCTCTCTATTATTCATGGACATAGACTAACACTTCGACAGTGTGAGATGGCTTCACAGTACAATCTACATCACTTGCAAAACAGAAGTGCGACTAATGAAAGTGAAAAATCAGGAAAGATACGTCCGTTTAAGAATGACGTAAGACAGGGTTGTAATTCATCACTACTGCCGTTCATCCTGTACTTTACAGAAGCACAAAATAAACGAAAGGATACACCGTAGAAAATTTGGAGCGTAAGGAGAAAGGACACCCAACGCTATGATTCCCAGAGAACTGACTGTAGCAAAACAGAGGTAAGGACACAAATCACAGATTGTGACTCAAATCTAAAAAAATCAATATGAAATTAATAAAAAAAGGTGTACAGGGTGATAGCGACTTGCCTGGTATCAAAACCTCAGTACTGAAGACGTGGAAGAATTCTCATATAGATGAAACAATAATACACAAAATGACCGAAGCGTGGAAGTTACGAGCAGACGGCATAGGCGGAGAAAGCTGTCTTCAGTAACGTTCTTGAAAGCCTTCTACTGCTGTTTACTTTGAGTTTATGAAAGATTATGATCTACGTTTTTATGCGCTGAAACATTATCACTCTATACAAAAATCTGGTCCATATGGTAACAAACGCAATCTAACTTTGATTTTAAGTTTCATAGTGACAAAAACTTTCGCAAGGCTAAACGAAATAATTAAAGGACTGTTTTAACATAAGTTAAGCAAGGCAAAACTGAAACTGTCACAATAGACCTCATGCAGCTCATAACTATGCAAATGGTTATTATCTTCTGTATCCTACAGCACTTAGTAAATTGAAAAGCCCTGAGCTACAGTGCTGGCAGAAATTATCTCAATGTCTCTGTCTTCGCCAGCTCCTGTCTCTGAGTTCAACACCAACCTTATTAAATAAGACTCTTATCACTGCTTAAGGTAGTTGATTCGCTCTCGGCTTTATATGCAATTGAAGTGAATGTGTGTATCCGAGAACGTAGATCCTAAGTGAATACCTGTGGAGACATGTAACACGTGGAAGTTTAACTTGAATATGGACCAAGGGAAATGAAAATAAGTTCCTGAGAATCTTAAATTACCTTCACACTGCTACAAAGTTCAACAACTGATTGCAAGGTTTCATGTTTCATATACAAATCCATTTCAACGTACCATGCGTCTGTACATCACCATCCGTATACGACAGACAAAAGAAAATCGCCACATTAGCACGAACTCACTTAATATTATCTGAAGAGTGCGAGAGCAATGACCTAAGAAACTTGAAACCTAGGAAGACCGGAGTAAAACTAAATATTATATTCTAAATAGTTGAGTAGATGAACATTTCCCAAGATAACATCGACTGCAGAAATGTACCGCAGGAAGATATCTGTCACTGTGTAACCCCGAAACCACAAAGCGTACAAAACTCAGGTAAATGCGTCGCTAGCGTGCAAGCCAGCAGCAACCTCATCTTAATCTAGATCGAAGTCAGTTGAATAAACCCTTCCGGTATCAGAAGACAAAGCGTCTATACCACGAGGTAGACGCATCATGTCGACATTAAAGCAGCAAGCGGAAGGCAACAGCCTGGAGAGGTGGGGGCAAAGTGACCCTTTGTCTCCCGGCTGCACGCCCTCGTGCACAGGTTCTGTCGCCAAACTTCGCTATTGGCTGAGTCTCGTCAAAGCACGTAACTCGCAGTTTCTGCTCAGAGATTTACTACCCCAGCAGACGGATAAATGATTATAGATTCTCTAAGACAGACAAGTGCCAATCGACAAGCGCACGAAAGCGTACCATGAAAGATGTCTAACAAAAATGTTGAAATGTGTGTGAAATGTTATGGGCCTCAACTGCTAAGGTCATCAGTTCCTAAGCTTACACACTAATTAACCTAAATTTTCCTAAGGACAAACACACACCCATGCCCGAGGGAGGATTCGAACCTCCGCCTGGACGAGACGCACAGTCCATGACTGCAGCGCCCTAGACCGCTCGGCTAATCCCGCTCGGCGATGACTAGCAACAGACACCTTTCGACCACTACTACTGATATGTACACAAGGATAGGTGAACTGACTGAATTCACTGTAAAGCTTTATGACAAGTAAAAGAAACGTTGTCCGTTGTAGGCCGTATGTTCATATTTTAATTTACTGCGCTGTTAGTCAATTTCAACTACTGTGTCATTATCAAGTGCATATACGTTAACAGTATGCTCCATGTTGCACGAAATATGGCATACAATTCAAATTACCAGTCAACATGTGAAGCTACACATGAATACCAGTATGTTCACTATGTAACACAAACGAAATGTCAGTGATATATGCACAAGATGCATAAACAATATGACTCGAGGACGATGATTTCGTCTTTTCACTATGGGACTACACCGCATCATGTGCGAACCGCAACTAATCTATTTGTAATACCAGCATACAAACTGAAACTTTCTGGCGGATTAATGCTCTGTACTGGACCGACCTTAGTCTTTCGCGGGCAAGTACTCAACAACTGAGCTACCCGAGCACGACTCATTACCCGTTCTTACGCCTTCACTTTTTCCATCATCTCATCTACCACCATCTTCCAGCCTGACAGAAGCTCCAGTATTAGATGGCGAAATATTAGGCCCAAAAAATGCCTTAGACCGCGATCTAATGACCCTCAAACGGTTACCACCACTGTTGTGTTTTGGACACTCAACCACATTGCCATTATTGCCCATCCAGTTTCAGTTAATACTTTACACAATTGTATTACATTTGAAATTAGTGTCTCTCTGAATTTTTTAAATGACGTCATGTTCATCCATCAATTGTTTTAGTTATAATAATTTCCACAATTGGAATTTTAAGTCGTTTTCGATTCATTAAGGCCCCTATAACGCCGAATCTATCAACGTAACGTAATAAGTAAAAAAGAAAGTGAGCCTATATGACTTTCGTCGTGTACATCATCAGTATGCAGCACATTAAAATAATCTCGTTACACTGGATTAGTGGTCACTACACATTGTTCAGTGCTCTTCAGCTACCCAGAGGAATTCCTAAACAAACAGCATTACAGGCATATCCTCTTTTCTTTAAAAGCCAAGATCAAGTGATCCAAATTCATCTACGTCCTAGGGACTGTGGATTTCGTTATGTTACATGCAGCAGTTACACAGAAGAAGACAGTTAAACAAAGGGACAAATCAATGGCGTCACTGTTGAGGAGGTAACGCTAATGAGAGTAAGCTCCAGCTCTCTAAACGCCGAAGTTGCATCTCTCCATCTGGTCACTAAGAAGAAACTTAGTATTTCTACCTCATCTTCAACCTTTACACTTATTGTATTACGTTTTTCCATTCGTTGTTAATTTTGCCTGCGTCAAGGTCAAATAGTACGTTATCAGTTGAAACATGGATCACGTGGAAATGCACCTCCGGAAAGAAATGTAACACCATCAAAGACGAGGTCATTTTATTGACAAGTGTGGTGTCAGGTAATTCATTATTGTACGAGTCTCTCTCTTTTCAAGCATTCATCCTGACTTGCGGTGTCTGCTGTGGTGTGTTAATTTGAAGAGGTGGCCGAATGCCCTTCCTATCACCACCCCGCACCCCACTGGGTCAGAATGTGTGTACCTCAGCTGCCTGCGTAATCCATGGAATAGTGTGAACGTGTGTCAAATGTCGTGTAACTGAGGCGAAACGTGGGGACCAGCCCGGTATTCACATATCACGATGTGGAAAACCGCCTAAAAACCACATCCAGGCTGGCCGGCAAACCGGCCCTCGTCGTTAGTTCACCGGGCGGATTTGAACCGGGGCCGGCGCGCCTACCCGAGTCCAGCAAGCAGCGCGTTAGCTGCTCTCGGATACCCTGGCGGGTCTCATTATTGTACAAGTATATGATAACAAATTCAGACGAAATAAACACGCAAATATGTCACAGCTGAAGGGCTGCCAAATAGTCGCATGAATACACAGTGTACCCCTGCCTAGTGGCAACGCAGGCATGTATTCTCGCACACGACCATAAAGCATTAAGCTGCCGAATGGCATCATTCGATAATTTCCGAACCATCTTGCACCTTTTTTTTTATCTTGCAGGGCTTGGAAAACGAGTAAGTTCCCATTACATCGTGTCCTATGTGGCTGGTGATCACGCTAGCCAGGGCAGTGGCAGTTCTTGCACATATCAATGAACACTTTGCGTCACAGCAGACCTATGTGGGCGTGCGTTGTCCTGCTGAAAAAGAATATCACTTTCCTGTCAAAGAAATGGCAGTAGCACGGGATAACAACCTTTGTAATGTTGCGGACACCGGCTACTTTTCACTGCAGAAACACCAGTTGTGACCTTGAGATGTAACATATGCCCCCCTTCAAATGGCTCTAAGCACTATGGGACTCAACTTCTGAGGTCATTAGTCCCCTAGAACTTAGAACTAGTTAAACCTACCTAACCTAAGGACACCACACACATACATGCCCGAGGCAGGATTCGAACCTGCGACTGTAGCTGTCTCGCGATTCCAGACTGCAGCGCCTAGAACCGCACGGCCACCTCGGCCGGCGACTGTTAATATATAGGCATCAATACGAATTAAGTAACTAAATAATATACATGTTGTATCGATGAAAGTTACCAATGCCAATTTCTAGAGTTTACTTATTGTTACAAAGAGAGAAACCCACTTGGTTGCTTTGTTTTACCTGTCGAATTATCTGATAACAACGTAACGAAATTAAGTTTGGTTGTGGCTTCGTAGCACCATCTTTTCACATGTTATGTCTCTCCCCCCCTCCCCCCCCCCCCCTCTCTCTCTCTCTCTCTCTCTCTCTCTCTCTCTCTCTCTCTATATATATATATATATATATATATATATATATATATATATACGCACGAGAACACACACACACGCACCAAAAATGCCCCTCTCTTACTGCTGTGATTTCTCAGGAGCCCTCAGTTTGTAATGGACCGGACGATAGGGACCTGACCATCTCCTCACTGCCATCCCTGTCACTGCCAAACATCGCCCTCTCCCTCCCCGCTGTTGGAGGCAGAGGTCGGTTCCGATGAAACACACACAATCCTCTCCCCTCCGGGACAACCAGGGTATCGCAATCCAGACTGTTTTTCTGAGCTGTTGCGAAGAGTGGAGGAGACACGTTATAATACCAGGTGGGCGAGGGGACCATAGGATGCCCCTACAGTAAGTGAGTCGCTAACGTGAAATGTCGATGTGCGCTTTGCTAAGGGAAACAATGCTTACTGTGAACGCCTTTTAGAATTTGCGTGTGCTGTTCTGACGAGGGAAGAGTTGGTGAGAGTGCAATGAAGTAGAAGGCCATTTTTGGAGAAAAAGAGGACCTGACAAAGGGACTGAACACAGGATATCTACACACATCAAAAAAGTTTTCCATCACCTCGGATCCATGAATTGTGGATATCGTATCACAGACACAGTCCCTTTGCCTGTTCAGGGATGTCACTAAACCCGCCCGTAGATGTAAACAACCATGCCTGAGCAGCACCTATTAGACGGAGGGGGTCCGATGGCCCATCAGTTCCAGTCATTCCACCAGGAAGGAGGTACACGGCTCGTGTTGTCTGTAGTTTAACCGTGCCTAGACGGTCAATACCGCGGTTCTATCGCGCTCGCATTGTTACTTTGTGCTATGAAGGACTCTTAACAAGGGAAGTGCCCAGGTGTCTGGGAGTGAATCGAAGCGATGTTGTTCGGACATGGAGGAGATACAGAGAGACAGCAAGTGTCGATGACATGCCTGCTCAGGCGGCCCAACGGCTACTACTTGCAGTGGGTGACCGCTACCTACGGATTATGACTCGGAGGAAACCTGACAGCAATGCCACCATGTTCAATAATACTTTTCGTGCAGCCACAAGACGTCATGCTACGACTCTGTGCGCAACAGCCTACATATGCGCAGTTTCACTCCAGACGTCCATGGCGAGGTACATCTTTGCAACCACGACACTACACATATGGGCCCAAAAACATGCCGAATGGACCGCTCTGGATTGGTATCACGTTCTCTTCACCGATGAGTGTCGCATATGGCTTCAACCAGACAACCGTCGGAGATGTGTTTCGAGGCAACACGGTGAGGCTGAACGCCTTAACACTCTGTCCAGCGAGTGAGGCAAGGTAGGTTCCCTGCTGTTTTGGGGTGGCGTTATGTGGGGCTGACGTACGCCCATGGTGGTCATGGAAGGCGCCGTAACGGCTGCACGATACGTGAATGCCTTCCCCCGACCGATAGTGCAACCATATCGGAAGCATATTGGAGAGGCATTCGTCTTCAAATGGTTCAAATGGTTCTGAGCACTATGGGACTTAACATCTGTGGTCATCAGTCCCCTAGAACTTAGAACCACCTAAACCTACCTAACCTAAGGACATCACACACATCCATGCCCGAGGGAGGACTCGAACCTGCGACCGTAGTAGTCGCGCGGTTCCGGACTGCGCGCCTAGAACCGCTAGACCACCGCGGCCGGCAGGCATTCGTCTTCATGGACGACAATTGTTCCCCCTCCCCCCCCCCCCCCTCCCATCGTGCACATCTTGCTAGAGTAGCCAGCACGTTCTCCAGTCATGAACCCTATCGAACAAGCCCGAGATAGATTAAAAAGGGCTGTTTATGGACGAATTGACCCACCAACCACTCTGAGGGATATACTTCGTATCGCCGTTGAGGAGTGTGACAATCTGGACCAACAGCACTTCAATGAACTTGTGGATAGTATGCCATGACGAATACAGGCATGCATCAGTGCAAGAGGACATGGTACTGGGTATTAGAGGTATCAGCGTGTACAGCAATCTGGACCACCACTTCTGACGGTCTCGCTGTATGGTGGTACAATATGCAATGTGTGGTTTTCATGAGCAATAAAAAGGGCGGAAATGATGTTTATGCTGATACCTATTCCAATTTTCTGAACAGGTTCCGGAACTCTCTGAACCGAAGTGATGCAAAACTTTTTTTGTTGTTTATTTTTTTAAATTGAGACATCGAGTTCGCCTAGTGAAGGAATTCCTCTCACAATAAAATCTGTGTGTCCAGCAAAGAGGGTTGTGGATGGCACAGAACGTCTGACATTGATGGTGAACAATAGTTCGATTGTCCAAAAGAGAAACATAGGCTACTCAGTTATGCTTGATAACGTATACTCTTTTGTCTCAAATCGCATATTGATGTTCTATAGCTGTCTGTCGTTTTTATGCAGCTGTTATTTTACTGCAGCTTGGCATGAGTAGTTATGATTTTTCATTAGTATGTTACATATGAAGCTCTAGCTTTGATTCGCTTTGCTAATGTTAGATTATACTATGACAATGACAAGCGTAATAGCTCTGGGGAACGCAAAGAGATAGTCTTGGAGGGAGATTTGTTGTCGAGACGGGAAAGAAGACACTTGTGACAGAGACATACGGGCCTCTGTGAGATATGGGCAGCCGCTTGCAACGTAACCGCCCACTACTTACACACTGTCACCTGCTTGCACCGCAGTGCGTCTTCGCTGAGCTGATAGCAAGCTGTTCTCTTTCAGATAAAATGCACTACAGCTTTCTTCCAAGTCCCCTTGCTAGCTCCTTTTCTCTCATAGCAGCCACCATTTAAACGCCCCGGTCAAGACCTTAAGATCCTTACAACTGATAACGGCCAAATTATTATTTACTTTTCGTATGAATAAACATATTTTGTTGATTTATTTCAATAATGGTCATCCAAAGGCCTTTTTTTCTACAAATAAATTTTGTAGCTAATTTCCTTAAGTTCTGCTGCCACTTCTAATCATTTTCATTTAATATTCAAATGAGTCAGTCAGGTGTATTTTTAAATATTTTGATTAATTTAATTTAATACGCAAGTACCACATACAAGTGCAGTTTAACAGTAAAATTTCGACCATTACAAGTTTCTAGGATGTCTGAACATCCTGTAACACGGTTAACTGAAATTGACGAGTGGTGTTCCAAACCAGAACATTTATGTAAAAATAAATCAGGTATAAAAAACTATGTTTCTATTCCTTCAGCTACAGTCCGTAATCCATTTAGCGTTAAAACTATAGCAAATGCCATGCTCAAGTGCGCTTATACTACTTACTCATTATAAGGGCACTTGAGCATGGCATTTGCTATAGTTTTAACGCTAAATGGATTACGGTCTGTAGCTGCAGGAATGTAAACTTAGTTCTTTATACCTCATTTATTTTCACATAAATGTTCTGGTTTGGAACACCACTCGTCAGTTTCAATTAACAGTGTTACAGGATGGTCAGAGATCCTAGAAACAACTCTATGAGTTCCGTCAATTACTAAGAGCTGCGACCTACATGACAGTCACTCACAAATCCAGACGCCCAACTTAGACGGTACTCTTTTGGAACGATATATGATTAGAAAACTCTTGTGAGGAACGGCGTCGAAAGCCTTCTGGAAATAGAAAAATACTGATTCAATTTGGTAGCCCTTGTCAGTAGTGCTCATTACTTCTTGAGAATAGAGCGCTAGTTGTGTTTCACAATAACGATCTTTCCTGAACTCATGTTGACCATTAGTCAATAAATCGTTTTGTTCGAGATTATTCATCATTTCTAAAACAGAATACGTTCCAAAAGCCTACTGCAAATCGACGTTAGTGTTATGGGGCTCTAGTTTATACTTTCTCCATCAACAAGTATTATAAGATCATAGGTTTCCCTGGCCGGTGCCATTTTAAAAAAAATATTTCGGGTATTTTATTCAAAACAACAAATCTGTTTGCAATGTATCGAAATCACTTTTCGGAAAAATACCCATTCTTTCATACACCGAGCGCTCGCCATTCCTCTTTCAGCAGACGCAATGGAGAACGAGTTATAGACCCTAGAAGTTATCGCCTATAACAATAGATATGAACGAGACAGCTCTTTAACAAGAAATCAGGTTGAAAAACTGTGACCTCATCTACACTAGGTATCGCACCAGAGGATAACTCCACTAGCTTCATTTCTATTCCCTTCGTAGGCAAAGCATCATATAAAATAGG
Organism: Schistocerca americana; assembly: GCF_021461395.2. NCBI lineage: Eukaryota > Metazoa > Arthropoda > Insecta > Orthoptera > Acrididae > Schistocerca > Schistocerca americana. Next base: position 244,859,441 of record NC_060124.1, on the reverse strand, counting down.
GCAACTCTTAATGAACCACGGTTTTAAGATTGCATATTCTACGAATAACAGCCTCAAAAAGAACTTGGTCCACTCGTTAAGGAATACGAATGAGAAATTATTTCGTTCTGGGGTGTACAAAATCACCTGTAGTGATTGCCCGAGTTATTACATCGGCCATACAGGGAGAGCCCTCTCAGCCAGATATAAAGAACATATAGCCACGAAAAGTGGTGATGGCACGCGTGGCTCGACTTTTACCGAGCACCTTGTTCAATTGGCCCATGCTCCTAATCCATGAAATAACATAGAGCTATTAAATTGCAAGTTTAGAGGCACTAGGCTTGGCATCCACGAAGAGTTGCAGATCTTTAAACACTTGTTGCTCGATAAAGAAAACCTACTTAATGATCAGCTACAATTGAGAATAAGAACTTTTTCGAAGGTTGCACCCTTTGCTTCACCGGCCCTAATATTACGTTGCCTTTGCAGTTGCAGACGCCTGACTCCACTTTCTTTAGTCGATTAGTAATGCATTCAAAATTGAGGAGTAATTATCCCCAGTAATAGCTAGTCTTTCTTAAGGGCTCCGAATCCGTTATAGGGTTCTCGTTCTCCTCAGAAGTAAGTTTGGTTACATATTACGCCATTAACAGTTTTAATGGTTATATTAATCGAATTCCTACCGTAAAGGTAGCTACGGTTATGCATCTATATTTCTACCCGCGCATGCGCATGACCGTCAGCGATTAGTTCCTGCACAGCCCTTGCGGCCTACCGACCTCATTCGCGCAGTGGGGCCTTCTGTTTCTGCTCGCTTAGTAATGTAGATTTATGATTGGGTATTACGGTCCTATGGTTTTATACTCGTCATGGCTAAACTTTGACACGCATTACTTTTGTGTCAATAGCTTCTGAAGAAAGCCAATTATTTTGACTGAAACCTAGGTAAAGATTGGTTGCTACACTACCGGCCATTAAAATGGCTACACCACGAAGATGACGTGCTACAGACGCGAAATGTAACCAACTGAAAGAAGATGCAGTGATATTCAAACGATTAGCTTTTCAGAGCATTCTCACAAGGTGCTGACATGAGGAAAGTTTCCAACCGATTTCTCATACACAAACAACAGTTGACCGGCGTTGCCTGGTGAAACGTTGTTGTGATGCCTCGTGTAAGGAGGAGAAATGAGTACCATCACGTTTCCGACTTTGATAAAGGTCGGATTGTAGCCTATCGCAGTTGCGGTTTACCGTATCGCGACATTGGTGCTTGCGATGGTCGAGATCCGATGACTGTTAGCATGGAATCGGTGGGTTCAGGAGGGTAATACGGAACGGCGTGCTGGATCCCAACGGCCTCGTATCACTAGCAGTCGAGATGACAGGCATCTTATCCGCGTGGCTGTAACGATTCATGCAGCCACGTCTCGATCCCTGAGTCAACAGTTGGGTACGTTTGCAAGACAACAACCATCTGCACGAACAGTTCGACGACGTATGCAGCAGCACGGACTACCAGTTCACGGCTGCGGTTACCCTTGACGCTGCATCACAGACAGGAGCGCCTGGGATGGTGTACTTGACGACGAACCTGGGTGCACGAATGGCAAAACGTAATTTTTTCGAATGAATCCGGGTTCTGTTTACAGCATCATGATGGTCGCATCCGTGTTTGGCGACATTGCGGTGAACGCACATTGGAAGCGTGTATTCGTCATCGCCATTCTGGCGTATCACCCGGCTTGATGGTATGGGGTGCCATTGGTTACACGTCTCGGTCACCTCTTGTTCGCATTGATGGCACTTTGACCAGTGGACGTTACATTTCAGATGTGTTACGACCTGTGGCTCTTCCCTTCATTCGATCCCGACGAAACCTACATTTTAGTAGGATAACGCACAACCGCATGTTGCACGTCCTGTACGGGCCTATCTGGATACAGAAAATGTTCGACTGCTGCCCTGAGCAGTACATTCTTCAGATCTATCACCAACTGAAAACATCTTGCCAATGGTGGCCGAGCAACTGGCTCGTCACAATACGCCAGTCACTACTCTTGATGAACTGTGGTATCGTATTGAAGCTGCATGGGCATCTGTACCTGTACACGCCATCCAAGCTGTGTTTAACAAAATGCCCAGGCTTATCAAGGCCATTATTACGGTCAGAGGTGGTTGTTCTGGGTACTGATTTCTCAGGATCTATGCACCTAAACTGCGTGAAAATGTAATCGCATGTCAGTTCTGGTACAATATATTTGTCTGATAAATATCCGTTTATCATCTGCATATCTTCTTGGTGTAGCAATTTTAATGGCCTGTAGTGTATTTGCATCTGAGGCTGACGTGTTATATGTTTATCACAGTTGCTGATGGGGCTGCATGATGTTAAAAATTCTCACATGTCTGTTTTCCAGTTGATGCTATTGGTGGGTGTGAATACACTACACATGGCTTGCACCTAAATAGGTAGGGGAAAGATAAGTTAGCTTTTCTATTAACAGATATCGTAAGGCTGGCGGGGCATAGACACTCAAGGGATGATTCCTGTGGTTAACAGGACCAGGCAGACCGGTATTTTAGGTAAAGCCAAAGTCCAGACAGACAATAATCAAGAAAAATGGAATAAAAGAAGCTTCGTGTACAGTAAATTGGGTTAAAGCTAAGGAGAGTATCAGTTCACTTTATTGAAATATCAGGGGAGTAGAAAATAAAGTTGATGATCTGTTAGTGTGTTTAGATGATCTCAAAAATAAGAATGAGACTGATATACTTTTGTCTGTCTGAACACCATGTAACTGTGAGAATGGAAAGTGTCAGTATAAATGGGTATAATTTAGCATTTCACACTTGCAGATCGAGCATGGATAAAGGAGGAGTTACCATTTACACAATACAAGGGTATAAGTACAAAACAGTGGAAGTAAGCGAATTTTGTGTCGATCAGCACTCTGATGGTTGTGCATTGAACTACAACTAGATAATGTAGTGTTGATATTAGCAACAGTGTGCAGGTTCCCACAAGGAGATTGAGCACTGTTCTTTAAAAAATTTGACTCCCTTTAATGCTATCTGTGAAACAAGGAGAAGAAGTTATTAATCGGTGGTAACTTCAATGTAAACTTTCTAAGCATTCTGATGAGGAAAGTAAAATGGACGTGTTATTAATAACATATAACTTATAATCATTCTTCAATTTCCCTACACATATGGCTCAAGGCAGTAGCGCTCTAACAGCTAATATATTTATGCACCAAGAGGATTTAAAACTAAAACATGCTTTCTCCGTGTAAATTTGATTATCAGACCGTGATGCACAACTGATTGACATACAGAGTTTAGCACGGTGTACATTTCAGAAACCATTAAGTAAAAGTGAAGGGTGGCCAACCCAGTATCTATAGAGCACTTCAGAGGAAGTTTATGAAATGTTAATTGGGGAGTTGTATTTAATGAGCCAAACGCCAGTGATAAATGGAACATATCTCGTGATAGATTTATATACCTTAGTGAACACTGCTGCCCCAAAACAATTACTAAATGTAACACCAAACAGTTTTCAAAGAAACCTTGGATCACTACGGGTATTAAAGTGTCTTCAGAAAGAAAAGAAAATTATACGAGGCAGCAAGAATTAGTAAGGACCAAGAAGTAATTTTACACTATAAAAATTATTGTAACATAGTGAGAAAAGTTGCCAGAAAATATAAAATATGTATATTAGAGACAAAATTAATAACTCAGGCAATAAAATCAAATCAGTGTGTAATGTTGTAAGAAGAGAGACAGGAAAAGTAGCCACTGGGGTAGATAGCATTACTGCTAGAGAGAACGAGATCGTCTTAATCAAGAGTAAACATATAGCTAATGTATTTAACAACCACTTCTTAAATTTTGGTGAAATAATTGGTGAGAATAGTTCAAAATAAAAAGCCATGCAATACATTGAAGAGCAGTTTTGAGAAATCCTAGTCAGATTAATTTTCATCTAAAAACTGCTTGTGAAATAAGGAAAATCATTAAATCTGTTGGAGTAGATGACATCTCTAACAAGATATTAAAACGATGTGGAGCAGTTACAGCTGATGTTCTGAGTCACATATGTAATACATCTGTATTTTCCCAGACAGGTTAAAATACGCCACTGTCAAGCCTCTCTACAACAAAGGGGACACCACAGATGTCAATAATTACTGGTGAATATCCTTGCTCACAGCATTTTCAAAACTTGTCGAGAAAGTAATGTACTCAAGAGTGATTAGTCATCTCTGCAGTAATGGGATACTTTGTAAATCACAGTTTGGATTTCAGAACTGCTGTTCCACTCAGACAGAAACATACCATTTCACTCCCCACAGAGTAGAGTCTGTAAATAGTAAAATGTCACCAATAGGAATTTTCTGTGGCTTATCAAAAGCGTTTGATTGTGTGAACCATGACATCGTATTACAGAAATTACAATTTTATGGTGTAAATGGAACAGCATATGAGTGGTTTAAGTCATATCCAGAGGGCAGGAAGCAAAAAGCTTCTTTATATAGTTTAAGTGCTTTAAGGAAGTTTCCCATTTGGTCCAACAGGGGTCTAATTACATTAGGTGTTCCACAGGGTTCGATCATGCGTCCCTTTCTGTTCTTGATATTCGTGAACGCCCTCCCTTCTCATCTGAAACAAGAAGCTAAACTGACACTGTTTGTTGATGATACAAGCGTCATTATTAATCCAGTGAGAGAAATTCCAATAGAAGATGATACAAATAATGTCTTTGGAAAAGGTATTGACTGGTTTTCTGCGAATGGACTTGATCTGAACATTGAGAAAACACAGTACATCCAATTTTCTTCTGCAAGGAGTACAGTTCGCTCAATAAATATAACACATCAACAGAAGTCAGTAGCTAGGGTACAGCATATTAAGTTTTTGGGTGTACGTATAGATGAGAATCTTAATTGGAAAATTCATATTTTGTATCTCCTAAAGCGACTTTTGCAAACAAATAAGTGCTAATTTTGAAGATATAGAAATTAGTAAGCTAACATACTTTGCATTCTTTCACTCTCTAATGTCATACGGAATAAAGTTTTGGGGTAACTCAACACTTAGGCAAAAAGTATTCACTGCCCAAAAGAATGTGGTTAGATTAATGTGTGGAGCTCATAGTCACATTTGCTGTAGGCATCTCTTGAAAAGGTTAGGAATGCTTACAACAGCCTCACAGTACATGTACTCAATAATAAATTTAGTTCTCAACAATATGGACCAGCTTAAAAACAACAGTGACATTCGTGATTATAAGACCAGAAGAGAGAATGACTTACACTATCCTCTACCTAACCTATTTTTGGCAAAGGAAGGGGTAAAATATGCTGCTGTAAGACTTTTCGATAAATTACGAGATGAAATAAAATGTCTGAGAGACAGCAGTAACAGTTTGAAAAAGAAATTGAAATCATATCTCCTTGACAGCTCCTTCTATACCACAGATGAATTTTTGAATAGGGATAAATAAATATATAGCTATAATATAAGTGTTTTGTGCAATTTAAGGGCATGGGGTAGGTAACAAAAATGTTGGGCTTTTTTAAAAAAATAAAAAAAGAACTTCATTCATGTGTGCATTTCGTATGCACTTGACACGTTGCACATCATTACCGTTCCCGTGGGATCGATCAATGTAACACGTAAATAACTAACTAACGAACTCACTCAGTCAGACTGTTAATTGAACGTGTTAATGGTAAGAGGTGGTGCGTCATGGTTTTTTTTTCACTGTTAGAATATCTTTAGTAGTCCTCCAAATATTAACAAAAGGCGAAAATCGATCTGTATCAAAATTCCTTTACAATATTTTAGTGAAAGCCTTAACATACACACGTCAGATGACGTTCTAAAACGTGACATTATTTAGTGGTCTAACGGCTGAGCTTAACTCGAATTTGTAACTGCATATTTACTTGTGTCATGACTACTGTCATAAGAATACCCCACGTTTATTGATCGGATTACTAGAAAGTGCAGTAGGCGGTAGCTAGGTGTAGCAACGTGTCTGTCGCTAACAGGGTACTTAAGGGGGGTAGGACGTCAAACGGGCTGACTTGGAGCAGGAGAGGCACCATAGGACGTTTTGATTTCCACTGTCTATACTTTTACAAATAAATTCATAAAACTTTGTCAGCATGACCAGGAATGATTCAGAATTCACACTCATAGCAGTGAAAGTTCGAAAACATAACGAAATAATCTTTTTTACATGTGAAATTCCATCATTTTTTTCACTTACTAATGACTGCATTTGTTGCTATAGGTACACTTTCCTTCATAAGTAAGAGAGATTCTTCGACGAATTTTGCACAGCATACAAACCATACTTAAAGGTGTATGAAACTCAAGGATTTTGAAAATCTATTTAAAACTGTGGTATAAATTGAGGTAATTAACTATAAAATTTGTGTTTTTTTCTAAACATGACGTTTAAAATATAACAGCTCATTCGTTTTTTCATAAATTAAATAAATTCTAGAGTTTCATACACCTGTAAGTATGGTATGTATGCTGTGCAAAATTCATCGAAGAATCTCTATAACTTATGAAGAAAAGTGTACCTATAGCAACAAATGCTATCATTAGCAAGTGAAAAAGATGATGAAATTTGACACGTAAAAAAAATTATTTTGCTATGTTTTCGAACTTCCAATGCAAAGACTGTGATTTCTGAATCCTTCCTGGTGATGCTGACAAAGTTTTATGAATTTATTTGTAAAAGTATAGACAGTGGAAATTAAAATGTCCTGTGATGCCTCTCCTGCTCCAAGTCGGCCCGTTTGACGTCCTACCACCCCCCCCCCCCACCCCCACCCCCCCTTAAGCAGCTGTACAGGTGATGGTCCTGTAGAGGACATCGTACAGCAGGCCACCCGTCGACCTATGGCCGGTGGCTGCTTAGGCGGCGGGGGCCTGCCAGGGGCGACGGCAAGCTGGCCCGGACCGCAGTGCTGTGGCGGTGGCGGCCAATCAGCGAAGCCCGTGGCTGGCCTTTAGGGAGGCGGTGAGGGTGACGGCTGCCACTTTAGCGCCTTTATGGGCGCCGCCATGTGTGCCCAGCTTGGAGGCCCGGAGGCGGCGACGCCCTGCGCCGGCACTGGGGCGGCCAGGAGTGGCTTCCGTCGGAACGGCAGTCGGAGCTGGAGGCTGAACGATTGTTGCAGTCGCAGTTCGGTGCACAGTAGTGGGGTGAATGGTACCCTCGTGGCCATTAAATCTGCAACACCAGCAAGTAACAATAATAAGTTACTTACTGCGCTTACACTGCACAGTAGGAAGAATACTAACAAGGGAACCTCCCCATCGCACTCCCCTCAGATTTAGTTATAATTTGGCACAGTGGATAGGCCTTGAAAAACTGAACACAGATCAATCGAGAAAACAGGAAGAAGCTGTGTGGAACTATGAAAAAGTAAGCAACATATACAAACTGAGTAGTCCATGCGCAAGGTATGCAATATCATGGATAATGTCAGCACAGGAGCGCCGTGGTCCCGTGTTTACCGTGAGCAGCTCCGTAACGTGAGGTCCTTGGTTCAAGTCTTCCCTCGAACGAAAACTTTAACTTTTTTATTTTTAGTTTATGTGACAAACTCTTATGTTTTCATCACCTTTTTGGGAGTGATTCTCACATCCACAAGACAACCTAAATCGGGCAATGTAGAAAAATCTTTTTACCCATTGGCCAAGTGTACATGTTAGGTGGGTCGACAACATATTCCTGTCATGTGACGCACATGCCGTCATCAATGTCGTATAGAATATATCAGACGCGTTTTCCTGTGGAGGAATAGGTTGACCTATGACCTTGCGATCAAATTTTTTCTGTTCCCATTGGAGATGCACGTCCTTTCGTATACTAATTGCACGGTTTTGCGGTGCGGTCGCAAAACACAGACACTAAAATTATTACAGTGAATAGAGACGTCAATGAACGAACGGACAGATCATAACTTTGAGAAAATAAAGAAAGTAAATTTTCACTCGAGGGAAGATTTGAACCAAGGACTTCCCGTTCCGCAGCTGCTCACGCTACCCACGGGACCACTGCACTATTGAGGTCAGATTATCCTTGACATTGCTTATCTTGCGCATGGACTACTCAGTTTGTATATTTTGCTTATTTTTTCATAGTTCCACACACTTCTTCCTGTTTTCTCGATTGATCTGTGTTCAGTTTTCCAAGGCCTATCCACTGTGCCAACTTATAACTAAATCTGGGGGGGGGGGGGGGGGTGCAATGGGGAGGTTCCCTTGTAAGATACATATTGGTCAGCTTCGATGTGGTATCGCTTATTAACATGGTTCCACTTAAGGATGTATTGGAACAGCTGGATCGAATTTTTCCTGCCGGTGTTTCAGAACTGTTTAAGTGTTGTTTGACGACCACATACTTCAAGTGGAATCAACAGTTTTATGAGCAAACGGATGGCGTGGCTATGGGAAGCCCCCCTAACTCCCGTAATTGCAAACTTTTTGATGGAGAAATTCGAAGAACAGGCCTTAGGTAATGCCAGCAAAAAACCAAATGTATAGTTCCGATACGTGGATGACACGTTTGTGCTGTGGAGACATGGCAGGGAGGAACTAAGCCGGTTCCACGAACATCTGAATAGTATTAACTCGAGAATTCAGTTTACAATGGAGGAGGAGGTAGACGGCTAATTACATTTCCTCGACGTGCTTGTTTTTAGAAACTAAAATGGTAGTTTGGGCCACTCAGTTTACCGCAAACTCACGCACACGGACCTTTCTTTGTACCGGGATTCGAATCACCACCCGTAACAGAAGCGGTGTGTTATCAAGACGTTAGCGGACAGAGCTAGAAATATTTGTGAATCTGAGTTGCTCCACGCTGAGATGAAACATATCCACAGTGCACTAATGAAGAACGGATATTCGTCCGCCGAAATAAAACGTGCGTTGACGTACAGGCTACTGCAAAATCTGAGGTTTTCCTGCCGTTTGTTAAAAATGTAACGGAAGGAATAGGGAGGAACTTGACGAAGCGGAAAATTACCGTAATTTACAAGCACACCAGGAATATAAAGGAATACCCTAAGCCTGCCAAGGACGCTCGCAATCCATTGGAAAAAGCTGGAGTGTATAGGATCCCACGCAGCTGTGTAGATGTTTATGTGGGTACCACAAAAAGAACTGTTTCTAAACGTTTGGAAGAGTACAAGGGCAAATGTAGAAGAGGAGAAACGGAACGATCAGCTGTTGCGGAGCATGCTTTCCACCCAGGGAACCACAATATTCGTTTCGAGGAGACGCAAGTACTATCGGCCACAAGCTGATGTTACGAAAGGCTCTACAAGTAGGTAATCGAAGTCGCTTAACACCCTAATAATTTCAATCGAGAGGAGGAGGGCGTGAAATTAAACGGTATATTGATGCCGGTGTTAAAGAATACGTGTACCACCTGTCCACTACTGCGTGATGGCAACGGCGATCGACGGCGACGGACAGCGGCCAATTGCACTGACGTTTTCAAAACACGTGACGTCACGCCGCGGCGCGGGGGCGCGCGGACACGTAACTTAGCGGCAGTCAGTAGCGAGCCAGTGGGTGTGTTGGTCCTTCCATCGAGCTGCGGACCCCCTTGAAGATGTCTCCCGCAGTCGGAGACGAAACGTTGGGAACTGACGCAGAATTCATCAACCGACCACGGCATAACAGCCCGGATAATTATAATGGACATGAGTAGGAAGAATGCAGCATCAGCGTCAACTTTGCTGGCAATTTTGGAGTATAGAGTGCATGGAATTTTAGTTCACGGTCTCGCTGCCCTTGGCGGCAGAAATGGCTGTCCCTCGTCTAGGCGTCGAGTCGAACACAGCCTGGCTGTGATCACAGTGGCACCGACATCGGGGACACCCGCCGACAGCTGGAAACGGCCGACCTTTCAAAACCAGCATGCCAGTACGTGTGGCTGTACCAGTGGAACGTTCTAAAGTACAGACCGTGGCCGACACTCGGTGGCACTCTTCGGCCAAATCGAGCGATGTACCCACATGCAGAAAATGGATTTTTGATAAACGTGGGTCCAGTGCGAGAAAAGAGTGCGGCATTTTTAGTATGAGAAATTTCATACCAATAGTAAATCTCGCCGGCCGCTGTGGCCGAGCAGTTCTAGGCTCTTCAGTCCGGAACCGCGCTGCTGCTACGGTCACAGATTCGAATCCTGCCTCGTCAGACTATAAAACTTATCTGGAACTGCCTCGACCCCACTTTGCGATCGCGATGCGGCAGCCACGAGTGCTGTACTGGAACTAGTGTTCGAGGGTGGCAGAGATCAACCTTCTATAGAGTCTATGTGTTACACCTCCCGAAACCGACATCATCGATATTCAATAAAAGTTCAAACGAAGCATTTACTTGTACCGAATGAAAATTGGCGCGCCTCAATGATCAGTAAGAGTCCCACCATCAAAATCGAAGGCGACCTCCTTGGGAGCTACAAACCGTGCAGGACGCTCAGGTGGGTATCCACTCTTAAACAATGCATATAGTATCAAAATGGTGTAACAGGGTGATGAGAACCAATGGAAAGTGATGGCATGCATGCAAAGCAGTCTCTCACGAAGCTTACTGCGAAACTAGAGGTCCTTTAAGGGGTAGATGCAGATAGTGCGATAGATGTTTTATAGGCACGGAAAAAACAGACATCTAGAGGCTGAATTTGTACAGTGGTTCCAGGAGATATGAATTGCAATGTCACACACTTTTTAGGAGGGATATTTTGCTCTGAAGGAGTATGATTTTTATACGCAGACCAGAAATCAAGTGAACAGCAGCTATTTTTACCAGTCATTTGCCAAAAGCAGTGCTCACACAATAGTTTTAGTTCTCTTACACCTGTGTTCCCATTCTTGCTCGCTGCGACGTAAATCTTCCCTACAGCCCGTGCACACGAGAAAGAATCGTAGGCAAGGGGCACCTACAACTTAGCGCAGCACAATAAATAAATTCTGCAGTAGGATTCACCCAGCCTCGTGAGGGCAAATGAAGAGCTGCTTGGATAAAGAAGCTGTGGCACTTTCAGGATTTGTCTACTGGCAATAACGGCAGGGGGTGATTACTGTATGTTGATTACATGTCCCATGATCATACATCGCTGCTCGTACTGTCTTGTAGGCCGCAGTCGGCCGTCAGAACTTATGGTCAAGTTCGTAAGTGGTACTTACCTTTGGTTTGAACCGAGCGAGGTGGCGCAGTGGCTAGACACTGGACTCGCATTCGGGAGGACGACGGTTCAATCCCACGTCCGGCCATCCTGATTTAGGTTTTCCGTGATTTCCCTAAATCGCTCCAGGCAAATGCCGGGATGGTTCCTTTCAAAGGGCACGGCTGACTTCCTTCCCCGTCCTTCCCTAATCCGATGAGACCGATGACCTCTCTGTCTGGTCTCCTTCCCCAAATAACCCCCCAAGCCCTTTGGTTTGAGGAATAATAATCGTTAAATCTTCCGTAACTACTTCGCTTTGTGACCAGTTCACTTCGTTAAGACGAACAGGCTCCATGGGATCAGTTACTTTAAAGTTCTCTTAAGCTGTCGTTTGTAAGCTACGGAAAAGTAGTGATAGCTCTGCAAATGGGAAATGGTATCCGGAAAACATCTGACACAGTGCCTCACAGCAGATTGTTAACAAATAAGATGCAAAGCAATTGCGACATGTGGCTGCTAGTGGGCACTGATTGACATCAATGGGAGTAGTTGAAAATTTGAGCCGCACTGAAATTAGAACCCGGGTCTCCTGCTTACTAGGCAGATAGTCTGACCACTGAGCCATCCGGACACAGTAATGATCGCAAATGCACGGAATACCGTAGCACGTCTCCCGTCACACCCATATTATCAATTTACCCCTACACTACTGACGTAGTGCAACAGCCCATTATCCTCATTATTCACGGCGTTTCGTCGATTCCGGCAAGAGTTCGAGCGTGGTCATGTCCGAAAAAAGAGACACCCCATGTACTCGTATAATGTTAGCAAATACCCGAGCATGCGGAGTAGCTTCTCAGATACATGAGTTTTTTCTAAGCTTTTTTAAGAAATAGAACGTAGTGCAAATTAATGCAAATGACTACGAAAGAAAAATTCTATTATGTTTGAATACAGTGTTAATGATGGGGTTGCTTCCCACAGTCACGTCGATTAAATATCCAGGATTAACATTTGAAAGCGACGAGCACGTATGGTCAGCTATACGGAAGACAAAAGGAAGGCTTCCATTTTTGGAAGAATTCTAGAAAAATATGAGAATTCTCTGTAAAAGAGACCACGAACATAACATTTTTTGACCCATTCTTGAGAAATGCTTTAGTGTTGTGTACCCCTACAAGGTCTGATTGAAGGAAGACACTGAAGAAGTTCAAAGGCATTTGTTACTTCTGCTTTTAATAAACACGCAGGTATTACGTAGATGCTACGTGAACTTAAATGGCAATCCCTGACGGAAGTAGTTCTTTTCGCGGAATTATATTGAAAAATTTTAGAGACCCGAGATTGGTATTACACTGTAGGAAGATCCTACTGCCACCAATATCCATCTTACGTAAGGACCGCGAACACAGGAGATATTTGGGGTCGTGCAGCCGTTTTCCCTACTTTCATTAGTGAGTGGGACAGAGAAAGGGTTGACTCGTAGTTGTTGAACAACCACGAGTCACCATGGACCGCATGACGGCTTCCCGAGTACGCAAGGAAATATAGAAAACTTTACGATTCCTTCAGCATTATCTGTACGCAGCTCGGTTTTTGATACACGTCAAAATGTTGTCATTCGCAACAAAACTGGTACCACAGTGAAGACCACAGTGAAGTATTTAAGTAACTAAAGATTACAAGATATCACAGAAAAAGGTTCTGAATATAACTACAAACACTATCGCACGAGTTAAATCAAATGAAGTGCTTGTGAACCTGAAAAGCTTCAACGGGTGAAGATTACCTTTAAGGCAGTGTAGCCTGTAAGAAGGCTGAATTGACGTGTTATTCGATATCTTTTTCTTTACAGCCCGTCATGGGTGTGTCTACACACGATGGTATCAAAAAAGTGATTTTGTTGCTTTCTGTTACTCGTATCGTGATGGAACTGTAAACATATTCAGATATGGGGGAGGGGAATACAGTAGCATGAAAATTAACTGGGACAAGCTCTTCTTTTACAATGAATTGAAGTCGGTTAGCTGTTCCCAATTTTATGCAACCAGTTGTTGTACTCTTGGCGGACTATTGTTTCCTTGACTTTGAACAACAGTAGTAGCTCCCCCTCCACTTCAGTTGAATACTTGTATGTGCAGCAATAGCGTGTGCTATTTGTGTGTTCTCGATACGAAAACGTTGCGTTTGTGTTAAAACGAAAGAATGGTTCATGAAAGTGTCTTCATCTTTGCATTAGCGTTTCTCTTATCTATTTATGAAGCACTTTCAGTGACGTGTAATACATGTTTGTTTTTATACACGTAATAAATACATTATGTGATAGTTAAAAGTATGTTACTATGTTACGTCTTCTCGTGTTATTCCTCGTTTCTCATGTTAGAAACAACTTTTGAATCACAAGTGTCGTGGGATTAAATTATCGTTTTATGTTACTTTTCATTTCCAGTGTTGTTAGTCCATGTGTATCATCCTGGAGATGTGTTTACTCGGACTCCTTATTCCAGACGGCCGATTTTCGACGCTTTTTACACCCAGATTTATTACAATGCTTCACTTGCACTTTTCGCTGTGTGATGAACGTGTGTGTTTACAGTGCGTATTGTTGGCAACTGTCGGTGAGCGTTAATCTTCCGTCTTTTGTTTGTATTGTGTGTCTGTGTGTAGTTTGGTATTCGTTCATTTGCTTTGTGTGTGTTTGTGTGTGTGTGTGTGTGTGTGTGTGAGAGAGAGAGAGAGAGAGAGAGAGAGAGTGGGCTGAGGGAGGAGTAAGGAAGATGAGAGGGAGAGGGGAGATTGATTAATTGCGTATCTGGTTATAATTTACATTTCTGTTGGTTATTATTTTTAGTGGCTAACATGATCAGTGAGTTACTGCTTATATTGATTGGGTCATTAAATACTTATGTTACATTGCAAGGGGTATTTCTGTATGTGGAAGTTTTCCTGTAACGTCAGGAGTTTCTCTGTTGTGATTGTTCACTCTAGTAAATTTCGTGTCCTCTTCTATAATGAATGCTTCATAGCCATATTTTATCAGGTGCTCAGCAAAAGTAGAATGGCTGTTTTCATATTTCCAACTTCATATATGCTCTTTAAATCTAGTTTTGAAAATCCTGCCTGTCGTTCCCAGGTATACATTCTTGACATTGTAACTGGTATACACCTGCTCCTTGATATTTATTTGGTCTGTATATTTATGTGTATATGTGGCTGGAGCGTGTTTGTTGTTCTTTAAGCAATGTGAACTCCTTGTTTATTTTGTCTACTTTCCATTCTGTGTGTTGATTTGTGTATGTACGTTGAATTGTACCATTTCTTTCGCTATCTCATGTCATGAGAGTTACCATTTTTTGTTTCTGTGTGTGTTGTAGTGTTTGCATTGTTTATGGGTTTCTGTGATGTTTACATACTCTGGATGTTTTCATTTTTCTTTCGTTGTGTTTTGATGTTGTGGTTGAGTCTTTGCCCATATATGGGTGTTATAATCATTGTTTGTGGTCATGAGCTGTATGTTTCTAATTCTGTTGCATAATTTTCTTTTCTGAGGGGGGATATTATTTGAAGGGCTTATTTCAATAGTGGTACAAGTCCATTCTTGTTCATTTTAAGATATAGAGTCCTAAAGTGAAATGAGCGCTGAAAAATCTGCGGTTGATATACCAGAAATATTCAAGCATATGGCTTCTTGCTAGAGATGAACCTTTCTTTCTGTTTGTCTCGATTATTAATGTCAGAAGCACTATAATCAGAAAAGTGGAGGTAATGGATTTGTACCACTATTGAAATAAGTCCTTCATTTAGTCCGTGCAACATGTGTCATAGGTCCACTAATTTTTGATTTTGTGGATGGTAGGACATGGCTGTAGAATTACGTCTGTGGCTGTTGGCTTTCTTAAGATATCTAACGTGTACTTATTGCTGTCTCCCTTTAGTTTTACATCCAAGAAAAGTATCTGCCTTAATGTTAGTTTTTCCGTGGTGAGTTGAATATTTTTATGTACACTGTTTATCTCGGTATGAAGTTTATCCTTGTTATCTGTAGGTTCATCTGCCACACAGATTCCAAAATCCGCATACCAGTAAACAATTTTGATTGTGTCAAAGATCGTGTTCTCTATGTACTGGATGATTATGTTTGCGTATGTTACTGATACTGGGGATCCCATTGGAAGGCCATCTTTTAATAGCCAAAATTCCTTTTCTAACTGGAAGTAATTTTCGGATGTGATTTCTTAAAGAGTTTTGGTTACTCCTCTAATATTGTCTGCACGTAGTTCGTTATAAGTAAGTAGGTTTTCTTCAATTATTTTTATTGTGTCTCCGGTGGGTACATGTACTCCGTGTTGCAACAAATGAAAGATGCTCTTTGTGGAGTCTTTTATTTGCGTTATGCGTTAACTTGTGTAAATACTGACCTAACATGATAGCTAGTAGGGAAAGAAATAAACATCATAATTATCATGTCAAAGAAAGAACTAAACAGGAAACATCAAACTGAAAACAACTCCACTAAGAAATTAATAGAAGAGGTGCACTCTAATAGCATCACAGTCACAAGAGCTAATAAAGGGAACAATACAGTGCTTATCAATAGGGAGCAATATGCAGAAAAAAACCAAAGACGTCACCTCCTGCAACAATATCAGAAAACTGAAATCTGATCCAACAGCACATTTTCAGACACCCATAAAAAACATCCTGAAACACATCAATTAACTCGCAAAGTACTGTACAGTTTTCAGTGACCTGCTCTCACGGGACAATATCGGCGAGACAATTACGATGAGGTGAGTCAATGGATAACATGTTCCACTCAGCATATCTTTTCCGGTCGCTCGTTCTCATTCATTGCCTACAACGCAGTATGTGACATCCTGCAGTTTGAATGGACCGTTGTAGTAGGGTGCCGACGTGTCCGACATTCCATCTACGAAATTACATCGGTAGTCGTCACTGCACGAGCCACCGGTTAACGCTTTAATGGAAATACTCCTTGTATTATCGTCTGACAAGGACAGTTTTACTCACACAAATACCTCTCGATGGCGACTGTTCAAACAGAATGCTTGAATCACTCGGCAGGAAGACAGGCTTACAGGAAATTTGCCGTGGCAACGTGGCGTGTCCGAATATGGAAGTTGGGCGCCAAAAGCAGATATGGTTTGGTGAAAATTTGTCTTTAGTGACTACTGCTACGTTGACTCGTGTCACAGTGCCAGCACCTTTCCTGGACTAGATATGATGGCTCTATGGATGCGAGAAACTTCAGTTTGGCTTTGTGTGTCTTAATCCTAAGCTCTTTACCGAGAAGTTCCTGAGCAGTTCTAAGTTTCCATCACATTTGGTCCGAAAATATATTCCGAGTGAGTATCTCTACGTTCTTTAAAGAACGTATTGACTGTCCTTACAACGTGGTCTTTGAAGTGGTAGTTCAATTTTATTACCGGTATTAGTTAGAAATGACTTAAAGTGATACATTCGAAAGTAGCTTTTGAAGGCCCCAACACCGAGGCTAGTAAAGCTTACATGAGATGCATGCATAATCGGCCGTGCCTTGAGTCAATTAAGAAAAATTTAAAAATGTGAAGTGCCCACTCTTGTTTACGACGTTTAAAATTTAGTCCATATGAAATTATTGACATGGCAGGCTAACGTCAGATGTATATATGAAGGATTCCAAGTGAATTGTAAACGATTTTTAAATGGAATCACGTTCAAAATTCTCGTCTGAACAATTTTAAGTGGTTGTTGCTGTTGGAACCTTAGAAAGGAGGACTGTTGGGAGACACACGAAGCGGTAGGTCGGTACTTGAAGTGGTCGTTTCTGAACCGTCATGTACTCGGTGTTGAAAAACCACGATGTCTCTCGCATCCATACCCGACTTCCACAGTCACAACCTCGTGGGGATGGCTCAACGCCCAAAATTCTGGGAGCCCACAGGTCTGTTGTCTGAGCCGATAAGCATACTGCTTTCTCGAACATGAATCTCACCTAATGACAATAATGTTAAAATTAGAGAAACTCAGGCTTATACCGGGAGTTATTCGAAAGAGCGGGCATTATTTTATTCACTATGTATATTTGTGGAGACGTGCGCCGTTCTATAGTCATTGGTCTCTTGTTGCGTCCATATGAATTCCCCGTCCCACTCCATAGGCTCAGTATAGATGGATCGTATTTTCACCTGAAAATTCCTGCAAAAAGCACTGACTCCAACTGTCTCTCTGCCTTCAAGGTCCTATATATCTATTCCCTGAAATACAACTCATTAGTAGCTGTGATACAGAGTTGTTCTGAAACACCCTATTCAAAAGCACATAACACGATCAACTATTCGTTATGCAATATTAAAACAAATTTCTCACTCTCTTTGACACTCAGTGCTTTATAACGTGCCAGACTATTTGTAAGTTATGTCGGGGAGATCCATGTAACAGACTACCCTAAAGTGGTTTCTTGAAAACATAAAGTTCCTTAATATGAAAAGTAGTATGTATTGATATTACACTGTAAATAGTTTATAATGTTTGCAGTGCTTCAGATAGTAGACAACGTTTACACTCCTGAATTAGGTGAGTAATGTTTTCCTAAATATATGAGGGGATTGAATAGACAGTTCAGTATCTAAAGGAAGACGAAAATCTAATAATCGTGGGGAGTGGAATGTGGTTGCAGAGAGAAAAGTAGAAGAAATGGTTACGGAAGAATAAGTAGGAATGAGGTGGAGAAAGAGTAATTGAATTCTGCAATAAATTTCAGGTGTTAAGTGCGAATGATCTGTTCAAGAGTAACAAGAGGAAGAGGTAAACCTGGGAAAGGTGTGGAGAGTGGGAAAATTCCAGCAGGATTAAGTCATCGTCAAACAGAAATCAGATATTAGAGTGTAATGTGTACCCAGGAGCAAATATAGACTCAGAATATAATTTAGTAATTATGAAGAGCAGCCTGAATTTTAAGAGAATGTAACTAAAGGAAACTGAGGAATAGTGAGAAAAGTTTGAAGTTTGTGAAAGATGTGGGTACTGCGATACGGGGTACGATATTAGGTTTTTCTGTTCATAAGGAATGGACGTCTGTAAGAATAGCAGTCACAGATGCTGCACAGACGTATGTGGGTGCTAGGAAGGAAACTGCGAAGAAACCTTCCGTAACACAAGAAATATATCAGCCGATCGGCGAATGAAAGAAGTACAAATATGTCCAAGGAAAGAAAAGAGTATTAATCACTTACGAACGAAATAAATAGGAAGCCCAGGGAAACAAATGCGATATAGCTGCAGTAAGATGTGAAGAAATCGAAAATGAAACGAACGTCAGTTGAACTGACTCAGCATATAGAAAACTCGAAACAGCCTTTAGTGGAATTAAAAGCAAGGGTGGGAACACTAAGTGTGCGAAGGGAATTCCACTGTTAAACGGAGAGAAAACAGCGTATAGGTTGACAGAGTACACCGAAGGTTTGTATAAGGATGAGGCATTGTCTCATGACGGGATAGAAGAAGTTGGAGTCAGTATGGAACAGATGGGGGTCCCAGTAATATAGTTAGAATTTGAAAGAGCATTGGAAGACGTGAGATCAAATAGGACAAAACGGACAGATAACATTCCACCGGAATTTCTAAAATCATTGGGGGAAGAGGCAACCAAACAACTATTCAAGTCGTTGTGTAGAATCTATGAGATTGGTGACATTCTAACAGACTTTCGAAGATGTACTATCCATTCAGTTCCGAAGATAGCAAGAGTAGATAAATACGATTACTCTGACACAATCTGCTTAGATGTTCATGCATCCATGTAGCTGGAAAGAACAATATACTGAAGAATGAAAAAGAAAATTAAGGAACTGTTAGATGACGGTCAGTTTGGTTTTAGGAAGAGTAAAGGTACCAGGCAGGCAAGCAGTCTTTCGCCCCTACTGTTCCATCAAGGGTGGGGTTGAAATTCCGGGACAAAATATCTCATTAAAAAGTTCACTGATGACATTGCTAACCTGAATGAAAGTGAAGAAGAATTACAGGATGCGTGGAATGGAATAAACAGTCTAATGAGTACAGAATATGGATTGAGAGTAAATCGAAGGAAGACGAAAGTAGTCAGTAGTAGCAGAAATGCGAACGACGAGAAAGTTAACCTCAATATAGGTGATCCCAAAGTAGACGAAATTTAGAAATTCTGCTACCTAGGCAGCAAAATACATACGATGGACGCAGCAAGGAGGACATTAAATCAGACCAGCACTGGCAAACATGGCATTCCCGGTCAAGAGAAGTCTACTATTCTCAAACATAGGCCTTAATTTGGGGAAGAAATTTCTTCGAACGTGCGTTTGGAGCACAGCACTGTATGGTAGTGAATCTTTGGCTGTGGGAAAACCGGAAAAGAAGAGAAACGATTGGTCTGAGATGAAGTGCTACAAAATAATGTTGAAAATTACGTGAACTGATAAATTATGGAATGAGGAATTCTCAGAAGAAATGAATATGTTGAAAACGCTGACAATAAGGAGAACAGAATGTTACGACGTTTGTTAAGACATCATGGAACAACTCCAATTGTGGTAGTGGGAGCCGTAGAGCATATAATCTGTAGAAGCAGATATAGACTGGAATAACTGACTTCTGGCCGGCGAGAGGGGCAGCTTTCATGGGTGGTCAAGAACCACCGCCCCCCCCCCCCCCTTCCCCTCTCCCAACTCGTTTGTGGTTACTTTCACCCCGAAAAAAGTATGTTCCATCAGACAAACCAAATCACTCATAGCCATCCCGTCTGATATTTGCTATGACACAGGTTTTTAATAATTAGGAATTTTTACTGCTTGAGGCCCAGCGACAAGTGTCACAGTCTGCAGAATCAATAGACAGGATATAATTAAAGGTCGGTTTTGGGCTCTGACAGAAATCGTTACTCATTTCGACTAGAGTAACAATTTAAAATTTTTCCAAAATCGCAACACACTAAGTATTTCTGTAACGTACAGAAAAGAACAAACTCCATCCGAACGGGCCTTGAACGGTACCGACCGACCAACATGTCGTCTTCAGCTGATTGGTGTAACTGGATGTTGATATGGAGGCCCATGAGGTCAGCACTAAGCTCTTCTAGCTATTGTCAGTTTTCGTGATGGAAACCGCTGCTTCTGAGTCAAGTAGCTCTTCAGTTTTCCTTTCTAGGGCTAAGTTCACCCCACGTGCAAACAGCGCTTGGACAGTGACCCTTTCGAGTGCTATCCAAGCCCGACAGCGCTTAATTTGGTGGTCTGATGGGAACCGGTGTTACCACTGTGGCAAGGCCATTGGCTCTATAACGTACAGTGTATTAGACTATGTATGTTGATGGCTTAAAACTACGGGTAACGTTGCGACCAGACGAATCTACAGTCGTCCAGCCACAACTGTGGGTTCTTTGAGTAATCTGGGAGATGGTTTATTTTTAACTGAAACATATGAAATATTAGTTCACTTTATTATATGAATGAATAAAAAAGATTTACTTAACTTGAGACACTTCTTTGCCACAGGAGAGCGTAGAATATTTGCGACTTACTATGAAAACATCACTTGATGTATACATTCAAAAACTGTGCTCTTGAAGTACAGTGTTCGTCATCAACACAGTTACATGTTCTACTCTTCGACTAAAACTGTCCTACTAGATGATGTCGACTACTGAAACAGAGGTCACAAACTGGGCAGTGCTCTTGCATGCTCGATATTTTCGTGAACTCAGCGTGAGGGCGCTGCTGTGCTGAGGGAGGTGTGTGGTCATCTGGAGTGCCTCCCACTGGTTGTTGCGGATTGCAGCGAGTTCTCGCTAACGAATCGATTCACACAGACGACTTCGACGTGGCGCCGCGGCCTCTGGGCGAAACCACAGGTAGTTAATCTAAGCTTGTTCTTCAGTGTAAAAATTTATTTCAGAATACCTCGATAAAATTAAAGATGTCTCTAAAAGGGCACGAAAAATGCTTTCTGTATAGGAAATACACATTATCGTTGAATTAAAGCTCTCTAACGCCATTATCTGGTGGTCATAAACACATCGAAGAAACTCCAGTATCGCTAAAAGTATGCATTTAATTGGGAAGAAACTTTACAAAATATGTTATCTAAGTACACTACATTATATTTGCTGAAAAAGCTTTGTTTTGCGGCTCTAAAATGTTTGCTCAACAGTTTGTGACGGCACCGCTACACACTCAGCGTGGGCGACGGAGAGGGGGGCTCGTTGTGTGTCTGTAAACTGGTGATGGCTTGAAAAAATTCTCACTTGCTTCCCCACCCCTTGTCGCGCACAATACGTTGGCCCTCGGAGTAAAAAAGCAAGCGTTGACGTATTCGTGTAAAAAGAAACCTTGATTTGCCTACCTGAGTATTTGCGAGGAGAAAGCGATCCCGACATTGCCGTGTTTATCTGGCTTAGTGAAAGTGCTAAGAAGTTATACGAGTGAGGCTGACCCACCAACCATAAGGTCTGAAATGATTCACAGGGTTAATTATGCTGAAAAAGGCTGTATTGTAAGCGAACTCGGCGAGTAAAATGTGAGCAGAGCTTAACGGAGAAAAATTAGTTTTCCTGTGGTTGTTACGTTACGAGCCAACAGCCCCTGATGTTTGAAGTTAATTAAGTGGGGGCTGTAGCAGTATGGGGGCCGAGGGGGAGACGGGGGGGGGGGGGGGGTTGGAAAAGGAAGGGAAGAGAGGAAGGCAGGCGCGCGGCTAAAACCAAAGGCCGTTCTCGGCGAAGAGTTTGTCTGCACGGTACAGTTTGACTGCCATTCGAAGCAAATGGTGCAAGAAGTTCCGAATTAAATTATCGCGAGCCCGTATCATACGACGGGGAACTGTGGAAGCCGAAGTTAAATAGCAAACGGGGCCATTCAGTTACCTCGGCCGTGTCCAGATCCGGTCTTCACTCATTCCAACAGCGTCTTTGTGATAAACACTGCTACTGATTTTGTTGGGAATTCCGTTTTAAACCACTGCTAAACATCCCAGTGAACAAGCGTTGTTTGTTGTGCTTTTAACACGCAGGAGGCGAGTAACGCTTTATTTGTCCCCTCCCATAAAAGTGCCAAATCTGAGCATATGAAGAGAGGTTTCGTGGAAACTAACAGCGACAAAAAATGGAAGGAACAGATACTGTTCTCGAAAGAACGGATACTGTTGATCGCCGTGCAGCTTTTCCCTGGAATAATTCATAAAACAGTTTGACGAGTAACTCTCTGCCAATTTTGTTCAGAGCAATGATGACTGACAGTATCTGTAATTCACACTGATGGTTGTGTTTCAAACCTACGTGGCCGTAGCAATACCGACGCCTAACAGCAAGTCGTGACATTGAAGCTACTAACAAGAAAATCCTGTAGCGCAGGGTCTGCATGTCACACCTACAAAAGTTGGTATCCATACAGTAAATAGGTTTTTCTACGCTGGCTCCAGTAGCGATTCACTATAATCACCATGTCCGACGCCTGTTTTGCTGCATCTTCCCCTCGAGTTTGGTGAACGTATCCACAACACTGTCACCCTCACTAAACGAAACCCTAAAGAAACTCTCAGCTCTCCTCTTGATTTTCATTGCGTCCTGTGTTAATCTTAATGGGAAAGGTTCCACACGATCGAAACAGCATTTCGCCAATGAATCTCATTTTCCTGTGATTCCTGATGTTGTGGTAATTAACAAATGTCGATTACTTTAGCAGTCTTGTCATTTAAGTATTTAATGGAAAAGAGCTTGGAAAATAGAAGTTTTATTGCCCAGATCGCAGTTAATACATATTGTTATTACTAGTTTCGCCAAAGTTATATTGCCATCTTGATATATCGGATACGTGAGTTATACAGCTCCTGCGTGTGACACATGATCTGAAAATGAGAGTGTAGCTTCCCTAAAACTATTAACCAGGATATGAATTAACTACGGTCTGGGCAACGAAACTTCTATTTTGGAAGCCTTTTTAGACCTTGATACAGAGATCGCTCTCCTGCCGACAATGCCAGGTAATTATATTTTAAATATTTTGTTCCCTGTCGAGGGGTGGATGGTGAACGATTTTATCACAATTGTTTTACGTGATCGTTCCAGGTGTTCCTAATGTTTTATGTACATTTTTCCAATGCGTTGTCGCTAAAAATGTGATCGAGCAGCAATGGATCATTCCACCTACTTAGGCACAACACAGTACACTTTTTATGTACATCCTTCTGGAATCATCTTGATGTTGTTTGTAAGTTTTAACATCCTTCTTCACTACATTTTAGTACAGTTTAGGCGCCTCTTGTTCCTTCGCTTTGTACAATACGAGTAAGCATTACGATATGCAAAAACCTTTCCTGAGACAGGTACAGGGAATTGAGAAATGGGGGAAAAACGAGATATGAAGTGTGGGATGGGCAGTTACATACGGAATAATTACATTCAGAATTAACTAAATTATCTCTGCACTCCTTTAACCACTGCGTACCTTAGACCAGGAACCGCCAGTTACAGTGAAGGAGCTGTCGGTTGGGAGGAATTAATAGAAGCAATAATTCGACATAGTGGGATGTTTTCTATGCTTATTCAAACTATCGAATGTCCATAAAGGCATGGAGACAATGTGAACACTCATAGACCTATACCACTACACTACTCGGAATAACACGGAGGGGACGTCAAAAAATTAATATTCTTATTAGAACGTATACAAATTGTAAAAAATAAGGAAATTAAAACGTTTCTCCCGGTAATATTACTTCACCACTATGTCAAATGCACCCAATAAATTTCTTCTCTAATGAACACAGTGCGCTCTGGAACAGGCAATAGCTCAATTTCCTGAATTACAGGCATGGCTTGTGCATCGACCGAATACAGGTCATGCGTGTCGACATACCACAGTCTGCTTTCCATTACATTTCACACGTTAATGAAGACAAATTGATGGGCTTGTTCAGGTGAGGCGCCTCTCTTGTAGTGTTGGACATTCTGACCTGCGAGGACGCGCAGTGAATGCTCACGAGTACAGAGGATTCGAATTTCGAATGTAGCTACCACAGAGTGGCAGTGAGCTGAATGGGGTAACTTCATTATTAGACGAACAGCTTGCTTGAAATAGGTTGCTCTTTATTAATGAATTCATAAATTCTAGGATCACAATTTCATCTACAACAGAGATCAGCAATCAGCTGCATTTCAGCTGAGACTGTAAAAACTGATTTTGACGCGTCTGATTTCTCGTCCTGTATGTGATATATAACATTTTACTAAGTAAATACGCATACACAAAAGAAACAGAGAAAGGAAACGGCAACAGATGTATAGAATGGAGGATGCTATTGATCCTTACGAAAAAAAAATAGTGGAAAATTAGGGCTTATGTCGATGACGAAATCATTAGATACCGAACAGAAGTTGGCAACGATGAAGGATACGTCCTCTTGTTTCTTTGTCCTTAGCGTCGACTAGGCCAACGGTAGGTCATTGCCATGCATACAGCAAAAGGTAATGGAAAGGAACGTATCAATGAGTAGAGTAACAACCGTTTTATCGTAGAGAGTATTTCTAAATGAGACATACGGTTCTGTAAAAGTTATACTCTGGATGTTATTCCCTGTGATCATGAAAGATTGTGCAGAAAAACTAAACTGGGCGGCTAACACTGCCCTGGATGTTAGCACGCAAGCTGTCACTCAGACAATCATTGCAATACGGCTTAGAGGCAAGAAAATTTTCTCACTGCAACCAGCAGTTCATCTTCCATTTCCTTTCGATCGCCTCAAACCAATTCTTCTCTTTATTTATTTAGCAGGTAACATAATAATTGCCTTTAAGCGTCCAAAGCAGAAAAACTTATTGGCTGTTTTGATGACTTCCTTAATTTCTTTCTGATATTTTGGTTACCTGTGCACATTGTTGTAATTTATTTTCCGAGATAATTTTAAATTAGCTCCCAGCAGCTTCAAGATGATTCCAGATGGATGGACATAAAAAAAGCACTGTGTTGTGCGTAAATAGGCGGAATGATACAGTGCTGCTTGATCACATTTTTAGCAATAAATCATTGGAAATATGCCCATAAAATATCTATGAACACCTAGGCTGATACGGAGTGCGACGATCACCTAAAACCAAAATAGTAGTCGAAGTCATTGCAAAGATCTGTTCAAAACAGTGGGGATTTTAACTGTTCCGTGTGAATCAGTTGTACACATCAAAAATAACGTTGGTAATTACTGCACAAACAGCTCTGTCCATGACTATGGAACAAGAGATAGACTGAACTTAACGTTTACCAATAAAAATATAACCTCAAAACAGCGTTTTCTACCTAGTAATAAAACTGCATAATAAATTACCAAAAGGGATTAAATAAACTGCAAAAATACACTTATTTATAAAGGCAGCTAAAAAGTACCTGTTATGCAATTCATTTTATACATTGAAGGATTACTTGGACAAAACAGAGTAGGGGTCTGGTTAAAAGAAGTTGTACAAATAAATAATATTAATGATCATAAAACATCCAACATTCCACATAACACCTTCACACTATGTTTTTTCCATCTTTTTCTCCTTTTCTAGAAAAACGTACCCCCAAGCTATACATAGCACAATAGTGGCACCTCTTCCACTTTCTGAGCTCAACATCTGACTCATTATAGATGGATGCCGACTCAGTTTTTCAGGATAGCAAATGGGAAGTTGCGGTACCGAAAATGGCGCAGAGATCGCCAGTGTGTGTGTGTGTGTGTGTGTGTGTGCGTGTAGTGAGTGGAGGGTTATGAAACAATGTGAGTATAGTGTGTGGAGTGACTGGTATGAGGTGTGAGTGAACAGAATGGCATTACATTATGTAATAAGTTATTTGTTAAAAAGAGTATTCTATACCAGGAGTAAATCTAATGATTGTCTCTAACTAGAAGTCTGTAAGTGTATGTGTATACGATTTAGCTTATTTTGAATTGGTCTAAAATTGTAAATACTTTGACATGTCCTATATCCTTGCAAAAAGAGATCTGCGGGTGAATAAAGCTACTACTACTACTACTACTACTACTACTACTACTACTAACTCTGATAAAATCATTCTCTATCCAGCACCACGACATGGTATAAATTTTTTATAATTACCTGGTACTGTCAGTGGGAGAGTGATCTTTGTATCAATGTAAAAAGGCTTCCAAAACAAAAGTTTTTTTGCCCAGCCCGTAGTTAATACAAATCCTGGTTAACAGTTTTAGCGAAGTTCCTTTATTCATTGTTGAAGTTCATCTACACTACGGGCATATAGCACTGTGTCATCAGCAAAACGAAGATGGTTGAGGCGAGTTCCACTAACATGTGGAACAGGTCCAACAGCTGAATACTTTCTCTAGAACTACTGACATTAAATATAGTCATACGGAACCAATATCAGTACATCTTTGTTTTGAACAAGTCACTTTAATGTTGATGTGTAATGTAAGATGTATTGCTTATATACAGGATATGACAGGTATAGGTGTAAATGTTTTTGTGTGGTGTCTTACTATGTACACGTATCACAGTGCTGGTAGTTTTTCCTCTGCGTCTAATAGTGTTTCACAAATACATCGCATAATTTTCTACCTGATGTTTCCTGCACGGTCGTAATTCCACCACCAAGTGTACCAGCCTCTCAGCACTGGCAAACCGTTCTGTGTCCACGTCTCCACACTTCAACACCTGACCTGCTGCCCAGGTGAAAACGAGCATTATTAATAGCTTGCTGTTGCCATATGTACTTGGAGGTGCTACCCAAACTAAAATCATATGACTCGTGAGAGACATAATTGTAGCCCGAAAATTACGTAAAGACTGATACAATGTTGTCCAGTGCTCCGTGTATATATAGTTTCAAACTCTTTGCATCAAACGTCAAGACGAGATAAATCACATCAGATGTAACACTTTTGATAGAGACAAAATGTTTTCTGATGTTTTCCATGGACGGTAGACCTCCTTTTGCGTTAGTTATGCCTCTCAGAGGAGGACGGGTGTAGGCATTCTGTTGTGCTCAGATGCCTTTTGTGTTGCCTACAATCCAGTCACGAGCTCCGAATGAAATAAGTCAGGCCCAGCAAAATTAAAGTCGTAATTCACTTCTAAAGCATCTTTCTCAGAGTCAAGCAGTCTTAAGACTTTCTTGTAGAAAATTGGTCTAGCAATGTATGAGGGTAGGTGGTGTGCAGCACACCTGATTAGCAGACCCTGCCGGTTCGGTGAATTCATTTCAGGCCCAACGAATACTTAAGGACTCCTAGCACCGCCGAAAAGCGTGTCTGTCAATAGCTATTCCCCACAGCCCATACGTTTGATTCAAAGACTTTGAAACACCCTGCACATACTTCAGTTTGATAATCTGTGTCGAGTCAGTGCTAGGTAATCTACTACAATGTGTTCATTCATGAAGTATGATGCCAGTTTTGTTAGTATTACTTTTATTAATATTGCTGTCATTTTGCAATCAGGGTTGCTGATATTCACTTTAGCCTGGATGTCCAACGGAGACTAGCGTGCAATACAGAAGTGGACTGGTTTCGGGTTTAGTTACCTCCAGCTTTCATTGTGGCTGTTATCTGGTCTCCTGGCCCTACGAACGTTGTAGTTTCTGCCCCTCCGGAGAGCCTGCGGCCTCTGTAAACCAGTTATCGCAGCCGGTCCATCTGTCGGCGTCCCGTCCCTCGCCACTGGACAGATTGGGCCTGAGCGGACGAACTGCCGTCTCGCCGGCAATAAAACTCAGCGCCCACTCCGGGCCAGCTCCGCCGCTGCTGCTGTAGCTGCTACTTGGGTCTCCACAGGCGAGGAACCCCGCACAATGCCTGTAACTCTGCACTGCTGCCCAACTCTCTCTCTCTCTCTCTCACTCACTCTCTCACTCACTCCGCGGCTCATACCAGTTCTAGCAAAGGTACGAGCAGCCCTTTATCTGCTACATTATGCTGACGACACCACGTTCCTTATCATTCACTCCACTCTAAATGCACTGCGATGACCCCACCAGGTATGTTTCAACAACTTCACCTCTGGGTAGAACCAGTAGTACTCTCCATCACCCCTACAAAAACTCGATGAGTATAGGAAAATACAGCAGCCTTCTATCCCCAAAACCTCTGATTTACTATATACATCCGTCCTATCCAGTTATCTTAATTAGTAATATATCTCAGGCTTCCACACGTTCAAAAATAGCCTGAAATCTCCATGTATCAACGATCCAATAGACAGCCCCCAGTTGGCTAAGACTATATGTCCAAAAATGGCCACGAGAATCATTTGCACATAAAGACCCACATCTGATCTACTATGAGGATGGGGCATGATCATCGGTAAATGTAAATGTCGTGTGACTAGGGCCTTCCGTCGGGTAGACAGTTCGCCGCGAGCAAGTCTTTCGATTTGACGCCACTTCAGCGACTTGCAAGTCGATGGGGATGAAATGATGATGATTAGGACAGCAGAACACCCAGTCCCTGATCGGAGTAAATCTCCGACACAGTCGGGAATCAAACCCGGGTCCTTAGGATTGACATTCTGTCGCGCTGACCACTCAGCTACCGGAGGCGGACGTGATCATCGGTCTTCTGACTTCCTACAGCCACTATTTTCTCTTCTGTGCCAGCCTCTTCATACCAGAGCAGCAGCTACACTCAACAGCTTCAACAATTTGTCACATGAAGAGCTCAGAATAGACCACGAACAGGAGTCGAAAAATGTAAAGTAAACATGATTAACTTGAGCTACAGGGGAGATGTCCGCTGTGAATGTGGAGAAATACAGATAACTGACCATTTGCTCATGTGCTCGCGGACGGAGTTTGTTTGCACAGCGGAAGATATTTTGTTGTGCAGTGACAAAGCCATTAAAGCTGCAAACTTGTGGAGGAAGAGAGTTTATATCTTCTCGTCCTGACACAGAAAGTAAAGGTGAATTGCGTATTTCTCCAATATATTTCGAACTCCTTCTAGCGCTACAATTGTTACCCTTTGCGTCTCCCTCTAGAACCGTGGAAGTTATTCGCTGACGTCTTAACTTACGTCAGTTCGTCTTGTCCCTTGTTGTAGTGTGTTTTCCACATTACCCTCTGCACACCAGTTCTACAGAGAGCTTTCAAATTTCTTGTCGTATCAATGTATTTCTTGGTTTATCAACGTATTACAGTGTCGGCATCCCAACATTTATGATATCTTCTTTTTCCGTTTCCCAACTGCCCATGAAGCACCTCCATAAAATATTTGGTTCCAGACGTATATTTACTTTCTATATTGAGGACCACGTCTGGTACTACTAGACTTATTTTGGCAAGGAAACTCTCTTTGCTTGTGGTAGCCCGCCTCTTACATCCTCCATTCTTTGTCCCAAATGCATACGTCGCCCTTAACTCCACTCCTCCCAAGTCATAACAGTCCCTTCAAATCGTGGAACGACATGCTTTATGGCTTGCATGTTAACCCACAAATTTTTCACAACTCAAACACGTAGAAAGTCTTCGTCATGTCCTACATCAACCGTGCACTCTAGTCCCTACGCCTTATTATTACCTACAATGTTGGCGAACCATGGCTGTTGCCGTTTGACAGAGCAACATTAATCGCTTCATCCACACAGAACATGAATAAAATCCCCGAGATGTACCTCCTCTGTTAACCACAATACCCCCTACTCGTAACGTTCTAAATAAAAGGCCCATCTCATCATTTGGCCGCCAGTTGCAAACCCACCTGTCTCTCAACATCTGCATTTCATTCAATAGTTATTTCCCATACACATATCCAAAATCTATCATATAATATCCGCACCAGTTCCACAAAGCTACTGATTCCTCCCACCCAGGACAGCCAGGACGCATCATTGTGTTTATACATGTATATATTAAATAGGTGTAATATATATTTCGGACATGTTGTGGCGGGGCGGGGTCGGTCGTCTGTGTTGTTATCAACACTATCGTTCAGTCGAGCTACTTTGATACGATTCTTGACGACGTCCCTTCACTCTGTGGTAGCAGATACGTGCTAGGCAGTGTAAAGCAGCGTTGATGTAACCACCACCAAATATCTACTACACAGAGGCCGCGTCACTCCAGTTGAAAGTCAGTTCCTGAAACTTCATGATTAAAAAGTCGGGCGTACGGGATATTCAGTCTACTTTCAGAAAAGCGTTTAAAATTAGATTAACTTTGTTTTTTTCTTACATTGAAACACATGAAATGGCTGTCAACTCCGTATTTAATACGGTGAAACGTTCTCATTGACAGTTCACTGTCCGTATAAGAAATATTCACTCGAAAAGCAGCCAGAATTTTAGCAAGTCCGACCCAACTAATTTTCACGTTCTACCAGTCACAGACCTACCATTATTTGCGAGTTAAACATTCGGTCGTTTCGGTGGTCTTCCTCGTAAGAGGTGCCCGCCAGAATATTCCGTACAGAGCACGAAACTCGCTACGTGGAGTTGTTACTATGACCAGAAAGTTCACACGCTCATCTCTCTCAAACTATTTAACTTAGAAACACCAAACTTTCATTAAAATGATCGTAACTCCAGTCGCTTCAGTAACGATATATTCGAACCGAAATTAGCTCACTATTTCCTCATCTTACCGAGTTTTTTCTAAGGATCGATCTGACATCGAGTTATCCGTAGCCCAGCTAGCAAGCGACTCCTTCCTGGTACTCTCCTATATGCTCACTCCTCTTTTCGTGCGAGAACAGCTTAATTCTGATTGGCTGTTGATCTAAACGACCAATTAGATCGTTCCTTCCATCATTCTCGCGGCAAATCTTGCCTTATCCAATTAGTGATTTGATAGTAATTAACGTCAGGAAAACTTCAATTTCGTGTATTATGTTTAATCAAAATAAGCAAAGTGCGAAATATTCTTCAAATTGATAAATAAACTTCCTCCGCCTCTAGCTGCCACTCTGGCTACTTCTATACAAAAGCAAGCACATACTGACATACGTCACCTGAATCGTGGTTGCAACATAACTTTCCCACGGTTCGTTTGTAAGAGGTTTTATGTAAAATGAAATGTTAAATTTTAAGGTATGTCCCACATACGTTCTCTCAATTATTCTCACGTACTCAAGCAACAAAATATAATCAGTTAATAATTCTGACCGATTTTTGTATTATGTAATGCAAAGTAACTAAAGTTTTAAAAAGAAAATTATAATTAATTGATTTTTATGCACTGACAACTTTCTAATGACTTCAAATGATAATGAAAGTCAGTCTGTTATTGATCCCAACTTGGTTTTAAAATACAAGCATAGGTTTTAGGACTTTTAGGTCATTCTCTTTATCCCCGGAACTATAGTAATTAAAAGTCTGAAATTTTGACAGCAGCATTCCCATAATAACAAGAGGCTGTGTACCAAATTTGAAAAGAAATCGGATAATAACTAGTATGGATTATTTAGATTCGCAGAGGGTATGAATGTCACGCTATGCAGTTCTCACGGCAGGCAGCTGTGCTATGAGCAGATCGAAAAAAAAAAAAAAACATAGCCATGCTGCAGCCACCGTACTAGACGGCTGTGTGCCTTACTGCAACGAATGTTATCTCGTAATAGCTTACTGCGTTACAGTGTCCGAAAGAAGAGACACCATTTTTGATGAAGCAGCCATAATGAATAAATAAATTAATACTCAATAATCACGTTCCATTTTCCAAAAAGAAGGTTTTTTTCTTCTTGTGGAAGATATCGACCACTAGCGCAGGGCTCACGTTCCCTTTCGAACAGTAACCACAAGATATGTTAACTAGGTGGAATGTTTTTGTCTGTAGGTGAAAGATTCAAAGAAGTCACCCTTAGTCTTCCAACGGCCTTGTCATGAGGGCGGAGGAGCGGACAGGGGTTCAGGGCATTCTCTTGTCCTTGGGGTGGGAAACTGCCCCAAAGAGGTGGAAGAATCAGCAATGGTCAACGGCGTGAGGATGTAGAAGGCAGTGGAAACCACTGCATTTAAGACATGTATATCCACAGGACATTTGGCCTGTAATTGAAAAACTATTATGATTATCTCTTCAGAGGCAAAAGATTCCGGAATAGACCCCCATTCGGACCTCCGTGAGGGGATTGCCAATAGCTAGGTGACAATGAGAAAAGTATCAAATAACGAACGAAAGGATAAAGTTCTAGGAGTAGGGGTGTGGAATGTCAGAAGCTTGGACGTGGTAGGGAAGCTAGAAAAATCTGAAAGGGTAAAGGCAAAGGCTAAATGTAGATACACTGGGGGTCAGTGAAGTGAAGTGGAAAGAAGACAAGGATTTCTGGCAGGATAAGTTTAGGGTAACAGCAACAGCAGCAGAAAGTGGTATAACTGGAGTAGGATTCGTTGTGAATGGGAAGGTAGGGCAGAGAGTAAATTGCAGTGAACAGTTAAGTGATAGGGATGTTCTCATGAGAATCGACAGCCAACACCGACAGAGATAGTTCAGGTATACTTGCCGACGTCTCAAGCTAAAGATGGAGAGGTAGAAAAAGTATATCAGGATGCTGAACAGGTAATTCGGTGTGTAAGGAGAGATGAAAATCTAACAGGCATGGGGGAATGGAATGCGGTTGTTGCGGAACGCGTAAAAGAGAAGGTTACTAGAGAATATGGTTATGGTACTAGAAATGAAAGATGAGGAACACTAATTGAGTTCTGTAATAAATTTCAGCTATAACAGCGAATATTCTGTTCAAGAATCATAAGTGGAGGGGGTATAACTGGAAAAGCCCAGGAGATACGGAAATATTTCAATTTGACTACATAATGATCAGACAGAGATTACGAAACCAGATACTGGATTGTAAGGCGTACCCAGAAGTGGATGAAGACTCATATCACAATGTAGTCAGGAAGAATCAATACGCAAAGAAATGTGATACAGAAAGTTCTCTAAGACTACAGATACTGCCAATTAGGAATACCTCAGTAATCAGTATAGCAGAAGAAGACTGTACATCTCTAGAAAGGGCAATCACAGAAGTTGGAAAGGAAAACATAGGTACAAAGAAGGTTACTGCAAAGAAACCAATGATAACAGAAGATATATTTAGTTGATCGATGAAAGAAGGAAGTGCAAAAATGTTCAAGGAAATTGAGGAATACAGAAATGCAAGTCGCTGAGGAATGAAACAAACAGGAAGTACAGGGAAGCTGAGACGAAACGGCTGCGTGATAAACGTGAAGAAGTCGGAAAAGAAGTGATTGTCTGAAGGACTGACTCGGCATGTAGGAAAGTCGAAATAACCTTCCGTTTGAGTCTGGCGATATGCCATCTGACTTTCGGAAAAATATCATCCACACACTTCCGAAGAGTGCATGAGCTGACAGTGAGAGAATTATCGCACAATTAGGGTAACAGTTCAAGCATGCAAGCTCCTGACAAGAAAAATATACAGCATCACATCTCAAATTGAGGAAGATTAAATAACGATCAGTTTGGCTTTACTAAAGGTAATGGCTCCAGAGAGGCTATTAAGAGGTAGCTGTCGATGGTGGAAACAAGCCTTGAAGAAAATCACGACACGTTCATACTATTTGTCGACCTGGAAAAAGCGTTCGACAACGTCAAATGGTGCAAGATGTTCGAAATTATGAGGAAAATAGGAGTAAGCTATAAGGAGAGGCGAGTAATATACAACACGTACAAGAACCGAGATGGAATAATAAGTATGGAAGACCAGCAACGAAGTTTTCGGATTAAAAAGGATGTAAGACAGGGTTAGAGGGATGTAGTTTTTCGCCCCCTACTCTTCAGTCATTCATCGAAGAAGCAATGGTGGAAAAACGAAAGCTAAAGGAGTGAAATTAAAATTCGAGGTGAAAGGGCATCAGTGATATGATTCGCTGATGGTGTTGCTTTCCTCCGTGAAAGTGAATAATTACGTCTTCTGAATTGAATTACTATAGAGTAAATCGGAAAAAGGTGAAAGTAATGAGCAGTAGTAGAAATGAGAGCAGCAATAAGCTTAACATTACGCTTGATGGTTACAAAGTATATGAAGTTAATTAATTCTACTATACAGGCAGCAAAATAACCAGTGACGGATGGAGCAAGGAAGACATAAAAAGCAGACTGGGCACGGGCAAAAAAGGCATTCTTGGCCAAGAGTAGTCTACTAGTATCAAACATAGGCTTAATATGAAGAAGAAATTTATGAGGACGTACGCTAGGAGCACAGCATCGTTCGGTAGTGAAATATGGACTGTGGGGAAACCGGAACAGATGAGAATCGAAGCATTTGAGATGTGGTGCTACAGTCAATTGTTGCTGCTGCTCGGTCTTCATGGGAAATACCTGATGGTTGTACAGTGTCTTATAAGACCTACAGTCAATTGTTGCTGCTGCTCGGTCTTCATGGGAAATACCTGATGGTTGTACAGTGTCTTATAAGACACACAGAGATGCAGAAGAATCATGGAAATAAGAAACAGATGTGCATGTGTGTGTTTCTCCCCCCTTGAACAAAGTGGTGTATGACTTCTTATAACCAGTTTTTCAGTATTCGAAACAATTCTTTATGTTAAAATTTTAAAAGCAAATAGAACAACCGCGTATCATTACTCTTTTTCTCTCAGTAATCCGTTCCTCTATTTATCTTTTGCACAGTCTACATTTCAGCTATCAGGCCATTATTGAGTACAGCACTAAAAGTTCTTAGACCATTAAAACCACATCTCGTAAAGTCAGTTCAAAGCTTAATGACTTTACCTGATTTGGAATAAGAAAATTTTGCATCGTACTCGATAATGGCGTAAAAGCCAAACTCTAGATTGTACAGAAGAAAAATACAGTAATATACAGTCAAATGGCTGTGTATTCTTTCAAATAATACTGTATGACTGTGGTTCAGTACAATGACTTTTTTTTTTTTTAATAAGTCCTCTCATGCAACTTGTGTGCAGCAAAGGCCAATAGAAAGTAGCAACACCTGGGGATCTACTGAAACGGCGATAAATTACTGAGAACATATTTTCGGCCTATGGCTTTGAGCCTCATGACGCTAGCTACTGACATCAGTTTCCCACTGCAAACTAGTTATGTGTCATATTTTATGAGGCTGGAACTATAGTTCCCGCCTTAAAACCCAGAATGCTGCGTATAATCAGAAACAGTTGCAAATCAGGATCACAGTGTGAATCGTCCGTGATATGCTGGTTTAGACTGTAGATCGCGGTTATTGTATGACCATCGTTTCACGGACTCTACAGTCTAACGAAGTTCGTTTAGCACTATGTCACACGAGTGTAAAATAAGAATTTTAAAAATCTGTACTGTATTTGTGTTATGTATTAAAATGTTTAGAACTTTACAGGATCTTATGTGGAGTAAATCATTGTGTTATTTCACGTAAGTTATTATACAGTGAGGCAATAATTGCAACAATCTAAAACATAGAGATCGTATTCAGTTTGATCCAGGAAACTGCATTCTTTCTTTAATTTACATATGTTGGCTAGAAATTATGTTTCTATCCTTTTTTCGACTGTATTTTAAAACTGAAATGCAAAATGTACACAAAAAACCAAAGACGTCCGTTCTTAAAATACATATCCTTCACCTACATACAGACAGGAAAACTGAAATGACTAACTTCCTGAACCCATAGATTGTATTTCCAGGTTGTAGTTTTTAAACTGATCTCCTTATTGTAAAGTGCCAATTGTTACGATTTCACTGCTATACCCAGGAGTCATTTGGTTTTCTGCAATGACTGCGCCTGCGCTACGCATCACATTACCTGAGGAAATAAACGTTGGTCATGCATGCATTAAATGCAACCAAAGCAAAAAATGTATTCAAGATACAAATTTAAATAGGTACTACGAAAGTAATGCTACAAAATTTACTATCGTGGTTATAGCTCCGGATGTTGTTGTTACTTATAACACCATTGACTGCTGCTTGTATTTGTTTTCAGCTGCATAAATTCGTTATGTACATTTAAAATAGTACTTTTCTGGGACTTAAGTAGAATAAATATTATCTCTTTGACTCTGAGAGGAAATGTCGCCATAGATAGATATTTATTGATCGGATCGACAGGCATTTCACCTCTCATAAAAAAATAAGCGCAGTGCCAATACAAAACGCAGCGTAATAGACTGTCTGTGTGTGACATGCACACACTGTGTTGTATGTGAAAGACTAAAAGCCTTTGCGTCGATAGAAGGCCTTCATCGATCTGCTTATCTGGCAACGGAATACCATTAACGTGGCGCAGTTGCATACATATCGTACGAATGCAACAGTGCTTTCCTGCTTACCACTGTTGTGATAACCTGGTGGTGGGAAGCTTGTAATGCTCTAATTTCCTTACGTAGGTAAAACACCACTTCTTACAGATTATTACGGCCTGCCCCACCTCTTAAAATATCGAAATG
Source organism: Schistocerca americana (assembly GCF_021461395.2). NCBI lineage: Eukaryota > Metazoa > Arthropoda > Insecta > Orthoptera > Acrididae > Schistocerca > Schistocerca americana. The sequence continues at coordinate 244,822,851 of NC_060124.1, read as the reverse complement.
TGCAGAACATGGGCTTTTGTCAGTGTGCTAGTCTGTACATCCAACTCTCACCCTCATCTTCTCAGATTTGATTTCGCACCACTCCTACACTTCATTAAAATCTGTTCGATTGAAGTCTCCGTTGAAGTGTTGTGATGCTTAGGCGATATCTACTTTGTAAATCAGACGGTCTGTTCTGCCACGGTATATTCCGAAGCTTGTTGTTGTTGTTGTTGTTGTTGTTGTAGTCTTCAGTCCTGAGACTGATTTGATGCAGCTCTCCATGCTACTCTATCCTGTGCAAGCTGCTTCATCTCCCAGTCCGTACTGCAGCCTACATCCTTCTGAATCTGCTTAGTGTATTCATCTCAAGGTCTCCCTCTGCGATTTTTACCCTCCACGCTGCCCTCCAATACTAAATTGGTGATCCCCTGATGCCTCAGAACATGTCCTACCAACCGATCCCTTCTTCTAGTCAAGTTGTGCCACAAACTCCTCTTCTCCCCAATTCTATTCAATACCTCCTCATTAGTTATGTGATCTACCCATATAATCTTGAGCGTTCTTCTGTAGCACCACATTTCGAAAACTTCTGTTCTCTTCTTGTCCAAACTATTTACCGTCCATGTTTCACTTCCATACATGGATACACTCCAAACAAATACTTTCCGAAGCTTAACTGATAGGAATTCATCCTTCTGAGGGATCTACCATCGTATTGGGTGGATTATTAATCAGTGGTCTTTGTTTCGAGTTTGTGGTGTCACCGCCAGACACCACACTTGTTAGGTGGTAGCCTTTAAATCGGCCCCGGTCCGTTAGTATACGTCAGACCCGCGTGTCGCTACTATCAGTGGTTGCAGACCGAGCGCCGCCACACGGCAGGTCTAGTCTAGAGAGACTCCCTAGCACTCGCCAGTTGTACAGCCGACTTTCCTAGCGATGGTTCACTGTCTACATGCGCTCTCATTTGAGGAGACGACAGTTTAGAATAGCCTTCAGCTACGTCATTTTCTACGACCTGTCAAGGCGCCCTATTCAGTTACTATAATTTCTATCTTAAAGAATGTATTCTGAACAGATAATATTGTGAATCATGTACCGTCAAGAGCGACGTTCATCATTAATGGATTAAAGTTAAGTATCAAAATAATTACGTCCGCTTTCTGAACTCTCATTCCTTGTCATGTTCCAGACCTCACGTCAGTATAGTTCTTCCCTCCTCACGCCAGCCTGCGTGAGCTAAAACGCGTGCATTTCGGCCTCCACTCGTAACACGGCGTTGGCTCTTCTGCTAAATCAGAAAAAGAGTTTCTCTGTGAAACAGTCGGCGTTAAAGTTTTTGAACCTTAACTGTAATTTATCAATGTATGATTCTTTACTCTCGAGTAAATGAAATGCTGTTACTCATTTCTCTCTACCATTCCTTCGCAGTGATATGAAAAATGCATGACTGCTCAAATGTGCTAGATCCTAGATACATTTATGAGATGGGATGCGATAACGTTGTAACATAGCGGGGTTGCTTTCGTTTGATAGCCTTATTCTCTATTTTAAATATTAAAATAGCTCATCTCGCTTACATTGAGCTGCCTACAAAGAATAAAAATAAAACTTTCCCCAACTGGCTTCACATCTCTCGGCTACTAAAATTAAGTGGCCGTCCATCTTCAGGTGCTACCAGGAAATCCCTTTCTATACACTCCTCGTTTACCAACAAGTAACTACTTTCAAAAAGATACAAAGATACTAGCTCAACAGATATCCGTTATTTAAAAGTGAGAAATAAATCGCCTTCGTTCCATATTCAAGGTTTTCACTTCGCGTTACCTTTGTATTAGCTTACTTTCTCCGTCAGCAAAGCGTCCTAAAACTTCAGAAGCTCAATAAAGGCTCAAGTCATATTAAAGAACCACAATGGGGACCGATATCGCTCTTCCACGACAACTGGCCACAGTTGGCTTTCACAGGAGGCGGCCAGCTTCGTATAAAACGGTTTTATGTATTTTGTGTAACACTGTTCCCTCTAAATCCAGACGTGATGCGACATTTACCTACGGCAGTGGATGACAGATGACGTCCTGATAAGTCAGCAGGCACTGAACTGTTTCTGTATAAGTTAAACATCTGGCACCTTTGATCGCTCCCACAATGTACTAATATACCGAAGGGTTGTGCAACACACTAATTTACTCACTTTAAAACTAGGTTCAGAAAGATGTAAAGTAATGAAAACTATCACCGTAACTTGGTTATTGAACATGACTGGAGCTAAGTTCCGTAGAACCGTATCTTCCTTTTTTTCAGTTTCAAATCGTGGTCATAAGATCTACAAACGTCATTCATCTTCTATTATCACTCTGCTACATGAGTCTGATTACATCGTTAATGAGTAGGCGTCAGTCCTACGTAACAATACATACCACCCACTCGCTTACTTCTATCCCATTGCAGGCGTTCCTCAAGGATCAGTTCTATAAGCAACTGCTGTTATAGATGCAATAATTACAATACTCGTATTCTGGAACTCTCTCCTGTCGTGTAGCTACTACTTTATGCCTCCTACTTAGTTTTCGATGTTGTTCATACCACGCTCCATTCGTTATAGCGATCTGATCATTTCCACTTACTTTCATATGCTTGGGCGGCCTGACTCTCTGTATCTCCTCCATGTCCGAAAAACGTTCCTTTAGTTCACTCCAAGACGCCTGGACACTTCCCTTGTTGAAAGCCCTTCCTGGCACAAAGTAACAATGCGGATGCGAACGAAAAGCGGTATTGACCATCTCATAAGGCTGAACACGAGCCGTGTACCTTCTTCCTGGTGGAATGAATGGAACTGATCGGCTGGCGGAGCCCCTCCGTCTAATAGGCGCTGTTCATGCATGGTTGTTTACATCTTTGGGTGGGTATAGTGACACCTCTGAACAGTCAAAGGGACTGTGTCTGTGATACAATATCCACAGTCAACATCTGTCTTCAGGAGTTCTGGGAACCAGGCTGATGCAGAACATTTTTTGATGTGTGTATGTTAAAAAAAAATGGCTCTGAGCACTATGGGACTTAACTTCTAAGGTCATAAGTCCCCGAGAACTTAGAACTACTTCAACCTAACTAACCTAAGGACATGACACACATCCATGCCCGAGGCAGGATTCGAACCTGCGACCGTAGCAGTCACGCTGTGTATGTTAAAACAGTTCTTTTTTTTCAGAACATATTTCCTTCTTGCTGCCTACCCTACATTTTATATCCACTTTATATCTGTTCCCGATAGTGATTTTGCTACCAAAATACTAACATTCGTCTATTAATTCTACATACGTTCGGCGTTCAATAAGTAATGCAACACTTTCTTGAAACCGGATTTGTTGTAATCAGAGTTCCAAAACACCATATTCTTCCCAATTCTCTTGGATAAAAACCCTTTTTTTTCAAATAATCTCAGTTCAGTGCGACGGCCTTACACCAGCTTAAAGGAGAGGGCCTATGTAACTGCAGGGTTCCACTCTACTGGTCGGCGTTGAAGCCCACGTCTTGCTGCAATAATAACTTCATTGCCTATGTACTGCTTCTACGATGTATACCCTTAATTGGGCGAAACAGAAGGGAGTAGGAAGGCGCGAGATCTGAACTGTAGGGTGGGTGAGTGAGAACAGTCTAAAGAAGTTTTGGGAGCTCCTCCGGGAAGCGCAAACTTGTGTGAGGAAAAGAAAAAAGTTCGTTTTTATTTTTGTAGTGAGGAACACGCTGAAGTCGTTTCTTTAATTCAGAGTTTATCTTTGTACGACAAAGGAGGACATGAAATAAAACAACCCTTTTCAGAGTTCTAGAAGATAGTCGCCTTGGCTTTAGCGGCTGCGGATAAGGCTTTGAACTTTTTTCTTCGGAGGAAAGGTGGTGTGTGGCACTCCACGAATTGCTGTTTTGTTTCCATTTCGAAGTGATGAATCCATATTTCATCGACTGTGACGATGTTCGACAAGAATTGTGGCGATCAGCCCCGTAACGCAGGAGGAATTCTAGGTAAAGGGTCCTTCGTTGGTCTTTGCTGTCTGTTAGGCCTGTGGAATCCAGTGGGCACACAGTTTGAGTACCCCAAATGGTGGACGAGTGTGTCAGTACCACCAACAGAGACGTCCAGTTGAGCAGCGAAGTTCTGACTGGGATCCGTTGACCACATAGAATAAGGGCGTCCGCACGTTCCAACACTGCAAGAGTCACAACTATGTGCGCCCGGCCGGCAAGTGGAGAATCGGACAGGTTTGCGTGACGTTCTTGCAGTGATGGCGGGACACTTCGCCCAACGACTCACTCTTCTTTTGTTCTCTGCCAGGTCTCCGCAGACACTGAGGGAGCGCCTATGATTATCTACGATGTTCTGGTTTTCCACCAGAGGAAACTCAGTGTCAGCTCTCTGCTTAGAACGCACCTCCTTTGCAGACGGTATTCTGAAGGCAACGTATAGCACCGCCACCTATTAGGACTTTATGAAACCATAGGGGTTGAAGCAGGAATATTCCTCCATGTCCCACAACAAAATCCTAATTTTTTTAAACTAAAACTGCCAAGGAAACAAGTGTGTTGTGTTATTTATTTAACGCCCCCTCGTACTAACTGTATTCCCTCTGTAGCGCCAGAGTCAACTCACCTACGCTCAGCCATAACATCACGCCAATAATTTTGGCCAATGATTCAGCCGTAATAAGGGCCGCGGCCAAGAACTTCAATACTGCCGCACTAAAGCTGCATCTGTTCGTCATTTTGGTTGATATATTGACCTCATTCTTCGAAGCATTCAGTCACCTAAGATCCCTTACCTCATTCTACCCGCCAGTCGCGACAGTGGTTATCAAAGAAACTGAATCCGACGTCACAGACTAAATAATAGATCAATATCACATGCGGCTTAAGTCAATTGATCGCTGCGCATTTCTGTATATGGTCAACTTTTAGCTTCTTATTTTGGTATTATCTCCCACGTTGAAAAATCGCCACACCTGTGCGCAGTGAAGTTAAGAGTGATGGAAGTGGTTATTTTATTAACAAGTGACAATCTGGGCATTTGCGTAATTTGCGCATTGATACAAATCGTGAAAAGTGCACGTTGTGAACGCATAATTTTCTACAGACCAACGAGTCTTACAGATGTTTTGGAAATTTGCTGGCAATTATGAAGATGATAGACGACCTTTCGTTGAAAAGTTCCCTCATACACAGCCACAATGCAGGCTACCCACCAATTAAACCGAATGTTTGAGGCAACTTACCACGCAATCGCCTCCCAAATTTATTCTTTACTGAAGAAAATCGGCAGCTCAGGCATTCGTTCAATCGCGCAGGAAATCTGACAGAAGGCATTTTAAGGAGCTACAATTTTCCGTTAGACGGTTGAGAATATTAAAACATTCTATCCAAACCTGCATTACTACACACCCCAAACGAGGATGATCCTGACTGAAAACCTGCATTCTGTGAAGCGGAATGTGATCAGCGTGTTTCCGTTCTAACATACAGAAAAGGAGGGGTAGGACCTAATTTTTTCGATGGAACCGTAACTGGGGAGAGGTATTTTGATATGGTAAGAGAAGATATTGTTGAATTACACGATACCCCTCCACTTGAAGCTATACGAAGCAGTTTCATTTGGCAGCACTAGGGACTACTTGTTATTCCTTCATGACAATTTTCAAGAGTTTACAGGACGTCAGGGTGAAATCGGTTGGCCTCCCAGATCACCGGAATCAAACCGAGTGATTTTTCAATTTCTGGACATTTAAAGACAATATTTTCACTACAAAACCATCAGATCTACAGGGAGGGATCTGACTGAAATAGAATTTGAATTTATTTCTGCCAATAATGACGGGGAGTTTCGTGACAGGGTAATTATATGAGGAGGTAACTAAATCAGAGTTTGAACGATGTGTTGGATGTCTAGGTAACACTGAAGGACACTTTGAACAAATATAGTAGGACAAATTACTTTGTATCAACTATTAAAGCTGCAAAACACAACATCACATTTTCAGTCAAGATACTTTTGCTGCAGCCCGTGTGTGCCCTCCTTATTTAAACTTACTGCAACCTTCCACGTTAGTTCTGTCCCATTGTATCTCTTCCGTGTATTCCCAAAGTCCTCGTCCACAAGCAATCAGGTCATTTTGAGTAGGGAACGTGGTTGGCTTTGGGGTACGAAACTCACGTGAGAATTCCGTGGTGAACGCTGTAAGCCCATTCGTACGCATTCTGTCTGACTTGTTGTCGACGAACCAGAGCTTCACATCCACACCTTTGGTCTGAAAAACACTGTTGTAGCGCTGGAGTACCACGGACAGTACGATGTTTTCAATCCGAATCTCTTTTGCAAGTTCTTTGCAGTTGTGTGTCAGATTTTGTCTGGATAATCCGCGAAAACCATTGCACATGTTTTATAAGAATATGTTTTGCATTATACTCTTGGTATAATTACAACATAGAAACAAAAGTTTTTGGACGTCTAATGAGAGTAATTAAATGTAATTGTGGCCGAATGTAGCTTTTCTGTCTATTCATTCAGTTAGGATTGCGTAAAACAATCCACTGTGCAGTTTTTTAACTATTTCATTTAAATTATCCATTTTGATATCTTGGTACCACGTGACCCAAAGATACTTAGTCATGGAACGAGTCGGCACAGAAGTCACCGAAAACTGATACGAAAATTTAAAACGCACTTTCTTAAACTACAGAAAAAAGAGCTGTGGACTAATACTAGGAGGCCCTGTACAGAATTCTGGGCATGTTCCATTAAAGTTTTAAGTAAGAGTATCCATATACATATACAGGGTGGCCATTGATCGTGACCCAGCCAAATATCGCACGAAATAAGCGTCAAACGAAAAAACTACAAAGAACGAAACTTGTCTAGCTTGAAGGGGGAAACCAGATGGCGCTATGGTTGGCCCGCTAGATGGCGCAGCGATAGGTCAAACGGATATCAACTGCGTTTTTTTTTAAATAGGAACCTCCCATTTTTATTACATATTCGTGTAGTACGTAAAGAAGTATGAATGTTTTAGTTGGACCATTATTTTCACTTTGTAATAGATGACACTGTAATAGTCACAAACATATGGCTCACAATTTTAGACGAACAGTTGGTAACAGGTAGGTTTTTAAATTAAAATACGTTTCAACATTTTATTTCGATTGTTCCAATGTGATACATGTACCTTTGTGAACTTATCATTTCTGAGAACGCATGCTGTTACAGCGTGATTACCTGTAAATACTACATTAATGCAATAAATGCTCAAAATGATGTCCGTCAACGTTAGTGCATTTGGCAATACGTGTAACGACATTCCTCTCAACAGGAGCTGTTCGCCTTCCGTAATGTTGGCACATGCATTGACAATGCACTGACGCATGTTGTAAGGCGTTATCGGTGGATATCGATAGCAAATATCCTTCAACTTTCCCCACAGAAAGAAATCCGAGGACGGCAGATCCGGTGAACGTACGGGCCCTGGTATGGTGCTTCGACGACCAATCCACCTGTCATGAAATATGCTATTCAATACCGCTTCAACGGCGTGCGAGCTATGTGCCGGACATCCATCATGTTGGAAGTACATCGCCATTCTGTGATGCAGTGAAACATCTTGTAGTAACATCGGTAGAAAATTACGTAGGAAATCAGCATACATTGCATCATTTAGATTGCCACCGATAAAATGGGGGGTTAATTATCTTTCCTCTCATAATGCCGCACCATACATCAACTCGCCAAGGTCGCTGATGCTCCACTTGTAGCAGCCATCGTGGATTTTCCATAGCCCAGTAGTGCATATTATACCGGTTCTGTTACCGCTGTTGGTGAATAGAACGCGTGCAAAAAATGTGTCATCGTCCCGTAATTTCTCTTGTGCCCAGTGGCGGAACTGTACAGGACGTTCAAAGTTGTCACCATGCGACTCCTGGTGAATAGAAGTTATGGTACGGGTGCAATGCATTTTGATGTAGCATTCTCAACACCGACGTTTTTGACATTCTCGATTCTCACACAATTTGTCTGCTACTGATGAGCGGATTAGCCGCGACAGCAGCTAAAACACCTACTTGGGCATCATCATTTGTTGCAGGTCGTGGTTGACGTTTCACATGTGGCTGAACACTTCCTGTGTCCTTAAATAACGTAACTATTCGGCGAACGGTCCGGACACTTGCATGATGTCGTACAAGATACCGAGCAGCATACATAGCACACGCCCGTTGGGCATTTTGATCACAATAGGCATACATCAACACGATATCGACATTTTCCGCAATTGGTAAACGGTCCATCTTAACATGGGTAATGTATCACGAAGCAAATACCGTCCGCACTGGCGGAATGTTACGATTGTGACTATTACAGTGCCATCTATCAGAAAGCGAAAAAAGTGGTCCAACTAAAACATTCACATTTCTTTACGTACTACACAAATATGTAAAAAAAAATGTGGAGTCCTATTGAAAAAAACGCAGTTGATATCCGTTTGACCTATGGCAGAACCATCTAGCGGGCCAACCATAGCGCCATCTGGTTTCCCCCTTCAAGCTAGACGATTTTCGTACTTTGAGGTTTTTTCGTTTGATGCTTATTTCGTGCGATATTTGGCCCAGTCACTATCAATGGACCACTACTTCTTAAAATGTAATGTGTATCGTCTCATGTAATATATGGTCAGGAAAAGTCATCCAAGTACATAACTACAATCCTATCAGAAGGCCCTAAACTAAGTTTCATAACGGTTTAGACTTATCATCGGTATCAACAATTCGATATATATAACAACTTGTAACCGGCCGAAGTTGCCGTGCGGGTCTATACGCTACAGTCTGGAACCGAGCGACCGCTGCGGTCGCAGGTTCGAATCCTGCTTCGGCCATGGATGTGGGTGATGTCCTTAGGTTAGTTAGGTTTAATTAGTTCTAAGTTCTAGGCGACTGATGACCTCAGAAGTTAAGTCGCATTGTGCTCAGAGCCTACACACTTGTAGTTTACATCGCCTTCTTGGCATCCAAGCACGCTGTTTACGTTGTATGTTCGTGTATATCGCGTGTGTAAGAGTGAGTGCGGTGAGGGGGTGGGGAGGTGTGCGTGCGTGTGCACCGAAACGTTCTCATGCGTTTTTGTGCAGATGAATGGCGACTCGCGCGGACAGACGTGCAGAGCATGGAAATGGGACGCGCCGGCGGCCTGCGCGATATAAATTGTCACTGGGCCGCAATCGAATTCGAATTAAATCGAGCCGTCGCAGCGGCGCATAAATTTCCCCCCTTAGCAGAGTCGCCGGCCCGGCCGCTGGACAATGTGCGTGACGTCGCAGCCCTAAATTCTGCTGTCGATGAGTTCGTAAACACGATGCCTCCCATCATTTCTCTCTCTGCCGCCATCAAGCGACATTTATTGGTGGGCGGCAGCCTCTGTTATGTCACACAATTTCGATTTGGAGCCTAGCCGAGATGAATTTCCCCAACAGCGAAATGATACTCCCACCAGATCATGTACAGACGCGAAATAAATGCTCGTTCGGTATTCGCAGGGCATTAAATAAGCGCCGTGAGAGGACGGTGTGGGCCGTCTGTCACACTTAATGAATAAAGTCCTATGAAGTTTGTTTCGGCCACATCATTGAGATATTACGTTTGTATCGTTTTTGTACACAGGTACTGCATCTGTTTTAGTGCAGCGTAAAACGTGAGATCTGATGTGTAAAGCTATTATTTTCGGCAGTGTGTCGAGAGAGAGAGAGGGGGGGGGGGGATGGAGGGGTGAGGGAGGGAGATAAGGGAAGGGGAGGGAGAAGGAGGGAGGGAGGACAAAGGGAAGAAGAAGCAGTGGGCAGATTGTAGGTAAAAGTCGAGGGAAAGCTACAAAACTAAATATGGAAGTCGGTATGGAGTCAGTATGTGTTCGTGTGTAGACGTCAGTATGGGAAAAAATGCGAAAAATAGCTCATAGTGGTCAACTGTTCTCCCAATTAATCAGAGGTGATGAACAGTAATTGTCGTCTTACGTCAATGAACTTGAAAATTCTTCGTCGTATTGGACGATAAGGCTGAAAGTCTCCCACCTTTCGGGAACAATTCCTGTTCAGATACTTTCAATAAGTGGTTCGCTTCAGCAGGTAAGTATTTAAGGGCCGGCCGGAGTGACCGAGCGGTTCTAGGCGCTACAGTATGGAACCGCGCGACCGCTACAGACGCAGGTTCGAATCCTGCCTCGGGACTGGATGTGTGTGATGTCCTTAGGTTAGTTAGGTTTAAGTAGTTCTAAGTTCTAGGGGACTGATGACCTCAGAAGGTAAGTCCCATAGTACTCAGAGCCAATATTTAAGGAACAGTATTTCGGAAACACTGACGGCACAATGTTTCGCTGCTTTCCGATGGTAGACGATCATAGCCAGGCGTATGACTTATTATCTTATGACGCTAATCCGGAAACAGTTACGACGTCAGAAACGAGCACTACTTGAATAATTTCTGATAAGATCACATTAGGTAGGAATATTTCAGTACTTTCCGTTGAAGCGTAAATGAGTGACGTCCCTTAACTCCTCACCTTGTGCTTAATTACAAATCAACAAGTTACTTAATAATAAATTAATGTTGTAGGAACTAGTTCGTCAGAGAACTGTAATTTACAATAGTATGATTGTTAAGGCACAAGAATGGTAAGAAGGCAGTTTATATATCTGAGAAAGATTATTTAGTTTCGCAATTGGTAGCAAAATAGAGTAGATCATGTTAGCAGTACACGTTTTGAGCTTTCGTTTCTCCTGTATACGTGTAGTACAAGGTTTCCCTTCCGTTCAGACTGCTTATAAGATTTTCCAATTTCTTGCCATTTCTACTACTAAAAAGAATACAGGTGCATGAGTAAAACAGAAAACATGGTGTAAGAATATTTGTATCCTAACTCTTTTGTTTACAGACGTGAATGAGTTAGTGTCGTGGCCTTCTGGTTAGCGTTGCTGACTCTCGATCAGGCGGCCCCTTGTTCTATTCCCGGCCGGGTCCGGGGTTTTCTCCATTTCCTCGTCATAACTGACGTGCAGGTCGTCAAAGTGGTGTCAAATAAATGACTAGCGCTTGGCCTCTCGAACCCAGACGGGGTCTCCCGGCCACAAATGTCATACGCAAATTCCATTTTGAAGAATTAATAACCATTCGAGCATTTATTTTTAATAGATTTTGATATGCCGCTCGAGTTCCTTTGAGTATTTGGTACTGTCAAATTAATCGTTTTATTGAACTAAACATTTCAGATATTTTGCTTTTGACTTGCCATCCGCATCTAAGTCACTGCTCGTGGCGTGGCATTAAGCGTTTAATCTCGGGTGTCTGCAGTCATTGCAGACTCGTGTGTTATGACTTCAGGAAAAAGTAATTTCTCTTGTGATATATTTACAATGTATGTTAGGCAGAACGTGATAAGGAACAGTATTGTTACTAACGAGTATGGCTGATGGTTTTGCGACTTATTTTCGTAGATGTATGCATGGTTATCCAATTTTATTGTAGTGATTGCTATTTTATCTGAAGTAATGATGAGCTGTGTACTTCTGGGGTTAAATAAAGAGATTGACTATGCAGATTCACAACCGAGCATCAAATCATCATCCTCTTTTTCTTCTTCTTCTTCTTCTCCCTCTTCTTCTTCTCTTGCATTGGGCCTGGCTCGGTCTTTTACTTTATGGAATATGTTACCAAAAATGTAGTGGTACTTTTGACTCCTCCATTCGCAACAATGGGCTATCGATATTGCCGATCTTGTCTACTTTTTGACTGTATCATATATATTTTCAGTTCCTTCCTAGCATCTGTTACTGTATTTTAATCTAACTTTATGTATCCTGCCATATTCCTGAAGAGTCTCGTTTCGTTGGTCTATAATATTATATAATCTATTTTGCTTTCATTATCCAGGATTCACTTTCATAGAACATCGTTAGTACCGATTTAATACTATAAAATTTTATCTATTTTTCTGTCATTGCTTTATTTTGGAAAGATCTTCTAATGGTACTGTTTAGGTAAATGAAGATTTCAATTTTGCCTTTTTCGATATACGTCTCCTAGTTTTCTGTTAAAGTTTTTGTCCGTACTGAGCACTTGCCACAAAAAGCCATGGCTTTTGTTTTTTTGTATTGACTCTGAAATATTACATATCCGACATACTTCGTATAGTTCATAGGTAGCTCCCTGTTGTCCATCTTCACTGTCGGAGATAAAAACTTGCTCATCGGCAAATAGAATCGTCATCGCAGTATCCTGTTGGTTAAAAACATATGTTCAATTTTATAGTTTCGTATTTAGTTGTTGAACAATTTCGTTACAGTACGAACGGCGATTTTGTGATGATGTTACAAACTTTCAGGGACGATGGAGAATGGAAAATGTATCAACTTAAGGTAAGGGACTCTGGTCCTAAAACTACCGAGTAGAGAAACATAAGTGAAAATCGTTCTGATGCCTCAGTGGAATACATGTGCCGGTACTGTTGTTGAAAGATTGCAGGGTGGGCCACTTTCAGAGACGGTTGTGTGAACCAAACCAAGTAAGACTGTGACGCAAATGTGGGCTCTAAAATGCCTACTTTACGAGCTACGAGCTCTACTTCATCTTCGCTACTTCCCTACCGTGAAACACATCTCTTCTACTAAACAAGTACTCACTGCTACATTTTAGAGCCAATGTTTACTAGCCAATTTTTTCTTGTTTTGGTGTATATTATCACATTTGAAAGCTGCCTACCATACAATTTTAGCAACAACAATGCCAGCACAGTACATATATTCCACTGTCGGGTGTATCAAAACGCATTTCGCTTATAACTTTCGACGCGGTCGTTCCCAGCCAGTACCACTTACTTCAAACTCACACATTTTCTCTTCTGTCTCATCCCTGAAAGTTTGTAGCCTCATCACGGGTCCACTCTGAATATTAAACAGCAGTAGCGAAATGCTGCAATCTTCTCGATCTCCTAAGGTAACATCATTTTTTTTTCACTATCCACAGCATTACATAATAGACACCAACATCGAGTGGTAAGGAAATGTCATTCTTAAACGTCGGAATACTAACAATGCGATCATCAGCCCTGTTAGTCACGATTTTGATGAGTTTCTGGTATGTCGTAGAGGGACCTATCCTGAGTACCTGAATAGCGCCTTTTTATGCAACGGCCTCTAGTTTCCCAGAAAGTCAATGTTGAAGTTTTATGAGTAACTCCTATATCGGTAACGTTGATACGTTTCAACCGAGCGAGCAAACGTAGTGCTTGGGGCTAAGATTCACAGCTACCATCCTGTCGGTAGGGGTTCAAATTATGATCGTGTACCTAAATTTCCCTTAGGTTTCACCATACAGACATCATTAAATTGTGTGGATCATGCAAAATTACTCAAGAACAGTCATTTAAGGCGTAGAAATTTCATTAGTAAATCAATCAATACAGCACATTTTCTTCAAATGTCTGTTCTGCTTGCCGTTCGTAGATAAAATTCCAAATATTTTGACAGTCACGCCACTCCATCTCTTAACTAATGGTAAAGCAGCCTCTTCAGATATTCAAGATATAATAGGCAATCTCTGTTGCAAAACGGTTTTTTATTTATTTAATTTGTGACGCGTTTCACTCTCGCAGTAGCATTATCAGACATTGGATAAAAACACCCGAGGTTCACTGGCAAATGTATCGAAAGGCCAGTGACGACCGAAAACGGCGCGTCATCCAGTAAAATTCACAAGACAAATTCACTGGGTAAAAACACTCGATGACCACTGCCAAGAGTACAGCACTCCCGCGGGACGTTCTGCACTCTTGGCATTGGTCCTCGAGTGTTTTTACCCGGTGAATTCGTCTTGTGAATTTTACTGGATGACGTGCCATTTTTGGTCGTCGCTGGGCTTTCTGCACATTTGCCAGTGGTCCTCCAGAGGTTTCACCCAATGTTTGATGATGCTCCTGTTAGAGTGAAACATGTCACAACTTAAATAAATATAGACACTATTTTTCATCCGATAGTGCCTATTCTTTCTTGACTATTCTGACAGCTGCAAAGACTTCTCGAAGTTGGAAGAAGTGTTTTTTGTTTTGGCGAAGAGATTGTTTAGCCTTGTTTCGTAAATTTTCGACACCATTTTAACTAATCATTTAGTACTGTTCCTGCTACATTGTTCTGTATTCATTGCTATTTCCTGTTGATTCATTTAAACTAATTAAGCTAAGGTCATGTCTTGAATTACACCTTGTATTTTATAACCTTTTCATTCATTTCTGTGTCTTACACATTTTCCTTTTTGTTTCTGGGACTTCAATAGCTTTATTTACTTCACTGGTCCTCGTGTAGAAGATTGGACAAATATTCACCTTTACTAGTTGCTGCTGTCTAACCGACTGTCATCTCTCCTACAGCGCTTTTCTCCCATCTCTTAATCAATTAGAACTTTTCTTCTTGTCTTCCCTTTTACGCTTACTTCCTTCATCAACCTCGGTAGCTGATTTTCCGACAAGTCTCAGATTTGTTTTTCCGGAAGTGTTAATTGGAAGTTAATAGTGATACGCAGCAGTAAGGACACGTTTACTGACCCAAACGTGATCGATATGCAGCTCATGTGTGGGGCTCACTGAGTTTAATTGAAAAGCGGCACAACGTTGCTACGCTGAGCTGTTCTTGCACCACAGTTTCGTCACAAATCCTTCTCAGTAAACAACATTGCTAAGAGAACAAACCCGAGTCAGAACGAAGTAGTACTAAATGAAAATTTTAGCTTGAAGATAAACTAGGTATTAGGCCCTACTGTTTTCAGCGGCAAGTTCTATGACTGAATGGAACAATATCAGAAAGGAGACAGCGACACAGCAGTTGTCCAAATGCGTCATTTATTGAAGACAACATGTTTCAGGAAGACATGATCTCATTATCGAGTTCTTAAAATTATTATGCCGTTAGTCACAGTGAAAAATAAGAAAACAAATAAGCCAGTGGCAAACATGCACTGTGAGACACGTACGACTCTCCAGTATACATATCACTGCATAACGTTCTTAATTACCTGTGGTCCTTCCGCGTTATGCAGTGATCTGTATACTGGAGAGTCGTACGTGGGTTAGTAAATAGAGCACTTGAGACTATTAAGCACCACGGATAATTATGAACATCATGCCATGATATGTATATTGGAGAGGTGTGTCGGACAATACGTGTTTGCTGCTTGTTTATTATTCTGGACTCTGCCTGAAGGCATTATAATTTTAAGAACTTAGTAACGAGATGTTGTTGTCCCGAAACATATGTTAAGAAAGCCACGAGTTTGGATAATTGGTGCATCGTTATTTCCGTACTGATACTGCGACACAGTTGTACTACGGCTTTATAGCAGATGACTGGGGCGAGTTTCTCTTTGAACAAGACAAATAGCGCATACGGTTAACATTTGCATTGCTGTGAAGATATTTTCAGTGAAAAACAGACAAAACAATAAGTACATGTAGCAATCGGACGATGTGTAATTACTCTGAAGCGAGTCACCAGATTCCAGCAGTTCCTCCTAAATAAAATACTCATAAAATATCCCTCAAATACCTCCGAAAATGCTTCGTACAATTCCGAGTTCACCCTACACAGGGTCAACAGTAATAAAACCGACAAACTGCAGGGACGGATTCCTGACTGGAAATGGGGAGGAAAGCTCCTATTAACATGTGTCCGGAAACTGACGGTGTGCTTGCAACAACAGGTCGCCCCGGAAGAATATAGAGAGCTGAACTGCATGCACGTCACACCAGATGTTCAAAGTGGCCTCCATTGGATGCAGTGCACGCGTGCAAGTCTCACATCACGGATTTCCTCATTCTCGCACGTTCCGGCCTCTCACCGAATAGCTTCACACGCGTAGTGAACCCCCTGTTGAAGGATCTGCATATTAGGTACCAGTTCAGCATACACAATGCTTTTCAGATGCATCCAGAGGTAAACCCGGCGATCTAGCAGCAGGCCATGCTGTAGGGCCTCCGTGTCCTATGCAACATTCTGGGAAGTCATTGTTGAGGTGTCAGCGAACTGTTACCTGGGAGTGCGGTTGTGCTACATCATGCAGAAACCAAATAAGCTGTCGTATTGCCCAGTCAGTGTATTCAACGGGAAGTCCCTGTTCGCACCTTCGACGCGGGATAATAACTGAGCCGTGGTAAAAATTGCTGTTTTGAAGAGCGCGCCGCAGCGCGTAATGTGAAGCAGTCGCCCTCCGCTTCTGGCGGTGGCGCCACCGTGGCAATCAGAGCTTTGGTGTCTCCCTCTGGTGGGAAAGGGGAAAGGTTGCCTGTTCACGTGCATTTAAGGGGCGCTATGAGCTCGCCAGTGAGCCAGTCTGGGGCAGTCTCTCGTCCGCAGTTGCGACGCAGTTAGTGCCTGTCTGTCGTCCGGAGTGCTAGTTTGTCTTTCGTTCGGATAAACTTTTAAAGCCGGGATAATGAGAGTCTTCCCACTCCGCCAGTAAGAGAACTGAGTGAGTGATCGCTCGGTCGGGGCTTAGTTCCTGCATGTGACTCTGCGCGTTAGGCCGCCAGTCTGCTCGAGTTTGTTCAGGCAATATTCATTGGCGTTGGATCGATCGGTTGGTCGGTCGCGCACTGAGACACAAGATGACTTGTCCGTCTTGAGCGTCGGCGCATGTGAGGTCACCACGTGAGTCCAGTGGGCCGCGCCGTATAGTGAGGGGGTAGTGGCTTCGCGGTCGACACGAGAGCAACAGGAGTCAACCCATGACATCGGTCAGGCCGGTGCGAGCTGCGACGCCGTGAGACGGGAGATTGGCGCGCCTTCCTGCGTCCGTTGAAGCGGCTGGCAGCGGACGGTTCGGGAGAGCGATTTGGCGGTGCTGCGCCACGTCTTCTCCAGAAATCGCAGTTTATTAGAAATTAAGTGATTGGTGAAAAGCCGGCCGGTGCGGCCGTGCGGTTAAAGGCGCTTCAGTCTGGAACCGCGTGACCGCTACGGTCGCCGGTTCGAATCCTGCCTCGGGCATGGATGTGTGTGATGTCGTTAGGTTTAAGTAGTTCTAAGTTCTAGGAGACTTATGACCACAGATGTTGAGTGCCATAGTGCTCAGAGCCATTTTTGATTGGTGATAAGTTGTTTCATTTACTTGTTAAATTGTACTTGTTTCTTTGGTGAGGTCACCAGCCGTTTTGTTTTGGGGTCGTCCTACCAGTCGTCTCCGTTTGCCCACCACGGGAAGGTGGTTGTTTATGAATTGGGTGGTCCGTTTTCCTTTGTGGAGTAGGGGCGCGTTAGAGCAATCTGGGGTTCGGGTTGTTCGGTAATCTCCCTATCAATCTACCGTACGTTAGTAGCTGCCTCTGTCACGTTTGTCGGATTTGGTGTGTTAACGAATTTATTGCTTGAAGTGTAACGGCCTAATTCCTGAAATATGTTTTGATCTTGCCTATCATCTTGAGAGGCGGTATCTGTGTACTATATAGCATATTATCTTGTTTGGCCAACCTTGTATAGTTTTATATAAGATTGCATTTCATGGGCTTTTATCTCAGTGGTTATTTTAGTGTATAAAGTTGCCACCCTTTCACTGTAAGACTTTTCTTAGAAGTTAAAATCAAGTTGCTCCTTCGGTGGCAAAGTTAATATTTTAATTTTAGTGTCTTGTACCATTTCCATCCCTCTTGTGGGTTGCATAGTTTGTGTGCTTGTGTGAATTGTTAAAACTTTTAGTTTAAAGTAATCTGGTGTGTGGCAGATTTTCACCACTGTGGTCTTTCAGAGGTTGTTGTGAACGGTCGTAACTACGGCCGTGTCAAAAGGGAGCAGCAAGATTCTCAGCCCGAAAGCTCAAACAGTCAAAAATTTGTTTCTTTCTGTCTCTGAATAAATTGTAACTTGATATTTAGAGAGTGCTTTCTGATTATTATTTTAAATCTGTCTCCTTTAAAAAAAGCTTTAGGCACCATCAAAGTGAATAAATTACCATTTGTTAAAAAGGAGTTTGCTTATGATTTCATCAGTTACTCCCTGGCAACTACTTCCATTCTTACATAGTGTGATTAGATGTGATAATGCTCTTGATGAATCGCTAGTAAATAAAATACATTCTTTCGAATATTCTTTGAAAATAAATCACGGTTCAATAACCATTCTAAATGTATCGTCTGCATAGATACCTGCTCACAGATTGATGCTGAACCAATGCCGATGAGACACCTCGACTAATTCCCTGATTATTGTCTGTAGCCCACAAATGACGATTATACACACTCATGATGCCAGTTCACGTAAAGCTTGCTTCATCAGTAAAGAGTACTGATGACAGAAATCTCATAGTTGTGACGGTATTGTACAAAAACCGTAATTGTATCCTTCCCAATAGGGGACGACCCACTGCTGCTAACCCTTGCAATAGTTGCAGGTGATAGTAGCGGTTTCATGCAGGATACATATAATAGTACTTTTGCTTCTCCATGTTGGCGGGCCAATAGCTTGGAGTTGATACTGGGATTCGTCTTGTAGAGCCCGCTCCTCCAAATCTGGTATACGTATAGTCCACCATCTCCCTGCAAGATCGCCTATTATTAGGCACCCATGATCACACAAATGCCCGAAAAGGGCTTGAAATGTTAAATGATGTGACTGGTGTCAGTGAGGGTAATGATTTTGGTATTGCCGTACTGCCTCTCGACCGTTTCCATTTGCTTGGCCGTACACAGACACCATTTCCGCTTGTTCCCGACATGAATGCCGAACCATTCTGCCGCTTACAGTGCACTGCATCGATCACGCAGCCTGCAACACACGAGAAACACACGGCACTTGGTCACAGGAACCGCCATTCATAAATGTCATCTACCGCAGCAAAGGTACTTTTCTGGCCACATGTTCAAAGAAACTTTTTTCCTACATTCCCAGTCAGTTCGTTGGATTTACTAACTTTCACCCTCCATACACAGAACCTTGATAGGGTGTAGAATAATAACCGCAACCAGTCACAACAGATGATGATTTTATTTGTCAAGCTCAGTGTTAAAAATTAGAATTTAAATCAAAAACAAATAATGTGATGATGGCTAAATGGACGCTAATGTAACGTTAATACCTTGCTAAGCGACATGTCTTCTAAAATATTTTTTTACCTAGATAAGCCGGCCGCGTCTCAATAATCTGGTTCTCTACTTCTGAAAAAAAACTTTAAATAATAAAACATAGCCTACACAAGGAATCTGACTACCCCTGTCAGTCATGGACGAAGAAAAAAAATTGGCATAGTCTTTGTCAGAACGTGCAGAATCTTATGTGGGGCCAATAAGACGTCAATTTTAATCTAGATATGGTATGCAAATGTTTACGTAATAAAAAAAATTAGGTACTTCAGTACAATTATTATATAGATGCGATAAATCACTTTAACAGGGGCCAAATGAACAATTAAAGTAAATATAATTCTCTCTCTGACACAGTACTTCTCCAAGCCTAACCAAAGATTTGCAAAGCATATAAAACCAGAACATTCATATTCGAACTATATAAAATATAAAACAGTAGCAAAACGAATGTGGAAACAATGTGACGTATTAACAAATTATTGTGGGGGCCTACATAAACATCGCACATCTGCTAGATGTCCAAGAAATACCCAATTTTGTTTTGAAGCTGACAGCCAATGGGAAAATACTATTGGTCAGTTTTCAAGCACTAATGGCGGACAGCTTCAGCTGGAAATATACATAAATTTGTGGTAGCTAATTTTACTGCCCAAAAAATAAAATATGTACTCCCTCCAACAGAAGTTACACACAAACATTAAAATAAAATTATGATGAGCAGCAAAATGTCTGAGAAGAATTTTGAAAGAAAATCATTAATTGACAATAATTTGGCGTGTTTTCAACACAGTCAACAAAACGAAATAAAGGAAAGAATATTTATCGGAACTAAACAAAATTGAGCTTTGATATTGTGACAGTATTTTTAAAATAGATAATTTAACTGCAGTTGTCTTTAATTTTGAAATGAGAGAGAGCGTAATAATTTTCTTTTAATGTATTAACTGTTGGTGCAGGCAGTGCGATGACGTCAGCGGTGGTCCGCGCCTACGATGTGTGAAGTTACTCCTGGTTCGTGGCGTGACGATAATGATGGATCCTCCTGCTTCATTAATATTACAGTTACGGCGGTGGTCCACGTCTCCGTTGTAGTCAAATCAGCTGGCAGTACTGGCGCGATAGTAATAGTTCCAGTGTGTGCGTTGTCGTTACGCGCGCGACGTTTTATTATTAAAAGTTTATTAATCACGCGGTACTGACAGGTCGGAATTGTACACTGTCTTTAGTATTTACGATATATAGCCGGTTGATGCCAATACTTCGCACAGTTCTTTCACCGCGTTGCCACAGGGAAACAGTAACATGTGTTTATCACTATAACAGTCCGTTAAACATCAATTTACGTCGTCGTCGTTCAGACAGTTTGGATGATATAATAAATGTTTCTTGATCAAATCACAGCACTATTCATTTACTTAACATTTTGGTTTGTTCCACTTTCACGCAGTTCTACGAGTTAGTGTCCCCACACGACAATGGTGTCTGGTTCACGGCTAATTGTCACAAGTTCAGACAGTATGTAAAATCGTCACCGCAAACACTCGATATACTTCTCAGGTTTTACTGTTCACTTAATAATGCACGGTCTCCTATTAACACAGCGGACTCACTGTAATTAATTGTTCCTCCACGTATCACCGTCTTTCACGCCGAATTTGGCAACGTTTCTCTACCCGCGAACTGGCCACGATACCACAACTCGCACGCTCTCTATCGATAGTCGTTCGCTCTCTCTCTGACACAGTACTTCTCCAAGCCTAACCAAAGACTTGCAAAGCATATAAAACCAGAACATTCATATTCTAACAATATAAAATATAAAACAGTAGCAAAATGAGTGTAGAAACAATGTGACTTATTAACAAACAAAGAATAGATGAAATAAATGATACATACGTGCTATGACAGGGTAATGCACAAAAGAAAAAAAATATTATCGACTTTCGGGGAAAGTAATGTCTTTACACGTGGTGGCCGAGCGGTTCTAGGCGCTTCAGTCCGGAACAGCGGGACTGCTACAGTCGCAGCTTCGAATCCGGCCTCGGGCATGGATGTGTGTGATGTCCTTAGGTTAGTTAGGTTTAAGCAGTTCTAAGTTCTAGGGGACTGATGACCTCCGATGTTATGTCCCATAGAGTCATTTACCTAGATATAGCGGGTGTATCAGTATCGTTTTCACAAAACATGTATCAATTGTCTTTTAAAAAATATTTCGTCCTTTTCAGACGTTAACTGTGTATTAGTCACCATGTTAATTAACGGCGCTTCAATATTATGTCTTTGAAAATGTAGTGGCACTTCTGATGTTAGTAACTTCCGAAACGCATCACTCACTACTTCCGCGTGTTTTCATTGGAAAACAGAGTAATGGTCAAAGAGCTTAGGTCAAAGTAGTGCAGAGATGTTACACTTACAGATACATAACAGATATTACAAATCATGAAAATGAAATTGTTACATGATTGTGGAACCACATTTTTTTTATAATATGCAAATTGGTTGCCGGAAAATTGTATAAGGTTAAAGAGGCATATTTTTCTAAAAAAAAAATGTTGTTTGTGAAGGGGCAATGAGTTACAGTCTTTGATTTTTAAAACATTTCGTTAAAGGTGTGTAAAAGTGACTTGTTTGCACGTCCTACTTGTTCATTGAGAGCTAGGTGGGGTGATTTGAAGCTACGGATTTAGATTTGGAGCCCTTCATGAAGATTCATTTTCTTCCCTTTGCTGAAAGAGTTTTGTAACTGTAGGCTATCTCTAATGGATGTGGTTGAGTGGTCATGTCCTTTCAGAAGTGCTACAGAAGTGGAGTTATCAACATTATTTAGCCGAAAGGTCTTCCTGGTGTCTTGTAGTGAAACTTTCTTTTCTGGACTATGTAGAATTTTGGGCAATTGTCACATATTTTGTTCATTACGGATAGTAGGCGCAGTGGTGGCACACTGGACTCGCATTCGGAAGGACGACGGTTCAATCCCGCGTCCGGCCATCCTGATTTAGGTTTTCCGTGATTTCCCTAAATCGCTCCAGGCAAATGCTGGGATGTTTCCTTTGAAAGGGCACGGCCGCCTTCCTCCCCTACGCTTCCCTAATCCGATGTGACCGATGACCTCGCTATTTGGTCTCTTCCCCCAAACAACCCATACCCCAACGGATGGTATAAATTTCGTATAACTTTTATTTCTAAGTGTGACAAGTCTACTTACAATGCTTCCTGCAACAGAAAATGTTTAAAGGAAGGCATCTCACTAACGAGTCCCATATTGTTCAAATCAATTTGGATAAGGATATTGGACAGCTGTAGTTACAGATACAAACAAGAGAACACAGATGTAGCGGCAGCTGCCAAGTCAGGTAAATCACAAGGAAAAAGTACTGCGCTGTAACAGCGTGACGGAAAAATGAAGAAATGCACCTCGCGCTACGTGGTCCTCGCAGCACCAAGCGGGCAGCAATTTAGAATTTTTTCTTTTTTTCTGCCCTCTTCTTTCCGCGGGGGCCTTGCTCCAGCGGCGCAGCAATCCGGCGCCGTAATGGGTTGGAGACGGTCCGCTGGAAATGATCAGCGCAGAGCAGCGCGGCGGCGCGCACCCGCCAGCTTGGATGCCCATTAGGGCTGACGCGGCCGCCGCCCGGAAAATGGATTTTTGCAGAGGAGCCGGTTGGAGCCGCCTGCGGCCGAGCCCTGCTGCGCTGTGGCCGACCCTTAAGCCCGCGGCCTAACAAACACGTAGCCCGTGATCAACCGCGCGCCATTTATACAAGGCAGGGCGAAGCCGGCCGCCGTTACGGGCGAGGAGCGGCTGGCAGAAGGATTACCGAGCCCGGCAGGTGCACTGTACTGGGGCCAGGAACGTCTGCCGTATGTCACGCCGAAAATTACGTTCCAGAAGACGCCGGCCTCGTCTGCGGCCACAGTATTCATATACTGTCACGGTGACGACGGGTCCAACGCAACGTCTGATGGAGCGGCTTTCCTGGTATGGTCGCGAAAAAAATTCCTGCACGACCCGAGTAATCAGCGAACGGAACCCTGCCTGCTCTATAATGCAGGTGATTTTCATCCTGTCGCGCTGTTCTGCCCTTACCACACACTGCTTCGTTAGGATTAGGACACCAGGGCGAACAGTACGCTGCGCGAGGAATGCTGTGACACCTCGGGACCGACTGGCTGCGTCAATGTCTCCTCATGGAACGCTATGGGTGTGTCGTTCTCCAGACCCTAAGTGGGGACTGATGACCTTAGAAGTTAAGTCCCATAGTGCTCAGAGCCAACCCTAAGTGGACGAGTGTGTCTTGCGAATGGACAGCTTCATCACGTACTGGTGTGTAGCGCCTTGAATACTTCAGGGGCTCTATTCTGTATCTTTCCGCCATTGCGCCGATCGTTTCGGTACTCAAGAGCACCGAACGGTCTAGTACTCGAATTAGAGTCCCATCATTAATTAGTATGCATTTCGGTAGCGATACCGTACGGGTCTAGAGAACCGAAGCGCTGTTGTCGGTTCGTGTCGCGCAAGCCAATCAAAAAGCAAGCGGCCGCAGATCTGCGCATGCGGACTGCAGCGCGCACACCGCCACGCACACAAAGCGGCTAGCAGACGACACAGGCGTGCTATTCTTCCAAGTACCGAACTTGCGTTTTCGCAGTACGAAGAGTTGCTAAAATACCAGTGGAACTGTCGGACGACAGTGAGGTTAGTAGGTTCACAGTTCAGTGACACTGAAAGAGTGTTTAGGATTGCTATTGTGAATGTCGTTTATGGGTATTTTATTTGAAACAAAAACAGCAACCCTGGGTATGGAGAGGCACTTATCGTTGAACAGTTTTTGCCAGTATTTATAGCCTGTGCTAAAAGAATAAGAAGATGAACAGAATGTGGTTATAACTCGCTCTTAGAGATCCAAATGATTAAGTAGCCGATTTTCCTATATGATACGTCCAGGATTTCCGTCTTAAAAATAAAATTGAAAAAACCCGTTTTCGAGAGCTCCTGCAGTTCGTCGAAGTTTACAACATGTATTCATGAATAAAAATGTTTCGTATATGGTGCTACAGTCTAAAAATATTACGCCGGATATCTTTCATCTCTGTCTACTGTTGTTGAGGATTCGATAGCAGGTAAAGACTTGTGACAAGCACGATTACGAAGATGACTGCTGCTACTTACATTCCCAGTAATTTAAGTTGTGCTCTTAGATTCCTGTCTAACCGCATACTCGGAAATCGCTACATATTCGGAAAAAATGGTGAATTATTTCTGACAAGAAAAAATATAAAGGTCACTGTCGGTTGTTTCACTCACAGTAATTTCATATCCAACAATATCACAGTTCGTATTTGAAACACACAGAAATCACCATGTCATTACTGAAGAAGTGCGCTCTTACATGTAAGTAATGTTGCAGTAAAATCTTAACTTACACGAATAACAATGTCTCAGAATGTGTTGCATATATGAAGAGGAAAAAAAAATTGCACCCATTCGTGCGCGAACCCGTGTCCTTACGTGTAGAAATCCCGCGCGCTAACCACTTTTTTTAAAATCAAATTTGTTCGTTTTCGTTAGTTGCATTTGCTCGGGGCGGACGTCGCAAGACACCCAGTTTAGTTCGTCGTTGTTCCATTAACTAAGTTTTTTTTTTTATTACAGAGGGCAGCTAACCCTCTGACCGAACACGCTGAGTCACCGTGCCGGCGACCACTTGGCTACGCTAAACAACAACTTCGTATAGCTGAATTCTTGTACTATTACAAAGGGAACGTAGGCTGACTTCGTTGCCAAACGATGCTGCGTAAGTCAGAATTGCGTAATAGTTTGGAAGGTTTCTAGTATCAGGCTTCACACAATTGCTTTCCATTGTTACTTGAAAGTTGTAAAAACGTTTCGATAATCACTACCTAAACCATTTGTGTGAAAAAGTACACAAAGTCACTAGTAACGTCAGTTCACACTCATGTAATATACGTAAGCAGAGCCGATGTCTTGCTATTTAATGATCTTTAAACTCTTACTTGCATTAAAATAACACATATTTTGAGAGAATATTGACCGAAAACGTTTTCTGTTTGCAGGTAATCATTCACAGTAATAACCTAACCTAACCATATTTCTAACAAAAGAAAATAGTCTTTTATGAACTCACTTTCCAACCGGGATGCGTCCTCTGGTGATTCTTTAGTAACACAATCACTGAATCTAAAGCTAAAATCGCAAAATATGTTTAAAATAACAAATTATAGGTGTACATAAACCACAGCTCACCGATCGACAGGGCCACACCGAAATCCAAAACCTCTAGGTACAATTGTCGTAAAATCGGTGGGAGGACGGTTCGGTGACAGGTCTCAGAAGCTTACTGAATGGGATATTTCGATAAAGAACAGAAAATGACGTCACTGCCGAAACGAACCAACTACACCAATCGATATGGACGATACAGAATAGGGCCCCAGGTCGGCTTGCACCATCCTGGCAGCCAGTAGAAGTGTCTTACAAGGGGACTATCAGAGCTGTCAATTACAGAATTTGATGAGTTTTAGGTACGTTGTCAAAAAACCTTCAGTAAAATTAAAAGCAAGGGTGATAACATTAACAGTGCAACGGGAATTCTGATGTTAAATACAGAGGAGAGAGCGGATAGGTGGAAAGAGTGCGCTGAAGGTCTCTATGAGGGGGAAGATATGTCTGATGTGGTAGAAAAAAAACAGAAGTCGATTTAGAAGAAACTGGATGAGCCGTGTGTGGCTCGTGCTCCCGCCATTATGTATTTTACACCCGATTTTTAACGTACTTCCACCTCACTACATTAATTTAAATTACTACTGTCAGTGAGTTGATGCTTTGCTTGATCGTGAGCGGCGCTAGCAGCGCGTATCGATGTATCCCCTCTCGTATTATCTTTGCTCGATTGCTACTACTTTCCGCTCTTTGTCTGTTGTAAGCTTCGACCATAAATATATCAGACTGGCCCTGACGTCATTTTCGTGGCTCCAACATCTTTGGGCTGAAGTCACGTGAATGTTGGCAAAACATGGTTGTTCCGTGTTGCGCTTATGGCTGTGCTCAGCGTTCTGTCGAGGGAAATGGCATTACATTTCACGTGTGTTTCTATGATAGTGCAAATGCGTTTATTGAAATCTGCTGAAGTGAGTTTTATATGTTTTTTACACTTGAAATAGAGTATCACGTAAATTAGAGTGTTTAAAGTGATGCCTGTAAATTCAGACTCATATTACATTTTGGAAACTATCTGTGATAATTCGGCTACAGAAGTAAGTAAAACTGTTTCTCGTTCCTACTCATAGGTTCCCTAAGAATGAAAACCGAAGGCAGCTTTGGATACAGGCCCTGAAACAGAAAAACTTTAAGCCGTCTGCACATATGCGCTTTATAATTTATGTTTACTGTATCTGTCATTTTTTAAACCTGATGTTTTTATAGGGCTAAGACTGGAGGGAATTGGCTAAGTAGTGATGCTATCCCGACACTTTTTGATTTTCCGGAGCATATGAAATGGAAGAGGCCTAAGCTCCGTAAACCACACAGTAAAAGGCGTTCGTTATATGAAATCCGTGCTTCCAATGCCTGTAAGTCTGAATGTTGTTAGAATGTGTGTGATAAATGCGAGTTAGTAAAATATTGTATTAGAGTAGAACTGTAGCACGTTACGTTAAGTGCCATTTCGGACATGCTTCGCCCACAAATTATACCTCAAAACATGCATTTTTGTTTTGTTTACAGTGACGTTATGCGATATGGAAACGAACACCCCGAAAAACAAAAGAATAAATCCAGGTCAAATGTAGTACTGGCATAATTATTCGCAAATAAAAAAGTAATTTTTGTTGGAAGCGTTTGGCAGTCAATTGAGAAATGTGGGGAAAATACGATACAAACATAGGGTGGCAGACCGCTGATTTGAAATCCCGCCACCTTTTGCCAACAGTCACGTTGTTTATGATGGAGCCACACCAGCCCTCTGGCTTATGCACAGCAAGGCCAATCTACTAGTATCTATGGTCGAAGGTTGTAAGTTAGTTGGTCGCAGTTCGTCGAGAGTTCGGATAGCGTGTTCGGGTCGCGAGTTCGGGCTGCCAGTCAGTTGGAACGTGCCTGGAGCGCTGTCCGGACCTGCCAGCCGGGAGTTGCAATGCGGCGCTAGTGCAGTCGGGTTGGAGCAGCAGTTAGGTCTGCGTCGACATGGCTCGCCCGACCATTACTGCCACGTATCACTTGAGCCGGGCCACGGTCTTGGTGGATCGTCGGTCGGTCGTCCAACCAGACGACGCGTTTTGGCTCGCCGATGACATGAGTCGGCTGTGTGTGTGTGTGTGTGTGTGTGTGTGTGTGTGTGTGTGTGTGCATCGACTCCCGATTTGTCTTCGTGTGTCTTTACTTACTGATGGGTGTTGTTCAAGCCTCCGTACAGTGTTTGCTGGGTTGTGTGTGTAGTTGGCGTTATTTCCTAGCGACTATTTTATACGTCGGCATTCTGAGGGTCGGTTGGTCCGTGGCTGTCCCCTGGTTGGGTTCCGACGGATCAAGTATAGTAGGGCTCACCAACTGTCTCACCAAAGTGAACAAGGGCAAACCGACCTCCCTGGCGGTCTTCTGAGTTCCACAGGTATCAGCTATTTTAAATTTTAGGCTTATGGTTATTGATGGTTTCTTAAAATTTTGCAAATTAATTTTAAATTTATCATTCAAGCTTAAACATTGTAGCCTTCTGCCTTTCTGGATTATGGTAATATATTTTGAAATTTTGATGTTTGATTGTGGTCCTCAGCCATTGGTATTGCACTTTGCTTATGTTGTTTTTGAATTTTCTTATTGCAATCTTAAATGGATTTTTTATCTTGTTAAGATTTCTTGTTGGAGGCCTTCAGCCGTGAAAGAGTTGCTAAATTACAATAAATAATGAGAATTAGAAGCAGAAACTGACTTCAGCCCTTGGCCCTTTCCACAATCCCATCACCTGTTCTGCCCAGCGGGTTTAGCGGGAGTTTCATGGGGAACCAGTATTAGAATCAGAGAGAATAAATTAAAGAAAGGCGAAATTAATGACACATGGCAGAAGTGAGAACAGAGAGAAACTCAACACTAGGAATGATGGTTCAACTGGCTCTGAGCACTATGGGACTTAACTTCTGAGGTCATCAGTCCCCTAGAACTTGGAAACACATAAACCTAACTAACCTAAGGACATCACACACATCCATGCCTGCGGCAAGATTCGAACCCGCGACCGTAACGGCCGCGCGGTTCCAGACTGTTGCGCGTACAACCGCTCGGCCACTCCGGCCGGCTAGGAATGATGGTGACGAAGTGGATGAAGTTAACGAATTCTGCTACCTAGGCAGCAAAGTAACCAATGACCGACGGAGCAAAGAGGACATTAAAAGCAGTCTAGCACTGTCAAAAAGCGCATTCCCGGCCGAGAGAAATCTACTAGCATCAAACATAGGCCTTAATTTGAGGAAGAAATTTCTGAGAAAGTACGTTTGGAGCACTGCATTGTATGGCAGTGAAACATGGGCTATGAGAAAACCGGAACAGAAGAGAATCGAAGCATTTGAAATAGGGTGCTACAGGCGAATGTTGAAAATTAGGTGAACTGATAAGGTAAGGAATGAGGAGGTTCTGCGCTGAGTCGGAGAAGGAAGAAATATGTAGAAAACACTGACAAGGAAAAGGGACAGGAGGATAGGACATCTGTTAAGACATCAGGGAATGACGTCCATGGTACTAGAGGGAGTGGTGGGGGCAAAAGCCGGCCGCGGTAGACGAGCGGTTCTAGGCGCTCAGTACGGAACCGCGCGACTGCTATGGTCACAGGTTCGAATCCTGCCTCGGGCATGGATGTATGTGATGTCCTTAGGTTAGTTAGGTTTAGGTGGTTCTAAGTTCTAGGGGACAGATGACCACAGGTGTTAAGTCCCATAGTGCTCAGAGCCATTTGAACCATTTTGAAGAGGGCAAAAACTGTAGAGGAGGACAGAGACTGGAATGCGTCCAACTAGTAACAGAGAACGTAGGTTGCAGGTGCTACTCTTAGATGAAGAGAATGACACAGGAGAGGAATTTGTGGCGGGCCACATCAAACTAGTCAGAACACTGATGACTCAAAAAAAAAAAAAAAAAAAAAAAAAAGAAAAGAAAAGGAAAGGTGAGTTGTAGAGGGACCTGTCCTGAGTACCTGGCTATCAGGGTTTTCATGCAACGGCGCCTGGTTTACTAGAAATTCCATGTTGAAGTTCAGTGAGTACCTCTTATACCTGCAACTTTAGTCATATTTCGAGCAAGTCATCGTAGCGTAGCGGCTAAAGTACACGGCATCAGTGTTTGTGGCACGGGTTCATCTATGTACTGACGAGTAAATTTGTTAATTTATTTTGTTTTGCTAATGAATGACAATGAATTATGTAGTGTAGTAAATTACATTTGTGTGCTTCGTCTATTTTTGACGCATGACATTTATAATCTCGTTAAATCGCTTACTTCGTAATGTAGTTACATATTTTCATCCTTTGCAATATGCATTAACATCATTTTAATTTGATTACTTTCTGTTTCAAGACAGAAAGAAATAAAACTTTTCTCACATTTATCGCTTGTATACCGAAACGCGAACTACCGGCACTTCCTGAACTGTTAACTTGCCATTTGCATGTAAACACGACAGTCAGTGTTACTGCACTATGAGTACGTGGGAGTCATGTGTCGCCCAGTGCACATATATCCCTGCTCCTCCCCCTCCCTCTTCCCCACAGACATTTCGAAAGAGAGAGAAACAGAAGAAGATAAATCGGGGCATAATCACATTTTCTACTTACGGGGATCATGTAACTGGATTTTCAAACTGCAGAAAAGCTGGAATTAACGGAACATAAGTATGATTTGTGTTATGCCTCCTTGTTTCTTTCTTGTCAGAACGTAGGGTAGAAGTACTATAAAACATGACGTCATGTATCGTTTCGTGATAGCGTAGCAGATAAATGGGCTGTTGCATCGGTTGTATTCGCTGTGCAAGCAAAGTTAAATCTCTTACTGTGTGAAAAATATGTGCCGGCCGGTGTGGTCGAGCGGTTCTAGGCGCTTCAGTCTGGAACCGCGCGCTCGCTACGGTCGCAAGTTCGAATCCAGCCTCGGACATGCAGGTGTGTGATGTCCTCAGGTTAGTTAGGTTTAAGTAGTTCTAAGTTCTAGGGGACTGATGATCTCACATGTTAAGTCCCATAGTGCTCAGAGCCATTTCAACCATTTTTGAAAAATTTGTGAATTTCGAGGGCTGCACTTAGGCCCACACATTCTGATATTTCGTTAAATATTTAATTTTATAGTTAGTAAGAACTCTAAACAACTTAATTTGAAGCTACACACTTAGATTTTCCGTTATCAAAATGGTTCAAATTGCTCTGAGCACTATGGGACTTAACATCTGTGGTCATCAGTCCCCTAGAACTTAGAACTACTTAAACCTAACTAACCTAAGGACATCACACACATCCATGCCCGAGGCAGGATTCGAACCTGCGACCGTAGCAGCCGGCTTTCCGTTATCATCAGACTTCTTACAGCCAATACATCTGTAGCCTTGACCTTTCGCCAAAGTTCTCTTGTTGGCAAATAGACTCTTGTGTCCTGTTTTTATTAGGGACCGCCGTATTTCAGGCATAATATAGCATTCACTTCACAAATCATACATCAACATAAGTTTGGAATATCATAGGGCTTATTACAATGACTTCTTATAGTTCACACATTGAGGTTTGTACAGGACCTCATTAACAAAATAAACATAACTTCTTGTGAAAACAAGTAAGATTTTGGTTAGTTACAGAAAATCATTACAAAACAAAGCAGGCTCTCTCCTAAGTGTGCATGTGACAACAAAATCCGTGAAAATCTTTATGTCATGATGATGATTATAAGTCTGGGTATGAGGTTGCATTCTACAATGGCAGATTCAGTGAGGTCCTCAGGATGGTCACATGGATTCTGAAGCTGTGCAATTGCCATTTGGTGAAGGTCCCACGCATACTCAGTTCCATTCATGTATGGGACTGTGCTCCCCAGTGCATTAGGTTGACATTAAATCTTTGAAGATACAGAAACACTGCTAGAGAACGGTGCGGTCTTGCATTGTCATTTACTAGGATGAAGTTGTCACAGACTTCATGTCTCCACGTTTGTAGAACCTCCTGGATGTATCGGAGACACTCGAGTTGCTATAGATGGGAGTAAGAGGTGTCCGCCGTCCCATCGTTACTGCCGCCCAGAACATTACACTTCTTCTTGCAAACTGATGGACGTCCTGAACGTATCGGTTTTCCTGGTGTCATCTAGCGTTTCATCAAACCCTAACACGTCTAGTGTCCGATCACAAACCAGTCCTGGTCTCGTCAGCAAACATGACATTACTCCATTCTACAATGGTCCAATGTTGATGTACCTGCGACTGCGTCGGTTCCGTTGGGCTGTGGGCTGCAGATTCCTCGACTTGCGCCGTAGGGTGGTGGGGTTTCGGGTTCCGCTGGATAGGTCAGGAAATCCACTACACACAACAAGCGGCTACACGGGTAGCAGGGGTTGTGTGGCGTGGGCTGGGCGGTTTTTTAGGTTAGATGGCCTTGGGCAAGTACAGAAAGGGCAACAGCCTCAACGGGTGCGGGGCAAAGTCAGGACATGCGGGGACCAAGCAGCAATCGGTATTGTAATTGTCAACTGTCGAAGCTGCGTTGGTAAAGTACCAGAACTTCAAGCGCTGATACAAAGCACCGAAGCTGAAATCGTTATAGGTACAGAAAGCTGGCTTAAGCCATAGATAAATTCTGCCGAAATTTCTACAAAGGTACAGACGGTGTTTAGAAAGGATAGATTGCACGCAACCGGTGGTGGAGTGTTCGTCGCTGTTAGTAGTAGTTTATCCTGTAGTGAAGTAGAAGTGGATAGTTCCTGTGAATTATTATGGGTGGAGGTTACACTAAACAACCGAACTAGGTTAATAATTTGCTCCTTTTACCGACCTCCCGACTCAGCAGCATTAGTGGCAGAACAACTGAGAGAAAATTTGGAATACATTTCACATAAATTTTCTCAGCATGGTATGGTCTTACGTGGAGATTTCAATTTACCAGATATAGACTGGGACACTCAGATGTTTAGGACGGGTGGTAGGGACAGAGCATCGAGTGACATTATACTGAGTGCACTATCCGAAAATTACCTCGAGCAATTAAACAGAGAACCGACTCGTGGAGATAACATCTTGGACCTACTGATAACAAACAGACCCGAACTTTTCGACTCTTTAAGTGCAGAACAGGGAATCAGTGATCATAAGGCCGTTGCAGCATCCCTGAATATGGAAGTTAATAGGAATATAAAAAAAGGGAGGAAGGTTTATCTGTTTAGCAAGAGTAATAGAAGGCAGATTTCAGACTACCTAACAGATCAAAACGAAAATTTCTATTCCGACTCTGACAATGTTGAGTGTTTATGGAAAAAGTTCAAGGCAATCGTAAAATGCGTTTTAGACAGGTACGTGCCGAGTAAAACTGTGAGGGACGGGAAAAACCCACCGTGGTACAACAACAAAGTTAGGAAACTAATGCGAAAGCAAAGAGAGCTTCACTCCAAGTTTAAACGCAGCCAAAACCTCTCAGACAAACAGAAGCTAATCGATGTCAAAGTTAGCGTAAGGAGGGCTATGCGTGAAGCATTCAGTGAATTCGAAAGTAAAATTCTATGTACCGACTTGACAGAAAATCCTAGGAAGTTCTGGTCTTACGTTAAATCAGTAAGTGGCTCGAAACAGCATATCCAGACACTCCGGGATGATGATGGCATTGAAACAGAGGATGACACGCGTAAAGCTGAAATACTAAACACCTTTTTCCAAAGCTGTTTCACAGAGGAAGACCGCACTGCAGTTCCTTCTCTAAATCCTCGCGCAAACGAAAAAATGGCTGACATCGAAATAAGTGTCCAGGGAATAGAAAAGCAACTGGAATCACTCAATAGAGGAAAGTCCACTGGATCTGACGAGATACCAATTCGATTCTACACAGAGTACGCGAAAGAACTTGCCCCCCTTCTAACAGCCGTGTACCGCAAGTCTCTAGAGGAACGGAAGGTTCCAAATGATTGGAAAAGAGCACAGGTAGTCCCAGTCTTCAAGAAGGGTCGTCGAGCAGATGGGCAAAACTATAGACCTATATCTCTGACGTCGATCTGTTGTAGAATTTTAGAACATGTTTTTTGCTCGAGTATCATGTCGTTTTTGGAAACCCAGAACCTAC
Organism: Schistocerca americana; assembly: GCF_021461395.2. Classification (NCBI taxonomy): domain Eukaryota; kingdom Metazoa; phylum Arthropoda; class Insecta; order Orthoptera; family Acrididae; genus Schistocerca; species Schistocerca americana. The sequence goes on along the minus strand of NC_060124.1, from coordinate 244,789,421 downwards.
TATGTAGGAATGAACATGGATTCCGGAAACAGCGATCGTGTGAGACCCAACTCGCTTTATTTGTTCATGAGACCCAGAAAATATTAGATACAGGCTCCCAGGTAGATGCTATTTTTCTTGACTTCCGGAAGGCGTTCGATACAGCTCCGCACTGTCGCCTGATAAACAAAGTAAGAGCCTACGGAATATCAGACCAGCTGTGTGGCTGGATTGAAGAGTTTTTAGCAAACAGAACACAGCATGTTGTTATCAATGGAGTAACGTCTACAGACGTTAAAGTAACCTCTGACGTGCCACAGGGGAGTGTTATGGGACCATTGCTTTTCACAATATATATAAGTGACCTAGTAGATAGTGTCGGAAGTTCCATGCGGCTTTTCGCGGATGATGCTGTAGTATACAGAGAAGTTGCAGCATTAGAAAATTGTAGTGAAATGCAGGAAGATCTGCAGCGGATAGGCACTTGGTGCAGGGAGTGGCAACTGTCCCTTAACGTAGACAAATGTAATGTATTGCGAATACATAGAAAGAAGGATCCTTTATTGTATGATTATATGATAGCTAATCAAACACTGGTAGCAGTTACTTCTGTAAAATATCTGGGAGTATGCGTGCGGAACGATATGAAGTGGAATGATCATATAAAATTAATTGTTGGTAAGGCGGGTACCAGGTTGAGATTCATTGGGAGAGTGCTTAGAAAATGTAGTCCATCAACAAAGGAGGTGGCTTACAAAACACTCGTTCGACCTATACTTGAGTATTGCTCATCAGTGTGGGATCCGTACCAGATCGGTTTGACGGAGGAGATAGAGAAGATCCAAAGAAGAGCGGCGCGTTTCGTCACAGGGTTATTTGGTAACCGTGATAGCGTTACGGAGATGATTAATAAACTCAAGTGGCAGACTCTGCAAGAGAGGCGCTCTGCGTCGCGGTGTAGATTGCTCGCCAGGTTTCGAGTGGGTGCGTTTCTGGTTGAGGTATCGAATATATTGCTTCCCCCTACTTATACCTCCCGAGGAGATCACGAATGTAAAATTAGAGAGATTAGAGCGCGCACGGAGGCTTTCAGACAGTCGTTCTTCCCGCAAACCATACGCGACTGGAACAGGAAAGGGAGGTAATGACAGTGGCACGTAAAGTGACCTCCGCCACACACCGTTGGGTGGCTTGCGGAGTATAAATGTAGATGTAGATGTACATGTAGATGTAGACAGTGCAAAACTTCTCGCTGGTATTCCGGCATGAAGAACATCTTGATGATGATCTACTTTGTACAGTTTGGTCTGACATACGAATCCCTTTTGCCCAGCAAAGCTCCTTTCCAATATTTCTCGCAGTTGATGTTGGGCGTCTGTGAGCCAAGAGCTTGATGAAACGATCCTGATTTGGTGTTGTCATACAAGGACGACCACTGCGAGGTCTATCATTCATATTTCCGATCTCTCTGTGGTTTCGCCACACCTTAGACACACAGCTTCAGTGACATGTAATCGATTGGCAACATCATGCCGTGTATGACCTGCTAAAATTAAAGCCGCTATTCTGACTCTATCAAAGTGTTGTATGACTCTACGCGGCGTGTTACTGCAGTGCTGAACACAAAGTGAATGAAGCTGTTGTTGATACTGGACTGCTTGCTGTGTGCTGCTGCGGCAGCAGTGTGTGTACATGAGCGGGAGACGGCCACAAAGCATGCCGGTAGTAAACACCACCCAGTGTGTGGGCTCTAACTGGATGATGCGTGAAGTGCCTAGGTCAATGAGACCTCTGGTTTCGTAGACTACATTTTACGATAGTATTCCAAACTGTTGTTGAGCAATATATGACTAAAGTGTGTGTTTTCCTTCATTTTCAAATTAAACTACAAAGCCTGTAAGGACATGTTCACGCTTCTAATTATTGTTCCCCCACTAGTAGTCTTTCCTCTAAATATTTATTTCGTATTCTTATTTGTTTCCCAGTGGATAATATATATGCCCTTAAGTTCATTTTAGTCTGCACATAGCACATCTTTCCTGCAGCGTTGAAATAAGAATGTTACGGACGATGAAACAGTGTTGTACACTGCGGGTGCGTTTATAACACTGATACTACGTGTTGTACATTAATTCCTGGTACATTTTTTAAAAGTAAGTCAACACCTATTTTCCGTTATTCTGTTACTTACGGCAATTTTTTTTTTTTTTTGGTTTGTCTGTTCTCAAATCTGAAGATGGTTGTTAATCTACCAAAGCTAGTCATCGCTTTCTAAAAAAAATTTTAATTTTGAATGCAGACATCGTGTGGAAACCGCGTAGGCCTCCGCGGCCGGGGTCAGTTGATACAGAAGTTTTCTGCGTATGGCACCACGTCATGATGGAAAAGAAGTAAATAAATTCTGTGCTGGAGAAACCAACGTTCCGGCCACGGCCACTACTAAACATAGAAGAAGACTACTGTAACCGCGGATGTAATGTTTGTTTCTCCAGTACAGTTTATTTATTTATTTATTTTTTACATTTTGATGCTATACGATATTCAGAAAAGTTTTATGTCAATATACATTAAATTTTTAAACATTTAAAAGTTTTGTAGATAATATTCAAAATTTTTACAGTTTAGCATTTGATTTTCTTAAATTTTTTGCGAAAATTTTAATATATCTGTGGAAATAAACATTACATGGTTGAAAAAGTGGAGTACATTTGAGTGCGATAGTTTTTACGATGCAGGTGCATCTACAAAAGTTTGTTCATGACATGCCCGGCCAGTCGTCCCTTCCCATGAATCAATGATGTACAGAAATTTTTTCTTGTATCACGAATGGAACAATGATAGATTTTAAGGGCCGGCCGGTGTGGCCGAGTGGCTCTAGGCGCTTCAGTCTGAAACCGCGCGACCGCTACGGTCGCAGGTTCGAATCCTGCCTCGGGCATGGATGTGTGTGATGTCCTTAGGTTAGTTAGGTTTAAGTAGTTCTAAGTTCTAGGGGACTGATGACCTCAGATGTTAAGTCCCATAGTGCTCACAGCCATTTCAACCATTTGAACCATAGATTTTAAAATCTGTTCTTACAGCACTTTCTTTGATTTAGGTAAGGTCACAACACCATTTTTTACTTCATGACTCAACCAGTCAACATTAATTTAACAGTCCGAAGAAATTCCCTGTATATGTATCTCTACACATAAGTAAACACATGAGAGTATCTTTTCCGTGCCGTGAACGAGTTACTAATATTGTTAAAATCGGTTTTCAGCCCTTGTCTCGCAATCGTTCTGTTGTACATCGATCGGTGTAGACAGCCGATTAATTAGTATTAATTAGATAGTCGGGATCAAAATTAGGTATAAGTACTTTCATCTGTGTATGGAATCCGTGTTTTTAAGCGACAGCCCAAGAGATGAGCAGATGAGTTTCAGAACTGCTGAGTGGGCCCGTGCGACACGCACCCGGAAACAGGTACCTGCAGTGCTAATAATTGTGCAAACTCTTGAGGTGTGAGACGTATGACATATATGGAGAAGAAAGGACTGTTCTCCGAGGGTGGACATAATTAAGTGTTGAGGCTCCTCTGAATCAGACGCACCTGCTTATTCAGTCACGCGTGTGAAAGTTCGCTGATAAACTGTAATTAAAGGTCTAATTAACTTGTTTGTAGATTTCCATCCCATTCGGATAATTCGTTCGTGGTGCGTCGTTACTTTTTAACTTCCTTTTTTCTCTCTTAGATTGTACACACATCAAAAACAGTTTCGCATCACCTCGGTTCCGAGAGTTCCGGAACCTGTGCACAGAATTGAAATAGAGATAAACGTAAACATCATTTCCGCCCATTTTATTGCTCATGAAAAGCACACATTGCATGCTGTACCACCATACTGCAACACCTTCAGAGATGGTGGTCCACCGGCCGTTGTGGCCGAGCGGTTCTAGGCGTGTCAGTCCGATACCCCGCTGCTACTACGGTCGCAGGTTCGAATCCTGCCTCGGGCATGGATGTGTGTGCTGTCCTTTGTTAGGTTTAAGTAATTCTTAGGAGACTAATGACTTCAGATGTTAAGTCCCATAGTGCTCAGACACATTTAGATGGTGGTCCATATTGCCGTACACACCTGTACCTCTAAATACCCAGTAGCACGTCCTCTTGCATTAATGCATGCCCGTATTCGCAGCGCCTTACTCTCCACAAGTTCATCAAGGCACTGTTCGTCCAGTTGCCCATTCCTCAACGGCGATTCAGCGTAGATCCCTCAGACTGGTTGGCGGGTCACGTCATCCATAAACAGCCCTTTTAAATCTATCTCAGGCATTTTCGATAGGATTCGTGTCTGGAACACATGCTGGCCACTCCAAATGATTCAAATGGCTCTAAGCACTATGGGACATAACATCTGAAGTCATCAGTCCCCTTGACTTAGAACTACTTAAACCTAATTAACCAAACGACATCACAAACATCCATGTCCGAGGCAGGATTCGAACCTGCGACGGTAACAGCAGCGCGCTTCCGGACTGAAGCGCCTAGAACCACTCGGCCACAGAGGCCGGCGCTGGCCATTCCAGTCGAGCGATGTCCTTATCCTGCAGGAAGACATTCACAAGATGTGCACGATGGGGTGCGAATAGTCGTCCGTGAAGACTAATGTCTCGTCAGTGTGCTGCCGATATGGTTGCACTATCGGTCGGAGGATGGCATTCACATATCGTACAGCCGCTACGGCGCCTTCCATGACCACCAGTGGCCTATGTCGGCCCCACATAATGCAACCCCAAAACAGCAGGGAACATCCACGTTGCTGCGCTTGCTGGACTGTATGTCTAAGGTGTTCAGTCTGACCGGGTTGCCTCAAAACACGTCTCCGATGATTGTCTGGTTGGAGCCATATGCGACACTCATCGATGAAGAAAACGTGATGCCAATCCTGAGTGGCCAATTCTGCATGTTGTTGGGCCCATCTGTACCGCGAAGCATAGTGTCGTGGTTGCAAAGATGGACCTCGCCATTGACGTCGGGAGTCAAGTGGCGTATCATACACCCTATTGCGCACAGTTTGAGTCGTAACACGACGTCCTGTGGCTGCACGAAAACCATTATTCAACATGGTGGCGTATCCGTCAGGGTTCCTCCGAGCCATAATCCTTAGGTAGGTGTCATCCACTGCAGTAGTAGCCCTTGGGCGGCCCGAGCGAGGCATGTCATTGACAGTTCCTGTCTCTCTGTTTCTCCTCCATGACCCAACAACATCGCTTTGGTTCACTTCGAAACACCTGGACACTTCCCTTGTTGAGAGTTCTTCCGAGCCCAAAGTAACAATGCGGACGCGATTGAAACACGATATTGACGGTCTAGGCATGGATTGAACTACAGACCACACGAGCCGTGTACCTCCTTCCTGGTGGAATGACTGGAACTGATCGGCGGTCGGACCCCTCTGTCTATTAGGCGCTCCTCATGCACGGTTGTTTATATCTATGCGCAGGTTTAATGACATCTCTGAACAGTCAGAGGGACTGTGTCTGTGATACAATACCCACAGTCAACGTCTATCTTCAGGAGCTCTGGGAATCTGAGTGATGCAAAAATTTTTGATGTGTGCGTGTTGCCCGAGTGCAACATAACCAAACAAGAATATTGTCGTCTTGGAGCACACTGCGTAGTTTCTGTTACAACAGACAGCGTTAACCTGTGTGGGTCGAGATTCAAACCCACTGATGGGAAATATGCTCTTTTCATCCTTGATGGAAAAATTAAGGTGACTGAAAACCTCTGCCCTTAGGTAAGTCGCAACTCGGTTGTTTGTATGAGTGTCTTCTCCTCATATCCTCATGACAGACTTGTCCGTGTAGCTAACAGTTTCGTCCAGTTTTTCTAAGAATACCACTCTTCCTTTACTGCTTCTGCCCTCAAGTATAGGTAAGATGTCTGAAGTTTCCCCCGTTTCCATTTTTTCACCTATTATAATTCGTTTGAGTCTGGTAATGAGAGCGAAATTTGTTTTAGTCTTAATTTCTTGGGGGTATAGAACGGTTTGATTTCGTTTGTGTCTCAACCCGTTCATCCCATAACACCAACCATAACCAACGTTTCAATTATGTATTCTATAAGCTACAGTCTTTGTATTCCCCTACAGTGTTTCCTCTCTCGTCCCAGTTTAGTACCATGGATGTTATTGCCTGATCTCTTAGCACACGTCCTGTTATCCTATACATTCTGCTACCCAGTCTATAGCATATTTATATTTCTTTCGCCGGCGATTCAGAGGAGAACTTCCTCATCTCGTATCTCATCAATACACTTCATTTGAGCATTCTCATGCAATATCGCATCTCTTACCCGTTGATTCATTTCTTTCCTACTTCTGTAACGTTACCATGCTATACTCCAGATATACGTTTCAAGAAATTAATTTCTCAGATGATAGATGTGTCTGAAACAATGTTTCCTCGAGGATAGCAGTCTGCTCCTTCTACACGTCGCCCATTGCCACTCATCTTTCTTCCAGGGTTACTAAGTGGTCCATTCCCCATGGACCAGAGATGTAGATTCCTGAGTATTTTTTATTTGCCTTTGAAATAAAAAACACTAGATACCGATAGTGCCGACGAAATTTGGGGAGGAATACGTAATTGGATGGTAAGTGTGATGCGAAAGTTTGAATTCAGTCCAGGTTTTGAGAGACTGGAGTTTAATCATTGAATAACGACACTAAGGGTAGTCAACCCTTAGCTGACCTGTAACATAAAACGTAGCGAATACTTGCCATTATTGAATGTCAGCAGTTCGGAAAAATTTCACTTTTTTTTGCCGTATTGCGCAAGTGGTTGTGATGGAAGGCAATACGAGTGACGGGATACCGGATTTCTTCCTTCCTCTGGGCGCGGAGAGGGATAGAAAATAAAACGTTGCGTGGGTGTCGCTATCGGCTACAATTTGAGTCACCCCGGCGTAGCTAGCGTGCCACGTAGTGAGTGACTCACGGCGGCGGGAAGTCGGCTTCGGAGCCTCTCGCTGATTGCGCTGAGAGATTGGAAACAGTGCGGGGGAGGCGTGTTCGCCCCGCTGCTGCTGCAGATACAGCTGTCTACCTCTGCCTCCTTCCAACACCCGCTCCCTCCCTCACAACCTCCACCGTCTCTAGACGCTCCAGTGGAAATTGTGAAACCTGGAGTAGTGTGGAACGATGCAGCAGGCAACAGATTTCAAATAGAGGCCGGCGAAAGATGATACACCGGGGCCTTGAAGACAAGAGAGGGTAGATATTTCACAGAGAATTCAGTGCGCGTTTCGCAGCTACAGTAGCATTCTCAGGGACAGAAGTGACTTTTTCTTGGCGTTACATCTGCTTCATTTCATCAACAAGTAGTAAATGAACGATTTAGTCATTAGTTTGGTGAGAGAAACTAAATAAATAAGGTATTCTTAATTCCGATAAGAAATATTCATCTCCTGATAAGATGAAAACAGTAAAATTTGCACTTACATTTAAAATAAACGGCCTGCAGAGGAGAAGCGACATCAGCGTAGTATGAGGTGGCGAAGGATGGACGGCAGAGTGAGGGGTTAGGAGACAAGCATAGCAGTATAACAATAATATTGTACAATACTGTCCATTAAAATTGCTACACCACGAAGATGACGTGCTACAGACGCGAAATTTAACCGACAGGAAGAAGATGCTGTGATATGCAAATGATTAACATTCCAGAACGTCCACACAAGGTTGGCTCTGGTGGCGACACCTACAACGTGCTGACATAAGGAAGGTTTCAAACCGATTTCTCATACACAAACAGCAGTTCACCGACGTTGCCTGCTGAAACGTTGTTGTGATGGCTCGTGTAAGGAGGAGAAATGCGTACCATCACGTTTCCGACTGTCGGATTGTAGCCTATCGCGATTGTGGTTTATCGTATCGCGACATTGCTGATCGCGTTGGTCGAGATCCAATGACTGTTAGCTGAATATGGAATCGGTGGGCTCAGGAGGGTAATATCGAACGCCATGGTGGATCGCAATGGCCTCGTATCACTAGCAACAGAGATGACAGGCCTCTTATCCGCATGGCTGTAACGTGTCGTGCAGCCACGTCTCGATCCCTGAGTCAACAGATGCAGACGTTTGCAAGACAACAACCATCTGCACGAACAGTTCGACGACGTTTGCAGCAGCATGGAATATCAGCTCGGAGACCATGGCTACGGTAATCCTTGACGCTGCATCACAGACAGGAGCACCTGCGATGCTGTACTCAAACGACGAACCTGGGTGCACGAATGGCAAAACGTCTTTTTTTCGGATGAATCCAGGTCCTGTTTACAACATCATGATGGTCGCATCCGTGTTTGGCGACATCGCGGTGAACGCACATTGGAAGCGTGTATTCGTAAGCGTGTATTCGTCATCGCCATACTGGCATATGACGCGGCGTGATGTTATGGGGTGCCATTGGTTAAACGTCTCGGTCACCTCTTGTTCGAATGACGGCACTTTGAACAGTGGACGTTACATTTCAGATGTATTACGACCCGTTGCTCTACCCTTCATTCGATCCTTGCGAAACCCTACATTTCAGCAAAGTAATGCACGACCGCATGTTGCAGATCCTGTAATACCCTTTCTGGATTGAGAAAATATTCGACTGCTGCCCTGGCCAGCACATTCTCCAGATCTTCCACCACTTGAAAACGCCTGGTCAATGGTGGTCGAGCAACTGGCTCGTCACAATACGGCAGTCACTACTCTTGATGAACTGTGGTATCGTATTGAAGCTGCATGGGCAGCTGTACCTGTACACGCCATCCAAGCTGTGTTTGACTCAATGCCCAGGCGTATCAAGGCCGTTATTACGGCCAGAGTTAGTTGTTCTGGGTACTGATTTCTCGGGATCTATGTACCCAAATTGCGTGAAAATGTAATCACATGTCAGTTCTAGTATCATATATTTGTCCAATGAATACCCGTTTATCATCTGCGTTTCTTCTTGGTGTAGCAATTTTATTGGTCAGTAGTGTAGCTGTCTGGATTGCTGACTGATACGTTGTCACACAAAGGTAACGGTACGACTGACTGCTTGGCCGTCAGGATGTCGAGTATGGATAGTCTCAGGAATTGGATAATATCCGGTTCATGGTGATGTCGAAGCCAGAGAATGCTCTCTGGAGATGAGGAGCTCCTGTTGGAAGCTTATTCTAGACAACCAAGTTGACCAGTGCCCGAACCGGGGAATCGATGAAACAGCGGAATGTGACGACTGCAGTGCTAGCAGCAGCTGGCCGGGGCAGACTTGCTGAGGCAGGCTGTTTCAGCACTGCCCCGCCGTGGAGGAATAGCCATCAGCGAATGTTGTCGGCAGCGTGCGAGGGGCAAGGTGGACGGCCCGTATTAAACCCAGGATACCCGGAGACTACGGAGCGCAGCACGCAGAGGTGCACCTATTGGCCTCACCGTAGTGGACACAGAACGACGCCCGAGAGCATCAAGCTAGTTGGCACTAGCAGTCTCCTATCAACATAGGCCTTAATCTAAGGAAGAAACTTCTGAGAATGTGCTTGTGGAGCGCAGCATTTTACGGCAGCGAGCCACGGTCAGTGAGAAAACCGGAAGAAAATCGGAGCTCCTGAGATGTGGTGCTACAGAAGGATGTTGAAAATTAGGACAGATAAGGTACGGAATGAGGGGGCGCCCCTCAGAATCGACGAAGAAAAGAACATATGGTGAACACTGACAAGGAGGGGGGACAGGTTGGTAGGACACGTGTTAAGAACTCATGGAACAACTTCCTTGGTACTAGTGGTCGCTGTAGATGGTAAAAACTGTAGAGAAAGAATTGGAATGTTTATAACAAATAGCTGGCCGTGGTGGCCGAGCGGTTCTAGGCGCTACAGTCTGGAAACGCGCGACCGCTACGGTCACACGTTTGAATCCAGCCTCGGGCATGGATGTGTGTGGTGTCCTTAGGTTAGTTAGGTTTAAGTAGTTCTAAGTTCTAGGGGACTGATGACGTTAGAAGTTAAGTCCCATAGTGCTCAGAGCCATTTGAACCATTTTGAATTTATAACAAATAGTTTAGGACGTTGGGTGCAAGAGCTACTGTGAGATGAAGAGGTTTACAAAGGTGTGGAGCTCATGGTGGGCCGCATCATACAAGACTGATGATTCAAAAGAAGAAAGGGTAGCTAACCATCGCCCTCCCTTCCACAGTTACCAAATTATTTATGTTGACACGTCCATGATTTCAGGTTTCTGTAACCATTCACGAGGTCGTCTACCGACCGCCACACATTTAATCTGAACTCAACAGAATGCCACTCTTTGCTCTAGTTCACTCTGCCTGTACCTCAGGCATACCTCTGGTGGTTGTCGTATGGTATCAACGGTATTCTTCCCATTGCAACTCGGTATATCAACCAAGCATCCAGTATGAAACTTCCTGGAAGATTAAGACTGTGTGCCGGACCGAGACTCGAACTCGGGACCTTTGCCTTTCGCGGGCAAGTGCTCTACCAACTACGCTATCCAAGCACGACTCACGCCCCGTCCTCACAGCTGTACTTCTGCCAGTACCTCGCCTCCTACCTTCCAAACAAGTAAACAAGGAAGTTTCATATCAGCGCACACTCCACTGCAGAGTGAAAATCTCGTTCTGGGAGCATCCAGTAGTCTGACTGCGGTGATACTTCTGCCTACAGTCTGTTCTCGGTTTCTGGCTACTCTCATCGGTCTGTTCGTCACAGCCTGTCGAACAGTTCTACGTACTCTGGTGGTGGAGATCTTTTGGAAGGAACAGTGCCTACTCTTCGTGGAACACTGATAGCCTGAGTCTACCTCATCAACACCCCTGTAGTTCTTGCGCTACAGGGTGCTGTAGTTGTAAATCTTTCCGTGACCGTCATTATATCTTTAATCGTTATTTAACCTTACAGCAAATAGGGTCAAATGCTGACGTTCTGCAACGTTGTTACGTAGTGAGATGGCAGTGGTATAAAACGTGTATTCATTCAGCAGGAAATGGAATAAGTGGACGTAACTTGCCGCGCAGAGCGTCGTCACGAGATTGCATAAGCACGAAGCGGACATAAAAGAGAATTGCAGGAAAGAAGTTTAATATCTGTTTCTCCTCCTGATAGCTTTAAGCCGCAGACGTCGATATAAAGGAGCGTTGAGTTTTCAACGTAAGGAAATACGCCCCGGTGGCACGAGGCAGTCGCTCTGAATAAAGAAACCATGAAGCTTTCAAAGTACGTTGTAAGATGGTAGCGCTATTGTCTCTTCAGTCGATCACTTAAAAAGAACTTGCGTCTGAAGCAAAGAGAACTGTAGTCAATATAATTTTTCGTCATTGTCGATTAGTCCGCAGTACTGTCGTACAGAATTATCAAAATAAAACTGTATCGGAAAATGTATACGAAATTAGCCAATTTACTCATGGCACTTTTGTTGACTGTGTCTGCAGTCACTTTCAGAAGCCAAATTAATTATCAAATTAAGTTATTTAGTACGACTGCGTTCTGAATTGCAGGTGTATCCATGTATCACTGCAAAAAATAAAAACACTTAATGGTTGCAGGAGTATGAATCAGAGCACTGTCCAATTTAAGTTTACGAAAATAATGACAGGTTCTTATTCATCCTTTTATAACCACAATAAAAGCCAAACTTAAATCAGGAAAGGGAAAGTGCTTGATTGGCAAAGCACTCATTGGGGTGGAAACTATACAAAATTCTGCCCTTCTAACAATACCACCACTCCAAAGTAGGTTAGACATCAGATTAATAATGTTGCTCACGCAGGATATGTTCGCTTCATCGGGCAACAACAAAGTTAGTGTCTGTGGATGGTATCGTCAGAATGGAAATAATGAAGTCACTGTAAGAAAGTCATTAATTTTGGCACTTATCTTGAATGGATTCCCTCGTAGATTTCGTCGAAGTTGCTTGGCTCATCTGGTTGATTCCAGGGTGATTCCACTTTGACTGCTAGAAGGTCCAGATCTGTATTTTAGCAATATTTGAAGACCTAACAAATGCGTTTTTCAGGAAATTCTTAATGATCAAACAATCCCAGATCAGAACAATGGTATGGTAGAAATAATTTTTGACTTGGTGTTCACGATCCTCATTTTTGTTAAAATTCTTGTAAATTCACATATACTTCTTCTTAATTGTCACATCATCAAGAAAACAGTTTTGTATCAATCTTCATATATTTAATTTCCACTTTAACCAAACACAAGATATGGCTGTTCTTTTACAAAGCGAAATAACAACTTAGCTTCTGTAAAGTGAAACGAAGACTGCTCTTTGCGCATTCGCGCTAAAACGGTTACAAATAAGTCAAAGATTATGACACTCTCACAGAAATGAATACACACAAGAACCATATCACTGTAATACATCGATACATCGGAGTACCTATACATTAATAAAACCAAATGTGAATATTGTCACAAAAATATGTCTTTTACTTCGCAGAAAAGTAGTACGATATTACTGGTATCGAGAACTGGGGTTGGAGTTCCGTAATGGTCACGTAAATAAAGAACAATTACACCCTGAATCAATACCTTTTACAACGCAATCTGACTGTTTACATGAATCCACTGTGAGGCCGAATCCTATTCAAATGGAATCAACTGCTACCAGGTACACCACAAACTATGGTTCACGGAGAAGAGGGAGCTGTGATTATCATTTAACAACTCTGCGCCTGTGCAGCAATATTTCACCCTTTCACCTTGATTCAGGTGGCAGCAGAAAATGGCACGCTGTGGGTGAGGAGTGGAGCTCGGCGGCAACTGTAATGTTCTGACGCCTCCACGAAAACTTGAAAACTATGCGGACTGGCGTTCTGATAATTAGAACGCAGGAAACTTCCCTGTCGGAGCCGTCAAATCCCGGCTGATGTCAGTGTGAGGTAGCTGGTCTGGCGAACCAATTTGACTCATAAACATGACGGCGCGTGCTGGAATTGTCAAACGTCAGATGGCCGACGCAGGACGAATAAGGCACACGATATGTCTCAGATGATACACAATTCCACTGTCAGTACGGATGGAAACTGTCACTGGCTCATAGTCCAATACAAGATGCAGACAACAAGTCTCACCCACTAGGGAAAGAACTGTTCTCCACCAGGGAAGGACCAGAAGACGAAGAAGGTAAAGAATCAATCACTTTCCACCATCCCTCGGTATGGGAGCCGAACCAGCATAAACTAAACTGTCTCCACATTGTGCAAACCAATCAAACTATCCTCTACTCACTGAATCTCCCTCATGTCTGTTTTGTTGGCCTCGTAGACAATCAAGACACAGCACTAGAGTTCCCACACTGTGTGAGCAAGCTTCTACTTCTCATATCCTGGGAGCAGCCAATCACAGACTCAGAATCTCTTTTGTCTGAAAAAAGAGCATTTTAGACTAGGGAGGCATCGTTCTCATGGTAAGCATTGCCATGTTTCGGCAAAAATCGTCTACCGAGACGGGAGTATAGTCCCTCATTTATGGAGAGATCTAATCTTTCCAGGCTGACCATTTCAAAAATGGTTCAAATGGCACTGAGCACTGAGGACATCACGCACATCCATGCCCGAGGCAGGATTCGAACGTGCGACCGTAGCGTCGCGCGGTTCCAGACTAAAGTTCCCAGAACCGCTCGGCCGCACCGGCCGGCGATCATTTCCAATTTCTGAAAGAAGGCTGTCAAGCTTCCCAGGCAGTAGTGCCCGTGAAACATATAATTTTGTCAGTCGCTAAATGAACCTGAAGACTTCCTGGCATCAGGGGAGTTACAGTCTTGCCTCCACTGAACACGTGCACCAGCCACTCTGTTCATATCATACCAGCTTTTAACAAGAGACTGCTTGTAGTTTTATGATCATCCTGTCGTTTACATAAAAGCTCAGATTACAGCAATCTTAAATGGTCTTTCCACCCACTTTCTGGCAACTGGCTGCCTTATTGACGGTGTGGCACATGTCCTAGGTAGTTTCGCATCCTCCTCCTCTGAACCGAAGTGGGACGAGTGGAGTACAAAAATGGCTCTGAGCACTATGGGACGTAAATTCCTAGGTCATCAGTCCTCTAGAACTTAGCCGGCTGGCGTGGCCGAGCGGTTCTACGCGCTACAGTCTGGAACCGCGCGACCGCTACGGTCGCAGGTTCGAATCCTGCCTCGGGCATGGATGTGTGTGATGTCCTTAGGTTAGTTAGGTTTAACTAGTTCTAAGTTCTAGGGGCCTGATAACCTTAGAAGTTAAGTCCCGTAGTGCTCAGAGCCATTTGAACCTCTAGAACTTAGAACTACTTAAACCTAACTAACCTAAGGACATCACACAAATCCATGCCCGAGGTAGAATTCGAGCCTGCGACCGTAGCGTTCGCACGGTTCCAGACTGTAGCGACTAGAACCGCTCGGCTACACCGGCCGGCCAAGTAGAATACAGGTACAATTCACAGACTTTTGCTTCCTCGAATCACTCGCACAGTCCGGTCACAGGGCACAACATTTATGGCCCGAAAATCGTCTTTCTCCCTTGTCTCCATTGTCTCCAATACGGCCCCTGGGGTGCATGTTCTCTACAGGCTATGCATTCAATTATATGAATATTCTGAACACAATTTCCTCATGTATTAAGTCATAAGCCGCACATACCAAAAGTAGTACTGGGGAGCACTGAGGTCATGACCTAAAAAGTGAATATTAATCTGACCGATTGCGTTGTCAAGGTGAGAGAGTGACATACCACCTTTCAGCAACCAGGGCGGCTGGTGTAAGTTCGGTTGGCTGAAGGTGCATGAAATATTCTCCCAGTCATTTTTATTTTGAACAGTCTGAGCATTGGAGTTTCTGACAAGGTACTGTGCATCGATGTCCTTCTGCTGTGATTCCAAAGATGGATTAAGCTGGAACGTGTAAATTTGCATAGTTAATGAAATTAAAGGCAATTAAGATGGAAAATTGTTTCAATAAGTGCAGTTATTGTGAATTCCTATAAATTTAAGGCTTTTGTTGGTAAAGATATAAAACCATTTCATCGAAATGAAAAAAAATGTAAGGGAGATTTTCTGAGCAGGCAAGTTCTTGAATTCTTTCAAAAACAGATGAACTGCAAAGCCTCATAGTTAAGACATTAAAATTGCTCCAGAGCGGATGGGGCTTCATACTCCCGACCGAGCATCCAAATCCGTATTTTTAAAGCTTTTCCCATTTCAAGTAATACAGAAGCTTATGTGAGATGGACACAGCCGATTTCCTTCCCCAGCCGACCTTGCGCTCCATCTCTGACTTCCCTGTTGTCGATAGAGATCCTGATCTTCCTTCCATCCCCCCCCCCCCCTCCCACATCCTTCCTTCTCTTCTTTAGAATAAACTGTTACCCCGACTGTGCGTTAGATCAAGAATTTCTTCTTTCTTCCAAAATTTAACTTCCAACCACTCCATCTCTTTAGCCCAAGGTTCGATGTGTTGTTAATTAACTCATACACTGCTCCGTCTTCTACCATTGCACCTATTGTAGACAATGTGACTTACTTGCCGAGGTTTATTTTAGCTCTGGTACTAATTTTAATTCTTCTACATGATACCTAGAATGTGATCTGAGAGATTAAACCTTTTGGCACCTTTAATAAAACTGATTACTACTGCTGCAGCTTCGTTGTCATCGAAATTATGGATGGAGCAACCGTGTTTCTTTTGATGTGTTATCTTTAAAGGTTGTTGTTATTGTGCCAGTGATGCTTGCAAACTGTTAAACTTTTCAATTTTCTTTCTCTCTCTCTCTCTCCCTCTCTTTCTCTTTCGCGCCTTACGTGGCATACGGAATCAAGTATGTTTACTATGACAAATGTTCAATTGGTTAATTATCTAAGAAGGTTCTTTATATCAATGGATCTTCGATTCTATTATTCACCGTGTTTGTAATTTCACTGATTCATATACCTTGTAACAGGCTCACATGTTATGTGGTTAAGAAATATGTCAGCGTAGCTTTGCCGTATGGCATCACTTAGGGCAATCTTGGAGGCGATTGTTCGTCATGATACACAGTGCTTACAAGCAAGGTCCAGGCTCTGCGCCGGCCGCTGTGGCCGAGCGGTTCTAGGCGCTTCAGTGCGGAACCGCGCGACTGCTACGGTCGCAGGTTCGAATCCTGCCTCTGGCATGGATGTGTGTGATGTCCTTAGGTTGGTTAGGTTTAAGTAGTTCTAAGTTCTAGGGGACTGATGACCTCAGATGTTAAGTACCATAGTGCTCAGAGCCATTCCAGACTCTGCGACCCACCAATTTAGACTAGCTTTGGGATAAGTCATGATGTATCAGGCATTTCGGACCAGGCAGGAGCTTTAGAACACTCGAAAATAGGCAGTTTTATTTATATATTCCACAACCACCACCTGACAGTTTACGAGAAATCGAAGAATTTTTTATTTCTATCTGTGGCAGCTATAAGCCTATGAGAGAAAGTGCTGATCACCTTATTAAAATGGCTCCGACAGCTTTGGAGGGCAACAGATGGTATTAGGACTAATAGAAGTCATGGCAATGAAGGGGTGGTGTTACATAATTAAGGCCCACTCATTCATATTATAGCAAACGTGAACTAGGACTTTTATCAGTATGCGCATTCCTTCCTCATCTTGTTGAAAGGTATAATCCCGTCTTCCGACAGCAGCAGTGTTTAGAGGGTGGTGTGCATACATTTGTGGTTCGACGAATACTTATCTTGAGAACGAAGCCTTTCGCGACGTCACAGTTGTATTAACCACCCTCGGACTTAGTGCTCCGTCATCTCAGGATGAAATCTTAAGCTTTCGAAGATTACCTTCACTGTCTTCATCAATCGCTACTGAATGGAAAAATTGCTGCTGTAGTTGCCTTATATAGTCCATAGACGGCTTCTGATTGGCCAGAAATTACGTATGGCTGTCGTAGATGGTGTCGACGACTGCGCTGGTGGCGCCACCGCTCCCGTAGCAACGTAAAGAATGTCTCTTCTCTGCATCGAGAGCTCGCTTCCATGCACCGCTAAGATTATATCTGCAGTCAGGGTTGAAACTCTTGTCTCACATTATTTCTACAGCCTCTTTAATTACATAATCCCCACATGTTATTTGTAATATTGCTTGTGAGTGTTGAAGCAATTACATCGGTAAGTCCATCAGCACAGTTTCCAGCTGATGTACAGACTATCAGGGATATTTTAAAACTGTTGTTGTTGTTGTTGTTGTTGTGGTCTTCAGTCCTGAGACTGATTTGATGCAGCTCTCCATGCTACTCTATCCTGTGCAAGCCTCTTCATTTCCCAGTACCTACCGCAACCTACATCCTTCTGAATCTGCTTAGTGTATTCATCTCTTGGTCTCCCTCTACGATTTTTACCCTCCACGCTGCCCTCCAATACTAAATTGGTGATCCCTTGATGTCTCAGAACATGTCCTACCAACCGATCGCTTCTTCTAGTCAAGTTGTGCCACAAACTTCTCTTCTCCCCAATCCTATTCAATACTTCCTCATTAGTTATGTGATCTACCCATCAAATCTTCAGCATTCTTCTGTAGCACCACATTTCGAAAGCTTCTATTCTCATCTTGTCCACACTATTTATCGTCCATGTTTCACTTCCATGCATGGCTACACTCCATACAAATACTTTCTGAAATGATTTCCTGACACTTAAATCTATACTCGATGTTAACAAATTTCTCTTCTTCAGAAACGCTTTCCTTGCCATTGCCAGTCTACATTTTATATCCTCTCTACTTCGACCATCATCAGTTTTTTGCTCCCCAAACAGCAAAACTCCTTTACTACTTTAACTATCTCATTTCCTAATCTAATTCCCTCAGCATCACCCGACTTAATTCGACTACATTCCATTACCCTCGTTTTGCTTTTGTTGGTGTTCATCTTATATCCTCCTTTCAAGGCACTATCCATTCCGTTCAACTGCTCTTCCAAGTCCTTTGCTGTCTCTGACAAAATTACAATGTCATCGGCGAACCTGCTTGCTCAATATATACATTGAATGACATCGGGGATAGGCTACAGCCCTGTCTCACTCCCTTCCCAACCACTGCTTACCTTTCATGCCCCTCGATTCTTATAACTGCCTTCTGGTTTCTGTACAAATTGTAAATAGCCTTTCGCTCCCTGTATTTTACCCCTGCCACCTTCAGAATTTGAAAGAGAGTATTCCAGTCAACATTGTCAAAAGCTTACTCTAAGTCTACAAATGCTAGAAATGTAGGTTTGCCCTTCCTTAATCTAGCTTTTAAGATGAGTCGTAGGGTCAGTATTGCCTCACGTGTTCGAACATTTCTACGGAATCCAAACTAATCTTCCCCGAGGTCGGCTTCTACTAGTTTTTCCATTCTTCTGTAAAGAATTCGCGTTAGTATTTTGCAGCTGTGACTTATTAAACTGATAGTTCGGTAATTTTCACATCTGTCAACACCTGCTTTTTTTTGGAATTGGAATTATTATATTCTTCTTGAAGTCTGAGGGTATTTCGCCTGTTTCATACATCTTGCTCACCAGATGGTAGAGTTTTGTCAGGACTGGCTCTCCCAAGGTCGTCAGTAGTTTCAATGGAATGTTGTCTACTCCGGGGGCCTTGTTTTGACTCAGGTCTTTCAGTGCCTTGTCAAACTCTTCATGCAGTATCGTATCTCCCATTTCATATTCATCTACATCCTCTTCCATTTCCATAATATTGTCCTCAAATACATCACCCTTGTGTAGACCTTCTATATAGTCCTTCCACCTTTATGCTTTCCATTCTTTGCTTAGAACTGGGTTTCCATCTGAGCTCTTGATGGTCATACAAGTGGTTCTCTTATCTCCAAAGGTCTCTTTAATTTTCCTGTAGGCAGTATCTATCTTACCCCTAGTGAGATAACCCTCTACATCCTTACATTTGTCCTCTAGCCATTCCTGCGTAGCCATTTTGCACTTCCTGTCGATCTCATTTTTGTGACGTTTGTATTCCTTTTTGCCTGCTTCATTTACTGCATTTTTATATTTTCTCCTTTCATCAATTAAATTCAATATCTCTTCTGTTACCTACGGATTTCTACTATCCCTCGTCTTTTAACCTACTTGATCCTCTGCTGCCTTCACTACTTCGTCCCTCAAAGCTACCCATTCTTTTTCTACTGTATTTCTTTCCCCCATTCCTGTCAATTGTTCCCTTTTGCTCTCCCTGAAACTCCGTACAACCTCTGGTTCTTTCAGTTTATCCAGGTCCCATCTCCTTAAATTCCCAATAGATTGTGGTCAGAGTCCACATCTGCCCCTGGAAATGTCTTACAATTTAAAACCTGGTTCTTAAATCTCTGTCTTACCATTAGAGAATCTATCTGAAACCTGTCAGTATCTCCAGGCTTCTTCCATGTATACAGCCTTCTTTTATGATTCATGAACCAAGTGTTAGCTATGATTAAGTTGTGCTCTGTGCAAAATTCTACCAGGTGGCTTCCTCTTTCATTTGTTAACCCCAATCCATATTCATCTACTACGTTTCCTTCTCTCCCTTTTCCTACTACCGAATTCCAGTCACCCATGACTATTAAATTACCGTCACCCTTCACTGTCTGAATAATTTCTTTTATTTCATCATACATTTCTTAAATTTCCTCGTCGTCTTCAGAGCTAGTTGGCATATAAACTTGTACTACTGTAGTAGGCGTGGGCTTCGTATCTATCTTGGCCACCATAATGCGTTCACTATGCTGTTTTAGTAGCTTACCCGCATTCCTATTTTCCTATTCATTATTAAACCTACTTCTACATTACCCCTATTTGATTTTGTGTTTATAACCCTGTAGTCACCTGACCAGAAGTCTTGTTCCTCCTGCCACCGAACTTCACTAATTCCTACTATATCTAACTTTAACCTATCTATTTTCCTTCTTAAATTTTCTAACCTACCTGCCCGATTAAGGGATATAACATTCCACGCTCCGATCCGTAAAACGCCAGTTTTCTTTCTCCTGATAACGACATCCTCTTGAGTAGTCCCCACCCGGAGAACCGAATGGGGGACTATTTTACCTCCGGAATATTTTACCCAAGAGGACGCCATCATCATTTAACCAAACAGTAAAGCTACATGCCCTAGGGAAAAAATTACGGCCGTAGTTTCCTCTTGCTTTCAGCCGCTCGCAGTACCAGCACAGCAAGGCCGTTTTGATTAGTGTTACAAGGCCAGATCAGTCAATCATCCAGACTGTTGCCCTTGCAACTACTGAAAAGGCTGCTGCCCCTCTTCAGGAACCACACGTTTGTCTGGCCTCTCACCAGATACCCCTCCGTTGCGGTTGCACCACGTACGGCTATCTGTATCGCTGAGGCACGCAACCCTCCCCACCAACGGCAAGGTCCATGGTTCATGGTGGGGGGGGGATTTTAAAACTAGAATTGGATAAATCTGGAATTGCTGAGCACAGCCTCACAAACAAACACAAAAAGCAGTTTGACGAATCAGATGTTTCGTCCCAGGCTCTTACACACAAGGATTCTGTAATTAAGGAAGCTGTAGAAATAGGAATGTGTGAGAAGAATATCAACCATGACAGCGAATATAATCTTAGCGGTGCATGGGAGCGAGAGAAGAGCCACCGACATTCGTCGCAGTTTAAAATGTACGTAAACAGTCTCGACTGCCAGAAATCTTTATTTTAGTGTTTACCGGTTTTGGTCGGATACTGAGCATCTTTAGACCATGATGGCAGGCGCAGACAGAGAATGCTGCATGCTTTACGAACTCTACGAACGTCAGTTGCAGTTGACGTTTGTGATGTTCGTCAGTAACTGATTGAAACCGGTAGCCACAAAAATACAGGTTTCTTGCTGTGAAGACTGTTTATGTTCGTTCTAAAACACTAAGAAAAAACCACTGATCTCCAGGAGAAACGCTCTCAAAAACTACATTCGTCGCAAACTCTACACTACTAGGGGAACGGTGTTGCCACCACTGCAAATGTTGACACCATCTGCGACAGCATTACGTAATTACCGACCAACTAGAAGTCATCAATGGGCTATATAAGGCCACCAAAGCAGCATTTCTGACAGTCAGTTTCTCTGATGAAGGCGATGGAAGTAATAGTCGAAAGCTAAGGTTTTATCCTGACTTGACGGAGCAAGAAGTCCGATTTGCTTTATACAGCTTAAAAATCCTGTCGCATCTCGAGTGGCCCAATAAAAAAAAATGGTTCAAATGGCTCTGAGCACTATGGGACTTAACTTCTGAGGTCATCAGTCCCCTAGAAGTTAAACTACTTAAACCTAACTAAGCTAAGGACATCACACACATCCATGCCCGAGGCAGGATTGGAACCTTCGATCGTAGCGGTCGTGCAGTTCCAGACTGTAGCGGCTAGAACCTCTCAGCCACCCTGGCCGGCTAGCCCACTAAGGAATCCCACAGAAAGTGTCTAGAACTACGTGTTTCAATCAACTTGTCCACAGTGTGGTAGCTCTAAGGTATCCAAAATCCTACAATAGCTTCAGCAAGATAAGGCATAGCTGAAGAAACTTGTGGACTCCCTTCCTCGTGGAGCTAAGATTTTGAAGGCTAGAGGCGGAGGTACGCGATTTTAGCGTAATGCCCGCTGGGGCGACTAATTTTTCTATGTAAATTGAAGCTGGAGGAGGGAGAAAGGAAAGGGAAGGGAAGGAACTATTAATGTCAGTTGCATATGAACTTTATGAGCCTGACCGGGATTCGAATCCGGCATCTCCTGCTTTTTAGGCAGGTGCGTTAACCACTGACACATCCGGACACAGTGTTTTTCGCAATGCGCATGCTATCCTGGCACGCCCCTCGGTAGATGGAAAATGCCACCTAGCGGCACATATCCACAGTCCCCGTCCATATACTGGGTGATCAAAAAGTCAGTATAAATTTGAAAATTGAATAAATTACGGAATAATGTAGATAGAGAGGTATATATTGACACACATGCTTGGAATGACACGGGGTTTTATTAGAACCAAAAAAATACAATCGTTCAAAAATGTCTGACAGATGGCGCTTCATCTGATCAGAATAGCAATAATTAACATAACAAAGTAAGACAAAGCAAAGATGATGTTCATTACAGGAAATGCTCAATATGTCCACAATCATTCCTCAACAATAACTGCAGTCGAGGAATAATGTTGTGAACAGCTCTGTAAAGCATGTCCGGAGTTATGGTGAGGCATTGGCGTCGGATGTTGTCTTTCAGCATCCCTAGAGATGTCGGTCGATCACGACTTCAGGTAACCCCGAAGCCAATAATCGCACGGACTGAGGTTTGGGGACCTGTGAGGCCAAGCATGACGAAAGTGGCGGCTGAGCACACGATCATCATCAAACGACGCGCGCGAGAGATCTTTCACGCGTCTAGCAATATGGGGTGTTTTTTTTTTTTTTGTTCTAATAAACCTCATGTCATTCCAAGCATGTGTGTCAATTTTTTATCTACTTTATTCCGTGGTTTATTAAGTTTTCAAATTTATACTGACTTTTTGATCACCCGGTACATTGAGATTCTGGCAGGATATCAACGTAATTTTGCGTCCGCCCCGAAGGTGATGGATTCATTGCCCATCGAGACGAATCAATTACATGAATGTGTAGTGTCTTTTCTTTCGGATATGACCAAAAGAACAGACATCATGCCTTGATATAAATGACCAATTTTTTCCTTTGTTCTTAAATGAGGATGATCGCACATGAAACTTTTACGAATTATAGCACAAATTGTCGTGGGCTATTCTTCTTGTGAAAAATGTCTTTCTCCACGAGTTTCTTGTTGCGAAACAGCTTGTCATATACCTTCGATGGAGTGACGTGCTTGCCCTGTGTCATCTTATCTTCGGGTTTATGATACTGTGAGCACGCTGAAGTCACTGTTTGACGCCACAAAAATTTGTGGTAGCCTACCAAGTAAAGTCCTTAATTCCATAGCGAAGCCGAAACAACAGGATCACCGTATGTCATAAAATAAACCTTTAGTGAAATCTGCAATCTATACCTCACAATGGCTGTAAGTGCAGTAATGATGCTACAGAACCCACAATACACCACTTCATGAAGATTTAGAACATGTAATTTGCAAAAGTTTCAGTACTTAAAAGAAATTAGATAGAAAAGTTGCTCTTCTTCCACTCGTGCTCTTTAAATGTAAGAATCGAAAAATTTATTTTCAGGGACGTGCCTGCACAGAAAAGTACACATCCTGGCGAAGTAGGGACTTTCTTTCATTCCCTTCCACCGGCTTTAAAAATTTTCATAAATCCTGACTAATTCGAAAGCAATACATTTGAATCTATACCTCACAATGGCTGTAAGTGCAGTAATGATGCTACAGAACCCACAATACACCACTTCATGAAGATTTAGAACATGTAATTTGCAAAAGTTTCAGTACTTAAAAGAAATTAGATAGAAAAGTTGCTCTTCTTCCACTCGTGCTCTTTAAATGTAAGAATCGAAAAATTCATGTAACTCCGGTTTTACTGAAAACGCTACAAATTTATTTTCAGGGACGTGCCTGCACAGAAAAGTACACATCCTGGCGAAGTAGGGACTTTCTTTCATTCCCTTCCACCGGCTTTAAAAATTTTCATAAATCCTGACTAATTCGAAAACAATACATTTGAATTTATAAGAAATGGCATACTTAAATTAGAAGCATTTTCCATGAGCTAGTATAAAAAATGTATTGGTTGTGTTTCAATAATTTTAATAGTGAGGTATTGCGTCACATTTTGTGTTCCGCAAGTTTGTTTGGACACGCAGTGCGTGCGGGGAATTACCTGGTTGGTAGTGAACTGAATGCATGGTCCTTTAGAATTATAGAATGAAGGGAAAAACTTAAAACAGGAAGATCAGAGTACAGTAGCCTTTCCATTACTAGTTCACTACAGACGGACCACAGACCAGCTCCTTTTCTCAGACCAACTCGAAATTCGCCTTAATCGCTTTATGGAAAAAATATAAAACTTAAATCACAACCAAGATTTGAAATCTTGAAAGGCTGTCCATTGTGTCACCCAACTCGGAAAGATGGATGCAACTTCACTTCGTATTGTCCGCGCACTTGACGTTATATCGCTAATCTGTAGTCGGTGTGATGTATGGCAGCTGGCTCTTAATGCAGAAAAATTTAAGTTAATACGGATCAGTAGGAAAAACAAACCCGTAATGTTCGGATACAGCCTTAATAGTGTCCTACTTGACACAGTCGCGTCGTTTAAATGTCTGGGCCTAGGGTTGCAAAGTGACATGGAATGGATGGAGCATGTAAGAATTGTGGTATGAAGGCGACTGGTCGACTTCGGTTTATTGGGAGACTTTTAGGAAAGTGTTGTACATTTGCAAAGGAGACCGCATATAGAACTCTAGTGCGACCTATCGTTGAGTACGGCTCTAGTGTTTGGGATCCGCACCAGGTCGAATTGAAAGCAGCATCGAGACAATTCAGAGACGAGCTGCTAGATTTGTTCGATCAACATGCAAGTGTTACGGATATGCTTGTGGAGCTCAACTGGGATTCCCTGGAGGTAGATGAGATTGATTTAGAAGAACACTACTGAGAAATTTTAGAGAACCGACATTTGAAGCTGTCTGCAAAATGATCCTAGTCCCGCCACCATACATTTAGCGTAGGGACCATGAAGATAAGACACGAGAAATTAGGTGTTGTGGACACAGTTCCGCGTAGTCAGTGCGTACACAACTTTCCCACTAGAGCGCGCCCCGCTAAGCACAACAGCGCAGGCGCAGCGCTCGTCCATCTCCGCACTACGAGATGGCGCTGTCTTAGAGACGGACCAAATTCTGCTTCCGCCGATCCACGTATTAATATGTAACGCAGTCAATGAGATTGCTGCTTACGTAGAACCTTTTCTCCTCGCAGATCACACTCGCGCAGTGATACATGAACGCGCGAGTTATTATAACGAGTGTACAGACCTCCGATTACTCAGTCTGCATTTGTCTGCACCAGTCTGCATTAGTCTGCACCAGTCTGTACGAGTTCTACACCAGTCTGTACGAGTTCTACATTTGTCTGTACCAGTCTATAGTCAAGTTTCAGTCTGCGCCTAATAAGATTAACATATTCCTGTTCATAGCCATGAAAATAAATGTATAGACACTTTTGTCAAGTATCAGAGATATGTGTGAGAATAAGATTACGTACCAATACCAAAGGAATTTCAGATTGTTAATTGTAAATAGCATCCAGAACCAAGTTAAGTAATCTTTATGCTTGTTATTGTTTTAATAAATGTGTGTCAAAATTGATCAAGTTCTGTTTAAAGTTGGTCACTGTCAATCTGCTACTGGAAGCGTGCAAGTGGCATTTCTGTCGTCTGACCTAACGGCAGAAGATAAAAACGCCACGATAAGACCACGAGACATATTGCTGACACTCCCCTACTTCGTTAGAGCGACAAGTCAAATAATCTGATGGTGTGTGCACTGAAGGTCTTACAGTACGCACACCACATTAGGGCTCTATCTGAGAGTGCAACAGGAAAGAAAACGACTAGTTGTGGTACACGGTACCCTTCGACACGCACTGTACGGTGCTTTGTGGAGTATGTCTATAGATGCAGATGTAGAAAACGTTACGATCAGGAATACCCTCTGCAGTGCACTTCTCATTCGTCTGCAGAGTACGGATGCGGGTGGAGAACAATACTAGGCACCTCTTTGTGTATTTTAGCGACTGATGGCCTATCCGTCACGTGGAGCTGCACCTCTCTCTGTCTTCAAATAACGCTACTCAACGTTTGAACAGACATGCAAGTCTGCAGGTAAATCCTTTCCATTTCCCTGTACCTGTATCGTTTAAACGCAGATATGACATCCCAATTACACTCATATTCATATAAAGTCTGGGAGGCAAAGAGGAATTCTATCGTAGCTGCGCTACACACGCAGATGCATTTGCAATTTGAAACAAGGCAATTTAACGTTTATTTTGACGCATACAAACTGGGGCAGAGTGCTATTGAATAACAGTCCACTGTAACCTAAAGAGCCTTTCCGAACGCGCCCTGCACGTCACGTAAACGATCCATGCGTGCTGCGAGAGAGGGCGCGACTTTTGCCTCGGCTGCCTGCTAAGCAGTTCTGCCATTCACTCGAGCACGTAGCGCGCTGAGTAGAACGAGACGCGTGGCTAGCCTGGGGGAGTGGCAGTCGACGCTGGGATGGCGGCGCGATTGTGCGCCAAGCGTGTCCGTGACGCCGACACCCGATTCCTCAGCCACTGCCTCCAGCATCCAGCGCGTGGTTCGTAGCGCAGCCTACACAGTGGCTTGAGGGTGCTTCTGACTCCTGCCGTCAGGCAACTGTGACGGATACGGCCACTCCAGATTAGCACAACGTTTGACCACTACAAGGACACATACCACTAATACCACGCATCACCATCTCTACCGATTACAATAGTATTAACTTGGCGATGTAGAAAATTCACATCTTACTTTAACCCTTTAGTGAACCGTGGGAATCATGCTTCCCACTACAATGAACTCGCTCCTAGTCCCGTGGTACTCACAGGTCCCACATCTGTACGGTGCTATCACCTACTGAACAGCATAGGGTACTACTTCCAATCGGAAGTTCCCACCGTTTTTGCTGTACCTTCGTGCAGAGGCATTTTATAGCTGAGTCTTGCTCTGTAGAGGAGCCTTTCAGTGCTGTTAGCGTGACATTTTGTGATTTTTTCCTCAAAGCTATAGTATAAGGTAAATACTTTTGATTTACCCAAATTTATGAAGGAAAACTTAAAATTTGAACGAGGAGGATTCCAGTTTGAAACAGAACGAGCCATTTCTGCAGTAAAATTGATGAATAACCGTCCAGTCACTTTCCTGTCCTCAATTCATGACCCATGAGAAACAGCCACAGTGAAAAGGAAAAACAAGGATGGTACTAGTACAGAGATTTCTTGTCCTGAAGTTGTGGCAGAATACAACAAAATAATGGGTGGTGTGGATAGGTTTGACCAATTACGAGAAAGGTATGCTATTGGCAGACGTTCTGTAAAATGTTGGCACAGAATATTTTATTTCCTGGTGGACGTTGCTGCAGTGAACAGTTTTATCCTGTGGAAAATAAGTAAAAGAGAAAGTGGACAGCATGATCAGCTCACTTACAGGATCCATCTAGCCAGACAATTGATCGCTGGCTTCTCATCCGAAAAAAGACGTGGACAAAAACCTGTCTTTTTGGCAAAAACGGGTAAAGTACCTGAAGATTTTCGTCATGTGACTATAGGGGAGCATCAACCCATTTTAGGAGAAACCTACTGGAAGTACCGTCACTGTAGTACCAAAGCTGTGAAAAAGAGCACTCGCTGTGTTAATATAATTGTCAAATACCACTTTGCATAGACCCTTGTTTCAGAAAATTTCTTGGTAAGTATTTGTTCAAAAATGGTTCAAATGGCTCTGATCACTATGGGACTCAACTGCTGAGGTCATCAGTCCCCTAGAACTTAGAACTAGTTAAACCTAACTAACCTAAGGACAACACAAACATCCATGCCCGAGGCAGGATTCGAACCTGCGACCGTAGCGGTCTTGCGGTTCCAGACTGCAGCGCCTTTAACCGCACGGCCACTTCGGCCGGCGGTAAGTATTTGTGAACAATCATTCTAACAAGAGAAGTGAATGTATCAAATAAATATGACATATATTGAACAAGTTGTTTTTGTCATTTAACTTCAAGGAAGGGCAGTGGGAAGAATACTCACTTTCACAGTTGGAGCATATTTGATATTTTGTATGATAAATATACCTATCTGTTAACTACCATCTGCTCTCCATTCATTAAAAAAAACTACTCAATAATTTTGCCCACGAAAGGGTTAAGGATTCCATATCCAGCAGAAGCCAACCCGCCAGGTTAGCCGAGAGCGCTAATGTGCTGCTTCGTGGACTCGAGTTGGCGCGCCGGCGCAGCGGATTAACGACATGGGCCGGTGTGTCATCCAGCCTGGATGTGGTTTTTAGGCGGTTTTCCACATCCCGCTAGGTGAATACCGGGCTGGTCCCCACATCCCGCCACAGTCACACGACACGCAGACATTTGTAGCACTTCCGCTCTATTCCATGGTTTACACCAGACGCTGACAGCTGGGGTACACTGATTCCGTCCTGGTGGATATAGGGTGGCGGCAGGAAGGGCATCCAGTCTCCCGTTTAGATTGACCTTGCCAAATCCGTTGTAACCACGCTGACTCTGCGACCATTGCGGGACAAAGGCGCAAGTGAAAGAAAGAAAGAAAGATCCAGCAGAAGCCACTCATTGTACCAAATACATTCACTACTTTGATGTTTTTTCTTGTGGTTATTCAGGATGTTTTAGCTGCCCCTAACGATACATTTTATGCAATCTGCAAGGCCTTCAAAAACCACATGCCACATTTTGAAATTCTCTCGCTCGCTATACACGAACTATTAGTCCTACAGAAAGATTAACAGGATATTTTTCAGGAAATTTCACTTAGTTAATTTTTGTACTGGGCTACGTTTTGGCTTGGGGTCACGATCTTCGAGTTATTATAGAAAAACGCGTTTGAAGGTCACTTTTTTCTTGAATAATTCGAAAACTATACCTCTAGCCAAAACGTATCCCATTATAATAGTTAACTACATTGAATTTCCTACAAAACGTTCCTGTTAATTTTTTCTGTAACACAAATAATTTCTGCACGGTGAGCGACAGAATATTAAACTCTTGCATGCGGTGTTTGAAGGCATTGTGGGCAGCTCTTCACAGAACCACCACTCATCTGTGGCTAGTAGGGGGCTAAGCAGGTCATCAGGACTGACCTGCTGCTGCCTTGGCTCGGCGTGCTTTTTAACTGTCTATGGGCAGTTGTGGAATACAGTGGGCAGTCACATTTGTGCACGCTGAAAATCTAGTGCAGCATATTGAAAAGTGATCCGTGGCTGATTTTCCATTCCTTCCACTAACGCCTCAATTGTGTAACGCTGTTCTTTGAGTCCCAGAACAAGCCACTATGTGAATCCTAATTCTTCACAGAAAGATGATCTGTCAGTTTGTTCTTCGTCGTTCACATATCTTTCACCACACTTGGAACCGTCTGCTGTGCTTGATCAATGTGTCATATGATGGTCTATCGCTGCTCTATTTTTCCAACAACTAAGTGTAGATTTTTACGCTGTTGTTCTATATCAAAAGTAGAAAACGAATTGCCACACAGTACTCAGTTCCATCACAGGGTTGTGGCATTTTGTTTTGCCTCCTCTATCGATAATTTACGGCACATTGGAGAGGATATTTCTATTTGTACCAAACCTGTTGATACGTACTGCAAATAATAAAAGTATTGATAACGTAACTTACTGTTTTCCAGATGTAAATTAAAAGTTTCCCTCTTGTACGATATGCCGCCATAAAGTGGTGCGTGTGATGTATGAAAAAGAATAAAGAATATTTTGCTACGGTCGCAGGTTCGAATCTTGCCTCGGGCATGGATGTGTGTGATGTCCTTAGGTTAGTTATGTTTAAGCAGTTCTAAGTTCTAGGGGACTGATGACCTCAGATGTTAAGTCCCATAGTGCTCAGAGCCATTTTAACAAATAAAGAATATTTTTACTAATGGGGCCGTGAAGAACTGTATGGGACGTATAATATTAAATGGATTGCAATAAGCAACAATGAGAACCGGAAGGACATCTTAGGGTATGAGACGGCTAGGACAGGTATGTCGGAAGATTTCACAGTTGCGATTTCGGAATTGTTGTCTCTCCGCCAGGGTAGGAGGGATGAGGCAGAGAAGTGCATGGTAGGTGAATTAAGGTGTAACGTCGCAACAGTAGATGTGCATTGGAGAAAGTTTAATAAGGTGTAATATGAGGTGCTGGGATTGAGTATTCAGGCTTAAGTATTGGTTGCGAAAATTTTCACGGAATAGCAGTAGTTATGGAAACTGGATAAGGTGGTATAGCACACGAGTTGGAGAAAGCAGATGGATGCGGAAGGCGTCGAGGAATAATGTGTGTATCTCGACTATTATAATGGATTTGAATAATTTTGGAGGGGCAGAGACCTAGATAACACCACAATATGTTAAGGTGACATGGATGAGCTTCGTGTAGGTGAAGATGCAGGTAGAGGAATGTAGAACATATGTGCGGACTCTAAACACTTTTAGATAGTTTCAGGTTTTGTGCTAGACTGACATCAAGTGTAGAGACCAGCTTTACAACGCCACTTCGTTCGGTTCCGTTATCGATGGTCGTGCAGGTGGCAGCGGAATCAAGGAGACGATGGTGGTTGTTACTAACGCTATGTTACATTGTACACTTGTTTACTGTATGAAATTTCGTGTAAATAGGGCAGGAATGTGAGGAGAACATATTTGTGCTCGTCAGGGCGGCAAACAGACAGGTTTGCGTTTCAGGTGCGGCTCGCTCGTGCAATGTTGGCGCTGCCGCGGTGAGATGAAGGGAGCTCTAGGCGAACAGGCGAAGGCGACGGCGGCGGCGGCGGCGGCGGCGGCGGTGGCGGCAGAGCGTGTATTTGCGGAACTCACGCGCCGTTGGCTCGCATAATGACGGCGGAATCTTCGCGGCGGCGGTGGCAGCACGGGCGGTGGACAAACAGCCGGAAGCTCAGCAGGCATTACGTCATCTCAAGACGCGCTCCGCCAGCGCAGATCTCACACCGGCGCCTGTCGAAGGGACGCTGCCGAGACATCAGCCAGCACTGAACACCGTGTACGTCTAAACTGCGGACCTCCTCACAATGCAAAATATAATATGGCATAGGTAGCGACAGCCTCACTATACAGCGTGGTCCATTGATCGTGACCGGGCCAAATATCTTACGAAATAAGCGTCAAACGAAAAAACTACAAAGAACGAAACTTATCTAGCTTGAAGTGGGA
This sequence comes from Schistocerca americana, assembly GCF_021461395.2. Lineage (NCBI taxonomy): Eukaryota > Metazoa > Arthropoda > Insecta > Orthoptera > Acrididae > Schistocerca > Schistocerca americana. Next base: position 244,758,506 of record NC_060124.1, on the reverse strand, counting down.
AACCAGATGGCGCTATGGTTGGCCCGCTAGATGGCGCTGCCATAGGTCAAACGGATATCAACTGCGTTTTTTTAAAATAGGAACCCCCATTTTTTATTACATTCTCGTGTAGTATGTAAAGAAGTATGAATGTTTTAGTTGGACCACTTTTTTCGCTTTGTAATAGTTGGCGCTGTGGTAGTCACAAACATATGGCTCACAATTTTAGACGAACAGTTGATAACAGGTAGGTTTTTTAAATTAAAATACAGAACATAGGTACGTTTGAATATTTTATTTCGGTTGTTCCAATGTGATACATGTACCTTGGTGAACTTATCATTTCTGAGAAAGCATGCTGTTACAGCGTGATTACCTGTAAATACCACATTAATGCAATAAATGCTCAAATTGATGTCAGTCAACCTCAATGCATTTGGCAATACATGTAACGACATTCCTCTCAACAGCGAGTAGTTCGCCTTCCGTAACGTTCGCACATGCACTGACAATGCGCTGACGCATGTCGTCAGGCGTTGTCGATGGATCACGATAGCAAATAACCTTCAACTTTCCCCACAGGAAGAAATCCTCGGACGTCAGATACGGCGAACTTGCGGGCCATGGTATGGTGCTTCGACGACCAATCCACCTGTCATGAAATATGGTATTCAATACCGTTTCAACCGCACGTGAGCTATGTGCCGGACATCCATCATGTTGGAAGTACATCGCCATTCTGTCATGCAGTGAAACATCTTCTAGTAACACAGATAGAACAATACATAGGAAACCAACATACACTGCACCAGTTAGATTGCCATCGATAAAATGGGGGCCAATTATCCTTCCTCCCATAATGCCGCATCATACATTAACCCGCCAAGGTCGCTGATGTTCCACTCGTCGCAGCCATCGTGGATTTTCCGTTGGCCAAAAGTGCATATTATGCTAGTTTACGTTAGCGCTGTTGGTGAATGACGCTTTCGCTAAATAGAACGCGTGCAAAAACTCTGTCATCGTCCCGTAATTTCTCTTGTGCCCAGTGGCAGAACTGTACACGACGTTCAAAGTCGTCGCCATGCAATTCCTGGTGCCTAGAAATATGGTAGGGGTGCAATCGATGTTGTAACATTCTCTACACCGACGTTTTTGAGATTCGCGATTCTCGCGCAATTTATCTGCTACTGACGTGCGAATTAGTCGCGACAGCAGCTAAAACACCTACTTGGGCACCATCATTTGTTGCAGGTCGTGGTTGACGCTTCACATGGGCTCAACACTTCCTGTTTCCTTAAATAACGTAACTATCCGGTGAACGGTCCGGTCATTTGGATGATGTCGTCCAGGATACCTAGTAGCATACATAGCTCACGCCTGTTGGCCATCTTTATCACAATAGCCATACATCAATACGATATCGACCTTTTTCGCAATTGGTAAACGGTCTATTTTAACACGGGTAATGTATCACGCACTGGCGGAATGTTACGTGATACCACGTACTTATACGTTTGTGACTATTAGAGTGCCATCTATTACAAAGCGAAAATAGTGGTCCAACTAAAACATTCATATTTCTTTACGTGCTACACGAATATGTAATAAAAATGGGGGTTCCAATTTGAAAAACCGCAGTTGATATCAGTTTGACCTATGGCAGCGTCATCTAGCGGGCCAACCATGGCGCCATCTGGATTCCCCCTTGAAGCTAGATAAGTTTCGTTCTTTGTAGTTTTTTTCGTTTGATGCTTATTTCGTGAGATATTTGGCCCGTTCACTATCAATGGTCCACCCTGTATAGCAGCTACCAAACGCGGTTTTTTGAAAATGCTTCATCAAATGTGATGCAAAAACTGTTGCAGAATTAGAATCAAGGCCAGCGGCCAATATGAAAAAACTTGAAAGTAGATAAGTTTCAGTGTTTCGAAGCAACATAAGTTTCTTAATAAACGCAACTCTTCTGCTCCAGATTCAATACCAGTTACGTTCCTTCTGGAGCACGTTGGCGAAATAGTTCCCATTTTAGCAAACACTAGCGACCGTACCGTCTTCACTCGGGTAACACTGTGGCGACGGAGTCAAACGATAGCGACATGCACATACACGAATGGCGATAGTATAACACACACAAGGTATAAAAGGGCAGAGCATTAGCGAAGCTGTAACTTGCACTCACGTGAGCCATGCGGCAAGATTTCCGAAGTGACTATGAACTACGACAGGAGCTAACAGACTTTGAACGCGGAATGGTAGTTGGAGCTATACGCGTGGCACATTCAGTCTGGAAATCATTACGGAATTCAGTATCCCGCGACCCCAGTCTCAAGAGTGTGCCGAGTACACCAAATTTCAGGTATACCCTCTCACCAAGCAGACTTCCACACAAGTACCAAAAACTTCCGTCAAATTTTGACTACGCGATAAGTAACACAAATTGAATGGTTGTCTATTCAACTGAATACTTAGGAATTACAGCTGCAAACAAATTAATCTTGAAGTGTCCATAGGAAATATTGTGGAAAGGCAAACAATGGCTTTCAACTGAAATGCTGCAATCCATTCGAGTGTGGCGTTCTGCCCGCAGATGTCGCTCATGGTAACTCTGTGTATATGTACAAACAACTCAGGGGTAACTTTCCGATCGGTACAGCAACATTCACAATAGCAACACACATGCACAACGTATCGGGGTTTTGCAAAACTGTTGTTGATGTGTCTATGTTTTAGGATCGTCAGCGTTCACTGACGCTGAAAAATTTTGTTGATTTTGTTACCAGAGAAATATTTATTTCTTAAGCCTGTAATGTGTAATTACTCATACAAATCAGTGGATAACGAGGACCACAGCATACAGTCGGGAATATGGAAAGTGTGTTCTTCTCTGACGTCGTGGCTACCTCCAAAATCTATATTCTGGAGGACATCGCGTTATCCCTTCCGAAGGCTGGGAGTTCGGTGAAGCGAACCGATTGCTGCTTTGTATTCAAACTTGCGCCATATCTGGGTTCTTCATCAGTCTCCTTCAGAAATACGTCACGTAAGACTTCGTCCGCGGGCAAATCTGTGCCATGTAGTTTTCTAAACGACGCCAAAGGAATCAGGCAATGCGCGTGTCTGCATCCAAATCGCGCCATCTATTTGTGAATGGAACATTCCGTTCAAGCAACGAAACTTCTTTTCCCTGCTCTTTCGTTTCCATAAACAGTCTTTATTAATAAATCACAGATCTCGTTAACGTCTTGCAACGAATTACAAGCTCTGTTTCTCCCAAAAATAATTCAAGCTAAACATTAAATTTGCCTTGGTGTGTCCATTAATGAAAGACAGCAGAGAATTCTTCGATTGCAGGTCGAAATGTATTTAGGAACTTACATTTTGTGACAGCGACGCACAAAACTGAACAAGAGTTCACGTATCTAAAGCAAATATACATCAAGTAATAAGTATTTGGCATTACTTGGAAATAAAGTATTAAATGTGATTTTCATATGGATGTAAATGCTCTAGAAATCACACAGAATATTCTGGAAAAGTATCCCAGTTGAGAAACTTTCACTACTCAAGAAGCTTTACCAGCTGAAAATACGAATCACATGTCCGTTACACGGTTTTTCCTCGACACAACTAATATATATATATATATATATATATATATATATATATATATATATATACCTCGACACAACTAACATATATATATATATATATATATATATATATATATATATATATATATATTACAGACATTATTACAAACAAATAACTTTTCGATAACGTTTCTCACTCGGTACTGTATGCAATCGAATTTGCCCATTTAGTAAATCTTAACCATTCAAAAAATGTTTAGAGAAACTCTACGAGTAGATTCCCACGCCATGTTGCTAGAACTTCCTTCACATTAGCTGGAGACTGAAATCTGTCATCACGATAAGAAAACTTCGTCAAAAGAAAAAATCCTACAGTTAAGCGACAATGAAAATTACGAATGATTTCAAAGTTCCGTGTCAGTATGTAGTTGCGTCAAAAAGGCAAATTCCAACGGCGATGGGATTATCTTCTCTGCTTACATACCTCCTAAAAGCATTTTGCAGGAATTATTTAGTGTTCTAAAAACATAAAAAAACAGTTATAATTATTCCCACAACCACGAAAATGTCGTTGACCAGGCCAATGCGTTTGATTGCCTACCGTCATTGCTCAATGACTTTCGACTATGAAAGCTTAATACAATTAATATTGAAAAGGAAAACGCCACCTAAAGATCTGCAAGCTATGTTTATTTTATCATGTACGGGGTTTTCGGCTTCTCAGGCCATCCTCACGTGGCAACTGACTGTCGCAAACACAGATAATCATGAACCACGACTTACACATATATTCTTAGTACAGAAATTATAAAAGTGACAAAGTGTTTACGTAGGATAGGTGAGAAAAATATTACAATAACTACATTAACTAAAAAGGGGAGTAAACAAAGTCCTTATGTGGAGATATATATAACAAATGATGAGAAATAAAATGAATTTACAGTTTGAATCTAGTATTTGTAACGACAACTTAATTTAACAAGGGGAAAGCGGAAAGTGAGTATGATCGTTTAATACTAGGCTGGCATTCTGTGTCATGTGTCTGTTGATATCCAATATTTCCACTAGGGTAATCTTCCTACTATTTTTTTTACAGAACGTAAAATTTCACATTCTACATCATATCGATGTTTCTCTGCTAAAAGATGACCAGCAAAGGTAGAATCTTCCTTATGTTCACGTAGCCTAATTGCCACAGACCTGCCTAATGGAACAATATAAAATTTCTTACAATACTTTCAAGTGTTTATGTATAGCGCACTTTGACAAGTGTTGCATTTTGTCTTCAATATTGAATAAAAATTTTGATATTTTGCTGTTTTTATAAAATGAAGACCTTTTTGCAAGATTGTCTGAAATGTCGCCCAGCTATGTAATTTTGTACCAGGCTTTGAAACCATCGAGTGATTGTATTGACCACTCTAGAGAAGGGGTGTAATTTTATTCATACGTAGAATATTTTCAATCAGGGTAGAGCTATAGATGTTGCTGGAAGAATTTCGTTTGATGGCTTGCAGTTCTGTTTGAAATCTGATTTAGATAGTATAACAGATATGAGTTGATGCACCATTGAATGGAAAGCTGCATGTTTGTGGCTGTGTGTGAGCTGGGAGCTTGCACGGATTACTGTATCAGTATTCACGTTTTTCCTGTAAATGCTAAATACTTACTTTTATTAATATCTATATTAAGGTCCCTAAAATTTATAGAGTAGCCTCCCAGGTCCATTGTGAGAGTGAAAGTTAAGTAAATACGGCGGTGACAAATGACTATGGAACATGGGCTTGTTAGAAGAAGACAATATAGCGTATAGCTAACCTCGCAGACTCGTGATTTATGTGATACACACTCTATAAAACGCAATCGCGTCTTCGCTACTCATCGTGGCTCTATTCGAAGCTGGATTCCCACCAGTGAGATTCCCGGTCGAAGATTAGAGAGAGACCCTCGACAACAGTGGGATTCCAACCTGACTATTGCCCACCATACGGCCCGACCACCGGGAGTAATGGTCTGGGGTACTATTACTTTTTGTAAGAGGACTCCTTTGGTCATCCGCGGCACCTTTCCAGTACAGCGATACGTCAACGACATTCTACGCCCCATTTCGTTGCCCTTCATGGTAAGCCATCCTGGACTTACGTTCCAACAAGATAATGGCCACCCGCACATTGCGAGAGGTTCTACTGATTGACCGTGGTGCTTGCCAAACCCTACCATGGCCAACAATGCCCCCGGATTTTTCCCTGACTGAGAAGCATTATGGAGCATCATGGGCAGGGACTTTTAACTTTCTCGGGATTTTGACGATGTAACGCACGAATCAGACAGAAAGTGGCACGACATCGCTCAGGAGGTCATCCAGTAACTCCATCAGTGGCAAGCGCAATAACTGAATTTAAAATCATCTGGGTTATTAGGCCGCATCATGTTTCTTCTAAAATTTTCGCCGTTTCGACCCCTCTGCTGGCATCTTCCTCAGGATCTTTTAGTGTCCACTACTGCTACTGCTGGAACAGCTGGACTAGGGAATTAACGCCCCATGAGAAGGCTGCCGTTCACGCCACAACAGGAATGGCTGCATCTGGAGTTTTGCCGTGATCAGGAAGCGGAGACTACTGATGAAAAGCAACGCATTTCGTTCAGTGATCAGTCGTCGTTCGGCGCTAACCCGGAATCTACCGTCAGCGAGTATGACGACGACCTGATGAGTAGTCCCATTCTTGCTAAGCTTCAGAGTGTCATGACCATCGGGAATGACTTCAAAAAAATGGTTCAAATGGCTCTGAGCACCATGCGACTTAACTTCTGAGGTCATCAGTCGCCTAGAACTTACAACTAATTAAACCTGTCAGAGGTTATCCAAGACCAGTGCAACAGCTGTGTGGAGTCCGTCGTTCTCACGGACTTTGAGCACTGCCTGACGATCTAGATAAAGAAAACGGACCACAACAGCCTTATTATTTTAAACTACTAGTTTCGTCGCAATACTTACGCCATCTTCAGGTCCACTATAAACCAAAACAGTATTATCTCTCCTTGACCCATCTATCATACAAAACATTTAATATTAATTGTCGTGGATTGCATACATCAAGACTATACTCTATCAACGTTTTAGACGGTCCTGATGTATGCAATCAGTGGCAACAAGTATTATAGAGGTTCTATGATACATGGCCAGGGAATGAAAGTACTCATTTCGTTTATAGTGGCGTAAATGTTCCCCTGAAACTAGTCGTTTCAAGAAAATTTCTTTGATGATACGGCTGTGGTGGTTCATTTTCTTTATTTATAGTAGCAGCACTTTGATACCAGTTTGCCGCAGTAGATGATACATCGGCTTTGTGGCATCCATCCCAACCGATTCAGTGCACACATCGATGCAAGAGGGTTTCGAACATCATAATGATCTTTGTAAATTCGACTCCATTTCTTCATTTATTTGATCAGAATTACACTACTGGCCATTAAATTTGCTGCACCAAGAAGAAATGCAGATGATAAACGGGTATTCATTGGACAAATATATTATACTAGAACTGACATGTGATTACATTTCAATGCAATTTGGGTGCATAATCATGAGAGATCAGTACCCAGAACAACCACCTCTGGCCGTAATAACGGCCTACATACGCCTGGGCATTGAGTCAAACACAGCTTGGATGGCGTCTACAGGTACAGCTGCCCATGCAGTTTCAACACGATACCACAGTTCATCAAGGGTAGTGACTGGCGTATTGTGACGAGCCAGTTGCTCGGCCACCATTGACCAGACGTTTTTAATTGGTGAGAGATCTGGAGAATGTGCTGGCCAGGGCAACAATCGAACATTTTCTGTATCCAGGTAGCCTCGTACAGGATCTGCAACAGGCGCTCGTGCATTATCCTGCTGAAATGTAGGGTTTCGCAGGGATCGAATGAAGGGTAGAGCCACGGGTCTTAACACATCTGAAATGTAACGTCCATTGTTCAAAGTGCCGTCAATGCGAGCAAGAGGTGACCGAGACGTGTAACCAGTAGCACCCCATCTAATCACGCCGGGTGATACGCCAGTGTGGCGGAGGCGAATACACGCTTCCAATTTACGTTCACCGCGATGTCGCTAAACACTGATGCGACCGTCATGATGCTGTAAACAGAACCTGGATTCATCCGAAAAAATGACGTTTTGCCTTCGTGCACCCAGGTTCGTCGTTGGGTACACCATCGGAGGCGCTCCTGTTTGTGATGCAGCGTCAAGGGTAACCGCAGCCATGGTCTCAGAGCTGATAGTCCATGCTGCTACAAACGTCGTCGAACTGTTCGTGCAGATGGTTGTTGTCTTGCAATCGTCCCCATCTATTGACTCAGGGATCGAGACGTGGCTGCACGATCCGTTACAGCCATGCGGATAAGATGCCTGTCATCTCGACTGCTAGCGATACGAGGCCGTTGGGATCCGGCACGGCGTTCCGTATTACCCTCCTGAACCCACCGATTCCATATTCTGCTAAGTCATTGGATCTCGACCAACGCGAGCAGCAGTGTCGCGATACAATAAAGCGCTATCGCGATAGGCTACAATCCGACCTTTATCAAAGTCGGAAACGTGATGGTACGCATTTCTCCTCCTTACACGATGCATCATAACAACGTTTCACCAGGCAACGCCGGTCAACTGCTTTTTTTTTTGTATGAGAAATCGGTTCGAAACATTCCTCATGACAACACGTTGTAGGTGTCGCGACCGGCGCCAACTTTGTGTGAATGCTCTGAAAAGCTAATCATTTGCATATCACAGCATCTTCTTCCTGTCGGTTGAATTTCGCTTCTGTAGCACGTCATCTTTGAGGTGTAGCAATTTTAATGGTCAATAGTGTGCTTTTATCGTGACCGTGCGAATTCCACAGTCAAGTGTCTGCAAGTGGCTGCACCGTTAGCTATCAGTCAGCTCCCGGCGTGCCCCCTCCGGGCAGGTGCGCGTTTCAGCCGGCTCCAGACCGATTGCCGGGAATCCGAGGCGTGCGCCGATGCGCCCCTATACTGCTTACGTACGAGAGCGATGCGGCCGGCGCCGCGGCTGCCCGGATTTCCTCTGAGCAGGAGTTATGTCTGGATTCCCCCGGGCTCTTTTGATCGCTTTCTCTCCCCTCGCACCCCTGCCGCCACCCCTACTTTAGCGCGGAGCCCGGGCGCGCTCCATCCCCATCTTCGCGCATTGCCGCCACCCCCTCTCCCCTTCACCTCTCCCGCCACCAACAGCGAGCAGCCTCGGTGAATCCCCGCCGACTCCCGCCTCCTGGTCCGACCCTCTGTGCCTGAGGCGCGGTAAAGCACGGCTGGGGCGCTTGCTGCTGCTGCTTCTTCTCCCACACGGCGCCCGATCGTGTCTCCGTGTATCAAGCGCTGTCACTTTATATCTCTGGCTGGCGCCGCTATTGCCATGTAACACACTCGCCCCCACCACCCACCGCCATCGTGCCAGCTCGTCTGCAGGTGCGCGCATGCATTAGGGCGATACTGGTATCTGTCGCCGCCAGAATTTATTCTCGACTCGAAAACGCGTTTCTCGCCCGCTGGAGCGAAATGTAGCGTACTGTCAAAGGCAGCGGGACGCAGTTGGATCAAGGGGACGAGCCAACGGTGTTTGAAGGCAATTATATTCGCTTTTTTCGCAAGGAGCTGGATTAAAAATTCAATCCTGTCCCCAATCGTCCTTGAGCTGAGCGTCAGCCAGCGAGCAGTTCAGATGCTTCGTAATAAATCACTATTCTTCCGAATGTTATGATGTTTTCTTCCAGTCCTCCGTATTGTTGAGTGGTACTTAAGATAGGTAAATAAATTAGTGAAGTCAATGTGAAGTGAAGTAGAAATTAGAAACTAAATGAAATACTTAGTTTAGTTTAGAAGAATTACACACTGGCAAACAGCGGGCAGAGCAGCAGTGACAGAAGAGCCAATGACCATGAAGTCAGCAAGTTCAGAAGAAGCTATCGCCCTCGCCACATAAGCGGACGCTGTCGATTCATCCGTCAGGGCATCGCCCGACCGGCTCACGTGTTTCTCAATTGTCACATATGATCACAGGCCCTCGCCTACATTCCAAGAGCCAATGACCGACGTTAAGAAGATTCTTCGAGAAGCTTTTCAACGTGACAGAAGAGGCAATGACCGTGAAGTCGTTCACCTCCAGTGAACTGAAGTGAATAAATACGCGGGATGCAGTGGGCCCGACAAGAAGAGTAGCAGTAGTTTTCAGTCAGTTTCGGTGCTGAAGACCGTTATGCAAGAAGAGACTACATCATACACAAACGCACCAAGTCAGCCGCTGTAATGGAATAGCAAGCAGCAGCCTCGCCTCCAGAAGAAAGAAGTTAAAAGGTATTTGAAGACTGATTTTTATGTACCCGGGTGGCTCGTGAGAACGGGAAGGAGACGGCCTTACATCAGCAGTCACCTGTGAGCTGGGATGAAGATCTGACAGCCGAAGACTAGCAAGCGGGTGTCCGTTGTTCGAGTCCGGGACACTGGCCTTCCCCCACCGCCCCGCTCCGCTGGCCGACGCACAACACTGACACACGCGGCCACTAGAGAAGAGAAACACTGGGACGCAACATCCACGGTATCACCATCCGATTCACGACTTCGTTCTCAATAATTAAACGGGCCGCTTCACGATGCGCGTCTCCAGTCAACTGGGCGAGACGGCGACACGAGATACACACCGCCAGGCGTAATCAGACGCCGCCGCTGCTGCAGAAGAAGGCTTCGCAAACGACACAGCTGCCGCTCTACCCAGCCAGAACATCCAGTAAGGAAACAGTTGTACAGCACTTTCAATAAAAGTTATCTTATGTAAAAATGCTGTTTCATTCTACCTCATACCCGAGCCAAGGAAGAACCCATCCTGCCCACATGTCGTTAAGAGAGATAAAGTAATTATTTAGTGTTTTTCATCCTGACATAATGCTTTATAATTAAATGCCCATTGCAGTAATGCTCATCCTGACAACTGACTAGCATCAAAAGAGAAAGCCCAGTTAAATTTAGTGTCAGAAGAGTTACAATATATTTTAATACCTTCATGACTACTGCACCCAATTCCTCTATAATATGGTTTTCATTTGCTACATTACTTTTCCTTTGTAATCCGCCTTCCAATAAACTGTAGCAAGTGTTTCACTTACTTACCTCCCCTTTCTGTTGGGGTCTTTTCACTTCCTCTTCATGTCGTAGTTCGTTGGTCGGATTGTATTTCCAATACTTCTGCTGTCATGGTCTTCAATCTGAAGACTGGTCTGACGCAGCTCTCCATACAACTCCATCCTGTGCAAAGCTCTTCATCTCCTAACAACTATTGTAACTTACATCCTCTACGATTTTTACCTTCCACACTCCTCTTCTATTTTTACCTCCCACATCCCTCTAAGATTTTTACCTCGTCTATTTCCCTCCAATAGTAAATTGCTGATCCCTTGACGTAAGAGAATGTGTCCTATCTACCGACCCCTCGCCTAGTGATGCTACACAACAAATTTCTTTTCTACTGAATTTTGTTTAGTACCTCCCCATTAGTTACGTGGTCTACCCATCTAATCTTCAGCAATATTCTATGTCATCTTATTTCAAATTCTTGTGTCTTTCCTCTTTTTTCTGTTTCCAGTGGTCCGCTAGTGTCCTGGAAGCTCCTGGCCCATCCGACCTGTCTACACGCACCTGCGGTATGCGAGAGACAGAAGGAATAAACTTAGCAGGTCTTGGCGTAACCTACCTAAGATGACCGATGGTGTCTCGGCTAATGACACAGACAAGAGAGCGCTGTCTACAGATACGCAGAATTCAAAAAAATGTTTAAATGTGTGTGAAATCTTACGGGACTTAACTGCGAAGGTCATCAGCCCATAAGCTTACCCACTACTTAACCTAAATCATCCTAAGGACAAACACACACACCCATGCCCGAGGAAGGACTCGAACCTCCGCCAGGACGAACCGTACAGTCCATGACTGCAGCGCCTCAGACCGCTCGGCTAATCCCACGCGGCTACGCAGAATTCTTGTGCTCGCGTTCACTTGCACTTAGGCTGAGAATTTGTGGTGTGCACATGAACAACGTGCATTTTGTAACACTCCGGTTTGATCTTACTGACTTATCCCGCTCGATCGCGATCTGATAGCAGCCCAAAACAGACATTAATTAATGTGACCGTGTACCTAATGGGGCTGGCAATCGGATTGGACTGCTACGGAGTTGTTACATTCCATTTTGTCCTTCTCAAATGCTGTAATAATGATATGTCTGGTGCCAAGAAGAACAACAACACAGCTTCATTAATCAACAACCTATATTTATCACCAAAAACACAAAGTAAGGAGACAGCCACTGCCTTCGTCGTACAAAATTAATAACGGCTAATCTCAGCACAGGCCTCTTCGTTGTTCATTATCGTCACACGCAAATTTTAATCACTGTAAACCAACACTGCAAGCCAAATAATACCGGCGCGGTAGACGCGAAACTACAAATATCGGCACTGAAATATCACTGAATCACACTAGTAATTGTACTTGTTCACTTTCCCGTATATTTCTAACACAAAAGGGGTTAAACCGCGGCGATGGTCACCCCCTTTGTCGGTACGGCCTTGCATTACGGCCACCGGCCGCCCCACGGCCCGGCCCGCAGCCCGGGTCCCACTCTACTACTATCTCAACACTCGCTCTCGCTCTCGCCACCCGACGTACACTATCGATTGTTTGTCCTGTCGACCTGTGCTGTCGCAAAACTTATAGTAAGGGCCTACGGACCCCTTACAATTTCTTACCTGCAAACCTCCTTCTTCCATCATCTTTGCAGTTAGTGCACTTAATATTGCCAATTGTAACGAGTCCCTTTAAGGCCTTTGCGGGATTTACAAACGAGAGCAGTACTGAAGTTTATCGTTAATTATTATACGTCACATTATCGTCACGTTCCTCAACATAAATCTCTTTCATATGCTCTATACAAAATATATCTCACTGTCAGTGTTATTTTAGCTGAAGACTGACTACGAGGGTTATTCCATCAGCTTTTCAAAAAATGGTTCAAATGGCTCTAAGCACTATGGGACTTAACATCTGAGATATCTAGACTTAGAACTACTTAAACCTAACTAACCTAAGGACATCACACACATCTATGCCCGAGGCAAGATTCGAATCTGAGACCATAGCAGCAGCATGGTTCTGGACTGAAGCGTCTAGAACCGCTCGGCCACAGCGGCCGGCTCAGCTATTCATCCACTGAAATGTATAGTTCCCCAAGTTCATCATTTACCTCAAATAAGATTCAATGTTCGATCATCACTTTAATTCCTGTCATACATAATCATACTCAATAGCTCTGGCAGTACTTGATGAATCTCAGGCGTACACCCTACACTTTTTCCGTACAAAACATGGAAAATCGAAAGCTAAAAACATATTCTAATTATAAACTCATACCAGTGCTCGCCGTGCCCATTGGTACCGAGATCAGAAACGGAGAGAGCACAAGTCTAATGCTCGGGATGCATACTTGATAAATCAAGGCGCCGCTGTTACATCAATGCTAACAAGCGCCCTTCTTTAGTGCCTTAGTTCCGCCAGTATGACGAGTCTGAGAATTGTGGCACTGCGCTCGCTACATACTCGTCGACTCGTTGTCTGTTACTGAAGCGTGCAGGAGTGTAAGGCACGGCTAGTCGCGACCCACGTTAGCACGGTGTTCCGTGAAGCAATGGAGGCGGTAAGACGAAAATTAACTAATGCAAGGTACACAATGGCAGATATGTTCCACTAAAGGAAGAGTGATGTCTGGAATAAGTATCACGCTACAGTCCGCGCTTTAAACGAAAAAATACAAATTGCGACCGATGCAAACAAAATGATTGTATTCATGTCTATTCCTCCTCCACCACGAGATAACATACGTATGTGCTGCATCAGACGAGAACTAAGCACGGAGCAACGTCAGTGTTATATCCGTGCAACAAAAAAGCGCGCTATTTCTGTACACATATGTTCATGGAAACTTGCCTTTATGGGCTAACACCGAGTTGTTTAGCCTACCATACTGTTCTGTAGTTTATTTCAATAATTAATCATCATTTAGAGATGGCACTTCCTTCTCAACTCATGTGCTCTGGTACTGTCGTTACAGAAATCGGTAACGTCGTGAAGATGTGTATACGTGAATGTAATTGTTACATATTGTCTGAAAAGATATTGCATGCTAAAATAAATTTACAGCAGTCTTAGAAAGAATTATATCTTTGTAAATGTACATACAGAGGGGTCAAAAAAAATGTATCCACTGTTTAAAAGTCCATAACTGGCAAACTAATTGACGGAGTTGTTTCATCTTTGTAGTAAAACAGTTTGTAGTTCCGGCAATCGCCACACAAGCATTGTATTGCGTTGTTTTGTTTTGCCAGATGACAGTCGCCAGATAGTCAGTGTTTTGATCTTAGTTGCACCTAGTTACTCGAATAACATGGGTCGCGCAAGGTTTATATTCGATGAAAGGAAGTTAGTTTTGAAGTGGTATTTTGAGTTCGAAAACATTAATGAGGTTCAACGGCAAAGGCGAAATAACTCTCAAACAGAGCCACCGACACGTTTAACGATTCGTCGCATTCCAGACAAATTTGAAGCCGAAGGCTGTGTTAAAGATGTACACAAACAACGATCTGGACGACCTGTAACAGTAACAAGTCCAGCTAACTCCCGTCGTGTATTACAACAATTCACTCGCTCACTACAGAAGTCTGTGAGACAGTGTGCCCGTGAAACTGGAGTGAGTTGCTCAAGCGTTCGGCGAATTTTGAAGGCAGCAAAGTGGAAGTGCTGCATCCAGCGATTGCTACACGCAATGAACGAGGACGACCCAGATCGTAGAATGGAGTACTGCGAGTGGTTTACTAGCATGGTGCGCAACGTTGAAGAGTTTGCACACATGTGGTCAGATGAGGCACAATTCAAACTCAATGGCACATTAAATCGCCACAATTGCATCTACTGGACCACCGAAATTCCGAACGTCCATGTAGACAAAACCGTGAATTTGCCAGGAGCAAATGTGTGGTGTGGGTTGTCTTACCGCGGCTTGATTGGGCCATTCTTCTTTGACGGCATAGTTACCGGTGAGATGTACCTTCAGAAGCTTCAGACATCCATTTTACCTGCCATCCGAGACTAGTATGGAGACGGACGAGTTTACTTTCAACAAGATTGTGCCCCAGCCCACTACCAAAATTTTGTTAGGGTGTATCTCGACGAAACTCTACCAGGAAGATGGACAGGCCGTAGAGGTGCTGTGGAGTATCCACCACGTTCCCCAGATTTAACTCCCCTAGACGTTTACCTGTGGGGAACACTAAAGGACGTCGTTTATCGACAAAAGCCACGCACATTGGATGAACTTCGAGAATCCATCGTACATTCATGTGCAAATATCCAACTGAACACGTGGCAATCAGTAGTTCGTGCTGCAATTCGGCGACATCGTTTGTGTGTGGATGTTAATGGTGACCATTTCGAACACCTACAGTGATATCTTTAAGTTGGACTTTAAACTACACTTTCGCCAAAAATGAGACAACTCCTTCAAATAGTTTGCATGTTATGGACTTTTAAACAGTGGATACATATTTTTGGACCCCTCTGTATAAACAGAAAAAGATTTACTACTAACCAATCAATTGTTATATTGGTATCTAACGCTTCTGTGCCGGCCGTGGTGGCCGAGTGGTTCTAGGCGCTCAGTCCGGAACCGCGCGACTGCTACGGTCGCAGGTTCGAATCCTGCCTCGGACATGGATGTGTGTGATGTCCTTAGGTTAGTTAGGTCTAAGTAGTTCTAAGTTCTAGGGGACTGATGACCATAGCTGTTAAGTCCCATAGTGCTCAGAGCCATTTGAACCATTTTTGAACGCTTCTGTCATTTAGGCAGGTCAGACATTTTGTGACATTTCAACTTGCACTTGAAAATGGCTATCAAGCCGAAATCGTGGCTGTGTGAAGCAAATGAATAATATTTTACCGTTTACTGTTGTAAATCTCTTTCAAAACGGTTGCATATATAGTGGGAATGTTGCGAGTCCTTGGTTACACTTGCGAACTCGTGTACTCGCTCTCCTTTCTGAGCGAGACGAGTCTACTTGTCCCTGACGACAGACTGAGGTGACGAGTGGGCTGTGGCAGAGACCCAAGAGTTGAGTCTACGGGCACACGGAGACAGCGAGTTCGGAGATGACGTCACAGGACGCGTTGGCGACGTTCAGGCGAGTACACAGAGCCGATTTCTGATGGCTGCCTCTAAGTTCTGACGAATCCCTGTTTCCTCAGCCGCGTGGCAGGGCCACTCGCCTATTACCCCGCACTCACAGAGTGCTCGCTCGCGTGACGGCGTGTGAGGGAACTGTCGGCCACGTACTTCCGCAGCGCGTTCAAACCGAATAGTGCGGAAGGAGCGTCGCTCCCGCGGATTCGCCTCGCGGAAGCAATGCTCCATGTTCCATGTTTCCCGCCCATGAACCGGAGTGCTTTAAGTGTATCCTTCCTAACCGATAATTGACTCCGGTAGATTTGTTTTACTGATGAAAGCTTTCTTAGCCTATATTAATCTACATCTTTCTTGCTTCGACCATGCCGAGTTCTCTTACTTCCCCAATGGAAGAACTCTTTCACTTCATTCTCTACCGAGTACTTTCCTATTTCTGTTTTGACTAAGTCGTTGTTCACCTTTTTGCTGCACTTAATCATCCTTTATCATTAGTCTGTATCCTGCGCTAACTATGCAGACTATTCCTCTCAACAAGTTTCCTGGCCAGGAGAACTGTGTCATAAGCGAAACTTATCAATGGTATGTACTTACCTTGCACGTTTATTGTTGTTTCGAATTTGATTGCTGCTTCTACCTACAAGCTGCTTTCATTAAACAGCTCAAACGCAGCTTCGAATTTCATTGTTGCTGATACATACAAGTTTCTTTCGTTAAGGGACTCAAACGGAGCTACATACTTGCGCTAGCTCTCCACCCTACGTTTATCAGCCTTTGGTCTGCCTACACTACTGGCCACTAAAATTGCTACACCAAGAATAAATGCAGATGATAAACTGCTATTCAAAACGAGTTAGGCAGATGACATGTGATTACATTTGCGCGCAATTTGGATGCATAGATCTTGAGAAATCAGCACCCAGAACAACCACCTCTGGCCGCAATAACAGCCTTGATACTCCTGGGCATTGAGTCAAACAGAGCTTGGATGGCGTGTACAGGTACAGCTGCCCATGCAGCTTCAAGACGATACCACAGTTCATCAAGTCCAGTGACTGGCGTATTGTGATGAGCCAGTTGCTCGGCCACCATTTACCAGACGTTTTCAGTTGGTAAGAGATCTGGAGAACGTGCTGGTCAGGGCAGCAGTCGAGCATTTTCTGTATCCAGAAAGGCCCATACAGGACCCGCAACACGCGGTCGTGCATTATCCTGCTGCAATGTAGGGTTTCGCAGGGATCGAATGAAGGGTAGAGCCACGGGTCGTAACACATCTGAAATGTAACGTCCACTGTTCAAAGTGCCGTCAACGCGAACAAGAAGTAACCAATGGCACCCCATGCCATCACGCCGGGTGATACGCCAGTATGGCTATGACGAATACACGCTTCCAATGTGCGTTCACCGCGATGTCGCCAAACGCGGATGCGCCATCATGATGCTGTAAACCGAACCTGGATTCATCCGAAAAAATGACGTTTTGCCAATCGTGTACCCAGGTTCATCGTTGAGTACACCATCGCAGGCGCTGCTGTCTGTGATGCAGCGTCAAGGATAACCGCAGCCATGGTCTCCGAGCTGATAGTCCATGCATCTGGAAACGTCGTCTAACTATTCGTGCTGATGGTTGTTGTCTTCCAAACGTCCCCATCTGTGGACTCAGGGATCGAGACGCGGCTGCACGATCCGTTACAGCCATGCGGATAAGATGTCTATCATATCGACTCCTAGTGATACGAGGCCGTTGGGATGCAGCACGGCGCTCCGTATTACCCTCCCGAACCCAGCGATTACATGTTCTGCTCTCAGTCATTGGATTTCGACAACGGAAGCAGCAATGTCGCGATACGATGAACCGCAATCGCGATTGGCTACAATCCGATCTTTATCAAAGTCGGAAACGTGATGGTACGCATTTCTCCTCCTTATAACAGGCATCACAACAACGTTTCACCCGGCAACGCCAGTCAACTGCTGTTAGTGTATGAGAAATCGGTTGCAAATTTTTCTCATGTGAGCACGTTGTAGGTGTCGCCACTGGCGCCAACATTGTGTGAGTGCTCTGAAAAACTAATCATTCGCATATCACAGCATCTTCTTCCTGTAGATTAAATTTCACGTCTGTAGCACGTCTACTTCGTGGTGTAGCAATTTTAATGGCGTCTGGTTCGACGCAGCCCGCTATGATTTCAGTCCCTGTGCAAAGTACTTCTACTCAGAGTAGCACTTACATCCATTCTAATTTATTTTTTTTTTTGGTATATTCCAATAACTGTCGTCTCCCAAAATTTTTAACCTTTTATGCTCCCTCTGCTACTATGGAAACTATTCCTTGACGCCCTAACCAATTTACTATCATCCTGCGCTTCTTCTTGTCAATAATTTCCATTTATTTCAGCCCTCAATGCCTCAGATAACCTTATTTCTTACGAGTCCACCTAATTTTCCGCATCTTTCTACTCTGTTCAAAAGATTTAGAGGAACATGCATGTCAAGGTCCGGTATGTTAAATCTACTTTGATGCATGCAGTACCTGTGGTCTTCTTGCATGTCTTGAGATCTTTGCTTTCAGTGTAGGCAACTATTAAAATCATTTGTTATCTGCTGGCTGTGTTATCTGCTGGCTGTGACCTCTCAGAAGGAAATGAGTACCGGTAGCCCAGTATTTTCTAGTGAGTTACACATATGGTACTTGACATTTGTGGATATTATATTCAACCGATCACATGCAATGCGACATCGTAATGCAGTATCTGTTGGAATGGCTGTCTGCTTGATCGAAAATGGATGGACTTTTGGTCTCGTAGCTGCCGATGCTAATTCCTCTCCATGTGTTATTCACAGTTTGTGGACACACTACAGGGAGACACGTCTGACCGCCAGTACGAGACGTACGTTTCTTCTCTGCGGCCTCCCAGCGCCCGCTTTCATCACCTACTTCAGCAGCTGCACTTCACACTTCCTGCCACTTTCCGAATGGGGGAGAGCCCTTCACCACCTTGGCTTCAGACACAGGTTTGTGATCGTTTTGACCACAGATCGTTCCCGAAAGATTCGACTCCCGAGCTGACCTATCGCTGCAAATTTGTCGAACTTCGCTCACAACTTGCCGATAGCATATTTTTCTACACTGATGGTTCGAAGTCCGCCCACTGCGTTTGCTGTGCTTTTGTCGTCGGGGCTGGTAAGTTTCAATACCGGCTTCTCGATCAGTGCACAGTTTTTACAGCAGAGCTTCTTGCCCTCTATAAGGCTGTTCACTGCGTCCGGAGGCACCAGCTCACTAGCTGTGTGATCTGCTCTGACTCCCTCAGTGCCCTTCAGAGTCTAGATGATCCCGATCCTGTCCACCCCTTCGTTCGACGGATCTAGGACTGCCTCCATTCGTTCCCGGATGGGGGAGCCTAAGTGATGATCATGTGATTTCCTGGCCTTATTGGTTTGCCTGAGAATGACGCTGCTGATGCTGCAGCCAAGCCCGCTGTCCATCTCGGTCGGCCCGCCTCTTACTCTGCTCCCTCGCAAGATATTTGTACTTTTCTCTATCAGCGTATCACGTCACTTTCACATGATCATTGGTGCCCCCTTCATGGGAACAAACTCAGAGAAGTTAAACCTCTCCCAACAGCCTGGTCGACTACCTCCCGGTCGTCTTGCCGTGAGGAAGTAATGCTAGCTCGGTTGTGAGTAGGGCGCTGCCGCTTTAGTCACCGCCACTTGTTGAGTGGCGACCCTGCATCCAAATGTTCTTTCTGTAGCCAGCCATTAACGGTCAGACATTTCCTTATCCTCTGCCCCTATTTTAGCCACTTACGTCTCAGGGTCGGGCTGCCGCCCGCTTTGCCAGACATTTTAGCGGATGACGTGCGAGCTGTGGTTCGCGTTTTAAGTTTTTTTAAAAAGCAGTAACATTGCGAAAGATACTTGATTTCTAGCCGGTGACTCCGGTTTCTTGTCGACGCCTTTTAGATACTCTTCCGTAGCGTCTTGATGTTTTAGATTTGTTTTTTCTTCCTTTTTGAAGTGGACCTCGCAACGGTATTTTCCCCTCGTGGTCCCAGCGTTCCCTGGTTCTTTACTGGACGCTTATGACCTTAGACGTTTTGCGCCCTAAAACCCCACATACACAAAAAATGTCAGTACACTGAGTGTAGCACACTCTCCCCACGCATTACGACTCCACATGGAGACTGATATCCGGCCATCTCAACACGGCGGCCTCGCAAGTACACCGCCAGAGCGCTGCAAAACTATCTCAGAACCGCCACTGGACCCGCTGTGACCGATCAGTTTGTAATGAACAGGTTACGACTCAGACTCCCCGTTAGAGTATGCCACTTGACACGACAACGTCGTGCAGTTAGCCTTCAGGTCTGCCGCTCCCATGTCGGCTGGCAACTTCGTCACTGGCGAAGTGTGTTGTTCACGGACGAGTACAGATATACTCTGCCGCAAAATGGATGGTCACGTTCGTTTGTGGAGATTCATAGTGAACAGTACCTGCCAAATTTTCTCCAGGAAATCGACAGATTTCGAATGTTCCATGATGATGTCTGGAGGCCTTCGTTGTTGACAGCCATACTGATCTTGTGTTAGTCAATATTCGCCCCACCGCCACGCTTTGCTTCGAACATCCTGTTGGATCATGTGAGCCGCTCGCGATTAACCGAGCGGTCTAAGGCGCTACAGTGATGGACTGTGCGGCTGGTCCCGGTGGAGGTTCGATTCCTCCCTCGGGCATGGGTGTGTGTGTGTGTTTGTCCTTAGAATAATTTAGGTTAAGTAGTGTGTAAGCTTAGGGAGTGATGACATTAGCAGGTAAGTCCCATAAGATTTTACACACGTTTGAACATCTTTTTTTGATCATGTGATGGCTGCTGCAGCGAGTAGTGATCTTGAATTTCTTGTAATGTTCAGGGCCTATGTAGCAGGCGTTAGCGGGAATATCTTGCGAAGCCTGGACATTGAAGTAATGGAACGTCTGGCGGTGAGTCCCGACGTAAATCCCATCTTGCTTGAGAAATGCTTGAGAGACTTGTTGGTGGTCGTCCTGTTTCACAACAGACTCCAAGAATTATCATGAGCTCTTATTGAGGAATGGGAACGATTACCACAGGGTAACCTTCGTAGACTGGCGTAAGTATCACGCAGTGATAAAAGCTCACAGAGGATATACACCTTATTCAAGCTGTCAATGACCAATGAAAGGCACCCAGTATGATGGGTGAATGATTGATCCACTTTGTTTTTCAGTTCTTTTTTGTAAACAATAGAGAATGTAATTATATTTTTCTGTGTAATTAATTTGTGGAAGATAGAGGTACAATTTGGTAATATATTCAGTCCTCAGGTATTCCTCAATGGACTATGACACGCTGAAAAACATGTCCCCCAATTCTTTCGAGAATCGTATAATAACGAACCTCAAACTCTTCGACTCTCTTCATCCCAACTTCCACCATAGTCTACGATTCCCTTGCATACAATCCTGTGCTCAGGACATGCGTTCTCCGACATTTCTCCCTTGCACTAAGGCCAATGTTTGATACTTCTACTCTTTTGTCGAAGAAAACCGTCTTTGCCTTTGCTACTCAGTTTTTGTGTCTTCTTCACTTCGTTCGCCATACGTCATTTTGCTTAGAAGATAGCACACAGTCATCACTTCATCCACTTACAGGTCCCCAATTTTAATATCAATTTTACCACCAATCTCGTTTCTGATTCACCTCACCACTTTCATCTTTTTTCAGGTTACTACCTTTCCACATTCTGAGCTCAACTGACCATTTCGTTTACTATGTCCCATAATTCTTTCTCTCTTCCACTGAGGTTAGATACCTGTAGGGTGACTCTAAATAATGGAAAGCGTGAAGTCATCCACACAAGAGTACTAAAAGGAAGTCGCTAAATTTCTGTTACACGATAAATCACATAAACCTAAAGGCTACCAATTCAAACTAGTGCTTGGGAATTACAATTACGAATAGCTTAAACTGAAACGATCACATAACTAATGTTCTTGGGAAAGCAAACTAAAGACTGTGATTTATTGACAGAACACTTAGAAAATGCAACAGGGCTATTAAGGAGACCGTGTACACCATGTTTGTCCGTCCTCTTCTGGAGTACTGTTGTGCCGTGTGAGATTCGCATCAGTAAGGACTGAAGGAGGACGTCGAAAGAGTCCATCCAAACAAGGGTAGCTTGTTTTGCATTATCACTAAATATGGGACACAGTAGCACGAAAATGATACGCCAACTGGGGTGGCAGTCATTAAAACAAAGGCGTCTGTGATGTTCCGGCCCACAATGCTACCTCTTTATCACTGGGTAGCGCCTCCTCGCAATGTCCTAAAATATTTGTTGAATGTATTCAAATTTCTTACTTGCCAAATGGATTTTACTCTGTACGGCTCTCTCTAGTACAATGAAAGTTACACAGTGATGTCTTAACACAAGTCCTATCATGTGTTATCTTCTAATAACTATTTGCCATACTTTCGTTTCTTCGTGGATTCCTCATTTTTTATCAGTTCACTTAACCTTAAACATCTTCCTGTAACACATCACAAGCAGTGTCAGTCTCTTCTTTCTGGTTCTCTTCCATACAAAACTGTCTCAACACGTACATGCTCAGAAGGTCCTTCCGCAGATTAAGACCTATGATTGAACTAAGATTCATTTGGCAAAGAATACCCTCATCATCTGTGCTTCTCTGCCTCATTTATCCACCTCGTATCGTCCGTCATGCGATATTTTGCTTCCGAGGTAATAGTATTCCTTCACGTTACATACTGACTGCCTCCAGGTATAATTTTACGTTTATCGCTAATCAAATTTTTCCTACTCCTCAGTACCTCGATCTTTCTTTGGCTAACTCTCAACCCATATTCTGTACTCGTTAAACAGATAATTCCATTCGAAAAGTCCCGTAATCCTACATAGCTCTCAGGGATGACAACAATGTCATGAACGGAGCTTACCCTAAAATATAATCCCACTTCTGGGTGCTTCTTTTAATTCCTTGTCTGCAGTTTCGATATACAGGTAGAAAAGAAGTGAAGAAAGACTACATTCCTGCCCTGCCCCTTTGCATTCCTAGAATTTCTCTCTTCGGAGTGAATAGTGAAATAAACAGCTATCAGAGGAACCCAGCAATAAATAAGAATTCTCAGGAATCCAAATGCGTCATACATGTACACGAAAAGAAACACATTTCTAGAACCCTATGGTTTCTACTCTAATCATTTTCTTTCTCCCAAACGTGTCAAAGATACAGTTTCGTTCAGGTTAGGTCAAACATTTATTTCCTGTTATTGTTCATTAATACTAATATTACAACTTTTGCACTACGCTGAGTGATAATTAATTGTTGTCGACGATGAATTTCGTACTGAAGTAGTTCGGTTTGACATTCTATCCAGCCCGTGTAACAAGATAGCGCTCGGGTGCTTTCTCATGCAGTCTCAAATGTCCTCGTCCGAAGACTTTGAGCCATTTTCAAGCACGAGCGAGCACCTTGGACAATTAAGCAGGCCGGCTACCCTTAGGTGGGGGTTCCGCCAGCCTGCCTGGATCGCTTGCGGCCCACTCCATCTCTTTGGCAAACTTGGAGGACTTCCCTGCCCTCTGGAGCCCCGCCCCCGCCCCCGCCACCCCCGCTTCCGCCGCCCCAGGCTGCCTGATTAGACACTACTCCGGTGTGAATGTTTCCTCACCTGCCTTCCCATGGCCCCCGCATCCGTAAACTGAGCCTTTTCTTGTCTCCCAGCCTATGTCACATTTCCCAAATGTCACTTCCCTTACCATACTTCTTGTCTCTAAAATTTTTGGGAGAATCTAAAATTTTTGGGTGAAAGGCTGAACTCTCTTATAGCATATAACACAGTGATACCTGCGGTTACTTGGTAATCTATACTAAACCATCAACCAAATCCGAGACTTTGTATTTCGACTGTCAGAAAGGAGTATGACTGAATGAAATTTAAAATATTTATTTTAGGCCACAAATGGTCGTCAAGCCACAGTCACTACTAAAATAAAATTTTTAAACGGTTAAATTACTAGTTTCGAAACACTGAGTTGTCATTTTCAATAATTATCACAATCCTGGAAAACTGCATTAATAATTACAACCACACTTCTTTTAAATATTACGAAAAATAGACCAAAAACCAGTAAACTGAAGCAACGGCATCAGAAACGGGTTGCAAGTGATCATGACAGTTTTTGGTTAATCAGTCAATTAAGATGTAGAATGACTGATTAACCAATAACTGTCATGACCGGTTTCTGATACTTTTGCTTTAGTTTACTACTTTCAGTCCATTTTTCGTAATATTTGAAAGATTGCAATTATTAATGGAATTTCCCAGTTTTGTGATTGCATCTGAAAATGACGACTATGAGCGTCGAAACTACTAATGTAACATTTTAAAAATTTAATGTGATAGTGACCGTGACTGAACGATCGTTAATGGTGTCAAATAAACATTTCAAACCCGAGACTACCGAAAACTGTGGCAATTAAATTAATGGCTAATATCCAATCATACAATATTTATAAAATTTTGCACGTCTACACTACTGGCCATTAAAATTGCTACACCGCGAACATGACGTCCTACAGACACGAAATTTAACCGACAGGAAGAGGATGCTGTGATATGCAAATGATTAGCATATCAGAGGATTCACACAAGGTTGGCACCGGTGGCGACACCTACAACGTGCTGTAATGAGGAAAGTTTCCAACCGATTTCTCATACACAAACAGCAGCTGACCGGTGTTACCTGGTGAAATGTTGTTGTGGTGGCTCGTGTAAGGAGGAGATATGCGTAAATCACGTGTTTATCGTATCGTGACATTGCTGCTCGCGTTGGTAGAGATCCACTGACTGTTAGCAGAATATGGAATCGGTGTGTTCAGGAGGGCAATACGAGCGCCGTGCTGGATCCCAACGGCCTCGTATCACTAGCAGTTGAGATGAAAGGCATCTTATCCACATGGCTGTAATAGATCGTGCAGCCTCGTCTCGATCCCTGAGTCGACAGATGGGGACGTTTGCAAGACAACCATCTGCGCGAACAGTTCGACGACGTTTGCAGCAGCATGGACTATCCGCTCGGAGACCATGGCTGCGGTTACCATTGACGCTGTATGACAGACAGGAGCGCCTGCGATGGTGTACTCAACGACGAACCTGGGTGCACGAATGGCAAAACGTCATTTTTCCGATGAATCCAGGTTCTGTTTACAGCATCATGATGGTCGCATCCGTGTTTGGCGACATCGCGGTGAACGCACATTGGAAACTTGTATTCGTCATCGCCATACTGGCGTATCACCCGGCGTGATGATATGCGATGCCATTGGTTACACGTCTCGCTCACCTCTTGTTTGCACTGACGGCACTTTGAACAGTGGACGTTACATTTCACATGTGTTTCGACCCGTGGCTCTACCCTTCACTGGATCAATGAGAAACCCAACATTTCAGCATGATAATGCACGACCGCATGTTGCACATCCTGCACGGGCCTTTTTGGATACAGAAAATGTCCGATAGCTGCCCTGGCCAGTACATTCTCCAGATCTCTCACCAATTGAAAACGTCTGGTCAATGGTGGCCGAGCAAATGGCTCGTCACAATATGCCAGTCACTACTCTTGATGAACTGTGGTATCGTGTTGAAGCTGCATGGGCAGCTGTACCTGTACACGCCATCCAAGCTCTGTTTGACTCAATGCCCAGGCGTATCAAGGCCGTTATTATGACCAGAGGTGGTTGTTCTGGGTACTGATTTCTCAGGATCTATGCACCCAAATTGCGTGAAAATGTAATCACATGTCATTTCTAGCATAATATATTTGTCCAAAGAATATCCGTTTATCATCTGCATTACTTCTTGGTGTAGCAATTTTAATGGTCAGCAGTGTAGTTCCGTACGAACAAGTTGAGGAGCGAATCTCCAGGCTCATGGAATAAGTCATTGCATGAAAATGTCATAAATAAAATAAAATTAGGCGAATCCTAGGCGTACGACAAGCTGGGAGTATAGAGTTAGATGCCAAAAACCATAGGATAACGATATGCACATATTATGACAGCGGTAGTAAAGCCAGTGCAAGAGCAGAGCTCTAATTTGTAATCGGGCGATTCATGTGATTTCGATGCGATTGTGGCCGTACGACTGCAAATAACATACTATGAACTCGGAATGGCAGTTGGAGCTAGGGCACTGAACGTTCCGTTTCTGAAATCGTTAGGGAATTCAGTATTCCGAGATCAACAGTGTCAGTAGTGTGCTGAGAATAACACATTTCAGGCGTTACTTGTCTCCACGGACAATGCAGTGTCCTATGGCCTTGACTTAACGACCGAGAGCAGCGACATTTGCGTAGTGTTGTCGCTGCTAACAGACAAGCAACACTGCGTGAAATAGCCACATAAATTAATGCGGAATATACGAAACCTCTTCGGACAGTGCGGTGATATTCGGCTTTAATTGGTTATGGCAGCAGGCGACCGACGCGAGTGCCTTTGCTGAGAGCACGACATGCGCCTCTCCTGGGCTCGTGACCATATCGATTGAAAACCGCTGGCTGGACAAATGAGTCCCGATTTCAGTGGGTAAGAGCTGGTGGTAGGGTTCGAGTGTGGCGTACACCCCACGAAACCATGGATCCAAGTTGTCAGCAACGCACCTTGCAAACTGGTGGTGGCTCCATAATGCTGTGGACTGTGTTTTCATGAAATGGACTGCGTCCTCTGGTCAAACTGAACCGAACATTGACTGGAAATGACTATGTTCGTCTACTTGGAGACCATTTGCAGCCATTCATTGACTTCAAACAACAATGGAATTTGTATGGATGACAGTGGGCCATGTCACCGAGCCAAAATTGTCTGCGATTGGTTCGAAGAACAGTCTGGACAGTTCGAGGGAATGATTTGGCCACCCAGATCGCCTTTAACGTATCTCATCGAACATTTATGGCTCGTAATCGAGAGATCAGTTCGTGTACAAAATCCTTCACTTGCAACATTTTCACAGTTATGAACCGTTATAAAGGCAGTATGTCTCAGTATTTCTCCAGGGGCCTTCCAAAGGTATTTTGAGTCCACACCACGTCGAGTTACTGCACTACGCCGGGAAAAGGAAACCCAACATGATGTTAGGAGGTATCTCATAACTTTCGTCACCTCAGTTTCTATTACCATAATTAGCAATACGACACACGAATTAGCACAATTTTTTCCTGGAACTCCCAGGCAGTAAAAGGAGAGATCCATGATAAAATTCAGTGGGCGAGGATTACTGCTAAGATTTTTTCATTCCTATTGTAGCTTATTAAAAGTGAATGCAGCTGAATATTGCACGCCTTTATGCCCAATAGTCAAGCAGGTCCGATCCAAACGCATACTGGACTTCTGCCTGGTGTTAACGCCATGAAAACTAATAATTCGAGCGAATAAGCTCAGATTATTAACAATAAAGGACATAAAGGATAATAAATATTGAGAGCCAATGTAAGAATTAGAAGACTCCTGAGCAGGGGTCGACAAGAGGTTCTCGAACTTCAACCACATATTGATCGAACTGCTCGTTTTCGAGCCCCACATTCCCTTTACGAATGGGTGGAGTTAATCGAGAATATTATGCGTCTGAAGCGAATGAAAATAAGAAAAGTAATTTTCGTGTTCGACCCTCACTTATTGGAGATACTGTTATAGTAGTCAATAGGGCAGCACTCGGTTTCTGAACAAGATCCTGGACAAGATCTTTTCATGACGGTTTACTAGTTATCTGAACACATAGAAGTCTGAACTGCTGAAACTCACAAGACATATGCCCTTTCTGTGTAATCATACCTCCAGATTTTAATATAATTGTGTGTCAGAAAGAGAAATACACTGAGTCTTACCGTGATTTAGAATTAGTTTAATTTGTGCAAGCCATGAATATATGTTTTGAACTGCAATATTTGCTATATTGCCTATGCTGCACTCTACAGCCTTCACTACCAAACTTGTGTCATCAGAAAACCAAAATATATTAGAATCAACTGTGCCGGCCGTTGTGGCCGAGCGGTTCTGGGCGCTTCAGTCCGGAACCGCGCTGCTGCTACGGTCGCAGGTTCGAATTCTGCCTCGGGCTTGCATGAGTGTGATGTCCTTAGGTTATTTTGGTTTAAGTAGTTCTAAGTCTAGGGAACTGATGACCTCAGATGTTACGTCCCATAGTGGTTAGAGCAGTTTGAACCATTAGAATAACCTGTCATATTAGAAGCATCTTATTTATAAATATCCAAGTTAATAGAATAAAAATACCCTTTTTATTCTATTAATTTACTAATATCTTCCTCAGTTACCGATTATCGCCTGATTGAATATTATATATATGTGTGTGTAAGAAACAGCAGTGGTCCCAGCACCGGCCCCTAGGACACTCCCCACTTAACTGAACCGCCATCAGACGCCTCCACATAGCCGTTGTCCTTACTGTGGAGATTGACTTTTGCTGTCTTTTCTTAATGTATGAGTGGAAGTAGTAGTGTGCTACTCCTCTTATTCCGTAATGGTCCAACTTCTGCAGTAGTATTTGTGATCACACAATCAAAGGACTTAGTTAAATCAAAGAAGATGCCTAACTTTCACAGCTTCTTGTTTAATCCATCCAGTGTCTCACTGAAAAAGCAGAAAACAGCGTTTTCAGTTAAGCCTTTTCTGAAACCAAACTGTGTTTGAGAGTAAATTATGCGAACAACCCACACGTGCCACAATCATCTTCAAAAACTTTGGACATGTGTTTCAATATTTTTCTAAATTTAACGACATTTGTTCCAGTTGTAGCGTTCTGTTCGTGATGAGTTTCGGACTTCCCAGCTTCTCAGGAAGGCTGTGCATTATCTTTATACACTGATATCTTTGCGATTTTCCTGTTTACGAGCACGAAGTGCTCACTCACGTTGCTTATGTGTTTGTGCTCTGTGTGTGTCCTTCATGGGCGTATACCGACCTTGCACACGAATGCCTGTTACTGTGTGTTGTCAGTACTCACGACGACATAAACCATTTCATTTTAATTTATTTTATCAACTGGACGGCTGATAAGCAAGTACGTCGTGGAAAGACAAGCTTTCAATGGAAGTGATCACGAAATTCTAGTATTTTTACATATATATTTATCGTGATCGCTTTTAGAGACTCTTAAATAATAATTCTAATGGTGGAGGCTTTTACCTTCAAAACGCGTCTGTTTTTGGGGTTTCAACGCTGTTGCTTGGTAGCAGAGGCCACATTTGAACACTGACATTTTCGTCAGCGAAGTTCCTGTGAAATAATGTTTTGGCCTGTGTGATCTCCTTTCTGTAAGCTTCCAACACCTCAGTTACGATTTCAGATTTGTCTAGTGAGCAATGATTAGTCATCCGGGAAGGAAGCTGCCTGCAATAGAAGCCACAATGTCGGCAGTTAACCTTACTATGACATAGTCACACGCAGTCAGACACCCTCTTTGACAGCCGACACTCAAACGACGCAAATCTCCAGTTTACGGCCCTCGGGTCTGCCGCCAGACCATGTTTAGTGTTTCTCACCATATTCCCTCGAGACAACTGATCGACATCGTAAAGTGGCGGCCACTGGCTACTGCTGGCGAGTAGCAACTCCCAGTATTCGCACTAGTACGGTCTCTTGTGAATGCCCATTCCGAAAGTTGCGCGTGCACAATGGAGTTACTTGCAGACAGATGACGTTAACGTGTTGGAGCTCAGACAAGGCCTGAAGAGACACATCATTATAATTCCCATTAATTGCCATTTACCTTATCAGTTCTCTCTTGGCACTGCAAAATAGAAATAGAAATTGTATTTGTGCTTTTTGTACTAAATAGTAAAGAAATCAACATAAAATGTATATCAAAGGCTAATTTTGATGTTAAGCATGCCATTATTCTTGTTTCTCTTTATTACATTCGTCTTTCTTTCTCCTTACAGCCATACTCTTTGCTAAAAGTAGAATGGTACATCATTTTCAGCATGGCTTAGAACGCCTCCCTAGCTAGGGTCACCAGGGCTATGTCGTTTGCCAACCACAGCACTGGAATCTGTTCTCCCTTTTACATTTCTTCCTCTTCCGAATTTTCTTTCACTTCTATCTGTACGACGTACAGTTCTAGCAGCGGCGGTGATAAGTTTCAGCCTGGTCTTGTACATTTCTTAACATTTACTTGACTTTCATAATCTCCCGCTTTGAACAGCCCTACTAATTTCCGTCACCAAGCGCAATGTCAGATTGTCTTCACTGGTACTTTTTCCCTTCCCTACCACTACATCATTTATTTTTCATTGCTCTACACATTATTCCGCTCTTCAGTTTTCAAGCGTGATTTACCAGACCATCTTTCTGCTCAAAAGGTTTTTACCCCTATTGAACTAACTTTCTGGTTCCTACACCTTAAACATAAATAAATAATTCCGAAAGTAAATCATTAACTCCAATTGTTACGTTTGAGTTCAGATCATTTAAAGCTTTTTCAAATACTGTCCTCAGTGTTGGATCATTTATTTCTTCTACATGAAATTTGTCACCCTCTTGTACCACACTTCGAGACTTGGAATCTAGTCCAGTATTATATCTTTCAATCTTCACCAAACGTAATGCACTCCAGTTAATCTCTCCGTGTGTATACTATACGTTTCCAGAATTATAGGAATTGTTAGCTTAAATATGTTAAAACCTCTGCTAGAACTCTAGCGCCTCTCCCTATTTTCATTTTTGTCTCTGAAGTCTATATTCCCCAGTAACCCCATCTTCAGTTCCCTCTCTTATAATAGTGTTAGTTCAGCTATGATAATCAAATTTTTACCCCTCTTCATATTATTTATCAGTTTCCCTAACTTCTCATACATTTTTGTTTCCGCTTGTCATCTTCTGATCTCTGCATGGAACTTGTACAATGGTGATGGGCAATAGCTCTGCTTTAGCCCTAAGAAGAATGATTGTCACGACATAGTTCATCTTGTTACCAATCTTCCTATTTTAACAGTGTCTAAAGCTGCTACACCACTCACACACGCTGTTGTCATCATTCTATATTAACCAGTCCAGAAGTCTACGTCCTGTATCTATTTCACGTCACTAATCCATACAAAATACAGATTCAGCCTGCTGAATGTTTGGCGGCCGCGCTGTCCACAGACAGATATATTTAACATGTAATGGTTGGCTACTTAAAATCTGAAGCTGCTCTCCTACTATATTTAATATGTTGCCACAAGTAATCATACTGCTGATCTCACTCGTAACGATATAAAAGGTTTTGATGCACCGATGAGGGACTGTAATTGAATGGTATATGATCAGCTCAACGATTTTTTTGTCGTTAATGCAGTATTGTCACATTAATTGCTAGCATCTAATATGCAGTCAAATATGCTGACTTGCCGTTATGTTACGTCACCACCACAATGAGAGACTCAGAGTGCCAGTCATACTGCCGGATCGTTATAATTAAAATGCAGCGGCTCACGCAGGTCCATCGTGGGCTGTAATTATCGCATGACAGCGAAACTTGGTGGGTAGTCTAATGCGTTAATACGGAACCGATTTACGCTGGAAAAAAATATTTCCAATTTTGGCGACCAGGTGCAAATCTGACGCTTCACAGCAACTCTTCTACGTCACCGGTGCTCACATTGAACAGATTGTGTAAGCGGCGGTTAATAATAAAATCAACATTATGTCTTTCTCGCATGTTTGATCTTTTCTGCCCGCGTCCCACTCCTAACCGACTACGTTTGCATACATTCTCATACGTCCTTCTCGCATTCACAGCTCCAGATTTGCACCTGGTGACCCCGTTGGAACTAATTTTTTTCCAGCGTAAATCGGATCCGCATTAACGCATTAGAATACCGACCAAGTTTTGATGCCATAGGATAATTACAGTCCACAATGGTCCTCCATGATTAGCTCCACTTTAGTGATAACATCCGGTACATTTACATGTACGACAGAAGCGTGGCCCTGTATACATCCAAGGAAAGACCTAATCGCTTCTCACCCGTGGAATGGTAGGAATTAGCAGTTAATACGAAGGTGACCTTTTCTGTTGCTTTTTGCATCGTGCTTCGTACAGATCGTGTACATTCGTTCTAGGCAAAGTCTGTGTGTGATTCCCGTATAATGCGTCAATGAACATCGTCTGTATGATGGATGGACGGAGAGGGTTGTATGGGTGCACGACGGCAAGGTCTTCAGCGCCCGCTCAGTAACAGATGGAGACGGGTGTCTAGAAAAGACTCAGAACATTAAGATAAAACAGAGCGTAAAACACAGGTAACAAGCTTGGAAAAATATGTGCCTACCCACACCGAAACGTGGGACGAAGCATGCCGCCAGCAGTAAAACATGGCCTACACACGAAGAAAGTGGTAGAGGGAGCTAAAGCAATATATCAGATGGTAGTGGCTGGCTGACCTCAAAGAAAAAGGGAGGAGCCAGCCACTGTGCAATACACTAAAACCTCCAGCCTAGAAGTTTAGGCCAGAGTCCATACACACCACAAAACTTTAAAACCCTAGACACACACGTCTCATCGTTAGCTGAAACACAGGGAAGATCCCCATCAAATTGTGCTTCTGCCCTTGCATCACGGTACAAAATGCAGAGATGTGCATACCACAAGCATCACAAAACGGGGAATCCTCCCGCCGTAATAGAAAGCTATGTGTGAGAGGACAGTGCCCAATCCGAAGACGCGTGAGGGTCACTTCCTCCCGCCTGAGCAACCGGCAGGAGGAACGCCATGGCCGAGTTGTTGACTTCACCAACCGCAATTTATTGACCGTCACCGCCAGCCATTCTTCCTCCCACAACTCCATGCACTTCTTGTGGAGTACAGAAATGACACACTGCAAGAGAATAGGACACTGGACCGCATGCTGCTCTCTCCCGGCCTCTTTGGCAGCCCGATCGGCCTGTTCGTTGCCCCATATTCCTGCATGACCAGGCACCCAGCAGAAGTACACCTCCTTACCCCGCCGTTGAAGCAAGTACAGTTGGTCATATATCAGCTGGACCATCTCCTCAGTTGGGTACAGATTCAGCAATGATTGTAAGGCACTAGACGAGGCCGTGCTGTTTGTTAACGTGTCTTGTGAAGGTGTGCCGACACACCAATGCAGACGCTTCATCGCAGGCAGTAACCAGTTGAAAGATGAGTATCCCAATTCAAGACAGCATCTTTCGGAGCGTGCAGCTCCCACACAAAGACACGTTATCAAACGGCACGGCCTCATTTACAACACATGATGTTTATTGATTCACTCTACGGCAATCGTACACAGATGTTGCTTAGAAGTTCATAACCTACAAAGGAACAGAAAAGGACACCCTCGTATTAACTGCTAATTCCTACCATATATATATACATATAAACTTCGACAGACGCAAAGCTGAGGCACTATAGAACAGTGATTTTTCCAGAAGCAATCCACGCAGCTGAAACAGTGGTAATAGAAAAGCAAGAAAAAAATTCTCAGAAGGATTTACGGAGCAATCAACAAAAACGGCATTTGGATGAAGAGACCACAAAACGAGCTCTATATAAAGACCAACACAGTAACAGACGAAACCAGAAGACGCCGAGCCAAATTTTACACATGTGTACATACAGGATGGAAGACTCTAGAACAGCAAGGAAACTTTATAATATTATAACAAAGACTAAATCGGCACAGAATGGCTGAAAGTAGTCCACGGGGATCTGCAACAGATCAAAATAGAAAATCTCGATGACCGCACTGAGTGCCAGAATAAAATCACAAGTGTAAAGTTTAAGGAAAGAACATCGCGACAGCCTGGTAAAAAATGGGTAGAAGAACGGAAGAAGGAGCATTGTGATAGGATTAAGGGTTTTTGGGATGCAAAGAAAAAGAACATGCGGAGATGAAATTATGAATTAAAGTTCAATCGCTCTCCTAAAGGGGAGCAATCGCCATAATAATAATAATTATATGGACAATATACATCCCTATATATGTCTGTGTGTGGTGTTTTCCTGTTTATTTTTCCCAAGGGATCAGGTCACGTCGGTTAGCGTAGAATTGTGAACCACCCTGTATCAGAAATTGTTTTAGCTCTATGGGTTCATTTTACGTTCCACAGTGAATTTCTGACAAATTTCGTAGTGCTGTACTGAAATGCTCTTTTCGCCTTATAAGCTGTATGACCCAGATGTTTAACTGTCCAGCATGAATAACTGTGACGTATGTTTTTTTACACCGTGTTGTGTTTGTGTTTCAACGAATTTATGGAAAATAAAAATAAAACAAAAATCTGAGGATGATATTTTATAGCAGCACAAGCCTCGTCTTCTCCAACAACTCTTGTGAAAGGGGATATGTTTTTCGTCCGTGGACACTATCATCAGAGACGCCATGCAAGCTCGGATTAGGCCAGAACGAGGAAGGAATTCTGTCGTTCCACCTCAAAGGAACCATTCAGTTGTTTGGTTGAAACCATATAGTGAGAACGCGGAAAACACCATTGAAAGTGTCGCATCTGACGTATGGAATCACTGCAGACAATTGCACATATAAAACAGTAAAGACCAAAGTAATTATTCCTGGCCACTGACGAATAATCAGATGAGTAGGAACTGTGTGTCACCATCTTTCCTGTCTTTCCCAATCAAAAAGTGACAGCGAGAATGTCTTTTCCCATCGGAGTGTGGTAGGACCTGCTTTACTTGTTCATGAATTGTACTTCGTAATGTATGGCCACGATTTCAATAGTAACTCTATACACCGTATCACAGAAGCTCTTAAGGCGTTGCATATGCCATCAATTTCCTGTCGCGCTGCTCTGACAACAATGCTCGATCTGTTGGTACAAATCGATACAAGATGGATGAGCCAGTTATCGACTTAATAATGTTTAATTTATGAAGTACCTGAAAGGCCGTGGTAGAACCCATCTTCTTTACAGCGAAAAACGGTTCGTCATTCTGGCAATAAACAGCGTCCTGTGAACCCACTGACGAGTATCAACATAGTTTCAAAAATCGAACTCCAGTATTCATTTCTCAGTAAAGTGTTCCGAAACTGGAATCAGTAGGTGGTGTCTATGTCACTCAGTCACTCAGTGAAACTGTATTTAACAACAGAAATGCATAAGTAACTTCGATTTGTTTGTAACTGTCGATAAAATATTGGAATGGGCATTACAAAAGCAGCAACTTCTTCGAGTTAATCCGAAAATTTATTTTCTAGACTTGATCTCTTATTCAGATCTGCTCCTGAAGCACGGAGTAACGTCTCTTCAGTTACTAACATAAAGTATACCTGTTTATAATAATTTAATAACAATTTTCGTAGCTCCTTTAACTAATACAATTTCCTGCTCTTGATCGCAGTCATTACAGAATATTCCATAAATATATCTTTCGAACCAAGTGCAACAAAATGGGAAGAGAGTATAAAGAAAACGGATTCTCACCCAGAGTTCGGTATAAACTTCATTATGTATGTAGATAGTTCCACAGGTTTTGAAGAATGAGTTTTCGAGTGTCAGAATATGTGACAAATGACTCTACCTTTTGAGTGCAGTGACATAAAAGCTCATATGTTTTACACCACCTAGGTTCGTAACTCTAGCCGTTCCTGAGAAAAGGGTTCCTTAGCAGGCCGCCAGAGGGTCGGACAAGATGTGATCCTACAGATGTTCCTCTGTTTACCCACCGAGTCCTAAAGAATAGCTGTTGATTAATAATGCATTTAATATGCGTCTAGTTCGTAACCGTACACGTCTAACAAGTTATGTGGGTAATATATTTTTTGACCGTACTGTAACCAGACAATACACTCACACACAGCACACAGACACACACACACACACACACACACACACACACACACACACACAACTCACTAACAATTTGCAGTCTAAAGTTTCACACTCTACTACGTCGTGCATTATTACCTTTCATCTTCTGCCAACAGGTTTGGAATAGTCCGTTCACTACACTGCATGTCTTCGACAGACTGACCAACTAATTTTAGTTTTTTATTAGTCCCTTCTGTCTTTCCACTACATTCTTCTCAGCTTCACCTGAATATCTTAACAATTATCACTCTTCCCACTCATTTAAGTTTGCTGAAGGGCTTCTACTGACTTATATCGTCACCTCTTTGTAGTACATATTCGTTCCATATTTACATTCTTCCTTAAGGGGGTTAGGACGTCAAACGGGCCGACTTGGAGCAGGAGAGGCACCAAATGACATTTTAATTCCCAGTGTCTACACTTTTACAAGTAAATTCATAAAACGTTGTCAGCATGACCAGGAAGGATTCAGGATTCACACTCGTAGCAGCGGAAGTACAAAAACATAACAAAATAATTTTTTTTACATGTGAAATTTCATCATTTTTTCACTTACTATTGGCTGCATTTGTTTCTATAGGTACACTATTCTTCATAAGTAAGAGAGACTGTTTGATGAATTTTGCACAGCATACAAACCATACTTATAGGTGTCTGAAACTCTAGAATCTATTTAATTTATGAAAAAAATGAATGAACTGTTAAGTTTTAAACTTTATGATTAGAAAAAAATGAAATTTTGTAGTTAATCTCAATTTTTACCACAGCTTTTAATGGATTTGGAAAATTCTAGAGTTTCATACACCTGTAAGTATGGTTTGTATACTGTGCAAAATTCATCAAAGAAACTCTATTACTTGTGAAGAAAAATGTACCTATAGCAACAAATGCAGCCAACAGTAAGTGAAAAAATGATGAAATTAATATCTAAAATAAAAATTATTTTCTTATGTTTCTGCACTACCACTGCTATGAGTGTGAATCCTGAATCCTTCCTGGTCATGCTGAGAAAGTTTTATGAATTTATTTGTAAAAGTATAGACAGTAGAAAATAAAATGTCCTGCGGTGCCTTTCCTGCTCCAAGTCGGCCCGTTCGACGTCCTACCCCCCCTTAATTGTTGTCATGATATGTAGCTTCCAATTGTCTCTTCTTCTGTTTGTAAAGTGGCTTACATGGAGATTAAAATTCCTCCCTTCTTGAAATCGAAGCAAGCAACTTACTTATTATTACTAAAGGAACTGCCCGCAGAAAGTCGAGTACAGTGCTGCAGTCCTAATTCGTAATTGTAAGTAAGGGACCTGTCGTAACTTAAAGTGACTGGCGGTTCTACATAATAGTTAAGTTTTCAAATTGTATTGTGTTTGGCACGAAGTGTCGAATTCCCGCCAACACTTCCTCTTTCATTTACAAGGTACCCAGCGTCGGATAAAGATAAAAATAGAGGCTCCAGCAGACTATGTATGTTTGAGGCAGAGAGTGAACCCTTTGGAAAGCTGCCTGGCACGGTAGTGTGTTGTTTCTGGAGTATATGAATTTCACTAAACTAAGTCTGTCCTTAAAGTGCGACCAGGCGGCGGAGAATTCTTGCGATTTTGGTTAAAAAAATATGAAACAGCTTGCTCATTAGAGCTGAGCAAAAATACGACAAATTTCAACAGTAGCTATTGTTTAAACAGCGGCGGAATGGGGAAGAAGGAACGGCGAACAAAGCGGCGCTACAGAGCCGCGAGTTTTGTTCCTGCTGCAGCTCCCTCCGAGCAAATGTTTTCACAGTAACTCGCAGACGTAAATGGAAACCCGTCGGACGCAAACTTTTGTTCCTTTCTCGCCGTGTAGCGAGAGGGGACTGCTTATTTTTCTTTGACATCGTTTCTGGTCTCAATTCTCTGCGTGTTTTATTGTATGCATTAGGTTTCTAGTACACCAGCGGCCACTTGGTGTAAAGTGAACTGCGCAAAGGAATACTACTAGCATTACACACGGTCTTCCCTAATAAGTAAGCATATTCTCCACGAAACATCTAATTTGTTGGACGTCATCTCTCTGTTTCCAAATTGGACTCCGCACTCGACCTCCCCTACATTGAAATTTGGAATCCACATGCTTCAGAATTAAAAGGATGTGCTATGTTATCGATACTGGATACACTACAGCATCTTTGCCATATTAAGTTCTGTTAATAAACGAATATTATGTAATGATTTTTCGGAAGACCTCTTCGGAAGTATAGAATCCTCTCGTTACTGTTGCTAGTCTGACACACGGATATGTTCTGTTACTCGCTACCATGGAAAACATTCAGTGATAACAATCAACTTCTCTTCGTGTTTTTACAACAGAGCTATAAATGATATGCCACAGCTACGCAAATTTATTTAATAACCAGTTCTTAAATATAATAGAAAGTGTAAGGACAAACAGTTGAACAGAAAAATCACGGCAGTATATTGAAAGAATAAATCTCATAAAATTCGATGATATTATTATATCGCTAGCTTCTCCTTCTGAAATTAAGAAAATTATCCATCTTTAAGAAATGAAAGCTCATCAGGTTTTCATGGTGTTTGCAACAGAGCACTAAAGATTCGTTGCCATATAATAACCCCGTCTTACCCTGAAATATGCAATTAGATTAAATTAGATTAGATTAGTACTTGTTCCATAGATCGTGAATACGACACTTCGTAATGATGTGGAACGTGTCAGGTTATTAAAAGGTGTCCATACAGGATATTACATTACACAAATGCAGCATTAACTCAGGACATTTTTGCAGAAACACTGAAATATGCGTTTGTCAAACTCCTACTTGTGGAAGATACTAGGATGGTTTCAGATACTACCCACCTGTTTTACTGCTGCTTTCACTTTTAACCTCAGCAAAACGCAGTTTTGGCTTCAGAAGAGTTGACATTTTCTCGTTGATTCACTAAACTTTACAAGCATTAAATAACAAAATAGCACCGTTTGTTATTTTCTGCCACCGAACTAAGGCTTTTGACTATGTGGATCACAATATTCTCCAAGATAAATTGAACTTTTGTGGGATTGATACTATAGCCAACTAAAGGATTAAGTCGTGTCCAAACAAAAGGATGCAGAAGCTTGTACTTAGTAATTCAGCCAAAATAGTCCGGAGACGTAATTCTGACTAACGAGAAATCGGGTACGGAATAGCGCAAGGCTGAATCTTAGGTTCACTGCTGTTCCTCATATACAGTATGTGATCAAAAGTATACATACACCACCAGAAACATACGTTTTTCGTATTAGGTGCATTGTGCTGCCACCTACTGCCAGGTACTCAACATCAGCGACCTCAGTAGTCATGAGACATCGTGAGACAGCAGAATGGTGCACTCCTCGGTACTCACAGACTTCGAACGTGATCAGGTGACTGTGTGTCACTTGTGTCATACGTCTGTACGCGAAATTTCCACTCTCCTAAGCATTCCTAGGTCTACTGTTTTCCCGATGTGATAGTGAAGTGGAAACATGAAGACATACGTACAGCACAAAAACGTAGAGGCCGACCTCGTCTCTTGACTGACAGAGACCGCCGACAGTTGAAGAGGGTCGTAATGTGTAATACACACACATCTATCCAAACCATCACACAGGAATTCCAAACTGCATCAGGATTCACAGCAAGTACTATGACAGTTAGGCGGGAGATGAGAAAACTCGGATTTCATGGTCGAGCGGCTGCTTATAAGCCACACGCCGGTAAATGCCAAACGACGCCTTGCTTGATGTAAGGAGCGTGAACATTGGGCGATTGAAAACTGGAAAAACGTTGTGTGAAATGACGAATGACGGTACACAATGTGGCGATCCGATGGCAGGGTGTGGGTATGGCGAATACCCGGTGAACATAATCTGCCAGCGTGCGTAGTGCCATCAGTAAAATTCGGAGGATGTGATGTTATGGTGTGGTCATGTTTTTCGTGGAGAGGCGTTGCACTTCTTGTTGTTTTGCGTGGTACCATCAGAGCACAGGCCTACATCGATGTTTTAAGCACCTTCTTGCTTCCCAATTCGGGGATGGCGATTGCGTCTTTCAACACGATCGAACACCTGATCGTAATCCACGGCCTGTGGCTGAGTGGTTACACGACAGTAACATCCCTGTAATGGAATGGCCTGCACAGAGTCCCAACCTGAATCCTAAAGAACACCTTTAGGATGTTTTGGAACGCCGACTTCGTGCCAGGTCTCACCGACCCACATCGATACCACTCCTCAGTGCAGCACTCCGTGAAGAATTGGCTGTCATTCGCCAAGAAACTTTCCAGCACCTGACTGAACGTATGCTTGAGAAAATCGAAGCTGTCATCAGTGCTAAGAACGGACCAACACCATGCTGAATTCCAGCATTACCATTGGTGGGCGCCACGAACTTGTAAGTCATTTTCAGCCAGGTGACCGGATACTTTTGATCACATAGTGTATGTAAACGATCTTCCGTCTATTACACAACGAGAGAATTAGTCCTTGTTGCAGATGGCACTAGATTTGTAATCAGTCCCTGCATAGATACAGGAACAGAAGAAATACTAAACAATATTCTTAAAAGTATCATTGACTGGTTTTCTGCGTGGTTTCAGCCTCCATTTTAAAAAGACACAATAGATTCGCTTCTGCACATCAACGGATATTACGCCAGTCATAAGCATAACACACGGAAAAGAAATAATAAATAGGGTGGAAATTTCAAAATTCTTAGGTGTGCTTGTTGATGAGAATTTCAAGTGCAAAATAGACATTTTGGAACTCCTGAAACAAGTTAGTTCAGACGCATTTGCACTTAGAATTGTTGAAAACCTTGGATAGAAACAAATCAGTAAGTTCACTATTTTGTACATTTGTATTCAATAATTTCGTATGGAATAAGCTCCTAGGTGACTCATTTTTAACAATTAAAGTGTTATTGCTTGAAAACGTGCTGTAAGGATGATATGTGGTCAGAATGAGATTTTTCACTCTGCAGTGGAGTGTACGCTGATATGAAACTTCCTGGCAGATTAAAATTTTGTACCGGACTGAGACTCGAACTCGGGACCTTTGACTAACGCGGGCAAGTGCTTCCGAGCTTTAATCTCGCTCAGACACAAAAAAATGTTCAAATGTATGTGAAATCTTGTAGGACTT
Source organism: Schistocerca americana (assembly GCF_021461395.2). Taxonomy (NCBI): domain Eukaryota; kingdom Metazoa; phylum Arthropoda; class Insecta; order Orthoptera; family Acrididae; genus Schistocerca; species Schistocerca americana. The sequence continues at coordinate 244,717,601 of NC_060124.1, read as the reverse complement.
ATCTGCTAAGGTCATTAGTCCCTAAGCTTACACACTACTTAACCAAAATTATCCTAAGGACGAACACACACACCCATGCCTGAGGGAGGTCTCGAACCTCCGCCGGGACCAGCCGCACAGTCCATGACTGCAGCGCCTAAGACCGCTCCGCTAATCCCACGCGGCGGCCGGCCGGAGTGGCCGTGCGTTTCTAGGCGCTTCAGTCTGGAACCGCGTGACCGCTACGGTCGCAGGTTCGAATCCTGTCTCGGGCATGGATGTGTGTGATGTCCTTAGGTTAGTTAGGTTTAAGTAGTTCTAGGTTCTAGGGGACTGACGACCACTGCAGTTAAGTCCCATAGTGCTCAGAGCCATTTGAACCGCGCGGCGGTCAGACACACAGTTTTAATCTGCCAGGAAGTTTCAAAATATGTGGTGCCCATCCACGATCATTTGTAGACTTCAGTTTAAGAAATCGGGCATTCCGACTATTGATTAACAGCCCATTGATTCTTTCATGAAATTTGTTGTAAATAATCCACTACAGTCCAAAAGGAACCGTGATGTACACAGTTACAACACCAGAAGGAAAACTGTCATTCATTACTTCACGTTAAGGATGTCTTTACACAAAAAGGGTTGCACAACGCTCCTACTAAATCTTTTGATCACTTACGTAGTGATATAAATGGTCTTACACATAGAAAAATCTGAAAACAAACTGAAAAAGCTTCACCTTGACATCTCCTTCTCTTCCGTAGAAGAATTTCTATTATTGTAATGTGTACAAGGTGGTTGTACAATTAATCGTTCAAAATAATCTGTGGAACATGAAACTAACGTGCTAAACATAGCTCAGTACGAGTACATCTTGTAGCTCTGCCAATGAATTCGGAAAGCAACTAGATGGCGAGAGAGGCAGCGAATCGGTGCTGTCGATACAAAGTCGATCTGTTACGTATTCCGGTAGTGAGCTACACTTCAGCAGTTAAATAATTACGGTTAAGCCCTGATCGCACAACCATTTATTTCTCATGACTAATACATTTGAGTGGGCTCAACTTTATCACAGTCCGTGGTACATGCAAATAATAAGAAGTCTAGAGATGTTTTTTATACACGTTGGCCATATACGCCACCTGCCATGATGCAGGGTGAATTAGGAGAAAAAGCACATGCTTTGAGGGGTGAGAGTATTGGCGATTCTGAACAAAAAACTTAAAGTGAACATACGCCCTTCTTCTTAACCGTACCCGACACGAAGTTGTTCGAAAATCATTGACGTCAGTCGCATGTCCTTCTTCATCAGCACCCCCGTGCGAATACAACCATTGCGAGATTAGGCTACATAGTGTTGTCTTACTTCATTTGTGCATAGTGGGGTGAGGAGTCATGCTCGTATTTTACACGCGTGTGCTCAAGTAACGGACCGTACGAATGGGCTCAAATCAGTAACACAGCAGCTGTCTACAAGAGCTGCAAAACGCATTGTAGTTGCCGGTAGAGTTTTTGCACGTCTTTTGTAAGGAAATGTAAACAATTAAAATAACATTATGACATAATGTTTCAATTACTGTCACTGCATTTGTCCCGTTCCCGTTCATTTCATTAGTTTCCTCGGAAACTTAAGAACGGAACATATGTTCAGATGACGTTTTTGTTCGGAATCACTGACACTACTACTCTTTAAAGCATATACTTTTCCTCCTGACTGTCGCGTTGGATAGTGTGATAAGGCGATTGTGTTACAAATTTTCAGAAATGATAGTGGTTGAATGGATCAATTTAAGCTAATGGACCCTGGTCAAGAAACTACCGAATCGAAAATTATAAGCGAGAATCGCGGTGATATCTCTGACAGTGAAATATAGTACCGGTACACTTGCTGCTAATTTGTAGGACAATAAACTTCCATAGTTGGTCGTATGGACCAAACACTCGTTCAGTAGAACAGATGCGCTTCACAGTAGCAAAGATGAGCAATACTCGTGTACTTCAGAGCCCTTGTTTGCTTGACTTTTTTTTTTTAGTATTAGTCCATATTACCTCTTCAAAGAATATGGAAACCAAATAGCTAGCAATAGAAGACATGTATTTCACTGCGTCAAAAATAAAGAAGTGATCATAGTTCTTGAGGTATGGATTTTAGAGTCCATATTTACTAGACATTTTTTTCTTATTTTCGTCCATACTACCTCCTCTGAAAGTAGTCTGCCCTACATAATTACTATCGACAGTGCCAGCACATGTACCTCTGCGTCCGAGGTCTCAGAACTATTTTCGCTTACAACTGTCGGATCGGTCGTTTTCGGACCAGGGTCCCTGACCTTAGATTGATACATTTACCCATCCACATCATCGCTGAATGTTCATAATACCGTCACAGAATCAGTCTGTATTTTAACTATTTCGTCTATTTAGGGGTTTACACACGTTGGCAATGTGTCAAACGTAATTACTTTCACGTTCTTTTTGCTTATTTAGCCTTCTGATCGTGTACTGATATTTCAGATACTGTTTTCTCCTGAAGGTTCTGCTAATTTTTTTACAGACGTCCCTGGTCAGAAGATGAAAGAAAATGTACGAATCTGATATGCTTTTGGAGGTTTCTTGCGACGTTCATTGTGAGTATGAAGGTCCGGACGACTCCATGTTTGTACTTTTTATGGTTCAGATGACGATTCCAGTGAAGTGATGATAAACGGGTATTCATTGGACAAATATATTATACTAGAACTGACATGTGATTACGTTTTCACGCAATTCGGGTGCATAGATCCTGAGAAGTCAGTACCCAGAACAACCACCTCTGGCCGTAATAACGGCCTTGATACGGCTGGGCATTAAGTCAAACAAAGCTTGAATGTCGTGTACAGGTACAGCAGCCCATGCAGATTCAACACGATACCACAGTTCATCAAGAGTAGTGACTGGTGTATTGCGACAAACCAGTTGCTCGGCCACCATTTACCAGACGTTTTCAATTGGTGAGAGATCTGGAGAATGTGCTGGCCAGGGCAACAGTCGAACATTTTCTGTATCCAGAAAGGCCGGTATAGGACCAGCAACATGCGGTCGTGCATTATCCTGCTGCAATGTTGGGTTTCGTAGGGATCGAATGAAGGGTAGAGGCACGAGTCGTAACACATCTGAAATGTAACGTCCACTGTTCAAAGTGCCGGCAATGCGAACAAGAGGTGACGAGACGTTTAACCAATGGCACCCCATACCATCACGCTTCCAATGTGCGTTCACCGCGATGTTACCAAACATGGACGCGACCATCATTATGCTGTAAACAGAACCTGGATTCATCCGAAAGAATGACGTTTTGCAATTCGTGCACCCAGGTTCGTCGTTGAGTAGACCATCGCAGGCGCTCCTGTCTGTCATACAGCGTCAATGGTAACCCCAGCCATGGTCTCCGAGCTGATAGTCCATGCTGCTGCAAACGTCGTTGAACTCTTCGCGCAGATGGTTGTCTTGCAAACGTCCCCATCTGTTGACTCAGGGATCGAGACGTGGCTGCACGATCCGTTACAGCCATGCGGATAAGATGCCTGCCATCTCGACTGCTAGTGATACGAGGCCGTAGGGATCCAGCACGGCGTTACGTATTACCCTTCTGAAGCCGCCGATTCCGTATTCTGCTAACAGTCATTCGATCTCGACCAACGCGAGCAGCAATGTCGCGATACCATAAACCGCAATCGCGATAGGCTACAAGCCGACCTTTATCAAATTCGGAAACGTGATGGTACGCATTCCTCCTCCTTACACGAGAAATCACAGCAACGTTCCACCAGGCAACGCCGGTCAGCTGCTGTTTGTGTATGAGAAATCGGTTGGAAACTTTCCTCATGTCGGCATGTTGTAGGTGTCGCCACCGGCGCCAATCTTGTGTGAATGCTCTGAAAAGCTAATCATTTGCATATCACAGTATCTTCTTCCTGTCGGTTAAATTTCGCGTCTGTAGCATGTCATCTTCGTTGTGTAGCAATTTTAATGGGCAGGAGTGTATATATAATTATATGTAACGATGAAGGTGACTCTGTTCTTGTGAATGATTTATTGTATTATTATGCTAAGCGTAGCACTTTTTTGAAGAAGTTAAATGGCATGTAAATATTTCGAATAACTGCACTTTGTTCAATGCAGAAAACGAATGAAAAAGGGACAGCAATTGTAGTGATTGCTTTTCAGCTCGTTTGTGAAATAAGAATCTGTTAAGTATTGCCTTCACTTGTTATATGAATGTAAGATAACATTTTTCAAACATTTCATTACATAATGCTGAAAAGCTTCCTGCAGTTGATCACTGTTAAACGTCGTTCCTGGATGTAGTGAAGTGACGGCATCTACCAGAATATTAACAACCGAGAGTGTGGATGAATTTTAGGAAGTGATACTAGCGTTAAGAATTTTAAAATATTTTCCTATCTGCACGGCTTATGCACATTTAGTTCCATTATGAGGCACGTTCTCAAAAAGGAAAAGCAATTCCCTTTCGCCTGCGTGCCAGCGCTCTCTACAGAAGCCGTAGATCCAGCGTTGCAAATCCCTTAATTGAAAGCTTCCTTTTTAAGCGGACGCTACTCCCGAGATAAGCTTCCTTCTTGCGGGGCATCTCCAATCCGGGATCCTTCGGCTCGCAACATTGAACAGCTAGGCCCCTAGTTCTTTTTGCTCCGCCTCCGACGTGGCTGGCGGCACCCGTGGCTGGCGGATTCCCAGCACCGCTAAGTGAATATTCATACGGGTTGCAACAACTGGCAGCGTGGAGGGCCCGCACGGGATATTATAGCCAATTAAGTATAACTCCGCCCCATGAATTATTCACGGCGCGTAATGCGGCTCCCGGCCCGTATTAACCACTACCAATACTGGAAACAGATAAATCGCCGCCCTCTGCCACTCGAGAGGAACGAGGAGAGGCGAGAGGGCGCTCTGGTAGGTGCCGGAGAGTTGGAGGAGTGCCGGGCAACGTACCGGGAAAGGCAGTGTTTCACCCGCTCGGTGGCGATGACGTCACTGCTGCAGAGTGGCCGTATCGCTCTTTGCGAAGCTGGCAGCGGCGCTACGGTCACGGCCTCAACAGCTCTCCTTATTACAGTCTCATGTCTAAGGATCAGCAACGCTGGCCGTGACTTGAATGTGTTACGAATCCCCCAGGTATAAAAAACAGATTGCGCCAAGCGAATGTCCATACAGACGGCACATATACTCGCCGGTCACTCCTAAAACAGCACCCCTGCCTCTTTGAAGCACTTTAGATAGTGCAGAACCGATAGCAAAAAGTCATGTGACCTTCCACCGATGACTTAAGTATGGCAGTGAAGTGGTGTATACACTACTGGCCATTAAAATTGCTACACCACGAAGAAATGCAGATGATAAACGGGTATTCATTGGACAAATATATTACTTAGACTGATATGTTGTTCCTTTTGCACGCAATTCGGAATCATAGATCCTGAAAAATCAGTACCCAGGACAACCACCTCTAGCCGTAATAACGGCCTTGATACGCCTGGGCATTGACTCAAACAGAGCTTGCATTGCGTGTACAGATACAGCTGCCCATGCAGCTTCAACACGATACCACAGTTCATCAAGAGTAGTTCAATATGGTTCAAATGGCTCTGAGCACTATGGAACTTAACTTCTTAGGTCATCAGTCCCCTAAAACTTAGAACTACTTAAACCTAACTAACCTAAAGACAAAACACACATCCAAGCCCGAGGCAGGATTCGAACCTGCGACTGTAGCGATCGAGAGTAGTGACTGGAGTATTGTGACGAGCCAGTTGCTCGGCCACCATTGACCAGACGTTTTCAATTGGTGATAGATCTGGAGAATGTGCTGCTCAGGGCAGCAGTCCAACATTTTCTGTATCCAGAAAGGCCCGTACAGGACCTGCAACATGCGGTCGTGCATTATCCTGCTGAAATGTAGGGTTTCGCAGTGATCGAATGAAGGGCAGAGCCACGCGTCGTAACACATCTGAAATGTAACGTCCTCTGTTCAAAGTTCCGTTAGTGCGAACAAGAGATGACTGAGACGCGTAACCAATGGCACCCCATACCATCACGCCGGGTGATAAGCCAGTATGGTGATGACGAGTACATGCTTCCAATGTGCGTTCACCGCGATGTCGCCAAACATGGATGCGACCATCATGATGCTGTAAGCATCCGAAAAAATGACGTTTTGCCGTTCGTGCACCCTGGTTCGTCGTTGAGTGCACCATTGCAGGCGCTCCTGTTTGTGATGCAGCGTCAAGGATAACCGCAGCTATGGTCTCCGAGGTGATAGTCCATGCTGCTACAAACGTCGTCGAAATTTGTTGACTCAGGGATCGAGACGTGGCTGCACGATCCGTTACAGCCATGCGGATAAGATGCCTGTCATCTCGACTGCTAGTGATACGAGGCCGTTGGGATCCAGCACGGCGTTCCGTATTAACCTCTTGAACCCACCGATTCCATATTCTGCTAACAGTCATTGGACCTCGACCAACGCGAGCAGCAATGTCGCGATACGATAAACCGCAATCGGGATAGGCTATAATCCAACCTTTACGAAAGTCGGAAACGTGATGGTACGCATTTCTCCTCCTTACACGAGGCATCACAACAACTTTTCACCAGGCAACGCCGGTCAGCTGCTGCTTGTGCATGAGAAATCGGTTGGAAACTTCCCTCTTATCAGCACGTTCGAGGTGTCGCCACCGAGGTCAGCCTTGTGTGAATGCTCTGAAAAGCTAATCATGTGCATATCATAGCATCGTCTTCCTGTCTGTTAAATTCCACCGCTGTAGCACGTCATTTTCGTGGTGTATGAATTTTAATGGCCAGTAGTGTAATTATCATTGGCAAGACGTGACACTTTTCTCTATCTTTGTGGTTAGGATCATTTTATGGATATTGTTTTTACACTGTATTCCACGGTTGCGAGTGTTACATCATTCCTTGCAGACACATTGGGGAGTTGATACATCAACAACTACACTCCTGGAAATTGAAATAAGAACACCGTGAATTCATTGTCCCAGGATGGGGAAACTTTATTGACACATTCCTAGGGTCAGATACATCACATGATCACACTGACAGAACCACAGGCACATAGACACAGGCAACAGAGCATGCACAATGTCGGCACTAGTACAGTGTATATCCACCTTTCGCAGCAATGCAGGCTGCTATTCTCCCATGGAGACGATCGTAGAGATGCTGGATGTAGTCCTGTGGAACGGCTTGCCATGCCATTTCCACCTGGCGCCTCAGTTGGACCAGCGTTCGTGCTGGACGTGCAGACCGCGTGAGACGACGCTTCATCCAGTCCCAAACATGCTCAATGGGGGACAGATCCGGAGATCTTGCTGGCCAGGGTAGTTGACTTACACCTTCTAGAGCACGTTGGGTGGCACGGGATACATGCGGACGTGCATTGTCCTGTTGGAACAGCAAGTTCCCTTGCCGGTCTAGGAATGGTAGAACGATGGGTTCGATGACGGTTTGGATGTACCGTGCACTATTCAGTGTCCCCCCGACGATCACCAGTGGTGTACGGCCAGTGTAGGAGATCGCTCCCCACACCATGATGCCGGGTGTTGGCCCTGTGTGCCTCGGTCGTATGCAGTCCTGATTGTGGCGCTCACCTGCACGGCGCCAAACACGCATACGACCATCATTGGCGACTCTCATCGCTGAAGACGACACGTCTCCATTCGTCCCTCCATTCAAGCCTGTCGCGACACCACTGGAGGCGGGCTGCACGATGTTGGGGCGTGAGCGGAAGACGGCCTAACGGTGTGCGGGACCGTAGCCCAGCTTCATGGAGACGGTTGCGAATGGTCCTCGCCGATACCCCAGGAGCAACAGTGTCCCTAATTTGCTGGGAAGTGGCGGTGCGGTCCCCTACGGCACTGCGTAGGATCCTACGGTCTTGGCGTGCATCCGTGCGTCGCTGCGGTCCGGTCCCAGGTCGACGGGCACGTGCACCTTCCGCCGACCACTGGCGACAACATCGATGTACTGTGGAGACCTCACGCCCCACGTGTTGAGCAATTCGGCGGTACGTCCACCCGGCCTCCCGCATGCCCACTATACGCCCTCGCTCAAAGTCCGTCAACTGCACATACGGTTCACGTCCACGCTGTCGCGGCATGCTACCAGTGTTAAAGACTGCGATGGAGCTCCGTATGCCACGGCAAACTGGCTGACACTGACGGCGGCGGTGCACAAATGCTGCGCAGCTAGCGCCATTCGACGGCCAACACCGCGGTTCCTGGTGTGTCCGCTGTGCCGTGCGTGTGATCATTGCTTGTACAGCCCTCTCGCAGTGTCCGGAGCAAGTATGGTGGGTCTGACACACCGGTGTCAATGTGTTCTTTTTTCCATCTCCAGGAGTGTACTTAGGCGAATTCACACGTACAAACACGATGGTTACTATCCGCCATCGACCGCGTCTCCACTTAGACCTATATCGCACTTTACTGTGGCTCTTTCATATAACCGACTAGTACATACACACCAGTTCACTGCCGTACTTACGTCATCGGTGGAAGGCACATGACTTCTTGCTATCGGTTCTGCACTATCAAAAGTGCTTCAAGGAGACAGGAGAGCTCTTTTTGGAGTGACAGGCGAGTATATGTGTCATCCGTACTGACATTGGCTTGGCGCAATCTGCTTGTCATATCTGGGGGATTCGTAACATACACTACTCGCCATTAATATTGCTACACCACAAAGATGACGTGATACAGATGCGAAATTTAACCGACAGCAAGACCGTGCTGTGATATGCAAACGATTAGCTTTTCAGAGCATTCACACAAGGTTGGCGCCGTTGGCGACACCTACAACGTTCTAACATGAGGAAAGTTTCCAACCGATTTCTCAAACACAAACAGCAGTTGACCAGTGGGTTCAGGAGGGTAACACGGTACGCCGTGCTGGATCCCAACGGCCTCGTATCACTAGCAGTCGAGATGACAGGCATCTTATCAGCATGGCTGTAACGGATCGTGCAGCCACGTGTCGATCCCTGAGTCAACAGATGGAGACGTTTGCAAGACAACAACCATCTGCACGAACAGTTCGACGTCGTTTGCAGCAGCATGGACTATCACCTCGGAAACCATGGCTGTGGTTACCCTTGACGCTGCGTCACAGACAGGAGCGCCTGCGATGGTGTACTCAAACGACGAACCTGGGTGCACTAATGGCAAAACGTCATTTTTTCGGATGAATCGACGCTCTGTTTATAGCAGCTTTGATGGTCGCATCCGTGTTTGATGACACCGCGGTGAACGCACAGTGGAAGCGTGTATTCGTCATCGCCACAATGGCGTATCACCCGGTGTGATGGTATGGGGTGCCATTGGTTACCCGTCTCGGTCACCTCTTGTTCGCATTGACGGCAATTTTAACAGTGGACGTTAAATTTCAGATGTGTTACGACCCGTGGCTCCACCCTTCATTCGATCCCTGCGAAACCTTACATTTCAGGATGATAATGCACGACCGCACATTACTGGTCCTGTACGGCCAGAGGTAGTTGTTCTGGGTATTGACTTCTCAGAATCTATGTACTCAAATTGTGTGAAAATGTAATCACATGTCAGTTCTCGTATAATATATTTTTCCAATGAATACCCGTTTATCATCTGCATTTCTTCTTGGTGTAGGTATTTTAATGGCCAGTAGTGCACTTTGAAAATGGACGTGACTTGCTGCCTGCAGTATATGCAAGTATCTCAAGCAGTATCCAGCGAACCTAGTGAACGGTAGGGAATGCTGTTGTCACTGGAAATAGGGTGGCTAGAAAAAAAAAGTGAGAGCAGTACATAAAGGACGAACAGATCACGCTGTCCTCAATTCCGTCCCCCATAACCTACCTTCAGCCCTTCAGCAAATCTCTGACAAGCTCACTGGACAACCCGTAAATCACGAGGCACTACCAAAGAACATCATGCTCTCATATTTAATATTTGTATAGAAAGCGTCAACACCTGCTTTGCAACGGAACAGAAAATCACATTGGTTCCATTTGTATTCAGAGGGGCCCCCAACCAGCAACTGTTGGACGACAGTAGTTTGTTCTGAGGTTCAGATCAAGCCTGAGTTTAATAAATAGTTTATTTACTCTGACATATCGACTCATATCACATTAAAACGGTAGAGAAGAAATTTCCAATGAAATTAATATACAGTCTCGTAATGTTGACTGAGAAACTACAGCAGCACGACGGGCACGAAGCCTTCTAAAAATACAGAAAGACAAAGCATCATTAATGTCCCGCTAAGGTACCTCATTTGCGTCGAAGACTACTCCGAAAACACTTAGAGCGCTCCTGTTCGGTGCAGCTTGCAAAGTAAAGAATACAAAACAGTACAATTGATCAGGCAACACGAGTTGCGCAGCAAATTCCGTGAATTGTGAGCACCTCAGTAAACGAATAGCGCAAATGCTAAATCAATACTTATTCCAAGCTCAGTAAACACCCTTCCCAGTCTGCGTAGGACTAGAAGCCTCACTCCACCAACAGCGGGACGTCAAATGCACAAAATTATCCTCCTCTAAATATCACTTCCCACTTTTAGAAAAATTGTACGTGTACAGGAGGACACAGTAACAAGCGAGAATTTCGCTTCGTTTATGTGAATACGGGTGAACCCTGTCTGAAGATGTAGCTAAATGCAGTAGACAGTTTTTTCTTCTTTCTTTTCTTTTGCTTGGTCTGTACGTTTATATTTGATGGTTTGAAATATTTTTTGTTTTGCTCTGTGGACTGTAATACAACTGTTTTTACCTTTACCTTTCTATCACATGAATCTCTTATTAATGGTGCCGGCCGGAGTGGCCGTGCGGTTCTAGGCGCTACAGTCTGGAACCGAGCGACCGCTACGGTCGCAAGTTCGAATCCTGCCTCGGGCATGGATGCGTGTGATGTCCTTAGGTTAGTTAGGTTTAATTAATTCTAAGTTCTAGGGGACTGATGACCTCAGAAGTTAAGTCGCATAGTGCTCAGAGCCATTTGAACCATTTTTTATTAATTGTGTATATAAAATTGAGTATTTGTTTGATCTTCTTTGTAATACTTTTGTGAAATGAGATGTGCAAAACTAGATGTAATATGCAGCCCTGTTGTACTAACTGTGATGCGACTGCGATATCGATAATGGGAGTCGAACAGTGACAGTCGTAGATACGAAGTGGCATGGCGTACGCTCGTCTGTATGGTATACTCGAGCTAAACAGAAACAAAGGAAAATTTATAGCCGTGTTCTTAGTTTTCGGTCGCTGTGTGAACCATTTTGACCTGGACATTTTGAAACAAAATGTTAGAATACTGTGATCCTCGCCGGCCGGTATGGCCGAGCGGTTCTAGGCGCTTCAGTCTGGAACCGCGAGACCGCTACGGTCGCAGGTTCGAATCCTCCCTCGGGCATGGATGTGTGTGATGTCCTTAGGTTAGTTAGGTTGAAGTAGTTCTAAGTTCTAGGGGACTGATGACCCCAGATGTTAAGTCCCATAGTGCTCAGAGCCATTTGATTTTTTTGTACTGTGATCTTCAATATGTGTATAAACAGCGGAGACAACGGTTCAAGAATGGACTTCGATTGTCGTGGCTAGAATTGAAATGTTTTGCATGTAACTGAGTTGCGGCAAACTAATGTACTATTAATTTACTATATTGTGTGCAATTTAATTAGCTGCGCCGTCCGTTAAAACAATAACTGTCACCGTGGGGACTTTTACGTGAGTTGTTCTTTTCGCCGGAAACGTGAATTCGCGATCGCGAAACTCATGCAACAGCGGATGGATTGTAACTTCGCGATCGGCGAGTGAAAGTGAATTATGTACTATTTTAAAACTCTGTACGACCCGTTAAAAACAGATACATGTGTGTAAGATACGTTGTAATCACCCACATATGAACTTGGATTAAGGCAACAACGAGTACTTCCGACTGGCTTATTCAACGGAAAATAATATTATCGCCTGCAGAATCGCACAATGAGCAAACCTTGTATCAGCTGTAATTCTATGACTGACGGAGCCAACTTCAGTTACGCCGCCAGTGCCTACGAGCTGCCGCTGCTTTCACAACTCGTCGACTACAAAGATAAGCTATAATGTAAAGCGCTCTCTCCTTGTAAAGGTTTTCACGCGATTTTACCTATAATTTATTTTTCTTTTGTAACGAACGTTGCTGAACATTTATTTTTCTTAAAGGAATGTAGTTTCAGTGCAGTGTGTTCGCAGTGGGTGTTAACATTGTTGATTCGGCCCTTAAGAATAGTTATTACTATTTAACTATTCTGTCTTATCTGTTATTTTATTGTAGTTGTCACTGCACGTGCTTTACATATTATTTTGCAGGAATGTGTTTTTATCGAAATGTCCAGTGTTTTATCAGACGCAACTGCATGTTTTGTTTTGCTGTGTGGCGTTGTGAAGTCAGACGAATCACAGCGAGGCTGCTCGTTACCTATTGGCGCAAGGCACGCTGCAGGCAGAAACTATGAATGTGACAGCTGTCAGCTACGTAAAACGATTTTGTAATCAGCAGGACGTCATATTACCACAAGCTTATGGCCAAGTACGAGGTTGTTTGGCTTTTCTTTAATAATTGAACTAAATTACCGCCATTTATTTAAATATTTACAAAATGATTTACGGGACTTCTCGTGTGTTATATTTTGGAGTTCGTTATGTAACTTTGACACGGTGACTTAAGCTAACTTTGGAAGCAAAATGGATTCTTTTTAGTTTAAATAATCAAAATTCGCGGTCAATATTAGGCAAAGTATATCTCTGAGAAATGTTTCCTTGACACCAGCATAAATTTACCATTCTTGGCTTACAGTGCGTATCTTAAAATGCAAGAGGCTGGTTTCGGCAGCTAGCCACATTCGACTCCTTGATCGAACGACCGCATCTTAGTACAGTGGTGGGAAAGACACATTTGACTGGATAAAAAGATCTTGAATGAAGGGCAATGAATTTTATCATGATGGCAGAGCAGAACTGTGATGGCCGGTCTTAGATCTGCATACAGGGAGGCGAATTCGTCACACACACAGGAACTTGCAGTGGCTTAACTGTGGCTGCCTTCAGAGGAGAAAACTGCATTTACCGCAAAAGCGTGGAGCAGGGCCTCACCGTTTCTGCAAAACGCAGTGCCCTGGGGTCCACTACGCCACTCTACAGCCTCTTTGACCGACCTCCTATTGTCAAGTCAGACCTCTGGCTGAAGGCTTTCGCCTACTCGTTTCTTAACAAGACAACTGGAAGACATGTTCTGAGCTAGCAGCCTTGTACTCTCCTCAAAAATAAACAAGAAAAGAGAAGGAAAACAACCAAATATCGCTAAGCGAAATGTGACTGCCATATCAGAATGTGAACTCCTTCAGTGTATCAAACAAGGACAAAATCTGGAAATTAGCTGTATTGAAATGTGCAGTGTGGTCCAACGAGTCGCGATTTTGTTCGGTCTACAGGAACACATGGTCGCTGATAGTGTTACCTTTCAGGCAAAAATGCGGTCCGAAATGGAATCAGGTCTATCTATTCAACCACGTATTTGCGCTGGATCCTGTAGAGACGTCTTTTAATGATTACAGCCACTGGTGATCGTATTCGTGCCACTTTAGTATCTAAAAACGAGTCACCATTCTTTTAGTACCTATTTTCTATGGATCCCGTACACAAAGAACTCCAATGCTGTTCTTAGACAATCCCTCTGCATCTCGTAACTGCTCCTAAGTCTCTACCCCGCCCTCCCTGCAGCTTAGTCCATGTGATCGTTGCAATTTAAGTCTGGCCTGTATGGAAAGAGAGCTTTATACCTAAGATCTTCTGTATCCTATGGGCAAACAGGGCGAGCTGAATTAATGCGACAGGAGCGCGTTTTGACCACTCAGTGGAAATGGGAACATGGTGTAAAAGCTCCGCCAATTGTGTACAGTGTGTAAGGCCAGCGCCAAACGAAGCTTTCCCCTGCAACACGAGGTAGTGGAAGAGATAGTCCGAGCAGTTATGGTGGTGTTTCTTGTTGAAAAAATTAGGAAGACTACACATCATACATGGCATGCAGGAAGAACAAAGGTTTTGCGACACATCTCCAAACTACATACAGGTAGTGCGAAGGAGATCTCTGTCTCTCAGGGTGCATTCATGTCTATCACCCAAACATATGCAGCGTTCTTATTAAACATACAGGTATTTATCCATTGGAGCAGGTGGCCAATGGTCGACGTTGCTTGCACAGACTGGTGTAAAGGTTCGTCGCCTGTACTGTACGAGAACCGCCGGCCGGAATGACCGAGCAGTTCTAGGCGCTACAGTCTGGAACCGCGCGACCGCTCCGGTCGCAGGTTCGAATCCTGCCTCGGGCATCGATGTGTGTGATGTCCTTAGGTTAGTTAGGTTTAAGTAGTTCTAAGTTCTAGGGGACTGATGACCTCAGAAGTTAAGTCCCATAGTGCTCAGAGCCATTTTGTACGAGATCCATCTCCCACATGTTATAAATCACAGGGGAGGGACCCTGTTTCATTGTTTGATACACCGCTTTTTCTGCTGTAACATGCTTTGTACACTGCCATACATTTCTTGCTGCCAAGACTTCGACGTCTGTGTCAGATTCTAAACTGACGTTAACACGTTTGGTCCATTGACTCCCCCCCGGAAACTAGACATTGCACGGTGTAAATCACATTATGTGATAATCGACAGCTTACCTGGACTGTTGGGATGGAAAATATACCATTGATGTACTGTAATAATAAGCACCATAGTTGATAGGCGGATCAAAATTAGCTATTTTATGGTAATTTCAACACCGACCAATTACGCGGCTTACCAATTTCTGTGTCATCGCTAAACAGCCCCTCCACTACTTTGCGAGTACCATCGCAAATGTAAGTAGGTGACTGTGCAGTATGTTCATTCATTTTTAATTCTCGAAAATTTGCACCAAATTATACCAGATAGCGACCTACATATCTCTAGCACTTCGATCATAGTGCGTAACTTACGATCTTTCTCTATGTGGATAGGAGACACAGGGCATTCTCGCATTGTTAGGATAATGTTAGAGACCGAAAGATTTCCTCGCATTGTCTTTGACCAACGCTCCCTGAAGCTGGCCAGAAGTAGACCGCTACGTTCCACCCATCCAGTCCCGCACCCATCCAAGAGCACAAGATTTCTCCAGATGCGCGAATGTCGAGGATGTTAGCACTCCTTATCGGCACACGGTAGATATGAAACTGTTTTGAAGATACAACAGACGGTTAAGAACAAGAAACGGATGGTTTTTATGTATGATGGAGCTCCAGACGGGCGGAGTTTGCAGCATTTTACGTAAATCAACTGCGCTAAAGTATTTTTCTAGTGTTTGGGGTCGTTACCAAGAAGGTATTGGTAAGAGAGAACATAAACACATGCACTCCTAAGGCTACAATGTTCTGCACTTAAAACATGCTATAATGTTAGATCGTTGCGGTTTCCGACATATTAGTCGTGTGGAATGCAACGCTGTTATTACCCTCGCGATGGCTGGGTGTTGTGTGCTGTCCTTAGGTTAGTTAGGTTTAAGTAGTTCTACGTTCTAGGGGACTGATGACCATAGATGTTAAGTCCCATAGTGCTCAGAGCCACTTGAACCATTTTGTTATTATCCCAATGTAAGAAACTATTTCCAGCGCATGACATACGTTCCCCTTACAGGTTTCTCTACTATAAACTATGGTGACAAACAGTAAAATGAAGAACTACTTCCTTAAAGCATGGATTCCTTGTGATACACGTACAATGTAGCTTCCAGAGGTGTATTCACATCCGATCACGGTTAGGAAATTATACTATGCTCGCATCAGTCCTACATAAAATGATCGTTAGTAACGGGGAATGCCTCTTACAAAGAAAGGGACAAACGCATAGCAGCGGTGTTTAACATGTGAAATTGCACGTCATTCCGCCACTAACTCCGTACAGAAGACACCTGTCTAGTAGATGCATACACGGATATTGTAGTACCTCACAAACACCTGTCGCTAACTCAAGATCACTGTAGTTATGAAACTAAAGACTCGATTTTGGGCCCAAGGTGTGGCAGGGGAATGGAGTACGCCGCATAAATCTTCGTTCGTCTAGAGGAATGTGTCGAAACAGGTTGGGGACAATCGCAAGTAGACAGTGCTCTACATCACACAAAGAACACGTAGTTGTATGCGAGTCGAACTCCGGTTATGTCACGTAACTGATGCATCCCGACAGATCAACGGAAAAAAAATGGTCAAATGACCTGCAGGAACATGTGCCTCACTCTCTAGAATGCATCATCATTCTACCTTTATATCCTACGTCTTTACAGCTCCATGTCACCTATCACTCCATCCACTCTCTGTCATCCTTCAACGCATATGCAAGTAAGTTTAGAGGCAGATGGTTCTTTTTTTTCCAGAAAAGAATCGAAGACAGCAGTCAAATCGCGCGTGTCACTATTACCTCAATAGGCATACAGTAGAATGCTGCCTCAACGAAAAATAAAAGACTGTATCCCGGGTGCTTCCATCTCGCCGTTTTCCCGCATTCCTCTTGCTGTCGTATACTCGTTCTCATGTACAAGAATTGTTATGCACCACAGTCTCGTGCTGTCGTATACTCGTTCCCATGTACAAGAACTGTTATGCACCAGTCATACGACATGCAAGTACTCCCTCAATTTCCCTGCATTTCGGAGTATTTTCCCTCAATTTATACGTATTTTCCGTCATTTCATCGCTTTTAAACACTTCTATCAATTATATATGACGATAGTATCTGTTCCCTAAAGAACAGTTACCGTTGATGACCAGGCAGCTTTGCTAGAAATGAAATGATAATTAAATGGACACCCCATCTGCAAACAGGCGTTGATATACTTCATTGGGGACATGTTGAAAATATGTACCCAGACTGGGACTCGAACCCGGGATCTCCTGCTTACGTGGCAGACCCTCTGTCCATCTGAGTCCCCGGGGGCACAGAGGATAGTGCGCCTGCAGGGACTTATCCCTTGCACGCTCCCCGTGAGACCCACATTTCCAACATGTCCACATCAATACATTCGTAGTGCGCGTAATAGATGTTTCCCCATCATACTCATTACTCGTGGCAGATTAATCTACCAAGTCCCGTACGAGTTCGGGCATAGCGTGTGCGTTCGCACAAGAAGGTCAATGGCCGGGAAGCCATATTTTAACTATATATGAAGGTAGTATTTGTTCCCGAAAAAACAGTTACCGTTGATGACCATGGAGCTTTGCTAGAATTGAAATGAAGATTAAATGGAAACCCTAGATGCAAACAGGCGTTGATATACTTCATTCGGGGCACACATTTTCATCATGTTCCCAATGAAGTATATCAACGCCTGTTTGCAGCTAGGGTGTCCATGTAATTATCATTTCACTTCAGTCAATGCGATCACGACATCACTTATCGTTCCTTGTTCCAAAGTTGCTTGTAAATGTAGCACAGCTGCCAACACGTAGCGCAAACGCACCATTTTCCTGGTCGAGCGGCATAGTATAGCACTGTCCTCGAATGCAACCAGTCACCTAGAAACCGCATTTTCTACAGTTGCAGCCCGTTTCCTCTGTTTTATGTATGGTTGTGTCTGTGCATGGGCCGCGGATGGCTCCCAGGTCCCACAGTTGACTCGAGTAAGCGTTCGAGTGTGGATCCGCCGAGCGTTGTATCGGGAGTGATGATGGGATGCGGATCGACAATATACTACGTCCGGAGCAGGAATTGAAGATGGATCCGCCGCGCATTATATCCGGAGCTACGTCTGGATGCGGATCCACAACACGTCACATGCTGAACAGAACTCGAAGGTGGATCAATCACCCGTTGCGTCCGGAGATGTGTTCTATGTTCGAAGTTGGGTCCACCAGCGGAAACGTCCCTTTCCTACCTTTGCTCTCTCTTGTCTCGCACTACCCCTCCAGTTTTGTTAGTACATTCATGGCCTAAAATAGTTTTCTTCACGTAATGAATTTTTCATAGGCCTAATATTTACACATATCATTCGGAGGCTAAACATATTTAAGTTTTATTAACAATATGGCTCTTAGGGACAGCCGTATGTAGATTAGTCCCAATTGCTGCTATTTCACGCTTTCGTTCCCTGAGTTACTTTACACACACATTCAGACACTACGTGGTAGCGCTAGTCGATATCACGAAGTCAAGTACTTCTCTCCAGTAGAATAAACGCTTACGCCTTACCATAAGGATATTATCATGGCCGTCGTTAGCCTAACGAGTCACTATTCAAGCCACGTTCAGAACGTACAGGTAAAATCAGGTCGTCAAAGTAATTCGTCCACAGGAATCGTCACTGGGAACTGCTTATGCTCATCGATTTTCAGTACCGAATCACAGTGCGTTCACAGGAATGTACTGGGTGGCGAACTACCTTCGTTATCGTACAAAAGAGATCGAGAATAGAAGCAATGAATATATCATGCCTTATCCGATTGTGGAAGTGGAGCTTCGAGAAGGTCGTCGGATCCGCTGTCGACGACATATTGCGTTGTTTGGAAACCAACATATCCTTCCAACTTGAGGGGAGTCCTGACTTTCTCGCGTGGGCTATGAATCACACAAAATGGATTTGGTGAACATGACAGGTCTATTAGATTTTCCAGCTACGCTATTCAGTTTTGCGAGCCACGATGACAGCCAGACGTGCGTGGTTCTCTTCACGTTGTTACACTGCAGCCTAATAACTGAACTGTCGACGAAAATTATCTAGAGAAATGTCTTCATAGATTAGATCAGGTAGATGGACGCTTTCTCATTTGGAAATTATTTATTACTCGTTAGAAAACGATTATCTGGGAAATGTGATAATCGATTATTACACTAAGAGAAAGTATGGCACGTTGAGTCCATGTTATCCTCATTTTACAGTAATTTTTTTTATGTCAAAGAACTGCACGCAGAGTGATTTACCATTTCTAGTGTACATGAAATGTATTCGCAGTTGCGAATATGGACAACCATTAGGTGTATAATGAAATGGCAATGAAAATTTGAGCCGGACTGAGAGTCGAACCCGCGTTTCCCGCTTATCGACAGCGGTCGTAATTCTGAATGGCACAGGCACTGCTATATCGTATTTCTGGAATAGCCCAAAGAACCAAGAGAAATGTGCTGCTACTCGTGGTTAAAACTGTGGTAACGGGTCTATTGTTGATTTGAAATTGAGGCAATACGTACTCAATTAAAGTATCAATATGTAACGAGTGTATACAAATCTGTGACTGTGCATGTCTTAGAGCACCATGACGAACTGTGTTTCCCAGAATATTATGCGAGGGTTCCATGAACCTTAGGTACCGAACTCTTAAAATTAAACACGTATAATTTTCAAAGTTTGATTACTTCATAACAGTAAAAGTTGTTTGCAGGGGAATAGGTTCAGATAGGGGAGACAATTACTGAAGAAGTTGTGTACGAATGCATGCTTTCGCGACGATATCCGTTAATAAAACATTCTGGGGTTTCAAGCCGCGTCAAGTGGTTTACTGCCCACGAGCTGTGGGCAGAGATCTCCTCTACCATTGTCAAGTGGATGACTGTCGTGTGGTTGTCATTGCCGTGCTTATATATCCGCGGCGTCGCTCGTGACGTCACTGGTGCTCGGTCCTGCACCATATGTGGTACCGTTTTGGCCTCGCGACCGCCGGGCCCGCTTCAACTCACTCAACACCGGATCCGACGCTGTTCTCAGCTGCAATCCACCGTCTCTGTTGAAGGTGTTGGCAGAAATTCTAATCTCTATGGCATCGCTTATCACGCTATCCCAGAAGTCATTAGTCCGTTTAATAATAGACGT
This sequence comes from Schistocerca americana, assembly GCF_021461395.2. Taxonomy (NCBI): domain Eukaryota; kingdom Metazoa; phylum Arthropoda; class Insecta; order Orthoptera; family Acrididae; genus Schistocerca; species Schistocerca americana. Next base: position 244,697,712 of record NC_060124.1, on the reverse strand, counting down.
CTCATCGAATGCAATTCGGTGTCCGTTTTCCAGAGCATGTTCCGCTACAGCTGACTTTTCGGTGTAGCGCAGACGGGAACACCTTTCGTGTTCTATGCGGCGCTGTTCAATAGTGCGAACAGTCTGGCCGACACAGACCTGCCCACATCCACACGGCATCCTGTGAATTCCTGGCGTTCTGAGGCCTACATCGTCTTTCACAGATTTCATTAGTTGCCGGATCTTTGCCGGAGGCCTAAAGACTGAGTCTATTTTATGCCTCTTCATGGCCGGCCGCGGTGGTCTAGCGGTTCAGGCGCTCAGTCCGGAACCGCGCGACTGCTACGGTCGCAGGTTCGAATCCTGCCTCGGGCATGGATGTGTGTGATGTCCTTAGGTTAGTTAGGTTGAAGTAGTTCTAAGTTCTAGGGGACTGATGACCACAGATGTTAAGTCCCATAGTGCTCAGAGCCATTTGAACCATTTTTTTGCCTCTTCATGAGCCGACTAATCTTCCAAGTTGTCGAACCACAATACGGTAAGAATGCAAACTGCTTGGTGTCTGCTTCAGAGGTCTTTTTCCTTTGAGGCTTGGATGACACTGCTTGTGAGATGTGTTTGTTGTTGTAACCGTTTCCCTTAAAAACTTTGCGTAAGTGGCTCAATTCTCTCCGCAAGTTTTCACCGTCTGACACGGTTTCAGCTCGATGTACTAAGGTCCTCAGAACTGACTGTTTCTGTGCTGGCTGATGGAAGCTGGTGGCGTGCAGATACCGATCCGTATGGGTGGGCTTGCTGTAAACACTGTGACCTAGAGACCCATTTGGTTTACGGCGGACAAGCACGTCCGAGAACGGCAGGGAACCCTCCTTCTCTACTTCCATTGTGAAGTTGATGTGGTCGTGGATGCTGTTGAGATGATCCAGTAACTCTTCTAACTTTTATTGTACATGTGGCCAAATGACGAAGGGATCGTCGACGTAACGATGGAAACAGCTTGGCTTTGCTGGAGCCGTGTCCAAGACGATGTCTTCTAAATGCTCCATAAAGAGGTTGTCTACTACTGGAGCTAATGGACTTCCCATCGCCACGCCGTGAGTTTGGTTAAAATATTCTCCATCATGTAAGAAATGTGATGACGTCAGAGTGTGCTTAAATAAATCTACGATGGTGTCGACAAAGAGCTGGGACAGCAAGTCAAAAGAATCTGTGATGGGGACACACCTGAATAAAGAAACCTGGAGCTAACGATAATATACACGTCAGAAAGTGTCAGACCTTTAATGCGATGGATTAAGTCCACCGTATTCTTTATCCGGTGTCCACAGTGTCCAACGTGCGTAGGGAGGAGGCTGGCCAGATGTTTAGCAAGTTTATAGGTCGGCGATCCGATGGTACTCACTATGGGCCTCAACGGTGTGTCCTTCTTATGCACCTTCGGCAGACCAAAGAACGTAGGCGGTCTTGGTGCCTTGAGGAGAAGGTTTTTAATAATATTCTTTTCCAGTGACGACCGTTTGAGAAGCTCTGAAGCGCCCCTCACTACTCTGGATGTTGTGTCACGAGGTAATTTTTGATTTGTGCCTTCCTCCAACATCCGTCTGATTTTTGCGTCATAGTCGGCTCGTTCCATTAAGACGGAAGCATTGCTCTTGTCAGGTGGTAGGAGGACGGTGAGAGGATCGTTCCGGAGAGCACGGAGGCCACTGCGTTCAGCTCTAGTCGTGTTTGAAGCTGGTGGTTTGGATTTTAAAAGAACAGCACGTTCCGTAACTTTATGTTCTGCTCCATGATGTTGCAGCGATAGCCTACTGAATTTCCCTTTCTGTCCCTTCGTTGCTCTCTGTCTCGATTATGTTTGCTGTGCAACTGTTTCTGCGTCGATCCAGCCCCAATCCAAAGTGAAATTGTCAGTTGCAGGTGAATGGCCGAAAGCTCACGACCGTTTGTATCTAGCTGTTCTCTGGTGAAATGTATCCTCTCCCGCAGCAGTGCGAAGCTAGCATGGCGAAAAATTCTTCTGGCTGCCGTGGTGTCGATGTGATGGTTAACGTTGGCAAAACGTGGAACCGTCTTCTCATCACGGCAGCGTAGTAGGAAGGAGAGCGAGCTTAGTAAATTAGCCTTTTTAACACGCAGCTTCCACAGGCGTTTGATGCTGTGCCACGTCTCCTCCCCGTAAAGGTACGTTATGTACGAATGCATGATCTTGCGGCGATATCCGTTAATAAAACATTCTCGGGTTTCAAGCCGCGTCAAGTGGTTTACTGCCCATGAGCTTTCGGCAGAGATCTCCTCTGCCATTGTCAAGTGGATGACTGTCGTGTGGTTGTCATTGCCGTGCTCATATAGCCGCGCCTTCGCTCGTGAAGTCGCTCGTGACGTCACTGGTGCTCGGTCCCGCACCACATATGGTAATGTTTTGGCCGCTCGCCCGCCGGGCCCGCTTCAACTCCCTCAACACCTGATCCCACGCTGTACTCAGCTGCAATCCACCGTCTCTATTGAAGGTGTTGTTGAGGGAGTTGAACCGGGCCCGGGGGTCGCGCGGCGAAAACGGTACCATATATGGTGCGGGACCGAGCACCAGTGACCATCGGAAAAAGCCGTATTAAAATTTTCACAATTTTCAGCTAGCATATATGTGCGAAACAGGGTTCTCAGCATGTGTGTCGATAAAAATGAAATATAGCAACAAAACTCGGTACCCAATCGGTAATAAGAGTTCAACTATATTTGGTTTATTGTGTTATTTTAAATTTACATTACTTTAGAAACTTTTGGGTTAAGTTTTACATTAGTACATGAGGCAAACTAGTATTACTTAAAAAATATTTCTGTTTTGTAGCAAGTGATCTCTTGAAATCTGGTTTCGCAGCATAGAGCGGATCAGATTATAGTTGTGGAGGTGGCCGTAATCAGTTACAGTTAGTTGCACAAAACACACAAACTTTTATTTTCCTAAGAACCACTTAATTACTAATTACCTTAAAAGGATCAAATTAAAACAATACGGCTGAAGGGCTAGTTAAGAACACTTGCGAGACCTCCTGGGCTGAAGTCCCAAAACCACACCAAAAACAAGAACGGCTGAAGGCCTGAACACAAGTTATAAAAATTGCTTTAAGGAATACACGTGGCTGAAGGCCTTACTTAAAAAATTTCACGTAAATGCTCGGCTGAAGGCCACACACAAGACATTGAACATCACAGGACTTAGGGCCTGGATAACAAGAATTTCAGATAGAACAAACTTTCAAAATTTTAGTTATTAACTAAATAGATCTTCAAACTTTAATTTAAGTCGGCTGAAGGCCTTATTTTAAAATTAAAACAAACTAAATTAATAGACAGCTGAAGGCCTCACTCCGTACACCAGACTAAAGCCAACAGAACAGTGGTGCTCAGAAGTGTTCCAAGGGTCGACCCAAGGAATTAGCTCTAACGTAAGGTGAGGTGAGACAGGCAGCAAAGAGTAAGGTTAAATAATTGGATGCCAACCCAGCCCAGGGATTGCTGAAGGACTGACCAACAACGTAATCAATTCCCTTCTGCCCGACCAACGTTACGACGATGGAAAATATCAGCCAGGGACGAAGATACCAGCCGCATTACATCTTCAAATTTAGCGTCGAAAAACAACCAAGGCACAGTAACCACTCTCAAGAAAAACACATGAACAAACAACTAAAAGGCTGTCGAACTACACGTCGTGCCGGACAGCGTCAACACGGAGAGGAAAAACACACTGCCGGAAACTACGCTAACGACCATGGCAGGTAACTGAGGCGTTAATGGCCACAAGGCAGAAGATACCAATGGTGCACTTTACTGATAAGTAAGAACCAATTTAATAGTTAAAAACCAAACAGGAAGATGGCTGCAAAATTTTGCTGACTCCAACAGACCATACACTGCTGCTAGCCGGAGCGGCCCAGGAAGCTACAACCGGCGATGAACCGTGAAATGTCACAGCAGTTGAGATTCCATAACAGGTTAGCTGATCACTCAACTTCAGTGTCCAGGTTTGATGGGCAACGAACTTTGTTGCTCTCACACCTAGCGCCTCACAATCTGACCACACGTGCACGCCGCCAGCGGTCCCAGGCTGACCTCGTAGCACGGAGACTTCGGCGCTGCACTGTCCCAGCTGACCCACTGCCACACACACCACTACACGGAAATATAACGGTCACACCAAAGATGGTATAGCAGTACTAGTACCGATAAGCTCTCCTGCTGCCACTGACGGAGACAAGTCAGCAACTCAGGGAAAGACGCCACTCGATTGCGACAAAATGCCAAAGAACAAACGGCATTAACGTGAGCTGGCCACGGCTCACTCTTAAGGAATGTTCCAATAAAAGTGTACTATAGAAAAAAAACCTAGATGCACCGTTGTAAAAGTGGTCATTTAACAAAAGACTAAGAACCGTAGATTTAGAGGACAAAGTTGATGATTTGTTCAACATGTCCTGCAACATGGATGACGAAGCCTTAGTCCACTTTTGAGTGCATAGAAATACATTATGCTTGACAGCAGGGATCAAAATTTTATAGCCAATGGGAGCTATAGACAATCTCGAAATTAAGAAAGTTGTTGTTGTTGTGGTCTTCAGTCCTGAGACTGGTTTGATGCAGCTCTCCATGCTACTCTATCCTGTGCAAGCTTTTTCATCTCCCAGTACCTACTGCAACCTACATCCTTCTGAATCTGCTTAGTGTATTCATCTCTTGGTCTCCCTCTACGATTTTTACCCTCCATGCTGCCCTCCAATACTAAATTGGTGATCCCTTGATGCCTCAGAACATGTCCTACCAACCGATCCCTTCTTCTGGTCAAGTTGTGCCACAAACTTCTCTTCTCCCCAATCCTATTCAATACTTCCTCATTAGTTATGTGATCTACCCATCTAATCTTCAGCATTCTTCTGTGGCACCACATTTCGAAAGCTTCTATTCTCTTCTTGTCCAAACTATTTATCGTCCATGTTTCACTTCCATACATGGCTACACTCCATACGAATACTTTCAGAAATGACTTCCTGACACTTAAATCTATACTGGATGTTAACAAATTTCTCTTCTTCAGAAACGCTTTCCTTGCCATTGCCAGCCTACATTTTATATCCTCTCTACTTCGACCATCATCAGTTATTTTGCTCCCCAAATAGCAAAACTCCTTTACTACTTTAAGTGCCTCATTTGCTAATCTAATTCCCTCGGCATCACCCGACTTAATTAGACTACATTCCATTATCCTTGTTTTGATTTTGTTGATGTTCATCTTATATCCTCGTTTCAAGACACTGTCCATTCCATTCAACTGCTCTTCCAAGTCCTTTGCTGTCTCTGACAGAATTACAATGTCATCGGCGAACCTCAAAGTTTTTATTTCTTCTCCATGAATTTTAATACCTACTCCGAATTTTTCTTTTGTTTCCTTTACTGCTTGCTCAATATACAGATTGAACAACATCGGGGAGAGGCTACAACCCTGTCTTACTCCCTTCCCAACCACTGCTTCCCTTTCATGTCCCTCGACTCTTATAACTGCCATCTGGTTTCTGTACAAATTGTAAATAGCCTTTCGCTCCCTGTATTTTACCCCTGACACCTTTAGAATTTGAAAGAGAGTATTCCAGTCAACATTGTCAAAAGCTTTCTCTAAGTCTACAAATGCTAGAAACGTAGGTTTGCCTTTCCTTAATCTTTCTTCTAAGATAAGTCGTAAGGTCAGTATTGCCTCACGTGTTCCAGTGTTTCTACGGAATCCAAACTGATCTTCCCCGAGGTTGGCTTCTACTAGTTTTTCCATTCGTCTGTAAAGAATTCGTGTTAGTATTTTGCAGCTGTGACTTATTAAGCTGATAGTTCGGTAATTTTCACATCTGTCAACACCTGCTTTCTTTGGGATTGGAATTATTATATTCTTCTTGAAGTCTGAGGGTATTTCGCCTGTTTCATACATCTTGCTCACCAGATGGTAGAGTTTTGTCAGGACTGGCTCTCCCACGGCCGTCAGTAGTTCCAATGGAATATTGTCTACTCCGGGGGCCTTGTTTCGACTCAGGTCTTTCAGTGCTCTGTCAAACTCTTCACGCAGTATCATATCTCCCATTTCATCTTCATCTACATCCTCTTCCATTTCCATAATATTGTCCTCAAGTACATCGCCCTTGTATAGACCCTCTATATACTCCTTCCACCTTTCTGCTTTCCCTTCTTTGCTTAGAACTGGGTTTCCATCTGAGGTCTTGATATTCATACAAGTGGTTCTCTTATCTCCAAAGGTCTCTTTAATTTTCCTGTAGGCGGTATCTATCTTACCCCTAGTGAGATAGGCGTCTACATCCTTACATTTGTCCTCTAGCCATCCCTGCTTAGCCATTTTGCACTTCCTGTCGACCTCATTTTTGAGACGTTTGTATTCCTTTTTGCCTGTTTCACTTACTGCATTTTTATATTTTCTCCTTTCATCAATTAAATTCAATATTTCTTCTGTTACCCAAGGATTTCTACTAGCCCTCGTCTTTTTACCTACTTGATCCTCTGCTGCCTTCACTACTTCATCCCTCAAAGCTACCCATTCTTCTTCTACTGTATTTATTTCCCCCATTCCTGTCAATTGCTCCCTTATGCTCTCCCTGAATCTCTGTACAACCTCTGGTTCTTTTAGTTTATCCAGGTCCCATCTCCTTAAATTCCCACCTTTTTGCAGTTTCTTCAGTTTTAATCTACAGGTCATAACCAATAGATTGTGGTCAGAGTCCACATCTGCCCCTGGAAATGTCTTACAATTTAAAACCTGGTTCCTAAATCTCTGTCTTACCATTATATAATCTATCTGATACCTTTTAGTATCGCCAGGGTTCTTCCATGTATACAACCTTCTTTCATGATTCTTAAACCAAGTGTTAGTTATGATTATGTTGTGCTCTGTGCAAAATTCGACCAGGCGGCTTCCTGTTTCATTTCTGTCCCCCAATCCATATTCACCTACTATGTTTCCTTCTCTCCCTTTTCCTACACTCGAATTCCAGTCACCCATGACTATTAAATTTTCGTCTCCCTTCACAATCTGAATAATTTCTTTTATTTCATCATACATTTCTTCAATTTCTTCGTCATCTGCAGAGCTAGTTGGCATATAAACTTGTACTACTGTAGTAGGCGTGGGCTTCGTATCTATCTTGGCCACAATAATGCGTTCACTATGCTGTTTGTAGTAGCTTACCCGCATTCCTATTTTCCTATTCATTATTAAACCTACTCCTGCATTACCCCTATTTGATTTTGTGTTTATAACCCTGTAGTCACCTGACCAGAAGTCTTGTTCCTCCTGCCACCGAACTTCACTAATTCCCACTATATCTAACTTCAACCTATCCATTTCCCTTTTTAAATTTTCTAACCTACCTGCCCGATTAAGGGATCTGACATTCCACGCTCCGATCCGTAGAACGCCAGTTTTCTTTCTCCTGATAACGACATCATCTTGAGTAGTCCCCGCCCGGAGATCCGAATGGGGGACTATTTTACCTCCGGAATATTTTACCCAAGAGGACGCCATCATCATGTAATCATACAGTAAAGCTGCATGCCCTCGGGAAAAAATACGGCTGTAGTTTCCCCTTGCTTTCAGCCGTTCGCAGTACCAGCACAGCAAGGCCGTTTTGGTTATTGTTACAAGGCCAGATCAGTCAATCATCCAGACTGTTGCCCTTGCAACTACTGAAAAGGCTGCTGCCCCTCTTCAGGAACCACACGTTTGTCTGGCCTCTCAACAGATACCCCTCCGTTGTGGTTGCACCTACGGTACGGCTATCTGTATCGCTGAGGCACGCAAGCCTCCCCACCAACGGCAAGGTCCATGGTTCATGGGGGGGATTAAGAAAGTATGGTCGGTAAAAATACATCAGGTGGCACAAGGTATTGGATGAGCAATGCATCGAGGAGCCTGTCTGTGATAGGGCTATTGACAAAGTGTCGATGTATCGGTACGTTATTATCATTTCCAATATACAGGGTGGTCCATTGATAGTGACCGAGCGTAATATCACACGAAATAAGCATCAAACGAAAAAAAACTACAAAGAACGAAACTCGTCTAGCTTGGGGGGGGACCAGATGGCGCTATGGTAGGCCCGCTAGATGGCGCTGCCATAGGTCAAACGGATATCAAATGCCGTTTTCAAATAGCAACCCCCATTTTTATTACATATTCGTGGAATACGTAAAGATTTATGAATGTTTTAGCTGGACCACTTTTTTCGCTTTATAATAGATGACGCTGTAATAGTCACAAACGTATAAGCACGTGGTATCACGTAATATTCCGCCAGTGCGGACGATATTAGCTTCGTGATACATTACCCGTGTTAAAATGGACCGTTTACCAATTGCAGAAAAGGTCGATATCGTGTTGATGTATGGCTATTGTGATAAAAATGCCCAACAGGAATGTGCTATGTATGCTGCTTGGTATCCTGGACGACATCATCCAAGTGTCCGGACCGTTCGCCGGATAGATACGTTATTTAAGGAAGCAGGAAGTGTTCAGCCACATGTGCAACGACAACCACGACCTGCAACAAATGATGATGCCCAAGTAGGTGTGGTAGCTGCTGTCGCAGCTAATCCGCACATCAGTAGCATCACGAGAATCATGAATCTCAAAAGCGTCATTGTTGAGAATGCTACATCAATGTTGATTGTACCCGTACCATATTTCTATGCACCAGGAATTGCATGGGGACGAGATTGAACGTCGTGTACAATTCTGCCACTGGGCACAAGAGAAATTATTGGACGATGACAGATTTTTTGCACGCGTTCTATTTAGCGACGAAGCGTCATTCATTAACAGCGGTCTCGTAAACCAGCATAACATGCACTATTGGGCAACGGAAAATCCACGATGGCTGCGACAAGTTGAACATCAGCAACCGTGGCGAGTTAATGTACGGTGCGGCATTATGGGAGGAAGGATAATTGGCCCCCATTTTATCAAATGGCTCTGAGCACTATGGGACTCAACTGCTGCGGTCATAAGTCCCCTAGAACTTAGAACTACTTAAACCTAACTAACCTAAGGACATCACACACATCCATGCCCGAGGCAGGATTCGAACCTGCGACCGCAGCGGTCGTGCGGTTCCAGACTGTAGCGCCTTTAACCGCTCGGCCACTCCGGCCGGCCCCATTTTATCGATGGCAATCTAAATAGCACAGTGTATGCTGATTTCCTACGTAATGTTCTACGGATGTTACTCCAAGATGTTTCACTGCATGACAGAATGGCGATGTACTTCCTACATGATTGATGTCCCGCACACAGCTCACGCGCGGTTGAAGCTATATTGAATAGCATATTTCATGACAGGTGGATTGGTCGTCGAAGCACCATACCATGTCCCGCACGTTCACTGGATCTGACGTCCCCTAATTTCTTTCTGTGGGGAAAGTTCAAGGTTATTTGCTATCGTGATACATCGACAACGCTTGACAACATGAGTCAGCGCATTTTCACTGCATGTGCGAACATTACGGAAGGCGAACTACTCGCTGTTGAGAGGAATGTCGTTACACGTATTACCAAATGCATTGAGATTGACGCACATCATTTTGAGCATTTATTGCATTAATGTGGTATTTGGAGGTAATCACGCTGTAAGAGCATGCGTTCTCAGAAATGATAAGTTCACAAAGTTACATGTATCACATTGGAACAAACGAAATAAAATGCTCTGTATTTTCCTTAAAAAAAACCTACCTGTTACCAACTGTTCGTCTAAAATTGTGAGCCATATGATTGTGACTATTACAGCGCCATCTATCACAAAGCGAAAAAGGTGGTCCAACTAAAACATTCATATTTCTATACGTACTACACGAATATGTAATAAAAATTGGGTTTTCCTATTTAAAAAAACGCAGTTGATGTCCGTTTGACTTATGGCAGTGCCATCTAGCGGGACAACCATAGCGCCATCTGGTTTCCCCCTTGAAGCTAGACAAGTTTCGTTCTTTGTAGTTTTTTCGTTTGACGCTTATTTCATGAGATATTTGGCCGATCACGATCAATGGACCACCCATATCGACGTTTTTCTATCGATATAGCATGGAAGAAATATCGCCTATATATATATATATATATATATATATATATATATATATATATATATATATATATATATATGAAGTGCCAATATTTTTATTTTATATTATACTTTTTCACAATTTTCGGAAAATATATAAAGTTGTTCTTTTGAAATTGTAGTAGGTCTAATTCTACTGTCACTGCATGAAGGCGTCTTACTACTTTTTGAGCTTTTATCACGTCCAATCCAGCGGTTGCACCAGTGGTTGTCGGAGGGGGGAGGGGGTGGCTGTGTGAATTTCTAGATTTTCGGTGTGAAGAAACAGCACACCATTTGCTTTAAAAAACAATTTTAACACAACTATTGTAGTATTTCTTCACATCGGCATTCTTCAAAAACAGATGCTGACCAAAAAAATCTTACTGCCAAGATTGATCGTTGCTGTTTGCGAAGATATGTAAGGGGAAATGCTGAAGTAATCGGCCAAAGACATTGCAGCGTTTAGCTTCACCACGTAATTTTGACACTACAGCTGCTGGGTCGCTGGCGTTTGCAGAATTGTAAAAACAGCGAAGCTGACATGAAGTGCTCCGGACAAATCCGTGACGAAACCGAAAGATGGACCCTTCACACACTTTTTATAGTGCCACATACATGCTGTTACCATTGTTAACAAAGTGGTTATCGCCAAGAGCGAACGTGCATCGTTCTCTTTCCAGTTTTTCTCTAATGGGGATAGGCGGGCTGCTAGCCTGTTGATCTACAGAATATTTAATAATAAATCAATACTTAAATATACAGCTCCAAAAGCGGCACTACACTACATTTACAATGTGTAGTCAATATTGGTATTGTCAGGTACGTCGATATTTTTTCCGCCGATATATTAGCATCTATTTCAATGTATCGAGTGCCGGCAATGATATTTTTTAAATATCGCTGTATTGGGTTCCCGATGTTGTTAAAAGTATCAAGAATCCTTGTCCGTGAAATGCTTGCTTCAAAATAAACGACAGTTGTATCATCGATTTTGCTGATGCGACCTTAAATGAAATCACAAAACAGTCTTTAGAGTTTAACACATTTTATATCTCTTGACTGGTTATCGAAGATAGAGAGCATTACTTGGAGAGATGCAAGTATAGGGAAATACTTCACAACAGGTCTCATCGTTAATGGAAGACAGAATTAGTTTGTTCAAGCCGCAAAGGTCTGGGCAATTTTCTGAAATTGCTCGCTCATTAGAGTTTGAAGAGATGTTGTTGGTCCATGTGACAGCCATCAACAACTTGCCCTGGAATCCATTACTGTTTGGAAAATATTAGGATGTTGCTAGGGGGTGGGGACTGAGGTAACTCGTCTATCATAAACAACGGACAAAAATTTTTTTGCTGACTTGTTTAATGCTGTTTAGTTTCTCCAACGAAAGGTAGCGAAAAGACCATAATAATTTTAACAGTACTGTAACTTCTTGAATGTCCATGCAATCAGCGTTAGATAAAAATGCTGCGCAATATTTAAGTGTCCAACTTGGACCGAGTAGTGCGAGACGTCAGAGACAACATTTAAGGGCGAGCTGTATGGTGTTTGAGGTTCAAAATGGTTCAAATGGCTCTGAGCACTATGGGACTTAACAGCTGTGGTCATCAGTCCCCTAGAACTTAGAACTACTTAAACCTAACTAACCTAAGGACATCACACACATCCATGCCCGAGGCAGGATTCGAACCTGCGACCGTAGAAGTCGCGCGGTTCCGGACTGCGCGCCTAGAACCGCGAGACCACCGCGGCCGGCAGGTGTTTGAGGTCTTTGGTTTTTCGGTCTTTGGTATTTTGCTGGTCATAATTATTTGGTAAGACTGTCGAGAGGACTGTGCAACGGAGTCACCGCATGAGTGACATACTTCAACTCTTTATTTGATTTGAAAGAATTTCTGCGAGCTCCAGTTACGTAGTTCAACTTTTCGTTGCAGTTGGTTGAATTTTCTGAGAGTGGGTTACATACCTAAACTTATCAATGGACTTATGTTATCTGACTGTGTTTTCAATGACTTTACGAACTTCAACTATGTTTACATGACCTCAGGCAGATGCGAGCTATAATTATTTGCTGCAGTTGACATTGATACTCTTGTGTGATGGAATTGTTGCCCACTTTTGCAGTGGCTAGGTATAACGAAAAACCTCAGCTAACGTCGTGATTGAGATTGGGAAACTGCACTGAACGGGCATCGAGGGTCTGCTGTTTATTTTCGTGAATCAAATGAACATTGTTTTCAAGAGCTTCTCTCTCGATGGTCTGCTGACACTACATTTATTAATCAATTTTCAATTTTTTTCGTTTGACTCGACAATTTATGTGAGGTAACCATTCATGCTGTAAGGGCCTGGGATGAGACCCTTTCAGTTGCAGGACGGCAATGTGTGGAGTACAGTGGTGAAGGCCAGCATTAGCACACATGTGATCGGTTTAATTGTCACAAGTCAATTATCATCTCTGCAGCCACGGTTAGGTCAGTGGACGCAACACCCAGCCTTTTAACGAGCTGACTCTTCCACATCACTGGGTTTTCGAGGTCGTTGTCTCCGTCGTGGCTGCTCATATAAAAAGAGTTCAAAGAAGGGCAGTAGGTTTTGTACTGTCGAGAAATACGGGAGAGAGTGTCACACACTTGATACAGGATTTAGGGTATCCTTAGTAGATGACTCACTGTAACTGAATCCGGTAAGGGCAAGGAAGCCACAGTAATCATTAGTGCCAGTCTGAGGCAGTCAGTTAATTCTTGCCAAGGATGGCCGCAAGTGAACTCGTTTCATAGGCTCATTGGCACTCTTTACCGTACCGCAGTATCACAACAGTGACTTTCAGGGCGTCAGCTTGGTGCTATTCCGCCATGTCAGTGGGTGGACAGGTGTTACTGTTGAACATTCTTCACTTTCTTGCAGCATTCTGCAGAACTGTCAGAATGACGTAATGATCCGTCCTCAGCGAGAACATGTTGCTGAGTTAACGATGCAGACTTCTCACTCGAGCGAGGTGAAGGAATAGCTTCCGGTATGTGCCATGTTATTTGCAGTTTCGTCTCACTGCTTGTTGGTGATTCTGACTTACTGGCTTGGTTGAACTTGGCTTAGCATTGGCTGGAGAAAATTTTGTATTTTTTTCCATTACATCCTCCTAAAGTAATAAAATACATGGAATATTATTCAGTTACCATTTGTCTTCTGATTTCGTGATTATCATCAGTTTCTCCATTCACTTCAAAAAATGGTTCAAATGGCTCTGAGCACTATGGGACTCAACATCTTAGGTCATAAGTCCCCAAGAACTTAGAACTACTTAAACCTAACTAACCTAAGGACATCACACACACCCATGCCCGAGGCAGGATTCGAACCTGCGACCGTAGCGGTCCCGCGGTTCCGGACTGCAGCCTCAGAACCACACGGCCACCGCGGCTGGCCCATTCGCTTCACTTACTTATGTACGGTAAAATTATTCGGTGACTCGGTTCTGTAATAAATGTATGGGCTTAAAAGTGTCAGTGCACCACGGATCCTCATGAAGTGTGAAGCCAACAAGTTAGCAAGTATGTTCTTTGCATCGATAGTGGCCAATAACAACCGATGGCGTGCTAATATACTGTCTGAATAGTTTTGATCTTGAAGGTTTGATATCTTAGATTCAGTACCTCTTCATTTGTTGCACGATCTATCCATCTGAGCTTAGGTATTCTGCAGTAGCGCTGCATTCAAAAATCTGTATTCTTTTCCTGTCTTTACTGTTTGTCATCTACATTTCCTTTTCATATAAGGCTTTACGCTGTACAAATAATTTTAGAAATAATATACATCTGACGTTTACACATGTCACTTTGGTTGGTTGGTTAGAAACAGAAGTGAGTAAAACATGAAAGCAGATGACAGTGGCTGGCCAACCACGAGAATAAAAAGGGAAAGCCAGCCACTCAGCAACAGATTAAAACCTCCACCCTAAAAGCACTAGGGTGGAGGACTCAGAGGGACCAAGGACATGCGCTAAAACCTTCATAGAAGTGTAAAACCCACTCTCACGGATAAAACTAAAGCTGCTGTGGAGGCATTGTCGCCCAACACCGAAGGCAGGATTCTGGGAAAGTTATGTCTAAAAGTGGGCAGCCCAGCAAGAGGTGGACGACTGTCATTTGGGAGCCACTGCGACACTGAGGTGGGTCCTCGTGATGGAGTAGGTAACCATGCGTTAGCCACGTGTGGCCAATGCGGAGCCGGCAGAGGACAACTGATTCCCTGCAAGAGGCCTGCATGGAAGACTTCCACACATTCACAGACTCACTAATGACACGCAGTTTGTTGTGCGTGCTGTTATGTCATTCCGTCTCCCAAAGCCGGAAAACCCTGCGTTGTGAGAAAGAACGCAGGTCAGCTTCGGAAATGCCTACTTCCAGAAGCGGTTTCCGCGTCGCCTGTTTGGCCAGCCTGTCGGCAAGTTCGTTGCCGGGGATTCCGGCGTGTCCTGGTGTCCACACAAACACCACGGAACGGCGGGACTGTTCCAGGGCCTAGATGGACTCCTGAATGGACGCTACCAGAGAGTGTCGAGGGTAGCACTGGTCGATAGCTTGTAGGCTACTCAATGAGTCAGTGCACAGAAGAAATGACCGCCAGGGCTTGAGCGGATGTACTCAAGAACACGAGATATGGCCGGCAGCTCTGCAGTGAAACACTGCAGCCAACTGGCAAGGAGTGCTGCTCAACTCGTCGTCCATGAACATATGCGAAGCCTACGTGACCATCAGCCATTGAGCTGTCGGTGTAAACCACTTCAGAGCCCCGGAACACTTTAAGAATCGAGAGGAAGTGACAGCGGAGAGCGCCGGAGTTAATGGTGTCCTTAGGGCCATCCAAAAGGTCCAGACGAAGCTGCGGCCGCGGCGTACGCCATGTAGGCGTACGTGAACGGACCGCAAGTAGAGGTGGTAAAGGGAAGGACTCCAGTTCGGAGAAAAGGGACCGCACGCGAACCGCAATCATTAGCCCCGATCTGGGTCACCGATTCGGGAGATGGACTGCCGCGGGCGGGAAAAGGAGACGGTAATTCAGATGCTCAGGGGATCTATGAATGTGTGCTCCGTAACTGGCGAGCAGTTGCGCACGTCTGATCTGCAGTTGAGGGACACCAGCCTCCACCAGGGCGCTGGTCACCGGACTCGTCCTAAAAGCTCCTGTCGCCAATCGAACCCCACAGTGGTGCACAGGGTCGAGTAAATGCAATGCTGAATGCCCTGCCGAACCATAAACGACACTCCCATAGTCAACTCGGGATTGGACAAGTGCTCTGTAGAGCTGCAGCAGTGTACAGCGATCTGCACACCAACTGATGTTGCTCAGGCAACGCCGGCTGGAGTGGCCGTGCGGTTCTGGGCGCTACAGTCTGGAACCGAGCGACCGCTACGGTCGCAGGTTCGAATCCTGCCTCGGCCATGGATGTGTATGATGTCTTTCGGCTAGTTAGGTTTAATTATTTCTAAGTTCTAGGCGACTGATGACCTCAGAAGTTAAGTCGCATAATGCTCAGAGCCATTTGAACCATTTTTTGGTCAGGCAACGGAGGGCATTGAGGTACTACCAACATTTCTGCCTGAGCTGACGAAGATGAGGGAGCCAAGTCAATCGAGCGTCGAAAACCAGTCCTAGGAATTGATATGTCTCCACTAGAGTGAGTGGATCATCATTAAGATAAAGTGTGGGTTCCGGATGAACGTTACGACGCCGACAGAAGTGCATGACACACGACATTGCGGCTAAAAACTGGAAGCCGTGGGCTAGAGCCCATGACTGCGCCTTGTGGAGACGCCGCTCAGCAACAACAGTACTGGAGCAGCAGTACGAAATGCAGAAGTCGTCTGCATACAGATAAGGTGAGAAAGAGGGCCCGACAGCCGTTGTTAGACCGTTAATGGCCACTAAAATTAGAGAGGCACTCAATACAGAGCCCTGCGGCACTCCATTCTCCTGGATATGGATGGAACTAAGGGAGTCAACAATTTGGGAAGTACGGAGCGACAGGAAGTTTTGGATAAAAATCGGGAGTGGTCCCCAGAGACCCCACTCATACAGGTGTTGCCGTTTGGAAAGGCTGTTCGGTTGGCAGACTCGATGAACACAAGATTATCATTGGTAGATCGACTCTAGCGGAAGCCGCCCTGACATGAGGTCAGCAAGCCACGTGACTCCAGGACCCAACCCAACCGCAGACATACCATACGTTCCAGCAGCTTACAAAGGACGCTGGTGAGGCAAATGGGCCGACAGCTACCCACATCAATCGGGTTTTTACCGTGTTTGAGCACCGGAATGTCGCTTGTAGTCAGATCAGAGATGTTTAATCATCTGGCTGTGGATGCAATCAGGCCCAGGAGCCGTGTCGGGGCAATGTGCAAGGGCACTGAGGAGCTCCCACTCTGTATATGGGGCGCTATGGGATTCACTGGAGCGTGTAGTGAATGAGAGGACGTTCCTTTCCACACGCTGTTTGAGTGTGCGAATGGCTGGGGGGGAATTCTCCAACGCAGAGGCTCGAGCAAAGTGCTCAGCAAAGAGCTCGGCAATCGTGTTTGCGTCAGTACATAACTCGCCATTTATGGTAACACTGGGGACAGCTGTTGGAGCCTGGTACCCGAAAAGACGTTTGATCTTAGTCCAGACTTGGGAAGGTGACTTGTGGCACCTAATGGTGGAGACATATCTCTTCTCCCAACACTCCTTCTTCCGTTGTTTGATAAGGTAGCGAACACGCGCACATACCCATTTAAAAGCTATGAGGTGCTCCAGGAAAGGGTGCCGCTTATGCCTCTGTAGAGCTCGCCAACGCTCCATAATTCCTTCAGTGACTTCCGGCGACCATCAAGGGACTGCCTTACGCCTCGGGCACCCTAAAGATCGAGGGATTGCGTTTTCTGCTTCAGAAACAATTGTGATAGTCACCTCCACAACCATCACATCGATGTTACCGTGTGGGGGAGATTCAGTGGTGACAGCAGACGTAAAAGTTCCCCAGTCCGCCTTGTTCAATGCCCATCTGGGCAGGCGTCTGTGTGCCTGACCCTGGGGCAGTGACAGGAAGATGAGGAAGTGGTCACTACCACACAGGTCGTCATGTGCTCTCCAGTGGATAGATGGGAGAAGTCCTGGGCTGCAAACTGATAAATCAATGACCGAGAACTACCACGAGCCACATTGAAATGTTTGGCGGCCAAAGTATTTAAGAGGCAGAGGTCGACTTGCGTCAGTTAAGATTCGACATCTCTGCCTCGCCCAGTAAGCATGGTACCACCCTGCAAGGGGTTATGGACATTAAAATCTCCCAGAAGTAGGAAAGGTTTAGGGAGTTGACCAGTCAGTGCAGCTAATACATTCAGGGGTACTGCACCACCTGGAGGAAGATATACACCCGGTCGGAGTGGCCGAGCGGCTCTAGGCGCTTCAGTCTGGAACCGCGTGACCACTACGGTCGCAGGTTCGAATCCTGCCTCGGGGTTGGTTGTGTGTGATGTCCTTAGATTATTCAGGTTTAAGCAGTTCTAAGTTCTAGGGGAATGATGACCTCAGATGTTAAGTCCCATAGTGCTCGGTGCCATTTGAACCATTTGAAGCTATACAATGCAGACAGTTATTTCCTGCGTCGTCCTTATTCTGACAGCCACAGCTTCAAGAGGGGTTTGAAGGGGCACATGTTCACTACAGACCGAACTTAGGACATAAACGCAAACCCCACCTGACACTCGATTACAGTCGCTACGGTTCCTGTAATATCCCTTATAGCTGCGGAGGGCAGGGGTCCGCATTGCTGGAAACCAGGGTTCCTGGAGGGCAATGCAGATAGCAGGTGTAAAGCTTAACAGTTGCCGTAGCTCAGCTAGGCGGTGGAAAAAACCGTCGCATTTCCACTGTAGGATGTCATCGTGAGACTGGGAAGGCAGGGAACATTCAATGAGGCACCTCAGAGTCACCTGCTGCCACCGATTTATTGCCTGAGCAGTCTATATCCATTGTGTCTGCGGGTCTGGCGAGATTTAGGTCCTCAACAGGTGCCAAAATCTCCACCCCATCCTCAGCTGCAGAGCTTGTAGGTAGCGGTGGTTTCAGTGCCACCGCAATTTCCTTGGTCTTAGGGGTTTTCTTTTTCGACTTCTCTCGCTGCTCCTTGGGTTTCCCTGACTGGGAGGACTTCACCGGCTCAGTCTCCGGGACTGAGGATGACTGTGAAGCAGTACGACCAGCTGCTTTTGGGCTCTTCAGCCACTGGCGGGTGTCGTCTTTCCCAGTAGAAGAAACCTGGGAAGGGAGTGACCCAAGGGACGCCCTCCTAGCGAGAGAAGCCGAAGAAGACTTACGCTTCTCCGGCTTAGAAGTGGGACGAATGTCCCCAATGGTTGGAGAGGTGTTGCTCCCGAAGTAGGTGGTGCAGGGGCAACAGAGAGGGAAATGCTCCCCACCATCAAGGTTGGAGGCGTAGTCTTCCGGCTCTGAGAGGTGACCTGGGTTGGTGGAGCTGATGGTGCCAGAACTGTTGTAGCGGTGGTGTAAGACGATGTCATACGCACAGGATGCAGTTGTTAGAATTTTCTCTTAGCCTCAGTGTAGTTCAGTCTGTCCAGGGACTTGTACTCCATGATTTTCCTTTCTTTCTGGAGAATCCTGCAGTCAGGCGAGCAAGGCGAATGGTGCTCTCCACAGTTGACACAGATGGAAGGCAGGGGAGCATGGAGTATTGGGATGTTATGGGCATCCGCAGTCTCGGCATGTGATGCTGGAAGTACAGTGGGATGACATTTGGCTGAACTTCCAGCACTTAAAGCACTGTGTTGGGGAAGGGATATAAGGCTATACATCACACCGGTAGAGCATCACCTTGACCTTGTCAGGCAACGTATCACCCTCAAAAGCCAGTATGACGGCACCAGTGGCAACCTGATTACCCTTCGTACCCCGGTGGACATGCCAGACGAAATGTACATCTCGCCGCACTAAAGTGGCGCGCAGCTCATCATCGGACAGCAAAAGAAGGTCTGTCTGAAATATGATACCCTGGACCATATTTAAGCTCTTACGCGGCGTGATGGCTACAGAAATATCCCCCAGCTTGTCACAAGCGAGTAACTCCAGTGACTGGGCAGAGGATGCTGTTTTGATCAAGACTGACCTAGATCTCACTTTGGACACGCCCTCAACCTCCCCAAACTTGTCCTCTAAATGCTCAACAAAAAACTGAGGCGTCATCGTCATGAAATATTCCCCATCAGCTCTCGAACATACAAGGTGCCGGGGCGAATAAGATCCGCTGCCATCCTCAGCTGACGTTCCTCCCATGGTGTGGCCAGGGAGGGGAACGATTTGGGGTCGTACTTCTGTGTTTTGAATTGAGATCGTGATCGCTTAGAGACTGCTGGTGTATCACCACCAGCAAGAGGATGATGGACTACACTTCATCGCATGCCATGCGGCCTGATGTCACCCACTCCGACCAAGGGCCCTCCCCACAGGCGCCACCCAGCCGCAGCAAAGGCCACCTGGCAGTATGGCGATTACTAGGAGTCCCGATGCCCAAGGGGGATGGGCATCTACTCTTTGTCATACGTTGGGAGTTAACGGTGCAGGCATCAGGAGAGCGAGCCCTATGTGGTCATATGTGGTCAGGAGGCTACAACCAACAGGATACAAGGCCACACCACAACAGACTAGCTACCGTTCTGGATATCAGGTGCAAAGAAGTCCATGGTCACACTCGACGCAGAAATCGGCAATGCATAGTGCGTGGTGGAAAATGCACCCAGGGAAGTGTCCTCGCCCAAGAGATGGAGAGTGGGCAGGACTACAATGCAACGACGAGAAAGTGGGCTAAAGATCTCAATGCACGATGGACACGATGCACCTTGCAAGGCGCCCTTCCCCAATTGGCTCGCTCTTCGGGGAAAATTTTGAAGAATGGAGGTCAGACCCTACAGGGGACCGTCACATAAAGGCCGCAAAATGTGAAACTCCTTTTAGTCGCCTCGTACGACAGGTAGAAATACCTCAGGCCTATTCTAACCCCCGGACCCGCAGGGGGGCATGTGCTTTATCACTATTTTCAATGTAAGTTTACCTTTCTACAACCTACCTTCTAAGGTATGTCTAAGAGCCATTGTTGCTTCCCTTCTGCCTATATTTCTTCGTATGCTAAGCAGATCTTCTCCCAGGTCGCCCTCTGCACCCTCAATACATATCTTCTTTCGACAGAATACCACAGCCGTAGCATCTGTTCATTTTGGTAGGAACTGTCAGCGTCAGTTGGTGTCGAGGGATCGCGATATTGCTCCAGAAAATACGAGAAACTTCTAATTCTCTAAAGCCTTGGGTCGGGCTACGGATTCTATCACAACCTCCATTATGCGCACTAGGAATGTTATTACGATTGAATTTGACGTCTATCACTTTCCGCTACAGTGTTGCCACATCGGCTGCCTGATGCCGCTCGGTTGTATGTGACACACAAATGGGGTTGGTCAGTTCACAAATGCTGTTAATGAGTAACGCGGACCAACGACGGAAGTGGCCGCCCCGAGGTTATGTCGGAAATACGAGTTGCTCTTTCGATAGCTGATGTTAAGTGATCGATAACTGAATAACGGCAGCAACGCGTTTTGTAGCCCCGAATTTAAACTCATGTCCTAAGCTAACCAGAACATTGTGATAAGCAATGCAGCCAAGAAAACAGCGGTCAGCAGTCTGCATCAGAACTAAATTCACGATAGCTTTCTTCATGGCGATTACAGCTAACCTCTGCAAGCAAACACAATATAGAAAAAATTTAGTTTCAGCGCTGAAAGCTAACTGTAATGTCTCGCTATCAGTGGTTACATGAAACACACTGGCTTCAGGAGCTGCCGTGTCGCGAACTGATGAGCAGTCCTTGTTGGTAAATGGTTACAGATTACAGCCGACATATGCAGATTACAAAAGGAAAAAAGAGTGATAGGAAGAAAATTCAAATGGTTCAAATGGCTCTGAGTCCTATGGGACTTAACATCTGAGGTCATCAGTCCCCTAGAACTGAAGCACCTAGAACCGCTCGGCCACTCCGACCGGCTAGGAAGAAAAACAAGAGCAAATAAAGTTAATATGATACTGAAAATGATGCGGGATACAAAAGGAAATAAAATTACACCTAAACCCATTAGTTTAATAAGATCATAATCAAAGTATTTAGGTTCGATTTAGAAATAAAAAGTAAATCATTACATTTATCGAGGCTCGAACCCACGACCTTCATCTTACTAGATTTATACGGTAACTGTTACGCTACGGAACAGCTCTAGGTTTGATTGTAATGTGTATGACAGTGATGCCTCGGTCGCAACGATGAATTGGAGCCTTAAAAAATTCGATTTCATACTATATCGTGCGAAGCCGATCTCTGTGATTACACTACTGGCCATTAAAATTGCTACACTAGGAAGACGACGTGCTACAGACGCGAAATTTAACCGACAGGAAGAAGATGCTGTGATACGCAAATGATTAACTTTTCAGAGCATTCAGACAAGGATGGCGCCGGTGGCGACACCTACAACATACTGCCATGAGGGAAGTTTCCAACCGATTTCTCATACACTAACAGCAGTTGACCGGCGTTGCCTGGTGAAAGGTTGTTGTGATGCCTCGTGTAAGGAGGAGAAATGCGTACCATCACGTTTCCGACTTTGATAAAGGTCGGATTTATCCTATCGTGTTTGCGGTTGATCGTATCGCGACATTGCTGCTCGCGTTGGTCGAGATCCAATGAGTGTTAGCAGAATATGGAATCGTTGGGTTCAGGAGGGTAATACGAAACCCCGTGCTAGATCCCAACGGGCTCGTATCAGTAGCGGTAGAGATGACAGGCATCTTATCCGCATGGCTGTAACGGATCGTGCAGCCACGTCTCAATCCCTGAGTCAACAGATGGGGACGTTAGCAAGATAACAACCATCTGCACGAACAGTTCGACGACGTTTGGACCAGGATGGACTATCAGATCGGAGACCACGGCTACAGTTACCCTTGACGCTGCATCACAGACAGGAGCGCCTGCGACGGTGTACTCAACGACGAACCTGGGTGCACGAATGGCAAAACGTAATTTTTTCGGATGAATCCAGGTTCTGTTTACAGCATCATGACGGTCGCATCCGTGTTTGGTGACATCACGGTGAACGCACATTGGAAGCGTGTATTCGTCATCGCGATACTGGCGTATCACCCGGCGTGATGGTATGGGGTGCCATTGGTTACAAGTCTCGGTCACTTCTTGTTCGCATTGACGGCACTTTGAATAGTGGACGTTACATTTCATATGTGTTATGACCCGTGGTTCTACCCTGCATTCGATCCCTGCATTTCAGCAGGATAATGCACGACCACATGTTGCAGGCCCTGTACGGGCCTTTCTGGATACAGAAAATGTTCGACTGCTGTCCTGGCCAGCACATTCTCTATATCGCTCACCAACTGAAAGTGTCTGGTCAATGGTGGCCGAGCAACTGGCTCATCACAATACGCCAGTCACTAGTCTTGATGAACTGTGGTATCGTGCTGAAGCTGCATGGGCAGCTGTACCTGTACACACCATACAACCTCTGACTCAATGCCCAAGCGTATCAAGGCCGTTATTACGGCCAGAGGTGGTTGTTCTGGGTACTGATTTCCCAGGATCTATGCACCCAAATTGCGTTAAAATGTAATCACATGTCACTTCTTTTATAATGTATTTTTCTAATGAATACCTGTTTATCATCTACATTTCTTCTTGCTATAGCAATTTCAATGGCCAGTAGTGTACAATATCGGACAATGAACTGGAAGGCTACTGACCCATTGTTGTGCCAGTCTGGTAATGGCGAACTGTTCGGGCGTGGCGTTGAGCGCTATGATTGGAGGAAACCAGCTCCGGCGCGTAAAGTGTCAGCTGTCAAGTAATTTTAATCGGACCGCAGTGAGCTGCCCTTCTGGCCGCTGACATCGCGACGCGCCGCCAGTCGGCTGTGTACACATGCTGGGGGAGGGGGCGGGCTGTGACAGCTGACTGCGGGTGCGGCAGCTGCCGGGCTGCGGGCTGCGGCTGGCGTGACTCACGGCCGGAGCGGACTCGCCGGCCGGTCGCGCGCGGCTGGCGACCCTCCACTGTGGCCGCTCTGCTGTTTCCTCTCGTCACGAGCTGCTGCGCACCGCAGCCGCGCAGCCAGCCGCCAGGCGCGCGACGGCTGACGGCGCGTCGCCAAATGTTTGGCCGGCGGGAGTGATGCGCTGCAGGCCTTCTTCCACGCCCTCACCTCCGCTATGCTACTCTGTCGGCTGACGTGTGACGCAGTTGTCATTCGTTTCCGAATGTCAGCGCTCGTTCAGGCGTCCGTCCAACCTCTGTGAAGGCCGCCTTTTCTGTTTTTATCAAGAGCAAAGCGAAGTGGTAATCTCGCAACTGAGGCAGTACCGTCGTGTTTACGCCAGAGAAACACGGAGAGAGAAGAACTGCTGGCGCAGAGCTAGGTGTTTTCTTTGATTTAACGAAGGCTTTTGACTGTGTTGATCACAAAATATTACTGCAGAAGTTGGACCATTATGGAATAAGGGGAATAGCTTACAATTGGTTCGCCTCTTGCTTTAAGAACAGAAAGCAAATATTGAGAGTGGTATTGATGTTCAGTCCCAATGCGGCACTGTTAAGTGGGGCGTTCCCCAAGGGTCGGTGCTGGGGCCACTGCTGTTTCTTATTTATATAAATGAAATGCCTTCTAGTATTACAGGTGATTTAAGAATATTTCTGTTTGCTGACGACACCAGCTTGGTAGTGAAGGATCTTGTGTGTAATATTGAAACAGTATCAAATAATGTGGTTCATGAAATAAATTCATGGCTTGTGGAAAACAATTTGATGCTAAATCACAGTAAGACTCAGTTTTTACAGTTTCTAACTCACAATTCAACAAGAATCGATATTTTGATCAGACAGAATGGGCATATTATAAGCGAGACGGAACAGTTCAAGTTCCTAGGCGTTCGGATAGATAGTAAGCTGTTGTGGAAAGCCCATGTCCAGGATCTTGTTCAGAAACTAACTGCTGCATTATTTACCATTAGACAAGTATCTGAAATAAGTGACAGTTCAACACGAAAAGTAGTCTACTTCGCATATTTTCATACGCTTATGTCGTATGGTAGTATTTTTTGGGGTAATTCTTCTGGTTCAAAAAGGGTATTTTTGGCTCAAAAACGGGCTGTTCGAGCTATATGTGGTGTAAGTTCGAGAACCTCTTGTCGACCTCTATTCAATAGTCTGGGAATTCTGACATTGCCCCCACAGTATATATTTTCTTTAATGTCGTTTGATGTTAGCAATATTAGCTTATTCCCAAGAGTTAGAAGCTTTCACTCAGTTAATACTAGGCAGAAATCTAATCTGTATGCGGAGTGCACTCCCTTGACTCTTCTGCAGAAAGGAGTGCAGTATTCTGCTGCATCCATTTTCTATAAGCTACCACAAGATCTCAAAAATCTTAGTAGTAGCCCAAAGACAAAAGTCCAGACTGAAGAGTTTCCTCGTGGCTCACTCCTATTCTGTCGAGGAGCTCCTGGAAAAGCTGAAAAATTAAGCAAATTCCAGTGTTACATTGTTGATTTTCTTTATTTAAACTTGTCGCCTGAATATGTTTTTTATATTTCATCTTATCTGTTTCTACTATCGTGTTGTAATTTCATGTATTGACTCGTTCCATGACCATGGAGACTTCTCCTTAATTTGGTCTCACGGAACAATAAATAAATAAAAGAGCCTGCCATATTGGCTACCTGCGCAGACTGCTAGCGAAAAGGCGTGACGCCATCAGGAACACGGGAAGCGAAAAGCGGAATGAGAGAACATTTCACGTGCATTGTTAATGCAACCAAATTGCCGAATCCCTGCGCTGAAATAAATTATTCTTCTTGCTGTTCGATTTGTAGCACATGGTGTTTCAAAATGAAATTATGGGTTTTAAGGTTTCGTAGCATTTAGAAGAAAGATAAAGGAAAGGCAAACCTACGTTTCTAGTATTTGTACACTTAGATAAAGCTTTTGACAATGTTGATTGGAATACTCTCTTTCAAATTCTAAAGGTGGCAGAGGTAAAGTACAGGGAGCGAAAGGCTATTTACAATTTGTACAGAAAGCAGATGGCAGTTATAAGAGTCGAGGGGCATGAAAGTGAAGCAGTGTTTGGGAAGGGAGTGAGACAGGGTTGTAGCCTATCCCCAATGTTATTCAATCTGTATATTGAGCAAGCAACAAAGGAAACAAAAGAAAAATCTGGAGTAGGTATTAAAATCCATGGAGAAGAAATAAAAACTTTGAGGTTCGCCGATGACATTGTAATTCTGTCAGAGACAGCAAAGGACTTGGAAGAGCAGTTGAACGGAACGGACAGTGTCTTGAAATGAGGGAATAAGATGAGCATCAAAAAAAGGAAAACGAGGATAATGGAATGTAGTCGAATTAGGTCAGGTGATGCAGAGGGAATTAGATTTGGAAATGAGACACTTAAAGTAGTAAATGAGTTTTGCTATTTGGGGAGCAAAATAACTGCTGATGGTCGAAGTAGAGAGGATATAAAATGTAGACTGGCAATGGCAAAGAAACTGTTTCTGAATAAGAAAAATTTGTTAGCATCGAGTATTGTTTTTAGTGTCAGGAAGTCGTTTCTGAAAGTATTTGTATGGAGTGTCGCCATGTATGGAAGTGAAACGTGGACGATAAATAGTTTAGACAAGAAGAGAATACAAGCTTTCGAAACGTGATGCTACAGAAGAATTGTGAAGATTAGATGGCTAGATCACATAACTAATGAGGAGGTATTGAATAGGATTGGGAAGAAGAGGAGTTTGTGGCACAACTTGACAAGAAGAAGGGATCGGTTGGTAGGACGTGTTCTGAGACATCGAGGGATCACCAATTTAGTATTGGAGGGCAGCGTGGAGAGTAAAAATCGCAGAGGGAGACCAAGAGATGAATACACTAAGCACATTCAGAAGGATGTAGGCTGCAGTAGGTACTGGGAGATGAAGAAGTTTGCACAGGATAGAGTAGCGTGGAGAGCTGCATCAAACCAGTCTCAGGACTGAAGACCACAACAAAAACAGCATATCAAACTCAACTTACAATTTAATAATACATTGAATGAAATAACAACTCAGACAATTTATAAGTAGGCCTTTTGTGTTTCTATGTTGGTAACGCCACGTAGCGCTCTGTATGAAAATCACAGACTGTGCTGTGTGCAGTCTGTGGCTGGCTGGCATTATTGGAATATTCGCTTGTGTAGTGTTGGG
Organism: Schistocerca americana; assembly: GCF_021461395.2. Taxonomy (NCBI): domain Eukaryota; kingdom Metazoa; phylum Arthropoda; class Insecta; order Orthoptera; family Acrididae; genus Schistocerca; species Schistocerca americana. Next base: position 244,671,253 of record NC_060124.1, on the reverse strand, counting down.
CCGTGGTATAGGGGTAGAGTCTTTGATTCATAATCAAAAACGTCTTCGGTCTCGGGTTCGATCCACGCCACTGCCTAAATTTTGATAAATAATCAGCATTGGCGGCCGAAGACTTCCGGCATAAGAAGTCAGCCTCATTCTGCCAACGGCCTTGTCAAAGAGGGCGGAGGAGCAGATAGAGGTTCAGGGCACTCTCTTCTCCTAGGAGTGGGAAATTACCCCTAAAGGCGGAAGAATCAGCAATGATCAACGACATGAGGATGCAGAAGGCAATGGAAACCACTGCATTAAAGACACGTAACGTGTATCCACAGGACATGTGGCCTGTAATTGAAGAAGTGTCCTGATGATCTCTCCATTAGCAAGAGATTCCGGAATAGTCACCCATTCGGATCTCCGGGAGGGGACTGCCAAGGGGGAGGTTACCATGAGAAAAAGATTGAATAATCAACGAAAGGATAACGTTCTACGAGTCGGGGCGTGGAATGTCAGAAGCTTGAACGTGGTAGGGAAAGTAGAAATTCTGAAAAGGGAAATTCAAAGGCTCAATCCAGATAAAGTAGGGGTCAGTGAAGTGAAGTGGAAGGAAGACAAGGATTTCTGGTCAGATGAGTATCGGGTAACATCAACAGCAGCAGAAAATGGTATAACAGGTGTAGGATTCGTTATGAATAGGAAGGTAGGGCAGAGGGTGTGTTACTGTGAACAGTTCAGTGACCGGATTGTTCTAATCAGAATCGACAGCAGACCAACACCGACAACGATAGTTCAGGTATACATGCCGACGTCGCAAGCTGAAGATGAGCAGATAGAGAAAGTGTATGAGGATATTGAAAGAGTAATGCAGTATGTAAAGGGGGACGAAAATCTAATAGTCATGGGCGACTGGAATGCAGTTGTAGGGGAAGGAGTAGAAGAAAAGGTTACAGGAGAATATGGGCTTGGGACAAGGAATGAAAGAGGAGAAAGACTAATTGAGTTCTGTAACAAGTTTCAGCTAGTAATAGCGAATACCCTGTTCAAGAATGACAAGAGGAGGAGGTATACTTGGAAAAGGCCGGGAGATACGGGAAGATTTCAATTGGATTACATCATGGTCAGACAGAGATTCCGAAATCAGATACTGGATTGTAAGGTGTACCCAGGAGCGGATATAGACTCAGATCACAATATAGTAGTGATGAAGAGTAGGCTGAAGTTCAAGAGATTAGTCAGGAAGAATCAATACGCAAAGAAGTGGGATACGGAAGTACTAAGGAATAACGAGATACGTTTGAAGTTCTCTAACGCTATAGATACAGCGATAAGGAATAGCGCAATAGGCAATACAGTTGAAGAGGAATGGACATCTCTAAAAAGGGCCATCACAGAAGTTGGGAAGGAAAACATAGGTACAAAGAAGGTAGTTGCGAAGAAACCATGGGTAACAAAAGAAATACTTCAGTTGATTGATGAAAGGAGGAAGTACAAACATGTTCCGGGAAAATCAGGAATACAGAAATACAAGTCGCTGAGGAATGAAATAAATAGGAAGTGCAGGGAAGCTAAGACGAAATGGCTGCAGGAAAAATGTGAAGACATCAAAAAAGATATGATTGTCGGAAGGACAGACTCAGCATACAGGAAAGTCAAAACAACCTTTGGTGACATTAAAAGCAACGGTGGTAACATTAAGAGGGCAACGGGAATTCCACTGTTAAATGCAGAGGAGAGAGCAGATAGGTGGAAAGAATACATTGAAAGCCTCTATGAGGGTGAAGATTTGTCTGATGATGTGATAGAAGAAGAAACAGGAGTCGATTTAGAAGAGATAGGGGATCCAGTATTAGAATCGGATTTTGGAAGAGCTTTGGAGGACTTACGGTCAAATAAGGCAGAAGGGATAGATAACATTCCACCAGAATTTCTAAAATCATTGGGGGGAAGAGGCAACAAAACGACTATTCACGTTGGTGTGTAGAATATATGAGTCTGGCGATATACCATCTGACTTTCGGAAAAGCATCATCCACACAATTCCGAAGACGGCAAGAGCTGACAAGTGCGAGAATTATCGCACAATCAGCTTAACAGCTCATGCATCGAAGCTGCTTACAAGAATAATATACAGAAGAATGGAAAAGAAAATTGAGAATGCGCTAGGTGACGATCAGTTTGGCTTTAGGAAAAGTAAAGGGACGAGAGAGGCAATTCTGACGTTACGGCTAATAATGGAAGCAAGGCTAAAGAAAAATAAAGACACTTTCATAGGATTTGTCGACCTGTAAAAAGCATTCGACAATATAAAATGGTGCAAGCTGTTCGAGATTCTGAAAAAAGTAGGGGTAAGCTATAGGGAGAGACGGGTCATGTACAATATGTACAACAACCAAGAGGGAATAATAAGAGTGGACGATCAAGAACGAAGTGCTCGTATTAAGAAGGGTGTAAGACAAGGCTGCAGCCTTTCGCCCCTACTCTTCAATCTGTACATCGAGGAAGCAATGATGTAAATAAAAGAAAGGTTCAGGAGTGGAATTAAAATACAAGGCGAAAGGATATAAATGATACGATTGACTGATGACATTGCTATCCTGAGTGAAAGTGAAGAAGAATTAAATGATCTGCTGAACGGAATGAACAGTCTAATGAGTACACAGTATGGTTTGAGAGTAAATCGGAGAAAGACGAAGGTAATGAGAAGTAGTAGAAATGAGAACAGCGAGAAACTTAACATCAGGATTGATGGTCACGAAGTCAATGAAGTTAAGGAATTCTGCTACCTAGGCAGTAAAATAACCAATGACGGACGGAGCAAGGAGGACATCAAAAGCAGACTCGCTATGGCAAAAATGGCATTTCTGGCCAAGAGAAGTCTACTAATATCAAATACCGGCCATAATTTGAGGAAGAAATTTCTGAGGATATACGTCTGGAGTACAGCATTGTATGGTAGTGAAACATGGACTGTGGGAAAACCGGAACAGAAGAGAATCGAAGCATTTGAGATGTGGTGCTATAGACGAATGTTGAAAATTAGGTGGACTGATAAGGTAAGGAATGAGGAGGTTCTACGCAGAATCGGAGAGGAAAGGAATATGTGGAAAACACTGATAAGGAGAAGGGACAGGATGATAGGACATCTGCTAAGACATGAGGGAATGACTTCCATGGTACTAGAGGGAGCTGTAGAGGGCGAAAACTGTAGAGGAAGACAGAGATTGGAATACGTCAAGCAAATAATTGAGGACGTAGGTTGCAAGTGCTACTCTGAGATGAAGAGGTTAGCACAGGAAAGGAATTCGTGGCGGGCCGCATCAAACCAGTCATTAGACTAATGCCAAAAAAAAAAGTGTTGGGCAGTTGGGTGTGAACAGTGCGTAGCGTTGCGCAGTTCGAGGTGAGCCGCCAGCAGTGGTGGATGTGGAGAGAGAGAGAGGCCAGAGTTTTGAGAAGTTACTATAAGCGAACGATTTGGACGTGTGTCTGCCAGAAAAGGGAAATTTGTAAAGATGGATGTCATGAATTGATAGATATATATATGATGACTTTTGAACATTATTAAGGTAAATACATAGTTCGTTCTCTATCATAATATTTCATTTGCTAACTATGCCTATAAGTAGTTAATGCCTTCATAGTTAGAATCTTTTATTTAGTATTGGCGCACGCTGTGTTGCAGTAGTTCCAGTAACGAAGATTTTTGTGAGGTAAGTGATTCATGAAAGGTATAGATTATTGTTAGTCAGGGCCATTCATTTATAGGAATTGTTGAAAGTCATATATCGTTGCGCTAAAAATATTGTGTGTCAGTTTAGTGATGATCAGAATAAGTAAAGAGAAAATTGTCTGAGTACGTTGAGTGTTGCTCAACTGTTTGAAAATCAAATAACGTAGAAGTTTACCAGCACAGTCATTTATAATTTTTCAATGGGGACGTTTCATAAGTTTTATCTGTATACCTGTGCGCAAAGGTAAGAGTATGGAAGGAACAAGAGTTATTGGAGAACGTGATCAACGAGTGAGAGCCTCTCACGAGTAGCCCCAAGGAATCAGGTCGGAAGGCTAGTTGTGGATTAGCAATTCCAGTGAAGTCTGTGTTGAGACGTTTAAGGAGACGTTTACCGTTGTTACAAGCTCTAAAGCCTACCGCCTACGGTTTATGTGCTGACTTTGCAAATGAAATATTGCTGCATTACGATGACGATTTTCCTGGATCGTGTCGTCTACAGTGATCAGTCAACATTTCACCTAAGTGTAAACGTGAACACACATAATGTGCGCATCTGCGGATAAGAAAATCCCCACGACATGGTTCAGCTGCAACGAGACACGCCTAAAGTATTATTTTTATTTTTATTTATTTATTTATTTATTTATTTTTTGCCATAACCTGTCGGAAAGCTTATAGCTTATGGACCTTTCCTTTTCGGCGAAGCAACTGTGACGGATGTTTGTCACCTTAATGCGCCAGAACCAGGGCTCTCTCCTCAATTGAAAGAAGTTTATCTAGCAGGAAGTAACTCAGTACGCAGTCGGCTAAACGACACTGTACCCGACGTCTGAAAGGCGCTGGATGACTGAGCTTGTTTCTTATGACCTCCACGTTTACACACGACCTGATGAGACTTTTACCTTTGGGAGTTCATAAAGAATTATTTGCAAGTTCCTCAGTTACCATCTGATGTACATGACTTAAGAAACAGCATTGTTGCACGATTTCTTCAAGCCGGCCCGTGTGGACGAGCGGTTCTAGGCGCTTCACTCCGGAACCGCGCTGCTGCTACGGTCGCAGGTTCTAATCCCGCCTCTTGCATGGATGTGTGTGATGTCCTTAGGTTAGTTAGGTTTAAGTAGTTCTAAGTCTAGAGGACTGATGACCTCAGACGTTAAGTCCCATAGTGCTTAGAACCATTTGAACCATTTGATTACTTCATACACAATGATCATGGTTTGGGAAGAACTCGTTTATCGACTCGATGTGTCACGAACGGGGCTCACACTGAACAATTGCAAGAAAACGTGTTTGAGGTGCTCTTTAATATGATGTATTGTTTAAAACTGTAACTTGATTGTAATAAACATTACAAAGTCTTAAAATCCGTATATTCATTTTGAAACACCGTGTACTATGAGCAAAAGTAGAAATCATTGCGCTACTGCTGAACGCAAAATTGTTTCTTATAAAATTGTGGATGTCGTTTACCATCGATTTCTGATAGATGCAGAACTACAGCGCAAATTGGTGTCACGCTGTGAAAGAACTGATGCTTTCAACATGAATAACGCAAAGATTGTTTGAGATCACACCCTTCCCGAAGATTATGACTGGGACCCAAAATATGGGATTTTTTGGTTTTCTTTGAAAAGTAAATTAAGGGTGCCGTTTTGGCATCACAGAAAATTCCAAATTGGCATGGAGAAGCATCCAAGGATTTCTATGTGGTATTGTCTTTGGAATTATTTGCGCATTGTTTTTTAGGGATATCGCCGATGTGAAGAGTTCGCTGTCTGTTTTAGAAGCTTTATCTCCGAAGAAAACTGAATTCGTTCAGACGACCAGCGCTGAGGTATTTCTTGACATGGATGTTACTGCTAAACACGAAACAGGCAGACTAACAACTAAGGTAACAACTACTAAGTAAGGAAAACTACGCTTTGAAGACAAGTACTCTAAATATGTCGTGGAAATAAATAGATGTGCCTCTTCTAAGTTCATAAGACTACTCTGCATTTCGCAATTAAGTGCCCGGCAGGGTATTCACCGAACCATCTTCAAGCTTTTCCTCTGCAGTTCCACTCTCTAGCAGCACGCGGGAATAATGAAAGTTTAAATCTTTCCGTGCGAGCTCAAGTTTCTCTTACTCTATGACGATGATTATTTCTCCCTAAGTAGTTGGGTATCAAAAAAATATTCTCATATTCAGAAGAGAAACATAGCGATCGAAGTTTCACGAGAAGATTGCACCGCAACGGAAAACACCTCTGTTTTAATTACTGCCACCCTTATTGGCGTACCATATTAGTGGTACTCTCTCTGCTATTTCGCGATGATACAAAACGAGCTGCTCTTCTTTGAGCTTTTTTGATGTCTTGCGTCAATCCTGTCTGATGCGGATCCCACACCACACAGCATTACTCCAGACGAGGGTGGACAAGCGTGATATAACCAGTATCTTTAGCAGGCCTGTTGCATTTTCTAATTCTGCCAATAAATCGCAGTGTATGGTTTGTTTTCCCCACATTATTAAATTTTCGTTACAAATGAGCTCATTCCTAACTATAATCCCAAAGTATTTAGTTGAATTTACAGCCTTTGATTTATGTGATTGCTCTTGTAACTGAAATTTAGCGGAATCCTTTCAGTATTCAAGAGGATGACTTCACATTTTCATTATTTAGAGTCAGTTGCCAGTTCTCTTTTGCAATAAAACTACAAATTAGACAGTGTTTCAGTCCAGGCCAAATTCTATCTTACATTGACAGTTCCTTGGGTTCTCCTTGGGTTCAGACTCAGACAAAGTTCTTCCCGATTCAGATTACATCGCAGGTAATGACTGGATTTCCTTATTCTCCAGAACAGGTTAACTTCTCCTTCAGTTGAGTGGTTCAATAAAATAAACGAGTTTTAAGTAACATTTGGCAGTTATAATGGGAGAGACGTTGCTAAGTGTGCAGGAATGATGCACAAGATAGTTTTTACAACAGCGTTAAAGTTACCAGGAACGCATCACAAAGTTGTGTGGCTCTACGTAAGGCGATCAACCTTCATTAGAAAAAGGCATCTGAACATACAAGCTATTTCAGGAAAAATAAAAAGAAACTTGCCGCGAGAATTGTCTTCAGCGGGTTGCTTCGTTATGTTTTTGAGCTACAGTCAGTATTTATGAACGCAGTAAGATGTTCTAGTTCTTAATATTAAATCTTTTAAGGTGTCTGATATTACATCATACAAGTATTTATTCAATAATTTTGGATATAAGCAATTCTTAATAATGAGCATCAGCACTCTACAACGTACAGTTCATGAGTCTAGTATTAATACTCTCGCAAACCGCTGTAGACAGTATTCCGTGGCCCACTATCAAGAGCCCCGAACAGTATTCCCACTGAAGTCATACGTGTTAGCTGATAGCAGCGCGATCCCCCGGAAAGACCCACCTGATTGTTTCTAGTTGCGTTGGTACTGGCGTACACAGCTGTATTCTTACAAGTGGAAAGTCGTAACACGCCCTCTTCACCACGTTTGTCACACGCCGTCGTCATAGATCGTTCGATAATGCTGCCCGACGGCTTAGTCACGGTATATCCTATACCCTTCGTCAGTTTCTGGTGGTGTCAAGGAGATTAGGTTAGGTTAGAATCTATTCTAATTGCGTATTACGTCATTTTAACCTAGGTTGGTGACGAGTGCTGCATTGCGGTTTTTGCTATTAAAAAGACGCCAAACGCATCTGAGTGAGCTGTATCTGTCTCGAAAATACCGTGGCTAGTACTGTACACTCCGTTCGCACTTATCAGAATAACGAGACAAGGTTTTCGAATGTACTGGAGTTGTGCAGACATCCGTCAGTTAACCTTCAATGTCTGCCATTCAGCAACGGGAGAAAGACAAGCAGAAAGTTCAGAATAAGATACTTGAACATCTAACGCACTGAAAAGTGGAACGTAAACACACATCTGCGAACCTCTTCATGTACAGTGACCACCCTACTTGCATAAAAACGTCAGGAAGTAGTAGTAATAATTTGTAGACGGCTGCTACCCACCTACCGCAAACCAAGAAAGAGCCGCTGCAGCAAATATAAGCATAAGATATGCCACCCTTCTCACTTCAACAAATTAGTTTTATGCCAAAAATTTACGACAAAGATTTTGCCTACTTGTGATTTCCAACAAACCTACGACGTCAGTCCATAGTTTCCGAACTATATCCCGGTTACGATATTTTTCATCCTCAGGAGCCACAAACTCACTCTTTCTTTGAATAAAGTATGGCTTTATCACAAAAAATCGTCGGTCGGTTTGACTGAGGAAAACAAACTGATTTGAATTTCACCCCTTCTCGTCCGAAGTCTCTACGATCGGACGATGATATCGGCTACATTGTGACCGCGCGCGTAGTGGGGCGATGATTTGAAAAGATGGACTGTCTTGTGCCAATGACAGTTGGCAGCGGAATCCACCGATGTCGATGTCATTGTGACCGAGCATTACATGGGTGGTTTATTGAAATATGCTGTTCCGATTTTGTCATCTCTGTCAAGTGAGATTATCAACACCTTCGTAGTTTTCTACATTTAAAAGAGAAAGAAGGTTACCAAAGAAAAGATACTCAAAAATCGTATCCATGAGAGACTGTTTTATTACACCCGACAGATATCGCATAGTATGGAAAATAATTGTGAAGCGAACACTGATTGAACATTATTGTACTAAAAAATTTTGGACACATGCAACGACTGGAAATGGTCCAAATGTGTAAAGACATTGCTGGTAATAAGCAAAAAATATTACGCGTGTTGCTCTAGAGCGTTTAAATCAGGAGTATTGTTCAAACCAGTGGCGAGGCCTAGGGGGTTAGGACATATTCGTGACAAGGTGGGCGTTGTCAGTTCGAATTCCGACAGGTTTCATGAAATATTTATTTTTTATTCCTCATCTAAATGACTTCAATCGCTATTTTGATTCTGTTAATTGTATTTATTTTATTCTTAATCCTTCGCCACATCGTTATAATCATCGTATTAATGTTTTTATCTGCCCATCACCTATTAAACGATTTCGGAAAGTCGATCCCGCCTCTCCCATTGCGAGTCACTGAAAGTTTTCTCACCAACAAATGTTTGCGGACGACAGCCTTTGCCAGTAAGAGAAATTGGGTATAACAGTTTATAAATTAGCCTGCTGCGAAGGATAACACGGTTGTCGCCAATTACTTTTGATTTTTTGATTTAGCAGACATTTCAGAATTTGTGTATCTTGTTTCGTCGAAGAAAGAGAAAATATGATTCTCCTCAAATAAATAGAGAGAAGACTTCATGGTTCATTATGAGAGGTGAACACTAATTGAACCCCGTGTCACCGCCTAGAAGCCCTAACAGGTACTTTCATGCAACAATACCCCCTTCGCCATCATTTATTTACGGTGTAATGTGTGTGAATCCATTTTTCATGTGATACCGAAACTTCCTGATGTTAGACAGTGAGATTGGTACCAAACGTTGTATGTCGACAGAGTATCAACAACAATTTCCATATAGTTTGTGCTAAGCGCTGTTGTCCAGGAGAACGCGAGTAAACGAAAAGTAGTAAGTAACACCTGACCTACGGGGCACGGGAAAAGCATACGAGGTGCAGCTGTCATGTGGAGCTCCTGTGGATACGTGGGTAGAGCGCTGCTTTCTCGTACCGTGGATCCTGGGTTCGAGCTCTGGTTATGCCAGATACTATAGTACGTGTGAAAGTGCTATATGGGACAACATGTTTTTGACACGTAAAAGGACTGTTCGGAGTTGACTGTAATGTTTTCTGGCAGTCTGCTTCGGCTTCGTTTATTTGAAAGTAGCAAACCTATAGAACCGTATGTAATTTCACAGAATAAACGAAAACAATTGGAAAAGAAAAATAAGGAAACAGTTACAACAAAAGTGCGAAATATTTGTAGTAGTAACAATTCTTCTTCTTCTTCTTCATCATACTGTCGTTACCGTTATTAATATTATTGTCGTTCCTGTAATTCCACATCTAGTTATTATTAGCGTAATTGCCATTATTATTGCTTTTAATACTTCTACATGTGTGAGGCAACTGTTCCTTTATTTTTTTTGTTCACATTGTTTATTTTTCTTCTGCGAAACGACAGATGTGCTTTATAGGTTTGCTGATTTCAAATAAACAGAGCGAAACCAGACTGTTAATAGAACATTGCTATGAACTCCGATCAGTCCTTTCACACACTGAGAAAATCATGGGATAGCGATATGCACATATACAGGTGGCGGTAGTATTGCGTACAGTAGGTATAAAAGGGAAGTGCAGTGGCGGATCTGCCATTTGTGGCTCTGAGCACTATGGGACTTAACATCTTTGGTCATCGGTCACCTAGAACTTAGAACCACTTAACCTAACTAACCTAAGGACATCACACACATCCATGCCCCAGGCAGGATTCGAACCTGCGACCGTAGCAGTCCCACGGTTCCGGACTGCAGCGCCTAGAACCGCTCGGCCACCGCGGCCGGCTGTCATGTAAAGATTTCTTACGTGATTATGGTCACACGACGGGAATTAACTGATTTTTAACGTGGAATGGTAGATCGAACTAGACGCATGGGACATTCCATTTCGGAAATCTTTAAGGAATTCAATTTTTCGAGGGAGGCAATGTCAAGAGTGTGCTTAGGATACCAAATTTCAGGCATTACCTCTCACCACAGACAACGTAGTGGCCGATGGCCTTTTCTTAACGACCGTGAGCAGCAACGTTTACGTAGAATTGTCAGTGCTAACTGACAAGCAACACTAGCACAAATAACCACATAAATCAACGTGGGAAGTATAGCGAACGTATCAGTTCGTACAGTGCGGCGAAATTCGGCGTTAATGGGCTGTGGCAGCAGGCGATCGGGCAATCGACGCGAGTGCCTTTGCTAACAGCACGACATCGCCAGCAGCGCCTCTCATGGACTCGTAACTATATCGGTTGGACCCTAGGCGACTGAGAAACCTTCGCTTGATCAGGTGACTCCCTATTTCAGTTGGTAAGAGCGTGTTGTAGGGTTCAAGTGCGGCGCAGACGTCATGAAGCCATAGACCGAAGTCGTCAAGGAGGCACCGAGCAAGTTGGTGGTGGCTCAGTAATTGTGTGGGCTTTTACGTGGATTGGACTGTGTCCTCTGATCCAACTGAACCGATCATTGACCGGAAATAATTACGTTCGGCTACTGGGAGACCATTTGCAGCCATTCGTGGACTTCCTGTTCCCAAATAAAGACGGAATTTTTGTGGATGTAATGATCCATGTCATCGGGTCAAAATTCTTCTCTCTTGAAGCACATTCTGGACAGTTCGAGCGAATGATTTTCCACCAGACAGCCGGCCTGAAGCCCACAGAACATTTATAGCCCATGATAGAGACGACAGATAGTGTACGAAATCCTGAACTGGCAACATTTTCGCATTTATGGACGGCTATAGAGGCAGCATGGTCGACAATCTTTGCAGGCAACCACTTGTTGAGTCCGTTCCGTGTCGCTTTGCTGCCCCGCCCAGGCAAAATGAGGTCCGATAAGGAATTGTGTGATTTCCCAAGAAATGCTTCAGCTCAGTGTGTTCACCAACATTTTTTCCCGTACAACAATTTCACACGAACTGCAGTGCAGAAACCCGGCATTACCAGGGTCCGAACCCTTAGTAAGGGACACTAGCGCTTTACCGACTTACCCATGCTAGATCTACTCCGCAGACGCTCGAAGGTACACTTTTCCCGTGCTCTGTAACTCTGATGTTACTTGTTACTTTCCGTTTACACACGGTCTCCTGGACGACAGCACACAGCACAAACCATGTGTGAATAGGTATCGATCTGACTCTCTGACGTCTTAGAATTTGGGTGTAACTAAATCACAGTTCGCTTTGATTCTGATGCTTTATTCTTCTGTAAAAAGCCAATCTAATATACCGCTACTACGTCTCTTGTTCGCACATGACAACACGTTTATTTTGAGAACTTTTAAAACTAAATCACAGTTTTCTAAGAGTTTCCTCTACTCTTCAAGATCTGTTCCGTGCAACAAGTGCTGTCTAGTTTTCATAAAGTTGTGATATATAGGACATAAAATCCCGTCTGTGGCCTGCGATCATTTTTATGTTAATAATGGGGAACCAATGCTGTACAATCGCAATAAAGTCATGAGATGTTCAGTTGACTCTTTTATTAGAACATGTTACGCGTTTCGGGATTACACCCATCTTCAGACATCACAAACTTCAACTCCTTCCTAACCAACCAAGCGTACTTTATTCATTGGGAACTAATGATCACAAACTAGCAGGACTCACATTAGACCTCAGTACACTTCCTTGCGTGGCGCGGGAAAATTGAGGTTTATTTCGAAATAATTAAAGAAAAAAGTTTCTACCGAGATCCACATTCTTTAGTTGGCTCCTCTTAATATGTGGTAAAAGGTTGCCACTCCTATCGTACCAAATTTTGGGTGAGGGGTTGAAAGATGGAAAACATTTTCCGTTTCTATAGTAAAATGCATCGTTAAGTATGAGGTTGAGCGAAAATTATGCCCTATGTAAGATTAATCAAAACAAAAATTCCAGTGAAAAAGGTCTTACTCATAACTGTGCTGCAACTAATGATTGACATGATATCGTGGGGGGAAAATCAGCTCCGATTTCTAATCTGGTTAAGGCCACTCTTCCTTGCCCAAAAAAATTCTGAAATAATGTACCCTGGCTGCCTGGAGGAGTGTGAATGTCCCTCGGCAACTGTCCGGGCCGGCACGAGCCGAGCGCTCAGTCACACCAAGCGGCAGCAGGTAGTGGCCGAGCAGGTAGTGGTGCAGCATTTTCGACACACCCTGTGCCGGTCCCTCAGTATCCCGGATTTCTCACAAGTGTCGCCACATTCAAGTTTCTCACAAGTGCCTCTTCTCACAAGTGTCCACAACTCGCCCCATATTAATCACAATCATGAATACTACTCTGCTATTATTCTGCTTAGTAACCATGAGATATTACTTTTCCAATACAGCTTGCCCATTCGTGAATTAAAGAAACACGTTACGCTCTATTCGGTAGTCGCCATGTAGATAAGTAATATGTACAATCTTGATAAATACAAAGCACAAGCTGCTTTTGGATATTGCTCACCATATTTCTGAGTATAATAAAATATAGCCTCGCTCAAAATCACACTATATCACACACAAACTAAAACTCACTTGAGGAACAGAACAACCGGAATAGTCATAAAGAAGCACACTTTTTTCTCCTTCAAAGCTTGCAATGCACATGGCGTCTCAGTGAACTTGATTCCCATTGGCTGAGGCTACTCTCACTGTAAAAAGCTTAGGTAAGATAGTTCAACGTAACAGATGCAGCCTGCCGCTGTGGCCGACCGGTTCTAGGCGCTTCAGTCCGGAACCGCGCTGCTGCTACGGTCGCAGGTTCGAATCCTGCCTCGGGCATGGATGTGTGTTATGTCCTTAGGTTAGTTAGGTTTAAGTAGTGCTAAGTTCTAGGGGACTGATGAACTCAGATGCTAAGTCCCATAGTGCTCAGAGCCATTTGAACCATTTTTTGTAACAAAGAACAAACCTTGTTCTATAAAGTTGAGTCGATTTTTGAATTGTGCATGTTAATGTAGATGAGCTCGCCCTTCTTGCGGCTTAAGTAAGTGTATTTTTTTCTTTGTGACAGACGTTAGTATTATGGTTTGCATGGTAAGTGTCTTAACTGAAAATGTAGCTAGCGTAAATACAGTAAAGCGTTGTGGAAGATCATGAGAGAAGTGGGTGAAATGAGTCAACACATAGCCAAATTCTCTTGAACAACACCAGTTAAGCCATCAAGCATTAAGTCCTTATCCGACGAACGGATTATGTCTCTGCGAAGCGACGTCAAGAACTGGCCAAGATGGAATCGTATGTGAAGGTGGCTTTCATAAGAGCATGGCACACCGCTGGCCACGGTGGAGTGGGCCAAGGCTCGTATGGTTGGTGGATCTTCATGTGGCGCCACGCTGCTGTTGAAAGCCGCCAACAAACACTCACAGCTTTCCACGATCCGTCTTTCCACGCAACTCCGCGCCTTATCCATTTTCTCCCGTTGGAAATTCAACAAATAACCACTATGCTACGCTGGCATCCGCACTGAGATATAACGTTCCTTTCAGCTCTGGTTCTCCTTCCTCCCATCCTTTCACTTTCCGCACTTATCTTTCACGTCATTAAATGTTAGTTGCTTAACGCTGTTCCTGAAGGAGTCATTGTAGTACTCATCATTGTACGAGTAGTAGTAACGAACATCAGAGTTCCCTGTGATTACATTTAAATTTCTGGGTAAAATGAGGTAGAGTGGTAAGAAATGAGGAAAATCGACTTGGAGACGAACTTGCGTGAAACGCTGACAGGTAGAAGAGACAGGTTTATTGGACTGTGTCACGACATTACTTCCGCATTATTTGAGAGAGTTATAAAAGGTAAAACTGTAGACGAAGACAACGAATGGAATATTTCTAAAAATAGCTGAGTACGTTTGATGTTAGCGCTTCTGTGAAACAAAGATATTCGCGTAAGAGAGAATTTCGTGGCGAATCGTATCAAACCTGTCAGGAGACTGACGCCACAAAAAAATTATCCTTTTCTGATGGACCAGTATCATGCAGTAGGTCGGAGAACGGTATACTATATAAACGGTATACTATATATTTTTTGAAGTTTCTGCTCCACAATGATTTTATTAAACTGCTACTTTTAAATATTTAAAACACATTTCCTGTCTTATATACCATTGAAACTTCGTTAAACATATGGAATCTTTGGCTTAAAAATGGTTTTATTAGCTGCTCCTTGTTGGGAATTGAAATAACAATAAAGGAAACATACCTGGCCACACTCTCTACACCATGAGAGATCTGAGATATAATTCGTGGCTTTTACGTAGGGCCGGTGACCAGGGTCCGTAAGCCATGACCTCTCCTCCCATTACTGACATTTTCCTTGCCTTCCTACGACCATTCAAATAATTAATCCACTCAGTTACAAGAGCTCCATATCAGTTGGTGTTGATCACTGACAACGCAACTCACTCATTCGCCGCGTTACGCTGTTGACGGATGACATCGTGTGTGCTACCAGGTCTTAAGAGTGCGTTTGTAGATGTAATTGGGTTTGAGTGTGTCCCTGTTACTAAAATTTTGGTGTGAACTGGTTCATGGCCTGGCATGTGTACCAGCTCTATATGGATTACCATATGTCATGAAGTCTCGAGTGATTTCTACGTGTTTAAAATGAATCACTATCTAGAGCTGATATTTCGTTGTTGTACGGTATAAAGATATGCTCGTCGTTACCGCGGTCAGTTCTTTACTTTGCTCCGGGAGGAGACTGAGTACATAATATAACTCATATAATATAAGAACACTTTATTAAAGCAAAAGCCGAGATGAATTACTTATAGTTCATAATTATCTGTGAACATTAGCGTGCCTTTCGAACAGACAAAATACAGCTCTTACTCAAAGTATGTTTAATAATAACTTCCACGTAGAGTTCTGATCACAGTGCTGACCTGTTGCAAGACGCTACTATCGTCTTAGTCAGCCGCGCGGGGTAACTGCGCAGTCCAGGGCGCCCTGTCACGGTTCGCGAGGATCCCTCGGGCATGGGTGTGTGTGTGGTCGTTAGCGTAAGTTAGCTTAAGTTAGGTTAAGTAGGGTATAGGCTTAGGGGCCGATGACCTCAGCAGTTTGGTCCCATAGTACCTTATCACAAATTCCAAAATTCGTCCATGATCGCCGACTATCTGAGTGGTACTAAGCTCGGCTGTAAGCAGAAGCGCTGTTGCTGCAGCGTAGCGAAACTGTTACTGGTGTGGCTGTACCTGTGTGTCTCATTCGTCGGCGTGGCCTTCAGCTACTGTTTTCGCTTGTGGTTGTGTTGCGAGGTACCAGTCTCGCTTTGCACCTCGCACTTCGGACGACACCACAACTATGATCAGAGTTACATGCCAAGAGAGGTTTACGATGGACGTTGACAATCATACATTTTGGCATAGGAACTAGTGCACTAGTCAGAGACAGCAAAGGACCTGGAAGAGCAGCTGAACGGAATGGACAGTGTCTTGAAAGGAAGATATAAGATGAACATCAAAAAAAGCAACAAAGGACCTGGAAGAGCAGCTGAACGGAATGGACAGTGTCTTGAAAGGAAGATATAAGATGAACATTAAAAGAAGCAACAAAGGACCTGGAAGAGCAGCTGAACGGAATGGACAGTGTCTTGAAAGGAAGATATAAGATGAACATCAAAAAAAGCAACAAAGGACCTGGAAGAGCAGCTGAACGGAATGGACAGTGTCTTGAAAGGAAGATATAAGATGAACATCAAAAAAAGCAACAAAGGACCTGGAAGAGCAGCTGAACGGAATGGACAGTGTCTTGAAAGGAAGATATAAGATGAACATTAAAAGAAGCAACAAAGGACCTGGAAGAGCAGCTGAACGGAATGGACAGTGTCTTGAAAGGAAGATATAAGATGAACATCAAAAAAAGCAACAAAGGACCTGGAAGAGCAGCTGAACGGAATGGACAGTGTCTTGAAAGGAAGATATAAGATGAACATCAAAAAAAGCAAAACGAGGATAATGGAATTTGGTCGAATTAAATCGGGTCATGCTGCGGGAATTAGATTAGGAAATGAGACGCTTAAAGTAGTAAAGGAATTTTGCTATTTGGGGAGCAAAATAACTTATGATGGTCGAAGTAGAGAGGATATAAAATGTAGACTGGCAATGGCAAGAAAAGCATTTCTGAAGAAACGCATGGATGTGTGTGATGTCCTTAAGTTGGTTAGGTTTACGTAGTTCTAAGATCTAGGGGAATGGTGACCTCAGAAGTTAAGCCCCATAGTGCTCAGAGCCATTTGAACCATTTAATTTGAGTAAAGTGACAGTTGGTAGAAAACAATTCTAGGACCGACTGAAGGCTTAAACCGCTCCCATTCTTTTATGACTTGGCCTCGAAATCTGACATACGACTGGCAGAGCGGTGTGCTGACCACATCCACGTCCAGTGGCGCCTATGGGCTGAGGATGACATGGCGACCAGTCGGTACTGTTGGGACTACATGGCCTGTTCGGGCGGAGTTTAGGTTTTATTCTTTTATGACCAGTTTAAATGACTCATGCGGAAAGGGGTGAGAGGGGGAGAGGGGGAGTGGACACGAATACTAGAAACTTACGTACAGCGTTTGGGGGTGCAAGCTGTGGAGATTATTTGCTTAGGAGTGGTAATTTTATTACAGAATGACGTCTATTAAAGAGTAAAAGATAGCTCAAAAAATGCACATAACTGCAAATGTTCCGTAAAACGCACCAGAGACACTTCGTCTACGGTGTGGTGGAGCTATCAGCCACGGCGGCGGGTAGGAGGCTGGGCTGGACGGCGGGGCACCTCTGGGCCCGGACACGACGGGCCGCCCCAGGGGACTGCGGGCTGCGACGCGCCGCGACGCTCCGCGCCGCGACGCGAAGTCGTTAAGCGCCGACATCAATTTCCTGCGCGCGTCGGCCACAAAAATCAATGGACCGGCAGCGGGAAGAGTCTGCTGGCCGCCCCCGCAGGCGCCGCCTCCGCCTCCGCCTCCGGGCAGAGGTGCCGGCAAGACACGGCCCGGCCGCCCACCCCCGGCCGCTCCATTAGGCAGACCCGGAGGCGGCGGCGCGTGAGGACGGCGATGGTCCGCATTACACAATTAACGACGCCTGCCGCCCTGCCGGAGTCGAATTACAACTTCACGCTTCATCGGCACGACGACTACCGTCATTCGGGCTCATTCCGCGAATGGATTACGTCTTCTATCCGACCTCCGCGCGCTTCCCCTCGGCAGTTACCGTTTCTTTAAGCAGTAACTCGGATCGGCAAGTTGTCTGAGGAGTAGAGAATATTTCAAGAGCGCATAGAGAGTCCGAATAAAATGTTTTCATCTCATTTCCAGTCTCAAGTGGGTAAAATACACTACTGGCCATTAAAATTGCTACACCACGAAGATGTGCTACAGACGCGAAATTTAAGCGACAGGAAGAAGATGCTGTGATATGCAAATGATTAGCTTTTCAGAGCATTAACACAAGGTTGGCGCCGGTGGCGACACCTACAACGTGCTGACATGAGGAAAGTTTCCAGCCGATTTCTCATACACAAACAGCAGTTTACCAGCGTTGCCTGGTGAAACGTTGTTGTGATGCCTCGAGTAAGGATGAGAAATGCGTACCATCACGTTTCCGACTTTTATAAAGGTCGGATTGTAGCCTATCGCGATTGTGGTATATCGTATCGCGACATTGCTGCTCGCGTTGGTCGAGATCCAATGACTGTTAGCAGAATATGGAATCGGTGGGTTGAGGAGGGTAATACGGAACGCCGTGCTGGATCCCAACGGCCTCGTATCACTAGCAGTCGAGATGACAGGCATCTTATCCGCATGGCTGTAACGGATTCTGCAGTTACGTCTCGGACCCTGAGTCAACTGATGGGGACGTTTGCAAGACAACAACCAATGCACGAACGGTTCGACGACGTTTGCAGCAACATGGACTATCAGCTCAGAGACCATGGTTGCGGTTACCCTTGACGCTGCATCACAGACAGGAGCGCCTGCGATGGCGTACTCAACGACGAACCTGGGTGCAAGAATGGCAAAACGTAATTTTTCGGATGACTCCAGGCTCTGTTTACAGCATCATGATGGTCGCATCCGTGTTTGTCGACATCGCGGTGAATGCGCATTGGAAGCGTGAATTCGTCATCGCCATACTGGCGTATGACCAGGCGTGATGGTATGGGATGCCATTGGTTACACGTCTGGGTCACCTCTTGTTCGCATCTACGGCACTTTGAACAGTGGACATTATATTTCACATTTGTTACAACCTGTGGCTCTACCCTTCATTCGATCCCTGCGAAATCCTACAGTTCAGTAGGATAATGCACGACCGCATTTTGCAGGTCCTGTACGGGCCTTTCCGGATACAGAAAATGTTCGACTGCTGCCCTGGCCAGCACATTCTCCAGATCTCTCACCAATTGAAAACGTCTGGTCAATGGTGGCCGCGCAATTAGCTCGTCACAATATGCCAGTCACTACTCTTGATAAACTGTGGTATCGTGTTGAAGCTGCATGGGCAGCTGTACCTGTTCACGCCATCCAAGCTATGTTTGACTCAATGCCCAAGTGTATCAAGGCCGTTATTACAGCCAGAGGTGGTTGTTCTGGGTACTGATTTCTCAGGATCTATGCACCCAATTTGCGTGAAAATGTCGTCACACGTCAGTTCTTGTATAACATCTTTGTCCAATGAATACCTGTTTATCATCTGTATTTCTTCTTGGAGTAGAAACTTTAATGGCCAGTAGTGTATTTATGGTATGTGGCTGTTAGTATCCCAAGCTAATGTATACTAAACAAAATTATTAATCTGCTTATACACAAAGCAGAGTGTATGTATGTGCATCAGGGATCTCTTCCCAAACTCCTGAATCAATTTCAATCAAATATGGCAAGGAAGCTGCAGGCCTCATGAAGATCAGCACTGTAGATTTTATAAGCTCCAATAGGAGCAGAGGTTTTGGTAAAACGCGTTTTTTAAAGCCCCTGGCATATAGGCTGCTATGCATGACAGACACATCATGTGTGAACAGTATTGGCCTACCAAATCAACTTGCTCTTCAGGGCAGCCTACATGTCAGGGGCCAGAAATGGTTTTGCTGGTCCCCAAAATGCAAGCTGCCCTATATAACAGGTGTGTTTTGGGAGTAGTCAGCTTGCTTTAGTGAACTGTGTTGCAGGGGCTATTCATGTCAAGGAGCATGGCTGGAGACAGGCTGAGATGGCCAGAAGATGTAATGGACAGTGAAAGGCGGAGGAAGAGGTAGACAGAGGGGTAAGGGAGTGGAGTGGGAGATGTGAGAGGCATGAGACAGGTGAAAGGTCTGGAGGGGTGGTGGACAGGTGGAAAAGTAAGAGAGGGAGGCCAAGATGGAGAGACAGGTAGGGGGATATTGTCAGAGGGAGAGGGAGGAAGATATAGCCAGAGAGAGGGAGTGGAGGAAATGGGCAAAGAGTGTGGGAGGAAAAGTGACAGAGAATGTAGCGAGAACGAGATAGAGGTGAGAGAATCAGATGGACAGAGGCAGCAGAGAGGGAGAAGAGGAGATGCTCTGAAAGAGGAGATGAATTCAGTATGTATGCCAATTGCATACACAGGGGAAGCTATAGAGAAAATGCTAGTAATAATACAATTTGTACCTGAGCTGGCGTTTATGATTAATGCCATATTGACACAGCACGTGGCCACTTCCCCATTCGCAAGACCATATAGACCAGAGAAGTGGGCCCATCCATCATACTGGATTGCAATCCAGCTGTTTTATTCCATGACATACCGCCTTTTACTAGTGTTTTGCCCAGATGGACAACAAATTTTGGGTATAAAGTTACAAGCTTTTCAACTCTAATGTTTTAGTTACATGTTCACCTGAAGCTGTGCCTTTAGTGCCAAGAAACCAGTAGTGATCTAAAAATAAAGTATTAAATACAGCTGAAGCATTTTATTAATACCAACGTGAATAGACCAATTACATTGTCAAGATACCTCCAGGTAGCGTAGATGAGATGTCTGTGCTGACTGGAAGATACTCATCCAGCTGATGTTACAGGTACTTTGGAAGTTCACACTGATGAAGAAAGGGAGGACGCAGAAAATGCACGACATCGGAAGAACAAAATAAAAGCTAACATCACTTGGTTATTGGACAGCAGAAGATGTAACTCACAGTAAAACCTATCCCAGTCAAACAGAATTTGAACAGTGGAAATGCATTTTGATACCAGCTTCCGAACTTCATTTGCACTGAAAGTGTCCGATATGCTACACAGAAGAATAACCACAACTTTGAGTTATCCAATAACTGCATATAATCGTTGTTAGGTATACTGCTCTACTACAGGAACAGCGATATGGGATTGAAGGAGACGACTTTGGTATAAGATGTGTACGACAGTGTATGAATCTCAACTGGTATTTAGAAAGCAAGCGACACCAACGCTTGAATCATAACACACATATGAACAAAATCCCAACTGACGAAAAGAATAAACTTTTCAAAATTCGTTTAAAAATGTTCAAATGTGTGTGAAATCTTATGGGACTTAACTGCTAAGGTCATCAGTCCCTAAGCTTACACACTACTTAACCAAAATTATCCTAAGGACAAACGCACACACACCCATCTCCGAGGGAGAACTTGAACCTCCGCCGGGACCAGCCGCACAGTCCATGAATGCAGCGCCTCAGACCGCTCTGCTAATTCCGCGCGGCTCAAAATTCGTCCCATGATTGACTTCGTGAGAAACAATTTCAAGTTTTTTGCTGATAGCCTGAGCATCGATGAGCAAACGGTGCGATATCACGGACACCATTATCTAAGACAATTCATTCTCGAGAAACCAGTGTGATATGTATTTAAAGAATACGTCATTTCCTGTTCCTGGAGCGGCTACCGCTATCGTGTGTTAGTCCATGAAGGAAAATCGAAGAATTCAAGTGATGTTTCAGTTTTGAGATACGCCGTTCTGAATGTTATATCTGTTCGGCCTTTTTCTCAGCTTTACAAAACATATTTTTACAAGTTTTTTGCACGTTCCGTTTCTCAGAAATGAGATTAATGGTGACTCGAAATGCTCTAATGAACCAAAAGAGTGAGTGTACCACAGAAAGTGAAAACAACATGAAAAAGAAACGAACAGAAATACGTGACTGTGTATTTGACAAGAACATGGGGATAATGGCAGAAAGACAGCAACTAAGTGGAACTCTTGTCAAACCACGAAACATTGCATCCAGTAAACGACGTAGAGAGATGGAGCAAAGCTGAGAATCAATAGGTACACGTTCTACAGGTAAGAACAATAGCAAAATACAACAGGCGTATAGGAGGCGTGGACAAATTGGACTGGAATGTGCAGAAGGGACATGTAATTATTCGAGACAAGAAATAGTACGTTCCATAGCTCATCAATGAAAAAGATGTAGCAATAATTAAGCCCACCTCATTTACTGCCTCACTTATGAAAATATTCCGCTAGTACAATTCAGAAGTATGGTGGCAAGGACATATCTTGTTCAGTCACCCGCTCCTTCTGAAGCAAAAATGGCAGGTCGTGAATCATACCTGAAGGCATACACATCACATGTTACAGCTCAACTCAGAAATTTCAGAACCAGGGACGTGATGGAGCACACTACACTGCGGAAACAAAGAAAATGTGGAATTTGTAAGAAAATGCAAGGAAACAATGCTCTTTGTGCAATGTGGAATTCCAATTTGAATGCTTTGTTGCCTGGCACAAAAAAGGTCTAGAAAGAGAGCTCCATGTGCAATGATCCCCATAAGGGATGGAGTAAATTAGAGCTTTTATTTCAAGGACATTTCATTTTTTTTTTGCATTCATTTTCCTAGGTTCTGTGTCAACTAGGCAACGCAGAGATATATGTAGATTGAAGGGAAAAAATTGCAGTAGACGTGTTAAGTTGGCCAGGGATGTGCGATAACCTTTTGAAGAAAACAGGAGTGTACAGAGTACGGTGTAGTTGTGGGCACTTGTGCGTGCGCACCAAGAAGAGAAAGATAGAAAAAAGAAAGGAATTCTCACGCAGAGGGAAACAAATCAGATACAGCGGACAGACGCCTTGTAAACTCTAAGGCGTAAGAATGTTCTTGCGAAAGTGCAAGTCCAGGCAGTAACGAGCCGTTACTACGGCATATTGTGCAGAGAGGCAATGGAGACTCTTAAGCACGCCCGTAAGCTTATTCGGAAGGAAAAAGGCGTGAAACTAAACGCTATCTGACTTTTGCTGAAGTGAACGCATCAACAATCGCCAACCGTCAAACCGCGACAGCATTCAAAGCTCCCCACCACAGTACGCGACAGTGCAATTGCACATGTCCCGTCTTCGTACATCCATCATCTGATGGATCGTGGAACGAGAGCCGTTTCTATAACGCATCCTGGCAAGATCAGCGACACAAACTCAAACAACCAATACCTGATAAAAATTGACCTAAAGAATTTATTCTACGAAACTTCTACTGAAACGGTCCAAAACAAACACCGCCCGAAGAGGCCTCGAGGTCCTAACGATGTCGAACAGCCGCCGGCTACGGGTACGGAGGGGCATGCGGTCAGCACACAGCTCTTCTGGCTGTCACTTACCGTCACCGGTGCCTCCACCTCTCAGTCAAGTTCCTCCTCAATAGGCCTCACAATGGCTGGGTGCAGTCTACTTGGCAACAGCATTCGGCAGACCTGGACGGTACCCATCCAAGAGCTAGCCAAGCCCGACCGCGCTTAACTTCGATGATTTGACGGGAACCGGTGTCACCGCTGCGGCAAGGCAGTTTGCATTGAAACGGTATAAGCTTCCTTTAAATTTCGACTTGGGTATTCTTGGCAGTAAATTATATTGCACTTTTTGTTCACACTGAGGCGCTTCACTCTTATTTTACTGTTACATAAACTAAAATGCAGGTTTTCCACTGGTATCACTTTTATTGCTGGGGTGCGGCATCTTTATGTACTCGTAGTAGAGATGACACCATCACCTCAATTTCATTTCCTAACGATTTCGGTGTTACGTTACGCCATCCTCAGGCTCTTCTGTGATACAAGGTGACGATGCAGACTTCGGGTACTCATCATTACGCGGCTCATAGAGGGTACTCCAGATCGATGTTGCTTATTGATGTGTGCGACATGAACAGTTACATATTTTCAAACAAAAGTAGTTTGACTCTGTCTCTGCGTTTTCTTAGGTGTCACTGTCTACCGTACCTGTGCGATTTTCTCAAATATAATAATAGGTGGTTCCTTATGTATGAATCTTATCAGAAGCTATTGAATACAGGTGCAGTAATCTACATCGATTTTGATTTAATGACGGCACTTGCCACCTGGGGTATAGCAGACGTACTTATGACGGTTTCAACGCTATCGGCCAACAGATAGCGTAGTGCCATAGCTACCAGAGTGCCATCTCCGTTTACTATTTGATAAGGAATGCTCACAGCCAGAAGGCTCAGTGTGAAGCAAGCATGCAACAGTGCTGTGGAGATGCACTCGTGTTTCCTACAGCCAACTGAACGAGTCTGAGAGGAGTCAACTCATGTTCACCTTTGCTGTTACTGGAGGGGGCGCTAACCAGCACTCTGTACATGCAGAATATTGTTAGACTCGTTCTTTTGCCGTTCTTGCAATAGGAAGATGGTGTGTTGCTCTCTTAGGATAATGCTCGTTCACACATTGCCTGTGAAACTCAGCATGATCTGCGAGACGTCCAATAGCTTCCCTGTCGTGCATGATCTGTGGATTTGTCTCCAATCGAGAACGTGTGGGTTATAATGGAACGAGAAGTCAATCGTGCGAATCGTCAACCAAGAACTCGAACAGAAGTGTGTGAACAAGTGAAGCACGCGTGACATAACATATTCCAGGGCAGTATTTGCCATCTGCACAGTGGACTGGATGCCAGATTCAGCGCAGACATTGCCGCCTGCGAAGACTACATCAATACAAATATGGGTGTTTCAGCATCGGTCGACACCTGGTACCTCAGAATCACTTTAACTACTGATGTGTAAATGAGGTCATTTCATGTTCTCTACAAGCACTGTTGCAACAATAAATTTCGAGTGAACTGGAAACCTCTAAAAGGGTGTAACAATTTTTTCCGGCAGTGTGCATATCTACTAATCGTCTCTTTCTTCTCTTTGACATGGTGCATTATCCTTGATTGTAAGTACTATGGTTTGTGCTGTACATGCGCAAATATGTGCACTGCTATATATTCCTTTGTAAGCGCTGCCTGGTGAACCTAACCTCATGTCCAGGCTCGCCACACAGATCGTGTGCTGTCGGTAGCGTACCAAGCAACCTCCAGACTTCTGCATGCAGAAACCAAATGATCTGCAGTACCAGAATGTGTCACATCTCATCTCTCTAGGATACGTCGTGCCACACGTGTTGCCGTCTTCACACTACAAAGAAGAGAGGACGTTCCGCACAGCAGGTAAAGATCTTTTGTGCCCTCTGTCAGATCATTAATACCAGGTATCCACACGATCACCGGAATTAGTGTTCCGGAAGATGATGTAATATAACACAGAAGCAGATTGCTAAAACAAAAAGACCTCTGAGTACAGTTGACGTGGAAGCTATGATACCTCCGCCCAGCAGATGCCTCTGCAAACGGGGAAGAAGAAAACGAAGTAAACATTCCAAAATTCGAATCGAGAACAGCTGCCAACATGAGTAACGTAGAAGTAAATATCCTCGGAGTAGTGAAGCAACTCAAATCACTTAATAAAAGCAAGTCTTCTGGTCCAGTCTGTATACCAATTAGGTTCCTTTCGGAGTATGCTGATGCATTAGCTCCGTACTTAACAATCATATACAACCGTTCGCTCGATGAAAGATCCGTACCCAAAGACTGGAAAGTTGCACAGGTCACACCAATATTCAAGAAAGGTAGTATGAGTAATCCACTAAATTACAGGCCCATATCGTTAACTTGGATATGTAGCAGGATTTTAGAACATATATTGTGTTCGAACATTATGAATTACCTCGAAGAAAACTGTCTATTGACACGCAGTCAACATGGGTTTACAAAACATCGTTCCTGTGGAACACAACTAGTTCTTTATTCACACGAAGTGTTGAGTGCTACCGACGAGGGATCTCAGATCGATTCCGTATATCTGGATTTCTGGAGGGCTTTTGACACTGTAACCACACAAGCGGCTCGTAGTGAAATTGCTTGCTTATGGAATATCGTGTAAGTTATATGACTGGATTTATGAATTCCTGCCAGAGAGGTCACAGTTCGTAGTAATTGACGGAAAGTCATCGAGTAAAACAGAAGTGATATCTGGTGATTCCCAAGTTAGTGTTATAGACCATTTGTTGTTCCTCATCCATATACACGATTTGGAAGACAATCTGAGAAGCTGTCTTCGGTTGTTTGCAGATGACGCTGTCGTTTATCGACCAATAAAGTCATCAGAAGGTCAAAACAAATTGCAAAACGATTTTGAAAAGATATCTGAATGGTGCGAAAAGTGGCATTGAACCCTAAACAACGAAAAGTGTGAGGTCATCCACATGAGTGCTAGAAGGAACTCGTTAAACTTCGGTTACGCGGTAAATCAGTCTAATCTAAAAGCCTTAAATTCAACTAAATACCTAGATATTCGAACAACTTAAATTGGAAGAAACATATAGAAAATGTTGTGGGGAAGGCTAACCAAAGACTGCGTTTTATTGGCAGGACACTTAGAGAATGTAACAGACCTATTAAGAAGACTGCCTACACTACGCTTGTCCGTCCTCTTTTAGAATACTGCTGCGTGGTGTGGGATCCTTACCAGATGGAAGTGACGGAGTACATCGAAAAAGTTCAAAGAAAGGCAGCACGTTTTGTATTATCGCGAAATATGGGAGAGAGTGTCACAGAAATGGTAGAGGATTTGGGATGGAAATCATTAAAAGAAAGGCGTTGTTCGTTGCGACGGAATCTGCTCACGCAATTCTAGTCACCAACTTTCTCCTCCGAATGCGGAAACATTTTGTTGACACCGACGTACTTAGGGAGGAATGATCACCACGGTAAAAATAAGGAAATCAGAGCTCGTACGGAAAGATATAGGTGTTCATTCTTTCCGCGCGCTATACGAGATTGGAATAATAGAGAACTGTGAAGGTGGTTCGATGAACCCTCTGCCAGGCATTTAACTGTTATTTGCAGAGTATCCATGAAGATGCAGATGTAGATGGTTATTTAACAGATCCCAAAAGGCCACAGCATAACAACATGAGGAATTATAGTAATAAAAACCTCTTGCAGATAAATAAAACATGTTTGGGGCATTAAAGAAACTAGATGGAGGCCTAAAAATAGAAAAATTTTGTCTTTATTTCAAGAGTATCGCTCCTCGCTGCTAAGGCACTTGTCCTACTGTGACCTGGGGTAGTGAACGGCAGCCTGTAAAATTCCAAGGGCTGCATCGTGAACCAGATCCGAATGTACTACTTCACGTTCTCACCCGAGATGAATAGTTTGCCTCTCGGAGGCTTCTTTAACTCACCAAAAATGAAATAATCGCAGGGAGACAGACCTGAACCATGGAGGGCGGCAGATAACTTGCCATTTGAAAGTCTGCGAGGGCCCCTGACTCTGTTAGCTGTTTGGGGGATGAAATGCCCTGGTCGTTTCTATTTGATCGCTTCGTGAAAGGTGGTCGGGGTTTGTGAGTATCGCTGCGCTTAAAGGGACTCTTTTGGTCAAAGAAGAACGTAAGTTTAACCTTACCCGCACTTACATAGACAGATATGGATATTTTGGGGGGCAGCAAACCTGTGTGCTTCCACTGGAGACTTTGTCATTTTGACTCGAGTTTGAAATGATGACACCATTTTTCGACTCCAGTGACTATTTGTGAGAGGAACTCATTTATTTCTTTGGCATAGCGCTGCAAATTTTTAAGGGTGACTCCCATTCGACATGCTTCCTGTGCTGGCTGATGTCTGTGAGGCATCAATGGGGAGCACACTTCGTAGAATTTCGATCTGCCCTTAATTATGCGGTAAACACTTCCAATAGAATGGAGCATCTGTGGCAATGACTGCTACCGTAACTCACCGGTCTCGGGTAATGACGGCATCCACCTGCTGGACGATGATATCGGTAATCTGCTTTAGTGTTCATTCGTGCATCTTCGTCAACAACATCCTTTCTTCCCTGAATCCCTTGTGTCATGCTATGCCCCTTGGAACGGGGTGCAGTGCTCTCCATATGCACTTGTGCCATTTTTGGATGAAATTCATCGCACGCCTACCGCTGTCAGGAAACGCACGGAACACCTTCACTCTTCCTCTGAAGCCTTCATTCCTCTGTTTTCAGCACGACAGACAAGGGAACGTCACCAGACTGACCTCAAATATTTATGTGGAAAATCACACTATCAAGATATTAGCTCCAGCAACCGATACCGCGTGAAAATTTGAGCCGTAATTCCGACAGTGGGCAGTTATTTCCTTCTGAAAGTACAGTTTCTAAGCTTCCTCGCACGTAGCTACTTAATACCCGAAGGCCAAGAAGTGTAGCGTAGAGTGAGTAAGAGGCCTGTGAAATACTCTTCGACATTTTCAACATGCTTTGTCCATTGTGTGAAAGTGCCCGGTTCCTAACCTAAGGCTGATACTAGAGATTTATTTTCTTTCAACATTTTTAAGTTCTGATTCACAATGAGTGAAACGAATGAGTTTGATATTAAGGAAGTAGCGTAGCACTATTTAACTATTAATATTGCTGTTGTGCTTTATCTTTCTTGGACTTTAAAGCTGGCACTGTTAAAGTGAGACGCGCTGTTATTTAACGAGACTGACATGATTAAATGCTAAATGGAAAATCATTAACTTCATTTAATAATAATTATTAATTCGCTTGGGTCCAATCTTTCGGATTTTATACATACGTAGAGAAGCGGAACGTCAGTACGATAATATTGTTAAAATGTTATTGAATGCATATGTGCGTGAGGTTGACGTACTCATGATGTTTCTCGCACAAAATAACATGCATTCTCGGACAAGATTTCAAAACACGTTTGACAGATGTGTCCACCTTCCCCCTCCTCACCCCTAACCTTCAACATCCAGCGAATTGGAGAGCCTTTCATTCTTTTTCCTTTTCTTTTTTTTAAGTGAAATTTACGCCATTTGACTGTTGAACTGATAGAATATATCTGACCTGTCTGTGACATGTCATCGTCGAAGAAACATATTTCTGTTCTTATAGACCAGCTACCTATGTGAACAGAAATGTATTTTTTCGGCGATGACGTGTCAAAGACAGGTCAGATTTATTTTAATTTTTCAACGTGCGCTTGAGAATGGCTACAAAGCCGGAATCATCGTTACGTAAAACAAATGAACAATTAACAGTCACGATGGGAAGATCACTAATAGAGCTACGTTTGTCACTCCAACGTACTGTACATCGCGCTCGGACATTGGGTGGGTGAATTTGGGCGGTAAGTGTTACAAACAGTTGGTGCGCTTTAATGTCTGGAACTTATACTTTCAGAAGGTGTAACTACGTACTTTCAGAAACATGCCCCAAATTTTCAGGCGGATCGATTACTGAGGCTGATATCTTGCAGGTATGCTTTTTTTCTCTTTAAAATATGTGATCAAGTTGGTTAGTGCAGTGGATGGTAGACGCGTGCACGTGCTGACTCTGTTGTCCCTTAGGAGTGCACTCCTGTCCATCTAGAGCCGAGTTTGGGATGTCGGCGCTCTTAAAAAGACCGCATCTTCTTCCGCAGACAATTACATTACACGGTTTTCAACATTACCGTCGGCTGTAATTTCATTATCAATTTATTGGCACCAAGTTTTGAAGATACGCTTCATCATCATCAGCCCCTATAAGTAATAAACATGCAGCTACACTAACAACAGCATGACGTCAAAAGCAAAATACTACCTAGGATTAAAAAATGTATATAGATGGCCGTGTCAATAGCAGTACTGACATAGAGCACAACAAGATGTTTACGCCATATATGTATTGGGGTGTAATCATCATGTTGTGCTCTATGTCAGTACTGTTATGCAAACTGTCACCTATAGTAAAACTCAATCACTTCACAAACAATGTAATGTGTGTAATGGGAAAACAGAAATGAGTACCTATACACAATTAAGACCTATTCCAGAACCAGTGATGTACGTACATGCGAGGCTAAAATAATGGAAACAATTATGTATCACAATAAGCGACATAAATAAAAATACGTGGTTAATGACATTACGCAAATAAATACCCACTACTCTTCCGCATGATCGTGCATACAACGTAATTACAAACATAATATTGTGGTATCAGGTACAGGCAACTGTACAACTGGTCTATGTCTTAAGCACCAACAAAAATGAAAACGGATGCCCATATACAGTATAGAAGCTAAAGTACAACACCTAAAGAACTAAGCAAAATTGAGAGGACAAAACCAGTCATAAACCTATAGAAATTTGTACGAAGAACAGATACGAAGAAGAAGACCAACCAATAAAAATAGAACCATTCATCAAAACTGTCACTCTTTTAGGCCATGAGATACAGATGGGTCATGTAGGTATGACTTTATTACTATAGTGTCAACACTATTCGCTTACAATGAGGTATGACCCTTACAATCTGAAAATCCATATGGGTATTCTAAATAAATAATTCATAAAATGGGATGCTGTTCGTTGTGATATGTATTGGTTATCATTATTTTAATCTTTCAAATAGGTACGTTATTAATTCCTTAATGGGTTTAAATATAGGTACTCATTTCTATTTTCACAATACATTGTTATTACTGTAGGTGACCGATTGCATAGCTGTACTAACACAACATTGAGGTTCTATGTAGACTGTTTGTAACAATAGGATAAGTATGTGTTACATATTTTAACTCTAGGTACAATTTTCCTTTGGACGTCATGCTGTTGTTAATGTAGCTGATTTTATATTACTTTTAGAGACTGATGATCACGAAGCGCATCGTCGAAACCTGTTGCCAATAAATTGATAGTTAAATTACCGCTGACGGTTTGCTGTAGTTCTCTCCTCCCACTCAACAAGGGTTGCTATGCCGAAATGCCACTACTATACTTTCAGCGTGTTTTATTTTACAGCATCCAGCTTGTTTCTTTTTGTATGCACCATGTACAAAGTCGCCCCTCTTACTTCCAGTCCAGTCTTACATGTGGTGTTCCCCAAGGTTCCATTCTAGGTCCACTACTGTTTCTTGTGTATATTAATGACCTGTCTTTCTGTTACATTACTAGATGCCAAGTTTGTCTTATTTGCAGATGATACAAACATTGCAATAAATAGTAAATCAAATATAAATTTAGAAAGGGCAGCTAATAAAAATTTTACTGATATTAATAAGTGGTTCATAGCCGGTTCACTGTCATTAAACTTTGAAAAGGCCCACTGTATGCAGTTCAGAACTTCTAAGAAATTTCCTTCTGGTGTGTGTATAAAATATGATGACATGAAAATAGGAGAAGTTGAGAGTGTAAAATTCTTGGGATTACAACTTGATAATAAATTGAGTTGGGAGCAACATACTAACGAAATGCTAAAGTGCCTAAACAAGTCTGTGTTTGCAGTGCAAATGATGTCAGACATAGGAGATATAAATATAAAAACACTGGCATATTTTGCCTATTTTCACTCCATTATGTCATATGGTATCATATTTTGGGGTAACTCCAGAAACAGAGAAAAAATTTTTAGGGTACAGAAGCGTACAATAAGAGTAATGAGTAGTGGAAATCCAAAAACATCATGTGTAAACCTCTTCAAAGAATTGGGCATATTAACCAAAGCTTCTCAGTATATTTATTCCTTAATGAAGTTTGTTGTAAATAATACATCTCTTTTTCCAACTAACTTCTTAGTACACAGTATCAATACTAGGTATATGTAACAATATACATAAAAATTTAAAATCTCTTACTTTTGCCCAGAAAGGAGTCCAGTATTCGGGAACCCATATTTTCAATGTGTTACCAGCAGCCATTAAGAGTTTAGTTTCAGACAAGGCACGATTTAAACATAACTTAAAAGAATTTTTGGTGGCCAACTCCTTCTATTCCATCCATGATTTCCTCAACAAGTGCAGTAGACCATATTAATGAAAATTTATTATACTTTTATTTTTGACAATACTTGATTGGCTGGCTCAAATGGCTCTGAGCACTATGGGACTTAACATCTATGGTCATCAGTCCCCTAGAACTTAGAACTACTTAAACCTAACTAACCTAAGGACATCACACACATCCATGCCCGAGGCTGGATTCGAACCTGCTACCGTAGCAGTCGCGCGGCTCCGGACTGAGCGCCTAGAACCGCTAGACCACTGCGGCCGGCAATACTTGATTGTAACAGTGAAGTAAATACCTACTGTGTGAATGATGGATGTATGGAAGGCAGATGTATGTCTTAAGTCTGTGAATAGTGGAAGTGGAAACGTCCCCTGAGAAAAATTAGTGAATTACTGGGCTGGTAAACCCTTTACGTTATTTGATTTTCAAAGAGCTGAGCAAAACTGAACGTACTCAGACATTTCTCTCTATACTTATTCTGATCAACACTAAACTGACAAAATATTTTTAGCGCAACGCAATCTGACCTTCAAAAATCCCTAAAAAGAATGACCCTGACTAGCAATAACCTATACCTTTCGTGAATCACTTACCTCACAAAAATCTTCTTTACTCGAACTAATGCAATACAGCGAGCGCCACTACTGCCAGCTAAATAAAAGATTCTAACTACTGAAGGCACTAACTACTGATAGGCACAGTTAGCAAATGAAAGATTGTGATAGAGAACAAACAATGTATTTACCTTAATAGTTCATGATATCCAGTTTTAGAAATTTACTCTCTCTGATGGACACACGTCCAGATCATCCGCTCTTAAAACTCCGCCATGTCTCTCCCCACATCCACCACTGCTGGCGGCTCACCTCTAACTGCACAACGCTACACGCTGTTAACAGCCAACTGCCCAACACTACAATAGCGTATACTGCAACAATGCAAACCAACCACAGCCTTCACACAGCAGAGTCAGTGATTTTCATATAGAGCGCTACGTGGCGTTACCAACATAAAAACCTAAACAGCCAACTTACAAAGTTTAATTTTATATCTTGTACATAATCTGACTGTTCTTAACTATGACTGAAATTAATAATTTACTTTAATTTTTGGCAATACTTGGTTGTAATAGCCAAAAAACTAGCAAATGTCTGAATGATGGATTTAATGAAAGCAGATGTAAGTATTAAACCTGTAAATATCAGAAGTTTAAATTTAGTTCATGTACATAATTTTACTATTTATTGACTGAGGATCATTAAAATCAAGTTTTTCTAATTAGATTTTTGTAATGTGTTTATCTGACATGTTCCACACCCCGGAGGATTCCCTCTTTTATGGGTCTATGGAATGAACAATTAATTTAACCTAAAAGGATATTTACAATTTGTACAGAAACCAGATCGCAGTTGTAAGAGTCGAGGGACATGAAAGGGAAGGAGTGGTTGGGAAGGGAGTGATACAGGGTTGTAGCCTATCCCCCATGTTATTCAGTCTGTATATTGAGCAAGCAGTGAATGAAACAAAAGAAAAATTCGGAATAGGTATTGAAACCCATGGAGAAGAAATAAAAACTTTGAGGTTCGCCGATGACATTGTAATTCTGTCAAAGATAGCAAAGGACTTGGAAGAGCAGTTGAAAGGAATGGACAGCGTCTTGAAAGGAGGGTATAAGATGAACATCAACACAAGCAAAACGAGGTTAATGGAATGTAGTCGAATTAAGTCAGGTGATGCAGAGGGAATTAGATTAGGAAATGAGACACTGAAAGTAGTAAAGGAGTTCTGCTATTTGGGGAGCAAAATAACTGATAATGGTCGAAGTAGAGAGGATATCAAATGTAGACTGGCAATGGCAAGGAAAGCGTTTCTGAAGA
This sequence comes from Schistocerca americana, assembly GCF_021461395.2. Taxonomy (NCBI): domain Eukaryota; kingdom Metazoa; phylum Arthropoda; class Insecta; order Orthoptera; family Acrididae; genus Schistocerca; species Schistocerca americana. The sequence continues at coordinate 244,637,871 of NC_060124.1, read as the reverse complement.
AGAGAAATTTGTTAACATCGAGTATAGATTTAAGTGTCAGGGAGTCGTTTCTGAAAGTATTTGTATGGAGCGTAGCCATGTATGGAAGTGAAACATGGACGATAACTAGTTTGGACAAGAAGTGAATAGAAGCTTTCGAAATGTGGTGCTACAGAAGAATGCTGAAGATTAGATCGGTAGATCATATAACTAATGAGGAGGTATTGAATAGGATTGGGGAGAAGAGAAGCTTGTGGCACAACTTGACTAGAAGAAGGGATCGGTTGGTAGGAAATGTTCTGAGGCATTAAGGGATCACCAATTTACTATTGGGGGGCAGCGTGGAGGGTAAAAATCGTAGAGGGAGACCGAGAGATGAATACACTAAGCAGATTCAGAAGGACTTAGGCTACAGTAGGTACTGGGAGATGAAGAAGCTTGCACAGGATAGAGTAGCATGGAGAGCTGCATCAAACCAGTCTCAGGATTGCAGACAACAACAACAACAATAACGTAATCTAATCTTTCTGGTGTTGTCGACAGGGAGACAAAGCATACGAGTAATCAGTGAAATTAAACGTTTATTGCAGGGCGTCCACGGGCTCGGCACTAGTAGTCTCTCGGAGCCGAGTACACTGCATTGCAGTGCCCAGCAGCGAAGCACTTGTAAGAGGGACAGGCGAAGAGACTGCCTCGCGCAGAAGGGCGGCCACCTATGACCGGTGCGTAGTAGAGGGCGGGGGCGCCCTCGGCGGTCCTTTCCCGCGAACACTGTGTGGCCCCTCGGACCGACGCCGACGTCGGAATTAGCAAAATTAGCAGCGCGTCCGGCAAGGGCGTCGCCGTGCGCCGAGTTGGTTAATCTTATAACTGTCGGCGCGTGCACAAAGAGCCTCTGCACAAAGCCATTTAATTTCATCCCGGCTGCCGTGCGAACGAATGAATGAGTGAGAGCGGGAGAGCGCCGCGCCGGCTAAGAAAGAAGGCATTTGCATTCCCCGGCCGGCCCGGGCCGGTTTCATTTATATTTTCCGGGCCGCCTCCCGTGCCATCTCTAGCACAGCCGACATGCTTTCTGGGGATTACTTTATACGAAACTCTACCGGACAGAAAAATAATCACACATTGCCCCGCCTTGTTTACCTCCGTTTCAATATTGGCACAGTTCTTAAAATAAAAAAAAAAAAGAGCCTGCCTCACAGCGCTCCGTTTATACACTACTGGCCATTAAAATTGCCGCACCACGAAGATGACACGCTATAGACGCGAAATTTAACCGACAGGAAGAAGATGCTGTGATATAGAAATGATTAGTTTTTCAGAGCATTCACACAAGGTTGGCGCCGGTGGCGGCACCTACAACGAGTTGACATGAGCAATGTTTCCAACCAATTTCTCTTAGACAAACAGCAGTTGACCAGCGTTGCCTGATGAAACGTTGTTGTGATGCCTCGTGTAAGGAGGAGAAATCCGTACCATCAGGTAGCCGACTTTGATAAAGGTCGGATTGTAGCCTATCGGGATTGCGGTTTATCGTATCGCGACATTGCTGCTCGCGTTGGTCGAGATCCAATGACTCTTAGCAGAATATGGAATCGGTGGGTTCAGCAGAATAATACGGAACGCCGTGCTGGATCCCAACGGCCTCGTATCACTAGCAGTCGAGATGACAGGTATCTTATCCGCATGGCTGTAAGGGATCGTGTAGCTACGTCTCGATCCCTGTTTGCAACTCAACAACCATCTGCACGAACAGTTCGACGACGTTTGCAGCACCATGGACTATCAGCTCGGAGACCATGGTTGCGGTTACCCTTGACGCTGCATCACAGACAGGAGCGCCTGCGATGGTGTACTCAACGACCAACCTGGGAGCACGAATGGCACAACGTCATTTTTTCGAATGAATCCAGGTTCTCTTAACAGTATCACGATGGTCGCATCCATGTTTGGCGACATCGTGGTGAACGTACATTGGAAGCGTGTATTCATCATCGCCATACTGGCGTATCACCCGGCGTGATGGTATGGGGTGCCATCGGTTACACGTCTCGGTCACCTCTTGTTCGCATTGACGGCACTTTGAACAGTGGACGTTACATTTCAGATATGTTTCGACCCGTGGCTCTACCCTTCATTCGATCCCTGCGAATCCCTACATTTCAGCAGGCTAATGCACGACCGCGTGTTGCAGGTCCTGTACGGGCCTTTCTGGATGCAGAGAATGTTCGACTCTGCTCTGGCCACCAAATTCTCCAGATCTCTCATCACTTGATAACGTCTGGTCAATGGTGGCCGAGCAACTGGCTCGTCACAATACGCCAGTCACTACCCTTGATGAAGTGTGGTATCGTGTTGAAGTTGTATGGGCAGCTGTACTTGTACACGCCATCCAAGCTCTGTCTGAATCAATGCCCAGGCGTATCAAGGCCGTTATTACTGCCAGAGGTGGTTTTTCTGGGTACTGATTTCTTAGGTTCTATGCACCCAAATTGCGTGAAAATGTAATCACATGTCAGTTCTAGTATGATATATTTGTCCATCTTCATTTCTTCTTGGTGTAGCAATTTTAATGGCCAGTCGTGTACGTCTGAATTTTTCGTTCTTTACTCAATCTAAGGTACAGAACTGAAAGATGTATGTGACTTGCGAACTACTTTATTTCTGCCAGTTAACGTAACTGAAAAACAGACGTTTTCTCTTACTAACAATTTTGACAGACGGCTTAAGTCTTCGGGATGTACGTGGGGCCTTCAATAACTAATGCAATACATTTTGCCCTCGGCCAATATCGGGTGAAATAATGCGGAATTTCCTTTGGGATATCGTGGAATATTCCTGCTTCACCTTGTGTAGTTTCATGCTGGTTCGAATGTGGAGGCACGACACATAGTGTTCAAAGAGGGTCTGTAACGGTGGTTCGTTCGTAGCTGAGAGCTGTAATCGAGTTTCTTTTGGTGGAAACTACAGCATCGCATATATGCATAGGCGCTTGCAAAACGTCTACGGAGACCTGGCAGTGAACAAAAGCACGACGAGTCGTCTGTCATCATCGTAACAAGGCGGCGCAAACCTGTCCCATCTCCTGCGTGCATACATCTGTGACTCCAGCAAGGTTGGAACGTGCGGACACTCTCATTCGAAATAATCGATGTATAAAAAGCACCTCGCAGCAAAGGAGGACATCTCTGTTGTTATCGTTGACACACTGGTGCTCAAGCTGGAGTACTCAAAGTTGTTCGTCCGCTGGGTTCCTCGCCTCCTAACAAAAGAGCATCTGCTTGGTCCAATGAAGGATACACCCAGTTGGAAGCAGTACGACGATGACTGGGAAGTTTTCGAGGCAGCAAGACATTATGCTCCGACGTCCACCAATAGAGTGGTACCAAGAGGGTATAGAGGGCCTCCCAGTAAGGTGGCGTAATGCCTTCGTATTGAACCGAAACTGCGTTGAAAAATACGACTTTGTAGCCAAAAGAGTGGGGACTAAGATGGTGTATTGGGATCCTGAATAAAATCAGCCTGCTTTCAGAAAAAAAATATTGCAGTTGTGACGTAGCAAGTTATTACGAGATAACATTCGATGCAGCAAGGCATGCAGCCGTGCAGCACGGTGGCTTCAGGATAGCTAACTTTTTTCTTCGCTTTGACTCGCAGCGCAGCTGACGTTACCAGCCGTGAGAACAGTCTCAAGTAACATTCAGCCGGTACGCAAATCCATACGAATCTAAATGAAACATAATAATTATCATCCGAGTTTCTTCAAACTTGGTCTGCAGTCTTCTGTTATTAAGAAAGGGATTCTGTAAAAATTTCAGATTTTTATCTGTTGTAGTTACTGAGACTGAGAAAATTACTTAAATGCCCCAAAACCGACACTTATGTTTCAAAACTCAGTTAGGAGCAATATCCAAATGTCTTTTATTATCATCTGGTGTTAATGCGGTTCTGTCTGTTTTAATTATTCGGGAGTTGAGCGTCTGGTTTTAAACATTCATTGCTTTTTGCGTTTAATTTGATTGGGAAACCGTTGAGATTGAACTTAACATATACATGGATGGATATGAGAAATGAAAGGTTGCAATAAATTTTTCATCTGTGATTATTAATTTACGTATGAAATATTCTGTTGCAGATTACAAAAATGAATTTCTTTGAATATTCCAAAATAATGATTCAAGTTTTACTTTTGTTCAAGTACTAAAGATGTTTGTGCAAGAATGAAAATATTATTGCCCATCGAACTTAGCAAACATTTTCACGTTGGAGTGGATTTTTGTTTAACTGGATATACCTTGACTAGCTTTGAAGCATAAGACTATCTTTACTATATAAAAATGTTTTCTTTTTTTATATTGCTAAGCTCTCATGAAAACTACCCACTTTTAAATACACTTCACGATATGTTCGGAGTTTATCAGTTTTTTGAATGAAAATTTACAAAAGCTGCAGCTTGTATCCTCCTGTGAATGCACAAGATAAAATCTACTATCTCTTTTTATCCTGCGTCTCGAATGCTATGAAAAGAAACACTTTATTATTTTCCTTCACCTCTACCTGTACCCTTTTGAGGATGTGGTCATTATTGGGATCGTATATTTAAATCTGCCGCTGCTGCAGACTGCTCGCTCGCGGCGCAGCTCTGCACCGCCAGCGATATCCGATAAAATGCTGAAATTTCTTAAATAAAATGAGTAATGTCCGGTGCGAACTTTGCAGTAATTATGACAAATAGATTTTACTAGATAAATATATTTTAACAGAAACACTTAAAAATCTGTATACACATATTACAATCCAAACTACAAATTGCGTCGATCATCGACTTATGACAAATGAAGACTACCTAAGAGCCTAATGCAATGTCACGGGTTCCTCTCCCATTCAGTACGTGCAGAAGACAAGCGATTCTATTATAATATATTGCCTATTTATATCTTAACTAATTCTTGTACAGTCTTTAACATTTTTAATTACATATCGTTTCTTCTGAGGCGGTTTTCACATCCTCCACCACAGATAGTATTTCACGCTCTTTGAATAATCATTTATAATAGCAAAATTCGTATTTATCTTTTTCCTCACAAAATTAAGTGTCCTTTTGAAATTCAGTTAACGGAAATACATATAAATTATTTATTACGAGCATTGTACATCCAAATGTTCTTTTAACTTTCACTTTGGATGCGTGCTGCCAGAGAACGTTACATGAAGTCCTAACAAAGCTCAACATATAAAAATCACTTAATTGGAATTTTCTTTTCAAAACTTTAAGTGATCTACTTTACATTATATAAAAGATCATTCAAAATTATTTGTTTATTATATTGTTGTGTGAATACATGGGAATGAATGAAAGAGTGTATGTGGGGCATACGTTAAAACTTAATCTCATTTTATGTAAAACCTTATATAACTGAACCGTGCGAATGTTGTGATGCAACCACGATGGTGATGACGTATGTCGATGTGTGCTTGCTTTTGTAAGAGAGCAGCCAGAATAAAAGTCTGAAGCGGAATAAGTTTCTATATTAGCTTAAAGAAAATTTTTCTTTTCGTTCCATTTTATTAAACAATATATTAAACATTGAAATTGTAATGACGGACATGACTATCTGGTTGTGGTTGGCTAAGACAAGTTTTTCCGTGAGAATGATCTGGATGAATCATTCTGATTGGCCATTCAGATCAATAGCCAATCAAAATTAAGAGTTTGACAGCCAGAGAGGAGAGGAGCATCGAGAGAGTCGCTTGCTAAAATGCTTCTGGGTAACACCGTGCTACATGTCTCCATGAAAATTGTATGTAAAATGAAGAGCTAGTGAGATCATTTCAGATAGAACGTGTCGTGACTAAAGCAGTTTAAGTTACGAACATTTTGAGGAAAGTGTGATGTTTTGCAGTTGAAGTTATATAAGCGTGTGATGTTTTGGTCGTATAGACAATTCCACGTGGCATATTCCCTGTACTTGATGGAATACTTTGGCGAGCTCTTCTGACATAGAAGACCATTGAAACGACCAAATGTTCAACTCGCTAATAGTGGTGGTTCAGTGACTGTTACGTCGCAAAATTAACCGGGTCGGACTTTCAGGAATTTTGCTGCTTTTACGTGTGAAATATGTTGGATAGACTGCGAACTTTGAGTAATAGAGTATTACAGTAGTAAATACGGGCTTACTAGCCATTTCATGTGATTACTTATGAATAAAAAGAAGTTAATAGAATTTTCAAATGCTTACTGCAATTAAACTGCATTCTCCTACCGCCCGAAATTTGTGAAAATGAATTTACAGGGACTTGAGTTACACGGCCTCTGTGTGGTAGGTATTAGGTAGTGGTTTCATCAACGCTGCTTTACACTGCCTAGCATGTATCTACTACTGCAGAGTGAAGGGACGTCGGAAAGAAGAAATATAGAGGTAGGTGAACTGTTCGATGAAAGTGACAGAGAGAGAGTAAGGAGACGAAAGTACGACATGACGACCCCTCCCAGCCGCAATTGGTGCATTTTGCGTCCGGGAAATGATAATGAACTTCAAAAGCAACAGTGTAAACAGCCCGATTAATGAAAGACCCACACGTGTGTAAAGAAACTTTAATAGGACAGCATTAGCGAAGTGGAGAATATAGCGGCGAGAACAACCGGTGTAGAAAGACGTCGGCAGCCGCTGAACATCGCGAGGCACGGTTCATAGTGGAAGCAAGACCATGGAAAATTCAGGACAAGTTCGTAGGATTTGTCGACCCGAAAAAAGCGTTCGACACTGTAAAACGGTGCAAGATGTTCGGAATTCTGAGAAACTAGGGGTAAGTTATAAGGAAAGACCGACAATATACAATATGTATTAAAAAGGGTGTAAGACAGCCACGCAGGCTTTCATCCATACTGTCCCTTCTATATATCGTAGAAGGAATGACGGAAATAAAAGCAAGGTTCAAGACTAGAGGTCTGCTATGTAAGCAACAAAATAACCCATGACGGAAGGACCAAGGAGGACATAGAAATAAAACTAGCTCTGACAAAAATAACATTGCTCGCAAAGAGAATTCAATTAGTATCAAACATAGGCCTTAATTTGCGGAAGAAATCTAGGAGAATGTACGTCGCGAGCTCAGCATTGCGTGGTAGTGAAACATGCACTATGGCAAAATCGGAACAGAAGAGAATCGAATAATTTGGGATGTGGTGCCACAGAAGAATGTTGAAAATTAAAATTTAGGTGGACTGATAAGGTAAGGAAGAGGAGGCCGAGGAGGAGAGTAATGGAAAACGCTGAAAAGAGGAAGGGACGGGATGGATGGTAGGGCAACAGTTAAAACGTTTGGGGTTAACGTTCGTGGTACTAGGAAGAGGGAGGAGGAGATTAGTGTTTAACGTCCCGTCGACAACGAGGTCATTAGAGACGGAGCGCAAGCTCGGGTTAGGGAAGGACGCGGAAGGAAATCGGCCGTGCCCTTTCAAAGGAACCATCCCGGCATTTGCCTGAAAGGATTTAGGGAACTCACGGAAAACCTAAATCAGGATGGGCGGAGACGGGATTGAACCGTCGTCCTCCCGAATGCGAGTCCAGTGTGCTAACCACTGCGCCACCTCGCTCGGTCGTGGTACTAGTGAGAGCTGTAGAAGGTAAAAATTGAGGAGGAAAACAGAGATTGGAATGCAGCCAGCAAAGAGTTGAGGAAGTAGGTTGGAAACGCTAATCTAAGAAGAAGAATTTGGCACAGGAGAGGATTCTCGTGAATCTACCACTCTCAGAATTGAAATACGGATTACAAGCAGGCGATTAATAACTGATTTAGAGCTTCTGACTAAAAGCTATTTGTTTCTCTAAAATAAATTTCACTTACTAAAAGAACATTCTGGTGTATCATAACATTGTCTACTACAACGTAAAATTACTTGTTTCTTATCATACCAATCATTTTACTTTCGGTTACTCTATCAAATTCACGTTTTCGATCTTATTCTCATTCCCAGAAATTAAGCTTACCGTTGCTAGCATTTATTGACCCACCTTTATTCTCTATGAGCTAATAGTTTTTATGAGATGGCAGCTTCCGGGAGCTAATACCAAAACACTGATCTACGTAGCGTTGGGCACTTTGTATAGTTTATTAAAATATGTTGAATAACTTATTCGAAGAAGAAGATATGATTCCTAATTCCTATTTTCTAAATCAACCGCGATTAGCTGAACTGCTCAGAGTGACGATAAGATCCCATTCAAATTTTACTTTTGTAATGTTATGGTAGAGTTTGCTTTTTTCATCTTTATAGCCGTACTACTTCATGGGAGCCTGGTGTAATCTATAACTTACTGGCATGATTTGCATGCAAATAGAACTGGTAGTAAGCGAGGAAGTCCCTTTTGTTACTATATGAATCGCTTAACCATGCAGTAAATTGTCATTCATACAAAATTAACAATGTATTAACTATTACTGAGTCATAAATCTTGTTCTCATTTTGAAGACTCACTCACCTGGCATTTTAATAGCATCACGAACCCCAGGGTAAATGAACGTGCCTCCTCTCAAGTGGATGGCAGTGATCAGGAGTGACCGGTATATATATATATATATATATATATATATATATATATATATATATATGTGTGTGTGTGTGTGTGTTTGTGTGTGTGTGTGTGTGTGTGTGTGTGTGCTTGTAGCTGTTAAGAGCCTTCGTGTCGCATAGTGTTAATTTGCAGCATGGGTGAAATCAATGTTGCCAGCGTAACATCTATGCCAGTACAACTGTGACTTTTGTCTCAAAGTGGAAAATAAACGCACATATTTCTCAATGTTCATTTATGGTATTCGTTGAGCACATGGCAAAGAAAGAAACGACAAACCATGAAGGAAAGTGTTCGACCTTCACACTAATTCGTGGCAACAAGCACGAATAGTAGAAGTTAAGTATGGTATCGACACGAGCTGTCGATCTGCCAGGTTTCATATTTACGCTGGAGGACACTGCAAAACCTTCCGCAAGCTCAGTCTTAAGTATCCGTCCGACAGTACCATTACAAGATAAACCAGTGATAATGTACGTTCTAGGATATTTATCAAGTGAAAACAGACGAAGACGCACATTTCGTAATCTCTTAGAACATAAGGTAAGAGACATCATCCAGCACATTGGTTCAATGCTTAAAATGGCTCTGAGCACTATGCGACTTAACCGCTGAGGTCATCAGTCGCCTAGAACTTAGAACTAATTAAACCCAACTAACCTAAGGACATCACACACATCCATGCCCGAGGCAGGATTCGAACCTGCGACCGTAGCGGTCGCCCGGCTCCAGACTGTAGCGCCTAGAACCGCACGGCCACTCCGGTCGGCCCAGTACATTGCCAGACACAATCAGTAAAAATTCTAGCGTCTTAACGTGACAGGACATTAATGCCAGCGGTGTTATAGCCACGAAGCTATGGGGCCCGTAAGTCTTGGGGGCGATTTTGGAGCTCAAACACAACTCAAGAAAAGGCGCACCACCTTAATATCACAGGACAGTAACGTCAGAAGCTTAATAACCATGATACTACGGTTCGCGTAATGTGTGACGCGTGTTTTTGAAGCTCTGGCTCCTTTCGGTGTTTACTGTTCACGCCGTGGCGCAACGTTGCACAAAATGCCGACGGAGATTCGAGAAAATTTCCCTCAGGTTTCATCACCTGCACCGTAGGCGCTTCCCACGCTTTCAAGCGCCGTGGGACACGAGCATCTCTGCACTGTGCGGCGGACGTAAAATTTGCACACGCAACGTAACACACTGCAGTGCTGCGCGGTGTAATACATTTTACGTGTCCCGTGCAGCTGCGCTTGTTCCAGCGGCTAATAAAGCGCTAACTTGTGCTGTATTATTAAACCCATAAATTCCAGCATGGAACCCGAATCCAGACTGTCTTTGTTTTTCCAGTGCCCGTTTGGGGCGCACCGAATGTGCTCGTCTACTTGCAAGTAGGAATTTCGTTCCCACGTTCTTGTTCTATTTCTTATTACGCACGAGAGCACACACTGCAAAGGACAATAAGTACGCACATGAGACTCGGAAAGAACGGAATATGAAACTGTTTCATTATATGCCAAATATTTCGCACCTGTTCTACACTAAGCTGTCCAAAGTTCCTAGGCAGCCTACTAAACGCCCTCTGTGTTACGCCAGGCAATGTACCTAACCGTATTGCAGTAGCGCTTTCATTAAATGTACGTTGAGAAGCTAATGTATGTAGTAATGGATTTATTACGTTACAGAGCAATTATAAGAGTCGAGGGGCATGAAAGGGAAGCAGTGGTTGAGAAGGGAGTGAGACAGGGTTGTAGCCAGTTATGTTATTCAATCGGTATATTGAGCAAGCAGTAACGAAAACAAAAGAAAAGTTCGTCGTACGTATTAAAATCAATGGAGAAGAAATAAAAACTTTGCGGTTCGCCGATGACATTGTTATTCTGTCAAAGATAGCAAAGGACTTGGAAGAGCAGTTAAACGGAATGGACAGTGTCTTGAAAGGATGATATAAGATTAACATCAACAAAAGCAAAACGAGGATAATGGAATCTAGTCGAATTAAGTCCGGTGATGCTGAGGAATTAGATTAGGAATTGAAACACATAAATTAGTAAAGGAGTTTTCCTACTTGGGTAGCAAAATAACTGATGATGGTCGAAGTAAAGAGGATATAAAATGTATACTGGCAATCGCAAGGAAAACATTTCTGAAGAAGAGAAATTTGTTAACATCGAGTATAGATTTAGGCGTCAGGAAGCCGTTTCTGAAAGTATTTGTATGGAGTGTAGCCATGTATGGAAGTGAAACATGGACGATAAATAGTTTGGACAAGAAGAGAAGTTTTCGAAATGTTGTGCTACAGAAGAATTGTGAAGATTAGATGGGTAGATCACATAACTAATGAGGAGGTATTGAATAGAACTGGGAAGATGAGGAGTTTGTAACACAGCTTGACTAGAAGAAGGGATCGGTTAGTAGGACATGTTCTAAGGCATCAAGGGATCACCAATTTAGTATTGGAGGGCAGCGTGGAGGGTAAAAATCTTAGAGGGAAACCAAGAGATGAATACGCTAAGCAGATTCAGAAGGATGTAGGTTGCAGTAGGTAATGGGAGATGAAGAAGCTTGCACAGGATAGAGCAGCATGGAGAGCTGCATCAAACCAGTCTCAGGACTGAAGACCTCAACAACTACTACATCGAGCTTCAAAAGATATTTACATTCACCAATAGTAGTGTGCTGGAGTGCAGCATTTGGAAGTATTTCAAGTAAGTGAATTAGGAGCAACATCGGAAGAATAGCAATTAATGTACTTCATAACTGCTCTTATCCCCATTCTGGATCATACATAAAATGATTACAATACCATAGTTCGAAGTTCACGTCTTGGAATGAATTTTACATCTCTCCATCATCATCTATTTCTGTCTTACATATATTAACTAGTTTTATGGTGTCCTTGATATTTTCCTGTTATGTTCTAATTTTTTTATACATACATCACTACACCCAACGGCCTCTCTTTATATGTTACTTTGCATTCTCTAATCTTTTGTTACCCAACTATTTTTCCCCTCTTGTGCTCCTACCAGTGACATCGATGTTGGAGTATATATCCGGCTAACCTATTTTTTATATTATAGTATCAAAAATTCTAGGTACTTTGCCTGAGAGTTATTTGCTATGGAATGTTGGCAAGTGCAGCTAAGCTTAGATAAGTTATTACATTTCCTTACTTGGCCATACGTGGCTGATGTGCAGGCATCGATTGCATGTGACTCGACATGGAAAGTTAGGCTGTATTTGTTGTGTGTCTCCTTCCTGCCAGGATTGCTGATTCCAGTTGATGATCATGACTTATTTTCATGGCCAACATCTTGAATGTACATCCACCATATGTTGAAGTCGCAGCCGACTGCCGCAGTAGCACTTCTGCGTCTCTTGGCATTACGCAAAACTCGCCCTAGGTGAATCCTAACATTTGCCTGGCAAGACGACTTTCCTTATCTCGCCAAAAGAATTATTTGTTAACAACTTTAGCTGATAGGTTTTTGACTCTGAGTGGTTCTCAAAGTAAATTAAACAACCCACACGCTTCACTGCACTAATTCAAAATATAGAGAGATTAACAACCACAAATTCTGGAAGATGAACCAATGAGGGAAGTTCTTTGTGACGGACATAAATAGGTATGGCATTTTCACGCTCTATGAGTGATCGCTGACAATAAACAGGAACTGAATCAACTTCTTCGCCACATGAAGTGCATTCTATCTGATTTCTGCTATATGAATACAGACAAAACTCTTTTTGCATGCATTGATGCAAGCTTACACTGTTCTGTTACAACAACTTACCATTAATTTAATGAATTATCCACACTGTACGACACAACCGAACTCTGTCAAAATTTCATGCAGGCATTGTAGTGTTAAAAGATTCTGTTTTCATTCTGCAAACTAAAGTATATTCTGATATATTTTTTATCTGCTCAACTGTGAAAATTTATTTACTATTTATGAGACTTGTTTCGCCCCTTCGCAAAAAATGAACGGTTTGGCTGTAACCTTTCTTGCTGACGAATTTGCTGCCAAATAATTACGTGAAGTAACATTCAGATCTTAATTTGAAAGGTTTTAAATGTCAATATTGGATTTATGGTATTATTCATTAGATGATACGCCGTCCTATTTCGTATTATTCTTTAATAATATATTTCGATGAAACATTTTCAATCCATTGAAGAGTCTTCGTCAGCCGTAAGTATTTTGCAGCTCTTCAAGAATCATTCCTGCAGGAGTTGGGAAACTCGTTCCAAGTAGCTATCGAGAGAATGAAATGTTAATAAATGATTTTAGTTGTACTGTTAGATGAAATTAATTAGGTTTTTCAATCTTCCATGAATATACGTGATCCAATTACAAAAATACTTAATTCTCGTAGATACATAAGTCATACGCCAGCGATACTTGTGCTCTTCGCTGTTATCTAATTATTTTATTCCCAAAACCATTCCTGTCACAGCACTTCGCTTCAATATCGGAGACATCAGTGGTTCCCGTCTATGAAATTGTGGTTGTCAGAAGCAAAAATTAGCCCGTCAATCGAAGGATGCAGTAGAGCGTGTAATGAACGGCGAGAACGATCAGATGCCCTTCGTGCGCCAATATGAATATACTCACGCGAAATGGAATTCATTTTACATGTTGGCGTTGTTTTAATTTTACCAGAGGTCAGTTAGTTCCCCTTTTTCTAAAATTCATCAGTACTGGACCGTGTGGATGGGATCATAGCGATCAACAGCGCACTGCAGACTGATTACTGGATTATGCAGCACTTGTATTTAATAAATTCATCACCATCACCACACGGCTAAGACGTAACCGTAACAGAGGAAGAAATACACCTAAGTCAGGTACACACTGTCTTCTGCCTGTCGTTCTAGGGGCTAGCGTTGCCTATCTGGCCTTTAGTCGCTTTTACATTGTTTTCTATTTCGTGTCTTTCATCGTTTTATACTGTGAAGAAAATTTGCAAGTAATGGAGGCGATATTTACATGCCCGAAAAATGTGTCGTTTTCCGTGACGATCACGACACAATTCGGAGAAAAGGATGCCATTGTTTCGAGATAAAGGACGGCTTCATCTTAATTAGCAGGTGACCTAGTAGAGAAACTAGTTATTATTTTCTTCTCCCAACCGCCTGATGCCGTTCGGGAAAAGAACGATAAACTCAGTATGTTGGCCTTTTTGTCTCCTCACCCTGCCTGTTCGTCTTAGATGCTGAAAACTAGTCATTAAATAACAGCCTGAGAGTTTCCAGGCGCTAAACCGCGCAGTCGTACACCGCTGAGAGGTGGCGTACAGCAAATTATTTCCTTTATAGCAAATATTTACTTCATTTACCCATTAATGGTCGTAAATTAATCAATGAACGATTTGCTTTCATCAGTATCGCGTCTAATATATTTGGTTCATGAGCTTCGTTCGTGGGTTAGTTTCCTTGAGAGAAATACGGTTTTGTTATACAACGTCCTCATTCAGTCAAATAAACGATGAACCCAGATCATTTTCTAAAACAAAGATCGAAGCAATTATGCCAGTGAGTGACGTGTACAGGGGTAACTGAGGGCATATAATGAGGTGAATGATTGTGAAGATTTATCAGCTGCTGAATTGATACTTAAATCATTTCAAAGTTTTCAGAATATCTGATACCACTGCGAGTGCGCTGTCCATATGTTTATACTGGTGTTTTTACTTGTAGAATAGTAATTAGTTTCATTTTCAGTTTTGTCTTTATTGTCTGCATTTCTCCTTTGCAGGAGGCTATCGCATGAGAAAAATGTACTAGACTGTGATGCCTATTATAAATATGGCATAATTGTCTGAAGATGAATTCAGAGTTTAATAACGATACTCTGTTAACAATGAAATTGTTAAAATACAAAGTATTTCATCGGATGACTGTCTAGTGGCTTATGAAAGCAAAGAAACTTTTGATATACTCACCTTCAGCTTAAAACTTACTTGTTGCGTCCGTGTTTTTTCCATCAGTAAATGTTTTGAGAAGTCTCCTGTTCTGAAAAAAACATAATGTACTTCTTATTTCATTCATACATGCTTCAGCGAAATTTCCGTTTATGTATCTGTCGAGTAGCTGCTAGAAAGCTGTATGATAATCACACAAGTTTGGGTTTCTGGTCATTATGTTCACAACATTTAGCAAAATACATACATTAACAGCACATACTGTTGGTCTTGTAGCTGTCTGTGATCTAAACTAATAAAGATTCCCACGTAGCACATTGCTTATGTGGAAAGAAGAAAGTAGGCTTACATTAATACTATAGGAGATGGATCAAAATATGAAAATTACATTTGTCCGAGGCAGAATCCTGTCCAGAAAAGAAAATTTATAAATCGATTTTCCTCACGTAATAAGTTTTAACATGCTGAGAAAGATATTCGTTTTTTTTTTTTGTTTTTTTTTGTATTTTTTTTTTTTTTGACAACAGCAGTGCAAAAATTTTCCTATCGGAACACAAAATAGATTAATGTTTATTTAAAAAGTCAAACTGAAAAGTGGGGTACCAGCTGCCTCATTCTACATTCCTCAGCACCTTTAAAAATTTTCGCAAAAATATTATCTTTCGAACATATTCCGGCTCTTTTCATCATGCAACTCCCGTTTCACTCCCATAAACTCCGCTAACTGTAACTCACTCACACCCATTAGTCCATCGCTGTAAGTCTCTCATGCTCAACGACTCCGACTTGCCCATTCTTATTCATTCATTCAGCCAACTCATTGTCATTACCTCTTTGCGGTTCTCCAGATGTTACTGTGTTACAGTCACAGTCGCCTTCGTTCTGTTCTACTGCTGCTGCCCCCACACCCTGTCTAGAATCGTATTCTCTTCTCACTGTCACTATATCTCTCTTCCTCGTTGTTATTGTCATACATTGTGTCTCTTATGACCACTGGCTCTCACCCAATTCCACACTCTCTTTCTTCCTCTCCCAATGGCACTGTCTCCTTCACTCTTTCCCTATCAATGTTTTCTCGCTGTCTACTATGCTCCACTGCCACTGTGGAGGTGTCTTTCTCTCACACTGCCACTGTCTCCTTCGCACTTTCTATGCCATAACACTATTATATTTCAGTGTGTATTACTTGTCCATCTCTTTACCGTGGCCACTGTCTCTTTCTCTCTTAGCATAGAAAAGCGCGAATACGTTCACATACCAATAATTTTGCGATATTTTTTAAAGGTACTGAGAAAGATAGAATGACGCAACTGGTACCCGCACTTTTCAGTCAGGATATTTTAATAAAAAGAATCATATTCGCATTTTTTATGCTCTGGTAAGACCATTTCTCCGCTGGTTCCCTTCTTTTCCGTGCCACAACAGGGCATCTCACCCATATCAAAACAACTTGACGAACAAGTAAAATTTTGATAGCTTACTCATGTGATATTGAAACAGTGCAAAACTAATTGTACAACTCAGACCGTATTTTACATGCAAAAAATTTTTGCCTCTGCTTCAGTACTACAACACGAACTTTCCAGACCGCTTCTGTTGATAACGGAGACACTTTACATCACATTTCTTCGTGCTCCATCACTTTAACTACTTTTTCGCCTCGTCCCACATTTTACGGGCGTATTTTACAAGCTCGGGAGGGGTCACTTTGAACCCCCATATCTCGGAAACGGATAAAGGTATCTAGAAAAAGTTCGAGATCGGAATCGTAGGAATATACCGTAAAAGCTGCAGCCATTTACTGTGCATAGCCGTCTTGGAATCCACGACACGGGTTTGGTCAGCTGCTGACGGCGAGATAATGGTGATAAGCGATTTTTTTTGAGGTTTTCTCATGGAGTAGCCATGAATTTACGCAAATGTATAATTCATTCATTCATTCGCGTGCATACGAATCAGTTTAATCAAATGACGGGTTTATCACATGTACATCCGTCGTCAATCGGTCATTAATTTTTACGTTCGTATTTTACGTGTACGAGTATGGTAACGTTGAACCTCTGTATCTGGGATAAAGATATCAAGAAAATTTTCAAGTTTGATGGTGATAGGAATCTTAGGAATGTATCGTAAAGATTAGAACCATCTTGGAATCCTGGGCTAGAATTAAAAGAAAAATGTTGGGGCTTTTCGAGGAACTGCCTACGAACTAATGTCGTCTTCTCAAGCCCACCGTAACCCACATCAGCTTAAAAAGCCGGCATACTCCTTTTGCCTAAGCAGGAGGAAGGGTGTAATATTCATACTTCGATCGTGTACTGTAGTATATTGGTCTCTAGCCAAAGGTCTATCCAAAATATTTCACCCTAGCTTTTTATGTCCGATGGAATCCGAGGTATTACGATTGGAAAATACCGTTTTTTAACGCGGCGTTTTGAAACGTGTTGGTAGGGATCTGTCGCATGCGTACCAATTATGAAAAGGATAAACTGCTGCTCACCACGTAGAGGAGGCGTCAGTGGCAGACAAGTTTAAAAACTACACTACTCGCAATTAAAATTGCTACACTAGGAAAATGACGTGCTACAGACGCGAAATTTAACCGACAGGAAGAAGATGCTGTGATATGCAAACGATTAGCTTTTCAGAGCATTCACACAAGGTTGGCGCAGGTGGCGACACCTACAACGTGCTGACATGAGGAAAGTTTCCAACCGATTTCTCATTCACAAACAGCAGTTGACCGGCGTTACATGGTGAAACGTTGTTGTGATCCCTCGTGTTAGGAGGAGAAATGCGTACCATCACGTTTTCGGCTTTGATAAAGGTTGGATTGTAGCCTATCGCGACTGTGTTTTATCGTATAGCGACACTGCTGCTCGCGTTGGTCGAGATCCAATGACTGCTAGCAGAATATGGAATCAGTGGATTCTGGAGGGTAATACGGAACGCCGTGCTGTATCCCAACGACCTCGTATCACTAGTAGTCGAGATGACAGGCATCTTACCCGCATCGCTGTAACGGATCTTGCAGCTACGTCTCGATCCCAACAACCATCTGCACGAACAGTTCGACGACGTTTGCAGCAGCATGGACTATCAGCTCGGAGACCATGGCTGTGGTTACCCTTGACGCTGCATCACAGGCAGGAGCGCCTGCGATGGTGTACTCAACGACGAACCTGAGTGCACGAATGGCAAAACGTCATTTCTTCCGATAAATCCAGGTTCTGTTTACAGCATCATTATGGTCGCATCCGTGTTTGGCGACATCGCGGTGAACGCACATTGGAAGCGTGTATTCGTCATCGCCATACTGGCGTTTCACCCGGCGTGATGGTATGGGGTGCCATTCGTTACACGTCTCGGTCACCTATTGTTCGCATTGACGGCGCTTTGGACAGTGGACGTTAGATTTCACATGTGTTGCGACCCGTGGCTCCACCCTTCATTCGATCCCTACGAAACCCTTCATTTCAGCAGGATAATGCACGACCGCATGTTCCAGATCCTGTACGGGCCTTTCTGGATACAGAAAATGTTCGACTGCTGCCCTGGCCACACATTCTCCGTATCTCTGACCAATTGAAAACGTCTGGTCAATGGTGGCCGAGCAATTGGCTCGTCACAATACGCCATCACTACTGTTGATGAACTGTGGTATCGTGTTGAAGCTGCATGGGTAGCTGTACCTGTACACGCCATCCAAGCTCTGTTTGATTCAATGGCCAGGGGTATCAAGGTCGTTATTACGGCCAGGGGTGGTTGTTCTGGGTACTGATTTCTCAGGATCAATGCACCCTAATTGCGTGAAAATGTAATCACATGTCAGTTCTAGTGTAATATATTTGTCCAATGAATACCCGTTTACCATCAGCATTTCTTCTTGGTGTAGCAATTTTAATGGTCAGTAGAGTTTGTATGATGGAGCTTCAGATGGACGGAGTTCGCAGCGTTTTCGTAAATCAACTGCGCTAAAGTATTGTTCTAGTGTTTGGGGTCGTTACCAAGAAGTTATTTGTAAGAGAGAACATAAACACATGCACTCCTAAGGCTACCAGTTTGTAATCTGCATTTCTTCTTGGTGTAGCAATTTTAATGGCCAGTAGTGTAAATCAGTCGTGTCTGCAAACATGGAATGTAGTAGTTCCGATTGGTTTCTTCATAACACGTCCATTAAGACCATGTCTAGCAAAGCATTGGGACGTCAAAACCAGCCTTGTATTAGACGACAGCGTTAGTTTTTTTAAGAGAAAGAAGCGGTAGAGAGAGCCGCCAGCTGGAGCGTCTCGGACGTGTGCGGTCTGTTCGTCATCTCTGTCGCGGTTCACCCACCGCCGTCAGCTCCCCACTGCCGCAGAGGCGCGCGCGTGTCGCGTTTGGCTAGGCACCCCGCTCTGCGACTGCCTCGGCGCGCCGCCACACACGGTGCAGGCGAAGAAGGGAAGAACGCGAAATTCGCTCGCTTTGATCCCCGAGCTCCAGCACGGCACGGCGGGCCTTGCCACGAAACAGACGCCGCTCTCGCCATTAGGGTGAGCCCGCAAAGCGAACGCACCTGTTCGCCCACTCGCGTTTGCTGGCGGCTCAGCCGCCCGCTACATCGCAACCACACGATACACGTTAACAGATGAACTCGCACATCAGATCCACTACTCGAAGAGATATGTGCAGAGAGAGGAGGCGCTATCCACTATCTCTCCTGCTAATCACGCTGTTTATTTTACCGTTCTATTTAGCGAAGCGGCACAGATGCGGTTTTATAATAAAGGGTGGCGCACGAAATGTGTTACCATCTTGTTTTTGAATATAAACTTTATTGTCAATACAATCTGAAAGGAACATATACTACAATGAAGAGCCGTCCATGGAGATTTGTTCTAACTCATCACATGCTCATTCTGTCCACCATTTCGTATCCTAACTTCCTTCAAACGATCACTGAAGTTAGTGATTACCCTACGGCACATGTGTTCCGTAATTTCACTGCAAGCTTGAAGAATAAGTCTTCTGAGCTGCATTAAATCACGTGGTCGTTTCGGGAAAATTTTTCCTTTAGGTGCCCCCAGAGAAAAAAGTCACTTTGATTGAGGTTTGGACTATTGGGGGGCCAATTTCGTCCGTCATTGAAGCGACCTGGAAACCTGAGTGAAATGATCCGCATGTCGAAATGCTCGCGTAAAAACTCCAACACAGTGTTTGCAGTATGTGACCTTGCTCCATCTTGCATGAACTACTGCATGTTGAAGGGCAAAGCAGTAGCAAGAAGCTGTGGAATGAAGCTATTGCGAAGCATGCTGAAATACCGCTCGCTGTTCACAGTTTCTTCAAATAAAAAGGGTGCAATAAGTCCGTGACTGGACATTGCTGCCCACGCTGTAATCCACGGAGCATAATGTTGTCGTTCATGAAGTACTAGTTTGGTTTTCAGTGGCCCAAAACCGTACGTTTTGTTTGTTAGCTACACCGTCTAAATGAAAATGCGCCTCGTCTGAAAACCAAACGTTGTTGAGAGTTTCTTCCCTATCCTCCGCCCACTGAGCAAACAGTAGTCTCTGCTGCTTGTGTTCTTCGGTGAGCTTCTGTGCACAGGTCATCTTCTATGGGTACATATGGAGGTCACTTTTAAGAATGCGTTGAACGGAGCGTCTGGTTATTCCCACTTGCACTGCTGCCTTTCTACACGATTTCCCGGGACTTTTCTGGACAGCAACTCGTACCGCTCCAATATTTTCCGGCGAACAAACAGGCTTTGGCCGAGGTCGCTTCGCTTCCAATACTGTTCCTTCCTGCACAAATTTATCGTACAACATGTGGATTGTCTTCTTGCAAGGGACTCATCGTGTGTTAAACCGTTGTCGAAAACGCCTCTGAGTCACAACAAGGCTTTTCGTTTCATGAAAAAGTAACACCATTGCCGATCGTTGCTGTGTCGTCAGTCTTCCATTGTCAGCCATTGCTGCTTACTAGTCTCCTAGCGGCAGTATTGTGAATTACACGTCATTTCGTAACTCATTTGTTTTTCCAAGCTCTGCTGATACTGCTGTAGAGATCCCAGCGGGATATCTAACGTGCGTCGTAATTTGTGGAAGAAACAATTGATAACGCATTTCGTGCGCCTCCCAGTAGAATCATTATTAGACACCGAAAGCATAAAAGGTCCGAATTACCTTCTAAATTTTCCAAAAGTAATATATTATCGCGTTTAAAAATATAAGCTGATCTGCATAAAGAGAAAGATTGTGCACGGTGATTCAAAAAGAATAACACAACTTTGAAAATCTGTATTTAATCAAAGAAACATAATACGACCTTGGTTAATTAATCAATATGAAGAGTGCTTAAGAATGTTTTTTCAGTAGAAAAGAAGTTCATAAATGTTCAATGCTGCCCCGTTCCGACACTCGAAGTCGTTTCACATTCTCTGCAGCATCTCCGGCATAACAGTTTCGATAACTGCAGTCATTCGTTCTCTGAGTTCCTCAACGTTAGCTGGTACAGGTGATCGAAACATCATATCTTTGAGATTCCCCCAAGAAAAAAATGGCTCTGACACTATGGGACTTAACTGTGGAGGTCATCAGTCCCCCAGAACTTAGAACTACTTAAACCTAACTAACCTAAGCACATCACACACATCCATGCCCGAGGCCGGATTCAAACCTGTGACCGTAGCGGTCGCGCAGTTCCAGACTGTAGCGCCCAGAACCGCTCGGCCACTCCGGCCGGCAGAAAAAATGTCAGGGGCTGGGTTGAGCGCTTCTTGGACGCCAATGATGAAGTACGGAGCTGGGAACCCATCCATTGCTGTGGGTACCTTTCGTTCAAATAATTGTAGCGAAAAAGCTAACAAAAGAAGCACAGAGAAAGCAACCGCTGGATACTGAAACGAGACTTTGAACTCTTAAAATCCGTACATAAATTTAGAATCATCCAGGTTTAGCATAGACAAGAATCATGAGTCTTTATACATATTCGAAGAACTATTTAGTAAAACAAAGATTTACTGAGCTAATTACTAGGAAATGAACTGGCAAATCTGTACACGCAATTCTCTGCGGTTTACTTAGTATCTTAACCGTATAAAGTGCCAGGTGGGTGGTGCCCTATCCTGCTGAAACACGAGCTGACCTGCTTTTTTTTCGAGTCGAGTGAACAGCCAATTCTGCAACATTTCCAGACTGGTTTGCCCAGTTACAGTTGCACCTTCGAAGAAAAGAGGGTAAAAAACTTTATTAGCTGAAATGGCACAAAAATGGCTCTGAGCACTATGGGACTTAACATCTATGGTCATCAGTCCCCTAGAACTTAGAACTACTTAAACCTAACTAACCTAAGGACATCACACACATCCATGCCCGAGGCAGGATTGGAACCTGCGACCGTAGCAGTCGCGCGGTTCCGGACTGAGCGCCTAGAACCGCTAGACCACCGCGGCCGGCTGAAATGGCACAGAAAACGTTCATCTTAGGGGAATCACGTTCATGATGAATTGTTTCCGTCCGGTTCTCAGTGTCCCACACACGGACATTGTGCCGACTCACTTTCCGTTTTGTGTGAAATGTTACTTCATCGCTGAACACAAGCTTCGAAGTGAACCGGACACCTGTTTCCATTTGTTCAAGGACAAACTTGCGAACTCGATTGTTTTTACTTTACCAGCTTCGTAAATGGCTTTAACAAATAGCGGACGACAAGATTTCAATGCCAACCTTTTCATTAGGACTCTAGAATGGTCGGTTGCGGAATTTGCAGCTCTCTGCTAGCTCGGCGGGTCGATTTTCCTGGACTGCGAGGTAATACTTGAATGCGGCCAACATCTTCACTCGTGCGCGGCCGTCCTGAACTTTTCCCTTTGCACAAACAATCTTTCTTTTTGAGTTGTTTATACCAACGTACGATACACCACCTATCAGGAGGTTGAACACCATACTTGGTTCTAAATGCACGCTGAACAGCTGTCGTCGAATCACTTCTGTCGTATTCGATAACACACGAGGCGTTTTGTGGAGCAGTCGCCATCTTTGCGCTGACCACAGAAATTATGGTTACGTGGCCAGCAGCTCTCCTAACAATGAAACGAGCAACCAAATGAAACTTCAGAGCTTCCTCCAATCTAGGGTAGGAAGAGCGTAGCTCTCCTTTTCTTTTATGCAGATTTCTCGATTTTCAGAGTTGTGGTACTCTTTTTGAATCTCCCTGTATTAGATAAAGACTTTAAAGAAATGTAGAATGCAGCACCTTAGAAAGAAGATGCGCAAGATGCTAGACATGAAACACAAGTTCGTATTGTTGATGGCTTTTAGAGAGGAACCATTTCGACATTTTCTTAAACGGTGAAATCTTCTAAACCCTAAATCCGAAGGGCAAGTTAGGGCGTTAAGTTGCTATCGTCTCGAACCAAAGTCCTATATCTTACCGCTAAACTGCCTCATTCGGTCAGCACCTTAAAAGAAGGCTGAAAAAGTTTATGTTTCACTTACAGATATGCCCACATTGCAATGCACAGATGAATTTTGTTTTAGACGAAAGAAATTAAAGAAAACCACAGAAAACCCAAGAGAAACAAGAGAGGTGGTCTTCATCTCCTGCCAATACGAAATTATGGGGTACTGTTATTCCTTCTCTACATATGTATTCCTTAATACGATTTTGACAATGATGGGTAACTTAGTGGACACGTTGGTTTTGGAAGTCTGCAAACTGGCTGTTGATAAAACATTCCACTTAGAAAAAGAAAATTCCCTGGGTGCCAGTGGTCAGAAAAGAGGGAAAAATGGGGCGGAGGGTGCATTTGAGGCCAAATTTGCTTCAAAGTATCTGTTTGATACAGTAGATTTAATAGTTTGCCGCATCAGGACATAGGAACCTAGCTTGCTACCCAGGTCTGGCACAGAATCACAGGTTACGCTATCCGATGATACTCGTATCTTGCGAACCGAGCCGACGATTCTTCAACCGTTCTTTGCTACGAAACATTTACTTTAAATGCGTGGGAGACATATCGTCAGGGTTGTGACTACCTGACATATGGAGGTTTGGATCGTCTATGGAGTGGTGTTCAGGTGGCGGCTTTGGTTAGGGCGATAGCTTGCGACAAGAAGGAAATGCAGGTTCTACTCCCGACCCGGAATAAATTTTCTTATGTCACAAACAGCTAATGTCATTCCATATTCGCAACATGCAAACTTATTTCGGGATATTTACCACACCTGTAATGGTCAGTAACAATGTCTATCCCACGCATGCATGTTTCAAGGACATTGTACTGTGAAGATGCAGACACTGTGTAAACACAGACATCGCAACCACCAATGAAATCAGCTTCACATTCTGAAAATTTATCGTAAGGTTCTTATTCATCTCCATTGCAACGGTATATTATTACCGATTTCAAGTGGATCCACCTATCTTCAGTAATTGTATCGTGTAAGTTAAGTATTCAGCGTGTCATGTAATTGTCTATGAATTTTATGAAGAGATGGTAACTCACACTTTTGAATGCTTCTTATGAACTTTATGTGTCTACCCGATGACTACGCTGTTAAGTGACGCGTTGCATTTCACAGGATTACGAATGTAAAGATGGCTACATCCAAACGAAACCGGTAATATGTATATAATAATGTTGCGGTTTAGTTAGGTAAAACAGTCTGTCTAGTTTTTCTGATCGTTTATTGCGTGTTTAGTTCATTTTTATTCACAGGTCATCTCATAAAGTTATTTACACATACATTTGAGAGCAAATCAACTGCTGACTGTGTTCCCACGTTTATTCCTCTGAATGCGTTCTCCCCCA
Organism: Schistocerca americana; assembly: GCF_021461395.2. Taxonomy (NCBI): domain Eukaryota; kingdom Metazoa; phylum Arthropoda; class Insecta; order Orthoptera; family Acrididae; genus Schistocerca; species Schistocerca americana. Next base: position 244,613,589 of record NC_060124.1, on the reverse strand, counting down.
CTCAACTCCTAACAGTAAAAGCGGCTCCATAGCTTTCAATGTACCGGGTGATCAAAAAGTCAGTATAAATTTGAAAACTGAATAAGTCACGGAATAATGTAGATAGACAGGTACAAATTGACACACTTGCTTGGAATGACATGGGGTTTTATTAGAACCAAAAAAATACAAAAGTTCAAAAAATGTCCGACAGATGGCGCTTCATCTGATCAGAATAGCAATAATTAGCATAACAAAGTAAGACAAAGCAAAGATGATGTTCTTTACAGGAAATGGTCAATATGTCCACCATCATTCCTCAACAATAGCTGCAGTCAGGGAATAATGTTGTGAACAGCACTGTAAAGCATGTCCGGAGTTATGGTGAGGCATTGGCGTCGGATGTTGTCTTTCAGCATCCCTAGAGATGTCGGTCGATCACGATACACTTGCGACTTCAGGTAACCGCAAAACCAATAATCGCACGGACTGACGTCTGGGGACCTGGGAGGCCAAGCATGACGAAAGTGGCGGCGAGAGCACACGATCATCACCAAACAACGCGCGTAAGAGACCTTTCTCGCGTCTAGCAACATGGGGTGGAGCGCCATCCTGTTTAAACATCGTACGTTCCAGCAGGTGTTTATCAGCCAGGCTGGGGGTGATGCGATTTTGTAACAAATCGGCGTACCTCTCACCCGTCACGGTAGAAGTTACAAAACCAGACTCACGCATTTCCTGGAAGAAAAAAGGCCCGATAACGGTAGATGTGGTAAATTCAACCCATACCGTGACTTTCTCGTCGTGCAATGGAGTTTCCATGACAGCTCTAGGGTTTTCGGTAGCCCAAATTCTGCAGTTGTGGGCGTTGACAGACCCTCGGAGCGTGAAATGAGCTTCGTCGGTCCACAACACGTTAGTTAACCAATCGTCATCTTCCACCATCTTTTGAAACGCCCACACCGCAAATGCCCTCCACTTCACTAAATCGCCAGGTAACTGTTCATGATGCCGATGGATTTTGTACGGATAGCATCGGAGGGTACTCCTCAGTGCCAACCAAATAGTAGTGTATGGAATGCCGGTGCGACGTGCAACTGCACCCTGTGCATCGACGAACCCGCTACAGTCTCCATTTCTTCCTGAACTGTCTCAGCAGCATTACGCTTTGTGCTCGGTCGGCCACTACGGGGTCTGTCGTCTATACAACCCGTGGCTTCGAGCTTCGAAATCGTTCTCGCCACAGCTGCATTTGTCAACGGACTTTTACCCGTTCGAATCCCCTTCCTATGACGATAGGATCGTAACGCTGAACCTGCACATTCCCTATTCTGATAATACATATTCACTAAAAGCGCCTTTTCAGGTAACGTCAACATGCTGCGACTGCTGGCGCATCTGATTTTCTCTCTCATTACGGCTCTTTTTATACACGATTTTGATGTGCAGTCACTGACGTTTTGCTTTGCAGCGCCATCTGTTGGACATTTTATGAACCTTTTTTTTTGGTTATAATAAAACCCCATGTCATTCCAAGCATATGTGTCAGTTTTTACCTCTCTATCTACATTATTCCGTGGTTTATTATCTTTTCTAATTTATACTGACTTTTTGATCACCCGGTATACGCAGCGGAAACGCCAACAATAGAAGCACAGGGAAAGCGACCTCTGGCTGTTAAAACGGGACTTTGAACTCTTAAAATCCGTACATAAATCTAGAGTCATCCAGGTTTCGTAAGTACCTTAAACGTATAAAGATTGGAAGTATGTAACAGCAGCGCTAATAAACTTAACATCAGGAAACTTTAGGTACCACTGTTCCAAACGAAGAGGCTAGTCTTCGTAAATGACCTGGTAACTGCCACCCCTAGAGACCAATACCTAGTTCACAATATCAGTGTCTAGGTGAAAGAGGTGAAGAAGAAAGAATGCAAGCAAATGTCATAAAAACATAACTGTGATAATAAACAAAAGGGGAAGATGGCGTAGTTGCACTGTTGAAGAAAAGCAACTGTAGTAGGCACGTAAATAGAATATAAACCTCTACTATTAGTACAGATGGGAAGATGAAAGAAGAATTTATGGAAAGAATTGGCGCAGAATGTCGTCTCCCAAAAGTCGTTAGAGGGAATTTACTCAACAAGAGAGAAATACCTAAAAGGAGAAAATTAGCTATACGTGGATCGTTTTGGACTTACTTACGGCTGTGAATTTTGCAAAGTGAGTTAACTGGCAAAACAGTATCCAATTTGCAGAGATGATTCTGAAAAATGCTAAACAAGACCAGGAGAGATACATCTGTTAGGTAACGTTACACTGCAAAGTTTCTTAAGAACACGGGATGGGAAGAGCTACAGCTGAAATCTCACATTCCCACTGAATGTTGAAAGATCCCCTTTAAAGGTTAATGCAAGAGGTAAGGCTTTATGGCAAGAGAAGCACTTTACAAATATAGAAGACTTGGCAGAATGGGACTGAAGAGGCGCTGGAAGAGAGGTCAGATGCAATGACCATGACCACGCCTACGGACAGGAAGAGATGGAGGTCTCTGGTATAGTCTGTATGGAGTTGGAAGAGCGTCCCGGTAACTATGCAAATAAAACAGACGAACAGTATGGAACAGGTCGCATAATGGCGCTTATGGTTGCACTCGAGACGAGTAAATTTAATAATGAGAGTGAATAAATAAGTTTTACTTGGAACGCACATTTAAACAAATGCCACGGTGACTATAAAGATGGTATAATAATTAAAAGCGGCCTCTGATGCGGGTGAAATTATACGATCATAGAAACAACATGGGTTCACAAACTAGCCTTTCTTCGAGCGTGTTTACTAGCGTCCACTTATTTTTGTAGGTAATATTGTCCTACTTAGTCAACATTTATAAAAATTCCAAATCTGATTGAGCTTAAATTTCACTCATTATCGGATCTTAATTCTCTTTTTTGTGTGTGATCACAGAAGTGAAGTGCACAACAGTCCTATTGATACGGCAGCTTCAGACCTGTAGAAGCGAATTGTACAGTCTGGTCAAGATGTAAGAGATGATTCGGTGTAATTTGAAGTAGTTGGTATCTCACTACAGAGCTGTCCAAATGCGGAGACGATGCGTGGAATAACTCCTTTAGCATGTACGAGTGAACACTAAATCAGAACATGTTGCCTGCCGAAACAGTATTACATTTCTTGTTAACGTAGGCTGTGGGTGAAAATTGAGCTCATTTAAATGGGAGCTTAATCGAAAAGTTTACATTTGAAATCCATACGTGCTAGCTACGATAGTAAATATCTCATATAGAAGTTAAGAGGCGGCTCTTAACCACCCAATTTATTTTCTCATACACGCTTAGTTTGCGGGCCAGCGTTTACTCTAATCTTTTTGCTTCTGTTGATATATATTTTCCGCGGAGCAGTTTCAACTTTTAACTGTTGTACATCTTGTACATGTAGTCCGTCAAATAATACCTCAGGGTGCCGGTACTTTAAACGCTGGTTTAACTTCTTTGTTGTTCGAATAACGTAACAGTAGCGCTCAAAACAAAATTACTGAAGTTCCAATTAGTACTAAAATGAGTGGTATCAGCAATGAAAGTATTCATAGTCTTACAGACGTACTTTAAGCATAATAACAGCGGTGGCCTGACGGGTAAAAGCAATTTAGGATACCGAGCCAAGTCGAACCAGATCAGTGGTAAGTGAGTGTAAAGTAAACAGTAAACGAGAACACAAGGCTCCCAGTGGCCTGATGGAGATTCATCGTTGATCCGTGTTTATAACGTTAGTTGTTTTGTATGGAAAGACACAGCTGGATTGCCGTTAAGTGTACGTACAGAAAACTATTGTTACAGAAAGTCACCAAAGGAAAACGAAAATGATGCATGGTAATTGTGGTCCTGTGACAAAGCTGATAAGTTCAAAACTATAATTCCAGTGGTTAAGAGTTCAGTCCTCAGACTGTGAACTTTTTCTGTCACTTACCACGTCTTTCGCCTCCACCCACTATTTATATATGTGGGAAACTCATAAATTTCCCTGTGATTCAATATCTAGGTTAATATAGAGGTTCCCCTATAACTACTTCGCCACAGAGGAGACCAAGAGCGTGAGTCTTTAAAGAATCGAAACCCCATCTATAATAGCTTCAGACGTCTGATTAAGTTGAGCTACTGTATTAAATATTTGACGTTAATATGTAAGCGAGAAACTGTATAGAAGAGGTTTGCAATTAAGCTGAATGTTGCAAAGTGCTCTCATTGTGGATGAATATAGGCTTTGTAATTTGCACATAATTTTAAGTAAAAGCAAGTTTTTCAAGCATCTCAACGTTTAAGGCGTCATATGTACTAAATCACGTATCGTATAATGGTACAATTTGCCAGGTACATTCAATGGTAGATTGTGGACACTGTCTGCAAATAGCATATTTTGCTGCGAATGGAGTCGGTACTAAATAAGTAACAAATTAAAGCGACCTATCTGTGGCTGAAGTTTTACTGTATGGACAGCAAAAATGTAGTAGGAGATAAACTTTTTCCTTTTCATTATTTTGTATCTCTAGGAAACGAGAAAAGTTGCGTAAAGTGTAAAGTTTGTTGGATGTCAGTGAGTGCTGTTATTTCTGAATACTGGATGAACAAAGTAGGGTTCAAAATGATTCAAATGGCTCTGAGCACTATGGGACTTAACATCTCAGGTCATCAGTCCCCTAGAATTTTGAACTACTTAAACCTAACTAACCTTAGGACATCACACACATACATGCCCGAGGCAGGATTCAAACCTGCGTCCGTAGCGGTCGCGCGGTTCCAGACTGAAGCGCCTAGAACCGCTCGGCCACCAACGGCCGGCAACAAAGTGGAGGTATATGCTTTTCGTCAGTTGCGTTAGCTCAAGACAGACACAACTTTTCTGACTAATTTACTTGTCTTATTGTGTTAAACTGTAAACAGAAGATTGAAACTCATTATGAGTAGATTATGACACCGTTTTATATTGTCTAATTCGGCCAATAGGAACGTAAAATATTGAAAGTACCTTTTTTCGCCCCCGAAAGCCTCCAGATAGGCAACCAGTAACTGACCACAGGATCTGGGATAGTTGCGTAGTAATATAGATATAGAGCAAAACTGTGCGGTGCTCGAACTAACCTTCGGCTTGATGACGGTTTTAGTTTAATGTCCATTGGCGTAGCATGTCGAAGGGAATTTGAAGGTAATTGGCTTTATTGTTTGGAATGTAACGGTAATCGAGTTACATTGGTGTGAATTTAGGTACAGTAAGAAAAAATGACAATTCATACACCCACAACTGGAATTCAACCTGATTCTTGTTGATTACCAGTAAAGAATTTTACGGAGGACAGGGAAACGTTAAAGGATGTGCTATGGAAGAAAGCGTACTTGAAGTAAAATCAAGAAGTGCAGACTGTAATCTACACCGTAACTGGACACACACGTAAATGGACACACACACACACACACACACACGCACACACACAAACTAGATTGGTGGCGTGTTCTTTATTACTCATTTGCTTTGAACGTTGCTTGCAGTGGGAGAAAACAGCGATGGCCTACGTTGAATCGGAGCAGTGAAAGGGAACACGACAGCCGAAACAGCGCTCCTTGTTGTATCGCGCCCGCGAAACAGCCACTCCACCGGATGATGGACTTCCGATAAAGCACCAATGCAAACCGGTTTATCCGGTATAAATGGAATTAAAATCGAATTTTCCAAACAAAATAAGCCCCCTATTCAGAGCTCGTATTTACTAGAGCATGAAAGAACGTCAATGAGACCACGCGCAATGCAAAACAGCGCAGATAATTTATTCTGCTGATCTTTTGAAACAACGCGTTTTGTCGCCTGATACCTATAAAAATTGCGCTATTTATCAAAGCGCTTTTTGTCGGTGGACGAGGGAAGAAGTGATTCTGTGTAACTCGTATAATTTAGCATGGCAATATCTGCGGATGGCGTATAAACAAAACAGAGAAAAAAAGTGTTGTGAAGTCGTAATGTGGTCAGGGGAGCTATTCTAATGGAATATCTGCTTCTGTGAGGGCAGCGGCAGAAGGATAAAGAAAGTCATGAGAAGGTGATATAAATATGCAGACATCAGGGTGGTATGCATCATACGAACGCAGAGAGACAGCAAATAGTAACACAGCGCTTCTCAGGCTGTAATGTTAGAACTGTTTTTATGACGCCCTTTAAATTTTTCAAAACCAACTCGTCTTCTGCGTGTGATTCGGTGGTTAATTGCGTAAGTGGAACATCACAAATCTAATACACAAATGGTCCTAATAAGGTCCGTTCGGATATCAGATTGGAAACGAGATTTGGAATCGATAGAAGTACTGAAAATTGTAGCGATAACATGGTATCAGAAAAATGGTGTCCGTACGCGCTGTATCCCTAGACATTGTTTATTTTTTTTATTTAAAGGTTTTTGTTCAACACAGTAATTTTCTTATCATATAAAACAAAAATTAAATTTATGCTACCACTGTGAGTATAAAATCTGACACAATGTTAAGGAGTAAAGGACCAACAATGCAACAGGGAATAAAATATAGGCCTTAAAATGTTTGAATGGGCATGATATTAAAATCATTACTCGCTACTGCGCTTATGTTTACTACACACTACATGATAGCCTATATACAGGGTGAGTCACTAACTATTGCCACCAAGAATAGTTCCTAAAGTATGACTGGAGCTGAAACGTTTGTGGGACAATAGTTACCTAGGACAACGGGGACCATAATATGACGTTGGTTTTTTGTTGCTAGGTGGAGTCGCGTCAGAGACATGAAGGTCAACCTTTTTTTTCAATAAATGGAATGCTACAGTTGGGTAATTATTTTCTTATAGCGATTATCGAGACTAATCCAATGATGTGTAACAGTAAGGTCTTTGAAGGTCAACGAAGTTGACAAAGGTGGCATGAACGTTCGTTTACAGGTGCTCGAAATGGTGACCATTGGTATCAATGCAGTGCTGCAATATTCTTATCATGGATTGAGTGGTATTCCTTATCACATTAGCACTTATCGAAGCACATGCTCTGACAATTCTCTCTCGCATATCCCCAGGTGTAGTTGGAATGTCTTTAAAAACAATGTCTTTTACGAATCCCCACAAGAAAAAAGTACAGAGGCGTGAAGTCTGGCGAACGAGCCGTACACGACACATCTCATCCACGTCCAATCCAACAATTTGGGAATTGTCTGTGCAACTCATTTCTAGCCATCAGCAAAAAATGTGCAGTCATCGTATTGATACCACATTCTGTTCCTTGTTCCTAAAGGTATTTCTTCCAATAACAGACCTAATTTTTCGTGCAGGAATGTGGTGTACTTTCTACCATTAAAATTTCCTTCGATGAAATAAGGGCCTATAATTCTGTCCTCCAGAATCCCACACCATACATTCACCGACCACGGTTTTTGGTGTTCAACTTGCCGCAGCCAACATGGATTTTCAGTTGCTCAATAATGCATTTTATGCAGATTAACAATTCTATGGTTCATGAATGTAGCCTCGTCAATCAATAAAATCAAATTAATAAACGTGTCACCCCTCTGAATCTGAAATTGAGCCCATCGACAGAATTCACTGCGCTGATATGGTAAGGATGATATTTTGGCGGTGCAGAACACGAAGAACACTACTCTGGCTCATGCCAGATCTCCTTGCGATTTGACGCGAACTAACACAAGGATCTCTAACCACAGTGGCAAGAGTACCAATTTCCGTTTCCTCCTTAGTAACTTTCCTTTGCCAGATATGTTTACGTTGCGTTAAAGATCCAGTTGTTCTCAGTTTATCATACACGTATTTAAATGTACGACGTGTAGGTTGAGTACGTTGAGGATATCTTACAGCGTGTAAGTATCTGGCTCTCACTGAATTTCGTTGCCATTCTCCGTAAATGAGAAGCATATCGGCTTGTTGTTAGAAGGAAAGCATCGCTCAAATTCACTTGATGCGACGATACTAGTCTTACCGTTCCTATTCGTGTTGTATTGCGAATCCACCGAATGGTTTTTACATGTCAATGGCACGTTAGATGGATACGTCGTATGCGGCGAATGTTTACTGTTTGCACGATATTCGAGAGAGCTTTGTCAAAGCATGTGCTTCGATAAGTGCCGAATTAATGAGGAATACCACTATGTGTAGCCATCGTGATAGACGGTCACTGAAGGGGATAGTGAGGAAAATTAAGAAGATGGCAGCTACAATAGTCACTGCGAAATAGGAAGTTGCACTCTCAAAGCATCCCAGCACGAACACAACACGAAGGGAACTCCATGACCTAGGAATGGAAGACGAGCTGAAATTCGAAAAGCACTCATCAGGTATGAATATGTTCGTAACAGGAGAACGTGGTGTTGATCCCATAAATTCTGGACTATGGAGCAATAGAAGAAAGTCATTTGGTCGGACGAGTCTTGTTTCACACTAATTCCTACTTTTGGCGTCGTATACGTCAGAAGAATGAAACATCGCGGGGGTTCGGGAATGATTTTGGCAGCTGTTTCATGGTATTCCATGAGCCCCATGGTTACTCTGGAAGGTCACATTATTGCGAAGGATTATTTGACTATTTTGGCTGATTACGTCCTTCCCTGGGTACAATGTTTGTTGCACAGTAGTGATGATGTATTCCAAGACAGCAAGTTCCCTAATCACACAGCAGTCAAGTACTGATGTTGTGAGCGGGAGGAACAAGTGCCACTTTTCCCCCGGCCGCCACAGTCGCCAGATCTTTGTGATCTGTTATGGACAGAAGGGTGCTTGACCGGTATCTACCTCCATTATCATCACCTCATCTTGCCACTGTTTTGCAGGAAGAATAGATGTATAGGGTTGGGGTTTTGTGACACTAGATATTGAGCGTCAGTGATAGAGGGAAGCAGAAGTCATTATTTTGTCAGGGGTGATAGGAGGCAAAGCGACACTTTGTGGACGGTGGAATAGATTCTTCCCTTAGCTTAGTGGGTGAGGTGTGAGTGAAACATTGGTGGAACCACTGTCAGTCATATACAGACACATACGACCCTTTAAACAGAGTATTACAATGTGTTTTAACTCGGTCAGTCCCTCGCGGCAGCCGTGTGGCGAGGAGTCGTAGCGTGCAGATTCCAGTGACCGCTGATGCGGCGACACAGGCAACGGCCTTGCCGCAGTGGATACACCGGTTCCCGTGAGATCACCGTAGTTAAGCGCTGTCGGTCGCCGTCAGCACTTGGATGGGTGACCATCTAGGCCACCATACGCTGTTGCCATTTTTCGGGGTGCACTCAGCCTCGTGATGCCAATTGAGGAGCTACTCGACCGAATAGTAGCGGCTTCGGTCAAGAATACCATCATAACGACCGGGAGAGCGGTGTGCTGATCCCTCGCCCCTCCTAACCGCATCCTCCACTGAGGATGACACGGCGGTCGGATGGCCCCGGTAGGCCACTCGTGGCCTGAAGACGGAGTGTTGATGCGGCGATGGCTCGTGTTGCAGCCGAGCGTCATGCGGCGTATTCTTCCCTACAATACCATACCCGTGACCCCTGCGGCGGCGCGGTCTTCTCCTTGTGAATTCGCTCGTTGCGTTATTAAAAAGCGGTTACCTCGTGGCGCGGAGTGCTCCGTCCGGGAATCGAGCCAGCGACCCTCAGGTTCGGCGTTTTCTGGCGGAGTTCATCAACGTCTAGGTTCACAGGTGACCCATTTGGTGAGGTCGCAGTCCTTTCGTCCTCACCAGCGTTTCGTCCTCACCAGCCGCCTGTGTAAGCATCACACGCACGAACGTCTTTCTTGTAACATTTGGGATGACATCTTCTGCACTGACCTACTGGCTCAGTGCCGACATCTTCTTCTGTCGATCAGCGTAGCAACTAAGTCATTGCAGCGAAGTGTGAGTCCGCTGACTAACCATCGGTCCGTCGGCCTAGGTGAGGTTTCTTCGTCTCTTCTTTCTCCCCTCAAAAGGTCCCTCATGCCCGTCGCACACGTCGCGAAGTTTCTAGGGCGCCGACTGACTCTTCGGTCATTGATCTATGCTTCTTACGTTGGCAGAAACGCGACCAATGTCGACACTCGTACCAGCTTTCATTGTTTTACTTCTATGTTGGCGTGGTCGGGCACTGCCCTATCGTCCTCTTCCATATCTCCAGATACCCCACGCACGTGAGTTCAGTTCCTGGATCATTGACTGCTGATGTGCGAACAGCGCTGGTCGTTGTTCTCCTTGGTAGGATTGCTCATCTGCTCGGTCGTTGATCTGTCTGAGTACTGACTGCCGCTGCGCAAACTCCGCTGGTCATTGGCCTCCTCGTTCGACTGCTGCCGCTTCCGAATATTGTTGCTTAACGTGTCAAAATCTCTAAAATGTTCACTTAATCTTCTTCTTTTCGTTTCACCGTCTTAGGCGTACGCTGGATCAATCATTTCATTGTGCGTTGTTCTTTTCTTAGGGCCCAGTATTCCTTTACTCTTTCTGATCTTCCTTTCCTCTCTTCTTCCTAGTTGCTGGGTTTTCACTTTTGTGTAGATTTGTCTTGGAACCTTATATTTTCATATTTAGTAATTACTTTAGCTGTTCGATCCGTAAGTGAATTTTCTGAAATCTTTAATTCTACTAGGTCTTTCTCAGTTTCTTTAAACCAGTTTGGTTTCGTTTTGCAGTTACGGAAAAAGTCAAAGATTTGGTTAGTTGTTGTTGTTGTTGTGGTCTTCAGTCCAGAGACTCGTTTGTTACTGCTCTCCTTGCTACACTATCCTGTGCAAGCTTCTTCATCTCCCAATGCAACCTACATCCTTCTGAAACTGCTTAGTGTATTCATCTGTTGGTCTCCCTCTACGATTTTACCCTCCACGCTGCCCTCCAATGCTAAAGTGGTGATCCCTTGATGCCTCAGAACTTGTCCTACCAACCGGTCCCTTCTTCTGTCAAGTTGTGCCACAAACTCCTCTTCTCCCCAGTTCTATTCAATACCTCTTCATTAGTTATGTTATCTACCCATCTAATCTTCAGCAATCTTCTGTAGCACCACATTTCGAAAGCTTCTATTCTCTTCTTGTCCAAACTATTTATCGTCCATGTTTCACTTCCATACATGGCTACACTCCATACAAATACTTTCAGAAACGTCTTCCTGACACTTAAATCTATACTAGATGTTAAGTTGTTTGGTTAATCTGTTGGAATTCATTCTGAGAAGATGACCATAAAAGTTTATTCTCCTTTTTCAGATAGTATCTGAAAGTTTTTCACTTCTGTTGTAGAGAGTTTCATTTTTGATGTATATAATCTTATTGCCTTGAAATTTTGCCCCTATGATTTTTCTTAAAATTTTTCTTTCCTTCAGCTCATGTTTCTCCATTTGGCCTTTGAAATTCATGTTTAGTGTTTGTGCTGCATACAGTGCTTCTGGCTTAATCAGTGTCTTGTAAGGTGTAAGTTTGAACACCCATGAAATGGATTTTTTGTTGTATGTATTCTTTTGTTAGTTGAAAGGCCAATTCAAGTTTATTTTTTCTGGATTCCATTGCTTTGCTTTCCCCAGTTTTCCAAGTAATCCATTCTCCGAGATATTTGAATTCTTTTACTATTTCAATCTTCTGTTCTTGAACATTGAGGTATTTACATTTTATATACTGAGATGGTATGTGTTCTTTCGGACATGTCCGAAAGAACAGATACCATCTTAGTATATATATAGTTAAGGCTCACCGGCAACTTTACCATCTTCTTCTTCTGTGGGAATGCCCAAACAGTGCCTGAACTCTAACGGGAATCGGCAACGAGCCGCGAGTAATGAGTATAATGGGCGGGGGCACTACAAATGTAGTGAGGGACAATATGTTGAGAATGTGGGTTTTGCAGGAGGCGTGCCAGAGATAAATCCCTGCAGTCGCGCTATCCTCTGTGTCCTCGGTGGCTCAGACGCCGGCACGGTAACTCAGCGTGTTCAGTCAAAGGGTTAGCTGCCCTCTGTAATAAAAAAAAACCTCAGTTACTCGATCAACAACGAACTTAAACGGATGTCTTACGACGTCTGCCCCGAGAAGATGCAACGAACAAAAGCGAACAAAATGAGATTAAAAAATAAAATAAAAAAGAAGACGGATAGAGCGTCTGCCATGTAAGCATGTAACCTCCCCCTCACTTATCGACCATAATGACAGTGAAACATTAAACCGCGTGTACCTAATGGAAATTTGGGAAAAGGAATCGTCACCGAAGTTAATCTGTCGGTAGAGAGGGAGGAAAGGGATACATCTCAATGGAAGGAAAAATGCAAATGAAACTGGTGGAAATTAATTTAGAATAGGGGTAAAGTTAATAAAGAAAGTAAATGTGCGGCCGTTACGTTAACAATTAACTAGCGGTAATTAGATATTTGAGATTTAGGGGAAATTACGGTCGCCAGTCCTACGGACAATTACTACAGTAACTGAAAAAGAAAGGTTATTACACATATAATTAGCACTAGAAGCGTGGCAACTGAAGGTTGACACGTGTAGTGTGAAAACTGAAAGTTTGTCACAAGTAATAAATTTCGCTACACTCTGACTTAATTTAGCAAAAGAATTAATAAAACAGGAAAATTGAAAGTTAATGTAGTGACTGAAATTAATAGTGAGCTTTGTTTCTGAAGCACATCGAAATTCACTAAAATACGGTTAGTCTTGGGCTACCTCAACAATCATTTCAAAAGCTACTTGAATCTACGCAATTTAGAAATAAGAGATTTAACTTTGAACTTGTATTAAATGATTCTGAACAATTAACAATAGTAAAATTTAGTACGTACCAAGCTGAGCTGCAGTCACAGGTTAGCTAAAATACGGTAACAAAACTCGCACTCTTAATTTGTGCTTGTGTAATCTAAATTTTGTAGCGAGCTATGAATACCTTAACTGAACTTTGAAATTAAAGCAGTGGAATCGAATGATATTACTTTAATGCTGGCGTTTGAATCTCAACGACACTCGGGTTCATTCCGGAAAAGGAAGGGACCCTGCTTGGTAATGCAATTGGGACAATGAGCAACAAAGGTTCATGCTACGTTGCTGTAATTTAGTGAGAAAAATTTAACAGTTTGGAAAGCTGAGGTCTGCCATACAGTTCTAAAACTTTACGTGCTACCAGTCTTCCTTGTTGGTTGAATGAAGGTTTGAAGTCGTCGATCGAGGAGGTGGCGCAGTCACTCATTGTCGGTCGTCGCTGTTGCAGGAGCTGGATGTTGGCGCGCCTTCTTCCCGACACGGTCTCCAGCCGAAACGGGCTCTTGATATTTGCCAGCTAACGCTCCCGTCCGCGACACCATGTCAGAAACTAACATAGCAAGTCGAGCGCAATTACATGCTGCCAAACCCCGGGAGCGTGGGAACTCGCGGGAGCATCACACAACACACCTGCTCCACCGCCCTCCTCCAGCCAGACTCTGCTCTGCCCGCGCTCCACGCGGCCGAGTTAACACTACCAAAGATCCTAAATACTTTGGTTCTCCACACGACCTATCGATGTAATCGTTCGATAGCATAGTTTTCCCTTGGCAAGACCCAGCGTAAAAATACAAATAGTATTTACAAAACAAACCAATTATACATCGACATAAATGCATGTATATACAAATAGTAAAACAATTACAATATACAAAGACACAGGAACGCAATATCTTCAGGTAACAAAATAAGGAAAAAAAATTATAGTACAATAGATGGATATAGGAGGATATGCATTTCCGGCGTTACAAGCAGGAGATCCCGTGTTCGAGTCCCGGTCGGGGCACACATTTTCATCTGTCCCCGTTGACTATGTCAACGCCTGTAAGCAGCGAGGGGTGTTCATTTCATTGTAATTTACATTTTAATCTATAACAAGTCTTTTCGTATTTTTCTGTCAGATCTTTGCTTTGAACATCCATAAATAACACATAATCATCATACATAATTATTCTACACCCTACGTAGAATAAGAATCCCTTGAAGACCATACAGGACCGGTATTATCCATTCCGAGACAAGTGGGAGCTGCTTTGAATAGCGTCCGTTTTCCTACACCGTATTAGGCATCGTAAAGTGTTCTTGGTGTTCCCGTGTTTTTGTCTAAGTCCTGTACGCAGTATTCCTCTCTGATGCCAAGACGTTAGAAGCGACAAGCAAGGTCGGAGGCAGCGGCGCGGCCGTGTTAAACAAGGCTCGGCCCTCGTTAAGAGCCGGCGCCCGCGGTCCGCTATCAAAGGGTACGCGGCATATTAATGTGTGGGGCGTGTGCCACGCAGAGCGTTTTTAAGCGCCAGATCACTGCAGATACACAGCGCCGGCCCCATTACGCGAAACGCTGTTATTATATGTTGAATATATTACTAACAATCTGGCCGGCTGGTCGGCTGGCCGTGTGTGATATCGCACTGCATAATTACGGCTCGGAACATGTGCTGTGTCGCTGCGGACTACCTTTGTCTCTCTCTCTGTCTCTCTCTCTCTCTTCTTTCTGTTTTCTTTTTTCGTGTTCTGCAAACAAAAATCTAAACTGTGTGGCAGCGTTTAGCAACGTCGCGCCGCGCCGCTGAAGTCAAACGCGTGTGAACGACACTGCGTGCTAATGTTTCCACGGGGTGGACGCTTGGAGCGCCTCCGACCGTTGTTGGTCCCGGTCGACTGTTTGTTCGCAGTAAAATCTTTCTGGCCAATTTCGATCTTAGCTCTCGTTAAATGCTCTCTGAAAGTGCTGCTCCCGGACCGAACCGAAATGAAAGCATTCGATTCCAGATGTAAAAGCTTCGCACTACAAAGCTTTTCTTTTATCTTCCCCTCCTTTTTACGTTGCCAAATTAGCCGAATGTGCAAACACACTTTGTATTACGAGTACGTGTTTCTTTAAGCACTACGACAAAGCTTTGTGCTCGGTATAATGTAGCAAGGATATCGCTTGCTTCTGATCACGAGTGTGGAATATACCGTCAACTCGCATTACGTTGACTAACTCGTTTATGTAGCGTTTACAGTGCGAGATAAGGTAATGGACATGGGGAGAGAATTGAGAAGCTATCTGCTCACGCTGCAACGCCAAAACCTTGTCAGGACACTTTACGCATCGGGACGCACTTGTGAGCGTTTGCAACAGGCTATTATAACAAATGAAGCCCTAGATAATTTAAAATCAGCAAGTTAAATATTATTCTAGATACCAGACTAATTTTTACGAACTTGCTCACTTGCTGATTGGTATTCACGTTATCAACTTTATTTTAAAATTTCTCCAAACATTAAATGCACATTTAATTAGTGATAAAAA
Source organism: Schistocerca americana (assembly GCF_021461395.2). NCBI lineage: Eukaryota > Metazoa > Arthropoda > Insecta > Orthoptera > Acrididae > Schistocerca > Schistocerca americana. The sequence continues at coordinate 244,598,295 of NC_060124.1, read as the reverse complement.
GAATTCAGAGAACAGAGAGATCGTAACACATACACTCCTGGAAATGGAAAAAAGAACACATTGACACCGGTGTGTCAGACCCACCATACTTGCTCCGGACACTGCGAGAGGGCTGTACAAGCAATGATCACACGCACGGCACAGCGGACACACCAGGAACCGCGGTGTTGGCCGTCGAATGGCGCTAGCTGCGCAGCATTTGTGCACCGCCGCCGTCAGTGTCAGCCAGTTTGCCGTGGCATACGGAGCTCCATCGCAGTCTTTAACACTGGTAGCATGCCGCGACAGCGTGGACGTGAACCGTATGCGCAGTTGACGGACTTTGAGCGAGGGCGTATAGTGGGCATGTGGGAGGCCGGGTGGACGTACCGCCGAATTGCTCAACACGTCGGGCGTGAGGTCTCCACAGTACATCGATGTTGTCGCCGGTGGTCGGCGGAAGGTGAACGTGCCCGTCGACCTGGGACCGGACCGCAGCGACGCACGGATGCACGCCAAGACCGTAGGATCCTACGCAGTGCCGTAGGGGACCGCACCGCCACTTCCCAGCAAATTAGGGACACTGTTGCTCCTGGGGTATCGGCGAGGACCATTCGCAACCGTCTCCATGAAGCTGGGCTACGGTCCCGCACACCGTTAGGCCGTCTTCCGCTCACGCCCCAACATCGTGCAGCCCGCCTCCAGTGGTGTCGCGACAGACCTGAATGGAGGGACGAATGGGGACGTGTCGTCTTCAGCGATGAGAGTCGCTTCTGCCTAGGTGCCAATGATGGTCGTATGCGTGTTTGGCGCCGTGCAGGTGAGCGCCACGATCAGGACTGCATACGACCGAGGCACACAGGGCCAACACCCGGCATCATGGTGTGGGGAGCGATCTCCTACACTGGCCGTAGACCACTGGTGATCGTCGAGGGGACACTGAATAGTGCAAGGTACATCCAAACCGTCATCGGACCCATCGTTCTACCATTTCTAGACCGGCAAGGGAACTTGCTGTTCCAACAGGACAATGCACGTCCGCATGTATCCCGTGCCACCCAACGTGCTCTAGAAGGTGTAAGTCAACTACCCTGGCCAGCAAGATCTCCGGATCTGTCCCCCATTGAGCATGTTTGGGACTGGATGAAGCGTCGTCTCACGCGGTCTGCACGTCCAGCACGAACGCTGGTCCAACTGAGGCGCCAGGTGGAAATGGCATGGCAAGCCGTTCCACAGGACTACATCCAGCATCTCTACGATCGTCTCCATGAGAGAATAGCAGCCTGCATTGCTGCGAAAGGTGGATATACACTGTACTAGTGCCGACATTGTGCATGCTCTGTTGCCTGTGTCTATGTGCCTGTGGTTCTGTCAGTGTGATCATGTTATGTATCTGACCCCAGGAATGTGTCAATAAAGTTTCCCCTTTCTGGGACTATGAATTCACGGTGTTCGTATTTCAATTTCCAGGAGTGTAGATTGCTGATGTATTGGTAACAGGATGCCAGAATCTAAATATGAATGGGATGATTCTGAGAGGATTTTATTATGTCTTCAAGATAGTGGCAACTCCAAAATCAGTCTGCAATTCTTCTTTCTAGAGGAGAGTTGTTGCTACAAAATGGTCTGTGGTACGACAGGTGGAGTCAAGGTAGGAGGACAAAACTCTGTGGATAGAAAATATATGGTGTATTTCTTGATCACAGTCCCTTCCAGCAGGTGTTGCTTTTCCGAGATCGGAAGCAGACAGTGAGCACACGAGAAGCCACGAATCTTCAGAGCGCAGCCGCACAAGTCTGTTTGCAAGTTTCGTATCTGGCCGTTGGTTGTAACTACATGGCACCGACTCGCAAGGGAAGGACTTTCAGCACTTGCCGCCCTCAGTCACACGAACGTCTGGATGTTCATTACCTTCATCAGAAAGTAGGAATGTCGATTACGTAGCGTTTACAATCGGCATGCGTTACTATCTGGCGCTCTTGCAGTGAGAGAGCACACTCCAACATGCGGTAAGCATACCTCCAATTTTTCGTCATTTTAATCTCCAGTCAATCGCGAAATGGAAACCACAGTGAAAGTAGAAAATGTTTTATTTGCAACATGTACCTGCACGTTCCAGCTACTTCTCTACATAGTCACTGTTTCTACTTAGACATATGTCGTAGAGTGGTACTAACTTCCCACTATCCTCGACATAAAAGGCATCCGGTTTTGCTTTCCGCCAATTCTCTTTGCTTGTCCTGCAGCTCACTGCCTATTCCAAAATGCTGTCCTCACAGTCAGTAGTCCATGTGAGTGAAGAGATGAAAATTTGAAGGAGTGAAGTTCTGGCTCTATAGTGGATTATCAAACAATTCGCAGCGAAGTGTCTCCGTTTCACTTGCTCTTTGCGCCTGAGAATTGTCATGAAGAAGCAAATGCATGGCAGTTACATTATGTGGGCTGCTTGAATTCAGACGAAACCCCTCAGCAGCACTTCACTCTTGGCAGCAGACACAGTTGTCTACAACTCTTTATGTGCTCACTGTGTGCTCAGAACTGAAAACTGCTATGTGACGCGATAGACGGGCATGGTAGATACACTACGGAAGACATCTGTGCAAAGCTTCGCCTGATTTGCGGCTCATTCGAGGTTGAAAAAGTAGAAGTAGAAAGGTATAGCCAGGTATATTAGGATTCGCTCATGAATTCAGCTCTCGCCTTCACTTTAAAATCAGTGGGTTCTTAAAGTCCTTATGTATGTTAATGTTAACGTTAATTATGTATGTTAATTCCTGCATTTATCGATTACTTTCACAGTATGTCAGTTTTTCATTGAAGAGTTTTTAGCAAACAGAACACAGCATGTTGTTCTCAATGGAGAGACGTATACAGACGTTAAAGTAACCTCTGGCGTGCCACAGGGGAGTGTTATGGGACCATTGGCTTTCACAATATATATAAATGACATAGTAGATAGTGTCGGAAGCTCCATGCGGCTTTTCGCGGATGATGCTGTAGTATACAGAGAAGTAGCAGCATTAGAAAATTGCGGAGAAATGCAGGAAGATCTGCAGCGGATAGACACTTGGTGCAGGGAGTGGCAACTGACCCTTAACATAGACAAATGTAATATATTGCGAATACATAGAAAGAAGGATCCTTTATTGTATGATTAAATGATAGCAGAACAAACACTGGCAGCAGTTACTTCAGTAAAATATCTGGGAGTATGCGTACGGAACGATTTGAAGTGGAATGATCATATAAAATTAATTGTTGGTAAGGCGGGTACAAGGTTGAGATTCATTGGGAGCGTCCTTAGAGAATGTAGACCATCAACAAAGGAGGTGGCGTACAAAACACACGTTCGACCTATACTTGAGTATTGCTCATCAGTGTGGGATCCGTACCAGATCGGATTGACAGAGGAGATAGAGAAGATCTAAAGAAGAGCGGCGCGTTTCGTCACAGGGTTATTTGGTAAGCATGATAACGTTACGGAGATGTTTAGCAAACTCAAAAATGGCTCACATGGCTCTGAGCACTGTGGTCATCAGTCCCCTAGAACTTAGAACTACTTAAACCTAACTAACCTAAGGACATCACACATATCCATGCCCGAGGCAGGATTCGAACCTGCGACCGTAGCAGTCGCGCGGTTCCGGACTGCGCGCCTAGAACCACTAGACCACCGCGGCCGGCAGCAAACTCAAGTGCCAGACTCTGCAAGACAGGCGCTCTGCAATGCGGTGTAGCTTGCTGTCCAGGTTTCGAGAGGGTGAATTTCTGGATGACGTATCGAATATATTGCTTCCCCTTACTTATACCTCCCGAGGAGATCACGAATGTAAAATTATAGAGATTCGAGCGCGCACGGAGGCTTTCCGGCAGCCATTCTTCCCGTGAACCATACGCGACTGGAACAGAAAAGGGAGGTCATGACAGTAGCACGTAAAGTGCCCTCCGCCACACACCGTTGGGTGGCTTGCGGAGTATAAATGTAGATGTAGATGTAGATGTACTGAAAGATGCTGACAGTTGAAGCTGGACAGTTCTGGAGAGTGTTGCATACATTTTACTTTAAATAGTATGGTGGCAATACTGTGCCAGGTGGAACTGGATTAAGAACGCTCCATATGTCAGTTGTAAATTTAAAATCAACTCAGACATAAAGTAAAGATTTGGACATGCAGCACTGGACTAACCAACGATCACAAGATAAATATATCCATGGGAATTGTAGACTGGAGAATCTGGTGATGGGTTTTTGTTCTTTATAAACTAAACAACTAACAATAGTGAGATCTGAAAGTTCGGGTAAAATGCAGCACGGACTCTCATATTTAAATTAGCTTAGCGCCCGCTGCTTCGCTCGGGTAGACTGTATGGCCAGCAGAGATTTTTGTTTTAATTTAATCGAATTTTTACGTTGTTCACAAATTGCAACAGTTTCGAAGCTTTTCACGTTAATTAAGGTCACATAAGCATTGTCTCTTCCTCATGGTCTTTTGGAGTCCTAAGTTTTTGTTAATCATGCCTTTTGCGTTCTTGTGGACGATGATGATGATGATGTTGATTTGTGGGGCGCTCAACATAGTGGTCATCAGCGCCCGTACACGATCCCAATCTTTCTTGTTACAATCTCGTCACTTCCCGAATGATGATGAGGACAACACAAACACCCATTCCCCGGAGGAGTAAACCCCCGACTCGACCCGAGAATCGAAACCGAGACCCCGTGATCCAGAGGTAGCAACGCTAACCACTAGAACACGAGCTGTGGGCCGTTTTTGTGGAGATATTTCCGTAGCAACTTTCATCCCCTGACAAATATCTGTTTATATCGAACCGAGAAGTGAAATACCAGTTTCCATAAATGTAGCTTTAAATTTTTTTTATGTAACGAAATATTTTCGTAAAAATTTTCATCCGCCGTTGCACTCTCTCTGAAACACGTATTTTTCTGGTTCCCAATTTCCATAGATCTAGCTTCAAAATTGCATTAATAGCGACATTTTTTATAAACCTTTTGATCCCCTATTTCACCTCCTTAGGGTTGGAATTTAGAAAAACGCTTCTTAAATGGACGCCTACGGTATAAGATCCGCGCCTTCTCCAACTTTCAAGTGCCTGTCCTTTGCGACTTGAGCTGGGCGATGATCAGTCAGTCAGTCAGTCAGTCTGCCAGCACTTTGGTTTTCATAAACAGAGATGCTGTGCTGAATGTAAAATCGTAGAGGTCTTTTTATTCAGTGAAAGAGTTAAATCGACTTTTCAAGAAAAACCTAGGAATGAATTTTATCCGTAATGAACGCTGTTGTACTCCGTGATTGTTCGTTTATAGGATGTAGCATAAGATGCACTACCAGCTATAATTGGAGGTGATATATTTCAGACACGACCGGTTTCGACGTTGGACCCATCTTCACGCGGTTATATATTCATTTTCATCTTTTCACACTGATTGTTGGGGTTCACTGTTTAAATAAAAGGGAATGTGCATGATGTTGACTCAATAACGCTAAATAAAAGGCAGTTTATGTGGTGGTGACTCAATAACAAAAATGAACGACCGCCAATCTTCCTCGTAACAGTGGTATTCGAATATCCTTCAGCGCTAATAGTAAGCTGCAAAAGCACGCCATCGACTGCAGCAAGACAAATATCAAATGTCACTGCAAATCGGGTATTTTTCCCGGTACAAGCTGTTGGTGACAGTTGCCAACAGTCCTACTAGGTCAGACAAGAATACGTGTCGCTATAAGATACGGGGAACACATGGATGCCTTCTGGCTAAATAACTTTGATGAATCAACTTTTGCAATACATCTGAAAAAAACATCGCCACACAGGCACAGGCATTAAATGCATCCTTCAAATGCTACACACTGTCAACATAGGAAAGATATTTGTATCCACAGCTCCTGCTCACCACACCTCGTTTCCTATTAATAAATAGAACTTGCAAACATTCCTACACGTCTTTCAAAAGATGCTTGCAATCAAAAAATGTAACCCATTGCCCCCTCACAACTAGCAATTAAAATGTCCCGTATCACTAAGTACCTCACAACATAAAATAATTTTATCTAAATACTTCTGTTGGATAAATCCGTGAACCTGACAGGTATGAAAGTAAATCACATTATACTCACTTTCAATTTGTTTGACATATATTACTTGACAATAATTATTTAACATAATTTTCCAGCAACCGTTCTATGTATTACAAATGACCGTGTGGTTCCACAATCATGTAACAATTATAATTTTCGTAATTTGCAATATATGCTGTGCTTTCGTGCGCGTAACGTGTCGATGGCCTATAGATCTAAGTTATTTGACCAGAATCGCTGTATTGCAGTGTAAACACGCTGGATGTTACGAGTCCTTGTCTTATCTACATTTATTAACTTCGAAATAGTCATTACCCGTTAAATTCGTAACATGGCAGTTCAGATTATTACTGTGGTGACAAATGTGCATTAACCTGTGAAAATCGACAATGTGCTTCTAAAAAATGTCACGTTTGTGCAATACGAGTTTCAAGAAATGTCATTTCGCCTCTTCTGATTATTTCATTTGTCTTACTGAGTAAACACCACATAATTTACCTTTTGTTTAAGTAGTGAACTCCAACACGGAATGTGGAAACATGGAAATGAATGTGTAATCACCTGAAAATGGGCACAAACGAGAAACCAGTCGTGTCTTAAACAAATCACCTTCAGCTGTGACTGGAAGCTATTCTCATCTACAGACTATAAAATCTATGAGATTTTGTTTTGCATCTCCATAGTCTTCGCTCACATTGGAGAATTCTCGCTTCGTGACATGAGGCTGCTATTTAGCATAAACTTGTGTGAGAATCATTTCACGGTGCCAGTGTTAGCATGCAGAGGTGGAATTTCTGCTTGCTTTTTCAAAGCTGTTACTAGCGAAATTCCCTGCCCATACGCATCATTAAATATGGAGGTTGAAATGGTTCAAATGGCTCTAAGCACTATGGGACTTAACATCTGAGGTCATCGATACCCTAGACTTAGAACCACTTAAACCTAACTAACTGAGGACGTCACACACATCCATGCCCGAGGCAGGATTCGATCCTGCGACCGCAGCAGCAGCGCGGTTCCGGACTGAAGCGCCAAGAAGCGCTCGGTAACAGCGGCCGGTTAAATGTGGAGGGTCGGAGCGAATCTCGTAAGGGTCCATTCATTACGCCGTAGCGAGCAATCCGTCACGACTAATATATGCTGACCGTACTGCCCGACGTCTTAAGTAATAGCGGCACTGTGTGTTAGCGGAACCCGAGCCCGGCATTAGGGGTCTGCTGCATAGTTATCGCCGCACGGTGCGAATGGCCCAGCGAGGTCTGCCCGGAGATCCGCGGCACGCAACTTCACATACGGCCAACGACTTCTCGTAAAGTACATCACAGTCGCAAGGTTTACAGCATGTAAGTACACGGACCGCTTTCTACGAATCGCTACGTTTTGCTGGAAAGCCAAAGTTTCGTCTTGAAACGTACCACTTTCTCGTAAAGAATGAAATTGGAGCACATCCCAACGGAGAGTAACAGGACATCTAACGCTGTCAGTAAACAAATTACAATATATGGGCATCAGCACTACGAGATCGATCGCTGAAGATTATGTAGTCCACAGGAAAGTAAATTATTTTCATATCAGATAATACAGCCACCAAGTTATTAGAAGACAGTTCCATTTTCCATCTTGGATGTGTTATGGTCAGACATTTATTTTCTCAGCATCAGCTGATTTCGGCCAAGCGCCATTTTCAAGTACTTGCTGATGTGGTACGCGTTGTGTGTCAGTATCTAGCACTACATGCTAATGACATCCCACAGGGGGAATGCTGTCACTGTCACTGTCACTTATCCATACGAGTCTGCCCTGACTCGTGATGGGAGCAGGCTAAGCATATACTGCTATTCCTGCATAATCCTACATTTGTGGAGTGGCTTCCTCACGGTCCGAATTGGCCTGAGATGTTTTCTGGGGGGGTTGTCCTTTCTCTGTCACGAGATATTATTCTCGTAACAGGTCAGGCCAACGCGTGGTTGGCCTGTGGTGAATAGGAAGGCCCAAGTCCCTAATGAGCCTATTGTCGGACCGTACGGCCCGCTCGTAGAAGACCCGCGCCGATTGTTTAAATCTGTCGCGGAGGAAGGGGATGCCGGTTTGCCGGTGTAGCCGAGCGGTCGAATAGAGCCTCCGCAGGCGCCGAGAGAGCTACAGGGGGAATGCCTGGTACCACAGACGGGATTCCAAACGCACCAGACGAAGATGGAACACTGAGGAGCGGGTCTGGCGGGCGCGGACAGCAAAGAGAACACCCAGGACTGCAGCAGACGGAAAAGGGAACAGCAATGCCCCGGAAGATCGCAGCGAACGGGCGCGGACCACAGAGGGAGCGCCTGGTGAAGTGGGAAGGCCACAAGCATAAATACTGGACCAGATCCACTCGAGGAGTGTTGTACAGCTTGTACACTGCGGACACTCCAACGGCCCCCCTGGTGCACACTGCGCAGTACGCAGACGACACAGCCTTCTACACGAGAAATGCGAACAAGGACCTGGTCATTCGTAGGCTTCAAAGGGTTTTAGACGACAGAGAAACCTGGGCCCGTCGCTGGCGCATCACCATCAATTCGGAGAAGACGCAGGCAATGCTCTCTACCCGCAGGCTCGGAAGGCGCGAACCTCCTCAACGTCCTCCCCTCCACCTCCACCTAAATGGAACCCAACTCCCCTGGCGCAGAACCGCCAAGTACCTTGGCGTAACCTTGGACTCTCGTCTTATGTGGAAACCCCACATAGACGAGGTCCACAGGAAGGTCTGCGCCAGAATGTCCATCCTACACCCTATCCTGAACACAACCAGCTCCCTTCCCTGCCCAGTAGCAGTAAATGTATACCAGGCCTTGATCCGGCCGGTAATGGAGTATGCGTGCCCTGTCTGGGGATACGCGGCAAAGCAGCACCTGGACAAACTCCAGAGGCTGCAAAACCGCGCCCTCAGAAGGGCACTGCATCTACCTCTCGGATTCCCCACAGACGACCTGCACGCCGCAGCCGAAATCCCACTCCTGAGAGAGCGTTTCCAGGATCTGGCAAGGGCCTTCTATGAAGGTACTTCCAGATCCGGAAACGCACTCATCCACTCCCTAGGTCGGTATGACATGTCCCGCGATAAACACAAGCGCCCTATGACGATCTTCGACGATTAAGTCGAAGAGAAAATCCCAATACCCAATCCCTAATCCAGTTCCTTCCCATATATCACCAATCATCTCGCCTACCTCAGGCAGGTACCTGATACACTCACAACAATTCATCACATATCACAGACACCAAAAATATATAGAAAAATCACACACACATGTACACAGGGGAGTAAAAGCCAAAAGGTTACAAAGTATTAGATGAAAGCAGCAGCAGTCGAGGAGTAGTCTCAGGTCGCACCTGATGAAGGTTACGAGGTACGCTACAGAAATATCGTGCCAGTACGACGCTGATATCCGGCAGAACACGCGACAACCGAAGATGTCATTAGATCGCCGGGAAAGCCTGAAGAATTACTACATGCAAATATTTGCTCCTCCACCACTGTCCGCCCCCGGTAGCTGAGTGGTATGCCGGCACAGTAGCTCAGCGTGTTCGGTCTAGCTGCCTCTGTAATAAAAAAAAATTAGTTAATCGATCAACAACAAACTTAAACGGATGTCCTACGACGTCAGCCCCGAGCAGATGCAACGAACAAAACGAGATCTAAAAAAAAAAAAAAAAAAAAAAAGAAAAAAGTGGTCAGCGCGACGAAGTATCAATCCTACGGGCCCGGGTTCGATTCCCGGCTGGGTCGGAGATTTTCTTCGCTCAGGGACTGGGTGTTGTGTTGTTCTAATCACCACCATTTCATTCCCGTCAACGCGCAAGTCGCCGAAGCGGCGTCAAATCGAAATACTTGCACCAGGCGAGCCGTCTACCCGACGGGAGGCCCTAGTCACACGACATCATTATTATTATTATTATTATTATTATTATTATTATTATTATTATCCTCCACCATTCACCGTCCCTGTAGACTATGCGCTGCATCAGCAGTCCGTCTCCAATGCATTCCGTCTGTTGCTGTTTCTTTACAGTTGACTACATCAAAAGGCTCCACAATTTTCTTCACGTCTACTTCCGATGCGTTTCTTGGATTGTCAATGGGTCTTTGTGTTGTAGGCAAAGAAAGCTTGCTTAGGATGTCACGTTTCTGCCATAGGGATTACGTGAGCTAACCATGTCAGTAATTCGCTCTTCTTGATATTCTGAAATGTTAGTCTAGCTCATGATCTCGTAAATTTCGTTATTGTTTCTTGTTCTCCACTGTCCCCGTATCTCACCAAGCTCAAGAATATTCTCGTAGCCTCTCTTTCAAATGTTAGAAGGTTTTTCATCTCCATCTTAGTTAATGTGCAGCTTTCTGACCCATAAAGGACAATGGGGCAGATGAAGAGTGTGTTGTTCTTCATTTACGCAGAAGATAACATGTATTTATACTTGAATGTATCTCTAAGGGCATACAGGCATCTCGATCCTGCATATACAGGGCGTTACAAAAAGGTACGGCCAAATTTTCAGGAAACATTCCTCACACACAAATAAAGAAAAGATGTTATGTGGACATGTGTCCGGAAACGCTTAATTTCCATGTTAGAGCTCATTTTAGTTTCGTCAGCGTGTACTGTACCTCCTCGATTCACCGCCAGTTGGCCCAATTGAAGGAAGGTAATGTTGACTTCGGTGCTTGTGTTGACATGCGACCCATTGCTCTACAGTACTAGCATCAAGCACATCAGTACGTAGCATCACCAGGTTAGTGTTCATCACGAACGTGGTTTTGCAGTCAGTGCAATGTTTCCAAATGCGCAGTTGGCAGATGCCCATTTGATGTATGGATTAGCACGGGGCATTAGCCGTGGCGCGGTACGTTTGTATCGAGGCAGATTTCCAGAACGAAGGTGTCCCGACAGGAAGACGTTCGATGCAATTGATCGGCGTCTTAGGGAGCACGGAACATTCCAGCCTATGACCCGCGCCTGAGGAAGACCTAGAACGACGAGTACACCTGCAATGGACGAGGCAATTCTTCGTTTAGTTGACGATAACCCTAATGTCAGCGTCAGAGAAGTTGCTGCTGTACAAGGTAACGTTGACCACGTCACTGTATGGAGAGTGCTACGGGAGGACCAGTTGTTTCCGTACCATGCACAGCGTGTGCAGGCACTATCAGCAGCTGATTGGCCTCCACGGGTACACTTCTGCGAAAGGTTCATCCAACAATGTGTCAATCCCGATTTCAGTGCAAATGTTCTCTTTACGGATGAGGCTTCATTCCAGCGTGATCAAATTGTAAATTTTCACAGTCAACATGTGTGGGCTGACGAGAATCTGCACGCAATTGTGTAATCACGTCATCAACACAGATTTTCTGTGAACGTTTGGGCAGGCAGTGTTGGTGGTGTCTTGATGGGGCCCCATGTTCTTCCACCTACGCTCAATGGAGCGCGTTATCATGATTTCATACGAGATACTCTACCTGTGCTGCTAGAACATGTGCCTTTACAAGTACGACACAACATGTGGTTCATGCACGATGGAGCTCCTGCACATTTCAGTCGAAGTGTTCGTACGCTTCTCAACAACAGATTCGGTGACCGATGGATTGGTAGAGGCCGACCAATTCCATGGCCTCCACGCTCTCCTGACTTTAACCCTCTTGACTTTCATTTATGGGGGCATTTGAAAGCTCTTGTCTACGCAACCCCGGTGACAAATGTAGAGACTCTTCGTGCTCGTACTGTGGACGGCTGTGATACAATACGCCATACTTCACGGCTGCATCAGCGCATCAGGAATTCCATGCGACGGAGGGTGGATGCATGTATCCTCGCTAACGGAGGACATTTTGAAATTTCATGTAACAAAGTGTTTGAAGTCACGCTGATACGTTCTGTTGCTGTGTGTTTCCATTCCATGATTAATGTGATTTGAAGAGAAGTAATAAAATGATCTCTAACATGGAAAGTAAGCGTTTCCGGTCACATGTCCACATAACATATTTTCTTTCTTTGTGTGTGAGGAATGTTTCCTGAAAGTTTGGCCCTACCTTTTTGTAACACCCTGTATTCTTTCAGTTAATCAGTAGGTATTTGATTATAATAATTGTACCAATTCCCTAGGTACTGATCAACAGACTTGAACTTGTCTTCATCAACGGTGAACTGCCCTTGTGTGTATTTAGTACTGCGTATTTGTGCATTTTGTGTTCATCGTGTATTGGTGAATCCTTGTTCGGTTGCTGCTACGACGACTGTTTCACACATTTCCTCGAGATGCTGTTCGCTTTCGTTAACTAGCGCTGTGTAGTCTGCATAAGCAAATACCAGAAACCTTCCATCTCTCTTTCGTAGTCCATTACACTCTTTAACTTTGCTCTCCCATATGACTTTCTCCAGAGTGAGATTCAGCAGTGCTCTTGGCAGTGCATCTCCAAATCTTAATCCTGTTCTTATGCGGAAGTTGAAGTATGTTCATCCAGTTCGTACTATGGCGCTTGATTCATTCAAGATTCACTCATACACACGGTAATAATTTCAGTAACTTTATTTACATGTTAATGTACAATGAAAATAACGTCAGTAAGACCTTCGAAGTGGTAAGTCGTTGAAATCAGCTAATAGTGTGAAAATAAATGGCTGTGATTGTAATACAGTGAAGGTGGAAAATGGATTAGTCTTCTAAAGGAACGCATCGTTTTTGTGTGGTAGGAAGAAAATCTAGAATCACTTGATCTAAATTTTCAGTTTTTTTAATGAAAGGCAGCTCTTCTTAAGGCTGGAGTAATGCAAGGTAAAGCCTGTAACAAAGAGGGAAAATCCAAAGGTATCGAACTGCAAAGTTAGTAGAGAATTTCTGGAACATATCTTGTCGTTTTTAAGTAGTTTGTGTACTACTAAGATGCGAAATGAAATGGGACGAAAACGCAAAATCATCAGAGGACGCGAGAAGAATATTTACACTTATTGAAAAGATTTTGGGAAAGTTCTGTCAATATCGAAATTGAATTCGCGTACATGACTCTAATGCTACCAGCTGTTGAGAGTTATTCCAGTGCTTGGAGTCCTCTGTTAAAGTAGAGAGACATGCTGCACACTATGCCACTGTTTATCAGACATTGGCAGAGTTGAACGTTCATAGCTGAATGTTCATAGAAAGTGAAACAGTGTGTGTTAACAAGTACAGCTTCAGAGGTTCTTGACGTAATGGGAACTACAAAAATCGCAGAAGGTCTAGTGTACCCTTAAATCGGCCGTATAGCTTACTGATGATGATAGTGATAATGACGATGACGGCGAAACCTCAGTTTGCTCAAGGCAGAATACTTTTGCGAAACAAAACCATTTAAAAGCAAACACGAACCGTTCACCATTTTGACCTTCAACGTACTGCCATTTCAGTAAACCCCCTTAGATATCGGCATAATTACTTCGGAAAGAATGCAAAGGACCGATTACTAAGTTCCATGGTTAACATATGTGACGTTTGTACGTAACTCTGAAGGAGCTTGCTTTAGTGTGTATAACTGTACAACTTTTTACCAGAATTTTAAGAGCCATTGACAGAGTAAACTGAATGACAAAACACTTGACGAGGATTTTACCGCAATTTTTCATGATCGATGTCCTAAAAGTGAATTCCTTGACATTTATTAGCACCGAAACGTACGAGTATAAAATAACGTATTTTAGACAAATCTTTATTGCGTCCTTGTATTTTCGAATGATAGAGGTAGAACTAGCTTAAAATGCTCTGTTTTCGAAGATTCTACTGCAAGCACTGTGTCGTCGGAGTGACATTTTTTGTTTCGCTTGTGAGTGCAACACATCAAATTTCAGGACATGAATATCGAGCAATCTACTCTAAAACCGATCCGATTAAATGTCTGTTTCGAATGGTACCACCTATCGGGTTTACAAGCCACTTCTTCCTAATATCGTTCAAGCCAATATATTCCTTCTACATTAATTGTAACATACATCGGGTGCTTATAAGGGAACTTCCTCATCGCACCCCCCTCAGATTTAGATATAAGATGGCACAGTGGATAGGCCTTGACAAACTGAACACAGATCAATCGAGAAAACAAGAAGAAGTTGTGTGGAACTATGAAAAAAATTAACAAAATATACAAACTGAGTAGTCCATGAGCAAGATAGGCAAAATCTAGTAGCTTGTGTGCTCAGGAGCGCCGTGGTCCCGTGGTTAGCGTGAGCAACTGCTGAACGAGAGATCCGTGTTTCAAGTCTTCCTCGAGTGAAAAGTTTAATTTCTTTATTTTCGCAAAGTTATGATCTGTCCGTTCGTTCATTGACGTCTCTGTTCACTGTAATAAGTTTAGTGTCTGTGTTTTGCGACCGCACCGGTAAACCGTGCGATTAGTAGACGAAACGACGTGCCTCTCGAATGGGAACCGAAAACATTTGATCGCAAGGTTATACGTCAACCGATTTCTCCACAGGAAAACACGTCTGATATATTCTATACGACGCTGGTGACGGCATGTGCGTCACATGACAGGAATATGTTGTCGACCCACTCAACTTGTACACTTGGCTAATGGGTAAAAAGATTCTTCTACCTTGCCCGATTTAGGTTTTCTTGTGGATATGATATAATCACTCCCATAAAAGTGATAAAAACATAAGAGTTTGTCACATAAACTGCAACAAATGAATGCAACAGTTTCACAGTCGTACAGTTTTCCCTGTGCTCTGCCAAAACCTACGTTCTCAAAATTTTCCGTGTGTAGACCGTCAAGTCCTGCATATGTCCAAGCAAATCTGAACATGTCCTGGAATTCTGGAGAGCGAAGTTGATTGTGTGTGAGTGCCTGAACTTTGATAGTTGTCTGAAAATAAAAAATTAAGCTTTTCACTCGAGGGAAGACTTGAACCAAGGACTTTGCATTCCGCAGCTGCTCACGCTAACCACTGGACCACGGCGTTCGTGAGCTCACATTAGCCTTGATGTTGCCTATCTTGCACATGGACTACTGAGTTTTTATATTTTGCTTATTTTTTCGTAGTTCCACACAACTTCTTCCTGATTCCTCGATTGATTTGTGTTCAGTTTTTCAAGGCCTATCCACTGTGCCAACTTATAACTAAATCTGAGGGGGCTGCGATGGGGAGGTTCCCATGTTAGTAATTTTCTCCCGTGTTTCAAATGGTGAAGCGCCATCTGCAGGAAGTCAAAAGAAAAGTCCCTCGTAATTGTAAAATGCTATGAAAAAATGCATGGGAAAGATATTGACAAATTTGTTCAAGATAGAAATGAAATGGCAACATTTCACGATTCTTTTACTTTTCAATATTCCCAAGGAGTTTTCAAGCAAACGTGACGTAACAAAGACTGAGGGGATACAAATTAATGAATGTTTAAAACTGCATTATGTGATCCGGATGATGCGCAGAGATACAAAGCACAACAAACCATTGTTACTGTACCACGTGAAACGAGGCTACACACAGACAGTGCGCGCGATCATCGGTGTATTCGCTTGCCCTGTGGCGGCCTCGTGCGCTGCAGTGACAAACGGCATCAAAGCGCTTTTTTACGCCAACGATATGGCGCCGCGAGCCCTTACGCCCCACTTCAGCTTTGTTACTCTGCAGAACCGGGCGTAAACATCGGTCGAGCGGGCCAGATAAATGGACGTATAAACACAGTGCGAGCCGACGCCGACAGATACTCAAACAAACTAACCGAAGTAGGCGCCGCTGTTCATAAACTGACTAAATATCTTGCTCCCGTCTCATGCTCGATCCACGTCTGTTCACTTGGTAGGGAAACGCCAGGAGCCCAGAGAGTGGAATGTGTTTAATGCGACGTGTCCTCCAAGATATTCAGTTGCAGGTTGGGTAAAAATCATATCTACATCTACATACATACTCCGCAATCCACCATACGGTGCGTGGCGGAAGGTACCTCGTACCACAACAAGCATCTTGTCTCCCTGTTCCACTCCCAAAAAGAACGAGGGAAAATTGACAGCCTATATGCCTTTGTACGAGCCCTAATCTCTCTTATCTTATCTTTGTGGTCTTTCTGCGAAATGAAAGTTGGCGGCAGTAAAATTTCACTGCAGTCAGCCTCAAATGCTGGTTCTCTAAATTTACTCAGTAGCGATTCACGAAAAGAGCGCCTCCTTTCCTCTAGAGACTCTCACCCGAGTTCCTGAAGCATTTCCGTAACACTCGCGTGATAATCAAACCTACCAGTAACAAATCTAGCAGCCCCCTCCCTCAATCCGACCTGATAGGGATCTCAAACGCTCGAGCAGTACTCAAGAATAGGTCTATTAGTGTTTTGTAATCGGTCTCATTGACAGATGAACCACATCTTCCCAAAATTCCACCAATGAACCGAAGACGACTATTTTCCTTCCCCACAACTGCCATTACATGCTTGTCCCACTTCATATCGCTTTGCAATGTTACGCCCAAATATTTAATCGACGTGACTGTGTCAAGCGCTACACTACTAATGGATTATTCAAACATTACAGGATTCTTTTTCCCATTCATCTGCATTAATTTACATTTATCTATATTTAGAGTTAGCTGCCATTCTTTACACCAATCACAAATCCTGTCCAAGTCATCTTGTATCCTCCTACAGTCACTCAACGACGACACCTTCCCGTACACCACAGCATCATCAGCAAACAGACGCACATTGTTATCCACCCTATCCAAAAGATCATTTATGTAGATAGAAAACAACAGCGGACGTAACACACTTCCCTGGGGCACTCCAGATGATACCCTCATCTCCGATGAACACTCACCATCGAGGACAACGTACTGGGTTCTATTACTTAAGAAGTCTTCGAGCCACTCACATATTTGGGAACCCATTACAAATGCTCGTATCTTAGTTAGGAGTCTACAGTGAGGCACCGAGTCAAACGCTTTCCGGAAGTCAATGAATATGGCATCCGACTGACACCATTCATCCATGGTTCGCAAAATATCATGTGAGAAAAGGGCGAGTTGCGTTTCGCAGGAGCGATGCTTTCTAAAGCCGTGCTGATGCATGAACAGCAACTTCTCTGTGTCAAGGAATTTCATTATATTCGAACTGAGAATATGTTCGAGAATCCAGCAACAAACCAATGTTAAGGATATTGGTCTGTAATTTTGAGGATCCGTCCTTCTACCCTCGTTATATACAGGAGTCACCGAGCTTTTTTCCAGTCGCTCGGAACTTTACGTTGGGCAAGAGATTCGCGATAAATGCAAGCTAAACCTTAATTTTATGCCGATACGGCAGTGGAATACAGATCGGTACGAGTTAAAATAAATATCACAAACTATAATAGAAACTAAGAACGGTCTCACAGTAACGTAGTCTTCAGACTAGCTAGTTAATGATAAGCAGTACTGAAATGAAATGCGGTAGTCAACTGCATTAGTTCCTTCTCATCTACTTTACACCTAACGTTTGTTTCTGTTGTTTCAGGTAAGCTACCTCAACAGCGTGCAGCGATCTAACTGCTCTACTGAGCTACTGATGCCTCAATCGTGAGTCAGCTCCTGTCTTTCCTTTGGGATAAAACAGTGAGTTCTGATGTGCTGTGATCGGCAAGACTGATGACCAGCTATCTTCAGGTACGTTGTCACCTATCACATCTTAAAGAGCAATGTTATTCGTTGATTAGCTTGCCAAATACCGTATTACAGATGCTTTGACGTGATAAAAATCATGAAGCACACATGTAAGGTAAGAAGATTCCCCAGGTCGACAAATCTTATGAACGTGTCTTGATTTTTCTTTAGTCTTGCTTCCATTATCAACCACAGCGTCAGAATTGCCTGTCTGGTACCTTTATTTTTCCTAAAGCCAAACAGATCGTCGTCTAACACATCGTCATTCTTCTTTTACATTCTTCTGTATATTATTCTTGTAAGCGACTGAGGTGCATGTGCTGTTAAGCTTATTGTGCGATAATTCTCGCACTTGTCGGCTCTTGCAGACTTCGGAAATGTGGGGATGATATTTTTTCGAAAGTCAGATGGTACATCGCCAGACTCATAAAATCTACACACCTACCTGAATAGTTGTTTTGTTGCCACCTCCCCCAATGATTTTAGAAATTCTGATGGAATGTTATCAATTCCTTGTGCTTTATTTGATCTTAAGTCCTCCAAAGTTCTCTTAAATTCTAATTCTTTTTATCGGTCCCCTGTCTCTCCCATATCGACTAGAGACCGGAAAGCCCATGTCCATGAATCAGCAAGGCTTTAGAAAGTATCGCTCGTGTGAAACCCAGCTTGCTGTTTTTACAGATGATGTACTGCGAACTATGGACGAAGGGAAACAGGCAGATTCCATATTTCTGTATTTCCGGAAAGCATTCAACACGGTACTCCACTGCACACTGTTAGTGAAGGTACGTGAATACAGAATAGGCACCAACACATCTAACTAGCTGGAAGACTTCTTAAGTCATAGAACCCAGTATGTTGGCCTTGACGGTGAGTCTTCATTCAGGCACAGGGGTAACGTGAGCAGTGCCCCAGGAAAGTGTGGTAGGACCGTCGCAAAAAAAAAAAAAAAAAAAAAAAAAAAAAAAGGTTCAAATGGCTCTGAGCACTGTGGGACTTAACATCTGAGGTCACCAGTCCCCTAGAACTTAGAACTACTTAAACCCACCCAATCTAAGGACATCACACACATCCATGCCCGAGGCAGGATTCGAACCTGCGATCGTAGCGGTCGCGCGGTTCAAGACTGAAGCGCCTAGAACCGCTCGGCCACTCCGGCCGACCGGGCCGTTGCAATTCTCTATATACATAAATTATCTGGCAGACGGGTTGGGCAGCGTTCTGCAGTTGTTCGCTGATGATAGATAGAGGTACTCAAGGTACCCTCCGCCACACACCGTCAGGTGGCTTGGGGAGTATGGATGTAGATGCAGACGTAGATGATGATGTGGTGTAGAGAAAGATGTCGAAGAGGAGTGACTGTTGATTGATACAAGATTGTCTAGACAAATTTCTAGTCGGTGTGATGAATGGCAGCTGGCGTTTAGTTTATAAAACTGTAAGTTAATGCGGATGAGCCCGTAATGTTCAGATACAGCATTAGTAGTGCTCTTCTTGACGACGTGTTTGAATATCTGGGCCTAACTTTGCGAAGCGATATGGTGTGGAAGAGCATGTGAGGATTGTGGTAGGGAAGGTGAATGGTCGACATCGGTTTATTCGGAGAATTTTAGGGAAACGTAGGACGTCTGTAAAGGAGACCACGTATAGGACGCTACTGTGACCTCTTCTAGAGTACTGTTCGAGTGTTTGGGAACCGCTCCAGATCGGACTGAAGGAAGACATCGAAGGAATTCGGAGGCGAGCTGCTAGATTAGTTACCGGTACGTTGTATCAGCATGCAGGTGTTACGGATATGCTTGGGGAGCTAAACTGGGAATCGCTGGACGGAAGAGTACGTTCATTTAAAAGAACTACTGAGAAAGTTTAGAGAACCGACACTTGAAGCTGACTGCAGAACGATCCTAGAGCCGCCAACATACATTTCACGTAGGGTCCATGAAGATAAGATGTGAGAAATTAGGGCTCGTATGGAGGCATATAGAGAGTCATTTCTCCCTTGTTCTATCTGCTAGTCGAACAGGAATGGAATAGACTAGTTGTGGTGCACGGTATCCTCCAACACGCACCCTATGGTGCCTTGCGGATTATGTATGTAGATGTAAACGTAGAGGTAGGAGTCGTCTGCTGGTAAGCCCCAAGTTGAACAGTGTTTGCTGAAGGTATGTTCCAGAAGATTTGTGCCTACTGAAGACTTGTACGCTGCCGTTAAAATCGTTAAATCTCCTACGTATCACCGCGGACCCTACTTCATAGAGCTGACAAGTCATCGACCAATACGTTATGTGAAAAGGTGAGAACGTTCAACAGTTTGTCGTCCACTCTTCGTTTCACCGTACTCGCAATAGCAGCACACGAACAACAGACCAGTTTCGCCGTTTATAAGATGCTCGGTGCCAAGCTCTGGGCCATGATAAACTGTCCCTTCTCAGTGTCGCTCATGTCAGCGGATTTTTCCATTTACGGACCGTACCTACGGTGGGGTGATACCTCAATCGTCTCCGCTCCGCCTCCACATAGTCCTTACCGCGTCACGCGCGTGCAGCACCACCACATCACATTTAGTCTATAGTTGAGCAGTGGTGATAAAGTTCTTGTTCATCAGTGTACGTCCCATTAATTTGAAGAAAAGAAAAGTAAAAAAAATAATGAAGCAGCGCTAGAGGAACTGCCGGTAGAACGAATTAACGCAGGACTGCACGCTATCCTCAAGACAAATAAGGTGTTTGGTCATTTATGGAGCAGAGTTCTGCCAACATAACCACACTGTTCAAATGTAGCTCCTTTTCCTGGCATCTGCGTAGGAAACTATTTCAAGATGGCACGGAGATCACCACCTAGCTGAAGTGTTGGTGTTCTTGCCTCTAGGAGCTACTGCAGAAGGTGCAGCTTTCGTGGTACTTCACTTCCATTTAAGGCAAACACATGCGGGATTCTACTTCTTCAGCATTTTTACCGAGAGCTAACTCTTCTTCCGCTTGTTCGAGGTTATGTTCTGAGAAAATATTCCCGACCAGGCTACTGTATTCCTCGGAAATTTTTCTCTTTTAGCCGTGCTGAATGCAGTGTCAGTTCCTTCTTACCGTCTGTTCATGTAACGATACAACACGATACGGTATGCATACAAACTCCTATCATTAACCAGGCATGAAAGTATGAAGTAAAAATACACTCTAAGACAAAATTGTCAGCCGGCCGTTGTGGCCGTGCGGTTCTAGGCGCTTCAGTCTGGAACCGCGTGACCGCTACAGTCGCAGCTTCGAATCCTGCCTCGGGCATGGATGTGTGTGATGTCCTTAGGTTAGTTAGGTTTAAGTAGTTCTAATTTCTAGTTGACTGATCACCACAGATGTTAAGTCCCATAGTGCTCAGAGCCATTTGAACCATTTTTTTAACAAAATCGACGCACCGTGAAGGAATTATTCTAATTGGACGGAAATAGGTAGATGTGATGTGCATGTACAGACAAACAAAGGATTGCAACTTCAGAATAAAAATTGGATGATTTATTGAAGAGAAAAAGCTTCACAAACTGAGCAAGTCAATAATGCGTTGATCCACTTCTGATCTTTATGCCGGTAATTATTCATCTTGCCTTTGATTGACAAAGTTGTTGGATGTCATGAGATATATCGTGCCAAGTTCTGTCCAATTAGATCGTCAAAATCTCGAACTGATGGAGACCCCTGCCTGTAATCCTCAAAACGTTCTCAGTCGGGGTAAGATCCGGCGACCTTTCTGACCAATGTACGGTTTGGCAAGCGCTAAGACAAGCAGTAGATACACTCGACGTGTGCGGGTGGGCACTATCTTGCTGAAATGTAGCTCAGGATGACTTTGCTATGAAGGGCAACAAAGCCGGGCGCGTAATATCGTCGAAGTACCGCTGTGCTATAAGGTTGCCGCCAATGTCAACCAAAAGTGTCTTGTTATGAAAATAAATGGCATCCCAGACCATCAGTGCTGGTTGCTGGGCGACAGTCAATTTGTTTTCCCACCGCTGAGTCGTCAGCATAGGTAGCTGCCATGTACAGGACCCGGGTTCGATCCCAGGTCTTGCCAGGGAGTTTTCCTTGGTGGGAGGACTGGTACGGGGTGTAATCGGGGTCTAGTGATGCCAAATGGAGAGCTGCTTGACTGAGAAGTAGCCACTCCAAGGTCTGGAAAGTCGGCAAAGCGGCAGGAAGAACTGTGCTCTGACGACATGGCTCTCCATACCTCATCTGCATGACACCCCATGGTAGAGCACGACACGGAGGCTGGTCGACATCCCTTACGCCTTCAAAGCCTGGACCAAAAGTTTGTTTTATCTTGGTCCTCATTGTAGCTTGTATCAGCTCCTAAAAGAAGCGTGATATCTGTTCAAGAGGACTATAATGGATCATTGTCTTTGATAGAATACGAGATTTTACGGTGAAAAACAATCGCTCTGGGGTTTTGAACTGATGATTTATAGGTCGCTGTCTTCTGCAGTTTTACAATTTATCATAGGCCGTTGAATATGTAACTTTCGCTGTAACACAGTAATGAAGACGCAGTACTGTCCACATAGGTAATATTATGAGGCACATTATTCTGTGTTTGCATGAAATGTTCAAGCAAGCTATCTCTGTCAACATAATTTACGAAAATGTGTACCTAATGCTGGTGCCTGAGTCCACGTCAGAAGAGAGAGAAGGAAAGAGAAACCAGTTTCCATCGATCGTAGCTCCATTCCTGGAACGAGGTGATAAGCAAATTCTTTTCCGGTCCGGTGACACAGTTGTTGGCGTGGGTCGGTGAGAAAAATGCAGCTCTGATCCTCTTACTTGGCCGAGCCGTACCCGCCTGGCCGCCTAACCGGAGAGTCACCGTGTCACAGGTCACCATTAGCGAAATTGGGGACACAGCGCAGCGTTCTACATAAACCTCCGGCGTCAAATCACACACCTCTCTCTCTCTCCTTCTCTCTCTCTCTCTCTTTCTCTCTCTCTCTCTCTCTGCGGAATTTTCTCCCCCCCCCCTCTCTCTCTCTCTCTCTCTCTCTCTCTCTCCTCTTCCAGCCCTCTCTCGTGCTCTCTTTCTCTCCGTTGCAAGTTTCACCGTCGTAAGCTGCCGATCCATTAACAAGCCATGAATGATTAAAGCGGTCTGAACTTCCAGACTAAAGAGATAACTACCTTTAGATTGTGTTAACTTGGGCTATATGGTCTGCAGGAAGGGAAATTTCTCCCTTTCGACCTATGAAACAATGAAGCTGATTCCGATATAAAGTCGAAAGAAAAGTGACCGACCCAATTATACTCACAGGGTAGATAAATGCAAATATTTCATTGCGGCCCCATGTAGACAGTGGGTAATCGAATCGAAAGTATTGGCAGATTATCATCTAGACTGGCAAGAAAGTACTTTTCATTTGAAAGGAGAAACTCAATGAATAGCTATTTAGATGGGACGTATTTTTGTCGATCACACAAACATCAGACTGCACATATAGAAAATACGTTGGCGTTCTTCTACTTAAGAGTATTTCTGACAAAGCCAAAATGTCATTCGAGATACAGTACAACATGTTATCCTCCACCTATTTTCGTCTTATTCAGGTTCCAAGTAAACAACGTTGTTCTATTGTCATGTACAGTAAAGATGAAGAGAACACATCGTTTTCTTACGCTTATCAGTTACTTTGATTGATGTGCTAATCCACTCGCACCGAAAACAATAACTTCTGTATTAAAACCATAAACATCACAATAAGAAGACAAAATTGGTTGTATGATCAGTAAAATACACCACCAAAGCAAATTTTCAGTATTCACTGTATTTATTAACTTTGCCTTACTGATATGATATGCTATGGTACCTGATTAATATTATACCTTTTTTGCCGTTATGATGAAAGACAATTAAACAGAGTGTCATTAATAAAAACTGATGTATTGAAAGCCAATGCGAGGGTAAGTTTCTATAAAAAAATATTAGATCGCTGCAACAACTAACAGCTTAGGAAAAATAGTTTTACCAGATCCATAGCTTAAACGACCAGTTCCTCCAGTTTATTATTTCGTTTGTGTTACATTTTCCAGCGATGTAAGATTCACAAAGTAAATTAGTAAGACTTCTCTATGTTTCGCACTAACAACTTCCCTCATCCCATATCCGTGCTCCACATAGCAATGTTTCATAGTTTCTGATCAGTGACAGTGCTTACAAAATTCCATGTTCTAGCAATAAGCAACTATCATCTGTTCAATAACTGTAACAGACCTGAAAATCATACTTCACCAAACCCACAGAAGGACATACTCAAGCTAAAATATTAAGTCAGTCATCATTATTATGAGATATTGATTTACCGACTGAAAATTACTCAACTTCACGTCGTACAAATTTCATTTACATTATATTCGGCCTTTATAACTTGTCCACTGTAGTCGTAGTTGTATTATAAAGTTATCGTTACCTCGTAAGATCAACAGCCTCTCCAAACAAGGTATGGATTGGGCAATGATGGCTCAGTGAATCAGTCTGGTCCTGTTTCATTCCCTTAGGAGTTGAATTTTTAAAAACAGTGAAAAGCGTATTTCTTCATTTCTAACTGAGAAGCCAAAAACCAATTTTTCCCTGTTACACTCCACTTAGGGCTTGAATTCGAGAATATAATGAAATGCTTATCTTTTAATTTCTAACTGAGAAGCCAAATACGAATTTTCAAAGATTTAGTTTCAAAAATGATTGCATAAGGAAATATTTCCATACAAATTTAGATCCCCTATTTCACCCAGATAGGGACTGCATTTTCTTGATGAGTGAAAAACGTATTTCTTTATTTCTAACCACGAAGCCATATTCAAATTTTAATACATTTAGCTTCAAAATCCTTTCATAATGAAACATTTTCTTAAAACATTTCGTTATGCTATTTCACCACCTTAGGAGTTGAATTTCTAAAAGCACTTAAACACATATTTTTTATCTATGATAATGACGAACATATGTCTTATTTGTAACTGAGAGGCCACATACCAATTTTAGTTCACGTAGCTTTAAAAATACTTTAGCATTCTTTAGCAATAATTTATTTTCAAAAACGCTTTCGCTCACTATTTCTCCCACATACGGGTTAAATTTCCAAAAATTCTGAAACGTGTATTTATTCCTGACGGAGAAACCAAATACCAGTTTTCGTAGGTCTAGCTTCAAAATTGCCTTTATAGCGACATATTTTCAAAAAATCTTACATTCCCTATTTCACCTCCCTTTGGGTGGAATATCGAAAATCCCTTCTTGAACGGCGCCTACAATATAAGGTCAAAGCCCTCTGAAAATTTCAAGTTTCTATTCTTAGTCGTTTGGGCTGGCGATCGAGTCAGTGAGAGACTCAGTCAGCAGGGTCATTGCCTTATATTACCATTAACGGACAATTCCAAATACAACGATTCTACTAATGATGTACCACTGTTACTCTCACACGAGTAATCACGCTAGGTCATGCTGCCTTACATATTCCCTCCTCCACATACAACAGTCGTGCCTTTTCTCTGTCACTGACAATAGTCACAACACTGTTTTTACATCGAGACTTTCCTACAGTTACAGTTAGGCCTGTACGTACCATGTTCCAGTCAGTGGTAGAGAATAACCACTTTAACGTCATAATCTCACTACCACTGATATAATTAAAAGAACAAATAAATTCAGTTGCCTCTGAAACACAGACTGTTTCCATACGGGGAAAAATAGGACTAACAGTGAGATAAAATCCCTTGATGAATACCACAATGGCTGACGTCAAAGCGTTATTAATAACGCAGTATACTGCTATTCACTCAAATCTCACAGCGGAACATTGTATAGAAACAGAAGAGCACATATGAAGTGAAAGACTCGTGAAAAACAATTGACTGTGTACAGTAACGATCCAAAGTATTCGAGTATCTATGATTAAAACTATATACTTCATCTCAGAGTAAAAACTAAATAAACCAACAAAATAAAAATTTTTCTCTTTCTGTCATTAAGTGCAAAACATTATAGTTTAGATTTTAGCCTCTGTAAAGTACTCACACTACCCTCAGAAGAGCTTCGCGAACTCTTTTGTAGTGGTTTTGTCGATATTGCAATCCAACGCTTGGGTAAATTCCTTCATAGATCTTAAACATCAGATGACTTCACTTTTCTGACCTCCTTGGTAAGTTTGTCCCAAAAAAATTTAATGGAATTTAAGTCACGTAAATGACTTGGCCAAATCATATCATTCAGTTCCCTACATTTCTATTTTCTACTGACGTACCTATTGCACAATTCAGGAGCATGTTTGGGATCATTGTCCTAGTGCAGAAGCAACCCACGACCAATAAGCTTCTTGCCAGATGGAACGGCATTTTTTGATCACTATACTGTGATACTCTTCCTTCTTTAATATTCCATTAATTCTCGATGGATCACTGACTTATTCACCCGCAAAAACTCACCACTCCATGACCGACCTACCACCATACGTCACCGTTGGTGTCACTCGCCGACTCTTTAGATATTTTCCACGAAGTCAACGAACAGAGGAACAAACATTCGACGATAGATTCCATATACCTTAGTCTTAGATTCTTCCGTGCTTCCGTAAATAAAACCTTGGAACATTGCTGCACGCTCCATTTTTTATGTTACTACAACCACCGCTATCTTTTCACATTATTTCGTTTGCGTACTAAAGGTAGAAGGTTGTTTGGCCACTATGCAGCCCTCTAAACCTTGTTCAAGAAGACGGCGTTGCACCGTTGGGACAGAGTTTGGAGCTACTCGCGTACTGTTTACTTCCTCGCGAATTTCAGGGACAGTACGAGTTCTCTAACGTTTACTCTGCACGCATGTTAACGGATCTTCCTTTATGTTGTTCATCGGTGTCCATCAGATTACGAGACACTTGCATTAACACCATTTTGCTTCAACTGCTGCAACGTATACACCGCAGCAAATGGGATTATACCAACTTACGTTACTCTTTTTTTTTACTAGAATAGCCTTGCTAACGCAAAGCTGCAGTTACAACACTTCTTTAATCCCAGTCCCCTATTTCCGTCCCATTAGAAGGCAATACGGTATGAATCTGACCATGTATGCAAACCCATAGCTTGATGCTCACAGTGTACTCTAAACTAGTGAGAACTGATTGCTACACAGGCAGCCGAAAGCATGGAGCCTATTCGAATGGAACCGTCGTAGGTAAAGGCACGTCACTGTTGTTACGATACTCACCAGCGCCCCTCTATACGAACATCCAGCCAAATACACAACAAATGCGCTTAGTCTTGGTATGTTTAATTGTTTTACTTGTTTTACTATCACAAGGGGGATATGATAGAATATTCAAAAACCATAGTGGTGATAAATGATCAAAACTTTTGACTAGGAGTGTAAATGTGATAGCAAATGGAAACCAATCATTTCAGACTGAGTCTATAGTAAAAAGTTGAAAATTATCTTAAACTAGTCACTTTTAATGATATGAATTCGTTGTGCATAATACTTTGTGTGTATTGGTATGATAATAATAGCGATTGTTGTTTTTTGCTTCTAGATCAGGGCTTAAACTGAACTGTTGTTGTTCGTTGCCTTTAGCCCGCACAGTACTATTTTCCATTTCATAGAAACACAAGTGTGGTGCTTCCTTCACTGCGGTAAAGAGCAAGATAATGTTGAGAATATCGTTAATAAGTGTATCCGATTACAAGTCAAACACATAGATAGATAAGCAAGAATAGCTTTGATGGGTTGCTAGAACCAACAAAACAAAAACAAGAACCTGACGTGAAGATAGTCCTTACCACCACAGGAACTCAATCAGTGATATTGGCTTCAAAGATTTTCATTGACATTTCTTTTTACATTATGAAACAGACAAAGCAAGAAACTCACTAATCCAAGTAGAAGCTGGAGAACTTGTTCACCTGGAAAAACTGCGAAGAAAAGTTACACACATACCAAATAAAATACCTGAGTTGAGATTGCGGTTGAAACGAGAGGGAAACAGCAACACAGACCGTTATGGTGCAGTCTAATTTAGGACATGTGAGGCAGAAGGTTAACAGACTAGAGATAATCGAGGATGTTGTTGTGGTCTTCAGTCCGAAGACTGATCTGATACAACTCTCCATGCTGCTCTATCCTGTGCAAGCCTCTTCATCTCCGAGTAACTACTGCAACCTATATCTTTTTGAATCTGCTTGCTGTATTCACCTTTTGGTGTACCTCTACAAATTCTACCCCAACACTTACCTCCAATACTAAACTGGTAAACTCTTAATGTCTCAGAATGAGTGCTATCAACTGATCCCTTCTTCCACTCGTGCTATGGCACAAATTTCTTATCTCCCAACATCTGTTCAGTACCTGCTCATTAATTATGCGATCTACCCACCTGATCTTCATCATTCTTCTGTAGCACCAAATTTTAAAAAGCTTCCATTCTCTTTTTATCCAAATCGTTTATCGTCCATGTTTGACTTCCGTACGTGGCTACAGAAAATACTTCCTAATGCTTGAATCTATGTTCGATGTTAAGAAATTTCTCTACTTCAGAAATGCTTTTCCTACCATTTCCAGTATACATTTAATGTTCTCTCTACTTCAGCCATTATCAGTTATTTTGCTGCCCAAATACCAAGCTCATCTACTACTCTAGGGGTCTTGTTTCCTAATCTGATTCCCGCAGCATTACCTGATTTACTTCGACTACATTCCATTATAAATATTTTGCTTTCCTTGAGATTCGCCTTAAATCTTCCTTTCAAAACACTGTCCATTCCCTTAAACTGTTCTCTCATGTCCTCTGCTCTCTCCGACAGAATTACCATGTCATCGGCAAACCTCAAAGTTTTTATTCCTTCTCCATAAACTTTAATTCCTAATCCTTTACTGCTTGTTCAGTGTACATATTGGATAACATGTGATGGGCTATAACCCACTTTGATTCTATTTTTAACCTCTGCTTCCCTTTCAATCCCCTCGACTCGTAACCAACGTCTGGTTTCTGTACAAGTTGTAGATGGCCTTTCGCTCACTGTATTTTAACCACACGCCTTCAGAATTTCAAAGAGAGTTTTCCAGTTAACACTGTCGAAAGCTTTCTCTAAGTCTACAAGCGCTATAAATGTCGGTTTGCCTTTCCTTAACGTGTCTTCTAAGAAAAGTCGTAGGATCAGTACTGCCTCGTGTGTTCCAACATGTATATGGAACCCACACTGATCTTCCCAAAGGTCTACTTCTACCAGTTTTTCCATTCTTCTCTTAAGAATTCGTGTTAGTATTTTGCAACCATGCCTTATTAAATTGGTAGTTCGGTAATTTTCACACCTATCAGCAACTGTTTTCTTTGGAATTGGAGGCGCCGGCCGGTGTGGCCGTGCGGTTCTAGGCGCTTCAGTCTGGAACCGCGTGACCGCTACGGTCGCAGGTTCGAATCCTGCCTCGGGCATGGATGTGTGTGATGTCCTTAGGTTAGTTAGGTTTAAGTAGTTCTAGGGTACTGATGACCACAGACGTTAAGTCCCATAGTGCTCAGAGCCATTTGAACCATTTATTGGAATTGGAATTATTACATTCTTCCTGTACTCTAACGGTATTTCGCCTGTCTCATACGCCTTGCACACCAGTTGGAAGAATTTTGTCATGGCCGGCTCTCCCAAGGCATCAATAGTTCTGACGGAATATCGGCTACCGTTGGGCCCTTCTTTCGGCTTGATCTTTCTGAGCGTTGTCAGATTCTTCTCGCAGTATCACATCTCCCATCTCATCTTCATCTACGTCCACTTCCCTTTCTATAACGTTTCTTTCAATTTCATCTTCCTTATATAGGCACTCTTTATACTCTTTCCACTTTCCAGTTTTCCCTTCTTTGCGTGGGTCTGTTTTACCATCTGAGCTTCACATTTATACAGCTGCTTCTCTTCTCAACAAAGGCCTCTCAAATTTTTCTGTAGCCGGTATCTGTCTTTCCTCTACTGATGTATGCTTCTAAATCATTATATTTGTCCCCTAGCCAGTCCTGCTTAGCAGTTTCGCACTTCCTGTCAATCTCATTTTTAAGCGTTTGTATGCCCTTTCGCGTATTTTATTTGCCGAATTTTTAAATTTCCTCCTTTCATCAGTTAAATTAAATTTATCTTTTCTTATCAAAGGTTTTCTGCTAGGCCTTGTCTTTTTTTCTGATCTTCTGCTGCCTTCACTATTTCATCTCTCGAAGTTACCCATTCCTCTTCTGTTTTATCGCCCTCTCCTGCTTTTATCAACCGTTAACTCGTGCTCCCTTTGAAGCTCGCTACAAGCTCTAGTCCTTTCAACTTATCCACGTCCCATCTCCTTAGTTTCCTAATTCCTTCAGTTTTAATCTAGATTTCATAACCAGTGAATTGTGGTCAGATTCCACATCTGCTCCTGGAAAGATCTTACAGCTTAAAACCTGGTTCCTAAATCTCTGTACAATCAGCCTGAAACCTTACGGTCCCTGCCACGTACACGACCTTGTTTTATGATTCTTATACCAAATGTTAGCTATGATTACATTATGCTCTGTGCAAAATTCTACCAGGCAGTTTCCTCTTACGTTATTTCCCCGCAGTCCATATTCGCTTACCATATTTCGTTCTCTTACTTTTCCCCCATCATAATAAAATTTTCAACTCTTTTACCTATTTAAATAATTTCTTTTATCTCATCATTCATTTCTTCATACTCTTCATCGTCTGCGGAGCTAGTTGGCTTTTAAACTTGTACTGCTGTGGTGGATGTTTGTTTCGGTCTGTTTTGGCTACGATAATGCATTCACTATGCTGTTCATAGTGGCTTACCCACATCCTGTTTCCTTATTCATTGTTAAACCCACTCCGGCGTTAGCCCTATTTGATACTGTATTTATAGCACTGTATTCACCTGACCAGAAGTTCTGTTCCTCCTGCCACCGAACTTCAGTATATCCCACTGTATCTAACTCCAATCTACACTTTTTTCCGTTGTAAATCTTCTAACCTACCTGCCCGATTAAGGGATCCGACATTCCACGCTCCGATCCGTAGAACGTCCTCCTGAGTAGTTCCTGTCCGGAGATCCGAATGGGGGACTATTTTACCTCCGGAATATTTTACCCAAGAGGACGCCGTCGTCATTTAACCATACAGTAAAGCTGCATGCCCTCGGCAAAAATTACCGCTGTAGTTTCCCCTTGCTTTCAGCCGTTCGCAGTACCAGCACAGCAAGGCCGTTATGGTTAGTGTTGCAAGGCCAGATCAGTCAATCATCCAGACTGTTGCCCCTGCAACTACTGAAAAGGCTGCTGCCCCTCTTCAGGAACCACATGTTTGTCTAGCCTCTCAACAGATACCCCTCCGTTGTGGTTGCACCTACGGTACGGCTATCTGTATCGCTGAGGCACGCAAGCCTCCCCACCAACGGCAAGGTCCATGGTTCGTGTAGCATTAACTGTATTCTTCGGACGCATGTTGCTGTGAAGAAACTGATGGAACTTCACAATATCTGGCTTTCCTCATCACTTTCACTATTTTATACTTTCGCATGATATTTTCTTTCTTTGTTTAACACAGGAACCAGCAGTAAACAATGTTTTTCGTCGTTAATTTCTTCGTTTTGTTTATTTGTTTATTCCAAAAACCCTTGTTGAGACTACGAGAAATCTGTTTTGATTTTGCTTGTTGTGTCTAATTTTCGTTGCTCCCAGACATCCTTCATTCTTCGACAGTGTCATTCCTTTTCTTCCCTGGTCCACTTTTTTCCTTTTGCAGACCTCTTTTTTTTCCTGAAATCATGTCTTTTTTGTTTCTGCTCTAAAAAGTGTTCTGTTATCTGTTACGTTCATTCTAATTCCTGTTTGTTTCGTATCTTTTTCAATTTCGGTGAATCATGTGGGTGTTGATTTGTAGCAGTTCAGCAAGTTGAAGATCTGCTTAGTTAAACTTATTACTCATTCAGTATGTGTGTCAAGAAAACTGCAGTCTTCTTTTCCTCATTACGTTAGTTAGTGTTTCCATTTTCGAATAGAGCACTCTGTTGGATCTTAATATGAATTCAACGTTGCTATTACATATAGATCTCAATATTTTCCTTAGAATTCCTCTTTCAACTTTTCCCAGTTTTTCAAATTCAACAAATCCTGCTGTTTTCTGTGTTTCTGCTACATTCAAAGCTCCATGCCTTATCACTGTTAGATAGTGTCTTAGTTTTGTGTTCCAGGACATAATTTTTTTCGTTATGTGTTTTTTGTCATTTGGTATTGCCTTTCCATTTATGTACTCTGTTTTCTGTGGCTGTCTTTTCTTTTGTGTTACTTGTTAACCATTCTCCCAGGTATTTAAAACAGCTTGTTTTAAATATTGTCCAAAACATATTTTTAGTCCTATTTTTTCTGCTTGTTTCTGTAGTTCCGTGATCTGTTTCTTTGGCATTATCCAGTGAGTCAGTAATTAATGACACGCCATCTGCACATGCTAGACAATCTATGGTGATTTTATTTGGGTTTCCTCCTAGTTGAAAACACTTAGTATTGGTGGTATCATTGTCGCTGTTTTGCTCATTTAATCTGGAAGCGAACGTGGTTGAACGTAAGCCTTATTCCTTTGAGAAATTAATGTTAATGTTTATGATTGTTTCCTCCACAAGTACTTGCTGGTGAAAACAGGTTAAGGTGGTTACACTATAGATATCAATTAGGAACTACAAAATTTAGAAACCCTGTTAAGTGTGCACGTCAAAAATTGTGAAAATATCTGCTGCCTATTCATATGATAAGAGGAAAAGCTGGAAACTGCTTATTGATTACTGCCAAACAGTTTTAATAACAGGCTTCCGAATCTTAATTGGTGGAGTTGATTTAAAAATGTCTGAGTGAGAAAACTTGCTAAGACTTTTCCTCGACAAAAAGTTTGCTATGGAGGACATTCAATATCATTTCACTGCAGTGGAAGAGATTTCATATATTGTCGGCAGATATTCTTCTGTCTACAAAAAAACTCAACTTTTATCAAGATTTAAACTGATCTGACACATTAAAGTACTGCATCTATTTTGTAGTTGGAGTACCGTATCAGATGGTTTTGATATTCGAACTTGAGTAGCACGAAAATATATTATTTCCGTGCCACGACCCCATTACAGGTTTCCCAAAAGACCGTCGAGTTTGTTGCAACATTCGCACGAAAGTACTTGATATTATAGTAGCTATTTTTTCGCAGTAGTGTACGATTAGCTGCTAATTTCAAATTGATTACTCTCCGTAAAGATCATAAATTTATGTCACAAGGCCTGATGCATCAACGAATGACTAGTGGCATTTAATGTCCATGCCGGTCGTGACACCAGTACAGCCGCGAGTTCATTTACACAGAGACGAGTTAGGATCAAACAAAAACACTGCATAACATGCACAGCTCAAAGACCACACGAGTTATATGTCAACCGCAAAGCGTGACCGACGATGTAACCTCTATTTATGGAAATCGTTTTAAACTGGTATCATGGCTCGCTCATTTAATAAACGTCGATAGACAATCCAATCTGCTGTTGCAAAATATAGTATACGTTGTTTTTAACTGTGCTTTGATACAATGAGGGGCAGAAAGGAGGTAAGACGCGTTGGAAATATTAGAAGGAAGGAGAAGAGTACTATAACGACTCCTGTCAACGGCACTAATTGGCCGACTGGAAGTTTTGTGAAGTTCTCGAGAAAGACCTGCTCGTTGCTGACCCTGAAGGACGAGCTAGTCACCAAAATAAACCACTAATCAGTCAGGAAATTGTGAATACTTGAAGAATAAACGGATTTGGTCTACTGCTTCCTTAATTCATCCGTCTAATTAGAATATGGTGCTTCTACTGTTCAAGTGAGACAAAAATCCTAAATAATGATTTGTAGCTAATTAGCTACCTGCGTCAGTATGCTATGAATGCACGGCATTAAGTAAACAAACGCGTTCGGCTCTCGAAATGACGTCGCTACCTCTGACGTGGTTAAAGCGATAAATTAATCAAATTCGCAATGAAACGTAGAAATATTTTCATATTATTGATTATTGTTTGCAGAAGGACAAAAACATTATTATGAAAGAGGTACAATCCTGTGGTGAACACCACAATACCGAACGCTGAAACACTGTTAACTGCATTGTATCCTGCTATTCATTGAAATCTGACAACAAAACATCGCACAAGAACACAAAACAACTTACACAAGAAAGTATTACTATACAGTGTGCTAAGATTAAGCAACCGTTTCACTCGATGACTTCGGTTGCTTCGAACTGTTATTGTGAATTTAAATTTTTAGAAAGGATTTTGTAATTGCAGCAAAGCAGCGATCGGTATAAAAAGCAAAAAAATTAAATAAATCTCTCTCGTTCCCGTTTTCAGATTTTTATTCTTTAACGTTCGGTTTCGACCCTTTCCTCGTACCATCTTCCGGCTTTTCTCCGCCATTATGGCTGCATGTGGCAGCAGACGGAGCTACATCCGTAGGAGTAAGGATATATATATATATATATATATATATATATATATATATATATATATATCCTTGGAGAAACCACTTGTAGAATGTAGAATAGCAATTGGGTGGGCCAATCGTGTGGAAACAGAGCTTGGACTCGCTCCAGATGATACGGTTAAAGCAGATGTTCACGGGGATCTGTCCAGATAACAGACTCAGAAGCACCATCCGCTGCAGCTATTCTTCGCACCCTCATTCAGAGGTTGTCCTCCGCATGTTCTAATACGCGTTGCTGCATATCAGCTGTGCGAGTTGTCGGAGGTCTGCTACGACCACGTGTTCCTGGAGCAAAGGTTCCCTTTCCCCGAAGTTGCTGGCTATTAAAATTGCTACACCAAGAAGAAATGTAGGTGATAAACGGGTATTCATTGGACAAATATATTATACTAGAACTGACATGTGATTACATTTTCACGCAATTTGAGTGCATAGATCCTGAGAAATCAGTACCCAGAA
This sequence comes from Schistocerca americana, assembly GCF_021461395.2. Taxonomy (NCBI): domain Eukaryota; kingdom Metazoa; phylum Arthropoda; class Insecta; order Orthoptera; family Acrididae; genus Schistocerca; species Schistocerca americana. The sequence continues at coordinate 244,563,607 of NC_060124.1, read as the reverse complement.
CAACCACCCCTGGCCGTAATAACGACCTTGATACCCCTGGCCATTGAATCAAACAGAGCTTGGATGGCGTGTACAGGTACAGCTGCCCATGCAGCTTCAACACGGTACCACCGTTCATCAAGAGTAGTGACTGGCGTATTGTGACGAACCGGTTGCTCGGCCACCATTGACCAGACGTTTTCAGTTGGTGAGAGATCTGGAGAATGTGCTGGACAGGGCAGCAGTCGAACATTTTCTGTATCCAGAAAGGCCCGTACAGGACCTGCAATATGCGGTCGTGCATTATCCGGCTGAAATATAGGGTTTCACAGAGATCGAATGAAGGGTAGAGCCACGGGTCGTAACACATCTGAAATGTAACGTCCACTGTTAAAAGTGCCGTCAGTGCGAATAAGAGGTGACCGAGACGTGTAACCAGTGACACCCCATACCATCACGCCGGGTGATACGCCAGTATGGTGATGACGAATTCACGCTTCCAGTGTGCGTTCACTACGTTGTCGCCAAACACGAATGCGACCATCATTATGCTGTAAACAGAACCAGGATTCATCCGAAAAAATGTCGTTTTGCCCTTCGTGCACCCAGGTTCGTCGTTGAGTACACCAGCGCAAGCGCTCCTGTCTGTGATGCAGCGTCAAGGGTAACCGCAACCATGGTCTCCGAGCTGATAGTCCATGGTGCTGCAAACGTCGTCGAACTGTTCGTGCAAATGGTTGTTGTCTTGCAAACGTCCCCATCTGCTGACTCAGGGATCGAGACGTGGCTGCACGATCCAGTACAGTCATGCGGATAAATTGCCTGTCATCTCGCCTGGTAATAATACGAGGCAGTTGGGATCCAGCACGGCGTTCCGTATTACCCTCCTGAACCCTCCGGTTCCATATTCTGCTAACAGTCATTGGATCTCTACCAACGCTAGCAGCAATGTCGCGATACGATAAACCACAATCGTGACAGGCTACAATCCGACCTTTATCAAAGTCGGAAACGCGATGGTACGCATTTCTCCTCCTTACACGAGGCATCAGAACAACGTTTCACCAGGCAACGCCGATCAACTGCTGTTTGCGTATGAAAAATAGGATGGAAGCTTTCCTCATGTCAGCACGTTGTAGATGTCGTCACCGGCTCCAATCTTTTGTGAATGCTCTGAGAAGCTAATCATTTGCATATCACCTCATCTTCTTCCTGTCGCTTAAATTTCGCATCTGTAGCACGTCATCTTCGTGGTGTAGCAATTGTAATGGCCAGTAGTGTACTAAACCTGTTTACAGATGGTGTACGGTGTCAAGCATATTTGGCAACATATAGCTTACATGCCCATAGGCTGCTCCCATCTGCTTGCCCACAACAACAGATCATATCTTCCATCTCCTATGTCGAATAGCACGCCTTCATTTCGAACTGTATGTCCAGTGGCGTACACGGAAACAAATTACAGTAATGTACTGCTGTATCACAACAAGTAATGTACCATACCAACGGTACTGGTACACCAGATAAAAACAACATTTATGACCGATACACTACGCACTATAGGGTCGCTGAGGAATGCTGTTGTTGTGTTAGGTACATGCTTGATACCAATGCAGACACGATGTGCTGCAGAAACATCTTGTACGTAATCTGTTATCTTATTTTTCTCTCGCCAAAGTACAACTCCGAAAATAAGATGTTCACAATCAACATTTTGTAGGAACCTTTCTTCTTCCCTTGGTGCTTCCTACATCCTCTGTAAGCACTGCAACCTTTTCTTCCGGACACCGTGTATATAAAGTGTGAAGAAACTAGCGCTAGCCTTCAATACACCAGTCACTCCAAGGAAGTAATGGGAAGAGCGAGGGGGATGTGAGATATTCAACTCAGAAATTCATGGAGAAATTCAGCTGAACTTTGTAGATATCTCGCTTACTGTCAGCAAAAAATTTTTGAGATTAAGGCAGATCTAGGTGTGGTGTTCGATATGGAAAACATCTGGCATATAACAATGATTTTAAACGACCGACAGAGTTTTTGAATTCCTTGTATCCCTTGATGCTAAGCTAGTTGATGACAGTCCTGAAGGCAATTGATCGATAGTGAGATTTTCACTCTGCAGCGGAGTGTGCGCTGATATGAAACTTCCTGGCAGATTAAAACTGTGTGCCAGACCGAGACTCGAACTCGTGACCTTTGCCTTTCGCGGGCAAGTGCTCTACCAACTGAGCTACCCAAGCGCGACTCACGCCCCCTCCTCACAGCTTTACTTCTGCCAGTACCTCGCCCCCGACCTTCCAAACTTTACAGAAGCTCCCCTGCGAAACTTGCAGGACTAGCACTCCTGAAAGAAAGGATACTGCCGAGACATGGCTTAGCCACAGCCTGGGGGATGTTTCCAGAATGAGATTTTCACTCTCCAGCGGAGTGTGCGCTGATATGAAACTTCCTGGCAGATTAAAACTGTTTGCCGGACCGAGACTCGAGATCGGGACCTTTGCCTTTCGCGGGCAAGTTTCAATTGATCCATGTTGGTGGGTATATGGATGAGGATGGGAATGGAAACGGGGGCGAAATGTTCATTCAAAAAAATGTGTGTGAAATCATATCGGACTTAACTGCTTAGGTCATCAGTCCCTAAGCTTACACACTACTTAATCTAAATTTTCCTAAGGAAAAAACACACACCCAAGCCCGAGGGAGGACTCGAACCTGCGCCGGGACCAGCCGCACAGTCCAAGACTGCAGCGCCTGAGACCGCTCGGCTAATCCCGCGCGGCTTGACATGTTCATTCCTTACGTAATATACGACTGGGGTAGATAAATAAACAGTTAACGCTGGGTAGTCACTTAGTGTTTCTCTAGTCACAAGAGATGAGAAAGACAATGTTTAACGCCGTTCACGTTTTCTCCAATACTTCTTCATCTGCTCACCTTTTTTTTCCTTATGTCTCCTCCATTTTCTTCCCTGGCTACTTGAAACAACTTAGTCTAAGGAACATTCCCACTTTTTTAATTCGGTCTCTGTATTTAGCGATGTCTTCAGTTTCTTTCTGCATACAAATTTCTTCTAGATATTGTACTACTATCAAAAGCGAATTGGACTTGACATTTAATTTTTCAAAATGTTATCTAAATTTATCTTGTTCAGGCTATTCAGGATGTGCCCTGTGCGGGTTACCAGTCTCTCATCGAGCGTCGATGGACGAGGGAATGGGCTCAGCAGATGTGGCCTCCTCTGAAGAAATAAAGCGCTCAGGGTGGAACAAAATAAGTAACCTAAGAGCTCGTCTTTGTCACATGATATGTGTGATGTTCAACAGCGCCCGTACCAATTGTTAATGGCGGCTGAGTAACCAGTGCTGCGGCTACGAGGTCAAGCCTAACCTTGGCATCCACTTCTACCTATTCCCAGCAGTCGGTTCCTAAGCAACTATACACGCTGGAAATATCTCCAGTCCGTTTTACACACACAGAAAAAAAAACTTTCACAAGAAAGTAAGTTAACTCGCTTCTACGAAGTAAAGATAGTTGCAGTATTAGGTCTTGACGGAATCGAGAACTTATACAGTCCACCTCCTGCGTTATAAGAAGAAACTCAGCGCACTGTTTGTCGCAAGAATCATTTTACAAAATGTAGAAAAACCGTGACAAAACGCAATGAAACATGCCGGAGTTGGGCTATAAACATGCTTTCCCCGGTTAAACGATACAAAACTACCTCTGTCGGCCCTCCGTAATAATTACACTGCCTATCAAAATATGTACAACGTGTTTCGTTCCTGTCCTGGTGGTACACAACGCTAATAATTATGAAACGGAAAAAATGAGTCCACATTGTGGTTTCAAATTTTCATATTGTCAAGAGTGACATGTAATCGGAACCAAGTGCGGAAATGAAACGTACTGGACACATGAAATATTTTAATACTCGTTTGTTTGACTCTCCTCTCGCCCCTCCCTCAAAATATTTCTCTCTATCTCTCTCTCTCTCCCTCTCCCTCTCTCTCTCTCTCTCTCTCTCTTTCTCTCTCTCTCCCTCTCTCTCTCTCTCCCTCCCTGTCTGTCAAATGGTATGCATAACATTTAAAACATTTAATACGGAAAAAAATAATTGTCTCTGTGAAAAGTGATCTCTTAAAGAGATTTTCTACAGTTGTGAACATTATTGCACCACTGGAATGCGAGAGTGAATAGGAATACACTATAAAGTTATAGCTTTACAGAAAATAATTTTTCCTACAACACTATTACTATCTTATGCTTCCCATTCATTTCAAATTTCATTAAGTATTACAGGTGATGCATTTAGGTTATTTAGAGGTCAGTTAAGTTGTTCGACGTTTAACTTTTTACTTCATAATAACAAATTCATGTAACGAGTTGGTATTTTATGTGCGTTAGTAGCCCTTATAAATCTTTAAATCATTACTTCTTCCCCAGAGACCTTTTTCGTAAAAATTGAGGAATTTTCATTTCAGGGAACAGTCCTGCGACATGCAGATACATGATACTGTAGTAACAATTGATTATGTGTGTGCAAGCGACAGTTTTCAGCTGTTCTAGATTAATAAACCTGAAAATAGCCCTGAATACTGGAAGTGATGAGTACGTAGCAAACAGTGATATAAGACTTTCATGAGCCATGGTATTTAAAAACTTTACAGCGTCAGAGTCAGTTCTATGAAGGCGTTAACATTACTCACTCATATTATTTGGCTGAAATAAATACTGGTGTAACAACAATCTACACTACTGGCCATTAAAATTGCTACATCAAGAAGAAATGCAGATGATAAACGGGTATTCATTGGGCAAATATATTATACTATAACTGACATCCCCCCATGAACCATGGACCTTGCCGTTGGTGGAGAGGCTTGCGTGCCTCAGCGATACAGATGGCCGTACCGTAGGTGCAACCACAACGGAGGGGTATCTGTTGAGAGGCCAGACAAACATGTGGTTCCTGAAGAGGGGCAGCAGCCTTTTCAGTAGTTGCAGGGGCAACAGTCTGGATGATTGACTGATCTGGCCTTGTAACATTAACCAAAAGGGCCTTGCTGTGCTGGTACTACGAACGGCTGAAAGCAAGGGGAAACTACAGCCGTAATTTTTCCCGAGGACATGCAGCTTTACTGTATGATTAAATGATGATGGCGTTCTCTTGGGTAAAATATTCCAGCGGTAAAATAGTCCCCCATTCGGATCTCCGGGCGGGGACTACTCAGGAGGACGTCGTTATCAGGAGAATGAAAACTGGCGTTCTACGGATCGGAGCGTGGAATGTCAGATCCCTTAATCGGGCAGGTAGGTTAGAAGATTTAAAAAGGGAAATGGATAGGTTACAGTTAGATATAGTGGGAATTAGTGAAGTTGGGTGGCAGGAGGAACAAGACTTTTGGTCAGGTGATTACAGGGTTATAAATACAACATCAATAGAGGTAATGCAGGAGTAGGTTTAATAATGAATAAAAAAATAGGAGTGCGGGTTAGCTACTACAAACAGCATAGTGAACGCATTATTGTGGCCGAGATAGACACAAAGCCCATGCCTACTACAGTAGTACAAGTTTATATGCCAACTAGCTCTGCAGATGATGAAGAAATTGATGAAATGTATGACGAGATAAAAGAAATTATGCAGGTAGTGAAGGGAGACGAAAATTTAATAGTCATGGGTGACTGGAATTCGTCAGTAGGAAAAGGGAGAGGAGGAAACATAGTAGGTGAGTATGGATTGGGAGGAAGAAATGAAAGAGGAAGCCGCGTTGTAGAATTTTGCACAGAGCATAACTTAATCATAGCTAACACTTGGTTCAAGAATCATAAAAGAAGGTTGTATACCTGGAAGAATCCTGGAGATACTAAAAGGTATCAGATAGATTATATAATGGTAAGACAGAGATTTAGGAATCAGGTTTTAAATTGTAAGACATTTCCAGGGGCAGATATGGATTCTGGCCACAATCTATTGGTTATGAACTGCAGATTGAAACTGAAGAAACTGCAAAAAGGTGGGAATTTAAGGAGATGGGACCTGGATAAACTGAAAGAACGAAAGGTTGTAGAGAGTTTCAGGGAGAGCATAAAGGAACAATTGACAGGAATGGGGAAAAGAAATACAGTAGAAGACGAATGGGTAGCTCTGGGGGATGAAGTAGTGAAGGCAGCAGAGGATCAAGTAGGTAAAAATACGAGGGCTAATAGAAATCCTTGGGTAACAGAAGAAATATTGAATTTAATTGATTAAAGGAGAAAATATAAAAATGCAGTAACTGAAGCAGGCAAAAAGGAATACAAACGTCTCAAAAATGAGATCGACAGGAAGTACAAAATGACTAAGCAGGGATGGCTAGAGGACAAATGTAAGGATGTAGAGGCTTATCTCACTAGGGGTAAGATAGATACTGCCTACAGGAATATTAAAGAGACCTTTGGAGAGAAGAGAACCACTTGTATGAATATCAAGAGCTAAGATGGCAACCCAGTTCTAAGCAAAGAAGGGAAGACAGAAAGGTGGAAGCAGTATATAGAGGGTTTATACAAGGGCGATGTACTTGAGGACAATATTATGGAAATGGAAGAGGATGTAGATGAAGATGAAATGGGAGATACGATACTGCGTGAAGAGTTTGACAGAGCACTGAAAGACCTGAGTCGAAACAAGGCCCCGGGAGTGGACAACATTCCATTACAACTACTGACGGCCTTCGGAGAGCCAGTCCTGACAAAACTCTACCATCTGGTGAGCAAGATGTATGAGACAGGTGAAATACCCTCAGACTTCAAGAAGAATATAATAATTCCAATCCCAAAGAAAGCAGGTGTTGACAGATGTGAAAATTACCAAACTATCAGTTTAATAAGTCACAGCTGCAAAATACTAACGCGAATTCTTTACAGACGAATGGAAAAACTGGTAGAAGCCGACCTCGGGGAAGATCAGTCTGGATTCCGTAGAAATGTTGGAACACGTGAGGCAATACTAACCTTACGACTTATCTTAGAAGAAAGATTAAGAAAAGGCAAACCTACGTTTCTAGCATTTGTAGACTTAGAGAAAGCTTTTGACAATGTTGACTGGAATACTCTCTTTCACATTCTAAAGGTGGCAGGGGTAAAATACAGGGAGCGAAAGGGAATTTACTATTTGTACAGAAACCAGATGGCAGTTATTAGAGTCGAGGGGCATGAAAGGGAAGCAGTGGTTGGGAAAGGAGTGAGACAGGGTTGTAGCCTCTCCCCGATGTCATTCAATCTGTATATTGAGCAAGCAGTAAAGGAAACAAAAGAAAAATTCGGAGTAGGTATTACAATTCATGGAGAAGAAGTAAAAACTTTGAGGTTCGCCGATGACATTGTAATTCTTTCAGAGCAAGCAAAAGACTTGGAAGAGCAGTTGAACGGAATGGACAGTGTCTTGAAAGGGGGATATAAGATGAACATCAACAAAAGCAAAACGAGGATAATGGAATGTAGTCAAATTAAATCGGGTGATGCTGAGGGAATTACACTCCTGGAAATTGAAATAAGAACACCGTGAATTCATTGTTCCAGGAAGGGGAAACTTTATTGACACATTCCTGGGGTCAGATACATCACATGATCACACTGACAGAACCACAGGCACATAGACACAGGCAACAGAGCATACGCAATGTCGGCACTAGTACAGTGTATATCCACCTTTCGCAGCAATGCAGGCTGCTATTCTCCCATGGAGACGATCGTAGAGATGCTGGATGTAGTCCTGTGGAACGGCTTGCCATGCCATTTCCACCTGGCGCCTCAGTTGGACCAGCGTTCGTGCTGGACGTGCAGACCGCGTGAGACGACGCTTCATCCAGTCCCAAACATGCTCAATGGGGGACAGATCCGGAGATCTTTCTGGCCAGGGTAGTTGACTTACACCTTCTAGAGCACGTTGGGTGGCACGGGATACATGCGGACGTGCATTGTCCTGTTGGAACAGCAAGTTCCCTTGCCGGTCTAGCAATGGTAGAACGATGGGTTCGATGACGGTTTGGATGTACCGTGCACTATTCAGTGTCCCCTCGACGATCACCAGTGGTGTACGGCCAGTGTAGGAGATCGCTCCCCACACCATGATGCCGGGTGTTGGCCCTGTGTGCCTCGGTCGTATGCAGTCCTGATTGTGGCGCTCACCTGCACGGCGCCAAACACGCGTACGACCATCATTGACACCAAGGCAGAAGCGACTCTCATCGCTGAAGACGACACGTCTCCATTCGTCCCTCCATTCACGCCTGTCGCGACACCACTGGAGGCGGGCTGCACGATGTTGGGGCGTGAGCGGAAGACGGCCTAACGGTGTGCGGGACCGTAGCCCAGCTTCATGGAGACGGTTGCGAATGGTCCTCGCCGATACCCCAGGAGCAACAGTGTCCCTAATTTGCTGGGAAGTGGCGGTGCGGTCCCCTGCGGCACTGCGTAGGATCCTACGGTCTTGGCGTGCATCCGTGCGTCGCTGCGGTCCGGTCCCAGGTCGACGGGCACGTGCTCCTTCCGCCGACCACTGGCGACAACATCGATGTACTGTGGAGACCTCACGCCCCACGTGTTGAGCAATTCGGCGGTACGTCCACCCGGCCTCCCGCATGCCCACTATACGCCCTGGTTCAAAGTCCGTCAACTGCACATACGGTTCACGTCCACGCTGTCGCGGCATGCTACCAGTGTTAAAGACTGCGATGGAGCTCCGTATGCCACGGCAAACTGGCTGACACTGACGGCGGCGGTGCACAAATGCTGCGCAGCTAGCGCCATTCGACAGCCAACACCGCGGTTCCTGGTGTGTCCGCTGTGCCGTGCGTGTGATCATTGCTTGTACAGCCCTCTCGCAGTGTCCGGAGCAAGTATGGTGGGTCTGACACACCGGTGTCAATGTGTTCTTTTTTCCATTTCCAGGAGTGTAGATTAGGAAATGAGACACTTAAAGTAGTAAAAGTGTTTTGCTATTTAGGGAGTAAAATAACTGATGATGGTCGAAGTAGAGAGGATATAAAATGTAGACTGGCAATGGCAAGGAAATCGTTTCTGAAGAAGAGAAATTTGTTAACATCGAGTATAGATTTAAGTGTCAGGAAGTCGTTTCTGAAAGTATTTGTATGGAGTGTAGCCATGTATGGAAGTGAAACATGGACAATAACTAGTATGGACAAGAGGAGAATAGAAGCTTTCGAAATGTGGTGCTACAGAAGAATGCTGAAGATAAGGTGGGTAGATCACATAACTAATGAGGAGGTATTGAATAGGATTGGGGAGAAGAGAATTTTATGGCACAACTTGACTAGAAGAAGGGATCGGTTGGTAGGACATGTTTTGAGGCATCAAGGGATCACAAATTTAGCATTGGAGGGCAGCGTGGAGGGTAAAAATCGTAGAGGGAGACCAAGAGATGAATACACTAAGCAGATTCAGAAGGATGTAGGTTGCAGTAGGTACTGGGAGATGAAGAAGCTTGCACAGGATAGAGTAGCATGGAGAGCTGCATCAAACCAGTCTCAGGACTGAAGACCACAACAACAACAACTGACATGTGATTACATTTTCACGCAATTTGAGTGCATAGATCCTGAGAAATCAGTACCCTGAGCAACCACCTCTGGCCGTAATAATGGCCTTGATACGCCTGAGCATTGAGTCAAACAGAGCTTGGATGGCGTGTACAGGTACAGCGGCCCATGCAGCTTCAACACGGTACCACCGTTCATCAAGAGTAGTTACTGACGTATTGTGACGAACCAGTTGCTCGGCCACCATTGACCAGACGTTTTCAGTTGGTGAGAGAATGTGCTGGCCAGGGCAGCAGTGGAACATTTTCTGTATCCAGAAAGGCCCGTACAGGACCTGCAATATGCGGTCGTGCATTATCCTGCTGAAATCTAGGTTTTTGCAGGGATCGAATGAAGGGTAGAGAGACGGGTCGTAACACATCTGAAATGTAACGTCCACTGTTCAAAGTGCCGTCAATGCGAAAAAGAGGTGACCGAGACGTGTAACCAGTGACACCCCATACCATCACGCCGGGTGATACGCCAGTATGGTGATGACGAATACACGCTCCCAATGTGCGTTTACCACGATATCACCTAACACGGATGCGACCATCATTATGCTGTAAACAGAACCTGGATTCATTCGAAAAAATTACGTTTTGCCATTCGTTTACCCAGGTTCGTCGTTGAGTACACCATCGCAGGCGCTCCTGTCTGTGATGCAGCGTCAAGGGTAACCGCAGCCATGGTCTCCGAGCTGGTAGTCCATGCTGCTCCAAGCGCCGTCGAACTGTTCGTGCAAATGGTTGTTGTCTTGCAAACGTCCCTATTTGTTGACTCGGGGATCGAGACGTGGCTGCACGATCCGTTACAGCCATGCGGATAAGATGCCTGTCATCTCGACTCCTAGTGATACGAGGCCGTTGGGATCCAGCACGGCGCTCCGTATTACCCTCCTGAACCCACCGAATCCATATTCTTCAAAAATCGCTCTGAGGACTATGGGACTTAACATCTGAGGTCATCAGTCCCCTAGAACTTAGAACTAATTAAACCTCTAACCTAAGGACGTCACACACATTCATGCCCGAGGCAGGATTCGAACCTGCGACAGTAGCGGTCGCGCGGTTCCAGACTGAAGCGCCTGGAACCGCTCGGCCACATCGGCCGGCGATTCCATACTCTGCTAACAGTCATTGGATCTCGACCAAAGCGAACAGCAATGTCGCGATACGATAAACCGCAATCGCGATTGTCTACAATCCGACCTTTATCAAAGTCGGAAACGTGATGCATTTCTCCTCCTTACACGATGCAACACAACAACGTTTCACCAGGCAACGCCTGTCAACTGCTGTTTATGTATAAGAAATCGGTTGGTAACTTTTCTCATTTCAACACGTTGCAGGTGTCGCCACCGGCGCCAACCTTGTGTGAATGCTCTGAAAAGCTAATCATTTGCATATCACAGCATCTTTTTCCGGTCGGTTAAATTTCGCATCTATAGCACGTCATCTTCGTGGTGTAGCAGTTATAGTGTCCAGTAGTGTAATTATGACACCAAAGATAGGGAGGAGGAGGAGGATATTAGTGTTTAACATCCCGTCAACAACGCTGTCAATAAAGACGGAGCACAAGCTAGGATTGCGGAAGGATGGGAAAGGAAATCGGCCGTGTCCTTTCACGGAAACTATCCCGCCATTTGCCTGAAACGATTTAGGGAAATCACGGAAAACCTAAATCAGGACGGCCGGAGACCTGTTTGAACCGTCGTCCTCCCGAATGCGAGTCCAGTCCAAAGATAAGTGCCTTCTGCATTTACATCGTAAAGAGTGTCGAAGACCGACAGCATACTCATTTCACTCCTTCAGTTCTTATACTTGTGACACATATATGCAGACGGACGCTGATAAATGTGCTTAGCTCTCATTTGTTTCTACATTGTGTCATATGAGTCGGCCACTAATTTTTTAGTTTGCCTGTTACGAGAGTGCTTCTACTTTCATCTGCGACCTTGACTAACGACCTAAAGTCATACAGAGTGACTCAGCTCGCCCTGTCTATGGATTATCCGTTTAATTACCATCCTACAATAGAAACTTAGTTATAGCCCATTCGCGTGATCCGGATGAAACATTTACTAGTTACAACAGTAATACTCTTGTCTACTCAGGACACCAGCACATATGATATTCAACGGCTTGTTTGTAAGTTCTCCACTATGTGTTTCTTTATGATATCTAGCCCAAATTTACCTCGTACTCAAAATTCAAATGGTTCAAATGGCTCTGAGCACTATGGGACTTAACATCTATGGTCATCAGTCCCATAGAACTTAGAACTACTTAAACCTAACTAACCTAAGGACACCACACAACACCCAGTCATTGCGAGGCAGAGAAAATCCCTGACCCCGCCGGGAATCGAACCCGGGCGCGGGAAGCGAGAACGCTACGTACTCAAAGTCTACCTATTACCAATACTACGTACCCACAAACTGTTATCCTGCTTAACCTCGTATTCTGACCTTTGACCAAACAGAATCTAATTTGAACTGAACTGGTATCAATACAGTTTGTCTTTATACTATATGCGCAACTGAAGCAAAGCAGTTCTAGGTACCTAATTAAAATTTCGACTTACCTCGCGTCTTAACAACATTTTTGCAGATTTCTCGAAAGCACAACAACAAAGCGGCTAAGCTAGATTTCTATTTTTTGAATAAATCTTGCAAACAGTATTCAAAGTCCTGCATACCACGTGGTGCAATGTCGTAATGCGTAATGATAAACCTTCTTTAAACAGTGGGTTGGAGAGAGTAACTATTCCTTGAAATGATATTCGAAGACAGATTTGGGAATGAAGTTCGTATTAAAAAAGGCGGAGTAAAACTTCGCGTGATCTTCAGACATAACATTGGTCTTAACAACACTGTGCTTAACAAAGTGAGCACTGATTTCAAAGGGTATTATGTGAACAGAGAATTTCCATAAAATCCAATGAGACTAATGAGTTGATTTGTTAATGCACGCCGGCCTGGGTGGCCGAGCGGTTCTAGGCGCTAAAGTCTGGAACCGCGCGACCGCTACGGTCGCAGGTTCGAATCCTGCCTCGGACATGGATGTGTGTGCTGTCCATAGGTTAGTTAGGTTTAAGTAGTCCTATGTTCTAGGCGACTGATGACCTCAGCAGTTAAGTCCCATAGTGCTCAGAGCCATTTGAACCATTTTTTTGTTAATGCACGACTCAGGGGAGCGGTGTGGTGTTTCTCTCATCTCTGAACAAATGAACAAAGTTAACTAGCTGACAATTATCATTCAGCCAAACTAGCTGAGCATTGCTGCAGTCTTACCTGAGACCTGAGACTTACTTCTTCACTTTATATATATATATATATATATATATATATATATATATCCTCCTACAGCACAGAACATTGGATGATGGCACCAACAATTCCCGAGAAACAGGGGGTTTGTGTAAAAGCAAATCACCAGGCTGTTCCCGATTGTCTTACACAGGCGTCGGACGAATCCCCCATAATTTCACAAGGAGTCCTCAGAAATCCGTTCGCTGTGCAGCTGGATAGCTCAGCATGCCCCCGATGTCCGTCTGGCGTGTGCTGCGTCGGGCTTTACATATGAAATCGTATAAATTCAGCTGCTGCGAGCTCTTCGTAAAGGTGACAAACAACAACGTGTGGAGTTATGTGTTTTCGTTCTTGGCAAGATGGAGGTTGACAGTTTTCTTCCACGCTTGGAGTTTAGTGACGAGGCAACATACCATGTAAATGGGAAGGTGAACCGTCATACTGTCAGAATAAGGGCTACGGAAGAATCGCGTGAAGTTGACAGTGTGAGAGGGACTCTCGAAAATTTAAAGTGTTTTGTGCAGTTTTGTGGGAAAAGGTATATGGTCCATTTTTCTGTGCCGAGAACATTGTTTTAGGAAGCACATATCTCGATATGCTTGAGAACTTTCTTTTCCCACAGTTGGAGACTGATTCAAACTACTTAACTTGCCAACAGGATGGGGCACCACCACACTGGCATCTGGATGTGCGGGAATTTTTAAAATAAAGGATTACTGTACGATGGATCGGTCGCACTGGATCACATGATTTAGCCTTACATTGCTGGCCTCCAAGGCCACCGGACCTAACTTTATGTGATTATTTCTTGCGGGGGCTTATGAAAGACGCTGTTTGTGTGCCTCCGTTACCAACAACAATGAATGAACTGAAACATCGCATAACAGCAGCTGTGGAAGCAAGACATGCTCGCTGCAGTGTGGGAACAACCTGAATACCGCACTGACATGTGCTGTGCATCTCGAGTGGGGCATATTAAACACGTATGAAAAGGCATGAAAAATAAATTTTGGGTTTACGTATCTATGTATACTTGCTGACCTTTACAATAAATCTTTCCTCATCTAACAGATACAATGACATGTCAGCACAGCAGACCTCACTTCAACTAAGAATATATCAGACTGGCCAGAGGTAAAGACGGTGCCACAACAAGACCAAAGGTTACTTAACAGTAACATAACTTGTTCTCTCACCCTCTCTGACGTGCACGTCGATATCTTATAAAACACAAAATGACATGCCCACATTTAAAGTTGGTTTCGTTAACTTTCGGGTGAACAGTTCGTATGTTTTTCCCTCAGCGTTGTAAGTAGGCTGTTTAGGTTTTTACGTTGGTAACGCCACGTAGCGCTCTGTATGAAAATCACTGACTGTGCTGTGTGCAGCCTGTAGCTGGTTTGCATTGTTGGAATATTTGCTATTGTAGTGCTGGGCAGTTGGATGTGAACAGCGCGTAGCGTTGCGCAGTTGGAGGTGAGCCGCCAGCAGTGGTGGGTGTAGGAAGAGAGATGGCAGAATTTTGAGAGCGGACGATCTGGACGTGTGTCCGCCAGAAAAAGGAAATTTGTAAGACTGGATGTCATGAACTGATATATGTTTATGACTTTTGAACATTATTAAGGTAAATGCATTGTTTCCTTTCTATCAAAATCTTACATTTGCTGACTATGCCTGTCAGTAGTTAGTGCCTTCCGTAGTAAGAATCTTTTATTTAGCTGGAAGTATTGGCGGTCGCTGTATTGCAGTAGCTCGAGTAACGAAGATTTTTGTGAGATAAGTGATTCATGAAAGGTATAGGTTATTGTTAGACAGGGCCATTCTTTTGTGGGGATTATTGAAAGTCAGATTGCGCTACACTAAAAATATTGTGTGTCAGTTTAGTGTCGATCAGAATAAGTAAAGACAGAAATGTTGGAGTACGTTCAGTTTTGCTCAGCTGTTTGAAAATCAAATAACGTAAGAGGTTTACCAGCACAGTCATTCATAATTTCCAAACGGGACGTTTCAGCGTAAGTCATTTCATCAGTTTGCACATATTCTTGGCTAGTACGACGCACACCAAAGGTGATCACGCATGTATTAATTTTCGAACACCACTTTATGTTTAATATTAATCAGATTAGTATTCTGGTTAATTCATGTCCAGCACTTTGAATTAGTCAGTGCCTAAGTATTTTATTCCGACTATCTGATTACTTATTTGCTGCTATAAAAAGACTACTAATTTTCATACAGAGGTGCATCAGATGATGAAACTAAAAACGTTGCGAAACCGGTAGTGCGAGCTTACAAGGACTTCGCTAAATACAGCTATAGTGGTTACCCACTTTAACATCTGGATGTTACTGATTGAAATCCCTGTTAATTATGTATTTCGATTTGTATTTAAACCACTGGTGCTAAAATTATAGATTTTTAGACAGTATCGGTATACAGTAATTTGATACTGAAAATTCTGAACGAAAATAGATAGTGTTCCGGGGAATTTTCTTTTGCGTCGGTCTGAGTAGGAATCGATCACGGGGAAAGCGACCGCATGTGTGTGTTTATATTTTAGAGGGTACGCCCCTAGGCACGCCACTTTCCGTGCTGGAAAGACCTCCGGCGAACGAACTGCCGTGCTGCGGTAAATACTGGATCATGGCCCCGGGGGATTTACCAGTCTCGTCCCGGCAGGACAGCTCGGATCACGCGCTGCTTCGTCAAAGTTCTCGACACGGAAGACACGCTATTCCGTGGTGATGTTACACTGCCGGGAATTGTGTGTCCGAGATCACGATGTTTGTAGGTTATATCGCCAACGTTTACAGCAGCTGTCGTTGGCAATTTTCCGTCTGAAGCACTTTCGTCTGATATGGCGTTGCCAGGCAGCGAGTGAGGTGGTGTTAAGTGACATAATTATCGCGCCAACGCACTGGTAGGGAAGACGCCACGTAAACTTCATTTTCAATTACTACTTAGACTGGGAACTTTTAGCGCAATTTGGCTTGCTTGTAAGTTGTATGAACAAATGTATTACTTACCGATTACTGCATCTAACTGAGTGCTGTACGTTGTTGTAAATTCTCTTCTACCTAACTAATAAAGCGGACTGCAAAATTATCTGATGGTACAGACTATTTATGTTTCGTGTAATATACCGAGTGATCAACGTCAGTATAAATTTGAAAATTGAATAAATCACCGAATAATGTAAATGGAGAGGTACAAATTGATACACATGCTTGGAATGACATGGAGTTTTATTAGAGTCAAAAATATACAAAAGTTCAAAAAAATGTCCGACAGATGGCGCTTCATCTGTTCAGAATAGCAACAGTTAGCATAACAAAGTAAGACAAAGCACTGATGAAGTTCTTTACAGGAAATGCTTAATATGTCCACCATCATTCCTCAACAATAGCTGTAGTCGAGAAATAATATTGTGCACAGCACTGTAAAGCATGTCCGGAGTTAGGGTGAGGCATCACGATACGCTTGAGACTTCAGGTAACCCCAAAGCCAATAATCGCACGGACTGAGGTCTGGGGACCTGGGAGACCAAGCATGACGAAACTGGCGGTTGAGCACACGATCATCACCAAACGACGCGCGCAAGAGATCTGTCACGCGTCTGGCAGTATGGGGTGGAGCACCATCTGCATAAACATCGTACGTTCCAGCAGGTGTTTATCAGCCAGGCTGGGGATGATGCGATTCTGTAACATATCGGCGTACCTCTCACGCATCACGGTAGCAGTTACAAAACCAGAATCACGCATTTCCTCGAAGAAAAAAGGCCTGATAACGGTAGATGTGGTAAACTGAACACATGCGGTGACTTTCTCGTCGTGCAATGGAGTTTCCACGAAAGTTGTAGGACTTTCCGTAGCCCAAATTCTGCAGTTGTGGGTGTTGACAGACCCTCGGAGCGTGAAATGAGCTTCGACGGTCCACAACACGTTACTCAACCAATCGTCATCTTCCACCATCTTTTGAAACGCCCACGCCGCAGATGCCATCCGCTTCACTAAATGGTCAGGTAACAGTTAATGATGCCGATGGATTTTATAGGGTTAGCATAGGAGGGTGTATGGAATGCCGGTGCGACGTGCGACTGCACGAGCGCTGACTTCCCCGTGCGTAGACGAACCCGCTACAGTCTCCAATTCTTCCTTAAGTGTCCCAGCAGCATTATACATCGTGCTCGGTCGGCCACTACGGCGTCTATCGTCTAAACAACCCGTGGCTTCAAACTTCGAAATCATTCTCGCCACAGTTGCATTTGTCAACGGACCTTTACCCGTTCGAATCCCCTTCCTATGGCGATAGGATCGTAACGCTGAACTAGCACATTCCCCATTCTCATAATACAGCTTCACTAAAAGCGCCTTTTCAGGTAACGTCAACATACTGCGACTGCTGGCGCATCTGATTTTCTCTCTTTTTTTCTTTACGGTATTGTGATTTTAAACACCTTATACAAAGGCGGGCTGTCAGCAGCACAATACGCCGCTCCTCAGCCTCTAGTTTGACAACAAGTAGTACAGAAAGGTGGCACAGAGAAGACAGTCAAAACGGTGGGCAAAAAATGTAGACACTAAAAATCGATAAAACATGGAGCCGTTCACGCTGGACGAGAAACAGTACTAACACTAGGCGACACGGTGCACAGAACATGGATGATGGCGACGGCATGTGAATGGTGGTGGCAAGACGGCGAACAACACTACACACAAACGAAGGCACACACACAAAACACTGACGGCGACGATCTCCGGCGCGCGAATGTCCACTTAGCGTGTGCGAGTTCGGGGACGTGCCATGAGGGGAACAGGGGTGAGGTGGGGGAGAGGGGAGAAAAAGGATGCCAATGGCTGAGGAGATGGGGGCAGGAGGAGAGGGACAGGGGAGGGGAATCCCGGGGGAGGAGGGGCGAGACATGGAGGAGGGAGGGAACAGGGAGAGAAGGGAGGGAGGGTGTCCAGAGGAGCAAGCACAGGAGGAGGGCGGGAGGACCATAGTTGGTAGGAGGGGTAGATGGAAGGCAGGAGGGCATCATCAGGGAGGGGGAGCTGGCGGAAGCGACCTTGGGAGTGGGTAAGGAGGGTGGAGAGATGGAGACCGGGTGGGACGTGCGAATACAGGCGCGGCAGCGGGCGGGGATGGGAGAGGATCGGGAAGACGAGCGGGTGAAGGGGATCGAGTTTGCGGGAGGTGTACAGGATCCATAGCCTTTAAAGGAAAAGGAGGAGGTGGGGGAAGGGGATGAGATCATACAGGATCTGCATGGGGGAGGGGAGACGGATGCGATAGGCGAGGCGGAGAGCATGACGTTCAAGGATTTGGAGGGATTTATAAAAGGTAGGGGGGGCGGAGATCCAAGCCGGATTGGCATAACAAAGTATAGGGCGGATGAGGGATTTATAGGTGTGGAGGATGGTGGAGGGGTCCACACCCCACGTACGGCTGGAGAGGAGCTTGAGGAGACTGAGTCGGGAGCGTGCCTTGGCTTGGATTGTCTGGAGGTGGGGACTCCAGGAGAGGTGGCGGTCGAGGGTGACGCCAAGGTACATAAGGGTGAGAGTGAGGGCTATAGGACGGCCATAGATGGTGAGATAGAAATCAAGGAGGCGGAAGGAAGGGGTGGTTTTCCCTACAGTGATCGCCTGGGTTTTGGAGGGATTGACCTTGAGTAACCACTGGTTGCACCAAGCGGTGAGCCAGTCAAGATGGGATTGGAGAAGGTGTTGGGAGCGCCGGAGGGTGGGGGCAAGGGCAAGGAAGGCGGTGTCATCGGCAAACTGGAGAAGGTGGATGGGGGCTGACGGCGGCGGCATGTCCGCCGTGTACAAAAGGTACAGAAGGGGGGAGAGGACGGAGCCTTGGGGCACACCGGCAGAGGGGAAGATGGTATAGGAATCTGTGTTGTGGATGGTGACATAGGAAGGGCGCGGGAGAGAAAGGAGCCCATCAGACGGACGTAGTTAATGGGAAGGGCGAAGGTTTGGAGCTTGAAGAGGAGACCGGAATGCCATACGCGGTCATAAGCACGTTCGAGGTCCAGGGAGAGGAAGATTGCAGAGCAACGGGAATTAAGCTGTTCGGATAGGAGATGAGTGAGGTGAAGGAGGAGGTCGTCGGAAGAGAAGGACGGCTGAAAGCCACACTGGGTAACGGGAAGGAGGCGGTGCTGGCGGAGCTGCTGGTGGATGCGTCGGGTGCGGATAGATTCCAGGACCTCGCTGAAGACCGAGGTAAGGCTGATGGGACGGTAGGAGGAGACGGCGGACGGCAGTTTGCCAGGTTTAAGGAACATGAGGATACGGGAGGTTTTCCACAGGTCGGGGTAGTAACTGGTGGAAAGGACTACATTGTAGAGCCTGGCCAGGGTGGAGAGGAAAGAGAAAGGAGCTTCACGAAGGTGACAGTAGGTGACACGATCGTGACCAGGAGCGGTGTTGCGTTTTGTGCGGAGTGTAACAATGAGATCCTGTGTAGTGACAGGGGCATTCAGTTCCGTGTGTGCAATGTTGTCCAAGTACTGGAAACTGGGAGCGAGGGGAAGGACAGAGGTGTCAGTGCGATCGCGGATATCCAGGAAGAGGGAGTAATCGAACTGGGGATCATCGGGGATGGAAAATAGATCGGAGAGGTAGGAGGCAAAGTGATTGGCCTTACTAAGGGTGTCAGGGAAAGGGTGATCATCATGGAGAAGAGGATAAGAGGGGGAGGGTTTAGTTCCGGTAAGGCGACGGAAGGCCGACCAGAACTTGGACGAGTTGATTGGTAGGGTAGCATTTAAACGGGTGCATGTCTGTCGCCAGTCCCGGCGTTTCTTAGCCGCGAGCAAATTACGAATGTGTCGCTGGAGTTGCCGGTGGTGTCGTAGTGTGTCCGGGTCACGCGTGCGGAGGAAGGCACGGTAGAGACGACATGATTCACGGAGGAGGAGGACGGCCTGTGGGGGTAAGGTAGGACTGTGGGGGTGGACGGCGACAGTAGGGACGTGTGCCTCCACGGCCTCAGCCAAGGTCCGCTGGAGAAAGGAGGCGGCATGGGTGACATCGTCAGGTTGGTGGTAGGTGAAGGAGTGGCTATCGACCTGGGTGGAACGGGTATCCCGGTAGGCATTCCAGTTGGCACGGGAATAGTCATGGATGTACTTGGGGGGAGGATCATTACGAGGGTCGGGGTGGGGGCGACGACTGTCTGAAACGGTGAGGAGGACAGGGAGATGGTCGCTACCAATAGGCTCCAGGACATCCACTGTTATGCGACCAAAGAGGTTGGGGAGGAGAGAATAACATCGGGAGTGGAGTTGGATTCGGGACAGGTATGCTGGGGGATGGGGATGAGGTCGCCTTCAATGGAGGAGAGGAACCAATGCCACCGCCGTAACTGGGCAACGGAACGACTATGGTCGGCGGCGATCACGTAGGAGGAGAAGGTACGGTCGATGTGAGAGAGGAAGTCGAAGGGAATAGGAGCGTTGGGGCGGACATAGATGGTGGGGCAGGTAACGGTAAGGCCGGGGAAGAAGAGACTAAGGATCAGGTGTTCGGTGGGGTCAGGAAGGAGAGGTTAGAGCCGAATGGGGATCTGGCAGTGGTGACCGATGGCAACTCCACCACGCGCAATTGGGAGGGGGATTATCGGAGCGGTGGAGGAGATAGGGTGAGGGTGGATGGAGTGGTGGGGTTGGAGGAAGGTTTCATTGAGGAGGAAGGCATCCACACGGTGGGTGGTAAGGGTGTGCAGGAACAGGTTCTTGTTCGCGGGAAGGGAGCGGATATTGTTGAAAAGGATACATTGCTGTCGCGCCATGACAGGGATTTAGACGAGGGTGTCAAGACGGGAGAAGGTGAAATGGGCCTGGTTGTTGAAGTAGGTGGCGTACATCTTGAGTTGGAAAATGGAACGGGTGGCGAGGGAGATCTGTTGGAGGGTGTGGGGGCGCTGAAAGCGATGAACATTCTGAAGGACCATGGTGAGGAACCTGATGATGTCCTCAGCGGAGGGGGGGAGGGGGACGAAGGGAATTGCCAGGAGGGGTGGGGGCATCCAGAGGACGGACAGGGACGGTGAGTTCAGGAGTGGTCGGAGGGGGTCGGGCTTTACACTTTTGGGAGTGGGTGGGATGGGGGAGATTGCAGGTATTGCAGGAGGGAGGGGATCGAAGGTTAGGGCACTGCCGGAGGAAGTTCGCTTGACTACAATGCGGGCAGGTGGGGGCCTCGCGGCATTCAGCTGTTGGGTGTGCATTATAGCGCAGACACCTCTGGCAGCGCAGGGATTGCGGAGGGGAACGGGAGGGGTCCACCTTGTAGCGCTGGTGGAAGAGGAGGGCACCCTCCGATTTTCTCTCTCATTACAGCTCCTTGTATACACGATTGTCATGCGCCGTCACTTACGTTTTTCTCTCCAGCGCCATCTGTCGGACATTTTGTGAACTTTGTTTTCTATTTGCTTCTAGTAAAACCCCATGTCATTCCAGGCATGTGTGTCAATTTTTACCTCTCTATCTTTGTTATTCCGTGGTTTATTAAGTTTTCAAATTTATACTGACTTTTTGATCACCCGGTAGGTGTATGGCAGGCATACAAACATCGCAAAGAGATCAGCTTCACACAAAAATCAGCAGAGCACATAGAAACATCAACTTCACTACAAAAACTACACACATCCTTAGCGGTGAACGCTAACGCACTCCTACGAGGTGGCGATCAAGATAGAAATAACCTAGTTCGAACCCTAGCAGTGGATGAAATTTTCATTGTCTGTACGGTGGCGTAAAGTTTCTCATCTCTAGTCTTGACGCCATTGTCTTGGTTTAAATTCCAAACTTCTAAGCAGTGTCTCACGAAGATATATGAAGCTGTAGATGGTGATCAGTCTGTCGGCGGACACCTTGCCTTTATTAGAGAAGAAAAAGAGTGTATGCTGATCAGCCAGAACATTTTGACCACCAACCTACTATCTATATATCCCCGTCTGCGCTATAGCAGTATCACCTGGTGGAGACTGACTGCTAGTAAGACACACGCACGGTGCATGTAATATCACTGAGCGTGCTGACGTGTGTATAATGGGGAGGCGCTCCGTGTATCTGGGTTTGACCGAGGGCAGATTGTGATGGCCCAGAGGTTCGTGTGAGCATTTCGGAAACTGCACGACTTTTCGGGTGTTCGAGAAGTGCTGTGGTGAGTGGCGAAACCAAGGTGAGACCACGTCCGCACGTCGTGTGGTTGCGCGGCCACCCCTCTGTACAGATGTAAGAAATCGTAGGCCGGGCAGACTGGTAAATAGGACTGCGACAAACTGTGGCGGAACTAACATCAGGCGCTAATGCTGGGCAGAGTACAAGTGTGTCTGAAGACACAGTGCACCGAACTGTACTTGCGATGGGCCTCCACAGCCGACGAACCATGAATGTGCCACTGTTAACGCCACGGCATTGACGACTATTACTGAATTAGGCACGTGACCATCGGCACCAGAGGTTGCCGCAGTAGCAGAGTATTACAGGATCTGATGAATTCCGATACCTTCTTCTTGAAGCCGAACGGGACGGAGACAAGTTGGCGGCGGTTCCATTATACTCAGTGCAACATTCACTTGGGCATCCACGGGTCCAACAGAGCTCAACCAAGGTACCATGACGGCCAAGGAGTATCGTACAATGGTTGCAGACCATGTGCACTCCTTCATGGCGATCATGTTTCCCGATGGCAGTGGCATTTTTCAACAAGATAATGCGCCATGTCACAAGGCCAGACGTGTGGTGGAATGGTTCGAGGAACACAGTGGCTAGCTCCAGTTGGTGTGCTGGGCTCCCAGTTCGCCACATCTGAACCCGATCGAACACTTCTGGGATGTGACTGAACGTGGCCTCAGAGCCCATTGCCTTGCTTCCCTGAATTTATGGTAATTAGGTGACTTGTGTGTGCAGAAGTTTTGCCAACTCCCTCCAGCTACCTACCTACGCCTCTCTCCTTCCATACCACCACGCGTCGCCGCTGTTATCCGTGCCAAAGGTGGGCACACCGGATATTAGGCTGATCGTTGATGTTCTTGCTGATCAGATATCGGTACAGCGTTTCGCTCCCTCCCTTCCCTTCAGCCATATCAACACAAAATCAGCACTACACTGCACACATTCACGGGATGCAGATGCACACGTGACACATCTTAACAGCTCCGAAAAGGCGATGCAGGATTCCTGCGGTCATTTCCTGAGTACTGCGCTACTCTGACTTTTCTCTTATAATCTTCACCACCATCATCAACATACAACACAAACAAAACACTACGCTGTAGACGCATCCATTACAGTCACATTTACTCTGCTAACATACATACGAGACACTACACAATTCTGACATGGAAAGAGGGGCATGTGCACAGGGGAAGAATACACTTTCTGACAGGTGACTGAACCCACCCTGTAGGGTATCGCGGCCAACAATGCAATACGACTTCTAGGTACGTTTTTGGCATAGAAAAGGAAGCACAAATACAGTAAATTAACACAACAATACGTGAATACAACGGTAACCACAAACATCACATTTACAGACAATGATCAGATACAGGCACAATTATACAGTGCCACAAAGAGAAAGAAACCCGACATTTGTGATACAGACATTCAGCCAAATATAAAAATCATTTTCCTTAAAAACAGAAAACACCTTTAGAAATTAAAACTTACAGTTCAGAGTTAAATGCAAATGCCAGAAACCGTCGCCAGTATGCATTTTTGTGCTAGTCAAATCACATTCAAACTGACTACACTCTTAACTGTGGTATCGATTGTTTCATTATTATGTCGTACGTTTTGCATCAGTTGGTTTACCGTTTCAAGTTCATTTCCGTGAAGTTTTCCTTTTAAATACCCTTCCAGATAAAAGTCATTAGAAGGCAACTCCGGCGGACGAGGCTGGCTCAGAGCTTTGGCTTACTGCGCACTCTTCCGTGAAAGGCTTCATGAATACGAGACAGCGATTGATGAGGCTTGTGGCACGTAGTTCTATTTTTCTGGAAACAGTGGCGCTACCTTTAATGTTTTTTTGACTGAGAGTAAGAGTTTTCGAGAACTTGAGGATAATCTTCTGCATTGACAGTGGATTCAAAGAACTTCGAACCGATAATTCCACTGCACCCGTGGTCTAGGGGCTGCAAGCACCGACAAAAGAAAGTGATTAGTTGATTCCAGGAAAGCTGCAGTCATTGAGGCATTAGCAATGCAGCACGAATTTGTTGTAGATATTTTCGACGGTATTAATGGACATAGCAAACGCTGCTGGTAGAAAACAAGGAAACTCCGGTTGCACCATTTCTTGAATAAAACTTTTTTTCGCCGAAGTCGCGCAGTCTGTATGCAAAGCTATTTTACTTTATACTTTGAATCACATTTTTGGTGTAACATTTTGTTTTATAACATTTTAAATTATACACATTCACTAATTATAATCACGTACTTACATAAAATAAGTTAATGAAAATTAAAAAGTAACATAAAATATATGTTATAGACGCATAGAACCCGTCCCTTGGAGGAATTTTTGTGGAATAGTCAGGGGCAACGGCCGGCCCGTGTGACCGAGCTTCTCTAGGCGCTACAGTCTGGAAACGCGCGGCCGCTACGGTCGCAGGTTCGAGTCCTGCCTCGGGCATGGATGTGTGTGATGTAGTTAGGTTAGTTAGGTTTAAGTAGTTCTAAGTTCTAGGGGACTAATGACCTCAGATGTTAAGTCCCATAGTGCTCAGAGCCATCAGGGGCAACGCCTGAAGAGGGATAGTTCACTTTTTACGGCAGTGACGGTGTGAAGTAGGGTTAGATCTAATTTTTATTTATTTTATTTTCCCACTTTTGAATATCCAAGAGTGCGGATAATTGCATCCATACTTGCTTTTCTGACTGACAGATGCAGCGCCAACTGTCCTCGCGAATGACGACATCAGCTCGTCGCAACATGTCAGGTGTGAAAGCCGTGGATAGTCTCCTCGAGCGCTGCAAATCGTGGAGCTCCGCCGAACCGCCTTCTGATGACCTCACCCTCCGTGTCCAGCGACCAGCTGTACTTCTGTCGACAGCAGATGCTCAATAGGCTTTGCACAAGCGTTTGTGTATATTCCCCACAGTTTCACTCTCTGCAGTGAGAAATTCAATGATGGCACGTTGCTTGTAACGTACATAACCTACAGAAGCCATTTGGAACTGTCTTGTAGCTACGCCATCTGTCGGAAGCGGGAGAAACTTTGCGTCCTCACTTAGGAGACTTCAAGAAACACATACGTAGCGTTTCTCATTCGTAGCATTGTTTTCGGCTGAGAAAGAAATGCGGCGCATTACGTTCCGGGCAACTCTCGTATCTGTGACATCTGCGTACATAGGCAAAGCCACGGGTAAAAAGCACCTTCTGAACCCCTAGATTTCAACCAAATTTGTTAAACACATAACTTACTATCCGATAGAAATACCGCGGCAGTAGGTACAGACACTTGTTATTGTGGTAGCGATGATAATTTGAAGAGAGAAGGGAAACGAGGAAACGGAGATAATGACATGGGAAGGAGGAGATGGAGACGTATGGGGGCGGAGGAGATGGGCCAAGAGAGGAGAAGGAGAAATGGATGTCGAAGGGGAAGAGGAAGAGAAGGACAGAGAGAGCGGGGCGAGGACATTGATGTAGGGTTTAGGAGGAGAGTCACAGAGGGCGAAGTAGCGAAGGACAGTGGGTGGGAGGAGCAGATGGACAGAGAGAGGGGAAGATGTAGATGGATAGGGAGTGGGGGTGATGCAGGTGGACAGAAAGATGGGGCGGAGGAAATGTATTTAGGAGAGGGGGTGAGGAGGAGCAGGTGGAACGTGAGAGGGGGAGGTGGGGTATGGATTAATAGAATACTGGAATAGAAACACACCCGGGAATAGCCGAATACTCACATACATTGAAATCGGAGGCAGTCTGACTCAGTAGACCGTCGATCGATGCATGTGAGGCGACGTGACCTCCAATCCTCAAATACTTTTGTAATTACGTGCAGTGGTTTACGTGTGCGGGAACACTGTCTCTGCACTGTGTAAGATCCACTGTAGGCGCTAGTGGCTGCCGAAACGACAGTTCTTGTGTTGTCTCCGATATTCTAAAGTTTTGGACGACTGATCTATAGCGTTCAAAGTCGACTGACCTGCGACGTTTTGCTGCCATCACTGCACAGTTGCCTGCAGCAGACTGCTGAGATATCGAGACTGACATACGCCGAATGCAGCCGCAGCGCACGGGCGTCAACGCGGCCCACCTTTAGATGGGATAAGCTTTGCGCGGCTTTCGGCCTCTCACTTAGTTTAAATATTCTTCTTGAGTCGGCTTCTGCAGCGTTGCTCCGTTTGGCCGAGAAACGTGGAACCTAATGAGAAATATTTCTGCGCTTTGAAGTGTGGTCTTGGAGATGAGTCTTCCGTACAACATAGGCACACAGAATGAGAAATGAAGTTGTGTTTAATAATTCAGAAAGGAACGAACCTCGTAAAGGTCCAACGCGCAAAGCGGGGATCGTTCGGCTTGACCTAGGTGTGGACAGTACCCTTTCATAATCACTAGCCGGCCGGAGTGGCCGAGCTGTTCTGGGCGCTACTGTCTGGAACTGCGCGACCGCTACGGTCACAGGTTCGAATCCTGCCTCAGGCATGGATGTGTGTGATGTCCTTATGTTAGTTCGGTTTAAGTAGTTCTAAGTCCTAGGGGACTGATGACCTCGGAATTTAAGTCCCATCGTGCTCAGAGCCATTTGAACCACAATCAGTATCACAGCACATCTAACAAAAAATCACGGAAATTTAAAATAAACAATATATTGAAAATCAGAGAGACTTGCATCAGACAGAGACCGAATAGACGATTCAAACTGACGATTAGCAGTTTTCGGATAATTATTGGTACATAATGACTACACTGGAGAGCCACGATTGATAATTGGATATAATTGACAGTTTCCTACGTCAGTCATTAATTTATTACATGCAGTACTCGTTACAAGTATCATGTTTATGCATCAGGTAGGAAATTAGGTAAATAACTATCGTATTTTGATTGACAGAATGTAAAAATTATATTTCCAGCAATGAGCCAAGTAACAAAAGTGAAAAATCAGTACGGAACCAGCTCGTTGTTACGCTTATAGCTTCAAACAAATGTCTGGCTGTTCCACTAATGGCAACATGAACGTAATTTACGTAATTTTTCATTCACAGAAGACGCTGAGACTTTTGAAGCATTTAGTAAATTAAATTAAACTGAGGCTGTAATATTTTTTAAAAATAATTTCATTTATTCGGTGCTTTTAACACTGGGATGCAGCCATTTCTTTTCCGGCTTCCCAGTTACAAATGAGACGTTTTCTACTGCTATAGCTCATTCACAAGTTAGCGAATGACGACTTTGTACAAACTGTCGTCTTTATTACAAATTAAATTGTCAGGGGATGGACATAAATCCGTTCGATCCTGGAAGATATATGCGAAATTTTTACTTATTAGCTTCTTATAGAGTAGCGTATCAGTGTTGGGCACAATAATGTTTTGGTAATTGCTATGTCACAAACATATCGTTTAGTCCAATATCAAATTGTATCCATTTCAATATTACTTCTTTTGCCTTGTATGTATGTTAGACATAATTTTGAAGATGATTACTATTGTCATGAAAATATAGCTTGTAGAACATAGCTTACTTAGCTTAGCTTACGAAGCACGATGCTTTCGGGAATTCCTTTGTTCGTGATGCAATGGTCCTATGCAACGTGCATCGAAGTTATCGTAATACCCGCCAAGGTTATGGTCGCAGTGAAAGAGTTGGCTAAATGCTTGTACATCTGACGCTCCAACACTTTCTGTTAAAGTGATCGGTTGAAATATGGAGGCAACTTAGAAGCAAATTTATCAAGCCCACGAAAAAAATTTCCTTGATGATATTGTTGGTGGATTTTTGAAAATTATTCTTAAAAACGGTCTACATACGATCCCCCTACTTTTCAGTTTGATTCAGGAACCATAAATGCCACTAAATTCGGAAAAAAAACTGTAATAAATCCAATCATTAAGCCTACTCCTTTGCCAATCGCTTCTTCTCAGAGCAATTGTTATTCTTAACGTCAATATTTGTCGACTATCTTCCAATCTCCGTCTTCGTCTGCAAATTTTACTCTCTGCAGCCGCCTTACCCATGAAAGATACCCCAAGATGTTGGTATAAATTAAACACGTTGTTAACAACAGCTGACTTTTCGAGACATGAACACACTGTCATTTGCGAGGCACGAGTGAGACCACTGTGCATGACACTTTAAACACTCGGTGGCAAGGATACGCCATAAATTCGCATATGCAGAAGGAGGTGCCCGCACCATGTGTGTTGCCGTGTTCAACGAGTTTTTAAATTGCGAAGCACCCCGATTTCTGATTTCATCTGTGCCTTGGAAGGAAAACAAGCTGATGGTGTTCTTCACGTTTTTCCCACCATTGCTATCTTCCACAATACGTCACAGCCTTCTGCCGTGGGCGCGCAGTCCCAGTTATGGCAGTTTGTGAGAGGACTGAAGCATTTCATGTAAGATGCCAAATATCATCTCATCGCGCACTGCGTCGTAGGGCTGTCGTAGATGACACTGGGTACCATCGGTTCTGATAAATAATGCCGTGGAAAAACAGGACAAGGCGATATTAAAATCGCACAATACGCCTTTATTTCAAGCTGAATAATAACAAACATAACGCTAAGTTTCTGTTTGCCACTGAAATAATTCAGTTCGTCTCATATGTAGCTATTTCCGGCCGCTGGGGCCGTGCGGTTCCAGGCGCTTCAGTCTGGAACCACGCGACCGCTACGGTCGCAGGTTCGAATCCTGCCTCGGGCATGGATGTGTGTGATGTCCTTAGGTTAATTAGGTTTAAGTAGTTCTATGTTCTAGAGGACTGATGACCTCAGTTAAGTCTCATAGTGCTCAGAGCCATATGTAGCTATTGACCTGAAACCCTGAAAAAATGGGTTGCAACATCGCTACTCTGAAATTTATGCTAGTGTGGGTCGTGGTAACAGCCTGGTGGTACACATGCGGGATGCACTTGGATGTGTTCAGCATCTGGCACACATCGCAGAATTCTATTTGCTCACCTTGGGCCTTTTAACGTTAATGTCCCCTTTGCAGAATAGCACACACCATCATGATTCCGTTTATGGAGAGGTGGCTGAAACTGATATGAGAAGATGGACAGGATTTGTGATTGGTGTAAAGAATGGCAGCTAACTCTAAATATAGATAAATGTAAATTAATGCAGATGAGTAGGAAAAAGAATCCCGTAATGTTTGAACACTCCATTAGTAGTGTAGCGCTTGACACAGTCACGTCGATTAAATACTTGGGCGTAATATTGCAGAGCGATATGAAGTGGGACAAGCATGTAATGGCAGTTGTGGGGAAGGCGGATAGTCGTTTTCGGTTCATTGGTAGAATTTTGGGAAGATGTGGTTCATCTGTAAAGGAGACCGCTTATAAAACACTAATACGACCTATTCTTGAGTACTGGTCGAACGTTTGGAATCCCTATCAGGTCGGATTGAGAGAGGACACAGAATAAATTCAGAGACGGGCTGCTAGATTTGTTACTGGTAGGTTTGATCATCACGCGAGTGTTACGGAAATACTTCAGGAACTCGGGTGGGAGTCTCTAGAGGAAAGGAGGCGTTCTTTTTGTGAATCGCTACTGAGGAAA
This sequence comes from Schistocerca americana, assembly GCF_021461395.2. Lineage (NCBI taxonomy): Eukaryota > Metazoa > Arthropoda > Insecta > Orthoptera > Acrididae > Schistocerca > Schistocerca americana. The sequence continues at coordinate 244,533,981 of NC_060124.1, read as the reverse complement.
TTTAGAGAACCAGCATTTGAGGCTGACTACAGTACAATTTTACTGCCGCCAACTTACGTTTCGCGAAAAGACCACAAAGATAAGATAAGAGAGATTAGGGCTCGTACAGAGGCACATAGGCAGTCATTTTTCTCTCGTTCTGTTTGGTATTGGAACAGGGAGAGAAGATGCTAGTTGTGGTACGAGGTACCCTCCGCCACACACCATATGGTGGATTGCTGAGATTGTATGTAGATGTAGTTGTAGATGTAGATGCTTGCCTGTTTTCCAGTAAAGAGCAGTTAAATTCTTTTTTAAGGGATACCAAAAGATTCTTGCCACAACACTATTCAAAATACAATCACGAAATATTACACAACACTTCAGATGACTGACTGCTTTCTAAGTCACAAACCTAACTCTCTAATTATAATTTGGATCAGAGTATCGTACCACTGATTCAATATTAACGATCAGTAATACTTTTCTTGGCGTTCCGCACACCTCCGCTTAGATTAATAGTAGTAGCGACCTGAGACCTTGCACACAGGACTGTTCACATCGGCCGCCGCCACCCAACGCTCGTAACGTGCACTAGCGTATTTTGAGCTTACTACAGTTATTGCTGGCCGCATGTCGCATTTTCGACCGCTCTCAGTTACGGACGCCACCCAGCTCTGTCGTAATCAGGAGTGGAGTATCCGTCTCAGACATTTTGAGCAGTCAACGTCCAGGAAAACCGATGCTACCAAATTACTCCGTGCTACGGTCGGCCAATGAGAAGTGAAGATGCTGTCACCGAGTGAATTGACATGCCTTTGCGAATGATCCAGACGCAGTAACGGCAAAGGAACTGCCAAGCAGTACTGGAAACGGTAGCCGGCGAGGAGCTACGGATGTTATGCTATCAGGCCACAAAGAACGCGATTAGTCTCCCAGAAAAAATAAACTGATTTCATTTAACTACCGGAAGTTGCGCAAACTGCTGTTACGAGAAATTTTCTTTTTCAAAGCGTCCAATTTGACAAGCTCAAATGAATGAAATATTTGCAACAATCCAAGAAGATCTAGAATCAACATTTGATGTTTCAGGTTTGATCAATATTAAATTGAGATTTCACTTCGCGACACAGCGTAGCCTAACCTCACCTAAGCAATTCTATCTCAAAATAAATTCGGTAAAACAAAAACATGGTTCAAATGGCTCTGAGCAGTACGGGACTTAACATCTGAGGTCATCAGTCCCCTAGAACTCAGAACCACTTAAACCTAACTAACCTAAGGACATCACACATATGCATGCCAGATGTAGGATTCGAACCTGCGACCATAGTGATAGCGTGGTTCTAGACTGAAACGCCTAGAACCGCTCGGCCACACCGGCCGGCTCGGTAAGGCGCAGTATGAATACAGGTGCTACTTGAACGACAGCAAAACATTTCAATTGCTCGACTGTAATACATCAGACATCAAGTAACATTTAGTTAACGCATTAAGCGATACCTGTAAGCAGATGAAATTACAACTGGCAGTGATCAACCGTAAAAACAATGTGAATTATGACCTTTACGTAAATCAGAGGAACATCATTTAAACTCTCATAAATAGATAGTGGCTGTCTTATTAAGGAGCCCGAGATCAGGAAAAATAAATAAGCGTGGAGTTACATAGAATGCATATCACGACCGAGATAGTGTACCAATCAATATACGTAGTTTATTAATACATGAAACTAAAACAGCAGGCAGCAAAATTAAACTTACATCAATACTTAGAACAAAATAAATTACACATATCCAGCGCATATTATAATCATAAATCACAAATATGGCTCAAATGCGATTTACGACCTGCTCTGAAAAACAATGGCATAAACGATTTTAGCAATATAAATTAGCGAATTTGAAACCCGTAAATCCTTTAAATAAAATCTGGGTTGAAACTTCCTGGCAGATTAAAACTGTGTGCCGGACCGAGACCCGAACTCGGGACCTTTGCAGTTCGCGGGCAAGTGCTCTACCATCTGAGCTACCCAAGCACGACTCACGGCACGTCCTCACAGCTTTACTTCTGCCAGTACCTCGTCTCCTACCTTCCAAACTTTACAGAAGCTCTCCTGCGAACCTAGCAGAACTAGCACTCCTGGAAGAAAGAATATTGCGAAGACAATGCTTAGCCACAGCCTGGGGGATGTAACCCTAACATCTGGGTTAACTGAAACCGAAAACAATACAACACACCGTAGTTTAAAGAACCTTACGGGTAGCTCCGAATAACTGTTCGTACTGGTTACGCACTGAGGCACGCACCAAATATGTCTAGTCGTTGACTGCTGCTCACTAATCCCATTCTTACCAACTATTTCTGTAGACACAAAAAGGAGACAAAGTTCTAAGACATTGCATGTGTCACGGAATTCAAAGTAAGTACTGGCTGGTGCATGAAGATGATGAAAACGGCGGGGGTTATTTTACGATGCAGAACAATGATAGCCCAGCGACGTCTACTTCTATATCTACGAGGGTCACTCCAAAAGAAATGCACACTATTTTTTTAATCCATCTTTTATTCTACATTTTTGAAAGTTTTACAGTGTGTAGGTACATCCTTTATGAGCAATATTTTCATTTCTCCACATAATTTCCTTCCCTCTCAACTGCCTTACTCCATCTTGGAAGCAGCGCCTGTATACCCTCACGGTAAAATTCTGGACCATCCTGTAGGAGCCACCGTTTGGCAGCGTGCACAAGGGAGTCATCATCTTCAAACCTTGTTCCACGAAGAGAGTCTTTCAGTTTCCCAAAGACATGATAGTCACATGGAGCCAGGTCAGGACTGTAAGGCTGGTGTTCTCCATCCGAGTTTTGTGATAGTTTCCATGGTTTTTTTGACTGAAATGTGGCAGTGCGTTGTCGTGCAACAGCAAAACATCCTGCTTTTGCCGATGTGGTCGAACACGAGTCAGTCGAGCTTGAAGTTTCTTAAGTGTCGTCACATATGCATCAGAATTTATGGTGGATTCACTTGGCATGATGTCCACAAGCAAGAGTCGTTCGGAATCGAAAAATACCGTAGCCATAACTTTTACAGTAGAAGGTGTGGTTTTGAATTTTTTTTTCTTGGGTGAATTTGCATGATGCCACTCCACTGATTGCCTCTTCGTCTCTGGTGAAAGATGGTGGAGCCATGTTTCATCACCTGTCACAATTCTTCCAAGAAATTCATCTCAACCATTCTTGTACTGTTCCAAAAGTTCGCTGCATACCGTTTTTCTTGTTTCTTTGTGAGCCACTGTCAACACCCTGGGAACCCACCTAGCACAAACCTTTTTTTAACGCCAACACTTTCAGTATTCTGCAAACACTTTCTTCCCCTATCCCAACGTAGCTTGACAATTCGTTCACTGTGATGCGCCTGTCAGCAGTCACCAATTCGTTAACTCTGTGCATTGGAGTGTGTGCAGCACGAGGCCTGCCGCTGCGAGGACAATCCTCAATACTGCCGTGCCCGCTTTCATCACGTAACCTGCTTGCCTACCGACTAACTGTACTGCGATCGACGGCAGCATCTCCATACACCTTTTTCAACTTCTTGTGGATGTTTCCCACTGTCTCGTTTTAACAGCACAGGAATTCTATGACAGCACGCTGCTTCTGACGAACGTCAAGTGTAGCAGCCATCCTGAGGACATGCTGTGACGGCGCCATTCACTGGAACAGGTTGGTATAAGTTTGAAAACAAGCGGGAAGGATGTATCTACACACTGTAAAACTTTCACACAAGCAGAATGGAAACAGTATTTTTGCAAAAATAGTGTGCATTTGTTTTGGAGTGTCCCTCATACTTAGATACTACTCAAGCCACGGTATGGTGAGTGATGGAGGTACCCTGTATCACTACCAGTCATGTCCTTTCCTGTTCGACTCTCAGACAGACAGAAAAACGACTGAATCTTCCTGGCAGATTAAAACTGTGAGCCGGACCGAGATTCGAAGTCGGGAGCTTTGCCTTTCGCGGGCAAGTGCTCTACCAACCTTTTTTTTTTTAAATCTCATTTTGTTCGTTATAGTTCGTTGAAATTGTTCGCGGCGGACGTCCCATGACGTCCGTTGAAGTTCATTATTGATCCATTCACTCAGTTTTTTTTTTTTTTTTTAATTCCAGAGGGTAGCTAACCCTCTGATCGAACACTCTGAGTTACCGTGCCGGCACCAACTGAGCTACCCAAGCACGACTCACGACCCGTCCTGACAGCTTCAATTCTGCCAGTACCTCGTCTTCTACCTTCCAAAGCTGTGAGAACGGGTCGTGAGTAGTGCTTGGGTCGCTCAGTTGGTCGCCGGCACGGTAACTCAGCGTGTTCGGTCAGGGGGTTAGCTGCCCTCTGTAATAAAAAAAAATGAGTGAATGGATCAACGACGAACTGAAACAGGTGTTTTGCAACGTCCGCCCCGAGCAGATACAATGAACGAAAACGAACAAAAATGAGATAAAAAAAAAAAAAAATTTTGGTAGAGCACGTGCCCGCGAAAGACAAAGGTCCCGAGTTCGAGTCTCGGTTCAGCACACAGTTTTAATCTCTCAGGAAGTTTCATATCAGCGCACACTCCGCTGCAAAGTGAAAAATCTCATTCAGAAAAACGACTGTCTATAAACCTCCGTATGAGCCCTAATTTCTTCGGGCCCTTTCGATTTTATGCCAACAGCTGTAGGCAGGTACATCTCAGCGCGTGCAGAATGAGGACAGAGGTGGGGAGTAGAGCGAAAGACGGCGCGCAACCCCTTCTTGCGCTGGCTTGCATCGTGACCGCTCGGTCCTAAATGAGCAATAAATTCGCCTCTATCTCCGGCGACCGGCGCTGCTTGGAAGTGGGCCTCCGTAATGAAACGAGTTCCCAATAAAAGGAAGCGGCACCGTCCGGCGTTTAATTTGTGGGCGGCGGGGGCGGCAGGCGGGGGGGGGGGGGGTGGTGTGGTGCCCCGGCTCGGCCCTGGCCGGAAGGAAGCGGGCGGCGGCCCGGTGACCGGACAAAGGCGGCCGGGCCGCGCGCAGAGGCGCGGCGCTGAGCGGGCAGGTGGCTGCTGGTTGGCCCGCCCGAGAGGCAGATGCGGCACGCGCCACGCCAGCTGCCGCCGGCACGCGCTCAGCTGTTTTCTTTCGTGTAATTTGATTCCCCCAGCAGCGCAGTGGGTCAGCAACCAGTCGTGCGCTGTCGGTACTAACAAATATTTTCGTAAGCAGCAATGCCGTTGGGTGAATAAAGTCGAGCGTGTGCGTCATCTGTTGTGGACTCATTCGTCAGCAGTATACGGGGATATAAATAAAACAGACTGTGCGTCAGTCACTCAGTCACATGTTTATTTTGCCACTACGTCGTGACTAAACTCTACCATCTGGTGAGCAAGATGTACGAGACAGGCGTAATTCCCTCAGACTTCAAAAAGAATATGTTGTTGTTGTTGTGGTCTTCAGTCCTGAGACTGGTTTGATGCAGCTCTCCATGCAAATCTATCCTGTGCAAGCTCCTTCATCTCCCAGTACCTACTGCAAAAAAAAAAAAAAAAAAAAAAAAAAAAAAAAAAAAAAAAAAAAAAAAAGGTCTCAAATGGCTCTGAGCACTATGGGACTTAACTTATGAGGTCATCAGTCCCCTAGAACTTAGAACTACTTAAACCTAACTGACCTAAAGACGTCACACACATCGGGTTCCCGGGTTCGATTCCCGGCGGGGTCAGGGATTTTCTCTGCCTCGTGATGGCTGGGTGTTGTGTGCTGTCCTTAGGTTAGTTAGGTTTACGTAGTTCTAAGTTCTAGGGGACTGATGACCATAGATGTTAAGTCCCATAGTGCTCAGAGCCATTTGAGCCGTCACACACATCCATGCCCGAGGCAGGATTCGAACCTGCGACCGTAGCGGTCGCTCGGCTCCAGACTGTAGCGCCTAGAACCGCACGGCCACACGGGCCGGCTACCTACTGAAACCTACATCCTTCTGAATCTGTTTAGTGTAGTCATCTCTTGGTCTCCCTCTACGATTTTTACCCTCCACGCTACCCTCCAATTCAAAATTGGCGATCCCTCGATGTCTCAGAACATGTCCTACCAACCGATTCCTTCTTCTAGTCAAGTTGTGCCATACATGGCTACACTCCATGTAGTATCTCGATTGCTATCGTGCAGAGAAGGCATTGACTGTTTCTTGCAGCTAACATACATCACATACGACCAGAAGTACAGGTGTTCACATTATTTTGCTATCCCCTGTAGATAAAGAGTTGTGCACGTGAAAACGGTAATGAGAACCATCGAAAATCGTTGTTGTTGTTGTGGTCTTCAGTCTTGAGACTGGTTTCATGCAGCTGTCCATGCTACTCTATCCTGTGCAAGCTTCTTCATCCCCCAGTACCTACTGCAGCCTACATCCTTCTGAATCTGTTTAGTGTAGTCATCTCTTGGTCTCACTCTACGATTTTTTCCCTCCACGCCGCCCTCCACTACTAAATTGGTGATCCCTTGATGCCTCAGAACATGTCCTACCAACCGATCCCTTCTTCTAGTCAATTTGTACTACAAACTCCTCTTCTCTCCAATCCTATTCAATATTTCCTCATTAGTTACGTGATGTACCACTCTAATCTACAGCATTCTTCGCAGCACCACATTTCGAAAGCTTCTATTCTCTTCATGTCTAAACTATTTATCGTCCATGTTTCACTTCCATACATGGCTACACTCCATACAAATACTTTCAGAAACGACTTCCTGACACTTGACTCTATACTCGATGTTAACAAATTTCTCTTTTTCAGAAACGCTTTCCTTGCCATTGCCAGTCTACATTTTATATCCTCTCTTGTTCTACCATAATCAGTTATTTTTCTCCCCACGTAGCAAAGCTCCTTTACTACTTCAAGTGTCTCATTTCCTAATCTAATTCCCTCAGCATCACCCGACGTAATTCGACTACATTCCATTATCCTCGTTTTGCTTTTGTTAATGTTCATCTTATACCCTACTTTCAAGACACTGTCCATTCAGTTCAACTGCTCTTCCAAGTCCTTTGCTGTCTCTGACAGAATTACAATGTCATCGGCGAACCTCCAAGTTTTTATTTCTTCTCCACGGATTTTAATACCTACTTCGAACTTTTCTTTTGTTTCCTTTACTGCTTGCTCAATATACAGATTGAATAACATCGGGGAGAGGCTACAACCCTTTCTCACTCCTTTCCCAACCAATGCTTCTCTTTCATGTCCCTCGACTCTTATAACTGCCGTCTGGTTTCTGTACAAATTGTAAACAGCCGTTCGCTCCCTGTATTTTACCCCTGCCACCTTCAGAATTTGAAAGAGAGTATTCCAGTCAACATTGTCAAAAGCTTTCTCTAAGTCTACAAATGCTAGAAACGTAGGTTTGCCTTTCAATAACCTTTCTTCTAAGATAAGTCATAAGGTCAGTATTGCCTCACGGGTTCCAACATTTCTACGGAATCCTAACTGATCTTCCCCGAGGTGGGCTTCTACCAGTTTTTCCATTCGTTTGTAAAGAATTCGCGTTAGTATTTTCAGCCGTGACTTATTAAACTGATAGTTCGATATTTTTCACATCTGTCAACACGTGCTTTCTTTGGTATTGGAATTACTATATTCTTCTTCCTCCCCCCACGAACCATGGACCTCGCCGTTGGTGGGGAGGCTTGCGTGCCTCAACGATACAGATAGCCGTACCGTAAGTGCAACCACAATTGGAGGATATCTGTTGAGAGGCCAGACAAACGTGTGGTTTCTGAAGAGGGGCAGCGGCCTTTTCAGTAGTTACAGGGGTAAAAGTCTGAATAATTGACTGACCTGTCCTTGCCACATTAACCAAGACGGCGTTACTGTGCTGGTACTGCGAACGGCTGAAAGCAAGGGGAAACTACAGCCGTAATTTTTCCCGAGGGCATGCAGCTTTACTGTATGGATAAATGATGATGGCGTCCTCTTGGGTAAAATATTCCGGAGGTAAAATAGTCCCCCATTCGGATCTCCGGGCGGGGACTACTCAAGAGGAAGCCGTTACAGGAGAAAGAAAACTGGCATTCTACGGATCGGAGCGTGGAATGTCAGATCCCTTAATTGGGCAGGTAGGTTAGGAAATTTATAAAGGGAAATGGATAGGTTAAAGTTAGATATAGTGGGAATTAGTGAAGTTGGGTGGCAGGAGGAACAAGACTTCTGGTCAGGTGAATACAGGGTTATAAATACAAAATCAAATAGGGGTAATGCAGGGGTAGGTTTAATAGTGAATAAAAAAATAGGAGTGCGGGTAAGCTACTACAAACAGTATAGTGAACGTATTATAGTGGCCAAGATAGACACGAAGCCCATGCCTACTATAGTAGTACAAGTTTATATGCCAACTAGCTCTGCAGATGATGAAGAAATTGAAGAACTGTATGATGAGATAAAAGAAATTATTCAGGTAGTGAAGGGAGACGAAAATTTAATAGTCATGGGTGACTGGAATTCGACAGTGGGAAAAGGGAGAGAAGGAAACATAGTATGTGAATATGGACTGGGGCTAAGAAATCAAAGAGGAAGCCGTCTGGGAGAGTTTTGCACAGAGCATAACTTAATCATAGCTAATACTTGGTTCAAGAATCATAAAAGAAGGTTGTATACATGGAAGAATCCTGGAGATACTAAAAGGAATCAGATAGATTATATAATGGTAAGACAGAGATTTAGGAACCAGGTTTTAAATTTTAGGACATTTCCAGGGGCAGATGTGGACTCTGACCACAATCTATTGGCTATGAACTATAGATTAAAACTGAAGAAATTGCAAAAAGGTGGGAATTTATGGAGATGGGACCTGGATAAACTGACTAAACCAGAGGTTGTACAGAGTTTCAGGGACAGCATAAGTGAACAATTGACAGGAATGGGGGAAAGAAATACAGTAGAAGACGAATGGGTAGCTCTGAGGGATGAAGTAGTGAAGGCAGCAGATGATCAAGTAGGTAAAAATACGAGGGCTAGTAGAAATCCTTCGGTAACAGAAGAAATATTGAATTTAATTGATGAAAGGAGAAAATATAAAAATGCAGTAAATGAAGCAGGCAAAAAGGAATACAAACGTCTCAAAAATGAGATCGACAAGAAGTGCAAAATGGCTAAGCAGACATGGGTAGAGGACAAATGTAAGGACGTAGAGGCTTATCTCACTAGGGGTAAGATAGATACAGCCTACAGGAAAATTAAAGAGACCTTTGGAGAAATGATAGCCACTTGTATGAATATCAAGAGCTCAGATGGAATCCCAGTTATAAGCAAAGAGGGGAAAGCAAAAAGGTGGAAGGAGTATGTACAGGGTCTATACAAGGGCGATGTACTTGAGGACAATATTATAGAAATGAAAGACGATGTAGATGAAGATGCAATGGGAGATACGATACTGCGTGAAGAGTTTGACAAAGCACTGAAAGACCTGAGTCGAAACAAGGCCCCGGGAGTAGACAACATTCCATTAGAGCTACTGACGGCCTTGGGAGACTCAGTCCTCACAAAACTCTACCATCTGGTGAGCAAGAAGTACGAGACAGGCGAAATACCCTCAGACTTCAAGGAGAATATAATAATTCCAATCCCAAAGAAAGCAGGTGTTGACAGATGTGAAAATTATCGAACTATCAGTTTAATAAGTCACGGCTGCAAAATGCTAACGCGAATTCTTTACAAACGAATGGAAAAACTGGTAGAAGCCCACCTCGGGGAAGATCAGTTAGGATTCCGTAGAAATGTTGGAACCCGTGAGGCAATACTGACCTTATGACTTATCTTAGAAGAAAGATTAAGGAAGGGCAAATCTACGTTTCTAGCTTTTGTAGACTTAGAGAAAGCTTTTGACAATGTTGACTGGGATACTCACTTTCAAATTCTAAAGGTGGCAGGAGTAAAATACAGGGAGCGAAAGGCTATTTACAATTTGTACAGAAATCAGATGGCAGTCATAAGAGTCGAGGGACATGAAAGGGAAGCAGTGGTTTGGAAGGGAGTGAGACAGGGTTGTAGCCTCTCCCCGATGTTATTCAATCTGTATATTGAGCGAGCAGTAAAGGAAACAAAAGAAAAATCTGGAGTAGGAATTAAAATCCAGGGAGAAGAAATAAAAAGTTTGAGGTTCGCCGATTACATTGTAATTCTGTCAGAGACAGCAAAGGACTTGGAAGAGCAGTTGAACGGAATGGACATTGTCTTGAAAGGAGGATATAAGATGAACATCAACAAAAGCAAAACAAGGATAATGGAAAGTATTCGAATTAAGTCGAGTGATGCTGAGGGAATTAGATTAGGAAATGAGACACTTGAAGTGGTAAAGGAGGTTTGCTATTTGGGGATCAAAATAACTGATGATGGTCGAAGTAGAGAGGATATAAAATGTAGACTGGCAATTTCAAGGAAAGCGTTTCTGAATAAGAGAAATTTGGTAACGTCGAGTATAGATTTAAGTGCCAGGAAGTTGTTTCTGAAAGTATTTGTATGGAGTGTAGCCATGTATGGAAGTGAAACATGGCCGATAAATAGTCTGGACAAGAAGAAATTAGAAGCTTTCGAAATGTGGTGCTACGAAGAATGCTGTAGATTAGAGTGGTACATCACGTAACTAATGAGGAAATATTGAATAGGATTGGAGAGAAGAGGAGTTTGTAGTACAAATTGACTAGAAGAAGGGATCGGTTGGTAGGACATGTTCTGAGGCATCAAGGGATCACCAATTTAGTAGTGGAGGGCGGCGTGGAGGGAAAAAATCGTAGAGTGAGACCAAGAGATGACTACACTAAACAGATTCAGAAGGATGTAGGCTGCAGTAGGTACTGGGGGATGAAGAAGCTTGCACAGGATAGAGTAGCATGGACAGCTGCATGAAACCAGTCTCAAGACTGAAGACCACAACAACAACAACGATTTTCGATGGTTCTCATTACCGTTTTCACGTGCACAACTCTTTATCTACAGGGGATAGCAAAATAATGTGAACACCTGTACTTCTGGTCGTATGTGATGTATGTTAGCTGCAAGAAACAGTCAATGCCTTCTCTGCACGATAGCAATCGAGATACTACCGAACACAGTGCTGCCAAAGCAGAATTACTAAACACGGTCTTCCGAAATGCCTTCACAGCAGAAGACAAAGTAAACATTCCAGAATTCGAATCGAGAAAAGCTGCCAACCTGAGTAACGTAGAAGTAAATATCCTCGGAGTAGTGATGCAGCTTAAATCAGTTAATAAAAGCAAGTCTTCTGGTCCACACTGTATACCAATTAGGTTCCTTTCTGAGTATGCTGATACATTAGCTCTATCTTAACAGTCATATACAACCGTTCGCTCGACGAATGATCCGTTCCCAAAGGCAAGGCAAAGGCAAGAAAGATAGTAGGAGTAATCCACTAAATTACAGGCCCATATCGTTAACGTCGATATGCAGTAGGGTTTTAGAACATATATCGTGCTCGAACATCATGAAACGGTCTATTGACACACAGTCAACATGGGTTCAGAAAACATCGTTCCTGTGAAACACAACCAGCTACTTATTCACATGAAGTGCTGGGTGCTATTGACAAGAGACTTCAGATCGATTTAGTACTTCTGGATTTCCGGAAGGTTCAAAATGGTTCAAATGGCTCTGAGCACTATGGGACTTAACTGCTGAAGTCATCAGTCCCCTACAACTCAGAACTACTTAAACCTAACTAACCTAAGGACAACATACACATCCATGCCCGAGGCAGGATTCGAACCTGCGACCGTAGCAGTCACGCGGCTCCACTCTGAAGCGTCTAGAACCGCTCGGCCATAGCGGCTGGCATTTCCGGATGGCTTTTGACACTGTACCACACCAGCGGCTTGTAGTGAAATTGTGTGCTTATGGAATATCGTCTCAATTATGTGACTGGATTTGTGATTTCCTGTCAGAGAGGTCACAGTTTGTAGTAACTGACGGAAAATCATCGAGTAAAACAGTGATTTCTGGCGTTCCCAATGTAGTGTTATAGGACGATTGCTGTTCCTTATCTATATAAACGATTTAGGAGACAGTGTGAGCAGCCGTCTCTGCAGATGACGCAGTCGTTTATCGACTAATAATGTCATCAGAAGATCAAAACAAACTGCGAGACATTTAGAAAAGATATCTGAATGGTGCGAAAAGTGGCAGTTGATCACAAATAACGAAAAGTGTGAGGTTATCCACATGAGAGCTAAAAGGAACTCGTTATACTTCGGTTACACGAAAAATCAATCTAATCTAAAAGCCGTAAATTCAACTGAATACCTAGGTATTACAATTACGAATAACTTAAATTGGAAGGAACACATAGAAAATGTAGTTGGAAGGCTAACCAAAGACTGCGTTTTGTTGGCAGGCCACTTAGAAAAGGTAACAGGTCTACTAAGGAGACTGCCTACACTACGCTTGCCCGTCCTCTTTAGGATACTGCTACGTGGTGTGGGATCCTTACCAGATAGGACTGACGGAGTACATCGAAAATGTCCAAGGAAAGGCAGTACGTTTTGTATTATTGCGAAATATGGGAGAGAGTGTCACAGAAATGATACAGGATTTGGGCCGGACATCATTAAAAGAAAGGCGTTTTTCGTTGCGACGAAATCTTCTCACCAAATTCCAATCACCAAATTTCTCCTCCGAATGCGAAAATATTTCGTTGACACCGACCTACATAGGGAGGAACGATGAAGTAGATAAAATATGGGAAATCATAGCTCGTACTGAAAGATATAGGTGTTCATTCTTTCCGCGCGCTATACGAGATGGGAATAATAGAGAATTGTGAAGGTGGTTCGATGAACCCTCTGCCAGGCAATTGAATGTGATTTGCAGAGTATACTTGTAGATGTAGATGTACTTGGGAATGATTTATTAATAAGGGGCTGGACCCCCATATGCGCATCATACAGCTGTGATTCTTCTCGGAATACTGACATGTTATAATTGTACAGCCTCCAGTGGAATGTTATGCCACTCTTCGATCAGAACCTCTTCTAACTCCTGCAGTGACGAGGGATGCGAAAATCTGCTCCGCAGTCTGCGCTCCCACAAGGCTTCGCTAATGTCCAAGTCCGGGGACAGTGCTGGCCAGGGAAGACGCTGCAGTGGAGTTGCATGCTACTCATGCCACGATTAGACTGTCCTGGGTGTGTGGATGGGTCCATTATCGTCCTGAAATATGACATCATTGTTGCGTAACAACATTTGAGTCATGGGGTGCACCTAACCACATAAACTGTTCGCATAATCGTTGGCTGTAACACGGTCTTTGAGAGTGATGATGGGACCAGAAGAATATGGTTGCCCACACCATAACACTTCCACCTCCATGCTTAACCTTTGAAATCAAGGAACCAGGATTGTAGGCTTCTTTTGGAGTTGTCCAGACGTAAACCCGGCTCGATGTTGGAAATAACGAAAACGTTGACCCGTCGCACCATACGATGTGTTTCCACTGATCAGTCGCCGAGGATTTATGCTCCTGACACCATGCTTTACGTTTCTTTGCGTTGGTTGTCGTCACTAATGGTTTCGATATGGCAGTTCGTCCATGAATATTTGCTTTATGGAATTCTCGGCGGTAGTGTCGATAGATACGGGTTGTCGAAAATGTTTACGGAGCTTTGCAGTCACTTTAACCGACATAGTTTTCTGGTGTTTTAACACAATTCGTGTTAACGTACGACGATCCCTGTCATTTAATTTTGATTTTCGCCCACTATTACGTTTGCACGATGATATCTTTCCATGTCTTGTGTAGACTGTCCTGTCTGTTGAAACAGTTGCTCTTGAAATATTTTATAAGTTGGCTGTCTTGGTTACTGAAGCTCCAGCTAATCGGGACCCACATTCAGCACTCTTCGGAGCTCTGTTAGGTGTTTCACTGCACCTCGACCTCGGCCTGTGAATGCAAAAACGAAGTGTGCACAACTCGTAAACAAACTGCACTGATGCCTAGTCCGTGTTGAACATGGGCAGCGCAGCTCATCAAATGCCTTAAATGCGTTGTTGACCGTCAAACATAACCATCCCATTACTACCACTATTCACATTAGTTTGCCTGTCCTCTATACATAGCTGCTGTAGGTGAAGAGTACAGACTTCTTTACACAGTAGCAGACGAAGGGTAGTGTAGGTTGCTTTGCGTCTTTTGCTAAGATGAAGAATGTTTGTTTGGAAAAGGCAGTTCTGATGTTTATAAACGAACGTTAATTTCTAACAGTGAATTGTACTTACAGGGACGGTAGAGTTGTAAAAAGTCAGCATGTTGCTGCCTAATGTGTGTCCTCTCCACAGCACATTATGCTTAGAGTGTTACTTCAGAGATGTTATACACGTTTAAGACTTTTTCCATTAGATACAATGATGAAAAATTAAATATTTTCTACTTAAACATCTTTTTCTGCTTACGTAGAAAATATTAAATTCTTATCTTCGTATCCAATGTAAAAAAAAACGTAGCTGTAACATGTCACAGTGTAAACATAACATGCAGTGGAGACAAGATACATCAGGCAGCATTATGCAGACTTTTTACAGCCTTACCATCCCTGTAAGTACAATTTAGTGTCAGAAATTCATGTTCTTTTTAACATCAGAGGCGCCCCTTCAAAACATACATTTTTCGTTATTAGCAAAAGGCGCAACGTAACCTGTATTGCCCATGGTCTACTAATGTGAAAAGACGTCTGTACTCTTCACCAATAGCTGCTTTGTAAATGAACAATTCTACACCTGAAGAAAATGATGTGAATCATCGAAAAGCGTAGCGGTAAAATAAGTAAGTGACTGACGCACAAACTGCAGCAGTCACAGCCCTCATAATGGCGTCCCTTGCGGACGAAATATTCATTCTGTAAGAAACATAAGGATGGAAACCATTGACTAAAGTTTCCCAACTCAGTCTTACGAGCCACCGGCACCCGCAAATGACCGCTGTTAATTCGTTAGTCATATATGCTGAAGCGCCAAAGAAACTGGTTTAGGCAGAATACGACGCTGTGGCCTCCAACGCTATATAAGACAACAAGCGTCTGGTGCAGTTACTAGATCGGTTACTGCTGCTACAATGGCAGGTTATCGAGATTTAAGTGATTTTGAACTTGGTGTTATAGCCGCCTTACGAGCGATGGGACACAGCATCTCCGACGTATTGATAAAGTGGGGATTTTCACGTACGATCAATTTACGAGTGCACCGTGAATATCAGGAATCCGATAAAAAATCAAATCTACAACATCGTTGCGGCCGGGAAAATTTCCAGCAAGAACGGGACCAACGACGACTGACGAGAATCGTTCAACGTGACAAAAGTGCAACTCTTGCACAAATTGCCGCAGATTTCAATTCTGGGCCATCAACAAGTGTCAGCGTGTGAACCATCCAGCCAAACGTCATGGATATGGGCTTTTGCACCCGAGGGCCCACTGGTGTACCCTTGATGACTGCGCGAAGCAAAGCCTTACGCCTCGGCCTGGGCCCGTCAACACCGACATTGGACTGTTGATGACTGAAAACATGTTGCCTGGTCTTACAAGTCTCGTTTCAAATTGTATCTAGCGGATGGACGTCTACAAGTATGGAGTCATACTCTTGAATCCATGGACCCTGCATGTCAGCAGGGGACTGTTTAAGCTGGTGGAAGATCTGTGATGGTGTGGGGCGTGTGCAGTTGGAATGATGTGGGAGCACTGATGCTTCTACATACGACTCTGACAGGTGACACGTACGTAAGCATCATGCCTAATCACCTGCATCCATTCATGTCCATTACGCATTCCGACGTACTTGGGCAATTCATCAGGACAACGTGACACCCCACACGTGAAGAATTGCTGCAGAGTAGCTCCAGTAGCACTCTTCTGAGTTTAAACACTTCCGCTGGCCTCAAACTCCCCAGACATGAAGACTATTTAGCATATCTGGGAGGCTTTAGAATCCATATGGAACTCCAGCCGAATCACCTATGCATTGAGCCTTAAAAAATTGTTGAAATGGCTCTAAGCACTATGAGACTTAACATTTGAGGTCATCAGTCCCCTAGACTTAAAAACTGCTTAAACCTAACTAACATAAGGACATCAGACAGATCCATACCCGAGGCAGGATTCGAACCTGCGACCGTAGCAGCAGCGCGGCTCCTAAATGAAGCGCCTAGACCCGCTCGGCCACAGCAGCCGGCTGCATTGAGGCAATCACCACACCAACGCCCCAGGCTGAAGATACTAGGCTGGTAAAACACTGCGTACAGCTGCGTGCCGATTTCCGAAAGTACCTGCTCCACATCCTTGTCCGACAAGAATTGTCGATCCTTCAACGTCTTTGAAGGACCGAAGCGTGGTAATCGCATGGGGTCAGATCGGGACAATAGGGTAAGTGTTCCAGTGTCTCTCACGCAAGGTAGCGTAACATATTCGTTACAACGTTTGCGATATCGGACGTGTTTTATCAGAAGCAGCAGCACCACTTCTCGCAGTTTTCCCGGAAGTTTACCTTAATTAGACACCGTAGATATTAATGAGTACCAAACACATTTTTGATTCTTCGATGGAAGTCTATCTGTGTTTGTCTATCGGCCGCCAGGAAAATAATAACCGCACGTTGGTCCTGTTTTGACGTGGTTGGTAATAACTTCGCCAAATTTCCCGTTTCCGCATTTACCGTACGTACGTCGGAAAGGTATGAGTGCCACATGAATCTCCTGCCTACAAGTCGGTGATTAAATTAGTTGTCTCTCCCACGGGTTATAAGGTTCTTTTCTCTGGTGCTTCGGCACATATTTCCTCAATTTCGTTTTTGCAAGGTGTGGCTGGAGTCAGCCAAAACAAATCCTGTTCACCACTTCTTTTATATGACGCCCAGCGTCGACGGGAAGTGTCACTTTGTTTAGCGTTGAAAATAATATGACTTTTAAATCCTAATGCTGCGTGCCCATCCGATAAAACGGTCCCAAGTTACACTAGTGGCCAATAAAATTACTACACCAAGAAGAAATGCAGATGGTAAACGGGTATTCACTGGACAAATATATTATACTAGATCGGACATGTGATTACATTTTCACGCAATTTGGGTGCATAGATCCTGAGAAATCAGTACCCAGAACAACCACCTCTGGCCGTGATAGCGGCCTCGATACGCCTGGGCATTGAGTCAAACAGAGCTTGGATGGCGAGTACAGGTATAGCTGCCCATGCAGCTTCAACACGATACCACAGTTCATCAAGAGTAGTGACTGGCGTATAGTGACGAGCAGTTGCTCGGCCACCATTGACCAGACGTTTTCAGTTGGTGAGAGATCTTGAGAATGTGCTGTCCAGAGCAGCAGTCGAACATTTTCTGTATCCAGAAAGGCCCGTACAGGACCTGCAACATGCGGTCGTGCATTATCCTGCTGAAATGTAGGGTTTCGCTGGGATCGAATGAAGGATAGAGCCACGGGTCGTGACACATCTGAAATGTAACGTCCACTGTTTAAAGCGCCGTCAATGCGAACAATAGGTGACCGAGACGTGTAACGAATGACACCCCATACCATCACGCCGGGTGATACGCCAGTATGGCGATGACGAATACACGCTTCCAATGTGCGCTCACCGCAATATCGGCGAAAACGGATGGGACCATCATGATGCTGTAAACAGAACCTGGATTCATCCGAGAAAATGACGTTTTGCCATTCGTGCAACCAGGCTCGTCGTTGAGTACACCATCAAAATGTTAAAATGTGTGTGAAGTCTTATGGGATTTAACTGCTAAGGTCATCAGTCCCTAAGCTTACACACTACTTAACCTAAATTATCCTAAGAACAAACACCCACACCCATGCCCGAGGGAGAATTCGAATCTCCGCCGGGTCGAGCCGCACAGTCTATGACTGCAGGGACTTAGACCGCTCGGCTAATCCCACGCGGCGAGTTTATCATCGCAGGCGCTCCTGTCTGTGATGCTGCGTCAAGGGTAACCGCAGCCATGGTCTCCGAACTGATAGTCCATGCTGCTGCAAACGTCGTCGAACGGTTCGTGCAGATAGTTGTTGTCTTGCAAACGTCCCCATCTGTTGACTCAGGGATCGAGACGTGGCTGCACGATCCGTTACAGCGATGCGGATAAGATGCCTGTCATCTCGACTGCTAGTGATACGAGGCCGTTGGGATCTAGCACGGCGTTCCGTATTACCCTCCTGAACCCAACGATTCCATATTCTGCTAACACTCATTGGATCTCGACCAACGCGAGCAGCAGTGTCGCAATACGATAAACCACAATCGCGATAGGCTACAATCCGACCTTTATCAAAGTCGGAAACGTGATGGTACGCATTTCTCCTTCATACACGAGGCATCACAATCACGTTTCACCAGGCAACGCCGGTCAACTGCTGTTTGTGTATGAGGAATCGGTTGGAAACTTTCCTCATGTCAACACGTAGTAGGAGTCGCCACCGGCGCCAACCTTGTGTGAATGCTCTGAAAAGTTAATCATTTGCATATAACAGCATCTTCTTCCCGTCGGTTAAATTTCATGTCTGTAGGACGTCATCTTCGTGGTGTAGCAATTTTAATGGCCAGTAGTGTAATACAGTTCGATATTCGTTGTATCTATTTGTAGTAACAGGAACTTATAACATTAATAATATTGGGTACTCCAGTGGCGACTGTGCAGCTCTGCTGCATGGCCGTAGCTGTCAGTGAAGGACGGGACGGTGCTGTCACTGCTGGACTACTGAGTGTTCCTGATGTTTTATTGGCCCTGTTAAAACACATCGACACAACTAATGTCGCTAGAGACTAATTCGGGACCGCTCTGTCGAATGGACACGTGACACACCACGTTAAAAACCATTTCGTTTATAACGACAAACAAACCGATGCATTCCTTTCACGCTGGGCGTGCATGAAAGAAGTGATGAGTGGTATTTGTTTGATCTGATTCCAGTGACATGTTGCAAAACGAAACTGCAAATACCTGCGAAACGCCAGAGAAAATGCGCCTGACAGCTCTTAGGACAGAGATCTCGTGCATCCGTTGCATGTGCTTTACATCAACGCTCTCAAACGGGAAGTTTTGGATCGCAACTTACGTGGCTGAACCGAATATGAATGAGTTTACCTCTACAAAGTTCCACAAAATAAACAGTATACAGAAATTTTTAGAATTTAAAACAGTGTTCGAGCGCAGAAAAATTCGTTTGATCGTCTCTTGTACTCTGCGAAACGTAGGAGTATGGCATGTTTCACTCATGAGGAGAGGCGGCTGGGGAAGCAGTATCGTGTCGCAATAACGCTGACCGATGAGAGTACCATACTGAAAGCTTTGGAGGACAGAACGCCCGTCCAAAATTATGCTCGCCACACCGTGATGCCTAGACCACCCAAACTATCATTTTCTACAATGTTGCTGTTTCAAGCAGCGTTGCTTGTCTGTTAGCACTGACATCTCGACGCGAAGGCCGTTGCTCTCGGTCATCAAGTGTCTCCATCAGTGCCTCGTCGGTGGTGAGAGGTAATGCCTGAAATTTGGTATTCTCGACACACCCTTGACACTGTGGATCTCGGAATATTGAATTTCCTGATGATTTCCGAAATGGAATGTCAGATGCGTCTAGCTAGAACTAGAATTCCGCGTTCTAAATTTGTCAAGTCCCGTCATACGGACACTAATCACGTCGGAAACCTTTTCACGAGCATCACCTACGTACAAATGACAGTTCCGCCAATGCACAGACCTTTTATGCCTTCAGTATGCGACACTACCGCCATCTCTATATGTGCTATTCGCAGTCACCTAAGTGTACGTGGCAATCATTTTCATTAATCTGCAAGCGAATAAAACTTTACAAGTATTTTACTTTTTCGCATCCGTGAGGACGATCTCAAATGGTTTGGAAGGAAGGAATTTTAGCATATCAGCTCTCTTGTCAATATATATATAATTTGTTTCCTTACATATTCTCGAGAATCTCGTTTCCACAGACGAGTCGCCCCCACCTCATCCCCCTTTCTCTCCCCTCCTCCTCGCGTTCTTCCCCTTCTTCCCATTTCACTTGTCCCCTCCCCCCACGCAGATCCTCCCAGGTTTTTATTCGGTATCAGTGTGCTACGTTAGTGTTGTGTTTCGGTGCCGTTCTACAGTGCAATCTAGTGACGTGGGTTTTAATTGTGTGCTCGACCTGTTTATTGTCCATGACAGTTCCTTGCTACGCCGCCCGTCATGTGGCTGTCTTACTCGTTGTACGGACTTTTATGCTCCAGCCATGCTTTGCCTGGTGCCTTTTAATGTGGTGTGTTTTTTTTGTGGAACATAGTTTTTTAGATTTTTATCACCGATTTACAGTCACCGCTTTGTATGTCTTATTTGCTTCTGTTCCGCCACTTTTGTTTCTGTATTCGACCATGTTATCGCCTTTATATTATTTTTAAATGTCTTCCTGTCTGTTTATGTCTTTTGGCTGAAGATTAGCTCTTATGCTGCTGCCAGCCCGCCCATGATGGAGAACGGAAATGACAATGAAGGAAAAAAAAGGTTTGTCGCCATGTGGTATGTTTCTATTAATAATAAACGGGTACAAAAAGATCGAGAAACTATCGTTTAAGCTCTAACGTTTATTTTAAAAGCTGCTCGAAATAGTAAAGAAAAGATCTTACGAATTTCTTTCATCGCTGGAATTAACGCGTGGCCTAATTATCATACACACCGTGAGCTCTACACTTCGTTCGGTACACTGCGTAGCTACCGCTTTGTAGACTTGCCTTAGAGAGATTACGCTATGCATTAAAAAAATGCTATCGTGTTTCTGGTGTTCAGAGCCGCCTCTGCAAAATTGGAGGCTACGCGAAAGGAACTCGTGTTCCAGTTGGGACCGGGTCTCAAGCCGTACAAGCTGTAAACGACTTAAGTTACCGTGAAATGAGACGCCCGCTAAGCCGAGTAGAGGGCCCCAGCGCTAGCGTGAGAAAAAAACGTAAAGCAGGAACTTAAGAAGGGATCCAGCCAGCCCCGGGCGAGAGATGGCGGCTGCGGGCAGCACTGGCAGGGGGAGGGTGTGGGGGAGTGGGAGGGGGCCTTATCACCTTTCACTGCCCTTAAATGATGTCCTCAGCCGGCTTAAGGTAAGCCCCCTGTTATGCAGAACAGGCAAGCCGACGTTTCGGTTTTCTTGTTGCTTTCCCACGAAAGTGGGGCGCCAGTGTCGGACAACGTTGTCAGCAAATGTGGTGCGCCGCAATCGGGGGAAAACGGTATAAAAATCTTGTCAACATCTTTACCTTGTGAAGCAAGGGGAAAATAATAATGCTTCGATTATTACCTACAGCGATTTCGTCATGAGAAACTGATTGCTGTAATCGGTGCTATGGAACCTGCACGATCCTCGTGTCTCATCAGTGAGAGAGGAATTAGCCACTGTCATGCTTTTGCAGGAAACAAGGTCACGAGAGGTGATAAAGAATGCTGTTTGGCTGAACTGGTACTGTCACTATCATCTTACTTGAAGCGTGAACTGAGAAAACTTAGTTGATTCAGCAAACGCAGAACGATTTTGATTAAAGCTGCAACACGTTATAAACTGCGGCCAGGATAAGTACATAACAAGTGAAGCAATAATAAACGGCAAAACTTGCCTTGGTTTCATGGTTTCATTCTGAGAATGTTACGAAAACAGAGAATGCTACAGTTTCGGTGCAGTAGAGACTCCAGTGAAACTGAGGAACCTCGACAGCAATTGAAGGATCCGTATGAAGGGCCATGCGTCAAGGCTGCAGTAATTTTCCCAAACAGATCCTCTCGAAAGATCCACAAAAAAATCTAGGAAGCTACGTTCACACATAGTACAGTCATCGGAGTCCCGGGACAGTTCCTTAACATGGGGCGCCCAGCTCTTCCTTCGTACCTATCTACACCCCACCACACCCCGTTCCCAACTGAACAAACTGTCGCTCACACATCTTATGTTACAACAACCAACCGGCCCCTTCCCTCCCCACAAATACACACATTACATTACACTATTACTCGACTCCCCTTCCACTCGAGTCAAACAGTGAAACTAATAAGAATAACCTAAAATCACAGTATATTTTGTTTGAAATACACTGGTAAAACGAACTGCTTGTTCCGAGTTACCGAGATGAAAGAAATGCAGATGAAACAGGAGGGGTAAGAGATAGGAAGGAAATAATGGCTTCCAATCGCGACAGGGCACTGCGGCAATGAAACGGCGAGAGTTGAAAATTTGTGCCGGACCAGTACTCAAAACTGGATGCTTCGCTATTTTGGAACGGTTGTCTTACCCCTTCTCGGCTATCTTGACACGCTTCCCGTCACACACAAATTCCCAACTTCCCGCTAGCCACACCGCAACTACCCCCGCCCATTAACCCGCTAGTCGCTGATTTCTGATTCCCGTAGGATTTCGGACACCGGTTGTGCATCCGCATTACAACTATTTCATCAAAGAGCCGTCGCGTCCGTGGAATTGTAGGTATGAAGACGCCACTTACATCCATAGACATTTTCCCCCGATTTATCCACATACGTATGAAACAGTTATTTGCCCCTACACCACCATAGATAACATTTTAAGCACTCTATCCAATGAACGTTTGAAGTAAACACAAAACCAGATCTTTCTTGTGAGATTTTGTATCTAACCAGTAACAGAGTCATTTTACAAGAAATGAAGAATCGGGGAAAGAAAGGGAAGAGACGGGTGAAAATTCGTGACTTCCAGTCCCACAGGGTACTGTAATGCAGTGGCGAAATTTGAAAACTTGTCGCGGACCATGACTCCCTTTACCGCTTCTCGTGAGCAGTTGGCATAACCGCTTCGGCCATCCGTACACGGTCCCTGACCGACTCAAATTACCAGCTCATCACACGTTGCAGTGCAGTGTCCCTCGTCCACCCCTAACAGCAAATTGTTGATTCCAGAAGGAGTTCGGACGATATTAGCGCATCCGCACTGAACAAGTTGTCAAGGAGACGACGCGATCTTAAACAAATAACACACAAAAGGGGCGGAGGGGCGTCTTTTCTGTAGGACAGATGCTCCAGCTGCATCATCACATTAAAAATTAATAAACTGCAAGACTGTATAACGTCAGAAAAAGGGATATAATTTCTAATACTGTATCAGAAGACAAAGCACAAAAGAAGATACAATATTTTGAACATGGCTGCACTACAGTAAACGGTAAAAGAACAGCAGGTGTAGGAGACAGCCAACCAGTTGCAATAAATGGTCGTTACCAAATAAGTTTTAACATGGTTTCGACGGATTTAAACCTGTCTTCCTCAGACGGACAAACAAACTTCACGTCAGAAATCATTCAGTAAAGCTACCTCCACACGACATGTGTCGGCAACGATCTGTATGTCCATATATAAAAGTTAAGGCCACTAGAATCAGGAACATGTCACATCAGTAAAACCAGTCTCTTAAAATAGTAGACCATGTAAATAGCTACATTCCGACCGCAGTAGCACGTAGCTATTAACACGGTCTGTTATTTTAAGATAATGGTTTTACTGATTTGACAAGCCGCTGATTGTAGGTGCCTTAACCTTTAGTGACTGACTGCCGATGTGACGTTTGTTGGCCCTTCAGAGGAAGACGGGTTTAATTCTGTCGAAAGCATGGTAAAGTTTATTTAAAACCCACCATTTATTGCAACTGGTTGACTTTGTATTGCAACTGCCAAAAATATAATTTTAAAGAAGTACTTGGTGTGAATATCTTTTTATAATGTAAAATACTAATCAAATTTAAACTCTTAGTGATCTAAACTCTTGTCTTTCTACGGTGAACATTTCCTCCTCCTTGCCAGAGAGTCACAGTTCGTTACTTTAGAAAACTCTACATTCCGCAGACTTTCATTTTATACATGCACGTGCAAATATTCATCTGAACTATGAGATACACTACAGGTTGCGTATAAGAGGATTCAGTTTATTGTGCCATCTACTGGGAGCGTGGTAAAACCCTTTGTAGACCACAATAAAAATTGTTATTTGCAACATCTTTGCAAAATAGATACGTATGGGGCTGAAATCCATTCCAGATCTCTGAGCAGAAAGACTGTTGTTGGAATTTTCCAAGCACGTTATTGACAGATTTAGTGAGTCCGTCTCGCAGTTAATAAGTTTCATCATCGCTGTTTCATTCTCTAGACAGTCAAACAATCCTGTGACTATTCGCACCGTCCATCTGGCAGGGACAGTATTGCCTGATCAAGTTTAGATTGCAAGAAATTTTTTAAATATTTGCAAACAGCTATATGTTCTGTTACGTACATCAGAGCGGGTGTTATACGTTAAGATAACAGCAAAATCCTGTACGGCAGACATTGCGTTATACAGAGTGCCGTAGGAGAAACGGTCAGTATTCAGGGATATGACAGGAACGATCGTTCGAAGCAAGTAAATCTAGTAACCATTGATCCTGAAGTGCATATCCTAAAATCTATGAGACCTTCATCATCTTCGATACTGTAAAACCAATCTCTTCTATTGCAAGCCCTTTGATTGACGTGTTTTGAGAGGTGGTAGAATAGACTAAGAAAGAAAAACTGTTCAATAAACACCAGACCTAAAGTGCATACCGTACCAGCTGTAAGCACTTGATCATAACTGTTACTGTGAAACACGTGTCCTCTACTTGACAAATGCTCTTAACTTACAAGGTATGCGTTTCAGAGCTCATGTTTTCTAGCCAATTTTATCTTGTTTTGTCCATACTATCTCCTCCCGAAATATCGAGAGCATGGAACTTGCAGTAAAAGAGATTTGTTTCGCAGTGTCGAAGATGAAGAAGTATAATACTTACAGAATTTTATAGCCCAGGTTTGCTATACTTTTTTGTTTCGAATGATCAAATGGTTCAAATGGCTCTAAGCACTTTGGGGCTTAACATCTGAGGTCATCAGTCCCTTGGACATAGAACTACTTAAACCTAACTAACCTAAGGACAGCACACACATTCATGCCCGAGACAGGATTCGAACCTGCGACCGCATCCGCAGTGCGGTTCCCGACTGTAGCTCCCAGAACCGCTCGGTCACAGCGGCCGGCAGATAGTTACATATTTCCCACATCATGATTCTTTTATCGAAATTATGTGGAACGAATCAATTTACAGATATACGTGATTAGTGTTATCAGTAACAAAGATATTACTTTTCAGTCTTTGCCATGGCACTACACTTAAAAACTAGTTGTAGGTTAGATTTAAAACTTGCCTTGTCACATGTCAGATATTTTATTGTATTGGGCAAATGATCACAAATTTTTATTCCTGCACATTGAACTACTTTCTGAACAACTGACAGCTTTCATAGTGGGTAATAAGCCTATTTTTTCCTCTTGTTGAAGGTGTGGATATCACTATTCTTCGCAAACTGTGATGGATTATTTATGATGAAATTTACTAGCGAATTATTATTTTAAATCGATTCCGGAACACAGTGCAACTCAGCATATGTCACATTAACGAATAAAGTGAAAAACGACAGATCAGTGTCCCACATTCGCCACATACAGAACTCGAGACATTTGGATTTTCAGTCTTCCACTTCATCACTGAGCCACCGAAGCACTTTGGTGGAGGATGTATGTTTCACACATCTTTAACACAGATTTTCCGAACAATTTTTTTTAGTTTTGCGTAGTGTAAGACGCCTTTTGACGGACAGAGTGTTCATTTTCTTCTATTTCTCATTTCCATTTTTAATTTCCCTAATTTTTTCCTTTCGTTCATTCGGGTGCCAGGTAGCCATTATACTCAAGGGAAATTCCACGGTCGCCCATGGATAGTTACGCCCTTGTTGTTTGGATAGTTTTATTAACTGTGTGGTGATTATTTTCCTCTAATGCTCTTAAACTAAAAAACAAATCGTGACGTGACGTAAAAATCAACAATACAGGGGTCCTTGCTGTGACCCACGTCGTTGTTTAGCAACAGTTCGAGGCGAGTGGAATGACGAGCAGCATGAACGTTTCTTTCCGCGTTCAACAAAATCTGAAGAAAACGTTGAACTGCAGCAAGAGCACGGAGTAACGATAGCAGTGGGAAGGTAAGCGGTTCCCTAGTCATCCAAGTTCTGACAATAGAAGGCATTCAAAACGTTGCCGGTTAATGTATGGTACCTTTCTGCGGACGCACAGCGTGTATTCTCATAAGCGTGTATGTTTAAATGAATTTGGATGTTTAGACACAACCCTTACAGTCACAGTAAACTGAGTTTCGAAATCTGTAAGCCGATTATCAAAGTCTGCCAGCCAGACTGAGTCTCACAGTTTGTCTGAGGAAGTATGTGTTGGACAAGGATGAGTTTTGTAAATCTTGTACTTGCAGAAAAACTAGTTTATCACAAATTATACATTCTCATACGGCGTTTCAGTGCTAAATGCTCTTTGTATTTGTTCCTATAGATAAGGTTCAACTAAAATGAGTGTTGAAACATGTTTCCCATGCTCTTATCGTAAGAAATACTACATTATCACAAGAATTTTTTGACGCACGATAGACGGATTTCATTCATCAAGCTGCATTTTTGCAAGAAAACTAATTTTTGAAAAAAAAGCGTCTAATTAACGGAACGAAATAGTCTTTCTGCTGGCGTATAATAAATAAAAAGTGGATCGTTAATAACTAATAGTAATAGTTAAGTATATAAAAACCCTGCGTATGACTCCAGAAAACGTCAGTGTATACATTGCCACGCATTTCACGTTAATTGCGTAATGAAATGTTATTATATCAGCACGGGGGGAGGGGGGGGGGGGGGACAATAAGAGTCTGTAACCATTGGATCACCTATGCCGTACCGTGTTTATGCCAGTGCAGTTCATATCACGGATCCCAGTACAGTGCGCTTACATTTCCATAGATTCTCGTATCCCTAATAATAAGTCGGTAAACGTCCCTGGAAGACTAGAAGTTAATATATTGATTCCTCGCGCTATCAGCTTTCGCAGTTATGCAATATCGTGGGAAGTAGGCCTGCCGCTATCGGTGCCTAAAGCTGTGTTTAAATTTTGTGATCAGTAATTTATCGAAGAAAGCATTACTTGTGCACCATCTATTACGTCTTCGTGTAAGACTTTGATGTGACATATTACGTAATTCCGTCTACGACGAGTTCATTGGGGCCCCAAACACGAAACATACATCGCAGGCAATCTTGGGAGCTACAACGATTGCAGGAGGGCACACACTTCGATCACACATGCAGGGAAAAGACGTAAACTCGTATTGGGAAGGACAGCGACTCAAATTCCTCAGATTTAAAGTCTTTGGTGATTATCTTAAATCGTTTCTTCGACTCCTACACTTCCCCATCTAAGACGGCGAACTTCCTCAAACGACTTCATCGTCGACGCGGCAGTAAACCCAAATATTTCTTGGTTCTTTCAAAACAGATACATTTTGACTGTATGATGATTTTGCTTAGAAATATACTATTTAATATGTCACGTAATTTAACCCTGTAATCATCGAAGTCCCTTGATGCTTATTCTACATGATATTCTGAACGTGTTTGCAGCCTGAGATTTATAGTCATTTAACAAATATACACAGGTAAATTTTTGGGATATCTGTTTCCAAAAGAGGCAGCCTCCACGTGTGTTTCAGATTATATCATTTACACCGCATTTCTAGCCAGTATCTCACAAATACGTCTTGAAGTTAAAAAGTCCGCCATACAACTGACTGCATCATTTGCTCACGCTATAATCCTTCGTGTTTATAGGTTCAGTTAACTAATGCTATAGTCCAATGTAAATTGATCTTTGACCTGGGTAAAAGAGGTAAATGATTGGCATATCTTTACCTCTTAAATGTTTCCAAAACCGGCCGCGCGGGGTAGCTGCGCGGTCTTAGGTGTTTTGTCACGGTTCGCCCCCCCCCCCCCCCTCGCCCGTCGGAAATTCGAGTCCTCGCTCGGGCATTGGTGTATGTGTTGTCCTTAGCGTAAGTTAGTTTAAGTTAGATTAAGTAGTGCGTAAGCTTAGGGACCGATGACCTCAGCAGTTTGGTCCCTTAAGACCTTACCACAAATTTCCAATTTCCAAAACAGACTTTGATTCTTTTAACGTATGGAAGGACCACTCGACTGACAACTTTACTAATTTTCCACTTTTCCCTGATATACTAATGCTTCTTTATTTTTTTCTTTCTTGCATACGCCAGGGGCTGCTTATGAGCGGGAGACCCGCTGGAATGCCTCTGTTGACCCACATAGGTCACGCCTCTGGTCGAGGGACGGGTAAAAACCTTTCCATTCAGTCTCTGGTTTTATCGTCTGATGTTGAAACTGTTGGCAGCTGACAGAAAACAGAAATATCTAACCCTGCTTTTAAAAATGTATTTACGAGTGAGACTACCGTGCCAGGGTTTGACCGCCACACAGAATCACAAAAGAGAGAACCGTATTCCCGTATTAAAAAATGAATCAGGGCTGCTAGAAGTGATTAAGGCACCAGTTCCAGACGGAAATGCAGTTACTGTTTGCATCTAATTACGGTACGGAAGTGGCTGTTCTACTAGCTCACATTTTTCTTAAACATCTTACGCAGCCATAAGTCTGGCGTAAATGTACTTCAAGCTCAAAAATTATGGCGGCCCTACAGGGTAAAAGCTCCTTTCAATAACGTAGTACGAATTAATGAAAACCACTCGTATGAGCAAATCATGGTTCATTCATAAACAACATCTTCCAAAGAGCGTATGCAGGTGAATGTGTAGAGTCCGTCTTACCATATTTACAAAAGGTGTTCGAAATTGTATCAAATTACTACTAATCAAGATACTGTCATACGGACTACCTTCTAGGTATGAGATTAGCTCGAAGATATTTGACTGTTGGGACCTACTATCATTCGTGATTTTAGTTGTAAATGCTTAAGGCTGTACAAGTATATGTGCCTCACGTTTTGTCTTCTAATACTCATCCTCAAAGATTATAAAAAATTTGTTTGTTAATTTTGGAACTCAAATAAGTTTAGCACGCACGAATGTTTGTAGTGACGTCATCGGGCTGCTGACGCAGATCGCAAATTACGCTAGACTGTATTACGGAGCTTGTGCTTCAGAGAAGTCAACCCTGCTTGCTTCACTTAGCACCGTATATGCACAATAAGAGAAATGTAATTATTTGCTATCCAGCGTAGTGTCGCAATTTTAATGTTACAGACATGTATTACTGGCATATCTCTTCGTTCTTGTAGAAAGTGACGTAACACAAATTAGGGCAGACGTTGTTGTGAGATTATGGAGAAAGAATAGTTTTATTTCAGTTTTAGTAGCGGTGAAATGATTGCTATTTGTGAGCTAATTGCCCATGTTGTCAAGAAGATAATTAATCTGAAGGCAGGAGCCATTGTGCACATCGGAAGTGGCCACTAGCCCACAAACGCTTAGCAGTTTCTATTGGAGTTGGATCAATTTTGAGACGGCGTATGAATTGCGATCGAAAGAGAAGTCAGTGTTTTTAACACTTGGTTTTTAGTTACTAACTTTCCTTGAGCGACTGTCCCCTAACATAATTCAGGGAGAGACGGGTTTTTCGATGCATACAGATGTAGGCTGCTATCCGAGGTCCTGAGGAGTAGGAGACTAGCTCATCTTCCACATTAGCGACACCATCAAGGACCCCCCCCCCCTTTCCTCCTATGTGAGAAGTAGCAATGAATGTTTTGATTTATCCGCACCCATACGTAGTTCCACGACGAAAAACCAGTACGAGTGCTAACCTTCACCATATTAATTTTCATTTATCTGCCAGACATGGCGTTAGTAACAGTCGATTTTGACAGCAGTGTGAGTAATCGAAGCCTTCGAAATGTCTCGGTAAGATGGAAGTGCGCCTTTAAATTACGACATCATAGTTCACTTTCGAACAGAAGTATGTTTGTTTACTGAGAGACTTATAGCGGTGGTTAGCACACTGGACTCTCATTCGGGTGGACAAAGATTCATGTCCGCATCCGACCATTCTGAATTAGGTATCCGTAGTTTCTCTAAATCACTCCTTGCTCATCCTTGAAAGAATCTGAGCTCTTTCTCCGTGTCCAGTAACCTCGATATTGACGGGACGTTAAATCCTAATCTCCCTTCCTTCCTTCTGTTTGTCTCCTGTTGTTTCATCAGAGCGTCTGAAATCAACATGATTCATCGATCAAATAAAGAATAGTGAATAATTTCTTTGTCGCCAAACAGACTACAAAAATGAAAGGAAAGCTGAAAAGTATAACTCGACATCGATCTGTCACATAACATACTTCACAACGTTTCATTGAATTTCGATGTCTGTCCATCCTTGGACGCAAGCCCCATTGTATTTGCTAGAACCCTGGACCACAGTATCCTCTATAATTTGGTGCACTGTTGTCCTTCCTCAAAATAGCGATAAATGTAAATATCCCAAGCCATCGGATCTGAATATGCTGAATGGATGTTTTGACATGAGAATGCTGTCACAGCGTTATCAAAGTGTTAATAAATGTCACACAGTAATACAGATGAGAATTTGGGGTGCTGTAGTAAGATCTGCAATAGGTTTATGTTTGTAGGTATAATCCTTGAGGTAAATAACGCCCGAGGCTGTAAATTACGCCTTTGATATGTTAAAAAAGATGGAAATCGGCAGACGCGATATTTACCATATGCTTCCAGATTTTATAATCCGCTTCATTCAAGAAATTTCATGAACAGATAGTAAGACAGTTAACACTTTTGCGTAACAAAAGGATCTTCCTTCATTACGAAGATGCACCTGCCTAGATGCCTGCAGTTCCATTGTCAGCATTTTGGTGTTCAGCACCCACCGACTACATACTGTAAGAATTTTGTCGAAGAATATTCTGCTAAGAGACTGAGCTGTCATGAGACAACCAACTTGATGGAATGGCTTTGAGGCTTAATCAACTGGATAACGACAGTGACGTATTGGTGGTTTGAAGCGATGTCAGGCTATATGTTCAGTGTTCATCCTATTGTTAGTTACGGAATTTTTGAAACGCTGGTTCGGAATCTAGAAGGCTTAAATCAGATTCTCAGGTGCTCTCAGATAACAAAAATTTGGCATTATGCTCTCAAAAGATCAGGGCCACTGTTCAACCTAACTACAGTCTCCCTTCGTTACAATTGCCCGTGTTTTCTGTGTCATTCAGCTGACCATTAAATTTGGTTTGATACCTCCACTGGCCGACCCATTACCTAGCTCCACACACCACCACCAGGACGTGGACGTTTCAGATGAGGCGTACTTTCAGCAGCCGATCATCTGGTTCTGGTTTGGTAGCACGGTTGTGAGTGGCCACTGGGAACTACTCAGAGACGATGCTACACTGGCAGTTCCCTAACTTCACTGAGATGACCACAGCATTCAAAAAGTCAGTTTCATACGTAGCATGGAACACATCCTACCCTAACCATTCTGGAAGGCTTCGCAGGTACCAGTTGTCTAGATCCTTCCAGTATCGATTTCAGGTCTCACACCATACCAGAAATTAATCAGCTTCTATTACCTCCCAAATCTAAAACGACACCACGGTGCACTATGTTCTTAGTGTAGCTGGTGGTGCCAGGAGGTGCCGTATTAAAACTCGGCGAGAACTTTTGAAGTGATTTATTGTATTTTAGCTACAGTGCCCTCGCTCCTCTTGGTCTGTGTCACAGGGTCCCGCATTGCTGAGGTGGCATCCCAGCAGCCTGTGCAATTAAATGCCGTATCGTGTCAGCCTTGGCCGGCCTGCTGAGCTCTGATGATGTCAGGATAGCTGCGCCAGCAGCCGACTCGGGGGCCACCATTCTTCTTCTCTCAGCACTGCTCCGCCGGGACCCGTAGGCCGGCCCCGCTGCTGCTTCTTTCTCGCTGGCATAGCTGAGATCGCGGCAGCAACAAGCTCCTGTGATCAGGCGTCTGAATCTGCGGCCCTCGCCTCGGGATGTCTCCGGCGTGTGTCGGGAGCCAAGATGACTGCCCTCAGCAACGAGCCAAAGAGTGCCCCACCGCTGGCTGGCTGCGGACCCTGAGTCGTCCTCAGTGTCGAACCAACAATGGACTGGGACGCTGGCGCCCTATCTGTTGCTACGTGTAGCCCGGTGGTGTGACACATTCCACCGTCCAGAAGAGCTGCCAAACTTGAATGACTTTCGTTAGAAAACGTCACCTATTTATACCCGGCTGTGCGGCTATGTTTTGCAAGCGCACCGCTTCGTGTCACGTATGCATAATACTTAGGTTGGCCAGTGGCCCCATTCCGCCTATGACTTGCGCCATGGAAACTGCTGTGTGCGCCCTCTCCGGCAGTTCTCCGCCACTGTGGCCTCCATTTTCCTTCGCAACTGCTGGTATGCGTAACTCAATGCAATACGACCTGCACCTGGCTGTAGCTTGTGCGCAGAATACCGCACAAAACGAACTTTCCCTATTCTAAACGGTGGTGCCACTACATTAGCGTGCTAGGAGACAATCGCAAAGTACCTCGGTATCCATTATGGAGGTGAAGTACCTGTTACAACCCTCCTGGAAGCCGTCTGCTATTGCATGAAATGAGTGGAGCTCGGGAAATCGAGCAGCCGTCAGGCAGCCCTCCTTAGAGTTGCAGGATATTGCTTGGCCCTTCGCGGTGTAGGTGAAGTTTAAAAGTGAATCACATTTCTGAATTCCCGGTTTGGTACTCCCGACTGATCGATATAGCTGTTGTTCCAGTACGGAGAGGTTAGAAGAGTGTTCAAGAGGGTTCCCGTACGCAAGTGTTGAATTATGATCTTTCACTTTCCATTTATTTTAGGCGAGTTTTGTAGCTTAGTGCACTTGCTATTTTGTCATAGGCCTCATATCAGATAGTGGTGCCTTTAGCTAGTCCCAGGTGGTATTTTAACAGACATGAAAAAGTCCAGTAAAGGCCAGGAACTGCTTTTTGTTCACGTGGGAACTTGAATTATTCTTGAAAATAGAATCTTCTAAGTTGTGAGACCGCATGTCCATCTTGCATTTCGTATTACATAATAAACGTTTCGACAGCTCTGCTGGGATTTCTTCACCACCTTCTGATGTTCAACTGAACACTGTGAAAGACCACTTTTTTTGTTCACTTACGAAACTGAGGTGTCCCGCATTTGCACTGAAGAAGTGGGTTTATTAGGTGAAATTTTTCCACCTGCTATTGGTGGACCACAGTCATTGGATAGGAAGCGAAACAGTCAGGACAAGAGATGGAGACTGTTAGTCGAAATATTATAGTCGTGCCGCAGAGACGGCTTCCTGGTTGTTGTTTTTGTTCCTCCATCACTGTTTCTGCGCTTTTACTTTCTTCAAGGCAGGAAGACACGAAGCTGGGCGCCTGTAGCCATCTTCTCTGTTGACATTACATATATTCTTAGATATCTCAACTACTCCGACTTTCTGTCTATAATATTGCATTTCTTAGGCAGCACCAGTACGTTGTTAAGACATATATCTTGGATGGAGCTGTCCTGATATTCCGCTACTACATGTTTCACATTTTGTTTTAAACCTTTGTTGAGTTCGTGCTCTTTAATACTGTCTTTTACTGTCCTTTTAGTTTCGCCTATGTACACTTTGCCACAGCCACACGTCCCTTCATAGACTCCGCCAATGTGAAAGCAATCAGCTGCATTAGTTTTGCAGTCTTCCTTGAATTGTTGTGATTAATGGAGAATTTATGACATGCTGGCTGTAAATCGTTACCCTGTTTTGTTTCTGTAGAGATTATTTGAGGAAGGTGAAGAAGACCGGCCGTTAGCGGTAAATATTTCCAGTAACCGCTTCTCAGAATGCAGTTGCAGTGCTAATGAGCACTTATTTTGGTGTTATTTTAACCGTACCTTGTGGGTCAAAGCAAGTTTAGTGACGTTTTTTAAGAGTGTTTTGTAAGTTAACAGTGCTAGAGTTGATTGGGTCCAGGATAACTTTGCGCCACCTCACTTATAGTGAGTGCCTCGGTTTTCGTATCCCAGGAGGCCTAAATGAAAAGTCCTTGCCACAGCTAGCAGGCGAGATAAATATTGATAGGCCGTCTGGCTCTCATATTAAAGAGATTTCAGGGGTTCCTCAAGGTAGTGTTATAGGCCCTTTGCTGTTCCTTATCTATATAAACGATTTGGGAGACAATCTGAGCAGCCGTCTTCGGATGTTTGCAGATGACGCTGTCATTTATCGACTAATGAAGTCATCAGAAGATCAAAACAAACTGCAAGACGATTTATAAAAAAAATCTGAATGGTGCGAAAAGTGGCAGTTGACTCTGAATAACGAAAAGTGTGAGGTCATCCACACCAGTGCGAAAATGAACTCGTTAAATTTCGGTTACACGATAAATCAGTCTAATCTAAAAGCCGTAAATTCAATTAAATACCTAGGTATTACAATTACGAACAACTTAAATTGTAAAGAACACATAGAAAATGTTGTGGAGAAGGCTAACCAAAGACTGCGTGTTATTGGCAGGACACTTGGAAAATGTAACGGACCTACTACGGAGACTGCCTGCACTACGCTTGTCCGTCCTCTTTTAGAATACTGCTGCGCGGTGTGGGATCCTTACCAGGTAGGACTGAAGGAGTACATCGAAAAAGTTAAAAGAAAGGCAGCACGTTTTGTATTACCGCGAAATATGGGAGAGAGTGTCACAGAAATGATACGGGATTTGGGCTGGAAATCATTAAAAGAAAGGCGTTTCTCATTGCGACGGAATCTTCTCACAAAATTCACGATAAAATAAGGGAAATCAGAGCTCCTACGGAAAGATATAGGTGTTCATTCTTTCCGCGCGCTATACGAGATTTGAATAATAGAGAATTGTGAAGGTGGTTCGATGAAGCCTCCGCCAGACACTTAAATATGATTTGCAGAGTCCATGTAGATGTAGATGCCATCTAGTATCAGACCGTGGCAAAGCCATGGACTACCACCTTACTTGCAATAAACCACTGATTTGAATTGATATTGGGAAGGTGTCAGTAATTGCAAAACTAATAAACAAAAGGTTTATATAATAAACAAAGAGATATATTGTGAAATCGATACAGAACCAGGTATTCCTAACTCGGGGTAGCCTCCACTGACATAAAACATTCTCACAACTACATACAGAAAGAGCACTCACCTATAACTACACAATGTTAACTTGAGAACACTTCGGAGACAGAATACTGTACCACGGGAACTAGTTTTAGGGAACGAAAACGGGGTGGCAGACTTCTGTAAATCTTACCTCATGACTAGCGCTGCTGCTTTGCTGTAGTATCGCGAAATACTCGCGATTGTCTAACGACCGAAACAGCGATCGAACCGGAGCGTCATTACTAGAACGAGCCAAATAACGAACCGTCAGACATTACCGCAACATACCGGAGTGTACCTTCAGACAAGAAGCGGGCACGGACGAGATAGTAGCCGGTGGTCCTTCCAAGAAGATGTTGCAGATGTCCGGGAGCGGCAGTGCTCAGGGGTTTTTATAGCTGTCCGGTAACTCACATTAATGTGCCTACGTCGGGAGAAAACAGTCCTGGGTGATGACTGGGTGTTGTGTGATGTCCTTAGGTTAGTTAGGTTTAAGTAGTCCTAAGTTCTAGGGGACTGATGACCATAGATGTTAAGTCCCATAGTGCTCAGAGCCATTTTGAACAGTCCTGGTGCCAACTTGCTGGGTGTTCAAGAGGCTAGCTATCGCCTGTTGGGCCACAGGTTTCGTAACCTAGCGCAGCAGGTTTTTCTGTATTAGTGCGCGCCTCAAGACCAAAGAGACGTTCTGTTTAAGCTTGAATATTTTTAAAGGCCAGCACCATACTGAACAAATTATTAATTTATCTCAGAATGACGGAAGCCAAAATTTGTTTCCAGTGTCCACTGCACCTAGAGAATCATTATTATAAGTATTTACTAATAAAAACAGTCTTGATCACGATTTATTTATCCAGATGACCGGTTTCGACCACTACTGTAGTGATTCTCCAACAGAAAGAGGTTCCTACCCAATGGTCTAAGGTTTTATTAGTAAATATTTGCAAGATATTGATCCCTGCCTCTCCCATAACGTATTAAAAAGTAATTACATTATTATAAGGTTTCTTTTGTTTCTGTAATTAATTTGATGCTACAATTCGCGACCGATTTTTTTATCTAAGTCGAAATTAAACTGATGCGCAAATTATGGATAGAACAGCAGTTTGTTTCGCATCAGAAGGTCCCGAATCTGTCACCTGTTTTCGCATTCATTATTTATTTCTCAACTCATCCTAGCGCGGCCGCTCACGTGTTCGTCACGGCACGTGGCTTTATGAGGATGGATTCTGGTCATGTCGAATGCAGCTTCTCTCCGTCACCGAAACTTCCAACAACGATTGCCGTGTTACTTGACTTCCGCAAGGCGTTCGATACAGTTCCCCACAGTCGTTTAATGAACAAAGTAGGAGCATATGGACTATCAGACCATTTGTGTGATTGGATTGAAGAGTTCCTAGATAACACAACGCAGCATGTCATTCTCAATGGAGAGAAGTCGTCCGAAGTAAGAGTGATTTCAGGTGTGCCGCAGGAGAGTGTCATAGGACCGTTGCAATTCACAATATACATAAATGACCCTGTGGATGACATCGGAAGTTCACTGAGGCTTTTTGCGGATGATGCTGTGGTATATCGAGAAGTTGTAACAATGGAAAATTGTACTGAAATGCAGGAGAATCTGCAGCGAATTGACGCATAATGCAGGGAATGGCAATTGAATCTCGATGTAGTCAAGTGTAATGTGCTGCGAATACATAGAAAGATAGATCCCTTATCATTTAGCTACAGAATAGCAGGTCAGCAACAGGAAGCAGTTAATTACATAAATTTCTGGGAGTACGCATTAGGAGTGATTTAAAATGGAATGATCATATAAAGTTGATCGTTGGTAAAGCAGATCCCAGACTGAGATTCATTGGAACAATCCTAAGGAAACGCAATCCGAAAACAAAGAAAGTAGGTTACAGTACGCTTGTTCGCCCACTGCTTGAATACTGCTCAGCAGTGTGGGATCCGTACCAGATAGGTCTGTGCGGCTGCATCCGGCGGAGTTCGAGTCCTCCCTCGGGCATGGGTGTGTGTGTTTGTCCTTAGGATAATCTAGGTTAAGTAGTGTGTAAGCTTAGGGACTGATGACCTTAACAGTTAAGTCCCATAAGATTTCACACACCAGATAGGTCTGATAGAGGAGATACAGAAGATACAGCGGAGAGCAGCGCGCTTCGTTACAGGATCATTCAGTAATCGCTAAAGCGTTACGAAGATGACAGATAAACTCCAGTGGAAGACTCTGCAGGAGAGACGCTCAGTAGCTTGGTACGGGCTTTTGTTGAAGTTTCGAGAACATACCTTCACCGAAGAGTCAAGCGGTATATTGCTCCCTCCTACGTATATCTCGCGAAGAGACCATGAGGATAAAGTCAGAGAAATTAGAGCCCACACAGAAGCCTACCGACAATCCTTCTTTCCACGAACAACACGAGACTGGAATAGAAGCGAGAACCGATAGAGGTACTCAAGGTACCCTCCGCCACACACAGTCAGGTGGTTTGCGGAGTATGGATGTAGATGTAGATGAAAGGTAACGTTCCATGAAGTGAACTGTGGTCGTCGCAAACTTACAGTTGCAAATTTTCGAATAAAGATGTGTACTGCGTAAGGAGGAACGAAACCAGACGCTGAAAGGCTCCATGTTATTCCTTGACGAGGGCTAAGGATTCTGCAATCATTAGAAGCATTGCTCGATATAAGCTACCTCTTTTGCAAGTTTCTGAAGTGATTAAGTCACAAATTTTAAGCGCCTCTAATTTTTGTTAATAAACCTAAGCCAGATAATTTTTGAGTGCGTCTCGCGCCGTCCCATTTACAGACCGGCGGAACGAGAGCGATGATTCCGCTCGAGTGGGTCTCGGATTTTAGGTAAGGAGGGCGAGAGGCGCGGGGATTAAAATCAGCAGCAGCAGCAGCGTTAAAGCGAGCTGCGGACGCGATGCGAATTAGGGGGGGCTTAGCGCGAAAGGCGCGATGCCGGTGCGGTTATCCTTTTAGCGGCGCTGCGTCGCAGGTCGATATTTAATAACGAAACAAGCGAGTCGGTCGGCGGAGGAAGAACGCTTAATAACGGCTTAATTAAGAAGTGGGGCACGGTACGGCTGTGTGGCCGCGAACGAAGAGCCGATCCACTAGTCTAGTGGGGAGGATTGTGGGGGTGGAGGGAGGGGCGCAGACCGTCAGTCTTTGTTCGATGGTGGCTCTCCGCGAAGCGCGCTGTATCGTACCCCCCCCCCCCCCCTCTTCAACCCTCACTGATTCTCCCCCCCACCACTCAACCCCACCCTCCCACACCCTCTCGTCGACACATACACACCACCTTCATTATCTCTGCTGGAAACCCACGTTACTGTTCGTGTCGGCCGTATTCCTTTAGGCAGTGTGTCCTCTTTGTGTGATTGTACGTGTGGAAGAGCACATCGTGAAGAGAGTGGTAACGCTCCCCTACAGACTGGGTGTTTCGCAGGTCTCATAGGAGTACAGACTATAAGGTTCTCTCTTTTTATATAAATCTTTGGAAAAGTGGATGTTTCTCCGACAGAGCTGAAACTTTTCTGTACTTATACAAATGGCATTTACGAAACTCGTTCAAGGCGAGGCAAGGATGAAATTAAAAAGATTCGTGATGAAAATGAAATCTTTTGAGGGCACATTGAGTATACAGGGTGGTCCATTGATATGACCGGGCCAAATATCTCACAAAATAAGCATCAAACGAAAAAACAACAAAGAACGAAAATCGTCTAGCTTGAAGAGGGAAACCAGATGGCGCTATGGTTGGCCCGCTAGATGGCGCTGCCATAGGTCAAACAGAAATCAACTGCGTTGTAATAAATAGGAACCCCCATTTTTATTACATATGAATATTTTAGTTGGACCACTCTTTTCGCTTTCTGATAGATGGCGCTGTAATAGTCACAAAGGTATAAGTACGTGGTGTCACGTAACATTCCGCCACTGCGGACGGTATTTGCTTCGTGATACATTACCCGTGTTAAAATGGACCGTTTACCAATAGCGGAAAAGGTCGGTATCGTTTTGATGTTTGGCTATTGAGATCAAAATGCCCAACGGGCGTGTGCTATGCGTGCTGCTCGGTATCCTGGACGACATCATCCAAGTGTCCGGACCGTTCGCCGGATAGTTACGTTATTTAAGGAAACAGGAAGTGTTCAGCCACATGTGAAACGTCAACCAGCAAATTATGATGCCCAAGTAGGTGTTTTAGCTTCTGTCGCGGCTAATCCGCACATCAGTAGCAGACAAATTGCGCGAGAATCGGGAATCTCATAAACATCGGTGTTGAGAATGCTACATCAACATCGATTGCACCCGTACCATATTTCCATGCACCAGGATTTGCATGTCGACGACTTTGAACGTCGTGTACAGTTCTGCCACTGGGCACAAGAGAAATTACGGGACGATGACAGATATTTTGCACGCGTTCTATTTAGCGACGAAGCGACATTCACCAACAGCGGTAACGTAAACCGGCATAATATGCATTATTGGACAACGGAAAATCCACGATGGCTGCGGCAAGTGGAATATCAGCGACCTCGGCGGGTTAATGTATGGTGCGGCATTATGGGAGTAAGGATAACTGGCCCCCATTTTATCGATGGCAATCTAAATGGTGCAATGTATGCTGATTTCCTACGTAATGTTCTACCGATGTTACTACAAGACGTTTCACTGCATGACAGATTGGCGATGTACTTCCAACATGATGGATGTCCGGCACATAGCTCGCGTGCGGTTGAAGCGGTATTGAATAGCATATTTCATGACAGGTGGATTGGTCGTCGAATCACCATACCACGGCCGGCACGTTCACCGGATCTGACGTCCCCGGATTTCTTTCTGTGGGGAAAATTGAAGGATATTTGCTGTCGTGATCCACCGACAACGCCTCAAAACATGCGTCAGCGCATTGTCAATGCATGTGCGAACATGACGGAAGGCGAACTACTCGCTGTTAAGAGGAATGTAGTTAAACGTACTGCCAAATGCATTGAGGCTGACGGATATCATTTTGAGCATTTATCGCATTAATGTGGTATTTACAGGTAATCACGCTGTAACAGCATGCTTTCTCAGGAAGTATAAGTTCACAAAGGTACATGTATCACATTGGAACAACCGAAATATAATGTTCAAACGTACCTACGTTCTGTTCAAAATGGTTCAAATGGCTCTGAGCACTATGGGACTTAACATCTGAGGTTATCAGTCCCCTAGAACTTAGAACTACTTCAACCTAACTAACCTAAGGACATCAAACACATCCATGCCCGAGGCAGGATTCGGACCTGCGACCGTAGTGGTTGCTAGGTTCCAGACTGAAGCGCCTAGAACCTCTCGGCCACTGCAGGCGGCGCTTCTGCATCAGCATGTAAATGTACATCTACATCTACGCTCTGCAAGCCACCTTACGGTATATCGCGGAGGGTAATTTGTGTACCGTTCTCACGTCTCCTCCTTTCCCGTTCCATTCGTGAATGGGCTGCAGGAAGAACGACTGCTCTGTGTCTCCGTTTGGGTTCGAACCTCTCTTAATGTTACCTTCTCAGCCTTTTCTCGAGATGTACGAAGGGGGAAGCAATATATCTGTTAACCCTTCTAGGAACGTATATTCTCGGAACACGCACAGAAAGCCACACCGCAATGGAAAACGTCTGTCTTCGCCGTTTGTCACTGGAATCGGTGGATTATGTCCGTGACGCTTTTGTGCTTATTACACAAAACCTATAACGGACTACACTGCTCTTCATTGGATCTTCCATGTTTCCTCTGTTAATCCTATCTGGTTCAGATGCCAGACAAACATGCAGTATTCAGGTACTGGCCGAACTAGAGTTTTGTGAGTTATCTGCTATGTGGGTGGACAATATTTCCTGAGGAGTCTTCCAACGAATCTAGGTTTGTCATATGCAATACCTGCGATTAATTTTATGTGGCCGTTCCGTATGCAGATTCCCAGAAAGGTTAGGGGAGTGTCTGCTTTCAGTGATAGCTCTGTAGTCGTGCCATCACACAATAAATGTCCTTTCTGCCTGTACATTCGCAAACTTTAGATTTGTTTGTGCTGAGGATCGATTGCCACTGCCGGTACCAAGTGCCGATCCCCGCAGGTCTTCATGCATTTCGCTACAATTTTCTAGTTGTTGTGGGTTCTTTGACTGCTCGGTGAGATGGCACATAGGAACTGTAACTCATGAAATTTTAGTTCACATTATTACTTTAACTAACGAAAACTTCACTTGACTCTGATGCAGTTCTTTGCTGTAAGATTACTGGATAATGTACAACTACTGTATTACTGAATTCGAAAGCATCATTTGATGCAGTAATTTATGACCTGTTCTCATGTGGTACAATGTTCAACCCTTATTAAAGTACACGTTCTCCAGAAACTTT
Organism: Schistocerca americana; assembly: GCF_021461395.2. Lineage (NCBI taxonomy): Eukaryota > Metazoa > Arthropoda > Insecta > Orthoptera > Acrididae > Schistocerca > Schistocerca americana. The sequence continues at coordinate 244,492,438 of NC_060124.1, read as the reverse complement.
AAGAACTCGCTGGTCCTACCGTATGATGTTGACTCCTTCAGATGCGGTCACGAACTGGGCAGAGAGCTTCCACGCATGGCTCTATAATTTCCGCTGGTGCTAGGGCGCTGCTGGGAGAGGAAGAGTGGGCTTGAGAAGCGCCTCCCATGCGTAATTGCGGATTGCTGACATATGCAGTATCGGTGTGAGTTGGTGACTATGGGGTGCCACCGGCATCTCTGGACGATAGAACACTGGTGTCGTAACGTCTCTGCATGCAACAGCATCACTGCGAATAGCCTAATGCAACTTCCGACGTTACGTGTTGGGTCATTTAGGTATAATCTGAAAAGTAATGATCTTATGATATTCCCCTGAGGCGTGCCTGAGGCCACTTTTACGTCTGAAGACTTCTCTTCGTTCAGAAAGACATAATGTGTTCTTTTTGCTAGAAACTCTTCAATGCAATCACACAGTTGATCTGACATTCACTTGCATTATGTCAATTCGTGGGAGTGCGAAACTCTATCGAATGCCTTCAGGGAGTGAAGGAACACGGGTTCTACCTGGGTGCCTGTATCTAATGCATATTCGATCGCATGGGCGAACAGCATGAGCTGGGTTTTTCACTATCGTAGTCTTCGCAACTCGTGCTTGGCTCTACAGAACAGATTTTCTGTCTCCAGAAATGACATAATAAGTGAGCATAAAACGTGTTCTAAAATTCTGCAACAGATCGGCGTCAGAGATATAGGCCTATAGTTTAGAGTGTCTTCGAAAATGGAAAATGAATTCTATACAATATTAAAGTGTGCCCTGCACAGCTGTTCTGTATACAGTTCCTCTTGTTGTTTCGCACTGTCGTACCACTGACATGTGACCTGCCATTTGATATCTACAACTAGTTGTTTGTTATCGATCCACTCTATATCGCACTGTTACCGTTCTATCAAAAATCTGCGTGACATGACAATCTAGTTGTGAGTCACTGGATGCCAATTCTTTACTATTGTCAGGCGAAACGGTTTTCATTTCACGAATACAATCTGATTGTAATACAAGCCAAGGCGAAACGTCTTTGGTATTGTATGAACAGGAGAACACGAGATTCTTACAAGGGGAAACAATGATAAAAGAAATCGAAATTGAAACCGGAAGGTTGTGATCGTGCTGTTTCACTCGAAATATAGCATATTTACAGACTCGTTTTGATCTTAAAAATTCAGATAAATTTAAAATTTAGCACTAACTCAACCTTCCAGAAATTTAGTCGAGGTGTAGATTTCTTGACATATCCTAATCAAATAACTATGATTAAAATGATTAATATGCTTGAATCATTCAAATGTGGTGTGTGTGTAACGCCAGTGCAAGGTGTGTTCATCGAAATGTGATGCAGTTAACCATGGTGCTTGTCAGCTCCTTACGAAGTAAAAAACAGTTAACATACTGCAATTGTAAACCATGCATAATCATGCCCCTATTAAGGGACGTTCCATACAGATAATGATATTATATTTTGATTAAGAGCACATTGTCGTTTGAATTTCGAAGACCAGAGAGTTTAGGAATTTATAATCAGTGATTCAAATTTTGGCGTTAAAAGTATATTGTTACACAAAAAGTCAAAATTGTTATCCATTGATGAAAATCTATCTAAACCATTCACTTTACTAAAGAAAGGTAAAGGGATACGATCAGAGTTGACAGAATATCCAAGAAAGATACATCAACTCAAGAGACGGTCAACCATTGATTCACCTCTCTATAAAAAGACTGATAAAGCAGAAGCTTTGGAAATATATGTTACATCAAACTCGCCTTAGTCGGAAGACTCGTTACACAATAAGAATATAAAAATTAATTCAGAATGTCCACAGAACTAAGCAAGGGAAATAGTAAAGGTAGTTGTCCGTGAAGATAGCCTTACTGAGCATTTGCATCGAAATGGTGTATAACCATTGTGTTAATGTGTGATTTATAATACAGAAGTTATTACTAATTGTAAGAACTGGCACCATTATTAAAATTTGGCATTTTAGACCAACATAAAACCTCATCAGTTGAAACACTGTGCTGAGATGCCTGGGGGTAAACAGGAATTTAACACTGTTGAAAGCATTACATACTTTAAATGTAACTTTACTGCATATCTGCGGTTCTGTAGGTGTGGGGGACGATTTCTCATAAACGACTGTGCAAAGCGTTATGACGTGACAGGTATGTCAAAAGGTATGGTAAACCTCAGATAGACGGAAAGGAACGCCCGTGAAGCAGTACTAATACAACACCCCGAAACGCGTCTGCCAGTTTTGTGGGTGATTTCTTCCCTTTTATATGGGTTTCTGTCACTTTGATTGCATTTGAATGCGAGAATATAAAAGAATAACACAAATAATTGTAACGAGAAGTAGTTAGCTCTCTTATATCTCGTCCAATTCTGGATAATTAGGTGCACCACTTGCACAGGCAGTGCTGAGCAATTTAAATGTCCCTTCATGTAGCGAGAGTAGGGTCCACACCTAGGCTGGGTAAGTGCTGCGCCGATCCGATGATTGAGTTGAACGGAAGTTGGGAAGATGTAGTTTCAGTTAAGCATCGGTTGGTTATTACAGTCTTTACGGTGAAATTTTAACTAATTAATACTTCTTTGGCGATTTTCGAGTGAATTTTGTCTCAGTTCCTGGATGAGATTTTGTGCACGTGTTCCCAGGTGGGTAGTTCCGATATAGCTGACAGAGTGCTTCACATTTGGAGATTTTGATTGAATTCATATTTGTATTTCGCTTCAGAATAAACCGCATGTTATTGTTTTCTCCAATATTGGAGTTTTCTTTGTGATGAGGGTGCACGTACTTGAGATGGCTCTTTCGGCGTTCCTTGCTAGTTCAACCGTCTCAGCTTTGTATCAGTCATAATCTTTCTTTTGGTCAGCACTATCCTCTCCAGCAGCTTTTGTTCGACTAAATTTATATTTATCATGCTTTCTTTGTGGTCCTCGCACGTATTGTGCTGAAACGTGCATCACGGTTGCTCATGTCTCTCTACAAGTTCCATCACCGACTTATTGCTTCCTTTGCCTCAACTAATTTCTCGTGGTTCTTTCCACGATATATTTTACGAATTTCTTTGGATTTCGTTGTGCAGCCATAACAAGTGGTACAATGGGATGTGGAGTTCAGAGTGTTCTTATGCAGTTATTTTCAAAATTCTTATCGTCACTATGGGCTTATTTACGCGAGTTTACAAGTTATTTATTGTACAGTGGGTGGTTTCTTCTCTTAAGGCTTGGCCAAAAAACTTTGGTTGAACGAATTGATTGCTCGTACAATGCCAGAAGTACGCAATTAATTGCTTTCGCATTTCTTTCCAGTACTCCCAGCTTAGAGGATGCAATTATTCCTGTGCTGCAAACGGAAGTAGATTCGAGAGAGAACCATTCAGGCAATATTTTCGTTCGTTTCCTCTTACCCTGCAACCCACTCATAAGATTTTTTAAAGGAATACTGCCAGCAGACACTTTTTTATGTATTTCTATCCATGTCAGTACGCGTTTCGGGCTATCATACATCTTCGTTTCGTGTAAGTACATCGGTAAAACATTGACGGCATTTGTCATATGTTACTCTTCAGGCACACCTACTTACTTTCTACTCGGCTTGTTAGTATACCAGTTTTCGTTCTTATAGATGCGACACAAACACTTTCTTACTCACATCCTGCAAAAAACAACGCAGTATCCCTCATATTGCCAACTGACATCTTTGTTTACGATGGAAAATTCTATCTATAGTCAAAGTTATATTTTACTTAGGTTCTGAGAGTACTATTTCTAGTTGAAGTTTCTGTATGACCAAAAGGAAAAAAAAAACTTAAAATTTTTTAGCAAGAATGTGCTGAGTGCTCTGATGGTTATTAAATAAGTGCAGAAGTGATCGTGTAATTACGCTATACTGAGTATTATAAAAACATTATAGTATATTTTATATAAAAATGAATTAATATTACATATTTTATTCGCTGTTAGAGTGACATTTACAACCAATAAAGCCAGAAGATTGGACCTGCATGAGGTAGAACAGCGTTGTATGGGCTCACATTAAATGATGGCTTTTCGTGTCATTACCTGGTGTGTGGTTGTAATAGCAAATGATGGAAATTCCTCGAAAGTGTTTAGAAGTCTGTCTCATGTAATCTCAATGATTTTGCGTGTGTGGATGTGCTTGTTGAATATAAATATCCCCAACGTGGATTTCCTATATGTGTAAACGTTAAAAAGTAAACTTGAGTTAATTGGATATTTTTCTCTCATCAAATCCGTATTTAAATAGTCATCCTCCCCCCCTCTCCGATATTTATTGATTTTCCGGAACCGGAACCCATTATTCATGTACGAGAGCCTTACCCTTCATTTTTGTTTTAAATCCGTTGCGCAAACCTGAATTTTAAATTACGTGTTTGAATGAGCGAGGAACATTGTGACTGCTAGGAAGTCCAGCCGCTACCAGACTCGTTACAGACAACAAATTCCGTCAGCTCACGCGCTGTCTCTTTTAAAGCTAACCCATGAGCCCCCCAAATTATTCAAAGAAGGTAAGCGTATAGTAGAATACTAACAATCCCCCAAAAAATATTTCCGAATGGTTTTTCTTGGGAAGAACAATCAGGAGTTACTAGGTTCACGTTGACTGATGTTCTGTCTCATTATCAGAATGTATACACTCGCAAAAATTAATTACATATTTATTTCATCTTCAAAAACTTTACTGGTGTCTTTTGGAAACGACATTAAAACTTCTGGGAAACCAGAAAAAGTTGACAATTTTTTTGTATTTACAGTTATTCAAAATGATACGTTGAGGATTCAGTTCCTTCTTAGAATTATTAAGCTTGTGGATGTTCTTGCTATGTAGCGCGCAACGATCGAATGCTATGCCGCAGTGTTGTTGGACAAAGAGTATTCCATACCCTTTTTCCATTACAGCTAAGTGTTTTTCTTGTGGAGTGTGGAGAAGAGCGTATTTAAAGCATTTTTCAAGTGCACTTAGTTCATTAGCGAAATGGGGTAAGTCCTACAGGTTAAGTACACGGTTTGAAAATTGTGGTTTCTGTCGAAAATAGCATGAAATTTTATAGTTACAGGATTTCAGTGTCCAATTCTCCTAGATAATTTCCTGTTATGCGGCAAGAATACTTTACACCGGTTTCTATCACGTGATATCATAATCAGTTTCGAATAATGTCACTATTTCGCTATTTGTGCGTTACAACCATAAGGCCATCGTTCGTGCAGGTTTGGGTTTTATGCGGAACATAATACAACCTGGTTAACAAATACCAATATGTCGAGTTTGATAGAACAAAGTAATCGGCAACAACCTTACGCACTCGAACACATAGCTAAAGTATGTTTGTTGAGTTTCATATGCTCTGTTGCAATGACGAAACGAAATGGTGCTCTATCTACATCTACATCAACATCTACATTTATACTCCGCAAGCCACCCAACGGTGTGTGGCGGAGGGCACTTTATGTGCCACTGTCACTACCTCCCTTTCCTGTTCCAGTCGCGTATGGTTCGCGGGAAGAACGACTGCCGGAAAGCCTCGCCCTCGCTCGAATCTCTCTAATTTTAAATTCGTGATCTCCTCGGGAGGTATAAGTAGGTGGAAGCAATATATTCGATACCTCATCCAGAAACGCACCCTCTCGAAACCTGGCGAGCAAGCTACACCGCGATGCAGAGCTCCTCTGTTGCAGAGTCTGCCACTCGAGTTTGCTAAACATCTCCGTAACGCTATCACGCTTACCAAATAACCCTGTGACGAAACACGCCGCTCTTCTTTGGATCTTCTCTATCTCCTCTGTCAACCCGACCTGGTACGGATCCCACACTGATGAGCAATACTCAAGTATAGGTCGAACGAGTGTTTTGTAAGCCACCTCCTTTGTCGATGGATTACATCTCTCTCTGTCTCGAAGGACTCCGACGGCGCACAATTTACCTTCAATGTACGTAGTTCAACATCTTTCTGCTTTGTCACATCGCATACATTACGAAAGACTATCTTGAAAACGGTGATTGTTTGGTGCTATAACCAGGAGTAATTTTGCTACATAATTCAAAGGCGCGTTAAATGGCGGACAGATATAATACGATGTGGAAAGACATTTCTTAATTTCATTGCAGCGCGAGATTTATTTGTGCCCTCAAGCATTTAGCGAAGAATCTCGCCATGGTCAAGATTTCCAGTCGTACTAAGAGATTGTGTGGACTTTTATATGTTGTTGGCCAAATTATGTGACAGAAATGCCACGGAACTACCGTATACTACCACAGATTATGTCGATGTTTGTGATGGATGAACTATAGTAGTTGTGCTCATTGCGATAGGAGTAAGTTAGCTCAGTAGTGCATGGAAATTGTTGTTCGATGCTGCGCTGCTATGGAGAACTAAGCTGGCTCAGCATCACTGCTGATGACACTTCATCATAGACGTCGACATAGTCTCTGGTATCAAAAGGAATTTCCGTGACTTCATGAAGTAAGCGAGCCAAAAGTCGACCCACAACATACGAAAGCAGTTACTCCGCTCTATGACGAGAGCGGACGCTGTTGAAAGCTGTGTACGAAAAATTCTGACACTGCAGAAAAGCAAAGAAACATCTATCCAAGAAAGTCTCCGCGAAAACCCACGTTCTCAAAGGATACGAGGTAATGGAACTATAAAACAATTATAGTATTTCTGTTTAATGTAAAATATTAGAATATTTACTTATTTTCAGTGTTTCATTTTTGACAAACTATGCAGACTAATTTGTAAACTGAAGATGTTGACTGACATTCGGATAATCTTTCAGAATTTCCGTATAACAAAAAACAACATTTTAGATTATAGCAAATTTTAATTTTGAACCTGCTTGACAAAGTAGCGGAATTGGCACCAAATCGAAATTACTCCAGAGACTTACATCTGATAATAAATGTCAATCGAGAACCACGGAATATGTATCTAAATAAGATATTTAGCACTTAACGCTAAAATGTTAGCCCATCTCTTTCCTCTCTACGTTATGGATCTTCTAAAAAGTGCCTCGACAACCATGTGCGTTTCGCGGTGTATATCGCGCTAAGCTAGAAATCCTCTGTACCGGACGATTATTCCCGAAAACACCCCAGAGACGTTATTGTTCGTCTCGACTGCGTCCCGCCTACGCACGTCTTTTTCTCTGCGCCGGGATGCCGAAGTGTAATATAGGAATATTTTAGCGAGGACTTTTATTTTTCCTCAACTTCAGAGACAATATGGAAGCTCCCATCTCATCGATTCTGGGTGGCATGGAGGGGCGTGGTCAAAGAATGCTATGGTTAGAGGGAAGGAGAGAATACTTCGGAATCCTAGTGGAGGGACCGCAGGTGACTTTAATGAGATTAACTAATATACCTACGGTGAAGCATTTATAGCTCTTTTTGGAAATATCTGGAAAACAACAAATCGGATTAAAAGAAGGTTTTAATAGAAGTTGTTCGTCTCGAAGGGTAATATCCGAAGACATATAACTCCAACCATGCCCCACAGCCACGGTGCGAGAGGGATCTCAACTTCGAAATATTAAACTGGAAACCCCATTTATTATCGTGAATTCCGATTCTCTGGGAAAAAATACTCAACTTTTTATTTAATATTTTTTTTTCGTTGAGTGGTGGATGGTGCTGCAATCGACGGTATTCAAAATGGGTAAAAACTGTTGAAAAATTGTAATGTCTCAAGAGTAAAATTTTTTTTCGTTGAGTGGTGGATGGCGCTGTAATCGACGGTATTCAAAATGGCTAAAAACTGTTGAAAAATTGTAATATCTCAAGAAATATACATCACATTAGGATCACAGGAAGTTAGAAAGGCAGTTATCCTAAAATATTTAGTAAGAAACCGGTATTTTATAGCAGCTAACTTAATTCTCCAGAATATAATACATTTCTTTGTTCAAATTATTGGTGTAGTTTCTCGTAAAGATGTTGCTGATATGGAAAGTAGTTGCAACAATTCTTTGGTTTGTTCATCAGTGAATTAAAAATTACTTTCAGTATTACGCAGGGACTTTGAAAGAAATTACACCAATAATGTCCACGAAGTAATGTACCATGTTCTTGAGAATCGAGATTTTTCCAACAAAATACCGGTTCCTCTATAAACTTTTTAGAATAACTGCCCTTATAACCTCCTGGGACCCTAATCTGGTATTTATTTCTTTAGATATTATCATACAAAATTTTTAACGCATTTTAATTGTTTTTAGATCATAGTGTTATCTATCACGCGAAACTTACGTATATTTTTCCAGGAAAATCCAAATGCGCAATAAAGAATTGCAATTCCTATTCAGGATTTCTAAACTGACCTCCCTCCGTCCTCTGGTGAGGCTGTGGCACGGGGAATAGAATTTGGAGTCACTGGATGTCCGCTTGGAGCCGAACAACTTTTGTTACAACCTGTCTTTAATCCGACTTATAGCTTTCCATATATTTCCAAAAACAGTTTTCAATACCTACTGTATTACGACGGTTGCTACATTCCGTTAAATAATATTGCGAGCATATAATTCTTGCATTCAAGATTTTATGTTGTGAAGTATTTCTTTTCTACTCAATTTTATACTGAGATCAATTCAGATTTAAGCTTTCTGTGGTATCCCAAGATTGCTTAATGTCAGTGGCTGAAAGATTCCTTGAAAATGGACACAAGTGATTAGATCGCCGTGCCTCTCCGATCTACCATCGCAGTTTATCTCACATTATCTAGCTTCAATGGAACATTAGATTTAATCTTCCTCCACTTTTATATTATGCAGTATTTACACTCTTCCTGGATTTATTTTTATTATTGTTGGTGCCAAAGGACTATGTAGCTTTTGAATTATTTGCCTTACACTAACGCTTTTCTAATTCTACAACTCGCACTGAATAATCACCAACACGCCCACATCACAAAATTATCATTCATATATAAACCCTCCCTCCCTTCCTCCCTCCCTCCCTCCCTCTCTCCCTCCCTCTCTCCCTCCCTCTCTCTCTCTCTCGTACACACACACACACACACACACACACACACACACACACACACACACAAGCGCTCGCAAGCGCGCGCTCGCGCGCACACGCACGCGCGATCACACGCTCTCGCGCGTCCACATAACATATAACGTAAAAAATGAATAGACGTTACTTTCGCGCAAATACATTATGAGGTTGACAACATGCACACAAACAAACCGAAGAGTATGAGACACAGAGTGAACTCATGGTAGTCACGTCTAGAAACCACTGTTTGCGATGAAATATCTGTAACTAGTCACAGAAGACTAATAGTGCACAAAAATAATAAGGGAAAACAAGATGAAAAATGGGAAGAAAAAAATTCAGAACATAAAAACATGCGTATGTTTGGAATATAGAGCTGTAGAGTGGCCTCCAGCATATGACCAGATGAGAGGAAACGCAGGTGCCAACCAAGAACGCGAAGAACTATAAGTAATCACTTATTTAAATAAAACCCAGACGTGAGCTGTTTTATAATCTACAGATCACACATACCCAAACAAAACTGTATCATTATAGATCCCATTGATGATGTTTTAAAGAGTAAAAGGCGAAACGTGTCTGGGAGGATTGAAACACAGTGCAGCAAGAAAAGGCGGTTTTTATTTACAAAAGAAAAATTTCTTCGCTACTTATTAACTGCCAGTAAATGCAGCATTCTTATGTCAAATTGACATTTTCATTGTTATCCATCATCACTGAAAGTTCTGTTACCATCGTGGAAACACGACATATTGCACGTGGAAAGCATTGAGACACTACTGGGTGAAGTGGACAGTTATAACACACTGAAATAATGAGAACTTTGGTTCCAATCCCTGTCTAGCTATCCAGGTTTAGACATTTCGTGGTTTCCCTAAAGTGTTTGAGCCAAATTCTAAAATGGATTGTCTGGAAAGAACACAGAAGATTAACTTTCCCCGTTCTGTCTCAATGTGAGTTCATTCTCCATCTCTAATCATCTTTCTGAGAGTGGGGCATGGTGTCAAATTAGGTCTCATTGGATGTCCTCCTTCAGACGGACCACTTTTATTACAACCTATTTTTAATCCGATTTCTTATTTTCTAGACATTGCCAAATAGAGTTTCATATGCCTCACTCTGTGTACAGGGTAGGCATTAATGAAATCCACAAACTGCAGGGACGGATTCCTAACTGGAAATGGAGGAAAAATGGCCCTACGAATATGTTTCCGGAAACGCATCGTTGCCACGGTAGATGGCGCTGACGAATGACATTTCCTCTGACCACATAACGTGTGTCCCTTGTGTGTTGCAGGACATGTGATTGGTGCAATGTTGTCTAAAGAGGACTGATATGAGAACTGCCATAATTGTGGTGGTCTGGTGGAATAACTATCGTCAAAATCCTTCCTGTAGAAGGAAATCAGCGGCTGATAATCCTCGCACTCGATGCAGGTCATAGGGGTAGGATAGTAGAAGTTGTCACGTTGGGTACACATAACCGTACTGGAATCCATTCTTATCCGACGCATCCACCAGCATCGTCGCCAGCACCTCCTTCCCGTTACTCTGTGTGGCTTTCGGCTGTCCTTCTCTACCGATGACCTTCTCCTTCATCTCACTCATCTCCTCTCCAAACAACTTAATTCCCGTCGCTCCGCTATCTTCCTCTCCCTTGACCTCGAACGCGCCTATGACCGTGTGTGGTATTTTGGTCTCGTCTTCAAGCAAACCTTCGCCCTTCCTATTAACTACGTCCGTCTGATCGGGTCCTTTCTGTCCCAACGTCCTTCCTACGTCACCATCCACAACACGGATTCCTACACCTTCTTCCCCTCCGCCGGTGTCCCCAAGGTTCCGTCCTTTCCCCTGTTTGTACCTTTTGTATACGGCGGGCATGCCGCCGCCTTCACCCTCCATCCACCGTCTCCAGTACGACGATGACACCTCCTTCCTTGCCCTCGCCCCCACCCTGAAGCGCTCCCAACACCTTCTCCAATCCCATCTTGACCGATTCACCTCTTGGAGCAACCAGTGGTTGCACAATTTTGGTAAACATTTTTGGAATGCAGTGATCAATTAATTGTTATATTTAGATTAAAGTTCAGTCTTGATCACGTTATGTCTGTTTTAATGAGTAACCGGTTTCGGTTTTTTCTATAAAACCATCATCAGACCTGTGAATAAATTTTAAGAAATACTAGATACCAATTTTTAAATGAATGAAAAAGTCTAATGATGTCAAAATTTTTAACAAAATAAAATACAATTAGTTATACCCATTGGTCCCTTGGGTTGGTAGGTGGAGCTCTCCTTGCTGCTGTGCAGTCAACTGATGGTTATGAGTGCTGAGCACGAGCTTAAATATGCAGAGGCTCCGCCTACTTCCTGTCACACTACTTCATAACTGCCAATCAGCGTTCGTAATATAACGCCATCGTCAAAATATAAAAGTAGGAAATACACTAATAACATAAAATTGATTCATTTAAATATCCGATTAACAGATAATAGTTGTGTCTACAACTTATTTCTATTTTGGATAAAAACAGTGAATTACGATGTGTGATAGCTGTGCCCTCTATGGACAACCTTAATATTATTACAGTGCCAGTTACATCAAAGATGTAAAATCCTTGGCGTTGTGGTATATATCGATTCTACCAAGTCGCCTACATCACAATTGCATCTTTGTTGGATGCTGCAGAATCGTCTTGTTTTAACTGTAGTTTTTATGGCAATGTTCTTTATAGCATTAGGTTAGCAGCCAATAGTACGTTCTACATTATGTATATCTGAATAACTGATGAGACTGCTGATGCAGCATATTTTACATACATTACTTTTGCCATGGGTATAACTAATCTTATATTTTTTAAAAAACAAAAGAGTAGATGCTTTTATTATAAAATTTCGTCAAAAAGGTCGTAATAATATTTTTCGCGAAAATCTAATTGTTCATTGAGCAGCATTGATGATTTGGTTCTCAAATGAGCATATATCTCGATTTCTTCTAGGATATTCATAAGTAAGCCTTTATTTGCATAATGAAGAACTTGTAAATTCTGTTGTACTGTCCCCTCAGCATGATTATTGAATGTTATATGATGACCAAAAACAGACTTTGTTCGTGAGGTACCTGACGTATGTTCTTTGTACCTTACTGCAAAATTTCGACCTGTTTGGCCGATATATATTTTCTCACAGTCTCTACATTGGATCTTGTACACTCCTGATCTGGTAGATTTTCCATTATCTTTATTTACGGTATGTCTTAATTTTTGTTGTAAGGTATTGTCAGTTGTAAATGCTATTGTTATTCCAGAATTTTTGAATAAGTTAGTGATTCTATCTGATATGTTTCCCATATATGTCATCTTCATATATTTTGGATTACTTATTAGTGGAGTACTTTGTGATTGTTGTACTTTATTAAAAATGATATCTACCTGTCGTGTGTCAAAAGAGTTGGTTTTTGCAATTTGTTTTAAGATGGTCATTTCCTTTTTGATCTCATTAGCTTCTAGCGGTAATTTTAGTATTCGGTGTATCATAGACTTAAAAAATGCTTTTTTATACTTGTCAGGATGACATGATGTAGCATTAATAATAACATCAGTGGTTGTAGGTTTCCTGTATATGGTGAATAAATGTTTCCCGTTGTTATTAGTTATAGTGAGATCTAGGTAGTTAATAGATTTTCGATTTTCATGTTCAACTGTAAATTGTAACTTCGGATGCATAGAGTTTAATTTTATAGCAAGTTTCTCAATTTCGTCTTTTGAACCATTATAAAGTAATAATGTATCGTCTACATATCGCTTGTAATATATGATTTTATTTGCGATATCAGGGTTATTTTTCATGAATTGCGTCTCAATGTGGTTTACAAAAATGTCTGCCACTGTCCCAGCCAAAGAATTTCCCATTGCTAAGCCATCTTTCTGACAATAGATTTTAGTATTAAACGAGAAATAATTGTAATCTAAAGTGCATTCAAGTAGTTCTATAAGTTCGATTATTTCGTCTTTAGTCATATTTTTGTATTGTATTAAGTTATCCCTAATTATATTAATCGTCTCAGTAATTGGTATATTTGTATATAAAATTTTAATATCTAATGAGGCGAAATTTGCACTAGTTGGAATGTCTATATTGTGGATTTGTTGCGTTAGTTCATAACTGTTTTTGATACTGAAGTTGCTCTCATACGTATAGAATGCTTTCAAAATTTTATTAAGTTTCATATTTAGTTTATATGAAGGACTACTTCTGTAGTTAACAATAGGTCGTATAGATTTCTCTTTTTTATGCAGTTTAATCTGTGATCTTAAGTTAGGTATTTGGGGATTCATATTTTTCATCATATTTTTTTCCTCAGGGGTCAAGAGGTGATTATTTTCATCGACTAGTTTCTTAATCTTTAACTGGAACTTTGGAGTGGGGTCTTTAGTTACTTCAACGATCCCATTTTCATTAAAAAATGAGAGTGTTTTAAATATATAATCGTCTTCTTTAATAATTACAAGGGTATTTCCTTTATCGGCTTTTACCACAATTGCTTTCTCTGCTAGTAGTTTATTATTGATATTTTTAAGTGTTTTATCTTCAGTTTTTCTATGTAGTTTATTTTTCTCTTTTAAAATTAAGTCCTTCATTTTTAGGGCTATCTTACATGCTTCAGGTTTATTTATTTTCGATATTTTGCTTGTTGCTATAACATCAGCAATTATGTGTTTAACGTTGGTATTATTTAGTGGGGGAGTTAAGTTATATTTTAAGCCTTTGTTAAGTAGTGACATTTCGGACTTAGTGAACTGAATATCTGTAAGATTCATTGTCCTTGGATAGAATTGATGTATATGGTTGACCTTTTCTGAAAGCTTATTTTGTTGTTTAGCTATGAGTAAATCAATTTTTCTCTGATGTCTTTGGGTAATCGTTTTCCGTAAAAAGTCTATTTTCTCATCAATGCTGCTTAGTAAAATAGAAAAAATCAAAGGTGAGAGTTCATTACTTAGCAATAAATGCAGACTATACATTTCGACATTTAAAAAATCTTTTGTCTTAAAAGCTTCTCTTATTCCAGATTTAATCCATAAAATACTACTCTTTTGTTGTACATATGTTACATTACTAGATTTGGATTGAATATTGATTTTAGCATATTTTGGTATGATATGTTCCATGAGGCAAGTTTTATTAAATTTAATTTTCATACCAAGTTTCATAATTTTGGTTCTAATATTTCTAAACCTTTTGTAATTTCCAATTGCCTGACTAGACAAACTTTGCACAATTTTGGTAAACATTTTTGGAATGCAGTGATCAATTAATTGTTATATTTAGATTAAAGTTCAGTCTTGATCACGTTATGTCTGTTTCAATGAGTAACCGGTTTCGGTTTTTTCTATAAAACCATCATCAGACCTGTGAATAAATTTTAAGAAATACTAGATACCAATTTTTAAATGAATGAAAAAGTCTAATGATGTCAAAATTTTTAACAAAATAAAATACAATTAGTTATACCCATTGGTCCCTTGGGTTGGTAGGTGGAGCTCTCCTTGCTGCTGTGCAGTCAACTGATGGTTATGAGTGCTGAGCACGAGCTTAAATATGCAGAGGCTCCGCCTACTTCCTGTCACACTACTTCATAACTGCCAATCAGCGTTCATAATATAACGCCATCGTCAAAATATAAAAGTAGGAAATACACTAATAACATAAAATTGATTCATTTAAATATCCAATTAACAGATAATAGTTGTGTCTACAACTTATTTCTATTTTGGATAAAAACAGTGAATTACGATGTGTGATAGCTGTGCCCTCTATGGACAACCTTAATATTATTACAGTGCCAGTGACATCAAAGATGTAAAATCCTTGGCGTTGTGGTATATATCGATTCTACCAAGTCGCCTACCTCACAATTGCATCTTTGTTGGATGCTGCAGAATCGTCTTGTTTTAACTGTAGTTTTTATGGCAATGTTCTTTATAGCATTAGGTTAGCAGCCAATAGTACGTTCTACATTATGTATATCTGAATAACTGATGAGACTGCTGATGCAGCATATTTTACATACATTACTTTTGCCATGGGTATAACTAATCTTATATTTTTTAAAAAACGAAAGAGTAGATGCTTTTATTATAAAATTTCGTCAAAAAGGTCGTAATAATATTTTTCGCGAAAATCTAATTGTTCATTGAGCAGCATTGATGATTTGGTTCTCAAATGATGTTATAGCAACAAGCAAAATATCGAAAATAAATAAACCTGAAGCATGTAAGATAGCCCTAAAAACGAAGGACTTAATTTTAAAAGAGAAAAATAAACTACATAGAAAAACTGAAGATAAAACACTTAAAAATATCAATAATAAACTACTAGCAGAGAAAGCAATTGTGGTAAAAGCCGATAAAGGAAATACCCTTGTAATTATTAAAGAAGACGATTATATATTTAAAACACTCTCATTTTTTAATGAAAATGGGATCGTTGAAGTAACTAAAGACCCCACTCCAAAGTTCCAGTTGAAGATTAAGAAACTAGTCGATGAAAATAATCACCTCTTGACCCCTGAGGAAAAAAATATGATGAAAAATATGAATCCCCAAATACCTAACTTAAGATTACAAATTAAACTGCATAAAAAAGAGAAATCTATACGACCTATTGTTAACTACAGATGTAGTCCTTCATATAAACTAAATATGAAACTTAATAAAATTTTGAAAGCATTCTATACATATGAGAGCAACTTCAGTATCAAAAACAGTTATGAACTAACGCAACAAATCCACAATATAGACATTCCAACTAGTGCAAATTTCGCCTCATTAGATATTAAAAATTTATATACAAATATACCAATTACTGAGACGATTAATATAATTAGGGATAACTTAATACAATACAAAAATATGACTAAAGACGAAATAATCGAACTTATAGAACTACTTGAATGCACTTTAGATTACAATTATTTCTCGTTTAATACTAAAATCTATTGTCAGAAAGATGGCTTAGCAATGGGAAATTCTTTGGCTGGGACAGTGGCAGACATTTTTGTAAACCACATTGAGACACAATTCATGAAAAATAACCCTGATATCGCAAATAAAATCATATATTACAAGCGATATGTAGACGATACATTATTACTTTATAATGGTTCAAAAGACGAAATTGAGAAACTTGCTATAAAATTAAACTCTATGCATCCGAAGTTACAATTTACAGTTGAACATGAAAATCGAAAATCTATTAACTACCTAGATCTCACTATAACTAATAACAACGGGAAACATTTATTCACCATATACAGGAAACCTACAACCACTGATGTTATTATTAATGCTACATCATGTCATCCTGACAAGTATAAAAAAGCATTTTTTAAGTCTATGATACACCGAATACTAAAATTACCGCTAGAAGCTAATGAGATCAAAAAGGAAATGACCATCTTAAAACAAATTGCAAAAACCAACTCTTTTGACACACGACAGGTAGATATCATTTTTAATAAAGTACAACAATCACAAAGTACTCCACTAATAAGTAATCCAAAATATATGAAGATGACATATATGGGAAACATATCAGATAGAATCACTAACTTATTCAAAAATTCTGGAATAACAATAGCATTTACAACTGACAATACCTTACAACAAAAATTAAGACATACCGTAAATAAAGATAATGGAAAATCTACCAGATCAGGAGTGTACAAGATCCAATGTAGAGACTGTGAGAAAATATATATCGGCCAAACAGGTCGAAATTTTGCAGTAAGGTACAAAGAACATACGTCAGGTACCTCACGAACAAAGTCTGTTTTTGGTCATCATATAACATTCAATAATCATGCTGAGGGGACAGTACAACAGAATTTACAAGTTCTTCATTATGCAAATAAAGGCTTACTTATGAATATCCTAGAAGAAATCGAGATATATGCTCATTTGAGAACCAAATCATCAATGCTGCTCAATGAACAATTAGATTTTCGCGAAAAATATTATTACGACCTTTTTGACGAAATTTTATAATAAAAGCATCTACTCTTTTGTTTTTTAAAAAATATAAGATTAGTTATACCCATGGCAAAAGTAATGTATGTAAAATATGCTGCATCAGCAGTCTCATCAGTTATTCAGATATACATAATGTAGAACGTACTATTGGCTGCTAACCTAATGCTATAAAGAACATTGCCATAAAAACTACAGTTAAAACAAGACGATTCTGCAGCATCCAACAAAGATGCAATTGTGATGTAGGCGACTTGGTAGAATCGATATATACCACAACGCCAAGGATTTTACATCTTTGATGTAACTGGCACTGTAATAATATTAAGGTTGTCCATAGAGGGCACAGCTATCACACATCGTAATTCACTGTTTTTATCCAAAATAGAAATAAGTTGTAGACACAACTATTATCTGTTAATCGGATATTTAAATGAATCAATTTTATGTTATTAGTGTATTTCCTACTTTTATATTTTGACGATGGCGTTATATTATGAACGCTGATTGGCAGTTATGAAGTAGTGTGACAGGAAGTAGGCGGAGCCTCTGCATATTTAAGCTCGTGCTCAGCACTCATAACCATCAGTTGACTGCACAGCAGCAAGGAGAGCTCCACCTACCAACCCAAGGGACCAATGGGTATAACTAATTGTATTTTATTTTGTTAAAAATTTTGACATCATTAGACTTTTTCATTCATTTAAAAATTGGTATCTAGTATTTCTTAAAATTTATTCACAGGTCTGATGATGGTTTTATAGAAAAAACCGAAACCGGTTACTCATTAAAACAGACATAACGTGATCAAGACTGAACTTTAATCTAAATATAACCAGTGGTTGCTTAAGGTCAATCCTTCCAAAAACCAGGCTATCATAGTAGGCAAAACCAGCCCCTCCTTCTGCCTCCACGATTTCTATGTCACCGTCTATGGCCGTCCTATCGCCCTCAACCCCACCCATAAGTACCTTGGCGTCACCCTCGACCATCACCTCTCCTGGACCCCCCACCACCGGACAATCCTAGCCAAGGCACGCTCCCGACTCCGTCTCCTCAAGCTCCTTCCTGGCCGTACATGGGGTTTGGATCCCTCCACCAGCCTCCATACCTATAAATCCCTCATCCGCCCTATCCTCTGCTATGCCCACCCTGCCTGGATCTCCGCTCCCCCTACCTTTTATAAATCCGTTCAGATCCAAGAATCTGTGTTCTTCGCATCACCTATCGCAATCGTCTCCACTCCCCCATGCGGATCCTGTACGACCTTATTCCGTTCCTCCACCTCCTCCTTTTCCTCAAACGGGTGCGGATCCTCTACGTCTCTCCCATCCTCTCCCCCCCCCCCCCCCCGCCCGCTGCCGCGCCTGTATTTCCACGTCCCACCTGCTCTCCATCTCTCCACTCTCCATACCCTCTCCCAAGGTGGCTTCCACCAGCTCCCCCTCCCTGATGATGCCTCCTCCCCTCAGTATACCCCTCCTACCAACTTTGATACTCCCTCCCTCTTCCTGTGTTTGTTCCTATGGGCACCCACTCTCCCTTCTCTCCCCCTTCCATCCCTCCTCCCTCTCTCATCCCTTCTCCTATGGGCTTCCTCTACCCCCTTACCTTCATTCCTCCCCCCATCTCCTCTGCCCTTGGGATCTTTGCTTTCCCCTCCCTCCCCCACCACCTTCTTCCCCTTGGCAGGTTCCCGGACTCGCACACGTAAAGTGGACATTCGCGCGCCAGAGATCATCGCCATCGTTTTAGTGTGTTTGCTGTCGTGTTTGTACCTCAGTGTTTTCGGCGCCCACGCTCCATCGTTCACGTATCGTCTCCGTCATCAGTGTCCGTGTGCAGTGCCAACACTTTCTTTAGGTGTCTTCGCGTGTGAACGGCTACGTGTTCTTTGTTTCTGTGTCTACTGTTTTTAGCCCCCACTTTGTTCTGGATATTCTGTGTCTCCATGTATTTTTTCTGTTAAACTTGTGGCTGAAGAGCAGCGTAGTGTGCTGCTGCCAGCCCATCTTATTGTAAGGTGTTAAATAACAATAAAGGAAAAAAAGATACACATAACCGTACTTGTCCTGCACCATGTAGGAAGGCAACTTGCCTGGATCTTGTACTAGAGGGCGTCTCAATATCCTATAGAACCCGGTCCTCCTAATCCGGCGTAAGCACCGTCCGCCGCTTCCCTGAACGTTCGTCTGTCTGAAAGGACGCATGATCACACAAACCCCGAAATAACTTGAAATGTCGTGTGAAATGGTTGGTGTCCATGAGGGTACTTATCTTGATATAGCCGTGCAGCCTGTCGACCGTTTCCATCAGCTTGGCCATACGAAAACGCCATCTCATTTGAATACTGGACCATTCTGTTGCTTACAGTACGCTGCGTCTATCACACAGCCAGCAACGCTCGAGGAATCCACGGCACATGATCAGAGGAAACGTCAATCGTCAGTGCCATCTACGATCTTCCATGGCAATTGTGCTTTTTCGGACACATGTTCCTAAGACCTTTTTTCCTTCATTTCCAGCCAGTAATCCGTCCCTGCAGTTTATTGGTTTTATTAACGTTCATAATATAGATATCAGTTAATCTCATCCTAATCTTGCTCTGAACTTGGAGGCAGCTTAAAACGGTGTCCGGAATCGGGTTCGAGTCCCGGTCTTGCACGGAGTTCTCGTCTGCGAGGAAGTTGCAACTCAGGGCACACTCTACTGCAGAGCGACAATTTACTCTCTGATCTTGCTCCTTCGTCTGTTAGGCACACTACAAAAAATGGCTCTGAGCACTATGGGACTCGACTGCTGAGGTCATTAGTCCCCTAGAACTTAGAACTAGTTAAACGTAACTAACCTAAAGACATCACAAACATTCATGCCCGAGGCAGGATTCGAACCTGCGACCGTAGCGGTCTTGCGGTTCCAGACTGCAGCTAGGCACACTACAGCTCTTGATGGTAATTCATGGCGTGCATGAGAATTTTAAAACAAATCGTGGATGTTGTTGGTAATTCGTGAAACAAAAGCACAGAAGAGACAAGTTTGAAGTAAAATGGTGGCCACATCCATATGCATGCGCCAGTCAGACAAGGCGGTTCTGTGCACTGCTGCTTAATGAGTTTCCTGTCATGCTTGCGGCGCATGCTAGCTGCCCCCCGACACTTACAGTCATCAATCCTCGACAATGTCGTGACCAGAACGTCGCGTGTCCGTTTCCTTTATTCTAACGTCATTCATATTCAGAATCCGTGACTCTAGTACATAAACAGACGAATGGTTCAACACTAGAACCATTCACGTTAAAATGAAATCTACTGCTACAAGTTCTCATATCTTTACCGGTTTACATTCTCATTCTAACCCTGAGCCGCGTACTGCCTTTATTTGCTCTACATACCTGTGATAATTTCTGTTTACAAGGACAAGTTTGTGGTGTGCACGTACAATGACAAAAATATCCAAGCAACCTCGTTGGCGGGGAGCTGCACTGTGTAACTAAGTTTTCTGCCAGTTGTGAAATTAACGAAAAATATTGGCCAAATGCGAATAGGACACGCGCTCTTAGGATTCCGTACAATCTTAATTATGTTTATAGGTAGTTCATCCATTCCGCGAATCGAAAATCTCTACAACTTTTGCCTGTTATCGCTATCGAAACTGGCAGGTATTAGTCCCAACAATTCCAAGACCTTCGAGAATCTTTTGAGTATGAGATATAAGTTTAAACTTTTCGTGTAATTTCGAATTTGCTTTTGTAATTGCTGTGGAGAAGGTGTCTTAACAGAAGGATAGACAAACAGCTCAATCAGAAATGACAAAATATATATTATATTCGTTTGGAATAGTTACAAACCAACAATTTTCTGATTTTCTCCGAAAATTTGGAAATATGTGGTAAGGACTATGGGACCAAACTGCTGTGGTCATCGGTCCCTAGGCTTAAGCACTACTTAATCTAACTGAAACTAATTTACGCTAACGACAACAAACACACCCATGCCCGAGGGAGGACTCGAACGTCCGACGAAGAGAGCCGTGCGAACCGTGACAAGGCACCTGAGACCGCACAGCTACCCCGCGCGGCGTAATTGTCCGAGGTGTATTTTGAGTGAAGTAGTGTGACGGACTGAAGGTGTAACAGACAGAAGAATTGGTTACTTGTGTTTATGCACACACTGTCTAAATGCCACATATTTACACTATGCACACGTGATGTTTGTTTGTGGGTTCTGCGACGGTAGTGCTCCTGCTACTGTC
This sequence comes from Schistocerca americana, assembly GCF_021461395.2. NCBI lineage: Eukaryota > Metazoa > Arthropoda > Insecta > Orthoptera > Acrididae > Schistocerca > Schistocerca americana. Next base: position 244,471,098 of record NC_060124.1, on the reverse strand, counting down.
TAACAATACCATCGGTGCATTACGACACGTCGAATTCCTCATTGTAAAGTACGAGGTTGAGTCAAATGAAAACCTTAAATCTGTAATAACAAATCGAAATTTTGCGCCGTTATCCTGTAAGTTGTTAAGCGTGTTACAAACGGCGTGCAGAATGGCCTGTAGGTGGCAGCATAGTGCAGATGCACACGTACCGTCGCAGTATCAGTACAAAGATGGCCGCCCCACATGCGACTTGCACCAGGGAAGACCAGCGTTCTGTTATTCGGTTTTTGCGTAGTGAAGGTGTGAAACGTATTGAAATTCATCGACGAATGAAGGTTCAGTACGGTGAAGCATGTTTATCACAGCAGCAAGTCTACAAATGGAGTAGGAATTTCGCAAATGGTGTGACTTCAGTGGAAAATGCTTCTCGTCCAGGTCAGGCACAACGTGTTGTGACTCCACAGAACATTGCAGCAGTTGAAGCCATAGTGAAAGAAAATCGCCGAGTGACACTGAATGACACTGCAGCATGTTTACAGATAAGTCATGTGTCAGCACACCACATTGTGCATGATGTGCTCCAGTTTCACAAAGTGTCTGCAAGATGGGTGCCGCGGCAGCTGACTCCTGAAATGAGAGAACGGGCAACGAAGAGAGCGAGCAAGGAATGGCGTCATTCCTCATCACCAAAACCAAAGAAGTTTCGAATAGAACCATCAGCAGGAAGGTTGTGCTGACTCTCTTTTGGGACGAAATAGGCGTCATTTGGGAGCATTACATGCCTAGAGGGACCACTGTCACCAGATCTCCTAAAAAATCATCTGCGGCCTGCAATCAAATCAAAGTGACGTGGATTGCTGTAAGCAGGTGTCCTTTTGCAGCATGACAATGCAAGGCCCCATACTGCCCGTACAACAGTTGCAAAAATCACAGACCTGCATTTTGAGTGTCTTCCTCATCCACCATACTCACCTGACCTTGCCCCAAGAGATTTCCATATGTTTGGACCACTCAAAGACGCAGTGGGAGGAAAGAAGTTCCGTTCTGATGAAGAGGTAAACCACGCGGTGCATGAGTGGGCACGCGCCCTACCTAAAGAATTTTTTTCTAAACGAATGTATGCACTTTGTAAGCGCTGGAGGACTTGCATTGAGCGTGGGGGAGATTATGTTGAAAAGTGATACCGCTTTGTATCATTTCTGCACAATAAATAATATTTAAAAAAATATATATAAGGTTTTCATTTGACTCACCCTCGTATTTAACAGAACTATTTGCACATTTTGTGAGACAGGTATTCTTCCTAGTTCCCATTTTTGTTCTGAACGCGTAGTTGAACTATCTGGGCAGGAGTCGCCACATGTTGCTTAAATACGGCATTGCAGTGCCTGTGTTGTTAAGGAGAACGAAGCAGTATGTACGGTCAAGTCACTGTGGTGACTTCAGATTCTTTGGCTATGAAAGCACGACTCTCGGCCAAGCCGAAACTTCCATATGTCATCGTTCCTGCGTCATTACCTGTACTTTACACACATTACGCAATTCCCGTAGAAGGGAGGACATTTTAATTGAACCTGGCTGCCTGGTGTCTGAGGATAAATACGGTACTGCAGTGCCTGTGTTGGTAAGATGAACGATGCAATGAGGCCACTGCAGCCGTTGTGAAATGCATGAAATGTATCCGCAGTTGCGAATACGAGTAGCCTTCAGCTGTATAAGGGAATGACGACAGTGAAAATTCGTGCCGGACCGGGACAAGGACCCGAATTTCCTCCTTTACGCGAGCTCTCGCTTTAACCGCTACGGCTATCCGTACGCGACTCACGATCAGACCCAAACTTCAAGACTTCATCCTAGACAAGTTTCCATTGACGTAATTCATTTGCACAGCTGATGTCTGTTCGTGTTCGCTACTGCGAATACATTTCATGTATTGTTGGAATGCTGCCGCGTAGTCCTACTACCAGGAGATGACTTTCGGCAAGTGCCAATCTCTCATGTGTTAAAACAACATATTTTTCAGTTAAAACTTCTCACCGTTGTAATGTTCGCTAACTGTTGTACATGTATACGTGCATAGCTCTGAACATGTGTTGAGTAACACAGATGAAAATCACAATGTGCGTTAAACGTGTTCTATCTCGGAGGCCATCCGGAATAGGTCATACGTCCAAGGGAAATATTTTGATTTATAATATCGTTCCTGTCATAATCCTGCTTACTGACCATATCTCCACGGACATCCCGCCTATTTAATCCTTAAATACTCGTCCTGGTGTAGTGCATACAACACTTACAGTTTTCTGTTTTTTCTATGAAGAAACTGTGTTGTTCAACCTTGGCAATTCACCTGTTACATCACTGAGGTTTCAAACTTGCCTGGTTTGTTTTCCTTCCCGCATGGAGCATTTCACCAGTGTGTGGAAAAGCATTTGCCGCGGCCACCTGGTTTAACTCTACACCTTGCGCATGTTAGTGTAGCGGCAATTAAAGCTGTGTGAGCGGTCGTTTGTCGGTGTATTCGTCCGTGGTGAGCTGGTTATCCGTTTCTCTTGGCGAGTACGTAGTATCCTGCAATAACTTCATATCTATGCAGTATTCTGTAAGTATATTTCCATGTCAGTATAGTCCAAATGGCTCTAATCATTATGGGAGTTAACATCTGAGGTCATCAGTTCCGTTGACTTAGAACTAATTAAACCTAACTAACCTCAGGACATCACACACATCCATGCCCGAGGCAGGATTCGAAACTGCGAGCGTAGCAGCAGCGCGGTTCGTGACTGAAGCGCCTAGAGCCGCTCTGTCAAAGCGGCCGGCTCGTGTCTTTAATACCTGTAATCATCTTATAGCAGTTTTGGCCAATGTTTATTTACCAGACAGTTTGTCATTTTCGTTTGACGATGTAGTGAACATGGCATCATGCCTTACGTTCCATGAAGGATCCGTAGACGAGGTAATGGGAGGTTCTGACAACTATGGGAGTACGGAAGAAATAAACTTCAATGACCATTATGCAGATTCTCAACAGAGTAGTAACATTAGTTCAGATGATGAAATCGACTTACAATTGGAATATTTTATTGCAGAAGACAAGAAAATAAAATGCTTCAGTTCCCAAATCCGCCATAAAAAGGCAAAAACCAACACAGCAAATTTCCTGCTATTATGAAAATTATTTCAGGACCCATTGTTGAGAGCAGAGATATGACAGAGAAAGAGATGCCTAGTTTATTACCAGAGGGGAAACGCTGGCATTCTTGGGCTTTTCTTTTGCTCTCAGGAGAGAAACATACCATCACACACACTCTGCTGAGCCAAGGGCCATTGATGGCACTGGAATAGAAATACTTAATGCTTTTGTTAACTACAAGAGATTTCTGTTTATTCTCACCGTCATCAGATTTGATCACTAGGAAACGAGAAGTAATTCGATTTTTTTCGACAATTTTTTTGAAAACTGCAAAGAAGCATACTGTCTAAGAGAATTTCTCACTGTAGAAGACATGTTGACTCCCTTTAGAGGAAACTGTGGGTTCATTCAATACTTGTCGAGTAAACCATCGAAGTATGATACAAACAACTTTCTGAGGAGTGCAACCAGTGTTCAGTATCATTTTGAATAACAACAAGAAACACTGAATACTTAATAACTACTTAAATTTCACGGGTAATATAGAGATTTATTGTAGCGAACAGCCGTAAGTACCGACAATAATCCAAAACATCTACAGAAATTGTACACTGGTTGTTGGAAGATGCGAAAGAATAGAACAGAAATCTCACATGGGATAAATGGTACCTCATCTCGTCCCTAACTAATTGTTTGCTGAAGTGCAAGATATCATTTTTTAGGAACTCTTAAGAAGAACAAACGGAAACTACCTCAAGAATTTATGGCCAGTTACAGAAGAGATGTACGGTCCTCTACTTTCGGATTTCAAAAGGATGCTACTCTTGTATCCCGTGTACCAATGAATGTGAAATATTTTGTACTGATGTCCACTATGAACGATGATGAAGCTTTGGATCCAGACATGCACCATCTCCTTTCATAATTCAACTAAAGGTGGTGTGGACACAGTTGACCATTTAGGCAACAACTATTCCGTTTCCAGAAGAACTAGAACATGGCCTTTTACCCCTATTGAAAGTAGAAGGAATCAATGCCCCTATAATTTACTATTTTTATCTGTAGGAGAGAGTTTTTGAAAACTCTGAGATCAGGATGAATGAAGTGCCATATAAAATCAAGAGCCAAAATCATGTTTGCACCAGGGTATATAAAGGAATCTGAAAACAGCTTTGAATACAAAGGAAATGAAATGCCCATTGAAGAAACACCATGAAAATAGCAGAAATGAGAACGGCGACAATCTTAACATTTGAATTGATAATCACGAAGTAGTTGAAGTTAATGATTCTGTTACCTAGGCAGCAAAATAGCCCGTGATGGACGTAGCAAGAAGAACATAAGAAGGAGACTGGCACAGCCCAAAACGGGATTCCTGCCCAAGAGGAGTGTGCTAGTACCAACCATAGACCTTAATCTGAAAAAGAAATTTCTGAGAATGTACGTCCGGAACACAGCGTTGTCTGGTAGTGAAAAATGGACTTTGGGAAAACTGGAATGGAAAAGAGTCGAAGCATTTGAGATGTGCTGCTACAGAAAAATGTTGAAAGTTAGGATGGCTGATGGAAGTAAGGATTGAGAAAGTTCTCCGCAGAATGGGTGAGGAAAGGAATGTATGGAAACACTAAAAAGAGAAGGGAACAGGATAATAGGACATCTGTCAAGACATCATGGAATAATTTCCGTGGTACTAGAGGGAGTGGCAGATGGTAAAAACTGCAGAGGAAGACAGAGATTGGAATACATCCAGCAAATAATTGAAGACGTAGGTTGCAAACTTTAGTCTGAGTTGAAAGGGTTGACACAGGAGAGGACTTCGTGGCGGGCAGTACCAAACCATTCTGAAATATGTTGTTGTTGTGGTCTTCAGTCCAGAGACTGGTTTGACGCAGCTCTCCATGCTACTCTATCCTGTGCAAGCTTCTTCATCTCCCAGTACCTACTGCAACCTACATTGTTCTGATTCTGTTTAGTGTATTCCTCTCTAGGTCTCCCTCTACGATTTTTACCCTCCACGCTGCACTCTAATACTAAATTGGTGATCCCTTGATGCCTCAGAATATGCCCTACCAACTGATCCCTTCTTCTAGTCAAGTTGTGCCACAAATATCTTGTCTCTCGAATTCTATTCAATAACTCCTCATTAGTTATGTGATCTTTCCATCTAATCTTCAGCATTCTTCTATAGCACCACATTTCGAAAGCTTCTGTTATCTTCTTGTCTAAACTATTTACCGTCCATGTTTCACTTCCATTCATGGCTACACTCCATACAAATACTTTCAGAAACGACTTAAATCTATTCTCGATGTTAACAAATTTCTCTTCTTCAGAAACGCTTTCCTTGCCATTGCTAGTCTACATTTTATATCCTCTCTACTTAGACCACCATCAGTTATTTTGCTCCCCAAATAGTAAAACTCATTTACTACTTTAAGCGTCTCATTTCCTAATCTAATTCCCACAGCATCACCCGATTTAATTCGACTACATTCCATTATCCTCGTTTTGCTTTTCTTGATGTTCATCTTATATCCTCCTTTCATGACACGGTCCAGTCCATTCAGCTGCTCTTCTAGGTCCTTTGCTGTCTCTGACAGAATTACAATGTTATCAGCGAACGTCAAAGTTTTAATTTCGTCTCCATGGATTTTAATTCCAACTCCGAATTTTTCTTTTGTTTCCCTTACTGCTTGCTTAATATACAGATTGAATAACATCGGGGATAGGATACAAACCTGTCTCACTCACTTCCCAAACACTCCTTCCCTCTCGTGCCCCTCAACTCTTATAACTGCCGTCTGGTTTCTGTACAAATTGTAAATAACCTTTCGCTCCCTGTAATTTACCCCTGCCACCTTCAGAATTTGAAAGATAGTATTCCAGTCAACATTGTCAAAAGCTTTCTCTAAGTCTACAATTGCTAGGAACGTACGTTTGCCTTTCCTTAATCTACTTTCTAGATAAGTCGTAGGGTCAGTATTGCGTCACGTGTTCCAACATTTCTACGGAATCCAAACTGATCTTCCCCGAGGTCAGCTTCTACCAGTTTTTCCATTCGTCCGTAAAGAATTCGTGTTAGTATTTTGCATCTACGGCTTATTAAACTGTTAGTTCTGTAATTTTCACATCTGCCAACACCTTCTTTCTTTCCGATTGGAATTATTATTCCAATCGCCTGTCTCATACATCTTGCTCACTAGATGCTAGAGTTTTGTTAGGCCTGGCTCTCCCAAGGCTGTCGGTAGTTCTAATGGAATGTTGTCTACTCCCGGCGCCTTGTTTCGACTTACGTGTTTCAGTGCTCTGTCAAACTCTTCACGCAGTATCATATCTCCTATTTCATCTTCATCTACATTCTCTTCCATTTCTATAATTTTGTCAGCCAAGAACATCGCACTTATATAGACCTTCTATATACTCTTTCCACATTTCTGCTTTCCCTTCTTTGCTTAGAACTGGGTTTCCAACTGAGCTCTTGATACTCATACAAGTGGATCTCTTTTCTCCAAAGGTCTCTTTAATTTTCATGTAGGCAGTATCTGTTTTACCCCTAGTGATACGTGCTTCTACATCCTTACATTTGTCCTCTAGCCATCCCTGCTTCGCCACTTTGCACTTCCTGTCGATCTCATTTTTGAGACCTTTGTATTCCCTTTTACCTGCTTCATTTACTGCGTTTTTATATTTTCTCCTTTCATCAATTAAATTCAATATCTTTTATGTTACCCAAGGATTTCTAATAGCCCTCGGATTTTTACGTACTTGATTCTCTGCTACCTTCACTATTTCGTCTCTCAAAGCTACCCATTCTTCTTCTACTGTATTTCTTTCCCCCATTCTTGTCAATCTTTCCCTAATGGTCTCCAAAAAAATGGCTCTGAGCACTATGGGACTCAACTGCTGTGGTCATAAGTCCCCTAGAACTTAGAACTACTTAAACCTAACTAACCTAAGGACATCACACACATCCATGCCCGAGGCAGGATTCGAACCTGCGACCGCAGCGGTCGTGCGGTTCCAGACTGAAGCGCCTTTAACCGCTCGGCCGCTCCGGCCGGCCCTAATGGTCTTCCTGAAGCTCTCTATAACCTCTGGTTCTTTCAGTTTATCCAGGTCCCATCTCCTCAAATCCCCACCTTTCTGCATTTCTTCAGTTTTAATCTACAGTTCATAACAAATAGATTGTGGCCAGAGTCCACATCTGCCCCTAGAAATGTCTTACAGTTTAAAACCTGGTTCCTGAATCTCTATCTTACCATTATACAATCTATCTGATACCTTCTGGTATCTGATATATGATGACTCAAAATAAACAGACAAAAAATAAATAAAATAAAATAAAAATTCACGTTGGTTTTAGCATTTGATTGTCCATTCATCGCAAACGTCATTCACACTTCTGTACAAAAGAATAGTTTTCTCTAAGTAGTCCACGTAGCTTGTAGTCCTCTTTGCGCGAATTGCTGCGGGAAGGCCGCTGTGTGTTGGCGGGACAGCGGACGGTTCAGTGGGCGTGCAGGTAAGCCTCGGCAGCGGGCGGGGAAGGGGGAGGGGGGGGGGAGGCGATATGGTAGGCAGAGCCGTGGCGTCGCGGCGAGACGCGCTTATCTGCTCTGCGCGCCCCGGCCGACGAGCGCCGGCTATTGTTTTCCAGCGACTGATAAGGCGGCAGTGCGACAGTCGGCAGGCGGGACCGGCCACGTTATCTCTGCGCGGGGCGGCCCGCCTGGGAGGCTGCAAAGTTGGCTGCACTGCCGGCCCCACGGGGCGCACGGCGTTTAAGCGGCGCAGGTGGATGGGAAGCGAGGCGGGAAAGTGGAAGGGAAAAATACTGGCCCGCCGGCTTAGGCGCGCGGAATTACTGCGACGCGCGCGGCGAATGTGCCGAGGTGCGCCCCCGCCGGCTTGTTGGCTGGCATACATAATACAAGAATATATCACGGGCCGAGATGAGCTGCCGCGCCGCGCCGCACCGCCGCCCGACTCCTTCCTGCACCTCGTCACAACTTTCCCCTGACGCCTGGTGTGCGTCCGCTTCCTCTCCCAGCCGCGAATAAACGCATTACCGCTGCAGGAGCCGTGCCCTCCTGCACCCTCGCTTTGCCCGACGCCAAAGTAAATTGGGGTGTGACGGTAACCAGTGCTTTACCTTCTCTTTCACCCCATAACATATATTTTTGTCTATATCCATACCCCTGTAGCACAGAAATGAAATATCTGCAGGCATATATACAGCGCGTTAGGGTAATAATCACCTAATATTTCTGTTGATGACTCAGGATAGTGTTCTGAATAACGTTACATCATTATTTACTTTATCTGCAGACTAATGATTATACCAATTACAGTAGTAGGTTTTTTGGTTGGTTAGTACTTCCAACTACACCTGGCACCAGCAAGCCTTTAATGTTTACTTTCATGCGGAGAGCGGGCCAGGTACTGTATTGTTACACGTCGGCGTAAAGGGGATTGTCTGAACTGACAGGCGTAGTCGACTACGTGGTGCAGTTGCAACTGTGGAGAAAACTCAGGTAGTATAATATGTTGTGTGTTTGTGGAGAAAATCTTAGAGAAAAACAACTATCACACTGAAGTGGGTACATGCACTACTGGCCATTAAAATTGCTACACCAAGAAGAAATGCACATGATAAACGGGTATTCATTGGACAAATATATTAAACTAGAACAGACATGTGATTACATTTTCAGGCAGTTTGGGTGCATAGATCCTCAAAAATCAGTACCCGGAACAACTACCTCTGGCCGTAATAACGGCCATGATACGCCTGGGCATTGAGTCACAGAGAGCTTGGATGGCGCGTTCAGGTACAGCTACTCATGCAACTTCAACATGATACCACAGTTCATCAAGACTAGTGACTGGCGTACTGTGACGAGTCAGGTGCTCGGCCAACATTTACCTTACGTTTTCAGTTGGTGAGAAATGTCGAGAATGAGCTGGCAATGGCAGCAGTCGAACATTTTCTGCATCCAGAAAGGCCAGTACAGGACCTGCAGCGTGTGGTCGTGCATTATCCTGCTGAAACAAATGGTTTCGCAGGGATCAAATGAAGGATAGAGCCACAGGTCGTAACACATCTGAAATGTAACGTCCATTGTTAAAAGTGCCGTCAATGCGAACAAGAGGTCATCGATACGTGTAATCAATGCACACCATAGCATCACGCTGGGTGATACGCCAGTATCGCGATGACGAATACACACTTAGTTGTGCGTTTACAGCGATGTCTCCAAACACGGATGTGATCATCATGATGCTCTAAACAGAACCTGGTTTCATCCGAAAAGATGAGGTTTTGCCATTCGTGCACCCAGGTTTGTCGTTGAGTACACCATCGCAGGCTCTCCTGTCTGTGATACAGCGTCAAGGGTAACCACAGCCATGGTCTCCGAGCTTATAGTGCATGCTGCTGCAAACGTCGTCGAACTGTTCGTGCAGATGGTTGTTGTCTTGCAAACGTCCCCACCTGTTGAATCAGGGATCGAGACGTGGCTGCACGATCCGTTACAGCCATGCGGATAAGATGCCTGTCATCTCGACTGCTAGTGATAAGAGGCCGTTGCGATCCAGCACAGCGTTCCGTATTACCCTCTTGAACTCACCGATTCCATATTCTGCTAACAGTCGTTCTATCTCGACCAACGCGAGCAGCAATGTTGCGAGACGATAAACCGCAATCGCGATAGGCTACAATCCGACCTTTATCAAAGTCAGATACGTGATGGTAAGCATTCCTCCTCCTTACACGAGGCATCACAACAACGTTTGGCCGGCCGGAGTGGCCGTGCGGTTCTGGGCGCTACAGTCTAGACCCGAGCGACCGCTACTGCCGCAGGTTCGCATCCTGCCTCGGGCATGGATGTGTGTGATGTACTTAGGTTAGTTAGGTTTAATTAGTTCTAAGTTCTAGGCGACTGATGACCTCAGATGTTAAGTCGCATAGTGTTCAGAGCCATTTGAGCCAACAATGTTTGTCCATGCTACGCCGGTCAACTGCTGTTTGTGTATGAGAAATCGGTTAGAAACTTTCCTCATGTCAGCACGTTGTAGGTGTCGCCACCGGCGCCAAATTGTGTGAATGCTCTGAAAACCTAATCATTTGCATATCGCAGCATCTTCTTCCTGTCGGTAAAATTTCGCGTCTGTAGCACGTCATCTTCGTGGTGTAGCAATTTTAATGGCTAGTAGTGTGTTAAAGTACCAATTACCACGATATAGGTGCCTACATCACAGACGCCCTGTATATTCCGCAAGCCACTGTACAGTGCATGTAAAAGGGTTTATGTGTATACTATGCCATCCTCATTCTGAACGAGGGAAAAATGGCTACCTCTAAACCTCAATCTTTTTCTCTTCATCTCTAAGTGAGCTATTGGATAGTGGCAGCACAATGGTCACAGAATCTAATTCGAATATACCTTCTCTAAATTTACTCAGCATAGTTTTATAGGAACTATGTCGTCTTTCTTACAGCTCACTTAGAATCTTCGTTACAGTTTCGTATGAACTGAGCCTATCTGTTAAACTAATAGCAGAGTGGCACTGAATCAGTTTGGTGTCTGTGGTCATGCGTGCTTGGTAGAGCCTCCAAACACTGGAACAATATTCTAAAGTCAGTTACCATAGCATTTTGTATTCTATTTGCTTTACATACACATTACACTTTCCCGGAATCCCTATACCTAATCTGTCTACCATTTACTTTCCCAAATACTGAATTTACACGACTATTCCATTTCATATAGCTCCTTTATATTACGAAGGGCTTTCGATAAGTAATGAGATACACTTTTTTTCTGGGATAAGGTTGAACGCATGGTACAGGTCTACTGGTCGACATAGTCGACGCTTTGGCACCTGAATAACCTCCCCTCACCCACGTACTGTCTCCAATGGAGTGCACCTTCATTGCTCGAAAGAAATGGAAGTTGGGAGATGCGAGACCCAGGCTGTATGGTGGATGAGGAAGAACAGTCCAATGATGTTTTCTGAGCTCCTCTCGGGTGGGCAGATTTTTGGAGAGGCCTTGCACTGCAATGGAGGAGAAGTACGTCCGAATTTTTGTGATGACGAACGCGCTGAAGTTGTTTCTTCAATTTCTTCAATTTCCTGAGGGTAGGCCAGTACACTTTAGAGCTGATCGCTGTGCCATGAGGGATGACATCAACCAGAATAACTCCCTCGTCGTCGTAGAAGATCGTCGCCATGACTTTGCCGTCTGAGGGTATGTCTTAGAACTTTTTCTTCGGGGGCAGAAGCGCTGTGGCGCCACTCCATGGAATGTCATTTACTTTCCAGTTCGATATGTTCAGCCCACGTTTCATCACGTTTGCCGTTGTTCGAGAAAAAAATTGTCATGATTGGCCTCGTAACGCTCGAGCTCTTCCGTAAAGATCATTCTTCGTTGCTCCTTATGGTCTTTTGTTGGGGGCGAGGAGGCCAACGGGTGCACACCTTTGAATAGCCCAACTGGTGGACGAATGTGTCAGCACTAGCAGCACAGACGGCCAGCTGCGCAGCGAGGTGTTTGAGTGTGATCCGTCGATCACCTCGAATGAGAGTGTCCGCACGTTCCAACACTGCAAGAGCTACAGCCGTGTGCGGCCACCTCGATGTCGAACAGGTCTCTGTGACCTTGTTGCAGTGGTGAAAGACGCCTCGCCCAACGGTTCAGCGTGTTCTCGTTTACTGTTAGATCTCTGTAGAGTTTCATTACACACCCGTGAATATCTTCGATGTTCCGGTTTTCCACCAAAAGAAACTCAATGCCAGCTCTCTGCATCCAACCCACCTCCATTACAGGCGTCAATTTTAAGACTACTTACAGCACCGCCACCAATCCAAACTTCATAAAACTATAGCGACTGAAGCAGGAATACTCTACGATGTCCTACAAGAAATTACCCAATTTTTCAACCGAAATTTGCCGATAGAAAAAGTGGGTAGCATTACTTACTGAACGCCCCTCGTACGAATGCCGTGCGACGTCCTCAAGATCTTCGCTGCTAATCTTATGTTTTATACTGTCAGGTTCTTTCACTTATTTACAGGCATTATCGTATGTCTATCGCCATTTAAAGAAGATGCCATTGACTACACCAAGTGTAAATTTTTTTCGATGTGGTTGGGACTGTCCTACTAGCTCTTTATACTCATAAAGTAATAAGTGCTCTCGAAAGGGGATGTCAAATTGATTCCATATTTTTAGATTTCCAGAAGGGTTTCGACACCGTACCTCACAAGCGCCTTCTAATCAAACTGTGTGCCTACAGAGTATCGCCTCAGTTATTCGACTGAATTCGTGATTTCCTGCCAGAAAGGTCACATTTCGTAGTAATATACGGAAAGTCATCGAGTAAAACAGAAGTAATATCCGGCGTTCCCCAAGGAAGTGTTATATGCCCTCTATTGCTCCTGATCTATATTAACGACATAGGAGACAATCTGAGTAGCAGTCTTAGATTGTTTGCAGATGATGCTATCATTTACCGTCTTGTAAAGTCATCAGATGATCAAAACGACTTGCCAAATGATTTAGATAAGATATCTGTATGGTGCGAATAAAGAAAAGTGCGAAGTTATTCACATGAGTACTAAAAGAAATAAGCTAAATTTCGATTACGTGAAAAGTCACACGAATCTGAAGGATGTAAATTCAGCTAAATACTTAGGGATTACAATTACAAATAACCTAAATTGGAACGATCACATAGATAATATTGTGGGTAGAGCAAATCAAAGACTCTGCGTTTCATAGGCAGAACACTTAGCAGGTTCAACAGGTCTACCAAAGAGACTGCTTACACTACGCTTGTCCTCCCTATTCTGGAGTACTGCTTTGCGGTGTGGGATCCGCATCAGGTGGGACTGACGGATGACATCGAAAAAGTACAAAGAAGGGCAGCTCGTTTTGTATTTTTAGCGAAATTGGGGAGGTTGTGTCGCAGACGTGATACGTGAATTGGAGTGGCAATCATTAAAACAAAGGGGTTTTTCGTTGCGGCGCGATCTTCTCATGAAGTTTCAATCCCCAGTTTTCTCCTCCGATTGCGAAAACATTCTGTTGGCACCCACCTACATAGGGAGAAATTATCATCACGATCAGGGCTCGCACGGAAAAAATTAAGTGCTCGGTTTTCCCGCGTGCTGTTCGAGAGTGGAACGGTAGAGAGCCAGCATGAAGGTGGTCATTGAACCCTCTGCCAGGCACTTTATTGTGAATAGCAGAGGAATCACGTAGATGTATATGCAGCTGTATATGTCTGCAAAGAACAGTATCGTCAGTGAATAATCCTGTGTAATGTTGATATTGTATGATAAATCGTTATGCATATTGGAAACATGAGAGCATGCACTAATTTCTTATTCAAACCACAGAGAAATTATAAACATCCAAATCAGAATGGATGGAAACATAGACTCAGACCACTACCAAACTACATTAAAACTTCAGAGGTCCACAAAAACCAAGACACAAATCCCCCAAATTCGACACTAGCAGGATCCAAGGATCTCCCACGGAAGAACTGGAAAAAAAGCAGTCAAACAACAGGCAACAACTCAAAATCAAATTACTCTGCAGAAAAAAGTACCCACGCTGGAATGAAGAGTGTGATTATGGCGTTGAATCTCGACAGTACGTATACAACAACAGGAACAGCAATAAAACTGAAGACAATTGCAAAATGTTCCTAACAGTGACGAAAGAGACAGAGAGATTAATCTGTTAGAGTTGGGTTGCTTTGAGGAAGAGACCAAACAGTTAAGTCATCGGTCTCATTGGATTATGGAAGGACGGGGAAGGTAGTCGGCCTTGCCCTTCCAAAGGAACCATCCAGGCATTTGCCTGGAGTGATTTAGGGAAATCTTGAAAAACCTAAATCAGGATAGACGGACGCGGGATTGAACCTTAGGCCTCCCGAATGCGAGTCCAGTGTGCTAACCACTGCGCCATTCGCTTGGTAGATTAATCGGGAAGATCAAAAGGAAATACGAAAAGGATTAACTATTTGCACTCGAGACAGAATTGGAAAGAAACGACACACCAAATTTCTAGAAGAACTTGATAAACAAACTCATAGGATATCAACCGCAAAGTCTGTGCTTGAAGAAAGAAAATAGACAGTTGGTTCTATACAGTCAACAAAATTTTAAGGAACATGCCAGATGTTTCAAAGAATACTTAACTGTCCCGAACCACCACGAACATTCCCACTACAAGAACTTGAGAACACAAATCCAAATTTATTATCACCACATGGAGAAGAAATAGGCATATAGATCAAGAGACTTGAAAACAATACAGCAGCTAGGAAAAGACTGAATTATAGCAGAAATCCTCGAATCAGAAGGCTCAGAAACAAAAAAAAAAAAAAAAACAACCAAAAGCATGAAAGACATATGACAAATAGAGCAAATTCCAAAAACCTGCAAAATGCCTTAATTTGCTCGTTGTACAATAAGGCAGACAGAACAGATGTCAATAACTACAGGGAAATCTCGCAAATATCACTTGCATACAGAAATTTAACTCGGTGTCTTCTCGATAGGCCAAGGGAACAGCTTGAACAAGGAAACTGGACAATATAAGGTAGGATTCAGGCCGTTCGTGTCCAGAGCAGATCTTAAACCTAAAGCTAATCCTAAAACATTGAAGGATTTGTAGTAAAAATTTAGTCTGTACCTCTGTTCAGTTCAGAGAAGCCTGTAGTTCAGTTGATCGACAATCTCTCTTCAATATAATAAAAGAACAATTTGTAATCATAAAAGGGGCAACGACAGGTACAACGTCCAAGGTTAAATTTATGAGGGAGCTCTCATATTCTGTCGAAATCAAAACGGGAGTAAAACAAGAAAGGGGGCTGTATTCATTACTTTTCAACTGACTCCTTGAGAACGTGAGACAAGAATGCCACAAACCGAGTTCAGTCCTCAAAATCGTCTAGCCACTCACTGTCGACAGAGACAAGTTACCCATAGCTTGCGTGAAGATTTGCAATATTAATTCGTGACATTTCATTAGCCCAAAATCAGAGTGATGTCTTGAAGGAAACTGCAGAAAAGATTTCTCTCACAATATCTTTTGAAAAGGCCGAGTACATTACCTGCAACAATGAAGCTCCAAACATCATGGAGACGAAGTATTACGAAACTAAATAAGTGTCGCTATTTAAATGTCTCGGTGAAACCATTTAGTAGAACAATGAGAAAAGTAACGTGAAATCGTGAGAAAAAAATCTATGGTCAAAACTTGTAGACGAACGATACCGAATCATGAACAATCCGGAATCAATCAATACACAAATATCTATAGTGACACTTGAAAATGTAGGTTAAGATTCTACGAACACGTTAAAAGATGGAACCCAGAGAGACTTACAAAGCAAATAGTCGATTCTTTTGACAACAGGGGCAAAGCCAAATGGACACGATGAGTTGGGCTAGCGATATCATGAGTGATCTGAAATTGGCAAGAACTGCTTCAGAAAAATTCCAAAACCACGAGATTTTCAAATCCAAAAATCACAATTGGCAAGTGGACCAAGACGAAAAATCAAAGAGGAAGACTGAAAGTATGTGTTCTGAAGCGAGAAAAGAAGACCACAGGAAGAGAATGAAAAAAAAAATGGTTCAAATGGTTCAAATGGCTCTGAGCACTATGGGACTTAACTGCTGAGGTCATCAGTCCCCTAGAACTTAGAACTACTTAAACCTAAACTAACCTAAAGACATCATACACATCCATGCCCGAGGCAGGATTTGAACCTGCGGCCGTAGCGGTCGCACGGTTCCAGGCTGTAGCGCCTAGAACCGCTCGGCCACCAACGGCCGGTTGAAGAGAATGAAGAAACGGTTCAGAAAGGAAGGAAAATTTCCACCTGTAAGTGCTTTGCCTAGTCCTGATCAGCCTATTCGCAAATAATAACAATAATAATAATAATAATAATAATAATATAGGATCAAATTTCTAGATGTTTCTTTTAGTTTTATTTGTGACTCTGGAAACTTTTTTTATAAGAACTGACTCAGTTGAGGACAAGTAAGTTGAAGTCCAACAAGCCAGGTACCGAAAAACCCTTTTAAAAATAGTTATTGTATATCTAAATACTGTCTATTATAAATAAATTTATTTTATTGCGCTAAAATCACGCAAAGGGCGAACTCGTAATTAATCAATTAATGCAACACCAGATCCGATAAAAAATCACGTTATTGGTTTCTTTGTGATGGAAGGTCAGTTGAACGAAAGGCATAGCGTCCTGAAAACAGGTTGTAAGATGAACATCAATAAATGTAAAAGAGTGAAGTAGGGTTGCATGAGGTAGTGATGGTAAATTAGAGTCGATAAAAAAACGCTGATAATATTAAACGAGTTGTGCTGTTTGACGAACAGAATCATGACTTTAACAGAAGTGAAACGCAAATATGTTGATCGGTAATGGCAAGAAAAATTTTTGTGAGGAAAGGAAGTACTTAAACACCGAATGTAAATGCAACTATTACGAAGTCTTTTGGAGACCTTGTTTACAATGTTTTCTCAATACAATTGAAACATGGGTAACAAACTACAGAGACGAGAGGAGAATAAAAGATTTTGAATTACGGTACGCTGCTCAAGATTAGATAGGTAATTTTAATAAGTAATGAGGAGGTATAGAAATTAATGTAGAACAAAAGAGCTTTATGGCTCAACGCAAACAAATGGAAGGATATTTTGATGGGAAACTTCCTGAGACCTCAGTTCATGGTTAATTAGGTACTGGAAGGCATTTTGAGGGGGAGTGGGATTGTGATAAAATTTGAAGAAATATACCAAAGCTTAAAGGAAACAGATTCAAATGAATGTAGTGTACATTGAGTATGCAGGAAAGAATATGACAAGGGACAGATAGAGCTTCAGTTAATCAGTTCTTGGTCTCAAGACTACAGCAACAATAACAGTACATTTGAGGCAGTAGTGACTCATGAATAGCGTGTCCAGCTCCTGATAATGACTTACTTGTTGCTCTGTAGTTTCATATGATCCAGAAGTGTTCTGCGACTTAACGAAACTGGTTATCACATAGAAACAGTGAGACAGTAGACTGTAGTAATACATTTTTGTTACATCCTTTTGGCAAAATTACATATTTTGCTTTGCCAGTCGACATATTCGTTAACATGTTTCCTCACTGTTGTATAATGACCTCCTTTTCCGCTCTAGGAAGCGCCAAGTTTCCAAGAATGTTCCTTTCTACGAGTTATTGTTCATAATGATAATCTGAAAGACCAGCTTTCCATCCAAACGATTTTAAGCATGAGGCTATTACCTTGATTATCAAAGTAATTCAAATGAAAACTGAAGTTCATGTGCTAGCTCTAGCAGAATAAGGAAGTTAGTCTCGTCATCATTACCAACTTCTTACTTTTAGTGTTTATATTCTAATCAGCTTGCATATTACCGATATCACGTTCTTTCTTGCTTTGCTGCACCGTGAATTTAGGGCACAGAGTGCACCTTTGCTACTGCTCTGTAATTATTTCTAACAATTTTCAAGTACAATAACGGAGTAACAGCTTGACCTTCCCTGTCATTTCTTTCAGTTTGTGCAGCATCTCCACGAGATAATACAGCCGTAGTAGCTACGTGGTTAAGTGTCTCATTATCAGGGATTCACACGTGTGCTTTTCCTAGCGTTCTCCTCTTACTTTGCTCTTGTAACATTCCCCGCTAACGTTATCCGGTGGGAGGTTCATTAGCGAGGCAAATGAACTGTCAAGCTGGAGCTCCTGGTACCTAACACAACTGTGAATTTGGCAGAGTCCTAACGCTGATGTGGGATTTCACCAACAGTTTTATGCACACTGTTCCCACAGCATTATGAGATTAAACTACGAGTGCTAGTCACAAAATTTTTGCATTAATTTCGATAGTATCTAGCTACGATCAGGATGGTTTTAGTTGTTTTTGTATACATTGACCCTTCAGTGCGAGATATTTCTCAACGATGGATGGCTTCACTGAGATCTTGGTTGTAGAAATCTGCATGCTGACTGATGAGAAACCGTTGCAGCTCGACAATCATATCACCGTCGTTCTGGAAGTGCCTGTAACGCTGTGTTTTCTTCGCCTGAAGAAAGAGGATGAAGAAATCGTGTGCCGTGTCAGAAGATTGTTTGCTTAAGGCGAAATTTTTGGCGCTATAGAAGCGGAGTGTGTGACTGTGTCATGTCCACAAAGGGCTGGGCCGTTGACATCGAGCGAAAATAACCTCACTGAATGCTTCCTGCCATGCCTCCTCTTGACTGCCAGTTAGTTGCAAGTTCCATAGATCATTTGAACGATTCTTTTATCGAAATGTTGTGTAACGAGTCAATTTACAGGGTATGTATACATTATTAGCGATAGCATTAATTAACATTATTATTAAAGTCCTACTCATCCAACTACACTTAATTGCTTTGAGTGGCTGCCAGTTTTTATCAGAAATTCGTGAACGGGATAGAGGGAGTTGTCCAGGAGTAATGATTTCAAATAACATTTATAACCTGCTTCGCTGCCTGTCAGACATTTTATGTTATTGGGCAAATAATCAAAAAAATTTTGTGCTGTATATTGAACGTTTCTCTCAGTCACTTACAGCTTTAACAATGGATAATAAAGGTATTTTTCCTTCTACTGTTGCAGTTATGTACATAACCGATCTCCTCAAATTGTGATGGATCATTTATGACGGATTTCAGTAGCGTAAATTTGTGTTGTGACCGCGCGGTTAAAATGCCTATCTCCTTGAAAAGGTACCTACAAGACGTCCTTGCTTGAACACCCCCTATTATTCTTACTACCGCTTTTGTACAATCAGTGCTTCCTTTATAAGTGATAGTTTACCCCAGAAAATTATCCCTTACAACGTTACTGTGTGGAAAAATGCAAAATATGTGAAGAAGCTGATACGTTTATTTCCAAAATTAGCAACTACACAAAGAGCTAAAGCTGCTGAACTTAAGTGTTTGAGAAGCTCAGTACTGTACCTCTACCAATTCGAGTTTTCATCAGTACGTACACCTAAATCTTTGAATCATTCTATCCTCCTCACTGGCCTCTTAAATGTGCTACATCAAATGTTGGTATGACTACTTGTTGCAGAGAACTGAATGTAGTGCATTTTCTCAAAATGTGGGAAGAGAACCGCTAAATAATTCTTTGGAAAACGTCACTTACCTCCAGTTCTGCTGCTTTCTCTCTAATGACATTTATTATAACGCTAGTATCATCTCCAAAATACACCAGTTGTGCTTGGTGAATGTTAAGAGGGACGTCATTCACATGTGGGGGATTCCCTTTGTGATTTTCTCCAGTCACAAAATTTTTTACCTTTCCGACATTGTTTGAATTATTCAGCATAACCTTCTGTATTCTGTTTGTCAGGTATTATTCAGATCAGCTGTGTGTAAAGCCATCAGTGGCATGAAATATGGATGTTTAGTGCCTTGAAAAGATCTCAAAAAATACCAACTGCTGATAAATTATTATTTAAGGCTTTTACTGTTTGATGAGCGAAAGTATAAACAGCATTCTCAGTTGAGGAACCTTTCTGGAATCCACTATTGAGTACATTACTTTTTCGAATGTTCTGGAAAAAGACGTCAGTAAGGAAATTTTACAATAATTGTTTAGCCTGACTTGTCTCGTTCCTTATGAAGTGGTTTAATAATTCCGTTTTTTAACCTCTCTGTAAAAATTCCCCGTGCCAGAGATGCATGACGTATCCACTATGGTCATGACTTATTAAGTTGGAAAAACTTTTCAGACTTCTGTCTGAAATTCTATCAACTCCTCAAGAGCTCTTGTTTTTTTCTAACTGTATTAATTGCAGCGGACCGGTGACTGCCTCCCACAACCCAGTCATGAGATTTTGACTGTATGTTGCTATCACGATTTGCCACTTACTTGCTTCTTCTGTTAGCAACCCTGCTGACGATGATTGGGTCTTCGTCTCCTTCGATTTTGGGCAATCCACATGCTTCCACTGATTGCCTTGGTCCTCTGTATTAGGGTCACAGTGATGCAACATGCACTCGCTTGTAGTTGTAAGGCAGTTGAAGACACTCTTGACTCACTTGCCACAGTTGCAACACTTTCAGTGCTGCCTGTGTTCGGTGATCTTTTAGAATGGGTGCAAGCATTTGTGGAACAACAGCAGGCAGCGATATGTTCAAAATTTCGTGCAAAGTCTTGGAAACTGAACCATGACTGATGTGCAATTCTTACGTCGCCGCCTCGCTGTGATACGCCAGTCTTCTAGCACGAAGGCCTCTTCTTGTCTTGTAATTCCTGGTTCTACACAGAGAGCTGGCCTGCTATTTAGGTTCTTCAACAGGTTTGTTAGAGAGCAATGGAACAGTGTACGTCATCAGATAAGTACGTCAGATGATTGTTCTTCGTTCTCGTACACTTCCACCAACTCAGCATGCACTGTTGAAGAGTCCGTCTCCTTCAAATAGAGGAAAAACTACGTACTACCGTATAATCATCTACTTGATCAGTCGACTGTGATGTTTTCGTTTGGTTCATCTGGCAGCATGCAGTGGTTCTAGGTTTTCAATTTTTATAGGGACTGCAGAAAGAGACCTGCAAACAGCAACAAAGTTCATTTCTTTAATTTTAGGAGTTGATAGTTAATCATATGACTCCGTTCAGCTAGGATTTATTTGCAGATATCACCGTTTCTGTTTTTTCTGATTCCGCATCTGATAACAAAAATAATTTCAACAGTTCGTAATATAATTTCTTGAGCAGTTCTTTACTTTAAACGAAATTCTTTTTTTGCTTCCCTAAACTGATGAGGCTGTAAAAATGTTATGTATTAACAAATCTTCCTCCCATCTCGTTTTAGGTGCAATGGCTTGGACACTACAGTCCAATTTAAATTACTTGATAGTTGACACTTAGAGCGCTGGAGCTGATTTCCTCCAGTCGGAGGGGGTTAACGTCACGCCTGAACTGTTTGCAGTCGCCAGACTGCCACAAGAATTGGTCAGGTCACTTGTCTGGCTGTCTTTCTTGAAGTGCTTGGATCCCGAATCCTGGAGCTGGCCTTTTATTTCGTCTTTCATCACACGTAATAACCACACTGAAAGCAACACACACAAACACGCACGCACACACACACACACACACACACACACACACACACACACACACAACGATGCTAATGATACACACGTGTTTCATTCACAGCACTAACCAAACGCTACTGAATCGTTCCGCACGAGACGTGATCTAGCCGGCCGCTGTGGCCGAGCGATCCTAGACGCTAGGATTCGAACCTGCGACCGTAGCGGTCGCGCAGTGCCAGACTGTAGCGACTAGAACCGCTCGGCTACCCCGGCCGGTACCCTGTATCATTTCATCAGTAAACAGTAGTCAACCTTCTTCATATTAACGTTGCGGATTACCCTTGTATGCCTGTAGTTGATAACGCGTTGTGTAGCAGATTGTTTCGGCAGTAGTTCTTATATGATTCTGAATCTGTCGTCACAGCAGTTGCGAAAGTGCGTCACTGTCAGACTTCCTTCAGTATGGAGATGTGGAGTCAGAGCGTATTTCGGTTCGCCAGCGCACGCAGGAAGCAGATGTAGGCACACCGTTCGCGGACTTTTCCCCGGGACGGAAGCACTTGAGAGGCTGCCTCTGGTGGCCGTACAGCGGAGCGGAATGGCGCAAAGTAGCGGGCGACAGATGCGTTGGCAGGTGTCGACGAGAGAGGTGGCACGCTAGCCTCGCTGGCGGTCAGGCGTGCGTCCACCCTCGCAAGAGGACGCCAGGCCAGCTGCCGGCAGTGCCAGCTTGCGTGAGGAGAGCGCGTCGCACCTGCGCCGGCCCACCTCGTGGGGCGGTCTGGGGGGTCTGACCGGAGACAAATGACCTCTCAGACCACAAGAAAGATGCTTTAATTCATTCTCTGTGCTACTGTTAGATCACAACTATCTGTGATTGCAGAAGATTCGTACAGAAAGGGACTCTGGCAGCGAAAGCCTACGCCCATTTATTTATTGATTAGTGCCTTTATTTCACTTAGGTCAGGGGTTCCCAACAAAATTTTCTCAAGGACCCCTTCATCGAGCATGACTGGTACCTTGTCATATCACAGTAACAAGTACCTAAAAATGCCAAATTAAGAGTCTTTTTATACGTTTTTATTTTTGCTACTTAGAAAAACATTACATATTCATTATTGAAAAAATATTGAGCTTAATACTTTTTCAATTAAGCCATCATTGTTAGTGTTAAATTTTTGATTATTTCTCAAAATCTTTGTCTTCAAATCTGGTTGTTTAGTATAACAAACTCCTTAAAAAAAATAAGAAAATGAATATCAACTGAAAATCACAGGAAAAAATTAAAACTGAGTGTATTGGTCTTTCAAGTGTACTACACTTGAGATTTCATTGAGTAAACATGTGTGAGAAATAAGGCATACAGCAGAACTATTTGCCTCTATCTAATGCTAGCTTTGCGCTAGAGTGTGCTACTGTCAGTTGGCTCTAGGAAGACGATAGACGCAGAAGTTAGCGTTCGCTAAAGCTCTGCTCATGCAGGAAGCGTCCAAAACAAAAAATCTGTTATCATGCGAAATATATTTAATATATTTTTATTCTAATAGCATCTTTCGGACCCCTCTGGCGTATCTCACGGACCCCTGTTAACGTACATGACATTGTGTTAAACAGTTTCCTTATTGCGCTCATGTGGAATTTAACGACATCTTAACAGAAACATATGGTAGCAGCACAGGAAATATCAATAGTAAAGACAAAGTTCACAGGTCAGAGGAAGAACGAGAAATAACAGGATATGATTAGCAGATGAAGTGGAAGGAAGAAAACAGAAATAGATAGCGACAAGAAAGGCAGGGTCAGTACTGACATTGTGACATAGATACTGGTTAAGTGTTGGGACAGAAAAAAAACAGTTGGGATGTACCGAAAGGGAAGCTACGTTGATGGTAAAAGATAAAGCTGTTGCCTTTTCCTGCACGCAGGGTGGTTTTGGACGACGCACATGTTTCCAGTGGCTGGAATGAAGATGGGAATGGATACAGGTTTACTGTAATGGACAGATACAACTCAGATACTGAATGTATCGGGCCGTTACTGCAATTAGGGAATGATGGTAGGTATCTGATATGTCAAAATATGCAATGAAGATACCAGTGAATAAGAAACTGATGAAGAAAACATAGTGCAATAAGAAAACGTAGCTTTCAGGTCACATCTGCCCAAAGTACAGACGTGATTCCACAGCCGAATGTGATTTCTTATGCAAATATTCATTACCAGTTCTAGTCGTCTGGAGTTTTCTCTACGTATGCTGTGTTGACCTACACTGCAGTAGCAAGGATTTGGCGCGTTGAATAGTGGACTAATTTTTGCTTAATTTGAACTGTAAATATTTTTCTAAATGTTTAAATTGCACTTTAGCAAAAGAGATATATCCTTAATTTTGTAACAGCTCCTTCTCGATAATTTTGGTGCTCACACATTTAGCTCAGGTCTTTTACTGCTTTCTCATGTGTCAATCGGCTTCCATGTTGGCTCTTGAAGGAAGTGTCTCTGAAAGTCGTCTTCTGGTGAACTTTTAGTGTTACATGAGGATTACCAACGACTGCTTAGGATTTAGTTTAAAGCTCAGGTCTCTCGCACACCGTGACATTGAAGAAAGGTGGTCATCCGGACAGCATACGATAGTACGAGTAGCATTGTTCTTAGAGTCTTTGTTTAGGGACAAGTTTTTTGGGAGTTTTGCCTGATAAATTGCCTCAGTCAGACGTTATGTTCTCACAACGGTTGGTACCTTTTTCTGGACTTGGTATGTTCCAAGCCTGTAAAGCCCTGGATAGATACATGGCCGTGATTCGTCTCCACGTGTGACGAGTTTGTTTAATGTAAAGGTGTGGGGTACGAACGTCCATATAACTATTAAAAATTAGTATGGAAAGAATGGTTGATTCCTATCGGTGATCACAAACGTATCTGCAAGTCCGTCACTCTTTCCTGTAATTTTCAAAATAAATTAGGGATTAGCTGATAGATCTGCTTTTCTCACTGTACGTCAGCATCGGAATCCACAACCTCCAATGCGTGTTTCAACAGTGACGTGTTTGAGTTTTTAGGGACAGGGGAAAGCAACAGGCAAGTGACAGAGAACCTGGTTCTCAATCAAAAAGCCGTATACACATGGGAAAAGCCGCGTCAGCGTTCACAGTGTGGGAAAAACCATTAATCCATAATTCTGGACTACTTTTGGCGTAACCAACCTGCCCACGGGAAAGCAATACATGGAAGCGCACAAAGAAAATAACGGTGCAAGTTGGATCCAGCTCTTAGGAATGTTTACTGTATGAATCGAGAGAGAACTAATCTGGGGAAGATATCTAAGTAGTTACTGAGCGACGAGAGCAACAGATACAAGAAGGAGTGCACTGGTGCACGTGAAAGTAGCTTACCATGAAAGCATCGGCATTCCGATTCTAGGCTGCTTGCAGAACCGGACGCGGGCGCGTGTTGTTACAGCAACCGCGGAAATCGCGTGCGTCTTCTTCAGATAAGACCGGATTACTATCGTGTGTTTCCAACACACCTGTGGCTCCCTGGTAATGTAGTTCAGCACTTGTTGCAACTAAGATGACGGCAGATTGGCACGCCAATCTTGAAGATGAGGCGAAACCTACCGGCCGCGAGTAGATGCTACTCCAGAGAGGACGGGAGCGTGTTTCTTCATCGGATTTATTTCCTTGTTTCGTGTGCCTGCCCTGAAAAATATCGGGCGCTTTGCCCGCCTTACAGGGGAGGCGGCGCTAACCTCTCCCATAGCTTTATTGCTGCACGGAAGAGAAACTCTTTGGTCTTTGCATCGACTAAGCCAGTCTAGAGAAGCTGGAAAAAAGGTGCTACTCCGCTGTTTCACGACGGTGTAACCGGGAAATAAATTACAGCGCAACGGTTTCTTTCTTCCTTTTTGATGAACATACCATCGTGGAACTGATTTAATAAATTGATTTCAAGCAGCCACAAAACTATCCGAACATTTTCAAACTGTGGCACTTCCCCTTGGCAACATTTAGTCGGTTCGGAGTCGTGTAGAAAATTATTTTCGTGGGGGAAATTAGGCTAGCAAATTTACCGGCTTATTGATTGTGGTCACAACTGACCCTTGACTCCGGTCATTTGGTTCGTAATCTCTTCTAGATTTCGAGTTTATAATTATATTTTATATTAATTAAATATTTAAGAAGTTCTACTTAGTAAGGAATGGACGAAGCGCTCGTTGCGGTTTCTCCAATGGTGTTCGTGAAAGCTATAAAGCTTCCAGTTCACAAATAGTACAATACAATCAATCATAGGCGCCCGCTGGTTTTCATCTCGGTAGGGGCAAAAAACATTCCACAAGCACGTAGGTTAGAAATTTTGAGCTCATTGTTAACTGCTCATCATTTTTTCGTATCAGTTCCTACAGTGCTGTTTTAATACAATTGATTGTTTTCCTGCAACTAAAAATTTCATATGGATAACAGCTACCACGTTATGCGATTCAACATCTGTTTTCAAATCGGTTTAGGTGGGAACTACACCGTGTCCGCGCTCACACACAACAAGCAGGAGAATACGTAACACAAAACTGTGCAGTTTTTAGTTGCAGTTTTATGTTTTTGTGTTTCAACTTCCATCTGTGACCCACCAGTTCATTCTTTTAATGTTGGCAAGAAGGAACAGTGCAACTGCCTTTAGATAAAACGCAACAGTGTTGTTATAGAATGCATTGATACGCGTTGGAAACAAATTGGTGGTTCTTCTTCTTAATGTCATTGTCACGTCACTTGCTGTTGCTAACTTGTCCCAGCTGCGCGTGTTAAAACATCAGCACTTGAAATCCTTTTTCATAATGTGTCAGATTTAAAGTCCATTGGTGAAACATTGGTATTAATTTTTAGATGTCTTCTTGAAACTACACGAAAATATCTAAGTGCACGCTCCAGTTGTTTCATCACATGTAGAAAGGTTTTGTAACAGTAGGTACATGTTGTCTGACCAACGGACGTTCCGCCGCTTCGGAGAATTTGTGCATGTAGACTGTCATACACTGCAATAGTTCTAACATGGATATACAAGTTCCGCACACGTTCAAAAAATGAGATTTCTTGAATAGAAATGTAGTAATTCATATTAATTATTCTTTTTATAATTTCAGTTCTAACCTCCTGTCAAGTTTTTCCTTACTTCCGTTTGAATTTACGTTACATGTGTTTTGTATCATTCTTACGGCATTCTGTCCGTAATTTCAGGTCATTTTAATGCTGTATTATAAAAAATCCCTTCATTGCGGTTATGGATCCTTTTTCATATTCGTAAAATGAACTGATTCTCACTAGGGGCAATAGCATCCACTGCTCTTCCTCATCCATTCTTCTCCTCCTTTCCCCCTTTGGGCACCTCTATATAGCACTTTTTGCTGCATACTTCACATTAATTCTCAGAGTATTGATGTAGAGTTAGACGTGCACTATGTCTTGGTGCCATGAAGTCCAATATAAAATACCTTCTGCCTTACGCTTTACAGTAATTCTACATCTACACACATACTCAGCAAGATAATGTATGGTGTATGTCAGAGATTTCCAGGTACCACTAGTATTCATTTCCATTTTTATTCAATTCGGAAATGGAGCAAGAAAAATCTGCAATCTATACGCCTCCGTAAGAGCCTAATTTCTCATAACTTGTTTGCGTGTTCCTTATGCGAAATGTACGTTGGCGCCAGTAGAATCATTCTGTAGTCAGTTGCAAATGCCCGTTCTCCAAAATTTCTCAACTGTCTTTCCGGAGAAGAACGTCGCTTTCCCTCCAGGGATTCCAATTTGAGTTCAGCAAACATCTCCGAACACTCGATCTTGTTCGAACTTACCGGTAATAAGTCTAGCAGCACGCTTCTGAACTGCGTCGATGTTTTTACTTTAACCTGACCTGATGGGGACCCCAAACAGTCGAGTAATACTAAAGACTGGGTCGTACTAGTATTCCATACTCGGTCTCCTTTATAGTAAACCGACTATTCGCCTTCCCTACTTACCGTCCTTACGTGTTCGTTCCATTACGCGTCTGTTTATAGCGTTACGGCCAGATACTTAATACCGTGACTTCGTCAAGCGGAACACGACCAATACTGTATTCGAACATTACGGGATGGTTTTCCCTACTCACCCATATTAACTTGTTTCTACGTTAAGGCAAGCTGCCATTCGTCACACCAAACAGAAATATGCACTGCG
Organism: Schistocerca americana; assembly: GCF_021461395.2. Taxonomy (NCBI): domain Eukaryota; kingdom Metazoa; phylum Arthropoda; class Insecta; order Orthoptera; family Acrididae; genus Schistocerca; species Schistocerca americana. The sequence continues at coordinate 244,443,648 of NC_060124.1, read as the reverse complement.
TCATCTTGCACTCACCGTTTTGCTGAAAGACTATGACAACGGAAGCCCACCCTTCATATGGCAGTCAGCCATCAGATCCTCGGCTGAAATCAAGAAAGAGCTTGTGTCGACATATTGAGAAACGGATGGTTTCGAAGGAAGAGCTCCCTCCTAGTCATTCACAGAAGTGGACAAGGTGGAAGTCTCTCTACAGGCTACACTCTAGTACCATGGGATGCAAAACCTATATGTAGAAGGGGAGCCTTCCTGCGGTGTTGGCTTTTGCAAGTATCGTGCTGTACAGAGTAACGATCATCTACTACAACGTTCTTAGTCTCCAGCCACATGCGCCATGAGATACCTGATGAGGGAGGCAGTGAATGCACTGGACGTGGACAATTTATTGTCAACCACTGTATAAACTGATGTCACCGAACGATTTCCTTTTGTTTATTATACTCCTTATGCTTCTGACACGATAATAAGTAAATTTCTGTATCCTCCTACAGTTACTCAACGACGATACTGAAACATTCCCTTTGAAAAATTATGAAAGACTGTGCTAGTAAACTTCTACATCATTTGATTTTCAAACAGCTGAGCAAAACTCTACGCACTCAAACAGTTTTAGCTTTACTTATTCTCATCATCACTAAACTGACACACAATATTTTTTTTAGTGCAACGCAATCTGACTTTCAATAATCCCTACAAAACAATGGCCCTGAATAACAATAACCTAGTCCTTTCATGAATCACTTACTTCACAAAAATCTTCGTTACTCGAACTACTGCAATACAGCGAGCGCCAATACCGCCAGCTAAATAAAAGATTCTAACAACTAAAGGCACTAACTGCGGATAGGCATGGTTAGCAAATGATTTTGAAAGAGAACGAACAATGTATTTACCTTAACAATGTTCAAAAGTCATTATATATATATATATATATATATATATATATATATATAAATATATATATATATATATATATATATGTGTGTGTGTGTGTGTGTGTGTGTGTGTCAATTCATGACACCCATCTTTTCAAATTTCCTTTTTCTGGCGGACACACGTCCACATCGTCCGCTTATAGTAACCTCTCGAAACTCTGGCATATCTCTCCCCACATCCACCACTGCTGGCGGCTCACCTCCAACTGCGCAACGCTACGCGCTGTTCACATCCAACTGCACTATACAAGCGAATATTCCAACAATGCCAACCAGCCACAGACTGCACACAGCGCAGTTTGAGATTTTCATACAGAGCACTATGTGGCGTTACCAACATAAAAACCTGAACAGCCTACTTACAATACATCCCCGTATACTACAGCGTCATCAGAAAACGGTCGCAAACTGCAGCTCAGCCTGTGAATCAGATCATTTATTTATACAGAATAGAAGAGCCGTCCTATCACTCTTTCTTGGAACAGTCCTGAAGATACCCTGGTCCCTAATGAACACTTGCCGTCAAGGACGACGTACTGGGTTGTATTACGGGTCTTCGAGCCGCTCTCTCATCCAGGAATCTATTTAGTGTGGTCGGATCTTCGTTAACAAGCTGCACTGGGTCACCGCGCAAAACGCTTTCAAGATATCTAGAAATGTGGAATCTGTCTGTTGCCCTTTATTAATGAGGCACCGATGTACGAGAGGCATTCAGTTAGTAATGCGACACATTTTTTCTGGAACATTTTCGGTTGAAAAAGAGCGGGATTTGTTGTGGGACATCGTGCAATATTCCTGCTTCAGCCCGTATTGTTCCACAAAGTTCCGATCGATGACGGCGCTATAGGTAGCATTCAAAATGGCGCCTGCAACGGTGGTGCTTTCCAGGCAGAGAGCTGTCAGTGAGTTTATTTTGGAGGAAAACCAGAACATCGCACATAAACATAATAGACACACGCAGAATGTCTATAGAGATCTGAACAAAAGCACGATGAGACTTCGGGCGAGGCGTCCGCCATCATCGCAACAAGATCGCGCAGACCTGTGCGACATTCCCCATGCCGTGCAGCCTCTCACAGCTGTCGGAAGTTCCATGCGGCTTTTCGTGGATGATGCTGTAGTATACAGAGAATTTGCAGCATTACAAAATTGCAGCGAAATGCAGGAAGATCTGCAGCGGATAGACACTTGGTGCAGGGAGTGGCAACTGACCCTTAACGTAGACAAATGAAATGAATTGCCTATACATAGAAAGAAGGATCCTTTATTGTATGATTATATGATAGCGGAACAAACACTGGTAGCAGTTACTTCTGTAAAATATCTGGGAGTATGCGTACGGAACGATTTGAAGTGGAATGATCATATAAAATTAATTGTTGGTAAGGCAGGTGCCAGGTTGAGATTCATTGGGAGAGTCATTAGGAAATGTAGTCCATCAACAAAGGAGTTGGTTTACAAAACACTCGTTCGACTTATGCTTGAGTATTGGTCATCAGTGTGGGATCCGTACCAGGTCGGGTTGACAGAGGATATAGAGAAGGTCCAAAGAAGAGCGGCGCGTTTCGTCACAGGGTTATTTGGTAAGCGTGATAGCGTTACGGAGATGTTTAGCAAATTCAAATGGCAGACTCTGCAAGAGAGGCGCTCTGCATCGCGGTGTATCTTGCTGTCCAGGTTTCGAGAGGGTGCGTTTCTGGATGAGGTATCGAATATATTGCTTCCACCTACTTATACCTCCCGAGGAGATGACGAATGTAAAATTTGAGAGATTCGAGCGCGCAGGGAGGCTTTCCGGCAGTCGTTCTTCCATCGAACCATACGCGACTGGAACAGTAAAGGGAGTTAATGACAGTGGCACGTAAAAGGCCTTCCGCCACACACCGTTGGGTGGATTACGGAGTATAAATGTAGATGTAGATGAAACTGTGACTCCTGCAGTGCTGGATTTGAGCGTATTCTTCGCCACAAAAATACTGACGAACTTCCCCTTCATCATGAAAACATAAGGCCTCACACAAGTCTTAGCACCCGAGACAAGATCGGAAAACTTCACTGGACTCTTCTCCCTCATCCAGCCTCACAGCCCGAATCTCGCACCATTCCGACTTCTATCCGTTTGGTTCACGAGGGAAGCACTCCGTGGGAATCAGTACGTGGATGTGGGGAGGTTATTGATGCAGCAACACTTTGGCTACGTCGTCGACCAGTAGGGTGGCACCATGCGCGCAACAGGACCGCCCATGTAATGTGACGTGAGCCGTGGCACCGCACAGAGATTACGCTGAAAAATAGGGTTTTGTAGCCCACAGATGGGGGAATAAAATGGCGTATTGGAATCTTAAATAAAACCAAACTACTTTCACAAAAGAAATTAATAAAGTTGCGTGGTGCCGGGGCTAGCAGTGTATTTAACACTAAATTCTTCTAGAATCTTCATATGGAAATGATGCTCTAAGCCCCCCCACCCCCCTTTTATAACCCCTACTTTTACTGTTGCACATGGATTAAGAAGAAACGCGAACTGACTGTAATCGACCCTGCAAGTGGAGTAGAAAAGAGTTTAGCACCTGCAATAATTTAATTTGATAGAAATTAATTTGATAAAGGAAAGTTTCATTAACGTAGTGAGAAATGAAAGGGCTGTTCTACCGATCAACAGAATTAAAGTTCTGTCCAAAATAACAATTTGATTTATTATGACCAAACTCAAAGTTATAAACAAAGCACAAGAAACATTTACAATACGTCAAATTGGATACTCAAATAAATGCTGTGAAGGTGAAGTTGTCCATAAACTAGATTGTGACATTTATGACCCAGTGGTATGTGGAGCCAATTCCTTGCAACTCAAATCTTAAGAGATACACCCAGCCAACCCAACATTAGTTGCTGCTACTGTTGTGAGAACTCAGACAATGAACACCCAACACAGAACCACGTTAGAAAAGACGGGAACAGGCGCGCTCTGCTGAGCTCTGATTGTCACATAGCAAAATTCCCTAATCCGCCGGTGCTGCGGACATATATTACCAAGCTGTCTTCTTAACTACAAGTACACGATCTGGCATACCCCCCGATGTCTGTGTGCTTCGACGTCCCGTCGTGCTGATGATAATTTCGCGAGTATAGCCCGAAACAAATTATCCTGGTCTGGTTGTTCCAGACTAAAGACTTCCTAGCAATACAAATGAGGGAGACGAAGAAGGCTCGCTACACAATCACTCACGGTACTGTGATTGATTTCAGGAAGTGAGGTCACACAGTAGCACCGATACAGTCAACTTAAGCCAAAACTGCTCAAGACAGACGACATAGGCCGCTTGTACGCAGAACGCTCAATTGCCAACTGTACTCGGAAAATTACGTTGAAGTCGAAACTTCAGCAACTTCGTCAAACAGTTACAGTTAAATGAAAGTATATTAGACAGCCAACGGAAGGCCGGCTGTCCACAGCAGCGAGAGTTCAGTCTTGTAACCTACTCCGACCGAAAGGTGAGAGCCGACTCCACTCAAGAGCACTTGTACAAACCGAACACAGAACATTCCCGCCACCACGACAGTGGCTGTGGTTAAACGTTCCAATCAGCAACACGAAAACCGGCGGACAATTCCTCTCTACTGCCGAAGCACTACTATTCCACCAGTGGAGATACTTGGCGCCAATTTCAGCGCCGATTTTGATACGTCACGGAGCTATCCCCTGAGCAAGCCAATCAGAGTTATGATTTTGCAGAAAACTCGGTAACTTCCCGCCAAGACTGCCTGGGAACACAAGTAATTCCCACGCCTCGCTGGCAGCCCATCAGAATGTGTTTTCATTAAGTTTCAGCAAAGTAACGGAATCTCTAGCCCCAGACCGACACCCCCGGGATAACAAGGCCGTCCAGCAGTGTTAGTGACGTCACACGAAGCGGCCCATAGCCGACGCAGCAGTCCACGGACACCTCCGTACAGACCCGCCTGATGCTAACAATCCTCTGTCCGTCATACAGAAAGGAGCGAACTATAATTCGAACCAAAGGCCTAATTATACATATTATTGTAAAGAGCATAAAGATTCATAACGAAATACCGATTACATATACGGGGAGGAATAAGTTTAATCGATTGAGGAACTTTGCCACTATTTTATAATTGTCAGAACACTATTTAGCGTTAAAACTCGCGTACAGGTGGTGACAAATGCCAACTAACAACCTGACTTAACATTTTCAAGCAATTACACTGAAAGTAAATTATCTTATACACTGTCATACATAGCCAAACCTTCACAACTTTCGTTTACAATAAGGTAACAAGAGATCGCTTTATCTCATAAAAAACATGACTATTGTGTATTAATCATATGCACATGGTGACAGCTCTTTTCAAGAAGTTTTACAAGTGTATCCCCAGTAATAAAGAATGGAAACAAAAGATAGATATCAAATATTCTCCTTTTAACATAGACATCACTGAACACAAGATTCTGTCTTGCACTGTGATACTAAGGGACTGCTCTTTCCTTTAAGAAAAGCCTGACAATTTGAAGTTCACTCTGCTATTGAAGATACACTTCTTGAAACAATATTAGAAATGTTATGAAAGGCAAGGAAATGAAAAACAACCAAGTGAGCAAAAGGCTGAGGCTCTCTTTACTTACCATTTTCAATCTCTCTACAGCTTTTCCACGTAGAAATCACCAACTGGAAGTCTCATTATTGCTGTCTGTTACTAACAAAGTGTTTTTCTATTTAAAAAACCTGATAATTTGATGTTCATTCTGGTACTGTAGATAAACACTTTTCAGCGGAGTTCTAGAACCTATTCCTGCCCGTGTATGTAATCGGTATTTCGTTATGAACCTTTATGCTGTTTACAAGAATATATATAATTTAATCTATGGTTCATATTATAGTTGGCTCCTTTCTGTATGACGGACAGAAGATCGTTAGCATCAGGCGCGTCTTTACGGAGGTGTCCGTGGAATGCTGCGTCTGCTATGGGCCGCTTAGTGTGACGTCACTAACACTGCTGGACGGCCTTGTTATCCCGGGGGTGTCGCCCAGACGCTTCTCCAAGCCCCTGTGGGCATGTCGCCCCCGCTCTTATGACAATGTCGGCGTCTGGAAAGCATCCACTCGACTCCCTCACACCCATCGGGCATAACCCTTTCAAGATCAGTGGCACCCGCCTGTCACTGGACCACCGGGGTGACGAGAGGCGCTGCATGGGAAGTCCGCGTGTGAAGCAATAGCAAAATTTCACCGCATGCAATTGTTGTGTTGTTGTTGTGGTCTTCAGTCCTGAGACTGGTTTGATGCAGCTCTCCATGCCACTCTATCCTGTGCAAGCTTCTTCATCTCCCAGTACCTACTGCAGCTTACATCCTCCTGAATCTGCTTAGTGTATTCATCTCTTGGTCTCACTCTACGATTTTTAGCCTCCACGCTACCCTCCAATTCAAAATTGGTAATCCCTCGATGTCTCAGAACATGTCCTACTAACCGATCCCTCCTTCTAGTCAAGTTGTGCCACAAGCTCCTCTTCTTCCCAATTCTATTCAATACCTCCACATTAGTTGTGTGACCTACCCTTCTAATCTTCAGCATTCTTGTGTAGCACCACATTCCGAAAGCTTCTATTCTCTTCTTGTCCAAACTATTTATCGTCCACGTTTCACTTGCATACATGGCTACACTCCATAGAAATACTTTCAGAAACGTCTTCCTGACATTTAAATCTATACTCGATGTTAACAAAATTTCTTCTTCAGAAACGCTTTCCTTGCCATTGCCAGTCTACATTTTATATCCTCTCTACATCGACCATCATCAGTTATTTTGCTCCCCAAATAGCAAAACTCCTTTACTACTTTAAGTGTCTCATTTCCTACTCTAATTCCCTCAGCATCACCTGACTTAATTCGACTACATTCCATTATCCTCGTTTTGCTTTGGTTGATGTTCATCTTATACCCTTCTTTCAAGACACTGTCCATTCCGTTCAAATGCTCTTACAAGTCGTTTACTGTCTCTGACAGAATTACAATGTCATCGGTGAACCTGAAAGTTTTTATTTCTTCTCCATGGAGTTTAATACCTACTCCGAACTTTTCTTTTGTTTCCTTTATTGCTTGCTCAATATAAAGATTGAATAACATCGGGGATAGGCTACAACCCTGTCTCACTCCCTTCCCAACCACTGCTTCCCTTTCATGCCCCTCGACTCTTATGACTGCCATCTGCTTTCTGTACAAATTGTAAATACTCTTTCGCTCCCTGTATTTTACCCCCGCCACCTTCAGAATTTGAAAGAGAGTATTCCAATCAACATTGTCAAAAGCTTTCTCTAAGTCTAGAAATGCTAGAAACGTAGGTTTGCCTTTCTTCAATATTTCTCCTAAGATAAGTCGTAGGGTCTGTATTGCCTCACGTGTTCCAAAATTTCTACGGAATCCAAACTGATCTTCCCCGAGGTCGGCTTCTACCAGTTTTTCCATTCGTCTGTAAAGAATTCGCGTTAGTATTTTGCAGCTGTGACTTATTAAACTGATAGTTCAGTAATTTTCACATCTGTGAAAACCTGCTTTCTTTCGGATTGGAATTATTATATTCTTCTTGAAGTCTGAGGGTATTTCGCCTGTCTCATACATCTTGCTCACCAGATGGTATAGTTTTGTCAGGGCTGGCTCTCCCAAGGCTGTCAGTAGTTCTAATGGAATGTTATCTACTCCGGGGGCCTTGTTTCGACTCAGGTCCGTCAGTGCTCTGTCAAACTCTTCACGCAGTATCATATCTCCTATTTCATCTTCATCTACATTCTCTTCCATTTCCATAATATTGTCCACAAGTACATCGCCGTTGTAAAGACCCTCTATATACTGCTTCCACCTTTCTGCTTTCCCTTCTTTGCTTAGAAGTGGGTTTCCTTCAAAGCTCTTGATACTCATGCAAGTGGTTTGTCTTTCTCCAAAGGTCTCTTTAATTTTCCTGTAGGCAGTATCTATCTTATACCTAGTGAGGATATGCCTCTACATCCTTACATTTGTCCTCTAGCCATCCCTGCTTAGCCATTTTACACTTCCTGTCGATACGATTTTTGAGACGTTCGTATTCCCTTTTGCCTGCTTCATTTACTGCATTTTTATATTTTCTCCTTTCATCAATTATATTCAATATTTCTTCTATTGCATGCAATTAGAGAGGAAAATAATCGTATCTTCTGAGCTCTCAATACTAGCCTTGTAATGACCATACTCGTCTATACTTCCCCAAATCGAATTACTCAGAGTAAGATAGAAATATGAGAGGGGGCTCATGCCACCTCTCAGAGTAAAACGTGTTGCATTACCTATTGAAGGCCCCTTGTAGACGAACATTACGCCTGTCTTTCTTCCGGTAAAAGTACCGTCTACCATTCGCTTTACAGCAGTTTGCAATCGATACAAACGTAGACGTGCAGTGCGGTTGAATGTCAGCCAGAGAAAAATTTAAGTTCGATATTTAAGCGCCTATGGACGGCTGCGGCCTGACGCGCGGTGCCATATCGGTTTCACAACCGTCAGCATCGGCCGACCGCTGGCCAGTAGCGTTGTGGAGCGCGCGCATGTGTGCGGCCGGCGACGGGCATAAATAATAGCGGCGCCATATATCACGATGAAATGATCTGCAGCGGCGGCGTGCGCGCCCCCACACCCCCGGAAGCCGGGTTACGGGCCGCGCACGTATAAATGTGTTACTCCCCAGCCGGACCGACCGCCATCACAGCCGCGGCCGGCCTTTTTAAAAATGGCCCTGCCGAGCGGCTGGTGGTGGGGGCGAGGATAGGGTGAGGGGGGGTTGCATTTTAAAACCGAGCCAGTCCGGGGTTTTGTGTCCCCAGGGCAAGGCGCCGGTGAACGATGCGGCAGATTGTGTAAGAGCGGTGTTTAACTCGGCCGCTGCCGTTAAAAGCCCGGCCGCTTAAGTACGCCCTTCATTACGCAGTGTCCCGGCCGCCGGCGAAGCGTATTTTAGGTTCATTAGAGAGGCGAGTATATTACGCCCACTTTAGACGCTCTGCCTGAACCCCCGTGTTCATCCCCTTGGCCGCACGGCGTGTCCTATTTGAAGCAGACTTAAAATCTCAAGAGGAGAGCTACCCTCTGGAGCGTGACACTTCGTTACCATTCTACGAAACCGGTAGCTTTTCATAAAGCCTCTACGTATTAAATTAGGTTGATCTGACAGCAAAAATTTTAAGAATACGGCAGGACGTCATAATGTGCATGCCACTTTATTTTAGCATTTTTGATTCGTCAAGAAACGCCGCGCGGACTAGCCGAGCGGTCTGAGGCAATCGCAATTCTTTATTGTGTATTTGGATTTTCCTGGGAAAATATATGTAGGTTTCGCGAGATAGACAGCACTGTAATCTAAAAAAATTAAAATGCGTTAAAAACTTTGCATGATAATATCTAAAGAAGTACATTCCAGTTAGGGACCCAGGAGGTTATAAAGGCAGTTATTCTAAAAAGTTTTAAGAGAAACCGGTATTTCGTAGGAAGAATCTCGATTCTCAAGAACATGGTACATTACTTCGTGGACATTATTGGTGACGCGCGGGATTAGCCGAGCGGTCTGAGGCGCTGCAGTCATGGACTGTGCGGCTGGTCCCGGCAGAGGTTCAAGTCCTCCCTCAGGCATGGGTGTGTGTGTTTGTCCTAAGGATAATTTAGGTTAAGTAGTGTGTAAGCTCAGGTACTGATGACCTTAGCAGTTAAGTCCCATAAGATTTCACACACATTTGAATATTTTTTTTGTCAAGAAACGACTGTATAAATACTGACGTAGTTGTAAATGAAAGTGGAAAACTGTGATTTACAGTAATAATTTACGTAATTAATCAGTTTTTGGTTTACGACGCCACCATCAGACTATAAAGGAGATCCTTCTTCCAAGATGATATACTATTGGCACAGTCACGGACGGCACTCTCTGCTGTGAAACCTTTTTGTCGTTTGACAGCTCCGGCGACAGTAGCGCTCCAAGCGGTTAAGCGATGACAAAGCAGTTACATGCGTCGTAATGATAATGTTATTTTTAACTGATTTTTACTTAAGTATCGAGGTAGTTTTCAGTTCCATGCGTTAGTAAATTAGTAAGAGACATGAATTATCGTGAAACATGTGTAAAACCAGCCGAATCACACCGATCCAGTGACACAACTTATTCATGAAGAAATGTCTTAGAACATGCGTACATTTGCAGAGAATATGAACAGAAATTTCACGCATGGGAAGCACACATTTCTGTTCTTATTATAATAGGTACTTTTCTTGGCACTTAAAAATTTTTATGGAGTTAAATGACTTGCCCATTGTTATACTTCGCAGGATTTTCCTATACATGAAAACTTTTGTAAATGTAATTACTTTTGCTTCAGAACCGAATGTGTTGAAGATAATAATCTTTTGCGGCTTAAATTTAGCAACAAGTGTGGAACTGATTCTTCTGAGTTGAGAAACATTTTTATTGCTTTTGACAATTAGGTATTACATTTCATATACGAGAGTAAGTCAATTATTATCCGCAGAGTAGTTATAAAATTTTGTTCTAATCAAATAGAAAAGTTACCAGATCATCATTTTCCGACATAGTCTCCTTGCGTTTCAACGCACTTGGTCCATCGTTTTACGAGCTTCCTGATGCCGTCATAAAAGAAGGTTCTCGGATGAGTTGCGAGCCAGGAATGCACCGCTTCTTTCACTACTTCGCCCGAAGCAAATCGACGCTCCCTTAATGCCTGTTTGAGTGGACCAAACAAGTGATAGAAGGGGCAAGATCGGGACTATATGGAGGATGATCCAGTACTTCAATTTTTGAGTTTCTGTGGCGTTTCAGCAGTGTGGGCAGCAGTATGCGGACGGCCATTGTCGTGCAACAACACAACGCCTCCTTAATGCCTGTTTGAGTGGACCAAACAAGTGATAGAAGGGGCAAGATCGGGACTATATGGAGGATGATCCAGTACTTCAATTTTTGAGTTTCTGAGGCGTTTCAGCAGTGTGGGCAGCAGTATGCGGACGGGCATTGTCGTGCAACAACACAACGCTTTCTTAATGCCTGTTTGAGTGGACCAAACAAGTGATAGAAGGGGCAAGATCGGGACTATATGGAGGATGATCCAGCACTTCAATTTTTGAGTTTCTGTGGCGTTTCAGCAGTGTGGGTAGCAGTATGCGGACGGGCATTGTCGTGCAAGAACACAACGCCCCCTTAATGCCTGTTTGAGTGGACCAAACAAGTGATAGAAGGGGCAAGATCGGGACTATATGGAGGATGATCCAGTACTTCAATTTTTGAGTTTCTGTGGCGTTTCAGCAGTGTGGGCAGCAGTATGCGGACGGGCATTGTCGTGCAACAACACAACGCTTTCTTAATGCCTGTTTGAGTGGACCAAACAAGTGATAGAAGGGGCAAGATCGGGACTATATGGAGGATGATCCAGTACTTCAAATTTTGAGTTTCTGTGGCGTTTCAGCAGTGTGGGCAGCAGTATGCGGACGGGCATTGTCGTGCAACAAAACAACGCCCCCTTAATGCCTGTTTGAGTGGACCAAACAAGTGATAGAAGGGGCAAGATCGGGACTATATGGAGGATGATCCAGTACTTCAATTTTTGAGTTTCTGTGGCGTTTCAGCAGTGTGGGCAACAGTATGCGGACGGGCATTGTCGTGCAACAACGCAACGCCCCCTTAATGCCTGTTTGAGTGGACCAAACAAGTGATAGAAGGGGCAAGATCGGGACTATATGGAGGATGATCCAGTACTTCAATTTTTGTGTTTCTGTGGCGTTTCAGCAGTGTGGGCAGCAGTATGCGGACGGCCATTGTCGTGCAACAACACAACGCCTCCTTAATGCCTGTTTGAGTGGACCAAACAAGTGATAGAAGGGGCAAGATCGGGACTATATGGAGGATGATCCAGTACTTCAATTTTTGAGTTTCTGAGGCGTTTCAGCAGTGTGGGCAGCAGTATGCGGACGGGCATTGTCGTGCAACAACACAACGCCCCCTTAATGCCTGTTTGAGTGGACCAAACAAGTGATAGAAGGGGCAAGATTGGGACTATATGGAGGATGATACAGTACTTCAAATTTTGAGTTTCTGTGGCGTTTCAGCAGTGTGGGCAGCAGTATGCGGACGGGCATTGTCGTGCAACAAAACAACGCCCCCTTAATGCCTGTTTGAGTGGACCAAACAAGTGATAGAAGGGCAAGATCTGGACTGTATGGAGGATGATCCAGTACTTCAATTTTTGAGTTTCTGTCGCGTTTCAGCAGTGTGGGCAGCAGTATGCGGACGGGCATTGTCGTGCAACAACACAACGCCCCCTTAATGCCTGTTTGAGTGGACCAAACAAGTGATAGAAGGGGCAAGATCGGGACTATATGGAGGATGATCCAGTACTTCAATTTTTGAGTTTCTGAGGCGTTTCAGCAGTGTGGGCAGCAGTATGCGGACGGGCATTGTCGTGCAACAACACAACGCCCCCTTAATGCCTGTTTGAGTGGACCAAACAAGTGATAGAAGGGGCAAGATCGGGACTATATGGAGGATGATCCAGTACTTCAATTTTTGAGTTTCTGAGGCGTTTCAGCAGTGTGGGCAGCAGTATGCGGACGGGCATTGTCGTGCAACAACACAACGCCTCCTTAATGCCTGTTTGAGTGGACCAAACAAGTGATAGAAGGGGCAAGGTCGGGACTATATGGAGGATGATCCAGTACTTCAATTTTTGAGTTTCTGAGGTGTTTCAGCAGTGTGGGCAGCAGTATGCGGTCGGGCATTGTCGTGCAACAACACAACGCTTTCTTAATGCCTGTTTGAGTGGACCAAACAAGTGATAGAAGGGGCAAGATCGGGACTATATGGAGGATGATCCAGTACTTCAATTTTTGAGTTTCTGTGGCGTTTCAGCAGTGTGGGCAGCAGTATGCGGACGGGCATTGTCGTGCAACAGCACAACGCTTTCTTAATGCCTGTTTGAGTGGACCAAACAAGTGATAGAAGGGGCAAGATCGGGACTATATGGAGGATGATCCAGCACTTCAATTTTTGAGTTTCTGTGGCGTTTCAGCAGTGTGGGCAGCAGTATGCGGACGGGCATTGTCGTGCAACAACACAACGCCCCCTTAATGCCTGTTTGAGTGGACCAAACAAGTGATAGAAGGGGCAAGATCGGGACTATATGGAGGATGATCCAGTACTTCAATTTTTGAGTTTCTGAGGCGTTTCAGCAGTGTGGGCAGCAGTATGCGGACGGCCATTGTCGTGCAACAACACAACGCCCCCTTAATGCCTGTTTGAGTGGACCAAACAAGTGATAGAAGGGGCAAGATCGGGACTATATGGAGGATGATCCAGCACTTCAATTTTTGAGTTTCTGTGGCGTTTCAGCAGTGTGGGCAGCAGTATGCGGACGGGCATTGTCGTGCAACAACACAACGCCCCCTTAATGCCTGTTTGAGTGGACCAAACAAGTGATAGAAGGGGCAAGATCGGGACTATATGGAGGATGATCCAGTACTTCAATTTTTGAGTTTCTGAGGCGTTTCAGCAGTGTGGGCAGCAGTATGCGGACGGGCATTGTCGTGCAACAACACAACGCCCCCTTAATGCCTGTTTGAGTGGACCAAACAAGTGATAGAAGGGGCAAGATCGGGACTATATGGAGGATGATCCAGTACTTCAATTTTTGAGTTTCTGTGGCGTTTCAGCAGTGTGGGCAGCAGTATGCGGACGGCCATTGTCGTGCAACAACACAACGCCTCCTTAATGCCTGTTTGAGTGGACCAAACAAGTGATAGAAGGGGCAAGATCGGGACTATATGGAGGATGATCCAGTACTTCAATTTTTGAGTTTCTGAGGCGTTTCAGCAGTGTGGGCAGCAGTATGCGGTCGGGCATTGTCGTGCAACAACACAACGGGCCTTTAATGCCTGTTAGAGTGGACCAAACAAGTGATAGAAGGGGCAAGATCGGGACTATATGGAGGATGATCCAGTACTTCAATTTTTGAGTTTCTGTGGCGTTTCAGCAGTGTGGGCAGCAGTATGCGGACGGGCATTGTCGTGCAACAACACAACACCTTTTGCCAGCAACCTCGGCGTTTGCTTCGAATTTCAGGTTTCAGTCTGGCAGCAAGCAACCCACTGTAACGTACACTGTTTATTGTTGTGTCCCTTTCCCCATAATGTTCCAGTACTGGACCTTGTGCTTCCAAATAACCGTAAGCATCAATTTTCCTGCGGACGGTTGCATCTTGAACTTTTTCTTCAAAGGCGAATATGGATATTTCCATTCCATACTCCGCCGTTTTCTCTCCGGCTCGTAATGATGGATCCATGCTTCGTCACCAGTAATGATCCTGTCTAAGAAGTTGTCCCCTTCGTTACCATAGCGATCCAAATGTTTTCGCAGATGTCCAAGCGCGATTGTTTATGCTAGTGTGTGCGTTGTTTTGGGACCCATCTAGCACAAACTTTATGAAAGCCAAGTCTTTTGTGGATGATTTCGTAGGCAGAACCATGACTAACTTGCAGACGATGTGTCACTTCGTCAATAGTTCAAATGGTTCAAATGGCTCTGAGCACTATGGGACTCAACTGCTGAGGTCATTAGTCCCCTAGAACTTAGAACTAGTTAAACCTAACTAACCTAAGGACATCACAAACATCCATGCCCGAGGCAGGATTCGAACCTGCGACCGTAGCGGTCTTGCGGTTCCAGACTGCAGCGCCTTTAACCGCACGGCCACTTCGGCCGGCCGTCAATAGTTAATCGTCTGTCTACGACAATCATTTTACGTGAACGCTCAATGGTTTCTTCATTTCTGGCGGTAAATGGTCGTTCGGCTCCTTCATCCTGCGTACCCCTTTTTCGACCATTTCTGAATTTTTCAATCCATTCGTAGACGCTCCGTTGTGCCAAACACTGTTCTCGTACTGTACCGAAAGTCTTCGATGAATTTCGGCCGCTGTTACGCCTTCCCACCACAAAAAATGGATCACCGAACATTGCTCTTCTTTGGTGCAAATAGACAGCGGAACAGCCATGATTAACTGCACGGCAGCTATAACGAAGTTAACCAAGTAGACTGAAAATTGAAAAGTTGTAACATCTAGGGAAAACTACAGTGCTACCAAAATAAACAAAAATATAACTAAATATCGGATAATAGTTGACTTGCCCTCGTAGATTTCCAACGTTCCGAATTCACTAATTTAGCTGAAGGTATAATGAACAAAATTCCACTTTATTGGGTAGATATACGTCTTCCAGCGGAACGTGAGGTCTCCTACTGTTTACTAGAAATCTTTGTTATTAAAGGAAAACAGCGTTATTCGGCAAAAAATCTGTACGTTACAAGGTAATCATATCTTATATTTCCTTTATTGTATGGTTCCATACATCCCAGGGTCCCTAGCAAACTGAAGTATGACAAATGTGGTGCCTTTTTGTAGTTATCGTCAATTTTTTGGCACTACATACACTCCATATTGTGAAAACTATGTTACAAAGTAATATAAACATTAATCTTCACATTCATCCCATATTGTATTCAGATGTGTCGCTTGCTGGCCCCATGGGACGCCGCTATCACTGTGGGTAACAAAAATGAGACGTAATGTCGTGACTGTTATGTTAGACTGTGCGTTTGGTAATCAATATTGCAGTAGATAACACCCGTGTAGACTGAGGTGGAAATACATGATAAATGTCATCTTTGGCAATATAGTAGTGTTATGAAAGCTAAACAGTAAATCAATGTAAAGGAAACCAATTATAAAACATTAACATTAAGCGCTGAGAAAAGTGTGTGTGTGTGTAAAGCAAAATGATAATGAATAACGTGTGGAGTGGTTGCGGTGGGACATCAGGGCAGTGTAAAGCAACCTAATAGCCGATGTAGCAGTTTCAATTAATTTAACAGTCTCAATAAGATGGAAGAATTTCTTACATATGAAGCACGATGCAGAAATAAAGTAATAGATGTTACCGACAATTCTGACAGGAAATACATAAGCTAAACTGTAAATCAGTAAGTCTGAATAACTTCTCTTTATGAAGGAAAAGATATGTACACTTTATGATGAGAAGTATTGAGACACCTGTCCGTGGTTGTTAATATGGGATGTGTCCTCCCTTCGCTTGAAACTGCTGTAACACTTTCAGTGAGGCGTCTTCCCCATGAGACGAGACCAGCGAAAGTAGTGAAGTTGGTCTCTGGGGCCTTCAGCGAAGTCGAAATTCTAAATCATCCGAAAGATGGAGGCAAGGACTCCCGACAAATCATTTCGTTACCATGAATATCAGTGTCCACGAACCATTGCTTCACTGATGTTGCTTCGTGACAGGGTGCATTGTTAGGCTGATAAAAACGTCTCTGACGTTTTCCTCTACCACAGGCAGTGCAGAGTGTTGTGAAATGTGTTCATTGCCTTCCGCATTTAGAAGTTGCTACGCACGATAAGGGGACCACAGTCAAATCACGGAAAACGTCTATATATCTACATCTACATCTACATACACACTCCGCATTCCACCATACGGTGCGTGGCGGAGGGTACCTCGTACCACAACTAGCATCTTCTCTCCCTGTTCCAGTCCCAAACAGAACGAGGGAAAAATGATATCCTATATGCCTCTGTACGAGCCCTAATCTCTCTTTTCTTATCTTTGTGGTCTTTCAGAGAAATGTAAGTTGGCGGCAGTAAAATTGTACTGCAGTCAGCCTCAAATGCTGGTTCTCTAAATTTCCTCAGTAGCGATTCGCGAAAAGAGCGCCTCCTTTCCTCTAGAGACTCCCACCCGAGTTCCTGAAGCATTTCCGTAACACTCGCGTGATGAACAAACCTACCAATAACAAATCTAGCAGCCCGCCTTTGAATTGCTTCTAGGTCCTCCCTCAATCCGACCTGATAGGGATCCCAAACGTTCGACCAGTACTCAAGAATAGGTCGTATGTGTTTTATAAGCGGTCTCCTTTACAGATGAACCACATCTTCACAAAATTCTACCAATGAACCGAAGACGACTATCCGCCTTCCCCACAACTGCCATTACATGCTTGTCCCACTTCATATCGCTCTGCAATGTTACGCCCAAATATTTAATCGACATGACTGTATCAAGCGCTACACTACTAACGGACCTACCACATTTCCATGGGGCACTCCAGATGATACCCTCACCTCCGATGAACACTCACCATCGAGTACAACGTACTGGATTCCGTACCTTAACAACACCTCCTCCGTACCTCACAGTCTGCATTACACATGGTGGCAGGTAAGGTTTTGCAGGCATTCACCAAATCTAGATCCTTCCATCGGATTGTCACACAGTACAGCGTGATTCATTATTCCAAAATCAACCGTTTTGTGTCATCAACTGTACAGTGACGTCGCTCTTTACACCATCTTAAGCGCCGTGCAGCAAGGACTTCAGTAACGTGTAGCTTACAAGGAGCTGCTCGGACACGGTGCCCCTGTCTTTGTAGCTCTCCACGCACAGCCACTGTGCTGGCTGGTCTGTTGACCGCACTTCGGAACTCACTAGTGATTCCTCCCACTGGTATCATACAATTTTATTACAACCGCTCTCCTCAGGGCTCGACGGTCCCTGTCAGTAGATCAGGTCCGCCTGGCCTTCCTTTAGCTGTTGCTCTTCCTCCACGTTTCCACTTCACAGTCGCATCACCAACAGTCCACTTGGGTACCCTTAGAAGGGTTGAAATGCCTCTAATGGTTTCTTTGCCCAAGTGACATCCAGTGACTAGTCGACGTGCCAAATCACTCAGCTCTCGTAACCGACCCATTCTGTTGTTCTGCTTCCCTACTGGAGTGCTCCCGCTTCCTTTAACACTGACTCATCTGCCGCTAATGGTCTCCAGAGTCGAACCCGCCTCAATGTGGATATCCGGAAACTTTTGATCAGGCAGCGTATACAGTGTGGTCAGCAACAGTCTGAAAAGCCCGTGAGGATGTTGCAGGGGACGATGTGCTCAGAAATAACAGGTAAGAAAAAATTCGACACTTTTCGTCGTTTCAGAGTTATTCAGCATCGAAGTTAGGTAATCACGTCGTCGTCACGGGCACAAATTAAAGCGGTGTGCCAAAGGCGGTCTTGCCAAACGTGTTCTCAGTTGTGTTTCCTCAAGCCAAACATACGTAGCTTTTGATAATCTAACTTAAATTTATCTGTTCTGAAAAACGCCCATTTTAACTAGTAATGGGCATTTCAAGAAGTGGCTACTTATGGACCCGTATACACTACTGGCCATTAAAATTGCTACACCACGAAGATGACGTGCTACAGACGCGAAATTTAACCGACAGGAAGAAGATGCTATGATATGCAAATGATTAGCTTTTCAGAGCATTCACACAAGGCTGGCACCGGTTGCGACACCTGCAACGTGCTGACATGAGGAAAGTTTCAAACCGATCTTTCATACACAAACAGCAGTTGACCGCCGTTGCCTGGTGAAACGTTGTTGTGATTCCTCGTGTAAGGGAGAGCAATGCGTACCATCACGTTTCCGACTTTGATAAAGGTCTCATTGTAGCCTATCGCGATTGCGGTTTATCGTATCGTGACATTGCTGCTCGCGTTGGTCGAGATCCAATGACTGTTAGCAGAATATGGAATCGGTGGGTTCAGGAGGGTAATACGGAACGCCGTGCTGGATCCCAAGGGCCTTGTATCACTAGCAGTCGAGACGTATGAAACATCAGAACTACCAGTCTCATGAAAGTAAAGTACAAGTTGTTTAAAAAAAAAAGATAAATATTTTAATCAGGCTAAGGAAAATACTACATTTTCAGCTGGATGTAGCGCTAAGGACTAATTGCAAGCCAGGAATGAAATTATATAAAAACTGTGAATTAACATTTAGTTTGCGATGGTACATTTTGAATAAAATTTAAAGTTTGAGCAAAACTTGTACGTACAAACTTTCTGAAATAAGGCGTCAGTTCAACGAATGTTATTGCCCTTATAAACATGTATCTCAGTTCCACACCGTCCACTAAATTTCGCAAGGAATAAGTACGTTCAGTCATAATTTGATGTTATCAAAATAGCTCGCTGAAGCATGGCGTTATTTTCATTTTGTCTGTAAAGGCTGTATCTGGTATTAAAGTATTGTAGTGATTAATGTTACTGAAGCAGTAAGTGACCTAATTTGGCTATGTTTATTATTTTAGTATTTAGATTTTCTGTAACAAACCGCAGAGGCGGCTGAAAAATTTTGTTTTTATTGTTGTACAGTTCACTGTAAACACCGCATGTCTACATCTGTAAAATGTAATTTATGGTTGATTATCGCTGTTATGGATTAGTTTAAAAATAATATACATGTTGCCTTGAGCATGATATATTGTGAAAGTTGTGCCAGATGATAACCTCCAAGACTGAAATAGTTGCAGAGTAGTAAAAACAAAACCTTTTACCAGTTTGTGTGGTATATTACAACAAAATGTCTTTTTATCAAAACTGTGAAGCACAGTTTTCAGATTTTATTCCAGTATTACTCTCAATATAATCTTTTACTCGTAGTAGACTGTATGTACCGAGGTTGTTTGACACCCTGCGTCGGCTTCACTAGACTTATAAGACTGATATGTAATTTAGTGGAAATGATACGATTTGACTCACGTATTATGTGCGATGGAACGTCTTAACATATCACTACGAACTACGCGTACTCCTATCAACAAATTCTAGTTTGATTTCTTGTGTACACAAAACAGCAAAGTATGTGTGTATTGGGTAGACCCACAGATATCCAATCTTGTAAACGTACCGAGTATGTCTCGTTTAAAAAAGAGTAGATAATTAAAAGCAAAATTATGATGTGTTGTTTGAGGTTTTCCCGACGGACTAGTTTCAGAAATAGCACTTCGGCGAAATACCTGATGTCGTTCTGAAATACCCACATTGTTTCATCGTTCAGTTACGCCGATGAAATATTGTAGATATTTCTCAACGACATTCGACTTTTCGTCCGAGAACCGTTTCCACAAAACTGAGATGTTTTTTCGATTATATTGCGCACAATCAAAATTTAGCGGAATTATTTCGAGACTGTCAGTTAAGAACATTGTAGTGTACAAGAGTCAATCTGTTATCTGTCTTGTAAATGCAACCAATCTATTTTGAATGAAAGCTGATAGTTCATTACTGAATAAACAAGACTTTTTTAAAATGATTTTATATGTTCTAAAATGTTTCACATCCATTATTGACCTCGAAGTCACGTGAACATTTCTGCGCTACGTATTATGAGATACTCATGGCTATACCGGGTTCTGTGGAGAGCAAATTATCGGAATCGTGTTTGCAGCGGCTATTGGGGATTAAAAGGGGCTTCTACAGTCTGTCTCTCTCTCCCTCTCTCTCTCCTTCTCTCTGGGCAGTCGCTACAGGAGGGTCCCTTATTAGTGGGCACCTCCAGACCGATTGTTCGCTCCGATAAGCCTCACTTGCATCTGGCTGCTGTAGGCTTTACGTATAATGGTCTGCCTCGCAGTAATAACGCTACGAATAGACCCCAATTGTTCGGTGAAAATTGGTGTTAGCGCTTCAGATGTATCTTGTTTAGACTCGATTAGCACTTCAAAGGCAGTTCACTTTAATTGGTTATACATGTCTTTCACCGCGCCATATCCTCTTGGATGAGTATTCCCCCAGAAAGACAGGTCGATATGTGGAGAATACTTTCTTAAACCACCTAGAGTGAGCGAGTGACACTAAGTGGTCAGTAGTAGCTTTGTGGAGGTGGATGGCGTATTTTACTAAATTTCCTTCTTAACACAACACATGAAGTGGTTGGAATAGCTGTATAGGACGGATTATCTACGATGTGGAAGAAATGATACAGTTCAGCAGGTTAGTTAAACTTTTCCAAGTGGTTTTCTAATCCTTTGCTTCTCAGTTAAACACATACAGAAGCTGTCCTTAAGGAATATTTATACGAAGCAGTAACTCCAAGATTGACATCATAACGAAATAGTGCAGATAACTTCTATAGGTCATAAATTCTTAACTCTGTGTGTTTACTATCCCACTAAGGTGGAAAATTGTTTCATCCATGAATACGATTCGTTGTGCGGTAGTGTTATCCCTATCAATAGCATCCTGAAGATCGTCTGAAAATGCCACACGGTTGCATTTCTTGTCATCGCGTACAGCCTGTAACGGATGTAGCTCGTACGGCTTCGTAAACAACCCATGTATCAAAACACGCCAAATTGTTTTTGTAAGCATTTGTAACTACCGACTGATAAAACGATTGGCGTGGGAAATCATTTTGAGTTCGTGAGACATTTTTGTTCGAAATGCGAGGGTGGCCAGGACTCTTTCCTTTGTTAAACCATTGCATAAAAAAGGGGATACGTCTGATGTCAACAACTACCGCCCAATCTCTCTTCTGACTGTCTTATCCAAAATTCTTGAAAATTTAATGTATTGTACAGTAGCTTCACACCTTTGTAAAAATAAAGTTTTAACAAAATGTAGTTTGGTATCCAGAAATGTTTATCAACGGAAAATGCTACATATACTTTCACTAATGAAATATTAAATGCTCTGGGCAACCGGAAGTCACCTATTGGGATTTTTTGTGATCTTTCAAAGGCCTTTGATTGTGTAAATCACAGAATACTTCTAGATAAGCTCAAGTACTGTGGTATGAATGGGACAGCGCTCAAATAGTTTAAATCGTACCTAACTGGAAGAGTGCAGAAAGTTGAAATAAGCAGTTCTCATAATATGCAAAAAATGGTGATGTCTCAAACTGGGGAACAATCAAGAACAGGGTTCCGCAAGGTTCGGTCTTGGGGCCTCTGCTGTTCTTAATATATATTAATGACTTGCAATTGCATATTCACGAAGATTCAAAGCTTGTGCTTTTCGCCGACGATACAAGTATAGCTATCACACCCAACAGACAAGAATTAACTGATGAAATTGCAAACGATGTTTTTCAGAAAATTATTAAGTGGTACTCTGCAAATGGGCTCTCATTAAACTTTGACAAAACACAGTATATACAGTTCCACACAGTAAATGGAATGACACCATTAATAAATATAGATTTAAATCAGAAATCGGTAGCTAAGGTAGAATTGGAAAAAACACACTGAAGAAACACACGTTTGAGTTCAGCTACTTATGCTATTAAGGTTATTGCAAATTTTGGCAATATACATCTCAGTAAATTAGCTTACCACGCCTATTTACATTCTCTGCTTTCGTATGGCATCATATTCTGGGGTAACTCATCATTAAGTAAAAGAGTGTTCATTGCACAAAAGCGTGTAATCAGAATAGTTGCTGGAGCTCATCCAAGATCATCCTGCAGACACTTATTTAATGAGCTAGGGATCTTCACTGTAGCCTCGCAATATATATATTCACTCATGAAATTTTTTATTAACAATCCGAACGAATTCAAAAGTAATAGCAGTGTACATGGCTACAACACTAGGAGACAGGATGATCTTCACTACTCAAGGTTAAATCTAAATTTGGCTTAGAGAGGGGTAAATTATGCTCCCACAAAAGTCTTTGGACACTTACCTAATAGCACCAAAAGTCAGACAGATAGCCATATAGCATTTAAAAGGAAATTAAAAAGGATTTCTGAATGGCAACTCCATCTACTCATTAGATGAATTTTTGGATGTAGTAAGTGAGCAATTTTCCCCCTCCATATAGGATCCGCCATTTTGAATCTTGTAATTCCGACATCGGATTCGTAATCAGCGACCTAAAAAAATTAAAAAAAACAGTCTAATAGAATTTGGTACTCAGGTATCGAAGCGAGGTGCCGACTGTGCTGCTGGAGTATCGCCCTATCGTCGCTGCACGCGCAGTGCTAGCCTAATACGGTACGTCTCCCAGCGCTTTCCGATACTGCGTGGCGTTACAGATTATCTTTCTACTACAAATGGTTCAAATGGCTCTGAGCACTATGGGACTTAACATCTATGGTCATCAGTCCCCTAGAACTGAGAACTACTTAAACCTAACTAACCTAAGGACATCACACAACACCAAGTCATCACGAGGCAGAGAAAATCCCTGACCCCGCCGGGAATCGAATCCAGGCGCGGAAGCGAGAACGCTACCACACGACCACGAGCTGCGGACACTTTCTACTACAGTTTTGTACCAGATTAGCACAAGGCGAATTCCCCTACTCATGTCTTCGTCCGCTAGCTATCATTTACAAGAGGAGTAAAATTAACGCACTAACGGTCGCCATAGCCGAACCGTTCCTGAGTGCTTAAAAATTTGTGGAGGTTTTCGACTTATACTGGGTCAGGTTGAAGCCGTATTTCTCGACTTTCGAAAGGCGTTCGACTCAGTTCCGCACTGTCGCTTGCTACAAAAAGTGCGCGCTTGCGGTCTATCCGATGACAAATGCGGTTGGATAGAAGGTTTTCTAACAGACAGGGAGCAGTATGTCGTCCTGAACGGAGTAACTTCAACAGAATCAAGCGTGACTTCGGGTGTGCCCCAGGACAGCATAATGGGTCCTCTGCTTTCTACGATTTACATAAACGATCTGGTTGATGGTATTGACAGCGGCCTTAGACTGTTTGCCGATGATGCTGTAGTCCACAGGACAGTAGTATCACACGAAAATTATGAACAAATCAATGTCGATTTGCAGAAAATAAATGCGTGGTGTAATGACTGGCAGTTATCTCTCAGTATTAGCAAGCGTAACCAACTGCGTATAACAAGGCGAAAATCCCCGTTTATGTACGAGTAAAAAATAAATGCCCAGTCTTTGGAAGCGGTAACGTCCGTCACGTATCTGGGTGTGTCTATTCGAAATGATCTCAAATGGAACGATCAGATTACACAAGTAAAGGGTAAGGCGAACTCTAGATTGAGTTTTATTGGTAGAATCCTGAAGCGATACAGTCCTTCAACAAAGGAAATACGTTAGTTCGTCCAGTCTTGGAGTATTGTTCGTCTGTATGGGACCCTTACCAGTTAGGTCTGATTCGAGAGATTTAGAAAGCCCAAAGAAGAGTGGCTAGATTCGTGACTGGTACATTTAGCCAACGCGAGAGCGTTACAAGTCTCATAGAACGTTTAAAGTGGGACACTCTTGTAGATAGACGACGCACTAAACGGAGGGGCCTGCTCACTAAATTCCGAAATCCGATCTTCACCGAGGATGTAAAGCATATATTATTACCACCAACTTTCAGATCGCGCAGTGATCAGCATTCAAAGATTAGGGAAATAAGAGCTCGTACTGAGGCGTTCAGACAGTCGTTTTCCCTCGCGCTATCCGCGAGTGGAACAGAAGGGAGGAAATATGACTTCGGCCCGCATTGTGCCCTCCGCCACACACTGCTTGGTGGCTAGCGGAGTACATATGTAGAGGTAGATGTAGAAACTTAGGACACAGAGCTGCCCACCTCTGGCCGCAAAACTGGCTCCAACTAGGCTCCGTACCGAGTCGAAATGGCCTTTGGTCATAGGAATTGTGACGTCGTTCCATGCTCCCTCAGTTCTATACTGGAGTTCATGAATCGTAGTAGGTAGCAAGTTGTTGTGCCTCAATCTGTGGACAACCCACGACCGGCTGTTTTCACTGGATAAGAGACTGGAAAAGGTGCTGGCTTTGTTGTCCGTTAGTGTCTGTCTGTCTGTACGACTGCACAAAACCCTTTTTCTCAGGAACGGGTAGATGTATAATGTTGAAATTTAAGTCAAATGGTCCCTTGGCGGTATGATAAAAGTTAGCTTCTAAGGCAATGCAGTCGAAATATACGGCCATTTATGTCACATGTTTTGATGCAAACTCACTCATTATAACCTACAGGCTACTTTCCATTGCGTAGAATCATTAAATTTGGTAAGAAGAATGGTTTCACAGCAAGCTAAAGAAAAATACACTGATGCTCATCAATTAAGAATAACTGCAGAATGTGGTGCCACACAACGTGGCACTACACAAAACTGGCGCTAAGAGCATGGCCACATAGGGAGCAAACACGACACGGTTTTGGTGATAAGTTGACAAAACCGTCCCGGAACACATGTGCTACAAAACGCCACTTTTTCCTGCGCATGTACCCCGACATCAATATAGGATATGATCACCATGCACACGTACACAGGCCGCACAACGCGTTGGCATACTCTGGATCAGGTGGTCGAGCAGCTGCTGGGGTATAGCCTCCCATTCTTGCACCAATGGCTGTCGGAGCTCCTAAAGTGTCCTAGGGGTTTGAAGACGTGCAACGATACGTCGACCGAGAACATCTCAGACGTGCTCCAGGGGGTTTAGGTCTGGAGAACAGGCAGGCCACTGCATTCGCCTGGTATCTTCTATTTCAAGGTACTCCTCCACGATGGCAGCTAGGTGGGGCCGTGCGTTATCATCCATAAGGAGGAAGGCAGGACCCACTGCACCCCTGAAAAGGTGGACATACTGGTGCAAAACGACGTCCCGATACTCCTGACCTGTGACAGTTCCTCTGTCAAAGACATGCAGGGGTGTACGTGCATCAATCATAATCCCACCCCACACCATCAAACCACGACCTCCAAATAGGCCCCTTTCAAGGACATTAAGGGGTTGGTATCTGGTTCCTGGTTCACGCCAGATGAAAACCCGGCGAGAATCACTGTTTAGACTATACCTAGACTCGTCTGTGAACATAACCGGGGACCACTGTTCCAATGACCATGTACTGTGTTCTTGCACCAGGCTTTATGGGCTCTCCTGTGACCAGAGGTCAGTGGAATGCACCTTGCAGGTCTCCGGGCGAATAAACCATGTCTGTTCAGTCGTCTGTAGACTGTGTGTCTGGAGACAACCGTTCCAGTGGCTGCGGTATTGTCCTGAGGAAGGCTACCTAAAGCAGTCCGTGGCCGTCTGCGGGCACTGATGGTGAGATATCGGTCGTCTTGTGGTGTTGTACACTGTGGACGCCCCGTAGTGTAGCACCTGGACACGTGTCAACTCTGCTGGAATCGTTGCCATAGTCGTTGAGATCACACATTGTGGCACAAGGAGGGCCCGTGCTACGACCTGCTGTGTTTGACCAGCCTCCAGTCGCCCTAGCATTCTACTCCTCATAACGTCATCAATATGTGTTCTTTGAACCATTTTCAACATACAGTCATCATTAGCACGTCTGAAAACGTCTGCACACTTACTCGCTACACCGTACTCTGACATGCACCAATACACCTCTTCGTATGTGGACTGCTGCCAGCGCCACCGTGCGACGACCGCAGGTCAAATGTACGGCATGGTGATGCCCCGAGGTGATTTAAACCGGCAAACCGCCGACCAGAGCGTTGTTTCACCATGTATTAGAATTATTCTTAATTTATGAGTGTATTATCTGATACGAAAAAAATTTTGTTTTTTCATTCGTTACTTGACTGCGCACTTTGAATTAGAATACTCTCGAAAGTCTTGGACTCCCTAGGACCGATATCTTACCAGTACCAATGTCGACAGCAAGCAAAAATCGTCGAGATCCTTGATTCCAGGAATGGTTGAACTGTCTATACACGTAATTATGTTTGTTCGGAGCCCTCAGTGCGCCAGTATTACTCGCACCTTGCCAGTTTTTAATTTTGTTTATCGACAACGGTACAGAAACTTCGTAGCCAAGGCACAGCTACTGACCATAATACGATACAAACGTAAGAGTTACTATTCAGATTACCAGCAACAGGTGATCGTGCTGCGTGAGCGAGAGAACCCGGTACCAAAAGGGCGGGTGCTGAGTCGTACTGCTTCCATCGTGGAGCTGTATGCAGAACCGGCACTTGTCTGAAACAGACGACTTTGTGCCACTCCTCTGTGCAGCAGTGCTGTTTTGGAGCGCACCAGTGTCTGCCTACCGCTCTCTACTGCCGCATCAAGATAAGCGGCAACAATGGTCCGTTGTGCTCCGGACGACTGTGTGGATACGCATCTCACTGCAAACAAACCCATCTCTGGACTAAAGGTACGTGATGTGAGTGTACGATCGCAGTGTGAGCAATATGTCCGTCTCCTCAGATGACTGCAGCCGGTGGCAGTTGAGATCCTCAATGGCTTTCAACATTTCGCTCTTGAGATCGTCAGTCGTATATTCACGCGAGAAAGTCTTGGACTGACGAGCAATGTGACTAGTAATATCACG
This sequence comes from Schistocerca americana, assembly GCF_021461395.2. NCBI lineage: Eukaryota > Metazoa > Arthropoda > Insecta > Orthoptera > Acrididae > Schistocerca > Schistocerca americana. The sequence continues at coordinate 244,416,507 of NC_060124.1, read as the reverse complement.
GAACGATAAAATGCAATACTGACAGGCCAGGATACTGCCGCTGTGGAAAAATGTAAGTTAATGCCGATGAGTAGGAAGATGACCTCTGTAATTTTCGGATGTAGTATTACTAGTGTCCTGCTTGACACAGTCAGGTCGTTGAAACAACTGGACGTAACGTTTCAAAGCGATACGAGATGGAACGAGCATGTAAGAACTGTGGTAGAGAAGGCGGGTGGTCGACTTGGGTTTCTTGAGAGAATTTTAGGAAGGAGTGATTCACCTGTGAAGGAGACCCCATATAGGAGGCTGGTGCAACCTATCCGTGAGTACTGCTCGAGTGTTTGGGATCCGTACCAGCTCCGACTGAAGGTAGGCATCGAAGCAATTCATAGGCGGGCTACCAGATTCGAACAACACGTAAGTGTTACGGAGATGTTTGAACCCAAAGAGATTCTGGTCATACATAAAGCATACCAGTGGCAAGACGCAATCAATACCTTCACTGCGTGATAACAACGGTGAAGTCACTGATGACAGTGCCACTAAAGCAGGGTTATTAAGCACGGTTTTCCGAAACTCCTTCACCAAAGAAGACGAAGTAAATGTTCCTCAATTCGAATGAAGAACAACTGCCAAGATGAGAAACGTAGAAATAGATATCCTCGGTGTAACAAAACAGCTTAATTCATTTAATGAAGGCAAGGCCTCCAGTCCATATTGTGTACCAGTCAGGTTCCTCTCAGAATATGCTGATAAAATAGCTCCATATTTAGCAATTACATACAACCACTCGCTCACAGAAAGATCTGTACCTAAAGACTGGAAAATTGGTCAAGTCACACCAATACCCAAAAAGGAAAGTAGGAGTAATCGCTGAATTGTAGGCCTATCTCACTAACGTCGATTTGCCGTAGGGTTTTAGAACATGTACTGTATTTGAACATTATGAAGTACCTCGAAGAAAACTATTTATTGACATGTAGTCAGCACGATTCAGAATATATCGTTCTTGTGAAACACAACTAGCTTTTTATACACATAAATTAATAAGTGCTCTCGACAGGGGATGTCACTACGCTTGTCCGCCGTATTCTGGAGTACTGCTGTGCGTTGTGGGATCCGTAGCAGGTGGGACTGACGGATGACATCGAAAAAGTACAAAGAAGGGCAGCTCGCTTTGTATTATCGCGAAATAGGGGAGATAGTGTCACAGACATGATATGTGAATTGGAGTGGCAATCATTAAAACAAAGGCGTTTTTCGTTGCGGCGGAATCTTCTCATGAAATTTCAGTCACCAGTTTTCTCCTCCGATTGCGAAAACATTCTGTTGGCACCCACCTACATAGGGAGAAATGATCATCACGATCAGGGCTCGCACAGAAAAATTTAAGAGCTCGTTTTTCCCGCGTGCCGTTAGAGACTGGAACGGTAGAGAGACAGCATGAAGATGGTTCATTGAACCCTCTGCCAGGCACTTTATTGTGAATAGCCGAGTAATCACGTAGATGTAGATGTTATTTTCGAGAAACACTACTGAGGAAATTTAGTGAACGGCATTTGAAGCTGACTGCCGAACGACTCTACTGTCGCCAACAATTATTGCGCGTAAGGACCACGAAGATAAGGTACGAGAAATTAAGCATATAGGCAATCGGTTTTCCCGCTCTCTATTTGCGAGTGTAACAGGAAAGGAAATGACTAGTAGTGGTACAGGGTACCCTACGCCACTTACCGCATGGTTGTTTGCGGCCTATCTATGCAGATGTAGATACGGGAGATGTATAATACTGACATCTGCTGGTAGTCTTTTCCCATCTGACACGAGCTTTAGCACCATCTTCTCACAAACAACCAACACTCAAATGTGATTCCTAGATTCCTAAACGAGATGCCCACTGCGAATTTTTCCCTGTGTACGGAATGTAGTTGGCATTACTCGTGCCTATTATGTACGATTACGCCAGTTTGACGTTTGTTGTATTCTGTCTTCGAGCTGTTGCAGTATTAACGACAAACAAATTGTCGTGTGGCAGCTCATCCCCAAACTCTAGTCGAAACTTGTAGGCTGTAGCATACGTGGAGACAATATTCAGTATTACCAGTGACTGCCCAGCTAATTACGTCTTCTCTTCGCTTCCCTTTATTACAGTGAGTGGCCTGCTTTTTTCTGCTGTCTCGAAAGCTTCCTGGAAGTTTACTTTAAAGACCAGGAGGGGCTACATACGTGCCCAGAGCTGAGAACCGTCCTCCAGCGACAGCAGACAGTGCATAATTCGTTTTGGCCCATCTCGGCGCACCAGGTCGTCCAAGACTTGCTCTGCGTGTGATAAGACTCCACTGTACGACACCTAAAATAATCCTTTGGAAACGTGACGTACATAGCCAGGTGCAGATGCCAGAACGGGAGCAGTGTGGGATTCGCTATTACTCTGCAATCGTGGCACGAAAGAATGTTAGTTTGAAACCCTTGCAACAGACTCGATGCCGTTTGATAGGCCAGGGTTATAAACTTGTCAAGGACTGGGAGATCTTTTCTGCCTTCCCCCCCTGCCCCCCCTCCCCCCACGCCAAGCCATCAGTGGTTTATCATGACAGAATCCGTGAGAGTGGGAGTTTATTGACCACATATAGAAAATAATTATTGGACATAAGCCGCAATGTCTCCTGCAGTTAGCCGTCGAGATTCCTACACTGGCAGAAAGAGCCAGCTTCAGTAAGATAAGTCAGAGGACAATTGCGGACACACGATAAAAGATAAAACACTGACTGCCGGGGGAGGGAAGAGGAAGACATGCTGCCAGCTGATCAGTGAGACGTGACGTTCTGTCGAACAGAGGGACGTCTCCAAATCAGAACAAACTTCAGAGGTTAAACTGGTTACAGGTTTTACTGTCACCATCATCCACAGTCACACGTTGTAGGAGCGGTAAGAATGAGCAGGCGATCCAATCACCGAATCGAGGGGTGCACAAGGCTAGTTAAATTTTATCAGGAAATAATCGCACAGTTCTACCATTCGTAGCCAGGCTAGGTGCTTCTGTCACGCTACTGGTCTTCATACTTATTTTTTCATGTTCTTTCTTTAACCTCTAACATTTTCACAGTAACTGGCCATATCCACTACTTAGTTCCATGACTGTGCTTTTACTGTCTTCGCCCACCTGCGCCAAGGGTAGAGTTCATAATTACAATACTTTATCGATTTACTAAACTTCAATACATTTATCAGTGGATCATTCACATGCTGATAGGTTATGGTAAAAAACTAAATTGTTGCTTTAACCACTTATTTCTGTTTTAGACCGAAGTTCCCCTTCATTAATATACACATGTGTGGTGTTGTACCCCTGTTTCAATGCTTGATTCGTCCACCAGTAATAGTTACTATTCAGTAAGACATTTCTGTTGAGTGGCATTGCAATTTTCTTAAATCTGGATTATCTTTTGGAGAGCTCGCCTTCTCTCAGCTCACCAAGGATCGGACGCATAGCATCTTAGCTGTATTCTTAACTGCTCAACCAGCACCTCACAAAATGCATGTATATGAAGGCCCGCCCGGTTGGCTTTCCGGACTGGGAAGGAGCGCCTGGTCACCGGAACGAATCCGCCCGGCGGATTTGTGTCGAGGTCCGGTGAACCGGCCAGTCTGTGGATGGTTTTTAGGCAGTTTTCTATCTGCCTCGGCGAATGCGGGCTGGTTCCCCTTATTCCGCCTCAGTTACACTATGCTGCCGATTGCTGCGCAAACAAGTTCTCCACGTACGCGTACACCACCCTTACTGTACCACGCAAACATAGGGGTTACACTCGTCTGATCTGAGACGTTCCCTGGAGGGTCCACCGGGGGCCGAACCGCACAATAACCCTGGGCGGCGGAGGGGTTAAGCGGACTGCGGTAGTCGTTGTGGGGTTGTGGACCACTACGGCTGCGGCGGGGACGAAGCCTCTCCGTCGTTCCTCGGTCCCCGGTTAACATACAATACAATACAATGTATATGAAAAAATATGTTTACCTAACCAAACAGACAATCCCAGATGACTTAATATAGCGCAAAGACGAAGTTGGGTGCCCCATGACACGAGCGACATCACATCTCAACAAGCAGCTCGTTTAGAAGATGCATTGAGCTATGTATTGAGGGAAACTGGCATTCACAGAGCCCCTCACTCAGATGAACATTCCGACATCAGAACTTCCATCTGAACACAGTGTATCATGTTGCGTCCACTCCGGCATCAGGTAGGGCATCCCCGACAGTCAACAGCGGCTAAAATTGCCTAAGGCCGTATAAAATTGACGACCACATGAAGAGTAAGGAAAAGACGGGGGAGAAGAAGATCATATTGCATGCACGCCTCAATCTCTGAACGTTTCTCGCTGCCGAACTAAAAATGATGCAAAATTTATTTCGAATTGATTTATACACAAATGGCTTAAATACACCAGCTACATAACAGAAATAAAATGGTGCATTTAAAAAATTATAATTCACTGCTGTAACTCTCTAGAAAATTACTAAATAACTAAATAAACAATATTCATAAATCCGCAGAAACAGTAATATTTCTTAAATTTCTTCAATATTACAGCAGTGGTGCTATCACGTAGTCATACACAACTTTTTATTAACTTAATTAATTGCAGTCATATCCATATAAGTATCACGAGAGGGTAAATTGAATTGATCTTACTCAACGGCCTTTAAAGGTGTCAAATCACATCATAATCATATCATAATCACATCACAATTTAGCCATTTCCCGTCATCCTCCCATAATTTAGACTAGTTCTGTAAGTACATATTGACCTATATTGGTCAATTATATCATATGTGTTGACCAGAGCGATTTTCGCCAAGTCACACATTAGCTTTGCGCATAATTGACATATGTCGGTCAATAGTTTTTAAGTGTGTTGACTTGAGAGATGTTCGCCAAGCCACACTTTAGCTTAGAGCACGATTGACCTATGTCGGTCAATAGTTTTTAAGTGTGTTGACTGGAGCGATGTTCGCCAAGTCACACTTTAGCTTAAAGCATATTTCCGCGGTCATTCCCTAAGTTCAATGGCAGTGGTCTCCAGGCCCGAATTATGATGGCAGTGGTCCACACACAGTTTTTACAGTATGTGTGTGGATGACCTCCATGAAGGCAAATTGAGTACCCTATTGCCGCCACATTATCCCCTATTATAGTGTTTTCTGCAACTCATAACCATAACTTCGCCAAGAAGCTCAATCAGGCACGTGCATTAGTTTTTGACTTGATTCTAGACCATTTCAGGTCAAATATACTAATGTTAAATAATTACCATTTATTTTATATGGCCCATATTGCTGGATGTTACAGATTATATATAGCCTCGTTCATAAATTCAATCCTGTCAATTTGTGAGCTAAGTCAATAGAATGTTCATGCGTTGTAACCATAGCTAAGCAAGTGCTTAACAATTATGTCATAAAAAATTTCTAACCTACCCGTAACAATGACGACGTTGGCTTTATATTAACCTTCCCACTCCCAAGTTCTTTTTAGGTGATTAAAATGGTTCAGATCGCTCTAAGCACTATGGGACTTAACTTCTGAGGTCATCAGTCCCCTATAACTTAAACCCAACTAACCTAAGGATATCACACACACCCATGCCCGAGGCAGGATTCGGACTTGCGACCGTAGCGGTCGCGCGGTTCCACACTGAAGGTGATTAAACTTCACGCTTATGATCAAAAATTTTCCTAGATAGGCCATACCTTGTAAGCACATGATGTCTTCCTCATATCATGATCAATGAATACTTCATAAATATTAAGACAGTGGATCTAAGTACGTTCTGTACATCTACATCTACATCTACATCTATACTCCGCGAGCCACCTTACGGTGTGTGGCGGAGGGTACTTATTGTACCACTATCTGATCCCCCCTTCCCTGTTCCAATCACGAATTGTGCGTGGGAAGAACGACTGCTTGTAAGTCTCCGTATTTGCTCTAATTTCTCGGATCTTTTCGTTGTGATCATTACGCGAGATATATGTGGGCGGTAGTAATATGTTGCCCATCTCTTCCCGGAATGTGCTCTCTCGTAATTTCGATAATAAACCTCTCCGTATTGCGTAACGCCTTTCTTGAAGTGTCCGCCACTGGAGCTTGTTCAGCATCTCCGTAACGCTCTCGCGCTGACTAAATGTCCCCATGACGAATCGCGCTGCTTTTCGCTGGATCATGTCTATCTCTTCTATTAATCCAACCTGGTAAGGGTCCCATACTGATGAGCAATACTCAAGAATCGGACGAACAAGCGTTTTGTAAGCTACTTCTTTCGTCGATGAGTCACATTTTCTTAGAATTCTTCCTATGAATCTCAACCTGGCGCCTGCTTTTCCCACTATTTGTTTTATGTGATCATTCCACTTCAGATCGCTCCGGATAGTAACTCCTAAGTATTTTACGGTCGTTACCGCTTCCAATGATTTACCACCTATGGCATAATCGTACTGGAATGGATTTCCGACCCTATGTATGCGCATTATATTACATTTATCTACGTTTAGGGAAAGCTGCCAGCTGTCGCACCATGCATTAATCCTCTGCAGGTCCTCCTGGAGTACGTACGAGTCTTCTAATGTTGCTACTTTCTTGTAGACAACCGTGTCATCTGCAAATAGCCTCACGGAGCTACCGATGTTGTCAACTAAGTCATTTATGTATATTGTAAACAATAAAGGCCCTATCACGCTTCCCTGCGGTACTCCCGAAATTACCTCTACATCTGCAGATTTTGAACCGTTAAGAATGACATGTTGTGTTCTTTCTTCTAGGAAATCCTGAATCCAATCACAAACCTGTTCCGATATTCCGTAAGCTCGTATTTTTTTCACTAAACGTAAGTGCGGAACCGTATCAAATGCCTTCCTGAAGTCCAGGAATACGGCATCAATCTGCTCGCCAGTGTCTACGGCACTGTGAATTTCTTGGGCAAATAGGGCGAGCTGAGTTTCACATGATCTCTGTTTGCGGAATCCATGTTGGTTATGATGAAGGAGATTTGTATTATCTAAGAACGTCATAATACGAGAACACAAAACATGTTCCATTATTCTACAACAGATTGACGTAAGCGAAATAGGCCTATAATTATTCGCATCTGATTTATGACCCTTCTTGAAAATGGGAACGACCTGCGCTTTCTTCCAGTCGCTAGGTACTTTACGTTCTTCCAGCGATCTACGATAAATTGCTGATAGAAAGGGGGCAAGTTCTTTAGCATAATCACTGTAGAATCTTAAGGGTATCTCGTCTGGTCCGGATGCTTTTCCGCTACTAAGTGATAGCAGTTGTTTTTCAATTCCGATATCGTTTATTTCAATATTTTCCATTTTGGCGTCCGTGCGACGGCTGAAGTCAGGGACCGTGTTACGATTTTCCGCAGTGAAACAGTTTCGGAACACTGAATTCAGTATTTCTGCCTTTCTTCGGTCGTCCTCTGTTTCGGTGCCATCGTGGTCAACGAGTGACTGAATAGGGGATTTAGATCCGCTTACCGATTTTACATATGACCAAAACTTTTTAGGGTTCTTGTTTAGATTGTTTGCCAATGTTTTATGTTCGAATTCGTTGAATGCTTCTCTCATTGCTCTCTTTACGCTCTTTTTCGCTTCGTTCAGCTTTTCCTTATCAGCTATGATTCGACTACTCTTAAACCTATGATGAAGCTTTCTTTGTTTCCGTAGTACCTTTCGTACATGATTGTTATACCACGGTGGATCTTTCCCCTCGCTTTGGACCTTAGTCGGTACGAACTTATCTAAGGCGTACTGGACGATGTTTCTGAATTTTTTCCATTTTTGTTCCACGTCCTCTTCCTCAGAAATGAACGTTTGATGGTGGTCACTCAGATATTCTGCGATTTGTGCCCTATCACTCTTGTTAAGCAAATATATTTTCCTTCCTTTCTTGGCATTTCTTATTACACTTGTAGTCATTGATGCAACCACTGACTTATGATCACTGATACTCTCTTCTACATTCACGGAGTCGAAAAGTTCCGGTCTATTTGTTGCTATGAGGTCTAAAACGTTAGCTTCACGAGTTGGTTCTCTAACTATCTGCTCGAAGTAATTCTCGGACAAGGCAGTCAGGATAATGTCACAAGAGTCTCTGTCCCTGGCTCCAGTTCTGATTGTGTGACTATCCCATTCTATACCTGGTAGATTGAAGTCTCCCCCTATTACAATAGTATGATCACGAAACTTCTTCACGACGTTCTGCAGGTTCTCTCTGAGGCGCTCAACTACTACGGTTGCTGATGCAGGTGGTCTATAGAAGCATCCGACTATCATATCTGACCCACCTTTGATACTTAACCCAGATTATTTCACATTCGCATTCGCTAATAACTTCACTGGATATTATTGAATTCTTTACTGCTATAAATACTCCTCCACCATTGGCGTTTATCCTATCCTTGCGGTATATATTCCATTCTGTGTCTAGGATTTCGTTACTGTTCACTTCCGGTTTTAACCAACTTTCCGTTCCTAATACTATATGCGCACTATTTCCTTCAATAAGAGATACTAATTCAGGAACCTTGCCCTGGATACTCCTGCAGTTTACCAATATTACGTTGACTTTTCCTGTTTTTGGTCTCTGAGGACGGACGTTCTTTATCAACGATGATAATGTCCTCTCTGGTAAGCCGTCAGGTATTTTATCGTTTCGCCCAAGGGGGGGTCCCTCTAACCTAAAAAACCCCCGTGTGCACGCCACACGTACTCTGCTACCCTAGTAGCTGCTTCCGGTGTGTAGTGCACGCCTGACCTGTCTAGGGGGGCCCTACAGTTCTCCACCCAATAACGGAGGTCGATGAATTTGCAACCATTATAGTCGCAGAGTCGTCTGAGCCTCTGGTTTAGACCCTCCACACGGCTCCAAACCAGAGGACCGCGATCGACTCTGGGCACTATGCTGCAGATATTAAGCTCAGCTTGCACTCCGCGTGCGATGCTGGTTGTCTTCACCAAATCAGCCAGCCGCCGGAAGGAACCAAGGATGGCCTCAGAACCCAAGCGGCAGGCGTCATTCGTTCCGACATGTGCTACTATCTGCAGCCGGTCACACCCAGTGCGTTCAATAGCTGCCGGAAGGGCCTCCTCCACATTACGGACGAGACCCCCCGGCAAGCACACCGAGTGCACACTGGCATTCTTCCCCGACCTACCCGCTATTTTCCTAAGGGGCTCCATAACCCGCCTAACGTTGGAGCTCCCTATAACTAATAGGCCCGCCCTCTGTGACTGTCGGGACCCAGCCGGAGAATCGGCCACTGGCCCAACAGGCGAGGCATCCTGTGGTGGCTCGGAAACGATGTCATCACCACTAGGAAGCACCCCGTACCTGTTGGAAAGGGGTAAGGCAGCTGCCACGCGGCCAGATCCCATCTTCGCCTTTCGGCCAGGCACGCGCGAGCCCACCACTGTCCGCCATTCACCCTGGAGTGATGGCTGACCGGTAAGATGCTCACTGCCGGAAGACGCAGCGACATCAGGGGTTCCATGCGATTCCAAGGCCACCGAAGTAGGCATAGGTCTCACCACAGTTGCCCCAACGCCACTACGAGCCGACGCCTGCGCCTCGAGCTCGATGAGCCTAACAGACAAAGCCTCCACCTGCCCCCGAAGAGTGGCCAATTCTCCTTGCGTCCGCTCACAACAACCACAGTCTCTACACATGACTATGTTTACCCTACAAGCGAACGGTGTACTCGCCTTATTAGCAGCAGGAAATCGAAGTGCTCTCTCACTGACGGTCTAACCGACACTGAGCTGTTCTAACCAAACAAACAAAAGCCTGTACGATACGAGGGTCGATAGCAACGGCGATACTGTACACTACACTGTTATTAAAATAAAAGGTTGTGTCTAGTAGGCACTCAAACACGCAAGAAATTACAAAAATAAAATAGTAACTACCCAGATAACTGAAAATAAGTTGTACCTGTTTGAAGCTCGTAAAAATGTGTAACAAGCGAACGGTGTACTCGCCTTATTAGCAGCAGGAAATCGAAGTGCTCTCTCACTGACGGTTAACATATATGCCCTTTTTCTCAGCTTTACCTTCTATTTCACTTTACTAGTAAATTCAAGGTCAGGAGTTAAGTTCACATCTTGTACCAACAACCAACTATTATACAGTTTATGGTGCAGGTGCAAGGTATTGTGTCCGCCTTGACGTGCCTTACGACGCTGCGGTCAGTTCCAGTACAGCACTCGTGGCTGCTGCATCGCGGTCGCGAAGTGGGGCCGAGGCAGTTCAAATGGTTCAAATGGCTCTGAGCACTATGGGACTTAACTTCTGAGGTCATCAGTCGCCTAGAACTTAGATCCAATTAAACCTAACTAACCGAAGGACATCATACACAGCCATGCCCGAGGCAGAATTCGAACCTACGACCGTAGCGGTCGCTCGGCTCCAGACTGTAGCGCCTAGAACCGCACGGCCACTCCGGTCGGCTCATTATTAAAATTAAAATTAGTAACATTTCTTACGTGTACCTGTCTAAGAGAATATTGTTTCCACTTCCGATTTCGTTAGTTACAGCGAAAAAACGTTATCTGAAACGCGCTGTATGTCGTTCTGATGGCAGTTAGACATGAGAACCTGTATAATCAGTGGTAGTTACTTTCCGGTGCGATGTTTCCCAAGAACGTCTGTTACTCCCCGGAAGGATGCAAGATGCAAGGGGGTTCGTTTTGTGGGTCGCTCGTGTCGCCACGCGATGTCCAGCGCTACAGAGGACGGACGGTCGACACAGCTGCGTAACGAGCCCCGAAAATCGACCGCTGTCCTGTAGCGGGTTGAGAGGGTGAGAGGAGGGGCGGGCTCCCTCGCCTGCTCCGTCCTCATTAATCTAATCACCGCCGGCTCGCCGGGCCGGGGCGGCCGGCGGCGCCGTATCACTCGTTTCATTATTTCAGCTGCCGCGTCCATTAGCCGGCGTGTCCCTCTCGGCCCCATGTCCGCCGCGCACCAATCAGCTGCCTGCTATTAGCTTTTCATTCAGCCGTCCCGGTGTGTACTCCCAGGCCCGCGGCCGACCGGGATCCTGGCAGGGTCGCCAGCCGTCCAGCTGACCGCGACACGCGCGCCTCTGCGTCTGTGTGCGGGAGGCGCGTGCTCTTTGAAAGCGTTTTGTTTTCTGGCCGGCGACTGCGGCCGGCGTCCAAGTAATGGAAGGTAAACACCGTGCCCGGGCACCACCGAGACGCCACGGGCGAAGCGCTTGATGGAGCACTAAGTAATAGCTGACCAAACTAGTACGTACGACGCGACAACACGCTGCTGTCCGAACCAATTATCGATGTTTATGGAGAGTGGCTGCACGTGCCTTGTACGATTGCTGCCTCGGGTTTCGTGAGTCGGAAAGGACAAATTCATTAAGCGATGTTTACCGTAGAACATTGTGACCTGCCGCTTCCGCCTCCGAGGTCCCTAACGGATGTAGTGATGGTGACTCGCTGTGGAAGATGTTTTTAAAAAAAAAGACCAAAAGTTTCTGAGCACACTATAGCCTTAATGGTGTAATTCCGAGTGCACGTCTGAGTTGCTGTTTCCATTTTATGCACATCGACACATTAGGTTACTGGGCGCTTCGAGTTGTGCTTACAGGTCCTGAAGAAGACGACTGCGTTCGTCGTCGAAATTTTCTACATATGCCGGCTAATGGGGCGGAGCGGTTCTAGGCGCTTTAGTCTGGAACCGCGAGACCGCTACGGTCGCAGGTTCCAATCCTACCTCGGGCATGGATGTGTGTGATGTCCTTACGTTAGTTAGGTTTAAGTAGTTCTGAGTTCTAGGGGACTGATGACCTCAGATGTTAAGTCCCATAGTGCTCAGAGCCATTTGAACCATTTTTCTACATAAAATGGAAACAACAGCTCGGCCGCGCGGGATTAGCCGAGCGGTCTTGGGCGCTGCAGTCATGGACTGTGCGGCTGGTTCCGGCGGAGGTTCGAGTCCTCCCTCGGGCATGGGTGTGTGTGTTTGTCCTTAGGATAATTTAGGTTAAGTAGTGTGTAAGCTTACGGACTGATGACCTTAGCAGTTATGTCCCATAAGATTTCACACACATTTGAACATTTTTAAACAACAGCTCGGACGTGCACGTGGAAGTACACCATTAATCACTCACGTCGAGAAAACCTCAGAAAACATATGCTTAGTTGGCAGCACGTCCATATCCTCAGTTTCTTCGTAGTGTTTCACAGACATCTGGAACGGTAAAGTTGTTGACGATTTACATGCGTGATGACGGCTTGCCGGCCGTCGTGGCCGAGCGGTTCTAGGCGCTTCAGACCGGAACCGCGCTGCTGCTACTGTCGCAGGTTCGAATCCTGCCTCGGGTTAGCTAGGTTTAAGTAGTTCTAAGACTAGGGGACTGATGTTAAGTCCCATAGTGCTCAGAGCCATTTCAACCAATTGATGACCCCTTTAAACTACTCTGCTGATCAGAAAATTATATAGTTCAGAGGGGAAATACAGGAAAAATTATATAACTTAAAGAATTACTGAGAATCACAATCACGGTCCAGCCTTAGGCATAACAAGCTGTAAAAATTGTAACCAAAATTATAGCCATTCACTATACGGCTGTTTCGACTTTTCATCCACTGTCGAGTGGCATAGTGTGAGACATGTCTGTCAAGAAGTAATGTCTACATTGACAGTCTGTAACATTTTGAATCGTATGTTTTTTTAAACACGTTGGCATATGATCTAAGTAAGACAAGTCATATGTCACTGTGCCGGCCAAAGTGGCCGTGCGGTTAAAGGCGCTGCAGTCTGGAACCGCAAGACCGCTACGGTCGCAGGTTCGAATCCTGCCTCGAGCATGGATGTTTGTGATGTCCTTAGGTTAGTTAGGTTTAACTAGTTCTAAGTTCTAGGGGACTAATGACCTCAGCAGTTGAGTCCCATAGTGCTCAGAGCCATTTGAACCATATGACACTGTACAAGGATGAAGCTAAAAACAGACATCTGTTAGCTTCAGCGAAATACAGTTGTAAGATAGTCCACTAGTCGGCCTGACGATTGCGTGTGATACTTCGAAACGCCTTTTGGACTAAGATAAAAGTGATTACCCAACATGACAGTTTTAATTTATTTATTTATAATTCAGTGCTGAGTAACGTGGAAATGGTGCAACGTATCAAATTTTTCTTCTTAACAATTATTTCTCAGTACAATCTACCCTATAACACCCTTACAAGCAATCCCGCTTCCAGCCATCCTGATTTAGGGATTCCGTGATTTCCCTAAATCACTCCAGGCAAATGCCGGGATGGTTCCTTGGAAAGGGCACGGCCGACTTCCTTCCCCTTCCTTCCCTAATCCGATGAGACCGATGAGCTCGCCGTTTGGTCTCTTCCCCCCAAAAACTCCAACCCTTACAACTTTTTCAGACTACTTCTGACCACCCTGAACACCTCTGTCTGAGTGACGATTAGGGAGATGAAATATGTCCACACATTTCTAAAATTTTTAAAAAATGTGAACAGGTTTTACTGAAAAATGAAGTATTTACCTGCTGAATTTTGCAATATTTCTTCGACACACTTGTGTTCTGTGTGAAGTGTTTTCACCTTCACCGTATTTTAATAACCCAGTAGAATCTAACAAAGTCAGCCAAAGCTGTACTAATTTTTCTAGGGAACCTCTGAGGTGTCCCAATGCTTTCTTTTGGCCTGCAGCTATGAGTGATGAAAAGATAATAACTGTGTTATTTATAGGCAACAGTAAACAAGCATTGTAATTAAGGTAAGAAAACAAAGTCCAGCTACCTCCTCTACAGCTGTATTTATCCATGAGAGACTTCCAAAGCAGTTCATTAAGAACGGTTGTTAATGCCTCTTCCTGGTTCTTGAGCCAAATATCACAAAAGGGTCGAACGAATATTTTATGTGAACGAATCGAGGTAGGGATGACTAAGAGCGTTTAGGAATCTAAGTGCATGACCGCTGCTCTTTGTTTCATTATTCACATGTTTCGCTCTTTGAATGGCGATCGGTACGAAAGTAAGCTGTAAGACTCATGATCGCAAGGGCCGTCCCTAAATAACCAAAACCATGGTAAAAATTTTGAACTGCAAAGTGTACTGGTCACCTGAGGAATATATTTTTATTCCTAGAAGATCAGTATGTTAACATAAAAAACAGTTAGCCGTACCGGTGAGAAAAAATCGTATTTTTTAATACAGGCGATACCATTAATTATGTGTTACAAAATAACACCATTAAACATATATTACAAGAGAGAGGAAATTAAGTTCCTCGTGAAAGACTGTTTTCATCATAAACATTGGACTTTCAGAAGCTAAATCAAGAATAATATTTGGGGTAATACATAAGGAGCCGATTCAAAATCTTCTTCCGTAGTTCCGAAAAGGTTTAACAGTGGCTCTATTCTAGTGACAAATTCATGAAAGAAGACAAGCTATATTGAGCAGAGGTACTTAAACAGTTGGATGTGTTTAGTAAGAAAGGAAAATATCTGAAGATGATTTAACGAATGTGTCGGGAGCGGTTACGTGTATTTTAATTAGGGATTGGAACTGAAATTTTAAACGTAAGTTATTAACTTTTAACACACAGAAACGCGCCGAGATCTGTTTATTACTAGCGACAAGAAACGTCTGGCATTTAGATACTCTGCCCATAATTTGCTTTATTATAAAGCAGCAAGGAGACATCTTTCACCTCATCGCTGTTAAATATCTCCAGAAGAAGTCAGTCAATTTCGATACCGCGTTATCTCAGTTATTAAATTAATTCTGCATTGTCATTATGTTTTTTAATAATACGGCTACTTTGGTCATTGCTGTACTTAATCTGTACAGTAATGCGGTTTCATATACATGGAGCTTCCAGCAACAATTTAGCTGAGGAATTCGTTAACGAGGAGTAAAATACACAAACTATGTGCTACTCAGGATGGATGGATGGATGGAGAGGGTTGTATGGGCGCACGACGGCAAGGTCTTCAGCGCCCACTCAGTAACAGATTGAGACGGGTTTCAAGAAAAGACTCAGAACAGTAAGATAGAACAGAACGTAAAACACAGCTAACAAGCTTGGAAAAATATGGGCCTAACCACAGCGAAACGTGGGACGAAGCATACCGCCAGCAGTAAAACATGGACAACACAGGAAGAAAGAGGTAGAGGAAACTAAAACAATATAGCAGATGGAAGCGGCTGGCTGACCGCAAGGAAAAAGGCAGGAGCCAGCCACTGTGCAGTACACTAAAACGTCTAGCCTAAAAGTTTAGGCCAGAGTCCAGACACATCACGAAACTTTAAAACCCTAGACGCACACGTCTCATCATTAGCTAAAACACAGGGCAGATCCCCATCATACACGATATTATTGGTCTTGGTCATCATAGCAAGCACGAGGTGACGATACAGTAACCAAGCACTGTGGTGACTAAGGAAAACGCATCACACTGTCAATGCTTTCCGGTCAGCTGTATACTGACGAAAAAAATCATAACACCAAGAATGAGTTGTGCGACACTAACAACAGTTGGTAGGCGTGTTTCTACATCTTACCGATGATGTCTATCCAAATTTCCCGCCAGTCGCCTAAGCGCAGCGCTAGGAGCGCCAGTATGAGGATGCAAATAACGTTTGCTTCAAAAATACGCTGTAATGGTCGTGATATTTACTTAATTCTGAGGTTGGACGTGGTGAGGTGATGCTAGTCAAGAACGCCTTAAGGCGACAAACACTCCAATATCTACACCTCACTGAGTTTGAACGAGGTCTTGCCCGAGAGCTACGACAAGCTGCATGTTCATTCTACGTAATGCAGAGAGGCTTGGCAGGGATGTGACCACTGTACATGATTGCTGGCGGCAATGGTAACGGGAATACACAGTAACAAGAAGATCCTGCCGCCACGCGGCACTACCGAGATGGAAGACATCGTGTTTGGAGTAAGACTCTGGCGCATCCCACTGCATCTGCAACAGCATTTTGAGCAGCACTTGGCACCACATTGACACAACAAACTCTTACAAACCGGTTACTTCAAGGACAGCTCCGAGCCAGACGAACTGTAGCGTGCATTCCACTGCTTGCAAACCACCGCCATCTGCGACTTCAGTAGTGTCGAGTGGGAGATCATTTGGGTGACGGGGGGCAGGGTGGAGGTCAGCTGTGTTTTGTGGTGGAAGCTGGTTGTGCCTCGGTGCCAGTAATAACCGTGTATCTGTTAGAAAGGAGCCAGTTGAGGGACTGCAGCCAACCTGTCTGTCTGGAACTGGTTCAAATGGGTCTGAGCACTATGGGACTTAATATCTGAGGTCCTCAGTCCACTAGAACTTAGAACTACTTAAACCTAACTAACCTAAGGACAACATACACATCCATGCCCGAGGCAGGATTCGAACCTGCGACCGTAGCAGTCGCGCTGTTCCGGACTGAAGCGCCTAGAACCGCTCGGTCACAGCGGCCGGCTGCGTGGAACTTGTAACACCATAGCTTAGACACTACATACCTTTTGTTGATTCATTTACCTTTCTGTTTTGTTCAACATCCCATCGTTGACTTTCTGTAATTAGTGTATGATTAATTCAATACTGTGATGAAGTGTAATCCCTGAAACATGTACAATATGAGCAAATGATATGTTTTGTCTTTCTCACATAGTTTCTTTGGTTATCTTTGGGGTTGAATAATTTTGTTTAAATAATTTTTATAGAAATTCCAATATGTGCCAAGGTTCTGTTTTATTTAAAATGTTTGGTCGCTGTTATGTAAACTGCTGACCTTCACTTTGGGTTCTTAGTTATTTTGTATGCAAAGGGTGTGGTGGTTCCCCTTGGGAACGGAAGCATGTAACAGGCGCAAAAATGTGGTGAGCATGGATAGAAAGGTTGAACCAAGGGTCAGTCGGGGACGAGCTACCAAACTGTCAACAGCTCATGTAAAGTTGTGTATTGTGCTGGTCCCGAGAGAGGCTTTCCATGCCGCTTTCCAATGCCTCGGATGGATGGATAAGGAGCTGGAACTAATCAGGAACTGATATCTATCATCGCCACCAAGAAATGACAGAGCCCAGCAGTTCTATCCGTAAGTCCACCTACCAACATGCAATCGCCACTACATTGCGCAATCACTGAAAAAGAACCAAGGAATAGCAGAAATGTATAGTGAAGGATCAGCTCATTGGATGTTTTAGTGTGCACAAATATAAAGTAAATTATACTCGAACTCTTGTACCTACCTTGATTTTTTATCCCTCTGTCACATTTCCACTTAGGCTCCTTCCCATGCTAAAGTGATTACCGAGTGTCCTTACTGAAAGAACATTAACTCCAGTGTTTACTTATTAATGCCTCTTGAACCCAGTAAAAAGAAAGTTAAAGTTAATGTGGCAAGAGAGTGAGCTAAAGTAAATGATGCTTCCTGGAAATAATTTTTCTATTAAAACTGCTTATTAATATGTTGTTGCCAACTTCAAAATTAAAAGTTCTTAAAACTGAGGCTTATAAAGTTTTGCTTAGTAAATGATCACATTGCTGCCTGTTGTAAATCGCAAAAGGTGAGTCAGTATCTTACAAATATGTCAAATTTGTTTCTCACTGTAGTGAAAGTTGAAAACTGCAATTGTGGAAAGTTATATACTCATGCTTGCTAAGCACTTGTTTCTCTTGTGCATTGAAAGTGCATATTAATAGTGTAATAGGATTCACAATTTATCCTTTATGCTCATGATATATAACAATTAATAGAAAGAACACTATCTATGAAAACAGTAACTTCTTTTATTCAAAATTCAGTGAGAAATTGTTTGTTAGTGAAATACATTTAACTTACATTCTAAATAGAAAAGTATTTAGCTGAGAGAGACTTAACCTATGACCAGTTCATAATTTTGCAGTGAACTACATTTAAAAATTTTAGTCAGATAGGAAAATGTTTGGAAAGTAATATTGAACCTATGCCTATTTTAAGATTCTACAGAGAATATTGATAGTAAATAATATTGAGACCATTCAGTTTGACCAAGCCTTGAAGGCAAAGTATCTGTCATTTTCTGTTACCGTTATGCAAATAGCCATGTTCTCTTATAACTGTTAGCACTTTCTTTAACGTCAACACATGCAGGTGCCAGAGTTCATTGCACTCTCGTGTGACAATTTATAGGTTAAGATTTCCCATTGAAATTACTTATTTTCAGTTTCTGGAATCAGGATGTTACTCATTCTTATGCCTTATTAGGCAGGCCACCGTTGTTATTATCATTTGAACACTGTGGATAGGCAAATTATTGTTTTTTACTGTTTAAATATTTACGTATTTCTGACTTTCATTTCCGATAAGCCACCTCCATTAGGCATTTGACGGTCAACACAAATAAAATACTTTCAGAGGGTAAGACTGCTCTGCTTCTTTATACTATAATTGCTTGAATAAAAATAATTTCATTGTACGAACTGCCTCCAGTTTTGAGGTAATGGCATAGGAGACGGTAGTGTTATAAACTACAACTGGAATTGTGGTCTGGTGCGATTTCGTACGACAGCAGGAATACTCTGGTGGTTATTGCACGCACCCTTACTGCAAATTTGTGCTTCATTCTGATGATTCGGGCTGTTATGCTGCTATTCATGAACATCATTCCAGCACCTGTATAACACAAAGCATGCACGTTTGCATGCATGCTTACACATTGTGGCGGTTACACCGGCTATGAATGTATCAGCATTTCACATTTGGAATGGCTTATCTCGAAGTAATCTGTGATCTTGCATAGTTGATCATTAAATATGTTACCTACACAATGTGTTCTCAGAGTTGCACTACTCTACATTAATTATTTTTTGGCGTTGTGACTTTTTTCTGACAGTGTGTTAACAGCCCCGATTATGCGCTGACTCACGATAAGATGACGCTATAGCCCTCACTTCCTGATGTAATAAAACTTTTCTTTTTATGTAGTTCGTTAGGCACTTTTCTGCTTAACAAATCATTATTGGCCAAATCTATCATTCACAGTAATTTCATTCATTCGAATCTGTTTTCTGTTCTCCATCATTATCGTAAACTATTTATTGAATTCTAAAGTCGGTAAGATAACTTCAGTGCCTCGTTTACCATGCAAGTGTTGAGTGTCGCTTATGTACCAGAAGGGGCGCTTTTAAACTACCAACCTTTAGTGGTACGACAATGGAGAAAAATAATTACATTGAAATTGTTCATGAATCTTCATCAGTAATGTAGCGCTGACATTAAGAAGGCTTCTCACGATTGTCAGAGACCTGCACTCGTGTCTCAGACTCACTTGCCTCCTTGACCCTTTCATTCTGATCCGCTGGGCAACTGTCCGTGTGTTTGGGTGCCTACAAGATGGAGACATAGGTCTACATTCCCCGAGACACGGAACTTAATCAGAAGAAAGAAATTTGTACAAGTCCTTGGAATGACACATAACAGGACACTCCCACTACTGAGGCACAAAAAAAAGACACACGGAAAAATCTGCGTAAACAAAGAGTAGCCGAGTACTTGCGAACAACATAGTTCTCGGTCTGACATAACAATTGGCAAGTCTTTTTTATGTCGTTTAACCAAAATGATTTTAACTACATGCAGTGCAAAAGTAATATTCGACGTATCCACACTGACCCAATTTTGTGTAATATTAGACAAATAAACTCCATGTTTCTCAACAAAATTAAATTCAGTGTAAGACAGCTGGAATGAAAAATCCAAATGAGGTTTGTTGAAAGAACTTAAGTTAAAGTTAACCTCTCGACAGTCCTCAATGAGTGGAATTCGGGCTACCTGACGGCACTGGTCTGTGTGTTCGACGAACGGCGCCCGGGCCCGCAGTTGAGTTTTACACCAATCGGAAGGGTCCACTTGATATTTTCACATTCGTTTCCGACAACAGTTTTTAACAATAGTATTGAATGAGAAGAACAAATACGATGAACGGTTTGTAAGTTCGCATGTGGGTACACTTGAAACAACGGTCACATGTGCACTGATGCGTACCAATCAACAATTGCGATTTCTGTTCTTTGTTCGCAATGTCATTCTTACATGGCATTGTTCAGAAAGACGCTTTTGAAATTTATTATATAAGGAATTAAATCCTTGAATCATCTGTTTCCCGAAAAATATTCTGTATGCCAAAAACTTCAAGTTTTTGACAACTTACATTTGCTATAATCACATTATTTGAGGAAAGTGCACCGAAACCCGTCGTATCACTCCGCGCTTCAAGAAAGCGCTGTGAGGTACAGGAATAATTACTCGGGTGCGAATAGATAGCGGCACAAGGAGCATCCCCGTCAAGGGGTTAACAGTGGAAGTGTGTTGCCTCGCGGTATCCATTACGTACACTGTAATTCTAGTGACTTAACTTTTCCAAACTGTTCTAAACACTGCAAAAACATAAATAAACTGAGACGAGCTGGTACGAGGACAAATCGAATATTTTACCTAGGAATGAACCAGGGACCTCAACAATCGGAGGCTACCGCTCTAACAGCAACATGGACCGCTACGGCTAGTGTTGGGAACATGTACCACACGTGAACTCGTTTCTGTGAAACAGAGCTGAAGATTTATATGACGTACATATGTTCTTGATCCGAACCATGCGTGGATTTTGGATGTAACGTGCTATCTAAAGTTTATGGATGACAATACATCCACCTCAGTTTGTTTAAGCTTGTGAAGGTTTTGTACACAAAGCAAAATCACTGAATCTGTGTACCCTAGCCAATTAAAGCTTGTATTTCTAAAGATACCATTGCTGCGCTTAATGCAGTCACCGTTGTAAAATTCTGAAAAAATTCTGTCGCTGAGGTAGAAAAAAGAGGAAGAAAACTAACAGCGCATTATATTGGTTCTTTCTTGTACTATGCCGTGTTGGTTGTGTAGCTGAGGGGAAATTTCGAATAACTAAGCTTGGCAGACTTCTAAGACTTTAAACTGAAACAACTTATTTTTCGTGATCTGATTTTGAAGAAATAAAGCTTATATGCTGCCCAAGCTATTCTTAAGTTACCAGTGAAAAAGTCGCGAAGTTGTCTAGTAGTTCTGGAGAGTAGAATTTTCAAACAGAGAAACAGAAAGTCAAAGTTTTTGAAAATGGTGTTACTGTATTCTGTTAGACATCTTAACCCGCAATTTTTGGCAAATATATTCCGTCTACAGACACAACCGATTTACAGTTTTATTACTTGTATAAATAGAGAGAAAACCGAACTAGACTACTCCCCCAGTTATCGGGTTACAGCGTAACAGAATCCACATCTACATGCACATGCATACTTTGAAAATCACGCGTCAGTGCCTGCCAGAGGGTTCGTCGTAACACATTCACAATAATTCTCTACTATTCCAATCTCGAACAGCACACAGTAAAGATTAAAAAAGTAGCACCTGTATCTTTCCTCGCGATTTACGATTTCCCTTATTTTATTATGATGATGGTTTCTCCCTATGTAGGTCGGCGTCAACGAAATATTTTCGCTTACGGAGGAGAAAAAAGTTGGTGATTGTAATTTCGGCAGAAGTTTCTGCAACGAGAGACGCTTTTATTTTAATGATGTTCACCCCAAATGCCGCATCACGTCCATGACACTCACTCTCCTATTTCTCGATAATACACACATCAAATAAAAGTTTTGCATCACCTCGGTTCCGAGAGTTCCGGAACGTGTACAGAAAATTGGAATAGAGATCAACATAAACATCATTTACACCCTTTTTATTGCTCACGAAAACCACACATTGCATGCTGCACCACCATACAGCAAGACCTTCAGCGGTGGTGGTCCAGACTGCTGTACACACCGGAATCTCTAATACCCAGTAGCACGTCCTCTTGCATTGACGCATGCCTGTATTCGCCGTGGCATACTATCCACAAGTTCATCAACGCACTGTTGGTCCAGATTGCCCCACTCCTCAAAGGCGATTCGGTGTAGATCCCTGAGAGTGGTTGGTGGGTCACGTCGTCCATAATCAGCCATTTTCAATCTATCCCACGCCGGCCGCGGTGGTCTAGCGGTTCAGGCGCTCAGTCCGGAACCGCGCGACTGCTACGGTCGCAGGTTCGAATCCTGCCTCGGGCATGGATGTGTGTGATGTCCTTAGGTTAGTTAGGTTTAAGTAGTTCTAAGTTCTAGGGGACTGATGACCACAGGTGTTAAGTCCCATAGTGCTCAGAGCCATTTGAACCATTCAATCTATCCCAGGCATGTTCGATGGGGTTCATGTCTGGAGAGCATGCTGGCCACTCTAGTCAAGCGATGTCGTTACCTGGAGTAAGTCATTCACAAGTTGTGCACGATAGGAGCGTGAATTGTCGTTCATGAAGACGAATGCCTCACCAATATTCTGCCGATATGGTTGCACTAGCGATCGGAGGAAGGCATTCACGCATCGTATAGCCATTACGGCGCCTTCCATGACCACCAGCGGCGTAAGTCGACCCCACTTAATGCCACCCCAAAACAGCAGGGAACCTCTATCTTTCTGCTCTCGCCTGATAGTGTGTCTAAGGCGTTGAGCCTGACCGGGTTGCCTCCAAACGCGTCTCCGACAGTTGTCTGGTTGAAAGTATATGCGACACTCATCGGTGAAGAGAACATGATGCCAATGCTGAGCGGTACATTCGGCATGTTGTTGGGCCCAACTGTACCGCGCTTCATGGTGTCGTGGTTGCAAAGATGGACCTCGCCATGGACGTCGGGAGTGAAGTTGTGCATCATGAAGCCTACTGCGCATAGTTTGAGTCGTAACACGACGTCCTGTGGCTGCTCGAAAACCATTATTCAGCATGCTGGTGTTGCTCTCAGGGTTAATGCGAGCCTTAGTCCGTAGGTAGCGGTCATCCACTGCAGTAGTACCCCTTGGGCAGCCTGAGCGAGGCATGTCACCGACAGTTCCTATCTCTCTGTACCTCATCCATGTCCGAACAACATCGCTTTGGTTCACTCCAAGACGCCTGGACTCTTCCCTTGTTGAGAGTCCTTCCTGGCACAAAGTAACAATGCGGTCGCGGTCGCGATGGAACCTCTATATTGACCGTCTAGGCATGGTTGAAGTACAGACAACACGAGCAGTGTACCTCCTCCCTGGTGGAATGATTGGAACTGACAGGCTGTCGGACAACATCCGTCTAATTGGCGCTGCTCATGTATGATGGTTTACATCTTTGGGCGGGTTTAGTGACATGTCTGAACAGTCAAAGGGACTGTGTCTGTGATTCAGTATACACAGTCAGCTTCTATCTTCAGGAGTTCTGGGAACCGGGTTGATGCAAAATTTTTCTTGATGTGCGTACAAACCGTGCTGCCTGATGTGTTGGTAAATGTGCCAACACCTTGTAGATAGAGGCGGCCTAAATGCACGCTATCTAACGCAGACGGACGTGAATTCTGGAACAGGATTAGTAGTGAATTCTAATAAGAAAGGTATGCAGCTCCTCGAATACTTAACTTTATTCTATCCATGTGGTACATCGCTCTTGATAATACAAATAAGACTATCTTCAGATACGGTTAATGGCGCCTTGCTAGGTCGTAGCCATGGACTTAGCTGAAGGCTATTCTAACTGTCTCTCGGCAAATGAGAGAAAGGCTTCGTCAGTGTAGTCGCTAGCAAAGTCGTCGTACAACTGGGGCGAGTGCTATTCCGTATCTCGAGACCTGCCTTGTGGTGGCGCTCGGTCTGCGATCACACAGTGGCGACACGCGGGTCCGACATGTACTAAATGGACCGCGGCCGATTTAAGCTACCACCTAGCAAGTGTGGTGTCTAGCGGTGACACCACACTGCCCCTCTTTGAACTGTCTCGGTGTACTCCGGTAATCCTGTCTGGTAAGGATCCCATACCTCACAGCAGCACTCCAAAAGAGGACGGACAAGCGTAGTGTCGGCAGTCTCTGTAGTAAATCTCTTATATTTTCTAAATGTTGTGCCAATAAAACGCAATCTTTGGTTTGCCTCCCCCAAAAAATTTTCGGTGTATTCTTTCCATTATAAACTGTTCTTAATCGTAATTCCTAGGTATTTAGTTGAATCTACGGTCTTTAGATTTGATTTATTTATCGTGTAACCAAAGTTTAACAGATTCCTTTTAGCACTCATGTGGATGACCACACACTTTTCGTTAATTAGGGTCAATTGCCGATTTTCGCACCATACAGCTACCTTTTCTGAATCTTTTGCATTTGATTTGGATCATCTGCAGACTTAACTAGACGATGAACGACAGCATCATTTGCAAACAACCTAAGACGGCTGTTCAGATTCTCTCCTAAATCGTTTATGTAATAAAAAACAGCAATGGGTCTAGAACTCTAAATTGGGGAACAAATCACTTCTGTGTTACTCGATGACTTTCCGTCAGCTAGTACGATCTGTGAGCTCTGCGACAGGAAATCGCGTATCCATTCGCATAACTAAGGCGATATTCCATAAGCACGCAATTTGATTACAAGCCGCTTGTGAGGTACGGTGTCAAAGGCCTTCTGGAAATCTAGAAATATGGAATCAATTTGCGATCCCTTGTCGATGGCACTCATCACTTCGTGGGAGTGAAGAGCTAGTTGTGTTTCACAATATCGATGTTTTCTAAATCCGTATTTGAATTCAAATTGATTCCTTATTTCTAGATTTCAAGAAGGCTTTTGACACCGTAAGTCACAAGCGGCTTGTAATCAAATTCCATGCTTATGGAATATCGCCTTAGTTATGCGACTGGATACACGATTTCCTAAGAAATTTTGGTCTTATGTCAAAGCGGTAGGTGGATCAAAACAAAATGTCCAGACACTCTGTGACCAAAATGGTACTGAAACAGAGGATGACAGACTAAAGGCCGAAATACTAAATGTCTTTTTTCACAGCTGTTTCACAGAGGAAGACTGCACTGTTGTTCCTTCTCTAGATTGTTGCACAGATGACAAAATGGTGGATATCGAAATAGATCACAGAGGGATTGAAAACAATAAAAATCCCTCAAAACAGGAATGGCCGCTGGACCTGATGGGATACTAGTTCGATTTTACACAGAGTACACGAAGGAATGCCCCCCCTCCCCTTCCTGCAGCGGTGTACCGTAGGTCGCTAGAAGAATGTAGCGTTCAAAAAGATTGGAAAAGGGCTCTGGTCATCCCCGTTTTCAAGAAGGGACGTCGAACAGATGTACAGAACTATAGACCTGTATCTCTAACGTAGATCACTTGTAGAATTTCGGAACACGTATTATGTTCGAGTATAATGACTTTCCTGGAGACTAGAAATCTACTCTGTAGGAATCAGCATGGGTTCAGAAAAAGACATTCGTGTGAAACCCAGCTCGCGCTATTCGTCCACGGGACTCAGAGGGCCATAGACACGGGTTCCAAGGTAGATGCCGTGTTTCTTGACTTCCGCAAGGCGTTTGATACAGTTCCCCACAGTCGATTAATGAACAAAGTAAGAGCATATGGATTATCAGACCAATTCTATGATTGGATTGGAGAGTTCCTAGGTAACAGAACGCTGCATGTCATTCTCAACGGAGAGAAGTCTTCCGAAGTAAGAGTGATTTCAGGTGTGCCGCAGGGGAGTGTTGTAGGACCGTTGGTATTCACAACGTATATAAATGACCTTGTGGATAACAGCGGAAGTTCACTGAGGCTTTTTGTGGATGATACTGTAGTATATCGAGAGGTTGTAACAATGAAAAATGTACTGAAATGCAGGAGGATCATCAACGTATTGACGCGTGGTGCAGAGAATGGCAATTGAATCTCAATGTAGATTAGTGTAATGTGCTGCGAATACATCCTTTATCATTTGGCCACAATATAGCAGGTCAGCGACTGGAAGCAGTTAATTCCATAAATTATCTGGGAGTAGGCATTAGGTGTGAACTAAAATGGAATGACCATATAAAATTAATCGTCGGTAAAGCAGATGCCACACTGAAATTTATTGGAAGAATCCTAAGGAAATGCAGTCCAAAAACAAAGGAAGTAGGTTACAGTACACTTGTTCGCCCACTGCTTGAATACTGCTCACCGGTGTGGGATCCGTACCAGATAGGGTTCATAGAAGGTTGATAGAAGGGATAGAGAGGACCCAACGGAGAGCAGCGCGCTTCATTGCAGCATCATTTAGTAATCGCGAAATCGTTACGGGGATGATAGATAAACTCCAGTTGGAGACTGCAAGAAAGACGCTCAGTAGCTCGGTATGGGCTTTTTTTCGAGAATGTACCTTCACCGAGGAGTCAAGCAGTATATTGCTCCCTCCTACGTATGTCTCGTGAACAGACCATGAGGATAAAATCAAAGAGATCAGAGCGCACACAGAGGCATACCGACAATCTTTCTTTCCACAAACAATATGAGACTGGAATAGAACGGAGGACCGATACAGGTACGCAAAGCACCCTCCGCCACACACCGTCAGGTGGCTTGCGGAGTATGGATGTAGATGTAGATGTAAACTGTGTGGCAATAGATGAAATAGTGTTTCCATCTTCATTGGTCCACCGTATTAGATAATTGCAGGTACCCCTGTGTCGTACAGAAACTGGTAGGAGAGCCCACGCGGTGCACTACTGCAGGAAGACAGGGTTGGCTCCAAGCAGGGCCCTGTTGCTGTGGGGGTGGGGGTGGGCAGTGCGCCCCACCCCGGCTGCGGCTCGCAGCCTGAGACCGGTGCGTCGGCACCGGGGCGGCCCCTGTGTTGATCGGTCCGTGTCGCCGCTCGCCGGAAGTCCAATAGACTATACTTCCACCGCATGTCTGAGGAAACCATCACGGTCGATTGACGTGATTCCGGTAGGCACCGCTGACGTACAGTCGCCCTCGCTCTGCTCTCGTGTTGAGACGTCTACCCCTCTCCCCAGCAGCCACTCACGCATCATGTCTTAACCTACCTGTTGACCAATGAAGAACGAAACGCTTCTTGCGTTCATCTCCCGGATCTTCCGTGGCGTTGTGTAAAGCCTCAATCGCGGCTGTGACCAAAATGCACGCACTCTTGGCAACGTGGAACGCGCGAGGCATATTACGTGACATACTGCTCAGTAGATTTAATCGGAAACTATTGTTGACGGATCCAGACTAATTCTCTGCAGTGCTCCATTATCCAGTCAGTCCAAGTCAGAGTCATCAGTCTCGCACTGACTCAATAAACTCAACACAACTCCAAAGTAAGTTATTAACGTGCTGTAGCATCCAACTACTTTGAGAAAGATTCCGATATTCTATCACTCTACTCGAATAGTAAAGTACTTATGTCCAGTGGTACGTAGCGCAAGCGTAGCTTTGAATGGTAACATTTGCGTTCGACACTCCACTTGAAATCATGTGGCTACTTTAGGATCAGAACTGCACTTCGTTTCCAAAGTATCTAATTACACGTTCGTCTAAAACTCCAGCGGGAATAGTGGCACCATCGATTTTATCACCATCCAGGAAAAGTTAAGTTTAAAGTCGCAACTTGCAATAACTTTTGTTTCAACAATTTCATTTATGACAGGAGGCGCTCGACTTCATCTAATCTATTGCGGCATCATGTGATGTAATAAGTGAGAATGTTTACTTCACAAATGTTTTTCTATTAATATTTTATTACGTTTGCAAAAAAAAAAAAAATTATTTTGTAACTGGTGTATACATTTTTAGGGCCAATACTTCTGAAGAAAGTATTTTTACACCTATCTAAACTATGGTCAAGCGAAAATAAACCTTTATTTGCGACTGGCTGGATGGTTTTTCAATCGTCTTCGTGCAGAATATTACTCGCTGTTGTTTATAGTGTTGCTAAAACAACCAGCGATGCTGTTTATTATTGGCTTGACCTAATATATATTATCTCTCAGTTAGTTTGAAGATGTCAGTGAAATTCAAATTAGAAGACTCCAACTTTTATGTATTTCGTATTTTCAATTAAATAGCATTAAATAGTTTTTACTCTCTTCTCAATAAATAGCAAATATTTCCGTATTAAGCAGTTACTCAACAGTAAAAACCATGTTCTGTCGAATCATTTCGAGAATCAGAGATGGTAGTACTTTTCACTTTCCGTAATATCCACTATTCTTATCCTCTTTCTTCTGAAACTCAGCAATCTGCATATTTAACGGTCATGATGATACAAACAAAAATAAAGTTCCAGATAGGTATAAATTTCGTGAGAAATTCCATACTGGCAATAATATTTTTTGTATCTGAACACAAACTTCAAGCTGTTTACTGTTACCACAGAGTATAGACAATCCCACGTATTAAAAACTTGATGATCAGTTATAACGTACCCTGTTTGTCGTGACGTTACTGTCGCGGTATGACATTACTGTCACATATCGCTAAGTGATGTTATTTCATTTTTCTGGGACTATTTTGAAGTTATCTAGCGATTATACGGGAGCAGTGTGTCTGAAAAGGCTGCCTTGCACTCCCCACGGCGGGTGCTGTGTCCCTGGAAGCATCTCTATAGCCACCTTTGCCGGTTGAAAGATAACCGTTGAATCTCATTAGGTCGAACGAGCTTACTTAATCGAGGACGCGGGTGGAGGTGGGGGGTGAGGGTGTTGGTGGAGGTGGGGGGGGGGGGGGGTAGGAATGGGCACTTCGCGGAACTCAGGCAAAGAGTCTGTCCATGGCTACTGAGAGCCGACCGGGCACCTGGACGCCGTGAGTCAGTGTCTGCCACGGCCAATCCACAGCTCCCAGAGAATGATTGAGCATTACGTTCTTTCCCTTCTGCGCTCCTTCAAATGTTCAGATGCCGCGCTACCACCCCGCCAACATGGGAGAGTCTGCTGCGTTTGCTCCAAGAATTTGTCTCAGCCAATAGTATTGCGTCACTCTGGAAGGAGTTCTTGGCGCTTAAGGCTGGCCAGTCAGGAAGATACCGCCTCGGCTGACAGCCAGCGTTGGATTAAAAATGTTTGTCTTGTATGCAAAAAAATCGAAGTTCATACCCTTGCTTTTTCATGAACTTTGCAACAATTCTCGTCCATCATATTGGGAACAGCATAAACTCCATGTAGAGTTTTTAGAGAGTTGAGGAGTGTGAAACCGGAATCTGGACTCTGTGTAGGGCGTCATCTCTGGCCGCCCTTTGGTGCTGGTCGGCGAATGGTAACTGTTTAAGCGAAAGCAAGCAGTGCATTTGCAATAGCGCGATAAGTATTTCGTGTAGCTGTTTACTTTCATATATTGCCGCGCAATGGTGTTGCCTATTTTGGTTACATCTGTAGCTTCTTGCTGTAAACGTTGTCTTTTATTTTGCTTGCCGCCCAGATAAAGTGATCTTGTTGTGCCACCACATACAGTCTTCCTCAATTTTTGATACATCCTACTGTATACATTGCTAACAGTTCGTACACTATTTCCGACTTGTTGATGCCATTTTTTGCCGATAAGCTTCATAACCACAAGATATGATTACAGTTCAGTGACAGTAAGTCAAACGACATGCCAAGGAACACACTCAAATTCTCAAATTTCCGAAAACATATGGAATTACCAGAATGAGATTTTCACTCTGCAGCGGATTGTGCGCTAATATGGAACTTGCTGGCAGATTTAACCTGTGTACAGGCCCGAGACTCGAGCTCGGGAACTTTGCCTTTCCCGGGCAAGTGCTCTACCATCTGAGCTATACAACCACGACTCACGCCCCGTCCTCACAGCTGTACTTCTGCCAGTGCCTCGTCTCCTACCTTCCAAACTTTACGAAAGTTCTCCTGCGAACCTTGCAGAACTAGCACTCCTGAAAGCAAAGGCAAAGGTCCCGAGTTCGAATCTCGGTCCGGCACACTGTTTTAATCTGCCAAGAAGTTTCATATGGAATTAATTTGCTTCAACTTAACCTCGTAAAGTCCACTTCGATCGGTGAACACTACCTCCAGCTACCTGTTGGCTCTACAGTCTAATATAAGGTGCCATGTAGAGCACTTACGGACTGAACAGAACACGACTGTTGTATCCACGGACCCAACAAACCAACCAATTCGCGCACACGCGCCCTGACCGTGACATCGCTGGCCACAGTTCCTGTCGCGGCCGTCGGCGTCTCAGGGCGTTACCGCCGACGGAAGAGGTCGCGCCATGGCTGAGCTCGGGTCCGCAGCGCCCTCTGCCTTTTGCGTATAAGGAGGAGCGCTGGCCCCGAGGCGGACAGTCTGTTGTCGATTGTCTATTGCTAGCGTCTCGTGGAGTTTATAGCGGAGCCATTGCAGTGTGATATTTGCTGTTGTATTCGACTAGGCTCAGTACACGTATTACTCTCGGATATTACTTGGACTTGTGTTGCTGATGCACGTTTCGTCAGAAATAAAGATAAGTTCTCTCTTCATTCTAGCTGACGCAATTCTTGTCATTAATTACTTTTCGGCCAACAGACATAGCTACATACTGGTCTCTACCCACGCTTTATACAGTTTGTGGTGGCTGCCCCAAAAGTACCGCCGAGGACCTTGAATTTCGGAGCCGTTACAAAAACGACATCCTGCATATGAGCAAACTTCAGTTTCTTACGGTCTCCCCAT
The DNA here is from genome assembly GCF_021461395.2 of Schistocerca americana. Classification (NCBI taxonomy): domain Eukaryota; kingdom Metazoa; phylum Arthropoda; class Insecta; order Orthoptera; family Acrididae; genus Schistocerca; species Schistocerca americana. The sequence continues at coordinate 244,385,939 of NC_060124.1, read as the reverse complement.
TTTTGAGCACTAACTTCGTTAATCGTGAACGATCACTATCTCCCGAGTTCAGTTAAACGCTTTAAAACTCCTACACTGGTCCGCCCTACAGGCCTCTCGGCTGGCCACCATACCTCATGGGACACATGAAATGTATTAGAAGCTAGGATTACTAACAACCATCACCTGTATAAGGGAATGACGACAATGTAAAATTGTGTCGCACTGAGAATCGAATCAGATTTTCCCGCTTTACGCCAGCGATCGCCTTAACCACCTTGAGTCGGCCGCTGTGGGCGAGCGGTTCTAGACGCTTCAGTCCGGAAACGCGCGACTGCGACCGCAGGTTCGAATCCTGCCTCGGCATGGATGTGTGTCATGTTCTTAGGTTAATTAGGTTTAAGTAGTTCTAAGTCTATGGGACTGATGACCTCAGATGTTAAGTCCCATAGTGCTCAGAGCCATTTGAATTTTAACCGCCTTGGCTACCCGTCCACGATTCACGGCCAGACCCAGTCTTCCATATGTCGCCGTTCCTGCATTGCAACCTGTACTCGTACACACATCATGTAATTCACGTACAGGCGAAGAAATTTTAATTAAAAGTTGCTATTTGGTATCGGCGGATAAAGAACGGTATTTTGTTGCCTGCGTTGTGAAGAAGAGCGGTGAATGCATGCATGCCTATCCGAAGAAACACTGCATCCCACTTCTGAAGAACACCAGCACTGCTCTATCGTATTGTACGCCTTTATTCCTCATGTCCGCATGTTTATGTCTCATCGTGGTCACCCAGGCGTCACATATTTCTCCCAGCAGGAGACGGTTGACGCGGTCACTGTAGGTTGTTTGACTTTGAGACGGAGACACAACATCAACTCTGCTTTCTTCAATTCATTAATGTCAAAAGTGATGGCCTCAAAGGTGTTCTTTCCACTTGGAAACAGGACGATCGATGATATCGGACCCAAAGTGTCGGATTGTTGCAAATGTCGTAGCGTTCGTGTGTGGTCTGATATTGTCATGATGAAGGAGAAGGTGCTCCATGTGTAGACGAACTCTTCGAATTTTAAAACTTGATTACAGCACGCTGTTTCTCACGCAGCCACGAGCGGTGTGATGCGTCTTGTCACGGTCCGTGACCCCCCTCCCCCCTCCCGTTGGTGGTTCGAGTCCTCCCTCGGGCATGGCCGGCTGGGGTGGTTCTAGGCGCTACAGTCTGCTGCAACCACGCGACCGCTACGGCCGCAGGTTCGAATCCTGCCTCGGGCATGGATGTATGTGACGTCCTTAGGTTAGTTAGGTTTATGTAGTTCTAAGTTCTAGGGGACTGATGACCTCAAAAGTTAAGTCCCATAGTGCTCAGAGCCATTTGAACCAATTTTGAACCTCGGGCATGAGTGTGTGTGTTGTCCATAGCGTAAGTTAGTTTAAGTTAGAATAAGTAATGCGTAAGCTTAGGGACCGATGACCTCAGCAGTTTGGTCCTGTATGACCTTACCACAAATTTCCAAAAATTTCTCACGCACGGATTAAGACACGTTGCAAACCGCCATGTTGAGCGATACAATTCGGTGCCCCCTAGCGACAGTTGAGTGCAAGTAGATATGAAGAATAAAATTATAGACTGTTCAAAACGCTTGTTTTTACTTAAGAAACTTTAAGAGTTTTCACATAAAAAAATTCGGAGACATTACGTTACAGCACGCTCTCCTAAAATACGATAATTCACATAAAACTGCGCAATTCCACACACTACTTCACGCTTTTAGGTTAACTGAATTCTCTGGCGATGGGAGGGTAAAAATAAAAGTGAATTTGCCTAGTCAGGTAGAAAATAACGGTGGACAAAGTACGAGGAGATGAACGCTAAGAAAAGGAGCGAATAGGCAAAGCTTTGGTGAGTCGATGGAAAATTAGAACTTTCTGTCTGGGAATTCTACAGCACAAATGAAGTACGCAGTTTCTTTCTTTGTGTGGAGACTTGGCGGCCAGCACCCCATTTCCGTGGCAAAGCGTAGCGGTGTGTTTCTGCCGGCGAGCTCTGTTTCCGTTTGTCGTATGGTCTACAGGCTCCAAGTGGCGAGAGGCGGATACGACCGGTCGGACCCCGGCAGCAAAGAACAAATACTGTAGTGGGAACAATCTCGGCGCGGAAGCCGTCAAAGCGACCTTTTCATTCCGCTGTACTCCGCAGAAAGGGGCGCTCGCTGCGGTGCTTGTGAAAGAGTTGTGTTTGTCCGCTTTCTGCGGCAGGTCTGCGGGAACGGGCAACGGCCCCGCCCGTGGGCCTTATTCACTTAGCTGGGAGCCGGCGCCCCTGAGCCCCGCTAAGGAAAATATCGCCACCGGCAACCGATAAACCACAGCGATAGCGTAATGAAACTACAGCTTCTTTCGTAGTCACTTTAAACCAGCGTCTGGCATCTTATGTACTAGAGACTTTAGTTAAACAGGTAACTAGAATGACAAGAAAATACTGTAATGTTATGAACCTTAACACTGCCAGGAAAAAAGCCGAATAGCACAGCTGAAAGACACTCTAAGGAAAAAAATTTGTCACCCTCATGAGATATCATGGCGATACCGTATTACGCCACATATAACATCTATAACGCTTAACTCAGGAGGTGACATTCCTGTAATTTATACCACGGGACGGGGTCTCTGGGAACCCCATCTTTAACTCGAGAGTTAGGGCACAAATCATTAGAAATTTTTAATTTTTATAATTATATAACTGTTGTTTAAATATTCCTTGTTGATTTTATTACCCTAAACAATTCCTGCAATCAGGTTGCCCTCCATGGGGTGGGTGCACGCAACGACTGTGGTTATATTGGGTTAGATAGAGCAGCAATCAGTCGCAGAATTAGGTTGCTTTAATATGACATTTATAGTCACAACGCAGATCAGATTTCGACCTGTGTCAGGTCATTATCAATGCAGTGCGGAATTGTAGCAGTTGTTCGTGCTCAAGTGAATGCTTACACAGTTCAACCATTACTCTCCCACAACACGTATCAGTAACGCATTTCAGCAACTAGGACCTACTAGTTCAGGAGTCATTGATTATGAACTAGGATATTTGTTTGAACATACTTGGTGCCGATCTGTTGTCTATTCTTCCACATTTTCATGATGAATATACACTTGGACACTCCGTCTTCCAAGATTGCAAAAGGCGTGATCACATGGTTGAGTGAAACTGCATCGCACCTCGACCGGTCCGTTAAATCCCCCAGTGCAAATCCGACAGCAAATGTCTGGGACTATTGGGAACTAGACGTGGAGAGTGGCAATAAATATCCCCACAATATCTTAGCTGTAATGTATCTAATCGTAAATGGATGCTTCAGAATTGTATGGCATACGTGAAGAAACTTGTAGACACTCTTTGTCGGCAAACTACGACTTTTATCCCTTACCTCGTTTATCTTATCAGTTATCACTTTGCTAACTTATCCCTCTCAGACAGCGCGAAAGTTTTCGAACTCTCTTTCCGAAGTTACTTTTAGCGGAATGCTTCTAAATTACCGTTACCTTCCTTCTATCACAAGTGGTTCAAATGGATCTGAGCACTATGGGACTTAACATCTGAGGTCATCAGTCCCCTAGACATCGAACTACTTAAACCTAACCAACGTAAGGACATCACACACATCCATGCCCGAGGCAGGATTGGAACCTGTGACCGTAGCGGTCTCGCACCTAGAACCGCTCGGACACGACGGCCGGCCCTTATATCTCCAATCCTCTAATGTTTTGTTGTCGGTTGCATTATTACCTTATTTGGTTCACCACAGTTGCCTCGGCACCGGTTTTGGATAGTGCCATTTCGCCATGCACGGTATGCTTTAACTACGGCACAGTTCACAAGCTTAGCCGTTTCAGAAATGCTGCCACCATACGCCCGAGAGCCAGTCACAATGCCCTTTTGGATGTCGGATGAATCAATCCGTTTCCGCATTACGACAATGACCGCGCTGCTTTCCGCGTTCCCCCGACACGTTTTATGTACCTCCTCTGCTAGTGCTGTGATTGGCTACTGCACATTGACTTCGAACTTAATGTGACCGGACAGTGTAAACTCACATTGATGTACGAAATACCCCTGACGGGATTGTGTGTATCTATGTAAAATGTATACAGGTAGTATGTCTTCTCATATTTTATTTTCAACTACACTCATGCTCATAAATTAAGGATAATACTGATACATGGTGAAACAACACTCTGGTGGGCGGTTTGCGGGTTTAAATCACCTCGGGGTATGACCATGCTGTGCATTTGACCTGCGGTCGTCGCACGGTGGCACTGGCAGCAGTGCACAGACACAGAGGTCTGTTGGTGCATGTCAGAGTACGGTGTAGCGAGTAATTGTGCAGACGTTTTCAGACGTGCTAATGGTGACTGTGTGTTGAAAATGGCTCAAAGAACACATATTGATGACGAATACTAGGGCGACTGGAGGCTGGTCAAACACAGGAGATCGTAGCACGGGCCCTCCGTGTGCCACACAGTGTGATCTCAAGATTATGCAACGATTCCAGCAGACAGGAAACATGTCTAGGAACTACAGTACGGGACGTCCACAGTGCACAACACCACAAGAAGACCGATATCTCACCATCAGTGCCCGCAGACGGCCACGGAGTACTGCAGGTAGCCTTGCTCGGGACCCTACCGCAGCCACTGGAACAGCTGTTTCCAGACACACAGTCTATAGACGACTGAATAGACATGGTTTATTCACCCGGAGACCTGCAAGGTGCATTCCATTGGCTCCTGATCACAGGAGAGTCCGTAAAGCCTGGTGTCAAGAACACAGTACAGTGGTTCCAGGTTATGTTCACGGACAAGTCCAGGTATAGTCTGAACAGTGATTCTCTCCGGGTTTTCATCTGGCGTGAACCAGGAACCAGATACCAACCGTTTAATGTCCTTGAAAGGGACCTGTATGGAGGTCGTGGTTTGATGGTGTGGGGTGGGATTATGATTGGTGCACGTACACCTCTGCATGTCTTTGACAGAGGAACTGTAACAGGTCAGGTGTATCGGGACGTCATTTTGCACCAGGAAGTCCGCCTTTTCAGGGGTGCAGTGAGTCCCGCCTTGCTCTTGATGGATAATAGCGCACGGCCCCCCGAGCTGCCATCGTGGAGGAGTACCTTGAAACATAAGATATCAGGCGAATGGAGTGGCCTGCCTGTTCTCCAGACCTAAACCCCATCGAGCACGTCTGGGATGGTCTCGGTCGACGTATCGCTACACGTCTTCAAACCCCTTCGACACTTCAGTAACTCCGACAGCCATTGGTGCAAGAATGGGAGGCTGTACCCCAGCAGCTGCTCGACCACCTGATCCAGAGTATGCCAACCCGTTGTGCAGCCTTTGTACGTGTGCATGGTGATCATATCCCATATTGATGTCGGGGTACATTCGCAGGAAACAGTGGCGTTTTGTAGCACATGTGTTTCAGGACGGTTTTCTCAACTTAGTACCAATACCGTGGACTTACATATCTGTGTCGTGTGTGTTCCCTATGTGCCTATGCTATTAGCGACAGTTTTGTTTAGTGCCACGTTGTGTGGCACCACATTCTGCTATTATCCTTAATTATGAGCATGAGTGTATTTAATTTGATACTGCAATTAGAAAAAAATCATGTATTTTATGCCAAGGAAATCCCTTTAAGCGTACATAATAACTAAAGCTTTCCCCGATACGATGTACGCAAAGGTAGAATCATGCCAGTATTAAAATACTGTTATTGTCCAAGGCTACGTTTACTTCGAAACACCGCTAGTGAGGTGTGAATTACAGTGTTTGGAATGACCTTCGTTTGATTTTATCGTCATTCCGGATACGTACGTACTGGTAGATAGCGTTTCGACAGCGAGTTTATAGGCCAACACCTTGGCCTTCGAGATCCGCCGACTGAGACTCTTGGATTTTTGTGAAAGCGGTGGTGTATTCCAGCACAGTTGATAGTGTCGATGAACTCCGGGAACGAGCTGTGGATGGTTGTTAGTGCAGCCTGAATATGTCTGGGGCTTTCGAATGTGCTCAGCCATAGGTTAGGATACGTGCTGAAGCCTGTCAAGTGCATTTCTGCATTCTCAATCCTCGAACTCTAGCTGTTCATGTGCTCAGCCGTGATATATCGTAATGGGGAAACTATTGGTTTCCGGATCAGTGTTTATTAGGATTATTTGCATTTTTAATTGTCCCCCAGTCACCCCTTGTGTTGGTACCTATAAATGTTAAACACCGCATTTAAGTGACTTGAGGAACTGTGACCATCCGAAACTAGTTGCCTATGGTCTAAAATTATTATAACATCTTTTGGAAATTCCACGATGCCGTTCTACACTGTCAGGAAAAGCAAGCGCAAAACCAAGAAGGAGTTTTGCGGCATAAACATAAGTTGGCAGGCGTATTTCTACATCTGAACCACTGACTCGCTTTCGGGAGGATGTCGGTTCAAAGAACCGTCCGGCTATCCTCATTTAGGTTTTCTGTGATTTCCGTAAATTACTCCAGACAAATGCCGGGATGGTGCCTTTGAAAGGGCACGGTCGACTTACTTTCCCATCCTTCCCTAACCCTGTGAGTCCGATGACCTCGCTGTTTGGTCTCCTCCCTCAAATCAACCAACCAACCAATATCTGAAAGATGATGTATTTTTCAGGTTTCGCTCCAGTCCTGTAAGAGTGGCGGTAGTACCACAACTATGAGGATGCAAATCAAGTTTGCTTTAAGTACAGGCCGCAACGGTAGTGAGTGTTGATGTTGGTCAAGAACGCCTTTAGCAAAACCTCACTGCGTTTGAACGAGATTGACAGCCAGTGTGGCCAAGCGGATCTAGGCGCTTAATTCCGAAACCACGCTGCTCCTACGGTCGCAGGTTCGCATTCTGCCTCGGACATGGATCTACATCTACATCTACATTTACACTCCGCAAGCCACCCAACGGTGTGTGGCGGAGGGCACTTTACGTGCCACTGTCATTACCTCCCTTTCCTGTTCCAGTCGCGTATGGTTCGCGGTAAGAACGACTGTCTGAAAGCCTCCGTGCGCACTCTAATCTCTCTAATTTTACATTCGTGATCTCCTCGGGAGGTATAAGTAGGTGGAAGCAATATATTCGATACCTCATCCAGAAACGCACCCTCTCGAAACCTGGCGAGCAAGCTACACCGCGATGCAGAGCACCTCTCTTGCAGAGTCTGCCACTTGAGTTTGTTAAACATCTCCGTAACGCTATCACGCTTACCAAAGAACCCTGTGACGAAACGCGCCGCTCTTCTTTAGATCATCTCTGCCTCCTCTGTCAACCCGACCTGGTACGAATCCCACACTGATGAGGAATACTCAAGTATAGGTCGGACGAGTGTTTTGTAAGCCACCTCCTTTGTTGATGGACTACATTTTCTAAGCACTCTCCCAATGAATCTCAACCTGGTACCCGCCTTACCAACAATTAATTTTATATGATCATCCCGCTTCAAATCGTTCCGCACGCATACTCCCAGATAATTTACAGAAGTAACTGTTACCAGTGTTTGTTCCGCTATTATATAATCAGACAATAAAGGATCCTTCTTTCTATGTATTCGCAATACATTACATTTGTATATGTTAAGGGTCAGTTGCCACTCTCTGCACCAAGTGCCTATCCGCTGCAGATCTTCCTGCATTTCGCTACAATTTTCTAATGCTGCAACTTCTCTGTATACTACAGCATCATCCGCGAAAAGCCGCATGGAACTTCCGACACTATCTACTAGGTCATTTATATATATTGTGTGATGTCCTTAGATTAGTTAGGTTTAAGTAGTTATAAGTCTAGGCGACTAATGACCTTAGATGTTTAGTCCCATAGAGCTCAGAGCCATTTGAACCATTTGAACGAGATCGTGTAATAGTGTTACGAGAAGCTGGATATTCCTTCTTCAGTATTGAAGAAATACTTGGTAGGAATGTATCCGCTGTGTTAGTAGCAGTGGTCACGATACTGTACGGTCACCAGAAGGCTGGGCACTTAGCGAGAGGGAAGACCATCGAGTTCCTCGTATGGCTGTGGCGCATCGTACTGCATCTGCAGCAGAAATTTGAGATGGAGCTGACACCACAATGACACAGCGAGCTGTTACTTCAAGGAGAGCTCCGAGCTAGACGCCCTTTAGCGCCCATTCCACTGACCACAGTCACCGCCATTTCCGACCCAGTGGCAGCAAGCATATTAGATTACAACAGCGGTATGTGAGCCGGTGTTCTTTGTTGCAAACCACGCTCTGGAATTCTGTTAATGAATGATAGCGCAACAGGTCGAATCACCAGACTGACGTACATATTTGCAGCTAGGAAGTTTGGTATAAGCAAGAGAGCGCTCCGGCCGTCATACTAAATCGCACCCCAGACCATAACTCCAGGTGTAGGACCAGTGCATCTAGCACGCAGACAAGATGGTCGCAGACCAACCAGCGTCTTTCTAACCAACACACCTCGGAGGGCACTATGGAGATCTGTTGTGCTTTCTGGTGAAACCTAGTGCTGCCTCGCGGTACCTGTGACGGTCGTGTGTTGGTTAGAAGGGCGCTGGTTGAGGATCTACGACCATATTGTCAGCATGCTAGACGCACTGGTCCTACACCTGGAGTTATGGTCTGGAGTGCGATTTCGTATGACAGCAGGAGCACTACGGCAAGAAAGGAAGAATGAATTGATTGTTGGTGTTAATAACGATCATCCTCCTTTACCGCCTCTGCATTACTGCGGATGACGTGTCACTGAGCACATTTGTTCTGTGCATGCAGTACACGTGAGGCGCCTAGTTGTTTCCACTGCACTGTGTGGAATACGAAGGTTCGGAGACGAGTAATCAAGTGGGGGATCCACGAACGTCTGGAGGATTTGGATTTTGCGGACGACATAGTTTTACTAGCTCCAAGGCTGACTGATATGCAAGCTAAATTAAACTTGCTGAAAGAAGAAGCAGAGACTGCTGGCCTCAAGATAAATATAGGCAAAACAAATGAAATGAGAGTAAATTCAGGGAACATGGAGGTGCCATAGTTAATAGGTGAGCAGCGGGTGGAGACTGTCAACTCATTCCTGTATGTGGGTAGTATAGTGGCGGAAGATGGTGGAGCTGGAGATGACGTGAAAAACCGCATTAAAAAGGCATCATACAATTGTATCCAATATGGAAAAATAGAAATATCACGTACAAAACAAAAATCCGTATTTTTAATACAAATGTGAAGGCTATCCTTCTGTACCCCAGTGAAAGCTGGAAAATGGATAAAAAGATAACATCCCAGTTACAAAGTTTCATAAATAGATGTCTTCGACGCATCATGAATATCTGGTGGCCAGAAAAAATATGTAATGAGGAGCTCTGGCGAATAACAAACCAGATACCTATAGAAGACCAGACACGAGAGAGAAAGTGGGGCTGGTTGGGGCACACCTTAAGAAAACCAGATGGAGCCATCGAGAAAAAAGCATTGGGATGGAATCCCCAGGGAACAAGGAAGAGAGGAAGACCAAGGGTCACATGGAAGAGGACAGTGGAAGGGGAAGCCAAAAGAGTTGGCAGGACCTGGGCAGAATTGAGGCAAATGGCCAAAGACAGAGACGGATGGCCAGTTTTCCTGGATAGCCTATGCCCCCATAGGGGCCAAAGGAATTAAGTCAAGTCAAGTCTGTTACAGTTCACTAACCTGCTAACTTCAAGTTGATGTCCCCAGCGCAGAAACAGCACGCAGGTCGTAGGTTCTGTATCTTGACGCTGAAACTGACTTTTAGCGAGGTTCTGTTCTGAAATAATGTGTCACTTCTTTAGGATTCCACTTGCATATTTTAATATAGCCACACGAGAAGACTACACGATCTTAATACAACACCTTCTGATACAGCAAAGTACATGATCAAACACAAGGTTTACGAAAATGTATCTTTACACTATTTGTGGCAAGTGTCTGTGCCTCTTGACTACCGGAGTGAATCTTTCAATACTGGGTACTGGCAAAGACATCCTACCACAGATAACATGACTGTACATCTCGACTGCCTAATCCAGAGTCACCAACAGGAACTTAAATAAAAATTGGAAACACATCCTACGACAGACAACATGTCTGTTCTTCTCGACTGCCTAATCAAGAGTGACGAACAGCCCGAAACACTTCGCGCGCCATTCCAGGAAAGGTGTGATCCGAACTCTTCCGAAGTGCTTCGTTGGCAATTTCGTCAATCTTTTGTTTTTGATTTAAATTGTTTTTAATAATTCTAAAATGACTGATTGATAGTCAGCTGTTGAGAGATATTTGTATTAAAAAGTGAAGTCATTCCAATGCGTAGTTTGACTAATAATAATAACTATGCTTTAACGTTTTGGCGCCATTGCTCCGAACACAGCAGCCAATCACAGAGCAGTAGTATTATGCAGGCGGTCTTTTTCACGGGAATGTTACCGAATCTAACATCTGTCACAGGTACCTCACACTACATTTCGTCCTCTATATACTTCTTGCATCACCACTGCTCTGGGATCAGCTTCTTGGAGCCTAATATGATGGCTGACTAAGCCAGAAATATTACAGCACTCTCGTGGCTATCCCAAACTTCCTAACTGCAAATATGTACGTCAGTCTGGTGATTCGAACTGTTGTGGTACCGTTCATTAACAGAATTGCAGAGGGTCCTTCGCAACAAATAACACCCGCTCGCATACCGTTGTTGTAACCCAATATTCTTGACATGTTGCTGTTGCCTTTGGTCACTCGATCCCCCGATCTCTCACCAGTCGAGCACATATGGGACATCATCGGACGGCAGTTCCAGCGTCATCTTATCATGCGTGACGTTGGCTAGATTGGACTGTGTAAAAATTAGGACTTCTTACGGCCGATGATGACCGCGCAGTTGAGCGCCCCACAAACCAAACATCACCATCATCATCCAGCGTCATCCACCAACATCATTTACTGTCACTCTAGTGGCTGACTAACAGCAACAGGCATGGTAATCTATCCCACAAATTGACATCCGGCACCTGCACAACACAATTCATTCACGTTTGCTCACTTGCATGAAACATGCTGGCGATTACACCGGGTATTGGTGTACCAGAATTTCACATTTGCAATGGATTATCTCGGGCTTACATTAACTTCTGGTTTTGCAATGATAATCACTTAAATATTTTACCTGAAAAATTTATTCCCGGAATTTCATTAGTCTACATAAATTTTTTTGCTGTTGCGATTTTTTCCCATCAATGTATAATATACTGAAGCTATGCGACACTGTCAACAGAGAATATTTGAGAGAAGAGACTAATTACCATATACAAAGGGGCCCAAAGAAATGTATCCACTGTTTAAAAGTCCATAACTGGCAAACTATTTGACGGAGTTGTCTCATCATTGGTAGTGTAATAGTTTGTAGTTCCGGCAATCGCCACACAAGCGTTGTATTGCGTTGTTTTATTTTGTCAGATGACAGTCGCCAGATAGTCAGTCTTTTGTTCTTAGTTGCACCTAGTTACTCGAGTAAACATGGCTGGTGCAAGGCTTACATTCGATGAAAGAAAGTCAGTTTTGAAGTAGTATTTTAAATACAAAAACATTAATGAGGTTCAACGGCAATGGTGAAATGAGTATCAAACAGAGCCACCGACAGATTTAACGATTCGTCGCATTCGAGACAAATTTGAAGCCGAAGGCTGTGTTAAAGATGTACACAAACAACGATCTGGACGATCTGTAACTGTAACAAGTCCAGCTAACTCCCTTCGTGTGTTACAACAATTCACTCGCTCACCACAGAAGTCTGTGAGACAGTGTGCCCGTGAAACTGGAGAGAATCGCTCAAGTGTTCGGCGAATTTTGAAGACAGCAAAGTGGAAGTGCTACATCCCACGATTGCTACAAGCAATGAACTGGCCGGCCGGAGTGACCGTGCGGTTCTAGGCACTACAGTCTGGAGCCGAGTGACCGCTACGGTCGCAGGTTCGAATCCTACCTCGGGCATGGATGTGTGTGATGTCCTTAGGTTAGTTAGGTTTAATTAGTTCTAAGTTCTAGGCGACTGATGACCTCAGAAGTTAAGTCGCATACTGCTCAGAGCCATTTGAACCATTTGAACCAATGAACGCGGACGCCCCAGATCGTAGAATGGAGTATTGCGAGTGGTTTACTAACATGATGCGCAACGTTGAAGAGTTTGCAGAGATGATTGTGTGGTCCGATGAGGCACAGTTCAAACTCAATGGTACAGTAAATCTCCACAATTGCATCTGCTGGGCCACCGAAAATCCGAACGTCCACGTAGACAAAGCCGTGAATTTGCCAGGAGTAAATGTGTGGTGTGGGGTGTCTTACCGGGGCTTGATTGGGCCATTCTTCTTTGACGGCACAGTTACCGGTGAGGTGTACCTTCAGAAGCTTCAGACGTCCATTTTACCTGCCATCCGAAACTTCGATGGAAACGGAACAGTTTACTTTCAACAAGATGGTGCCCCAGCCCACTACTAAAATCGTGTTAGGGCGTATCTCGACGAAAATCTACCAGGAAGATAGATAGGCCGTAGAGGTGCTGTGGAGTATCCACAACGTTCCCCAGACCTAACTCCTCTGGACGTTTACCTGTGGGGAACACTAATGGACGTCGTTTATCGACAAAAACCACGCACATTGGATGAACTTCGAGAGTCCATCGTACATGCATATGCAGATATCCAACTGAACACGTTGCAGTCAGTAGTTCGTGCTGCAATTGGGCGGCATCGTTTGTGTGTGGATGTTAATGGTGACCATTTCGAACACCTACGGTTATATCTTTAAGTTGTACTTTAAGCTACACTTTCACGAAAAATGAGACAACTCCGTCAATTAGTCTGCAAGTTATGGACTTTTAAACAGTGGATACATTTTTCTGAACCCCTCTGTATATTCTAAGTTGCGACTGGGTGTTTCCTTTGAAGTAGTGTGTTGACATGATCTAGAAGCGTCCTAAGCAATATTCAGCGTCTCTCTGCCGTTGGTACTCTGTACTGCGACGCAGTCTGTCTCCCTACCAGCGGTGTTCGTCATTTTGTCGTCCGACTCTGGAACATCGTATGGAAAACTTCACTTTACTGAAGCGTGGACGACGGTCCGAATGTGTGACTGTGAGCCAGCGCTGTCATGCTGATTTGTGTACGCACACAAGGAATGATGATTCAAGTGAGTGTGTGTGTGAGTGTGTGTGTGTGTGTGTGTGTGTGTGTGTGTGTGTGTGTGTGTGCGTGTGCATCAGTTTCTGTGTGTGTCCCGCGCACCACGCTTGCTGCCTCACCGCAGAACTCACTTCGCATTGCTCCACAGGCTACTGACTGTCCGCTGAAAAATGCTCCCTCCGGGGAAATTTCCCGGAAAGACGTCTGCCAATTAGCGTGGAGAGCCTTCCAGCTGCGCTCGGACAGATGGGAGCACGCACGTAGCCGGCAACGCTTTGAAACCGTTACGTGAGTCGCGTAAAATGATTCGAACCGGCGTAAAGACACCGAAAAAAGGGAGATAGCGAAGCACTCTGCCCTTTCTTTTTGACACACGTCTCTAGCTGCATCAACATTTACGTCGTTTAATTGGGCCGACACAAGCGAGTTTCGATGTAAACGATTATTCATCCAGGAATTGATCTATCAAAGGCGCCAGCTACCCTCGTTTCCTAGAGCAGTGATGTTGCTGTATCTGCTAGCACGAAAGTCCTTTGCAAATTACTGTCCCTTTTGTCAGCGGATGTAGTGTATAACTACTACTCTTATCAGTTTTACCCGTTCGCAGCGCTTGGAAAGCCAAATACTGCAGTTCATGCAAAGACTTTGTAAACATTAAGACCTTAGGTTTGAAATTGTCAGATTAAATCTGTGTACCGGATCGCACTCGAGACCAGAAACTCGTCATTCACAGACGATGTAGCACCAAGTAAGTTATTTACCTAGACTCACGACCCGTCCAGGCAGTTACAGTTCTAATGGTACCTCCATCCTGTTCTTCAGACTTCACAGAAAGAAAAGAACAAGATGTAGCTAGGAAACAGCCCACGTCCGTCCGTACCCCCTACACCGCTCATCCCCGCCCCACATAGATAGGTTCACCTGCTTGAACAGCAAAGGTTTTCTAACTCTGCAAATACCGGATCTGTTCTTCGTGGTGTGCAGCTTGCGTCTTAGGTAGGACTGGTGACTATAGGTTTTAATGGGTGCGGTATGGTGATCAGGAGCTTTAAATCACCACTTTGCGTCTTCCAGCCAGCGAAAGTTTGTTTCAGCAGCAAAATTCAAGCCAACTACCTCACACGCGAACACCAAGAAGAAAGAATAGTTTAACCATAGCCTATGGAATGCTTTCAGAATTGATATTCCTCTCCATCCTATTTTGAATCATGAACAAGGTTCAGTGGTGAAGTTTCGAGCCCGACACAAGTTTGATATTTGATATCACTTGACTGTCCTACAACACTGCGGCTCATGTCGTCCAAAAGGAGGGCTTCAGTTTATGATTAGCCGGCCGGTGTGGCCGAGCGGATCTAGGCGCTACAGTCTGGAACCGCACAACCGCTACGGTCGCAGGTTCGAATCCTGCCTCGGGTATGGATGTGTGTGATGTCCTTAGGTTAGTTAGGTTTAAGTAGTTCTAAGATCTAGGGGACTGATGACCTCAGATGTTAAGTCCCATAGTGCTTAGAGCCATTTGAACCATTTCAGTTTATGAATGCGTCGATGATTTTGCCAGTTCTAACTCCAACGGACTTCACAATTACTCTGTTTCGAATATCTTGAATTATTGGTACTCCACAGCTTTCCAATCTTTAGTAAAGGACGTCTTCTATGCATCATGAGCCGCACTAGAAATGTTTATTTGCAAAAACCGGGTTTCAGGTTTAGAACCCATCACGATGAGCCTTCAGTCTTGTGAACTGCGATCCAAAGCCAATATTCAAAAAGAACATGTTCCTGTCAGACATATTGTTTATTGTGTAAACAGTCAAACTTTCTTATTAAGCAAAAAGCTTAAAGTCAGCATTAACTCAAGTCATGCGTTTGAGAAAAAGTTTACAATTAGTAATTCAGTAGGCCTGATAAACCCAGTCAAATATATTCACTTCTCAACTTCTCTGCTTCTTCTTAGATGTCACTAACATCCCTGTCACTTAAGCTACATGCATTATCAAAACGAACTTATCCAAATTCAGTATAATGAGCCAAATATAAATTAATGAACTGAGGTGACATTAATGAAGTAGTTCTATATCAGATATATTCCAACCTCCTGCGGCCACAAAGAATAAGGTTGCCATCACTGGACCGGTTTCATGGAGGGACCATCGCTGTATTATTGTTTGGTCCGCAGGTGCTGCCATCTGGCTATGCCGAACCGACTTACCAGTTGAGAACCATTCCACCATCTTAGTATGAAAATTGTAGGTTACTGTGAAGACCAGATGTAAATCTAAGAAGAAAAGTGTGTAGTTTGATGCAGCGTCTTTCAAGTTGTATTGTGTGTGGTGATAACGTCGGTTATACCAGGTCTGCTTGGTGTATACCATTCGTAAATGAATCGTATCTACTTTCATGGAAATATTAGTTTTTTATTACCTACCGCTGCTGTCTATCTAATAGCGTACATAGTAGACCTTAAACCGCTGCCAGTTCCCGTGGGTGGACCGTAAAGTTGCGTAAGGATATCATCTGTGCAAACAATAATAGAGTTTAGAATGAAATTTTCACTCTACAGCGGAGTGTGCGCTGATATGAAACTTCCTGGTAGATTAAAACTGTGTGCCGGACCGAGATTCGAACTCGGAACCTTTGCCTTTCGCGGGCACGTACTCTATCGACTGAGCTACCCAAGCTCGACTAACGCCCCCTCCTCACAGCTTTAATTTGCATGGTAGGAGACGAAGTACTGGAGGAATTAAAGCCGTGAGGACTGGGCGTGAGTCGTGCTTGGGTAGCTCGGTCGGTAGAGCACTTGCCCGCGAAAGGCAAAGGTCCCAAGTTCGAGTCTTGGTCCGGCACACAGTTTTAATCTGCCAGGAAGTTTCAATAATAGAATGTATTTATTTCACTGGCAAGAAATACGTACAAGATCCCATTCTTGTTCATGTGACAGGCACATAAATATAACTTGAAGTACACACAGTAAACTGTAATTAAATATTTAACAAATGATTTTGAATTGTTCCACCTCATTAAAATTATTCTAACGAGTTGAGTTAAAAGCAGCTGTGAATTATATTTAATACTACAACATTGCTCTCACACGCACTGTTTAAATGTACTGGAATGAAAAAAAAATATGTCACACTTCACAGCTGCACAGTTAT
Organism: Schistocerca americana; assembly: GCF_021461395.2. NCBI lineage: Eukaryota > Metazoa > Arthropoda > Insecta > Orthoptera > Acrididae > Schistocerca > Schistocerca americana. Next base: position 244,369,577 of record NC_060124.1, on the reverse strand, counting down.
GTTCAAATGGTTTTAAAGTTTACCACCCTGAAACCCAACAAAATTTTCATGGCTTTGAAACTCATTTTACAAGTAACGTTTGCTTTATGATTACTTAAAGCATATGTAACCTATCCTTTTGAAGTTTTAAAAATAGCGGGAGGAGTTAAATATGGAAGATGGAGAGAAAAGAAACCGCAGCGAGCAACTGGTGCTGTGCGAAATGGTGATCTCGGTTTGAATGGTGCTGCAAAGCAGTATCGTGTTCCCAAAGCAACTCTCAAACGTCATCTGAATTACAATTAGAAGAGTGTATGTTTGGGATCACGCCTATTGGCTTACGAACGATAGCATTCAAAGTTGCAGAAAGAAACAATGAACCGCATATTCAACCGTGAGAAAAATATGGTTGGTAAGAAGTGGGACCACAATTTTACGAAGAGGCATAGAGAACTCTCGTTGTGACAATCATAGGCTCCATCCATGGCTCGTGCCACTGATTTCAACAAAGAGAAAGTTGCAGAGTTTCAACATTCTCGTGCAGATAATCGAAGATAACGTGTCGGAAGCTTCAGCAGTTTTTAACGTCGATGAAACTGGGCTTTCCGAAGCACAGAAAAACACAAGGAAAGTAATTGCTAAGAATGGAAAACAACATGTTGGATCCACCTCGAGCGGAGATGATGGTGTTACAACAACCGCTTTTTGCTGCATCTGTGCTACTGGGCATTTTGCACAGCCGATGCTGATCTTCAATCGTGCTCGTGGTAAAGATGAGTTGAAGAATGGAGCATCTCCTGAGACAGCCTTCGCTTTCAGTCCGGATGGCGGAGAAAGAAACAAAGAAGTATTTGTGAAATATCGGGAACATTTTATTGCTTATGTGAGATCTTCAAAGTAGCATAAAGTTCTTCTTCGCCTTGGTGGTTACACAACCCATACAAACAAATGCGGAAGTACTGCATCTAGATCAGGTGAGTGGAGTTATATTGTTTTCTCTTCCCTGACACAACATGCATAGACTGCAGCTGTTAATGTATCTACAAACCGTTAAGTAATTACTACGTACACGAAATGGAAAAATGACTACGAGGATATCCGGGACGTGCAGTGACCCAGTTGCAAGTTTCAGCAATTGTTGCAGAAGTATATGGGAGGGCACCAACTATAGAGACGGCAATTAATGGATTTGCTCGTTCAGTCGTCTGTCCTGTGGGTAGAGACGTCTTTAAGAATTATCACTCTCCTGCCAATAATGCAGAGTTAATGCAATAATGAAGAGTTACCAGTAGTGAGAGTGATGGAAAGAGGATTAGGTTTAACATCTTATTCACAAACCTCAGCAAGACCACCAACAACTGCAAAGTACATCGGAAAAAAATCCTATTGAACCCAGCCGTTTGGCTGTTTACTTAGCAGACTTTTGTCTTATTCAAAAAGCTATCACGTCACTGAATGCCATCTTAAGAGACGGCACAAAAAAGCTTTACTACTGATAAGTTCTCCACACAGGGATCAATTAGAACGTAGCGCTAAAGCTCCCGCTAATCTAAAATGAAAGCTGCTTATTGTGAGTCAAACGAAAGAGATGAAAAGCAGCAAAGGAAGCAAGTGAAGAGCACTAGCACCACGGTTGACTTTGCCAGCTACGGAAAAATCGCTCAGTGGAAAACATGATTCAGTGCATGGCATGTAGAAAGTAGGTGCATGAAAACTGCGTTGGAGTTAGGAAGTACGCAAGGCAATTATTTTATAAAGTAACCAAAATTTCATTTACTTTCATAATAACGTCATATTAGAATTGCACAGTACTTTAGTATTCGTCCAATTTAGTTCTTTTCTGTTCAGAATAGACATTGTTAGTTCATGTTAAATTATTTTCCACCTAATAATCCTCTTATTTTCTGAATTATGCCGTGGGGCCGCATTGAAATCCATCCAGCCGTTGTATTCGCGAATAAGGGGTATTTAATCACGAAGTATCGAATATTCATCCAATGGTCCATTCATGGAATTCAGATGCTCTATTAACGGAAACGGGTATCCATGCGTGGACCTTTACGGAAAATATTTCAGGAGTTTCTCCTGATGGAGTTAGTGTTATTTCAGGGACAACAGCTATACAGTGAAGTATAGATTACCTGAAGAATTGTGACATTCAGTTTCACAACATTTGAAGCATTGAGTTTCCTTCAGTTCGAGACAAAAGTTAACTGGTCCGTTGATAGCAACCTTACCCCATATGAACAAAAATAAGTTCTAGCTGTCAGAAACACTTGCCACTTTATTTTGAGATCATATCGAAAACAGATTTTTTGAAAATTCCTGGGACCCAACTAAGATAGTCATTCACTTTTGCTGTTGTGCAAATGATATACTAGTTTTTTTCGATGGTATTCCTTAAAAAGTGAAGACATATTACCACCGATGTAATCAGTTACGTAAAACTTCACCATTACCACAAATCACCAAGAAAATGGAAGTATTAACATTTTGGACCCGACGTTTGAAAGAGAAAGAGATATCTCCCTTTTCAACATATTCCTGAAACGCACAACATCTGACTGCATCCTCAACAACAGTTCGTGACGTCCACCATCCCATAAAGAAGCCTATTTCTGCACAGCGACTTACAGGTTAATCAAATACCCTTTAAACGGGATGAATATTTATGCTGAAATACACACAATGGAGAAGGCAACATATCACAATGCTTATGACCCAAAATTAGGTATAAAATTACAGACAAAAATCTGAAAGAACATAGTAACAACAAAACTCAGATCACGTTAGTAAAGAGCCAGAAAGTAGAAAAAAGATTAGTTTATAACTTTACCTTACTGAGTTCAAATTTCCGACACAATAAATCGTTTGTTTCAAAAAACAAATCCGTAAACTGGCTTCAGGACAGAGAAAAATATAAGATCGCGTCTTATACACAGTATCGATCAGGGATGTACAAATTCTCCTTTCAGCCTACCTTGATAGAAATAGGAAATGGAAGTCTCAGTGGATATAAATAAACCACATTCTGGTGGTATGCAACGGGGAAGGAAGCTTGTTATGACAGAAAAGCTTCATCTTCAGAGGTTTCCTTTTTAGACTGACATAAAATGATAACCGAACTTTTTGTTTACTAAAATGCATTTGGAGAATTCAGAATGAACTATTTTGGCCACTTAGTATGAATTCAGCGAAGTCACAATACACAGCCTGGCAAAACTAAATATAATTGATGTAACTGGGGCCATATTTGGCTGAAACGCATTAAGCCTACATAAATTAGACTTCCAAAGAATTACTTGCGTTGGTGTTGCGGTGTAATAGATATCTTCAGGTTATTGGGTGCAAAGGGGCGCGAGTTCCAGAGATGATTCTGCTTGCTACAGAATACATGTTAGGGGTGACTGGATGAAGGATCGAACTGAGAATAGCCACCACTAATCGAAAGATAGTTGAGGTTGCAGAGAAAAACCATTCATAGCCAAATATATAAAGAAGCACGAAATACGCCAAATATGAAAAAAAGGACAAATAAAATCCGTCATTCGCTGGCCTGAAATAACTCAAAATGAATATACATTTCGTTGAGCCGTCTTGCGATACTCGGGTAAAAAACATCTTTTAATCAACATCCGAATTGTACTCGTAACACTACAGTGGAAGCGCACGGAAAGATCTGCTACGCAGCGTAGCACAGCGTTAAGACAGCCAGGCAAGCAGGACTCCTTTGCCTGTCTGGGTTGGGCATAGCTTGGTTTGGATGGGAGTAAAGCAGTGTGTCGTCCTGCTTATAAAGTGCGGTCACTTTCCTGCCTAGGTAAAAGGCAAGCATGGTTGGGTTAAAAGCGGAGTGTGTGCACATCTGATATGTACCGTAGATACGAGCAAACATGTAACATAGTTGTGTATAAAACAAGATGTAGTGGATGTGATAAATTTTATGCTGGGAAAACAGGGGAGAAACTTCAAAACGAGGTTTAGAGAACATATTAATGTTATCAAAGCCAATTCCTCAGAATTCAGTGCCAATTTAAGAGAATATAAGGATTATGCTAAAGACATTGACAAAAAAATTACCTTTCTCTATATAGCAGAATAAGTCAGATTATTAAATGTGATATAAAAAATTAAAAATATACACCCACGTTCACAGGATCTGACGTCCCCGGATTTCTTTGTGTGGGGAAAAAAAAATGGCTCTGAGCACTATGGGACTCAACTGCTGAGGTCATTAGTCCCCTAGAACTTAGAACTAGTTAAACCTAACTAACCTAAGGACATCACAAACATCCATGCCCGAGGCAGGATTCGAACCTGCGACCGTAGCGGTCTTGCGGTTCCAGACTGCAGCGCCTTTAACCGCACGGCCACTTCGGCCGGCTGTGTGGGGAAAGTTGAAGGATTTTTGCAATCGTGGTCCACGGACAACGCCTGACAGCATGCGTCAGCGCTTTGTCAATGCATGTGCGGACATTACGGAAGGCGAACTACTCGCTTTCGAGAGGAATGTCGTTACACGTAATGCCAAATGCATTGACGTTGACGGACATCATTTTGAGCATTTGTTCCATTAATGTGGTATTTACAGGCAATCGCACTGTAACAGCATGCGTTCTCAGAAATGATAAGTTCGCAAAGGTACATGTATCACATTGGAACGACTGAAATAAAATGTTCAAACGTACTTACGTTCTGTTCAAATTGCTCTGAGCACTATGGGACTTAACATCTACGGTCATCAGTCCCCTAGAACTTAGAACTACTTAAACCTAACTAACCTAAGGACATCACACACATCCATGCCCGAGGCAGGATTCGAACCTGCGACCGTAGCGGTCACGCGATTCCAGACTGAGGCCGAACCGCACGGCCACACCGGCCGGCTTACGTTCTGTATTTTAATTTAAGATACCTAACTGTTACCAACTGTTCGTCTAAAATTGTGAGCCATATGTTTGTGACTATTACAGCGGCATCTATCACAAACCTAAAAAAGTGGTCCAACCAAAACATTCATATTTCTTTACGTACTACTCGAATATGTAATACAAATGGGGGTTCCAATTTAAAAAAACGCTGTTGATATCAGTTTGACATATGGCAGCGTCTTCTAGCGGGCCAACCATAGCATCATCTGGTTTCCCCCTTCAAGCTAGACAAGTCTTTGTAGCTTTTTCGTTTGGCGCATATTTCGTGAGATATTTGGCCCGGTAACGATCAATGGACCACCCTGTATATAAACATGATCTTGGAAATAACTAAAGATAGGTAATGTAGACTCTTTGACACGTCAGTTTCATGTTAACACAATATGGCAGCTATGTCAAACGTTATTGAGAATTGTCACTGCCTAAGATTTGACAGCAGTAAATACGTGGCACCCTATATACCATGTGGTAGGACAGATTTCAGATCCTATCGTATTAACTGACGAGCATTTCACTGCTATAGAGGTACGTAATGAAAGTAGACTTATTTAACTGCTGCTAAATACACATTTTGTTGAAATTGGGGAATCTATGTTGTTTGTTCCTCTGTATCAGATGCGACTGGTGGTGGGCTATAAACCCGAAAACCGGTTTTGGAAAATAAATGTTTCTCCAGTGTAGCTCAGTGTGTATAGAAGGTGTCTTTAATAAACTTTAGCCTGACGCAGTTTTGCATTATATCATTCAAACATATTTACTGTCCCATCATCTTCACTTTAAGTCTGGTATTGTATAACTGTGTATTTCCAGATCGATTTGATCTTAAAATTAATGTGCACATTCTTTACAGTGTAACGTATTTCAGTCAATATGAGTTGACACTTTAGAATAAGCTTGCTGGGAGACGATACGCCAGGTAACTATATAACATACAAGCAGTTAAGTACCATAGTGCTCAGAGCCATTTGAACCATTTGAACTGCCAGGGAAGATGGGAACAGGCCAGAAGGTGTATATCATACGCTGAAATCATTCTCTGTCTCTCTCTCTCTCTCTCTAATTCCACATCTCCTCCTAAACCTTATATGAGATCTGAGTATCCGACATTGCCTAGATACGTATTTATCCCAATTCCGTTGGTCCATATACTGTTTCCTCCCCTCTCTGTCCATCTTCTCCTCCCCCTACTGAGTCAATCTCCTCCTCTCCCTCTCTGTCCGACTCCTTCACTCCCTCTTTCTGTATTCCTCCTCTCGCCGCCTCTGTATCCTCCTCTGCAAAATGTGTTGTGAACAGAGTAGTCAGTAACGAAGTAATAAATTAAAACTACATGCATGACTCAGGAGTTTCTCACGCACCTCATTGTTTATGAAGTCATGTCTCCTGAACTAAGTGTCGCACAGTGATATATTTATGCCGGTACATTCACTGGTAAACGTTAACACTGTCTGGTAAGTTTATTGCGAATAAAGTTATTAGTAAAGAAGTAACAAAAGATCATGCTTGATGCGAAAGTTTTATTGCATAAGCAGCCAAAATCTAGTAAGAGATAATTTTTTTCCTTCATTATTTTGTAGGGGGTATGAGCTAGAAAAAAATCTCGCCTAGGTTTGTAGTTACGTGTAAAGTTTATTATTACTCACTACGGTCTGTAATTCTCAGATACTGGATGAATGTAGTCTGGCTATTTGTGCGTCGTGAGCTATGGAAGTATGTGGCTCTTACACCACAGTGGTTGTTTCCAGGCAGTAACTTACATGTAAAAGCTTTGGTTGAGATCGATCCAGAGGTTTACAGGGAGACGTGTTATAATAGAGAGAGAGAATGATGTCTGCTTATGATGTGCACCTTCTTGCATGTTCCCATCTTCCCAGGCAGTATTGTAAAGTTCAGACAGCCACACATGGCGACGAACTACTATGACACTAAAATTTGGTCAATTCATAGTTTTTATATTCGAGTGTTGTGCGTTCTATTACGGGCAGTGAGTCGAATTAGTCAGTTGGAAGCCAGTTTTTGCACACGTGAAAGTTAAAGGAGTGGTGTTACTTGTAATAGTAATATACAGACTAACCCGAATTTTCACTGAATTAATTTTGCTTATAAACATTTTAAGAGTGTTTTGATATCAGGCACCAATGGTCTCTGCTGACACATTGGAGAGTAATTGTATTTCATTTGATTTCTTAGTCCCTTTTACTTTCGAATCTGTGTTGCACTGAAAATATCTATTGAACACTGTAAATGTCAACGTTCTAAGCTGTGCGTCTTGTTGGAAACAAACTTGTGCCATTCCCTGACAATAGTTGCTGCTGATAACAGAACGGCTAACTTTAGCCTTCACTTTTAAACTTGCTTTACTGCTACTTAGTTCTGTCTCAGTTTGTGTTATAATTGTTGCATAAGGGGCAGTCAAATGAAAACGAGACAGTTGTGAAAGAAGCAAAGAAACTGTTTATTATTTCAAAAGTAGTTGTCATGATTATACGTTTATTCTACCGTGACAAAAAGTTGTCAGTGCCCTTATGGGAAAATGTCTGCTGTACGCTACGGAACCATGGTTGGACTTAAGCGTGCACCTCTTCGTCCGAAGCAGATCGACGACAACGAGTGTCTTCCTTCAGGGTGTTGTTGAAATAAGCTTGGCAATGAGTGGGCAACAGAAAATATTTTTACATGAAATTAATGTTTGTCTTGTCTCACAGTGGGATAAATGCATAAACAGCTGTAGTCATTACCTTTAAACTTACATTTTTTCCACTTTTTTCATTTTCATTTGACAGCCTCATATATTACTGCGTACTTTAATTGTATGTTTCCTTAAGACTGTCTCGAAGCTGATAAGTCATGTTTTACATATATTTATAGCTGTATATAAAATTAATCATACGAGTGCCTTACTTGGCTCTTTAAGTACATTTGTCATTTGGTGTTTCATATTCTTGTAGTCATAAAATGGGTCCGCAACGGGTGAATCTGGTAATGAGCCCGATTAAATCCATGCTAAAATTCGAATAAACAACAAACAGTTGCTGCAGCTGTATACAGGTTGTCCCGCGAGGAATGGTCAATATTCTGGGATATGACAGCAACGATCATTCGAAGCAAAAAATGGTTCAAATGGCTCTGAGCACTACGGCACTTAACTTCTTTGGTTATCAGTCCTCTAGAACTTAGAACTACTTAAACCTAACTAACCTAAGGACATCACACACATCCATGCCCGAAGCAGGATTCGAGTCTGCGACCGTAGCGGTCGCGTGGTTCCAGACTGTAGCGCCTAGAACCGCTCGGCCACTCCGGCCGGCATTCGAAGTAAAACAGTCTCGTAAACATGGGCTCTAAGATGCATGCCTTGAGATCTGTGAGTACTAGTTCATCTGCTCTACTGTCACACACATCTCCTTTAATGAATAAGTGATCTAAGTATTGAGGCATGCATTTTAAAGCTCATGTTTATTACACAATCCTTTCTTGCTTTAGCCATTACTACCTCTTCGACAAATACGGAAATCAAAGAGCCTGTAGTACATGATTTGTTTCACTGTATCGAAGGTAAAGAAGTGCTAATAGCTCTTAACGTATACATTTTAGGGTCCATGTTTACTAGACTTTATTTACTTCAAATGATCGTGTCCGTCGTACCCCTGACTACTGAGCACTCCTGCTGGGAGTTAAATAAATAATGCAGCACATTTTTCTCAGAAATTAGGTTGACTTTATTCAGGAGAGTGTCCGCACGCCATTGTAGAAGCCACAGCTGTTGCAGCCGGCTGGCAGGCGGGAGATCGAACGGGGTTGGGCATCGTTGTTACGATGCTTGCTCAATGACTGACAGTGCTTTAGTTCAGTGCATTTGTCACCGCAGACATTCTGCAATCGGATATGAGTGTCTGTGATGATCTAGTTTTCCGCCAAAAGAAACTCAGTGACAGCTCTCTTCTCCGAACGTAATTCCGCTACAGAGCCTCCATCCATCGGAACTTCATGGAACTGTAGGGGCTGAAGCTGGGATATCCCATGATGTCCCACAATAAATTCCGCAAATAGGCAGAGAAAAAAAGTGTTGTGGTAAGTATTGAACTCCCCACGCATCCTTCCTGAGACTGATTAGCAGGTTAGATGCGAAAAATACACAGTTGGAGGCACTGTCTTCAAGACTTGCCAACACACGGGCCATTGACAGCTCAGAAACCGGTCTCGAAACGCTCTGTTCCATGTATTTTTCGTGTTTCTGTGTTGGTCCTCTGCATTTGAGTACGTGCAGCATTGCACGACGCAACGCTTTTTTTCCCTCTCAAGGGCTCAGGAAGATCCCTTGGGTTACGCGTGAGCGCCCGCAGTGTGGTAGCTACAGTGGAACGGAGGGCCAGCCGGGCTGCGCTCTGCCCTCGCGGCCAGAGCCCCTCGTTTTTCGCTGCCGCTGCCGCTGCCGCTGCCGCTGCCGCTGCCGCAGCCGAGGCCGGCGCACACTTGAGCACGCGCGGGCGCCGCGCCAGCCCCTGCCCCTGCCGCAGCGGCAACCCTCCTGACGCAGCGGGCGCCCGTTAAGTCGTCCTCGCCCCCGCCACCGCACTTGCTGCGCTGCCATCCTATCCTATCCGTGTCCTCTCCCCGCCTCTACACGTACACAGCGCGCGCCCCATTCAGCCGCGATCAGCTCATCAGCGACGCCCTCACACTCTGTCCACACTCCCTGTGTGAACTAGCGCTCGGCTTTATACAGCTAGTTAAAATTTTTCTCGTGGAAACTTGCAGCTCTCGTAGCGACCAGATGTCACCACGAGATCATATCCCGTTTCATATTTTTTGCTACTGCATTACAGCTGCGTTAAATGAAGTGCATGTAGCTTCTAGCACTGAGCCAATACCATGTCACAGTCAGAAATCCTCTATCTGCTGAAGAAAAGGGGCCTAATTTCGATATTCGTTGTGCTTAATACATTTGTGTAACACCACAGTTTTAGTGCCAAATGATCTACAGATGTGTTCAAGCATCCGTTTTAAAATAATCATTCCTGCATGTGTCATAGAAATGAACACATTGTAATAAAATACCTTCATGAAGTTTCGTTTTTCTTTAAGTCTTAACCGGCGTTGCGGAGTCTCTGTGACTCCAGCGAAGTATGAAGTTGTAGTAACTTTGGTATTTGTTGACCAGGTAACATGCGCTGTTCAGAATGTTCCTGTGGTGTGAAGACACGTCGCGTGCTCAGGAGACTTCAGTCTGTTATCAAGACAAGCATTGTAAACAACAAGCTTAGAGTCCCCAGCGATGCTGACAGTTCAGATCGAGATGGCGATCTCAAGAGCAACGTTACTGTCGAAAATGATATTTCAAGTGATCACGAAACAGAAGGTGAACTTTCTGAAGATGAATCTGATGACGAAGATGAGATACACATTACTGAAAGTGGAGACGAAAAGCGTGTGTTCAATGAATTGCAAATCTATAAGACTCTAAAATATTATCTCTTTTTTATGCGTGTTGTTACCATTGTCAGTACATCTACATCTACATGGATACTCTGCAAATCACATTCAAGTGCCTGGCAGAGAGTTCTTCGAACCACCTTCACAAATCTCAATTATTCCAATCCCGCATAGCTCGCGGCAAGAATGAACACCTATATCTTTCCGTACGAGCTCTGATTGCCCTTATTTTATCTTGGTGATCGTTTCTTCCTATGTAGGTCGATGTCAACAAAATATTTTCGCATTCGAAGGAGAAAGTTGGTGATTGGAATTTCGTGAGAAGATTCCGTCTCAACGAAAAACGCCTTTCATTTAGTGATTTCCACCCCAAATCCTGTATCATTTCTGTGGCACTCTCTCCCATATTTCGCTATAATAGAAAACGTGCTGTCTTTCTTTGAACTTTTTCGATGTACTCCGTCCGTCCTATCTGGCAAGGATCCCACACCGCGCAGCAGTATTCTAAAAGAGGACCGTCAAGCATAGTGTAGGCAGTTCTTTACTGTTTCCCTACAGAAGTAAATGTTTGCTCTTTTCTTGTACTTCAGACCTTACCAAACGTCTATTCGACAAAAAATGTTTTTATATGTCAGTATCTTCTTGCGAAATATATGTAACAGAAAGACTATATTTATTTTCGTAATATCTTTAGCTTAAGATTTCTCGCTTTCGTTTGTTTCTAAACTGGTTACAAATATAAAAGCAAGTTTTTGATGATGTATACGTTCCTACACGACAACAAAAAAGTTACCAGACGCTATACAGTTTGCCGGCTGGTGTGGCCGTGCGGTTCTAGGCGCTTTAGTCTGGAACCGCAGTGACCGCTACGGTCACAGGTTCGAATCCTGCCTCGGGCATGGATGTTTGTGATGTCCTTAGGTTACTTAGGTTTAAGTAGTTCTAAGTTCTAGGGGGTGATGATCACCGTTGTATAGTCCCATAGTGCTCAGAGCCGTTTTGAACCACTATACAGTTTTTTGTTTTGGAGTCCACAAGACTCAACAACGCATTTAGTGTTAAACTTTTCAACCACGCCGGTTAAGGATTAACCTCATTGCAAATGGAAACTGTGGGAATATTGTCATTTGCGGGCAGTGGTCTCACCGAGCGAGTTATGCAGGCAGGAAGCACAGCTTTAAATCTACTATCACCTCGCCAAATTTGACAGAAGCTGTTCTTCGTACTTTGTCCGATTACTAACTCTGGTAGGAAATATTTCACGGAGGAATGACTTAGATAGAGTCTACAGTTGTTTACTCTCTTCCAAAAGTGTTTGTCCAGATAGGTATGGAAGAGAGCTTTTTGTAAACTATGGAAAGCAGAACATAGTTACTACTGGCAGAACTGAAGCTCTGGAACCAGCAGAGAGTCGTAAGCTGCGGCTTTTTATCAGTGATAAACACTGATGTGGTTTAGAGTCTCGGCCCGGTGCGCGTTTTGCTACAGAGTAAATTTTTCATTCTACATTTGGACGCTTTTTAACAATGGATGCTCATTAAAATTGTATGAAACTCATAAAATATACAAACACCGACTGTTTCTGGGTGAACTGTTTTATTCTGACTCCAACTTCGGTCTTTCAGACCATCTACAGAGATAACATCACCATCATAGTGTACATATGTGTACTTTATGTTTTCCAAGTAAGTTTATGAAGTTAATCCCTGTCAACAATTTCTTAAAATCCCTTTTTACAATAGCCTCACATTACACACACAAGGAGTGCATATAATATTTCACAATAAGTTTGTAAGTATCTCACCTAACATATATTGTCGAAAAAACATTTCAGCTCCCATGTTGTTTCTGATGAATTAAGTTCTAGTACTCCTCGTCAAGGTTCTTCAGCCCAACAAAATACAACAACCTTCATTCTGTCAATTCCTTGCTACCCCTTCATGATACGAAAAAAGGTAGACTACCGATTTAATCTAACCGTATGAGTCACTGACGTACATTGTTTCTCCAGTCGTCACGGTTTTCTGTCCTGTATATTCGAGACGAGTGATCTGACTGCCGATATTTCTGTACGTACTGCACACTGACTGCAAGGAAGAGAGTTAATAACGTAAAACGCATTACGAAAATACCACTCTTCTACGACTCCTGGAGTCACGAGCATTTGGGGAAATCACCAGCACACAAACATGGGCAACTTGCTTAAGATATGATGTATTGGAACTCCAAAACAACTTACATGATTTGAATCCTTCTAACGTTTAACTGGCCCATTTAAAGTGTTTTGTGACCGTGAAATAACTTACACTGAATAATAACCTGCTGGGAACTCTGTACAGGTGTTTTACAGACCTTGTAGTTTCGAACTTCAGGAATGGATTTTAGCAGCTAGGCAAATTAATTTTTAATTTTACTGTACTTTTCGACACCTAACGCTTCTCCTAACTTGTAGTACTAATTACAGTACTCCGTGTACTGTTCTTCTCAGGCATTAATTACACTTCATAAGTGGTATTTAATCTTGTCAGATTTACCTTGACAGTAAATATCATGAAAGGATGCATCTTTTTCAGAGAAATTTGTAATTGTGGTGCACTGTTAATGAAACTATTCGTTCCATTGCTGCAATATCGTCTAGTACTACTACCACATCTACTACCGCTCCCTTTTTATCGAGACACTTCCATACCTCAACGGGGATGTGGTCTGCGCCAACTGCCTTCCCATTTTTCATCTTTTCAACTGCCCGTTCGACTTTTATCTCTACTTTATATCCATCGTTTGTCCCTCCTTCCTCAGTTTTCACTCTTACATTTTCTTCATTCACCAATTTCTCAAAATAATTCAACCACCTTTGGATTATATTTCCGTGGTCATGCTGAATTATTCCTGTTTCATCTTTTATTTGTTTTATTGCTGTTAGATCCTTAGAAGCTTTATCTCTTGATTTGCCTATCCGCATCAGTTGTCTCATATCCTGATTTTTCTGTAGTTGTGAAAGTATCATTGGCGAGATTGTTCTAAATTAATTATTCAGCAAACCTGCATTTGACTGCGTCTGTGAACTTGTTTCTTGCACTCCTCCATTTTGCCAGAAATGCAACATGTATTTGACTCAGCAATAAAATTTTAGAGAATAATGCCGTTTGTTCAATGACATTAAGATGGTACTGGAAATTTAACTTTTGGCCCTGATGTTTACTTGGTTCTTTCATTGGTGGGTAACTGTACTCTACTACTAATTTTCATATTCAATTTAAGCAAAGGATTTGCATTATGATTCAGGCTGTTAGATTTAAACACATTGTTGATGTCAATATATATACTGTTATAATTTTAAGTCATACACAAAACCTACCGCAGTATGAAACACTCTTACAAAAAAATTTACCAAACGCTTACTGTGTCAAACCTTGGACATACAAATCCTAACTCTGAATGTTATCTAACAAAAACAATTTGAAATCATTAAATATCTTCTCTTATTTACGTGCTAAGGTTTGGTCTGGGGTAGCGAGTGCGACCTACCTTACAGCTGTGTTGTGTACATAGTTCCGCGTAGTCAGCGCGTACACAACTTTCCCACTAGAGCGCGCCCCGCTAAGCACAACAGCGCAGACGCAGCGCTCGTCTGTCTCCGTACTACGAGATGGCGCTGTCTGAGAGACGGACCAAATTCTGCTTCCACCGACCCGCGTATTAATATGTAACGCAGCCATGATATTTCTGCTTACGTAGAACCTTTTCTCCTCGCGGATCACACTCGCGCAGTGATACCTGAATGCGCGAGGTGTTATAACGAGTGTACAGACCTCCGATTAGTAAGTCTGCATTTATCTGCACCAGTCTGTACCAGTCTGCATTTGTCGGCACCAGTCCATTCCAGTCTGCATTAGTCTGTACCAGTCTATAGTCAAGTTTCAGTCTGCGCCTAAGAAGATTATCATATTCCTGTACATAGCCATGGAGATAAATGTATAGACACTTTGTCAAGTATCAGAGATATGTGACAATAAGATTAACGTACCAAGACCAAAGGAACTTCAAAGTGTCAATTGCAAATAGCATCCAGAATCAAGTTACGTAATGTCTATGCTTTTTTTTATTTTAATGAATGTGTGTGAAAATTAATCAAGTTCTGTTTAAAGTTGGTCACCGCCAATCTGCTACTCTAAGCGTGCAAGTGGCATTTCTATCGTCTGACCTAACGGCAGAAGATAAACACGCCACGATAAGACCACGAGACATATTGCTGACTCTCGCCTACTTCGTTAGAGCGACAAGTTAAATAATCTGACGGTGTGTGTACCGAAGGTCTTGCAGTACGCACACCACAAGCTGTCACCACACGTCTGCTTCCTCCAGGCACCTAGATGTGACCCCTCCCTTAAAGCTGTCTGCGCACATTTGCTTCCTCCGGGCACCTACCTGCGACTCCCCGGTTTTTTACTGCACGCGCCCGGCTCTCTTAACCATCAAAGAACCTTCTACTCAAAGAAATTATACTCGGTCCACCTTGCGGTGGGCAACTACCGACTATATTCTGGAGCTACCCTGATCAGACCTTAGCATATACCTTTCAGTTGTTCCTGTGCCTCCCTTACTGATTCAGCTTTAGCTCTAGCCACGGCTCGTTTTGCCTCCTTCTTTGCACTTTTGTATGCTCGCCCATCATCGGCACTTCCGGACATATCCCACTTCGTCTTAGTGTCTTTCTTGTCCTTCACGGAAACACCCTGTGTATGCTGGGAAAAGAAATTTCTCTCGTCTCGGCACAGGAGACCCAGCTGAATAACAGAGACGCGAGCTGTTAGATCCTTAGAAGCTTTATCTCTTGATTTGCCTATCCGTATCAGTTGTCTCATATCCTGAATTTTCCTTAGCTATTCGTGTGCCTCCCTTACTGATTCAGCATTAGCTTTAGCCACGGCTCGTTTTGCCTCCTTCTTTGCACTTTTGTATGCTTGCCCATCATCAGCACTTCTGGACATATCCCACTTCCTCGTAGCATCTTTCTTTTCCTTCACGGAAACACTCTGTGTATGTTGGGAAAAGAAATTGTCCTCCAATGGTACCTGTAAAATTCCTCTCGTCTCTGTACAGGAAACCCAGCTGAATAATAGAGACGCGAGCTGTTAGATCCTTTGAAGCTTTATCTCTTGATTTGCCTATCGGTATCAGTTGTCTCATATCCTGATTTTTCTGTAGCTGTTCGTGTGCCTCCCTTACTGATTCAGCTTTAGCTCTTGCCACGGCTCGTTTTGCCTCCTTCTTTGCACTTTTGTATGCTTGCCCATCCTCAGCACTTCCGGACATATCCCACTTGCTCTTAGCGTCTTTCTTTTCCTTCACGGAAACACCCTGCGCATGTTGGGAAAAGAAATTGTCCCCCAATGCTCTCTGTAAAATACGTCTTGGCACAGGAGACCTAGCTGAATAGCAGAGTCGCGAGCGCAGCCGCTACTTTGAATCCGCGCCGTGCCGCTGCTGTCCCCCACGGACGACCAGCCGCCCCCTGTACGGCGTGCAGCAATCAGCGCAGGAGTGGCTGCCCCCCGGCCCACCGTATTCCGGTCACGGAGCGCGCCGGTTCCGCAAACACCGCGACAGGTACTGCTACCAGCCCGGCCTGCCTGCCTACACACAAACACGGCTACCGGCCGGCGGGCGGGCGGTACGCGACCGCACTCCTGCATCGAGACCGCTCGTCACTCGCCCACCACTTCACTTGTTTACAGTTCGGTAGCCTCTCTCCACTTCTTTGATCTTCCGACCGAGTGCGTGCACTTGCCGTGGCCGCCAGACTTTGATGTCGTCTGTATTCCAGCAACTGCAGATGAGACGATGCATTTCTTAAACTCATTTATCCACTGCTGTCGTCTGTCGTTAATTCGGACCTCTGGAAACAGAATTGCACGACAAACTAAACTTTTAAATTCCCTCGAAATAGCCTCGATAAGTCAAAGGAACCCTGCGGGTACGGTACTCTCGATAGATCGAAGCGATTGTCATGACTGACCGCCCAACTGACACACTATGACGTGAACTCAGCGACTGTGGCAAATGGTTCAAATGGCTCTGACCACTATGCGACTTAACTTCTGAGGTCATCAGTCGCCTAGAACAAAGAACTAATTAAACCTAACTAACCTAAGGACATCACACACATCCATGCCCGAGGCAGATTTCGAACCTGCGACCGTAGCGGTCGCTCGGTTCCAGACTGTAGCGCCTAGAACCGCACGGCCACTCCGGCCGGCTCAGCGACCGCATGAATTATGACTGTTTCGTCAGTTGCTCGAATAACTGTCTAGTCATTCAGTTCCTCATAACATTCCTTTGTTTTCTCAACAACGCATAACGCACTAAAGTACGTAATTCAGTTTCAGAAATTGCTCCAAAAGCCGTAGAAGTGTCTAACCTGCGCAGAAAAGAAGCAGGTTATTGATGCCATGGATTGCGGGCAAGAAGAAAAGGAGAGTGAGAGAGAGAGAGAGAGAGAGAGACAGAGAGTGAGAGAGAGGGAGAGAAGGATGTGGCAATAATTTTCGTGATTCCGTCAGCCGTGCTGACAAAATCTTTCTCGAAGCGGGAAGACAAGATTGGTGCAGACATGTTATAAAGACGGACTAAGCAGACACTAAGAAGTAAGTTCCTTCCTCTTCATGAATATTAGCTGAAATGGCAACATTACTGCAGAGGAAAGATCATACGCTTCAGAGGTTACATGCTTAAAGAAAAGGCTAAGGCATTAACAATTTGTCCATTTTATTTGGACTGTTGAGCTCCGTGGCCGTGGATAATGATATTTTACTATAAAAATACAGTGACCAGCCTCTTTTTTAATGCGTTTTTATTTATGCCAATAGGCATTTCGGGTTTGCACCCATCTTCAGCTAGCAAATTACATGTATCTTCAGTTTCTACAGTGGTACAAATTCGACAGCAGTTTAGATGTTGCAGCTGGCCTGTGCAAAAGCAACGATTCCAATCATTTACTTCAATTTCGCGAGTTTAAAGTTACGCACTATCAGTTGTTCATTTTACTTACATTCTCCTCTCCTTGTCTTTTCTTGGCTTTTCTTCTTTTTTGTAACAGCACAAACACTTTTTGTCACGTATTTTACACAGGCGCACTACGTTATCCGCCATGTTGTCGACTGACAGTTTTTTGTTCCTATACGAGCAGTTTATCTATGGACAGAATTATATTTTACGAAAGTTTTGAGGATCTAGCTAAGCTACTGTTTACTAAACATTGAATTGGGTGATAGAAGTATTCTAAGTACGATGTATACATTTTTTTTAAGGCATTACTGTTGGTCTCGGCGCGGAAGCGCTCGCCACTTCTGAGGCTTGGCTCACGAGCTTTAAAACAAAGAGAGCTTCGTTTTCAATAATACTGAAATGCCAGACTTGACGGCACCGTTCCTTCTGCATGGAAAAATGGACGGAATTTAGTCCTATACTTCCACACACCACGACCGTAGTGAGCGCAGAATACATACAGCCACTGCTTTATTTGTGTAAATTTCTGTGCCAAGTTCGTATAAAAACTAAATGCAGTTAAAGGAAATGTGGGCGTCTAGAAGCTGACAAAGCTAGAAGTAAAACGTGTCTAGGACGCATGCACGTCAGCACCTGCTCACAATCAGAGAAAACGAGAACTGTCGTCAAAACATTTTAAAAGGAGCAGTTAACGCCGTAAGGACCACGTGGAAAAGTAACATCAGCAAGTGATACTGTTTTTTAACATTACAGGAATCGAGAATGTCACACAGAATTATGTAATAAATGTTTAATCTAGTCTGAATATGGTTTACCAGTGAAACGAAACTCTCTCTCGAACAGCGCTTTTAATCTGCAGTATTCTGGTGTGGAAAAAGCCAAATGTGCCTGATATGTAACAGTATCTCACTACCACTCAATTTAATTACTGTTGTTATTACATCAAGTCCATTACATAGCACCTAAAATGATATTTAATGTAACATCCCTACGTTGTTGCGATTTTTTAATTATGTTCGTGATTCATTGTTGTTGTACCTCTACTGGTACTGCAACAACTAATTCAATTTTATTTGTGTGCATCGTCATGGTCTTCCCAACCCTTGTGTGGAAAGTTGGTAAACCGAGCGAGGTGGTGCGATGGTTAGCACACTGTAGTCGCATTCGGTTGGACGATGGATCAAATCCGCGTCCGGCCATTCACACTTAGGTTCTCCGTGATTTCTCTAAACTGCTCCATGCAGATGCCGGAATGGTTTCTCAGAAAGGATACGGGTGATTAGGAAATCTGGAGTGTTCTCTCCACCCTTGAAACAATCCGTGCTTTTACTCCGTCTCTAACGACGGGACGTTAAATCGTAATCATCCTTCCTTCCTTTTTCGAAAGATGATGAAAAATTCCGAATGTTGGTCTGCACACCGTTGTGTTTTATTGGGCATGATCTTGTTGGAGTTGTTATGTCGTTAACATCACCAGAATCAGAACTGAGTACCGATCCAGTTACATTTGCAAACATTAACAGAGGTGAAAGAAGTGACAAGTTACAAATTCAAATCCTTGGAGTGACTGGGAATCGAACCCGTGAGCTTTGGATTCGTGGTGCGGTACTTCCGTGCTGAGCCACCGAGGTGCACTCAAAAAATAGTAGAGGACTGTAAACTGAATACTTCGAGATAAATAACTAATTATCGGAAAGAAGTGTTTAAGTTTTTGCTATCATAAACCTCTAACACATCGTAGAAACAGTTAAACTCATCGCGATTGTCCAATGCGATGGCCACCAGTGTCACAGAATACATTGCAGTATACACTGTTGAACCAAAACGTTACCAGCGGAAAAGTGCTGGTCTTGGAGCACGAAAATGGTGACGATGCTCCTGTTTAATAAAGGACTTTGGAAAGTGGGGTGCCAGCTGTTTTATTCTACCTTCCACAGTACCTTTCAAAATGTTTACAAATTTTTTGGAATGCGAACATATTTGCGCACTTTTTAACATGCCTCTCATTTTTCACTCCCATAAGCTCCCCTAACTGTAACTCGATCGCACCTAGTAGTCAATCGCTGTAGGTGGCCCATACCCCTCTTCTCCCACTAGCCCATTTTCTCACTCACTCATTAAACCCAACTCGTCATTATCTATTTGTGTCTCTCTAACAGACACTGTCTCCTGTCTCACGACCACAGTCTTCTTCGTTATGTTCTACCACTACTATCTCTTCTCATTCATTTCTTCCCGCAGATAATATCTTTCCTCATTGTGGCTATATCACTCTTCCTCGTTGTCACTGCATGGACGCTGCCTCTTAACATCACTGGCTCTCACCTACTTCCACTATCTCCTTCTCTTCATTCCTCTCCCACTGGAACTGTAACTTTCACTCTTTACCTGGCGCTGTTCTGACATTGACAACTCTGTTCCACTACCTATGTGTCCCTCTCCTTCTCTCACACCGTCGTTGTCTCCTTCGTTCTTTCTGTACCACAACCATTCTTCCGTCTCCTTCCCATCGCCGCTGTCTTCTCCTTCAACATAAAAAAGACTTATGTGTTCGCTTCGCATCCCAAAATTATTACAGGTATTTTAAAAGTGCTGAGGAAGGCAGGATGGTGCTGCTGGTACCCTTTCTTCGTCATATTGCAATAAATAGGACCATATTCGCCTTTATATCCTCCGAAATGAGCATTCTTCCACTGATCCCTCCCTTTCCCTGCTACAGCTAGACATTTAACTCATATTAGAAGAACTTATGGCCTAGTAAAATTTTGATATTTATATGTATGTGAAATATCGCAAAACTCATTTTACACCTCAGACCGGATTTTTAGGAAGCAAAAAGTTTTGCATGTGCTTCAGTACTACATAACGGGGTTCCCAGACTGCTTATGGCGATAACGGAGACACTTTACGGCCTGTTTTTCAGTGCTGCGTCCCACTATAAAATAAGTTTTCGCCTCGCACCGGCTTCTACGTGCGTATCCCGCGTGTGCAAGTAAGGAAAATTTAAACCTCTGTATCTCGGAAACGGATAAATATATCGAGAAACGTTTCCAGGCTGTTCGAGATAAGTTGTTGTTGTTGTTGTCTTCAGTCCTGAGACTGGTTTGATACAGCTCTCCGCCGGCCGCGGTGGTCTAGCGGTTCTAGGCGCTCAGTCCGGAACCGCGGGACTGCTACGGTCGCAGGTTCGAATCCTGCCTCGGGCATCCTTCTGAATCTGCTTGGTGTATTCATCTCTTGGTCTCCCTCTACGATTTTTACCCTCCACGCTACCCTCAGTTACTAAATTGGTGATTTCTTGATCCCTCAGAACATGTCCTACCAACCGATCCCTTCTTCTAGTCAAGTTGTGCCGCAAACTTCTCTTCTCCCCAATCCTATTCAACACCTCCTCATAAGTTATGTGCTCTATCCATCTAATCTTCAGCATTCTTCTGTAGCACCACATTTCGAAAGCTTCAATTCTCTTCTTGTTATCTCTTATCGTCCATGTTTCACTTCCATACATGGCTACACTCCATACAAATAATTTCAGAAACGACTTCCTGACACTTAAATCTATACTCGATGTTAACAAATTTCTCTTCTTCAGAAATGCTTTCCTTGCCATTGCCAGTCTGCATTTCATATCCTCTCTACTTCGACCATCATCAGTTATTTTGCTCCCCAAATAACAAAACTCCTTTACTGCTTTAAGTGTCTCATTTCCTAATCTAATTCCCTCAGCATCACCCGACTTAATTCGACTACATTCCATTATTCTCGTTTTGCTTTTGTTGATGTTCATCGTATATCCTCCTTTCAAGACACTATCCATTCCGTTCAACTGCTCTTGCATGTCCATTGCTGTCTCTGACAGAATTACAATGTCATCGGCGAACCTCGAAGTTTTTATTTCTTCTTCATGGATTTTAATACCTACTCCGAATTTTTCTTTTGTTTCCTTCACTGCTTGCTCAATATACAGATTGAATAACATCGGGGAGAGGCTAAAACCCTGTCTCACTCCCTTCCCAACCACTGCTTCCCTTTCATGCCCCTTGACTCTTATAACTGCCATTTGGTTTCTATACAAATTGTAAATAGCCTTTCGCTCCCTATATTTTACCCCTGCCACCTTCAGAATTTGAAAGAGAGTATTGCAGTCAACATTGTCAAAAGCTTTCTTTAAGTCTACAAATGCTAGAAACGTAGGTTTGCCTTTCCTTACAGTAGCTTCTAAGATAAGACATAGGGTCAGTATTGCCTCACGTGTTCCAATATTTCTACGGAATCCGAACTGATCTTCCCCGAGGTCGGCTGCTACTAGTTTTTCCATTCGTCTGTAAAGAAATCCCGTTAGTATTTTGCAGCCGTGATTTATTAAACTGATAGTTCGGTAATTTTCACATTTGTCAACACCTGCTTTCTTTGGGATTGGAATTATTATATTCTTCTTGAAGTCTGAGGGTATTTCGCCTGTCTCATACATCTTGCTCACCAGATGGTAGAGTTTTGTCAGGACTGCCTCTCCCAAGGCCGTCAGTAGTTCTAATGGAATGTTGTCTATTCCCGGGGCCTTGATTCCACTCAGGTCTTTCAGTGCTCTGTCAAACTCTTCACGCAGTATCATATCTCCCATTTCCTCTTAATCTACCTCCTCTTCCATTTCCATAATATTGTCCACAAGTACATCGCCATTCGCCATTGTATAGACCCTCTGGGTTTCCGTCTGAGCTCTTGATATTCATACAAGTGGCTCTCTTTTCTCTAAAGGTTTCTTTAATTTTCCTGTAGGCAGTATCTATCTTCCCCTTAGTGAGATAAGCCTCTACATCCTTACATCTGTCCGAAAGCCATCCCTGCTTAGCCATTTCGCACTTCCTGTTGATCTCATTTTTGAGACGTTTGTATTCCGTTTTGCCTACTTTTTTTACTGCATTTTTATATTTTCTCCTTTCATCAATTAAATTCAAAATTTCTTTTGTTACCCAAGGATTTCAACTAGCCCTCGTCTTTTTACCTACTTGATCCTCTGCTGCCTTCACTACTTCATCCCTCAAAGCTACCCATCCTTCTACTGTATTTCTTTCCCCCATTCCTGCCATTTGTTCCCTTATGCTCTCCCTGAAACTCTGTACAACCTCTGGTTCTTTCAGTTTATCCAGGTCCCATCTCCTTTATGCACTTTCTTCAGTTTTAACCTACAGCTCATAACCAATAGGTTGTGGTCAGAGTCCACATCTGCCCCTGGAAATGTCTTACAATTTAAAACCTGGTTCCTAAATCTTTGTCTTACCATTATATAATCTATCTGAAATCTGTCAGTATCTCCAGGGTTCTTCCACGTATACAATCTTCGAGATAAGGATCTTAGGAAATTATCGTACAAATTTCAGCCCTTTGCCGAGCATAGTCGACTTAGAATCCGTAGCTCCATTTTGGTATCCATGAAGAAAGTTTTTGGGGTTTTTCTGGACTACGGATACAAATTTTGGAAAACGGGAAGATGGAACTTAATGATAAATGCCACCTTTAAAATTTTAGATATTTGCTACGATTAGTTATTCAGATGTCCGCTGCTGACGGCGAAAATATGGTGAAAAACACTTTTTTCGTGTTTTCACAGGAACCGCCCGTGAACTAAATGCTCCATAAGCTCTCTAAGACAAACTGCAGACCACATCTAACGTAAAAAGAACGAAACGGTTTCTTCTATTTACGTAAACTGGGGGATGCGTGAAATATTCAATCTTTGACCCTGTGCTGTACGCCTGTTCTTCAGTTTGGTATGAAAAGGTTTCTTAGCCCAAGGGCTATCCGGACACATCATCCTACCTTTCTGTCAGAAGTATAACCTGAAGTACGAGTCCTGAAAAAATTTCGTTTGCCTTGCAGTGTTTTGGACGAATTGAATAGGGCATTTCGTCGCATTCGTGGGGAAGCAGCCTACTCACGCAATATAAAATTCATATGCTTTCCATTGTGTGCCAGCCTAGTCCGCTGTAAGTAGCTATGACGTCACGAATGTTGCGCAATACCTTAAAAATAAAGTAAATAATCTGAAAAGTTGATAGCATGTCAGGAATGATGATAAAATGATAATGTGTTAAGTTTCAGTTTAGTAACTTTAACAGTTTTCGAAATTCGGACGTTTTACGTAAAAATCATCGGCGCAGCAGGAAGGAGCTAGAAACTTCAAAATTTATATTCGAATTCCTTTTTCATTGTAATTTAATGGGAACAGCATGCTGGATCTCACAAAGTAATGTTCAAATGTGTGTGAAATCTTACGGGACTTAACTGCTAAGGTCATCAGTCCCTAAGCGTACACACTACTTAACCTAAATTATCCTATGGACAAACACACACACCCATGCCCGAGGGAGGACTCGAACCTCCGCCGGGACCAGCCGCACCAAAAAGTAATATTTCGGTTGAAATTCATGATTTTCTGCTTTTGTGTCCTAAAATTTCGGAAGCAAGATAGTTTAAGTAAGTGATTAGATAAAGCTAGGATGTTTAGATTTAGATAGAATGGATATACGCTATAATAACAAAGATGTGAGAAGTTTCAAAAAGCTAGTTATAAAACTACAGCTGTAGCGTCTCTCCATAGGGCAAGTTCAGAGCTTATCTATTGCATGCAGTACAACAAAAATAATTCTCTCGCCAAAAGTATTTAACCTAACCACATTAGAATTTTATTACCTGTGTGCTGATTGCACAATTAAATCGAGAGCTTCATTGGTCTTCAGCGAATGAAGCAATTAAGCTTTTAGTAACATGAAGTGGTGTTCTGCCAGCCCATCGGTTAGTCAGTAAGGCAAATTTTGTCGGCGGTCCGCACCGCGGCTATACAAATAAGAGCGTGCGAGATAGAGTAAGGCCCCAGTTCTCTTCTTGATTCATATCAGCGCTCACTCCGTGTCGGAAACCGCGTCGCGTTTGTGCAGTTGCCAGGAACAGCCTTGGAAGCCTTATTACGTAACTAGATATGCACTTAACAATGAGTTCGCATTGCGGTAAAGTGTTAATTACGGAACGACTCCAGTGATATAGTCTGAGTTTGTGTATGTCGTGTTTTCACGTATCGCCGCAGGACAGACCTTCTACCATTACTAGCGTGGCGTTTGATGGGTATTAACATCGAATTTTTGCGAGCATTCACTTTGAACATTTACATCGATAACGATTATTGAAGAGTTTCGTTACCTAGGGATAATAGGAACTGCGCAATATCCTCTAAACAACTCTGCTAGTACAATAGCTGATATGGGCAATCATTGTCTGGAATTTTACGCTTTGTCGTTTTCAGAATATAGTGAAAATTGTTATATTAAACTACATTTTCTATGAATCGCAGACATCATCCGAAATCCTCAGAGTAATGAACTTCAATAACAATAACTACAAATGAAACTTCTTGGCAGATTAAAACTGTGTGGTCGACCGAGACCCGAACTCGGGACCTTTGCCTTTCGCGGGCAAATGCTCTACTATCTTTTTTTTTTATTTTCTTTAAAGAGACAATCTAACGCAGGATGCCATTCGGCACTTTTATGATCTATTGCATGCAAGAATACACGCCTGCATTGTCACCAGAGGAGGCTATACTGTTTACGGATGCGACTGTTTGGGCATCATTTGCTGTGGCATGTTTGTTTCATTTGGTACGAATTTCTCATATACTCCAATAACGGTGAACTACCTGTCACATCATTTGACAATGAAATGGCCTTGTCCTTCACGATGTTTACATCTTTTCTGACAGTGTATATAGAGGCAGATGAGTGTTGGCAAATGCTCTTTCTTGGAAAAATTATTGCACGTTTCTTTCTGTTTTGAACAGACTTTCTTGAACGCCCATTGCCCCTCCGTTGTGTCGGCACCAGTGAACGTATCATGATGTTTTTAAAATTCCGAGTACGTCATAAGCTGCCAGCAAGTCATGATACGCGTCATGACCTTTAACAGCTGAATTCACTTCAGCTCACTTCTCTCAAACGCACTACCAAATATGCCATATAAAAAAAAATGTCGTGTGATTAGGGCCTCCCGTCGAGTAGACCGTTCGCCTGGTGCAAGTCTTTCGATTTGACGCCACATCGGCGACTTTCGCGTCGATGGGGAATGAAATAATGATGATAAGGACAACACAACACCCAGTCCCTGAGAGGAGAAAACCTCCGACCCAGCCGGGAATCGAACCCGGGCCTTTAGGATTGACCCTCTGTCGCGCTGACCACTTTTTTTTCCCTTAAAAAGTGGACCGGTGGGGGCTCGGGGGGCAAAGTGGGCAGGGGTCGAAACCTGAGGCCTGGCCACAGTGTCCCCCTCACCACCACCGAGCCTGTGGTGCTTAGGGAGGTGGGAGAAACAGGAATCAACAGTAGTGGAAGGCGTTGTTATTTATTTATTTGCATGTGCTTTTGTAATATTCACTAATAGCATGAAATTGTGGGAACACATATGCGAAAGAGAAAAGAAATATAAATTCTGAGCAAAGAAAATGAAAGGAAAAAGGAAAAGCAAAAAGAAATAAAATCCGCGCAATCTGCGACGCGCTCTCCCATCCGCGGAGGTCAGAAGTAGAATAGATCGTAGGTGGTTGAAACTCAGACACTGCCGGGGGAGGAGGGGTGGGTGCCCTCTGTGCCAGGCACCCCCCAACTCAGTGGAGGTCTAACAAAGACCGCTCGAAGATAGTTAGCAAATAATGTTCGGTAACGTGGCGTGTTTTCGAGAGCTGCATGGGCTGTTCGTAAATAGGTCCAGAAGTCGAGGCGGGATTTAGGTCCCTCATGAAAGAGATAAGCGACCGCCCACCCTTTGACCCACGTAATAGCATGACATTTGAAGGCGGGAAAATGTCGGTCCTCCGGGTATAGAAACATTCGAGGCTCGACTGTGTCTGGTGGCACCCGGAGATAGCAGGCAATGAATTGCTGCACGAAGCGCCATACATCTTGCGATGAGGCGCATGTCAGACGGTGTTCATCAGTGTCCAGTTGCTGGAAAAGGAGACAAAGAGGGAATTCTGACAAGCCAATGTTGTGCAGGCACTGCTTCGTGGCAAATGTCCTGTTGACTATATGATACCACAGTGCCCGGACGTTCGTAGGGAGGAAGGGCTGGTGGACGGTAGTCCACACTATGGGCCACTGGATGGAGGGGTGTTTGGTCTCCATCACGTTCCAGGGAACACAGCGCAGCAACAGGCTGTAAAAATCCTTAGTCCTAGGTGGGCGTATATCTGGGAGACTGGTATGTATGTAACTGTAGTCGACGAAACAGGTCGAAATATGGGACAAATGAGGCACGATATGGCCGACAGACACCGGTGGTGAGGTGGAAGCCGGTAGGAGGACCTCAACCAAGCTGCGTGATAGAGATGTACCCTGGCCCATCCACTGTTTTCTCATGGTACTCGTGTACAAGGCTGCAGCTCGCATACGGACATTGAAGAGCCCGACGCCACCATACCGTGAGGGCAGGGTAAGTGTCTCATAACGGACTTTAAACATTGAACCAGCCGTGAGATAATAGCCAAAAGCCGCCTGAAGGTTGCGCCCAATTGCAGTTGGCAGAGGGAGAACTTGCGCGATGTGAACCAATTTTGATGCCACATAAAGATTAATAAACGCAACCCGTTGAAGTGTGTCCTGGCGGCGCAAGAGGTTCTGGCGGACGTTGTTGCGGATGACGTGTAACAGGCGACGGAAATTCGTTGCCGCCATGCGTGTGACCGTGGGGGTAAAGGTAATGCCCAGGTACCGGAAAGTCCGCACAAGCGGCAGTGGTGCCACTTCACCCTCCTGGAGGCCTCGTCCAATGTGCATTGCAGAAGATTTGGCGACATTCATGGCACTGCCAGCGGCAGCCCCATAACGGGTAATCAATTCGAGGACGTCCCGAATCTCAGAGCCGGAGCGAATGAGGAGGAGGAGGTCATCAGCATATGCCCGACAGCGAAAAGTGTGTTGGCGTAGGGTGAGGCCAGAGAGCTTGGTCGTCAAGCCCCCAATAAGGGGCTCAAGGGCAATAGCATACAGGAGGGTAGAGAGGGGGCATCCCTGCCGTATCGAACGGCAGATAGGTACCGGCCCTGCTATACGTCCATTGACTTGGACACGTGAACTGGCACTGTCGTAAAGACGCCGGATGACGTCGAGAAACGGGGATGCCCATTCGGGCTGCCACCGAAAACAGGAAACGATGACGCACTTTATCGAAGGCGCTGTCGAAGTCTATAGCGACGACCGCTGCCCGGAGCCTGCAGGCCACCGCTATTGCAATTAAGTCGCGGCATTCCCCTGTGGCAGTCTGTATGTTAATCTGTCCGCCAGGCGTCGTTTGCTCTGGCGAGAGGATATGAGGGAGTGTAGTTCGGAGCCGCATTGCCAGTAAGCGCGCGAAAATCTTGTAATCGGCATTGAGGAGGATGAGCGGTCTGTAACTCGTGACCATCGAACCACGGGCTGGTTTGTGGACTGGTATAATGATGCCCTCAGCAAAGGCGGGTTGCTTGGTCAGATGTTATCAGTTCTTGATACATAGTCGTCCACCGTGGGCCATGAGGTCCCGAAAGGTACGGTAAAACTCAATCGGTAAGCCGTCAATGCCGGGCGATCTGTTGACTGCACCCTTGGCGATTGCGTTGTTGACTTCGTCTAGCGTGACCGCCACTGTCAAAGCATCCGCCTCCGTGTGGGGGAGGGTGCGCGTGACGTAATTCAAAATGGAGTCGTCTGCTGCAGTTTCCGCGTCGTCATCACTATAAGTACGACGGTAGTGCTCGACGAATGCGCGGACGATGTCATTCTGAGTGGTCACCTGCGTTCCATGAGGCGTGGTCAGAGTGCTGATGATCTGCCGGCGACGCCTTCGTTTGTCGGACACTACATCATGCATGGATGGGATTTCTAAATCCGCGTGAACGTGGCGCCGCGTTCGTATCACGACCCCTTGCAGTTTCCGGCGTGCCAGCGCAATTATCTTCGCCTTAGTTCTTTGCCGTTCCAACTGGTTGTCCGGGGTTGGCGGTTGAGCATCCAGATTTCGGAGAACTGCGTAATAGAAGTCAACAGTGGTGCGATGCCAGTCGGCCATGTCCTTCCCGTATCTCATCAGTGTCTTCCGGATCACCGGCTTGGCGCAGTCTAACCACCATGTCATTGTCGAGTGGTAGCGGGGAAGGCGTCGTTCGCAGGCTGTCCACGTTTCTGTGACTTGTTGACGACACGCCAGGTCATGCAAGTGTGGGGTATCGAGTTTCCATGGCGCACGGCTGCGCCATACTGATTGCGGCGGAAGGAGAACCGTACAGATGTAAGCGCAATGGTCGGAAAAGGCCAGCGGCCAGCGTTCGGCGCCCAGTATTGCAGATCTAAGAGTTTGTGAGACATATATCCTGTCTAGTCGGCTTGCGGAATGACTTGTAAGAAAGGTATGGCCAGAAAGGTCGCCGTGTTGTACTTCCCAGGTATCGTGAAGCAGGAGGTCTCGCACCACTACACGTAGCTCCTGGCATGTAGTATAGTGGGGAATCTTATCTTTAGGAGTCACCTCCTAGTAGGCAATGGTCATAACGCCCTAAAAACAGGGGAGCTATTTCCTCGGAATAATACTGGGCTCATTAATGCTGTCGGTCGGTGCCTGAGGGAGCGTAGACATTAATGATGCGTGTCCCCATGGCAGTGAGTGCCATGCCCCGAGCTGATGGAAGGAAGGCGACATCGGTCACAGAAATCCCGTGGCGGATGTAGATGGCCACCCCGCGGCCCATAGGATCACCCGCGGAGGCGTGGGGGGTGTAGCCATCGATATCCGAGAGACTAGCCAAGTGAACTTCCTACAGAAGGGCGAAATCAATATCCGAAGCCCAGAACATCTCCTGCATAAGGCGGATTTTCACCCTGGAACGGATGTTGTTGGTGTTGATGGTTGCTATCCGGTAGGCCTGGTGTCGATTGCTGGAGGCTGGTCCACTCCTCCGTCCGCGCAAGGGTGTGGGCGTCGCAGCGGAACGTCATCCCGCTGGCCCGCAGGGGAGTCTGGGGAGAGTATGATTAGTGGTGCGGCCGTGACGGCGCAGGGTCCCGTAACGGGTCCTGCTCCGTGACCTCCTCCTCGTGCCACGCCATGGAAGCGGAAACTGGTGTATCGTACATTTTGTCTGCAGAAGATGTTGTAATTGGGCGTGGTGTAGTGTCGCCTGTGAGACGTTCAGGATTTAGTTCAGCGTCAGCACGGGGCGCAGGCACACCGATAGATGTCTCCGCGCTCATTACGTCTTCGTCAGCAGTAGCGGGTTCTGAGGCCTCATGCTGGTCGACGGTTACGTCCTCCTCGACTTGTAACGTCTCCTCTTGGTAGGAAACGGTGCGACGACTTCGCTTGCGACGTTTCGGGGAACGTTGTTTCCTTGTGCGACTCTCCGTGTGCGACGACGGAAGGGAGTCGCGTCGTTCTGGCAGAAAGGCCGCTGTAGGAACGATGAGCGAGTCGATCTCCATCGTGTTTCCGAGATCAGGGTGAGCGTCTGGTTGCGCCGGCATCTTCGGAGCGGCGTCAATGGTCGGCCGGGGCGGCGGGTCGTCCGAGGCGCTCTCCGTCGGCGTCTGGTCGGGCTCGTTGGTGGCGTCGTTTGTGGTGACCGGGCGACGTTGCAAAGTGGTAGGAGAAGCCAGAGCAGCGGCATAGGTCACCGGTAGCACTGTAGGTTGCGACGTGGGTGGTTTTTCGGCAGCTGGAAGTTGCGTAACACGCCGTTGTAGGCATTCGGATCTAAGGTGGCCTTCTTTGCCGCACCCGGAACAGGTCCGAAGCTGGCCATCGTATATAACTATGGCACGGCATCCGCCGATCTGTAAGTGGGTCTGAGCACTATGGGACGTAACATCTATGGTCATCAGTCCCCTAGAACTTAGAACTACTTAAACCTAACTAACCTAAGGACAGCACACAACACCCAGCCATCACGAGGCAGAGAAAATCCCTGACCCCGCCGGGAATCGAACCCGGGAACCCGGGCGTGGGAAGCGAGAACGCTACCGCACGACCACGAGATGCGGGCGATCTGTAAGTAGGACGGGACGTGGCTTCGGAGATCTATGGTGACCTGTCGGACCCCGTTTAGGACAGGATACGTCCGAAACTGTGTCCACTTCTTCGCAGTGTGGCCGTGGACTGTGCCGTATGGGCGTAGTGCCGCGACGACTTCCTCAGCTGGAAGTTCGAATGGCAATTCGAAAATGCGTATCGTTCGCATACCTAAGCCTGCGTGGTCGACGGTTACCTCCCCCACATTGCCATCAGCGTGACAGAAGCGGAGCCCCTGTTTGGTCTCACGTAGTATGCGTTCGCACGCCTCGTCGTTAATGATTTTCACATAGACCGTGCTGCTCACGATGGACAAATGTATGCCGATAATATCGGTCGCCGGGATCTTCACTTCCTCTCGCAGAAAACGCTCCACCTCGAGTGCTTTCGGTCGGACATAATCGTTGCAGAAAGTAAATCGGAGTATTGATTTACGGTAACGGTTCGCCATGGATCGTACAAGGTAAGCCGGCACTTAAGCAACGGCCGTCAGAAAGTAAACAAGGCGAGCTCGCGCGCTGCACGAAGTCAACACGTACGCGTCCGCTCTGTTGCCCTCCCGAAGGCAGACTGTCTGAGCTACCGAAGCACGACTCACGCCCGGTCCTCACAGCTTTACTTCTGCCAGTATCTCGTCTCCCACCTTCCAAACTTTACAGAAGCTCTCCTGCGAACCATGCAGAACTAGCACACCTGAAAGAAAGGATACTGCGGAGACATGGCTTAGCCACAGCCTGGGTGACGTTTCCAGAATGAGATTTTCACTCTGCAGCGGAGTGTGCGCTGATATGAAACTTCCTGGCAGATTAAAACTGTGTGCCCGACCGAGACTCGAACTCGGGACCTTTGCCTTTCGCGGGCAAGTGCTCTACCATCTGAGCTACCGAAGCACGACTCACGCCCGGTCCTCACAGCTTTACTTCTGCCAGTGTCTCGTCTTCCACGTGAGTCGTGCTTCGCGAAAGGCAAAGGTCCCGAGTTCGAGTCTCGGTCGGGCACACAATTTTAATCTTCCAGGAAGTTTCATATCAGCGCACACTCCGATGCAAAGTGAAAATCTCAATCTGAATAACTACAATTCTCCATCAGAGTGGGCACAGTGAACTGTAATGACAGGCATGACGTTTTTGCTAATCATTTTCTGGTTGCCAACATTGTAGTTAGAGAGCCTGTATTGAGAACGGCAATACCAACCAAATGAATAATAATTTTTCCACCCGCTGCCCCACACACTGTCCATCGCGATGCTGAATTTCTTCTGGTGGCGTTACACACACGTGATGTGGTAAGGAAAACTACGTAAGCGAAACAGAGACGAATAGAGAGTCAATACAGCGACAATACGTTCGGAAAAAAGCACAGTAAACTGACATAAGCTACTTTGAAGAAGGGCAGATTGTTATGGCTTTCCTCTTGGAGATGAGCGCCTCCAAACCGGCGAGGCTTGAGTATTGGTCACGTGCGACTGTGGCGAGCAGTAATGGAAATTTGCTGAAGGACAGTGCACTGCGAGCAGTCCACAGAGTGATGGGTGTACAGACCTCACCACACAATGAGGAAGTCCCAGTCTTGCCCACTCTGTAAGGGAGGATAGGCGGCAATATGTGCCAAAATCTAATGACAGAGCAAACCGCTGGCGCGGGTACAGATGTTAAGAGCAGTCCATACAGAAAATATTGTTGAACAGCCTCCTTCGCTGCAGACGATACCTACACGTTCCCATGTTGATGTCAGCTACGTTTGTAGAGGCCACTGTGCGAGGTGCGAGGTGCCGGGTCTAGCAGTGTATTTAACACTAAGTTCTTCTAGAATCTTCATATATAAATGATGCTCTAAGCCCCCCCCCCCCTATTCTAACTCCGACTTTTGCTGTTGCACATGGATTAAGAAGAAACGCGAACTGACTGTAATCGACCCTGAAAGTGGAGTAGAAAAGTGTTTGGCACCTACAATAATTTAATTTGATAAATAAGTTAAATAAAGGAAAGTTTCATTAACGTTGTGAGAAATGAAAGGGTTGCTCTACCGATTAACAGAATGACAGTTCTGTCCAAAATAACAATATGATTTATTACGACTAAACTCAAAATAATAAACAAAACACGTGAAACATTTACGATATCAAATTGGCTCAAATTGGATACTCAAATAAATGCTGTGAAGGTGAAGTTGTCCATAAACTAGATTGTGACATTAATGACGAGGTGGTATGCGGAGCCAATTCCTTGCAACTCAAATCTTAAGAGAAACACACAGCCAACCCAACATTAATTGCTGCTACAGTAGTGAGAACTCAGACAATGAACACCCAAGACAGAACAAAGTTAGAAAAAGACGAACAGGCGCGCTCTGCTGAGCTCTAATTATCACCTAGGAAAATCCCTAATCTGCCGGTGCTGCAGACATACATTACCAAGCTGTCTTCTTAACTGCAAGAACACGATCTGGCGTACTGGAGGCGATGGCTGGTTGCTTCGACGTCCCATCGTGGTGATGATAATGTCGCGAGTATATCCCGAAACAAATTACCCTGGTCTGGTTGTTCCAGACTAAAGACGTCCTAGCAATACAAATGCGCCTCTGAGGGAGGCGAAGAAGGCTCGCCACACAATCGCTGACGGTACAGTGATTGATTTTAACAAGCGAAGTCACACAAACTCCGATACAGTCAACTTTAGCCAAAACTGCTCAAGACAGACAACATAGGCCGCTTGTATGCAGAACGCTCAATTGCCAACTGTACTCGGAAAGTTGCGTTGAAGTCGAAACTTTAGCAACTTCGTCGAACAGTTACAATTAAATCAAAGTATATTAGACAGCCAATGGAAGGCAGGCTGTCCAGAGCAGCGAGAGCTCAGTCTTGTAACCTACTCCGACCGAAAGGCGAGAGCCGACTCTCTCAAGAGCACCCATACAAGCCGAATACAGAACATTCCCGCCCCCACGACAGTGGCCGTGGTTAAAACATACCAATCAGCAACTCGAAAACCGGCGGAAAATTCCACTCTATTGCCGAAGCACTTCTAGTCCACCAATGGAGATTCTTGGCGCCAATTTCTGCGCCGATTTTGCTACGTCACGGAGCTATGCCCTGAGCAAGCCAATCACAGCTACGATTTTGCAGAAAACGCGGTAATTTGCCCGCCAAGACTGCCTGGGAACACAAGTCATTCCCACGCCTCGCTGGTAGCCCGCCAGAAAGTGTTTTCACTAAGTTTCTGCGAAGTAACTGAATCCCTAGCCAAGCCCCTCCTTCTGGCCCCTTTCGGCGTGTCGCTCCCGCTCTTATGACAATGTCGGCGTCTGGAAAGCATCCACTCGACTCCCTCACACCCGTCGGCTTAACTCTTTCAAGCTCTGCAGAACTCGCCTGTCACCAGACCACCCAGGTGACGAGAGTCGTTCCCTGGGAAGTCCGCGTCTGAAGGAATAGCAACTTTTCACCACATGCGATTAGAGAGGAAAATCGAATTACTCATACTAAGATAGAAGTATGAGAGGGGTCTCATGCCACCTCTCAACTGGATCACTGAGAACGGACCGTGGATCAATGGACACGCGTCACCTGATAGGATGAGGCGGGTTTTTTGTAGCACCGGGTTCTGTGTTCGGATAAACCGTCATCCAGACTTCTACAGGACCTATGGTAGTCACTGGTCAGGTGTGGGCTACGTGAAAATTACTGCGGAGGACCTGCATCTCTTCATGCTTGGTATCTTCCCCAACGAGGGCGGCATATTCCGAATGAATGTGTAATTTTTCAATGGTGGTTTGTGAAGCATTTTCATGAACTCACTTTGATATCCTAACTACCGAATTCGTCAGGTCTGTTCCTGATGGAACACATCTGGGACGCTATCATGTATCAGCTTTGTGCCCACAGACAACCGGTTTTTACGTTACGAGAACTGCGTGACCTGTGCCTAGACATGCCTGATATCTGTCACTGACTTCTCAAATCCATGCCAAGCAGAATGGTTCAAATGGTTCAAATGGCTCTGAGCACTATGGGACTCAACTGCTGAGGTCATTAGTCCCCTAGAACTTAGAACTAGTTAAACCTAACTAACCTAAGGACATCACAAACATCCATGCCCGAGGCAGGATTCGAACCTGCGACCGTAGCGGTCTTGCGGTTCCAGACTGCAGCGCCTTTAACCGCACGGCCACTTCGGCCGGCTGCCAAGCAGAATCGCTGCAGCCAGCCGGGGTGGTCGAGCGGTTCTAGGCGCTACAGTCTAGAACCACGCGACCGCTACGGTCGCAGGTTCGAATCCTGACTCAGGCGTGGATGTGTGTGATGTCCTTAGGTTAGTTAGGTTTAAGTAGTTCTAAGTCTAGGTCACTGATGCCCTCAGCAGTTAAGTCCCATAGTGCTCAGAGCCATTTGACCCATTTGAAGAATCGCTGCTGTATTGCATAAAATAGCTTGTTCTTACACACCAGTACTCACAGTGGTCTGTTCTTTGTATTTTCCATTTCACGCGGGACGTGGCCAGTACCTGATGAGAAGTTTCCTCCCATACACTCCTGTACCGTCTTTTCGATAGCATCAGCAGAGCCAACAGTCTTTCGTCGAGAACAGTGGCCTGTTCTCTTTAACTTGAACGACTCATTTTCTACCGAGTTTCTATCCACGGCGCTATATTTCTTAAAATTAGGATAAAGCTTGTTCTGAAACTGTTACTGTAAATTCATCCGGTCTTATCGCAACTACATGCGGCTTCACCACGCATGAAATGGACTTCTAGAAATTTCAGTAACGGCTAGTGTTCGATCTTTGAGGGACAGTAATGAACAGTATTCAGTATTAACTTCCACCGTAGACACGTTACTGTGGTTAGTGCACCATTTGTTCAGAAAGCACCACCGACGCTTATTCGTCATAAACTTTCTTACAATGTAATTTGATGCTCTAATTAACCTGTGTCGTGTTGTTTTGCCTGCTGCGGAAACGGATAAGTACAATTAGAAGCCATACTACTATCGTTTACTACACTCCCGGAAATTGAAATAAGAACACCGTGAATTCATTGTCCCAGGAAGGGGAAACTTTATTGACACATTCCCGGGGTCAGATACATCACATGATCACACTGACAGAACCACAGGCACATAGACACAGGCAACAGAGCATGCACAATGTCGGCACTAGTACAGTGTATATCCACCTTTCGCAGCAATGCAGGCTGCTATTCTCCGATGGAGACGATCGTAGAGATTCTGGATGTAGTCCTGTGGAACGGCTTGCCATGCCATTTCCACCTGGCGCCTCAGTTGGACCAGCGTTCGTGCTGGACGTGCAGACCGCGTGAGACGACGCTTCATCCAGTCCCAAACATGCTCAATGGGGGACAGATCCGGAGATCTTGCTGGCCAGGGTAGTTGACTTACACCTTCTAGAGCACGTTGGGTGGCACGGGATACATGCGGACGTGCATTGTCCTGTTGGAACAGCAAGTTCCCTTGCCGGTCTAGGAATGGTAGAACGATGGGTTCGATGACGGTTTGGATGTACCGTGCACTATTCAGTGTCCCCTCGACGATCACCAGTGGTGTACGGCCAGTGTAGGAGATCGCTCCCCACACCATGATGCCGGGTGTTGGCCCTGTGTGCCTCGGTCGTATGCAGTCCTGATTGTGGCGCTCACCTGCACGGCGCCAAACACGCATACGACCATCATTGGCACCAAGGCAGAAGCGACTCTCATCGCTGAAGACGACACGTCTCCATTCGTCCCTCCATTCACGCCTGTCGCGACACCACTGGAGGCGGGCTGCACGATGTTGGGGCGTGAGCGGAAGACGGCCTAACGGTGTGCGGGACCGTAGCCCAGCTTCATGGAGACGGTTGCGAATGGTCCTCGCCGATACCCCAGGAGCAACAGTGTCCCTAATTTGCTGGGAAGTGGCGGTGCGGTCCCCTACGGTACTGCGTAGGATCCTACGGTCTTGGCGTGCATCCGTGCGTCGCTGCGGTCCGGTCCCAGGTCGACGGGCACGTGCACCTTCCGCCGACCACTGGCGACAACATCGATGTACTGTGGAGACCTCACGCCCCACGTGTTGAGCAATTCGGCGGTACGTCCACCCGGCCTCCCGCATGCCCACTATACGCCCTCGCTCAAAGTCCGTCAACTGCACATACGGTTCACGTCCACGCTGTCGCGGCATGCTACCAGTGTTAAAGACTGCGATGGAGCTCCGTATGCCACGGCAAACTGGCTGACACTGACGGCGGCGGTGCACAAATGCTGCGCAGCTAGCGCCATTCGACGGCCAACACCGCGGTTCCTGGTGTGTCCGCTGTGCCGTGCGTGTGATCATTGCTTGTACAGCCCTCTCGCAGTGTCCGGAGCAAGTATGGTGGGTCTGACACACCGGTGTCAATGTGTTCTTTTTTCCATTTCCAGGAGTGTATTTTGTAACTTGTGAACATCATGTAGCAAAGTAACCGGGTGCGAATTATCCGGTCTGCGAGTTATCCAACCATAATCCGATCATTTCTAAAGAAATAAAAGACAATGTCTCAATTTTGCTGTTACAATTAGGACGAATACTTTTCCAGTTTGCTTTTGTTCTACAATATTACTTTTATTGTTAACCGGTTTTCTGCTTACAAGGCCATCTTCAGACATTTACATAGTAAATTATAATGTTGTTCTACAAAGAACCGACGGAAGATTCTGTTAATACGAATACTTTCCTTTAGAATACATTTTTAGGCATATTTCTCATGTTTTGTCATACCTACCTAGGCACTGAAATGCGTTGATCTCTTATTAAGAGTGTACAGGACAACATTCATTTAACTGTACCGATGTTTTGCGTCTCCGGAAAATGAGAGCAGTCCTCAGGCAAGAAGTCAATGAAAAACAGAAATAAGAAAAACGCAACGACTAGTTCCCGAAAGTGAACGGAAAGCAAGAGATACAAAATATAGTATCTTTTAAGTGTAATTGTGTAAGTAATTTGTCAGTTTATAGCAATTAATGTGTAAGTAATGCAGCAGTCTTTCAAATCTGAGATGCAGAAACTTTTTTGTAAGTATAATAAATAGTAGAGCCCGGTAAAAACAAGTGAATTTTGAATTATTTCCAGATAGCCGGGAGATTGCTGTATCAGTTACCTTATGACCGTTGTGCAAAAGAGAACTGAGCATACAGAAAGTGGAAAGTATTAGTCATTATTTAGGAAGGTAGGTGTTAGTCTGCGAAATTTTCCTAATATTTTCCTTTAATAATCCAACGGTTTCGTGGCTCCGGTTGCATTTACACTTGATGACACTACTTCGTGGCAGATGAAAAAGAGTCGACCTGTTTGCACAATATTAATAAATATAAAAGGCGTCACTTGTGTGAGGTCAGGAAGGCGTCAAATGGTACGACAGCGCCGTGAAAAAGGGGGCTAAAGAAATGTGTCAGAGCTTCAGATGAAAGCGAGAAGGAAAGAGGAAAGACACGCGGTTGTCAGGCGAGGCTCTCTTACCGTCTCGGTACATTGTTAATGGATTTCGCTGTAATTAATCACGCAACATGTAATTATTCTGAAATACTCTTTGGGCCGGGTGGCGGGAACAGCGCGGCTCGCGCATTAATTACGCCGCTAGTTACATTTGACGTAATTGCGGCCTATCTGCCGCCGCCTTTCCCACCTTCCCTCTTTCCGCCTCGCGCCCCCTTCCTGAAAGCGAGGAAGCGCATTCCTAATTACGCGGGTCCGAGCGCCGCGTGTGAAGTCGACCGCGACCGTGGGCTACCTGCCCGAAAAGCCCGCAGGGCGGCGAGCCAACTGGAACTGGAAGGGAAGCGGAGCTCCCTCACTGTGCGTGCCCAGCGGAGGAGCAGGTCGGGCCATTTCCAGCGGCTGGAGCGAAAGACAAAACCGGAGAGTCGGTCTCGCTTTCGTGCGTGCACACAGTCCGGTAGAATGAATAGCCAGTAATAACGAAGGTTAACAGGGTAAATATTTATTCACCGTAAATTTCTTATACGATAATTAAACTCTTCCGGGGAACAGAAGATCTGTAGAAAATCTCTCTATGTGACTCGGCTGTAGTCCATTGCTTCACCACCTCTCTACACTCAGCATCATCTCAATATGATACAAGCATTAAACTTCCACGTACGTCACTACATCCGTTTGTCAGCTTGTGTGGTCATAGTGCCCACAGTGGCTATGTTATTATTAA
Source organism: Schistocerca americana (assembly GCF_021461395.2). Taxonomy (NCBI): domain Eukaryota; kingdom Metazoa; phylum Arthropoda; class Insecta; order Orthoptera; family Acrididae; genus Schistocerca; species Schistocerca americana. The sequence goes on along the minus strand of NC_060124.1, from coordinate 244,330,952 downwards.
TGGTGTTTGAGATCTGTCATTGCAACTTCAAAAATTGCATAATTATGGTATTATTGACGACGAGTTGGTAGGTCTCTGAGGTGGGTGGTAGAAAAATGGGTCAAATGGCTCTGAGCACTATGGGACTTAACAGCTGTGGTCATCAGTCCCCTAGAACTTAGAACTACTGAAACCTAACTAACCTAAGGACATCACACACATCCATGCCCGAGGCAGGATTCGAACCTGCGACCGTAGCAGGTGGTAGAAAGAACACATAGAAAATGCTGTGGGGAAGGCTAACCAAAGGTTGCGTTTTATTGGCAGGACACTTAGAAAATGTAACAGACCTACTAAGGAGACTGGCTACACTACCCTTGTCCGCCCTCTTTTAGAATACTGCTGTGCGGTGTGGGATCCTTACCAGATAGGACTGACAGAGTACATCGAGAAAGTTCAAAGAAAGGCCGCACGTTTTGTATTATCGCGAAATATGGGAGAGAGTGTCTCAGAAATGATACAGGATTTGGGCTGGAAATAATTAAAATAAATGCCTTTTTCGTTGCGACGGAATCTTCTCACGAAATTCTAATCGCCAGCTTTCTCCTCCGAATGCGAAAATATTTTGTTGACACCGACCTAAATAGGGAGGAACGAGCACCACGATAAAATAAGGGAAATCAGGGCTCGTACGGAAAGATATAGGTATTCACTCTTTCCGTACGCTATATGAGTTTGAAATAATAGAGAATTGTGTAGGTGGTTCGATGAAACCTCTGCCACCCACTTAAATGTGATTTGCAGAGTATCCATGTAGATGTAGATGTAGATGTGGAACGAAGATAGCAGAAGTCAAGAGGCCAGTAGCCCCAACCGGGCGAGGTTCAGTGGACCCTTGAGTGGGTGCCTAGTTCAAAAATGGCTCTGAGCACTATGGGACTTAACCGCTGAGGTCATCAGTCCTCTACAACATAGAACTACTTAAACCTAACTAACCTAAGGACATCACACACATCCATGTCCGAGGCAGGATTCGAATCTGGGACCGTAGCGGTCGCGCGGTTCCAGACAGTAGCGCCTAGAACCGCTCGGTCACCCCGGCCGGCTGGGTGCCTAGTAGCCGTCGACAAGCTGTCATGAAAATCTAACTGTTAAAACGTTCCTTTATGGTTCATCAGTTACAAGAGCCGTGATGATAGAGAAGTCAACAGCCCAAGGACGTAAGCCATACACTACCAGCGACGAGGCGCGGGTCTCTGTGGGTAGCGTGGCAGCGTGCAGTGTTGTGTGGACACTTTTCTTTTTCACTAGCTGCTTATTTTTTATGACCCACCGTCTAATTTCTTATGGTGGGTCGTATGTTGCCACTTAGCCGCTGTGACTGGGTCAGGCGTCCGGAGTGACTGAAAGTAACACCACCCCGGCATCCGGCCCCACTCACACCGTTGCCCGTGTCCCGCCACGTGGACGCGGGCTCTGTTTGTTTACATCCATTTGATATCTTTTTTTTGTGCAGCGTTAGAAAAACTTATAACTAATACAAAATCAAGTGAGATATTAATAAACAAAGAAGGAAGGAAGAGACTTGAATAGAGAAGAGATAGGTATAATATTGCCCGTCGCCTAGTTGTGGGCAGCGGCCCGGGTCTTTGAATGACCCTCAAGACGCTGGCCATCGCTCACCATGCCTTTAACATCTACCATCCTAAAAACTAAGATAACTAGAAGAGATTAGGGTACGTTAAAGCTTGAAACTAAGACTAAGACCTCCATGTCCAGCGTGCTAAACTATTTACGATATACAATAGAGACGTAACTGATTTTGTGCTTGGCTCAAAGTTGCTAATGAAAGGGTTCTTGTGGTAATAGTAATAAAGGTAATGACGATAACGGTTTGTGTTAAGCCTACAAGGCTTCTAGTGGAGTACATCAGGCGCAAGCACCTCCCGGGCCCGCCGACAACACGACCTGAACGGTGGTTTTCCCCGATCTACCATAGGTATCCGTCGGGCTGGGCTCAAAAGAGAGGAACCACAATTAAGATCTTTCCATCCAGGCCGTGCGCCGCCTCTTACCAGGAGGCGTAGATCCCTTGAAGAGGTGCCTGACTGTAAGCTTCAGATCAGAAGTCATTAGTGTAGTGGAGGTTGAGGTATAGGCTGTGTTGTGTGGACAGCAGGTGGTGACATCAGCGATTTTGCAGGGATGCTGACCACAGCAGCAGGCTGAGGCTCGCAATGTAGACTAGGGGCTGCCTGGTGCCACAGGAAGGGCACGCAGAGATTCCAAAATCACGATGAGGACCCAGCTAAGAGTTTGCCCACACGCTGATGGCGGCTGAACAGTTGCAAGTCCCCAGGCTCGAACAGTAGACCTCCAGGTTAGGAGGTAGGCAGTAGCTATGGTAGACCCACAGGTTGCACAGCGCTAAGTCAACTCCTTTGGTCGCAGCGTGAGCAGCAGAGCCGCAGATACTGGCAGAAGAGGCCGAAAGTGGAGGGTGTTTGATCCGTGTTTCGTAAACTCGTGGACCGTTCCGACCCCCACTCGGAACAAGTGGCTTGTACGCTGCCATACCTGTCACTAGAAATGAAGAGTATTTATGTGAGGGACCTTCAATGAGTAATGCAACACACTATTTCTCTGTCAGTTTCGGTTGAAAAAATGAGGAATTGGTTATGGGACGCCTTGAAATATCCCGCTTCAGTCACTACAGTTTCATGTAGTGCTGACGGATGCTGGCGCTACAAATAGCCTTCAAAATGGCGTGTTTAACGTATGTGCTATCGAAGCAGAGACATGTCACTGAGTTTCTTGTCCGCGGCTCGTGGTCTAGTGGCTAGCGTTGCTGCCTCTGTATCACGGGGTCCCGGGTTCGATTCCCGGCCGGGTTGGGGGTTTTATCTACCCGGGGACAGGGTGTTTGTGTTGTCCTCATCATTTCATCATGATCATCGCTCGTGACAGTGCTCAGACCGGACTGTGTACAAAAATTGAGCTGTGTAAAAATTGGGACTTTTTATGGGCGCTGATGACCCCGCAGTTGAGCGCCCCACAAACCAAACATCACAGAGTTTCTTCTGGTGGAAAACAAGGGCCTAGCAGATACAGCTGTAACGTGTGTAAATTTGGAAGGTATGGATAATCTCATTTGAGGTGATTGGCGGATCACAATCAAACACCTCGATGCACAACTGGACATCTCTGTTGTTAGTGCTGATACGCTTGTCCATCAGTTGAGGTAGTCTTCCACCCTACAGCCTAGATCTCACATATTCCGACTTCCATTTGTCTAGCTCAGAGAAGGACGCACTTGGCGAGAAACGGTACAAGGATGACGGAGAGGTTATTGATGGAGCACGAAATTCGCTCCGACACCGACCAGTAGAGTGGTACCATACGAGCATAAAGATCCTCCCAGTAAGGTGGCGTAACGCAGTCGCATTGAACGGACGTAAAATGGAAATGCCGTGTGGCTAGGGCTTCCCGTCGGGTAGACCGTTCGCCTGGTGCAAGTCTTTCGAGTTGACGCCACTTCGGCGACTTGCGTGTCGATGAGGATGAAATGACGATGATAAGGACAACACAACACCCAGTCATTGAGCGTAGAAAATCTCCGACCCAGCGGGGAATCGAACCCGCGCCGTTAGGTTCGACATTCCGTCACGCTGACCACTCAGCTACCTGCAGGAACTTCTGCGCTCATAGGCAGCACACCGCGCCTGGTACACGCGGCGTTCGCGGGCCACAGCACAGCTACGACACCTGAGGATGGGCTTATAAGAGTCCGAAACCGGTCGTGTGAAAATAAAGTAATTTACAACTGAAGCGGTAATTTCAGCCTCTTTTAATTTAAAGAGATTCGCTGCAGTTGTACTAATATTTATTCAACCACGAGCGGTACCGGGATTTTAAAATCCCTTCTTCAGGTGAATGAAAGTGTTACACTTGGCAACACGTATCATTCGGTCGAGCCAGTCGGCAGCCTCAAGCGTGGCTCTCCTTCACACAGTAGTGGTCTGCCCAGCGGCGGGCAGTTTCCGCGAACATGCAGTGACTGGATCTCTGGCACAGACTGGCTCGACCGCATGTTACGTTACCAAATAAAATAATTTCGTGGACCTGAGGATAGGATTTTAATATCCCGAAACCGGTCGTGATTTGAATGAATATTAGTATAACTGAAGCGTATCCATCTAAATTAATTATCATGTCTCTCAATTGCTGATGTCCTACGTACCAGACCTTGTGCAATATGGAAAAAGCTCTCTAAAGCGAACGCCAGCACATGATTCGTGTCAACTGTCACAAAGAAGACAGGTTGCAGTGGTTGCATTTGTTTTATTCAAACCTTAATTGGCTTCATTTCACGACTAATAAACGGATTTGTATGGATACCAAAAGCTGTTGTCATCGGTTTAGAATGTTGTCAAAGAACGTTCATATGCTTTTGAAGGCTTCGTAGCCATCAGTCGCTTTCTAACTATATTGTACGGCTGAGAGGGAAAGTAACTTGTTTTTCATCGAACAGCGTAAGCAATTAGCAACGTTATGTTCATTGTGGGTAAAGGCTACAGTACTTCACACATTATTTCACTTTTGTACTAGAACATGGCGTTCGAGCTCTGCGTTGCTTAACAAATTAACGCAAACGGTCAGCTTTTATTCTGCCGCCTCCCGTATTACGTTCACTTTTCCTCCTCTGCCTGCTGCCTCGTCCTTATATACTCTCCTCTGCCGGGGGTATTAGCAGGGGCGGCGTTTTTTATGCCACTTCTTCCCCCGGAGGATTATAGCCGATTCACAAATCCTTGTTCAGCCCGGAAAACGAGGCCGGCGGGGTAGCGAGGGCAGTGCGTTAATTTTTTAAAAGCCCTGGCTCTAATCGCCGCGAGACTGCGTGCGCCAAGGTCGGACTCCGAGAGTGTGTAAAAACGAGCGAGTGGTGGTGCGTACGTGCGCCCGGCTAAGAGCGTGAGAAGCACTGCGTGCGTGTGTGTGTGTGTGAGTGAGTGAGTGTGTGGGGAAGAGGCTTTGCAGTGCGCCGCCGGGGATGTAGGCGCCTGAAATATAAAGCAATGTCGCATTGCAGCGTTGGTGGAGAGGGAAAGGCAAGGAAAATCCACCGCTGTTTTCCTCTCAGCGAAGGCAATAAGAGGAAGAAAAAAAAAGTTCTCTCCCTCTCTGCTCCCCCCCCCCCCCTGCCCCCTACAACCCTCCTGCGCTTGCAGCTGGGCGGGACGGAAGGGGGAGGGGGATGAAAATAAAAACCTACCCCCTCGTGGTCAGCAGAGCAGCGTCCCAGGAGCTCACTGACTCTCCAGGATTATGGGGAGCTCGCTTAATGGCTTGCGGGTACCGGTGTCCTGACCACACACTACCCCGTCCCCCTACCCCCACTGTGCCTTAGTCCGGCGGGGCTCTCCGAAATCACGTAAGGCTATTATTAGCAGTCAATTTTATTTCCGATGTAATCCTATTTGTAGAGATTAATTGTAATGCTCCGCCGGGCCGGGTGCGAGCGCGAGCAGGCGCCTAGTACGTACTAGTTCCCCGGGCCCCGGCCGCCGGACTAAATTAAACGCTTCTGATTTATGGCGGGGAGGCTCGCCCACGCTGGCTTCTGCGGTGGGTTCGCAGCTATCCTGCGCCATGCTTGTTTGAAGTGATGAGTAGTGACACTGGAACACTAACGCATGTTGAACTTAATTTTTGCTATCATTGTTCGACGTGCTGTTATTCTGTCCTGAATTATACTGCGTAGAAAAAAAAATCAGAACATTCTATTATGAATAGGGAAAAGAATCCTGTAATGTTTGAGCCGGCCGAAGTGGCCGTGCGGTTAAAGGCGCTGCAGTCTGGAACCGATAGACCGCTACGGTCGCAGGTTCGAATCCTGCCTCGGGCATGGATGTTTGTGATGTCCTTAGGTTAGTTAGGTTTAACTAGTTCTAAGTTCTAGGTGACTAATGACCTCAGCAGTTGAGTCACATAGTGCTCAGAGCCATTTTTTGTAATGTTTGAATACTCCATTAGTAGTGTAGCGCTTGACTCAGTCACGTCGATTAAATATTTGGGCGTAACATTGCAGAGCGATATGAAGTGGGACAAGCATGTAATGGCAGTTGTGGGGAAGGCGGATAGTCGCCTTCCGTTCATTGGTAGAATTTTGGGAAGATGTGGTTCATCTGTAAAGGAGACCGTTTATAAAACACTAATACGACTTCTTCTTGAGTACTGCTCGAGCGTTTGGGATCCCTATCAGGTCGGATTGAGGGAGGGGGCTGCCAGATTTGTTACTGGTAGGTTTGATCATCACGCGAGTGTTACGGAAATGCTTCGGGAACTCGGGTGGGAGTCTCTAGAGGAAAGGAGGCTTTCTTTTCTTGAATTGCTACTGACGAAATTTAGAGAACCAGCATTTGAGGCTGAGTGCAGTACAATTTTACTGCCGCCAACTTACGTTTCGCGGAAAGACCACAAAGATAAGAGAGATTAGGGCTCGTACACAGGCATATAGGCAGTCATTTTTCTCTCGTTCTGTTTGGGAGTGGAACAGAGAGAGAAGATGCTATTTGTGGTACGAGGTACCCTCCGCCATGGACCGTATGGTGGATTGCGGAGTATGTATGTAGATGTAGATGTAGAGGTTTCCAGTTCACTCAAGATTTATTGTAATAACAGTGCATATGGAGTACATGAAATGATAACATTTACAGATCAGAACAATCGTTTCTGAGATAGTAGCTATCAAGGCATGCCAAAAAAAGAAAAAGAAAAAAATATTAGTATGTGGTGCAGCCTACACGGGAGGCAATACAGGTACACACTCTGGCGTCCAGTCGATCGTACAGATGGCGGATACTGTCCTGGGATACATTATGCCACCACTGCTCGAAACGTTCGCTTAATTCTGTAAGAGTTGTTGGTTGACGAGTTGCACGAAACACTTCTCGTCCCATCACATCGCACACACGCTCGATTGAAGACAAGCTCGGAGACAGAGCTGGCAGGAGGAGCTGCTGCTCGTGGTACCGAGCACGTCGAGTTTCACGGGCAATGTGTGGGAGAGCGTTATCCTATTGGAATAAAGCATCACATTCCTGTTGCAAGAACGGCAAAAGAACGCGTCTAAAATCGCATATTACATGTATATTAGATACAGGCTCCCAGGTAGATGCCATTTTCCTTGGCTTCCGGAAGGCGTTCTATACAGTTCCGCACTGTCGCCTGATAAACAAAGTAAGAGCCTACGGAATATCAGACCGGCTGTGGGGCTGGATGGAAGAGTTTTTAGCAAACAGAACACAGCATGTTGTTCTCAATGGAGAGACGTCTACAGACGTTAAAGTAACCTCTGGCGTGCCACAGGAGAGTGTTATGGGACCATTGCTTTTCACAATATATATAAATGACCTAGTAGATAGTGTCGGAAGTTCCATGGGGCTTTTCGCGGATGATGCTGTAGTATACAGAGATGTTGCAGCATTAGAAAATTGCATCGAAATGCAGGAGGATCTGCAGCAGATAGGCACTTGGCGCAGGGAGTGGCAACTGACCCTTAACATATACAAATGTAAAGTATTGCGAATACATAGAAAGAAGGATCCTTTATTGTATGATTATATGATAGCGGAACAAACACTGGTAGCAGTTACGTCTGTAAAATATCTGGGAGTATGCGTAAGGAACGATTTTAAGTGGAATGATCATATAAAATTAATTGTTGGTAAGGCGGGTGCCAGGTTGAGATTCATTGGGAGAGTCCTTAGGAAATGTAGTCCATCAACAAAGGAGGTGGCTTACAAAACACTCGTTCGGCCTATACTTGAGTATTGCTCACCAGTGTGGGATCCGTACCAGATCGGGTTGACAGAGGAGATAGAGAAGATCCAAAGAATAGGGGTGCGTTTCGTCACAGGGTTATTTGGTAAGCGTGATAGCGTTACGGAGATGTTTAGCAAACTCAAGTGGCAGACTCTGCAAGAGTTGTAGCTTATCGCGTTTCGTCACAGGGTTATTTGGTAAGCGTGATAGCGTTACGGAGATGTTTAGCAAACTCAAGTGGCAGACTCTGCAAGAGTTGTAGCTTATCGCACCACAGATCATAAGGCCTGCAGTCAGCGCAGTGCGTCTTGGACGAATGCACTCTAGGAGACAGCGCTCACCAGGTGTACGCCGTACGCGCAAACGACCATTGCTTGCAAGATGGCGGAATGTGCTTTCATTGCTGAAAACCACTGTGGCCCATTCCATCTTCCAAGCGATCCTCTGACGTCACCAGTCGAGCCGTGCTCGTGCATGCTGTTGCATGAGTGGAAGACGACCTAGAGGCGTGCGTGCCCATAGTCTCACTACTAATAACGGGTTCGCATCAATTCGTGCAGACATGTCTGGGCTACAAGCCCTCTTGTATGTGGTGTGGTAATTTTACGATCTGCCACTGCTGCTCTTACAATACGACGATCATGGCGGTCGTCTGTGCTGCATCGAGGTTCAGAAGTTCGTGTGCAGGTGTGAGAATGCTCATGTGCTCTCTCATACTGGCAGCGTTGCGCAATTGCAGCATGACGTCCGTCTTATATGGAGGCCGCAATTTGACCCCTTTCAGACTCTTTCAGTTGTCTGTCGGGAAGCATGAGTACGTCCCTGTACTATGGTTTTCTGCTTTCTCCACATCTTTGCACAACAGTGACCCTTCTGGGTGCGAGCATTCCCTATTAAAGAGTATGTAAATTGCACTATCGTAGCTATGCCACTATACTGCTATACTGTCTTCAGTGGACGACGTTAAAATCAACATCGTCTTTCAGATGTATTAATTTCTTTCCGGCAAAGTATATACTCACTTGCTGCAATTTTGTCATATGATGACATGATGGAGACCGTGGCTGTTATTTGAAGACAAATGTTGATGGTGTTGGGACAGCGACCAGCCACAAATTTACTTTCAGTTCCTTTATTCAAAGGGTACCGTTACCGGTTTCGAATCGTTGTGATTCATCTTCAGACGGTTTACACGCTTTCCTTATGACATGTATTGTGTTTTTTTTTTACAGATAATTGTTCTAAAATTTGAACAATACATAATTATAAGCACGCCACACACAGATGGTTGCGTTACAGATTTTCGTTGCATGTGACTTACGTGAAATGTCGGTTTGGAGTGTTTGTTTTCATAACATTCGTGCAACAGATGTGAATACATTCCCACTGAATTCATGTGCTCACTTGTTGTGTCCATGCGTTATCCCACATGCAGAGGATAAGTATAAATTACGATACGAAATTAGTTGCCTCACGGATAACTAGCAGTATCAGAAGCATAATAAACCGCCGAAAATCACACAAGCAAATAGTCGTTTGTCTCTCATTAGTCACCAATTGCTTAAAGAGACGCATGGTGTCTTGAAACACTGACTTGCTCACTCACTTTGCATTCATGTTGGAAAGGTACTGGTGAACATATTGTTCCTCCAAACTGTTCTCATTGTGTTCTTTCCACTTCTCTTATTGACCACTAGAGAGACTGTGCGTTTATTTATGGACCACGGTTCCAGCTGACCGAAACGCATTGTGACCAACAGAAAAACAGGGTTTTGATCAAGCTCAGATGGTTAAGAAACGATTAAGTTTCATCACCATCTGCCGCTTCAAGACCATCTGCCAAATATGGTTTAAAAATAGAAAATCATGATTATTATTAGTCAACTAACGTAAGAATACTGGCTAGATGGAATACACCATTCCACATATTTCGAAATTAATCACTGACAGCGATTTCCTTGAAATCTGTCGTATTACACGTAGATACACTACTCAGTAGTGACGTGAAAATTTGCGCCAGACTAGGACTCGACCTCGGATTTCCGCTTATCACGAGCGGTCGTTGTAAGCACTTCGGCTATCAGTGCGGGCTAACCAGATAGTGTATCCAAACCTAGTACAGCTGGTATCAAGGAATTGGCAATCGGAGGATTGATTTGTAAGTAGTTGCTGCAGCGGTGGATCATCAGCAGTGTCTGTCCTTTTAGAAACGCATATAAACGTTTTCTTTATCTCTCGATTCATTCATGCAGCGCAAAATTCCCATTGTAGTTCTCACAGTACGTTCAAGCGTTGTATTTTTATATCTTCTGCACTGCTTAGCTGCACACATATTTTTCTGTAATTTCAATTTTCTGTCTATACATAAAAATTTCGATTCTGTAACATTTCAGTAGGTTCCGTGCAGCCTTACGTGGGGGCATATTTGCATAAACTGTCAGCTGTCAAGTCATGTCGTTTAGAACAAGATCTTCGTGTCCCTACGCCAGCTTTCTCCATCGCCGTTAGGATTGAAACAACTGAATGCACAGGCTGATACATCGTTCCTCTCATAGACGAGCAGCGGCTTCTGGAACATTTGTTTAACTTATTGGCTGGCAGTACGTGCACATACATCCATCTCAGTTGTGGAATGTCAGACGAGAAAGTGTTTGCTTGTGTACTTTTCTGTGATTAATTATGCTTCTGATATCCCCAAGCTATCCACAAGGCAAGTCCCAATTTCGTCGTGTGGTAATTTAGCCTCATCCTTTGCATGTGAAGTACCATAAGGACCTATAAAAAGCATGTAGTTCAGGACACATCCAGTCCCAGAACGGAGAAAACCTCTAATCTGTTCGGGAATAGAAACCGGGCTACTTCATTTAACAATATGCCGCGCTGACCGTGCAGCTACCGAGGCCGATTTTCTAGATCTTTCAAGAGGAAGTCCCAACTAAAGCATACACGGGGGGTGATCAGAATACCTTCTGGCAAAGCTATGATTGGCCTTTGGGCGACGCCGGCTGAGTGCGTACGGGTGTCTGGTGGTAACATCTCCGGGTGGCTGTATAGTGTGCCATGACGAGCGGGTAGGATAGTGTGGCCTGGACAGGCTTCGTCATCCACGTTAGTGGCAGTAACTCCCACCGACTGCCACTGCGTTCCGAAGCCAGGTCTAGAGAAGCCTCAGAGCTGTATCCTCCAGCTGATCGTGGACGTTTCTACATTCGAGATTTGCAGTAAAGTACACTACTGGCCATTAAAATTGTTACACCAAGAAGAAATGCAGATGATAAACGGGTAATCATTGGACAAATATATTATACTAGAACTGACATGTAATTACATTTTCACGCAGTTTGGGTGCATAGATCCTGAGACATCAGTACCCAGAACAACCACATCCGGCCGTAATAACGGCCCTGATACGCCTGGGCATTGAGTCAAACAGAGCTTGGATGGCGTGTACAGGTACAGCTGCCCATGCAGCTTCAACACGATACCACAGTTCATCAAGAGTAGTGACTGGCGTATTGTGACGAGCCAGTTGCTCGGCCACCATTGGCCAGACGTTTTCAAATGGTGAGAGATCTGGAGAATGTGCTGGCCATGGCAGCACTCGAACATTTTCTGTATGCAGAAAGGCCCGTACAGTACCTACAACATGCGGTCGTGCATTATCCTGCTGAAATGTAGGTTTTCGCAGGAATCGAATGAAGGGTAGAGCCACGGGTCGTAACACATCTGAAATGTAACGTCCACTGTTCAAAGTGCCATCAATGCGAACAAGAGGTGACCGAGACGTGTAACCAGTGGCACCCCATAGCAGCACGCTGGGTGATACGCCAGTATGCCGATGACGAATACACGCTTGCAATGTGCGTTCACCGCGATGTCGCCAAACACGTATGCGACCATCATGATGCTATAAACAGGACCTGGATTCATCCGAAATAATGACGTTTTGCCATTCGTGCACCCAGGTTCGTCGTTGAGTACACCGTCGCAGGCGCTCCTGTCTGTGGAGCAGCGTCAAGGGTAACCGCAGCCATGGTCTCCGAGCTGATAGTCCATGCTGCTGTAAACGTCGTCGAACTGTTCGTGCAGATGGTTGTTGTCTTTCAAACGTCCCCATCTGTTGGCTCAGGGATCGAGACGTGGCTGCACGATCCGTTACAACCACGTGGATAAGATGCCTCTCATCTCAACTGCTAGTGATACGAAGCCGTTGGGATCCAGCACGGCGTTCCGTATTACCCTCCTGAACCCACCGATTCCATATTCTGCTAACAGTCATTGGATCTCGACCAACGCGAGCAGCAGTGTCGCGTTGCGATAAACCGCAATCACGATAGGCTACAATCCGACCTTTATCAAAGTCGGAAACGTGATGGTACGCATTTCTCCTCCTTACACGAGGCATCACAACAACGTTTCACCAGGCAAAGCCGGTCAACTGCTGTTTGTGTATGAGAAATGGGTTGGAAACTTTCATGTCAGCACGTTGTAGGTGCCGCCACCGGCGCCAACCTTGTGTGAATGCTCTGAAAAGCTACTCATTTGCATATCAGAGCATCTTCTTCCTGTGGGTTAAATTTCGCGTCTGCAGCACGTCATCTTCGTGGTATAGCAATTTTAATGGCCATTAGTGTACGTATTCTGGAGACGCGCATCTGAGTAACTCAAAAGGATGATCTAGCATTCAACAACGATTTCTATGGATATTTCCACTCAACCAGTAGTATGTTAATGATCTCTTTTGCTCCAGTCGAATTATTTTAACCTACTTTCGTACTGCTTCCATTTACCCCTGATAAACACGGTGTAGAAAACCACACAAACTCAAAATCAGTTATTCTGTTAGACGTTACATGTTGCCCGATACCACCAAATATCTTGGGTCCTCTGAAAGGGTTTATATGTCATCTTTTCCTTCTAAAACAGCGATTACAGGTATTGGACAAAAATACGGGAACATCGCGGGAAATGCATGTTTGAACACAAATCCAGTTTCCAGCCAAGCCTGCAGGTTGCGCTTTCATATTTTAGCACGAACAGCAGCTGTGTCTTCAATACATTGCAAATGTCAGTCGTGGTCAGAACACTGTTCTGTGTGGTTGTGAGTCGGAACTGACTGAATGCAGAACTAAGGGAATGAGAACGAGGGGTAATTGTTAGTCGTCTTATGATGGGTGCTTCCGTAACCAGGCAGAGAAGTGTTTGGTGTTTCAAGAGGCACCGTACCGACGACTTATACCGAATGCGGGGAAAGCGAAAAGACATTATCCACTAATAACGCGACGAAATTGTGCGTTGAGTGATCGTGACGGACGGCTGTTGGATGGGATTATGACGAAAAATAATGGGACCACAGCTGTAAAGGCAATGCAGAACCGAATGTCGCGCTCATCAACCCTGATGGCACCTATACAACACGGAGGGAACTCCATAGGTTGAAGTAGTTCTAAGTGTAGGGGACTGATGACCTCATATGTTAAGTCCCATAGTGCTTAGAGCCATTTGAACCATTTTTTGGAATTCTAAATCCATTCGAGAGTAGGAAAAGGGAGAGAAGGAAATGTAGTAGGTGAATATGGATTGGGAGAAAGAAATGAAAGAGGAAGCCGTCTGGTAGAATTTTGCACAGAGCATTACTTAATCATAGCTAACACATGGTTCAAGAATCATGATAGAAGGTTGTACACATGGAAGTATCCTGGAGATACTAGATGATATCAGATAGATTATATAATGGTAAGACAGAGATTTAGGAACCAGGTTTTAAATTGTAAGACTTTTCCAGGGGCAGATATGGACTCTGACCACAATCTATTGGTTATGAACTGTAGATTAAAACTGAAGAAATTGCAAAAAGATGGGAATTGAAGAAGATGGGACCTGGATAAACTGACTAAACCAGAGGTTGTACAGAGATTCAGGGAGAGCATAAGGGAACGATTGACAGGAATGGGGGAAAGAAATACAGTAGAAGAAGACTGGGTAGCTCTGAGGGATGAAGTAGTGAAAGCAGTAGAGAATCAAGTAGGTAAAAAGACGAGGGCTAGTAGAAATCCTTGGGTAACAGAAGAAATATTGAATTTAATTGATGAAAGGAGAAAATATAAAAATGCAGTAAAAAAAAGCAGGCAAAACGGAATACAAACGTCTCAAAAACGAGATCAACAGAAAGTGCGAAATGGCTAAGCAGGGATGGCTTTCGGACAGATGTAAGGATGTAGAGGCTAATCTTATTAAGGGGATGATAGATACTGCCTACAGGAAAATTAAAGAAACCTTTAGAGAAAAGAGAGCCACTTGTATGAATATCAAGAGCTCAGACGGAAACCCAGTTCTAAGCAAAGAAGGGAAAGCAGAAAGGTGGAATAAGTATATAGAAGGTCTATACAATGGCGAATGGCGATGTACTTGAGGACAATATTATGGAAATGGAAGAGGAGGTAGATGAAGATGAAATAGGAGATACGATACTGCGTGAAGAGTTTAACAGAGCACTGGAAGACCTGAGTCGAAACAAGGCCCCAGGAATTGACAACATACCATTAGAACTACTGACGGCCTTGGGAGAGCCAGTACTGACAAAACTCTACCATCCGGTGAGCAAGATGTATGAGACAGGCGAAATACCCTCAGACTTCAATAAGAATATAGTAATTTCAATCCCAAAGAAAGCAGGTGTTGACAGATGTGAAAATTACCGAACTACCAGTTTAATAAGTCACGGCTGCAAAATACTAACGCGAATTCTTTACAGACGAATGGAAAAACTGGTAGAATCCGTCCTCGGGGAAGATCAGTTTGGATTCCGCAGAAATTTTGGAACACGTGAGGCAATACGGACCTTACGACTTATCTTAGAAGAAAGATTAAGGAAAGGCAAACCTACATTTCTAGCATTTGTAGACTTAGAGAAAGCTTTTGACAATGTTGACTGGAATATTCTCTTTCAAATTCTAAAGGTGGCAGGGGTAAGATACAGGGAGCGAAAGGCTATTTACAATTTGTACAGAAACCAGATGGCACTTAAAAGAGTCGAGGGGCACGAAAGGGAAGCAGTGGTTGAGAAGGGTGTGAAACAGGGTTGCAGCCTCTCCGCGATGTTATGCAATCTGCATATTGAGCAAGCAGTAAAGCAAACAAAAGAAAAATTCGGAATATTTATTAAAATCCATGGAGAAGAAATAAAAACTTTGCGGTTCGCCGATGACATTGTAATTCTGTCAGAGACAGCAAAGGACTTGGAAGAGCAGTTGAACGGAATGGACAGTGTCTTGAAAGGAGGATATAAGATGAACATCAACAAAAGCTAAACAAGGATAATGGAATGTAGTCGAATTAAGTCGAGTGATACTGAGGGAATTAGATTAGGAAATGAGACACTTGAAGTGGTAAAGGAGGTTTGCTATTTGGGGAGCAAAATAACTGAAGATGGCCGAAGGAGAGAGGATATAAAATGTAGACTGGCAATGGCAAGGAACGCGTTTCTGAAGATGAAAAATTTTTTGACATCGAGTATAGATTTAAGTGTCAGGAAGTCGTTTCTGAAAGTATTTGTATGGAGTGTAGCCATGTATGGGAGTGAAACATGGACGATAAGTATTCTGGACAAGAAGAGAATAGAAGGTTTCGAAACGTGGTGCTACAGAAGAATGCTGAAGATTAGATGGGTAGATCACATAACTAATGAGGAGGTATTGAATAGAATTGGGGAGAAGAGAAGTTTGTGGCACAACTTGACAAGAAGAAGGGAACGGTTGGTAGGACATGTTCTGAGGCATCAGGGGTTCACAAATTTAGCATTGGAGGGCAGCTTGGAGTGTAAAAATCGTAGGGGGAGACCAAGAGATGAATACACTAAGCAGATTCATAGGGATGTAGGTTGCAGTAGGTACTGGGAGGTGAAGAAGCTATCACAGGATAGAGTAGCATGGAGAGCTGCATCAAACCAGTCTCAGTACTGAAGACCACAACAACAACAACAAATCCACCGAGCAGTGACGCAAATGCCCGTAACAGGAAAACATGGTGCCAAAGCCATAAAACCCGTAGAGCAATCCAAGAAACTGATTGTAATTTGCTAAGATCTGTTGGGTTTCATACTGTTTCCAACTTTTGTCCGAATTCACTTCCAAGACTGAAGCATGACGGGGCTTGGACGGTGATTCGGGCAGTCAAATCTTGGTATTCCATCAGCTCCAAGGCTGCATTACTACCAGTGGTTATGATACGATTTTGGTCCATCCCATGGTACAATGTTAGTTCCCCAGTGGTGACGCTGCTTTCCTAGGAGACAGATCTCCTGTTAACACAGCTCGCATCAGCCAGGACAAATTTTATGAGCACGAGGATTAATTGTTACATCTCCATTGTCACCACAAAGAGTAGAGATAACACATACTTCAAATAGATCTAAACATTTAGTAAAACACTTATCAAAGCCAAAATACATATTGGGACCAATACCATTCCTGATATACATCAATGACTTTCCCAGTAGTGTTACTCATGGAGAAAAAATTCTCTTCGCTGATGGCAGCAATATTATAGTCACTGAGAAAACAAGAGAACTCCTTGCAGAGAAAGCCAATGAAGCTCTCAAGGAAGTTTACGACTGGTCAATAAGCAATAAAGTGACATTAAACAAAGAATGAATTTCAGTTTGAAGTTCGAAAATGACAATGTTAAATGTAGGTGGCACCTTTATAGACTGTTTAACAAATGCAAAATTTCTGGGAATAATATTGATTCTCAGATGAAGTGGTGTGAACACACAAAGGTACTTGCAAACAGAATGTCATCAGCTTGTTATGCCCTTAGAATCCTATCATCAGTGTGTAACATGCAGTGTCTTTCAGTTACGTATTATTCATACATACACTTAATTCTTATCTATGGCATTCTTTTTTGATGACCAAACGCACAAAATATGAACACAATTTCCAAACTCCAGAAAATAACCATAAGAATAATAACCAAAAATACTAGTCGAGCTCATTGTTAAGATCTGTTCAAAACACTGAGGATTCTAACTGCCCATGTAGATACATTTACCAGTCAGCTGTACACATCAAAAATAACATTGGTAATTACTGCACAAACAGTTCTGTCCAAAACCATGCAACAAGAGCTAGACTCAACTTACATTTACCAAGAAAAAATAAACATAAAACTCAAAGCAGCATTTTCTACCAAGGTATAAAAATATATAATAAATTACCAAAAGAGATTAAAGAAATTGCAAAAATACACTTATCTAAAAAGGAAGCTAAAAAGTACCTGTTATGCAACAGATTTTATACAATGAAGGATTGCTTGGATAAAACAGAGTAGGAGCTTGATTAATTAAAATGTTATGCAAATAAATAATAATAATTATTGTAAAACA
Source organism: Schistocerca americana (assembly GCF_021461395.2). Lineage (NCBI taxonomy): Eukaryota > Metazoa > Arthropoda > Insecta > Orthoptera > Acrididae > Schistocerca > Schistocerca americana. The sequence goes on along the minus strand of NC_060124.1, from coordinate 244,313,761 downwards.
TCCAACATTCCACATAACATCTTCACATCATGTTTTTTCCTTCTTTATTCCTTTCTAGAAATACTTACCCCCAAGCTATGCATAGCACTGTACTAAAACCTCTTCCTCTTTCTGAGTTCAGTATCTCACTCATTATAGAGGGATGTTGACTCAGCTTTCAGGATAGCAAATTGGAAGTTGTGGTACAGAAAATGGCCCAGAGATCACCAGTTTGTGTGTGTGTGTGTGTGTGTGTGTGTGTGTGTGTGTGTGTGTGTGTGTGTAGTGAGTGAGGTGTTATGAAACAATGTGTGCATAATGTGTGCAGTGACTGATAGTGGGATACGAGTGAACAGTGTGGCATTACATTATTTAGTATGTTATTTGTAAAAAATAGTATTGTATACCAGTATTAAATCTAATGATTGTCTCTAACTAGAAGTCTGTAAATGTATGTGTATACCAATTAGCTTATTTTAAATTGGTCTAAACTTGTAAATACTTTGACATGTCCTATATCCTTGTAAAAAGAGAACTACGCATGAATAACTACTAGTGCTACTACACATTCACCAGATCTCCATATAATTTAGTGTTGGCGGTGTCTTTTAGAGAGAAACTGCGTGATTGCTGTCCGGTTCCATCGTACTAGCACCAACTTGCCGTTATTTTGAGGGAAGAACGGTATAAGATTCCCTTAAAAACCGTACAGGACCTGGTACAAATCCTGCCTCGGGCATGGATGTGTATGATGTCCTTAGTTTAGTTAGGTTTAAGTAGTTCTAAGTTCTAGGGGGCTGATGACCTCAGAAGTTAAGTCCCATAGTGCTCAGAGCCATTTGAACCATACAGGACCTGTATTTATCCGTTCTGAGACGACTGGAAGCTGTTTTGAATGGCAACGGTTTTCCTACGCCGTATTAGGCTTGGTAATGTGTTGTGTTTTTGGTGTTTTCGAGTTTGTTTTCAGCCCGTGTACATCGAAAATTGTCTTCTTTCCCTCAAACCTAACAATGCGCATTGGGTCCACGTCCGGTCTGTGGTCTTTCTCTGTCTGCAAATGCAGCACAAGCAGAGAAGGGGGGAGAAGACTGGCCTGTGGAGTCTTTCTCGCTCTATGACTCGAAGCAGCCATGTCCCGTGCTGTTACGGAATAACAGACGTCTCTTCTACGTCGCTGAATGGTTTTTCAGTTGCCTTCCTGCTGCTCTGGACAGACAGTGAGTGGCTGGGCATCGCGTCTGGGAACGTATTGCCATATGTAACTTTTACAAATAATGTAATTCATAATCTGTTCTACACATTTATCTCTTTGTAGGCTCTACTATTTTTATACCTCGCGGCCTCTTCCACCAGCGAGCTCAACCTATCTATATACCGTAGCTAATGGTCTATTGAACCGTCTTTGCTTGTTCTGAAGGCCTTCTTTGGGTTTTGTCCTCACCTATTTTCATTACACCTTCTTAAGTACATGCCACATCTGTCCAAATAATTTCTAATTGCCTCAGACAGCACTGCATTTCACTTGCTTCCAGTTCTCTCTTCTCTGGAATTTCATAGTTGCACGTTTCCATCCATGCGGTACTGTGCTCCAGACATACACTTACACAAACTGCTTCCTCTGTTCAATATCAATATCTGGTACAAATATCTTTTGCTGGAGAAATCTCTGCCACCCTACTTCTGACATCTTACTTGCTTCGTTCGCCTCTACTGTATTTTCGTACTACATTTACTAGACTACTCTATATAGCTGCGTCCCTTCCATTCAAGTTGCTATTACATAGCAGAATAATTCCATTATGTTATAACTTCTGCCTTTATATAATTCAGTTTTCCAGTTCAAACTTACACTCCATTGTTCCATTACATATAATTATAAGACCGAACATTATTACAATTGCACGTATTAATGTTAGGTAATTGGGACTGACGTTGTGAAATCAACTTATTTGCTTTTAATTCAATGTTAATGTGCCTCATTGTACTAGAGCAGTGTGGCTATTTTTCCCGAGCGACTGATGAAAATTACTGCAGTGCTGATAATGAAACTGCATTGTTGGATCTTAATTAACAAATAATTGGTATGATCTCGTTTTCTTTATGAGTTTCAGTATGGAGAGATATTGTATGCTATTGTTGGCGTCATCTATTTCCACCATTCTGTGTGTGTAATTCTGAATCTCGCTCATGTAAGAGAGATAGCGTCGTACCTGCATAGTTTAGTGCACTTAGAAATTTGGCTTCCGTAAAAATAGTGCCAGCATTACGACAGTTGAGAGGCCTAACTGAGTAAATTGTTCTTGGGTAATAATCATGCAGTCTGCAGCCAAAGTATGTAGACAGGAAAATAATCTACAACATCTGCAAACTTCAAGCGTGATCAATAAAAGTGGAGGCTCAGGACAATTTCGTGTTAAGACTGGTGTGACGCAACGTTGGGCTTCATCCACTGTTTCTTTCAGTTGCACAAAGAAGAAGCAATGAGGAGAATCAAAGACTATTGAAGAATAAAAGTAAAAATGCAGACTTCACTGACGACATCGACCATCTGGCCAGATACAGGTTTCTGTTGAAAGTAATAGACGGTATACTGAGTGGGGAATATGGCTTAAGGGTAAAGGAACCAAAGGCGATGCTGATAAAGAGTCAAAGAAGCAAGCAGAACGAATTTCTAGGTATCAGAATTGAGAATTACACAGTATCGAAAGAAACTTTAGAGTTCTCTCTTGGTAGCAAGACTCTGCTCGTATTAGATACTGGTAAAGGAATGATGAAGACAAGTCCAACAGTTTTAACATGGAACACACAGTCGTAAATTCGTATAAGAACAAATTTAAAGCTTTTGAAATCTTTTCCTATATAAAAATGTTATATGCATACGTGAAGCAAGAAAACAGGATTTACTAAAAAGAAATGAGAGAAAACGAAACAGTAGGGAACCCTTACGAGAAGGATGGGCAGGATAGTGGGATCCACATCTACATTCACACCCCGCGAACCACCGTATGGTGCGTGGCGTAGGGTACACTGTACCACTACTAGTCATTTCCTTTCCTGTTCCACTCGCAAATAGAGCGAGAAAAAAAATGACTGTCACCTCCAAATCAGCCCTAATTTGTCGAATATTATCCTTGTGGTCCTTATGCGTGATGTATGCTGGCGGCAGTAGAATCGTTCAGCAGTCAGCTTCAAATACCATTTTATAAATTTTATCACTAGTGTTTCTTGAAAAGAACGTCACCTTCCCTCCATGGTTTCCCATTTGAGCTCCTGAAGCATCTTCGTAACGCTTGCGTTTGTTCGAACCTACCGGTAACAAATCAAGCAGACCGCCTCTGAATTGCTTCGACGCCTTCCTTTAACCAGGTTTGGTACGGATTGCAAACACTGGAGCAACACTATGGTCCTACATTCGGTCTCCTTTACAGATGAACCACACTTTCCTAAAATTCTCCCAATAGAACGAAGTCGACCATATGTCTTCCCTCCCAAAATCCTCACATGCTCTTTCGATTTTATACATCGCTTTGCAGTGTTACGCCCATAAAGATAAACAACGTGACTGTGTCAAGCATGACACTACTAATGCTATATCCGAACATCACAGCTTTGTTTTTCCTACTCATCCTCATTAACTTACCTTTTTCTACATTTACAGCTAGCCGCCATTCATCATACCAGCCAGAAATTTTATCTAATTCATCTTGTATTGTCCTAAAGTCACTCACCTTCGATACCTTCCCGTACACCACAGCATCATCAGCAAACAATTGTAGATTGTTACCCGATCTGTCGGCCAACTCATTTATGTATAGAGAAAACAACAGCGACCTGTTAAACTGCCCTCCAGCACACGTAGCGATAGCCTTACCTTTGATGAACACACGCCAGCGAGGACAACACACTGAGTTCAATTACTTAAGGAGTCTTCAAGCCACTCATGTGCTCGTACTTTCGTTAACAGTCTGCTACGTCTCCAGGGACATGTTAATTTGACACTCTAAAATGCAGTAGAGCGCAGCCAAATCCTAGAATATACAGAAGAAGGTTGTAGATGGTATTAAACATGGAAGTATATCAGATATGACAAAATTAACCCAGTACTAGCGAGCCGTCCTAGTTTCACAAAGGTAGCATGTATGGTCGGATGACGTACCGAGCATAGAGGTTATTAATTGTATACTAAAATCCTCCTTGTGAATCGTTCTGGACCGGCCGGAGTGGCCGAGCGGTTCTAGGCGCTGCAGTCTGGAACCGCGCGACCGCTACGGTCGCAGGTTCGAATCCTGCCTCGGGCATGGATGTGTGATATGTCCTTAGGTTAGTTAGGTTTAATTAGCTATAAGTTGTAGGGGACTGATGACCTCAGAAATTAAGTCCCCTAGTGCTCAGAGCCATTTGAACCAATCGTTCTGGCTATTAGTGGAAACGGTATCAATATCCCTAGAGTGCATCCTGAGATCAGCCTTCACGTACGAAAGAAAAACGCAGCAGAGGAATATAATGTATAACATGTATAGATTGCTAATAGTCACGGACTGCTGACATGCTCACCGCTGAACTGCGCAACGGATTATTTGGAGACTGGCCGTAGGTGCGCAGCTGCAAAGTACACAGCCAGCCTACACTCACGCCGAGACGTGTAGAGAATCATGGCCGGTGCGCCGCAAAACCCAACACTGTCTTCTGTGGTGGCTCTCAGCCAATTTGCCGAACGTACAAGTTACGAACTGTCCAGACCTTCCTCTACGTTGGACATACACCGAAAGCGACGAAAATGTCTCCTCTCTTCCCTCTTCGACACTAAATCCAAGTGAAATCGCCAGAAATTTCCCACTCCAAAGGGCTAGATGCCAGCGCAAATTGCGCCAATGGTGTACTTATAACATAGCGCCAGAAGCCCCACCTAGACACGGCATAGCTGTATTCCTCCAATGATAAAGTTTGCCGCCAAAATCTATGCTCTACCCCGCTAAACTTGGCCCAGAGAAACGTACGTGCAGTCCACGCCTGCGGCGAACAATGCTCCTCTTCCTATAACAGTCATAAAGCTCAGTGCCCGTATTTCGGTCGCACACCCGAGGTGCACAATATACCTCCATAATGCAGGCTTCTGGCCATTGTCCTGCTGAAGACTGGACCGCCCTTGTGGGCCGATGTTATCGCGAGAGTCCACCGCCTGCGCTCACAAGCAAAGAGGTCAGGTTTTTGTAAAAGCCCGGATGATCTCTTTCCTGGAAGAGCCTACGGCTGTTTTTTGACTTCTGCTGCCCTCGCCACGTCTACCTGCCATGGTCACCAACAGAGAAGAAAATCTAGAGTCACGACTATTGTTGCTAGCGTAAATCAAACTCTGTTATTTCCTGTTATACCTACAATAATTCGTCCTGAAGATTCACTATGTGTGGCTGAGATGGCTGCAGTGCCTCTGCAAGGACTACATGATTGACAAGTGGTAAAATATGGCGCGCCCAAAATGTCGCCATGTTTCACTTCCTCCCACTGGCAGTCCCTTTTTTTTTTTTTTTTTTTTTTTTTTTTTTTTTTTTTTTTTTTTTTTTTTTTGTTCTGGAAGTGGCACCATTAGATTAAAGTAGCATGGCTCAGAAAATGGAAAAAATTTAAGTTACATGATACCATTCTTGTTCGTTTTAACTAAAAAGGGGAAATGGGGAAAATGCTTTGTCAATCATCTGAGGTTACTGATATCTAAATATCAGCCAACGTAGATACTTATGCAAGAAGATCAATCCACTTCTCACTTTTACACTTATTCTCTGAACACATGAGGTGAAGAAGCCCATGTACGAATCTACAGTGAGCTAATTCATGGACCCTCTGGTCACAGTAAGTATCTCTAACAATCATTTTTTGCTGACAATCGAAATTAACATGGTTACACAAACGTGTCTAGCAAGGCAATAATCACTAACTTACTGAGGACAGTGTTGTAATTATTCCATTACAATCGCATATATTTTGATTTCAAGAATACTGAACCCTATGACAATGACCTCGCCAGAAAATCCAAATTAGAACAAAATTTATCCTTAACTACAGGTCTTTTCATATCAAATAATTTACATAAAGGCACCATTTTAACTCCATTCACCCCACATTCAACACATACAAATATCTTACAATAAAATAACGAGGACTAGAGTACCAAACAGTGTAAAGAATAGTGAATATTAGATGTGAACAGTCACCGTGTCACATGTGAGAATGAAGCGTAGATGCGACAGATGAAGAACAAGATTTACATAAGAGACAACATGGTTATATCATAATTTATACAGACTATTCGAAAAAGTAACACCCACCGATTGCTGTCACGCCAGTGCCCTGGTCATGAAGGTTAATGTTACCAACACGCTAGGTTCACGTCACTCATTCACAGCGACGCACAAGACTTTTTTTTGTATATCACTTACTTCTAGCTGTCAAAGAAAATTGCACTTGGATGCGGTGTCCAATGTAGTGATCAGATATCATGGGAAGAGGCAGGATTATCTGCAGTTGCACCACAGAGTCTGATACATTCGTAAGCGGTGCCAGACATCCTTGCTATAGTTGAGGGGGTTGGTTCGACTGGACTAAATGGCTCTCAGCAGAGGTGGGGCTGCACCTGATGTCAGCAATCACCAAGGCTGATGACGCGGGAGGCAGCATGGAAGGCTCAACGTAGGGACTCTTTGACAGTCGTATGACTGAGGGCCGGTTATTTCATTGGCCTTGTCTTGGAGGTTGGTGTTACTTTCAAGTGTCTGATAACAGTATGAAGGAAAGTGTCAGTAGTGGGGCAAAGCTGTATCAACACATCTTGGTAGTGCAGGCTGCGTACATTCAGGGGCAAGCGTGATTGATTTATGATCCTTTCTGCTCCCCTTAGCCTCTAGTTCTGCATTGTGGTTTATGGCCCTTTGGGGTTGGTTTATGGCCCACAAGAATAATTCATCCTTTTGACAAACTACCCCACCACTCCCCTTCTCCCTACTCCTCCTCCATCCCTCTGGAAACCTCCAATGCTCCCTCCTCCCTGTCGCTGATACATTTTCAAGCCTGAATTATTCGAACAGATCCCTCCCACTCCATTAATTTGCTTGAATAATTAATTAATCGATCAATTAATTAACCCCTTCACTTCTGTGAAATACTAGAGCCATTCCGCTAGGTGAGGGATCTCATGCAGGAAATTCACTTAAATAGGAAAGTGTATATTGTTTATCTATAAAATTCAATTTGCATGCATTTCATCTCTCCTGCCCACAGTTCTCTGCTGTTTGGGAAGATGTAGATTCTGTAAAATGCATCGAAAAAAGCAATTAAATCCATCACCTTCCTTTATTCCGATCATGCAAGGAATACTGTCAACGTAAGTCACTGCACATAATTACATTGTTGAAAACCTTTCACACCAATCAAAGGGCATTGCACGGCCAAGCCCTGACCACCTCATAGAGCTAGCTGCCTTACGTTTTCCCACAAGTGCAGGCCACACTATGACTGCACAGACCCCACAACCACCACAAGCCACACCATGCACCAACTGCCTCGTGCAGTGTGCTGACAGGAAGTTACGCTAATCCCCCAACAAAAGCATCAGGTGGTGGCAACGCTTTGATATTAATACCTGAGAAAATCCTGTCGAAATATATGCTCACCCCCCCCCCCTCTCTCTCTCTCTCTCTCTCTCCATCTCTTTTTCTCTCGAGTGAGTGTTTCCTGTTTGTGTAACCAACAATGGAAAAACACACAGACCAAGAATCCCCACACCTCTCCTCCTTTCTATCTTCCTTTCCTGGCCCTCCTCACCATTCATGCAGACCTGGCATTGGTAGTCGATAAGTCCCTTAGTTCTCACACTTCCACTACTGTGGAAACATGTAGCAGATGGAACAAAGACGTTCGAGAAGAGGAAGTAGGTAGTGTCTGTCGGGTGCAACTCCAGCCTCATCTTTGTTCTGAACAGAGTAGTACATACCTGTAATTCCTTCTTCCCAACTGTGAATGTCTTGCAGATATTCCCTCATTCCATCAGATTGATTGACTAATTAATTATATTGATAAGCTTTGTGTGTTGCTAGTTTTTCCTTGTACCCTATTGGTGGATACTAGGACTGCAATATTTGGTGGGATTCGATTCTGCAACTGCCCAGTTTCCAAACCCAACTGGTTTTTACTCTTGCCTCCTATTGGTGGATACGAGTACAGTTAAGTCATGTGGTAGGAAGTCCATTATGATGGAGGTAACTGAAAATTTGAAATTTCCTCTCAGTTGCGTGCTATGTCCTTAAACAATTCGTGGGAGTAGCAGGACAGATGCATGCTTGTAATACCATTGAACTGATCGACCAGGAATTTAATGTTGCGTTTGGACTTTTAAAGCACTATAGAATTCATAAACCGCTTCTCTTCATTACATTCAGAAGGAGGAGGGAGGACCTACTTTGTGATAGGATAGAGACAACAAGAAACACCTCTGCAAGACAGAGTCATCTGCGATGTACTGAGAAGCACTAAACACAGTGCACTGAAACTATGAGCCAGTCATCAGTTATAGTAGTAGTGGTCATGGCTATGTGTTGGAGATCGCTATCAATCCGGACTCTGACGTTGCAATTGGTGTTTTAAGGCACTATAGAATTACTAAATTGATTCTCTCGCTGCATCTGGAAGGTAGAGGAAGGGCCTACATGTGATACGACAGAGACACTGCAAATACCACTGTAAGGAAGAGTCCTCTGTGGTATAGTGAGAAGCACTAAACATGACACACTTATGCCATGATCAAATTTGTAGCAGTAGTTCTCACAGCTAGATGTTGGAGATGGCTAAAACACTTGCATCCAAACATCGCTGTGTAGATAATGCTTGCAGATCCACAATGTGCCGTGTCTGGGATAGGGTTTGAAAGTGGATCCACCACATATTATATCCAGAGGAATATTCAGAGGTAGATCCTCAATATTGTGCATCTGGAATAGGGTGCAAAGGTCTTGCCCCCTACAGCTCCCTCTAGAACCACGGAAGTCATTCCCTGATGTCTGAACAAATGTGCTGTCATCCTGTCCCTTCTCCTCGTCCGTGTTTCCGAAATATTCCTTTCCTCTTCGACTCTGTGCAGAACCTTCCTAATTCCTTACTTTATCTGTCCACTTAATTTTCAACATTCGTCTGTAGCACCACATCTCAAATGCGTCTATTCTCTTCTGTTCCGGTTTCCCCCCTGTCATTGTTTCACTTCCGTACAATGCTGTGCTAAAAACGTGCATTCTAAGAAATTTCCTCCTCAAATTAAGGCCTATGTTTGACACTTGCAGACTTCTCTTGGCCAGGAACGCCCTTTTTGCCAGTGCTAGTCTGCTTTTGAAGTCCTCCTTGCTGCGTCCCCCGTTGGTTATTTTGATGCCTAGGTAGTAGAATTCCTTAACTTCATCTACTTCATGAGCATCAATCCTAATGTTAAGTTACTCACTGTTCTCTTTTCTGCTACTTCTCATTACTTTCGTCATTCTCCGATTTATCCTCAATCCATATTCTGTACTGTTAGACTGTTCATTCCGTTCATGGAGATCCTATAATTTTTCTTCGCTTAGATTCAGGACAGCAATGTCACCAGCGAATCGTATCATTGATATCCTTTCACCTTGAATTTCAGTTCCTCTCTTGAACCTTAATTTTATTTCCATCATTTCATCTTCGATGCACAGGTTAAACAGTAGGGGTGAAAGACTCCAGTCCTGCCTGACACCCTTTTTAATCAGAGCCCTTTATTCTTCGTCAGAAGTGGTTCAAATGGCTCTAAACACTATGGGACTTAACATCTGAGGTCATCAGTCCCTTAGACTTAGAGCTACTTAAACCTAACTAATCTAAGGACATCACACACATCCATGCCCAAGGAAGGATTCGAACCTGCAACCGTAGCAGCAGCGTGGTTCCGGACTGAAGCGCCTAGAACCGCTCGGCCACAACGACCGGCCATTCTCGGTCGTCCACTGTTATAATTCCCTATTACCCGTCTTTCCCTATAGCTTACCCCTATTTTTCCCAGAGCTTGGAACATTTTGTCGAACGCTTCTTCCAGATCGACAAATCCTATCAACGTGTCTTAATATTTTTTTTAGTCTTGCTTCCATCATCAATAGCAATGTCAGAATTGTTTCTCTGGTGCCTTTGCCTTTCCTAAAGCCAAGATGATCGTCACCTAACGCATTCTCAGTTTTAATATTCCATTCTTCTGTACACTCTTCTTGTAAGTAACTTGGATACATAAGTTGTTAAGCTGCCTGTGCGATAATTCTCGCATGTGTCAGCTCTTGCAGTCTTCGGAATTGTGTGGCTGATACTTTTTCGCGGTGCTGGCTTGTAAATATCAGCCTTCGTCGTGGATCGACAGCAGTCGGCGTGGGTGCACGAACCAGGCATTGAACGGTCGTTGATGGGACAATGTTAGTGGGGTCAGTTACTCAACAGATGCACGTCTGTTCATCTGTACACATCTCTACAGCCGTCGTTCCCTAATGTCACCTACGGCCCGTGTTGCACCACAGCTGCCTCAAAATCAGTTTTAGATGGCGTCATTTTGCCGTGTACTGTGTACTTTAACCACAGCTGCATGATAACAGTTTACAAACTTAGCCGTTTCGGAAATGGTTCTACCCTTGGGCCGAAAGCCAATGATCATGAGGTTTTGAACGTCTGATAAATCGCTCTCTTTCCGCATTACGACAATGACTACACTATTTTCCACGTATTGTGGTATATACCCTCCACTTCTAGTGCTGCCATCTGCTGTCTGTGAGTGGGTAGTGCATTGGCGGTAGTCACGTTAATGTGAGTCGACTGTGTACACAACACACTCATTACTTGCGGTAGTAAATTATATACACAAACATACTCGTGCCTCATGGTATCTGTTAATGAAAATCGTATCTAAATCGGCACAGTAGTTCCTGAAATTAGCCTTAATATACAGGAAGAAAAAATCAGTAGCTGGCTTTAATGTAGTAATAAACGTAGGTAGGGAACGGTGAATGGAAGCATCAAAACATAAAAAATTAAAGCTACTTAAATGTGACATAGCTGTCGTTAGCTTCTTTTTTCTTTTATAATTTATTATAATATTTAATAGTTTTTTATAGTTTATGATCGCTTGCCATTACTTCTGATTAGATATTTCTCTGCGTGTCGATATATAACTCGAATCGTAATAACAATAGTTCTTTGGAGGCTAAGGATATTATTCGCATTCAAGCTACTTGCATTGATACTACAACTTACGTTAAGTGTATAAGGCATGATGTTGTGGGACACGGCTTAATCTTCTCTATGAAATGAAATGAGCGTATGGCGTCGTTGGCCCGGATGCCCCGTCGGGGAAGTTTGGCTGCCAATTGCAAGTCTTATTTCATTCGACACCACACTGGGCGACTTGCGCGAGGGTGATGGGGATAAAATGATGAGGACGACACGACACCAGTCCACGAGCAGAGAAAATTTTCAACCCAACCGGGAGTCGAACGCAGGCTCGTTTGCATGGGCGGCAAGCACGTTACCACCCAGCTAAGCGGGCGGACAAGCTTCTCCACCCTTTGATCCAAAAGACGTCAGTGTATATAAGAGCCTGTTCTCATTTAGTGCCTTTTGAAAAGGTATTTACAGTGTGGTTACATTTTATGCTGAAAGAAACGCAAACACTTGAATAAATGTGAGCAAGGGAAATAACTACTTTTTCACTTCGTTACTGGTATAATAATGATCCTGTTGAATACAAATCGTTTTCTAGTAGCTGTTTATCTGTTTTTCGCGTGCTTGAATTTTGTGTAATCCACCAACATCAAAGGGGTTCAAAGACTGGGATGCTGCTTTATATGTAAAATTGAGCTTTTCGCAAAATGGGGAAAAAGTAGTCTAAAAAAACTACAGAATCAATGAGCCACAGTTGGAATAGATCAGTTCGTATAAATACTTAGCTGTAAAATTTTGAAGGCACGTGAAATGGAGAGATCACATAGACTCTGTTGTTTATAATACAGGTGGCAGGCTTCTATTTACAGGTAGTATTACAAGGAAATGCAATCAGCCTCCAAGAGAGATTTCTTACAGTTTACTAGTTCTGTACATCCTCGAATACTGTTCAAGGTTATGCGACTCGTATCGAATGGGACTAGCATGGGAAATTGAACAATACAGAAAAGGGCAGCACAAATTGTCACAGGTTTGTTTGACCCGTGGGAGAGTGTCACAGAAATGCTGAAGGAACATTTGAGGACAATCGCCAACGATTCCGTAACAGATTGCTGACAAAGTTTCGTGAACGGGTTTTAAATGATGATTCTAGCAGTATACTACAGTGTCTAAGGTATCGCTCCAGTAAGGATCGTGGGTTAAAAAAATGGTTCAAATGGCTCTGAGCACTATGGGACTCAAATTCTAAGGTCATGAGTCCCCTAGAACTTAGAACTACTTAAACCTAAATAACCTAAGGACTGCGCACACATCCATGCCCAAGCCAGGATTCGAACCTGCGACCATAGCGGTCGCGCGGTTCCAGACTGTAGCGCCTAAAACCGCTCTGCCACCCCGGCCGGCAAGGATCGGGGGGAAAAGATTAAGGCATTTATACATAATCCCCGCACCCCACACGTACATGAAACTGGAAGATGCTCTAATAACTGTCACAATGTGAAGTAGCCTCTGCTATGCACTCGACAGTGGCTTGCAGAATATGGATGTGCGTATATATGTAAATTTCACGCGAGAGTATTGAAGTTTAGTATAAGTGATGTTGATTTATTTTAGAGTGTATCGGTCGCGACTGCCACTCTAAGAGCATTACATTGAAAAGTAGAATTATATGCATCATAAACATAATTATGCTCCACAGTAGTTGATAGTATAAAATAAACTCCTAAATAATCAACTTGCCTGCTATTCTGTAGAGTGCTTTACTGTCACTGTCGGCCACGCTCTTAGAAGCATCATCAGGTGACGTGTGGACAACGTGTCATTACAGATTGCGTCGCAACATATCTAGGAAAGAACCTGTGACACGCTATGTCACTCTGTGTAAATTTCTATTAGCACTAACTTACCTTAAAGACAGTTTTATAAGCTTTTTTTCTCTGATAAACTGGACACACGTCAACTGACGAACGTCTAATAAAGCACTCCGTCCTAAAGCCACAAGTGGCCCATTGGGAACATCCGACCACCGTGTCATCCTCAGCTGAGGATGCGTTAAGGAGGGGCGTGTGGTCAGCACACCACTCTCCCGGTCGTTATGACGGTTTTCTGTGACCGGATCCGCTACTATTCTGTCGAGTAGCTCCTCAATTGGCATCACGAGGCTGAGTGCACCCCGAAAAATTTCAACATATGGTGCCCTCGATGGTCACCCATCCAAATACCGGCCAAACGTCTAATACGTAATGGGAATATTGCACTCTACAGAACAGCAGCTGAAACAATAAGGTTCTAGTTTATTTCGTATGCCATATGCTGGAAAGTATTTTCAAAATAAAGTAGAAGAAAGAATGATCGAATGTTTTCGGCTTTTTACGTACATTCGGTTATTACATCCCATTCTTATGTTCTTGGATGAATGAACGAGATACCACTGTGGTAAAAACATCTTGTTTTCGGGGATATTCAAAAAACTGAAACGTTTGCCCAGTTACGCTGATCGGTCACACATTAATTCATTCCAAACCAGTCAATTAAGATTTAGCTATTATAACTGCAATGGCCTCAGTGTAGCACTGAAAGGAGGCTGGAAAAGAGAAGAATGTGCAAAGAACTTCCTCCTTTATACGGAAGCTTCTGAAATGTTTCGTTGTTTTCATATATAAGTGTTTTGATAGTTATTTTTATCTTGGTAAATTCATAGTGGTTTCACATTCATTAACACTGGAATTCTTCTTTCTGTTTTCTTACAGGTAGGTGTTTTGAGGTGTGCTTCACGCTTCAAATAGGAACACTGTGACGAGAGTTGATTCGCAGGTAAGACGCAGTATTATTTCAGTTCATAATATCTACGTGAATAATGTCGTCATAATTGTTTTCAACACCTGTAGTCATAGCAAATAAACTATAATCATGTTCAAACTGAGATAATAAACCAAAATATCTTGATTTATCACAGATAACGCAGTAAATGGTTTTTCGTAATTCTAGTCTTCCACACGATCTGAACTAATGGAGGCAATCAAAGTCATAAAATGGTTGAGAAGCCTGCTGTGACAAGCAGGTTCTAATGAAGGGTAGCAATGGTTTTTGATCTGTTATCAGACGAAATTACATGTCATAAAGGTATGTGTGGCATTTACTCATTGTGTAGATCACAGGAAGAGCCGCTTTCTTGATCTGAGGGTAACTGTGCATGGCGGAATCAAGAGCTTTGTAGATAAAAAAAATGGCTCTGAGCACTATGGGACTCAACTGCTGTGGTCATCAGTCCCCTAGAACTTAGAACTACTTAAACCTAACTAACCTAAGGACATCACACACATCCATGCCCGAGGCAGGATTCGAACCTGCGACCGCAGCAGTCGCACGGTTCCAGACTGCGCGCCTACAACCGCGAGACCACCGCGGCCGGCTTGTAGATAAAAGCTGTGGGGTATTCTGTCCTCTCTCCCTTTTATGTATGATGGTATTAGCCGAACTCCACACTGCAGTGGATCGGTAGCTGAAGCTTACAGCTCGCCAGGGTTGTATGGCACGCACGAATGGGATGCCAGAAGCGATCGTTTAACACCATGTTATATATCACTGGAAAGCTGAGAAATCGATCTGCTCAGTGGTGTACAACACACTAAATTAGTTTTGATATTTTGCCAGTTACAAGCAATCGTTTTCAGGTTTCGTTAGGTTTATCCTTTCCTAGCACATTAAGAATTTTTCAGGTTTTTTTACGTTTATCCTCCCCAGTCCCATCTAGAAAACATCCTCCAGAAATTGGTAGCGTGCAAAGCTAAGAAGAAGAAAAGTGGCACATGGTATGAGTGTGAGAAATGTCTAATAGCGTAGCACATGTCTGTACTTTTTCGGGCAGGAAAAATCCAAGAAAAACTTCTAAAACAATATTATCTTCACGCCTCATCGCTTCCATAAATGCTGAGGACGGATTTATAAAGAATGCCTACAAAAGTATATAATTTTGAGAGTATTATATAAGACAAAATATGCCGCTACTCTTTAGTTTTAGTAGTAAATACAGGGTGGCGCACGAAATGTGTTACCAATTGTTCGTTTCACAATTTACGACGCACATTAAATATCCCGCTGGGATCTCTACAGCAGTACCAGCAGAGCTAGGAAGAACAAATGAGTTACGAAATGACGTGTAATTCACGATACTGCCGCTAGGAGACTAGTAAGCAGCAATGGCTGACAATGGAAGACTGACGACACAGCAACGATCGGCAATTGTGTTACTATTTCATGAAACGAAAAGCCTTGTTGTGGCTCAGAGGCGTTTTCGACAAGAAGACCATCCACAGGTTGTACGATAAATTTGTACAGGAAGGAACAGTTCAAATGGTTCAAATGGCTCTGAGCACTATGGGACTTAACATCTTAGATCATCAGTCCCCTAGAACTTAGAACTACTTAAACCTAACTAACCTAAGGACATCACACAACACCCAGCCATCACGAGGCAGAGAAAATCCCTGACCCCGCCGGGAATCGAACCCGGGAACCCGGGCGTGGGAAGCGAGAACGCTACCGCACGACCACGAGATGCGGGCGAAAGAACAGTATTGGAAGCGAAGCGACCTCGGTCTAAGCCTGTTTGTTCGCCGGAGAATATTGAAGCGGTACGAGTTGCTGTACAGAGCAGTCCCGGGAAATCGTGTAGAAAGGCAGCAGTGCAACTGGGAATATCCAGACGCTCCGTTCAACGCATTCTTAAAAGTGACCTCCATATGTACCCATACAATATGACCTGTGCACAGAAGCTCAATGAAGAACAGAAGCAGCAAAGACTACTGTTTGCTCAGTGGGCGGAGGATAGGGAAGAAACTCTCAACAACGTTTGGTTTTCAGACGAGGCGCATTTTCATTTAGACGGTGTGGTTAACAAACAAAATGTACGCTTTTGGGCCACTGAAAACCCACAAGTGCTTCATGAACGACAACATTATGCTCCGAGGATCACAGCGTGGGCAGCAATTTCCAGTCACGGACTTATTGGACCCTTTTTCTTTGAAGAAACCGTGAACAGCCAGAGTTATTTGAGCATGCTTGGCAATAGCTTCATTCCACAGCTTCTTGCTACTGCCTTGCCCTTCAACACGCAGTGGATCATGCAAGATGGAGCAAGGCCACATACTGCAAACACTGTGTTGGAGTTTTTACAAGAGCATTTCGACATGCGGATCATTTCACTCAGGTTTCCAGGTCGCTTCAGTGACGGACAAAATTGTCCCCCCCCCCCCCCCCCCAATATTCCAGACCTGAATTCATGTGACTTTTTTCTTTGGGGTACCTAAAGGAAAAAATTTTCCCGAAACGTCCACGTGATTTAATGGAGCTCAGAAGACTTATTCTTCAAGCTTGCAGTGAAATTACGGAAGACATGTGCCGTAGGGTAATCACTAACTTTAGTGGTCGTTTGAAGGAAGTTAGAAAACGAAATGGTGGACATATTGAGCATGCACTGAGTTAGAACAAATCTCCATGGAAGGCTCTTCATTGTAGTATATGTTCCTTTCGGATTGTATTGACAATAAAGTTTATATTCAAAAACAAAATGATAACACATTTCCTGCGGCACCCTGTATATGGTAGACAATGGGGAAAAATATTAGTAAGTCAATGGGACAAATATCAGTACATCAATGGGAAAAATTTTAGTACGTCAATGGGTTAACAGAACGCACAACAGTGCATAGGTTGCTTTATCGATGTGTCAGACAGTCGTCTCACAAACACACCATAAACGTTACAACTTTATGTTTTCGGCACGGTCATAGCTGCATCACCGAATGGATTACCCCTGTTGGCATAGACTGACCATTTTGCGTCCACATTTCAACACTTGAGCTGCTGCCCATGGGAAAATAAGCATTAATGGTTTGCTCCTTCCCACATATACTTGGAGGTACTGACCAACCTAAAAACGTACTGCTCCTCACAGCAGTAATTTATTAGTACCGGGTGATCAAAAAGTCACTATAAATTTGAAAATTGAATAAATCACCGAATAATGTAGATAGAGAGGTACAAATTGACACACACGCTTGGAATGACATGGGGTTTTATTATAACCAAAAAATACAAAAGTTCAAAAAATGTCTGACAGATGGCGCTTCATCTGATCAGAATAGCAATAATTAGCATAACAAAGTAAGACAAAGCAAAGATGATGTTCTTTACAGAAAATGCTCAATATGTGCACCATCATTCCTCAACAATAGCTGTAGTCGAGGAATAATGTGAACAGCACTGTAAAGCATGTCCGGAGTTATGGTGAGGCATTGGCGTCGGATGTTGTATTTCAGCATCCCTAGAGATGTCGGTCGATCACGATACACTTGCGACTTCAGGCAACCGCAAAACCAATAATCGCACGGACTGAGGTCTGGGGACCTGGGAGGCCAAGCATGACGAAAGCGGGGGCTGAGCACACGATCATCACCAAACGACGCGCGCAAGAGATCTTTCACGCGTCTAGCAATATGGGGTGCAGCGCCATCCTGCATAAGCAACGTACATTCCAGCAGGTGTTTATCAGCCAGACTGGGGATGTTGCGATTCTGTAACATATCGTCGTACCTGTCACCCGTCACGGTAGCAGTTACAAAACCAGAATCACACATTTCCTCGAAGAAAAAAGGCCCGATAACGGTAGATGTGGTAAATCCAGCCCATACCATGACTTTCTCGTCGTGCAATGGAGCTTCCACCACAGTTCTAGGATTTTCGGTAGCCCAAATTCTGCAGTTGTGGGCGTTGACAGACCCCCGGAGCGTGAAATGAGCTTCGTCGATTCTTAACACGTTACTGAACCAATCGTCATCTTCCGCCATCTTTTGAAACGCCCACACCGCAAATACCCTCCGCTTCACTAAATCGCCAGGTAACAGTTCATGATGCCGATGAGTTTCGTACGGATATCATCGGAGAGTACGCGTAAGTGCCAAAAAAACAGTAGTGTATGGAATGCCGGTGCGACGTGGGACTGCACGAGCTCTGGCTTTCCCATGCATAAACGAACCCGCTACAGTCTCCATTTCTTCCTGAACTGTCTCAGCAACATTACGCCTTGTGCTCGGTCGGCCACTACGAAGTCTATCGTCAAAACAACCCGTGGCTTCGAACTTCGAAATCATTCTCGCCACAGCTGCATTTGTCAACGGACCTTTACCCGTTCGAATCCCCTTCCTATGGCGATAGGATCGTAACGCTGAATTAGCACATTCCCCATTCTAATGATACAGCTTCACTACAAGCTCCTTTTCGGGTAAGGTCAACATGCTGCGACTGCTGGCGCATCTGATACTCTCTCTCATTACAGCTCCTTTTATACACGATTGTCATGCGCAGTCACTGACGTTTTGCTGCCCAGCACCATCTGTCGGACATTTTGTGAACTTCGTTTTTCTTTTGTTCTAATAAAACCCCATGTCATTCCAAGCATGCGTGTCAATTTTCACCTCTCTATCTACATTATTCCGTGGTTTATTAAGTTTTCAAATTTATACTGACTTTTTGATCACCCGGTATGTTAATGGAGTAAATAATGATGTAATGTTGTTTAGTACACTGTCCTCAGACACCAATAAAGATATCCGCACGTATACCCGTCACACCCCGCGTGTTGGCGGACGTCGCGCTGCAGAGGGCGCGCTCTGCAGGCAACCAGTCGCGGCGGTCGTTACCTCTGTCCAACAGTTATGTGTCCCTGGCAGCAGCGTCGGCTCACCAACAGCGCAGTGGCGCCGCGTTGGACTCGCCGAGAAATGTAATTACGGCGCAAAAATTAGATTTATCAGCGTTCGGCGTGCGCGGGGTCGCCGGCGTGGACGCCACACGGCAGAGACCCCTTGTCAGTGGGTAGCTGGGGGGAGGGGCTCCCCGCTGGGGGAGTCCCAGAGGCCGCAGTTCGTTAGCGCCTCCCGCTGCTCGGGGATCCCCCGACGGGCGGCGGTGCCCCGGCGCCTCCTCGCTGCCCCTGTCCGCCCCCGGCGACCTACGCGCGGAGACGGCGAAACGGAAAATGCAAGACATTCGGTGGTCTCGTGTTCGTGCAAGAAATCTCTCTGCTTCATCTGTAACAGGGGAGAAACAGTCGAAACTGAAGTTTGTCAGTGCAAAATAGAGTTTAAGAGCGAACAGGCAGCACGCGTTTCCTTGATCCATTTCAGAAACGACTTCCAGAGGTGCAGAAAATGAATCCAGCTTGAGATTTTCACTCTGCAGCGGAGTGCGCGCTGATATGAAACTTCCTGGCAGATTAAAACTGTGTGCCGGACCGAGACTCGAACTCGAGACCTTTGCCTTTTGCGGGAAAGTGCTCTACCATTTTTTTATTTATTTTTTATTTATATAGACATCAATGTGCGAACAGTCATAGTTAATCAAGCCTGGAAAACTAAAACAGAATGAAGACACCATTCAAGATAGTAAACATAAATGACATGAAAATAAAGCTACCACTTCGTAGTTAAGCTTCCCAGCGGCTGCGCCCACTGATAAAGATTGTTCAATATGTGATCGTTTGCAGTTCGTTCTGACCTCATCTGCCACTGCCTGGAACATTCCAGCTACACGGCGGGCTATGAAAGGCACTCCACAGGTAGTTTGCGAAGCATTGTCGATATCTGGTATGCCCGGAAATAGCATGATGTCTTTCTTGCAAATAAAGCCAGAAGTCAAGCAAATTCTTGTGTCCGTCACGACAGATGTAATGGACCGCATGTCCACGTATCCAGGTGACGGAGTTCGTTAGTCTTGGGGTAAAATGTCTCATCCGGAAACAATAACGTGCGTGCAGACATATGCTCCGGCCTAACTCGCAAGAGATAAGCCAGCATCTGCCGCACTAGGTACCAAACATGTTCCGCCTCTCCACAGCTGAGGCGGTGCTCGTCAGAATCTACTGTATTACAACCCACACAATTGGGACATTCTGCCATGTGGATATTGTAGAGACGTTCTTGTGTCACCAGCTTCCCGTTAACGACTACGTACCATTGGGAAACAACATCGGAATCAAGCATGGCATCGTGTACAGTCTTCCACACCACGCGCCACCGTACGTCAGGACATTTTAGTTCGACCACATTTAGGGGGCGGCGTTGCAGCATTGCGTGATATAGGCGTCGAGTTGTGGCCATTTGTGGTGTCGTGAGCGCTACATTGCAATAACTTTGTTCTAAATAGAAACGTCCTATATAAAAGAGGGCGCTGGAATGTCCTGTAGTGGCACCGGCGCTCTTAGTGAAGCAGGTCGTAGCGTCGTCAGAAGCAGACTCGTGAGGCTCGTAGGACAACGGCGCAGCAGACATAAATGTGAGCTAACATAGAGGGCAATGGCCCTATCGTGGACGTTAATTAGGCCGAGACCACCTTTTTCCTTGGGGAATAGACGGAAAACCACCTAAAAACCATCCACAGACTGGTCGGTTCACCGGACCTCGACACAAATCCGCAACGCGGATTCGTGCAGGGGACCAGGCGCTCCTTACCACTCGGAAAGCCGCACGGCCGGAGCCATCCAAGCACGACTCATGACCCATCCTCACAGCCGCACTTCCACCAGTACCTCGTCTACTACCTTGCAAACTTCACAGAAGCTCTCCTGCGAAAGGCAAAGGTCCCGAGTTCGAGTCTCGGTCCGACACACAGTTTTAATCTGCCACGAAGTTTCATATCAACGCACACTCCGCTGCAGAGTAAAAATCTCATACAGGAAACATCCCCCAGGCTGTGGCTAAGCCATGTCTCCGCACACATCCTTTCTTCCAGGAGTGCTAGTTCTGAAGGTTCACAGGAGAGCTTCTGTGAAGTTTGGAAGGTAGGAGACGAGGTACTGGCGGAAGTAAGGCTGTGAAGACGGGTCGTGAGTCGTGCTTGGGTAGCTCAGTTGGTAGAGCACTTTCCCACGAAAGGCAAAGGTCCCGAGTTCGGTCTGGGTCCGGCAGCTGTACATAATGTATTGTGGCGACAGGAGTGGTACTAAGATAGTAAGCTGCACCTTTCTCATTTTGAGCAGCTACCAAACTGCGCTCTGCTTTTTATGCTACAAAGTGAAAAGTGACTCATTGTGATGCGTTAACTTTCGCTCGATGAAAATGTAAAATACATTTTACTCTGGTGTACAAAACGTAAGAACGAATATAACTTTCGCAAGACGTGCCAAGTGACACAGCTCGATTAATCTTGGACCATGCTTCGAAAAAACTGCTCCGTTGTAGTACAGAAGGTTGTTGTTGTTGTGGTCTTCAGTCCAGAGCCTGGTTTGATGCAGCTCTCCATGCTACTCTATCCTGTGCAAGCTGCTTCTTCTCCCAGTACCTACTGCAACCTACATCCTTCTGAATCTCTTTAGTGTATTCATCTCTTGGTCTCCCTCTACGATTTTTACCCTCCACGCTTCCCTCCAATACTAAATTGGTGATCTCTTGATGTCTCAGAATATGCCCTACCAACCGATCCCTTCTTCTGATCAAGTGGTGCCACAAACTCCTCTTCTCTCCAATTCTATTCAATGCCACCTCATCAGTTATGTGATCTATCCATCTAATCTTCAGCATTCTTCTGTAACACCACATTTCGAAAGCGTCTATTCACTTCTTGTCCAAACTATTTATCGTCCACGTTTCACTTCCATACAAGGCTACTATGCATACAAATGCTTTCAGAAAAGACTTCCTGACATTTAAATCTATACTCGATATTAACAAATTTCTCTTCTTCAGAAACAATTCCCTTGCCACTGCCAGTCTACATTTTGTATCCTCTCTACTTAGACCATAATCAGTTATTTTGCTCCCCAAATAGCAAAACTCATTTACTACTTTAAGTGTCTCATTTCCTAATCTAATTGCCGCAGTATCACCCGATTTAATTCGACTACATTGCATTATCCTCGTTTTGCTTTTGTCGAGGTTCATCTTATATCCTCCTTTCAAGACACTGTCCATTCCGTTCAGCTGCTCTTCTAGGTCGTTTGCTGTCTCTGACAGAATTACAATGTCATCGGCGAACCTCAAAGTTCTTATTTCCTCTCCATGGATTTTAGTTCCTACTCCGAATTTTTCTCTTGTTTCCTTCACTGCTTGCTCAATATACAGAATGAATAACATCGGGGATAGGCTACAACCCTGTCAGAAGGTAACTGAAACATATACGTATTGAAACGAACTGAAATGACACTTTTATACAAAGAAATGACACTGACGTCGCAGCGATGATCCTTTGGACATCACAAAAGCTGGGACAAGCTTCTTAATAGGCTGTGTGATGGCCACGACGGCAGTGCGTATTCTGCAACGTGTTCCCATGCCTGTCATAATGTTGGTAAGGAGTTCTCGTGATATGGCGTTCCATTCCTCCACTAGTCTGTCGTCAGACAAATGCTGTCTGGTCGTTCGTTCGCTCACATCTTCGTCTGGGTGGTCACTATATCATACTCGTTCTAGGCCTCTTGTCGATCAAATTCTCTTGTTATTTCCTCCGTGGTAGTCTGTCAGAAGACATTATCTGTGTCTATAGAGGAACGTATCCCACTTTTGTAAAATAAATAAATAAATGAAGTAAACGTTAATAGCGAGGTGGAGTATTTTTTAGTGGATTAAATTTCCTAATTTACCTGGTAAAGGATGAGGCATAATGGAGCCTGAGAGATTATAACCTCCTGAACTACTGAATGGAAGGGTAAACAAGGACTCCCGCCAGAAAAGCCAGTGGTACCGACATTTGATAAAAAAAAACTGTATTGACTGTGAAACGTCCTCTTTGGAAAATTATAAATTATTGTGCTGGTAAACCTCTACGTTATTTGATGTTCGAACAGCTGAGAAAAACTGAACGCACTCAGACATTTCTCTCTTTACTTATTTTTCTTTTTCTTTTTTTTTTTTTTTTTTTTTTTTTTTTTTTTTTAGCGCAACGCCATCTGACTTTCAATAATACCTACAAAAGAATAAAGGAATGGCCCTGACCAACAATAACCTATACCTTTCATGAATCACTTACCTCACAAAAATCTTTGTTACTCGAACTACTGCAATACAGCGAGCGCCAAAACTGCCAGCTAAATAAAAGATTCTAACTACTGAAGGCACTAACTACTGATAGGCATAGTTAGCAAATGAAAGATTTTAGCAGAGACCAAACAATGTATTTACCTTAATACTGTTCAAAAGTCATTATATATATATATATATATATATATATATATATATATATATATATATATGTGTGTGTGTGTGTATATCAGTTCATGACATGCAGTTTTACAAATTTCCTTTTTCTGACGGGTACACGTCCAGATCGTCCGCTCTCAAAACTCTGCCATCTCTCTCTCCACATCCATTACTGCTGGCGGCTCACCTTCAAGTGCGCAACGCTATGCACTGTTCACATCCAACTGCCCAATACTACAATAGCAAATATTCCAACAATGCAAACCAGCCACAGACTTCATACAGCACAGTCAGTGATTTTCATACAGACCGCTACGTGGCGTCACCGACATAAAAAGCTAAACAGTCTACTTACAACTGGGGTAAACACTTACACCACCTTGTTATTCTACAAATTCGCCAAACAGCCGTGTAAATTGAGAAATTATTTTATTTTCGCTACCAGTTAAGGCAGTTCAGTATGCCATCCTCAGGCCCCAAATGAACCTCTAAAAATTATCTATATTGACATACTAGGGCCACCTGTTTCTGGATGTCATGAATTCTCAAGTGCTTCCTTCGAAGGAGAATTCGCGACACGCAGTCAACATCGAAAATTTTTAAAGATGCATGAGGGCCTAAAGATGGCATAGTGAACTGCTGAAATTGGTTGTGGAAGTAATATAAAATAACTTCTCAGTTCACATGTGCTCGAAGTCCACAGTGAACCAACAAAAACTTGTTATTACAAGGTTAATATACTTTCTTCGGATCTATTATCTGAGTAGCTGGAATCGCCCAAAAGTAAAAATAATAGTAATAACAATAACGCCGATGGAGGCTGCGGGCGCTACGGTCGCAGGTTCGAATCCTGCCTCGGGCATGGATGTGTGTGATGTCCTTAGGCTAGTTAGGTTTAAGTAGTTCTAAGTTCTGATGACCTCAGATGTTAAGTCCCATAGTGCTCAGAGCCATTTGAACCATTTGAGGTTGCGGGAGAGGGGTGGAGAATATATAAAGTCGTCATCCATGAGAGATCAATCAGACACCAAGAACACCTGAAGATGGCAAGAAGTCGGCTTGACGAAATATACGCCTCTTGGACGACGCAACCTGGCTGAATACCCGATAAATTTTCATGAACGCCGATAAATTTTTTTTGCGACATTTGTTACACGTACTACCATACGTCCGCCCTCATAACTAAGTGGTCAGTGGGTCTTACTGCTGTGGAAGGCACCCGGGCTCTATAGCTGGTACTCCCAGGTACTTTTCCGACTTGGTAGGATTGGACAGGAGTCCACTCGACCTCGTGAGGCCAGCTGTGGAGCTACAACTGAGAATAGTGGCTGTAAGGTTAAGAAAGCCGATAACGATCGGGTGAACTTTGTGTTGACCCCATGCGCCACCGTACCGCATCCAAATGACATCATTGGCTGAGGATGACATGGCGGTTGGTCGAACTCGACTGGTCCGTCTTGGACAGAAAATGGAGCTTTGCTTTTTGCTACATATAAAACAATTTTAATAGGAGCTATATTTGTGGTGCTAATGAATTCGATAACAGTGTTACATATTCCCACAAGATTGTTTATAAGATACCTCTTCATTTTTCTATGTGTGACAGACGATTTATAATGTCTTATCTGCGCTTGGCGTAAATGTTATACTGGAAGAAACGGAAAGAAATGTACGAGGAGATGCTGAAAAACAATTTCTCCAATTCTTTATGTGAAAACTCTTAGAGGTTTTTAAATAAAACAAGCGTTACTAACATTCTACATCTTTAGTCTTCATGTCTACATATTTATTTCTCAACGTATTCACACGAGAGACTAGTTTGTTGATACCGACACTGTAGAGTGTTTGAAATTATTGACGGAGCCACAACCTCACCTTTGCTTGAACCACTTCATCAATATCAAAGTGAAGTCCTCGTAAGGGTTCTTTAAATTTGAAAACATGATAATTGGATAGGGTGAAATCGGGACTGCATGGAGTAAGACCAATGACAGTAAACCAAAGGCATCAGACTGTTGCAGATGACGCAGCGCTCGTATGTGGTCGGGCATTGTCTTGCTGAAGGATAAGGTACTCCGTGTACGGACGAACTTCTTTGATTCGAAACTCGTCAACAGCACGCTGTTTTTCACGCACGGACGTAGATACGTTACGCACAGCAATGTTACACGCTAGGATTCGGAGCCCTCTGTTGGCATAGGGCTACAAATATGTAGGTATGAAGAATAAAGGTATAGAATGGTGATAACGTTTGTTTTATTCAAAAGCTTTAAGAGTTTTCACATATATAATTCGGAGGCGTTGCTTTCCAGCACGATTCCGTAAATGTTTTATGGGCATAGTGGGCACCATATGTAAGCGAAAATTTGAAATTTGTTGATTAGTAATTATCTTAAACTCTGCAGCGAATTGGATGCATCTGGGCAAGTAGGCTGTACCCAACCAAATATCATCGTTCTGAAAGAGAGATGAATATCGCGACCTTTTGCGTCTCTTTGTAAATTTCTAAACGTCTAAAAACTACAACCAGAATTCAATGCCACCAATGACTTAGGTGGCCATATTCTCACTCGGTTTTATAACTACATATCCGATGAAAGTACAAAAATGGTTCAAATGGCTCTGAGCACTATGGGACTTAACTTCTGAGGTCATCAGTCCCCTAGAACTTAGAACTACTTAAACCTAATTAACCTAAGGACACCCCACACAACCATGCCCGAGGCAGGATTCGAACCTAAGACCGTAGCGGTCGCGCGGTTCTAGACTGTAGCACCTTGAACCCCTCGGCCACCCCGGCTGGCGTTGAAAGTACACAACGTTCTCAGAATTTGTAGTACAGCCGATATTAAATGCTTCAAAGAATCAGTGTTACTTGTTTACCGACTCCAAGTATTACATAAACTCAGAAAATATTTTTGAATTCCTATTCACAATGGGCTCAAGCCACTGTCTAGTCATAAGGATTTACGGTTTTTCCTGATTATGCTAAATCAATCACAGCTAATGATGGTATGTTCCTTGTAAAAGAATGCAGCTTATTCCTTCCGTAATCTTCTCGCACCCGAGCTCGCATGATGTCATCGTCGACGGGCTGTTAAAACCTAGTCTCTTTTCTTTCTGTTCCTTCAACGGATTACTAAACAGAGTTAAGATGCTGGGTGTGACATACTAACTAAACTCGATTCTTAGATTTATTTTACATGATCATCATAGTAAAAAAAAGTTGCAATTTGTAGAATGAAGTAATGCTGTTGAAATAATTTTTTCTAGGCACTAAATAAAGAGAGAAATAAATTAATTCTAGTGTTTCATGAAGTGCCCCACTTTTATTATGTAGAGATGATCGTGTATGCTACATGTGGCAGATGTTGCAGCTTTTCTCAGTTCTCTTTTAAGACAGCGAACTTGGCGATATGGTTGGAGGAAATTAAAATAGTTGCCTGACCTCAGATTCCCAGTTAGCAGGTACATTTAACCTTACCCGATAATCTTCTGCTGTCTTGACCATGGCCAGCATCTGACCTTATCTTTCCTAGCAGGGGTTTCCGATTATTATTTGAAGTATTGTAGGAGGAAATCGGGGAACTCTATAGGCCGGAAGCCGGGCATATCTGGTAAAATCTTGTATATATTTCCTTAAGCACACACAGGGAAATGTGAGGCAGTCTTTTAAAATTAAAATATCGGATTCTATAGACGTAGGGACAGTACAAACCTGACACAGAAACAGTCTTGTTGCAAGACTAGACAAAGAGATCCATTCGTAATATGGCACGTCGAGCCCTTGGTTAGAGAGAGAGAGAGACAGAGAGAGAGAGAGAGAGAGAGAGAGAGAGAGTACACCGAAAGATAAATAATAATGGTTGTCATTCACGACAAAGAATAAACTGAGGCCCTAACAGGGGCGGTAGAAAGCACTATTGTGCAATCATGGTTAGCTTAGCGCCTACCGATCGGTGCGAGAAACATTTGTGTTTCTGATGGTTCACGATCGAAATAATTGCGGTTGTATTACTTTAACAGCCGGCCGGAGTGGCCGAGCGGTTCTCGGCGCTACAGTCTGGAACCGCGCGACCGCTACGGTTGCAAGTTCGAATCCTGCCTCGGGCATGGACGTGTGATGTCCTTAGGTTAGTTAGGTTTAAGCAGTTCTAAGTTCTAGGGGACTGATGATCTCAGAAGTTAAGTCCCATAGTGCTCAGAGCCATTACTTAACGCGAAGCAATGTCAGCCGGAGTTGTTAGATCCATGGCTGCTGCTGAGAACAGCAGGTAAAGAAAAAAAAAAGATAAAAAAGATAAACATATAGCGGCAACTTCTTTGGTACTGACCTTCACACAAGCATGTCCCAACTAACAACGGCAAGCAACTAAGGACGAGAGGGCCTCTGCCCACACTTTGTTTACCCGGAGTATCGCAAACCAGTAAGCGTCTTCCTGCAGAAAGAGCAACCCTTAACCAACCTAACAAGTGTGATAATGAAGTTTTGTTCTGGCATGAAGGCCTGGTCTTACAATCCCGAAATTGGGTTCCCTGGATTAGCGTCTGCTCGTCGAAAGGGGAAGAACAGACTGGTGTTTCTCCGCCACTAAGAAGACATGATCTGGAATTCAAAAGAACGGTTCGAACAGTCTTTGTGGCTGTTCGACATATTGGAAATTACTAGAAATATTTAAATCAAGGCTCGGGAAAATGCTCCGCACCTCTAGACAACGTTCGTCTGGTTAGGCAAGTCTTTGGTGATATCTGAGTGACGGGGAATATTAGTTTGATATGGATTAACTGACGATTAATTTTTTCGACTTTCTGGGTATTAATTGGGTCGACCTTTGCGATAAATTTTCGTATAATCTGAATCTTACAACAGAAAAATAAAATGTACCGGGTGATCAAAAAGTCAGTATAAATTTGAAAATTGAATAAATCACGGAATAACATAGATATAGAGGTACAAATTGACACACATGCTTGGAATTACATGGGGTTTTATTAGAACCAAAAAAATACATACGTTCAAAAAATGTCCGACAGATGGCGCTTCATCTGATCAGAATAGCAATAATTAGCATAACATAGTAAGACAAAGCAAAGAAGATGTTCTTTACAGGAAATGCTCAATATGTCCTCCATCATTCCTCAATAATACCTGTAGTCGAGGAATAATGTTGTGAACAGCACTGTAAAGCATGTCGGCAGTTATAGTGAGGCATTGGCGTCGGATATTGTCTTTCAGCATCCCTAGGGATGTCGGTCGATCACGATACACTTGCGACTTCACATAACCCCAAAGCCAATTAATGCACGGACTGAGGTCTGGGGACCTGGGAGACCAAGCATGACGAAAGTGCCGGCTGAGCACACGGTCATCACCAAACGACGCGCAAAAGAGATCTTTCACGCGTCTAGCAATATGGTGTGTTTTTTTTCTTGTTCTAATAAAACCCCATGTCATTCCAAGCATGTGTGTCAATTTTTACCTCTCTATCTACATTATTCCGTGGTTTATTAAGTTTTCAAATTTATGCTGACTTTTTGATCACACGGCATTTTCTTACGACACTCCACGGAGACTAGGGAAAAGTATCTGTTTGCAATGTCATAAAACCGCTTTCCTTACTGTCATAATCACATTTGTATATCTCTCTTACTGGTTTCAACCTACCAAACGGTTATCTGAATATGAATTTTTATGGGTGAAAACTGTTAATATAAAAATACCTGATTACTTTAGAAAATAAATGTTATTGTAATGGAAACCAGTACAAAAAGAGGTTGCAAGAAACATTGAAATGTAATCATCAATCAGAGCCAATATATTCAAGATGGACCTTTAATTGAGAAAGTTTCCAAAAGGCGTAACCATTTTTCATTGTGTATATAGCGTAGCATCCCTTCTAGGCGACGTGTGAAAGGTAAGAGATTTGTGCAAATATTTTATTACCAATTACCGTTTGTATTTAACTCTGGTACGTTCCTCTTGGTGTTGTTTGTAGCCTTGGTGCCAGCTGCACGCAAATCGCCCTTTAGAAGTAATCCCGCGGTTGGTGCTAATCGCTAAATATGCCTCCCCTTTTCGGTGATGCATCCCTTTATTCATGAAGCCGCCTAACTGCACCCTAAACAATGCTGGAAATGCTTTCCACCGTCGCGGCTAATTATGCTTAAGAGCAGGCGGGAGATTAGTGGAGATGACTCATCGGGGTGATAATTGGGACATAGAGGGGCTGTTGCGTGTTTAGTGGCACTGTGAGGCGCGCGTCACGACGGAAAATGAAAGAGAGGGTGCCGACGCATCGTCACTGCCCCCACAAAAAGGCGGCTGCCCCACTAATTACGGCACATTCCATCCACGTGGCGTCCGGCCTGTTGAAAGCAAATGGAGCTGCATGGTGTTTTCTACTTCTGACGAAAGATATTATTTGGCGGCATAACGCAGGAGAGAATAAAATCGGTATTTACGAAGCCTAAACTATTTATCGAATTGATTTAGGAGAGGACTACAACCGTTTGATGAATTTCATGAACAATATAATTTGCTGTTTCAGTCACGTTTAATAGTCACATTTAATTTAGCACGAGGCGTTTCGCCAGAATGATGCTACCATGAGTTGTACATCTGTTAATTAAACCAGTATTTTGTATGGCTACATACGCCACAGGTACAATGGTTTTGCTGTCGTGTGTGAAGTTATGGCTGGTCGTGAATTTATGGCGAAAAATTTACAGTGGTCTACGATACAACATTTTTCACTTCAACTTGACATATGTTTTTTGTAACAACCTGTTACTATCGTATGGCGTGAATATGCTTTTCAATTTCTGACACGTAACCCATTACGAATAAACGACATCGTTTTCAAATCTATGTAGCTGTGCCTTGCCTAGGGAAAGCTATGCTATCGAACGATTACATCGATAGGTCGTGTGGAGAACCAAAGTGTTTAGGATCTTTGGTAGGAGCGCGGGCAGAGGGAGTCTGGCTGGAGTAGGGCAGTGGAGCAGGTGTGTTGTATGACGCTCCCGCGAGCTGCCGCGCTTTCGGGGTTTGGCAGCATGTAATTGCACACGACTTGCTACGATAGTTTCTGACACGGTGTCACGGACGGGAAGCATTAGCTGGCACACATCAAGAGCCCGTTTCGCCTGGTGACTGCGTCGAGAAGAAGGCGCGCCAACATCCAGCTTCTGCAAGAGCGACAGCCGACAATGAGTGACTGTCGCCACCTCCCCAATCGACGGCTGCAAACCTTCAATCAACCAACAAAGAAGACTAAAAGAACTTAAAGTTTTAGAACTTTATGGCAGACCTCAGCTTTTCAAACTGTTGCATCACAAAAATACAGCAACTTAGCATGAACCTTTGTTGCTCATTGTCCCAATTGCATTACCAAGAGGGTCCTTCCTTTTCTGGAATGAACCCGAGGGTCGCTGAAATTCATACGCCAGCATAAAAGTAATATCATTCCAATTCACTGCTTTAATTTCCAAGTTCACTTAAAGTATTCATAGCTGGCTACAATATTTAGATTACACAAGCAGAAATGAAGAGTGCGAGTTTTGTTACCCTATTTTAGCTTACCTGTAACTGCAGCTCAGCTTGGTACGTACTAAATATACTATTGTTAATTGTTCAGAATCATTTAATTCAAGTTCAAAGTTAAATCTCTTATTTCTAAATTGCATAGATTCAATTTGCTTTTGAGAGGATTGTTGAGGTAGCCCAAGACTAACCTTATTTTATTGAATTTCTTAGTGCTTCAGAAACAAAGTTCACTATTAATTTCAGTCACTAAATTAACTTTCAATTTCCCTGTTTTATTAATTCTTTTGCTAATTTAAGTCAGAGTGTAGCGAAATTTATTACTTCTGACAAACATTCAGTTTTCACACAACACGTGTCAACTTCAGTTGCCAAGCTTTTAGTGCTAATTATATGTGCATTAACCTTTCTTTTTCAATTATTGTAGTAGTTGTCCATAGGACTGGCGACCGTAATGTTCCCCAAATCTCAAATATCTAATTAACGCCGATTAACTGTTAATGTAACGACCGCACATTTACTTCCTTTATTAATTTTACCCATTTCTCAAAATTAACTTCCACCAATTTCATTTGCATTTTTCCTTTCATTTAGCGCGGGCAGAGGGAGTCTGGCTGGAGTAGGGCGGTGGAGTAGGTGTGTTCCTCCCTCTTTATCCACAAATTAACTTCGGTGACGATTGCTTTCCCCAAATTTCCATTATGTGCACGCGGTTTAATTTTACACTGTCATTAAGGTCGATAAGTGAGGGGGAGGTTACAACTTGAATTACACCGATACAGCTCTTAGCAAAGAATAAATATTCTTGTTGCTACAGTCTCAGAAAGCATTACATAACTGTTATACTGGGCTTTAACTGAGGCAAATAGTACAGGAACTTTTGTTAACAGTAAATATTACGCTTATTGAAACATGTCTTATCTGGTTTGGGAAAACTGAGTAATTATATTTTTGCTAACAATACAAAAACAATCTAGCAGCTGTGAAAATTTTTTAAAAATAATTCACACTAATATCTTTCTAGCTTATAAATTATCACTTTATTTATATACTCTGTGCCATTTCTGAAGATGTCTGGTTCTGTGTGTAAGTCTACTTGATAATATTTTTACGTTCTGTGTAATATTAAGGGTGTCCATTGTGGGTGTCTGTTACTGATTTGGAATAACTGTTAGTGTGATATGCACTGACATTTCTGGAAATCTCTCGTGATGGAAGGAGCAAACTGTATTGTCTGCAGAATTGTTTACTGCTGTCTTAAAAGATTTTCTCAAACAACAGGTCATGAATAAAACAGCAGTGCCCAACAACTAATCTTATCTAGTGTATTTCAGGTCTTATGATGGCGATATTTTATTGCTTTTATTTTAGAAGTATCCTGTTAGACTGCTACACCCGCCAGAGTTACGATTCTGATCTTGTACCACTCCAGTCAGAAGGCCTTTCGAATGGCTTGGACTCTTAAGTCGACACCAGGATATTTCATTATAACGCTTGGCCGCTGCAGTATAGGAGCAGTGTCCGGCGTGTGGTGGGGAGCCGGTGTTACAATCCTGTTTACACTTTACCACGGCATGATTAGTTCTGCAATGGATAATAGGTGTACAGTACACAGAAATCCCTCGATATTTATATTAAGAAAGCTCTGCACTCTGCAGCACCGCACTGTACGAATCTGTTGTGGGGAAATTAATTCTGCTCCCGTGAATGAGCTTTCGGTAGAGGCGAGAGACACGCTTCTGCAACTGAGGAAGAATTTCTTGTCTCAGCGAATTCTTACTTAGTAGAGTAGCGCAAACGGTTCATTTTCTCCTTCATATACTGAAATGCATCATTGAGGACAACATGTACGTCGATGGGATTAGAGGAGGAGGCACCACTGCTAGTTCAAAGTTATAGATGCCAAAGATATGTCATACTCCTCGTACTGAAAGACTCTCAGGCCCTTACATTTAGCATGAAATATGACGTACTGGATCACAAGCCCAAAGTCTTCCATTAATCCTGAGGATCCAATCTGTACTTCGCTTCTCGTACGGTTATCTCCCGTCTGCATCAGAGCGTCCTTCATTGGTCAAGATATTTACAGATAACTCCAAAACCACAGAGGACTCTGGCTTTGCTTACTTCTGCGGAGACCCAGTACCTCGGGCGACGTTTAAATTTCCGACGGAAGATGG
This sequence comes from Schistocerca americana, assembly GCF_021461395.2. Classification (NCBI taxonomy): domain Eukaryota; kingdom Metazoa; phylum Arthropoda; class Insecta; order Orthoptera; family Acrididae; genus Schistocerca; species Schistocerca americana. The sequence goes on along the minus strand of NC_060124.1, from coordinate 244,280,672 downwards.
GGTTTCACTGTCGAAGTTCTTGCCCTTAATGAGGCCCTTAGATAAGCTTAAAATCAGTTCGACGACATACTTACTGTCACGTATTCGAGGAATGCACTGGAAAACCTAGAAAACAGTAGTAAGACTTCATTATTAACGTCCATGTACTCGGTGTAATCAAGTTGATCTATCAGTGTGAAAGCCAACGTAAGTTATTGAGAATCAAGTGCAACTCTGATAGCTCATGTAAGGAATCGGTGGACTACCAAGTGAAACAAAGTGTGACTAATGGTCAACCTTATCACACTTATATTCCCTATAACGATTTCACAGTCGGTGTAAGGAAATGTGCGTCTCCCAGGCATGGTCACAGATGTGCCACATCTCACAACATTCCAGAGGAAGACATTATCCGTAATATAGCCGAACAATATAGCCGAACATTCTGGAAAAAAAGAAAAATCTCCACGAAGGGACCTAGTGAGTTGACGCAGTGCTTAGCACACTACACTCTCATTCGGAAGGATGATAGTTCAAACCTACGTCTTGCCATCCAGATTTAGGTTTTCCGTGATTTCAATACTTCGCTCCAGCAAATGCTGGGCGGTTCCTTTGAAAGGGCACGCCCGATTTCCTTCCCCATCCGTGACACAATCCGAACTTGTGTTGCGTCTCTAATGATCTCGACGTCGACTGGACATTAAACCTAATCTCAGTTCCTTCCTTTACCACAAAGCGGACGTACAGTTGTAAATCGGACTCCAAAGATCCGGCGAGAAAAAATTTGATATATGGCCTTTGTTGAATGTACGAAATGTACCATGAACTTTAACTGGTTGTAGCGTAATTTGATATCCGTGTGTTGTAAATACGATACTGTATACCAAGTCTGTCATTATTCTTTTCTCTGGCTAGATAAATAATTTATAAAAAGTCCCTCGCGTTAAATTGACAGCTGCCTAAACGATACCTCTCTCGAATCAAGGGAATCCCCTAGCCACCAATGGGCGCCGATTCCTCGGAGGTATGTAAGGACAATATTCTATACGTGGTGACTAATACCGGTATCAGTACTCTTAAACTTGCCAAAAATTATAAATGTCGAGCCGCTTCTGCTGAAACACTATAATCTACAAACACCTGTCCTTCCTTCACACCTCAATTGGCTTTTGAAATTATCTTCCGGTATTCCCTGTGGTACTAAGCTATCATCAAAATTCATTTCTTGTGTTTATAATTTATCTCTTGAACTGCAGGAAGTTCTCAAAAACATTTTGTAGCACAGGCAGAATTTTTATCTGTAGTTAAATATTGTCCCACCTGCCATACTGTCTGCTGTAACGTGGTGTCCACCCAAAATAATTTTGTGTTTTGTTCTCTTCATAGATCCACAGCTCCAGCTGTTTCTTTTGGGAAATTTTCATTTCATCTTCTCCCATTGAGAAAAGAGCGTGAAGTTAGTGAAAAAAAAAAAATCAGCATCAATTGTCGGGGCTAGTGATTAAGATCTATGCGTCAGTTCATTTGTCAGAAGACCGTTAAATTTCTTTTATTCTACGTCTCCCGCATAAGACGTTTGTATTCGTTTGGTCGATCACGTATCATTGATCAGAACTCACTCTTTGGGCAGTTCGACAAAAAAATGAATGAGTTTGGGTAAAAAGCGTATCTGTATTGCATGTTTCCCCTATAGTAAAACAAACGGTTCTTTTTTCTCCGATAACACACTGATGTAGACAAATACCGGACAATATATCGCCCAACGAACATCAGTATTTACAACGGGGCTCCTGAAAATTGATGGAAGTGTTGCCCTCCGCACTTAGCGAGGAATTTTTTTTTGTCCCCTTCGCTACACGCCCCCAATTCGAAGACCAGCGAAATGGCGGGCCCCATAATTCAACGTATCAGGCAATCTGGTTACGGTCTGAAAGCCGAGGGAGCGGGGCGGGGGACAGGGTAGTAATCGAAATATACCGCCCGACAGGCGAGCGAGCTGGTGGTCGGGCGGACTGGCGAGGTAGACGTGCAAGAGCGTAACGTCCAACGACAGCGCAAGAACCGTGGCGGACCGTAACTACGCTGGCAACAAATCACGTTAGCCTGCTCAAATATTCCATCACGCCGCGCTGTCAATACGGCGGCGGCTGCCAGCGTCCATCTGACGCGTGATCGATGGGTCGAAAGTCGCGCCGCGCGCATTCCGAGCCTCCGCCCGCTGTCTCGGCGCGCTGCGATTGATGCCGGGGTCGGCTTCCCCGGGGCGATCGCTCACTTGCCAGGCGGCTCGCGGACTCTTCCGTAGCCACGAGCGCATTAGGAGGGGCTTCACATACTGTGCAACACCGACTACGTGCTCAGCGATGTCTGTACGTGCCGCTCTACCACCACAACAGTTGTCCCTACATGTGACCATTTGCCCGAATTGCGTGATGGTTCACTATTGGAACGTATCACAGTTTCGATTCCGCGTGACGTAGATTCGACAAGGCATTGGTGGGTTTACGGAGGTACAGGGGTTGGACAAAAATATGAAAATACCGCGAGAAATGGATGCTTGAACATACATTCTGCTGCTAGCCACGTCCGCGGGGTTCGCCTTCACATTTTACCACAAATGGCATCTATACGATACCTTCAGCACGTTGCAACTACCAGCCGCTGTCAGAATAGTATTTCGTATAGTAGTGAGTGCGTTATAATGGAGGTAAGGGGATTCGAAAGTGACCAAATTGGTGGTGCTCTTATGGTGTGTGCTTCTGTAACCGTAGCAGAAGTATTTGGTACTTCAACAGCCAACAGTTTTATACCGCGCAGAGAGATAACGGAAAACCATCTGCGAGGTGCCGGAGCTAGCAGTGTATTTAACACTAAATTCTTCTAGAATCTTCGTATGGAAATGATGCTCTAAGCCCTCCCCTTTTCTAACTCCTTCTTTTGCTGTTGCACATGGATTAAGAAGAAACGCGAACTGACTGTAATCGACCCTGCAAGTGGATTAGAAAAGAGTTTGGCACCTGCAATAATCTAATTTGATAGAAATTAATTTGATAAAGGAAAGTTTCATTAACGTAGTGAGAAATGAAAGGGCTGTTCTAACGATCAACAGAATAAAAGTTCTGTCCAAAATAACAATTTGATTTATTATGACTGAAAAAATGGTTCAAATGGCTCTGAGCACTATGGGACTTAACATCTATGGTCATCAGTCCCCTAGAACTTAGAACTACTTAAACCTAACTAACCTAAGGACAGCACACAACACCCAGCCATCACGAGGCAGAGAAAATCCCTGACCCCGCCGGGAATCGAACCCGGGAACCCGGGCGTGGGAAGCGAGAACGCTACCGCACGTCCACTATTATGACTGAACTCAAAATAATAAACAAGACACATGAAACATTTACAATACGTCAAATTGGATACTCAAATAAATGCTGTGAAGGTGAAGTTGTCCATAAACTAGATTGTGACATTTATGACCCAGTGGTATGTGGAGCCAATTCCTTGCAACTCAAATCTTAAGAGATACACCCAGCCAACCCAACATTAATTGCTGCTACTGTGGTGAGAACTCAGACAATGAACACCCAAGACAGAACAAAGTTAGAAAAAGACGACCAGGCGCGCTCTGCTGAGCTCTGATTATCACCTAGGAAAATCCCTAATCTGCTGGTGCTGCAGACATACATTACCAAGTTGTCTTCTTAACTGCAAGGACACGATCTGGCATACCGGAGGCGATTGTTGGTTGCTCCGACGTCCCGTCGTGCTGATGATAATGTCGCGAGTAGAGCCCGAAACAAAATATCCTGGTCTAGGTGTTCCAAAGACTTCCTAGCAACACAAATGCGCCTCAAAGTGAGACGAAGAAGGCTCGCTACACAATCACTGACGATACAGTGGTTGATTTTAACAAGCGAAGTCACACAGTAACTCCGATACAGTCACCTTTAGCCAAAACTGTTCAAGACAGACAACATAGGCCGCTTGTATGCAGAACGCTCAATTGCCAACTGTACTCGGAAAGTTACGTTGAAGTCGAAACTTTAGCAACTTCGTCAAACAGTTACAATTAAATCAAAGTATATTAGACAGCCAATGGAAGGCAGGCTGTCCAGAGCAGCGAGACCTCAGTCTTGTAACCTACTCCGACCGAAAGGCGAGAGCCGACTCTCTCAAGAGCACCCGTACAAGCCGAATACAGAACATTCGCGCCCCCACGACAGTGGCCGTGGTTAAAACATACCAATCAGCAACTCGAAAACCGGCGGAAAATTCCACTCTATGGCCGAAGCACTACTATTCCACCAGCGGAGATACTTGGCGCCAATTTCTGCGCCGAGTTTGCTACGTCACGGAGCTATCCCCTGAGCAAGCCAATCACAGTTATGATTTTGCAGAAAACGCGGAAATTTGCCCGCCAAGGCTGCCTGGGAACACAAGTCATTCCCATGCCTCGCCAGCAGCCCGTCAGAAAGTCTTTTCACTAAGTTTCTGCGAAGTAACGGAACCACTAGCCCCGGTCGCTCCTGCAGGCCCCTGTGGGCGTGTGTCCCTCGCTCTTATGACATGTCGGCATCTGGGCAGCATCCACTCGACTCCCTCACACCCATCGGGCATAACCCTTTTAAGATCAGTAGAACCCGCCTGCCACTCGACCACCCAGGTGACGAGAGACGCTGTGTGGGAAGTCCGCGTGTGAAGCAATAGCAACTTTTCACCATATGCAATTAAAGAGGAATATATTCATATATTCTGAGTATAAGGACAACACTCAGCCATACTTCCCCAAATCGAATTACTCAGTGTAAGACATAAATATGAGTGGGGGCAAGTCATTGTGTGCATCTAAAGGCATGCCACCTCTCACATCATCCACTACGTACGATGTGGATGAAAATGTTAAAGTGTTCGTGAGAGACGGTCATTGAGGATTCTCACAAAAATAAAACGACAAAAGGAAATTTGGAAATTTGAGGTAAGTTCGTATGGGACCAAACTCCGGACACACCTATGCCCGAGGGTGTACTCGAACCTCCGGCAGGGGGAGTCGCGCAGACCGTGAAATGGCGCCCTAGACCGCGCGGCTAAGAGGACAACAGGTGCAAAAGTCACTGCAGAACAGAACTTAAAAAAAAGGGGGAACTCCAACGGGAAAACGTGGTGCCGAAGCTATGGCATCAAAACTGTTGAGCAGCTGGAAAAAGTCGTTTCTCGAATGTGTATTGTTTCACACTGTTTCCAACTTGTAACCGAGTTTACGTCTCACGAGCGAAATATGGCGGGGCTTCGGTAACGATCTGGGCAAGAAAACCGTGGTATTCCATGGGCCTCATTCGTACTCTGGAAGGTCGCATTACTGCCAATGAATATGAGACCATTTTGCTTGATCAGATTCTTCCCATGGTACAATGTTCGTGTGCTGTGTTCCAAGACGACGACAGAGCACCTGTTCACGCAGCTGGCCTTGTCCAGGACTGGTTTCGTGAGCAAGACGACGGACTGTTGCATCTGTGCTGGCCACCACTGTCATTGGAAGTCAATATTGCTGAGCCTTTGTTATCTATGTCGAAAAGAAAAGTGAGTGATGTTGATCCACATCCATCATCGTTAGCTGAACTTAGTAATATTTCACAGGAAGAATGCTGTAAGCGAAACTTGAAAACAGTGGAGAACCCATATTTACCCATTCCGAGACGAGTCGAAACTAGTTTGAAATGTCAGCGGGCTTCCTACCCCATTTTAGGCGTGGTAACGTGATGCGTTTTTAGTGTTTCCGTATTTTTATGTAATCCCTGTATGTGGTTCCAGGTGTTTACGCACATGTCAAACAATTGCTGTAAAGTATGCGCCGGTGGTTTGTGGCCAGTGAGCTGATACCTGGTAGCATCCCACATGTTTTCCAGCGATTTCAAATCTGGCCAATTTGTTGACCAAGGTTTCAACTTGAGTTCACTGTCATGCACCTAAAACCATTTAATCACGTTTCTACCCTTTTGAGACAGGCAGTTTTTCTGCTGGATGTTTCCATCGCAATAGCGAAAGACAGCAAGCACGAGGGGATGCTGGTGATCCGAAGTGACCTACAGCTGTAATGATACGTCCGATAACTGTCACAGATCCCATGAAAGAAAAGCTGTATGTCCTTCACAGCGTTTTCAAGTAGCAGTTAGTGTGGATGACAGCGTGTCTGCAGACGGCAATCGCCCTACTGTAATAAGGAACATTTCTTCATCCGATGACCTGACAGATTTCCCTTGATCCAATGTCCAATGTCGATGCTACTGTGCCCACGGGGTCCACGATTTTTACGGGCGCTGCGGCGTGCGTCACTGCACGTGACTCTACAAGTTTTAAGAGTTGTATCGACCGTCTCCGTTGGGATGTGGATTACTATTTCAAACCAGGTTAATGCATCGTAGCTGCACGTTTAAGTGCTCTCAAGCTCTCAATAAGACATGACAAAGGTACGGACTTAGGTGAGTACCTTGATTTTCCTCCTGGTCCCGAAGGTAGCAGAACGTTGACAATGTTTCACGATACCTGACCAGCAAGGCAACTATTGCCCGCCCGGTTCGTCCTGCGGTCTAACGCACGTCAATCCGGGACGGAAGGAGCGCCTGGTCCCTGGCAAGAATCCGTCCGATGGATTTGTGTCGAGTTCCGGTGGACCGGTCAGTCTGTGGATGGCTTTTAGGCGGTTTTCCGTCTGCCTCGGCGAATGCGGGCTGGTTCCTCTCATTCCGCCTCAGTTACACAATGTCGGCGATTGCTGCCAAACAAGTTCTCCACGTACGCGTACACCACCATTACTCTACCACGCAAACAGAGGGGTTACACTCGTCTGTTGTGAGACGTTCCCTGGGGGGTCCACGGGGGGCCGAACCGCACAATAATCCTGGTTCGGTGTGGGGCGGCGTAGGAATGAAGTGACTGCGATAGTCGTCGTGGGGTTGCGGACCACTGCGGCTGCGGCGGGGACGGAGCCTCTTCGTCGTTTATAGGTCCCCGGTTAACATACAATACAATACAATACAATACAGCCGCGCGGGATTAGCCGGCAGTCTAAGGCGCTGCAGTCATGGACTGTTCGGCTGGTCCCGGCGGAGGTTCGAGTCCTCCTTCCGGCATGGGTGTGTGTGTTTGCCCTTAGGATAATTTAGGTTAAGTAGTGTGTAAGCTTAGGGACTGATGACCTTAGCAGTTAAGTCCCATAAGATTTCACACACATTTGAACAATACAATACAAGGCAACTATTGTGACGCTACCAGTTCGTTGCGGGGCCAACACTTCCAGTGTGCTTCGCGTGCCCACTGCAGTTTTAATGGATATGTAGTTGGCTCAACATGGGTCGTGTGGTGGGGAGCCCCGCGTTCAACAATGTGCCCTCAAAAGTATGTTGCACAACACTTTCTCCTGCAACAGAATTATTCTCTGTCGTCAGATCTCCCACAGACTGCCACCTGTCCAAGTTTACAGATTGGAAGAGTCTGCAAGTTCCGCCTCCTGTGAAGAGCAGTGTACGTACAACACCTTGTCGCCTCCTCGTGGTTTCGCCATCGTTGAACCACTTTCCACAGACGGTTACGAAATCAGCCGATCAGCCTCGCCGTTTGGACAATATCCGTTCACAGGCGCTGGTCCATAACAATCTGTCTTTCTTCAGAATCGATTATCGCAGTGGATTTTCGAACTATATCCTCGCTAAGATGATTCCCCTCTAACTGTTTCTGACCAGCAATGCCCCAGGTGGCAATCAGTCTCATGGTGACCTATGTTCATGATGTCTGGGGTCACGAATGTGTATACTCCGCTGTCCATTGTGCACCTGCAGAATGACGGTACTCCGTACCAATATAAGCAGCTCCCGGTCCTGTTCTATTCTCCAACTGATGGATGAAAAAATGTCAACAAATAACTCCGCAAGGCATAGAACAGTGCTGGCGGAGAATACAACGCATCAGTGTTAGCTACTTTATGTCCTATTCCACTCCCGTCTTACGTGGTTCAAAACGTTATACAGATACATTCTGTGTCGTAATTAGTACTGAAAGGTGATACGGGTCAAATCATACAATACAAACAGCTAAAGCATTCCATGAAACATGGGTCCTCAAACAAACCGTTGGCGAGATTATTGAATGTGCATGGTTATGTGCCACTACTGATTTCAGCATAATACGAACTTCAATATGGAATATTGTCCTAGACAGTGTAAATGCATTTAAAATGTGAAGTTTTCTATTAAGTCCCAATTTAAACGTCATCTTGTATCACCACTAGCCTGCCTTGTTGTTTTTGTGGTCTTCAGTCCAGAGACTGGTTTGATGCAGCTCCCCATGCTACTCTATCCTGTGCAAGCTGCTTCATCTCCCAGTACCTACTGCAACCTTAATCTTTCTGAATCTGTGTAGTGTATTCATCTGTTGGTCTCCCTCTACGATTTTTACCCTCCGCGCTGCCCTCCAATACTAAACTGGTGATCCCTTGATGACTCAGAATATGCCCTACCAACCGATCCCTTCTTCTAGTCAAGTTGTACCACAAATTTCTGTTCTCTCCAATTCTATTCAATACCTCCTCATTAGTTACGTGATCTAACCAGCTAATCTTCAGCACTCTTCTGTAGCACCACATTTCGAAAGCTTTTATTCTCTTCTTGTCTAAACTATTTATCATCCACGTCTCACTTCCATACATGGCTACAATCCATACAAATACTTTCAAAAACGACTTCCTGACACTTAAATCTATACTCGATTTTAACAAATTTCTCTTCTTCAGAAACGCTTTCCTTGCCACTGCGTCCACATTTTATATCCTCTCTACTGCGACCATCATCAGTTATTATAGCAGAGCCCACTTACTTCTTTAAGTGTTTCATTTCCTAATCTAATTCCTGCAGCATCCCCCGATTTAATTCGACTACATTCCATTATTCTCGTTTCACTTTTGTTGATCAACTTATATCCTCCTTTCAAGACACTGCCCATTCCGTTCAGCTGCTCTTCCAGGTCCTTTGCTGTCTCTGACAGAATTACAATGTCATCGGCGAACCTCAGAGTTTTTATTTCTTCTCCATGGATTTTAATTCCTACTCCGAATTTTTCTTTTGTTTCCTTCACTGCTTGCTCAATACACAGATTGAATAGCATCTGGGAGAGGCTACAACCATGTCTCACTCCCTTCCCAACCACTGCTTCCCTTTGCTGCCCCTCGACTCTTATAACTGCCATCTGGTTTCTCTACAAATTGTAAATGGCCTTTCGCTCCCTGTATTTTACCCCTGCCAGCTTCAGAATTTGAAGGAAAGTATTCCAGTCAACGTTGTCAAAAGCTTTCTCTAAGTCTACAAATTCTAGAAATGTAGGTTTGCCTTTCCTTAATCTATTTTATAAGATAAGTCGTAGGGTCAGTATTGCCTCACGTGTTCCAACATTCCTACAGAATCCATACTGATCTTCGCCGAGGTTGGCTTCTACCAGTTTTTCCATTAGCCTTCCTTAACAACTGATAAAAGAACGTGGAGAACCCAGGAGAGGAGGAAAAGAAATGAAACGTCTCTCGGAGAAGGTATACGACATTCTTTTAGTGTTTATAAAATCGGTTCGATTTAATAAAGAACCTGGCAGTACGAGTCCACTTACCAGTACGATGTTCTACTCTCCGCTGGCCTGGACGCCCGCACTGACAAGGTTGCGACGGGCGTCGTGAGGCCGTTCTACCCTCTTCTGAGACCAGATGGCCCATTACTGTTGTACCAGGCCTTTGACGTTCTGGGTACTGGCCCTGGGGCGGAGATGATTTCAGAGCTCGTCTCACACATTTTCTATCTGGGACGTGTCTGGTGACCTTGCTGCCCGTGGGAGCAACTCTACATCACGCAGACATTTCATAGAGACACGTCCCTTGTGTGCATGATCAGTGCCATGTCGAAAAATGTCACGACGATACTGTCGCGTGAGAGGTAACACGTGAGGGTATAGGATGTCCCTGACGGTCCCTTGTGCCGTCAGAATTCCCTGCAGTGGTCTGAGGTCGTACCCGATGTCTACGCATACCATGATGCGAGCACTAACACTGCGATGCCTCTCCAGAACGGTAGGAGAATAGGACCTCTCCCCAGGTCATCCCCATACTTGTCGACGATGGTGATACGGGGTAGTGCAGAACCGCGATTCATCGTTGAACAAAATCCGGTACTATTCATCATCAGTCCATGCCTCCTAGTGACGTCACCACTTCAAACGCTTCCGTTTCTGCTGTGGTGTTAACAGCAGCCAACGTGTGGCATAGTAATTCCCCTGTCTAACTCTTCATAGTCTCCCGACCAATGGCGCTATATGACAGAGAACGTTACAGGGGCTCCTTGTTCTCGGACTGCAGGCGCAAGTGTGTGGTGCAGAATACGACGATCCGCCTTTGTTTAATCAGTCACTGTCGATAAAAACTTGCCGAGGCGGTCTGCACTCGAGTTCCCATGCAGTCAAACATCAGGCCACTGTGACATCTGAATGCTCCAAAATATCTGCATATTGTTGGATACGATCACCCAGCTAACGGAAGACCAAAGACACCCCTTTCAGAATTGTGCCAGGTGCTTACAAAATTGTAACACGCTAATACTAACCTTCCTGCGTCTTTCATAGTGGTCACTCAACATCTGACGTTGCTCATTACCCTTATACACCCTACGAGGTTGTTAACAACACTAAACACAAACAACACTAAGGTATTCTGGTCGCCGTTCTAGCTATCACAGAGAGATACAACTGTAATCATGTACATATCTGCCTGTGTTGTGTACTTGTACGAAGTTGCATTGACTTCCGACCACGTGTTGTGGGTGATTCATCTTTTCATCAGGCACTGTATTACATAATATTATAGCGAATAGTTTCAATAATTTATATGCCATAATTGCTGATATGCTTCGCGTGTTTCGTAATGATGAATTTAGAGCTTAGCAAAGTCAAAGGCTAAGCAATGTATCGAATAATTAACGCCTGAAGTGCCACCCAATTAATTAAAGCTATTAATCGTTACGCACTATATTGATGAAAATGTTGTCTTGTTACTTATAGGACAGTTAGTAGAGAGCTAAATGTGATTCGCAGAATAACGAGATCAAAACAATAAACCTTGGGACCTACCAGTTGGTTCATGGATGAACCGGTGGAACTACTTGAGTCCCAGGCGACTTGTCTTCATTAATGCCACCAGTTCTAGAATTTGTCTCTTCCATCTTCAGGCTGATACCACACTTGAGACAGCCATCAGCACAGACACAGATTGTACGCACGTTGTGTTGAGCGTCTGGGCAAGATCGAAGACAAAAATCGAGCGAAACCGATTGCGTTACCGAAGACGTTTCAGTTGTCGCAGAGCAGGCGCACTGGTAATACATTCCAAGAGATTAGAACGACTTAACATAGTAACCTGGAGACAATTCGCATATTTCTCATTGCCATTGCAGCAGAAGCTAGTGCATACAGCATCAGGCAGCAACACTTCGTATAGGCTGTTTGTGGCATGATTCTTATGAATTTTTCGTCCTGAGTATTCATTGGAGTATAGCAAGCAGCCTGGTGTATGGTTTCTCACTAAAAACTTTTAGATTCTCTTATATAAATTTTGACATACCAGCAAGTGGTTCGTAATGTACAGTAACGTTATGGTTGTGTTATAAGATTGCTATTACGTTCCTATTTTTTTATAATACTAATCCTTTCACATGTATTTAGCTTAAATTTTGTCATCATATGACTAATATTTCGCTTTCTTATTTTCATTATTTTTTGTTTTATTTTTTGAAATTGTGCTTAGCGATGCTAATATGAGTTCACTATCAGTATCACTTTTTACTTACAGTAAGACGATAGGTTTCCTGTCGGCCAACTATAATGAGCCGATCCACCAGACCTGATGCTAAAGCATTGCAATACTCGGTTTGAGACATTTATTAGAAACGACTTAATGAAATGTTTTCGTAATTCAAGCCGGAATTGTAAATAAATAGACTCAGAGTACTAGTTTCCCCACACTTGACAGGGCAAATTAAAACATCGGCAAAAAACGTGGATTACTTTTCATGCAAGTTTCTTGGACGAAATTGGCTTCAAATACATATTTCCTGCGTCGAGTGATGTACTTTGAAATGCGTTACGATAAAATTCCATTCGTTTGTCGGATTGGTAATAATATCGATCTTCTATACACACACATTAAAAAAAGGTTTGTATCAGTTCGGCTCCGAGGGTTCTTGAACCTGTACAGAAAATTGGAATAGAGATCAACGTGAACATCATTTCCGCCCTTTTTATTGCTCGTGAAAACCACACATTGCATATTGTACCACCATACAGCGAGACCTTCGGAGGTGGAGGTCCAGACTGCTGTACACACCGGTACCTCTAATACTCAGTAGCAAGTCCTCTTGCATTGGTGCATTCCTGTATTCATGGTAGCATACTATCCACAAGTTCATCAAGGCACTGTTGGTCCAGATTGTCCCACTCCTCACATGCGATTCGGCGTAGATCCCTCAGAGTGGTTGGTGGGTCACGTCGTCCATAAACAGCCCTTTTCAATCCATCTCAGGCATGTTCGATAGGGTTCATATGTAAAGAACATGCTGGCCACTCTATTCGAGCGATTTCGTTATCCTGAAGGAAGTCATTCGCAAGACGTGCACGATGGGGGCGTGAATCGTCGTCCATGAAGACGAATATCTTGCCAATATGCTGCCGATATGGTTGCACTGTCGGTTGGAGGATGGCATTCACGTATCGTACAGCCGTTACGGCGCCTTCCATAACCACCAGTGGCATACGTTGGCCCCACATAATGCCACCCCAAAACATCAGGGAACCTCCACCTTGCTGCAGTCACTGGACAGATGTCTAAGGCGTTCAGCCTGACCGGGTTGCCTCCAAACATGTCTCCAATGATTGTCTGGTTGAAGGACTATGCGACCCTCATTGTGAAGAGAACGTGATGCCATTCCTGAGCGGTCAATTCGGCATGTGGTTGGACTCATCTGCGCCGCGCTGCATGGCGTCGTGGATGCAAAGATGGGCATCGCCATGGACATTGCGAGTGAAGCTGCGCATCATGGAGCCTGTTGCGTACAGTTTGAATCGTAACACGACGACCTGTGGCTGTACGAAAATCATTATTCAACATGGTGGCTTTGTTGTCAGGGTTCCTCCGAGCAGTAATCTGTAGGTAGAGGTCATCCATTGCAGTAGTAGCTCTTAGGCGGCCTGAGGGAAGCGTGTCATCGACAGTTCCTGTCTCTCTGTATCTCCTCCATGACCGAACAACATTCCTTTGGTTCACTCCGAGACGCCTGGACACTTCCATTGTTGAGAACCCTTCCTGGCACAAAGTAACAGTGTGGACAAGATCGAACCGCGATATTGACCGTCTAGACATGGTTGAACTATAGATAACACGAGCCGTGTACATCCTGTCTGGTGGAATGACTGGAACTGTTCGGCTGTCGGACACCCTTCGTCTAATGGGAGCTGCTCATGCATGTTTGTTACACCTTTGGGCGGGTTTTGTGACATCTCTGAACAGTCAAATGGACTGTGTCTGTGATACAATATCCATAGTCAACGTCTATTTTCAGGAGTTGTGGGAACCGGGATGATGCAAAACTTTTTTTGATGTGTGTGTATTTCTCACTCTGCCTTCTTCTCAAATCGTTTCATACAGCATCTAATAAACGTGCGTAATTTGAATCCATTTGAACCAGAGACCTCTGACGGTTCCCATTTCCACTATGAATCACTGCACAATATAGAAAATTGGTTTTGAAACTAAATCTAAGTGTATAAAACGTGTAACACATTAAGAGTGATCCTGTTACAATGACGTATAGTTGATACACGAGTCACAGATTAAAGGAAGCAGTATCAGCTGAAATTGGGCAATGTGTATCAAGTTCTTTTGGACACATGACGTGTTAAGCTCATATTATTTGTCTAATTGTCAGCATACTGAAATTATAGATTTTACGCTGGCAGTATAAATTTCAACCACGCAGTACCAAAATCTTGTACTAGCTGTGTCTCTGTTAGCATTTCACGTTAATTTGAAAGTTACATACAAAAAAGTATTAAACAATATATATTTTTTTAATTTAGTCGTTGCCCACGTCACGAATAAACGAATTTCAAAATGTGGACCTATGCTGCTAGGGTTGACAACGATCCAAAATAGTGGTGGAAAATTAGAGCCTATCGTGTCCTCGAAAAATACTTGATGAGTCGATATACATACATTTATGAGGTTTCAGAAAACTTGCTAATAAACAATATGCTTTATGTAGATCGCATCGTGAAGTTTAATAACCATTTAATGATAAATGTTGCTCATTATAAATATGAAGGTAATGTGACAGTTTCCCGGATATCGAAAAATAGTGTTGTAGGCCGTTGTGTTGGTCAGTTGTGATTTGCTCGAAATTATTGCCACATGAACACGGTCTGGTCACGCTTTCTGTCAGGAGAAGACAAAGATTACAGTATTAAATTGATTTCGGCACCCTTATGAGGTGCCGCTAGATGGCACCATTGGTCTCTGAAATCGACAGCATGTAAATTTTATCTCAACAAATACAGACGAGTGGGAAAACGAAAAAGAAATAACGAGGATAGAAATACTTCTTTCTACGTTAAGGTGGTAAAACTATATTCTCCTAAGTCATCTGCTAACTGATAACATTCCCCCCCCCCCTCCCCCCCCCCCCCCCCCCAGCTGAACAGTTAATTCCTCGTTTTTGTTCCATTTCCGCAAGTGTCCTAAAGTACTGACAAGGACAGCGAAAACAACCGTTACGGTGCTGCTGTATATTGCGAAGGAGTTCAGTTTGTCTTTCATTCGGAACTTGATGGACCACCAGCTCACGTATCGTCGGCGCTCATTAACCTCCCTCGTTAACCCCGCACCGTTCATCTCACTTAATAGTCCCCCTGGGTGGCTACTGATCTCTGTGACCCTGTCATCGGTCTGGAAGAGCATACCTCGTTCAGAGCTATAAGGCGTATTTTAGTAATACGAACAAGGGCCGATGGGCTGCTGTGATTAAGCAGCGTATATAACAGTTAGTAGCTTAAACTGGCACGGGTTGAAAGTGTACGATACTGAAATAAAAATTTTTCGAGTAACCGTGGATCCCTGATCCAACCTATTGAGAGATGCTCCAATCTGCGAATGAATGGTTACATGCCGCAACTTCTTTCAGTATTAAATATTGTCCAAGCTGGTATAGCTGTATTTGAAATGTATACCTTTCGATTAAGTTCCAATCTATTTGGGGTCAGATTCGTACCCATGAACTATTTTTATAAGGAATACGATTCTTCTTCAGCAGGTTAAATGTTACAACATATAAGGGGCAGTCATATAAATGTCTTCACGGAAAAATGGTTGCTATTGCCTACGAAACAACAATTGTGTCCAGACGAACACCTCTTCGTCCGATGGAAACAGGCGCGCTCGAATATCTCTCTTCAGTCCTCCAAAAACATGGAATTCGCATGGGGGAGAGATTAACACAGTGTGAAAGATGTGAAAGAGCTTCCCAGTGAAACTTGTCCAACGTAGTCGAAACAACCTTGGCAACATTTGGGTGGCAATTATCCTGCAACAGAAACATGCGGCCCGTCAACGTTCTTGGCGTTTGGACTTCATGACGAGCACAGCGGGACGTGTGGTCTTTGCAAAAGTTGAAGTGCGGAATCTGGTCCAAATGTCCTGGAACGTTGTCGGATGGAATCATTCCGTCACAGAATAATGCCCACCGACATACTGCCAAGATTGCTTTGACAATGCTGCAGAAATTTCACTGGAAGTCCTTACACGTCCTCCATACAGATCCCATGTGTTTTTCATGTTTTTGGAGCCTTGAAGAAAAGCATTCGTTTCCATCGATATGCTTCGGACGCAGTCGCAATCTTTTTCTCATGAAGGCACTGAACGTCTTGTCTTACAGTGGGTAAATGCAGTACCAATTGTAGCGATTGCTCTTGGAATAATAAAGTGTACTTACTTTTTCCATCTGTCTCGTTTTCATTTGATCGCCTATTATATTGTACAACTGTGGCATTGTAACTCTCAAGAGGTTATTAATAATGTGTCTCAAGTCTGTCTGCTTGTTTACACATTACTAAATTATTCGGCTTTTTTGAGAACTTCCACAAAAGGGGTCTAATACTCCAATCCTCTTAAGAGCGCAATAGTTTATTAGACTGATGGCCTTGAATAATGCTGTGACTGCATTTTAGTTAAAATTCTTCCCTACAAGAAATCTTAAGTTCCACATCTTTCAAAGGTTCTGTAAATTCCAGAGTGTAAACATTCTGCTCAGTTCTGGTTTTTTTCTTTTCACGGCGAAAAAAAACCGTTCAGTATTAAAATTCAGTTCAGCAAGTCCACTAAAATACTTCCAATTCTAGCTATCAATGAGAACGAAGACAACTACCGCAACACTTTTTAAAGATATTCTCAACTTTTCATAATACACGTAGCTCGCTGTATATTTCACCATTCTGTCCTTTAATATTTCGAATAATTCAACACTTACTTTAACTGCAGTGAAATTCCTGGCCTGGAACAGCAGAAAAGTATTACCTCAGTCAATCTCTGTATGTAAAAGGAAATATCCTTACTGATTCACTGACTCATCTTCGCCCTTCCCATGTCGTTACGGGCAGAAAGTCGAAATTCGGAGAGCGAGTTCAGCTGATAGTGTCAGCATCGTTTATGAAGGGATTTTTCGAAATTCCACTCCTAATAGGGTGAAACAAGGGATAAATTTTTTTTTTAATATGTCGCTTTTAAGGAAATTTTGAAGCTAGAAATACGAAAATTGATTTTTGTGTTATTGGTCAGAAATAAAGTAAAACTTGTTTCTTCGTTTTTAGAAGTTCAGCCCCTCACAGGGTGAAATAGTGTGTGAATTTCTTTTTAAATGCATCATTATTAAAGAACTACTAATGAATTTTATAGCTATATCTACGAAAACTGATACTTGATTTCACAATTACAAATAAAAATATACGTGTTTCGGTGTTTATCGAAATTCAACTCCTGAGAAGGTGAAATGCGGGATGATACGTTTTACGAAAATATTTTATTGTGAAAGCCTTTTCAAAGATAAGTCTACGAAATTTTATGTTCTCCACTGGAAATAAAAAGTTACTTGTTCCAGTGTTTTTTTGGAAGTTCGGTCCCTCGCATGGTAAAATTGTCAGTGAAGTGAAACGGAAGTAGTTCATTATGAAAACATTTTGGAACTGAATCTATCAGATTTTGTATTTAGCTTCCCGGTAGCAAATAAAAAAATATATTTTTCAGCGTTTTTGGAAAATGAACCTTTAAATGGGTGAAACATCGTATGAAAAATTTTTTTTTCATTATATTAAAACATTTTTTAGGTTAACTATGAAAACTGGTATTTGCCTTCTGGGTTAGATATAAAAAAACGTGTGTCAGGGAATGATACTTTCTAAGTTTTCACAAGAACTCAGAAGGCAGGATTAACAGAAACCTCCGACTCCAGCTACGAGAATCGGTTCTTGGTCAGAATTACGCTCGGAAAAGTCCACGGTTCTAGGCCCTTAATTAGCCTGAAAATTTTAGTATTTTCTGCTACTTTTGTAACCTAAATCAAATAAAGGTATTTAACAATCACCACGACAAATCGACTCGGTTGGAATATCGTAGAAGAAAAGCGGCTATTTAATACATTAATTTTTCAGTAGGTCATATGTTTATAAAATTATTTTTGTTAGGATTACTACGCTAACGCGAGTGAAGCTGCGGATGTTAATCTAGTCAGTTACGTGAATGCAATAATGACTTTAGATCGTTTAATTTCAAATTTGGTTCACACATTATTAGTGGCGACCCGACGCACTACGCTAGAATGTTGCGCCGATACGAAATATCCTTCTAGAAAATTTTTACAACTGTTTATCACAACATAAATCTCCAAACTTGCGATTTCGACAGGCCGCTCAGCAGTATATTTCATGCATTCTCCTATCATTTATCGTTTACAGTTGGAGTAAAATTACCGTACCACCGATCATTAAAGGGCTAATCGTTACACACACACACACCTGTAGCAAATGGTGTCCCACGGTCCTTCCTCGCATTTGGATCCAATACTGCCCTCGCCTCTGCAGTGAGTTACGGATTCCTTAAAACACCCCTGGATAAACTAGCAAATGTTGACAAGAGTCTACGATACAGTGCTCCATTTATTGAACTGTCTCGACGGAAGTGGTGTACTTTTCACCTTTAAGATTATTCCACAGAGAAAAAACTGGGGCACTGAAGTCAGATGATCTTCAAGGTACAGACTCTGCTTGATCTACGAATCTTGGACGACATCAATGAGCAGCAGCAAAATGTGACGATGTCCCATTAAGTGTGTTCCAAATTTCCCAACCACGGGCAATAGGTGAACTTTGAACCTCAAGTATATGGGATCTTGCTAGAAAACTTGGCGTTTGATATACATTTGTAGTAAATAGGACAAAGATTTGACAGTGAAATACAGGGTGGTCCACGGATCGTGACCGGGAAAATATCTCACGAAATAATCGTCAAACGAAAGAAGTACAAAGAACGAAAGGTGTCTAGTTTGAAGGGGGAAACCAAATGGCGTTATGGTTGGCCCAGTAGATGGCGCTGTCATAGGTCAAACGGATATAAACTGCGTTTTTTAAAATAGGAACCCCCTTTTTTATTACATATTCGCGTAGTACGTAAAGAAATATGAATGTGATAGTTGGACCACTTTTTTCGCTTTGTGATAGATGGCGCTGTAGTAGTCACAAGCATATGGCTCACAATTTTAGACGAACAGTTGGTAACAGGGAGGTATTTTAAATCAAAATACAGAACGTAGGTACGTTTGAACATTTTATTTCGGTTGTTTCAATGTGATACATGTACCTTTGTGAACTTATCATTTCTAAGAACGCATGCTGTTACAGCGTAATTACCTGTAAATACCACATTAATGCAATAAATGCTCAAAATGATGTCCGTCAACCTCAATGCATTTGGCAATACGTGTAACGACATTCCTCTCAACAGCGAGTAGATCGCCTTCCGTAATGTTCGCGCATGCATTAACAGTGCGCTGACGCATGTTGTGAGGCGTTGTCGGTGGATCACGATAGCAAATATCCTTCAACTTTCCCCACAAAAAGAAATCCGTGGACGTCAGATCCAGTGAACGTGCTTCGACGACCAATCCACCTGTCATGAAATATGCTATTCAATACCGCTTCAACAGCACGCGAGCAATGTGCCGGACGTCCATCATGTTGGAAGTACATCGCTATTCTGTCACGCAGTGAACATCTTGTAATAACATCGGTAGAACATAACGTAGGAAATCAGCAGACATTGCACCATTTAGATTGCCATCGATAAAATGGGGGCCAATTATCCTTCCTCCCATAATGCCGCACCATACATCAACCCGCCAAGCTCGCTGATGTTCCACTTGTCGCAGCCATCGTGGATTTTCCATCGCCCAATAGTGAACATTATGTCTGTTTACGTTACCGGTGCTGGTGAATGACGCTTCGTCCGTAGATAGAACGCGTCCAAAAAATGTGTCATCGTCCCGTAATTTCTCTTGTGCCCAGTTGCAGAAATGTACACGACGTTCAAAGTCGTCGCCATGCAATTCCTGGTGCATAGAAATATGGTACGGGTGCAATCGATGTTGATGTAGCATTCTCAACACCGACGTTTTTGATATTCCCGATTCTCGCGCAATTTGTCTGCTACCGATGTGCGGATTAGCTGCAACAGCAACTAAAACACCTACTTGGGCATCTTCATTTGTTGCAGGTCGCGGTTGACGTTTCACATGTGGCTGAACACTTCCTGTTTCCTTAAATAACGCAACTATCCGGCGAACGGTGCGTACACTTGGATGATGTCGTCCAGGATACCGAGCAGCATACATAGCACACGCCCGTTGGGGATTTTGATCACAATAGTCATACATCAACACGATATCGACTTTTTCGCAATTGGCAAACGGTCCATTTTAACACGGGTAATGTATCACGAAGCAAATACCGTCCACACTGGCGGAATGTTACGTGATACCACGTACTTATACGTTTGTGACTATTACAGCGCCATCTGTCACAAAGCGAAAAAAGTGGTCCAACTAAAACATTCGTATTTCTTTACGTACTACACCAATATGCAATTAAAAATGGGGGTTCCTATTTAAAAAAAACGCAGGTGATATCCGTTTGAACTATGGAAGCGCCATCTAGCGGGCGAACCATAGCGCCACCTGGCTTCCCCCTTCAAGCTAGACGAGTTTCGTTCTGTGTAGTTTTTTGGTTTGATGCTTATTTTGTGAAATATTTTGCCTGGTCACTATCAATGGACCACCCTGTATATAGCAGTTCGTAAAAACACATTCGTGGTTATCCCGCAAACACTTCGCTTACGGATGCATTAATACTGGAACATTCCTGCTTCTATTATTGTTTAGTTTCATCACTTTTCGCTATTAATTATGATACAGCCTGTATTTGCAGGTATGTGTGCAAAGTACTGAGATATATCTACTGTGGTGCGACCGAATGGATGTGAATGAGAAAAAAAAGTACACGTCTTGTGAAAGCTACGCGCCAGCAGGGCAGAGTAGCGTGGAAGAAGAGGTATCGCTGTCCAAATCTGGCAGCGAACGCCCGCCGGGAGAAAACTCGATTACGGCGGCTGCTAATAATTTAGGAGGATTGCGGCCAGCATTTCATTCGTAATGAGCCTTACGCCGTGGGATGTCACTACCGGCACGGAATGGCCGGACCTGACAGGGGGGGGGGGGAGGGGGGCTTATGAAACACACATAAGGGGGAAGCGACCGCAGTGTGCTTGTAGCTGACGCACCAGATATGCAGCGCGTTTCTCCCACCTGCATTACGTTACGTCGAGGGAGGATCATAAACAAAGTATAGCCAATAACTGCGAAGCGGCGCTACCAGTGACACGAAAGCGACTGAGTGGCCCACTGTGTGTTCCGATGAGAGAAGATTTCGATCTTTAGTGTACTGTGCAGACGACGGTGCAGCTCCAGTGCATGACACCAGTATAGTAATTACAGAGGAATGAAATGACTTCAATGTTGGATAGAGGGTGCACTGTATCGGTGATGGAAGCAGTTCGACGCATTCACTGGGCTCAGACCTCGCACTGCTCGGCAAAGCATCGCAAGCGCAATGCATCTGGCGTACACGAGATATTATAGCAATAAACAGAATCCCCATCATCGAGCTCACCGTGTAGGTGCTTGGAACAGCTTCGTAATCAGTCTTTGCGGCGATCGTCATGTATATACGTTCCTGGTATAGCATTCCGATAATCTCGGCAAATACGCGCCACGTGTGGGCAATCTGGAATATTGCTTCGTACCTTTAGCTCACTGTCACTGCGCTGGACTCTGCTGGCTATGGATCACCACACGTCAAGACACATTCAGCTGTAAATACCACAACTCCGTATGTCATACATGTATTAAGCAAAAGATCTTCACATGATGACAACGATGGTGATGATGCGTTCAACCCCTTGCCTTGGAGCCTAATATGATGGCTGACTAAGCCAGAAATATTGCACCCTGCATTTCACGCTTTCCATTTCTCTCGATTTGATTGCAAGTTCAACGTTCTTCAGTCATTTCGATATTCTACAGTCTTCTTTCATGGCTGCATATGATGTTTTCTCTTGATGGAAATTACTAAGTGTTTTCCTTCTCCCTCTGGGCTTCTCCACAGTCCCCATTCCTTCTACTGCACTTTCTATTGAGCACTCTCTTGTCACGCAATATTCTAGCCAACTTCTTTTCCCCCTTTCGGCAAGAAAGAAAGAATGACTGGATTGTCGGCGTTAATAAGGATCATCCTCCTTTACCGCCTCTGGATTACTGCAGATGACGTGTCACTGAGCACATTTGTTCTGTGCATTCATTACACGTGAGGCGCCTAGTTGTTTCCACTGCACTGTGTGGATTACGAAGGCTCTGTTATAGTTCACTAACCTTTCTGTCTTCAAGTTGATGTCCCCAGCGCAGAAAACTGCACGCAGGTCGTAGGTTCTGTATCTTGACGCTGAAACGGACTTTTGTCGAGGTTCTGTTCTGAAATAATGTATCACTTCTTTGGGATGCCACTCGCGTATTTTAATATAGCCACACAAGAAGGCTACATGATCTTAATACAACATCTTTTGATACAGCAATGTACATGATGAAACACAATGTTTACGAAAATTATCTTTACACTATTTGTAGCACATGTCTGTGCCTCATGACTACCGGAGTGAATCTTTTCATACTGAATACTGGCAAACACATCATGTCACAGACAACATGACTGTACATCTCGACTGCCTAATCCAGAGTGACGAACAGGAACTTAAATAAAAATTGGAAAAACATCCTACGACAGACAACATGTCTGTTCTTCGCGCGCCATACCAGAAAAGGCGTAACCCGAAAGCTTCCGAAGTGCTTCGTCTGCAATTTCGTCAGTCTTTTGCTTTTGTTTTAAATCGTTTTTAATAATTCTAAAATGACTGATTGATAGTCAGCTGTTGAGAGATATTTATATTAAAAAGTGCAGTCACTCCAATGAGTAGTTTAACTAATAATAATAACTAAACTTTAACGTTTTGGTGCCATTGCTCCGAACACAGCAGCCAACCACAGAGCAGTAGCATTATGCAGGCGGTCTTCTTCACGGGAATGGTACCGAATCTAACATCTGTCACAGGTACCTCACACCACATTTCGTCATCTATATACTTCTTGCATATCCACTGCTCTGGGAACAGCTTCTTGGAGCCTAATATGATGGCTGACTAAGCCAGAAATATTGCACCCTGCATTTCACACTTTCCATTTCTCTCGATATCCTCATCTCAAAAACCTGTAAGCATTTTTGCTCTCTCCGCCTCATTATCCATGTTTCGGCACCACACGCTGCAACATTCCACACAAAGAACTTTTCCCTTAGTTGTTTATTCTATGTACCACAGAAAGTACTACTCATTCTGCAAATGATTTCGTTTCCTGTAGCTAATATTGTTTTTATTTCTTGATGATATCGTGTTACTTGCTATTTTGCATTCTACGTACCGGCTGCTTGCGTGGGTTCTGCTAATACGTCTTAATTTTTTTTCTTTTATCTTCCTTATTTGCGTTGTAAATCGAATTACTTAGTAATTTCCACATTTATTTTAAGTCCTTATTCCTCACAGCTGGTGTTCATTTCTTTTAGCATTTGTCCGCTTTTTAATTTTCACTTAGAAATATTATGTCATCAGAAAATCTTAGACATTTGATTATCTTTCTATTGTTTATCACACACTCTTCCGCGATTTTTAACTAAATCATCTAAACAGGAATTAAACAGAATAGTACGAAAAGGATATAGGTTACTTATTAGTTTCGTTTCTTTCCTGTTAACTCCAATGTGCTTCAGAAAATGTAAAAGTGCGAAGTCAACAGAAACTACCATTTCCTAAGTATCTTTTTCCAAATATTCACGACAATTCAGTTGCATCTCTTGTATCTTTCCTCCTTCTGAGGCAAATCTGTCCTTCATGCAGCTTTCTTGCAGCGTTATATTGCAATTGTCTGTTCATTATTACATCTACATCTACATCTACATCTATACTCCGCGAGCCACCTTACGGTGTGTGGCGGAGGGTACTTATTGTACCACTATCTGATCCCCCCTTCCCTGTTCCATTCACGAATTGTGCGTGGGAAGAACGACTGCTTGTAAGTCTCCGTATTTGCTCTAATTTCTCGGATCTTTTCGTTGTGATCATTACGCGAGATATATGTGGACGGTAGTAATATGTTGCCCATCTCTTCCCGGAATGTGCTCTCTCGTAATTTCGATAATAAACCTCTCCGTATTGCGCAACGCCTTTCTTGAAGTGTCCGCCACTGGAGCTTGTTCAGCATCTCCGTAACGCTCTCGCGCTGACCAAATGTCCCCATGACGAATCGCGCTGCTTTTCGCTGGATCATGTCTATCTCTTCTATTAATCCAACCTGGTAAGGGTCCCATACTGATGAGCAATACTCAAGAATCGGACGAACAAGCGTTTTGTAAGCTACTTCTTTCGTCGATGAGTCACATTTTCTTAGAATTCTTCCTATGAATCTCAACCTGGCGCCTGCTTTTCCCACTATTTGTTTTATGTGATCATTCCACTTCAGATCGCTCCGGATAGTAACTCCTAAGTATTTTACGGTCGTTACCGCTTCCAATGATTTACCACCTATGGCATAATCGTACTGGAATGGATTTCTGCCCCTATGTATGCGCATTATATTACATTTATCTACGTTTAGGGAAAGCTGCCAGCTGTCGCACCATGCATTAATCCTCTGCAGGTCCTCCTGGAGTACGTACGAGTCTTCTGATGTTGCTACTTTCTTGTAGACAACCGTGTCATCTGCAAATAGCCTCACGGAGCTACCGATGTTGTCAACTAAGTCATTTATGTATATTGTAAACAATAAAGGTCCTATCACGCTTCCCTGCGGTACTCCCGAAATTACCTCTACATCTGCAGATTTTGAACCGTTAAGAATGACATGTTGTGTTCTTTCTTCTAGGAAATCCTGAATCCAATCACAAACCTGGTCCGATATTCCGTAAGCTCGTATTTTTTTCACTAAACGTAAGTGCGGAACCGTATCAAATGCCTTCCTGAAGTCCAGGAATACGGCATCAATCTGCTCGCCAGTGTCTACGGCACTGTGAATTTCTTGGGCAAATAGGGCGAGCTGAGTTTCACATGATCTCTGTTTGCGGAATCCATGTTGGTTATGATGAAGGAGATTTGTATTATCTAAGAACGTCATAATACGAGAACACAAAACATGTTCCATTATTCTACAACAGATTGACGTAAGCGAAATAGGCCTATAATTATTCGCATCTGATTTATGACCCTTCTTGAAAATGGGAACGACCTGCGCTTTCTTCCAGTCGCTAGGTACTTTACGTTCATCCAGCGATCTACGATAAATTGCTGATAGAAAGGGGGCAAGTTCTTTAGCATAATCACTGTAGAATCTTAAGGGTATCTCGTCTGGTCCGGATGCTTTTCCGCTACTAAGTGATAGCAGTCGTTTTTCAATTCCGATATCGTTTATTTCAATATTTTCCATTTTGGCGTCCGTGCGACGGCTGAAGTCAGGGACCGTGTTACGATTTTCCGCAGTGAAACAGTTTCGGAACACTGAATTCAGTATTTCTGCCTTTCTTCGGTCGTCCTCTGTTTCGGTGCCATCGTGGTCAACGAGTGACTGAATAGGGGATTTAGATCCGCTTACCGATTTTACATATGACCAAAACTTTTTAGGGTTCTTGTTTAGATTGTTTGCCAATGTTTTATGTTCGAATTCGTTGAATGCTTCTCTCATTGCTCTCTTTACGCTCTTTTTCGCTTCGTTCAGCTTTTCCTTATCAGCTATGATTCGACTACTCTTAAACCTATGATGAAGCTTTCTTTGTTTCCGTAGTACCTTTCGTACATGATTGTTATACCACGGTGGATCTTTCCCCTCGCTTTGGACCTTAGTCGGTACGAACTTATCTAAGGCGTACTGGACGAATTTTAGCCAAATGTGAGATCAAATGTGGTATACACGGTGCATCTCGTGGAATTGGTTTTATTGGGTATTGGCACCATCCTGTAAAGTCATATGAGCATTCATCTCTTCGTGAGTGTTGGTACTCCAGTAATCACTCTAAACCAATGGTCGTCAATGTGGGGCCCGCGGGACGCATGCGCAGCCCGTGGTTCTCAGCAGTATTTTACAACAGTTTGCGTCTAGGAACTAACAGCGGAATCCATAATCTTCATCTAACGTTAACAGCTTCTGAAAGAGTGTAGCTTTCCTGCTCTGTAAAAAACAAAAATACATCTACATCTACATCTACATTGATACTCCGCAAGCCACCCAACGGTGTGTGGCGGAGGGCACTTTACGTGCCACTGTCATTACCTCCCTTTCCTGTTCCAGTCGCGTATGGTTCGCGGGAAGAACGACTGTCTGAAAGCCTCCGTGCGCGCTCTAATCTCTCTAATTTTACATTCGTGATCTCCTCGGGAAGTATAAGTAGGGGGAAGCAATATATCCAATACCTCATCCAGAAACGCACCCTCTCGAAACCTGGCGAGCAAGCTACACCGCGATGCAGAGCGCCTCTCTTGCAGAGTCTGCCACTTGAGTTTATTAAACATCTCCGTAACGCTATCACGGTTACCAAATAACCCAGTGACGAAACGCGCCGCTCTTCTTTGGATCTTCTCTATCTCCTCCGTCAACCCGACCTGGTACGGATCCCACACTGATGACCAATACTCAAGTATAGGTCGAACGAGTGTTTTGTAAGCCACCTCCTTTGTTGATGGACTACATTTTCTAAGCACTCTCCCAATGAATCTCAACCTGGTACCCGCCTTACCAACAATTAGTTTTATATGATCATTCCACTTCAAATCGTTCCGTACGCATACTCCCAGATATTTTACAGAAGTAACTGCTACCAGTGTTTGTTCCGCTATCATATAATCATACAATAAAGGATCCTTCTTTCTATGTATTCGCAATACATTACATTTGTCTATGTTAAGGGTCAGTTGCCACTCCCTGCACCAAGTGCCTATCCGCTGCAGATCTTCCTGTATTTCGCTACAATTTTCTAATGCAGCAACTTCTCTGTATACTACAGCATCATCCGCGAAAAGCCGCATGGAACTTCCGACACTATCTACTAAGTCATTTATATATATTGCGAAAAGCAATGGTCCCATAACACTCCCCTGTGGGACGCCAGAGGTTACTTTAACGTCTGTAGACGTCTCTCCATTGATAACAACATGCTGTGTTCTGTTTTCTAAAAACTCTTCAATCCAGCCACACAGCTGGTCTGATATTCCGTAGGCTCTTACTTTGTTTATCAGGCGACAGTGCGGAACTGTATCGAACGCCTTCCGGAAGTCAAGAAAAATAGCATCTACCTGAGAGCCTGTATCTAATATTTTCTGGGTCTCATGAACAAATAAGGCGAGTTGGGTCTCACACGATCGCTGTTTCCGGAATCCATGTTGATTCCTACATAGTAGATTCTGGGTTTCCAGAAATGACATGATACGCGAGCAAAAAACATGTTCTAAAATTCTACAAGAGATCGACGTAAGAGATATAGGTCTATAGTTTTGCGCATCTGCTCGACGACCCTTCTTGAAGACTGGGACTATCTGTGCTCTTTTCCAATCATTTGGAACCCTCCGTTCCTCTAGAGACTTGCGGTACACGGCTGTTAGAAGGGGGGCAAGTTCTTTCGCGTACTCCGTGTAGAATCGAATTGGTATCCCGTCAGGTCCAGTGGACTTTCCTCTATTGAGTGATTCCAGTTGCTTTTCTATTCCTTGGACACTTATTTCGATGTCAGCCATTTTTTCGTTTGTGCGAGGATTTAGAGAAGGAACTGCAGTGCGGTCTTCCTCTGTGAAACAGCTTTGGAAAAAGGTGTTCAGTATTTCAGCTTTACGCGTGTCATCCTCTGTTTCAATGCCATCATCATCCCGTAGTGTCTGGATATGCTGTTTCGAGCCACTTACTGATTTAACGTAAGACCAGAACTTCCTAGGATTTTCTGTCAAGTCGGTACATAGAATTTTACTTTCGAATTCAATGAACGCTTCACGCATAGCCCTCCTTACGCTAACTTTGACATCGTTTAGCTTCAGTTTGTCTGAGAGGTTTTGGCTGCGTTTAAACTTGGAGTGGAGCTCTCTTTGCTTTCGCAGTAGTTTCCTAACTTTGTTGTTGTACCACGGTGGATTTTTCCCGTCCCTCACAGTTTTACTCGGCACGTACCTGTCTAAAACGCATTTTACGATTGCCTTGAACTTTTTCCATAAACACTCAACATTGTCAGTGTCGGAACAGAAATTTTCGTTTTGATCTCTTAGGTAGTCTGAAATCTGCCTTCTATTACTCTTGCTAAACAGATAAACCTTCCTCCCTTTTTTTATATTCCTATTAACTTCCATATTCAGGGATGCTGCAACGGCCTTATGATCACTGATTCCCTGTTCTGTACATACAGATTCGAAAAGTTCGGGTCTGTTTGTTATCAGTAGGTCCAAGATGTTATCTCCACGAGTCGGTTCTCTGTTTAATTGCTCGAGGTAATTTTCGGATAGTGCACTCAGTATAATGTCACTCGATGCTCTGTCCCTACCACCCGTCCTAAACATCTGAGTGTCCCAGTCTATATCTGGTAAATTGAAATCTCCACCTAAGACTATAACATGCTGAGAAAATACTCACAGAGACGGTAATATTTATATTATTTTGTTTAAAACTGATGTTATGAGGCCGTGACTGTCCACAAAATATAGGTTGATACTTTCAGAGAAGAAGACAGCAACCTGCCACTGTTGATAAAACTATTTACTCGGGCAAATAGCGCCGTAGCCGATTTCGAACCGACGGGTCCATCTTCATACTGCTATTCACATCAAGATACACATTTGTTGACGCCTACTTAGGTTTTTGACCCTTTTTTCCGCCTTGTGATGAAAGGTTCTTGAGAATATCAGTCCTAAAAATTTATTTACACTGTTTTCGATCGTTTTGAGGATACTTACTTTGAAGTACACCATTTCTAACATTGTTTTGTACTGTGGGGCACCACCATCCCAAGAATCTTTCATTACAAGGGGAAACAAAGACCCAAAAACTTACATAAACTTCAATAAATGTGCCCATTAATGGGCACGGCACTCCGAAAATGCACACGTCGGTTCCAAACCTGTTATGGCGCTATTTGTGTGAGTAAATAGCATTACCAATACTGGTTAGTTGCTGTCTTCTCGTCTAAAAGAATCAACACAAACAGCAATATTTTATGATGTGCTAAATTTCAGTTGACTTAGGCGAATTGCCGGCCAGAGTGGCCGAGCGGTTCTAGGCGCTTTAGTCTGGAACCGCACGACCGCTACGGTCGTAGGTTCTAATCCTGCCTCGGGAATGGATGTGTGTGGTGTCCTTAGGTTAGTTAAGCTTAAGTAGTTCTAAGTTCTAGGGGACTGATGACCTCAGATGTTAAGTCCCTTAGTGCTCAGAGCCATTTGAACCATTTTTACTTACTGTTATTGATCAGTTATTCGTTCGCACACACATTGAACGAAAGAACACTTCGTCAGGCAGGTGCAGCGTCACAACTTTGGGTTCGCTAAAGGTGGCAGCAACGTGACACAGGGAACAGTCGATACGGTCTGGTGCTGACTTTTAAGAAACACTGAGAGGCTACTGCGCGTGAGTGAGGAGCGCGTAAGGCAGCTTACCGTGCCTTTACTATATATAGCCTACTGTGGGCTTATAACATACTAATTTTTCAGATTACCACTTAAATGAACGGAATGGACAGTGTCTTGAAAGGAGGATATAAAATGAACATCAACAAAGGCAAAACGAGGGTAATGGAATGTAGTCGAATTAAGTCGGGTGATGCTGAGGGAATTAGATTAGGAAATAAGACACTTAAAGTAGTATGGAGTGTAGCCACGAATGGAAGTGAAACATGGGCGATAAATAGTTTGGACAAGAAGAGAATAGAAGCTTTCGAAATGTGGTGCTACAGAAAAAAGCTGAAGATTAGATGGGTAGATCACGTAACTAATGAGAAGGTATTGAATAGAGTTGGGGAGAAGAGGAGTTTGTGGCACAAATTAACAAGAAGAAGGGAGCGGTTGGTAGGAAATGTTCTGGGGCATCAAGGGATCACAAATTTAGTATTGGAGGGCAGCGGGGAGGGTAAAAATCGTAGAGGGAGACCAAGAGATGAATACACTAAGCATATTCAGAAGGATTTAGGTTGCAGTAGGTACTGGGAGATAAAGAAACTTGCACAGGATAGAGTAGCATGGAGAGCTGCATCAAACCAGTCTCAGGACTGAAGACCACAACAAGAAAAACAACCACTTAATAATAAGATCGATTCATATGCGGGCCGAGTGGCCACCAGTCGACGCCAGTACAGGCTCTTGGGTGAAACTGTTTGATGACCACTGCTCTAAATGAATTGAATGTCACAACAGTTTCTGTCCGGAACAAGCATTTCCATCAATGTTGCTACATTCCTGTTGGCAGCAACTTTACTTACATAGTAACTAACTAGTCACACTATCTCTATACAGAAATAAAACAGCAACACATCTTACAACCAACGCTGAAAAGAAAATAATGTTACTTAGCGCTCTTATAAGCAATTAGCAAGACCTATCCTCGCTGCTGCGTTACCAACACGACTCTCCAACCATTCTGTACATCCTAATCCTAGCTCCATCTTGGAGGAGGAGTAAGTCTCTCTCTGACATGCTAGTGGGTAAACAAACTGTCCTACTAACACGGGAAACACCCCATAGCAACCCCCCCTCCCCCCCCCCCCCCTCCCTGCTTTGCGGTAAGAGGTCCCATTTGACAGCCCGTCAAAAACAGAACACAGATGACTTAAAACTACTTAAACCTAACTAACCCAAGGACATCACACACATCCATGCCCGAGGCAGGATTCGAACCTGCGACCTTAGCAGCAGCGCGGTTCCAGACTGGAGCGCCTAGAACCGCGCGGACACAACGGCCGGAGCATCGAAACGGGAAGAAGGTGTATTGAACTGGGAAGAAGAAAAAAAAATAGAAACAGTGAACGGTCAATTACAAGAAGTGCAACATAGAGAAGTGTGACTCGGCCACGGTGTCCTGGTTAAGTATTCACGGTGTAGGACTGCAAACCTGGTGACTCATATTCAACTCTCTCTCATCCCACTTTTTTTCTTTTTATTTTCTGTGTTCGCTCTATTCAAATTTGTGTCGGTGTCGTGGTGTAACGTCCGTTTGCAGCAGCGAACAGCGATGTGTAAGAGAGGGACCTACAATGGAAGTTGATTTTGACAACTACTCTAATAGCAGTCGAAAAGAAGTGGCTTTTAAACGGGAACCGCAAACTTTTGGTGACAAGACGGCAAGTCAACCGAATCCTCCACCGGAAACCACTTCTGGTGTGTCATACACGACATTAGTGGCAGTGTCACATGATAGGAATCTTTTATTGACCCACGTAACTTGTACGCCTGATGAGTGAGTGAGATACACCTTGCCCGATTTAGGTGTTCATATGAATGTGAATGCGATCAGAACCAAAGAAAAGATGAAAAGATAATAGTGTGTCACGAAAGCTGCAAAAAATGAAAGCAACAGTTCCACAATCACACAGGTTTTCTTGTGCTATGTCAAAACATACATTTTTAACGTTTTTGAAGTTGCGTTCCATTTTTTACGTTTTGATTCTTGAATTCCTTTGTTGTAACATAGTTCACACCCGTTTATTTTCGTTTTCATTTCTGTGAGACTTCTATGTGGTATCTCGCCTGCTTTCACCATTCATCATATTTACTTGCGACGGTTATGTATACTCATCACGTAACTCATATTCTATAATCAGTCTATAGTGTGACAACTGCGGAAACCACAGAAAGAGAACAAACAACTGAATGAGCAGACGGACACTCTATAATGTTGTGAAAAAATAAATAAAATTAAAATAAATGTTACGGGGGAGTTCTGAACATGGTTCATACGCTTTGCAGTCCAACACCGTGACCATGTAACCACAACATCGTAGCTCTTATACTGCAGTCAATATTTCACTTGTCAACGTGGACTTTCACTCTTTTTATTTTGCTTTTTTCACACTTCAGTACACCTTCTTCCTATTTTCATGTTTGATTTGTGTACAGTATTTGATGAGATACCCTCTGGGCCATCTTACCACTAAATCTGAGTGGGTAAAATGGGGAGTTTCCCTTGTAAGATGACACTCTATTAAGAATTGAGAGCCAATCACAGGGTGGTTATGTTCCTAAGCTGCTTGTTCAGGTCAACAATATCCTTATTTTATACGTCAGTCAGGCTTATCTCGACATTACGTAACTGCGGTAGATCTCTCTCTCCCTGTCTCTCTCTCTCTCTCTCCCTCTCTCTCTTCCCTAGCGTTTATTCCTTCTCACTAAATTCGCTGTTATGATTTGACAAATGTATTTAAATTTTGGGCCGGATGTCATTTCCATCGCCGCAATCGTCAGTTAAGTTAATTGAGTGAAATTTTCTCCATCTGTTTATGAATCGTGCAAAATGTGTTATGTTATCGTATTTCAGCTGTTTGTGTATCGTGTGTTCTATGGAAGAGACTGGGGAATGGTCCAGCATTTGCTTATACGAGTGTGGGAAACCGCCTTAAAGGCACAATCAGGCTGGACGGACCTCCCAGATGTCGTAAATACACCATGTGATTTCGATCCGGATGCGACTCAATTCCCTATTTCAAAAGCTACCGAGCTGAGCTTTATGTTATATAAGCAAGTCTCTTACGTAGCTTTTACTACTTCGTTGCTATAAATTATAATTCGATCTCCAATGAGTTTCTAACTACCTGCTCGATTATTTTATAAGTGGTTTTCGCGCTATTGAATCTGACCTCCTACTCGTCTGAAAAACTGTTACACAATATCCTCTGCCGTGCAGCAGATTGTGGTATTTGTCGATGCTAGAGAGTCTGACCTCTTCAGCTTTTGCAACCAAACATAACTAATGCAAATTAACTTTTACGGAATTCACGTTCTGATACTCAGTAATTTATTATCGTAAATGCAGTAGAGGCTTGTATCGTTCATCTTTGAAATGGTGCAGTCCAGTGTGTCAGTGGTATTTGTGAGTTATGAGCTTTCGATAGCACTGGTATTCACTTTTTTTATCTTCAGATACGGACGAACACCGAAAAAAAACGTAAATATCAGTAAGGGGCTATTTATGTTGTAGACTCGCAAAAAAGTACTCACATTGTCATGTCTTTGACGCCAGTCAGCTCTAGAATTATGGAATTCGTTGTATTTCCTGGAATCCTCAGAGATATTGTGAAATTCGTCTCATTATTGATTGAGGTGTAGAGGGCCAAAGATGAGAGAGTGCAGATTTAAAAGTTCTAGTTTACGTAAAATTCTTTCAAATTCATGAGTGGTCTCACGTCTTCTTACCACACAGAAATCCACGTCCCACGTGAAATTATGTTTGAGGTAATTCCCACAAGGAAAGGGGGCTCTTAATGGTCACTACAGGTACATAAATGATGAGGTGGATAACCTCGAAACTTTCGTACAAATATTTACAGGTAGCACTGTTATGAATAAGGAAGGTAAAGTGCCAGGAAACTTTAGCGAAGTTCAGAATGGTTCGTCTCTCGATGTGTGAATGTCGATTGGTCCTCAGTATAAAGAATTGTAAAGTATTACATAAGAATAAACTCAGACACGGAGAGCTGATCGATTCCATTATAGATATGAATAACGGGAAACAGGGTCAGTGTCTAGTAAGAGAGTTCATCTCTATCGACCTAGAGGATAAAAAAATTAAACTTCTCGAAAAGGACGTGCTGAGATTCATTTGAAAATCGTAATGGTGTGAAACAGATCGACGAAAGAAGTAGCTTACAAAATACCGGTTCTCTAGTAATGCTTGTCAGTGTAGGATTCTTAGCAGAAAGAAATGCAGCAAGTTCGTTTATTAAAAGCTATACACTCACAAAGTTTGATCTCCAACACTAGTGGTAAACGCTACAACAGGCGCATTGTTCATTACGGAGTGGTTTGCTGTTAAAAATCCAAAAGTGAACATTCAAGGAAATTAGTTTCTTGATGATTGGGTCTGCAGTGAAACATATGATTTGAAAGGACATTGGAAGTAGGTTTCCAATATCACTGCTCAAAACCTTTATTGATTATTACGAGAGCTGTTTCAGAAGATATACATTTTCAAGTACGTCTACGTTGTACTGACGTATGTGTAAAGTCCGGTGTGACTATATCTGGTGACTGTCACGTCAAATTCTAAAATCTCGATTTCACGTCGATTTTGTGCGGTTTTACACAGTGTGGCGTGATGTTTTGATATGATATTGTAAATATTTCATGTAATTTTTTGACGTTTCCCGCTATAGATGTTTAAAACATCTATGGTGTGAACAGTCAAAAAATTACAGAAAATATTTACAATATTATATCAACATATTACGCCACGCTGTATAAAACCGCACAAAATCGACGTGAAATCGAGATTTTAGAATTTGACGTGAAATGTAACGAGAACAGTCATCAGATAGTAGTCACATCGTATGTTACATATATGTCAGGATAACGTAGACGTACTTGAAGATCTTTTAAGCAATGTTACTGGGACCTTAATTGCAATTTAAAGAAATGATAGGCAACATATTACAATCTCACACAAATTTCTCACGAAATGACGACGACAGGAAAATCGGAGAAATCAGAACTCGTACGAGGACTGGCCGATCGCCATACTACCCATGTTCTGTTCGCGACTGGAATGGGAAAGTGTGGGGAAGTAGGCATTGGAGACAAGAGTACCCTCTGTTACCAACTATATGGTGTCTTGCCGGACTGGATACGATGTACAAGTACTACATACCGTGAGACTGCGTTCCGGTGCTCGGAGTACCCCCATGATGCTAATAAGACCTGTAAGTGGTAGCCTAATCAGTAAGCAGATAGCCCCGCTCAAGAAATCATGTGAAATAAATTAATGAAAACCTGACCAACGGAAACTACTGCTATCTGGGTTGACAACAGAGGTGGCCCTAACAAACATGAAAATGTAGGTTCGTAACTCACATAGACAGATTACAGAACTGTTTCGACAGGTTACCGAATCAAAGTAAAGGTCACGCTCAAGTTAAACATATTACAAAACTGCAGAGGTTCGTTAATAAATATAGACTGATCTTACACTCAGCGCAGAATGCTCGGTAATTCAAAGAGATTCACAAACGGATACGGTAGTATCTTGGCACGACTGGATGGAAATAGGACTGCGAAGCTTCTTCTTACTGTGGCTTCAATACCCTGCATGGATCTTTGCCTTATAGATAATTTACTTCTATTGAGCCCTTCCTGTACTTTCCTTCTCCATCCTCTGACTCCTAGAGCTCTGATGTTTTCTTCCACGTTGTCCAGTCAGTAAATACATTTTCAAAAATTTCAAGTACTGGCGTTAACGTGTGACGCAACGTTGTGGAGATGAATTAATGAATATCTTCCTCACATAGAACATCCGTACAAACATACATTATACCATGTATCTATGACAATAAATTTGAGACTTATATATCACTTATGCTTTAATATCTCATGAAATGGCTTTCTCGGACTTATAGGTATTTTCCGCAGTAGACCAGAGATTGTTTCATTATTCGCTACCGAGCGAGGTGGCGCAGTGGTTAGCACACTGGACTCGCATTCGGGAGGACGACGGTTCAATCCCGTCTCCGGCCATCCTGATTTAGGTTTTCCGTGATTTCCCTAAATCGCTTCAGGCAAATGCCGGGATGGTTCCTTTGAAAGGGCACGGCCGATTTCCTTCCCCATCCTTCCCTCACCCGAGCTTGCGCTCCGTCTCTAATGACCTCGTTGTCGACGGGACGTTAAACACTAATATCCTCCTCCTCCTCCTCCTCCATTATTCGCTTTGCAGCAGTAAACAAACTAACTGACAGCGCGACAGAACAGTAACAATGTAATGGTCACTATACTGCTTTAGCACTTATACATTATTATTATCATTATTATTATTATTATTATTACTGTTAGTGGCAGTGGTCGGATACAAAGCATTGCCATTCGATAGTATTCATATTTCTGCCGTATCAGTAGTAAGAAGTCTAACAAGCAAATGATGTACAGACAGTAAGTGTAGCGCACACCTATCAACTTGATTGATTTTAAATGGGAGTGCTGAGTATGGATGAAGCAAATGTCGCTAGGGAAGAAGTGATGCAAAGGAAGTAAGTGTCTACCCCGTGTGTAAATAGTTAGCGTCTCTTCTGAGGAGGAGTTGTAGGTAGCATTGACCATGCACTGAGAATCGATTCATCATGCTACAATACCAGATTATAAATAAACAGTACCGATTGTCGCACTGAAACTCCTAAAAAAACTGGGGATGGTTTATGTTTCATCATTTTAAAACTGAAAATGTTAAAAAAAAATATTGGTCCCGGCGGAGGTTCGAGTCCTCCCTCGGGCATTGGTGTGTGTTTGTCCTTAGGATAACGTAGGTTAAGTAGTGTGTAAGCTTAGGGACTGATGACAGCAGTTAAGTCCCATAAGGCTTCACCAACATTTGAACATTTGAAAGAAAATATTTCTGAATTCTAAAGTTTAATTAGCCAGTAATGTCGATTACTGAGGGGGAAGGAGGTTGTGCTAGTGCTAATGTAGCCACTAGCTAACGGTCTATAAATGGTTAGGAGCCCAAGGTTTACGTGATCTTCCTTTTAATTTTCTTCCTTTCAGTTTCCATTGGACGATCTTCTTCGTAGTTCTTGTGTCTTCCACCCTTAGGACATATTCCAGTCAGGCTATATTTTTACTTCTAATTAACCTCACATAATCAGCTTCTTGTATGAGATTATTTATCTCATAATTGGTCCTTGTGTGGTATTATTCGTTCAAATACTCTGGATTGTTGTTCATCAGTGATGGTTAACATCCATGCCTTTTGCGGACCCCCATCAGAACACGCACCGTTTGCTGCACATTCTCACCATAAGCATATGCTTTAGCGGATGACTGGTTGCAGAAAATAGTTCAGCGTAACGCATCAGTTATATTTATGCTCGTGTTCATAAAATTAAGTATATGATGTATTGTTGACAAAAGTTGAACAGTGGGCGGCAAATTGACTCTGTTTGTGACTTTAAAAAATGGATAACGCCATCTGACTAACTGATACAACTGACAGTGATTATGAGCTGTTGACTGGAACAAACTACCACAATGCACTCAAATCACCCAGCGAATGCTACTTCTGTGAGTTAGCGGTGCAGAGAGTGAAACTCACTTCAGAGCTTCCTAGCACTGATGCTGCTAAGTGTTTACCTTATGCATGTAGAAATCTCAAATGCTGTGTCCAGCGCGTCTCAGTGAAATGGTTGACCTCTGTCTCCTCCTCTTATTCGGATCCACCTTCGCACGCAGAATCCACAGCCCAAACTCTAATCGACTTTCTTCCTCCATAGCACGAAACGGAATCGACTTTGTGCTCCGTGGCAATCGATCGAATTCTCTCCCTCACCCTTCATTCATGTTCGCGAAACACTCCACGTCGAGTATGCGCCAAGAGGTTAAGAAACCAGGATTAGAAAATGGTAGCGCTCTCCTGCACTGTGTACTGAACAGCCTCTCTCCATAACGCGAGAATAAAGCTGTTCGTCCTATCCTAACACATCTTGAGGCACCAAACAGGCGTTTTCTGACATCACGGTCAGCGTCCCAATCTACACACAGTTAAATGGAGCATTTGGGAAGCAGCATGGCTTGCCTGACTATGTGCCCCCGAAAAGCCGTAACAGCTCTCACAGCGACACGTCGTCAGTCGTCCTGCAGTGCTGCCCTTTTCGTCAGCTTTGGCGCAGTGTTTTCACAGCAATCTTACAGGAAAGTTCCTAAGAAACAACGTGAGGACCCCTGCAGAAACGGTGGAATTCACTTCTCTTCACGCGATAACAACTGCGTTAGTCCATCGCAACTCAGCAAAAACAGTCGTAAAATATTTTTCCTCTGGCCTCTGGGAAAATACGCTATGGTCCACTCTGCGATCACTGCATCCCGTGGTCAGTGGATCTCATGCGGCTTTGGCTATGTCGTCTCCCTTGGCTTCCACTGTGTGGAAGTGCCGGCCAATCCACCTTCGCTCTCTTCATACCTGGTCTCACGCCTTCCCCTGTTCTCCAAACTGGCTTCAATAATCCTAGCCTGCCACAACCGTGGCTGTCAAACAAAACAAATGCTCAGGTCCACCACCTCTAACAACTTAATGCATCTAGCTACCATCGAATTCTGTATTACAGCCATTGTTAAACCTCGTTAATAGTCTCAGATCATACAAACTCCCTAACCTAGTAAAAATACCTTAATTGTATGTGTCCGCTTATTTGAAGTGCAAGGAAGTTGCATCCAAAGGAATTGCCGTCTTTCACCCTTCCGACCACCCAGGTTTATATTTTCAATGAATTCCACAGCTCCTTTAAAAGGATGTTGTTGATTTGATTTCGTTCCAAATTCTTTCCTAAGCCGAGATTGTGCACTACTGCGATGACCATGCTGTCAATGGGACACTGAACACTGTTCTCCCTTCTTGTTTTCCCTTCCCATGGTCCAAACTTCCGCCCTGTAAAGTAACAGAAATTTTAACTCCGACAACATCAACAACGTTGTCATTCAACCCTTTGTTCGATTTAGCAACACCGTTAGAGAGAGCTGAACTGTAAATTTTCGGGAAGCCATTCGTGAGTTGTAGAATTCATTTTCCTGTCTCAAGCAATTTGATCCAGTCACAGCACGAGGTCTCCAGCCTCTGTTGCCTTCCATCCGTGGATACCTTCATCAGTCATAACCGTTCCATTTTCTGTTTATTTCGTGCACCGCCCCATCACCAAACCCTTGCTCAGAAAGCATGATCATTATAGAACGTGACAACACCAAGATGTGCTGCAGGGTATTTTGTAGTTTAGATAAACTACCGAGCCCACATTCATGGAGTGCGCAAACGTTCCTATACATGATAATAAGTTTCATTTAGAAGTGCAGAAAGCTGTCAAATATTCTAATGAACTTTGATAGAAAATCAGATCCGTTCGCACTCAATAAACCATTTAGAGTGTCTCATTACAGACTTCTAAGGATTGTAGTTGGGACTCAGTAAATAATGTCTGAATTAGGAGCCGATGTCTTGAAATGTGCCATTTGGAAGTATTGTAAAACAAGTTCGAAGATAGTTTCACTTGCAAATCTCTTATTTCACGGCAAGCAGTGAGCGCTGATCCAATTATTCTGTACGAGCTGCTCCAGTTAGCACCATGCACTTCGATTCACTAGTAGTGTCAGCGATGTATGCTCTCATACCACCGTCCATAAAACCTGATGCAACACCGTAAAGCACAGCAGCCATCCCTCCTAGTTGAGAACATACAAGCCGTTGTTGTGGTCGGACGAAAATTTTATGTGATAGGCTGAGGCGATCCGGAAAACGTTGTCCATACTTGAATTGAACAACTCTACCATTCTGTTTTCCCCAATAAAGCAGGAGATTAGGAAGTTATCCGATATGTAAATGTATTTTATATCCAAACGGCACCTCTCCAGACATGGGCTCCTTATCAATATTGTTTCTACTAACTTTCTTCTACAAACCCTGGAACATTTTAATAGAGAAGCGGTCATTGAAACAATGCAAAACAGAGACAGTTAAGCAGATAAGGAAATTTTAGGTTCCAAATGCAATGACGTCGCGAAACACAGGCTAAGAATACGGAAGAAAATGACCAGTTATATCTACCTTTACAACACAACAAGAAATGCCGGCAGTGATGGCCGAGCGGTTCTAGGCACTTCAGTCTGGAACCATGAGGCTGCTATAGTAACAGGTTCGAATCCTGCCTCGGGCATGGATGTGTGTGTTATATACTAGCCAGTAATGCCACCCGAGCCCGCTGCCAAAAGGTCCGCCATCCGCATAAGCAGCGCCAGCGAGACAGGAAATCGCCGCAAGTCTGCGCGCGCCACCGCTGGCTTCTGGTTTCTTAAGCGCTGGAGTCGCGAGCGCTAGGACAGTTCTGTATTCGCCGCTCAGTTGTATACTCGCCACCGAATTGTGTACTTGCTAGTCAGTTGTGTGTTCATAGCAGCAGAGTTGTTGTTTGACGTCAGCCGACGCTGACCTAGCCGCTCCGACTCGAACTAGACAGATTTCTGTAGACACGGAGTTCACTACTGTGTTTCTGTATCTTCGTTAATAAAGATAAGTACCGACTTTTATTTAATCAGAGTGTTTGGGTTTTCATCTTTCTGTTCACTGTTCCAGCGGACCGGTCGGCCCGCTATTAAAAGTGTGGCGGTGACTTCGTAAGCCGTTTCTACATCGAAGTGTTTGTCGCTACGAACGCCGCCACAAAAGTGTGTGATGTCCTTAGGTTAGTTAGGTTTAAGTAGTTCTAAGTTCTGGGCAACTGATGACTTCAGCTTTTAACTCCCATAGTGATCAGAGCCATTTGAACCATAACACGAAGTGTAACAGAAAGATTTGAACCTGAAAAGCTTGTGACTGAGACACTAGCTGATCAGAAAGAATCCTGGAGCGGCAGCCTCATGGTCTGAGGGTAAGAGAAGACACCATACCGTGAGACAATAAAAGTAATTCAGGCACTGAAGAAGGTTTAAAAAAAATTCGAAAAGGCTCTTTTTCGAACATTGAATAACCCAGTAGGGACCAAATATGGGGAACACGTAGCGATAGCGAATGTTACAAACCAAATTCTCCGTCACACACAGTAAAATGTACGTCTTGTTTGTTTATAGCTGACCGAGAGGTGGCAGAAATAACAAGTTTCCGCTGATCTCTGTGACAGATTTTCCGATTTGTTCTTTAGAAACAAAGTTAATTAGATCGGTGTGTATCTATATTGGGCGATGAAAAATTTTCCGTTCGAAGGCCGTACAGTGCGGAATTGGTATGCCTGTCAGTCAAAATCGCCGTGAGCATTGAGGCAATCATCCCACTAGCGGACAAGGTTGAAAATAGCCGTTTTTGTAAAACGCCGTGTCCTGCTATGTGAAGACGCCCGTAACTGGCTGCTGTACATCCTCGTCCGGCAGGAATCGTCGAACTTTCAAGGCGTCTTTTAAGGGACCCATGGCGTGATCATCGCGTGCGGTGAAATCAGGACTATGGGGCGGGTGCTCGAATGTCTCCCGTTTGAGCTAGCGTAACTCCTGCGTTACGACATTTGCGATCAACATGTACATCTACATTTATACTCCGCAAGCTACCCAACGGTGTGTGTCAGAGAGCACTTTAAGTGCCACTGTCATTACCTCCCTTTCCTGTTCCACTCGCGTATGCTTCGCGAGAAGATCAATTGCCGGAAAGCCCCCGTGCGCTCTCGAATCTCTCTCAGTTTACATTCGTGATCTCCACCCGACCTGGTACGGATCCCACACTGATGAGCAATACTCAAGTATAGGCCGAACGAGTGTTTTGTAAGCCACCTCCTTTGTTGATGGACTACATTTTCTAAGGACTCTCCCAATGAATCTCAACCTGGCACCCGCCTTACCAACAATTAATTTTATATGATCATTCCATTTCAAATAGTTCCGTGCGCATACTCCCAGATATTTTACAGAATTAACTGCTACCAGTGTTAGTTCCGCTATCATATAATCATACAATAAAGGAAAGCCGCATGGAACTTCCGACACTACTATATATATTGTGAAAAGAAATCGTCCCATAACACTCCCCTGTGGCGCGCCAGAGGTTACTTTAACGTCTGTACACGTCTCTCCATTGAGAACAACATGCTGTGTTCTGTTTGCTAAAAACTCTTTAATCCAGCCACACAGCTGGTCTGATATTCCGTAGGCTCTTACTTTGTTTATCAGGCGAAAGTGCGGAACTGTACCGAACGCCTTCCGGAAGTCAAGGAAAATGGCATGTACCTGGGAGCCTGTATCTAATATTTTCTGGGTCTCATAAATAAAGCGAGTTGGGTCTCACACGATCGCTGTTTCCAGAATCCGTGTTGATTCCTACAGAGTAGATTCTGGGATTCCAGAAATGATATGATACGTGCGCAAAAAACATGTTCTAAAATTCTATAACAGATCGATGTCAGAGATATAGGCCTATAGTTCTGCGCATCTGCTCGACGACCCTTCTTGAAAACTGGGACTACTTATGCTCTTTTCCAATCATTTGGAACATTCCGTTCCTCTAGAGACTTGTGGTACACGGCTGTTAGAATGGGGGCAAGTTCTTTCGCGTACTCTGTGTAGAATCTAATTGGTATCCCGTCAGGTCCAGTGGACTTTCCTCTGTTGAGTGATTTCAGGTAATAGGAGGACGTAGGTTATCTTGTCCTTGTCGCAGTTTTTCCTGGCGTTTCTCCTTAACTGCATGAAAATTCTTCAAAAAAAAATGGCTCTGAGCACTATGGGACTCAACTTCTGAGGTCATCAGTCCCCTAGAACTTAGATCTACTTAATCTAACTAACCTAAGAACATCACACACATCCATACCCGATGCAGAATTCGAACCTGCGACCTTAGCGGTCTCGCGGTTCCAGACTGTAGCGCCTAGAACCGCTCCGGCCGGCAAAATTCTTCATTCTCTGGTGGATTTCTACCAGTGGTTGTCCTTAGGCAGACCAGAGAAGAGTTACAGCACGTTGGTCAGTTTGGACGTATTTGGAAATACGTTGCCACAGTTCATGTTCCCGTATGAACCGTACGCACGATGGGAGGGCGTGAATGCCGCACTAATCCCTCGCGTAGGTGTCAGTGCTTATATACACGCACCACAGCCACGCTACGTTGCATGTGTAGTTTGGAGCAACGCTCTCAGACTGAAACTTTTAGATCGCCCCTTACAGCTGGCCTTTACCGTTCGTACCAAAACTGCATCTCCAGCTCTCCCGAGACAGAAATCTCATTCCGCTCCGTGCATCGCAGACCCGAATCACGCGAACTAAACTCGTTCTGCAGGAAATCCTCCGCAGCGATAGCAAACACGTTTACCAAGTCTCCAGGGCAAGCAGACATTGTTCCTCAATATCGTTCATCTGTACGGCTTATGAGAAATACGTATATTTGTAGTTCATAAATAATAAATCATCACTT
Organism: Schistocerca americana; assembly: GCF_021461395.2. NCBI lineage: Eukaryota > Metazoa > Arthropoda > Insecta > Orthoptera > Acrididae > Schistocerca > Schistocerca americana. The sequence goes on along the minus strand of NC_060124.1, from coordinate 244,237,782 downwards.
ACGGTCGGGCAAAATTGTACTTGAACTGGAAGGAGTTTCTGGCGTGGGGAGAACGGTTGGTGGAGAGGAAATTGGGGGGGCGGGGGGGGGGGGAGGGGCGCCCGAGGGAATGTTGTGGCAAGACGTCTGCACAAAGTGAGGTAATTTGTTGAAATATGCATCGCGGACGTCTCCCGTGCCAGTGACAAATATTTTATGCCGAGTTTTGCGTGCGATAAGAATCTCGAGTGTATTATGCATAACTCCGCGACGTCACGAAGAGCAGCGGCATGCGCCGATGGCACACGCCATGTGCCAGGGCCCACCGTAGCGTGGAGCGGACGGCGACCATGCTCATGTGCAACCGCCCCAGCGAACATGAACGTCATTCGAATGACTGAGTCTCTGTTGTGTTGAGAGCTGTTAGCTTCCGATTTTAACTAAATCATTCTATCGAGAGTACGTAAATAGTTTCAATCCTCGGATCCCTTTAGAGGCATCTATCCTTCTAGTATACATCTGACCACCAACCGTTAGAGTTTTACCAATTTTACACTTTAAGAAGGGCTTCTCTCACAACTACTTTATTGTGACAATATTTTTAATCTTGTATTTGCGATTTAAGGGTTCATTGACACTCGTATTTACACAGGCACACGGCGCATATCGGGCAAGCCATGTTTCATATGCAGGCCCATAAACAAATGCACTTACACGTACTTTAGGACTTGATGTTTCCGTCTGAGGGCTTATTGCCCCAAGAACTAAATTCAAAATATTTCGATTGCCTAACATAGTCAGTCTTGTAAGAGGCGATCTGTAACTGTAAATGTTAAAGTCTTCTTGTGCGTACACTTTACTTGCTAAAATCGCATTTGTTTGTAGAGTGTTGAGTAGTTTCGGAAAATATAAATTAACTTTTTCAAATCACATTAGTAGTAGCAGTAACGTCTACATCTATTCTGTCCGAGGCTAGTTCCCTTGTTGGAACCTGGTCGTCGATCCACAGTTGGCTAACCAGGCCTTTCACAACTTCACCAGACACACGTCAGCCGTCACCGGAGCAGTCAGATTTTGCACTGTGTTTCACCCCTGTAGACTATCCACCACTTGGCGCGTTGCCCGCCTCCACGACTTCGGAGACTGGTCTTCTGATATGGCTGTTGACCTCATATACTTACAGTGAGGAATCTCCAGGAGCACCACTGTGAATTTGAGGAAGACATTGTGACGGCATTTCTCGATACAGAAAAGACGTTTGACAGAGTAGTGGAAAAAGTGACAACAAGCAGACTGGAGGAAACGTCGTGTGGAAGTCTGAGTTGTGGGAAAGTTAAAGGACGGATTGGATGCAGCAAACAAGTGGTGTGAAACAGGTCAATGCACTGTCACGTCACCTCTTCATTGTGGTCTTGGATGAAATATCGACTAAGGTGGCAAAATGAGATAATGACTAAGGTGGCAGAAATAAAACCTGGAAAAGACAAGATGAAAGCAATGATATTCGCGCATGACTTGATGATCTGGAGAAACAGATGAGAAGATTCAGTAACAGCTCAATCCTTGGGAAGGAACTGTTAGACAATATGGAATGAAATTAAATGTAAACAAATGTGAGATACTTTTTACAACAAGAAAGATAGGTAGACCGACAAGTGTAATAAGGATTTGATTTGGGCGATTGAAGAAGGTGGGAAGAGTCAGGTCTTTGGAAGTGTGATAGAGGAAAATGGAAGAAATAAGAAAGACGTCAGTGAACGTGGGAGACAGGCAGAAACATTCCTGCAAAATGTTAAGAGCCTGGTTTGGAACGAAGAGGATCCTCAAAATTACAGACCAATATCCTTAACATCGGTTTGTCACAGGATTCTCGAACATATTCTCAGTTCGAATATAATAAATTTCCTTGAGACAGAGAAGTTGCTGTCCATGCATCAGCACGGTTTTAGAAAACATCGCTTCTGCGAAACGCAACTCGCCCTTTTTTCACATGATATCTTGCGAACCATGGATGAAGGGTATCAGACGGATGCCATATTTCTTGACTTCCAGAAAGCGTTTGACTCAGTGCCCCACTGCAGACTCCTAACTAAGGTACTAGCGTATGGGATTGGTTCCCAAATAAAAAGACTTCTTAAGCAATAGAACCCAGTACGCTGTCATCGATGGTGAGTGTTCATCGGAGGTGAGGGTATCATCTGGAGTGCCCCAGGGAAGTGTGATAGGTCCGCTGTTGCTTTCTATCTACATAAACGATCTTTTGGATAGGGTGGATAGCAATGTGCGGCTGTTTGCTGATGATGCTGTGGTGTACGGGAAGGTGTCGTCGTTGAGTGACTGTAGGAGGATAGAAGATACATTGGACAGGATTTGTGATTGGTGTAAAGAATGGCAGCTAAATCTAAATATAGATAAATGTAAATTAATGCAGATGAATAGGAAAAAGAATCCCGTAATGTCTCAATACTCTATTGCTAATGCAGCGCTTGTCACGTCGATTACATATTTGGGCGTAACATTGCAGAGCGATATGAAGTGGGACAAGCATGTAATGGCAGTTGTGGGGAAGGCGGATAGTCGTCTTCGGTTCATTGTTAGAATTTTGGGAAGATGTGATTCATCTGTAAAGGAGACCGCTTATAAAACACTGATACGACCTATTCTTGAGTACTGCTCGAGCGTTTGAGATCCCTATCAGGTCGGATTGAGGGAGGACATAGAAGCAATTCAGAGGCGGGCTGCTAGATGTGTTACTGGTAGGTTTGATCATCACGCGAGTGTTACGGAAATGCTTCAGGAACTCGGGTGGGAGTCTCTAGAGGAAAGGAGGCGTTCTTTTCGTGAATCGCTGCTGAGGAAATTCAGAGAACCAGCATTTGAGGCTGACTGCAGTACAATTTTACTGCCGGCAACTTACATTTCGCTGAAAGACCACAAAGATAAGATAAGACAGATTAGGGCTCGTGCAGAGGCATATAGGCAATCATTTTTCCCTCGTTCTGTTTGGGAGTGGAACAGGGAGAGGAGATGCTAGTTGTGGTACGAGGTACCCTCCGCCACCCACCGTATGGTGGATTGCGGAGTATGTATGTAGATGTAGATGTAGGTCCCACAAAAAAAGTAAATAAGTAAAACATAAAAGTTACTACATCCGAATATTGATCATTTGCAACACTGACAATGAAGAAAAGAGATGTAAGCAGGTTACAAAATGTATAATGAAGTTCCTCAAAAGTAGGTTACGAGTAACAAGAGATATATGGTGAGGAAAGAAAGGGTAAGGGGAACAGTGAAAGAGGAGCCGAATGGGAGGTTAAGATGGTGCGGATACTGAAAGAGAATGCAAAATAAGAGGATTCTCAAGAAGATGCAAGAAATGGAAGTGCGAAGGAAACTACCGAGACGAAAACCAAGGGATAAATGACTGAAAGGTGTGGAGGAGTATGTGTAAAAAAAAAGGCGAGTGAACACAGAAAGATGGTGAGAAAACGGGACTAGGTGGCGTGGCTTATGTGCCAAATAATCCCAGCCTGGGACTGTAAACTGTTCAAGATGATGATGAGTAGCGTCTACAGCTTACATTATAGACAGGCACTTCGATACAATGTGTACCCATAGCGGTCGTTATAGAAACTACTCCTTGCATTAATATGATCTGGAAGTGGCACTTAAAACTTGGGGAAAATAATCATCATTGTACAAACAATTGCTTTCTCGGCAAATAAAGTGCTCGCTTAAGAAGACTTCACCATTTAAAATTTAAAATATTCCCTACCCCCTCTCTGATCTGAGTTTTAGGGAGGTTCCCCTTAGTCATAACGCAACTGCTGGAGCTAGAAATCCTCTGGCAAATATTCGCAGCTGCTGCTCCCATTGAGACACTACCAGATCGTCTGGTATTTATTTGAGACGTCCTTCAGTCTCCAACTGATCATTACTTGAACAGCCTGGTCCATCTGTAGGGGTAGACAAGCAGAAGTATCAAAGAAATATAAGTTCCTAATTTTATGCTCTTAAGTACTTAGGCTGTAGCCTTCAGTTCAGAATATCAGAACACATATATGTTCAGTTGGTGAACGCCTCTTCTATTCCTTATTACTGATAGTTACTAAGCAACGTAGTTAAGTGTGTAAAGTCGTGTATATAACATAGCTTTATTTTTAATTTAGTTTCCTGTTACTTTATATCATCTTTCGAATTACTTTTAAAACACATAGTACTTGATAAGTAGTCGATGCCGCTAAGGAAATACGAAGATGAAAAATTCGTAACAGTAATTTCGTTATGAGGCGGCCACTGTGTTCCACTCAAGCAGACTGGAGAGTCAGTAATATTAGAACTATTTTCGTTGGATATCGTCGCTCACTAAGAAGGTTCTGTATGAAATCTGTATTTTATTAAAAAAAATTATGTTTGTGTCTATTTGTTGTATGCATCGTTAACATCTCTTCCTAAACCACCGGATCGATTACAACCAAATGTGATACACATATTAGTTAATATCCGGAACAAACACTTTGGGAGCAGAAACCACGAACCTTCCACTGGGAGGGAGATGAGGGTGTTAAGAGGTTGATAGACAATGAAGGGAGGGGGGGCAGGATGTGGACAGTGACAAGGGGGGATGGAACAGGATAGAGAGTGAGGGAGGAGAAAATGGACAGATGGGAAGGAGGTGATGGGCAGAGTGGAGGAGTGGAAAGGAGTGGGGGGGGGGGGACAGGGCCGATTGATATAGGGAGGGGGAAGAAGGAGAGGAATAAAGGGAAGAAGGAGGGGGAGCTGGAGTAATGGAGGACTGTAACAAATAATTACGAGGGCACTGCCGGATTTCTCAGCGAATTACTGTATGATGTAAAACACGTCCACCATTGTAAGCATTGAGGGTGTTTCGAAAGAAAATCTCACTGCTATTATATCTCTGTTCTGTCTTACATATATGATCGTGGGTTTGGTAAATGTGGTACAGTTCTAGTAAATAACTCGTCATATGAGACGCAGCTGCTAGTAGACCTCAACGCTCGGCTTGCAAGACAGAGTAGCGAGCACAATCCAGATCGAACTCGCGCACCGGATTAACGACCGTTGTTTTAGGGCAAGGGTCAGCATGAGTGTGGTTTTTCGGTAGTTTTTCACGCTATTTTAGGAAATACTGGTCTGTGATCCAATGTCCGCATCGTTAATATAAGCTATTTGTGGGTGTGAAGTCGAAATCTATAGTGGTATATACAAGGTCATAAAAGAAAGAAATTGCGAGTGAAAAAGGCATTATATAAAGTTTCTTGCACTTCTCACATTTCTTTATTATTGACGCAGACGTCCTGCTGAAGGAATGTCAGAATGAAGTAACGACTGCATTTTATTTGAATACTAAATATGCAGAAGATATGGCTATTTTACTGGGAGTTTCATGTTGACACAACCGTTATTTCCAGCTTTGTGCGGGAAGGAATAGCCCGATAGGGAGCCTGTGATCACCGCGTGACCTCTTTGCTAGGGCAGTGTGGTAGGTAGCTAATCGGCTATAGCGCAGAATAAACAAGACGAGTTACGACATGCCTAGGTAAGAAGTTCGAGAAAATCGTTGCACATTTAGAATTGAAATTTATGTATCAGTTGTATCAGCTAAAGAGTTGTACACTTACTCAAACTGAAACATTACAAAGTCATGTCGGTGCACTGATTGTAGCATTTACGGCAAATTAGTATCAATCAAGTTATACGACATGTAGCAACCCTTACTGATGGGAGCCTATTACGAGACAGAGACGTCATGGCAGTGAGCTGCAACGTCGCAGTGTATCTCGAGGTAGCATGTTCACTTCTCACTGGTTGGGTGAAGCCGACCATTAAAAGGTAGTGAGGAATATCCAGGCCTATGATAGGACGAAAGGTTTGATGCAGCAACTCCGTAGTCATTGCTGATAGTAAGTAGTTGGGTGGCGAAAACTAAACAGAACTCTTGCATGTGTGACAGACGTAGTCAGCTAAGATCACTTTTGTTATTTTACTGAAAGTGTTAACTGCCCCACAGAGTTACATTGTGGGAGCAGGGTAGCAATGGGCAAGGTTCGTGGACGCATATGCGACGACCAAAGCCAATATCGGGGGCCAGTGCAAAGTTTTATTAAGCAACATGAGCTGTAGCGTTCATAAATCAGTCCACTCTTCAAAATTTTCGTGATTAAGTGATGATAAGTATTACTAGATTTGTGTGGCAGTGATTTGCTCTAGTCAACGATTGCGTAAATTGGTGTAATCATTTTGTGTAGTAACAGTGCTGTGGCAACACTTACAGCACCGAATAAAATAAATTAAAGTGCCCTTTACTGAAAAGCAGACCCTGATTTTCCTATAATCACGACCGTTGCGGAACCACTTCACAAACGAAGTCACAGTCGACCGTAATTCTCTGCAGTGAGAGGGACATCTGTAGACAACGTCAGATGAGAACTAGAGACGACGCGAAGTGCACCAGATGCTGTGCATCTCCAGCTGCAGGCCCCATGTGTACACCCAAGCTGGTACATTCAGCCACCAGGGCCCGTCTTTCAGAGCGAAGGTGTTGTAGACTGACTGATTGCTCGTTGTCAGCACTGCAATTGGCTAATGCGGTGTGAACACGGTGCAGGTGATAATGCTGAATTGCTGTTTCTTGCTGGCGAAGTTTGGCTCCATTATTTGTGTTGCGTGAGTTCGCAAAACGATCGATATTAAAAGTTCTTAAACTTCCCATCAGTTACATCAACATCTAAGACACCATGTAACACTCTCACAGACACAGTTCCGTTGTGGGTTATTGCAGTAGCGCGCATAAAATCACCGTGGGTCTTTTCGTTAGTTGTTAGTTCTCCTACAGAAAAGGGTATGGTATCCTGATCGCGTACCCATCAGGACTTATTGTTAGGTGGAGAAAAATCCATCCAGTAGTTCACGGTGCACTAATTACAAATCACCCTGTTATTCTCACATAATATGCAGTCCCTCGACGTAACTGGAAAGGATTTTCGGAACTGCATCGTCAGTTAATTTGTGATACACGTACCTCAGTAACTGCGAGTGCACTTGTACAAAAGAAAAGAACCTTCCAGAATAAAAGTCTCCACCATCCCCCGGTTGAGTAGTCGAACAATCACCTACGAAAAAAACTAGTACCTTCTTTGTGAGACTTACCAATAAGAATACACTGGAAATGCCACATTTTTAAGACGCTAAAAATGTGATACAAGTCTTGTGGTAGTGCATTGAGCACATTCTGACAGGTAGACAAATTTTCGTTTGCAATAAGTTCTTTTAGTTACGTCAATCATAAACTGCCTTCATCGTGCTAGCACAAAAACGGAAAGTAAAAACTGAGAATATCGACATAAATTACAATTTCATGAGAATTATTAGTCGGATAAATTAAGTGTACTTGCGAAAAATATGTATTGTGACAATTTTACATGGCATGCATGCTATTAAACCAGAAAAGGTATACGTCATTTCTGACTTGAAAACGTAAGAAGTTAATAGTGAGTGCCATAATACAGGCTTAACCAAGCAGAAAACAACATTGAAAAAGTGAAAATATGTAACAGTAGTAAGTGCAGTGCATGACTGCTCAGGTGCAACAAGACCCAGTAGATTAACACGTAAGAGTTGAATAAAGAAGCTACAAGCCAAAGTTCATAGGTTAAAGAACAAGTTCCAAACTTCAGAATGATATTTTCACTCTGCAGCGGAGTGTGCGCTGATATGAAACTTCCTGGCAGATTAAAACTGTGTTCCGGACCGAGATTCGAACTCGGGACCTTCGCCTTTCGCGGGCAAGTGCTCTACCAGTTTTAGTGTTCTACAGTTTTAATGTGACAGGAAGTTTAATATCAACGCACACTTCGCTGCAGAGTGAAACTCTCGTTCTGGAAACATCCCGTAGGCTGTGGCTAAGCCATGTCTCCGAAATATCCTTTCTTCCAGGAATGCTAGTTCTGCAAGGTTCGCAGACGAGCTTGTGTGAAGTTTGGAAGGTAGAAGACGAGGTACTGGCAGAATTGAAGCTGTGAGGACGGGTCGTGAGTCGTAGTTGGGTACTTCAGATGGTAGAGCACTTGCCCGCAAAAGGCAAAGGTCCCGAGTTTGGGTCTCGGTGGCACACAGTTTTAGGTTCCGAACTATTTGCATACTACTGTACAGTCACAGAGACATGCACTCAAATTACACTAAAAGAAATACAAGAAAAGAAGATGCGTTTGTATAAGAATATTTTTCACGAAAATATTTTTCCCTTTTTTCCTTCCTCTTTCCAGTACAATATCATGAAGTATATTTATTCGTATTATTAAAACATGTGTGACCATAATATCAATTACGAACCAATTTTATTGTACTAACGTACCAGTAATCTGAACCTGGCATACGCCCAATACACCTTATATTATGTACAACAATACAGAATGAAAAAATCTGACATTGATTTAAACTATCAGAAAATATGTACACATCCATTATCATATCCAAATGACCCATCTGTAAAATTATTGCTACATCATAAAAGTATAATAGCTTAAATAAGGGGGAGGGTCGAGGTGTAAGTAATATGTGCTCTATATCTCCATAGATTTTCTCGTGGTATATACAGTATTTAATATTTGTACATGTGTGCTGGCCCATTAAAGTATTGAGTCCCTCATATCAATGCAAGACAGATATTAAAAGTAGCTAAAACATTTCTACATCATGGAGATGTAAAAGTTTTAAAAGGGGGCAGGGTCTGAGATGTGAGAAATACGTGGTCTATGTCTCTGTGGCATATCCCATAGTGTATATATATATTTTAATATGTGAGCGAACCTAGTATAGTATTAGGTCCCAAATGACAGGGCAAGATACATATTAAAATTACCTGATAACATTTTTAAATTATGGAAATGTGAAAGTTTTAAAAGGGGATGTGTTAGATGTGTGATTTATATAAAATCCTTGTATCCAAGGCATCAACAGTATCACAAATTTCATTAATCATTTGCAACAGACTTGGGGAACTGTTCTAGTATAAAGTCCCTGATAACAGAAAAAGGACATATTTAATGTGCTGTAGTATCTCAGCCCAAATAAGGTGTAGTAAACAGAATATTTCATGTCACATTGTGTAGATACCAAAGGAAGTGGCAATGTTGCTATATGTCCCAAACAATATCTAGGTAAAACTGGTATCAGCAGGTAACAATGATGTGACAGGAGGGTGGGGATGTCAGCTTAAAAAATTCATATAAAAAGTAAATGTAAAAATTTTATGAAGTTGTGATTGAGGTGTCTAAGGTATTTGAAGTTAAGTACACAAGAAGGAGCAATGGTTTAACCATACTAAGTAACTTATGTGCATTGTATATCAGTGTGTAATCATTATAATATTACCACTGCTACACCATATAAAACATTTAATGGCAATAATAGAACATATATATTAATATGAGATACTGCACAAATCTACTACTCATTAATTGCTAGTTATATAAAGATATAACACAAACACTGTATTAAAAATATAAAGTGTATGGTGGGTAAAAGAGGAGGAGGCAGGGAATGTAAATTCAAAATAAAACTACAATTTGGGTAATGTCTTATCCTAGCCAGTCACAAGTTAAGTTTTGAATAAGTCAGAAAAGTTATTTAAGGCATTTTTATGTTTTAAATTGGTCTGTTCATTAATAAGTTTATCAGGCTGTACTATCATGTTTCCAAAACTTTTAATCTTTTATAGAGGTTAATGTTACTGCCTTTGTGTACACTGTGCAATAATTCCATTTGGTCTGAGATATTCCCTAAAGTGTGACTATGTTCTCTCAAGTGGGTGCATAAAGCAGATGAGTTACTTAGATATGCATGCTCTTTGTGTCTTACTCCAAGTTTTCTGCCCATCTGACATATAGATTTTCTACACTTTGCTGACAGCTTATTTTGTAAACTCTAGGTGCTTATCCAATATAGGTGCTTATCCAATATATAGGTGGTTATCCAATGCCATATTTTAATTTTGTACCTACTCAATTATCTGTCTGAAATGATACTATTATGCTACTGTTTTTAAAAAGTTGTTCAATTTTTGGAGGCATAACCAGAATAAGGCAGAATTATATGTTTGGGGTTTGATTTTTCAATTATTTCTTCCAAGGTAATTTCAAACTTATCAGTCTTTTCCTTTTGAATAATATCACTACAATCTGTTGGCAAACCCATTTCTAAGAGCTACATATTTCAATATATTATATTCTTTTGCAACATTGTGATCATTAACTTAATCATTCTGTCGAGCATTGACTGGAAAAAATCATGCTTGTATACTTCTGGTGACATGAATTACTATTGATGATAGTTTCTGTAGTAGTGGGCTTTCTGTAATTATTGAAGTTATGTCTACCCTCATATTTTTCCACCCTAACATCCAATAAATTTACTCTCCTATTTTGTTGAATATGTACAGTGAATTTTATGGTGGGATAAAGGTCATCAAGTTATTGATGTAATTCATGTACATCGTTTGTGTCACTATGTATCAAAATGGTGTCATCTATGTATTTTTTATAGGAAACTAATTTTTTAACAGCTTCAGAACTGATATTTAATATTTTATGTTCAATATTATCAAGGAAGCTATTGGCAAGTGTGCCAACAAGACAACATGCAGTGGCAATGCCATTAGGCTGTTTAAAGAATTTTCCATTAAAGGAGAAGCAATTATAGGATACCACTTGGGACTACAGTTCTCAGTTCACTCAGTACCAGTGTGTTACTATACAGATTCACAATAATCGACAGGATGACTGGTTACCACTATCAGATCACAATGTTGAAAAAGTACTTAATACCTTGAAATACATAGCTCATAGAAATGGATTTGACAAACATAATGTAATGAGATTATACAACAGGAAATTAAAATCAAAGGAAAATGCTAATAACTTTGAAATTACCTTGGAAAAAAATAAATGTGAAACCTAGCCCAAAATATGCAGTCCTGCCTTAGGTATCTGACAAAATCAAACAGATTTTTTAAAAGAAGAAATATAATTGTATAATTTCAGGAAGGTAATAGTTTAAGTACAACATTACAACATGACAATCGACAAGCACCCATATTTGATCAATATAGAGATTACAAAACAAGTTGTCAGCAAAGTAATAAAAATCTACAATTTGAAGACAGGCAGGAAACTTGGAATAAGACACAAAGAGCATGCATTCGAGTTGTTTTGCTGCTTGTAGTCAAAATGATTCATGGTAGTTGGGCTGCCTAATACAATCTGCATATTTTCATAGTTGTAGTTCTTATGAAAGTGTCAGTTCGTTTTTATCATAATACTTCCTTGTGTCATGTGACACTGCAATAGGATCACGTGACTGTTCTATTGCATGTTATTATACAAACATATGTATACTTCCATATGAGGTGGTTTTCACCAAATGGTTTGTTTGTTTATATCATGTGACATTATAATATTATCATGTGACTATCATATTACATTATATTGTACAGGAAAGAGAGAGAAAAAATGCAAAGAAATAAAGGGGAAATTATTTTCAAGGAAAATATTCTTATACAAACGCATCTTTTGTATTGTATTTCTTTTATTGTAATTTGAGTGCATGTGTATGCCCCTGTGACTGCACTATAGTGTACACACAGTTTGTAACTTCTTCTTTGACCTATGATCTTTGACTTTGGCCTGTAGCTTCTCTCATCAACTCTTGTGTGTTAACCTACTGGATCCTGTCGTGCCTGATCAGTGGTGCTGTGCACTTACTGCTGTTTTGAATGATGTTTTCTGCTTTGTTAAGGCTACATTATGGCGTTAAGTATCAATTTCTTACGTTTTCAAGTCAGCGGAGGCGTATATCTTTTCTTGTTAAATAGCATGTATGCCATGTAAAATTTTCACAATAGATATTTTTCGTAAGTACACTTAATTTTTCCGACTAATAATTCTCACGAAAATGTTTTTGTGTTGCACTGTGAAGATGGCCCATGATCGAAATCGGTACTGATTAAAAGTAGTGTAACACAACATAGTTTATATCATCATTACGAAGAACACACTAAACGTAAATCACTGTATCTTGCAAAAGTATAATCCCAGTCTTTTCAATAAATTATTCATTTGCTTACAGGCTACAGAGCCATGTCAGTGGACCGTTCTAGAGCTAATATACTCGTTCACCTGACATGCAACGCATCTCATTTGTCCGGTACCGTATTCTGCACAGTGGAACAAAGTCTGCTGACCTTCAGAGACGGTGCAATTCCACATAGTTGTGGAGCTAACCAGCCTTTGTTTTCTCTGTGTTGGTGGATATATGACTCCCGTGTATAAGAACGGAACCCCAAAATTACAGACCAATATCGTCAACATCAGTTTTCTGCAAAATTTTTGAGCATATTCTCAGTTCGAACATAATAAATTCCCAAGAGACGGAAATGTTTATATTCACAAATCAGCACGGTTTTAGAAAGCACCACTCGTCAGAAACTCATATTGCCCTCTTCTTACCGATGTCTGGAGATATGTGTATGAAGGACAACAGGGAGGTTCAATATTCTTAGATTTCCGGAAAGCAATTGATACGGTGGCCCACTGCAAACTGTTGAAGGTATGAGCTTATGGAATAAGTTCCCAAATATGTGGGTGACTGAAAGACTTCTTAAGTAACAGAACCCACAACGTTTTTCACGGAAAGGGTTCGTGACAGATAAGGATGTCGTCAGGAAATCCATAGGGAATGTAGGTGGCTAGGAAAAAAGCAGTAACGTTACAATATTGCAATAGCAGAGGGCTGCCTGCCACAGGTCGATTAAGTATCGAAGCATAATGTTACAAAGCGGTATGAAGTGGAACGAGCTTGGAAGGATTGTAGTACGAAGGGCGAATGGTTTATTGAGAGAATTTGAGGAAAGTGTGGTCTATCTGTAAAGGACACCACGTATAGGACACTAGTGTGTCCGAATCTTGAGTACTACTAGCGTCAGATTTAAGAAAGAGATCGGAGTAATTCAGAGCCGGGATACCAGATTTGTTACCAGTTGGATCGAATAACACGCATCTATTACAGAGTATTTTGGGAACACAAATGGTAAACCCTGGAAGGAAGGTGACATTCTTTCCGTCGAGCACTACTGAGAAACTTTCGAGGACCGGCATTCTTAAAGATGACTGCAGAACTGTTCTACTACCGCCAACATAAACTTTGTATAACGACCACGATAAGAGGAGTTAGCGCTCATACGAAGGCATAAAAAATGGTTCAAATGGCTCTGAGCACTATGGGACTCAACTGCTGAGGTCATTAGTCCCCTAGAACTTAGAACTAGTTAAACCTAAGGCCATCACAAACATTCATGCCCGAGGCAGGATTCGAACCTGCGACCGTAGCGGTCTTGCGGTTCCAGACTGCAGCGCCTTTAACCGCACGGCCACTTCGGCCGGCTACGAAGGCATATAGTGAGTCTTATTTCCGTCTCTCCATTTGCGAGTGGAACAGGATGGAAAGTGACTAGTAGTAGTACAGGGTAACCTACGACACGCACATTACGATGTAGATGTAGATACAACTGTATATGTTACTGTCAAACATAGACGTTTGTGGTAAGAATATGATAAGTGTGGTGCTACTACATCCAATCAACGTAGCAGCGCTTTATGTAACAGTACCTATCGAATCTGCGACATTAATTTCCACTATGCGTCCACCACATGTGACATCTGACCAATACAGCTGAGTGGATGAGCAGTAAGATTATGTGTGAAGATGGCATAATTCGTTAGTAATTACACACATCAAAGAAAATTTTGCATCAAGTCGGTTCCGAGAGTTCCGGAATCTGTACAGAAAATTGAAACAGAGATCAACATAATCATTTCCGCCCTTTTTATTGCTCGTGAAAACCACACATTGCATGTTGTACCACCATACTGTGAGACCTTCAGAGGTGGTGGTGTAGATTTCTGTACACGTCCGGTACCTCTAATACCCAGTAGCACATACTCTTGCCTTAATTTATGCCTTTATTCGTCGTAGCATACTACAAACAAGTTTATCAAGGCACTGTTGCTCCAGATTGTCCCACTCCTCAACAGCAATTTGGCGTAGATCCCTCAGAGTAGTTGTTGGGTCACGTCGTCCATAAACAGCCATTTTCAATATATCCTAGGCATGTTCAATAGGGTTAATGTCTGGAGAACATGCTGGACACTCTAGTCGAGCGATGTCGTTATGCTGAAGGAAGTCATTTACAAGCTTCAGGCAGTGTTGGCTTCGGTCACACAGCTTGAGGCTGTTGCCAATGGGCATCACTGTGGGGGTCCGGATGGGGGTTTGTCGGGGACGGCCAGCTCGTTCCACGTATCCCCTGATCGGTCTACGACTGTGGTTGCCCGGGATACTGCCCGCATTGAGGCTGATCCCTCACCTGTGGTAGAGTGGGAGGTCGTCTCAAGGTGTGGCAGGGGGCGAAAGACATTCCGGAGGGCTGAACGGAAAGCCTCTCCAGTTTGTCTGACGAACCGGTTTCAGGCTCTGTCTCAGGCTGATACTGATCTTCGGCCTGACATGGCTGCTTGTCCTGTTCCAGAGGTTGCCCCTCAGTCTGCAAGATCCGGGCAGTCGCAGAGGGTGGGCTTACTGGTAGTTGGGAGCTCCAACGTCAGGCGCGTAATGGGGCCCCTTAGGGAAATGGCAGCAAGAGAGGGGAAGAAAACCAATGTGCACTCCGTGTGCATACCGAGGGGAGTCATTCCAGATGTGGAAAGGGTCCTTCCGGATGCCATGAAGGGTACAGGGTGCACCCATCTGCAGGTGGTCGCTCATGTCGGCACCAATGATGTGTGTCGCTATGGATCGGAGGAAATCCTCTCTGGCTTCCGGCGGCTATCTGATTTGGTGAAGACTGCCAGTCTCGCTAGCGGGATGAAAGCAGAGCTCACCATCTGCAGCATCGTCGACAGGACTGACTGCGGACCTTTGGTACAGAGCCGAGTGGAGGGTCTGAATCAGAGGCTGAGACGGTTCTGCGTCCGTGTGGGCTGCAGGTTCCTCGACTTGCGCCATAGGGTGGTGGGGTTTCGGGTTCCGCTGGATAGGTCAGGAGTCCACTACACGCAACAAGCGGCTACACGGGTAGCAGGGGTTGTGTGGCGTGGGCTGGGCGGTTTTTTAGGTTAGATGGCCTTGGGCAAGTACAGAAAGGGCAACAGCCTCAACGGGTGCGGGGCAAAGTCAGGACATGCGGGGACCAAGCAGCAATCGGTATTGTAATTGTCAACTGTCGAAGCTGCGTTGGTAAAGTACCAGAACTTCAAGCGCTGATAGAAAGCACCGAAGCTGAAATCGTTATACGTACAGAAAGCTGGGTTAACCCAGAGATAAATTCTGCCGAAATTTTTACAAAGGTACAGACGGTGTTTAGAAAGAATGGATTGCATGCAACCGGTGGTGGAGTGTTCGTCGCTGTTAGCAGTAGTTTATCCTGTAGTGAAGTAGAAGTGGATAGTTCCTGTGAATTATTATGGGTGGAGGTTACACTCAACAACCGAACTAGGTTAATAATTGGCTGCTTTTACCGACCTCCCGACTCAGCAGCATTAGTGGCAGAACAACTGAGAGAAAATTTTCGAATACACTTCACATAAATTTTCTCAGCATGTTATAGTCTTAGGTGGAGATTTCAATTTACCAGATATAGACTGGGACACTCAGAAGTTTAGGACGGGTGGTAGGGACAGTGCATCGAGTGACGTTATACTGAGTGCACTATCCGAAAATTACCTCGAGCAATTAAACAGAGAACCGACTCGTGGAGATAACATCTTGGACCTACTGATAACAAACAGACCCGAACTTTTCGACTCTGTACGTACATAACAGGGAATCAGTGATCATAAGGCCGTTGCAGCATCCTTGAATATGGAAGTTAATAGGAATATAAAAAAAAGGAGGAAGGTTTATCTGTTTAGCAAGAGTAATAGAAGGCAGATTTCAGACTACCTAACAGATCAAAACGAAAATTTCTGTTCCGACACTGACAATGTTGAGTGTTTATGGAAAAAGTTCAAGGAAATCGTAAAATGCGTTTTAGACAGGTACGTGCCGAGTAAAACTGTGAGGGACGGGAAAAACCCACCGTGGTACAACAACAAAGTTAGGAAACTACTGCGAAAGCAAAGAGAGCTTCACTCCAAGTTTAAACGCAGCCAAAACCTCTCAGACAAACAGAAGCTAGACGATGTCAAAGTTAGCGTAAGGAGGGCTATGCGTGAAGCGTTCAGTGAATTCTAAAGTAAAATTCTATGTACCGACTTGACAGAAAATCCTAGGAAGTTCTGGTCTTACGTTAAATCAGTAAGTGGCTCGAAACAGCATATCCAAACACTACGGGATGATGATGGCATTGAAACAGAGGATGACACGCGTAAAGCTGAAATACTAAACACTTTTTTCCAAAGCTGTTTCACAGAGGAAGACCGCACTGCAGTTCCTTCTCTAAATCCTCGCACAAACGAAAAAATGGCTGACATCGAAATAAGTGTCCAAGGAATAGAAAAGCAACTGGAATCACTCAATAGAGGAAAGTCCACTGGACCTGACGGGATACTAATTCGATTCTACACAGAGTACGCGAAAGAACTTGCCCCCCTTCTAACAGCCGTGTACCGCAAGTCTCTAGAGGAACGGAGGGTTCCAAATGATTGGAAAAGAGCACAGATAGTCCCAGTCTTCAAGAAGGGTCGTCGAGCAGATGCGCAGAACTATAGACCTATATCTCTGACGTCGATCTGTTGTAGAATTTTAGAACATGTTTTTTGCTCGAGTATCATGACGTTTTTGGAAACCCAGAATCTACTATGTAGGAATCAACATGGATTCCGGAAACAGCGATCGTGTGAGACCCAACTCGCTTTATTTGTTCATGAGACCCAGAAAATATTAGATACAGGCTCCCAGGTAGATGCTATTTTTCTTGACTTCCGGAAGGCGTTCGATACAGTTCCGCAATGTCGCCTGATAAACAAAGTAAGAGCCTACGGAATATCAGACCAGCTGTGTGGCTGGATTGTAGAGATTTTAGCAAACAGAACACAGCATGTTGTTATCAATGGAGAGACGTCTACAGACGTTAAAGTAACCTCTTGCGTGCCACAGGGGAGTGTTATGGGACCATTGCTTTTCACAATATATATAAATGACCTAGTAGATAGTGTCGGAAGTTCCATGCGGCTTTTCGCGGATGATGCTGTAGTATACAGAGAAGTTGCAGCATTAGAAAATTGTAGCGAAATGCAGGAAGATCTGCAGCGGATAGGCACTTGGTGCAGGGAGTGGCAACTGACCCTTAACATAGACAAATATAATGTACTGCGAATGCATAGGAAGAAGGATCCTTTATTGTATGATTATATGATAGCGGAACAAACACTGGTAGCAGTTACTTCTGTAAAATATCTGGGAGTATGCGTGCGGAACGATTTGAAGTGGAATGATCATATAAAATTAATTGTTTGTAAGGCGGGTACCAGGTTGAGATTCATTGGGAGAGTGCTTAGAAAATGTAGTCCATCAACAAAGGAGGTGGCTTACAAAACACTCGTTCGACCTATACTTGAGTATTGCTTATCAGTGTGGGATCCGTACCAGATCGGTCTGACGGAGGAGATAGAGAAGATCCAAAGAAGAGCGGCGCGTTTCGTCACAGGGTTATTTGGCAAGCGTGATAGCGTTACGAAGATGTTTAGCAAACTCAAGTGGCAGACTCTGCAAGAGTATTTCTGCTTCTTTGTGAAAAATATGCCTTTGGTCCAGATACAGGCTGAGCTGAATGGGGTTCTTGGGAATCTGTACCATCACAAATGCACATCATTTAAACTAACTGAAACGGAATCAAACATGTCCTGCGAATTTTGGAGCTCCCAGAAGCCATAATGGAGTTTCTCTGCAGACTTCTGTTAAGGTGATAAAAATTATACTGCTGAATCGGCCAGCGCTAAGCGAACTGAAAAATAATATCTGAACTGAATTCCACGTATAAAAAACCATAACAGTCTATGACTATCTCTACTGTAGATGCTAGAGCAATAGTGCTGGAGGAAGGCCAGCCTCTTGCACTGTCATATAATTGTTGAGGTAAACTTTTCTGCTCCTACCGCTGGTGCAAACGCAGCTAATGTTACATGTAGCTGCAGTTGGTATCTGAATGGAAACTGATAGATACTACATTTTATATGTGAAATTTTTCTTTCACAGTGTTATGAATTTTATTTATTTCTTTATTTGTTTTAACGTGCGGCGAGTGAGTGCCATGGCCAACTTAGTTTTGTCGGCTCTTGTACACGTTCGACGCACTAAAGTCTTTCTCCTTACGCACTGTCCCTACGTGAAATTTTTAACTAAGTGAGTGACAGACTTTTAATGTTAAACGCCTTCGTTGCTGTCTAGGGGATAGCCCCAAGCCTGTCGGATTATCCTCTCGTTGTTATGTTAACTTCATATTGTTGGATTAAATTCCAGGCAGGATCGTTATTTGCTGCTGTGGGCTTCAGCATCACGATTAGTTTGAGGCTGTTGTCCATACTACTGTACCCCATGCAAGCTTCTTAATCTCCGAATAACTACTGCAATCTACATCCTTCTGAATCTTCTTCGTGTATTTATCTCTTGGTCGCCTTCTACAATATTTACTCAGCCTCCACCCACCCCCCACGATTCCATCCAATACTTAATTCGTGATCTCTTGAAGTCTGAGAATGGGTACTATCAAACGATCTCTTCTTCTAGTCGACTTGTGCCACAAATTTCTTTTTTCGGCAATTCTATGGAGTACCTCCTCATTAGTTATGTGATTTTCCTATCTAATCTTCAGCATTCTTCTGTAGCACCACTTTCAGAAGCTTCTGTTCTCTTCGTCTCTAAACTGTTTATCGTCTATGTTTCATTTCGATATTGAGCCACATTTCATGCACATTCTTTCAGAAAAGACGTCTTGACACTAAAATCAATTTAAAATTCTTCTGAAACGCTTTTCTGGCCATGCCAGTACACGTTTTATATCCTCTCTGCTTTGGCTATTACCAATTACGAGTATTTTGCTGCCCAAATAGCCCAATTCATCCACTACACTACATATCTCGTTTCCTAATCTACTTCCATCAGCATCACCTGATTTAATTCAACTAAATTCCATTATTCTTGTTTTCCTTTTGTAGATGTTCATCTTATATCCTCCTTTCAGGCAGGATTGTGGTTGGCAAAATGAATAAATGTCCACAACAGAACCTGAAAATTGTTCAGAAATTAAAACGTCTACTTAATTTTTGCATATTACTGTCAGAGCAAGGACAGGATTATTCACGTGTTCGATTACGAATACACTAAGTCCACCTCGCCATGTTGCTGTTCACCGTTATGTTTAAAAGTGTCACTAGTAGATAACTTTCCGAAGTCCACTAACCTTTGCTGAAATTTCACAAGTCCCTACTTACGAATCTGGAGCCTAAAGTTAAGGTTCCAGATGTATACAGAGTTTTTCCTGGTCTCCGCTGTTCAGAGTCATGCCCATGAACGAGACTATCGAAAACTTGTGTGTATTCCCCAACTCTGATAAAAATTCTAAAACTCACTGGACTCGTCTCCTGCAGATTTTAAACACATTAATCTTGACTGACACGCTGTTCATCAGAACACACGTCTTCGCTGACCCACCTCTCACAGCTAACAGGCACAGACCAGAATATTGTCTTCCCACAAAATTACAAATATTGCACATAGTAGGGGAAAGCTTTGTACATAGTACATTTTCAAACTTTCGCCTCTAGCCAGCCCTGTAACAGAAGTAAAATATATTTTCTTACTTCATTTCAGAAGATGGCATTCCCTTTTTATATGATGCTGTCTTTTTCGGAATTGCAGAAATTACTCTGGAAAATGAAGGTCTCTCTAAATGTGAAAACATTTCCAAAGTACAACATACTCACGTACCTAGGAGATAATAATCGATTGAATTTTAAAAGAATTGCAATCTACGAAGTCGTGTCAGTGCTGATTATATAGTTTATCTGTTACTTTTACAGCGACCAAGCGGATACATTATGTCTAGGCAGGTCTCAGACGAACCCGACTGCGAATTAATATAAAAAAGAGTAAGGTGAATCGATGGACTTAGGTTAATATTAGAGTGATTCTACCGACCACCGTATTCAGACAGCCCTTTAACAATAGCCTAAATCTGATGCTACCGAAATACGGCTGGTATATGGTAATAGCAGATGTTGACTTTAATCTAACCAGTGTCAACTACGTAAGTTATGTATACGCTAAAGGTAGTAAAAACGAACAGTCTTGATTGTAATACTTTTTCAGGAGCTGTCAGCAATGAGAGAGGAATAAGCGACATTAGTACCATTACAGGAACAACAGCAACCAAAAGCGAAGGACATCGTCACGAAATCTGCAAGAGTATTTGTGTTTCGTCGAACTGATGGTCACTAACAACGTATTGAAAAAGGACCACTCAGTTCAAATCCGGCAAGAAACAGAATAGTTCTGATTAAAGTTGCACCCTTTGCAATCAGTGATGTAAATAAATGCGTACCAAGAAAGACATCAAAGACCCATCTTGCTTTAATGGGACCATTTAGAGAACACTGCGTAAACAGACTGGTGCACTTTCGCTACAAAAGGGACTGCAGGGGAACTTCTTGTGTGCCATCGATTTTCTGTTTGGTCTGACGCCACCTATCACGAATTGCTCTCAACCCTTCAATCTCAGAGTAGTACTTGCATGCTACCTCCTGATATATTTCTTGCACATATTTCAATCTTTGTCTTCTTCTACAGTTTGCACCCTCTAAAGCTCCCTCTAGTGCCATGGAAGTTATCCCCTGATAAATTAATACGAGTACTATAACCATGTTCCTTCTTCCAGTCAGTGTTTTCCATATATTCCTTTCTTTGCGGTTTCTGTGGAGAACTTATTCATTCCTTACCCTATCCGCGCATCTAATTTTTACCATCCTTCTCTAGCACCACTTCAGAAACACTTCGATTCTATTCTTTTGTGGGTTTCCCACAGACCATGATTCAAGACTATAGAATGCTGTTCTCAAAACGTACGTTCTCTAAACTTCTTTCTCCAAATTTATAACGACATTTGATGTTAGTAAACTTCTCTTCAGCACGACTATCCTTAGTGCCTGTGCTGGTCTGCTTTTTATATCCTTCTTTCTTCGTCTGTCGTATAGTATCTTGCTTCCAAGGTACAATAGGACAATTGTTCCACTTCATCTACTTGACAGTCACCACATTTGATGATGTTATGTTTATCGCTAATCTCATTGTTTCTTTGCATTTTCCTTGGATCATGTTCGCGTCAGTACGTTATGTCGTGGAACGTCCCAGTATTCTTACAAAGAAAGTATGGACACGCTCTGACGATTTTCATAACTGGATTTTACAAGATTTTAATCTACAAAAAATGTGGTATTCATAACCCGATCACATTCATACTACCTACTAAGAAATTCAGCAGTGCGGTAGAAAGAGTTGCCAGGCAGAACTAGTGTCAAACTGTTTTTTAAATTGTTATTAATTGCTCACTTTCAGTTCACGAGGACAATAATGAAATATTTTTGTGGCTGCATATACTGCTCCTTTCTGTGCAATAGTAAAGTTAAGTTACGGGTAGCGAAGGCTATTAATGGATTACATTTGATTGTCACTATTATTATAAAATTGTGTCAAATACTTCACGACAAACTTCGCAAGAGCGTAAAAGCATTGTGAGGCTGATGTTTAGAACACGTAACCCCTTAATCAGTTGCCTATGTGGAGTTAAATGATGAGAAGCAATTAACACCTTTGTGACATATTTCTGTAAAATAACTACTTTTTGTTTACGTATACAATTGCCCCTGAAAATTATTTCATTTAACATCAGTGCATGGAAAAATCTAAATTAAACTAATATTCAGTATCTTTCGCTACCAAAATCAGTAGTTACGCATGGATAAAAGGCTGCTGAACTTAAGTACTTGAGAATATCTTTGGTATGTGACTGTCAGTTCAGGTTTTGAGGAATATAAATGTCATGGAACTTCAAGCAGTCAGTCTTCCGTATTTGATTTTCTCCATGCTTTATTTTTATTGATGATGATATATCTTGTCTTGTGCAGAATTGACTCAACAGAGGTTTATTTTTCTAAGTTGAGAGATAAACCATTTACCTAGAACCAATCAACAATACTTCTGAACACGTTATTAATTGCTCTTTCTGTTGTAGTAGCTGTGCTGGTTTTGATAATGATGCCTTCCTCATCCGCAGAGAGTACTGTCCCTTCTTTATCGGTGGATTTTGTAAGATCGAAGATCATTTGTACGCAGTAAAAATAGGAATGATGCTCAGCACAGAACCCTGCAGAACGGGAGAAGCAAATTCATCCTAAGAGCTTTCTAACATGACACTTTGCTTCCTATCAGTTAAAGACGAAGTGAGTCACATATTCGTTGTGCCTCTAAAGCTATCAACTTTAAGTTTCCGTAAAATAACGTGATTTGCACGGTCGAGTGCAGGCCGGTTATGGAATGTCCCAATAAGTGAAATCTTCTCGTCCTGATGCACTACTAGCCATTAAAATTGCCACACTACGAAGATGACGTGCTACAGACGCAAAATTTAACCAACAGGAAGAAGATGCTGTGATATGCAAATGGTTAGCTTTTCAGAGCATTCACACAAGGTTGGCACAGGTGGCGACACCTACAACGGGCTGACATGAGGAAAGTTTCCAACCGATTTCTCATACACAAACAGCAGTTGACTGACGTTGCCTGGTCGTATGGCGACATTGCTGTTCGCGTTGGTCGAGATCCAATGACTGTTAGCAGAATATGGAATCGGTGGGTTCCGGAGGGTAATACGGAACGCCGTGCTAGATCCCAATGACCTCGAATCGCTAGCAGTCGAGATGACAGCCATCTTATCAGCATGGCTGTAACGGATCGTGGAGGCACGCCTCGATCAATAAGTCAACAGATGGGGACGAACCTGGGTGCACGAATGGCAAAACGTCATTTTTTCGGATGCATCCAGGTTCTGTTTACTCCATCATGATAGTCGCATCCGTGTTTGGCGTCATCGCGGTGAACGCACATTGGAAGCGTGTATTCGTCATCGCCATACTGGCGTATCACCCGGCGTGATGGTTTGCTGTGCCACTGGTTACACGGCTTGGTCACCTCTTGTTCGCATTGACGGCACTTTGAACAGTGGCCGTTACATTTCAGATGTGTTACGACCCGTGGCTCTACCCTTCATTCGATCCCTACGAAACCCTACATTTCAGCAGGATAATGTACGACCGCATGTTGCAGGTCCTGTACGGGCCTTTCTGGATACAGAAAATGTTCGACTGTTGCCCTGGCCAGTACATTCTCCAGATCTCTCACCAACTGAAAACGTCTAGTCAATGGGGGCCGAGCAACTGGCTCGGTACCATACGCCAGTCACTACTCTTGATGACCTGTGGTATCGTGTTGAACCTGCATGGGCAGCTGGACCTGTACACGCCATCCAAGCTCTGTTTGATTCAATGCCCAGGCGTATCAAAGACGTTATTACGGCCAGAGGTGGTTGTTCTCGGCACTGATTTCTCAGGATGTATGCACCCAAATTGCGTGAAAATGTTATCACATGTCAGTTCTAGTAGAATATATTTGTGCAATGAATACCCGTTTATCTTCTGCATTTCTTCTTGGTGTAGCAATTTTAATGGCCAGTAGTGTACTTTCATAAGTGCGAAATAATAGTTGGCTTGCTCGGTGGAACTGCAAAAAGAGTCGCAAATTGAGTACAAAATTAGAGGAATAGTGGCACGTGTAGGGGGGTACGGAGTCGACATTCTCTCTTCCAGCATTCTGTCCGTGAACGGAATAGGGGAGCGTGATTATTTACCCTCTGCCACACAGTGTGTCGTGGCTTGCAGAGTACAGACATAGGAGACGTGAAACAGCAGGTGGTACGTGACCCAGCTGGCTCGGAGCATCGCGTTCGCCACCTCGGGGAGCCCCCGCGGCGCGCTGTTAGCGCCGTCTCAGGCTGCGCAGCCAGTGTGCTGCGGCTGTGCCGTGCTGTGCTGCGCAGGGTAGCGGCCCCGCCAGGCGTCTGGACGTCGCGTGCCACGGGCGATAAGCCGGGCGCGCCACCCGGCGGGGCTGGTAACGAGCAGGCGCCAGCAGTAGCAGGTGGCAGCAGGCGGCACAGGAGACGACACGCCCTCACCCACACCACGGCCAGCTGTCGACTTTTGCGCTCTTCACAGAAATCTCTGCGCTCTTCTGCCCCTAGCTATTTCTCTAAATACATTTTTTGGGGAGAATGTGGTTAATCGACCCTAATCGGCCAATAGCTGTTGAACGGGAGGGCCGAACCACATAAGCACCATATACAGTTAACAACAACAATTTATTAACTTTTGTTTGGCCAAATAAACTTTTATCCTTTGTTGTTGTTGTGGTCTTCGTCCTGAGACTGGTTTGATGCAGCTCTCCATGCTACCCTATTCTGGGCAAGCTTATTCATCTCCCAGTACCTACTGCAACCTACATCCTTCTGAATCTGCTTACTGTATTCATCTCTTGGTCTCCCTCTACTATTTTTACCCTCCACGCTGGCCTCCAATGCTTAATTTGTGATCCCTTGATGCCTCAGAACATGTCCTACCAACCGATCCCTTCTTCTAGTCAAGTCGTGCCACAAACTTCTCTTCACCCCAATCCTATTTAGTAACTCCTCATTAGTTACGTGATATATCCACCTAATCTTCAACATTCATCTGTAGCACCACATTTCGAAAGCTTCTATTCTCTTCTCGTCCAAACTATTTATCGTCCATGTTTCACTTCCGTACATGGCTACACTCCATACTTTCAGAAACGAATTCCTGACACTTGATTCTATTCTCGATGTTAACCAATGTCTCTTCTTCAGAAACGATTTGCTTGTCATTGCCAGTCTACATTTTATATCCTCTCTACTTCGACCATCATCAGTTATTTTGCTCCCAAAATAGCAAAACTCGTTTACTACTTCAAGTGTCTCATTTCTTAATCTAAATCCCTCAGCATCACCCGACTTAATTCGACTACATTCCATTATCCTCATTTTGCATTTGTTGATTTTCATCTTATATCCTCCTTTCAAGATACTGTCCATTCCGTTCAACTGCTCTTCCAAGTCCTTTGCTGTTTCTGACAGAATTACAATGTCATCGGCGAACCTCAGAGTTTTTATTTCTTCTCCATGGAATTTAATACCTACTCGAGATTTCTCTTTTGTTTCCTTTACTGCTTGCTCAATATACAGACTGAATAACATCGGGGATAGGCTACAAACCTGTCTCACTCCCTTCTCAACCACTGCTTCCCTTTCATGCCCCTCGACTCTTATAACTGCCAACTGGTATCTGTACAAATTGTAAATAGTCTTTCGCTCTCTGTATTTTACCCCTGCCACCTTTAGAATTTGAAAGAGTGTATTCCAGTCAACATTGTCAAAAGCTTTCTCTAAGTCTACAAATGCTAGAAACGTAGGTTTGCCTTTCCTTAATCTCTCTTCTAAGATAAGTCGTAAGGTCAGTATTGCCTCACGTGTTCTTCCCCTAGGTCGGCTTCTACCAGTTTTTCCATTCGTCTGTAAGGAATTCGTGTTAGTATTTTGCATCTGCGACTTATTAAATTAATAGTTCGGTAATTTTCACATCTATCAACACCTGCTTTCTTTGGGATTGGAATTATTATATTCTTCTTGAAGTCTGATCCTTATAATTCAAAATCCTTACAAGCATAGGCAACCGCCCTATTCAAACAACAACAATAATCTTTAACCAAGCATTAAGAGACTTACAAGTTAATTAAATTCTATACACAGTAAAGCTCTCAAAGGGAGACTACAATAATGAGATAAAGTTTAACCAATAATGAATATAACAATATTTTACACAAAATTAAATACAAACAGATACGCCCTTTCGTGAAACATTTTCAAATCAGGTGACGTCACATAGGCACCGACTAATTCAAGTATCGGAAGGTGGGCCGACTGGACCCAGACCAGAGGCGTCTAGACTCAGAACCCACAGCAAGCGGGCGAGCTGGACAGGGTGCCGCACACAGTACACTATAACACACTGAAAAAAAGGTCTTAGAGTCCGTGATACTATACAGTGTCAAAGAAGGGGGGGAGGGGGGGGGGAGAAAATTCCTCAAACGTAAAATAACTATTATGTATAAAATGATAGCCTATTTCAGAAACTTTGAAATAACATAGTCAAGGGTGAATCAATAACTAATGCCCTTGACGTAACCTTAAAGGGCGAGGGCAAAGAGCATAATAGCAAGTCAGCTTAGAAATTTAAACTACACTAGTATGTTAACATATGCTCACTGGAACTGGAGAGGACATTTAAATTATCCCTTGACAGGATACTGATAAACTTAAGCAGTCAAGTAAGGTTACCATTTCACTGTTTACAAGTGAACAAGTAATGCAGTTAGATAACATAGAACGTACAGATTCAATGTTAAGCCTGTGTTTTGAAGCCACTATACCAACGTCTACACAGCTCACTGTACCAGGAAAATTATTGCAGTTTCACCACACTGGATTATGCCGTCCGTCACTCCGAACAGCAATAGTACCAATTAATACACCTCGCTTGCTCTGACTGTATCACATCACCAAAATCCAGATAGACCTTTAACCAAACACAATAACGCGTGTTTACTTAAACAGCACTAAATAGAGGGGACCTTTTGGTTTGCAAGACAACAGTTTCTGGTCATGGTGCCGATACTTGGAGAGAAAGGAACAGTATAATATGTGCACCAAAAACATGACAAGCAATTCTCACCAAACCTTTCATTAAATCCTTTACAGATCCAAATCAGGGCCGCACCACTCGATTCGGGTAATGTGGCCGAGTCCAGTTCCCACACTACAAGCCAGGTTCGGTCTTACAAACGTGTCAGACACACCACAACCTCTGCGTCGTGCGCATGCCTGCTCACCCACGCTCGCCTCCGATTCTCCCGCGCCGCGCGACTCTCTGGCTGTCTCTCTCTAGCCACACACGCCCGTCGCTGCCAAAAGCCACGTCAAACGGCCAAGCCCAAAGATCACACCATGCCGACCCGATCGATCGATCGATACGAGCCGGCACGGCTCAGAGAATACAGACCAGAAATGCACGAACAGGCAAAAAATTACAACAGGGAGGAGGAGTTGGGCAACATAAACGGAAGCTGGTAGGCGAGTATGTGCGTCTGGAAGATGATGTATATTCAGATTCCACGCCAGTAGCATAAGAGTGGCGCGACTATGTGGATGCAAATCAGGTATGCTTCAAATATAAACTTCAACGCACTTGAACGTTAATTACCTTTGACATTGGACTTGGGGACTTGATGATACTTGCAAAGCCCTTAACGCGACAAAGATAGCATTACCAACGCCTCATTGAGCTTGAACGGGGACCTGAAATAGGGCTACGGGAAATTGAATGTTCCTTCTGCGATATTGGAGAAAGACTTGGCCGCAATGTAGCCTCAGTACATGATTGCTGGCAGTGGTGGTCATGAGAATGGGTCGCAAGAAGACCAGACTCCGGACGGGCACGTGGCACTATGTTCGGTGTATGGCTCTGGCGCATCGTACTGCATCTCGAGCAACAATCTTAACAGCAGTTTCCACCACAGTGACACAACGAACTCTTCAAACTCTGTTACCTCCAAGACAGCTCCGAGGCAGACATCCTATAGCGTGCATTCCACCGACCCAAAACTGCCTCAACTTACGAGTTCAGTGAAGTCAAGCGAGAGGTCACTGGAGAGCAGGGTGTATGTCTGTTGTGTTTTCTGAGTGAAGCTGATTCTGCTTCGGTACTAGCGATGGCCTTGTGTTGGTTAGAAGGAGGCCAGTTGAGGACTGCAACTAACCTGTCCGCATGATAGACACACTGGACCCGTATCTCGAGCTATGGTCTGAGATGCCATTTCGTATGACTGCAGGAGCACTCACGTGATTATCCAGCACACTCTGACTGCAATTTTATGATTCACTGTGCTGATTCGGACTGTATTGCTGCCATTCATGAACAGCATTCTAGGGAGTGTTTTCCAACAGAATAACGATCGCCCACATACAGCTGTTGTAATCCAGCATGCTCGACAGTGTGTCGGCATCTTGCCTTTGCCTTCTCGATCACCAGATCCGTCTCCAGTCCAGCACATACGGGACATCATCGGACGACAACTCTTGTGTTATGCATAAACAGCATTAAGCGTTCTTGTATTGATCGCCGAAGAGCAACAGGCGTGGAACTCCATCCCACTAACTGACATCCGGCACCTGCACAACACAATTCATACACATCTGCCATCTTGCATTCAACATTCTAATAGTTACAACGGTTATTTAAGTACCAGCATTTCATATTTCCACTTGCTTATCGCACATTCACATTAACCTGTGATCTTCTAACGTTAATCACTCACGTATGTTACAGAGACAAATGTATTCCAGAAGTTACGTTACTCTACACTTATTACTTTTTGGTGTTGCACTTTTATCCGTCTCTGTATATTTGTTCATTTCGTTCACCAGGATAGATTAATGCCTTCAGTACTTGTCTTATAAACAACCAGACTTCCTCACTGTAGCAACAAAAAATATGCATCATACATTCACCGACAAAAATGTAAAGAACACAGAAGGGGAAGAGGAAATGAAACAGGATTTCACGGTTTTGAGAGGCACAGTGACATTATTTCAGTGATTACTGTATGGAGTCAGGTTTAAAAAGGACTTCGCAATACGACGTTGCCACGTCCCTGTCAGTGTGACATTGCACCCGATCTGGCCATAGACTTTACATCGCTTTCTCCTTTCTCTTCTCGTTGTCAGTCCGGTGTTTTCACTTGCAGAGCTCTCTAAAGTCGATATTTTGTGTATCCATTCTTACTGAATGTCATGCCAGACAAAAAAGAAGAGAAGTTGGAAAGAGATGTAAAGTGTTCTGCCTTTCTACCGTATGTGCGAAATATTTGTTCAAAAATTACAAGAAGAATGAAGAAGCATAATGCAGATGTGGTCTTCCTCCCACCGACCAAGACAGCAGCTCTTCTGGAATCTGTGAAAGATAACCTGCTATTACGAAAGGTGACCGTGGTTAAAGATACAAAGGACAAGAAATACGCACTGTACAGGAACTTTACATTGAACATCAATGATACACCCGTCTTTTGCAGAAAAAGAAAGCTGAAATTTCTGAGCATTGTATTTCCTCTGCCTATTCCATGATAAGGGGAAATGAGGACACTGGCCACAGTCTCATCTTACTGGGATTCAGCGATCAAGGAAGCTGTGAAAATACAATCATCAGACAGACAGCTCAGGCAAGATGAGGGTTTCCAGCTCTACAAGTCATGCAGACACCTCTCTTTACGTTTGCGCTCTCAAAGGATATACTGTTGTAAGCCTTCTCTATCTGGCATAGAAACATATGCCGCCCATATAATCCACCATTTATTTCGTTAGCTCTGTGGATTTGCTGACTGAGCATAGAGCACAGTGTTTCATCTAAAGCACTCTTGTTACAGTTATGACTTCCTTCTACACTGTGGAGTCATTTAGTGGATACAGGAGCGAGAAACAGGTGAGGGTGCATGAATAGAGAATTCAGGTATTAATTTACTCTAAATCTAATATCATATAGTAAAAATAGTACATAACTTTGTTGCTGTTTCTACAGCGTCAGTTGCTAACAGTAGCTTTTAATGTTGAAACATATACAGACGCAAAAGATTTATAGATCTGTCACCCTTCTGTTCAATATCAGTTCAAGAAACCGAGCGCTGACAACTACGAAACTCTGTAACTGTTATTAAACTTTCAGACATACAAAGTAGGCTCAGTATATAACTGTTCGAACTTCAGTATACCAGCTGCTGGAAACCGGAGAGGGGTTGCTTTCATCTCATTGGCAGCGGGGTAATCATCGTTGGTACCGCGGTGGCGGCTGCAGGAAACGTGGCTGCGCGACTGGCGGCGAGCGTGTTTGAAAGAGCGGCCGACCGGATGGCGGCCGATACCGCTGTTACCAACAGTGTTATCTCTGACGCATGAGCATTTTACTTCGCAGTACTGTGTAAAGTCTTCACAAATCTTGCAAGCGACTCAACTTGAGATTGGCTGTAATGTTGTTAGGCGGAATATTAGGACAGCTTTTACTAATATCGTGTATGTACGCCCGAAACACAACAGAATACAATGTATATATTAAAAAATCGTTCAAAGAGCTCTGAGCACTATGGGACTTAACTTCTGAGGTCATCAGTCCCCTAGAACTTCGAACTACTTCAATCTAACTAACCTAAGTACATCACACACATCCATGCCCGAGGCAGGATTTCAACCTGCGACCGTAGCGGTCGCGAGGTTCCAGACTGAAGCGCCTATAACCGCTCGGCCACTCCGGCCGGCTATATATTAAAAAGCGTATAAAATTCTCTTGACGCCTTCCTAAGAGGCAGGCTCCATTCCTCTCATAATACCTGTCTAAGCGACGACCAATGTGGCTTGAATTCAAAGAAATAGTATTGAAAGAATCTGGTAGTTTTATAACAAGTAAATTAAAAAGAGACGAAACATATGCCCCGTGTATAGGATACTGTTGCAGAAGCAACTAAAATTATAGTTGACTTCAATGCCAGATGCTTTTAATAGTTCCCATATCGTAGTCCTGTCTCGAAATACGGCAGAAATGGATATTCTGGTTGCATGTAAAGTATACCAGCAACAAGACACCACCAATACGTTCACAGCGTGGTGGTAATGGTAACGTTACCGACGAAAGCGTCATTAAAGCAGCGATCCTACACAATGGTTTCCTAAACTACTTTACGAAAGGATATGCAGTAAATATTCCACAATTAGATCACAAACAGCTGCCAACACGAGTAATAAGAAAGTAGGTACCATCGACAGGGGAAAAAATTTAAGTCACTAAATAATAGCAAGTCTTCTCGTGCAGATATATACAAATTAGCTTCTCTTTCGGAGTATAATGATAAGAGAGCTCTATTTTTAGCAAGCATATACAATCTCTTGGTAGACAAAAAACTGAAAAGTTGCATAGATCACACCAATATCGAAGAAAAGAGATGGAAGTAGTCCAATGGTTTATAAGCCCACAACATTGATAGCTATCTGTAACAGAATTCTAGAAAGTACGCTGTGTTTCAGTATCACGCAATACTTCGAAGAAACGGGTCTGTCGGCATATAACCAGCATGGTTTCAGAAAATAACGTTCTAGTGAATTATCTATTCATACGCAGTAATGAGTACTATTGACAGGAGATCTCAAGCTGAATCCATGTTTCTAGATTTCCAGAAGGCTTTTCACACCGTTCCTTACAAGTGACTTCTAATCAAATTGCGTACGTATGGAGTATAGCCTAAGTTGCGTGACTGGATTCAAGATTTCCTGTGAAGAACGTCACAGTCCATCGTAATTGGCGGGAAGCCATCTAGTGAAAGCTAAGTAGTATATTGGTTTACCCAAGGAAGCGTTATAGGGCCGCTGCTGGCCTTAATCTATATGTTTGCAGATCATATTGTCGTTTACAGTCTGGCAAAATCAAAATCATTTAGGAATTATTTGGACAAGATATATGAGTGGTACGTAAAGACGCTTACAATTTTCGCAAATTCCTCGCCCTGCGCCATGTCTCAAACTAGTGGAGAAAAGCACAGGTGACGCCTGTATGTAAGAGGGGCGGAAGAATGAATCCGCCAAAATTACAGACCAATATCCCCAAAGTCGGTTTGCCACAGAATCCTTGAACATATTCAAAGTTCAAATATAATAAATTTTCTTGAGACTGAGCATCTTATGTTTTAGAAAGCATCGCTCGCGCGTAACTCAGCTTGCCTATTTCTCACATGATATACAGAGAACTATGCGTGAAGCGAAACCGGCTGATGCCGTATTTCTAGATTTCCGGAAAGCATTTGACACGGTACCCCACCACAGACTGTTGACGGAAGTACCAGCTTATTGAATAGGTTCCTAGATACGTTAGTGGCTCGAAGATACTTATGTGATAGAACATAGTTTGTTGTCCTCGTCGGCTAGCGATCAGCAGAGACAAGGGTATCGTCATGAGTGCCAGACGGAAGTGTCTTTTCCTTAATACATAAATGATCTGGCGGACAGAGTGAGCAGCAGTGTGTGGTTGTATGCTGATGACGCTTTGGTACACGAGAAGGCTTCGAAGTTGAGTGACTGTAGGAGAATACAAGACGACTTAGACAAAATTTCTAGTAGATATGGTGAATGGCAACTAGCTCTAAATGTAGAAAAGTATAAGTTCATTCGGATGGGTAAGAAAAAGAAAGCAATAACATTCGGATTTGGTACAGTAGTGAACTGCTTGACACAGTCACGTCGTCTGAATATCTGGGCGTAACGCTGCAAGGCGATATGAAATAGACCGAGCCTGTGAGGATCGTGGTGGGTGAGGTGAAATGTCGAATTCAGTTTATTTGGAGAATTTTAGGAAAGTGTGGTTCATCTGGAAAGGAGACCGCATATAGGACCACAACAACACCGGAGTGTTTGCGATCCGTAGCATGGCTCGATAAAGGAAGAGGTCAACACAGTTTAGAGACGGGTTGCTAGATTTGTTACCGGTAGGTTCGAACAAAATGTTACGGAGGTGTTCGGGAACTCAAATGGGAATCCCTGGAGGGAAGAAGAAGTTGTTTCCGAAGAACACTATTGAGAAAATTTAGAGCATCAGCATTTGCAAGACGACTCTGCTGCCTCCCACGTAAGCTTCATGTAAGGACCACGAAGATAAGAGAAATTAGGGATCATACGGAGGCATATAGACAGTCCTTTTCCCATCGCTCTATTCGCGAATGGAACGGAAAAGGAAATGACTAGTAGTGGTACAAGGTACCCTCCGTACGGTGGCTTACGGCGTATGTATGTAAATGTAGAAATGCTGTGGACAATGCTAACCAAAGACTGCAGTTTATTGGCTGAGCATTTAGAAGATTCAGCAAATCTACTAAAGAGGGTGCCTACACTTCGCTTCTCCGTCCTCTTCTGGAGTATTCCTACGTTGAATGAGATCCTGACTAAAGGGGACTGACGTAAGACATCGAAAAAGTTCAAAGAAGGACAATTCGTTTCGTATTATTGCGAAATAGGGGAAGGAGTATCACGAATATGATACACAAGTTGACGTGACACCCTTTAAAACGAAGGCGTTTTTCATTGCTGCGAAATCAGTTCAAGATGATTCAATCAGTAAAATTCTGCTCCGAATGCGAAAATATTTTGATCACTCCCACCTGCATACGTAAAAATGGCCAGCATAATAAAATAAGACGTAATACAAGCTCGCAAGGAAAGATTTAAATGTTCATCTTTCCCTCGTGCTATAATAGTGGAATTATTAGGAGAGTGTTTCTACAAATCTTACGTCAGACACTTAAATGTGAACTACAGAGTAATCGTCTAGCTACAGCTTTTTTTTTGTCACCAGGACACCAACGCTAACGTGTTCATCTCTGGGTAGCACTCATTGCATCAGCATTTATTCAGTTAATTTTACATTAAAAACAAAAAAAATGAACTGTCTTTTTAGGGTAATATCGAAAAAAATATGCAGTCGTAAAAGAAAATATGAAAGTTTAAAAATGTATAAGTAAAGTATGTAAATTAGGAACTGTAGTATGCATAATACAAATTCTCTGTAACGTCTATTTACCTCAGAACTTGATTATAAACAATATTTCTAGTTATATGTCCAGGAGCTACAATGAGTAAACTCTTGGGTGCAACCACCCTTGACCAGGCCACATAAAGTGATCCATGAGAAGAACATGGAAGCGTCAAATACATTCCGCAGTAAATAATACACTGTCCTGAGTCTTATTAATAGTAATGGCAGAATTAAGTGTCAGTGGAAACTGTAGTTTCTTGAAGTCAAAGAGGAGATCTGTTGGAGTTACGGGTATTTCTTTAACTATGTGTCGTAGCATGACATTTTTGCGTAAGTACATTTAGTGCCATATTCGGATACTGTCTGCGAAGTAGGTTGTGAATATGGTTACTAGCAGCGAAGTAATAAATTTAAACGTCGTGCATGATGCGGCGCTTCTTCACGTGTCGCAGTGTATATGACGTCATACCTGCTGGACTATGTGTTATAAAATGATATAATTTTGTACGTACATTCAGCAGTATACGTGAATACTGACTGTAAATGGGTCAAATGGCTTTCAGCACTATGGCACTTAACATCTGAGGTCATCAGTTCCCTAGACTTAGAACTACTTAAAACTAACTAACCTAAGGACATCATAGACATCCATGCTCGAGGCAGGATTCGAACCTGCGACCGCAACAGCAGTGCGGTTCCTGGACTGAAGCGCCTAGAACCACTCGGCCACAGTGGCTGGCTACTGTCTGTAAAATTTGTTGCGGGTAGAAGTAGTAAGAAAGAAGTAATAAATTTAAACTTCATGGATGATGCTGTAGTTTCACTAGCAACTCATTGCGTACGACGTCATATTTCCTGAACTAGGATAGACGGGTGGTTCTCACAACCGCAGCGATTGTTGCCTGATAGTAAGAGAAATGTATACCAACTTTCACTGAAACTGGTCCGGTAGTTTAGGAGGAGATGTGGAACATACATTCATACGGACATACATTTTTATAGTATGTATGGATGTAATCAGTGAGTGCGTTCGAACACGAGACCCAAGAGTTTTGGATTAGTGGTGAAAGACGCTACCCCTAGACCACTGCGCATACGGCCTACCACCGCAACACTGTGGTAACCTCTACCAGTGAATAAATAGATAAATAAAAGTAAAGATATCTTTCAACTTTCGAAGATTAATTTAAAAAAATCTTTTGCGAGAATTAATCAGAAGCAAACTGCACAAAAAAATCTTCTTGTGAGTATACAGGGTGGTCCATTGTTAGTGACCGGGCCAAATATCTCACGAAATAAGCATCAAACGAAAAAACTACAAAGAAAGAACTCGTCTAGCTTAAAGAGGGAAACCAGATGGCGCTATGGTTAAACCCGCTAGATGTCGCTTCCATAGGTCAAAACGGATATCAACTACGTAAAGAAATATGAATGTTTTAGTTGTACCACTTTTTTCGCTTTGTGATAGATGGCGCTGTAATAGTCGCAAATGAATAAGTACGTGGTATCACGCAACATTCCCCCACTGCGGACGGTATTTGCTTCGTGATACATTACCTGTGTTAAAATGGACCGTTTACCAATTGCGGACCGAGCGAGGTGACGCAGTGGTTAGACACTGGACTCGCATTCGGAAGGACGACGGTTCAATCCCGCGTCCGACCATCCTGATTTAGGTTTTCCGTGATTTCCCTAAATCACTCCAGGCAAATGCCGGGATGGTTCCTCTGAAAGGGCACGGCCGACTTCCTTCCCCATCCTTCCCTAATCCGATGAGACCGATGACCAAGCTGTCTGGTCTTCCCCAAACCAACCAACCAACCAACCAATTGCGGAATAGGTCGATATCGTGTTGATGTATGGATATGGTGATCAAAATTCCCAACGGGCGTGTGCTATGTTTGCTGCTCGGTATTTTGGACGACATCATCCAAATGCCCGGACCGTTCGCCGGATAGTTACGTTATTTAATGAAACAGGAAGTGTTCAGCCACATGTGAAACGACAACCACGACCTGCAAGAAACGATGATGCCCAAGTAGGTGTTTTAGTTGCTGTCGCGGCTAATCCTCACAGCAGTAGCAGACAAACTGCGCGAAAATCGGGACTCTCAAAAACGTCGGTGTTGAGAGGAATGTCGTTACACGTATTGCCAAATGCACTGAGGTTGACGGACATCATTTTGAGCATTTATTGCAGTAATGTGATATTTACAGGTAATCTCGCTGTAACAGCATGCGTTCTTAGAAATGATAAGTTCAGAAAGGTACATGTATCACACTGGCACAACCGAAAATAAAATGTTCAAACGTACCTACGTTCTGTATTTTAATTTAGAAAACTTACCTGTTACCAACTGTTCGTCTAAAATTGTGAGCCATATGCTTGGGACTATTACAGTGCCATCTATCACAAAGCGAAAAAAGTGGTCCAACTAAAACGTTCATATTTCCTTACGTACTAGACGAATGTGTAATACAAAATTGGGGTTCCTATTTTAAAAAAAAAAAAACAAAAAAACAAAAAAAAAACGCAGTTGATATCCGTTTGACATATGGCAGCGCCATCTAGCGCGTCAACCGTAAAGCAATCTGGTTTCCCCCTTCAAGGTAGACAAGTTTCGTTCTTTGTAGTTTTTCCGTTTGACTCTTATTTCGTGAGATATTTGGCCCGGTTACGATCAATGGAGCACCCTGTATAATCATTATAAAATGTAAATAACAGTAGTAACGAAATAAAGAAATGACATTACGCTTTCCTCTTAAGCCTCGTTGTCCGTCCATGAAGTGTTTCTAGACGGCTGTGGTTGCGCGGACTCTCCGGGTCTGAGCGGTCGACCGTTGCCACACAGAGAGAGAGAGAAAGAGAGAGAGAGAGAGAGAGAGAGAGAGTGAGAGGGGGGTGACGCACATTGGCCAGGCGATAGCCGACTCGTGAATGGGAAATGCACAGCTCCACTGCGTCCCACCGGCGCCCTGCGTCTTCTGCAAAAAAGATGAAGCGTATGCCCCCGGCTGCAGACCTGTTGCTGCTGCCTCCGACGTATCGGCGCCGCCCACCCACACATACCCGTTCCGGTGTTTACCCCGAGTGTGTGGAGCGAGGCTGGGTGAAAAATACGACCACCTCTCTGAGGGCAAAAATAAGTGACGGCAAGTTATAGTTCCATAGATCCAGTTGTGGCGCATTTCCTTTTAACTGCTTTGATATTTACGCCTTCGTGACTCATGGGACGAACTGATCTTACTTAGTAATTCGTAAAACTATGCACAATTAAACATCAAGTTTCTTGACTGGAGCGTGTTTTATTTTAAGTTGTACAGTGCGTTGTGATGGCCACGCAATCATAATGTGGTGGCCTTCGTCACATTTACGTGAGGCTACATAGTGCATTTTACGATATAACGAAATCAACCTGATAATGATTGTATGAGCACTGAGAGGCATACTGGAGCTTATATTAAGAATGAGTAAGGAAGGGAACGGCTATTTACAATTTGTACAGAAACCATGTGGCAGTAATAAGAGTCGAGGGACATGAAAGGGAAGCAGTGGTTGGGAAGGGAGTGAGAGAGGGGTGGAGCCTCTCCCCGATGTTATTCAATCTGTATATTGAGCAAGCAGTGAAGGAAACAAAACAAAAATTCGGAGTAGGTATTAAAATCCATGGAGTAGAATTAAAAACTTTGAGGTTCGCCGATGACATTGTCATTCTGTCAGAGACAGCAAAGGACTTGGAAGAGCAGTTGAACGGAATGGGCAGTGTGTTGAAAGGAGGACATAAGTTGAACATCAACAAATGCAAAACGAGGATAATGGAATGTAGTCGAATTAAGTCGGGGGTTGCTGAGGGAATTAGATTAGGAAATGAGACACTTAAAGTAGTAAAGGAGTTTTGCTATTTGGGGAGCAAAATAACTGATGATGGTCGAAGTAGAGAGGATATCATATGTAGACTGGCAATGGCAAGGAAAGCGTTTCTGAAGAAGAGAAATTTGTCAACATCGACTATAGATTAAAGTGTCAGGAAGTCGTTTCTGAAAGTATTTGTATGGAGTGTAGCCATGTATGGAAGTAAAACGTGGACGATAAATAGTTTAGACAAGAAGAGAATAGAAGCTTTCGAAATGTGGTGCTACAGAAGAATGCTGAAGATTAGATGGGTAGATCACGTAACTAATGAGGAGGTATTGAATAGAATTGGGGAGAAGAGGAGTTTGTGGCACAACTTAACAAGAAGATTGGTAGGAAATGTTCTGGGGCATCAAGAAATCACAGATTTTGCATTCGAGGGCAGCGTGGAGGGTAAAAATTGTGGAGGGAGACCAAGAGATGAATACACTAAGCAGATTCAGAAGGATGTAGGTTGCAGCAGGTACTGGGAGATGAAGAAGCTTGCACAGGGTAGAGTAGCATGGAAAGCTGCATCAAACCAGTCTCAGGACTAAAGACCACAACAACAACAAGGGAAGGAAACCTTTTTTTTATTATTAAGTAATCATTTTCAAGCCCTCTACAAATAATCATCATGAACGAAGTATTTTACTTAAATTGGGGTTCTAATACAACTGCGCAAAAGTTAATAAAAGCATTTTTGCTGATAGTAACAAAATTATAGGGCTCCATTGTCGCATCTATTACTGGAAATTGTACTGCCTTTAGAGAAATGTGTTCTTTTACAGCATCATCTCAAGTTACTTACAGTTTGGCATAAAAATCTTTTCCACACCCAGCAGATTTAATATCCGTTCTATAACTTTTGATGTAACACTCGTAATAGTGGATGCCAAGAATAATTAATTTGTTGAATTCCCGACCACCATTCCAAAAGTCGATACGCAATCTCAAGTCTGCGCTAGAATTTTATTCCGTCGCTTACACTTTTTTCAGCTATGAAAATAATTTGCAAATAGGTCAATTTCAGTTTGCGAGATGTATGTAGTTAGTGATACAATTTAAAACGAACGTTCTCCAAAGTTGATTGAAGAAGCCAAAGATTGGTCTGGAGAGTCAACGACGTACTGCCATTAATAGGATCCTGCCTGTCAGGTAACCGAGTTGCACAAACCAACCTTTCTAATCTTGTGTTTTACTAAAATGGAGACAGAGGGAGAGGGACACCGAGAGAGAGAGGTAAAAAGATATGTACGTATGTGTATGTGTGTGTGTGTGTGTGTGTGTGTGTGTGTGTGTGTGTGTGTGTGTGTGCGTGTGTGTTTGTGTGTGTGGGTGTGGGTGTGTGTGTTTGTTTGTTTCACTACAAATTATTTAGATGAAACCACTCAAGACACATTAGAAACGATTGGTTATGAAATTCATTACGATAAAACAGAAATCTCTTCCAGTCTTACGATAGATATTTTGAACAACAAAAAACCTCAGACGCTCAAAATACAAGAAATTGAAACTCTACGACTTAATCGTCAAACACGAGTATCTTTAACGCTCTTACCATTCACTTTACCGATAAAGACAGACAATTTATAAATTCAAAAGCAAGAACAGAATAATTTATGTCCAAAATACACTGAAGTAAGAAGGTACAGCCTAAGAGCAATTTAGAATGACATAAGTATACCAAAATTTACTCGAATACGAAAAAGCATTCTAAAATAGAAGAGAAAATGAAAAGAATAAAAAAAATATGATTAAGTAGATAAGTTATAGGGTACCACAAAACACACAGCAGTACTGAACACAGAAACAAATGGCAACTTGAAATAAGAAGGGATAACACATTATAATAATACAAGACTAAAAGATTTTAGGCCAACAGTTCTCAGCTGGAAAGTTAAGCACAAGAAAGGCCCAATTGGACCCCAATCACTTAATCTTTAAGACAGGAAAAAGTCCATTATCAGACAACGAAAGTTATATGGGCACCAAGAAAGACTAAATAAAAATCCAAAATAATCTTTGTTGTACTCCAAAAAGGCTATCAAATCCTCTTTATTAAACTCTGGGAAACAGAGTGGATGTTTGAACAAACTGTAATTTGACTCTCCTCATTATTTCATTACCAAAGTCTTTGTTTTTGGTAGGTGTGCAACATGTCTAAGCTGAATGGAACGCTCCCTCGTAGCTGATCGTAAACGTGGTGTTGTCATTGGAGTTGTACATCATCAGGCTCACGTCAAAAACTATTGTCGTCCTACATTCGACGTCTTCTAGAAATATCCCTCTCGCTTCAGATAAGGTTCGGTCATTGCTTCGTTTATAACGACGTGCTGCAACGGTGAAATCATGAAAAAATCCGTAACTATCTTTGAGTAAAGACAACATAAAATTTGTTCCGAGAGCTGCTTTTTCTGTTCTGTGCTATGCTTCAAGCAACAGTACAGTTGACTTTAGACACGAGGTATTCAACGATCTGCAGTACTTGACGGTCGCGAAATTAATGATAATGATAACAATAGTTCATAATCATACGCGACCACACTTAGTTGCGACTGGAGCCTAACGGTTTCTGATAAAATTTGACACAGTTTTTGATAATAACTATTCAGTGACTTAACATTCACGAGCGACCTAGACTGCGGCTCGCACCCGTCTCTCTGTGACCACATAAGAGCTTATGTCTCAATTCTTTCAACCAATCACAGTCTTGGAGATTTTGCTCTACGTTATATAATCGAGCGTTGCTCAGCCAATAGCAAGTTGTGTTACCAGTTGGGTTGTGACGCAGTACCATGTCGTCCAGATACCACCATTGTCCTCCAACTACACTCTGGGTCTTGTCCCCTATTGCACCTTGTTAGAATTTTCTCGATTCCAGGTGGATCGTTATGATCAAAGAATTGTGATTTATTTAACAATCAAGGCTTCCTTTTCATATGTAATTTTCTTACCATCTAACTAAAAATAACTGTGAAATATTTTACAACAAATGCTTCGCAGCAAACACTAAAGTCTTATGCCTAACGT
Source organism: Schistocerca americana (assembly GCF_021461395.2). Classification (NCBI taxonomy): domain Eukaryota; kingdom Metazoa; phylum Arthropoda; class Insecta; order Orthoptera; family Acrididae; genus Schistocerca; species Schistocerca americana. The sequence continues at coordinate 244,197,067 of NC_060124.1, read as the reverse complement.
AATCGCATCAACATTTTTCGTTACTGGGTTATTTGCTTGAACCACTGCTTTGTTACTTGTTTCGTTCTGGAATTGAGTGAAGACTCTGCATCACATGTACCGTAACAAATCAGCTCACAATATTTTTGAAATGACTTTCTAAACATTGTTGTGGAATTGGATTTCGAATTTAAATTCTTTTCCCTTTTCGAGCTGCATTGTTTTTAGTCAAAATTACAGATTCGCGTCCTTAACATCGGCATGCTGCAGAAATTTTGAACATGTTCTGAGTTTGAATAAAACAAATTTCCTTGATACAGAAAAGCTTCCGTCCACAAACTAGCACGGTATTAGAAAGTATCGCTCGTGTGAAACTCAGTTTTCCCTTTTCGCATATGATAACTTGCGAACAATTTAAAGAAGGGCAACAGGCATATTGCAGGCAGATTTCCGGAACGTTTTTGACACAGTGACCCTCTGCAGACTCCTAACTAAGGTCCGAACACACGGAATAGGTTCCCAGACATGTGAGTGGCTCGAAGTCTTCTTAAATCCAGTCCGTTGTCCTCGACGTCGAGTATTCATTTGAGACAGAGGTATCGTCAGGAGAGCCCCAGGGTAGTATGATAGGGCCGGTCGTTTTCTCTATATACAGAAAGATATTACGAGACGACACCGTTGCAATAAGGCACGCACTGTCATACCCTCTACGAATCTAAATAATCCATATTAGTTATTATCCGAATTTGTTCAAATTTGGTACATAGCCTTTTGTTATTAATGGAATGAAGCTGTCAAAATTTCAGATTTTTATTTGCTATCGCTCTGTAGACAAAGACCATTTTCCACGCAAAAATGAGAACATGGATTTTCTTGAATTACAGCGCCAACTACCAAGAATAAAAACAAATCCTTAAGACAAAATGTACGTAGTTTTTTCTATGTAGAATCTGATTGTGCAGTACAAAATGGGGGTTTCCATTTGAATTTTAAAGTTGTCTCCCACCCCACCCCCAGGGGGCTGGGGTGACGGGATAATTTTAGCATCAGCAAATGTCCCCCTCGAAAATAATCAGCTTTGGATTCTACACATTTCTTTGTGTGAAGCTTATTTTTCGAGTTATTCTGGTTTGTCAACTTAAAATTTACACCCTGTATACAATTTCTCCGCAAGCAAAACAAAACAGTTCATAAGTCACTGCTGTAGCGTGTTTATGACGGGATGCCTTTCACTGCGGCAGCGACTTGGCGGCGCGGCGATTATATTCTCTCCATGCAGATGCCGCTCCAGTCTTACTGTCGTCCTACTCAGCGTACTACTGGCTGACGCCGTCTCACAGCCCTCTCCGCTCTTCGTCGTGCCAGCGCTTGTCGTTACGCCGGAACAGCGCCCACTACACATTTTGTGTGCGTACCGCAAAGCAAAATAATTGAAAACCTACTTTACACCCAAACGGTAAATTTCTGGACCTGGTTTTTTTCCGAAAACTTTATTTACACCAGTTGTAAGTCCTCTCTAGAACCTTTAGAAGCCTATAACATGAATTATGAAACACCTGTACACACGGTGTTCGGAAAGTCCCGTTATAAACTTGTAGGATTTGTAGAGGACACTGAGGAGACAAATATTTTGAATTGGAAGCCATGTCCAGAAATGTACCGTTTCCGTTGTACAGCCTTTTGAAAATCTGTTTGCTAGTTAAGTATGCAACGAGGTAGTTGTGGTGGGATCGTCGGATCATCTGATGTCATTTGACGCCCATCCTACCTCTGTGACCTGCTTCGAGCTTCATTCACTTGTCGTGAGTGTTAAGAGCAAAATGGGTGAATTCACGTTTGCAGAATACATCGATGAGATCCCTCTGTATGGCGATGGTCAAGGTAATTGAAGAGCTGCTCCTCGTCGTTATCAAGATCGTTATCCCCAACGTCCGACCCAATCCACATCTACATCTACATGATTACTCTGCAGTTCACATTTAAGTGCTTGGCAGAGGGTTCATCGAACCACAATCCACTCCCGAACAGCGCGCGGGAAAAACGAACACCTAAACCTTTCTGTTCCAGCTCTGATTTCTCCTATTTTATTTTGATGATCATTCCTACCTGTCTAGGTTGGGCTCAACAAAATATTTTCGCATTCGGAAGAGAAAGTTGGTGACTGAAATTTCGTAAATAGATCTCGCCGCGACGAAAAAGGTCTTTGCTTTAATGACTTACATCCCAACTCGCGTATCATATCTGCCACATTCTCTCCCCTATTACGTGATAATACAAAACGAGCTGCCCTTGTTTGCACCCTTTCGATGTCCTCCGTCAATCCAACCTGGTAAGGATCCCACACCGCGCAGCAATATTCTAACAGAGGACGAACGAGTGTAGTGCAAGCTGTCTCTTTAGAAGACTTGTTGCACCTTCTGAATGTCCTGCCAATGAAACGCAACCTTTGGCTGGCCTTCCCCACAATATTATCTATGTGGTCTTTCCCACTACATACCCTTCTCGCCACAATTATGCAATGGCTTCCAGTAAGGGGTAACTTCACCGTCAGCAGGCGTGACTGGGGTGATTCATGGAGACGAGGCACACCCGAAATGGAAGAGATTGTACTGTAAATAACAGCATTTGTCGAAAACTGATTAAGCCTTGTTATGGTTTCTTTGTTTATTAATGAGTGGAATTGTAGAACTAATAAAAATGGTCGCGTAACCAACATGTTTTCAAATGGTTGGAGCACAGAAACAGTACGCTTCCTGACTGGATCCCAATTCAAAATATTATCTACTCAGTTACCTCTACAAGTCCCAGAAGTTCGTAACGGGAATTACGGGCCACCCGGTACGTAGAAGCAAATTACCTCCAGAACAAATCTGGCCCCTTGAATTTAGCTGACCACGTATTAACTAATGAATATCAATGTGTAGGTACGTTAAGAAAGCGTTACCTGATTTGGATAACAATTCGCAAAAAGTGTTTGAACCAAAGATTGGATTTCACTTGTTTGAATGGAACATACATAAGGCGCTTACCTCGAAATGTTGTATAAAGGAAATTACTCCGCATATCAAGCTGGCTTTCTGTACATATCATGCATGTTGTTTGCGAATTTATCTTTTGAGTACAGTGATTGCAGCAGATTTTGCCTGCGCTATTGCTTTTTTCAGATGCGAGGTTAACCACTGTGATTTAGTTGTAGTGGTGTGGATATCATCATCAAGTGGATTACTATGGGTATCATGTGAAAGCAATAGTATGGTTCGAGAAACGAAGACTGTCTATATTGTATACCAGTATGTTTCGTAAACAGATTTCCTAAATTTATTCATCTGCGAAACCCTTTAAGTTCAAAAAATGACAAAAAACGTTCATCTACCTCTTTGTGGTATTTCTTAACGTAACACTGAATACCGTACAGTTTATTTTAAGGCTGAGTGAAGAATGGACAAGCAGTAAATACAAAAATAAATGTAACGATGTGTTCCATTAACAAGGGAGCTCGTGACCGTAATGATCACTTATGCCAACTAATCACATACTTAATTAATTAAATAATTACACACATATCAAAAAATTCATAAATACACCAACGAATATTCAAACCATAAACGAATATCAAAATTACTAATAATGTCTGCGGTCAGTATACGAATTGGAATGAAGTGTGAGTTAATCATTTCAGCAGTACTCAATTCACGAGTGCGTATAATGGAACTACATATAGCGAATCCCCATTTAGGTAATAAAATACTTCACTGAGTGAAGGCAACAAAGAAAAAAGGTAAAAAATAGCTCTTAGAGCGTAATTTTTTTTTAAATTTTGTCTAACTTACTGAAGTCTGTGTCTTAAAGTCAGCCTCTATACGCATGTGGCTTAGAATAGAACGAGTAATTGGTATTGAATACCGTAACTGAAGAATAGCATGTATAGGTACATTACGTTTAGGCGTATAAACGTAGCTCATGAAACATTTTCTTTTCTGATTACAGGTGAGGCAAACAGACGTTTTGACAAGCGTTCAAGAGTCACTGAGCAAAGAAACAGATCCTAGGTGTAAGGTATGTAACCAGCAAATCTTGCTAATATTAACTTACGACCACAAGATGCAGAAGGTAAGAGCCCTTCTGCGTTTCGTGAGATTATAAGTGATAACTTAAAGGAGGCCGTATCATGGAGCTTCATAAAATATACTTGACTGCGTCAAAAGGTACGGTTTATCGTTGCAGCCATCGACACATGCACTTCAGCGGTCTGCATTAAGAGCACACTAACTGGTACCGTAGTGGAACCAGGAACACAAAAAATTCTTTCTCAGTAGAGAAGAGTATAAATACCAATAATTCCTTCATAACAGGTAATGAGAAACAAGGAGACATGCAATACCCTGAGGCCAGGTCGAGGTAGAAAACACGCAAAGAAGGAGAAATACGGAGTGTATTAAAATGCTTGGACAAACCTGGAACTGTCGTCATCTCCTAAAAACACTTGTAAGAAACTCATACAAAACTTCATAATTGCCTACTTACAATTTGAATACATTTTTTATAGTTCTCTCGTCGGCCGGGGTGGCCGCGCGGTTAAAGGCGCTTCAGTCTGGAACCGCACGACCGCTACGGTCGCAGGTTCGAATCCAGCCTCGGGCATGGATGTGTGTGATGTCCTTAGGTTAGTTAGGTTTAAGTAGTTCTACGTTCTAGGGGACTTATGACCACAGCAGTTGAGTCCCATAGTGCTCAGAGCCATTTAAATCATTTTTTTTATAGTTCTCAGTTGTTAAAAATTGTCCAAAACTTGTCTATGCTCAGAATGTTATCGGAACTGTTACTACACTTGAGCAACATACTTCAATGCCATTCACGGATGGTTAACCAGGTACTCGGTTTTTTTTTTTTTTACGTGAAAGCGGCATCTAGTTTCAGTTTTAAGGTTTTGCTTTCCTCCTGAAACAGGGACAGGGTGATTGCGGTTGGGGTCTCTCTCCGTGTTTTCTAGATATGGGACCCAGACCGCTGTGTTTTTCCAGTTTTTAGATTTGGCCTACCCTTCTCCGACTTCTACTGCGTGTGCTTTTAGCTTCCTCGCTTTATAGTTTGACATCTCTGACTAAATCCGCCCATTTATAGCGGAATCTTTAAGTTAGGCAAATAATGTTTGAATCGCAGGACTGATGACCTCGCAGCTTAGGCATATAAGAAAGGTAAAATGAAAATAAGAGATCACTGGATCACAGACTCCCTGAGTCTTGTTGTTGTTGTTGTGGTCTTCAGTCCTGAGACTGGTTTGATGCAGCTCTCCATGCTACTCTATCCTGTGCAAGATTCTTCGTTTGCCAGTACCTACTGCAGTCTACATCCTTCTGAATCTGCTTACTGTATTCATCTCTTGGTCTTCCTCTACGATTTTTACCCTCCACGCTGCCCTCCAATACTAAATTGGTGATCCCTTGATGCCTCAGAATATGCCCTACCGACCGAACCCTTCTTCTAGTCAATTTGTGCCACAAACTCCTCTTCTCCCCAATTAGCTGGCCGGAGTGACCGTGCGGTTCTAGGCGCTACAGTCTGGAACTGCGTGACCGCTACGGTCGCAGGTTCGAATCCTGCCTCGGACAGGGATGTGTGTGATGTCCATAGGTTAGTTAGGTTTAAGTAGTTCTAAGTTCTAGGGGACTGATGACCTCAGAAGTTGAGTCCCATAGTGCTCAGAGCCATTTGAACCATTTTTTTCGCTCCAATTCTATTCAATACCTCCTCATTAGTTATGTGATCTACCCATCTAATCTTCAGGATTCTTCTGTAGCGCCACATTTCGAAAGCTTCTATTCTCTTCTTGTCTAAACTATTTATCGTCCATGTTTCACTTCCATACATGGCCACACTCCATACAAATACTTTCAGAAACGACTTCCTGACACTTAAATCAATACTCGATGTTAACAAATTTCTCTTCTTCAGAAACGCTTTCCTTGCCATTGCCGGTCTATATTTTATATCCTCTATACTTCGACCATCATCAGTTATTTTGCTTCCCAAATAGCAAAACTCCTTTACTACTTTAAGTGTCTCATTTTCTAATCTAATTCCCTCAGCATCATCCGACTTAATTCGACTACATTCCATTATCCTCGTTTTGATTTTGTTGATATTCATCTTATATCCTCCTTTCAAGACACTGTCCATTCCATTCAACTGCTGTTTCAAGTCCTTTGCTGTCTCTAACAGAATTACAATGTCATCGGCAAACCTCAAAGTTTTTATTTATTCTCCATGGATTTTAATGCCTACTCGGAACTTTTCTCTTGTTTCCTTTACTGATTGCTCAATATACAAACTGAATAACATGTGAGAGGGGCTACAACCCTGTCTCACTCCCTTCCCAACCACTCCTTCCCTTTCATGTCCCTTGACTCTTATAACTGCCATCTGCTTTCGGTACAAATTGTAAATAGCCTACCGCTCCCTTTATTTTACCCCTGCCACCTTCAGAATTTGAAAGAGAGTGTTTCGGTCAACATTGTCGAAACCTCTCTCTAAGTCTACAAATGCTAGAAACGTAGGTTTGCCTTTCCTTAATCTTTCTTCTAAGATAAGTCGTAGGGTCAGTATCCTCACGTCCAGGGTCTTAAAGGTTTCATTGTTCCGTAATACACTGACAGTGCCTCTCCATACATTTTTATTTGCTTAGAATAATTCTGTTAACTGCAATTAACAAAATCTACAACCACAAAAGAAATGAATCATTCAGAAGGGGAGAAGAAAACGAAGTGAAACTTCACTGCTTGAGAGGGAATCTGATCTTATATCAGTGATACACAATCGAGAGAAATTTTCAAGGAATTTGGGACTATGAGCCCCATGTGATGTGGATGAACGCACTGATTCGGTTGGGAAGGGTGTTACAAAATCTTTATATTGTCTCCTGAGACAAGCTGACCCGCAGCTATTGTAGCTGATCCCTGATACCCTGGTCACTGGCGTTGGGACGGAGTTGGCGTCGGAGCTGTTCCCTTATATGTTATAGTGTGGACGGATCTTGGGGTTATTCTGGCCACAGAAGTACCTCAGCATCACACAAAGTGATCATAGAGACTTAGGCGAAGTAATGACGGACTTTGCCGTGATGCTGTCGCATGAGAGGTAATACATATGGACGCATGATGACTCTGCCGTATCGTTCTGCCAACATCATCGCGCAGACAGTTCATAGGAGAAGTCTCGTATGTCGACGCGCATTGTCCTGTTGGAAAATGGCACCACGATACTGTCGCATGAGAGGTAACCTGAGACCGTAGGCTATCCGTGACGTTTCGTTGTTCTGTCAGAGCCCCCTTAATCACTGCCAGCAGTGACCGGAAGTCTTACCCGGTGGTTTCCCAAACGATAACGTCGGTAGTAACACCACTACAGCTCTCCAAGTCGTGTGCAGATATACAGGGGTTACCATGTGCTTGGTGTACAAAACGACGATTCTCAATGCGGTACTCAGACGTGGCTCGGACGAAACCTTGGTGGTGGGAGTGCCTTCACTCACTTTTCCATGTAGTACAACATGTTGTCACTGTCACATCCAAATACCACACACATCTAGACACTGCACTATTCGACCATCCGGCCAGATCGAGACCCACAATAAGGCACCTTTCAAACTCTTTCATGTGCTGATAACGCTTTCTCAGGCGAGTGCACGGCATCTTCGTGTCTTTCATAGTGATCGTTCAACTGATGACGCTGTTCACAGCCATTATATACCCTACCAGGCATAAACACTTAACCAAACTGACGCACTCTAGTGGCCGTTCTACTTGTCACAGATAATTTCGACTCTAATCATTTCAAGGCGTCATTGGGTAGACAGTAATTTTTCTTCTGAATCCAGTGAGCCCTCTTGATATGCAGGGCTCCGCTCTTCGGCTCGGATGTATCGTGATACAGCGTGCACGATGGAAACGGATTGAAAGGTACTGGCTCTGACAAGTGAGCAGTGGATGTGGTGCTCGTCGAGATTAATACTGATGAAGGGAATGGAACAGGTGAATGATCGGTCACTTTCTCAATCATTTGTTACAGAGCATTCCACAGGAGAAACGAGACACTTGAAACAAAAGTAATGATAAACTCAGACAATGGAGATGAGTGGGAGACTGAGCATAAAATCCGTATAGTAAATGTGATTGACAAAAAATGAGCGACGAAATCCACGAGGAAGAGAAGAAAATAGTCTGGTAAGTAACTCAGAGGTTTTCTAATTAACCGGTTTCATATCGGGCATGACAAGTACGTCGTTCTGATGGGGTTAGAAAAATACGAGCAGCAACCTAAGCAAATGAGCTATGTTTAAGCAATCGACTGCCAGAGGGTGTTTTAAAAAGTGATCTCCGTAAGTTTACTGAAAACGCCCCTACTCCTGCGTCATCACTAACCTCACACCTCGCTTTGTTCCCAGGATTTTTCGACACTGAGAGCCGAAAAGTTGGGCTGCTACTTAACCAACAGCAGAAGGCATCTGCGTTGCACGTACTGTGTAAGGACCCGTGCGTAAGCAGATGTCTCGAACAAGCAGCCAGGAGGTGTAAACGATGTCGGAGACTTCACTCCAAATATCGTCAAACCTGCTTCCAGAAGATAACTGACGTAACGTCGCTCGTTTGAGCTTCCTTGCAGAGAAACCGAATAAACTTACTAGAAGACCAATCATGAACATTGTCTACTGCCAGTAAGGGGCCATGTAACGAACACCGCCCACTCCCTTCCTAAAAGTTTGGTCTTATATGGACCAGTCACTACATTTTCTACTTTATAAAAATTAATAACAGTTTTGTTGAAGAACCCCGCCTTGTAATGATATGGGTGGCTCCAACCAATGCGAGACGCATGTTCCCCCACTCTGGCTGCTTTTTAAGCTGCCGAAGCTAAAAGCCCAGATACTCCAGACACAGCATGTGCGATCGCCAACATCGCGCCATGCGCGATACGTTGAAATACGAAAGCAGGCTTAAAGAGTGCGTGAATGCTCTCCCATGATCCCTCTAAATCCTTACTCGCTTCCCAGATTCGCTGGACTCGCCTCTGCGCACAACATAGCAGCACCTATCGCGATACCGAGACCACGCAGGCTGACGGAACGCCTGCCCGAAGCCTGAAGGCAAACGCCGGTCTCTGTGCCCTCGCTCATACAGGAGAAAACCCCTGTCGATGGCTATGCCTTGTCACAGCGAGATACCACTAGGCAACCCAGTATACGAAACAACTGAAACTGTGTTATAAGCGGGAAGATGGGACATCGCCAGTCACCATGTATATAATCTATTGAATATCAAACGCGCAAGATACGACCACAAAAGGGGAAGAAATGTCCCTACCATTTGATTCAGAAACTAGAGTGAGAAGCGTACGTAATTAATATGAAACCTGTGGGGTCCTGCCGACTCGTCTCGTATAGGGTGCCTAAGGGATGCTGCGTTCTCGGAATGCTACACAACAATACAAGCAAATCGCATTAATACACTCATCCACATGAATTAAGGATAATGCTGCTACACGGTGAAACAACGCTCTGGTGGGCGGTTTGCAGGTTTAAATCACCTCGGGGTATGACCATGCGGTGCATTTGACCTGCGGTCGTCGCACGGTGGCGCTGGCAGCAGTCCACATGCGCAGAGGTGTGTTGGTGCGTGTCAGAGTACGGCGCAGCGACTAAGTGTGCAGACGTTTTTAGACGTGCTAATGGTGACTGTGTGTTGAAAATGGCTCAAAGAACACGTATTGATGATGTTATGAGGGGTAGAATACTAGGGCCACTGGAAGCTGTCCCAACACAGCAGGTCGTAGCCACAAAGTGTGATCTCAAGATTATGGCAACAATTGCAGCTGACAGGAAACGTGTCTAGGCGCTATAGTACTGGACGTCCACAGTGTACAACACCACAAGAAGACTGATATATCACCATCAGTGCCCGCATTCGGCCACTGAATACTGCAGGTAGCCTTGCTAGGGACCTTACCGCAGCCACTGGAACAGTTGTCTCCAGACACACTGTCTACAGACGAGTGAACAGACACGGTTTATTCGCCTGGAGACCTGTAAGTTGCATTCCACTGACCCCTGGTCACAGGAGAGCACGTTAAGCCTGGTGTCAATAACACAGTACATGGTCATTGGAACAGTGGTCCCAGGTTATGTTCACGGACGAGTCCAGGTATAGTCTGAACAGTGATTCTCGCCGGGGTTTCATCTGGCGTGAACCAGGAACCAGATTCCAACCCCTTAACGTCCTTGATAGGGCCCTGTGTGGAGGTGGTTGTTTGATGGTGTGGGGTGGGATTATGATTAGCGCACGTACACCCCTGCATGTGTTTGACAGGGGAACTGTAACAGGTCAGCTGTATCGGGACGTCATTTTGCACCAGTATGTCCGCCTTTTCAGGGGTGCAGTGGATCCCACCTTCCACCTGATGGATGATAACTCACGGCCCCACCGAGCTGCCATCGTGGAGGAGTACCTTGAAACAGAAGATATCAGGCGAATGGAGTGGCCTGCCTGTTCTCCAGACCTAAACCCCATCGAGCACGTCTGGGATGCCCTCGGTCGACGTATCGCTCCACGTCTTCAAACCCCTAGGACACTTCAGGAGCTCCCACAGGCACTGGTACAATAATGGGAGGCTATACCCCAGTAGCTGCTCGACCACCTGATCCAGAGTATGCCAACCCGTTGTGCGGCTTGTATACGTGTGCATGGTGTTCGTATCCCATATTGATAACACCAATACCATGGACTTAGAGATCTGTGCCGGCCGGGGTGGCCGAGCGGTTCTAGGCACTACAGTCTGGAACCGCGCGACCGCTACGGTCGCAGGTTCGAATCCTGCCTCGGGCATGGATGTGTGTGATTTCCTTAGGTTAGGTAGGTTTAAATGGTTCTAAGTTCTAGGGGACTGATGACCTCAGAAGTTAAGTCCCATAGTACTCAGAGCCATTTTTTTACAGATCTGTGTCGTGTGTGTTCCCTATGTGCCTATGCTATTAGCGCCAGTTTTGTGTAGTGCCACGTTGTGTGGCATCACATTCTGCAATATCCTTAATTTATGAGCATGAGTGTAGTTTCGATTACAATAAAGAAGATAGACAATACTTAACTTTATATTACAAGAACATGTCGCAAGCGATGAGCGACAGGCAAACATTCAGTGTCTTTCTCTATATACTACGTCCATACAAGCAATGGATATGGATCGGCCGGCCACGGTGGTCTCGCGGTTCTAGGCGCGCAGTCAGGAACCGTGCGACTGCTACGGTTGCAGGTTCGAATCCTGCCTCGGGCATGGGTGTGTGTGATGTCCTTAGGTTAGTTAGGTTTAAGTAGTTCTAAGTTCTAGGGGACTAATGACCACAGCAGTTGAGTCCCATAGTGCTCAGAGCCTTTTGAACCATTTTTGATATGGATCGTAATAACGGCTATCGTAGTGCTTCAAATGGCTCTGAGCACTATGGGACATAACATCTTAGGTCATCAGTCCCCTAGAACTTAGAACTGCTTAAACCTAACTAACCTAAGGACATCACTCACATCCATGCCCGAGGCAGGATTCGAACCTGTGACCATAGCAGTCCCGCGGTTCCGGACTGAAGCGCCTAGAACCTCACGGCCACCGAGGCCGGCGTAGTGCTTCACTGCCGGTCTAGTGCTGTGTGGCCGAGGCTGGTGGGAGTGATGCTTATATTCTCCTCTTTTAGAGGCTGCTCCTGACGTGGTGCGGTCCTAGTCAGCGAGATATCGGCTGACGTCGTCTCACAGCCTTCTCTGCTCTTGTGTTCTTCATCTTCGTGCCGGCGCTTGTTGATACGCCGGTATAAAATCAACTGACTGACTCCAGCCTGACGGTTTACATAATGTACATACCGACTGATGTATACGAAGTTATTAGGGGCAGTCAAATGAAAACCAAACCACCGTCATAACGGGACCTTCGAATTGTTCCACTCGAAAGTAGTCACCAGATGCGTTAACATATTTATCCCACCGCAATAGATTCAAATGGCTCTGAGCACTATGGGACTTAACTTCTGAGGTCATTAGTCCCCTAGAACTTAGAACTACTTAAACCTAACCAACCTAAGGACATCACACACATCCATGCCCGAGGCAGGATTCGAACCTGCGACCGTAACGGTCGCGCGGTTCCAGACTGTAGCGCCTAGAACCGCTCGGCCACCCCGACCAGCCCACCGCAATACGATACGATCAATTCGTGTCTCATAGAATGTGGTCGGCCGCTGTCGTATCCACAACCGCATCCACTTTTTCTCTTCCTTGTGCGACTGCAACCGATGTCCACCTATATCTTTCTCGAGGTAGCCAAAGACGTGAACATTACACGTTGAAAGATCCGGCCTATACGGAGGATGTTGCTGTGTTTCCCAATTAAATCGTTCAAGCGTAGCCTTCGTCCATTTGACAGTGTCGGAACGAAGTTATCGTGCTACTGGGTCATTCCACCCGACAACATTCCTGGCCGTTTTGACTTTATGACGCCTCGCAGTTTCTGTAAAGTTTCTTCAGAGCGTTGCGCATTGACTGCGGCTCCCCGTTAGAAGAAACCCATGAGCAGACAGCCCCTGCAGTCGAAGAAGTAGATCACCATGATCTTACCGGAACTTGTGTGGACAGCTTTGGATTCCTTTGGCAGGAGAGATGTGGAATGTTTCCACTGTTAATTTTGCCGTTTGCCCTCGAGCGGTGCGAATACGGAATCATCCTGCTGCACGTTAACGTCCTCCCAAACACTGCCAATCGGACGATGGTTACGCTTCAGCAATTCTGTTGAGAAACTCTGCAGTATCCTCCTTACAGCCAGTATCTTTCACCTTTTCACGTCTTTGGTGACCAGAAGGAAGACTTTCGTGGACGTAGGTTTCAGTTGGATGAGGGAGTGAAGGAGTGGGTACGGTTGTGGATTCGTCAGTGGCCGACCGTGTTCTACGAAACATGCACTGATCGTCTCCTGTTCCAGTACGATAATTGTCTTAACGGGTCTGGTGATTACTATTCTATGGAACAATTTCATGGCTCCGATCTGGTGGGTATTCGATTTTCATTTGCCTGACTTTCATACATTGACTTCCGCCCATATCTTACGGGTGCTTAATTTTTTACCAGGTAGTGTATATGCATATGATACTTCTTTGTCTTCATACGAGAAAGCAATCGCCATAGCCTGATCACGTATTTTTTATACACTGTGCTCACCAGAACGTCACCTTAATGTGGCACAGAGCATGTGAATATCATCTGAAACATATCAGATTTTGCATATAGTGTTTATCGAAGAATAAATCGGGCTAAAGCCTGCTTCATTGGCAGACCACATGGAGAATCGGTCTACATACCTTATGCTCTACGGCAGTAACTGCTGCGTTCCTCCAGGAGCGATCTCGACACCCGTCTGCCCTCAACCTGCCTGATTTAGCAACCGAGATTCCTTAAATTACAATGGTCTTTTCTTTTATATATTAGTCTTGTTTACAATTAAAGTTCTCCATTTTGCCTTCCGTATTGGCCAAATGGAGACCACGTAACAATTTCAACTCCTTCTCATCGAGTATCTTATTTTCTTTCCTCAGACATTTTCGCATTTGTCGTCGCACTGTTCCTGCCTTTGAATCCTTCTGATTGCAACACTACCTTCTGAAGATGTGTTTCACCTGCCTCCTCTGCTTTTATGTTGTGCATCTTCTAGAACCTTTTTTTCATCTTCTCGGATCCAGTTTCTTAATTTCTTCATTCAGGGATACTTAAAGATCTTTTTTGTCAACGTCTTATAATTCATCTTCTATAAATAATCCTTCTTTCTGTGATTTTTATCCACTTCCTGGTATATATCACGAATACCTTTTAATTACCAGGCTTCTTTGCTTCTCAGTGCACCTCATATTTTGTTGTGATTCTTCTCTCTAATATCTCTAATTTGTCTGATTTATAATTTTGCGCTGGGCATTCACTTTCGCCGAACCATGCTGAATCCACTACTGTGTTCTAATGCATTAGTTTGTATTTGCTTGAAATGTAATACTTACAGTAAATATTTTCGTTATTCTATTTGCCCTGGAGTGTTCTTTTATTGATAAGAAATTTTTCTAACCCATTTTCTTGAAATTTCTCATTAGATGCTTGAATACGTCTAACTTTACTATTTGACTTACACCTTTTTGTAGTACTTGCGGTGCACTTTATTAAAGTTAGTTACAAAATTTGGTCTCCTGTGCAGAGAGTTTTAAACTAATCCTGAAGGTATCTGTTCCAAGAGACTGACTTTATTTCTGCCTATGCTACATTTTCAGATAGTACCGCAACATGGTATCTTTTGTTTTGAAGTGGGCTGCCGATGTTATTTTTCAACGTTATCCTGGTGAAACACTCTCTGCAAACAATTTTTTCGAAAACTCTCTACTGATAAGATGTAACACAAAAAGGGAATTTTCAACAAATAAGAAAATTTGTCTTAATCTCAGTGTATACGCATACAGGGTGAATCAGCTATGGAAAATTTGGAAATTTGTGGTAAGGTCTTAAGGGACCAAACTGCAGAGGTCTTCGGCCCCTAAGCTTACACACTATTTGATCTAACTTAAACTAACTTACGCCAAGGACGACACACACACCCATGCCCGAGGGAGCTCTACATGTGTAATCATCTGGTTCCAAGTTGTGCCTACGCTGTAAGTCAAAACGATTAACAACTGCACGTGAAGGCAGTTTCTGACATTCGTGTGATTCGCCCTTATGCCATGCACAACTGCACGAGTGCTGAGAATGGTTACTGTCTTCACCGAATTAAAAAGTGTACATAGGTACTTATGACGTAAAACAAAAAGGTTGTTTTAGTGTCCCGTACAGCCTACCAAAGTTTGTCGGTTTAAATAATTTTCAACCTACATACTGACATTAATCGCTCGGCTAGTCCTTGGATGACACGGCGTCCGGGTCTGCAGAGCGTTGTTGGCAAGCGGGGTGCACTCAGCCCTTATGAGGCCAATTGAGGAGCTATTTGACTGAGAATTGGCGGCTCTGGTCATGAAAACTGCCAACTGACAACTGCCGGAAGAGCAGTGTGCTAACCACAAGTCCCTCCACATCCGCATCCAGTGACGCTTATCAGCTGTGGATGACATGGCGGTCGGTCTGTACCGTTGGGTCTTATGAGGTCTGTAAGGACGGAGTTAGTTATAGTGACGTTAGGTCTGATGCTGCTTGTAGATAGCTCTGCTTCTATTTTACGTACAAAGTTCAGTGCACTGTGGTCATTTGAATGCCATCAAAATCTACATCTACATCTACATTTATACTCCGCAATCCACCCAACGGTTTGTGGCGGAGGGCACTTGACGTGCCACTGTGATTGCGTCCCTTTCCTGTTCCAGTCGCGTATGGTTCGTGGGAAGAACGACTGCCGGAAAGCCTCCGTGCGCACTCTAGTCCCTCTAATTTTACATTCGTGATCTCCTCAGGAGGTACAAGTAGAGGGAAGCAATGTATTCGATACCTTACGCAGATACGCACCCTCTCGAAACCTGGACAGCAAGCTACACCGCGATGCAGAGCACCTCTCTTGCAGAGTCTGCCACTTGAGTTTGTTAAACATCTCCGTAACGCTATCACGCTTACCAAAGAACCCTGTGACGAAACGCGCCGCACTTCTTTAGATCTTCTCTGTCTCCTCTGTCAACCCGACCTGGTACGAATCCCACACTGATGAGGAATACTCAAGTATAGGTCGAACGAGTGTTTTATAAGCCACCTCCTTTGTTGATGGACTACATTTTCTAAGGACTCTCCCAATGAATCTCAACCTGGCACTCGCCTTACCAACAATTAATTTTATATGATCATTCCACTTCAAATCGTTCCGTACGCATACTCCCAGATATTTTACAGAAGTAACTGCTACCAGTGTTTGTTCCGCTGTCATATAATCATATAATAAAGGATCCTTCTTTCTATGTATCCGCAATACATTACATTTGTCTATGTTAAGGGTCAGTTGCCACTCCCTGCACCAAGTGCCTATCCGCTGCAGATCTTCCTGTATTTCGCTGCAATTTCCTAATGATGCAACTTTGTTTGATATATACAAAAGAAAAAGATAAGGAAGTAAAGTAGTGTAAACGTGTAGTAGATATCGTGCCGCTAGTGGTTTCATTCCAGAAATTTCTCTGTACTCGTCTTGAAACTCAACAGAAGCGTTTTACAATAATTAGTAAAAGAAAATCGTTTGGCGAATGCCTGTCACGTCATACCAGCAGAGCTGTGAACTGACACTGCAAACGCAGCGATGGATATACCGAACATTGCTGCGTAATGACCGCATTAATTAGAGAAATGCGTTCAAAATAATCCAAGTGGCGGGCAGTTTAATAATGTTAGCGGTTGTTTGTGACCAAACATGATTATCCCATTTTCGCAGTGCAGTAAACAGAAACAAATGTGGGGTTTTTAAAAAATAGCCCTGGTAGGTTTGCGTAAACTTTCACTTAAACGAGGGTAATGGCTCTGTGGTACTCGTGTTTACATAATTGCTAATGTGAAACAAAAAGTCTAAATGTGCATGCAGCGTTGAAAACTGGCCTTTGACGCATAAAACGTTTCAATGTTTTTCATTGTTTCGGAAGCACAGAAGGGTAGTGTTCTAATTCACAGTCATTGCACTTTCCAGTAACGCTGTACAAGGGGTATCTAGTTATTATCACCGATCAAATGACGCTGTACCATTTAAAAGATGCGGCTTAGAGCAGATGCTGCGGTGATTCATTTTGGATAGGAAGACCTTACTTACGTAAGAACTTCAGCGGATCCTACCGAATAATGAACTTCAGAACAGGCATATGTGAGATACACCAACTACTTGATTCATTCTACAGTTTTGAAAATGGAGCGGTGTTGCAGTTTTGAAGACGAGTACTTACCTTGGAAAGGCACTATAGATAGTGTGACGTTTGATACTCGCCGATATACCTCGGTACCTGATAGACGGAACGACCCTCATGTTTTGTTGCTGCTGCGTGTACTGCAAGGACTATTGAACTCCAACAGTTTGTCATTACCATGTGACATGACAGAATACGTGATTTAGAGCAACTTCTTACGGTCTCAGACTTTCCAGTAGGTACAACGTTCACCTCAAAATAAAGAGTCCAGCTTACCAGTAGAGTGTAACTTAATACTGAATTCTTCATCGAATTGTATCCGACGAGTAATACATAGGCAGCATTTCATATTTCTAACGTAAAATATCTTTGAATTGAAGAAAAACACAGGAATGCGCAAGGCAGTATTGATCAAACGAAGTATCTTAGAAGACAGATTGAAGGTTGAGAATCCCACGTTTAGAGCCTTTGTAGATTTACATAAATAGTTTAATAATGTTGGCTGGAAAACACATTTTGAAATTCAGAAGGTATAACGCATAAACTGCAGTGTGAGAAAGATTAACTACGACTTGGACAGGAAGTTGTAAGCGTCGAGGTATATGAAAGTAAGGCCATGGGTGAGGAAGGTGTGAGACAGGCTTGTAGCCTATCTCCCATTTTATTTTATTTACAAGCTAATCCAATCTTCTATTAGTATTTCTCCTCCGTCCCCCCCTCTCATTCCATCTCGTTCCTCCCCCTCTGTCCATCCGCTCCTTCTCCTCTGCGCATCTCATGCTCTCCCCTCTCCAGGTCCAACTCCTCCTCTCTCCACTCATTGTCCATCTCTTCTTCCCCCTCTCTATGTTCATCTCTTCTTACCCCTCTCCAACTCTATGTACCCATACTCACCCTTTTCATCTGCTCCTCCTCCATCTCTCTGTCCACCTTCTCTTGGTCTGTATGTTTCTGCCTCTCCTTCCCTGTTCATCTCCTCTTTACCCCTCTTTGTCTTTCCATGTCCCTCTTTACCTTACCTTCCCACACTATCAGCTCCATCTTAGTTTGACGTTCTTGGTTCTCCCCCCATCTTCCCCACGCCCACTGTCTTCCTTTCCAGATACAAGCTAATTTGTGCACCAATTGTGGGTGAAATCGATCTACGGATTTAGGAGTGGCTTTCCCACGTACTTACTTGTAACCTATATTTAACATATTTCACGTGCATCTATAATGAATTTCGCCCTGCTGTTTCGCTTTCACGCAGCTCTTTGTTTATGACGTCATATCTTCTGAACTATGTGTCGTATAATCATATATTTTTGCAGGTACATTGAACGGAATATGTGAATAACACGCGCAAAATGTGTTTCGAGTGGGGTTAGTCGTAAAGTAGCAATAAAATGAAACGTCATGCCTGTTACTGCAGTGGTAATGCGTAAAAAGTGAAAATGTGCTTGCGAGAAACTTTCTTCCTTTCATCATTTTGTGGAGAGCGTGAGCGTGAAAAACTCTCGTTTGAAATTATACGTAAAGTTTGTTGCAAGTCACTAAGTGATCTCATTCTCAAATACTAGATGATTATAGTCTGCCTATTTGAGCACCACGAGTTACTATACTGTTTCACCCCCATCCATTTGAAAGGGAGCTAGTTCTTACGTCCACAGTGGTTCATTCCAGACAGTAAGTGACGTGTGTACCAAGTTTGGCTGATTTCGCTTCAGTGGTTTAGAAGCAGATGAGGAACATACATACACACATACAGTTTTATAGTATCTATGGATATGAAGGGCTCAGAGAGATATAGTCATAAGCCACAACTTTCACGAAATTGAGTTTTTCATGTTGCGGCATTCTTAACAATGTCTTCTTCACAATGTGTTGAAAAAGTTCGATGTTACTGCAACAGATGGCAGGCTATGATGGAGTGCAGTTGTATGCTGTGCTATCTGGTGGTAGTTTCAGAAGATACATAGTCACAAGCCACGGCAAAATGGCAGGTGGGTCAGGAATGTCTGAAGCGTCTTTGGGTCTTCAACGCATATTTGACGCAGACAGTAGCAGAAGCGAAGAGCTTTACCCTTTGGATCCTGACAGTGATGAATCTTAGCATCCATCAACCAGCAGTTCCAGCTCAGATGATGTTTCGGTAAGTATATAAAACGGTTTATTTCGGGTCTGTGGCTTGTGACTTTCTTTCTCTCAATATTGCCAATGCATTTGACAGCCTTTCTGTGTGTTAATGATGAAACGCCGGCCGCGGTGGTCTCGCGGTTCTAGGCGCGCAGTCCGGAACCGTGCGACTGCTACGGTCGCAGGTTCGAATCCTGCCTGGGGCATGGATGTGTGTGATGTCCTTAGGTTAGTTAGGTTTAAGTAGTTCTAAGTTCTAGGGGACTGATAACCACAGCAGTTGAGTCCCATAGTGCTCAGAGCCAATGATGAAACTTGATGGGCACATTTATATTACTGCTTAATGGTGCAATAATGTAGTTTCAAAGGCAAAAGATGTGTAAAAAATATTTTCTCATTAATGTGATTTTAGGGAAATTTAATGATTTGTGTGGCTTATGACTATATCTCACACAAATTCTTAGACTATTTTTCTCTTCATATTATAGCTTGAAATAAGTAGAGTAAATGAAGAATCACCCGAAAAACCAAAGCCTTCATGGAAAAGAAAGGGAAATATTGATCAGTGGAAGAAAAATAATGCAAAACGTCGACGAAATGCTGGTCAGCAGTATAAGTCTTTAAAAACCCACAAGACTGTTCAGGCTGCTACTATAGGAAGTCCCTGTACTTGTTTAAATAAATGCTTCACAAAACTGCTTGGAGAGGAAGAAGCCATTTTTCATTCATTTTGGGACATAGGAAACTTTAATGCCCAGAATATATACCTGGTGAGCTGTAAGAAAATAGAACCAAAAAAGCAGAGGTTTGTTCACTGTTTAAATACAAAAAATGGTTTAATATTTTGTATATTTATTTTATTTTGTTATATTTGTCATAATTTCTTTCAAAGCTATCCAAAAAAGACTTCCAAAAAAATATCATCCACGGATGTTACATTTTCTTACAATGTGAGGGTATGCGGAATAGAAGTTATAATCTGCAAGGAAGCTTTCCTAAGGGTTCATGGCTTACAGATATACGCACGAAGAGTGAGGAATTTGCAACATCAAATGAAGCAGGGATTTGCAGTACCAAAAGAAGATGGAAGAGGTTTGTATGTTACTCTGTGCTATAAGTTAGGGATGTACTCAAACTGAGTACTATACAAATATTTCTATTAGGAAGAGGATATAAGTTCATCTTTTTTTTCTTTCAGGAAATCATGGAAACTACCCACATAAATTTCAAGATGAAGCTGTACAAAGTGTTAGAGAATTTCTCAACGCCATACCGAAATATAACAGTCATTACAGTAGGCAACAGAACCCTAATAAAGTGTATTTGGATAGGGATCTCACAATTGCTTCCTTATTTCGAGATAAATACTCAGAATACTGCAAGGAAAAGCAGGTTCCTGTAATATCTGAAAGTAAATTCAGAGAAATTTTCGTATCTGAATTTAACATAGGCTTTAAACTACCAAAAAGTGACACCTGTTCAAAATGTGATGGATTCCTAATTGCAATAAATAACCCAGAATTATGTGCAGAAGAAGTTACAGAAAAGAAACAACAATATGAACTGCATCTCAAAAAGGCTGACAGAGGACAAATATGAATGCGCCTTTAACTGCTCTGGCTAAAGAAAATTCGAGAGATCATCATGTGATAGTAATGGACATGCAGTAAACGTTCCCCACACCTAAACTAACAGTTGGTCCAGCATTTTACAAGAGGAAAATATGGAGATACAACTACGGTATCCATGACTGTGGATCAAATAAGGGTTACATGTTTCTGTGGAGCAAGAAAGATGGAGGACAGGGTTCAGATGAGGTTGGGAGCTGCTTATTGAAGTACTTGGAGATAACTAATCCTCAGACAAAATATCTCCACATAATCACAGACAACTGTAGGGTCAGGTAAAAAATTGGACTACTATTGCTTTGGAAAGGTCCCTTGTTGCTACCAAAAGATTTGATTCTGTCCAGCATTACTTCCCTGTGGTAGGTCACACCAAGCTGCCTTGCAATCATGATTTTGGTCGCATTGAACGGTATGCAAGAAACAGACGTCCAATTGTGTACACTCCAGATGAATGGGCAGAAGTAATAAAATCTGCGAGTCCAAAACATTTCATTGCAACTAAAATGGAAACAGAAGACTTCAGAAGTTTGGAAGGCCTGAAGACACTGATCTCAAAACATTCAGTATCCACGTCTGAAGATCCTCAACATTTCAGTGAAGCTACTCAATTTAAGTGTGAGTCTGAAGATCCCTTAAAGCTAAGTGTAAAGCACTCTAATTCAGACAGAGAAGCTTTCATGTCAGTGGATATTTGTGTCAAAAAGAAAGGAAGGCTAGTTGAGCCAAATCCATATCAGCTGCCAATAAAGTACTGAAAGCCACTACCAATTAACCAGAAAAAACTGATGATGTACTGTCTCTTATGCCATACATAGCTGCAGCAAATCAAGATTTCTTTTGATCATGTACTGGAAATAACGTGTACAATAGTGAGGTAGAGGAACTTCCTTGATGGAAATGGAAATGACGTGTGGCTAGGGCCTCCCGTCGGGTAGACCGTTCGCCTGGTGCAGGTCTTTCGATTTGACGCCACTTCGGCGACCTGCGCGTCGATGGGGATGAAATGATGATGATTAGGACAACACAACACCCAGTCCCTGAGCGGAGAAAATTTCCGACCCAGCTGGGAATCGAACCCGGGCCCTTAGGATTGACAGTCTGTCACGCTGACCACTCAGCTACCGGGGCGGACACTTCCTTGATGTAACTGTATCAATGAAAAAGTAATTTATACATCTCAGATACCTGATATGTATATATTAATGTGTAAAAATTATATATTCTGCTTGCTGTGTAAGAGTAGTTAAAATAAATCCTTAAAAATTCGTACTTTATGTTTTAAACAATTTTTTGGGAGATATAGTCATAAACCACCGTTGACTACATCTTAATTAGAATCATTCTAGAATTAATATTTTACAGCATGCAGAGATTTGACTATTTAACAAAATGCTTCACAAGTATTAAGCAAGTGTTTGCAGTACAAATAAGGTTTCTATTTTGTATTAAACATTTTCAGGCCTCTGTGGAACTTTAAACTCACTGTATCTCAAAACTAGTTCAATCTGGCTTATGACTATATCTCTCCAACCCCTTCATATATAGACCATGCAGTAAAAGAAACTAAGGAGAAATTACTCAAAGGTACAAAAAGTACAGACAGTAGGAACAGAGGCTTTAAGAAGTGTCCCTGGCAAAGGAAATCTGTCAGAGACAGCAAAGGAGACGCAAGAGAGTTGGAAGGAATGGTGTCCTCAGTAGAGGTTATACGATGAATATCAGTAGAAGTAATCAAAGGCTTGTGAAGCGCAACAGAATTAAGTAGGTTGTTGTTCATGGAATTAGAATATGAAATGAGATGCTGACAATGGCAGACTTGTGGGATAGGAAAATAACTGACGACAGCAGAAGAAGAAAGGATAGAAGATTAAAATTAGCAGCAGAAGGAATAGTTTCTCTAACAAACATTAATACTTGTTTTCAGAAAATTTCATCCAATTTCCAAGACTTTACCCCATGGTTTTATATGTATATAACAGTAGTAGTAGTAGTAGTAGTGGAAAAGAAGAAGAAGAAAAAGAAGAAGAAGGAGGAGGAGGACGGCATTTCTAGAAGGATACTGGACGTACGTTGATATTACAGCTGAAGAACAAACAGTGATAATTCATTCATAGAGGTATTCACATATTTGCCGATCTAGTTTGACAAAGATGGATAGGAAGTCAGCTGTAAGAACCACGAGTATAAAAAATTACGCCTTTTGAAAATCGAATATCTTTGGAGTCCAATGCATAAGTTAAAAATCTACCTAAAATTTCTGTCTTCATTCCTGTAGAAGATAGTCTTATAACGACGAATGAATCTTCTTGAGACCCCATGTACATTAACTACGAATTCAAAAAACAAAATCTGGGTGGTGAAGATTTTCTTCAAATTATTTGTCCGTAGTATAAATTTATATGGAAGTGAAATGTGGATGACAGTGCACAGAACTGACTGGATGCTTTTGAAATGTAGCACTACAGATGAGTGTTGAAGATTACGTAGGTGGATGGAATAACTAATGAAAATGCGTATTTTGCTTTCATAAAAGTGCTTTATCGAACATCGTGATTAAAAGCAGTGATACATTAAACGTACATAAATTGGAATATCAATTGATAGTTAATTAGATAAATGGAGTAATCGTGGTGGGTAGACAATTGTAGAGGGATACCAAAGCCTGCTTAATCTAGGGCTGGTTCAGGTAGGTATGGGTTGCAATAATTGCGCAGAGATGGAGGACATGTACAGGATATGCAGTCGCGATATCATATCATTATTTTGACTGGAGAATAAATTATGTAAAGTGAATGACGGCTCGGTTTTGGTGATTACACCTAAACTTATTGCGAAGGTGTGTTGTAAAAGTTAATGCTAACAGCTTTAGGAGGGTCACATTCTCGTTTTATGAAGCTCAGGCGTCGATCGTGGTTTCCATACTGGGGAAAGATGTGACATTTACCAATCGGAACTGTGGTGCCAAGGCACTTTACAGCGTTTACAAACTGTATGTCACTTACCTTTCCACAATCAATTATAAAATAACACCGAAAGCTAACTCCAAGGTATGATCCCCCAATCATAGTCAACTTTGGCGTCTAACTCATCTATAGAATGAAAAACGTTTTGGTTTGAACAGTCTTGTTTTTAAAATGACGAAAGATGAATGATGTATGGTTTTTGAATGTGTTTTATTGAAACACGAACTACTGAGTCAATGAGACAATTCGCACACTTAATTTTCAACAACCTTTTCTTTAGAAAATGATGCAGTTCTGAGTGAAACGCGAGTGCTACCTGAAAACACCTTCTGAAAAAGAAAGCTAACTATCTGCATTGAGGATAGACACTTGTTACAAAACATTCTTCCTCCTTAGTGACACCTGCTACATCCCGACCCTTCACTACTATTTAAAACCAACAAAGTTAGAATTTGTACGCTATACATACAGTTTCTAAATCATCTGATCGCTGGACTTCTTACTTGTGAAATTGCAGAAATTGGAAGACTTCACACTGCCAATACTTCATGTCTAACCACTACCACCAATAATAATAATAATAATAATAATAACGGTGTGGGCACCACAGGAATGTAGTAGTCATTACATAGTTACTGTTGTGTTGGGCTGTCAATCGCTTCGTTTATCTGTTGAAAAGTGAATAACGATGCAATTTCTGATCCATTGCGGGATCTACCTACAACTAGGAGAAGAGATTTTCGTGAGATAGTTATGCATATATGATTTGTATGACTCAGTTTTACTGTTGTCGGTGCGTGGTACAAAGCATGTGTGTTGCGATTGTACTACGAGTATATGAGCAAGATGTTGTTCATACATTCGTTTCACAAGCCGTAACCTTCACCATCTTCGCCAAATTGTGTCAGAGTTAATGCTAGTAATTGATAAAAAAGCTAATTATTGGTAACTTACGCAACCAATTTTACGGTCCTGTGAAAAGTAATAATAGTAACAATCTTTTAAAAATAATTTAGTATCGTGACGGAAACTCAATCGAAACCTTTTGGTTTTACCCTCCACGAAGTTTCGTTCTACTCCTCATGGAGTAATTATCACCCGAGTTCGTAACAACTGATCTATAGGTATCATGTTTAGCGGCGTACGTAACGTTTTCAGGCACATCAGTGCAACAAACGAAAAAAAGAAAAAAAAAAAGAATTTTGAAGAGATCTTGTTTGCGATGTATCACTTAAAATTACCACATACGATTTATTGGTTTCACTGCAAGATTAATGTTTTTCGTGTTTTCAGTCCTGAGCTTAAGACGGTTAGTGTTTTTCGTGCGTGCTCAATCCACAGCATTTACGAGTTCACATGACAACACACCTATTTTTCCGTGACATCACAAGTCATGTTTTGTAATTGGATGATAGAAACAAATCTTGCAGCCACCATGACGTTTGAAGTGTCCGTCAAACTAACGTTCCTGTGTGGTGGTTTTCATATTAATTCTTACGTATTAGGGAAATGTATATTTTAAGAGAAGGTGCTGTTGTAATATTCAGTTCTAAAACTGATTTGATGCAGCTCTGTATATCAGTTTATCCTTTGCATTTCTGCACAGATACCATAACCTACATTGATTGTTGTGTCGAAGCCTTGGTCTCCCTCTATAATTTCCTCCCAACACCCCCCCCCCCCCCCAATCCTCCCAACCAACCATCCACCCACCCTCCCACCCACCCACCCACCCACCCACACACACACACACACACACACACACACACACACACACACACACACACCCACACACACACACACACACACACATTAATAACGGACAAATCCTTGATGCCTTAGGACATCTCGTATCAACAGATTCCTTCTTTTAGTCAATTTGTGCTGTAAATTTCTTCTTCCCCTAATTCGATTCCGTACTTCCTCAACTGTTATTCGTTCTACCCCTATCATCGTCCACGTTTCAGATCAGTACCATGCTACACTCTACACAAATACCTTCGTGAAGGACTTCCTAACACCTAAACTGATATTTGGTTGTTAACAAATTCCTTTTTTAAGAAATGTTTTATCCTCGTATTGCGAGTCCGTATTTTATATTCTCTCTACTTCGGCCACATGAGTTATGTTGATGCCCAAGCAGCGAAACTCATCTACTATTTTAGTGTCCCAGTTCCTAATCTAAATCACTCTGCATCACCTGATTTAATTATACTACATTATATTACCCTTGATTTACTTTAGTTGCCGGCCGCGGTGGTCTAGCGGTTCAGGCGCTCAGTCCGGAACCGCGCGACTACTACGGTCGCAGGTTCGAATCCTGCCTCGGGCATGGATGTGTGTGATGTCCTTAGGTTAGATAGGTTTAAGTAGTTTTAAGTTCTAGGGGACTGATGACCACAGATGTTAAGTCCCATAGTGCTCAGAGCCATTTGAACCATTTTACTTTAGTTGTTGTTCCTGTAGTAACCTTTTTACAAAGTCCATTCCGCTGACTTTTCTTTTAAGTCCTTTGCTGTTTTTGACAGGTTTACAGGGTGTGTTGAAAAACCTCAAAGTTTTTATTTCTTCTCCCTGGACTTTAATCTTTTTCCAGTTCTCTACATGGTTTTTTTCATAGCTTTCTCACTGTATAGACTGAAGCACGCTGGGCATGGGCTAAAAATTTGTCTCACTGTCCTTCGACTCTTATAACTGCAGTCTGTTTCTTGTATTCCCGGTATTTTGTCCTTGCTACCTTAAAAATTTCAAAGAGTGTAGTCCAGACAATACTGTCAAAAGTTTTGTCTAAATCTCAAAACGCGTTTCTTTAAGTTATCTTCTAAGATAAGTCGTAGGGTTAGTATTGCGTCCCTACTTTTCTACGGAAACCAAATTGATCTCCCCCGAGGTCTATCACATTTTACAGTCCTTCTGTAAAGAATTCGTTTTGGTATTTCGCAAGAATGACTTACTAAAGGGATAGTTCGGAAAAATTGGCACTTGTCAACTCCAGCCTTGTTTGAACCTGGAATTATTACATTGTTCCTGTAGTCTGAGTACATTCCGCCAGTCTATATCTTGCACACCAGGTTGAATACTTCTGTCATAGCTGGCTCTCCAAAAGATCTCGCTAATCCTGCGGGAACATCGACTTCTGCAGGGGCTTTACAGTGCTATGTCATTCTTCTCGCATTATCGAATCGTAAATATTTTCAACTGCTTCCCCCTTCTCTTTCTCCAGTACTGCCCTCAGTTTGTTTAATTTGCATAGACTGTTTGTTTATTCCATTCACCTATCAGGTTTCCTTTCTTTAGGTAGTGCTGTCTTTCCATCCAACGTCTTGACAGTCATACAACTGGTCCTCTTTCTGCAAAGGTCTCTTTAATGTTACTGAAGAGACATCGATCTTTCCTCTAGTTCGCGTGCTTCTACAGGCTCACATTTGCGTTGTGACCATTCCTGCTTAGCCATTTCACAATTCCTGTCAATCTCATTTTTTAGACTTCTGTGTTCCCTTTCGTCTGCTTCATTTAAGTGATACAGTGCAATATGTATCTTTCCAAAACTCTTCATTTTTAGTGCAGTTTGCTGTGCTAAATGGAAATGTTAGGTCTTTGGCTGAACAATTATACACTCCTGGAAATGGAAAAAAGAACACATTGACACCGATGTGTCAGACCCACCATACTTGCTCCGGACACTGCGAGAGGGCTGTACAAGCAATGATCACACGCACGGCACAGCGGACACACCAGGAACCGCGGTGTTGGCCGTCCAATGGCGCTAGCTGCGCAGCATTTGTGCACCGCCGCCGTCAGTGTCAGCCAGTTTGCCGTGGCATACGGAGCTCCATCGTAGTCTTTAACACTGGTAGCATGCCGCGACAGCGTGGACGTGAACCGTATGTGCAGTTGACGGACTTTGAGCGAGGGCGTATAGTGGGCATGCGGGAGCCCGGGTGGACGTACCGCCGAATTGCTCAACACGTGGGGCGTGAGGTCTCCACAGTACATCGATGTTGTCGCCAGTGGTCGGCGGAAGGTGCACGTGCCCGTCGACCTGGGACCGGACCGCAGCGACGCACGGATGCACGCCAAGACCGTAGGATCCTACGCAGTGCCGTAGGGGACCGCACCGCCACTTCCCAGCAAATTAGGGACACTGTTGCTCCTGGGGTATCGGCGAGGACCATTCGCAACCGTCTCCATGAAGCTGGGCTACGGTCCCGCACACCGTTAGGCCGTCTTCCGCTCACGCCCCAACATCGTGCAGCCCGCCACCAGTGGTGTCGCGACACGCGTGAATGGAGGGACGAATGGAGACGTGTCGTCTTCAGCGATGAAAGTCGCTTCTGCCTTGGTGCCAATGATGGTCGTATGCGTGTTTGGCGCCGTGCAGGTGAGCGCCACAATCAGGACTGCATACGACCGAGGCACACAGGGCCAACACCCGGCATCATGGTGTGGGGAGCGATCTCCTACACTGGCCGTACACCACTGGTGATCGTCGAGGGGACACTGAATAGTGCACGGTACATCCAAACCGTCATCGAACCCATCGTTCTACCATTCCTAGACCGGCAAGGGAACTTGCTGTTCCAACAGGACAATGCACGTCCGCATGTATCCCGTGCCACCCAACGTGCTCTAGAAGGTGTAAGTCAACTACCCTGGCCAGCAAGATCTCCGGATCTGTCCCCCATTGAGCATGTTTGGGACTGGATGAAGCGTCGTCTCACGCGGTGTGCACGTCCAGCACGAACGCTGGTCCAACTGAGGCGCCAGGTGGAAATGGCATGGCAAGCCGTTCCACAGGACTACATCCAGCATCTCTACGATCGTCTCCATGGGAGAATAGCAGCCTGCATTGCTGCGAAAGGTGGATATACACTGTACTAGTGCCGACATTGTGCATGCTCTGTTGCCTGTGTCTATGTGCCTGTGGTTCTGTCAGTGTAATCATGTGATGTATCTGACCCCAGGAATGTGTCAATAAAGTTTCCCCTTCCTGGGACAATGAATTCACGGTGTTCTTATTTCAATTTCCAGGAGTGTAGTTGTGTTATATTCAGATTCGCGGTATGCTGCACTATTACGAAAAGAAGATTATAGTATTCCACCCCCAAACGCCGTCAGCAGCAAGGAAATCCTTAGCACATGTTTCGTCGACTTATTTCCTATAAACATTTGTGAAACTATCGCTGTGTGGTATGTTACCGCAGTCTGCTACACTCTAGCGAAACATTTGCAAACTGAGCATGCGTCTCCTACAGTGGACGTAATTGCCAATGAAAGAAACAAAAAGTAGTATTTTTAACACCGTCAAAATACTATCAGTAGATATTGGTTAATGGCGCATGAAAGCATAATACAGATATAGAGAGACAGAGTATCGGCAGTGATGGTTCAGATACCCTTTTGTTGTAAGCAAAGGAATGTGAAAATCTTGTGTAGACTGGTAGAACAGCCTTCGTCTAAACTAACTGAATCACCTGGAAATCCACACGAGCTGTAGTTCGTAGAAGTACCTCGACCAGAAGTCACTAACCAGCATTTTAAGGTGCAGCCCTAATACTAGCTACTCCTCACTCAGAAAGCATCACTCGATATCAACAGTTCCCAAATAGATGAGTGTTGCTATTTACATTCGTGTTGCAGATATTTGAAATGCGTTCTGACTATTTAAATTCTGTAATACTTTATGTAAAATTGCAATGTAACACCCTCTAAAAAAAAGAGAATGACACGCCACGAAGGAGTTACCTGAATGGAAGAGAAATTGGTAGGTGTGATGTACATGTACAGAGAAATAATGATTACTATTTCGGAAAAATTGGATGGTTTATTCAGGTGAAAGATCTCAAATTGATCAAGTCTATAACGCACTAGTCTACCGATGATCCTTAAGAAAGCAATTATTCGGCTTGTCACTCATTGATGGATGCCATCCTGAGGAACATCGTGCCAAATTCTGTCCAACTGACGTGTTAGATCGTCGAAGCACAGATATGGTTGGAAGGTCCTGCCCATAATGCTCCAAACATTCTCAACTGGGGAGAGATCTGGCGCCCCATCTTACCAAGATAGGGTTTTGCAAGTATAGATACAAGCAGTAGACATTCTCACCGTGTGAAGGCGGTCTTTATCTTGCTAAAACGTAAGACCAGGATGGCTTGCCATTGAGGGCAGCAAAATGGGACGTAAAATAATGTCGACGTACCGCTGCACTGCGAGGGTATCGAAGATGACAAGCAAAGGTGTCCTGCTATGGAATGATATGGCACTCCAGACGATAACTCCTGGTAGTTCGGCCGTATGGTGGATGACAGTTAGGTTCATATCCCACCGCTGTCCAGACACGTCCTTGGTGGTCGGGGCTCAGTTCGAAACGGGACTCATCACTGAAGATAGTTCTACTCTAGTGAATGCGATTCCAGGACGAAGACCTGTCTGGAGCCGCCCTAGAAAGCGGAAGGATACCAACCCGACTCTCACCCAGCATATGGGCCAGCAACCAGGAACAGTGGTTGGAGTGCGATATCTTTTCATAGCAGGCCCTCTGGTTGTCATTCGCGGCACCCAAAGCACAGCGGTACGTCTATGATGTTCCACATCCCGTTTTGTTGCCCTCTATTGCAAGTCGTCCAGAACCCACCAGCGCATGACGAGAGTTTCTACTGCTCTTCTTCATGCTTTCCAAACCCTACTTTGGTCAGCAAGGTCGCCGGATCTCTTTCCACCTGAGAACATTTGGATCATTATGGGCAAGACCCTCCAACTAGTTCAGGATTTTGAAGATCTAACGCGCCAAGAGGGTAGAATTTAGCACGATACCCCTCAAGAGGACATCTAACAACAGGATCAATCATTGCGAAACCGAATAAATGCTTGCATAAGAGCGACAGGTGCACCAACTCATTGTCGACGTTTTCAATTTGTGAAGCTCATTCTCTAGAATAAATCATCCAACTTCTCTTGAAATGTAATCATTCGTTCGTTTTGTAATGGTACTTGAATTACGTAACCATTATGGTACCTCACCTAAACCTCTGCATACCAGTGATACTATACTGTATTTCTGTTAACTACTTAACATATTTCTGAGACAACATTCAGATTTGATTTCACTTTTGATACATCGATATGGTGGTTGCTACGTTGTTAGAGAGTCGGACGTTGAGAAAGTCAAGTCTTGGACGTTATGTTTGGAAGAAACATATTGTAGTTGGCTTATAAAATGTGAGGAAGATGTTTTCAAGTATATTTTGTATTGTGAAGTGATGTTTGTGTGTTACGTGATATTGCAATAAAAGCTATTAAAAGGAAGTGTAACTTAAATTCGGAGTGCTGATTATTTTTCTACATCACCATTGTGCTAACTTTGAAAGGTTAAATCTCCAAGAATGGTTTGAGAAGCGCATCTACAAAACTTTTGAATATAGAATAGCTTGGAATCATAACCACCTAGATTTTCAACGATTGAGCCATGATTTTACGGCGAGACCAGCGTGGGAAACACAAAAAGATGAGTGCCTAGTTTTTTGATTATTACATGAAATGACTTTATTAACTGTGCTCTAATTACACCTGCCACATAATATGACTGATGTTGCCCGAAAATGCAGTATTTAGCAGCGTAAGCAACACCACTATCGTTATTTAAATTTGACCTTTGTTGTGGTAGGGTTGTTAGAGCTTATACATCTATTGATTTCCGTCCCATTCGGATAATTATTTCATGGTGCGGCGTATTTATTGTTTTAGCGTGTATATAATGTGGGCCAGAGCCTTCAACTGCGAGTCACTCCCCGCCAAGCGGCTTCTGCGCCCGACGCCGTTACCACAGGAAGGGAACGAGCGGATCGAGAACCGCAGTGAAACAACTCGGCGCGCAGCTATTTTCGGAAATGATGTCTGCGGACTGTTTTGGGGGAGAAGAGGCCGGGCCAGGACCGGCTGGCCCTCATTACCGGAGACCTACACTGCCGTCAAGCCTTTTCTCCACCTCTCGCCCGTTGCAAATGTTGCGGAGAAATCCCAGTAGAAGTGGCCGCTCAGCAGTTACCACCGGTCGCAGTGGCTTACAGGTCTGCGAGGCAGGACGTTGCCATAGCACAGTAGTTCCAAGCTCGTGACTCCACAGGCGGGTGGACCACGCATCGTCCGGGGTGACACTCCAGGACCTAACAAAAGTTTTCGCAGAGCCATCCTCGTATAAAATTTAGGCCTACCCAGTGTTCGGGGAAGA
Source organism: Schistocerca americana (assembly GCF_021461395.2). NCBI lineage: Eukaryota > Metazoa > Arthropoda > Insecta > Orthoptera > Acrididae > Schistocerca > Schistocerca americana. The sequence continues at coordinate 244,165,234 of NC_060124.1, read as the reverse complement.
TCAGATCTGAGCCACAACTAGAGCATTCGAAGTGAATAATCACTTCTTTGCTGGGTGATGACTGCCTGCCGAGAGGAAACTCTATTTCCTTTTTAACTTCTCGTTGGTCGGGTGACGATGCTTGGTGTTCTGACTCCTATTGGTGGAATCACGTCACCAGCCGAAGGCTTGATTCGCATTCGAAAATGCTGGAAATCGGCAATGATGCAGTAATGGTCCCCTCCCCCCTTCCTCCATCGGGCCGTGACTTTTTTTTCTTTGTGTTTGTCGGGGGTGGAGGGCAGAGGGTTACGGTGAGCACGTGCTAGCATCGTCTAACCCCTTAAGAATTACTTGTCGTTTGTTGTGGTCTTCAGTCCGAAGACTGATTTGATACAGCTCTGCATGCTACTGTAACGCATGTGAGACTCTTCATCTCCAAATAACTACTGCAGCTTACATCCTTCTGGATATGCTTACTGTATTCGTCTCTTGGTCTCGCTCTACGATTTTTACTCCCAACATCTCCTTCCAGTACTACACTCGTGATCCCCTTATCTCTCAGAATGTGTCCCGTCAACCGATCCCTTCTTCTAGTCAGGTTGTACCACAAATTTCTTTTTTCATCAGCTTTATTCACTACCTCCTCAACCTCAAGCGTTCTTCAGTAATACCACATTTCAAAAGCTTCTACTGTCTTTTTCTCTAAACTGGTCATCGTCCACGTTACACTTCCACACACTGCTACATTCTAATACCTTCAGAAAAGACTTTCTAACACTTAAATCTACATTCGGTGGTAACAAAATACTCTTCAGAAACGCTTTTCTTCCCATTGCCAGTCTACATATTATACCTGCTCTACTTCGACCATCATCAGTAACTTTTCTGCTCAAACGGCAAAGTTCATCCTTAGCTCTAAGTGTTTCATTTCCTGATCTAATTCCCTCAGCATCACCTGATTTATTCGACTACATTCCGCTACCTTCGTTTTGATTTTGTTGAAGTTTATCTCATATCCTTATTTCAAGGCACTTTCTATTCCGTTTAACTGCTCTTCCACGTATTTTGCTGTCTCTGATGCAATTACAATGTAATTTGCAAACCTCGAAGTGTTTATTTCTTCTCCCTGACCTTTAATACGTGCTACAAATTTTTCTGTGGTTCCCTTTTCTGTTTGCTCAATGTACAGATTGAATAACATCGGGAACAGGCTACAACGCTGTCTCACTCCCTTCTCAACCACTTCTTCCCTTTCATACCCTTAGACTCTTATAATTGCCATCTGGTCTGTACAAGTTGTAAATTGCCTTTCACTCCCTCGTCTCCAGTGCCATTGAGAGTGTAACCTCCGTCTCTGTTAACACTGTTCGCGCACATGCGAAATCCTACCACTTCTCTTGTTACAGAGTACCAGTAGGTCCACATTTGTGAGAGGGTATTCGTATTCTTACTGTTGATCGTAAACACCTTCAGTAAGGATGATCGTGGTGAAAATTACTTAAGGCAGACAATCAGAATCGTAGCCGAGAGCGGTCCTGGTGGTCCATCAAGTATAGAAATGTGGAAAAATCACCAATAGCGGTACATAGCCTTACGGGAGGACATAATCAGCTTCGTGAATGCAAACGTTCCCTCTCATATATCGATGTATAACGACTCGGCTAAACTTGTGTGTCCATGTGAGAATACCTACCGCTTTCTTTGTTAGAGCAGGAATTCCCAAACTTTTGTTTAGACGGAACATTTTGAGAATCATCGTATTTTGATGCACCACCTGGTATACTGGGTGATTACAGTAAAAATTAAAAACTCAAACCACTGTAGAAATAACACCACTGGACAGAATGATGTCAAATTGCAACGGAATACTATCGCAGAAGGGGAAAAATGGATGGCAGAAGAAAAATAAGTAGCAACAAAATGCCGCAAAAGAGGGCGCTGTAAGCATCATAATTTAATAGTGGTCGACTACAAACGACAAATGAATCATACAACAAGGACTAAGGAGTTCGTTTGACGTTAAAAAAACTGTACTATTCAATGTGCATGGGTGTACAGAAGTGGTACTGTTAATTATATAAGCCCATCCACCACGGCAAAGTCATATCACGTCATTTGGGGAAAAGCGGGTTTTAATTGTCCTGTGACCAGAACCGCATGAAAAGCATCAATCAAATGAAATCGGATTATTAATTTCCGTGTGACTGGCCCAAAACATGCTGTCCATCGTTTTCTGTAACAGGTTGAAATCGAGAAACAGAATGTTCCACAGCTGATCGAAGTGTTTCCGGGATCACGTTGTTACGCAAAACATGCCTTCAATGCAGCAGAGTTTGGCATCGGAACACGAACACAACATCTTTCAGATAGCCCCACAGCCAGAAGTCACACGGATTAAGATCAGGTAAACGGAACGGCCAGGCTGTGGGGAAATGGCAGCTGATAATTCTAGCGTTTCCAAAATGGCGCTTTAGCAGGTGCTTAACTGGATTTGCAATGTGCGGAGGTGCGTCATCTTGCATAAAAATGATCCCATCCACACATCCACGCAGCTGGAGAGTTGAAATGATGTGGTTGTGGCCGGCCGATGTGACAGAGCGGTTCTAGGCGCTTCGTTTGGAACCGCGTGACTGCTACGGTCGCAGGTTCGAATCCTGCCTCGCGCTGGGATGTGTGTGATGTCCTTAGGTTAGTTAGGTTTAAGTAGGTTTAAGTTCTAGGGGACTGATGATCTCAGAATTTAAGTCCCATAGTGCTCGGAGCCATTTGAACCATTTTTGAACGTGGTTGTGCAAAAGACACTTAAAGCGCTTACCAATGACGGTAAAGGGAACAGGACAGGAAGCACCTATGTCTTCGAAAAAATATGGCCCTATGATAAATGATGCCGTAAACCCGCGCCACACAGTGACTTTCCAGGATGAAGTGGTACTGGTTGATTTGCGCGTGGAATTTCCGTTGCCCACATTCGACAATTTATGTATTGACGTATCCTCTCAGATGGAAGTGGGCTTCGTCTGTCCACAAAATCTTCCACGGCCAATCATTGTTCACTTCCATGCGAGCAAGAAGTTCTAAAGCAGAGGTCTCTCCTGATGGCAGGTCAGCAGGAAGCAACTCGTCCAATATTCCAATATTCGGGAAACTCTCCGTGCACTACACGTTTGCACACCACCACACGTCTCCTCCTGCATTCCTGTGGTCACTGTTTCCACTGAGGTCGAATCAATTCCTTTCCTCCCTCTACTAGGTTTCACACCAAAGGAACCCGTCTTTTCGAATTTCCGATTCTTTCAAACCCTTCAATGTCCGGACCTTCTGCAGAGCGGCGTCTGAACAGACGTCATTCTTGTAATACAGCTTTACAAGCAGAGCGCGATACTGCATGGAGACAGTCATGGCGAACGTCGCAGACGCGAAAGGAGGAAAACCGTGTACCCGGATCAATTTCCACATTATTTTTTCTTCTGCCATACGATTAGCTTCTTCTCCGATAATATTTCGATGCAATTTAACGTCATTCTGACCTGTGGTGTTATTTCTACAGCGTTTTGAATGTTTAACTGTAATTATAATCACCCTGTATTTTGCACGCTAATACGATCTTTTAAAATGAGGAAAACCTGTTTTGTTCAGTGATTATTTCAATTTTAAAACATGACTAGTAACACAAATATGGTAGTACAACTTACAAAATATATCAGTAGCATCAAAATGTCGAAAGAACCGCCATACTGTTAACAGTTCTACGCGGAGCATTTATTCACTTCCCGCTGTGCACAAGTGTCCAGTTAACAGTTTGGGAAACGCTGTTTTAGGAAAACAGAGATTACAATCAGAGTGATGTCTGGAGGTGGATACTTGAATTTTAGAGTTTTAAAGAATAAACAAACAAAAAAGCTTGCTCGTAAGGGGATGAGCAATGCTAGGGGTAGTCTGCCAACGCCTTGTGCACGTCAGTCGCCACCTGATGCGGTAGGCGGCTTCTATATGCCTCATTGCTAATTAACTGTATATGCATATGCCAACCCCATCGCTGGACCAGTAGAAGTTAGGACACCAAGCAATGTCATCCGCCGAAAAAAATGCCCTGTGACGGAACAAACATTTTTCCTGCCACACAGTTATGAGGGAATATTGTAAAATAACACACTATAATTTTATTGTCGAAGTATTTAACCGGTAACAAAACAAAAAAGTCATAAATCAACTTAACAAACCAAACAGATGAAAATCCGATCGTGCAAGGTCCGAAGTGTGTAGTGGATGCTGGAGCATCTCTCACTCAAATTACACAAGGTACACAAGTGAGCCTTCGGCTCCGAAATCCCCTATCGATGATGTTTCGTTGAATTGTTCGCACGCTGACAGTTGTTGATGTCTGAGCATTGAGATCTACAGCAATATGCACCTCTTTCACGTTGAACGATTCTCTTCAGTCGTTGTTGGTCCCGTTCTTGCAGGATCTTTTTCCGGCCCAAAGCGATGTCGGAGATTTCATGTTTTACCAGATTCCTGATATTCACGGCACACTCGTGAAATGGTCGTACAGGAAATTCCCCATTTCATCGCTACCTAGCAGATGCTGTGTGCCATTGCTCGTGCGCAGTCTATACCTCAACATTCAAACACTCTTAAATGTTGATAGCCTGCCATTATAGCAGCAGTAACCGATCTAACAACCGTGCCAGACACTTTTTCTGTTATATAGGCGTTCCGACAACAACACCGAACTCTGACTGTTTACGTATCTCTGTATTTAAATACGCATACCTATACCAGTCACCAGCCGGGGTGGCCGTGCGGTTCTAGGCGCTACAGTCTGGAACCGCAGGACCGCTACAGTCGCAGGTTCGAATCCTGCCTCGGGCATGGATGGGTGTGATGTCCTTAGCTTAGTTATGTTTAAGTAGTTCTAAGTTCTAGGGGACTGATGACCTTAGAAGTTAAGTCCCATAGTGCTCAGAGCCATTTGAACCTATACCAGTCAACCGTACAGTGCGTGGTGGTGATTAGGCCCTACCCTAAACCACTACTAGATATTCCGTTTCCTACGCTACTTGTAAATAGGGAGAGGGAAAAACGACTTACTATATGCCTCTGTATGAGCGCTGATGTCTCGTATCTTATCTTCGCGGTCCTTACTCGCAAAGTGTGGTCGAGGTAGTAGAATCGTTCTGTAGTCAGCTTCAAATGCCGGTTCTCTAAATTTTCTAAATAGTGTTCCTTGAAAAGAATGTCGCCTTCCCTCGCACGATTACCATTTGATTTCCCGAAGCATGTCCGTAACACCTGCGTGTTGTTCGAAATCTAGCCGCCCGCATCTGATTTGATTCGATGGATCCCTTTAATCTGTCTTGGTACGGATCCCAAACACTCGAGCTGTACTCGGGAATATATCGCGCTATCGTCCTATATGCCCACTACTTTACAGATGAACCACACTTTACTAGGACTTTCCCGATAAACCGAGGTCTCCCATTCGCCTTCCCTCCCACAATCCTGACATGCTCGTCTTATTTCATATCGCTTTGCAACGCTACGCCCAGATATTTAAAACACCTGTCTGTGTCCAGCAGGACACTGCTAATGCTGTATTGGAACATTACCGGAATGTTTTTCCTACTTATCGGCATTAACTTATATTTTTCTACATTTGAAAGAAGGTGCCATTCAACATACCAGCTAGAAATTTTGTTTAAGCCATCTTCTACCCTCCTACAGCTAGTCGACTTCGACACCTGACCGTATACCGCAGCATAATCGGCTACAGCCGCAGATTAGCAGTCGGGCAGAGAGACAAAAAGGCAGGCACTTCGTCTTCAGGCCACAAGTGCCCCATCGGGACCATCCGACCGCCGTATCATCCTCAGTTGAGAATGCAGATAGGAGGGGCATGTGTTCAGCTCACCGCTCTCCCTGTCGTTATGATGGTATTCTGTGACCGGAGCCGCTACTATTCGGTCGAGTAGCTCTTCAATTGGCATCACGAGGCTGAGTGCATCCCGAAAAATGGCAACAGCTAATGGCATCCCGGATGGTCACCCATCCAAATGCCTGCCACGCCCGACAGCGCTTAACTTCGGTGATCTGACGGGAACCGGTGTATCCACTGCGGCAAGGCCGTTGCCAGAGATACAAACAGGTGGTCAACAAAATGATTATATCAGAGTTCCGCTATTTGGATTGAGGTAAGGACCCTAAACAAGAGTTATAGCGAAGAGGAAAAAACAACTGCCTTCTGCGAATTGCTGACGTAGAGTCTAAAGTACTCCGGATAAGTGTATGAAATAAAATGCGGGCGGAGAAAAGCTGATTATGGGCTGCCATTTGTCCTTCCCTCTGCTCGTATTGCAGCACAAACGTATAAAGCGCGTCCCGTATTTTCCGTCACACCGTCTATTTTACTAGATTTCGAGAGGCACCACCTGAGGGTTTCCTATAAGGATAAGGTATCGGAGGAAACGGAGAAAGGCGAGAAGAGGAAGCGGATGGCACGCAGTTTCCCATTTCGGGGCGCAGGGAAGAGCGGGCCAGTCCGCGATTACACCCTCGAGTGATCATCGCAGCCTGCAGGTCCATTCCGGCGCCGGCGGCTCGCGCTGGCGGGGTCGCCTCCTCCGGGTTATTGCAGCGCGGCCCTGGCGGCTGAGGTCCGCCGAGTGGACGCTGAGGCCCATTCAGACCTCCTGAGCCTCCGCCGGCAAACACACACACACGCGCGCGCACGGAAGCTGGCAGACAAACAGACGGAAAAACGGTCTCGCAGACGGGCAGCCGGCTTCTGGGGAGAAGACGGAGGAGGGAAAGAAAAAACACGGACGCCGGTCTCAGGCAGGCGGGTCGGGCCAGTGAGGGCAGGCAGATTTCTGCCGCAGGACCGCGGCCCGCATACAAAGGGGGAGGCGGAGCGGTCAGCCGCAGCCGCCCGGGTCCGTCTGCGTGGCTGCGGGCCCTCCACAGCCCCTCAGAAGCACATTCGAAGATCTCAGCGAGACAGGATGGAACGTCCGTCGATACGAGATTGAAGAAAAAAAAAACTCATTTCTAATGCCCGTGACTAAGATGCACGTAATGCCGAGATTTTTTTTTTTTTAATTAACAAACAGCGTCCTCTTTTCATGCATAGACCGTGAGAATACACTACTGGCCATTAAAATTCCTACACAAAGATGACGTGCCACAGACGCGAAATCTAACCGACAGCAAGAAGATGCTGTGATATGCTAATAATTAACTTTTCAGAGCATTCACACAAGGATGGCGCCGGTGGCGACACCTACAACGTGCTGACACGAGCAAAGTTTCCAACCGATTTCTCATACACTAACAGCAGGTGACCGACGTTGCCTGGTGAAACGTTGTAGTGATGGCTCATGTAAGGGCCGGCCGGAGTGGCCGAGCGGTTATAGGCGCTACAGTCTGGAACCGCACGACCGCTACGGTAGCAGGTTCGAATCCTGCCTCGGGCATGGATGTGTGTGATGTCCTTAGGTTAGTTAGGTTTAAGTAGTTCTAAGTTCTAGGGGACTTATGACCACAGCATTTGAGTCCCATAGTGCTCAGAGCCATTTGAATCATTTGAACATCATGTAAGGAGGAGAAATGCGTAGTATCACGTTTCCGACTTTGATAAATGTCGGATTGTAGCCTATCGCGATTGCGATTTACCGTATCGCGACATTGCTGCTCGCGTTGGTCGAGATCCTATGACTGTTAGCAGAAAATGGAATCGGTGGGTTCAGGAGGGTAATACGGAACGCCGTGCTGGTTCCCAACGGCCTCGTATCACTAGCAGTCGAGATGAATGGCATCCTATCCGCATGGCTGTAACGGATCGTGCAGCCACGTCTCGATCCCTGAGTCAACAGATGGGGACGTTTGCAAGACAACAACCATCTGCACGAACAGTTCGACGACGTTTGCAGCAGCACGGACTATCAGCTCGGAGACCATGGATGCAGTTACCCTTGACGCTGCATCACGGACAGGAGCGCTTGCGATGGTGTACTCAACGACGAACCTGGGTGCACGATTGGCAAAACGTCATTATTTCGGATGAACCCAGGTTATGTTCACAGCATCATGATGGTCGCAACCGTGTTCGGCGACATCGCGGTGAACGCACAATGGAAGCGTGTATTCGTCATCGCCATACTGGCGTATCATCCGGCGTGGTGGTATGGTGTGCCTTTGTTTACATGTCTCGGTCACCTCTTATTCACATTGACAGCAGTTTGAACAGTGGACGTTACATTTCAGAAGAGTTACGACCCGTGGCTCTACCCTTCATTCTATCCCTGTGAAACCGTACATTTCAACAGGATAATGCACGACCGCATGTTGCAGGTCCGGTACGGGCCTTTCTGGAAACATAAAATGTTCGACTGCTGACCTGGCCAGCACATTGTCTAGATCTCTCACCAATTGCAAACGTCTGGTCAATGGTGGCCGAGCAACTGGCTCGTCAGAATACGCCAGTCACTACTCTTGATGAACTGTACTATCGTGTTGAAGCTGCATGGCAGCTGTACCTGTACACGCCATCGAAGCTCTGTTTGACTCAATGCCCAGGGGTATCAAGGCCGTTATTACGGCCAGAGGTGGTTGTTCTTGGTACTGACTTCTCAGGATCTATGCACCCAAATTGCGTGAAAATGTAATCACATGTCAGTTCCAGTATAATGTATTTGTCCAATGAATACCCGTTTATCATCTGCATTTCTTCTTCGTGTAGCAATTTTAATGGCCAGTAGTGCATATTGAGATGACAAAAGTCATAGTATAGCGATATGCGTATATACATATGGCGGTAGTATCACTTACACAAGGTATAGAAAGCACTGCATTGGTGGAGCCATCATTTGTACTCAGGTGAGTCATATGAAAAGGTATCCAACGTGGTTGTGGTCGCACTACGATAATTAACAAACTTCGAACGCGGAATGGTAGTTGAAGCTAGAGGCACCGGAATATTCCATTTCGGAATCATTACGGAATTCAATATTCCGAGATCCAAAGTGTCAAGTTGTGTAGAGAACACCAAATTTTAGGTATTACCTCTCAACACGGACTACACAGTGGACGACGGCCTTCACCTGACTACCGAGAGTGGTGGTGTGTGCTTAGAGTTGCCAGTGTTACCAAACAAATAAATCTGCTCAAAATAACTGCAGATATCAGAGTGAGACGTACGACGAACCTGTCCGTTACGACAGTTTGCCGAAATTTGGCGTTAATGCGCTATGGTAGCGGAAGACCTTTGCGAGTGTCTTTGCTGACACCACGAGATAGCCTGCAGCAGCTCTCCCGGACTGACCATAACGGCTGGATCCTAGATGACTAGAAAATCTTGGCCTGGTCAGATGTGCCCAGATTTCAATTGGTAACAGCTGCTGGTAGGGTTCGAGTGTGACTTAAACCCCACGAAGCCCTGGACCCAAGGTGTCAAGCTTCCGTGCAAGCTGTTGGTGGATGCATAACGGTTTGGTCTGTGTTACGTGGAATGTGGAATCGACTTGATCCTCTGGTCGAACAGAACCAATCACTGACTCTGCTACTTGGACATTATTTGCAGCCATTCATAGACTTAATGTTTCCAAACATCGATGAAATTTTTATGGATGACGATGCATCATGTCATCGGGCAACAACTGTTCGCGATTGGTTTAAAGAACATTCTGGAGAATTCGAGATAATGACTTGGCCACTCAGATCGCCCCACATAAATCCCGTTGAATATTTATGGGACATAATCGAGAGGTCATGACGTGCACAAAATCCTGAACCAGCAGAAGTAGCATGGCTCAATATTTCTACCCGGAACTTCCATTGTCTTGTTGAGTCCATGCTGCTTCAAGTTGCTGCACTACGCAGGGCAAAGCTGGACCGACACGATATTAGGTGGTATCCCATCACGTTGACACAGCAGAGTAAACTTCTTAAAAAAATTACTTTGAGTCATGATGTATATAGAGGTACAGGAGTTCGACAAAAACACGTAAACGCCGCGATATATGCATGCTTTGCAGATGCTAGCCGAGCCTGTGGGTTGCACTTTTGTAGTCGACACCGAATGGTATCTGTACAATGTTCTCTGTACATGGCAAGTGTTTGTAATGGTCTTCTGTGTAGTCGTGAGTGCGTAATGTCGCAGATCTGTGAATTCGAAGGTGGACAAATTGTTGGTGATCGTATAGTGAGTTCTTACTGTAGGTGGCCAAATTATTATGTATAGTGCTCATATTTATGTAATTTTTAGTTTTGAAACAACAGTCTAAACAAAGGAAATGGTTTTCAAAGCGTTGTTTCCTTTATATTGCTACTAGTATCATTATTACTGTTTCTGACAATCGGCAGTAATGGAAACGTTCCTTATTTGTCAGTTGTATGATGTGTCTTCTCATTCGGTTATTGTTCGTTAAAAAGTGAAGTTTGCTGTATTGTCGTTTTTAAAACTGCCTATTTGTTTTCCGATAGTTTTCGTATTTAAAATAATCAAAAAGTAAGTGACGATTTTTATTACGATGCTTTTGCTTAATTTTTTCTGTAGATTCAAATTTTTGTTAACGGTTAGGTTGGAGAGAGGTCAACACTCTTCTGAATCATTTGATGTGAACCATCATCATTTGTTCCCTTGCCTAAATATGGAACATCACTTATGCCCCAAGATCTCAATAAATTGTTATACTTACTGAAATCTCTGTTTTGCCGCAGAACTTTCTCTCTCTCCAGCCTCTTCTAGTATCACGAAGTTTAATTCCTGCTGTCTTATCAGTTATCATCTTATCCGAAATATAGCTAACCTCTTCCATGTATCCATCCTTCCCTCGTCCGATTCTACGGCAAATCTTCTCATTTCTCGTCGGTGTACCTAATTTTCATTGTCCTTCTATAACACTGCATCTCAGACGTATCGGTTCCATATTTTCCCAATTACCGCACGCAGTGGTTCACCTACAAACCAGGTGATTTAGCTTTCCCTACTGATTCGCTTTATGCAGCTTGCACTACGTCTGTGTCAACATTGATACCCAGACAGGCAACAGCCACGTGAGCTATGTAAGCTCTCCCTCAGAGTTTTGAGTGACTGTTCGCAAACGGAAACATACTGAAAAAAAATACAAGTGAGAACTGGCTATGAGTTACACGGCATTTTAGGACCAAGATATACCTTATTTCTGCCATACTTAACCAAATGTCTCCAGTTTTTCGTTGTGTTTAGCCGTCTACTCATTCAGGTTTTGGATGTCTACAAGTTTAAGGAGTTTATAGCAATTAGCCTTTCATAAAAGGTCCAGATGTTATATACCAGAAAATTATTACTTCCACACTTCACACTTTCATACTTCCTCCTAATTTTGTTGTTTCTGGCGGTGAAACTCACTATATAAGGCAAGGATTTCCTGATGACACATACGAATAACAAATTATTACAGATTCTTTTACACTGAAGGGCCAAAGAAACTCGTATAGGCATGCGTATTCAAATACAGAGATATGTAAGCAGACACAATACAGAGGTACGGTCGGCAACGCCTATATGAGACAACAAGTGTATAGTGCAGTTTTGTTAAGTGGGTTACTACTGCTACAATGGCAGATGATCAAGATTTAACTGAGTTTGAACGTGATGATATAGTCGGCGTACGAGCGATGGGACACAGGAACACCGAGGTAGCGATGAAGTGGAGATTCCACCGTACGACGATTTCACGAGTGTACCTTGAATATTAGGAATACGGTAAAACATCAAATCTCCGACTGCGGCCGAATAAAGATCCTACAAGAAGGGGACCAACGACGACTGAAGAGAATCGTTCAGCGTAACACATGTGCAACCCTTCCTCAAATTGCTGTAGATTTCAACGCTGGGCCATCATCAACTGTCAGCGGGGATTCATTCAACGAAACATCATTGATTTTGGCCTTTCGGACCCGAAGTCCCACTAGTGTACCCTTGATGACTCCGCGACACAAATCTTTACGCTTCACCTGGGCCTGTCAACACCGATATTGGACATTTGATGACACGAAACATGTTGCCTGGTCGGACGAGTCTCGCTTCAAATTGTGTCGAGCGAATGGACGTGCATGGATATGGAGACAACCTCATGAAGACATGGGCCCTGCATGTCAGCAGGGGACTGTTCAAGCTAGTGGAGGCTCGGTAATGGTGTGGGGCGTGTGCAGTTGGAGTGATATGGGACCCCTGATACGTCTAGATACGACTCTGATAGGTGACACGTACGTAAGCGTCACGTCTGATCACCTGCACCCATTCATGTCCTTTGTCAATTCCGACGGACTTGGGCAATTCCAGCAGACAATGTCACACCCCACACTTCCATCATTGCTACAGAGTGGCTCCAGAAACGCTCTTCTGAGTTTAAACACTGCTGCTGGCCACCATACTCCCCCGAAATGAACATTATTGAGCATATCTGATTTGCCTTTCTTCGTGCTATTCAGAAGAGATCTTCACCCCCTCGTACTCTTACGGATTTATGGATTACCGTGCAGGACTCATGGTGTCAGTTTTCTCCATCACTACTTCAGACATTAGTCGAGTCCATGCGACGTCGTGTTGTGGCACTTCTGCGTGCTCGCGGGGGCCCCACACGGTATTAGGCAGGTGTACCAGTTTCTTTGGCTCTTCAGTGTAGGTAACAAGAAATCCAGAGAACAAGAAAATTGCTATTTGTTGACGTGGTTCAGACTAATCTGACACGTATAACTCTCGGCAAAGGTTCAGGGGAATAGGACAATACCGTAATCTACATATGGACTATGAGAAGATCAGACCCGCGATGATCGTGAAGTGAGTTCCTGAATGCGCCAGAATACCCAAAAAGTATGCATGCATCTACCATTTCCGATTGGGTCGTATGGAGCCTTTAATTACTCGCTTATAGCACTGTATTTCTAAATGTGACTAATCCTAAGAGCGTACGTAACAACACACCTTAATTCTCGCACCGTGCTCACCCAAGCAGCGTTTTCTCACAATATTCAGCACTCAGATGCATCGAGATAGTGTCGCAATCTGCCACAGAATGAGACTCATCAGCTCCTCATCGCATTTGCAGAGGAGTTGTCTGAGTCCAGTGACCTCTTCCATATCTCCAGCCAACGTCTCCTGGGTCCTGCTCCCAATCGAAATGCGTTCTCTATCGACGCAGGGTTCCGTCTTCACTCTACAAGTCTGCATAATTCTCGTGCACCAGTGAAAACGACTGTGAGAAGTGCTAGCCAATGATTAACAAGACAACAGTCTCGACACCTTGCAAAGCTTTTGCAACATGAACCAGTCGTTGCACTTCTGGGTATTCAATACTTTAACAGTTCCTAGTTATTCTCCCACTCCTCAGCCGGGTTTGATTTGTTTGGTCAACATGATCGTATCCATGTACACACTTCTCGGAATTTCTCGTCATGATTTCTCCTACTCTGCTGTTTATTTAGATCAGACATTGAGGAGCCTTCTTACAGCTTTTTAGGCTAGAGTTTATTCACCTCGCGTAAGGCAGCGACAGAAAGATGGTCCAGTGCTCTGCAAAAGAATTCCTGTTCACAAAGCAGCTCGACCGCTTCTCATTGACTGCCCCTCGCATAGCATTCCCCGCGGTCGACTTTTCGGCTCTAACGAAGTTCGTGATTGCCACGCTATGTTAACTATCTCTCAATGCATTACTCACCCCCATTATCGCACAGATCGCATTATCCAAAAACTGCGGGAAGGTGATTCTCGGCCTTGCAATGGCTGGATCACTCTCCGGTACTTGATGTTAGAAGTCAAATCACCTTACGCTATTCCCCTGAAAGGCGAGACGTAACCCCCAGGTTGTCGGACCAAATGGCTGATCACCGACCTGCCAACTGTGTCCATACTGGATAATCACATACGGAACTGAACTACAGAGAAACTACACTAATGGCCATTAAAAGAAATGCAGATGATAAACGGGTATTCATTGCACAAATATATTATACTAAACCTGACATGTGATTACATTTTCACGCAATTTGGGTGCATAGATCCTGAGAAATCAGTACCCCGAACAAAAAACTCTGGCCGTAATAACGGCCTTGATACCCCTGGGCATTGAGTCAAACAGGGCTTGGATGGCGTGTACAGGTACAGCTGCCATACAGCTTCAACACGATACCACAGTTCATCAAGAGTGGTGACCGGAGTATTGTGACGAGCCACTTGCTCGGCCACAATTGACCAGACGTTTTCAGTTGGTGAGAGATCTGGAGAATGTGCTGACCAGAGCAGCAGTCAAACATATTCTGTATCCAGAAAGGCCAGTACAGGACCTGCAACACGCGGTTGTGCATTATCCTGCTGAAATGTAGGGTTTCGCAGGGATCGAATGAAGGGTAGAACCACGGGTCGTAACACATCTGAAATGTAACGTCCACTGTTCAAAGTGCCGGCAATGCGAACAAGAGGTGACCGAGACGTGTAACCAATGGCACCACATACCATCACGCCGAGTGATACGCCAGCATGGCGATGACGAATACACGCTTCCAATGAGCGTACACCGCGATGTCGCCAAACACGGATGCGACCATCGTGATGCTGTAAACAGAACGTGGATTCATCCGAGAAAATGACGTTTTGCCATTCGTGCACCCAGGTTCGGCGTTGAGTACAACATCGCAGGCGCTTCTGTCTATGATGCAGCGTCAAGGTTAACCTCCGCAGCCGTGGTCTCCGAGCTGATAGTCCGTGCTGCTGCAAACGTCGTCGAACTGTTCGTGCAGATGGTTGTTGTCTTGCAAACGTCCCCATCTGTTGACTCAGGGATCGAGACGTGGCTGCACGATCCGTTACAGCCATGCGGATAAGATGCCTGTCATTTCGACTGCTAGTCGTACGAGGTCGTTGGGATCAAGCACGGCGTTCCGCATTACCCTCCTGAACCCACCGATTACATCTTCTGCCAACAGTCATTGGATCTCGACCAACGGGAGCAGCAATGTCGCGATACGATAAACCGCAATCGAGATCGGCTACAATCGAACCTTTGTCAGAGTCGGAAACGTGATGGTACGCATTTCTCCTCCTTACACGAGGCATCACAACAACGTTTCACCAGGCAACGCCGGTCAATTGCTGCATATGTATGAGAAATCGGTTGGAAACTTTCCTCATGTCAGCACGTTGTACGTGTCGCCACCGGCGCCAACCTTGTGTGAATGCTCTGAATAGCTAATCATTTGCATATCACAGCATCTTCTTCCTGTCGGTTAAATTTGGCATTTGTAGCACGTCATCTTCGTGGTGTAGCTATTTTAATGGCCAGTAGTGTACATGCAAGACAGCAACAAAACACGGGATTAATGCCGACAAGTTACTCCTAGCAGTCACTGTCATTAGTAATTAAAAATTTATCTCTTTTATTAATTGATGGAAATGATGTTCAGACAGCTATGATTTTCAATCAGTCGCTACCAGCACATGATAAATGCAAGTTTGGATGTAGGCTGCCACGTATCAAAGGATTGTTTTGCTCTACATCAGGAAGTACTTGATATTGTTTTTATCAAACAGGTAAGACATTACTCTCATGCGATCAAGTGCGCCACCCTCTCGGGCGCAATCGACGTATAAGCCGGCCGCGGTGGCCGTGCGGTTCTAGCGTTGCAGTCCGGAACCGCGGGGCTGCTACGGTCGCAGGTTCGAATCCTGCCTCGGGCATGGATGTGTGTGATGTCCTTAGGTTAGTTAGGTTTAAGTAGTTCTAAGTTCTAGGGGACTGATGACCTAAGATGTTAAGTCCCATAGTGCTCAGAGCCATCCGCAATCGACGTAGCGGAAGTACGTGAGGGGAGCCGCGGTTATACCAGCACCGGATGAAACTCCTGGCTTCATCCGCCCATATATTCCGCCACAGTTTGGGCCTCCCTGCGGCGGTCCACCTCGGTCCACGTGACGGCAATCTCTGTCTGCATCTGACGCCGGCCGCCACTTTGGGAGGATCGCCCACTAAAGCCCGCATTACCTGGCGGCGCCGCGACGCTGATCCCCTGTGAAAACACGCGCGCCGCTTTTTCGGGCCCCACTTTCTCCCCGCGTCGCAGGGCTTAGCCGGATCCCTGGGTCCGGCCTGCCGATGCTGCTACGGCCGTCTGCCTTCCGGGGGCGTTGCGCAACTCGCCCCTGTCCGCTAAACGCCTCGTCTGGTCTCGCCGATACTCCGCCGCCGGCGTTCTCTTGTTACATTACTGACGAAAGTGCGTCGTGTGTCGCCCATGCTACCACTGTTCCGACAGCTTCTGCAAATACTTCCTGACGTAGGCTAACGAGTCTGGTATTGAGGACTTGCGGCTTCTGTCCAGAATAATGTCTGACTGTACCATACACTCGAGCTGGATGAACTGGAAGTAACTCACAAATGATACATACACGGATGAAAGGAAAAATTATGTCAAGTGCCCATCGCCAGACTTAATGCTGCCTCGTGGCGTTTCGGGCACGTGACATGGCAAAGGAAATACACAGGGTGCCCCCACCCAAAAAAGACACCTACAACAACGCTTAGTATTTGTACGCGAAGACAAAAAAAAAATGAAATGATCGTATGGCACTGTCGGCCGGGAGTCCCCATCCGGGGAAGTTCAGCCGCTGAGTCCGAGTCTGATTACATTCTACGCGACATTAGGCAACTCGCGTGCCGGTGATGAGGATGACTGATGATGAGGAGAACACAACACCTAGTCCACGAGCGGAGAATATCTTCAACACGGCCGGTAATCGAACCCAGGCCCGCTGCATGAAAGGTAAGCACGTAACGACTCAGATGAGCAGGCGGACTACGGAAAGATAAACTGATGGGTTTTCAAGTAGGAACCCATATCCGGAAACGTATGGCTTGGGTGCCGGAGAGCCTCGAAGTGTAAGACGGGTTTGCGTTCCGCATTACGTCAATAAAATCAACATGAGAAGCACAACGCGATGTCTGCATTACAAACGAGCACCTCCTTACGTCAATGCAGAGCCTGCATCGACAGTGCTGAGCTCAACAACATGAGCCAATGACTAGAGTTGTCTATGAAGTATTTCAATCGCTGCGTGGATCGAGCAATAAGGTGCCCCACTGACCTTACGGGTGTGTCATATACCACACTCTTCAGATTACCCCACATAAAATGATCACGAAGGGTCAGATCTGATGACGGTGCTGGCCGTGTAACTGGTGGACCCCTACCATTCCACTGACTGGGATATGCAGCTTAAAAATGATACCGCACATTGACATCAAAGTGTCTGGAACTCCGTCGTGTATCGACCACATGTCCATACGAACGTTTAGTGAGGGTACATCCCATAGGATAGGCAAAACATCTCTAATAAATTTGAGTACATCGGTGCTGTTAGTCTGTTTGGCATTAGATGTGTCACAATGATATGGTCAACAAATATTCTGGTCCATGTGTTCGTGATTTTCAATCACCGGATTCCTGATATTCACGGTGCACTCGTGAAATGGTCGTAGGGGAAAATCCCCATTTCATCGCTACCTCGGAGATGCTGTGTCTCATCACCTGTGCGCCAACTGTAACACCGCGTTCAAATTCACTAAAATCTTGATAACCTTCCATTGTTGGAGCAGTACCCGATCTAACAACTGTGCCATTCACTGGTTGTCTTATATAGGCGTTGCCGACCGCAGTGCCTTATTCTGCTTGTTTACATGTCTCTGTATTTGAATATGCATGACTGCACTAACTTCTTTGGAGCTTCGTTGTATATGCGAATAAGAAGACGAATCTCTCAACCGTTTTCGACAAAATAGAATTTTAAAACTGAAGGCGTACTTATACACAAGGTGACAGCAGCTGAGCGAGTAAGTGCTTGCTTTCACAAGTAAAAGGCCTGTGTATCGAACCTCACTGTTGGTAGCTTTATTTTCACTCCCACATAATTCCAACAACAGATTTATTATGACCATGGATATTATCAGTATATAATCATTCTTAATGATTTTCCTGGTCTTTATCCTGGAAAAAGGGAAATAGTTTCTTTTCTTAAGGACACTGGCAGTAAAATGGAATATCTGAGAATTTTCGCCGGCTGTTGTGGCAGAGCGGTTCTAGACGCTTCAGTCTGGAACTGCGCCACTGCCACAGTCGCAGGTTCGAATCCTGCCTCGGGCATGGATGTGTGTAATGTCCTTAGGTTAGTTAGGTTTAAGTAGTTCTAAGTTCTAGGAGACTGATGACCTCAGATGTTAAGTCCCATAGTGCTCAGAGCCATTTGAACCTTTCTTTTGAGAATTTTCTTTCAAATCAATATAGTCATTTTATTTGTTTTATTCTATTATTCTGTTTTTGACATGTATGACCTATGAAGCGTTGTACGAATCTCTGTGATACTGATCGTATATACATGGAAAAAAGTAGTTATTGCGACATACGGCACATATAATGAACACAAACTTTTTGCATGTACGTGACTTTTTTATTGTGTCTATTGCAAAACAAACTTGGTTTACATTCATAAATGGTTTTCGGTCGTCACGAAACTTCGTTTCATGCCACGCATATCGCAATAAATCACCAGATACTGCTGCAGATAGCTCACAGAAAAAGTAGTGCAGGCAGCGAGATTCTATCGAGTGGTTTCTCTCTTGTGAAACTCTTACGGGCTCTGCTGAAGACTACTTCCGTATTATCGATAAATACAAGGTACCGTGTAGCTATAATTAAACTCAGGATGCTTCGAATTCTGCGGTGTGGGCTGTATACGTTGAAGGATGCTGCAGCATCCTACTTATGTTCATTAATGAGTGTATGCTTAAAAAAATAGAGTAGTTCCTCAATCTGTCACCAGGTGAAAATATGGGGCGTTAAGCAGTCAGAATGTGGTATGCGTGCAAGAAAAGGGGAGCAACGATTAAACACATAATAACGGTAGTTTTGGCATGTTTATTAGGATACTTTCACAAGTTTCAACATGTGATCAGATGGCCTTCCGACTCAAAAAATGGTTCAAATGGCTCTGAGCACTATGGGACTCAACTGCTGAGGTCATTAGTCCCCTAGAACTTAGAACTAATTAAACCTAACTAACCTAAGGACATCACAAACATCCATGCCCGAGGCAGGATTCGAACCTGCGACCGTAGCGGTCTTGCGGTTCCAGACTGCAGCGCCTTTAACCGCACGGCCACTTCGGCCGGCCCTTCCGACTCAGTAACATTCTTCATCCGTAACACGGCATGGTCGACAGTTGTTCGCAGCATATCCGGTGTAATCAGTGCGATATGTCGTCCAAAGCTATCCTTCAGATGAGGAAGAGTCCGGATACATTCCCGATAGCCACGGCCTCTCTGATACTCTCATAGTCAGAAGTCACACGGATTTAGATCGGGGAAGTTGGAAGGCCACATATTTTGAAATTTGTTTTAACCAGGCGAAACTATTTTCGCTGGGCCGCAACAGTGGGTTCTTCGATTGCTTGGGAGAAGGCTCATCAAACTAGGACACATAAAATATTAGTCCGCTTTATCACGTAAATGAGTATAAGATTTACTTAACGTTTGCATTGTTCTTTGCCACAGGATCGCTTTGTAATTCACAACTGTCACTGACTGTAAAGCATCACCTGAAGAAGAAAAAATGGTACGAATGCGTATGAATTCCTAAGAGATCAGACTGCTGACGTCAGCGGTCCCTAGAATTACACACTACTTAAACTAACTTACGCTAAGAACAACGCACACACCCATGCCCGGGGGAAGACTCGAACCTCCGGTGGGAGAGGCCGCACAGTCCGTGACATGGTGCCTCAAACCACTCCGCGCAGCTAGCTCACCTGATGGTCAGATTAACAAGCTGTCCTCTTGCAGAACAAAATGTAAGCTTTAAGACAGTACGTTTCACCAGGAACTTTAAACATGTCACTGTCCTACACGATGATGTTGACTGCTACAGCCGAGGTCTCTAATTGGGCTGGTCTCTTGCATGCTGAGCACTATGTTGACCTCAGCGTGAGTGCGCTGCTATGCTGAGAGGGAGACGTCGTCTTCTCGAGTGCCTCTCATTCGTCATTGCGGATTGCAGCGCAACCTTGCTATCGTCTGTGGTATCGATATGGATTGTCGACTTTCGTGAGCCACCGTGATCTCTGGAGGATACCGTAAAACTGCTTAGAGATGATGAGGTCGTTACGAAAGGTTTCTCGAAGCAAATCCATCACCTGGGAAGCGGCATGTGATGTCACCTCATCTTGCGTGAAAATAGTAGTGTGGACACAGTGGTGTTCTTCCAAACCTGGAATCGCCTGTTGCAAAAGAAGGTCCTTCTATCTTGCAGATGTCACTGTACACCTGAAAGAACTGTAAGGGAAGATCTCTTCGAAGAAAAACAGACCAAGAAAGAAGGAGCGAAACTACACCACACAGTCACATAATGTGAGTGCAGTAGATGTCCCTGCACAACTTCTGGCGGAATAGAACCCCACACGCGACAGTTTTGTGAATTCACAGCATCATGCAGAGTAAAATGTCCCTCGTCCTTCCAAAGAATATTCCCGGCCCACATGTCCTCCATTGCGATGTGTACCAAAAAGAGCGAAGTCTTGATTTGCAGTCCACTGCGGGGCAACATTTGGTGGACATTTTGACTCTCCCAGCGATACCAGTGTAAAGTTCGTTGCAACATCTACATCTACATCTACATCAACATGATTACTCTGCAATTCACATTTAAGTGCTTGGAAGAGGGCTCATTGAACCACAATCACACTACCTCTCTACCATTCCACTCCCGAACAGCGCGCGGGAAAAACGAAAACCTACACCTTTCTGTTCGAACTCTGATTTCTCTTATTTTATTTTGATGATCATTCCTACCTATGTAGGTTGGGCTCAACAAAATATTTTCCCATTCGGAAGAGAAAGTTGCTGACTGGAATTTCGTAAATAGACTTCGCCGCGACGAAAAACGTCTGTGCATTAATGACTTCCATCCCAACTCGCGTATCATATCTGCCACACTCTCTCCCCTATTACGTGATAATACAAAACGAGCTGCCCTTTTTTGCACCCTTTCGATGTCTTCCGTCAATCCCACCTGGTAAGGATCCCACACCGCGCAGCAATATTCTAACAGAGGACGAACGAGTGTAGTGTAAGCTGTCTCTTTAGTGGACTTGTTGCATTTTCTAAGTGTCCTGCCAATGAAACGCAACCTTCGCTCGCCTTCTCCACAATATTATCTATGTGGTCTTTCCAACTGAAGTTGTTCGTAACTTTAACACCCAGGTACTTAATTGAATTGACAGCCTTGGGAATTGTACTATTTATCGAGTAATCGAATTCCAACGGATTTCTTCTCGAACTCATGTGGATCACCTCACACTTTTCGTTATTTAGCGTCAACTGCCACTTGCCACACCATACACCAATCTTTTCTAAATCGCTTTGCAACTGATACTGGTCTTCGGATGACCTTACTAGACGGTAAATTGCAGCATCATCTGCAAACAACCTGAGAGAACTGCTCAGGTTGTCACCCAGGTCATTTATATAGATCAGGAACAGCAGAGGTCCCAGGACGCTTCCCTGGGGAACACCTGATATCACTTCAGTTTTACTCGATGATTTGCCGTCTATTACTACGAACTGCGACCTTCCTGACAGGAAATCACGAATCCAGTCGCAATACTGAGACGATACCCGATAGGCCCACAGCTTGATTAGAAGTCGCTTGTGAGGAACGGTGTCAAAAGCTTTCCCCAAATCTAGAAATACGGAATCAACTTGAGATCCCCTGTCGATTTTAACAATAGGGGAGCAAGACTGCGTCTTAACATCCTTTTTTGTCTGAGTACTTCTCTCTTCGTCTCTTATACCTCCATCTTGGTTCTTATACATATTGCACGTTAACATTCTTTCATTATACCTTAAACTTCTCTTTTTACTTTGGTTTAGGACATCTTGCACCACTGTAAGTTATCAAACGGTTTTTGAACCTAGTCAGATCCTTTCTGCTGCCTTTGCCTTTCGTAAAACTATATTGATCGTCATCTAACAGATGCTCAATTTTCTCTTCAATTCTTATGTAGAATATTTACGGTAATTACTTGCACGCGTGAGTTGTCGAGTTGATTGTGCATTTTCATTATGTTTTTATTTTGCTTTTAATCATCTATGCAATATTCGTACTGCAATTGCTATGAGGTGATTGATGTCGCAAAAGAATATCAGACAAGAACTACTTACACAGCAAAGTAACCTTACGAGCACTGTACTCGTTGTTCCGGTGGGATCACGGGAGCGTCGCACACAGCAAACAGCACGCGGCAGCGGCCCGCCGTTGGCCTGCGCTAGGGCCGTGTAGTAGGGTAATAGCGCGACCGCACCGGCGGAGTGCAGCGGGCGACATTAGCGGCCGTTTCCCGCGCAGCTTCCAGCCTCCCGCCTCCCGCCCCCACCTGGTGGCGTCCGCGCTGGCCGTCGCCGCCCCCGCCTCCCGCCGCAGCCCTCATTAAGCGTGGAGACTGCCGTCTGCCCCTGCTCCGCCCCACGCTAATTACGGCCGCGCCATCTGTCCCCATTACTACGACCCGCCCCCACTGTTACAACCCCTCTCACACTCGCCGCACACACACACACACACACACACACACACATACAAAAACCTCGCCGCAGCCACCGGAAATAGTGTCCTGCGATCAAGCCGAATACCAGCTGCGGTCAAGAGTCCAACGCGCATTACACCCCGTATTATTGTTCGTTGTCACCAGAAAACCGGGAAACACCGGCTATTGAATCCCAACAACAAGATGGGCAGAAGCGCTAACCCGTTGAATACTGGAGGTATTTTTGAAACAGTGTCGACTTTGTCTGTTAAAACTATTTGAGCATGAAATCCACTATCATAGTTTCGACCAGTTCTATATTTTTAAAGCGCATTACAGCAAAGTGTTGTGCTTGAACATTCAAAAAATTTTACATGTACCGGAGTGCGAATGTCTCGACTTGAAAGATAACTAAACTTACAAAACTGGAATAAATAATTTTGTGAATAAATCGTTTTAACAGTCAAAAGACCTGATGATGTCTTCCGAAATGTTTTATGTGGCTGCGAATCGCAGACAGGAAGAATTACAGTGTAGATACTGGAATTAACGACATTTTACTAGAGCTGGAGACGCACAGTGCTTGTATTGAAACTCGTTTATTATCCGACATAGCCACGCTAATTTCGAACAAACGGACCGTTTTCGGTCATCGTCGGCCATTCTAAGATCATGTAACACTTGCTGTGATTCAATCCCATCAACGCGGAATCCTCATTCTCAAAAAATATGAGTAAAGCTAATCCCTAACTGGGCTACTGACTAACCATCCATTTACTATGGCCATATACCAGAAAAAATTCTCAATAAAAATTTTAAAATAGGAAACATAAGTGTTTATTATGTACAAAACTCAACTGCAAAGTCTGTAATTACTGAATTTCGTGACACAGATGTAACGCATCTATAATGTGTTGGTATTTTACGGAAAAAGGGCAGACTGTATACTAATAATTTCAAATCATATTAATTTTAAATCTACTAAACAGCCTATAAAATTTCGAATTGAGTAAGAAGTGTCTTGTACACAAACATTGCTGTAAAAAGGAAACGTTGAACAAATTCGGTCCTTTTACGGCGCAAACGATTTCCCTTCTGAGCATCTGTTGGTTTCCAAGATTGCAGTAAGAAGGTTGAAGCTAATTTCTCTCCTTGTATAAGAGACCATGACTTACTCTTATTTCATTCACATACACTTCATTAGCTTCTTTACAATCATGGCTTCATTAAAATTAAGGACATAAAGATCTTTCGTTTGGTACTACTATACCATGACCGAAAGAAATCTGAATTGAAAGACGGAAGGCCACATTGTTGGACTTAGTGTCAATATAGTTTGTGAGGCTCAGCCCATGGATTCTTTCGCTGCCTTCAGTCTGAGCTAAGGGTTACATAAATACGTAACGTTGGTGCTAGTTGTATATGCAGTATATAATTGTAGTCCGATACCTTAAATGATTGATTATGGAAAGTTTTGAGTGTTAATAATCGATTTAGGAAGCGACGTGATCGAGTGTCGGTAGAATATTGAATTTTTAAGTTTCTGTTGTTGAATTCTGTTGACCTACTCTTTATGTACTATACGATTAGATGAATACTTAATTCTTGCCTCACTGGCTAATACCAGGTAGCATCTGTGAGTTTTCGAAGTGCTTCTTACGTGTGTGCGGATCTTCAGAAAATGTAAGTTTCCGTCCGTGTTCCAAGTATCACAGAGCAACATTGTTACAAGAACCACCGTTTCCTTTAATAAAGAGTTTAAATTCGGCGATCATTCCATTTCCTAATAGGAGGAGATATTAGTGAAACAGTTTGACGAAATCACGACTACATGCTTCAGTAGTGTATAAACCGAATTTTGAAGCAAATATGTTTCGCGGATTCACATCAATGGAGGTTCGTCCCTAAAAGACGAACTTTGTCGTTGGGTGGCCTCGTTTGGGCTGTTCACATAATTGGGTGACATTTCTCCGGGTTACTTGTTTTTTGTTTTTTATACCAGTGAGTAATTCATTCATGGTGAGTTTACAGATACACTGCATTGTCATTTGCTATTACAGGTGCTGAAACGAGTGGTGGCTCCCGCAAAGAAACCGAGATGATTCTGATCAACACTAGACTGACACACAATATTTTTAGTGCAACGCAATCTGACTTTCAATAATCGCTACAAAAGAATGGCCCTGACTAACAATAACCAATAACTTTCATGATTCACTTACCTCACAAAATCTTCGTTACTCGAACTACTGCAATACAGCGAGGGCCAACACTGCCGGCTAAATAAAGGATTCTAACTACTGAAGGCACTCACTATTAACAGGCATAGTTTGCAAATGAAAGATTTTGATAGAGTACAAACAATGTATTTACCTTAATAATGCTCAAAAGTGATCTCATGATATCCAGTATTGCAAATTTACTCTTTCTGATGGACACACGTCCAGATCGTCCGCTCTAAAAATTCTGCCATCTCTCTTCCCACATCCACCACTGTTGGCGGCTCACCTCCAACTGCGCAACGCTACGCGCTGTTCACATCCAACTGCTCAACACTACAATAGCAAATATTCCAACAATGCAAACCAGCCACAGACTGCAGACTGCACACAGCACAGTCAGTGATTTTCATACAGAGCGCTACGTGGCGTTACCAACATAAAACCCTAAGCAGCCTACTTACAACTGAAGTACCCAAAAATTGATCTAGGTATGCATTTTCATAAACAGAGATATGTAAACAGGCAGAAGCTGGCGCTACGGTCGGCAACGCCTATATAGACAAGTGTGGCGCAGTTGTTAGACCCGTTACTGCTGCTACAACTGCGGGTTATCCAGATTTAAGTGAGTTTGAACATTGTGTTATAGTCGGCTCACGAGCGATGTGCCCCAGCATCTCGGAGGTAGCGATGAAGTGGGGATCTTCCCTTACGAACATTTCACGAGTCTGCCGTGAATGTCAGGAACCGGTTAAAACATCAAATCCTCGACAGCGCTGCAGCCGGAAAGAGATCCTGCAAGAACGGGATCAATGACGAGATAAGAGAATCGTTCAACGTGATGGAAATGCAACCCTTCTGCAAAATGTTGCAGATTTCAATTCTGGGTCATCAACAAGTGTCAGCGTGCGAACCATTCAACGAAACATCATCGACATGGGCTTTCGGAGTCGAATGCCCACCCGTGTACACCTGATCACTGCATGACACTGGACACGTCAGCACAGACATTGGACTTTTGGTGACAGGAAACAAGTTACCTTGTCGGATGAGTCTCGTTTAAAAGTATCTAGCGGATGGGCGTGTACGGGTATGGAGACAGCCTCATGAATCCATGGACCTTGTATGTCAGGAGGGGACTGACTGTTCGAGCTGGTGGAGGCCTTATAATGGTGTGGGAGGTGTGTAGTTGGAGTGTTATAGGACTCTTGATAGTTTAGGTACGACACTGACAGGTGACACGTAATTAAGCATGTTGTCTGAATACCTCTATCCATTCGTGTCCATTGTGCATAGCGACGGACATTGTGACACCCAACACGTCCAGAATTGCTACATGGGAGTTCCAGAAACACTCTTCTGAGTTTAAAGACTTTCTCTGGCCACCAGAGTCACCAGACATAAATTTTATTTAGCATATCTGGGACGCCTTGCAACGTGCAGTTCAGAAGATATCTAGGCCCCTTCGTACTCTTACAGATTTATGGACAGCCCTGCAGGATTCATGGTATCAGTTCCCTCCAGCACTACTTCAGACATTAGTCGAGTCAATGCAAAGTCGCGTTCCGGCACTTCTACGTGGTCGCAGGGGTCCTACACGATTTTAGGTAGGTGTACTAGTTTCGTTGGCTCTTCAGAGTGTCTTTATAACATCTTTTAACATTTCATCAAAATTTATTTGTCTTTTTGTATTCTTTTTTGTTGAAGCAGACAAATGTAATTACTTACTTTAATTTCAAATATAGCATTTACTGCTTCCTCCCTCAGCTTATTTATGAGAAAGTATACCTTGAGATGTCTTAGATTTATTGAGGAATTTAGTTTCGTTTCACTCTTGGACAGTGTTGGTGATACTGGTCAGCTAGTTAAAACAAATACACGTTTCAGTTGTTACAACAGGATCATCCATCCACTGATTGATCATATAGTTTTCGAATTGTGTTACCTTTTCTCCACTGGGTGTTTCCTCCATTATCAGCGTCCACGCTTCATAAACACTTTTTAATGGAAGATGTATCACTGCAGCATACATGCGGCAAAACAGTGGGATTGGTTCTCCATTCTTGTATTGCTTTGTTAGTCCCAGTTATTGTATTTTCTTCCAGTGGACATTAATTGAACTGCAAATTGCAACCGAAAAGGTATGTTTCTGGGAATACTGTTTTCGTGGGTTTTTGTTGTCATTTCAGAGTCTAATGCTGCAGTTTTCAGTGACTACATAGGTGCATTATTTTTCACTACGGAAAAAAAAAATTATACGTATTTCTAATTTTGAGTGGGAGAAAAGCATATAAAACATGACATTCATCTCTTCATTCCTCCACTGACGACGAGTTATGTGTACAGTTTTTAGAACTCTTTCGAACAGTTGTAAAATATCCCATGAATAGGGAGAGATCCTTTTTCACACGATATTTCTTCACTATCGAATACCAGGATTTCTTTCTCAGGAACAGACGTGCCGTCAATTTTCATAATATGGGTTCTTTCTTCTTCAGTTAATTTAAGAGTCTCTTCGCTCAGATAAAACTCCGAACTAGATCCAGGGTTCTGAGTCGTTACAATAACTCTTCTTCTTGCAGTGCACAATCCACTGTTGGAGTTCTCACAATTGAGCATTTTTGCGACGAAACCTAAATCTTTTTCAATTCTTGAAATTCGATTCTAAAATTTTGGGAAAACACACACTGTCATTTGATTGTAGATACTTTCCCTGAACTTCTGCATTAGTTTTTTAATCTGCACATCTGTTTTGTCAGGTGGACAAGAATGTTGCTGTTCAGCCATGGTTCTGCCTTTTGCAAATTTTTAATCTGCCTCGCCACTCCATTTGGGATCCATGCACAAACATTTCGAATGCTCAGCACAATTTCTCTGCTTCAGGTCACGATGACCATCCTTGAGATGACACGGCTTCTCTTTCGCTGGTGTAAAGTGTAATTATTTGCATTACTCACAATGAACAGAACTCAAGCAGTGTAAGAAAATATACCGAAAACGAAGGCTGTCGGCGAGGGCACTGACTGACGGTGACAACACATAAGTTCCTGGTGAACGACTGGTATAGATCAGCAGAGGCGGAGGCTCTGGTCTGAAATACCACAGGGCAAAACCACTTGGTCTGGAGTGTCACAGTACTCTGTACTGAAACGTCGCGGTCGGAAAGGCCACGTGTCGATCCCCCCTCCCCCTCTTAACGGTTGTGTGCGGTCAGTAGGACCAGCTAATGCTCACCACTTACAAATTATGGAACATGGTTAACCGGAGGAGTGAGTACGAGAATTGGAGGCTGGCTTGAGAAATGAGGAGACCGTGTCGACTCAGACGGTATACAGACACTGCACACTATCGATTATCGATTTAACCTTATGGCGATGGTGTCCATTACGAGTAACAATGCAACCCTCCGCTTTCTTCCCATCCAGCACGGTGTTGCGAGAATAATGTGGTCAAAAGAATTCCAGGAAGAGAACCTGGATCAATGGCTTTCGATTCTCTTCGCCGACGAGTACAGGATTTATCCTACGGCTGACGATCGTCGTAGAAGATGGTAGAGGTGGCCGGATAGTGCTGCATGTCTCGTGCATGCAGTACCACGGTTTCAAGCAAAAGGTCGTTCATCGTGTTCTGGACGTGTGTCATGTACAGATGTCGGACTCCTCTCATCACTGTCGAGTGCAACGTCAGGCTTGTGCAGCATCGGGACAGGATTCTCTGACTCACTGTGCAGATGTAGGGTCAAAATTTTGGCGAAGTATTCACATTGCAAGTCACACCAGCATGCCACAACCATATGATGAATAGTCTCCTCCGGGAGGCAGGCATAAATCGCATGGATTGTCCAGCGGTATCTGTCGATATGAACCCGAATGAGTATTCTTAGAATTCTTGGAGGCTTCTAAAATTTGTAGTGTGTCTTCCCTGGAACCCTTCTTAGACTTAGACCCTAGGAGGGGAAGGGTCGAAGAGTTGAACAGACATAAGGAGCAGCTTGTAAACCATCACATCTGGAAGTATACAAACATATTACGTTGCTTTAGGTCTTGCAGCACAGTGTGCAGTGGTACCGAGCAGCAGATTTTGATTTCGAAGATGTATTCCTTTCCGAACAGAATGTCGGAAGCCTGCGAACTTTTCGTCGCAGTAAAGTTAGCTTTAGTCAAATTTTTGAGCGGAACGAAAACAAGATTCAATGTGTATTATAGAATTTCTGCAAATTTTTACAGCCAAACTGAAAGCAGGAAATGGACAATTCGCTATCAAATTGACCAGCGTGTGATTTAGTTTTCAAAGACTTCTTTATTTACTTGATAATAATCCCATAAATTAAAAAAAATAGTTAGTAATTTGACGGAAAATTCTTTTTCGTATTGTCACAGCCAAACGAATAGTCGAAATGGCCAAATCGCAAACTGAACTGAATGGCTTGTAGCCTTGTTTCACAAAAAATTATTTAACTGCTTAAAAGTAATCACGGTAATTAAAAAACTGAGTGACTTGAGGAAAAATTGTTCAGTTAAATTTTGTCCGAATTTCCATAGCTAATGAAGAGTGGAAAACGCACAAATGAGGTATAAATTTGACCATCGTGAGGTCTAGTTCTGCAAAAATTAATTTGCTTAAAAGTAATGTTGGTAATTAGTAAATGTTATCAGTTATTTGACGGGAAAATTAAAATTTCACGAACAGCTGCTGCTAGGCATGTAAATATTCATGAAATGTGACAATGATGTGGTATTCATCTGTCAAAAGAATTTATGGCATTTGGAGAAGAGAATATGCTAAGGAAGCAAATGAAGCATTATGAAGTGTATTTTTTCAAGGCGTACCTGTAGCTATTTTTTGCATAAAATGTTACATTGGTGTGACATTTAACCGTCAAAATGGTTTCCTTCGAAACAAGTACTAAATCCTGAGTATTTCATGAACAGAAGACGCTAGGAACGCAAAAGAGTTGTCAGTAATGTCGTTCTTTATGAAAAAGACTTGAAAAAAAGAAGAAACTGAAAAACTGAATCTTTCAAATGATTTGTGAAATGATTTGCGGAAAAGTAAGAAATAGAAAAGGTTAGAGAAACATTTGATGAGCCTTTAAATGGCACTTGAAATCATGCATAGCGGACGGGGTGCGTCAGATTTTTTCTTAATTCGTTTTATTTCCTGCTTTGTCACAAAAAATTCCGCCACCTTTTTTCAGCTTTTTATTTGTTTAAACTTCATAAGACATACTATTTCGTTTCCTTTACCCCCACACGTTCCTAGACCCCCACACGTTCCTAGGTACGTAGGTGGTGCAAAAATGTATTTGAGCCGCTCACTTTAAACACGCTGACAAGACAACACACTCAACTAGTACCTCAGTTACCACGTCATCAGATAAGAAAATTTTGCAGTCCAACATGTGTCATCAGTTCGTAATGGAATAACTACGGGTGTGTGTGTGTTTGGATACAGAATATCTGACTGTAAGGCGAGACTCCACGTTATTCTAAATATCATCACAATGACAAGGTAAAGAGCAAACTAGGAATTGAAAGTACAAAATTGTGTGATCTACATGTGGTAGATAATTTGTCTGAAGTGATGTAGACGTATGTGAGCCTATCATTCATCTTTCCGTATCTTTTGTACTTTCACATTCACCGAGTAACCGAGTTTCTGTGTGGTCGGATGAGAAAATTTTACCGTCCGACAGATGTTGTCATCAAATCGCCATCGAAATATGGCGAACGGGAGTGTGCGTGTTCGGTAACAGAGTTTCTCAGAAACTGATATTAGTACTTCCTCCGCCAGGAAATTTAAACAAACCTACTGCTAGACCCGAATCTCTAATGAGATCTCGACTGGCGTGCCTTCAGTCTGGATACGCCGGCCCGGTCGCTCGCGTGACGCCGAGTGAAACAGATAAGAAAACACTGGAGGTCGCGGCAGTTGGCGCTCTCTGCGTTCTGTTGCGCGTTCCCACTAATTGGTACCGCTTTTATTTA
This sequence comes from Schistocerca americana, assembly GCF_021461395.2. Classification (NCBI taxonomy): domain Eukaryota; kingdom Metazoa; phylum Arthropoda; class Insecta; order Orthoptera; family Acrididae; genus Schistocerca; species Schistocerca americana. The sequence goes on along the minus strand of NC_060124.1, from coordinate 244,134,446 downwards.
GATAAGAGAGTCGCTAACGATAGCATCGTATGCAGCAATAAACGAACTGAGAAAAATAGCTGACACTGTGTTATTGTTTTGCATTAATGGGAACATACAAATGGAGAAATGGTTGACGGGGTTAAATTCTCAAGATAAAAATTAAGAATAAATTCAGTTGTACACAGCGTACAACCGCTGAAACTCACAAGTAGATATTTTTTTCGAACGTGATTTTTTTTCAGATACGGAAAATATAAAAAAACATAGAAAAAATACATAAGAAGCTATCAAAATGTTTCCGTTCGAGCCCTGTATAGTCTGTAACCGATATGCCAATCAGTGAAAATCTCTGTGAGCATTGTGGCCATCGTCTCACCAACGTATCAGATTGAAGATTTCAATTTACGCATGATAATCTCATGGGAGAGATCGGGACTGTGGGGCTGGTGCTTGAGTGTCTCCAACTTCAGTTTGCATAATTTCTACGTTACGGTGTGAGTTATCATGAAACTGCACCACCCGTTGTAGCAACATCCTAAAACGCTGGTTTTAGATAGCTATGCTGCCTCACATATGTTCTTTCTTCTCCGGTGGATATCTACCGATGTTCCTCTTTCGGTAGCCAAGGAAAGAATAACAGCTTGTAGGTCCTGTTCGGGCGCGATTGGTAATCACGTCGCCATAGTTCATGTTTCTGGATTCACCCCAGGCACGTAGGAAGACACGAATGCCACTCTAATCCCTTGCCTGCATGTGGATGCTTGTATAACCGGATCGGAGTCGAGCTACGTTGCATGTACGCTACAGCAACGACCACCGACGGAACTTGTTGGTCGCCCCTTAAATTTTGAGGTAACTCATCAAGCCACCTTCAAGGTTTCCAGCATTCAGAAGCGTTTAGTAAGAATTATTTGTAGAGCAGATTCAAGAACGTTTTTCAGTAGCCTGACGAAGGGTCCGGATATCCTAACAAGTGCTACTCTTTAGATTCATACCTCCATGAAATTTGTCATCACTAAAATATCTTTCTTTCAGACCAGCAGCTCACTTCACGGAACAGGTAAAAGGATAAGAAGAACCATAAAAATCCACACCGCAGAACATGAATACAAAGTAGTTATTGACCGGCTCTCATCACCACACATTCAGTGCAGTAATGCAATTTGTGCAAGTAAATCTCGCAGACTCCTTCATTTTCACCAATAATAGCCTTGGAATTAACTTCTCTCTGAGGCGGCCAATGATCTCTTCAATACAGATGCACACGAGGCTTGAACTCTTATGGGAACCGGCGATGGCCGTCCGGAGTGGCCGTGCGGTTCTAGGCGCTACAGTCTGGAGCCGAGCGACCGCTACGGTCGCAGGTTCGAATCCTGCCTCGGGCATGATTTGTGTGATGTCCTTAGGTTAGTTAGGTTTAATTAGTTCTAAGTTCTAGGCGACTGATGACCTCAGAAGTTAAGTCGCATAGTGCTCAGAGCCATTTGAACCATTTGAACCGGCGAAATGCCGCGAGTAATGAGGATGATGGGAAAGGCCACTACTTTAGTGCTGCGTGAGTGAGTTCAGAATCTATGACTGACGGGAGGCACGCTAGTGTAGTCATTGCAGTTGCAAAGACCACTGTGTCTGGATGGCTCAGTGGTATGCCGGCACGGGAGCTCAGCGTGTTCGGGCAGAGAGCTGGTGGTTGGCCTCTGTAATAAAAAAACTGAGTGGAAGGATCAACAAAACGAACTTGAACGGATATCATGTAACGTCCGTAACGACCAAACACAACGATCAACAACGAACAAAAAAAAAAAAGAAAAAGAAAGAAAGAAAATAAAAGAAAGTGGTGAAGGCATCTGCCTAGTAAGCTGGAGACCGGGGTTCGAATCCCGGTTCGACATAAATTTTTAACTTTTCCCATTGATTTCAATCAGTGCCCTCTCGCAGCCAGTGTCAGTCTTTCCTTTGCGTGTTAATGTATTTTGCAATCAGGGTAGCAGCAACTGGCTTTGGACTGAAGCAATTTTCGCAGCAAGCCCTTCGCAACTTCGCAGTACTCAGGGAGATTCTGTGATGACGTTACAAACTTTCAGGGATGATGGAGAAGGGTAGCTCTATTAATTTGAGGTAAGGGACCGAATCGTAAGTTTTAAGCGAAAATCGATCTGATGCCTCTGACTGTCGTTGACTGTTGCTGCTAAGATTGTAGGACAGGGATCTTTCAGAGGTGGTAGTGTGGACCAAAACAAGGAATAACTGTCTTGTAAAATGGGCTTTAAAATGTATACCTTAAGAGCTATGAGCACATTTTCAGTAGAAGAAATGGGTCTCTCGGTAGCGAAGATGAATTAAGTGATCACTGTTCTAATCCTCTTCTAGAGGAGAGAGACTCGCTGAAGCAAGACATACACTCTGCAATAACAAAGTTGTTTCACAGAGGAAGACCGCACTGCAGTTCCTTCTCTAAATCCTCGCACGAACAAAAAAAAAATGGCTGACATCGAAATAAGTGTCCAAGGAATAGAAAAGCAGCTGAAATCACTCAACAGAGGAACGTCCACTGGACCTGACTGGATACCAGTTCGATTCGATTCTACACAGACTACGCGAAAGAACTTGCCCCCCTTCTAACAGCCGTGTACCGCAAGTCTCTAGAGGAACGGAAGGTTCCAAATGATTGGAAAAGAGCACAGGTAGTTCCAGTTTTCAAGAATGGTCGTCGAGCAGATGCGCAAAACTATAGGCCTATATCTCTGACATCGATCTGTTGTAGAATTTCAAAACATATTATTTGTTTGCCTATCATGTTATTTCTGGAAACCGAGAATCTATACTGTAGGAGTCAACATGGATTCCGGAAACGGCGATCGTGTGAGGCCCAACTCGCTTTATTTGTTCATGAGACCCAGAAAATATTAGATACAGGCTGCCAGGTAGATGCCATTTTCCTTGACTTCCGGAAGGCGTTCGACACAGTTCCGCTCTGTCGCCTGATAAAGTAAGAGCCTACGGAATATCAGACCAGCTGTGTGGCTGGATTAAAGAGTTCTTAGCAAACAGAACACAGCATGTTGTTCTCAATGGAAAGACGTCTACAAACGTTAAAGTAACCTCTGGCGTGCCACAGTGGAGCGTTATGGGACCATTGCTTTTCACAATATATATAAATGACCTAGTAGATAGTGTCGGAAGTTCCATGCGGCTTTTCGTGGATGATGCTGTAGTATACAGAGAAGTTGCAGCATTAGAAAATTGTAGCGAAATGCAGGAAGATCGGGAGCGGATAGGCACTTGGTGCTGCGAGTGGCAACATACCCTTAACATTGGCAAATGTAATATATTGCGAATACATAGAAAGAAGGATCCTTTATTGTATGATTATATGATAGCGGAACAAATACTGGTAGCAGCTACTTCTGTAAAATATCTGGGAGTATGCGTACGGAACGATTCGAAGTGGAACGCTCATGTAAAATTAATTGTTTGTAAGGCGGGTGCCAGGTTGAGATTCATTGGGAGAGTCCTTAGAAAATATAGTCCATCAACAAAGGAGGTGGCTTACAAAACACTCGTTCGACCTATACTTGAGTATTCCTCATCAGTGTTGAGTTGACAGATTAGATAGAGAAGGTTCAAAGAAGAGCGGCGCGTTTCGTCACAGGGTTATTTGGTAAGCGTGGTAGCGCTACGGAGGTGTTTAGCAAACTCAAGTGGCAGACTCTGCAAGAGAAGCTCTCTGCATCGCGGTGTAGCTTGCTCTCCAGGTTTCCAGAGGGTGCGTTTCTGGATGAGGTATCGAATATATTGCTTCCCCGTACTTATACCTCCCGAGGAGATCACGAATGTAAAATCAGAGAGATTCGAGCGCGCACGGAGGCTTTCCGGCAGTCGCCCTTCCCGCGAAACATACGCGACTGGAACAGGAAAGGCAGGTAATGACAGTGGTACGTAAAGTGCCCTCCGCCACACACCGTTGGGTGACTTGCGGAGTATAAATGTAGATGTAGATGTAGAACAACTTTTTATTACAAGAACTGAGCTAAATATAATCTCTGAGGATATTGTCTACGAAATTTGAGAACAGTAGTGTATTGAGAAGCAGGGATGAAGGACACTGCCCCACGTGGCTGGGAACTCGCAGGCAAGCTCCTGATGAACAGCATATCCTGTGAGGACACTGCCCCATGTGGCTGACGGCTCGCACGCAGCCTACTAGTACCGACACGGTCCCACAGGGCGATGAGCACGTTGGCAGTCACAACAGATACTGCGGAGCGATGTCCTCGCAGGGGATGGCGTGAGCGCAGCGTCGGTCGTGGCTCAGGATGAGGCCGGCTCATTGGCGGACAGCGAAGCGGCAGCAGCAGGCGGAGTCCGTAGCGGGGACTGTTGGTTGCTCGGAGCTCGTTAGGTGACTGGTTCTGGTTCTCCTTGGGCGGAGCACCGGCCTACGTACACGCCTGCGAAAGGATACATGTGTGGTATCACGTATGTGATTGTGCGGACGTAGAGTAATTTCCGCGACTGCAGAGCTGCGTGCTGAGGCTTGCACGGCGCGTAGTGGAGCCGTGGCGACTGCTAGTGGCTAGACTGGACACAGTACCTTACCTCCTCTGTTTACAAATACACTACTGGCCATTACAATTACTACACCACGAAGATGACGTGCTACAGACGCGAAATTTAACCGACAGGAAGAAGATGCTGTGATATGCAAATGATTAGCTTTTCGGAACATACACACAAGTGGCGCCGGTGGCGACACCTGAAGCGTGCTGACATTCAGTTGACCGGCGTTGCCTGGTGAAACGTTGTTGTGATGCCTCGTGTAAGGAGGAAAAACGCGTACCATCGCGTGTCCGAGTTTGATAAAGGTCGGATTGTAGCCTATCGTGCTGCGGTTTATCGTATCGCGACACTGCTGCTCGCGTTGGTCGAGATCCTATGACAGTTAGCAGAATATGGAATCCGTGAGTTCAGGAGGGTAATATGGAATGCCGTGCTGGATCTCAACGGCCTCATATCACTAGCAGTCGTGATGACAGCCATCTTAACCGCATGGCTGTAACGGATCGTGCACCCACGTCTCGATCCCTGAGTCAACAGATGGGGACGTTTGCAAGACAACAACCATCTGCACGAACAGTTCTACGACGTTTGCACCAGCATGGACTATCAGCTCGGAGGCCATGGATGCAGTTACCCTTGACGCTGCATCACGGACAGGAGCGCTTGCGATGGTGTACACAACGACGAACTTGGGTGCACGAATGGCAAAACGTCATTTTTTCGGATGAATTCAGTTTCTGTTTACAGCATCATGATGATTGCATCCGTGTTTGGCGACATCGCGGTGAACGCACACTGGAAGCGTGTATTCCTCATCGCCATACTGGCGTATCACCCGGCGTGATGGTGTCGGGTGCCATTGGTTACACGTCTCGGTCACCTCTTGTTCGCATTGACGGCACTTTGAACAGTGGACGCTACATTTCAGATGTGTTACGACCCTAGGCTCTACCCTTCATTCGATCCCTGCCAAACGCTACATTTCAGCAGGATAATACGTGACCGCATGTTGCAGGTCCTGTACGGGCCTTTCTGGATACAGAAAATGTTCGACTCCTGTCCTGGCCAGCACATTCTCCAAATCTCTCACCACTTGAAAACGTCTGGTCAATGGTGGACGAGCAACTGGCTCGTCACAATACGCCAGTGACTACTCTTGATGAACTGTGGTATCGTGTTGAAGCTGCATGGGCAGCTGTACCTGTACATGCCATCCAAGCTCTGTTTGACTCAATGCCCAGGCGTATGAAGGCCGTTATTACGGCCAGAGGTGGTTGTTGGGGGTACTGATTTCTCACGATCTATGCACCCAAATTGCTTGAAAATGTAATCACATGTCAGTTCTAGTATAATATATTTGTCCAATGAATACCCGTTTATCATCTGCGTTTCTTCTTGGTGTAGGAATTTTAATTGTCAGTAGTGTAACTTCCTAGGTGAGGCACGGCCGTACCTGGCCTGTGAAACATACACGGAAGTGTGGCGGCCGAAACATACAGAGGGCATCCCCACAAACTGATCACTCATAGCTCTTCAACCATCAACTTCTGAGCCCTTGTTCACTGTACATGTTTTATTCTTTTGGTACATAATACCTCCTCTAAAAATGTGGAAACCGAAGAGACAGGTTTCACAGTATCGAGGATGAACGCGTGCTCATAGCTCTTCGGGTATGCTTTTTAAAGCCATTGTTTATTAGATATTATTTTCTTGTTTTGGTCCATAATACCACCTCTCATAGTTGTCTAACCCACAATCTTAGCAAAAACGGTACCGTTACACGTATTCCATTGACAGAGGTATCAGAACGATTTTCACTTGTGACTTTCGATTCGATCGGTTCCGGTCCAGTGTCTCTTACCTAAAATTGATGCATTTACCCTTCTCCATCCTCCCTGAAACTGTCTAACATCATCACGAATCATGCTGTAAATTGCTTAGGAACACGGTCTATCAAGTATTATAAGGAATGAATATTTAACCCAGAAAAGGAATTACAGAACTTACCGATGAGAACTTTAAGCGTAAATTGTGTTGTCTTCAACAAAATCGCCCGTTTCATGCATATTTGTGTGCTATTTGTATAATTTGCAACATCTGTGAACATTTCCTTTGCACACAGAGTAATTTCCCTGAGCACAAGGGACTGATGACGCAAAAGTTTGGTGCCTTTATACCCCGAACCGACCCACCAACCGTGAGTACAAAAATGAACATTTGATAAGAGACAAACTGTAGAGAGCGATGACTATGCTGCTCTGGTTACCACCAGTTTTTCAGTTCGACGACTTGTTGAATGTGCAGAACATTTGTAGACACTGGCGCAGTTAAACAGGGAATGAGAATCTCCTGTATGTTGCGAGCTTATTTAAACACCTGGTGTAAACAGACCAAATTAAGTCTGGGGAGAAAAGCAATTAATTGGACATAACATCTAGTAGAAATTCACTCTACCCAAGAAAACATCTTCTACAATACAAAAAGTGTACTTTGAGGGTCAGTTTTCAACATAATGAAAATTCATTAAGTGAAATCCAAGACAAATACAAGAATAGGTTGCACTGAGAAAGAACACTTTAAATAACGATTTCCATGAGTCTAGCTGACTTGCTAACAACTGAGAGGTCGGATTTGTATACAGTATGGGGACGGATGGCAATTAAATGAGTGGTTACTCAAGTCCACATTGGCACAGGACTCTAAACCATTCCCAAAATCCAACTGCCAGTTTTAAAATGTAAATAACGATCAGAGAATATAATGTATGTAACCGTGAAATCGGAAATAATAATAAGCTCTTCTGAGATGAATACAGCAGATTACAATAACATTGCATTTCTTTGTCAAAAGTATATAGTAGTCTCGCCAGCAATAGAGTAGACGTAAATGCAGACAACACGCCGACTGGAAGCGGGGCACCAAACGAAACGTTAACTCGGACTGTAAACCACATACCAACAGACAACTCCAGTGGATCGAACTCTCGCATCAAAGCGTCTGATTGTTTGAACGTATCCACAGAGCCCTTCATGAGAAATATCACTCGTCCGGCTACCTGCTACTCCAAGGAATTAAACAAGAATTTGTGTCATTTCAGCTTGTATTTCTTAAGCAACGCTGGTTACTCTGTGTACTATTGACACATACAGAGGGCGTTTCGATAACAGCATGCAAAACTGTAACAGGACATAGAGAATGCTCCACTGAACAATTTGAGGTAGGTATTCTGGGGTCGGAGAAGTCAGCTTAAGGGGATATGGGAGAAAACTTGTCTACCGCTTTGTCTGTCCTTATTATTTTCCAGCTTATTTACAACTAGCATGTGTACAAGTTTACACGTACTGTGCTGTGTATTTACTTGCACATTCTTTATTTCCTGCAAGGGAACAAGGTTCAAATGGCTCTGAGCGCTATGTGACTCAACTTCTGAGGTCATTAGTCCCGAAGAACTTAGAACAAGTTAAACGTAACTAACCTAAGGACATCACACACATCCATGACCGTGGCAGGATTAGAACCTGCGACCGTAGCGGTCTCGCGGTTCCAGGCTGCAGCGCTTAGAACCGCACGGCCACTTCGGTCGGCCAGGGGAACAAGGAGGACGAGTCTGATTACCAGGAAGTCATGATGCAGGTTTTATTTACTTTATTTGCCCGTAAGTTGGCTCTGTTGTATCGTATTTACATTGTCTCCTGACAGAACGTGGTCTGAATCAACGACAGCCCCGTTCATTATCCAATGCTATTCAGAGACGTACAGTACAATATGATGGAGCGGTACCGGTACAGTATTTCCTGGTCGCTGGACTGGAAGGGGAGGTCCTATTCCATGACCTGCGAGGTCGCCTGACCTGAATCCCCTAGGTTGTTTCCTAAGTGGATATCTAAAGTCACTTGTATGTGAGACTTCAGTGCATACGAAGATGGAATAATTTCCCGAAACTGTAGCTGCCTCTGCGGTGATTTGAAACACACCAAGGATATTTGTCAGGGTACGTCGGAATCTTGTTCGCCCATGTCAAGCTTGCGATGGGGTTGATGGCTGTCAGTTTCAGCACATTTTGCAAGATACAGTACAAATGGTACTTTCATTGTGTCAGTGATGGTATTTGCAGTTAACTAATGTAAATAAAAAAAGTACACGGTTATCTGATTTTATTCCTATTACCTCCTTGAGCTGGCTTCTGCGACCCCAGGCTCCCTATCTCAAATTGTACAGTGCAGCTTCCTCTATGCCCTGTAAAATTTTTGCGCTCTCTTACAGAAAGACCCTGTATATATGCAGAGTGACCCAAAGTCCGTTCTCATGTCGAAGTTGAGTACTTCACGGAACAACGTAGGCAGAGAGGTAAAAATTGACCGAAATTCTTGAAATGACGCGTCTTTTATTGAAATCAAAAAAGTGCACAAAATGACTAATAGGTGGAGCTTCATAAGAACAAAAGCAATAATTAGCACAATATATGATATTTTTATAAAAACGATGTTCCTTATAACCGATGCTCAGCATGTCAGTCGTCATGTATCAACAGTACCCGCAGTCGAGTGACAGCGTTGTGAACAGCACTTTACGGCATATCAGTAGATATGGTGAGAAATTGCTATCAAATGATGTCATTGAGCACCCCTAATGAGGTCTATCAATCACGGTAGACTTGCGACTTCAGGTACAACCACACAGCCAATAATCTCAAGGACTGAGGTCTGTGGACCTCAGAGGCCAAGCATGACCGACGTAGCGGCTCAGTATGCGATGCTCACCAGACGATGATGATGGTGATGATGATGTTTAGTTTTTGGGGCGTTCAACTGCGCGGTTATCAGCACCCGTACAATTCCCAATCTTTGCTCAGTTCAAACACGTCATTTTCAGGAATGATGATGAAATGGTGAGGACAACACAAACACCCAGTCGTCTCGAGGCAGCTGAAAATTCCTGACCCCACCGGGAATCGAACCCGGGACCCCGTACCGAACGATGTGAGCTAGAGACTTTCAACACGTGTCGGAACATCGGGTGAAACGCCACCCTGCATAAAGGTCTTACCTTCCAGCAGCTGTTTGTCAGCCAGGCTAGGGATAGTCTGACTCCCTCTCTAACTAAAGCTTATTTTATACGCCATTATCTTGCTCCATCACTGACGTGTTGCTGTACAGTGCCATCTGTTGGCCAGTTTATGTACTCGCTTTTGGTTTTCAAAAAGTTCCATGTCATTTCGGGCATGTACATCAACTCTTACCAACCTATCAACATTATTCCGTGTATTAGTGCAGTCTCAAATGTACTGACTTTTGGGTCAACTTTTCAAACACAAAACTTAGGAGTTCACAGACTAGCCTCATCTTAATTTTTACGACTAGAAAAGCATATCTATTCCAATATATAAATATTATTTTTTTTAAATTAAAGTGCAAAAGAAGCCACCATCTCACATTCTCACCATCCTTGAGGATAATCAGACCTAGGATATATGGAAGGAATATTAGCATAACTGTTATTTCGTGAATATACTCATATTTCTTTTTCTAACATGCCCCACAACTTTGATGATATGTGGGTCGGTGAAATGTAAATTGCTCTCGAAGTAATCTGATCTAAGAAGCTTGGAATGCTTAATGGTTTGAAACCTGTTTATCTGTGATGTATTTCCTTTCACGACATTTTGGACATTCACAGTACTGGACAAAAGCAAAAGCAAATATAATATCGTGTCATCGTCAAAAGAGTAATAAATGTGTGCTATTTATGACCAATAGTGACACAAATGAGATAGTAAGGCAGCCACGGCACTGACCGGAAACCACTTCCTTTACATGAAATCATCTCTTAGGGGGACTCCTGATGTGTTTCTGATTGTACTATGTGCCACGCCCATTCTAACCGCATTTCACTGTTATTGACATCAGCAGGACATCGTTTCCACAGCTGTGATATGACCTTTTATGTTGCCGACTGAAAAATATTTAGACGAACAAGCCAGAAGGTAAATGTTCGCTCGTTCGAAAGTAAAGAAACATTCACTTATCTCATGATGAATACGACATCAAAAAGAGAAAAATATGAATATGTCCTTCAACATGTTTCATTTGTGTCCTCCTGCAGAATTTTTCTCTACCCAAGTGACGCCTTACGAAAATAAAGTCGTATTCAGTACTGGTATTCTGAGACGAATGGTTTGCAGATGTTTCCACTGGAAATCTCCATTCCTTGTTGCTTTTGACATTACTTTGAAGGACCAAGCATTGCAGGGCAATTAATTTCCGACCCTGGTCTCAATGGCTGCTATAATCAGATTGTACAATAACCGACAAAAATGTTATTCGTATTAATGTATTCACAAAATTGGTTGAAACAAAGAAAAATGCATGCGCAGCCTTTTAAATAGAATGATGTTAAGCTGGTGTGCAGCAGAGCCAATACTGATCATATGATAGAGCGTAGCTTTCTGGCCGTGTGCCATGAACTGTCTAAAGAAGGCGAGGTCATTCGAAAGTTGTCAGCAGACAGCGGTCATATGGCACACTGCAAGAGGCGCATCATTATTATATGCTAAACGCCGTGGCAAGCTTCCCAGGGACAAACGAACATAAATTGGTGAACATACTCATTTTTGAGTGACCGCGCTTCAGAAACTGCCTTGTAAGGTGTTGTTCAACTGTGCGTTTGAAATTATTTACAATGATTGACGAATGTTGGTATACGTTACCTTAATGTACGTCTGCCTCTGTAGATCAGTGGTCAGCGCAAGTGGATATTATGTTGGTGGGGAGGAGGGGGGGGATAGTGCGTTTTATTCCTGGTACTGCTGAGAATTTTTCCTTGGAAGGAGAGGTGGGACAGGCCGCTCAGCTTCATGATGGCATCCGATGCGGTACCTGTGTGGGAAGCTGCGGTTCCAAGTCAAGAAAGCCGACAGCAGCTTCCATGCGGATAATCCAGATTAAAATTCTGCCCGTGTACTTTTCTTTCCATTATTAAAATTCCAAGTATTTGGACAGCATCAGCTTCCTGCGTTTCCTAGATGTGTCCTCGCCTCTTGTTGTCCCATCTCCCTGAAGCAGCGGTACGGAATTCGCTAACGCCATCAGAAGGACTGAAAGATTGCTTCACGATTTCAACCTTCTTGCAGATCCACCTCCAAGCACGGTTTCCGCTAATTCCATTTGCGGACTGAGATGTGGTTTCCCGCACAATACAAGATCTTCACTAAAAACTTCCGGGCTGATAGGCCGTGATCGAAGTATAAAACTCTCCCCTGACGTTTCGTCTCCGACAGCGGGAGCCATCTTCGGAGGTTCAGCGGCGAACTGCGAAGAAAACTCGAGGAAGCACTGATTATACAGGCAGTACAGAGTGCGTCACTGTCGATCACGTGGCGTCGGCTATGAGATTGTCTCTGATAATGACAACATTCTCCATTGAACGTAATCGATCGTCACGCTTGTGGTGCAACGCTGACATCCAAATTTTATCCAGTTTAACACCTTCGTCTTTCCTGTTAAAATTATTACGGTGTTTATCAATCTCTATAGCCTCTCTATACATGCGTGCATAATTATGCGAGGTTTTTGATATGACACTCGTCTCGCTGAATTTTATTTCATGATCACCTTCCTGGTAAACATCTTCCGCTACCGCCGATTTATCCGTATGACCCAAGCGGCAATTCCTCTTATGTTCAACAAGACGGGTGTTCACTCTTCTCTTTGTGGAATCGATACAAACTTGGCCAAAACTACAAGGAATTTTATATACCCCCGGTGTAGCCGAAGGGTGTCGTGGATCTTTTGCCGATTTTAAATATTCTTTTACTTTCCTGGTGGGTCTGAAAATAATTTCCACCCCATACTTGCTTAAAACTTTCCCAATGCGATCTGTGACCTTACTAATGAACGGAAGGAAAACTTTGCCCTTGGGCGACTGTTGTTCGTCGTTGCTCCTGATGCTCTGCCTAGAGCGAAGTGCTTGATCTATATCCTTGCTAGAATAGCCATTCTTCACGAAAGTTGACCGAAGATGTTCAGTCTCATCTTTTAAATAAACAGGTTCACAAATTTTATACGCCCTGTCTACCAAGGTTTTCATTACACCTCTTTTTTGTTTAGGGTGGTGATTTGAATCTTTATGTAGATAACGATCAGTATGTGTGGCCTTTCTATACACCTTATGGCCCAACGTTCCGTCCCGTCGTTTAATCACAGACACATGCAGGAAATTCAATTGCCCATTCCTTTCCGTCTCCATACTAAATTGGATTTTCTGATTAATGCTGTTTAAATGTGTCAGGAAGGCATCCAACTCCTCTGCTCCGTGTGTCCATAATACGAACGTGTCATCGACTTAGCGATACCATCTGGCTGGTCTCTTACTGGCAGTCTGAAACACCCGTCGTTCAAAAGTCTCCATAAATAAGTTAGCCACAGCAGGACTAAGAGGACTGCCCATAGCATAAAAGTTATTATTGTATTGAAAGTAGGTTTTGGTGCGGCAGTGTCGGAATAATGCTACAATATCGGTAGGAAAAATATCCGGTATGCATAAGATACCTTCGTTTACCGGAATCATTGTAAATAACGACACAATATCAAAACTGACGAGGATATCATCCGTGCCCACGCTCGTTTCCTTTAACTTGTCAATGAAATGAGCTGAATTTTTAATATGACTATCCGTCCTACCATAACTCGTGTGTTGGTCCGCTAATAGCGCTGACAATTGGCCTCAACGGAATCTCAGGTTCAAATGGCTCTGAGCACTATGGGACTTAACATCTTAGGTCATCAGTCCCCTAGAACTTAGAACTACTTAAACCTAACTAACCTAAGGACATCACACACATCCATGCCCGAGGCAGGATCCGAACCTGCGACCGTAGCAATCGCGCGGTTCCGGACTGAGCGCCTTAACCGCTAGACCACCGCGGCCGGCAGGAATCTCAGGTTTATGCACTTTGGGTAAGTCATAAAGTCTAGGTGGGGACGCGTCTGTTTTACAGAGCAGCTTATTATCGTCGGAGGCGAATGAAGACGCTTTCACCAGTCGATTGGTCGTTCTTAAAATCTTCATAGTCGGATCTTTCTGTAGTTTTTTGTAATTGGAGGGAACCAAAATATCATTTATTTTTCCATGATAGTCCTCACTGTTCAGTATGACGGTGGCATTACCCTTATCTGCATTAAGAACAATAATGTTTTTATCTGCATTTATGTCCCTCAGCGCCCTCCTTTGTGCCTGCTACAAATTACTATTAGGTGGCTTACATGTACGTAAAATCCTAGCCGTTTCCATCCTAATTACGTCAGCGGACTGCTGTGGAAGCTGACAGATACCGGCCTCAATATTTACTACAATATCCTCTGTGGGTACGTTTTGAGGATGTCAGCGTTGCACCGCAAGCGTGACGGTCGATTACTTTCAATCGAGAATGTTGGCATTACCAGAGACAATCTCAAAGCCGACGCCACGTGATCGATAGTGGCGCCCTCTGTACTACCTATATAATCAGCGCTTCCTCGAGTTTTCTTCGCAGTTCGCCACTGTACCTCCGAGGATGTCTCCCGCAGTCGGACACGAAACGTCAGGGGAGAGCTTTATACTTCGACCACAGCCTATCAGTCCGGAAGTTTTAATTGAAGACAATATCAGCCGTGAAAGCTTACGTTGTATGATCAATACAAGATCCATTAGCTTAAAGACGAATCATCACTGTCGAGGATTTAGTAGATGTAATGTATCATGTAACAAACATAGTACACATTTGAAAAAAGTCTGGTGTAATGACTGACTTGTTAACTAAATTGCCACGACGGAAGTGACTGTTTCTGAATAATTTTGCATGACATATAATTTTAATCGGTACTGTGTTCAATGAAATTGAAAATAGAAAAGTGTACAGACAACATTTGAACCTGGACCATCAGCATGGCAGCAGTTAACGCTAGCCACTGCGCTTTACCTGCTAGCCGAAACATATGGTAACTAACGTTACCGATAAAACTTTGACATCGATTTTCTCGGAAACCTTGGGAAGTTGATGAAAAGCCGCTAACCAGGTACTTAGGACTGGTCACTCTAAAACGTACCTAATACCCATGAAAATTTGCAGTTAACAGGTCTGATGGTCTCCTTGTCAGTGAACTGGAGACCTAACCAACTGACAACGTGGTTCACTTAGTGCTGCAAATACAGATACGTGAACGCTTATAAAATTTTGGTAGCGTGAGTTTTTACTAACACTAGTGTATAGCCCGCACTATTACCAAAACCTTTTGTTACAAACGTGACGAAAATTTTCCTGAGAGACATCCAAACTAAAGTTAAAACGGACTAAAAAGGTATTGTTTGGGCACTTTTCCACTCCAGCAAAGAAATTTTATTCAGAAACTTGTGACATATGTAGTACAAAAGAATTACTTACTTACCTACATCATTACGTTAATATATTTCTTTATTTAAACTCATCTAAAAATATTATTTAACCGTATTCAAGTCTGAATTACATTAGAAAGCCTGTGAACTCAGTTGGTCCACATCATTTTGGGAGACTGTGCATACAGCCTACGAAACATTAAATAACACTACATAATTAAACAACTGTTTGGACTAATAACTGTGCAATAAAGAGCATTTATCAACATTATTTGCGTGGTCACCAACTTTAAATGCGAGGTTTTTTCGGCTTATATCAAAGTTTACGTTTCACATTCCGTTCCTCCGGGGAGTAACGTATACTTAACTGATTTGTAGCCAGATATCTGTAAATATAAACGAGCGAAATACGTTAGAAATGTTGTAGTTAAATTTAGGGAGACGCGAAAGCACTCAGAGAGGCTAAATTTACGCGCCTCACTGTATCGGTACACGGCACGGTTGCATACCGGTGACGTCACCGAACACCCGCTCAGGGCAGTGTTGACACGGGCGTTGTAAACACACGTCGGGTGTGTATGCACCCAGACTGCTAATGTATCCGCAGCTTAGCTGCAGAGGTAAATTTAAATTACTCTTCGTAGGGGTTTCTAACTAAAACCGCATAGTTTACTGTTAGAAGCCGCATAAATGTATCGGGAAAATTTAGCTACGTATATGGAGGCTTAAGGAAGGGTTGGCGAAATCAC
Organism: Schistocerca americana; assembly: GCF_021461395.2. NCBI lineage: Eukaryota > Metazoa > Arthropoda > Insecta > Orthoptera > Acrididae > Schistocerca > Schistocerca americana. The sequence continues at coordinate 244,118,787 of NC_060124.1, read as the reverse complement.
ATTAAACTGGTGAACTCTTTTAATGCTGTAACATACAGAATGAAAATAAATATAGCATAGTCTATCTAAGGCTGAGTGTAAAATGTTCCGACGAGACATTCCGCTACGTGAATCCCTCTGTCGGAATGTCTGACGTTTCACCGTTTCTGTCAATTAGTGCATTTGCTTACTGTTCGTTAAAGCCGGTTAAAGAGACTTGGATATCGCTATAGAAGAGAGAAAGTCAACCTCTTACCATTTTGCAAGCAACAGTGTGGTAATTAACTTCCGCGAGTAACTTTATTGGAACAAAAATGTGGAAACACGTTGTCGATTTCAGGTTTCGTATCCGAGGGCGGGCACGGTACACAATTTTATTATTCCCGGAAGTTTGACGACGGTGATTTCTGCAATTGTTATGGATTTATTCACAAATCAGTTTTCGGCTTCCTAGGCCATTTGAGCTGACAGTGTGTGATAGAATAGTAATTAATTATGTCCCTAGTTTCTCTCTGCGTGTAGAATGGAATGAGAAAAGAGAGGGGAAAAATACTGTGTTCATTGTTTAAAAGGGCTCACGGACTTCGACGCAGAGCATTCCTCAAATATTCACGATAACTATAACACGTACGACTGTATTGTCCAGTGTATGGAAATTATGATTTCGCTCTGTGAGTGGAATCAGGATTTGCTGACTACTGAAACAAAACGTTGATTTCGAAGGGGAGAAATCGTCGAATGTAAGAGTAGTTTCGGAATTACCACAAGAGAATGTAATCAGACTGTTTCTCTCTCTCTCTCTCTCTTTCTCTCCGTCTCTCTCTCTCTCTCTCTGTGTCTTTCTATCGATCTATCTATCACTCTATCTCCTTCTCATATGTGTGAGCAAGACAGAGACATGCATTTGTGAGAGGAGTGGAGTGAATAGTTGTGTACTGACAGCCAAAAGAAACTTTAACACTATACTGATAATCAGTGGCCTAACACTAAAAATACATCAGCTGAACAGTTACACTGTACTCCACCAACGTAATTGGTAATCATGCTTTAAATTAATATTTTACTGACGTAGTTATAAATAATTTTCCCAGATTCAATTAAATGGCTTTATGGAATTGAAGTCTTTGTCGCCGGCCGAAGTGGCCGTGCGGTTAAAGGCGCTGCAGTCTGGAACCGCAAGACCGCTACGGTTGCAGGTTCGAATCCTGCCTCGGGCATGGATGTTTGTGATGTCCTTAGGTTAGTTAGGTTTAACTAGTTCTAAGTTCTAGGGGACTAATGACCTCAGCAGTTGAGTCCCATAGTGCTCAGAGCCATTTGAACCATTTTTGAAGTCTTTGTCCACCAAAATTTAAATGAAGCTCAAGACCTTAAAAAAAATTTTCAGCAGATACAACTACGAACCCTCCCTCTATCAATGTAAAGGCACTCATATTTACTCATATTTAACAGTTTTCACTTTGTGCGCTCAATATTTACAATCTCTTAAAATTACAAAAAAACTAAAAGAAGAAATAAAACTACTAAAATTTGCAACAAAAGTTAGACGTACAGATCATAGCTTGAGGAAAATGAATCAAAATTTGATACTAGTTACGGACCGACAGTTGTTACACAGTGAACCAATTTACAACTACATACATAGCATCTTACAGTCTTCTTTTGTATGTCCACAACTTTTATTATATTCTACCCCGGGTAGAACAAATAATTACTTACAGTTGCCCACTACTTTGACCGGTAAGTCCCCAAAATTACTCAGACCACCTCCATCTGGCCTCAGCATCAACACGGTACCTCTAGCGATACACCACAAGACACAAGTCAGTTCGACGTGCCACAAGCTCTCATGATGTAGAAAGTAGTGTAAATGAACGCACTAGCTTTTTGAAATACCCATTACAAAACTCATTAGGTCAATAGCCACAGTTCTGTCGCACTTATCTACATCACCAGTTCCTTTAGCGAGAGTTAAACACGAAACACACTATTCGAATGGTCACAATGTCCCAAAAGTTCCAGTGTCTACATACCCTATATCTATTCAACGTAGTCGACAACCCCTTCCCGTCTTCTGCATTCAAGATGGCGACACTTGATCCGTGTGCGTTCCTTGACACGCCATGGACCCACTGCGACTCCCGCACAGGGTCCAAGCACCATCTCGTCTCGTCCACCTCGGCTGCAGGCACACTCACGACGCGGGGTAGCCGCAAGGTCTCAGGCGTCTTGTCACGGTCCGCGCGGCTCCCATCGTCGAAGGTTCGAGTCTTCCCTCGGGCATGGATGTGTGTGTCGTCCTTAGCGTAAGTTTAAGTGTTGTACGGACCGATGACGTCAGCAGTTTGGTCCAATAGAACTTATCATAAATTTCCAAACATGCAGGCACATTTCACTCTTCTCTCTCGATGCTCACGCAGCGCGACTCGCCGTCACAGACCAGAGCCACACTCCAAACAATACTGACACTGATCTGTCTCCTCGTTCGAGCCTTAATCCAGCAGTTATAGTCCACAGTGAACGTCTTGGGAAGAATGTCGTTGGAGACGCCTCAGACATATTTAAAAAATATCATATATCATGATTCATTTATTGTATGATTACAGAGAAAAACAAAGAGTTCCTTATATATATATTACTCCTGGAAATGGAAAAAAGAACACATTGACACCGGTGAGTCAGACCCACCATACTTGCTCCGGACACTGCGAGAGGGCTGTACAAGCAATGACCACACGCACGGCACAGCGGACACACCAGGAACCGCGGTGTTGGCCGTCGAATGGCGCTAGCTGCGCAGCATTTGTGCACCGCCGCCGTCAGTGTCAGCCAGTTTGCCGTGGCATACGGAGCTCCATCGCAGTCTTTAACACTGGTAGCATGCCGCGACAACGTGGACGTGAACCGTATGTGCAGTTGACGGATTTTGAGCGAGGGCGTATAGTGGGCATGCGGGAGGCCGGGTGGACGTACCGCCGAATTGCTCAACACGTGGGGCGTGAGGTCTCCACAGTACATCGATGTTGTCGCCAGTGGTCGGCGGAAGGTGCACGTGCCCGTCGACCTGGGACCGGACCGCAGCGACGCACGGATGCACGCCAAGACCGTAGGATCCTACGCAGTGCCGTAGGGGACCGCACCGCCACTTCCCAGCAAATTAGGGACACTGTTGCTCCTGGGGTATCGGCGAGGACCATTCGCAACCGTCTCCATGAAGCTGGGCTACGGTCCCGCACACCGTTAGGCCGTCTTCCGCTCACGCCCCAACATCGTGCAGCCCGCCTCCAGTGGTGTCGCGACAGGCGTGAATGGAGGGACGAATGGAGACGTGTCGTCTTCAGCGATGAGAGTCGCTTCTGCCTTGGTGCCAATGATGGTCGTATGCGTGTTTGGCGCCGTGCAGGTGAGCGCCACAATCAGGACTGCATACGACCGAGGCACACAGGGCCAACACCCGGCATCATGGTGTGGGGAGCGATCTCCTACACTGGCCGTACACCACTGGTGATCGTCGAGGGGACACTGAATAGTGCACGGTACATCCAAACCGTCATCGAACCCATCGTTCTACCATTCCTAGACCGGCAAGGGAACTTGCTGTTCCAACAGGACAATGCACGTCCGCATGTATCCCGTGCCACCCAACGTGCTCTAGAAGGTGTAAGTCAACTACCCTGGCCAGCAAGATCTCCGGATCTGTCCCCCATTGAGCATGTTTGGGACTGGATGAAGCGTCGTCTCACGCGGTCTGCACGTCCAGCACGAAAGCTGGTCCAACTGAGGCGCCAGGTGGAAATGGCATGGCAAGCCGTTCCACAGGACTACATCCAGCATCTCTACGATCGTCTCCATGGGAGAATAGCAGCCTGCATTGCTGCGAAAGGTGGATATACACTGTACTAGTGCCGACATTGTGCATGCTCTGTTGCCTGTGTCTATGTGCCTGTGGTTCTGTCAGTGTGATCATGTGATGTATCTGACCCCAGGAATGTGTCAATAAAGTTTCCCCTTCCTGGGACAATGAATTCACGGTGTTCTTATTTCAATTTCCAGGAGTGTATATATATATATATATATATATATATATATGGTGGTCAGAAAGTGTGTGAAATGCTTGTAGGGATATTGCAAGGCAGGTTGTACCGAGACATAACTGTTAAAAAAATGCGATACTTTGCACCGTTTCCGAGTTATTAAGCACTGAATGTCGCCAATCGGGGCGTTGCGCGCTCACGTTCAAGCGGCCTGCCATGGGCGGTGTAGCCCAACGAGTGCTTTGTCTCGTTAGCTGAAACTTAAATTTACGCGCGCGACGATCTGATTGGCTAACTTCAATAACGGAAAACAGAAAAACGGCACAACGTATCGATTTTTTTTTTTTTTTTTTTTTTTTTTTTTGTAACATTCATATCTCAGTACAACCTGCCCTGCAACATCCCTACAAGTGTTTCAGACATTTTCTGACCACAGCCTAAAGTTCATAACGGCAGCACACCTTTATGTTCCAAACTGTGAATGTCTTCCATTGTTTCTGTTAATGCTCTGAGGGAACATTCAGGATATGACATAGTTTGAAATATATGCCAAATGTTCCTTACAAGTGTCGTTAGGAGCATTTTCCTTAGTGTTTCGGCAGATATTTGCAGTTATGTTTTTGCAATGTGCATTTAAAGTCATCGTAAACAAATACTGCTCATAACGTCTTTCATGCGACCACCTGTGTCGATGGTATGCATTAGCTTGCTTCCCGTTACAAAAAAAAATATTTTAGAAGCGGAATTTTACGTGTCCACATACTGGTGCCCAAATGTTAGTATAGTACGATATTCCTTTTATCGACATGTATTAACAGGGAAGTAAAACACGAAGAAAAATCATTCCAGCAGCGACTGAGCAGTCAGTGTGGGTCAGGGCGTCGTTGTCCCAAATGGAGCACTGGTTATTCATTGTGATTTACGGTCCCTCCTATACATAGCGACAAAAAGAATATCACATTCGACTAATATTTTGGACCGCTCTATCGAATTTGCATATGCTGACGCCTTCCATCGACACAGGGCATGGCATGAAAGATGTAATTTGGAAATTTGTGGTTAGGTCTTATGGCACCAAACTGCTGAGGTCATCGGTCCCTAAGCTTAGGCACTTCTTAATCTAACTTAAACTAAATCACGCTAAGGACAACACACACACACTCATGCCCGAGGGAGGACTCGAACCTCTGACGGGGTGAACCGCGCGGACCGTGACAAGGCGCCGAAGATGTAAAATGCATGCCTAAGGAGCTGTAAGCACTTCTTCATCTTGGATACTGTGAAACAAAGCTCTTCTGCTCTAAATTCTTTACTTTCCACGTATTGGGAGGAAATGGCATGGACCAAAACAAGATTAACTGCCTAGTATATATGGGGTCTAAAACGCGAATATTAAGAGCTATAAGCACTTTTTCAGTAGAAGAGATGTGTTTTTCAATACAGAAGGTGATTAAGTGCTCGTAGTTCTTAAAGTATGCATCTTAGAGTCCATGATTACTCGACACTTTGCTTCGAATGATCGTTCCTGTCGTATAGTTTTTGGTCACGTGTCGGGGAAATTTCGTTGAGTGGCCCCGCCTTTTGACAGAAGGTGAGAAGGATATCGTTGAGCTCATACTAACTGAACATGACAAAGATAATGTCCGTCAGAGACCATATGTGAAGTTTATCTTATCATGAAACTTTATAGAGACAAATTCTCCCGACTGTTCTTTTGGAGGAGCGTACCTGCGACACCAATTGCGTTGGCAGCATTGCAGGAGCCACTGCGGCTGATTCTCTGAAGCCAAACCCGAAGGAAGACCAACGGTTTTCTGAGCGGAACAAGAGTACACTTCTATGCGGCAACGTTGGAGAGGAGACGTCTCCAAGATGAGCCGCCTCCATGCACCACTGAGGTCACTGATAGCGCAGAAAACCCAGGTTGCAATATGAAAATAAAACATCAGTGGGTAGCAGAACCTTGGCACAGCTGTTTCTCTGATTTCGTCCAAACTCATCGGATGTCGGTGAGTTTTTATCACCACAGCTTGAGAACTAAACTGCATTCTGAGCATATCCATTTTCTACAAGAATTTCTGGCTTTAAAGTTTCTTTAAGAAAACCAGATAAAACAACAGACTGTGCATTTCAATCCCCACCCACGGTCAATGCATTCCTGCCCAAACCTTCAAATAGGATCAGACCGATGCCTCTTAAAATACAGAGCATTTCAATTTCGATTGAAGTGCGTGAGTTCTCTTTTAGAGAAATCTTTGACTAACATCAATCTGGCAAGCGTATTTCATGCAACTACTTCCACAAGGCATACAGGTAGTAGATGTCACTAGTAATAAGTGATTTCAGGCTGAGGCTGAAGGATATTATCACTTGATTTAGGCTGGAATCACTGCGCAGAGACGAGGGGGCTTGTACGTAGTAGATTATCATGGAGAGCTCGAGCAGGGCAGACTGAATACAACAACGACTTGGCAAGGTATTCTGTGGAAGCATATACTGAGATCCTCGAGGGATCTGAGTACCAGCTCTTCTCAGACCTGACGAGCGACGTAGGGGCGATATGAAGAAGCACGTCAGACGCCATTCTCTACGTAATTCTGACGGGTTCCAAGCCCTCTTCTGCGTGTTTCCTCAAATTTTCATCAGTTTTATTAATCTTCTACGTCATTTCTCGGTGGTAACACACCGAATAAGGTTATTGTAATGAGAGTATTTTTACTGAGAGCTCAAAAAAATACTTTTCACTTGATTCCTATGCATGTTGGGTTAGTTCCCTGTGTGCCCAGTGCGAGGCGAACATCGGAGGACGCGGCACACTACATTTCCGGTTGGGGGCTGCACTTCCCTGAACTCTGAGGGGTTCGTACAATAGGCTTAAGAGCCTCGCGGAACGACTGACGTCGGTCGAGTTTCGCCTATTGTATGCAGGGCAAAACTACCTGCGAGACGTCTGAGTGTCGCCGCAGTTCATGTGTTTACCGTTCCGGCGAGTCCGGAACGAAGGCTCCTGGCACCGACTGACTGTACTGTCCTCTTGATTCTGAGAATACTTGTGGACTGTGCCTTGCTGAGTGCGACTGTCTGGCACCGGATGGCCGGTGGTCTAGGCAGGTTGTTTTCGTAGCCGGTCAAACGGCAAGCTCAGTGCCCTCAGCTGAATAGCAGGGGCGTGATTAGTCAGCTTAAACTGAGACTAGTTGACGTCATAAAGCCCTGCTCGAAATTGGAGGGAATGATCGCTATGGACGTGAACAATGTTCTGAGACAGTGTGAAGGAATTTTGGAATCAGCACTGAATGCTGATCTGCGATTTTTCGAGGAGAGTAGGGAGTTAGGCAATGTTGGCGTTGCTCTTGCGTTGCTCCGGCGCAGGGGATTCGGGATCTGATCTTCGTCGGAGTCGGACAGACTTGTGACTTCTGCAGAACTTAGAACTCTCGGACAGCCTTCGAGGCCAGGGGGTGAAACAGAGTTGCTGCAAACCAGAAGTCGGCGCCTGCTATAAATTTCAGGTTTGGTAAAGTATTTTGCGGCTCCGTCATTGTAGTACCTATCAGTTTTATATTGAAGTCCTCAGCAGCAAGCGCGCTCGGTTTGTCATAAGTCCACCATGCTTGTTTCTCCATGTGGTCCCATGTAAGCTCTCATTTCTAATCGCGATACCGCAATATAGTCGAGAGAGTAATATTTGATTGATTAGGACCTCCAGTCATTATCATCAAGCTATTACATCACAGAGAGTAGGAGCCCTTGTTCTCGAGCCAACTCGTATTTGCGTAGTAGTTCAGAATACCCTATTCTTTAACCTGCTGTTTGCGCCGATAATCATGTGCTTTTATGTTCTGACGTATAATAAATCTCATTGCAATAATTAAGCCGCATATCATAAAATAGATACATGCAGAATCCCATTTCCTGTTGTTCATTATGATAATGTTCTCTTCGAGCGGTCTAAGGTGCTGGAGTCATGAACTGTGCAGCTGATCCCGGCGGATGTTCGAGTCCTCCCGCGGGCGTGGGTGTGTGTGTTTGTCCTTAGGATAATTTAGATTACGTAGTGTGTAAGCTTAGGGACTGATGACCTTAGCAGTTAAGTCCCATAAGATTTCACACACATTTTTTTAATATTCTCTTTCTTTCTCTGAGTAGATTACGATTTTTATTAAATTATTGTGAGTGTCACTCCTTATTTTAACAACTAGCACAGTCTACCATCATTCCCCTTCGTTTCCGTTGTGCACATAATTAATTAGGTGGTAGGTAAGGAGGAGGTCGAGTGCATGCCTCGTTCTCATGCAAAACTCGTCAGAGTTAAAGAGGTACAAACTCTTCTCCACCCCGGCACCTCGCAATTCTGTACGAACGTTAGACGCCCTTCGCATTATGTACTGCGTGTTTGCGAGGCATCTGTAATAAAACACACCTATCTCGCTGTTCTGATGCCGTTATCTACGATCGGCTGCATGACATCGACTCCAGATGCCAACGTACGGCAGTCTCGGTTGTAAAGAAACTGCTGGAATATATTAGATCGCGCTAGATGTAAGGAAAGGAGCAACACTTGCACAAGGGGAGGAGCTGCGAAGTAACATCTCTGGAAATCTCCCCAGTGGTCGGCATTGCGCAAAGCTTCGCAATCACCGTTAGCATAACGGTCGCAGTGCGGACAGCAATTATGCATATGACTGAATTAAGCCCACATACCTCATCTGCAGTTAGTGAAACGCCAATGAACGTAATCACAATTGTCAGATTCCATCGCCATCACCAGCATTTCATGGCCATAAACACGCTCAGGTCTCATTGTGTCGCTTAGCCGCAATTCGAGTAACGGATGCAAATATGGGAAACTGGTGACATCGGTACAGTTATCAGAAAATCCCCAGGTTTCGCTGACACGCCATAAACACGGACTGTTATCTTTAACATCTTTAATAGCTGAGAGGTCGCATTACTGACGCGGCAACCGACCCCCGTATTATGGCGCATATCTGTCGCGTTATTCTGAGCCGTTTAACAGCTTCGCACGCAATTGATTTATACGTTTCCATTTGTGGGTAAATACATTGTAACATCATGAAGGAGAGAGAATAAGGGTTCCAAAACGGAGCTAACCGAATGTGGGAGAAGGAAAGTTTATGTAATCACTTCTGACTTACGGCAGCGAGATTTACAGTTCCCCAGCGAGCAATATAGATAGACGCATCTTGGGAAGTATTGGAAGCGACAGGATAAAAACAAATGGCTTAAGGAACAGACTGCGGTAGGAGACTAAGAAACAAAATGAAAAAAATGACGCTATAATTAATTTCAGTCCATTGTGGCGCTGTGGTACAGCAACCGCATATTGTGATTAATATTAAGAGACAGTCCTTGGTTGCACAATACCAGGACTTGGTTCAAAAACGACGCGTTTCACCCGGGCAGAGAACCATCAGGTTATCTCTTGTGATGTGAGTCACCAGCCGCATCATTGTAGAGTAAGATCACGGTCATGCAATGTAAACATGGCCCCAGAACAAAGTGCCGGCTACTGACACGTGCTCACACAGTGTACACATGGTATCACGCCGTATCAATACTGTGTGTACACTGTGTGAGCGCGGATCGACCACCAGCACTTTGTTTCGTGGGGCCATGTTTGCACTGTATGACCGTGGTCTTACACTGCGCTGTGAGTGGGCGAGGCGGCGCTTTGATCAGCAGACTGTACTCACATTCGGGAAGTCGGCGGTTCAAACACGCATCCGGTAATAAAGATTTAGGTTTTCCGCGGTTTCGCTAAATCACTCCAGGTAAATTTCGGAATTCTGGGAGCGTTCTTTTGAAAGGCCACGGCCAGTATCTTTTCCCATACTTCACATGAACTAAACTTGCGCTCCGTCTCTAGTGACCTCGATCTCAACGGGTCGTTAAACCGAATCATCCTTCCTTCTACGCTGCATTTAATAATATTGATATGGAACTATGGATGAAACACGTTTAGGATTGTATTCAATATGTCGAATCGTATTATTAGTTCATATCAGTATGTAGTTCGAATCTGGGTCGGCACACATTTTCATTCGTCGCTCCTGATTCCGCGTAACGTCCCGATACAGCTGACGTCAGCCGGCCGGAGTGGCGCTACAGTCTGGAACCGCGCGACCGCTACGGTCGCAGGTTCGAATCCTGCCTCGGGCATGGATGTGTGTGATGTCCTTAGGTTAGTTAGGTTTAAGTAGTTCTAAGTTCTAGGGGACTGATGATCTCAGAAGTTGAGTACCATAGTGCTCAGAGCCATTTGAACCATTTTTTGAACAGCTGACGTCAACAGTGCCTTCCCTTTCCTTTCCTCTCTGCCTCCTCCACCTGCGGTCTACAGATAATCTCTAAAATTATTAAACGAGTTTTCATGAGGTTTTCGCGTAACGTGGGCAACGTATAGGATTTGTTTCATCGAAGTGGTATCACGGCAATAAAGATACCGTAATGTAAGATTTGACGCGACACAATGAAAAAATATTTTTTGTTTGGAAGAGCTGTTTCTTCTTTGACATTTGAACTGTGTCAAATTTGTGAAAGTGCTTTTATTGGCTGGCCTCTGTGGCCGAGCGATTCTAGTCGCTTCACTCCGGAACCGCGCTGCTGCTAGGTCGCAGGTTCGAATCCTGCCTCGGGCATGGATGTGTGTGATGTCCTTAGGTTAGTTAGGTTTAATCTAGGGGACTGATGACATCAGATTTTAAGACCCATAGTTCTTGGAGCCATTTGAACCAGTTGATTTTATTGACATATGTTGTGCGTAATACGATTCAACGTAATGAGTGCAATTCCTATGCAGTCCTCAACGTCCTCGCTTCCATACTGATATTGTTAAATGCGAAAGTAACTCTGTCTGTTACGTTTTCATGACTAAATTGTGAACAGATTTCGATGATATTTGGTACGGAGATAGCTTGAATCCTAGGAGAGAGCATAGGCATCTTTAGAAAGTTGAAAAAAAAAAAGACCTGTAAGATTGTGAAGTGTGGGATACAACATGTTTCTTTACATCAGAGAGCATAAAGTCTGTTAAAAACCTATTAAAGTTGCTGTATAATGTCCACATTGTACAATGTACGGTTCAGTAGCACGCTGCATAGACGCGCGTTCCTGTCCGCACTCGTCCCGACATTTGTCGTACCGTTGTACAAACACTCCAATACCCGTGGTAATATTTATTTAATAAAATTGCGGCCAAATAGCCATATACAGTCACTTTGCTTAACATTTTACATTCACATTTACATTTTACATTTTTGCATTTTCATTTATCGATTTCACTCTTTTACTGTACAGTTCTATGTGATATCGTTCACAGGCTTCGTTACACAGTTCACATACACATGTGGTGATTGGGTCGTGATAAGTTTTGTTTTTGCAAATTAAATGATGAAAGCCCTGTATAGAAAGTCAAGTTACGACATGTCACAGCTCGAAGTTTGATGCTGTCCATGAGCGGTTCGTCATTACTTTGGTGCCATAGAACTCCGGCCATACTTCTCTCGTTTGTCCTCCATGATGTTCAGTTGCTTTCTGGAAACCCTGGAGTGTGTCATCATATATCGAAGTTTGATGTCTTCAATTGAGAATGTCTCTCTCGCTAGCAGTAACACTAGTCTAGATCTTGTTGTCTTTGAAAGACCTAGTGCTCTTTTTAGATAAGTCGTTTTCACCAATTCTAGTGTTTCTAGTTTTTTTCCTGTCAGGTGGTCCCATATAACCTCCATCCCATAGGCGAGGATTGGCAACATTTTTGCATTGAATAATTTCATGGCTGTTTCTAGACTGAGTAGGCGGATGTTTTTGATGGCCTGTATTGCTATTATTGCTTGGGCTGCACGTTCTGTTGTATGTTTTGTGAAGCATTTGGCTGTTGGTTGCAATGTCACCCCCAGGTATTTAAAGTCTGATGAGATTTTTATTTTTTTCCTCTGATGTTGATTTCGGCATTCTCGGGTGTTTTGCATTCTTTTCTGAAAATCACCATTTCTGTCTTTGTTATGTTTATGTGTAGTTTGTGTTCACTGCACCATTTGTCTATTTTATCAATGATTTTCTGCAGATTCTGTATAACTGTTGAACCTACGACTATGTCCTCAGCGTATGCGTGTACATATACATCTTCATTTTCTTCAATTCGAAGTACTTCTTCAGTGCCAAGAATGTACAGCAAAGGGCTCATTTGGTCACCCTGTAAGACTCCGTTCGATTGCAGAATGGGGTTCGAAAATACCTGTGGTTATACAAGGCATCCATCTGTTCTTTCCACCTACTCTCTACGTTGGTCTGCAGCTTGCTGTCTGTGCCAAAATGTTGACTTCATAGCCAGCGGTTCATAAGAGCAGAGATGAAACGCAGGGGGAGCCAGTCTCTGGCCGTATTGTGGGCGATCAAACACTTCCCCCCGAAAACGCTGCAGAAGCACCTTCATTGCCCCTACAGAACGCGGCCGAGAACTTTCATGGAGAAGGAAATGCATGGCAATTATGTTATGTGGAATGCTTGACATCATGTGAAATTTCTCACCAGGCCTTCATACTTGGCGGGAAGTACTATCTTCTAGGCATCTTGCCCTAGGCATCTCTATGTGACCACTGAGCGCTGAGAGCTGAAAAAGAGCGCCGTTACGCGATAGACGGACACACTAGAGACACTGCCCAACAGATCTGTGCTAAGCTTCAACGGTTTTTCACTGTGACCGTTGCAGAGATTAATTCATTGCTTTTGTTGGTCTCTTGGCCTGGATATAACGATACCTACATCTTTCAGAAGGACGACGAAATAACTTGATATAATTCACCTCGAACACGAACAGCCTATGCCTCTCTCGATAAAGAGTTTTTTCGGTTGTGAAAAATATTTTGCGGATACTGTCGGACAGTATAATTCCAAATATCTCCATGCAATTTGAGGTTTATCGAGAGAACAGTGTTCTTCAATTCTTAAAGTGGAGTCATTCATCATCTTTGCATTATTAATGTGCATCGGTGCGTTTTGCGGATCGCTTTAAGTACGCAGCATAACAAGCAGCCACGGCAGTTTTTTACTCCTCCACAATTCTGTGTAAATGAATGTAGTAATTCATATGAATTGCCTGGAAGCATTAATTTTTCTTTCGTCAGATGTAGCTGGTGTAAGGACGATGTTTGTTTTCGCCAGTCAAAAATGTTCAGATGTGTGCGAAATCTTATCGGAATTAACTGCTAAGGTCATCAGCCCCTAAGCTAACACACTACTTAACCTAAATTATCCTAAGGACAAACACACACACCCATGCCCGAGGGAGGACTCCAACCTCCGGCGGGACCAGCGGCACAGACCATGACCGCAGCGCCTAAGACCGCTCGGCTAATCCCGCGCGGCTTTTCACCAGTCAAACGACACAAAATTTATGAGAACTGCACTCCAGAAATTGTTGCAAAATTATGTGAGCATAAGAATTATTTCAGAAAATAAAGTCAAGTCATGATAGATAGAAATCGTCTCTAAGAACAATATCTTGATTATTTTCCTCTTCTAGTCAACTTCATTAGAACTACATATGCACAAGCTTAGCTGTCGATATGAACTGTCCCATATTCGAAACATTAATGGTACGTATCATTTCTCTTATGGTTTATGTGCTTCAAATTGGCTTGCGTCGCTCCGGATATTAGCACTACATGGAGCTATGCTCTCTTGTCATGGACGATCGCGCTCTAGGAAGGGAGGGCTATAAAACGGCCGTCATAAACGGAACTTCGTGCGACGAAAACGAGTAATTTCAACAGATTTTTAAAGCAGACTTTCAGTGCGTCTCAGCAGCTAAAATTTTCACAGTGCATTTCTTTCGTTGTGTTCTTCCTGGATGAAAAATTTCTGGGTAATTTAGACATGTTGAGTTTGACCGTTCCCTTGTTAGTGCAAGCAAGCGAGGCAAAGTCTGCTGGTGAAGGCATGTTGATTAATGTCGATCGAAGACAGGCGTAGACTTCCCATTGAAGCTGGTAGCTGTCAGACTGCTTGCATTTGTCTAGTAATGAGTAATATATAGACAAGCTTGGCTCGTCCCTGTTTTACCAAGGCATCGATTGGCACGACGTAAGCCACAACGGCTCTGTTGCTCAGTCAAGTAACCAGCGCCGCAGCAATTGCAGGTACGTCTTTCCACTGTGCCTACGGTATTATGACTCTGGTCATGGTGCTGGGTCTGGATTAGTAGGAACTGTCCGAATGCTAGATAGCTGGCCTAGTCTGACCTACTTTCGCGGGCCTCTTTGTATTACCGTGGCTGCGTATAGTGGAAATAAAATCAAACATTCGAAGGAATAATTAAACAGATCATGAAATTTCCTGGCGGATTAAACTATCTGCCGGACCGAGCCTCGAACTCGGGACCTTGGCCTCTCGCGGCGAAGTGGTCTACCATCTGAGCTACCCAAGCACGACTCACGCCACGTTTTCACAGGTGTGCTTCCGCTAGTACCTCGTCTCCTGGTAGAGCACTTGCCCCCGAAAGGCAAAGGTCCCGAGTTCGTCTCGGTCCGGCACTCAGTTTTAATCGGCCAGGAAGTTTCATATCGGCGCACACTCCGCTGCAGAGTGAAAATCTCATTCTGTAGGCAGATCATGTTTAAGTTCGGGCTTGAAAATCAATTGCAACAAACCTAAAACAACGTAGAAGCAACACAGCGAAATGAAAATAGTACAAAATCTGAATGAGTATCTAGAAAGAATGAATGATGTTTTATTTTTAAGGCGTTTGAGGACAGGACGGACAGAAAAAGAAATAAAGAGCAGCAGCCAGTACAGCTTTTGGTAAGTTATATATTGATTTCAAAATTTAAATCCTGGGGCGTCTGAAAAAGAAGGCTTCCAGTCATTTCCAGAATGTGTTGCTCAGCAAGAAATGGAGGCGTCAAAAACTGGAATTATTAAGACAGGTGGGAAAACAAGAAAAAGAGTAGGAGAAGAGACTGGATCGCAAGACGGGACTCTTACTGTCCTTAAAATGAAATGGAAGTTGCCCAAGCTAATCGATGGTTCTGTCCAGAAGTCCAACGTATGTGGGAAGACTGCGCATATTATAGCGCAGGTACTTATCGAGGATGTAAACAGCACTTGGAGAGTTTTACGAACTGTCCACTCCAGTCCCATTACAAAGAAATACAGGTAAATGAAATTATAACCTCATTCCCAAACACAGAGTCTTACTGCTTACACAACTATAGGATGAATGGTAGTGGGGACGGGCCTGTAAATCAATTAATTAAAAAGTCAACGAAAGTAGTCCACTTATTTACCGTTAAAATAAATTTTCCCAGCCAATTGAAACCACCTTTAGCTTGTCTAAGTCGAGGACAATACAATGTTGGAGGGAGATTTTATTACCATCAGTCATTAAATTCATAGGGTAAACAAGATGGAGAATATCAGCAGAAGTTTCAGGGACCGTTACTTTCAAATTGAAACTACGCCAACGGCGCCACAGGACATTGACCCACCCTACAGTCAGAAAATCCTGCCACAAGTTCAACAACATGTGCTTTGGTAGGCCAAACTGCGCGCCGGCCGAAAGCAGTAGCAACCATCTGCATAGGCACTCTCAGTCAACTTGGCTACAGGAAACTTTTTCTATCGGAGGAAGCACACTGCTGTTCTACGCAAGAGGAAGCGGGACGTCAGAGAGATCCCTCCCAGCCCCAGTTCATTGCAATTCTTAGAAGGTTTCACTTCGTGATCGGTACTAGTAAGGTATTTGACGCTATTTTCGTTATACATGTGTTGATTTCCACCAACTGCGAGGCAACCATGCATAGTTACAGTTAGTTGTAGACAAGACATTCTTGATATTTTGCTCGTGGTAGTTTCACATTAACATCCAGATCCGCGATTTTCACTGTGAGCAATCAGCATTCTGGTTCAGCCAATAGTAGAGTAATAATCTTTCTCACGCTGCCCCTATCTGTGTTCTAAGATTACTTGATTACTCGTGGCTTATTACTTTCGATTGTGATTCTAATCCCCTAGATGAATCTCTGTTTTTCTGACCAGTACTCACTCTAGGGACTGTGCAAGTTATACTGTTGTTTCTCATGCGATTCTCTTTCTTGGCCGACAGCGATTTTGCGGATCGTCATGTAGTCAGAAATTGTGGGCTGGCTAATTCCCTCTTTTGGTGACGAGACTGCCTCCCACTTCTGTGTTTTTATCAGGAACATAACTGATTTTAATATAATTCTCTCTCTGTTATTGGCATGTAGTCTCCCCTTTTCCCTTTATTAATCAAGTTAATTGGTGTCGTTGTTGTGGTCTTCAGTCCTGGGATTGGTTTGATGCAGCTCTCCATGCTACTCTATCCTGTGCAAGCTTCTTCATCTCCCAGTAATTACTGCAACCTACAGCCTTCTAAATCTGCTTAGTGTATTCATCTCTTGGTCTCCCTCTACGATTTTTACCCTCCACGCTGCCCTCCAGTACTATATTGGTGATCCCTTGATGCCTCAGAACATGTCCTACCAACCGATCCCTCCTTCTAGTCAAGTTGTGCCACAAACTCCTCTTCTCCCCAATTCTATTCAACAGCTCCTCATTAGTTATGTGATCTACCCATCTAATCTTCAGCATTCTTCTGTAGCACCACATTTCGAAAGATTCTGTACTCTTCTTGGTTCAAATGGCTTTGAGCACTATGAGACTTAATTTCTGAGGTCATCAGTCCTCTAGAACTTAGAACTATTTAAACCTAACTAACCTAAGGACATCACACACATCCATGCCCGAGGCAGGATTCGAACCTGCGACCGTAGCGGTCGCTCAGCTCCAGACTGTAGCGCCTAGAACCGCACGGCCACTCCGGCCGGCTGTACTCTTCTTGTCCAAACTATTTATTGTCCATGTTTCACTTCCATACGGTGCTAAACTCCATACAAATACTTTCAGAACCGACTTCCTGACAGTTAAATCTATACTCGATGTTAACAAATTTCTCTTCTTCAGAAACGCTTTCCTTGCCGTTGCCAGTCTACATTTTATATCCTCTCTACATCGACAATCATCAGTTATTTTGCTCCCCAAATAGCAAAACTCCTTTACTACTTTAAGTGTCTCAATTCCTAATCTAATTCCCTCAGAATCAAAAAAAATGGTTCAAATGGCTTTGAGCACTATGGGACTTAATTTCTGAGGTCACCAGTCCTCTAGAACTTAGAACTATTTAAACCTAACTAACCTAAGGACATTACATACATCCATGCCCTAGGCAGGATTCGAACCTGCGACCTTAGTGGTCGCTCGGTTCCAGACTGTAGCGCCTAGAACCGCTCGGCTACCCCGGCCGGCTCTCTCAGTATCACCCGACTTAATTAGACTACATTCCATTATTCTCGTTTAGCTTTTGTTGATGTTCATCTTATACCCTCCTTTCAAGACACTGTTCATTCCGTTCAACTGCTCTTGCAAGTCCTTTGCTGTCTGTGACAGAATTACAATGTCATCGGCGAACCTTAAAGTTTTTATTTCTTCTCCATGGATTTTAATACCTACTCCAAATTTTTCTTTTGTTTCCTTTACTGCTTGCTCAATATACAGACTGAATAACATCGCTGAGAGTCTACAACCCTGTCTCACTCCCTTCTCAACCACTGCTTCCCTTTCATGCCCTTCGACTCTTATAACTGCCGTCTGGTTTTTGTACAAATTGTAAATAACCCTGTATTTTACCCCTGCCACCTCTGGAATTTGAAAGAGAGTATTTCAGTCAACATCGTCAAAAGCTTTCTCTAAGTCTACAAATGCTAGAAACGTAGGTTTGTCTTTCCTTAATCTTTCTTCCAAGATCATTCATAGAGTCAGTATTGCCTCACGTGTTCCAATATTTCTACGGAATCCAAACTGATCTGCCCCGAGTTTTTCCATTCGTCTGTTAATTATCACGGCAAAATAATTCCTTGCTGTAAAAAACTTTGCCTGAAGCAAGCACCGTCAAGGGAGCAGAAGAATATCACGCGAGGTCACTTTAATCTGAAGGTAGGGGAAATGGTGACAGACAGAACTCACCGCTTATCTCATTCCAATTCACAACTACACGATGACTTAATGGAAGATGGGTAGATGCCACTGGGAAACGTGAGAAGCGACTTGGGAATGCAGAGTATAAAATAGGAATACGTGGGAAATTTTAGAAGTGGCCTTCGTCCAGCAGTTGATGTTACTTGGTTGATGGTAATGATGGAAGTTGTCGCGTCCCGGCACAGCCTCACTATACCAGAATGAAGTAAGTGCGAACTGCGTCGTGCAATCGGGACGCTAACGACAATGGGTTAGTCATAAATCGCTGCCAACCTTTATATCAGAGATGGTTTGAAGCAAATAAGTTTCCTGAAAATAGGTTACAGAATTGCAATAGGCAGAAAAGATTGTTAAGTTTCTATCAAGTTTATTCTCACATATACTTATGTGAGGCGTTGGACCATAAACCCCTTAGTAAGATTCAGTCTATTTATTCGGACTTGCTACTTCTAAGCTAATTGCCAGTACATATAAGAAACAAGTACAAAGCAGTCACCGGCCGGAGTGGCCGAGCGGTTCTAGGCGCTACAGTCTGGAACCACGCGACCGCTACTGTCGCAGGTTCGAATCCTGCCTAGGGCATGGATGTGTGAGATGTCCTTAAGTTAGTTAGGTTTAAGTAGTTCTAAGTTCTAGGGGACTGATGACCACAGCAGTTAAGTCCATTAGTGCTCAGAGCCATTTGAACCATTTTACAAAGCAATCTCTTGTTCCTGGTTGGCACTGAAATCTCTCTAAGTAATTGAGACAAACACTGACAGCCTCTGTTCAACATTATTCCAATGAAACTCTAAAAATCCTACTTGTCCTGCAGTTCCTCAGTGCCCACCAGAGTCTATCACCGTCTTCTCGTAGTTGAAGTCCTTATCAGCTGTATCGGCTGCTATGGGCCTACTTGGCCCCTCCGGCATCTCGCAGCAGAATCTCCAAACTGCCGGCACTGGCTCTGAATCTGCGTCTGAGTCTCTGCTTGTAGCTATTCCTCTGCCTGGCCTTTTATTTCGTTTCTCATGTACTTGGGTGCACACGAGTTAATTTGTTTCACACGACTCTTTCATTTCTAATTGGTCGGCTTCCGCTAGAATGCCTTCGGTTCCACATGACACTTTCGTTTCTAGCTGCACGCAACTTAATTTGGTTCAACACAAGTCTTTTCCGCAAGTGACTGACACTCTCTCTTGCTGTATTATCGCCCTGGTGTTTGCGTCTTCCATAGCGCAAGTTTGATTCATGCTGCTCCCTCTGGCAGGAAGTCAAATACTAAGTTATTTGATCAACAAGCCATACTAGGCAGCCTCCGCCTCTTATTTTGTCCCTACGTCCTGGTGGACTACTTCTTAATGTCGGCTGGCTGTTTGCCTATGGAACCTGGACTCTTATTATGGTCACAAAAGCAAGAATAAAAATTAAAATTTTCTACGGTCACAACAAAGAGTGTGGACAGGATTTCATCCCACGCAGTAACTGCAAATCGCATACATCTACATCTACATGATTATTCTGCAGTTCACATTTAAGTGCTTGGCAGAGGGTTCATCAAACCACAATCATACTATCTCTCTACCATTCCACTCCCGAACAGCGCGCGGGAAAAACGAACACCTAAACCTTTCTGTTCGAGTTCTGATTTCTCTTATTTTATTTTGATGATCATTCCTACCAATGTAGGTTGGACTCAACAAAATATTTTCGCATTCGGAAGAGAAAGTTGGTGACTCAAATTTCGTAAATAGACC
The DNA here is from genome assembly GCF_021461395.2 of Schistocerca americana. Taxonomy (NCBI): domain Eukaryota; kingdom Metazoa; phylum Arthropoda; class Insecta; order Orthoptera; family Acrididae; genus Schistocerca; species Schistocerca americana. The sequence goes on along the minus strand of NC_060124.1, from coordinate 244,098,965 downwards.
TCACCGCGACGAAAAACGTCTTTGCTTTAATGACTTCCATCCCAACTCGCGTATCATATCTGCCACACTCTCTCCCCTATTACGTGATTATACAAAACGAGCTGCCCTTTCTTGCACCCTTTCGATGTCCTCCGTCAATCCCACCTGGTAAGGATCCCACACCGCGCAGCAATATTCTAACAGAGAACGAACGATTGTAGTGCAAGCTGTCTCTTTACTGGACTTGTTGCATTTTCTAAGTGTCCTGCCAATGAAACGAATCATTTGGCTCGCCTTCTCCACGATATTATCTATGTGGTCTTTCCAACTGAAGTTGTTTGCAATTTTAACACCCAGGTACTTAGTTGAATTGGACAGCCTTGAGAATTGTACTACTTATTGAGTAATCGAATTCCAACGGATTTCTTTTCGAACTCATGTGGATCACCTCACACTTTTCGTTATTTAGCGTCAACTGCCACCTGCCACACCATACACCAATCTTTTCTAAATCGCTTTCCAACTGATACTGGTCTTTGGATGACCTTACCAGATGGTAAATTACAGCATCATCTGCAAACAACCTAAGAGAACTGCTCAGACTGTCACCCAAGTCATTTATATAGATCAGGAACAGCAGAGGTCCCAGAACGCTTCCCTGGGGAACACCCGATGTCACTTCAGTTTTACTCGATGATTTGCAGTCTATTACTACGAACTGCGACCTTCCTGACAGGAAATCACGAATCCAGTCGCACAACTGAGACGATACCCCATAGGCCCGCAGCTTGATTAGAAGTCGCTTGTGAGGAACGATGTCAAATGATTTCCGGAAATCTAGAAATACGGTGTAACACCCTATCCATCACTTGTCTGGTTTTGGTGTGTGTTCAACCCAGCTAATTGACTAACAGATCAACAGAGAGTGCAAAACTGACGCAATATCGGATAACGCAAAGGAAGTAATAAGGCCCTGTGACTCCTGATTGAACTGCGGTGGGAGTGTTGACATTAATTGATTCAGAATTGATCACTTTTAATTAAAAAGGGGTGCACATGGATGTTATATGCAGCTATTGAACACCAGATGCAAATGTTGAACATAAAATTAATTATGAGAGTGACTTGTGATTTCAGCTACTTGATTGAAAACAGATGCAGTCGATTATCACAAATTTATTTTAACTCACGACCTTTAATCATCACATTACATGACTCTCCTACCTGGCAGTGGTAATAAATTGCGTTTGCGTGGAGTAAAGCGTGATAACTCAAAAGCAATTCCTATCGACTGACCCAGGCGTAATGTGAAGCACGAGAAGAATTCTACAGTACACGGCCCATGAAACCCTCATGGAAACTTTGCTGACATGATCCAACAAATTAATCAGTGGCCGGAGCGGGCGCAATATCACCGAATACAGCATGGCGGCGAGTCGTCGTTGTGCGGACGTCGGCCGTCCTCGTGGGGCTGCAACGCTGCGCTCATCTATTGACTCCTAGCTATCTTGCTCAGTACATAGCTGAACCAAAACTTCCTATCACCAAGCTCAATCGTTCCATTTGCTAAGTCCTAAACTGCAGAAATGATTACTCTTTCTCAGGCGAGCTGAGTAAAGAACGCCACGTCCGCACTCTAGGCAAGCTGGGAACAGAAGGCCTCTACGGAGGCTTCTCACAGTCCGCTCTTCGCCTTGGTTTCCCCTCCAGCAAAATCACTTATGCCAATTGCAGCGCAAGTTTCGTTAATTATGCGTCGCTTCCCAGCGCCGACCAATACCTGCTCTGGGAAGTGAACAAATTCCCACAAAATTTCCATTGTTCTCAGTTTCTGCTATATAGCTCCTCCCAGGCCACCCATCAAGGTTAGCGTCTGCGCGGACACCAAGTTTTCCGGAATTCTGACTCCCAGGAGAGTACTTCAAATTCCTTGGTCCTACGTTCCCATCAGAGTCCGGCGTATTTCTTGCTGTCGCTCTTCAACTGATTTACTTCAGGCTCTGCAGACTGTGAATTCACTGTGAAGTTGCTATAGTCACGACCACGCACATTTTGACCTCTGTTGACTGCTCCACCGTAGCTTTGAGCGGCTTTCTCGCATGTTTCACAGAAAACGGGACGATGGACATTTATCAACAGGTATAAAGTTCTCCGTCTGTTTCCCGGTACATCAGCATGGGGTCAGGGTCAACCACCCAACTGTCACTCATCTTAGGGCGGCTTTTTCAGAGCTTAAGCCACCCTACGCTGCCTATTGTCGCTTCCCTTCACTGTTCCGCATCCGGCCATAGTCAATTCTAAACACTTCTCTGTGGTAAACTATCGTCCAGTAAATCGACTCGTTTCCACAAAGTTTTCATGTTGTGTGAATTACTTTAAAACCATCTCTCGTCATTAATTATTCCACTACGTCCATACATACCCTCTACAAGATGCATTGTGCCTTATCAGTCATTTTGTTCAGCCCTACTGTTCGCTCAACGTGAGTGATCTTTAATGACTTCATGTAAGGGGCATAGTTCTTGCCATCTTACAACGGAATCAACTTGAGATCCCCTGTCGATAGCGGCCATAAGTTTGTGCGAATAAAGAACTAGCTGCGTTGCACAAGAACGATGTGCATAGAAAGGTCGCAAAGTGTTCCTGCTTCTGCACCACCTCGCACAGGGGCGTTCGGGATACAGACGCACTTCCTCTCCTGGAAACTGCGCAGCTGTGGCTGACAACACGGTTTGCAGGGCTGAGCTGACGGTGCCCTAGTATAGGGCTAGTGTTTGGCACCCTGCCCTGCGCACTGCAGGCTTCGTCGCGAATAATGAGAAAGCCGCAGGTGGCGAACGCCGCAGCCGACAGGACGGGACAGCCCCAGGAAACTTTGCCCACAATCGCTGCCCTGCAGGAGACGGCCGTCGCGCACGGCAGAGCTGATTTCAGCCGCCCGCCCCCCCCCCCCCCTCCGCCCCTTCCAGCCATTCCCTCCCGCCCCCCCCCCCACCCTCTTGGCTCTCGTGGCCCACGGCGGCGCTGTGCTCAAAGTGCGGTCTCGCGCGACACGGGATGCGCATATGCGGCAGGAAGCCCCTACCTGTCATATCCATTAGCCCCCTCCCCGCAGCACTTCCCCGATGGGCGATTCTCCTGCGATTAGGCTCGCAAATACGCTAGGATGTCCAATCCGGAGATGCCATCTAATGGTACACTGATTGCCTCCGTGTCCTTGTTGGCGGGGCGCGCCTGTGTCCAGATTGACAATAACGGAGCATAACACTGCGAGCTACTCGCATGATTACTAACACGAGTCGCCGATTATAATCGCAGCCGCAGCATTTGTGGTAGTGACAAGGGATTAGAAGCTAATCTTCCTTGGTGCTTGAATATGACATTAGCAGACGGACAAGTCACAGGCGAAAAGAAATATTTTCTTTTATTCTCCTCCTTTTCTTGATCTCCTTCCACTCGAACGTGTTTAGTGACATTAAATTTACGTTACATTGATATCAGAGACAGATGTTATCATCTTCGCGCATCTTGCAAGGATACCGGGATTAATCTAAATCCAGAAAGCAATGTTAGCAATGATCTAGGGCCTGACGAAACGGTTCTTATGAATCAACGCAGCCCGAAGTACGTTAATGCATGCGGAAGACACGTTATTAGTTTAAAAAAAAGTTCAAATGTGTGTGAAATGTTATGGGACTTAACTGCTGAGGTCATCAGTCCCTAAGCTTGCACACTACTTAACCTAAATTATCCTAAGGACAAACACACACACCCATGCCCGAGGGAGGACTCGAAACTCCGCCGGGACCAGCCGCACAGTCCATGACTGCAGCGCCTAAGACCGCTCGGCTAATCCCGCGGCTGTATTAGTATAATCCCATCTTCATGAACTGTGAGGTGTCTGTACTTACTCTTTTGATGTTATTGCCATGCGCCTCTTCGTATAAGATCGACGTCCCTTATAAATCCGACATTATACGAATCACACACACTCAAAAAGTATTCAATAATGTGTAGTGCTTTTGCACTACCATAAAATTAAGACCTACCTTTACTTCATCTAACACTGAGTTTAGATTAGTTCAGTTATTTATGTCTATATAACGCTCCTCTTACGTATTTTTTTTAGGTGAGTGACGTTATTCGTGCCTCACTAATCACTTCCCGTATTGAGAAACTACAACAATTTGTGGCAGTACTCGATGTTCCGCCTGCGCCTGAAATTAATTAACATCTCTTGGGTCATCGTCAAGAGTCTATGACAATCCATTTCATGTTATGTCAATTGTTTGTATCCCGCCTGGAATGCGGCGCGTGGGTAGGAGCAGGAGCAGGAAAATTACGTCGGTACTGCAGTGAGTAAATGTGGGTTACTGGCGCAAGAAAGAATGCATAACTTTGTACAGACGCAAAGTCTTAGACCCGTCGTACGTAGAGCAAAGCTGAAGCGGAGTGTCCTGGTTGTCTGCACTTAATGAAATGGGGAGAATCTGTAGCGCTGCACGTAGAGCTTTCTAGCGCCGTCTAGAGGGCGCTGTCATCGGTGTCGGTGTCGTAGTGCCAACTTTACTGCTACCTAAGCCGTGGCATCCTAGCTATCGGTACCACACAATTATTATGTTTTTTAATTCAATTTTAAAGTCTCGCAGACGACTAATTTGTCGTCTAGCCAACCAGTGACTTAGAAGTTGGGAAAATAATGCGTTTGAGCGACTTTCATTGCCTCATTTCAACGTGAAGAATCTCCTTCCTTTCTTTACAGTCCACTGAGTAGTTCTCCAAAACGTGAATGTGTACATGAACGATTTTGAATGTTCTGGTGACGGTCGAGATATTTATTTCAGGCCACATGTTGTACCGACCTTCCTTATGTCGACACCGCACATATTCAGTACTTTAGTAAGCTGTCCGTTCCACCACCAGCGACCCACAGGCTTTACGGGCATTTTTTTCTTTCCGCCGCTGACCTGGAAGTAGCACCCTTTCTCGAAACAGAGTTGTGGTAATGTTCTTTGTGAAGCTTGGTAATTAAACTTGGTTAGGGAACAAGCCCGTTTATGTCACTTTTGCGTTCGTACACAATTTGGCTTAAGTTTCGGAATTACTACAGTAAAATCCAGATGTGGTATGTGAATTTCTAACTGTGCTTTGTTTCTGGTCAAGACCTATCCATGTGTCCTCACAGCATCTATCATTTAACTCTTAACTACTTCTCCTGAGCTTGCTAACATATGCGTCTCATTCTGTAAAGCAGAAACCGGCAAAGCAGTTGATTTTGTCGTAGTTTTCTGGCTTCAGTCCGTGATTGATAAGCTCCCATGCTTTTGTTCAAATCAAGAAATGTATTGAAAGTTCCTATGTATTCTGCAAATCAATTGCTTTCAACGGTTTGCCTGTAACGAACGTAAGTGTTTTCCATTGAATTTGTCATGATTTCATAGTCCTTTCTTTTGTGTACCTAACTCGTCTTTTCTCGGAGTATGCAACCACGTGCAGCCAAATCAATATTTTGCCAATGGGGAATAGTTGCATACTATAGTACAAATAATTTCAAGTAAAATGAACAGAGAAATATTCATGAGTCAGGATTTATGGAATTTAACGTAATTTTTCAGAGAGAGTTTTGATTTGGCTATAATTCTCTGAAACCATCCCCACCCCCGCACCCCCCACACTCTCTCGCAACCTGTGACATAATAGTTTTCTCACAGTGTTGTACTTGTGTATAATTTCCTTTAACTTCCCTTGTGTTTAGGTTCCAACGAATCATGAGGCAAAATCATTCGGATCTTCAAGACTCCCAAAATCTGTATCATCCCCCTCCCCTGCTCATCCCATGCGCAGGGTGGCTATAGAGAAACTTTCTCTACCTGAGCCAGTGTAGACTGAAAATTATTCATCATATGGATACCAAATATCATAGGAATAATGTTCAGGATTTGCCTTGTTAGTAGTATTAGTGGCATGACTTGCCGATAATGTAAAATGAAGGTGGAGAGGAAAAGAAAGGAGGTGCGGGAAGGGGGGGGGGAGATTATTGGTGTCAACTGTACTGGGACATTACGTGGCACTGGCGGTGACGAGTGAGAATGTGTACCAGACCGGGATTCGAACCCGGAATTTCCTGCTTACTAGGCAGGTGCGGTAACCACTGTGCCATTTTGGACACAGTGTTATCGCAACTGCACGGACTGTCTCGGCTCGCTTCACTGACAATCCACACTCCCATCGAGCGCCACCTATAAGCAGCCCTGTCGATTTCCTCTATACTCGCTCTTCCGAGATTCCCTCAGAAGGTCGGACATACACTATGTGATCAAAAGTACCGGGACAACCTCAAAAACATACGTTTTTAATATTAGGTACATTGTGCTGCCACCTACTGCCAGGTACTCCATACCAGCGAGCTCAGTAGTCATTTGACTTCGTGAGAGAGTAGAATGGCGCTCTCCGCGGAAACCACGGACTTCGAACGTGGTGAGGTGATGGGGTGTCACTTGTGTCATACGTCTGCGCGCGAGATTTACACACTCCTAAATATCCCTACGTCCATTGTTTCCGATGTGATAGTGAAGTGGAAACGTGAAGGGACACTTACAGCACAAAAGCGTACAGGCCGACCTCGTCTGTTGACTGAAAGAAACCGCCGACAGTTAAAGAGAGTCGTAATGTGTAATAGGCAGACATATATCCAGACAATCACACAGGAACTCTAAACCGTATCAGGATCCACTGCAGGTACTATGACAGTTAGGCGTGACGTGAGAAAACTTGGATTTCATGACCGAGCGGCTGCTCATTACCCGCACATCACACAGGTGAATGCCAAACGACGCCTCGCTTGTTGTAAGCAGCGTAAACATTGGACGATTTAATAGTGGAAAAACGTTGTGTAGAGTGACGAATCACGGTACACAATGTGACGATCCGATGGCAGGGTGTGGGGGTTGGCGATTGCCCGGTGAACGTCATCTGCCAACGTGTGTAGTGCCAAAAGTAAAATTCGGAGGCCGTGGGTTATGGTGTGGTCGTGTTTTTTCATGGAGGAGGCTTGCTCCCCTTGGTGTTTTGCCTGGCAATATCACAGCACAGGCCTACATTGATGTTTTAAGCACCTTCTTGCTTCCCACTGTTGAAGAGCAATTCTGGTATGGCGACTGCATCTTCCAACACGATCGAGCACCTGTTCATAATGCACGGTCTGTCGCGGAGTGGTTACACGACAAAAACATCGCTGTAAAGGACTGGCCTGCACAGAGCTCTGACCTGAAAACCTTTGGGATGTTTTGGAACGCCGACTTCGTGCCAGGCCTCGCCGACCGACATCGATACCTCTCCTCAGTGTAGCACTCCGTGAAGAATGGGCTGCCATTCCCCAAGAAACCTTCCAGCACCTGACTGAACGTATGCTTGCGAGAGTGTAAGCTGTCATCAAGGCTAAGGATGGGCCAACACCATACTGAATTCCAGCTTCACCGATGGAGGGCACCACGAACTTGTAAGTCATTCTCAGCCAGGTGTTCGGATACTTTTGACCACATAGTGAATTTGTGCATCGGCACTCAAGAAGGTGGAACCACTGCCCAGCTAGGCCTGTCAGATTATTTGAATATGCGGTGTCTGTTCTTTCAGATATGTCCAAAAGAACAGACACCACACATTCATATCATATGACTTGCCATTAGGTGCTGGTACTGGTACGGCGACCTAGGGTGAAAAACAAGCATCAGTGTGCAATACGGTTGCCGACAGTCAACATGGATCTGGACAAGGTGATCAGGGCTTTACTCGCAAAGCTGTTTCGTCAAAACAACAGCAACAGTGCTGATGCTGTTCTCGAGTATCGACGCTTTAAATGGATACGGAGAGGTCCTCTTTAATAAGGGAGTTCGAATCAACTGACGATTTGGAAATTGCTCCTGGGAGAGCAGTCAGCGAATTCCGTCACTGATTGTTGTAAAAGCTACTGTTGCCATGGCTGAGATTCCTGGATGCAACGAGCGAATCGGTGTGCAAACAGTGCACGAGCTGTGTCACGAAAGCTGAACGTTCTATGGCCCACCGTTCGAAAAATGCTGCGAACAATATTGTGGATGCAGATGATCGTCACATTGAGCCATGTTACTGACCTGGGAAGTTAACACGGTACACAATTAACAACAATGTTACCCTCTCAGAAGGAAATTAAAATGTGGTTCTTTCTATGGTTTATTAGTTATTTCTCTTCAGCGTGTCCTTACAAAAGCCTTACTGTCGTTCGATCACTTATTTATCTATGGGACCCTTTCACGCAGCAAAAGTTTGATTATAACCACGTAAAGGGAACAGTTTTAGTTAATGTTTTATTTCTGGATTAATCGAAATGTTTCGTGATGTGGCAAATACAGTTATAATGGTTATAAATAACCACATCATTTATTCATAATCCTCTGTCTGATCTCAACCTACAGACGTGCCACCGTTCATTATGCTCCGGCCGGCCGCTGTGGCCGAGCGGTCCTAGGCGCTTCCGTCTGGAACCGCGCTGCTGCTACGGTCGCAGGTTCGAATCCTGCCTCGGGCATGGATGTGTGTGATGTCCTTAGGTTAGTTAGGTTTAAGTAGTTCTAAGTTCTAGGGGACTGATGACCTCAGAAGTTAAGTCCCACAGTGCTCAGAGCCATTTTTTCATTATGCTCCCCTGAGATCACCTCTCAAGGCATTAAAATCTCAAAACTATTTCTCAGGTAGATTTATAAAGGGGTCATAACACCGATTCTGTTTAAGTGTAATTACTTGTTCTGAAAGTCGTCACTGTATGGTCGCAGCAAAGTCGTAGCGTTACGAAACTCAAAAGAGGATATTACATTTATTTTTGTTTAATAAGGGAGTTTACTGAATGTTTCGCATTACACTGCATATGCAGTGACGTGCATAAAATTGGAAATATTTACGTGGCTACAGCAAGTCCCCTTAAGATAGTAATTATAGGACACAAAGCGCCTCCCCCCCCCCTTTTAGCTGACTACTTTGACTAGCTGTGTGTATTTGGTTAGTTCCAGACTGTCACTCGGCGACTCCTCCAAAAGGTTTACAGTTCACATTTCTCTAAGTAGTGTTCATATAAATACACTGGTTCGACGGGTAACATTTCTGATCTTCTAGCATGTAACACGTTAAATAAGTATCGGACATTGGTAATATGGTGCAATATATCACAAGACCTATAGTCTGGGAAGAAGGACGCCATGACGTTTCCAGCGTGGCGTTTTGCTGACGTGGCACGGCGTCATCACCCACTTGGTAAATGCGTCCTGAGTTGCTATTGATGAACCAAAGCCGGCCGCGGTGGACGAGCAGTTCTACGTACTTCAGTCCGGAACCGCGTGACTGCTACGGTCGCAGGTTCGAATCCTGCCTCAGGCATGGATGTTGGTGATGTCATTAGGTTAGTTAGGAACGAAAGCTCCATTGTCCATGGCAGCTCTGACTGGTTAAAACGCTCCAGCCCGAAGTTCACTTGTCTCGGCAGTTGTCTGGAGGCGGCCAAGGCGAATAGACATGCGAGACCATCGTTGTTCACATTTTGTATGTAATTAGTTATTATAATGATGAACGATTATGTTGTGAGATAGCATTAACCGTTTCTTAGAGAATTGTCAGTGTCAATAAAATTCACCAACAGCCGTGTACTTCAGGATATTATTTTATTTTATTCTGAAGGTAACTAGTTTCGACAGTTCACTATGCCACCTTCAGGGTGTACAAAGCAGGCTTACAGAATGTAACGGGTAATCGAAATACAGTTTATGCTTAAAAATGAAGGTAGTGGCGTTAAATCAAATCTCTAGTACATCCAGCACAACAGACTAAAAGCCGGCCGCTGTGGCCGAGCGGTTCTAGGGGCTTCAGTCCGGAACAGCGCTGCTGCTATGGTCGCAGGTTCGAATCCTGCCTCGGGCATGGATGTGTGTGATGTCCCATACTGCTCAGAGCCATTTGAACCATTTTGAACAGACTAAAACATGTATACATATTTGTTTGTTATTAAAATACTGAACACCATAGATTTACAAGGGAACATGTAAATACATTAGAAAGATCAGCACTAGACAGTATACAGTCAAGAGCTCCGTTGAAACAAACCTCGTCTTTCTTTTGATAAACCAGTGGATACATATACAAACAAGTGGATTTTCCTGTTGATCACTCACCGCGCCTTAAGTAAAGGTGTCCCTCTCGCTGCAGTGGATAAGTTCGGTTGTGATAAAACTCATAGATGAGGAAGCGCCCAGTATATACGAGAACCAATCTTCATTTAAAGTAAAATGTCACACATTAAGCTATGAAGTTCAATACTATGCATATTTACAGCCTAGACACTGTCACGGAGGGTGATACGATTAGTTGTTACAGCATCGAAAATCACTTGACGCAAAGCCCAACAGCAGTCGCTATATTAAAGAGATAATAGTACGCAAAGCGAACGCTAAGAATATTCACAATTAGCTTGTGGCCTAGGTTATACAGCAAATCGAAATAAAAGGATGTAATCTGTTTTGTTCTATATCACTTGACAGGTCGACATTACCACACAGACACATATAAAACACTTTTCACAATTTCCACCCGGGTTAATAATATGATTCTGGCACAGGCCGGAGCTGAGTGTGGTCGCACAAGTGGATAGCTTTTAGTTATAAACACAGTTCGATATCGTCATTATTGACGAGTGTACTGTACGTGTTTTGCAATACATCGTGTGTAACATTGAGTGTGCTGTGTTAAGAATCATATCCCTTAATAAAAACATTTCTTGAAACAACAATTGTGTGCTGTTTATTCAAAAGTTATTATGGATTTTCCTAGGATTATGCACTGCAACGAGAGGGACATGTTTACTTGAGGCGCGGTGAGTGCTACACAGGAAAATATCGCGAGACGGGTCTGACGTAGTTCGTTTTCAACCACAACCATTGTGTGTACAACTAATCCGTTACCACCAGATAGCGTGGCACGTTACTCTCACGAGCGGAAGGTGTTGTATAAGCAGAGTGAAACAGCATATTGTGACGGTGGATCGATTCCAGAGCTGTATGATGGTGGGGTACCAATTCGTAGTCTTTTATTTGGGCAGGTCTTGAAAAAGAATTTATAAACACAAGAAGTCCGGTAAAAACAGTGTATATCTCAGCGAGTATCGGTCTACAAACACCAGTGAGACAGACGCACAGTACCATGGAAGAAATCAAAATAACAGTTGTGCTAGGTTTACGCTACGCACGGAGAATTCCCCTGCACACTGCAACCTGTGCTGCTGCGGTGACAGATGATCTCAGCGATGCATAAATTTCAGCATACGCGTGAGGAATTTTCACGAATCGTCACGAAAACGTAGGGAACTAATTCGGGTTGAAGCTGAGATTCAACTTACTCACTTGCCAATGAGAGGATCATCGTTTTCGAAGGTGATCGTACGTCACATCTGCTGCCTAACACTGCCCATCTACGTCACTTGGAGGTAGCCGTACCTAGAAAACGGAAGGATACGGGTGAATCTGAAAGTTTTCGGATGATTTTGGCAATTATTATTTAGACAATGAAGACTCGAATGACTGTCCAAAAGAATGTTTGTGTAGTTCCGACGACGCTTCCATTGACTGTGTAAGGTAGTGTAATGTGGCAGTGTTGCTAAATCATTAAGACAATAACGATGAAGGTGACTCTGTTGTTATCAATGATTCGTTTTGTCTCCGCCTTAATCGTTCCGAGACGGCGCCTGTACCTCATTCGCACATTGGCTACACCAGTGATTGAGTGAGATTCGGGTGCCATCTTGAATTTGTCAATACCAAAAAGCAGAACAAGTGTCATATATTGCAGAAGTTACCAACTTCGCTCTCACGAGCGGCCATTGTGCAAAATCATCCCGGCATGGAACCAACGGCCACTTACCGCTGAATGTGCGATATGTTTGGTCCGAACACGGGGCTCACAACCCGAATCACACGCCACTGTTAAGCACTAATGAAGGACTGGGTCCCTTACTTCGATTGCACATAATTCATTAAGGTCAATCCAACACATTTATTTCAAATAACATAAATGAAGTTACATTTGAATCTGTCTGACATTAAACAGGAATTTAAAAAAAAAACAATTTCAATATCAGCTGATTTAGTGCCTGAAGCGCGAGTTAAGCCAATAACCAGTTAAACTAAACAATTCACCGTAATTCTAAAGAAAGAGACAGACAAAATTGAATCAATACATCCCACTGACAAATATCCAAAAAAACCTTACAATACTACTCAAAAGAATACACTGAAGTGCGGAGCAGTCATTCACCCCATAGAACACTTCAAAATGGGTTCAATAACACAGCTGCGTGCTCCAGAAAACAGCAAGACATTAAATACACTTTATTTGACGATTAACAACTGCAGTGTCCTGAAAGAACATTTTTTAATATGTTTAAATTACAGCATTAAGGAATTTCAAATCTTTCCCCTTTCTAGGTGGAGGCTGAGCCAGAAACACAGAATGCCACAAAAACACAGTTTTGCTGTGAAATCTTACAGGACATCCGGAAGCAGTAACAGACAAGGGGTTGGCACCCACAAATAACACAGGCTAAGAGTCAGGCTGGGAGCACATCCTACGAGAACTTGTTCACACTATGCTCACCACAAACTGTAGACGTTCCGGCCAAACATCCGCTTGCGGTGGCTGCCAGAAGGACGAAGCAACCGACAGGCCCACGCCGTGCTTCTCACACAGGCACCTCAATTTGTACGAACATCTAGGCCATACCAACTCCGGAATCCCCTCTCACTGCGAAGCTTGGCACAGTTTATATGAAATTTCCTCCAGGCAACCAGTAACTACCGCAGGAGTTTGACGATTAGCAAACAGCCCCAGCGTAACAGACATCACACATGTGCTTACGCCCGAGCCACAACTCCGCCAGTCTCACCGGCCGCCCCAAACCGACTGCGTACCGCGCGCCCCAGGCGAATACGCCAAGATGCTCATGCCCGGGGACGCGCCAGAGATAACAAGCCGATCGCTGATGATCGACCAGCGATCTGGCTCAATGTTCCTTCATTACCATCTCCGTTTCAAAATTTTGAAACTGTATCTATAAATACGTAATATGTCATCATACCAAAGGTCCCGCTATGTGGTAGCGTTTCAAAATGTTTATATCACTAGACAGAATTATGCGAGGTGCTGGGATGGAGAGGAGTTTCTACCTCTTTAATTCTGACGAATTTGCATGAGAACGAGACATGCACTCGACCCCCTCCTTATCTACTGGCTTATTAATTATGCATACAACGGTAGTGGAAGGAAATGATGGTAGACTCTGCTAGTTGGTAAAATAAGGAATGCACACTCACAATAATTTAATAAAAATTGTAATCTACTCAAAACAGAGAACTTTATCGTAATAAACATCAGGAAATGGGATTCTGCATATATCTACGAAATGATATGCGGATTAATTATTACAATGATATTTATTATACATCAGAACATAAATGCACATGATTGTCGACACAAACAGTAGGTTAAAGGATAGGGTATACTAAACTATTATGAGAACAGGAGTTGGCTCGAGAACAAGGGCTCCTACTCTCCGTAATGCAATAGCTTGACGATAATGACTGGAGGTCCTAATGAATCAAATATTAACCTTCCGACTATACAGCAGTATCGCAATTAGTAGTCAGAGCTCAAATGAGATCACATGGAGAAACAAGCAAAGTGGACTAGTAGCAAAGCGAGCTCGCGTGCTGCTGAAGGATTCAGTATAAAATTGATAAGGTCCTACAATGCCGGAGCCGCAAAATACTGTACCAGTACTGAAATCTGCAGCACGTCGTCGGTAGGCAGCGTCCTGATGATGTAGGCGCCGACTTCTGCCGTGCAGCAACTCTGTGTCAACCTCTGGCCTCGAAGGCTGTCCGAGAATTATAAGTTCTGCCGAAAACGAGCGACCAAATCGCAAGACCGTCCGACTCCGACGAAAATCTGATCCCGAATTTACTGAACGCGCAACGCAAGAGAGAAGCCATCATTGCTCTACTCCCTACCCACCTCGGAAACCGCGAATTAGCATTCAGTTCTGATTCCAAAATCCCCCACACTGTCTCAGAACATCATTCGCGCCAATAGCGACCGTTCCCTCCAATTTCGACCAGGGATTATGACGTCAACTAGCCTCAGTTTCAGTTGACTAATGAAGCCTCTGCTTTCAGCTAACGGCGCTGAACCTGCCGTTTGACTGGCTACGGAAACAACCTGCCTAGACCACCAGCCATCCGGTGCCAGACAGTCACACCCAGGAGGGCACGGTCCACAAGTATTCTCAGAATCAAGATGACAATGCAGTCAGTCAGTGCCAGGAATCTTCGTACTGGACGCGCCGGAACGGTAAACACATAAACTGCGGTGGCACTCAGACGTCTCACAGGTCGTTTTGTCCTGCATACATAGGCGAAACTCGACCGACGTCAGTCGTTCTGCCAGGCGCTTAAGCCTATTGTACAAACCCCTCAGAATTCAGGGATGTGCAGCCCTCAACCGGAAACGCAGTGTGCCGCGTCCTCCGATGTTGGCCTCGCACTCGCCACCCAGGGAACTAACCCAACATGTACAGGAATCAAGTGAAAAGTATTTTTTGAGCTCTCAGTACAAATACTCTCATTACAATAACCTTATTCGGTCTGTTACTACCGTGCAATGAAATAGAACATTAATAAAATTGATGAAAATGAGAGGTGACATGCAAAAGAGGGTATGCAACCTCTCAACTGCACATTTCTTAACAGCGAATTTTACGAATAGTGCCATATAGAGGAGTTACTACTTTCACTATTCTACAGCTTCACGTATTTTCTCTTGCCAGCTGTAGATTTAAACTAAGAAGTTCAGATGACGGGGGCCGACAAGACACCTTGCTTTGGTAAAATATTTAATGTATAGTAACAATGAACCATATTCGGAGAGTTAGATAGCTAGATCTGATTATAGCAAGGAACTGAAAAATATTGCCTGAAAGAATTTAATTAAGAACATCTTAATCAATCTACACGTCATTAGTCGTGAAATTCATTATCATTGCTGACATATACCAGGATTTCATTTCGATTATTTATAAGAGTAAGTTGTCAATTTTGCACTGATTTCTATTTTGTCAGTAAAAAGCTGAATGATTCTGTAATTTTTTTATAGCTAGCTGATTTATCTACTTAAAGTTCGACTTTATAACGTATATGATCAGTGAAGTCGTTAACTTGAATATAATAGTCCCACTATACTTCCTTCGGACAGGTCATGCATTAAATCTGTGTCAGTGGATAGCCCGCCATTGAGGACAGCATGTAATGGCCCGGCTGACAATATATTTTAAACATAGGATCAGTCTGGCTAGATATCCCATTCGGACCTGTTTTCCCTTGTAGATGTCGGTAGGGTGCTTATTCAAAAACTTTTCAAAAGTGTAAAACCACCGAAACATCCTGGTTGCTTCTACGTATTGAACTTTTAAGAATATCTTACACAAAGAAAGAGTTTTGTGTCACTGATTCATTATTTTTGGAACCCACAATGGTGTTCATGAAGAAAGTCATTTGCTTTGTGAGTAGAAACATGTGAGGCTGCCTACAACGTGAAAAGTAATCATCCTTTGAATCGCGGACAGCTGTGCAACGTGCAGGAATAGAGTCCTTGAGATTCCGGAAGCTACCGATGGGGATGTGGACCCGTGCTGACTTCCGTGCCTTGGCCAGCAGCGTAGGTTTCTCGGTTGAGGAACGGTGGCACGAGCAGCCGGATCGATGTGGTCCCATAGATACTCGATTGGGTTTTAATCCGTGGAGTTTGGGGGCCGGGGGAGTACTGTAAACTCATCCGGTGCTCTTCGAACCGTGCACATATACTGCGAGTAAAATGTGACATGTTGCATCGTTTGGCAGGTAGATACTTTCGGGCCGAGGAAATACGAACAACGTGTAGGGTGGATATTGTCCTCACGGATACATGCATTCTTGTGTTGTTTCGTTGTGCCTTGCAGAATGACGAGATCGCACAGGGTGTGCCACGAAAACATTCCCCAGACCATAAGGCTCCCTCCTCCGGCCAGGACACTTCAGACGATTATTGTTGGGTATTTGCTTTCAGATGTTTCACGCCCGATGAAGCATAAAGTGCGATTCATCTGCAAAGGACGCCTTCCGCCATCCAAAGGACGTTATGTTGCGGTACTGGCGTGCAAATTCCAGCCTTCGACGCAAATGAACGGCAGTCAGCATGAGTACATGAACAGGCTCATGCTGCAGAGGCCCACACTAAGCAGTGTTCGCTGAATGGTCATTGAAGACGCATTTTAGGTGGCCTCTAGGTTCATCCACGTGGTGAGTTGTTGAACAGTTGCACTTCTATTCACCTGTACAAACCTCTGCAGCCAGCGGTTCACCCCTGTCATCTATGGCCTGTGGTGCACCACAGTTATCATGGCGCCAGTTTTAGATAGCACAATTTTGCTATGCACGTTATACTTTAACCATGGTGGGACGAGAACTCCGTACAAACTCAGCCGGCCGGCCGTTGTGAGCGAGCGGTTCTAGGCGCTTTAGTCCGGAACCACGCGGCTGCTACTGTCGCAGGTTTGCATCCTGTCTCGGACATGGATGTGTGTGATGTCCTTAGGAGCCGGCCGAAGTGGCCGTGTGGTTAAAGGCGCTGCAGTCTGGAACCGCAAGACCGCTACGGTCGCAGGTTCGAATCCTGCCTCGGGCATGGATGTTTATGATGTCCTTAGGTTAGTTAGGTTTAACTAGTTCTAAGTTCTAGGGGACTAATGGCCTCAGAAGTCGAGTCCCATAGTGCTTAGAGCCATTTGAACCTTTTGAAGCCACTTTGATGTCCTTAGGGTAGTTAGGTTTAAGTAGTCCTAAGTCTAGGGGACTGATGACCTCAGATGTTAGGTCCCATAGCGCTTAGAGCCATTTGAACCAGTTTGAAACTCAGCCGTTTCGGAAATGCTTGCACCCTTGGCCCGAAATCCAGCTCTCATTCCTCTTCAGTTGAAACGTCCCCTTAGAACAATTATACACGACTGTCCTTAAACTGACATACAATTTTTTTTTTAGCGCAACGCAATCTGACTTTCAAAAATCCCTACAAGAGAATGGCCCTGACTAACATTAAACTATACCTTTCAGAAATCACTTACCTCACAAAAATCTTCATTACTCGAACTACTGCAATACAGCGAGTGCCACTACTGCCAGCTAAATAAAAGATTCAAACTACAGAAGGCACTAACTACTGATAGGGATAGTTAGCAAATGAAAGATATTAATAGAGAACAAACAATGTATTTACATTAATAGTCATAATATATATAGCAGTTCACGACAAATTACAAAACTCCGCCATCTCTCTCCCCACATCCACCACTGCTGGCGGCTCACCTCCAGAGGTGGCGTTACCAATAAAAAAACCTAAACAGCCTACTTACATAGCCCCCATGCTCCCCACAAAAAAATTTTCAAATTGTTTTGGGCAGTGGCCAATACATATTTGTTAAAAATTTTCATAATCGTAATTACAATAACAAAGAAATCAAATGCACACACTTATTGATACAATGTTGGTCAAAAGCTAAAATTTTCTCACAGTCCATGAAGACAGTCCTGATCATTCATCACAGTAAAATTGCAGTGTTTTTCTCAAAGTCTGAGCAGTAAAAGAAGATGCACACGGAAGTAGTGGATTTCCATGCAATCTTGAAGAAGTAGCGTTGTCCTTCCAATGGAAAGACAGTGCTGACTCTTGACATGTAGACAGGTATTGGTCCACAATAGAGCAAACCCACAGCAGAGTCATTCGACGTTTTGAAGAATATTGGTCGGTAGGTCATCACAGAGCAGACCCACTGTAGTCCTGGTAGAGAGTATGGTATTGGTGGGCCACCAGAGGTGCAGACCCACTGTAGTCCTTGTAGAAATAATGGTATTGGTGAGTCAGCAAGGGTGTAGACCCACCGTAGTCCTTGTAGAAATAATGGTGTTGGTGGGTCATCAAAGATGCAGACCCACTGTAGTCCTTGTAGAGATGGCCAGCAGCCATCTGTTGTGACTGTGCAGGTGCACAATCACCATTGAAGAGTCTTGTGGATAATGTAGCAAGTCCATAACCACCACTTGTGCACTCACAAAGTTTTTGGAATTGTCCTTAGAACCAGCAATGCTGTTATCCAGTCCCTTGCAGAATTATTAACACACGTGCAAACACTAACAGTCCCTACTTCTCACATATTGTCCATATACTATGACCAACAGAAACGTGTGCAGTGAAATGTAACTTACAAGTTAATAATATAATGAACTGGTGTCAATTACAAGTTTATAACATAAGAATACAATAACAAAGATACAGAAAACATCATTAAAACATAATAATACAGATAACATTTGTAGTACAGGCTTTACAAAAGAATCGAAATAATATATACCTCTGTGTTACAGGAATTATGACATGAGTACATACATAAAAGATCAGAATAATTTTTGAAACATCAACTTCACACATGAACATTAAAACAAAATGGAATAAATAATGTCTAAACATCTTTACGAAGTAAATAACATATTATTAATGCAAATTATATTTGAGGATAACAGTATTCCTCATCATAGTGAATGTAGCTTAGTATTAGAAGAAAAAAAATTTCTATGAAACAGTACACAGAGACAGGAAGAAAACAAATACACAAGGGTACACAAACACGTAGTGGGATAACACAAAAGGAAAGGACAGGGTTTGTTTTCAGTGTAACATTTGGTACTGCAGTCCAACCCAGAACTTCATTCCATATATCTTTCCTCTTATTTCAATATTTGTTTCCACCAAAAAATTCTATCCAAGCATGCTTTCTGTATTTATATGTTCACACATTTCTTACCTCATTATTTATTTTCCATTATCTTACCTCATCATTTATTTCCAAGAAAATCCTACCTAAACCTGTTGTCCCTAAACCCTACTTTTTTGGTTCATATCCTCTTTCAAAATACTTTTTTTTTTGCCAAACCATTTTCTTATAGCTTCTAAATGCATTTCTTCCAATTCATCATAGTTAGTTTCTTATATAGTCTACCCCCTCTTAAGCTAACTTAAATCTACTGAGCTCAGATGCTAAACTAAGGGACGAGGCAATGCAGCAGCACAAAAAAATTAACACAAACAGCAATGATAAAAAAATACAAATGCCAAAGCAAGCAGCATAAATTATCAGAGCAATTGCAATATTACAACTAATATAAGGCAATGTGCAGCAAACAATAAAAATAAATCAGAAGTAAAACTGGCTTAACCCAGTAATACAAAGTCAAATTCAGCAACACTATGCCTGGCAAGCAGCAGCAGCAAATGCTATAAACCTAAACATGACAAAGCTCAAGCAGAAAAAATAGTACACTAAAGACAACAACACAGATAAGGGAAATGTCTGTTCACATCTTAGTATCTATGTCATTAAAGTGGTGCACCACAAAACTAATTCTACAAAAGATATTACCAAGTAGTTGAAAAGAAAATTATGAATGCAGTTCCTGTGAAGGTAAATGTCTTTTTGTGCTCCCTCATTTTTTTGAAAAAAATTATTATTTACTCGATCTGTAGACAGAAAATACTTATATTAGTACATCTAAAAAATTTTATTTTAACCAATGCTGCAGTGCAGCTAGAAACTAGATATCAAATGAAATAAGCAACTATGTACAAAGTAAAGCATAAGAACATCATTCAGTAGTCATGAAGCATTTCATAAGTTAGTAGAAATTCTCTCAATTCTCGTAGAAAGACACTTGTCATAATCAGGTGTGCAGATGTACGAATATTTCCCATCAATTCATAAGCATATCAGTAAGTAGCACAAAGTACGATATGTTTCCAAGTAATGAGCATGTCGTATTTGCGATGCTTTCTACAAAGGAATGTCAATAGCGAGGTTAATGGTCTCTCTCTTTTTTTCTCCGCCTAATGGCTTTTTCTCGAGGCGGGTGGCACAGCTGGGCGTCCACGACACATTATGTGAAGGTCACTTAACTGTCTTACCGAAATATTTACGACACCAGTTTCCGCTACAGTGGCAGTCTCATATAAAAATATATCACAGGTCAAGAATTTGGGTTACAAAATCCTGTAAATATAACAGCGTCCAAAAAATTTTCGCCAGCATTGTGATACATTCACGCATTTACACACATTTTATAACTCTTAAAGTACGATTCTTGGTTTCCAACATCCTTTTCCACAAATCAGAGTCCCTAAACACTACTCATTATTCCTTACCTTATTCATCGACACTTCTTCAGTATTTCATCATAACAGATATGTAACATAATCAAATAACTCATATAGCATCAGCTTACTGATCATAAACATACCGCAACAGCATAATGCACATAGTCATCGTAATAATAACATCGTAACACCTCAGTCAAATCTCAAAATCGTATGAAACGTCCCCTTTTGAACAATTTATACAAGACTGTGCTTAAACTGACATACAATATTTTTAGCGCAACGCAATCTGACTTACGAAAATCCCTACAAAAGAATGGCCCTGACTAACATTAAACTATACCTTTCAGAAATCACTTACCTCACAAAAATCTTCATTACTCGAACTGCTGCAATACAGCGAGCGCCACTACTGCCAGCTAAATAAAAGATTCAAAGTACTGAAGGCACTAACTACTGATAGGCATAGTTAGCAAATGAAAGATTTTGGTAGAGAACAACCAATGCATTTACCTCAATAGTCATAATATATATAGCAGTTCATGACAAATTACAAAACTCCGCCATCTCTCTCCCCACATCCACCACTGGTGGCGGCTCACCTCCAACTGCGCAACGCTACGTGCTGTTCACATCCAGCTGCCGCTGCCCAACACTACAATGGCAGACAACAATGCAAACTAGACACAGACTGCACACAGCACAGCCAGTGATTTTTATACAGAGGTGGCGTTACCAATAAAAAAACCTAAACAGCCTACTTAGTTTCTGCATTATGACAACGACTGCACTGTTTCCCGCACCTCCCCCACCCCCCTCCCCCCCGCACTGTATATACACTCCACTGCTAGTGCTGCCACCTGCAGTCTGAGAGTGATTAGGGCACGTTGAAGTCAAACGTAGACGATGGTCACATTAATTGGCTGGACCGTGTAATATGGGATCTAAAGTACAAATTGGACTCTGAAGCATAGCACAACTTTGGATAGTTGTATGGGCGAAAGGAAGGATGAGTGATAGATAAAAATCCCAAGAATGTGCAAGCGTAAAATTCCGGAATTTCGGATCTGCAATCAATTCTTTTTTCTTTCTTTCTTTTTCTCATTCTCTACTGCTAGGGGTAGTGCAGACTGCTTTAGACCCGTCGCATTATATGTGATACTTTCCGTTTGAATGCAAAAAATGACAGTGCTGGAAAAACTCTTATGTTATTAGATTTTCAAACAGCTGAGCAAAACTCAACGTACTCAGACACTTTTCTCTTTGCTTATTCTGATCATCACTGCACTGACACACAATATTTTTAGCGCAACGCTATCTGACTTTCAATAATCCCTACAAAAGAGTGGTCCTGACTAACAATAATCCATACATTTCATGAATCACATACGTCACAAAAATCTTTGTTACTCGATCTACTGCAATACAGCGAGCGCCAATACTGCCAGCTAAATAAAATATTCTAACTTCTGAAGACACTACCTACTGATAGGCGTCGTTAGCAAATGAAAGATTTTGGTAGAGAATAAACAATGTATTTACCTTAATAATGTTCCCAAGTCATCATTTTTACAAATTTCCTTTTTCTGGCGGACACACATCCAGATCGTCCGTTCTCAAAACTCTGGCATCTCTCTCTCTCCACATCCACCACTGCTGGCGGCTCACCTCCAACTGCACAACGCTACGCGCTGTTCACATCCAAATGCCCAAGACTACAGCAGCAAAAATTCCAACAATGGAAACCAACCACAGACTGCACACAGTACAGTCAGTGATTTTCATACAGAGCGCTACGTGGCGTTACCAACATAAAAACCTAAACAGCCTACTTACATATGGTAGCAGCTCTCTTCAGCCAGTTACCATTCGAACTGTTAGTAGGGCAGGAGGACCAGCAGTTGTAAATAAATGGGACAGAATGGTCCCCAATTGTGAATAAATGATACGGGACTACCATTTATGCCATTTGAATTAGAGGCAAGTGAAGCCTCCTGGATATTCTGATCAGAACTGGGGGTACTGGAAATATTTTTGATTTATTTCTACCTATATCGCCAAGCAGGATTCAAAAATTTATATCAGTCTGTATGTGTATAGCCTCTGAGTCTATTGAATCGAATTCTACAAATAGAGGTGAATGGAACATAGCGGTAGTTCTTACGACCAGCTTTGCTGTCTTTATTGTAGATCGGCGTCAGCCGTTCTCTTTTCCATTTACCGAGAACACTTTTCTGCGCCGTTCTTAGCGATTTAACGGTGGGGATCAGCGACATGGCGACCGCGTCAGGACTGAAATAGTTCCAGCTTGACCGAGGAGAAGGCGAACCCGCTCGGACCTGACCCACCGTGGTGGCCAATTTTCCACGACAAGGTGTCCTGCGCAATCTCACTCCCATTTCATTTTTTTTTCCTTTCTGTGCCTTTCGCGAAATTATTTATCTGGGCGTCTTGTGGGCGGCAGCTCGGAAGATGCTTTGTGGGCGCTGTGTAGCGCGGTGCGGGCGATAACGGCCAGTAAAGCCCCGGGCCCGCTCGTAAACTCTTACGAGGCCGGCGGCTGCCTTCCTTCCGGCGGGCCGCAGGCGGAGGCGCAGGGATGTCTTCCCTTATCGCCACAGCGCCGGCCCGGAGGCTGCGGGATTACTGTCAGCGGCGACCGCCGGCCCCCCCCCCCCCCCCCCTGCCCCCGGCTGGCCCAGGCCTTCTGCTCGCTGCCCACGGCTTAGTGGCGGACAGGTGTCTCCTCACCTGCTGGCCACTGCCGCAGCCATCTTCATCGTCACCGCTAATCTGCAACAGTCCCAAAGTCGACACAAGTACTGGGTATCAAAACGTTCTGACTCACCGGTAAAAAATAATGAAACAGTTGGATTTGCTTCGCACCAAAACCTTCCTGCTTGAAGACATAAATCCTGTTAGCGTCACTTCATCTTCTACATGAAACTCGTAACATATACTCTACAGGCCATCAAAATTGCTACACCAAGAAGAAATGTAGATGATAAACGGGTGTTCGTTGGTCACATACATTATACTAGAACAGACATGTGATTACATTTTCACGTAATTTGGGTGCGTAGATCCTGAGGAATCAGTACCCAGAACGACCACCTCTGGACGTAATAACGGCCTTGAGGCGCCTCGGCGTTGAGTCAAACAGAGCTTGGATGGATGTACAGGTACAGCTGCCCATGCACCTTCAACACGATACCACACTTCATCAAGACTAGTGACTGGCGTTTTGTGACGAGCCAGTTGCTCGGATACCATTGACCAGACGTTTTCAATTGGTGAGAGATCTGGAGAATGTGCTGGTCGGGGCAGCAGTCGAATATTTTCTGCGTCCAGAAAGGCCCGTACACGACCTGCAACACGCGGTCGTGCATTATCCTGCTGAAATGTAGGGTTTCGCAGGGATCGATCAAAGGGTAGAGGCACGGGTCGTAACACATCTGAAATGTAACGTCCACTGTTCAAAGTGCCGTCAATGCGAACAAGAGGTGACCGAGACGTGTAACCAGTGGCACCCCATACCATCTCGCCGGGTCATACGCCAGTTTGGCGATGACAAATACACGCTTTCAATGCGCGTTCACCGCGATATCGCCAAACACGGATGCGACCATCATGATGCTGTACACAGAACCTGGATTCACCCAAAAAATTACGTTTTGCCATTTGTGCAGCCAGGTTCGGGGTTGAGTACACCACAGCAGGCGCTCTTGTCTGTGATGCAGCGTCAAGGGCAACCGCAGCCATGGTCTCCGAGCCGATAGTCCATGCTCCTGCTAACGTCGTCGAACTGTTCGTGCAGATGGTTGTTGTCTTGCAAACGTCCCCTTCTGTTGACTCAGGGATCGAGACGTGGCTGTACGATCCGTTACAACCATGGGGATAAGATGCCTGTCACCTCGACTGCTAGTGATACGAGGCCTTTGGGATCCAGCACGGCGTTTCGTATTACCCTCCTGAACCCACCGATTCCATATTCTGCTAACAGTCATTGGATCTCGACCAACGCGAGCAGCAATGTCGCGATACGATAAACCGCAATCGCGATAGGCTCGAATCCGATCTTTATCACAGTTGGAAACGTGATGGTGCGCATTTCTCCTCCTCACACGAGGCATCACAACAACGTTTCACCATGCAACGCTGGTCAACTGCTGTTTGTGTATGAGAAATCGGTTGGAGACTTTCCTCATGTCAGCACGTTGTAGGTGTCACCACCGGCGCCAGCCTCGTGTGAATGCTCTGGAAAGCTAATCATTTGCATATCACTGCAATTTCTTCCTGTTTGTAGCACGTCATTTTCGTGGTTTAACAATTTTAATGGCCAGTAGTGTAATTTCCTGGCGACGCATGTTTGCTAGTACTGCAGCTGCTGTGTGCACGAGTACTGGTTTCCTGTGTTCGAAGGAAGGTCATCAGAGGCCTTTGGTTTCCAATGATGGCCGGCACTATGCAGCAGCCATTAGAGAGGAACTGCTGTAAGTGCTGACGAAGTCCGCACCTACTAGAGAAGCGCTATCAACAGGAACAGGAAATGCCTACATTCTACTCCTGAGTCTGAGAGGCTGTAATGGTCTGATGTTAAATAATTTCGAGGAGCCATTTTGAGCTTGTGAAATTGAGTGATTGCCCAATCGCCCTCACATGGTGCTGAAGTCGCATGCTCTATTTGGTGGAGGTGCCGTTTTTGTACTGTATTTGTAAAGGCGAAAGTAGCTGACGCTTTGTGATGAACCAAATTATTTCTTAAAAGTAAATTCTTGTATTTTCTTAGGTTATGTCATGTTCCTCTTCAGTTTCTTCTAACACAATCAACGTTTAGAGTCCTCCGTTGTGTAGACAGTGTGGGTATGCTCTGATTGGGGATGGTGTATTTGAATGGCTACTTGGAAGCTGTATAACACTTATACAACACCCAGCACTTCGTAGTGTAGCTAAGCCCCATCAAGTTATACTGGACAGCAGGCCTCGATCCATGGACCCCAACGGCGATGCTTTGTAGTAAGACTTAGCCGCTTCTTTGTCTGGAGTGGCCCAGGCGTTGCTAGACCTTAAATAAACAATGGTCCCACTGGATGTGGGATCGAGAGTCCCCCTCACCTATGGCAAGTGATGGGCAGACTTAAAGCGACCAAACCGCAGACCTGCAGCTGACAGGCGGTCACTGGCACTGGCGACCACCCGAGTGGCTCACGGGCTGGGAGGGCCTCAGTTCGAACCTCGGCACATCAAGTCGAGGCTCTCTCCCTAGGCAGATGGTACTGTCAGTTTGAGGACAGAGCGGCGGTGACCTCACAGCAGAGGCCAACACTCCGATGCAGACTATGTGATGACTCACTGCTCCGATGCATGCCCTGCTTGGCCAGATTGCCAGTATTTATTCGCGCCAAAACGGGTTTTTGTGCTACTGCGGCTGCAAAAGCCACGTGTGGCTCTGCTCACGATAATCATCTGGGCGCTGACCAGCAGGTAGACAGCAATGCCTAGTGAGCAGCGTGGCGATAATGTGGGTCAGCGTATTACCAGTAAGTGGTCCGTTTTACAGCATCGAAGCTATCTGGCTAAGCTCGTGCAATTACAGCAGCGATCTTCTTTTGCAACACCAGAAGATCCTGAAGAAGATCCGAGCAGGAGGGTCGAAAAATTGATTGTTTAAGAAGGAACTGAAGAGGATCAAGGCGTGGCCTTAGAAACTAGAGAATTTTCCCTTAAATGACCACGAACACGAAAGCCTGCAGACTTGCATATGTAATTTCCTGCAGTACATAAAACAGAGAACCAGTAACTGATTTTCTAGGCTACATTTTGTTGGGGAGTGTTGCCGTTCTATGAGTGTACGCAAGCTAAGAGAGGAGAAGCATCAAATCTAGTCGTGGAGGCAAGTAGCTAGTTGCGTGATGGTGTATTACTGGAAGAGACAGGCTTGAGAAAGTTTAATACAGTCCATTAAACTATATTTGTTTCCATAGAACTTTGAGAGTAGTGTTGTACTTCACTCGTCGGTATGCTTCTTCTGTCGCTGTGGAGACTGTCGGCGAAAGCAGCTAAGAGCCAACTGGAGGAGCTGTCTGGAGCGTTGGAGGTGTACGCATTCCAGTCCTGTGGTCGGAACTCGGAATCTTTTCTACACACACTCTACTCCACCTCCATGACTCCTGTACGTAGAAGTGTCCCTTTCATCAGATTGGTGACTGAGACGTTCACACAAGCCACCATCAAATACAGACCCTTATCAGAAAGCTACTAGACGCAAAGAAATGCCGGAGATAGTGCCATATACGACGGTACCCACAAACTCCTTTAAGTACTGGAAAGCCACCCACTGCCGTGCTGGTATCAATCCCACTCCCTATTACCCAATCTCACACAATAATCATGCATTTCTTAACACACGAAGTAAAGCTAAGCACTTTGCATCCTACATGTCAGTTAGATTTACTGTGCTTGACAATAATCGTCATTTTTATTACTCCTTGTTTCCAACAGTTCGTAAACAAATTGACGTCTGTGTCCTATCCTTTGCTCAGTCTCCATTACTTACACCACCAATCACAAACTGACCCAATCTCTCCAACCACAGCACAAAGAGTCATACGAATACTACACGAAATACAATATATTAGTCCAAGTCACGACTATATTAGCTATCACCACCTGCAGAACGGCTCCTAGTAGCTGAGTGGCCAGCGCGACAGAATGTCAATCCTAAGGGCCCGGTTCGATTCCCGGCTGGGTAGGAGAGTTTTCTCCGATCAGATTCTGGATGTTGTGTCCTAATCATCATTAATTCATCCGAATCCCCGCGCAAGTCGCCGAAGTGGCTTCAGAGCGAAAGACTAGCGACATTTTACCTGCAAAACTGCCCACACTAGTTCCCAGGAATCACTGTCAGCTTCTACTATGGCTTCCTTCGCATTGACTGCAAGTGGTACGAAGAACTCCCCACACACTTCTTTTCCTTAGAGCCAACTAAAAAAACGAGTCAGTTTATGAATAGTGTTAACATTGATAAACATATTATCGTTCTCATGCAACTGCACTTAAAAACAATATATTCTTTCGTTAGTGGAATAGAAGGGTTTGTCCAGGAGAAATAACTTTAGATTGGACATGAAACTTGCTTCGCTGCCTGTCCGATATTTTATGTGACTGAGCAAATGATCGGAAAATAGTATTGATCCATATTCAACTTCCCTCTTAGCCCCCAACTGCTTTGACAATGGGTAATAAGGGTAATTTCTCTCTCTGGTGTTTTAGGTATGAACATCACTGTTCTCAAATTACGATGGATTATTTATGAAGAATCACGGGCGAAAACATTTATTGTGACGGCACAGTTAAAATGGCTATCTCCTTGAGGAGGTGCCTGAATACTACTTATTATCCTTTCTGCTCGCTGTTGTTCTATCAGTACTTCCTTTCTAAGTAATGCGTTGTTGTTGTTGTTTTTGTCTTCAGTCCTGAGACTGGTTTGATGCAGCTCTCCATGCTACTCTATCTTGTGCAAAATTCTTCATCTCCCAGTACTTACTGCAACCTACATCCTTCTGAATCTGCTTAGTGTATTCATCTCTTGGTCTCCCTCTACGATTTTTACCCTCCACGCTGCACTCCAATGCTAAATTTATGATCCCTTGATGCCTCAGAACATGTCCTACCAACCGGTCCCTTCTTCTTGTCAAGTTGTGCCACAAACTCCTCTTCTCCCCAATCCTATTCAGTACCTCCTCATTAATTATGTGATCTACCCATCTAATCTTCAGCATTCTTCTGTAGCACCACATTTCGAAACCTTCTATTCTCTTCTTGTCCAAACTATTTATTGCCCATGTTTCACTTCCATACATGGCTACACTCAATACAAATACTTACAGAAATGACTTCCTGACACTTAAATCTGTACTCGATGTTAACAAATTTCTCTTCGTCCGAAACGCTTTCCTTGTCATTGCCAGTCTACATTTTATATCGTCTCTACTTCGACCATCATCAGTTATTTTGCTCCCCAAATAGCAAAACTCCTTCACTACTTTAAGAGTCTCATCTCCTAATCTAATTCTCTCAGCATCACCCGACTTAATTCGACAACATTCCATTATCCTCGTTTTGCTTTTGTTGATGTTCATCTTGTATCCTCCTTTCAAGACACTGTCCATTGCGCTCAGCTGCTCTTCCAAGTCCTTTGCTGTCTCTGACAGAATTACAAGGTCATCGGCGAACCTCAAAGTTTTTATTTCTTCTCCATGGATTTTGAAACCTACTCTGAATTTATCTTTTGTTTCCTTTAATGCTTGCTCCATATACAGATTGAATAACATCGGTGAGAGGCTACAACCCTGTCTAACTCCCTTCCCAACCACTGATTCTCTTTCACGTCCCTCGACTCTTATAACTGCCATCTGGTTTCTCTACAAACTGCAAATAGCCTCTCGCTCCCTGTATTTTACCCCTGCCACCTTAAGAATTTGAAAGAGAGTATTCCAGTTAACATTGTCAAAAGCTTTCTCTAAGTCTACAAATGCTAGAAACGTAGGTTTGCCTTTCCTTAATCTATTTTCTAAGTTGTAGGGTCAGTATTGCCTCACGTGTTCCTACATTTCTACGGAATCCAAACTGATCCTCCCCAAGGTCGGCTTCTACCAGTTCTTCCATTCGTCTGTAAAGACTCCGGGTTAGTATTTTGCAGCCGCGACTTATTAAACTGATGGTTCGGTAATTTTCACATCTGTCAACACCTGCATTCTTTGGGATTGGAATTATTATATTCTACATGAATTCTGATGGTATTTCGCCTGTCTCAAACGTCTTGCTCACCAGATGGTAGAGTTTTGTCAGGACTGGCTCTCCCAAGGCTGTCAGTAGTTCTAAATGAATGTTGTCTACTCCCGGGGCCTGGTTTCGACTTAGATCTTTCAGTGCTCTGTGAAACTCTTCACGCAGTATCATATCTCCCATTTCATCTTCATCTACATCCTCGTCCATTTCCATAATATTGTCCTCAAGTACATCGCCCTTGTATGGGCCCTCTATATACTCCTTCCACCTTTCTGCTTTCCCTTCTTTGCTTAGAACTGGGTTTCCATCTGAGCTCTTGATATTTATACAAGAGGCTCTCTTTTCTCCAAGGGTCTCTTTAGTTTTCCTGTGGGCAGTATCTATCTTACTCCTAGTGAGATAACCCTCTACATTCTTACATTTGTCCTCTAGCCATCCCTGCGTAGCCATTTTGCACTTCCTGTCGATCTAATTTTGGAGACGTTTGTATTCCCTTTTGCCTGCTTCATTTCCTGCATTTTTATATTTTCTCCTTTCATCAATTAAATTCAATATTTCTTCTGTTACCCAAGGATATCTACTAGCCCTCGTCTTTTTACCTACTTGATCCTCTGCTGCCTTCACTACTTCATCCCTCAGAGCTACCCATTCTTCTTCTACTGTATTTCTTTCCCCCATTCCTGTCAATTGTTCCCTTATGCTCTCCCTGAAACCGTGTACAACCTCTGGTTCTTTCAGTTTATCCAGGTCACATCTCCTTAAATCCCCACCTTTTTGCAGTTTCTTCAGTTTAAATCTACAGTTCACAACCAATAGATTGTGGTCAGAGTCCACATCTGCCCCTGGAAATGTCTTACAATTTAAAACCAGGTTCCTAAATCTCTGTCTTACCATTATATAATCTATCTGATACCTTCTAGTATCTCCAGGATTGTTCCATGTATACAACCTTCTTTTATGATTCTTGAACGAAGTGTTAGCTATGATTAAGTTATGCTCTGTTCAAAATTCTCCCCCAATCCATATTCACCCACTATGTTTCCTTCTCTCCCTTTTCCTACTCTCGAATTCCAGTCACCCATCACTATTAAATTTTCGTCTCCCGTCACTAACTGAATAATTTCTTTTATCTCATCATACATTTCATCAATTTCTTCATCATCTGCAGAGCTATTTTGCATATAAACTTGTACTACTGTAGTAGGCATGGGCTTCGTGTCTATCTTGACCACAACAATGCGTTCACTATGCTGTTGGTAGTAGCTGACCCGCACTCCTATTTTTTTATTCATTATTAAACCTACTCCTGCATTTATATAACGAGATAACATCCCAGGCAGAAACGGTCTGGTCACAGGATTCCAGTTCCATTATAGGATTTCATTTGTAGATGCTCCTCTTGTTGTCTTATACTGGGGAATCGAGACGAAACCACGATAAGTTACGTAACTACCCTGAGAACTGAGCTAGTTTACTGAGTGCTTATACACGTCGGGTTAAATTAAACAACATATTACACTGTTACTAATATTCCTACATTAGTTATTTCTCTTTAATGCTGAGCCATTGCATTAATGAGTGTTTCTTTTTTATAGAAGTCACGGCTCATATTTTATTTTATTACATTACACAAATAGTCACAAAAATAACAAAAAATTTTAATTTATTGCATTACAGTACAGAACTCAATTTAGCGTGTTTTCTTCAAAATTTAGGGAGAGTCCATTTTCTGAGTACTTCTTAAGATGTTAATTTTTTTTTAAAAATATCGTCTACTAACTCTTTTGTTGTTTTTCTCAGGGGCGGTTTGTTGTAACACTTGTATCGTCTGAAAAAAGTGCCAGTTTTGCTTGTTGAATGTTACGCAAAACGTCATTCACATATACAAGGAATAGGAGTGGACCCAAAACTGATTCCTGTGGGACTCCATTTGTTATTATAACTAAACCCGTTTACCTGCAGTAGAACGGACATAAATTGCGATTTGGACTGTCACTTTCTATCTTACCAGCAAGTGCAATCGCCGAAGATCCAGCATGATGCAGAAAATTCTTAGCGTCATCAGAGCGCTGAGCAAATCGCGAAAATATTATGGTGAATCCCTAGTGCGGAATAGGCGCTGTAGGCAGTTGGGGCTCCGGCGTACCCTCACAAGTGGGAAACTTACCTGGCTATCAGGAGTCGCGGCACGGAAAACAGAGAGTCAGAAACGGCTGGCGCAGTCTGCGAGTGCAGATGTGGCCGTCGCATTTGAGGGCCACATTACCGCAGGCAGCGGCGGCGGAGGTCTGTAATTGGAAGGGACGCCCGCGCCGTTTCTGCAGCTCCGCAGGCAACCTCAGGCTAAGCGACGCGAAGTCGCTAACGAGCCGTGCTGCCTCGCCGCCACCGGCAGGGCTGACGTGACGCCGCCGGCTCCCAGCACGCACCGAGCAAATAAAAGAACCCGATGGCCCGCTGGAGATAAGGCGCGCCAAAAAATTTATCGCCTATGCGGGAACAGCTATACCGCCGGCGGATTAAGTCCACGGTAATAACTCCTACGCTACGTTTTCCTCGTTCTCGTTTAGCTAGGTCGACTTGTTTCGAGCAGAGTGACACCGCTAGCTCGGCTCACGAACCCGTTCGTGAATGGAAATCTTTCGTGCGTCATTACGGTTCCGAAAATATCGGCAGCTCGCTGTGGTAAGCTCATGCTTAAGTCTACTTTAGTTTTCCAATACTGCCATCACGCAACGGCGCTGAAGTCTAGCATTAAAAACCCATTTCGCGAAATCGAAACTAGAGCGAAACAGCACACACTGAAATTGCTTTCTTTGATGACAGCACAGGCTATTGCCAAAGGATTCGTCCGATTTCGTGAAACAGTAACTCCTATGCGAATTAAGACGTAAACTTGGGATGAATTTTAACGTACGCGTATGACTAGAAAGTATTTGTTTTCAGAAGAACTGAAGGGGTAGGCAGAAGAAAGTGCTAGGCCACAACAGGGCGTTATACACGTTATACCCGTGGTTTTTAATTATCGTACGCATCAGTTATAGTAATACACATTTAGCAAAACAAAGAAATATATATACATAAATGAACATGTGAAATTATATGTAGTACACAAGTTTTAAAACGACTCAAACTATACTCGGATGTTGATGGACCCGATCCAGCGGAGTGCCTAGTGGGATGCTTGATGGAGCTTCTCAGTGCCACCAGGGAAGCGTCTGATTGGACAGTCATTCTCAATGCGGCTCATTGTTTGGGTATCACCACAGTGACAAACACTGTCACTTGAAAAACCCCACTTGTGCATGTTGTATTTGCACCTACCCTCTTCGGTCCGAAATCTGTTTAACTGCACCCACACCTCCCTCGGTTGGTGGAAGCCTGGAACTGGAACTCTTGGATTGTCTACAAGTTCGTGGTTTAGGGTTCTTGTAGCTTGCCACTCACGTTCCCACTTTGCGTCGTGGTCGAATCCTGTGGATAGCATTTGGACTCCTATTTCATATGCTGGTCTTCTAGGTTTGAGACGTTTCCTGGGCAGTGATAGCAAATCGGCATGAAGAGGGATCGAGTTGTCTTCAGAAACTTGCTGACAGAAGTTGTAAAGAGCAGCCTTTCGACGGAGGCCTGGTTGACAGATGTTTGAAAGCACTGGTAGCCAGCAAGTAGGTGTAGACCGGACTATACCACTAATTACCCTCATAACTGAGTTCGGTTGGACGTCTACTTCCGCTACGTGAGTGCTTCGCAGCCAAACTGGTGCACAGTATTCTGCTGCAGAGTATACCAGTGCAAGGGATCCGTGGTTAAATTAGAGGACAAGAACGTAAATGTTAAAAGCAAAGCAGTTTATGTGTCGTCCCACTCTCATAGTAGGCCTGCACCATGGGAAGCCAGGAGAGGATGTTTTTTGGTGGCTGGAATCCTCTTCCCTTAACACAACTGCGCGCATGTATTAACAGGGTTCCTTATTAACTGAAACATGAAGCTGTTTAACTTAAGATAGTCCAAGTGTTATGGTACAGGCTCTTCCTTCATAGTCTACGCTAGCCTCACTGCTGGAGAAGTACACGTCCCGCTATGCACACTACTCTGGTCGCCATGTGCTGCCTGAGACTGAGTGTCTGATTGCGACTGCAAGTGACTGGTCTGCGACTGATGACTCGACACGGTGACTCACTGGGTGACTGACTAGGTAGACAGTGGGGCTCTAACTGAATGGACCCTCCGGTCCCCGGCGGCGATCTAAATACTAGCGGTCGAGAGGGCGTTAGTGGCGCGTTGCTTGCCGGTCTCTAGATCTATAACTACATCATATTCCGCAAGCCACCTAATGGTATGTGGCGGGGGGGGGGGGGGGGTACATTCGGTACCACTATCTGATCCCTCCAACCTTGTTCCATTCGCGGATACTGCGTGGGAAGAATGATTCTATATAAGCCTCTAAATTGGATCTAATTTCTCCAGTTTTCTCCTCGTGGTCAATACGCGAGATGTATGTAGTGGGAAGCAATATGTTGTCTGACTCCTCCTGAAGACTTTTGTCCCGAAAGAGTTCAATACTAAAACTCTCCGTGATGCACAACGCCTCTCTCGTATCGTCTGCCAGTGGAGTCTGTTTAGCATCTCCGTAACGCTCTCTAGCCAGCTAAACGATCCCGTGACGAAACTGCCCGCTCTTCGTTGGATCTTCTCTGTCTCCCCTGTCAGTCATACCTGATAGGGATCCCAGACAGATGAACAGTACACAAGAATCGGGCGAACAAACGCCTTATAAGCCACTTCTTCCGTGAATAAGTTACATTTCCTTAAGATTCTTCCGATGAATCTGAGTCTGGTGTCTCCTTTTCCCACTGTCTGTTTTATATCGTCATTCCACTTGAGGTCGTTGTGGATAGTTACTTCTAGATACTTTATGCTGTCTTCAGCTGTTTGTCATTAATAGTGTAACTGTACAGTAGTGGATTTCTTTTCCTATGTACGCGCGATATGTTACGTTTATTTACGTCCAGGGTCAACTGCCAGAGTCTGCACCATTCACCAATTCTCTGCAGGTCGTTTTGCAAATTCTTACTATCTTCTGGCGTTGCTACTTTGGTATAAACAGTTATACCATCTGCGAATAGCCTCAAAGATCATCTGACGCTTTCTACTAGATCATTTATACATATTGTAAACAGCAACGGTCCTATCACACTTAACTCTGGTACTCCGGATATTACCTTTGCACCTGTCGATTAAGTTCCATTAAGAGTGACGTGTTGAGTTCTATTTGCAAGAAAGTCTTGAATCCAATAGCAGATCTGCTCCAGCAATCCGTAAGCTCGTATTTTTTTCCTTAAACGGCAATGCGGGACGGTGTCAAATGCCTTACTGAAATCAAGGAACACGGCATCTAGACTGAAGCGCCTAGAACCGCTGGGCCACATCGGCCGGCTCCACACTATATCGAACATGTCTGATGTTACTACTATCCCTGCTGTAGCTATAAGGCAACACATTTTGCCTTTAATTCGTTAATGGAAGAGAAGGCACATACAACGAGTCTTTCACAAACTGGAAAAAAAAAAGAAAATAGCACGTACTTTGAGCTCAGTCAAACTTGCAGGTCGATGATGCAGTGCGAGACCCACACGTCGACCCATCGTTGAGGCAGAACTTTGTTAAGATGTGATCTTACATGCTAGTGACAAATCCAGTGGTGCTCCAGCCGATTAAAAACGAAACAGTCAGTCGCTATTTTATAACGAACGGAAAACAAAACTGAGGATCTGTGAGATGGCAATCATTTTTGCTTTATGAATGCCAAAGGAATCAGAGAGGCGCTGGACAATGTAAAATGGCGCGAGATGTTCGAGAATTTCAGGTTCAAATGGTTCAAATGGCTCTGAGCACTATGGGACTCAACTGCTGAGGTCATTAGTCCCCTAGAACTTAGACCTAGCTAAACCTAACTAACCTAAGGACATCACAAACATCCATGCCCGAGGCAGAAATCGAACCTGCGACCGTAGCGGTCTTGCGGTTCCAGACTGCAGCGCCTTTAACCGCACGGCCACTTCGGCCGGCGAGAATTTCAGGAAAGAAGGCGTTAGCTACAGGGAATTTCGGGTAATATACAAAATGTATGAGAAAGAGGAAGGGAAAAATAGAAGGGAATAGCAAGAACGTAGTGTTCTTATTGGAAAGAGTGTAACACACTCATGGGCAGTATTGCTCCTACTCCTCAATCTATGCATAGATCAATGAAACCATAACGAGAGTAAAATAAAGCTTCAGGAATGAGGTTAAAATTCTGGGTGAAACGATGTCGGGGTCAAGATTTGCTGATGGTGCTATAATCCTCAGTGAAAGTGAAGAAGAATGCAGGATTTCTTCAGTGGAATGAATTGTCAAATGAACAGACATAACGGGCTGAGAGTACACTGAACGAAGGCGAACGTAGTGAGAAGTAGCACAAGTTCAGACATAATGACCTTTCTAGACTCTGAGAAGCTCATCTGCCGAAACCAGCACGGTTCTAGGAAACAGCGATCATGCGAGACACAGCTGGCCCTCTTTACGCATGATATACAACAGGCTCTAGATGCGGGCTCCCAGGTTGGTGCCATACTTCTAGACTTTCGAAAGGCGTTCGACTCAGTTCCCACTGTCGCTTGCTCCAAAAGTGCGCGCTTCCGCTCTATCCGATGACATATGCGGTTGGTTATAAAGTTTTCTAAGCAGTATGTCGTCCCGAATAGGGTGACTTCAACAGAAACAAGCGTAACTTCGGGTGTGCACAAGGGCAACGTAACAGGTCCGCTGCTTTTTACGATTAACATTAACGATCTGGTTGATGGTATTGACAGCGGCATTAGACTGTTTGCCGATGATGCTGCAGTCTACAGGAAAGTAGTATCACACGAAAGCTGTGAGCAAATCAATGAGGATTTACAGTAAGTAAATGCGTGGTGTAATGACTGGCAGTTACCTCTCAATATTAGTAAGTGTAACCCACTGCGTAAAACAAGGGGAAAATCCCCATTAATGTACGAGTACAAAATAAATGCCCAGTATTTGGAAGCGGTAACATCTGTCAAGTATCTGGGCATGACTATTCGAAATGATCTCAAATGGAATGATCAGATTACACAAGTAACAGGCAAGGCGAACTGTAGATTGCGGTTTATTGCTAGAATCCTGCGGCTATCCAGTCCTGCAATAAAAGAAATTGCTCAGAGTACTTTAGTTCGTCCAGTCTTAGAGTATTGTTCGCCTGTATGGGACCCTTACCAGTTGGGTCTCATTCAAGAGATTGAGAAGGTCCAAAGAAGAGCGGCAAGATTCGTGACTCGACCATTTAGCCATCGCGAGAGCGTTACAAATCTCATAGAAAGTTTGAAGTGGGACACACTTGCAGATAGACGGTGTGCTAAACAGAAGGGGCTGCTCACTAAATTCCGAAATCCGATCTTCACAGAGGATGTAGAGCATATATTATTACCACCAACTTTCAAATCGCGCAATGATCACCATTCAAAGGTAAGGGAAATTAGTGCTCGCACTGAGGCGCTCAGACAGTCGTTTTTCCCTCTAGCGATCCACGAGTGGAACAGAGGGGGGGGGGGGGGGGGGGGGGATGTATGACTTAGGCTCGAATTGTGTCCTCCGCCACACACCGCTTGATGGCTAGCGTAGTATATATGTAGATGAGGGGAAATTACTCATAAACCTAACATAATAAAAGGGGTCCACAAATTAGACAAAAGGAAACGTATTCTACTAACCTTGAAGTAAAACATCATATCACGGACGAGGACAGGACATAAACAGCAGACTAGCGCAGGCAAGGCGGTGGCTCCTGGCTTAAGAAGTCTACTAGTACTGAACTTTGAATTTAACTTGAGAAAAAAATTTCTGAGAATATTCATTTGGAGCTCAACATTGTATGAAATTTAATGATGGACTGTGGGAAACCGGAAAAGGAATGAATCGAGGAGTTTGACAAGTACTGATATGGAAGGACGTTGAAAGTTATGTGGACTGATAAGATAAGAAATTAGGCGGTTCTCCACGGAATTCGAGAAGAGTGGAACGTGCAGAAACAGTGATAAGAAGAAGGAGCAGGGTGATACGACTTGTGTTAAGAGATTAAGGAATAACTTCTGATGTACTTGACAGAGCCGTACGGAAGTGTTCAGTTTTCAGAACTGAAGGGGAAGGCAGAAACTGAAATACGTCTAACAAGTAACTCGGGATTTTGGGGGCATGCGCTATTAACAGAAGAAGAGGTTGGCACTGGACCAGAATTAGTGGCGGATCGCATCAAACTAGTTAGAAGAGTCGGATGAGTCATTGGCCCCATGTTGGAATTCATGGTAACATGTGAACAGGCATACTCCCAAGGTTCAGTGGGCCACGTCTGACAACTGCATGAGAGGATCATCATATTGTGCACCAAGCACATCTTAACTGCCTCACACCTGCGCCTGCCATTCGAGAACACGTGATGGATCCCCTGCAGTATTCTGTGTCATCCGAAGATATGCTGTCTTTGAACAGTAAGTAATGGATTTCCTGCAACGATGTGTCGTTTGCCCCATTCGTCGAAGACTTGATGCAGCCGGTGTAAGGAATTACCGCCTGAAGCACAGGCTGCCGTTCACATCACAACACGAACGGCTGCGTCTGGACTGGTGTCGGCACCGGCAAGGTTGGACTGTTGATGAATGGCGTCGCATTGTGTTCAGCGATGAATCGTTGTTCTGCACTACCCCGGACGACCACTCTCGCGAGTACGGCCCTTCCTATGTTTCGGGAAGGCACAGCGTTGTTACTCGTAACCTCATGGTGTTGCGAGCCATTGGCTAGGACTTCAAGCAGCGGTGTGTAGTGGTTGAGGGAACACTGATAGCACAACTTTACGGTCACTTTGTGTTCTCGTCTGTCCTTTCACGTGCAACAGTATCGTGGTACTGTTTTTCAATACGACAATGTTCGTCCACACGCAACACATGTCTCTCTGAACAATCTGTGTGATACTGATAGCTCCCTTGGCCAGGAAGACCCCAAATATCTGCCTGATAGAACATATGTGGGACCAGCTCGGTCCCAGTGCCAGTATCTGGGCTATTCTATTCTGTTCAATACTATCGCTTGAGTCTTGTTCTGCAGTTACGCTGGGTCAGCCATTGTTAATCGGATTTGGCATGTTAATGTTTAAGGGGTGGCCGGATCCCCTTCCTGCCGCCACCCCGTACCTCCCGGGACGGAATTAGTGTACTCCAACTGTCTGTGTCGAGTGTAATCCATGGAATAGTGCGAATGTCTGCAAGCCGTGTAACTGAGGCGGAACATGGGGACCAGCCCGGTATTCACCTAGCGGGATGTGGAAAACCGCCTAAAAACAACATCCAGGCTGACCGGCATATCGGCCCTCGTTAAACCGGCAGGGCGGATTCGATCCGGGGCCGGCGCGGCTACCCGAGTCCAGGAAGCAGCGCATTAGCACTCTCGGCTAACCTGGCGGGTTGCCAGAATTTAGGCTATAGAGGACCATTTACAATAGTTAGGACCACATTGCCTCAGGAGACCGTGCTACGTGTTTGTCATCCTTCCCAACCGAATGAGTGCATGTGTCCAGGCCAGAGGGGATGTCACATCATACTGATAACTGCCAAGATAGGTTTTTTAAACTATGAAATGACACCACATATCCTCTCAAGTTTCATTTCGTTTCTTCCTTCCCTTCTCGGTAGTTCACTGTTTTGGTCAGGCAGTGTAGACTGAACTTGAACAGTTAAGATATGATATTTATCAGTTGTAGAATTTTGGAACACGTATTACGTTCGAGTGTAATGACTTTCCCGGAGACTAGAAATCTACTCTGTAGGAATCAGCATGGGTTTCGAAAAAGACGATCGTGTCAAACCCAGCTCGCGCTATTCGTCCACGAGATAGGCAATAGACACAGGCTCCCAGGTAGATGCCGTGTTTCTTGACTTCCGCAAGGCGTTTGATACAGTTCCCCACAGTCGTTTAATGAACAATGTAAGAACATATGGACTATCAGACCAATTGTGTGGTTGGATTGAAGAGTTCCTAGATAACAGAACGCAGCATGTCATTCTCAATGGAGAGAAGTCTTCCGAGTGATTTCAGGTGTGCCGCAGGGGAGTGTCATAGGACCGTTGCTATTCACAATATACATAAATGACCTTGTGGATAACATCGGAAATTCACTGTATACATAAATGACCTTGTGGATAACATCGGAAATTCACTGAGGCTTTTTGCAGATGATGCTGTGGTATATCGAGAGGTTGTAACAGTGGAAAGTTGTACTGAAATGCAGGAGGATCAGCAACGAATTGACGCATGGTGCAGGCAATGGCAATTGAATCTCAATGTAGACAAGTGCAATGTGATGCGGATACATAGAAAGAAAGATACTTTATCATTTAGCTACAATATGGCAGATCAGCAACTGGAAGCAGTTAATTCCACAAATGGAATGATCATATAAAGCTGATCGTCGGTAAAGCAGATGTCAGACTGAGATTCGTTGGAAGAATCCTAAGGAAATCCAATCCGAAAACAAAGGAAGTAGGTTACAGTACACTTGTTCGCCCACTGCTCACCAGTGTGGGATCCGTACCAGATAGGGTTGATAGAAGAGATAGAGAAGGTCCAACGGAAAGCAGAGAGACGCTCAGTAGCTCGGTATGGGCTTTTGTTGAAGTTTCGAGAACATAGCTTCACCGAGGAGTCACGCATTATATTGCTCCCTCCTACGTATATATCGCGAAGAGACCGTGAGGATAAAATCAGAGAGATTAGAGCCCACAGAGAGGCATACCGACAATCTTTCTTTCCACGAACAATACCAGACTGGAATAGAAGGGAGAACCGATAGAGGTACTCAAAGTACCCTCCGCCACACACCGTCAGGTGGCTTGCGGAGTATGGACGTAGATGTAGATGTAGATATTAGCAAAACAAGATTTGTCGTAACTGGAGTATGAGAAAACTTCCCTGAAAGGTAGCTTGTGCTGCAGACTGAAGCCTTAGCCGCTATCTGTTTTAGCCAGCGTTGTGGATCAAGTTGTTAAACTGCTCGCAAATGGTATTTGCACATCTGCTATCATTGCTTATCAATGCAGTATGCCGGATCCGACATTAACCGCCAATCCCGGTAGGTGACTAATCACTGACTAATATTAAATGCCTACAGTAGC
Organism: Schistocerca americana; assembly: GCF_021461395.2. NCBI lineage: Eukaryota > Metazoa > Arthropoda > Insecta > Orthoptera > Acrididae > Schistocerca > Schistocerca americana. The sequence goes on along the minus strand of NC_060124.1, from coordinate 244,058,679 downwards.
AGTAACTGTACTAGCACGATACAGCAGCATCAGTACCATATTTCGCTTTCATCAATGCTGTACTGCAGATCAACTATTTCGGAATCTTCTCCCTCATTTCTGTGCTAACATCTCCCTTTTTGCTGGAGAAGGCTCTCCTCGCCCGTCACAAGTTGCGCCTGCTTTTCATAACGCATGTAAGTAACGAAATATTCCGTCAAGAATATTCCATCGGAGTATTCTGTCAGAATGTCGAAACTTGACCACTAGTTTTACCTGGTTATTTGTTTTTCATCAGTGGTTTATTTTAGGCATGCATCTCCGAAGTCGGTAGAAGACTCTGGAGGTATTAAAAATGTAAAGCTTTAGAGGAATCTTATAAATTAAGTGGATAGTTAAAAACGAAACGAAGAACTACTACAAAGCGTAGATGAGGAAGGAAATCCATGGAAGACCCTCACCAGAAGAAAGTACACATTAATGGGACATACGCTTAACCAAACTTTAAAGATAATCATTAAATTCAACACAGAAAAGCGTCCGCTTTGTCTAGACACCAGAGATTTTATAATTATTTACGTTGTAGGTGATTCTTCATCCTATCTGATATCGTCAATGAACTAAAACTGCACCATTGAACGTACAATTAAGCTGAGTGTAAAGTAGCTTATTCTGAGCTTTGATTGTTTATGTTTAGTATATTTCTTTCCTGTATTTCATACATTTCTCTCTATATTTTGTTTTTCAGGTAGCGATGCTGACTAGTTTTCTCAAGCATATCCTGAATGCAGCTGCTTTACGAGTAAACGGTAAAGTAAACGATTAATTCCATGGATTACATTATTTGATGACTTTCTCGCTGTTGATGTTTACGATCGCAAAGTATTGAAAGTAGGCTGTTTAGGTTTTTATGTTGGTAACGCCACGTAGCGCTCTGTATGAAAATCACTGGCTGTGCTCTGTGCCGTCTGAGGCTGGTCGGCATTGTTCAATAGTCGCTATTGTAGCGTTGGGCAGTTGGCTGTTGGAGGTGAGCCGCCAGCAATGCTGGATGTGGTGAGAGAAATGGCGGAGTTTTGAGAGCGGATGATCTGGACGTGTGTCCATCAGAGACAGTAAACTTGTAAGACTGGATGTCATGAACTGATATATATATATATATATATATATATATATATATATATATATATATATATATATATATATATATATATGACTTTTGAACACTATTAAGGTGAATACATTGTTTGTTCTTTAAAAAAATCTTTCATTTGCTAACTATGCCTATCAGTACCCTTCAGTAGTTAGAATCTTTTATTTAGCTGGCAGTAGTGGCTCTTGCTGTATTGCAGTGCCGGCCGGGGTGGCCGTGCGGTTCTAGGCGCTGCAGTCTGGAACCGCGTGACCGCTACGGTCGCAAGTTCGAATCGTGCCTTGGGCATGGATGTTTGTGATGTCCTTAGGTTAGTTAGGTTTAAATAGTTCTAAGTTCTAGGGGACTGATGACCACAGCAGCTAAGTCCCATAGTGCTCAGAGCCATTTGAACCATTTTTTGTATTGCAGCAGTTCGAGTAACGAAGATTTTTGTGAGGTAAGTGATTCATGAGAGGTATAGGTTATTGTTAGTCAGGGCCATTCTTTTGTAGGGATTTTTCAAAGTCAGATTGCGTTGCGCTAAAAATATTGTGTGTCAGTTTAAGAACAGTCATTTATACTTTTTCTAAGGGGACGTTTCAGTATTAGTTACACATTGCGCGTACGTTCAAAGTTAGACTAATGGCTTCGAGTTCCCATTTTCAGAATTTTTAAATTGTCAGTTTCTTATAAAAGATATGTTGAGATTTTAACTCAGCCTAATGGCCACCGAAATATGTTTCACGTGCGCTGTCAATAACGAAATACACTTACGGAAAAAAGGCGCGACACAAATAAGGAATGGTCGACATAAACTACGTTGGTAGGCGTGTTTCTACAGTTGAAAGATGATGTCTGTTTCGGACCAGTCGCTAGTAGCGCCACTATGAGGATGGAAATCGGATTTGCTTTAAATACACGCTGAAACGGGCGTGAGCGTTAGTTACCTTTCAAACTGGACACGGTGATTTGATGTTAGTGAAGAATGCCTGTAAGGCGACAAAGACTGAATTATCAGTATCTCACTGCGTTTGGACAAGTTCTTGCAATTGCGCTACGAAAATCTGGATGTTCCTCCTGCAATATTGCAGAAAACCTTGGCAGGAATGTTGCCACTGTACATGATTGTTGGCAGCTGTGTTCACGGGAATGTGAGGTCACATGAAAACCGGCTCTGGACGACCACGTGCCACTAACCACAAGCAAGGCACCGTGCTCGTCGGGCGTATGGCTCTGGCTCATCATACTGCATCCGAAGCAGCAATCTGAGCAGCAGCTGGCACCACAATGACGTAATCAACTGTTAAACAAGGGTTACTTCAAGGACAGCTCCGAGCCAGACGCCCTGTAGCGTGCATTCCATTGACCTCAAACCAGGGCCATCTGTGACTTCAGTGGTGTCAAGTGAGAGCTCGTTGGAGAACAGGGTGGAAGTCTGTTGCGTTTTATGATGAAAACTGTATCTGACCCGCTGCCAGTGTTGGCCGCGTGATGGGTAGAAGGATACAAATTTGGAGATGCGACCATCCCGTCTGCGTGGTACACACAGAAGACCTACACGTGGAGCTATGGGCTGCGGTGCGATTTCATATTACAACAGGACCACACTCTTGTTCTCCCACGCAACTTGACACCAAATTTCTTCGTCAGTCTGATAATTCAACTTGTGGTGCCACCATTCATAAAAATAAAAAAAAAATAACAGGGGGTGTTTTCCAACATAATAACTCTCGCCTAAATACCGCTGTTGTTACCCGAGATGCTCTACGCAGTATCGACATCTTACTTTGGCTAACTCGTTCACCAGATATGTCTCTCCAATCTAGCACATATGAAACATCATTGGGGACTGATCACCTCAGAAGTTAAGTCCCATAGTGCTCAGAGCCATTTGAACCATTTGAAACACATCGGACGACAACTCCAGCGTCATCCACAACCACCTTTAACCGTCCCTGAGCTGTCCGACCAAGTGTAACAGGCATGGAACTCCAGCCCACAAACTGACATCCGGCACCTGTAGAACTCAATGAACGAACGTTTACATCGTTCCATTTAATATTCTGGTGGTGACTCTGTAGTGTTGGCAGAAGAGCCAACACTGTGTTTCTAGAGGAGGCCGAAATGCACGCGTTTAATTACACGCTGACTGGCGTGAGGTCTGGAACAGGACAATATCTTGAGAATTGCAAATAAATTACGCACATGATGTAATACTTAACTTTAATTCACAATTGTAGAACATCTCTCGTTACGGTACATGCTTCATAATATTAATTATCAACTGCTATGGCGCCTTGCTAGGTCGTAGCAAATGACGTAGCTGAAGGCTATGCTAACTATCGTCTCGGCAAATGAGAGCGTATCGGTCAGTGTAGCTTCGCTAGTACAACTAGGGCGAGTGCTAGTAAGTCTCTCTAGACCTGCCGTGTGGTGGCGCTCGGTCTGCTATCACTGACAGTGGCGACACGCGGGTCCGGCGTAAACTAATGGACCGCGGCCGATTTAAAGGCTACCACCTAGCAAGTGTGGTGTCTGGCGGTGACACCACAGACTCCTGTTATTAATATACCATAATTTCACATTTGCAATGGCTTATCTCGCACTTACAGTAACCTGTGACCTTACACTATTAATCTCTTAAATATGTTACGTAGAAAAATGAATTCCCGGATTACGTTATTCTACGTTAATTTCTCTTGATTTCTTTTTCTGTATTTACTATATTTTTCGTTACACAGTAGCCGGCCGGAATGGCCGAGCGGTTCTAGGCGCTACAATCTCGATCCGCGCGATTGCTACGGTCGCAGGTTCGAATCCTGCCTCGGGCATGGATGTGTGTGATGTCCTTAGGTTAGTTAGGTTTAAGTAGTTCTAAGTTCTAGGGGACTGATGACCTCAGATGTTAAGTCCCATAGTGCTCAGAGCCATTTGAACCATTTTCGTTTCACAGTAGTAGGCACGTTAGCATTCTGTTTGCATCATTATACGCTGAAGGGCCAAAGAAACTGGTATAGGCATTTGTAGTCAAATACAGAGATATGTAAACAGGCAGAATACGGCGCTGCGGTCGGCAGTGCCTATATAAGACAACAAGTGTGTGGTGCAGTTGTTCGATCGGTTCCTACTGCTACAGTGGCAAGTTATCAAGGTTTAAGTGAGTTTGAACGTGGTAATATAGTCGGCGCACGAGCTATGGGACACAGCATCTCCGAGGCAGCGATGAACTGGGTATTTTGCCGTACAACCGTTTCATGAGTGTACCGTGAATATCAGTAATCCGGTAAAGCATCAATTCTCGGACATCGCTGCGACCGGAAAAAAATCCTGCAAGAACGGGACCAACTGCCACCGAAGAGGATCGTTCAACGTGTCAGAATTACAACCCTTCCACAAATCAGGGCAGATTTCAGTGCTGTGCCATCAATAAGTGTCAGTGTGCGAACCATTCAACGAAACATCATCGATATGGGCTTTCGGAGCCAAAAGCCCTCTCATGTACCCTTGACGAGTGCACGACACAATGTTTTAAGCCTCGCTTGCGCCCGTCAACAACGACACTGGGCTGTTGATGACTGGAGAGATGTTGCCTTGTGCGACGAGTCTCGTTTCAAATTGTATCGAACGAATGGATGTTTACAAGCACGGAGACAACCTGGTGTATCCACGGGCCCTGCATGTGAGCAGAGGACTGTTCCAGCTGGTGGAGGGTCTACAATGGCGTGGAGCGTGTGCAGTTGGAGTGAGATGGGACCCCTGATAGGACTAGAAACGACTATGCAGGTGACACGTACGTAAGTATCCTGTCTGATCACCCGCATCCATTCATGTCCATTATGCGTTCCAACGGATGTGCGTAATTCCAGCAGGACAATGCGACGTCCCACGCGTCCAGGATTCCTACAGAGTGTCTCCAGAATCACTCTTCTGAATTTAAACACTTTTCCTGGCCACCAAATTCCGCAGACATAAAATTACAATGAAATGAATACCCTTAGCTGCATCCAGGCGTTGATATACATCAGCAGGGACAGTTGAAAATGTGTGCCCCGACTGGCACTAAAAACTTCAGTCCGGAACCGCGCGATTGCTACGGTCGCAGGTTCGAATCCTGCCTCGGGCATTGATGTGTGTGATATCCTTAGGTTAGTTAGGTTTAAGTTGTTCTAAGTTCTAGGGGACTGATGACCTCAGATGTTAAGTCCCATAGTTCTCAGAGCCATTTTTTTGGGACTCGAAGCCGGGATCTCCTGCTTAAATGGCAAACGCTTTATCCATCTGAGCTACCGGGAACACGGAAGATAGTGCGACTGCAGGGACTTATCTCTGTCACGCCTCCCGTGAGACCCACATTTCCAAGTTATTGTCCTACACTATATTCGTAGTGCCCCTGGCCATTACACTCATTACTCGCGGCTTTACCGATTCCCGTAAAGGTTCGGGCAATGTGTGTATGTGTGTGCATCCGCACAAAAGATCAGAAGATGGTCAAATGGCCGGTGAGCCGAGATGGTGTCCGTTCTCTCGGACATTTATAGAGAGCTCTGCAGGATTCATGGTGTTAGTTCCCTCCAGCACTACTTCAGACATTCGTCGAGTCCATGCCACGTCGCTTTGTGGCACTTGTGCATGCTCGCGGGAGCTCACACGATATTAGTGTGCTGTACGAGTGTTTTTCGCTCTTCAGTATATTATTACATGTCCTTGACTGAGGGCAACTTCGTGTCATTGACATCGTCTCCTTCCCTTTTACCATACATCAAATTAATTAGTATTTCTTGCAACTAATATATAAGAGCCATCTGCTTACACTGTGAATCAATATTAAGAGGATTATCTGTTAAATATATGTTCAGTATACCTTGGCATGACCAGTTGCTGCAATGTAAACTCGTGATCAACCTTACAGTAAGGAGCAGATCCAGAATAAGCAGCACTTAATATCAGGAAAACCATTAATAGTGTGGGGTACTGTGAACTTCATTCACAATTAGTACACAACTTTCGTCCACAAATACAAGCAGTCGTATTATCTTAGAAACCAGATGCCCAATTTCTTTCCACCGACTACATAAAAAGCTCGTGTCTCAGACGTCTCCTTCTATTCTTCGAAAATGGTTCAAATGGCTCTCAGCACTATGGGACTTGACTTCTGAGGTCGTCAGTCCCCTACAACTTAGAACTACTTAAACCTAACCAACCTAAGGACATCACACACATCCATACCCGAGGCAGTATTCGAACCTGCGACCGTAGCGGTCGCGCAGCTCCAGACTGTAGCGCCTAGAACCGCTCGGCCACTCCGAACGGCTATTTTCATTACTAAGAAGTTCATTGTTCCAGTAAACAGCACTTTTTCTGTAGTGCAATGTCATATGCTCGCTTTAAACTCTACATTTAAAGTCTATGTCTGTCTAGCGTACAGTGGGTGAGGAGTCACGCAACAACCTGAATGATTCAGTTCGATTCGTGCGTCCTGCTTTGATGTCATTTCCATGTTGAACACAGCCGTTAGCTATAGCTAGCTATACGGTGGTACTTCCATTGTCGCACATGCAATAAAGACACGATGTCGGGACAGAAGACGAACCATCTGGAAGGGTAGTACGGACTGCGTGTGACACGGCGGCGGGGAGGAAGAAGAAAGTGCGGCAGAGCTCCGAGGAAATGGAGGAAGACGGTTTGGAGTGAGCAGAGCTGGGGCGACAGCGAACGGCGCTCCGGGCTGCGGAACTGGGGTGTTTTCTCTGAGCGGCGGACACGCCGAATATCAATATGCGGCGGCCGAGAGAAAGCGGAGGCACACGGCGCCCGCTTATTTGTCTTTCGCCGGGAGACGACGGGTGCAGTTTTCCGAATTAATGAACGGCGGCTCCGTAGGCCACAAAAAAGGAAGAGTTTTTCTGTTATTAAGCAAATAAAGCGAGTGCTGTCAGGACGGGCGAGAGTGAGTGGGGTAGCAAGAGAAAGAGAGATAGAGAGAGAGAGAGAGAGAGAGAGAGAGAGAGAAAGAGAGAGAGAGAGAGAGAGAGAGAGAGAAAGACAGAGAGAGAGAGAGAGAGAGAGAGAGAGAGAGAGAGAAAACGATTCCTTGTTGTCAGGCGGCTGCGTTAAACGTCGCGAGAGTAGGAGAGGTAGAGCGTGTCGCCCCTAATGTGAGAGGGATGGGGCAGGTGGGGATAGAATTGGACGTTTCCATTTCCACGGTTCCACCAATAACGTGGTTTCCAGCACCCGTACCCCTTAGCCCATCCATGCTTGCGCGCCTCCCCGAATGTAATTTCCCTCCCGTCCTCGACTCACATACATTTACGGCCGATATGAACAATTTCGTACTGGGTGGTTTCCTAAATAGGCGTGACTCCTGCTGAACACGTGTTCACTGTGGGGTTTAATTTACTAGAAAATAGTCCCCTGCGTGTATACTTTCTAAAGCCCATTCGCAGTATGACTCACAGTCCTTTACGCTATTTAAAGGATGTGGTAGCAGTTAACAAACTGTCCTTATTATACAGGGTGAAAAGTATTTAAACCGACAAACTCTGGGAGGTAGTAGGGGACATCAAAACAAATATTTTTCCGTGATGTCATTTTTTCCTATGATGAGTATTTAAACCGGTAGAGGCGCTTCAGTCTGGAACCGCGCCACTGCTAAGGTCGCAGGTTCGAATCCTGCCTGCGGCATGGATGTGTGTGATGTCCTTAGGTTAGTTAGGTTTAAGTAGTTCTAAGTTCTAGGGGACTGATGACCTCAGATGTTAAGTCCCATAGTGCTCAGACCCATTAAACCGGTAGAGGAAGATTTCTCTGGCGGCAAATTAATTAAACTAACAAACGCTTCTCCACTTTTTTATGACCAAGAGACAACACATTAACACAACCCAATTTCAATTACAGTAGATTTTCAAAAAATCCTCCATTGACACGAAAAGAAAAGTTACACCGTCGGATCATGTTCTGACACGGGCAAAAACCCCAGGAGTATCCTGAATTGATCCTGCTGCTGCTACTATCCGGACAACCAGATCCTCTTCTGATGCAACAGGAGTTGCGTAAACAAGGTTGCGCATCTCCCCCACACAAAAAAGTCCAGAGGGGACATATCTGGGGATCGAGCAGGCCATGGTACAGACCACCTCTGCCAATCCACGTTTCTGGGAACCGTCGGCTCAGGAATCGACGCACACGACGACTGAAATGTGCCGGCGCCCCCTCATGTTGGAACCACACGCGTTGTCTTGTAGGGAGCGGGAGGTCTTCCAGCAATTCTGACAATGCACTCTCGAGAAAATTGTAACAGTGCATGCCATTTAATGGTCTAGGTAGCAGATAGGGCCCAATTAAACAGTCCTCAACGACACCGACCCACAAATTAACGAAGAACAGCACTTGATGAGCGCTAGTAACTGTGGCATGTGGGTTATCCTCATTCTGAACATGCGAATTGTGCATGTTGAAGACTCCATCACGCCCGAACGTTGCTTCATCGCTAAACAGCTCAGAGGATGGAAATGTAGGATGCATTTCACACTGTTCCAGGTACCACTGCGAAAACTGTGCTCTGGGTGGATAATCAACTGGTTCCTGTAAGTGAAATGGAAGTAACAATTGCTCTCGAAGGACTGTTCTTACATTCGTCTGATTCGTCCCCATGTTACGTGCAACTGCACGAGTGCTGATTGAAGTATCCGCTCCACATGCTGCAAGACAGCTTCCACAAATTGCAGCGTTCTTACCGTGCGACAGCGACCCTGTCCAGGTAATCTGTAAATGTCCCGGTCTCACGCAGACGTTGGTACACAGTAGCAAAGGTCGTATGATGCGGGATACGGCGATTAGGATATTGTTGTTTATAAACCCGCTGTGCAGCTCGTCCGTTGTGTTGCGCTACGTAGTACGCACCAGCCAGGTGTATCGCTCCATTAGTAAACAATGCACTACTACACTGGTGGACAGCAGTTGCCTACAACTGAAGAGCGTAATATGCCCTCTAACAACTGAAGTGCGTAATACGGCCTCCACCGGTTTAAATAATCCACATAGGAAAAAATGACATTAGGGAAAAAAAAAATTTGTTTTGCTGTCCCCTACAACCTCCCAGATTTTGTCGGTTTAAATACTTTTCACCCTGTATGTGGCAGTAGCAGCAAAGGAAATTTCCATGTGACTACATTTATTTCTATTCGATCACGTTTGTCGATCTGCTTGTACCTCAGGCCAAAATTTTGTTTGCACCGCTTGTTTGAATTTCAGCTAATCTGCGATCAGTTCTTTCAGGGTTTGAGCATTGCTGGTTAACGTGTTCTGCGATAATATGCTCACCGGTTTTGTCGGTGTACCCACGGTACATCAGGAATGGCGAGCAACATGCTGTCATGCTTTTAAAAAGTGAACGCTGGCCATTGACATGGCGGCTGACTACTATTTCTGAGTGACTCAAAGGTCATTACACGTCTAGTATAATTACCATGGGTTCAGCAATTCCAGTACTCTACTTCTTCACTTTTTAAGCTTTAATAGTACGTTGACAGAATACTGAATCTTGTAGATGTCTTCTGCATCATCAGAAATTTATATGGAACTGAAAAGGCTTGTGGACAGGATATTTAATAACTTGGATGAGCCACACAATTACATCATCCTGTCACTAAGTACTTGATTGTTTCTGGATCATTTTTGTGTTAGGTCTTGTTTATATTTTAGTCTGTACTACAATCTGTACACTATTGTAATATGCAATTTGTACAATTTCACATTCTCAGCCTTTACTTAGTGACCAAGTCAACTAAGACCTTGATGTATGCTTTTCGTTATGTCTTTTTCTGTGTGTTAGGACGGCATGATTGTATTAAATAAAAAAAATAATGCTTCATGACGATAGTGGATATAAGGTTTAGCTTTCTTTACGTTATCTGTCACATTTTGTAGTTGAATAAGGTACACATCGATATATCTTCAGTATAAAGAGATATTTGGGCTGTGATGCCAAGTCTCTTTGTATTTGTATTGTCGTCTCATATGAATAGGACGATTGCTGCAATTGCAAACGCTACGAATAATTCTTCTATTACATGATTCAAGTGGATTAAAATATTCAATGCTTTGTGTTTCAATAATCATAATAAATGAACTATTTTATGTGATTTTTGTAAGTGTAATACTATGTGATTGCTGGGCGCTAATTTTTGTTGTCTTAATGTTGTTCTGCAAATCGGAATGTTGTGTTGTTAAGTACCAGGTAACGGGTGACTACCGAAACTGGAAGTACTAATAAAATCCAGTTAATGCAGTTCAGTGTCATGAGGTTTTTGAAACATTACACATCTACAACCAAGTTTTAAACATCACTGTGAAGTGCGTGCCGCAGGGCACGTTTTTTACCCTCACTGAAGAAGGGTGGGACGAGTTATCGTGTACCCGCTTCTCTGCGAATTTGCATGGTCTTATTTTCGTTTCAGGTGCACTACGTAGGGAGCAGAAGACTATCCGTCGCTTGCGCACCGAAAACGTTGAAAGTCATCCGTTGTTGACACCTCTCATGTCATGTGTTCGAAGGCGTATTTATAAGCACTGCTGTGCGTGAAATAACCTCAGTCATGTGGATGTCTGCTAGTTTAACGCATCTTTGATCACAGTTGCAAGGCATGCCTTCAGTTGCTCGAACTCTGAGGAGAGTTAGCCAGAGTTTTGTAGGGAGAATGAGTTAACAAGCTAGGGTCTCATGATCAGTGGAGAAAGAGACGTACTCTCCTCTTCTATCTATGGACGTGCCGACCTGTTTAGTACAGGCTTTTTGTCTTGTGATAAAAGAAATAGCTACAGTGAGCCTACGTCGTCCACCATTATGGTGAGATGGTTCCTTGCTTACGCTTCCTTTTCGTATTGGTTTTCAGACTTCTTTACGTTAGGTATTTTGCAGTACTGTTTCACGTGGCCAGTGCTAAGTCCTTGATTAAGTTTTCGTTAGAACACGTGGGAACCAATCTCTGGATATACACAGGGTGTAAATTTTAAGTTGACAAACCAGAATAACTTGAAAATAAGCTTCACTTGAAAAAATGTGTAGAATCCAAAGTTGATTATTTTCGAAGGGGACATCTGCTGGTGCTAAAATTAGACCGCCATCACAGCTGCCTGGGGGTGGGGCGGGAGGCAACTTTAAAATTTCAAATGGGAACCCCCATTTTTTATTGAAGAATCAGATTCTACCTAAAAAACTACGTACATTTTGTCTTAAACATTTGTTTTGATTCTTGATAGTGTAACCGAAATTTAGCTGATTTCTTTTAGTTCAAAATTGTTCAAATGGCTCTGAGCACTAAGGGACTCAACATCTTAGGCCATAAGTCCCCTAGAACTTAGAACTACTTAAACCTAACTAACCTAAGGACATCACACACACCCATGCCCGAGGCAGGATTCGAACCTGCGACCGTAGCAGCCTCGCGGTTCCGGACTGCAGCGCCAGAACCGCACGGCCACCGCGGCCGGCGATTTCTTTTAGTACTCATTTGGATAACTTCATACTTTTTAATATTTAGAGTCAACTTCCACTTTCATCACCATACAGATATCTTGTATAAATCATTTTGCAATTGGTGTTGATCATCTCATGACTTTACAAGACGGTAAATGACAGCATCATCTGCAAACAATCTGAGGGATGCTCAGATTGTCTTCTATGTCATTTATGTAGATTAGGAACAGCAGCGGGCCTGTAACATTTCCTTGGGGAACGCCAGATATTACTTCTGTCGCGCCAGATATTACTTCTGAAGCGCCTAGAACCGCTCGGCCACAACGGCTGGCAGTCATCGTCAGATAAGTTCATGTGTGCCCGAGGGAAATGTACTGGGATACTTGCTGCTCGTGTGGTATATCGATGAGCTGGCAGACATTATTAATAGTTACCCCAGACCATTTGCGGAGAATGCAGTTACATATGATGAAGCACTGTCTGAAAGATTCTCCATAAATATTCATTCAGATCTTGATAACATTTCAAAGTCACGCGAAGCCTGTCAAGTTGCTTTAAATGTTCAGAAACGTGAAATTGTGCACTTCACAAAACGAAAAAAATCACACACTCTTCTTTTACCACCCGTCTGGACAGGAAATTATTATACTCTCCGTTTTGCAACAGAGACTGCCTATTCTTTCTTGAAACGGAAAAAACGTAGGATCCTATGACTGTAATATTAATGAGTTACTGTTCGAATCGGCCAGCTCATACACTTTGTACGCATATGAAATGGAATTATCACACTGGTTCAGTTGTGGGTAAAACAGGTTTTACACTTCGGTTTATTGATAAAATACTGGGTAAGTGCTATCAATCTACAAAGGAGATTGCTTACAAATCACTCGTGCGACCAGATCTAGAATCCTGGTCCTTTGAATGGGACCCGAACCAAATAGGACAAAAGGGCGATATTGAACGTATGCAGAGAAGGGCAGCACGAACGGTCACAGGTTTGTTTGATCCCTGGGAAAGTGTCACAGAGATACTGAAGAAACTGAACTGGAACACTATCGAAGATAGACGTAAGCTATCACGAGAAAGTCTATTAATAAAATGTCAAGAACCTGCTTTAAATGATGACTCTAGGAATATACTTAAACCCATTACATATCACTCTCATATGGATCGTGAGGATAAGATTAGAACAATTACTGCAGGCACTGAGACATCCAAACAATCCCGCTCTCCACGCGTGAACGGAACGAGAAGAAACCCCAATAAGCGGTACAATGGCACGTACCCTCTGCTATGATCTTCACTGTGGTTTGCAGAGTGTAGATGTAGACTATTTTAGTACTGCCTTGTTTCTTCAAGAAATAGACATACAGTTCTGAATCAGCGAAAAATGGTCCAGAGGGAGAATCATGCGATATATTGAATGCCCGAAGTGCACCGTGAAGTTGAACTGGAATTGGTGAAATTTGAAACTTCCTGGCAGATTAAAACCGTGTGCCGAACCGAGACTCGAACTCGGGACCTTTGCCTTTCGCGGGCAAGTGCTCTACCATCTGAGCTACCCAAGCACGGCTCACGCCCCGTCCTCACAGCTTTACTTCCGCCAGTACCTCGTCTCCTACTTTCCAAACTTCACAGAAACTCTCCTGCGAACCATGCCGAACTAGCACTCGTGGAAGAAAGGTACACAGTTTTAATGAGGCAGGAAGTTTCATATCAGCGCACACTCACCTGCAGAGTGAAAATCTCATTCTGGAAACATCCCCCAGGCTGTGGCTAGGCCATGTCTCCGCAATATCCTTTCTTCCGGGAGTGCTAGTTCTGCAACGTTCGCAGGAGAGCTTCTGTAAAGTTTGGAAGGTAGGAGACGAGGTACTGGCAGAAGTAAAGCTGTGGGGACGGAGCGTGAGTCGTGCTTGGGTAGCTCAGATGATATATTTCACTTCCCTCTTGCTAAGCACCATACCTTAATCTGGTTTCGAGGACAGGCTTTAGAATACCTCTTTCAGAGTGGTCCGCATACAGTCCTTGACTTCTGGTACGAAGCTGTGACCGCGCATAGCAGCCTCACCCGAAAACCATCTTACCGACAAACTTTTACCGGTTATCTCCGCAGCGTCTTCCTTGACCCCCCTCAAAGTTGGGGTGTGCCATGCCTACCTGTCACATGATGCAACACCCTTATCCACGTTCTCATGCATCGACCGAAAAAAAAGGAAGAAGACAGAATATGTTATATTTTGTTGTATTTAATGTTTTTTTACTATTTTTTTGTTTAACTAAGTCATTTGCATATGTTTAAATGGTACCTTGAAGAACTCTTGCATAGTGAATATATATGTACTTTTAGTTTGTCCAATAAAGACTATTAAAAAAAAAAAAAAAGATGGTAGAGCACTTGCACGCGAAAGGCAAAGGTCCCGAGTTCGAGTCTCGGTCCGGCACACAGTTTTAATCTGCCCGGAAGTTTCTTTATGACCATTGTTTACCTCGTGACATTAACATTAGCTTGGGCAACTTCGATTTCATTTTAAGGACAATAAGAGTCCCGACTTGCGATCCAGTCTGTTCCCCTATCCTTTTGCTTTTTTCCCATCTCTCTTATTAATTCCAGGGTTGCACCCCTCCATTTCGTGCTGAGCAACACATTCTGGAAATGACTGGAAGCCTTCTTTTTCAGACAGTCTAGGATTTTAATTTTGAAATCAATATGTCACTTACCAAAAGCTGTACTGGCTGCTGCTCTTTATTTCTTTTTCTGTCTATCCTGTCCTCAACTGCATTAAAAATAAAACATCATTCAATCTTTCTGGGTAGTCATTCACATTTTGTACTATTTTCTTTTCGCTGTCTTGCTTCTACATTATATCAGGTTTGTTGCAATTGATTTTCAAGCCTGATCTTAAACATGATCTGCCTACAGAATGAGATTTTCACTCTGCAGCGGAGTGTGCGCCGATATGAAACTTCCTGGCCGATTAAACTGAGTGCCGGACCGAGACGAACTCGGGACCTTTGCCTTTCGCGGGCAAGTGCTCTACCAGGAGATGAGGTACTTGGGGAAGTACAGCTGCGAAGACGGGGCGTGAGTCGTGCTTGGGTAGTTCAGATGGTAGAGCACTTGCCAGCGGAAGGCAAAGGTCGCGAGTTCGAGTCTCGGTCCGGCACACGGTTTTAATCTGCCAGGAAGTTTCATATCAGCGCACACTCCGCTGCAGAGTGGAAATCTCACTCTGGATTGATGTAATTTAATGTGCCTATGTTGTATCTACGATATTGGTTACCATGTCTGCCATTACTCACTTCTCTGGCTTACTGGTTAAAGCTGAAGGCCAACAAATAAAAAAATAAAATAACCTCACTCCCTGTTTTTCGGTCGTAAACAAGGCGGAGTTGCTGGTATTCAGTTTTCTTTACTGGCAAATTCTTCTGAAGGTGTGCATGGGAAGTCGACGAAGCCGCAGGCTCAGCGTCGTGTGGGACTCGGCAGCGTGTAGTAAGAGCATAGCGAGCGCCTCCTCAGCGGGCCAATCCGGTTAACGAAGGCGGACGGGGCTGTTTGTGCGGTGTCTGCGGAGTGACGCTTGTCACAACACGGGCGGCGGGCCGCATTGTGCCGGCTCGCCGCCTCCCTGGCCCCCGGGCAGCCCTTGAACTCCACCCCAATAACAGAGCCGGCGGGGGCGCGAGGTCGCGTCGACACAATAGGACTTATTGCCTCTGCGCGTCGCACGGGAGGGGGCGCGATGGCGCGTCTGACTCACTCGCGCGCTGCCTCGCCCCAGCGCGTATCTCGACTGTCTTTCTCTCTGTCCCTCTAATTCTGTCCCTGTCTCTCTCTCTACAGGCTCCCGGGGAGGGTCTGGCTGGCGGGGGTAACTGTTGATAGCTGCCGCGTCATTTAATTGCAGAGCACGGGGCATTAACTCGCCCCGAGGCCATCCGCGTCGCGTTACTGCCCTGGTGGGGGCCACCGACGTCCGGCTGTGGTGTTGCGCCCTCGTGCCGAGCTGGCCAAAGAGAATCAATGGCGGACACCCTTTGATGCGTGTATGTGCGTGTTCTCCGCCGCCTGCACAAGAATGAGTAAGGCAATGCAGCAACATGTGGGCACAATTTTCCTTTTCACAGGTCATCAGTTATGTTGCACTCCATCTTTCGATATATAATTTTTTCATTTCTACGTAACTACACTACAGGCCATTAAAATTGCTACACCAAGAAGAAATGCAGACGATAAACGTGTACTCATTGGACAATTATATTATACTAGAACTGACATGTGATCACATTTTCACGCAATTTGGGTGCATAGATCCTGAGAAATCAGTACTCAGAACAACCACCTCTGGCCGTAATAACGGCCTTGATACGCCTGGGCAATGAGTCAAACAGAGCTTGGATGACATGTACAGTTACAGCTGCCTATGCAGCTTCAACACGACGCCGCAGTTCATCAAGAGAGGTGAGTGGCGTATTGTGACGAGCCAGTAGATCGGCCACCATTGACCAGACGTTTTCAATTGGTAAGAGATCTGGATGTGCTGGCCAGGGCAGCAGTCGAACATTTTCTGTATCTAGAAAAGCCTGCACAGGACCTGCAACATGCGGCAGCGCCTTATCCTGCTGAAATGTAGGATTTCGCAGGAATGGAATTAAGGGTAGAGCCACGGGTCGTAACACATCTGAAATGTAACGTCCACTGTTCAAAGTGCTTCTATGCAAACACGAGGTGACCAAGACGTGTAGCCAATGGCACCCCATACCATGACGCCGGGTGATAAGCCAGTATGGCCATGACGAATACATGCTTCCAATGTGCGTTCACCGCGATGTCGCCTAACACGGATGCGACCATCATGATGCTGAAAACAGAACCTGGATTCATCATAAAAAAGACGTTTTCCAATTCGTGCGCCCAGGTTCGTCTTTGAGTACACCATAGCAGGCGCTCTTGTCTGTGATGCAGCGTCAAGGGCAACCGCAGCCATGGTCTTCGAGCTCATAGTCCATGCTGCTGCAAAAGTCGTCGAACTGTTCGTGGAGATGGTTGTTGTCTTGCAAACGACCCTACCTGTTGACTCAGGGATCGAGACGTGGCTGTGCGATCCGTTGCAGCCATGAGGATAGGAGGCCTGTCATCTCGACTCCTAGTGATACGAGGCCATAGGGATCCAGCACGGCGTTCCGTATTACCCTCCAAACCCACCGATTCCATATTCTGCTAACTGTCATTGGGTCTCGACCAACGCGAGCAGCAATGTCGCGATACGATAAACCGCAACCGCGAGAGTCTACAATCCGACCTTTATCAAAGTCGGAAACGTGATTGTACGCATTTCTCCTCCTTACACGAGGCATCACAACAACGTATCACCAGGCAACGCCGGTCAACTGCTGTTTGTGTATGAGAAATTGGTTGGAAACTTTCCTCATGTCAGCTAATGATTTGCATATCACAGCTTCTTCTTCCTGTCGGTTAAATTTCGCGTCTGTAGCACGTCATCTTCGTGGTGTAGCAATTTTAATCGCCAGTGGTGTATTACACTCAACATCGTCCGTAACCTGTCGTGTAGTTCCAAGTTGCCGCCTTCCCCTTCCAAACAATCAACTCATCTCTGAAACCTACCCTTCCTTGCACCTGCGTCTTCATATGTATTCGCGAAACTACCTCACGGCGAGTGGCGGAGGGTACTTTGTGTACCACTTCCACTTGCTCTCTCTCTTGCTACAGTCGCGAATATTTTGTCGGATGAATGATTGTTGGTAAGACATCGTGTGTGCTCCAGTCTCTGCAGTTCACCCTTCATGGTCTTTTGTCTTGAGTATACGTAGGAGGAAACAATATGAGGGCAGACCATTGTAGGAACATACACTCACGGTACGTTAGCATTAAATCACACCGTCGTGCACAGTGCCAGTCTTTGGGTCTCATCTACAGCCTCTATCAATCGTAGCAAGAACTCGTCCCAAGCTGACGACCAACATTGCAGCCCTAACCTACCAAACCCACTCCAACCAATTCCAAACGAAGGTTCCAAACTACCCTCTCCTATCCAAACTGATATCCCCACCCATCTCCTAACACATACAACCGTCATATCAGTTCTTTCTCACATATGCCAACCACATAATTTTCCATATAATAATCTCCCAATACTTCCCACGCCACTTTCCCTAGTTGAGAGGGGCATCAATCATGTCATGTTTTGTAAGATCAAATTTTAATAAATATCATTACCGTTTCCACTTCCTAAAATTTTTAGGATTAAAATTGCAAAATTCTGGAATTCAGTGGCCGAAGAGCGGCTGTGAACATACCCGTCCCCGACAAGAGAAGGTAATTGACTGTTAAATGTCATTTACTATTCAATCCAGCACAAAGTTAGCAACTCTTGGATGCCGTAGATGATGAACCGCAAAACTAAGGACAAGGAACTCGACAAATACAACGATTGTGGTGAACAACTTGAGCTCTGTATTCATGGATAATACTAAAATGCGATATCAAATGGGACGAACACATAAAATTACTGTTAAGGAAGGTGAATGGGAGCATCATATTTCTTGAAAGAATTCCTGGAAAACGCAGTACACTGTAACAAAAACTGCGCTGCTAAGGCCAGTTATTTTGTAGATGCCTTATCAAGTAGGGTTGATAGCTGACGCCGAAAGAAGACAGAGATGCGTGTCCTTGGAAGAAAGATGTCGTAGTTCTCGCGAAATTCTGTCGGGTAAAACTAGAAAGCCTATACTAAAACTAGGAAGCCTATATTCGAAGAGCCGGCCGCTGGTGGCCGAGCGGTTCTGGCGCTGGCCGGCCAGTGTGGCCACGCGGTTAAAGGCGCTTCAGTCTGGAACCGCGCGACCGCTACGGTCGCAGGTTCGAATCCTGCCTCGGGCATGGATGTTTGTGTTGTCCTTAGGTTAGTTAGGTTTAAGTAGTTCTAAGTTCTAGGGGACTTATGACCTCAGCAGTTGAGTCCCATAGTGCTCAGAGCCATTTGAACCCATATATTCGAAGAATACACTGCGACCATTTTGCCGCTGCCATCTACATTTTGTGCAGAGAACACAAGAATACGATAAGAGATATTGGCGTTTTCCAGAAGCAAACAAAAAGTGTTTGCCTCGCTCAACAGATGAAAGGCATTAAACAGAAAAAAGATGGTATTTGGACGAAATGATTTCTGCATGCGCAGTACAGTGTCTTGCAGAGTGTATGTGTACATGTTTATGTGGGAATATGTCTTTTTTAGTGGTAAAATTGTTCTGTAAACTCCTTTCCTCACCTATTCTGTGCGATACTTCTTCATTCATATCGGTACTTCATCTATTCTGTCATTACCATCCGTAGATAACAACACATTTGAATATTCCTCTTTCTTATTCTCAACATACCTTTTAGTTCATGTCATTCTTCTAGACAATTGTGAGCTCCAGAGGTACAATGCGTCATCATTTCCATATCAATCTACGATACCAGTAAAATTCTTCTTGCTATTTCCCATTTTCTGATATCTTCTGTGCTTTCGACGGTCTTTATAATTTTTCCTTCTAAATGGTACTGTTCTTTTACTTCAACTATTATGTCGTTCCCAATTCTTATGTCAAGCAAGCCACTATTCTCCCTTCTGATATTCTCCACGGCTTTAGTCTTTGCTATTTTTACTTTTATGTCGCATTCTGTGGCAATTGTAGCTGTAAATTTCTTTCAGCAGGTCTTCTAACTCTTCATCACAACTTGACATAAAGCCTCTATCGTTTGAGAACCGTGGCATTGGTATCTGTTCCCTTTATACTTCTATTTTTCTGAAATTATCCTCCACCAAATACAAAATATATTTGACCTACAACATAAACAACCTAGTCTTACACACACCATAGGATTAACTTCTGTTTCTTGACTTCTGGCTTTTATTACACCAACTTAAGTTCTGTGGGTGTTGTACGTCATTTGCCTGCTTCCGTACTGCAGTTCAAATCTTCTGACGAAACTATTCGTTAAAAGGGGGCCTAATTCAGTATAGATATTCAACCTAATCTCTCTCAGAAACAATACGACTTTGCTCCATGCTGTCAAATAACAGTGTCAAACGTTCAATCATAAAATTTAGGAAAATATGCCAGTGAAGATGATAAATTTGACACTGACATAGGTGTACGTTTGCTGTCGGAAGGACTGTATTTCGCAGGTCCAGATTGTCATCCTGATTAGGTGTTTCCTTGTATTCCGTAACTCGTTTAAGGCAAATGCCAGGATGCTACACTGGTGTGGAAAACGTAAGTGCGAAAATACATTCCACATGATGTGTCACTACCAAGTAGCATAGCTTGATGGAACTTGGACCGTACATAGAAAGAACTGCTACAGTATAGTACGGAAGGTAACTGAAAGAAATACGTAAGAGCCGGACAGAGATGACACTTTTATCAAACACAATAATCACACCGAAGTCTCTCCGTTTATGACAGTCCCCCGGATATTACAAAAGGCGGGCGCAGTTGGTCGGACAGTGTTTACGTCCCTGCCGTACTTGTGCGCGAGAGGTGTTTACGATAAGTGTGTATCGAAGTGCCACGGTAATACATAGAACGAATCATAGCCGTGCCATTCCGCAAATCGACACTGAAATTAATTTTTGTTAACGAATATGCTCCACTGAAGGCTTACGAGATAGAACGTTATATACGGGACGAGGTAAAAATCGAACGTGACGTTCTAGTTGGAATATACTTATCAATAGTCAGCAGCGTGGTCTATGTCAAGCTCATTAATGAAGCAGCTTGTGACGAACTACTACTCCGACACCGACAAGGACTTCGCCTCTGTCATTCGGACGGAAATGTTGGAGCCGTTACAATTGAACACGCCGGCATGGTGCTACGAACGATCCGCGTCTTTGAGCTCCTATTCGAAGTACCAGAAGAATTGGTAACAGATGCCCTACGTCCCTACGGAAGGGTCCTATTCCACGTGGCTGAAAAATGGGCGAGCTTCAAAACGTATCCTGTCCTTAATGGTGTCAGACAAGTGCGGATAGAACTCCGAAAACATGATCCGTCATACTTATACATCACTGATTGTATGGCGATTGTCATCAACGACAGACAACCAATGACGTGCTCTGAGTGTGGGAAGGAGGGACACGTACGTTCTGAGTGTAGTCAGCGAAGGTTGTTACAGCTGCCACGGGATGATCCAGCCGTCACATCGCATCCGACTGTGCTCCCCATGACCTATGTCGCCGCATTATGCGATGACGTAGGCTGCGAGACGGAAACGTACGAGAACGTACAGAGGCAGATCGTGGCGAGCCACGGAAGGACGACGTTGCGCTGGACCGTGCTTGCGGCCCCTTTACGTGAGGCACTTACAGACGTCAATAATTCGACGGCGCACGATTCCAATGTTCCACACGACCAACCAGAGGCCATGCTGACCTCTGATTCCGAGGCTCGACAGTAGAAACAGCGACCACCAACACGCCGGAGGAAGCGACGCCTCACGGTGGACAACGACCAATCTGATCCAGCAGACAATTCTGAGGCGTTTTCGGGCACAGGGCAGAGGACTACGGATACAGAAGAACTGTCTAACGTGGATGCAAGGGTGGTCAGCGGGACGGAAACAGGACCTTCCGATGCCGATGCTCCAGAAACAGCGGAGGAGTTCGATCGACGGCAACAGGCTAATGAGGAGGCTGCGGCGCCTACAACGCACAACAAAGATGGGACGCTATGGGACTGGTCAGAATACCCACCCCCGTGGGGAACAGATGATGCTACAGGAACTGCTGCCCCACACTCTCCCGGTGTGAGACAAGAAGAGTGCAGGGAATAACGGCAGACATTATGAGGGGACGGAGGTGGACTTTGGAAAGAAAGCAGCCTGTGTACGGAAGAATTAGCGACCGTAAGATGACCTACCTTGACAGCCATGCGACAAGCTTATCGGTTACGGTCTGTTAACATCAATAGCACTGGTACGCCGGTAAAAACCACGATGCTCAGTGGCTGCAGATTTAGACATAGCGCTATTACAGGAAGTTCGGGTGCTTCCCCACTCGGACTTTTACGATTAGGATATTTACTTTTACCCGTGTGACGAGAGAGGTGTTGGCACTGCGATACTATTGAAGGAAGGGATACGTGCAGACGAAGTGGAGTATTTGCCTTCTGGCCATTGTACGAACGTGACCATAGGCGGAGTACGTTTAATCAATATATACGCACCGTCGGGGACGGATAAGAGAACTGACAGAGCCGAGTTTTACGCCCATGAGGTTGCACCGTTGTTCCGGGGACGATACGATGCTTGCGTACTCGGTGGAGATTTAATTGTGTGTTCGACAAAAAGGACCAACATCCTAACTAGACTCCTAGCCAAGAACTTCGGGAGCTCGTCAACGGGATGGAATTAGTCGATACATGGGACCTGAAGTATCGAAACCAACCAGGATATACATTTTTCACGAGCCATTCCGCGAGCCGTTTGGATCGGATCCACGTTTCAAGAGCGTTAGCGATGTCGACGGTGTACGCAGAAATCTGGCCGACTGCGTTTACAGACCATGAGGCACATATTTGTACGGTTAACCTTGAGAGACGTTGGGTAGGGAGACGGAGGGGTACTTGGAAGATGATCGTCTAGCACCTGCTTGATGCAAAATGCTGACGCATGGAGGAGGACGCGTAGCGTGGCTGCCTCCGTCTACGAAATTCTTACGATTCTGTGCTAAAGTGGTGGATCGAGTGCGTGAAGCCAGTTTTACGGAGGACGTTAATAGGTTACGGGGAGGAGGCTTCTCAACGGCAGCGCACGGCCACTGACTTTTACTTTACGGCCCTCCGGGAACTATTCGCTCAAGCACCTACACCAGAACCCTAGATCGCCGTCCACCGAGTCAAGGCGAAGCTGGTACAATTTGCGACGCTAAGGATGGCGGATACGACGATACGCGAGAGGTCGCAGGATTGCCTCGATGTATTATGTGATAAAGGAAAGACGAAACAGACGAAGGACGTTAATTCATGAGATCGATATCGGCGATGGCCGTCGCTTAACACAAAGGGGAATAGCACAGGCGTTCACGGATCATTTTAGCAGATTCTATGCGAGCAACGGGGAGGGCCAGAGGGAGTTGGAGAAAGTCCTAGAAGAAATCCCAGACGCGACGCGTGTGAACGGGGAAGCGGACGTGTTATCTGAAATTACGTCTGAGGAGCTGGGGGAAGCGATTACACACGGTGCCTCCAACAATCCCCAGGTCCAGACGGATTCAAATTGGGATCTTACCATACCCTTGTGACCATTATGACACCGAAGTGGTTATGCATGTTTAATGTGCTTCTGCAGCAAGAAGTCCTGGTTTCCATTAAATTCACCGAAGGGCTCATGATCCCGATACCCAAGCCCCGTGGTGGCAAACGACCTTGTGATTATCGACCCTTGACCCTGTGGGGCGGCGGGTGGAATTAATTGTTTTATAAATGTAATGTAGAATGTAGAAATTATTGCAGTGTTCCCGGGTAACTTAATACGGCATCCCAGGCTGTTTATAGCAATGATACTGACGCGACGCGACTCCCGACACAGATAGTGTGCTATTCAGCGTCTGGAGAGAACTGGGGCCTTGCTTCCTCGCGCAGCGTTGCGGACGGCTAAGGGAACGCCTGATCAAATCGGCTCTCCCGACTAGCCGCTGGGCTAGTAATGCACCACTTCAAGTTATTGAATAAATCATCGCTTCCTTTGCTGATGGCCGATGAAGCTCTCAATTTAAATGTGCATTCGCCACACAGGTAAGTAATCATAATAAAAGTCTGACGTGGCTAAGTCAAATATTTTGGGCGAGAGAATTATTTTAATTACACTACACGCAGTAGGCGAGCTCTGAACCTGCCCTTTGGAGATACGCTATCGCTATAGTTTTATAGTTATTCAGTTGAAACTTCTCACATCTTTATTATTATAGCGGATCTCCAATCTACTTAAATTTAAACATCCTAGCCTTATTCATTAGCCTACTTAATCTATCTTGCTTCCTTAAGTTTTAAGACAAAAACCAGAAAATTATGAATTTCAACTAAAATTTTAATTTGTGAAATCCAAAGTCCTGTTTCTATTAAATTATTATGAAAAAGGAATCTAAATATAAATTGTTAAGTCTCTAGCTCTTTTCTGTTGCGCCAATGATTTTTACAGAAAAACGTCCAAATTTCAAAAATGGTTAAATTTATTGAACTGACATTCAACACATATTGATTTAGTATTACTCCTGACATGCTAGAACCGTTTCAGGTTATTTACTTGATTTTTAAAGTATTGCGCAACATTCATGACGTCAGAGCTAGTTACAGCGGACTAGGCTGGCACACAATGGAAAGACTGATGAGAACTTTACTACGGCGTGAGTAGGCTGCTTCCCTATAACCCTCCTTAATAGTGGCTACAAGATCTTTGTGCGCGTACTGGGCAGCCGTATCAAAATGTCGCTGGCGGATCGAATACATGCCGATCAGACTTGTCTTGGCGGCATCAGTAACATCCACACTGCCTTTGGAGACTATCGTGACGTCGTCGCCTTCGCGGGTACATGCCGCCTCAGGGGGGCACTGGTTACTGTCGATTTCGATCACGGTTTTGATCTAGTGGATCACGTGTACCTCGCGGCGGTGATGAACAGGATGGGTGTCTCACCATTATTGGCCACTGCAGCGATGCGGCTGTTGCACGGCGCCAGATGGACGATGGTGATCAACGGAGGGAGAACATAGTATTCTAAGATCTTAAGATCAGTCAGACAGCGTTGCCCTTGTCGATCCTCCTATATGCGATCGCCTTAGAACCGTGCCTCGCATGCCTTCGCCGCCGTCTTACCGGGATCTCCCTGCGGCATCTATCACTCAAATGTAGAGCATGTGCCGATGATATTGTGTTCCTCGTCCAGAATGAGGGGGAGACTCAATCAGCACTGGATTGGCTACGGACATATGGGATAGCAACTGGCAGCGAGGTCAACTACCGAAAATCACAATTCATGTATGTGAGGCGTGGACTAGAACCGGGAACGGAAGCAACCTTACCTGTGGTGCAAACCCTCCGATGTTTGGGTGTCACCTGCCATAAGGAGACGGTTGGGGGGGGGGGGGGGGGAACGCGGCTGCGGACAACTACCTACGGCTGTTACTCAGAGTCCGCACGTCAGTACGACTAACCGCCCTACGGTCGATGGATCAGCTGCAGCGAATGTTACTCGTCAAACTTTATCTCACGCCCATGATGTGCCACCTGACACACCTTCTCCCCTTGACGCCCACGATGACTATGAGGATTCAGGCGGCGTTTGGGTACTATGTAAGCCTGAGACAGCTCTTTAAGGTACCGTACAACAAGTTTACCTAGCCGGCCGAGGTGGTCTCGCGGTTCTAGGCGCGCAGTCCGGAACCGCGCGACTGCTACGGTCGCAGGTTCGAATCCTGCCTCGGGCATGGATGTGTGTGATGTCCTTAGGTTAGTTAGGTTTAACTAGTTCTAAGTTCTAGGGGACTGATGACCTAAGATGTTAAGTCCCATAGTGCTCAGAGCCATTTGAACCATTTGAACAAGTTTACCCTTCCAGAGCTAGAAAAGGGCGTTGGTTTAGTGAACGTGCACGAGAAGGCGCGTGCCATGTATATTAAACGGTGGCGCAACAGCAATCACTCGCATACAGGGAGGATCATCGAAGAACTAGTACCAGCATTGCATCTTGCCCCAGTCAGTGTCGGACATATATCGCCCCCGTTAACGTACGTGCGCACGTTCATCGCTGAACACAGTTACGTTCGAGAGTGTTTACCGACGTCACGACAGTCGACATCGAAGGACGTGTACCATCTGCTTCTTCGACAGATCGCCCGGAACAGGGTGGAACGGAAACACCAATCCGTTAATTGGTACGAGTTGTGGCGCATGGTACACCACCCCCACCTACCTAAAACAGTCAGGTCAACATGGTACATTGTAGTGAACCGCAAATATCCAACGAATGAGAAAAAGTACGCAATACATTTAGTGAATTTCAGCAATGCTGCGTGCTGGATATGAACGACCACCGGCTGGTCTGCGGAGAGGCGTCGGCTGTCTGGATTGTAGCAAGGAAACTAGCGTTCATGCGGCGCACTATATATACAACAGTATCTTCCTACATAGTATTTTTTCCAGAGGAAACGTAATTTCCGCGTCATGAGAAGAAAGCAGAGACTTGGATCACAGGTACGGCGGTCCGCTACATATATAGAGACACACGTCTGAACGTACTGGATTAGTGGCAACACTTGCAAGATGGACACACAAAACTGTTACGCCTACGAAAGTACAAGGACTGATATGTCAGTTTCCTAGGAACGGTGTTTGCGGACTCGCCATATACTTAGGGTGTACCGGGTGCGCAAAGATGAGCAGAGGTGCTGTCGTTGTGAAACCGACCACGCAAAGTGATCAGCAAAGAAAAGTTATGCAAGTATGCGACCCAGGAAGAACTAAAACTTGCACAGTTAGCAATGGAATGTTTCTTCGAATTTTGTTATAATATCTACGAATACCTTTTTTTAAGGGTGCCGAAGGTGGCCCCTCTTTGACTTTGTTGATATTTCGTGCTGCACTGTAGGCCGGCAGAGAGGTTCCTTCCTGGAAAGTTATAATTTATAAGGAAGTACTATGGTTTTGTGAATAATAAAGTTTTCTGTTTCTGCTAAATTCTATAAAAACAAAATAAAAATAAAAAAATTCAAGGAATGGTAATGCAACTAAAAAAAGTAAGCGTAAGATCCCAGGTTATTAAAAAAATGGTAGAGCACTTGCCCTCGAAAGGCAAAGGTCCTGAGTTCGAGTCTCGGTTCGGCACTCAGTTTTAATCTGCCACGAAGTTTCAACACCACAGTGCTCTGTAACTACCCGCTGATTGACACTAGTTGTCTTTGCCCTTTTCTTCAAGTGCTCTTGTTACAGGGCTATGTGACCTCCACTCCTGTTAGACCTCTGGCAACGTGCTGTCACACTGTCATTCATTTCAGCGAGTAATTAATACACTATGGTACACTATCTAGTTCGTCCTTAAGTTTTTCAGTGCAGTGTTTTTCCCCCACTTCATTATCATACACCGTCTCGCGTATCATACAACTACAACTACTGTTTACATCGTATAATCCCAAATTTATACCTGTATGCTCCACATTCCCACACGCCCTCCTCCCCCCCCCCCCCCCCCCCCCCCCCCACACACACACACACTCAAACGCGCCGAAATTTGTTATTTTTCTAGTCTCATATACGAAACTACTTTAGCGCACTACATGTAAACCGATTGTAATTTATTGATAATGAGCGAAGCATAATGTCCAGTTGAATACCCTGTGGTGTCCTCAACTCGTACTTAGTGTCGGTGCCTCTAGATCACGAGGTTCTATGTTCTATTCCCGACCAAGCCATGGATTTCATTCTCTCGGGGACTGGGTGTTTGTGTTGTTCTAATCATTACAGCTCATCTTCATCGAAGCACAAATCATCAAAGTGGTGTCAAGTAGAAGGACTTGAACGAGGCGGTCAAACAGCCGCGAAGGATGTCTCCCTGCCAAAACTGCTACACGAACATTTAATTTGCACCGAAGTCTTGAATGAAATGCAGGTTAGTCGATTGTTCCAGAGTCGAATGGTTGAAATCTATTACATGGAGAAAGGTATTCAGCACACCAGCACCAGTGACTAAGAAACTGATGACTGAAACAGATCATGTGGCAATCATGTCGCAGACCCATTTGCATGTACCTCGTCTGAGCACAGGACCCACTTGAGTGAACAATCATCCCAATACTTGTTTTGTAAATAAAACCACATTTTCATGCTGCCACTTAATTTAATTTCCCCAGACGCGTTTCGCCTTTTTCTTGTTCTAAGGCATCATCAGTAGGATCTATAACGATACAGTTGTTATCTTTAGATTATTAAACAGTTCACATCGCGATATTTTATGTGAAAAAGTAATTGCTTACGATTTGCTGATCTGCGTTCCCTCTCACTGGTCTGGAGGTTGCAATACCACTTTATAAGCACGTCTTTGAGTTCTGACCTTTTTCACACTGGTCACCATGTTTCTCCTTCTTTTTTGTGGTGTACTGTTGTTCTTTTGCCCCTCAATATAACTATTTCTTCGGACACCGCTTTTAACAACGTACATTACGTGTTTCCTCCACTTTGGCGTGTTTAGCTATTCGTTGCCAACTTAAAGAAGTGTATGTTCAAAACCTGCTTCTATTGATGATGTTTATATCGTGTGTGTGTATGAGAGAGAGAGAGGTGATGAGAGTTTGTGTGTGTGTGTGTGTGTGTGTGTGTGTGTGTGTGTGTGTGTTAGCGAGTGGCTGAAAGCTTTGATGACAACTGATTTGACTTTTCGTTACAGTGTTCTGTGGAAGGGTTATGGATAAGTGAGTCTAAAGATGTTGGGTGGTATTATTATTATTATATTGGATGGTATTATCGCATTAATCCTCTTTGGTAGTGTCATTCTATTATTTTATCTATTAATGTAAACAATGAATTGCTTAGCATGTGTACTTGATGGTTCAACAGGATTTTCCTTTTTGCTTTGTTTTTCTCTATGTGGTTTTCTGTATGTGGTAATTTTCTTGCAGGGTTAGGAGATGTTTTTTATTGTTGATTTGTTGATTCTAATTCTTTTCATTTCTTCTTATCTAGTGGCTGGTTTGTGGTTATAGTCTCTTAGGTCTCCTGGAAGTGTGAAGTGGTTTGTCCCATGTTTCGTTGTCATCATGTGATCTTTGTATCTGACATCAAATGTTCTACATGTTTGTCTTATGTATCTGCCTACACAAGTGTTACACTGTGGATGACATATACCTGCTTCCTGGAGAGTGTCTCTATTTTTTATCAGTTTTGTGGTGTCTTTTTGTATAGCATTGTCTGTTGTGCATGCTATGTTTATTCTCTGTCTTCTGAAATTGTTGCTGATTTTATGAGTGAGTTTGTGTTTGTATGTCATTGTGTACCATCATGTATTTTCTTTCATCTTTTCCCGATTATCCTGTGTAGTTGTTATGGGACTGCGTGTTTGTGGTTGGTTCTGTTGTGTTGTTGTCTGTGGTTTGGTGTTTTGTGCTTTTATTTTACTTGCTATTTTCCATGTTACACGCGTATCTTACCCAAGCGTTAACGGCTAGCACGAGTCGCCAGGAGTTTCTGGTATAAGCGCCTTGTGGAACTAAATCGCAGTAGTAAATATTTGGCAGGACTAAAGCTTAGAGCAGTGAAAATATTTATCTAAAGTTGGAAATACATGTGGGCAACAGACATGTTTCCTGCATCTTTTAACTTTCCTTTGTGGACTATATTTGAGGAGACGGCTGTTGGTAACAGCGATACAGCGAAAAGAATAATAAACTTATCCCTCGCTCTGTATTCGATTAGATTCCCGATTGGCATCTGAGCTGCTGCAATTAGTATCGGTTGAACGTATTTCGAGAGCGAAGAGATGAATTACAGTTCGTCAGATCGCGGCTGAATCGACAGCGCGGAACTAACGCCGCACTGTGCACATGCGTCACGCATTAGCTAGGTGAGACTAACAGAGTATCCTCACTCCGGCGATGCATTGCCCGCCAGTGCAGGCCAACACGTGCATTCCTCTCCCGCATCCGAGCATGTAGACGTATTCGCACCGCTCTGCAGCCTGCTCTGTTTAAATTAAATTCTTCTGCAGTCGTCGCGCAGATGAATTAATTACGACAGGGGAAATAGTTTCGTCAGCGGCTACATTTTAAACTGTAGCGTTAATTAAGTGTTTCCGTCAGAACGGCTTGCTTTCGTGGCGCGCGCGCTTGGAGCTCCGGCGAAATGGACCGGCGTTTCCACGGTATTTGTTCATGTCTGCTCTTTTGTCAAAAGAAAACAAACTGTCATTACTCGCTCAGAATTTCGCCCCGCTTGCAACGCGTACCGGGAATTCCTGCAACGCGCCGCTTCATCGCCCCACTTCAGCAGACCTCTGGAGCAACCACCGGGGTGTGCATTCTGGAGTGCCTATGAGTGCCGGTGCACTAATTCTCTCGTGTACTGTAGAACAAAATGGAAGCTCAGCTCGCGAACAACGCAGAGTTCATTAATTTATCAAGAACTGCCCCCCGCCACTCTCTCTCTTCATCCAGTCCATTCACCCTCCCTCTAACTCTCTCTCTCTCTCTCTCTCTCTCTCTCTCTTTCCCCTCTCCTCCCCCTCTCTCTCCCTCTTCCTCCCTCCCTCCTCCACTCTCTATCTGTGTATCTCTATGTTGAAAAAAAAAAAAACCATGACATAATAAGAAATTTCATTCCAAGCTCATTCCACAATAACATACTAGGTGCAACTATGAAATAACGGGAGTGATGCTGTAACAGAGTAAGTACACATATGCCATGCATGAACGACCAATAGCTGTGAAGTGTGAAGCTTTGTCAGTCTGGTGTCTGTAAACAAATCAGCGTGGCTGTGGCCTCCGTTTGTGTAAGAGCTGTTATTTTTTCTTCCCTAAAAAATGATGAGAGTAATAGTAGAGCAATAAATTGCCATGAAATT
This sequence comes from Schistocerca americana, assembly GCF_021461395.2. Lineage (NCBI taxonomy): Eukaryota > Metazoa > Arthropoda > Insecta > Orthoptera > Acrididae > Schistocerca > Schistocerca americana. The sequence goes on along the minus strand of NC_060124.1, from coordinate 244,028,474 downwards.
TCACGTGAATCTTGGAAAAACTGTTACTGAAACCTATCTGGTACTAAGAGAAGTGTATGGCGAAGACTGTGTAACGTATTGCTATCTTTACGACGTTTCTCATCGAGCCATATATGTTATCTCGCATTTCTAGCTGCTTGTCTCACATAAATAATGATAAAAATTCAGGGTCGCCTCCAGACCAAGACCTTCCTAACCATTTAGAAAAAAAACGGAGCTGGAAAATTATTAGTTTAATTACTTTAATCATTGAACTACAAGTATGCAAATTTCTTTAAGTAGCCAGATAAACAGCACTCCATGTCGTGCATGAAGCAACTTGATTAATTCAGTATTGGAAACCGGACTAAGTGCGTAAGATCAACACCACCGAATTTATTTTTCACGTAGATTATTTATTGTATCTAAGTATTTGGTTGCGCATCCTAACTACACATAACTGGTGCCTGACTAGAAATTTTTAAGTAAGAATTACGTGAGAATGTAACAGAGCACAATTTAACTACAGCAAGAAGAAACACAAAAATCGGGGGTGGGGGACAATGAGACTATCATCTCCTTTGCATTCATACCATAAAAATATCTCAGTGAGATTCGCATTACGATACTACGCATGCACTATTCCTGACAGGAGGTTTAATCAATGCACAAGGTTGTGCGATAATTATTCAACATACTAACTGCATCTGCTGCTTGCAAACGGCCGAACTAGAGCACGTGGTGCATTCCGAATCAAACTGTTGTGCTGCTTTGTAGAAAGCGCACGAAAGAACAGAATTCTTGCCGAAATTATAGCTCATTAAACAAGCAAACTGTTAAAATGAAGCCTACTGCGGTGCCGTGGTGGACCAGAAGGGTCATTGATTACCAAACACGTGGCACAAAATCGACAAACAAAGAGGAAAGCAACTTCCACAAAATATAAGATTAAAATCATTAAAAATCATACTCGCTTCGACACAGTATTACACTCACGTACTGTTGCAGTGATCGTAACCAGCTTTTCCTAATCAGATTTTCCAATTGAAATTCTGCTTCATCGTTGTTCAAAATGAAGAAAGTAATTTCCACACTTTTAACTCAAACACCCAAAAATCGCCTATTTAAAGCAATATAATTGTGGCACTTTCGGAAAAATAACTCGCTTCAGACGCTTCAGTTAAGCTGAAGTTCGTAAGTATTTCAACAGTTAAACATAACGATGTCCTAACTCAACCTGCTTCCTATCACCTGAAACCCCCTTAAGAGCTATTATCCGTACTCACCAAGCGTTCACCGAAGAGTGCCGCTTTCTCTTTCGAGATCCCCGTGCAGCTGAAGGTACCAGAGGGGCAGCCCTCCGTCACCGACCTCACACACAAAAACAGCCTTCGACACAGACTTCGACTAAGATGGGTAAACCTCTCTGTTCAGGTATTGGAAACCTAAGTTGGTCATCCTGTGCTTTCCTTCGAACGAGAAGCAACATCGTCTGCTCCCAGCTATCGCTTGCCTTACCACCTTACACCGACGAGAACACTGATCAAAACGCCCAAATACCTACTCTGCTCTTCCATTCTCATCGCTGTTACGTAACTAACTATATTGGTCAAAAGAATACCTTCTTGTCTCGCCATAATTCCTTTTTACGTCGGTTTTTCTTTTTTCTTTCATTTTCCCTCAAAATGTTAAGCATTACAATTATATACATTATATATGAGTATGTTTGAAAAACTGCACATATCATTTCATTACAGTCAGTTATTGCAATATGATCAACTTCAAGTTACATTTTGTACGTTGCATAACTGGGATGGCATTTGCTAGTCATATGTGCTACATTATTCTGTCTCGCCGGTTTCGCACTTCGATGTTTAAGTACCTTCCCTTCCTTACATATATTAATTTGCAAATTTCGTTATAAAGAAATTCAAAGAATTAAAAACAGCACCACAGACAACGAATGCAGAGGCTGACCTCTTAGTGCATCTACGGAGAACTCTTTATTTTGGCACTCGGTAACAACAGTACAATGTCTTATTTAGAACGAATTGTTGGTCTGTTTCCCAGTATGACAAATACGCCACTATACCGTAAATTGCCACCCTTATGTCGCCCGTCCAGACTTACTGTGGTTTGACCAGTTTATGTATATCACTTACTGCCTGTAACGTTACACGCTTACGGGCTCATTTTGAGATGGGACGTATCCTCATTTTCTCAGCGATAAGTTACGTGGCAAGAAACGATAGTTGGCTAATGGCTCTGAGCACTATGGGACTTAACATCTGAGGTCATCAGTCCCCTAGACGTAGAACTACTTAAACCTAACTAACCTAAGGACACCACACACATCGATGCCCGAGGCAGGATTCAAACCTGCGGCCGTAGCGGCCGCGCGGTTCCAGCCTGAAGTGCCTAGAACCGCTCGACCACACTGGCGGGCAGACGATAGTTGTATGGCATAGCTACACATTAGAGATGTTCCTATCTACGTCCCAAACGGCAAAATAAAGATGCAACTTCTGTACGCTCCATCTGAAGATGAGCCTAGGAAGGCACGAAAACTAGTTTAAGGAAACAAACAAATATTTAAAAAGTGACTGGTCAAGGTTTTCTGTACCCATATGCATAAACAAGGAACAACTTACAGACAGCAGAGCTCGCTAGAACTGTGGTGTCACCGCCAGACACCACACTTGCTAGGTGGTAGCTTTAAATCGGCCGCGGTCCATTAGTACATGTCGGACCCGCGTGTCACCACTGTGTGATCGCAGACCGAGCGCCACCACAAGGCAGGTCTCGAGATACGGACTAGCACTCGCCCCAGTTGTACGGACGACGTAGCTAGCGATGCACACTGACGAAGCCTCGCTCATTTGCAGAGCAGATAGTTAGAATAGCCTTCAGCTAAGTCAATGGCTACGACCTAGCAAGGCGCCATTAGTAACATTGCATGTATCTAAAGAGTCTCACTTGTATCGCCACAATCTCCAGATGTACCAAAAGGATGGATTAAAGTTAAGTATTCCAGAAGCTACGTACTTTTCTTTATAGCATTCATTACGTATCCTGTTTCAGACCTCACGCCATCCTGCTTTAGCTTAGCGCGTGCCTTTCGGCTTCCTCTCATTCTGTCTAGGCTGTCTTGTCTAGACACAACAAGAACCAGAAGCTAAATCTGGTGTTCCAAAGCTAAGTAATGTGTGCTCTTCAACACCAACTACTGGAGGTGATCAGCAAAAGTCGCCGTTCAAATAGGACTCCACTGGTAAGCTAGGTTGGCAGCCAAAGAAAGATGGTATCACGAAGTAACCACTGGTACTGAAACGCTAATGTGGTTACAGACAGAAGAACGTGATGTTGAATAATAGAAAGAGGATCACAATCTTCGATATCATCGATGCAAGATGGTGATGAGTCTCCGAGTTTCTAATGTGGAACTTCGAGGTAGGGAGACGTCAAGTTTGCAAGAGCCTTAATGAAGGAACGCGGCGACGCCGGAGCGAAGAGTGAAGCACCACGGGACGAGTTGAAACAGGTAGCTGGGCGCGCACTTGGTGGCCATTAATCATGTTTAGAATCGCAGCCGGCTGGGGGAGCGCAGTTAACAGCGCATGCCGCCAGGGCGCGGGCCGCCTCGGGCTGTTTTCGTGCCGCGGGTGATTAATGAGCCCCGTGTTCGCGGCGGCCTTGAGGCTGTTTGCAGCGAACACATCGCACCCAGAAATATGGCGCGGAATCGGAGTTCCAGCTCAAACGTCACTGCGCCCCGCCTCCCGCTAGTTAGCTCTGAACAGCTCGTATACTCGGAGCAATGCCCTCATTACTGGCTCCAGTTCCATCCTCTTGCTCTCTTCGGTGTAGTGTCAACATCTGTGTCGTTAGAGAAACCCCATCGGTAATTCCAACAAGTATCCGTGAGAGGTGGCATGAGCCCCCTCTCGTATTTTTGTCTTAATCTGAGTAATTCGATTTCCCTCTCTAATTGCATGCGGTGAAAAGTTGCTATTCCTTCACAAGCGGACTTTCCACGCAGCGTCTCTCGTCACCCGGGTGATCCGGTGACAGGCGAGTTCTGCTGAGCTTGAAATGATAAAACCGACGGGTGTGTGGGAGCCGAGTGGATGCTTTCCAGACGTCGACATTGTCATAAGAGCCGGAGCGACACGCCCAGAGGGGCCAGAAGGAGCGGCTGGGCAAGAGATTCCGTTACTTCGCAGAAACTTAGTGAAAACACTTTCTGGCGGGCTACCAGCGAGGCGTGGGAATGACTTGTGTTCCCAGGCAGTCTTGGCGGGCAAATTCTCGCGTTTTCTGCAAAATCGCAACTGTGATTCCCTTGCTCAGGGCATAGCTCCGTGACGTAGCAAAATCGGCGCAGAAATTGGCGCCAAGAATCTCCATTGGTGGACTAGTAGTGCTTCGGCAATAGAGTGGAATTTTCCGCCGGTTTTAGAGTTGCTGTTTGGAACGTTTAACCACGACCACTGTCGTGGGGGCGGGAATGTTCTGGGTTCGGTTTGTACGGGTGCTCTTGAGAGTGTCGGCTCTCGCCTTTCGGTCGGGGTAGGTTACAAGACTGAGCTCTCGCTGCTCTGGACCGCCTGCCTTCTGTTGGCTGTCTAATATACTTTTATTTAATTGTAACTGTTTGACGAAGTTGCTGAAGTTCCGACTTCAACGTAACTTTCCCAGTACAGTTGGCAATTGAGCGTTCTGCGTACAAGAGGCCTATGTTGTCTGTCTTGGGCAGTTTTTGCTAAAGTTCACTGTATCGGAGTTACTGTGTGACTTCTCTTGTTAAAATCGATCACTGTACCATCAGTGATTGTGTGGCGAGCCTTCTTCGTCTCCCTCAGAGGCGCATTTGTATTGCCAGGAAGTCTTTAGTTTGGAACAACCAGACCAGGATAATTCGTTTTGGGCTATACTAGCGACATTATCATCACCACGACGGGATGTCGAAGCAACCAGCCATCGTCTCCTGTACGCCAGATCGTGTTCTTGCAGTCAAGAAGACAGCTTGATAATGTATGTCCACAGCACTGGCAGATTAGGGATTTTCCTAGGTGATACTCAGAGCTCAGCAGAGCGCGCCTGTTTGTCTTTTTCTAACTTTGTTCTGTCTTGGGTGTTCATTGTCTGAGTTCACACTACTGTAGCAGCAATTGATGTTAGGTTGGCTGTGTGTTTCTCTTAAGATTTGAGTTGCAAGGAATTGGCTCCACATAACACTTCGTCATAAATGTCACAATCTAGTTGAGGGACAACTTCACCTTCACAGCATTTATTTGAGTATCCAATTTGAGCCAATTTGATGTATTGTAAATGTTTCATGTGTTTTGTTTATTATTTTGAGTTTAGTCATAATAAATCATATTGTTATTTTGAACAAAACTGTCATTTTGTTAATCGGTAGCGCAACCCTTTCATTTTTCACATCGTTAATGAAAATTTCCTCTGTTTAACTTATTTATCAAATTAAATTATTGCAGGTGACAAACTCTTTTCTACTCCACTTGCAGGGTCGATTGCAGTCAGTTCGCATTTCTTTTTAATCCATGTGCAACAGCAAAAGTCTGAGTTAGAATACGGAGGGGGGGGGGGGGGGGGGGGCTTAGAGCATCATTTATATATGAAGATCCCAGAAGAATTTAGTGTTAAATACACTGCTAACCCCAGCACCTCGCATCCAAAAAAGCAGGCCATCCAGAGTCACACACACACAGTTCGTTGGAAGTCGCGTGCAGAAATACTGAGCCGTGCTGCCTTTAAGTTATTGCAAGCTTCATCATCTGCCAGTACCTACTGCAACCTACATCCTTCTGAATCTGCTTCGTGTATTCATCTCTTGGTCTCCCTCCACGATTTTTACCCTCCACGCTGCCCTCCAATACTAAATTGGTGATCCCTTGATGCCTCAGAACATGTCCTACCAACCAATCCCTTCTTCTAGTCAATTTGTGCCACAAACTCCTCTTCTCCCCAATTATGTTCAACACCTCCTCATTAATTATGTGATCTACCCATCTAATCTTCAGCATTCTTCTGTAGCACCACATTTCGAAAGCTTCTATTCTCTTCTTGTCCAAACTATTTATTGTCCAAGTTTCACTTCCAAACATGTCTACACTCCATACTTTCAGAAACGACTTCCTGACACTCAAAACTATACTCGATGTTAACAAATTTCTCTTCTTCAGAAACGCTTTCCTTCCCATTGCCAGTCTACATTTTATGTCCTCTCTCCTTCGATCATCATCAGTTATTTTGCTCCCCAAATAGCAAAACTCCTTTACTACTTTAAGTGTCTCATTTCCTAATCTAATTCCCTCACCATCACCCGATTTAATTCGACTGAATTCCATCATCCTAGTTTTGTTTTGTTGATGTTCATCTTATATCCTCCTTTCAAGACACTGTCCATTCCGTTCAGCTGTTCTTCCAAGTCCTTTGCTGTCTCTGACAGAATTACAATGTTGTCGGCGAACCTCAAAGTTTTTATTTCTTCTCCATGGATTTTAATACCTACTCCGAAGTTTTCTTTTGTTTCCTTTACTGCTTGCTCAATATACAGATTGAATAACGTCGGGCAGAGGCTACAACCCTGTCTCACACCCTTCCCAACCACTGCTTCCCTTTCATGTCCCTCGACTCTTATAACTGTCATCTGGTTTCTGTACAAATTGTAAATAGCCTTTCGCTTTCTGTATTTTACCCCTGCCACCTTCAGAATTTGAAAGAGAGTATTCCAGTCAACATTGTCAAAAGCGTCCTCTATGTCTACAAATGCTAGAAACGTAGGCTTGGCTTTTCTTAATCTATTTTCGAAGATAAGTCGTAGGGTCAGTATTGCCTCACGTGTTCCAACATTTCTACGGAATCCAAATTGATCTTCCCCAAGGTCGGCTTCTACAAGTTCTTCCATTCGTCTGTAAAGAATTAGCGTTAGTATTTTGCAGCCGTGACTTATTAATCTGATAGTTCGGTAATTTTCACATCTGTCAACTCCTGCTTTGTTTAGGATTGGAATTATTCTTCTTCTTCTTGAAGTCTGAGGGTATTTCGCCTGTCTGACACATCTTGCTCACCAGATGGTAGAGTTTTGTCAGGACTGGGTCTCCCAAGGCTGTCAGTAGTTCTAATGGAATGTATTCTATTGCCGGGGTCTTGTTTCGACTTAGGTCTTCCAGTGCTCTGTCATACTCTTCACGCAGTATCATATCTCCCATTTCATCTTCATCTACATCCTCTTCCATATCCATAATACTGTCCTCAAGTACAGCGCCCTTTTATAGACCCTCTATATACTCCTTCCACCTTTCTGCTTCCCTTCCCCTGCTGCCTCTATAACTGTCCACAACTGCTGGCCAAATCAATCACTGAGACTGTCCACAACGTTCTTCAAATCAATTGCTCACAGTCATTCATAAAAATTCCATCGTTTTTGAGAACATGAAGTACATGAAGGGCAGCAAATGTTCAATGGAATATACCATGCTTCAGGCTCCAACTACCAATCCGCGTTCAGATTCTGTTAATTCCCGTCGTGCGGCTATAATCACGTCAGAAATCTTCCAAATGAATCGGCTCAGTACAAATGTTTGCTCCGCCAATGCCCTGCCCTTTTATACCTCATGTAAGCGATGGTACCGCCATCTGTATATGTAGATACTACTATCCCATGACTCTTGTCAGCTCACAAGGAGAGGTTCCCATCGTTGGGATCGACTTTTTGAAAGAATCCGTCCGCAGTTCGTGGTAGTGCGGTAGCGTTCTCGCTTCCCACGCCAGGGTTCCCGGGATCGATTCCCGGCGGGGTCAGGGATTTTCTCTGCCTCGTGATGACTGGGTGTTGTGGGACGTCCTTAGGTTAGTTAGGTTTAAGTAGTTCTAAGTTCTAGGGGACTGATGACCATAGATGTTAAGTCCCATAGTACTCAGAGCCATTTGAACCATTTTTTTTTAAAGAACCTGTACGGTGATGGAGGTTTAGTTCAAATGAAACACACCATGCAACCAATCACTCGTTTGGGGGTAATCGAAGAAATAAATTTCGTAACTTCGCATGATGCGGTGTAGCTTTAAAAATCGTAGCAGTTAATGATCTGATTGCGTAGCGTAATGCGGATGGTATTGACCTGCGTGCACAAGGTTGTTGGTTTGAATCTCGTCAAATAGAATGAATTATTTTATTTTTAAATGTTTATCGAAATGATCATGATTTTTATTCCATTAATTGAATTAAATGAAAATTTCTCTTTTCTTTTGTCACATCACTGTAATCAACCTTTTAACTACTTCGAATTTTCTTATTTTTTCTTCGTACTTTTTTTTTCACTTTGGAATCTTGGTGCGTGTGAACCTAATTAATTATATTTATGTAGCATAAAATTAGAGGATGGCATCTGTTGGTTAAAAAACAAAGGCTGAAATAATCTATTTACATGAATGTGCACTGGTGTCAAGAATGCATATTTCGTCACAAAATGGACATCCTTTAGGATGACAATAGTCTTACAAACATTTAAAACATAAATACTTACTGAAGTATAGACAAAATAACATGGATGATGTTTTAAATAAAACCAGAAATTATAAGTGAAACGAAATTCAAGCAAAATGAGGAACAGAAACAACGAATGTAAAAACATGGAAGAAAATGTTACATGGAAAAATGAAAGCTGTTAAACCTAAGTTAATACATAGTAATAATCAAAATAACTTGAACAATGATTCCAAGTAAGAAAGGGCTGGTAGGAAGAAAAATGAGAGAAAACGATATATTTAATGCGATGACTAACATGACGTGACAAATGAAGAGAGAAAATGACTTTTAAACCAATTAACTGGATAAAAAATGATTGAACTCATTTTGATAAAAGATTAAAAACTGAGAAAATTCAATGTTTTTGAAGAGATTTGCCCCAACAACTTTCTGTACAGCAGGATAGCACCTTCATCGTTACACTATACAATCACTCTGTAAATTGTTAACATTTTGAACAGCACGACTAATACGCGAAATTTCGAAATTTTTTGTCTATTACCCGGAAATGAGGGCCCGCCAGGATGAATGCATGCGGGGTATGATTCCTTGCACATTAACCTACGTCGCCGTATAGATTGTTTCAAACAGTCGATTCCACGGCTGGGATCGCAAATGTCCTGTATCAAATTCTTCTCTCGACTTCCCATACTTGCCCACCGTACATTGTAAACAGTTACTGTTCACAGAGCATCTACAGCGGGTGGGGCACGTACAGTTAGTTATAAATTATGGCCAGATATACATGATGGTCAGTGAACCGTACGGTGCAGATGCATACCAAACTGGAACTCTACCGGGCATCGGCGAGATTCCACGAGTAATGAGGCACTACATCAGTAGCCTGTGGTACAAATTGAGAGTGATGGCTCCGAGCACTATGGGACTTAACATCTATGGTCATCAGTCCCCTAGAACTTAGAACTACTTAAACCTAACTAGCCTAAGGACATCACACAACACCCAGCCATCACGAGGCAGAGAAAATCCCTGACCCCGCCGGGAATCGAACCCGGGGACCGGGGAGTGGGAAGCGAGAACGTTACCGCACGACCACGAGATGCGGGCAAAAAATTGAGAGTTTACGTCTGCTGAGAGGCGCTTGAGAGTAGTCCGTGCGGTTGTGGTGACCATTGTGTCTGGATGGCGTAGTGGTCAAAATTGGTTCAAATGGCTCTGAGCACTGTAAGACTTAACTGCTGAGGTCATCAGTCCCCTAGAACTTAGAACCACTTACACCTAACTAACCTAAGGACATCAAACACATCCATGCCCGAGGCAGGATTCGAACCTGCGACCGCAACGGTCGCGCGGTTCCAGACTGTAGGGCCTAGAACTGCTCGGCCACTTCGGCCGGCGGCGTAGTGGTCAGTGCTTGCCCCTAGTATGCGGGATACCTAGGTTCAAGTTCCAGTCCTGCCCAAATTTTCAACTTGGTCCATTGATATAAATCAATACCCACTGGCAGCTAATGTCTTTAATTGCTTTGCGTGTTGATTGATTGTTAAATTTTCAACTTGGTCCATTGATATAAATCAATACCCACTGGCAGCTAATGTCTTTAATTGCTTTGCGTGTTGATTGATTGTTAAATTAGTTCGCTGAACGGTGTTTTGTTTTTGTCGTTTAAAAAAAATTCATAAGGACTTTATAAGTTTTCAGTTGTAAGTAAGCATATTAGAATACTTTTCTGCTTTGAAAGCCATTCACACATTATATGAAGTCTCAAAATGGTTCAAATGGCTCTAAGCACCATCGGACTTAACTGCTGAGGTCATCAGTCCCCTAGAACTTAGAACTACTTAAACCTAACTAACCTAAGGACATCACACACATCCATGGCCAAGGCAGGATTCAAACTTGCGACAATAGCAGCAGCGTGGTTCCCGAACGAAGCGCCTAGAACCGCTCAGCCACAGCGGCCGGCTATGAAGTGTCACCAACTATTATAACATTCTCGGGTGTTACGAGAGAAGGCGCAATGCTGCTGACGAATCTGATACTGTAATACACTGAAACTGGTACATCTGCCTAATAACGTGTAGGTCCTCTGCGACCAAGCAGGGGTGCCGCAACACGACGTAGCATGGATTCGACTAATGTCTAAAGTAGTGCTCCCCTCCAGGGAAGAGTACGAGAACAGCAAATTGCAAGGCATCCCAGACATGCTCAATAATGTTCATGTATGTGGAGTGTGGTGGCCATCGGAAGCGTTTACACTTACAGCAGTGTTCCTGTAGCTACGCTGTGGCAATTCTGGACGTGTGAGATGTGACATTGTCCTGCTGGAACTGCCCGAGTCCGTCGGGATGCACAATGTGCATGAATGGATACAGGTTGGGTTCAAATGGCTCTGAGCACTATGGGACTTAACTTCTGAGTTCATCAGTCCTCTAGGACTTTGAACTACTTAAACCTAACTAACCTAAGGACATCACACACATCCATGCCCGAGGCAGGATTCGAACCTGCGACCGTAGCGGTCGCGCGGTTCCAGACTGCAGCGCCTAGAACCGCTCGGCCACCCCGGCCGGCTGGATACAGGTGATCAGACAGGATGCTTACGTACGTGTCACCTGTCAGAGTTGTCACGGATCCCGTATCACTCCAACTGCACACGCCCCACACCATTACAGAGCCTCCACGAGCTTGAATAGTCCCCTGCTGATGTGCAGGGTTCATGGACTCATGAGGTTGTCTCCATACCCGCACATGTCTATTCCCTTGATACAATTTGAAACGAGACCCGTCCGACCAGGCAACATGTTTCCATTCATCAACAGTCTAATGTCGTTGTTGATGGGCCCAGCCGAGGCGTAAAGCTTTGTGTCGTGCAGTTATCAAGGGTAGACGAGTGGACCTTCGGCTCCGAATGCCCATATCGGTGATGTTTCGTTGAATGGTTCGCACGTTGACACCTTCTGATGGCCACGCGGGATTAGCCGAGCGGTCTTAGGCGCTGCAGTCATGAACTGTGCGGCTGGTCCCGGAGGAGTTTCGAGTCCTCCCTCGGGCATGGGTGTATGTGTTTGTCCTTAGGATAATTTAGGTTATGTAGTGTGTAAGCTTAGAGACTGATGACCTTAGCAGTTAAGTCCCATAAGATTTCACACACATTTGAACATTTTTGAACCTTTTGATGGCCCAGCACTGAAATTTGCAGAAATTTGCGGAAGGGTTGCACTTCTGTCACGTTGAACGATTGTCTTCAATCGTCGATTGTCCCGTTCTTGTAGGATCATTTTCCGGCCCAGCGATGTCAGAAATTTGATGTTTTACTGGATTCCTGATATTCGCCGTACACTCGTGAAATGGTCGTAAGGGAAAATCCCTACTGCATCGTTACCTCGTGCGCTGACTGTAATACTACTACAAACTCACGTAAATTGTGATAATTTGCCGTTGTAGCAGCAGTAACCGATATAACAACTGCGCCAGTCAACTGCTATCTTATACAGGCGCTACCGACTGTTGTACCGTATTGTGCCTGTTTTCTTATCTCTGTATTTAAATAGGTATGCCTATACCAGTTTCTTTGGCGCTTCAACGTAGAACAAATGCAGCTAGCAGGGGTACACAATATTTCTAAACCGATTACGGCAGTAAATTTAAGCCTCCTACATATATTTGTGGCTGGCTGCGTTGTGTCTGTGCAATCCTTAAACACACATGTGTCACATGTAGGTTTTTAGTATTTTCTCCGTAGTCGTCCGTACATAAATCGATCAAGCAATTATCTTACGGCGCACGACCGTTACGCGGGGCGAGTAGATTGCAACGCAGAACGGCAAAAGCCGTCATTCGGCGGATGGGAGGCTCCATGTCGACAGACGTGTCCGCGGCGTTTCACGTTAATAAGCGGCGTTTATTATTCACACGGCGGCTAAGGTGACGTAAAGCCGCTGTGAAAGGGCGCGTAATTACGCGAGCGGCGACGCGTGCCGGCCGGATTACTTACGGGATTAAAAGAGTTTTCGCCGCGTATAACGCATTGATTCCGAACCGCAGGTAGCGACGTGAAACCGCCGCCCCATACAGTAATTATAGGCGGCCAGAATCCGCCCTTTTCGGCCACCCTGCCGGCCGCTGCCGATACGCGTACGCCATTATTCTTAACCCCTTATCTGGGGCAACGACTGCGTCATTTCACGCCACGCGCCACCCCCACCAGCCACGCCATTGCAAACATTGCTAGCGGGCGTGCTCCCCCATCGCAGTTTAATGCCGTTCATCATTGTTCTGTGGCTGGGTGGTGAGGGGGATCGAAAGCATTCAGTTGCTTCACTAGCTGTATGGAGTTTCACTGGACGGTTATACCATCGGCTACGTCAGTTATCTATTACTGCGGAGGCTTTCACGTCATTATGAAACACCAAAACTACTCTAATTTTGCCGGAGATTCCATCACATTTGCAGTCGACCTGTTCAAGGTGAACGGACTTAAGCCTCCCGGGAATGATCTTCACAATATACAGAGCATTTGACGATTATAGCGTCCAACAAAACTGAGACTATTTAGCAAGCTGCAAATTTTTAATGAAGGTGGAAATGGTGAAGAAAAATACCCACAAATTAAAAGAAGCATTCATGAGGCAGCATGTGTTGGGGCAACAATACTGATTAGGGAGACAAAGAACAAAGTGGTGGACAAAAAATATGGGCGAAAATATAAAAGGGAAGAAGAAAATGTGTGACACGAATCTGCAGCATGCTACAGGTGATAAACAGGCCCGAATCTTATCTTATAAGTGAAATAAATGGTTGTAGCTCCATCATAAACTGCATTGAGAAGCATAATATTTTATTTATGGATGATGACTAGTTTCGAACAACTGTGTCCATTTTCAAACCATCTGTATACTAAGGAAGGACAAGCAGTTCTCTTGTGACTGTCCTGTGTGGTGTGTTCACAGTTGTTGAGTCGGCCATAGTGCCGTTTTGATCATGCAGGGCCAGTTTCTGTACATAGGATCCCACACTTACGGTACGGATGGGTTGAAAATGGACGAAGGTGTCCGAAACTAGTCACCATCAACAAATAAAAAGAAATACTTCTCAGTGCTTATGACGGAGCAACAATCATTTATTTCAAAATTCCTAACAGCTGGCTGAGGACGAGAGACCCCGAGAATAGGAAAGACTTTGCGGAATTAAACAGGGAGATTAAAAAATTAATTATTGACAGTAAAACTGAGATTTGGGAAATAGATGTGAAGAAATATATAGATTTAAGTTCGGTACGGAGGAAGCCTGGAAAATAGTGAAGCATTTACGAAGACGAGTGAAATAAAGGGAAATATAACAGTTATTGGAATTAGATAATAGGAAAATTCTTACAAAACACTGTTTACGGCTGAGAGATCGAGGTATAAGGCAACAGAACTGAATTTCGAGAATGAATAGTCTGTGGGAAATGTAGATCCAATAACTACGTCACCTACAGGAGGATCTGTGAAAGAAACGGAAAACTGAAAATCTTTAACAGCAAGAAACGTACAATAGAGCTCCTCAAATGTGAGCCGAGGGTATTGTGGGAATGTTTGAGTAAGTTGTTTAATACATGCCTGTCAGAGGAAGAAGAAGGATGCAAGCAATGGAATCTGGCACGTGTAGGACCAATTCATAAGAAGGAAAGATATGTGCAAATTGCCGTGGTGCCAGTGTTACAAACTCTGTCGATAAGTTGTATGATTGGGTGCTAAAAGACGAAAAGGGGTGGGATGTTGATGAACTATGGACAGCAAAGTGGAAGATCGAGTAATGACAACATTTTTACTTTAGGACAACTAATATAAAATAGAACGGAAAGGAATCTGAGCAGCCATTTAGTGTCCACAGATCTTGAGAAGGCTGCTGGTGAAACTAAAGTCCTGAGATGGAGTGGGCTTGAAAAAATGTTTGTTAGAGATGTATGAAACCTTTTTTAAAATGTTTGCAGAGAGTATAACCACGAATAAAATTTAGTCAGAGCCTTTCAGAATTTCCGAAGGACTGAAGCACAGAGGCTTCTCGCTTCCTACATTATTCTAAATATGCATCCACAAAGCCTTAGTCTTATACAGTAGGAAATGTGCAAGAATAGTCATTCGGATAACAAAGTATCTATATATGTACACCTTGTCCTTCGCAGACGGTAAGGTAGTGGTGGATGGCGAATATATGTGCTTTACTCTGATGAAATTATTCGAATAATACAGTTACAGGGGATTTGAGGTAAATTTTCAAAAGACTGAATACCTACGCAGTGGAGATAACGAAATAAGCGTATGATCTATACATCAAGGCACATAAAAAATTTAGATACTGTATTTTGGTAGCATTTGGTCGGAAAAGAGAACAAATAATGGGGAAATGCAGCAAATACAGCCAATGGGAAAGCAGCAATTCGGTAGCTATACCCACTTTTTTTGTGTTCTAACAGAAGTTTGAAAGTAAAGAAGGTGCTCTACGGATGTATTATGGAGCCCTTAACAACTTACGGATGCGAGTGCTGGGAGTTTACTGGAAAGAATAAAAGCAGATTGAGAGCTGTTGAAATGGACTGTCTCGGGAGATAGTGTAGATTATCTCTACGATACCACATACGACATATAACGTCTAAGGAAATAACCCAGACTGAAGAAAACATGACAGACAGAACAGAAGAACGGCAGCTCACCTGTTATGGACATACATCGCGGCTGTCAAATGATAGATGGCCAGAGTAGACCCTGACGTACTGTATTCAGGGAAGAAAGAGAAAAAAAGACAAATGGCAGAACATGAGAGAACGTGGGAAGATAGAAGCCTACGGCGACAAGTATGTGGGATTCGGCGACAGATGTAGGAGGTTCATAAGAATAAGGACACGAAAGGGGCAAGTAAAGGACAATGAAACAACCATATAGTCCTAGTAAACATTGGTCCGAAAACGAACAGTTTCAATCATGACAATGCGAACACAGTGTTAACGTTCCTATCCTACGTTTCTACTGTAGCTTCGCTGCTGGAACTTCGCCGTCGGTTATTTGAGTATGTTACCATCACTAGTGTATCATGAAGAATGATCTTGCAGCAACCAATCACAGCTCGGGCGGTGCGTTGTATAAGCATCGAGGCTGCAGCAACACGGCCTTATGTTCCGGGTGCCATTTCTCACAGCTAAAAACAAACGCAGTGTGCACATGTAGCAAATGACGCAGTCGCCACCACTCGATAGTTTTCAAAGGAAGAAATAGCTGACAGAGCTATATCCACTATACGATGAAACGTATCTGGACACCTGGCTAAAAATGACTTGAAAGTTCGTGGCGCCCTCCATCCGTAATGCTGGAATTCAATATGATGTTGGCATTCCCTTGACCTTGATCATAGCTTGCACTCGCGCAGGCATACGTTCAATTAGGTGCTGGAAGGTTTCTTGGGGAATGGCAGTCCATAATTCACGGAGTGCTGCACTGAGGAGAGTTATCAATGTCGGTCGGTGACGCCTGGCACGATGTCGGCGTTCCGAATCATCCCAAAGGTGTTCTATACGATTCAGGTCAGGACTCTGTGCAGGCCAGTCCGTTAAAGGGATATTATTGTCGTGTAACCACTCCGCCACAGGCCGTGAATTATGAAGAGATGCTCGATCGTGTTGAAAGATGCAATTGCCAATTTCTCTTCAGCAGTGGGAAGGAAGAAGGTGCTTAAAGCACCAATGTAGGCGTGTGCTGTGAGAGAGCCACGCAAAACAACAAGGGGTGCAAGCCCGCTCAATGAAAAACACGATCACACCATAACATCACCGACTCCCAATTTTACTGTTGGCACTACACACGCTGGCAGATGACGTTCACCGGGCATTCGGATCGCCACATTGTGTACCGTGACTCGTCTCTCCACACAACGTTTTTCCACTGTTCAATCGTCCAATGTTCACGCTCCTTACACCAAGCGAGACGTCGTTTGGCATTTATCAGTATGATGTGTGGCTTATGAGCAGCCGATCGACCATGAAATCCAAGTCTAACTGTCATAGTACTTGCAGTGGATCCTGATGCAGTTTGGAATTCCTGTGTGATGGTCTGGATAGATGTCTGCCTGTTACACATTACGACCCTCTCCAAGTGTCGGTGGTCTCTCTCAGTCAACAGGCGAGGTCGGCCTGTACGCTTTTGTGCTGAACGTGTCCCTTCACGTTTCCAGTTCATTATGAAACGGAAACAGTGGACCTAGGGATGTTTTGGAGTGTGGAAATGTCGCGTACAGGCGTATAACACAAGTGACACCCAATCACCTGATCACGTTCGAAATCTGTGAGTTCCGCGGAGCGCCCATTTCTGGTCTCTCACAATGTCTAATGACTACTGAGGTCGCTTATGTGAAGTACCTAGAAGTAGGTGTCAGCACAATGCACCTAAAATGAAAAACGTATGTTTTTGGGTGTGTCCGGATACTTTTGGTCACATAAGGTATAAGGGCGTGCAAATGACAATGCGCTTTAAGCAACACGATGTTATTAGCAAGAGTATGCTCAGAAAAGCAGCCAGAGAGCAGAGTATTCACTAGGTCCCATCAGCGCCAGCGCGAAACCCGTTCATTTAAACCCAAGATGCAGCATTCAGAAGAGACCAAGAAGAGTGTCGATACCACGAGTGGGGCGGCGTGTATTACAGCAAGTGGGCACAATTTCGGTCACAAGTTGTGGTAGGCATTCCGTCCTCCACCACATGGCGGATATTACATGAGGCATCGTTGTACCCATATCATATACAAAGTCGGCAAGTCTCGGTCGCTCCTGACTTTCCAGCCCAGGTTGCCTCCTTCCAATGGATCCCTGCACAGTGTGGAAATCATCAACAGTTAGTCGTGAGTATTTTATGTACTGGAAAAGCATGCTTAACACGAGGCGCTATTTTCTGCAACACACGTTTACGCTTATGAGAATCCAATATTCAGCACTCAGTTGAGACCAAGAATAGTGACGATACCACGAGTGGAGTGCTATCTTTCAGACGGCACGCCAGCGGATATGTTCCGTTAACGTTTGGTCAGGTGTCACTGGAGACTAGTTGATAAGGCCACATTTCCTACTCTTCACACGACTGCCCATGCGTACCTTCGCTTCCTACAACTCAGGATAATCGACTATTTGTATTATTATGCTCTTAATGGTGAAGCGATGCGTATATAGCACATGCATGATGGTTCGTAATTATAACTTTATTTAGCAGTCGGGAATATATATGGCTAAAATGGCTCTGAGCACTATGGGACTCAACTGCTGAGGTCATTAGTCCCCTAGAACTTAGAACTAGTTAAACCTAACTAACCTAAGGACATCACAAACATCCATGCCCGAGGCAGGATTCGAACCTGCGACCGTAGCGGTCTTGCGGTTCCAGACTGCAGCGCCTTTAACCGCACGGCCACTTCGGCCGGCTCGGGAATATATATCACGAGTCTTTAATAACACACATAACACACATACACGCACTCACAAGCACATGCGCGCGCACGCGCGCGCGCTCGCACGCGAGTGTGTGTTTGTGTGTGTGTATGTGTGTGTGTGTGTGTGTGTGTGTGTGTGCGTGTGTGTGTGTGTGTGTGTGTGTGTGTGTGTGTCAATTTTTTTTATTATTTCCAAAATCACCTTAAGCGTTTCGACATTCCGCTATTTTCAAAAGCTACAAAATACAATACTAAACTAGTATTAAAAGATATGAAAATGTGTTACATTTCACTGTTTAATTGGGTTATAATATAACGAGGAGACTACGTTGTTTTGGCTTGCCAGTGCTACGTCAATAATACAAAATTTTTCAATAGATACATTGTATATTGTCAGTATTATTAATAACGAGAAGAGTGCAGAATGCTACCAAGCAACAAATTGGAAACCAAGTCAACAAAACTGTTAGGCAGCGCTGAATACATGGTACACACTGCATTTGTTTGTCCGAAACTGCATTTTTTCATCGTTACGTCGTATAAAACAATTTCATGAGAAACAATTAATGTAAATTGCTTTACAGCGTTTTTAAAAAAGGTCCTTTGTACAAAATAAAGCATAACAGATTTTCTGAATGGTCGAAAATAATACACTGGAAGGGGTCAGTGGGAGGCGCTGGGCTACAAGTCGCAAATTATCTGTTAACAAACACAATTTTTGACAACTTACAGCTTATAAATTAATAGCATCAGTAAAAGATCAAAAATACCATTGTACAATAATTTACAAAATACATGGAAAAACCAGTTAAAACATGTAGCACTCACTGTTTGAAAGACAGGCGGCGCCAATGGATTGCCGCTTCCGCCAATGGGAGTGAATGCATAAGCGCCTTGAAGGAAATTCAAACAATTTGAGAAGGCGTCAACTTGGAACGTCATACATCAGTGTCTTCAATAGCATATGGTGACCATCCCAGACAGGCTTCTCTAATTAAAAATCCTTTACCTCCCAAACATCAGTTTAACTTAAACACCGTCCAGAATTACAATTATGTAAAAATCAGTGCAATGTTACTGCTAATGATACACTGGAAATTGTGGTACCTTACGTTATGTAAGGTTCCACAGTTACCAATGTACCATTCGCAATAATGTCGCGCTCATAGTATTTCCGCCTTATGAACCTTGGTACACAATATAATCGTACAAACTTTCAACTGAAGACGGCTGGCTAAATGACTGGTATGCATTTTCCTTGTGTTTTCATTAGTTTACTGTCAGCTCCAGCAAAAATATGGTTCAAATGGCTCTGAGCACTATGGGACTTAACATCTGAGGTCATCAGTTCCCTAGAACTTAGAACTACTTAAACCTAACTAATCTAAGGACATCACACACATCCATGCCCGAGGCAGGATTCGAACCTGCGACCGTAGCAGTCGTGCGGTTCCGGACTGAGCGCCTAGAACCGCTAGACCACCGCGGCCGGCCAGCTCCAGCAAATGGACGAGATGAGTTACCCCGACTGCGTGCACTGAGTGATGGTGCAAGAGAGAGACCGCCAGATTTGTGTTGCGTTTCTAATAACGTCTCGTTTACGTGAAAGGCACGTAGATCTTGATGAGAAGTGGAATGCAATGACGGGAAAAGAAATCGGAACACCGAGAAGGTGTTCTGTGACGTAAACGAAATTTAGTAGGCGTGTTTCTGTACCTTAAAGATGAAGTCTATTCAGATTTAGCAGATTTTAGTTGCTCTAGTACACCATTATGATCATCCAAATCCAGTTTGTTTTAAATTCACCCTCTAACGTGTGTCAGCGTTAGTCGCCTTTGAGATTGGACGCAGTGAGTTGATGTTAGTCAAGATTGCTCTAAACGCGACAACGACCCCAATTATCAACGCCTCACTGAATTTAAACGAGGTCGTGTAACAACGTTACGAGAAGCTGAATGTTCGTTCTGCGATACTGCAGGACTGTAGCCACGGTATATGAGTGCTGGCAGTGGTAGCCACGTGAGTGGATCACCAGAAGACTGGTCTCCGGACGGTCACGTGGCACTATCGAGAGGGAAGACAATCGTGCTCGGCATTGGCTATGGCGTATTGTACTGCATCCGCAGCAGCAATTCCAGCAGCGGTTGGCACCACAGTGACTGTTGTGTACATAGTTCCGTGTAGTCAGCGCGTACACAACTTTTCCACTAGAGCGCGCCCCGTTAAGCACAACAGCCCAGGCGCAGCACTCGTCTCTCTCCGCACTACGAGATGGCGCTGCCTTAGAGACGGACCAAATTCTGCTTCCGCCGATCCGCATATTAGTATGTAACGCAGCGAATGAGATTGCTGCTAACGTAGAACCTTTTCTCCTCGCGGATCACACTGGCACAGTGATTCCTGAATGCATGAGGTATTATAACGAATGTACAGACCTCTGATTAGTCAGTCTGCATTTGTCTGGATTAGTCTGTACCTGTCTGCATTTGTCTGTACCAGTCTATAGTCAAGTTTCAGTCTGCACCTAATAAGATTACCATATTCCTGTACATAGCCATGAAGATAAATGAATAGACACTTTGTCAAGTATCAGAGATATGTGAGAATAAGTTTAACGTACCAAGACCAAAGGAACTTCAGATTGTCAATTGTAAACAGCATCCAGAATCAAGTTACGTAATGTCTATGCTTTTTATTATTTTAATAAACGTATGTGAAAATTAATCAAGTTGTGTTTAATGTTGGTCACCGTCAATCTGCTACTCTAAGCGTGCAAGTGGCATTTCTATCATCTGACCTAATGGCAGGAGATAAACACGCCACAGTAAGACCACAAGACATATTGTTGACACTCTCCTACTTCATTAGAGCGACAAGTTAAATAATCTGATGATGTGTGTACTGAAGATCTTACAGTACGCACACCACAGTGACACAGCAAAGTATTACAAGTCGGTTACTTCAAGGACAACTCCGAGCCAAGCGCCCTGTAGTGTGCATTCCACTCACCACAAACCGTCATCATTTGTACTTCAGTAGTGTCATGCGAGAGCTTATTGGTGGACGGAGTGGAGGTCTGTTTTGTCTCGGTGCCAATGATGGCTTTGCATTGTTTACAAGGAGGCCTGTTCAGGACCTGCAAGCAATCTGTCTGGGTGCTAGACATGCTGGAGCTACACCTGGAGACCTGGGGTGTGATTTCAAACGACAACAGGCACACTCTCGTGGTTATCCCACGACGAACCGTGACTGCAAATATATACGCCAATCTGGTTATTGGAGCTGCTGGGCTGCCATTCATGAAAAACATTCAGAGAGCGTTTTCCAGCAGGATAGAGGTCGCCTTTGGTCCGCTGTTGTAACGTGACGTGCTGTACTGAGTGTCAACATATTGCCTTGGCCTGTTCGATCATCATATCTGTCTCAAATAGAGCACATATGGGGCATCATAAGACGACAACTCCAGCATCATCCACAAACAGCAGTATCTGTCCCTGTGTTGACCGACGAAGTACAAAAGGCAGGGAACTCCGTACCACAAACTGACATCCGGAAACTGTACTGCAGCACAATGCATGCACGTCTGCATGTCTGCATTCCAAATTCTGGCTGTTACCAGCATTTCACACTTGCATTGGCTTATAGCACTTTTACATTAACCTGTGATCTTGCAATGTTAGTAACTGAAAAATGTTAACTACATAAACGTATTCCATAAATTTAATCACTCTACATTATTTTTTGGTGTTGCGACTTTTCTCCAACACAGTATGCAACGAGCCATTTAAAACGATATCTGACGGCTGCTCATATCTTCTGGACGACGAAGTTTACAATAAAGGCAGTCATGCTGGTCAATGTCCCCATGGTAGTTCAACAACATTTGCTTTGAAGAATTTTTTTAAATTTATAAGTACGAGATAGCTGTTTGTTGTCTCCAGTTGTTTCAATATCAAATGGTTCAAATGGCTCTGAGCACTATGCGACTTAACTTCTGAGGTCATCAGTCGCCTAGAATTTATAACTAATTAAACCTAACTAACCCTAAGGACATCGCACACATCCATGCCCGAGGCAGGATTCGGACCTGCGACCGTAGCGGCCACGCGGTTCCAGACTGAAGTGCCTAGAACCGCACGGCCACACCGGCCGGCTGTTTCAATATCACTGACACCTAACATTATACTTCAAATGCTAGACATTGTTTATAGATAACCTGTAGACAAAGACACTTGCTTAGTGTCATGTGGCATAAGTATTACCGCGACGACGGGGACGATTTGGTGTCGCATGTAGTATGTGACAAACAGGAATTATTCTCATGCAACACTGCTCAACTGGCGCTCACCTTCATCGCATCTGACGGCATTTTAGATACGTTCGATGGATGTGATCATGTGTCTGTGGGTGCGAAATAATGTTCCTCGTGCCTGTGGGATGCTCCTCAAACACTTGTCATACATTCTGGGAGCAATGCTGTGATGAAAAGTCTCTCTGCATGTACAGCTCGTCTACTGAGTGCTGAAGGTGAAGGAAGCAGAAAAGATGAGAGTCTAAGCGTTTGAGACGTGTTACAGAAGGTTGCTGGAACTGAAGTACTGAGATGTGAAACGGGGAGGTTCTACTGAAAATCGCCAAGGGAAGGAATTTAAGAAAGAACAGGATGATAAGGCGTTCGTTAAGATACGAGGAGATAACTTTCATGGTGCTAGACGGCACCGTAGACGGCAAAATCTCTAGAGGAGGACAGGGATTCAGGAAATTGGATGTAACCGCTACTCTGAGATGAAAAGGTTGTCATAGCAAAGCAAGAGGTGATCGGCTGCATGAAGTTGATGAGCGCTCACCCTTCCCCCCCGCCCCCTTACCATCAAACCTTCCGCACTCCTCAAGAAGGCAGAAAAACGAATGTCATTACGTGGTACCTGTAACCTGTTTCATTCGTTAGTGAGAGATGCTCTCTGGCGTACCAAGCGCCATATTTCTCTCCAAGGTAATATTCAGTTACACCTCCACCGTCAACCTGGATCTTGCGATTGTGCTAATCTCACTTTCTTTTTAATTCAAGAACGTCCTGCAGGATTTGTTCGAGGAAATGAACGGACACTACCTTCTGCGGCCCTATATATTTGTTTCTTAACTGCGTTTATCAAAAGTATTTGTTTTTCAGATCACCAATTCGGTTCAGGAATCAGTACTAGAAAGACGACTAACCTTCAATGATACTTTGCCACTTACTAATTTGGTTCAGAGCTTTATCCGTTATTTGGGAAAACACACTTCCAGTAAATTACCAGAAGCCATAAGATATTCAGTTCAGAGAGCCCTTAAGCATTTACTGGCGGTAACTCCTACTGCGTTGACGAATATCGTAGTACACCGGATATATAATTTGATATGTTGTAATATGATCAGCGTAAATAAGTGTTGTAAACTGTTTTCCTCCTCGATGATGCACCAGTAAAATAGCCTAAGAATTATGATATGCACCTCAATGTATTGTACAATTACATGCTCTGTGAGATTTTGGTTTTTACCTATCAATGAAAATATACTTAAGATATTGTACAACTTTCCACCTCCTGACAAATCTTGCTAGGTGTCTGGGATCAACTTTGTATTTACAAATGGCAAACCCCCATTTTATTGCAATTTGGATTGTACACAAAAAAATACGTACGGTTTACCAAAGCACCGTATCGCATTCGTGGTGGCCCTGTAACTGACAAATATTAGACGTGCCTGTTTTTGCAGTTAAGAACCGACGCATTTGATTCTGTACATAATTTACGATGTATATGAAAATATTGTATTCTGACGGCTTACAGTGAAGTTCAGAAGTTACTTGAGTGTTACATACGCGATTCTACAGGATAAATATCATGGCCAGACATTGAAATTTCTCGCAAATAAGCTATTTCTATGGCAACGCAATATTCTATACACTACAGGGCTGATTGTGGTGAATCTCCAGACAATCGGAATGCTTGATTTCGGTGGCCACCCTAGAACCCTGTATTGTGGTAACTGATTTCGGTGCGTGTTTCCACCCAGCCGCCTTAACTCTCGCGCTAGTTGCTACGCGGCTTCCGACGGTATACAACCACAACTACTGTAATCAGGAAAAATGCCCATAAAATGATAGAGACCGGCGCAGCTGCCATGGATGGTCACCAAGATCAAGCACCCCAATGGTGAGGGGCAGGGGGACTGCATCAGGGTCAGCTTACCTTACTATCTGAAAATCACTCACGGTAGATAAGTTCGAAGGAAAGACGGTAGTGCTATCTGTACAAAAATTCTAATGTGGACGCCACACCACACTGCAGGTTTGTGACTCATGTAAAGGTAAAATAAATTAATCAATATTCGTAGGGAAATTAAACTGACCGGAGTCATTATCGAAATCGCAATGACACACAGTCCAGCTACGGTCGCTGCTCTCACACATTGAAACAGACTAAATTTAAATTCTCTCTGTGCAATATCTCACAAACACGCTACCATACAACATTACACATGTAATAAATACATAACAGAAAGTGAGATAAGCTGCATGGAAGTCACTAGAGGCTTATGATGCCTATCGTTAAAACTGATTTCGAACGACACGTGCTATAGAACATCTGCTAAGTCTGACAAAGAACCACATTAATCATAGAAAATTACGAACCCAACAGTCCATAAACTTTAATTCAGAAAGAAGCAAAAAGCAATGCGCACGTGAATATGCATCTTACCATCTTACATCGAAGTACATTGTTCCAAATATTCTATATTATGCAAGCAGTGTGCAAAGGTCTGATGAACTGCTTGATATGACAATCTGCAGTAAACGACGAGAGAATGCCGTGTGTGCTAAGTGCCGCATGACCACAATCAACCAAACAATGATACATTATTCCCGCGTTTTTTAGTCGAGACACTGATCGACAGTCTGAACAGACAAGTGACAAACGCAATGCTTGTTGCAGCTTCAGTAGAAATGAAAAGGTGCTCGTTATTAAGTGGCCGCCTTTCAGTCCATACCAACGGACAGGAAAATAGGATTCAAGGAACTGAAACGAAATTCCTAATAACCGAGGAAAAAAATCAAAGGAAGGTAAAGAAATGGAGATATTTGCAAAATAGTCAAGAGCATAACCCATAAACGACCGAATCGATGAATATAGAGGTAACTGAAAGATCTTTGTGAAAAGAATATCAGACCGGCGATTAAACTACAAATAATAAAGTATGTACCGCATGGATAGAGACATCTAGGAAAACCCAGAAGATATGGCATGAGGAAGGTTGGTACGAGAAGACGCCATAGGCACCACACCTAATCTCTGAAAGAGAAAATTATGATTAAGAGTTACTTGTTTTGTAAAATGGAATGGTTTCAACATTTAGTAAATGTTGTTTATACTTCTTCGCCTTATCCCCTATCTCTACGGGGTCGGCATGTTATATAGGTTTGACACTGTTAATGGTACGTGGTGGACGGAGCCTTTCCTTTACGCCACCACTTCTCCCCGGGATGTTTCCTGATGCTGTGTACGGTGTAACCAAAGCGGGAAGTAGCAACAAGCCCCGTATTTCCCTAGTTACATGAGGAAAACCGCCTAAAAACAACATCTAGGCAGACCAGCACACCGCCCTCGTCGTTAATCCGCCGGGCAGATTCGATCTGGAGTCGGCGCGTCTCCCTTTATCCCGGAATCGGGGCCTTAACGCGCTCGGCTATCCGGGGAGGAATTTTGAAGTTATTGCGTCATGTGAAGTATGGGGAAAATGAAATGAAATGATCATACAGCATTATTGGCTGGGAGACACCATCTGGACCTGTTCTGCAGTCTCGTGCGTTTCTCTTTGTTTAACGCCACTTTCGCGACTTGCGTGTCGATGATGATGCTCATCAAATGATCATTCGTATAACACTTAGTTCCCAAGCAGAAAAAGTCTCCAATCGGACCCAGAATCGAAATTGGGACTTTCTAGAGACAGTAGCAGTAACCACTAGACCAGGAGTAGCATACAACATGGGTCAATCAGTACTTTTCTATCCTTAGTAATTAGAGTAGATCCTAGAAATAATGACAGAGAGTTAGTAACACCGAAAATGCAGGATGCATGGCACCTGCTACCAATATATAACATTTTTTGAATTGTATGTAAATATTTGTAATTTAAATGCTTCCTTTTAATAAGTAAGGACGTGGCTTCACTGTATGTGTACATGTAGGTAGAAGTCTGTTGACGTTTCATTGTATTTATCTGTGTTTTACTGTGAAACTTATAAGCTATGGGAAAAACCCAAGGGAATCGTTATTTGCATCGACTAGCAACTATAATAACAGTGCTTGTGCGTTGTAAAATCTTTGAGCAGAGCGCGCGGAGAGAGCGGAAGACGGGTTCCAGCGCTTGTAGTGTGCGGAAGTGTGGTGTTAACGCTCTCGCAGTAGAGAGTACCATTTCGGCGGCATCATGTAACGAACTGGCCAGATGTCTACAGAAAGAGTACCGGCAGTGGAAAGGCGGAAGAGGCTATATTAATTACTATTGCCTGTTCCTATAATTACCTGTGGCTCCACAGTAAGCTTCCGTCTTCAACAACAGCAGCAGTTCCAGCAACACAGTTATGTCGTCGGCTCCGAGATTCGTCGTATGCACAGCACTGAAATAAGACCGTCCATTGGTAGGAAGTATTAACAGCTAACCCAGCAGCACAACTGAGTGTGATTTGATTGATAAGATTTAGTTAAATAATAATAAGTTAAACTCAGGGCGATTTGTCGTCATTGCCCCCAGACATTGTTACCAAGCAGTATGCTTGTTCCCTTTTTTTCAATATATGCTGAGTGTCATACGAAAAAGTTGAATAGTTACAGTCAGTTTATTAATGAATAATTTCTCTTTTAAGAATTTTAGCCTCAGTCTACTTTCAGTTAACTGTTGTACAACAGAGGCTTCACTATATGCCTGAAGTCAAGCAATCATTTTTCAAGTTTGAGAATCAATCACTGGAAAAAATCCAAATATAAAGAAATGCACAAATTAAGAGTGCGGAATTTTTACTTATTTTACATGTAGCTTGGAGTACATAGCTGTTTGGTTTGGTACGTATTCTAGTATTTAATTCTGTTCAAGTCAGTAAAAAAGTCTCAGTTGTTCAGACAATAATATGAAATCCAATTTGCAAAATAAGTAACTACGAAGTAAAAAGTGCTTGCTTGTTTCCTAAATTTCTTTGATGACGTTATGCTGAGGCCACTGAAAGTCATGGTTCACATAACGAAGTTCAGTACTAACATACAGTTTTCAGTTTTCTTTATCATCACATACTCACTTAAAATTAGTGTAAAAAAATATATGTATATATGTGGCATCCTTTAGTTACCACGTCAGTATTTAATAATACATGTTTTTCTTTCCCATCATCTTGTACAGGATTTTGGATGTAAATTGCCCTAGTGGGCTGGCGACCGTTAATTACTTCCTTTTCGTTCATTAGTGTAACTTTTGGATTCATGATCAGTGGCGCCCCTTTCTGTCCAGTGCTGTTCGTGAGTGAATGCACAAAATAACTTTCATTTTCCAATTACAGCCCTGTTCAGTTTAATTACTTTTATTTTTAGTAAACTTTCCATCAGAAGGGTCTGTTGTACATTTTCCTCCTACTTATCGGTATCACTTCTTCGGGAAAGATAGCCTTATACAATTAGGAAAAAGCCATTAGGCATACGCGTGATCGACGGTCATATTTTATATCGCAAGCAGGATAGGGCGATTAGTAGGAGGGAGGTTACAAGTTCCCGAAACACAGAGTTTTCGAGACACGGTTAGCCTTGGCACCCACATGCCGCTTGGGGCACCAAACTGAGACCGTCGCCAGGGACACCGAACCGCAAGATTTATGCACAGTGCGTATCACAGATAGTTCCAAAAAGTGACATGGGTGAAAGTGTATGAAGAAGAAACGGGGGAGTGGAGGTGTGATTAAGCTGCGTTGTTTGTATACTGTGTTGTGTATACCGCGCAGTAATACTTATTCTTGAGCAAACTAATTAGGCCCATATTGGTACTAAATATTATTGATCAATACTTGCTGAACGGAACATTTACTTCTGTTTTCTTATTGTTCTCGTTGCAAGTGTAATGCGTTATTTGCGACTATTGATCATGGGCGCCTTTATATGATTTCTGTTTACATAACATTTTAGTCTCTCCATCGCAGCGAGATCAGTATTAAAAATGTGTCTTCATTGTAGTTCAGAACAACTTGACATCTTAAGAGACTAATGGGGCTCACAGTATGCCGAACATATTGCAAATTTTGAGCAGAACAAAAAAAAAGTCTTAAATTGTTTGCATTGCTTGCCATTAATATTCCATCACCATGCAGACGGAATTGAATAAACGTCATATTAGTATGAAGTGTATCGTATGCTTAATAAGCAAGTGATCAGCATTTCAGTACAACCGCAAGAAGTAACTATGACTAATACCTTCAAATGGGTGGTTGTAATTAAAGTGCAGCTTCTTACAGAGGAGTGTTGACTGTAATTATCGTATGAGAACGAAACTTGGTAGATATGCGGATGCGTTAATGGAGAACCGATTTACGCTATAAAAAAGTTAGTCACTGTTTTGGTCACCAGGTGCAAGTCTGACGCTGTGATTGCAAGAGAGAAGTATAGAAATGTTTTCCTGTGTAGGTACGAATGGGACGTGGGCTGGAAAGGTCAAATAAGTGAGAAAGGCAAAATGTTGATTTTATTATTAACCGCCGCTTACACAGATTGTTCAGCATGAGTACCGAAGAAAATGTGCTAAGTGGTAGTGCGACCTCCAGACCAGATGAGGAGAAACCCATATGCCAACAAACGGTAAACAATTACATATTTATGTAAAAAAAAGGTGACGTGAACAGTCTGATAATCTAAAATTAAGACTGCACTATGTGATCAAAAGTACCCGGACACCCCTAAAAACATACGTTATTCATATTAGGTGAATTGTGCTGCCACCTACTGCCAGGTACTCCATATCAGCAAGCTCAGTAGTCATTAGCCATCGTGAGAGAGTAGAATGGCACGCTCCATGAACTCACGGACTTCGAACGTGGTTAGGTGAGTGGGTGTCACTTGCGTCATACGTCTATACGAGAGATTTACACACTCATAAACATCCCTAGGTCCACTGTTTCCGCTGGGATAGTTTAGTGGAAACGTGAAGGGACACGTACAGCACAAAAGCGTACAGGCCAACCTCGTCTGTTGACTGAAAGAGGGTCGTAATGTGTAATAGGCAAACATCTATC
The DNA here is from genome assembly GCF_021461395.2 of Schistocerca americana. Lineage (NCBI taxonomy): Eukaryota > Metazoa > Arthropoda > Insecta > Orthoptera > Acrididae > Schistocerca > Schistocerca americana. The sequence goes on along the minus strand of NC_060124.1, from coordinate 243,999,225 downwards.
CAGACCATAACAAAGGAATTCCAAACTGCATCAGGATCCACTGCAGGTACTATGAAAGTTAGGCGTGAGGTGAGAAAATTTGGATTTCTTGGTCGAGCGGCTGCTCATAAGGCACACATCCCGCCGGTAAACGCCAAACGACGCCTCGGTTGGTGTAAGGAGCGAAAACATTGGACGGTTGAACAGTGGAAAAAGTTCTCTGGAGTGACGAATCACGGTACACAATGTGTCGATCCGATGGCAGAGTGTAGGTGTGGCGAATTCCCGGTGAACGTCATCTGCCAGCGTGTGTAGATTGGAAATTTGCGGTAAGTTCTATGGGATCAAATTTCTGTGGTCACCGGTCCCTAGGCTTACACACTAGTAAATTTAACTTACGCTAAGGGCAACACACACACCAGTGCCCAAGGGAGGACTCGAACCCCCGACGGGGGGAGCCACACGAATCGCGGCAAGGCGCCCCCTAGACTACACGACTAACCCCCGAGGCAAGCGTGTGTAGAGCCAACAGTAAAATTCGGGGGCGGTGGTGTTTTGGTGTGGTCGTGTTATTCATTTAGGGGGCTTGCGCCCCTTGCTGTTTCGCGTGGAACTATCACAGCACAGGCCTACACTGATGTTTTAAGCACCTTCTTGCTTCCCACTTTTGAAGAGTAATACGGTGATGGCGACTGCAACTTTCAACTCGATCGAGCACCTCTTCATAAAGCACGGCCTGTGTCGGAGTCGTTGGACGACAATACCGTCCCTGTAATGGACTGACCTGCACAGAGTCCTGACCTGAATCCTGTAGAATACCTTTGGGATGTTTTCGAACGCCAACTTCGTGCCAGGCCTCACCGACCGACATCGATACCTCTCCTCAGTGCAGCATTCCGTGAAGAATGGGCTGCCATTCCCCAAGAAACCTTCCAGCACATGACTGAACATATGCCTGCGAGAGTGGAAGCTGCCATCAAGGCTAAGAGTTAGCCAACACCATAATGAATTCCAGAATTACCGATGGAGAGCGCCACGAACTTGTAAGTCATTTGCAGCCAGGTGAACGGATACTTTTGATCACATAGTGTATCAAAACAAAACTGTTTCTTTCTATATCCCCCTGCCTTGTTGTTGTTGTTATGGTCTTCAGTCCTGAGACTGGTTTGATGCATCTCTCCATGCTAAACTATCCTGTGCAAGCTTCTTCATCTCCCAGTACTTACTGCAACCTACATCCTTCTGAATCTGCTTAGTGTATTCATCTCATGCTCTCCCTTTACGAGTTTTACACTCCACACTGCCCTCCAATGCTAAATTTGTGATCCCTTGATGCCTCAGAACATGTCCTACTAACCGGTCCCTTCTTTTTGTCAAGTTGTGCCACAAACTCCTCACCTGTCCAATTCTATTCAATACTTCATCATTAGTTCGGTGATCTACCGATCTAATACTCAACATTCTTCTGTAGCACCACATTTCGCAAGGTTCTGTTCTCTTCTTGACCAAACTATTTATCGTGCATGTTTCACTTCCATACATAGCTACACTCCATACAAATACTTTCAGAAACGACTTCCTGACACTTAAATCCATACTCGATGTTAACAAATTTCTCTTCTTCAGAAACGCTTTCCTTGCCATTGCCAGTCTACATATTATATCTTCTCTACTTCGACCATCATCGGTTATCTTGATCCCCAAATAGCAAAACTCCTTTACTACTTTAAGTGTCTCATTTCCTAATCTAATTCCCTCAGCATCACCCGACGTAATTCGACTACATTCCATTATCCTCGTTTTGTTTTTGTTGATGTTCATCTTATATCCTCCTTGCAAGACGCTGTCCATTCCGTTCAACTGCTCTTCCAAGTCCTTTGCTGTCTCTGACAGAATTACAATGTCATCGGCGAACCTCAAAGTTTTTATTTCTTCTCCGTGGATTTTAATACCTACTCCGAATTTTTCTTTTGTTTCCTTTACTGCTTGCTCAATATACAGTAAAACAATTCGAAACACGCGTCTGGGAGAAATAAATTGTAATTACCGCAAGAAAAGGCAGTTTTATTAACAAAACAAATATTCCTGTGCTTGCTGCTGAGGATGGCCTCGCAGACAAGCGTGTTAAACCGTGAAGGTGCTTCTTTGATCTCTCTGCCCGGCACTTAATTGTGAATCGCTGAGTTGTCTTGCAGATGCTCGTTATGCCAGCATGTAATACGTGAGCTTTTTGTCACTACTAATGGAAAATCGGGAACGAACGTTCCAGCAGAACGTGCCAGTAGAAACGGAACCACTTTGCAGTACCTTGCTGGAAAGCTTTAAGCGGATAAGTGAAACCCGCACGTCAGAAGCTCAGATGGAGCGCTCTCTCAGACACATTTCGAGCTACATATCAAGTTTTCGGTTTGCTCTCTCCCTCTCTTGGGAGCACGCGCCCGCCTGGGTGTGTGTGTGTGTATGTGTCTGACTGCGGGCGCCAGTGATACGTGAGTAGGCCAAGCAGCGAGATCGCCGCAAACCCCCGCGGTGGCCGCGCCGCCATTTTGGGACGGAAGCGGAGAGCTACAAGTTGGTCCCAAGTTGGCACCACCTCGCTTTCGCCTTCCCTTCCGACACGTGTTGCAGCGGCGGCCGGCCAAGTTGCCGACCGCTTTGCCCGTCCGCTGCCGCTCGCGTCGCTCCGTTCCAGCCCAATCTCAGCCCCGGTCGCCCCGGCCACTGCTAGCACTGCCCTCCTGGGTACCTCGCGCTTAACTTCCCGCTAGCAGATGTTTTCTACTCTCCAACAAAAACATGAGCCAGAGGAAAGCACTTAGCAGGGAAGATGCACTGCTGATAACATCCCGGAGTATTTCGAGATATGCAGAGCGTCTATAAAGCCGCTTTACAAATTCAAAAATTTATGACACACGCAAATGAAAACACACATTTCTAAAATATACAAGGATTTATCTTAAATTCGTGATTATTATTTCTCGTTGTTCGTTCTCTTCATTCCCACATCTACCCTTATCCTAACGACTGCACTTAGCCGGCCAGTGTGGCCATGCGGTTCTAGGCGCTTCAGTCTGGAACCGCGCGACCGCTACGGTGGCAGGTTCGAATCCTGCCTCGGGCATGGATGAGTGTGATTTGCTGCGGTTAGTTAGGTTTAAGTAGTTCTAAGTTCTAAGGGACTGATGACCTCAGATGTTAATTCCCATAGTGCTCAGAGCCATTTGAACCATTTGACTGCACTTATTCCAAATACTTACGTTGTTAGAAACTATAAAAGTGAGAAAGTTTGGTACGGATCCCCTGCTGACCACAATTCTGGTATACAAGAATTTTCAAAACAGGTTATTTCTTTAACAACGCAAAATTCAGTAGAACCATCGGTCTAAAGACTACGACTGCTTTACCATCTTTCTTGTTATCAATATTAAGATCAATGTTATCGATATTAACGTCATACCCAGATGTCAATTATAATAGTCGAGGGACATGAAAGGGATGCAGTGGTTGGGAAGGGAGTGACACAGGGTTGTAGCCTCTCCCAGATGTTATTCAGTTTGTATATTGAGCAAGCAGTAAAGGAAACAAATGAAAACTTCGGAGTACGTATTAAAATCCATGGAGAAGAAATAAAAACTTTGAAGTTCGCCGATGACATAGTAATTCTGTCAGAGACAGCGAAGGACGTGGAAGAGCAGTTGAACGGAGTGGACAGTGTCTTGAAAGGAGGATATAAGATGGACATCAACAAAAACACAACGAGGATAATGGAATGTAGTCGAATTAAGTCGGGTGATGCAGATGGAGTTAGATTAGGAAATGAGACGCTTAAAGTAGTAAAAGGAGTTTTGCTATTTAGGGAGCAAAATAACTGATGATGGTCGAAGTAGAGAGGATATCAAATGTAGACTGGCAATGGCAAGGAAAGCGTTTCTGAAGAAGAGAAATTTGTTAACATTGAGTATAGATTTAAGTGTCAAAAATGTTCAAATCTGTGTGAAATCTTATGGGACTAATTGCTAAGGTCCTCAGTCACTAAGCTTACACTCTACTTTAACGTAAATTATCCTAAGGACAAACACATACACCCATGCACGAGGGAGGGCTCGAACCTCCACCGGGACCATTTAAGTGTCAGGAAGTCGTTTCTCAAAGTATTTGTATGGAGTGTAGCCATGTATGGAAGTGAAACATGGACGATAAATAGTTTGGTCAAGAAGAGAATAGGAGCTTTCGAAATGTGGTGCTACAGAAGAATGCTGAAGATTGGATGGGTAGATCACATAACTTATGATGAGGTATTGAACAGAATTGGGGAGGAGTTTGTGAGACAACTTGACTAGAAGAAGGGATCGGCTGGTAGGACACGTTCTGAGGCATCAAGGGAACACCAATTTATTATTGGTGGGCAGCGTGGAGGGTAAAAATCGTAGAGGGAGACCAAGAGATGAATACACTAAACAGATTCAGAAGGATGTAGGTTGCGGTAGGTACTGGGAGACGAAGAATCTTGCACAGGATAGAGTAGCATGGAGACCTGCATGAAATCAGTGTCAGGACTGAAGACCGAAACAACAATTAAGGTCATTACTTTTGTTTAGAAATTACTGTAGAATTTACCTAAGGATGAGTGCCTTCTCTCAAACTTTTGATCTTATCACTGTGACAGTTCTGTCACTAAATGTGACTGGGTTTTCTCTTTTGATGCTAGCCAAGTGTCAGGAAGAGCATTACTGCAATGGGCATTTAATTCTAAAGCTTTATGTCAGGATGAAAATACTAAATAAATTAATTTTTTCTCTCTTAACAACATGTGGGCAGGGTGGGTTCTACCTTGGCTCGGGTATGTGGTAGAATGAAACACCATTTTTACATAACTTTTATTGAAAGTTTTGTACAACTGTTTGCTTACTGGATGTTCTGGCTCGGAGAGCGGCAGCTGTGTCGTTTGCGAAGCCGTCTGCTGCGGCAGCGGCGGCGTCTGATTACGCGTGGCGGTGTGTATCTCGTGTCGCCGTCTCGCCCAGTTGACTGGAGACGCGCATCGTGCTGTGGCCCGTTTAATTATTGTTAGCGAAATCGTGCATCGGATGGTGATACCTCGGATGTGGCGTCCCAGTGTTTCTCTTTTCTAAACGGCCGCGTGTGTCAGTGTTGTGCGTCGGCCAGCAGAGTGGCGCGGCGGGGGAAGGCCAGTGTCTCGGACTCGAACAACGGACTCCCGCTTGCCAGTCTTCGGCTGTCAGATCTCCATCCCAGCTCACAGGTGACTGCTGATGTGAGGCCGTCTCCTTCCCGTCCTCACGAGTCACCCGGGTACGTAAAAATCAGACTTCAAATACCTTTTAACTTCTGTCTTCTGGCGCCGAGGCTGTTGCTTCCTATTCCATTACAGCGGCGGACTTGGTGCGTCTGTGTATGACGTAGTCTCTTCTTACATGACGGTCTTCAGCACCGAAACTGACTGAAAACAACTGCTACTCTTCTCTTCTTCCTTTGTCTCTCGGTCCCACTGCGTCTCGCGTATTTATTCACTTCAGTTTACTGGAGGTGAACGACTTCATGGTCATTGCCTCTTCTGCTCTGCTGTTCTGCCCGCTGTTTGCCAGTGTGTAATACTTCTAAACTAAACCAAGTTTTTCATTTATATTCTAATTTCTACTTCACTTTGATTTCACTAATTTATTTACTTAAGTACCACTCAACATCACAAAGACTATATTCTCGAGTCAGATTTTAATATTTTATTGATTTGTAAGTCCTTCTTAGCCCAGTCAATATGTCGCTTTCTGATTATCATTAGGTGTGCAAAGCACGTTTCGAGAATATTCGATTCCTTTCCATGTTCGTGGCAGAAGATCCTCACCAACAATGGCAATAGCATCGAAAACCCATTGCTTGACACCTAGTATTTGACGTACTTTTGCCCAATTCATGGTATCATTAACAGAAACCCACGGAAAGATGTCGACGGAAGTCATTACTGGTGAACAAGTGGACAGGGACTAGGCCACCCGTTCCTTTAAAATAGGCTGAAAATATTTCTTTTAAGAGCTCACTAACACAGAATCCCCAATGTGACGATGCGCCAACTTTATGGGTTATAACGGCTGATTGGCTGCCATGTAGTTCAGTTGCAATGTAGTGCTAAAAGTTACATGTAAATTTCGGAGTTCTTGATGTTTCGCCGAAGAAAAACTGACCAGGGATGCGAATACAAATAACACATCACACAATCAATTACAACTTGTCGAGTAAGTCCCGTAGGCCATGGAGGTTTTCTGAGTCACAGTTTGTGTTCAGTTTCCCTGAAAGATGAAAGGCCGCTTAAACACTAAAGCAGCCTCGGGTAAAGAATGTTTCAACTTCAGGTATTCGTTCCAGCGAGTTTTCTGTGAGATCTTTTCTTTTTGGTGTATCATGTATCTCCTGTCACTGTAACAACTGCAGTCTGTAAGCGTGTAACAGTGAGTTTTCGTTTAGAACTCAGTGTATTGTCTAGCAGCAGTACGGATAGACTGTATGGACTCCTGCCTCGGGCATGGATGTGTGTGATGTCGTTAGGTTGGTTAGGTTTAAGTAGTTCTAAGTTCTAGGGGACTGATGACCTCAGATGTTGAGTCCCATAGTGCTCACAGCCATTTGAACCATTTGAGTGTGTGGAAGTAACTTCGAAGGCTTGTCTAACAGGATCAATGTTTCTTCTCTTGTTCTCTAGTATCTCACGCATTAGCAGAGTACCTGAAATATTCATATATAATTTGATTAACAGCTTTGATAACCACTGTGCGCATTGTATAATTCCGATGAAGATATCTTATCAGCTGCCAATAACATAAATTTCTCAAACTGTAAAGATACTTTAAGGAAACAGTGTTCACTTCCGCCTCCAAAAACAAAGGCAATGGTGGAGCGGGATCCGACTATCTGCTTCCAATCTCTGGTTAAAAAGAGTTGATTTCGCTTCGTGCAGAATTTTATAGTTTCTATTCCGAAGCCACATGGATAGTTGCTGCCTTACATTACACACTGAAGAAATTAATTGATTCTAACGGATTGTAGAAGCCTGCTCTGTGATATTCTGCCTCCCCTACCCCCCTCTCCGTCCGCCAATACTTTACGAAAGCCATTAGGAAAACGAAAATTTCGAAACTAAGGTGATATTGTGAACGTCAACATTTTAATGTAATGAAATAGTCGACGTCTTCTGAGAAGAGCGGCTCTCAAGAAACCAGATTTAAAATCATAAGCTGCATTAAAAAATACCGAGGCCAAGGCTGTAAACTAAACACCGTTGAAGGGATCCTAATGCCGTTGCCTGCGGAACTCGGAGCGAAGTGTGGTCACTATAACAGCGGTGAGATCCGACTCGCAGCTAGGGGGACGTGGGCCCACACCCCCGTGACGCCAATGGCGAGTACGTGCACGCATCGACCATCCTCTGCTCCCACTAATGCTGTAATCAGAGAAATGGAGGCTTCGAAAGTAGAGCGAAGAGGTGTTGTGTGTTTTCCTACAGCGGAAGGAGTGCGGGGATAGGAAATTAACAGAAGTACCGGTATTCTGCCAGTGTGCGGAAAACACTGCGAGTTCGTAGAAATTCCGATATTCACTCCAACTTATGGGGGAACGGCTACCACCGTAAGCTGCCGATCTTCAATAATGAGGACACCCGTGTGCGATCCCTTCGTCGGTTTTCATTTTACACACTCCAACTCGTTTGTTTTACAGTGCTCCTTGTATTAAAGTACCTCCATCAGACCGGAAGACTGCATTATGTAGAAGAGCAAGAAGCAAATTGGGCCGCGCAGGATTAGCCGAGCCGTCTAAGGCGCTGCAGTTATGGACTGTGTGGCTGGTCCCGGCGGAGGTTCGAGTCCTCCCTCGGGCATGGGTGTGTGTGTGTTTGTCGTTAGGATAATTTGGGTTAAGTAGTGTGTAAGCTTAGGGACTGATGACCTTAGCAGTTAAGTCCCATAAGGTTTCACACACATTTGAACAAAAAGCAAATTGGAAGACAAGTATGCATAGAATCGCAATAAAGAAAAATACTAATGAGACCTAGAGCCACTATTCCCTCAAATACATGGTTCCACCGTTAAAATGAATAAAAAGGTTTATTGATTACGGAATCAATGTGAGATTTAATAATGGATTATTTGTTTGGACGGTGAGGTTCCATACTCCTTGACAGAGCGAAGCGGACGATGCGAGAGACCCACACCGCCGTACTAGGCAAGGTCCTAGCGGAGGTGATTTGCCATTACCTTCCTCCGACCATAATGGGAATGAATGATGATGATGACGAAGACGACACAACACCCAGTCATCTCGACGAAGGTGTAAATCCCTAACCCCGGCGGTAATCGAACCCGGGACCCCGTGCTAGGGAAGCGAGAACGCTACCGCGAGACCACGAGCTAATGGATCATTACCCAGCTATGTTCTCCGAATACACACACGAAATAAACTTTATTGTGAATGTGAAAAGTAGAAGATATAAAATTACATTTTCTTTGCATGCAGGCTATTTGCAGAAGAGGAAACGGATATTTTACAACATTTAATCAGATATCAACCTTTAGTAACTAATATACTGATCAGCCATAACATAATGACCACCGACCAGCTGCTGTTATAAATCCGTCCAGCCGAAAGCGTCACCTGGCGAGGAATGCTGTTAGCCAGACTCGAGCACGTTGCATGTAGCGTAAATGGGCGTGCTGTCCTTGTGTAGAACGGGGAAAGCTTGCTGTCTATTTGAGTTTGGCTGAGCATTTATCAACATGTGGCGAAGCCAAGGTGAAACCACGTCCAGACGTCGTGGGGTAGGGCGGCCAACCCTCATTACAGAGGTCGGATGCCATAGGCTGGGCAGACTGGTAAAACAGGACGGGCGGTGAACTGTTGCGGAACTAACATGAGACTTTAATGCTGGGCGGAATACAAGTGTGTCCGAGCATACATTGCACCGAAAACTCCTAACGAAATGCCTCCGCAGCCGAAGACTCAAGCAGTCCTGATGTTAGCACCACTTCATCGGCAACTACGACTGAAATGGGCATGATGAATCCCGGCCCCTTTTCCATCGTGCCGATGGGAGGGCTCGAATCCGTCGCCTACCAGGGAAACAGCTCCTTGACACCTCTACTGTGGGACGGAGAAAAGCTGCCGGCGCCTCAACAACACTCTGGGAAACATTCACGTGGGCACGCATGGGTCTAATGGAGCTCGTGCAAGGCACCATAACAATCAAAGGTTCTCCTACACAGGTTGCAGACCATGTATTCCGCGTCATGGCGATCATGTTTCCAAATGGCAGTATCGTTTTTCAACAAGATATACTACCATATCACAAGGCTAGGAGTGTGATGTAGTGGTTCGAGGAACACAGCGGCGAGTTTCAGTTGATGTGCTGGTCCCCAGACTCGCTATATATGAACCCGATCGAACGCATCTAAGATATGACTGAACGTGGCGTCTGGGCTCATCACCTCCCTCCCCGGAATTTACGGTAGTTAGGGGTGACTTGTGTGTGCGTATGTGGTGCAAGCTCTCTCCAGCGACCTACCAGGGACTCCTTGCTTCCATTCTACCAGGTCGTCGCCACTGTTATCCGTGCCAAAGGTGAGCTTTCCGGCTCTTAGACAGTCATAATGTTCTGGTTTATCACTATATGGTAATTCTTCATCAGAGTATTATAGAGGGTAACAATAAAGTCCGTAAACATTTTAATAAATCAGTATACGTAAATCGCTAAACATAACTGAAAATGATGCAGTACGTCTAAAACCTACTCTTAAAGTTAATTTTTTTAACGTGGTGCCGGAAATTCGTATGTAAAACTACTGACAGGAGTGTTACGACCGTAAAACTGGGGCTAAGTAGGCAGAGGAACATTTAGTAAGTTAGAATGAGCCCGTTGCCAATAGATATTGACTGCAAGTTTCACAGGATACCACCAGTTCACAAAATCATAGCCGGCCGGTGTGGCCGAGCGGTTCTAGGCGCTTCAGTCCCGAACCGCGCTGCTGCTACGGTCGCAAGTTCGAATCCTGCCTCGGGCATGGACATGTGTGATGTCCTTAGGATAGTTAGGTTTAAGTAGTTCTAAGTCTAGGGGACTGATGACCTCCGATGTTAAGTCCGATAGTGCTTAGAGCCATTTGAACCATTTGAACAAAACCATATTGAAGTGGTACAGGAAGTTAGAGGAGGATGGTCACTGCGGCCGCTGACCTGGCGCTCCTTGAGTGACTGCCACGGTCCTCAGACTTGACACCTTGCGATTTTTTTCTTGTCTCGTTACGTCAAGAATGGTATTTATGGTGTACGTCTACCACAGAGCCGCGAAGACCTGCGATACGGCATCGCAACAGCTGTTCTTACCGTCACTCCTTATATTCTGGGTCGGGTATGGGCAGAAATGGACTACCGGTTAGAAGTGAGCCGTGAGAAGAAGGGTGCATGCAAAAAGCTTTGATAGTTTGTCTGTGACATACTATGTCATCTGTACATCACTCTTTGCTGTTTACAAATTTTTAAAAGAGTTTCGTTTACATTAAATTATCCTGTACTGAATTTAAAAACAAACATAACATTTTTATGTAAGTGTAGCTTTACTCTGTGAAGGCAAACAAAATTCTTGAAACACTGAGCGATGGCTGTTTAGATACGAGGCAAATAACAAGTAAACAAATAAAATGAAATGAGAAATAAATTCATAGCTTCCTCATTTTTTTTCTGCAAAGCAAGTAGAAGGAGGAAGGCTAATTGTTACTGACAATCGTAGACGATATATTGAAAGGTGTTTGGAGAAGTGAATCCGTTTGTATAATGGATGCAATAAAACGTCTAACAATGGTAAATTCCAACTTTATATTTGCCTGTTGGATAAGCAAATGTCTGCACAAATGATATCCTCATACGCTCCTCTGAATCGGCAGCAGGAGTGTCATGTATGGCAGTCCACAACAGGTTAAAGACTTCGTTCAGGCAAACACAATACCTATATTTATAAATACTTGCGTGGATTAGGTTAGGTCATTATATTGTAGTTAGAGCACTGTATCTGCATCAAACGTCGGTAATATGATTCCAGAATTAGATTTTCACTCTGCAGTGGAGTGTGCGCTGATATGAAACTTCCTGGCAGATTAAAACTGTATGCCAGACGTAGACTCGAACTCTGGTGTTTTGCCTTTCGCGGGCTCTACCGACTGAACTACCCAAGCATGACTCACGAGCCCTCTTCACAGCTGTACTTCAGCCAGTACCTCGTCTCCTACCTTACAAACTTCACAGAAGCTCTCCTGCGAACCTTTCAGAACTAGCACTCCTGGAAGAAAGGATATTGCGGGGACATCGCTCAGCCACAGCGTGGGGGATGTTTCCAGAAATAAATTTTCACTCTGCAGCGGAGTGTGCGCTGATATGAATTTGCCAAGAAGTTTCATCCAAAGCCATGTCTCCGAAATGTCCTTTCGTCCAGCAGTGCTAGTTCTGCGAGTTTCGCAGGAGAGCTTCTGTGAAGTTTGGAAGGTACGAGACGAGGTACCGGCGGAAGTAAAGCTGTGAGGGCGCGTCGTGAGTCGTGGTTATGCAGCTCAGTTGGTAGAGCACTAGCCCGGGAAAGGCAAAGGTCCCACGTTCGAGTCTCGGTTTAGTACACAGTTTTAGTCAGTAATATGACTTTACAGGTCATCCAGCAAATTTAGGGAGTACCACGAACTTTACTGCCGTTTATAATTTTTTTCGCAATCGCCAATTCAGCAAATGCTGTTCGCTGCCGTAAAATATGCTGACCAGCCGATCCCTGTCCGCCGCTTTTGAACAGACAATGAGGAGTATGGGAGAGAGAATACGTGTTGAATGCAGAAAGCTGTGGACGATCTCCAAGACAGAACGCTCTCGTTGGCTCCAGCCCCTTGGCCTCCAGCTGGTCGTGAATCATCTCCTCCCCCCATCTCTCCCTCCCTCCCTCCCTCCCTCTCTCTCTCTCTCTCTCTCTCTCTCTCTCTCTCTCTCTCTCTGTCTCTCTTTCTCTATGTTCCGGCACTAGTACTTCATCCTTCCACGGCCACCTTGACTAGTTAATGGTATGGCGTTTTCAGTCTGGATCTCCCATTTGTATTCCGTAATCAAAGAGATACTGAATGTTGTTCAGATGACCCGTTTTATTTAAGAAGCAGTTCCTTTCAGACGCCCACTTTATCACTCATCATGGCCAGTACGCGCTGTACCAGTACAGTTGTCTTGTAACATTTTCGATTCTGCGCCGGATACCCCACAGGTAATTACAATGAATTCTTATTACAGATTATCGCCATTTATGTTTCTATTTTTACTGTGTTTCTCTCGATGAAGAGCAGTATATATAATGTAGCGATAATATGATTTATATAACATTGGCAAAATGCTACCGAAACGGCGCGTGGCCACCTAAACGTTATTATTTAATGAAGCAAAGGAATGTGTTGTTTACAAAATTCGTAAGACAGTCACAGAGGTCATTCAGTCCATATAGTATGGACAAATTTAAATTCTTAGTATATCTTGCGTTTTATCAAATGTGCTGTGTCGTCTGTGAACGCTAACATTGGTGTGTGTTCTTCGTGCAGTTTTACTCGTATTCCAAACTACACTGACTTATTGCGAGACACAGCAACTTTAGGAAACTCCGTAGGAATTTAAGTCAGTGTATCCGTATGCCGTATATTTCTGTCCTCTTACATTCATCATTGTTATAGCAACACAATTAATTGTGTGTTGTCGTATGTTCCTTACTTATCTCAACAAATTGTTACAATAACCTGGATACTAGGAACTATTTCAAGTGCCTTCTTTCCATGTTAAGGCAAGTCCTCTAAATTTTAATAATTCACGTTTCAGATGTAACTTGAAGTCTTACAAAGTACAGTGTTATTGGTAGATGTATGCTCGAAAATGACAGCGTGCTGCCGAAATGTTTGCCATTGAACATAACTCAAGAAGTAAAGTGCGTTTTAGAATGCTTGTTGAAACAAGTGAACAGCACACTTAGCAAAGCTTACGGGCTACGGACAAAGACTATCGGAAACAAGAAGAGAGTTTGCTCAACATCAAAACTGTGAACAGTAAAGTGATGGAAAAAATAAAGAAATTTCCCTGTTTGGCATCAGGGTTACGCATGATGACCGAGCCAGGAAGCTATTAGAAACAGACTGGAGAACGCTAAGAAAGCCTTATTCAGTAATATATCAAATACTGATATGGAAATGAGGAAGAGTTTTCTGAAAGTATGTCGTATTGTAAATACGGGGAAGTAGAAACATGAAGCGTTTGAAATGTGATGGTACTGAAGGATAAAAATAATTGGACAGATGATGTCTAAAATGAAGTGCAGAGTTGGGGAAGTGAGATTATTGAACACACTTATTAGAATAACGGGCAGGTGGCTGGATGCCTGCTACGGCATCAAGGAACAGTTAACTTGGTGCTATAAGGAGCAGTAGAGTGAAAAGATGTCGGGGCAGTAAAAGAGTAGAATATGAAAAATAGTAGAGGATGGTGGGTGCAGTAGTTGCGTAGAGGTCAAAAAATTAGCTCGAGTTTGGGAAAGGAAAACTACAGACCAAACCAGTAGAAAGAGAAAGGGTGTTGAAAAGTATTTCATAGAACTGGCTGCATCATTCTTCTTTCTAAGCACGAATTTACTGATTAAGATGGCTGGCTCTGAGCACTATGGGACTCAACTGCTACGGTCATTAGTCCCCTAGAACTTAGAACTAGTTAAACCTAACTAACCTAAGGACATCACAAACATCCATGCCCGAGGCAGGATTCTAACCTGCGACCGTAGCGGTCTTACGGTTCCAGACTGCAGCGCCTCTAACCGCACGGCCAACTAATTAAGAGATGATAGCATGAGATAACATGATAGAAACGGACATTCGTTACTCCCCATTTGTGTCAAAACTTAGAAGCAAAATAAAAACTGCTCTACGAAGGAAAATATTACCGGGAAAGTAACAGCAGGTTTCTCATGAATGAAAGAAGCCAATTCTGCGATAACCCCTTGGCTCACCGAGACGCTTCCAGAAATGAATATGGCAAACGAGATGCCTTCACTCTGCAGTTTACCTCGGGCTGCGAATAAAATTTTATGGTATCACATATTTCATACCGAGGAATGGGGCACAGGTTCCTAAATCGAGCGTTCTGAGCAGAGCGGGTGTACATAAATACAGCACAGAGCGCCCCGCGTGGTAAGTGCCCTCAGAGCACGCGAGACGCTGGAGGGCGTCCATCAAGCGAGAAGGCAGGCCGTTTGCAATGCAACGTTAGGCCGATGATTTAGGCTGAGCCCGCAGTTGGTGTGGGAGTACTGAGAGTCTCCACGGCCGCATGCTGCCATGCACACAGCTGAGGATGAAACTTGCTGCATGGTTAAAAAATAAGAAGGGACCATAGCGAAATCATCAAATACTGATATCTTTTTTACCATATATTTGCCCTCCGAGTATATAACTGAAATTCGTCTCAGATGTTCTGACAGAGTAAAGCCTTCTACTTACTGGATGTTCTACTGAGACGGAAAGGTAAAGCTGCAACTCTGATGCACAGAGTGAACAATAAACCTCCACCTACCGCCACCCCAACTCGCAGCGTGGACTCTTACCATTCCAGCGTATATAACAAGAGCAATCTCTGACTATGAGAAATTATTAGCAGAGCACGCTTCCTAAAATTCTAAGACTGTGTAATGGACTGGGTATCGAACCCGGAAACTTGACTTCCGTAGCCAGTGCTCTTACCAGATGAGCTACCAAGTCACGACTCAACATCCGCCCTTGCAGTTGTAGATATGCGAACGCCGTCTGATGCCTTCCAAACTTCAGAGAAGGCCTCCTGCATACTTTGATAAACTAGCACTCTGAAAGACAGTATACCGTGCAGAAATAGCTAAGCCACAGCCTAGGACATACGAGGGTCACTCCAAAAGAAATGCACACTATTTTTGTAAAAATACAGTTTTCATTCTGCATGTGTGAAAGTTGTACAGTGTATAGATACATCCGTCCCGCATGTTTTCAAACTTAGTTCAGCCAGTTCCCGTGAGTGGCGCCGTCACAGCATGTCTTCAAGATGACTGCTACACTTGACGTTCGTCAGAAGCAACGTGCTGTCATAGAATTCCTGTGATGTAAAAACGAGACAGTGGGAAACATCCACAAGAGGTTGGAAAAGGTGTATGGAGATGCTGCTGTCGATCGCAGTACAGTTAGTCGGTGGGCAAGCAAGTTACGTGATGAAAGTGGGCACAGCAATATTGAGGATTGTCCTCGCAGCGGCAGGCCTCGTACTGCACACACTCCAGACAATGTGGAGAGAGTTAACGAATTGGTGGTTGCTCACAGACGCATCACAGAGAATGTACTGTCACGCTACGTTGGGATAGGGGAAGGAAGTCTCTGCAGTATACTGAAAGCGTTGACGTTAAAAACGGTTTGTGCCAGGTAGGTTCCCAGGATGTTGACAGTGGCTCACAAAGAAACAAGGAAAACGGTATGCAGCGAACGCTTGGAACAGTACGAGAATGGTGGAGATGAATTTCTTGGAAGAATTGTGACAGGCGATGAAACATGGCTCCATCATTTTTCACCAGAGACGAAGAGGTAATCAATGGAGTGGCATCATGCAAATTCACCCAAGAAAAAATATTCAAAAACCACACCTTCATCTGGAAAAGTTATGGCTACGGTGTTTTTCGATTCCGGACTCTTGCTGGTGGACATCATACAAATTGGAACTACCATAAATTCTGATGCATATGTGACGACACTGAAGAAACTTCAAGCTCGACTGAGTCGTGTTCGACCACATCGGCAAAAGCAGGATGTTTTGCTGTTGCACGACAATGCACGGCCACATGTCAGTCAAAAAACCATGGAAGCGATCACAAAACTCGGATGGACAACACTGAAACACCCACCTTACAGTCTTGACCTGGCTCCATGTAACTATCATCTTTTTGGGACACTGAAAGACTCTCTTCGTGGAACAAGGTTTGAAGGTGATGACTCCCTTGTGCACGCTGCCAAACTGTGGCTCCAACAGGTTGGTCCAGAACTTTACCGTGCGGGTATACAGGCGCTGCTTCCAAAATGGCGTAAGGCAGTTGAGGGAGATAGAAATTATTTGGAGAAATGAAAATATTGTTCCTAAAGGATGTACTTACACTCTTTAAAACTTTCAAACATGTAGAATAAAAGATGGATTTTAAAAAATAGTGTGCATTACTTTTGGAGTGACCCTCGTATTTTCAGAATGAGAGAAGAGTTTCTTTGTAGGTTTGAATGTATTGTAGAAGTAGAGGAAGAATTGACGCTGAGAGGGTGGGCCATGAGACGCGGATAAACAAATTTAATATCTAGTAGGAGTCATCATAAAAGAGGCAAAAAATAATTGGACACAGATGGTGAACAGATATCTTTGTGGCTTTTTCAGAGTTGGCGAGACTAGTCCTAAGAAGCCTGTGGAAACTACGGGAAATCTGAATTTAAATACAGTTATTACAATGCCTGTGTGTTACAGTGTCTGTGTAGTTCAACGCATGTTCGCATGCCTAAAGGACATTTACATCGAGCTACAGAGACACTGTAGAATACAGACAGTGTTTGAACTGTGTTTCCTGCCAAAGCAAACGCAAACTGACGAGCAAAACATAACCTCTCTCTGTGTGGGAACCAAAAAATGTGTACGAGCAACATGGGACAAGACACTAGGACGTATGGAAGTTTGGTTCGATTGTGCAGGCGTACTCGGACAGTGAAAGTGGTTAAGGCGACCAATCGCGATGAGCGGGAAATGCGGGTTCGTATCCCGGTCAGGCACAGATTTTCATGTGCTTCTAGTAAATAGTGCAGCAGATGTATAACCGCATTCGCCATATAGATTTCATGTATTTCAAATAAATTTCAATGGTGGAATCTAGCTTTAATACTCCTAGACGATAAAAGACACTCACCTGAAGAGAAAATAATAAAAGGAGGATGACAGTTCTGTGAAGTCCGTTTAAGTCCATACTCTGAGTTGGTTTTAAAAGAGCGTGTATAATACTTCATATTTCTACGTTAGTAACCTATCTGAAAAGATACTATCCAGAAAGGAACGATGAATATCGTGAATGACATATTCCCCAAGTTGGGGAAAATGACCAGTTTTGAAGCAAAATTATTTTTTGTGGAATGTAATTACGTTACCCGGACGCACTGAGTAGTTTGAAATTGTGCCTTGAATAACACTTCATTGCGAGGTAATGAGAAGCCTTTTGTGACTGCTTCTTTTCAGTGCAACTGATACATCTCCCATCAATGTAAATACAGCACACGAATGATTTAACTATCAAGAAAAGCATTCAGCGATGTAAAGGACTAAGAGATGTTTGAAATCCCCGGAATAATAGATGTAGGATTTTGTGAGACGACTGATATGCAGTAAAATATGTACAGAACCCAGGAGAACGGAAGAATAGAAGTGCTCGGATTAAAAAGTTTGTAAGGCAGGAATGAAGACTTTTTCCTCTACTTTTCAACTTGCACGTCGAAGAAGCAACAAGGGCAATAAAAGGAAGTTGAGAAGCGTAATTAAATTTCTGGATGAGAGGATGTCAGCGGTAATATTTGTCCGTTATATTTTATTCATCTGTGAACGTGAGGAAAAGTCACAGGACCCGTCGAACAGTATTCGATCTGCTGAGCGCAGAAAATGGACAGAGTATAAATCAAAGAAAGGTGAAAGTAATGAGGAGCAGCAGGAATGGGGTAACCGATAACGTTAACATCAAACCTGGATCCGTGTAAGAGACAACGTAAAGCAATTCTGCTGGCTTGGAAGGAAAAGAAGTAATGAATGTAAAAGAAGCATTCCGCGCCAGAAATAAGTCTACTAATATCTAATATAGGCCTTAATTTTGAAAGGGGTCTGGTTTTGTGCGGACACCTTTCATCAGCATATCTGTGCTACAACATCTGCTTGTTAGCCTCATAGACCTGCAGTCACCTACCTGTCTGCAAGCGCGGTGAATCTACGGATAGAATCTGCGCGGCACCAGCAAGCTTTGATAATCCCTGGCCAGTCAGAACGCCGATTTCGGTTTAGAACGCCTAGTGGGCAAAGCATAAACGGAATTTTCTTCTGATCCTGCCGCCGTGACGGCTGTCCATGTCAATGTTCCTCATAGTATAGACCGTTTGCCTTGGATCTAGCCGGCCGCGGTGGTCTAGCGGTTCTGGCGCTGCAGTCCGGAACCGCGGGATTGCTACGGTCGCAGGTTCGAATCCTGCCTCGGGCATGGGTGCGTGTGATGTCCTTAGGTTAGTTAGGTTTAAGTAGTTCTAAGTTCTAGGGGACTAATGACCTAAGATGTTGAGTCCCATAGTGCTCAGAGCCATTTTAGAACCATGGATCTAAATATGGGATCACTCAACCGACAGTGTTCTGGATTATGGTTACATGGTTACTGGCTTTCCACATTTGCACTGGTTTATGTGATTGCTAATTATGTTGCCTCTTAGATCATGGATAATTAGGTTACTTTTCGTGACACATTTTTCAATCTTATTTGACGTGAGATTGTTATGCCTTTTTGCCCCGCGGGATTAGCCGAGCGGTCTAGCGCTGCAGTCAAGGACTGTGCGGCTGGTCCCCGCGGAGGTTCGAGTCCTCCCTCGGGCATGGGTGTGTGTGTTTGTCCTTAGGATAATTTAGGTTAAGTAGTGTGTAAGCTTAGGGACTGATGACCGTAGCAGTTAAGTCCCATAAGATATTACACACATTTGAACATTTTTTGTTATGCCTTTGTTCATGTTCTCAGTAGTCTTAGAACACTTGAGGATAAATGTCCATTTGTAATCTAATCATCTAAGGGTTCGGGTGCCTTATATCAGTGCTATTCCATTCTTAAAACAATGCTTCAGAAATAAATAATAAAAATAATCATAGGAATAATATTTCCTAATTTTCTTTGTCTATCACTTCCTATGATGGGCGTAAAGTACATGTCTGATGAACTGTTTTTATACACGAAATTAGATCATAAATTTACATTTGAGTAGCATACAGTTGGGATTTTACGAATTTGTTATCCCCATCTCTAGTCTTTGCTCCGTAAACCTTCCCACGTATTCCATACCTCCATTTGTATTCGTACAAGAATTACGTTCTTGAAATATACCCAATTTATTTGAACAGTATTTAAAGCTGGTGTGAATTACCCTGAGTAAAGTAATATTTACAGCTATATGATGTAAGAACTGTCAGACATATATATTAAGTTTAGGACGCTATGGCGTGTCAAGACACGTGACGGTGGAGATAAATCTGCTACCATAAAAATCCAGGATTTTTGTTTGTTTGTTTCCAGATTATTAGGTAGTGTAGGAAGCAGATAACGAAAAGACTTATCTTACTCAGTTTGTAATTTATTTACACGCACAATCAGCAGGCGTATAGGGTCTGCAGTCAGGGTTCAGTTTTGTCTTCTTCCATGTGTTTTGTGCAGCACACGACAACACACTGCCCAACTGGAACGGAGAGTTTTGGGGAATATGAATTGAAATTCCTGCCCCATCCACCAAACAGTTTTGGCATGAGCCCACCGGATTTTTATTTGCTTTCAAATGTCAACAAACCTTTTCACGGGAAACTTCTGAAACCGTTGAGGAGACTTCTGATATAGTCATGTAACTACTGAACCAACAAAGATGGCGACCTAACGGCAATGCAGAACTTGCAGAAACACCGGGCGGGTGTTACTGAGCAGTACGGACATTATACTGAAGAACTGGAATGTCATCTTGTGAAATAAGAAAAAGTCGAACATAATTGCACGGAGTGCAGAATTTTTAAAATGATCCCCGTAGACCAGAAGAAAGGTACTAAAAAACTGGCTTACCTTTAAAAAAGTTCATAGTTTTATCAACGTTTAATATGTTGTGTGTAGATGGTCTGTCGTATAGAATCCAAGCTGTCGACCTCCAAAACCCTGCGCGTACATGGGGAGAGAGAGAGAGGGAGAAAGAGATTACGGGGAAGGGGGGGAGGGGCGTGCACAAAACCGCGAATTCTCTGTATAGATTTTTGTGTTCTACGCTAGAGACAGTCTACACTGAAACGGCAAAGAAACTGGTATAGGCATGCGAATTCAATTACAGAGATGTGCAAGCAGGCAGAATGCGACCCTGCGTTCGCAACACCTATTTAAGACAAAAAGTGTCTGACTCAGTTGTTAGATCGGTTGCTGCTGCCACAATGGCAGGTCACTTTGAACGTGGTGTTATTGTCGGCGCACGAGCGATGGGACATAGTATTACCGAGGTAGCGATGAAGTGGGGATTTTCCCGTGCGATCATTTCACGAGTGTACTGTGAATATCAGGAATCCAGTAAAACATCTAATCTCCGACATCGCTGAGGCCGGAAAAAGATACTGCAAGAAAGGGACCAACGACGACTGGAAAGAATCGTTGAACATGACAGAAGCGCAACCCCTCCGCAAGTTGCTACAGATTTCGGTGCTGGGCCATCAACAAGTGTCTGCGTGTGAGCCATTCAACGAAAGATAATCGATATCGGCTTTCGGAGCCGAAGGACCACTCGTGTACCCTTACTGACTGCACGACACTAAGCTTTACGCCTCGCCTGGGCCCGTCAACACCGGCGTTGGACTGTTGCTGACGGGAAACATGTTGCCTGGTCGGACGAGTCTCCTTTAGATTGTATCGAGCGGATGGACGTGTGAGGGTATTGAGACAACCTCGTGAATCCATTGACCCTGCATGTCAACATGGGAATGTTCAAGCTGGTGGAGGCTCTGTAATGGCGTGGGACGTGTTCAGTTGGAGTGATATCGGACCCCTGATACGTCTAGATACGATTCTGACAGTTAACACGTACATAAGCATCCTGTCTGATTACCTGCATCCATTCATGTCCATTGCGAATTCCGTCGGACTTGGAAATTCCAGCAGGGAAACGCGACACCCGATACGTCCACAACTGCTACAGAGTGGCGTCATGAGCACTGCTCTAAGTTTAAACACTTCCGCTGGCCACCAACTACCCAGACAGGAAGATTATTGATCATATCTGGGATGCCTTGCAACGTGCTGTTCAGAAGTGGTCTCCAAGCCCTCGTATTCTTACCGTTTTATGGACAGCCCTGCAGGACTTCAGACATTAGCCGAGTCCATGCCACGTCGTGTTGCGGCACTTTTGCGTGCTCGCGGGGGCCCTGCACGATATTAGGCAGGTGTACCAGTTTCTTTCTCTCCTTCAGTGTAAATACAACATACACTGCACTACAAAACTTAAAGGCCAGATGGATAGAGTAGCATGACATATTAACTACTTGCTGAAAATTAATGATGGTGCGGGAGCATATTGGCAGAAGACTCCCAGCCTGCGCAGACGTTATACGTGACATGGCGGGAGGTCAGTATGACTGTAGCGGTAAAAGAGACTTGCCCCGGAACACAAGGCTGGTGGAGGAACGGCAGAGGGCAATGTGTGTCCACCAGCGAGCGCTTACGGTGCATTGAGGTGCTGTTCTTTATTACGACTTGGCCCAGAGACAACAACTGGATGACTTCACACGAGCCGTCCTCGGTGGCCGAGCGGTTCTAGGCGCTTCAGTCCGGAACCACGCGGCTGCTACGGTCGCAGGTTCGAATCCTGCCTGGGGCACGGATGTGTGTGATGTCCTTAGGTTAGTTAGGCTTACTTAGTTCCAAGTCTAGGGGACTGATGACCTCAGATGTTAAGTCCCATAGTGCTTAGAGCCATTTGATTTTTGACTTCACATGAGAAGAATCATAGGGAAACAGGAAGGAGAACGTAGAGTGGTGAGTGTATCCGAGGAATATGGAATGGCTCACAGCATTGTTTGACTTGCTTGGGGAGAGTTCCGAACCACAGGTACTATTGCCCGAAGGAGAGGAGGTGGTCGAACAGGGTCAACTACAGCAGAGGATGACCACTACATTTTGTAATAGGCAAGAAGGGAGCCATGTCAAACAGCAGATGCCGGCGCAAACATATTTAACAAGAATGGAAGGCACTCTAGCCACTGGTATGGGGACTGTATGGGGACTGTATGGGGACAGTCCCTCTGGCCAACGATTAGTAAGTTGCGTTCCGTTGACACCCGCACATATGCGGCTCCGTTTCCGATGGTGCAAAGAGAATGGGAACCGTTATTTACACTGCTAAATTATTGCGTGGTCGACTACATAGCCTCTTATTGCAGAGGAGTTTAGCCGCTGCGTCTGGTAGCGTGCATGGGAGTTACTCAAAGGATATCCCAACGAAAACCACCACGCGCACTGTTGCCCGTCTCTGGCATGCGGAGGCGCACTCTTATTCTTTTCTTATTATTGTTTTTATAGCACAGCTTTATACTTACGTTTATTGAATATAAAACGTACTAAACGTGAAAGAGGAAATTACAGTATATGAGTTTGAAGAAGAAGTAAAAGATTAAAAGATGACAAGACGGAGTAGAGAGAACAGGTTTTGCCTACCACTTTAGGCGTCCGGGAATGAATGTCTCGGTATTGTTGCTGGAACCCTTGACTTCCGGACTCCTTTAATATTCTGAAATTTTTATAATCCCGACTTTAAATTTTAAGTTGAGGTTGTTTTAGCTACGTTATGTGCCTTGTTCGTTAAATTTAAGTGTTATTGTAATTATTGTAAAACTACTTATTTTAGAACAGGTTCAACGTGGCCCCTTGCTGTGCTGTCACTTGCCACTTTATATGTTTTAGCTATTACCAGGTTTATTTTATAGCCTCTTACTATATCTAAGCGCCGTATGTCTACATGGTATATGTGTCGATTTGGTTTCATGTGCCTGTTCACTTCCTTGCATTCGTCTTTCGTCGTCGTTGTTGTCTACGTTGTGGACTTTGTCACAGTGGTGCATATTTAGTACTCAGTGACGCAGTCGTTTATCTAAAGCTGAAGAGATTGCCTCCCCTAAAGTGCGAAACGTGTCCCTACTATCTTCATCAGGCATTGTGTTGTATAAGGTGTCCATTCTTTAATGGGACGGGACCAATAACAAGTGGGATAGCGTGCTCTTCTCGGATGAGAGAGCAGGTTCAGTCTGAACAGTGACGGTGGAGGTGCCATTATGAGGTCAGAGGTGGGAAGATGAATGCACCCAGGAGTACTGTCAAATATGATCGTTATTGATGTTCATCTTCATATTTTCGTGTCGCAAATACTGACCCATAAAATTTCGGGCGTGCAGTCGCCTAAATTTGACTTCTTCTTCTAAGTCTTCGGCTGAATGTCGTCCAGCCATCTTCAGAGTGAGCCAAGGTGACTGACACTCCAACACTTGCTCCGTGTTTTAAAGCCGTGGACCGCACCACTGCGCGTGCGGCCACAGATACACAAGGCGCTAGAGACATTAATCGGCGGCATAGACGTATGGCATATGCATGGAAATAGATCTATAGCTGCTCAGTCGATCCACACGGTGATATTGATGTATCACTGCGAGCTGCACCGTCGCGATGTCCTTGTGATTTTACTACAGATATTGCCGGATTCCAAGAGTTGTCCAAGCTGAAGGGTCTATCTCTATTAATTAAATTCGTCGCCAAGCGAATTCCAATTGCTTCCTTCACTACTGAGTCACAGAAGGATGAAGTCGAAGCTAAAATTTCGACGTTATCGTACACCATAGAGTGCCCAGTGTCAATACAGTGCTCTGCCACCGCGGATTTATTAGGTTCTAAGAGCCGGGTGTACCTGCGGTGCTCTGTGCATCTCTTGTGGATAGTGCATGTCGTCTGTGCGATGTATGAACGGCCGCACTCGCAGGGGATCTTATAAATCCCAGGCTACAGAAGCATCAAATCATCTTTAACGGAACCCAGGAGTGCTGTTGTCTTTGGTCGAGGGCGAAAAATCACTTTCACTTCATGCTTACGGTGGATCCGTCCTATTTTTAACGATAGGCTTCCCACGTATGGCAGAAAAGCCATCGATTTAAAACTTTCCTTGTCTTCTTCTGATTTTCTTATATCCACCGTGGGTTTCATTTGTAGCGCCTTATATATCTGCTGTTGTGAGTACCCGTTGGCATCAAAACCTCTTCTCAGGTGTAAAAGCTCGTCCTCCAGACTGCTCTCGTCAGCAATGACATGTGCTCTGTGTACTAGAGTTCTGAGTACACACATCGTCTGTGAAGGATGGTGGCAGCTATTTCCACGTAAATATAAATCCGTGTGGGTCGGTTTTCGGTAAACCGAGTGTCCCAAGGTGCCATCATCTTTACGCCGTACCAACACATCCAAAAATGAAAGGCATCCATCTTTTTCGATTTCCATCGTGAACTGAATTTGTCTGTGGATGGAGTTCAGAGGATCTAAAAATCCTTTTAACTTGTCTTCACCATGGGGCCAGGTGTCGTCAACATATCTCCAAAACATTGTGAGCTTCAAGCTTGCATATTCTAGCGCTTTCTCGTCGAAGTCCTCCATAAAGAATGGTGCGGTGGGAAGAAGTACGTGAAAAAACCAGCATCCACAAGTTGTGGCTTGTGTGGGAGTACAATGAAGAGCATACATAGCTGTCCGCGTGCTCACACCTGTTAAGAATCATATCCGCCTTTGGGACGTTGAGGGTACGATCATGCATCGCCGTGACTTCATTGAATTATTGTTTTTGAATAAAAGTGTCATTTTGTTGGTCTCATTGTGTATTTATTTTAGCTGCCTCTCTGCTATACTGCAGCAGTTCTTTACATATGCGGTCCAAGTTTCATCGAACTGTGTTTCTTGGCACTGTCATATAATAGGAAAGTTGAAACTTCCTGGCAGATTAAAACTGTGTGCCGGACCGAGACTCGAACTCAGTACCTTTACATTTAGCGGGAAAGTGCTCTACCAACTGAGCTACCCAAGCACGACTCACGCCCCGTCTTCACAGCTTTACTTCTGCCAGTACCTCGTCTCCTACCTTCCAAACTTAACAGAAGCTGTCCTGCGAACCTTCTTACTTTGGGTCCTTTCGCGCCAGCGCATTAAAGTTTCAGAAAATTCGGATTTTGGTAAGGTACTCCTGTTTTTGGTACCAGCCGTGTACTGTTAAGGAGACACGCACACCTGCTGGTGCATGTCTCAGAGTTCCGCCTGACGGCACAGGACACGCGTAATTGAGCACCGGGCAAGCTGAGCCGGCCTGGGGTGGCAGCCGGGCGGTAAGGGATGGTGGGGGAGGTTGCGTCGTCGGCATTGCCCCTGGCGCCGCCCCAGCTCGGGGTGGGACGGGATAGGTGGGTAAGGCAGGCATGCCTCGCGGAGAGCCAGAGGCGCCATTAAGGCTCGCCGGCCTAATGATGTTGCGGTCGACGGTGGCAGCGGAACCACGTGCTGCTGCTGCTGAGCTGTTCATTGACCCGCCGCTGGGGACAGTCGCTGCTAACCGCCAGCCCCTTTCTTTCCTCTGCAGTGTGCGATTTGTGCTTTTACCAGTGAAGGGGGATGTCTTAGGGGGTTAGTAGAATTATATAGGGTGAGTCACCTAACGTTACCGCTGGATATATTTCGTAAACCACATCAAATACTGACGAACCGATTCCACAGACCGAACGTGAGGAGAGGGGCTAGTGTAATTGTTTAATACAAACCATACAAAAATGCACGGAAGTATGTTTCTTAACACAAACTTACGTTTTTTTAATGGAACCCCGTTAGTTTTGTTAGCACATCTGAACATATAAACAAATACGTAATCAGTGCCGTTTGTTGCATTGTAAAATATTAATTACATCCGGAGATATTGTAATAGGCAAGATGGGAGCCATGTCAAACAGCAGATGCCGACGCAAACATATTTAACAAGAATGGAAGGCACTCTAGCCACTGGTATGGGGACTGTATGGGGGCTGTATGGGGACAGTCCCTCTGGTCAACGATTAGTAAGTTGCGTTCCGTTGACACCCGCACATATGCGGCTCCGTTTCCGATGGTGCAAAGAGAATGGGAACCGTTATTTACACTGCTAAATTATTGCGTGGTCGACTACATAGCCTCTTATTGCCGAGGAGTTTAGCCGCTGCGTCTGGTAGCGTGCATGGGAGTTACTCAAAGGACATCCCAACGAAAACCACCACGCGCACTGTTGTCCGTCTCTGGCATGTGTTAAAAAACATACTTCCGTGCATTTTTGTATGGTTTGTATTAAACAATTACACTAGCCCCTCTCCTCACGTTCGGTCTGTGGAATCGGTTCGTCAGTATTTGATGTGGTTTACGAAATATATCCAGCGGTAATGTTAGGTGACTCACCCTGTATATGTTACTAGCTTGGACCGTGGCGTTACCCATGGTTACACACTTATTTATAAATAGATGTTAATGCCGAAACTCACTATTCACGCGTATGCACTATCAGAAAAGCCACCCCTTGTTATATCTTTAAAAGTACATTATAGGTAAAGCTTATTTACAAAATCATCTACACACAGGTATACGAGGGGAATTCAAAAAGTAAAGGCATATTTGTGAAAAGCTGTACTTATCCTGATGATAGAAAACTGAAACATGCGTTATTTTTCTATGTAATCTCCCTGGACTTCAATGCAGTTTTCCCGACGTTTTACGAGTTTTTTGTTCTTATTTCGTCAGGAAACACGTTTTTAGGTTGCATCTGTAACCAATTTTGCACCGCAGCAATGACGTCTTCATCACTTTTCTCGTGGTCGTGCGGTAGCGTTCTCGCTTCCCACGCCCGGGTTCCCGGGTTCGATTCCCGGCGGGGTCAGGGATTTTCTCTGCCTCGTGATGGCTGGGTGTTGTGTGCTGTCCTTAGGTTAGTTAGGTTTAAGTAGTTCTAAGTTCTAGGAGACTGATGACCATAGATGTTAAGTCCCATAGTGCTCAGAGCCATTTGAACCATCACTTTCAATTTTTCTTCCCTGTAGCGCTTCCGTTAAGGGTCCAAACATGTGAAAATCGTTTGGAGTCAGGTGTGGACTGTATGGTGTATGTACCAGCACCTCGAATCTGCTCTTAATCAGACATTTTGCTTTGTTTGAATGACATCCTGAAATTCCGTAGTTCTTACAGGCCGAGACGCACTCACTCACTAATGAAGCTACTGAAGCGGGGACGTGTGAAGATCGCCGTGTGTTTGGCGGACGCGAGGCAATGAACGAACGGCACCAATTAATTTGGAGTACGCGATGCTGGGTAGCCTGTGTTAAGCTCCACCCACATGGTTCGCGGCTAGCGAAATCAGACTGTCCGATCCCGTCTGGTAGGTAACGTGGCCCACTTCGCACTACTTTGTGCTTTCGTCTCAGGCGCGTTAATCCGCGCCATACCGTTGCCAAAAGGTGGCCTAACGGTTCGCACAGGATCCGGGCCGGTCACCACCCCGTGCCAGGGCCCGGGGTGATTCCTTCAGCCCCCAGCCCACCCAAGTCTGCGGTACGACTGCTGCTGTATGACTGCCACACTACTTCCCTCGCAAGCTCGCAAGTAAACGGATGACGCACCTTAGGAGAAAGCAACAATGACAACATGAGAATGGTGATTTAGTTCTAAATGTTTTGAAATGCTTAACTACTACATATTACTTTTTCAGAATTAATAAACAAACATATTAATAGTATTGATAGTAAGACTGTATTAAAAACTTTCAGTGTTCGGCTCCACAAGTTTAAATGATATGTAAAGTTTTACTCCAGTGCTTGGGATATAAACATCCCAGGTTGGAATGCATAAACTAAAACCAGAGGAGGGGTGGACTGATGCAGAGGGGGGGAAATCCCCCCCCCATCCCCCCCATCCCCCCCTGCAAATCGCACACTGTATCCTCTGATATCTGCTCTGTCTGTGACCTGCATGCTTCAGTAGTTAATTCTGTAATAGCCTCGCTCTGCCTCTCTCGTTTCACAGTTGGCGACTGTTGAACACAAGATGGATTGATGGGAAGAGAAATTGTACGGCCTTAAACTTTTTCTCGACATTTGACTCAAACCTGCAGAGGCCTTAGTGACCACGAGTTTAAATTTTATAGAGTGGCTAACACACGAGTTACAGCACTTCTTGCGGCAACCAACGTTAATTTGACCGCCGTATTGTGGTGGTCAGGACGTTCACAGAAGCCGGTTGTCTTTAGTCGCCCTGG
The DNA here is from genome assembly GCF_021461395.2 of Schistocerca americana. Lineage (NCBI taxonomy): Eukaryota > Metazoa > Arthropoda > Insecta > Orthoptera > Acrididae > Schistocerca > Schistocerca americana. The sequence goes on along the minus strand of NC_060124.1, from coordinate 243,971,059 downwards.
AAGCTGAAATGCTTTATTTGGTGAACCGTTTAATTCTTCCTTGCAATTTCTTTAGCGAAAAATAAATTAAACACGCCTGAAGTGTGTTTAGCGTCCAGTGCCACGAATCGAAGCTATATGAGTTAACGTAAAGATGGGCAGCAAATATGAAACGGAACAAACTGTTCCGAACTACAACGAGCTACATCTGCTGAAAGCACTTTGAAGACGTACATCTACACCACACAGATTATCAGAGGCGCCTTTTGTCCAAGGCAGTCACAAATGTCTTTGATGTTCTGCAACATTAAAAAAGAAAAAAAAAAGTATTAATCGTACAACCAGTGCCCACATAACGAAATTTCGACGCTTTGGTCAATAAAACTCTTAATCAGTACCATATAGAAAGTCTGTAAGTCAATAATTATACTACTTTTACATATTTTAATACAAATACAAATATTGTTTCTGTTAGCTAAGCGCTACAGTCTGGAACCGCGAGACCGCTTCGGTCGCAGGTTCGAATCCTGCCTCGGGCATGGATGTGTGTGATGTCCTTAGGTTAGTTAGGTTTACTCCGTAAACTTCAGGTGATATCCGTTCATTTAGCGTTGATTTACGTTCAGTTTGCGGGCAACAAAATAGATGGACGAAAATGTTTTGAGTAATCTCCCAAGATGCTACTCCAGGCGTGTGTAAAATGAATGTGCACAGCGGAAAATAATAAACCCTAATATGAAGATTTGGCCTTGTCTGATTACCCCTGAAGCAGGTCTAAGATCTCTTAACTCTATACATTACAATCTAAACATAAATGAATGATGAAGGCAACTAATCCTACTGAATGATAAACGTTGTTCCTGCTTATACATTTATTTTAGATTAAAAAAGACCTTAATATTACTAAGTTTACATTTCCTAAGTGAAACTACTTATCAATTGCCTAACTCTGCCCCTTATTTTGATTGCGCGGTCTAATATCAATAACGCGAAATGACTGACATCATCTACGTACCAAACACTAGAAGACACAACATTCAAAGATGATCTACGGTGGTGTTGAACCTCAGTGGAAATAAACTAAAGTGACCACAGCTGTTTAGCTTTTTATCCCTAACAAGCCGAAGCAATCTGCGATATCGCCGTATGTACTGCGTCCGGTGCGTCGAAGTGATGGTTCTCGTACTCGTCTGCGGCGATCGAAGAACTCCAGCCACAAATAAACTCTTTCAAACACTAGGACAGCAAAAGGCGGTCCTGACTAATAAACTCTAATACTATCTTCTCCTCTCTGTGTTCTACAGACGAGAAACGCGAACTCCCAGCCACAAGGACGGAGCTCAGACAACGTCTCAACATAAGTATAGGCAGAGGACGTGCTCTCAGTTACTGAACGCTGCGTACTCAACGACGACTTCCAACCCGGAGGTGAGGTCCAGAATCGTATAGGTTCGTAACAGTAAAGGCCTAACTGTTCTAACTCTGCTGAGAGCAAAGACAGCAAGTCCGTCCTTACCAACAAAGCTGATATCGAACGACCGTCACACTCGGGCACTCACAACGGAAGAAGTTGTCTCTCCACCGCTGGCCTCCCAACAAGGCTCAGATCCCCACCATCGTAATTCCGAAAACGAATCATATTCCCGAAACCATGGAATATTCTCCCTCTCTACAGATTCTTCCGAACTCCGATCAACCGTATTTTAGTCTTTTGTCGTCCAGCGCGGAAAGTTTGCGAGGAAATATCTATACTCATACAATGGTACGCATCTGAGTAAAAATCCTTGGAAATAACCAAGCCTGCGTGGTTTCCGAGGTGCTGCTTCTTCGTTCCTCTCACCTGCATCCAAGATTTCCACAGTTCGGAAGTAGTATCCGGTTAATCTTCCGGCCCTACTACAATAGCGGCCGATAGCGGGTGGTCGTCCCCGTATTGTGTCTTCGCGCTCAGGTGTCAACGACGTCCGTCTAGCTACTTCCTGTGTTTCAGCAGGACCAACACACCTGTGTGGGGCTTCCACTCAGAGCTTGAGTTCTGCCTGCCATTTCACCTCCACTGGCGTTCCAACCTCTACTAATATAGGCAATCATTCATTACGCCGTTCTGATAATAAAGAGACTCCGTCACCTTTCATGCAATAAGCGTTAACAATTATTTACAAGACGTATGAGACAATGTCATTCTCCTTTATATATTCGTATATACGATGTACAACCTATCACATTATACCTAATTGTGTTTGTAGATCACAGCAAAGTATGTGGATGAGTGCTTGTAAGGTGCGAAGTTATAGCCACCTTAGAATCTAGCAGTTTGATCTGCATCGAAATGTTTACCTGTATTCCGACTGAAACTTCCCTTGTTGCTGCTAGTGTGCACACAAACCGCCGCTGCTGACTGTTTTTTGAGAAAAAATAAACTATTATGAGCCGTTTAAAGTCAGTCAAAGTCAATTTTAAGGGGGCCCACACATCAGGCGACCCTCTTGACTGCAGATCAATTGGTGGACGGATATTCACTCTGCTTCAGACATGGCAGACGTATAGCTACTATATACAATTTAAACTCGTTAGCGGCCCTTTCGTACAATCTTTACAAAGGAAGAGTACCTAATTAGTCATTTCATATCAGATCCTATTAAAGTTTCATATAGGACAGGAAACAACAAAGTGCTGATCGAAATCACGGATAGACTGCATGCATGTTTCATAAGCCAGGGAACTTGACATGCAACAATCTTTGTTAGTTTTCTGGATCCGCCAATGTCTTGCTAAGGTAAAGGACCATCGGACGGCTAGGACTAAAAGTTTTTAACACCTCCCAAGCATATTGTTAAGAAAGTTGCAAGATGGAGTAAATTGTTGAAGAAAGAAGTCGTTTGGTTCAAATTAGCTTCTCAGCCACTCTCTGATGGAGGAAATCCTTTCTTCGAGATGGTGTCCGTGTAATGATGGCTCAGAATGTCCAACCTAACAGCCAGACTATCGCCTCCACACCCCAACACCTAAAGAACCGCTGAAGAGGTCAGCGCAGCTTCTTCAGTAAAATCGATTGCAAGAACACTTTATAACGAATGCAGACTGAGGCAATGAAATCGTTCTTGTTTTGCAGCCCTACAACGATGCAGATTCTCGTTAGTGCTATTTGGTTTTTAGACAGTTCGTAAGAATTAGTGCAGAAATAGGCGCCAACTTTGCTTAGCATGTACTGGCTTCTACTACTTTGGAGTAAGTTGTGTTTAGAATCATATATCATGCCGATAAGCAACCGAACCTGCAGCGGAAGGATGCACGCGACCGCGTTGATGATCGAAATTACGAACGCTCGCAGTCTGCTCTGTGAACCAACGACACGTGCCACCCTTTGGTTGCGAATCATGTTTCTTTCATTGTCAATAATATCTTCGATAGTCCCCTCACGGAGCTTTACTGCATTTCTATTACTGACGACTTCGTTGGGGACGGATGAGCATTTAATTAATCTTTGACAAATTTCTCATATAAATCTTTATTGACACGGAGCACTGGTCATACGACGGCAAATGCAGGACTGTCGTTTCATGTGGTTCCATTCTGTAACAGCTCTCTCGTACTCCACTGTGTTATATAAATCCTCTCTTTGTCCATCTCCTCCATCCCCCTTATCTCTTCTTCTCCTCTTGCTCCATTCTCTGCCTATCTACCCCAACCCCCCCCCATCTCCCTCCCTTCCCTCTGACCATTGACACCTTCCTCCTCCATTCATCTCCTCCTCCACCACTCTACGTCAATCTCATCCTGCCCCCTATATTTCTCTATTTTCACCTCACCCCCTCTATTTCCTCCTCCCCCTCTCTCTATCCATCTTCTCCCCCCCCCTCTCTCACCATATCCTCCCATTTCCTCCCTATGTCCATCTCCATCTTCCCCCTCTCCCTGTGTCCATCCCCTTCACTTGAAATTACATGAAAAGTCGTTGCAAGTCACTAAGTGCCCTCATTCACAAATACTGGATGAAAAATCTGACTATTCGCAAGTCGTGGGATACTCTCCTTTCTCGACCCCGCCATCATCCCTTTGATAGATAGGAGTTTCTCACACCATCAGCGATTCTTTCCGGACGGTAAGTGATATGTCTGCCAAGTTTCTTTGTAATCGGCCCAAATGTTTACGAGGGTATATGGAATATATACGCCCACATTTATGATATGTGTATATTCAGTTGACTTTTTGTCTTTCTGTTACGTCTTTGTGGCTTTCCTCTTGTACATAACTCTGTAATATTATCTAGTTAAAACTTCTACTGCAGGTCCGATCTCCAATGCAGCCGTCGTCAGAGAGACAAAGAGACAGAAGATCCTCGGCTTAGTACGTGACGGAAGAAGTAGCAGTTACGGCAGGAGATCTGACAGTCTACATAAACATTAAGTCACTTCTTTGAAGTAATTATTTCGACGCTTACAGCTCCTCATCAAATATTCATTTATATATGTCACATAATAACTGACGTCCAACAGAAAAAACGTGCCGCTGCGTTCCATCAAAGCCACAAAGCGAAACGTTCTATGACGAGTCGATGAGAAAAGGCATCCAACAAAGAAGAGAGAGGGTAGTTCTGGCCATATTACGACATGAGTCGTTTCTGAAAACTACAGCGGAAGAAATGCTAGAGATAAGCAATTGCAGGGAAGCACCTAGGTATGCCGACGTAATGTACATTGTCGATTATGTGGGACGCAGCAGTTAGTTTGAAGTGGATTTCTGCGAAGCGACAGGAAAGAGATCAACCTTGAGGCTTATGACCGAAACAACAGTAAATGAAAGTACATAGGAACTTGAGAAAGTAAGTTATAGATGTGGCCCCACGCAAAGACCATTGCGACAAGAGCGGTACATGCCTAAAATAGAGTACATGTTCTGGGTTCCCCGCAGACAATGTTCTGCTGAGGTATGGATAACAGATGCGTCACAGTGTGCGAGTGAATTGGCCTGGCGTCTGGGCGTACTCCAAAGTTGTTGTACGTGAGACAGTACTATCCTTGTGCTCAAGACGTCTAAATTGCAAACAGGTTCACAATATGGACATAATGAAATGGCGCTTCTTGCTGTACTGGAATAGCGCCAACGATATGACCAATGCCGCACAGACATGGATGATGCAGATCGAGAAGGAAGACCAGCGACATCTACCACAGTCGAACATGTCCGGGCAGTCGAGGAACAGATGCGCAGCAGTCGCAGATTGATTATCACGGACGCTGACCAGCACACGCGCATCTTAATAGGCTATACTCATTTCATCTACCGAGTTTGTTTGCAGTACCGGAATTTGTTGGTACTCTTAGATCCGCGATCACTGTCACCCGCACACAGAGGCACAAAGGTGTCTCTAGACTGCTATGGGAGTTAGTCCGAGGAAGGCAATGGTTTCCTATGGGCGATGAGACATGGTTACATCATCACTCGCTCGCAAAAAAAGAGAGCTCCTATGGAATGGAGACACGCCTCACCACCACCGCAGAAGAAATGCAGAGTTACGCCATCAGCAAAAAAGGTCAAGCCAACAGTTCTCTTAGACTGTGATGGAGTACACGGGAAACTGCACTGCACAGCCGTTATGGCCGATTCGTAGACTCCCACACTGGCATCGCTGCACAGCGCCATTCCATATTGTGCAAAGGCGTTATTCCACTGCACGACAATGCAACACCCCGATACGGCGCGGCCGATCAAACTGTGCTTCAGCGTTTGAGACAGGAGTTTTGGAAACAACCGCCATACAATCCCGGTCTTTCATATGCGATTTACATCTTTTCACCTTCTGGGTGAAGGAGAATTTCAAGGTCATCGGGATCGACCACATACGACAATGCCCAGGCGATCGAGAAGCTGTCTGACAGCAGTCGCAGACTTTCGGACGATGACGACTTTCACACAGCGGTTCTCGAATGGCTCCTTGACCAAGGACCTTATTTCTATCGCTGAGCAATTTAACTATTGGCAGAATGTTCTGGCTGTTGAGAATAGGTGACTATGCAGAAAAATAGTGTCACGTATCTGTGACACTTTGAAGTGTAGTACAACATTCAATAAAAATACTTGGCCTGTCATAATGAAGTGTAACTTAGTTTCTGAAGGCTCACGATATGGTCGTACAGACGTCCTGACCACGAAAATGACAGGTTGTGTGAAAAAGTCCCAAGCAATTTCAGAATGCGATATTTTCTATATGAACGAGGATAATAATTACAGGCCGAACTTTAATTTAGGCAGCAAAACTAAAAGATCAACTCGGCACCAGATGTAGGTTGCCCGTTCATGTGGTGGCCTAAATTTAATTTTGAAGAAGGCGGATCACATCTGCTTGGTACCTGCATGTAAGAGCAATTCTGAACAACGTGAGGTCTCAGCGACGGATCGTCGGAAGCTGATGCACGGACCTGGCATTGAACCATTAGTCAACAAAGCCGTCGGATGTCAATTTTTTTTCTTTTATTTTATTGTGCTTTGGCTGGGTGCCTCTCCTATCCTAATCAATTTTGATAAACTGCAAGGTTACATATTAATAGCAGTAATAGCAGTGGGTGTATTAACTCCAGACGATCTCGAAGAAATATGGGACGAGTTTGGCTATTGTCAGGACGAATTTGTGCATCCCGGTGGATTGTACATTGGTTATTCTTGAAAGTTAAATGAAAACTTTGGCTCTACACGTAATACTGAGGCGTATCTTGCTCTTACGTGCATTCGTGTCAAAGGGTTTATTTTATCTGTAGTTCTAAAACGATCCTGGACAACGGTTCAATCCCGTCTCTGGCCATCCTGATTTAGGTTTTCCGTGATTTCCCTAAATCGCTTCAGGCAAATGCCGGGATGGTTCCTTTGAAAGGGCACGGCCGACTTCCTTCCCCATCCTTCTCTCACCCGAGCTTGCGCTCCGTATCTAACGACCTCGTTGTCGGCGGGACGTTAAACACTAATCTCCTCCTCCTCTAAAACGATCCTAACTTCTTCCTCTGTACTTTGACTGATTCTGATTTATCACTCCTGTTCGGTTAACACTGTTTATGAAGAAGTTGCAGGGACTGTAATTCGGCTACGTATTCTATAGTGTCGAACACAGTGTTCTACAAGTATATACGCAGCTGGTACCTCCTCCCAAATTGTCAGTTAACATCTAAAACTTAAAAGCGCCTTACTACTCATAACACGTGAAGTTCCTGCGGCAATACGTTCACCATAACACCTAGTCGAAGTTGGGGTTAAAGCGGCACACACCTGTCCCTTTAGTCTATCCACTAGGCATTCTGTTTCTATTCTGAACTAACACGCTTCTGATACTGTTTGGTAGATAGTGTCTACCTCAAAGAAAGATTGACTGAAATCGCAAATATGTGACACAAGTACTGCTCTGCCGTAAAGTCACGCCAGTCGAGAACTTTAGCGCAGAGAGGGCTCTGAAGAAGACGTCAGTAAATTGCACGCTGACCGACCTCTCTCCAGGAAGACAACACGATGGCAGTAAATATATGTGAGACACACAAACAGAGAAAATACTACAAATATTAATTAGGAAGACATCCTTTAACAATCAATAACTTTGGGGTGCTGTTTGATGTTGGAGATAGGTATGTGGGTGGACAGTGGAGCCTTGTTACTGCTGGAGAATTGTTAAAAGGTAACTTGGAAACGCAATACTGACCTTACGACTTATCTTAGAAGAAAGATTAAGGAAAGGCAAACCTACGTTTCTAGCATTTGTAGACTTAGAGAAAGCTTTTGACAATGTTGAATGGAATACTCTCTTTCAAATTCTAAAGGTGGCAGGGGTAAAATACAGGTAGCGAAAGGCTATTTACAATTTGTACAGAAACCAGATGGCAGTTATAAGAGTCGAGGGACATGAAAGGGAAGCAGTGGTTGGGAAGGGAATAAGAGAGGGTTGTAGCCTCTCCCCGATGTTGTTCAATCTGTATATTGAGCAAGCAGTAAAGGATACAAAAGAAAAATTCGGAGTAGGTATTAGAATTCATGGAGAAGAAATAAAAACTTTGAGGTTCGCCGATGACATTGTAATTCTGTCACAGACAGCAAAGGACTTGGAAGAGCAGTTGAATGGAATGGACAGTGTCTTGAAAGGAGGATATAAGATGAACATCAACAAAAGCAAAACAAGGATAATGGAATGTAGTCTAATTAAGTCGGGTGATGCTGAGGGAATTAGATTAGGAAATGAGACACTTAAAGTAGTAAAGGAGTTTTGCTATTTGGGGAGCAAAATAACTGATGATGGTCGAAGTAGAGAGGATATAAAATGTAGGCTGGCAATGGCAAGGAAAGCGTTTCTGAAGAAGAGAAATTTGTTAACATCCAGTATTGATTTAAGTGTCAGGAAGTCATTTCTGAAAGTATTCGTATGGAGTGTAGCTATGTATGGAAGTGAAGTATGGACGATAAATAGTTTGGACAAGAAGAGAATAGAAGCTTTCGAAATGTGGTGCAACAGAAGAATGCTGAAGATTAGATGTGTAGATCACGTAACTAATGAGGAAGTATTGAATAGGATTGGGGAGAAGAGAAGTTTGTGGCACAACTTGACCAGAAGAAGGGATCGGTTGGTAGGACATGTTCTGAGGCATCAAGGGATCACCAATTTAGTATTGGAGGGCAGCGTGGAGGGTAAAAATCGTAGAGGGAGACCAAGAGATGAATACAGTAAGCAGATTCAGAAGGATGTAGGTTGCAGTAGGTACTGGGAGATGAAGAAGCTGGCACAGGATAGAGTAGCATGGAGAGCTGCATCAAACCAGTCTCAGGACTGAAGACCACAACAACAACAACAACAACAACAACTTGGAAACTGACTTGAACGTACTTAACACGCTTATTAATACTGATCTGGAGGAATTTATTTGTATTGTTCCTGCGCAGCAATGGAGTGTCGGTTAACATCCGACAGCATAATTCCGGAGATGTGCGTTCGGCAGTTTCCTACTTGAAGCGACTGATGCAAGATCTTTGGCGCCGACGCTCTGCTGTCTCGCCGATCGCCAGTCCGTCAGAAGACACCGTCAATAAAATCTCACTGGTCGGTAAGCAGAACAGGATGAGACCAACCGAATTAATTTAATACGAAGAAAGAAGATTTCCGGAAGCAGCAGTGGACGGCAGGCCGAGCACCAACCCTGAAGTCCCGTCGGGCCGTTTATTTATCAATTAACCAAAACTATACTATTCAGGAGCTCGGTCCTCTCACAGGTTCCGATGCACTTTTGACCTACCAAACTAGACCACAGAAGAGCGCTCACTGCCCTAAAAGAAGCAGTCTGTTTCACTCGAAATGTTGAACTTAACTGTAGCTGCAACGAATCTTAGCCCACCATCGCTCCGCAGCTGTCTCTTAGTAACATTATACATAGATATTATTTTTCCTCACAGGCCTAAGGACCTAAAATTACAACGAAAAAACATACAAACATGGAATTAACAGCACACAATAAATAACAACATTGATTTTAAGTAAAACATTACACTGCATTTATACGTGCAAAATCATTGATCATTGCAATATAAGATAAGTAACTTTAACTGAGAGAAGAGAAAAAACGAAAAAAAACATTCATACTGACTGCATTAATTTTTTACGGAACTTTAATCGATTAGCAGTAGTAGATGTAAAACACAATAACAGAAGCCGAATAAGGCCGTTACAGTTCCATTACAAACAAAATCATTATGGTATTATGCGTATCTTAAAATCAATACATAGTTTCTATCTCCACTCACGTAGCAGAGTGGTCCCCAAACTTGGTTCAATTACCTCTGAGGGGTAAAACGAAATTTTCGGAGGGGTGGATGAAAAAAGGATTCATTTGTGGTTCGGTCTAACAACTAAATTAATTTTAATGATCATTACTATTATAACTATTTCGTAAGACTGTAATACGGATTACGTAAGTTACCAATTATTATTTTTTTTTGTCAAAACCAGCATTAACATATGACACAGTGTTGTGCATGTTACACATTGTGAAATGAATGTATGAACTTTGACAGCGCATGTACAATATAAATAATTTTTACTCTGCATCTGTGAAAATAAAACTGGAACATACATACCACATCTAATTTAATGTCTCCAGAAAATTCCTTATCCGAGTTGTAGGTAGTTCCTGCAGTAGACCAGGAATAACCTCATTATTCACTTCGCAACAACAAATTTATACTACTGGCCATTAAAATTGCTACACCACGAAGATGGCGTGCTACAGATGTGAAATTTAACCGGCAAGAAGAAGATGCTGAGATATGCAAATGATTAGCTTTTCAGAGCATTCACACAAGGTTGGCGCCGGTGGCGGCACCTACAACGCTCTGACATGAGGAAAGTTTCCAATGGATTTCTCGTAGATAAACAGCAGTTGACCGGCGTTGCCTCGTGAAACGTTGTTGTGATGCCTCGTGTAAGGAGGAGAAATGCGTACCATCACGTTTCCGACTTTGATAAAGGTCGGATTGTAGCCTATCGCGATCGCGGTTTATCGTATCGCGACATTGCTGCTCACATTGGTCTAGATCCAATGACCGTTAACAGAATATGGAATCGGTGAGTTCAGGAAGGTAATACGGAACGCCGTGCTGGATCCCAACGGCCTCATATCGCTAGCAGCCGAGACGACAGGCATCTTATCCGCATGGCTGTAACGGATCGTGCAGCCACGTCTCGATCCCTGAGTCAACAGATGGGGGCGTTTGCAAAACAACAACCATCTGCACGAACAGTTCGACGACGTTTGCAGCAGCATGGACTATCAGCTCGGAGACCATGGCTGTGGTTATAACTGAAGCTGCATCATAGACAGGAACGCCTGCGATGGTGTACTCAACAGCGAACCTGGGTGCACGAATGGCAGAACGTTATTTTTTCGGACGAATCCAGGTTCTGTTTACAGCATCATGATGGTCGCATCCGTGTTTGGCAACATCGCGGTGAACGCACATTGGAAGCGTGTATTCGTCATCACCCGGCGTGATGGTATGGGGTTCAATTGGTTACACGTGTCGGTCACCTCTTGTTCGCATTGGCGGCACTTTGAACAGTGGACGGTACATTTCAGATGTGTTACTACCCGTGGCTCTACCCTTCATTCCATCCCTGCGAAACCGTACATTTCAGCAGGATATTGCACGACCGGATGTTGCAGGTCCTGTACAGGCCTTCCTGGATACAGAAAATGTTCGACTGCTGCCCTGGTCAGCACATTCTCCAGATCTCTCACCAAATGAAAACGTCTGGTCAATGGTGGCCGAGCAACTGGCTCGTCACAATACGCCAGTAACTACTCTTGATGAACTATGGTATTGTGTGGAAGCTGCATGGCCAGTTGTACCTGTACACGCCATCCAAGCTCTGTTTGACTCAATGCCCAGGCGTATCAGGGCCGTTGTTACCGCCAGAGGTGGTTGTTCTGGGAACTGATTTCTCAGGATCTATGCACCCAAATTGCGTGAAAATGTAATCACATGTCAGTTCTAGTATAATATATTTGTCCAATGAATACCCGTTAATCATCTGGATTACTTCTTGGTGTAGCAATTTTAATGGCCAGTAGTGTAGCAACTGACAGCACAACAGTAAGTATGTAATGGCTAGTAGATTGCTGCAAGGCCTACATATTATTATCATTTTTAGTAGTGGCAGCTGTCAGCACAAAGCCTTAGCAGCCTGAAGTCTTCCAAGACCTGCCATATCAGGAGCCCACAAAGCAAGTGATTTACCAACAGTAAGAGTAGTCTATGCATCTTCACTTGGTTCGTTTGAGTAGGAGTATGGGGTGAGAAAGCTTTTGACAATGTTGGTTGGAATACTCTCTTTCAAATTCTGAAGGTGGCAGGTGTAAAATACAGGGAGCGAAAGGCTATTTACAATTTGTACAGAAAGAAGATGGCAGTTATAAGAGTCGAGGGGTATGAAAAGGAAGCAGTGGTTGGGAAGGGAGTGAGATAGGGTTATAGCCTATCCCCGATGTTATTCAATCTTTATATTGAGCAAGCAATAAAGGAAACAAAAGAAAAGGTCGGAGTAGGTGTTAAAATCCATGGAGAAGAAATAAAAACTTTGAGGTTCGCCAATGACATTGTAATTCCGTCAGAGGCAGCAAAGGACTTGGAAGAGCAGTTGAACGGAATGGACAGAGTCTTGAAAGGAGGGTTTAAGATGAACGTCAACAAAAGCAAAACGAGGGTAATGGAATGTAGTCGAATTAAGTCGGGTGATGCTGAGGGAATTAGATTAGGAAATGAGACACTTAAAGTAGTAAAGGAGTTTTGCTATTTGGGGAGCAAAGTAACTGATGATGGTCGAAGTAGAGAGGATATAAAATGTAGATTGACAATAGCAAGGAAAGCGTTTCCGAAGAAGAAAAGTTTGTTAACATCGAGTATAGATTTAAATGTCAGGAAGTCGTTTCTGAAAGTACTTGTATGGAGTGTTGCCATGTATGGAAGTGAAACGTGGACGATAAATAGTTTGGACAAGAAGAGAATAGAAGCTTTCAAAATGCGGTGCAACAGAAAAATGCTGAAGATTAGATGGGTAGCTCACGTAACTAATGAGGAGGTATTGCATAGAATTGGAGAGAAGAGGAGCTTGTGGCACAACGTGACTAGAAGAAGGGATCGGTTGGTAGGACATGTTCTGAGACATCGAGGGATCACCAATTTAGTATTGGAGGGCAGCGTGGAGGGTAAAAATCATAAAGGGAGACCAAGAGATGAATACACTAAGCAGATTCAGAAGGATGTATGCTGCAATAGGTACTGGGAGATGAAGAAGCTTGCACAGGATAGTTTAGCATGGAGAGATGCATCAAACCAGTCTCAGGACTGAAGACCACAACAACAACGTGGGGTGAGGGCGAAGCAAGTGTGATTAGAGAGGGACGTGGTGAATAGAAAGCATATTTTGTAATAAACGTCTGCTTGGAATTTGTTTTTTGAGGAACTGTAGACAGTACTGGAGAGGCAGCGAGAATTGCTTCACCATTCCATACAAAGCATTGTTATAAGTAAGCAGTACCAACTTCCCTGTCCGTGGTTTAATAAAACACCCACAAAAACGAAGTATCATTTACGTTTCATAATAAAAAAAAATGTGCAACGAAAATTCCTTGTCGTTGTAAAACTCCGTTTGTTTATAAAGGTGGGAGGAAGGGAAGGATGGTCGGGACTGTGGGGAGCGGGGGGAGGGGGGGGGGCGGGGACTCATTGATACCTGATACAACAGAGGGGTAATGTTTTCAGAAAGGTTGGGAACGACTCGTGTAGAACATAACGGCTTGGAAAATCTGGTTAATATTTTTGAACTACCTCGTACTTTCTGTCCTAAACAACTAATTACAATTCTGTAATGAAACACTGAACCCACGGGTCTATTGCGCCGAAGTACTCAGAAAATAGCTCTGAGCAACAACAGGAAGTTTTTCGTTAGACTTAATTTTTATCATGTATTATTTCTTAATTTCGTGTAGTAAATGTTTTTTATACAGAATGTAACGAGTATAAGAGCAGATATTTCTCTAGGTGACTCAGGACGCTGTACTGAGCAACATGACATCAATATTTGCAGACCAATAACTGCAGCTGTTAGGAGTAATACGTCTTTAAATTGGCTAGTACTCCCAAGTACATGTGGCAAGAGCAAGTTATTAACACTGATTTCCCCTGGGCAGCTGGTGATGTGTTGTACTGTGAAGTGGAAATTTGTGGTAAGTTCCTTCGGGGCCAAACTGCTGAGGTAATCGGTCCCTAAGCTTACACACTACTTAACCTCACTTAAACTAACTTACGCTAAGGACAATACATACACCCATGCCCGAGGGAGGACTCGAACCTCCGACGGGGGGAGCCGCGCGAACCGTGGCCAGGTGTCCAAGACCACGCGGCTTTTGTAGTGTGATGTTGGATGCAATTAACGGTGTAGTCCAGGTAGTGGTGCAGTTAAGACGTGCAGAAAACATCAGATAGTAAATTATGTGACGTGATTGTGGGAAGAAACAACCAACGCACTGCGGTGTTTACATATTAACTACCACATGTAACGCAGGTTTGAATCCTGCCTCGGGCTTGGATGTGTGTGATGTCATTAGGTTTAATTAGTTGTAAGTTCCAGGCGACTGATGACCTCAGAAGTTAAGTCGCATAATGCTCAGAGCCATTTGAACCATTTTTGAACTCCATGTAAAAATATCTGCCCTTACACTCGTTGCACCCAGTATATATGTTTTTTGTACAGACGTCAAACGAAGGTCATGTTTGTATCATTACGCCATATAACTAGATCTTGTCAAATGAGCTTTGTCTGAAACTCATAATGACAAGAAATTTGCTTTGCCCTCTACCTAAGGTCTATGTAAAGCCGTTGTAATTGCTAAAAAAAAATGGTTCAAGTGGCTCTGAGCACTATGGGACTTAACATCTGTGGTCGTCAGTCCCCTAGAACTTAGAACTACTTAAACCTAACTAACGTAAGGACATCACACACATCCATGCCCGAGGCAGGATTCGAACCTGCGACCGTAATGGTCACGCGGTTCCAGACTGAAGCGCCTAGAACCGCACGGCCACACCGGCCGGTTGCAATTGCTCCATAAACATCCAGTTGTCGCTGTTTTTCCCCTTGGCCCAGGATCACAGGTGAAACGTCTTCGATCAGAATCAGATAGCAGACTGAGAGAGCGGTGAATAGATTTGCGAGACTTACGCATGACCTATTTCGCCACCGACGTGCCTGCAATAATGGGAGCGAGGGTGAGAATTTTTTGTGAGTGGTGTGACTGGTAGGACATGAAAAGAGAAAGAGGCATTGGGGAGTGGAAACCGCACTCGGGTTTCCGTACATAGCCGCTAGAAACCGAACCGAGACCGCAGTCGCAGAATTATAGTTGCGGCGGCCGTATCTGGCGTCACACACGGCAGCCGGCCGTACGCACGTTGCTGCTGCTGCCATACGCGGCGGCCGGCTGGCCGGCGGCAACGTTTCGCTCGTTGCAGCCGACTGCCCGCCACGCGGCAGCAGTGGCGGCAGTAACAACAGCGTCAGCAATAAATCCGAGTTGATAAAGGTTCGCAATATCGTTCCCGACCGCAAACTGAGCTTCAATAAATGGAGAACAATAACTAATGGCTGCGAAAGCGTGCGCCGGAGCGCGCGGTTTGGTGCCATTAGGAAAAGCGATACGATACGCCGCGCGCGTTAAAAAAAAGAAGAAAAAAAAACCATACCGCGGGCTGGCTCGGCGCGCGACGTCCAATTCCGAGGCATAATTCATACGTAATAACCTCAATAGCTGATTAATTCTGCCGCGCTATCAGTGCCAAAGAGATCATTACGGGCAGGCGCAGAACCGCGGCTTATTTAACTGCCCTTGTGTTCTCTGCTGCGCGCTTCGCGGTCGTCCCGAATCTGGTCTAACTGGCCTCTCCTGTGCTACTACCCATACTACACGTACAGCCACAGTCTAACGCAACAGCCGCGACACTCCGTCTTTTGTTATCCACAGCTATAGCAGCGCCCCAAGTGGCCAGCAAAAGACACTTCTGAATACGACATCGGATGGGTGCTAACACTAACGTTAACACTGACCTTTAACACATTTTTTACAGTAGCCAGTGTACCTAGAGCAATAAAATCGACAATAACTAAAGAAATTACGCCATATTAGTCATTCTTTAATTTCATAATGACGCTGAGAGGTACGAAACAGTACGTTACACGACAGTTTATTTACGATTCCCTTGTAACGCACAGTTATTTACTGCACAATGTCGTTTTTCTTTAATAACAAAAAAATTGATAATAAACACCAGAAGACGTGTCCTTTTGCAGAAAGACGTCATATATCTCCCCAAAGAAGCAGAGTCTTTGTCGCTACACTCTCAGCCAAATCAGTGAATGTGAAACGTAGGATACCTGTATGGAACGTCATACGCACATCATTTGTAAGTAGGCTGTTTAGGTTTCTATGTTGGTAACGCCACGCAGCGCTCTGTATGAAGATCACTGACTGTGCTGTGTGCAGTCTGTAGCTAGTTTGCATCGTTGGAATATTTGCTATTGTAGTGTTGGGCAGTTGGATTTGAACAGCGCGTGGCGTTGCGCAGTTGGAGGTGAGCCGCTGGCAGAGGTGGATGCGGGGTGAGAGATGGCATTGTTTTGAGAGCGGACGATCTGGATGTGTGTCCGTTAGAAAAAGGAAATTTGTAAGACGGGATGTCATGGACTTATATATATATATATGTTGTCTTCAGTCCTGAGACGGGTTTGATGCAGCTCTCCATGCAACTCTATCCTGTGCAAGCTTCTTCATCTCCCAGTAATTACTGCAATCCACATCCTTCTGAATCTGCTTAGTGTATTCATCTCTTGGTCTCCCTCTACGATTTTTACCCTCCACGCTGCCCTCCAATGCTAGATTTGTGATCCCTTGATGCCTCAGAACATGTCCTACCAACCGATCCCTTCTTCTTGTCAAGTTGTGCCACAAACTCCTCTTTTCCCCAATTCTGTTCAATATCTCCTCATAAGTTATGTGATCCACCCATCTAATCTTCAGCATTCTTCTGTAGCACCACATTTCGAAAACTCCTGTTCTCTTCTTGTCCAAACTATTTACCGTCCATGTTTCACTTCCATACATGGCTACACTCCATACAAATACTTTCAGAAATGACTTCCTGACACTTAAATCTATACTCGATGTTAACAAATTTCTCTTCTTCAGAAACGCTTTCCTTGCCATTGCCAGTCTACATTTGATATCCTCTCTACTTCGACCATCATCAGTTATTTTGCTCCCCAAATAGCAAAACTCCTTTACTACTTTAAGTGTCTCATTTCCTCATCTAATTCCCTCAGCATCAACCAACTTAATTCGACTACATTCCATTTTCCTCGGTTTGCTTTTGTTGATGTTCATCATATATCCTCCTTTCAAGACACTGTCCATTCCGTTCAGCTGCTCTTCCAAGTCCTTTGCTGTCTCTGACAGAATTACAATGTCACCGGCGTACCTCAACGTTTTTATTTCTTCTCCATGGACTTTAATACCTACTCCGAATTTTCCTTTTGTTTCCTTCACTGCTTGCTCAGTATAGAGATTGAATAAGATACGGGAGAGGCTACAACCCTGTCTCACTCCCTTCCCTACCGCTGCTTCCCTTTCATGCCCCTCGACTCTTATTACTGCCATCTGGTTTCTGTACAAATTGTAAACAGCCTTTCGCTCCCTGTATTTTACCCCTGCCACCTTTAGAATTTGAAAGAGAGTATTCCAGTCAACATTGTCAAAAGCTTTCTCTAACTCTACAAATGCTAGAAATGTAGGTTTGCCTTTCCTTAATCTAAGATAAGTCGTAGGGTCAGTATTGCCTCACGTGTTCCAACATTTCTGCGAAATCGAAACTGATCTTCCCCGAGGTCGGCTTCTACCAGATTTTCCATTCGTCTGTAAAGAATTCGCGTTAGTATTTTGCAGCTGTGACTTATTAAACTGATAGTTCGGTAATTTTCACATCTGTCTACACCTGCTTTCTTTGGGATTGGAATTATTATATTCTTCTTGAAGTCTGAGGGTATTTCGCCTGTCTCATACATCTTGCTCACCAGATGGTAGAGTTTTGTCAGGACTGTCTCTCCCAAGGCTGTCAGTAGTTCTAAATCAATGTTGTCTATTCCCGGGGCCTGGTTTCGACTTAGGTCTTTCAGTGCTCTGTCAAACTCTTCACGCAGTATCATATCTCCCATTTCATCTTCATCTACATCCTCTTCCATTTCCATAATATTGTCCTCAAGTACATCGCCCTTGTATAGACCCTCTATACACTAGTTCCACCTTTCAGATTTCCCTTCTTTGCTTAGAACTGGGTTCCCATCTGAGCTCTTGATATTCATACAAGTGGCTCTCTTTTCTCCAAAGGTCTCTTTAATTTTCCTGTAGACAGTATGTATCTTACCCCTAGTGAGATAACCCTCTACATCCTTACATTTGTCCTCTAGCCATCCCTTCTTAGCCATTTTGCACTTCCTGTCGATCTCAGTTTTCAGACGTTTGTATTCCCTTTTGCCTGCTTCATTTACTGCGATTTTATATTTTCTCCTTTCATCAATTAAATTCAATATTTCTTCTGTTACCCAAGAATATCCACTAGCCCTCGACTTTTTACCTACTTGATCCTCTGCTGCCTTCCCTACTTCATCCCTCAGAGCTACCCATTCTTCTTCTACTGTATTTCTTTCCCCCATTCCTGTCAATTGTACCCTTATGCTCTCCCTGAAACTCTGTACAACCTCTGGTTTAGTCAGTTATATATATAAATTGGTGCTCGCTGTGTAGCAGTAGTTCGAGTAACGAAGATTTTTGTGAGGTAAGTGATTAATGAACGGTACCGATTATTGTTAGTAAGGGCCATTCTTTTGTAGGGATTATTGAAAGTCAGATTGCGTTGCGCTAAAATAAATATTGTGCATTAGTTTAGTTTAGTTTAGTTAAGTCCAAAAGAGCAGCCCCTAGATCGCTTCGCGGGACTACGCGAGCGACAACTTCGCCCACCATAATTAATCGCACTCTGCACTGCAAGCTGTCGCTACCAATCACTCACCGATGCCGATGTGGTAAGGAATGCCTCATTTGTAGCACTTTGTACTTCTCATGATCAAACACGGTCTCTGTTGGTGGCTACTTCTTACAGTTCAAGTCGTTTCGTTAAATGAGTTTCTCTAGGGACTGGACGATCAGTTATTTCTTGACTTACTAATTTTCTTGTGTTATTTATATTTTCGGCAGAGAACCGACTTGACGCCGTGTAATTCAAAATTGTGGATAGATGTTGTCCTGTGCTGTAGCAAGGCTACTTCACAATTTATCTGTTCTTCATGATCGACATACCTTATTCCTTAAAGCTATTGCTCGTCTGTTTCTTGTTTGTAACTTTCCTCCTTTACCTTGTTATGTGGCTTATTCTTTCTTTCTCTTTCTTTCGCCTGTGCCTCTTTCCCGCAGGTACGCAGGGTCGGCATGGTTAATTGGATTTGGCAATGTTAGATTAAGGGGTGGCTGGATGCGCTTCCTGCCGCCAGCCCGTACCCCCCCGGGACGGAATTAGTGTACCCCAACTGTCTGGGGCTAGTGTAATCCATGAAATAACGCGAAAGTGTTCAGATGTCTGTAAGCCATGTAACTGAGGCGGGACGTGGGGACCAGGCCGGCATTCACCTATGGGGATGTGGAAAATCGCCTAAAAACCACATCTAGGCTGCCCAGCACAGACCACGAAGCAGCGCATTAGCGCTCTCGGCTAACGTGGCGTGTTTTATGTGGCTTATTCTGGCAACATAAGTAAGTTGTAAAGGTCAACAGACATAAGATTTCTAGTTAAGAATTCTTTTATCTTCTGTGCCGATGGGCGGTGGCCGATGACCGATGGCGAAGGAGAGAACATTGTAAGTAATGTAATCTCAAATTGTTAACAATGAACAAAGTCATAATCTTCGTAGGCATCAGTGCATACAGTTAGAGCTACAAATCAAGACTGTTGAATCCTGCCTAGTCGTCAAAATATGTGGTGTGTGCTTTCCCGGAACGCTAGACAACAATACAAACAAAACGTATTAATGAGCTTTACTACGAAATGAACAATGACTGTACTTAACTCTGACAATAACACAGAAGTGTCCCAAGCAAAGGGCGACATGCAAATAAGAAATCTCTTCAGTATATACAATTCCTAATACAAGTGAAGTAATACAGTTGACTCTTCTATTCAGGTCGCTAGTCGTGAAGCTTCTGTAGATACGGGCAGCGGGCGGTCGGGCGTGGCGCTTGTGTCTTCTTCGCACAGAGGCCGCTGCTGTCGCGTTTTCGTCCTGGAGAGCGGTCGGTCAGCGTGCGATTGGCTGACGTCTTCCTCACAGCCCTCTCTGCTCTCTCGTTTCCGACTGGCGTGCCGGCTCTTGACTGTACGCCGGAATATTCTCTCCCCCCACCAACAGTGACGACCGTCGTATAAGGTGCTTGACAACGGGGGTCGGGGGGAGGGGGCAGGCAGGATCGTGGAGACTGCACTGCACCGACAGTTGTGGCTGAAAGGGACATCAGGCTTCCGGTCGTACCCCTTCATCCGGCCTTCGTTTTGGCAGAAACGTCCCCCGGAAAACGACCAGAAGGGTACGCGTCCACCTCCTGGGGCCCACAGCAAGATGTAGGAGGCGTCGGCTGTTGCGGCGTGGGCGGCTCCGGTTCCATCGGTAGGACGAGAGGAGGCGGAGGTGGCAAAGGCTCCGTCTCCATGAGGTCGTCCCGCGGTGTGGCAATGACACCCTCTGGTGGCTGCTGTGGCCGCACTGTCCTCGGGATCCGTGAATGTGGGGGAAGAGATACAGAAGGATCACTGTGTACATGATAGTGGCGAATTAGATTGTGATTTCGGCCCTGCAATCCGTCTGGGCCTGAAATGAGATACACTCATGCGCCAAGCCTACGAAGGATCTCGCCTCGCGCCCACCGTCTGCGGCCGCTAAAAACCCTGAAAAACGTATTATCACGCGGCGCGAAGCGATACTTGCGGCCTTCCTTCGACGCCGGATGCTGAGGAAGGTGGAGCAAGTGGAGCAGTGTCCGATGGCTGCGGCCATGAAGAAATTCCCATGGCGATGGTCCATTTCATGGATGCGAACGATTGGAGGCGAGAAACAGTTGCAATGCTTGATCCCTCGTGTGTGTGGTGCAAAGTTTAGCTATCAGTTGCTTCAATGTTCTGACAAAACGTTCCGCTTCGCCGTCCGACTGTGGATGGAACGGTGCACTAGTTAGATGCTGTATGCCGTTGCGTTGTCGGACACTATGACTTCGGGCAAACCTTCGAGGCCAAAAATAGAGGACAATGCCTTAATTATGCTACGTGACGTTGTCGAGTTCATTGGTACAGGAAAAGGAAACTTGATATAAGAGTCTACCAGAAACAACCAACGAGTGTTTCATAAAGGTCCCGAAGAGTCTATTTGCAGAGAATTTTTGTGGCGCAGCGGACTGGCCTTCCGCACATGCGTGACACTGTGGCGTCATCTGTTCTATCTGGGTGTCCATACCCTGCCAAGTACAGTGTCGACGCGCTAACTGTTTCGTATGAACAATCCTCCAGTGTACTTGGTGAAGTAACTAAAACACTTCTTCTTGCAAAGCTTTTCGGATCAATACACGTGACTATCCACTGTCATTTTGAACAAGAATCAGTCTGTAACCTCCCTCTCACTTATCGACCTTAATGACAGTAAAAATTAAACTGCGTGTACCTAATGGAAATTTGGAAAAAGCAATCGTCACCGAAGTTAATCTGTCGGGATGGAGGTAGGAAAGGGTTACATCTAAATGAAAGGAAAAACACAAAAGAAATTGGTAGAAATTAATTTTGAAAAAAGGTAAAGTGAATGAAGAAAGTAAATGTGCGGTCTTTACGTTAACAATTAACTGGCGTTAATTAGATATTTGAGATTTGTGGAAAATTACGGTCGCCAGTCCTATGGACAACTACTACAATAACTGAAAAAGAAAGGTTAATGCACATATAATTAGCACTAAAAGCGTGGCAACTGAAGATTGACATGTATTGTGTGAAAACTGAATGTTTGTTAGAAGTAATAAATTTCGCTACACTCTGACTTAATTTAGCAAAAGAACTAATTAAACCGGAAAATTGAAAGATAATTTGTTGACTGAAATTAATAGTAAACTTTGCTTCTGAAGCAGTACGAAATAAAATAAAATAAGGTTAGGCTTGG
The DNA here is from genome assembly GCF_021461395.2 of Schistocerca americana. Classification (NCBI taxonomy): domain Eukaryota; kingdom Metazoa; phylum Arthropoda; class Insecta; order Orthoptera; family Acrididae; genus Schistocerca; species Schistocerca americana. Next base: position 243,949,269 of record NC_060124.1, on the reverse strand, counting down.
GCTACCTCAACAATCATCTCAAAAGCTACTTGGATCAACACGATTTAGAAATAAGAGATTTAACTTTGAACTTGAATTAAATGGTTTTGGACAATTAGCAGTAGTAAAATTTAGTACGTACCAAGCTGAGCTGCAGTCGCAGGTAAGCTAAAATATGGTAACAAAACTCGTACTCTTAATTTGTGCTTGTGTAATCTAAATGTTGTAGCTGGCTATGAATACTTTAACTGAACTTTGAAACTAAAGCAGCGAAATGGAATGATATTACTTTAATGCTGGCGTTTGAATATCAAGGACACATGGGTTGATTTCGGAAAAGGAGAGAACCCTGCTTGGTAATGCAATTGGGACAATGAGCAACAAAGTTTCATGCTAATTTGCTGTATTTTAGTAATGCAAATGGAACAGTTTGAAACGCTGAGGTCTACCATACAGTTCTAAAACTTTACGTACTTTCAGTATTCCTTGTTGCTTGATTGGAGGTTTGAAGTCGTCGATCGAGGAGGTGGCGACAGTCACTTATTGTCGGCCGTCGCTGTTGCAGAAGCTGGATGTTGGCGCGCCTTCTTTTCGACACGGTCTCCAGGCGAAACGGGCTCTTGATGTGTGCCAGCTAATGTTTCCCGTCCGCGACTCCGTGCCAGAAACTATCATAGCAAGTCGAGCGCAATTACAAGCTGCCAAACTCGCGGTAGCGTCACTCAACACACCTCCTCCACCGCCCTACTCCAGCCACACTCTGCCCTGCCCGCGCTCCACGTGGCAGACTTAATCCTACCAAAGATCCTAAACACTTTGGTTCTCCACACGACCTATCGATGTATTCGTTCGATAGCATAGTTTTCCCTATGCAAGTCCCAGCGTAAAAATACAAATAATATTTACAAAACAAACCAATCATACATCTACATAAAGGCATATTGTATATATATATATATATATATATATATATATATATATATATATATATATATATAAATTGTAAAACAATTACAATATGTAAAAACACCGAGATGTCATATCTACAGGCAAAAAAATTAGGAAAAAAATTATAGTACAATAGATGGAAATAGGAGAATATGCATTTACGACGTTTCAACTCCTTGCTGTATGACGAGGCTATGACGACGGACAAAGTATCGGCGCACTTCAGAGTCTTTTCACTGACCTCTTTGCTCTGTCGTTTCCGACTGGTGTGCCGGCGCTTGACTTTACGCCGGAACAACGACGAGGTCCAGAAAGCAAGGCAACAGTCGTATTTCCAAATCTACGAATTTTTATAAAACGGCGAGCACACGAGGGAGTTTTACAAGCCCCTCCCAAAAATTCCCAACTGACGTTCCCTTTGCTGGAAAGTCCCTGACTGTACATCAGTCATTAGTAGGAAAATCTTTAGGGATAACGAATGAAAGTGTACCACTGATGAAACAATACATCTAGCTACATTACTCAGCTCGATCCTACTCGATGATTCCTGTAACTGTGTAACGTATTATAGTACGCCAGTTCTCTTGTGATTAACTAAGAGTCTAGCATATTGTGGCCGGCCGCTGGTGACCGAGCGGATGTAGGCGCTTCAGTCTGGAACCGCGCGACTGCTACGGTCGCAGGTTCGAATCCTGCCTCGGGCATGGATGTGTGATGTCCTTAGGTTAGTCAGGTTTAAGCAGTTCTAAGTTCTAGGAGACTGATGACCACAGATGTTAAGTCCCATAGTGCTCACAGCCATTTGAACCATTTTTATGGCATATTGTCACCCCCGTCATGCACGGAACTTTAGATGAATAAAAATTATATTGAAACATATCGGTAACTCTGGAGTTGTATACGTGGATTAGTAGACTTATTCCATCAACTTTTATGTGGTGTCCTCGTTTATCTTTTGCGGCACCGACGATTGGCTTGCGGAATACGTGCTTATTATTTTGATCTGATAAAAGTGTGATATTATCTTTCGATTGTTTTGAAGAAATGCTGTCAGTGACACTTCGTTTCGATCACTTACTGGGTTTGTGAATTACTTGTTTGTGAGGAAGTATCATCTCTATCTAAAATTCTGTTTCACGTTCAGAGTGAGTCGTTAAACGTCCTTTCCTACCTCGTTTTTCTCTTTCACAAAGTGTTATTCCTAGCTTTGTTGATCCTAGTTTTATAACTGGGGTAGCCGTGAAACGAGTGATGGGCAAACTTCCAGTAAACCTGCATTTTTCCTAAAAGCCGCAGTTTGCATCGTGGTCGGCACATCCCACCAACAGAAGAGACTCGGTTGTCATCTCCTCAATTCTGACAGAACCAAATCAAACCCTCATCAACAACTACGCCTGCCTGTCTGCGGGCTTGGATCTCAGCGCCTGTCAAGCTTTCCCGTTTTCGCCGCACTTGTCATCTCATCTCACAGTATGGATAGAGGAATTTTGATTCCGTCGGCGCACGTCGAAATTGTGGCCGCTCTGTGGAAGATTTTATAGCTGCCTTGCGGAAGAGGAAGGCTGTTTGAGGCTCAGGAGACGTTCTACAGTGCGACAGGAAGTTGACGAGAAAGAACCAGACGATTAAATAAAACAGTCAAAATATTTGTTAGAGCATAGAATAATGGAATCTCTGGTCACGGGAACTGACAACGGCCAGGAGAGCGGTGTGCTGACCACATGCCCCTTCGTATCCGCATCCGGTGACGCCTAAAGGCTGAGGATGACATGGCGGCCGGTCGGTCAGTTAGGTCTTCAGGGCCTGTTCGGGCGGTGTTTGATTGTCTTTATTAACGATTTCAGTAATAATAAATCTCTGGTATAAAGGAAATACAAGTTCCTGCAAGGAATGTAAGAACTAAATATCCATCGTACTTCTAAGGAGCACCACAAACAGAAACAAACACGATCAAAGACAAAAACAATATTGTCGAATTATTCCGACACATTTCATTCTACTTACGGTCCAAACGTTCAGTATCTGTTAGACATTCATTTCACCTTAGTTACTTCCCTGAGACGACTTGCACCCCTCTCCACTAATTTCCGGGTGTATTCGGGAGTTATTTTTTGCTACTCTCCTTGCAGTCTCTTCTTCAGCTGTAGATGTGATTGATGTTTTCCTTATTTCTTTATCAAGTTTGTCCCAAAGATTCTCGATCACATTCAAGTCTGTTGATTAAGGGGACGGATGAAGCATCTTTCGATGGTTAAACTGTAAGGTGGCAACGGCCTTGCACCTTACATGAGTCCATTTAACGTGACACTTTAGGTTTTGTTGGAGTAATATTCTGAATTACGGTGTAGGAAATCTATGTGGAAACGCATCGGCACGCGAGAATTTCGCGATTTTGAAATTATAAGATTTTGCGGAAAGGTAGTACACGAGACAGAGCTCGGCTACGTCCCCGTCTAGCCGCCGAAGGCCACATCCTAACGCTATGAATGGTGAACTGGGGGATTTCTGCAATCCGTTTAGAGGGGCCACAGAGGTCACCAACCTCTGAAGGACGTTCGGCTGCAGGTGTTCAAGTGTTTACCAAAACAGAGTAGTGGATAGCTGGATGGGTTCTCCTGTGATTGCTCTCGCCTATGTCCCACTAATTTTACGCCTTCGAGTAACTCAAGTGGGGCAGGCTAGGAGTTCTGAATAACAAACTTTCAATGCAATAATCTGTGTTCGCTATGACGGGGAATCTTGCCGCGAAAATCTCGAGTGGTCTCTTGGGAGAAAACTTCCAGTAAACGTGTTATTACCCCTAGCTGTGTTTCTTCCCAGCCGGCGAGGGCGGAGTTTGCTTGTGAAATTTTGTAAAAATAAAAGAATTGTGGAAAAGATTTGTATTCCCAGGCCGTACATTGGTCGGCACTGCCAAACTGGGTATTTTGAGAGCTTCTAATGATGTGATTCGCTCGGTAAAAGTTGAGGTGAGAAAACAAAGGTGAAGAGCAATCTTGCTGGACTCTTTGTCGTGGTCTTCCGTTCTGGGCTCTCGTATTGAGAGGACGTTAGCCAAGTCGTCTCCCGTCTTGGTCTTTCGTTCTGAGTGGACGTTAGCTGCGCCAGCTCTTTGCTGCCGGGAAGATGGTGATGGTTGCAAATAGAGAAGTTTATGGACAGCGGTTTGTTGTCCGAGTAGTGTAGGAGTGTACTTTCCGAGGCACCACACGCCAACCGAAGAGCCGCGCCGTCGCCATCGCAGACCGCCGCTGCAACAGGAACATTATGGCGAGATCGCTCCCGCTTCGGCCCGTGTTAGGAGTAACGTTAAATAGTTGAATCACATGCAATTGCTGTTTCCACAGAGGTTTCACGGTCCTTTGGGGTGTAGTGGTTCTTCGTATTTTACGTTTTGTGTCGATGTCAGTCGGTCAGCCAAGTTATAAGAGATCGCGTTTTGGACCAATTTTAACACAGTTCACTGCCAATGCCAGTCAGGAGGATAATTTGTAAATTGTTCATTGTGTTTTATTCAGCATTGATCTGAAGGCTATAATAATATTATTGTGATTCAGTAGGGCCTTTACTTTCAGCAGTTGATCCTGAATTCACCCATTTGCTTTTTTTATTTTTGTATATGTGTTTGATGTCATTGAACACCCTTAATGTTCGTGATCGTTCATGTTTGGAAGTAAAGACAGGCGTGATTTATCGTCAACGTTACCGCCGCAGATTAGTTACGGGAGATAGGGCCACATTTAAATCTAGCGTTATCTATTTTTGCGTACAGTTCCACTCCCAATTTCTCTGTAAGTTGTCTGTCAGGGGCGAATTCACGCAAAAATCGCGCAAGCAACGGTTGGGGTGTTCAAAACAATAACCACTCCGTCTTCAGGCCAAGAGTAGCCATCCGACCGCCGTGTCATCCTCTGTGGAGGGTGTGGATAGGAGGGGCGTGGGGTCAGCACACCGCTCTCCCGGTTGTTATGATGGTATTCTTGACCGAAGCCGCTGCTAATAGGTCGAGTAGCTCCTCAATTGGCATCACGAGGCTGAGTGCACCCCGAAAAATGGCAACAGCACATGGCGGCCTGGATGGTCACCCATCCAACTGCCGACCACGCCCGACAGCACTTAACTTAGGTGATCTCACGGGAACCGGTGTACCCCCTGCGGCAAGGCCGTTGCCTACCAAACAATAACCACATCAACAATTCCAGTCCGTATGTTCTGCTCGTTACCTTTATAAAACTTAAAACTGTCCCCAGTCCCCACGTATTTAGCGCTCTGTTGCAAATTGTTGCTCAGTATTGTGAGGTACCGAAACGGGTCCATTTTGCCCTCAACGAAAACCAATTCACCAACTCCATTGCCGGCCTCTGCGGCCGAGCGGTTCTAGGCGCTTCAGTCCAGAACCGCGCTGCTGCTACGGTCGCAGGTTCGAATCCTGCCTCGGGAAAGGATGTGTGTGATGTCCTTAGGTTAGTTAGGTTTAAGTAGTTCTAAGTGTAGGGGACTGATGACCTCAGATGTAAAGTCCCATAGCAGTTGGAGCCATTTGAACCAACTCCATTCGGCGACATGTCCACCGCCATACTTCACACTTCCTTTGAGATTTTTTCTTGAAGCTCAGTGTAAGGTCGCTGCCAAACCGTTGTCCCCGTCACGTTCAAATATGTTAAACTTACTCTCGTCAGCAAATATAACGTCATTCCAACAAATATTGCCGTCTCTAACATACTCTTTGGCAAACAGCCTTTTTTGATTTATTTTACTTATGAAGAGCTTCTGTCTTGCAATACGGACGTGAAAGTGACCTCCTCTATACACCTTCCTTATTGTTTGGGGATGCACTTTGATTCCTGTCTTTGGCAATCTCAGTAGTGAATTCTGGAGCACTTACCGTGGGGTGCTTTTTAGTTTTTGTGATGATATAACACTCTTCTTGCACAGAAAACCTTATTGGACCTCCCGTATGTTGTAGACTGTCAATCCTGTCTTCCTCCCGCATTCTTATGATTATATCGGAAACTGTACTTTTATTCATTTGTAATGTTTCAGCCATTTGACGACAACTTTTACCTTTAGCACGGTGTCGCGTTCTGACACAGCCTCACTATACCAGAATGAAGTAAGCGCGAACTGCGTAGCGCAGTCGGGACGTTAACGATAATGGGTCAGCTATACAGTTCCTGAGTGTCCACCAGAGTCTATCACTGCCTTTTCATAGTTGAAGTCCTTATCAGCTGTATCGGCTGGTATGGGCCTACTTGGCCCCTCCGGCATCTCGCTACAGAATCTCCAAACTGCCTGCACTGGCTCTGAATGTGCATCTGAATCTCTGTCTCTAGCTACTCCGCTGCCTGGCCTTTTATTTCTTTTCTCATGTACTTGGGTGGACACGAGTTAATTTGTTTCACATGACCCTTTCATTTCTAAGTGATCGGATTGCACAAGATTGCCTATGGTTCCACACGACACTCTCGTTTCTAGTTGGTCGGCTTGAGCAAGAATGCCTTCGGTTCCACACGACACTTTCGCTTCTAGCTGCATGCAACTTAATTTGGTTCCACACGTGTCTTTTCCACATGTGACTGACACTCTTGCTTGTTGTGTTATCGCCCTGGTGTTTGCATCTTCCATTGCGAAAGTTTGGTTCATGCTGCTTCCTCTGATAGGAAGTCAAACACTAAGTTATTTGATCAACAAGCCATACTTGGCAGCCTCTGCCGCATATCTTGTCCCTACGTCGTGGTGGACTATTTCTTAAGGGGGGTAGGACGTCAAACGGGCCGACTTGGAGCAGGAGAGGAACCACAGGACATTTTAATTTCCACTGCCAGTACTTATACAAGTAATTTCATAAAACTTTGTCAGCATGATCAGGACGGATTCAGGATTCACACTTGTAGCAGCGGAAGTTCAAAAACATAACAAAATATTTTTTAACATGTGAAATTTCATCATTTTTTCACTTATTATTGGCTGCATTTGTTGCTATAGGTACACTTTTCTTCATAAGTAATAGAGACTGATCGATGAATTTTTCACAGCATACAAATCATACTTACAGATGTCTGAAACTCTAGAATCTATTTAATTTATGAAAAAATGAATGAGCTGTTACGTTTTAAACTTAATGTTCAGAAAAAATCAAATTTTGTTATTAATTATCCCAATTTTTACCACAGTTTGTAATAGATTTGGAATATTCTAGTTCCATACACCTGTAAGTATGGTTTGTATGCTGTGTAAAATTCATCAAGAATCTCTTTTACTTGTGAAGAAAAATGTACCTATAGCAACAAATGCAGCCAACAGTAAGCGAAAAAATGATGAAATTTCGCATGTAAAAAAAATTATTTTGTTATGTTTTTGAACTTCCACTGCTATGAGTGTGAATCCTGAATCCTTCCTGGTCATGCTGACAAAGTTTTATGAATTTATTTGTAAAAGTATAGACAGTGGAAATTAAAATGTCCTATGGTGCCTCTCCTGCTCCAAGTCGGCCCGTTTGACGTCCTACCCCCCTTAATGTCGGCTGGTTGTTTGGCTATGGAGCATGGCCTCTTATTATGGTCACAAAAGCAAGAATAAAAATAAAAATTTTCTACGGTCACAACAACGGCGAAAAATACTAGCTGACGCTGTTCACTGTTCGACTGTGCTCTCTCTTCTTCTGCGCCCCTTTGTTACTTCACCTGTACATAGCACTACATGTGGCTGAGTGTTGTAATCTTCCCGCAAATATGAAAGAAAATATTTAAATGAGAATATAGCCACACTGTAACCTCCCCGTAGTTAATTTTAAATGATATGAATTGAATGAAAATGCAAATAGAGTCAAATGTTAGCTTCCCACAGTAATAAAACTCAATGATAATAAAAATGTGCCAAAATATTAAGTCCCCACAAAATTAACGTTAAGATCAACCTGATAAATTTTACAAGGGCAGCTGCACTGACCTTAGGCCCTTTGCAATAATTAGTCTGATAAATTGATTCTGGCAGGAAAAGCATAGGAAATATTGTTTCAATTGGAATGATTATTTTTTTTTAAAAACGATTGCTTTGAAATGAAAATTATTGTTGGGGCATTTCTTGAACAAATTAATTACAATTAACAGATTTTATTGGCTGAGCGCAATGCTGCTTCATTACCTTATTTAACAATATACCTCGTCTCGAACCTTGACCAGAGACCCATGTCGACGCCCGCAGACTCCTCACACACAACTCCGACTCGCAACTGCTAACTCGCAACTACATGCTCTCGCGACTCGCTACGTACAACAACTTTCTCGCAACTGAGTCCAACACGCAACAGCGTCCAACTCGGAACTGAACTCTCGCGCAGTCAAGCGCAGACTAGCAACGATAAACAACTCTCTGGTCAGAGATTCTGTCATCGCTCGCCATCGCTGGTTGAAAAGTACGCGTTTCATAACCCTCCACTGGGGAGGCAAAAATTTGGCAGCGATTGTGAGTCATTTGGATTTGCCATGAGCAACAAATTTTTTCAGAATTAATTAATTTTATAATTACAGCATATATACAGATTTAGAACATGAAGTAAATATGGTGCACATGCACCAAGTACAAAACATATTAGGCAATGACAAAATGTGAGTACAAAACATATTAACAAATGACATAAGTGCAGACGCACTGAAAAACTCTTTAGCATTTTCACAACAAATAAACATAATGGCAAAAAATTATGTTGACAAGTGACATAAGTGCACATGCACTGCAGTTCAGAACATATCAGCAAATCAAAATGTACCTACAATGAGTAGTAATCATGTTATAAAATGACAAAAGTGCACACGCACTGTAGTTCGAAAAAGAATGTATAGGCCATGAATACAAATCATGTTAGCAAAAATGCTTTTCACTATGTTACAAGAATTAGGATAGGAAAGGGAAGGATTGCATCATGGTTGTAGCACTTTAGGTTGCACGCAGCTGCACTGAAAGTCCATATCTTTCCACAGAAGTACAACACCAAGTCACACAATCTGAAGTTCTTTTCCCAGAAGTATTTATCAGCGTACCCAAGACACTGAAATGTCGTAGTAATATTCCATGTTATCATTTTGGCAGTACATCAGGTACACCAAACAGTGGGACCATAATAACGTCTCCATCGCTCACGGTGGTGGACAGCATGTCGTGTCAACACCACGCTCTTACAAGGCACACCAACGTAGAATTAGTGCAAAAACCAAATATAGTGCTCCATGATCAAGAGGATATACAGGACAAATGGATATTACAGTAATTCAGCGTAGTTAGGTCAGAAAGTGAAGGACATTAAGTAACGTACTAGTCTTCATTGGGGATTACATTAGTAGTTTGCGGCATTCATAGCCCAGTTATTGAAGATTTCTGTACCATGTATGTAGTATTACAGAAAAATGTTCATTAATTGATTTACAGACAACATTGTCATTGGTCATTTCAATACCGTAATCAGTAGCGTTCATTTCCCAGTTACAAAGCATAATCAGTAGCATTCATCTCCTTGTTACAAAGCATTATTAATTAATCATAGGTCATTTAAATATAGTAATCTTCTCAATACAGTAATCAGTAGCATTCTTTTCCCAGTTCCAAAGCATAATCAGTAGCATTCATTTCCTTGTTGCGAAACATAATTAGTAGCATCCATTTCCTAGTTACAAAGCATTATTAATCATTGGTCATTTCAATACCGTAATCAGTAGCATTCATTATTCAAGTTACAAAGCATAATTAATTAATCATTGGTCATTTAAATACAGTAATCATCTCAATACAGTAATCAGTAGCATTCATTTCCCAGTTACAAAGCATAATCAGCAGCATTCATTTCCTTGTTACAAAGCATAATTAGTAGCATCCATTTCCTAGTTACAAAGCATTAATAATCATTGGTCATTTCAATACCATAATCAGTAGCATTCATTTCCCAGTTACATAATCAGTAGCATTCATTTCCTAGTTGCAAAGCATTATTAGTTAATCATTGTTCATCTCAATACAGTAATCAGTAGCATTCATTTTCCAGTTACAAAGCATAATCAGTAGCATTCATTTCCTAGTTACAAATACAGTAATCATCTCAATACAGTAATCAGTAGCATTCTTTTCCCAGTTACAAAGCATTATCAGTAGCATTCATTATTCAAGTGTCACATTATTCATAGCTGATCAGCATTACTCAGAACTCTCTTAAACTGGTATCATTATTTGCGACTGGTAATACATTTTTTGTTAGCAATGCATTGCTTTGGGTAATTATAGGGGAAAGCAAGAAAAAAAATTTGCTTGTGGGTTGTTAATGTAAATGAAAATGTGTAACGTCATTCGTCCTGAGTCCGCTGTTGCAAGATTATGAAACAAGTAGAGTATATGTTATCACATTCGTAAATGACATAGATTTAATGAACAACTGCTTATAGCACATTAATTTCATAAATAATTTCTCCTGCAAAAATATACAAAAAATGGATTATTAAGCTGAAAGAAGAAATGCATTTTATGCTGAAAAGTAGTGAACTTCGAATTAACAGGTAGTGAAGTGTGTATAAAAATGTGGTCCATAGCTGTCCTTTCCAAAACCTTCCGTCATTATACTATGCAATATAACACCTGCTGTCAAAGCGAACTGCAACAAATACTTAAATAACTACATAGCATGAATGCATAACTTCCACATTATCCTCATCTGTAAAGAAAAAACTTCATTATCCATCACTTCATTATCTATATTATCATAATTCCATTATTATCATCACCTGTAAAGAAAAACTTCATTATCCATAGTAGCATATTCTTCATCATTATTCATCAGCATTCATTATCATCTGCAAAAAATCATTTCATTACCCATTACATAACTATTCCTTATCTGTAGCATATTCCATCACTAAAACTAAGATGTGTAGTTCTGTCTGACAGCCTGCGTCAATCTCCTTGTATTCTGAAAGAAAAAATTAGTTAAGACTGCTATTCTACGATGTGTATAGTATATTCTTGTTAATGCTTGTTAATCCTGATCCATTTACTCTTCCTCACGAGCTTTGCATCTTCTTTCGATCATTCCAAAGGGGAAATTCCAATTTCTGTTCAATTTATTTCTTTCACGCATCATTTCTTTCTGAAATTGATGAACAGAGATTAATGTCTTGCATTTATATCATATACTCATTAAATAATGACTGGTTTATGATAACATAATTAAGCATATAGCATACCATGACAGAAAACGTAATATGGAAAAAAATAGACAGTGTTCAAATGCAAAAATGTATACAGAATATCACAATGCAGCAACAAAAAATGTAAAACAGTCACGATGTTGAGATATCATAGGGCAAAAATGTCAAAGTCAACTGGTGTGTGTTATATCTTAATTATTTCACAGTGCATATAAACAAAATATGAAAGCAATCGTACATACATAAAAAAAAATGATGACAAGAAATGTGACCTTCTTTGAGTTCACCATGTATGTTGTGTAGTTAGTAGAGGCGAGAATTAAAGACTTTAATGGAGAGAGAATTTAATAAAATTAATATGTCACTAGATAAAATTGCATAATCATTCATAAGATACGTAAGTTTCTCTGGAAAAAAATGTGCACAGTCTGATATGTAACGACAAGAAGAGCGACCTGCTAACCTTACCTTGCCGGGCACTTGCCAAGAAAAAATACGATAATCATCAATAAGTAGTCACATAAATATAATTGCAGAAATAGTCATAAATGCGTAAATTCATCTGGAAAAATATGCATGGGCTGATGTGTAACGACAAGAAGAGCGACCTGCTAACCTTACCTTGCCGGGCACTTGCCAAGAAAAAATACGATAATCATCAATAAGTAGTCACATAAATATAATTGCAGAAATAGTCATAAATGTGTAAATTCATCTGGAAAAATATGCATGGTCTGATGTCTAACGACAAGAAGAGCGACCTGCTAACCTTACCTTGCCGGGTACTTGCCAAGAAAAAATACGATAATCATCAATAAGTAGTCACATAAATATAATTGCAGAAATAGTCATAAATGTGTAAATTCATCTGGAAAAATATGCACGGTCTGATGTGTAACGACAAGAAGAGCGACCTGCTAACCTTACCTTGCCGGGCACTTGCCAAAAAAAAAATACGATAATCATCAATAATTAGTCATGTGAATATAGTTGCATAAGTGATCATAAAATTAGTAAATGGCATCATAGTATGTTAAATCATAAAGTGTCTTCATTCAATAAAGGGTTTAATATTGGAGACATGGTGGTTGCCTTTACTTTTTCTGGTTCTCAGAGTTTCGACGTGTACAACATTGGGGTGAGGAATGCTGTGAATCCGATATGGACCTGCGTATAGAAGTTCAAATTTACTGCACTTACCTTTTATTCTGTTGGATAAATAGTGTGTACGTACTAATATCTTCTGTCCAATGTGAAAGTCACGGCGTATACAAACCTGTTTTTGCTTTCTTCTCCGGGGCTCTGCGGCACGTTTGATGTTGTTCAGCGCAATGTCAATTATTTCGTGGTGTCGTAATCGACGAGATGTAGGAAAGTTTACTAATTCTGTAATTTTGTTAGGTGGTTCAACATTTTTCAGTATAACAGACGGAGAGAGCATAGTGGATTCATTTGGTATGGAATTAATTACATCTTGGAATGAGAATATGTGTGTGTCCCAATCAATATGTCTTTTGTGGCAGCATATTCTACACAGTTTACCAATTTCTTTCATTAATCGTTCACAAGGATTCGAAAAAGCAAGGTACTTGGATATGTAGATCGGAGAAATGTTTCTAGTTCGTAACATACGTGTCCACATAGCAGAACGAAATTGTGATCCATTGTCGGAAATTACTTTCAACACATGCCATACATGAAATAAAAAATGCTTTACAAATGCTTTCGAAACGGTTTTCGCAGTAGCTTTGAGTAACGGAGTGAAAGTAACAAATTTTGAAGTGAGCTCAACAACGACAAAGATGTAGCAAAAACCTCTATTAGTTCTCGGAATTGGACCAAAAATGTCTACAGCGGCCATATGTCTCAATTTAACAGGTACAATTGTATATAATGGAGGAATATGTGGAGTGGTGTCTGACTTAGCGTTCTGGCAAATTTTACATGACTCTAAAACTCGTCGTATACGTTTTTCCATGTTGGTAAAATAACAGTTCTGTCTCAGTATAAGAAAACATTTTCTGGCTCCGTAATGTGCGTAACTTAAATGAGTGTACCAGATTAATTTGTTAATCAGTTCATCAGGGATGCTTAATAACCAATTGTTGCTGTCAGGATGAGAGCGGCGAAACAGAATGTCATTGCGTACAGTGTAATGGTTTCTAATCGTAACATTATTCTTATCTGGCCAAAGGTGTTTAATTTCTTTCCACACGTTGTCTTTTATTTGGCTCTTGTGCTATGTCCTGTAATGACGACGAAATAAAATTTTCAAATGCAACTTGTTGAATGTACATCACGCTGAAATTTGCTTTGCAGAAGTTGGTTGCGATGTCTTGCTGATTGTTGCTGAGAGAACGAGATAGTGCGTCAGCTACAACATTTTGTGTGCCGGGAATGTGAACAATTGTGAAATGAAATTCCTGTAAATAAAGTTTCCACCTGCTTAACCTGTCGCGTGAAAATTTAGCTGAAAGTAAAAATTGTATAGCTCTGTGATCTGTGTAAACGGTGGTATGTCTGTCGTAAAGAAAATGCCTGAATCTCGTAAAAGCCCAAACAACACATAATTTTTCCAGTTCTGTAATAGAATAATTTCGTTCAGCAGGTGACAGAATGCGGCTTGCAAATGCGATGTTTTTAATTACTGTTGAGCCATCTTCTTCAATTTCCTGGAAAATATGTACGCCTAAAGCGGTGTTAGAACTGTCGGTAGCAATGGAAAAATTTCTGCTAAGATCTGGGTGCGATAAAAGTGGTGCATTCAACAGAGCATGTTTCAGGTTCATAAATTCAGAATGTGCTTGCTTATCCCAAGACCAGATAGTGTTTTTACCTGTCAGTTGGCATAATCTAGGTGTGTCTAAAGCAGAGTGATGAATAAATTTACGAAAAAAGTTAATTAAATTCAAAAGGCTTCGTAATTGTTTTTTTGTCGTAGGAACAGTAATATCACGTAAAGCTTGAAGGTTTTCCGGGTCAGGCGCAATGCCTTCAGCTGAAATTACATGTCCAAGAAATTTTATAGAAGTTTTGCCAAAGTGCGATTTACTGAGGTTAACTGTGAGTCCTTGTGCATGAAAAGTTTGTAACAGTCGTTCTAAAATCACATTGTGTTCAGACCAGTTAGCTTCTGCAATAAGAATGTCGTCTACGTACGTCGTGATTCTGTCTTTAAGTTCTGTCGGAAGTATTGTATTCAAACCGCGAATAAAAGCTGCTGAAGAAATAGTTATGCCGAACGGTAATTTACAAAATTGATAACAGTCACCAAAACAGAGAAAAGCTGTATACTTTCTGCAATTCGGATGAAGCTGAATTTGCCAAAATCCCGATTTCAAATCTAGTGTGGAATAAATAGCAGTACCGTGAAATTTCTGTAGTAGTTCTTCTAGTGTCTGTGGTCGGTCTGTTTCATTAATAATAATGTCATTGATGTGACGTGAATCAAGTACGAGGCGAAGTGAGCCGTCTTTTTTCTTAACAATATGTAGCGGGTTTATTTGCGGACTAACTGCCGGTTCTATAATTCCTTGATCAAGCATAGCTTGCAATTCTTTCTTAACTTGTTCTCTGTGGATATATGGAATGGGATAATGCTTTGCTTTAAATGTGTCGTGCTGTTTGACTTGAAATTCATACATAAAACCGGACATAGTAACAGGAACGTTGTCGAAAACTGGAGCTTGCTGTAAAAGAATTTCGTGTAGTTGCAATCGTTCGTCGTCTGTATTGGCACTGCTTTGTTTAACTTTATCAGAAATCATCTGCATTACGTCGTAGTCAGCTTCGTCTGGAGTGTTATAGTTATGTACGTACGTATCTGTGAACAATGTGGAATTACAGTCTATGCCACGTGATACGGAAATGACCTCTGACGATTAATTGTTTGTTCTTCCGCAGATAAAGAGTGCTGAAATTCTAAAGCCAATTGTACATTTTCATCCTTTAGCATTAATTAGGAATTTTGAAAGTCAATAATGGTATCGTGTTGTACCAGAAAATTCGTACCTAAAATAATGTCTGTCGTCAATAACGGAATAATCCAAAAATTTGAGTGAAAAGTATGACCTGCAATACAAAATGATAAATGCGTCTGTAATTTTACATCTACTCCTTTGCTCGATACTGCTCCTTTTAGGGGACTAATGACCTGAGCAGTTGAGTCCCATAATGCTCAGAGCCATTTGCTCCTTTTACTTTCGTTTTGCCTAGTGGTAATGCAGGATAGGTATTCTCTTTATTACACTCGTTGAACTTCTCCTCATTTATAACAGACATAGGTGATCCAGAATCGATTACTGCTGAAAATTTCGATGAACCGATTTTAATTTCGATGACAGGATGTGAAATGGATTTCTGAACAACTGGTTTTTCCTGTAAAAGGGTGTCTCTGATATCGTCAAAAGTAATTACATTTTCGTGAACAACATTCTGCGTGTCAAAAGTAGTGCTTGTGTTACTGGAAGATGCGACCTGTACAGTATCTAGTCAGATTCTATCTGACGTGTTATTATTTTCTGGGTGATGTTGTGGCATTTCTACTATTTGAACTGTTCTATTACTTCTTCCAGACGTATTACGCTCTGGATGATACCTACTGTCGGATTCATTCATGAGAATATGTTCTTGTGGATAATTTTGCTGTTGGTAAGACCGACTGTTATTAGAAGTACGCTGAAAATTGTGCTCGTTATTTTTACGTCTGTCGTAATAGTCATTTTTATACGGTGCATTAGGATAGGAATAGAAATACTGTGTTTTCTGTACGTAGTTGTTTCTTTGCTGCCGTGCGTTACTATTTGTTGACCAGGGACTATACGTCCACGCTGCGAAACATTAAAGTTTGGTTGACCTTATACACTGCATTGTTGGTTAGGTATGCTAATCGGTTGACTTTCATGCTGTTGCGGTGGAAAACTTCTATTGTTACCAAAATGTGGTTCCTGTTGCTGATAATTTTGACGATATGGATAATTAGAATTTTGTCTGCTATTAAAGTTCTGGTGGTTGTCGTTCCTAAAGCGTCTGTTACTTTTGCTATTAAAATTGCGTGGCTGATCGTAATTACTGTAAGTTTGTTGACCTTGATTATTATATGAAAAATTTTTGTTTCAAGGGAATAATCAGATTGTTGTACTTCCAAGAGCTGTAACAGATCTCCGAACGCTGAAATATTTTCTTTTTGCTGACCCGTTAGAAGTGACACTCTTAATGATATAAATGCAGATTCACTGTACGGTTCACTTAGGTACTGGTTTTGTTGCACCATGTGCTCAAAAAATTGCATCACACAGGGAAAATTTGAGTTCTCATAATTTGGTAAACTAATTAACTGATCTTTAATTCCGCGCTGTGTCGTCTTCGACCAATACGCTGACAGAAAAACATTCTGAAACTCTTCTACCGAGTAACATTGTCTCGCGATTGGTCTCATACGAGTTGCCGGTTCACCTTCCAAAAAACTACAAATAAATTCAAGTTTATGTGTTATGGGCCAAGTCGGTGGAAAAGCAAAGCTAAATTGTTGTATCCAATCTAGTGGGTGAATCTGTGTTCTGTCATTTTTAAATACTTTAAATTTTCTCACTGATAGAAAATGTTTGTAATCGAAATTATCGTCTCTGTATGATGGAACAGGTTCTGTATTGTAAGAGAATCTATTTGTCTGTGTCTGTTCTGAATCTAAGTCCTGTAATCTCTGTAGATTACCCAAGTTATACGCGCTGCGTGAGTCTGACAAATGTTCGCAAAGTGGCGTCTGCTGTGATGTGTTATTAACTGAAGTATTTTTTATCGCTGTTACCTCTTGCTGTAAACTTGACAATTTTCTATGCAATATGTTGTTAGATGAATCTATCTCATTAATTGTCTGTTGTAGATTTTGGAATTCAGGTGTTTGGTTAAACAAAATCGGTGCAGTATCGTCTGATTTGCTTCCATTATTACTTTCAATAACATCAATACGACTTGCCAATTCATCACATTTTTCAGTCAGTATTTTTACCTGATCATCGTTCTTAGTGTCAGAAGCATTAATCTGTTTTTGTAATTTACGTGTGGTTTCGTTCAATTTTTTAATGTCAGCTTTGATGTCTTCGGAATCCTGTGTTAGTTCTAATTGTTCGAGTCTGTCTGTCACTCTCTGAGTATCCGCTGTGTGTGTATCTGTTTTTGATTTAAGATCAGAAATTTCTTCATGTAATTTGGTGTTCAACTGTTCGATGGTATTAATTTTGTCCGATACTGTAGCAATATTGTTGTCCACGTATGTTTATGCCTTCGCGAACAATTTACGTTTGTCTTCTTGTCTCTGTGCTGTGATTGTTTCCATTACTTCTCGTTTTACTTTATTTTGATCCTGTATGAATTTGCGGAAACGCGTATCACTGTTTTGTATGTGGTGATTAAAACGTTCGTCAATCTTAGTGTTCTGTTGGTCGAATTTCGCGTCTATCTTTGCATCCATTGTGTGCGAAAGTTCTCCTGTTATTAGTTTAAACTCGTCGCGTAATTGTGTAGCCTTTTCAGAGCATTGTTTAGCGACTCCGCTAATTTCGTCTCTAAGTGTTTCTGTTGTAGCTGTTTGCATTTCCCTTAATTCTTGAGCAACAGATCTAATTTCTTCGCTACTTTTTCTTGAACAAGCCTCAATTTCCTCGCATAACTGTTCCTTAGTGTCATGACACTGCGCAGCAACGGCTCTAATTTGTTCACTACGCTGTCTCGAATTGTTGTCTAATTTTTCATTAAGGTTGTCTAATTTTTCACTCTGTTGTTTAGAATCTTCCCTATTTTGTAGCAATATTGCCATAGTTTGACCTAATGCAACATTATCTACTTTATTATCTGTGCTGTTCGATTGCGTACCTGCAATTGTCGCGTTTTGTGTGACCATTTGGTCATTCTGAGATTTACAAAAAGGTTTGCCAGTCAAATGTATAATGTCAGTCACTATTTCGGAATTAAATAAATCCGTCTTACTTTCAGTACACTGTCCATTTTCATTAGAAAAAATTGTCTGTACGTTACTTGAATTTTTCAAACCGGTTGTGTTAAGCTGGGCAGCGCTCATTACGATAGAGCTCCCCGCGTCATCAATTGTCGTCAAATTAACAGAGGACACAATTAAGTTCACTTGTTCATCATTAAGATCTACATCATTATTGGTGGTTGGAACGCACTGATTGTCAGTGAACGCAGGATTGTCATCATTACACTGCGTGTCACAAGTACTATCGGTGAAGTTGTTTAAATCAGTAATTTCATTCATTATACTTCGCGATGCACTATTCACAGTCTTTCGCGGCATTTTTACAATAGTCACAATTATTCACAAGTGAAATAAGCACAATGCAAAAAGCAACAAACAAAATACAACAGAGCAACGAATTGCCGATGATCTGAGGAAAGAAAGTCATAAAATTAGTAAAAGCGTTGCGCCAAATGCTAATTATATTTTAGTAAATAAGAGCAAATATCTGACTACTTTTCAGAAGATTCTCAAAGAAATACGATCCTGGACCGGATGTCGCCAAGTGTAATCTTCCCGCAAAAATAAAAGAAAATGAAAATATTTATATGTGAATTGGCATCGTGCTAAACGTAACCTCCCAGCAGAAATAAAAGAAAAGTCTATGATAATGAAATAGAGCCAAGTGTAACCTTCCCACAAAAATATGAAAATGAAAATAATTGAATGGAATTGCAAATACTGCCAAATGTTAGCTTTCCACAGTAATAAAACTCAATGATAATAAAAATGTTCAAAAATGTTAAGTCCCCACAAAATTAACGTTAAGATCAACCTGATAAATTTTACAAGGGCAGCTGCACTGACCTTAGGCCCTTTGCAATAATTAGTCTGATAAATTGATTCTGTCAGGAAAAGCATAGGAAATATTATTTCAATTGGAATGATTATTTTTTTTTAAAAACGATTGCTTTGAAATGAAAATTATTATTGGGGCATTTCTTGAACAAATTAATTACAATTAACAGATGTTATTGGCTGAGCGCAATGCTGCTTCATTACCTTATTTAACAATATACCTCGTCCCGAACCTTGACCAGAGACCCATGTCGACGCCCGCAGACTCCTCACACACAACTCCGACTCGCAACTGCTAACTCGCAACTACATGCTCTCGCGACTCGCTACGTACAACAACTTTCTCGCAACTGAGTCCAACACGCAACAGCGTCCAACTCGGAACTGAACTCTCGCGCAGTCAAGCGCACACTGGCAACGATAAACAACTCTCTGGTCAGAGATTCTGTCATTGCTCGCCATCGCTGGTTGAAACGTACGCGTTTCAGTGTTTACATTCACACTGCCCGTGGCTACTGTACACACGACCTCTACAGGACAAGTACGCTATTTTCTTTGAACCAAAGGGCAAGTATGTCGCAAAGGGTAGTTATTAATGAGCGACCGAATAATTAGTGTGCGTCACTGTATTTGCTGCACTAGCTAACAATGCCCATATTGTATGGAATGCATTCATGACGCGAAGGAACTCGGCATCAACCTCGCCGATCTTATCGAAGACTTCGGATCTTATGAGGCTGATTAACCTCTGGATGGCCAGGAGGGCGTTAACTGATAGGGCTGCCAACTTCGGCGCGGTGTTGCAGCGGCCGTCTGCCTGCTAGAGATGGCATCCCTGATTTGTTGCCAGCGGGTCGCCCCCGCTTGCAGCCAAGTATCTCCCTCACTTGCCCCCGACTCCCCGCGGAATCGACCGCGCGACCTCGTTCGGACTCCGAAGCTGACGTGACGGCCCAAGTTGCTGCCACCTGAGCGATATATTAGGAAGCGCTAGCAGGGCCCGGCGCAACACAGTGCAGGCGGGCAGCAGCCAGGGTTGCGGGTGGGCGGGCTCGACACAGCCTGCACCGCACCGCACAGCGTCGCGGCGGTCTGCGATTTATAGCGGCGTGCGCTGTGGTGCGCCCGAGTCGAGCAGCATGGCCTCTCGCTTCCGGCGTGGCACGGCGTGGACTCAGGGCCCTCTGCTGTGATTAATGGCAGCCACTGGCGGCGTTTAACTGGACGGCGCTGTCTGGACAGTGCGCTGGGCTCTGTGCAGAGTGACAGACCAGCTGTGAGAGTCATCAGAGGGCGCCGACACCCCGGTGGCGTGTGTCCACCCTCAGACTGACAACTGGGGCCGTGCGTTTACCTGTTTCGCAAACGCCCATTTTACATTGTAAGGCTGCCAATCCTTTTGCACCTACACCTGAGTCTTCATCTACATCTACATCTACATGGCTAATCTGCATATCAAACTTGTTTCTCCCTATGTAGGTATCTGAAATTGCCGGCCGGGGTGGCCGAGCGGTTCTAGGCGCTACAGTCTGGAACCGCACGACCGCTACGGTCTCAGGTTCGAATCCTGCCTTGGGCATGGATGTGTGTGATGTCCTTAGGTTAGTCACGTTTAAGTAATTCTAAGTTCTAGGGGACTGATGACCTCAGAGGTTAAGTCCCATAGTGCTCAGAGCCATTCGAACGATTTTTTTTTTTTTTACTGAAATTTCGCAAAGAAGTTCCTTCCCGCAACGAGAAACTCCTTTATTTTAATCATGGTTCAAAAATGGTTCTGAGCACTATGGGACTCAACTTCTGAGATCATCAGTCCCCTAGAGCTGAGAACTACGTAAACGTAACTAACCTAAGGACATCAAACACATCCATGCCCGAGGCAGGATTCGAACGTGCGACTGTAGCGGTCGCGCGGTTCCAGACTGGAGTGCCTAGAACAGCTCGGCCATTTTTAATCATGTTCACCCCAAATCCTGTATCATGTCCGTGACACTTTCTACTTCTCGTTAATACAACACGTTCTGCCCTTCTTTGAATTACCTCGACGTCCTCCTTTAATCCTATCGGTAAGGATCCCATACCGCGCAACAGTACTCCAAAAGAGGACGGAAAAGCGCAATTTAGGCAGTCTCGGTAGTAGATCTGTTTCATCTTCTTAGTACTCTGCCAATAAATCGCAGTCTTTGGTTCACCTTCCCCACAAGATTTACTAAGTATTCTTTCCAGTTCAAGTTGTTCGTGAATGTAATTCTTAGGTATTTAGTTGAATTTACGGCCTTGAGATCTGACTGGTTTATCGTGTAACCGACTTTTAACGGATCCCTTTTAGCAGTCATGTGGATGACCTCACACTTTTCATTATTTAGGGTCAGTTACCAATTTTTGGGCCATACAGGTATGATATCTAAATCGTTCTGAAGTTGGTTTTAAGCTTCAGATGACTTTACTAGATGATAAACGACAGTATCAACTATAAACGGCGTAAGATGGCTGCTCAGATCGTCTCCTAAATTGTTGGTATGTATAACGAACAGCAGAGCGCCTGTAACACTGCCTTGGGGAACGCGAGAAATCACTTCTGTTTTACTCCATAACTTTCCGTCAGTTACTGCGGATTGTGACGTCTCTGACAGGAAATCACGAATCGATCCCATAACTGAAACGACATTTGATAAGGACAAAATATGATTTCAAGCCACTTGTGAGAATACGGTGACAAAAGCCATCTGGAAATCTAGAATTACGAAATCAATTGAAATCCTTTGTCGATAGCACTCAATTCCTCGTGTGAGTAAAGTGCTGGTTGTATTTCACAAGAACGATGTTTCCTACATCCGTGTTGCGTATTTATTTTTCAATAAATCGTTTTATTTGACGTAATTCATAATATTCGAACACAATATATGTTACAAAATTCTACTGCATATCAAATTTAATGATATTGCCTTTAATTTAGTGCACTATTACTACTGCCTTACTTGAATATTGGTGAGACTCGCGCAGCTTCCCGGTCTTTGGGTGCGGATCTTTCTTCGAGCGAGCGGTTGTATATGATATTTAAGTATGGAGCTATTGCATCAGCATACTCTGAAAAGACCTAATGGTCACACTGTCTTGCTTTTATTAAGTGTTTCAAGTTGCTTCACTACTCCGAGGGTATCTACTACTAAGGTAGTCATGTTGGCAGTTGTTCTTGATTCGAATTTTTGAATATTTACTTCATCTTCCTTGCCGAAGGAATTTCTGAACGATGTGTTAACTATTTCTGCTTTTGAATCACTGTCATTGATAGTATTTACATTGTTATCGCGCAGAGAAGGCGTTGATTGTGTCTTTCCTGTAGGATAATTTACATTGGACCAGAATCTCTATGCATTTTCTGCCAGATTTCGAGACAAAATTTCGTTTTGGGTGGGTACTAATATGAGCATCTCATAATGAAGTTCGCGGTAAATTTCGAAATTCTGTAAGAGATCGCCAACCTTGGGGGCTTTGCGTTCCTTTAAATTTGGCACTCTTTTTCGTTGTTTTTGCAATAGTGTTCTGACCTGTTTTGTTTACCAAGAGCGATCAGCTCCGTCGTTTGTTAATTTGCTGGGTGCAGATATCTCAGTTTCTGTGTTCCAGAAAATCCCGGGAATGCAGACAGGTGATACTGAGAGACTTGCCCCTTTCATTTCTTATTAATTGAGTTTATCAGTAAATGCGCAGTTATTGGACCATTATATGCACAGGAGGGCGCTAGGGCAGGTAAGATGTTTAATAAAGTGTGGGACAGTGATTGCGTATCTCTTGCATCGGTATGTAGTTGTGTTGGCCAATTAGAAGTGACGGATCTTTCTTTCTGTTGACAAAAATCTTGTGAACTCCTAGTGTTACAGCTGTGTGGGGGAAGGCACGCTGCTTGGAGCGTTACCACATGGCCGCCTTAATATGGTAGCTCCAACTCTGAGAAGGCTGAAGCGCCGAGCTAGACTGCAGGTGCAATTCCACGGACAGTGCAATGGTTGGTCGCGGCCTTTACGTTTCGAATGCTAGACGTAAGGTCTTATACCGCAACCAAGTGGTGCCTTGGGAATATTTCCCTGTCGAGAGGAAAAATTTATTTGGAATCTGCAGGTACTTTGCGGGCCTGCTTTCGGAGGACCTTAAAAAAAAAGGGGAGAGAGAATCTTATGTGTTAAACGTCTGAGACATTTCTGCACTGCTGTGTGCTTGACAGTTTGATGCCAGTGCAGGTGACGTATATTCTGGGATGTCTGACTTCCGACGCCAAGCTACTTCCCGCGTGCACTGAAAATAAACGCTATGATTGGGACCCAGACAGTGACGTCAGAAGTCGTACCAGGGGTGTCAGTAAATTTTGGTGGCATGCCACTCATTTGGGAGAGTGGTTTTGCCAGTCTCTTGGAGGGAGATTGTGCGCCAATATATGATTATGCCACTGCTGTGGAGAAGTCGTATCGCATGTAACTGGTGGTTAGAATTTTTTAAGGTGCTCCACGTGGAGCGGTTTTGGAGGAGGAAGTTTGCCCGCATCTCGTGGTCGTGCGGTAGCGTTCTCGCTTCCCACGCCCGGGTTCCCGGGTTCGATTACCGGCGGGGTCAGGGATTTTCTCTGCCTCGTGATGGCTGGGTGTTGTGTAATGTCCTTAGGTTAGTTAGGTTTAAGTAGTTCTAAGTTCTAGAGGACTGATGACCTCAGAAGTTAAGTCCCATAGTGTTAAGAGCCATTTGCTTTACACCCTCCGCGGCATGTTATTTCGACTTGCAGCGGCAGTTGTTCAAATAATGCATTCAGCACAGCCTTAACCTCAGTGGTACACAATCACTGCCACCGAAGACAGAATCAGACAGTGTTAACGTTGATACTCAAAGAGGGATGGATCACGTAGAGAATTTCTGCCCTTCCCGCCAACTTTGCCGAACGACCATTACTAGTTATGTAACTGTGATGTAGATGTATTTTGATTGGAGCTGCTATTTGTATTATTACGTTAGAACAACAAACTCATGCACGTTTCTTTCCCAATAAACCGATCTTTTGAATGAATAAACGTTCTCACAATGGTACGAATATACCCTATTCACTTTATGATTTTTTATCTCTTTCTGTTGGATACTTGACACCATTAATTATATCATTTAGAGTTTGTCAACTTACTGTTCACTGCTGGGGACACATAATTAATACGAATTTAGATAGTCCCTTGCGCAGATGTTTCAGTAGTGCGTCGTAAGGGTGGTTCTGCGTCGGCGCCATTTAGATGAAGAAATTAGTTGCAGGTAGTTCCCACTTTACAATACCACCGTGGCATCTTCTATTACTTCAACAAAAGCCATTATTCCAACAGTCTCACACCCTGTCTTTTCAAGGCATAAACGCAGTAAGGAAGCGATGTGCAAGGGAACTTAAAAGTTCGGCTTTCTGAATTCATCCGGAAAGATGGCGCACGCACACACACTAAACACTAGAGGGTGAGGTCGCATTAACGCTGTCCCTCTGTTTTTTCACAAGAGAGAGAGAAGGGTTCTAGGCAGAATTTAAGCAAAAACTTCCGTCTCTATTTATAGGATGACTTTCTAATTTAATTTCAACTGCTTTCTTATTAAAACTATCTCAGTAGCTGGAAATGCATCCCAGAATCTCCGTTTTGGTATGTTCGCTAGGATTACCGGTGCTAAAGCCGTGTTCTGCAAAACCAGTCTTGTTCGGATGTTGTAAGAGTGCGTGACGCTTAATATCAGTACACTGGTCCTTTACAGTCCTGATGGTCTAACCAATATATGAAGTGCCACAACTACAAGGAATACGATAGACAGCCGTCTTACGCAAACCGAGATCGCCATTTAGTCATCCTAAGAGGGTTGATCGATTGGTCGGTTCGTCAGAAAGGTTACATTGAAAGACAGATTAGACGTGCGTTTAGTTGCCTACCACTCGTACAGGAGGTGAGGGATGACAACACCGGGGAGGCACAAAACTCTACGGCCTATGTGCTTCGCGATGGAAGCATTTCCAACAGGGTTGGTAGTGTTTAGCAAAAACAAGATGTGAAATGTGTTTTTCGACCACTACTTATGATTAAGGACCATTTCGGATCTGTAAAGGATGATCTCGGTTTCCGTAAGGCGTGTGTCTGCCGTATTTCTTGCAGCTGTGGCATGTCATATGTTGGTCACACCATCAAGACCGTGGAGGAACGGTTTACTGTGCACAATCTTTACCTGCGCTTACAATAGCCGAGCAAGTCTGCTATTTTAGAACACTGACTTGGCACCGGTCATCATAAATAGAGACTGACGTTTTCGCTTAAATTCTGCTGTCTCCTTTGTCGAAAAGGAGGGACAGAATTAATGCTACCTCCACTATCGATAATTTCTGACGTCGGTTATCTTTGGTTGTGTAGTGGTTGGTGTTTACAATGTTTGTGTGTGTGTGTGTGTGTGTGTGTGTGTGTGTGTGTGTGTGTGTGTATGTGTGTGTTTGTGTGTGTGTGTGTGTGTGTGTGTGTGTGTGTGTCTGTTTTATCTTCCCGCATAAGGTTTGGAAAGTGAGGTTTCAAAGTCCTTTGCAAACCATTTCCTTGCTGCATTTGTGCTTTGAAAATGGCAGGATGTGTAACTGTCGAAATATCGGCTGTTGTCGAAGACTTCAGCCGGCTGCGTTCCCCTGAGTTATCTGAGCATTTTATGCAGCAAGAGAAATTGAGATTTACACCTGAGTTTTCATACTGTGTGATGAATCCGATTTATTCCCTGAAATACAACCCCAGACACAGACTCTGACCCATTAATTTAACTATGAAATTACGACAATTGAGCAACTGAGTTCGGAAAAGGCGAAGCTCATGCAAAGCGCGACAAGGCGGAGAACGGGGTTACTCGGAAGTAACACAAATGGTGTTGCCTCACAGTGTTCTAAGTCGCGCCTTCTTATTGGAAAGCTACCTAGTTCATCTCTGTTCATTATCTTGACTAAACGTTGCAAAACTGAAAATATGATATCCGCTCGCTTTCCTCCCCCAATTGAGCTTGCTTGCCCGTTCTTTTAACTTTTACTACGAAACAACTAAATTACGGCTCAACAATCTAATGTCGCACGACAAAGTAACTATTCATTAGCAAACACGTGCTGTAAAGCGACTTGTGTGGAGCATATACTGCTTTCTGATACGTCGCTTACAATATACCGGCGGAAAAGTGCGAATATGTTCCTTTTCATTCAACAGGCATAACTGAGGTACCTGCTGTTTCATTCTACCTTCCTCAGCGCCTTTTAAAATGTGCCCTCAAATTTTTCCATAAGAATATAGCCTTACATTTTTAACGTGGAGTTCACCTCCAGCTCCCACATCCTCCTTAACTGTAACTCACTCTCACCCGCTAGCCCTTCGCTGTAACTCGCTCATACCCACACATTCCTAGCTCACCTTTCTCGCCCACTTATTCAGCGCAGCTTATTGTCATGATCTCTTTGTGACTCTCTGCCATTGTCTTCTGCGTCACAGTTACAGTCTCCTCTTACTGTCACTGTGTCCTTCTTGCTCTCTTTTACTGCCAGTATTCCATTCCTTTCTTCGTAATGTTGCTGCCTCTTCGTCGCTCCACGTCTCTTCCTCGTTGTCGTTTTCATATACTCTGTCTCTCACTATCACTGGCTCTCACTCACTTCCAATTTCTTTCTCTTTATACCTCTTTCCCCCCCCCCCCCGCCCCCCTCCACCACCACCACAGCACTGGTACTATCTCCTTCAAACTTTTCCTAGCATTGCTCTGTTACTGTCAAGTACACTATGTGATCCAAAGTATCCGGAAAACTGGCTGAAAATTACTTACAAGTTAGTGACGCTCTCCATCGCTAATGCTGGAATTTAGTATGGTGTTGGCCCACCCTTAGCCTTGATGACAGCTCCCATTCTCACAGGTATACGTACAATCAGGTACTGGAAGGTTGCTTGGGGAATTGCAGCCCATTCTTCAAGGAGTGCTGCACTGAGGAGTGGTACCGATGTTGGTCGGTGAGGCCTGGCACAAAATCGGCGTTCCAAAACATCCCAAAGGTTTTCCATGCGATTCATGTGAGGACTCTGTGCAGGCCAGTCCATTACAGGGATGCTATTGTCGTGTGACCACTCCGCCACAGGCCGTACATTATGATCAGGTGCTCGATCGTGTTGAAAAGATGCACTCGCCATCCCCGAACTGTTCTTCAACAGTGGGAAGCAAGAAGGTGCTTAAAACATCAATGTAGGCCTGTGCTGTGATAGTGCCACACAAAACAACAAGGGGTGCAAGGCCCCTACATGAAAAACACGACCACACCATAACACCACCGCCTCCGAATTTTACTGCTGGAACCACCCACGCTGGCAGATGATGGTCACCGGGCATTCGCCATATCTATACCCTACTATCGGATTGCCCCATTATGTACGGTGATTCGTTGCTCTACACAACGTTTTTCCACTGTTCAGTCGCCCAATGTTTACGCTCCTTACACAAAGAGAGGCGACGTTTGGCTTTTACCGGCGAGATGTGTGGCTTATGAGCAGCCGCTCGACCATGAAATCCAGGTTTTCTCAATCTCCCGCCTAACTGTCATAGTACTTGCAGTAGATCCTGATGCAGTTTGGAATTCCTATCTGATGGTCTGGATAGATATCTGCCTGTTACACATTACGACACTGTTCAACTGCCGGCGGTTTCTGTCAACCACTTGACTATCACATCGGAAACAGTGGACCTAGGCATATTTAGGAGTGTGGAAATGTCGAGTACAGGCGTATTACACAAGTGACACGCAATCACCTGACCACGTTCGAAGTCCGTGGGTTCCGCGGTGCGCCCCATTCTGCTCTCTCACGATGTCGAATGACTACAGAGGTCGCTGATATGGAGTACCTGGCAGTAGGTGGCATCACGTAATATGAAAAACGTATATTCTTGGGGGTTTCCGGATACTTTCGATCACATAGTGTATGTTCCATTGCCACCATGTCCCTCTCTTTCCCACAAACTGCTGTTGTCTCCTTCGCCCATTCTGTAACGTAATTGCAGTTTACAGTCTTCCAGTATTTATTACTATTCCGTCTCTTTGCCACTGCCACTGTCTTTTTCTCTCACAGCATAAAAAAGACGCGAATATCTTCGCATGCCAAAAGCTTCGGAAATTTTTTTAAAAGTGCTGAGGAAGGTACATTGAGGCCGCTGGTATCTCATTTTTCAGTCAGAATCTTTTAAATAAAGAGGAACGTATTCGCATTTTTTGTGCCCCGATGGAAACGGTTTTCCGCTGGTTAATTTGTCTTCCCTGCTGCAGCAGGACGTGTAGCTCATACGAAAATTTTACGTACTAAAAAGTTTTGCATATGCTTCCTTACCGCAGTGTGGGGTTTTAGTTGATAACGTAGACACTTTATGGAATATTTCTCCGTGTTTCCTCACTCTATAAACTAAGATTTCGCCTTATATTGTTTTAAGTGGAGAAGTAGTGTAACTTGGAATCTCTGTATCTCTGAAACGGATAAACATGTGAGGAAAATTTTCAAGACTGTTCGAGATCGAGATCGTAGAAATACTCATACATCGTACAAATCACAGCCATTTGCTGTGCTTAGCCGTCTCGGGAGCCGCGGCTGAGTTTTGGTACCCCAAAACCACATTTTTGTAGTGTTTCTCGATAACGACTAAAAATTTTTCAAACCAGCAAGACGATTCTTCTAGAAAAATTATTTTACCTAGAAAATACACCCTCATAATTTGTGCAATTTTCTGTGGATAATTTATTATTTAAATTTTCCCTGATACCGAATTTTACGTGTAGAAGAAGGGTATAATTGAATCTCTGTATCCTGTGAACTGATATAGATGTCAAGAAAATTTTCATGGTTGTTCGAGATCGAGATCTTAGGCATGCATCCTAAACACTTCAGCCATTGCTGTGCATAGCCATGTGGAATCCTCAGCTGGATTGTGGTCTGCTGGTGGTGGCGAAAATATAGTAAAAAACCCTTTTTTTAATTTTTCTGAGGAACCGCCCATGGACTAATGGTGCCATCAAGCCTGTAGTAGACAGCATCAAATGCAAAAAATAAAAGACTGATTTGATTTAGCAGAAGCACGTGTGTAATATTGATACTTCGACCCAGTACTGTAGGATATTGACACTTCTGTCGGATATACAAATGGCCCCTGGCCCAATAGCTATCCAAAGCACTTGACCTTACCTTTTTACGACAGACGGAATCGAAGATATGAGTACCAGAAAATCCCATTTTTATGCGCAGCGTTTTGGATTTTTCTAGTACACATGCTGTCGCTTGCACGCCGATAAAGTGTCTTTGCAAATGTATTGTTGCACCATTACAGTAAGTTGATAGATTTGTTAACTGCCGAGTGTCATCTGCATAAATGTTTAAATTAAATGAGCTCATAATAAGCAGTATAGTTTACATGTTTTATCATGTGAGTAATTACCATTATTATGTGATTCAGTGATATAACATATTAATATTGCGTCATTAGCAAACCTACGTCAAACGTCGAACTGGCAAAAATGTTTTATTTCTTTCTGGTTTCCAATTATCACTTCGTTCACGTAAAAGTGAAGTACTATTGCCGCTTGCACTTTTAATTAACTGTAAGACGGCGTTGGGTAGTGTGATGCATTTATGGTCATAATTTTAATAAATCAGGATAATTAATTAGTAATGCCGCCGGTCGTGTTACACGCGCGAGTAACAAATTTACTCAAAGTTAAGTGAAACGAACCGAGAGGACGTCCTCTATTTGGGGAGGACTAATATGTTTGTCACCTTTTTCCCACACTACCTAATAACCAGAAAATAGACAGCTTGTGTGGTTTAACACTTAGGCTACGGATGATGTAATATTACGGCGCTTATGCAAGGTAGGGAAGTGCTGCGGACGTAATAATACGTCACGCCAGTGACTCTGATTTTCCACGGTGTCAGACGTGCATTTATGTCTCCCGCAATTGTCTGTCAGATCCGTAGGCTTTGCAGTTTTTGCTTGATGGTAGTAACGGCATCACTACAAAAAGTTATGAAACATCGGTTATCGTTTTTTGTTTCGTAGGTGTTAGCTGGCGTTCAAGATCTCTGTGTTCCATGCGTTTTGTGTTCTTTTGTGTTGATTATGTGTTGAAAATGTCAGGTGAACAGGAGAAACGTCTGCAGCAAAAGATTTACGAAGTCGTTGACGAGTCTGCAAATGATGGGAACGAAATATTTGATGACGATGCAGATTACATGTTTATCGCATTATTTTCGCACATTGCGTTGTTACGAGGAATTTTTCCTATAGGTAAATCCGGAAATCAACGTGAGCTGCCACGCGGGATTAGCCGAGCGGTCTCGGGCGCTGCAGTCATGAACTGTGCCGCTAGTGCCGGCAGAGGTTCGAGTCCTCCCTCGGGCATGTGTGTGTGTGTTTGTCCTTAGGATAATTTAGGTTAAATAGCGCGTAAGCTTAGGGACTGATGACCTTAGCAGTTAAGTCCCATAAGATTTCACACACATTTGAACATTTTGAACAACCCGAGCATATGATACCAGTGTGTGTAATGTTGGACTAAGTATCTCTTCGTGTTTCAGTTTGTATTACACAGTACTCCACTACGAACGCTAAATTTTGTTTTGTTCTTTTGTTTTGTTTGTACCTTTAGAGTTAAATGTGCTGTAAAATTGAAATAGAAAGGTCACTTGTGGTTTGCTGGGGTATGTATTTGAATACCATGCCTCCTTTTCAATTTTGTTCTTCGATAATTATTATTAAATCCAGGTTTCATCTACTAGTACCAAAATATCAGTAATTATAGTAGATAGTCGAATAAACCTAAGAATGTTTTGAAATTCTAACTAAATATTTGTAGACAGGAGCTATAACTTCATAAAAAAAAATATTTTAGTCAAACCACAGGCAATGGCAGTTACGCACAAGGTAAAATACAATGACGCGACCCCGCCACCATATAATTTCAGGAACTACATCAGCATAGCCGGAACTGGATTGCTGAAATTTCTTACGGAAAATAAACACAAGCACTGCAAGTATGTGTAGCGTAGCTTCTGAGCAAAATGCAATGTAAGTTGATTAAGCACGTTCTGCATGGAGGCAAGTTTCAAATGGTAGAATTAGTGAACAAAGGACAGATGTAAGATAACGAATTAGCGAAGTCGGAATGTACGAAAAACCCAATATAACACACAAGAAAATCTGATGTCCGAAATAGCGTGATGGCTATGAGCAGAGTCATAAGACTCACTTCCTTGCAAGCATTATCATTACTTAAAAATAACTTTACAAATTGTTTAGAAGAATGCTGGAGAGTGAGAAAATGCGTTTATAAGTAACATGTGCTTGAATGTGGTTAACTTAGAGATGGATACCGATAGTTCACATGTTCCTTGAAGCAGTTAGAAGCGCGAACAAATACCGAGCATCATGCACGACAAGTCCACATGCAGAAGACAAAGCGAAAAGAACACGATCTTAACTGACATCAGTACCATCGCCGTTTCCAATCATATGGATACAATCCGCATGCTTGCTGTGATCTCACCGCTATGTTGAATGCTGCCCGTCGAATGCGACCGTATAAAATGCACAGGATTTGTGGCTGACTGCTTCTGCTACGGCGTGCTACCGAGGTTCAAAAAGCGGGAAGGCCTTGTGTCACGAACTGCGTGAGGGGACTAACCGAACTATGCGCGCCTAGTGCTGTGATTGGTCGACAGCGGTCAGAGCTCCAGCATCGCGTTGAGAGAACCCTGCTCCTTCCTGTTTGGCAAAGATGCCCCACTTTTGCGGACA
The DNA here is from genome assembly GCF_021461395.2 of Schistocerca americana. NCBI lineage: Eukaryota > Metazoa > Arthropoda > Insecta > Orthoptera > Acrididae > Schistocerca > Schistocerca americana. The sequence continues at coordinate 243,917,490 of NC_060124.1, read as the reverse complement.
GAGACGACTATAATAGTGGCTGATCGTCTGTGAGTCGAGAAGTGAATCACACGTAGCGCTGGTGCATTGAAGGCAATGGCTAGGGAACCTGGCTATGGAACCTGTCCAGGAAAAGAATGAGACTAGGCAGGTTAGTAAGATACAGGGGACGTTAAACCATACGAGCTCTTACTGACAAATAAGACCTCCGAATTTTTTATTTGAAAACTTTTAAGACATATGAAAAAACGTTAACGTTCTAAATCTTTATTCTTTATGTCTACGTATTTGTTTCTCAACAATGTAACTCTTATGAAGAACACATTTCTCCCAATGAGGGATATGTTTGTTGACACTGTCACTGTAGACTGTTTGACTTTGTTGACTTATCGAAACCCTCACCTCTGCTTGCACTACTTCCTCACTATCGATGTGAAGTCCTCAAGCGTGTCCTTTAAGGTTTGGAAACAGGTGAAAATCGGATGCGGCCAAGTCGGGATTGTTCAGGGGATAATCGATAACAGTAAACCCAAGGCTACGGATTGTTGCAAGATGTAGCGCTCGTGTGTTGTCTGTCATTGCCATGGTGAAAGAGAGGATGCTGCATGTGCGGGCGAACTCTTAGAATTCGAATCTCATTTACAGCACGCTGTTTCTCACGCAACGACATAGTTACATTACACACCGCCATGTTGCACGTTACAGTTCGGAGCCCTATAGCGACACAAGGGTTGAAAATATTTTGGTGTGAAGAATAAATATATACAACGTTAATGACGTTTGTTATATTGAAAAAGCTTTAATAGTTTTCACATAAGAAATTGGGAAGCATAATTATTCTGCACATTCTCGTAAGGTAGATTTTTGTAAACCAAACGGGAGTTTACTCCTTATACGGAGTACAGTCGGGCGCACACAGGTTGGTCTTCGAGGCCACAACAGCCAGTCTTGGTATGGTCGAGAGGTGTGATCCAATAGTATCGCTTGCGAGGACAAAGGTATTTAGAAACAACAGTCCATAAAGGAATTAGAAAGGAAACACAAGTTGGAAGCCGCTGCAAAAGAGAGCTGGTGCCTCGGAGACGACACCATTAAGGGGCAGGCAGCAGTCATCAAGTGATTCTTTTCCTGTGATCGCTTTTGGTACTCACATCGAGTGCATAGAGGGCCGATTTTTAGCAGTTCACCTCGTAGGAACATACAACCTCTGCCAAGGCTACGATCTTGCTTGTCAAGTTAAACTGTAAACTGTACACCAAAGTATTTCAACAAAACATTCGAGATAATTATTAGGGTGAGTGACGTGTACATTTGAATTTATATTAATCAGAAAAAAATGTGAAATTTTATGTGACTTAACTGCTAAGGTCATCAGCCCCTAAGCTTACACACTATTTAACCTAAATTATCCTAAGGACAATCACACACACCCATGCCCGAGGGATGACTCGAACCTCCGCCGGGATCAGCGCCTTAGACCGCTCGGCTAATCCCACGCGGCTATTAATCAGAAATCAAATAAAAATGAAATTAAAAAAAGTTTGATGTGCTGGCTTATAGAATATTCAGGTTCCCTGGCAGGGTATTTCGGATCTGATTCTTAAGAATTGGCATGTCTGTTGGAGTTAGCTGCTGTGGGGTACAGAATCTTGAAAACCATCTGGTAAATAGTTCTTGCACAAAGTGTAAACATATGCTTATCGATTAGCATTTGCGTGTCAAAAAATGTGTAGGATGCTTGGGTGAGAACCGAAAAGGTATGTCTTAAGCGTGCAAGTTAAAATCTAAGACTGGTGAGCCATTAGTGTTGCCTAACACGGGGATCATTTGTTACACAAAGGAACACGTCTGAATTCCACCTGCTACCGTGAACACACTTTTCCTTCCTGCTGATACGACGAGCCGAACTATTTAATATAGACATTTGTCTTTGATGTTGGAATGGGTACACTGAAGCGACATCGTAAACGACCTTGGTGAGATGATAGCTTTGCTTGCGCTGCCCTTGCGTAATTATTCATTACGTTGTTTTCAGTTCATTCATGCGGGACACTTTTAAATTACACTTCATATGAACAATGTTAGCTTCTTTGCTTTTTGCCTTACAATTAGGTTAGAGCACGTGAGAATTGATATCCGTTTTATATTATTCACAGGAATCTGCAAATAGTTTATAACATTGAATTACCACTCATTAAGTAATATCATTGGCGTTACTGTGATTGTAGGAGTGTTTTGCTGTTATTTGTTCATGTATGTACACTGAAGTGACAAAAGTCGTGGGATACGGCCTAATATCTTGTCCGTCCGCCTTTTGATAGCGGAGTGGAGCAACTCAACGTGGCGTGGACTCAACAAATGGTTCAAATGGCTCTGAGCACTATGGGACATAACTTCTGAGGTCATCAGTCCCCTTGAACTTAGAACTACTTAAACCCAACTAACCTAAGGACATCACACACATCCATGCCCGAGGCAGGATTCGAATCTGCGACCGTAGTGGTCCCGCGGTTCCAGACTGTAGCGCCTAGAACCGCTCGGCCACCCCGGCCGGCGGACTCAACAAGTTGTTGGAAGTCCCCCGCAGAAATACTGGCCCATGCTTACTCTATAACCGTCATAATTTCGTAAGTGTTGCCGTTGAAGGACTTTGTACACCAACTCACATCTTGGTTATGACCGATAAATTTTTGATGGGATTCATGTCAGGTGATCTGCGTGGCCAAATCATTCGCTCGAATTGACCAGAATGTTCTTCAAACCAGTCGCGAGCAACTGTGGCCTGGTGACATGGCGATTTGTCATCCATAAAAATTCAAGAGTTATCTGGCAACATGAAGTTCATTAATGGCTGCAAATGATCTCCAAGTAGCCGAAGGTAATTGTTTCCTGTCAATGATCGGTTCAGTTCCATGCATACACAGCCCTCACCGATATGGAGGCACCATCTTGCACAGTGCTTTGTTGACAAACTTGGGCCGTCGCTTCGTGGGGTGTGCACCAGACTCTAAACCTGCCATCACTTGTTACGAACTGAAATTGAGGGTCATCTGACCAGATCAAGTTTTTGCAGGCGTCTAGGGTCCAACCGATATGGTCACGATCCCAGGAGAGGCGCTGCAGGCGTTGTTGTGTTGTTAGCAAGTGCACTCATTTCGATCGTCTGCTGCCATAGCCCTTTAACGCCAGAGTTCGCCGCACTGTCCTAACGGATACGTTCATCGCACGTCCCACTTTGGTTTCTGCTGTTGTTTCACGCCATGTTGCTTGTCTGTTAGCACTGACAACTCTACGCAATCGCAGCTGCTGTCGGCCGCTAAGTGAAGGCTGTCGGCGACTGCGTTTTCCTTCGTGATAGATAATGCCTGAAATTACCGAAATGGAATATCCCACGCGTCCAGCTCCAAGTACCATTCCTTTTGTCCAGCCACAATCACCTCGGAAACCTTTCCACATGGATCACCTGAGTACAAATAACAGCTCCGCCAGTGCATTGCCCTTTTATACTCTGTATTGGCGATACTGCCGCTATGTGTATATGTACATACCGGTATCCCATGACTTTTGGCACCTCAGTGCATGATAATACAAAGTTATGAAGTGTGTCGAAGAGCATTTGTATGTAAGACTGAGACTTTGTATTCTTTTCCTACATTATATGTTAACACCCTGCTTTCACATAAATTATGATTATTACGAAGCTATTTTCCACTCCTCTGATCTTTGTTTCAACCCTCGCATGTGTTCCCTTAACCCTTCGTCGATGCGACGAACATGCAAAGATGTTTACTGTACTGAGCCACGGTACCACTGCCTAGCGTCGTGCGCGCTCAGCTATGCTTCGAGTGATTAGCAGTCTACGTACCTTAGCACTTTATTTACCTTATTTAGTAGTCTTCAGTTCATGAACATGAATGGTGTGGAGCCCCTGAAGAACAGGTATTTCTTTTTGTTCTTAAATCTGTATACTGTAATGTGTTACTTTTATTCTTACAGTATTACTGTGTTTGTTACAATGGAATCTATTGTAATGCTTATTGTTACATAGTTATATTGTTCTTTTCTTACAGATCTTCAAGTGATTGTTGCCCAAAAGACGGAAGGAATTTAATTGTTTGCCCTTACATTAATAACCATCGAACCAAACCTATTTCTGAAATAGTTCTTTACCTATATCCTCATACTAGTCCTCGTTTGAACCCTACTTATTTTGAAATTTTGATATGATATTGATTGTAAACGAGTATTACATACGTGCCAAGGCTCAAATCTACATAAACTGCTGTTATTGTTGATTATACACATGAAAAAAGTGGTGGTGTTCGTCGAATCGACGAATGGGTAGCAGTGATCGTCAAAAACTCTTGGGTAGCATTCCAGGGTTAAGAACCTAGTTCGCGAAAGATTTTCCTTCAGTTTTTTTAACTAAACGAAGACAGTGAGTGACCTGTCTTCAACGGAGCTATAACTATATTTTTCGATGCAATTTTCAGCTAACAAGGTAGTAGAGTGTGTCGCGGTGCATCTTCAAGGCACGTGTTTGCTGTGGTGTAGGCGTCGATGTTTAGCTGTCATGCGTCATTTCAGTTTATTATGAGTTGTAGGATACAGAGTGGATAAACGTGTGCAATACACGAATTACACGTACATGTAATTACCGTACACTGATAGCGAGCAGCTAGAAAAATTTGCGGAAAAGATTTGGTTTCGACTTATTTTGGTTTATATTATATAAAATCACCGTTTCATTATAGCGTTGCGCTACGGGAAAGTTCCTGGACTCTTGAATTCCAATCAAGAACAACTGAAAAGATGAGACACATAGAAGTAGATATCCTCCGTGTAACAAAGCAGCTTAAATCACTCCGGTCCAGATTGTATACCAGTCAGGTTCCTCTCACAGTATGCAGATAAAATAGCTCCATATTTAGCAGTTATATACAACCACTCGCTCACAGAAAGATACGTACCTAAAGACTGGAAGATTGCTCAAGTCACACCAATACCTAAAAAGGGAAGTAGGAGTAATCCGCTGAATTACAGGTCTATATAACTAACGTCGATTAGCAGTAGGGTTTTAGAACATATACTGTATTTGAACATTATGAAGTACCTCGAAGAAAACGATTTATTGACGCATAGTCAGCACGGATTCAGAAAATATCGTTCTTGTGAAACACAACTAGCTCTTTATACTCATGAAGTAATAAGTGCTATCGTCAGGGGATGTCAAATTGATTACATATTTTTAGATTTCCAAAAGGCTTTCGACACCGTTCCTCAGAAGCGTCTTGTAATCAAACTGCGTGCCTACGGAGTATCGCCTCAGTTGTGCGACTGGATTCGTGATTTCCTGTCAGAAAGGTCGCAGCTGGTAGTAATAAGCGGAAAGTCATCGAGTACTCGTAAAACAGAAGTAATATCCTGCGTTCCCCAAGGAAGTGTTATAGGCCCTCTATTGTTCCTGATCTACCGTATATTAATGACATAGGAGACAATCTGAGTAGCCGTCTTAGCTTGGTTGCAGATGATGCTGTCATTTACCGTCTTGTAAAGTCATCAGATGATAAAAACGACTTGCAAAATGATTTAGATAAGATATCTGTATGGTGCGAAAAGTGGCAATTGACCCTGAATGAAGAAAAGTGCGAAGTTATTCACATGAGTACTAAAAGAAATCAGCTAATTTTCGATAACGCGATAAGTCACACAAATCTGAGGGCTGTAAATTCAACTAAATACTTAGGGCTTACAATTAAAAATAATCTGAATTGCAACGATCACATAGATAATATTGTGGGTAGAGCAAACCAAAGACTGCAATTCATTGGCAAAACACTTAGAAGGTGCAACAGGTCTACCAAAGAGACTGCTTACACTGCGCTTGTCCGCCCTATTCTGGAGTACTGCTGTGCGCTGTGGAGTCCGCATCAGGTGGGACTGACGAATGACATCAAAAAAGTACAAAGAAGGGCAGCTTGTTTTGTGTTATCGCGAGATAAGGGAGATAGTGTCACAGGCATGATACGTGAATTGGAGTGGCAATCACTAAACAAAGGTGTCTTTCGTTGCGACGGGATCTTCTCATGAAATTTCAATCACCAGTTTTCTCCTCCAATTGCGAAAACATTCTGTTGGCACCCACCTACACAGGGAGAAATGATCATCACGATAAAATAAGAGAAATCAGGGCTCGACGGGAAAAATTTAAGTGTTCGTTATTCCCGCGTGCCGTCCGAGAGTGGAACGGTAGAGAGACAGCATGAAGGTGGTTCATTGAACCCTCTGCCAGGCACTTTATTGTGAATAGCAGAGTAATCACGTAGATGTGGATGTAGATAAAAGTTAAAGGTAGTCACATTGCTTTGTTGTTGACTTGAGGGTCAGATTTCATTGAAAAGGAATGTTTCATGGCGTGAAAACCGCGGTCGTAGTGTCTTAGGGACTCAAAGTTTAAACTTTAAATCCTGAGAACGGCTTTCAGTCTAAAATATTTGGACGGTCAATATGATAACAACCATTGAAGAAAACCGTACAAATTAATATTGCCTTTGGATACTGGGTCTGAAAGTAACTACGTAGCCCAGTGGCCTCACAATGTCGAAGGATATTCTACATTGCGTCGCCGCCGTAATCAGGGCAAAACAGGAAGGTACACGATAGGTGTGGCAAGCAAAGATCTCCTCCAGCAGCAGCGACGTTGGTAGTTTTCAGCCACGAAGTGCAGAACGCTGTCGTCATAATAAATGGAAGCCTTAGTTGGCTAGTAGTTTTGGAGTGCTGAGGCGTTGCCATAGAAACGTGATACAATTGTGACTGCGCACTTCAGCTGTCAGGGGTCTTCTCTGCTCATACCGAACGTAAGTAAGCGTTCCAGTTAAACGGCTCTACATTTTAGTTCAACTGCGCCGTTATATCTGCAGTCAACAACCATTTGCACTTTTGGCAGTATGTGAACTTACTCGTGGCGTTAATGGATCATACTATTGTTGAGTTTCGCAATATTCCTCTCTAGTCGGTTTATAACAGAGTTGAACATGGAACAAAGTAACTACACATTCAGGTATATGTGTTCACCATTCTGGCCCTACTTGATTAACAATGACAAATGAAATACGTTTCACTTCTCGTTCTCTCTTTTGCTACCTGCATCTTACTCAAGGTCTGGTTTGTTGCGTGATGATTGAGACACATTTCTTCATATTATTTTCGTAATTTGTAAACATAAGACCAGATATTCTTCACACAATTTCTGCACACAAGTGAGAGAAAATGACAAACATATTCTGGCGAGTGTAATAGTACCTTTACAAGTCGAAATCTAAACGAGGAGCTGCCTGGCATAGTACGTTTACGGATCGAAAGCTAAACAAAGACTCCCCCAGTTGGCGCGTAGCGCTGTATTTATAATTTCGCAGTTCCCGTGAGAATTTTCGGGAAGCAGAAACTCTTTTGTTACAATAATTTTATATCTGGAACGTTAATGTTGACAGAAGTATACATTTTTAGGAACTTGACAGTAAAAATTACAAGAAAATACTACTGGTTATTCAAATCATTTTTTAGTCTTGCGACAGAACTAAAATGCAAAACTTTTACCACGAATAACTTTTCAAACAAAATGTTTTTTTGAAAAAGGAATTTGTTTTTTTAAAAGTGGAGACAATGAAGTTTCATTTCAATATGTCACTACTAATACCAGTAACTTTTACCAGTGTAGAGATTTTATGCAATTCATATTTTGTACATATCGTAATTTCATCATATTTCTGTTTTTAATAAAACAAACTATACTGTTATTATCAGGAGGCTGGCAGCTACATACTAAATAATAAAGTTTACTACCAACCGTCTTTATTAAAATTTCGGCAATTTCCAAAACATACTGATCACCAAGTTACGTATTTAGCTGACAGTACCGTTGTAAGTAGGCTGTTTATGTGTTTGTATGTTGGCAGCACTATGTACCGCTCTGCATTAATAACTCTGACAGCGCTGTGCGCACTCTGTAAGAGACTGTCTCTGGATGGTTGGACTCGCACTTGGAGGTGAACAGCGAGCAGAGATGGAAGTTGGGAGTGAGTAGTCAGCAGTGATGGAGGTTAGAGGTTAGTAATTAGCAGTATTGGAGGACTGCAGTATTAGCGGACGGTCTGAATGTGTATCCGTCATGGAGATTTATTACTGATGATTATATAATTTTTTTGAACGGGTTGTCACCTGATCAAGGTAAAATCTACTAAATACATTGTTTGTTCTGCAGCAAAATCTTTCCTTTGCTAACCACATGCCTATTAGTAGTTAGAGCCTACAGTAGTTAGAATCTCTTATTTAGTTGGCAGTATTAGCGCTTTTATCGCTGTAGTTCGTGTCATGAAGACTTTCTGTGAGGTAAGTGACTTATGAAATGTATAAGTTATTGTTAAGATTTATTCTTATTCAGGGCCATTCTTTTGTATTAATTATTTGAAGTCAGGTTATCATTTTTGAGCAGTCAGATAGCGTTGCGCTAGGATATTGTGGGTAAGTGTTGAAATGATAAAATAGCAAAGAGACAGGATTCAATTTCACTCAGCAGTTTAAGTAAAAATATTTATAAGAAGTTTCGCCGTATATAATAAACGTAAAGTGCTATATGTGCAATTAGTTTCTCCTTTTATTTGTAATTACTTCCGTGCATTTAAAATAAATGATGTTATTTCATTTTTATTCTTATTTGCAAAAAAGAAACATACGTGTTGTACATGTCTGTAGCTCGAAAGAAATGTTTTTATTAGTTGTAATACATGTTGATTGCTACAGTTAATTATATGTGGTTACATAAGGTAATTCGGATATATTATGAAGAGGTAAAATAAATATTGGTATCGACTGCTTCAGAGATGGAGATTTACATGCGCTCCAGATAAATTTCGGTCTGCAGCCGGATGATACAGTCATCTTGACGCGGTATCTCAACCGAACATTTGACCGCAATTTTCAGTTAAATATTACGGCAAAATAGTGTAAGATCCGCCTGCAGATCCGACAAGGTTTTTATCTACTAACCCTTTCTGATACCGAATCCACTATTACGCCTAGCTATGTCCACTGTGTCATCGAGATATGATACCGTCACCACCCTGCGAACTGTAGGAACGGCGGCACACTGGGTGACGGATTTCCGCCGAGTCATGTACCTGATGTAACATTTCCGGGAATTTCAGTTCCCCGTTCTTCCCACAGAGTGCATACTACCGCTGTTGTCATTGACCGTCATGCGGAACCGGCGGATGCGAGCGCCATGTGTGACGACACTGCAGTGACCTCAGCGCGCCGTACTATTTTCGACCTGTTGTGTCGGTTCAGCTCTGCAACACTGCAACTGTAGTCAACTCCGCTGTCACTGCAAACTGGATAATTGCATTACTGAGGGCATCGTGAAGTCGACCTACCAAAACTACTAAATGGTCGAACACGAAGACTGAATCCCACGTCTATCATACTTACAAAAAGCTGCTCCTCATCCATATGATTTTTGGCTAAGGATCTCCGCCTCTAAATCCCTACAAATCCTTGAACATTGTGGACTCCTCCTAATATTCCATATTAGTTGACTCTCCCCCAAGTGTATTTTGTAGCTGTGGATAAATTTTCAAAGTGGTTCAAATGGCTCTGAGCACTATGGGACTTAACTTCTGAGGTCATCAGTCCCCTAGAACTTAGAACTACTTAAACCTAACTAACCTAAGGACATCACACACATCCACGCCCGAAACAGGATTCGAACCTGCGACCGCGGCGGTCGCACGGCTCCAGACTGTAGCCACTCCGGCCGGCGATAAATTTTCCACACCTCCTCAATGACCTCGAATAGCTTCGCTAGTCATAATATATCACCTCTACGACTCGATCTACTAAATGACAATGTTACCGTAAGCGTAACAGTCCTTAAATGAGCTGATTCTTTCGTGAGCCCAGCCGAAACTAGATGGAAAACTTTACGTCTAACGCCTAATACGACCGTCTCCTCTCCTACCCAACTACTTGCTAATGATGATTGACCATACTGCATATTATTCTGAATCCGAAGTGCTCACTGTTTGCGAAAATTGAGAAGGAAAAAAGAATAATTACTATAAAACAATAAGAATGCCAGTCCTTTGCGGACGATCCCACACAATAACTAATTCACTTATATAACTAATTCACTTGAATAAAAATGGAAGCACTCTTCTTCACAGCTGCGACTGTATTTTTATTTTTATGAGAATGTGTATGCTGTGCACGTGTACATTGCGGCATGAAGACTTCGTGAATCCTAGCCTACACATTCCATCCTTCCAGTTATGCAATTCATGACACTTCAAATTCAATCGACAATACTATGTAAAACTAGAACTTTTGTACCTATGACATGATATTGTACGTAATGGTATGCTATGTAAAATTTGAATTTAATTTCTGGTTTATATGTATTTGCTTTTTACCACAGTTAATAAAATTTTCTGTCTGTTTTTGACTTGTAAAATATATTTCACTGACATGCGCCGAATCCCTTAATCAAGAGATTTAATCCCATGTGTTAAATACCGACGCTATAGATGGCCGTAGACTCTCGAATACGTTTTACTCTTTTTATTAATGATGGCAACTGCTATTTTTTAGCACCTTACCATTTAGTAACGAACTAAGTGGAAACTAGAATACTGGAAACTTTAATAAATAATATAGTCCATCGCGAACTTGATGTCTTTTAAAAATTATGTTATCTGCCCAAGGTCTGGTGGCTTTGCGTGGCTTTACGTGACTTTAGGCGGTGAGACCACTGCCTGGCAAAAAAGATGAAGCATCCAGAAGACTTCGTACACGTACACGCTCACGCAGCCAAATAGGAGGAGATTAGTGTTTAACGTCCCATCGACAACGAGATCATTATGGACGGAGTACAAGCTCGGATTAGGGAAGTATGGGCTGGTTCAAATGGCTCTGAGCACTATGGGACTTTACATCTATGGTCATCAGTCCCCTAGAACTTAGAACTACTTAAACCTAACTAACCTAAGGACATCACACAACACCCAGCCATCACGAGGCAGAGAAAATCCCTGACCCCGCCGGGAATCGAACCCGGGAACCCGGGCGTGGGAAGCGAGAACGCTACCGCACGACCACGAGATGCGGGCGGAAGTATGGGGAAGGAAATCTGCCTTCTCCTTCCAAAAGAACCATCCCGGCATTTGCCTGAAGCGATTTAGGTAAATTACGGAAAACCTAAACCAGGATGATCGGACGCGGGTTGAACCGTCGTTCTCCCTCATGCGAGTCCAGCGTGCTAACCAATGAGCCACCTTGCTCGGTCACAGTCATGTAAATGATGAAGAATGCAGTACTCTAGGATAGGTGGAACAGCCACCAGTCTGCAGTAGTCTTGTTCATGTTTAATGTTCTTACCAGTTCCAGTGGGACGCGTAAGGGACGTCAACAGCGTCAGTGATCACTGTGAAGGAGACGAAGATGTTATGTACACGTGTGAGACAGCTTTATCAGCAACTCGTAGAGTTTGAAAGGGGCCTCATTATAAAATCCAAGCAAAAGAAATAAATGAAAGAAAAAAGAAAAAACGACGCAACACGGAGCAATTATCCGAAAGGGACAGATATCGGTAGTTGATGCACATGTACAAAGAATCAAATGATTACAGTTTCGGAAAAATTGAATGATTTATGCAAGTGAAAGAGCTTCACAAACTGAACAAGTCAAAATGGACTGGTCCACTTATGGCCTTTATGCAGACGGTTATTCGTGTTGGCGTTGATTTATCGAGTTGTTGGACGTAGTCCACAGAAATATCTTACCAAATTCTGATCAGTTGGCGCATTAGCTCGTCAATATTCCGAGATGGGTTAAAGGGCTTTGCCCATAATGCTCCAAATGTTCGCAATTGGGGAGAGATTTGGCGACCTTGCTGGCCAGGACAGCGTTGGCAAACTAGCAGTAGAAGCTCTCGCCACGTGCAGGCGGGCTTTATCTTCCTGAAATATAAGCCAAAGACGGCTTGCCATGAAGGGCAACAAAATGGAGCGTAGAATATCGTCGCCGTACCGCTGTGCTGTACGGGTGTCGTAGATGATAGCCAAAGGGGATCTGCTATGAAAAGCAATGTCACACCAGACCATCTCTCCTGGTTGTCGGGCCATATAGCTGGCGAATTAGTTTGATCTCCCACCGCTGTCTGGAGCATGTCTACATACGTCTTCGGTCTAGACTCTCATTTAGGGGAGTAGAATTGTCTTCAGTGATAGTCCCGCTTCGAACTGAGCTCCGATGACAGGAGAGACGTGTCTGGTTCAAATGGCTCTGAGCACTATGGGACTTAACATCTATGGTCATCAGTCCCCTAGAACTTAGAACTACTTAAACCTAACTAACCTAAGGACAGCACACAACACCCAGCCATCACGAGGCAGAGAAAATTCCTGACCCCGCCGGGAATCGAACCCGGGAACCCGGGCGTGGGAAGCGAGAACGCTACCGCACGACCACGAGATGCGGGCAGAGACGTGTCTGGAGACGCCTTGGAAAACGGTGGAGTACCAACCTGAGTGTCGTCTTCATAAGACCCGATAAGCAGGAGAGATGGTCTGGGGTGCCATTTCTTTTACAGCAGGACGACTTTGATTGTCATCCGTGGTACCCTTACAGCACAGCATTGCGTTAACCATATTGTACGCTATCTTGTGCCCAACATTATAGCCCGCCACCTGTAGCAAGAGCGTCTGCTGCTTGTCTGCATCTGCACACATACGCGCATGCGTGCGCGCCAGCACACACACACACATTCACACGCAAGGTCTTCTGGGTGCTTCACTCTCTTTGCGTGACAGTGTACTCAGCGCCTCAAGTGACGTCAGTGCCCGCAACGCCACCACGCCACCAGACAGTTGTCAGAGAACACAATTATTTCGTACACGTATGCACCATCGGCAGCCCCTTTGTCATTATATGTACAGGGTGGTCAGAAAATGTGTGAAATGCTTGTAGGGATGTTACAGGGCAGGTTGTACTGGGACATTAATGTTAAGAAAGAAATTCGATACGTTCCTCCGTTTCCGAGTTATTTAGCATAGAATTTAGCCAATCGGGGCGTCGCGCGCTCACATTCAAGCGGCCTGCCAGGGGCGGTGTTGGCCAACGAGTGCTTTGTCTTGTTAGCTGAAACTTGAATTTACGCGCGCGACGTTGTGACCGGCTAACTTCAATGCTAAATAACTCGGAAACGGCGCAACGTATCGAATTTCTTTCTTAACATTTATGTCTCAGTACAACCTGCCCTGTAACATCCCTACAAGCATTTCACACAATTTCTGACCACACTGTATAAGTGTGTGTGTGTGTGTGTGTGTGTGTGTGTGTGTGTGTGTGTGTGTGTGTGCGAGTGTGGGTGTGTGGGTGTGTAATGGAATAGACCTAAAAGTGGCAAAAGTAATAGTATTAATAGACGGGACGAGACTGGAGGACGGTACACACAAAACAAGTTTGGAATCTAGAAGATGCAGTGGTGCGAAACAGTTTACTTCCACGATGTGCAAAACGCTTCTTTATAATCTGAACAGTGAGTACGGGTATACTTCCATTTCTGTGTTCGTAGTACATAGCTGCAAATGTTTTGTAGACGACCCACTGTAATCGCTGTATGACGATCAAGGCGACATAAAACGTAACACGCTAACTACATTCAGCAAATAAAAACAAATGAGTCTCGACCCAGAATCGGACTCTGGACCTCCTGCATGCTAACCCAAAACGCTATCCACTGCATCAACTGCACAGCACTGCCGCTACGTGCTGTCAGAGACACTTACCGTACTTGTGATTACAGTGTTGCCGAATTGCCGATATTCAATGTCCATTTACTGCGCGAAATAAGCGAAGAACGAAATTTTGTGACAGACATTTTTGTATTGCTAGTATGTAAGGAATCAAGCTGAGATGTCCGAGTGTGCGAGTTTTTCTTCGCTCTCTTCACTCTCTTCACACTGAAGCGCCACAGAACTGGTATAGGCATGCGTATTCAAATACAAAGATACGTAAACAGGCAGAACACGCCACTGCAGTGGCAACGCCTATCGGTTACTGCTGCTACAACGGCAGGTTATCAATAATTAGTGTGTTTGAAAGTAGTGCTATAGTCGGCACACGAGCGATGGGACACAGCATCTCCGAGGTAGCGATGAAGTGGGGATTTTCCCGTGCAGCCATTTCACGAATGTACCGTGAATATCAGAAATCTGGTAAAACATCAAATCTCCGACATCGCTACGTCCGGTAAAAGATCCTAAAAGAATGGGACCGTCCGCAAGTTGCTGCAGGTTTCAGTGCTGGGCCATCAACAAGTGTCAGCGTGCGAACCATTCAACGAGATATCATCGATATGGGCTGTCAGTGTGTCCCATTAGGAGATGGGCACCTCCACAGAGAGACTGGCAGCTTTGCTTAAAAGTGATGCCGCTGCCTGCTTCATGCTGTTGTGGACACAGCTGGCACTGTGGCCCAGCTTTCTGTAGTGGGCGCAGTGCAGCGATGACTATCCCTAGACAATAACGTAATCTGACATTATTGTCTTTTGTTCGCAGTCAGCAAGCGCCGAGATACCACGTCACTGTCCAGCCAGCTTCAGAAAGATGTTTTTTTTTTTCTCGCTCTACAATTTTGTTTAACAAATCAAACTGACTTGCGCCGCCAATGCATCTGACGTGCTCGGCCAATCGAGGGAACACTGTTCCCGGCTGGTGCCAGCCTCGTGTTTGTTAATGTGCCCTTTGTACGTCTATGTCTACATGGATACTCTGAAAACCATACTTAGGTGCCTGTCAGAAGGTTCAACGAACCACCTTTACTATAATTCTCTAATATTCCGGTCTCGAAGAGCGAGTGGAAAAATGAAAACATATCTTTCCGCGCGAGCTCCGATTTTCCTTCTTTTGTCACGTTTATAGTTTCTCCCTACGTAGGGCGTCGTCAACGAAATATTTTCCCATTTGGAGGAGAAAGTTGGTGCCTGAAATATCTTGAGAAGTTTCCGCCACAACGAAAGACGCCTTTGTTTTAATAACATCCACCCCAAATCCCATATCATGTCAGTCACACTCCCACCCCTATTTCTCGATGATACAAAACGTGGAGTTCTTCTTTGAACTTTCTCGATGTGCTCTGTTAATCGTAGCTGCTAAGGATCCCACACCGTACAGTGGTACTCCAGAGAGGACGGACAAGCATACTGTAGGCGGTGTCTGTAACAGATATTTTGCGGCTTTTAAGTGTTCGGTCAATAAACGCAGTCTTTGGTTCGCGTTCCCCATGACCAAAAGTCTGATGTATCTGATGCGTTACACTGGTTTTTTCTTGGAACAAATGATACTATTCTCCGTCACATTGGCAACAGCAAGAAGTCGTTCCCTTCAAGTGGAATTTGTTTGAAAGTGGAGGGCAGAAGACAGTGAACTAACATGCTAGGCATTTGTCTCTGGGCCGTAGTTGAGAGCGAGTTGTCTCCGGCGGGCGTCTGCTGCTCAAACGGCGCACACCAGTTGATTTCAGCAAATGCATCGCAAATTACATAGCACGATATGCATACTGAGCAGCTCCTTACTTGCTTACTTTGCCACGCAACTTGTGTTGCTTAATTTGTTTGTAAGTTGTGGTACCTTGTTGTGTCGTTGTCTTTTGTTGTGACCACATGTAGTAAGCGTGGCTTCATACAGTGGAGAATGCCAAAACCGAGGCACGCCAGCGACCAAGACGTTGCTAAGTCGGCAGGCACAGGTAGCCTCGCTGACAGCAGCAGTGTACCAACATGCTGACGCAAGGACGCACACAGACCGAGCGCCGAGTGAAGCCTGGAGAGTGCTGAGTAAGGGGAAGTGAGGCCAGCACGCTAAGCGACGCTGTAGTATAATGCGGAAGTAATAACAAAAATCTACCAGCGAGGGTAAAAAACGTCCTCCTGCTGGATATAAATAGTGGAGCGCAGGCAGCAATAGGCAGAAGCCATTAGGAAGCAGTTCGGACCTGAGGACGGATGTGGCCCATGTCCGAATGTTCAATCCTCGTAGGTGACGATTCCGAAAGTCTGTTCCAGCTCGCAAGAGTCATCCGTTCGCCGCCAGATGTCAACTGAGCTCTGGAGGTCGGCCCGAGTTCGGTCGGCACCGTGGCTGACTAACTACATAGAGAACGTCCAGCAGTACCAGCCGCAGAGCGGGCTTGGTCCCAGGCACCGACGGGGACTGACGCCCAGACTTCGCGGCAAGCCGGCCCCATGGCGCGTAGTCCGTCCACGACGGGACCTCGCGGACATCGCGACTGACGGCTTCCCAGCTGCTGGTGCAGCAGGCGTCGGCAGCTGACCTCATGGCGACGCGGCTCCGAGGGCGTGCCCGTACTGCGGCGCCGAGCGGCGACGAGTTCATCTCAACCACAGGGCATCCTGGCTTCAGCGGAGCACAGGTGGCCTGAGGCTCCCGAGTGCGATCAACGGAGCGCGTTGCGCGCATTGTCGGAGAATCTACACAGCAGCGGAGGGATCTGCAGTGCTGAGCAGCGACGACGAGGGAGAAATTGTAAAGAAAGTTCAATAAGTAATTGTGAAACTCCACGCCGTCTCAGTCTTTGGCGCAGCCACTGTGTCTACTGCCAACAAGTGGTGCAGAAGGTGTAACACTTTCATTTTACGAGCTGCCCAGTTGACCAGATCTTGTTTTTTCCTCCATACAGTCTTCCACACTCTTTGCTATCTCGCTCGCCACAGTGTTCAGAGCCATTTTGTAATTTGATCTGTGCTTTAGACAACTTTGATCTGTGTTAATTTTACCGTGATGTATGCCAATCATTAGAGCAAATAAATAACTATCAATCTCAGTATTGACTTAGTGCAAGGTTCCTAACTTTCCTGCTACTTTTCCGTTGTTAGATAAGCCACAAATAACAAATATAACCTGTTGAACACTCAATGTATTGTTTCCACTGTTTCGGTGTTTCCGCTGTGGTAGTATGTGCAGTGGCCAAACCGAAAGGTCCGTTATAGTAAGAATACAGAGAACAGAACTGGCATTGCAATCGAACGTCTTGTCTGATCAAAGACTTGTTTTATCGCGAGCATTACTTTTAAGCTCCTACAGTCCTATCTGGGACACACCAGATCACAACTTACACTTTATTGCTGCCCTGATTTACATACCTTCCTCTACTGCACCTGCGGGGAGCATTGTCCACGTGTCCCTCGACCATTCACGAAGCACACGCGTGACGCTGCGCGGGTGTCCCGGCCCTCGACATCCCACGCGCGTGCCCGACATCTCGTCGCAGTTCCCAGGACGCGTTCTGCCGGTCGTGGCGGGGCGGAAATTTCCCTCCGTTTCCGGCCGTTTTCCCGTTAAGCGCGGCCTGCCTCTCTCGCCGCCGTATTTCCCCGGCGAGGCCCCGCCCCTGCGCCGTAGGCAACCCGTCTGACTCATACGCGGCGCAGACATAAAATTTAACGGCTACCGCTTAAGGACCACGGTTGCAGGCGGGCATTTACCGTATACACAATTTCGTTTCCACCGCCGCCGCGTTTTCGGAGCAAAACCGTTGCACATTATTGAAAACCGATGCATCGGAGGAATGCTTCTCCCTCTATATAGTCGATAGCCAACGGGAGGCAGCGCGCCCCTTCACGTTCTGCTGTTTTTCAGATTCGTGGGCTAAGAGCTGACTTCAATTGACTCGAAAAATACTTGGGGCAAAACAGTTGCCAGGGAAGTTCTTGCTCTCCGGGAAACTTTCGGGCCGTGTTCTCCCTTACTTTGGCCGCAAAGGTCCGGACCCTCTGCTGCCACTTCTGCAGAGGAAATGTTCTGAGTGCAACGTCGAGATAACTGTTACGATAGGCCTGCAAAACATTCCTTGATGTCACAGGTTGTCGACGAGCGAGCTGTCAGTGGCACTGCACAGAAAGGACTTAAATCTGTCATTCACACTGTTTATTATTCCGGTCATCTTTACTCTTACTGAGATTACACATCAACTGACAAAAGACTTGTTCCGTTACTTAGTTACTTACAGCTTCCGTAAGCTGAAGCAAACATTTTCTGGTGGAAGAAAATCCAAGTTGCAACGTGATTCTGATTAAAGACATCAGATCCCATAATAAACGGCTGCTTGTGCAGTTCTATCACGGGATAAAGGCAGGACCACACAGCGTCTAATTGGACCGTGTCTAGTAAAGTGCGGAGGTGTTCAAACAAGCCTTCGTGTTGCGATCCTGCTTAGTTTTATTGTGTTACAAATCAAACACTGATCATCTCAACATGGTAACAAATTTTAGTTCTTTACGGATAATTTCGTTGGAACTTGGAAGCCCATAGTCATAATAAAAACAGAAATACACTATATAAGTTTCTCACAGTAGCCGGCCGCTGTGGACGAGCGGTTCTAGCACTTCAGTCTGGAACCGCGCTACTGCTACGGTAGCAGGTTGGAATCCTGCCTCGGGCATGGATGTGTGTGATGTCCTTAGGTTGGTTAGGTTTAAGTAGTTCTAAGTTCTAGGGGATTGATGACCTCAGATGTTAAGTCCCATAGTGTTCAGAGCCATTTGAACCTTTTTTCTTTTTGTCCCACAGTTATACAGGGTGTTCATAAACGATTACCCAGGTAACAAAAAACTCTTCATCGGATACAGTAAAGGGAACATGAGTTATACCACATCTGCCTCTACTCATTAAGTTTTGAACCTTACATAAAGATTCAATACAGGTAATACCATTTAAATCACTTCAACGTGTGCGCCCCTGGTAACACACAAAACATCAAGATGGTATCCAATCTCTTGCAAAACATTCTACAGCATGTAAGGTGTCGTTGTACCAATGGCATCATTGATGCACTATTGCAGTGTCTCAGTATCAGAAACTGCTGTTTTGTACATAATAACTTTGACATACCTCAAAAGAAAGAAATCTAAGGGCTAATACCAGGGGACTTCGGGGATCAAGGAGTCGGGCCTGAGAAATCACGTAGAGTCCAATGAGGGGAAGCGCCATCTTGGTGAAAGATGATAGTGTCTAGCATATCGTGTAGCTGGGGAACGGCGTAATTCACCAGCATGTCTAGGGAGACATATCCACTTCCATTCGTATCTAAGTGGTGCCTGTTCTTTGGACATGTCCGACAGATCGGACACCATTTCTTTGTCTGATCCCGTGGCTGGGCATACAGTATGTTCAGAAACGAGAAATACGTATCTCCACCGCATTTAGGCGATGAAAGAATTAACTGGCGACAAATGAAAATTGTCACCAAGGTCAATGAGTTCTTTCATTGCCTAAATGCGGCACATATCGGAATTTCTCCTTTCTGAACACATTCTATGTCCAGCCGCACGCTCAAACACAGAAATGGTGATCATTCTTATGGACTAGGCCGAACGAAGAAACACCACTCATATAAATTTATATACGCCATGAAGGCTAATATGTAATTAACTGAGACTATATAGAACAACTGACATTAGCAATCTCAGTAAAACTGAGCTGTAGCTTTAGCAGTTTCAGTTCAGTGATTTTGATTTAAACTTTAATTTTCGCTGTCAGTATAAGTTAAAACTTTTAGCATCTGTTCGCAATCAAAATAATAAAACAATATATAGCGACGCATTTAAAGAGCATTTGGTGTCAGAGGAATAGGTGAATAATAGGTACATCTTGTAATTCATAGTTACAACTGTCTTTTAGACGCGATACTGAGAACAATGTGAATGAATACGGGCGATACGAATTTAAAGAAGAGCTACTTTACTAATAATGTCATCGTAGTTACACCAGCGTAAAAACAATCTTATTATGGAACCTTGAACACAATAGAAACTAGACTGACAAGACTTGCAAATGTCACAGTGTTTTGCTTAAATATTTCCCTGTTCCATCGACTACAAAAGTGCAAGGCGTAAAGGGAAGGTTTGCGAGCGACGCACTAAAACAAGGAAACTTTTTACTCTTTACATATACGAAATTTCGTTGGTAATTTTTTAAAGGAAATCCTTTCGTTCTTTGCCATTAAATGCCTTTTTTCGCAAGAAATATAAATGAATGTGATTAATTACAACAGTGCAAACTCAGTGCTGCAAAATTGTGGAAATTGGAACGGTTTTTGTTGCGGTTTTACTTTTAATTAGTCGAATATAAAAACCACGAACAAGGAAAACATTTAATTCACTGGAATTCCGATGCTGAATATAGCTTGACACTAAAAACGGGTTTACAGGTGCATGTTGGGAAAAAGACTGATTCTGTTGGAAGCAGAAAGGCCCAGTCACAGCCGAAAGTGGAATCACAGATTAAGATCAGCTTACTGCGGGCAGCTAATAAGTTTTAAGCTAGTATCCTGAACAAAAGATTTAGAATAACATCACAGAATTTAATAGTGAAGAATCCATGGGCTTCCGTAAAGATGAAAGACCTACGCTGTATTGGTGATGTAACAAGTGATGTTGTTGTTGTTGTTGTGGTGTTCAGTCCTGAGACTGGTTTGATGCAGCTCTCCATGCTACTCTATCCTGTGCAAGCTTCTTCATCTCCCAGTACCTACTGCAACCTACATCCTTCTGAATCTGCTTAGTGTATTCATCTCTTGGTCTCCCTCTACGATTTTTACCCTCCAATACTAAATTGACGATTTCTTGATGCCTCAGAACGTGTCCTACCAACCGATCCCTTCTTCTGGTCAAGTTGTGCCACAAACTTCTCTTCTCCCCAATCCTATTCAATACTTCCTCATTAGTTATGTGATCTACCCATCTAATCTGCAGCATTCTTCTGTAGCACCACATTTCGAAAGCTTCTATTCTCTTCTTGTCCAAACTATTTATCGTCCATGTTTCACTTCCATACATGGCTACACTCCATACAAATACTTTCAGAAATGACTTCCTGACACTTAAATCTATACTCGATGTTAACAAACTTCTCTTCTTCAGAAGCGCTTTCCTTGCCATTGCCAGTCTACATTTTATATCCTCTCTACTTCGACCATCATCAGTTATTTTGCTCCCCAAATACCAAAACTCCTTTACTACTTTAAGTGTCTCATTTCCTAATCTAATTCCATCAGCATCACCCGACTTAATTCGACTAAATTCCATTATCCTCGTTTTTCTTATGTTGATGTTGAAACAAGTGATATACAATTTAATTGAGCGGTCCGCTTAGCGTTTGTCGATATAGCAAAAGTATTTGAAGCAGTGAACCGAAAAAATATAATTGGAGCATAATGATAATACGCGGATATAAATTTCATTTCATAACGCTGTAATATTAGACTAAGAATTCTTTCTACGTGAGGTGATGCGAAGTACACAGAAACGGAAAGGACACATGGCAGGTGGCAGTGACGCAATACCATCCGATATTTGGAAAGTAATGAATCTGTCTAAGCTGGGAAAACTCCATAATCTAATTGGCAAGATTTGGAAAGAAGGGAAAATACATGAAGATTGGAAATATTTTTTTTTTTTAATTCACCCAATATATAAAATGTTATCCAGCTATCGGCAACGGCAGCAGGGGAATATTATTCATCATTCCTGCATACAAAATTCTTACAAACGTAATTTTATTAAGCCTACAACCGTATCTGGAAGAAATTATTTACGATTTACGAACAGATCTTATAACAAGCAGATAAATAGTGGATAACGTTTTCATCTTAAGAATTTGGAATGCCAGAAAATTAATAGAGCTGAAAAAATCGGCATTCAAAATTAAATTTTGGACTTGAAGTACTTACCATTCTCTCGGAAATGTTCTACGTTACTTTCAGAGGGAAACAAGGACATGCTTTGTCATCATCACCGTTAATCCTCGTTATGGAGCAAATCATCAGGGAAATACGATCATTACAAGTTGGAGTAAAACTAGAGCACAGTTTTAACGTACTGGAATTTGCAGATGTTGTAACTTGTAGAGAAAATCGAAATAAAATTAATTCACTCACAACAATATTGTTTCGCAGGTTACTTGGAACATGACTACGGATTAATACCAGCGAAACCATGTACTTCAGTGTCTCATAGCAAACAATAGCAGATCACACCTTTCAAAATGGGCAGAAAAATAGAAACAGTAGCTATGTTCACTTGTCTCGGAACGTCGGTAACGACAGAAAACAGTGTCAGACAAGAAATAAACAGCAGAATACAAAAAGCCAACAGATGTTATTTCCCATTAATGGAGCGTATTAAAAAACAAATTTATTTCATGAAATTGAAAGATTCGCATATAAAAAACTCTTGTCATGCATGTTCTGACATACGCTTA
The DNA here is from genome assembly GCF_021461395.2 of Schistocerca americana. NCBI lineage: Eukaryota > Metazoa > Arthropoda > Insecta > Orthoptera > Acrididae > Schistocerca > Schistocerca americana. The sequence goes on along the minus strand of NC_060124.1, from coordinate 243,895,177 downwards.
TGAGACGTGTACATTAACAGGTTTAGAAGAAGCATAATTAAGAATCTTTTAAAACAAAAATCTGGGCAAGCATCTGGCGGGATTCAGGATAAGAACACAGGGGAAATGATAATGTCAATAAACGGGGAAGTATGTAGTCTCTATGACAACCAGACATTGTATCCTAAATTAAAACTAGGAGACTTCGTTAGACTGGACACGCATTTCGAGCTCCAGAAGAAGGTTGAGTCATTCATTCATGTAAGTTGATCCTCAAGGAAAAAGACCTTTTCAAATACCAATACTCCGCTGCTTCGACAGTATCAGAGAAAATATGAATATGTTACATGCGATGAATTGGAAAATTAAATGGCAAGATATAACTAGTTAGGAAAGCATTATGACGTCAGCAATCAAGAGCTTTCGTAGATTGTGTAGCTCGCTAATAATAATACTAGTAGTAATAATACGAAACCTATATGAAAAGATAAGAACCGCACTAGACACAAGTGGTGCCAGACTCTTCCATCACTAGTTGAGATAAGAAGAGCGTGTATCATTTCGCTCACGGTCTTTAGTGTGTATGACAAATACACTAAGGTGATAAAAGCAATAGGATACTTCCTAATATCATGTCGGACCTGCTTTTGCCCGGCGAAGTTCAGCTACTCGACGTAGGATGGACTCAACAAGTCGTTCGATGCCATCTGTAGAAATACTGCCAGCCGCTGTGACCGAGCGGGTCTAGGCGCTTCAGTCTGGAACCGCGCTGCTGCTGCGGTCGCAGGTTCCTGCCTCGGGCGTAGATGTGTGTGATGTCCTTAGGTTAGTTAGGTTTAAGTAGTTCTAAGTCTAGGGGACTGATGACCTCAGATATTAAGTCCCATAATGCTTAGAGCCATTTTTTTAGAAATACTGAACCATGCTCCCTCTACAGCCGTCCATAGCTGGGAAAATATTGCCATTGCAGGGTGTTGTGCACAAAGTAACCTCTCGATAATGTCCCAAAAATGTTCAAAGAGATTCATGTCGGCCGATCTGGGTGGCCAAATCATCCGCTCGAATTGTCCTGAATATTGTTCAAACAAAGTGACCTGCCACTGTTGTTTGGAAACATGAAATTCACGAATGGCTGCAGATGATATCCAAGTAGGTGAACATAATCATTTCCAGTCAATGACAGGTTTAGCTGGACCAGAGGAACCAGACCGTTCCAAGTAAAAACATCCAACAACATTATGGATCCACTACCAGCTTGCAGAGTACCTTGTAGACGAGTGGGGTCCATTGCTTCGTGGTGTCTGCGCCACGCTCAAACCCTAACATCAGCTCTTACCAACTGAAATCGGGACTCATCCGACAAGATCTAGGGTCCAAACGATATGGTCACGAGGCAGGGAGAGGCGCTGCAGGCGATGTCGTCCTGTTAGCAAGGCCACTAGCGTCGGTCGTCTGCTGCCGTGGCCCATTATGGCCAAAATTCGCCACGCTTTGCTGACGGATATTCATCGTACGTCCCACATTGATTTCTGCGGCTTCTTCACGCAGTATTGCTTGCCTGTTAACACTGATAAGTCTACGCAAAGACCGCTGCTCTAGGTCTTTAAGTGATGGCCGTCGGCCATTGGGTTGTCTGTGATGAGAGGTAATGCCAGAAATTTTTTATTCTCGACGCACTCTAGACATTGTGGATCTCATAATACTGAATTCCTTAACGATTTCCGAAATGGAACATTCCATGAATATAACTCCAACTGGCATTCTGCATTTAAAGTCTGTTAATTGCCGTCGTGCGGCCACAATCAAGCAGGAGATCTTTTCACATGAACACCTAAGCGCAAATGACAGCACCGCAAATGCAGTGTCCATTTATACCTATTGTACGCGACACAACCACCATCTGTACATGTGTATGTCACTATCCAATTACTTTTATCACCTCAGTGAATATTCAGACGATCTTCGAGGGGTTGTAGATGGTGTTTAGATCTAGGATAGGATAGTGGAAACGTCATCGACGGCGCTACAAACCGTAGGAGCCACAGGACAGACGTGAGTCGACTGTTCACGCTGACAGACGGCCGCCATCCTGCTCGCAACAGGCTTGGCGGAATTCAGAACGCTGGAGGATCTCTAGCGCGTCCACGCTTGTCACAATAACTCGTAAACACACGTTGTTGTCATGATTTAGAGTGCGCGCCTCTATGGTATGAAGCTTCTTATGCTACAACACGAATCTGATGGCTATAGGCAGTTAAGTAGACACTGAAGAATTACAGCCATTTTCAGGATTGACATAACCACCATCTACGAATAACTGCACTTATGTCGTCCACGTTCATCTAAAGGAAACTGCAGGGGGTTGACAAAAATATGGATGCACCAAAAAGGTAACACAAAACGATTCTTAGTACGGTCTGGGAGAACCGTTGGCATTCAAAACAACTACCATTCGTCTCGGAATGTATAAATACAGCTCCTGTATGGTTTTCAAAGGAATCTTCTACCATTCCTTTCGTAAAATAGTGGTAAGTTCAGTTAACGATAGCGGGGTTAGATAGCGATCGCGCATTCTGCTCTGCGAAGTATAACACAGAAAACCAACAATATTGTGATCTACATACTTATATGGATATGGTGTATGTTCTTTCGGACATGTCCGAATGAACAGACACCATTGATGACCTGCAGCCGTCTATTATATATTCAGCTGCTGACGGGCGGTGATATATATCAACAGGGCAGGTGGAAATGTGTGCCCAGAGAGGGACTCGAACGCAGGATCTCCTGCTTACATGGCAGACACTCTGTCCATCTGAGCCACCGAGGACACAGAAGATAGTGCGACTGCAGAGACTATCTCGCGCACGCCTACCGCGAGACCCATATTCTCACCTTATATGTCCACACACTACATTCGTAGAGTCCCTACCCAACACACTCATTACTCGTGGAAGACATTCTTACCAAGTCCCGTAAGAGTTCGGGTAATACGTGTGCATCCGCTCAAAAGAAGAAGGTCATGGCCGGTATTGCCAGAACTATGTACTTATATAATGGTTCAAATGGCTCTGAGCACTATGGGACTCAACTGCTGTGGTCATAAGTCCCCTAGAACTTAGAACTACTTAAACCTAACTAACCTAAGGACATCACACACATCCATGCCCGAGGCAGGATTCGAACCTGCGACCGTAGCGGTCGTGCGGTTCCAGACTGTAGCGCCTTTAACCGCTCGGCCACTCCGGCCGGCTGTACTTATATAGATATGGTGTCTGTTCTTTCGGATATGTCAGCAGCTGAAGGTATTAATACATAATTCTAATTTCATGTTGTGGTCTGGTGATTTTCGGGCCAGATCATATGCGACAATTCATTCTAGTGCTCATAAAACAGTTTCGGAAGATGCAAGCTATGTGAGAAGGGGCCCTTATCATCCTGGGACACAGGATAATCATTGGCAAATAAACATTGTGGCATAGAAACTTCCTGGCAGATTAAAACTGTGTGCCCGACCGAGACTCGAACTCGGGACCTTTGCCTTTCGCGGGTAAGTGCTCTACCATCTGAGCTACCGAAGCACGACTCACGCCCGGTACTCACAGCTTTACTTCTGCCAGTACCTCGTCTCCTACCTTCCAAACTTTACAGAAGCTCTCCTGCAGAGTGAAAATCTCATTCTGGAAACGTCCCCCAGGCTGTGGCTAAGCCATGTCTCCGCAATATCCTTTCTTTCAGGAGTGCTAGTTCTGCAAGGTTGGCAGGAGAGCTTCTGTAAAGTTTGGAAGGTAGGAGACGAGGTACTGGCAGAAGCAAAGCTGTGAGTATCGGGCGTGAGTCGTGCTTCGGTAGCTCAGATGGTAGAGCACTTGCCCGCGAAAGGCAAAGGTCCCGAGTTCGAGTCTCGGTCGGGCACACAGTTTTAATCTGCCAGGAAGTTTCATATCAGCGCACACTCCGCTGCAGAGTGAAAATCTCATTCTGCATTGTGGCATAGAATCGACCTGATCGGCCAAAGTGGATACATAGTCTTTGGCAGTAATGCGACCTCGCAGAGAACCCAAGAGACCCATGGAATACCGTGACGTAGCTGCCCAAATGATGAGCGAACCGGCGCTATGTTTTACTCTTAGGTCGTAAACTCGGCCAGAAGTTAGAAACAGACTGGAACAACACTCATCCGACCAAATGACTTTTTTGCACTGATACATAGTTCAGGTTTTATGGCTTCTGTATCACGTTTTCCCGTTACGAGCATTTGCCTCACTGGTTACTGGGTTGGAATTCCATTTCTCCCTGCAATTCCCTGCTTATGGAGCTCCCATCGTGTTGACTTGGTGCTGACGGGGTTCGCGAGAACGACATTCAGTTCTACGGTGGCTTTCGCACTTGTCGTCGTCTTATTTTCGTCACAAATGTTCTTCAAAGACCATCCGTCCCGGTCAATCAACGAACGGTATCGTCATCATTATATCTTAGCTGATGACGTTCTTCCTCTTCGTCTTTATGCGGTGTAAATCTTCGATACGGTGCCTCTGGAAACAGCAAACACGTTAGCTATCTTGATTACGGATCACCCACCATACGAGCACCAACAATTTGACTGCGTTAGAATTCGCTGAAACCAATCTACACTACTGGCCATTAAAATTGCTACACCACGAAGATGATGTGCTACAGACGCGAAATATGACCGACAGGAAGAAGATGCTGTCATACGCAAATGATTAGCTTTTCAGAGCATTCACACAAGGTTGGCGCCGTTGGCGGCACCTACAACATGCTGACATGACGAAACTTTCCAACCGGTTTCTCATACACAAACACCAGTTGACCGGCGTTGCCTGGTGAAACGTTGTTGTGATGCCTCCTGTAAGCAGGAGAAATGCGTACTATCACGTTTCCGACTTTGATAAAGGTCGGATTGTAGCCTATCGCGATTGCGGTTTATCATATCGCGACATTGCTTCTCGCGTTGGTGGAGATCCAATGACTGTTCGCAGAATATGGAATCGGTGGGTTTAGGAGGGTAATACGGGATGCCGTGCTGGATCCCAACGGCCTCGTATCACTAGCAGTCGAGATGACAGGCATCTTATCCACGTAACGGATCGTGCAGCCACGTCTCGATCCCTGAGTCAACAGGTGAGGACGTTTGCAAGACAGCGACCACCTACCTACACGAACAGTTCGACGATGTTTGCAGCAGCATGGACTATCAGCTCGGAGACCATGGTTGCGGTTAACCTTGACGCTGCATCACAGACAGGAGCGTCTGCGATCGTCTACTCAACGACGAACCTAGGTGCACGATTGGCAGAACGTCATTTTTTGGGATGAATCAAGGCTCGGTTTACAGCAGCATGTTGGTCGCATCCGTGTTTGGCGACATCGCGGTGAACGCACATTGGAAGCGTGTATTCGACATCGCCATACTGGCGTATCACCCGGCGTGATGGTATGGGGTGCCATTGGGTACACGTCTCGGTCACCTCTTGTTCGCACTGACGGCACTTTGAACAGTGGACGTTACATTTCAGATATGTTGCGACCCGTGGCTCTACCCTGCGAAGCCCCACATTTCAGGAGGATAATGAACGACCGCATGTTGTAGGTCCTGTACGGGCCTTTCTGGATACAGAAAGTGTTCGACTGCTGCCCTGGCCAGCACATTCTCCAGATCTCTCACCAATTGAAAACGTCTGGTCAATGGTGGCCGAGCAATTGGCTCGTCACAATACGCCAGTCACTACTCTTTATGAAGTGTGGTATCGTGTTGAATCTACACGGGCAGCTGTACCTGTACACGCCATCCAAGCTCTCTTTGACTCAATGCCCAGGCGTATCAAGGCCGTTATTACTGCCAGAGATGGTTGATCTGGGTACTGATTTCTCAGGATCTATCCACCCAAATTGCGTGAAAACGTAATCACATGTCAGTTCTAGCATAATATATTTGTGCAATGAATACCCGTTTATCATCTGCATTTCTTCTTGGTGTAGCAATTTTAGTGGCCAGTAGTGTAATCTAATCTGCTTAGTAGCGTTTTGGCTCACCTTCGGAACGCGGTATAGTTGCTACTCTGTTTGGCACGTAATCAGGATGACCGTTTGAAGTTTCCGGAGGTATGTTGTACCATATTTCCAGGCACAGGTGATGCACTTCCCATCAGTTAAGGGCTACTCGTTTGCGGGCGTGGAGCTGGCGCCCTACAGCATCCAAATATGTTCCACCACGTTGAGAATAGGTGGATTTAGAGACCAAGACATCGTCTTCATTTCGCTGTCATGCACCCTAAACGATTTTTGCACAATTATGGCATTCTGACATTGACTGTTATTATGCTGGAAGATGCCATCGTCTTCGGGGGCGAAGGCAAATATGAAGAAATATTTGGTTCACGATATTATTTATGTAGTCCATAGTAGACGTGGTGCTTCTGATTTTTACCATAGTTCTCGTTAAAGCCCAGAACAAAGTCCCCAATAGTACAAGAGTCGTCCACTAAGTAATGCAACAAATTGTTTTCTCGACCTGTTTCTGTTGTCAAAATGCAAAATTTCTTGAGGGAGATCGCGGAGTATTCCCGCTTCCGGCTCTAAAGTTGCATAAAGTTCTCACTGATGGTGGCGTTAAACGTAGTCTTCAAAATGGGGTTTGTAACGGAGGTACGTTCCAAGCCGAGAGCTGTCGTTGAGTTTCTTATGGCGGGAAACCAGAGCATCGTAGATATTCATAGGTGCTTGCAGTATGTCTCCGGAGGCCTGACAGCGAACAAAAGCACGGTGAGTCGTTGGGTGAGGCGTCTGTCACCATCGAATCAAGGTCGCGCAGACCTGTCCGATCTCCCGTGGGCCTGCCGTGTACACACAGCTGTGACTCCTGCAATGTTAGAACATGCTGACACTCTAATTCGAGATGATCGACGAATCACAAACACATCGATATTCAACTGCACATCTCTGTTGGTAGTGCTGACACATTCTGTCACCAGTAGGGGATGCTCAAAGGCATTGACGGTGATGCCGTCCCTAACCGGGTGACACTCCAAAATACCATGGTACCATGGCTGTCAGGATGCCAGGATCAGTATGGCGTTCGCAGGTGATGCCTTATCACCCACAGCTGCTCGTAGTTCAGCATGACACTGAGTAGCATTGCTGCCAGCGAGGAAGCCCGTTTTCACGTATTCTCGCTGTTCCACTCTGTTGATATCCATCTTGTAATATGGCCAAGCTCACACTAAAAGTTACAGCCGCTGGTACCGAGCCATCCTTGTATGCGGTCGCAGTTTGTCGGTTGATTTAGGTAGTTTGGCGTGTGCTTCCGAATGTATACGGTGGTGCCACATCATAGTTGCCATCACTAGTTGAATGACCCTCGTATAAAGAAATTATAAATGAAAAACACAGCGTTATGTCTATTCCACAGTATTAATTTAATTTGTTCACGTTTGATGATGGATTTGTAAGCCAGAAACCGTCTAATTGGATAAATTGATAGTGAAGAACATACACAGTGCTGTGCTTTTCATTTATAATTGTTTTCTCCTACTAAAATATGGTTCAAATGGCTCTGAGCACTGTGGGACTTAACATCTGAGGTCATCAGTCCCCTAGACTTAGAACTACTTAAATCTAACTAACATGCCCGAGGCAGGATTCGAACCTGCGACCGTAGCGGTCCCGCAGTTCCAGACTGAAGCGCCTAGAACCGCTCAGCCACAACGGCCGCGCTTTCCTACCAAGAAGCGACAGAAAAAAACTGTTAACAATATCAAAAAATTCATTAACGAATAAATAGATTGAGAAGCAGTACTTAGTGTTCCCAATTATATGAACATGGCTCCGGCGACCGTTCCTGTGGTGACAACTAATTCTTGTCACACGCTTTTGTACTCGGAAAATTTGAGCTTTGTTTGGTGGGTTACCCCAAAAAGAGGTCGTATAAAGCTATATAATGAAAGTAGGACGTGTATATTACCTCTTATATTTCTACATAACTCAGGTGTAACAGCTTCCTTGGCTGAGTGGTCATCAGAACTCAATGTCATGTGGAGGACTTGGGTTCGATTCCTAATACCGCTAGGGATTTTTCTTTGGTGGGAGGAGCGGAACGGGTTGAACCCAGCCTCTTATGCCAATTGAAGGGTTACTTTGACTGAGTAATAGCGGTTCCAAGGTCAAGAAAACTGATAACGACTGGAAAGCGGTATGCTGACATCACGCTCCTCCATACCGCATCCAATGACGCCAGTGGCGGAGGATGATACGGTGGGCGGTCGGTACCGATGGGACTGTCAGGGCCTGCGGACGAAGAATTTTGACGATCTCTACATAGAAATCAAAGATTTCTTTGCGCTCTTTAACAATCCTGTGTTATATTAACACTAATTGAATTTATTATAAAGTTGTAATCCCAACAAGTTAACTCTATCAATCTCCTCTGCCTTATTTTGGTGTATTTGATGTAAATATTAGGAGGAAACCTCTTAAAAGTTCAAATCTACATACCGTGTCTTTTCAAAGGAAAAATTTATTACCGTCGACAAAAATTCAGTAACGGATATTTATACAAATATACCTGATTTGCAGTTTATTGCAATATTTGTATCATCTGAGAATCAAAAGACTTGGCGTCTCATCGTATTACTGATGGAAGGTCATTAATATATACAATGAAGCGTAAGAGCTCTGAGATGGAGTCTTGTACGACACTAGATTTAGGTAGTTCCCATTTGAATGATGACTGGTAGCCTAATGCAAAACTCTTTTCTATTGACAACATATCTTTCGATAAAATGTATTCGCAGTAGCGAATATGAACAACAATCAGCTGCATAAGGGAATGGTGACAATGAAAATTTGAGCCGGAACAAGATTCCAACCTCAATTTTCGGCTTATCGCTAACGGTCGCCTTACTATTAGGCTACCCGTGCACGCTTCGCGACCAGACTCAAACCGGTCTGGCACACATTTTCACTGTCATCATTCCATTATACAGCTGATGGTTGTCCATGATCACAAATGCGAAGCCGCGCTGAATTAGCCGAGCGGTCTTAGGCGCTGCAGTCATGGATTGTGCGGCTGGTCCCGGCGGAGGTTCGAGTCCTCCCTCGGGGATGGGTGTGTGTGTTTGTCCTTAGGATAATTTAGGTTAAGTAGTGTGTAAGCTTAGGGACTGATGACCTTAGCAGCTAAGTCCCATAAGATTTCACACACATTTGAACATTTGAACAAATGCCAATATACATTGAATAACCAAAGAAACTAGTACACCTGCATAATATCGTGTAGGGCCCACGCGAACACGCAAAAGTGCCGCACGCGACGTGGCATGGACTCGACTAATGTCTGGAGAAGTGCTGGAGGGAATTGACACCATGAATCCTGCAGGGATGTCCGTAAATCCGTAAGAGTACGAGGTGGTGAAGATCTCTTCTGAACAGAACAGCCGGCCGGAATGGCCGAGCGGTTCTAGGCGTTTTAGTCTGGAAGCGCGCAACCACCACGGTCGCAGGTTCGAATCCTGCCTCGGGTATGGATATGTGTGATGTTCTTAGGTTAGTTAGGTTTAAGTAGTTCTAAGTTCTAGGGGACAAATGACCTGAGAAGTTAAGTCCCATAATGCTCAGAGCCATTTGAACATTTTATGAACAGAACATTGCAAGGCATCCTAGGTATGCTCAATAATGTTCATGCGGAAGTTTTTAAACTTAAAAGAGTGGTCCTGGAGCCACTCTGTAGCAATTCTGGACGTGTGGGGTGTCGAATTGTCCTGCTGGAATTGCCCAAGTCCGTAGGAATGCACAATAGATACGAATGGATGCAGGTGATCAAACAGAATTCTTACGTACATGTCACATTTCAGAGTCATATCACTGCAACTGCATACGCCCCGCACCATCAGAGAGCCTCCACCAGCTTGAACAGTCCCCTGCTGGCTTGCAGGGTCATTGGATTCATGAGGATGTCTCTATACCCGTACACGTCCATCCGCTAGATACAATTTGAAACGAGACTCGCCCGACCAGGCAACATGTTCCCAGTCATCAGCAGTCCAATATCGATGTTGATGGGCCCTCGCGAGGCGTAAAACTGTGTGGTGCAATCTTCAAGAGTACACGAGTGGGCCATCGGCTCCGAAAACCCATAAAGATGATGTATCGTTGAATGCTTCGCTTGCTGCCACTAGGTCACGGCCCAGCATTGAAGTCTGCAGCAATTGGCCCAGCACTGAAATCTGCAGCAATCTGCGGAAGGGATGCACGTCAGTCACCTTGCGCGATTCTCTTCAGTCGTCATCGGTCCCGTTCTTGCAGGATCTTTTTCTGGGCGCAGTGATGACGGAGATTAGATGTTTTAGCGGTTTCTTGATACTCACGGTACACTTGTGAAATGGTCGTACAGGAAAATTCCCACTTCATCGCTACTTCGGAAATTCTGTATACAATCGCTCGTGCGCCCACTGTAACGCCACTCACGTACATCTTGATAATCTGCCATTGAAGCAGCAGTAACCGATGTAATAAGTGCGCCAGACACGTGTTGTCTTCTATAGGCGTTGCCGACCGCAGCGCCGTATTCCGTCGGTTTACATAACTCTGTACTCTAATACGCATGCCTATAGCAGTTTCTTTGGCGCTTCAGTGTGTGTCATCTATCTCATAACGGCTGTAGTCACTGCAGTGCCTCTTCGCTCGGACATCTATACATATCGAAAGAAACATACCGTCGTACTTCTGAGGAACACGGGGACTACAATATCGTAAATGCCGTATACAGGGTGGTACATTGATAGTGGCCGGCCGCGGTGGCAGTACGGTTCTAGGCGCGTCAGTCCGGACCCGCGTGACTGCTACGGTCGCAGGTTCGAATCCTGCCTCGGGCATCGATGTGTGTGATGTGGTTAGGTTAGTTAGGTTTAAGTAGTTCTAAGTTCTAAGGGACTGATGACCTCAGATGTTAAGTCCCATAGCGCTCAGAGCCATGTAGAAAAAAAAAAAAAAAGCCATTGATAGTGGCCGGGCCAAATATCCCACGAAAAATAAGCATCAAACGAAAAAACTACGAAGAACAAAACTCGTCTAGCTTGAAGGGGGAAATAAGATGGCGCTATGGTTGGCCCGCAAGATGGCGCTGCTATAGGTCAAACGGATATCAACAGCGTTTTTAAAATAGGAACCCCCATTTATTATTACATATTCGTGTAGTAAGTAAAGAAATATGAATGTTTTAGTTGGACCACTTTCTTCGATTTGTGATAGATGACGCTGTAATAGTCACAAACGTACAAGTAGGTGGTATCACGTAACATTCCGCCAGTGCGGATGGTATTTGCTTCGTGATACATTGCCCGTGTTAAAATGGACCGTTAACCAATTGCGGGAAAGGTCGATATCGTGTTGATGTATGGCTATTTTGATCAAAATGCACAACGGGTGTGTGCTATGTATGCTGCTCGGTATCCTGGACGACATCATCCAAGTGACCGGACCGTTCGCCGGATAGTTACGTTATTTAAGGAAACAGGAAGTGTTCAGCCACATGTGAAACGTCAACCACGACCTGCAACAAATGATTATGCCCAAGTAGGTGTTTTAGCTGCTGTCGCGGCTAATCCGCACATTAGTAGCAGACAAATTGCACGAGAATCGGGAATCTCAAAAACGTCGGTGTTGAGAATGTTACATCAGCATCGACTGCACCAGTACCATATGTCTATGCACCAGGAATTGCATGGTGACGACTTTGAACGTCATGTACAGTTCTGCCACTGGGCACAAGAGAAATCACGGGACGATGAAATATTTATGCACTCGTTCTATTTAGCGACCTTAGCGTGTTAATGTATGGTACGGCATTATGGGAGGAAGGATAATTGGCCCCCATTTTATAGATGGCAATCTAAATGGTGCAGTGTATGCTGATTTCATACAAATTGTTCTACTGATGTTACTTCAAGATGTTTCACTGCCTGGCAGAATGGCGATGTGCTTCCAACATGATGGATGTCCGTCACATAGCTCGCGTGCGGTTGAAGCGGTATTGAATAGCATATTTCATGACAGGTGGATTGGTCGTCGAAGCACCATACCATGGTCCTCACGTTCACCGGACCTAACGTCCCCGGATTTCTTTCTGTGGGGAAAGTTGAAGGATATTTGCTATCGTGATCCACCGACGAAGCCTGACAACATGCGTCAGCGCATTGTCAATGCATGTGCGAACATTACGGGAGGCGGACTACTCGCTGTTGAGAGGAATGTCGTTATACGTATTGCCAAATGCATTGAGGTCGACGGACATCATTTTGAGCATTTATTGCATTAATGTGGTATTCACAGGTAATCACGCTGTAACAGGATGCGTTCTCAGAAATGATAAGTTCATAAACGTACATGTATCACATTGGAACAAGCGAAATAAAATGTTCAAACGTACCTACGTTCTGTATTTTAATTTACAAAACCTACCTGTTACCATCTCTTCGTCTAAAATTGTGAGTCATATGTTTGTGACTATTACAGCGCCATCTATTACAAAGCGAAAGAAGTGGTCCAACTGAAACATTCATATTTCTTTTCGTACTACACGAATATGTAATAAAAATGGGGGTTCCTATTTAAGAAAACGCAGTTGATATCCGTTTGACCTATGGCAGTGCAATCTAGCGGGCCAACCATAGCGCCATCTGGTTCCCCCTTCAAGCTAGACAAGTTTTGCTCTCTGTAGTTTTTTCGTTTGACACTTATTTCGTGAGATATTTGGCCCAGTCACGATCAATGGACCACCCTGTATACATTAGTTTCCTGTGATAGAGACTTCTGGAGCAAAAGTGTGCTGCTGCGGACTACGGCTTCAGAGTGGCTGAAAAAAAGGAGTATTGCGATAAAAAAAATTGAAAATTGTTCTGCAGCATAGATACACGACAGACTGACGTATTCGTGTAGTGCGAGAAGACAGTACTGTAGACAGGGATCCGAGGAACCTTGTATCGTGGTGGCGGGAGAGACAGGAAATATGATTCCCTCAGGTTTTAAAATCGCTACGGAGGGTGCAATGTGAGGGAGGGAGAGCGGGAAGAAACAAGTGCTCCGAAAATTTGCTCACTTTTCAGCGCGCAAGCCTCGCCCCGCCTCGCTAGGCAGCGCGGCACGCCGGGAAACAAATTCTCGGCTCTCCGGCTGAGCCGCGGTCGCGGTGGGGGGCGGTGTGGGGTTACAGCACGGCGCGCGCTGCGGCAATCTGGCCCGCCCCTGCCGGGGCAGCTCTGCGGCGTTTTTATTTTTAACGATAGCCGGCCGGGCGAGCGACAGCGGCCAGAGTTTTCTGCATTTCCGCGGTCGAACTGCCCGCCTTTAAGCCCACCTCACCTCCACCCGCCCCCTTCTCTTCTCTCTCTCTCTCTCTCTCTCTCTTTTTATTCCCCACGGGCTCGTTTTTATTCCGACAGCGGGCAGGTGCGCCGCAGGTGCATCCGGGTTGCCTGGCGACGCGACACTACACGACGCTCTGTCGCGCACACGCACACGCACACACATTATAGACCTGCCGCTGACCGCGCCACTTCACCTCGGCTGCTCCAGTACGCATCGCCACGCAGAATGCAATACGTTGCTCTGTAACGAAGCAATTCATTAACCTTAAGAGTAATTTAAAGCTGCCGATAAAATTCGCTCCGACTGCTTCATGGTGCCTAGCTGTTGTACGTATTGGCCACTGTTTTAGGTCCATAAACTGAACATGTGATGTATGGAAGTGAAACATGGACGATAAATAGTTTGGACAAGAAGAGAATAGAAGCTTTCGAAATGTGGTGCTACAGAAGAATGCTGAAGATTAGATGGGTAGATCACATAACTAACGAGGAGGTATTGAAGAGAATCGCGGAGAAGAGGAGTTTGTAGCACAACTTGACTAGAAGAAGGAATCGGTTGGTAGAACATATTCTGAGGCATCAAGGCATCACCAATTTAGTACTGGAGGGCAGCGTGGAGGGTAAAAATCGTAGAGGGAGACCAAGACATAAATACACTAAGCAGATTCAGAAGGATGTAGGTTGCAGTAGGTACTGGGAAATGAAGAAGCTTGCACAGGATAGAGTAGCATGGAGAGCTATATCAAACCAGGCTCTGGACTGAAGACCACAACAACAACAAAAACATCTATCTGACGTCGGTCATCAAAGAAATGCAGACTTTCCGTAAGACTGTAATTGAGCAAGCAGTAAAGGAAACAAAAGAAAAGTTCGGAGTAGGTATTAAAATCCACGGAGAAGAAATAAAAACTTTGATGTTCGCCGATGACATTGTAATTCTGTCAGAGACAGCAAAGGACATGGAAGAGCAGTTGAACAGAATGGACAATGTCTTGAAAGGAGGATATAAGATGAACTTCAACAAAAGCAAAATGAGGATAATGGAATGTAGTGGTATTAAATTATGCTAAGGGAATTAGATCAGGAAGCGAGACACTTAAAGTAGTAAAGGAGTTTTGCTATTTGGGGAGCAAAATAACTGATGATGGTCGTAGTAGAGAGGATACAAAATGTAGACTGACAATGGCAAGGAAAGCGTTTCTAAAGAAGAAAAATTTGTTATAATCTATACATTTAAGTGTCAGGAAGTAATTTCAGAAAGTATTTGTATGGACTGTAGCCATGTGTGAAAGTGAAACATAGACGATAAATAGTTTGTAGAGGAAGAGAATAGAAGCTTTCGAAATGTAGTGCTACAAAAGAATGCTGAAGATTAGATGGATAGATCGCGTAACTAATGAGGAGGTACTGAATAGAACTGGGAAGAAGAGGAGTTTGTGGCACAACTTGACTAGAAGAAGGGATCGGTTGGTAGGGCATATTCTGAGGGATCAAGGGATCACCAATTTAGTACTGGAGGGTAGCGTGGAGGGTAAAAATCGTAGAGGGAGACCAAGAGATGAACACACTAAGCAGATTCAGAAGGATGCAGTAGGTACTGGGAGATGAAGAAGCTTGCATAGGATAGAGAAGCATGGAGAGCTGCATCAAACTAGTCTCAGGATTGAAGACCACAACAATACTGAACATGTATAGAGTGCATCTCAAACCTTTTAGAGTCATAAACATACAAATGATATCAATATACTGAACACTACTCCCTTTTCTCACATGACATACTGAGGATTACGGATGAAGGACAACAGGCAGATTCCATATTTCTAGATTTCCGGAAAGAACTTGACACAGTGCCCTATTGCAGGCTGTTAACGAAGATGCGAGAATAGGAAATAAGTTCACATACATCTGAGTGGCTCGGAGACTTCTTCAATAATAGAATCCAGTATGTTTTCCTTGACGGTGGGTGTTCTTCAGAGACAAAGGTATCGCCAGGAGTGCCTCAGGGAAGTATGATAGGACTGTTGTTGTTCTCTCTATATATATAAAGTATTTGGCTGAAGGGTGATCAGCAGTCTGCGGTTGTTCGCTGATGGTGCCGTGGTGTACTGTAAGGTGTCAAAACTGAGTGGCTGTAGGAAGATACAAGATGACTTAGGCACAATTTCTAGTTGGTGTGATAAATGTGGGAAAATGTAAGTCAACGCGGATGAGTAGGAAGATCAAACTTGAAATGTTTGTATACAGTATTACTAGTGTCCTGCTTGACACAGTCATGTCGCTTAAATATCTTGTTCAAATGGTTCAAATGGCTCTGAGCACTATGGGACTTAACTTCTGAGGTCATCAGTCCCCTATAACTTAGAACTATTCAAACCTAACTAACCTAAGGACATCACACACATCCATGCCCGACGCAGGATTCGAACCTGCGACCGTAGCGGTCGCGCGGTTCCAGACTGAAGCGCCTAGAACCGCTCGGCCACCAGCGGCCGGCCTAGGGGACTGATGACCTCAGCTGTTAAGCCCTATAGTGCTCAGAGCCATTTGAACCATTTTTGAAATATCTGGGCGCAGCGTTGCAGAGCTATATGAAGTGCAAGAAGCATGTGAAGACTGTGGTGGGGAAGGCCAATGGTCGACTTCGGTTTATTGGGAGTATTTTAGGAAAGAGTGGTTCACCTATAAAGGAGACCGCATATAGAACTGCTTGGGTGTTTGGGATTCGTACCAGGTCGGGCTGAAGGAGTAAATATTACGGAGATGCTTTGGGAACTCAGATGATAAACGTTGGAGGGAAGACGATGTTCTTTTCGAGAAGCACTATTGAGAAAATTTAGAGAACCGGTATTTGAAGTAAACATACACTGTGCGTAAGGCCCACGAAGATAAGATGCGAGAAATGAGTGCTCAGACGGAGGCATATAGATAATCGTTTATACCTCGCCCTATTTGCTAGTGGAAGAGGAAAGGAAATAATAAGTAACGGTATAGGGCATCCTCCGCCACGCACCGTACGGTGGCTTGCGAAGTATCTATACGGATGTAGACACAGATGTAGATAAAGTGTGTCTCAAATACTTGAGGGACATGAACTTACATACACATGATGGAGAACAGAGAATAAATCAAAGAGAAACGCAAGGGTTTTGCGGCAGCAGAAATGGCATGATCAATAGAATTTCAGGACTATGTAGTAGACGAAATAAAAGAATTCTACGTAACACACAAAGGAAGAAGCTGTCAGGCTGTATGGAGAGGAGCACTGGCAAAGACAGTATTTCTCGTCAAAAGAAACCTGTCAGACTGCAGCTGAGCTTTCGACACATCCCTCTGTAACGCAGAAAACTGTTCCGAGTCTGTATACCTTACAGTGAAGTAACCGATCTAAGAGTGTGTCCCTTCCGTATAGTCGCACATAGAACAGTTTCTTTTCTCACATCAGCACAGCTGTCGGTGACCGCTGTGGCAGCGTGAACTAGCTTTGCGTGCGTGTTATCTGTTACACGCACTCCCTATGAATGTAAAGAAGAAGTAGTATATTTTTAAACACATTTCTGCTATTTGACTGTTAATTGTTCATTTATTTTACACAATCGTGATTTCGGCTTCATATCATTCTCAAATGCATGTTGAGAAGTTAAAACTGTCGTATTACAGGGTACAAGTGCGTATCCGAGGTACATAATATTATTCACACTGTGCACAATGACAAACCACAGTATATCGTATTTAACAGCAAATATATTCCTGTCACATGTATTCATCACTTCTGTCCATCAACTGACCAGTCAAATGGCGGAAATTTCTTAAAAATGATTCTATATAACTCTGGTACCCCACGAAGGAAAGATCACTAACAAGTAGTATTAAATTTTATTTGATTTTTTCATATTCCGTACACTGATTTGTGTTGGTGATATAATTGTATTGAAAAATATTAAGTTCGTTATTTCCATTACATGAGCAGACATAAAATTTTACCCGACCCATAATAACTTTCTTGGTATTATCATACAGAGCTGAGGCTTGTCATCTATTCATTTACATTCTCATTTGAAACTATAACCAAAATCATAAGATCATATAAATTGTTTCTCCAGATATTTCCTTGTTTTCGTTGCAATTACTTTGGAAATTTCTTTAGAAATGTTGTTTATATGTGATTTACTGTTTGAGTGTTGTGGAAGGAGTGGGAGAGAGCGTATGGAAGACATACGTAAAGCGCGGATGTTTTATTTTGATACGAACTGTGTAAAATGAATATGTGGGAAAATTCTTGTGCAAGCGCGAGATGTGAGATCAAGTGACACATTGATAGTGTGCACGCTGTTGTATAAAGGCAGCCGGAAGAAATGTTAGGTGTAAAATCAATTAGTACTTCGTTTCCACGGATAATTTGTGCTTTGTTTTATTTAAATTAAATTTGGTTTGGGATATTATGTATTTCTTTTATAAATTTTTGTCTGTAATTCCGTTGAATGAGTTAGATGTTACCGCGAGTATTTTGGCTCATGGGTGTTCTGATGGCTGCCTGAATTATCAGAAAACAGATAAGCAGTTCCAGTTCCTGTGTAGTGCTTTGTGCTACAGTTCTGTACGTCTGGGAGTCTCTAGGGAATCGTCTTACTGAGCAGATAAATGTTGAACCGCGGCACACGTTTGTTAAGATGAAGAACACCTTGCATTTTGTCGATTCATTTATCGTATTTATAAAGCGACTACAGTACTAAACGCTTTAGTTTAAGTTTGTACATTTTAAATAACTGAGTTTGGAAGTTCCTCGTCATCCTTCAGAGTCCGTGTAGTGTGTTTCGTGAATATCTCGCAATATTTGGGCGAGCACTTATTTCTAAGAGACCCAATGAACGACTTGATGTAGAAACTCGCGAATAGCTGTGATTCAGAGATGCGTAGAACGATGAAATTCTTCGGCTCGTACTGGAAAAGTTCTGGCTGCTTTCGTGTGAAAGACTTTTAGTCAAAAAAACTGAAATAAACTTGCGTCGATATTAGTTTAACTATGAATACGTATTTTATAGCGATTTAGCCCTGATTTTGGGGGCAATAAAGTCAAATCAGTTGAACATTAATCATTTCCAAGCAAATTATTTAGTATCCCGGATGCCTGAAAATTTTACGAACTTACAGATTTTGCCTCCAAGCTTGAGTTATTCGGCGTTTGCTTAGTAGGTATTGAGTCGGTGTTTAATCAAAGCTGCTTTTCATCGAATGAATGAGTATCTTCCAACGGAGAATGCAGAGGACAGATATACAGAGGCTTACAGAAGTATGTGGACTGACCTACCGTCGCAAGTAATGAGATGATGTAACCCATATCAGCATCTGCATCAATGTCAGAACGATCCGCATCGTTAGGACTGGCCTGCCATCTGTTAGCTCTCCATGGGCCAATGGTCAATCAATAAAAGGTGTCTCGCAAAGTATAACTAATAGGATAGGAGTGACCCTGGCATACACGAAACATGGGTGTTGAACCTCACAAATGATAACAAGCAGAGCGATTAACTAATTACGAAATGAAACAGTTATCTACATTGATCCCTGTTTATTGCAATGTTGTCTGCTAACGTACATGAATAGCAAATTGTTACAGGTTCTGTTCAATCACAAGACATGTAAGGAATAAGAATATCAACAACTGTTGATGTAAGACAGAATAAAAAGAGACCAAAAAAGGCACACATGAAATAACATTGCAGTTGGAGTCGTGAATGCGCCACCAGTCACTCGAGAAAAATATTAGGTTTGCAAAATATACCTGACCCTAAAAACACGTCTACAAACACACGTTAATTCTCATACCCTGCTTTCCGGATCAGTGATTTAGCATCACATTGGGCACTGAGTTGCATGGAGAGTAGCGAGTGCTGTGTTCTGCTACAAGACTGCAACATATCACCTCTCTATCAGACCTCCAGACGAAGTGTGTCCCCTCTCATATCCCAAGCCGAAGTGCTCTCCTCAGGATTCGAAGAAGTAATGGTCTTCGCCGAGACCCAAACCAAAGTGCTCTCTCCTCTGACACAGAGTTAGTTTTTCTTTGTACTAGTCCACGCAGTTCCTGTGTGCCAATGAAAAAGGCTCTGCAAAATTCTGGCCAGTTATATTCTTGTCATATAAAAACTTTCAAAACATTGACCAATCGCAGCACATCAATGTACGCAGTTCTTAAATTACTCTGAATCACTCTCCCTGACTTCTCCCGCTCTGGCAGATTTTGAGATTAACCAATAGGGAGCCCTCTTATAGCTTTTTAGGTGACAAAAATGGCGCCAGAAAGTCGGCTCACCGCTTTAAAAGGAGAAAAGATTCCCTGTCTACAATACAGATATGTCGCTTGTCAGAGAACGCCAAGATCTTTATTTCTCACTTTCTTCCTCTGGTCCAGCATTCTGAGAAGGTGACTTTCCAGAACAGGGAGGAAGGAGAGGATAAATGTTACATGTCCCGTCGACAATTAGGCCATTAGAGACGGAGCACAAGCTCGGGTCAGGAAAGGATGGAGAAGAAAATCGATCGTGCCCTTTTACAGGAAGCATGCCGGCATTTGCCTGAAGCAATTTAGAGCAATCACGGTGAACCCAAATCTGGTTGGAAGGACTCGGATCTGAACCATCTTCCTCCCGAATGCGAGTCTAGTGGGATAACCTCTGCGCCACCTCGCTCGATGCCAGCACAAAACAAGGTTCCTTTTAAATGTGTTTCCGCCAGATGGTAGTGCCTTCAGAATTGAGACTCTGCAGGAGTGCAAATGCTTGTCATGCTACATTATATAATTTCTGTGAATGTAGCCCTGGACCCCAAGTAACAAAGGGCATACACTACGTGATCAAAAGCACCCGGACACCTGGCTGAAAATGACTTACAAGTTCGTGGCGCGCTCCATCGCTAATGCTGGAATTCAATGCGGTGTTGTCCCACCTTTAGCCTTGATGACAGCTTCCACTCTCAGAGGCATACATTTAGTTAGGTGCTGGAAAGTTTCTTGAGGAATGGCAGCCCACTCTTCGCGGAGTGCTGCACTGAGGAGAGGAATCAACGTCGGTCGGTGAGACCTAGTATGAAGTCGGCGTTCCAAAACATCCCAAACGTGTTCTATAGGGTTCAGGTCAGGGCTCTGTGAAGGCCAGTCCATTACAGGGATGTTATTGTCGTGTAACCACAACCCCACAGACCGTGCATTATGAACAGGTGCTCGATCGTGTTGAAAAATGCAGTCGCCGTCCACGAATTGCTCTTCCACAGTGGGAAGCAAGAAGGTACACCAGGGTACGCCTAAGCTGTGATAGTGCCAGCAAAACAACAAGGGGTGCAAGACCCCTCGATTAAACACACGACCACACCATAACACAAACACCTCCGAATTTTACTGTTGGCACTACACACGCTGGCAGTTGACATTCACCGGGCATTCGCCATATCCACACCCTGCCATCGAATCGCACGTTGTGTATCGTAATTCATCACTCCATACAATGTTTTTCCACAGTTCAATCGTCCAATGTTTACGCTCCTTACACCTAGCGAGGCGTCTTTTGCATTCACCGGGGTGATGTGTGGCTTATGAGCAACCGGTTGACCATGAAATTCAAGTTTTATCACCTCCTGCCTAACTGTCATTGTACTTGCAGTGGATCCTGTTGCAGTTTGGAATTCCTGTGTGATGCTCTGGATAGATGTCTGCCTATTACATATTACGACCCTCTTCAACTGACGGCGGTCTCTGCCAGTCAACAGACGAGGGCGGCCTGTACGCTTCTGTACTGTACATGACCCTTCACGTTACCACTTCACTGTCACATCGGAAATAGTGGACCTAGGGATGTTTAGGAGTGTGGAAATCTCGCGTACAGACGTGTGATACAAGTGACACCCAATCACCTGACCACGTTCGAAGTCCGTGAGTTCCGCGGAGTGCCCCATTCTGCTCCCTCACTCTGTCTAGTGACCTCTGAGGTCGCTGAAGTGGAGTACCTGGCAGTAGATGTCAGCACATTGCACCTAATATGAAAAACTTATATTTTTGTGGGCGTCCGGATACTTTTGATCACATAGTGTATTATGCGAAAGCCTGCAGGAGTGCAATATCAAGGACACCAGTATTAATAATCTTTGGTTCTTCATCCGCTACCTGATGTAAGCAGTCAGCTAGTCTTATTATCTAATGGTTTCTACTGAAAAGCTTGCTGAAGTTCCTGTTGGTGGGAGATGACGGGGTGACCTAAATCCAAACTAGCAGGTCACTCTCTTGGACCACTGTGCTCAGCCTGTCTCATCATATACCCAGCCAAGCTACTGAGAATATTTAATGCAAAACAACCACTAGAAAAAGAGAAGAAATTAACGTAAAAGTAAACGGTGTAATACTGGCAAGCCGGCCACTGTGGCCGAGCGGTTCTAGGCGCTTCATTGCGGAACCGCGCTGCTGCTACAGTCGCAGGTTCGAATCCTGCCTCGGGCATGGATGTATGTGATGTCCTTAGGTTAGTTAGGTTTAAGTAATCCTAAGTCTACGGGAATTATGACCTCAGTCCCATAGTGCTTAGAGCCATTTTAATACTGGCAATTACTGACTACTTATAAGAATTACCTGCTATGTTAATTGATGGGAATGGAATTTAGATGGTAGTTATTTTACATCAGTTATGAACAACGTATGAGATGTTCCTGTGCAGCAATGGACTGATGTGTGTCACCAGCATTGAACATAGACTATAAGTTGAAATAAATTTCTAATAATGCACGCACTGATGTCGACTAGTCTCTGTCTGCTGCCACGGTGAGAGAAGCTGCAACTACGCTCACTGACGAAACAATCCTTGTTTCTTGTGTTAGTTATATTAGTAACTCGTATCTTTATTCCATGTACTGTTATTGAACTGAGGCAGACAATCCCCGCAGGCATATGTGTACACCGCATCGTCAGTCATTCCTAAGATGCACTTGGACGTCAATGTAACTTTGTGAAACACCCTGTAGCTGTGACGTTGTGGGAGCTCCTAAATGGTTCTTCTGAACTGTTGATTCCATATTCAATTGTGCGTTGTGGGATAGTCTGGATAGATCACGACGCTGTCGCTGACGAATTCCGACATGTGTTAGCAGACGTTTTTCCTCGCTATATGAGTCATACCAAGATCTCGCAAAGAACCAGGATTCAAATACGGTTTTAAACGACTCATCCATTACTGATCATTCATTACTTAGAGAATGTCGATTGTAATAATCCTGCCTAATTTATCCGCCTCGATTGTTAAGGTCACTAATACATGCTTGTGCGGTGGTGCTCCACTTGGAGGTATGCCACCTGGAATCCTAGTAGTGGATGAAATTTTCACTGCCATTATTTCGCCAGCCAGGGGAAAAGACAGTGCGTGTAAAATTCCTGGCCGCCAGACTTTGCGCAAATGTCCTGGATTAAATCGCAGACTTGTTTGCAGTTTGTCATGAAGTGTGAGCATGCGCCACTGTTGATGGTAATTCACCCATCACTGGATTCTTTAAGCTCGGCATCACCTTCGATGCTGTTCGAGAGAATTAGGCTATGTACTGACTGTGAGTTTCACCCTCTGTCTTTCCTACATCCATGAAAACAACAAATCCGACACTGCACTGTACAAGCAGCCATTTCAGTCATCTAATCGACACAGATACACATCTGACACTTCATATCACGTCGTGGAAATGCAATGACAGATTTCATCCACTGGGACATTGCCTAGAATGATGATTCGATTTCCTGCGTGTGGTCCCTTACCCTCATTCCCTGAGTGTGGCACTATTTTGTCTTTTTGATCACCTAATTAGTGCGACTGCACTGGAATGCTAATCATTTACATAGCCAAGCACAATGTTCCTCTAAGAATCCGGGAGAGAAGAAATACATGGATAACAATAGCAGAAGTGACAGGGATGGATGGATATGTGTGGAAAATACAGATTGGAAAACATATAAAAATAATGCAAGCACGAAATTAGCATTATATATTAATACCTTCAGCTGCTTATGGGCGTTGATATATAGCAACGAGGACAGATGAAAATGTGTGCCCTGACCGGGACTCGAACTGGTGTTCTCCTGCTTACAGGGCAGACGCTCTATTCATCTGAGCCACCGAGGACACAAACGATAGTGCGACTGCAGGGACTATCTCGCGCATGCCTCCCACGAGACACACATTCTCACCCTGTATGTCCACACACTATTTTCGTAGTGCCCCTACCCAACACACTCATTACTCCTGGAAGACATTCTTACCAAGTCCGGTAAGAGCTCGGGTATTGTGTATGCATCCGCATTGAAGAAGAACTCGTGGCCGGTATTGCCAGAACTATATACTGATATGGATATGGTGTGCGAGAGATAGTCCCTGCAGTCGCAGTATCCTGTGTGCCCTCGGTGGCTTAGATAGATAGAGCATCTGCCATGTAAGTAGGAGATCCCGGGTTCGAGTTCTCGTCGGGGCACACACTTTCACCTGACCCCGTTGATATATATTAACGCCCATCAGCAGGTGAAGGTATTAATATATAATTCTAATTTCGTTCTAGACGGCTGTAGATCATCAATGGTATCTGTTCTTTCAGACATGTCCAAAAAGGAAACACACCACACCCATATCATTATAAAGCAAGCATGTTGATTGTGCAAGGAGATTTTCTACAGACTAGAAACCAAATGTTTGCCGACTGTATCAACTCTATAATAACACTCATTATTAAAAAATAGTCAAATGAGTATTTTTGAGGGGTAATTGTTGAAAATGAATATTTAGTCTTTTATTTACGTAAACAACTTACATTTTGTAGCAAAAACTTTTTCACCATTTGTGCAAAGTGATGCTTATATTTATAGAGCCTCACAGAATTCTGACACATTCACTGGAATATATCTGTTGTCTGTAGTGCAATTAGCTAGGTTGGAATCAGCCTGCCATGTAGTTCCTCTTAAGTTCCCTAGGTAATTTTATACACCATTAACATCACATTACCTGATCGGAAAATTTCACCACGCGCAGACCAGAGGTGTAAAAAATCCAGCCAACCTACACCCACCTCTGCTCCAACCATTAAGACATATCAAGCTGTTGCAACAGAGACACAAGGTTACATATGTACTGAAACACAGTGGTTAAAGGAGGCCAGGTCGGGTTTCTCCAACTCTGGCTAACTTCACAGGTTCAATTTAGCCTGCTGCACCTGACAACATGTTGCACTGTCAGTCACATGTTTGTGCAGAGAGTTCACTGCTGTTCAGTTATCTTACCATTGGGAGCAACAAAATAAACAAGCTAAACTTGAAGGAGATTAAGAGGAAATAAAGAACTGGGTAATACACACCAATCGTGAAACAGAGACTAAGTCCAGCATGGGAAAAGATGTGTGTGTTTATGAGAAAGCTTTATATAAACCGGTATGTGTCTCGCAAAAGTTATTAAACCCTCATTCGGGTACGTCAAGTATGTTATGACATTTTTTTTTTTTTTTTAATCTGACTCGCAGTTTCCTCATTCCATAAGGATTTTGGAAGATGATTTAGACCTAGCGTTTTACAAGTTTGTCAAAATGTGTGCTGAGGGCTTGAGGCAATTTAGCAGTATGTAGACTTTCTAGCTTTAGGGCAAACATTGACTGACATAGAAAAGTAATATCGGTAAGCAGATATTAGAAACCAAACTCTCATGGTATACAATGTAGTGCAAAGAAAGCTTGGTGTATAAGTAATGTTTCTTCCTCCAGGCATGTACATTTTGTATTAACATAACATGAAAAACAAAATTTTTGTTTGTAAAATGCATTTACCACTAGGAATGAATTCAGCGAACCTGCAATACCACCTCCTGGAAAAAGTAATTAAAATTGGTATATCTGGATACAAAATTGTCTGAAACACGCTAACATTACAGAAACTAGACTTCCAAAACCTTACTTTAGCTGGAGTTGCAATATAATAGACACCTCCACGTTCTCAAGTGCAAATTATGTCAAATTTTAGGGATGGTTCTGATTACTACAGAAAATACGTATTAAAGGTGACCTGATAATAGATCGAATTGAGAATAGCCAGTGGTGGACTAAAGAAGGTGACATTATTGAGAAAACCATTCATATCGAAGTAAATAAGTAAGCCAGAAATATGACAAAAGAGAAAACAAAGGACAAATAAAATACACAATATCCTGTGCTACAAAATGAGTATGTAATCTATCGGGCCTCGTCTGACGGTACCCAGGTAAACAAACTCCCAAACCCTACTCATCGCACTGCAGTAAAAGCATTAAGAACAAAACACCACACCACCACACCACGGAAAGGCGGGCAGGAAAGCAGGATTCCCTTAGCCTTCTTGGA
This sequence comes from Schistocerca americana, assembly GCF_021461395.2. NCBI lineage: Eukaryota > Metazoa > Arthropoda > Insecta > Orthoptera > Acrididae > Schistocerca > Schistocerca americana. The sequence goes on along the minus strand of NC_060124.1, from coordinate 243,869,444 downwards.
CTGAGCATAGCTTGGTTTGTTGTGGTCTTCAGTGCAGAGACTGGTTTGATGCAGCTCTCCATGCTACTCTATCCTGTGCAAGCTTCTTCATCTCCCAGTACCTACTGCAACCTACATCCTTCTGATTCTGTTTAGTGTACTCATCTCTTGGTCTCCCTCTACGATTTTTACCCTCCACGCTGCCCTCCAATACTAAATTGGTGATCCCTTGATACCTCAGAATAGGTCCTATCAACTGATCCCTTGATGCCTCAGAATATGTCCTATCAACCGCTCCCATCTTCTAGTCAAGTTGTGCCACATATTTCTCTTCTTCCCAATTCTATTCAATACCTTTTCATTAGTTATGTGATCTACCCATCTAATCTTCAGCATTCTATAACACCACACTTCGAAAGCTTCTATCCACTTCTTGTCTAAACTATTTATCATCCACGTTTGGTTCCATACAAATACTATCAGAAATGAGTTCCTCGATGTTAACAAATTTCTCTTATTCAGAAACGCTTTCCTTGCCTTTGCCACTCTACATTTTATATGCTCTCTGCTTCGACCATCATCAGTTATTTTGCTCCCTAAATAGCAAAACTCGTCTACCACTTTAAGTGTCTCATTTCCTATTCTATTTCCCTCAACATCATCTGATTTAATTAGACTACATCCCATTATCCTCGTTTCACTTTTGTTGACGTTCATTTATATCCTCCTTTGAAGACACTGTCCATTCCATTCAACTGCTCTTCCAGGTCCTTAGCTGTTTCTGACAGAATTACAATGCCATCGGCAACATCAAAGTTTTATTTCTTCTCCACTCATTTTAATTGCTCCTAAAATTTTTTCTTTTGTTTCCTTTCCTGCTTGCTGAGTATACAGGGTGAGTCACCTAACGTTAGCGCTGGGTATATATTTCGTAAACCACATCAAATATTGACGAACCGATTCCACAGACCGAACGTGAGGAGAGGGGCTAGTGTAAATGTTTTATACAAACCACACAAAAATGCACGAAAGTATGTTTTTTAACACAAACCTACGTTTTTTTAAATGGAACCACGTTAGTTTTGTTAGCACCTCTGAACATATAAACAAATACGTAATCAGTGCCGTTTGTTGCATTGTAAAATGTTAATTACATCCGGAGATATTGTAACCTAAAGTTGACGCTTGAGTACCACTCCTCCGCTGTTCGATCGTGTGTATCGGAGAGCACTGCAACATAGATCGCGTTTCTACAGAATGATCTGCCAACGTTGCTCGAAAATGTCCCACTGGAAACGCGTCGACGTATGTGGTATCAGCATGATGGTGCACCTGCACATTCCGCAATTAACACTAGGCTGACCCTTGACAGGATGTTCGACGGGCGTTTCATAGGACGTGGAGGACGCATAAATTGGCCAGCCCGTTCTCCTGATCTTACACCTCTAGACTACTTTCTGTGGGGTACGTTAAAGGAGAATGTGCACCGTGATGTGCCTACAACCCCAGAGGATATGAAACAACGTATTGTGGCAGCCTGCGGCGACATTACATCAGATGTACTGCGGCGTGTACGACATTCATTACGCCAGAGATTGCAGTTGTGTGCAGCAAATGATGGCCACCACATTGAACATCTATTCGCCTGACATATCGGGACACACTCTATTCCACTCCGTAATTGAAAACGGAAACCACGTGTGTACGTGTACCTCACCCCTCATGGTAATGTACATGTGCGTCAGTGAAAAAGACCAATAAAAAGGTGTTAGCATGTGGACGTAATGTGCTGTTCCGGTCTCTTCTGTACCTAAGGCCCACCACCGTTCCATTTGGATCCCTACGTAATTCGGTGCTCTCCGATACACACGATCGAACAGCGGAGGAGTGCTGCTCAAGCGTCCACTTTAGGTTACAATATCTTCAGATGTAATTAACATTTTACAATGCAACAAACGGCATTGATTATTACGTATTTGTTTATATGTTCAGATGTGCCAACAAAACTAACGGGGTTTCATTAAAAAAACGTAGGTTTGTGTTAAAAAACATACTTTGGCGCATTTTTTATGGTTTGTATTAACCAATTACACTAGCCCCTCTACTCACGTTCGGTGTGTGGTATCGGTTCGTCATTATTTGATGTGGTTTACGAAATATATCCAGCGGCAACATTAGGCGACTCACCTTGTATAGATTGAATAACTTCAGGGGTAGGCTACAACCCTGTCTCACTCCGTTCCCAACCACTGCTTCCATTTCATGCCCCTTGACTCTTATAACTGCCATCTGGTTTCTGAACAAATTGTAAATAGCCTTTCGCTGTCTGAATTTTACCCCTGCCATCTTCAGAATTTGAAAGAGAGTATGCCAGCCAACAGTGTCAAAAGCTTTCCCTAAGTCTACAAATGCTAGAAACGTAGGTTTGCCTTTTCTTAATCTATTTTCTAAGATAAGTCGTAGGATCAGTGTTGCCTCACGTGTTACTTGGCTTAGTTGGAAGTAAAGCAGCTGGTAACATACGGCAGCTTGCTTGACCGTACAACACAGATGCATGGACGGGTTAAAAGCGGAACTAGTTCACATCTAGGGCAGGGACATCATTGCCATTGTCAGACTGTAATATGTTGAATGTCTTCATAGTTTTGCATTTTCAGTGTCTGGCAGTGTGAAAGAAATCACGTGATTCGTGGCAGTTGTCACCGATGGCTAGCAGTAGACAAAAATTACTTTCCTCTGAGCTGGAGCCGACATGGACACGAGCCTCCGACTGGAGCGTCCGCAGCTGGACAGCGAGAGGCAGCTCAGTAGCGATGGCCCTGCTACTGCTGTGGCGACTAGCGATATTTTTCGCTCGCTCGCTCTCGCGCCACTAGCACTGTCCCCCCCCCCCCCCCCCCCTGTGTCCGCCCAGCGTGGCGGCCCGGGGGCTGACAGACTGCGGTCATTTATAATGGCCGGCAGGCCGTAATGAGCCGGGCGCATGACGCGGGCGAACGTGTCCCGTGTCCGACTCGTCCCCCATAAATCTCCCGCGTTGCAACCGAGCGGGGGCGTTGTGCTCGGGCGGGAAAAGTGCAGAGCTTGTGGGACAGATGTGGCGCGCTGTGATTGCTTTCCTTTTCGACAAGTTGCAGCACTTCTTCCCAACACGAATATACGATTTTAAGCTAACGACCTACACTGAAGGTACAGATGTATGGGATTGCGCTTTGCATATATACAGATGACGGTAGTAAGGCGTACACAAGAAATGTAAGGGCAGTGCTTTTGCACAGCTGTCATTTGTACTCACGTGATTCATCTGAAAAGGTTTCCGATATGATTATAGCCACATGACGGGAATAAACAGACCTCAAACACGGAATGATAATCGGGGCTGGAGTCATGGCACATTTCCGTTTCGTAAATCTACATCTACATTTATACTCCGTAAGCCACCCAACGGTGTGTGGCGGAGGGCACTTTACGTGCCACTGTCATTACCTCCCTTTCCTGTTCCAGTCACGTATGGTTCGCGGGAAGAACGACAGCCGGAAACCCTCCGTGCGCGCTCGAATCTCTCTAATTCTACATTCGTGATCTCCTCTGGAGGTATAAGTAGGGGGAAGAAACATATTCGATACCTCATCCAGAAACGCACCCTCTCGAAACCTGGACAGCAAGCTACACCGCGATGCAAGCGCCTCTCTTGCAGAGTCTGCCACTTGAGTTTGCTAAACATCTCCGTAACGCTATCACGCTCACCAAATAACCCTGTAACGAAACGCGCCGCTCTTCTTTGGATCTTCTCTATCGCCTCCGTCAACCCGATCTGATACGGATCCCACACTGATGAGCAATACTCAAGTATAGGTCGAACGAGTGTTTTGTAAGCCACCTCCTTTGTTGATGGACTACATTTTCTAAGGACTCTCCCAATGAATCTCAACCTGGCACCCGCCTTACCAACAATTAATTTTATATGATCATTCCACTTCAAATCGTTCCGTACGCATACTCCCAGATATTTTACAGAAGTAAATGCTACCAGTGTTGATACCGCTATCATATAATCATACAATAAAGGATCCTTCTTTCTATGTATTCGCTATACATTACATTTGTCTATGTTAAGGGTCAGTTGCCAGTCCCTGCACCAAGTGTCTATCCGCTGCAGATCTTCCTGCATTTTACTGCAATTTTCTAATGCTGCAACTTCTCTGTATACTACAGCATCATCCGCGAGAAGCCGCATAGAACTTCCGACACTATCTACTAGGTCATTTATATATATTGTAAAAAGCAATGGTCCCATAACACTCCCCTGTGGCACGCCAGAGGTAAATTTAACGTCTGTAGACGTCTCTCCATTGAGAACAACATGCTGTGATCTGTTTGCTATAAACCCTTCAATCCAGCCACACAGCTGGTCTGATATTCCGTAGGCTCTTACTTTGTTTATCAGGCGACAGTGCGGAACTGTATCGAACGCCTTCCGGAAGTCCAGGAAAATGGCATCTACCTGGGAGGCTGTATCTAATATTTTCTGGGTCTCATGAACAAATAAGGCGAGTTGGGTCTCACACGATTGCTGTTTCCGGAATCCATGTTAATTCCTACAGAGTAGATTCTGGTTTTCCTGAAATGTCATGACCCGCGAGCATGTTCTAAAATTCTACAACAGATCGATGTCAGAGATATAGAGCTATAGTTTTGCGCATCTGCTCGACGACCCTTCTTGAAAGCTGGGACTACTTGTGCTCTTTTCCAATCATTTGGACCTTCCGTTCCTCTAGAGACTTGCGATACACGGCTGTTAGTAGAGGGGGGAGGGGGGAGGGCAAGTTCTTTCGCGTACTCTGTGTAGAATCGAACTGGTATCCCGTCAGGTCCAATGGACTTTCCTCTATTCGGTGATTTAAGTTGCTTTCCTATTCCTTGGACACCTATTTCGATGTCAGCCATTTTTTCGTTCGTGCGGTGATTTAGAGAAGGAACTGCAGTGCGGTCTTCCTCTGTGAAACAGCTTAGGAAAAAGGTGTTTAGTATTTCAGCTTTACGCGTATCATCCTCTGTTTCAATGCCATCATCATCATCCCAGAGTGTCTGGATATGCTGTTTCGATCCACTTACTGATTTAACGTAAGACAAGAACTTCCTAGGATTTTCTGTCAAGTCGGTACATAGAATTTTACTTTCGAATTCACTGAACGCTTCAAGCATAGCCCCCCTTACGCTAACTTTGACATCGTTTAGCTTCTGTCTGAGAGGTTTTGGCTGCGTTTAAACTTGCAGTGAAGCTCTCTTTGCTTTCGCAGTAGTTTCCAAACTTTGTTGTTGAACCACGGTGGGTTTTTCCCGTCCCTCACAGTTTTACTCGGCACGTATCTGTCTAAAACACATTTTGTGATTGCCTTGAACTTTTCCATAAACACTCAACATTGTCAGTGTCGGAACAGAAATTTTCGTTTTCATCTGTTAGGTAGTCTGAAATCTGCCTTCTATTACTCTTGCTAAATAGATAAACCTTCTTCCCTTTTTTTATAATCCTATTTACTTTCAAATTCAGGGATGCTGCAACGGCCTTATGATCACTGATTTCCTGTTCTGCGCTTACGGAGTCGAAACGTTCGGGTCTGTTTGTTATCAGTAGGTCCAAGATGTTATCTCCACGAGTCGATTCTCTGTTTAATTGCTCGAGGTAATTTTCGGATAGTGCAAAACAAATGGCTCTGAGCACTATGGGACTTAACATCTATGGTCATCAGTCCCGAGAACGTAGAACTACTTAAACCTAACTAACCTAAGGACAGCACACAACACCGAGCCATCACGAGGCAGAGAAAATCCCTGACCCCGCCGGGAATCGAACCCGGGAACCCGGGCGCGGGAAGCGAGAGCGCTACCGCACGACCACGAACTGCGGGCCCGGATAGTGCAGTCAGTAAAATGTCACTTGATACTCTGTCCCTACCATCCGTCCTAAACATCTGAGTGTCCAGTCTATATCTGGTAAATTAAAATCTCCACCTAAGACTATAACATGCTGAGGAAATTTATGTGAAATGTATTCCAGATTTTCTCTCAGTTGTTCTGCCACTAATGCTGCTGAGTCGGGAGGTCGGTAAAAGGAGCCAATTATTAACCTAGCTCGGTTGTTGAGTATGATCTCCACCCATACTAATTCACAGGAACTATCCACTTCTATTTCACTACAGGATAAACTACTACTAACAGCGACAAACACGCTTCCACCGGTTGCATGCAATCTGTCCTTTCTAAACACCGTTTGTACCTTTATAAAAATTTCGACAGAATTTATCTCTGCCTTCGGCCAGCTTTCCGTACCTATAAGGATTTCAGCTTTCGCTAGAGAGTTCAATATTCCGAGACCCGTAGTGTCAAGAATGTGCCACGAACTCCAAATTTTAGAGATTACCTCTCATCATGGACGACTCGGTGGGCGACAGCCCTCATTTAACAACCGTGAGCAGCAGCGTTTGCTTAGAGTTGTCAGTGATAACAGACAAGCAACACTGCATGAAATAACCCCAGAAATCAATGTAGGATATAAAATGGACGTGTCCATTAGGAGAGTGTTGCGAAATGTGGCGTTAATGGGCTATGCCAGCACATGACCAAGACGAGTGCCTTTGTTAGCAGCACAACGACACTTGCAGCGACTCTCCTGGACTCGTGACCATGTCCTCTGGATGGCAGACGACTGGAAAACTGTAGTCCGTTTTCAGTTTCTAAGAGATGAGGAATTTGTAATGGGCTGCATCAAAGCAGTCAGGAGACTGACGATTAAAAAAAAAAAGAGTTGTTTGTAGGGTTTCATTATAGCGCAGACCCACGAAGCCACGACCCCAAATTGTCAACAAGGCACTGTGTAAACTGTTGGTGCCTCCATTATGGTGTGAGTTGTGTTTACATGGGACTGACGTGATTCTGTTCCAAATGAACTGACCTTTGACTGGAAATGTTTATTTTTGTCTACTTAGAGACAATTTGCAACCACCAATGGGCTTTATGCTCCCAAACAACTATGGTATTTTTATGGATGACAATGTTTCGTTTCAGAGGGCCACAGTTGTTTGCGACTGGTTTGAAGGACGTTACACATAATTTGAGAGAATGATTTAGCCACCCATATCGCTCGACATGAATCCCGTAGAACATTTATGGGACATAATCGATAGGTTAGTTCGTCCAAAAATCCCTGCAGCGTCAACGCTTGAACAATTATTGACGGCTATAGAGGCAACATAGCGTGTAACGTGCCAACTGGCGGTACTCAAGATCGAAGTCACATCGACAACGGATCGTACTGTACGAACGTCGCTGTGCCGCTGATGTATGGCTTCCTGCCACGCAAAATTCCTTGAGCGAACCAATCGACCACTAAAGCATAAATTTTGTACAGTTTTAATTTTACATTCGATGTTATGGCTGTTGATCGCTATTAGTTTTCAGAAGATTCCAGTCGTAGCGGAGCGCCTGGTAATTACTCGAAGTCTAGTTCATACCGTAATTGCACTCTTAAAAGAAAAATTGAAGACAGATCAAACTTCTGATAATTAATACTGCAACAATCATAAACATTGACAAGACGGCAGACTCAAATGTCGAACAATACTAAAGAACACCTTTACTATACACAAAGTCGTAATTGTACAGTGACACTATTACACCACGAATAGATACGCTAAAGCAGTCCAATGACACTGACAAACAATATCGAGCAGCAATTAAGAGACAGGCAGATTACGATAACAAGTCCCTTTATCGTACTGTCGGAAAAAACAAAACACCGAACCACTTTAAATACAATACCTTGTAACCTCCCCACAAAAATATTAATTAAATGAACCAAGTGTAACCTCCCCACAGAATTATTAAAATAAAATGAACCATGAACCAAGTGTAACCTCCGCACAAAAATAATAATTAAATGAATTTTTAAATATTGTAACCTCTGAACAAAATTGATTCCCATTCATAATCTCTGTGCAGAAATGCATTCACATTTGATGTACCCTCAAAATTCTTTTCTCATTTAATGTTAAGTTCGAAACAGAAAAATTCCTAAACACCAAAATAATAAAAAATTCAGTAACTTGGTAAATTTTATGACGACAGCAGCGCTGCGCCACGGCCCTGTACTCTGAATAAAAAAAGCAAAAATTCTTACCTCAATAAAAACTGCGAATATATCTGCTCTTACCTAAAAAAATTTCGGCACACCTCTGCGCAATGCTGGCCTATGCTTTGTGATTCGTGAAAGGAATAATCATGCATTGGGTAAAATCTTTAAATTGAAATGAATGCTTCTTTTTAAAAAAAAATTACTTTATATTATAAAAATCATTACTGGGGCATTTTTTAAAGAAATTGAATGACAGTTAACATACACTATTAGATATGCGCAAGGCTGCTTCTTTACCTTCTACAATAATACTCATCCTCCAGAGTCCCGACCAGAGCAGACTGCCGACACGCGCAGACACGCGCAGACTCCTGCCGACTACTGCCGACTCACGCAGACTACAGACGACTACTGCCGACTAGCGACAAGCAACAACTAACTACATACTGCTCTCTGGTCAGAGACTCTCCTAAGTCTTGCCTGTTGCAGGCAGCGCATATCGCATATAGCGTATACCTCTTACATAACCCTCCACTGACGGGGGGGGGGGGGGGGGGGGGGCAAAAATTTGGCAGCGATGGTGAGTCATGAGTCAATTGGACTTGCCATGAGCAACAAATTTTTCCTAATTAACTAAGTTTACAATCACAGAATATATACATATATATAAGTGCAGAACATGAAATAAAATATAGTGCACATGCACTGAGTATAGAACATATCAAGTAGTGACAATATGGATACGCAATGAGTACAAAACATATTAACAAATGACAAAAGTGCACACGCACTGTAGTACAGAACATATCAGGCAATGACAAAATGTATACGCAATGAGTTCAAAACATATTAACAAATGGCAAAAGTGCACACGCACTGTAGTACAGAACATATCAGGAAATCACAAAATGTATACGCAATGACTAAAAACCATATTAACAAACGACAAGAGTGCACACGCACTGTAGCTTTTTTTTTTTACTATTTTACATGAACTAGGATAGGAAAGGGTGGATTGCATCATGGTTGTAGCACATTAGGTTGCAGGCAGCTGCACTGAAAGTCCATATCTTTCTACAGAAGCACAACACCAAGTGAGACAATCTGAAGTTCTTTTCCCTGAAGTATTAATCAGTGTAGCAAAAACACTGAAATGTCGTATTAATATTCCATGTAATCATTTTGGTAGTACATTAGGTACACCAAACAGTGGGACCATGATAACATCTCCATCGCTCAAGTTGGTGGACAGCATGCCGTGTCAACACCACGTTCTTGTAAGATACAGCGACGTAGAATTAGTGCAAAAACCAAATATAGTGCTCCATGATCATGAGGATAGACAGGACAAACGGATATTGCGGTAATTTCTGGTAATTAGGTCAGGCGGTGAAGGACATTAAGTCTTATGCCAGTCATCATTGATAATTACACTACTCTATCAACTGATTTGAGTAATTCGTGGCACTCATCTTCCAGTTACTTAACATTTCTGTACCATGTATGAAGTATTACAGAATACTGATCATAAGTTATCCATTTACAGAGAACATTGGCACTCATTGACCAGTTACAAATCATCAGAGGTTATCAGTCAAAACAGGACCTGATGAGTGTAGCATCCAGCTACTGGTATTCATATATACAGCATGAAAGTGACATAATACAAAAATATAAGAAACAGTGGCATTTGTTGGCCAGCAAGTATTGAATATTACGAAACTTTTTTTATCATTCAAGTGACATACGACATATTTAAAATTAATTATTGGCGCTCACTGGCCAGTTACAAATCATCAGAAGACATCGGTCAAAACAGGAGCTAATGAGTGTAGCATCAAGCTACTGGTATTCATATATATAGCATAAAAGTGACATGATACAAATTTAAAATATAAGAAACAGTGGCATTCATTAGCCAGCAAGTATTGGATATTACAAAACATTTTTCATCATTCAAGTGACATACAACATATTTAAAATAATTATTGGCACTCATTGATCAGTTACAAATCATCAGAAGTGGTCAGTCAAAAGAGGAGCTAATGAGTGTAGCATCAAGCTACTGGTATTCATATATATAGCATGAAAGTGACATAATACAAATTTAAAATATAAGAAGCAGTGGCATTCATTAGCCAGCAAGTATTGGATATTACAAAACATTTTTCATCATTCAAGTGACATACGACATATTCAAAAATAATTATTGGCACACATTGGCCAGTTACAAATCATCAGAAGTCATCATTGAAAACAGGAGCTAATGAGTGTAGAGCATGCATGCATTATTACAAAATATCATTCACTATTACTCAGAACTCATCAGTTAAGTGACATAAGACATAATTAAAATGTAACATACTGTAACAATTACTCAAGTCTGTGGTTGGAAAAAATCATTCAGTATTTCTCATAACTCTTTTAAATTGGTATAATTATTTCGGACTGTTAATTTTTTTGTGCTAGCAATGCATTGCGTTGGGATCGATAATTAGTTGCTGGGGCATAACAATATTTGCATTTGACTTATGGCTGCAAATGAAGATGTGTAACGTCATTCGTCATGAGTCAGCTGTAGCAAGGTTATGAAACAAATAGAGTATATATGATCACATTCATGAATGACACAGGTTTAATGACCCACTGCTTACAGCACATTAATTTCATGAATAATTTTTCCTGCAAAAAATACAAAATGGATTATTAAGCTGAAAGAAGAAACGCATATTATGCTGAAAAGTAGTGAACTTCGAATTAACAGGTAATGAAATGTGTATTAAATACATATGTGCTCTAGCTGTCCTTTCCAAAACCATCAGTCATCATACCATGCGACATAAGACATACTGTCAAAACTAACTGCAACAAATACCTAAATAACTACATAGCATAAATATCAACATAACTCCATTATTATCATCACCTGTAAAGAAAAATTTCATTATCCATATTAGCATATTCTGCATCACTATTCATCATCATTCATTATGATCTGCAAAAAAGTCACTTCATTATTCATTATACAACTATTCATAGTATAGAGTTCCTTATTTCTAGCATATTTCATCACTAAAACTAAGATGTGTAGTTCTGTCTGACAGTCTGCATCAATCGCCTCAAATTCTGAAAGAAAAAATTAGTTAAGACAGCTATCATACGATGTGTATAGTATATTCTTGTTAATGCTTGTTATTTCCGATCCATTTACTCTTCGTGACGAGGTATTGCATCTTCTTTCGTTCATTCCGAAGGTGAAATTCCCATAATTTATTTCTTTTACACGTTATTTCTTTCTGAAAATGATCAACAATGATTAATGTCTTGCATTTAAATCGTATGCCCATTAAATAAAAACTGGTTTCCAGTGATATAATTGAGCATACAGCATAGCATGACAGAAAACGTAATATGTCAAAAACATAGTGTGCAGGTGCAAAAATGTACACAGAGTATCACAATGTAGCAGCAAAAAAAAAAAAAAAAAAAAAAAAAATGTAAAAATAGTCACGATGTTGAGATACCTTAAGGCAAAATTTCAAAGTCAACTGGTGTTTGTTACATCTTAAATATTTCATAGTGCATACAAACAAAACAGTAAAACAATCATACATACATGAAGAATGGAAAGTGTGCACGGTCTGATGTGTAACGACAAGAAGAGCGACCTGCTAACCTAACCTTTCCGGGCACTTGCCAAGAAAAAATACGATAATCATCAGTTAGTAGTCACATAAATATAATTCTATAAGTGGTCATAAAAAGTGTAAGTTTATCTGGAAAAATGTGCACGGTCTGATATGTAACGACAAGAAGAGCGACCTGCTAACTATACCTTGCGAGGCACTTGCTAAGAAAAAATACGATAATCATCACGTGAATATAATTGCATAAGTGGTCATAAAAAAATCAGGAAATGGCATTACAGTGTGATAAATCATAAAGTATGTTCATTCAATAAAGGGTTTGATGTTGGAGATATGGTGATTGCCTAATATCTTCTGTCCAATGTGAAAGTCATGGCGCGTACAAACATGTTTTTGCTGTCTTCTCCGGTGCTCTGCGGCATGTTTGATGTTTTTCAGCGCAATGTCAATTATTTCATGGTGTCGTAGTCGACGAGATGTAGGAAATGTTACTAATTCTTTAATTTTGTTAGGTTGTTCAACATTTTTCAGTATAACAGTCGGAGATAGCATAGTAGATTCATTCGGTATGGAATTAATTACATCTTGGAATGAGAGTATGTGTATGTCCCAATCAATATGTCTTTTATGGCAGTATATTCTACACAGTTTACCAATTTCTTTCATTAATCGTTCACAAGGGTTCGAAGAAGCATGGTACCTGGTTGTATAGATAGGAGAAATGTTTCTAGCTCGTAACATACGTGTCCATATAGCAGATCGAAACTGTGATCCATTGTCGGAAATTACTGTCAATACATGCCTTACATGAAATAAAAAATGTTTTACAAATGCTTTCGAAACAGTTTTAGCAGTAGCTTTGCGTAACGGAGTGAAGGTATCAAATTTCGAAGTGAGCTCAACAGCGACAAAGATGTAGCAAAAACCTCTATTAGTTCTGGGAATCGGACCAAAAATGTCTACAACGGCCATGTGTCTCAATTTAACAGGTACAATGCGATGTAATGGAGGAATATGTGAAGTCGTATCTGACTTAGCTTTCTGGCATATTTTACATGACGCTAAAACTCGTCGAATACGTTTCTCCATGTTGGTAAAATAACAGTTCTGTCTCAGTATAAGAAAACATTTTCTGGCTCCGTAATGTGCGTAACTTAAATGAGTATACCAGATTAATTTGTTAACAAGTTCGTCAGGAATGCATAATAACCAATGTTGCTGTCAGGGTGAGAGCGGCGAAACAGAATGTTATTGCGTACAGTGTAATGGTTCTAATAGTAACATTATTCCTATCTTGCCAAAGGTGTTTAATTTCTTTCCATACGTTGTCTTTACTCTGCTCTTGTGCTACGTCTTGTAATGACGACGAAAAGAAATTCTCAAATGCAACTTGTTGAATGTACATGACACTGAAATTTGCTTTACAGAAGTTGTTGCTGAGAGAACGGGATAGTGCGTCTGCTACAATATTTTGTGTACCGGGAATATGAACAATTGTAAAATTAAATTCCTGCAAATAAAGTTTCCATCTGCTTAATCTGTCGTGTGTAAATTTAGCCGAAAGTAAAAACTGTATCGCTCTATGATCTGTGTAAGCGGTGGTATGTCTTCCATAAAGAAAATGCCAAAATCTCGTAAATGCCCATACAACACATAATGTTTCAAGTTTTGTAACAGAATAATTGCGTTCAGCAGGTGACAGAATGCGACTCGCAAAGGCTATGTTTTTAATTACTGTACAACCATCTTCTTCAATTTCCTGAAAAATGTGTACGCCTAAAGCGGTGTTAGAAATGTCGGTGGCAATGGAAAAATTCCTAGTAAGATCTGGATGTGACAAAAGTGGTGCATTCAACAAGGCATGTTTCAAATAACATTTTCGTGAACAAGATTCTGTGCATCTGAAGTATTGCTTACGTTGCTGGAAGATTCATTCTGCACTGTATCTAGTCAAATTCTATCTGACGTGCTATCATTTTCGGGAGGATGCTGTGGCATTTCCTCTATTTGAACTGTTCTGTTATTTCTTCCTGACGTATTACGTTCGGGATGGTATCTACTGTCTGGTTCATTCATGATAATATGTTGTTGCCGATGATTCTGCTGCTGGTAAGACCGACTGTTATTAAACGTACGCTGAAAATTGTGCTCATTACTTTTACGTTTGTCATGATAGTCATTTCTACACGGTGCATTGCGATAGGAATTGAAATAGTGTGTTTTCTGTATGTACTGACTCCCTTGTTGCTGTACGTTACTATTTGTTGGAGCTGACGCCACACGTGTAGGTGGCGAAAGATTAAAGCTTGGTTGACCTTGTACATTACATTGTTGTTTAGGTATGCTAGCCGGTTGGTTTTGTTGCTGTTGCGGAGAAAAGCCTCTATTGTTACCAAAATGTGTTTGTGACTGCTGAAAATTTTGTACATACTCATGATTAAATTTTTGTCTGGCATTAAAGTTCTCGTGGTTGTCATTTCTGGAGCGTCTAATGAAAACTGTCACTTTCGGTATAACTTGTCATGTCAGGTTTTCTTTACACGTTTCTAATACTAGATAGATCGATAGTTGAAGAGCTGTTTTGATAGATATAAAGGATAGTAGAAGAGAAGGCAGCAGTGCAGAAAACTAAAGATGAAATAGCACTACTACGGCTCGGGGCCCTGTGCACGCTACCGCGCATATTCATTAAAGCGTAATGAATCCCCTGAGGTCAATTACGCGCTGCAAATAAATCTTAGCTTTTGCGTTACAGGCAATGCCGGTGAAAATTCAAAAGTAAATTGCTGTATCCATGCTAATTCTAGTTTCTGCATTACAGGCCAAGCTGGTGAAAGTACAAAAATAAATTGTCATATACAGTTCAAAGCGTGTACCTGTGCTCTGTCATTTTTAAATACCTTAGATTTTTCTACGGATAAAAATTGCTCGTAATCAAAATTATCGTCTCTGTATGTCTGAACAGGTTCAGGATTGTATGAGAATCTGCTTGTCTGTGACTGTTCAGAATCTAACTCACGTACTCTCTGTAAATTACCTAAATTATACTGGCTGTGATAGTGTGACAAATGTTCGGAATGTGCCGTATGCTGTGACGTGTTATTGACTGAAACATTTTTCATCTCTGTCACTTCTTGCTGTAAAGTTGACAATTTTCTACGTAATGTATTATTGGACGAATCTATCTCACTGATCGTCTGCTGTAAATTTTGGAATTCAGGCGTTTGATTAAACGAAATTGGTGAAGTATCATCTGATTTGGTGTCATTATTACTTTCAATAACGTCAATACGACTTGCCAATTCATCATATTTTTCAGTCAGTATTTTTACCTGATCATCGGTTTTAGTGTCACAAGCATTAATTTGTTTTTGTTTTTTACGTGTGGTTTTGTTCAATTTTTTAACGTCTGCTTTGATGACATCGGAATCCTGTATTAGTTCTAATTGTTCAAGTCTGTCGGTCACTGTCTGAAAGTCTACTGTGTGTGTATCTGTTTTTGATTTAAGATCAGAAATTTCATCACGCAATTCGGTGTTCAACTGTTTTATAGTATTAATATCGTCTGATACTGTAGCAATATTGTTGTCTACGTATGGTTTTGCTTTCGTAAACAATTTACGTTTATCTTCCTGTCTCTGTGCAGTAATTGTTTCCATCACTTGTCGGTTTACTTTATTCTGTTCCTGTGTAAATTTACGGTAACGCGTTTCACTGTTTTGTAGGTGGAGATTAAAACATTTGTCAATTTGACTGTTCTGTTGGTCGAATTTCGCGTCTACTTTTGCATCCAGTGTGCGCGAAAGTTCTGCTGACATTAATTTAAACTCGTCGCGTAACTGTGTAGCGTTTTCAGAGCATTGTTTACTGACTGCACTAATTTCGTCTCTAAGTGATTCTGTTGTAGCTGCTTGAGTATTCCTTAATTCTTGAGCAACAGATCTAATTTATTCACTACTTTTCCTAGTACAAGCCTTAATTTCCTCACGTAATTGTTCTTTAGTATCATGACATTGCGCGGCAACGGCTGTAGTCTGATCACTAAGCTGTCTAGAATTGTTGTCTAGTTTTTCGTTAAGGTTGTCTTGTTTTTCATTAATTTCATTAATTTGTTGTTTGAGACTTTCACTAAGATGTTTGTGATTGCTGTCTTGCATATCATTCGACTGTTCGTAATTGTTTTCTAGTTTTTCATTAAGTTGTTGTTAGAGATTTTCAGTATTTTCATTAAGTTGTTTGAAATTTTCACTCTGTTGTAGCAATAGTGCCATAATTTGATCCAACCCAATATTACTACTCTATTCTCTGTGCTGTTTGATGGCATACCTGCAATTATCACGTTTTCTGTAACCATTTGGTCATTCTGTAATTCTTGATAAGGTTTGCCAATCGAATGAGCACTGTTGGTCACTAAATCGGAATCTAATAAATCTGTCGTACTTTGAGTAAACTGTTGAGTTTCGTTAGAAAAATTTATCTGTTCACAATTCAAATTTTGCAAATCGGGTGTGTTAAACTGGGCAGCGTTCATTGTAACAGAACGTCCCGCGTCATCAATTGTCGTTAAATTAACAGACGACACAATTGAATTTGTTTGCTCATCACTAGGATCTAAATCATTACTAGTGGTTGGTATGCACTGATTGTCTGTAAATGGAGGATTGTCATCATTACACTGAGTGTCGCAAATATTATCGGTCAAATTATTCGAGTCGGCTATTTCACTCATTGCACATCGCAATGTACTGTTAACAGTTTTTTGTGGCATTTTTTTCAAATCAAAATTAAGCACAAATGAAACAAGGACAATGCAAAAATGCAACAAACACAATTACAACAAAGAGCAACAAATTGCCGATGATTTGTGAAAGCAAGAGTGACAAATTAGTAAAAGTGTTGCGCCAGATGCAAACTACATTTAAGTAAATAAGAGCAGATATATGACTACTTCTCAGAAGATTCACAAAGAAATACAATCCTGGCAGGGTCGCCAAGTGTAACCTCCCCACAAAAATATTAATTAAATGAACCAAGTGTAATCTCCCCACAGAATTATTAAAATAAAATGAACCATGAACCAAGTGTAACCTCTGCACAAAAATAATAATTAAATGAATTTTTAAATATTGTAACCTCTGAACAAAATTGGTTCCCATTTATAATCTCTGTGCAGACGTGCATTCACATTTGATGTACCCTCAAAATTCTTTTCTCATTTAATGTTAAGTTCGAAACAGAAAAATTCCTAAACACCAAAATTATAAAAAATTCAGTAACCCGGTAAATTTTACGACGACAGCAGCGCTGCGCCACGGCGCTGTAATCTGAATAAAAAAAGCAAAAATTCTTACCTCAATAAAAACTGCGAATATATCGGCTCTTACCTAAAAAAATTTCGGCACACCTCTGCGCAATGCTGGCCTATGCTTTGTGATTCGTGAAAGGAATAATCATGCATTGGGTAAAATCTTTAAATTGAAATGAATGCTTCTTTTTAAAAAAAATTACTTTATATTATAAAAATCATTACTGGGGCATTTTTTAAAGAAATTGAATGACAGTTAACATACAATATTAGATATGCGCAAGGCTGCTTCTTTACCTTCTACAATAATACTCATCCTCCAGAGTCCCGACCAGAGCAGACTGCCGACACGCGCAGACACGCGCAGACTCCTGCCGACTACTGCCGACTCACGCAGACTACAGACGACTACTGCCGACTAGCGACAAGCAACAACTAACTACATACTGCTCTCTGGTCAGAGACTCTCCTAAGTCTAGCTTGTTGCAGGCAGCGCATATAGCGCATACCTCTTACAACCTGTTTATACAATGTCAAGCTAAATTTACCTCTAGCTTGCAATTGTTATCACACACCACAAAGTTCTCACAACGAAGCACACTATCTCTGGAAAAGTCTCGGAATCTTTTAATTACTTACAATATTTATGTCCAATATATCGTCGTGTTACGACCAATTCACTTTAAGTTGCTTTCACCGGTATTTATAAGGAATAAGATAATTGATGCTCCCCTTAAATCGCTTTCTGTTAGTCCATGACGTAACGTATTCCATAGATTTACCAATCTTTGTTATTAGTATAATCGCTGACTTTTCCATGATAACTTTCTACAACTTCCGTTTTAATTGAAGTTACTTAGGACACTCTTTCCATAAATGAAATCGTTTTAACTGTTTAACGTATATGCCCTCTGTATATTTATCGTGGATCAACTCAATTAATGAACTTTTTGACCAGGCAAAACTTACAAATACCATCGTAAAATTGTGTCATGCAGAGCGTTATTAATATCTCTGAAAGTAAACCTTTGCTTTTTTCACAAAATATAGTTACACACAACAGTTACTAATTGAACACAAGTAAAGGTTTCTTTTAACAGCAGAAAACTGGTGTTTATTGGGTCTAGGTATCTCAATACAATTTTATTCACGTAAGTGAGCGAGTGCCAGCAAAGACTAACACACCCCACAAAAACGAAAATTCAATAATAAATTTAAAAAAGATCCTTGGCGCCACCGCCTCATTAACCCTAACCTTAAGTAACAATTTATCACAATTCTGAGTCTCTTCAGGTGTTAGCAAAATGAGACCCGCTAAGTTCCCTAAATTGAAATAGGCCACTCTCCACTTTGACTAACAAATTTTTAGTTTAGTTGCGTGTTGCTTGTAAATGGTTCCTTTCTTTCTCGTCGCTTATCATCTCAACTACTGGTGCGATCTATCATATTACAGTGAAACAGTTTGAATCTATACGAGCCAATTCTAGGTCCGCTGTATGATCGTCGTATTTAAACAACAACAACAGACATGTGTCCAAGGCTTTCCCTTCTCGATACACACCAATCACTACCAAAACACTCCAACAAAACAGCTAACAACCCAATTACCTCTGGGTGTACCGCGACAACTAATCGTACACCACGGACAGGATATCGGTTCCAACGATTCCCAAAAACTCATCAGCTGCAAATCTCCTTCTCTCTAACCCGACTCACGCTGTATCTATCACAGCAAACTGTCCCTTACTACCAAAATATCCACAGGACGACAATAAATCGATCGCCCTAGCACATAAATTCGCCAAAACCAGTGTCTCATGCGCGACTATTTATAAAACCACACAGAGCCTACGTACAGTCCGTAACTCAGCATTGGGAGGAAACTACCGTCTCAGCCACGTATATGAACAGGGGCCGAAAAGACAAAGTATCCACGCTGCCTCTGTGAACTGCACCAAAATAAGACACTGGTCCTACCAGCAAAACTTCTTTCCCTCCTCCAAGTCTTAAACACCAACTGCGGTGCCTCAATACACCACGCAATGGGTCGGTATCCTATCCGACCTAGTCGTACCCCGATATATCAATTTAGTCAGTAATAGGTCTACTCGGGAACTAACTGCCTTCTTACATCATGCAATAGGAACCATTTATACACACAAACACGCAGAGCCACGCCGACTTTTACAAATCAGTTAATTAATTATTCGTTGATGCTGTTGGTTCTCTACGACAGCGGCCGGCTCCTGCGCGTATATCAGGCTGCATCTCTGGACCCAACAATGACGAGTTGTTGCATCGCTGACATCGAGCGAGCTCACCACCTGTTTTTTTGTTTTGTTTTTTGTTTTTTTGTTTTGTTTTTTTTTTTCGTCGACGCTCTAGGATAATCTATAACGTGCTTTGTCGCCCTTAATACATCGTAGACGTATATTTATAGTAACCACCAGGTGTTATTAGCCATTTATGGGGTCGGATGCACATCAATTGTATGAACGTAACTCGTGCGTTTTGATACAGCACAGGCGAAAGGAGGTCCGACACAGTAAATCCGAGTTCATAAACTGAACAATGTTAATAAATCCGAAAAATATTTCTATAAAGCAAAATTCTCAAATCTGATTCAATGTATAGTTAGTAATCACAATATCATACCGCAATTAGTGAAATATTTGCACTGCCCGTCATTACTGCGGTAAGGAAGTTAAAAAATAAACGCTTAATATTTTGCCCTCTCAGTCAAAACGTTTAGAGACTGGACTGATCAGAAATTACGACAAGTTAAAATTGTGTATTTAACGCTCCATGTATTCTAGACTACCTAGCCCTACTCACTCCCCTCCCCACACTTGTGCAGATTGCCAGAAGAGTTCTGCTGTGGGATCTTGTTCAACTCGAGCGTCACGCTGGCATGAGTGTGGTCTACGCCGTCAAAGCGTTGAGCCTTCACGTGTATTTTCACACTTCGTCGTTTTATAGCAGGTTCGTATTAATAATACTAAGCCTCGTTACCAATCATAATTAATTACAAAAAAGAATTGTCCATGTTTTGCATTTGTATCATTCCATGCAGGCGTTAACACGTCATGGGTTTTTGATCGCGAGTTCCTGTGTGTGGGGCGAACTTTGCACTTACTTTTTTGTTCTTCAAACTGTTCAGCAGAATGTCTTGAACACTTGATTTAGAGAGGTTCCTTCACTGTGATTTGCGACATAACAACGTTTCACACTACGGCGGCACGCCATCTTCCTTCACAGCCCGCTCACAACTCACTGGTCGAATGTACGTATGGTGTTTACAGTTGTTAGTTCTAACTGCCACCGTATTGGAAATACGACGAATAAACAAATCGCAAAAGACAGTGGCAGAGCACTTTCCCACGAAAGGCAAGGGTTCCTGTTTCGAGTCCTCATCAGGCACACTGTTTTAATTTGCCAATAAGTTCCAATTAAATAGCTTTCTTATTTTCAATTTTTTTTAAACTATTCGGATCACTTTCAAGTAATTAAACCCTTTTTGCAAAATTACATCCTACTCGGTGCAAGTTACCGCGCTATTTGCCTATTTCCCACTCTTCGCTTGGCTACGAAAATTCAGACAAATATCAATTGTGTAATTTATAAGAAGTCTTTGTTTTCGATCCTATGGTTAACAAATAATGAGGCGACAGATTACGTTACTGAACAGCAATGTACAGATTTGAAGATGGGTGTCTGTTCACTTCAAAACTTTCATCCCCACTTCGTTGTACCTCCGATCTTGACAACGTTTGACCTTAAACAATTTTATTTGTTCAGGTGTGAGCGTATAACGGGTCCGACAAAATAAACAAAAATTACGAGTGCAGTAGGAAGTTCGGAGATGTGAAATAAAATTTGATTTACTCATTGCTCAAAAAACCACGTTACACTCGCCAAATGCGGTGCAGTCTATATCTGCATCTGCATCTACGTACATACTCCACAAGCCAATGTATGGTACAGGGCAGAGTGTATCTATGTACCACTACTAGTTACTTCCTTTCCTGTTCCACGTTAAATGGAGCTAGGGAAAAACGACTGCCTATGTACCTCTTTACGTCCCCTAATTTCTCTTACCTTATCTTCGTGGGCCTTATGAGAAATCTATGTTGGCGCTGTCAGAGTCGTTCTGCAGTCAGCTTTAAATGCCAGTTATCTAAAATTTGCTGCACAGATTTTCGCGAAAAGAACATTCTCTCTCCTCCAGGGATTCCCATCTGTGTTCACGAAACATCTCCGTAATACTCGCATGTTGGTGGAATCTACCGGGAACACATGTAGAGGCTCTCCTCTGAATTGCTTTGATGTAATTTTTTAACCGTACCCCGTGAGGATCGAAATCATTCACGCAGTTCTCAAGAACACAGTTCTGTACGCGGTCGCCTTTACAAGGAAGCTACACTTGCCTAACATTCTCTCAATGTACCAGTGCATACTATTTGCCTTCCCAATTACCGCCCTTGCGTGCTCGTTTGATTTCAAACTGCTTTGGAACATTATGCACAGATATTTAATAGATGTTACTATGTCAAGCAGCGCACTACAGATCCTGTAGTCGAATATTATCGGATTCTTTTTCCTGCTGATCTGCATTAATTTACGTTTCTCTTCTAGGTTTAAAGAAAGCTGCCGTTCACCGCATAAACTAGGAGTCCCCCTTTAGAATTCTCGAGAGCGGGCTGCTCGAGTAATGTCTCAGGTACAGTCAGGGAGATTTTAGCCTGCTCTCTTTGGAGCTGAAGGGGGCGAAAGGGAGTACAAAAGTGGCAATGTTTGAGAACGAATTACCAGTTCCATCATTTGCCTCGAAACCAAAGGACCACGCAGAATACTTTGGTCTCGACTGAAGGATAATAATTATTTTAAATCTTGGACAATATGTCCCACACAGGAAAATATTAAGTCCTAGTGTACATACAGGTATATTAGTTTACGAGTATGCACAGTAAAGTTGATGCGTTAATCTCTATGTGCACTGCCACGCGTACAGAGCGTTAAACAGCATGTTCGAAAGTACAGGAAAAGCTGACGCTTTGGCAGTGAGAAAAAATAGCAGCAATAGTCGACTTGCTGGAATGATATACACAGAGACTATTGCGATTTCCAAGAGTGGAAGACTATAAATATGGGTCGACGGGCACGGGCGGGCATATGGACGAATGTTCATCCTCAGTGTGAGCCTCCCACGCCGTACGCTAAGCTTAATAAATAGACAGTGAGGTAATTAGAGGGAGATGTGGTTAGCAAGTTGTCAGAAATGTTAGTATACTGTCCGTCCCACTCCACCTAGTTTCCCACCAGATCCTCGAATTATTGCATCATTAGAAGCTTACCGCTGAAGCTGTTCCGTATTCAGTCCTTCAGCTAATCAGAACTGCATTTGGAGACTGATTGGGTTGTATTTTCGGCACAAACATTCTCAGCTTGCTGCTTCCTCTTCTGCTAATTAGATTTCCTTGTTTGGTTCTAAGCTGTGGCGAGACCTTCCATTACTACTACCTCCTGTGTAGCACTGAAACAATGTGGAAAAGCAGCTTAAATTAAAGCTGCATCAGAGATTATTGTAAGAGCACTGGATGATTTCCTGAAGCCGGGCATATTCGGCGGAGAGGAATGAATCACCCCCTAATACAGGGCGTCCAGGAGAGGTACTTACGCAACAGTCCCCTTCACCGACCTGATGTATGACTAACTCATCCATCGAAAGCCTCACCGAATAACAACCTAATGTAATTAAATATTCCACAAAGCTAGAAAACGACACCTTACAAAGGGAGGTAAACTCATCACTGGGAAAATCTAAAACAATAACGATTGTGCCTCTTTACTTGGAAACCTGTTCTAGCTGAACTCTCACAACAAATTACTACCCGGCGTACTGGAACGTTTTGATGAAAGACAGAAAAGATGGGCCTCGATTTCGGTTGAAGATTCTATGAAATCTATGGGCTGTTATATCATCATAATCATTAAGTGTTATAAGAATAAGGTGCGAATACTGCAATATGTACAAAGGCGTATAGATAATAATTTCTCCCATACTCCAAGTGACAATGGAATGGGACAGAAATTCAGTAATTTTGGTACAAATTATCCTCCGCCACTGTATTGTGCCATTCGCACTCCATATGGAGACGCAAAAAATTGTTCCACATTTATTATTATTATTATTCGTTACAGTCAACTTTGGACTACGCTAAGCATCAGTCATTTCTTGTGCTTTTTCTTGCGTTCTTCCCAGTACTTCTTCATTTTTTCTGAGTGGGCTTCTTTACGTTCTTGCGACCAGGTTGTTCCCGTCTTCTTTGATTGCGTTCGGTCTTTGAATCCCTGTATTTTGTTGATGGCATTCCTATATTCCATTCTGTTGTAAACTGTCTCTGGTATAATGTTCATTTCTGCAATGTCTTCTTTTACTTCTTTCAGCCAGTTAATTTGTGTCTTTCTGCTTTCCATGTATTCCAGGATTTTCTTTGCCGTTCTTTCTGGTGCCATTCTTTTGACATGCCCATAGAAACTCAGTCTTCTCTTTTTAAAGGATGTTGTCAGTTTTTCAATTTTCTCGTATAACTCTTTATTGGATCGCAATTTATAATCCTGTCCATCCTTTTTAGGTCCTAAGATCTTTCTCAGTATTTTTCTCTCTTTCTTCCATTTCTGATACTTGGTTAAAGCTGTTATTTCCAGAGGTATACACCTCCTTCCACTAAGACTTAGTTCGCTACACTAAGAAGTTAATTCAGGCCGCTCCTCTGGAGTACAGACGCCTTTCGCAGCCGCTTCTCTGAAGTACAGACGCTGCTGATTGAAGATAACTCTTCCGCTCCAAAAGCCGTTGGGACATATAGTGTCTTCTTCCGCCTTCTGGACCGTTGGTTAATCTTCACCTCTTCCGCCAGTTCCGCCGTTCCGATGATCTTCATCTCCGCCTTCACTGCCGTTGAGGTCTTCACCGTTACCCTGGCTAGGGACCCTTACGAGGTACTATCACCCGGGCCAGGTGAACCAAGGTTTTTTAACGAGGTTGTTACTCCTCCCCCTCCTCCTTTTCCAACCGGGCTTGGGACCGGCTTTGGCGGAGTTCCACATATTATTTACAATTTTAAATAATCTTGCACAACACGTTCCTACTATGAAAACCTGCTGTTCTTTGATTGTTAACTATCTAAACAATGTTACGATAAGGAAAACGGAAGCAGATTTAGATGAGACGGTAAATATGATGTTGCTAAGAGCACTGAAACATCTAAGTCGAAATAAGAAATCTGGAACTGGCAACATTTCCAGTGAATTATTGGGATCCTCATGAGAACGTGCCGTAACTGGACCATTACATCTAATACCAAAGATACAGGAGATGGGAGATACACCCTCAACCTTAAGCAAGACTGTAATAGTTCCTATTAGAAAGCAGGCAGGTGCCGACAGGTGTGAATATTAACGAGCTACCCGCATAACATTTTGTGGTTGCAAAATACTGACATGTACTATTTACAGAGGAAGTGAGAGATTCGAAGGAGCAGACTAAGGTGACTGTAAGTTTGGAGCCTGAAAAACTGTAGGAACATGCGAAAAACTATTGAAAGTACGACTAATTTTAGATGATAAATTAAAGACAGGCTAACCTAGATTTATAGCTTTTATAGATTTAGAGGAAGCTTTTGACAATGTTCACTGGAATACAGTCCTTGGGATTCTGAAGGTAGCAGGAGTAAAATATAAGGAGAGAAAGTCACACTGTGTCATCAAAAGTATCCGGACACATGGCTTAAAATGATTTACAAGTTCGTGGCGCCCTCCATCGCTAATGCTAGAATTGAATATGATGTTGGCCCACCATAAGCCTTGATGACAGCTTCCACTCTCGCAGTCATACGTTCAAACTGGTGCTGGAAGGTTTCTTGGGGGATGGCAGCCCATTCTTCACGGGGTGCTGTACTGAGGAGAGGTGTCGATGTCGGTCGGTGGGACCTGGCACGAAGTCGGCGTTCCAAAGCACCCCATAGGTATTCTATACGATGCAGGTCACGCCTCTGTGCGGGTCAGTCCATTATAGGGACGTTACTGTCTCCCCCAGAGGCCGTGCATTATGAACAGTGCTCGATCGTGTTGAAAGACGCAATCGCCATCCCCAAATTGTTTTTGAGCAGTGGAAAGCAAGAAGGTGCTGTGCTGTGATAGTGCCACGCAAAACAACAAGGGGTGCAACCCCCTACATGATAAACACGACCACACCACAACACCACCGCCTCCGAATTTTGTTGTTGGCAGATGACGTTCACTTGGGCATTCGCCATATCCACACCCTGCCATCGGATCGCCACATTGTGTACCGTGATTCGTCACTCAACACAATGATTTTCCACTGTTAAATCGTCCAATGTTTACGCTCCTTTACCAAGTGAGGCGTCGTTAGGATTTACCGGGGTGATGTGTGGCTTATGAGCAGCCGCTCGACCATGAAATCCAAGTTTTCTCACCTCCCACCTAACTGTCATAGTACTTGCAGTGGATCCTAATGCAGTTTGGAATTCCTGTGTGATGGCCTGCATAGATGTCTGTCTGTTACACATTACGACCCTCTTCAACTGTCGGTGGTCTCTTCCAGACAACAGGCGAGGTCGGCCTGTACACTTGTACGTGTCGCTTCACGTTTCAATTCACTATCACATCGGAAACAGTGGACCTAGGGATGTTTAGGAGTGTGGAAATCTCGCGTACAGACGTATTATATAAGTGACACCCAATCACCTGACCACGTTTGAAGTCCGTGAGTTCCGCAGAAAGCCACATTCTGCTCTCTCACGATGTGTAATGACCACTGGGGTCGCTGATACGGAGTAACTGGCAGCAGGTGGTAGCACAATGCATTTAATATGAAAAACGTATGTTTTTGGGGGTGTTCGGATACTTTTGATCACATAGGGTATCTACAACTCCTATAGAAGCTTGATTGTAGTTATGTGTTGAAGAACATTAAAGGGGAGCAGTAACTGCGAAGGGAGTTAGAGAGGCTTATACCCTGATGCAGGTGTTATTGAATCCAAACATTGACAAGCCAGTTAAGAAAATTAAGAAAAAACTGTGAAGGGATTTGAGTCTTAGCGAGAATACGGATAAACTTTGAGGTTTCCGGGTAATACCGCTATTTTGTTGTAGACAACAGATGATTTGGAACATCAACTGAGCAAAATGGATAGTGTATCCAAAAGAGGTGAAGAGATGAATATCAACAAAAGTAAAACGAGGATAATGGAATGTGAGGCAGTGTTGAGAAGATTATTTAAGGAGTTGGACACTAGAAGTATTAGCAGTGTTTGTTACTTGAACAACGACATAACTGACGATGGCCGTGATAGAGAGGATATAAAGTGCTGACCAGGATTAGCAAGGCAAGTGTTCCCGGAGAGATGAATTTTTTAACTTCAGGTAATGAGGTATCACAATGCGTTTTCTGGTAGAATTCGTCTTTAGTGTGGCCTTGAACAAAAGCAAAACATGGAAGACAAACATTTCAGATAAGCGGAGAATAGAAGCTTTTTATATAGTGGTAGGTAGGAATGTTGAGTATAAATGTGTTGATCTAACCTCTTAAGAAATACTGAAATGAAGCGGATATAAAAACAAATGTATGAGAGAGATTGACTAAATGAAGTAATGAGTTAATTCGACGCATCTTGAGGCATCAAGATATCGTCAATTTGATTACAGGGGTAAGTGTAGGAGTAGACCAAGGTTTGACTACAGTAAGCAAGTTCAGATGGATAATGGTTGCAAGTCAGGCAGTGATGAATAGGTTTGTACAGGACAGACTAGCATGGAGGACTATAAACCGCTTCGAAACCACACCTTTCGTTGGAGGACACATCAGTAATAATAACACTACAGAAATAGTAGAGCAACAGCGGACGCCATCATCTTGGAACGATCAATCCACATTATTCTCCGTAAGTGTCTCCCACCAGCAGAAAAAGCACAGAAACCTATGTTCTTCCGATGACATAAAATAGTAAAATTGTTGATACTTTAAAGCGTCTCTAATTACAACCTACGACGACTTGAGAAACTTTAAAATTAGTAGTTTAGCACTAACAAAGCACATAAAGTTATACAGCTTGAAATGTCACGTCAACAATACTATAAGACTACCACCGCCCGACATTTCTTGAACGTAAGTATGTCGAGGGTTTGAATAGGAAACGTACACAAACTAGAAGTACAGTATGAAGTTTTTAGACCTCTATAAAATGATCTGATGGGACATAAAAGGTCACGAAGGAAACAGAAATTGACATTTCCAAAAACACATTTCTAACTTTTTAATCTGTTCATGCGACTACAATTGTTCTCTTCTGTTGCTAGCGTGTCAATTCCTAAAACACATTTCTAACTTTTTAATCTGTTTATGTGACTACGTTTTGTTCTCTTCGGTTGCTATGCGTGCCAAACTAATTATTCCAGTATACCTCGACGTACAATTAGCTACCCTATCGATTGTTTTGGTAAGAAATTCGATATATTCCCACACAATACTCCTTTTGGTTCTCTTTCTGGAAACTCAATTTTCTTGATTAATTTCTAGAAAGCCTCTATTTTGTATTTTATATGCAAACTTAACTTACAATCGAATTAAATCAGTTGGTGATGAGGGAATTAGATTAGGAAACGTGAAACTGAAAGTAATAGATGTGTTTTGCTGTTTGGGCAGTAAAATAACAGATTGCGGCCGAAGTAGAGAGGATACAAAATGTAGACTGCCGGTGGCAAGAAAAGCGTTTCTGCAGAACAGAAATTTGTTAACATCGAATATAGGCTTGAGTGTTAGGAAGCCTTTACCGAAGGTACTGGTAGCATGTGTAGCCTTGTACGGAAGTCAAACATGGGCGACAATCATTTTAAACAAGAAGAGAAATTGCTTAATATCGAGTATAGATTTAAGTGTCAGGAAGTCTTTCTTGAAGGATTTTGTATAAGTGAAGCCATGTACAGAACTGAAACATGGACGATGAGAGTAGAAGCTTTTGAAACGTGGTGCTACAGAAAAACACTGAAGATGAGATGGGTGGTTCGGGTAACTGATGATGGGCTAATGAGTAGAACTGGGGAGACAAGAAATTTGCGGTGCTACCAGACTAGAAGAAGGGATCGGTTGACAGGACGCATTCTGAGACACTAATCGGTCATCAATTTATTATTGGAAGGAAGTTTGGAGAGTAAAACTGTTGAGGAAGACCATGAACGAATACAGTATGCAGATTCAGGAGGGCGTAGTTGCAGTAGTTATTTGGAAATAAAGAGGCTTGTACAGCATAGAGCGGGCTGAAACCACAACAGCAGCAGCAGCAACAGCAGCAACAACAACAACAACAACAACTAACCTTACTTCCCCCATCTTACGTAGCACCAAAATTATAACACCCCCTCTATTAGTCTCTCTGGTTACTCCACGGTCCACATCTCACACTGTTGTTCCAGATTAACCATTTCAGACACCTCTTCCTTAATTCTGTGTCAACACTTGATTCGAACAGAGAGGTTGTCATTGGGTAAGAAATGAAACGTTGCTTTTCTGGCTCATAGCATGCGGATGTGTTGGTTCAAATGGCTCTGAGCACTATGTGACTTAACATCTGAGGTCAGACTTAGAACTACTTAAGCCTAACTAACCTAAGGACATCACAAACGTCCATGCCCGAGGCAGGATTCAAACCTGCGACCGTGGCGCTCGCGCGGTTCCAGACTGAAGCGGCTAGAACCGCTCGGCCACTCCGGCCGGCGCGTATGTGTTGGAACAACCTTTATGGAAAGAGAATGCAGTTCTGTTAGACGGGTGTAAGTTAATGCGGATGAGTAGGAAAAACAAACGCGCAATTTTCGGATACAGCATTAGTAGTGTCCAGCTTGACGCTATTTAAATATCTGGGCGTAACGTTGCAAAACGATATGAAATGAAACGAGCACGTGAAGATCGTGGTAGGAAAGGCCAGTGGTCGTTTTCGGTTTATTGGAAGAATTCTAGGGAAGCGTGGTTCATCTGTAAATGAGACCACATATAGAACGCTAGTGCGGCCTATTCTTGTGTACTGTTCGAGTGTTTGGGATCCGTACTAGGTCTTATTAAAGGAAGAAATCGAAGCATTGCAGATGCGGGCTGCTAAATATGTTACTGGTTTGTCCGAACAACACGTAAGTGTTACGGAGATGCTTCGAGAACTCAAAGTGGAAATCCCTGGAGGGAAGGCAATGTTCATTTCGAGGGACACCACTGAGAAAGTTTAGAGAACCGACATCTGAAGCTGACTCCAGAACGATTCTGTTGCCTCCAACATACATTGCGCGTCAGGATCACGGAGAAAAGATACGAGACGTTACGGCTCATACGACGCATATAGATTGCAGTTTTCCCTTGTTCTCTTTGCGAATGGAACAGGAAAGAAAATGACTAGTAGCTGCAAGGAGTTGCCTCCGCCATGCACCAGAAGGTGGACTGAGGAGTATCGATGTAGGTGTAGATGTAGAAAACTAACTGTGAAGTTTACTACGATTTATCAGCAGATAGAGAAAATAGAAAGGGTTTTACATACCAGCTGTACAGCTTGCTCACCTTACAAATAAGTTGATGCCGAAGATGCATTACAATATAGAGAGAGAAACACTGTGCACGATAGTTGGTGTATAAACTGTACACTAAGTGTGCAGATTGGTCCTCATTCGCCTCAAATTTCAATTCCTCTCTCGAGAGCATTAACACCAGAACATTTTGACAAACAAGGAAAGGGAAAAATGGTGACGTGCATTTTGCTGTCTGATCCTCACATACTAAATCAGACTTCTTATTTCTCATATTCAGCACTTAAAAAAATTGGCGCTTGCTAATCATTAGTGTTCGAAAATTGTTACATCAGTGATCTTCACTATTTCCTTTGCTTTGTAGCTCGGCTTTTAGTCGAGGTAATTCCCCGGCTCTAATCGAATTTCTCTGTCTATAACGAGAACCGGAGCTCTATTGTAAAATTATTTTTGTGACGGAGCTTAATTACAGTAAAACCCGTTTAATACAAATTGAAATGTAATTCAAATTTAATTACCTGTGAAATTGAACTCTGGAATGATGTTTTCCTAGTAAACAGTCGAGCGCCATAAGAATTTTATAGCGCAAATTCTCGCAGCGCTTTAAAGTTTTTACGGCACTCACATAAATGCTCCCAGAGACTTTACCTTTTTTTTTCCCTTATCCATTCGCACACCTCTTGTACCGCGGTCGTTTGCATGGGATTTTATACCGGAGGAAGAGTAAGCGACATTTTGTTGTATGAAATATATCAAAATATGACGTACGTTCTGTGCAATTCTGAAGCTACCGCTTTACTGCACTGTATTTTTTCTGTAATTAAACAACCGTAGACTCGAAGGAAATTTTTATTACTTGTGTTAAATATCGCTATATAAGTGTTCTGCTGTTTTGTGACCTAAAATCGTAGAACAGTATTAGAACAGATATGAGTATGTAGATTTTCAAAGTGCTCTGTGTAGGGACTACGAATCGACTGCGCGATTTAAGCTATTTTTCTTGAGACGTAATTTTAATTGTACCAGGAACACATCACCCGATCATCGTCTGGGTTTTATGCTGGTATTGTTCGTCAGCTGAAACTCTAAAATGAAAAGAGTCGTCGGAATTGTTCTGTCACTCAGTACGTAGAAGTACGTTTCTAGATTCCATACAGAGAGCTAGGTGCAGAAGACGTACACATCAGAGACAAGGCGGATTACCGTACCTAATACGGTGGAGGAAACCAGCTGGCATTCAAAACAGCTTCCAGGGAGCGGAATGGATAAATGCAGGTCCTGTATGGTTTTGGCAACGGCCTTGCCGCCGTGGATACACCGGTTCCCGTCATATCACCGAAGTTAAACACTGTCGGGCGTGGCGCGCACTTGGATGGGTGACCATCCGGGCCGCCATGCGCTGTTGCCACTTTTCGGGGTGCACTCAGCCTCGTGATGCCAAGTGAGGAGCTACTCGACCGAATAGTAGCGGCCCCGGTCAAGGAAAACCATCATAACGACCGGAAGTGCGGTGTGCTGACCACACGCCCCTCCTATCCGCATTCTCAGCTGAGAATGACACGGCGGTGGGATAGTTCCGATGGGCCACTTGTGGCCTGAAGACGGAGCGCTTTCTGTATGATTTTAAAAGATGCCTTCTACCATTCTTCCCGCATAACAGTGGCGAGTTTAGGTGGCGATGGCGGAGGTGAGATGGGAGTGGCCACGCACCATTCTCTCCAATCTAGAACAGTCGCTAAGTTTCATATTTGGGACGTAAACTTAGCCAGAAGTTGGAAACAGGGTAAAATAAGAATCACCCATCCAAATGGCTTCCTCCCATTGCTCCACAGACCAAGTTTTACGTCTTCGGCACCACGTATTCTTGTTATACGATTCCATGCTTCTCTGCCTCGTGATGACTGGGTGTTGTGTGATGTCCTTAGGTTAGTTAGGTTTAAGTAGTTCTAAGTTCTAGGGGACTGATGACCATAGATGGTAAGTCCCATAGTGCTCCGAGCCATTTGAACCATTTTGATTCCATGCGTTTTTTTGTACTCATAGGATTCGCGAGGGCGACATTCAGTTCTGCAGTGACTTTTGCAGTTGTCGTCCTTTTAGTTTTCGTCAGCATTCCCTTCAGTGACCGTCTGTAACGATCACTGAACACGCACTTTCGTCCGTGTTGTGACTTGGGGCGCGATGTTTTTCGGCTTTCCCTGTAAGCGGTACAAATCTTCGATACAGAGCCTCTTTAAACACCAAATGCTCCGCCTCCTTTGGCTATGGAAGCACGCACCATAGGAGCACCAACAATTGGGCCACATTCGAATTTACTTAACTCGAACACAACACTCAGAACTACACACAAGACTGTCACGACCACGATTTGATACACGTACAACTTAGTACATGGTAAAGATAACTGCGGGGGGAGGGGGGGGGCGTGAAATGCCACTGGCCTACGTAATTCTCCTAAATTCACTTACAGACGGGGTGAGGGTGGAAGTGCAGTGGTTTGAAAGAAGAAGCTGATAACGTATAACAATAAGTATAAATAAGCAATAGTTGGAAACTTTGAAACAAATGAGGTGTACATACGCCTTGGTAACTGCAGAAACTGAAAGGTCTCTGTTGGATTCATTTCATGTTAAATTCCTAAATCTGTTGTCATTTACGGTATACATTCCACTTCTAAATTTACTGTGGTGTTTCTGACTCTGGGAGGAGACTGAGCAGTGGAGCGTGTTACTTTTACACATAAACAAGAACGATCTGTCACACTACTACACTTTAAAACACAGTTTATATCTAATTCGTGTCACACAGTCTCATATGGAACCTACATCCGCTTTCTTTTATATAGCGTATATGATAAGATACTGTCATTCCCCTTCCCTTCTGTGTGAAAGGATGAATGAGCAAATGTGTTTCTAGAAGCAAGCTTCATGGTAGCAGACAAGCCTGTCTGCTAGAGAACAGTAGGACCAACGTCGGAACAGGTAGCTGCGCTTTCTAAAAGCAAAGAGGTTTCTATTCTTGGTATGGTCCTGCCTGTCCCTTGTCATGTTGGCATAGGAAGCTGCCTCTCTGGTCACTTCTGTTTGTATCTGTGAGGCGCCCTCGGTAGGGGCCCACGCCAGTCTGACCGCGGCGAGCGTCTGAAGTGGTAAGATCTCCGGCTAAGGGCGTCTCTGCTAAGTCCGTAGGACGATGGATTTCTTAAGTTCAGCCTAACTGAAAATTTAATCACCTTTGTTTCAGGTTTAGATCTAAAATATCTTATGTTATTTTAAATTGCAACGCATTGTAATTTGAGTGTGAAGTTTAGAATATCTTTTAGTAGTTGCTTTGTCACTACTTTCTGAGCAATGTGGAACCACGTGTTGATTATCCGTAATTCTAACTCAGATGATCAATCTTAAATGCGACTGCGCGTGAGTTTATAACGTCTCGTCTTGACAATATCCTTCATTATAGCAATTTTTCTTTATGTTCAACCCATGTCGGGTGTACTTTGTGAGACCAGTACCACGTGTTATATAATTGTTTGACTCATCAGGTTAAGAGTATGATGATAGTTACCAGTTTGAGGTTTTTCTTTTGTAAATTGCGTTTCGATGTAATTTATTTTAATTATCAAAATTATTGCCGAGTTACACTCTTTGTGTAAACCAAGTTGACCATGTGAAGCATGTGGTGTAATCATCAAAGTAGCCCTCAGCTATTCTTTTCGAGAAGATTTCACAGACAATTAGTATGAATTTAGTATACCAGTGTGTGGTAAATTAATGACGGACAGGATTGCGCTATGACAGTAACTTCTTTGGGTGAAAATTGAATCGGTTGTTTGTGGTTAATTTCCTCTTGCATATGTTTCAACGTTCTTCGTGTGTTATTTTATGAATGCAGTGTTGTATGCAGTCTCCCAATCTTGGCTCCATATCTGATGTGTTCCATAAGATTACAAAATTACATTTTCACAATCCTAAATAAGATACCAGTTTAGTTATGAATTAAGTTTAATATGCTGAAAATTTAATGGTACAATGATCAATGTTAAAATAAATGTCCAAATATAGACTGATTTACTCCTTTTTATTTAAATTCTCTTTTTTATTCATATCACCGGTTGTCGTAACATGACAATTAAAAGATTATAATTAATGTTAGTCTGGTTGGGAATTTGGTAAACTAGACTGGATACCTGGTGAAACAGTTGGTCAGTAATGCAAGGATAACTTCCCCAGATGGCTCACAGCTTTAAACCCGCTTTTATTATCTTGAATATCAGCACCGCTTTCAGAACAACTTAAAGCGTCAACATTACAAAACACTTCTCAGTAAGTCACATTTTGTTCAGTTAAAGAAGATGTGAATGTTGTAATTGGTACACGGGGCCTAGGAACTGTTGTTGAAATTAGTTCATGATTATCTAATCATCAAAAAATGCGACAATTCTCCACGTTCTCTAAACATGTATGGGAACTGGATATACGTCCTAATCTGGGATATCTTTTCTTTTCGACTTCATTAACTTTGAAGGTACGGAACTCGAAATTATAATAAAATAGATGGAATATTGTATATTGAATTTTATATACAGACTAAAATTATAAAACTTCAGCAAATACAACTCTTTTCGTTTTTTGAGTCCTGTGTGGTAGTGCAGAGAACTACCAGTTTGTGAAAGGCCAACATACAACAGACCATGCAAGAAACACCCTGGTTGTAAATCAGTTCCAACGT
The DNA here is from genome assembly GCF_021461395.2 of Schistocerca americana. Taxonomy (NCBI): domain Eukaryota; kingdom Metazoa; phylum Arthropoda; class Insecta; order Orthoptera; family Acrididae; genus Schistocerca; species Schistocerca americana. Next base: position 243,835,063 of record NC_060124.1, on the reverse strand, counting down.
ATCTGAAGTCCGACCTTGAGCTTTCTTTATTGTTGTTGTAAATGAAACCCTGATTCGCTTAAAGTGAATGGATAAATCGGTTGGGATCATCGATATACAGGGAATGAGAGAGACTTCTCCAACTGCTGGACCTGTGAGGATAGTTTTAATGTGTGATCGGTTATGATTACAAAGTTTACCCCAAAAAATCGTGTAAAGAAAGCCCCAGAACGCCTCCAAACGCCGTCAAAACCAGGACAAATCCGAGGAATCTCGGACATATGACGGCCCTAGTTCAGTCTCACAACGAGGAAGAATACGAAATAGCGCATTGTTGTCTATACAATATTTGCTTAAAATTATATATTTGGAGAACTGGTTTAAATTCCCTGCTATCATAATTAAAAGCGACTACAGCACAAAACAGCAATTTCTTTCTCGCAGTCTTTTTAACAGAAAACCTGTATATTATTGTTAAATTTAGGGGAAATGTGACTTTCCCACACACCGCTTGATGGCTAGCGAAGTATATATGTAGATGAAAAATTTGAAGCTAGTCAATTAAGATCTTTACCGGAATTTCTGATAGTAACGCTTCTCACTTTTATAGTGTTTTAATACAGGTTTACTGATGGTAGTTGACTCCACAGAACGTACACACTGAATTGTTGAATTTTCGCAATGCTTGTCTTGAATCATTTAATTTGTTTCAGCAATTTCTAGTGGAGTGAAAAATCCGCCCGAATAGGCGTGCGCCTTGAAGCGCCGCTTCCGGAACGGGAGGTACACCGGCTCCAAGTGGAATCCACCCTCAGGATCAACGACAAGGCTCGGTGGCGGGACAGCCTGGTTTTCCACATCCGATTCGGTGAATACTGTCTAGTACGAGAGTCTTCCATCAGTTACAGGACTCGCATACATTTAGAAAAACTTCATCTCCCTTTCACATGGAAAATACTACACACAGACAGTTGGGGTACTCATATTCCGCTCTGGGGTAGGGGAATGGGGCCAACGGGGTGGTGAAAGGAAGGGCAGTTGGCCACCCCTTAAAATAACCATGCCAAATCCGTTATTAAAGATGCCGACCTTGCGTCGAAGCGGGAAAACAAGAGAAAAAGAAGCATCTCTAGAGGAATGAAAATACTCCTGTTAATGTTCCCTTTTATGAACTTTTCATCTACACTTTGCTTTACTTCGGCACGCTGTCCCCCTCTTTTTCTCCAAAATTCCACCCCTCTCACCACAAACCTCCAACAGTATCTGTTCCGTGAATATTAATAATAAAAACAATCTTCTTTTAATTTGACTGCTTATGCACAAAAAAAGCACAGATGTACAGAACGGGAGTGTCAGTGACTTAGACGGGAGAGGCGAGAACGAGACGGTGGGAAGGCTTTCAAAATCGAGAAGCCATCGGTGGCATGTCAGATGGGAGAGGCGCAGAGGCGTCTCAATAATTTCCCTCTCTGCGCAGACTTAATCAGCTTTATCAATTTGTGGACCGCTCCGCCATGAGAAGCTACCGAGCAGCATGAAATCACACATAATGGATCGGAGACCCGCGAAAGAGGTTCTGGCGGCGCGTGTCTGGAATAGGAGTCGCTGACGGCGAGAATTTCGCCGTCGAGAGGGAAATGCAGGCACTGCTGCGTTCTCAGCACCAGTTCGCTGTTAATCGAATGCAAAATACACGAAAGGCATACTTCACGTGTTCTACGTTGGCTGTACATCCCTATCTTACCTGACTATCAGCTATTCTTAACCATCTGTAAAATTGTTAAAAACCATCACTCATTAATTTCATTAAGCCTAATGACCGACATGTAATTCGCTGTAGGTATATAATACCATGACCACCGTTGACTAAACAGAGGAGTGTTTCGTACATACAAAATTGTTACTAGCATACCTGGTTATTATAGCCTTTGACCTCCCGTGGTCGTTACGGAAACCATGCGGTGATACGACAGTAAACAAGTACAGAGGTGAGTAAGGAAAGCATATCGCATTCTGCATGCTTTCAGGACAGCTCAACAAATTCTGTCAACTGGTTCAGCGTGTCCTCGTGATATATCACAACACAAACTCACAAGCGGACTAACATGTACACTCTCGCAGGTGTAGTATTAATGTAGACGTGTAACACCTCAGCTGCTAATTGCTTTCTTTTCTTCTTATTTCATAGAGCGCTTCTCTTCTTTGTAGTATTATCCGCAGCCCAACTTCATTCAGTTGTACGATAAGTGCTGTGCACTGAGTGACAGAATTCATGGGATAGCCATACGCGTAACAGTGATGGTGGTCTAATCGCTCAAATAAGGTACAAAAGGGCAGGGCATTGGTGGAGCTGTCATTTATACTCAGGTGATTCATGTTAAAAGGTTTCCGAAGGGATTACGGCACCACGAAGGGAATGGACGGACTCTGGTCACACCACTGAGGTGACAGAAGTCATGGGATAGCCATATGCATAACAGTGATGGTGGTCTAATCGCCCAAATGAGGTACAAAAGGGCAGTGAATTGGTGGAGCTGTCAGTTATACTCAAGTAATTCGTGTTAAAAGGTTTCCGAAGTGATTACGGCGGCACGACGAGAAGGAACAGACTCTGGTCACACCACTGAGGACACAGATGTCATGGGATAGCCCTACGCATAACAGTGATGGTGGTCTACACTCCTGGAAATTGAAATAAGAACACCGTGAATTCATTGTCCCAGGAAGGGGAAACTTTATTGACACATTCCTGGGGTCAGATACATCACATGATCACACTGACAGAACCACAGGCACATAGACACAGGCAACAGAGCATGCACAATGTCGGAACTAGTACAGTGTATATCCACCTTTCGCAGCAATGCAGGCTGCTATTCTCCCATGGAGACGATCGTAGAGATGCTGGATGTAGTCCTGTGGAACGGCTTGCCATGCCATTTCCACCTGGCGCCTCAGTTGGACCAGCGTTCGTGCTGGACGTGCAGACCGCGTGAGACGACGCTTCATCCAGTCCCAAACATGCTCAATGGGGGACAGATCCGGAGATCTTGCTGGCCAGGGTAGTTGACTTACACCTTCTAGAGCACGTTGGGTGGCACGGGATACATGCGGACGTGCATTGTCCTGTTGGAACAGCATGTTCCCTTGCCGGTCTAAGAATGGTAGAACGATGGGTTCGATGACTGTTTGGATGTACCGTGCACTATTCAGTGTCCCCTCGACGATCACCAGTGGTGTACGGCCAGTGTAGGAGATCGCTCCCCACACCATGATGCCGGGTGTTGGCCCTGTGTGCCTCGGTCGTATGCAGTCCTGATTGTGGCGCTCACCTGCACGGCGCCAAACACGCATACGACCATCATTGCCACCAAGGCAGAAGCGACTCTCATCGCTGAAGACGACACGTCCCCATTCGTCCCTCCATTCACGCCTGTCGCGACACCACTGGAGGCGGGCTGCACGATGTTGGGGCGTGAGCGGAAGACGGCCTAACGGTGTGCGGGACCGTAGCCCAGCTTCATGGAGACGGTTGCGAATGGTCCTCGCCGATACCCCAGGAGCAACAGTGTCCCTAATTTGCTGGGAAGTGGCGGTGCGGTCCCCTACGGCACTGCGTAGGATCCTACGGTCTTGGCGTGCATCCATGCGTCGCTGCGGTCCGGTCCCAGGTCGACGGGCACGTGCACCTTCCGCCGACCACTGGCGACAACATCGATGTACTGTGGAGCCCTCACGCCCCACGTGTTGAGCAATTCGGCGGTGCGTCCACCCGGCCTCCCGCATGCCCACTATACGCCCTCGCTCAAAGTCCGTCAACTGCACATCCGGTTCACGTACACGCTGTCGCGGCATGCTACCAGTGTTAAAGACTGCGATGGAGCTCCGTATGCCACGGCAAACTGGCTGACACTGACGGCGGCGGTGCACAAATGCTGCGCAGCTAGCGCCATTCGACGGCCAACACCGCGGTTCCTGGTGTGTCCGCTGTGCCGTGCGTGTGATCATTGCTTGTACAGCCCTTTTGCAGTGTCCGGAGCAAGTATGATGGGTCTGAGACACCGGTGTCAATGTGTTCTTTTTTCCATTTCCAGGAGTGTATTTACAAAAGGCCAGGGCATTGGTGGAGCTGTCATTTATACTCAGGTGATTCACGTTAAAGGGTATCCGAAGTGATTTCTGCCGCACGACGGGAATGAACAGACCCTGGTCACACCACTGAGGTGACAGACTTCATGGGATAGCCATACTCATAACAGTGATGGAGGTCTAATGGCTCAAATAAGATACAAAAGGGCAGGGCAGTGGCGGGGCTGTCATTTATACTCGGGTGATTCATGTTAAAAGGTTTCCGAAGGGATTACTTCCGCACGACGGGAATGGACAGACTCTGGTCACATCACTGATGTGACAGGAGTCATGGAATAGCCCTATCCATAACAGAGATGGTGGTAATCCCTCAAATAAGGCACAAAATGGCAGTGCATTGGTGGAGCTGTCATTTATACTCAGCTGATTCATGTTAAAAGGTTTCCGAAGTGATTATGGCCGCACGATGGGAATGGATAGACTCTGGTCACACATCATAGGTGACAGACGTCATGGGATAGCCATACGCATAAGAGTGATGGTGGTGTAATCGCTCAAATAAGGTACATAAGGGCAGGGCATTGGTGGAGCTGTCATGCATACTCGGGTGATTAATGCTAAAAGTTTTTTGAAGGGATTACGGCACCACGACGGGAATGGACGGACTCTGGTCACACCACTGAGGTGACAGAAGTCAAGTGATAGCCATATGCATAACAGTGATGGTGGTCTAATCGCCCAAATGAGGTACAAAAGGGCAGTGAATTGGTGGAGCTGTCAGTTATACTCAAGTAATTCGTGTTAAAAGATTTCCGAAGTGATTACGGCAGCACGACGAGAAGGAACAGACTCTGGTCACACCACTGAGGTGACAGCAGTCATGGGATAGGCCTAAGCATAACAGTGAAGGTTATCTAATCGCTCAAATAAGGTACAAAAATGCAGGAATTTGGTGGAGGTGTTATTTATACTCAGGAGATTCTTGTTAACGGGTTTCCGAAGTGATTATGGCTGCATGATGGGAATGGGCAGACTCTGGTCACACAACTGAAGGGACAGAAGTCATGGGATAGCCATACACATAACAGTGATGGTGGTCTAATCGCTCAAATAAGGTACAAAAGGGCAGGGCGTTTGTGGAGCTGTCATTTATACTCATGGGATTCATGTTAAAGGGTTGCCAAAAGGATTACGGCCGCACGACGGGAAGGTACGGTCTCTGGTCGCACCACTGAGGTGACAGAAGTCATCGGATAGCCATACGCATTACAGTGATGGTGGTGTAATCGCTCAAATAAGGTACATAAGGGCAAGGCACTGTTGGAGCTGTTATTTATACTCAGGTGACTCATGTTAAAAATGTTTCTGAAGTGATTACTGCCGCACAATGGGAATGGACAGACTCTGGTCGTCAAACTGAGGTGACAGAAGTCAAGGGATAGCCATACGCATAACAGTGATTTTGATCTAATCGCCAAATATGGTACAAAAGGTCAGGGCATTGGTGGAGCTGTCATTTACACGTGGGCGACTCATGTTAAAAGGTTTCTGAAGGGATTACGGCCGCACGACAGTAATGAACAGACACTGTTCACACCACTGAGGTGACAGAAGTCGTGGGATAGCCATATGCAAAACAGTGATGGGGGTCTAATCGCTCAAATAAGGTACAAAAGGCAGCGCATTGGTGGAGCTGTCTTGTATACTCAGGTGATTCATGCCAAAGAGTTTCCAAAGTATTACGGCCGCACAACGGGAATTAACAGACTTTGGTCACACCACTGCGGTGGCAGAAGTAATGGTACAGCCATACACATAACAGTGATGGTAGTGTAATCGCTAAAACAAGGTACAAAAGGGCAGTGTGCTGGTGGAGTGGTCATTTATACTCGGTTGATTCGTGTTAAAGGGTTTGCAAAGGGATTACGGCCGCACGACGGGAATGAACAGACTCTGGACACACCACTTGGGCGACAGAAGTCATGGGATAGGAATACGCATAACAGTAATGGTGGTCTAATCGCTCAAATAAGGTACAAAAATGCAGGGCATTGGTGGAGCTGTCATTTATACTCAGGTGATTCATGTTAAAAGATGTCTGAAGGGATTACGGCGCTATGACGGATATGGACAGACTTTGGTCACGTGAACGAGGTAACAGAAGTCATGGGATAGCCCTATGCATAACAGTGATGGTGGTCTAATCGCTCAAATAAGGTACAAAAGGGCAGTTCATTGGTGGAGCTGTCATTTATACTCGGGTGATTCATGTTAAAAGATTCCGAAGTGATTTCGGCCGCACGACGGGAATGATCAGACTCTGGTCACACCACTGAGGTGACAGAAGGCATGGGATTGCCATAGGCATAACACTGATGGCGGTCTAATTGCTCAAATACGGTACAAAAGGGCAGGGTATTGGTGGATCCGTCATTTATACTCGGGTGATATATGTTACAAGGTTTCCGATGGGATTACGGCCACACGACGGGAATGAACAGACTCTGGTCACACCACTGGGGTGACAGAAGTAATGGCATAGCCATACCCAAAACCGCGATGGCGGTCTAATCGCTCAAATAAGGTGCCAAAGGGCAGGGCATTGGTGGAGCTGTCTTTTATACTCGGGTGAATCATGTTAAAAGGCTTCCGAAGGGATCACAGCCGCACGACGGGAATAAACAGACTCAGGTCACAAAACTGAGGTGACAGATGTCATGGGATAGCCATTCGCATAACAATGATGGTGGTCTAATCGCTCAAATAAGGTACAAAAATGCAGGAATTTGGTGGAGCAGTCATTTATACTCGGGTGATTCATGTTAAAAGGTTTCCGAAGGGATTACGGCCGCACGACCGGACTGAACACACTCTGGTCACATATCTGGGGTGACAGAAGTCGTGGTATAGCCATACGCATAACAGTGATGGTGGTCTAATCGCTCAATTTAGGTGCAAAAGGGCAGGGCATTGGTGGAGCTGTAATTTTAGTCGGTTGATTCATGTTAAAAGGTTTCTGGAGGGATTACGGCTGCACGACGGGAATGGACAGTCTCTGGTTACATCACTGAGGTGACAGAAGTCAGGGGTTTGACCTATGCATAACATTGACAGTGGTCTAATCACTCAAATAAGGTACAGAAGAGCAGTGCATTGGTGAAGCTGTCATTTATACTCGGATCAATCATGTTAAAGGGTTTCAGAAGGGATTACGGCTGCACGATGGGAATGAACAGCCTCTGGTCACACCACTGAGGTGACCGAAGTCATCGGATAGCAATACACATATGAGTGATGGTGGTATAATCGCTCAAAAAAAATACAAAATGGCTGTGCATTGGTGGAGCTGTCATTCATACTCAGGTGATTCATGTTAAAGGGTTTCCGAAGGGATTACGGCCGCACGATGGGAATGAACAGACTCTGGTAACACCACTGAAGTGACAGATGTCATGGGATAGCCCTATGCATAACAGTGATGGTGGTCTAATCGCTCAAATTAGGTACAAAAGGGCAGTGCATTGGTGGGGCTGTCATTTATACTCCGGTGATTCATGTTAAAGGGTTTCCGAAGGGATTACGGCCGCACGATGAGAATGAACAGACTTTGGTCACACCACTAAGGTGACAGAAGACATGGGATAGCCATATGCATAACAGTGATGGTGGTCTAATCGCTCAAATAAGGTTCAAAAGGGCAGTGGATTGGTGGAGCTGTCTTTTATACTCAGGTGATTCATGTCAAAGGGTTTCCGAAGGGATTACGGCCGCACGATGGGAATGAACAGACTCTGGTCATACCACTGAAGTAAAAGAAGTCATGGGATAGCCCTATGCATAGCAGTGATGGTGGTCTAATCGCTCAAATAAGGTAGAAAAGGGCAGTGGATTAGAGGAGCTGTCTTTTATACTCGGGTGATTGATATTAAAGTGTTTCCGAAGTGATTACGGCCGCATGACGGAAATGGACAGACACTGTTCACACCACTGAGGTGACAGATATCATGGGATAGCCATACGCATAACTGTGATGAGGTCTAATCGCTCAAATAAGGTGCAAAAGGGCAGGGCATTGTTGGAGCTGTCATTTATACTCAGGTGATTCATGTTAAAGGATTTCCGAAGGGAATACGGTAGCACGATGGGAATGAACAGACTCTGGTCACACCACTGAGGTGACAGAAGACATGGGATAGCCCTATGCATAACAGTGATGGTGGTCTAATCGCTAAAATAAGGTACAAAATGGCAGCGCACTGGTGGGCTGTCATTCATACTCGGGTGATTCATGTTAAAAGGTTTCCGAAGGGATTACGGTTACACGACGGGAATGAACACACTCTGGTCACACCTTTGTTGTGACAGAAGTCATGGTATAGCCATACGCATAACAGTGATGGTGATCTAATTGCTCAAATAAGGTACAAATATGCAGGGCATTTTTGAAGCTGTCATTTATACTCGGGCGATTCATGTTAAAGGGTTTCCGAAGGGATTACGGCCGCACAATGGGAATGAACAGACTCTGGACACACCACTGAGGTGCCAGATGTCATTGGATACCCATACGCATAACAATGATGGTGGTATAATAGCTCAAATTAGGTACAAAAGGGCATGGCATTGTTGGAGCTGTCATTTATACTCGGGTGCTTCATGTTAAAATGTTTCCCAAGGGATTACGCCCGCATGACGGGAATGAACAGACTCTGGTCCCACCGCTGAGGTGACAGATGTCATGGGATAGCCATACGCATAACAGTGATGGTGGTAAAATCGCTCAAATTAGGTACAAACGGGCAGGGCATTGGCGGAGCTGTCATTTATACACCGGTGATTCATGTTAAAAGGTTTCTGAAGGGATTACGGCCACACGACAGGAATGAACTGACTCAGGTCACAGCACTGCGGTGAAAGAAATAATGGTATAGCCATACGAATAGCAGTGATGGCGGTCTAATCGCTCAAATAGGGTACAAAAGGCAGGGCATTTGTGGAGCTGTCTTTTATACTCGGGTGATTCATGTTAAAAGGCTTCCAAAGGGATTACAGCTGCACGACGGGAGTTAACAGACTCTGGTCAAACAACTGAGGTGACTGATGTCATGGGATAGCCATACGCATAACAGTGATGGTGGTCTAATTGCTCAAATACGGTACAAAAGGACAGGGCATTGGTGGAGCTGTCATTTATACTCGGGTGCTTCATGTGAAAAGGTTTCCGAAGGGATTATGCCCGCCCGATGGGAATGAACAGACTCTGGTCACACCACTGAGGTGACAGTTGGCATGGGATAGGACTACGCATAACAGTGATGGTGGTCTACTCGCTCAAATAAGGTACAGAAGAGCAGGGCATTGGTGGAGCTGTCATTTATACTCGGGTGATTCACGTTAAAAGCTTTCCGAAGGGATTACGGCCGCACCACGGGAATGAACAGACTCTGGTCACAACACCGAGGTGTCAGATGTCATGGGTTAGCCATACGCATAACAATGATGGTGGTATAATCGCTCAAATTAGGTACAAAAGGGCAGGGCATTGGTGGAGCTGTCATTTATAGTCGGGTGCTTCATGGAAAAATGTTTCCGAATGGATTACGCCCGCATGACGGGAATGAACAGACTCTGGTCACACCACTGAGGTGACAGATGTCATGGGATAGCCACACGCATAACAGTGATGGTGGTATAATCGCTCAAATGAGGTACAAAAGGGCAGGGCATTGGTGAAGCTGTCATTTATACTCCGGTGATTCATGTTAAAAGGTCTCCGAAGGGATTACGGCCACACGACAGGAATGAACAGACTCTGTTCACACCACTGCGGTGACAGAAATAATGGTATAGCCATACGAATAGCAGTGATGGCGGTCTATTCGCTCAAATAAAGTACAAAAGGCAGGGGATTGGTGGAGCTGTCTTTTATACTCGGGTGACTCATGTTAAAAGGCTTCCGAAGGGATTACAGCCGCACGACGGGAGTTAACACACTCTGTTCACACCTTTGGGGTGTCGGAAGTCATGGTATAGCCATACACATAACAATGATCGTGATCTAATCGCTCAAATAAGGTACAAAAGTGCAGGGCATTGTTGGTGCTGTCATTTATACTCGGGTGATCCATGTTAAAACGTTTCCGAAGCGATTATGGCTGCACGACGGGAAATGTCAGACTATGGTCACATCGCTGAGGTGACAGAAGTCATGGGATAGCCCTATGCATAACACTGATGGTGGTCTAATCTCTGAAATAAGGTACAAAGGGGCAGTGCATTGGTGGAGCTGTCATTTATACTCAGGTGATTAATCTTAGGCCGTTCCCTGGTGGCCGAGCGGTTGTAGACGCTCCAGTCTGGAACTGTGCGACCGCTACGGTCGCAGGTTCGAATCCTGCCTCGTGCATGGATGTGTGTGATGTTCTTAGGTTAGTTAGGTTTAAGTAGTTCTAAGGCTAGGGGACTGATGACCTGAGATGTTAAGTCCCATAGTGCTCAGGGCCATATTTTTGATTGATGTTAAAAGTTGTCCGTAGTGATTACGGCCGCACGACGCAAATGAACAGACTTTGGTCACGGAATCGTAGTTCGAGCTAGACGCATGCGACATTTACATTTCGGAAGTCTTTAGGCTATTCAATATTCCGAGATCGACAGTCTCAAGAATGTGTCGAGAATATCAGATTTCACTTGACGACCAAGAGCAGTACAGTTGTCAGTGCCAACAGGCAAGCAACACTGCGTGGAATAGCCGCAGGAATCAATCCTTTAGGACAGTGACGCAAAAGGGAGTGCGCAGTGGCAGTAGAGATCGATGTGCCTTCGCTAACAGCACAACATTGCCTTCAGCACCTGTCCTTGTCTGGTGACGATATCGGTTGGACCCTAGATGACTATAAAACCATGGCCTGGTCAGATAAGTCCAGATTTCAGTTGGTAATAACTGATGGTAAGGTTCGAGTGAGTCACAGACACTACAAAGCCGTGGAACGAAGTTGTCAACGAGCTATTGAGCAAGATGGTGGTGGCTCCATAATGGTGTGGGCTGTGTTTACATGGAATGGAGTGCTCCTTATGTTCGGCTACTGGTAAACCATTTGCACTTATTCATAAACTTAATGTTTTTTGGATGACAATGCGCCATGTCACCTGGCCACAGTTTTTGCGACTGGTTTGAAGAACATTCTGGACAGTTCGAGCGAATAATATGGCCACCCTGATCGCCCGACGTGAACCCCGCCGTACATTTGTGAGACATTTTCGAGGGATCAGTTCATACGCAAAATGGTGCACCGGCAACACTTTGAGATTATGAACGGTTATATAGGCAGCATGGCTCAATATTTCTGAAGCGGCTTCCAACGACTTGTTGAGTTCATTCCACGTCCAGTTACTGCACTCCGGGGGGAGAAAGGAGGTCCGACACCACATCGTTATTGTGGCTCCAAGATTGGAGGTGTCAACGGACAAAGGAGCTGTACTCCGAGTGGTAGATTTATCTATGCCGCAAATGCGAAACAGTGTGGTGAGTCTATTGTGGGAGTGCAGTACGATCTTCACCGCCAGGGGACAACAGGTAACAATAAGGATCTACCACGATCACGACGACCTAGTAAAACAATCAGTTCATCAGAAATACTAGTAAGAGAAACAGCAGCATAGATTCCACCAAAAATTAGTTGAAATGAACATGAGGAAACGTCTACCCGTAACTCGTCTTTTGCTGAAACTCGCCACGTCTTTTTCCTTCATGCTTGAGATATAGACCGATCAATCGCATGTCTTTTGGGGGACATAACTTGTCTGGCAGCGAAAAGAATCCTTTTTGTTGACTTTCAGAAATTCACTCTGATAAAGAACAGGAAATGCGCTTGATATCTGTAATCTAATGGAATTTCACAATTAATTCCATTTGTTACGCCACATACGAAGTGGACGGTGGCTGTTTACGTTTGATTCAGTCCAATTATATCATGCGAGTGCAGTCATACACTGAAAAATAGGTCACAGACGCAAGAGAATCTCACTGAATTGGAAGACGCTTGCAAAAACGTATCCTCATATAGCCTAGTTGAAACTTTGTGTATTAGATAGTTTAGGCATAGTATCTCAGAATACTATAGAACGAACACTAACATGCCGCTGAATTAACTTCATCTTACACACCATAAGATCATGTTTCAGCCAAAAAAAAAGTATATATAGATACACTATAAGAGCCGTAGGAGATGTGTAACAATTGTCGTTTTGGTTTGAGGTGCTTGCCTGGAATCACTATGGGGTCAGCTGGAGCTAACAGCCGGCCGGTGTGGCCGAGTGGTTCTAGGCGCTTCAGTCTGGAACCTCGCAACCGCTACGGTCGCAGGTTCGAATCCTGCCTCGGGCATGGATATGTGTGATGTCCTTAGTGTCCATAGGTTAGTTAGGTTTAAGTAGTTCTAAGTTCTAGGGGACTGATGACCTCCGAAGTTAAGTCCCATAGCGCTCAGAGCCATTTGAACCACTTTTTTGGACCTAACATGGTGTCATTCTTAACGTGTTGTATTCCGAAGATGCGACATTAATTTCAGGAGTACTATAGAGGATATATAACTCTAAGATACAAGAAAAGACGCACAACGAAGGAATTTTCCGAATGTGACAGAACTCGATAGTTTTAACGTATATGTGGAGACAAACAAATGATTACACTTTGTATGATTTATTCAACATAAAGAGCTTCACAAATTGATCAAGTTAATAACAAGATAGTCCACCTCTGGCCTTTATGCAAGTGGTTATTCGGCTTGGCATTTATTGATAGAGTTGTCTTCCTGTGGTATATAGTTCGAAATTCTCGACAACTAGCGCGTTAGATCGTCAAAATACGGAGATGATTCCAAACATTCTCAGCTGGGGACAGATCCGGCGGCCTAGCTAGCCAAGTTGGGATTTGGCAAGCGCAAAGAGAAGCAATATAATCTCTCGTCAAGTGCGGACGCGCTTTGTCTTGCTGAAATGTAAGCCCAAGATGGCCCGCCATGAAGGGCAACAAAATGGGACGTTGAATATCGTCCACGAAGCGCTGTGCTGTCAAGGTGGCACGGATGAAACCAAAGGGGTCCTTCCCTGTCTGTTGGGTCCCAAGACACGTCTTCAGCTTGGAATCTATTCGACTGGCGTAAAATTGTCTTCAGTGGTCAGTCTCTCTTCCAGTCGAATCCAGGTGATAAACGAAGACGTGTCCAAAGACACTCCGTACAGTATTGGGATACCAACCTGGGCGTCACCCACCATACAGCCCAGCAGCCAGGAGTAATGGTCTGAGGCGCCACTTCTTTACATAGCAGGACCCGTTTGGTCGTCATACGAAGCCCCATACTGCCAGCGAAACGTCAACGGAGTTCTACACCTGGTTTTGTTTTCCCTTCATGGCAAACCATCCTGGGCTTACATTTCAACCAGATAAAGCCCCTTCAACACTGCCCCACACACACACCGCGGGAGTTTTTACAACTGGTCTTCATGCTTGCCAAACCCTACCTTGCCCAGCAAGGTTGCCAGATCTCTTCCCCATTGAGAAACTGTGGAGCACTGAGGGCAGGGCCCTCTCACCAACTCCGGATACTGTCCATCTAACGCACCAATCGGACTGAATCTGTCACGAGATCCCTCAGGAGGACATACAACAGCACTGTCAGTCAATGACAAGCTTAATATCTGCTTGCGTAAGAGTCGACGTGTTGCTCAATTAGTGAAACTCTTTCTCTTGAATAAATCGTCCAATTTCTCTGAAATTGTAACCATTTGTTCGTCTGTTCACGTACGTCACATCTACCAAATTCCGTCCCATTGGGATCGGATAATTCCTTTCGTGTGTGTGTGTGTGCGTGTGTGTGTGTGTGTGTGTGTGTGTTTATGTGTGTACAAATATGTACATAGAGGAAACACAAAAGCAGGGCAACGTGCATAGGCTTGGTACAAGGACAAACAGGTAATCCCCGACGTTAATAAATCTTACATGTTGTGCATAAATACTGTTGTTGTGGATTTCACTCAGATGAGGCTGATGTGCAGCTCTCCGCGCTGTTCTCTCCTGTCCAGGACCCTTCATCTTTGCTTAAATACTGCAACCTACATCCAGTTGAAGCTGCTTACAGTAGTCTACTTTGGTCTCCCTGTACAACTTTTGCACCTTCCTCTCCCCACATTTACCTCTATTGCCAAATTAACCTATCCTCAATCTATCAAACTCTCCCCCCTACTTGTGATATCATATCTTATACCTTATATTTTCAAAGTATTTTCATACAGACACTTTCTCCCTTATTCGACTCCTTACTTCTAAATCAGGTCTTTGAACTGTAAATTATAGCTCAGTTTTCATCAGTTGGACTACAATTTAAGACCCTCTGCTCTGTTCGTGTCTATACTGTTCTTCGCCAATGCCTTACTTGCGCGCAAGGCAACGTTATAGACCAATACTTTCATAAACGTCGTACAAACATTTAAGTTTATATTTAATATCAGCAGGTTACTATTTTTAATGCTACTGGGAGTCTGTATTGGCAGTCCGTCCCTATATATATTGGAGCCGTCACCCTTAAGGACCTTCTTGTCCCGACATCCTGACAGGACCCAATTTTGTGGCGATTTTGCAAAATACTGTTACGAGCTTCGCTCAAGTACTGAAGTTACGCCATCTGTTAACGCAACATGTAAGTGCAGCGTAAGTTAGTTTTATTTACGTCAACAAGTTTTTGCTGACAAGGTCACACGGAAGGCGTAGCATGCTGAGTATCCTGTGCTGGCGATGCAAGCACCTTCTAGATCTAGCGCCGTCATTTCCAGACCTCTCCAGCAGTACGGGGCTGGAAGTAGTTAAGCAGCACCACGTGGAAGAATCGGACAGTTCCCATTTGAACAGTGATCTGATACGACGATTCTTTCTAAACGTAATATTTTAAACGAGTTTAAGTTAGTAATATTACTGCGGGAATATTTGGCGTGAAGTGTACATTGACGTATATTTTGATGACTAAAGTGATGTTGTCGACTGTTCCCCGTCTAATATACTTGTCTTATAATAGCTTACGAAAATGCCTAAGGAATGAAAGAGGAAGTGTCACTTTTAAGATGATTACACAAAAGAGAGGTCTTTTGTCGAGGAAGGACGTAAGGATCAGGAAGCGTTTTGTGTGATTTGTAGTTGTTTCAACTTAGTAACTCACGGAGGTAAGGCAGATGTGAGACATTACATCTCTACGAAGAATCATGTAAACAGATTCGCGGCAGCAGGACATCAAAGCCTATTTCTATATTCATTATTTAAAGAAGATACCAGGAAGAATTGCTCGTTGCTACTGCTGTACTAACAACAGCTCATAAAGTTGTCAAGCTTTATCAGTCATTCAGTTCCCTTGATTAAACTGTAGAACTGAATGCCGCAAAGTATCCTGACTCCAAAGTCGAGGCTAAGCAGTCTACAGCCAGAATCAAAGCTAGAGCTGTTGCCAAAAATATTGTCGCACCACACTCCGTGTCCGAATGCATAAAACAATTCCAAACGGCATGGGCACCGTTGTATACGACCACAAGGCTGGAAAGATGTTTCCTTTAGGTATTCAATACTTTACTGAACCTGACAGAATCCAATAGAAGCTGTTGAGGGCTGACTCGCTGAATAACGAACCATCAGAGGCTAGTGAAAAGTTCTGTCTAGACACTTTAAAACATTTGCAAATTCCATTAAATAAATTAATCTCTTTTTGTGGAGACAACACCGATACCAACTTCGGCGAGCTTCATCGACGCGGCCAGCGGGATGTGTTTCACCAAACTGAAGAAGAACTAAGGAAAAAAATGTAGTATCAATTGGATGCCCTGACCATATTCTCCGCAATACTATTTCAAGCGCTGATGGAGTCTTAACTGTCGACATTAAAGTAATCGTCATGAAAATTTTAATTACTCTTCAATATAGACCATAAGGACAGAGAACCTGAAAGAGTTCTGCTTATATGTTGATGTCACTCAGAAACAAGGAAGAAACAATAGCTTTTATACAATAGCCCATGATAACTTAGAAAAATGGACTATTTCTTTTAATAAATATCAATTATGTGATTGGATGACGCTGTCTGGAACCCCAGGTTGGGTGATTATTGAAAACACTATTATATGCATGACTAGAAAGGCGTGGAGATTTCAGGCCACAATTGTTTTTAGGAATATGCGTACCTGAAGAGGTTTTTAGAAACTAATTATGACTCGGAAGAATGGGAGTCTAAATACTCCTTGGAAGAGAGATGTATTTGCTTTCCTAAGGAAACAGAAAATCCTTAACGCAAATGCCACCAGCTACGTTCTTCCGAGCATATGTTTTCTACTCCCGCACACAACGCCACTGTGGTAAGAGTACTTTCGCTGATGGCGGCCCATGGGACTGATGGAAGAAATCGACTGCTGCCAGTGAATGTGGAATCAATCTTACAGCGTCAGTTGCAGCACAACCAGGCTTGCATGAAGTTTTATGAAGAAGTAAAAGGGAAAAAATACTCGCTGAAAAGGTGAAACCTTCCGAAAAATATGGTGTACCAACTATTTCTGCCTCAACAAGTTCCAGGTAATTGTGCTTTAAATAAAAAAATACTTATATTAAACAAATTTTTACTTCATTTCTACACCCTCATATCCCGAAGAGGAGGACCCAGGTAGATATGGGAATCGTACTTGCTCCCCAAATAGTAAAACTCGTCTACTACTCTCACTCATTTCATAACGTAATTTCTTCAGGAAAACCTCACTTACTTATAAAACACTCCATTAGGCCTGCCTCACTTTTACTGATGTTCATTGTATAACATGTTTTTGCGTCTCCCCCCCGTCGGAGGTTCGAGTCCTCCCTCGGGCGTGGGTATGTGTGTCTAGTTTACTTAATGCGTAAGCCTAGGGACCGATAACCTTAGCAGTTTGGTCCCATAGTCCTTACCACAAATTTCCAATTTTCCGTAGCCTGTTTCAAAGACATTATGCCTTCCGTTCAGCTTCGAGGAAGTTCGTCATCTCTGAGCAAATTTTAGTGTTATCATGAAATATAAGGTTAGGCTTCTCCTCCCTAAACTTTAATTCCCTTTCCATACTTTTCTTTGGTTTTCTTTACTGAAAATTCAAGATTAAATAAGATCGGGTGCAGGTTACAGCTATGTCCCACTCACTTCTCAATTACAGCTTACCAACGTATCTTCGACTCTCATAAGCGAAGTATGATTCCCGTACACGTTGGAGATAATTTCCCTCTATTTTATTCTTGCTACCTAAGAATGTCAATGAGTGTACTATCAAAAGTTTTCTCTAACTCTACAAACGCTATTAATGTAGGTTAGCAATTTGTCAGTCAGTCTTGTAGGACATGTAGTAAAATCAATATTGGTTCATATATTCCTACATTTCTATGGAACCCAGACTAATCTTCCCCCAGGTTGAGTTTTATCAGTCATCTTATTCATCTTTAATAGGTACAAATGTCTAATTGTGACTAAACTGTTCGGTAGGTGCATGGGCTCGTAGTGTTTTTGTTTTGCATATTGGTATTGCGATTGACATGGGTTTATTTATCAACTCTCATTTTTATTTGTAGTTCATAGCTGCTATTTGGAGACAGTAAGTGGAGCTGTGGACGCTAAAAAATAGCGGCCCAAGCGGAGAAATCGAAACATTACGACATATTCATCTGTTTGAGTGCTATGGAGGGAAGAGAGCAGCGGAGGCTGTCAGAAACGTTGGAATCGTGTATGCAGATAATGACACTGAACAGAACACGGCAAGAAAGTGGTTTTCTCGTTTAAAAGTGGATAATTTTGACGTTAGTGACTCTTCACGTTTAGGAATCCCTTCGGGGTTCGACGAAGATGGAGTAAACCCCGTTAATCCACAACGATCACCTTCAGTGTTCTTGAAAACTGGCAAATGTGATGAACTGTGATCATTGGACCATCGTGCGACATTCTGATGCAAGCAGGAAATTTCAAAAATCGGATGTATTGGTACCGCATGCTCCAAGCCAAAATCACAAAAACCAACAGGTGGCCATATATGTATGCTTGCTCGTCATCAGTTGGCTCGTAAAAACACAGACCATTCCTGGTGGCAATAAATGACGTCTTTCTAATATCATAAGGAAAAGAAAGGAATGGTTGACCTAAACAAAGCAGAAATTGCCCGTAGAAAGACATGCGTGATCCAAAAGAGATACAGTAATGCATCTGGTGGAACAGCAACGGTGCGGTACACTACGAACTGTCACCCTAGAGGTGTAACCATCACTACTGACACTTACTGACAACCACTGAAAAGTCTTGCAGACGCAGCCGAAGAACAACAACCAGGAACACGGCGTGAAGTGAAGCTACTCCACGATAACGCCCACTCGCATTCTTCTAGATTGACCTAAAAACATTGTACAGGAGTTGGGTTGGGGAGTCATTCTTCACCCACCTTATTCACCCGATATTGCGCCCTCGGATTTTGAACTTTTCCGCTCTCTAACGAACAGTCTTCAGGGAACTTCCTTTCCAGATGAAAATGCGTTCCTAGCATGCCTCGACGAGTTCTTCGTCTCAAAACCACATGATTTATACTATCTTGAAATCGGAGAGTTATCCCAGTATTGGCAGACTGTTGTAAGTTGTGCAGGGGAATTATTATTGTTGATTAAAGTCTCTGTAATGTGTATCTGTTAAACTCACGGAAAAACGCTACGAGCTTATGCACCGAAATGGCTCTGAGCACTATGCGACTTAACTTCTGAGGTCATCAGTCGCCTAGAATTTAGAACTAATAAAACTTAACTAACCTAAGGACATCACACACATCCATGCCCGAGGCAGGATTCGAACCTGCGACCGTAGCGGTCGCTCGGTTCCGGACTGTAGCGCCTAGAACCGCACGGCCACTCCGGCTGGCTTTATGCACCGACCTAATATAATTATAAACTAACGGAAACGGGAGCAGCTGTTAAATATCTGGGCGTAAGCTGCTGCAAAAAAAATGGCTCTGAGCACTATGGGACTTAACATCTATGGTCATCAGTCCCCTAAAACTTAGAACTACTTAAACCTAACTAACCTAAGGGCAGCACACAACACCCAGTCATCACGAGGCAGAGAAAATCCCGGACCCCGCCGGGAATCGAACCCAGGAACCCGGGCGTGGGAAGCGAGAACGCTACCGCACGACCACGAGCTGCGGACTAAGCTGCTGCAGGAGTAACCCTAAACTGAATCCATCCCACAATAGTAGTGGAAGCTTGCCTAACATTTACTGGAAAAGTTATAAGAAAATGTAATTGACCAATAAAAGATGAAGCATAAAAATCCTTATTCAACCGACTATACACCACTGCTTGTCTATTTGGGGCCGTCACAAAACAGAGAAAAAGACGAGCGTCACGGAAAGCAGATAAATCGTTGCAGTACCTTAAGTGCCCTCCACTGTGCACCGAAACATGGCTTGCGGAGTAGAGCTGTAGTAAAGAAAGCTAATGGCTACTTAAATAGTCAAGTGAGTACTTGTTTAACCTCAAACTGGTACTAATGGGTGCAGTTTAGTGTTCCATGACCGGACACCAATTAGCGCGCCTAATGGCAACAGTAACCACAGTTTTTGTGAGTGCGGTAGCAAACGGGAATGATCTGGGTCGATTTGGCAACAAAATGCTACTACTGCCGACCATAGGGCTCTGACGTAACAAGGTGGAACAGCTTTCACAGCAGGATAAGTGGATCTTGTGGGCTGCACCAGCTATTGTTTTACGAGGGCTTGGCAAGGAAGGAATTCTTGAGCTTCAGCACAGCTAACGAGAGTGGTTAAGATTTTGGAATACTTCTACAGAGACGAGGAGATACAGGTGTGTGAAGCAGCTGGAACACGCTCGACGTGGACGGTTTTATAACTGTTGCCGAAGGCTGCAAATTGACTCGGAGTGAAGGGAAAATGATTTAAATAATTCATGAAAGTGTGACACGTATCTTAAAACTATTTTGTTCGTTATCCTGCAACTAATTTCAACGATAATTTGCCATTCTGAATTGATTTTTTTTCATTTTTTTCGCTTCAAGTGTTCTCACACTTAACATCCACAAATTAGCTGGATCGCGTGATTTGTGCATAGAGTTTTAAGATGATGACTAAGCAGTAATATGCTAGGAAGTAGAACGTGTCAGTTATAGTCCGTTCTCATTTTATATAGCTATCTTTCAAAAGGTTTCATCCTTCCGCTACGTCCTTTTCTTTTTTCAAGATTGTTCACCACTGTTTCCTTAGTAGTTGTGCCATGCAAGATTTCTAGATTTAGCACTTTCCTTCTGAAAATACCACTATCTGTTGCTTCGTCTGTTTCATATTGCATACATAAAACGGGTGTAGCTTGCACCTAATTTAATTTCCTGTAGAAATTTGAAGATCGGTTTGGGCAGCCTATTGTCGTTCATCCTGTATAAATATTCAAAAAATAATCGATTTTCTCTAATTTACTGTTGTGTAATGTTACTGATGCCATTGTTGCTTATGTTCCAGTAGTTTGCTTATTGACGGCCGGGTGGCCGAGCGGTTCTAGGCGTTTCAGTCTGGAACTGCGCGACCGCTACGGCCGCTGGTTCGAATCTTGCCTCGGGCATGGATGTGTGTGATGTCCTTAGGGTAGTTAGGTTTAAGTAGTTCTAAGTTCTAGAGGACTGATGACCTCAGATGTTAAGTACCATACTGCTCAGAGCCATTTGAACCATTTGTTTGCTTATTAGTGGACTTAAAAGTGTCATGATTCTTCTCTTCAATATTTATAGTGAGCCTAATTTATAATTTTTTCGTAGGTAGTCCTTTCCATAGAGGCATTCTGATTTCAAAGCGCATTACTTTTGCATTTCTCGAGAATTAGTTGGTTTGCAGATATACTAAGTTTTTCCATAAACGCTCTCCATTTTGCGTATCCTTGCATTTATGGCGAAACTTGTAAATCCATTTTTCTTGAAAAACCTCTGTAGGTACTTTAACTTTCTGACCTTTCCTGTTTGATTACTCTATGTGTAATTTTTGGCACAATTCTCATGTAAGCATTAAATCTGTTTTTTTTCTAAGGATAATCTTTAACCTGCTCTACTGACTATTAGTTCCATGAGACTGTTATATATTTATGAATATACTAGATTTAGAGAAATTGCAGACAAATACTCTGGAAACGCCATACAGTTTACTTCAACACACTGTTCCTTCACAGTTCTGATTTTTTTCAGAATGTTACACAGAACATTTCTTAATTACGTGTCTCTGAACTTCTCAATGCATGCGGTTTTAATATTAGTGTTTGTATCACTGTTTTGCGTTACAGTAAAGCTCGTTCGACTTATTCTGATCTTACCTTATCGAGTGGCATAGTTTATTCTATTATGAAATGCATTCGAATAATGATGTCCGCTTGTTTAAATATTATAGAAAACTTTAGCACAGTACTAGTTGACAAAATCAAAATGTTCAAACGTGTGTGAAATCTTATGGGACTTAACTGCTAAGGACATCAGTCCCTAAGCTTACACACTACTTAACCTAAATTATCCTAAGGACAAACACAAACACCCATGCCCGAGAGAGGACTCGAACCTCCGCCGGGACCAGCCTCACAGTCCATGACTGTAGCGCCTAATCCCGCGCGGCTACTGGTTGACAACTTAGACGCTTTAGAAGCCTCGTTGTGGTTGTATACACTTGCAGATTTAGAGAAATTTCTTAAGTACATTTCAGTACAATCCACTGAGAAGTCATGGGATAGCGATACGCACATATACAGAAGGCGGTAGTATCGCATACACAAGACAAAAAAGGGCAGTGCATTGGCGGACGATAGAATATAGCTGAAGCAGCGTCAATAAAGCAAACGTGCAGTGACGTAAACAACGTTTTTTTATGACGTATCCACATTTTTGCTGGATGATACACCGAAACACTGTGAGAAGTTGAATGCCGATCAGAAGGGAATTTGTTAGAACTGATTTGATCTTCTATAAGAGAGGTCAATTACTTTTCACTGCGGTAATATTTATTCAGTTTTTAACATTTATTCAGTTTTAATTTTGACGTAACAACTGCTTCGCATGATTGGAAAAAGGAAATGGATGAAAAATGCATCAAAGAAGCATTCAGGTTAGGTTGGTGGTGTCACGTTTATAGTAGAGAGGGTAAATACTGCAGGATTTTTATCGCCGATCTCAACAGACTATCAGAATTGGTCTGATCTTCCGGTGTTATTAAGAGAGATATTTATCGTGCTGGTGGTTTCCAAATTTGCTTTCCACTGTGGTAGCTTTTATTCGGTTTTTAATTTAGACATGGATTTGCTCTCCGGCGATGAGAACCGGTCAATATTTGTCGTCACGAGTAATTTGACTCGGACTGCGCAGGTGGCTGTAACAGCGATCGCGCGAAAACTGCAACGCGATCAAACGACTGCTCGTGTAAACGCCGCAAATTTGAGCCGATCGCACGGTGTAGGGGAGGGGGGGGGGGGGAAATGGGAGGGGCTCCGAGGGGGTGTAAGGGTGGGGTGTGGGGGAGCTCTCAGCAGGAACGTGATGCCCCGCCCGGGCAGGTGCTGCACGACAAATTGCCGTTAATTGTGCCCTCCAGTCGCTCTGCGCAACCGGACGGCCCGGCAGGTGGCTGGGTGCCCGCAAGTTCCGCCTCATCAGCGCACAGCACTCATTAACACCGCCATGGAACTACGAGTGCGTCATCACCATAATATTACCATGATAAAAACACGCCCGAGTGGCGGGGGAATGGGGGCGGCGGGGAGTGCCGTAGGCCTATCGGGGGCGCGCGCCAAGTGCTCGGTCGCAGCGAGTTGTTAGGGCTGCGTGCGTTAATTAGTGGCCGGACCGCGAAGAGCAATCTGGATTAACGACGTTAGGCCTTCGTTACGCTGCGGTTGTGTCCGGCGCGCCGCTGTTTCAGCTGTGGCCGGGGGAGGCGCGGCGGACTCTGCCACGGCCCACGGGGGAGTGTTGGTAGCACTGCGCCGGCGAGGCGACACAGCCTCCCTTTTCTGCAACTCCTGCCGGGCAGAGGGCACTCGCAAGGCCACCGGGCACCGGACGGCGAGGACTCGTTTGTGCCTTAGCGGGAGTGAGGTGGAGAAGCGGTCGACGCGTGTGCCGAGCGAGCGAGAGAGGCAAAGAGAGAGAGGAAGAGGGATAAAGAGAGCGAGGAAGAGGGAGGGAGAGAGAGAGAGAGATAGAGAGAGAGAGAGGTGGAATTAAGGACGGGTTGTGTGTGGAGACCAGGCAGTGTTCTGTCAACGCACTTGGATTACTCGTTCCCTCTGCTGGCCAGTGTGACTAACGACTTTGAAGTAGCGACACGGACGCGCTCTCCACAGGATGTCATTTTGTGCGCACGCGCGCCCTGTTCCTCCCTACAGTTCCTGCCTTCAGGGATTTCTTTTCACTGGGGAAAGGGAGGGGGGTGTCGGAGGAGGGATTTCGAGTTACTTACAAGGAATATGATTTTCTGTTTACTTGTCTCCGCAATCCGACCTGTTTTGTTGTCTGGACTGTTTATTATGTCTCAAAATGGTTCAAATGGCTCTGAGCACTTTGGGACTTAGCATCTGAGGTCATCAATCCCCTAGAACGTAGAACTACTTAAACCTAACTAACCTAAGGACATCACACACGTCCATGCTCGAGGCAGGATTGGAACCTGCGGCCGTAGAATTCGCGCGGTTACAGACTGAAGCGCCTAGAGCCGCTCGGGCCACTTTGGCCGGCTATTGTATGTCTCCTGACTACCCACGGCTGGGGCCACTTTTCAGCCCACAGTAACCATTTTCTTCTGTCTTGACTTTTAGCAGTTTTCATGTTCATGGCTTCCATTGGCTCCCCACATCGTCTTGGCACTCGCGCCCTTGCCCCCCTCCCCTCCTTTCCCCGGCCCATCACTACCATCTTTCTTCCGCTGGGATAGCATCCATCGTTGCACCCTATCTCGTAGGCTCTCTTCAATCCTCGTACTCACATGTCCAAACCAAAGCAGACGTGTTTGTTGCATGCTGTCACAGATACCCCTGTCCCCTTTCATCCTTCGTCGAGTTACGGCCGGCCGTTGTGGCCGAGCGGTTCTAGGCGCTTCAGTCTGGAAGCCCGCTACCGCTACGGTCGCCGATTCGAACCCTGCCTCGGGCATGGATGTGTGTGATGTCCTTAGGTTAGTTAGGTTTAAGGCATTCGCCGAGGCAGATGGAAAACCGCCTAAAAACCATCCACAGACTGGCCGGTTCACTGGACCTCGACACAAATCCGCCGGGTGGATTCCTGCCGGGGACCAGGCGCTCCTTTCCTGCCGGAATTTCACGTATTAGTTTCATTGCGAAGATACTGACCATTACCGGCCATCCTTCTCGTTATCCTCCTTGCTCTTCACGCTGTTTGTGACTTGTTTCTCTCGCCATCAGATATTTAAGTGCTTTCGAGTACAGTCTTCAACCAAAGGGATCGTTGCCGATTTCCTGTAACTACTTGGGCCGTTACGTAACTTTTCCTTATGCACCGGCGTTATGCAACATGTTGTCCATTCGGATGAAACATGTATTTACTTATAATCGTTTTTAGGCTATTTTCAAGAAGCAGGTAACTACAATGTGCGTCAGTGTATATTCATCGCTCCTGAGAAGATGCCTTAGCAATGTTGGTCATGTTAGCCATGTTTATATATCCTCATAAGGGAAATGAAAATGCACTGGCGCACTTCTTGAGGCCCCATTACTCTAGAACGTCACAAAACTCGAAGCCGTGACAGCAAATAATTACATTTAACGAGACTCAAGACAGAAAATGTTGTCACTCCATTTATGTCGAAGATCTGAACTCTAAGTGTACTGAGAGCCGTTGACAAAGAAGGCATTGTTTGAGGAAATGTTAGTAAAGTGAGGCGGTGTATATCAGTGCTGCAGCTCCATTCAGACTTCATCAGAAAAGTAAAAAATTCAAAATGGTTCAAATGGCTCTGAGCACTATGGGACTTAACATCTGTGGTCATCAGTCCCCTAGAGCTTAGAACTACTTAAACCTAACCAGCCTAAGGACATCACACAAATCCATGCCCGAGGCAGGATTCGAACCTGCGACCGTAGCGGTCACGCGGTTCCAGACTGAAGCGCCTAGAACCGCACGGCTACACCGGCTGGCTAAAAAATTCAAAACAGAGAGAAGTGGGACAAGGGTATTATATACCCCAAAAACGGTTGTCACCATTCGCTGAGAAAGTTTCCTGATCCCTAATCTGTGAAAACAAAGAAGTAGCGAGTGTAACTTACCTGAATCAGCTTCGGCTGGCTGGTGTCAGTGCACTGTTTAAACTCTTAATGCGGAGTTCCACTACCGACAATAATTGTTGGAGACTGGAAGCCTGATTCCACCTCCACCGAAACTTATATTTGTTAATAATAACGAATGCTGTAGTTTCCGAACGCTCTTCACTATATGTAGAGCAGTAGATGGGAAATGGTGGGTAAAAAGGAGTATTTTTAGATAATGAAACTGCTAAATGCAATCCTAAATGCAGCAATGCAGTCCTGTATGCTGATTGTCTAACACAGATGTCAGAAAATGTAGATGACCTTCAGATGCAACACAGATAGCTTCAATAAATGTCTAGGCTGCGACGTCATTTTTGTATATAACCATGACGTGGATCAAAAATTAAGTAAATTCATTTCTGTATTTGGAACGATTAAAAAAAACAGTTGCAGAACAGACACCGAAAAGAACCCAGCTGAAGTTTTACAAAACCAGAGAAAAATCAACTCTTACTTTTGGGATTTAAGCGTGGATGGTAGAAAGATACCAAGAAAGCCGAATATAGGATCAAATCAACTCTTACTTTTGGGATTTAAGCGCGGATGGTAGAAAGATACTAAGAAAGCTGAATATAGGATCCCCTAGTTCAGCTCTTGCGAACAACCAGTGCTGGGAAGTAGCGGCGGCTATAGTGCGTCTCCATGGCGACGTGCTTGGGTGGGCGGATGGTGGCAGATTCATCAGCTGCGGTCGCCGAGGTGACAGGGCGGCGGCGGGCCTCAAATTTATCCCGTCTGGCAGACGGGAAGGCGGAAAGGAAGGGAAGGGAAGCAGGGCCGCGTTGTTAAGGTCACGATGACAGGCGGGGCTCGCACCGATCGATGGCCGCTTCCCGTAATAAGCTACACAGCCGCGCCGCCTGTTGGGCTGCACGTCACACTTCCTTCAGACGCCTCACACCCCCGCATATTGCCAAAGAGGCAGTGCAGCGTGCCTTTACCAAGGGACTTAAGGCGCCTTCCTTTCCCTATCGGCTTCTGTGTATCAGATCTTTTTAATTACCAGAAGTTATCCGCTGTAATACTGTGGGGCCCACATATATCTGGATGTTACTGTCATCTTTCAGCGATCCTCGATAAAACGTGTGTATTTTATAAATTCCAGGAGAATCAAAGAGATGCTGTGACCAGTAAAAGATAGCCTTGGTCTCGGTGTTTCTGAAATTTATAAAGTAACTTGAGAATGTGATACTAGATACATTGGCCATCTGACGTTACGTCTGAGCAACGACATGCCACTGTGGATGTCTGAATGAACCGATAAACAGATCGCTGCCCCAACGATCACGTGAATTTAATTACAGCTGCCTTGCGATGGATAACTTAGTCAATTCAGTTAATTAACAATGTGGTGGCCCTAGCACAAAAGAAACGTGGGCGCTGTAACTCAAAAAGATTATGAAGATAAGGAGTTCGTCAAACTATTGAATGAAACAACGATCATTTTAAAGCCCTATTTGTTAAACGGAGGTGACGAATGGCATGGCGTATCTTCTGACACCGTGTCGGGCCTCCCGTTTCCCGGCGTAATGCACCAGCTCTGCGTGGTACGGTCTCAACAGCTCGTTCGAAGTCCCCTGCAAAAATATTGAGCCATGCTGCCCTCATAGTCGTCGATAATTGCGGAAGTGTAGCTGGTGTAGAATTTTATGCACAAACTGACCTTTCGGTTATGTCCCATATGTGTTCGATAGGATTCATGTCTGACGATCTAGGTAGCCAAGTAATTCGCTCGACTTGTCCAGAATGTTCTTCAGACCAATCGCGAACAATTGTGGTCAGGTGACATGGCACACTGTCATCCATAAGAAGTCCATCTATGTCTGGGAACATGAAATCAATGAATGGCTGCAAATGGTCTCCAGTCAATGATCACTTCAGTTAGACCGGAGGATGAAGTCCATTCCATGTAAACACAGCTCATAGCAATATGGAACCACCACGAGCTTCACAGTGCCTTGTTTACAATTTGGGTCTGTGGCTTCCTGGGGTCTTAGGCACACTCGAACCCTACCATCTTACCAATTGAAATTGGAACTCATCTGACGAGGCCATGGTTTTCCAGTCGTCTAGGCTCCAACCGATATGACCACGAGCCCAGGAGAAGTGTTGCTGGCGATGTCGTACTGTAAGCAATGGCATTCCCGTCGGTCTTCTGTGGTCATAGCCAACTAACCCAGATTTTGCCGCACGATCCTAAAGGTCACATTCGACGTACGTCCCACATTGATGTATGCGGTTATATCACGCAGTGTTGCTTGTATGTTAGCAACAACAATACTACCCAAACGCCACTACTCTACGTGGTCCGTGGCGTGGGGCACTGACTTAAATCTTGTGTTCACGACGCACTCCTGACACTGTGAGTCTCGGGATACTGAATTCCCAAACGATTTCCGAAATGGACTATCCCATGCTTCCAGCTCTTACTACCATTCCGCATTCAATGTCTGTTGATTCCCGTCGTATGTTCATAATCACACCGGAAACCTTTTCACACGAATCAAATGAGAACAAATGACAGCTCTGCCAATGCTCTGTCCCTTTATACCTTGGGCATGCGACACTGCTGCCATCTGAATATGTACATGTCTCTGGTACATGACCTTTGTCGCCTGAGTGTGTTATCCGATGCATCTACCTTTTGGGATTATGTCATCAACAACAGTTTTAACCGGGCCAGTATGTATACCTTAAGTCGTGCATAGAAATGGGTGCCTGATTCTGAAAGGTAGCAGAGAAATAAGGTCATCCAACATCTAACGAGGTAAGTATCGCTGCCAGTCATCGGCAGTCACAGACATCGACGTACCCCCGATAACATTTTGAGGTTCCATGAGTACGTGACGTCTCAATGACGTAATTTGGCCAGCTGAAGTTCAGAACGGCCTACTGAAATACGTCCTAAGGATGACGACGGAGGAATTCCAGACAGAAACCTGTCGCGGCAGTGACCCTGTGAAGCATTTCTTCGTGGAACATACGCAGTTTGACACTGTCAAATGGAACGTTTGGAGCAGTATAGGAGGTCCTTCGACCAGCTCGGGATTTTGATGATTTACTGCTCCAGTTGGATAGAATCTAGCTCAGTATCCCTCATCAGGACGTCCTATAACTCTAACAATCAATGCCAAACCGATAACTGCATGCGTAAGAGCCAGAGGTGGACCAACGCGTCATTTATTTACTCAATTTGTTAAGCTCTTTCTTCTGAATAATTTCTATAATTTTTCCTGAAAGTGGAATCGTTAGTTTGTACATCATCTGTATCGATTTCGGTCCGCTTTGGATAATTCCTTTGTGGTGAATACCGTTCTTTTTTTATTTATTTTTTTGTCTTGGAGTGTATTTTCCATGACCTGTAGTCAGTTCCATAGTTACCTAAGGTAACTTGCTGAACATGAGGTAACATTTTTGGACGCGGCTGTTACAGGGACGTGGGGCCTGCAGCTGGTGGAGGTGCGGATCCCGATGCACACGGTGCTGCACCAGAACGCTCGCCTCGAGTGCCACTACGACCTGGAGGGCGAGTCGCTCTACTCGGTCAAGTGGTACAAGGACGGCCGCGAGTTCTACCGCTTCGTGCCCAGGGACACGCCGCCGGCGCAGATCTTCCAGTTGCCGGGAGTCGTCGTCGATGTGAGTACAAGATCGACTGCCATTTTGTCTCTTATTCTGGGGCATGCCTTTTCTCCACTATTCCTGATATCCTGCTGGCCGCCTGCAGTCCCATGGAAGTGGCATGCAACCAAATTAATAGGCATGAAGCACACTATATGCTTGGATGTGCAAATGACTAAAATTACTGTTCAGCCAAACAAAATAGGTGAGAGTAATGCCACCTACATTCTGTACTGGATGTTTAACGTTGTTGTGCTGAAACAAGGAGCAACGTGGAAGGCAAGCAGCAACATGAAACGACTTCCTAGCTCTGTCAGATTTTGTACTTAACAGGAAAAGATATATGTAAGAATGGAATAACACAGAAACTAATGTACTCACATACCTCTTGCTAATTTCAAGCCCTGTCTTCGTGCTGAGCATAATTGTTACAGTTGGATTCGCTGCC
This sequence comes from Schistocerca americana, assembly GCF_021461395.2. Taxonomy (NCBI): domain Eukaryota; kingdom Metazoa; phylum Arthropoda; class Insecta; order Orthoptera; family Acrididae; genus Schistocerca; species Schistocerca americana. The sequence goes on along the minus strand of NC_060124.1, from coordinate 243,805,544 downwards.
ACTTGTGTCTGCTTACCCGGCGCAGCATCTTGGGAGTGATCATTCTCAGGCTACGGGTAATCTCACCTTTCAGGTCTTCAACTGCAGCTATAAAAGTTGAGAATATATTTTTCTTTAAGAAGAACCACAGTGAATTATAGCACCTAGTTAAGTCCAGGCTACTGGGCGGCCATGTAACGGACCTTCCACGTCCAACCCTTAACGGAAACTGGTTGTTCGGCCAGTTTCGTACAGTCCAATAGTGACCATGCGCACCAGCCTATTGCATAACAACGTCGATCTCCAAGCCAACTTTGTCTAGTACAGATGAGATCCAGAAGGACAACATCTGGAGGTACGATGCCTCTGTCACAGACTCATCGAAGAAATACTGCTCGATGATGAGGTCAATGGTAACACCGGCTCGTAGCACAAGGAGTGGTGCGGGGTAATTTCTCTGTAACAGTGAGGGTTATCTTGCGCCGAGACGTAAACATTTCGCGACCGGAAGGTAAGACACACAGCACATTCATTTGTTAAGATAACCTTACGGCAAACCGCTAATTTTGGGAAAGCTGCAAGTAACTGTTCGCTCGAACCATGTCGCGTATTCATGTTCTCTCTCTCTCTATTCGTTTAGTCGGTTCCGACTCTTCGTGACACCATGAACCAAATCACGTCACTTTTTCCTGTCTTGCGCTTTCTCCCGTAGACCTTCCAGGTTGGAACACATTGCTTCTGTGATGCCATCGATCCATCTCATCCTCTGACGTCCTCTTCTTCTAGTTCCTTCAATCTTCCCCAGCATTAATGTTTTATACAGCGAGGCATGCCTTCGCATTGTGTGTCCAAAGTAGGTCAGCTTTTGTTTTAACATTAGACCTTCAAGGGAGAAATCTGGTTTTATTTGCTCCAATATTGATCTGTTGGTTCTCTTTGCAGTCCATGGAACTCTAAGAAGTTTCCTCCAACACCACAATTCGAAGGAGTCAATCCTACGCCGTTCATCCTTTCTAATGGTCCAGGTCTCACATCCATACATCACAACTGGAAAGACCATAGCCCTCACAATACGGATCTTTGTTGCTAGTGTTATATCTCGGGACCTTATAACCTTGTCAAGGTTTGACATCGCCTGTCTGCCGAGCAACAGGCGTCTCCGGATTTCATGGCTGCAGTCGCCATCAGCAGAGATCTGGGAACCGAGATAACTGAATGTGGTTACTACCTCCATGGTTCCTCCTGCTATATTCCACGAATTGGTAGGTGTAGTTGCCATAATTTTCGTTTTCTTCACATTCAGCAAAAGACCGGCCTTTTCACTTTCGTCTTTCACCTTCAGTAAGAGTGTTCTCAATTCTTCATATTCATATTATGATCACTTAAAATTCATTTCCTTCTTTCTTCATCCAACGACGCATGGAGCTTCTCGGAACGTTCATCCCCGCTGACCATTTTCTTGTCGAATGTGCTGGAGAAAGAAGCGATGATGCATTTAAGCGTTCAGTGACTTGATTTTCTATGTCATATTTCTTGGGTCAGTCACAGACCCAGCGGAAGAGGCCTTTCTTTCCAGTTTCAGGGGAGTAGGCTCCATTAGGGCTTTCTTTCTTTAAGCGTTCAAAAGTGTTTTCCATAACTTTGTGGTATGTCCCACCCGTTCGTTGCTTTTCACGCGCCTATACCACTAAGAAGAAGGCGTTCTTCAACAGAGAATCTGTTAGTACCAGCTACTACAAGACAAATGTTTCGTACATTGCGATGTCTCTTTTACTTTCAAGGGCTGCCGACGAAAGACACCTGATGAATCAGTAGAAGAGGCGGAACAGACTGCATTCCTGTCATACTGTGGAGTAACTAGCAGCAAGTTAGAACGTCTGCTGCAGAAACATGGGCGCGCCCCCAAGATACGAGATATGTTGCACCCTGTTAAAGACGACATTGCTCTACGAGTGCCCGGCGTGTACGGTGTACCCTGTGAATGTGGTAGTATGTATATCGGACAAACAATTCGCACGGTTGCGGAGTGTTGTACTGAGCACAAGCCCAATATAAAACAAAGGTAGCTTGACAAGTCGGCCATAGCGGAGCATTGCCTAGAAAACGGACATAAAATACAGTTCGAAAATACAAAAGTGTTGGGTCATGCATCTATATATTGGGACTCTGTTATAAAGGAAGCGGCCGAGACTCGTTTAAACAACAACAATTTCAACAGAGACCAGGGTTACACACTCAGCAGGGCATGGGGGCGGGCGTTGGACATCGAAAGAAAGCAAAGACAGATGCGCGACGCTGGAGTGGCAAATGTGGCGCCTGCCCCTGGCGCCACCTGATGTCACCGATACCGCCACGAGCAATAGCTCCGCTAGCTGCCCGGGTCGACTTCGCGCTCGCGCCACGTTTGGTCTGTGTGATTGGCTGCTGAAGATGTCATCATGCCTATATAAGCGAGAAGCCGTAGCAGTCCCTGCAGTCAGTGAACTCCTGACGAAAGCTCGAGGATTTTATTCGAACTGACGCGGCTTGAAAACCGAGAACGTTTTATTTCGGTATGCCGTCGCGAAAGACTCCGAGGACAAATAACTAACCTGTTAACACCACAAGACACGGTTCTAAGAGGCTCAACAAAAATTTCGCTGAAACCGCAAACAACGCTGCCATATACTGTCAAGTGAAGTTCATTACGCCGGCACCCAACCTCTATTGCAGCCACATAGACATCAAACTGTCTGGATGAAAATCCCGGTCCTCAGAACAAGTAAACGTAACTGCCGGAACCTTGATAGAAATTTTCGGAAATAGAAAACCAGTGAAGAACTAGAAATACACTCCTGGAAATGGAAAAATGAACACATTGACACCGGTGTGTCAGACCCACCATACTTGCTCCGGACACTGCGAGAGGGCTGTACAAGCAATGATCACACGCACGGCACAGCGGACACACCAGGAACCGCGGTGTTGGCCGTCGAATGGCGCTAACTGCGCAGCATTTGTGCACCGCCGCCGTCAGTGTCAGCCAGTTTGCCGTGGCATACGGAGCTCCATCGCAGTCTTTAACACTGGTAGCATGCCGCGACAGCGTGGACGTGAACCGTAGGTGCAGTTGACGGACTTTGAGCGAGGGCGTATAGTGGGCATGCGGGAGGCCGGGTGGACGTACCGCCGAATTGCTCAACACGTGGGGCGTGAGGTCTCCACAGTACATCGATGTAGTCGCCAGTGGTCGGCGGAAGGTGCACGTGCCCGTCGACCTGGGACCGGACCGCAGCGACGCACGGATGCACGCCAAGACCGTAGGATCCTACGCAGTGCCGTAGGGGACCGCACCGCCACTTCCCAGCAAATTAGGGACACTGTTGCTCCTGGGGTATCGTCGAGAACCATTCGCAACCGTCTCCATGAAGCTGGGCTACGGTCCCGTACACCGTTAGGCCGTCTTCCGCTCACGCCCCAACATCGTGCAGCCCGCCTCCAGTGGTGTCGCGACAGGCGTGAATGGAGGGACGAATGGAGACGTGTCGTCTTCAGCGATGAGAGTCGCTTCTGCCTTGGTGCCAATGATGGTCGTATGCGTGTTTGGCGCCGTGCAGGTGAGCGCCAGAATCAGGACTGCATACGACCGAGGCACACAGGGCCAACACCCGGCATCATGGTGTGGGAAGCGATCTCCTACACTGGCCGTACACCACTGGTGATCGTCGAGGAGACACTGAATAGTGCACGGTACATCCAAACCGTCATCGAACCCATCGTTCTACCATTCCTAGACCGGCAAGGTTCAAATGGCTCTGAGCACTATGGGACTTAACATCTATGGTCATCAGTCCCCTAGAACTTAGAACTACTTAAACCTAACTAACCTAAGGACATCACACAACACCCAGCCATCACGAGGCAGAGAAAATCCCTGACCCCGCCGGGAATCGAACCCGGGAATAGACCGGCAAGGGAACTTGCTGTTCCAACAGGACAATGCACGTCCGCATGTATCCCGTGCCACCCAACGTGCTCTAGAAGGTGTAAGTCAAATACCCTGGCCAGCAAGATCTCCGGATCTGTCCCCCATTGAGCATGTTTGGGACTGGATGAAGCGTTGTCTCACGCGGTCTGCACGTCCAGCACGAACGCTGGTCCAACTGAGGCGCCAGGTGGAAATGGCATGGCAAGCCGTTCCACAGGACTACATCCAGCATCTCTACGATCGTCTCCATGGGAGAATAGCAGCCTGCATTGCTGCGAAAGGTGGATATACACTGTACTAGTGCCGACATTGTGCATGCTCTGTTGCCTGTGTCTATGTGCCTGTGGTTCTGTCAGTGTGATCATGTGATGTATCTGACCCCAGGAATGTGTCAATAAAGTTTCCCCTTCCTGGGACAATGAATTCACGGTGTTCTTATTTCAATTTCCAGGAGTGTACCTTTGAACTCCTACAGCAGTAATTATTCGTTGGTCTCCTTTATTAGCTCGCCAGGTCTAGTTTCCGTTGTTGCCGGGGGTTGATTTCCGAAAACTTCCATCTAGGTTCCCGCAGTTCCTTTTAGGTATTCTGACGATCGGATTTCGTGCGTACCGTAACAACGACGAAACGCGTTATTTTGAAATAACTTTGTAACCGTGACAGTTTTGTTTTTAATATGGAATATAATGAAATAGAATTCCCCAAAACGTTCATATTCTCGTATTGCTAGAATAACTCTTCCTTTCACAAATTAACAAATTTATTGAAAATTACTCCCACTCGCGACTCCCCGTCTTAACACATCCCAATCCACTATTTGAACAAAATTCGCATCATCACCTGTCTCTCTCTTACTTTGGTAAGACCTTTGCACAAATGTCATATTTTTTTCTGATAAAGTACGTGGACAATATACACAGGCAGACTGCAAATGTTACTGTAGCTCAAACATAACATCAGCTTACATAACATTGTTTTGTTACATGTTAATACACACATATCACAAGACACGAGAATGCTTAGAAAAGTTTGCGGCATCACCACCAAATGTCAGCTTTGGTAGAACGACTTTTCCACGGGTCGTTCTATATGAGTAAACACATGAGGCCTCAACGCTCTATGTAAAACATCTGCGGTGCGGATGTCTCCCTGTTGTTCCCGTGTAGTAATTTGTCGAGCTGGAAAAAATAGAGATTCTAGCATTAATTAAGTACTTTGTGAAGGAATGCATGAAAGCAAAGGAGATCCATGCCGATATCCAGAGCACATTAGGCCACTTTATTCTTTAGTACTCAACTGCTGCTAAGTGGACAGATGAGTTTAGATCTGGTTGGGACACGTTAGATGTTGATCCGCGTAGTGGTTGGCCAAGATGTGCCACTACCCCAGAAATTATTGCAAAAGTGCATGAAATGGCTTTGGAGAATCGCCGATTGAAAGTGCGAGATATTGCTGAAGCCTCATGGAAGTCATGTGAAGGAACACCACATTTTAATAGTGCACTGGGTATGGGAATAATATTTGCTGATTGGGTGCCGCGACAGTTAACGTAGTATCAGAAACGCGTCAGAACTGTAATGTCCGAACAATGTTTGACCCTTTTTCAGTTACGCTAGTACGTGACTTAGCAATAGCGGTAGGAAGGGTTGGCCATATACTGATCACATATCGCACCATTATGGATCTTTGCTCATACTGCCTTGCAGGCAGAAGTTGGCCAGTCGAAACAGGACAAAGGGCTTATTCGTGAGTGATGTTTATGTTCACATTACTGATGGCAATTTTAATAAAGCGAAATTTTTTAACGAGGGAATAAACATGATAAGTAGTCTTTAAACATCCAGCAATGCTAAAAAGCTACTCAATGCCAAAGTAAGTAATTTACAGCTGGAAAGAGTTCCCATAAATTACCTCACACTACTGACTTCTAACGAAGCAAGCTTGCTACTGGAGATATATCCACAATGTCAGCACTGGTTATAAGTGACACTGAAAGATAAAAGAAGTCTTGAAACACAATTCTAATTCAGTGATTTACTCCAACATTGTTTTTTGAAGTTAAATATGGGAAAGGGAAGCGAAATCAACTATAAGAATATGACGCTACTCCACTGACGTACTCTCCAGCGGATCAAGAACGAAAGTCAGCCACTTCCGTTAAATGCAGAACAAAAGGGGAACAACATGAACACTATCTGCCAGCCAAGGTTATTGTCTTCAGTAGCCTAATGTGACGCATGTTGAGGATCTGCAGTAAGACTATTCTACAGCTAGGAAATAGAATATCTGGTGAAATATCGCACGGTTTTCTGTATCCGCTGTTGTGGTCATTTAGCGGGAGCTGTATGTTAGTAGACGTGCAATGAATGTTTATAAACCAGTAATTAATGTCTTGTAAAATAACAGATGTGTCCAATAAATCAGCTTTGAGCCAGCTAATAACTGAAATAATTCAATATTCTATTCCGAATAATGAAGCTGCTTCCGCCAGCGCGATAAAACTTCTCGCTCCGGGGTCTGTCAAACTGTTTGTCACTCACAACGCAACGAATTTCCATCCCGTTTCAGACCACTAATAAATCTCCGTGGCTCGTGAGATTTTATATTCATTTATTATGCTTTATTGTCCCCACTAGTTGGTTAAATCACAGACATAATTAAAATTTGTGTTGTGAAATATCTCACTACAACCATCGTAAACAATAAAACAATATTTTTCTATAATTTTGGTTTTTGTCATGTTATTTCTTCGAAAGAAAACTGTCAACGGTCTACACAGTAAACCTAGTAACAGTCTCCTTTATTAAAAGAGATTACACATTATCCTGTATCTCGAAAGAACGGAGCTCTAATTTACTTTTATACCCTATCATATAAGTGTTAAGGAGAGTCCATCCCTTCTGATGAATACCAGGACGGATCCTTATACAGCCCAAGGATGTTTCCTGCATTTCTCCTACTCGTACTGAGCAGCACTGAATTTTTAAAACTTAGGAGTACAGCATATGCTAAACTAAAAAATTTATTTTATTATTGTTAGTATGCCACCTGGTGAACATAATGAATCATTACGGAATCAATTTATCATTCTTCATTTTGTATCTGTTCGACAGTTTAAAGAGCTTACAACAGAGGGGACATCTAGAATATTTTACTAGTGTTCTAACAGGAAAAAAAAAACAGAAGTTCAACTACCGTTCTCAACTTTGATTTAGCGTATTTATTCAGTATTCATACAGCATCTGCAAGGGGATGTTTAGGTTGATTGTTGCTGTGGTCTTTAGTGCAGAAACTGGTTAGATGCAGCTCTCCATGCTATTCTATCCTGCGCAAGCCTCTTTACCTCCGAATAACTACTGCAACCTACATACTTCTGAATCGGCTTAGTGTATTAACCTCTTGTTCTCCGTCTATGATTTTTACCCTCCACGCTTCCCTCCAACGCTTAATTGGTGATCCCTTGGTGCCTCAGAACGTGTCCTACCACCCGATTCCTTCTTACTGAGCAAGGTGGCACAGTGCTTAGACACTTGACTCGCATTGGGGAGGACGACGGTTCAATCCCGCGTCCAGCCATCCTAATGTAGGTTTTCCGAGATTTCCCTAAATCACTCCAGGCAAATGCCGGGATGGTTCCTTTCAAAGGGCACGGCCGACTTCCTTCCCCGTCCTTCCCTAATCCGATGAGACCGATGACCTCGCTGTCTGGTCTCCTTCCCCAAAACCATCCAAACGATTCCTTCATCTAGTCAAGTTGTGCAAGCCGGCCGCGGTGGTCTAGCGGTTCTAGGCGCTCAGTCCGGAACCGCGCGACTGCTACGGTCGCAGGTTCGAATCCTGCCTCGGCCATGGATGTGTGTGATGTCCTTAGGTTAGTTAGGTTTAATTAGTTCTAAGTTCTAGGGAACTGATGACCACAGATGTTTAGTCCCATAGTGCTCAGAGCCATTTGAACCATTTGAAGTTGTGCAACAAATTCCTCTTCTCCCCAATTCTCTTCAGTACCTCCTCATTAGTTACATCATCTACCCATCTAATCCTCAGCATTCTTCTGTAACACCACATTTCGAAAGCTTCTATTCTCTTCATGTCTAAACTATTTATCGTTTATGTTTCACTTCCATACATGGCTACAGAAAAGGCTTCCTGACACTAAAATCTATACTCGATGCTAACAAATTTATCTTTTTTCAGAAACGCTTTCCTTGCCATTGCCAGGCTATATTTTATATCTTCTCTACTTCGACCATCATCAGTTATTTAGCTCCCCAGATAGCGAAACTCATTTAGTACTTTAAGTGTCTCATTTCCTAACCTTATTCCCTCAGCATCACCTGATTTACTTCGATTAAATTCCGTTACCTTCGTTTTGCTTTTGTTGATGTTTATCTTATATCCTCCTTTCAAGGCGCTCTCCATTCCGTTCAGCTGCTCTGACTGTCTCTGAGAGTATTAAAATGTCGTCAGCATATCTCAAATTTTTATTTCTTCTCCATGGATTTTAGTACCTACTCAAAAATTTTCTTTTGTTTTCTTTACTGCTTGTTCTATATACACACTGAATAACATCAGGAAGAGCCTCCAACCCTGTGTCATTCCCTTCTCAACCACTGCTTCCGCTTCATGCCCCTCGACTGTTATAATTGCCATCTGGTCTCTGTACAAATTATAAACAGCCTTTCAGTCCCTATATTTTACAACTGTCACCTTCAGAATTTGAAAGAGAATATTACAGTCAATATTTTCAAAACTTTTATCTAAGTCTACAAATACTAGAAACGTAGGTTTGCCTTCACTTAACCTATGTTCTAAGATACGTCGTAGGGTCAGTACTGCCTCGCGTGTTCCAACATTCCTATGGAATCCTAAATGATCTTTCCCGAGGTCGGCTTCTACCAGTTTGTCCATTCGTTACTAAAGAATTTGTGTCAGTATTTTGCAACCATGACTTATTAAACTGATAGTTCGTTAATTTCCACACCTGTCAACACCTGATTTTTTTGGGATTGGAATTATTATATTCTTCTTAAAGTCTGAAGGTGTTTTGCCTGTCTCATACATCTTGCTCACCAGATAGAAGAGTTTTGTCATGACTGTCTCTTCCGAGGCTATCAGTAGTTCTAATGGAGTGCTGTCTACTCCGGGGTCTTATTTCTACTTAGGTCTTTCAGTGCTCTGTCAAACTCTTCATGCAGTATCATGTTTTCCATTTCATCTTCAACCACGTCTTCTTCCATTTTCGTAATATTGCCCTCAAGCACATCGCCCTTGTATAGACCCTCCATATACTCCTTCCATCTTTCTGCTTTCCCTTCTTTGCTTAGAACTGGGTTTCCATCTGAGCTCTTGATATTCATACAGGTGCTTCTCCTTTCTCCAAAGGTCTTTTTAATTTTCCTGTGGGCAGTATCTTTCTTACCCCTAGTGAGATAAGCCTGTACATCCTTACATTTGTTCTCTAGCCACCCCTGCTTAGCCATTTTGCACTTCCTGTCGATCTCGTTTTTGAGACGTTTATATTCCTTTCCGCCTGCTTCATTTACTGCATTGTTATATTTCTCCTTTCATCACTTAAATTCAGTATTTCACTAGCTCTTCTCTTTTGACCTACTTGATCCCCTGCTGCCTTCACTATTTCATCTCTCAAAGCTACCCGTTCCTCTACTACTGCGTTTCTTTCCCCTGTTCTTGTCAACCGTTCCCTAATGCTCTCTCTGAAACTCTCTACAACCTCTGGCTGTTTCAGTTCATCCAGATCCCATCGTCATAAATTCCTATCATTTGCAATTTCTTCAGTTTTAATCTACAGTTCATAACCAATAAATTGTGGTCAGAGCCCACATATGGCCCTGCAAATGTCTTACAAATTAAAACCTGGTTCCTAAATATCTGTCGTGCCATTATCTAATCTATCTAAAACCCTCCAGTGTCTCGTGGCCTCTTCCACGTATACAACTTTGTTTCGTGATTCTTAAACCATGTGTTAGCTACGACTGACTTATGCGCTGTCCAGAATTCTACTGGGCGACTTCCTCTTTCATTCCTTACCCCCAATCCATATTCATCTACTATTTTTCCTTCTCTCCCTTCTCCTAACATCGAATTCCAGTCTCCCGTGACTGTTAAATTTTCGTCCCCCTAAACTATCCGGATAATTTAATTTATCGTGTCATACATTTCTTCAATCTCTTCATCATGTGCGGAGCTAGTTGGCATATGAACTTGAACTACTGTGGTAGGCGTGGCCTCCGCGTCTATCTTGGCTACAATAATGCGTTCAAAATGCTGATCGTAGTAGCTTATCCGCCTTCCTATCTTTCTATTGATTATTGAATCTACTCCTGCAATACCGTTATTTGATTTTGTGTTAATAACCCTGTATTCACCAGACCAGAAGTCCTGCTCCTCCTGTCAACGAACTTCACTAATTCCCACTATGTCTAACTTTAACCTATCCCCTTACCTTTTAAAATTTTCTAACCTACCAACCCGATTAAGAGATCTGACATTCCTCGCTCCCATCCGTAGAACGACAGTTTTATTTCTCATGATAACGACGTCCTTCTGATTAGTACCCTCCCGGAGATACGAATGGGGGACTATTTTTGTCTGCACAGTGGTGTCCCGTCGGTTGTCGTTTTTTCAGACCACTATTCCTCTTTCAAGTTGTCACTCAGTTGGCATCACTAATCTGAATGTTCTCCATTCTATCCTGCCACCATGGTAAAGTCCCTGGCAGTAGCAAGAACTGAAACCGGGCTCTCCACACGGTGATCAGCAATGCTCATCACTCATTAACGGAGGTGGATGGTTTCAAGGTGACGTTGTGATCAAAGACGAAGAGGCTACCAGGCAATAACCTGGCAAAACGGACGAATCTACTAGTAGAGTAAACACAGGGAGAAACCTTCTTTCGATTTACGGCATACAATTACATCCATAAAACGTTACTTTTCTCTAATTATCGGATATATTTTATAATTAACCGGACGTGTGAGGATTTTTACGCTCGTGTCTACCCAAATATCAACAAGTCTGGGCTTTTCGCCTTCTGTTATTCTTTTTAACGACGATGAAGAGAACACCCAACTACGGCAATTCCAAGCTAATGACGTAAGTGCGGGGAATAACCCTAAGGAGAAATTAGGAGATGCATCATAAGGATGTATAGACGTGTTAAACAGTGCCCTATGTTTTTCTTCGTAGGCCGAGCGAGCTTAACACACAATGTCACAACCACGCCATGCGCAAAGCGAGCGAGACAAGTGTAGAATGTCACGGATTACTTCAGTCTTAAATTACAATGTTGTCCAGACGCACATGCGTGTCTGAAGGACACTATAATGTAACGTATGGCTACTGTACAAACAAACATTGTGATAATCAGTGATATATGCTCCATCGACCGAGACGAGGGACGGCCTTTAAACACGTCAAGGTATGTGATCACAGCGCTGCCTTCGAGGGGTGATCTAGAAAGGGCACTTGTTCCCGTCGGTGTGGCCGCGTCCGTAGCAGACATAAGGACGTCAGTGTGACTGTGTTTTTATGCAGCGGTGATTTTAGCATCAGATTGAGAAGTTCATCTGAAGAAACATTTGAAACACTAGTTGTGACTCAATGTTGTTTGTAATCAGATTCAGCATTCATTGTTTCAGTGCCGTCTAATAGCAACGCATTTTTTTCATTAGTGTAACGTAAGAGGAAACCCATTACATCAGCCTCCACAGGAACAGCGAGCAAAGTCATCATATCAATTCTGTACCCACAAAAGAAGCGATCAAAGAAGAAATCATAGAGTTTTTCAGAGAAATCCGGGGTTCCTAACGTGTATAAAACGGAGCTGTTGTGTCCGCGGTTGAGTCCACAGCAATCAATGGCCGATATTGCTTTGAAAACAGTTACATCTACAGGCGTTCTTCGCTCTTCAGTGTAACATGTGCTAAATGGGTATAATGACACACAGTCTTCAAAGTCTCCCGAGAGAGAAAAATCGCGACAGAAGATTTCAGAAAGTGTAGATGACTTCGACTGAAATCTGATACGAAGGAACGTACATGCATTTATGTAACGAATCGTCAAAAATGTATTGACAAAGGGCTTGCTGTCGTGAACGAAGATCCAGATTTGGGCAATTTTCGGAGAATTAAATTTTATAAAATACTAGTTTAGCACCCGCTACTTCGTTCGCCTAGAGTGTATGATCTGCAAAGTTTTTTTTCCATTTTTCCTTAATCAAATTTTTATGTTGTTAACAAACTGCAACACCTTCCAAGCTTTTCACGCTAGGTAAGGTGATAGAAGTATGGTATTTAGCCGAATGTACTTCAGACCAAAAAGCAATTCTGGTAGCTGGAGTCCTTCGATTTTGTTAACCATGTCTTTTGCGATCTTGTGGTGGTATTTCCGTAGAAAACTCATCCCTTAACACATATTTCTGTATACCTAACAGGGAAGTGAAATATAAAGTTTCATCGATTTGCCTTTAATTTTTTTTAATGTAACGAAATATTTTCTTAAAAATATCCATCCCCTAATCATCCCCCATAGTGGTCGAATTTCCAAAAATGCTGAAACACGTACCTTTTTTATTTCTCACTGGGGAACCGAATACCAATTTCCGTAGATCTATTTTCTAAATTGCCTTAATAGGGACAGTTTTCCAAAAACATGTCGTACCTTATTTCACTCCCTTAGTGGTGGAAATTCGAAAAATCCCTACTTAAACGATGCCTGCAGTGTATGGTTCACATCCTCTGCAAATTTCATCTTTCTATTCTTTAGTGCTTTGGGCTGGACGATGATGAGCCAGTGAGTGAGTTAGTCAGTCGGGACAATACCTTTAACATACGTAGATTAAAATAAACGTGTGTTAAATGCGTTCGACGTGGACCCAATAGCATCCTGATAGACAAGGATGACGTCGTTTTATGGAGACGGCGTTATCTGCGAACCATTAAATTATGGAGAGATGTAAAGACCACATTTACTATTTGTACGAGACATGGGTGAACGTAGAATATACCTGAAGTAACGTCTCGGTAGACCATGATAATGATAATAAGGTTGTTTTTTCTATTTTTGAGCCTGGCAACCGTAGCTATAGGTGAATCGATATATTTATTAACCGGCGGTTTCGACAGCTCAGCTCATCGTCTGATACTGGAATGTGTGATACGACGTTATATGAAGGTCTCTTGGACGAAAGGGGCCACGTGAGGTATTTTGGAAAGTTCATGTAAAGTTTGGAAAATTGGTGCTGAAGTACTGACAGAAGCGAAACTTGAGTCAACTGTGGATAGCACAGACAAAAGCGTAACCGCCCAAAAGAAGGTTTCTTGGATGAATCCCGGCCCCGTTGCGAGATTCCCTCATGAAATAAACCTCACTGTGTTTTTTGAGAGTACTCGCGAGTCCGTAGACAGTGGCATAGGAGCTGTACAGTTAAACTGAGCGTCCCTTTTCACCAGAGACTCCATGGAAAAGATTATCCATACTTAAATTAACTCTGTGAATTGACACATAGAACAGTCTCCTGTTAGTTCTGTGTGCTCCACTCTTTGGTATCGTCTCCCGCAGAAGATAAAATTGTGTCTCTGGAGAAGTTCTGACATGGAAACAAATTGTGTGGCTATAGATGGAAGTGCGGATAGTAAATCTACGTTAAATGATAGTTTAGGACGTCATTATGTTGCGTGTACTAATAAACGCCGTAAATTAATACACAGTTACTCATTTTAACACACACGATTTTGTATAATACTGAAAACCGAGACCATGATTGACATGGAGTGCAGACAAGGAGTACGTCCTAACGCCGATTGAATTACTTGGCGTGTAATAAGAATCACTAGCAAACTTCATACGACATAGGGAGGATTCGTACTCTGTCGGTAGTGTCTCCACTGGCATTTGTTCCTTTCTCCAATTAATTTTCTGCGTACTGTAATAACAGTACAGAAACTTTAATAGCTTTTTGACCGCCTCTGGTATTTGTTACGTTAAAACTGGATTCTAGTAGTCTGTGTTTCGTACAGAAAAGGTAGCTGTTTCAAGCCTGAATTTTGGGTTGTCTCCGGCTGGCGTCTACAAATGCCTCGCTAGATACGCTCTCACATCATCACCTCACCTGCATGCAGTAACACGTCGGTATTACTGCTCACGATAAAAATATATCTACCTTACACGTAACGTTGAAGTATAACAGGAAAAATGGAAAATAAATAGGACCGAACTGAGAGAAAACTAGCGCGGTACATAGTTTTATATTCTGCTTCAGAGTGAAACATTCATTCCGTACAGCTTAGACATGACCGAAGGGTGACATGACAAGTCACACGCAGGTCAGTTGGGCAGCAGTAGCCGTTGTCCGCTGAAGAACGTGTACACATGCTTTAGTGCATGTGGCCAGGTATTGGCTTGCTTACGTATGACGTCAAGCAAAAATAGAGAATCAAGCTCTGAAATAACTTCGAATGTTGTATTTCAGGTCGCATTTAAACATCCTTTTCTGTTGAAACTTGAAACTTCCTGGCAGATTAAAACTGTGTGCCGGACTGAGTCGAACTCAGGACCTTTGCCTTTCGCGGGCAAGTGCTCTACCAACTGAGCTACCCAAGCACGACTCACGCCCCGTCCTCATTCTGGATCCTTTTCTGTTATAAAAAGTGAAGACTACACGGACTGTAAGATGAGTGCGATAAACGTTGGTTATCTTATCATAAGATGCGTATATGAGGTTTAAGTTTTGTGTTAACTAGTGTAACCCCAAGAAATACATCTCCAGTTTTTAATTATTTATCGTAATATTCAATTCTATGACAAGAATGGTGGCAAGCCGGCCGTGCGTTTGCAGTCTCTATACACTGATGAGCCAAAATTTTATGACCATCTGCTTAATAGCTTGTTTGTCCGTCTTTGGAACGAAATATGTCACTGGTTCTGCGTATCAAGGACTCTACTGTTCATTAGTAGTGTATGTGGCATTAAATGTCTACGCACGGGTCATATAATTCGAGTAAATAACGGGTCGCTGATTTGCACATGCGGTGATGGCACCCAATAGCGACCCATATGAATTCCATGAGATTTAGACCAGGCGAATTTGGTCACCGAGACATCAGCGTGAGTTCATTATAATGCTTCTCAAGCACGGTTCTGGCTCCAAGACACGGACAGTTATACTGCTGAAAGATGACATCAGGCTTTGGGCAAGACATCAAGCTTGGCAGGATGCAGGTGACTGGCAGCTTTTAGCGTATCTTCGATTGGTACCACAGGTACCACGCAAGCGCGGGAGAATGTCTCCCGTAGCGTAATACTACTCCCACCAACCTACGTCCGTGGCGCGCAGCACGTTTCGACACTGTTCACCTCGATGACGGCGTCTGTGGAGACGATATAGTCTAGCAAAAATGTGATTCACCCGAAGAGCCGACACGTTTCCAATGGTCGACCGTCGAATCCTGATGGTCCGTTGCCTACTGCAATCGTAATTGACAATGTCGTTGGTTCAACATGCGAACGTATAAAGTTGGTCTACTGCGGAGAGCTCCATGTTCGACAATGTGCGACGAAACGTGTGCTCCGAAACACTTGTACGTTCACCAGTATTGTGCTCTTTCAGCGGAGACGCCACACGTAATCATGTATCCTACTTTACACAGCAGACAAGCCTCCGAACCCCACGTTCTTTGAAGAGTCGTGGACGTGAAACTATTTAGCACCTAGTGGTAGTTTCACTGTCCTGCTACCTCTTTTCGTAGATGCTTAAGGCAGTAGCATGTGAACATTCGACAGCTTCGCCGTTTTCGAGAGATACTCGTTTACCAGCTCTGCGTAATAATAGTCTGCCCCTTGTCAATTGCCCTTCTCTCAGTGGATTTCCCCACTGCAGCCCATACCTTTGCTAGGATGATCCCTCGACCGTGCCTGCTCAGCTTACCGTCTTTTCTTACCACGTCACGTGCCCGCAACGTCACCAGGATGCATCAAACGTCGCGTTGGGCTGTGGTTATAATGTTTTGTCCGACCACTGTGTATAAAAGGAATCGTGGCGAGCGAGCCACTCACTCACTGACTCTTCATCGCCCAGCACAAACCACTCTGGACAGAAACTTGAATTCTGCAGAGGGTGGTGACCTTATACTGTAGGCGTCGTTTAAGAAAGGATTTTTCAAAAATCCACCACTAAGGGGGTGAAATAGAGGATGAAACGTTTTTTTTTTTTTTTTTTTGTGGAAGTATGTCGCTACTAAACCTGTTTTGAAGATACACCTACTGGAATTGATATTTGGTCTCCAGCTATCGACTACCATCTGATGGTAGTTGATCGTAGTTGATGGTTGGAGACAAAGTGCAGTAGAGGTAGTCTGCGGAAATCAGTTCATAGATGTTGGCCACCGAGGAATCGTGTATACGATTGGTGTTAACCCCATCAGCGTCAGTTAAGGCCAGAAGATGGAGTACTGAAGCACTAAAACTGGTAGCAATATAATAAATAACATCGTAAGGAAGGCTGTACATGCTCACTTTTATTACGAAGTCTTAATGATCTTCCTACTCTTTCTTCTAGATCATGTAAATGCACTGTAAACAGTAATGGTACTGTCACACTTCCTTGGGATACTCCGGAAAGTACCTCTGCGTCGGTCGATTTTGTCAATGACAAACTGCTGTTAGAAAGGGAGCAAGTTCTTTCGCATAATCTTTGTAGAGTCTTGTAGGTATATCATGTGGTCCTGATGCCTTTCCCCGATCAGTTATCTCACTATCTGCAATTTAGACCTTCGTACGAGGACTGAAAAGAGGGACAGTGTTACAACCTTCCACGGTGAAACAATTTCGGAAGACCGAATTTTGCTTTTCGCTCTTCTCTCTGTTGTCTTTCGTTTCTGTGTCTGTGTAGACGCTGGGTGAAAGAAGAGAGGATTTTGAATTACTTCATGATTTTACGTAAGACCAAAACGTCTTAGAGCTTTTACCCCGATCGCCAGGCAAAATTTTTCTTTCTAAATCATTGAGTGCTTGTCTCATTGCTCTCCTTACGCTCATTTTCGCTTCATTCAGCTAGGGTTTGACATGTCTTGAATCAGTAGCCGCGCGCAAATTTATGGATAACCTTATAACATAGTGACATGTACGTTGAATAGCCATGCAATTTCATAACTTTTGTATTAGCTTCAGTGGTTGAGCGAATAGCGTTCAGTGGCCATTGTTGGCCATTGAAATTGCAACACGAAGTAGAATAGGAAATAAAGGAATTAAACTTACTGTGCATGTACAGTACAGTAGGGAGAATGCCTGATGAAATTTGTAAGAGATTGTGGGTGATTTTGTGGTAAATACGGTGCGAAAGTAGTACACTGAGCTGTCCCACCTGCGACAGTAACGATAGCTCTAATGCGCTGTGCACTGAGTCCAACTGCGCTTGCATGACAGATACGGGTATGTCATTCCACGCTGCCTCAGCTCTCCGCTTTGGTTCATCAATCACAGCGACTGCCGGGTGCTGAAGCGCCAGCCAATAGGCTACACAGCGTCCAGTGTCACGAGACCATCTCGTTTCACTTCACCCTGTGGTCGCTACGTAGGGTCAGAGTAGGTTTCGTACAATAAAAAACCTAAGTGTCAATATGAAGCCTTCTTTGAAACTAAATCGCTAATCAGATCTTAGTAACTATCACATCTGTCCTGTGTTCAGACACTTGTTATTGGTCATTATGACACAATCAGATAAAAAATTGTGCAATTTTTGAAGTATTGCCTGCCGGAGTGGCCTAGCAGTGCTAGGCGCTACAGTCTGGAACCGCGCGACCGCTACGGTCGTAGGTTCGAATCCTGCCTCGGGCATAGATGTGTGTGGTGTCCTTAGGTTGGTTAGGTTTAAGTAGTTCTAAGATCTAGGGGACTGATGACCTCAGATGTTTAGTCCCATAGTGCTCAGAGCCTTCTTTTGAAGTATTGGAGAAACATCTGTGGGCAGATAATTGATCTTTCCGGAGTGCCAGACGAAGCCCTGAACCATTACACTTGCAGTTCAGCAACAGACACTACTTGTTTGAGGTCTCCGGGATGGTGAGCAACAATAGTTATGCGTCCGTCACCGTAGGATAGGCTGAACCGCTCCTCCTTCGAGGATATTATGTTTTCTCTCTCAGTACGTCAGAGTTAGCCTATTAGCTGTCGAAGGCATCATTGATTTCAAGCAATGGAAACTGGCCTGAAATCTTCTAAACGCCGTGCTCCACAGCTCTGATAAAATACAAAAGTATATCCATCACTAAAAAGCTGTTATAAATCTTTATTTTTCTACGACCAGTCTCCTGATTTCATCATTTTGTGGCAGACCAGAGCATACATTTTTTTTTGAAGGGAAAGACCTAATTATTTAAATTTTATTTATTTGTTTATTTTTGAGTCATTAGTCTCTTGATTGGTTTTATGTGGCCTGCCAGTAAATCGTCTCCTGCGCCAGTTCTTCATTTCAGAGTAGCACTTACACCCTACGTCCTCATTTTTTATGTGAATGCATTCTAAGTTCAGTATTCCACTACAGTTTTTACCTTCTTTATTTCACTTTCGTACCAAGGATGCCTTAACACATGTCCTGTGATCTAGTCCCTTCGCCTTGTCAGTTTTCCACATGTTCCTTTCTTCATTGATTCGGTTGAGAATCTCCTCATTCTCTATCAAACCACCTGATTTCCAAAGTTTTTCCGTAGCACAGCTGAAACACTTCGGTTTCTCTTCTGTTCTAGTTTTCCCACCGTCCATGATTCATAACCACACCATCCTGTACTCCAAACGTACATTCTCAGAAACTTCTTCCTCGCGTTAAGGCCTATGTTTGATCCTAACAGACTTTACTTGCCCACGATGCCCTCTTCACCAGAACTAATCTACTTTTTGTGCCAGCCTTGCTCCAGCTATCATAGGTTATTTTGCTACCTAGGTAGCAGTATTCCTTAACTTCTTCGTGATCCACAATTCTGATGTTATGCTTTCTGCTATTCTCATTTATGTTACTTCTAATTACTTTCGTCTTTCTGCGATTTACTGTCAGTAAAAGTTCTTTAGATTTCAGAATTTTCATTTCTCTTCTTCTTCTTTTGTTTCACCCTCTTTGGCGTACGCTGGATCAATCATTTCTTTGTGCGTTATTCTTTCCTTTGGGCTCAGTATTTCTTCATTCTTTCTGATGTTCTTTTCCTCTCTTCTTCTGAGATGAAGGGTTTGGACTTTTGTGTAGATTTGTCTTGGAACCTTATGTTTTCATCTTTACTAATAAACTTAGTATATTGATAATAAATTTAGTATATAAGTGAATTTTTTGAAATCTTTAGTTCTACTAGGCCTTTCTAAGTTTCTTTAACCGAGTTGGGTTTCGTTTTTCGGTTACGGAAAAAGTCAAGGATTTGTTCGGTTAATCTTTTGGAATTTACTCTGAGAAGATGACCATAAAAATTTATCCTCCTTTGTCGCATAGTACCTGAAAGTTTTTCAGTTTTCTTGTAGAGAGTTTCTTCTTCACTTTCGCTGCATGTAGTAATGTCATCAGCGAATCTCATCATACATATCCTTTGACCTTGAATTTTAATCCCATTCTTGAACCTTCCTTTTATTTCCGTCATTGCCTCTTCGAGGTGTAGACTGAACGGTGGGAGCGAAAGATTAAATCCCTATCTTATACTCTTTTTTTAATTCGAGTACTTCGTTCTTGGTCTTCCACCCTTAATATTACCCTGTTGTTTTTTGTACATATTGTACATCAACCGTCTTTCCTTGTCGCTAAATCAAGTTTTTCTCATAATGTCAAACATCTTGAACTATTTCACATTGTCGAACGTTTTTCTTTAGATAACCAAATCCTATAAACGTGACTTTGTTTTTCTTCAGTCTTGCTTTCATAATGAACCGCAATGTCAGAACTGCCTCCCTGGTACCTTTAGCCTTCCTGAAGCCAAACTGGCAGTCATCTAACAGATCTTCAATTTTCTTTTCAATTGTTCTCTATTCTTTTCTTGTCGACAGCTTGGGTGCACAAGATTAAGCCGAGTGTGCAGTAGAATGTATATAATACTGTAATAGTAGCATATCGATAAGGGTACTTACTTTGAAGCAACTGTGGTGTACAACACGTGTCCACGTGTCCACGATTGCGAATTATGTTTCACAGTTTTGATTGCGGGCTTCAAGGGGCTTTAGAGGGATCTTAGTAGATAACGTTTTGACAAGGAAACCATGTCCGGAAGAATACCATTTGTGCTGAAAATCAGTCTGAAAATCTGACTGTTTACAAATCGCCCGCTTCGCGGTACTATACGTATTTGTAGAGCTGAAAAAAGAATTGGTCGGGAACGTCTTCCAGTCGCTTCAGTACAACACAGACCAATATCGTCCTTCTTCAACTTCGGATGGAGTGGCGGGTAGGTTCGCAACTAGGAGGGTTGACTATGGTGCTCCACGGAAGCGCTACAGCCTTTGTATGAGAGCGAGCCTCCAAGGTGCAGCTTGTGCAGCTAACAGTGGAATCGCCGCGTGCAGCACATCGTGTAAAGCTCACAACTCAGGGCTCGTTGTCTGCGCTGAGTGCCTACCGAGAGGCGAGAGCTTGGAAAGTGATCCGATCGGTGAACATAGTTTACGTTCCAGATGTACGTTTCCAGATATGGATTCCTTATCAAAATTTTATGTACGACGTCCGCTTTACAACCTCTAGAATCCTGTAACAAAAATTGTGAGAGTACCTCACATAGCCATTCAAATAACTGACGGAACGCAGCTGGGTGAAGTCTTCGACATCCGCTGCACACCTTGTCATTTTCAATGCACAAATGCAGAGAGCAAGCGTGGTGTCGAACACGTTACCCGGCTGAATTTCTGTTATTTTAACCTTCCATACGCAGGGAGATACTCATGTTTCACTCCTTATAACGTTAAATAATGTGAAAACATATAATTCTATAAACAGAGTTATAATATACATCTGAACAATCGTACTATATAGAAATTTTTTAAAACAGCACTTCAAATTCCCTAGTGTGTATTATCTAGTTGTGTTCGTGTGCTGTGTAGTGTCGTACCACACATAATGTAGTTTTGGCCTTTTAGCTGCCTCATATGCTGCGTTAATATGTATTCCTGACATCAACAAAATATAATGTCTCTACTATTGTTTCAATATTTCTACAGGCCCTCGTATTTTTGCTCGATTATTCCTCTGGTTCCATTACTACTTCATATCTCAAAACAACGTGATTATTTTTATATTTGTGTATTTCAGTTAACTGTTACTTACTTTTAGACATTTTTCCAACGTTATGGTTTATAAAAAACCAGATGGTACTTTGGGACACAGTGTTCACCGAAAGCTGACGCACACAGATTGGTATTTCCATCCCAAGAGCTGTCATCCAACCCCACCAACGCAGTGGCGTTCTTAGGACTTTGGTACGGAGAGCATATGCCATTTCCGACGCGGACAGCTTAACCCAAGAACTTGCGCATTTGATGGCTGTTTTTAAGGGAAATGGATACTCCGAGAAGCAGATTCGCCGGGCTATGGAGTTTGGACCATCTATGGAGGTGCATGAAGAGGAACATAAATCGGTGGTCTTTCTTCCTTATGCTGGACGCTTATCGTTTAAGACTGGACGAATTTTAAGGAATTTTAACATTAAGAGTGTGTTCCATCCAACTTCTAAGACTAGGGCACTACTCAGCTCTGTGAAAGATGATTTGGGCCATAAGAAACCCGGAGTGTACAAAATTCCGTGTCATTGTGGGAAAGCTTACATTGGCCGTTCGATTCGCACAGTGCATGACAAGTGAGTGGAACATCGCCGTCATACGAGGCTACAACAGCCAGAAAAATTGGCAGCAGCACAACACTGCTTAAATGAGGGATATAGTATGAAATTTGATGAAACTGTGATAGTTGCCCACATTTCCGGTTTTTGGAACAGTGTCTACAGGGTGTTACAAAAAGGTTGGCCAAACTTTCAGGAAACATTCCTCACACACAAATAAATAAAAGATGTTATGTGGACATGTGTCCGGAAACGCTTACTTTCATGTTAGAGCTCATTTTATTACTTCTCTTCAAATCACATTAATCATGGAATGGAAACACACAGCAACAGAACGTACCAGAGTGACTTCAAACACTTTGCTACAGGAAATGTTCAAAATGTCCTCCGTTAGCGAGGATACATGCATCCACCCTCCGTCGCATGGAATCCCTGATGCGCTGATGCAGCCCTGGAGAATGGCGTATTGTATCACAGCCGTCCACAATACGAGCACGAAGAGTCTCTACATTTGGTACCGGGGTTGCGTAGACAAGAGCTTTCAAATGCCTCCATAAATTAAAGTCAAAAGGGTTGAGGTCAGGAGAGCGTGGAGGCCATGGAATTGGTCGGCCTCTACCAATCCATCGGTCACCAAATCTGTTGTTGAGAAGCGTACGAACACTTCGACTGAAATCCGCAGGAGCTTCATCGTGCATGAACCACATGTTGTGTCGTACTTGTAAAGGCACATGTTCTAGCAGCACAGGTAGAGTATCCTGTATGAAATCATGATAACGTGCTCCATTGAGCGTAGGTGGAAGAACATGGGGCCCAATCAAGACATCACCAACAATGCCTGCCCAAACGTTCACAGATAATCTGTGTTGATAACGTGATTGCACAAGTGCGTGCTGATTCTCGCCAGACCACACATGTTGATTGTAAAAATTTACAATTTTATCACGTTGGAATGAAGCCTCATGCGTAAAGAGAACATTTGGACTGAAATGAGGATTGACACATTGTTGGATGAACCATTCGCAGAAGTGTACCCGTGGAGGCCAATCAGCTGCTGATAGTGCCTGCACACGCTGTACATGGTACGGAAACAACTGGTTCTCCCGTAGCACTCACCATACAGTGACGTGGTCTACGTTACCTTGTACAGCAGCAACTTCTCTGACGCTGACATTAGGGTTATCGTCAACTGCACGAAGAATTGCCTCGTCCATTGCAGGTGTCCTCGTCGTTCTAGGTCTTCCCCAGTCGCGAGTCATAGGCTGGAATGTTCCGTGTTCCCTTAGATGCCGATCAATTGCTTCGAACGTCTTCCTGTCGGGACACCTTCGTTCTGGAAATCTATCTCGATACAAACGTACCGCGCCACGGCTATTGCCCCGTGCTAATCCATACATCAAACGGGCATCTGCCAACTCCGCATTTATTAACATTGCACTGACTGCAAAACCACGTCCGTGATGAACACTAACCTGTTGATGCTACGTACTGATGTGCTTGATGCTAGTACTGCAGAGCAATGAGTTGCATGTCAACACAAGCACCGAAGTCAACATGACCTTCCTTCAATTGGGCCAACTGGCGGTGAATCGAGGAAGTACAGTACATACTGACGAAACTAAAATGAGCTCTAACATGGAAATTAAGCGTTTCCGGACACATGTCCACATAACATCTTTTCTTTATTTGTGTGTGAGGAATGTTTCCTGAAAGTTTGGCGTTACCTTTTTGTAACACCCTGTATAAAGAGGTTGGTTGGTTGGTTGGTTTGTTTGGGGAAGACCAGACAGCGTGGTCATCGGTCTCATCGGATTAGGGAAGGATGGGGAAGGAAGTCGGCCGTGCCCTTTCAGAGGAACCATCCCGGCATTTGCCTGGAGTGATTTAGGGAAATCACGGAAAACCTAAATCAGGATGGCAGGACGCGGGAGTGAACCGTCGTCCTTCCGAATGCGAGTCCAGTGTCTAATATAAAGAGATGATTGAACATAGGTTGGCGGATAATTTAATCAACAGGACAATGAGTTTCCTCTCAGTAAGACGTGGAATCCTGTATTATCTCGCATCAAAATTGAACGTTCTTCGGTGCGGCCCTAAGAGCAATATATCGTTGTCAACAGTGTTCCACCGAGGGCGGCGCCACCTCCCTGTCTCTGAAGGCAGAAACCGTGATGGGCGGCGAATGCGCTGTGTACTGAACGGTGGCCTATATAGGACGTCGATTTGCAACCTGGCGTCAGTTCTCAGCGGGACTCATCAGCAGAGGCAGCATTTTCCTGAAGATGGCGACCAGCTGGATCGCCGAAATATCGAGTCAAGTTGATTTTAGGATCCGGCAGCAAACCTGAAGAGACTTTCATGACTTATTACGCCGGGAAAGCCTACGTAATCAGTACTTGGCGTCTGTCTGTCGTAGCGCAATTTAATCAAACTCTGGAAAAACCCAAGAGCCCGAATAGTCTGACAGCTTTCAGGAGAGGCAGGCAATAGCATCTCTTCAAATGGAGCCCATGTCCTGTTTTGTAAGAACTCACTGGGCAAGTTCCAATGTCCTCAGCTGCAACTACATTGATGTAAGGGCCTAGCTGTAAAACGACCATTTACGTGCTGGGCCATGTCTTCACTGGTCACCGTTTTAGGGTGCTGCTAGAATCTTGCGTTCTTCTCTGTTCCCTAAAGCACGAGGGAAGAATTTAATGTGAACGCCACACTAACACCTGAGTCAAAAGTAAATGGGCTGGTGGCATATTCGACACGTCAGGCTGAGTCACCACCTTCTCCCAGTCAGGGATTTCTTCACAAGTCACCCTGGTCGGTAGAGAGTAACAAAGTGGCGCATCTCGGCTTTTGTACCCTGGTCTCTCTAAATTCTGGCCTTCCAAAATCTCCATCAACAGGGGTAGAAAAATCTATCATCACATGAGCAGAAACCCAATTAGAATATAGAGAGGAATATTAAGAGATGACACTAC
Organism: Schistocerca americana; assembly: GCF_021461395.2. NCBI lineage: Eukaryota > Metazoa > Arthropoda > Insecta > Orthoptera > Acrididae > Schistocerca > Schistocerca americana. The sequence goes on along the minus strand of NC_060124.1, from coordinate 243,780,816 downwards.
CATTACATTGACTGTTATTAAACTCGTACCTGGAGTAATATGTAAGTTGATCAGTCTAAACATTACTTTCATCGATAATTAATTGAGTCTGATTATTAAAAATAGGAAGCGTCAACTCGGAAATGGCTCGATACCTCCAAAGTTATCTGCTCCGTGCCCATTACGCCATCATCTTAGCTTTCCCGTAGCTTTTGAGATCCACCTAAAATCTTTCTTGGTTCATCTATCATCAGTTTGCCTGGCTACATTCCCTGCTCCCCACTATTCGCTTTATTTTCAACACGGTCCTAATTTAGTGTTCCATTTCAGTTTCTTACCTGATCCATTACTTTGTTTTCCGATCTCCTGTAACTTCAGAATGTATCTGTTTATAGTTCGCTGAATATTTTTCGCGTTAAAGGCCCATGTCTCGAAACTGGAACTCATATAAAATTCGCATATAAAATTTCAATACAAGCATGTTAGTTTACCACCGGCCGGTGTGGCCGAGCGGTTCTAGGCGCTACAACCTGTAACCGCGCGACTGGTACGGTCGCAGGTTCGAATCCTGCCTCGGGCATGGATGTTTGTGATATCCTTAGGTTAGTTAGATTTAAGTCGGTGTAAGTTCTAGGGGGCTGATGACCTCACAAGTTAAGTCCCATAGTGCTCAGAGCCATTTGAACCATTTTTTTGTTAGTTTACCGAAACCGATTATATTGTTATGCGCACAGAAGGTAGAGGCTTGAGGTCTTAAAAATGAGATAAATAACACAGAAAACGATACTTAAGCATAACTTGGGTTTTTCAGTGGGGAATATTTCTAGGACATTTGTAGCATGAAACGTATATCACAGTGAACTACAGAAATATCATTTTGGTTTTTCCTATTTTTAGTACTAGAATGTCAACCAGCAGTATGTAGAACCTATTTATGATTATACTTGATATATTGACACTAACACCAAAATAAGAGCTATGAAGAGAGGATCACATTGACGTTAAAAGGACCATTAAACACAAAACAGATTATTTGTTTGACATTACCCACGTCGCTCTTCTTAGCAAGGGAAATGCCTTTTTCATTTAATTAAAAAACTGTTTCGCCCTTGTCCATAGACTTTAGAGACTACGTCCTAGGTTATTTTCTAGTAGTTATTGTATGGTGCAGACTTATCCACAGTTGTATGAATTCCTCTTTCAACCTCAAAATATAGCCAAGATATAACCTCCTCCATCTACATCTGCTGTATCTCTCAATGATATCAATGCTGTCATCGATCTCCAAGGAGATGTCGGATTCGGAATCAGTCCAAGCATCTTCATTTCTTTCTTTTGTGCCTGCCATAGCTTTGACCGCAGGCATAGCTTTCTGGCTGCTTTCTGCCTGCTTCTGTTAGCAAAAACATGGTGTTAATTTGTAATAGGAGCAAATGGAAGTACAATACTCAGTCAGTAGCTAATGTGAAGGCCAGAAAGAAACTGCGAATGAGAGGAAGCGTGGGAAAAATTGTATACTTCTCTTATAGTGAAGCAACTAGTACTGTAATACATGCACACCCGCAAATACATTTCATGAAACAGATGTAACTAGCGACGTTCATAGTAATTGTGCGATAAGCTTTAGAGCACATCGCTTGAACTGGTGTAGAGAGGTGAGTGGCGTGCTCGCAGGAAATACGGTCGCGCAAACAACGAGCGAAATGCACCGAAGGTTCAAGAGCCGTAACTGGAATGAGCAGAGACGTAATTACTGACCAATAGACAAAATGAAGGGACAGAAGTAACTGCAGGAGAAAATGAACTTTTTCATAGTCGTATACTTCTCTTATAGTGAAATAACTGGTTCAGGAACGTACACAAAGTCCTAAATATGTTTCGTAATTATACGTAGCGCCATTCATACTACTCTATTTCGTCCTACTGTCAGCGTCCGTTTGCCAAAAATGTAATTTAAAATGGTTTCTTTAGTTGGATAGTACAAGTTAGTAGGCGGGAACTGGTGTCCTTTATTGATGGGTTTATTGTGAACATAAAATACTGCCCTCTTGCTATTTTATCTTCACTCAGTTACGTTTAGTATATTTATTTATTATTAAATAAACAGAAAAAACAATAAACGCAGATGAGTGGAGCAAAGTAGTATGAATATACACTCATGCGCTAAGAAATTTATGACCACATACCTAATAGCCGGTATGTCCAACTCTTGCACGGATCGCGGCATGGAAGCAGTGAGGCCTTGGTAGGCCACTGGAGGTTCAAATGGCTCTGAGCACTATGGGACTTAACATCTATGGTCATCAGTCCCCTAGAACTTAGAACTACTTAAACCTAACTAACCGAAGGACAGCACACAACACCCAGCCATCACGAGGCAGAGAAAATCCCTGACCCCGCCGGGAATCGAACCCGGGACCACTGGAGGCAATTAGCACCACATCTGCACACAAAAGTCACCTAATTCGCGTAAATTCCGGGGAGAGGGTTGATGAGCTCTGACGTCACGTAAAATAACATCCCAGATGTGTCTGACCTGTTCAAATCTGGTGTGGGAGCCAGCACATCAATCGGAACTCGATACTGGGTTTCTAGAACCACTCCATCACATCAATCGGAACTCGACATTGTGTTCGTAGAACCACTCCATCACACTCCTGCCCTTGTAACATGGTGCATTATTTTGCTGAAAAATGCTACTGCCGTCGGTTAACATTATCATTATGGAGGGGAGTGCGTGGTCTGTAAGCAGTGTACGATACTCCTTGGCCGTCATAGTGCCTTTCCCGAGCTCCATTAGACTCATGGATGCCCACATGACTGTTTCCCAGAGCGTAATGGAGTCGCCCCCAGCTTGTCTCTGTCCCGTAGTACAGATGCCAAGGAGCTGTTGCCCTGGAAGACGATGGATTTGCGCTCTCCCATCGGCATGATGAAGAAGGTAACGGGATTCATCTGTCCATGCAACGCTCTGTCGTTGCACCAACGTCTAATTTCGATGGTCACGTGCCCATTTCAGTCGGAGCTGTCGATATCATTGTGTTAACACAGGCACATGCCTGTGGAGACCCAACATTGGGAGTGTTCGGTGCACTGTGTGTTCAGGCACGGTTGTACTCTGCCCAGCAATGAAGTATGATGTTAGTTCCACCAGAGTTGGTTCTGATATTCCACTCATTAGACAGGAGAAGAAAAATGGTAGAAGTGCACGAAGAACATGTTCTTTAGCCAGCTTCCATGGTGCCAGAGGAAATCCAGTAGTTTTCTCTCGTTGTCAGTCTATTTTCTGTGGTTTCTCTGAACAGTCTCTTCCACTCGGTAAGGTTTCAGGCGTCTCATCATTAGAAACATAATTACCAAGCATTTAGTTTATTTAATAACGAAGGAAAGAAATTATAGGTATGAGCTCACAACCATAATGAACTTTACGAACAATGCCGTCAAGATACTACTAGGATACGCTATCTATCTTCGTTTGACACGTTTCGGCTCCTGCTATCTTTTAACCCAAACTTCGAACTCCCAAAACAAAGATCTGAGTAAGTATATACTAAATAATATAACGAAGACAAATTCTAATTAAAGTTTAGCGTCAATATACAGTAAATGATACATGGAAGGAAGATGTCACAGAATTTTAAAGGCAAGGTTCCGTTAGCAATGTAAGTACTAGCCAGCGTTTGTTTAAAGAGATATTCCCACTTTCGTAATTCTCCTCGTAAATCACTTAATTCTGATTAGTGAAAAGTGAAATTAAATGTGTGGTTCACATTCTTCTAAAAATGTAACAGATGTGAAAAGGATCAAATATCGACTTTATGATTTCCGTCTATAACTGAAATACATGAACGCAATGAGAAATTCTTCAGAAAATAATTTATAATTTTTTTCGTATAAATAGAATGCGACTGACTTCATGCCGTCAACGAGAAATTTGCTTTTGATGAGTAACAGAGGAAATATATAAAGTATATGTAGAATTTAAAATATGATTTTTTATAGCCTTCCAGTTGAATACTGGAATCCTTCTATATACGCGACATCAACTGTTTTCTCATCCCCCTCCCGGCTAACTGTATTATCTACACATAAAATTAAACTGTTCCCTGTTCATCCTCGTCCTCCACAGTGACATTCTACTGACGCCTGTCTCTCTTCGGCTTCCCGTCCTTTAGTGCCATTTTGATACTTTATCGTGCTAATACGACTATACTTCCCTATTCAAATAGCTTTGCAAAGTTCCGTATACTCCCCTCAAAAAACTCCACCTCCCAGTACGCTCGCATCCGCCTAACACTCCTATCAAATGTAAACAGATTGTCTTCCTCCTCAGCCACGGCTCCCCTCTGGTTGTTATCTCCCTCTGCATTCCACCCTCAGGCACCCAACGACCACTTTATTGCCTTCTGTTGCTCCCCCCAAACGTCAGTACCTACCACTGGAATTCTCCAATAAGTTACTTTTTCCTTGTCCTAACTAAACTACTGCTAATATCTCCAATACTCTGACATAATTCATAAGATTCTCTCGGATTTCTTATTACTGTAGTTGTTAAGACACTGGATTCGCAACAGGGAGGAACAGAATCAAAGTCTTCCGCTCATCCTTATTTAGCTTTGCTGTGATTTCCCTAAATCACGAATGACAGAACGCTTTTTAGGACGCGAACGATTTCCTTCCCCAACTTCGTCTGATTAGAGTGTATACTTCCTCCGTAGCAATCTTCTCGTCACGTCGGACAGAACATTAAATCCAGACGCTCCTTCCCCTTCCTGTACTGATACAGTTGCAGGAGAAAAACATTTTCAGTGAATTATGGTTAATACTCATTCTGACTCCACAAGAGCAACAAATTATAAGAGGTTACACGTTCACGTACTCACAAGTCCCGACGGATGTCTGTACGATTACTACAGCCGTTGACAGGTAGGACAAGGACGACGAAGGGCCAAATGATCGATTGTGTGAATAACTGCTGAATATGGGAGCCATTGAATATATTTAGGCCTGCATCCTTTACAACCATCCGCTTCTGTACATTTCGCTTTACGCCTTAATGCGTTTAATTGCGCAAGACATTCATTCTTCCCAGGGAAAATAATTCTGATCTCAGACATCAGGAATCTCTTCCAAAAGGGTCATTAATCCCAGAAAATAGAATCGTCCTCTAGCACTGAACATTGATTCTGCGCCATGTTCTGCCAGCAGTGGTTGCGGAAATTTCGTTTTTCTTCACTTTTTGCCATATGCCTGACGTCAATATGTCCACTGAGCACAAAACGTTGCTCATCCGAGAAGGGTACTCTGTAGCGACGGGCAAAAGTATGGCTTAGAAACTGCGAGGGGATTATGTTATCGCTGAAGACGTTCACCTCCAACGCCAGTAGGGTGTACAGTATTTCAAAGTATCAGTGAAGATTCCAGAAATTCGATTAGAATTCATATTAATGTGGTTTTATACCACAAATGTTTTGTCCGGTATTTCACTGAAAATTTACAGTAACGCAGAGAAAGCTTAAATGTAGAGCATTTCAGCGATAAGGAAAGTGGTAAGGAGTAACGTGTAAGCTACGAAATACTAAATGATGGAAACAAAAATATTTTTAAGTTTATATAGTGCAAGTAGAATGGATGTAAATCCAAAAGCTTTGAATACCAGTGTGTATATCAACAAAATTACTTTGGATATTAAAGCGTGCCACTTTATACGACTGAAACAACTGCATAAAAGCTTCACAGAGATCGTCTTTACAAAGAGCAAACTGCCGTATTCTAATAATGTTGTTTTTGTTGTAGTCTTCTGTCCAAAGACTGGTTTGATGCAGCTCCTCATGATACTCAATTCTGTGCAAGCCTCCATCTCCCAGCATTTACGGAAACGTACATCTTTCTCAATCTGCTTAGTGTATTCATCTCTTGGTCTCCCTCTACGATTTTTACCCCCACTCTTCCTTCCACTATTACATTGGAGATCCCTTGATGCCTCAGAACGTCTTCTACCAACCGATCCCTCATTCAAGTCAAGTTGTGCCACAAATCCTCCTTCTCCCCACTTCTATTCAGTACCGCATCATTAGTTATGTGATCTACCCATCTAATCTTCTGCATTCTTCTGTAACACCATATTTCGAAAGCTTCTATTCTCTTCTTGTCTGAACTGTTTATCGTCTATGTTTCGCTTCCCTACATGGCTACACTCCATACAAATACACTCAGAAAGGACTTCCTGACACTAAAATCAATACTCGATGTTAACAATGTTCTCTTCTTCAGAAACGTTTTCCTTGTCATCGCCAGTCTACATTTTATATCCTGTCTACTTCAACCATCATCATTTATGTTTCTCCCCAAATAGCAAAACTCACCTACTACTTTAAGTGTCTTATTTCCTAATTTAATTCCCTCAGCATCACCCGATTTAATTCGACTACATTCCATTACCCTCGTTTTGCTTTTGTTAATGTTCATTCTGCATCCTCCGTTCAAGACACTGTCTACTCCGTTCAGCTGTTCCCCCACGTCCTTTGCTTTCTCTGACAAAATTACAATGTCATCCACAAACATCAAAGTTTTTATTTCTTCTCCCTACATTTTAATTCCTACTCCAAATTTTTCTTTTGTTTCCTTTACTGTTTTCTCAATATACAGATTGCATAACATGGGGGATACCATCGTCTCTCTTCCCCTTGTCAACCACTGCTGCCCTTTGCTCCCAGTTGACTCTTATAACTGCCATCTGGTTTTTGTACAAGTTGTAAATGACCTTTTTCTCCATGTATTTTATCCCTGCCCCCTTCAGAATTTGAATGAGAGTATTCCCGTCCAAATTTTCAAAAGCTTTCCGTAAGTCTACAAATGGTACGAACGTAGGTTTGCATTTTCTGAACGTATGTTCTAAGATAAGTCACAGAGTCAATAATGCCTCATGTGGTCCTACATTTCTACGGAATCCAAACAGATCTTCCCGATGTCGGCTTCTTGCAGCCTTTCCATTCGTTTCTAAGGAATTCATGTTAGTATGTTGCAACCGTGACTTATTATACCGATAGTTCGGTAATTTCCGCACCTGTCAGCACCTGCTTTCATTGCAATTGGAATTATTATATTCTTCTTGAATTCTGAGGGTAATTCCTTTGTCTCACACATCTTGCTCACGAAATGGAAGATTTTTGTCACGGCTGGCTCTCCCAAGGCTACCAGTACCTCTAACGGAATGTTGTCAGCTTAGGTCTTTTAGTGCTCTGTCAAATTCTTCACGCAGTATCATGTCTCCCATCTCATCTTCATCTACGTTCTATTTTGTTTCCACTGCATTGTCTGCAGATTCATCTTCCTTGTACAGACCTTCTATATACTACTTCCAACTTCCTACTTTCCCTCTTTTGCTTACGTCTGGTTTTCCATTTGGACTCTTGATATTCATACAGATGTTTCTCTTCTCTCCAAAGGTCTGTTTAATTTTCCTGTAGGAATCTACCTTATCCCTAGTGATATATGCTTCTACATCCTTACATTTGTCTTCTAGCCATTCCCGCTTAACCATTTTCCACTTCCTGTACATCTCATTTTTGAGAAGTTTTTACTCATTTTCGCCTTATTCATATACTCATTTTTGTATTTTCTCCTTTCATCAATTAAATTCAGTAGCCCTTGTGCTAACCAAGGATTTCTACAAGCCCTCGTCTTTTTGCCTACTTCATCCTCTGCTGCCTTCTCTATTTCATCTCTCGAAGTCCACATTCTTCTTCTACCGTATTCCTTTCCCTTGTTCTTGTCAATCGTTTCCTAATGCCCCTCTGAAACTCTACAACATCTGGTTCTTTCAGTTTATCCAGATCCTATTTCCTTAAATTCCTACCTTTTTGCAGTTGCTTCAGTTTCAATCTAAAGTTCATAACCAATAAATTGAGCTCGGAGTCCACATCTGCCCCTGGAAATGTTTTACAGTTTAAAACCTTGTTTCTAAATCTCTGGGTTACCATTGCGTAATCAGTCTGAAACCTTCCGGTGTCGCCAGGATTCTTCCAGGTACAGAAACTACTTTCATGATTCTTATACCAAGTTTTTCCGATGATTAAGTTATGCTCTGTCCAAAATTCCACCAGGCGGCTTCCTCTTTCATTCCAAACCCCCAGTGATATTCACCTACTACTTTTCCTTCTCTTTCTTTTCTAACTATCGAGTTCCAATCCCCCATGACTACTAAATTTTCGTCTCCCTTATCTATCTGAGTAATTTCGTTTATCCCATCATACATTTCTTTAATCTCTTCATCATCTGCGAACCTAGCTGCCATATAAACTTGTACTACTGTGGTAGGCGTGGGCTTCCTGTCTGTTTTGGCTACAATAATGCGTTCACTGTGCTGTTTGTAGTGGGTTATCTGCTTTCCTGTTGATTTTTTTAATTTTTTATTAAAACTACTTCAGCATTACCCCTATTTGATTTTGTATTTATAGCTCTGTATTCACCTGACCAGAAGTCCTGTTCCTCCTGTCAACGAACTTCACTAATTCTCACAATATCTAATTTTAACTTATCCATTTCCCTTTTTAAATTTTCTTGCCCACCTGCCCGATTAAGGATCTGACATTCCTAGTTCCTATCCGTAGAACGCCAGTTTTGTTTCTGCTGATAACGACGTACTCTTGAGTAGTCCCCACCCAGAGATCCGAGTGGGGGACTATTTTACCTCCGGAATATGATATTCCTATACATTACACTTTTTGGGTTGTAACACCACGATAGACGTCATGTTCTGGACTTTCAGTGCACGGCGGATAATTGAGATGTTTGAGAACAATAGACACATAGATTTTTTAGAGAAGAAATATTCAGTTTTGAGACCTTTTTTAAATACACTAATTTTTTCTCATGTTATTGTTTGAAATTTAGAAGCAGAGTTTCCAGTAGCTTCCATATAATGTAGTTTTCACCATTCTAGTTGTTCTTTTTCGTTAAGGTGAAACTTATTTAATCTGGAAAGGATAGGAGGCACCGATTCCGAAAAATAATGCCTGTGCGAAAGGTCTGAAGCAACTTGAACGAGATTGCCAACAGTCTTCGATTTACCATTTGCTATGACGATCAGAGTGTCTTTAGGAAAGGTAAAGCCATGAGAGATTATCAGTTCCGACTTTGCTTTATATAACGGAGATAAGAGAAGAAATCACAAGATAGAGTTATGGAAGTTGTGGACCTGGAGGAAGATTTCGACAACGTAGAATTGTACAAGATGTTAGAAATTCTCGGAGAAACTGGTATAAACTATAGGGAAAGACTGACGTTATACAGTATGTACAACGATGAGGAGGTGAAAATAAGAATGAAAGATCGCGTATGAAATTCTCGGATTGTATGGGGTATAATCGGAGATGCAATCTTTCGCACACTGCCATTTACTCGAAATATAGAAAAGGAACGAAAGAAGATTAAAATTCTACTTCCCGTCGATAGCGATGTCATTAGAGACGGAGCACAGTGTTGTATTACGAAAGGATTGGGAAGGAAATCGGCGGTGCCGTTTTCAAAGGAACCATTCCGGCATTTGCCTCGAGTGATTTAGAGAAGGCATGTAAAACCTTAATGTGGATGGCAGGTCGCGAATTTGAATCATCGTCCTCCAGAATGCGGGTACAGTGTACTGAGCACGGTGCCATCTCGCTCGGTTTAAATTTCGAATGAGGAATGACGGAAATAGAGAAAATGTCTAAGGGGAAAGAACGTCAATGTAAGATTCGCTAATGACACTGCTATCATCAGTGAAAGTGAAGACGAATTACAGGATCTTTTGAATGAAATGAACATTCTAATGAGATCTCACTAGGAACTGAGAGCAAACAGAAAAAAGAGGTAAAAATGAAGAGTAGCAGAAGTAAGATTAGAAGTAAACTTAATATCCAATCTGGGAACCACGAAGTAGATGAAGTGAAGGAATTCTGCTACGTTGGAAGCAAAATACTATTCTGTGGACAAAACAGAGAGGCAAAGTGTTCATAAAAAGTAGAATAGAGCGCACTATCCAAAAGACGGGTAGTAGTATGAAACACGAGCTTTTACTTGGGGAAACAAATTACTGAGAATCAAAAACTGGAGCACAGAATTTTATGAAAGTTCTCCGTGCACTGTGAGGAAACCGTAAAAGAAGACTAATGAAGCGATTCACCTGTGGCTTCATGTTGTTTGTTGTTGTTGTGGTCTTCAGTCCAGAGACTGGTTTGATTCAGTCACTCGTTGACCACGATGGCACCGAAACAGAGGACGACCGAAGAAAGGCAGAAATACTGAATTCAGTGTTCCGAAACTGTTTCACTGCGGAAAATCGTAACACGGTCCCTGACTTCAGCCGTCGCACGGACGCCAAAATGGAAAATATTGAAATAAACGATATCGGAATTGAAAAACAACTGCTATCACTTAGTAGCGGAAAAGCATCCGGACCAGACGAGATACCCTTAAGATTCTACAGTGATTATACTAAAGAACTTGCCCCCTTTCTATCAGCAGTTTATCGTAGATCGCTGGAAGAACGTAAAGTACCTAGCGACTGGAAGAAAGCGCAGGTCGTTCCCATTTTCAAGAAGGGTCATAAATCAGATGCGAATAATTATAGGCCTATTTCGCTTACGTCAATCTGTTGTAGAATAATGGAACATGTTTTGTGTTCTCGTATTATGACGTTCTTAGATAATACAAATCTCCTTCATCATAACCAACATGGATTCCGCAAACAGAGATCATGTGAAACTCAGCTCGCCCTATTTGCCCAAGAAATTCACAGTGCCGTAGACACTGGCGAGCAGATTGATGCCGTATTCCTGGACTTCAGGAAGGCATTTGATACGGTTCCGCACTTACGTTTAGTGAAAAAAATACGAGCTTACGGAATATCGGACCAGGTTTGTGATTGGATTCAGGATTTCCTAGAAGAAAGAACACAACATGTCATTCTTAACGGTTCAAAATCTGCAGATGTAGAGGTAATTTCGGGAGTACCGCAGGGAAGCGTGATAGGACCTTTATTGTTTACAATATACATAAATGACTTAGTTGACAACATCGGTAGCTCCGTGAGGCTATTTGCAGATGACACGGTTGTCTACAAGAAAGTAGCAACATCAGAAGACTCGTACGTACTCCAGGAGGACCTGCAGAGGATTAATGCATGGTGCGACAGCTGGCAGCTTTCCCTAAACGTAGATAAATGTAATATAATGCGCATACATAGGGGCAGAAATCCATTCCAGTACGATTATGCCATAGGTGGTAAATCATTGGAAGCGGTAACGACCGTAAAATACTTAGGAGTTACTATCCGGAGCGATCTGAAGTGGAATGATCACATAAAACAAATAGTGGGAAGAGCAGGCGCCAGGTTGAGATTCATAGGAAGAATTCTAAGAAAATGTGACTCATCGACGAAAGAAGTAGCTTACAAAACGCTTGTTCGTCCGATTCTTGAGTATTGCTCATCAGTATGGGACCCTTACCAGGTTGGATTAATAGAAGAGATAGACATGATCCAGCGAAAAGCAGCGCGATTCGTCATGGGGACATTTAGTCAGCGCGAGAGTGTTACGGAGATGCTGAACAAGCTCCAGTGGCGGACACTTCAAGAAAGGCGTTACGCAATACGGAGAGGTTTATTATCGAAATTACGAGAGAGCACATTCCGGGAAGAGATGGGCAACATATTACTACCGCCCACATATATCTCGCGTAATGATCACAACGAAAAGATCCGAGAAATTAGAGCAAATACGGAGACTTACAAGCAGTCGTTCTTCCCACGCACAATTCGTGAATGGAACAGCGAAGGGGGGATCAGATAGTGGTACAATAAGTACCCTCCGCCACACACCGTAAGGTGGCTCGCGGAGTATAGATGTAGATGTAGATGTAGATGCAACGCTCCATGTTGCTGTATCCTGTGCAAGCGTCTTCATCTCCTAGTCTCTACTTCCTTCTGAATCTACTTAGTGTATTCATCTCTTGATCTCCCTCTACGATTCTTACCCTCCACGCTATCTTCCAATACTAAATTGGTGATCCCTTGATGCCTCAGAACATGCCCTACCAACCGGTACCTTCTTCTAGTCAAGTTGTGCCACAAATTTCTCTTCTACCCAATTCTGTTCAACACCTCCTCATTAGTTACATTGTGTACCCATCTAATCTTCAGCATTCTTCTGTAGAACCACATTTCGAAAGCTTCTATTCTCTTCTTGTCTACAATATTTATCGCCCATGTTTCACTTCCATACATGGCTACATTTCGTGCAAATACTTCCAGAAACGACTTCCTGACACTTAAGTTTATACTCGATGTTAACGAATTTCTCTTCTTCAGAAACGCTTTCCTTGCCATTGCCAATCTACGTTTTATATCCATTCTACTTCGACCATCATCAGAGTGCTGTCTAATCCAGGGGTCTTGTTTCGTCTTAGGTCTTCCAGTGCTCTGTCAAATTCTTCATGCAGTATCATGTCTTCCATTTCATCTTCAACCGTGTCCTCTTCCATTTCCGTAATACTGCCCTCAAGTACATCGCCCTTGTATAGACCCTCTATATAATCTTTCCACCTTTCCTCTTTCCCTTCTTTGCTTAGAACTGGTTTTCCATCTGAGCTCTTGATATTCATACTAGTGGCTCTCTTTTCTCCAAAGGTCTCTTTAATTTTCCTGTAGCCAGTAAGGCAGTATCTATCTTACCCCTAGTGATACATGCTTCTACATCCTTACATTTGTCCTCTATCCATCCCTGCTTAGCCATTTTGCACTTCCTGTCGATCTTATTTTTGAGACGTGGTTGGCATGGGCTTCGTGTCTACCTTGGCTGCAATAATTTGTTCACTATGTTGTTCGTAGTAGCATACCTATGCATCTATTTTTTTATTCATCACTAAACCCACTCTCGCATACCGTATTTCATTTTGTATATGTAACCCTTTATTCACCTGACCAGGAGTCTTGTTCCTCCTGCCACCGCACTTCACTAATGCCCACTATATCTAATTTCAACCTATCCATTTCCCTTTTTAAATTTTCTAACCTACCTGCCCGATTAAGGGATCTAACATTCCACGCTCCGATCCGTAGAACGCCAGTTTTCTTTCTCCTGGTAGTGACGTCCTCCTGAGTAGTCACCGCCCGGAGATCCGAATGGGGAATTATTTTGCCTCTGAAATATTGTACCCGAGAGGACGCTATCATGATTTAACCATACAGTAAAGCTGCATGCCCTCGGGAAAAATTACGGCTGTAGTTTCCCCTTTCTTTCAGCCGTTTGCAGTATCAGCACAGCAAGTTACATTGGATGCACAAAATTAGGTGGACCGTTAACGTAAGAAACAAGGAGAATAGGTGAGGAATATACAATGTGGAAAACAGTGTAAGAAGAAGGGACAGGATGATAGGATGACTCGTAAGACATGAAGGAATACGTTCTACGGAACTCGGGTGTGGGGGGAAGGGGGAGGGGGTGCAGAAAGTAAGAGCTACAGGGGAAGACAGGAGATTGGGATGTATCAACAAATAATTGAGGGCGTTGTGCCAAGTGCTGCACTGAGATAACTGACGCAGGAGAGGGATTCAGGAGGGATAGTATCAAACCAGTGAGCAGATTGGGTCACACACAAAATGATGTACAGATAACTCCTACAGTCTCCCCTCTACAAGAACACTGCCGTATGCTCCCGTGACACAGCACCGAGCTGTTTTCATTCGCATTTGTGCCAACGACGGAGAGATGTACGGAAAATAAAGGGAAGAAAAACGATTTCATTGAAACTCACGGAGAGGCTTCACCAGCCTTGGACGCACAGGCGCCGGCAGCTGGCACGCGGGGTGACATAGCAAGCGGTCGCCACCGAAAAGTTGGTGCGGGGAGCAGTAACGATCGACCACAGACGCGTTTCGTATTGCATAAAATTTTCATTACGCATAAAGCCCGGCGTTGCCTACCCCCATCCCAAGAGGCACCGCTTATCCCCACCCCCACCCCCACCCTGCACACACACACACACACACACACACACACACACACACACACACACACACGCACAATTCCACAGGCTCACGCCGGTGCTTATGGCCGTCCTAATACGCTGTTACAGAGTTGGACGGCTGATTTCAATATGTAAACACTCTTTAACGGCCCGGGATTACCGCCGCCGTCCGGCCTGGGCCAGCGCCGATGAATTGTAAACGCGGCATTAACACCGTGTTCCCGTGTTCGCCTGCCGTGTTCGGCTGGCGTTACACCTGGGACTTGGCGCCTCCCCTGCGGTCAGCTCGTGCCTTGCCGGGAGATTTCGCAGGCTCGGCGTCACGCCTGGAAACACACCAGTGTCTGACAGCGCCAAAGTTGTACCCAGAGCTGACCGAAATACTGCCGAAAGGGTCGAGGTTGAATTCGTACAGCAGCACCAAGCGCTGCCTACTAGACTACTGTGCATATTAGTAGCGTGTGATACAGCTCCAGTTATCTATTGACTTCCATCAATGAATTATCTATAATACGAGGGTGAGCCAAATGAAAACCTTAAATTTGTAATAACAAATCGAAATTTCACGCCGTTATCCTGTAAGTTGGTAAGCGTGCTACAAACAGCGTGCAGAATGGCCTATAGGTGGCAGCATAGTACAGATGCGCACATACCATCGCAGTATCAGTATAAAGATGGCCGCCCCACCTACGACTTGCACCAGTGAAGAACAGCGTTTTGTAATTCGGTTTTTGCGTAGTGAAGGTGTGAAACCTATTGAAATTCATCAACGGTGATGCATGTTTGTCGCAACAGCAAGTCTACGAATGGAGTAGGAAGTTCGCAAATGGTGTGACTTCAGTGGAAAGTGCTCCTCGTTCAGGTCAGGCACAACGAGTTGTGACTCTACAGAACATTGCAGCAGTTGAATCCATAGTGAAGGAAAACTGCCGGGCCGGCCGCTGTGGCCGATCGGTTCTAGGCGCTTCAGTTTGGAACCGCGCGACTGCTACGGTCGCCGGTTCGAATCCTGCCTCGGGCATGGATGTGTGTGATGTCCTTAGGTTAGATAGGTTTAAGCAGTTCTAAGTTCTAGGGGACTGATTACCTCAGATGTTAAGTCCCATAGTGCTCATAGTCATTCGAACCATTCGAAAACCGTCGAGTGACACTGAATCACATTGCAGCATGTTTGCAGATCAGTCATGGGTCAGCACACAACACTGTGCATGATGTGCTCCAGTTTCACAAAGTGTCTGCAAGATGGGTGCCATGGCAGCTGACTCCTGAAATGAGAGAACAAGGTGTTGATGCTTGTGAAGAACTTCTTCGGCGCCTTGAACGAGAAGGTGATGGCTTCCTTGCAAGAATCGTTACTGGGGGCGAAACCTGGGTTCACTTCCACCAACCGGAAACGAAGAGAGCAAGGAATGGCGCCCTTCCTCATCACCAAAACCAAAGAAGTTTCTAACAGAACCATCAGCAGGGAAGGTTATGCTGACTCTCTTTTGGGACGAAAAAGGCATAATTTTGGAGCATTACATGCCTAGAGGGAGCATTGTCACCAGTGCATCATACACAGATCTCCTAAAAAATCATCTGCTGCCAGCAATCGAATCAAAGCGACGTGGATTGCTGTCAGCAGGTGCCCTTTTGCAACATGACAATGCAAGGCCCCACACTGCCCGTACAACAGTTGCAACAATCACAGACCTGCATTTTGAGTGTCTTCCTCATCCACCATACTCAGCAGACCTTGCCCCAAGTGATTCCCATATGTTTGGACCACTCAAAAACGCAATGGGAGGATGATGGAGACGTACGCCACACGGTGCATGAGAGGTTGCGCAGACTACCAAAAGAATTTATTTCTAAAGGAATTTATGAACTTAGTAAGCCCTGGAGGACTTGCATTGAGCGCGGGGGAGATTATGTTGAAATAAATAATATTTAAAAATATTCATTTGACTCACCCTCGTATGTAGAATGTCCATAGCTCACAGACTCCTCCACAGTGGAATGTATTTGCTTTATAACCTACATTTACTTGCTATTTCACTGATTAAAAATATGGTGGCACAAGTTGTCGAATGAAATAGGTACAAAAATATCTGGAGAGATTCCAGTGACGGAAGTGTTACGACAAGAATGCGTGAGAGCACCTAAATTATCTCTGTATGCAAGGGGCGCTCAATAAGTAATGCAACACATGTAACATTACTCTGAAAACAGGTTGGTGTTGTTCAGAATTCCAGTACACCATATTATACTCAACACTTTTGGCTAAAAACTCTATTTTACAACATAATCAGCATTCAGTGCGACGACCTTACGCCACCTTAGTGCGAGGGTCTGCGCGACAGCAGGGTGCCACTCTTCTGGTCGATGTCGGAGCCAACGTCTTCTTGGATCAAGTGGCTCTGAGCACTATGGGACTTAACAGCTGAGGTCATCAGTCCCCTATAACTTATAGCTACTTAAGCCTGACTAACCTAAGGACATCACACATATCCATGCCCGAGGCAGGATTCGAACTTGCGACCGTAGCAGTCACGCGGTTCCGGACTGAACAGCCTAGAATCGCTAGGCCACCGCGGCCGGCTCTTCTTGGATCAGAAACCTCCCAATTATCCACGTACTGCTCCCCGTGGAGGGCATTCTTCACCGGGATAGACAGATCTAAGTAGGATGGTGTGCGAAACGGGCTGTAGGGTGGATGCGGAACAACAAGCCCTATGACGTTTTGTAACCTCCTTCTGTGTCTGCGATCTTATATGAGGTCTTGTGTTGTCATAAGAGAAGGACAAGTTAATTCCGATATTTGTGGCCATCAGCATGATGAAATCGTATCTTCAGTTTCCTGGGGGTAGCATAATACATTTCAGAGCTGGTCGTTCCACTTTGAAGGCGGATATCGAACAGACTAAATCCTCATGACTCCCAGAAGACCGTCACCATGACTTTACCTGCTAAGCGTGCGGCTCTGAACATTTTCTTTGGAGAAGAGGTGGTCCAGTGCTCCTCCGTGGACTGTTATTTTGTTTCCGGTTCGAAGTGATGAACCCATGTTTCATTGCCTGCGACGATGTTCGACAAAACACTGTCACGATCGGCTTCGTAACGCGCAGGTAATTCCGCACAGATATTACCTCGTTGCTCTGCATGGTCATCTTCGGCGATAAACTCAGCGAACACACACGTTTGAGAACCCCAACCGGTGGACGAATGTGCCAGCACTACCAACAGAGGCGTCCAGTTGAGCAACGAGCTGTCTGATTGTGATCCGTCGACCATCTCAAATGAAGTTTCGTCACGTTCCAACATTGCGGGAGTCACAGCTGCGTATCGGCGGCCATCACGCAGGAGATCAGACAGGTTTGTACGACCTTGTAGCGATGATGACAGACGCCTCGCCAGAGAGTCATCCTGATTTTGTTCACTCCCTGGTCCCCGTGCTCATTCTGTAAACTATTTGAGTATCTGCCATGATCTGGTTTTCCGTCAAAAGAAACTGAAGTACAGCTCTCTGCTTGCAACGTACCTCCGTTACGGAAGCCATTTGGCCGGCTACGTAAAGAGCCGCGAGCTTTTGGAGCTGTATGAAACTGTAGGAGCTGAAGTGGGAAAATTCCACGATGTCCCACAACAAAATCTGCCTTTTTTCAACCGAAATCGGCTGAGAAAAGAAATACGTGGCATTACTTTCTGAGCGCTCCTAGTGGAAAAGCAAATGTCCTGACTCACTGACTGATTGACTCACTGACTAATCATCATCCAGGCTATTAATTAAAGAGACTTGAAATTACGAAAGGTTGTGAATCTCATAGTGTAGGAATCGTTTAAGAAGGGGATGAAAAAGGGAGTTAATGGTTTTTTGAAAATGCGAGTGTGTCGCTATTAAGACAGTTTTGAAGTTAGAAGTACGAAAATTGGTGTTTAGTTGCTCGGTCATAAATCATTATTAAAGAACTACCATAGCGTTTTTAAAGCTACATCCACGAAAATTAGTGTTTGACTTGTCGGTTGGAAATAAATAATATGCTTGTCAGTGAGTTTCTAAATTCAGCTGCTAAGGTGGTGAAATAGGGAATGAAAATTGTTATGAAAACATTTCACTATGAAATCATTCTCAAAGATAAATCTAAGGAAATTTGAATTTGGTATATCGTTTGGAAATAAAACAATGTGTTTGATTGTTTTTGTAAATTCAGCCCCTAAGCATTCGACGGGGATGAAAGTTATTGAGGAAACTTTTCATTGCGAAAGCAGTTTGAAACTAAATCTCTGAAGATTTTTATTTGGCTTCTAGGGTGTAAATAAAAAATATGTGTTTCATTGTTTTTTTGGAATTCAACCCCTAAGTGGGCAAAACCAGCGATGACAATTTTTGTGAAAATGTTCCGTTATAATAAATCAGTGTTTCAATTCTAAACACATTTGCGTTAGAGGATGAAAATTTCCATCGAAGTTTCACCACAAGAACTCAAACGGTCCAGTTACCAGGATCGCTCTTTCGTCAGAAGTACATTCAGGAAAGATCATCCTTCTGTGGCCATACTGGAGTGAAAAGTTCGGAAGACGTTGCAATTTGTGAACAACTAAGAATATGATCAAAGAAAAAAAAAAGTCTGTGCAGATCATAAAGTCTGAGCGAGAGAAGCATAAGGCGCTAAACCAGTTTAAAAATGTGCTTGAATTCTGCCGTAAGGTACCTGTCGTAGTATGAGTGCTTCTATAAATGATGAGAAACTATTCATATTCCATTTTGTTGATGACTATGTCATTTATGCGGAGGATAAGAATGACAGGAACTACGTGGCCGCAACGGGGGGCAGAGAATATCGGAAACGATCGTTAAATCGTTAATTTACAGAAAACGGTGAACTGGTTACTTGAGGAATGGTCAAACTTTGGCGTTCATTTGGGGATAGAAACGTCGGTGCACAGACTACGATATATGGTTAAAAATATGGACACACTTACGATAATCGACCTTGAAACCATTGTAATGGACAAAATCGAAGTAAAACAATCATGTACGAAAGGTACTACGGAAACAAAGAAAGCTTCATCATAGGTTTAAGAGTAGTCGAATCATAGCTGATAAGGAAAAGCTGAACGAAGCAAAAGAGCGTAAAGAGAGCAATGAGAGAAGCATTCAACGAATTCGAACATAAAACATTGGCAAACAATCTAAACAAGAACCCTAAAAAGTTTTGGTCATATGTAAAATCGGTAAGCGGATCTAAATCCCCTATTCAGTCACTCGTTGACCACGATGGCACCGAAACAGAGGACGACCGAAGAAAGGCAGAAATACTGAATTCAGTGTTCCGAAACTGTTTCACTGCGGAATATCGTAACACGGTCCCTGACTTCAGCCGTCGCACGGACGCCAAAATGGAAAATATTGAAATAAACGATATCGGAATTGAAAAACAACTGCTATCACTTAGTAGCGGAAAAGCGTCCGGACCAGACGAGATACCCTTAAGATTCTACAGTGATTATAGTAAAGAACTTGCCCCCTTTCTATCAGCAATTTATCGTAGATCGCTGGAAGAACGTAAAGTACCTAGCGACTGGAAGAAAGCGCAGGTCGTTCCCATTATCAAGAAGGGTCATAAATCAGATGCGAATAATTATAGGCCTATTTCGCTTACGTCAATCTGTTGTAGAATAATGGAACATGTTTTGTGTTCTCGTATTATGACGTTCTTAGATAATACAAATCTCCTTCATCATGACCAACATGGATTCCGCAAACAGAGATCATGTGAAACTCAGCTCGCCCTATTTGCCCAAGAAATTCACAGTGCCGTAGACACTGGCGAGCAGATTGATGCCGTATTCCTGGACTTCAGGAAGGCATTTGATACGGTTCCGCACTTACGTTTAGTGAAAAAAATACGAGCTTACGGAATATCGGACCAGGTTTGTGATTGGATTCAGGATTTCCTAGAAGAAAGAACACAACATGTCATTCTTAACGGTTCAAAATCTGCAGATGTAGAGGTAATTTCGGGAGTACCGCAGGGAAGCGTGATAGGACCTTTATTGTTTACAATATACATAAATGACTTAGTTGACAACATCGGTAGCTCCGTGAGGCTATTTGCAGATGACACGGTTGTCTACAAGAAAGTAGCAACATCAGAAGACTCGTACGTACTCCAGGAGGACCTGCAGAGGATTAATGCATGGTGCGACAGCTGGCAGCTTTCCCTAAACGTAGATAAATGTAATATAATGTGCATACATAGGGGCAGAAATCCATTCCAGTACGATTATGCCATAGGTGGTAAATCATTGGAAGCGGTAACGACCGCAAAATACTTAGGAGTTACTATCCGGAGCGATCTGAAGTGGAATGATCACATAAAACAAATAGTGGGAAAAGCAGGCGCCAGGTTGAGATTCATAGGAAGAATTCTAAGAAAATGTGACTCATCGACGAAAGAAGTAGCTTACAAAACGCTTGTTCGTCCGATTCTTGAGCATTGCTCATCAGTATGGGACCCTTACCAGGTTGGATTAATAGAAGAGATAGACATGATCCAGCGAAAAGCAGCGCGATTCGTCATGGGGACGTTTAGTCAGCGCGAGAGCGTTACGGAGATGCTGAACAAGCTCCAGTGGCGGACACTTCAAGAAAGGCGTTACGCAATACGGAGAGGTTTATTATCGAAATTACGAGAGAGCACATTCCGGGAACAGATGGGCAACATATTACTACCGCCCACATATATCTCGCGTAATGATCACAACGAAAAGATCCGAGAAATTAGAGCAAATACGGAGACTTACAAGCAGTCGTTCTTCCCACGCACAATTCGTGAATGGAACAGGGAAGGGGGGATCAGATAGTGGTACAATAAGTACCCTCCGCCACACACCGTAAGGTGGCTCGCGGAGTATAGATGTAGATGTAGATGTAGAAAACGACTCAGATGGTATGAGCATGTATGCCGCATGGACGAGGGCACATGGCCTCATAGGATGATGGATTGGATTCCTGCTAACAGAAGATGAAATGGCCGCCCTAAAAAAATATCTATCCAGGGATGATTTTTTAGGCAGAAGACTGAACGATAGGAGACGTGGGAAGCTAGTATGAGTTAAAGAGCTATAATATAGAATTACACTGAAATAAAATGCATTTATGCTTACGAGAACACATAAACTTTGCTTTTAGATTGCTGCACTCTTTGACACCAGATATGTTAAATACGAGGCCTGTTCAGAAAGTAAGCTCCGATTGATTGCCAAATTGAAACCACAGTGAACATCAGAAATGTTTTACTTGTAACAATTAGCTACACCTTTCAGTTACTTCTCTACGTAGTCGCCGTTCTGACTTAGACTTTTGTCATAGCGTTGTACCAACTTTTCAATAGCCTCATCATAGAAGGCAGCCGCCAGTGCTTTCCGCCAATTCTCCACGCTGGCCTACACCTCGTTGTCTGTGTCAAAATGTTGTCTTCAAAGACAGCAGTTCATGTGACCATAGATGAAACTCAGGGGGGGACAAATGCGGACTGTATTGTGGGTAATCTAACATTTCCATTTGAAAACGATGCAGGAGCATCTTCATTGCCCCTGCAGAATGCGGCTGAGAATTGTCGTGAAGACGAAACAGCACGACAGTTATGTAATGTTAGCTGCATAGCTTCAGGCGAAATTTCTCACCAGGCCCTCGTACTTGGCGGCAGACACTATTTTCTAGACATCTTTACGCACTCACTGCGAGCTCAGAAATGAGAAGAGCGACGTGATGCTAACGGGGGTTATACTAGAGACACTACCCAACACATCTGTGCAAATCTTTATCGGATTTTCATAGTCGTTTCCATTTCGCGACCGATCGGAGCTTACTTTCTGAACGCCCCTCGTATAATTACTACGCTGAACAACTGCGGGTGAATCCGATACACATGTCTAATTCCCTGTTCTGTATACAATTTAAATTATTCCTTCACCAGTGGGGAGGAGTGGACGTATTTCACATTAACATCACAGAATTTCCAGAATGAGATTTTCACTCTGCAGCGGAGTGTGCGCTGATATGAAACTTCCTGGCAGATTAAAACTCTGTGCCCGACCGAGAATCGAACTCGGAACCTTTGCCTTTCGCGGGCAAGTGCTCTACCATCTGAGCTACCGAAGCACGACTCACGCCCAGTGCTCACAGCATTACTTCTGCCAGTATCTCGTCTCCTACCTTCCAAAATTTACAGAAGCTCTCCTGCGAACCTTGCAGAACTAGCACTCCTGAAGCAAAGGGTGTTGCGGGGACATGGCTTAGCCACAGCCTGGAGGACGTTTCCAGAATGATATTTTCACTCTGCAGTGGAGTGTGCGCTGATATGAAACTTCCTGGCTGATTAAAACAGTGTGCCCGACCGAGACTCGAACTCGGGCGTGAGTGAAGCTTCGGTAGCACAGATGGTAGAGCACTTGCCCGCGAAAGGCAAAGGTCCCGAGTTCGAGTCTCGGTCGGGCACACAGTTTTAATCTGCAAGGAAGTTTCATATTAGCGCACACTCCGCTGCAGAGTGAAAATCTCATTCTGGAAACGTCCTCCAGGCTGTGGCTAAGCCATGTCTCCGCAATATCCTTTGTTTCAGGAGTGCTAGTTCTGCAAGGTTCGCAGGAGAGCTTCTGTAATGTTTGGAAGGTAGGAGACGAGGTACTGGCAAAAGTAAAGCTGTGAGCACCGGGCGTGAGTCGTGCTTCGGTAGCTCAGATGGTAGAGCACTTGCCCGCGAAAGGCATAGGTCCCAAGTTCGAGTCTCGGTCGGACACACAGTTTTAATCTGCCAGGAAGTTTCATCACACAATTTGTTGAGGGCTGCTTCGTTAATGTGATTCATTACAACTGATACGTGAGCACTTGCATACGTCGAATTGGATCACTTTCATTACAACAGATATCAGAATAATTGTACTATTACAGCCGATGCACTGCGTCAAGCTACGTCAGTATCGGCAGTATAATACAAGTAAAAGGGTGGCTTATGTTTAACACTGCATTAATTAATGTAACTACATTAAAACGTTAATTACATGAAGCATATACACAATAGGACTATTGTAATTGCAGTAACTTCCTTTACACGCTTCTCTACATTATTCTAATATTATTAATTTGGGGCAAAAAAGTTATTTTTATTTTTACGTGATACCTATATTGCCCATTTCATTCCAAGAATAAGAGTAATCGAATTATACGTAGTGATTAAATACTGAACGAATTAGTACTGTGAGAACAATAGTATTTGACATCATAATATATTTACTTATATTTAAGCCTGTCTATTAGTCAATAATGTTTTTATGTAAACTATTTTATGAAATAACTCATTACTTAGGTAGTGGTGTTTACAAGTAGAACCACTTAGACAGAAAGGACTGTTGTTGCTAAGCTCTCTTGTGTACCATCGTGTCTGCTATTCCTGTTTATTAGGTAACTTGATTAAGCAATTTATTTGCCACAACTAAATTACTTTAAAACATGTTAGCCATGTTGGTTTTAAGGAAGTTTTGCACCATCGTATTCCTTAGAACATAAAGAATTAGTAAGTTGAATACTTCATTCAGTTAATTATTTAATCTGAGACAAACTAGCTGTTAATATTGTAGATAATATTTATTCCAGTTTAAATCTGAATTTTATAGCTGTTCCTTAACCATGAGTGTTAGACAAATGAAGACTCTTAAAAGTTATGTAAACAATTAATTCAATTTTCTATTAGTGTTAAGCAGAACATGATTGCAATATTAAAAAGGAAACATTTCATAATGTTCTGTCAAATTACATTTATTCGGTCATAAACAGGCTTTCGGCTTCCTAGGCCATCTACAGATAATTTTGCATAATGTTAGGAACTACTTACTTTTTGATATTACTAATTTTGTAACACTTTTTCTGTCTAGAATGAAAAAACATTTAAGTTTTAAAATACGACCAATATTCTTCCTTATCAACAATATAAAACATCAGTACTGATAATTTTTTAAAACAATGCACAGATGGATGCTGTTGCACTTCTGACTTTTTCTAAATGTATTAAACCATCTTCGTCGTGTATACAAACGGAATGGCAATTGAAACATTCGAGAGACGTGAATAGCAGGTAGCAGCTCACTATGGAGTGAGGCGGAGGTGTAGCCCATGACATTTAATTTGTATATTTAGCAAGCTATGAACGGGACTTAGGAGTAATTGGTGAAAGGACTTTTAACTCAGAGATAATAATAGAAACTTTAGGAACCGATGATAACCTAATTTTGTCAGAGACTGATAATAACCCGGGAGATCATGCGAAAGTCTTTAATAGTGTCCTGAGAGGAGATTGTCAGATCAACATAAATAATAGTGAAACAGCGGTAATGGGGTGTAGTCGTCTTGTCATATGATCCCTGTTGAATATGATAGGGAAATTAAACGCTAAATGTAGCAGAAAATTGTGATATTCGGGCAAGTAAATAACTGACAACAGCAGGAATAAAGATGATATAAAGCACTTAGGCAATATAAAGAGAATATTTCCTCAAAAGGAGAACTATAACGACATGTAATTTAAATTTATGTGTCAAGAAGCTTTTACTGAAGATATATGTTTGAAGTTAGTTAGTTAGTTAGTTAGTTAGTTACGTGTTCCATTGATCAATAGCACAGAAAAACCTTTATGATGTGGAACGTGTCAAATGCAGAAGAAATGCGCACAGGAAACAAGTTTTTTCCCTTTCTTTTTCTTTTTTTACATTATAGTGCTATATGTAAATATTTCTATTATCTATCCCATTCCCTTAAATGGCACAAAATGCATATACTATATCTCCAGATTTATTTATTCATACTCAAGAATTCATCTATGGCATAGTAGGAGTTGTCAAGGAGGTATGATTTCAATTTGTTTTTGAAACGATTACTGCTGTCTGTCAGACATTTTATTTCATCTGGTAATTTACCAAAAAGTTTTACAGCAACATATTTTACCGCTTTCTGTGCCAAAGATAGGTTAAGTAAAGGATAGTGTAGGTCTTCCTTTTTTATGGTATTGTAATCACGAATGCCGCTGTTGATTTTAAACTGGTCCATGTTGTTGAGATAAAATTGCATTACTGAGAAAATGTACTGTGAAGCAGTTGTAAGAATTCCTAACCTTTTAAACAGATGCCTACAAGATGTGCGACTATGAACCCCACACACTATTCTAACTACTTTCTTTTGATCAGTGAATACCTTTTGCCATAGTGTTGAGTTGCCTCAGAATATTATTCCATATGACATCAGAGAGTGGAAGTATGCAAAGTATGTTAGCTTACTAATTTATACGTCCTCAAAATTGGCAATTACTCTGATTGCAAAAGTTGCTACACCTAGTCGCTTTAGGAGATCCAAAATATGACTTTTCCAATTTAGATTCTCATCTATATGTACACCCAAAAACTTAGTATGTTTTACCCTGACTACTGACTTCTTTTGATGTGTTATGTTTATTGAAGGAATTATACTTTTTGCAGCAGAAAATTGGATGTACTGCGTTTTTTCAAAGCTCAGAGCAAGCCCATTCGCAGAAAACCAATTAGTAACTTTTCCAAAGACTTTATTTGTATCATTTTCTATTGGACTTTCTTTTACTAGATTAATAATTATGCTTGTATCATCAGCAAACAGTGTCAGTTCAGCATCTTGTTTCACGTAAGAAGGAAGGTCATTCACATACATGTAGGATAGAAGGGGATTCATGATCGAATCTTGTGGAACACCTAATGTGATTTCACCCCAGTTAGATTAAGTGGGAAACTCCTTTGAATCACTTGAAGCATATAAAGAGACTTTTTGTTCCATGTTCTGTAGATATGACTTAAGCTACTCATATGATGTTCCATTTATACCATAGAATTGTAATTTCTCTAACATAATGTCATGGTTCACACAATCAAATGGTTTGGATAAATCACATAATATTCCTACTGGCGACATTTTACTATTTAAAGACTCTATTATGTGGACAGTGAAATTGTATACCGCTGTCTCAGTGGAACAGCATTTCTGAAATCCGAACTGGGATTTGCTAAGTATCCCATTACTGTTGAGATGGCAAACCACTCTTGAGTACATTACTTTCTCAAAGATGTTTGAAAATGCTGTAAGCAAGGATACTGGCCGGTAATTATTGACATCTGGTGTTTCCCCCTTTTCGTTGAGAGGCCTGACAATGGCATATTTTAACCTCTCTGTAGCATCAGTTAATGGGATTGAGAAGCGAACGAAAAACTGTTTAGGCAATAAGAGAACAGAAAATTATAGGATACGGAGCTTCATTAGAAGGCTAAAGTTTGAATGGTGGGATTGGGTAACTAATGAAACGATGCTGATCCGAATGGGAGAGAAAAGCGGTTTATAGCACACTTCACTAGAAGCGGAGATTACTCGAAAGGCGCAAAGAAGGGGCCTCAAGGAATGATTTATTCAGTGAAGGAAGTGTAAGGATTAAGAACCGTGTAGTAAGATCTAGGCTTGAGCACAGTAAGCAGTTTCAAATGGATGTCGGTTGTAGTACTTACGCATGTATGAAGAAACTCGCACATAATGGACTAGTGTGAAAAGCTACGTCATATCTGTCATCGGTCTAAAGGCCACAACAAAAAACAATGAGTCAAGAACTTGACAAGGACAACGGCGTGGCACAAAAATCGTCGATATAAGTTAAATTTTAATTTTATTTCTTTGGTAAGCGCTGTACGATAATATTGGTAAAGGTTCAATGCAAGCAAATTTAAAAGTAACATTTATTTCTGGTTTCTGCAAGTGAATGAACAAGTATTCCGTGCCGTAGTAGTAGAATTCTCTTTTTTGGATAGTTAATCGATAATCAAAATACATCCAACCTTTACGAAATTATTTGCTTAACGCTCATCGGTTAAATATTGTACAGCTTAAATCATACGTGGCCTGACATCATCTGGAGATTTTACTTGCGATGGAAACCATTTTGTTTAACAACATCAGTACCATTCATAGTCTCACTTCTATCATGAATTCTGATAAGAAGCTTACCAGGAACCTTGATTTTTCATTAGTGATCTGATGTAAAAAATCTCCGTTCAGCTGCGAATAGCTGACGATATGAAGTCAGAGAGGAAAAGAGCAACTATTCAGTTTTTTCACTGTCTTAATATATTTCATTGTTTTTCGAATCCTTTCATACATCTTCAGATCTTTCTGGAGTACACCTGCTTAAAACACAACGTGTTTCAGTTCTGTATTACCTGAAGGTGGAGCAAGTGATTTGAAACACGTAACGAAAGTTTAAAAAGGCAAAGACAGTGCTCATGGTTTCTGTATCTCCTGTTTCTCTCAGTCGGCCACTGTGTTCTCATTTTAAAATAACACATTTTTGTAACGTATTCAGTGTTTCTGCGTTTCAATAGTCGCATGGTTCCCCAACAGATAGTTCCAAATGAGTTGTCGAGGGCTGCTTGTGAGGTTCACACATTAGGTCCAGCTTTTACCTCTGTACGTAGTCACCTAACGAAGCGTATAGAGTCCGTGAATGCGTCATTATTTCCGGAACGGACTGTACGGTAGTTATCCCCCAGCCATATCTGCTGGGGTGTCCCCTCGGCATTAGTTTATCTACTCCGGCGTCTCCCTCAGTAGCGTGTTCTTATATCTAGCAAATGTGGAGGGCTATGTTCCTCTTGTACAGAACATTTATTTCCCCGGAGAGAGGCTGTCGGCGCGGATATATTGCTAAACGAAAATATAAAATGTTTCCCTCGTTCCCTTGTTCGGCTCAGTGGTCATCGACAAAACATATCTGTCCAGCAGAGAGCCACGGGGATAAAGAAAAATAGATAATACTAAGAGGTTTCCACTTAGAATGGACGTTATTTCGCTCGTGCTGCGGCTACTAAGGAAAGTTGTCATTTATACGAAATAACATGCACGACAATACGTGAAACATCTGACAGCATTAAATGTCAGTAAGTCAGAGCTAAATGCAAGTTTCTTGATACTATATTTCGCTCATCATGCATACGATCACGACGAACAAAAGCAAACGAACATTTCTGCCATCTTTGACAGGCTACTGAACAGAGGAGCGTCTCTCTGAGTTAAACAACGTCTGTATTTTCACATTACAGAGACTCTGCGCTATCTGAAAGCAGTGCTGAGTAGTTTTGGCATGATTAAGCTCGGAAAAGCAGCGTTTAGTTCATTTGTGGTTTTTATCGGTTTTCAAACATATTTCTTTTAACGATGAACTTCATTGGATCCCATCACTTCATGCACCTACTGTGCGACAAAAACTAGTTCATTGTTGTTTATCACTCGCATTAGCATTCGTAACATTTCCCATTCACTTTTAGTTTTGACTGTTGTCGAACAGCTCCTTTCCAAACGAAACAGAACCTACTAGCGAGCCAGTGATCGCTACAATTACTGATAAGGTGCAATTGATAATAGCTTCAGCATTGAAACTACACAGCATTGTACGGTAGTATTATTATTGTTTTATAGCGCCCATTCTAGCATTAAATTTCACGTTGTAACTGATATTGTCCTAGTTCAAATGATCTTTAGACAAATACCCTCACAGAAGTTGTGTATATGTAAAAATATCAGCATTTCAGTGATTACCAAAATACCTCTTAAGTATCTGTATGAGGTGACACACCACACTACAGTGTCAATTTTGGGTAGTATTACCTTACAAAGATACTTTCGGGGGAGCTTAATGTGATTATTAGACTAATATTAACACATTGATTTGACAACTAATGTGTAAATATTTGCTTAGATAGTTAGTTACACCTTTTCTTCGAGGGCGTCTGAAGACGTCATTCACGATGTCAAATCGGTCATAGAAGTGTTTTCAAGGTGTCTAAAAAACAATTCCACATTTTGAGACACAGTAGTACGGATCAAAACAAGAAAGAAAGTCCAGTGAATACGCGCTCATCAATGCATAACTTACGAGCAAATAGCACTTGTTCAGCAGAAGGTATGTGTTTCGTAGCAGCGCACATGAGTAAGTACTCATAACACCTAAAGTACACATTTTAGAACCCACGTTTCCTGCTCATTTTTGTCTTGTTTTGATTGATAATATCACTTCTCAGAATACGGAATATCTTTTAAAATGGATATTTTCCTGTAGAGTGCAATTGTGACAGTTATGATGAATGTTGAAAATGCGGGGAAAAAATCGTATAAAATTCCTAGCCATTTGTAGCAATTTATTAGAATACCAAAAGTGTTTGTGGTGCGCAATTTGTCAGCCCACTCTGGGAAGCTAACAGTATGTAGTAGTAGTTTTTATGTGTACTGGAGGCAGCTGTCTTGTGTGGAAATGAAATATTTATGTTATGGAGCCTGATAAGCTAATTACAGTTAATCACTTTTCATTAATGAGTTTCCTTCGATTTATAGATTGCAATCGACGACAAATAAACATAATAAACATACACTCTGCTGGGATATAACTGAAGTACATCATTACTGTTTTTTTTCCAAAAACTTCATCTCTTTCGGACGATGGCTAAATTGATTAGCTAATAACATATTCCAAAAAAATCTGTATATCATAGACTGAAATTAAAAATAAAATAATAACAGCTATTATGGTAATGTAAATGTAACAGTTACTTTCCTGAGTTCAAGCTGTTACTTTAAGACACAAAATGTCGGCAGAGAGTTTATTATCTGGATTCATCAGTGTATTTCATTACCAGGGGATGTATGAGCATGTTGCTGGTATTAACCACTCTAGAATAATAACACTTCCACCGCCCCTCCCTGGTCCCTTCCACATTTACTTTCATTACCAAATTGACAATTCCGACTTTGTCTATTAGTTAAATTGTGCTACAAATTTTCCCCATTTGATATACTTATTCGATCTACCGATTTTGTTTTCAACATTTTTCTGTAGCACCATATTTTAAAACATAATATTCCCCACTTGTCTGCACAGCTAACCGTCTACGTTTTATTGTCCATGTTTCACGTTCTTACAATGCTTCACCCACTGCCCATACCATCAGAAAACCCATTCCAGCATTTAAGATTACATTAGATGTCAACAATTTTCTCCTGTTTATAAACGCTGTGCTTGCTACGTACAGCCTACATTTTATATCGCCTCTACATAGGCCATCCCGGAGTGGCCGAGCGGTTCTAGACGCTACAGTCTGGAGCCGCGCGAACCACAGGCCACCCACAGCTATTTTCCAGACGTGCAGGTCGCTTCAGTTGTGTCCACAGAGAAGTATGTTGGGACTCTTGCTGTTCATGTTGTATATTAAATGAGCTTGCAGACGAGTGTAAGATAAAATATAGCATGTCTAACACAAAAAATACCGTAATATCGGATTTAGGTCACCAAATACAGTAAGAGCACACACATGTCGTTCACAGGGACGATGCACAAAATTTTCTCCATCTGTAGCTTATGAACTTAAATGTAAGGATTGTGAAAAATATACGTCGATCAAACAGAGTGTCCAAAAAGAAAAGACCGTAGTATCCGATTTGGGTCACAAAATACAATAAGAACACACATATGCCATCCAGAGGGACAATGCATAAAATTTTCTCCATCTGTAGCTTATGAACTTAAACGTAAGGATTGTGGACAAATATACGTCGGTCAAACAGGGAGATATTTTAAAACGGGATCCGGGAACAAATGAATAATAGTGAAAAGTAATCAGTCAGTGTTCTAGACGCATCTCAAAGAAGAGAATCATGAAGAAATAGGCCTTTCACAGAGGCTGTCGCTTTTAAACACAGCAGGTACGTCACCAAGGAAACAGAAATTTTTACCCACACACAAAAACACCCGCATAATATTCTAAACAAGTAAATTCATTTAAGGAATAAATAGCTTGTGAAAAATTTTATAGATGTCTTCGTCCAGAGATGAGATAAAAAAAATAGTTTAAATGGCTCTGAGCACTATGGGGCTTAACATCTGAGGTCATCAGTCCCCTAGAACTTAGAACTACTTAAACCCAACTAACCTAAGGACATCACACACATCCATGCCTGAGGCAGGATTCGAACCTGCGATCGCAGCGGTCGCGCGGTTCCAGACTGAAGCGCCTAGAACCGATCGGCCACACCGGCCGGCCCAGAGATGAGATAACCTCTGATACTAAACACGACAGAATTTATGCTAATCGTATTTCATACAATATACTTTCAGCTCACCTTCGTAGCTGATTGCTCAGCACTGCTGACTGCTATGTGGAGGTCCTGAATTCGATTTCCGATAGGTTTCCGTTATTTCAAATTAGATCGACTAACTAACGGTTATTACACCTCCTGCTGTTACTACTGTTACAACAGCATATACTTCTCCTAAGATGACAAATAATACTACTACCAGCACCCTGCATTAAATTCCAAACATCTCTGCAGTGTCAGCTCGACTGAGGGCTGTTGATGGCAATCTGTCCATTTTGATGTGCTTTCTGCTGAGAGTAAGCTCATACACCGCACGTGATTATTCCCAGATAATGCGATAGTAATGCAATGTTAGCCCAACACAAAGAACAAAGTTCAAAATAGTGTCCTGCGTGACATATGCGATGGTTTCACACAGACACAACTAAGGAATTTTCTTAATCGTATAACGATATGACGAAGTCAAAAGTCTGTCTAGGTCTGTCGTGACATTTGACGTGAACAGTAGAATACCAGACCACAGACACTGAGTGTGCGGAAGACCAGCGTCAGTGGAGATGTCAGCTCTCAGGTTGATGGCCGGTGTTTAGGTGTGGCTGCTGTTGAGTATCTCCCATTGATGGGTGCTGGAGTGGCGCCTCAGTATAGTGTAGACTTAATGACTAGGCTTGGCTGGACTGAGCCAGTGAGTTCGAAGTGGCGGAGCTACTAGGCACTGCTTGTGTTAAGCTAGTGTGCGCTGCCTGCTAGTGGTCAGGCGACGAAAGGATAATCATTTGGCACTCGGCGAATATTTGACACACGGATGCAACATAGTGACTGCGAATGGAGAAATTCCATCATCAGTGCGCATCTGGCTGTTTGCAAGGCAGGTACCAGTACTGCTGCCAGCTAGGGTTTGGCTGGTCAACAGGAGTGTTTATGTTGTCGGCTGTGCTATTGTCATATATACTATGTATACATAGCCAATGTTTGGAATGCTGGCGGGTATACTGTCTCTGGTGGAAGACACATGCGGTACTCGACTTTGGTCTCTTGCTGGTCTCAGGTTTTCCGCCGGTAGCCGTGGTGGAAGGCGAATGGATGGGGCATGGCATCCTATTCCCCTTAAGGTAAAGATGGCAGAGTCATCTTAACATTGGATGAAGGATATAGCATATTGGATGGGGCTCAGTGACCCCCTTGATGCTGTTAGAGACGTGTAGGCTATGTGCTGAAAGCCGGTTTTATTTTCTGCCATCTCTTATCATCATGCATGACAGATTTTACACAACACTGGCCACATGACCATTACAGTCACCTACACTCAAAGATGAACATACTGTTCCATCCACACACGCACACACACAGCTACAACCCCCCCCCCCCCCCCCCCATACACACACACACAGACACACTGCTACGAATGGGCCATGGGCCATTGTCCACAAAAAAAAGAAAATGCTTCCCAATTAGGTGACTAAATCCACCCCTCCTGGTCTCGCAGAAAAGAATTCCATTCAGCCTTTCTTATTCTTTATTCTGCATTTATATTACACGATGGGTTGAATGATATTGTAAGTAAGTATACTGTGCTGGAATCTCTTTACAGACAGCAGTATAATTTTATTCCTTATTTGTTTCCAATGTGTGTCACATGGGTCCCAAACAATGAAAGTATTCTTACCATAATATCCTGGATGGGTCTCTTTCTTATGGCAAGAATGTCCCACAGCTGCATTAAAAAGTACAGGAAATTGTTTTAAAACATTTTAAATAGACATTTATGTCATTTGGTGTCCAGTTTCAATGATACAGCCCATTTTCAGACTGATTTAATATCCATGACGAGACGAAATCGTGGGCGCTTATGAACTATCTGCAATGACAGAAACTGAAAGTGTTACACAATGTACTGCTTGACTGAATGCTGCAAAACTGATGACCTAGCGTAGCCATGTGAGGTTTTACTATCCCCACACATTGACTATGGCAGTTTTGATGTAATTTTTTACTTTATCATTTCAGTTATTTGCTTCTCTAGTGAGGGCTGTGCCATATCTTACAGATTATTGTCTGACAGTAACAACAGACCACGAGATGAAAATGGTTTGCACATCTGATGACAGAGTTGTCACAGCGTACTGTGCAGTACGAGTATCTTTGTCCTAAAGACGCCAGGTGCATCTGAGGTGCAGGGAAACGCAGAGCATTGTCAGTCAAACAGCCAGAAGTTTCCAAGTTTCTTTATTACAGCTCCCCACCAAGGTTTAATGCAGGAAGCAGCGATGTGGCTGAGGCATCCACCATCCTGCTCCACGTTGTCGTCCAGGAGTGCTGACAGAGTGCAGCATCAGCCGAGCAGTTACTCGTGATGCAGCTGCCTCTGTCAGTGTCAGTGGTGACTAAAATCTTGACAGATTTCACTGACAACAGCCATGAGTGTGGTGGCATCACTCGCACCTGCAGTACTGTCCAGCAGGCGGCAGGCAGGTGACGTAATGGCAGTGACGTACTGCCTCAAATTGATGGCTGGCAAGCTACTGCCCAGGGCCAGTGCTGGCCTGATGTGGCAGCAGTTCCAGCTCCGTTGGTTTCAGAGCAGACTGTCCTGTCGCAGAGCCAAACAGCGCTCCACAAACAGCAATGTCGGTTCGCCCAGGCGTCACAGCCCTATGGTAGTAGAGCTGTGCTACCAGCACAGTTGATGTTAGTATAAAGTGGTTAGGTGTTTGTAAGCTTTCTGACTGTGTTTGCTTGGGCTTTTCTGTGCATTGCAGCACATAGGGCAAACATTTCATTGACTGTCGGTGTGGTATATCTTCCACCTTTATCCACGTAGCTACTCGTGTGTCAACTGTTTCAACAGCTGGCCAGGCCGGTTCGTCTCGCAACAATGGGAATATTGTGTTGTACTTTGCAAGACATAACACCAACTCTAGCCTGCAGCAGGTATTACTACAATCTACTTCCTATACTGCGCGTTTCTGACAAAATATAGTCAGTGCGCTACATTGCAGAAGAACAATGGTTTAAGTACGTGATGATAACTGTATGCCTAATTAATAACTTTTCAGGTGGTGGTTGTAAAACAGTGTGTCCAGAGGAAGTGCAGCGCAGCTTTCTGACTTTGAGAGTGTTCGAATCATTGACCTGAGAAACAGGGGAGCACCATAGTTGCAGAACGTGCAAATTATTTGCTTTAGTATAATGTCTGTTAGTTGAGACGATAAGGACTAATGACAACATTGTGGCAAGCAGAGTAGGCATGGTACCTTTCCGAAAGACTGCACCTGGAGAAGATTGTAGTATTGTCCGATTGGCTCTGATGGAAGCAAACAGCAGGGTGCTGGATAGATGGTCCAAGCAGAGTTTCGCCAAAAACTCTCAGGACCGTTTACTCGAAGCTGGTCTGCGGCATTACAGATAGAGACTTAGATGGTGTCGAGCCAGAGACAACTGAGACACAGAGTGGTATTCTGTGGCACTCAGCGATGATATCGACTCCAACGTGGTCGTAGACGACTTCATGAAAGGTCACAGTTACGGTATAAGGAATATTTTAGTAGTGTTTGAACGGAGGCTATAGGGCCCATCAGTGGGGGACAAGAATTATAAGCCCTTCTGTCTTATCCTTCATGACCAGAGGACCTAATAGCATATTTTATGAGGATAATAGAGGACCTCACACTGCAATACATACGACAAACACTTTTAGGAGTGCAGGGCCCCATTATCAACTTTACTGGTCCTGTGGTATGTCACTTATTGAGCATGTACGAAACGTTCTTGGTCTTCTACCACGTCAATTGATCGTAGAATCTCCAGATATCGACGATAATCTACATCTTTATCGCCAGGAGGCACCCTCTGAACAGCTGCTGTTGTGGCCTTATACAGCCCATAGACGGATTCTGACTGGTTGGTAATTACGTAGCCCTGTCACAGATGGTGTCACAGCACTTCATTGTTACTGACCAATCTGAAGCCATCTATGGGTCGGCGGAGATGGTGCCACAGCACTGCGTAGTTGCCAACCAGTTGCAAACCGTCTGCGGTCTATATAAGGCCACACCAGAAGCAATTTTGACAGTCAGTTGCTCCTGAGGAAGACGATGGAGGCAGTCGTCGAAAGCTCGAGGTTTTATTCTGAACTGACGCGGTAAGAAGTCCGAGGAATGTCTTATACAAGAGTGCTGTCGCAAATAAGTCATTCTCACCGACAGAGTACGCTTGGGATGCGGCAAGAAAATGTATACCTTCACACCAGCCTCCAGCCAGCATTATTCATGAAATGATACGCGCGTATTTCGGGTATGGAAAGAAATTCTTCAAGATGGTATTCGTGGCCTGTTTTTCGCATGTCACAAAGAGTATATTTTGCCATGGGGGTCACAAATCATATTGGTGTGGATGATAGCCATGAGAGTATATTTTGCCATGGGGGTCACAAATCATATTGGTGTGGATGATAGCCATGAGTTCCGAATGGAATGCAAGTCCAATAATTTAATACCCATTATATGATGAACATATCCGTGAAGTATGACAAATATGTGACTGGTGCTTCATGATGTAACAGTTACGATTACCTTCCTGTAGACATCAGTTGTTGACATGTTGGCTCCACAAGATATTATTGTTTCGAAGCTGCTGCCTCACCATAGATATTCTGTTGAAGGTGGTTGTACAACCGACCCATGTAACTAAATGAAGTAAACTGTGATTTGAGTGTTTTGAAATTCTTTGTAGCAGTGATTTCCTGTCTTCGTTAAAACTGTGTCTAAAATCAAGAGAAAGAGGCCTTCTTGTGAATGGGAGTTTTAAATTAACCGATCTACGTAATCCACGGAGTGAGAAAAGCCACGCCAATGGCGGAATTCTTCACTGAGTGTGCCCCCAGGGCGACTGCATTTCTCGCTAGGGCCCTGTTCCCCGACTACAGAAATCATTCATTCCGCCTGGCGCCGGCGCGCTACAACAGATTCCTTTTCCACAACAATTTTCGCTCTAAAAGCAGCCTAAAAGGTTTACCTGCGCCACGTCGCCTTTCCCAGAGAGCAGAATTAGGAGCGAGGAAGTGCGCAGCGGCCAGAGACGGCGATGCTGGCTGACGGCCTTTTTCTCTCGGCGCCGTTTCCTTCTGCCCCCTACCCACCCCGCTGCCCTTTCCCTGCTACCACCCCCACCACCCACGTCACCCGCGCCTGTTTCCTTTCCCTGGGAACGTGAGCTGCCTACTCGGCTGATGCCTCGCGACAAATGGTCCGCACGCCACCAACAATTTCTCGCGGGTGCCTACCCTGTTCTGCAATGCCCAACACCTCGCTACTGTCTCCTTGGCAACGGGCGCACGCTAGCTACGCCGCGGTAAATGCGTTCCATTCCCCCGTCTGTGGCGCAAAATTCTCAGCAGGGGTCGGTAGCCAAGCTGTCCAAGTTGCCGGGTTCGCTGTGGAACACAAAGAAGGGACCGTACGTAATGGACAGTACAGCACATTTTGAACCAAAACATTATGATACGTGATGTTTCGGAACTGCAGCCAGTCGTCCTTTACTGCCACATCTTGGTACGTGGTAGAAATCGTCACGTGATCTCTCCCTGCTGTAATGTGAAACCTGAGTATCTCCTAGCGTATAAAATGTCGGGCAATTTACGGTAACGCAGTTGGTTGACGCCTTCGACAACCGCAGACATTTCGACAGGTGTTCAAATATTCATATTCAAGGCACAAATTCATGAGTGACAGAGCGTGAACCAGACAAATTGTCGACGGTTATCGAAGACGTCTGGCGGCTGTATTCCCGTAAATTGATTCGACATCATTGAGTATACGATATGCCGGGAAAGTTTCGAGATTCTTAACATCATGATATTTCTGGAGGACAGAAAGCCTTCTTCGGTGAATCGGCACTAACTCAGGACAAGCCAATTTTGTGAAACAGACCTTCCCTTATTCATGCACGATATCTTGCAATCAGTAGATGCATGCGAATAGGAAGGTTTCGTCTTGATACGATTATCGGAATGCATTCGACAAAGTACCGCGTTACAAACTAATGATAAAGATTAGCACATACGGAGAATATCAACATATGTGACATTGGCTCTGTGAATTTGGCTAACAGGGTCCAGTGCATTATATTGAACTGTAGAAGAGCTTCTCCGTGCCAAGAAACGTGGATTCCGACGGTATTAGTCGTGCGAAACATGACTCTGGCTTTTCTCGTATGACAACCTGAGAGCTAAGGGTCAAGGCAGATGAAGTATTTTTTGCCTATCGAGAAGCGTACGTCTCCGTACCTGATCTACCCGCCACGTTAGCCGAGAGCGCTAATGCGCTGCTTCGTGGACTCGGGTAGGCGCGCCAGCCCCGGGTCGAATCCGCCTGGCGGATTAACGACTACGGTCGGTGTGCCGGTCAGCCTGGATGTGGTTTTTAGGCGGTTTTCCACATCCCCTTAGGTGAATACCCGGCTGGTCCCCACGTCCCGCCTCAGTTACATGGCTCACAGACATCTGAACACTTTTTCATTATTCCATGGATTACATTAGTCGCAGACAGTTTGGGGTCCACTAATTCCGTCCTGGGGGGTACGGTGGAGGCAGGAAAGACATCCAGCCACCCCTTAATCTAACATTGGCAAATCCGATTAACCATGCTGCGTACCTGCAGGACAAGGCGCAAGCGAAAGAAAGATATATCAGTACCTGATCTCAGTGCTTGTTAACTAATGTACGAGCATTTGGCGTACGAAACGAAACTGATGAGTGGGTTGGTAATGGGGACAAGAAAGTTGTGTTCCACACACAGTCATCGACAGACGTACAAGGAACTTCAGGCGCACCCCAGAGAAGTGTGTTGGGATCTTAATAAGTTTACACAAAACCTGCAAACACTGGGAACGTACCTGAAATATTCCAAAGTGTAATATCATGCATTTTTCAAAACGCCATAGTACATTAGATCTACAGT
Organism: Schistocerca americana; assembly: GCF_021461395.2. Lineage (NCBI taxonomy): Eukaryota > Metazoa > Arthropoda > Insecta > Orthoptera > Acrididae > Schistocerca > Schistocerca americana. Next base: position 243,742,689 of record NC_060124.1, on the reverse strand, counting down.
TTTACTTCCGGTGCTTTTTCTCGACATTCGAGGCTTTTTTATGAAAACCTTACAAAAAACTTAGGATTCAAAGTATTGGCTCTTGCTGGCCAGTATTTTCTCCCATCTTTCATGCGCCATACGAAACTCGTGGCAGAAAAACCGGGCGTCTTTTGAGATGATCCATAAATCGATCCAATTTTGCCGTTGTCCATATGACCGGAAGTGCTGGTCAGCCAGGCCGTGTGCCAATGATCGAAAATGTTGGTAGTTAGATGGAACAATGTCTGGAGAATACGGCAGGTAGGGTAGAACTTTGCATTTCAGCTTCTCCAAGTACGTTTTGATGGGTTTTGCGACACGGCATCGAGCATCGTCATGCTGGAAAATCGCCTTTTCATGTATATCGCTGTGTTGTGGCTGACTGCCTTTCCGTGATCGGCTCAAACGCATTATTTCCTTTGATAAAGATCTCCTGTCATTGTTTCCGTCAGTTTCAGTAGCTTCGGAAACCTTCTCTCATTCACCATCATGCCAGTCTTCAATGTCAGAATATCGGTTCGTTAAGCGCTGGGACTATTCTCTGCACGTACTTTCACTAACAGGTGCCCAAACATAGGTCTTATCCAGCATTTTATGAGCTTTAGCCGCTGAAAATTGATACTTCCTGCAAATGACGGGAGCTAATCTTCTTAACCTGACATATTCAATCGAGAATAACTTTATGAAGTAATAACAAGTCGACTAATATTTTGATGTAATTGCCTTGTCAACTTCCTAAGCTCACTCTGCGACACTTAGGCGATTTGTCACTTGCACCAACACTTGCCGGTACATCCCTCTATTGCAAAATGGCTGAAGCGAAATTTGTAGGCCTACTAGTAAGCTATGATTACATGCAAATGGTCGAAAGTAGAATCAGTCAACTCGTACAAGTTCCTGAGTAAACACGTTTGTAAGCGATAAGGAATGGAACGATCTCGTAAACTCAGTAGTACGGAAAGCAGGTGGCAGATTATGGTTAACTGCTGGTATACTGGAAAAATGCAAAGAGTCTACAAAGGAGATTTCTTACAGAACACTAATGCGATCCAACTCTGAATGCTACTCAAATGTGTGGAAGCAATATCTGTAAGGTCAGATGATACCGAGCGTATAAAACTGTACAGCGCAGTAATGACTGATTTAAATGGCACACTGGTGAGTGTAACGGAGATGCTGAAGGACCTGAACGGGCACATACTTAAACGTAGATCCAAACGATCCTGTGGAAGCCTACACGCTAACGTTCAAGAACTAGTACCCCCAAAAGATCCTGTGAATGCCTACTTGCTAGGTTTAAAAAACTATTAGTAATCAAGGAATACATTAAGGTCCCCTGTGTATTACTCCCGTAGCGACTGGAATGAAAATAATGGATTAATTACAGCGCGCATAGATATGCTGAAGGAGTTGGTCTCCCCATGCTTCATACACGAAGGAACCGAGAAGAAACTCTAAAGTAAAGTTCTATGAGAAGTATCATTTGCCGTGCTTTTCATAGTTGTTTTCATAATATTGATGCGGAGTTTTCAACAGAAAAGTAAGTATCATTGCGCGTGTTCCAAGAAAACTTAACAGGGCCACTAAAGTTTTCGATAAACATAAATCATTTTTTGAGTCAGGGTCAGTAGCAGTAGCAGAATGTTTGCTGATGATGCTATTATAGTCTACAGAAATGTATCATAGTTGGCTGGTCACAAGGGAACTCAGAAAGCATTGTGGCAGCGCTCTCCTTTGTGTAATGAGCGGCGTTCTTAAAAGTCGATATATTTAAGGTAATGCGCACCAACTTCGAGGTAACATCTCAAAGATGTTCGGGCTCACATGTGGTTCCCCTTTGTCGAAATGTCTTGGCTCAAACTCCTCTAGGTGTTGAACACCAATTGTTGCATTACACGCCCTAAATTAGACACTTGTGACCCTTTGGTTAACTTGTCTGGCTGATGGCAAGTTTGCGAAATTGTATGAAACAAAGGTAATGTAACATATAATAACGGTAATAATAATATCGGGAGCTGAATTAACGACCCATAAATGATGTAGTCCAGACAGTTGCATTTTTGGTTAGAATAACATTCATTCAGAAAGAAAACTTACAGCGAATGTGGTCGTATTTAGAGTTACTGTTATACCCGAGCCCATATCCATTTGATAGAGTTCGATCATTCACAATCTCATCGCAATTTGCATCTCCAATACTCCACCTCGTTAACTACGATAAAAGAGTTCACACCAGGCGCGCGGCTGCTCACCGCTCAGACACTAAGTCCTGCGATACGACACAACGCGAAATTTTTTGTTTCACTTCCTATCTGCCTAAAGATCGACTGCCCGCTTTCGCGTCTCAATCCGAACAGTACCCTTTGGTGTCCCCAGCCGAACTGTCCGCTTTCGCGTCTGCACCAGCACTGTGTCTCTGCCCGCCCCCGGCCGCGTTTTCCCGCGCGCCAAATATCCTCGCTCAGCTGACTAGGCCAGTTCCCTTTCCTGAAGCCGTCCATCCGATTGCCTACAGCTTACTCTACATTATTTCACATTTTCACGTATATAAATAATCAAAGCTTGACCACTTTCACATTCTAAATAAAGTAACAATAGTAAATTCTTTTACATAAAACCAATACTCTTTCCTTCTTAGCTTTGAAGGTCACGGCCAGTAGCCTTGCACCAGTGTGCTTTCTGATAAATAAATAAAGAACAATAGTAACTATTATGTACTAAACTTTACAACAAATATTCTACTACCTAATGATTGAATAAGGTGTCATGCCGTCATCGTTCAGTGTGTTTTGTGTGGAGGAAATGATGATCTGATACTTAACTGAAAATACTGATAATTTAAATTTACTAAATCTTTTAAACAAGTAAAGTTACAGAGTTGATATTTACAACGTTTCTCATTTTAATGACGCGCGTCTACATGAAATGTCGATCGTTAAGGTCGACAAAAGCGTTCAGATTTTAGCATTCAAGTCTTTCAAATAACCTCCGGGAATTCAGCCAGGTAACACTTCCAGCGACCGCCGATATTTCGGCGCGAGAACACCCTGCCATTTTCAAGGCAAACTGCAACCGCCGGGCGACATACATGCAGGACCGTGGAGGACCGATGTACTGAGCATAAACGGCACATATGATTACAGCAGCCAAGTAGATTTGCTATCGCCGAACACTACTTGGAGACTGGTCACCCCATGTTGTATAATAACACCGAGATATTGGCATGCACGTCCAGATATTGGGGCAGTGTTATTAAGGAGGCAGTTGAGATTAAATTAGCGAGCAACCTCGTTAACAGGGATGGAGGTTTTTGTTTAAATTCTGTTTGGAATCCGGCTCTCTCCCTTGTCAAAAAACAGAGGGACAGAGGCAATGCTACCACTCTTGCGAGTTCGTAGTCTCACTATTGATATATCTGACTTTGGTTATCTTTGGTAGCACTAGTGTTCAGTGTGTGTGTTATCTTTCCTGCATCAGTCCGAAAACCGAGATTTTAAATTTGCACGTACGTCGCCTGTCCGTTGCAGTTTGCCTTGAAAATGGCGGGGTGTTCTCCCGCCGAAATATCGGCGGTCGCTGGAAGTGTTACCTGGCTGAATTCCTAGAAGTTATTTGAAAGTTGTATACGCCAGGAGACACTCAAGTCTCTCATTCAAGTGTTTGTTACAAAACTTATTAATTTCACTTTCACAGTAAATCCTCAACTATTATAGATATGATCAATGTTCAAGTTTTATTGGGATCACCTCGAACATTTATGAAGCATGGTAGATTAAAATTACTGTGGCTTCATTCCCTGCATTACTACAGAATTAAATAGTTTTCATAAATGTTTCCCCTTATGGCCGATCTTAGGTCCACCATATTTAACACTGCTACGTCTCCTTGGCCACAGATGGCTTCTACTGGGTTTCCCTATGACGTATGTTCTTGTCTGCATCACACGCACACTACAGCGTTTAGGCCTCAATAGACAACAGACGCCTGTGAGTTCCCCCTTCTCGTGGTGAATCTGCGGCCTTTGTGGCACACGGTTCTGGTCGACAGGATTCGTTTCAAAATTCCTGTAGATTGACTCTTTCAGCCATATATTTAAATGAGAGCGCAATGCTCGTAAACTCACACAGAGGAAACATGCTCCGATTGGAGCACAAGGAAGGTGAATATGGTCCTGTTTAAATACTCTGACTGAAGAGTGGGGTACCAACTAACTTATTCAATCTTCCTCCTCTCCTTTACAAGTTTTCCCCAAACGTTTTGGCATGAGAACGTATTCACGCTCTTTTTAACGTGGAAATTGCCCCTCGCTCTCAAGAGCTAACCTATCTGTAACTTGCCCTCAACCACTAGTCCATCGCTGTAAGACTCCCATACTCATCCACTTCCACTTGCCCAATCTCACTCACTCATTCAGCCCAACTCGTTGTCATTACCTCTTTGTGTCTCTCTGTCACTGTCTCCTGTCTCACAATCACGGTCTCCTTCGTTCTGTTCTACTACTTCTGCTACTCTTGTGACTATTACTGTCTCTTCCACAGTCACTGTATCCCTCTTGCTCCCTTCCCACTGCTGATGCCTCTTCTCTCTGTCACTGTCTCTCTGTTCATCGTTGTTATTCCCAGAGACTGTCTCTCATTATCACTGGTTCTGATACATTTCCATATTCTCCTTATTTTTATTCCTCTCAGCCTGGCATTGTTTTCTTCACTCTTTTATAGAATTATTCCGTCACTGTCGACTGTGTTGCACTGCCACTGTGTTCTGCTTTCTCTAACACTGTCATCGTCTCCTTCGTTCTTTCTATACCACAAGTACTGTCTACTACCTTCCAGTATCTATTAATTTTCCGTCTCTTTCTCGCTACCACTGTCTCCTTCACACTCAGCATTAAAAAAGCGCGCCACTCTAAAGTTGTTGCGAAAATTCTTACGGATGTCCGACTTTTCAGTCTGAACATATTGAACAGGAGCATATTCGTCTTTCTTGTGCTGTTTTAGCAGCATCTTCCCACTGGTTCCTTTGTTCTCCTTGGTAAAAGAGGGCTTTCACTCACATGAAATGAACTTTACGGGCGAGTGAAATTTCGGTAGTTTACTTAAGTGAAACTAAAATAACGAAAAATTAATTTATTTAAACTGAGATCTGATTTCAGGTTCACAAAAATTTTCCTTCTGCTTCAGTACTGCAACCTGGGGTTCTCAAAACTATCTGATGATAACGGAGAGACTTGATAGGGTATTTATTCGTGCTACGTCAGATAATAAACTACGTTTTCGCATCAAACTCAATTTTACGTACGTATTTTACGTATACAAATAGGGTAAATTTGAATCTCTGTATCTCTAAAATGGGTAAAGATATGAAGGCAGTTTTCACCTTTGTTCGAGATAGTCCCCTTAGATGGTTCAAATGGCTCTGAGCACTATGGGACTTAACTGCTGAAGTCATCAGTCCCCTAGAACTTAGAACTACTTAAACCCACTTAAACGTAACTAACCTAAGGACATCACACACATTCATGACCGAGGCAGAATTCAAACCTGCGACCGTAGCGGTCGCGCCGTTCCAGACTGTAGCGCCTAGAACCGCTCGGCCACCCCGGCCGGCAGTCCTCTTAGAAATAGATCGTAAACCTATCAGACATTTTCCGTGCGTGGTCGTCTTGGAAACCGCGGCACGGTTTTGGTACCCGGAAGTGATGTTTTTGGTGTGTTTCTCGATAATATATAAAGATATTTATATATGGGAAGATGTCATTTATAGATATTGACCTAGAGAATATATTGTTAAAATTTGGTGCTGTTAGTTACTTAGACATCCAGGGCTGACGGCGAAAACATAGTGGAAATTGCTTTTCTCGAGTTTGCGCAGGAATCGCCCACGAAGTGAATGATGCCTCCATAAACTCTCTAAGGTACACCGTAACTCACATCCACTGCAGAAAACATCAACTGATTTGCTCTGTTAGCCTAAGGTGGAGAAAATGTGTAATGTTGAAATTTTGACATTATACTGTAGGAGAGTTATAATAAAACGATTCCTTTGTTGGCCGTACAAATGGTCTATCTGAAACATTTAACCCTACCTTTCTGTCACCAATAGAACACGAGGTACGAGCCTCGGGAATACCCGTTCTTATGAGCTGCGTTTTGGAATATATTGGTTGCGCATACTTTAGCTTTCGTACCGATAGAAAAGAAAATTACGAATAGTATCCAAATACAAGATAAGTGTTTAAGGGGGTTAGGACGTCAAACTGGCCGACTTGGATCAGGAGAGGCACCACAGGACATTTTAATGTCCCCTGTCTATACTTTTACAAATAAATTCATAAAACTTTGTCAGCATGACCAAGAAGGGTTCAGGATTCACGCTCATAGCAGTGGAAGCTCAAAAATATAACAAAATATATAATTTTTTTTACATGTGAAATATCATCATTTTTTCACTTACTACTGGCTGCATTCGTTGCTATAGGTACACTTTTCGTCATACGTAACGGAGAGTCTTCGATGATATTTGCACAGCATACAAACCATGCTTACAGGTGTATGGAACTCTAGAATTTTCCAAATCTATTAAAAACTGTGCTAAAGTTGAGATAATTAACCATAAAATTTGAGTTTTTTCTAAACATAAGTTTAAAATACAACAGCTCATTCATTTTTTTCATTAATTACTTAAATTCTAGAGTTTCATACACCTGTAAGTAAGGTTTGTACGCAGTGCAAAATTCATCGAAGAATCTCTCTTACTTGTGAAGGAAAGTGTACGTATAGCAACAGTAGCAGCTAATAGTAAGTGAAAAAATGATGAAATTTCACACGTAAAAAAAAATTATTTTGTCATACTTTTGAACTTACATTTCTATGAGTTTGAATCCTGAATCCTTCCTGGTCGTGTTGACAAAGTTTTAAGAATTTATTTGTAAAAGTATAGACAGCGGAAATTAAAATGTCGTGAGGTGCCTCTCCTGCTCCAAGTCGGCCAGTTTGACGTCCTACCCCCCTTAAACGCTTATCTTGTATTTGGATACCATTCGTAATTTTCTTTGCTATCGGGACGAAAGCTAAAGTATGCGCGACCAATACATTCCAAGACGCTGCTCATAAGAAACGGATATTTCTGGGGCTCGAACCTCAAGTTCTTTTGCTGACACAAAGGTAGGGTCAAATGTTTAGATAGACCATTTGTATGGCCACAAAAAGAATAGTTTTATTATAACTCTCCTACAGTATAATGTAAGAATTTGAACATTACATATGTGGATTTCAGAGCTAACATTGTTCCTACAGTTTACTTCTCATCCAACATAAATGAGACTACGCATGACACCAAACTTAGAGGAAAAAAGTTCAATGGATGGAGGCTCATTTGCATGATCTTTCTTAGTTACTTACTTACTTTTGCCTTAATTGATCTTTAGATTTGTCTTTCTAGCAGCTCTTTCAAGACTTGTAGAGGCTTCTTTCATTGCTCTTGGCTTTCTTGAGGTTATATGAATATCACCCGCATATGCCAGAAAATGGACTGATGTATACACGATAGCCCCTCTTGTATTGATGCCCGCATCTCTTAAATCTTTTCCAAGGTATATTACACAGAAGGCAGGATAATGCGTCTCCCGGTGTTACTCCACTTTTTCGCAGTACTTGGTAACTTATTCTCAGTTTATCACTAATAGTGACAATTCTTACATTCTGACCTCGGTTTACAAAAGGCATCACTTCGAATCAACCATTGGAGCTTTCGGTGCCTGTCTCCGTCATCGCCATCAGTAGTTAGAAATCACTGACCACAGGGGTGGTCACTGTGTTCTGCCCATACAAGATGTTCAAAAATCCCGTTACAATCTTCTAGAACTTGTTCCGTGGATTGAGTACATAATATTTTGAACAGGAACCCCTGACCGTAAACGTCATCCAACGACGCTACAGAGCGTCAAAGTTATATGCGCTGACGTCCTACCCCCTTTAATGAGTCCGCTGAGTTGTCTGATGGGGCACCTCATGAGTTGAGGGTGGAAGTGATCTTTAATGGTTAAAATGTTTCTAGAATAAAACGGTCATCTGCTGTGCGTGATCGGTTAAGGTGAGCGCGGAGGCTGTTTGGCAGACGGTAACCGGCCCGTTTCTGTTCGCAGATGAACAACTCGACGGCGAGCCAGGTGGAGCTGAAGGACGTGACGCTGAGCAGCTCCGGCCGCTACCGCTGCGAGGTCTCCGGGGAGGCGCCCTCTTTCCAGACCGTCTCCGAGCACGGCGACATGACCGTGGTCGGTAAGTAGCCCAGCGTGGTGGATGGCAGCCGGGTACGTGCCGCGTCCTATTAGCTGGCCGCAGACGAATGGATTTCTGTGACGGGTCACAACTGGAGGTCAGATCCGCAGGTATTTTTGGCCGATCCGCCCCACTAATCTCACGCCCGTCGTTTACCATTGTTGTGCAGGTCCCGCTCGTCTTTTAAGATCTGCCCTACGGCGAGACCTCTTCGTGTGCGGAGCAAAACTGGAAATGAAATGAACAAGGGGATTCCGTTGGTTGCTCTGTTGTTTTTCCGGATCGTGTCCTCAAGGTCCGACTGCCTCAGACTTTTACTGTCTTTGATGCAGAATTGTCTGCGATCTTGCGGGCACTGGAGCAGATGAGACATTCTTCCTGTCCTAAATTTCTTGTCTGTTCCGATTCACTAAGTTCCCTTCACTCTTTGCAACGTTTCTATCCAGCAGATAAAATAGTCTACATCTACATCTACATCCATACTCCGAAAGCCACCTGACGGTGTGTGGCGGAGGGTACCTTGACTACCTCTATCGGTTCTCCCTTCTATTCCAGTCTCGTATTGTTCGTGGAAAGAAGGATTGCCGGTATGCTTCTGTGTGGGCTCTAATCTCTCTGATTTTATCCTCATGGTCTCTTCGCGAGATATACGTAGGAGGGAGCAATATACTGCTTGACTCTTCGGTGAAGGTATGTTCTCGAAATTTTAACAAAAGCCCGTACCGAGCTACTGAGCGTCTCTCCTGCAGAGTCTTCCACTGGAGTTTATCTATCATCTCCGCAAGGCTTTCGCGATTACTAATTGATCCTATAACGAAGCGCGCTGCTCTCCGTTGGATCTTCTCTATCTCTTCTATCAACCCTATCTGGTACGGATCCCACACTGCTGAGCAGTATTCAAGCAGTGGGCGAACAAGCGTACTGTAACCTACTTCCTTTGTTTTCGGATTGCATTTCGTTAGGATTCTTCCAATGAATCTCAGTCTGACATCTGCTTTACCGACGATCAACTTTATATGATCATTCCATTTTAAATCACTCCTAATGCGTATTCCCAGATAATTTATGGAATTAACTGCTTCCAGTTGCTGACCTGGTATTTTGTAGCTAAATGATAAGGGAACTATCTTTCCATGTATTCGCAGCACATTACACTTGTCTACAATGAGATTCACTTGCCATTCCCTGCACCATGCGTCAATTCGCAGCAGATCCTCCTGCATTTCAGTACAATTTCCCGTTGTTACAACCTCTCGATACACCACAGCATCATCTGCAAAAAGCCTCAGTGAACTTCAAATGTCATCAACAAGGTCATTTATGTATATTGTGAACAGCAACGGTCCTATGACACTCCCCTGCGGCACACCTGAAATCACTCTTACTTCGGAAGACTTCTCTCCATTAAGAATGACATGCTGCGTTCTGTTATCTAGGAACTCTTCCATCCAATCACACAATTGGTCTGATAGTCCATATGCTCTTACTTTGTTCATTAAACGACTGTGGGGAACTGTATCAAACGCCTTGCGGAAGTCAAGAAACTCGCCATCTACCTGGGAACCCGTGTCTATGGCCCTCTGAGTCTCGTGGACGAGCTGGGTTCCACACGACCGTCTTTTTCGAAACCCATGCTGATTCCTACAGAGTAGATTTCTAGTCTCCAGAAAAGTCATTATACTCGAACATAATACGTGTTCCAAAATTCTACAACTGATCGACGTTAGAGATTTAGGTCTGTAGTTCTGCACATCTCTTCGACGTCCCTTCTTGAAAACGGGGATGACCTGTGCCCTTTTCCAATCCTTTGGAACGCTACGCTCTTCTAGAGACCTACGGCACACCGCTGCAAGAAGGGGGGCAAGTTCCTTCGCGTACTCTGTGTAAAATCGAACAGGTATCTCAGCATTAAACGTGATCCAGACCATCCAGGATGCCCTCCTCCATCTACAGCGATTGGGGAAGGTGGTGGTTTTCTGCTGGGTTCCGGGGCATGTCGGCATTGCTGGCAATGAAAGGGCAGATCTCGCAGCCAAGGAGGCGCGTCTCGATCCACAAGTATCTCAGTATGCTATCCCCCTGCACGCACTCACCTCGCTGTTGAGTTCACGAGTCATGCGTCGGTGGGAGGATGAGTGGCTGGAAGTGACTGACAATAAGCTCCGTATAGTCAAGCCCACAACGCGTGTGTGGTGTACTTCCTTTCAGCCCCGTCGACGGGACGAGGTTCTCCTCACTCGGCTTCGGATAGACCACAGCCCTATGACGCATGGCTTCCTGCTCCGGCGAGAGGACCCTCCAATGTGTGGTGCTTGTGGCTTCCACCTCACTGTGCGCCACGTTTTATTGGATTCCCTTTTATTTTCTGACCAGTGGGCCGCAGCTTACTTGCCAGCGAACCTGCCATCTCTTTTAGGCAACACTCGGACGAATGTGGTTAAAGTTTTAAAGTTCTGTGCCATTTCAAATATTTTTACTGTGTGACAAGCTCGAACGTATTTTATGTTAGTGGCCAGCCAATGACAATTTACTGTGGCATTCTTGTTGCCACGTTTTCCCTTTCCTTACGTTCTAATTTCTTATGAAGCATTTTCCTTCATATCCTGCTTTCTTTGCGTGTGTGTTTCAGTTTTACTAGGTCTGTCCACATTCGTTCCCTCTAATGTGTGTCATGGCGCTGATGACCTCGACGTTGAGCGCCCATAAGCCCCAACACACACACACACACACACACACACACACACACACACACACACATACACACTCACTGATCGTATGTTATAATTGGCCGGGGTTTCCCCTTCGGGGTCCGTCGCCGTATTGCAAGTCTTTTTATCGCCTGCGGGAATCGAACTCGGGCCCCTTGCGTGGTAGACGGTAGCGCTACCACTGCGCTACGCAGGCGGACAGCAAAACTGGAGATTTTGGTCAGATGTTTCAGTGTAATGAAAACTTGAGTAACTATAATCTGGAGTTTCTCCGAATTTTAATAGCCAAATGTAGGCTGCAAAATGGACAAATGGAGTATCAAATTGACATTTGTAAGGTACACTTTTGCAAAGATTTAATCGCTTCAAAGGGATCAGGGTGAAGAAGAAAACTTGAATGAGTCATCTGAAGCAAAACTGAAATATTTTACAAACAGCTGCTGCTACCTGGTTAAATGAAGTGTCAAAAATGTTCAGGTTTTCAATGACAAGACATATTGTAGAGTAATTGCATTGGTATCTCCTCAGCACTTTGTGTTATATCCAATTTGCTCTCTAGCTCACATCATAAAGTAAAATCGCTGTGCCTAATTGTAGCTTTTACTATACACTGCGTGCTTTCAATACATCTATTGCTGCCGTATCTGCATGTTCGCAACAGGTGGCAGCACCTGCTCAAAAAGACTGTTTACCGTGATGTAGACATATGGTCAAATAAAGATACAGTGGCAGCAGGACACTTAGGCTATAACAAGATGCCTGAAGTAATTGCTTTCCTGAAGCTTTTGAGACTTCCACACAGGCATGACGCCTAAGCTGCAGGTCCATGTGGTCTGGAGGCAGACTGTACCTATCTTATATAGGGTTTTGAATTCTCGTGAGTAGTTTGGTTCTCCTGTCCATGTTCAGATAGTGGGAGTGTGAGAATAAGGTCTTCTTTCACGCAAGGTTTGGACGGAAATCATCTTGGAAATTATTTGCTACTTGCAAACGACATATTAGGTATCAAGTCCCAAAATCAGGAAAAAATATTACCGTATTTATAGAATATCATTATACTATCATCATCATATCTCGGTCGCCCGCAAATCCACATAAAGATAGTACTAATTTTTTTTTAATATCTTGACGACAATTTATCGTTTGATTTTACCCTAATTGGCGTCTCTTACTTTGTTCTAGATAATTATAGAATATAACCAAGACATTTCCTCACTTTGAGGTGATGAAATTTCAGACTGCTCTGAAAATTGTTCAGTAATTACTCAGTGATAAGATACTTTCCAAAGTACTACAAACATCCATACTTCGCAGTTAGCTTGAATCTCTAAGCACACGTTTTATAACGTGGTACTTTAATGACGACAGGTCATTTTCGATTTAGCTTTCAGACACCGTCAACAAAACCATCCAAAACAGGATTTTCATGATTACGCTCACTTTGATCTCTCCTCTATCTCACTTGTATATGCACAAATACGTGACTAAGAATTTTCTTAAAAATACCATAGACATGAGAAATGCATCCTGCCGCTAAGAAAGGTATATCCATTTACCACGACAATTTGTCCACGAAATAAATCTACCAATTCTGAAACGCGGGTCCCCGCTCTATCCTGATTCTATGATATACTATCTTCAATATGCACTGCTGTGACCACGCATACTTATAAACGTCCCTTTTGGGACAAATCATTAGTCAACGTTAGGTTTTCCGAAAACTTAAGGCCTCTAACAAAGGCAGACCAACCTTAAATAAAGATATATTTACATTTCTAAACGACTAAAAATACGAGCGTATTACTCATAGACATAAAAACTGACTGTTTTACTCAAGTAATTGTATACAATGTACGTGATGCACTATCATATGTCACCGTACATCGTATTTAATTATTGTTTACTTAGAAATTTAAGATTAATTTATCATGTATGCTTTTAATTTGCACTACAAGATATTCTGGAAACGTGCCAAATGTATATCATTAATGGAAAAATAGCTTAAAGTGGGAATGAATGTTTCGAAATATTTACGATAACATAAGCCCTGTTGTCGGGGTATAAGCGGTTTATGATTACTTGAGACTGAAATGTTTACCTACATTGCTTCTGTGATAAGTATTCGCTGACAAATTAGTGAACATAGCAGCTACTTTTTCATGTAAGCATGAAAATTTAGTGTATTAAGTCAATTTTTTCTGTCGCGGCAATCACTGAAGTTGTCAACATGAGCACTCAATGACGATCTAGTATCACAACTTCAAATTGTTGGGTAAATGTTATTTCAATCGGTATACTGGATCATTAACAACTAACCGACCAGTCTGGTGTGTAATTTAGCGACCCGATACTCAAAAAAGTGGCTCTGAGCACTATGGGACTTTACTGCTGAGGTCATCAGTCCCCTAGAACTTAGAACTACTTAAATCTAACTAACCTAAGGACATCACACACATCCATGCCCGAGGCAGAATTCGAAGCTGCGACCGTAGTAGTCGCGTGGTTCCAGACTGTAGCGCCTAGAACCGCTCGGGCACCACGGCCGGCCTCGATACTCGCTCTCACAGCGGCACTCAATAAAGCGCCTTCAACTGTGAGAACGAAATCACTCCAGCCGTGTCTCCCCTCCAGGTACAGAAAGGCAAGCGATCAATACTGCCTCTTAATTAGTCATTAATCTCACTAAGCCCCACATACTGACAGGTAATTAAGCATTTTGACAAGCGGATCTCCTCATTTGCCAGTAGCATCAAGCTTAATTTATGACTGAATTGAGGATTCCTTGACCGGGAGAACGCAGAAAGTTATCTTGTAGTCAACGGAAGATGTAAAAGTAACTTCAGTTGTGCCCCAGGAAAACGTGTTGAGAACTTTGCTGTTCATGTTGTGATGTAATGACCTTGGAGACTATGTTAATAATAGCCTCGGACTTTTCGCAGATGATTCAGTTACCTGCAGTGAGATAGTGTCTGAAAAAAGCTGCGCTAATGTTGAGGCGGATCTTCGTATGGTTTATGTGTGGTGTAAGGATTTATAAGTAATTTTAAATGTCTGTAAATGTAAATTATCGCTTCAGAATACGAAAACACTTTGTCTCCGACATATTACAATATCGAATCACAACTGGAATTATTCGATTCATGCAAATACAATTTGTAGTGACAGGGAATGGAACGATCACATAGGCCTGTACGTAAGTAAGCAGGCGGCAGAGTTCGGTTCATTGGTAGAATACTGGGAAAATGCAGTCAGTCTATAAACGATATTGTTTTCAAGATACTCGTGCATCCAAACCTATAATATAGCAGAAGTGGCAATTATACGAAGATGAGAAGTGTCTGAACACATCTGTTTGAGCATATCAAGACTATGCTTCTCTAAGTTTTCATCAACATGTACACCCAAAAATTTGGAGCAGTCTATCCGGTTTAATGACTCCTGTTCGTAGTTAGATTTTATTTGTTAAGCAGAAGAGATTATATCGTGTTTTCTCGTACTTTAGGAGGAGTCCTTTTTCAGAGAACCACTTAATAGCTCTTTGCAAAATATCTTTAAAATTCCTTCCGTTGCATATTTTCCGTGATGGAACTTATTATAACACCAGTAGGAATCAGGATGGTAAGTCGGCCTCTGCTAGTGATTTGGGCCTCCTCAGTATCTAATAAACGCATTCTGATGATGGTTGCATCAGTTACAAGTACTAGTTCGTAGTTACAACTGTAGAGTGCTTGAGGCAGTGGCTAGTTTTACCAGTCAGCAATGAGATTCTTTTGTTTTCATCGCCGACAAAAACTTTGAGTAGTAGCGGTTTGTTTGAGTATAACTACAGCTATGCTGGTGTAGATATTCAATATAATATTTTCTTTGTGTTACTCACATACCAGGGGTAACGTTGTACTATTACAATCGTTGTACTTCATACTTAACATTAGACGATGATAAACTGTCGTTTATAAAGGTGGTATGAGTATTATGACTTTTGGTGGTGACAGATCTGTCCCCAATATAAAACGGCTCAGAGTGTAATCACTCAGTACTTTTGTTCAGTTTTGTGTTGCAGAATCCTCGTAGAGAGTTAAGGCCTAGGAGAAAAAGAAAAGACGGGATAAACAAGAGGCGGTACGAACTATAATGTCACTCTTGAGCAAAAAATGTGTCTATAAAAGGCAGAAAAATACGAGGACGGCTTTAAGAATATTTACACATTGCGCAGTCTTACAGCAATACTTGAAAGTGTCTTGCTTGGAGCATTTTGTATATTTTTTTTAATTGATCCCGTGGGGTTCAAGTTGCAAGCACGACTTTTTTCGCAGACTGCGTAAGGTTACATAAGGCAGATTAATTAATTCTGTGACGCATAATATCTGAAAACTTCTCTAAGTTAAATAAACGAAAGATACTGCGTAGTATGTGCTCAGCAAGATTGAAGGTTTATAAAGAAGAGGTTGTGGCAGTAATTACACGAAAATAAAGTAAGGCCACTTTATGCCACCTGTACCACATATTTCCGTATCGTCTGCAAAATGTACGAGAAGAGCTGGATGCATTTTAAGTGAAATGTTATTTACATATATACTCTAAGACAAAAAAAAAAGCCACGTGGAGTCGCCGCGTGGTTAGAGGCGCCATGTCACTAATCGTCCGGCCCATCCCGCCGGAGGTTCGAGTCCTCCCTCGGGCATGGGTGTGTGTGTTGTCCTTAGCGTTAAGTTAGTTTAAGTAGTGTGCCAGTCTAGGGACCTCAGGAGTTTGGTCGCTTAGGAATTCATACACAACAACAACAAAAAATAGCCGCGCGATGTGAAGGTATTATTTGCATGGGATGGAAATCGATAGATGTGACGTGAGCGTAATGACAGACAAGTGATTTCAGCTTCTGTAAAAGTGGATGATTTATTCAACAGAAAGAGCTTCACAAATTGAGCAAATAAGTAACACGTTGGTTCACCTATGGCCCTTATGCAAGCAGTTATTCGGTTTGGCATTGATTGGCAGAGTTGTTGGATGTCGTTCTGAGAGATGTCATGCCAAATTATTTCCAGTTGACACGTTGGATCGCCAGAATTCCAAGGTGGTGGGAGGGACCTGTACATTATACTCTAAACGTTCTCAGTTGGGGAGAGATGTGGCGACCTTGCTGGCCAGGTTTGGCAAACACGAAGACAAGCAGTACAAATTCTCGCCATATGTGGGTGAGCATTTTGCCGCTGTGATGTAAAACCAGGGTGATATGTCATGTAGGGCAAAATACAGGGTCCGCAGAATATCGTCGACGAAGCGTTGTCTGCAAAGGTGCCACGAATGACAACAAAGGGGTCATGCTATGAAAAGAGGTGGCACCCGAGAGCATGATTCCTGGTTGGCGGGCCGTATGGCGGGTGACGTTCATGTTGATATCCCACCATTGTTGGGGGGTTTCCATACACATCTTCGATGGTCATTGGAGCTCAGTTCCAAGCGGACCCTAACTTGGCTAGCAGTGTCGCTGGATCCCTTCCTTATTGAGGTTGCTTGCAGCTTTATGCACAGGGCCCTCGACCAGCTCGGGACTGTGACAATATAACGCGCTAATTGGATAGAATTTTGCACGATATCCCTCAGCACGACCTCCAACAACTATCAATTAGGGCCAAGCCGAATAACGGCTTGCACAAGGGCCAGAGATAGTGAGAGGTTCCATGCCCTCTTTTTCATGTCTCCTCTCATTTTCATCGATTTTATGAATGTTCTGTGCCATAGCATGGTAGTAACAGACCGAATAAGGTTATTGTAATGAGAGTATTTGTACTGAGAGTTCAAAAAATACTTTTCACTTGATTCCTAAACATGTTGGGTTACTTCCCTGGGTGGCCTGTGCGAGGCGAGCATCGGAGGACGCGGCACACAGCGTTACAAAATCTGAATTCTGAGGGGTTCGTACAATAGGCTTAAGCGCCTGGCGGAACGACTGACGTCGCTCGAGTTTCACTTATTGTATGCAGGGCAAAACTACCTGCGAGACGTCTGAGTGTCGCTGCAGTTTATGTGTTTACCGTCCGGAAGGAAGATTCCTGACACCGACTGACTGCGTTGTCCTCTTGATTCTGAGAATACTTGTGGAGTGTGCCCTGCTGGGTGCGACTGTCTGGCGCCGATGGCCGGTGGTCTAGGCAGGTTGTTTTCATAGCCGGGCAAACGGCAAGTTCAGTGCCCTCAGCTGAATAGCAGAGGCGTGATTGGTCAACTTAAATTGAGGCTAGTTGACGTCATAAAGGCCTGCTCGAAATTGGAGGGAACGCTCGCTATTGGCGCGAATAAAGTTCTGAGACAGTGTGGAGGAATTTTGGAATCATAACTGCATGCTGATTCGCAGTTTTCGAGGAGAGGAGGGAGTAGAGCAATGTTCGCTTCGCTCTTGCATTGTGTGGGCAGTAGATTCGGGATCTGATCTTCCTTGGAGTCGGACAGTCTTGCGACTTGGTCGACCGTTTTCGGAAGAACTTAGAATTCTCGGACAGCCTTCGCGGCTAGGGGTTGACACAGAGTCGCTGCACTGCAGAAGTCGGCACCTACATCATCAGGACGCTGCCTACCGATGACGTGCTGCAGATTTCAGTACTGGTGCAGTATTTGGTGGCTCCGGCATTGTAGGACCTTATTAATTTTATACTGAATCCCTCAGCAGCATGCGCGCTCACTTTGCTACAAGTCCACCTTGCTTGTTTCTCCACGTGATCCCATTTGAGCTTTCACTACTAATTGCGATACTGCTATATAGTCGTAAGATTAATATTTGATTCATTAGGACCTCCAGTCATTATCGGCGATCTATTGCATCACAGAGAGTCGGAGCCCCTTGTTCTCGAGTCAACTCTTGTTCTCATAATAGTTCAGTGTACCCTATCCTTTAACCTACTGTGTGTGTCGACAGTCATATGCATTTGTGTTCTGATGTATAATAAATCTCATTGTAATATTTAATCCGCATATCATTTCATAGATATATGCAGAATATAATTTCCTGTTGATTATTATGATAAAGTTTTCTTTTTTTCTGAGTAGATTACGATTTTTGTTAAATTATTGTGAGTGTCCACTCCTTATTTTACCAAATAGCAGTGTCTATCATCTTTTACTTCCGTTACCGTTATGTGCATAATTAATTAGGTGGTAGATAAGGAGGGGGTCGAATGCATGTCTCGTTCTCATGCAGAATTCGTCTGAATTAAAGAGGTGCAATCTCTTCTCCACCCCGGCACCTCGCAATAGATCAACGCGTTATTGACTTGCTCAGTTACTGAAGCTCTTTCCCTTGAATAAATAACAAAGTTATCCTGAATTGTCATGATTTATTTGTCTGTACATGTACGTCGCATCTACCGATTTCTGTCCCATTCGGATAATTCCTTAATTCCTTCATGGTGGTACTTCTTTTCCTGTCCTAAAGTGTGTAAGAAATGGATGAGGTCCCAAAATTGAACCCAGTTGACACACACAGTGGTTACGCTTACTACAAGCCACACCACAAGTTGGAAAACAGGGCCAAATTTCTAGTAGTTTACTGTCGAGTTGAGATTTTCTCAAATGTTTTATTCGTATCTTACAGAAACTAGCAGTACGGCAATAAACAGCCTTTTAAACACGCCGCTAATGGCAATCAAGTAATTTATAGCAATACAACATTTTTTTTAAAAATTTAAAGAACATTAGTAAACAGGCCACTACAGTAAATACAGAACTTTGTTAATAAAGTACGGTGAGGTAGTGAAGCTACCAACACTGCCATTAAAAAACTTAAACTGGTCTCAGCAAACACACGATTAATGGCAATAAAAGGAATTTACAAACTTGGAGGAATTCAAAAAAATTTTGAACTAAAGTGTCCTGGAATATCATTAGAACATAACAGATATGATGGACCCATGTAAGGCGGCCACATATCACCCACTCAGGGATGCTCCGGCTAGACAGAATACTGACCAATTTAAATACGCCTGTAAACACAATTGCCACTCTCAGGCTGGTCACTGCACCGACTTTTAGCCAGCGAAAACTTGTTATAAGATGGCTTAACTTGCTGACAGAATTAGAGCTAACATCGTGCAAGGAAACATTACACCACGCAGTCCTGAATGAGTGACCATATGATGAACCAACAAGAAGCAAGAATTTACTCATAACCCACGACAGAACAACGAAATAATTAAACTGCCAAAACTACACGTCCCATCGGACAGTAACGAGAGGAGGAAAGATCACTGTCTTCAATTACACCGGTGCCAGGGATAGTAAACCCGGTCGCCAGAGGCCACAAGGCAGAAGAGACGCTGGTTACACAAAATTATTACTTAACGATTAAACCTTCCACGAACTTAACTTGCAATTATGCTCGAACAGGCAGCACACGACCTCCGATGGCAAGGACCCACACATCCGATCCCGCACGCGTCGCCAGCGTACCCAACACGCCACGGTCACGTGACAACACGCTCTGTCACCGGAGTTCACGTCTTCTCTGCAACGTTGACGGGTAGTGCCCGCTCCTTCATGTCAGGTGTCTCCTTTTAAACTCCAGTGTTGAAACGGAGGATTTAAAGAAGCTTGTTAACGTCCCACCAAGGCGAAATGAACAGCAACTACGCTTGGGGCGATTCTGTGTGCAACCAACACGCGGGGAGTTCTTCCGTCAACTCGACCCGCTCGTTACACACAACCGAGATGCATCACGTGGTGACTCGGTACAACCGACCACGCCTGCTTCGCGCTGGAGAGCCACGCTGCCCTCCCGCGTCCACCACACTCTCTCTTCGCGCAACGCCCCTACTTCCGCGCCACCACACGAGGTTACAACCGCTCAAATATCTCACTTCCTCCATAGCAGTTTCCCGGAAGCCAAAACGCAGATATCGATAGCAGAGTGAAAAGACAACCAAGCAGCCACTTAATGACAGACAATATATCAAACAAACATGTCAGGGGAAGAAAAGGAAAACCAATGCAATCTAAACACAAGGTGTAGCACGAGTCGATACAAGGCTCACCAGAGGGACTCTATTTTGGATTTTGTTTTTCCTCAGTCTTGTTGTAAGGTATTGTGAAGCACCGGGCGTGTTTCCTCCTGGCAACCGGTAATAACCTTGTACAGGACCTGTGCCATCTCTCTTCTGCACGTGTCCGCATCTAATATTCCCTTACGGCTACTCTAGCAGTGCGACACGCTCCCTGTGCCCCCCTTCCCTCCAGACTCCCCCCCTTCCCCACTGCCGCCACCCTTACGCACCGCATAGCTCCTTCTCAAACATGCCGGGCGAGACCGCGCAGCCGCTAAAAGCGTTTCCGTGCCCACCGTTAAAGATTCACACGCCGCCGCCTCGCCTCCTGAGCACTGAGCAGCGGTCGCCGTTGTTGGCCGCCCTGCGGTGGTGCTGCGTCTCGAGCAGGCGGCAGCAGTCTGTCCCGCCCCCGCTTGCCGCCCCCGCCTCCCAGATAACGCGTCGCTAATGGAGCCTAACCATCCGACGCGGCTCATTACTCGCCGGCCCCACGCCCCACGGCTCGGACGCTGCGCTGTCTCCTATCTTTTTTTCCTCTCTCCGTCTGTCTGTCTCTCTCCCTCTCCCTCTCTCTCTCTCTCTCTCTCTCTCACTCTCGCCCCAGTTTTCCTTTTGTGTGTGAGCGCCGCGCGGTCGCCGACAAATTGCCGCTTGCGCCTTCCGACGAGTTTTGTTCCATCCGGCAGTTCCCTCCCTGCCGCCTCCTTCTGGCGATTGGCTTATCTCGGAACTGCCGCCGCCGCCGCCGCCACCGCCGCCGCCGCCGTTGTACGCAGCCGTGAGGGACAAACGAGAGCGTTCACAACCCTGTACACACCTCCGGAATTACTGGCTCTGAAGAGAGCAAGATTTTATAAAATCCTTCCCTTCTATGAAAACATTCCTTCCTCGTCCTCTATCTCTCTCTCTCTACGTCAATCTGTTACATCTCTGTATGTATCTCAATTATGCTAACATCTAAATTGCAAGAGGGAATAGTAACAGTATCTTTTATGATTTCCTGGACACCGTGCTATCTGACACTATGACACAGTAGAGAGCTTATAGAAATGAGCAATGGACTTCGGAAAATATCGAAATGATTATCTGACTGTACTCAAACCTTATGAACTACCTCGAAGAAAACGATTCGTTGAAAAATAGCCAGAACGGATGCCTTTGGAGTGTGGTCTCAATTGGTTGGCTGGATTTGTGATTTCCAGTCTGAAAATACACAGTTCGCGATAACTGACAGAATGTCTTCGAAGAAAACAGAAGTAATATCCCGAATTCCCAAAGGAAGTGTTATAGGGCCTGTGCTATGCTTCATATACACGATATATTTTGGAGACGAACTGAGCAGCCCTCTTAAATTGTTTGCACATTATTCTGTCATTTACCGTGTTATAAAGTCATCATATGATCAAAAATAATTGCCAGATGGTTTAGACTAGGTATCTGTGTGATGCAATAAGTAGCAATTGACGCCAAATAATGAACAATAGGATGTCATTCACCTGGTTACTAAAAGGAATTAGTTGAATTTCTGTTTCAAGATGAATTGCACAAATCTGAAGCCAGTTGTTGTTGTTGTTGTGGTCTTCAGTCCTGAGACTGGTTTGATGCAGCTCTCCATGCTACTCTGTCCTGTGCAAGCTTCTTCATCTCCCAGTACCTACTGCAACCCACATCCTTCTGAATCTGCTTAGTGTATTGATCTCTTGGTCTCCCTCTACGATTTTTACCCTCCACGCTGCCCGCCAATGCTAAATTTGTGATCCCTTGATGCCTCAAAACATGTCCTACCAACCGATCCCTTCTTCTAGTCAAGTTGTGCCACAAACTTCTCTTCTCCCCAATCCTATTCAATACCTCCTCATTAGTTACATGATCTACCCACCTTATCTTCAGCATTCTTCTGTAGCACCACATTTCGAAAGCTTCTATTCTCTTCTTGTCCAAACTGGTTATCGTCCATGTTTCACTTCCATACATGGCTACACTCCATACAAATACACTCCTGGAAATGGAAAAAAGAACACATTGACACCGGTGTGTCAGACCCACCATACTTGCTCCGGACACTGCGAGAGGGCTGTACAAGCAATGATCACACGCACGGCACAGCGGACACACCAGGAACCGCGGTGTTGGCCGTCGAATGGCGCTAGCTGCGCAGCATTTGTGCACCGCCGCCGTCAGTGTCAGCCAGTTTGCCGTGGCATACGGAGCTCCATCGCAGTCTTTAACACTGGTAGAATGCCGCGACAGCGTGGACGTGAACCGTATGTGCAGTTGACGGACTTTGAGCGAGGGCGTATAGTGGGCATGCGGGAGGCCGGGTGGACGTACCGCCGAATTGCTCAACACGTGGGGCGTGAGGTCTCCACAGTACATCGATGTTGTCGCCAGTGGTCGGCGGAAAGTGCACGTGCCCGTCGACCTGGGACCGGACCGCAGCGACGCACGGATGCACGCCAAGACCGTAGGATCCTACGCAGTGCCGTAGGGGACCGCACCGCCACTTCCCAGCAAATTAGGGACAGTGTTGCTCCTGGGGTATCGGCGAAGACCATTCGCAACCGTCTCCATGAAGCTGGGCTACCGTCCCGCACACCGTTAGGCCGTCTTCCGCTCACGCCCC
The DNA here is from genome assembly GCF_021461395.2 of Schistocerca americana. Classification (NCBI taxonomy): domain Eukaryota; kingdom Metazoa; phylum Arthropoda; class Insecta; order Orthoptera; family Acrididae; genus Schistocerca; species Schistocerca americana. Next base: position 243,720,026 of record NC_060124.1, on the reverse strand, counting down.
AACATCGTGCAGCCCGCCTCCAGTGGTGTCGCGACAGGCGTGAATGGAGGGACGAATGGAGACGTGTCGTCTTCAGCGATGAGAGTCGCTTCTGCCTTGGTGCCAATGATGGTCGTATGCGTGTTTGGCGCCGTGCAGGTGAGCGCCACAATCAGGACTGCATACGACCGAGGCACACAGGGCCAACACCCGGCATCATGGTGTGGGGAGCGATCTCCTACACTGGCCGTACACCACTGGTGATCGTCGAGGGGACACTGAATAGTGCACGGTACATCCAAACCGTCATCGAACCCATCGTTCTACCATTCCTAGACCGGCAAGGGAATTTGCTGTTCCAACAGGACAATGCACGTCCGCATGTATCCCGTGCCACCCAACGTGCTCTAGAAGGTGTAAGTCAACTACCCTGGCCAGCAAGATCTCCGGATCTGTCCCCCATTTAGCATGTTTGGGACTGGATGAAGCGTCATCTCACGCGGTCTGCACGTCAAGCACGAACGCTGGTCCAACTGAGGCGCCAGGTGGAAATGGCATGGCAAGCCGTTCCACAGGACTACATCCAGCATCTCTACGATCGTCTCCATGGGAGAATAGCAGCCTGCATTGCTGCGAAAGGTGGATATACACTGTACTAGTGCCGACATTGTGCATGCTCTGTTGCCTGTGTCTATGTGCCTGTGGTTCTGTCAGTGTGATCATGTGATGTATCTGACCCCAGGAATGTGTCAATAAAGTTTCCCCTTCCTGGGACAATGAATTCACGGTGTTCTTATTTCAATTTCCAGGAGTGTACTTTCAGAAACGACTTCCTGACACTTAAATCTGTACTCGATGTTAACAAATTTCTCTTCTTCAGAAACGAATTCCTTGCCATTGCCTGTCTACATTTTATATCCTCACTACTTCGACCATCATCAGTTATTTTACTCCCTAAATAGCAAAACTCCTTTACTACTTTAAGTGTCTCATTTCCTAATCTAATCCCCTCAGCTTCACCTGATTTAATTTGACTACATTCCATTATCCTCGTTTTGCTCTCGTTGATGTTCATCTTATATCCTCCTTTCAAGACACTGTCCATTCCGTTCAAGTGCTCTTCCAAGTCCTTTGCTGTCTCTGACAGAATTACAATGTAATCGGCGAACCTCAAAGTTTTTACTTCTTCTCCATGAATTTTAATACCTACTCCGAATTTTTCTTTTGTTTCCTTTACTGCTTGCTCAACATACAGATTGAATAACATCGGGGAGAGGCTACAACCCTGTCTCACTCCTTTCCCAACCACCGCTTCCCTTTCATGCCCCTCGACTCTTATAACTGCCATCTGGTTTCTGTATAAATCGTAAATAGCCTTTCGCTCCCTGTATTTTACCCCTGCCACCTTCAGAATTTGAAAGAGGGTATTCCAGTTAACGGTGTCAAAAGCTTTCTCTAAGTCTACAAATGCTAGAAACGTAGGTTTGCCTTTTCTTAATCTTTCTTCCAAGATAAGTCGTAAGGTTAGTATTGCCTCACGTGTTCCAACATTTCTATGGAATCCAAACTGGACTACCCCGAGGTCCGCTTCTACCAGTTTTTCGCCGGCCGAAGTGGCCGTGCGGTTAAAGGCGCTGCAGTCTGGAACCGCAAGACCGCTACGGTCGCAGGTTCGAAAACTGCCTCGGGCATGGATGTTTGTGATGTCCTTAGGTTAGTTAGGTTTAACTAGTTCTAAGTTCTAGGGGACTAATGATCTTAGCAGTTGAGTCCCATAGTGCTCAGAGCCATTTGAACCATTTCTACCAGATTTTCCATTCGTCTGTAAAGAATTCGCGTTAGTATTTTTGCAGCTGTGACTTATTAAACTGATAGTTTGGTAATTTTCACATCTGTGAACACCTGCTTTCTTTGGGATTGGAATTATTGTATTCTTCTTGAAGTCTGTGGGTGTTTCGCCTGTCTCATACATCTTGCTCACCAGATGGTAGAGTTTTGTCATGACTGGCTCTCCCAAGGCCATCAGTAGTTCTAATGGAATGTTGTCTACTCCCGGGGCCTTGTTTCGACTCAGGTCTTTCAGTGCTCTGTCAAACTCTTCACGCAGTATCTTATCTCCCATTTCATCTTCATCTACATCCTCTTCCATTTCCATAATATTGTCCTCAAGTGCATCGCCCTTGTATAATCCCTCTATATACTCCTTCCACCTTTCTGCCTTCCCTTCTTTGCTTAGAACTGGGTTGCCATCTGAGCTCTTGATATTCATACAAGTGGTTCTCTACTCTCCAAAGGTCTCTTTAATTGTCCTGTAGGCAGTATCTATCTTACCCCTAGTGAGACAAGCCTCTACACTCTTACATTTGTCCTCTAGCCATCCCTGCTTAGCCATTTTGCACTTCCTGTCGATCTCATTTTTGAGACGTTTGTATTCCTTTTTGCCGGCTTCATTTACTGCATTTTTATATTTTCTCCTTTCATCAATTAAATTCAATATTTCTTCTGTTACCCAAGGATTTCTATTAGCCCTCGTCTTTTTACCTACTTGATCCTCTGCTGCCTTCACTACTTCATCCCTCAGAGCTACCCATTCTTCTTCTACTGTATTTGTTTCCCCCATTCCTGTCAATTGTTCCCTTATGCCCTCCCTGAAACTCTGTACAACCTCTGGTTCTTTCAGTTTATCCAGGTCCCATCTCCTTAAATTCCCGCCTTTTTGCAGTTTCTTCAGTTTCAATCTGCAGTTCATAACCAATAGATTGTGTTCAGAATCCACATCTGCCCCTGGAAATGTCTTACAATTTAAAACCTGGTTTCTAAATCTCTGTCTTACCATTATGTAATCTATCCGATACCTTTTAGTATCTCCAGGTTTCTTCCAGGTATACAACCTGCTTTCATGATTCTTGAACCAAGTGTTAGCTATGATTAAGTTATGCTCTGTGCAAATTTCTACAAGGCGGCTTCCTCTTTCATTTCTTCCCCCCAATCCATATTCACCTACTATGTTTCCTTCTCTGCCTTTTCCTACTGACGAATTCCAGTCACTAATGACTATTAAATTTTCGTCTCCCTTCACTACCTGAATAATTTCTTTTATCTCGTCATACATTTCATCAATTCATCATCTGCAGAGCTAGTTGGCATATAAACCTGTACTACTGTAGTAGGCATGGGTTTTGTGTCTATCTTGGTCACAATAATGCGTTCACTATGCTGTTTGTAGTAGCTAACCCGCACTCCTATTTTTTTATTCATTATTAAACCTACTCCTGCATTACCCCTATTTGATTTTGTACTTATAACCCTGTAATCACCTGACCAAAAGTCTTGTTCCTCCTGCCACCGAACTTCACTAATTCCCACTATATCTAACTTTAACCTATCCATTTCCCTTTTTAAATTTTCTAACGTACCTGCCCGATTAAGGGATCTGACATTCCACGCTCCGATCCGTAGAATGCCAGTTTTCTTTCTCCTGATAACGACGTCCTCTTGAGTAGTCCCCGCCCGGAGATCCGAATGGGGGACTATTTTGCCTCCGGAATATTTTACCCAAGAGGACGCCATCATCATTTAATCATACAGTAAAGCTGCATGTCCTCGGGAAAAATTACGACTGTAGTTTCCCCTTGCTTTCAGCCGTTCGCAGTACCAGCACAGCAAGGCCGTTTAGGTTAATGTTACAAGGCCTCAATGATCCAGACTGTTGCCCCTGCAACTACTGAAAAGGCTGCTGCCCCTCTCAGGAACCACATGTTTGTCTGGCCTCTCAACAGATACCCCTCCGTTGTGGTTGCACCTATGGTACGGCCATCTGTATCGCTGAGGCACGCAAGCCTCCCCACCAACGGCAAGGTCCATGGTTCATAGGGGGCTGAACCCAGTAAACTCAGCTAAATACTTAGGGATTACAATTACGGATAACCTAAATTGGAACTATCACATAGTCAATTTCATGCTGCAAAATATCAAAAGACTGCGATATATGGACAGTTCCAGAATGAGATTTTCACTCTGCAGCGGAGTGTGCACTCATATGAAACTTCCTGACATGTTATAACTGTGTGCCGGACAGAGACTCGAACTCGGGACTTTTGCCATTCGCTGGCAAGTGATCTACCATCTGAGCTTTCTTTCAGGAGTGCTAGTTCTGCAAGGTTCGCAGGAGAGCTTCCGGAAAGTTTGGAAGGTAGGAGACGAGTTACTGGCAGAAGTAAAGCTGTGAGGACGTGGCGTGAGTCATGCTTGGGTAGCTCAAATGGTAGAGCACTTGCCCGCGAATGGCAGAGGTCCCGAGTTCGAGTCTCGTTCCGGCACACAGTTTTAATCTGTCAGGATGTTTCATTTACAGTTTACTTAGAAAATGTAACGAGTCTACTAAAGAGGCTGCTTACACTACGCTCCTCCGCCTTCTTCGGGTGTAATGCTGAACGGCGTGGCATCTCATCACACGGAATTGACGTAAGACATTGAAAACATTCAAAGAAGGCAGCATGTTTTGTATTATCGCGAAGTAAGGACATGATATACGAATTCGGGTGGCAGTCATTAACACAAAGGGGTTTCCCCGCGGCATGATCTTCTTTTGAAATTTCGATCACAAGCTCTCTCCATTTTGTTGGCGCCCACCCTCATGGGGAGAAATGATCATCATAATAAAAAAAGAGAAATCAGAGTTCGCACTGAAAAATTTGAGTGTTGGTTTTACCTGTGCCCTCTTCGAGAGTGGAACGATGGACAAGCAACCTGAAGGTGGTTCGTTGATCACTCTGCCAGGCACTTATATGTGAATTACAGAGTAATCATGTAAATGTAGATGTAGACTAACAAATTCATTGCTTAATCAATGGAAAAAAGCAAGGAACTACTGGCATAGTCAATGGTATTGTACAAAATATCAATATGGGTCCAGTTTTGATTAGTAGATTTTGCTTTCGCGGTTACGTCAATATATACTGTGTCAGCTGCTTCTCACTGGAAAAGCTATTGTTGTGGACATTTTTAATTTAGATGATCATGATTATCCGTAGTAATATCCGAGAATTCCTTGCATTCTTCACATTTCGTCTTGGATGTTTCTTATTAATGATACCGTTTTTTCTTCGAAATTTCAGGGCTTCGGCTTCATGTTGCTTTCTATTTGTTAATTTTGCTCTGGTGACCTTCCAGGATACATTGTTTGTAGATGTGCTGCCGACCTCATCCTTTTTTGATCCAACTTTGGTACTCAGGACATTTTAGGTACGTTATAAATCCAAATTTTTCAGAACACAACATTTATGTTCAAATGCGTGTGAGTTTCTAAGGGACCAAACTGCTGAGGTCATCCGTTGCTAGACTTATACACTACTTACACTAACTTATGCTAAGAACAACACACACACACACACCCATGCCATTGGAAGGACGCAAACCTCCGGCGTGAAGGCACCGTAATCCGTGACATGGCGGCTTAAACCAAGCGCCACTCCGCGCGGCTACAACAAGTATAGTTAGGTGAATAACAATCACCTCTATTTCCTTACGGACCACTGAAGATGCATAAAATGACAAATGAAAGGCGTTTGATTAAAGACGAGAATAACAAAAGATCTGTGAGTAAAACAACTTATTTCAATCTCTCTCTCCATAACAACAGCTAGTTCTGTTCTGCAGACGTGTAAAAATAGTTGGGAGGAGCTTGTCGTACAGTCAAACCTCGACTGTGTATATCGCCCAATAACGTAACCTGACGAAGTATACGGTGGTCCGTTCCAAAAACATTCATTATACATTCCGGCAAAGTATAGGTAATGACATAGAAGGCACATGGGTCTACATTCTGAGAAGTTGTTTCGCTATTAAGTTGACTCCAGTGGGTCATACTGTTTCCACAAATGGTTCAAATGGCTCTGAGCACTATGGGACTTAACTTCTGAGGTCATCAGTCCCCTAGAATTTAGAGCTACTTAAACCTAACTAACCTAAGGACATCACACACATCCATGCCCGAGGTAGGATTCGAACCTGCGGTCGCGCGATTCCAGACTGTAGCGACTAGAGCCGCTCGGCCACCCCAGCCGGTTTTTCACAAATAGGATGCGGTCTTAATTTTATTTTCAAACAATCACTATTATTTATTTATACGTGTGTTAAATTGGAACATATCTTGATGAGCCAGATCGTTATGATTACCAGCTCAATGACGTATTATTGCACATTTGGAACAAATACAGAGGCGATTCTTCGTAGCATAGGTTCGACAAGACCGTGGTAAGTTTCCTGAGGTATATTGCACCAGGTAATACTGCACAGGTCACGCAGTTCCCATTAATTATGGTGTGTGTTTTGTGGGTGCGTAGCTGGCGCTCGACAGCTTCCCAGGTGTGAACCACCTGCCTCGGATAAGGCGGATACAGTGGGTAAGATATTAACGTCAGTTCACTACCATGCTCGTCAAATAACCGTAGCACGATCTAGTGATATATGTGTGAAATGGGCAGTGGAGCGAGGAATGGGTGTAAAAGGCAGACCAACACTTCCATACATTTATTAAAACTAAACATTAAGTACACTTTCTTGAATTTTTACATCTAAGCGGCCGAATTAAAAAACATGAGATTAAAATCTATCACAAGAACCAGTAAATCCAAACAATTGAATTTAAAAATCATTCACAAGAACCATACGCTCGTACGGCAATAGCTCCTTGTAAAATCTCTACATTCGTAAGACGCTATAGTAAAGGTACCATTTCCTTTTACGAATCATAGGCTGATTATTTTAACACATTCCGTGAGTAATGCATCAGTACGTATATTTATCAATAATTTTTAAGGAACCATTTACACAAGTTGAAAGTAAATAATATTCAAAACTTAAGACAGAATCAAATACAATGGCAATATTTTAGAGTATTATAAAATACAATGCTCCACCCAAGTAAGGTAGTTTCCAATGACCGAAAGACGTTCAGCACAGTCACGCAGCCCCCGTCTGATGTGAGCCCGGTATTGCTAACAGCCGTGGCTTCCCTGTCGGTCCCAACTGTCATCAGATCATTGCACAGCCAAACATTTACAGGTCCTCCAGCGCCCGTCCAACACCTCATCAGTCAGACATGTCTTTACACAATCAAATGAATCCTTTTCCTGCTACGACTACAGTATCGTATTCCTCCCGTAAGGAAGCTCAATACTCTTCAATTTTCTGCATCACAGTTCACAATTATAAGACATCTTCATATAAAGATTAAGCCACCAGTCCAAGTAAGCACTGATATAGTCCAAAATCCAAACCTGGGCTATTGGCCAAGCTATTACTTTCACAAACCATCTCTGCTCGTATGCTGGGACATCAGTGTGTTGCAGCACGGGCCACCACCACTCGACTTCGCCCTGCTTGCGAACTCCTTCCCTTCATGACTCCCTACGGTGAGTGTCAAGAAGGGGTTAGTTGACACATGTGCCACTCTTCGACACATACTTTTCCCAGCATCCCCACCGACGGTGCCCCATCGCTAAACAGCATAAACTATTTCAGCTTAGTAATCGAATCCCTTTGCTACTGGCCTACATTTAGTTGGATGAGGTCTTGAAGTTCATTTGCTTCCGGCATCAGATAGCCATAAGATGACGGGAGTAATAAAATCCACCACCTCTCAAGCACCATGAGACCATGGCAGAAATTTTTTGTCACCTTATTTACAGATTTAGTAGTCGTCAAAATTCTACACCACGACCATATCTCCCAGGTAGTAAGTCCTAGGCCGTCGATCATTATTCTAACTTTTTGCTTCGCACCGATAAGCATTTCAAATATTATCGTGTGCCTACCTCCTCTGCACAACCAAATTCTCTGGCAGAACTTTGTCAGGCAAGCAGTCGTCAGAGGCCCACGGGTTCCTTGGTGTGGTAGCAGCTTAAAGGCAAAGAAGATTTCGGAAGGCGTGGCCCGGTGACACACTCGTGAGGAGCTGCACTAAGGCTAGCATCAACCATGGTGGACATCGTTTCCATAAGATTTTATCGTGGTTATGGTAAGCGATCAAGGATGAATGCGCAAGCAAAAGACGAATTAAGGTAGTGGTTCTGGAGGGAGGGGGGGGGGGGGTGATGGTAGTAGTGTTACAGAATATCTGTAACCCTATATAACAGTCTTGGACATATGCGATATCAGTTTACTCAAGACCGCTTTGGAAGTAAAAAAAGAAATGTAAATGAGAAAATGGAAATGATGTATTTCATCCCTTTTTATTTTTTCTTTAGTACTACAGATTCCCCCCATGAACCATTGACCTTGCCGTTGGTGGAGAGGCTTGCGTGCCTCAGCGATACAGATGGCCGTACCGTAGGTGCAACCACAACGGAGGGGTATCTGTTGAGAGGCCAGACAAACATGTGGTTCCTGAAGAGGGGCAGCAGCCTTTTCAGTAGTTGCAGGGGCAACAGTCTGGATGATTGACTGATCTGGCCTTGTAACGTTAACCAAAGCGGCCTTGCTGTGCTGGTACTGCGAACGGCTGAAAGCAAGGGGAAACTACAGCCGTAATTTCTCCCGAGGACATGCAGCTTTACTGTATGATTAAATGATGATGGCGTCATCTTGGGTAAAATATTCCGGAGGTAAAATAGTCCCCCATTCGGATCTCCGGGCGGGGACTACTCAAGAGGACGTCGTTATCAGGAGAAAGAAAACTGGCATTCTACGGATCGGAGCGTGGAATGTCAGATCCCTTAATCGGGCAGGTAGGTTAGAAAATTTAAAAAGGGAAATGGATAGGTTAAAGTTAGATACAGTGGGAATTAGTGAAGTTCGGTGGCAGGAGGAACAAGACTTTTGGTCAGGTGATTACAGGGTTATAAATACAAAATCAAATAGGGGTAATGCAGGAGTAGGTTTAATAATGAATAAAAAAATAGGAGTGCGGGTTAGCTACTACAAACAGCATAGTGAACGCATTATTGTGGCCGAGATAGACACAAAGCCCATGCCTACTACAGTGGTACAAGTTTACATGCCAACTAGCTCTGCAGATGATGAAGAAATTGATGACATGTATGACGAGATAAAAGAAATTATTCAGGTAGTGAAGGGAGACGAAATGTTAATAGTCATGGGTGACTGGAATTCGTCAGTAGGAAAAGGCAGAGAAGGAAACATAGTAGGTGAATATGGATTGGGGGAAGAAATGAAAGAGGAAGCCGCCTTGTAGAATTTTGCACAGAGCATAACTTAATCATAGCTAACACTTGGTTCAAGAATCATGAAAGAAGGTTGTATACCTGGAAGAAACCTGGAGATACTAAAAGGTATCAGATAGATTACATAATGGTAAGACAGAGATTTAGGAACCAGGTTTTAAATTATAAGACATTTCCAGGGGCAGATGTGGATTCTGACCACAATCTCTTGGTTATGAGCTGCAGATTGAAACTGAAGAAAATGCAAAAAGGCGGGAATTTAAGGAGATGGGACCTGGATAAACTGAAAGAACCAGAGGTTGTACAGAGTTTCAGGGAGAGCGTAAGGGAACAATTGACAGGAATTGGGGAAAGAAATAAAGTTGAAGAAGAATGGGTAGCTCTGAGGGATGAAGTAGTGAAGGCAGCAGAGGATCAAGTAGGTAAAAAGATGAGGGCTAATAGAAATCCTTGGGTAACAGAAGAAATATTGAATTTAATTGATGAAAGGAGAAAATATAAAAATGCAGTAAATGAAGCAGGCAAAAAGGAATACAAACGTCTCAAAAATGAGATCGACAGGAAGCGCAAAATGGCTAAGCAGGGATGGCTAGAGGACAAATGTAAGGATTTAGAGGCTTGTCTCACTAGGGGTAAGATAGATACTGCCTACAGGAGAATTAAAGAGACCTTTGGAGAGAAGAGAACCACTTGTATGAATATCAAGTGCTCAGATGGCAACCCAGTTCTAAGCAAAGAAGGGAAGGCAGAAAGGTGGAAGGAGTATATAGAAGGTTTATACAAGGGCGATGTATTTGAGGACAATATTATGGAAATTGAAGAGGATGTAGATGAAGGAGAAATGGGAGATAAGATACTGCGTGAAGAGTTTGACAGAGCACTGAAACACCTGAGTCGAAACAAGGCCCCGGGAGTAGACAACATTCCATTAGAACTACTGATGGCCTTGGGAGAGCCAGTCATGACAAAACTCTACCATCTGGTGAGCAAGATGTATGAGACAGGCGAAATACTCACAGACTTCAAGAGGAATATAATAATTCCAATCCCAAAGAAAGCAGGTGTTGACAGATGTGCAAATTACCGAACTATCAGTTTAATAAGTCACAGCTGCAAAATACTAACGCGAATTCTTTACAGACGAATGGAAAAACTGATAGAAGCGGACCTCGGGGAAGATCAGTTTGGATTCCGTAGAAATGTTGGAACACGTGAGGCAATACTAACCTTACGACTTATCTTAGAAGAAAGATTAAGAAAAGGCAAACCTACGTTTCTAGCATTTGTAGACTTAGAGAAAGCTTTTGAAAACGTTAACTGGAATAGTCTCTTTCAAATTCCGAAGGTGGCAGGGGTAAAATACAGGGAGTGAAAGGCTATTTACAATTTGTACAGAAGCCAGATGGCAGTTATAAGAGTCGAGGGGCATGAAAGGGAAGCAGTGGGTGGGAAAGGAGTGAGACAGGGTTGTAGCCTCTCCCCGATGTTATTCAATCTGTAAATTGAGCAAGCAGTAAAGGAAACAAATGAAAAATTCGGAGTAGGTATTAAAATTCATGGAGAAGAAGTAAAAACTTTGAGGTTCGCCGATGTCATTGTAATTCTGTCAGAGACAGCAAAGGACTTGGAAGAGCAGTTGAACGGAATGGACAGTGTCTTGAAAGGAGGATATAAGATGAACATCAACAAAAGCAAAACGAGGATAATGGAATATAGTCAAATTAAATCGGGTGATGCTGAGGGGATTAGATTAGGAAATGAGACACTTAAAATAGTAAAGGAATTTTGCTATTTAGGGAGTAAAATAACTGATGATGGTCGAAGTAGTGAGGATATAAAATGTAGACTGGCAATGGCCAGGAAATCGTTTCTGAAGAAGAGAAATTTGTTGACATCGAGTATAGATTTAAGTGTCAGGAAGTCGTTTCTGAAAGTATTTGTATGGAATGTAGCCATGTATGGAAGTGAAACATGGACGATAACCAGTTTGGACAAGAAGAGAATAGAAGCTTTCGAAATGTGGTGCTACAGAAGAATGCTGAAGATAAGGTGGGTAGATCACGTAAATAATGAGGAGGTATTGAATAGGATTGGGGAGAAGAGAAGTTTGTGGCACTACTTGACTAGAAGAAGGGATCGGTTGGTAGGACATGTTTTGAGGCATCAAGGGATCACAAATTTAGCATTGGAGGGCAGCGTGGAGGGTAAAAATCGTAGAGGGAGACCAAGAGATCAATACACTAAGCAGATTCAGAAGGATGTAGGTTGCAGTAGGTACTGGGAGATGAAGAAGCTTGCACAGGATAGAGTAGCGTGGAGACCTGCATCAAACCAGTCTCAGGACTGAAGACCACAACAACAACTACTACAGATTTCCATGTCCCTGTCCTGGTACTCCAGAATTCCCACAAAAAACTGTGGCACACCAGTTAATATCAAGATAATCTCTGTATATCTTTGTTGCTCCCCGTCACAGTCTGTCTAAAACATCCGGCTAGGGGTATCTGCTACCGTATTATTCGTTCCGCCAATATTGACAGTGCCGAAATTAAATGCAAGTATACCTATGGCACATCCTGCTATGCGTCAAGTTTTCCTTAATCTACCGAATATCCTGCTCAATGCCCTCTTGTCTGCCTCTTGACGGACATGTGTGTATTCTCAGTAATGTCGAAATTTTTCTGGTCCTAAGAGAATTACTAATGCTTCTTCTTCGCAAATGGAATATTTCTTTTCAAGATCATAAAGTGTCCTCGATTTGTAAGCTATAGGTCGACGTCCTTCTTCATTATCTTGCAGAAGCATCACTCTAATACCACACATTTAGGCATCCGTTTATAAAATGAATTGTTTATTGAAATCAGGGGCATCTAAACTTGTGACGTACCCAGTGCTGTTTATGACGTCCTTGAACGCTGCGCTTTTGCGCTTCACTCCGTTTAAATTTACGGCCTTTCTCTCATAGGTTATCCAGTCATGCTGCTCCATTAAAAGGCCCAAACTAATTTTACTAAATGTTTCGCTATTCCGAAAAAATTTACTACTTGTTTAACAGTGACAGGAAGTGAAAAGTCTCACATAATTTTTATTCTTTCAGGGTCCATGTTGTCCACTTGGGGGAGATTACATGACCCATGGGTTGTATGGTGGAACGGGCTGTCTTCATTTTATCCGGATTTGCAGTTAGGCCCGTTTGTCGTAAATGCGGAAATATCCATACTGTAGATCACCAAATTATCTAAATATCTAAACAGTTATATACACAAGTAAATTTGGTATAATGGTCTATAAGATCCATCAATAGAGAAAGAACTGTGACTCCTGTGGGTAGTCCAAACGGTAATATCTTAAGTTTATATATGTTCCTGTCCGTATTGAACACAGTAAGAAGTTTGGATTTCTCATTTTATGGAATTTGACTGTATGCGTGATTAAGGTCCTATGTAATGAAAACTTGAGCTTGTTGGAGCCAGCCAAAACTATAATGTAAATCTGGAAGTGGAACTGAGCAGACTGTAGTTTTTTTTCTTTAGGTCTCTATAATCTTACACCGGCCTGCTTTCACCATTACGTTGCAGTACAAAAGGTCAGTTCGAATGTCTTACCTCTTTTTCCAACATTTCCTGCATTAAATGTTTTAGTATTTTCACACGTGGTGGGGAAAATCGATAAGTTGGTTTCCCTACAGGAGAATTGTCGGTGACTTCAGTAACATATGAAATCCAAGATGTAGCACTGAATTTCATTGTGGGTACGTAAGGAAATTTTTGGCATATTTCCACAGCGTTACCGTTTCTCTTGAGTTACAGTATTTGCGTTGGTTTGTAGAATGTATGAGACTGCAGATATACCATCAGACTTTCGGAAACGCATCATCCACAAAATTCCCAAAATTGAAAGATCCAACAAGTACGGGATTAACTCCTAGTCAGCTTAACAGCTCATGCATCCAAGTTGCTGACAAGAATGCAGAGGGGTCCAAAAAAATGTATCCACTTTTTAAAAGTCCATAAATTGCAAAGAAATTGACCGAGTTGTCTCATATTTGGTGACAGTGTAACTTAAAGTACAACTTATAGATATCACTGTAGCTTTTCGAAATTGACACCATTAACATCCACACACAAACGATGCCGCCGAACTGCAGCACGAACTACTGACTGCAACGTGTTCAGTTGGATATTTGCACATGAATGTATGATGGATTCTCGAAGTACATCCAATGTGCGTGGCTTTTGTCGATAAACGACGTCCTTTAGTGTTCCCCACAGGTAAAAGTCCAGAGGAGTTAGGTCCGGGGAACGTAGTGGATACTCCACAGCACCTCTACGGCCTATCCATCTTCGTGGTAGATTTTCGTCGAGAGACATCCTAACACGAATTTGGTGGTGGGCTGGGGCACCATCTCGTTGAAAGTAAACTGTTCCGTCTCCATACAAGTCTCGTATGGCAGGTAAAATGGACGTATGAAGCTTCTGAAGGTACACCTCACCGGTAACTGTGCCGTCAAAGAAGAATTGCCCAATCAAGCCCCGGAAAGACAACCCACACCACACATTTACTCCTGACAAATTGACGGCTTTGTCAACATGGACGTTCGGAGTTTCGGCGGCCCAGTAGATGCAATTGTGGGAATTTACTGTACCATTGAGTTTGAACTGAGCCTCATCAGACCACATAATCATCTCTGCAAACTCTTCATCGCTGCTCACCATGTTAGTAAACCACTCGCAGTACTCCATTCTACGATCTGGGTCACCGTCGTTCATTGCGTGTAGCAATCGTGGGATGTAGCACTTCCACTTTGCTGTCTTCAAAATTCGCCGAACACTTGAGCGACTCACTCCAGTTTCACGGGCAAACTGTCTCACAGACTTCCGTAGTGAGCGAGTGAATTGTTGTAACACACAACGGGAGTTAGCTGGACTTGTTACTGTTACAGATCGTCCAGATCGTTATTTGTGTACATCTTTAACACAGCCTTCGGCCTGAAATTAGTCTCGAATGCGACGAATCGTTAAACATGTCGGTGGATCTGATTGATACTCATTTCGCCTTTGCCGTTGAACCTCATTATTGTTTTCGTACTTAAAATACCACCTCAAAACTGACTTCTTTACATCGAATGTAAACCTTGCGCCACCCATATTTGCTCGAGTAACTAGGTGGAGCTAAGAACAAAACACTGACTATCTGGCGACTGTCATCTGACAAAACAGAACAACCCAATACAACGCTTCTGTGGCGATTACCATTACACTACCAAAGATGAGACAACTGCGTCAGTTAGTTTGCCAGTTATGGACTTTTGAACCGTGGATACATTTCTTTGGACCCCTCTGTAGTATATAGAATAATAGAAAGGAAAATTGAGGATCTATTAGATGGTCATCAGTTTTGTTTTCGGAAAGGTGAAGGCACCAGGGAGGCATTTCTGACGTTGCCGTTGATAATGGGAGCAAGACTGAAGAAAAACCAAGATATGTATATTCATATGATTCGTCGACGTGAAGAAAGCGTACGACAACGTAAAATGGTGCGAGATGTTCGAAACCCTGAGAAAAATAGAGGTAGGCTTTAGGGTAAGGCGAGTAGTATTCAATATGTACAAGAATCAATGGGGAACAATAAGAGTGAGAGACCAAGAACAGAGTGCTCGGGTTAAAAAGGGTATGATACAGGGATGTAGTCTTTCGCCCCAGCTGTTCAATCTGTATGTCGAAGAGGCAATGATGAAAATGAAAGAACCGTTCAAGAGTGGAACTAAAATTCAAGATGTAACAATATCATTGTTAAGATTTACTTATCACATTGTTATCCTCAGTGAAAGTGAAGAAGAATAACGGGATCTGTTGAATGAAATGAGGAATGTAATGAGTACAGTGTTAGCGTTGAGAGTAAATCGAAAAAATACGAAAGTAATGAGAAGTAGCAGAAATGACCACAGCGAGAAACTCAACAACATAGTTGGTGATCACCATTTAAATTAAGGAATTCTGCTACCTGTTGTTATTGTGGTCTTCAGTCCAAACACTGGTTTAATGCAGCTCTTCATCTACTCTGTCCTGCTCAGTCTTCTTCATCTCCGAGTAATTACTGCAAATTACGTCCTCTGAATCTTCTTACCGTATTCATCTCTTGGTCCCTCTACGCTTTTTCAACGCCTAACCGTTCCCTCCAGGACTAAGCTGGTGATCCCTCGATGCCTCGGAAAGAGTCCTTCCAACGGATCCATTCTTTTAATCAGGTTGTGCCACAAATTGCTCTTCTCTCCAATTCTCTTCAGTACCTCTTCATTAATTACGTGATCCACCCACCTAATATTAAGTATTCCTCTGTAGCACCACGTTTCAGGAGCTTCTTTTCTCTCCTTGTCTAAACTGTTTATCGTCCAATTTCGGTTCCATGCATGGCTACACTTCATACAAATACTTTCGGAAAGGACTTACTGACACTTAAATCTATACTCCATGTTAACAAATTTCTCTTCTTCGCTCTGGTGAAATTTAATAATGATCGGATTTTCCCTACTTTGTCGTAATTGCCGCACCAATTATCGACTGTTTATCGTGAATCCATACCCCTGCATCCAATTTCGTACAAGAGCTCATCTCTCCGCAAGCATGTAGTGTCTCTCACTGTCGCCATTACCAAACTGAAACAGTACAGCAGGAGCAGAAGTCTGAATAACATTGTGTTACCCTGCCGTACCCTATTCAATCTTTTCACTCTGATACTGACTTTCTTTAGCAGGTGGCAGTGGAGTAAGGACTGGGTGTCAGACTAAAACTTTCAAACATTCACTAAAAATAGACATTAATTACAATTTTCCAATTTTTACGTCCAGGTAGAAGAGTTGAAAACATGAAATCAAAGTGTATCATGAGAACCACTACTTCTAATTGCTCGAAGTCATCAAAAGAACGTACAGTCATACGACAAAAACCCCTTTGTAAAATTTCTATATTCTTATGGGACTCTGGTGAAGGCACCCTCCTCTTTTTTGACTAGTAGGATAATCGTTTTAACAAACAGCATGATTAATCAATTAGCATTAGACAACAAATTCTTAAGAGACCATTTACGCAGTTTGAAAGCAAGTAAATATTCCAAACGTATGATAAAATAAATGAAATGACAATGGCTTAAACTATAGCAAAATACAAGGTTCCACCCAAGTAACGCCGTTTCCTGTGACCGTACATCGGTCAACACAATCAGGCAGCGCCAGCCCGTTGGGGACCCGTATTGCTAACAGCCCTGGCTCCACTGTCATTACCAATTGACACCGAATTATTTCAAAGCCAAACATCTACTGGACCTCCAGTGACCATCCTACAACTCATAAGTCAGACATTTATTTACATAAACAAATCAATCCTTTGCTGGCTATGCATGCAGTATCGTATCACTCATGCATGGAAACTCAATAATCTTCATACTTCGCCCCCCCCCCCCCAATTCATCACACTAACACATCTCCAAATGCAGAGTAAACCACCAATTCAGGTAAGCATTGACATAGTCCAAAATTGAAATCATTATTATTCACCAGACAGTCACTTTAACAAGCCAGCAGTACTCGTATAACCGGACGCATTTCCTTTACGACCCCGTATGGCGTCACCAGCGATGGTCAAGGATTGGATAATTCGCGGAAGTGTCTCTCATCGGCAAACATGGAAGGTGCTAGAAGGTGCATCGTCATCGAGAAAGACTGGGTAACACGTATGGGGTATCTGCTTCGAAGCAACATGTTCTACAATCTGTGTGGAACGATGTGTTACGAAACACTTTTATCTGCACCAGTACTGTATTCTGTCGTCACATCAGCCATCCTACTTTACAGAGCGGAGAACCTCCGATCTTCAGGTTCGCTGATTAGGCTTGGACGACCAAATCCTCGTCGACCACTCGTAGTTTCACCATCATTCAAACGCTATTAGTAGATGCCCAGGACAGTAGCACGCTAACTCCGACTAGCTTCACCGTGCCCAAGATGTTTGTTCCCAGGAGCAGAGGCAAATAATCTCCCTTTAGTCAACGTTGCTTATGGCAGTGGATATCTCCATTTGCATCCCGTAACAGCAGTAGAAAGATTTCCCATTCCCCACCATTCCGCATATATTCATTTCTCACCACGTCACGTGTTGGCTCATCAGTGGTATAGCAAATTCTCATTGGCTGACTTAAGACATATTGTCATTCTTCAGAAAAAAGACAAAATAAGTAAGAAAGTTGACCCTTCCATGACACATTCAATGTTCAAATAACTTACGGGAACGCAACGGACAAAATTTCGCCAGGAAAACACCTCGTCATTTTTAAGATAAACAACAATTTCGGCGGTTGTCGAAGAAGTAACTGGCTGCATTTTCGTAAGATATTTGAGAAAAGATAAAGTGTGTGTTAAAACCTCGTTAGAAAATACTAACTTCTCTGTGGGAGGAGAAAAGGATCTGGAAAGAATGTTTTATGGAAAATAACGAGTAAAAGTATAAAAATATTTTATTGCTTAAGTTATTTGCTGTTCTCTTGCAGAGAAGCTACGCTCACTTCAAGAAAATTAGTTAGTCCTGGATCATTATTCCCAACAATCCCTGAAGAGAAATAGAGGAATTGTAGAAGATACTGGATTCCCCAACCTTGACGGCTCAAAGGGTATGCTTGCAAACGTATGACTGGCTCTAGAAATATTTGACTAGTGGAATCCAACTCATTGTACTGGATGGCAAACGATTCACAGAGACCAGATTAATATCTCGAGGGGCTGAGATATATGCATATCCTCACCTCTCTCTGTCCATAGCTTCCTGCCACTCTTACCTTTCCACCTGCCCACTACCCCTCTAACTCTTCAAGCAGCCCCATGCATCTTCCCCCCCCCCCCCTCAACCCTCAATGTACATCTCCTTCTGTCTCTCAATCTGTCCAACCCACATTTTCCCAGCTCTTTGGCCATCTCGTGTGCCCCCTTTCTTTATCCATCTCCTCCATTCCCCTATCTCTGTCCACCTGATTCTGCCCTTCTCTCACTATCCATATCCTCCCTCCCCCTCTATTTCCTCAACCATGCCCACCACAGATGATGCTTCTGCAAGGCATGCTTCTCACACAACATGCCACTTCCCTTCTATCCCACTCTGTCTATATCCTCCTCCCCACACTTTCTGTCCAGCTCATTCTACCCCCCCCCCCCCCCCCTCTCTCTCTCTATCCTCCACTCAAACCCTTTCTGTTAATCTCCTCCTCCCCTTTTCTCTGTCAATCTCATCCTCCCACTCTCTGACCCTCCATGTCTCTCCCCCCCCCCCCCCCCAATCTCTCAGCTGTGCCCGTCTGCATGTGCAGCGCCTTGAAAGGGGATAAGATAAAGCAGGATGATCTACACCCACCCAACACACCAGACATGCAGGGCAGGTGGGATTGGTGGGATCTGGGAAACAATTTTTTGCCCCTGTTTTGTAGGTTGTACTACCTGCAAGGGCGGGTGGTAAAGTAGGCCAATACTATTCACATGCAGTCTGCCTGTTGTGCAAGGCATCCTATACACATCTGTGCCAGGGGCTGGAAAAAATCGTTTTCGGCCATATCCCCACTCCTATTGGAGCTACAAGGTTATAAACTCCACAGTGCTGATACTGGTAAGGCATGCTGTTTCTGAGATCTATGAATGGGTCTGGTAGGAGTTCCCAGACAACACACATACATACGCTCTACTTTATATATACACTTACATAATGTAGAATCAGCAGCACCATAAGATTTATTGAGGGTTGACTCCTTTTGTATGCCTCTGCTGTCGTCACTGAACAATGGAGGAACACAAGGAAATGCCTAATGTCTTCCATTTGGTGTAATGGATGTTATGCCTATTCAAATGTGGGTACATCCAAGGTAAGGTCCACGACAAGAGAAAGAACACGATGTTATCCAATTACAAGATTAATAGAGAACATGTTGAGTGCATGTCTCATCGTACAAGGATTCAGAGGTAGAAGTAAGAACAGTTGTTAAATGGGACAGTAACTCAAAATGACTACTAGGCAAGGCAAATGGAGGACTTGGCTGTGTTGGCAGTGCCCCAGGAAAGTGATGTGCTTATGTAAAGAAAAGTGCATACAAGATCGCAATGCGAGAAATTTTACAGAACTGCTCTAGCGTCTCGAGTGCGTAACAAGTATCGATGATAATAGTCTTCGATACATAACAGGGTGATGTATCCCATATCAAAGTGAGACAGAAATGCTCGGGGAACAGAAATGAAAATCTTTAGAAGAAATAAGACGTAGTTTTCGCTCAGTATTCGGGTGCTGTAGGATATCGCTGATGACACATGGTCTACAGCAGCTTGTGGAGTATACTAAGTGAACGAGACCTCCAGCGACAAATTTTCAGAGGTGATGGTACGGACCAAAGCAGGAAGAGACACATCCCTTCCATGGAAATGTCTTGCTTTCCATTGTTTTGAGACGTAGAAGTATGGCTCAAAACAGGAAAAAATTACTGGTAAACAAGTGCTTTAAAACGCATAGCGTAAGGGATATGAGCGCCTGTTCATCTTCACTACTCTGAAACAAATCTCTTACACTGAACAAGTGCTCATAGCTCCTAAGGTATATAATTTAAATCCCATGTTTACAAGACGCTTTTTCCCTTCTTGGCGGTGGTGTTCTGGTTTACCTTCTGTAATTATGTAGAACTAGATGTAGATGTGGGCCACTCATGGCGTTCCGTTGCCAAATCATAGGGAGGAATTTTCAATAAAGCTTGATTTCCTGTAGAAAGAACATCTGATGTTTCAGAAGTTTATCAGTTCTCAGTTAATATGGGATCCATTACTTATTTATTTTCAATTTCGGATCATATTACAAACCTCTCCTTAATACTTTTCGTTTTTCTTCTTTTTAAGATGACTTCTTTCACACACTTGCTTCTACCTCAAGTAAACCCACTCCACTGGAACAAAGAGTGTTGTAGAAGTCTTTCTAATAAATTCAACAATATTTTGATCGTTAAAACAGTGCTGTCTGATAGTGTACACTCAGTCTCCTTGTGTCAGAAAACAAGTGAAGGTATCAGACCAAACTGTATGTGTGTTTTTGCTTCTGCCTCTACAAATTCTGCTATCGCTCTTGAATTAATATCTTTGAAACAGTGTTGTGCGTTTAATTTAATAAAATAAATATGAAAATCTACGTTCCAAACTGGCGCCATGCATGTAATCAATAGCGAAAAAATTTTTGAGTTCCATTAAAGTGTTTTAATTAACGAATTATTTTCCAGCCAGCGCTTTAACAACGAATGAGTTTTGAAAGGGTATTAAATGCCCAACACATGGCTCGGTCCACGCAATCAGGTTTAATTATTTGGAACAACAACCGTTCCTGTAAAAGGCTTATATTTCGTTGTAGCTACACCAGGATACTTGTCAGTAATTTGCGTTCGCTTATCACCTATGATGACGTAAACGAAAATTATTCATGTAAAATGTAATTTGGTACCATATGGTAAGCTATTGTTTAAGAGTCATGGCATGTCATAGCATTATATTCTCTAGAAAGAAGAGAAAGGAATGGTATCCCGCATAGTGAATATGTATATGTATCCGTCAGAAACCTACGACAATGCAGCACTGGCGCAACAGATCCCTACTAGGGAGAGTTTTAACTATCACCTCGAAGTAGTCAAGTTGTGAACAAGAAACTTAGCGTCCTGCCAGTCCTCCTGTATATGTGCAAATTTCAGTGTCTCACAGTTTTCCGAGTCATGGATGACTCAGCGGAGACCTCAGAAGTCTGCATTTCGGCTGGTCAGCAAATTTTCCACATACCACTACCCCTTCGGCGTTCTTGACATTCCTGCCACTTTTTTTCATAAGAGGAAAGGGAAGGATGTCAGTCAGCGACGTTTCAGGAGAATACTGGTCTCCGTCAGATTTGAGCAGCTGAAAAATGCTCCTGCCGGAGCGCACTAATAGCAAATATGGACCTCATTAAAAGACTGATAAAAATGTTGGCATGCTAACATGTTTGTGCTTGTTTAATACAGTTCAAAATTATTTGACCTAGTCTGTATTTCTAGTGAAGCCTCCATACTGAAGCCACGCGGGGTAGCCACGCGGTCTATGGCGTCTTGTCACAGTTCGAATCCTTCCTCGGGCATGGGTGTGTGTGTTTTCCTTAGAGTAAGTTAGTTTAAGTTAGATTGAGTAGTGTGTAAGCTTAGGAACCGATGACCTCAGCAGTTTGGTCCCATAGAACTTGCCACAAATTTCCAAATTTCCTCCATACTCAACATCCCCGTCTCACTGCCACTATCTACATACGAGGTGCGGCTAGAAAAAAACCGGACTGATGTTGGAAAAAACATTTATTTACAATTATTTACAATTTCATGTTATCTCCTTCAATGTACTCTCCTCCTCGGTCTCTAGACCGCTCCATACGAATTTTCCACTGTTCATAGCAATGCTGCAGATCATTTTCGGTAAGTCTATACATTACTTCCGTCGCTTTTTCTTTTACTGCTTCAACAGTCTCAAATCTAGTTCCTTTGAAAGCTGACTTGACTTTAGGGAAAAGAAAAAAGTCACAGGGGGCCAAATCAGGTGAGTAGGGTGGATGATCTAAGATGGGAATGTGGTGTTTTGCCAAAAACGTCTTCGCTGACAACGCACTGTGAGCTGGGGCATTGCCTTGGTGAAGGATCCATGACTTTTTTCTCCACAAATCGTTCCGTTTTCTCCGTACTCGCTCACGTAGGGTAGCCAGGACGCTAATGTAGTAATGCTGATTCCCTGTTTGTCCCTCTGGTACCCAATCAATGTGGACCCTTTGATGCCAAAAAAAAAAACAATCATCATTGCCTTGAATTTCGATTTTGACATTCGTGCTTTTTTTTGTCGTGGAGAACCAGGAGTTTTCCAATGCATCGATTGGCGTTTAGTTTCGGGATCGTAAGTAAAAAACCACGATTAATCGCAAGTAATAACATTTTTTAAGAAGGTGGGATCACTTTCAATGTTTTCCAGGATGTCAGAACAAATCATTCTTCGGCGTTCCTTCTGTTCAATTGTGAGACACTTTGGAACCATTTTTGAACACACTTTGTTCATGTTGAAACTTTCATGAAGAATCTGCCTAACACTTTCCTTGTCAACTCCTGTTAACTCAGAGACTGCTCTGATTGTTAAACGGCGATCTTGTCGAACAAGTTTACCGATTTTTTCAATGTTTGCATCAGTTTTTGCTGACAATGGTCTGCCAGTGCGAGTGTCATCACTGGTGTCTTCGCGGCCATCTTTAAATCGTTTAAACCACTCAAACACTTGTGTTCGCGATAAACAATCATCGCCGTACACTTGTTGTAACATTACAAACGTTTCACTTGCAGATTTTCCTAGTTTGAAACAAAATTTGATGTTAACACGCTGTTCTTTCTGTACACTCAACATTTTCCGACGCACAGGCAAAACGTCAACTACTTAAAACAGACGCCACGGGCAGACTGAGTGCAGGAGGCAGATGAAACTCGAGCAGTAGGCGGAGCGAGAGTCACGTGACAGGCCACGCGATTTTCAGCCTTATTGCATTCGTTTTATTGTTTCACCAGTACTAGTCCGGTTTTTTTCTAGCCACACCTCGTATATCTCCGTTCCAGTGTCTCCTCTTCCCCCAGTTGGCATATTCTCCTTTCAGTCTCTTCCACTGTCATGGTCTCTATCCCTTCCTCTCTCTCTCTACCTTCTCTGACACTTTCACTGTCTCTCTCTACCACTGCCATTGCCTTTGTCCCATTCTTATTTCCTCTCGTTTCCTCTGTTTCTCTCTTTCTCGCTTAGAGCCGGTTGTGTTTCTCTTAAACCGCCATTGTCACCTCTCCATACATGTCATTTGGGATGGTTTTCTTGGAGTTTTGACTCCTAGTCCAGTACCTTTAAAATGAGGGTATAGCGGATGGGGGAAAGTATGCAAATATTTTCGTATTCAGGTTTACTGGTCTCCTCTCTCTTTTTCTCCCACTGCTACTATTTTCATCCATCTCTCTTTTTTCCTGCCAGTACCTCTCGCAGACCATCACTGTCTCCTCTCTCTATGGCTCCCACTGCTACTGTCTTCATCGATCTCTATTTCTCATTCACTGCCACTTTCTTTCTCCCACCATGAATGTCTCCTCTTTATTTCTGTCCCACTGGAACTGTATCCTCCCTCTCCCGCCGTCAGAGTCTCTCTACTACTCTCTTTCTCTACTCTCTAATATGTTTGCATAACAAAATTTTTGTTGATGAGGGCGGAAAGAGGATTGAGACAGCTGGTTCCCCACTTCTCTGTCAAAGTCCTTTAAAGAGAAAGATATTCGCTTTTCTGGGCTTCTTCTCCCTGTTATAACAGGATTCACTGTATACGTAAAACGAATTCTGAAGGTGAGTAAAGTTTTCAGCTGTTTAGTTAAGCACTTCGAGGCATTTACATACTTCACCCATATAAACAACAAATAAGAATGCATAATATAATGTTAACATAAAATCGTCTCCCTTCCTACACAAGTTCACTGTACACAACATTTTTGTCTACATCTACAGTATACCAAAAAATTCAGTGTCTCATTTGACAGTCCAAAGAATTTTTTATGGCAAATTAATATTTTGTCATGTGCTTACGCCACCAGGGGCACCATCGGATAATTTACAGGTTAAGACAGCTCTGTACAGGCGTAAAGTGCCCGTCATCAGTTTTTAATGGTGCACAAACGGCGATTAAAAAAGATAGTTTGGTGACGTTAGAAACTTTGAGATGGCTCCAGAAACCGTGCCGTGTCTTAATTACTTCAGTTATGACAGCATTTACTCCGCAGACGAGATATTACTAGCATATTTAAAGTGCATACGTAAGGTAACTTTGACTCTCTGGATCTCGGTAAGAGATGATGGTATCGAAAGAATGCATAGCATGTCTGTAAGTAGGTTAGTACCTCCAAGTACGCATGACAAGCAAGCCGTTAAGAGTGTATTACCCCCTGGGCAGCAGGTCTGGTATTGAAGAGTTGAGGATAGGCTATACTAACAAGCGTAGTCAAATTCAAGGCACAGTTAACAACAAGCAGAAAACGTCTGGTAATAAATTCAGTGCTGTGTTAGCGGGAAGTCGGTTAGGCACAGAGAAAAAATAACTTACGAACTGAAGACGGTACATATTCAGGTACGAATGACCACAGTACCTGTACCTGTACCCCTAACACCTTGTATTGGTACTGTGCACTGACGTGCACGGGCAGATAGCCCAAAGATGATACTGCTTGTGTGACTGTGTCATGTGTAGAATGAGCTGCGGCATTGTCAGACATCCAGAACACCGCATCAGACAGCTTACCTCGACGCCATCGTCTTGACAGCTTCCGGTAACCACGTTAGACGGCTATCGCAGGGTGCTTCTGTGGCAGATGACCCCATATAAGTACCGCACCATAGTGGGTCCAAACAACACTCAACATCACCTTGCCCTTTGATATTCAGGTGTCACCATTTTAAGCGGTGACGAATTTACATGTCTCCACTGCTTGCTCTGCTGCTTTGTCTGTGGGTCTTTGTGATACACAGAGCCTTCACTCATAGTGGTCAGGTGTCTGAAGAAGTCACCTGGATTGCTTTGACATACGATAAAAATTTCCGCTGCTGCCTCTGTTCAATGGGCTTCCGAATGGTTGTAAGCAGTCGCGGAACTCAGGACTGATTTTGACTTTATCTGCTACCTCCTCTACTGTAATACATCGATGTCCGTGAACCAGGACACACCTGGCGATTTCCAGTTTTGTACGGAGAAACGGGTCTGCCACTTTGCTATTGGTCCTTCACTATGGTTTGGCCACAATGGAAGCTTTAGAGGTAACTAACCACTGTGTGATATCAGGGTCCATTGTTGCCACACACTTGAGTACAAGCTCAGGATGGATTTCAGTCCATGTCTAGGTGAATAAACGGATATCTTTGAGAATTTTCATACATTACTAGTGTTGTGCATGACATATTTATTAAAATATTGTTTCGGATTTTCAGTTCTTGTAGCAGTCATTGTATCTAATACATTGTGTTGCTTTCAGTTTTCTCTTGCAAAACCCAACTTGGGTGAAACAGACATTTAATTGAATATGAATTAATCATGAATCACGCACACCCTTAAGATTTAGTGTTGTATTTAAGGTAAGCAAAGATTTACTAACGCTGTCGTTTATTTATACCATAGCAGTGAACAAGAAGGTTGGGAGATTGACATAATATTTATCTTTGAAAGGGAATGAATGTGAAGGTAAACTAAGGATATAAGTATACTCTTTGGTTTATCACGAAAGACAGTTGGAGTTATAAAACATTAAAAAAGGAAATACGTGAATATGAACATTATAGTAATGTACTTTCTGATAATAACTGCGAACTGAACACTGAAGTGGGAAAGTTGCTAAAAGAGTTGGAGTTGCTTAATAATCTCATGTATGACTCTACTAACTGGTTTGCAGTCTGAGTTTGGAGATCACAGACATTGTTTGTCTCAACCTATAATCTATGAATCCCAAAGGTCTGAGACGCACTCATGAATTTCAGCTACCATTCACTCATTTGCCCTAGTTTTGCCAGATACATACCAAATGTCCAATGTGAGTAGAGTTGAGACACCTTGACTCCCTGATCTGAAGTTCAGCTCTACGATCAGGCAACTGAGAACTCGAACATGGGACGCCAGACCACTCCACCATTTGAGAGCGCAACCGCGAGTCAGCGACTTGTCCGGATCCGATATTTTCTAAGTCTCCAAAAAGCAGCTTCCACCTTCTTCCGTCAACAAACTGCGCCCACCAATCCTATCAAAAATTACTACAGTCCACCATTGGCGTAACTGTTTCTTCGACAAAGTATTGCATCAAGAGGAAGCGAAACATCAACAAGCCAACGAACTTAATTTCTTCCCATCTTTTGTAAAATACTTCCTAGTGAGTGTTATGTCCCCATGACATTACTTCCAATACTCCAATCAGTGCTCATTTAGCCACCAGCTAGCCTAGAACTACAGGTTCTGTTAAAATATTAAAAACGATCGATGAGGCTAGTCGCCAACGTTGCTGCAATTTCTGAAAGTTACAAAGGTCAGAGCTATTGTTTAATGGTTCTTGGAAAGCTATGAGATGCAAATCTGTTCAAGAATTTGTTCTCTCATTTCCTAGCGTCTACCACCTGCAGACAGAGTTCCGTCTTCTTGAAAGAAGGCTTTTATCTCAGCCATCCCACAGGCTGTGCCATAAATGAGGTTGTGGCCTCTCAGCAAAGATACCTTAAACCCCCCCCCCCACCTCAACCACCACCACCACACGCACACATTGTGAGGAAGCTATACCTACACCTCTCTGCCCTATGTTTCAGCGAAGGCCAGTGTGCCTGCAGCTTCCCTTGGCTCGTTTCGTCAGGCCTCACTACATGTCGCCTATCTCATACTCACAGTACACCTCACCTCCAAAGCTCGCTCATAAAGAAAACTGGTGTACCCCATATCATGGCGTATTACAAAGGTTAACGAGAGGATGTAAAATCAGCGCATAAAATCACTCTGATATCCTGACACCCATTAAACTAATTTAACTTCCCTCAAGTCGCAAAGTAATTTCTACCGCAAGTACACCATTTATCACTATTCGTCCACGAGATTCTGAGTGGTGTATCAGCGATAGGGCTACACTGATCGGCCAGAACATTATGACCGCCGACCTACTATCGACATAAACCCGTCCAGATCACAGCAGCGTCACTTGGCCATGAATGACTGCTAGTCAGGCTCACGCACGGTGCATGTAGTATAAGTGAGCATGCTGTCAATGTGTAGCATGGAGATGTCGCGCGATCTATCTAAGTCTGACCGAGGCCAGATTGTGATGGCCCACAGACACAGCACGAGCGTTTCGAAATTGGACTACCTGTCGCGTGTTCGAGGAGTGTTATGGTGAGTGTCTTCAACATATGACGAAACCAAGGTGAAACCACGTACAGCAGCCGTTAGGTTAGGTTGCCACCCCTCATTACAGATGTCGGACGATGTAGGCTGGGCAGACTGGAAAAACAGAACAGATAGCGAACCGTGGCACAATTAACATCAGACTTTAACACTGGGCAGATTATAAGTGTTCTTAATAAACAGTGCAACAGAAACTCCTAATGATGGGCCTCCACATCCGAGATCCCATACATGTGCCAATGTTAACACCACTGCATCAGCAGCTACGACTGAAATGGGCACGTAACCAGCAGCACTTCATGTTGGCACAGTAGCAAATTGTCGCAAGATCTGATTAATCCTGATACCATCTTCATCATGCCGATGGGAAGGCGCGAATCCGTCGTCTTCCAAGGCACCACGACGGTGAAGAAACATCCTACTCTGGCGACAGACCAAGGACACCCCTTTCGCGACTATCTTGTTTCTTGACGGCAGTGGCATTTTTCAGCAAGATAATGCGCCATGTCACAAGGCCAGGAGTGTGACGGAATGGTTCGATGAACACGACGGCTAACTCCAGTTGCTGTGCTGACACAACTCACCAGATTTGAACCCGATCGAACACATCTGGGATGTGATTGGACGTGGCGTCAATGCTCATCGCTCCTCTCTCCTGAATTAACAGGAATTAGATGATATATGTGTAGATGTAGTGCAAACCCCCTCCAGTGACCTACCAAGGCCTCAATGCTTCGATGTCACGACGTTTTGCCACTGTTACCTGTGCCAAAGTTGGACATAACAGCTATTACGTAAGTGTTCCTTATGTTCTGGCAAATCAGTCTAGATGCCCTGAACAGGGGAGAACAGAGGGTGTGATATATAAATTAATAGTCTTGGTCAGAATAAAATACAGTTACAACTTGCTGATTGCTACTTTCAGTTGACTATTCGTCCACTTCACAGTGAATGGGGTATCGATGGTATATCTATAAGCACTGTATGGGGGGACCGGGACCAGCAAGAATACACTGTCAGTATTTTGATAGTATTGATCACTGTAAAATTAATTACTTGTAGATTATAGGTTTTAGTCGATTAGCAACCGCCCTTGGATCAAGCTTCTTAAAGAATCAGTGCCTGGTTAGAATGCTACTAATTGTATTTCATGGTATTTTGGCCAATATTG
This sequence comes from Schistocerca americana, assembly GCF_021461395.2. Classification (NCBI taxonomy): domain Eukaryota; kingdom Metazoa; phylum Arthropoda; class Insecta; order Orthoptera; family Acrididae; genus Schistocerca; species Schistocerca americana. The sequence continues at coordinate 243,691,695 of NC_060124.1, read as the reverse complement.
CACATCAGTATAGATTCTTTACTAAGCATGATCTAAGAACGGAAATCAGCAACCTGTAGCTATATTTTATTGCGATTAAGACTATTAAAATTTTTTAACGTATATTACTCCTTCATCCGATGATATCAGGCCTTGCAAAGAATTGATGTTCTTATACCACTCTCCGTAACCAACAGGTAGATCCTGTCTGCTACTGGAAATGAAATTCGGCCTCAGCCAGTGAGACTCACTTCACTGATTGGGAAACGTACTTTAACCCATCTCAAGGCGAGGAAAACGCAAGTCTATTATTCATCAGTGGATCAAATGGCACCCCTTAGAGAAACGACAGCAAGGGTTCGGAAATAACGCCATGTGCTCTCATTGTGTGTGCTCGGAGGTATCATTCAACATGTTGAAGAGCCCTTTCGGTATACCACTGAGGGAAGAAGTGAAATCAGCTACAGACAGCTGCGCGAGTTAAAATAAAATGTACCTATCGTCTGGCGCCGAAGACATACTTGGATAGTTCCAGCTACTGGCAGAATATGTTGAGACTATAATATTTGTTCACAGAACATCATGGAAGATCACAGTCTTTAGCTTTGTCCCCAGACCTGATCGTGGACCCTCTGGTTCAACCAGAGACTTTGAAGGTTATGCGACAAGCTGGGCTGCAATTACTCAGATTCATAACAAAGGTTGAGAACTGTAGAGTCCCCCTGAAATGTTGAGTTGTGCATTACCGTTCTGAATCGGATACCAAGTCGGCTTGTGTGTTCTTTTCCATAGATTAGGGACTCTCCATGAAGTCCAGGTGTCGACAGATGTAAGGGGCTTTGGAGTCTCAGCTTAAAATCCAAAGCAATGTCCCCCGCAGGTGAAAGTGTTAAAATCGTAGTGGATGCCTATCAAAACGAGGTGCTAGAATTTGGAGTGCAGTGGAGTTCACAAAATACTAGATACACACGGCTGGTTCCAACTCAAAATTTACAGCACATTGATTTTTCGTTTAAATCAAACTATATTTCGGAATGATAAGTTAATGAGAAATGGGCATAGTATATTCATCGTAGCGGAAAAAATCCCAAAACCACCTAGACAGAAACTGAATCTTAATGTGAGACAGTTTGAGCAAGAAACAGTTTTAGTGGTGGGAATGAAATTATATGAAATTATGATTGGATCCTTCCATCGACCGCCTGGCTCAACTCTAGACGCAACAGGAAACCTTTTGGGTAATTTTCACTTGGCTATTACGTAAGTTTCGCTCTCCCGCTGTAATCATGAGGAGAGACTGTAATCATCAGAGGAGACTTTAATCATCCAGCTGTCAATTGGGATGCTTACAGTGCAGTTATTGGTGGGCTTGATAAGCATCCTATGAAACATTGCTAAATACTTTCATCGAAAATTACCTTGAACAGGTAGTCGAAACCTCACTCGAGATGGAATCATGTTGGATCTAATGGCAACAAATACGCTTTATCTCTTTAAGGGTATCTCCACTGAAAGTGATATCTCTTACCATGAGACTGTAGTAGCAGCAATAGCACAAAAGGTAACTAAAGCACGTAGAAAGTTTTATATGTTCAGGTACCTGTATAAAGGGGCAATAGTGTTATATCATGGTGCGGAACCTGGAACATTTAACTGTCGACAGCAGCACGTAGAAAATCTATGCCTCGAGTCTTAAAGAGTAGTTGACCTTCCACTGGTTCATTACGTACCCAGTATAACAAGGAATTTCCATAGCATACAGTAGCTGTAAGGAAATTTCTAGAGAAACCAAGAGTAACATGTGTATGAAAGCTTAGAAGAGAGTATAGGGCTATAGACAGAGAGAACTTGAATGAAATGCGCTTGGCTATCAAGTGCTGATTCCTCAAGAAAAAAAAAACTGTCCAGAGGTTCGAAGCAAGCAGGGGTCACACCTGTCTACAAGAAGGACAGCTAAAATGATCCAGAAAATACCGTTCAGCATCCTTGGTATCCATTAGTTGCAGAATTTTAAAAATTTTTAACCTCCAGATCTTCATTAGAGTGACCTTTAACATACCAGTCAACATCGAATCTGAAAACATCGATGATGTACAATGTAATTCGCCCTTTTCCATATGACGTCCTGAATGTCATAGACCAAGGCAGTTAGGTTGATGCAGCATTTCTTAGTTTCCGAAACTCATTCGTCTCAGTACGTTAAGTAAGTTCGTTATCTAAAATACGATAGTAAGTGTTGTGACTGACAATTCGCAATTTTTCACAGACACAACTTTCATTGATGTAAGTTCACAAGGTTGATGATTGAACATACAAACGAAAGGTAACAATAACGATGCCAGTAAAAGTCTCCTAATTGAGGCAAACAAAAGTTCACTTCTAATTTTCCACAAAGGTTCATGGTAACACACTCACACACTAGTAACAGTCCAATGCCGAGACGAAGACGTAATCTTCAACGGTCGCAGTACACGAGGTCGGCATCCGGCGTGAAATGAAATTCAGGGCTGGTTCTAGCCCCTAGATAACTGTCTCCAGCCAATCAGGTTTTGGCGTAGTGATACTTCCTGCAGGCCGTCGCTCGAGCTTCCCTGCAGGAAGTAGTTCTCGGAATGTCTGTTTCCATTATCTTGTATGTAAATAGCCGATGTTTACCATGGTGTTTTTGGTACGCCTTGGACATAGTCAACCTCGTCCTTTGTGGTGTACTATGGGTTGCCGGCCCTCAGGGGCTACCTTGGCTCCGGTATAACAGTAGGGAGAATCAAGTTAAATTTTCGTGTGGACTGAGGATTTCATGTTAGAGAGGACGCAGCATCTTACCTTGTATGCATGGTCACCGACAGATGTAGAAGTAACATAGAGTGTGCTGCCGAGAAGAGTGTTAGGATCCTTTTCGTTCATGTTGTGTATTAACGACCTTGTAAACAATATTAATGCTCTCCCCAGACTTTTTGCAGGCTATGCAGTTATTTATAGTGAAACGCTATTTGAGGAAATTTGCACAATTATTCAGTCAGATCTTACTAAAATTTCAAAGTGGTGCGAAGATTGTCAACCAGCCTTAAATGTTCAGAAATGTAAAACTTTACACTTAACAAAACGAAAAGCCGTAGTGTCCCATATCTACAACGTCGATGAGTCACTGTTAGAGTTGGTCAGGTAATAGAAATACATGCGTGTAATAATTTATACGTATATGTAATGGAACAATCACATAGTCTCAGTGATAGATGAAGCAGGTGGTACACATCGGTTCACTGGTAGAAGTAAGGACGGGAAGAAGATTAAGGGTCAACGTGAAACCGACATCGGGGCTATTACAGACGGAGCACAGGTTTGGGATGTGTTTTAGATGGTGTAGGAAATCGACCGTGCCAATTCAAAGGAACGATCCCTGCATCTGCCTGGAGTGATTTAGGGAAATTACGAAAAACCTAGATCTGGATGGCTGGAAGTCGATTAGAACAGTCACTCTCCCGAATATTAGTCTATTGTGCTAAAAACTGCGCCATTTCACACGGTCATTGGTAGAATATTAAGAAAATTGAGTAACTCTTTAATGGAAATTGCTTACGCACCTCATAACAGAGCTCAAATGTGTGAGACCCATGCCAAATAAGACTAATATGGGATACTGAAAGGATACAAATACCGACAGCGTGAATAGTTACATGTTTGTATGACCCATGGGAGAGAGTGACAGAGATGTTGAAAGAACTGAAACACCAAAGCCTTGAAGATAGAAGCAATCTGTCTCTTGAAAACCTAGTTAATAAGTTTCAATGGCCAACCTACGTAATGAATCTAGAGATATATTGCAATACCCTACGTGTCGCTCTTTAGGTATTGGGAAGACAAGGTTAAACTAATTACAGAGTGGACAACGCTTTCAAGCATTCTTCCCGCTCTTTACCCGTGGACTAGACACAAAAGACCCTTATACTGGTACAATGGGAAATGCACTGTCCTGTCACATTAATGTGACCTGAGATCCCCTGAGAACCCTCAGGACAGGACAGGTAGTTTAATTTGTGGAAATGGGCCAAAATGAGGGCCTCTCAGCTGCACTCGAACCTACTACTTTCATTTGACAAACATTACAAGAGTACATAAAACATTAAAAACAGAGCAAGCCAAACATTAATTTTAGAACTTAATTCCCGGCTAAATGCGCCATTCAATCTCACGCCTCAAGGGCTAAACAACTTTGATTTAAAATCGGCTGAAGGCCAATAACTTAAGGCTCAAATACAGGAATTTGAATTTAGTAGGCAGAGGGCCTTATCTTAAGACATTTCTCTAAATTAGGCTGAAGGCCAAAACAATCTCACGCCTTAAGGGCGAAACATCTTTAATTTAAAATCGGCTAGAAGCCATACATAAACAAACAACAAGGATAAATAAGAAAAGGCAGCTATCAATCGGCGCTCTGAAGTTTCCAAGGGCCGGCGTGGAAACAAAACACTAACGCTCACTTAGGTAAGACAGGCAATCGGCCCAACATTTCTCAATCCGACGGCAACCCAACCAACAGACAGTCAACGGACCAAGCGACAGGATACCTTCAGCTCCACCTGAACAGCACATAACAGGGAGTTCAATGGAACAACGCAGAAGGTTTCGACGTCCACAAAGAATTGCACACTCGGCTGTCAAACTACATGCCGTGCTGGACAGCAACAACACGACAAGGAAAATATACTGCCTGAATTTACGTCACTAGCCAGGGCAGGTAACCGGAACGTTAACGGCCACAAGGCAGAAGATTTCGCTGGTGCACTTCAATTCAAAATAATCAACTTAGTTAAACTCCACAGGAGGGTGCTTAGAATTTCGCCAACTTGAAAAAAACGTTGTTGCTCTTGGGAATGTCACAACAGCCCTCAACGAAATTCAAACGATACAATGTGAACAGTTGGGGTTGGCTGGTACATCAAGTAAAGACTCAACTTTCGTGTCCGGGATCGATGAGCCACGGACCTTGTATCGTTGGGAACAGCCCATCACACTCCGACCGCACGTCGACGCCGCCAGCATGCCCGGCCAGACACGCGCAACGGAGACTTTCTCGCTGCTCCACGCCAACCAACCAACTGCTCAGGCCCGGAAATGGTGAAAGGACTAAATATATATCGGCCGATGAGACGACCAACCGAACGAGTCAACAACGGTTGTCCTGCTCCAATCTCCCTCCGTCGGACAGTTCATGTGTATCGCCAGTGGTCGGCGAGCACTGTCTATCGGCCCCTCACCGGCGCTCCGTCCCCGACTTCACTGCTGCTGCGTCCCGACTGCACTGCTGGTCCATCTCCAACTGCCAGACGCACGACGACCCGGAAATACTATCGGTCACTCCAGAGATGGTACTACAGTGCACTTATCGATACGCGCTGCTGCTGCTGCTCATGGGCAAGTGAGGCAGCAAGTTAGTGATGCCAGTAAATGAAATAAGAAAACGAGGCGGCAGTACCGTAATAGAAGATGACAAACAATAAATGGCATGAACACGAGGCATGCACGGCTCAATCAACTGTTAAATACCTGAGTAACCATTTTCGCAGCGCAGACCGCTACGAGACGTGCAGGAACAGAGACTCTTAGGCTCTGGAAGGCATGGACATGGATGTGGAGCCATTCCGACTCCAGTGCGGTGCCCAGCTGCGCTAGGTTTCTCGGTTGAAGATCCAAAGCGCGAAGAGCCTAATCTAGTTGCTCACACTAATTCTCAATTAGATTTAAAATACTGGAAGTGCGGTAACCTCATCCTGTGGCTCTTTGGACCACGCACGTACACTACGAGCTATGTGATACGTTGCATTGTCCTGCTGGTAGATGTCTTCATGTCGAGGAGAAACAAACTGCACGTAGTGCTGGAGGTGGTTCCAAAGAAGACATTCATACTTGTGTTGACCCATTGTTCTATCCAGAATGGCGGAGTCATTCAGGGTATGCCACGAAAACATTCCTCAGACCATAACGCTCCCTCCTCCAGTTTGGCCCCTTCCGATGATTGTTGCAGGATATTTGCTTTTAGACGGTTCACGCCTTACACGTCAACAACCGTCCGTCGTAAGCAGCATAAAAAGTGATTCGTCTGAAAATGTCACCAATCTGGACATCCAGTTGCGGTACTGGCGTGCAAATTCCAGCCTTCGTCGCTGGTGAACAGCAGCGAGTGTGGATGCACATACCAGATGCCCGCTGCGGAAGCCCTTAGGCTGAACTATCATCACTGGTGACAGCCGCTTCGTTCATCTAGGCGGTCAGTTGTTCAACAGTTGCCTCGTCGCACGGTGTACTATAACGACGGCGGCACACGTACAGTTTACAAACTTAACCGTTTCAAAAATGTTTTCACCTTCGGCACGAAAGCCAGTAATCATTCCTTTTTGAACGTCAGATAAATCGTTCCGTCTCCTCATTATTACAACGATTGCACTCTTCGTCTCCCAGATACGCTTTGTTACCCTCCAGTGCCAGAGGTGCCACCTGCCTTCTGTGGGCGAATATTCCAAATTGACGTCGAACAGAGACTGAAACACCCCCTTTTAAATTTCTTTATTGGGTTTTGAGTAATTGCCGAAGCCGCCAAACATTTAATTATTATAATTGTATGACCGTGTGCTGAATGGATGAAAGGCTATCTTTTTCTGCTGTGGTTTCGGGGTTATTTCAACCGAGTGCTGCTGTTCTGAGATTGAATAGTGGAAATGATAGAAAGTTTGTCTATTATTAAGGACCACAAAAGTTGCGATGTACAAACTGATATATATTTCCTACTAACACACAAATGCTGAGGCAGTTGCTACCTTCGCCTTACACGTCTTATCACAGTTATATCTTTTTATTGGTTGTTGATTTTCAGTACTTCGTCACACGCATTGCTGATGGTTAACATTCACAACAATCCTCACTGCAATCCATGGTTGTTGCTGGCCGACGCGGTTGACGCGAAACACGTAATTCGGCACTTGCACTTTCTGTTTCATATCACTCGTGAATCGGTATTAGTGAGGGTCAACGCCACAACGATCAGGGGTACGCGCTCACTCGTCATACTGCGGTGAATTTTACAGTTTACAACTCACTCGGCCACCATTCTTGCCCGTCTCTCCCGCACTTCTCACTCGACACTCTCCAGTACTACTACTAACTCGACACTCGTCTCACTGCCTCGTGCAGCGCCCGACAATCGACTCCTGTGCACTATCGACCTTAGTGTCGGCTACTAGCATCTATGTTGGTGGGATCACGGATTCCTTACAAGACGATGGTCACTTTAATATAACTGGACCGAGCTTTACTCTCAGCCACGAGCTTTCCAGTGGTTCGGACAGTACCGAGTATGGCTGGAGACGCACATGTTTGATGCATATATAGATGTTAGACTGCTGGTCCCATTATAAAGCAGAAAAATGTAGAATACTCCACTTCATCAGTGATGTGCACTCTCTTGTTATGGCTGCTCTGGAGGCGTGATGTGGTACTGTGGCTAGAGGGTTACCATGCGGAGCATGATTGCAGAGAAGTTCCTGCGTAAGTCTAAATAGTAATCGTGGTTCAAATGGCTCTGAGCACTATGGGACTTAACTGCTGAGGTCATCAGTTCAGATGGTTAAAATGACTCTGAGCGCTGTGGGACTTAACTGCTGAGGTCATCAGTCCCCTAGAACTTAGAACTACTTAAACCTAACTAACCTAAGGACGTCACACACATCCATGCCCGAGGCAGGATTCGAACCTGCGACCGTAGCGGTCGCGCGGTTCCACACTGTAGTGCCTAGAACCGCTCGGCCACCCCGGCCGGCATAGTAATCGTGGAACTTCGTTACTACAAGATGAGAACCGAAGCTTGATGGATCACGCGTACGGTTCTGCATGGTTGTGCTGTCCTCCTCGATGTCAGTGTACAAGCGGAGGGTGCTCTGCACAGTGCGACAAGTAATAATCCCCGTCTTGCAGCACAGACGGCCGCCGAGTGGGGACCCGCCACAAAGGCGGGCCCGACGGCCAGGCAGCGGAGCCGCTGCACATCAGACGCGGACCGCAACGCGCGTGTGGGGGCGGCGGCTGTCTGACAGCGCCTGGTCGCGTGTCGCGCACCGCCCGCTACACTAGATATAGCGCTAGCCGCTGACACAGCGTGACACGGTACAAGCGCCGGAGCAAAGGCAACACGGGCGCCCACACGCGCCAGGTAGCCCGCTGGAGTGGGGGCCAGTGGCAAGTGGCGCAGTCACGCTCCCACCATTACCTCGTCCTGCAGACTGCGAGGGGGTTGCTCCGTCACTCAGTAATTTGAGTGACAAGCAGGTACTCCTAGAGGCTAACAGGGAAGCCTGGAGACTTACACAAGAAAATGAGGTGGATAAAGTGGGAGGTAAGTTTTGCTATTTTGGAACCAAAATGTGAGAGGTATGAAACGGGTTGAAATTTGCATCTACCGCATTGGCATAAATGGTTCAAATGGCTCTGAGCACTATGGGACTTAACAGCAGAGGTCATCATTCCTCTAGAACTTAGAACTACTTAAACCTTACTAACTTAATGACATCACACACATCCATGCCCGAGGCAGGATTCGAACCTGCGACCGTTGCAGTCGCGCGGTTCCGAACTGAAGCGCCTAGAACCGCTCGGGTACCACGACCGGCTCGCATTGGGATAACGTGTTGAGATACACAGGGACGCGAATGTAGTGTCCAGTTACCCTTGAAGGCTTTCATATAACTACGCACCCTCCGATTCGACGTTGCAATATTAAAGGTTTTAGCTGGTTTCGTTGCCTACGGCCTGGGATACGTAATTGCCGCATTACATGCCAAACACTGCTGAGTATAAAGTATACTATAAGAATACACACATGAATCGAATGGCCGAAGGTTCTATCACTCGGCAATTGCGAATTATGAAAGTAGCAAATAAATTTATAAATGAGAGATTGCAATTAAATAAAATCTGCAGCTACTATCTTAATGACTTTAAATGATGGGTACGATAGTAGAAGTACTTTTGAGAATGCGGTATATTTCTGCAAAACACTTATTGGTGTCGATCATCCAGCAATTAAACAAAATATAAGTTGAATAACAGGGAAACAAAAGATGCCTACTGCACGTAATTAGTTATGAACAACAACATAGCTCGCGAGGTATTCACTTTAAACGCACACTACGTCTTCACTGTAGAAACCTCGGAAATCTCACAAGTTCACAAGTCCGCACGGTGAAGTGCTTCTATCACTCACGACCACGCGCAAGCCGCTCCACACTCTCCAAGTCTCTCCGCGCCGTCGCGTCCAGCACTTTCCGTCCAGTGCCGTGCTGTCCCGAGCTTCCCCCGTGTCCCCTCACCGGAACTCGCTTCCATCCAGTCTCTCCATTCAAGAGCGCTGTGATTGGCTAGAGCGCTCGCGCCATGTCTTCAATCCAACATACACTCACAAACATATTTAAATACATATGGAATACTGCAGTTACATTTAAATAACTGAAATTAAATTAATATTCCTACGACTGGACTATAAACACGCTCTAACACACATTCTTAAATACATACACACTTAAATACACATATATCAAAAGAAAAGAAGCGAAAGGTAGGCCAGGAGCCTATGTCTCTGTGATTTCTAAAACACAGTAAATAACTGACCAGTTTCTTCAGGAATAGCATTTATCGGATATTAACAAAGGCATAAATGAATCAATATATTTATATGCATGCTGCTACCGTTTTTTCGTGTAACTGTGGAGTACTTATGGCGTGACGCGATCGATAGTAATCGGCCACTTTGACCTCCAATAACTCATGTACTACTTAAGTTACGTGCCTGTAATTCTTACCAATTTAGGTTTACACTAATAGCTTTCTAAACATACGGCGATCGACAAAATCGGATGGTGCGTTTATATTTTGGAAATTCGTTGCTGGGTGTTACTTGTATAATTTACCGTCAGATACTAAACTTTTAACTAATAAGGATATTGAAAATCTGATTATACCATCAGAATCGTCGTGCAAATAATGGTAATCTGTATGTTCTTTTTGAGGTATCATGATTCATGTAGCTACTATTAATTTCTGTACGAACTGTGAAATGTCTGCATTAAGGTTTCACAAAGTCCGCCATCTTTGGCACTCCCGGCTTAAACATCTCCTTCAATGACACAAAGCACCGTCCTCGTCACAGCGGAAATCCCAGCCACGCCGCTGGACCATGTGTGGGTCTACCCCTCTCGTCCGGCTAACGTTTGCCACCACGTGTTCGTTGCCGGGCCCCGGCTTTGACGAGCGTACATCTACATCTACATCTACATTGATACTCCGCAAGCCACCCAACGGTGTGTGCGGAGGGCACTTTAGGTGCCACTGTCATTACCTCACTTTCCTGTTCCAGTCGCGTATGGTTCGCGGGAAGAACGACTGTCTGAAAGCCTCCGTGCGCGCTCTAATCTCTCTAATTTTACATTCGTGATCTCCTCGGGAGGTATAAGTAGGGGGAAGCAATATATTCGATACCTCATCCAGAAACGCACCCTCTCGAAACCTGGCGAGCAAGCTACACCGCGATGCAGAGCGCCTCTCTTGCAGAGTCTGCCACTTGAGTTTATTAAACATCTCCGTAACGCTATCACGGTTACCAAATAACCCTGTGACGAAACGCGCCGCTCTTCTTTGGATCTTCTCTATCTCCTCCGTCAGACCGATCTGATACGGATCCCACACTGATGAGCAATACTCACGTATAGGTCGAACGAGAGTTTTGTAAGCCACCTCCTTTGTTGATGGACTACATTTTCTAAGCACTCTCCCAATGAATCTCAACCTGGTACCCGCCTTACCAGCAATTAATTTTATATGATCATTCCACTTCAAATCGTTCCGCACGCATACTCCCAGATATTTTACAGAAGTAACTGCTACCAGTGTTTGTTCCGCTATCATATAATCATACAATAAAGGATCCTTCTTTCTATGTATTCGCAATACATTACATTTGTCTATGTTAAGGGTCAGTTGCCACTCCCTGCACCAAGTGCCTATCCGCTGCAGATCTTCCTGCATTTCGCTACAATTTTCTAATGCTGCAACTTCTCTGTATACTACAGCACCATCCGCGAAAGGCCGCATGGAACTTCCCACACTATCTACTAGGTCATTTATATATATAGTGATAAGCAATGTACCCATAACACTCCCCTGTGGCACACCAGAGGTTACTTTAACGTCTCTCCATTGATAACAACATGCTGTGTTCTGTTTGCTAAAAACTCTTCAATCCAGCCACACAGCTGGTCTGATATTCCGTAGGCTCTTACTTTGTTTATCAGGCGACAGTGCGGAACTGTATCGAACGCCTTCCGGAAGTCAAGAAAAATAGCATCTACCTGGGAGCCTGTATCTAATATTTTCTGGGTCTCATGAACAAATAAAGCGAGTTGGGTCTCACACGATCGCTGTTTCCGGAATCCATGTTGATTCTGGGTTTCCAGAAATGACATGATACGCGAGCAAAAAACATGTTCTAAAATTCTACAAGAGATCGACGTCAGAGATATAGGTCTATAGTTTTGCGCATCTGCTCTACGACCCTTCTTGAAGACTGGGACTATCTGTGCTCTTTTCCAATCATTTGGAACCCTCCGTTCCTCTAGAGACTTGCGATACACGGCTGTTAGAAGGGGGGCGAGTTCTTTCGCGTACTCTGTGTAGAATCGAATTGGTATCCCGTCAGGTCCAGTGGACTTTCCTCTATTGAGTGATTCCAGTTGCTTTTCTATTCCTTGGACACTTATTTCGATGTCAGCCATTTTTTCGTACTGTGCGGCCGCCCCAATTCCGAACATATAATATTTCCAGGGCGCCACAACTCGGCCGTTACCTCACACCCTACTCTTTGAGTTCAAAGTTGTGTCCTCGGTAGACAAGGCAACGCTCACCATCTTAATCGACGTCCGAGGTTCAATAGTTATCGACTTCCTCGAGCAGGGGAACCCTTTAACAGTGACGTGAATTGTCAGGCACTCCGTAGCCTACTCAAGTCCATGAACAGCAAACGGCCTGGCTTGCTCACAGAAGGAGTGATTATGCTCCCGACGAGGCGCGCCCACACGTCTCCAAGGTCACACAAAGTGCAATGACTGAAGAACAACATCTCTAAAGAAGCACTTTAACTCATACGACGGACTGAAGGACGCAGTGGAGGACACTGCCTCCTCTTACAGCCCCAGGAATTGAGGTAACAGGGAATCCTTAGGCTCTTGAAACAGTGGAATAGCTGTGCTTAGGCCTCTGGTGATTACTTTTGAATAAAGACCTCAGTTATACCCACAGCGTTGTTTCGTACCTTTTCCTTTAAACATCCCTCATACATAGTCACCTTGGGGTTAAACCTCTTTTTTGTGTTTGCTTTAACAATACGTATTTTTTTGGATAGGGTCCACCTTTAGCAAAACACAATTTTGTTTTTTAACCTAAACAAGTTTCACTGCAGTTAACACAATTTTGTTTTTTAACCCAAACATGTTTCACTGCAGTTGCAGCATCTTCAGTCGGCTTTTATCTTTCATCTGTTAAAGATAAAGAATGTTTTTTTGCTGTTTGTATACATGTAGCTATTAGTTTTTAAATAGTAATTACAGATATTTGAAAAAACACATAAATTATGAATTCATAATTTTTTACCACACGGTGTGGTTTTACTGATGTGTTCTGTTTCTACAGTGACCGTTTTGTTCCCCAGTTGGTCATCTGCAATCACTTATATCTTAAAGTAGATAAATTCTTTAAGCCAAAAATTACGATTTGAAAACTTGTTATTTCTATGCCTGAAATTATTTAATTCTATGTGTGTGTGTGTGTGTGTGTGTGTGTGTGTGTGTGTGTGTCTATTTACATAATGTTTCAATTACATTTTCTTTTTATTCATCTTCATCACTGTCAAACACTATATATTGAGTTGCCACCGTCACTGCCACTGTGACTGTTTCACAGTTTACTAGCTGTAAAAAGGAACATGGCAGGCAGTGGAACAGTTAAAGGTGTAAAAACAATATGGTTGACAGTGGAACAGTTGAAGGAGTTCGTGGCGGTTGTTCTGAATCTTTCAGAGGTGTCTATGATATTTGTGTTTGTGTGTGTGTGTGTGTGTGTGTGTGTGAAAAAGGGAGAGAGAGAGAGACAGACAGAGAGAGTGACAGTAGGTTTCAGGAATTCTTTTGTGTCTGTGTGTATTTGTGTGTGTGTGTGTGTGTGTGTGTGTGTGTGTGTGTGTGTGTGCGTGTGTGTGTGTGTGTGAAAAGGGAGAGAGAGAGAGAGAGGGTGACATTAGTTTTCAGGATTTTTTTCACGATTTGTGTTCTTTTCAAATATCAGTAACTAATATTTATAAACGAATAGCTACATGTATACAAACAGAAAAAAATACTCTTTATGTTTAACAGATGAAAAATAAAAGCCCACTGAAGTTGCTGAAACTGCAGTGAAACATGTTGGGGTTAAAAAACAAAATTGTGTTTTACAAAAGGCGGATCCTACCGAAAAGCATATGTATACCTCATACATACTACCAGTGAGGCAGAAAGGGTATACAAAGCAGAATGGCAACAGCAAGAAAAGTTTCTCTGAATCTGTCCTCCTTGTTAGATGAGATGAGCAGAATGAATTAAGTGAATTAAATGTTCAGTCTGATACCACTTCCGTATTGGCATATAAAAGAAAATTTACCTCCACGTATTCTGTTCCTTGATCGCTGAGGCAAGGGAATTCTGCCCTACTAGAGCCCCTTTCTCAGATTAAATGATATAATAAGCGACGGGGGGAAGGCTGCAAACAAGTAGAGTACAAGTAGCAAAGTAATAGAATATATATACGACGACTATTTTCTTTCTCAAGCTCCAATCTGTCGCGAAATTAAAACCACTGTGAAAACTCGACAAAGCTTTGCACATATGTGCTGCACATTGTCTGTAATAAGCCTGTCGATCGCGTTACGTTGCATATTTCAGTTGTGAGCGTGCAGTGAGCAGTTTAAGAAGCCTATTACAATATTATTCACCGCCAGGTTTGAAGTGCGTGCTCCTATCCAGCATCATCGTACTGAAGAGGACCGCCTGATTTCAGGCAGCCCACATAACGTCACTGTCGTGCTTAACAGCCAAGTGCATCGACGGTGTTGGAACTTGGAAGCAGGCGGCCGCTGTGGCCGAGCGCCTCTAGGCGCTTCAGTCCGGAACCGCACGGCTGCTACGGTTGCAGGTTGGAATCATGCCTTGGGCATAGATGTGTGTGATGTCCTTAGGCTAGTTAGGTTTAAGTATTTCTAAGTCTAGAGGACTAATGACCTAAGATGTTAAGTCCCATAGTGCTTGGAACCATTTGATTAGAACTTGGAAGCAAGATATAAAAGCTTTCATGATGCCGACAGTTACAGAGGGATAAAAGAGTCAACAGATGTTTTTATTCAGCGGATGGACTACGTGATTTGAGAAAATAGTCTACATAGGACAATTAAGAACAAACAAAGAGGAATATTGTATTCAGGCATTGGCATTCGTGACAGTTATCGGTCGCTCACTACGGCTGAAACGAAAACTCTATTACAGTGTTATCAATGGCAAGTGTTTGATCACCCACTATATAGCCAGGACTTGACTCCCAATGAGTTTTATTTCTTTGCTCAGAAGAACCGCTGTTTATGAGGAGAGCATTCCGGCACAATGAAAAAGCTGCAGACCAGCATAGAGAATTGGTGAAAAGCACAGGTTGGCGCCTTCTGTAATGGATGTATTGGAAAGTTGGTAAAACACTATGACGAATGTGTAAGTCCGATAAGTGGCAATGTAAAGAAGTATTTCGAAGTTGTGCTAAACGCTGCAAACAAAACATTTTTGATTTTCACTGTGGCTGCCATTCCAAGACTGATCCGACCTTGAAAAAAGAAAATAGCTCTCCTATATTATATTGATGATTAAGAAACAATATTAAATGCGCGGTAGACTTGATCCAGCGTTGGATGACACAAAACTGTATATTGATTATTAAGAAACAGGATTAAATGCGAGGTAGACTTGATACAGCATCGGATGACACAAAACTGCAGTTCAGTATTATTCGTCTGTAAGTCATTCCCCTATGCAGAATACAAATAACACAAGTTTGGTTGGTTGATTTGGGGTGGGGGAAGGGACTAAACAGCGAGATCAATGGTCCCATCGGGTTAGAAAAGAATGGGGAAGGAAGTCGGCCGTGCCATTTTCAAAGGAACCACCCCGGAAATTGACACAATCGATTTAGGGAAATGACGGAGAACCTAAATCAAGATGGCCGTACGCGGTTTTGAACCATTGTCCTCCAGAATGACACAAGAAAATCAATTGAAATTGTAGGTCGAGTCCCTTGAGAGCCCTATATAGTGAAACGTGATGCCGGCCGGAGTGGCCGTGCGGTTATAGGCGCTACCGTCTGGAACCGCGTGGCCGCTACGGTCGCAGATTCGAATCCTGCCTCGGGCATGGATGTGTGTGATGTCCTTAGGTTAGTTAGGTTTAAGTAGTTCTAAGTTCTAGGGGACTGATGACCACAGTAGTTAAGTCCCATAGTGCTCAGAGCCATTTTTTTTTTTTTTGAAACGTGATGAAGTACAAGAAGTGTCACACAGAACAGATCGTCCCTGGTCAGGAGGGATACGACACGTGGATGGTAAGGGCTGAGACTGCAGCAATTCTTACCTGATCAGCATCGTGCATAAGGGAGCACCTGTCAGTGCAATCTGGAGGGGAAGTAGGTTCATGCCTTCTCTCGCAGCGTGACTGGAGCTCAACTGATACGGCTGTCATCAAACTGGTTCCGCTGTAGTGGAAGCCGGTTCATGTTAAATAAGGTGGCCAACTGTTCTGTAACAACACCGTGAACCTACATATGTTCGAACACTATTTGATATTTACAACCAGAGAGGAGTTAGAGAGTGATTCTGCGAAGTTATTCGGTCTCCGAGAAAGTATAGTGGAGGGCGCCCTCTGAGAATAGGTAATTCCTGTAGCCAGCCCTACTGAGGGACACGGTGAGGTTCAGACTGGGCACACTATGGTGGAACCTACAGGGTGACTCCCACATGAGAAACATCTCCTCATACATTGGCGTGGCTGAGGCCAAGATGTGAACACAACAATCCCATACGTAACTAATTTACACCTGGTTGTGATATTCTAAAATTACTTGATTGATTGACATTCAAATTAATTCGATCCCACCATCCGATGGTCCAGTACCTAAGCAACATATTGATGGGTCGAGAAGGTCGAGAAAAACAGATAATATGACAAAATATCCCTAGTAAGTTTTCTGACTTTTTATTTAATTACGTAATAAATGTGTGATTATTATGATTAGATTCGTAATTTACGCTTCTATATAAATCCATGATTAACTGCCTTTGTAAGACTGGACTACACAGCCGCTGAGGCCTCCCACGTGTGTTTATACATTATGTAGTACGCTCAAATTTACGAAGCCCCGAATTTAAATGTTAGGAAGTGATTTCTGAAGATGTTTGTCTGGAGCGTAACCTTGTACATAAGGGACACTTACACGAAAACAGTTCAGACAAGAAGACAATAGAAGCTTTTAAAATACAGAGCCGTCGAAGAATGCTAATCATTAGATGGATGGAATGGATAACAAATCAATAGGTACGGGATGCAAAAGGAAAGAAAAATCTTTTGTGATGCAGCTTGAGTAAATGTAGGAATTGGTTGACATGACGAATCACAGAATCGTGATTTTTAGTAACAGGTGAAGATCTGTTGTCGTAAAATTGTACAATGAGAACATTATTTGACTGCAGTACAGAGGTTCAAGAGGCTATACACTGGAGTGCCAAAGAAATTGGCACAGGCATGCGCATTGAAATACAGAGATACGTAAACAAGCAGAATATGGCTCTGCGGACGGATTCGCATATACAAGCCAACAAGTGTCTGGCGCAGTTGTTAGATCGGTTACTACTGCTACAATGTCAGGTTATCAAGATTTAAGTAAGTATGGACGTGGTGTTGTAGTCGGCCCACGAGTGATGGGACGCAGAATTTCCGAGGTAGCTTTGAAGTGGCAATTTCCCCAAACGACCATTTCACGAGTGTACCGTGAATAACAGGAGTCCGGTAAAACATCAAATCTCCGACATCACTGAGGCCGGAGAAAGATCCTGCAAGACCAGGACCAAAGACGACTGAAGAGAATCGTTCAACGTGACAGAAGCGCAACGCTTCCGCAATTTGCTGCAATTTCAGTACTGGACCATCAACAAGTGTCAACGTGCGAACCATTCAACGAAACATCATCGATATGAGCTTTCGGAGTCAAAGGCCAATCGTGACTGCACGACACAGAGCTTTTGCCTTGCCTGGGCCAGTCAACATCGACATTGGACTGTTGATGGTTGGAAACATGTTGCCGGGTCGAACGAGTCGCGTTTTAAATTTTATCGAGCGGATGGACGTTTACGGGTATGGGGACAACCTCATGAATCCATGGTCCCCGCATGTCATTGGGGTGCTGTTCAAGCTGGTGGAGGCTCTGTAATGGTGTGGGGTGTGTGCAGTTGAAGTGACACCTGATACGTCTAGATACGACTTTGACAGGTGACACGTACGTAAGCAGCTTGTCTATCACCTGCATCCATCCATGTACATTCTGCATTCCGACGGACTTGGGCAATTTGGGCAGCACAACGCGACACCCCACACGTCCACAATTGCTACAGAGAGGCTCCAGGAACACTCTTTTGAGTTTAAACACTACCGCTGGCTACCAAACTCCACAGACATGAATCTTATTCAGCGTATCTGGGATGCCTTGCAACATGCTGTTTAGAAGAGGTGTCCACCCCTCGTACTCTTACTCATTTATGGACAGCCCTGCAAGATTCATGGTGGCAATACCCTCCAGCACTACTTCAGACGGTCGTCGAGTCCAAGCTACATCGTGTTGCGGCAATTTTGCCTGCTCCCGTGGGCTCTACACGATACTAGTCACGTTTACCAGTTTCTTTGGCTCTTCAGTGTATTACCAACTGAAATCGTTACTCCTCTCACCAGGTCACGGTTTACCAGTCGTCTACGTACCATCCAGTGTGGTCATGAGCCCTGGGGTTAGTAAAGGCAATCATGTCGGCCGTCTGCTGCCATAGCCCATTAGTGCCAATTTTGCCGCTCTGTTCTAGAGGATATATTCGTCTTACATCTCACATTGATTTCTGATTTTATATCACTCATTGTTGCTTGCCTGTCATCAACGACAACACTACGCAAACGTTGCTACTCTCGGTTCTTAAGTGAAATCCGTCGGCCACTGCGCTATCGGTGGTGAGAGGTAATGCCTGAAATTTGATATTTTCGGCACGCTATTGACACTATAAATCTCACAATATTTAATTCACTAAAGAATCCCGAAATGGAATGTCCCATGCATCTAGCTTTAAATATCATTCCTGGTTGAATGTGTGTTAATTCGCGTCGTCCCACCATAATCACGTCGAAACGTTTTCACGTGAATCCCCTGAGTACAAAGACAACTCCGATTATACACTGCTCTTTTTTAAATTACGTACGTGATACTACCGCCATCTGTATATGTGAATATCACTCTTCCATGATTTTAGTAACCTTGTGCATTATATGTGGAACACAGTGACTAGAGGAAGGGGCGGGATGGTAGAAAATATATTAAGAAATCGGTAAGTAGCCTTCATGTTGTGCGCATGGCTAATGGAGGATTTTCCATGACGTCTTAACAAAATTTCTAGCATCCTGTCTGTTGAATACTAGATCGCTAGACAACAATTCAAGCAAATCCTATTAATGAGTTTTATTACGAAAAGTACATGACTATACTGAACTTTGAGAATTACATTGAAATATCGCAAGCGAAAGGCGACAAGAAAAATAAGTAAGTTTCTTCAGTATAGACAATGAATGCTACTTAGTGCAAGTGGTATTGAAGCTATTGTTGAACTGCGCCGTGGCCAGGCAGGCGAGGCGCATATATTTTCTTTGCGTAGAGGACGCTGCTGTCGCGTTGTCGTCCTGGAGACGGGTCGGTCAGTGAGCAGTTGACTGACGTCTTCTCCATAGCCCTCTCTGTTTTCATCTTTGCTTCCTACATTCTTGGTTCTTATTCTGTGTCCATTCCTTTCAACGTGTACAATAATCCTTAATCACTTTTACTGCTGATAGCAACACCATTAGTAAATCTTATTACTGATGTGCTTTCATCTTGAGCACTTCTCTTACAATTAAAACAACACGGCAAACGGATTTTTGTAATATTTTATATTCATGGTACATGAAGTCCTGAACTCTTATTAAATATTCTTCAGCAAGTTCTACTGTGGCTCTGAGGTAGAATGCTCACCTGTCAGGGAGAGTGTGGGGTGGAAGGGGGGGGGGGGCTGGTGTAGATTCTTGGCTGATTTTAAACAAAGGTTTGTGTTCTACAAGCATTTCCGTGGATGTGAAATAATTTTTTTAAACATAAGCGTTCTTTATTAACATTCTCTTATAGATGATAGGTAATTAAGAATTTATATTTACAATTAAAATTGGATTTTTGGGCTCGACATGTGACTAGAAATAAGGAGTCCATTTTTCATAAGAACTACAGTCAGATATTTGTTAATTAGCGTACATCTGAGGTACCTTTGCATTTAAATGAACCAGTTATCGATTACCAGCCTTGAGAGCTACCGATTTTTTTCATCTTTATGTATTTTCGTTTCACGTAAATGTTCTCCAAGCACTCGCTCTAAAAAATTTTAGCCGCTAGGAAGCGAACCCGTGCCCTTCTACATTGCAGATGAGTATTCTACCACACAATCACCGTGCCAGTCGAAAAATGGAGCTAAATGTGTGGTATTAAGCGCTCGCAGAACTTCAAAGTACATCTCCTCGACAGTTTTTGAGTTGCATCGACATGTTTTGGCTGACTGATATTTGAGCTCTGAACCTCACGTACCATAAATATAAAAAGTTACATAAACTCGATGGCCTTGTGGTCTCCTTGTTTGTGTCCATTCTTACTGTTCAGTCTCGGTCCTTGTGTATACACAGTTCAATCACATTAATATGACCTCCTGCCGGAAGGCTGAATAACCACCTTCTTCGGTTGTGCATCCATAGTACGAACACCCCGGTCGAGATGGCCCCACTGATTCTCGATTGGGTTTAAATCAGGGGTGTTTGATGGCCATGGGAGTGGGGTGAGCTCATCCTGTTGCTCTTAGAACCACGCACGTACACTACGGATGGCCTAGCACTTTGCGTTTTCCTGCTGGTAGATGCCATCGTGCGGGGGAAAAACAAAATACATCTAGAGGCAGACATTGTCCCCAAGGATAGACACATACTTGTGTTGACCCATTGTGCCTTCCAGAATGACGAGATCACTCAAAATCCACTCCGGCCTGGACCCTTCCGAGGATTGTTGCAGGGTTTTAGCTTTCAGACGTTTCACGCCGTACAAGCCAACGGCCATTTGTATGACGGAGCATAAATGTGATTCCTCTGAAAAGGCCACCAGTCGCCACTCACTGGAAGCCCAACTGCTGTACTGGCGTGCAAATTCCAGCCTTCACTACCGAGGAACAACAGTCAGCATGGGTGCAAGAACCAGGGGCCAGCTGCAGAGGCCCACACGCAGCAATGTTCGCTGTATTGTCTTTGTAAGAGTACTTGCTGGTAGCCCCTTGGTTCATCTGGACAGCCACTGGCTCAACGGTTGCATGTCTATTCGCCCCTTCACATCTCAGTATCGGTCGTTCACCCCTCTCATCTGTGGCCCGTGGCGCTCCACAGCTACATCGGTGCCGGTTTTCGATAGCATCATTTTGCCACGCCAGGTATATTTTCAAAAAAATGGCTCTGAGCACTATGCGACTTAACTTCTGAGGTCGCCTAGAACTTAGACCTAATTAAACCTAACTAACCTAAGGACATCACACACATCCCTGCCCGAGGCAGGATTCAAACCTGCAACCGTAGCGGTCGCTCGGTTCCAGACTATAGCGCCTAGAACCGCACGGCCACTCCGGCCGGCTAAATATATTTTAACTACAGCGATATGCGAAGAGTTTAGAGACTTAGCCGTTGTGGACATGCTTCCTCGCTTGGCCCAAAAGCCAATGTTCATGTCCTTTTGGACATCAGATAAATCCCTCCGTTTCCGCATTACGACAACGACATTGGTTTCCAAGCCACCCGACACGCTTTCTGTACCCTCCACTGCTAGTGCTGCCGCCTGCCGTACGTGAGTGGTTGTTGCTCGTTGACTTGGAACATAGGAAGTGGTAACATGAATGTGACGGAACGCGTATATTTCGCTGCTGAATGCAGTAATGAAACCCCCTTTACATACTAGATATTTCTGGACAAAACATAAATAATTTTATTTCACCACCTTTTTTGTAAGATGCTCCTGTTCTCAGCTTGGAAACATTTTGGGGCCTATGTTATTAGAATCTTCACAAAGTCATTAGTGGAAATAAGAAGTGTTAAAAATTTTGCTATTTTCTTCTTCATAAAATTATTTTTTTACTATGATGTATAAACAAGCCCTATTTTATAGTTAATGACAGATATCTCTATGAGATTAATAAGAAATATTTAATGAAAGTTTTACTTACGATATTCTTGTAGTCCTCTTATGCAAAACCACACGCTTGTTAACATGGCTTATAGACCACAAAGTGCATAGTACAT
The DNA here is from genome assembly GCF_021461395.2 of Schistocerca americana. Taxonomy (NCBI): domain Eukaryota; kingdom Metazoa; phylum Arthropoda; class Insecta; order Orthoptera; family Acrididae; genus Schistocerca; species Schistocerca americana. The sequence goes on along the minus strand of NC_060124.1, from coordinate 243,669,961 downwards.
GTTAAAACGGGAAACATGCTATAGGCTATAGGCTATAGGCACGAAGATATTTGGTATCGGTCACCCACATAGTATCGTTATGGACAGCAGTATTATGAATCATTATTTTCTCACATATTAGTTATGAGGCACTAATTTCTGCGAACCGCTATTTTTATTGCTTATTTAAGGGAAGTATCGAAATTTTTATAGAAAATGATTGACAATGAGTAACTTTCCAGTACTTCATTCAATAATTTGTCTTCACATTTTTACACCTGTGTTAACATTTTCCCGTAGTTCTTTTGTAGTGAATGAAGAACTGGGAATTACTCAGTGAATTCCTTCAGGTACTACGATTGGATCGTTAAATAAGCTATAAAAGTAATGCTGCATAGAAGGAAGCGCACTTCTAAATAATACATAAGCAAATAATGTTTATGCGTACGCACCAAAAATACACTGAGCGCTAAAGTGTAGTTTCCATACTGTGTTAACCGTCTGTAGCATGATACCTTGGAGAAACACCCTTTTTGACTTTTTAGGCTATATGATGCAGTACTCAGTAACAGTACGAATCTAACATAATAATAAGTATGCTTGTAAGGAATCTTTTGTGTTTCTCGTTTTAACATATGCTATGCACTGTGTGTGTTGTGCAGGTAATGTTTAATATGTTGAGTAAGTGTGTAAGAGAATTGCAAAAAAAAAGTAACTATAGCTGTTATTCAGATTTCGCCATTAACGTTACGGAAAGGTCCGTCATTAATAAGAAAATTATGTGTGTTTATACATACACATCGCAAACATTACGAATAAATGACGTATTAGAAAGAAAACACACCTGTGAATGGCAATTATTTCCCGAAAGACATTGTTCTGGGAATAAGAGAAAACTGTGACTGACGGCAGGCAGTTGCTTTATAAGACGAAATACTGTATTAAAATTTTCAAGCCTTCGTCGACTATTTCTATTGTATGTATTGAAATGAAACTATTCAGTATAGAAGAACCCTGTGTGACTTACTGTGGAAGGTGTACTCAGCAGTTTGTTAGCTCTTAGCTATTTCTCTGTATAAATAACTGTTCTCAAAGCTAAAGTCTGTTTTCTGTTCGTGTGTTAATGGTACCGACTTCAGGTTCAAATGACTGCACGTCTAAGACTTGCTACACTTGTATTGTGTAAGAAACATTAATAAAAATACTTCCTCTGGTTTTCTGGAGTGTAATAAAAATATTAATTGGTTCATACTCAAGAAACAGAAAGTCTGCTAAACTAATGAAAGTGAGTTGGTTCGAACTAGGTTATTTTGACCAGTTTCCTCTTTTGTCCGATGAGGCATTTGCTTGAGCTAAAGAATTCCAAGGATCGTACTTCTCTCGATTATAACAGAGAGATCACTTTTCTTGATTAGAAACCGCAGCGTGTTTACTGCAGGATTCCGGAAAGGCCGAGACAATATACGTATATCACCGAAGTTGATTACAACTTGTACCTCTAACAGGTGTTGGAAAATGAAGCTGTGTGACACAGCAATCAATAACAGTACGAATCTAACATAATAAGTATGCTTTATACAGCTTGAATTATGTAGCCACATATCTATAAAGGATTCAAAACCTCGTTTAGAAACGCTACTGATGCTTCCTGAATAATGAAATACATATGAGAGGCAAGAAACTGATGTAATTGCGGCCATGGATTCCAGATAGAAATAAAATACTCATTACCCATTCAGGAACTAAGGTAATGATGAACACACATAAATGAAGACAATATCAATTTGCCATTAGCACCTCCGTCCTGCACAAGACGCCAGATGAATGGAACCGTGCTTTCAGAATACCAATGCCATTGTCCGTGAATCTACGGGCTGCGCACCGGCAGGATCGTAATTTCCGGCACGATATTTGAAGCATTTGAGTAGCTCTCGGAATGAGGACCTGTGCATTCACGCAGATTTATGTGTGTGAGAACATTCCTGCTGCTGAGGAAATGCGTCTGCATTGGGTACATTGCTTTCTCGAAAGAGTAATACGTTTGGTATGTCAGTAGCAAAACGTGAAGTAGGAATCTAACACCTAACATTGACAAGCATATAAAAAGCAACAAGACCTCATCTTGCTTCCAGTTTTTGGATTCCCCCCTCTTACTCATAGTCGTGGAAGGGTCATCAATGATGGTCATTTGCCGTCAATGAAGACTCAACTATTCTATTACAGTCCTGCTGATTGAAGCACTCGCCGTCATCGCAGCAGTCAGTACCCTTCTAGATGGATGATGAGCACTCTCAGCAATTAATAAAAAAACTTTGTAGAGTGTGTACTAATATTTTAATCATGTATGTGATGTGAAAGCGACAATCATTAACGAATTAATAGCGACCTCTATAAAAGAAGCTGTGACCATGAAACTTGATGGTAAAAAGGAAACGAAATGATCGTGTGGTTTTATTGGCAGCAAGGCTTCGTCGCGGATAGTTCGGCCGCCTAATAAAATTTTTTTCTCTTTTACTAGGCAACGTGCACGTCGATGATGATGATGGTGATGACGATAGATGAAATGTTGAGGACAGCACAATCGCTCCGTCCCGGCGTGCTATGCGTCTCCTTTTGATTCGTACCACAGTGTAGATCAGTCCAATATGGTTCAGTATCACCACCACTTGCGTCCACATTTCAGAATTTTTTATTTCTCGTTTCATGTCCACGTTTGCTAACGCCCGTTCTCTGAGCCGCAGCGAAACATCGTGGATGCCCTCCTGCTACGTTTTATTTGTGTTGTCGTAGTGAGAAAAACATCACTTTCAGTGAAGGCATTTTAAGCCTATATTCACAACTACAAGAAAATGCTTTTCGTTTTATTAAGATGAAACTGCGTTAGTCGTGTCTATTGAAAGATACTTGCTTTTTAGACCAAGAGACAGAGTTACGTTATTTTATGCCTGGATTTCACTCACGTCAGAAAACTACGTTTGCTTGCACGTTTTTGAGGTATTCCTTCGTTTGACGCTGTTGATTCAGGCCTGATCCCACACTGCTTTGTAGAACTGTGAGATTCTTGATGTCAAACGCATCACAATGCAGCACTGCTAATGTTTTTTGTAGCTTTCTGGATAAATGCGTCTCATGTGTTTTGTACAGTGTTCCGTTTGTCCTAAAAAGATTCTCTATCTCCGCAATTCGTCACATGCGTGTTGTGAGGTTTGTTTTTGGTTACTATTTACTTATTTATTATGTAAAAGAAATGAAAGAGTAGTAGGAGCTGAACACCTAAATGGCGAGGAGGAGAGGTGGGTAGATTGTTGAACATTGAACGCAAAGTAGTGGATTCGACAGTGGTCTGGAGGAAAGTGGTGAGGACCACGGGGTAAAATGAAAGGGGGCGCGGGAAATGTGGTGAGTGAGAGTGAGGGATGGGAAAAGAAATTGGTTTCTTTGTTATTACGTGATTTTCTATTGTTCTATATGGCGACTGGTTTCCATTAATTATCTGGTAATGAGCTCTTTACTGTGCATCAATGCTTGTAGATACTGAAGCTCCCTTGAAAATGAAGATGTCTGTCTTTACTGACTTTTATGATTTTTTTCTGTTGTGCTCTTCCTACGGTATTCCTTTTTACGACATTCCGTGAGTGTTGTGTGCTTTGTAATGTAAGTCCAAGCTTTGTTATGCACATTATACCTTGTGTCAAATGTCCTGCCACTCATTCCACTGTAGATTATTCCTAAGTCTCTGCAAATGAGGTGGTAGATATCAGATGTCTACCTGATACTGGTGTTATTTCAGGGATGTGTTTTTGTCTCGAGTTATTTGTTTCGTACGCAGTGTTTATACTTCGTGTCTTAACTATATTGCCTATTTTCTACTTCAAGTTATTGTGATTGGTTTTTGTGTGCCATTTTCTAGTGATTGTATCTTGATTAATATAGTTTATGCTATCGTTTCTTTGTATCCATTTTAATGCTATCTGTTTTATAGTGGTTAGCTCCTTTCGGTCATCAGAAGTGTTTAGCACGGATTGGACTGCAGCTCGTTCTGTGGGTGGTTTGAGGTTGCATTTATTATTGTGCCTATTGCGGGTTCTCTGTATACATCAAAAGTGTGGTTGTGAAGAACTATTCTTATGGTTACGTCTAGAAAACGTAATGGGTTTTCTTGTTCTTCTCCGATTGTTAACTTTATGTTCTTGTGTAGACTTTTTACGTCACTGTGAAATTATAGCATTGTGCTGTGAAGTGCTTCTACCATTCTTATTACCTCAACCCCGTATCTGTAGCAGCTAGTAGTGTAGCTTCAAACATTAAGTTTTATGCATGATTCATGAAGATGTTGGCTAGTGGTCCCGAAATAAACAGACTCATGGTTAAACTTTCTTAACGCACTTAAACTACTTTGAATAATTATAAAGAAACTATGAACAATATAACTTCACAAGCGAAAAATCACGTATTGTCTATAATACGTGTGTGTATTTATCTGTAAGTGGTGGAGAAGGCACTGCAAACGCAGATTGGAGGCGTAAAGGACAGAAGTAAATCTCTATATTAGTTTCATTTTATAGCGTGTTCTAAGGTTTTCATCAGTTGTGTGTGTTAGTTATCCTGTGGAAAAAAGCAAAAAACTAAAAAAAAAAAAATGAAATCCAGGTCATCTGACGTCCATTGCTGACTGTGACCGTTAAAGGTGCACGTCTAATATCGTTCAAACAATACAGAAACTTGACAGTTGGTGACTGGAGGCAATTAGTGTGGTCTGAAAAGTCAGTATGTTTGCTCTCATCAGGTGGTATAGTACGATGAGCGAACTTATAGCCTAACTGAGCGTTTAACACACAGTATGTATCAGGTTAATTCAGGCCAGAGGTGGTTCTATGGCGTTCTGGGGTGGTTTCTGTGCCGTGAATTCTGGCCACTCGCTCAGGCTGCCATGAACTTTATCGAGGATGGTGACCTTCATTGAACAGCTTGGTGGTGAATATGCTTTGTATGGAAAAGACTACAACAGCGTTCTTCACAAAGCAGAAAACATACATTTATTATTTGACAAATTTTCAGGCACCCTACCACAACTCGACTGGAACGGTGAAATCCCCCTATCTTAATCCCTTTAAAATGTCTGGTACTGTTTAGAACAGAAGGCGAAACATGGCAGTCGGTCCATCTGCATCATGTTATTGCTCTGTGGGATCTAATTATAAGTGATTTGAAGAAGTAATTCACTGCTGAATCGCTGTATGTTAGTGTCCAACGGGCACAATTTTTCGGCCAACTATCACGTGGCCATAATCAGGTACCCCTACGAACCGAGAGCGTCTAGGCTGCTGCAGAACTTTCATCGCCTCCCCCCCCCCCCACATCCCTCCCTACATGCCACACCGTGCGTGGTCGGCGCCCAGCATCTCCTTGCCCCTCCCCCTCCCCCCTTCTGGCCGACTCCCGGCTCTTTGATGTGACCACGGTACACGATCACGTACGTGTGTCCACTGCTGCCTGCAAGGGCATCGCTTAATTGTGGGATATACCCATCCTCTTCTTAATCAGACTAACAAGGGAACATTCCCACGGGTAAGTAAACGATCTTTATGAAATTTGGCAGGTATGTAGAAGGATAAAACTAATTAAATACATATTTTTTTCGTTTCTGCCCGGTTCCACTGTCAGGGGGCCAAACACAACCCAAAGATAATTTAGCATAATAGATTTAGGGGGCATATCTTACAAATAATGAATATAAAAAATAAATGTTGAAATTTAATTAACATTCCTGAAACCTACTCTCATTAATTAGTTTTGAAAAGTGAAAACCTTTATGAAAACAAACAAGTTTTCATGCCACATACATCCATGTGTAACTATACTGTGTTATAGTAGGCACATAATCAAGATCCTTCACCAAGGTTTTCCAATGTCCTGAAATACGCTCGGTATAATTAAGACCGTTTAGAAGATCATCCACCACAATTTGAGAATCCTGCTGATCCCTGTTTCATATTGTAGTCCATCATGTGTACTATGTGAAGAAAAATTGTTCCTTTCATGTGCAATGTGTAAAAGGACATTACATTTTAAACATTTGTTAATGGATAATCACTGCTGTCATAATTTTTCTCAGGATAATGTGTTATGCATTGTTTAAAATAAACTTAGGTACATATATGAATTGGGAAACTAAGAAACAAAACGGAAAATCGTGACTTGTAAATGTAAAAGAACAGTATAAAACATAAAAAGACTAACTGAAACAAATAATTAGAATAAAAAGGATTGATTAGTTATTTTAATTAAGTGTCTTGAAAATACTTTGACAGCACATTGTGTACAGCTTACTTTCCTATAATGGTATTTCAGAAACAAGCTTTATTGCAGCTGGATGTATGTGGTATGAAAGCTATTTTAATTTATGTTGTAACAAAAGTTTTCATTTTTCAAAAAAAAATGTGTTTGTGTGAATTCGCAAGTGACCAAACTGCTGAGGTCGTCGGTCCCTACACTTACACACTACTTCAACTTACTTTAACTTATGCTAAGGACAAGACACACACTCATGCCCGAGAGAAGACTCGAACCTCTGGCGGGAGTGGCCGTGCTTAGTGAGAGGGCGCCTCTAACCACGTGGCCATGCCGCGCAGCTTCATTTTTCAAAATTGTTTAGTGGTGGTGGAGTATTTTCCAAAATTTCAAATTATTATAAAAGTTGATATACAGCTTCCAGGAACATTAGCTACTTTTCAAGTTTTATATCAAACACATTTTTTTTAAATCATGGTTTCAAACATATTGGAATGTGTTTTATCCCTTAAAAGTGAAACTAGCCAAAAACGAAACAATACATATTACGTTATTTTGACCCCCCTACACACCTGTCAAGTTTAATTCAGATCGTTTATTTACATTTTGGAGTGTTGCATTGAGAGTGTGGGTTCCTAGGCCTTACTAAAGCTGTTATAAAGGCTGGAGGTTGCATTAGACTATGTTGGCATGACATCTGAGGATGACTAATTTCAGTGTCTGGTGTGCCTACTTTCACAAGAGGAAAGGTGGTCCAGGTATTTGCATGTGTGGTGTAATGTGGACACTTGCTCTTTTACAGCCCTGCCGGACGAAGGTCCTCGGATCACGGGCGGCCGACCCCGCTACCAGGTGGGCGACACCGTCAGGGTCAACTGCACCTCGGGCAGGTCCAAGCCAGCCGCGCAGCTCGCCTGGTTCATCAACGGGGAGCAGGTGAGTCCTCCTTCTGTCTGTCTCACCCCAGATGCTACATACTGATTGACAGAGTTTCTCGATGGGGCTTCTCAGTAAATATGTGACTGCTAATTGTGGTAAGAAACTCCTTTGTCTTTACTTTACAGTATTATGAATTTGTGTTATCTAACCATGAACCACAAAAAATTGACCTTGCCGTTGGTGGAGAGGATTCCATCTCTAGCGATACAGATAGTAGTAGTAGTAGTAGCAGTAGTAGTAGTAGCAGTAGCAGTAGCTTTATTCATCTGTAGATATCTTTTTAGAAGGATATAGAACATGTCAAAGTATTTAGAAGTTCAGACCCATTTAAAATAAGCTACTGCTATATACATTTACGGACTTCTAGTTAGAGGTAGTCATTAGATTTACTCCTGGTTTACAATACACTTTTTTACAAATAACCAATCGGGAGGACGACGGTTCAATCCCGCGTCCGGCCGTCCTGATTTAGGTTTTCCGTGATTTCCCTAAATGGCTCCAGGCAAATGCCAGGATGGTTCCTTCGAAACGGCATGGCCGACTTCCGTCCTCGTCCTTCTCTAATCCGATGAGACCGATGACCTCGCTGTTTGGTCTCTTCCCCCAAACAACCCAACCCAACCGAACCCTTTACAAATAACTGATTAAATAATGCAATGCCACACTTTTCTCTCATATCTCACTATCAGTCACTGCACAAACTATACACACATTGTATCATAACACTTCACTCATAGCGAGCATAAAAACTCACACCCACACATACTGGTGATCTCTGGGCCATTTTCTGTACTGCAACTACCTTTTTGCTATCCTGAAAAACTGAATCAGTATCGAATCAGTATCCCTCTACGATGAGTGAGATGTTGAGCTCAGAAACAGGAAGAGGTGTTAGTATTGTGCTATGAATAGCTTGGGGGTAAGTTTTTCTAGAAAACTAAAAAAAGAAGAGAAAACATAGTGTGAAGGTTTTATGTGGAATGTTGGATGTTTTATAATAATTATTGTTGTTTATTTGAATAACATTTTTTTTTACCAAACCACTACTCTGTTTTAACTAAGTAATACATCGGTCTATTAAATGTATTGGATAACAAGTACTTTATAGCTGCCTTTTTAAACAAGTGTATTTTTGCAATTTCCTTAACCTCTTTTGTTAAATTATTGTACTGTTTAATGCCTTGGTAGGAACTCCTGTTCTGAGTTTAATGTTAATTATTTCTTGGTAAATGTAAGTTGAGTCTAGTTCTTGTTTCATGGTCAGGGACGGGACAGAGCTGTCTGTGCACTAATTACCATAGTTATTTTTGATGTGTACAACTGACTGGTAAGTGTATGTACACCGAGCAATCAAAATCTCCAGTATTTTGAGCAGATCTCTACAATGAGTACGACTACTAATTTTCGTTATTATTTTTATGGCTCCTTTTTGGAGTTTAAAAATTGTGTTCATATTTTGTGCATTTGATCCCCAATAAAGAATGATGTAGCGAAGAACTAAGTGTACGTATTAATGGTATGTAATTAACAGACACTGCGTGTTACACACTGATGGTAGAATTCTAAAGGCATAACATGCTGATGACATTCTGTTTATAAGTACCTTTGTGAGTTCACACCACTTCAACTAAGAATCAATATTCATTCCTAGAAATTTAGCATTTGTTATACAGTCTGCAGATGTGCCATCTACATTTAATTTAACATTGTCATTTTCCCTCTTCTTATTGACCAACTGTAAACTTCCTTGAGAGCTTCATTTGCTTTCTCTGCAAGGAGTTCTCTTGCTTTCCCAGTGACTATAGTATTGCTGTCATCAGCGAAGAGAATTTTTTCACCATGATTAACACTACTGGGAAAGTCATTGATGTTCATCAGGAATAGTATTGGTCCTAAAATGCTACGTTGTGGAAACCCTATATTAATGTATTTTGATTCTGATATGTGTTTTACTAAGCGCTTCGATATATTTGAAGTGTGTGTTATCTCTGCTCTTTGTACCTTATCTGCTAGGTATGATCGAAACCAGTCATTAGCTACCCCTGTTATTCCTAATGCTCTTAATTTCATAGAATTTTGTGGTCGACTGTATCAAAGGCCTTAGGAATATGAAAAATATGCCTGTGACACCATCATTTTTGTCAAGAGCATCAAGTACAACTTTTAAGGATTCCACTATGGCTGACTCAGTATTTCTGCCACTTCAGAAACCGAACTGTCATTAACTTAAAATTGTATTTATTCAGGTAATTCATCAATCTGTTTTTCATAATTGCTTCTATTATTTTTGAGAATGGTGACAGCAGGGATATGGGCAAGTAGTTTAATATGTCTTCTGCACTACCTTTCCTAAGCAAAGGTATAACTCTTGCCTGATTTAACTGCTCTGCAAATGTCTCTGATGTGAAGGATTCATTTATTATATTTCTTAAAGGGCCTTGTAGAATCTCCATGGATTGTTTCAGTACACTCATTGGTACTTAAACTATGCCTACTGACATGTTATTTTTTAATTTTTGAACAGTTTTATTGATGTCATTCTCTATGGTTGGAAGCAACATCATTGTATTACTTATACGTGTAATATCTGTTTTGGGGAATTATTGCTGTAACATTCTGCAATACTTGAAAAATGCTCCTTTACATTGTTTGGTAGGTGTTGTGGATCATTTTTTACCTCATCCCCTCCCTTAGCTGTATGTTATTCTGCTTTTGTTTGCCTCTCGCCAATTTCTTTTTATAACATACGGGACTTCTTTGCTTTCATTCTATGCATTATATATTATTTTGCCATTAAATGAATTTCTTTGCAGCAAACAGCACCTTCCTTTTCGGACAGAAGTGCATAATCCTCCACCCCTTGGAGCATTTCTGCAGTAAAAGTTTGCCCTTTCATAGAATGATAATACTACATGAAGGATTTCTGTGCCTATACACCAGTGCTCAGTAATACAAACTACTATGCCGTTCAAAGACTGGAGCTCAACTTCTAATACTTGTATTTTTTTATTGATTGCATGTTTTGATGGTGGATATTTAAGTCTGTGAAATGCCCCATGTTACTCTTTCGAATGGTTTGTTATTCTTTGTGACAGCTGGTATGTGTGATATTTGGAGTGCTAAAATCGGCCTTGTGAGTGATTGTTTCAGTATTTTTTAAACTTTATGCAGGAGACCCTGTTATCTAGATTTATCCTAAAAAAGACTTACTTTTCCTAACAATGACAACAGGTATACTTTCATGAATCAGCTGTACCAATCTTCCCTTCCCAGTCCTATTTAGGTGTAGGACATGCCTAGTGAAAGCCCTTCTGTTGATAGTCCTGACAGGCACCAGGGAAACATGTGCAAAGTTCGCTGCCCTCAGAACCATCCCTAACCCTACATTGATTCGCCTCACAACTCCAAGGTGTGGTAGATCATGACGCTGGAACAGCTCAACGAAGTGTACGTTGCTGCCACGAGTCACGGAAGCTATTTTTCCAGGTCTCCACCTACTTCATATGTCCCATCCCTGTCCAAACTGTTTTTTCCGGCCCAACCACTATCACTACATGGTCCTCTTCTGTAAAGTCCTTACATAAAGACCCCAAGTCCTCTTTCACATAAATTAGACCTTCATTTGGTTGGCTGTACTGTAAGTGCAACCATGACAGAGGGCAATTGATAAGAGGCCAGAAAACATACGTTCCCCGAAAAGGAGCTGTAGCTTTCTCAGTAGTTGCAGGGGTACCAGTCTGGATGATTGACCGATCTCGCCTTGTAACATTAACCAAAACGGCCTTGCTGTGCTGGTACTGCAAACAGCTGAAAGCAAGCGGAAACTGCAGCTGCAATTTTTCCCAATGGCATACACCTTTACCATATAATTAGATGATGTTGGCATCCGCTTGGGTAAAATATTTCAGAGGTAAAATAGTCCCATATTTGGATCTCCGGATGGGGACTACTCAGGGCAATGTCGTCATCAGGAGAAACAAAAGTGCCATCTATAGATCAGAGGGTGGAATGTTAGATCCTTTACTCGGGCAAGTCGATTAGAAAATTTGAAAAGGGAAATGGGTAGGTTACAGTCAGTTATTGTGGCAGTTGGTTAAGTTTGGTGCCATATGGAACAGGACTTCCGGTCAGATGAATATAGCTTTATAAGTAAAAAATCAAATAACGGTAATGCAGGTGTAGGTTTAATAATAAATAAGACAACAGGAATGCGAGTAAGTTGTTATGAATATCACAGTGAATACATTGTTGTAGACAAGATAGATGTGAAGCCGAGACTCACCATAGCAGCACAAGTTTGTATACCAACTGGCTCCACAAATGATGAAGAGATAAGGAACTGTATGATGAGAATAAAGAAATTATTAACATAGTTAAAGGAGACGAAAAATTGATAGTGATGAGTGACTGGAATTCCATATTAGGAAAAGGAAGGGAGGGAGAAATTGTAGGTAAGTATGGACTTGGCGAAAGGAATGAAATAGGAAGTCTACTAGTAGAATTCTGCGCAGGGCACAATTTAAATATCGCTAACACCCGATTTAAGAATCATGAAAGATGGATGTATACGTGCAGGAGACCAGAGACACAAGAAGATTTAAGATTGATGATATAATGGTAAGACAGAGATTCACTAATCACATTTTACATTGTAAGACATCTAGAGGAGTAGAAGTGGACTCTGACCACGATGTATTTATTATGACATTAAAACTGATGAAACTGCAAAAAGGTAGGAAATTAAGAAGATGGGGAGAGGATACGTTGAAAGAATCAGAGGTTGCAGAGAGTTTCAGAGGGAGCATTCAGCAACGATTGATAAAAACAAAGGAAAGGAATACAGTAGAAGACGAAAAGGTAGCTTTGGAGAGATGAAATAGAGAAGGCAGCAGAGGATCGAGTATGTAAAAAGAATAGGCAAATTAGAAATTCATGGATAATTCAGGAGATATATAATTTAATTGATGACAGCAGAAAACATAAAAATGCAGTAAATTCTGTAGGCCAAAGGGATAACAAATATCTAAAAAATGAGATTGGCAGTAAGAGCAAAATTGTTAAACAGGGTTGGGTAGAGGACAAATGTAATGATTTATAAGCATATATCACGATGGAAAAGAAGACAGAGCCTATAGGAAAATTGCAGAATCCTTTGGAGAAAAGAGAAGTAGCTGTTAGAAAATCAAGAACTCAGATGGGAAATCAATCTTACGCAAAAACGCAAAAGCTGAAAGATGGAAGCAGTTTATAGAAGGTCTGTACAAGGGAAATGACCTTTCAGGCAAGGTAGTGGAAACAAAAGAGAACGTAGATGAAGATGAGATGGGAGACATGATACTGCGAAAAGAATTTGGCAGAGCACTGAAGAAGCTAAGTCGAAACAAGGCCCCCAGAGTAGGCGGGCGACATTACGTCAGAACTACTGATACCATTGGGAGCACGAGCTATGACAAAATTCTTCCATCTGGTATACAAGATATATGAGACATGCGAAACACCCACAAGCATCAAGAAGAATGTAATAATTCCATTTGCAAAGAAAACAGTTGCTGACAGCCTTGAAATTACCAAACTACACTCAAGCGCCAAAGAAATTGATATAGGCAAGCGTATTCAAATACAGAGATATGTAAACAGGCAGAATACGGCGCTGCGGTCGGCAGCGCCAACATAAGACGGCAAGTGTCTGGCGCTGTTGCTATACGGGTTACTGCTGCTACAATGCAGACTATCAAGATTTAGGTAAATTTGAACGTGGTGTTATAGTCAGCGCCATAGCGATGGGACTCAGCATCACCGAGGTAGTTACGAAGTGGGGATTTTCGCGTAGGGCCTTTTCACGGATGTACCGTGAATATGAGGAATCCTGTTAAACATCAGATCTCCAACATCGCTGCTACCGGAAAAAGATCCTGCAAGAAAAGGACCATCGATGACGGAAGAAAACCATTCAAAGTGACACAAGTGGAACTCATCCGCAAATTGCTATGAATTCAGTGCTGGTCCGTCAACAAGTGTCAGCGTGCGAACCATTCAACGAAACATTATCGACATCGGTTTTCGGAGGCGAAAGCCAACTCGTGTACCGTTGATGACTGCACGACACAAAGCTTTACGCCTCTTCTGGGCCCGTTAACACCGGCAGTGGACTGCTGTTGACTGGAAACATATTGCCTGGTCGGACGAGACTCGTTTCAAATTGTATCGAGTGGATGGACGTGTACGGACATCCATGGAACCTGCATCTCACCAGAGGACTGTTCAACCTGTTGGAGGAATCGGTAATTGTGTGGGGAGCGTGCGGATGAAGTGATATAGGACCCCTGGTACGTCTAGATACGACTCTGACAGGTGACACGTATGTAAGAATACTGTCTGATCACCCACATCCATTCGTGCCCATTATGCATTCCGACGGACTTGGGCAATTCCAGCTGGACGATGCGACACTTCACACGTTCAGAATTGGTACAGAGTGGCTCCAGGAACACTCTTCTGAGTTGAAACACTTCCGCTGGCCACCGAACTCCCAAGACATGAACGTTATTGAGCATATCTGGGATACTTTGCAACGTACTGTTCAGAAGAGATCTCCATACCCTCGTATTCTTACGGATTCATGGAGAGCACTCCAGGAGTCATGGTGTCAGTTCGCCCCAGCACTACTTAAGACAGTAGCCGAGTCCATGCTACTCCGTGTTGTGGCACTTCAGCGTGCTCGCAGGGGCCCTACAGTATATTAGGCAGGGGCACTAGTTTCTTTGGCTCATCAGTGTATCATTTTAAAATCTCAAGACTTCAAAATACCAACGTTAGTTCTCTATACAAGAATGGAAAAACTGGATTTAAACCATCCACAGAAGATCAGTTTCGATTTCCGAAAAATGTAAGAATATGCCACCAATACTGATCCTGCGACCTACGGAGGTAGGTTAAAGAAAGCCAACCTACGTTTATGGGGTTTGTAGACTTAGAGAATGCTTTTGACAATGATGACTGGAATTCTCTCTTTGAAATTATGAAGGTAGCAGGTATGAAGTACAAGAAGCAAACAGCTACTTACAACTTCTGCGGAAACAGGAGCAGTAGCTCATATCAGAGTTAAACAGCCTTTTAGCCTGTCTTCGATGTCATTGGGTCTGTACATTGAACGTACAGTACAGAATTCAAACAAAAATTTCGAGTAGAAGTTAAAGTCCAGTTAGAAGAAATAAAAACTTGGAGGTTTGCCAGTGATATAGAAATTCTCTCAAAGAAAGCAAAGGACCTAGATGAGCAGCTGAACGAAATGTTCAGTGCCTTGAAGAGGGGATACAAGATGAACATCACCAAAAGCAATATAAGGATAACTGAATATAGGTGAATGAAATCAAGTGAAGGTGAGAGAGAGAAATAGATTAAGAAATGAGATGTTTAAAGTAGCAGATGAGTTTTGCTATCTGGGCAGTAAAATAATTAATGATGTCCAAAGTAGAAAGGATAGAAAATATAGACTGGCAATATCAAGAGAAGCCTTTCGAAAGAAGAGAAATTTGTTAAGATTAGATCCAGAACTAAGTGTCAGGCTTTTCTGACAGCATTTTTACGGAGTGTAGTCATGTATGAAAGTGAAACAATGTCGATAAACGGATTAGATAAGAAGAGGATATAAGCTTTTAAAGTGTGCTATAGAAGAATGCTTAATGTTAGGCGGGTATATCACGTAACTAATGAGGAGGAACTGAACAGAAATGGGGGAGAAAAGAAGAAAGGATGGAAGAAAGAATAGGTTGACAGAACACGTTCTGAGACGTCAAGGCATCACATTTTAGTACTGTATTGAAGTGTCCGGAGTAATAATTGTAGAGGGAGACCAAGAGATGAATAAAGCAAGCAGATCCAGATTGATGTTGTTTGCAGTAGTTATTCAGAAATGATCAGCCACGTACAGGGTAGAGTAGCATGGGGTGCTGCATCAGACCAGTCTTGCGACTGAAGACAACAACAACAACAGCAAGTGTTTCGATTCTTAATTAACATACATAATATCTATGCTTGTTGATATTAGTGACTGTACAATTGCAGTCGCTTTCCTTTTTGTATATGTAATATTTTTCAGAGACTGATAGATTATATTTGATATCTTCTTCATTTAAATTTCACTTTCACATTTCTTTTCAAAAATTTTGTCTGCAGTTATTGTTCTTTGCTTTCCAGTGTTTGACATCTACCACCAATTGACGTGTCATCAAGAGTGTAAAGTATTTTTGTTTTGACAATTGTGTTATAATTTCATAATTATGGTTTTCTTGATACACATTTAATATACTTTTCTAGTTTTCCAATTCTTTCTTTGTTGGCGTCTGGTTTCAGTATATTCGGTTCAATAACATCACCTAAACATTTTTGTTTATTCAGATAAGATATTTTCCTGAATCAAGAGTTTTAAATTGACTGTGGAATTACAACAGTGTCTTCTTGTGTGAAATTTGGTGCCCAATTTTTGCTGCTCTTTCGTGCCTTTCCTCCAGCGTCAACGCCCTTCCTTATCTTGGGGTTTGGACTGACTACAGCATTTGGATTAATAGCTCTAAGCACTATGGGACTTAACATCTGAGGTCATCTGTCCCATAGACTCAGAACTACTTAAACCTAACTAACCTAGGGACATCACACACATCCATGCCCGAGGCAGGATTCGAACCTGTGACCGAAGCAGCCGCTAACTACAGCAACTACCGAACTATTCAGGCATCTTGGCAGTTATATTAGGCAAAGTTCCAAGCTCTGTACGTAATAAACGAAATGTACCGTGTCTTAACTTATCCCAGGAATATTCCTGCAGATAAGCTACTACTTACTCGAGATTTTGTTGGTTTGTGGTTTTAAATCACAAAATGAAATATAAGCACACTGTGGGTATTGTGAGTTAAGTTCATCGACGTGCTCTTGTAAGTTGTCATTCATCTACGTATTCACATTTTCTAACGCCTACTTCTAAATAAACCACTGCCTTCCATTTGTGAAATGAGGGGTATTGCAGTCTACATCACACTAAAGTCTCTCGCGATTTGTCACCACGTCAAGCAATGCCTGGAATAGGCGTTGTCGCACGGATCACTGACGTACTAAAGTAGCATGTAAATGCAGTGTTTCGTAGCAGCCCTCGCAAATCTCGAGTTCCTGCTCTGATTCGTCTCCAGAATTTCCGAATCCATACGTAAGTCACTTAAACGCAGACTAGGCACTAACTGGGCCGTATATAAACTGACGCGTACGACCAGCTTGACTGATCCAGCTAGATACTTTCAGCACACCGCTCCACAACCTGTTAACTTTACCACGGCATTGTTGCCCACACTACAATGCCCAAAAGAGGAACGCACGTCGGTGCTACCAAATTCTCTCGGTTGTACACCACAGAATATTGATGTAATGGACTCAGTAGTCTTACACCATTCAGATTATTGAACATTGTGACTGTGTTGTATTAAATACTTTGAAGAAGTAACTGCTACATCGCGCAATAATATTTGGAACTGATAGTTGGCCATCGTTGGAGAGTCTGCGTGGATAAGATTTCTTTTTCCACCATCTACAGTCAGTGTTCAGGTGTGTATGGGTTTTCTTACAATACATCGGATGATCTCGTAGCCACTAAGGCAGCTCATAGTGATACATCCGAGTCATAAGCTGCCGAAATACAGGTCTCAGTCTGTAATTTGTAATCTGTGTATAAGGACAATCAACTGATGATTACAAATAGTCCTACGATTAGTTAGTAAGTTAGTTAGTTAGTTTCATATTCCATGGATCGTTTTGTGCGATAAATCGTAACGATATGGAATGAGTCTTTCTTACATTCACTTCGCAAATTAATTTTTAAACATGGTTGCTTGCTGGAAATTTATAACTCTGTAACTTTTTTAAATATGCAGATATGAGTTAGTAATTCCTTCTCACCACCTTTTACGTTAAAATAGAAATTCTTCAGCACAATAGAAAGAGTTGTCAACCAGAAATTTTGTCAGCCAGTTTTCAAATTTTGACTTGTTTCTGTCAGACAATTTATACACTAGGTAAGTGATCAAAAATTTTCGTTGAAGCGTTGTGCACCCCTGTATGTGCTAAAGACAACCTTAACGTGGAGTAATGACTGTCATTTTTCCTTCTGATATTGTAATTGTGTACATTGTTCCTTTTCAACTGTAAACGATTATGTACAACAAACTTCATGAGGGAATATATATACTGTGAAGCAGTAGTCAGAATGCCCAAATCGTTACACAGATGTTTACAAGATGATCGTGGTTGGTATAGTGACATATTATTCTTACAGTATATTTTTGAGTAATCCCGACTTTCTTCATTAACGATGAGTTACCCCAGAACATCGTTCCATATGGCATTATTGAAAGAAATGCAGTGACTTCAAATGCAAATGTGGCTGAACTAAGTTGTTTTGGAAGTTCCAAATGTTTTTTTTTTTTCAGGTTAAATTGTCATCAATGTGGACAGGTTCGAATTTTGTGTTTCCACCCTGTACATTATTTCCTCACCACGTGGTACACTTATCATTGATGTAGTAACCTACATGTACTGAACTGGATATATTGTATCTTTATGAAACTGAGGTTGAGACTATTCACAGAAATCCAGTCAATGTTAGCTTTAAGAACTTTGTTTACTATTTCTTCTGTTTCTGTATGCATGCTTGGGTCGATTACATTACTACTGTCATCCGCAAAAAGAACTACTTCTGCTTGTTTTATATTAGACGGAAAATCATTTACATATACAAGGAACACTAATATTTCTAAGAGTGAGCCTTCGGTAACCCCATAGGTCATTTCACTTCAGTCGAAATTATGTCCACAGATTACATTTGTTGAATTATTAAGAATAACTTTCTAAATTCTTGTGCTTACATATGACATTACCCATTGATTTGCTATACCATCAAGTTCATAAAACTTCAATTTATATAGAAGAATATTGTGATTCACAAACTGAAATGCCTTAGATACGCCGCATAACACACAAAACGTCGCTACTTTATTATTTAATGCTTGTAAGATCTGGTGACTGAACATGTAAATGGCATTCTGAAGAGAACAAACCTTCTGAAACACAAACTGTGATTTGCAGGGGATATTATTCTGCTAGGGTGGAAAATCATGTGTACATTGCGACATGTTGGTAGTTATTGACATCTCTCTTATTACCTTTCTTAAGGAGGTGTTTAACAACGGCGTACTTCAGTGTCTCTGGAAAAATGACTTCACTTAGTGATGTCTTAGATATTGCGGATAGGATCGAGATTATTCTTTGGTAACAAACCCTTGGTACTCTGTTGGAAACACCATCAAAACCAGATGATCTTTTACTTTTGAGAGGATCTATAATTTTCTTAATTTCGGAAGGGGAAGTTGATGATATATTCATATGACTGAATTGTATGAGAGTTCCTTTTGTCAACATGTTGCCGTGATTTTCCTTTTGAACTGTTTGTCCCCATGCTTTCTACTATATTCAAGAAATGATTATTACATGCATTTGCTTCTGTGACTTCTCACTTATAGCTCTTGCCTTCAGTTCAATGGTAATATTATCTGGTTCTGATTTTGCGAAATTTCGGAGTTATTTATGGAAGACATTCAGTTCCATGTTTTGTTAGTGAACTTGAGTTCACTTTCAGAATACAGATTATGCCATTTGGATGACCCTCAAAATCTCAATAAGAAATCAGGTACAAAAATTAATAATTGAATTCACCCAGTTTTGAGACCTTAATTCTTCGATATGTGCCGTTATTGTCACAGTCACTGGTTCCAGCTATCATTCTGCGTTATGGATTAAGGGAAATAGCTTGTGAACGTTGTTCTACCGATCTGCAGAGTACGCGTAGGGTCATGAGTTCGGTTAAGACACCTGGTACCATATTAGATCATTAATTCAGAGACCTAATAGCGTACTGAACGTATGGCTTTGATTCGTTCTTTCGTATCTGAGAATGTTTTTGCAAAAGAGGACAGTAAAAATGTAAGTCTGACTTCTTATTTAAATAGGATGCCAGGTTGTAGCGAGGAAGAAGATTTCAACCACAGTTAGCGTAGCAGACGACTCAGAACTCGGGACCTGCTTTGTTCTTAATGCTATTCTGATTTTATACACAGCAGCTAATCATGATTTTCTCGCGCTCACATTCGCTTGTTGCCGATATATGTTACCAGATTTGTGCTTTCTTTTCGTGAGTGTTGTGTGTACCTCAATTTGGATCTTGGGAATTGATTGGTTCTATCATTGCAGCGATGCGGCGAGTGGAGAAAAAAATTGAAAATACCACAAATTATAAAGGCTACAGCAACTGAGACACTTTTCGCTTTGCAACCCTTAAGTAATTTTGATAAGAAATATTTTGACTGATGTGGTTGATTAACTTTTAGCCAACCACTGGTGATCTTTTAATGAACGTCTCTACAGAAACAGAAACGTCTTGTCAGTTACCTTTCTGGTGAGGTAGGACAGTCGTAGAACAGTTTGAATGAGCTCTTTTATTCGCGTTCCTGCGACATCAAATGTACTTCTTTCAGGCTTTAAGAACTCCTATTGGAAACATGATCATCTCAAGCCTTCTTTCTTGTCTTCCTGGCTCAAACCGCTTTATGAAACACGTTTAGAATCACTCGAGCAATATCATTATATCATAATCAACTATCATTGTGTCTGACTAAATTTTTATGGTACACAGACTAACGAATTGTGGAGAACAAAGAATCGGCCCCGAGTATTAGACTGCTCATAGTCACTCGCCTAATGTCTTCTCCTATTTCGAAGCTGTTCCTTACATTAGCTTATTTGTTATTTCTTTATTATCTAAATGTTACATGTTTATCTATTTGTTGTCATATCTGCTCGTGGCGGGAAACAATTCGTGAGTAACTGGTGATCAGTCTACACTCTAGGTCGGTTTTTGTGCGTCGACCTATACACAGAAAAACTATGGAGATCGAGTAATTCTACCATATACGTTCCTTTCACATCGTCAGTTTAGTATTGTGACATAAAACGGAGAAGCTGCAGAAGCAGAAATTTTGTAGCGACAGAAACCACAATACCAAGTGCTAACAACCCCACGAGAGATTAGTTCCACGTGCTAATTTGGAGCATTTTACAGATTTAACACCGGTGTGAAAATTTTAGAGTCCCTAAAAGGACTGAGTCCGCCGCAATGCCGGCAATATTTTAATCATAAGCGCAGTCACAGGCATTAATTAGCCTGTCCGGAATAAAAGTTGGCCGGAAAGCACGGCCCTGTGCCGACCGAGGGGCAGCTGTGCTCGCACATAATGGGGACCTGCGGCAAACGGCAACCGTAATGAAAGCTCCTCGCATGCGTGATATCTGTGACAATTCCGCTCCTATGCAGTTACACAAAACATAAGCACGTGTCTATATTCATATCCAAAAATTTATAGCCTCTGAACTTACATTTCAAGCTGTCGCAAAAATGACTTGATTCCATTTTCATTATTTAAAATAGGCATGATTTATCATACACATGCCTCTTGACAAATCTGAGCTTATAACAAGTTTGTGTGGCCGTCACCAGAAGCAAGCACAGAAATATTTGTTTTGGATATAAAAGGGCCTTTTCTTGCTGCAACGTATTTTGTTCCTCCCAGACCCGTTTCGCCTTTTACTTTAAAGCATTTTCTGTGGGATTTAAAGTGATGCAGTTTAGTTTTGTTGTGTAATATTTTTAGATTATGAAACAGTTCACGTCTCGTTTCTTGCATAAATAAGTCACTTCTTCACGTTTCTGGTTAGCATCTACGTCTCCTCTCATCTGGTCACATGCTGGAGGTCACAGTATAAACTCATTTACGAAATATAAGCACGTTTTCAAGTTCCGAACTTTTTCTTCACAGTTTTCATATTCTCTGACCTTATTACTGTGGAGCACTAGTACTCTTATCTCAGTAGTTTCACATATTTGATCGAAAACTGTGATTTAAACATGTAGCCACTGTTAGTTCACTATATGTGTCATCGTGTCTGGTTTACGTACGTGTTGCCAACCTAACAAAATATGTGCTGAAAACTAACGTCTACTAATTTCTGTTGTGTTTATATCTCTCTCTGTACGTCTAAAAGATTAAGTGTGTGCACGTTTATGCATTATCATTTGTGTATGTGTGTGTGTGTGTGTGTGCGTGGGTGTGTCGGTGGATATTCAGTGCCACTTGCAGTATGTTGAATATGAATGTAATAGCTATCAGAGCCTGGTTTAAAGTCTTGGTGTGAATAGCCACCGACACACCTGCACACTCACATTCGTACAAACACACAGGTACAGGGAGAGAGAGATCTACATCTACATTTATACTCCGCAAGCCACCCAACGGTGTGTGGTGGAGGGCACTTTACGTGCCACTGTCTTTACACTCCTTTCCTGTTCCAGTCGCGTATGGTTCGCGGGTAGAACGACTGCGCGCTCGAATCTCTAATTTTACATTCGTGATCTCCTTGGGAGGTATAAGTAGGAGGTAGCTATATATTCGATACCTCATCCAGAAACGCACCCTCACGAAACCTGGACAGCAAGCTACACCGCGATGCAGAGCGCCTCTCTTGCAGAGTCTGTCACTTGGGTTTGCTAAACATTTCCGTAACGGTATCACGCTTACCAAATAACCCTGTGACGAAACGCGCCGCTCTTCTTTGGATCCTCTCTATCTCCTCTGTCAACCTGACCTGGTACGGATCCCACACTGATGAGCAATACGAACGAATACATCGATAGGTCGTGTGGAGAACCAAAGTGTTTAGGATCTTTGGTAGTGTTAACTCTGCCGCGCGGAGCGCAAGCAGAGCGGAGTCTGGCTGGAGTAGTGCAGTGGAGCAGGTGTGTTGTGTGACGCTCTCGCGAGTTGCCGCGCTTTCGGGGTTTGGCAGCATGTAATTGCGCTCGACTTGTTATGATAGTTTCTGACACGGTGTCGCGGACGGGAGCTCAAGTATAGGTTGAACGAGTGTTTTGTAAGCCACTTCCTTTGTTGGTGAACTACATTTTCTAAGGACTCTCCCAATGAATCCCAACCTGGCACCCGCCGTACCAAAAATTAATTTTATATGATCATTCCACTTCAAATCGTTCCGAACGCATATTCCCAAATATTTTACAGATGTAGCTTCTACCAGTGTTTGTTCCGCTATCATATAATCATACAATAAGGGATCCTTCTTTCTATGTATTCGCAATACATTACATTTGTCTATGTTAAGTGTCAGTTGCCACTCCCTGCACCAAGTGCCTATCCGCTGCAGATCTTCCTGCACTTCACTGCAATTTTCTAATGCTGCAACTTCTCTGTATATTACAACATCATCCGCGAAAAGCCGCATGGAACTTCCGACACTATCTACTAGGTCATTTACATATATTGTGAAATATAAACATAACAGAAATGAATAGACGTTAGTTTTCAGCATATACTTCGTAATCTAACGAAGTATATGCTGAAAACTAATGTATGCACATAAACAGACCAAACAGGATGAGACATATAGTGCACCCACAGCAGATGTCGTCTTTTTTTCAGTTTTCCGTCTTTCCCTTAGTTGCTTTAAATTCTTGGATGTATGTGCTGTCTATGCAACTAATTGAAGCCAGTTTGTTTATTGACATACGCATTTAGCTCCTTTTATTTGGGAAGCATCATCAGTGGCCTGTAATCCATGTTCCCTTTTATACAGTAGACAGACTTCAAATCACAGTTTCCTATGAAATATCTATAACTAGTTACAGAAAACCATTAATACTCCGCAGAAATAAGGGCAAAGAATATGAAAATTGTGAAGAAAAATGTTATGAACATGAAGACGTGCTTATGTTGAATAAGTAAACTTAAAGTGTGATCTACAGCGTATGATAGATGACAGGAAGCGCAGATGACAACCAAAAACACAAAGAACTGTAAAATTTATCTACGTAAAAAATGAGACGTGAACTGTTTTATAATCAACAAATATCACATATCAAACTGCATCATTCTAGCTCCCACTGAAGCTGCCTTAATCATAAAGGAGAAAGGCGTCAGGGAGAAATAAAGTACAGTGCAGCGAGAAATGGCGGTTTGTATTTACAGAACAAATATTTTTGAGCCTTTCGTTCTGCACATTTGCAAATGTAGCTTAATGCATTATCGAAGAACAGATCACTGATGCTTATCTATTTATTTATCATATTAACAGATATGTGATGCTGTTCACTAAAAATGACCATATGAGTGTAATTAACGAAAGACATTCCTCGCACCATATATGACAAAGACATCCTTAGATACTTTTCTTTTGTTTTTTTTTATGGAGAAAATATGATATTACTCTCCGCCTTTGCAGCAGATAATTATTTTGGGAGTAATTTATAATTTTTCTATCTTTCTTTCTAGATAAGCAGTTCACAAAAGAATTTAATGAACTGTAAATAACTGCATTAAAATCAGCTCACTACCTACAATGTACCACATCAGTAGAGACAATTATTGGTAACGTAGCCATATGCAAATAACACTAGTTTAGGATTGGCTTTCCAGTACCTATGCTATTTGATTGAGATTAAATTGGCACAATTAATGGAAAAATATTGGGTCAACAAAACAAAAAAATTGTAAATTTCTAAATGATAGTGGGAAACTTTATAATTTCTAGACTATTTTGCAATATTTGCAGTAATTACTGAAGCAAAGATTTTGAGAAAATATAGAATAGCTTGGTTCCAGATTCTTCAATGATAGAACAAAATTAGTAGTGAAAGTTGAAAATGAACTTGAATACAGAGAGACACAGGCAGGTAAAAGAGAAGGAGTTAATCAGTTTAAACACTTTGAAAAAACATACATATCACTAGGTTATAATGATCATCAGAATATACAAAGAGTACTAAAATGTTAATTATCTTGGACCTATCTTAAAATATTTATAATAAGAATTTTATGTTTAGAATCACATACTTCAACAACATTAAGATTTGGCTGTGAACATGCTTCATTACAGATGAATAAATTTTAATGTATGTAGAGCAAAATATCTGTTAGAGAAGTGAAACACTGAGAAGAGTATAAGGAAATATTGTTTGGAAAATATGAAATGAGTAGGTGACCTAATCAAATATGCAGGAAACGATATAGATAATGACAGAACTAAGAATAATTTTGGCATACCTGTAACGAAATGAATAAAAGAAAAAGAAGCAAGTAGTAATAGTTCTAAGTTTCTATTCAGAGATATCATTTACAGTAGGATGTTGATCAAATATTAATCTCTTGATGTCCTTAAGACTTTGCAAGATCATAATCTTGAATATTGTTCTCCATATTAGCTGAAACCCATATGCAGATTGTAAGCGAAAATTGCAATAGATAAGACCGCAGTTGGTAATTTTGAGTTATTCATAAAACAGTTTAAAGATCTAGAATGGTATTTAACGTCTGAAGATATCTGAAGGCGACTTAATTTTAAATTTCTTACAGCTGTGCAACAGGTGCTGTGGGATTCCTTCTAATTCATATAATATAAATTCCCTCATCCATTGGGAAATAATACTGATGACAATATTCAACAGTGTTATTCATAAAAGTTCAATAACAAGAACCATACTGAAAATGGCATGTATCAATGTTATGATTAACCCTTTTCCAGAACGTGACAGACATGTGTGTATCATGCTGTTAATATGGAAATAATTAATGAAAGAGTGAAACTACAGACAGGAAATTCTAACTAAATTCTCTATCTGCAAAAATTGTATAGCTTGATGAACAAAAAGGTTCATCTGGCAAGAAAAAATAACTATTTAGAGCAAAGGCACTCAAAAAATTAGCGACATGAAAGAATTACATGGAAGATTAATTATAAACCAGTGCTAGATTGCAGATATATTCAATGTCTTTTTCTAAAAGTGCTACGCAATTTAGATACGAAGAGAGCATTATTCAGTGACCCATTATGTCACAGAAGAGCTTCATGAACGTCGTTTGACACAATTGTGCTACATCCTAAATCTCCAATAGAAAATTTCATTCTACTCAACTTCCCTAAAAACATTTCTAAGTTATTATTGAGAATTCAGTTACGAGATAGTGGCATTTTAAAGCCTTATTATACAATAGCATATGTAGTGAATCTCTTCATAGTGATACTTTATGAGACAAAGTCAAACATTTTGCTGTTATGCCCATTCAAAGAAAAGCAGGCTGTCGAAGCAAAGGAAATTCTAAACAACAGGGGTTTATCTTGGGTCCTCAATGTTTTAGTATATATTAATAGCCGTCCAGTTTTCCCTGTTACGACGTAAATTTTGATCACATCAAACAAGAATGGAAATAAAATAAAATGGTAATAGTCTACAAACTGCACCAGCTTCTTGTGAAATAAAATAGTAATAGTCTTCAAAATGCACTAACAGGTTACAAGAAGTATGTCGGTTTTAGTCATGCACTGTCGCGGAAGGAGCTCTTTAACGACTACTATAATCAGTAATCATTTCACAATACACAGTAATTCCTAAGAACTGCGATCTAGAGCCTGTATAAAATTGGTAATTTCCATCATCCATATTTAATTAGGCTGGATTCCTTTGTCTACCACCATCATCTGATATCAACCATTATTACATGATAATGGGAATATAGATACAAATGGAGTGATTGTGGTAGACTAATAAATACAAGGAGCAAAATCACATAATTATGATTACTTATTATATACAACACAATTAAATGAAAATGATATTATCACTGTGGTTTTTCACTTTTTATAATGAAGCAAGACATTCTGCATACACTGTAAGGATTTGGATACCACATGAAACTAGATAGGGCCTTTTCTAAGAAACAAGATCACATTTTGTTTAAGGGAATAACAAACACAAAGTAAACCTATAGATGGTCAGATGGGGATTAGAAACCCAATTCCGCCGAATGTGAGTAGAGTGATTTTATCATTTCAGTAGCTGACTTTGTTTTAACGCCAGTGGAGATAAGAACAATATGTAAAGGTACACATTTATTAAGAAACCTGAGAAAGTATGTTAAATGTACTTTTGGTAACTTAGTGGAGTCAGTTCTTCCTGAGAATCATACATGAAATGCATGGCATACAAATTAAACTGTACTTTTTTGAGTCACAGAATGATGGAACAGGCCTCAAAGAAGTCCAACAATTACTAATGTATTTCAGACGGCGAAGAATCTCACAATATAATTATTTTTTTCTTTGCAACAATGTATTTCAGCTCGTATGTTTGGATAAAACAGATATTCAACACAACCAATTTTAAAACTTTGCAAATAAAAGTAAAGTTGGTACTTGAAATATTTTATAACTCAAAATATACAAATGTAACAGAAACAAAATTTCTGTCATATCAAGTTCGTTTTATGTCACATAGCGAGCCTTTTAGAGTGCTTCATTATACTGGTTTCGCGTTATCCTTACTTCATTGACGATTCATTCAAGATGTTTGCCATGTGAACCACAAAATAGTCCATTGCCACAACTAGTAGTAGTCACTGATGGGTTGTAAGAGTCCACAGCAATAGGGAATAGCCGTTGCAGGCCCACTACTAGACAGATATAAAGTGCTTGTCATTTAGTACTACCCATAGGGCATGCTGGTTTGTGGAATACTACTGATATAACCAGTAGTAAAATCTTGAAACTAAATATCGATGTCTCGTTTAGCATGAGCTTGGTCTTGGTCGTGTAGAATTTGGGAACTTACACTTAAACTGATATTCTTTTCACGTGTTATGTTCTGAATTACTTACTGGCGACAGAATGCTGCAAGAAGATTGAAGCAACTGAGGGTTTTCCTTTGTGCAGGCTGACCAAAGTTTGCTGAAAGGTCCTGACATAATTGTCTCGCCACTGGACGATCTGGAGACGTCCATACTCGGGCTGGAGTTCAAGGTGCGGCCGCGCCACTTCCGGCGGGGTGACATGAAGCTCAAGTGCCTGGCCACCATCGCGACAGTCTACTGGAGGAGCAACGAGGAGAGCGTCGAGAGCGACCGCCTCCAGAAGGCGCCCGTGCTGGAGAGCAGGGCTACCGTGCAGACCAGCAACTCCAGAGCCGACAAGGTTCAAGGTGAGTGTGGCCTCCTCAGTATCACAGATTCTGTAGCGTTATTTTTTTGTTCCGCGCTGGGAACTATTTTACGTCGAGTGCTTTTTTTGAGCTATTTGTGAAATTTATTTATGTAGTGAGTCATGTTCATGCTGTCCAGAATTACTCGATAAAAGATCCACCTGTTATGGAAACAAAAGTTTTACACTAAAAACCAAACATGCTTCAGCACCTTTCTGCCGTCATCAGTGTGTATCCTTCACTTAATTGATAACTTTTGCGCTATTCAGTTGTGAAGATGGTCCCACACAACATAATAATTTAGAAAATAGGATTTGATAAAGAATAACCTCTGATGGTGGCACAAAATAACTAAACTATATTATGTTTTAAAGAGAAACGGTTATTTTCATAATAGGGGCGGACCTTATATCCAGCAAACTAATCATATTTTTCAATTACTTTCTGTACGGCTCGCTCAGTCAACTTAAATGGAAAAGAAAGAAAAGAGAAAGCACGACCCTAATGTGTATAGGAATTGGATATACTGCGTCCTAATCTGCTTCTCTCCCCTGTCTCTGTTCATCTCACCCTCCCCCTTCGTTTATCCATCTTCTCCTTCTTCCCACTCTCTGACAATCACCTCCTTCCTCTCTCTCTGTACATCTGCTGCTCCCTCTTCCCTCTCAACTCCTCTAGCCTCCCCTCCCTCCCCCTCCCACTTTTCAGTCCATCACCTCCTCCCCCTTTCTCTGTCCAGCTTCATCCCTCCTCCTCTCTCTCCACCTCCTCTTTCCCGTTTTCTATATCCATTTCCACGCACCAATCTGATCATCTCTTCTTTCCCCTCTCTCTGACCTGAAGCCTTGTTTCTTGTTATTTATAAATTTAAATTCTGTGGTAGTATTCTAATCGTAAACCAATTAGCTATAAATACACCTTTTTCCATTTGCTGACGACGTTTCACTGTTGTATATCCGATATATGTTTAGAAGTACAGCCTTTTTAATATATATAGGATGGTCCATTGATAGTGACTGGGTCAAATGTCGCACGAAATAAGCATCAAACCAAAAAACTACAAAGAACTAAACTTGTCTAGATTGAAGGGGGAACCAGAAGGCGCTACACGCTATGGTTTGCCCGCTAGATGGCGCTGCCATCGGTCAAACGGAAATCAACTGGTTTTTTCTTTTAAATAGCAAACCCCATTTTTATTACATATTCGTGTAGTACGTAAAGAAATATGAACGTTTTAGCTGGACCATTTTTTTCGCTTTGTGATAGATGGCGCTGTAATCGTCACAAACGTATAAATACGTGGTATCACGTAACATTCCGCCAGTGCGGACGGTATTTGCTTCGTGATGCATTACCCGTGTTAAAATGGACCGTTTACGAATTGCGGAAAAGGTCGATATCGTGTTGATCTGTGGCTATTGTGATCAAAATGCCCAACGGGCGTTTACTATGTATGCTGCTCGGTATCCTGGACGACATCATCCAAGTGTCCGGACCGTTCGCCGGATAGTTACGTTATTTAAGGAAACAGGAATTATTCAGCCACACGTGAAACGTCAACCACGACCCGAAACAAATGATGATTCCCAAGTAGGTGTTTTAGCTGCTGTAGTGGCTAATCCGCACATCAGTACCAGACAAATTGCGCGAGAATCAGAAATCTCAAATACGTCGGTGTTGAGAATGCTACATCAACCTCGATTGCACCCGTACCATATTTCTATGCACCAGAAATTGCATGGCGACGACTTTGAACGTCGTGTAAAGTTCTGCTACTGGGAGGATCTGCCAAACAAGAGAAATTACGGGACGATGACAGAATTTTTGCACGCGCTCTATTTAGCGACGAAGCGTCATTCACCAACAGCGGTAACGGAAACCTGCATAATTTGTACTATTGGGCAACGGAAAATCCACGATGGCTGCGACAAGTGGAATATCAACGACCTTGGCGGGTTAATGTATGGTGCGGCATTATGGAAGGAAGGACTATTGACCCCTATTTTATCGAAAGCAATCTAAATGGTGCAATATATGCTGATTTCCTACGTAATGTTCTACCGATGTTACTACAAGATATTTCACTGCATGACAGAATGGCGATGTACTTCCAACATCATGGATGTCCGGCACATAGCTCTCTTGCGGTTGAAGCGGTATTGAATAGCATATTTCATGACAGGTGGATTGGTCGTCGAAGCACCACACCGTGGCCCGCACGATCACCGGATCTGACGTCCCCGGATTTCTTTCTGTGAGGAAAGTTGAAGGATATTTGCTATCGTGATCCACCGACAACGCCTGACAACATGCGTCAGCGCATTGTCAATGCATGTGCGAACATTACGGAAGGCGAACTACTCGCTGTTGAGAGGAATTTCGTTACTCCTATTGCCAAATGCATTGAGGTTGACGGACATCATTTTAATCATTTATTGCATTAATGTGGTATTTACAGGTAATCAGGCTGTAACAGCATGCGTTCTCAGAAATGATACGTTCACAAAGGTACATGTATCACACTGGAACAACCGAAATAAAATGTTCAAACGTACCTACGTTCTGTATTTTAATTTAAAAAACCTGCCTCTTACAACTATTCGTCTAAAATTGTGAGCCACATGTTTTGTGACTATTACAGCGCCATCTATCAAAAAGCGAAAAAAGTGGTCCGACTAAAACATTCATATTTCTTTACGAACCACACGAATAAGTAATGAAAATTGGGGTTCCTATTTAAAAAAATCGCAGTTGATATCCGTTTGACCTATGGCACCGCCATCTAGCGGGCTAACCATTGCGCCATCTGGTTTCCCCCTTCAAGCTAGACAAGTTTGCTTCGTTGTAGTTTTTTCGTTTGACGCTTATTTCGTGAGATTTTTGGCCCGGTCACGATCAATGGACCACCCTGTATATTGTGGTCTGCAGTTCGGAGACTGCTTTGTTGCAGCTCTCCATGCTACTCTATCGTGTGGAGGCCTCTTGGTCTCCTGCTACGATTTTTACCCTCCATGCATCCTTCCAATATCAAGTTGGTGATCCCATGATACCTTAGAACGTGTCCTATCAGCCGATTCTTTCTTCTAGTCAAGTTGTGGCACAAATTTCTCTTCTCCCCAATTGTATTCAGAATCCCGTCATTAGTTACATGATATACCAATCTGATTTTCAGCATTCTTCTGTGGCGCCACATTTCAAAAGCTACTCTTCTTGTCTAAACTATTTATCGTCCATGCTTCACATCCATACCTAGCTGACTCCATACAAATAACTTCAGAAAAGTCTGACACTTAAATCAATACTCGATGTTGACAAATTTCTCTTCTGCAGAAATGCTTTTCTTGCCATTGACAGTCTACATTTTGTATCCTCTCTAATTCGACCATCATCAATTGTCTTGCTGCCCAAATAGAAAAACTCATCTAGTACTTTAAGTATCTCATTTCCTAACCTAATTCCCTCAGAATCACCTGATTTAATTCAACAGTTTTCCATTATACTCGTTTTGCTTTCGTTATAGTTCATCTTATATCCTCCTTTCAAGACACTGTTTATCCCGTTCAACTGCTCTTCCAAGTCCTTTGCTGTCTCTGACAGAATTACAGTGTCGTCGGCAAACTTCAAATTTTTTATTTCTTCACCATGGATTTTAATTCCTACTCCGAATTTTTCTTTTCTTTCCTTTGCTGCTTGTTCAATATACAGATTGAACAACTTCGGGAATAGGCTACAAAATGCCTAATGCCCTTCTTAAGTACTGCTTCCCTTTCGTGCCCCTCGACTTTTATAACTGCTATCTGGTTTCGTACAAATTGTAAATAGCCTTTCGCTCCCTATATATTACGCTTGTCACCTTCGGAATTTGAAAGAGAGTATTCCAGACACCATTTCCAAAGCTTCCTCTACGTCTACAAATGCTAGAAACATAGGTTTGCCTTTCCTTAACCTGCCTTCTAAGGTACGTCGTAGGGTCAGTATTATCTCCCGTGTTTCCACATTTCTGCGGAATCCTAAATGATCTTCCCCGAGGTTGGCTCCTACTATTTTTTCCATGCGACTGTAACGAATTCGTGTTAATATTTTGCAACCTTGACTTATCAAACTAATATTGCGGTAATTTTTACACCTGTAGTATTAATGAAATAAGACCTAAAGCACGTATGTAGTAAAATGCAATGTCCAAATTTTGCAGCAGACGGTAAAGAACTTTTGGAGATACACGAGCCTGAGCAAGTGCACGTTTACATTTTTATTTCTGTGTATCAACGATATACTCATGAGCAGCATTTAAAAACAGAAGCAAATAAAAGAATTAGATATGCTACTGACTGTAATAGGGTTATATATTCCATAATTGTTTTCATTCCTTCAAAGTTGCCTATTTTGGATCACACACATTGATTATATTTACATTTTACAAATTTACTTCATAACTTGTCCTAAAACAACTGGTATCTTTCCATTATTGAAAAGAAAACAACACCACATCCAATTTAATAATAACTATATAAGTGACATTTTCTTTGTGTTAGTTATTACTTTGGGACAGATTAAGAATTAGCAGATGGATACTTAACTGGTAATGAACTTAAATGACTGACAATGTGTAGATGGTATGTTTACATGAAGCGGCATGTGTGATATATCTGAGCAATACACATTGTGTAGACGAAGACAACTGCTAGATTGGGTGCAGTACTTTCCAGCAATAATCTGGCTGACAGAAACTGCTCAAACACATGATTGGTCTACAGTGACGCAGAACAAAAGTGAACCCACAGGTGCAGCATATATATCTGTTCTCCCCACTGTCGCTCTGTAAAATACGCTCTGGGCATTTGCTTACTTTCAATTCTCCGACTAAGGTCCATTATTTCGTAAGTCAAATTAACTATTGGCGACTTCCGTTGCTTTTGCATAACGTTTTTCTTTCCCACACTAAAAGTAACACGTGCTTTCCAAAAATGTTGATTATGCATAGCAGTCCAGAATAATGCCAGTATATTACTCCTGTGTCCTATTCGGCGAAAAATATTTTGATATCCCCACGGTCACAGCTCTGAGCTATCCACTTTGAGCTATCCATTGCGAATTATTGTCAAACGGACGGCTTCTTTAGATATAGTAGGTTCAAAAATGGCTCTAAGCAATGTGGGACTTAACTTCTGAGGTCATCAGTCCCCTAGAACTTAGAACTACTTAAACCTAACTAACCGAAGGACATCACACACATCCATGCCCGAGACAGGATTCGAAGCTGTGACCGTAGCGGTCGCTCGGTTCCAGACTGAACCTTCCAATTTAAGTTGTTCGTAATTCTTGCACTCATGTGGATGACCTCAAACTTTTCGTTTTTGAAGGTCAACTGTTCCCTTTCGCACCATTCAGATATTTTTTTCTAAATCGTTTTGCAGTTTGTTTTGATCTTCTGATGACTTTATTACTCGATAAAGTACAGCGACATCTACAAACAACCGAAGACGGGTGCTCAGATTGTCTCCCAAATCGTTTATATACATAAGGAACAGCCAAGGGCCTATAACACTACCTTGGGGACCGCCAGAAATCACTTCTATTTTACTCCATGACTTTACATCAATTACTACGAACTGTGACTTCTCTGACAGGTAATCACAAATCCAGTCACATAACTGAGACGATATTCCATAAGCACGCAATTTCACTATTAGCCGCTTGTGTGGTAGAGTGTCGAAAGCCTTCCGGAAATCCAGAAATACGAAATCGATCTGAGGTGCCCTGTCAAAAGCACTCAACACTTCATGTGAATAAGGAGCTAGTTGTGTTTCACAGGAACGATGTTTTCTAAACCCATGTTCACTGTGTCACAATAGCCTTTTTCTTCGAGGAAATTCATAATATTCGAACACAATATATGTTCCAAAATCCTGCTGAACATCGACATTAACGATATGAGCCTGTGATTTAGTGGATTACTTCTACTACGATTCTTGAATATTGATGTGACCTATGCAACTTTCCAGTCTTTGGGTACTGATCTTTCGTCGAGCGGACGATTGTATATGATCCTTAAGTATGGAGCTAATCCATCAGCATACTCCGAAAGGAACCTAATTGGCATATTGTCTGGACCAGAAGACTTGCTTTTATTAAGTGATTTAGGTTGCTTCACTACTCCGTGGATTCTTACTTCTACGTTAGTCATGTTGGCAGCTGTCCTCGATTCGAATTCTGGAATATTTACTTCGTCTTCTTCTGTAGAGGCATTTCGGAAGGCTGTGTTTAGTAACTCTGCTTTGGCAGTACTGTCTTCGATAGTATCTCCATTGCTATCGCACAGAGAAGGCATTGATTGTTTCTTGCCGCTAACATACTTCACATACGACCAGAATCTCTTTGGGTTTCCTGCCAGGTTTCGAGACAAAGTTTCGTTGTGGAAACTGTTATAAGCATCTCGCATTGAAGTCCGCGCTTCATTTCGAGCCTCTGTAAAAGATCGCCAGTCTTGGGGATTTTGCGTCTGTTTAAATTTGGCATGTTTGTTTCGTTGTTTCTGCAACAGTGTTCTAGCCCATTTTGTGTACCAAGGAGGATCAGCTCCGTCGTTTGTTAATTTATTTGGTATAAATCTCTCAATTGCTGCAGATACTATTTCTTTAAATCTAAGCCACATCTGGTCTACACTTATATTATCAATTTGGAATGAGTGGAGATTGTCTCTCAGGAAGGCGTCAAGTGAATTTTTATCTGCTTTTTTGAATGGGTATATGTCTCGCTCATTTTTCGAGGATTTGAGGATTACAATATTCAATCTCGCTACGACAATCCTGTGTTCACTAATCCCTGAATCGGTTTTGATGCACGTTATTAACTCAGGATTATTTGTTGCTAAGAGGTCAAGTGTGTTTTCACAACCGTTTACCAATCGCGTAGGCTCATGAACTAACTGCTCGAAATAATTTTCAGAGAATGCGTTTAGCACAATTTCGGATAATATTTTATGCGCACCACCGGAATGAAACATGTATTTTCGCCAACATATCTAGGGTAAATTAAAGTCACCACCAACTATTATCGTACGTGTCTGAAATCAAACTCAAGTTTTCTTTGAATTTTCAGCATCTGTATCATCTGAATTGGGAGGTCGGTAAAAGGATGCTATTATTATTTTATTTTTGTGAAGTGCACTGTCTGCGGCCATTCCTTGGAAACAAAACAGTTTCCTTGCTACTAGATTTCTCTCTCGAAGCAGACAGTGCTTAATGGGAAGAGTAATGTGCGTTCCTTAATGCAGAAACTTTGAGCTAACTTTTCTCATTCCTTGTTAATTATTTAAAGTTTGCGTTACATTCTCTTTGTACTGTCCAGCACTTCTGAATTAAGTTTGTAGCCAACCTTTCCGCCTTCGTGGGCTACTTTTACCGCTAAACCTCCGACGTCTTGAACAAACTTCGCATTGGAACTATTATAACCCAGATGGTCTTCAGCTGGTAATATTGCACTGATTATTATATGCTTACGTCTTGTGGAATCAGTTTATAATGATCTGAAACGGCCATCAGAACTTCTTCTGCTATGAACTAAGTTGCTTTTGATAAACTGCCACACAGGAAACTGCGACTGAAAATAGAAAAACAAAAAAGGAAAACGTCAGGACGTTTATACCTATCTCATTACACGTCGACAATAAGTAAAGTGGTGCAGTGCACTTTTAATTGTACTAGTCACATTCATTAAAAGCTTGTGGGAAGAATACCTGCATCTTTGCGCGAGTGTTTATTGTTATTCGCCATATTTCTGATATACTAAATCTACGGAATAGGAACATAGAAGAAATTCATTTATTTATTTTTCAGCATCAGGTGGCTCGAGAACGAAAAATGAGTAAGAAAATTTATTTTCCAAGACGACCACTCTGTTCCTAAACCGTGTACGATACGTAGGGGATGGAGAACATTGGGAGACACTGACCTGAACGACGCTTGTGACATTTCCTAATTTGGATCTCACGAGATGTAAATTGTGCCTTTCCTCGAGCATATGCTAGTTACAAACTGTTATATTCTTTCGCCATTCAGATAAGCCTAAGACGTTTCACACCACCAAGCTCTTTATAGACTCCATGACCACTGTAGGTCCGACTGCATATGTGTCCTATACACTTGGCCAGTATTACAGTATAGGGCATACAAATGTTTTTATACGACGTATTTTGCACAAAATTTGTGTTTACATTCTTTCTGATAGAACAATTTTTTAATCTAATGTGCACTTCTTGACTGATGTATTAGTCTCGGGACTTAGGCGACTGTATTTGACATAATTTAACCTCTACAGTTTAATATTCTTTCACAGAAGGCAATGTCAGACGTATTTACGGCGTTGTTTCGTAAAATAATTGGAATGTTAACTATAGAAACTGTTTCCAATTATCTTACAACAATTGCTCTGTCCTGGCGCCTTCAGAACGCTCTCAGAAATCGCTAAGACGAGTGCATGTTGTTTGGAATCTCGTTCGGTGGACCAGTTAGCGCTAATCTTCTCTCTTTTCCTCTCTCTCTCTCTTCTATTTTGTTTTTGAAGACTGGGCTGTTGTTATAGATTAAAGGGTCTCGGAAAAGTACAAAGAGTGTTTCTGCCTCTAAAAGTGCAGGTCAAACACAGGACAAGAGATGGTCAGGGAACTGTCGGTATTGTAGCTGTAAATTTTTGTAGCTGTGTCTGGAAAGAAACACAGTTCTAACAGCTAACAGATAGCGCTTAAGTTCAAATTGTTGTGGGTTCTGAAATCTGCCTTAAGTCCAGTGATAAGTTCCGTTGAAGTTCTTATAGAAAACCGAGCCAAAGAAACTGGTACACCTGCCTAATATCGTGTAGGGCTTCCGCGAGCACTTAGAAATGCCGCAACACTACGTGGTATGAACTCTACTAATGTCTGAAGTTGTACTGGAGGGAGATGACACCATAAATTCTGCAGGGTTGTCCATAAAACCGTAAGGGAACGACGGGGTTGGGAACTTTTCTGAACAGCACGTTGCAAGGCATCCCAGATATGCTCAATAATTTTGATGTCCTGCGAGACTGGTGGCCAGCGGAAGTGTTTAAATTCATAACAGTGTTCCTGAAGATACTATGTAGCCATTCTGAAAGTGTGGGATGTCGCGTTGTCCTACTGGAATTACCCAAATCCGTCTGAATGCACAATGGACATGAATGGATGCAGGTGATCAGGCAGGATGCTTACATACGTATCACCTCTCAGAGTCGTATCTAGACGTATCAGGGGCCCCATATCCTTCCAATTGCACACGCCCCAATGCAATACAGAGCCTCCACAAGACTGAACAGTGCCCTGCTGACATGCAGGCTCCATGGATTCATGAGGTTGTCTCCATACCCGTACACGTCTATCCGCTCGATGCAATTTGACACGAGGCTCGTCCGTCCAGACAACATGTGTTCAGTCGTCAACTGTCCAATGCCGGTGTTGACGGGCAAAGGCGATGCCTAAAGCTTTGTGTCATTCAGCCATCAAGGGTACACGAGTGGGCCTTCGGCTCAGAAACCCCATATCCATGGTGTTTCGTTGAATGGTTTGCACGCTGACACTTGTTGATGACCCAGCATTGCAATCTGCAGCAATTTTCGGAAGAGCTCCACTTCGGTCACTCTGAATGATTCTCTGCAGTCGTCGTTGATCCCGTTCTTGCAGGATCTTTTTCCGGCCACAGCGACGTCGGAGGTTTGATGTGTCACCGGGTACCTGATATTCACGGAAAACTCGTGAAATGGTCGCACGGAAAAATCCCCACTTCATCGCTACCTCTGACATGCTGTGCGGCATCGCTCGTGCGCCTACTATAATATCATATTCAAACTCACCTTAATATTGATAACCTGCCATTGTAGCAGTACTAACCGATCTAACAACTGCGCCAGACACTTGTATTATATAGGCGCTGCCGAGCGCAGAACCGTATTCTGCCTGTTCACTTATCTGTGTATTTGAATACGCATGCCTATACCAGATTCTTTGGCACTTCAGAGTACATTCAGACAGGACAGATTAAATTCAATTAGTGAAGGGCGTTTTTGTTGCAGTTTATCTTGTAGTGAAATTAACATCGGTAGTTGCGGTGAGCTAGTAAGGGTAGAAGCTATATTTGACAACCAGAATAAATTAATAATTTTTTGCATTTGCCAACCCTCCGACTCGGATGATAACGCTGCCGAAAAGTTCAAGGAAAATACGGGTCTTATTTCGCGTAGGTACCCTATTGATACAAATTTAGTTGGTGGTTACTTCAATCAGTCGTAAATATATTTGATAAAGTCGGTTGTAGGTATAAACCATCGTCCGAGATGTACTAAGGGCTTCCTCCCAAAATTAATTGGAGCATTTAGTTTATGGGCCCACAATACTCGAAAATGTTTGCGATAACATGCTGCACCTTTTGGAAAAAAGACACTCCAGAACAAATATAGACCGTCATGACGGATACTAGGATTACTAATCAGAATGTGGTTCTAGAGAGAGGTGTAAGGCGCCTTATCACGTTCCGTGCGGCTCCCCATATCGGAGATTCGAGTCCTCCCTTGGGCATGGGTGTGTGTGTTTATTTATTTATTTTATTTATGCAATTATTTTACCTGGAAAGTTGTTGTTCATAGCGTAAGTTTGTTTCAGTTAGATTAAGTAGTTTGTAGGTTTAGGGACCGATGATCTCAGCAGTTTGGTTCCATAAGACCATCCCACAAATTTAGATATAGAGAGAATGAGTACCGAAACTTCCAAATCCACCGAAAATAAACGCAAGGCATCTCTAATAAAATCAGAAAAAATTTCCTAAGTGTCTGTTTGCATTCTTTCCTAACAAATTGTTTAAGTATAGACCAGGTGTGGCTTATATTAAAAGAGATACACTTACGAGCCAAAATATTATGACCACTTGCTTAATGGCTTTTTTGTCTGTCTCTGGAACGACATACATCACTGATTCTGCGTACCAGGGATCCAAGAGTTTTCTGGTGGGTTTGTGGATGTATGTGGCAGTAACTGCATGATGGCAACGGTTATAGTACTGATAGCAGTGCCAATACGAAGAAATTCATTAAATATGCGAGAATTCGGATCAAGAACAGCTCTGGACGTGAGAAACTTGGAACAACACTACTGGCCATTAAAATTGCTACGCCCCCGAAGATGACGTGCTACAGACACGAAATTTAACCGACAGGAAGAAGATGCTGTGATATGCAAATGATCAGCTTTTCAGAGCATTCACACAAGGTTGGCGCCGGTGGCGACACCTACAACGTGCTGACATGACGAAAGTTTCCAACCGATTTCTCATACACAAACAGCAGTCGACCGGCGTTGCCTGGTGAAACGTTGTTGTGATGCCTCCTGTAAGGAGGAGAAATGCGTACCATCACGTTTCCGACTTTGATAAAGGTCGGATTGTAGCCTATCGCGATTGCGGTTCATTGTATCGCGACATTGCTGCTCGCGTTGGTCGAGACCCAATGACTGTTAGCAGAATACGAAATCGGTGGATTCAGGAGGGTAATACGGAACGCCGTGCTGGATCCCAACGGCCTCGTATCGCTAGCAGTCGAGATGACAGGCATCTTATCCACATGGCTCTAACGGATTGTGCAGCCACGTCTCGATCCCTGAGTCAACAGATGGGGACGTTTGCAAGACAACAACCATTTACACGAACAGTTCCACGACGTTTGCAGCAGGATGGACTGTCAGCTCGGAGACCATGGCTGCGGCTACCCTTGACGCTGCATCACACACAGGAGTGCCTGCGATGGTGCACTCAAAGACGAACCTGGGTGCACGAACGGCAAAACGTCATTTTTTCGGATGAATCCAAGTTCTGTTTACTCCATCATGATGGTCGCATCCGTGTTTGACGACATCGCGGTGAACGCACATTGGAAGCGTGTATTCGTCATCGCCATCCTGGCGTATCACCCGGCGTGATGGTGTGGGGTGCCATTGGTTACACGTCGCGGTCACCTCTTGTTCGTATTGACGGCACTATGAACCGTGGACGTTACATTTCAGATGTGTTACGAACCGTGGCTCTACCCTTCATTCGATCCCTGCGAAACCCTACATTTCAGTAGGATAATGCATGTTGCAGGTCCTGTACGAGCCTTTCTGGATACAGAAAATGTTCGACTGCTGCCCTGGCCAGCACATTCTCCAGATCTCTCACCAATTGAAAAGTCTGGTCAATGGTGGCCGAGAAACTGGCTCGTCACAATACGCCAGTCACTACTCTTGACGAACTGTGATACCGTGTCGAAGCTGCATGGGCAGCGGTACCTGTACGCGCCATCCAAGCTCTGTTTGACTGAATGCCCAGGCGTATCAAGGCCTTTATTTCGGCCAGAGGTGGTTTTTCTGGGTACTGATTTCTCAGTATCTATGCATCCAAATTGCCTGAAAATGTAATCACATGTCAGTTCTAGTACAAATTTGTCCAATGAATACCCGTTTATCATCTGCATTTCTTCTTGGTGTAGCAAATTTAATGTCCAGTAGTGTAGATACTCACAATGTAGCGGAGAAACTTAAATCACTTAACACAAGGAAGACTTCTTGTCATTATGGTGTAACAATTAGGAGAGAGAGCACCATCCGTCCAAAAAGTTTACAGACTGATTTTATTCTTGGCATAAAAACATCAGCGCAGGAAGTGCGCTGGCAGCCTGACCTAGTAACTGTAAACAACACATGTGTGTTAGACTGGTCAGTTGTGAGCAGATACGTTTGAGTACTGGACACGTGGCCGTTTAGCGTCAACATTGTTGTGTTTATAAATCATAAAGGAGCAACGAACTGAACTTGTCTAAATGAAGTGTCCGAGATAGTCTCCAGAATATTTTGAAAGAAAACTGTTGGTCCAGTCTGTCCCACACACCTTGACTCCTGAACAAAATTAACGTCTTGTAGACGTCTGCCGTGACTTGACTATAAAAAAAAATTTAAAAAAGCGCTGGCAATTCTTTTGTGGAAAAAATAATCACAAATGATACGTTGATAGATCTGGTTCTACACGAACTTACCACAAAACGACAATGTGCAGAATTAGTCTCTGTTGATTAGTGAATATGTGAAGATCAAAGAAGAACGAACCGCGACGCGTGAGTTAAAAAAAAAAAAAAAACCAAAAACAGTTTCACATGGTTATATGAATTACGTGTGCGTTGTATTCAAGTATGAGGAGGGGGGGTACAATGTATTAAAACCATAATCTTAACTTCTCTTCATCTTTTACTAACCTACTCTCGAAACTTCTTTTGGAGTGACATGTTATAATGTAATAGCTCCATATTTAGCAATTATATACAAGAAGTCGCTCAAAGAAAGATACATACCGAAGGACTGGAAAGTTTTACAGGTCACATCAGAACACAAAAAAGAAGTAGAAGTAATCTGCCTAATTACTGAGCCATATCACAGACATAGTTTGCAGTAGGATTGTGGAACATTTTGGATTTTCAACTTTAGAAAAAAAATGGAAATTTGTGGTAAGTTCCTATGGGACCAAACTGCTGAGGTCATCGGTCCCTAGGCTTACACACTACTTAATCTAACTTAAACTAACTTATGTTAATGACAACACACACCCATGCACGAGGATTTGAACCTCCGACGGGGGGAGCCGTGCGAACCGTGGCAAGGCGCTACTGACCACGTGGCTACCACGCGCGGCATCAGTTTTGGAATGTATAATGTGTTCTGACATTATGAACTACCTCGAAGAAAACGC
Organism: Schistocerca americana; assembly: GCF_021461395.2. Classification (NCBI taxonomy): domain Eukaryota; kingdom Metazoa; phylum Arthropoda; class Insecta; order Orthoptera; family Acrididae; genus Schistocerca; species Schistocerca americana. Next base: position 243,628,849 of record NC_060124.1, on the reverse strand, counting down.
TTATTGATTTATACTCATCATGGATTTAGAAAATATCGTATTTGTGAAATACAACTCTTTATTAATTCTAAGTAATGAGTGACATAAAGAAGTGATCTCAGATTTATTCAATATTTTTAGACTCCCCAAAGACCCTTGATAGCGTTTCTCGCAAGCGGCTTCTAATCAGATTCCATGCCTATGGAGCATCGAGGCAGTTGTGTTATTGGATTTGTGATATCCAGTCAAAAATCTCGCAGTAAGTAGTAATTGGCATAAGGTTATCGAATACAAGAGAAGTGGTATCTGTGGTTCCCCAAGGAAATATGGACCCTCTGCTCTTCTAAATCTACATAATAGGTCTAGGAGACAGTAAGAATGCCCATTTAAGAATATTTATTGCTGAGGTTGTCGTTTACTGCTCAGTAAAATTATCAGAGGATCAAAACCATTCGCAACATTTTATTAGGCATGGTATCTGTATGACGCGAAAAGTGACAGCTGACTCTAAACAATAAACAGTGTGACGTCATCCACAAGAGTTCTAAGATGAGTCTTTTAAACTTAGTTTACACAATAAATCACACAAATTGAAAGGCTGTCAAATCAACTAAACACATAAGAAACCACAATACGAAAAATGTCGTGCGGTTGGTGAACCAAACGCCGCGATTTATTGGCGGATTACTTAGAAGCCACTACAAATCTTCCAAACAGACTGCCTATGTTACGCTTGTCAGTCTTCTTCTGCATTATTGCAGCACGGTATGGCACCCTTACCAGATCTGACTGACGGAGGACACCGTGATAGGCAGAGGAGGGCAACTCATTTTGTATTATTGGGAAAAAGGAGAGCGAGTGTCATAGATATGATACGCGAATTGTGTTATGTAATCGTTAGAACGGATTCGTTTTTCGTCTCGGTGAGATCTTTTCAAGAACTTTCAATCGCCAACTTTCTCGACCGATTGCGAAAACATTCTGTTGACTCCCACCTGTATAGAGAAAAAATGATCACCGTAATACGACAACTGAAATCGAGGTCACAATGAAAGCGTTAAGTGTTCGTATTTCCCATGTGCTGTCCGAGAGTGTAACGGTAGGGAAATAGTCAGAAAGTGGTTCAATGAATCCTTTGATTAACACTTAGGTCTGAATTGCAGAGTAGTCCTGTAGAAGAAGAAGAAGAAGAAGAACAAATTAATTAGTAGGCCACGTCGGCCTTTGAATTTCATCCGCCGGCTATTCACCACTGATCACCTGTCAGTTCATTAAACTGAGGTTATCAGCCTTTTTTATGTCAGTAATAACTATAAAATTACTTTAAAATACACAGTTGGAAAAGAATTAGTACATCTGGAAACACGACGCCGATTTCAATCCGATGACGGAATGTGGCGCCTGGGGCGTGGTAGACGTATTTATAATGGTTTGAACGTCACCCTCCAACAGATAGCCTAGTAGCATAGCTACTAGAGCGCTATCTCTATCTACCCTTAAGTATGGAATGTACACAGCAGGAAGCCTAGTTGTGACGCAAACGTGTGAAGCAAGCAGGCAACCACGCAACGCAGACGCACTAGTCCTTGCAACAGGCAACTGAGCGAGTTTGACAGGGATCAAATTAGGTCTCACGAGTGGCGGGATGGCCCTTTCGGAGTACTGCCACAGAAGTTGGACGTGTTGCGCCATTTGCGCAACGGTGCAGGTATCAGAGGTCACGTGAACATACCCACATCTGTAGACAAGCGCCGGCCGAAGTGGCCGTGCGGTTAAAGGCACTGCAGTCTGGAACCGCGAGACCGCTACGGTCGCAGGTTCGAAACCTGCCACGGGCATGGATGTTTGTGATGTCCTTAGGTTAGTTAGGTTCAACTAGTTCTAAGTTCTAGGGGACTAATGACCTCAGCAGTTTTTTTTTTTTTTTTTTTTTTTTGTAGACAAGCTTCTGCACTTCCACACAACACAAACGCCCGACAAGATCGTTTCATTATAAGGGCAGCAGTGGCGGATCATACAGCTACCACAGCGCAGAGAAGAGGGCTTGTGTGTCCTCGTGTGTCAACACGAACTCCTGCGAAGCCATTTTTGGCGTTGGAGCAACGGGTACGACCACCTGTAGCCCGTCATGCACTCACGCTGCAGAACTGACGTGCACGTCTCGACTGGTGACGTCAGAATTTCACTTGAAATTGCTTGCCGCGGTCTTCTGCGGTCAAAGCATATTCTGCAGGTATGCAAGTGATGGTCGTTTGTTAGTACGGCGTATACCTGGTAAATGCTGTTTTTTACAGTACGTACGTCCGAGGTACACAGTCCCATCCCAGATCTTACGGTCTGGGACGCGGTAGGCTACAACCCTCGTTCACCTTGAATGTTTTTGGAGGGGACGCTAGCAAGCGCTCTCTACGTGCATTATGTACTTAGACTCATTCTTTTTCCGTTCTTGCAACAAGAAGGTGGTGTATTGCTCCAACAGGATACTGCTGGCGCACACACTGCCCGTGGAACCCAAAGTGCTCTGCAAGTCATGCAGCACCTTCCCTGTACAGCACGATCTCCGGACTTGTCTCGAATCGACCACGTGTGGGATATGTTGGGACGCGAAGTGACTCGTGCGTCTTGTGAAGCAATGGTTCTTACAGAACTACGTGTATAGGTCTAGCAGGCCTGGCTATCGTATCCCAGGACAGTACTCCCCATCTGTATGATCGACTGGATGCTGGAACCAGCGTCTGCATTGCCACCTGTAAAGGCTGCATCACGTTCTAACACGGATGTTTCAGCATGGGTGGATACGTGGTACCTCAGAACCACTTGCTTTATTGATCTGCAAATGTAACAATTTCAAGCGCTGTTGCAACACTAAATCTTGGGTGATTTGGAAACCTCTAAAAGGGAGTACTATTTTTTTCCGGCAATGTATATTGTTGCTTTCTACTTACAGTATTCAGTAGACACCACACACAACTATTTTGATCTATGACAATGGAAACATTACCCGATAAACAATTTAGAGTTAATTCCCGTATCCCAGTTCTGAGCGTGATTTTCTGTAGGTTCCCCTGTTTTGGGAGGCAAATGCCGTAACTTATGTTGCTCTCCACAATATTTGCGACTGGAAACACACCTTCCGCATTCAAAGCACTTTGAGATGTGACTGAAAACAATAGAACTCAAATCATAAACTCAGTCCTTCGAGAAAGTTAATGAAACGCAAAACAATGTTTGGATGTACGTTCACAAATTAAAAAAAAAAAAAAAAAAAAAAGCACACGTGAAATTGGTGTAGCTTACGTCAAGCAGCTCATTGGCTTGGTTGCACACACGCACAAACTAACAGACACGCGTACATACACATGGTTTCACATTTTTGACGAATACAAACAAGTTAAAAGCTTATCCAAACCTCCAGTTCTGATCAAGTTTTTCGATAGCTACAAGCCAGTGTTCCCGATTTGGAAACCCTCTGCTCAATCTCCGCTTGTTGGAATTTGGCTGAAGAGAACCGAGTTTTAACATGGAGTGCACTTGGCTTATTGCTCATTGTAGCTATAAATTAAAAGTGAAAAACAGATTCAACAGTTTACACAGGACCTAACTTGGTGTTCCAGTTGTATTTCAATGAACAAGTAAACAGGAACTCTATGGAGCAGAACAAACTACCAAAGGAAGTCGAAACCTGCTAAGGCAAATAGTGAGTTACTCTAGTTTTTACGTGATGCTTCGTCTAGCATTACTGTGGGAACACCATACGCAACTGTATTATATTAACAAGTCATGCTGTTGTTGCTACTTATTTACGAACAAAATTGTATTATCTTTATTACCAAAGTTGCTAATACCGTTTCCCTTTCCTCCTTATTCTCCATCTTTTTCAAAGTCATTGTACAGTCTAGATGAGCGCTGTATTCAAAAACATGTTATCACTAAAACTTCGTTCGTGGAAAGATAATACAAGTTTAGCTGAGTCAGTCACATATAATATCCTCATGTCCACTGAATACCGACATTTAAAGGCATCAAAATACCGTGAAATGCATCGTTAGAGTTATCAATTACAGTGTATTCATGTTCGCCAGAGTGAGTGACAGGTGCTTAGGGGCTTATTGGTTGTAGGCCCGCTCCACGGATGAGTAGATCTCAAAAAATGTACGTCAACTGCGTAATTAGTATCCAGGCAACGTTAACAAATGAGCTTTCAATCACATAGTCTCACGATTCTAAAGGTGGCAAGAGTTTTTTCACAGAATATTCCCGCATCTCTCTGTCTCTTTCTCTCTCTGTCTCTGTCTGTCTGTCTCTCTCTCTCTCTCTCTCCCTCTCTCTGTCTATCTATCTATCTCCTTCCAGATTCGTCGAGAAACCAAGAACGATATCATGGACAGGAGTTAAGTCTGTTACACTGCCTTCAAATTTCAGTAGATAGAAGAGATTTCGTGTGCATCAATGTTCTCGGAGACAAAAAGCACCGCAATTACAGACCGTGAAACGCTCAACGGCTTGAGTTCTCGAGAACGAATTTCTTCTCTTGCTTCTTGAGATAGGGAAAGGCATCGTTATAGTCATGTACAGTCACCTAGCAAATAAAATACACACTTACTGAGAATGTAAACAGGAATGCTACAAAACTGAAGATGAGATAGCTTCGGTACAGCATTATTAATTAGTGTACTTTTTTATTTATGTAACGTGGAAATAGTACAGCCATCAGGCACACTTTTATCAGGCAGTCTACGTATTTCATATTAACTGCGTTAAGACAGGCTTGTTAAATATTCAATTTAATACAGAATAAAAAATTAATTATAATTAATTAATTAATTATGATATAAATAATGTAGGATAACACAGCTTATGTTAATTCATGGCGACCAAAACAATAAATCCAAATAACAATCAGGTGTAAGTGGACATCAGAAGAAAGGTGTTACGAAGGAAGATAAACGCAGTGAAAGACAACTAATGATGATAGGGGATGTGACATACAGAAATGAAAAGAGAAGCATTCGTTACTGTGATAACGTCGGAATATTAGTTCTACGGTTTTCGTAGAGAGAAACTTTTCAGCTGTTTCTTAAATGGAATAGGGGGATGAACAGTGTGCAGAGTGCTGGGTAGCTTGTTCTGGAGCCGGATAGAAGTAACGGAGGAGATGTTTGCGGATGATTTTGTTTTCCAGATGGGCCCAGTCAAGATGCTCGATAAGTGAGATTTTGTGTTTCGGTTATGACGAGACGACAGATACGTAATGCCTACTGTGAGGTGCCTGGGGTGTGTAGGAACTGAGGAGCCGATGAAGTAAACACAGTGTATGGTAGTCATTTAGCTTGTCAGGTCACTACCATCCTAACAGAATGCATGAAACCCTCACATGGCGAAATGCAACGATGTTGTGGTTGTGACGTTCACAAGCATTCACAGTTAACTCTTACTGTCGAGAGTTTTCACTACTCCTGCCGTGCTGAATTACATCACATTACTGGAGATTCAGAAGAACTAGTGAGCGCACAACACATTTCGCGTGCTTTGTAAATGTGTTCCGAAAGTTACGGAGTGCGTTTAGGTAACAGGAAGCGTTCCTGTAAGTGGGCGACAGTATTTTCTGCCAGGCTGAAGAGCTCATGCAAAGCTACACGTTTCTGATATGATATTGGGACACCACTAAGAAGAAGAGTGGGCAGTTTCTCGCGAAATTCTCAAAAATAAGCAGTTATCGTCAGATGGGACACAGGTGCACGGTGCATGTAAAGGTGTATGATTTATCCGGCCTCAGCGTGCCACAATTTACCCACGTAAATGTGTACGTAGCCAAGGTTTCGACATCTGCAATACGTAATCTAGTATAGAAACGCAAATGTGCAATCACATTCTCACTCACCGATTGGTCTGCCATCTCGTTTTGTGCGATGCTGGAATATCATTTCACCCACAGTAACCGTACACGTTTATGTTCGAGCTATTGAAACGTCCCCTTAGAAAAATTTATGAATGAATGTACTGATAAACCCCTTAAGTTATTTGATTCTCAAACAGCTGAGCAGAACTGAACGTACTCAGACATTTTTCTCTTTACTTATTCTGATCAACACTAAACTGACGCACAACATTTTTAGAGCAAAGCAATCTGACTTTCAATAATCCCTACAAAAGAATGGCCCTGACTAACATTAACCTAGACCTTTCATGAATCACTTAACTGACAATAATCATCGTTACTCGAACTACTGCAATACAACGAGTGCCAATACTTCCAGGTAAATAAAAGATTCTAACTGCTGAAGGTACTAACTACTGATAGGCATAGTTAGCAAATGAAAGATTTTGGTAGAGAACAAACAATGTATTTACCTTAATAGAGTTCAAAAGTCATTATATTTATATCAGTTCATGACATCCAGCCTTACAAATTTACTCTCTCTGATGGACACACGTCCAGATCATCCGCTCTCAAAACTCCGCCATCTCTCTCCCCACATCCACCATAGCTGGCGGCTCAATTATGAAAAATTTTTTCAAATCTGTATTGGTCACTGCCCAAAACAATTTGTAAATTTTTTTGTAGGGAGCGTGGGTGCTATGTAAGTAGGCAGTTTAGATTTTTATGTTGGTAACGCAACGTAGCCCTCTGTATGAAAATCACTGACTGTGCTGTGTGCAGTCTGTGGCTGGTTTTGATTGTTGTAATTTGCTATTGTAGTGTTGGGCAGTTGGATGTGAACAGCGCATAGCGTTGCACAGTTGGAAGTGAGCCGCTAGCAGTGGTGGATGTGGGGAGAGAGATGGCGGAGTTTTGTGAGCGGATGATCTGGACGTGTGTCCATCAGACAGAGTACATTTGTAAGACTGGATGTCATGAACTGATATATATATTATGACTTTTGAACACTATTCAGGTAAACACACTGTTTGTTCTCTATCAAAATCTTTCATTTGCTAACTATGCCTATCAGTAGTTAGTGCCTTCAGTAGTTAGAATATTTTATTTAGCTGGAAGTATTGGCGCTCGCTGTATTGCAGTAGTTTGAGTAACGAAGATTTTTGTGAGGCAAGTGATTCATGAAAGGTATAGGTTATTGTTAGTCAGTGCCATTCTTTTGTAGGGATTATTGAAAGTCAGATTGCGTTGCGCAAAAAATGTTGTGTGTCAGTTTAGTGTTGATCAGAATAAGTAAAGCGAGAAATGTCTGAGTACGTTCTGTTCTGCTCAGCTGTTTGAAAATCAAATAACGTAAGAGGTTTATCAGCACAGTAATTCATAAATTTTTCTAGGGGGACATTTCACTATGATCGTTAATATTCAAAGTATACAGCGTGAGCTAGATGTTGTTCAAGGATACCTTCTGAGTATTCAGTTACAAGAGACCCACGGTCTTCGGCTGCGCATTACATTGTACAAAAAATAATGTGATTCTGATTGTTATCGCTTTCACTCCTGTTTTTGTGAAATTACCTTCACTACAGCGAAGAAGCCTGGAATATGCAATACTCAGAACGTAATCCGCACAACACCAACACAGGGTAATGCGAGAACCGTCGGACGAAACACTCTCCTGTGATGTGGTCTGTGGTTGTTGTCGCTGTTGGGACACCTCGGCAAATTGTCGTTGTGGCGCTCTCCCATTGCATTCAGTGATCCTCTGCGCGAGGTACAAGTCGGCCAACTCTCAATCTTTAAACCCTTCCACACAGCTATTAATGTACAAACAACACTGCCAGAAAAACAAAACCCGGTCGGTGACCGCTGGAGATGCTGCTAGGGCCACCTAGTAGAACTGCTGCAAAACTGTTTTCTGGTGCAGTGCGGCTGCGTGGGATTTAGGCAACCCACGCCGTTGTTGTGCCAGATGGATTGCCGACAGTACAGGCGGACTGCACCAACATGTCACGCTCATTTGAAGCAAAAACACTTATTACGAATATTTGCCTTATATCTGATTCTTTCCGAGATAGAATTCATTTACTGCACTTTCATTTCTGGTTTGGTGGCGCGTACATATGCCACTAACCCACCCAACCTCTTTAACGTTTTATTCTGCCTCAATGTACCTAGTCGGCCGCTGTGGCCGAGCGGTTCTAGGCTCTTCAGATCTGAACCGCGCTGCTGCTACGGTTGCAGATTCGAATCCTGCCTCGGGCATGGATGTGTGTGATGTCTTTAGGTTAGTTAGGTTTGAGAAGTTCTATGTATAGGGGATTGATGACCTCAGATGTTAAGTCCCATAGTGCTTAGAGCCATTTGAACCATCAATCTACGACGTTGCTTTCAGCACCTTTGCTCGGGATGTTTTTCAGCTATTTAACTAACCGGTTGAAAGAGCGGTTTTCCATGATCTGATGTGCGTAAAGTAGGTAACAGTGTTTGTACCCTAGCTACATAATGTGCCACACACCAACACAAATGAAGAATATGTAGATATTATGTATGTCTACAGGTTCTGAGATGGTGGTGCTCCTGCTGCTGTCGAAAATTACCGTCACGTCGAATTCCAGATCGTATGGAATCTTCACCAGAGTTTTCAGCACACTGCGTGAAAGACGTATTCTTCGAAGTTCCTATTTTTCTACTGAACGTGTAGGTCAGCAGCCTGTGCAGAAACAGAAACACACTATTGAAGTGGTGCAGCGTAGTCCTACTGCCAGCTTACGGTCACTTTCTGCACGTATGACTGTCCCATGAACACATCTATGGCGAACATTACACGAAGAATACTTGTAACCATTTCACAGACAACATTTCACACATTACGTGTCCCCTTTCTCCACGTACCAGTGCCACACGAACACGGGGGGTGTATGGCGAACACTACAACTGTAAAACTTGCGACCATTTCACATACATACCCACAATCTTCAAATTGCCGACAATTCGATACCATTTGAATCTTGTCACAGGTTAAATGACAATCGTCATTTTCGATATGAAGATGGCATCTGTTCTTTCGGACATGTCCGAAAGAACAGATGCCATCTTCATATCCCTAAGGCTAACCGGCTGATGACCTTCTTCAGTGCGGTTGTACACGAATTGCCTGAACTCTTACGGGACTCGGTGGATTGTCTGCCGCGAGTAATGGATATAATGGCAGGGGCACTACGAATGTAGTTTGTGGACTAGAAGTTGAGAATGTGGGTCTCACGGAGAGAGTGCCAGAGATAAATCCCTGCTGTCGCACTATCCTCCGTGCACTCGGTGGTTCAGATGGATAGAGCGTCTGCCATGTAAGCAGGAGATCCCGGGCACACATTTTCAACTGTCCCCGTTGGTGTATATCAACGCCTGTGAGCAGCTAATTGTATTGATTTAATTGTAATTTCACCGTCATTTTCTTCCATTAATATTGTTCTCTACAAGCTAGAAGAGGATACCAGTTTCCGGGCTAATTTTTCGATCAGTGCTTGGGGGGAGACAATCGGTAACTTCTCCAGTCATTTTAGAAGAGTGAATGGCAGGCCAGAATTACTTGTATTTTTTGGAAAAGTCGTTTATCGAATACCTCGAGGACGTTCCTTCGCCCACGTGAACTGCAGTGTACTTCCAGCTAGACGGAGACCCGCCACATTTTACCGGCCGTGTAGGGGACGTCTCAACCAAACTGGCTCTGATTGTCGGATGGGTCGTAATGGTGTAGTTATCCGGCCACTGAGTTTGCCAGACATTGCACAATTAAATTTTTGTTTAGTGTGTTTCATGTAGGCAGAGATGTAAAAACGAAACGTCAATACGCGAAATGAATTTCTTGGTAGCCTCACCGATGCTGCTTCCCTCATTAGGGAACGTACAGAGGTACTTGGACGAGTACCACAACACGTTCTCCAAAGAGTGCACAAATTTATTGAAATTGACGGTGGGATATTAAAACTTTTAGTGTGACCTGTACGACCGCTGTATTACGACGTGTAGCACAATACTTAGAGTTCAGTGCGTTAAAGGAACGTATTTTTCAATTTATCCTTTTATAACGCACGCTGTAGGGTAAGCTAACCGTGGCATTTGTGTGCCAGTGTAAACATGACAATGTACTGAGTGACATAGAAAGTAAATAACAATTTGCATTAAATGTGTTCTGTCTGTGAAACTGTGCATATTAATCCGTAAATATTGACCTTCCCTCCCGGGACACCATCTACAAGGAAGCTTTTGACTGTGGCTATCGCTGTGGCCGAGAGGTTCTAGACGCTTCAGTCCGGAACCGCGCTGCTGCTACGGTCGCAGGTTCGAATCCTGCCTCGGGCATGGATGTGTGTGATGTCCTTAGGTTAGTTAGGTTTAAGAAGTTCTATGTCTAGGGGATTGATGACCTCAGATGTTAAGTCCCATTGTGCTTAGAGCCATTTTTTGACTGTGGCTATCTCGTTCAGAAATAACGAGATTCTGTTATGCCACGTACAAGAAGAGCTGTCTTTCAGAATGTGCAGCAGTTCGAATGCAGAGGGGTCATGGGGTATTGCGGCTGCAAATTGGCGTTGTGCGTTATTGGTGCCCTCGTTGGTCGAGATATCACCATTCGTATTCAAATATGGACACAATGATTTCAAGAGCGTCAGACACAACGCTATGCCAGATTCAGAAGCCCCACGCGACTAGCGCCCGAGTGGAACGACATATTGTTCGCCGGCTGGACAGGATCGCATATCCACATCACTTACCTCGAGTCGGGAAATGAGTTTGACTGCAACAAGTCCAGTATTCACCTAAGCTGTCCGACAACCTCTGGAGCTCCTGTTCCCATAAACTGTTCGACTGCTTCTGGAGCGTCATGGACGGTCGGCATGTCTATCAATGTGGCGGCACTCCTTGACGGGGCAGCAGTGGGATATGCACCGACAATGGTGTGCACGACAACAATGGACGTAGGAGAGGCACCAAGTCATCTTTACAGACTAGTCCTGGTGTGCTAACAGCAGCACGTTGAATGGCTGTTCGACTGGAAAACACGTTCTCCAGATCTCTCAATAAGTGAAATCATCTCGTCATTTGTTGTAAAGACTGCCACACCACTGCTCACCAGCTACTACGATTAATGAACTATTACATGGAGAGAAAAGAGCACGGAATAACGTACCGGTATAGGTCCTCCCAGCTCAGTTGCACTCTATGCCCAGCCAGCTTAGAGCTATCGTTGCTACCACAGCTGTCAGCCACGTGCACTGTATCTCTCATCCTGTATGTCCCCACATCACCTACAAACTTAATAATACAGTCTTCCTACTGTGCTGTGTAGACACAACAAGTATAATTTCATAAACATGTGGTGTCTGGTCTTGCTGATTTATCCGAAAGAACGGACATCACACATACACATCGGCCATTCATCTCTTCAGTGCGGTTGCTCGCTAGGCTCGAACCCTTACAGGAATCGGTGGAATGAAGGGAATAATGAAAATAATGAACAGGGGCAGTGCATTAGTAGTGTTCGGATGAGTTGAGAATTTCAGTATAAGGGAGACGTCCTAGTAGTCAGCGCATCTGCCTATTAAGCAGGAGAACCTGGTTCGAATCCTGGTTTGGCAGAAATTTTCAGCTTTACCCGTTGATTTGAATCAATGCCCACTGGCAGCCGATGTCTGTGATTCCTTTGTGTTGTAAAAATAATTTCTTAATTTAGTATTCTTCCTAACGAAGTATTTTTTTATTTTTTATTTTTTTTTAACCAACAGTGTGAACTCACAGTCAGTGTTCTCACCGAGGCTGTCACAGTTTTTGACAAGAGAGCCTGCCATTTGAAAATTATTACGATTTTCAGGAAGATTTGAAGATATCAGTACTTGATGTAGAGACTGGCAGCTGACACTCAGCTTAAAGAGAGGGAATATAAGGAGCGTGAGTAAATGAAGAGATGTGACTGTGAGATCGGCGATCACTCACTGAAATCAATAATCAGTTAAAAACTTGGAGCAATTTTCCCGAGTCATCTAACAGTCTCATAAATGTAGACGAGGGGATTTGAGAGAGTAAAATTTACAGGAATAATCACCAGGTAGGGCTGAAGTCGCTGTCCAGAATCCCGTGCATCCAATTACTAAGTGAGTGTTGTACAACGGTTGGGATCGTTATCAAACGAGTTTAACTGAAAAAATAGAGATCATCCAAAAAAGAGCTCCACCCTTCGTGAGTTTCCATCTCACCAAACACGAATGTTTCTATACAGAAATTCGGGTGTGGAAGAGGTAGGGAGAGAAATGAATTTCGTATTTCGCATACCCTTCGCCATATGCGTTATGCTAATCTTGCGGGAATCCTAATTCATATAGTATGAACCAAAAGTATTAGCCGACCCAAATCGAACTGTTCTAATAAGAACTTCGTCATCATCTACACTACTGTATACTGCAGTTGCTCCCTAACCTACACTAATACTAGACACGCTGTAGCACTCGGCTGCTAATTTACTCGTCAGCAGGGTAACTCATGCTCACTTTTCGTCTTCATCTCTGCCTGCAATAACCACATTCACGATTTTATTACTACCGTCCTGTGGACAGTGGCTTGCTACAGAATTGCACAACTCCTAAGGCACTAGTGTTTTTTTTTCTGACAAACCTTTCAGCTTCGGATGCGACCATCATGATGCTGTAAACAGAACATGTGATTACATTTTCACGCAATTTGGTGCCTAGATCCTGAGAAATCAGTACCCAGAACTACCACCTCTGGCCGTAAAAACGGCCTTGATACGCCTGGGCATTCAGTCAAACAGAACTTGGATGGCGTGTACAGGTACAGCTGCCCATGCAGCTTCAACACGATATCACAGTTCATCAAGAATAGTGATTGGCGTAATGTGACGAGCCAGTTGCTCGGCCACCATTGATCAGACTTTTCACTTGCTGATAGTACTGGAGAATGTGCTGGCCAGTACAGCAGTCGAACATTTTCTGTATCCAGAAAGGTCTGTACAGGACTTGCAACATGCGGTCGTGCATTATCCTGCTGAAATGTAGGGTTTCGCAGGGATCGAATGAAGGGTAGAGCCACAGGTCGTAACACATCTGAAATATAGCGTCCACTTTCAAAGTGCCGTCAGTGCAAACAAGAGGTGACCGAGACGTGTAACCAGTGGCACCCCATAACATGACACCGGGTGATTCGCCAGTATGGCGATGACGAATACACGCTTCCAATGTGCGTTCACCTCGATGTCGCCAAACACGGATGCGACCATCATGATGCTCTAAACTGAACCTGGATTCATCCCAAAAAATTACGTTTTGCCATTCGTGCTCCCAGGTTCGTCGTTGAGTACACCATCGCAGGCGCTCCTGTCTGTGATGCAGCGTCAAGGGTAACCGCAACCACGGTCTCCGAGCAGATATTCCATGCTGCTGCAAACGTCGTGGAACTGTTCGTGCAGATGGTTGTTGTCTTGCAAACTTCCCCATCTGTTGACTCAGAAATCGAGACATGGCTGCACGATCCGCTACAGTCATGCAGGTAAGATGCCTGTCATGTCGACAGCTAGTGATACGAGACCGTTGGGATCCAGCACTGCGGTCCGTATTACCCTCCTGAACCCGCCGATTCCATATTCTGCTAACAGTCATTGGATTTCGACCAACGCGAGCAGCAATGTCGCGATACGATAAACTGCAATCGCGATAGATTACAACCCGACCTTTATCAAAGTCGGAAACGTGATGGTACGCATTTCTCCTCCTTACACGAGGCATCACAACAACGTTTCACCAGGCAACGCCGGTCAGCTGCTGTTTGTGTATGAGAAATCGGATGGAAACTTTCCTCATGTCAGCACGTTGTCGGTGTCGCCACCGGCGCCAATCTTGCGTGATTGCTCTGAAAAGCTAATCATTTGCCTATTGCAGCATCTTCTTCCTGTCGGTTAAATTTCGCGTCTGTAGCACGTCACCTTCGTGGTGTAATGGCCAATAGTGCAGTTACGAATCCATAACGCCGACTCAGGAGAAGTGAGAGCTAGAGATGAAATGACGAATCTGATTGCATGTGCTCCCCAATTTCTGGAAATCTTGTTTGTATAACATGTTATACAGGCAAGCATTGGTATGATAAATCTATGGTATGTTGAAGCTCAGCGCTTGCCCATCTTAGTTCCAAGACAACTGCGATTGTCGTAGGTTTCCCTTGAGTCAGTCACGAGACTCTTTCCTGTTGATGCCTGTTTCGGGCTCTCTATTAGCAGACTGACGGTTTCATATATGGGCATACTGGGATGGGCGGAGTTGAGCTACGCTGAAATGTCATACCGACACTTTGATGAAATTAATTTTGCTCTTAGACTTTTGTCATGTGGTGCTGCAGCAATGCCAGCTTGTGTCAGCTGCGCCTCATTTATAATTCGGACAACAGGGAGTGCGCAGCCAACTGGAGCAGAAACTGACCGGCTACGATTGAACACATGTATACAGCACTACTTGAGGACCGCTAGTGAACCGACACTCTGCTGTAATGTATCGGTAATGGCAAGCAGCTCGCGTGTCCCGCAGAGGGATCGAAGTCCCAGAACTTGGAAAATTAACTAACAAGTACACTGACTGGAAAGTGCTACACTGTTACACACAGATCCTATGATTATCAGAGCTTTGAGAGGCGTTTGTCGTGTGACACAGGGTTTGGGCAGTAGTGGAGTTTGGTTGTGGGTTGTACAAACCTGGGCTTTTGATCAATCTTTGTTTTACTAATGGACCATTCACAATACCAGAGCACATACGAATAGGGAGAGATTTCCATTTAATCCCTTGCAACAATTAACTTCAGGTAGTAAATGGCGTGTAAAAGAAACAGTTATTTGCCCCCCAAAAATAAATATACTGATTTCTAAAGTGGGTAGCAGAAATGTATGGCAAAAACTTTCGCTGACATAGAATTACATTATATACATAAAACAACACTGATTCTGTCCTGATATGACTTAACAAGAGAACACCTAAACAAAATAGCGAGAAGAAGAAAAGCTCGCTAAAATGATGTAAACTCGACAACCACAAACACCTAGGACGTTTCGCAGAGGGGCAACAGAGAAGGCAAGACGGTCTACACAGACGTGTAACCTACTATAGTGTCTACAATGACTCATCGCAAATACACAATTCTCTCACAACGGCTATGTCATATTTGCAAATTCAAAATAGTAGTGGTACACTCCGAAAACAGCTCGCCGAACCTTGCAAGTACACTTAAGTACAGATATGGTGCAATCAGATTCCTCATTGCCTCGTCGTAATCCTTAACAACAACAAACAATACCGGGGCTACTTTATCGAACCCAGTGCATGCCACCTCACTGAATGTGTGGTGGTCAAAACTCTGGTAACTACTAATACACGATAACTACAATTATGGCACACGAGAAGCATACGTCGCTTTATGTTCTGCAGTGTGTCCCCGTAAACAAAACTCTGCTCCCTCTCTATGACCTGTCATCATGTTCTGGACGCTGGAAGAAAGATACCCGGCTCTGCGCTGGCTGTTGCAGTCTACTATTTGTTCTTTCACGCTGCTCTTGGCTCAACGGCGCACTCTTCTCCGAGGTCTGCTTTCGTTGGTGGCTGTCAATGAACTTCGCGCCTGCTCCTTTACACTGAAGTAAACCCCCCCCCCCCTTCCCCACTGGACATCACCTTGGGACATTCACCAAACAAGGCGCTGTCTCCACCCATGACTTGTTACCTACTGCCCACACAGGTCTCGGGTGCTGGTTCAGACTAAGATCGCCACTTTCGCTCTATATTGTGGACTAGTTCCAACTTGGCATATGCTGGGCTAGGCTGCTCATTTCAAACCACCATAGCCACGCTGCCGATGCTCGGATCCCAGTGACGCACGGCTGTAATGTCATCCCCTTCCGCATGTGGTAACTTTGCCCGTATTTATTATTATTACTATTATTATTATTTATTTTATGGCCTTCATTGGACCACTGTAGTCAAAAATACAAAGTTCTAAACAAGTTGTTACACATGGATACAATTTGGTTCGACAATAACTTAATATATTTAGGTAATATAATTATTAGAGGCTATTCTTATATGAAAGGTGTTTTGCACTTCTGTCTGCCCAATATTTCTTCATTCTTTCAGATATTTTCTTTCTTTCTTCATCTGAGACAACTGTTCCTGTACTCCTTTTATTGATTTTCATTTGTAGTCTGGTTTGCGGGTCTTGCAGTATTCTGGTTTTCTCTGTCTTGTTTTTTAGGTCATCTACTGTAATTTGAAGTTCTTTTATATCTTCCTTCATTTCTGTTATCCATTTAATTTCGCTCTTGCTATTCCACAATTTTTGTATTATTTTTTTACTAATTCTGTTTTCTGGAGTTATCATCAGATGTCCAAAGAATGAGATGCGTTTCTTCCTGATTGTGCTCATGACTGGTTCTATTTTCTTATATACTGTTTCATTTGATGCTATTCTCCAATGTCCATTTATTTTATACTGTTTATTTATACATGTCCTAGTTATTCTTCTTCCTATTTTTAGTATACTGTCAATTCCTGCTGTATTAGTTGTTTTGAAGATAGTTTCATCTGCAAACGTTATTTCTGGTTGTGTAACTGTTTTATAGTGTTTTAATTTTGCATCTACAGATAGGCTTTTTTTGTTGTATGTAGTTTTGGTAATGTAATTTGCATAGTTCAGTTTTTTTATTCTATTTTGCCATGATGGCTTCTCATTTAGATTGTATGTTATTATTCCACCTAAATATTTAAATTTATCAACAATTTTGAATTCCTGTTCTCCTATTGTAAATTTGTTTGCAAGTGGTGGATCAATTAGCATAATCTCCGTTTTTTCAAATGATATTCTAAGGCCTACTTTCTCTGCTATTTCTTGTAGTGATTTCACTTGTTTCCTGGCTTCTTGAACGGTGTTGGCTAGGAGAGCAAGATCATCAGCGAATCCCAAGCAGTTTAAGCTAATATCATCTTTTGCACTTCCAATTCTTATCCTCTTTGGATTGTCCTTGTACCATTCTCTCATTATGTATTCCAGTGCACATTTGAAAAGTAATGCTGATAGGCAGTCACCTTGTCTTAAGCCTGTTTTTATGAGGAATGGTTCTGAAAAATCTCCTCTAAACTTCACTTTTGATTTGGTGTTGGTTAGAGTGTGCTGTATTATTTTAATTAGTTTTGGATGGAGTCCGAGATTTCTTAAAATTTTTAATACTGAAGGTCTGTGGAGACAGTCATATGCCTTCTTAAAATCTACAAATGTTATTGCCAAAGGTTTGTTCCGTTTCTTGTAGTATGCCATAATCAATTTTAAACTAATTATCTGCTCTGCACAGCTTCTCCATGGTCTGAAACCTCCCTGATATTCCCCTAACTCCTGTTCTAATTGCTCCTTGATTCTTTCATATAGGATCTTGGATAGAATTTTATATGTGCAATCTAGGAGAGAGAATCCTCTGTAGTTGTCTGGGTTGCTCTTATCTCCCTTTTTGTGGAGTGGGTGGATGATAGCTGTGGTCCAATGTTTGGGAAATTGTTCTGTTACCCAAATTTTTGTTAGAGCCATGTGTAAGGAGGTCTTGACTGTGTCACTTGCATATTTCCACATTTCAACAAAAACCTGATCTCCACATGCCTTATAATTTTTTTGTTCTTTAAGAATTTCTTCTACTTGTTGGAAAGTTGGAGGGTCTAGTTTGTTAGGTTTGGTTTTTATTGGGGTATTTATGTTGATTTGTAAGGGTTCTTTGGGTTCCTCGCAATTCAGGAGTTTGTAAAATGCTTTTGCCATGATTTCTACATTTTCCTTGTTACTGTGTGTCATTCTTCCATCTTCATCTTTCAGTATTAGTGTAGGGGCCTCATATTGTTGTAGATGTTTCCCAAAGATTTTGTAGTAGTTCCTGGAGTTGGTTTTATGATAATTACCTTCTATAGACTTTATAATATCTTTATGAAATCCTCTCTTGATTCTTCTAATATTTTGAGTGAATTTTTTTCTTTCATTTTTTAGGTTGATGGCATTTTCTTCAGTTTTATGTGTTTGAAACTTTAACCATGCTTGTTGTCTATCTTCATGGAATTCGTCACATTCTGATGTCCACCATGCATGTTTCCTTCTTGGGTTCAAGGGAGCTAGATTCTCTGCTTCTTTTTTAAGATTAGGCACTAGTTGTTCTAGATCATCTGTTAATTTGATGGTTTGTGTTATTTGTTGGTACTTATTATTTTTAATTAGCTGATGTGGGTCAAACCTCCTTTTTATTTTACAAGTTTTTCCGCTCCTCTTCTTCAACGGTGTGAATTTTATTTTAATTTTAACCATATAATGGTCTGAGCCTGCGTCTTCTCCTCTCAGTACATTAACATCGTGGATATCCTTATGAAAATTTTTGTCCATACAGACATGGTCTAGCTGCCACTCGCTCTTCCTCCAGTCTGGATGTTTCCATGTTTTAAGTTTACTTGGCTTCCTCTTAAAGTATGTTGATTTAGATATAAGGTTGTGTTCTCTGCAGAGTTCTACAAGTCTTTCACCGTTTTTGTTCGTAAATTTATGTGGACTCCATTTTCCAATTATATCTTTATATTTCCTTTGTTTTCCCAACTGAGCATTGAAATCTCCCAATAAGATTTTTACATTCTTTTTGTTTACTCTGTTCACAGTTTGTTCTAGAAGGTCCCAAAATTTATCTACCTCGTCCTTTGTTTTTGTTAGACAATTTTTTTCATTTGTTGGGGCATGAGCATTTATTATTGTATAGGTTTTATTCATTGTTTTAAAGCTTAGAGTCGCAATTCTTGGTGATACTGCTTGGAAACCCGTTACTGAATCAATTATTTTCATGTTTACTAAAAACCCTGTTCCCAACTGGGGACATTGTTTCATTGCCCTCGGTCCTGGTTTCCCATTATAAATTCTGTATCCTTGTGATTCGAATGGGTCCTCTGTGGTGTTTCTCATTTCTTGGATTCCTGTTATCAAAATTTTTAGTTTATTTAGTTCATCTGTGAGCTCCTTGAGTTTTCCGGTCTGAAGTAGTGAGTTTATGTTGTGTGTTGCTATATAATTTATTTGCTCATGTTTAATCTTCTTTTTGTGTTTTAGTGTGCATTTGGATGGTTGCAAACGCTCCGATTCGTTGTTGTCTTCTAGTTGACTACCCACCGAATCCGATGTAGCCTTTTCCTGCCTTTTTGAGCTGGACGGTGGAATTTTTTTCCTGAAAGACCTTTCCATTTTTGACTGTCGAAGGTTGTCAACCTTAGTTGGAGCAAGCTCCGATTTACAACTCTGGTTGTTAGCCGCAGAGGGTGTGTTTGGTCCACGAGAGCTATTTTATTTCACTCAAGTCCGCCAGTAAACCGGTGAGGACTTCCCTATCCGCCACCTGGGACGCGCCACGTAGGAGTATCACCTCTCCTCCTACTATGACAGCATAGTAGGTTCGTGGGCTCGTATTTATGAAATTATAATGAAATGAAGACCCTACGCTGTCGACAGGCGTTGATATACATCAACTAAAACAGTAGAAAATGTGTGCCCCGACCAGGACACGGACCCGGGATCTCCCGCTTACATGGCATACGCTCTATCCATCTGAGCCATCGAGCGCACTGAGGACAGTGCGACTGCAGGGATTTACCCCTTGCACGCTCCCCGTGAGACTGACATTCCCTACTTAATGTCCACACACTACATTCGTAGTGCCCCTGCCCTATACACTCATTACTTACGGCAGACAATCTTACCGAGTCCTGTGAGAGTTCGACCCATATGTGTGCATCCGAACAGATGCAGAAGGTCAATGGCCGGTTAGCCTTAACAATATGAAGATGGTATCTTGTCCGAAAGAACAGATACCATCGGTGACCATGCAGCTATCTTAGAATGAAAAGATAAACGTCCGAAAGAACAGATACCATCTTCGCATAGTTAAGGTTAACCAGCCATTAAACCTTCTTCTTCTGTACGGATGCACACGTATTACCCGAACTCTTACGGGACTCGGTAAGATTTTCTGCCGCGAGTAATGTGTGTAAAGTGCAGGGGCACTGCGAATGTAGTGTGTTGACATTGAGTTGGGAATGTGAGTCTCACGCGGAGCGTGCAATGGATAAGTCTACATTTAAATCTACTTCTACATGATTACTCTGCAATTCACATTTAAGTGCTTGGCAGAGGGTTCATCGAACCACAATCATACTAACTCTCTAACATTCCACTCCCGAACAGCGCTCGGGAAAAACGAACACTTAACCTTTCTGTTCGAGCTCTGATTTTATTTTGATGATCATTCCTACCTATGTAGGTTGGGCTGAACAAAATATTTTCGCATTCGGAAGAGAAAGTTGGTGACTGAAATTTCGTAAATAGATCTCGCCGCGACGAAAAACGTCTTTGCTTTAATGACTTCCATCCCAACTCGCGCATCATATCTGCCACACTCTCTCCCCTATTTCGTGATAATACAAAACGAGCTGCCCTTTTTTGCACCTTTTCGATGTCCTCCGTCAATCCCACCTGGTAAGGATCCCACACCGCGCAGCAATATTCTAACAGAGGACGAAGGAGTGTAGTGTAAGATGTCTCTTTAATGGACTTGTTGCATATTCTAAGTGTCCTGCCAATGAAACGCAACCTTTGGCTCGCCTTCCCCACAATATTATCTATGTGGTCTTTCCAACTGAAGTTGTTCGTAATTTGAACACCCGGGTACTTAGTTGAATTGACAGCCTTGAGAATTGTACTATTTATCGAGTAATCGAATTACAACGTATTTCTTTTGGAATTCATGTGGATCACCTCGCACTTTTCGTTATTTAGTGTCAACTGCCACCTGGCACACCATACAGCAATCTTTTCTAAATCGCTTTGCAACTGATACTGGTCTTCGGATGACCTTACTAGACGGTAAATTACAGCATCATCTGGCAGAAAGCTGGCTGAAGCCAGAGATAAATTCTGCCGAAATTTTTGCAAAGGCACAGACGGTGTTTAGAAAGGACAGATTGCATGCAACCGGTGGTGGCGTGTTTGTCGCTGTTGGTAGTAGTTTATCCTGTAGTGAAGTAGAAGTGGATAGTTCCTGTGAATTATTATGGGTGGGGGTTACACTCAACAACCGAGCTAGGTTAATAATTGGCTCCTTTAACCGAGCTCCCGACTCAGCAGCGTTAGTGGCAAAACAATTGAGAGAAAATTTTCTCAGCCTGTTATAGTCTTAGGTGGAGATTTCAATTTACCAGATATAGATTGGGACACTCAGATGTTTAGGACGGGTGGTAGGGACAGAGCATCAAGTGACATTCTACTGAGTGCACTATCCGAAAATTACCTCGAGCAAAAAACAGAGAACCGACTCATGGAGATAACATCTTGGACCTACTGATAACAAACAGACCCGAACTTTTCGACTCTGTAACTGCCGAACAGGGAATCAGTGATCATAAGGCCGTTGCAGCATCCCTGAATATGGAAGTTAATAGGAATATAAAAAAAGGGAGGAAAGTTTATCTGTTTAGCAAGAGTAATAGAAGGCAGATTTCAGACTACCTAACAGATCAAAACTAAAATTTCTGTTCCGACACTGACAATGTTGAGTGTTTATGGAAAAAGTTCAAGGCAATCGTAAACTGCGTTTTAGACAGGTACGTGCCGAGTAAAACTGTGAGGGGCGGGAAAAACCCACCGTGGTTCAACAACAAAGTTAGGAAACTACTGCGAAAGCAAAGAGAGCTTCACTCCAAGTTTAAACGCTGCCAAAACCTCTCAGACAATCAGAAGCTAAACGATGTCAAAGTTAGCGTAAGAAGGGCTATGCGTGAAGCTTTCAGTGAATTCGAAAGTAAAATTCTATCTACCGACTTGACAGAAAATCCTAGGATGTTCCGGTCTTACGTTAAGTCAGTAAGTGGCTCGAAACAGCATATACTGACACTCCGGGGTGATGATGGCATTGAAACAGAGGATGACACGCGTAAAGCTGAAATACTAAACACCTTTTTCCAAAGCTGTTTCACAGAGGAAGACCGCACTGCAGTTCCTTCTCTAAATCCTCGCACAAACGAAAAAATGGCTGACATCGAAATAAGTGCCCAAGGAATAGAAAAGCAACTGGAATCACTTAACAGAGGAAAGTCCACTGGACCTGACGGGATACCAGTTCGATTCTGCACAGAGTACGCGAAAGAACTTGGCCCCCTTCTAACAGCCGTGTACCGCAAATCTCTAGAGGAACGGAGGGTTCCAAATGATTGGAAAAGAGCACAAGTAGTCCCAGTCTTCAAGAAAGGTTGTCGAGCAGATGCGCAAAACTATAGACCTATATCTCTAACGTCGATCTGTTGTAGAATTTCAGAACATGTTTTTTCTCGAGTATCATGTCGTTTTTGGAAACCCAGAATCTACTGTGTAGAAATCAACATGGATTCCGGAAACAGCGATCGTGTGAGACCCAACTCGCTTTATTTGTTCATGAGACCTAGAAAATATTAGATACAGGCTCCAAGGTAGATGCTATTTTCTTTGACTTCTGGAAGGCGATCGATACAGTTCCGCACTGTCGCCTGATAAACAAAGTAAGAGCCTACGGAATATCAGACCAGCTGTGTGGCTGGATTGAAGAGTTTTTAGCAAACAGAACATAGCATGTTGTTATCAATGGAGAGACGTCTACAGACGTTAAAGTAACCTCTGGTGTGCCACAGGGGAGTGTTATGGGTCCATTGCTTATCACAATATATATAAATGACCTAGTAGATAGTGTGGGAAGTTCCATGCGGCTTTTCGCGGATGGTGCTGTAGTATACAGCGCAATTGAAGCAATAGAAAATTGTTGCGAAATGCAGGAAGATCTGCAACGGACAGGCACTTGGTGCAGGGAGTGGCAACTGACCCTTAACACAGACAAATGTAAAGTATTGCGAATACATAGAAAGAAGGATCCTTTATTGTATGATTACATGACAGCGGAACAAACACTGGTAGCAGTTACTTCTGTAAAATATCTGGGAGTATGCGTGCGGATCGATTTGAAGTGGAATGATCATATTAAATTAATTGTTGGTAAGGCGGGTACCGGGCTGAGATTCATTGGGAGAGTCCTTAGAAAATGTAGTCCATCAACAAAGGAGGTGGCTTACAAAACACTCGTTCGACCTATACTTGAGTATTGCTCATCAGTGTGGGATCCGTACCAGATCGGGTTGACGGAGGAGATAGAGATGATCCAAGGAAGAGAGGCGCGTTTCGTCACAGGGTTATGTGGTAACCGTGATAGCGTTACGGAAATGTTTAGCAAACTCAAGTGGCAAACTCTGCAAGAGAGGCGCTCTGCATCGCGGTGTAGCTTGCTCTCTAGGTTTCGAGAGGGTGCGTTTCTGGATGATGTATCAAATATATTGCTTCCCCCTACTAATCCCTCCCGAGGAGATCACGAATGTAAAATTAGAGAGATTCGAGCGCGCACGGAGGCTTTCAGACAGGCGTTCTTCCCGCGAACCATACGCGACTGGAACAGAAAAGGGAGGTAATGACAGTGGCACGTAAAGTGCCCTCCGCCACACACCGTTGGTTGGCTTGCGGAGTATAAATGTTAATGTAGATGTAGATGAACAACCTAACAGAACTGCTCAGATTGTCCCTCAGGTCATTTATATAGATTAGGAACAGCAGAGTTCCAGGACGCTTCCCTGGGGAACACCTGATATCACTTCAGTTTTACTCGATGATTTGCCGTCTATTACTACGAACTGCGACCTTCTTAACAGGAAATCAAGAATCCAGTCGCACAACTGAGACGATACCCCGTAGGCCCGCAGCTTGATTAGAAGTCGCTTGTGAGGAACGGTGTCAAATGCTTTCCGGAAATCTAAAAATACGGAATCAATTTGAGATCCCCTGTCGATAGCGGCCATTACTTCGTGCGAATAAAGAGCTAGCTGCGTTGCACAAGAACGATGTTTTCTGAAGCCATGCTGATTACGTATCAATAGATCGTTGCCTTCGAGGTGATTCATAATGTTTGAATACAGTATATGCTCTAAAACCCTACTGCAAACCGACGTCAATGATGTAGGTCTGTGGTTCGATGGATTACTCCTACTACCCTTCTTAAACACTGGTGCGACCTGTGCAATTCTCCAATCTGTAGGTACAGATCTATCGGTGAGCGATTGGTTGTATATGATTGCTAACTAGGGAGCTATGGTATTAGCGTAATCTGAAAGGAACCTAATCTGGACCTGAAGACTTGCCCGTATCAAGTGATTTCAGTTGCTTCGCAACCCCTAAGGTATCCACTTCTAAGAAACTCATGCTAGCAGCTGTTCGTGTTTCAAATTCTAGAATATTCCATTCGTCTTCCCTGGTGAAGGAATTTCGGAAAACTACAGTCGCACTATCCTCTGTGCCCTCGGTGGCTCAGCTGGATAGAGCGTCTGCCATGTAAGCAGATGATCCCGGGTTCGAGTCCCTGTCGGAGCACACATTTTCATCTGTCCCCGTTGATATATATCAACGCCTGTCGACAGAGTAGGGTCTTTCTTTGATTATCATTTAATTCTAGAGCGTTTCATGGTCACGGATGGTATCTGTCCGAAAGAACAGATCCCATCTTCATATTGCTCGCATCTGGATGATGTTCCTAATTCCGCTCCACTCCGTCTGCCAACCGTTCTAACACAGTTTCCCGGAAACAGTCGTTTAGGTGCTGCCTGTGCCCTTTCGCTGCAAGGTACGTCCTCTGGAGAGCCGGTAGCTTGATATTTCAGTTTATGAGTAGAGTCGCATGACCAGTCTTTAACGATCGAGCTTTAATTCCATCTGCAACTAACGCCCATTACTGAAATCAGTATGAAATGTAATCCTTTGAAGAAATACAATTTTCTGTTCGTTGTAGCATGGAGATTAAAACTCTCCAAATGTCATCTTAAGGAATTCATTGACATGGTTCAAACTCAAGCAATGTCAGCTCATTAGGATTGCTAACTGGTGGCTAGTATGAGAATATATGTCTTTTCACTGCGTTCAAAAATGTGTTTGTGAATTCCTAAGGGACCTAACTGTTGAGGTCACACGTTCCTATCACTGCGTTCCAGACATGCTCTATAGGTGACAACACAGAGAACCAGGCAAATCCGTGTAGGGTCAATACATTTCTCGACACGTCTGCAACGTGAACTGGAATATGCTGTTTGGCACGTTCGTCAAGTGAATGACTTCAGGGTTGACCAGTCTTGTCATAAACTGGTAGTCATTCGGCCTCAGTTCACCAATTACCAACTAACTCCTGTTGTCATATACACTAGCTGCCCACGCCATAATTTCAGGAGCTGGTGAGGCTTGGATGACGTGAATTGCAGCTTCCTGTGACCTTTCACCGTCTACAGACACTTTGCTATTGGTCTCACCGCTTCCCCAAGAAGCAAGAATCATTGCTGAACACCAATAAGTACCATTCAGTGTTTAAGTTAACTCAGGCTTCAGACCGTGGTAATCGCTGTTGCCGGCGGTGAACGATGCATGGCAGCTCGAGATCTCAGCTCAACTTCCGGTAATCTGTTCCCGATGATTTTTGGTGTGACTCTGCTGGATTTTAGCTGTGGTCATCTGTCTTTTCGTTAGAACGACTCTAAAAATCCTACTATCCTCTGGTGTTGGAGCTTTGAATAGAGGTACCTCCTTGCCTCACTGTCGTAAGAGCCAGTCTCCTGACCACTCGTTCTTCGGTCATTGTGCTGTAGCCCGCTGTGTATGCAGGCCGTCGGTATGTTGGTCACACGTTTCTCATGCCAGGGGTTTGTCCTTTCTCAAAGCCCGAAAGATGGGGATAAGCTGCAAGTACCCATCTTTTGGACATGGTTTTTTCCGATCCCTATCTGAGAAGTTCCAGCGACGTAATACACAGACAGTGGGTAACGCAGCCTTCGGGATTAACCATTTAATGAGACTTTCAATTAAAAAAAAATGCCTTTGGCCATCGCATGCCAAACACCGTGTTACAAACTAGTTTACAATTAGAGGAGGTAATAATAGTTCAGTTTTACATGCACAACAATTATGAAATTGAAACTGGAAACAAATAAAATATTGACGATATTGGCAGGTTGACGCAGGTATAGCCAATGATTTAATGTCCTGTAGTACTGACAAGTGACAATAAAACATAATAATAAGTGATCACTCACGTAGGCATATATAAAAACCATTACACTAATTATGCAGTGAAGAACAACGATATTCATGCAATTGTTACCGTGGACTTGGTTTTTGAGATATAGTGAAAGGAGATTTTTCGTAATTTGGTTTGTATGACTTTAGTGCCCAAATGATAATTATCTTAACTTTGTCTATTCAAATAATGACTGATACTGTTTTGTGATGACAGATTGTAGAAAAAAATTACCAAGCGAAATGAAGTTCATGAAATATGTTTTAATGAATTTACGTCGAAAGAAATATGGACACAGTTATTTGGATTGTTGCAGAGGACGTCATGACTTGTACTGGCAGATCGACATTTTCTTTTCTCCCTCACTCTTTCCATTGCAGTTTGCTGTAACCTATATCACTAACGGCTAATCCGGCACTCGTAACCTAGTTCTGTTGAAGGTTGCCTATATAACGGCTTAGAATGGCAAGAACAATTTTTCAGTATAAAATATAATTATTTACATAATTTAAAAATTAAAAAATGTAAAATGTGGTCCTAATCTACTCATTACGAGGTAGAATTTTATGTTAGAAGTTCCTCACAGTAAGACAAGTATTACAGTTAGAAACTGTGTATATATCTTGAGACAGCACGACCCGCAGATTACCCAGACTCCATTCACCCAATATTCGAGAATCGGACCACTTAATGACTTCCAACAAACGTTGCACATTTTTTAAAACATTTACGAAACTTCTTCTGTCTGGCATCCCACAAAATGATTAAAGCGAACAAGTTTACTAACAAGGGAACCTCCCCATCGCACCCCTCAGATTTAGTTATAAGTTGGCACAGTGGATAGGCCTTGATAAACCGAACACAGATAAATAGAGAAAACAGGAAGAAGTTGTGTGGAACTATTAAAAAAATAAGCAAAATATACAAACTGAGTAGTCCATGCGCAACATAGGCAACATCAAGGATAGTGTGAGCTTAGGAGCGCTGTCGTCCCGTGGTTAGCGTTAGCAGCTGTGGAACGAGAGGTCCTTGTTTGAAGTCTTCCCTCGAATGAGAAGTTTAATTTTTTATTTTCAGACAATTACCAAAGTTCAGGCACTCACACGTAATTAACTTCGCTCTCCAAAATTCCTGGACATGTTCCGATATGCTTGAACATATGCAGGATTTGACGGTCTACACACGGAAAAAATTGAAAACGTTAAAAACAAATGTTTTGACAGAGCACAGGGAAAATTGAGCGACTGTGAAACTGTTGCATTCATTTGTTGCAGTCTATGTGACAAACTCTTATGTTTTCATCACTTTTTTGGGAGTGATTGTCACATCCACAAGAAAACCTAAATCGGGCAAGGTAGAAGAATCTTTTTACCCATTCGCGAAGTGTACAAGTTAGGTGGGTCGACAACTTATTCCTGTCATGTGACGCACATGCCGTCACCAGTGTCGTATAGAATAAATCAGACGTGTTTTCCTGTGGAGGAATCGGTTGACATATGACCTTGCGATCAAATGTTTTCGGTTCCCATTGGAGAGGCACGTCCTTTCGTCTACTAATCGCACGGTTTTGCGGTTCGGTAGCAAAACACAGACACTAAACTTATTACAGTGAACAGAGACGTTAATGAAGGAACGGACAGATCATAACTTTGCGAAAATAAAGAAAGTAAACTCTCCACTCGAGGGAAGACTTGAACTATGGACGTCTCGTTCCGCAGCTGCTCACGCTAACCACGGGACCACGGCGCTCCTGATCACACATTGTCCTTGATGTTGCGTATGTTAGGCATGGACTGCTCTGTTTGTATATTTTGCTTATTTTTTCATAGTTCCACACAACTTCTTCCCGTTTTCTCGATTGATCTGTGTTCAGTTTTCTTCAAGGCCTATCCACTGTGCCAACTTATAACTAAATCTGAGGAGCGCGCGATGGGGAGGTTCCCTTGTAAGAGGGCTACTCGGAAAGTATGGTCGCGAAATGGAAACCACAGTGAATATCGCAAATGTTTCGTTTGGAGTATAGATGTAGATGTAGATGTAGATGTAGCAGTCAGCTATATCTTCCTGCTGCTTCTCTACATATTCGCCGCTCAGGGTGACGCATTTTTGGTAACACTGCACCAGCTTTCCAATACCCTCGTCATAGAAGGCAGCGGCCTGTTTTTTGCTAATTCTCTACGCTGACCTGTAGCTTGTTGTCTATGCCAAAATGTCTTCATAGGCAGCGGTTCATATGACCAGAGATGAAAATGGAAGGGAACCAGTTTCGGACTGAATGGTAGTTAAAAGCGTTGCTGGGATTCCCGTTCCCCTCCAGTATGCGGCCGACAATTGTAATAAAGAAGGAAATACATGTCAGTTATGTTGCGTGGACTGCGTGAAATCAGGCGAAATCTCTCGCAGGCACTCATTCAAGGCGGGAGATGCTATTTTATAGGCGTCTTCACTTGCTCCTTGAGCGCTCAGATCTTAAAAAGAGGGACGTGACGCGATCGACTGGCATACTAGAGACACCGTCCGACACATCTGTTTAAGTTTCATCGGATTTTCACTGCGGTTTCAATTTCGCGATCGATCGGACCTTACTTTCGGAATATCTCTTGTACTCTTTGGCTATTCATGCAGTAAAATTTCAGCATCAGTTATGGCGTTTTATTTTGTCACCTCTTCGCTACTAACTCTATTCGCAACCCGTTTTCAGGACAGTATATACATATACACTGAATGTACCAGCTCACTGCTTCTTTCTCACAAGCCGACTGTCAGCTATAGACACCCTACTCTTTACACAACAACAAACTCTTGCAGGTTCGAATCCTGCCCCGGGCATGGATGTGTGTGATGTCCTTAGGTTAGTTAGGTTTAATTAGTTCTAACTTC
This sequence comes from Schistocerca americana, assembly GCF_021461395.2. Taxonomy (NCBI): domain Eukaryota; kingdom Metazoa; phylum Arthropoda; class Insecta; order Orthoptera; family Acrididae; genus Schistocerca; species Schistocerca americana. The sequence continues at coordinate 243,599,885 of NC_060124.1, read as the reverse complement.
TAGGGGACTGATGACCTCAGGAGTTAAGTCCCATAGTGCTCAGAGCCATTTGAACAATCTTTTTGAACTAACTCTTACGTCTACTCAATGGAGTTCTCTTGGACAGGTTTACAAAATTATTCACACATATCTTTCATTTCTCACTTTATATTCTGCCTTCGCTAAGTCATTTGAGATTCTATGGAAATGTTCCATACGTTTTTGTTGTTGCTGCTGTGGTCTTCAGTCCAGGGACTGGTTTGATGCAGCTCCTCGTTCTACTCTATCCTGTGTAAACCTCTCCATCTCCGAATAACTATTGCAGCCTACACCCTTCTGAATCTGTTTAGTGTATTCATCTCTTGGTCTCGCTCTACGATTGATCCCTTGATGTCTCAGAACATGTCCTACCAACCGATTCCTTCTTCTAGTCAAATTGTGCCACCAATTCCTCTTCTCCCCAATACTATTCAGTGCCATACAAATAACTTTGAAGAAAATTTGAACGTTGCACAGAATAAAACTGTAAATATCTTTACATAAATAATTCTCTCTGCCTCAAACAGATTTCATTCACAGAATATTTGTATACACATCGAATTATTTTAGACTGAATTATTAAATCAAATTGACACACAAAAGAAACTAACTTATGTTGAGTCTCTATGTTTGTTGAATGTATGTTAGTGTCTTGATTTAATGGTGTCATTAAAAGTAGCTGTCATATACCGAGACCATATTTTATCTGTAGGAGTGACATGTTTCTATACTGGAGATTCTAATCAACATATCCCACATACATTATTACTTTTTTTTTAAAGAGTTGGACCCACTCCACGCTCACACCGGCGCGATGGCCAACTCAAAAGGTCTTCAATGGTTCAAGTGGCTCTGAGCACTATGGGACTTAACATCTGAGGTCATCAGTCTCCTAGAACTTAGAACTACTTAAACCTTACTAACCTAAGGACATCACACACATCCATGCCGGAGGCAGAATTCGAACCTGCTCCGTAGCGGTCGCGCGGTTCCAGAGTGAAGCGCCTAGAGCCACTTGGCCACACACGCCGGCTCAAAAGGTCTACTGCCATCTCTGCATAAGGGTTAGTTTTCACTAAAGTGAGGTGTCGCAGGATGTGGGTACAGCGATGTTTGCGTACGTCTGGTTAAGGTTAACCAATCATAAGCGCTCATCTGGAGATAGATTGCGTCGAAGTCAAATAACGGGTAGTGGTTTGAAGGGCAGAGGAATAAAAGCGCCAAGGCAAGAGCCAAGGGAAAAAAACCTCTACGATAGTTAGGTCGGGTGGTAAGAGCAGTAGCTTGCGATAGGTCGTGCAAGGGTAGGTTTTGTTAGTAGTGGATATCATGCATGTCGATACCTTTGACGTTGCGCGGTGGTGTTGCTCGGCGGCTGCTGCTGGGTGCCGGTGTTATACTCTCGATCAGTGTCAGCAACCTGCAACAATTAGGTTTATCATCGTGTTTGTGTCCGATAGGTCATATATCCGATGCGCAGTGTAGGGTGATGTTGACGAATTGTTTGTGCGTCAGTGGGCGAGCTCCTCGGTTTCCCAGCTGTGGCCTGTTGGTTGGCTCTAATAGCAGCTGGTAATCTCCAACCAAGGTTGCTGATATGCTGGGACTTGCCGACGTTTGTCGCTTGTTGGTGTATGTTAGTTTGCCACAGCTATGCCCTAGCTAGTAGTGTCTTTGGCCGCTTGTGATTCCACTTGATTCCACTTATGATTGTAATTCTATTATTACTAGATCAATTTTAAATACGTATGAGAATTGGACGTACGTATTGATCTTCTTCTCCTTCTCTCCCTCTGTCCTTCTTCCCCTCACTCTGTCCGTCACCACCTCTCCCCTCTCTCCGCGTATCTCATCCTCCCCGTCTCTCTGTCCAGTTCCTCCCTCCTCCTCCCTACGTCCATATCCAATCTCTGTCCATTTCCTCTTCCTCCCTCGCCCTCCCTTTCGCTGACCTCCAATCTTGTTTATTTTCAAGGCGAACGAAAGCGTGATTGGGATTTGAAGTAGCTTAAAGTAAATTGGAAAATCGGTTGGACTCATTGGTGTATGGGGTATGACAGACCTCTCTTGCTACTGAATGTGTCAGGATAGCAGCTTCAGGGCCCGTATTTGGAATAGTTTTCATCTGCAGACGGGTAGGGTTACAAAGTTTCGGATGATTCAGACTGCGTAATAGTATTCTCACCATAAACCGATAATCCATAATAACCGCTCTTCCAGTTTTTTTGTTAACACCGAGTGTGAGGCAGAAAACAAAAGAGCTGATAAATGTGTACCGGTATACACTTTTTTTAAATTGCGTATAAGGAGAAGGAATATACGATGGTGAGTCTAATGAAAACCTTAAATATTTTTTAAATATTATTTGTTGTGCAGAAGTGGTACAAAGCTGTATCACTTTTCAACATAATCTCCCCCACGCTCAATGAAAGTCCTCCAGCGCTTACAAAGTGCATAAATACGTTAAGAAAAAAAATTATTTTGGTAGTCCGCGCAACCATTCATGCACCGCGTCGCGAACCTCTTCATCAGAACGGAACTTCTTTCCTCCCATTGCGTCTTTGAGTGGTCCAGACATATGGAAATCACTTGGGGCAAGGTCTGGTGAGTATGGTGGATGAGGAAGACACTCAAAATGCAGGTCTGTGATTGTTGCAACTGTTGTAGGGGCAGTGTGCGGCCTTGCAAGGAAGCCATCACCTTCTCGTTCAAATCGCCGAAGAAGTTCTCAGAAGCATCAACACGTCGTTGTCTCAGTTCAGGAGTCAGCTGCCGTGGCATCCATTTGCAGACACTTTGTGAAATTGGAGCAAATCATGCACAATGTGGTTCAAAAATGGTTCAAATGGCTCTCAGCACGATGGGACTTAACTTCTGAGGTCATCAGTCCCCTAGAACTTAGAACTACTTCAACCTAACTAACCTAAGGACATCACACACATCCATGCCCGAGGCAGGATTCGAACCTGCAACCGTAGCGGTCGCACGGTTCCAGACTGAAGCGCCTAGAACCGCTCGGCCACACCAGCCGGCCACAATGTGGTGTGCTGACCCATAACTAATCTGTAAACATGCTGCATTGTCATTCAGTGTCACTCGGTGGTTTTCCTTCACTATGGCTTCAACTGCAGCAGTGGTCTGTGGAGTCACAACTCGTTGTGCCTGACCTGGACGAGGAGCATCTTCCACTGAAGTCATACCATTTTCGAACTTCCTATTACATTCGTAGACTTGCTGCCGTGACAAACATGCTTCACCGTACTGAACCTTCATTCGTCGATGACGGCAATCAAGTAATATACAGCAATGCAACAGTTTAAAAATTTATTTTAAAAACGACAATGAAGTCATTTATAGCAATACAACAGTTTAAAACATTTTTTTTAAAGGAAAACGCAAAGCTACCATTACGGCAATAATAGCCTTTCAAAACACGCCACTAACGGCAATCAAGTAATTTATAGCAATACCACAATTTTAAAAAAAAAATCTTTTTATAAAAAAAAAACGGAAGCTAGCAGTATGGCAATAACAGTCTTTCAAAACACGCCGCTAACGGCAATCAAGTAATTTATAGCAATACAACAATTTTAAAAAGATTTAAAGAACATTAGTAAACAGGCTGCTAAAGTAAAAACAGAATTTTGTTAATAAAGGACTGTGAGGTAGTGTAGCTACCAACACCGCCATTTAAAAAAAAATCAAAGGTCTCAGCAAACACACGATTAATGGCAATAAGAATGGAGGAATTTAAAAAATGTTTTTAAACAAAAGTGTCCTGGAATATCATTAGAACGTAACAGATATGACGGACCCGTGTAAGGGCGGCCACAAATCACCCACTCAGGGATGCTCAGGCTAGGCAGAATACTGACCAATTTAAATACGCCCGTAAACACAACTGCCACTCTCAGGCTGGTCGCTGCACCGACTTCTAGCCAGCGAAAACTTGTAATAAGATGGCTTAACTTGCTGACAGAATTAGAGCTAACCTCGTGCAAGGAAACATTACACCACACAGTCCTGAATGAGCGATCACATGATCAACCAACAAAAAGCATGAATTTACTCATAACACACGACAGAATAGCGAAACAATTAAACTGCCAAAGCTACACCTCCGATCGGGCAGTAACGAGAGGAGGAAGAAAGATCACTGTCTTCAATTACACCGGTGCTGGGGACAGGAAACCCGATCGTCGGAGGCCACAAGGCAGAAGAGACACTGGTTACGCGAACTTATTACTTAATGATTAAACCTTGGACTACCTTAACTTGCAATTATGCTCGAACAGGCAGTACACGACTTCCGAAGGCAAGGATCCACACATCCGACCGCGCACGCGTCGCCAGCGTACCCAACACGCCACGGTCACGCTACAACACGCTCTGTCACCGGAGTTCACGTCTTCTCTGCAACGTTGACGGGTAGTGACCGCTCCTTCATGTTAAGTGTCTCGTTTTTAAACTACAGTGTTGAAACGGAGGACTTAAAGAAGCTTGTTAACGTCCCACAAAAGTGAAATGAACAGCAACTGCTCATGGGACGATTCTGTCTACAACCAACCCGAGGGGAGCTCTTCCGTCAACTACTCCCGCACGTTACATACAACCAACATACATCACGAGGCGACTCGGTACAACCGACCACGCCTGGTCCCCGCTGGCGAGCCACACTGCCCTCCCGTGTCCACCAGACTCTCTGAGCGCACAAACCTACTTCCGCGCCACCACACGAGGTTACCACCGGTCAAAGATCTCACTTCCTCGCTAGCAGTTTCCCGAGAGCCAAAATGCAGACATCGATAGCAGAGCGAAAAGACAACCAAGCAGCCACTTAGTGACAGACAACATATCAAACAAACATGTCAGGGGAAGACAAGGAAAACCAATAAAATCTAAACACAAGGTGTAGCAAGATACACGGCTCAAATTTTGTTCATGGCCGTCTAAATATTTTTAAAGTATCGTGCGAAAATTTAAAGTAAAGAGGTCAATGACTTTCGGTTAAGACGTTTCGAGATGATTTTGAAAATCATCTCGGAACGTTCTTGACCGATGATTTTTAAAATCATCTCCAAACGTTCTTGGCCGTAAGTCCTTGACCGCTTTACTTCAACCTTTTGCACGATACTGTAAAAATATTTTGACGGCCATGAGCTAAGTAGATAGAGAGAGAGAGAGAGACAGACAGACAGAGAGAGAGAGAAGGAGATGAATTTTCTGTCTTAGGCTGGGGCTATCCTTCGAGTCTAACGCAGAGTTCCTCACGTGTTGCAGCCATAGGCGCCAGTCCGGCAGTGCGGCCTCCGAACCTACAGCTGCTGGTGGCGCTGTGTCTGGCGACGTCGACGCTGGCGGTAGGCACTGGAGCCTCCAGCAGGTAGCGGCCTTCCGCCTCCGGCGAGGCCTCCAGAAGGCGCTGCGCTGTCGCCCCCCGCCCCTGAGGCGGCCGAGCCCGACGTCCGCGGCTGAGCGGCGAGGCGACTACGGCGGCAGCGGCGGCGGCGGCGGCGTCGCGGGAACTCCGTAGGCGGCGACGCGCAAAAGCGGAACAGTTCGGCGAACCCTCCCACTTTGATTTTCCTTTCTGTACGTAAACACTGGACCCTACTTTGCACCGTTATTACAAAGATGACGCCAATGCAGGTTGCGACGGGTATCACACGACGAGTAATGCGTACTTGCCAACGTCTACTTGGCTCTGTCCGAAATCAACAGGAATGTGACTTAAAGGAAATTTACCACTGCTCCTAGTCGTTTCAAATAATTGCTGTGGAAGTGTTTAACGAGAAGGACTGAAAAACACAATAAGGCCTCTACTAAAACATCCACACGACAGAAAAGCGTTCACTAACTCAAAACCAATACCAAAGTTTCTACGAGTCAATGAACAGATTTTAAATAGAATCCAAGTTTTAGTTTGTCGGTAATAATGCTGTACTAGCCATTTCTTCAGTCACACAAAAAAATGGAATTGTAAATTGTAAACTGACAAAGAAAAGGTGTGAAGATCCTACAATTAATCGCTGAAGAAACAAATGCATGACTTCGCAAACAGACCAAAGAAAAAGTGTATCTTTCAAAACTGGTCGAAAAGTTTACTAGCCACAAAATATTCAATTCCAGGTCGCTTATAATGATGGTGATATTTATATGCCAAAGCAATTGATTTTGGAGAGCAGAAATCCTCTGGAAGGTACCCATTTCTAGCGCTGCCTCGTAAATATTTTTGCTTGTGAAGTAATTCGCAATTATAGCCTGAAGTAAGGTTTCTGTTAGAGTATCGTTTACTTGATAGGTTAATGATACGCGAATGGTGGTCACTGTGAACATTTTCCCAAGATGGACAGCTTCATTTCTGTTTCAATCGAGTGTTTTGCGCTCAAAGGACGCTGATAAAAAGTTTCTGAGAACTGTAATGTAAATAAATTTAAATTTCTAATATATTTAGTTAACTCGTGAGATTGTTCCACTAGTCATTTATCAGATATTGTGATTATATGCATATATTCGAATGCACAAACTATTTTATTTGTTCACCTGTTTGATGTTACTAATTCCCTTAGTTCTTATTATTTAAGTCCCTTTTCGACAACTATTACTTCCTACATTGTGATATTACGATAAAGTATAAAAATATATATATGAATGTAGACAATGGTGTGACTTTAAAGAAAGGGAGCTGTAATAAAATTGAAAGCAACAATGAGGTCCACCTTTCTTACAGCGAAATAGTCCTCAAATGCTGTGTCTCGGAAATTTAAATTTCTGAGGAAGCACTCATTTCTCTGAGTTCTTCGGCATCAGGTAAGGTGTAAAGGCAGAACTTCCAAGTAATAATAAACTTATGATAAGTTGTATTTTCTGCCTGACACACTGTTTTGTTACCACATATAAAGTGTAGCTAAAAAGTTCCTTACTTTTGCTTATTTATTTTTCTTCTTTCATTTCACCGTCTTTGGAGTACGCTGAATTAGTCATTTCTTTGCGTGGTGTTCTTTCCTTTGTGCACGGTATTTCTTCGTTCTCTCTAACCTCCTCCAAGATGATGAATTTAGACTTTAATTTATATTCGTCTTGAAAACTTATTTTTTCGTCCTCAGTACTTATGTGAACTGTTCTATCGAGTAATGACTTCCCTGAAATTTTAATTCCCTTACGTCTTTTTCAGTTTCCGTAAAAAATGTAGGTTTGAAATTGCCTTTTGGCTTCTGTCTGGATTTCTTCGGCCTATATTTGTTTAATAATTTTTCTGACCTTTCGCCAGCAGGGATGCTTGGCATTTTCAAAGCTTCACCCGCCATTGCTGGTGGTGAACTGGGATCGACCTCGCAGTCGCAGATTATGCGTACCTAGCGAACCAACGTCCAAGGAGTTTTTCCAGGCCATTTCCGCTGCGGTTCTCCCCTTGATACATGCAACCGCAGAGGTAATGACCACGGGAGAACCCTTGGTCATTGGTGCGCCAAGTACACAATCTGCAACCGAGAGATCGATCCCAGTCCACCACCAGTAATGGAAGATGAAGCTTTAAAAATGCCAGCCATTCCCGCTGGCGAAATGTCAGAAAAAATATTAAACATGTGTCGACCGAAGAACCCGAGACAGAAGCCAAGAGGAAATTTGTCAACAAGTGACCACGAAAGCCTCAACAGTTTTGTGCGATTAGTCTTCGTTATACGGTTGAGGAAGAACTCAAAAATACGTTTAACTGGTCTATTGGAGTTCATTCTGAGAAGATGTCCGTAAAAATTTAGTCTTCTCTTTGGCGTAGCATCTGAGACGTTTTCATTTGTGGAGACAGTACATTCTTAATGTATCCTATTTGATTATCCTGAAATGTTGTTTATCTTTCATTTAGTACTGATTGTCCTTTTTAGCCACTGTGATTTATGGTTAGAGTTGCTGCCGCGTACTATATTTGTAGCTTGATCGCTGTTTCGTAATGCTTAATTTTTGACCCCCGTGAAAGAGATTCCTTTTTGTATGTATCTTGTCAACTGGAAGGCCAATTGAGATGTTTTACTGGATTCTATTGCCTTGCGTTCTGTAGCATTTCAATTAATCCATTCCCCCTGATAAATTCTTTTATCATTTCTATTTTCTGTTTTGGATCTCTAGGTGTTTATTTGGTTGTTTATTGTTTGTCATTATTTCATTTCCTTAGAAGAAAGACTTAAGACCTATTTGAGCTGCTTGCGTGTCTAGTTGAAGGCCTGGCTTCTTTCCTGCCGCCATTGTTTCAACAAACGCGAACGAATCACCTGCAAAGTTGATTTTGACTCAGCTGGTTAGGCAACATAGTCTTATTCTAATCTTCACATTTTTTTTCCATTCGTTTATTCATTTATTACTCTCTGATGGGCACAATTAAGCAATAGCGGAAATTTTCATATTCGAATATACGTTGCTACACTTTTTAATTTCTTTATTTGCTCGAAGCCTGTACAGTCCTTCTTCATACAGTTTGCACCTAAAATTTTGCTGATTACTTTTTGTTCTCTCTTTTGTATTTCTTCAAGGTCTCTGTCTCTTTAAAATAAGCGTCCCAAACTCATAAAAACAATATGGTTCGCTTTTTGTGCTGTAATACCTTCATTTGCTGCATTTCAGAATGCATTTTTTGTTGTGGGTGTCTCTTATAGGTCTGAAAGCTGATTCCGTTCTGCAACAACGAATTTTAAACCCTATCAGTTTCAGACAAATTTCCTGAATGGTTTTGCCTCAATGAATCAACTGGAAAAGTCTTCCGATTTTTCCATTTCTAGTTTTTAAAATTTTTGTGTCACATTATTTCTAAACATGTATTTCGTTTCTTCAAAAGATATTAGAAGCCCCACTCTCTCTGCTGTGACTTTAAGAATTTCCGTGTGTTTTTGTGCTGTTTGAATGGCCTGACATAGAAATGCTAGGTCATGTGCAAGAGCTAAGAAGTGTATCCTAATACTGGTTCTTCCTAATGTGACTCGTTCGTCGATATTTAGCTCTGATTTTAGTTTATGCCATTCCTCTATCAATTTCTCTTAGCCAAATTCGAACAGCAATGGAGACAGCCCATCACCTTGTCTCACACTTGTTTCCATTTAAAAAAGTGCAGAAATTTCTCCACTGGGTAGTAGACTGCGCAACGTTTAGCATTTTACTAATAATTGCAGTGGATTTCGGGTCCTGACCTAGTAGGTTCAGAATATGGTATAGGAAATTACTGAGTCGTCACTCTCTTCTAATTTCAGTGTAGATGCAAATTACTTTCGTAGCGGAAGTATTTTGATGCCTGAGAATTAGTTTCGGAACTAAATTTGGTTCTAGGCAACATCTATTGGGTTCTCCAATCTCATCCATTTTCATTCAAGTTGTTGCTAAGATTGGTCCAGGAGACTTTGAGGTATTTATGCATTTAATTACTCATTACTCAGGAAAGATTTATCTTTACATTCGTTATGACACATGTAACTGGTGCTGAGACACGACGGTAAGTGCCGGCTAGTGTCCAACACACTGAGCTGAAACAGGCTACGTTAAACTACTCTGTGAGATGGTGGCATAAAATCAGCGACAGTGTCTCATGCTGATGTAGGAATTGGATAACTGCAACAAGAATAGTATTAACGGCATCATCGACCAAGATTTGGATAACTTGGACATCTATTTCACCATTTTACAGCCCAAACTGACTTAATAGCAAAGGGAAAAGTAGGAAAACAGTGTATCCTGTGATCTCAGTCCTCTGGACATCATATGGTTCCCACTGTCTATTATTTTTCGGAACGTATAGAATTTGGAGGTAAATTCACTAGACAGTTTTTAAGCTTGAATCACCACAATAGTCTTATGTTTAAAGAATGTTACAGGTCATAAATTTTATCCAGGCTGGTTCTTTGGAAGGTAGAAATCACCTAGAGGATGTTTAAATCTGTCACATTGTGGCTGGTACTCTTCCCACGTACTTGTTTCCTTTTAAATACTGTTGGAAAATCGTTCATTTAATTGAAATCGTAAAATTTTGGGGAAAGTCTATAATCCACATTTCTGAACGATAAAATTAAATTATTGCAGCTCTGTTCGTTAGGTAAACATATGGTTATAATAATTCAAATTTACACTCTCACTCGACACTCCTTTTACACTGCACTCACCCTGCTTTTCTATTGTTAACGCCATTCTGTTTTGTTCTTCGTAATGAATTCAATAAGAGAAAAAACTTATTGTTCTATCAGAGGTTGAAAATACCGTCTCAGTTGTAAAGTTCTTTTATTGTCACAGGACCGGTTTCGGGGTATTATAAGTCCATCTTCGGGTTTCGTAACTTGGTGCTGTGGCCCCCGAACGCTGCGGTGGACGCGTACTAGGCGGGGTGTCCTACCTATGAGCTCAAAACAGAGAGTTATTGTTCGACTTAATTTAAACACGTACAGTAAAACCCATGAAATTTAGTTGAAACGTCGTGTAGGACAAGTCACAGCTTCTCAGTCATATGCGGCTGCTGATTTTATTTATTTAAATCACTTAGTAACTTTATTTATTTAGATCACATATTTAGTGCAACGTTTTTCTCACAACACTGTATCTCTATTTTCACGCGTATTATTAGTTCTGTTTACTCTCGTCGATTTTTCCCTGCTTTACTTATTGTCTAAACTGATCTCATATTTCATATCGTCCGCCTGTTTAGCTGAGTAGTAACGCACTTGCCTCTCATGCAGCGAGCCAGTGTTTCATTCGCGGCCCGATTGGAGATTTTCTCCTCTCGTGGACTTGGTGTTGGGTTGTCCTCATACTATTCCACTGTGATCACCGGCACGCAGGTCGCCCAATGTGACGTCAACAGAACTAAGACTGGCACTCGGCGGCCGAGCTTACCTGGCAGGGAGGGGGGGGGGGGGGGGTGAGACTCCCGGCCAACCGGCCAACCATGCCATACGATAATTTCAGTTTTTCATATTTCAAATCGACTATAAGAACACAAGCGTTTTCGAATGAAAGACCCTTATTGACACTACAAAGCCTAAAAAATGTCCTTATGCCTATAAAAAAATGTGATTGTGCTAGATATGTGTCCCTCGTAACGAAATGGGATCTGTGTACACTATGCAAATACGTACTCAATGGTAACACAAGGAGGAACTGAGCCACAGTGAAGCTAGGTGAAAGTTAATGTACAATACGGTTGACTTGTGACAGCCAGAGCGAGAGCACCAGCAGCAGCGAGTACTGTTTGTATAAAGCGTTTATTTTGCATTTTGTTTACGACCTTCCACTAAGGAAGGGATTCTATTTGTGTTTATCTGCTCTGCATAGTAACTAACAGTTCTTGATAAAACTTTACGTAGTTTTCGTGTTAGATTTCTTAGTGTTTTCTTGATCGTTTAGAACAGAAAGCGCCCTAAAACCGTCTTTTGTTTGTTTCGCGGCCGTTAGCCACTAGTCACTTGAATCAGCAGTTGTCTTGTGACAGCCAGAGCGAGAGCACCAGCAGCAGCGAGTACTGTTTGTATAAAGCGTTTTTGTACGTATTTGCTGCGCTTAGCTTTTAAATAGTTTTTCTGGGAAAACCTAGCGTAGTTTTCGCGTCTCGTATTTCAGTGAGTGTTTCTTGATTATCAGAGTAGCTCATCAGAAGATTATCTTGGGAATTTGTCACCGTATAGAGTAGGGTAAACATAGTCATGTGTACGGACTGTGGTTGTTGTGAGCGGACGCAAGGAGAATTGGCCACTCTTCGGGGGCAGGTGGAGGCTTTGTCTGTTAGGCTCATCGAGCTCGAGGCGCAGGCGTCGGCTCGTAGTGGCGTTGGGGAAACTGTGGTGAGACCTATGCCTACTTCGGTGGCCTTGGAATCACATGGAACCCCTGATGTCGCTGCGTCTTCCGGCAGTGAGCATCTTACCGGTCAGCCATCACTCCAGGGTGAATGGCGGACAGTGGTGGGCTCGCGCGTGCCTGGCCGAAAGGCGAAGGTGGGATCTGGCCGCGTGGCAGCTGCCTTACCCCTTTCCAACAGGTACGGGGTGCTTCCTAGTGGTGATGACATCGTTTCCGAGCCACCACAGGATGCCTCGCCTGTTGGGCCAGTGGCCGATTCTCCGGCAAGGTCCCGACAGTCACAGAGGGCGGGCCTATTAGTTATAGGGAGCTCCAACGTTAGGCGGGTTATGGAGCCCCTTAGGAAAATAGCGGATAGGTCGGGGAAGAATGCCAGTGTGCACTCGGTGTGCTTGCCGGGGGGTCTCGTCCGTAATGTGGAGGAGGCCCTTCCGGCAGCTATTGAACGCACTGGGTGTGACCGGCTGCAGATAGTAGCACATGTCGGAACGAATGACGCCTGCCGCTTGGGTTCTGAGGCCATCCTTGGTTCCTTCCGGCGGCTGGCTGATTTGGTGAAGACAACCAGCATCGCACGCGGAGTGCAAGCTGAGCTTAATATCTGCAGCATAGTGCCCAGAGTCGATCGCGGTCCTCTGGTTTGGAGCCGTGTGGAGGGTCTAAACCAGAGGCTCAGACGACTCTGCGACTATAATGGTTGCAAATTCATCGACCTCCGTTATTGGGTGGAGAACTGTAGGGCCCCCCTAGACAGGTCAGGCGTGCACTACACACCGGAAGCAGCTACTAGGGTAGCAGAGTACGTGTGGCGTGCACACGGGGGTTTTTTAGGTTAGAGGGACCCCCCCTTGGGCGAAACGATAAAATACCTGACGGCTTACCAGAGAGGACATTATCATCGTTGATAAAGAATGATAAAGAACGTCCGTCCTCAGAGACCAAAAACAGGAAAAGTTAACGTAATATTGGTAAACTGCAGGAGTATCCAGGGCAAGGTTCCTGAATTAGTATCTCTTATTGAAGGAAATAGTGCGCATATAGTATTAGGAACGGAAAGTTGGTTAAAACCGGAAGTGAACAGTAACGAAATCCTAGACACAAAATGGAATATATACCGCAAGGATAGGATAAACGCCAATGGTATTTATAGCAGTAAAGAATTCAATAATATCCAGTGAAGATATTAGCGAATGCGAATGTGAAATAATCTGGGTTAAGATAAGTATCAAAGGTGGGTCAGATATGATAGTCGGATGCTTCTATAGACCACCTGCATCAGCAACCGTAGTAGTTGAGCGCCTCAGAGAGAACCTGCAGAACGTCTTGAAGAAGTTTCGTGATCATACTATTGTAATAGGGGGAGACTTCAATCTACCAGGTATAGAATGGGATAGTCACACAATCAGAACTGGAGCCAGGGACAGAGACTCTTGTGACATTATCCTGACTGCCTTGTCCGAGAATTACTTCGAGCAGATAGTTAGAGAACCAACTCGTGAAGCTAACGTTTTAGACCTCATAGCAACAAATAGACCGGAACTTTTCGACTCCGTGAATGTAGAAGAGGGTATCAGTGATCATAAGTCAGTGGTTGCATCAATGACTACAAGTGTAATAAGAAATGCCAAGAAAGGAAGGAAAATATATTTGCTTAACAAGAGTGATAGGGCACAAATCGCAGAATATCTGAGTGACCACCATCAAACGTTCATTTCTGAGGAAGAGGATGTGGAACAAAAATGGAAAAAATTCAGAAACATCGTCCAGTACGCCTTAGATAAGTTCGTACCGACTAAGGTCCAAAGCGAGGGGAAAGATCCACCGTGGTATAACAATCACGTACGGAAGGTACTACGGAAACAAAGAAAGCTTCATCGTAGGTTTAAGAGTAGTCGAATCATAGCTGATAAGGAAAAGCTGAACGAAGCGAAAAAGAGCGTAAAGAGAGCAATGAGAGAAGCATTCAACGAATTCGAACATAAAACATTGGCAAACAATCTAAACAAGAACCCTAAAAAGTTTTGGTCATATGTAAAATCGGTAAGCGGATCTAAATCCCCTATTCAGTCACTCGTTGACCACGATGGCATCGAAACAGAGGACGACCGAAGAAAGGCAGAAATACTGAATTCAGTGTTCCGAAACTGTTTCACTGCGGAAAATCGTAACACGGTCCCTGACGTCAGCCGTCGCACGGACGCCAAAATGGAAAATATTGAAATAAACGATATCGGAATTGAAAAACAACTGCTATCACTTAGTAGCGGAAAAGCATCCGGACCAGACGAGATACCCTTAAGATTCTACAGTGATTATGCTAAGGAACTTGCCCCCTTTCTATCAGCAATTTATCGTAGATCGCTGGAAGAACGTAAAGTACCTAGCGACTGGAAGAAAGCGCAGGTCGTTCCCATTTTCAAGAAGGGTCATAAATCAGATGCGAATAATTATAGGCCTATTTCGCTTACGTCAATCTGTTGTAGAATAATGGAACATGTTTTGTGTTCTCGTATTATGACGTTCTTAGATAATACAAATCTCCTTCATCATAACCAACATGGATTCCGCAAACAGAGATCATGTGAAACTCAGCTCGCCCTATTTGCCCAAGAAATTCACAGTGCCGTAGACACTGGCGAGCAGATTGATGCCGTATTCCTGGACTTCAGGAAGGCATTTGATACGGTTCCGCACTTACGTTTAGTGAAAAAAATACGAGCTTACGGAATATCGGACCAGGTTTGTGATTGGATTCAGGATTTCCTAGAAGAAAGAACACAACATGTCATTCTTAACGGTTCAAAATCTGCAGATGTAGAGGTAATTTCGGGAGTACCGCAGGGAAGCGTGATAGGACCTTTATTGTTTACAATATACATAAATGACTTAGTTGACAACATCGGTAGCTCCGTGAGGCTATTTGCAGATGACACGGTTGTCTACAAGAAAGTAGCAACATCAGAAGACTCGTACGTACTCCAGGAGGACCTGCAGAGGATTAATGCATGGTGCGACAGCTGGCAGCTTTCCCTAAACGTAGATAAATGTAATATAATGCGCATACATAGGGGCAGAAATCCATTCCAGTACGACTATGCCATAGGTGGTAAATCATTGGAAGCGGTAACGACCGTAAAATACTTAGGAGTTACTATCCGGAGCGATCTGAAGTGGAATGATCACATAAAACAAATAGTGGGAAAAGCAGGCGCCAGGTTGAGATTCATAGGAAGAATTCTAAGAAAATGTGAGTCATCGACGAAAGAAGTAGCTTACAAAACGCTTGTTCGTCCGATTCTTGAGTATTGCTCATCAGTATGGGACCCTTACCAGGTTGGATTAATAGAAGAGATAGACATGATCCAGCGAAAAGCAGCGCGATTCGTCATGGGGACATTTAGTCAGAGCGAGAGCGTTACGGAGATGCTGAACAAGCTCCAGTGGCGGACACTTCATGAAAGGCGTTACGCAATACGGAGAGGTTTATTATCGAAATTACGAGAGAGCACATTCCGGGAAGAGATGGGCAACATATTACTACCGCCCACATATATCTCGCGTAATGATCACAACGAAAAGATCCGAGAAATTAGAGCAAATACGGAGACTTACAAGCAGTCGTTCTTCCCACGCACAATTCGTGAATGGAACAGGGAAGGGGGGATCAGATAGTGGTACAATAAGTACCCTCCGCCACACACCGTAAGGTGGCTCGCGGAGTATAGATGTAGATGTAGAATCGCGACGGGTGGGAACGTCAGTGGTGAGCGTAGGGGTAACGACAGGCGGGCAAGGATTGGCGCCAGTACCCTGCTACACGTTACTGATCTCGGAGGATTTACATATGCCATAACACCTATCCTTGGGAAAGTAATGCCGGTGGCATGCAGAATGTGAGCTCTGCTGCGATTAATACCCAGAATCCCACAGAGGGCCAGGATAGCTGAACAGCAGCTACAGCACCAAAGCAACTGTCTGCTAGGTGCTTGAAGAATCACAATACAAGAGGTAGGGGAACAACAGGGATAGAAAAAAAACAGAATATGCAAAACTGTTTATGTAGGATGTGTAGGATGTTGAGAATATTCGGTACACAGAGATGAAAAGGGTAGTACACGATAGAAAATAATGAATGGTAGCGTCAAGGCTGATGCTTGGAGAGGAAGGAAAGAGCTTTAAACAGATCGCAGTCATCCTGTAGTGAAACTGGAAGACCTGCTTTTACTTTTATTGGTTTAGTAATTATATTTCCTGATTAGGATTTTGAAAAAGAGACAATAGAAACGGAACCTATATTTCCAGGAAACGTTGTACCTTTTCACTTCAACCTGTAACAGATTTCTGGTAGACTATTTAAAACCATTAGCAGGCTGATGGCCTGGAAACAGCTCCAAGTTTTTACGTAATCTTTTTAGAAACACTTGAAGTAGTAACGTCAAATAAAACACATAATTTCTTCTTATGATGTGTTCCAGCCGAGGAAATGCTTCGCATTTTTCATGACGGTATTACCGTAAACGTACCAAAAGATCTTTTCTCAACCCCTGCCACATTTAGGTTTTCGTGGGTCCCACCATAACACCTATTATCACTTTGTGAAGAGCGTAAAGAAAACAAAACTAAGAGTTTCAATATTCTGTCAAAAGCAGTACTGCAGTACTGAAAAATTTCGCCCTCTCTGTCACACAAACACATACAACACCTCCCCCCCCCCCACACACACACACACGGAGCGAAGAGAGAGAGAGAGAGAAGTATAAGCTCACTACACAACACAAACATAAAAAGTTCATAAGACGGTGCATACACAACACAAAACGCTGTAGTCTAAAAAGCTTTAGGATAAGTTGAAATGGGCTGCCTTCCATAAATATTTCAAGGTAGAACTCAAGCTGTTAAGTGCCACGTAGAGATGCGTACTTAAAGTATTAAATTTCTGATAGTATATGATGTAAAACTGCTCACCGAAAGCATGGAATGAAAATAGTTTTAAGCTCACAGAACATTCAACGGCTGGTGAGCATACTACATGCATGCTCGAAGCAGCTACTAGTTACTATTTCGTATAAATTCTTTGTAAACTTTTAAGGCACAGAACAATTAAGTTCCAACAACAAAAGTAGCACACAAAATAGTACACAAATCGCCTGAAGAAACCATGGAAAGTAAATAATTAATAAATTACTTTATGAACACAATATTAGTTGCTACTTTGTCACTTTCATTCATTACCATAAGGAAAATCAGTTCTTCAGTAAAGATGAAGTCAGCTGTATCATGAAGCAGGCTTACACAGTTTTCGCGTCAACGAACCACAGTAACCACCTAATGAAAAAACCAAATCACAGTAAGGCTCGCAATTTCACATAATTATGTCACATTATACGAAGCTACTGCAGGGTCTCTAGGATGCTAGGATCTGTTGAAGGAATTTAAGAGAATGTGGGAACCAACGTCACAGCATATAAGGAGACACCGAATTAAGGATCCTGAATCAGTTTAAAACTCCTCTGCAGTAGCCACAAAAGATTAGTATGCTTTAGTAGGTTGTTGAACATTCTCATATTCGTATAGCAGACCACATTCTTCTCCAATGTTATGCCTCAAAGTCTTTTTACAATATTTTGCAGTTAGTCTTTCTTTAACCTATCTTTTCAGAAAACAGAACTATTGTTAACAACTAACCGCATTAAATAGTGTATCTGTTGTGAATCTGTAATCAAAATAGTATTTTTTAAACGAGTTTTACAGGACGATCTGAGCGCAACACCACTAGCCTACAGAGTTCTATAACTTACAACTGATTTCTCCGTAACTGAGTTTCCCTAAAAACTGATTTCATATCACATTAGTGGATATAAATACGCCGAATTGACTTACTTTTCATTTTGACTTCACAGTTTTAATCACACATACTGGAAAAGCAGGTGCATTGTACTAATTTAGTACGTATACTGCTCATTCTCCGTATCATGTTGTTATCTATTTCAAGTCATGCTTTCAGGCTGATGATGCACCTCTACATACAGTTTTAATTTTTAAAGATGAAAATTCATTTTACTTAATTCACCGTCTCATGGTGAACTGTCATGTTTTCCTTAGTCTGAGAGTTACGCATGGTTGTTAGTTTCATCCATAACGGATGGTGCGATGAAGTGCTAATCCTAATGTAATGTCTGTTTCTCGTATGTATATCCCTTTTAAGACATAGTGTTAAACCTTGACTGGATATATGCCTTCACTGCAATTTGATTACATATAGCTAACAGTCCGCAGCTGTACTGCCGATGGTATTCAGCGGGCAATATATTTCGGCGATCAGACATGCTCCATCATCAGGTGCACCAAGAGAAACAAAATAATCAAATAGTTAATTACATCGTAATGATTGTAATTTGATTATATGTCTGTACTCGTAATTTGTTCCCATAATAATTTAACCGTTGTATGGTTCACAAAACCAAACACCTTTCCTGAGCCACAATTTGTTTCCATTTGTAAAAGTTTTTGGTTTACGTACAGCAATTCGTTGCATGTCTAGGTGAAAACACTCTGTCCAGTTGGCCGGCCGGAGTGGCCGAGCGGTTCTAGGCGCTACAGTCTGGAACCGCGCGACCGCTCCGGTCGCAGGTTCGAATCCTGCCTCGGACATGGATGTGTGTGATGTCCTTAAGTTAGTCAGGTTTAAGTAGTTCTAAGTTCTAGGGGACTGTTGACCACAGCAGTTAAGTCCCATAGCATTCAGAGCCATTTGAACCATTTGAACTCTGTCCAGTTGTCCGCCACCTTTTTCTACAATAGAAACGGTATGCCACTGACAAAGTTCTAGGGGACTGATGACCACAGCAGTTAAGTCCCATAGTACTCAGAGCCATTTGAACCATTTGGACTCTGTCCAGTTGTCCGCCAATTTTTTCTACAATAGAAACGATATGCCACTGACAATGTTTTGCTGAATAAAGTATTCACAAACAATATTTTTAGCACTCTTTTCATGAATTTTTTAAAGTGTTTACTGTGATAGGATGAGACGTCAGTTTTTCACTCTTGTTTTACATTCTCTTTAGTGAAGTGTCTTCATGCCAGCATATTTAAAACTGTCAGGAGTAATACCGTTATACAGAGACTCGCACACTGCAAAGAACAGAACACAGTTTATTTTTTTCTGCATTGGTCTCTCCTGATTTCATAGTAACACTTAGACAATCTTTTTTAAAATGTTTTGAAGCGAGTTGATACGGTTGAAATCTTTT
Organism: Schistocerca americana; assembly: GCF_021461395.2. Classification (NCBI taxonomy): domain Eukaryota; kingdom Metazoa; phylum Arthropoda; class Insecta; order Orthoptera; family Acrididae; genus Schistocerca; species Schistocerca americana. The sequence goes on along the minus strand of NC_060124.1, from coordinate 243,580,788 downwards.
TCCGGTGTAATTGAACGACATGTAATTTGTTGCATAACGTTTTCCATGGCAAATGCAAGATACTGACTAACAAATTGTTCTAAAAGAAATAATCTGTATCTGATAAGAATAAAATAGTCAAAATGTGTACAGTTTGGCGGTTGTATTGAACCTGTACACAATTTACTTTTCAAAAAAATCGTCGTTAGCCTCTTTCTACCATCTTAAAGTTTACTAAATTATGTCGACTTGTGGGCATATTGACAACGTCAGCCGTCTTCCTTCTGTCATCAGTAATGATACTGAAAACATTTCCCGAAGTTTCGCTGGCGGACCGAATATTCCATCATCTTTTAGGCTTGGATTCGGGATGTAATTAATTTTTGTTCCAATATTTTGGCTGACAGACTTCCAGCCATTCTCAAGGTGAATCAATTGCAGTGACTGAACATAGTGTTTCCACAGGCAATTCCATGGTATACGGGAAAATTAAGATACTGACCACCCTCATGTCCTACTGGGATTCAGTACTCGAGCCATATGTGGAAATAGAATTAGGACACAACCTAATCAACCGAAGGGATTGGTTTCCAACTCGAAAAATCATGGACAACAGCCAATTTGCGTGTTGTTGTAAGTCTACACTGCATAGCATTTCAACATTTGCGATCATTGTCACGCAATGCTTCGTAAACATTGTGGTTTACTGTCTCTGCTTTTGCTTTGTTTTATTCCTATAAGCGTAAAATTTTTTCTATGACTGATTCTCGTGTTATCACACCTCCATGCTCGTTACCAACAGTGGTATCTGTAACGCAAGCACCGTTACTCAACTGAATAAAGGCGTATTCGGAAAGTAAGGTCCGATTAGTCTCGAAGTGGAAACCACTGTAAACAACCCATGGAACGTGGCCCAGATGTGTTGGGCAGTGTCTTTAGTGTGCCTGTCGATCGCTTTTCGTCGCTCTATCCAGTTCAGAGCGCAAAGTGATCACGTAAAAATTCCTAAAAAGACAATGCTTCTCGCCAAGTATGTGGATCTGTTGATTGATTTTGCCTGCAGCTATGCAGTCCACATAATATGTGTCATGTGTTCCTTTCTTCACGACAATTTTCAGCTGCATTCTGCAGGGGCAATAAAGACGATCCTGCTGCGTTTTCAATGGAAAGTACACTACTGGCCATTATAATTGCTACACCAAGAAGAAATGCAGATGATAAACTGGTATTCATTGGACAAATATACTAGAACTGACATGTGATTACATTTTCACGCAATTTGGGTGCATAGATCCTGAGAAATCAGTACCCAGAACAACCAACTCTGGCCGTAATAACGGCCTTGGTACGCCTGGGCATTGAGTCAAACAGAGCTTGGATGGCGTGTACAGGTACAGCTGCCCATGCAGCTTCAACACGATACCACAGTTCACCAAGAGTTGTGACTGGCGTATTGTGACGAGCCAGTTGCTCGGCCACCATTGACCAGACGTTTTCAATTGGTGAAAGATCTGGAGAATGTGCTGGCCAGGGCAGCAATCGAACATATTCTGTATCCAGAAAGGCCCGTACAGGACCTGCAATATGCGGTCGTGCTTTATCGTGCTGTAATGTAGAGTTTCGCAGGGATCGAATGAAGGGCAGAGCCACGGGTCGTAACACATCTGAAATGTAACGTCCGCTGTTCAAAGTGCCGTCAATGCGAACAAGAGGTGACAATGGACGTTCACCGCGATGTCGCCAAACACGGATGCGACCGTCATGATGCTGTAAACTGAATCTCCATTCATCCGAAAAAATGACGTTTTGCCATTCGTGCACCCAGCTTCGTCGTTGGCTCTCTGTGATGCAGCATCAAGGGTAACCGCAGCCATGGTCTCCGAGCTGACAGTCCATGCTGCTGCAAACGTCGTCGAACTGTTCGTGCAGATGGGTGTTGTCTTGCAAACGTCCCCATCTGTTAACTCAGGGATCGAGACGTGGCTGCACGATCCATTACAGCCATGCGGACAAGATGCCTGTCATCTCGACTGCTAGTGATACGAGGCTGTTGGGATCCAGCACGGCGTTCCGTATTACCCTCTTGAACCCACCGATTCCATATTCTGCTAACAGTCATTGGATCTCGACGAACGCGAGCAGCAATGTCGCGATACGATAAACCGGAATCGCGATTGGCTACAATCCGACCTGTCGGAAACGTTATGGAACGCATTTCTCCTTCTTACACGAGGCATCACAACAACGTTTCACCAGACAACGACGGTCAACTGCAGTTTGTGTATGGGAAATCGGTTGGAAACATTCCTCATGTCAGCACGTTGTAGTTGTCGCCACCGGCGCCAACCTTGTGTGAATGCTCTGAAAAGATAATCATTTGCAAATCACAGCATCTTCTTCCTGTCGGTTAAATTTCGCGTATGTAGCACGTCTTCTTCGTGCTGTAGCAATTTTAATGGCCAGTAGTGCATTTGATCACCCACAATTCAGCTCTCTCCGTTGTTCATCTCTGCTCATATGGACCGCTGGGTACGAAGACAACATTTTGGCACCAACAACGAAAGGCAGACCAGGATAGAGAAATGGTGGATAGCACAGGCCGCTGCTTCCTGTGGCGAGGGTACTGGAAAGTTTATGCATCGCCGCGGCAAATGGCTAAGTTGGAGTGATCGCTATTTGGAGAGGTAGCTGGAAGATTGGCTAACTACTGCGGGTAAAAAATTTTCACTGTTGCTTTCATTTCGCTATCGATAGAACCTTACTTTCGAACGGAGTGATTTGAAAAACTGGAAAGCCACTCAACTTGCGAATATAGGAACAAGAAATAACAACATCCCCGATGCTCGCCAAAATATTATGGGAAACCGAAAATATTTCCTTAAGCAAATTTTAACTGCAAATATTTATCAGACGTGGTATGATACACGGTCTACTTACATTCATGTATCCACGACCTACGTTCGATGTCAACGTACAGTAACCACTCACAGACGACATTTGCAGCAATAGCAGTGGAGGATATGTAAAGCGTGTTGGGGAAACACTGAAAACGATGCAGTCGTTGTCGTAATGCGGAAACGGGACGATTTATCTTACGTCCAGCACGACATGATTACAGACCCGTATCACTGACGTCAAATTGCAGTAGCATTTTGGAGCATATGCTGTACTCGAACATTATGAATCGCCTTGAAGAAAATGACTTATTGAGCGTAACGAACACGGATTCAGAAAATATCCTTCTTATGCAATACTGCTAGCTCTTTATTCCCATGAAGTAGTGAGTGCTGTCGACAAGGGATCTCAGATCAATTCCATGTTCCTAGATTTCCAGAAGGCTTTTGATACCGTTCCTCACAAGCGACTATTAATCAAATTGCGTGCATATGGAGTATCGTCTCAGTTGTGTGACTGGATTCGTGATTTCCTCTCAGAGAGGTCACAGTTCGTAGTGACAGAGGGTAAATCATCGAGTAGAACATAAGTGATATCTGGCGTTCCGCAAGGTAGTGTCATAGGGCCTCTGCTGTTCCTGATTTATCTGAGCAGCCCCCTCAGATTGTTTGCAGATGACGCTGTAATTTACTGTCTAGTAAAATCATCAGACGATCAATTCCAATTACAAAATAATCTAGAGAGAATTTCAGTATGATGCGAAAAGTGGCAATTAGCACTAAACAAAGAAAAGTGCGAGGTCATCCACATGGGTACTGAAAGAAATCCGATAAATTTTGGGTATACGATAAATCACACAAACCTAAGGGCTATCAATACGACTAAATACGTAGGAATTACAATTATGAGCAACTTAAATTGGAAAGACCACGTAGATAATATTGTGTTGAAGGCTAAACAAAAACTGCGCTTTGTTGGCTGAACACTTAGAAGATGCGACAAACCCATTAAAGAGACACTCTACAATAGACTTGCCCGTCCTCTGCTGGAATATTGCTGCGCAGTATAGGATCCTTACCATGCATGATTGACGGAGGACATCGAAAAAGTGCAAAGAAGGGGAGCTCGTTTCGTGTTATCGGACAATAGGGATGAGAGTTTCACTGATATGATAAGCGATTTGGGGTGGCAGTCAATGAAATAAAGGCGGTTTTCTTTGCGGCGAAAGCTATTTACGAAATTTCAATCACCAACTTTCCCTTCCGAATGCGTAAATATTTTGTTGACACCCAAATACATAGGGAGACACGATTATCATAATAAAATTAGGGAAAATTTGACCTCGAACGGAAATATTTAGATGTTCCTTTCTCCCACGTACCATTCGAGAGTGGAACGGTAGAGAAGTAGTATGAAAATGGCTCGATGAACCCTCTGCCAGGCACTTAAGTGTAAATTGCTGAGTAACCATGTAGATGTAGATCATTATTGGATGTCGGGACAAGGATAAAAGCACCTCCGAAACTTTCGTGATATGGTCACGTAACGCCATGGTTAAAGTACACCGTACATGAGAAAATGGGGCTATCCAAAACCGGTGTCGAGGTAACTGTGGGGTGCCACGGGCCACAGGTTGCAAGGGTGAACAACAGCTTCGGAGCTGTGTACTGGCGAACAGACATACAGCTCCTGATCAACTGAGCACCCAGATGAACCAAGGGGCTCTCCAACGACCAATAAGCGAACGTTGCTGCATATGGGCCACCGCAACAGGCGCCTGTTCCATGCACCCATGCTGACTGCTGTTCATGAGCGACGAAGCCTGGAATATGCACGCCAGTTCAGTAACTGCACGTCCACTAAGTGGTAACAGGTAGCTTTTCAGATGAACCACGTTTTAAGCTATACTGGACAAACGGTCGTCTGAAAACAAACAAATGCAGCTACCGTAAAATGGTCTAGGTCGGAGGAGTGATCATTTTGGTATGGGGAATGTTTTCGTGGCATTCCCTGGACGAACTCATCATTCTGGAAGGCATGATGGTTCGACAGAATTATGCAACTATCCTTGGGAACAATGTCCACCGCCACACACAGGTTGTTTCTCCAGGGCACAATGGCATCTACCAGCAGGACAATTCAACGTATCACCCAGTTCGCAATGTATGTGCGTGGTTCAGAGAGCACGAGGATGAGTTCACCGTAAGCTCCTGGCCACGAAACTCCTTGGATTTAAACGCAATAAAGTTTCGGTAGGACCACCTTATCGTAGCGTTTGCGTCGTGGCTCCTCAACTGAGAAACTCAGCGCAGCCTGCCGCGGCACTGCAGTCGGCATGATTCCACATCCCTGTTGGTACCTTCCAGAACCTCACTGACTCTCTTCCTCTTCCTCTTCCTCTTCTTCCTCTTCCTCTTCCTCTTCCGCGCTGCAAGAGGTGGTTGTTCAGGGTATCGACAGGCAGTCACTTAAATGTGACTGAAAACGATAGTAATCCATCGTGCCTAAGAGGCCCCGCATAGCTCTCCCAACTGGACGTCGCTCCATCGCCTTGAGTATCCATAACGTACCCTAGTAACCCTAACAGGGAAGAGAGACGAACAGTTCAACGTGGAATCCGAACCACTTGTGGTTCCTGTCAAACATTCATACCAGTGAGGGGTGAAGGCTCGGCTAAAGCAGATACATATTCCGTGGTCACACTAGGATTCAGTCTCACGTGGTTTCGGTCTGCAAGCATGCGCTTTACCACTAGACCACCAGGGAGAGTCTGCGCAGTTGGAATAGTTTATTGTTTCGCCATTTTGGTGTCGGTCATTGACCTCAGCCTCAGTTGGAGCTACAGTAGGAGCAAATCGAAAAGGTTTTACCCAATGACAAAATACTGAAACATCATTTCAGAACTATGTGCGACATGTTTAAATCTCATGCCTCTGTAATTATCTCGATATCTACGGAATGCTAAACTTTCATCTTCCTGCCTTCCTTTTATGTTCGTTTGGGGACTGGTTGAGATAGACCAGCATTCACTGAGAGTAACAATTTTTCCTATCATGCTTCAAACCGGTTGTGATTGACATGCAGTGACAAACTCCTTCATTTCCTGCCCTGTAACATCTTTTACCTACTTTTGTTCTCAGTCCGTGTCACAATGCTGTGAAAGATAAACCATTCCCTGTAGACCGTTGATGCACCAAAAAATTGAGCAACTTCTTTGGTGATGTTGCCATGGGAACTTCCACTACACGGTAGCTCCTTTCTGGTAATCCGTCACGGCTCCACGCCGGCCCACGTCACTGCGCTGATTCCATACAAACAACTAGCATATACAAAACCATTTCACTGCCACGACATACGTCGTCGGTGGAGGTGTCGTGGCGTGACCGATTCGTTCAGGTTCTCCGAGCTCCGAGGGACCAGTAGGTTCCTTCCACCCTTCAGTACTAAAGAGGGGAAAAGTTACATAGCTACAAAACTACTGTAAATTTTGCTACTTCAAATTATTCATAGATTATGCATTAGTTAATTACCATTAGTCGATCACCAATGGTATGTTACATGCAAAATTAAGTACGAAATGTTCTGTTTTATAGCCTACTGAAATCGTAAATTTTACAAGGATTGAGTAATCTAGGGTTAAGTGCTTGACTAACAGTTTGTTTGGTAAGCTTACATAATTTATCCAAATTAAAAAGCATTGTTTCGTAATCGTAAGGTATATACGGTGATGGTAAAAAAAAGTATCAGTATAGCTAATTCTTGTTATTATATTCTGGATCTCATAACTAAATCGCGTTGGAATACTTCAAATAATTTCAGTGCATTTTGCTCTCCAATATTAAGTGTAACACCCGTTACAACAGGGTAGTGAAACGAGAATGCTACACAAGTAAATACTTAGCACAATCCGGAAATTGCACAGACTGGAAGTATTAGAAAAGGTAATTGTGATGGAAATTTAAGCTCCAGGCTCAAGAGGCTTTAGATTAAGAAATAAGCTTTAACGATTCACAACCACTGATAGTGATACTACGAAGTCCTGTGTCACAATACTAAATATTAAAACGGCTGAATTAGCCAGAAATCGGTCTTAACATCTACATGCACCGTAATCTAGACTGTTGTTCATAAAGGAGGAAGTAATGATGAAACACATACGAAATATAATTGAAATAAATGTGAAAGGAAGACGGTTTTTTTTTTTTTTTTTTTTTTTTTTTACGGAAAGAAAGACAATAGGCTAGCAAAACCGATATGCACTGAAGAAAGAAATTGGATCGAAAAAAGAAGAAGGCATGTTTTCAGAAGTAAACTGTTGAAAAGGCAAAGCGTTTTTTATTGTGTAAATAAGGAAATGGTTTTACTACCTAGTCTTACTCAAATGATTTTAGTACGTTCCGTAGTAATTCTATGTGCTTCTTGAGTTGGAAAAATTATCTAAGGATGAGTAGATAGAATGTGGAAATCAGTTGTGATGCAATTCGTCTAAGAATAAAATACGTAATAAAAATATTTTGTAATGTTTTAGGAAAGGTAGATTACGTCCTGCACATATATTTCATCGGAAGGCAGACATGCGGCACAGATAACTGGATTCACAAGATATTATAGTGATGTTTATTGATTTCAAAACGGCCATTCACTCTGTTGACAGGGAAACTATAGATATAATAATCCGAGAGCTGGTGTGAAGCCTAGATTAGTAAATTTAATTCGTAAAGCACTTACAGTGATAGTATCTAAAGTGGAACATTATAGCCGCCCGAAGTACACACAGATACACGGCAAGGTGATAGCCTAGCCCCAATTATTATTAATTCTGTTTAACAGTGATGACATTGAATGAAAACCTGGGTGATTGTAAGCTTTCAGCAATAAGACTGGAAGATGAATCTAAAATGTTCAAATAAACTTTTCTATACATTATGAATATGTGACATCTTTTGTAACACAAATTAATCCTTTAGAGGAAACATGTAGTAGGACCAGATTAAGAACTCTACAGAAAAAATTAACAAACATTAAAAGTACATCGAACCTTCTGAAACCATTGGCCAAATACAGAAATTTAAAAAAATGTAAATACTTTGGGGAGACAATCCAAGCAAGTGGTTTGAAAATGATAGTACAGATGAAAGGAAATATAAAACAGGAAGGGCATACGGAATAATGACTAAAAAAGCAAAAGTAAAGCTTTACAGTGTAAGGTGTATCAACAAGGAATTTACAACTTTGAAAACTCGTTGAAAATGATTCATACGACTTACAGAATTAGTCTTTCCGTCATCTCGAAGGAAAATAGATCAAGTTTATACTGTTTGGTAAGACGTCCGGAATTTCCCAATAGTCCACTTTCCATCTAAGTGACAGTTTTGAGGCGCACCAGTGGCATGGGCCCCACCTTCAACTTTCACTGGAGGTGATGCATCTTGTCGTTTTCTTCTGGGGGAATCATCAAGGGTATGTAGTTTGTTCCACCATTACCAGCTTCCGTATCAGAGCTCAGAGTTACAATATGCCTTGCAATTGAGCAAGTCACACCTGACACAATGCAGCGAGCTAGGCAAGAAATCGACGTTAGATGGGATGTGTGCCCCATAAACAATTGAAGTCACTTTTAACCTATTTTATTTTTCTACAAAATGACACCAAAACCATGTCGGTACGTTAAATGAATAGACAATACGAGTTTTCGAGATTGAAATGTCCTTTTTGTCATGCCCTACGCAACAGCAAAGGCAGAATGTCGATAAGCAAGCGAATGTATAGCATTAATCTATAACTTAGATTAATTAGGAATATTCCAAAGGCAATTAATTAGAAAAACATTAGGCCCTCGAGAAACTATGGAAGTTTGGAAATTCGGTACTAAAGATGAAATTTATCGAAAGCAGGAAACATTTCTGAAGTAAGGAGAAAAGAAGACTGGTATTTTCTGGACACGGGTATCGATTACAAGACAGTAGGTTAAAAAAAAGAATAAAAAAAGTGGGACAAGAAGTCAGCAAAAATTTGGTTACACGAAGTAATATATGATTTACAAGAAAGTAGCAATACTTACGCTGAAGGAACAACTTACAGGGAAGTGCTTAAGAAGTAAGTATTCATTATGGGAGGACGCCAAGGTAGGAAAGTGGAAAAAACTTGTCTTAAGAGGGGTAGGACGTCAAACGGGCCGACTTGGAGCAGGAAAGGCACCACAGGACATTTTAATTTCCACTGCCTATACTTTTACAAGTAAATTCATAGAACTTTGTCAGCACGACCAGGAAGGATTCAGGATTCACACTCACACTCGTAGCTGCGGAAGTTCAAAAACATAACAAAATATTTCTTTTACATATGAAATTTCATCATTTTTTCACTTACTATTGGCTGCATTTGTTGCTATAGGTACTTTTCTTCATAAGTAAGATAGACTGTTCGATGAATTTTGCACAGCTTACAAACCATACTTACAGGTGACTGAAACTCTAGAATCTATTTAATTTATGAAAAATGAATGAGCTGTTGCGTTTTAAACTTTTTGTTTAGAAAAAAACCAAATTTGTAGTTAATTATCTCAATTTTTTCCGCAGTTTTTAATAGATTTGGAAAATTCTAGGTTTTCATACACCTGTAATTATGCTTTGTATGCCGTGCAAAATTCATCAAAGAATCTGTCTTACTTGTGAAGAAAAGTGTACCTATAGCAACAAATGCAGCCCACAGTAAGTGAAAAAATGATGAAATTTCATATCTAAAAAAAATTATTTTGTTATGTTTTTGCACTTGCAGTGCTATGAGTGTGAATCCTGAATCCTTCCTGGTCATGCTGACAAATTTTTATGAATTTATTTGTAAAAGTATAGACAGTAGAAATTAAAATGTCCTGTGGTACCTCTCCTGCTCCACGTCGGCCCGTTTGACGTCCTACCCCCTTAAGTGGTGAGAAGACAGGAAGAAAAACATAGTGAATACATGAGACGGTACCAGATGAAAAGAAAATCAAAAGGAATTTGAAACTGGTACGTGATCCTTAGTTCGCTCATTCGACGAGAAGAAAGAAAGAAATATAAAGATTTAGTTTGGAGTAAAATCAGCAGAAAATATGGAGGAACTGAAGTTGGCAGTAGGTCCCCAGGCGACTATATTGAAAGGGAGGAGAGAGAGGAGTTTATAGGTAGTACCCTTTCGAAGATAAAACATGAAAACGTACGTCGGAGGTGAAGCTGACCCTCGCTGGGGCGGTGCCACGTGGGCGACCTGCTTCAGTCCACGTCTGCGGCGCAACCGGAAGAGGAGGTGGCGAGTGGTCGATGGTTGACGCGGCCAACTTGCCGCGACAGTTGCTCAGCTGAAGGGACGACGCGGTACTCGAGGCCTGGCGGCCCCACGGGACCTTTGATCTCGAATTCCTTTTGATACGGCGGCACGACCGCTAAGCTGTCTGCTGAAGTGGGAGCCCTCCAGAGCGTTAGGGATCCGTGCAGTGGCAACCGGAACGCCTGTTGTTCGATATTCGCGACCATGACCTACCGACCGTGTCCACAACCTAAAAACATCGGTGACAATGTTTTTTGCTCATACGGAGACCAACAAAAGCACGCAGCCGTTCGTAATCACTGTTCAGGGAGTGAGAAAGGATTTTTGTTGGCTCCAGAACGTGGTGATATGCTTTCAGGTTAGTGAGGTATAATGAAGCACGGTCCATCAACTCAAAAATTTTCACATCACTCACTCGAACGTCTTAATGCACTTCCCTTGCAATGTCAACTAGTTTTCTTCTATTTGTATTCTAAATTGACCCATAGTCGGAGGAAAATGACGTAATACAGGTAAGTCTGACAGTCAGATTATTGGTCTCTTTTGAGTGAATGTCACAAACAATCCTTTTACTGTCATTGCAGGAGGATCTGCAATGAATTGACGCATGGTGCAGAGAATGGCAATTGAATCTTAATGAAGACAAGTGTAAAGTGCCGCGAATAATGATCCTTTATCATTTTGCTACAATATATCGGGTCAGCAACTGGAAGCAGAATTCCATAAATTATCTGGGAGTAAGCATTAGGAGTGATTTAAAATGGAATGATAATATAAATTTGATCATCGGTAAAGCAGATGCCAGACTGAGATTCATTGGAAGAATCCTAAGGAAATGCAATCCGAAAACAAAGGAGGTAGGTTACAGTACATTTGGTCGCCCACTGCTTGAATATTGCTCACCAGTGTGGGATCCGTACCAGATAGGGTAGATAGAAGAGATAGAGAAGATCTAACGGAGAGCAGCGCGCTTCGTTACAGGATCATTCAGTAATCGCGAAAGCGTTACAGAGATTATAGATATACTCCGGTGGAAGACTCTGCAGGAGAGGCGCTCAGTAGCTAGATACGGGCTTTTGTCGAAGTTTAGAGAACATACCTTCACCGAGGAGTCAAGCAGTATATTGCTCCCTCCTACGTATATCTCGCGAAGAGACCATGAGGATAAAATCAGAGAGATTAGAGCCCACACAGAGGCATACCGACAATCTTTCTTTCCACGAACAATACGAGACTGGATTAGAAGGGAGAACCGATAGAGGTACTCAATGTACCCTCCGCCACACACCGTCAGGTGGCTTGCGGAGTATAGATGTGGATGTGGATGTCGACAGAAGTTCAGTGACGTAGGTGTTCTGGAGCTTGGGTCCTTCCTATCAATCGAACTTGCAGGAAAGGGATTTGTCAGGAGTCATCGCACCCCAATGAATCACAAGTCCGTCATTTATACATCTTTAAGTCCAAGGTAATTTTTATCATTAATTGAGTATTCTGAGAAAACGAAGTTTCTACTATGGGATCTGTACTTTGAAAACACCTCACACTTCCTTTGAGATATCACGCAGAATTTATTGTGCGTCAATTCGTGCATTTAAGCTCCGTAACTGGAGATTAAGTATACTTATCGGCAATTAAAATAGAGAAACCTGGCTCGTAGCATCGGGAATCCCTAGCCGCGATAAGTCGCGTGGTGCACTGTCAAGTAACCTACGTAAATCGGTGAGAATGGTGGCACATGTGTGCAGGGAAAAAAACATATTTTATTTCAACAGCTGTGCAATTTTATTCGTTCCTTATCGGTTTCGGTACTGGCCACCATCCTCACAGAAGATAATGTACATCAATTGGTCAAAAATACATGTGTGCCAAATACGGAAACATGAAGTATAAAATATGACCGATTATCACGATAATAGTCTCAGTGTATTTCCACTGTAGTACATTTACACAGTCGAAGTGTGGTAATATGCGCACGCTTAAACGTCGCATCAAATAACCAGTACAGGCTCAGTCAGAACAAGATCCGTACAAGAAGGCGTTAATCCATCGATGCATAGTACACAGGTCATATTGCAATTCAAAGATAATGTTACAGTATTGAAAGGAGTAGACATTACACGTTGACCACCAAGCTATAGTTATGTCTTTTGGGTATATGTGTACTGCATGACAGTAGATATACCTGCAATACGTAACTATAGCCTCATGTTCTTTGATCAACATATAATATCTACTTCTTTCAGTACTGTAGTTTTATCTTTGAACTGTGTTATGACCTGTGTACTATATAGCGATGGATTAGCATTTTCTTGTATAGATCATTTTGTGATGGAGCCCGTGTTTGTTATCTGATGTCAATATTAAGAGTGTGCTTGTTATCACACATCGTTAACGTAAATCTACTGCAGTGAAATTTCAGTGAAACAATAATCATGATGATCAGTCACATTTTATGCTTGATGTTGCCGTATTTGGCACAGCTGTACTTTCATTCAATTGATGTGCATTATTGTCTCATGTGGGGATGATAGCAGGTACCGAAACCGGTAGGTATTAAATAAAACTGCACAGCTGTTGGCACAAAAATGGTTTTTTCCTGTACACATTTGCCACCATTCTCTCCGATTTATGTACGTTACTAGGCAATACACCAAGATGTACCGAAAAGAGAAGAAATAAAACTGTACATCAGTTGAAACAAAAAGTGATTTCTTTCAAATATTTATCGGCTGTAGACAAACCATTAAAGAAAGCTTCACATGGGTTCGTGTTGTATGATAGATTTGAGATAAAGTGGTTTGGAGGGGAAGGAGCACACAAGCAATCTGCTATCACTGAAATCTTGCACAGGTGCGTCCGGAAAAATTACAAAGGCGAGAGGGTAGCCCGCTCTGTTGCCGAAAGGTAATGGTCAGCTGCAGGTTGCTACAAACGAACATAATGGGTTAAATAAAAGACACAAAAAATTTTTTATCTATGAGGGGCAGTTAAATGTAAACGAGACAGCGGGAAAATAGTAAGTAAATTGTATATTACTTCAAAAGTAATCGGCATAACTGCTAATGTATATATGTAATTATTAGACAAGACGATCAGTGTCCTCACGGAAAAATGCTTGCGGGCATCTATGGAACCTTAATTGTACTCAGGTATGCACGTCTACGTCCGAAGTTAGTCTGCGACGATGAATAACTGTCTTCAGGGTTACAAAAATGTGGAACTTACATGGGGAGGGATCGGAAGTGTATGGAGGATGTGTAAGGTACAAGTGGATAATTTGGAAATTTTAAGCACGCCATCAAGTCCAAATGCCCAGATATGTTGATGAGCGGTACCATATGTTGCAGAATAATGTCTGCCATATTTGCCCAAGACTGTTTCGACTATATTTCTGAAATTTCGATGGGCGACGCTTCCAAATCTTCCATATAGCTCCGATATCCCCCCATGCGATTTCCACATTTTTGGAGCCCTACGGAAAGACTTTCGTGGGCATAGATTTGCCTCAAATGAAGAGGTGCAGGCCAGAGTACAATCATGGTTCTGTAGGTAATATAAAATATTTTTCCATGAAAGTCTAAAGGTCAACCCTCGGGTCAGGATTTTTAGTGGGTATCGAATATGAGCAGGTGAGGAGGTGACGCTACTGGTGCAAGAGGCTGATATTGAGAGCGTATGTGGATGGTTGTCATAAGCCGTAAGGTTGCAGTGAAACAGCTTTGTTTGTAATACTGTTCATTACGAATAATTTACAGTACGGTCAGTCTTCTCCAGCGCGATGGGAGGTTTGTTGTTTCGCACAGTCATGGAGGGGTTGGGGGGAGGGGGGGGGGCAAGGAGTGCGGACACAACGCTTCGTCGGTTGTCGCCGTAGTGCTGCTCAGGACCCAGCGGCGGTGTGTCGTGCAGGTGGTTGGGAGAGAGTAGGAGGTGTAAGTTCATCGCGACTCACCGGCAGCTAGCGCTGACAGCGTCAGAACTCTCAAGCAAGAGCGTGGTCTTGGCGGGGAACAACGGCTTATCACGGACGGCAGATGTTGTGAAGGCAGAAGCACAGGATGCAAGTCAGCGACACGGCGTGCGTCCAGCAAGGCAATACTGCACACAGTCAGGTGTCTCTCCGTATTAGTGTTACTGCAAATTCTGGTGATAAACATATCAGTAAGTTAGCCTACTCTGCCTCTTTTCATCCGCTGCTTTCGAATGGCATCATATTTTGTAGTAATTCATCATTAAGAGAAAAAGTATTCATTGCGCAAAAATGTTAAACTAAAATAATGCCTCGAGCCAATGCAAGATCACTTTGCACACATTTATTTAAGAACTCTGCACATTCACAGTACCTTCACAATACATATATTAACTTATGAATTTTGTTGTTAACAACCCATCACAATCCGAAAACAATAGCAAAGTGAGTAGATAAAACACTAGAAGAAAGGATGATCTTTACCATTCAGGGTTAAATTTGGACTTGGCACAGAAAGCGGTGAATTATGCTGCAACAAAAATATTTAGTCATTCACCAGATAGCTTTAAAAGCCTGAGAGATAGCCAACCAGCATTTAAAAACAAATTTAAAAAATTTTGAATGACAACTCCCTATACTCAATAGATGACTTTTTAGATATGAAATAGTAACTGTAATTAAATAATAATTTTATCGTGTAAAGAAAACTTACGTTAAACTGACACTTTGTACATCATTACGAAATGTCGTGCTCATGATCTATGGTCCAAGTATTAATGTAATGAAATGTAACGGAGGCACGCGACATGGGTTTACAGACAGCAGTCGCCTCACACTGATACTCAATAATATTTATGCAAAAAAATCTTAGAGTAAGTTTGTAAATGCTAGTCTACACAGTAAATTACATACAGTTCCCTTCGTCACGGAAATTCGTAAGGGACTGTAACTAAACTGTATTATTGTGTATCAGACAAACTACGAGGGTACTCCCAAAAGTAGGGTCTTCTATTTTTTTACAAGTACAGAACTCTGTTTGTGTGGCAGTTGGTCACACTGTTATGAAGTGTGCTTCGCGCGCTCTGTGTAAACATGCGCACGCCGCGCTGAGGCGCTCAGTCTTGGCTTGGCAGCCGTTGAGAATGGAGCTCCCGTTGGATGTTACCGCCAAGTGCGAACTGCGCGTAGTTATTCGGTTTTTGAACGCAAAGGGCACTGCGCCGATTGAAATCCATCGTCAATTGATGGAAGTGTATGGTGAGTCGTGCATGGATGTCAAAAATGTTCGTAAGTGCTGTAGAGAGTTTGCAGCTGGTCGGACCGAAATTCACGACGAACAAAGGAGCGGGAAGCCGTCATTTCTGAGGAGAGAGTGTTGAAGGTTGAGCAAAGCATGCGTGAAGATAGGCGGACCACACTGGATGATCTCTGCACGTTGGGTCCTGAGGATTCCCGAAGCACCACTCACAGAATTTTAACGGAAACTTTGAACTACCGGAAGGTGTGCGCAAGATGGGTGCCACGCATGTTGACTGAAGACCACATGAGGCAACGAGTTGATGCTTCCCACGCAATTTCTTCACCGCCTTGCAACTGAACGGGACACCTTTCTGGACTGAATTGTCACGGGTGACATTTGGCCGGAAAGCGATTCAGCTCCGACGACGAGGTGAAAGAAGAGGTTCATAACTTTCTGAATTGCATGCCACAGCGTCTACAAAAATGCATCGACAAAAATGGTGATTATGTCGAAAAATAGCTAAATGTACAAGCTATAAACTGATGTAAACCATTGCAGAAATAAACAGGTCTATCTACTCATAAAAAAATAGGAGACCCTACCTTTGGGATTACCCTCGTAGTACAGGCGCAGACCTCCTCTCAGCTCTGGCTACACTTCAATTCGATCTTGCCAGGGTCGGCCAACTTACGTGAAACGTCACACGCATGTGAATAAAGTTAACTGAATGAAAAATTATCCTGATGCTGTCACACTTTAAGACTTAATTCAGAATAAATATACACAAAGGAATCATTAAGGCTACGAACGATCCTGGCACCTTAAGGTGAGCAATATACAGGGTGAGTCACCTAACATTACCGCTGGATATATTTCGTAAACCACATCAGATACTGACGAATCGATTCCACAGACCGAACGTGGGTAGAGGGGCTAGTGTAACTGGTTAATACAAACTATAAAAAAATGCACGGAAGTATGTTTTTAACACAAACCTACGTTTTTTTTAAATGGAACCCCGTTAGTTTCGTTAGCACATCTGAACATATAAACCAATACGTAATTTAGTGCCGTTTGTTGCATTGTTAAATGTTAATTACATCCGGAGATATTGTAACCTAAAGTTGACGCTTGAGTACCACTCCTCCGCTGTTCGATCGTGTGTATCGGAGAGCACCGAATTACGTAGGGATCCAAAGGGAACGGTGATGGACCTTAGGTACAGAAGAGACTGAAACAACACATTACGTCCACATGCTAACACCTTTTTATTGGTCTTTTTCATTGACGCGCATGTACATTACCATGAGGGGTGAGGTACACGTACACACGTGGTTTCCGTTTTCAATTACGGAGTGGAATAGAGTGTGTCCCGACATGCCACGCCAATAGATGTTCAATGTGGTGGCCATCATTTGCTGCACACAACTGCAATCTCTGGCGTAATGAATGTTGTACACGCCGCAGTACATCTGGTGTAATGTCGCCGCAGGCTGCCACAATACGTTGTTTCATATCCTCTGGGGTTGTAGGCACATCACGGTACACATTCTCCTTTAACGCACCCCACAGAAAGAAGTCCAGAGGTGCAAGATCAGGAGAACGGGCTGGCCAATTTATGCGTCCTCCACGTCCTATGAAACGCCCGTCGAACATCCTGTCAAGGGTCAGCCTAGTGTTAATTGCGGAATGTGCAGGTGCACCATCATGCTGATACCACATACGTCGACGCGTTTCCAGTGGGACATTTTCGAGCAACGTTGGCAGATCATTCTGTAGAAACGCGATGTATGTTGCAGCTGTTTGGGACCCTGCAATGAAATTAGGACCAATGAGGTGGTCGCCAATGATTCCGCACCATACATTTACAGTCCACGGTCGCTGTCACTCTACCTGTCTGAGCCAGCGAGGATTGTCCACGGACCAGTAATGCATGTTCCGTAGATTCACTGCCCCGTGGTTTGTGAAACCCGCTTCATCGGTAAACAGGTAGAACTGCAACGCATTCTCTGTTAATGCCCATTGACAGAATTTCACTCGATGATTAAAGTCATCACCATGTAAATGCTGATGTAGCGACACATGAAACGGGTGAAAGCGGTGACGATGCAGTATGCGCATGACACTACTTTGACTCAGTTCACCGGCTCTCTCAATGTCCCGTGTACTCATGTGTGGGTTCATGGCAACAGCAGCTAACACACAAACTGCACCCGCTTCTCCTGTGACGGGCCTGTTACGGACCCGTTTGCGTGCTACGACCATACCTGTTGCATACAGTTGGCGGTAGATGTTTTGCAATGTGCGGCACGTTGGATGCTCTCTGTCCGGATACCGTTCTGCATACACCCTGCAGGCTTCAGCTGCATTTCGTCGACACTCGCCATAGATGAGTATCATCTCCGCCTTTTCAGAGTTCGAATACACCATGGTCCCAGTTCCTACAACACTACACTATCACAGACGTCTGATAACACGGTGTACTACAGTTGGTCTGCGTGCGGAGACGAATGCAGAATAACAATAGCAGCAAGCGCTACATGCGGACACTAAGACAGCTGGACCAAACCACAACAGTGCACTACAGCCACACTCGTAAACACGGTCGTCATCGTAAACATGTCCCTGCAGATGCTGCTCGCCGACCGTGGCACGTGCTTGTTACAACACGCAACTGAACGTCGGAGGTTTCAAGCGTCAACTTTAGGTTACAATATCTCCGGATGTAATTAACATTTTACAATGCAACAAAGGGCACTGATTACGTATTTGTTTATATGTTCAGATGTGCTAACAAAACTAACGTGGTTCCATTTAAAAAACCGTAGGTTTGTGTTAGAAAACATACTTCGGTGCATTTTTGTATGGTTTGTATTAAACAGTTACACTAGCACTTCTCCTCACGTTCGGTCTGTGGAATCGGTTCGTCAGTATTTCATGTGGTTTACGAAATATATCCAGCGGTAACGTTAGGTGACTCACCCTGTATACTTCACAACTGAAAATTATTAATTGTGATCAGGGAGGCAACACTGCCCAAATAAAAGACATGATTAAAGTAAACTCTTCAGTTTATCATAAAAAGCGTAAGAACGAACAAGGATCTAAATAAATAATGAAATCGCGAATGTTACTTACATAGGATATTAACCATCAGAAGTGGATAAGTGAATTAATATTTGGTAAAGAAACTTAGTGGGGGTCAAAATTAGCTCAAAACCATATACTTCAGTTGATTACATTTATCCTAACCGGCCTACGCATCACTTAGAATGTTTTTTGTCTGATTGGGGCAATGAAGAAGCCCATGCAACTGAGAATGTGCTGAAGAATGTGGGAAAGTGAATCCTAACACGATTCTGAATTTCTAGCTCGCGTTGGTACTAACATACTGAAGGTGCTAGTTACGCTCATCATTATCGTCGGTATCATATAAGCAGATCGGTGACTCCGTCTCTGGTTACCACCAAGTACTACACCAGAACTCCACTACCGTGGACTCCAGCATGGTGCACTCTCTGACAATGGAGTGCAGTTGTGAGTCGAGTATCGATATATTCAGCGCCGAGTTCTGAGAGGATGTCGTTAATTTGTAGTCGGTAAAGAACTGATTGTTCACTTATCTGTTCACTTATTACTGCCGAGAATCTCAGCAAGCAACCATCTTAAAGTTACATAGGTCCACCAGTGGCGTAATTGTTCCCTTGTAACAAAATATCCCACAAGAGGAGACAAAGCGCTCAATCAGAATTTCTTACCAACATTTGACGTCACAACAGTTACACCAATCAATGCTTTCGCAGCCAGCAGCCAGCACCACACCACAGGCTGTGGGAAAAGCTAGAAAGCTGTACTAGTGGCTTCCAGGCAACTCTGCAGTAACCTCTGAACACTACATAGGTAACAGCTACCTTTCAATGCTTTTTGGACAGCTGGTAGAAGTTTCCCAAGTGAACGTCCTTTTCTTAGCAAGTCCCGGACCCCTACCTCTTGCCAGGAAATTTCAGTCATCCGGGAAAAATGCTTTCAGCTCAGCCATCCAAAGGGGATACATGCAGTCAACTGCACAATAGGCTGGGCGACATTCCCCAAGACAGAGGACAGCAGCTACCTGCTTACCTCCCAGCTACAATTCTGTGAAGGATGTGTTCCCATCACCCGCAGTTGGCCGATTTGGCTTTGCATCTCTCCTGTACCGTATCCCAGTGCACTTTAATTCATAGCTCACATTACATTACATATCGTTAACTAGAGGAGATGAAATACATCCACTGTAATCGTGTTAATCAGTATCCTTTCTAGCTCAAGTCGTAAACAGTCGGATTCCTTACTAAATGTAAGGGAAAAGGGACTGTCCAAACGGCTTGCACATATCAAAACAACGAGAAAAGCAATAACAACATAATTGGAAACTTCTTTGCTGCAAAATATTCTCGCGTTTCTCTTTAGCTGTGATCTTGTTGGGGTTCCATTTTACCACTTCACACATAGAACTTTCTCTTACGTTCAAACATAATATAGACAGAAAGAGAGACCCGCCTCCGTGGTAGAGGTCACTAACGAACGCTTGTGCCCTGGCGTTCGATCTGTTTTGAATCCTGCCAGTATATAGTCGGCAAGGATAGGAGAAGCGGTGCCGTAAGGTTCCTGATCAGCAGACTAGGCACCAATGCCGTGGTTTAAATACCAAACCTCTGAGCAGTGTCTCATGAGGTGAGGACACGTGATACTGTAGATGATGGTTATCTGTTTATCGGATAAGGATGTTAAGCTCGGACGCCTGTTGGTTTTACCCGAGAGGTTAGTAGGCCATGCTTGACACCAGGTTTCATACTCTCTCATCTCTTATCATCATTGTACAACACAAACGTAACACTATACACTACACACACAATACATACATGTAGTGTTAGAGATGTTGTAATGTGACATTTTGTAAATAAATGAACAATAAAATTCAGAAAAAGAGATTTTGTACACCAGACGGACACGGTTATTCCATGCTTATTGGTAGTCACTTTATTGTAATAATTAGCTGTAAGTACCCTTATAGGAAACATTCTAAATTTCTGAATGGTGATATTGTAGACAAATAACGCAATCTAGCACAACTGTCCTCACTTGCTACACATACAGGGAGCAACTGATAACATTCTTTCAAAGCGAGTTAATCTAGAGTAATTTTGCAGGATGACTGTTTTAGTCTAGGACTGTTTCTACTGAAATCAAACATTCAAGCAAGTATGTGCATGCGATGTAGATTTTCATCAAAGAGACTTGCTGAATGATGAAATATAATAAATTGTGAATAGAAAATACAGCCCTTTTTCTGAATATGTTTGTACATATCATGTAAACATTGTCTGTCATGTTACATTACTTCTGCAGATTCTTTTCATTAAACAAGTTAGTTTCACTCGTCGCATTACACAACATATCGACATATATCTGAATTGTTCTCTTAAAATTTGTATATTTCAAATTGTCTCATACTATTTTAACCCAATATTTCACATTCAGAAACAGTACATCAAAATCTGATGCTGAACAAAAGTTAAACCACTTCGATCTGTGTTCAAAATGTAAGCTACATAGTCTGAATAGTTGTTTAATAAGTGCAGGTGCTCTTAACACGTATTGAAGTTCTAAACACATCGATAGACATGTTTACGCAATATGTTTTCTGCAACAGCATTGTGCCGCTACTAAGTTCGGTACTTCTGTTTTCCTCGACGTAGGTTTTTTTATTGACGTTAAGAGCGTTCAACCAATCAACGCGCTGTAACTGCACGAATCAATCCATTTATGTCCAATTATTTTGCTTAAGATGATAATCACACACCAAAGCGAGTTATGTTGGTCCTAGTCAGCTACCTAGCGATCATAGTATTTCTTCCAGAGACTACAACCCACGTGTAATGGAATACAGTACGCCAGAGAGTAATTGGTGTGTTAAAAGAAGTTAGCCTTTCTGCTGTAACATTTATGCCAGACAATTGGTCCCTAGGACTTAACAAAATTATGCGAGACTGCGCAGAGCCTACTGTCTGCGTAGATGGACAATATGGAGTAGGAATAACTTAGGATTTCCAGTGTGGCAGCTAGGTGCCATGGCCTGGTGTCATGGTGCCACCCATGTCAGAAGCTTGCCATTGGCTTAGTCAGGCCCCCGCATGTGAAGTAACACAGAATTTTCGTGCCTGGTATTTGCTGAAACGATTGACACCGAAGCTACTTTTATGTCATCACGAACTTGTAGGTTAGGGCTGATAGCGTCAGATTGGTAGCAGGCACAACAGAGAATAGTTGTAATGGTGGTGGCTCGTGATTACTGCATCCTGGGAAAGGAGGTCACTGTAGACGGTCAGATCGGTATTGGTTCTTGTCAGTTGTTGAGAAATATCATAAAAATTTTATTTATGATTGCATAGTACCAGACAATTTCATTGTGCGGTCGCGCACGTGCTTTGGAAGTAATTAAACTCTTACCTGATCACAATTGCAAAATTATATTAATGTTTTGTGCAAAGTAGTAAGTGTACAGCAAACTATGTTATGATTAAGGCCACAAGAATCATTAAATGATATCTTTTGAAAAATCTAAGCTTTCTGTTATTTATTGCAATCCAAGAAGTTAAGAACTTCCTCCGAATATCACTATTATAGCGCTACATCCTTAACGTCCATAGGAGAGCGCAATTGAGCATTTTCACTGCAGCGAAGGGACGTCTATGAAGATGTAACGTTAGTGAATTTCAGGAAAACCTCGAGATATGACGGATTTGCGAGTCTTGAACGACAACTCGCGTGTATCACATATAGAGACTGGGTACGCCTTGCCAACTCAAAAAAGGCGTTTTACTATTAATATTTTCTTATAAAATGTCGAGTTTGCACTGCCATTTTCTCTCTCACACACACACACACGCACACGGGAAGGCTGCTGGAAGAACGTCCAACAGGTACTCGACGTAGTTGGAGTTTCATTAAAAAGAAAAAAAGTTGCCTTGTGTAACGAATACAAAAATACCAGCAGAAAACTAAATGACAAATTAGATCTCTTCCCAAAACGAAATATAAATTGTGGAAAAACAGTAAAATTTAAGTCTGAACTAAGGCTTCAATGTGACGCTAACTCCTCCACGAGGCAGCAGCACCCATCCGATGGAGGAATGAAACTTGAAAAAAAAAAAAGAGTTTTAGCCTGTTCAGTTAATTTTTCACTTTCAGCGCAGTGTGCACTGATACGACACAACCCAGGAGATTAAAAATGTGAGTCAGATCTGGACTCAAACCCGTGATCTCTGCAAACATTCCTGTTTCACCTATGTACGGGGAATATAGGAGTAAGGCAGCGTAATCCTTTTCTTCTGACATCGCTACGCCAAACATAGAAGTTGAAGCCATTTTTCTACATTTCGAGCAGCTGCACTTGTGGCGCGTCTGTCGATGCAATTCGGCCTGGAAGGCTAGATGACAATAAAGGCGTGGGGATTACTTACATTTAGTCGTAACATGTTTTTTATTCTTCTCTTTACTGATTAGGTACAAGTTAGATGACGACAGAAATTTATGGTACGAAAATAACTGTCTACGAGAATCTAACAAGCTTGAAATCCCACTAGCTGGGGTTAACAATTTTTTCTCGCAAATCTGTCTATGAAATAAGGCAGATGTAGCGGGAAAAGCCGAGCTTAAGAAGATGACCTTGCCCTCGACGAAACCTAAACATTTTTCTTCAACTGCCAAAGTTAAAAAAATGGTTCAAATGGCTCTGAGCACTATGGGACGTAACTGCTGAGGTCATCAGTCCCCTAGAACTAAGAACTAGTTAAACCTAACTAACCTAAGGACATCACACACATCCATGCCCGAGGCAGTATTGGAACCTGCGACCAGTAGCACCCAGAACCTCTTGGCCACCACGGCCGGCAACTGAGAAAGTCTTCCTTTCCAAAATCTAATATTCTTGTTTTAGTCTTCGCTCAATATACACTTACAATCGGCCGATATCAGTGTACATTTCGTTAAAACGCGCCACTAACATCCGATCACATCTTTTACAAAAATGACAATTCGTACAAAGACTAATTTTTTAGAAAATCGAAGTCCTTGTAACGGTACGGTAGTACATTATGGACACGAGGCTTGAATTCAGATACATGTCTCTCTAGATATCAACTTCGTCAACAATAATTAATAACTTCCATCGCCTTTGAGCAGTGAGAAATATCAGTAAGTTGAAAGTAATGTACAGCTCTGTGTATCAGCTGAAAGATTTGATTTATTGCGATAATGTTACGTCTCAGCTCAAAATAATCGGTGGAATTCTGGCGGAGAAATAAATGGGCCCTTTTGTGAGAACAGCGCTCGCCGACCGCCGATGAACAATGGCTTTAACGAGGCTAGCGGCTGTTAGCAAGAAGACCGCCCCGACGTGACAAACGACGAAGCTCAGCTCTGCTCTGCTCGCCGGCCTTTGTCGCGTGATGGATAAGGCGGCCGCACCGTCAGAGCGCGCTAAGGAATCTTGTAACATATCTCCAACGCACCGAGAGATATCAGAAAGAAGGCTACAGTGAAGCTCTGGCAATTAAACTGGTCATTTCATTTCTGCGCGGGAGAACACTTCTTATCATGTACTTCTCGTCCATAGTCTCTTGTACGGCTTATAAATCATAAACTTGGTATCGATGAATAAAATCACGAGTTTACCTGTAAGCTCGAAGTATAAAATCACATGACACGTCGTATTCATTGATAATGTAACATGAATATTCTTCCTAGACCTGAATGCATCAGAGTTTCACATGGTGACCGATTCACAGGCTGGAAAAAGTGAGGCGGCTTATCTTTCAGCATACACCTCACATACGCAAGGAGACAAATGTTATATAGATCATGAAGAAAATAGGACTGGACTGGTAGATGGAAAACTCATTCTGTTTCTGTACAATCATCAAACCAGTGAAGTATATGTGGTTGTAAATGTAAAGACTGCATCCACTAGAAGGAGAGGGAGTTATGGTTGTGCTATATTCCTGTGCCGGCCGCGGTAGCCGCGCGGTTCTAGGCGCTACAGTCTGGAACCGCGCGACCGCTAGGGTCGCAGGTTCGAATCCTGCCTCGGGCATGGATGTATGTGATGTCCTTAGGTTAGTTAGGTTTAAGTAGTTCTAAGTTCTAGAGGACTGATGACCTCAGAAGTTAAGTCCCATAGTGCTCAGAGCCATATTCCTGTACTTGTTCGACACGTTCATTGGGGAGACCATATCCAAATATAAACAAAAGGCAAAAACAACAAATTCAACGGACAGGAAATCCATTGAACAAAGGTTGCAGATGACACTGAATGAGGTACAGACTCGGAGAAAGGCCCAGGGAAATGCGGTGAGTTTTATCGTCGGCACTAGAGAAAGCAAAATTTGAACATAACACTTCAAAAACTCCAATGCAGAGAAAGACAGGCAGATATCAAGACAATCAAACCATGCAACAGTGCCATCAGTTCTGCTACGTAGGAGCATTATCATTTAAGACAGTAGGCGTAACACGGAAATCAGTTGGAGAACTGCTCTCGCTAGACAGGCACTCAGAAACTAGAAGCAGCATCTGACAAGGAGGCACATAAATGTCCGTACTAGTGATGAATTCATCGAAATACTTGTTTTTTAATATGACTGTGAAACGTGGAAACTAATGAAACGGGATGACAGCGGCTCCAAGCCACCGAAATGTGGATCTGTAGAAGACTGCTGAAAATATTCTGGAGAGAGAAGAATCCGATCAAGTGGGTTCTCAAGGAAACGAGGGAATTGATTACTACCATAAAAAAGAGGAAAACGAAATTCCCTGGAGACACGCTAAGCCACAACGAATTCCCGACTACCATATCGGAAGGAAACGACTCAGGGAAGAAAGGAAGGGGGAGACCGCGAAAGAATCATTTGGATTCCGTGATGGACAGACAAATTCAGATAGTACGCTGACTTTAAACGCTCTGCAGAAGAGAGACAAATATGTTTGCACAGCCAAAATCTACTCTTCAATAGATGATGGAAGACATGGATCAATGACATGGGTCCTACGTTGTACATAATTTTCTACAACTCTTCATACTACATTAAACATGGGAAATATGCAGTAACAGAATGTACCAGGATATCTCCTAAAACTCGTTCTTACATGAAATGTTCAAAATGATTTCCGGACGCGCTGCTATATCTCTGCATTGTTTTGTTTACAGGCACATAGAACCACTCTCTCTGAGTGTTGTAGCTTTCAAATGGGCCCACACATAAAAATTTAGTGAGTTAACGTCTGCAGAACATGAAGGCATCTTTCACTATTCGTCTGTAGCGGAATCTTATACTGTACCCGGTGATCGTTGACACGGAAATGAAATAGAGCGCCGTGAATGAAATACGTTTTTTTCTCTTACAAGAGCACATCTTCTAGCAGATGTGAGAGACTATCCTCCTAGACGGTCTTTAACCCTGGTTCTAAGAACACTGGCGATACACCTAAGAACTGGAAATTAACCGGCTGGAGGACATTAACGCGGTAATCACGTACACTTTGTGATCAAAAGTATCTGGACACCTGGCTGAATATGACTTATAAATTCGTGGCGCCCATCATCGGTAATGCTGGAATTCAGTATAGTATTGACCCACCCTTAGCGTTAATGACAGCTTCCACTGCCGCAGGCATACGTTCAGTCAGGTGCTGGAAGGTTTCTTGGGGAATGGTCCTGGCGGAGGTTCCAGTCCTCCCTCGGGCATGGGTGTGTGTAATTCTCCTTAGGATAATTTAGGTTAAGTAGTGTGTAAGCTTAGGGACTGATGACCTTAGCAATTAAGTCCCATAAGATTTCACACACATTTGAACATTTTCTTGGGGAATGGCAGACCATTCTCCACGGAGTGCTGCATTGAGGAGAGGCATCGATGTCGGTTGGCGAGAACTGGCACGAACTAGGCGTTCCGAAACATCCCAAAGATCTTCTATAGGATTCAGGTCAGTTCTCTCTGCAGGCCAGTCCATTACGGGGATGTAATGTCGTGTACCCACTCCGCCACACGCCGTGCATTATGAACAGGTGCTCGATCGTGTTGAAAGATTCAATCGCCATCCCCGAATTACTCTTCAATAGTGGGAAGCAAGAAGGTGCTTAAAACATCAATGTAGACCTGTGCTGTGATAGTGCCACGCAAGAAGCAAGGAGTGCAAGTCCTCTCCGAATTTTATAGTTGGCCCTACACACGTTGGCAAATGACGTTCACCGGGCAGTCCCAGTACCCACATCCTGCCATCGGATCGCCACAATGCGTACCGTGATTCGTCAGTCCACACAACGTTTTTACACTCTTCAATCGTCCAATGTTTACGCTCCTTACACAAAGCGAGTCTTCGTTTGGCATTTACCGGCGTGATGTGTGGCTTATGAGCAGCCGCTCGATCATGAAATCCAAGTTTGCTCACCTCCCACCTAACTGTCATAGTACTTGCAGTGGATGCTGATGCTGTTTGCAATTCTTGTGTGATAGTCTGGATAGATGTCTGCCTATTACACATTACGACCCTCTTCAATTGTCGGCGGACTCTGTCAGTCAACAGACGAGGTCTGCATCTACGCCTTTGTGTTGAACGTGTCCCTTCACGTTTCCACTTCACTATCACATCGGAAACAGTGGACCTAGGGATGTTTAGGAGTGTGGAAATGTCGCGGACAGACGTATGACATAAGTGACACGCAATCACCCGACCACGTTCGTGGTTCGTGAATTCCGCTGAGAGCCGCAATCTGCTCTCTCACGATGTCTAATGACTAATGAGGTCGCTGTTATGGATTACCTGGCAGTAGGTGGCAGAACAATGCACCAAATATGAAAAACGTATGTTTTTGGGGGTGTCCGGATACTTTTGATCACATAGTGTATGTATCCAGGATCTGAGTTACAGAGGAGGGGTAGGGAGGAGATAGTCATATTAGTTTCGTGGTGTCTAATTTTGAGATCTCACGATAGATAGTTCTGGGTACATTTGCTGCTGGTCAGCACCTGCTATTTGTTTCGATTTTCATCAAACTGATACAGAGTTGATACGACCGTCTGTCTGTCTGTCTTCGGATCGCGATTTGAATTCAGTTGCGACGATTAGTTTTTCGACGGGAAAGGGGGGGTTGCGAGGAAAAGCGGTGAATGTGGGGCAACTGCATTCACGGGATGCGTCCTTGAACTTCATCGTAAATTGCGTGCTTTGTCGTACATATTCAAGCATGTCACACAAACTATAAGGATCAGGGAAGTAAAACGAGAAACACTGGAAGAAGTGGGTAGTCTGTTTAATATTTCAAAAATAATCACCATAATTGTTAACGCATTTATCGCACTGTAAGACAAGACGATCGTTGACCTCCAGGAAAATGTTTGCCGTTGACAGCAGAGCCATGACTGCACCGAGGCGTTCACATCTCCGCCTGCCACAAATCGCCACAAATGTGGCGACTAAACTGCAGAGATTTCGTGGAGAAGCCCTTACACATCCTTCTTACAAGCCCGATCTCTCCCCACGTGATGCCCTTATGTTTATAGCTGTGAGTAAAGACATTACCCGCCAGATTAGCCGAGAGCGCTAATACTCTGCTTCCTGTACTCGGGTAGGCGCGCCCTCCTGGGCTTCGAATCGGCGGATTAATGGCGGGGCCGGTGGCCCAGCCAGCCTGGCTGTGGTTTTTAGGCGGTTTTCCACATCCCACTAGGTGAATATTGAGCTGATCCCCATGTCCCACCTGAGTTACACGAGTCGCAGACATTTGAAAACGTTCGCTCACACTAGACGCAGACAGCTGGGATACATTAATTCCGTTCCAGGGAGAATGGGGTGGCGACAGGAAGGGCATCACGCCGCCCTGCGACACTAACATTGCCAAATCCATAATAAAAAGGCCGACTCAGTGTTGAAGTGGGACAAAGACCCTACAAAATGATGATGATGGCGAAAAAAGGAATTCGTGGTCGTCAGTTTGCTTCAGACGAAAAGGTGTACAGCTTGGTGTAGTCATAATTTCGTAGGCAACCGTAAACATTTTTCTATCTAGGCACTGACTATCTTGTCTCAAAATATGATAAATGCATTAACAGTTAAGGCAATTACTTTTGAAATTATAAGAAGTTTACTTTCCTTTATGTCAACTGTCTAGCTTTCATTTGACTGACACTTATATTCTCAAAGAAAGCACTCTCACTATCTCCATAGAGGCTAGGTGAAGGAACTTACAAGGTACCAAAAGGTCGATTAAGTAGAAAATGAAGTAAAAGATCCCTCAAGACATGCAAACAGAAATGTTTGTGGCATAATAGTTACTGTCAACTTGTTTCCTCATCTATTAATTGTTGGTACTACTTATGGGTGTTACTTCATTTCGTATTTTCCTCATCTATTAACTTTTTAACATTCTTCGATAGCAGCACATTTCAAATGCATCTAGTTTCTTTGACTCCGGACCTCCGATGATTTTCATTTATATGCACTGCTATAACCCAGACTTACACTTCATGGAACCAATTGCTCAATAAAACGCAATTGCATTTTTTTTATTTGTTGCATTGGCTTAATATGGGGGAAACTGTTTCTGTGTGTGGCGAGCGCCATGAGTCGAGCAACTCGCATTCATAGAATATCCGCTTGAACTTAATCAATAATCAGAACTGGTAAGTAGCTGACGCCACTAGCAATGCACCCTCGGGGCACAACAGAAGTACATCCTTAGTACGAAGGTCGTTCTAAAAATAAGGTACGTTTCGATGTGACACGCACTTGTCGCTCCACCTCCGCCGTCATGTCAGAGCTGGAACGGTCGTTTACTATTTATGTGAATGATTTTAAAATGGTAAAGAAATTAACGAACCTGCCTAGTGTTCATTATGAAAATAAGAGATTTTTAACGATAGTGCGCGACTCGAACACGATCTTTTTGACAACTAAACAACCCGATCCCAATATTTTATACGGCCGAGAATTTTGAATACATTAACATGACATTTGTCATTCAATGAAGAAAATGAGTTTCTTCAATGACTTTCTTTCAACACATTTAAATCAAAATGCTGTATTTGTTAACGTAAAGTTTCTTACATGCCACGTACATCTGAACAGTAGGGCGTCAGAGGAACGAAGAAGACAGAGTAATTAATAAAACGATTTGGGCCAAATAAAAGCCAGATGATGAAAAGATTTCAGTTGAGTTGATACTTTGGAGGTAAGGTTAGAGTGCTAATTCTTTCCACCACAGTACCTTATTTCTACTGATTCATTTCTTTAAACACAGTTTTATTTGTATCGTTTCTGTTGGGTGAAGACAGTTAAAAAGACTGAACATCTCTATTTTTTCAGGGCAGAACAGGTCCGTCCTACCGAAATTTACAGACTGAAAACCGAAAGTAGTACAGGTGCAATGATGAGGCTTCAGCTCGAAAATGGTGCTTCATATTTAAGGATCATTCATGAAGAAGAACGATCATGCCTAGCTTCAATTGTGAGTGATGAAATCAAACGATTTTTTTGGTCAAAAAATTTGCCTCGGCAATTTATGTGGGAAGTTTTTGAACATCCACATTATGATCGGCACTTGGTCCCGAGCGATTACCATCTTTTTTTCCGAAATTTAAGAACGTCTAGAAGGAAAGCACTCAAAACGATATCGAGCTGAAATAGGGCGTTAGTGACGGTTCAAGTAATTGCTGGCAACTAAGTGCGCAGAAGTCATGGGGACGTTCGTACAGCTCTAATACACATTTTTAAAGTTGAATGGCTTCTACGTAGAAAATAACTTAGATATCAAACCATTTTATAAAACAAGTTTTCCTTCATAGTCATGAATAACACTGTCTGGAGAAACAAACTCTCTCAACTCGTGGAATGATCCTCGTATATAGCAGAATACATTATGACTGAATGATTCACAACTGAAAGAAAAATAAAATAAAAATATAAGATGAAGTACTAGTAAACATTTTCACTTTCAGAGTATATGCGGACATGTGGGGGATTAGATTAAAGGAAGCAGGAACGAAGTAATAACGATTGCAATGGATTCCGAAATAATTTTTCTCTATCAGAACAACCCGTGGCCCTGACCGTCGTCAGTTGTGTTAAAATATCCCTTTGTTCGGGATTCTCTACTACGGTGCAGTTTCAGCTGTGTAACCATTAGCATCTGTCCGAAATACATACCAGCTGCGACATAGTTAAGAGCCAAAGTACTACATTAAAGAAGAATCGTCTCATGTTCCTATTAACATGGTGATAAGATCACGTGACGCGGAATACTCAGTCAGAATCTGAATTGATCTCCTCTTCTGGTAAGTATGTGCTTTCTATGTGCATTACATGAAGCCTAGCTTCAGAATCTTACGAAACCCAGGAAAAAGCAAGAAGCCCATCAAAAGCATACTCTCAACAACGGATACCAGGCTGTATCACTCTATATGTGATTTGTCTAAACCAATAGATTTCCACCAGCAGTGAAATACAGTAGACTCGACGACGATATTATACATTAACCGCACTGTGTGCTCTTGTAAGTTTAGTAAACGGAAATGGTTTTCCAATAACTTTTCTTTCGACTCAGATTTTAGATCGCATTTTACTTCAGTGTCACAATTTACCTCCTGACGAGGAAGGTCTTTGCGACCTGTCCAGACAGGTATACAATCGGAGGCAGGAGGTGTCGCACGCAGAGAACGGACTTCGTGAAGATGCAAGGTCGTACATGTTGTGACCCCTCACAGCTCTCACCTAAATCCGTCATTCATTGTAGGAAGCTTCAACTGCATGTAACGTATGCACCTTAATGCCTAGATGAATTCGCTGGTTATGGTGGGACACAGCGAATTGGTAGAGCTAAGGGGAATGTGTTACGCGTAAATGTAATTTATTAGAAAAATGGGGAAAACAAAATTTCAAAATTACAGCTACAGTGATCTAGATTCGAATATATGGTTACCGTGACGTTAACGGTGGCTGTTGCAAGGTGGATAGTTACGTTCAAACACATCAGTTTTTTTAAATACAGTGAATCCCTACACGAATAAACTTAGGAGAGCTAAACTAAGGAATACAGTTGATCAACAGCACATTTAAAGGAAAATGGCAGACGTAGTTATAGGTAGTGACGCAACGTTGGCGATCGTATAGGTCATGGCGGCGACCCATAAACCACAGTGTCACTACGTATGTGACCATTGTCATTAAATGTGATCTACTTATTCCATGCATTAAGTGAACCAAACGAACTCCCAAGGGAACGGCTTCTGAACTGAAATTAGCCTCACAGCATTATGATGATTAGGAAGCGCAAAATTATCAGTACTGTTAACAAGAGGCGTGAAGTTACTCGCAATATTACCAACCAAGAGATCATTAAATACTTCAAATACCACATTCAATTAAGAATTTGCTAATTTGGGAAGAACATTACGAAACGTGTGTATTCACCAATGATGACTGGGAAGACGAAAGACACATATACAAACATGGAGAATTACAGCAGAACACAAACGGGTTGCAAGGTAGAAATTATCAATCTCAGTCAAGAACTACATAACAAGTCACAGTTCAGTACCTGAGTACATCAACACAACCGGCTTTCAGAAAAAAATCAAATCTTATGTAGCCGTTTCAAATTTTTGGAAGAGACGATGGAGCCAAGACTGTGGGTTAGGGGATTCAGCGTAACACTTCCTCCTTTTCGTATACGAACAAGAACCACACTCGTCTTGGAAATTAAATCGATATTTGTTATCCAATCAAGAGTATTGTTTCTGCAGAGAAAGAGGCAGCTTCAGTCATCTACGGGATGAAGAAAGAAACAGCTCCTGATACAGGAAATATTTACCCAGAGATCAAGCAGCTCTGCATTATAGTGTCTTCTTTCATATCATTTCACAGTGACTTACTTAAGCCAGAGTACTCCCTGGGAAACAGCAAGAGCAATAATAAAGAAGGAGACGAAAGATCCATTTTCATTATCAGGAGTCAGCAAAGTGGCTACGTTACCACTGTCAGCTGTAAGATAATATCATTGTATCTTTTTACTAGCACTGTAGGATTCGCAGTAAAAGTATGGGCCCAGCAGTTTTCTGCCACCGCGCAATAGAACAGGTGAGATGATACAGAGACGCGTATTTGCGATAAGGCCATTTAATACAAAAGCACAAGCACTGTTTATAAATTTTGGAATTCATCCTGCCGATATGATCGTCGGGTACAGAGCTTGGTTCTGTTGATTAATGAAAGAGGACATTCAGAAAGAGACACCATATCCCTAAAAAAATACAATTTCTAACTACTGAAGAAACAGTTTGTACCAAAGGTTTTGGGACACTAAGGACATGGGCCATAATGCTAAAACATCATTCCCAGACATTGACGAAAGGAAAAATCTAGTACAGGGGCATGGTCCATTTCATTCAAAAAATGATTCAAATGGCTCTGAGCACTATGGGACTTAACATCTGAGGTCATCAGTCCCCTAGAACTTAGGGATACTTAAACCTAACTAACCTAAGGACATCACACACATCCATACCCGAGGCAGGATTCCAACCTGCGACCGTAGCGGTCGCGCCGTTCCAGACTGAAGCGCCTAGAACCGCTCGGTCACAACGGCTGGCTCCATTTCATTACGGGATATTGATAGTGCCCTACCTGTCTACATAACATTGGTACATCAGATCATATTGTGTCACTGTGTCCTCTGAATAATGAGACTGAGGGCAATATTACTGTAGATGTGGATATTCCCTGTGCTTTAAGAAGCCATGATTCCTGTGTGACTAAGTAGCGCTGGCAACGAAAGATCCCACACGGAATTGCTAAGGTTCAGGGAACAAACGAACACAAATAAATGATGGATCAAGAACTTCTCAGGTTTTATCAGTTACATTTTGAGACAGTTAAAAACTCAGCTGCTGCCTAATACATTTAAAACATCTTCAGCAACTATTTCTATCTTTGTTCTGTATCTTCTATAATACTCTGTAATTGGACTTGATATTCTATTTACTATTAGTACAATCATATTGTTTATCATAAAATTGTGGAATCAGTAACACATTTGAAGGTTTGTCCCTCGAGTTCTAATGAATGTTGACAAACAAAGCATGTAAGTACATGAGCAATCGTCAGCACTATAGTGATCGGGACGTGACGTCTATTGTGGCAGCTGAATTGGGTTGCTGATCCCCTGCTGAGATGTGGACTAAAGTGGTGAAGGGGACTGGAACAGAACAGTGGACCATCACTAAAATATTCCTGGTAAAGGAAGTCTTTCATTCATAACAG
Source organism: Schistocerca americana (assembly GCF_021461395.2). NCBI lineage: Eukaryota > Metazoa > Arthropoda > Insecta > Orthoptera > Acrididae > Schistocerca > Schistocerca americana. Next base: position 243,547,051 of record NC_060124.1, on the reverse strand, counting down.
TTACGGAGACAGAATCGTAGCTGGACAGATGTAGTGGGCGATGGTCGCTGGAGAGTGCCGACGTCAGCGGTGGCCCAGTAGGAAAGTGACAAAGGCTGGTGTCAGTGCAGCTGTTGAGAACAGACACGAGGTGCCGTGTCACCAGCCACACATGACAGAAGGCAGCCCTGGTTGCTTGGCCGCTTGGCAGCATACATAACACTGTATCAGACAGAGCTAACCCACAGCTTCTGACGATGAAATGCACCTACTCTGGGTGTCAGATGGCAACAACATAGGCCTATGTGGGCTGGTGGACAGTGTGCATACGGAGTTAGGTGGAGGAGTGCAGCTATTGACAGTAAAGTCTGTCGATGATGACTGGCTGCTTCGCCTGTAACTGCAAGCTGTCTTCTTCTCGTGGATAATAGCAGACATAGACCACGTCGTTGGGAATATTGTGCACACCTGGACACCACTTGGCACAATGAGAATGTGGGCTTGATTTGGAAGGTATATATGTGAGCCCGCTGGCTAGTATTTGTCCAACAGTAGCACTTCGAGCCCAGAAATCTTAACATGTTGAAGAGGCCTGGTGTCAGCATTGGACAACAATGCTGTCATTTTCCCTGGTTTTCCCGTCTGGTCAGCTCTTTCAGAGGTCCTGCTGGAGCTGTAGTAGGTCATAACTTCGACTTTAAATTTCACTGACAAGCATATTCCAAGGTGTCAGGGTACTGCTTGAGTGTTCGTGCCTCTTGATCACACTCTCTTGCTCCATAGCGCCTGGCCGTCAGGCTGATGGGCGCTTCTCCTCCCACAGTGTCAGTCTGCTGATTGAGCACAGGAGCATTTCGTCACCCCAGAAAATCAATCGTGCAGTATTCCTCCCTCCTTCAAGACATCCGATCTCCAGATTGTGAACTGTTTCCATTGCTGAAAAAAAGAATCTTAACACATGTTACAATAGTTGACATAACTAATCTTCACCTCTTCATGCTCCAATTCAGAGAAAACGAAAAGGTGCATTGGCTGCTTACTAACGTAAAATGCTGTTTCCTAAGACTAATCCAGTCTGTGGGTAACTGGGGCATTGAGAATGCAACTGGTTAGGCCGTTTTACAACTAAAGTAGTTACAGGTCACACAAAAGAGAGTCAGAACCACAGCAGTTCTAGAAACCAAGATACTCATTGTTGTGACTACACCATGTTACTTATCATGGTATTGTCCTGTGTACTGGAGCATCGCTTCAGTGCTAACGAGCATTTTTGGATAGGTGTTAGTTCTTCCAGCGAATGAAAGTCAGGTTTCATGGTGTTGTTTGTGTAAGCTGGACTCTGGATTGGTAGTACTTCAAATGGTTTTTCTTGCCAGTAGAAAGAGGACTGTCTTGAATGTGTTATGATAGTTGCAACGATGCAGCGAGAAGGAAAGTAGTTCCTGCTATATCACGGGTGGCACCATTAATTAATACCCCACTAGCTTGTAATCTTAGCCTTATTATTCGGTTGGGTTGACTATATCTGTGATTGCATGAAGGCCCTTTGGATGTAAGGGTGCTGTGTCCAGGCGTCTCTTTGGCAGCATACTGCATCTGCTTTCCCTACAAATAACTATTACGAAATGGATTCGCATTTTGCAAACTTGGATTGACGTCAGCTGTTCTCGATGTATGACAATTTGTGCTGGACCGTGTCTCAAAACCGGATTTCCCGATTGTCGCGAGCCGTTTCCTTAACCACTTTGACTATCCGAGCTCGCCCCCAGGACCGACCTTAATTTCATATGTCACGAAGTCCTCAAGCCTTATGCTCGCACATTTCATGGTCTCCGTAGAGGGAGAGCCAAATATTTTACTTCATTTTGTTATGGATTTTTACAATGTCTGTTTTTATATGGCGTACGTATCTTCACGTTACAATATCCTTCGGACATGCAGAACCGGCACTCGTCTGATATGGTGACGTAGTGTTACTGCCATGCTGAGAGACGTCGTTCGCCGCACAGATGTCAGCGCGCCTCTCTCTGATCCTGCGTCAAGGGAAACCAAGACAGTGGTCGCCAGTCTGACAATCCAGGTGGATACTGGCTTTACTTCAAACAAGCTCATTTCGTGGTTCAAGTTACTTGACGTGTCTCTACAGTCCAGCATGGCCGAGAGAACAACACGTCTTTCTTCTCGGGTGCTAGTCGCGTAGGGCTGAAGAAATCCAGCATCGTGTATCGCACTCCTCAACCGATCTGTATCATACTCGCATGAGAGTCATTGCATCCCGAGGAAGGAGAGAAGCAATATTGTGTGAGGGTGAGCTTCAGTCTTGATGGGACACGGTCTCGCCATTGTCGATTACCAATACGTGCAGAAAGAGGTCCCTTGTTCTTATAAGAGACATAACACGACCATCTCTCATATACTCTACATTAAAGTGGACTTTCTTAACGAGAAGTCCTAATAGTAATGTTTCCCTCTATAGATTGTCAAAAAAGAAACAATATCATTTAAAAACTCGTAAATTAGGGAACTATTAGAGATAGAGTTTCTTGTTTTGTTGTGAAACATTTAGCAGGTTTCAGAGGTTTCTTTTGTTATGAAAGAATTTCACTGTATGCTTTAATCGCCGTTCGTAGAACATGAAGGTGATATTCGAATTATGTCCACGATGTCAACATCACGGTTTCTTTGATTAGTGCAAAAAGAGTGGGAATGTCTGTGACTGGTGTTGTGTACATGCAGTGCTTGACGTAACCGCACAAAAAGAAGACTAATCACATGACATTGGGAGTGCATGGGGGCCATATAAAGGGCTCAAATAACCCATCCACGTCTCAGGAAATATATCCTTAACCACATACCGCATGTTGGAACTCCAGAACCGTCGTTATTGAACACAACAGACGACTACGGTTAATCGCTCTACAGCATCAGAAGCTGTTCCACCATGCCCAGGTAAACATTTTCCGTTACGGTTTTGTCTACCAAGAAAATAGGCCTATTACCCTCTCGCACATTAGGCCTTATCAAACATTAAGCTTCGGGCTATCAAGTATGTCTTCACGTGTCGTCTGAGGGTTTTTGGAGCCCCAAACCCAAATGTTGTGGTGATTCGCATGTTCAGAAATGTGGGTGTTGCTTCATGTGGAACAGACACTTTTTCAGATTGCCATTGTCACCATCAATCGGAACTAACATGGAACACGTGAATGCATACAGCAGAGGTCGATCTTTTGAATCCAATGCTTGGACCACTGGCACTTTCCACGTGAAAGACGTAATCACGTTTGTGACACATTATGCACAGTTGATTTTGTTTCCTGCAATTTACGTGGTGCACAACGAATTCACTTTGGGATGTGGCTTAGAATGTAACTTTCACTTTGTCATCATGGCTTGAAACTCATGGGACTTTCATTTCGAGGGATGTCTTCCATATTTATTGTATCCTTAAAGATTCTGAACCACCTTATCGAGCTTCTTTCTTCACTTGGTTCCCTGCCGTTCTGGCACCGACAATTCCGGAATAGGGTCGTCACAGTTTTGGATTCTCCATACCAAATGACACATTGCGCCTTTTCCTGGCTTGTGGCTATGTCCATGCACTCCAAGTCAAATCTACAACAAATAACATAGGGAAACAATTTAGCCGTTTTCAACGTTTTTCAACAAAACAAAGCTCTCTATGTGTAATAAAATTTATGATTACCTGAAATGACAGCAGTAGCTTATGCATACTCAGTACACAGAATGTAGATGGGATTACTCCCACTTACTTTGAATGGTAGTGTTGGTATCCGGGCATGTAGCCCATTTCAAGTTAATTTGACGTTCGCATGAATTTTCAAATTTTTTTAAAAGAAAGGACCAGCAACTTAATTTTTTGTCAAAGGACCATCAACTTAAAGTTGATCATTTTTTATTCAATTCTGTACATCTTCTTGGTGGTGACTGCTTTCGAATGTTAACGTTCATTCTGAAACTACTGCCTACAGAAGTTTTAATATTATTAATGACACAGAATGAAAAATAATACAAAAATTATCAATAAGCAATGTGTGCAGCCCGTTGTAGTGCAAATACAGAATAATTAAAGTGTCAGAGTACAGATCCCCTAGAACTTAGAACTACTTAAACCTAACTAACCTAAGGACATCACACACATCCATGCCCGAGGCAGGATTCGAACCTGCGACAGTAGCGGTCGCGCGGTTCCCGGCTATAGGACCTAGAACCGCTCGGCCAATCCGGCCGGTGTCTTATTCGAGATTTACAGTGCGACGACCTGTGCATAAAGTACACGGTGATCAAAAAGTCAGGATTAATTTGAAAACTTAATAAACCACGGAACAATGTAGATAGAGAGGTAAAAATTGACACACATGCTTGGAATGACATGGGGTTTTATTAGGAAAAAACAGTTCACGAGATGTCCGACAAATGGCGCTGGACAGCAAAACTGCTACCGTGACGGGTGAGAGGTACACCGATATGTTACAGAATCGCATCATCCCCAGCCTGGCTGATAAACACCTGCTGGAACATGCGATGTTTATGCAGGATGGCGCTCCACTTCATATTGCTAGACACGTGAAAGATCTCTTGCGCGCGTCGTTTGGTGATGATCGTGTGCTCAGCCGCCACTTTCGTCATGCTTGGCCTCCCAGGACCCCAGACCTCAGTCCGTGCGATTATTGGCTTTGAGGTTACCTGAAGTCGCAAGTGTATCGTGATCGACCGACATCTCTAGGGATGCAGAAAGACAACATCCGACGCCAATGCCTCACCATAACTCCGGACATGCTTTACAGTCCTGTTCACAACTTTATTCCTCGGCTAGAGCTATTGTTGAGGAATGATGTTGGACATATTGGGCATTTCCTGTGAAGAACATCATCTTTGCTTTGTCTTGCTTTGTTATGCTAAATATTGCTATTCTGATGAGATGAAGCGCCATCTGTAGGACATTTTTTGAACTTTTGTATTTTTTTGGTTCTAACAAAACCCCATGTCAATCCAAGCATTTGTGTCAATTTGTACCTCTGTATCTACATTATTCCGTGATTTATTCAGTTTTCAAATTTATACTGACATTTTGATCACCCGGTACATTGATGATTACTGTAATATTGTTCATTCTGTCTGGTTAATAATATTGTAACTTCTCTGGGAAGTAGTTTGCGAACGGAAGATGAAGTTAGGTACCAGTCGTCCAGCCGGTGTGGCCGAGCGGTTCTAGGCGCTTCGTTCTGCAAACACGCGACCGCTACGGTCGCAGGTTGAAATCCTACCTCGGGCTCGGATGTGTGTGATGTCCTTAGGTTAGTTAGGTTTAAGTAGTTCTAAGTTGTAGGGGACTGAAGACCTCAGATTTGAAGTCCCATAGTACTCAGAGCCTTTACAAGATTTTTTTTTTCTCTTTTAAGATACCACTCACCGTGAAGAACTTGTACGCTGCTGTGACAGCAACAAATGATAATTTGACATCCATTCGTGTAACGTTCGTGGTTTAGCTGTTTTAAAGCCCAGCAGTGTATTCAGCTTCGTACAGGGCGTTGGCTCAAATGCCACTTGCGTTCCGCGAGCGCCAGCGGGTTGTGTGCGCGATGGACGGGCGGACGTCGAAGCGTCGGCTGTCCGTCAGAGGGGCGTGCGGCGCGTTTCGCAGGAGAGGAGAGAGGCAGCTGGCGGCTGGCAGCCAGTGGCGAGCTAGTAGCCAGGCCCGTCTCAAATGACACAGGCGCCGGGCCGCAGCCGCCCGCTGTGTAATTACGTCATTAACCGCGTCACTCATTACAACCGCACCGCGCTACGGCGCGAGCAGTGCCGCAGACGGCCGGATCTATGTTTAGCCAGATGCGTCTACAGCCGAGTCGGTTTGCTGGAGGATCCGCTTCCAAAGGGTCGACGGCCAAGTGGAGTAGCGTTCAGCCCTGTAACGTTCGGCACTGCCAATGATCACTCTACTGCGTTAACGTAAATATCGGACGTAACACTAATCCACTGTAAAGTTTTGTTAGTCTTGTGACACAGTCGCTTTTTTATAAGACGGTCAAAACTGGCGACGGTGGCCATATTGAAATACTATTAACAAATAAGCTATATTTGGGTTCTGCAAAATGTCATGCAGTGACTGGGAGAAATCTATAATGGCCAGACAGGTGGGTCCTTCAATGTGAGATTTAAGGAGCACATCACTGGCAGCAGTAAGAAAGGGTTGTGGTTAGGTATTGTGAGGCGTCATCTGAGCCATTGACATATCCCTTTTAAAGCCCCAACGGTAGCAGAAGGTTTTTTTTTTTTTAACTCTGCGTGCCTGTTTGTGACGTCATACGGAAATGAAGTTCCATGTTTCTTGACAGAGCACAGGGGAACGATGCAGGAGACCAACACCGCCGTACTAGGCAAGGTCCTAATGGAGGCGGTTTGCCGATGCCTTACTCTGACCTTAATGGGGATGAATGATGATGATCAAGACGACGACAACAACACCCAGTCATCTCAGGGTTGGTGAAAATCCCTGACCCCACCGGGAATCGAGCCCGGGACCCCGTGCTCGGGAAGTGAGGAAGCTTCCGCGAGACCACCAGCTGTGGACATGGCATCATATAGAAACAGTTGATGTTTAGCCTATCCATAACATTCACAAATGTAAAGTTTGGAAGTAAATCACTTCTCTATATTGAGTTCCATACGCTTCTTCTTTCGCTAGCGCCTTCGTCCGGCATCATTGCGCAGGGTCGGCGCGGTTGAAGCGGAATTGGTAAGGTTAATTTTAAGGAGTGGTCGGATGCCCTTCCCGCTACCACCCTGTACTCCCTGGGACGGAATTAGTGTACCGCAACTGGCTCGTTCAGTGTAATCCATGAAATAGTGTGAACGTGTTTGAAATGTCTGCGAGGCATGTAATTGAGGCTGGACGTAGGCACCATCCCGGTGTTCACCTAGTGGGATGTGGAAAACCGAATAAAAACCACATCCAGTCTAGACAGCACTCTGGCCCTCGCCGTTAATCCCCCGGGCGGTATCGATCCTGGGCGGCGCCTACCAGAGTGCAAAAAGCAGCGTATTAGCGCTCTCGGTTAACCTGGGAGTCTTAGAGTTCCACACGCTTGCAGATGACAAACTGTGAAAGAAAACAGGTGATACATAAATCACATGATCAAACCTGGAAAACCACATCATGTGGTAACAAGGAGTATTTACAAAACGTTGTCTATACTTCAAATTTCTAAATAATGTATTAAAAACAATAATATATATGTGTACAAACAGTAAACATCATTTTTCCTCTTTACCAGGAAGACGATAAAAGCCCACTGTTGAAACTGCAGCGTAACGATTCTGGGAAATAGAAAAAACAGTAAAATTCGGTTTTTCTCAAGATAGATCTGCTCCAAAAATTAATCTAGTGGCCACTATATTTGTGCTTCCCTTCTTAGAAAATTTCTCAATGTGTGTCAATGTGTGGGACTAATACTATAGGGGATTAATAGGGGCCGGCCGGAGTGGGCGAATGGTTATAGGCGCTTCAGTCTGGAACCGCGCTACCGCTACGGTCGCAGGTTCGAATGCTGCCTCGGGCATGGATGTGTGTGATGTCCTTAGGTTGGTTAGGTTTAAGTAGTTCTAAGTTCTCGGGGACTGATGACCTCAGCTGTTAAGTCCCATAGTGCTCAGAGCCATTTGAACCATTTTTTTTATTAATAGGGGACAATGAACAAGTTCAAAGAATAGGGCTACAAATGGAAACGTATTTGACGCATGGACGAGTGTCACGGAAATGCTGAAAAACCAGAAATAACAGAGACCTGAAGTAAGACGCTAATTATGCCACGAAATCCAACTTACAAAGTTGTAAGAAACGATATTCAGTTAAGAACCAATCACCACATCGATTTTGCGAAGATCTGGCCTGATCAAATGTAGCGTGGACAGGGACATACAAGTAGTAATTTGTCTTGCGCTCTGTACACGACTCGGTATGGATAAAACAGTAGTAAATGGTGCAACGCGAAGTATCCTCTGCCGTGTATTTCGCCGTGTTTGTGGAGTATGTATACAGATGCAAAATGGTGTTCGCTAATCTTCGAAATTGCTTATCAGGTTTTCCCCGTGATGTAAGCATTGATGTTTCCGCATTGTTTCCAATGACTGTTATTTAAAAAGAGTTGTTAAATCACTGAGTGTAGTCACACTTATTTAGAACGTATTGTTAAGAAAAATGCATATTCGGCTTGGAACTAATGACAGTTTGTATATTTCGGTCTGAGCCAAATTATACTTTACACTGGGTGCAACGATACAGCTCTGTTGAAGTTTTCATATTTTATTTTATTTCGTTTTAAAATGTATATGTGATAGTACCACTTATCTTAATAATTACCAGTTAGGATAACAGTGTGTGTTCAAGCGCCGCTTCCGGGACAGGGGGGTGCGTCGGCTCCGGATTGAATCAGCCCGGTGGATTAACGACGATGGTCGGTATGCCGCACACTCAAGATATGATTTTTAGGAGGTTCTCTACTACAAAAGTAAGTATTATGCACTAAACTTCACAACAAATATCCTATTACCTGATGATTCAATAAGGTGTCATGCCGTCATCGTTCAATGTGTTTTGTGTGGAGGAACTGATGATCTGATGCTAAACTGAAAATACTGGTAATTTAAATTTACTGTATCTTTTAAACAAATGAGGTTACAGAGTTGATATTTACAACATCTGTCATTTTAATGATGCGCTTCTATATGTAACGTTGATCGTTAAGATCGACCAAAGCGTTCAGATTTTAGTATTCAGGTCTTTGTTACAAAACTTGTTAATTTCACTTCAACAGTAAATCTTAAACTATTATACATATGATCAATACTCAAGTGTTATAGGGATCACCATGAAAATTTATGGAGGATGGCTGATTAACATTACTGTGGCTTCATTCCCTGCATTACTACAGAATTAAATAATTTCCATAATCGGCTCCCTTTATGGACGATCTTAGATCCGCTATATATAACCCTGCTACGTATCTCTGGCCACAAAAACCTTCTACTGGGTTTTCCTATGACGAAGGTTCTCGTCTATCTCACTCGCTTAGGCCTCAATAGACAATGGACCCCTGTGAGTTTCCCCATCTGGTGGTGAATCTGCGGCATTTCTGGCATGCGGTCCTCGACGACAGGATTCGTTTCGCAATTCCTGTAGGATGACTCTTTCGGCCAAATATTTAAATGTGAGCGCAATGCTCGTTAACTCACGAAGCGCTGCTCCAACGACACTAACCATCACGTGCCGGAGCCATTCGCCGCTCGCGCCACAGTCTCACCGTAGCGTATTTCCCTTCAAAATGATAATGTGTACATATTTGGCACGTCCTGGCGTTATAAATGACTGAGTTTGAATGATGTTGTATGTTGTATGTTAACCGGGGACCTAGAAACGACGGACAGGCTCCGTCCCCGCCGCAGCCGCAGCGGTCTGCAACCCCACGACGACTACCGCAGTCCACTCCACCCCTCCACCGCCCCACACCTAACCCAGGGTTATTGTGCGGTTCGGCGCCCGGTGGACCGCCCCCCCCCCCCCGCCTCCCCAGGGAACGTCTCACACCAGAAGAGTGTAACTCCTATGTTTCCGAGGTAGAGTAATGGTGGTGTACGCGTACGTGGAGAACTTGTTTGCGCAGCAATCGCCGACATAGTGTAGCTGCGGCGGAATAAGGGGAAACAGCCCGCATTCGCCGAGGCAGAGGGAAAACCGCCTAAAAACCATCCACAGACTCACCAGCTCACCGGACCTCGACACAAATCCGCCGGGCGGATTTGTGCCGGTGACCAGGCGCTCCTTCCTGCTCCGGAAGGCCGTGCGTTATATCGCTCAGCTAACCGGGCGGGCAGAGTTTGATTGTTACCTTACTTATTCATAATAAAATGTAATTGTTTATCTGAAGTTCAGTGGGGAAAATTCCTCAAGGCGCGTGACTTGGATACATGTAAGCTCACACTGCCAAAGAGCTCAGATTTCCGCTGAAAACAAATTATAAGTGTAACTAATATCTTTGAGAACTTCAGAGTCTCTGGAATGCTGTCTGCTGGGAGCTAAAGATATTATTGGAACGCAGTAGAATGAACTATCGTAAATAGAGAAATTGGTCCGAGTTCGTGACGTTATCGAGTGGCTACTCGTATGTTTTTCATTTGTCGTGACACTGCTAACGTGCTCAAAGTAACGTCTGAACTGGTTTATTACGAATAGTAGTACTAGGACCATCATTCATTGTAAATGTAGGTAAATGAACCACAAACAGGGACGTTCGATTGACTGCACAATGACGGTTTCCCGAATACTATGGACAGTAAATCTAAACCGGCAGTCGAAAGAATTTATGAACAGCATTTACAAGCGGAGAACCAGAACGTGAGTAAATGAATAAACCATGAACAAAATTACATAAAAGACATGTAATTACGGGCTGTAGATACTACGTTATGGGACAGAGTACAAGTAGTTATTCTCGACAATTAACTACGTTCTAGATATGAACGTCTGAAATCCGAAGCCTACAAACTTAAAGCTTTTGCGATAAAATCAAGAAGACAATAGTCGGAATAGTATTTGTACCAGACGGACAATCATCCTGGACTACTCATTTTCAAAAACAACGCCACCTAGTGCCAGCATCACATGTCTTTGTCGTCAGCGAACGTCGCTGTCCAGCCAGGAGATAAAAACATAGGTATTGCAAAGACTAAGGTGACATACTGTCAGCGGAAGGGAGACAGGTAGGGAAAACGAGCACTCGTATGTCTAAATTGTACGTTAAGCGTTCTGTTTTCTGTTTATAATTCAAAATTTTGTCTGATCGTTTTTGAATTCGAAAATAAGGAAATGTTTGTGTTCCTCTTATCTTTATTAATTAATGTTGCCTTCAGAAACTTACATAATTCGTCACTGATTCATACAGGACGATGAATAATACGCGTAACAACTTGGCTACAAAACTAGACGTTTTAAACAATCGAAAATGATTGTGCGCTGGTATCAAAGCAATTCCACCAGCAGCGAAAATTGTAAAATTCTTGTCATTAATATGGAATTCCAACTCAGCAATATCTGTGAAATGGAATAGTGGAGCAATGAAGTGCTAGACTGCTACTTATGAATTACAGTCAGTGTTTTCAATCTTCACTATTAATACGCACTGCACAAAACATGAAGTTAGTATTTCCTCATGTCTAGTTCCCAGTAATAAATATTCAGCGGAGATTACAAAATCGCGAAATTGTAATTTTGTCCCTAATAAATATTTCTAAATTAGCAGTGTGTTCGTCCGCCAGTACACAGAGGGCGAGCTACCCTATAAAGATCTCCAACATGTTATTGGTTGAAAGCTGCTGCAGGCGCTGCAGTCAAGGTTGACAAGTGGTGGACACGTATTTGGCTGTCATTTGTTTATATTTCACACGAGTTGCCTATATTTACGCAATAGGTGTCTCTCCCAAGGCACCCACTTGTGTGTCCGTGAAATAGTGTTATAGATCAATACTTGAGTTGTGTGTCTGTGGATAACTAACTCTGATGCTACAAAAAAACTTTCATCTTTCCTTTTACTTACATTACAGCTCTGTTTTAATGGATGACGAACTTCTTTGGTTATTTTGAGAAAGAGCAAGCAAGAGATTCAGTTTCTATGGGTCTTAAAGGAGACAATAATTTTTGTATGTTTAGTTTTTGCTTTTACTCCATGCAGACGTTTATTAGTTTTGACTAACGTATTGAATGAGCAACATTTAAACAAAACGAGTTCAGGCCACGACATGTACAGACAGTCAGTTCTACTATTAACATTACGTCAACCATCCTTGGTTTCTTATAGGGATAAAACATTGGAATACCTGTATTTCAAGCAGTCATATATTACAGTTGGCCACAACCTAAATGAGAGTTTTTGTACGTACTTATCTTTATTTAGGTCAACAGACAGCACTGAAGAGGTAATTATGCAGTCGAAATGATTGACTCAAGATATTTATTTTTATTTACGTTGAAAACCGATTCCTGCAAAGCCTCTACACAAAAGTATGTTTGTGACATAAAAAACTAAATACATTAAAAAGGGAGTGCCTCAGAATCTCTGTGAGTCTCGTTCAGGTAAAAGTCTAGTTCTTCCATCGTTTTTCCAATGCTAAAAGGAGTACTATGAACATATGTACGGAAATGGACGGTGTACTTGCAATGCGTACAAATCGTCACGGAGTACAGTAAAGAGCTGCATGGCATCCACGTCGCAGTAGATGTTCAGAGTGGCATTCATGGGATTGCAGGTGACAGGGATAATAAAGGTTTATCATGTCAGATGCACGTAGTCGTAACGTGGCTTACACCGTGTTGGCGGGCCACTTCCTAGGGCTCGGCTCAGTATCGTTAGAACTCTGTGCTTCAAATATAGTCTACATCTACATGGATACTCTGCAAATCACATTTAAGTGACTGGCAGAGGGTTCATCAAACCACCTTCACAATTCTCTATTATTCCAATCTCGTATAGCGCGAGGAAAGAACGAACATCTATATCTTTCCGTACGAGCTCTGATTTCCCATATTTTATCGTGGTGATCATTTCTCCCTATGTAGGTCGGCGTCAACACAAAGTCCGCCGCCTCCCTGCAAGTTTGTCTGTCTGAAAGGGCCCATGATCACGCAGAACGCCCAAGAAGGGTTAGAAACATTGTGTGATGTCGTTGGTGTCTGTGAGGGCACTTTCTTAGTTACAACCGTTCTGCTTCACGGCCGTTTGCATGTGTCCGGCTGTACACAGACACCATCTCGGCTTGTTCCCGATATGAATACTGGACTATTCTACTGATTACGGTACGCTGCGTCATTTACACAGTCCGCAAAACACGAGAAACACACGGCACGTGTTCAGAAGGATCATCATTCATGAGCACCATCTACCGTGGTAACAATGCATTTCCGGACACATCTTCATAGGACCTTTCTCCTCCATTTCCAGTCAGGCATCTGTCCCTGCAGTTCGACGGTTTTATTAATGTTCAACTTATATATTTAAAAAATTTTATTTGAGGAACTAGACAACATTCTCTTAATAATAAATTAGAGTAGTCGAATGGACCAAGGGTTTCAGGCACGTTTCTACATCAACATCTACATCTACATTAATACTCCCCAAGCCACGTGGCGATGTGTGGCGCAGGGTTCCTTGAGTACCTGTATCAGTTCTTCCTCCTATTCCGGTCTCGTATTGTTCGTGGAAAGAAAGATTGTCGGTATGCCTCTGTGTGGGCTCTAATCTCTCTGATTTTATCCTCATGGTTTCTTCACGAGATATAGTAGGGGGGAGCAATATACTGCTTCACTTCTCGGTGAAGGTACGTTCTCGAAACTTCAACAAAAGCCCGTACCGAGCTACTGAGCGTCTCTCTTGCAGAGTTTTCCACTGGAGTTTGTCTATCATCTCCGTACCGCTTTCTGGATTACTAAACAATCCCGTAACGAAGCGCACTGCTCTCCGTTGGATCTTCTCTATCTCTTCTGTCAATCCTATCTGGTACGGATCCCACACCGGTGACCAATATTCAAGCAGTGGGCGAAAAAGTGTACTGTAACCTACTTCCTTTGTCTTCGGACTGCATTTCCTTAGGATTCTTCCAATGAATCTCAGTCTGGCATCTGCTTTACCAACGGGTATTTTATATGGTCATTCCATTTTAAATCACTCCTAATGCGTACTCCCTGATAATTTATGGAATTAACTGCTTCCAGTTGCTGACCTGCTATATTGTAGCTAAATGATAGACGATCTGTCTTTCTATGTATTCGCAGCACATTACACTTGTCTACATTGTGATTCAATTACCATTCCCTGCACCATCCGTCAATTCGCTGCAGATCCTCCTGCATTTCAGTACAATTTTCCATTGTTACAACCTCTCGATATACTACAGCATCATCCGCAAAAAACGTCAGTGAACTTCCGATCTTATCCACAACGTCATTTATAAATATTGTGAATAGCGATGGTCCTACGACACTCCCCTGCGGCACACCTGAAATCACTCTTACTTCGGAAGACTTCTCTCCATTGAGAATGACATGCTGCGTTCTGTTATCTAGGAACTCCTCAATCCAATCATACAATTGGTCTGATAGTCCATATGCTCTTACTTTGTTCGTTAAACGACTGTGGGGAACTGTATCAAACGCCTTGCGGAAGTCAAGAAACACGGCATCTACCTGGGAACCCATGTCTATGGCCCTCTGAGTCTCGTGGACGAATAGCGCGAGCTGGGTTTCACACGATCGTCTTTTTCGAAACCCATGCTAATTCCTGCAGAGTAGATTTCTAGTCTCCAGAAAAGTCATTATACTCGAACATAATACGTGTTCCATAATTCTGCAACTGATCGACGTTAGAGATATAGGTCTACAGTTTTGCACATCTATTCGACGTTCCTTCATGATAACGGGGATGACCTGTGCCCCCTTCCAATCTTTTGGAACGCTACGCTCTTTTAGAGACCTACGGTACACCACTGCAAGAAGGGGGGCAAGTTCCTTCGCGTGCTCTGTGCAAAATCGAAATGGTATCCCATCAGGTCCAGAAGCCTTTCCTCTTTGGAGCGATTTTAATTGTTTTTCTATCACTCTCTCATCTATTTCGATATCTATTGTCATCTGTGCGACAATGTAGAGAAGGAACTACAGTGTAGTCTTCCTCTGTGAAACAGCTTTGGAAAAAGACATTTAGTATTTCGGCCTTTAGTCAGTCATCCTCTGTTTTAGTACCATTTTGGTCACAGAGTGTTTGGACATTTTGTTTTGATCCACCTACTGCTTTGACATTAGACCAACATTTCTTTGGATTTTCTGCCATGTCAGTACATAGAACTTTACTTTCGAATTCATTGAACGCCTCTCCCATAGCTCACCTCACACTACATTTCTCTTTGCATAATTTTTGTTTGTCTGCAAGGCTTTGGTTATGTTTATGTTTGCAGTGAAGTTCCCCTTGCTTCCGCAGCAGTTTTATAGCTCGGTTGTTGTACCACAGTGGTTCTTTTCCATCTCTTACGATCTTGCTTGGTACATACTCATCTAATGCATATTGTACGATGGTTTTGAACTTTGTCCACTGATCCTCAACCCTATCCGTACTTGAGACAAATCTTTTGTGTTGAGCCGTCAAGTACTCTGAAATCTGCTTTTTGTCACTTTTGCTAAACAGAAAAATCTTCCTACCATTTTTAATATTTATATTTGCGACTGAAATCATCGATGCAGTAACCGCTTTATGATCGCTGATTCCCTGTTACGTGTTAACTGTTTCAAATAGTTCGGGTCTGTTCGTCACCGGAAGGTGTAATATATTATCGCCACGAGTCGGTTCTCTGTTTAACTGCTCAAGGTAGTTTTCAGATAATGCACTCAAAAAAATTTCAGTGGATTCTTTGTCCCTGTCCCCCATTATAAACGTTTGAGTCTCCCAGTATATACCTGATAAATTAAAATTTCCACCCAGAACTATAACATGGTCGGGAAATCTACTCGAAATATTTTTCAAATTTTCCTTCAGGCGTTCTTCCACAACAGCAGCTGAGTCAGGGGGCCTATAGAGACATCCAATTACCATGTTTGAGCCTGCTTTAACCCAAATTATTTCACATTTCGGATCTCCGTCGATTTCCTTCGATACTATTGCACTTTTTATCGCTATAAACAAGCCTCCCCTTTCACTGTCCAGCCTGTCTCTGCGGTATATATTGCAATCCGAGTTTAGAATTTCATTACTGTTTACATCTGGTTTCAGCCAACTTTCCGTCCCTAGTACTATGTGGTCATTGTGACCGTTTATTAATGAGAGCAGTTCTGGGACTTTTCTATAGACGCTACTTTCGTTTTAAGTCGGACTGTTATTAAAAATTGGTTTCTTTAAAAGAATTCGAACAAGCTATAGCGCTGCAGCTGTACAGTAGGAGATACATTAACTAAGAAGCCTCACATCACACTAGTACTGCTGCGTCACCGAATATTATCACCCTAACATTAATGTCAGGATGAATAAGAGCGAATTTGGTACCTTTGGCTGCGGTCACAAAGGTTTAATCACTGTACAGAGCACAGCCTACACATATCGCCAGCAATTCCCAATGAACAGCCCACGGCATTCTCCTATTACTTTTTTCCAATTAGCGGAGATAGCACGGGATAGCGGAGCCTGTCAGTTGTTGGTGGTGGTGGTGTGCTCCCCGAGGCAACGGTTCCAGATGAACGCCGCGCACAGAGTGCGCTGACGAGATCGAGTGAAACAAGCCGTGCGGAAATGGGAGCGGGTGCGCTTTGCGGCGCGCCGTACATGGAGAGCAGAGCAAACTGTGCGCTTCCAGCGTCCGGACAGTCGCCTGGACGGCCGGACGGCAAACACCGCCGCCCCTCCCTGGAGACGCGCGCCCTCTGTCTGGAGCCGGCCGGCCGGCCCGGCTCTTAAAATTACAGACGCGGCCGGACGGCTGCACTCGCTTACCTCATTCCGGAGCGCTACGCCGCAAAGCGAGGACAGTGATTAAGACCCAGTGTCGGGCGCCGGGGACCTAGCAACGATGTAAAAACCGCGCTCGCAAATTCGTTTTAAAATTTCCTTAACTCTATTGTCGCTTCCGCTTTTAGTTGCAACGAACGGTTTCCACCAAAAAGAGAAGTCTTCGCTCAGAGTATGCAGACACATGTGTGAGCAAACAGCATGAGAACTCAACTCAGTTGAGTTCTGTTGCCGACCGCTGATACTGAGGCGTAGAGCCGTATACCGATCCTGCCTTGGAGGCGGTTAAGTGGGAGATGTGTCTCAGAGCTGGATAGTGACAGATGGTGACGCGAAACTGGACGCGCACGTAGTTTATGTATCAGCCGATAGAGGACAATTTTGGATAGGGGACTGATTTAGTTTCGATTGTGCCCACTAGAGTGCATTAAAGTAATAGAACGTTTTTCATAAACTGTTCTAGTATTTTCATAAAGTGTTATTTTGTCTTTTTGTGTAGCTAAATATTATAAATGTGTTTTAGCAGTATGAATGGCGCGTGAGTATGGTTTAAGGTTAATATGACGATAATTGTTTAACGAGTTAAGTAGTGGGGTTTAGTTTGGAAACATTTCGAAGAAGTATGATTGTGGACGAAGGGGTTTTTTGCAGAATAAAGTTGTAAAGTAGGTTTATGGTAAAGGGAAAGTTAATTCTGGTTGTTGTTGTTGTTGCTGTGGTCTTCAGTCCTGAGACTGGTTTGATGCAGCTCTCCATGCTACTCTATCCTGTGCAAGCTTCTTCATCTCCCAGTACCTACTGCAGCCTACATCCTTCTGAATCTGCTTAGTGTATTCATCTCATGGTCTCCCTCTACGATTTTTACCCTCCACGTGGCCCTCCAATACTAAATTGGTGATCCCTCGATGTCTCAGAACATGCCCTACCAATCGATCCCTTCTTCTAGTCAAGTTGTGCCACAAGCTCCTCTTCTCCCCAATCCTATTCAATACCTACTCATTAGTTATGTGATCTACCCATCTAATCTTCAGCATTCTTCTGTAGTACCACATTTCGAAAGCTTCTATTCTCTTCTTGTCTAATTTATCGTCTACGTTTCACACTTCCATACATGGCTACACTCCATACAAATACTTTCAGAAACGACTTCCTAACACTTAAATCTATACTCGATGTTAACAAATTTTTCTTCTTCAGAAACGCTTTCATTGCCATTGCCAGTCTACATTTTATGTCCTCTCTACTTCGACCATTATGAGTTATTTTGCTCCTCAAATAGCAAAACTAATTTACTATTTTAAGCGTCTCATTTCCTAATCTAATTCCCTCAGCATCACCCGATTTAATTCGACTACATTCCGTTATCCTCGTTTTGCTTTTGTTGATGTTCATCTTATACCCTCCTTTCAAGACACTGTCCATTCCGTTCAACTGCTCTTCCAAGTCCTTTGCTGTCTCTGACAGAATTACGATGTCATCGGCGAACCTCAAAGTTTTTATTTCTTCTCCATGGATTTTAATACCTACTTTTGTTTCCTATATTGCTTGCTCAATATACAGATTGAATAACATCGGGGAGAGGCTACAACCCTGTCTCACTCCCTTCCCAACCAGTGCTTCCCTTTCATGTCCCTCGACTCTTATAACTGCCATCTGGTTTCCGTACAAATTGTAAATAGCCTTTCGCTCCCTGTATTTTACCCCTGCCACATTCATAATTTGAAAGAGTGTATTCCAATCAACATTATCAAAAGCTTTCTCTAAGTCTACAAATGCTAGAAACGTAGGTTTGCCTTTCCTTAATCTTTCTTCTAAGATAAGTCGTAGGGTAAGTATTGCCTCACGTGTTCCAACATTTATACGGAATATAAACTGAACTTCCCCGAGGTCGGCTTCTATCAGTTTTTCCATTCGTCTGTAAATAATGCGCGTTAGTATTTTGCAGCTGTGACTTATTAAACTGATAGTTCGGTAATTTTCACATCTGTCAACACCTGCTTTCTTTGGTATTGGGATTATTATATTCTTCTTGAAGTCTGAGGGTATTTCGCCTGTCTCATACATCTTGCTCACCAGATGGTAGTTTTGTCAGGACTGGCTCTCTCAAGGCTGTCAGTAGTTCTAATGGAATGTTGTCTACTCTGGGGGCCTTGTTTCGACTCAGGTCTTTCAGTGCTCTGTCAAACTCTTCATGCAATATCATATGTTAATTCAGATATAATTAACAATAATAAATAACTTTATGCATAAAAGAACTGCAGCATAATAGTTATGTCAGTAAAAAGTGCAGTCGTTAGGTTTACTATTTTTCGATTGGTTATTGATGAAAAGCGCGGACTGACGCGGGAGAAGGTTGTTTTGCTATTGGATGTTGAGTAAAATGACCAATGGTAAAGCAATATTCTTCGCGAGCCTTTCTCTGCTGGTAGAGAAGACAGAGTATTCTAGAGAGGAGTCGGAGCCTAGCCATGAAGCAGTTCGGACGTGTGTAGTAGTAGTTCCGATGGAAATGATAAGTTGCCGGATTTAGCAGTGTTTCATACATCAAAATTGTTGTAAAGTGGCGGCATAATTATTCCGATGGGTATATAGAAAATTCGGAATTTTTAAGTGAATTTTGTGACGAGAAAAGGTATATATTCCGCGTGGAGTAATGAGCAGGTCGGTGGCTAAAAATTGTGACTGCATTAGGTACCGACAGACTTAATATTTGGCGAGCATTCTCAACCAAAAACAATTCTTATTTTTGTAGCTATTAAGTTTTCGGGAAATGTAACACCATAAACTTGCTAACGTGAGTGAAAGGGGTAGTGAGTGACTGTGTTAAGACTAGCACGTGCTTGGCAGTGATACTTGTTCACCCAAGTTTCAGAATATATTAATGAAGGACAAAATTTGCAACCTTTCATTTCGTGTGCAAACTTTCTCCCAAAACGTAGATTAGTGACTTTAATTGCAGCCTGGTTCACATCGAAACACAGTAGGTTTTTCTCGGCTTTCCTACTGATGATATGCTGAGACAATGTTCACAGGTAGGTGCAGGTCCGTCGTAAAGGGAAGGAAGAAACCACGCCGCCGCAATACGAATGACTCCATAATGAGTATGAAGACTCTTCTGTAAGATTTCCTGATGACGAACTGTGCCCGAAACGCACCAATAATAATTTTCGAACAACCCGTGGCCAGTTATTCTAGCAACCTATTCAGCTGCGGCAAAGGTCTCCTCAGGCGGTCTGTCAAAGGTCATTTATCTGCACCTTCAAGGGAGTGTAACTCTCTTGGAACACATTTCCGGCCAGTGTCCACATGATCGCACTTGTTCCTTTTCCTACTAGCAATTTCATTCCTTACAACAGTAAAATTTCTTTACAAAATTGTCACTCTACTTTCATAAGTATGCCCGCTATCTTTCAGTGAGAAGATTCCGTAATGACGTGACGATCCGTCGCGAGAGAGAAAATTGCATAACCCGTTGAACAGAACTAATAATCCACTGAGTACGCAGTATGCACAGAGAGAAAGTCTAATAACAGCAAAATTTAGTTGTGATTCTCCAACAGAAAGGGGTTCCTACTCAATGGTCTGAAGATGACCACAGTAGTGGTCGAAACCGGTAACCTTCTTAAATAAATCGTGATCAAGACTGTTTTTAATAGTAATTAGTAACTTAGTATCAAAGTCGAGGACCACGTAGTAGACTAAATCAAGAAACTGTGCATACATCGAGGCAAAATAACACGTGATAGGAAGTAAGGACGACATTCGAAGCTCTATAATATTGGCAATGTTAGCATTCCACTAAAAAAGGAGTCTTCTTGTATCAAATATAAGCATTAATGTGAGAAAATTTCTGAGGTCATGCGTCCAGAGCCACAAAATGGTGTAGTAGGGTATTTTGGCCTGCAGGGCATCTGGGAAAGAAGCAGCTGGAGTGTACCGTTAAGGAAGGAGGGGTAGGATGATCGAGCATGTTTTAAAAGGACGGAGAATATTTTTCTCATACTATATGGTCTAACCGACTGAAAATATTTTGAGGAGGTAAGATATGACGTAGAGGATGTACTTACATCAAATAATTGAAAACGTTGGGTGTAAGTGCCGCACACACATTTAATACCATATTCTGGGATATTATGCCATCGTCGAAGGCATTTTTGGGAGAAACCCAAACTTTTGCACTCATCTGTGGACGCTTACGAAAAATATTCGTAAAACTTTATCAGTAAGCCAAATGGCTTAGCACTCCAAAATGTTTTACAGTACATACTGAAAGTCTACCCCTTTCTGCAGACCAACTGTTCCACATAATTGAAAAAATTCTCTCAACTTGGGCAGATGTCCCAAGAAAAGAAATCAAAAACTTGACCCTTTTCGTAAATAATGCAGTGTGAAGTATCAATCTTTAGAAACACTCAAAAATTCGTTGGTTGGTTTGGGGGAACGGGAACAAACAGCGAGGATCATCTGTCCCATCGGATTAGGGATAGATGGGGAACGAAATCGCCTGTGTCATTTCAATGGAACGATTGCGGCATTTGCCTGGTGTGATTTAGGGAAATCACGGAAAATCTAAATCAGGATGGCCGGATGCGGATTTGAACCGCCTTCCTCCCGAATGTGAGTCCAGTGTGCTAACCACTATGTCATCTCGCCTGGTATTAAAAATTGCTTTTCTCTTCTGTTCAATGGTGTCTAGACCTTTTTCAGAACTATAACCACATCCTACCCTTTGACATTTTAACTGTCCGGTTCAACAGTGTACGTTCATCAAATACATCATCATTTAAGGAATGTCTAATAATTTCATTAACTGCTTGTACATTCTTTTCCAAATCAGACCAGGAAATTTTCTTAAGTCGACCCCATCGCTTGCCCCAAAGTCACCTGAGAGATGCACGGCTGTAACAGAATGTTTAAAAACGAGACATCGAACACGCTGGTCGAAAACCAAAGAAATTGCCTCCAGTTATAAAATTCTCAAACCTCGGACATTTTTACATTCCTGAACATCGCACCAGACAGTCTTAAGTGCCTTCTGGTGCACTATTAAAAATAAAATATTGGACAGAATTAATGACTTTAAAGATATATCGATACTTTCCAAATATTTTAAAGCAGTGACTGAACGAAATAAAAAATCACAATGGATGTACCTGCAATGTAATATGTATCAGATTTTACTGAAACTTCAGTGTTCACCTTGTGAATTACCAATGTTGATGGGCGAGGTATCCTTGTACCAGATCGCAAAGCCAGTAGCTAGCTGGTTGCCAGGTCTGTTTAAGGCAAAAGCGGCAGAAGTCTCCACTTGGGGTGCCAAGTTGGTAGTAGTGTGAGAGGCGCCACTAGTGTAAGGTTTCTGTACGGGACGTATCACAAAAGGTAGTGGCTGATTGGGCGGCCAAGCTGAGAGAGGTGTAGCAATGCCCAAGTACAAGATTTAAATACAATGTGTATCATGGTAATGAAAAGTGACTGGGGTGAAAGTGAGCGAGGGAAAATGGGGAAGAAGGGAGCGACGTCAAATGGTAAGTCGTTTGAGTGGGGAAATGTTCTCGGGCCAGCTCTGATGGTAGTGCCTCAGAAAAGGAGACGGATTTGTGAGTTTCAGCAGATCACTCTCACCCCCACCCTCAAGTACCTTGGCGTCACCCTTGACCGTCGCCTCTCCTGGAACCCCCCCCCCCCTTCCATCTCCGGACTATCCAAGCCAAGGCACACTCCCTACTCCATCTCCTCAAGCTCCTTTCTGGTCGCACATGGGGCCTGGACCCCTCTACCATCCTCCACACCTATAAATCCGTCATCCGCCCTATCCTCTGCTACGCCCATCCCGCCTGGATCTCCGCCCCTCCTAACTTTTACAAATCCCTTCAAATACTAGAACGTCATGCGCTCCGCCTCGCCTATCTCATCTGCCTTTCCTCCCCCACATGGATCCTCTATGACCTCATTCCATCCCCTACATCCTCCTTTTCCTCAAATGGATACGGATCCTCTATACTGCCTGTAAATTTGATCCCCCTCACCTGCTTGTCTCTCCCATCTTCTCCCACCCCTGTCTGATGCCGCACCTGTATTCCATACCCTCGCCCAAGGTGGCTTCCGCCAACTCCTCCACCGTGATGATGCCCTCATCCGCTCCATCTAGCCCTCCTACCAACTTCGATCCTGTCCTTCCACCTGCTGTGTCTTTTCCCAAGGGCACCCCCTCTCCCTTCTCTCCTTCGTCCCTCCCTCCCTCCCTCCTCTCCCCTGGGCCTCCCCTACCGTCAGTACCTTCATTTCTCCCCCTCCCATTTCCTCTGCCACTGGCATCTACACCCTTCCCTCTCCATCCTCCCCCACCTTTTCCCCTTTGGCAGGTCTCCGGACTTGTACACGCTCAGTGAACATTTGCGCACCGGAAATCGTCGCCAGTGTTTGTGTGTACCATCGTGTTAGTGATTCAGTGTTTCGTCATTTGTGCCCCATCGTTCATGTGTGTAATTTCTGTCGTCTCTGTTTCGTGTCCGAGTGCTGAACGTTTTTTATTTGGACACTGCACCTGTGTGTTTTAATTTTGTCTGTCTACTGTTGTTTATCCACCGTGTTTGTTTCGTTTTTCGATGTCTCCTCTGGTACTGAATGTATTATCTGTGACCGAAGAACAGCGTAGATTTGCCTCTGCCGGCCTACCTTTTATGAGGTTTCAAAATGACAATAAAGAAAAAAATGAGGTTCAGCAGAAGCCAATAAGTTGTATGCACTAAAGTGAAAATTTTAGAGTGGTTTTGTGGGACTGTTCCCTGTTGCCTTTGAACCGGGTTCCTGCTTTTTCGGTGTTGCAAGTTGCCCTTCAAAGGCACTGAACTGAACTGAACGTATAGCTATATACAGGGTGAACGAGGTAAGGCTATCACTGCAAAAGTTGCGGAAATGGAAAGTGCTATTAGTGTGCGGTTTTTACGGAATAGGTAGGTAGTCAGGGGCTCGTATTGTTATCCAATCAACAGATTGTAATAATATCAAAAAGTGTATTTTTTGAGCAAACATAAACTTTTTGAAATGCTTGTTAACACTAGGAAACTAAAAGCAGAGTAAATTAGGTCAATGCCGGTTCTTGCAGGATTCCAATGCGAGTCGTTTACGAGTCATCGTATTTCGGAAAGTTCCCACATCGACAATTGTATAATACCTGTGGCAGCACACACTAAAGAACAATACCAGTGCGTAGACTAGTTGTGTAGATTCTGACCAGTAATGAGACAATTGACTATCCCAACTTGTGTCCAAAATTACCACCCGTAGCAGTAACACACGTTTCCAACATGGTATGGAACGACTGCTGCACATATGCTAGTGTTTCAGCGGACATGACCGAGCAAGCTGCCGTAATACGTCGAGTGTAGGGACTGAATGGGAGCCTTGGACCCTCTTAGCGATTTTACATAGAATCTGCCAGATCTTTCGCTAAGGTATAACGGCGGTAGTTGCTTGCTTCGCGCATAGATCTTTTCACAGATGCACGAATCTCTGCTAACCTTCGCTTGTCATCCTCATTTGAACCAATAGTGCAACAGCCACTGCTTCCTCATCATCCGCCGAATTTCGTTATTAAACCGTGGTGGGTCTTTTCCATCCTTTTTCCACTTGCTAGGCACGTAACTCTTCAGACCACGATTTACAGTCTGCTTAAACTTTGCCCATACTTCCTCTACATCCATCTTACTGGTAATAAGTGATGCCCATTCATTGTCTAAGTACGATGTTAATAACTGCTAATCTGCTCTATCTAGCAGAAACACTCTCCTAGCGTTCTGACGGGAACCGGTATTAACACAGAGGGAAGACCGTTAACGCTCTCATTGGCATTGTAGCGAGAAGAAAGTGCTTCTCTGGGCGGTATCACTAAGCTGGTGTCTTACTGCTTTGGTAAGTCCCTCGTCGCACAGTAGTAGCGCTCATTCGTCAGGTTCCATGTAGGCGGTGATCCTGTTGAAGTGGAGTGTTTAGGGATGCCTGTTGTTAATTGTCAACAACGTTTGTACTTGTTTTAATACAGAAATTACTTTGTTACACATGTCACAGAATCAGCATTTGCAATATGGCTGCTCTGAACTACACCGTAATTCAACCCTTTACCACGTTAAGACAGTTTTCTGACTTTAGATAATGATAGACGCTGCCCACGACACGTGGCATTCTGAGAACTAATAACTTCACTTTTTAGCTTGTTTAACAGCTGAAATATGTACTCGCGACCGTTCTTTTAGAGCCGCCCCTGTTACTCGACCAGCCAATAAGGACACTTCTCCCGTTATATATATATATATATATATATATATATATATATATATATATATATATATATATATATATATATCCAAACTTTTAGCCAATGGGCGTTCAGATCGCTGTTGCTAGGCGGATCTGACGTCACGTTTGCGGACATTGTGACAGGAAGTTTGTCTCGGTGCACTGTCTCAGATTGTAAGATCCTACTCCCGAATAGTCGTATCTTGTCCCTACTAAGGTTGCACAACATTGCCTCCTATGATATCATCACTATTGCTCCTTCCTGACGCTTAATTGCCAAATGTACATGTAGACTTACTGCTACTGAGCATTCCCGATCGGATAAATGTGCGTCATACTTCGCTTAAACACGTGAAGGGAATGCATGTATGCATTACAGTCTCTATGTTTACCTAAGGTAATGTAATTATTCTGGAACATTTTCGCGTTCCTTTCTGAGGTGTCAACTGTGAATCGGCATTGAGGCGACTGCTCGGTAAGATGAGGATATCCAGGTTCAGTTCCCAGTTTGGTTCAAACTTAGAATTACCGCAACATGTTGAACACTGGTTTCTCTTGGAACAGAGCTCGCACAGCTGACTAGTGACTATTCACAATACACATAAATGATCTGGTGGATAACATAGGAAGTTCACTGAGGCCTTTTGCGGATGATGCTGTAGTATAGCGAGAGGTTGTAACAATGATAAATTGTACTGAAATGCTGGAGGATCTGCAACTAATTGACGCATGATGCAGGTAATGGCAGTTGAATCGCAATGTACATAAGTGTAATGTGTTGAAAATGCATAGAAAGAAAGATCCTTTAACATTTAGCTAGAATATAGCAGGTCAGGAACTGGAAGCAGTTAATTCCATAAATTATCTGGGAGTACGCATTAGGAGTGATTTAAAATGGAATGACCATCTAAAATTAATCGTCGGTAAAGCAGATGCGTAACTGAGATTCATTGGAAGAATCCTAAGGAACGGCAGTCCGAAAACAAAGGAAGTAGGTTGCAGTACACTTGTTCGCCCACTCCTTTAATCCATACCAGACAGGGTTGATAGAAGAGATAGAGAAGATCCAACGGAGAGCAGCGCGCTTCGTTTCAGGATCATTTAGTAATCGCGAAAGCGTTACGGAGATGATAGATAAACTCCAGTGGAAGACTCTGCAAGAGAGACGCTCAGTTGCTCGGTACGGGCTTTTGTTGAAGTTTCGAGAACGTACCTTCACTGAGTAGTGAAGCCGTATATTGCTCCCCCCTACGTATAACTCACGAAGAGACCACGAGGATAAAATCGGAGAGATTAGATGCCACACAGAGGCATACCGACAGTCTTTCTTTCCACGAACGATACGAGACTGGAATAGAAGGGAGTACAGACAGAGGTACGCAAAGTACCCTCGGCCATACACCGTCAGGTGGCTTGCGGAGTATGGATGCAGATGTAGGTGCAGATGTAGTGACGTAGAAATTACTCCATACGAGTACCAACCGGGTATCAGCAGCCTCGCTAGCGTTCAGCCCCACCCCAACCTGCCACTCTCACACAGCATTGCGCCGGTAACGAGCCGGCACGCCGCGGCCTTAGCAGGCCGCAGCGGCGCTCGGCGTCGGCGGCGGCGGCGGCGTCGGCGGGCGCGCTGAGCAGAGCCGTGGCGCGCGCCTCTCCGCCCCGTGTCGCCGGCGCGGCTGTCACGCGCCCAGGGAACTCATTTGTCAGCGCAGCCGCGCCGCTCTTCTTCAGCCACTGCGAGCGCCTGTACCACCACTGCCGCCGCCGCCGCCGCCGCCGCCGCCACTGCCAGCTCCGGATGTGCGCGCAGCGGCGGTCGATGTGAGCCGCGACCCACTACCTGCCGCCGGTCGGCACTGTTGCGCACAGTACCAGCAGACCGGTCTGCTGCTGCGTGGCCCTCACGAGCCGCCGAAACAGCCGGAAGACTCTATGCCTCCTTTCGAAGGGCCTAAACGTCGCGACAACTTACGTAATCTATTCGGTACGTTACTATCGACACATTAAAACAGTGATAAAATATTTCCGTAAAGCAAATTTGGAATAATTCGTTCTCCACGCATGGGCTGTCATTGTACGGCGGCCGATCAATAACTAATGAAACATACACTACTGTCCATTAAAATTGCTACACCAAGAACAAGTGCAGATGACAAAGGGGTATTTATTGGACGAATATATTATACTAGAACTGACATGTGATTACATTTTCACGCAATATAGGTGCATAGACCCTGAGAAATGAGTACCCAGAACAACCACCTCTGGCCGTAATAACGGCCTTGATGCGCCTGGGCATTGAGTCAAACAGAGCTTGGATGGAGTGTACAGGTACAGCTGCCCATGCAGCTTCAACACGATACCACAGTTCATCAACAGTAATGACTGGCGTATTGTGAGGAGCCATTGCTCGGCCACCATTGACCACACGTTTTCAATTGGTGAGAGATCTGGAGAATGTGCTGGCCAGGGCAGCAGTTGAACATTTTCTGTATCCAGAAAGGCCCGTACAGGACCTGCAACGTGCGGTCGTGCATTATCCAGCTGAAATGTAGGGTTTCGCAGAGATCAAATGAAGGGTAGAGCCACGGGTCGTAACACATCTGAAATAAAACGTTCACTGTTAAAAGTGCCATCAATGCGAACAAGACGTGACCGACAGGTGTAATCAATGGCACCCCATACCATTACGCAAAGTGATACGCCAGTATTGCGATGACGAATACACGCTTCCAATGTGCGTTCACCGCGATGTCGCCAAACACGGATGCGACCATCATGATGCTGTAAACAGAACCTGGATTCATCCGAAAAAACGTTTTGCCATTCGTGCACCCAGCTTCGTCGTTGAGTACACCGTCGCAGGCGGTCCTGTCTGTGATGCAGCGACAAGGGTAACCGCAACCATGGTCTCCGAGCTGATAGTGCATGCTGCTGCAAACGTCGTCGAACTGTTCGTGCAGATGGTTGTTCTCTTGCAAACGTCCCCATCTGTTGACTCAGGGATCGAGACGTGACTGCAAGATCCGTTACAGGCATGCGGATAAGATGCCTGTCATCTCGACTGCTAGTGATACGAGGCCGTTGGGATCCAGCACGGCGTTTCGTATTACCCTCCTGAACCCACCGATTCCATATTCTGCTAACAGTCATTGGATCTCGACCAACGCGAGCAGCAATATCGCGATATGACAAACCGTAAGCGGGATAGGCTACAATCCTACCTTTATCAAAGTCGGAAATGTGATGGTACGCATTTCTCCTCCTCACACGAGGCATCACAACAACGTTTCACCAGGCAACGCCGGTCAACTGCTGCTTTTCTATGAGAAATCGGTTGGAAACGTTCCTCATGTCAGCACGTTGTAGGTGTCGCCACCGGCACCAACTTTGTGAATGCTCTGAAAAGCTAATCATTTGCTTATCACAGCATCTTCTTTCTGTCGGTTAAATTTCGCGACCGTAGCACGTCATCTTCGTGGTGTAGCAATTTTAATGGTCTTTCTCAGTCAATTTCAGTTAAAAACATACGGGATTTGTTGTAGAACTTGGTGGAATATTCACACTTCATCCGCAATAGTTTCATGAAGTTCCGATAGGTCGCGTTGCTAAATATAGCTTTCCAAACGGCGTTTCTAACGAAGGTGCTTTCCAAGCAGGGAGCTGTCACTGAGACTTTTTTGGCGTAAAACCAGGACACGGCAGATATTCTTAGGGGCTTACAGGATGTCTGCGGACACACGGCGGTGAACGAAAGCACCTTGAATCCTTGGGAGAGGCGTGCGTCGTCATCGCAACAAGGACACGAAAACCTGTCCAATTTCCCATCTGCCGACGGCCGCACGCAGCTCTGACACTTGCAATGTTGGAACGTGCGGACACTCTTATTCGAGATGGTCGATGGATCATAATCACACAAGCCGGCCGGTGTGGCTGAGCGGTTCTAGACGCTACAGTCCGGAACCGAGTTGCTGCTACGGTCGCAGGTTCGAATCCTGCATCGTGCAAGGATATGTGTGATGTCCTTAGGTTAGTTAGGTTTAAGTAGTTCTAAGTTCTAGGGGACTGATGGCCTCAGATGTTAACTCTCATAGTACTCAGAGCCATTTGAACCATTTTTGAGCCATAATCAGACACATCTCTTCCCAGCTGGGCGACTCTGTTGGTAGTGCTGACACATTCGTCCACCAGTTGGGTTACTCAAAGGTGCCTGCCCGCTGTGTATGTCGCCGCCTCACAGAAAACCATAAACAACAACGAAGGAACATGTGTCCCGAATCGCTTGCACGTTACGAGGCTGATAGTGACAATTTGTTCTCGAATGTCATCTCTAGCGATGAAACTTGGGTTCATGACTTCGAACCGGACGCAAAACGGTAATCCATCGAGTAGGGTCACGCCAGCTTTCCTCCGAAGGAAAGTTCAAAGCCAGACCTTCAGAAGGTAAAGCTATAGCGGCGGTCTCTTGAGGCTGTGAAGGGGTTATTCTGTTCGATGTCCTCTCAAAGTGCAACGATCAACTGTGAATCATATTCTCCTATCCTATTCTCAGGGAATTGAAGAAACTACTTCAGCCTTTACGCCGCCACAAAAATACGAACGAACTTCTCCCTCTGTATGACAACATAAGGTCTCACATGAGTATGCGCACTAGAGAGAACCGCACAAAACTTCATTGCACTGTTCTTCGTCGTTCATCCTACAGCTCGGATCTCGCGCCTTCCGACTTTCATCTGCTTGCCGCAATGAAGGATGCGGTTCGCTCGCTGGAAGCAGTACGCGGGTGATGGGGAGGTTATCGACGCTGTAAAGCGAGCAGTAGAATGGTACCATGCGGTCATATCGGCCCTCCAATGAGTTGGAGTAAGATCATCGCATTGAACG
This sequence comes from Schistocerca americana, assembly GCF_021461395.2. Taxonomy (NCBI): domain Eukaryota; kingdom Metazoa; phylum Arthropoda; class Insecta; order Orthoptera; family Acrididae; genus Schistocerca; species Schistocerca americana. The sequence goes on along the minus strand of NC_060124.1, from coordinate 243,517,334 downwards.
GAGTTTCAAAAAATTGGGTTTTGTAGCCAAAAGAGCGAGAAACAATATGCCATATTGGAGTCTTGAATAAAACCAACATGCTTTCAGAAAAAAATCTGTTCTCTTATTTATTGCACGCCTCTTATAATCTATTAGCTATGTTGCTAGCGTAGTATCTACAGGTGCAATTACATTACATTTATCGTTTTCCATGGATCCCTTGGAGAGGAGTATCTGGGATGTGGAAAGAGTCAAGGTTATTTCTTTTTCTTTTTTTTTAACTAAGGTACATGGATAGTGTACAATTCTAATGCGAACGCAGTTATGAGCTATAATCCTTGTGAAGGTATTCGTCGATCGAGTAGAAGGAATTGGCCAACCGGAAGTTCTTTAATTCACTATGAGACCAACATTTATCACTTACAAGACCTTTGATATGCTCTGGTAAGTTACTGAATATATGAGTACCTATGTATTTGACTCCTTTTGGTACTAATGTTAAGCTTTTATAGTCCTTATACAGATTCTTTTTGGTTTTGGTATTATAATCATCTTTTGCACTTTTTGTGCAAAAAGAGACATGTTGGAAATGACAAAGGACGACATTGAGTATATGGATATATATTAGAATATAGATAATACATTAGAACAGTAACAAAGAACTTCTCTATTGAGAGTTTCGAAGAATACTTAGTAGTAACGGGCTCTCCGTTAATCGGCTGTCTCTCACCTTAGATAAAATTCCGGAGATATAATTACGTACTGCGAATCTCTCACCACAACCTTATCAAAAACGCGTGAGGATAAATCAATACATTTATCATATTAAAACCTTAGGTACTTAGACTTTTACTACCCTTAAATGCACACCAGATTTCACAGATATTCATACGCGTGTAGGCTTTGCGAATTTTCCGTTATGGATTGTATCACATTTACATAAACGATCTGATTGATGGTATAGATAGCGGCGTAAGACTGTTTGCCGATGACGTTGTAGTGTACAGGAAAGTAGTATCACACGAAAGTTGTGAACAAATCAATGAGGGTTTGCACAAAATAAATGTGTTGTGTAATGACTGGCAGTTCTCTCTCAACATTAGTAAGGGGAACTTATTGCCGGCAGGTGTGGCCGTTTGGTTCTAGGCGCTTCAGTCTGGAACCGCGTGACCGCTACGGTCGCAGGTTCGAAACCTGCCTCGGGCATGGATGTGTGTGATATCCTTAGGTTAGTTAGGTTTAAGTAGTTCTAAGTTCTAGGGGACTGATGACCACAGATGTTAAGTCCCATAGTGCTCAGAGCCATTTGAACCATTTGTAACTTACTGGCTATAACAAGGCGAAAATCCCCTTTACTGTACGAGTACAAAATCAATGCCCAGTCTTTGGAAACGGTAACATCCGTCAAGTATCTGGGTGTTACTATTCGATATGATCTCAAATGGTATGATTAGATTACACAAGTAACGGGAAAGGCGAAGTCTAGATTGCGGTTTATTGGTAGAATCCAGAAGCGATGCAGTCCTTCAACAAAGGAAAGTGCTTACAATACGTTACTTCGTCCCGTCTTAGAGTACTGTTCGTCTGTATGGGACCCTTACCAGTAGGGTCTCATTCAAGAGACTGAAAAGCTCCAAAGAAGAGCGGCAAGATTCGTGACTGTTACATTTAGCCATCGCGAGATGGTTACAAATCTCATAGAAAGTTTGAAAGTTTGAAGTGGGATAAAGTTGCAGATAGACGACGCGCTAAACGGAAGGGGCTGCTCACTAAATTCCGAAAACCGATCTTCGCCGAGGATTTACAGCATATATTATTGACACCAACTTCCAAATCGCGTAATAATCACCATTCAAAGATAGGGGAAATTAGAGCTCGTACTGAGGCGTTCAGACAGTCGTTTTTCCCTCGTACGCTCCGCGAGTGGAACAGAAAGGGTGGGGGGTGGGGGTGGGGAATATGACATTGTCGCAAATTATGCCCTCCGCCACAGACCGCTTGGTGACTAGCGGGGTATATATATATATATGTGGATGTAGATGTAGATTTTGGAGATGATATTATCGGAAAATTTACTGACAAAACCCGGACAAACGTATCCGGACGTCGATATGTAAATCAGAAGTGGCCCCTAGATGTCACAAGAGGCCTACCCGCCAGCATAAAAGGTGGTGGGAAATACTGAGATGAGACTAGAAAAGTGGGAACAGTAGAACTGGTCAGCCAGGAGAGCTCAATAACTTCGAACGTAGATAGGTCATTGGATGTCACCTGAGTAGCAAATCCATCAGGGACATTTATAAAGCTGTCCGACTCGACTGTTTGTGATGTGACTGTGAAGTGGAAACGAGAAGGAAAACTCGTAGCTAAGCCAAGGCCAGACAGACCACGAGTTAGATGGACAAGAAGCGTTGAACATTTCTAAAGGTGGACGAAAAACTCGCAAGATATTAGCAGAAGGAATCACTCGACCTGTGTGCCCCAAAGTGATACCTGCAGTCCAATAAGCGCAACGACAGTGTGCAAGGAGGCAAGGAGGAGAAGGAGAAATTTAGAGTCGAACGCCCCGTCAACAACGAGGTCATTAGAGAAGGAGCACAATCTCGGACGAGGGAAAGATGGAGAAAGCAAGCTGCCTTGCCATTTCTCCGGAATAATCTCGGCGTTTGCATTAAACGACTTAGGGAAATCACAGAAAACCTAAATCAGAATTACTGGACGCGGGATTGAACCGTTGTCCTCCAGAATACGAATCCAGTGTGCTAACCACTGCATTACCTCGCTCGATCGTAGGGACTTAAAAAGATTGTACAATGGTCGCGCGGCTCCTCATAAGCCACGAATTGCTGTAGTTAGGACTAAGCTATGCTTGGGATGGTATAAAGAGAGACGCCGATGGATAGTAGATGACTGAAGATAGGTGTTTTGGAGTGATGAATCACACTATGCCCTGTAGTAATCCAATGGAAAGGTTTGGGTTTGGCGAATTGCTGGTGAACGTTATTTGCCATCATGTGTAGTGACAACAGTGAAGTATGGAGGAGATGCTGTCATGATGTGAGGGTATTTTTCGTCGTTGGCATTTGATCCCCTGATTGGACTATACAAAACGCTGGATGGAGAAGGATGTGATCACAATTTTACACTGTTGTGTACTGCTTACAGTAGAGGAATACTTCATAGACAATGGTTGTTTGTATCAGCATGATAGTGCCCTTTGTCATAAAGCAGCATCTGTGGGGCAGTTCTTCGGGGAGAACAAAGTTTCTGAAAAGGACTGGTGCGCCAAGAGCCCCAAACAGAAGCCAACGGATCACCTTTGTGATGAGTGCCAATCTCGACTTCGCACCAGACCTCAACACCCATCGCCCCCTCTTTTACTTTCGGATCTTGAGGAAGAATGGGCTGCCATTCTCCACAAACATTCAGACGCTTTACAAAAACTGCCTCTGTCTCAGTTCAGTTCGTCATGAAAGCTAGATTCGGATACAACCTACAATAACGTCAACCAAGAGGTGGCCGGAAACTTTTGATGAGATTGCTATCAACGAGGGTATTTTTCGTCTTTAGCGTTTGCTCCCGTTGCTGCACTTAAGAAAAAGCTAAATTCAGAAGGATATAAACGTATTTTACAGTATTTTGTACTGCGTACAACAGAGGAATAGTTCAGACATTGTTGTTAACATCTATGGCATAGTTTATGAAAAGATCAAAAGAAAACTTTCACGTGCTCCCAATGTTTCTGTAACTTCTGGTACATAGACCTGTTTGCTTGACAATGGATCCTAACATAGTTGTGTACGCCTCTGCAGCCACAGTCATTTGACATAAAAGTACCACGTCATAACATAAAAAATTACACTGAAGAGATCAACATTTCGGCCAATTTAACAGCAGCCATCTTCTGGATGTATTGAATAGTAGACCCAGAAGAACGCCACTGTAACCACGGACGAAACGTAGGTTTCTCCAGTGTAAGTCTTGATATGAAGCCATTTCAAGTTCTCACACTGAAAAAATTTCAGCAAGGGAGCTTAATAGTATCATGGACCAATGGGATAGGAACAAAGAAAAATTTATAGCCGGAGGCTATTGTTAAACTGATGGTGTACGGAGTGCTCCAGTGCGGGCTGTGTACATCTCTTATTCTTCTCTTTTTCTTCTACGTGATCACGCCCAGTGGACCGCACGCTGCTATAAGTTTCCTCCCCCACTGTAATCTATCTTTTGCTGCTATCCGCCATCAGCCCACATCTACGGATGTTATGTTTAAATCTTCATGGTGGCCATCCGTCCAACGCTTCTTGCGTCTCCCTGGGGGTCTCTTTCCTCCACGCGTCAAATCCAGGCGCTTCTGAAGCCATATGTGATCTTCCATCTGGGACCCATGGCTGGCCTACTGCATTCGTTTGATTTTGACACCTCCTGCTACGTTGGGCTGCTGGTATGGTTCCTCAAGCTCTTTGTTGTGTCTGATCCTCCATTGCCCTGTGTCTTTATCCAGAACCAGACCGAAGATCTTCCGGAGCACTATTCTCTCATAAACGAGGAGCTTATGAAAGTTGTTTCCGGATGTCTCACAGTCATATAGGACAACGGGCTGGATCAGGGTTTTGTATAGTCGAATCTTGAACTGTCTGGAGAGATATCTGGACCGAAGTAGTTGTGCTAGGCTGTGGTAAGATCAGTTTCCTGCTTGTATTCTGGCACTGATCTCTGCTTCACATGATGAGTTCTCAGTGAATAGTGCTCCTAGGTATTTGAATTCATGCACTCTCTTGTAGGACTGGTTTCCCACTCGCAGTGATTGTAGATGACCAGCAGTTTGACCTCACGTCATAAGGAGGCACTCTCTCTTGGCTTAGTTTATGCTTAGCCCAAATTTGCTGGCAGCCTCCTTTAGTGCTCCGGTCATTTGCTCCAACTCCTCTTCAGACCTAGAGAGTAAACAGATGTCGTCTGCATAGAGTAAGTGTGCCAGTCTCTTTCCTTCGATTTCAATCCCTTCGTTCTCTTGGAAGGTCTCACGTACAATCTTCTCGAGACCAGAGTTGAACAGGAGAGGGGACAATCCCTCTCCTTGCCTGAATCCTGTCACAGTTTCAAATTCCTGTTACGCGGTTTCCCATCTCCGATTTGAAAAGTGTTTCACTCAGACAGATTTTTATCAGACTTTTATCAGAGTTTATCTGTCATGCCAAACGCCCTTAAACTGGAGATCAGGCTCTTGCGATGTATACAATCATAGGCCTTCTTAAAATCAACGAATAAAATAAGCAAATCTTTACCATATTCATCCAGTTTCTCAGTCAGCTGCCGGAGATTGAATACGTGATCTACTGATGACTGCACTGGCCGGAAACCCTATCACCGATTCCGCCAGTGCCTGAATTCTATGTCAGCGGCAATTGGAGAGGTACTTATTGCAGACATTAAGCAGGGCGATTCCTCGATAATGGTTACATTTCAGTCTGCCACCCTTCTTATGTATTGAACAAATCAGACTTGTTTTCCATTCTGGTGGTGGTTCTGTATACATCTCAGAATTCTGTAACATGCCGCCGTGGTGGTCTAGCGGTTCTGGCGCTGCAGTCCGGAACCGCGGGACTGCTACGGTCGCAGGTTCGAATCCTGCCTCGGGCATGGGTGTGTATGATGTCCTTAGGTTAGTTAGATTTAAGTAGTTCTGAGTTCTAGGGGACTTATGACCTAAGATGTTGAGTCCCATAGTGCTCAGAGCCATTTGAACCATTTTGTTGAACACTGAAACATCGTAGGTATCCTCATTAATCGGAGCGCTCGCGGAGTTTGCTGAAAAAAAATTCTACCACCAGATGAAAATATGGCGCTGTAAGCAGTCAGAATGTGAAATGTTTCCTGTTTTCACGTCAGAGAGAAAGAGGCAGCCCATTCAAATGGCAGTTGTTGATGTATCCTTCCAGATCCCCCGACCTAAATTCATGTGATTTCTGGTTGTGGGGATATCAGAAATACCGTGGCTATCAGGGACACATCCGGGCTCTTTCCGGTGCGAAGGGTAGCATACGACGACATATCGCTCTGATTCCACCGGATACGCTGCGAGCAACTGTAGACCATGTCGTGCCACTGATGCAGCATGTTGCTGAGTCGGGAGATCCTACTAGACATATGTCATATCTTGTGACCATGTTCCCATAAACGTGCCAGAAGCACCGTTACCATGTGTTTGATCGTTCCTACCCTCTTCTTGCACAAACACCACATGCTGACAGCTTACATCACCAAATTTTCGCCTGGTAGCAACAATTGGAAATACACTCCTGGAAATTGAAATAAGAACACCGTGAATTCATTGTCCCAGGAAGGGGAAACTTTATTGACACATTCCTGGGGTTAGATACATCACATGATCACACTGACAGAACCACAGGCACATAGACACAGGCAACAGAGCATGCACAATGTCGACACTAGTACAGTGTATATCCACCTTTCGCAGCAATGCAGGCTGCTATTCTCCCATGGAGACGATCGTAGAGATGCTGGATGTAGTCCTGTGGATCGGCTTGCCATGCCATTTCCACCTGGCGCCTCAGTTGGACCAGCGTTCGTGCTGGACGTGCAGACCGCGTGAGACGACGCTTCATCCAGTCCCAAACATGCTCAATGGGGGACAGATCCGGAGATCTTGCTGGCCAGGATAGTTGACTTACACCTTCTAGAGCACGTTGGGTGGCACGGGATACATGCGGACGTGCATTGTCCTGTTGGAACAGCAAGTTCCCTTGCCGGTCTAGGAATGGTAGAACGATGGGTTCGATGACGGTTTGGATGTACCGTGCACTATTCAGTGTCCCCTCGACGATCACCAGTGGTGTACGGCCAGTGTAGGAGATCGCTCCCCACACCATGATGCCGGGTGTTGGCCCTGTGTGCCTCGGTCGTATGCAGTCCTGATTGTGGCGCTCACCTGCACGGCGCCAAACACGCATACGACCATCATTGGCACCAAGGCAGAAGCGACTCTCATCGCTGAAGACGACACGTCTCCATTCGTCCCTCCATTCACGCCTGTCGCGACACCACTGGAGGCGGGCTGCACGATGTTGGGGCGTGAGCGGAAGACGGCCTAACGGTGTGCGGGACCGTAGCCCAGCTTCATGGAGACGGTTGCGAATGGTCCTCGCCGATACCCCAGGAGCAACAGTGTCCCTAATTTGCTGGGAAGTGGCGGTGCAGTCCCCTACGGCACTGCGTAGGATCCTACAGTCTTGGCGTGCACCCGTGCGTCGCTGCGGTCCGGTCCCAGGTCGACGGGCACGTGCACCTTCCGCCGACCACTGGCGACAACATCGATGTACTGTGGAGACCTCACGCCCCACGTGTTGAGCAATTCGGCGGTACGTCCACCCGGCCTCCCGCATGCCCACTATACGCCCTCGCTCAAAGTCCGTCAACTGCACATACGGTTCACGTCCACGCTGTCGCGGCATGCTACCAGTGTTAAAGACTGCGATGGAGCTCCGTATGCCACGGCAAACTGGCTGACACTGACGGCGGCGGTGCACAAATGCTGCGCAGCTAGCGCCATTCGACGGCCAACACCGCGGTTCTTGGTGTGTCCGCTGTGCCGTGCGTGTGATCATTGCTTGTACAGCCCTCTCGCAGTGTCCGGAGCAAGTATGGTGGGTCTGACACACCAGTGTCAATGTGTTCTTTTTTCCATTTCCAGGAGTGTATTATTTCATTTCAGCAACATACGTACAATGTTTCAGAGTCCTGTGATGTATAGGGCCCGCACTGCAGCACTCAGAACACCGCAGTTAAATTATAAGAAACCAGCATTTAAACTTTCATGATAGTGGCGCTAACTAAGTGAAAAGTGGTAGAGTGGCTGAGTATGTTTCGTCCATTCGCTTCGGGTTATAAATGAATCATTGAAGCTCCAACTAGAAGTAGCAGGAATGACCGCTATGGGTAGCAGTCTAGTAACGTACTTCAATTATTCATGCTTAGCTCAAGAGAAACTATTGGTGACTCAAAAACAGGTAAATTAACTTGGCATTAATTGGTGCAAGATATTTATTTATTTATTTACTTGCCATCTTGTTACTAAGACAGGTCGTACATTCACAATATAAAATTGTACATATACAGAATTTGAAACTTATTTGTTACTTCTTATTTTTAATAACGATTAATAATATTGCAGCTTTAAAAACTTACAGACTCTAAAGTAATTAAGAAACGAAAATCTTAAAAATTAACAATTTCTGAGTAGGAGATAGAAATTTATGAAGACAATGAAGAGGTTATGACATAATACACCTTTAAGGTACGTTATAAATTAGGAAGAAAAATCAGCAGGAAGTGAAATTCCACCTTTAATATGGCAGACCGCCTACTTGGAGACAAAAGAGCTACGCTGCCGTATGTGGCCAACCGCGATATGATTACTAATTCGATCTGTCATCAGTGGTGTTTAATGGAACAGTGTAGTGAAGCTGAATCCCTTTGTAGAAATAAAAAAAAATGGCTCTGAGCACTATGGGACTCAACTGCTAAGGTCATTAGTCCCCTAGAACTTAGAACTAGTTAAACCTAACTAACCTAAGGACATCACAACATCCATGCCCGAGGCAGGATTCGAACCTGCGACCGTAGCGGTCTTGCGGTTCCAGACTGCAGCGCCTTTAACCGCACGGCCACTTCGGCCGGCTAGAAATAAAATAATAAGATCTGGTCCCTATGGTGTATCCGAAACAATGCCACATTTGCGGCATTACGTAATGATTGAATTAAGAACGAGACAGCAGGAAGAATTCCTGACTTGCTACATATAAGATACTCGTTGGAAGTTGAGTTTCAGATCGGTAAACTAAGATCAAATAATTTAATTCGAACTGTTTTAGTTCCTATTTGGAACTGAAAGAGCTCGAAAGAAGATCCAATCAGAATTTCGAGAAGAATCATCAACCAACAGCGAATCGTCTCTAATGCCCATTAAAAGAAGTAGAGGTGAAAACACCGTATCAGTTGTGGCTAGTGAAGCATAAGACGCTTTTTGGGATTGTTTTAATCTGCTGGAAAACGATAACAATAATAGTCAGTGTGGTGGTCAAGAAACCAACGCGGTTGCAAACGAGACTGACTGTTTACATGTACATCTACAAGGGTTGTTCGGAAAGTAAGCAACGATCGATCGCGAAATGGAAACCACAGTGAAAATCAAAACTGCTTTCTTTGCACATTTAGCTACACCTTCCAGGGACTTCTCTACGTAGTCGCCGCTCCGACTTAGACATTTGTCGGAGCGGTATACCAAATTTCCAACACCATCGTCATAGAAGGCAACCGCCTTTGCTTTCCGATAATTCTGTACGCTGGTCTATAGCGCGTAGCCTGCGCCCAAGTGTTGTCTTCGTATCCAGCGTTTCCTGTGAACTGAAATGATACTCAGGACGAGCCAATTAGGGCTGTGTTGTGAGTGATCGAGCACTTCCCATCGAAAAGGCTGCAGGAGCGTCTTCACTGCCACTGCAGAGTGCGACTAAATGTAAATGTCGTGTGACTAGGGCCTCCCGTCGGGATGACCGTTTGCCGGTTGTAAGTCTTTCCATTTGACGCCGCTTCGGCTACTTGCGCGTCGATAGGGATGAAATGATGATGATTAGGACAAACAACACCCAGTCCCTGAGCGGGAATCGAACCCAGGCCCTTAGGATTGACATTATGTTGCGCTGACCACTCAGCTACCGGGGGCGGACAAGAGGGCGACTGAAAATTGCCATGAAGAAGGAAGGGCCTTTGCAGTTGTATTAGGTGGGCTGCATTCATTAAGGTGAAGCCTCTCAGCGGCGCCCTCCTACTTTGCTTAGACGTTGTTGTTCTAGGCACCTTTACTTGCTCACAGTGCGCTCACAACTGAAAAGAACGTCGGGTGATGCAATCGACGGGCATACTAGAGACACTGCCCAAAACGTCTGTGAAAAGCCTCTTCGAATTTTCACAGTGGTTTCCATTTCGCGACCGATCGTTCCTCATTTTCCAAATAGCCCTCGCAATACTGTACATGACAGAGGGTACCCTGTAACAGTGCTAGCCATATCCTTTCCTGTCCCACTCGCAAGTAAAGCGTGGAAAAACCACTATCTATATACGTCCGTATGAGCCTTAATTTCTGGTGTCTTGTCTTCGTGGTCCATACTCGCAATGTATGATGGCGGAGTAGACGCGTTCTCCAGTCAGTTTCAAATGCAGGATCTCTAAATTTTCTCAACAGTGTTTCTCGAAAAGAACATCGGCTTACCTCCAGGTAGTCCCACTTGAGTTCACGAAACACCTTCGTAACACCTACCTGTTTTTCAAAACTACCGGTAACAAATCTAGCAGCCCGCCTCTCAATTGCTTCGATGTCTTCCTTCAATTTGATCTTACACGGATCCCAAACACTCGATCAGTACTCAAGAATAGGACGCATAGGTCGTACCAGCGTCCTGTATGCGGTCTCCTTTACAGATGAACCACCCTTTCCTAAAATTTTCCCAATAAACCGAAGTCCACCATTCGCCTTCACTACCACACTTCTCACGTACTCGTTCCACATAAAATCACTCTGCAACGTCACGCCCAGATATTTAAACGACTTCACTGTGTCGAGCAGAACACTATCAATCCAGTATCCGAACATTACAGGTTTTTTATTCCTACTCATCCCCATTAACTTACATTTCTTCCACATTTAGGTCTAGCTGCCATTCATCACACCAACTGTAAATTTAGTCTAAATCATCTTGTATCCTCCTACAGTTACTCAACTTCGACGCCTTACTGCACACCACAGCATGATCAGTATACAACCGCAGATGGCTGCCCACCTTGTCCACTATATCAATGTAAATGGAGAACAACAGCAGTGCTATTACACTTCACTGGGGCACTCCTGACGATACCCTTGTTTCTGATGAACACTCGTTGTCGAGGACGACATATTGGGTTCTATTACTTAAGACGTCTTCGAGCTACTCACATATCTGTGAACGTATTCCTGAATCAACAGCATTCGTGTTGGTACCACAGGTTTCTCCTAGTCTGCAGAGGAATGTCTTCTAGCATTCGTGTAAGACGGTCTGTTAGGAGATTGCGACAACTGTGCTCGTTCAGTGTTCCGCCTATGATACGCGGGCCTATGAGCTGACTGTTCACTATCCCACAACACATGTTTACACTCCTTGGAGGCTGACGTTCCACCTACCGAGGCCAACGGGGATTGTCAACAGACCAATAACGCATGTTCCGTCGGTTTACCTGGCTATGACTGGTAAATATGGATTTATCTCTAAACAAGATGCATGAGATATATAGAGCCTCTCTTTATGCCCTTTTAGATAAATTGACAAGAGTCTCATAATTGTTTCCATGCAGCTGTTAATGGAGCGAGGTGTGGTAGCAATGGAATCTATGTCGATGGAGAATGTGCAGGGCACTTGCCTCACACATGCCACTTCTTCATGAGATTTCGTGGGAGCTAACGTGCGGATCAACTGCAAAAGCAGCAAGAACGTTGATTTCCCTCTTTTCTGTCGTCACTTGTTTCTTTCTGTTATGTCGTCTAGATGTTACACTACCACTTTCACGTGACTGGTTTAAAGGTTGATAAATAATTGCCGAGATGGTTAATGCCTATTGGGATATCTTGCGGCATACACCGTATAATAACGAACAGCATTATTCCTCCACTTTCCATACGCAATGAGCATGTCGGCATTTTGTGCATTGATAAATCCCATCGACCACTCACGACGTACTGGTAATGTTGCCAGATACTACAAGTGGCACTGTACTCAAGAAACGCACAAACACGTTGTAAGCAAACATAACATCGCAACTAGCAATTACGCACGCTGAATAGCACAAACAAGTGTCGGTGTGGAAACTTTTCATAATAAGATATCTTGTAAACGATTGGCACTAGAATCATGCAACTACCACTCTTACGTTGTAATTTACTATACGTCCAATTTGTTAATGTCAATAGGCATGGTTCCATTTGATAAAGCGCATGTTTGCACAAAAAACACACTTTCTAGTTATCATTGTAATCTGTTTGTTGGCTAACAAAACGAGCCCCTGACTACCAATCCATTCTGTGCAAAAGTACACGTTAATAGCACTTTCCATTTCCGCATTATTTGCTGTGCAAACATCAGTCACGTGTGACCGTGAACTTTTCCAGGTATCGAAATGAGCTTTTAGAAAATGACAGTACGCTAAGGGGCATGTATTTTGACATGTGATAAAGTGTCCTAACTCTTCTATCGATGGAGATATTGAAGCAAAAATGATTTATTAATGAAGTGATATACTTTTTAACGGCGTCCCAAAGCGCTTCAAAAGACGAGTACAGTGATTATAATGGTTGTTAATACTGAGGTTGAAACTCTTAGCAAAATAATCAGAGAAATATTCAAAAATTGAAACGCAAGTTAGCCGAATCGGCTACAGCGATGTTAATATGCTCGTGCCAGCCTACGTCACTGTATCACGGCTTTCGATTGTTTCCTGTCCGCCCCGATATCTGAGTGGTCAGCGTGACGGATTTTCGTCCTACGGGCCCGGGTTCGATTCCCGGCGGGATCGGAGATTTTCTCCTCTCATGGACTGGGTGTTGTGTCGTCTTCGTCATCATTTCATCCCCATAAGGCGCGCAGGTCGCCCACTGCGACGTCGAATGTAGTAAGACCTGCACCAAGGCGACCGGACCTGCCCGGCAAGGAGCCTCCCGGCCAATGACGCCAAACGCTCATTTCCATTTCCATTGTTTCCTTATCTATAATTCAGAACTAGCGGAAGCTGTGTCGTCTATCGGTAGATCGTTTCTGTTGCAACATTGCTTGCATTCAGACGTGTAGGCCAATGAGGAGAAGCATTGCCAAGGAATGTGAGATCAGTCATTTGTATTTGCATCTTACATTGACATAAAACACATCCTTATCATCTGTCTGGAACTAGAAGGAGGTAATGTCGATAGACATACAGAGTTTTATAGCTTTGCTCTGCATCGCTTGGGAGACGACACAGGGTTTTTTACACGTGTACTCTTTACCGACGGAGCAACGTTGGGAAGCACGGTAGCAAAAATTTGCTTAATGTGGGCTACTGGGTAGCTGATAATCCACGCTGCGTCTTACTCAGGTACAATAAGAACGTGAAGCGTAAAACTATAGTGCGGCATCATTGTTAAGTGAAAATACAAACGCACACTTTCTTACGAATATTTTATATGTTATTCTGGAAGAGATACCACCAGATTAGCGACAGTGTATGTGGTTCCTACACCACGCTTTCACAGCTCACTCTTTGAGTGCAGCAAACGCAACTGAATGGTAAGTTTCCTTGCAGTTGGATAGGACGGAATGCTGCAGTACAATGGCTGGCCAGGTCTCGCAATTTAACCCCTATAGATGTCTTTCCATGGGAGCACTGAAAGATGCAATCCATCATGAAGCCCGAACTACGACAGACGTTGTGCGCTGTCGAGTCGCAAGAGCATGCAACGGAATATCATCAAATGTACCTTAGTCCGTTCATCTATCGATCGGAGATACTAAATGGGCGTTGCAGTCGAGTAAACAATTTGAGCACATACGTAAGTACAGTGTAACACTACGTTTCATTAAGAAAAATATTTGTTTGTGAGTGACATATCCCCAGTCATTATCAATAAATTGTTTACTTTGTTTATTGTGTATCGCGCCTCATTATAATTTTGTGTAGTATTTATAGATGTATTTTTCCGACAGCAGGTGGTTTACCTTTAAGAAGCATTCTGGCTTTTCCTGGTAAAGAGAGATTAGGTCTTTCCTTTTTCTTGTTATTTTTTCGCGTGTAAGAAAGTTAATACAGTAGTTTCTTTTTTGCCTTGAATAGGGCTCTTTATGAGGTATGAATGAGCGACGTTTCTCCTCCGGCTTTGAGAAGTGAATGGCAATGGGGAAACCTAAAATGGAAATATGTCTTTTCTGTTGTGGTTTTCACAAAAAGTAGAAAAGTAGAAACATTTGAAATAGTTTTCCGAAACCAAATGCTGACATATGCCGTAGTTACATATACGAAAACCATAGCTGACAATGTATTTACGTCGCATAGGAAATGATGTTTAATTTTAGCATCGTAGACCTGTGTTACTGCATATAACGATGGAGCCTCCCATGAGAGATCTTCCCTGCGGTGTATACCACGATAGCTGACTCCAGTCGCTCTGCAATACAATTTTAGTAATTTTCTCGGATACTTTTTGCAGAGTACCAACCTAAATATTAACAACGATTATATCACTGTTCTCGTCTTTTCAAGCGCTTTCGGATGCCGTTAAAAATTTATCATTTTTTGTAAAAATAGTTCCTTCAATATATCGATCGGACACGTGTTAAGACACTTTATGACGTACCAAAGTACATTCCCTTCTCGTACTATCAGTTGCCTAAAACCTCGTGCTATTTCTGGATCCATTCACCACATGAAGGGGCTGTTCGTCTAATGTGGCTCACCACCCTTCGTATATACCATATTGCCCTCCAGTAGATGTACAAAATTCGCGCGTATTCGAATGCAACGTTCTGTCAAAATTTCAACACAATCGACGAAGAACTTTCGGGGATTCACGATTTTGCACAGACGAACATTTACATTTTTACTGATTTCCCTAGCAATTATTACATGTTTATTCATACAGGGTGGTCCATTTATCCTGACCGGGCCAAATATCTCACGAAATAAGCGTCAAACGAAAAAACTACAAAGAACGAAACTTGTCTACCTTGAAGGGGTAAACCAGATGGCGCTATGGTTGGCCCGCTAGATCACGCTGCCATAGGTCAAACGGATATAAACTGTGTTTTTTTGTATAGGAACCCCAATATTTTATTGCATATTCGTGTAGTCCGTAAAGAAATATGAATGTTTTACATGGAGCACTTTTTGGTTTGTGATAGGTGGCGCTGTAATAGTCACAAACATATGGCTCACATTCTTAGACGAACAGTTGGTAACAGATAGGTATTTTAAATTAAAATGCAGAACATAGGTACGTTTGAACTTTTTATTTCGGTTGTTCCAATGTGATATATGTACCTTTCTGAAATAATCATTTTTGAGAAGGCATACTGTTACACCGTGATTACTTGTAACTACCACATTAATGCAATAAATGCTCAAAATGTCGTCCGTCAACCTCAATGCATTTAGCAATACGTGTAACGACATTCCTCTCAACAGCAAGTAGAACGCCTTCCGTATTGTTCGCACATGCATTGACAATACTCTGACGCATTTTATCAGGCGTTGTCGGTGGATAACGATAGCAAATATCCTTCAACTTACTCCACGGAAAGAAATCCAGGTACGTCAGATCCGGTGAACGAGCTGGCCATGGTATGTTGCTTCGATGACCAATACACCTGTCATGAAATATGCTATTCAGTACCGCTTCAACCACACGCGAGCTATGTGCCGGACATCCATCATGTTGGAAGTACATCGCCATTCTGTCATGCAGTGAAACATCTTGTAGTAACATCGGTAAAACATTACGTAGGAAATCAGCATACATTGCACCATTTGGATTGCCATCGATAAAATGTGGGCCAATTATCCTTCCTCCCATAATGCCGCACCATACATTAGCCCGCCAAGGTCGCTGATGCTCCACTTGTCGCAGCCATCATTTTTCGTTGCCCAATAGTGCATATTATGCAGGTTTACGTTACCGTTGTTGATGAATGAGCTTCGTCGCTAAATAGAACGCGTGCGAAAAATCTGTCATCGTCCCATAATTTCTCTTGTGCCCAGTGACAGAACTGTACACGACGTTCCAAGTCGTCGTCATGCAATGCCTGGTGCATAGATATATGGTACTGGTGTAATCGATGTTGATGTAGCATTCTCAACACCGACGTTTTTGAGAGTCCCGATTCTCGGGCAATTTGTCTGCTGCTGATGTGCGGATTAGCCGCGACAGCAACTAAAACACCTACCTGGGCACCATCATTTGTTGCAGGTCGTGGCTGACGTTTCACATGTGGCTGAACACTTCCTGTTTCCTTAGATAACGTAACTATCCGGCGAACGGTCCGGGCACTTGGATGATGTCGTCCAGGATACCAAGCAGCATACATAGCACACTCCCGTTGGGCATTTTGATCACAATAGCCATACATCAACAAAACATCGACCTTTTCCGCAATTGGTAAACGGTCCACTTTAACACGGGTAATGTTTCACGAAGCAAATACAGTCCGCACTGGTGGAATGTTACGTGATACCACATACTTATATGTTTGTGACTATTACAGCGCCATCTATCACAAAACGAAAAAAGTGGTCAAACTAAACCATTCATACTTCTTTACGTACTTCACGAATATGTAACAAAAAATGGGGGTTCGTATTTAAAAAAACGCAGTTGATATCCGTTTGACCTATGGCAGCGCCGTCTAGCGGGCCAACCATAGCGCCATCTCGTTTCCCCCTTCAAGCTAGACGAGTTTCGTTCTTTGTAGTTTTTTCGTTTGATGCTTATTTCGTGAGATCTTTGGCCTGGTCACTATCAATGGACCACCCTGTATAGTACATGCAGCCCTCTAGTACGAATATAAAAAAACGCGATTATTCGGAAGCAACTTTGTTTTAAAATGTCAAAGGAGTCGTCGAGAATCTTTGGGGGATATACGATTTTGTACAGACGAACGTTTGCACTTTTATTTATATAGATTTCGCAGATGGTAGCCGGAGCATGCAAAATGCAATCGCCGTGCGGGATTAGCCGAGCAGTCTGAGGTGCTGCAGTTATGGACTGTGAGGCTGGTCCTGGCGGAGGTTCGAGTCCATCGGGCATGAGTGTGTGTGTTTGTCCTTAGGATAGTTTAGGTTAAGTAGTGTGTAAGATTATGGACTGATGACCATAGCAGTTAAGTCCCATAAGATTTCACGCACATTTGACAGCAAAATGCAGTCGACACAAGTGTCGTCGCCAGCTGACGAACGGCGAAAAGCGACGTCTAGGCGAAAGAAAAGCTGTATAAGAATTGACTGGTTGCTGTATTTATTCAGGCAATTCGATGATTTACGTTTGTCAGTGCTGCCCGTGGTAGCTGTGATTTCATTACCTCTGTCTACTCTGAATCTTGGATCACAACCACATTCCGACACCGCCGTTTCGGCAGACAGACGACATCAACTGTGGCGGGGGGGGGGGGGGGTCACTCAATTTTGATGAATTAGTGTCCGAACAGCGGCGGGAGCAGTGGCGACGTCTGTAGCACGTCACAGCCGGCGGCAGCGGGCAGAGCCGCGCGCCGCGGCGGACACGCGCGGTGATTAGCGCCGCCTCCTCACAGGAACTGTGCCCCGTGTCAGTGTGCATGCGGGTCAGCGTGTGTGCAGCAGCGCTAGCGCGCTTGCGGGCTGCTGCCGTTCCGGCCCATTAATCACACCGGCAGCTCGCCGGGCCACACAGGCGCCGCCCGCGGCCATCTGCGGACTCGCCGCCCGGAATGGCGTTCTGCTCCTCAAAGCACGCCAGATCGCGCAGATTACGCTCTGAATGGCACGGCGTGCCCTCGCCTGGACTGCCGCTCGGTGTACATTAGCCGCGAGTGCCGGGCAGGGCGGCGAGTACCAAGAAATGTACCGTCAGTGTACGTCCACCGTCAGCTGCACAGTGGTCAAAGTGATTTAGGTACCGCGTGAAGAAACTTGCGTCGGTCAAGGGTGACTGTGACTGGAGCAGATAAGTCGAGCGAGGTGTCGCAGTCATAAGACACTCTACTCGCAATCGAAATGACTGTGGTTAAGGTCTGCTTCTAGACAGAAGTTTTAAGGTTTTCCGTGGATTCCCTAAATTGCTAAAGGCAAATGCCGAAAGGATGTTTCTGAAAAGGGCACATGCAATTTTGTTCCTCATCATTCACCAATCTCAGTTTCTGCCTCATTTCCAATTATCTGGTCGTTGACCAGACATTAAACCCTTCTAAAATGGCAAAGTGACTGACAGCTTCGAAATGAAGTTTCACTGTATCTGGTGTTGTCTTCAGTCCAGAGACTGGTTTCATGCAGCTCTCCATGCTACTCTATCCTATGCAAGCTTCTTCATCTCCCAGTACCTACTGCAACCTACATCCTTCTGAATCTGTTAAGTGTATTCACCTCTTGATCTCCCTCTACAATTTTTACCCTCCACACTGCCCTCCAATACTAAATTGGTAACTCAAAAAAAAAAAAAAAAGGTTCAAATGGCTCTGAGCACTATGGGACTTCACATCTGCTGTCATCAGTCCCCTAGAACTTAGAACTAATAAAACCTAACTAACCTAACGACATCACACACATCCATGCCTGAGGCAGGATTCGAACCTGCGACCGGAGCGGTCGCGCGCTTCCAGACTGAAGTCCCTAGACCCGCTCGGCCACACTGACAGGCAAATTGGTGATTCCTTGGTGCCTCAGAATATGTCCTACCAACTGATCCTTTCTTCTAGTCAAGTTGTGCCACAAAGTCCTCTTCTCCCCAATTCTATTCAATATCTCCTCATTAGTTATGTAATCTACCCATCTAATGTTCAGCATTCTTCTGTAGCACCACATTTCGAAAGCTTCTATTCTCTTCTTGTCGAAACTATTTATCGTCCATGTTTCACTTCCATACGTGGCTACACTCCATACAAATACTTTCAGAAACGACTTCCTGATACTTAAATCTACATTTGATATCCTCTCTACTTCGACCATCATCAGTTATTTTTCTCCCCAAATAGCAAAGCTCTTTTACTGCTCTAAGCGTCTCATTTCCTAATCTAATTTCCTCAGCTTCACCCGATTTAATTCGAATACATTCCATTATCCTTGTTTTGCTTTTGTTGATGTTCATCTTATACCCTCCTTTCAAGACACTGTCCATTCCGTTCAGCTGCTCTTCCATGTCATTTGCTGTCTCTGACAGAATTACAACGTCACCGGCGAACCTCAAAGTTTTTCTTTCTCCTCCATGGATTTTAATTCCTATTCCGAATTTTTCTTTTGTTTCCTTTAACGCTTGCTCAATATACAGAATGAATAACATCGGGGAGAGGCTACATCCCTGTCTCACTCCCTTCCAAACCACTGTCTCCCTTTCATGCCCTTCGACTCTTATAACTGCCATCTGGTCTCTGTACAAATTGTAAATAGCCTTTCGCTCCCTGTATTTTACCCCTGCCACCTTCAGAATTTGAAAGAGTGTATTCCAATCAACAATTTCAAAAGCTTTTTCTAAGTCTACAAATGCTAGAAACGTAGGTTTGCTTTTCCTTAATCTATTTTCAAAGATAAGTCATACTGCTAGTGTTTCACTATGCACTGAAATGTAGACTGGTATGAAACTCCTTAGCAGACTGAAACGGAGAGTTGACTAGGGACTCATATCCTCCTTCGTCGGTAAACGCTCAGCCGACTGAAGTATTTGGACATTTACTTCTTTTTACTTATTTATTTGCCGGCCGAAGTGGCCGTGCGGTTAAAGGCGCTGCAGTCTGGAACCGCAAGACCGTTACGGTCGCAGGTTCGAATCCTGCCTCGGGCATGGATGTTTGTGATGTCCTTAGGTTAGTTAGGTTTAACTAGTTCTAAGTTCTAGGGGACTAATGACCGCAGCAGTTGAGTCCCATAGTGCTCAGAGCCATTTGAACCATTTTGAACTTATTTATTTATTTTTCACAAATACAGAAAAATGCTTCAAATGGCTCTGAGCACTATGGGTCTTAACACCTGAGGTCATCAGTCCCCTAGAACTTAGAACTACATAAACCTAAATAACCTAAGGACATCACACACACACATCCATGCCTGAGGCAGGATTCGAACCTGCGACCGTAGCAGTCTCGCGGTTCCAGACTGAGGCGCCTAGAACCACTCGGCCACAGTGGCCGGCTCACAATTACAGCCTATTATCTTAGAACCTAACATAGGCCACACAACTCACCATTTTGTGGATGATAATAGGTGTATAAAAGATGACCAGCTGAGGTACTAATCGTTATATGTGACCCGCGCTACGTATGTATCAGGAACGTCACCTGAACATGGCGAAAGCCACGTAATCGATATTAAGCTCCAAAAAATGGTTCTAATGGCTCTAAGCACTATGGGGCATCTGAGGTCATCAGTCCCCTAGACTTAGAACTAATTAAACTTAACTAACCTACGGACATTACACACATCCATGCCAGAGGCAGGATTCGAACCTGCGACTGCAGCAGCAGCTCGTTTCCGGACTGAAGCGCCTAAAGTCGCCCGGCCACAGCGGCCTGCTTGTTATCTTCCCTCGCAGAGTTCTGAGCGACTATTACCAAATACAATCATACCGTTAAAAGGGAAAACTGGCCATGAATTACACGGTAGTTTTGGAACAAGATATAACTTTCTGCCATACGTATCCAAGTGTCTACAGTCTTTGGTTGTTTAATTAGTGGTGCATTCTACAGTTGATGGATGTCTCTGTAAGTTTACTCCCTTCATAGCACCTAACCTTCCATAAATAAATCAGAAACGTCACCACCAGAGAGAACGGAATTAACAGGATGTATCAAAATGAGAAGTGTGTAATTACAACATTCCGGTGTATAACCCAATGGAAAGATCAGTATGTGACTCCTCGCATTAACTGCTGAAGTATTTTCATAGAAAAGATTTGCACAACGCGTATAAGATGTCTTCGTATACTTTACTGGTTATTCTGCGCAATTTTAACAAATCGCTTCAGAACTCCAGACTGAAATGGTTAACAGCATTATTCTGTCATGTGGAGTTGGATAAAACGACATCGCTAGGGGTAGCCGAAAGGTCCTGTAGAGGTTGGCTGGTTGATTCGGAGGAGGGGACGAAACAGCGAGGTAATCGGTCCCATCGGATTGGGGAATGATGGGGAAGGAAGTCGGTCGTGCCCTTTCAAAGGAACCATCCCGGCATTCACCTGAAGCGATTTAGGGAAATCACGGAAAACCTATATCAACCTGGCCGGACGTCGGTTTGGACCGTCGTCCTCCCGCAATCGAGTCCAGTGTGCTAACCACTGCACCGCCTCACTCGGCTGCCCTGTATATTAATTTTTTATTCCTGGCACTTAGTAAAAAAATGTTAACACAACAGCTGCTTCCTGCCACAGCAAAACTTCAATATTACCGATTAACCAATTACCCAACAGCTAATACCACTGTTAGTACTACAGATTCCTTTCTTTCTTTTGTGCTTTACGGGTATATACTAGATGGTTGTTTGCGGTACTACCACTATCAACAGACAGTGTGCTGCGTTCCTCAGCCCTAGGGCAGCATTTCCTGTGTAACAAGAGATTACCTTATTCAACACAACCCACCAAACGCCTAAAGTTGTCGGGTTCTGGTTCCAGTCCAGAACACAGTCCTAATCTGACAGCTAATTGTTGATGGGATTGTCTCTATAGCAGCTACGAAACAGGAAAACAACTTGAGTTTGCCCTCTGCTGTTTTCACTGCTTTTGGTCTTGCTCTGGCACATGAAGCCTTCCTCACACGAAAACAGAAATTTGGCTGGGGAGCGGCAAGTTTCTAAAATTACCAATTTTAAGTAGTTGTGGATTTCAGACCGTGTGATATTTAAGTACCTAAGTTTGACAGGAAATACCCAAAACGTATTTCACCCAATGTGGTTGACAATTAACAGTTCAGTATTTTAAGGTATCTTTCACACATAAACA
Source organism: Schistocerca americana (assembly GCF_021461395.2). Classification (NCBI taxonomy): domain Eukaryota; kingdom Metazoa; phylum Arthropoda; class Insecta; order Orthoptera; family Acrididae; genus Schistocerca; species Schistocerca americana. The sequence continues at coordinate 243,495,607 of NC_060124.1, read as the reverse complement.
GGAGCGTGTTTTATTAAGATACGTCACTCAGGCGAAGAAATTCAGTAGAAGAGTAATGGGTAGCTTTGAGAGATGAAACAGTGAAGGCAGCAGAGGATCAAGTAGGTAAAAAGACGAGAGCTAATCGAAATTCTTGGGTAACAGAAGAGATACGGAATTTAATTGATGAATGGAGAAATTACAAAAATGCAGTAAATGAAACAGGCAAAAAGCAATACAAACGTCTCAAAAATGAGATCGACAGGAAGTGCAAAATGGATAAGCAGGGATTGCTACAGGACAAATGTAAGGATGTAGAGGCGTATATCTTTAGCGGTAAGATAGATACTGCCTGCAGGAAAATTAAAGAGACCATTGGAGAAAAGAGAACCACTTGTATGAATATCAATAGCTCAGGTGGAAACCCAGTTCTAACGAAGAAGGGAAAGGAGAAAGGTGGAATGAGTATATAGAGGGTCTATACAAGGGCGATGTTCTTGAGGACAATATTATGGAAATGGAAGAGGATGTAGATGAAGATGGAATGGGAGATATGATACTGCGTGAAAAGTTTGACAGAGCACTGAAAGACCTAAGTCGAAACAAGGCCCCAGGAGTAGGCAACATTCCATTAGAACTACTGATAGCCTTGGGAGAGCCAGCCCTGGCAAAACTCTGCTATCTGGTGAGCAAGATGTATGAGACAGCCCATATACCCTCAGACTTCAAGAAGAATATAATAATTCCAATCCCAAAGATAGCTGGGGTTGACAAATGTGAAAATTACCGAACTATCAGTTTAATAAGCCACGGCTGCAAAATACAAAGACGAATTCTTCACAGACGAATGGAAAAACTGGTAGATCCGAGCTCGGGGAAGATCAGTTTGGATTCCGAAGAAATGTTGGAACACGTGAGGCAATACTGACCCTGAGACAAATCTTTGAAAACAGATTTGTATACTTAGAAAAAGCTTTTGACAATGTTGACTGGAATACTCTCTTTCAAATTCTGAAGGTGGCATGGGTAAAATACAAGGAGCGAAAGGCTATTTACAATTTGTACAGAAACCAGATGGCAGATATAAGAGTTTAGTGGCAGGAAGTGGTTGGGAAGAGAGTGAGACAGGGTTGTAGCCTATCCCCGACGTTATTTAATCTGTATACTGAGCAAGCAGTGGTGGGGAAGTGAGTGAGACAGGGTTGTAGCCTATCCCCGACGTTATTTAATCTGTATACTGAGCAAGCAGTAAAGGAAACGAAAGAAAAACTCGTAGTAGGAATTAAAATCCACGGAGAAGAAATAAAAACTTTGATGTTCACCGATGACATTGTAATTCTGTCAGAGACAGCAAATGACATTGAAGAGCAGCTGAACGAAATCGACATTGTCTTGAAAGGAAGATAGATGACCATCAACAAATGCAAAACGGGGATAATGGAATGTAGTCGAATTAAATCGGGTGATGCTGAGGGAATTAGATTAGGAAATGAGACACTTAATGTACACTACCGGCCATTAAAATTGTTACACCAAGAAGAAATGCACATGATGAACGGGTATTCATTGGAGAAATATATTATACTACAACTGACATGTGATTACATTTTCACGCAATTTGGGTGCATAGATCCTGAGAAATCAGCACACAGAATAATCACCTCTGGCCGTAATAACGGCCTTCGTACGCCTGGGCATTGAGTCAAACAGAGCTTGGATGGCGTGTACAGGTACAGCTGCCCATGCAGCTTCAACACGATACCACAGTTCATCAAAAGTAGTGACTGTCGTATTGTGACGAACCAGTTGCTCGCCCAAAATTGACGAGACGTTTTCATTTGGTCAGAGATCTGCAGAATGTGGTGGCCACGGCAGCCTTCGAACATTTCCTATATCCAGAAAGGCCCGTACAGGACCTGCAACATGCGGTAGTGCATTATCATGCTGAAATGTAGGGTTTCGCAGGGATCGAATGAAAAGTAGAGCCACGGGTCGTAACATATCTGAAATGTAACGACCACTGTACAAAGTGCCGTCAATGCGAACAAGAGGAGACCGAGACGTGTAACCAGTGGCACCCCATACCATCACGACGGGTGATACACCTGTATGGCGATGACGAATACACGCTTCCAATGTGCCTCCACTGCGAAGTTGCCAAACGCGGATGCGACCATCATGATGCTATAAAAAGAACCTGGATTCATCCGAAAAAATGACGTTTTGCCATTCGTGCACCCAGGTTCGTCGTTGAGTACACCATCGCAGGCGCTCCTGTCTGTGATGCAGCGTCAAGGGTAACCGCAGTGTAGTAAAAGAGTTGTGCTATTTTGGGAGCAAAGTAACTGATGATGGTCGACATAGAGAGGGTATAAAATGTAGACTGGTAAGGGAAAGGGATGTGTTGGTGAAGAAGAGAAATTTGTTAACATCGAGTATAGATTTAAGTGTCAGGAAGTCTTTTCTGAAAGTATTTGTATGGTGTGTAGCCATGTATGGAAGTGAAACATGGACGATAAATAGTTTAGACAAAAAGAGAATAGAAGCTTTCGAAATGAGGTGCTACAGAAGGATGCTTTAGGTTAGATGGGTAGATGACAAACTAATGATGAGGTATTGAATAGAATTGGGGAGAAGAGACATTTGTGGGACAACTTGACTAGAAGGAGGGATCGGTTGGTAGGACATATTCTGAGGCATCAAGGGATCCCCAATTTAGAAATGGAGGGCAGCGTGGAGGGTAAAAATCGTAGAGGGAGACCAAGAGATGAATACACTAAGCAGATTCAGAAGGATGTAGGTTGCAGTAGGTACTGGGAGATGAATAAGCTTGAACAGGATAGAGTAGCATGTAGAGCTGCATCAAACCAGTCTCTGGACTGAAAGCCAGTCTCTGGACTGAAGACAACAACAACAACAACAACAGCTACGTGTCTCGAAGATTTTAATGTCTATACTAACAGCAAATTTGGAAAACTGTTGTGTTTGTTTCAACACGTTTTATCAAAACTACTAGATGAATTTTCATGGAGTTTTCTCAGATAACTTCAGCACACCTCGGAGCAAAGTACAGACTGTAACCCATCAAAATCGCTTCACGAAATAAAAGAGATATCTTGATTTGAACATTCATCTGAAACTGTCGTATCTCACTGTTTGTGTTTTCAAACACGCTAGTCTTATTCATGGAGTTTCCACAAGTAATTTGAGCATAACTGGGGCATCATGTATGCTTAATTTCACAAAAATCGCATCACTGAAAGAAATATCGTAATCGAAATTTTATGAATACTTATTTTATAAATTCGAAAGTAACTTCGTCTCTTACATTTTCACGATTAAACCACAAAACCGATTTCGATGACATTTGGTATGGAGGTAGCCTGAACCATGAGGAAGAAAATACTTATTGATACTTACTGATTTGAAGAAGCTTTCGCTAATTAGAAAAAAGTATTTCTCTTTGAAAAAGCTTTGTAGTCTTTGACTTTTGATCATTATCATATTTGTGAAACTGCTTTTATTGGTTGATATGTATACATGATACGATTGAGAGAAATGATTACAATGCTTCTACTCGTACAACCTTCAGCGTCTGTTATCCCTGCTTCCACGGCTTTTGTTGCATAATATACACGTTGTCTAGTGTGTAGTTGCTTCAGTAGTACGACAAACACATGCGAGCACCAGCCCACGACCCTCTGTACACATTGCTTGTCAGCGACGCTGTGGATGCTGATTCTTCCTGCATGTGACATCTTGCGTGGGGGCAGGTGGGGTGCATTTCAAAAGCTATGCTTACCCGAACAAGTAGCCACGTGAGGGCAGTTGGTGTTCTCCCACACGTGGTAGCTTACCTGATCACCATCACTCATCATAACAAAACTAGTAACGTGCAATTACAACTGTAGGTAACAGCTAGTTATTAATATTAAGATGAATGGGAACTTTCTGATTCACTAATCTGAGTATACAGTCGTAAATGATCATAGTGAGGTTATCGAACGAGTTATAAGATAAACTGGAAAATGTTCCGGAAAAATATTTCTTGTTGTGTGCTAACAAGTGCAGTAATAACACGAGTTCCTGTCGTATCCCGGAGTTAGGCGCTGTCGGGCTTGGCTAGCACTTGGGTGGATCACCGTCTGTGTCTGCCGAGTGCTGTTGGCAAACAGGGTGCATTCAGCCTTTGAGAGACGAACTGAGAGCTACGTGACTGAGAAGTAGTGGCACGAGTCACGATAACTGCCAATGGCAAGGAGAGCGATGTGCTGACCACATGCCCTCCGTATCCGCATCTGGTGACGCTTAAGCCCTGAGGATGACACGGCGGCAGGTCGGTACTTTTCAGACTTCAAAGCCTCTTCCGATGGTGTTTGTTTATTTGTATCAATATTGCTTGAAGATTAAGTACCTGCAATAGATATGAGTATCAGAACACCTTAAAAACCAATTGTGGTGTCACTGTAAGACACCACTCATATGCTGGGCGTCAAAAAGCTGCCAGCGCGAACATCAGTATCTGCGGACCTCGAGGGTAGGTACCAGCGCGGCAGCATACGGAAAATCAGAGGCCTCACATCCCCTCTCCGGCAAGACTCCACACCAGGGCTCCCTCCGGCGCTGGCATAAAGGACGCCGACACCAGCGCTCGTGGGCCAGTACATCAGTGCAAATGCTCTCCTCAGTTCCACAGCTCAGCTCCACGGGACAGCGGCTTCCAACGTCATAGTTAGCTAAGTCTGTGAGAACCACCACAGCTAGAGATATACACTCTGTGATCAAAAGTATCCGGACACCTGGCTGCAAATGACTTAGTGGAGCCCTCCATCGGCACTGCTGGAATTCAATATGTGTAGTAGCCAAATAGCGTATTGAATTTTACTGCCATGCGTTGGAAGAATACTGAAGAATAATTTGCAAGTAGTGAATGTCATACCTGATAAAAGCATTCGAGAAAAATGAAGGTTTATTCGAATATCACGGCAAGATTTTATTTCTATGAAGGATATAGTAAACTAATACGGGGATGCGTTGAGAAGTAATGGCTCTAAATTTTTTATGTGAAAACTCTTAAACCTTTTCAAATAAAACAAACGTTATTATCATTCAACGTCTTTATTCTTCATATCATATTTATTTTTCATGATAGTCAGCCAGGCGTCTAACGCACTTCTACCGACGAGAGATTAGTTTGCTGATATCGACATTGTAGAATGTTAGACTCTGTTGAGGAGCCACGACCTCATCTCTTCGTGTACCACTTCATCACTATCGAAGTGACGTCCTCGAATGTATTCCTTATGTACTGGAAACAGATGAAAACTGGACGGGGCCAAGTAGGCCTGTATTGAGCATGATCGATAACAGTGAACCCAAGACGTCGAATTACCACATAAGTCGCAGCACACGTGTGTGGTCTGGCATCTTCATGCTGGAGGAGAGGGTGGACAAACACTTCGAATTCTAAACTGGATTATGGCACACTGTTTCTCAAGCACCGACTTAGTTGAGTTGCACACCATCAGAAGTCGAAGACATCTAGTGACAGACGGCCGGAAAATGTAGACATGAACAATAAAGACGAAGAACGTTAATAACGTTTGTTTCATTTAAGAAGCTTTAAGAGTTTTCACATGGAAAGTTCGGAGGTATTACTTTTCAGAGCACTGTCGTAATTACATCTCAATCCAATTAGTATGTTAATCCTTCACGCAAAAAGACTGCTAGTCTGAAACACGCACGGTACATGTAGTAAGAGCGAGCGTAATGTCCGTGTGCAGACAAGGCGCACGATCTGTTTGAGTTTGACCGAGGGCAGGCTTTGATGGCCCGTGGTTCGGAACGAACGTTTTTAAAACTGCACGATTTGTAGGGTGTTCGAGGAGTGCTATGGTGAGTGTCTTCAACACGTGGCGAAGCCAGGGAGAAACCACGTCCAAACGTCGTGGGCTTGCGCGGCCACCCCTCATTACAGATGGACGTCGTAGGCTGCACAGACTGGTGAAACAGGACTGGCGGAGAACTGTTGCAGAACTAACATCAGGCCTTAACGCTGGGCAGAGTACAAGTGTGTCTGAACACACAGTACACCGAACACGCCTAATGAAGGGTCTGCGCAGCCGACGACCCGCGCCAGCCACTACAGGCGAGCGGTTCTAGGCGGTTCAGTTCGGAAGCGTGCGGCTGCTACGGTCACAGGTTCGAATCCTGCCTTGGGCATGGATGTGAGTGATGTCCTTAGGTTAGTTACGTTAAAGTAGTTCTAAGTCTAGGGGACATATGACCTCAAATGTTAAGTCCCATTGTGCTTGGAGCCATTCGACGACCCATGCATGTGCCAATGTTAACCACGACAGCAGCAACTACGACTGAAATGGGCACGTGACCATCAGCCCTGGACGCTGTCGCATTGGCAGAGTGTTGAATAGTCCGATGACTCCCGATACCTTCTTCATCACGCCGATAGGATGGCGTGAATCCGTCGCCTTTCAGGAGAACAGCTCCTTGATACCTGTACTGCGGGACGGAGACCGGCTGGCGGAGGCTTTATCATGCTCTGAGGAACATTCACGTGGGCATCTATGGGTCCGGTAGAACTTGTGCAAGGTACCATGATGGCCAAGAAGTATGTGGGCTGGTTCCTGGAACAGAGTGGCAGGTCCAATTGATGTGCTGCCCTTCCCCCCCGACCACAGAACTGAACCCGACCGAACACATCTGAGATGTGACTGAATGTGGCGTCAGAGTTCATCGCCTCCCTCCCAAGAATTTCCGGCAATTAGGTAACTAATGTGAGCAGATGTGTTACCAACTCCCCCCAGCGACCTACCAAGGCTTCATTTCTTCCATTCCACGACGCGTCGCCGCTATTATCCGTGCCAAAGTTGGACATACCGGCTATTAAGTAGATAGTCGTAAGGTTCTGGCTGATCAGTGTATGTGCAGATAGTAAGTAGTAACGAAAGACATGCGAAAATGTGTAATGATTTAAATAGGTAGGCCTGTGTGGACGGTATCCATCTCAGTGAAAGTCTTCTACATCTACATCCATACTCCGCAAGCCACCTGTCGGTGTGTGGCGGAGGGTACTTTGAGTACCTCTATCGGTTCTCCCTTCTATTCCAGTCTCGTATTGTTTGTGGAAAGAAAGATTGTCGGTATGCCTCTGTGTGGGCTCTAAACTCTCTGATTTTATCCTCATGGTCTCTTCGCGAGTTATACGTAGGAGGGAACAATATACTGCTTGACTCCTCGGTGAAGGTATGTTCTCTAAACATCAACAAAAACCCGTAGCGAACTACTGAGTGTCTCTCTTGCAGAGTCTTTGACTGGAGTTTATCTATCACCTCCGTAACGCTTCCGCGATTACTAAATGATCCTGTAGAGAAGCGCGCTGCTCTCCGTTGGATCTTCTCTATCTCTTCTATCGACCCTATCTGGTACGGATCTCACACTGGTGAGCAGTATTCAAGCAGTGGGCGAACAAGTGTACTGTAACCTACTTCCTTTGTTTTCGGATTGCATTTCCTTAGGATTCTTCCAATGATTCTCAGTCTGGCATCTGCTTTACCGACGATTAATTTTATAAGGTCATTCCATTTTGACGGCCAAAGTGGCCGAGCGGTTCTAAGCGCTATAGTGTGGGTACCGCGCTACCGCTACGGTCACAGGTTCGAACCTGCCTCGGGAATGTATGTGTGTGATGTCATTAGGTTTGTTAGGTTTAAGTAGTTCTACGTTCTAGGGGACTGGTGGCAACAGCAGTTAAGTCCCATAGTGATCATAGCCATTTGAACCAACATTCCGTTTTAAATCACTCCTAATGCCTACTCCCAGATAGTTTATGGAATTAACTGCCTTTTGGATATGCTGCTCCGTCATCTTAAAATACTTGATATGCTCAAATGCTAATACAGGGTGTTTCAAAAAGGTAAGGCCAAACTTTCAGGAGACATTCCTCACACACAACGAAAGAAAATATGTTATGTGGACATGTGTCCGGAAACTCTTACTTTCCATGTTAGAGCTCATTTTATTACTTCTCTTCAAATCACATTAATCATGGAATGGAAACACACAGCAACAGAACGTACCAGCGTGACTACAAACACTTTGTTACAGGAAATGTTCAAAATGTCCTCCGTTAGCGTGGATACATGCATCCACCCTCCGTCGCATGGAATCCCTGATGCTCTGATGCAGCCCTGGAGAATGGCGTATTGTATCACAGCCGTCCACAATACGAGCACGAAGAGTCTCTACATTTGGTACCGGGGTTGCGTAGACAAGAGCTTTCAAATGCCCCATAAATGAAAGTCAAGAGGGTTGAGGTCAGGAGAGCGTAGAGGCCATGGAATTGGTCCGCCTCTACCAATCCATCGGTCACCGAATCTATTGTTCAGAAGCGTACGAACACTTCGACTGAAATGTACAGGAGCTCCATCGTGCATGAACCACACGTTGTGTCGTACTTGTAAAGGCACATGTTCTAGCAGCACAGGTAGAGTATGCCGTATGAAATCATGATAACGTGCTCCATTGAGCGTAGGTGGAGGAAAATGGGCCCAATCAAGACATCAACAACAATGCCTGCCCAAACGTTCACAGAAAATCTGTGTTGACGTGACTGCACAATCGCGTGCGGATTCTCGTCAGCCTACACACGGTGATTGTGAAAATTTACAATTTGATCACGTTGGAATGAAGCCTCATCCGTAAAGAGAACATTTTCACTGAAATGACGATTGACACATTGTTGGATGAACCATTCGCAGAAGTGTACCCGTGGAGGCCAATCGGCTGCTGATAGTGCCTGCACACGCTGTACATGGTACGGAAACAACTGGTTCTCCCGTAGCACTCTCCATACAGTGACGTTGTCATCGTTACCTTGTACAGCAGCAACTTCTCTGACGCTGTCGTTAGGGTTATCGTCAACTGCACGAAGAATTGCCTCGTGCATTGCAGGTGTCCTCGTCGTTCTAGGTCTTCCCCAGTCGCGAGTCATAGGCTGGAATGTTCCGTGCTCCCTAAGACGCCGATCAATTGCTTCGAATGTCTTCCTGTCGGGACACCTTCGTTCTAATCTGCCTGGATACTAACGCACCGCGCCACGGCTATTGCCCCGTGCTAATCCATACACCAAATGGGCATCTCCCAACTCCGCATTTGTAAACAGTGCACTGACTGCAAAACCACATTCGTGATGAACACTAACCTGTTGATGCTGCGTACTGATGTGCTTGATGCTAGTACTGTAGAGCAATGAGTCGCATGTCAACACAAGCACCGAAGTCTACATTACCTTCCTTCAACTGGGCCAACTGACTGTGAATTGAGGAAGTACAGTACATACTGACGAAACTAAACTGAGCTCTAACATGGAAATTAAGCGCTTCCGAACACATGTTTCCTGAAAGTTTGGCCGTACCTTTTTGTAACACCCTGTATAAGCAATGTTTCAGGCGTGCTACAGTGGCCTTTCTGAGAGTTCTAGGGAGGGCGCTGCCTCAGATCCATAAAATCAATCTTACATTTCAAGAATTTTATAAGATGACAGAGCGGTATAACCTAAAGGATTTTAATTGGCTATTAAAACAGCGATCCTGAGAAGTCAACGCTACGGAGCAAGCTCTCAGTTGGCGGTTCTGCCGCCTGCTTCCTGGAACTGGCAAGAACAAACAGCTGGAGGAGAAATAAAAGCTTCCAGAGCAGAGAGAGAGCGGCCTGGTCTCTGGGGCCACGCTGTCAGCCCGGCTCCTGTAGCAGCTGATCCGCCGAACCTCGGCAGTGATCTGGGAGGCAGGCAACTCGCGGCGGTCGGCGCCGCGCGCCGGATTTCGCCGGCAGACGTGATCCGAATATCGACTTGCGGCGACGCGTCGCCACTAGTAGGAGGCGCGCTGTCCGCTACGGCACCGCAGTGAAGCAGTAACCGCACCGCATCTGTCAGTACTACTACGGTCGTTGAATAATTGACAACTTAAACGTGGAGAATTTTCTACCCAAACAACATGTGAGTATAAGCACCATACATGGAAAAAGTAACCTACAAGAGATACGACGCTATATCGGCCATAGACACGGGTTCCCAGGTAGATTCCGTGTTTCTTGACTTCCGCAAGGTGTTCGATAGAGTTCCCCACAGTCGTTTAATGAACGAAGTAAGAGCATACGGACTATCAGACTAATTGTGTGATTGTATTGAAGAGTTCCTAGATAACAGAACGCAGCATGTCATTCTCAATGGAGAGAAGTATTCCGAAGTAAGAGTGATTTCAGGTGTGCCGCAGGGGGATGTGGTAGGACCGTTGCTATTCACAGTATATATAAATGGCCTTGTGGATAACATCGGAAGTTCACTGAGGCTTTTTGCGGATGATGCTGTAGTATATCGAGAGGTTGTAACAATGGAAAATTGTACTGAAATGCAGGAGGATCTGCATTGAATTGACGCATGGTGCGGCGACTGGCAATTGAATCTTAATGTAGACAAGTGTAATGCGCTGCGAATACATAGAAAGAAAGATAGTTTATCATTTAGCTACAATATAGCAGGTCAGCAACTGGAAGCAGTTAATTCCATAAATAATCTGGGAGTAGGCATTAGGAGTGATCTAAAATGGCCGGCCGGTGTGGCCCTGCGGTTCTAGGCGCCTCAGTCTGGAACCGCGTGACCCCTACGGTCGCAGGTTCGAATCCTGCCTCGGGCATGGATGTGTGTGATGTCCTTAGGTTAGTTAGGTTTAAGTAGTTCTAAGTTCTAGGGGACTGATGACCACCGATGTTAAGTCCCATAGTGCTCAGAGCCATTTTTTTTAATCTAAAATGGAATGACCATATAAAGTTGATCATCGGTAAAGCAGATGCCAGACTGTGATTCATTGGAAGAATCCTAAGGAAATGCAGTCCGAAAAGAAAGGAAATATGTTACAGTAGACTTGTTCACCCACTGCTTGAATACTGCTCACCGGTGTGGGATCCGTAACAGATAGGGTTGATAGAAGAGTTAGAGAATATCCAACGGAGAGCAGCGCGCTTCGTTTCAGGATCATTTAGCAATCGCGAAAGCGTTACGGAGATGATAGATAAACTCCAGTTGAAGACTCTGCAGGAGAGACGCTCAGTAGCTCTGTACGGGCTTTTGTTGAACTTTCGAGAACATACCTTCACCGAGGAGCCAAGCAGTATATTGCTCCCTCCTACGTATATCTCGCGAAGAGACCATGAGGATAAAATCAGAGAGACTATAGCCCACACAGTGGCATACCGACAATCCTTCTTTCCACGAACAATACGGGACTGGAATAGAAGGGAGAACCGATAGAGGTACTCAAGGTGCCCTCGGCCACACACCGTCAGGTGGCTTCTGGAGTAAGGATGTAGATGTAGATGAAGTCTGCCTGAAACTGCGACAACAGCGTGCATTCGGCGAGGAAGAAAATCCACGAGTCTCTCTAGGTATTCCGCATCCAACTGACGTTTCCAGTCCATACCATGTATGGACTAGAAACATCAGTTGGATGCGGAATACTTGAAGAGACTCGTGAATTACCGCAATGAAAAATGTTCGTGTCATAGCACAATAAAGGAATATATGTCCTGGGCAGAGTTAGGATGTGAAAGAAGGGAATTAGCTTTTTGAATTACCTTGCAGCTTCAAAGACATTTAAATCACATCATCTGGAAATATTCCCACTTTCTTACTTTGTTAGAATTAGTACAAATGTCATGTAATATAACGCGTCGCGTGAACTAAGGCGACATGATAGATGATGTCATGTAGTATAACATGACACATGTCAAAATGTCATCGAACATGGCATTTATCACGTCGTGCAATATGACGCAACGTGTCATTAAAGTTAACGATAAAAGCATACCGCTCTCAAGAAGTATATAAATTTGTGTCTATTTGCTCTTACATCCCTCACCATACATGTAACAGGGAGTGGGTTTGGAGAATAAAATGGCTCCTCAGGGAAAAAACCAACCTCCCCCTCACCCAGAAATAAAAAAAAACTTTTATTATCCTCCAAGGAGCAGTCGGCCTCCAGAAACTTTATCCCCTCAGGAAAGCTATTTTAGTTATTACATGTATGCTCTTCAGCCATATATTATATATTGTTTATTGTGGCTGGTGAAATGGCTCAAATGGCACTGAACACTATGGGACTTAACATCTGAGGTCATCAGTCCCCTATAACGCAGAACTACTTTAACTTAACTAACCTAAGGACATCACACACATCCATCCTGGAGGCAGGATTCGAACCTGAGACCGTAGCGGTCGCGTGGTTGCAGACTGAAGGGCCTAGAAACGCTCAGCCACACTGGCCGGCTGCGGCTGCTGAATCTTCTGGATTTTGGTCACAGGATCAGAGACTTTAGTCAACAGATTGGAAGATGCATGTGTGCCAACACCTTCCTTTTAACAGAGCTCACTGCGTTGTGCGGTTAACTGGTAAAAACGAGTGAATACGTCAATATGTTTTGATTTAAATGTCCTAGAAGTCGCCAGACAAGTAGAAAAGCTAGTTCCCCTCCTTCACATCCCTAACTCTCCTCACGACGTATTCGGCTCTTTTGTGCTTTGATACGAACATTATTCACTCTGGTTCCCATGTTTTAGTATACCAAGATTTTGACATTAGATCGCCATAGCTTGACAGCCGATGCAGAATTTTGCTGACTCAAGCGAGGACTCAACCTGTATAGGCTTTTTTTAATGTCTTTCAGTCGTGTTACTTATTCCTTGACAATAGATTAAGCTTCCACAAAACAACAGGGCGATCATTAATTACAAGTAAATTCCCAGCTTCTTAAAACATTTGAACCGATTCAAACAAGTCTGAACCACAAAGGTGGCGCTCGTAGAAAAAAAAAAAAAAAAAAAAAAAAAAAAAAAAAAAAAAAAAAACACAGAACTTGTTATGTGCATGTAAAGTTCGGATGGAGCTAGATTTTTGAAAGCCAGTTCTCAATTTTATCGTAAGAATGGATTTTTAATTTATTTTATTCACTTTAAACCCTGTCCAAGCATCCAATGCACACAAGAAAGTATTTTGTGTGCTACATTTAGCTTAAAACCATCGTATGTCGATACCGGATAAAGATTATTGGATAAAAAAAATCGTTTTGCCTTTATCCATCCGTCCAACTTCATGCAAAATTTGAACTGAGTCGTACAAGTCTAAAGCACGGATATAGCGCGCGACGAATGCCTCTCAGAAAACCTGTTTTTTGCATGTTTTTGCACGTAAAATACGAACGGAGCACGTTCAAATGGTGCCATTAGGTGAGCATTACTTTGTCCCTAATGCAAATCCTTCGCAATAGGAGTTAATCAATTCCCACAATCTTCCTGGGCTCCAGCTGTGGTTCATCGTTCAAACCTTGTTTAATGTACTGTATCTTAGCCACAGTAAGACAGATGTTCGAATTGGTGTACAGATGGCCGCTGGCCTGGGCTAAACCAAAAACTTTTCACCCCATGTGCCTATCCAAAATAGAAATCGATCAGCAAGACGTGACCTGCCCTCCCTCCCCAACCCACACTACTCTGCCTACTCGGAATTTTCGGACAGCCGCGCTGTAACGACAACAATGGATATATGGGTATATAAATGATAACTAGTTGAAACCCTCAGGTACCGACAGGTGTTGTTAATATACCTCGATGTGGACAGCTGAAAATGTGTGCCCCGATCGTGAATCGAACCCGGGATCTCCTGCTCACATTGCAGATGCTCTACCCATCTGAGCCACCGAGGACGCAGATTAATAGCGCGACTGCAGGGGCTTTTCCCTTGCAGGCCTCCCGTGAGACCCACATTCCCGCCTGTCCGCAATCTACATACGTAATGTTTCTAATAGATATTTACCCATTCACTCATTACTCGCGACAACTAAGGTGACGATTCCCGTAACTGTTGAGCTCTACACAAGCAGACTAATTTCAGCCGAACTTGGTACACATATCACTTATTGTCTGACCAAAGGAGTGCGGGTGAAAAAGCAGCACAGACCACTATATAATACATTATTTTTAATCTCTACGAAACTTTTTCTCGCATACGAACCACATAAAATGTTGAAAGGGTAAGGGTTTATCACTTAATACAGTACCGCTGTGCATGCAACAAAACTGCCGAATGAAGCTTGACGTTTTAAATTATACTTCTTGACTGCCTGCTGTATTCATGACACATTTTGCAGACAGTAAACTCATATAAACTGAATATACAAGTAAAATTATGTCACTGTACGACACATAGTTCAGGAGGTAAGTAGTAAAAATCATGCTCCGTGAAAACAAAACCGCAGAGTCAAATTTTCTGGAAGTGCGTGAACAAATAAGTATGGCATATGTTAAGCATATGTGAAATACGTTTCAAAAACGCGTAGATGGCCAAAGCCACAGGTAAAAATTTCGTCCTAAAAACCAGGACGATTTCACCCAAATTTGGTACACATATCAGTTTCAATGTAGAAAGAAACACTGTGGGTGGGGGGTGGGGTGGGGAGGGTGAGAACCACGAGCCCCCTATTCTGATGAGCGAAATAATGTGGAGAGAGAAGAGGAAAGGACGTGGAGAGACAGCATGGAGGAAGCAAGAGACAAGCACAATAGGTGAAAAAGGAAATGGACAGAGAAAGGGGTTGAGGGAAATGGACAGAGAGAGAAATAGGAGCAGATGGACAGAGGAAAAAAACAGAGGAGGAGATTGAAGAGATATGGGGAGGAAGAGGTAGGCAGAGACTGGTGGGGGGGGGGGGGGCGGAGGATGTGAACAGAGAGAAAAAAAGGAGAAGGTAACTGACAGAAGGGTAGGCACGGATTGGCAGAGTGAAGGAGGTAGGAGCAGTCGGGCAGGGTGAGGGATTGGAGCAGATGGACAGAAAAAGGGCAGGAGGAGGTGGACAGAGAGAGAAGGGAGGAGGGAATGTACAGAGAAAGGGAAGAGAAGGAATTGGAGAGAGAGAGCAGAGCAGAGGAGATGGACAAAGGGAAGCAAAGGAGTTGAGGAGGGAGATGGAGAGAAGGAGGTGGATAGAGAGGGGAGGATGAGGTGGAGAGAAAGAGGGGAAAGGAGGAGAGAGACTAATAGAAGATTGAAATAAATTCATACCTGATCAACGCCAGGTACTTAGCTAGTTCTTTGAATATACCGTGGGAAGTCTGACGAATCTTGGCAGGAGTGAGGACTGAGGTGCATGTTCGGGTTAAAGACATGAAGGTGGATATAACAGCTCTAGTTAACGGGGAAGACACGAAATGATATCGCAAGTGACTGACGCAGAATGTATATTACGTTATTACCATTAACTGTGAAACGTCCCCTTAGAAAAATTGTAAATGACTGTGCTTAAACTGACACAAAATATTTTTAGCGCAACGCAATCTGACTTTCAATAATCCCTACAAAAGAATGACCCTGACTAACATTAACCTATACCTTTAACAAATCACTCACCTCACAAAGATCTTCGTTACTCGAACTACTGCAATACAGCGAGGGCCACTACTGGCAGCTAAATAAAAGATTCAAACTACTGAAGGCACTAACTACTGATAGGCACAGTTAGCAAAGAGAGCAAACAATGTATTTACCTTAATAGTGTTCAGAAGTCATAATACATATAGCAGTTCATGACATCCCTAGCCACAGACTGCACACAACACAGCCAGTGATTTTCTCACAGAGCGCTAGGAGACGTTACCAACTTAAAAACCTAAACAGCCTACTTACAGCTGAAAGAATTATCACGGGTAATGGACATAACATATGTGGGAGGTAGAACTGTGATTTCAGCATTGTGCAACGAAGAACTAGAAATCATATTGACTGATTCCAAAGTATCATACAACTTCACGAGAACTGGTATTAATTAATATTTTCAAGCCATTAATAGTACATACCAGTAAAAATTACTTTAACCGTGGTCGAGTGTGTTCTATTTTTTTGTTTCGAATGAGTGCTCTTGTCGTATACCTTAATATTGTCCTACGACACCCTTTGTAACCAAATTGTAGTTCTCGAATGAACGTTGGTATAGGTATCACAGCTGACACATCGTTCTTTGGCAAGAGCGTTCACTGCACGAAAAGTGGAGCTTTGTTGGATGGCGTGTAGTGCAGCAGAGAGTAGTTCCTTACAATGAGGGAAAAAAGATGGTACCTTCAGGCAGCGATGGAGTTGCTGATTACTAGAGGGGCGTTGCTGTCAATAAAATCGCTAACACTCTTCATGCGCTTGTGTGCACTTTCCATTGACGAGCACAGATACAGAGGTGATTGAAAGTTCGATAACGTGGCGCAGAGATGAAACACGGCCGTTACTCGATAAAACTGCGCCCGAGAGACAGCGCCGGTCTCTCGTTCACAGATAACTGGGAACGGGGAACAGAGCTGAAGGACGCGGTTGTATGTCCCCGCCGCTGTATGAGTTATTACGTGGACGCTAGGGAAAGGAGTCATAAGAGAGCTCGTGTGTGAGATACACAGATGTCGCATGAATCTAAATGGGCCGAGTAATTAATGGTACTTCAAAGGAATGCAAATTAGTAATTACTCACCTGGTTGCACGAGTGGACTTCAGAACAACGGTATAATGGTTGAATCGTAGGAGCGTGAAGCCCGTTGTAATAGAAAAATTACCGGTGGGTGCACGTGACGCATAATTTCTTTATATAGAGGGTAAAAAGTCATTTTTAGTAACCAAGTGACATTTAGGAAAGAGTAACTACGTATGCAGAGTCAAGAATGCAGCAAAGCTTGAAGATTAATAATGTAAATGACCTAACTACAGAGATTTCACAGGGTAATTACATGTAGTTAAACTGTGGGAAATAGCACACGATAGAAGCTTCATTCGGTCAGGAGGAATGTTCTGAGAAGTATTCTTTAGTGGATCTCTTCTCATATCCCCCATTTTAATTATTGCTGGGCACCAGACAGATCAAGATCAAACAACAATGATCAGTTTTAGAAAGTTACAAGCAGCCTAAATTAACAAAAAGCTGATAATAAAGAACGACATTAAAAACAAATTCATTACTGACTTGAAATTCCTAACGAAACAAGAGGGTCAATGCATTGCCCAGGACGTTAGAACACGTAGCACGGGTGGAGGAGTGACGCATACGTTATTCGTAACATGTGAACCACAGAATGCAGCTGCGTATGTACTTTACAAATGTTCCTCGAGCCGCTGAGATGTAGTCGTAATTCCTTTCGGTAAAACGGAGTACCCGCAATGATCAAAGATAGCTCGTGTGAAACACAGTTCGTGTTATTTATTCACAGTATCTGGCAAACAGGAGATTCTGGTGAACAATTGGCTTCTGTCTTTCCAGATTTCTGCGTTATCATGTTGTTCGACTACGAACCAAGATAATATCATACGAGGAATTTTCGTGCAATGGATATTGAAATAACGGAACACGATAAGCTACTCTGGGTGGCGAGATGTAATTACGTGTTGTCATCTTGCACTGAAAGCTTAGCTTGTCGTGGGGTTGGGAGGGGAGCAGATTTAGGTTCTCACGCTGACACAGCTGACGCCGATTACTGTGCCGAGCAAGCCTTGTACATGCCTAACGCTACCTGAAATATGTTACACGTACACTATGCAAATCTGAATAAGTACTAATTAATATTTATCGATCTTTTTCATACGTTGTATACAAAATTCTATGAATAATACAACCATACTGTTTAAAATGTCAAGTCAATAACTTCAATAGTTTCAGAGATATAAATTGGAAATTTTGACCTAAAAAACATAATAAGCATGCTGACTTCTGTAACAGAGCTAGCGATTGTAACATATTCATATACAGTATCATCTGGAACTATAACCAAGAGGACAGGTTCATATAACCTAGTTTCCTGGAATTTTCTTTAGTTTACTTACCACTGATTTCTGAAGTAATTAAAAGAACTTTGGAAAATTATTATTTCATCGTGTTTTTGTTGTGTGAGAGCTTTGGACAGACTGAGAGAGTAAATGGAGGACATACGTAAAGTGATAATCTGATATTTTATTAAAACTATGTAAATGTATGCATTAGTCAACCGCGGTGGTCGAGCGGTTCTAGGCGCTTCAGCACGGAACCGCGCTGCTGCAACGGTCGCAGGTTCGATTCCTACCTCGGGTATGAATGTGTGTGATGTCCTTAGGTTAGTTTAGTTTAAGAAGATCGAAGTCTAGGGGGCTGCTGACCTCACATGTGAAGTCCCACAGTGCTCAGAGCCATTTGAACAATTTCTTTGTATGCATTAGAAAGTTGTGCTATAGAGAAATTTGTAACGTATGTACAAGTGAGCGTAAGTTTGTTAAAGGCAGCCAGAAGGGTCGTTCAGTATTACATTTATTAGTACTTTATTTTTTCATTAAATTTTATTTACTTTTGTAATTACGAGATTTCTAGTATAAATTACTTGTGGTAATCTAATTGGCTGACATTAGAAATACCGCTAGCATAGAAATGTTTGAGATTATCTGATTGGCTGCTTAACACAATAGCCAATAGGAATTCAACATTTTCTGCTCGTCTGAGTAGTGCTTTGAGTCGATGTGTAAGTAGGCTGTGTATGTTTTTTTATTGGTAACACCACGTAGCACTCTGTATGAAAATCACTGGCTGTGCTGTGTGTAGTCTGTTGCTAGTTTGCATTGTTGTCTGCCATTGTAGTGTTGGGCAGCTGGATGTTAACAGCGCGTAGCGTTGCGCAGTTGGAGGTGAGCCGCCAGCAGTGGTGGATGTGGGGAAGTGAGATGGCGGAATTTTGAAAGTGGACGATCTGGACGTGTGTCCAGCAGAAAGAGTAAATTTGTAATATTGGATTCATGGACTGATATATATATTATGACTTTTGAACACTATTAAGGTAAATACATTGTTTGTTCTCTATCAAAATCTTTCTTTTGCTAACTGTGCCTATCAGTAGTTAGAGCCTTCAGTAGTTAGAACCTTTTATTTAGCTGGCAGTAGTGGCGCTCGCTGTATTGCAGTAGTCCGAATAACGAAGATTTTTGTGAAACGTATAGATTAATGTTAGTCAGGGCCATTCTTTTGTAGGGATTTTTGAAAGTCAGATTGCGTTGCGCTAAAATTATTGTGTGTCAGTTTAAGCACAGTCATGTATAATTGTTGTAAGAGGATGTTTCATATGTCGACCCTTAGCCGAGGATTCCTCACAGGAATCTTCTGATTTCTTCTTTTAGTTAGTGTAATTAGTGTAGCTTTTGTTTATTGCTAGAGCGTAATTGTAGAGAGAATCTCCTTTGTAGTTGCAGTCTTTCATTGTTGTACAGTAAAACAGTTGTGGCCTGCATGTAGATTTGCACCAAGTATTTCGCAGCTGCGCTTGCAATTAACTAGATATTATTTTCAATGCTATGTTAATGTGTTTTCTTATTTTGGTCTTCAAATTGTGCTTTTCTGTGTTGTCGTGTGAAATATTGTGACAATAATGGCGTGTGAAAAACGTAATAATAGGCTCCAAAGTAAACTGAGCAATGACAGTGAAGACGAAAGCAGTGTGTTAGCGTCACCGAGTAATGAATTAACTAATGTTCAAAGTAGTAAGTTGTGCATAGGGAAATGGAGTGGGCTGCAAATAATGGTGTAGGCAGTGAAACAATTAGTGAACAGGGAAGCATTATCGATCGATCGGTCAGCAACAGTTCGCCTCAGGAATCCGAAATGACAGGACACAATCTTGCAAATACTGTATATTCAGGTTTGGCGGCCTCACCGTTTTCTCAAATAAGTCAAGACACATTTTCTGCTTGTCAAAATGTGAATGTTGCCGGTGCAAATGCACTGCCGAAAAGCATAGAGGAACAGATTCCAGACACTAATACATTATTATTGCAATTAATGCAACAAATGAAACGAAATCAGAGACAAACACAGCAACAGTATGTATGATTATATGATAGCGGAACAAACACTGGTAGCAGTTACTTCTGTAAAATATCTGGGAGTATGCGTGCGGAACGATTTGAAGTGGAATGATCATATAAAATTAATTGTTGGTAAGGCGGATACCAGGTTGAGATTCATTGGGAGAGTGCTTAGAAAATGTAGTCCATCAACAAAGGAGGTGGCTCACAAAACACTCGTTCGACCTATACTTGAGTATTGCTCATCAGTGTGGGATCCATACCAGATCGATTTGACGGAGGAGATAGAGAAGATCCAAAGAAGAGCGGCGCGTTTCATCACAGGGTTATTTGGTAACCGTGATAGCGTTACGGAGATGTTTAATAAACTCAAGTGGCAGACTCTGCAAGAGAGGCGCTCTGCATCGCGGTGTAGCTTGCTCTCCAGGTTTCGAGAGGGTGCGTTTCAGGATGAGGTATCGAATATATTGCTTCCCCCTACTTACACCTCCCGAGGAGATCACGAACGTAAAATTAGAGAAATTAGAGCGCGCACGGAGGCTTTCAGAGGGTCGTTCTTCCCGCGAACCATACGCGACTGGAACAGGAAAGGGAGGTAATGACAGTGGCACGTAAAGTGCCCTCCGCCACACACCGTTGGGTGGCTTGTGGAGTATAAATGTAGATGTAGATGTAGAACAGTTAAACACAATGGAACAAAATCAGAGACAAAAACAGCAAAAGCTTCAAAACTTAGACACAATGGAACAAAATCTTCAAAAGTTAGACTCAGTGGAACATACGCTTGAACAAACACGTGAAGATTTAACTACTGAGTTATATAACATTGAATCGAAATGTCAAAATGTCTGTAATGACGTAAAAACACAAATTTGTGAGCTTTTTCAACCTATTTTTTCGCGGCATGAAAATGCATTACACAATCACGAAGCAGCCATAAAAGAGCTGCAAACCATTGTTCATGAAAATCATAAGACCTTGCAAGCTAAAATTGACTCAGTTGCATCTACCTATTCGGTTATGCAAATTGCGAAAACTCAGGAAAACTTAAAGGACACAGTAGATACTCTGGAAATTGGTTCAGAAAGGCACATGGAGGAAATTAGTTCATTATCAGAGAAAGTAGTCTAACTTTCGGATCAGGTAAATAATTTATCTACGAAGGTAGATGATAACCTGAATGACGCAAGACCGGTAGTCTTTAATGACACAGAAGAGTGCGAACAAGTTAGGAAACGCAAACAAAATCATAATCAAATTAATACGCAACAGAAAAGAGAAATCCGTGAAGTACAAGATCTGTTGGCACAAGTAACACAAAATTACATAGTTCAGGGGACACTCGCGCTCCAACACGGGAAGAGGGACTTAGGAATATGGAAAAGCCGCAAAATAATAACACAGGGCATTTCGGAAATTATGAAAGAAATTGGCAAGGTGCACCGAATTTTGAGATGGAACCGTCGACACGAAGTAACAATGACCGATATGCGACTCGCCGACATGATGATTTTGACTATAAGCTGTTTATTACTACACGTAAATTCAAAACATTTATAAATTCCGGCAACGACATTCATCCACAAACGTGGCTTCATCAATTCTACCATTTTTTTCCTCCCAACCGGTCTTTAGAGCATAGATTAGAATTTATGTGTGCCTACTTAGAGAATGAACCAGCTGTAAGAATGCGATCGGTCATTCACGAGTGCCACAGTGAAGGAGAATTTTACCATGCCTTCCTCTCAGAATATTGGTCTCAAGCCACACAAGACCGAGTAAAACATAGCATCATAATGATGAAACATTTCGAACAATCTGAATTTACCAGTCTTACGAAATATTTTGAAGACATGTTGCACAAGAATCAGTACCCGTCAAACCCCTACAGAAAAACCTCAGAACTCATCCGCATTTGCTTAATCAAATTACCTGAACATTTACGACATATTATTTTGGCAGGACGTTGGAAAGACGACAATGAAGCTTTTCAGGGAGTCTTACAAGAATTGGAAATTGACACTGACAATAGCGGAACGCGAAAACACGAGAACAACAATTACAGGTCACATCCGTCACAATTCCACGATGAAAGAAACAATAACTGGACACGACAAGGCTATTCTCACAACACAAATCATGATCAGAACCGACACCATCCGTATGACAACCGTTGGCAGAATAATAGTTACAGAGAAAGATCGCATTTCTATAGTAATGAATATGACAGAGATAGCCATAGAAACAGACAATGTAAGAACCAAAATAATTATTATCAAGGGAAACAGAAGAACTTCAGACGCAACAGTCCAGCGCACAGTTACGACTCAGGGAGAAGTTCTCCACCACGTGACCGACAAGAAATTAATTACAGAAATTACCGAGATGACGACAGACGATATAATCATAACGACTGACCTGAATTTCATCAGAACTGGAATCCCGTCTCCGACCATCCTGATTTAGGTTTCCCGTGATTTCCCTAAATCGTTTCAGGCAAATGCCAGGATGGTTCCTTTGAAAGGGCACGGCCGATTTCCTTCCCAATCCTTCCCCAACCCGAGCTTGCGCTCCGTCTCTAATGACCTCGTTGTCGACGGGACATTAAACACTAACCACCACCACCATCAGAACTGGCGAGATTCAAACAGGGCAGGGCCTTCTCGACAAGGTTATTTTGTAGAAGTCAGGTCTCCTAATCCTAATAACGACGCGCGCTAACAAAGAAACAGACAATGACTCGGACCGCAGACAGCCACGTGTATCGCCTGGTTCAGAGAAATATAACATACACGGTAAACCTTGAGAAAAATTTTAGCATTTCTTACCGACGTATACAACATGATAGTTACTTGGAAGTTGAAACTCTGCGCACTAGAAAGGGTAAATGATTGCATCACATTTCACATGTAAAACCGTTTTTTGAGAGACAATCTGCGTGCACTAGAAAGGGTAAATGATTGCATCACATTTCACATGTAAAACCGTTTCTTGAGAGACAATCTGCTTTTTAAATTAGTCTTTGCAATACAACTTTTCACTTCACGCTACTAGTACAATTTGTCACACTGAGAAACTGTTAACATGCAACAATGTTTTGAAGTTAACTATCCAGCCTAGAACCTAGGGAACATTTTTAAACAGAAATTACGAATGCATTGTTATAGTGAACAGACGACACAGTGTTGTTATTTGTACATTCTTGCTTGTTAGTTGCACGATTACATAACGACTATAAGGCTTACATACTTAGAACGTATACTGGCACTGCTAATGAGATTTTAATGCAACATTTTGGTTTGCTTGAAAATGCACTCTGGATTTAAAGTACTTTCTGTGAGATACCAGATGACACAGTGGTTAGTTTATGTGACAGCTACACGATTTTATCACGATGCCACTAATGAGTGATCATTTGTTGCTTTTGCGGTGTTTCTGTTTTATATCCGCACAGCTTTTCTGAATGTTTTAGTAGTAACTTTTGTGGTATAGCTACAATGAGACAGCCTTTTTCGTAGCACAACAATACGTTACATTATAATACTTTCTTGATCACAGGAAGGTACGTAGTAACTACGATATCTATACACAAAGCATTTCACTTTCGTATATGATTTCGGCAGAACTTTGCGTACAGAGGATGATAACTACGAGACTTCCACAGAGATTATCTTACAACAAGACGCACAGTTTAGCGCCACAGTACACGTATTTGAGTGATTAATTTTGTACTTAAAACATTTATTTTTAAAGATTTTTGAATGACAAAGATACAAATGTTTTCCGTGATACATTTCATTCCATTGCTGTAATCTGTAAGACCTGAGGGTATAATTACATTAATCTTCAGGGGGTACACGCTTACTTTGTGTGCCATGTATTTGGCAAGCACAAGGAGCCCTAGCAATATGGTATTTGCTTATACAACTTTACACATCGGTACCATATTTCTCTTACACGTAAATTACACAGCTATCTGATCATTTAACTGAGAGACAAACATTTTTTTACTACATCAGTGACACATGTTTACACAATTACACAGTTGGATAACTTCACACTTATGAAACTGTATTTTGTATGTACTTTGTGAACTGTTCATAATTTTTCGGAACCATTGTGATAATAGGAGAGCTTTGAATGATGTATTTGGTATGGGATCATGATTTTAAAGTACGTTTGAGGTAGATGACACTATTGGAATGAGCAGAGAATTTTTTTAGGTTTTGACAGTATTGCAGAAAGCTACGACGTTTTGAGATTTGACTGAGGTGTTATGATGTTATTATTACGACGACGATGTGTATTATGCTGTTGAGGAATGTTTATTATGATACATATTTATTATGATGAAATATTGAAGATGTGTCGACGAATATGTATATGTGTAATAAGGTAAGGAATAATGAGTAGTGGTTAGGGACTCTGACTTGTGAAAAAGGATGATGGAAACCAAGAATTGTACTTTAAGAGTTTTGAAATGTGTGTAAATGCGTGAATGTATCACAATTCCAGCGAAAACTTTTTGGACACTGTTATATTTATAGGATTTTGTTTCTACAGATTTTTAACGCAAATATCTCGACCTGTGAAATTTTTTATATGAGACTGTCACCGTAGTGCAAACTGGTGTCGTAAATATTTCGGTAAGGAAGGTAGGTCACTGTAAGCACCCAGCTGTGCGACAGTCGCCTGGAAAAAAGACATTAGTGTGTGCCTTACAGAGGCACAGGTGGAGGAAAAAAAAAAGGCCATTATCTTCGCTATTGACATTCCTTTGTAGAAAGCATCGCAAATAGAACAGGCTTATCACTTGGAAACATATTGTACTTTGTGCTACTTACTGAAATGCTTATGAACTGATGGGAAATATTCTTACACCTGCACACCTTATTATGACAAGTGTCTTTCTACGAGAGTTGAGAGAATTTCTACTAACTTATGAAATGCCACATGACTATTGAATGATATTTTTATGCTTTACTTTGTACATAGTTGCTTATTTTATTTGATATCTGTTTTCCAGGTGTGTTGCAACATTGGTTTTATAAAATAAAAATAAATGTATTTGCTAATGTGAACACTTTCTGTCAACAGATCTATTAAACAATAATTTTATGATACATATTCTTCGAAAAAGGAGCACTTGGAATGGAAAGAACAATAAGAAGGGATTAATAACAGTAACTGCATACCTAATTTTCTTTTTTCAACTACTTGGTAAATTTTTTGGTAGAATAAGTTATCGTGATGCATTACTCTAGTGTTAAGATGTGACATAGGTATTAAACGTGGCCATTTTTACTGTAATATTTTTTTCTGCTTGAGGTTTGTCATTTTTAGATATAAGTTAATGCATTTGCTGCTGCTGTTTGCCAGACATAGTGCTACTGAATTTCACTTTGTATTACTCTGTTAAGCCAGTTTTACTACTGATTTATTTTTCTTGTTGCTGCACATTGACTCATATAAGTTGTAATATTGCATTTGCTTTGCTAATTTATGCTGCTTGCTTTGCCAATTTGCATTTTTTATCATTGCTGTTTGTGTTAATTGTTTTGTGCTGCTGCATTGCCTCGTCTCTTAGTTTAGCATCTGAGCTCAGTAGATTTAAGTTAGCTTAAGATGGGGTAGGCTATATAAGAGAACGAGTTGTGATGAATTGGAAGAAATGCATTGAGAAGCTATAAGAAAACGGTTTGGCCAAAAAGTATTTTGAAAGAGGAAATGAACAAAAAAGTAGGGTTTAGGGACAACAGGTTTAGGTAGGATTTTATTGGAAATAAATGATGAGGTAGGATAATGGAAAATAAATAATGAGGTAAGAAATATGTGAAGATATAAATACAGAAAGCATGCTTGGATAGGATTATTTTGGTGGAAACAAATGTTGAAATAAGACGAAAGATCTATGGAATGAAGTTTTGGGTTGGACTGCAGCGCCAAGTGTTACACTGAAAACAAACCCTGTCCTTTCCTTTGGTCTTATTTCGCTATGTGTTTGTGTACCCATGTTTATTTATGTTTTTCCTGTCTTTATGTGTTTAGCTAATGAGAGTTGTGTTGTAGAATTTATCTAATACTATGTTATTTACTTTGTAAAGATGTTTAGACATTATTTATTCTGTTTTGTTTTAATGCTCTTGTGTGAAGTTGATGTTTCAAAAGTTATTCTGATCTTTTACGTATGCACTTATGTCATAATTCCTGTAACACTGATGTATATGTTATTTCGATTCTTTTGTAAAGCCAGTATTACTACAAATGTTATCTGTATTGTTATGTTCTTTAATGATGTATTTTGTACCTTTGTTATTGTATTCTTATGTTATAAAATTGTAATTGACTCCAGTTCATCAAATTAACTAACTTGTAAGTTACATTTCACTGCACACGTTTCTGTTGGTCATAGTATATGGACAATATGTGAGAAGTAGAGACTGATAGTGATTGCACGTGTGTTAATAATTCAGCAAGGGACTGGATAAGAGCATTGCTGGTTCTAAGGACATTTCAAAAAAAAATTTTTGTGAGTGCTCAAGTGGTGGTTCATGGACTTGCTATATTGTCCACAAGACTCTTCTATGGTGGTTGTGCACCTGCACAGTCGCAATGGATAGCTGCTAGCCATCTCTACAAGGACTACAGTGGGTCTACACCTTTGATGACTCACCAATACCATTATTTCTACAATGACTGCAGTGGGTCTGCACCTTTGGTGGCCCACCAATACCATACTCTCTACCAGAACTACAGTGGGTCTGCTCTGTGATGACCTACCTACCATTATTCTTCAAAACTTCGAGTGACTCTGCTGTGGGTTTGCTCTGTTGTGGCCCATTACCTGTCTGCATGTCAAGAGTCAGCACTGTCTTTCTGTTGGAAGGACAATACTACTTCTTCAAGACTGCATGGAAATCCACTACTTCCGTGTGCATTCTCTTTTACTGCTCAGACTTTGAGAAAAAAAAACACTGCCATTTTACTGTGATGAATGATCAGTACTGTCTTTATGGACTGTGAGAAAATTTTAGCTTTTGACCAACATTGTATCAATAAATACGTGCATTTGATATCTTTGTTATTGTAATTATGAAAAATTTTATTAAATCATTATTGGCCACTGCCCAAAACAATTTGTAAAATTTTTTGGGGAAGCATGGGGGCTATGTAAGTAGGCTGTGTAGGTTTTTTTATTGGTAGCGCCACGTAGCACTCTGTATGAAAATCACTGGCTGTGCTGTGTGCAGTCTGTGGCTAGTTTGCATTGTTGTCTGCCATTGCAGTGTTGCGCAGCTGGATGTTAACAGCGCGTAGCGTTGCGCAGTTGGAGATGAGCCGCCAGCACTGGCGGATGTGGGGAAGTGAGATGGCGGAATTTTGAAAGTGGACGATCTGGACGTGTGTCCAGCAGAAAGAGTAAATTTGTAATATTGAATTCATGGACTGATATATATATATTATGACTTTTGAACACTATTAGGGTAAATACATTGTTTGTTCTCTATCAAAATCTTTCTTTTGCTATCTGTGCCTATCAGTAGTTAGTGCCTTCAGTAGTTAGAATCTTTTATTTAGCTGGCAGTAGTGGCGCTCGCTGTATTGCAGTAGTTCGAGTAACGAAGATTTTTGTGAGGTAAGTGATTTGTGAAATGTATAGGGTAAAGTTAGTCAGGGCCATTCTTTTGTAGAGATTTTTGATAGTCAGATTGCATTGCGCTAAAAATATTGTGTGTCAGTTTAAGCACAGTCATGTATAATTTTTCTAAGGGGACGTTTCGGATGTAGTTCGCTCGTCAACTGGCTTCTAGTAAATACCTACGAGTGTTACACTATACGAATCAAATTTATAGCAAAATAAAGAAATTCGCATGTTTAGTCGGTTCTCGCGTCGTTGACGTCAAGTGAGTACAATATTGAGCTTTGTGAGTGACATATTTTAACAGATACTCTCGTATAAATATTTCATGTCGTACTTAAACTGCGCGTTGTGTGTTTCGGGCAGATTACTAGACATTATGGCGAGCACATATGTAGAAGAAACCTACTGAATAACTGAATGTGTTAACTCGCAAACAGTCGTGGGTCAGTGGCTGTTTAGGACGTTCAAAATATCGGGTCGGGTAAATATATTCTGGCTTCTTTCAGGTGTGAACTTCTGACAGAGGCAATAAACCAACTTATTTAAAGGCAATAAACCACCTTAAAGGAAAGTTTAGACATCTCTTCAAACGATTCACCCAAGAATCCCGAACGCTCGATAGTATAACTATTTTTGTGCTACTGGACTGGAGTTATGTGGTCTTCGCGTGGTAAGTATTTACTCGAATTTTCATCAACGCTGCTATCGCAGAGAGATGGAGCAGACAACCTGAAACCTGTCCAAGTAGGTGGAATGGACTGGTTCTTTAAAGGATAGAGAGAGAGAGCAACCCCCCCCCCCCCACCTCCCACCACCGCAATGTGCTCCACTGAAGTGTAATAGAAAGTGTAGTGTTATCATTACACATGAACGATTTATCAGAAAAGATCAATTGTGTACTGATAACACTGTTGTTTACAGAAAAGTACCGTCGTTGGACAAACATAAGCTAATACAGGAAGACTTGCAGACAATTTCCAGTAGATGTATTGAAGGACAATTGTTTATAAATGTAGGTAAAAATGTAAGTGGATAGTCCTAAGAATCGATAAGAAACGTGGAAAACACATTAAGTCAGCATTAGAGAACGAAATTCCATGCAGAACGCAAGAAAGATGAATTCTCAATTATTGCTCCAGTGTTTGGAGTCCTTATGAAGTAGGCAGCGATATCAGGAACGTTCTGCTAGTTTCGTAAGACGTCGTTATGCCCCATCCGAAAGTGAAACAGATATTCTCGCTGAATTTAAATGGTAATCTCTAGAAGAAACACAAGATAGGTGTCACGAACACTGTTGGGTAGATTTAGGGAACATGTATTATTACCTTCCTCAATACGCGAATGGAGATGGAAATAAAATTGATAAAATTAGTGCTACATAGCATGAGCAGAATATGGTAAAACATCGTATGGAGTATAAGTGTAGGTATCTTCTACATCTGCATCTACATACACACCCCAAAGCAACCGTATGGTGCATGACGGAGGATAACTTGTACCACTACTAATCATTTCCTAACATGATCCACTCACAAACAGAACGAGGTTGAAGCGACTATCTATAATCCTCCGTACAAGCCTTACTTCTGTTACCTTATTTTCGTGGTCCTTAAGCGAAATATACGATGTCGGCAGTAGAGCCCTTCTGCGGTTAACATTAAATGGCGGTTCTATAAATTTTTTCAACTGTGTTTCACGACAAAGAACGTCGTCTTCCCTTCAGGAACTACAATTTGAGTTCACGAAGCTTATCCGTAATGCTCGCGTGTCAATCGAACCTACTGGTAACAAACCAGGCAACCAGCCTCTGAATTCCTTCGATATCTTCCTTTAATCCGACCTGGTGGGGATCCCAGGCAATCCAGCAGTACTCAAGAACGGGTCGTGCTAGCGTCCTATATGTGGTTTATTTACAGATGAACCACACCTCCCTAAAATTCTTCCAATAAACCGAAGTCGATCATTCCCGTCACTATTACCATCCTTCCATACTCTTTCCATTTCATATCGCTCTGCAGCGTTACACCTAGATATTTAATAGATGTGACTCTGTCAAGCAGTACACTGCTATCGTTGTATTGCAAGGTTATGGAATTGTTTTCCCTACTCGTCTGCATTGTTCACATTTTCCTACATTTAGAGCAAGCTGTCATTCATCGCACCAACCAGAAATTCTGTCCATGCCAACTTCTATCCTTCTACAGTCACTTAACGATGGCACCTTCTCAAACACCAATGCGTGATCAGCAAGCAGCCGCTGCCCACACTGTCCGCCACATAATTTACGTATGAGGGCTATTCGGAAAGTATGATTAGATCGGTCGCGAAATGGAAACCATTGCGAGAATCAAAACTCTGTTTTTGCAACATTTAGTTACACCTTTCAGCTATTTCTCCACACAGTCGCCGCTCTGACTGACACATTTGTCGTAGCGTTGTTCCAACTTCCCTATACTCTCGTCATAGAAGGCAGCCACCTGTTCTTTCTGCCAGTACTCTGCGCTGGTCTACAGCTCGTTGACTGTGCCAGAATGTTGTCTTCAAAGCCGGTGGTTCATGTGAGCAGAGACGAAATCCCGGGGCAGCCAGTTGTGTGCTGTACTTTGGCTGGTCACACACTTCCCACCCAAAACTCAGCAGGATCGTCTTCATTCCCCCTCCAGAGTGCGGCTTAGAATTTGTCGTGAAGAAGGAACCGCATGACAGTGATGTTATGTGGGGTGCATGACGTCTGGCGAAATCTCGCACCAGGCTCTCCTACTTCGCGGGATACTCTATTTCGAAGGCATCTTTAGGTACTTACTGTGCACTCAGAACCGAAAAGGGCGACGTGACGCGATTGACGGGCATACTAGAGACACTGCCCAACAGAGCTGTGCAAAACTTCATCGGATGTTCACAGTGGTTTCCATTTCGTGATAGATCGGAACTTACTTTACGAAGAGCCCTCGTATATAGGAAACAATAGCGGTCCTATCACAATTGCTGGGTGCACGCGTGGCGATACCCTTGCCTCTGATGTACATTGGCGTCTGGGTTCTGTCGCTGAAAAAGTCTTCGAGCGACTTATATATCTGGGAACCTGTTCTCTAAGCTCGTACCTTCGTTAACAGTTTGCATTAGGATTACGTGTCAAACTCTTTAGGGAAATCGAGGACTACGGAATTGGTCTGTTGTCGTTCATCCGCGGTTTATGTGATATCGTGTGAGAAAAGGGCAAGCTGAGTTTCTCACGTGCGATTCTTTCTAAATCAGTTCTGATTTGTGGACAGGAGCTCTTCCATCTCAAGGAAATTTATTGTATTCGAACTGAGAATATATTCGAGAATTCTGCAGCAAACTGACGTTAAGGCTAATTATCTGTAATTTAGTGAGTCCGTTCTTTTACCCTTCACCTGTCACCTGCGCCTTTCTTCCGTCCTTAGTGAATTGGCGCTGGCCGACGATTCCGCAGTAATGCAAGCTAAGCAAGAGACCAATATCGTAGAGCACCATGTATAATCGAAACTGTACTCCATCTGGACGTGGTGATTTATATTTTTTCATCTCTTTCAGGTGCTTTTTTACCTCAAGGATGCCTATTATTATGTCCTTCGCCCGGGAATCTGTGCGAAAGTCAAACGACGGTATGTTTGTACGATCCTCGTGCGTGAATGATTCCTTAAAAGCGAAATTTAAAATTTCAGCTTCCCTTTTGCTGTCATCTAGTGCCACACCATACTGTTCAGCGACTGAGAAGCATCCGACCCTTTTAGCGATTTTGCATTATACCAGATTTCTCTAAGGTGCTCGGACAGATTTTTTGCTAAGATATAACGTTAGTGGTTCTCGTATGCTTCACACATCGATCTTTTTACGGACACGCGAATCTCAGCTAAATTCTGCCTGTCGTCGTTTGCGCCTCATTCATAGAACTGAAAGTGCCATTGTGTCGCCTATCTTAGAATTTTTGAATTTGGTTATTAAACCACGGTGGGTCTTTTCCATCTTTGATCCATTCACTCGGCAAATACTTCTCCAGATCGTGATTTACAATAAACTTAGACCTTGAAGAAATCATTTTTTGTGCCAACAACTGCACAATTTGATTTATTCCCCACCGGTTTAGGTTATCGATACTATCTTCATACGATATACATCTTGTGAAAGCCACTACCAAAACCAGCAGAGAATAAATTAAATTGTACACCAATTGGCCCAAAAATGCTATTTTTGTAATTTATCGGCCTAAGATAACCACTTGAAGTAAGCTTTACTTCGAACTCCGCCCGCAGTTCTTCTACGTCCAGCATACCAGAACTAAGTGATCTCCGTTCATTTACTAAATGAAATGCTAACAACTGCTTAACTGCTCCTACCCACCTTGATGGATTTATTAGGATTAGTAACCATATTTGCTAAGATGACATCATCATTACTAATTCCTGTCTCTATCCTCACTCCGTTGCTACGTTTAGGCTTGCTTATAGCTACAAGTTCTAAAATATCCCCATTGAGTGTGGCCTCTCGGGTCAGATTCCGGATGACGTGTACAAAAGTACTTCACAAGACTGCCTGTCGTACTCCCTGCAACGTATCTATAGACGTACCAGTCTGGACTTGGTAGTTAAGGTCGCCTCCAACCAATATACAAAGTGCGTTCAAAAAGTTTTGCACAGTCGTCTCTAATTCTTTTATTGTTTGCACAAGGAGAACGAAATTTTTTGGAACATACTTGGGACATTTAGCTATAAATTGAGCCTACACAATGTAGCCTCCATCAGCTGTGATGCATCTGGCCCAATGTTCTTTCCATGATATAAATGCACTTTGGCAAAATTCTGGGGACTCACTTTTACACCATCACTTGACACAGGAAAAACGGTCTTTCTCACTATCAAATGTTTTACCTCGCAGGTGGGCCTTCAGACGACCAAAGAGGTAAAAATCAGGTGTAGGCAAGTCCGGACTGTAGGGAGGGTGAGGAACAATTTTCCAACCGATTTTCCCGATTTCTGCCTGCGTCATAACTGCTGTATGGGGTTTGGCATTGTCATGATGTAGTCTGATGAGGTGACCCTGAAGCTCCGGTCTGTGGGTCTTGATGGCACGTCGCAGCTTGTCCAATGACAAACAGAAATGGTCCCTGTTAATTGTGGAGCCAGGTTCCAAAAAGAAAATGAAAATGACACCACACTGATCCAAGAAGGAGGCTATCGCCTTTCGGCCTGCTGTTCGTGAAAGTGTTGGTTTCTTCTTCCGAGGGGAACCAGGATGACGCCACTCCATGGATTGAGTTTTGCTCTCAGGTTCGGAGAAAAACATAAGCAGGGAGCAACTTCATGTGATTCAATGTAGCAGAGTCATCGCCGATCTAGAAGAGGAACTCCATCACCGACCGTGGTCGCAACCTGACTTCTACTTCACGGTCCATTATGGCTCACCTGTAAATAAAAGAAAATACTTTTATACGTCAACTTGTAGCTAAATATTACAAGTATGTTCACAAAAAATTTCATTCTCCTGCTGCAAAAAATTAAAAAAACTAGTGACGACTGTGCAAAACTTTTTGGACACCCTTTGTAAAATGATATCGGTTTTTCAGCACTACGAAGGATTTTGTTTGAATGATTGTAAAACTGACATGGCGGGATCGGGTGGCAGGCAACAATACTGATAATTAAATTGAGCTGCTACACGTGACCGGACAGCTTCAGAGCTAGACTCGGTTTAGATCTTGATAGACACAATATTTTTGTTAACTGTCGACTGCAATGAACAATCCCCTCTTGTGGGGTCTAATCTTTTTGGTATACATTCCATGCCTCGATCAATGTTTCCGAGCTCTCTATTAGGAATTTCAGCCAGCTCTTGGTTCAGAAAATAGTTCGAGGGCGAAATGTCATTCACACTTCCCAGAAATTGTTATGTCCTAAACTATTCACTTACCTGCGTTGCCCTCGATGTACAACACGTCCACGAAGTGAGAATCATTGTCCTGTGCACTTGACATAGCCTAATTACTCCCCCATATTAATTTAGTTTTGCCTTCTGTGCACAAAATGAAGGTACCCTGCTAAAAGGAAATTTGTTTTACTGATAAATGGAGTTACTGGGAGCAGAGTAAATACGTTGTCACGACGCCAGTAATTGTTTTCTTATGGTACCATGTGAGCACTACAAAATATAAACGTCAACGAAACTATTTATGAACGTTATTCATTCGAAGTAATATAGGAACTTAGCAGAATTGACAACAATTTTCAAAAATAGGAGCCGAGATAATCTCCGACTACGGGCTTCATTCTATGGGTTTTATCAGGATGAAGAAGTAAGAAATTGCAACAACTAGAGAGAGAGAGAAGTTAAAGAACTAGAGAGGGAGAGAGACAGAGAGACAGAGAGAGACAGACAAAGAGAGCGAGAAATATGAACAGAAGGGATCTTAGTCTATGTAAATGCTAATGAACACGGATTCTCCCTATGTATTATATTATAAACCTGATTGATGTCACGTTAAACTACACAAAATGACACGTCACTCTACAGAATAAAGTTTAAGAGGATTCTGAGCTTAGCAGCCAGTCTGACATAATACAGGTCTGTATTATGACCAGACCAGGAGATTTAAATTCTTTGGAGATCGTGTGAATGCATCGTAAAAGAGAGCAAGCAGAGTAGAGCGACAGATCTAAGGCAACAGCTAAGCTACCTAACATGTTAGACTGAGTTTTAACAAAGGAACATACAGATGATGGATCCGACATCAGTTAAAAGAGGAGATTATTAGGCTAGGGATCATGTGCCGAATCTATATTGATCATCTCTTGAAGCAAATCTGGAAATTTCTAAAACCGAAGTCTTGTAAGTTATTATGGTTTCAAGGGTGTGAGATTCATATATGAGAGACAGGCATTGCTGAAGATAAAAGACAGAAATGGATTCTGAGATATTCTGAAATGACGTAAGTAGTTAATGGTCGAATGTGAACCCCGAAAAGGAAGAAGTTGTCTACTAGAGGATCGAGGGAATGCAGTGATTGAGGGACGTAAGAGATACTGGTAGGGTGTTAAAGCGGCCGACAAGTAAGATCTACGGAAATAGAATGTCTTTTGTTCTCAACACCCTGTTCATGAATGCTCAGTTAGGTAACCAAAGAAAAAAAAACTTAAGAAAATGCAAGTGGATGAACTATAGGAAACGCAGTTCATCAAAAACAAAAGACCAAACAGCGTACTTTAATTCTCTCCGTGATAAATGATGTAGTCTGTATCGCACAGGATGTTTCCTTCACCAAGAAGAGGAACAGAAGACCCATCGGACTTGATTTTCACTGGAGCCTACGCTGGAATCATCCGCCAGAGTTCATCCTCGCACAGCATGGTTTTGTCGCATTAGAGAACTTGGTGGGAAAGCATTCTTATCGCCGTCGCTCCGGAACAGAGAGCTACAGAAGTATAAAATTATGTTATATTATAATTTATGTGTGATGTAAAAGGATTTGAAAGGTGACATGCGGAGACGTAATAGGTTCCTTTGGTAGTTACGGACCAGAACATCTGATAAACACACGCGGCCTGTTCGGAAAGTAAGATCCGATTGGTCTACAATTGGAAACCGCTGTGAAATTGTTTTATTTGAAAAAGTTAGCTATGCCTTCCATCTTCTTCTCTACATAGTCGCCGCTCACACTTAAACATTTTCCATAGCGTTGTACCAACTTTCTAGTGCCTTCGTAATAGAAGACTACCGTCTGAGCTATCCCCCAAATATTTACGCTGGTCTACAGCTCGTTGTCTGTGCCAAACTTTTGTCTTCGTAGTCAGTGGTTCATGTGAGCAGAAACGAAACTCAGTGAGAGACAACTACGGGCAGTATTGTTCCCACCAAAAACGTTGCAGGAGCATCTTCATTGCCCCTGCAGAGTGCCGGCGAGAATAGTCATGAAGAAGGAAACTCATAACAGTCATCTTATGTGGGTTGAATAGCTTCAGGCGAAATCCCTCACCTGACCCTTACACTTGGTGGCAGACACTTTTTCCTAGGCATCTTTACGTGCTCACTGTGCGCTCAAACTTCAAAAGAGCGACGTGATGCGATCGATGGGCATAGTAGAGACACTGACCAACACGTCTGTGCAACGTTTCACCGGATTTTCACTGTTGTTTCCATTTCGCGATCGATTCGACGTTACATTCTGAATGATTCTTGTATAAATGTGACAAGTCTTTCAAAACTGGTGACAGTATCAATGCGCGCAACATCTCAAATGCAGACTAGTGCATCGACATACTGTGCACTAATGCCCAGTAACATAACTAACTTTCCTCTCGAGGCGAGGACTGGAATTTTTCGCAACCCATCGATCCTCCCTGAGACGCCCACATACAGGCTCAAAGCCTGGCGCGACCTCGGACGGGTTCCAGCTACCCGGTGTGCCTCCACAGATGGCAGAGACGCCGGCCGTATTCTGGGAAGCGGCAGCTGCCCGCAGCGCTGCCAGACCAAGTTGTTACGGCGCAGCGCTGCACGGTCCCGGCGCCGGCATAAAACAGATGGTATCTGGGGCCGGCGCCGGCAGCGCCGCTACCTACGTTACGCCGCTGTTTGCGGACGGCAGGCCGGCTAGGGGCAGAGTCCGGAGGTGTTTATCTGACACGGTGGGGGCGTCTCAATAGTCCTGTACCCGGGCACTGCTGCAGCCGTTGTCAGGTCCAAAAGGGAGGCTAAAAGTAACGCAGTCGTCATGAAGAAAGTTGCTTTCAACGCCGCAGCCAGTTACCAGGAATATTCCCGTGTGAGGTCGTAAACTGTTGCCTTCCTGTGGCAAGTAAGTTTGCTCTGCCACGCAGCTATAGAGGAACTAGAAACACTTGAACCTCACCTCCCACATTACTAAATTTTTTACCTGTTGCAGACTATATTCTATCTTGTTCTTCAAGACCAGAGTATGAATTTTGGTATTACTTGGGGGCGCTGATATTACATTACCCCTGGCGGGGACAAGACTGCATTTATCATTGTAATAAAAATATAAAAATTTAAAGTTCTGCTTTTAAGTTTTTGACATTAGCAGCGAGTGATAACACTGAAATCATGCTGACGCTGGTTCCCAATTTGTGATACGTAATATTGAGGGAAGTGAAGATACAGAGAAGCAACTTACGCAGTAAAGATTCTGTCTTGAAATTCTAAGGAAAGCAGATATACAGTCTCGATTGTCAGGTAATGCATGTAATATTACAATATTATAAAAAACGATTACTGCAGACATAATAAAAATGATGGCGATGTAAGGTCCCTGCTAGGATTCCATAAAACGGATTACCTAACAGAGTAAGTCCGTGTATGTCCCGCATTAACAGGTGTGCCTTCT
The DNA here is from genome assembly GCF_021461395.2 of Schistocerca americana. Taxonomy (NCBI): domain Eukaryota; kingdom Metazoa; phylum Arthropoda; class Insecta; order Orthoptera; family Acrididae; genus Schistocerca; species Schistocerca americana. Next base: position 243,458,712 of record NC_060124.1, on the reverse strand, counting down.
TATACACAATATTTAGGCCCATGAATCAGACTTGTAATGCTATGTGACTGCAAAGAGTTTATAGCAAATTACCTAGGCACACGAAGTACGGACGGGCCGATAGTAAATCTATATAACTGTCTCCAGAAATAGCTAACTCACGCCACGTGTCACATTAATGCTAAAAAAAAAAAAAGTGATACATACAGTTCCAATACCCGAGAAAATCAAACAAAGCAAAGTCCGCATCAGTTCCAAAACTGACAATGACTTATTGATAGTGAATGAGACAAAATTAAATTTTCTACCCCTCGGATGAATAGGAAACAAAGACATTCTGTACCAAGTATCGAAACACACTCTCCTCAACCAAACACGAAGAACCGATCTCCCCTTGAGAGACAGGATCATAAGCCGTGGAAATTTCAGTGAAATTCTCTACCCTCAGTACCGCTATGCAAACCAAGAAAATATGCATGCACGAACTATTGGCTTGAACGAATGTGCTCACACTGAAGAGCATCGAAGTGCAAAAATGACTTACTCCAAGGAAACTACCTCTTCAAACTCGTCAACTAGAGTGTCGCGAAATGAACTGCGATCTCGCTGGTCTGCTCAGCTGGAACTTAAAAAATACCTCCTGAACACCTCACAGACAGGTCCAAAGATCAACTACGCTTACCTCAGTGGATAATTAGCTATAGAATTGCATCTTTGCAGAAGACCTGTGCTAACTAATACGCCAAGTTACTGAATACCCAAAGTTGCAAATTAAATAGTGAAAGTTGCTTATGCAAACCAAAGTTCATAGAATTAATTTGTCTTATTGACTACACCGTTTGAAGGAGGTAACGTCCGAGCCTTATGTTTAGAGATACGAAACTTAGTCATTGATAAGGCCTTTCATGGTCACCAAGAGAGGAGTTACCGCAAGCAATTTGTCTGCGTTGTCGTACTCAGTTGATGCAAAAAAATAAGTATCTGAGCAAACTGAAACGTTACGACACTATTACTGTGGCAAATGGAGTCCCATCCCCGATGGGAGCAGTGTCTTATTATTGCGGTGCATTATCATGTGAAACGTCCCCTTAGAATAATTATAAATGACTGTGATTAAACTGACACACAATATTTTTAGCGCAACGCAGTCTGACTTTCAAAAATCCCTACAAAAGAATGGCCCTGACTAACAATAACCTATACCTTTCATGAATCACTTACCTCACAAAAATCTTCGTTACTCGAACTACTGCAATACAGCGAGCGCCACTACTGCCAGCTAAATAAAAGATTCTAACTACTGAAGGCACTAACTACTGATAGGCATAGTTTGATAGAGAACAAATAATGTATTTACCTTAATAGTGTTCAAAAATCATAATATATATGTATCAGTTCATGATATCCAGTATTACAAATTTACTCTCTCTGATGGACACACGTCCAGATCATCCGCTCTCAAAACTCCGCCATCTCTCTCCCCACATCCACCACTGCTGGCGGCTCTCCTCCAACTGCGCAACGCTACGTGCTGTTAACAGCCAACTGCCCAACACTACAATAGCAAATTCCAACAATGCAAACCAGCCACAGACTGCACACATCGCAGTCCGTGATTTTCATACAGAGCGCTACGTGACGTTACCAACATAAAGATCTAAACAGCCTACTTACAATAAGAAACAGAATTGCAACCGCAAAATGTGCTACCGATGAAGTAAGAACACTTTTAGTTACTGCATAATTTAATATAGTGAAGATAAAAATAGTTCGTCAAGACGTCGGCCTGCAGTGCGATCCTGTATGACTGAGGAAGTTGGACACTGTTGACAGCAGAAGAATATGCTTAGAATCGACAGATATTTCTCTTTGGTTACAGCTAAAATGTATCAGATCGTCAGAAAGAAAATGTGATGTCAGTATCTTCTTCGTTTAAACGTGGTCAGTGCTAGAACGCTGTTGTACTTATGCTGTTGTGGGTGAGTGTAGAAGTCCACTCCAGTCATAGCGTGATACCCTTACTTTGTAGTAAATACTTCGAAGGAACATGGGACATTTCACAAGATTATGTCTTCTACATTAATGAAAGTAGAGTTTTAGGCTAAAAAGTATTTATTTGCAAAAGAGGTGTAAGTTTACAAGTGTACATCTTTTATATAGTTAACGTGCAACCTTGGTTTACTTATTATTGTACACGATCCAGTCGCATTAACGTGATCATTGCCTATGTTCGACTTCAGCGTGTAATAACCACTAACAGACGGCACGTGGCAGCACTAGCAGTGGAAGGTACATAAAGCGTGTCGGGTGAAGCGGAATATAGTGCAGTCGTTGTCGCAATACAGAAACGAAGCGATTTGTCTGACATTAAAAAGGCCATTATTCTGGTACCGCGCGCCACGGAATTTGAATCACGCCAGACGTCATGGACGTCGAAGACCCCTAGAGGTCTCTGTACCATCGCGCCGTAAGCTGTGGCGACGCGCCCCTCCTGGCTCGCATTTAGTGTGAGGGCACCACAGTGGAACACCTCCTCGCCGCCGCCTGCCGGCACTCGCCGCCGCCTGGTCGCCGCCTGCCGGTGCTCGCCGCCTGGTCGCCGTCGCCGCCTGCCGCCGCCGTCGCCGCTTGCCGCCGCAGCCGCCCTTCTCGCGCGCCGCCACCATGTCCCAACCCACCACCACTATCATTTTCACCTCTCCCTCCGCTGCTCTAACCACCATCACATGGAGCTCATCCTTCACCCCACTTCCCGGCTTCCTTCTCTCCCTGTCCACCCCACCCCTCCTCCATTTTCGGCTGTAACTACCCCCAACTCCCCCTCCCCTATCACTGTCGCCCCATCGACAGCTACTGACTTTCCGCCGCTCCCTGCACCGCCTCCGACAGGCTCCCAGCCAGCACGGATTTCGGCTCGACGTTCCACAGTCTCTGTGACGCCCACGCCCCCTCACTCTGCGTCATCCGCTGCTCAGGGTGGTACTGCCCCCCCCCATCTACCCGTGCAACCCGTCCCCCAGACCCCTCTCCAACCTGTCGTGACCACGAAACCTTCAAAGCGCCCGAATGTTGACCCTTCCCCCGAAATCTCCTCCTAGAAAACCCCCGATCCCCGTGACCCGCCCATCCCTGCGGACGCGACCCCAACCCCCGACCCTTACCAAGCCTGCCACCCACACCTTTGTCCTCTCCATTCCTGACCCTCAATTCCTTGATGCCAGCTCCCTCACCCTCACCATCCGGAAATACTACCCCAATGCCCCCATCTCCCTTCTGATTCCTTGCAAGGACTCGGTCCTCATTAAATCTCCCAATGCCTCCTTCCAAACTGATCTCCTCTCCCGCATCCCCTGTATCCAATTTGGCCAATGTGCAACCGTCACCCCTTACCACACCCCGTCCTCTCCCCGTCAGCCTCAACCTCGCCGACGTCCGCCGACCTTCGCCACTGTGATCACGAAGCTTAACCCCATGATCACGGAGGCTGAGGTGTTGGCGGAACTCGAATCCCGGCCCGATGTAGAAATCCGCTTGGCCCGTCACATCTTCAATGATGCTGGGCCGACTTTTCTCATGCGGATATTCACTGAATCTTCCTCCTCCATTGACCACCTCCTCACCAAGGGAGCCCTCATCTACAATCGCTGTCATAAAGTGGACCCCTCCCGTTCCCCAGTCCAATCCAACCGCTGCCAACACTGCCTCAGATACAACAACCATGTTACCTCTGCCTGCAAGAACCCCCCTACTTCTCCCCACTGCAAAGCTTCACACTTCCTCAAGAATTGCCCCAACCTCACCTCTCCCCCCTCCTGCACCACCTGTAACGAACCACATCCAACGTACTTGTTGAAGTGTAAAGTGAAATCCCCTCCAGTCACCCCTGAGCTCCCCGTCCCTGTCCATCCTGTTGATGACCCCACCCACCCCAACAACTCGCTACGCCCTCCACCTACTGCAGAGGACATCATCTATTTCATCACCGTTGTGCTCCAAAACATCCACCCCTTCCAGTGCTCCCACACCCATTCCCAAATCGCCCTCGCTGCCCGTTCCATCTTCCATCTTACCACCTATGCCACATACTCCCACAACCAGGCCCACTTCACTTTCACCCCCCTCGCCACCCTCATCTAACTCTCCCCTCCCTTGGAACAACAACCCTACTGTATCCTGTACCACAACATTTGCTCCCTGCCCACCCACGAACTCCTCTTCCTCCACACCCTCCATCAGCACTGCGTGGATGCCTTCATCCTAAATGAAACCTTCCTTCAACCCTGTATCTCCATCTCCATGGCTCCTTACACCCTTCATGGCACTGATAACCTGTACCCTCTGGCGCCTGGCAGAGTTGCTATAGGCCACCTCAAGCACCTCCCTGTCTGGCTCCAACCTCTCCTTAACAATCCTGCCGAGCATCTCACCCTCAGCCTCTTCTTCCCCACCCTTACCATCACCTGTGCCACCATTTATGTCCACCCTTGCACCCCCATCCCATACGATTTCCTGGCTCACACTGACCGCATCTTCTCCACCTACGTGACTGCCGCCGACCTCAATATCCACAGCTGTGATCCTGCCAACCTCCGGCAGTGGCATCAGGTTCTCAACACCCTCCAGGGAGACCTGGTTCCCCTGCCTCAGCACACCTGACCCGAATCCAACACCACTCCCGATGTGGTCCTTGCCTCTCCCAATCTCCTAGGGCGCATAACCGCAGGTGTCCTTGACCTCATTGGCAGTGGCCATGCTCCTGTTCTCCTCACTATCTCTAATGGTCGCCACCCCACCATGCTCCTCGCCCCGTCGTCCCTCCTAAACTTGTCCATGATTACTCCCGTACCAACTGGGATGCCTACCGGGGCTCCATTCACACCCAGGTTGACGGCCATGATCTTACCCTCCAATCTCCTGATGACATCTGTCACACTACTGCCTTCCTGCACATGACCTTGTCTGACGCCGTCGCCACCCATATCCCCACCAAAGCCATTCACCCTCACTGCCCCGCCCTGCCTCCACAGGCCATCCTTCCCCTTCGAGGGTCCTGCCGCCTCTACTGCTCATTTCTCCACACTCATGACCGAGATACACTTACCCGCCACCGGCAATTGCAATGACACATCTGCAACCTCCTTACTGTGAAAAAACGCTGTACCTGGCGCCAGACATGTACAAAACTCAACACCAAGCTCCACATAAACTCTTCCAAGTATTGGTCTGCTTTCCACCGCCTTACTGGGAACGGCCCCACCCCCAGTACCCTCTCCTCCGTGATGACTGTCCCATTCCTGACAACCTCAGTAAGGCCAATCACTTTGCCTCTCACCTCTCAGATGTTTTCTCCATCCCAGAGGATCCCCACTTTGATTATTCCCTCTTCCCTGACGTCATGGACCATACAAATACCTCTGTTCCTCCCCTTGCTCCTAGCTTCCAGTACTTGGGCCACACACCACCATCTGAACTCAACACTCCCATCACTACACAGGACATCAGCCTCACACTCCGCACTAAACGCAACACTGCACCCGGCCACGACTGCATTACCTACCGCCACCTAAAATGCTGCCCTCCCTCCTTCCTTTCAGTCCTTGCCACCCTCTACAACGTCACCCTTGCCACTGGCTTCTATCCCGACCTGTGGAAAACCTCCCATATCCTGATATTCTCCAAACCCAACAAGCTTCCATCTGACGCCTCTTCCTATCGTCCTATCTGTCTCACATCGGCATTCAGCAAGCTCTTGGCATCCATCCTTTCCCGGCGCATCCATCACCACTTCCGCCGAAACCACCTCTTCCCCAACACCCAATGTTGCTTTCGACCTTCCTTCTCTGCTGATGACCAACTCCTCCGCCTCACTCAACTCCTGCCCTTTAGCTTAACTCCCGTCGCTCTGCCATTTTTGTCTCCCTCGACCTCGAAAAGGCATACAACCATGTCTGGCATCCCGGTCTCCTGTTTAAACTCCAAACCTACGCCCTTCCTGTGAACTACATCCGTCTGATGGCCTCCTTCCTCTCCCGCCGCCCTTCCTATGTTACCATCCACAATGCCAATTCCCACACCTACTACCCCTCTGCAGGTGTGTCCAAGAGCTCTGTCCTCTCCCCTCTCCTCTACCTCCTGTACATGGCAGATATGCCCTAACCCCCCCCCCCCCCTCCAGTCCACCTCTTGCAATATGCTGATGACACCGCATTCCTTGCCCTCGCTCCTACCCTACAACGGTCCCAACGCCTTCTCCAGAATCACCTTGACCTTTTTGCTGAATGGTGTAACCAGTGGCTCCTGAAAATCAATCCTTCCAAGACCCAGGCAATCATCATCGGTCATACCATTCGCTCCTTCCGGCTCCTGGATTTCTCCCTTACTGTCTGCATCCGTCCTGTCCACCTCACCCCCACCCTTACCTGCCTTTGCCTCACCATTGACTGTCACCTCACCTGGATCCCTCATCTCCACTCCATCCAATCCAAAGCCCACAACTACCTCCGACTCCTCAAACTCCTCTCTGGCTGGACATGGGGGTTGCATCCCTCTACCATCCTCCACATCTACAAATCCTTAATCCATCCCATTCTCTGTTATGCCAGTCCCACCTGGATATCTGCCCCCCCAAATTCTGTAAATCCCTCCAGATCCTTGAGCGTCATGCACTCCGCCTCACCTTCCATATACGCCTCCCATCCCCCATGCGGATCCTCTATGACCTCATTCCTTTCCCCCATCTGCTCCTATTCCTCGAACATATCCGTATCTTCTACACCTCCCACCGCCTTGATCCCCCTCACCCCCTGGTTGCTCCTCTCCCCTCCATCCCCACCCCCTGCCACATCTTCATTGTTGTGTCCCCCCTACCCTCCATCTCTACACCCTTCATCTCCCTTCCAAAGGTGGCTTCCATCAACTCCGCCTCCCGGATGATGCCCTCTCTCCCTACATTTATCCCTCCTATCAACTCTGATCCCCACTCCCCCTCCTTTCCTCTGTCCTTTTCCCGGGCTCCCTCTCCCCCCTTTCCATCCTCTTTTTTTCCTCACCACCCCTCTTTCTGCCCCCTTCTCTCCCGCGAGTCCTTTTGCATTTCCCTCCTCTGCCTCATCTCATTCCCTCTCGCGTCTGCCATGCCCCTCTCCCCCCTTATGAGTCCTCTCCCTCCTAGGTTCCCCCCTTTTCGTTTTTTCCTCTCCTCCCTCCTTGTTTTTCCCCCTCCTCCAGCCCCCCCCCCAATCTGCCTCTGGCTTGGGAGTGTCATCTTTGTGCCGTCATTTTCGTGCAGTGTTTTACAGTCAGTATTTTTACAGTGAGTGTTCCGTGTGAGTCTTTTGGGAAGTGTTGCGAACGGCCATCATACTGTCGCTGGGTGTGCTTTTTTATCTCTTGCGAACAGAAACCAGACTGTCGCCATGTTTTTTAATTGTGTGTCTACTATGTTACTTGTCTGATTCCTGTGTATTTTATTAACATTGCCAACCCCTTTTGCTTTCTGTTTTAACTTTCCGCATTTTTACGCCATTTTACACTTTAAGTCACTGTTTTATCCCCTGTTTTTCTTGTTTCTTTTCTTCTACGGTTTCTTTTAAAGAAAGTCTGTAGGCTGTAGAGCAGCTTACTAAGCTGCTGCCAGTCCGCCCTCTTCGGGGGGGAATTGAAAATCAACAAAGAAAAAAAAAACGCTCAGCACACCCTTCATCTCCTTTCCCAAGGTGGCTTCCATTAACTCCCCCTCCCGGATGATGCCCTCTCTCCCTCCATATATCCCTCCTATCAACTCTGATCCTCCCCCCCTCCTTTCTTCTGTCCTTTCCCTGGGCTCCCTCTCCCCCCCCCCCCCCCCATTCCATCCTGTGTTTTCTCCCTGCCTAACCTCTCTCTACCAGTTGAGTGATGGCAGGTTGCCTTTTGCACATGAATCACGTTTCTTCCTCAATCGGACAAATGGCTGTGGGGAGTATGGCGTGAGACGTTTGTAAGTAAACAGCCAACGACAGTTCTGGTCTGAGGAATGGGTGATCTCTATGTTCTGGAAGGCACAGTGGATTAACATAAGTAAGCATCCATTCTTGGGGAACATGTCCACCCCTACATGCAGTTTGTTTTTCCTCGGCACTGTGGCATCTTCTAGCAGAACAATGCAACGTTTCAACCAGCCTTCAGTGTACGTTCGTGGTTAGAAGAGCACCAGTATTTGTTAACCGTACTGCCCTGGCCTCTATATTCCCTGGATTTAAACCCAACTGAAGATCTGTGAGACCGCATCTACCAGGCTGTTCGCGGCATGCCTCCTCAGTTGAGAAACCTAGCGTAGCGGCCACCACACTGAAGTCGGCGTGGCTCCACATCCGTGTCGGTAGCTTCCAGAACCTCACTGGCTCTCTTCCTGCACCTCTGGTAGCAGCCCGCCCTCCAAAAGTGTTTATTCCGGTTTTTGACAGGAGTTCACGTTAATATGACCGCAAAGTGTAACTACGGTTAGGGAAGAAGTCTTCACCAATCCTTCACAAATTTTTAATGTGTACACCTGCACGATAGTCATACTCGTCCCATACTTTTGCGTGCTTAGAGAAACTGCTTTTACCGCTGTTGCTATGAGGAAAGATTGGATGGGATGCATATCGTCGTAACTACGCTCAAAACCAAATTCGAAAACAGGATCGTCAATCAAAGAAAGCATTTAGCACTGTTAGCAAATTTATAACGAACAATAACACACAGAGACAATAGAACTGAAGTCCAGAACAGAGAAAAAAATGGGTCTGAGCACTATGGGACTCAACTGCTGAGGTATAAGTCCCCTAGAACTTAGAACTACTTAAACCTAACTAACCTAAGGACATCACACACATCCATGCTGGAGGCAGGATTAGAACTTGCGACCATAGCGGTAGCGCAGTTCCAGACTGAATCACCTAAAGCCACTCGGCCACAGCGGCCGTCGCAGAACAGAGACTGCTGCTGTTAATTCAGGGTTGTCAAAACGGTCTGAAAAGCTTGTAAGGACGAGGCAGGGTAGATTATGCTGGGAAATAGCTGTTAACAGAAAGATATGATAAGTATCAGTTGTTCTCATAGTGTTGATGATAGTGCACGAGGCTACTCAGCCTTCGGCTCGGGTTTCTTCCTTATTGCCACTTCATTTCTAATTTTTGTATCAGTCCCTTGTTTGGTTTTAGGAAACCAAGTGGATCAAATGTTTTGCAACATCGTTCCTGGCGGGCAGCTTGAATTTGCGCGTGCAACGGACCGATTGGCTAACTTCAATGGTAATTAACTCGGGAAACGGTGCAGCTTATCGAATTTTTTCCTTCACAATCATTTCGCAGTACAACATTCTCTGTGACACCCTTACAAGCTTATCAGACTGTTTGTGATCACAGTGAATAAGGGGCAGTCGAATGAAGGCTAGGCAGATGGAAAAAAGTAAGTAAACTCTTGTTTTTATTTATTTCAAAAGTAATCGCCGTACCTGTTAACACATTTATCCCACGGTCAGCGCCTTCATCGGAAGGTGTTTGCGGCTGCCTACGGACTCTGACTGTACCCTGGCATGCACTGCTTCGTCCGAAGCAAATAGACAGCCGCGAATGTCCTTCTTCTGGATTCGAAGCATATGGAAATCGCTTGACGAGTCATCACAGCTGTGGGGAGGATGTGTAACGGCTTCCCAGCGAAACTTCAGCAGCGTAGTCCAACCAACAGGCACACTACCTCTAGAAAAGTCGTAGCGCCCTTTTTCCCTGACTGCACCGTCCCGCTGGTCACTGTCTTCCTGGACCACGGGGCCACAATTGATGCATAGCGGCAGGTGGACACTTTGCAAAAACTGAAACACGCCATCAACTTCAAAAGCCAGGGATGTTGACGGACGTTATCATTTTGTTGCAGATTAATGCCCACCCACTTGTTGCTAAGGTTGTTTCGAGTATGCTGCAGAAGTTTCGCTGGAAAGCCGTTACACATACTTCACACAGTTCCGATCTCTCCCTATATGATATGTATATCTATGGAGCCCTGAAGAAAGACATTCATGGCAGTCAGTATGCTTTGGACGACTAGATGCCCGCTTAGATGCAATCATGGTTCCATAGGCACCCGAAGACATTTCTCCATGAAGGTACTGACCGTCTTCTCTCACAGTAAGATATATGTGTCAATAGCTACGACGATTACTTTTCAAATAATAAACAGTTTACTTATTTTTCTTCCGTTACAATGGGTGCCATATCAATATCGATATTCCAGAAGGCTGCTGTTCATACGAACATCGAATATTCCAGACTATACAAACATTTCAGATGCATGGTGTTTCTTGTATAAGAGCAGTTATGTTAATTGCTGATTGAGGATACTATAATAAACAACATTACATCAGCATTTACTTCAGTTTTAGTCTAACAGTTATAGGTTTTAGGAGAAGTATGTTTTTAAGTTAGTTAGTACCTCCGAGGACATGTGGCAAGACACGCTACTAATATTTATTTTCCTCTGGGCAACACATCAGACATAAGCAGTGTCACTTGTTAGGAGAAAACAAGTTGAATTGGTGTGTAGGAGATCCTGAAATGGTTATCCAGGTTTAGGCTTCCACATATCACAAAGGGCGAATACTGTAACGGTCTCAACGAGCAGTTCTGTCCGATTTACTTCCCCATTCTTTCAGATTCCAGTCTTCGTCATGAGACCTGCATTTAGTCGTTAGGTAAATCTCTACTATTATGTGTGGGCCAGTGAAACTGCGGTAGGTTCATCATTTAACTAAAATTGAATGGTACAGACAATGGTGGCTACGAACCTTACGCTACCACTTTTCATCACTTTCAGGTCGTAACCAATTTTTTAGCAATAAAAATTTCCACCACACTTAGGATCCAAACTGGCAATCACCAGGTGGAACGACTCCGTAAATACACCAGTTAGTGAGATGTAAAGACGAATGGGGGAAGAGCATCACAAAATCTTCTCAGAAGATAAAGTTCCCTCTTTTTCTTTTGTCATCAGTCTACTGACTGGTTTGATGCGGCCCTCCACGAATTCCTTTCCTGTGCTAACCTCATCATCTCAGAGTAGCACTTGCAACATACGTCCTCAATTATTTGCTTGACGTATTCCAATCTCTGTCTTCCTCAACAGTTTTTGCCCTCTACAGCTCCCTCTAGTACCATGGAAGTCATTCCCTCATGTCTTAGCAGATGTCCTATCATCCTGTCCCTTCTCCATATCAGTGTTTTCCACATATTCCTTTCCTCTCTGATCCTGCATGGAACCTCCTCATTCCTTACCTTATCAGTCAACCTAATTTTCAACATTCGTCTATAGCAGCACATCTCAAATGCTTCGATTCTCTTCTGTTCCGGTTTTCCCACAGTCCATGTTTCACTACCATACAATGCTGTACTCCAGACGTACATCCTCAGAAATTTCTTCCTCAAATTGAGGCCGGTATTAGATATTAGTAGACTTCTCTTGTCCAGAAATTCCTTTTTTGCCATAGCGAGTCTGCTTTTGATGTCCTCCTTGCTCCGTCCGTCATTGGTTATTTTACTGCCTAGGTAGCAGAATTCCTTAACTTCATTGACTTCGTGACCATCAATCCTGATGTTAAGTTTCTCGCTGTTCTCATTTCTGCTACTTCTCATTACCTTCGTCTTTCTCCGATTTACTCTAAACCCATACTGTGTACTCATTAGATTGTTCATTCCGTTCAGCAGATCATTTAATTCTTCTTCACTTTCACTCAGGATAGCAATGTCATCAGCGAATCGTATCATTGATATCCTTTCACCTTGTATTTTAATTCCACTCCTGAACCTTTCTTTTATTTCCATCATTGCTTCCTCGATGTACAGATTGAAGAGTAGGGTTGAAAGGCTACAGCCTTGTCTTACACCCTTCTTAATACGAGCACTTCGTTCTTGATCGTCCACTCTTATTATTCCCTCTTGGTTGTTGTACATATTGTATATGACTCGTCTCTCCCTATAGCTTACCCCTACGTTTTTCAGAATCTCGGACAGCTTGCACCATTTTATATTGTCGAACGCTTTATCCAGGTCGACAAATCCTATGAAAGTGTCTTGATTTTTCTTAAGCCTTGCTTCCATTATTAGCCGTAACGTCAGAATTGCCTCTCTCGTCCCTTTACTTTTCCTAAAGCCAAACTGATCTTCACCTAGCGCATTCTCAATTTTCTTTTCCATTCTTCTGTATATTATTCCCTCAAGAAATGGAAAATTCTGTAGGAATAGTCAGGAATCAGCTAACGAAACTGGCAGACAAACTGGACCACTTCCAAATTCTTTCGTTTAACACATGGATTGAAATACTTCAGTTCGTAACATCTTAATCGCTAACAGCTTGTTCTCTTGTCTTAGGCAGATGATCCTAATGACGACAGCAGATTAGATACATGAGAATATGTATATAATTATGTTCCCATCTATACACTTGAACTGATAAGTGAGAGAGAAGTTTAAGCCGTCGACATGCCATTTTCCGATACTGTATTATTGTATTGTGACAAATCACGTCCAAAACGACAAGTTTTTTGCTGCTTCTTTAATGCACCTGCACTTGGAACTTCCTATTTCCACACTGTGTAAGTTGCAATACAAAAACCATTAAACGTAGTAATTCATCTCAGAATGTTGTATTTCATTATGGCGTCTGCTCGCCTCAGTCTTGAATCACAAGGGTTCACGTGTCGAAGTACGCTGAAAAGATTGGATGTGATTTATTTTGCATTTCTGATGCAGGAATGTTTCAAAACATAAATTTCTACGTCACATATGCTGCCCATTCCCAAATATTTACTGCCATATCCACCCTTACAAACGAACTTCCGTCCAGACGATACAGATGATACTATGTAGTCCCAATAACTGCATAATTTCCACTCTACTGGCACGCTGTTCCACACATTGTAAGAGTTTTCATTCATTCTACTCACTCTCTCCTGGCACTGAAATTTCCAAAAATGTATGCGCTTTCCGCAACAGCAGTTACATTTTTCAGAAGAGCGGATAGAAGTGATACTGAGACAACACTCTTCCAATGTATGGCGAAGGAGTAAAAAGAATTGATGCTTTTAACTCTCCAGTTTTCCGACTCGTTTGATGCTGTATTTCATGTTATCCTGTCTGGTACTAATATTTTCATCCCTACGTAATCACTTCACTTCACTCCTTCCATAATTTGTTTAGGATATAATAGTATTCGTATGGTCCTGCTGTTTTCCTGTGCAATGATTATTTCAGCTAGTCCTAGCAAGTGTCCCACTAAGCAGGTGATCTTCTACTACGGTTCTCCCATAGATTATTTCCTTACCTGTTCCATTTAGCTCTCCTTGATTTCGTACATTATATATCCACAAATTTTGTAACTTTCTTCCACTGCGCCATATTTCAAATTCCTCCAGTGGCTTCTTCTCCGGAGTTCATTCACGTTCCATCACCATAAAACGCACTGCACATTAAGCGTTCAGAAAAATCTTGCTCATATCCAACAGATCTTAGCAATCGCAGTGCAAACTGAGCGAATTTTCGCTCTATACTGGAGTGTCCGATGATTTGAAACTGGTATAATAAAACTTCTCCGGACTGAGACTGGAAACCCGGACGTTTGCTTTCTGCCGGCAAGCGCTTTACCGCCTGAGCTATCCAAGCAGGACTCACGATTCACCTTCACAGCCTTATTTACTCTAGTACCTATCTCCTACCTTCTAAATACACTCCTGGAAATGGAAAAAAGAACACATTGACACCGGTGTGTCAGACCCACCATACTTGCTCCGGACACTGCGAGAGGGCTGTACAAGCAATGATCACACGCACGGCACAGCGGACACACCAGGAACCGCGGTGTTGGCCGTCGAATGGCGCTAGCTGCGCAGCATTTGTGCACCGCCGCCGTCAGTGTCAGCCAGTTTGCCGTGGCATACGGAGCTCCATCGCAGTCTTTAACACTGGTAGCATGCCGCAACAGCGTGGACGTGAACCGTATGTGCAGTTGACGGACTTTGAGCGAGGGCGTATAGTGGACATTCGGGAGGCCGGGTGGACGTACCGCCGAATTGCTCAACACGTGGGGCGTGAGGTCTCCACAGTACATCGATGTTGTCGCCAGTGGTCGGCGGAAGGTGCACGTGCCCGTCGACCTGGGACCGGACCGCAGCGACGCACGGATGCACGCCAAGACCGTAGGATCCTACGCAGTGCCGTAGGGGACCGCATCGCCACTTCCCAGTAAATTAGGGACACTGTTGCTCCTGGGGTATCGGCGAGGACCATTCGCAACCGTCTCCATGAAGCTGGGCTACGGTCCCGCACACCGCTAGGCCGTCTTCCGCTCACGCCCCAACAGCGTGCAGCCCGCCTCCAGTGGTGTCGCGACAGGCGTGAATGGAGGGACGAATGGAGACGTGTCGTCTTCAGCGATGAGAGTCGCTTCTGCCTTGGTGCCAATGATGGTCGTATGCGTGTTTGGCGCCGTGCAGGTGAGCGCCACAATCAGGACTGCATACGACCGAGGCACACAGGGCCAACTCCCGGCATCATGGTGTGGGGAGCGATCTCCTACACTGGCCGTACACCACTGGTGATCGTCGAGGGGACACTGAATAGTGCACGGTACATCCAAACCGTCATCGAACCCATCGTTCTACCATTCCTAGACCGGCAAGGGAACTTGCTGTTCCAACAGGACAATGCACGTCCGCATGTATCCTGTGCCACCCAACGTGCTCTAGAAGGTGTAAGTCAACTACCCTGGCCAGCAAGATCTCCGGATCTGTCCCCCATTGAGCATGTTTGGGACTGGATGAAGCGTCGTCTCACGCGGTCTGCACGTCCAGCACGAACGCTGGTCCAACTGAGGCGCCAGGTGGAAATGGCATGGCAAGCCGTTCCACAGGACTACATCCAGCATCTCTACGATCGTCTCCATGGGAGAATAGCAGCCTGCATTGCTGCGAAAGGTGGATATACACTGTACTAGTGCCGACATTGTGCATGCTCTGTTGCCTGTGTCTATGTGCCTGTGATTCTGTCAGTGTGATCATGTGATGTATCTGACCCCAGGAATGTGTCAATAAAGTTTCCCCTTCCTGGGACAATGAATTCACGGTGTTCTTATTTCAATTTCCAGGAGTGTATTAACTGCCAGGAAATTTTAACTTGCATCGGAGAAACGCTTGTCAGTCTTCACCGATCCACTTCTTATATCTTCCACGCTTCGGCCATTTTGTTCCCTAAACAGGGATAAACTTCCAGTGCTTTCACTGCTCTTTCGTCAAAAATTTTAGACGTAAGACAAGTTTTAATGTTCATTTTCCCAACCGCCAATCAGTTTTCTCTTTGTTTGTCGTACAACTTAGCTGACCATTCCTTTCGACAGGCTTCTTCATATCTGGCCGAGAGTGATGCGAACTTCAGCATTTCTATGTGACGCTCTTGAGCTTTTATTACTCATCTCTCAACTCCCACAGTGCTTTTTCGATGTAAACACGAACAAAATTGGTCATAAACTGCATCCCAGCTTAGACCTTTCTTAACACGAACTGGTCGATCTTCACCTTGCACACATATTATTCCTATTTGTATTTTGTAGATGTTTTGGAATGTTGTGAAACACCATGGTCTATCTTACAATGTGTAAAGCTCACCTTAGGTCCACAGATGCTAAGATCTTCTAAGCACAATGTGAGAATGGTTGTACTAGAACCATTTTCTCTTTCTGGAATCAAACTGCTCTTGATCAAATACATCTTTAATTCTTTTTCAGTTCTTGTGTATTACATCCTCGATAGCAGTTTACAAGCGAGGATTGTCAGAATACTCATCTAATACTTTTCACGATTTAAATAATGAAACACGGCACCAGTTGCTTATTTTTCCATGTTTATCACAACCCGTTTCTACTATTTAGTCTCATTACTAAGTAAAAATACTGACATAAAAATACTGCTTGCTGTTTGCACGTGTGGCGTTCTCCCTCTCTTGCACTGTAGATTTCTTTCTTGGTTTACACCGCAGTCGGAAAATGAGATGTAATAAATCTTGAGATTTTTTAATGTGCTTGTGTTAGAAAATGTTTTTTTGTCTGTCTACTGAGAAGTATTCTGCAACTTTCAGAACGCAGAAATCCACACCCATACGCAGACCAACACTCACATTTTTTTGTTTGTGAAATCATAATATATTACAAAGAAATTATGATAGCATGCCTCCACAAAGAGCTGTGGCATGGAGAGAGATATTACATATTTTTATGTGTGTTACATTATTTACATACATTTGCCACTTATGACTTATCTTCCATTACTGACTGTAACTACTTAATTATCGATAGTGCATTATTTTCTGTTCTGTGTATTTTGTTCCAAGTACAAGTAAAGGGTATCAAGAAATGAACATATTTATGCGATTTGTTATAGTTATTACATACAAGAGAATCATTTGAAGAAATCATCTGATTCACTCTCTAACTTACCATTGAGAACTTATCCCTCTTGATATTTGTGGTACACAAAAATTTCCAGCTCCTCCATTACATTCATTGTATGCGATTTGTGGAAATGATGAAGTAAATGGAAATGTCGTGTGACTAGGGCCACCCGTCGGCTAGACCGTTCGACAGCTGAAAGTCTTTCGATCTGATGCCACTTCGGTGACTTGCGCATCGATGGGGATGAAATGATGATGATTAAGACTACACAACACCCAGGCCCTGAGCGGAGCAAATCTCCAGCCCAGCCGGGAATCGAACCCGGGCCCTTATTACTGACATTCTGTCGCGCTGACCACTCAGCTACCTGGGGCGGACAGTGATGAAGTAATTAAAGATCTTCTTCTGAGTTTTTTATGGGTTCCAGTGTTTTGTGTGTTGCTCATGCTGACTTTGCGAACTGGTTATGTGTGTAACAACTGACGTGTTGAGCGTATCTAGTATGGAAGTTCCTGTCAGTCCAACCTACGAAGTAGCTTGAACGACTTTTATTTGTAATTTTGTATTTTCGTAAGTCTGAGAGTTTATTTGTCTTATTGTTCAAACTGTGTACCAATTTCGATTGTAGTCTGTTGTTTGTGAAGAAAGCTAGTTTTACTTTATGTGGCCTAAGTAGGTCTACTATTTTTTAAGAAGTGCTACTGACAATAGGTATGCTGGCCGCACGTTTGATTGTATTAGTAGGTCCTCCTAAAGAGACAGGAATTTCTTTCTATTCCCTGCGTTTTGTCTGTTATTGAGCTGGGAAATTCATGGTCCCCTGCAGCTTGTTTAATGATTTGTACTTCCTTTTTGCTTGGTGGAATTCTTTTGCTTAGTGTTCCAAGGATTTGTATGCAGGTTTCTCGTGTATATCTGTGTGACACGATGCAGCGGAAATTGTAGTGATGGAAGTGGTCTTTTTTACATCTGTAAGTTATGTTTGTTGTGACTTTCTATTGACAAATCTAGGGAATTAATATTTTTTGGGTGTTCACCTGTCATATTTGTTTACTTGCGTACACTTTTGAGCAAATTTATGATGTTAGAGGCGTCATTAGTGTCAGCTTTGATCAGAATTAGGGTATCCTACACATGTCTTTTGCAGCACATTGTTTTTAAGCAGGATTCCTGACCGTTGAATATTTCCTGTAGTAGATGGTTTATGGAAATGTATGCTATTGTGCCACGTGACAGATTTTGAAGAGCACATCTGGTTGTTGATAAATATTACCACTGAATACAAAATAATTTTAATTGAGTATTAGTTCCAGTTCCACATAAATTCAATAATTCCAGCTTGCGAACACTTTTTGAGATTTAGTAAGACTGCAATATAGATTTGTGAAGTCTAGTATTACAAAATGGGCACCATCTGGAGTGTTTACTTCCCTTATTTCAGTGAAGAGTGGGGTACTTATTTCAGTGATGAATTTGGTACTTATTTCATTGACTAGTGTGGCCTGTTTTTCAAGTGAAATACGTTTCTAGAAATCTGTTGCCTTTGCGAGACAGCTTGTTTGCTGGGCTGTTCATACTCCTAACAATTAGTGGGACTGGACATCTTTCCTTGTGTACTTTACGTTTCTACACTAATATGGGGCCTTTAGGGTTTACGCAGATGATAGAGGTGACTTACTTATTTTCGTATCCTGTCAGCAAGAAATGTGTTTCCTCACACCACGCAAAGCACGTGGAAAACAGTCAGCAACTAGAGAGTGAATCAGTTAACGGAATATAAAGCATAACCGATAATTTAAAAGTTGGTAATGGTCGTTAAACTAAAGCTAATAATCATAAGTGGCAACTTTACCTAAATAATCTAATCCACACAAAAAATGTGACACCTCTGTAGTCAAGTACTTTGTGAAGCCATACTGTCATAATATCTTGATATTTTGATATCACATGCAAACGGTGTGAGATGGTTTGTGTGTGAGTGAATTTCTCTGTGAGGAAGGAGGCAGCGTGCTTGTAAGTAGGCAGACAGTTTTATTATTTTCTAACATTCCTTAAGATTCATTTTGAACGATTTTCCGACTGCAGTATAACTTCAAAAAGACGACAACAGTGCAAGAGAGGGGGAATGCCACACATAGAAACATCACACAAAATCTTTATGTCACTATTTGAAGCTGAGAATAAGAATTAACTCTCGAAAAGTGACGTGATCAACGTGGAAAATACCTAATTGGTATAACATTTCATTATTTAAGTCACTAATGATCCTGTCATAGGTTTTCCGAACACATCGAAGTCTCGGAATGAAATTGAGTCTATAGTTTTCAGATTTGTCTTCACACAGTATCTAGGTAATGTAATATAAATCTCGTCCTGGGAGTGTAGGGGTAGGAATTATTAGAATTGAATAATGTCGAAAGAGGCTTCACTGTTAGCGAGGTATACCAACTAGAGGAAAAAAAGGCAGAACAATGATTAACACTGGCGTCAGTTTTTCGGATGTTCTGATCGCAAGGGCCGCAAAACCAGTGCAGATAGTGGTCGTGAGGCAGTCCTGGCCAGCCGGGCGCTAAAGCAGCCGAGGGCGTAGCACCCTCTCTTGCAGTCCTCCACCCTCCGCTCCCCACCATCGCCAACCCCTTGCCACCAACCCTACCTCTAGCGGAGCCTCGCCGAAGTGAGCGCGCGGTCGCGAATTTATTCGCTGTTAAAACACCGTCCCGATATCCTGCGCGCCGTTAAATCCGCGATACACTCCCACCGATTTTCTTTTTTCGCCTCCTGTCCGCGCTGAGGGAAAAAACGACCGTCCGCCAGACAAAGGTTGGCGGCACTGCGCTGTTTATCCGAATGCGGCGAGGCCGATGCCCGCCCGCGGTGCGGCGATTTTGGGTGAAGGCACTGGACAGTGGAATACGGTGGAATGGAAAAGAGGGTTCGAGCACCACAAAGGCGGTGTATGTGTGTACGTATGTATGCAGAGCGTTCGCCACGTCATTAGCTGCCCTTGTTCTCACTCTGTGCGTCCTTTCCCCGAGTTCTTTTTTAAGCCTAGAGAACATGTAACACTTTATATGAAGATTTAGTTCGCTGATGAATTTTCTGTGGCGTCTCTACCGCCTTTTATTTCATAATCGAAGTTGCTGAATAGGATCGCAAATAACTTCTTTGTCAGCATTTGGCAGTTCGATCTGAAGAGATGGAGAGTAGAACTAGGAGTAGTAGCGTCAAGGAAGGGTACGTCTCGACACTGACAACGAAGCTGTTCAATAAGTGGGAGTGTAATATCAAAGGTCTTGATCAGAAACAGCAATTAAGAACACTGCGTTAATCAGTCACAAAGCAGTATGACCCTACCAAGCAACAAAGAAATAAATGCTATTTTGTCAAAAACTGACATATTGAACCTGTGGCTATTTACAAAAATACAGGTTGACTCTTACATCGAAGATAACAGCAACCAGCCACTTTTTACAGTGATGTTTATTTATTTAATTGAAATAGCGCTGTTACTTGTTTTGAACCGACAAGTTCATCTTCAGACGGCATAGTTCACGTTTTACATTAGCTTTCGCCTTTCGTTTCCCCAAATGATGAAATTTCCTTGGAGTTCAATGGATGGTAATGTTCTTTACAGTATTATTTTGTTTTGACCGCGATGTATTTTTTTAGGAACTGATTGTATTTGTGAGATACTTTGTTTGCAACCCTGTTCATACTCGTAAGTATTAGTCCGACCACAAACAAAACAAAGTTTGAGACAATGTCCTTTTAAATGTAATTACGATGAAAACTCAGCATCGTTATGTTCCAAGTAAATAGACGAAACATCCTCCCATTAATAATTCGCTTACATCACTTAAAATCGTTGTGAGGCACAGTTACAGTTACAAAGACATTGTCTGGCATGTTTTAGTTGTAGTGCACTACCATACCACGGAAATTTCTTCACTTAGGAAAACAAAAAGCGAAAGCTAATGTAAAACGTGAATTAGTCTTCTGTAGATGAACCTGTCGGTTCGAAACTAGTAATGGTGCTGTTTAGATAAACAAACAGCATTGTAAACAGTGGCTGGTTATCTTCTATGTAAGAGTCAACAAAGAAATAAAGGTAGAGCAGAAATGGTCCAGAAAAAATACGTACATACAGGGAAGTAAATACGAGAAACTAATACCAGTCGTGTGAGAAACATCAAATAAAAAATCCATACACAAAAAAATGAGTTGATGACTTCGGTAACTATAGACCAATATGGTTACAATGAGTAATATATAAAATGACGACAATTAGTGTATCATATAAAAGAATTTAGAGTAAAGCTGATTCACAAAGTGAAACAATTACTGATCAAAAGTTCTTGTTCTACAAAGAAAAAGAAAATATAGAAATCTGTAATTCTTGAAACCGAAATTAGACCTTTTGAGAAGAATCATCTTACCATGCACAAACTCATTTAATGAAAGAATGAAATACCAAGGATAGTATCAAGCGAACTGTTTAAACTTTCGTACAATTTATGGAAACGATTGTATTAGGATGTATCTGAAGGAATGATAAAAATGAGTGAATGTAAAGGAAAGGTATAATAAATGTAATAGGAATTGATGATTCTATTGAAAATTAGCTAAACAAATGCTCGTATGCGACAATTATCTCGGACTCACACACTTTCTAGAACTGGACAAGGAACAAAAATGCTTTGGAGGCAGAAATAGTTATGTGGACGGGACATGTAGCCAACTGGATGGATGGTAAATGGTCCAACAAATATCCTCGCTTGATTCTAGCTACGGAAACAGAGGAGATAATCTCACAGAAGGCATCTGGATGACATTGGTAAACATGCACGAATAACGTTGTAGAGTAAAGCTGCAGATGTAAATACTTGGGAGAACTACAGAGAAGGCTTTTTATCCAGAATTGGCTCTCAAATGATTGATGTCCTGTGAAACCACACCAATCCATCCCCAAGACGAAGAAATGAAGGATGAGAGGATTTTTCGCCGTAAGATACCTTGTCTTGGAAAGGAGAAACAACTTAGATGGCAGGGTGTAGAACGTACTGTTGTTCGGAAGTGAAACTGGATAATCCGTGGAAAGGTACTGAAATTTGGCGTTACAGACGAAAAATTATGTGGCAATATAGTATGGTAGAAATGGAAAATGAAAGAAAAGAAGAGGATATAAAACCGTTTAAAAAAAACCTTTGTGGGAACACTATAACATGAATTTTGGTAAACATTTTTGGAATACAGTGATCAGTAGATTATTATATTTTAACTAAAGTTCAGTCTTTATCACAACATTTATGTCTCAATAACATAGGTAACCGGTTTCGGTTATTTTTACATAACCATCTTCAGACCTGTGAGTAATTTTAAGAAATACTAGAAACCAACCTTTAAATAAAATGAAAGTGTCTAATGACGTCAAAATTTTTTAACAAGATAAAATAAAATTAATTATACCCATGGCTTCCTTGGAGGATGGTAGGCGGAGCTCTCCTCAGCTGCTACGAAGTCAACTGATGGTTATGAGTACTGAGCACGAGCATAAATATGCAGAGGCTCAGCCTACTTCCTGTCACACTACTTCACAACTGACAATCGGCGTTCATAATATGATGCCATCGTCAAAGTATAAAAATAGGAAATACATTAATAACATAAAGTTGATTCATTTAAAATGTCTGATAAACAGATAGTTAGTATGTGTACAACTTATTTGTATTTTAGATAAAAACGATGCGCAATAGCTGTGCCCTCTATGGGCAACCTTAATACTATTACAGTGTCAGTTACATCAATGATGTGAAAGTCATTGGAGTTGTGGTATATATCGATTATACCGAGTCGCCTACATCACAATTTCATCTTTGTTGGACGTTGAAGAATCGTCTTACCTTAACTGTAGTTTTCATAGCAACATTCTATATAGCTGTAGGGTAGCACCCAAGAGTATGTTCCGCATTATGTATGTCTGAATAACTGATGAGACCGCTGATTAAATATTTAGAACTCATCGATCTAGTAGTTTTTATAATAATCAATATCAATTTAATAAAATTTTTATAGGTTGTACAGTATATTTTACATACATAGCTTTTGCCATGGGTATAACTAATCTTACAT
The DNA here is from genome assembly GCF_021461395.2 of Schistocerca americana. Classification (NCBI taxonomy): domain Eukaryota; kingdom Metazoa; phylum Arthropoda; class Insecta; order Orthoptera; family Acrididae; genus Schistocerca; species Schistocerca americana. Next base: position 243,436,152 of record NC_060124.1, on the reverse strand, counting down.
TTTAAAACAAAATAGTAGGTGCTTTTTATTACAAAAATTTCGTTAAAAAGGTCGTAAAATATTTTTCGCGAAAATCTAATTGTTCATTGAGCAGCATTGATGATTTGTTTTTCAAATGAGCATATATCTCGGTTTCTTCTAAGATATTCGTATGTAAGCCTTTATTTGCATAATGAAGAACTTGTAAATAATGCTCTACTGTCCCCTCAGCGTGAATATTGAATGCTATATGATGGCCAAATACAGGCTTTGCTCTTGAGGTACACAACGTATGTTCTTTGTACCTTACTGCAAAATTTCGACCTGTTTGGCCGATGCATGTTTTCTCACAGTCTCTACATTGGATCTTGTACACTCTTGATCTGGTAAATTTTCCATTATCTTTACCTACGGTATGTCTTAATTTTTGTTGTAAAGTATTGTCAGTTGTGAATGCTATTGTTATTCCAGAATTTTTGAATAAACTAGTAATTCTATCTGATATGTTTCCTCTTTTTGTCATCTTCATATATTTTGGATTACCTATTAGTGGAGTACTTTGTGATTGTTGCACTTTATTAAAAATGATATCTATCTGTCGTGTGTCGAAAGAGTTGGTTTTTGCAACTTGTTTTAAGATGATCATTTCCTTTTTGATCTCATTAGCTTCCAGCGGTAATTTTAGTATTCGGCGTGTCATAGACTTAAAAAATGCTTTTTTATACTTGTCAGGATGACATGATGTGGCATCAATAATAAAATTAGTGGTTGTAGGTTTCCTGTATATGGTGAAGAAATATTTCCCATTGTTATTAGTTATAGTGAGATCTAGGTAGTTAATAGATTTTCGATTTTCATGCTCAACCGTAAATTGTAACTTCGGATGCATAGAGTTTAATTTTATAACAAGCTTCTCAATTTCATCTTTTGAACCATTATAAAGCAATAAAGAATAATCTACATATCGCTTGTAATATATGATTTTATTTGCGATATCAGGGTGATTTTTCAGGAATTGCGTCTCAATGTGGTTCATGAAAATGTCTGCAACTGTCCCAGCCAAAGAATTGTCCATTTCTAAGCCATCTTTCTGACAATAGATTTTAGTATTAAAAGAGAAATAATTGTAATCTAAAGTACATTCAAGCAGTTCTATAAATTCGATTATTTCGTCTTTAGTCATACTTTTGTATTGTACTAAGTTATCCCTAATTATGTCAATCATCTCATTAATGGGTATATTTGTATACAAATTTTTAATGTCTAATGAGGCGAAACTTGCACTAGTTGGAATGTCTATATTGTGGATTTGTTGTGCTAGTTCATAACTGTTTCTGATACTGAAATTGCTGTCATATATATAGAATGCTTTCAAAATTTTATTAAGTTTCATATTTACTTTATATGAAGGACTACTTTTGTAGTTGACAATAGGTCATATAGATTTCTCTATTTTATGCAGTTTAATCTGTGATCTTAATTTAGGTATTTGGGGATTCATATTTTTCATCATATTCTTTTCTTCAGGGGTCAAAAGATGATTATTCTCATCGACTAATTTCTTGATCTTTCTCTGGAACTTTGGAGTTGGGTCTTTAGTTACTTCAACGATTCCATTTTCATTAAAAAATTAGAGTGTTTTAAATATATAATCGTCTTCTTTAATAATAACAAGGGTATTTCCTTTATCGGCCTTTACTACAACTGCTATCTCTGCTAGTAGTTTATTATTGATATTTTTAAGTGTTTTATCTTCAGTTTTTCTATGCAGCTTATTTTTCTCTTTTAGAATTAAATCTTTCGTTTTTAGGGCTATCTTACATGTTTAGGGTTTATTTATTTTCGATTATTTGCTTGTTGCTATAACATCAGCAATTATGTGTTTAACATTCGTATTATTTAGTGGGGAAGTTAGGTTATATTTTAAGCCTTTGTCAAGTAGCGACATTTCGGACTTTGTGAACTGAATATCTGTAAGATTCATGGTCCTTGGATAAAATTGATGTATATTGTTAACCTTTTCTAAAAGCTTATTTTGTTGTTTAGCTACGAGTAGATCAATTTTTCTCTGATGTCTTTGGGTAATGGCTTTATGTAAAAAGTCTATTTTCTCATCAGTGCTGCTTAGTAAAATAGAAAAAATCAATGGTGAGAGTTCATTACTTAGCAACAAATGCAGACTATACATTTCGACATTTAAAAGATCTTTTATCTTAAAAGCTTCTCTAATTTCAGATTTAATCCATAAGACACTTCTCTTTTGTTGTACATATGTTACATTACTAGATTTTGATTGGATATTGATTAAAGCATATTTTGGTATGATATGTTCCATGAGGCAAGTTTTATGAAATTTAATTTTCATACCATGTTTGATAATTTTGGTTCTAATATTTCTAAACCTTTTGTTATTTCCAATTGCCTGACTAGACAAACTTTGTACAATTTTTGTAAACATTTTTGGAATACAGTGATCAATAGATTATTATACACTCCTGGAAATGGAAAAAAGAACACATTGACACCAGTGTGTCAGACACACCATACTTGCTCCGGACACTGCGAGACGGCTGTACAAGCAATGATCACACGCACGGCACAGCGGACACACCAGGAACCGCGGTGTTGGCCGTCGAATGGCGCTAGCTGCGCAGCATTTGTGCACCGCCGCCGTCAGTGTCAGCCAGTTTGCCGTGGCATACGGAGCTCCATCGCAGTCTTTAACACTGGTAGCATACCGCGACAGCGTGGATGTGAACCGTATGTGCAGTTGACGGACTTTGAGCGAGGGCGTATAGTGGGCATGCGGGAGGCCGGGTGGACGTACCGCCGAATTGCTCAACACGTGGGGCGTGAGGTCTCCACAGTACATCGATGTTGTCGCCAGTGGTCGGCGGAAGGTGCACGTGCCCGTCGACCTGGGACCGGACCGCAGCGACGCACGGATGCACGCCAAGACCGTAGGATCCTAAGCTGTGCCGTAGGGGACCGCACCGCCACTTCCCAGCAAATTAGGGACACTGTTGCTCCTGGGGTATCGGCGAGGACCATTCGCAACCGTCTCCATGAAGCTGGGCTACGGTCCCGCACACCGTTAGGCCGCCTTCCGCTCACGCCCCAACATCGTGCAGCCCGCCTCCAGTGGTGTCGCGACAGGCGTGAATGGAGGGACGAATGGAGACGTGTCGTCTTCAGCGATGAGAGTCGCTTCTGCCTTGGTGCCAATGATGGTCGTATGCGTGTTTGGCGCCGTGCAGGTGAGCGCCACAATCAGGACTGCATACGACCAAGGCACACAGGGCCAACACCCGGCATCATGGTGTGGGGAGCGATCTCCTACACCGGCCGTACACCACTGGTGATCGTCGAGGGGACACTGAATAGTGCACGGTACATCCAAACCGTCATCGAACCCATCGTTCTACCTTTCCTAGACCGGCAAGGGAACTTGCTGTTCCAACAGGACAATGCACGTCCGCATGTATCCCGTGCCACCCAACGTGCTCTAGAAGGTGTAAGTCAACTACCCTGGCCAGCAAGATCTCCGGATCTGTCCCCCATTGAGCATGTTTGGGACTGGATGAAGCGTCGTCTCACGCGGTCTGCACGTCCAGCACGAACGCTGGTCCAACTGAGGCGCCAATTGGAAATGGCATGGCAAGCCGTTCCACAGGACTACATCCAGCATCTCTACGATCGTCTCGATGGGAGAATAGCAAATGGTTCAAATGGCTCTGAGCACTATGGGACTCAACTGCTGAGGTCATTAGTCCCCTAGAACTTAGAACTAGTTAAACCTAACTAACCTAAAGACATCACAAACATCCATGCCCGAGGCAGGATTCGAACCTGCGACCGTAGCGGTCTTGCGGTTCCAGACTGCAGCGCCTTTAACCGCACGGCCACTTCGGCCGGCGGAGAATAGCAGCCTGCATTGCTGCGAAAGGTGGATATACACTGTACTAGTGCCGACATTGTGCATGCTCTGTTGCCTGTGTCTATGTGCCTGTGGTTCTGTCAGTGTGATCATGTGATGTATCTGACCCCAGGAATGTGTCAATAAGTTTCCCCTTCCTGGGACAATGAATTCACGGTGTTCTTATTTCAATTTCCAGGAGTGTATTTTAACTAAAGTTCAGTCTTGATCACAACGGCTTCGGTTATTTTTACATAACCTACTTCAGACCTGTGAATTAATTTTAGGATATTATTTAAAGATGGGTTTCTAGTACTTCAGCAAAGTTTTACAACCACGATTAGCCATTGTACTGTGCATATGTACAGGCTATGGGAAAGTGGGTTAGGTTCACAGTAAACAAAATACCATCTGTTAACAGAAAAATAGAATCGATCTTTTTTGCCAGCAAATGTGTTTCAGCAGTGATACCAACGTCACCTACATTGACTACACCTACTTCTCTAAATATTTTAACTATATAAAAACTGTAAATTTTTTTAAAAAATTGCTTAATTTGACAAATTTAAATGTAAAATATGAAGAAATCGTGGGTGATACAGCTTTTTAAGTATCATATTTGGATATCCCACCCTAAAAATCAAATGAAAAAGGTATTTTCAGCAAAAACGGTTTTCCATCGTTGGCCTGTGTAATTGAAAAGGGTCATGATTACCTCACCATTGGCTAGAGATTCCAGAATAGTGCCCCATCATTTCTGGGAGGGGACTGCCAAGGGGAACATCATCATGAGAAAAACATTTAATAACAATTGAAAGCGTAACTATCTTCTAATTGGGGTATGGATGCCACAAGTTGGTATGTGGTAGAGAAGCTAGAAAATCTGAAAAGCGAAATGCTAAGGGTTGGTTCATATTTAGCGGGATTCAGGGGTTCAGTGAAGTGGAATGGAAGGAAGACAAGTGTTCCAGGTTAGACGAGTAAAGGGTAATATCAACTGCAGCAGAAGGTGGTTTAGTCTGAGTAGTATTCAGTGTGAGAGTAGGACATAGAGTGAGTTACTGTGGAGAGTTTGGTGATAGGGTTGTTCCCATCGTAATCGGCAGCAACCCAACACCAACAGCAACAGTTCAGGTATCCAGGCTGACATCTCAAGCTGAAGACGAAGACGTAGGGAAAGTATTTGACGATATTGAAAATGTAATTGAGTATGTAAAGGAAGAAGAAAATCTGATAGTCTTGTGGGACTGTAACGGGGTGGTAGGAGAAAGAGTACAAGAAAGAGTTATGGAAGAATATGGGCTTAGTACTACGAATGAGAGAGGAGAAAGGTCAATTAAGTTATGCAACAAATTTCAGCTAGTCATATCGAACGCTGTTCAGGATTGGCAAGAGCAGGATGTAACATTCCCTAGGCCGATGTAACACTTTGTAACATCCCCTCTGCAGAATGACAAACCCTAACTTATAACGTACTGGACCACTTGGACTGTCTGATACGGTAAGCGGTAGATCTACTGGGTGATCAAAACGTTAGTATAAATTTGAAAACTGAATAAATGTAGATAGAGAGGTACAAATTGACACACATGCTTGGAATGACATGATGTTTTATTAGAACCAAAAAAAATACAAAAGTTAAAAAAATTGTCCGACAGATAGCGCTTTATCTGATCAGAATGGTAATAATTAACATATAAAAGTAAGACAAAGCAAAGACGATGTTCTTTACAGGAAATGCTCAATATGTCCACCATCATTCCTCAACAATAGCTGTAGTCGAGGAATAATGTTGTGAACAGCACTGTAAAGCATATCCGGAGTTATGGTGAGCCATTGGCGTCGGATGTTGTCTTTCAGCATCCCTAGAGATGTCGGTCGATCACGATACACTTGCGACTTCAGGTATCCCCAAAGCCAAGCATGACGAAAGTGGCGGCTGAGCACACGATCATCACCAAGCGACGCGCGCAAGAGATCTTTCACGCGTCTGGCAATATGGGGTGGAGTGCCATCCTGCGTAAACGTCGTACGTTCCAGCAGGTGTTTATCAGCCAGGCTGGGGATGATGCGATTCTGTGACATATCGGCGTACCTCTCACCCGTCACGGTAGCAGTTACAAAGCATTTCCTCGAAGAAAAAAGGGCAGATAACATGTGGTAAATCCAACCCATACCATGACTTTCTCGTCGTGCAATGGAGTTTCCACAACAGATCTAGGGTTTTCGGTAGCGCAAATTCTGCAGTTGTGGGCGTTGACAGACCCTCGGAGCGTGAAATTAGCTTCGTCGGTCCACAACACGTTACTCAATCAATCGCCATTTTCAGCCATCTTTTAAAACGCCCACACCGCAAATGCCCTCCACTTCACTAAATCGCCAGGTAACAGTTCATGATGCCGATGGATTTTGTACGGATAGCATCGGACGGTACGCCTAAGTGCCAACCAAACAGTAGAGTATGGAATACCGGTGCGACGTGCGACTGCACGAGCACTGACTTCCACGTGCATCGACGAACCCGCTACAGTCTCCATTTCTTCCTGAACTGTCTCAGCAGCATTACGCCTTGTCTCGATCGGCCATGCGGGGTTTATCGTCTAAACAACCCATGGCTTCGAACTTCGAAATCATTCTCGCCACAGCTGCATTTGTCAACGGACCTTTACCCGTTCGAATTTCCTTCATATGGCGATAGGATCGTAACGCTGAACTAGTACATTCTCCATTCTGATAATACAGCTTCACAAAAAGCGCCTTTTCAGGTAACGTCAACATGCTGCGACTGCTGGCGCATCTGATTCTCTCTCTCATTACGGCTCCTTTTATACGCGATTGTCATGCGCAGTCACTGACGTTTTGCTGCCCAGCGCCATCTGTCGGACATTTTGTGAACTTTGTTTTTTTGTGCTAATAAAACCCCATATCATTCCAAGCATGTGTGCCAATTTTTACCTCTCTATTAACATTATTCCGTGTCTTATTAAGTTTTCAAATTTATACTTACTTTTTGATCACCCAGTACATGGGTGCGTGGAAGATCCTCTTTGTGACTTACCTGCACGGTTACAGAGCAGTCAGCCTCTGCACTTTATCGACCTGTAATCTTACCTGCCCTTACCTGCAGTTCAGCTGCTCGTGCGTTATTCGGCACACTGTAGATTCTGGACTTAGTAAATACATAGGACTAAGGGTTTGGAGAGGAATTCCTGTGCTACTAAATAATGCAACGCAGCTCTGATAAAAGCATTAGTGTTCTAGAGACTCGTTGACCTCAAAATCCTTTGATACAATTTATTACAAACAAGTTGCAAAATCGTAGTTTGCAAGTCAGAATCCAGCGAGATAGCGGTCAGACAGATATGCCCCTCTAAGTCGGTCTAAGACCACTGTCGGATACCGATTGCCTTTGGTTGTTGTCTCAATCAGGCTAATCCCAGTTGTGATCGTATTGATATAAACCGCACAGCTGCCACGCGGCTCTTTTAGTGCACAAGGCCAGGATCTTGTATCACCAGATGCCACGCAACTCAGTATTTACTTACATTTCATAACCCAAATAAAAATAAGCATTGTCATAACCAATTGATCAGAATGATCGTTGCCAGAAAACAAAAACAAAATTGGCAACAGCAGGATCGAGCACAGCAGCTGACTTATCGTGTTCAATAGCCGTCGTGTTTTAGCATGCACTAAGCTATGCTCAATTAACTATTTGCGTCTATACCTCAGTAATTGTCACATATTAAGATAAACATTCAACCACAGTCTAAATAGCTTCACCACCTACGTGAATGTTTCTTTGTCACGGTCTCATGCAGACTTAGACAAAAGGCAAAGCCGGGAGCGCAACTGCTGCCCGGTCTCACCGCTAGTCCTCAACAATGGCGAGCTTTGCTCTCCTTCTCCCCCACTACACCGCTTGTGACGTCAGCCCCCATCTCTGTCTTCAAAACAGACACATATTATCTCATACTGTCCCTGTTGCTTTCTGCGATACACTTTTGATTCACACTATTCTGCAAATTTTACTCTGGCCCTCTGTTCTAAGTTTTTTTCAAACGAACAACTTTTATACCCTTCGGCAGCCTCTGGTCGGACCAGTCCACCTTCTCCATCCCGAAGGGGTGCCCGCCTGTGGATGCCGCGTCGTATTTCTAAGCTACCCCCTGCTTTTAGTGTCCTTCCGCCTTCACGTTCTTGCAAGTCAGCGTGCTGGCCTACCGTGTCCGACTCGGTTCTTATCGTAACCTTTCGGCACGCCACCTCCGCTAAGGCTGTCCGTCTGTCTGCCATCCCGATGCATTCTAATCGACACTCGCTTAGTTAACAAATGCTAGAACTTTAGTTTTATTGACCGTACAACAACCTTGTATTCTTAGGTATCACACGAAGTTCTTAAAACTATTGCTTATCCAAAGCGTGGTTAATCGTGCACAGGACATTACCACATTTCGAGGAGTACACTTGGAAAAGGCCGAGAGATACGAGAAGATGGCAGTCAGATTACATCATTGTCAGGCAGAGATACTGAAATCAGGTATTGGATGGTAAGGTGTACCCAGTACCAGATAAAGACTCAGATTACAATTTAGTAATGAAGAGGAGTAGGCTGAAGTTTAAGAGACTACTCAGGAAGAATTAATGCACAAAAGGAAAAATGGGAGACAGGGGTGCTGAGCAATGGAGAGATAAGCTTGAAGTTCCCTGAGGCTATAGATATTGCCATTATGAATAGCTCAGTAGGCTGTATAGTCAAACAGGAATGGATAACTATATAAAGCGTGATCAGAGATGTTGGAAAGAAAAACATAAGTACAAGGATGGTAAAAGCGGAGTAACTGTGGGTAGCATAAGAAGTACTTTCGTTCAACGACGAAAGAAGAAGGTTAAAAAATGTGCAGACAAATCCAGGAATACAGACATACAAGTTACTTAGGAATGAACTAACCAGGAAGAGCACGGAAATTAAGGCGAAACGGAAGGACTGACCAATCATATAGAAAAGTGAAAGCAAGCTTTGGTAAATAAAAGGCAAGGGCGGTACCACCAACAGTGCAGTGGAAGCTCCGTTGTTAAATGCAGAGAAGAGAGCGGATAGATGGAAGGAGTACACTGAAGGCCTTTATGAGTGGAAGACTTGTCCGATGATGTGATAGTAGAAAAATCAGGCATGAGATAGAGGCTGCAGTACTAAAATCGGAATATAAAAGATGTTTGGATGACTTAAGATCACATAAGACAGAAGGGATCAATAACATCTCATCAGAATTTCTTAAATCACTGGTGGAAATGGCAACAAAACGACCACTTTGGTCTTCAAAGTGTATGAGATGACAATATCCCGTAAGGCTTTCAGAAGACACCATACAACACCGAAGATGGCAACAGCCGAAAACTACGAAAATCATCGCACCGCCACTTTAAGAGCTGAAATATCCGGGTTGCTGACAAGAATAATATACAGAAAAATGGAAAAGAAAATTGAGGTTATGTTACACGACGATTAATTTTGCTTTAGGAAAGATAAAGCTACCAGAGAGGCAGATTTGACCTTGCACTTGATAGTGGAAGCGAAACTGAAGAACAATCAAGATACGTTTATCAACGTGGGAAAATCATTGACAATGTAAAATCATGCAAGATGCTCAAAGTTCTGATAAAAATAAGAGTAAGGTGTAGAAAGAGGCGGGTAATATACAAAATATACAAGACCTAAGAGGACACGGTAAGATTGGATGACTACAATCGAGGTGCTCGGATTAAAGGGGCTGTTAGACGGGTTAGTAGTCTTTCGCCCCTACTGTCCAGTCTGTACATCGAAGAAGCAATGACAGAAATAAAAAGGTCAAGAGTCGGGTTAAACTTCAAGGTGAAAGGATATAGATGATAACATTCGCTGAATGAAAGTGAAGAAGATCTGTTAAATGGAGTGAACAGTCTAATGGGTACATGTACTGAGAGTAAATCGAAGAAAGGGGAAAGTAATCGGAAGTAGCAGAAATGAGAACAGCAAGAAACTTAACATCAGAGTTGGGGATCTCGAAGTAGACGACTTTAAAGAAAAATGCTACTTACGAAGCAAAATAAACCATGATAGACGGGGCAAAAAAGACATAAAAAGCAGACTTGCACTGGCGGAAAGGACATTCTTCGCAAAGAGAAGTCTACTGATATCGAACATAGGCCTTAATTTGAGGAAAAAATTTCTGAGTGTGTGTTTGGAGCTCAGCACTGTATGGTAGGGAACCACTGACTACGACAAAACCTCAACAGAAGAGAATAGAAGCATATGACAAGTAGTACTACAGAAAAATGTTGAAAATTAGGTGGGCTTATAAGGTAACGAATGAGGCGGTTCTTCACAAAATTGGTGAGTGAAGTAGTATATGAAAAAAAAAAAAAAACTGAGGAGGGCACAGGATGGTCGAACATCTCTTAAGACATCAGGGTGTAACTTGCGTGGTACTAGATGGAGCTGTAGAGGGTAGCAGCTGTAGAGGAGGACAGGGATTTGAATAATTCCGGAAAATAACTGAGGACGTAGGTTATAATTGCTACTCTGAGATAAAAAGTTTACACAGAAACATATTAGTGGTGGGCCACATCAAACCAGTCAGAAGACTGATGATTTGATAAATAAATGTATTGATACATCTACATCTACATTTATCCTCCGCAAGCCACCCAACGGTGTGTGGCAGAGGGCACTGTCATTACCTCCCTTTTCTGTTACGGTCGCGTATGGTTCGCGGGAAGAGCGACTGTCTGAAAGCCTCCGCGCGCGCTCGAATCTCTCTAATTTTACATTCGTGATCTCCTCGGGAGGTATAAGTAGGGGGAAGCAATATATTCGATACCTCATCCAGAAACACACCCCCTCGAAACCTGGCGAGCAAGCTACACCACGATGCAGAGTGCCTCCCTTGCAGAGTCTGCCACTTGAGTTTGCTAAACATCTCTGTAACGCTATCACGGTTACCAAATAACCCTGTAAAGAAACGCGCCGCTTTTCTTTGGATCTTCTCTATCTCCTCCGTCACCCTATACTCAAGTATAGGTCGAACGAGTGTTTTGTAAGCCACCTCCTTTGTTGATGGACTACATTTTCTAAGAACTCTCCCAATGAATCTCAACCTGGTACCCGCCTTACCAACAATTAATTTTATATGATCATTCCACTTGAAATTGTTCCGCACGCATACTCCCAGATATTTTACAGGAGTAACTACTACCAGTGTTTGTTCCGCTATCATATAATCATACAATAAAGGATCCTTCTTTCTATGTATTCGCAATACATTACATTTGTCTGTGTTAAGGGTCAGTTGCCACTCCCTGCACCAAGTGCCTATCCACTGCAGATCTTCCTGCATTTCGCTACAACTTTCTAATGCTGCAACTTCTCTGTATACTACAGCATCATCCGCGAAAAGGCGCATGGAACTTCCGACACTATCTACTACGTCATTTATATATATTGTGAAAAGCAATGGTCCCATAACACTCCCCTGTGGCACGCCAGAGGTTACTTTAACTTCTGCAGACGTCTCTCCATTGAGAACAATACGCTGTGTTCTGTTTGCTAAAAACTCTTCAATCCAGCCACACAGCTGGTCTGATATTCCGTAGGCTCTTACTTTGTTTATCAGACGGCAGTGCGGAACTGTATCGAACGCCTTCCGGAAGTCAAGGAAAATAGCATCTACCTGGGAGCCTGTATCTAATATTTTCTGGGTCCCATGAACAAATAAAGCGAGTTGGGTTTCACACGATCGTTGTTTCCGGAATCCATGTTGGTTCCTACAGATTATATTCTGGGTTTCAATGCCATCATCATCCCGGAGTGTCTGGATATGCTGTTTCGAGCCACTTACTGATTTAACGTAAGACCAGAACTTCATAGGATTTTCTGTCAAGTCGGTACATAGAATTTTACTCTCGAATTCACTGAACGCTTCACGCATAGCCCTCCTTAGGCTAACTTTGACATCGTTTAGCTTCTGTTTGTCTGAGAGGTTTTGGCTGCGTTTAAACTTAAAGTGAAGCTCTCTTTGCTTTCGAAGTATTTTCCTAACTTTGTTGTTGGACCACGGTGGGATTTTCCCGTCCCTCACAGTTTTACTCGGCACGTACCTGTCTAAAACGCATTTTACGATTGCCTTGAACTTTTTCCATAAACACTCAACATTGTCAGTGTCGGGACAGAAATTTTCGTTTTGATCTGTTAGGTAGTCTGAAATCTGCCTTCTATTACTCTTGCTAAACAGATAAACCTTCCTCCCTTTTTTTATATTCCTACTAACTTCCATATTCAGGGATGCTGCAACGGCTTAATGACCACTGATTCCCTGTTCTGTACATACAGAGTCGAAAAGTTTGGGTCTGTTTGTTATCAGTAGGTGCAAGATGTTATCTCCACGAGTCGGTTCTCTGTTTAATTGCTCGAGGTAATTTCCGGATAGTGCACTCAGTATAATGTCACTCGATGCTCTGTCCCTACCACCCGTCCTAAACATCTGAGTGTCCCAGTCTATATCTGGTAAATTCAAATCTCCACCTAAGACTATAACATGCTGAGAAAATTTATGTGAAATGTATTCCAAATTTTCTCTCAGTTGTTCTGCCACTAATGCTGCTGAGTCGGGAGGTCGGTAAAAGGAGCCAACTATTAACCTAGCTCGGTTGTTGAGTGTAATCTCCACCCATAATAATTAACAGGAACTATCCACTTCTATTTCACTACAGGTAAACTACTACTAACAGCGACAAACACGCCACCACCGGTTGCATGCAATCTATCCTTTCTAAACACCGTCTGTGCCTTTGTAAAAATTTCGGCAGAATTATCTCTGGCTTCAGCCAGCTTTCTGTACCTATAACGATTTCAGTTACGGTGCTTTCTATCAGCGCTTGAAGTTCCGGTACTTTACCAATGCAGATTCGACAGTTTACAATTACAATACCGATTGCTGCTTGGCCCCCGCATGTCCTGACTTTGCCCCGCACCCTTTGAGGCTGCTGCCCCTTCTGTACTTTCCCGAGGCCATCTAACCTAAAAAAAAAACCGCTCAGTCCACGCCACACAACCCCTGCTACCCGTGTAGCCGCTTGCTGCGTGTAGTGGACTTCTGACCTATGCAGCGGTACCCGAAACCCCACCACCCTATGGCGCAAGTCGAGGAATCTGCGGCCCACACGGTCGCAGAACTGTCTCAGCCTCTGATTCAGACCCTCCACTCGGCTCTGTACCAAAGGTCCGCAGTCAGTCCTGTCAACGATGCTGCAGATGATGAGCTCTGCTTTCATCCCGCTAGCGAGACTGGCAGTCTTCACCAAATCAGATAGCCGCCGGAAGCCGGAGAGTATTTCCTCCGATCCATAGCGACACACGTCATTGGTGCTGACATGAGCGACCACCTGCAGATGGGTGCACCCTGTACCCTTCATGGCATCCGGAAGGACCCTTTCCACATCTGGAATGACTCCCCCCGGTATGCACACGGAGTGCACATTGGTTTTCTCCCCCTCTCTTGCTGCCATATCCCTATGGGGCCCCATTACGCGCCTGACAAAAGAAGTGAAGCTCCAACGAGGGAAGGAGAAAAAAATGTAACTTTACAGATTAAGACGGTGCATGATGTTATTTCAGTGATTACAAAATCTTGTCACATTTGTAAAGAATTATGCAATATCAGCACACTTATCATTCTGACTTAGCGCCCCTTCAGGCCTGGATGTACGCTTTTATACAGTTGCCTCACCTGAGTCACAACTGATGTCTGATACCGTGGATACGGGCTCTGGAACAGAGTTGGCACCAGATCAGTCTGCAGATACATTTTATCAGGGACAGATCCGGGTTCTTTCTGGCCACGGGAATACCTCTCCAGCAAGCAGACAGTTTGTACAGACAAGTGCATCGTCCTCTTGAAAAATTGCGCCATGACACTGTCGCATGGGAGGTAATTTATGGGAGGCAAGATGTGCAGTCAATCTTCTCTCGATCACTGCCAGTCGTCAGTCGTGTTCTGAAGTCAAACCTGATGGCTCCCCGCACCAAGAGGGCAGCAGTAACACATCTGCGACTCTCCAATACATTGGAAGATGGTACCTCTCACCAGAGTGTCTCCATTCTCGCCGATGATGGTCACCAGGGGTAGTGCAGAACCGCGATTCCCCGCTGTGCAGAACGAGACGCCACTCATTTGCGGTCCTTACTTCCTGGTCGCAGCAACACGCCCAACGCAGCCGTTGAGCGTAGCCTAAGCATGGAAAGGTAATTTCCTGGTTCGGCTACTGACAGTCATCGACCATTGGTGTGCGATGACATAGAATGTTGCTGGGAGTCCATTACTTGGGATCGGATGACAGGCGTCGCTGAGAAAGGACTACAATGTGCTTGGTACACAACATTGCGATCTCTCCTTGTGGGTTGTCAGACATCTTCGGCAGGAACTTCACGTTCCCATGTAATGAAACATCGGGCCACAGTAGTATTAGAATGCGTCACAAATCTGGGCACCGCACGATTCAAGCAGTCGGCCAAATGGAGATCCACATTGAGACACGTTTCAGATCCTGTCAGACGCTGATAACACTGTCTCACACTGGTTCAGGATATCTCCGTGTCCTGCGCAATGATCAGACCCTGTCATGCCTGGTGACAACATGAAATGCGAACAAAAAAAAAAAAAAAAGGTTCAAAGGGCTCTGAGCACTATGGGACTTAACATCTGATGTCATCAGTCCCCTAGAGCTTAGAACTACTTAAACCTAACTAACCCAATGACATTATACACACTCATGCCCGAGGCAGGACTCGAACCTGGAACCGTAGCGGTCGTCCGGTTCCGGACTGAAGCGCCTACAACCGCTCGGCCACAACGGCCGGCTAAATGCGAACAAAACTTATGCAATTTAGTGACAGTTCTACCAGTCACAGAGAACTGCAATTTTAATGACTTACATATCGGCCAACGGCGTGTGCGTTGGCAAAGTTACACTGACAATCGGTCATGTCTTCTGGATGCTCCACTCTTTAGTGTAGGCAGTGCTCCATACCATGTAGTGATTAGACAGTGACAACTACTCTACCGCTTGAAGGACCAATTATAGTAGTGTATATCAGTCGCCTTATAATGGTTGTAGCGATCTAGACAAATTAAGAATTTTATGTAGCGTAGCGAAAGTCATTTTATTTATTTTCATGTTCATATTTTTTGCAATGTGTGTAAACATATCACAGGTCAAACGCAGTCTTCGAGTAGGAAGAGTAACACAAAGAACGTCTTTGGCTGTGACTATGACGAATGTGTGGAGATGTGTTGGGAGCATCACTTCCTTTTTGCTTCGTCGTGAATATGCCTATTAGAGACAATTCTTTCGCGGTAACATACTTTATATTTTGCAGACCTAATGCAGTTTTGCTGAGAAATGGCCACAGTCAGTGTAGGAAAATCATTGTGTCATAAGGAGTACTTCACGTTTCATCTCACGTGTCTGTATAGTGGCTGCATGAAAGAGTTGCGTATTAACAGACAGCTATGATTCAACGAGGCGATCCGTTCGGTAGTCTCTGCACCGGTGTGTTATGAGGTTGGGCCTTGTCTTGTGGACAACGAGATCGGCGTATTCTCCAGAAACGGCCGATGATCAAGAAATCGAAAGTGCATTGCATATGTTTCCTAAAATAGTTAATGATGAGGGAAATACGAGAGTGTTGACAGAAGTAGAATTATCACTGTAGAACTTCCTAGGCATTCCGAAAATTCAGAAACAAGTGAAATCAAGGAACGGAGCAGAAGATTGCTGTTTAACGTCCCGTCGACAACGAGGTCATCAGAGACGGAGCGCAAGCTCGGGTGAGGGAAGGATGGGGAAGGAAATCGGTCGGCCCTTTCAAAGGAACCATCCCGGCATTTGCCTGAAGCGATTTAGGGAAATCACGGAAAACCTAAATCAGGATGGCCGGAGACGGGATTGAACCGTCGTCCTCCCAAATGCGAGTCCAGTGTGCTAACCACTGCGCCACCTCGCTCGGTATGAAATCAAGGAACGCTCTAATCCCGTGAACTGTTCAACGATGTAGTCCTTTCACTATTTACAAATCGTTACTGCTTAATGTCAACTGCGTGTTAAAGGAAAGACAATCAAACTGAAGAGAAAACTAAAGAAATCTAAGTGATTAACGAAATTACTAAGATACAGTGCAAGATTTTCCGTGAGTCGAGAAGGGTACTCATTAAATTTACTTTATCTCAAGCTGGGAGAGCTCCACAAGGACTTTCTATCTGCACATAAAAGGTCTGAAGCTGAGATAAAAGAAATTGAATGACAGATTCCAAAGCACCGCATGTACTCACAAAAAACACCCAACGAAATTGTCGTACAGTTCTGGCAACAAGATAGAGAAAGTGAAGCGCAATTCCAATGAAAATAAAAGTGTTATTTTTGTGATACTAAAAGGCGTACAAACCAAATTCAAGTAAATTAAAATTAAATGTAAGTTTCCACCCTTCCTAGCTTATATTTGAATTAATATTAGCAGGCGCAAATGTAATTAAAGGCAATCGGAAATCATTTAGTTGTAACAAAGAGCTGACATACAGTTAAACGAGGGAGGAAGAGCTAAGGGTTGTGACCGTGTGACCAGAATCTCTGTTCCGTTTTTTTTAGAGCTTGGTTACTGTTCATCACACGTTAGCAGAAGATCTTTCGCTCATAGTCATTTTCAATGGCCTATACTTCCTAACGGAAGATTCAAGTATTACCAAGCAGAAACTTTCGTCTGTGACTCAGAACTCAAATGCGAGTGCCCACTTGGCGCACACGGGTTGGGCGATTGCGTGTCATTCCAAATGAGGGATACGTGGCAGCCGCTTGTCTTTTCGATGTTTCACAGGTAGGTTGTTCAGCCAGGCGTCGCAGTGGAACTTGCTGCCATCTTTGACAAGTTTCCTCCATCTATTACGGCCTTCGTCTCGTTCGCCCCATCTGCAGCAGTCAATGTTAAATACGTTCGTTTTTAGTTTGACGCAATTTATAAAGGGCGATGCAGGTTTTCCAGGAGGTCTCTTGGTATGTGCCATCTCACTAAGTAGTCAGCGTCGCGGAAGACAGGAGTGGTCCATATGATGCTAGTGTTTTAGCCACCGCAGGCAACATTCCTCGACGCTCGGTAGATTCGCAGTATTTAGGACCATCTCATTTGTCACCTGGTCACTGCATGTTATGCTTAGAATGTTACATAAGTGCCGCCGATGAAAGGTAATAAACTTACGTTCTCGTTCGGCATCTAATGTCCTGGTCTCAGCACCACACGATATGGTGCTGAGCACACCATGACTGAGAGACGAATCTTTTCGTGGTCATCGTAAAGTGTTTGTTGTCCCATGCACTTGCGTGGAGCTTCCCGAATTTATTCGTCGCTTTGAGAAACCTTGCGTTTATTTGTCACCCAGAGAGAGACCTTCTAACAATGTACTCTGTTCATCATAAGAATAAACCTGATGTAAACAAAAAAAAATGCGATGGTTGGTCAGAAGCCGTAACTCTAGTACACTGGTGTTTTCCCGCTCTTGGAAGTAGGTCCAATTCATGTATTAGATACCTTCTTACTTTGTCACTGTAAATGTTCTTATGCATTAACAGCAATCAACATTTTTCCTAATCATACCTCACTTACGTAATTTTTATTTAAAAAAATCGTGTGCAGTCACAGTCTACATCTACATGGATGGAGTCTCTACAAGTCACATTTAAGTGCCTGGTAGAGGGTTCATCGAACCACCTTCACAATTCTCTATTATTCCAGTCTCGTATAGCGCGTGGGAAGAATGAACACCTATATCTTTCCGTACCAGCTCTGATTCCCCTTATTTTATCTTGGTGATCGTTCCTCTCTATGTAAGTCGGTGTCAACAAAATATTTTCGCATTCGGAGGAGAAAGTTGGTCATTGGAAATTCGTGAGAAGATACCGTCGCAACGAAAAACGCCTCTCTTTTAATGATGTCCATCCCAAATCCTGTATCATTTCTGTGACACTCTCTCCCATATTTCGCGATTATACAAAATGTGCTGCCTTTCTTTGAACATTTCGATGGACTGGTAAGGATACCACACCGCGCAACGGTATTCTAAAAGAGGACGGACAAGCGTAGTGTAGGCAGTCTCGTTAGTAAGTCTGTTACATTTTCTAAATGTCCTGCCAATAAAACGCAGTCTTTGGTTAGCATTCCCCACAACACTTTCTATGTGTTCCTTCCAATTTAAATCGTTCGTAAATGTAATACCTAGGTATTTAGTTGAATTTACGGCTTTTAGATTAGATTGATTTATAGTGTAACCGAAGTTTAACGCGTTCCTTTTAGCACTCATGTGGATGACCTCACACTTTTCGTTATTTAAGGTCAACTGCCACTTTTCACACCATTCCAATATTTCCCATAAATCGTTTTGCAATTCTAAGTCAGAGCCTCTAAAAGCGCTGCTCGTGTTCAGATTGTCCCGCTATTCATATCCACCGCGAAAATAGATGAGTCTGCTTCCTGCTTCGTAGTGAAAAACAAAAGTTGATAACCGAGTAGACTGATGGGCGGTGGCTCGAAACCTTTTCTGATCTACAATTAATTTTTGTACGATTTGAATGCCTAAATCACTTAATTGGAAATTTATCAAATATGTGGTAACTGACTCATACTTAACCAGCATTTTTTCAACGACAATGCACGTCTTCTAATTTCTAATTACACATCACACGCATAATTCTGGTTTTAACTGCAAATTCACATTATTACTTATCCATATATTTCGAAAGATTGTTAAATATTTTGAAGTTAACAAATCATTACACAATTAAATTGTGTCCGTTGTTTTATAGGACAGATGTGATCTCACATGAGCCAGAGTGGTAAGCGTCATAGAAACATGGAAAACAATAAATTTCACAGATTCGAGCACACCGTACAAATGCTGCATTTTTACAGTTGTCACCTTAACACTACATTCTGAACCCAATAGAACTGATCTGCAGCCAAGTTAATGGCTGTTGTTGTAGTTGTTGTTGTTGTGGTCTTCAGTCCAGAGACTGGTTTGATGCAGCTCTCCATCCTACTCTATCCTGTACAAGCTTCATCATCTCCCAGCACCTACTGCAACCTACATCCTTCTGAATCTGTTTAGTGCACTCATCTCTTGGTCTCTCTCTACGATTTTTACCCTCCACGCTGCCCTCCAATACTAAACTGAGGATCCCTTGATGCCTCAGAATACGCCCCACCAACCGACCCCTTCTTGTAGTCAAGTTGTGCCATAAATTTCTCTTCTCTCCAATTCTATTCAATACCTCCTCATTAGCAATGTGATCTACCCATGTAATCTTCAGCATTCTCCTGTAGTACCACATTTGGAAAACTTCTATTCTCTTCTTGTCTAAACTATTTATCGTCCATGTTTAGGTTCCATACATGGCTACACTCCACACAAATACTTTCAGAAACGACTTCCTGACACTTAAATCTATACTTGATGGTAACAAATTTCTCTTCTTCAGAAACGCTTTCTTTGCCATTGCCAGTCAACATTTTATATCCTCTGTACTTCGACCATCATCAGTTACTTTGCTCTCCAAATAGCAGAACTCATTTACTACTTTCAGCGTCTCATTTCCTAATCTAATTCCCACAGCATCGCCCGATTTAATTCGACTACATTCCATTATCCTCGTTTTGCTTTTGTTGACGTTCATCTTATATTCTACTTTCAAGACACTATCCATTCCGTTCAACTGCTCTTCCAGGTCCTTTGCTGTTTCTGACAGAATCACAACGTCATCGGCGAACCTCAAAGTTTTTATATCTTCTCCATGGATTTTAATTCCTACTCCGAATTTTTTTTTTTTTGTTTCCTTTACTGCTTGCTCTGTATACAGATTGAATAACGTCGGGGAGAGGCTACAACCCTGTCTCACTCCCTTCCCAACCACTGCTTCCCTTTCATGTCCCTCGACTCTTATAACTGCCATCTGGTTTCTGTACAAATCGTAAATAGCCTTTCGCTCCCTGTATTTTACCCCTGCCTCCTTCAGAATTTGAAAGAGAGTATTCCAGTCAACATTGTCAAAAGCTTTCTCTAAGTCTACAAATTCTAGAAAAGTAGGTTTTCCTTTCCTTAATCTAGCTCCTAAGATAAGTTGTAGGGTCAGTATTGCCTCAGGTGTTCCAACATTTCTACGGAATCTAAACTGATCTTCCCCGAGGTCGGCTTCTACCAATTTTTCCATTCGTCTGTAAAGAAATCGTGTTAGTATTTTGCAACCGTGGCTTATTAAATTGATAGTTCAGTAGTTTTCACATCTCTGAACATCTGCTTTCTTTGGGATTGGAATTATTATATTCTTCTTGAAGTCTGATGGTATTTCGTCTGTCTCATAGATCTTGCTCACTAGATGGTAGAGTTTTGTTAGGCCTGGCTCTTCGAAGGCTGTCAGTAGTTCTAAGGGAATGTTGTCTACTCCCGGGGCTTTGTTTTGACTTAGGTCTTTCAGTGCTCTGTCAAACTCTTCACGCAGTGTCATACCTCCTATTTCATCTTCATCTACATTGTCTTCTATTTCTATAATATTGTCCTCAGGAACATCGCCCTTGTATAGTCCCTCTATATACTCCCTCCACCTATCTACTTTCCCTTCTTTGCTTAGTTAAGGGATATGCCACGAGAAATAACAAGACATTTAAGCTGCCAAAGTTACTGGAACTAATGCCAGAAGCTTTGTGACACGTCACTGCCGAGCGATGGCGAAATGTGGAACATCACGTCATAAAAGAGGAAGAGGCAATGAGGACTTTTTTGTTTCTTGATATTCTACTGCTGATCGCCTCATTATCAACGTAGCAGCACTGAAATGTACAGCATTCTTTGAAGTCAGATATGGAAGATGTTCGGAGGCTACAAGGCGACTGGCCGTAACACTTTCAGTGGCTTCAATACTTAAATACATGGTGAAATCCCAGCAGTGGGCTTTTACTGCGCAGATAGCCCATGCAGAAAAATTATCCTTGTTAAAGTCAGGAATTCTTATCACTCTCGTTTTTAATCACAGAACATGTTAGCTAAGGTAGAGAGCACCTTCGTTTTCCAGCAGTTCACCTAAGAAGCGTATCGCCTGTGTTATACCATTATTTATTTCTGTTCAAAAAATAATAACATTCAAGGCTACATTATTCGCTGCTCGTCTGTTTTTGCGTCTTTATTACAACTGTTAACATCACTGCAGGTTAGTTGGAGCAGGTGGCTGGCCAGTGCTTTCCAAGTTAATCGCGCCGGTAAAGCTGTTGTCTCGTATTATCGCTGAGTCGATGTAAACGTAACGTACAGCTTAAAACGTATCCTCATTATCGCACTTGACTGTACTTGGGACAGCTTGGCTTCTGCTCCAAGTGAAATGAAATCCAATGAGGTTCCAGTAAACGTGGGAGAGTACATAGCGCGATGTTTGCATCATGTTTATTCTTATGATGAACGGAGTATGGGGAGTCGAGGTAGCAGAACTTTTCGACTACATTGAGCAGGAAGCCATCAAGTCTTATGCCAGCCTTACCCTCGTATCCTTACGACGTAGCCACAGTCTTCTTTACATTCACTTCCACGTAAATTATTTTTCCGTAAGTCTTAGAAGATCATCTTGTGCGTGTGCTACGAATGCTGCATCGCCTGCCTATAAAGGGTTGGATGCAAGTAAATCCTCGCGTTAACGCTTGGATTCTAGTTGGATAGGTTATCTTGTAATGTGTCCCGACAGCTTGGTATGTAGGTGGATACCAAGGTCTGTTTCGCCGTAAATAACTTTGACAAATAAAAATAGAAATATGCCAAATAAGGCAGGGGCTAGCACACAGTGTAAAATATACAGCACATTCGCACGACAGCATATGTAACAAGTCACCTTTTGTTACTCCAAGATTTCAACCCTAGCAAGCTTCACCGCTCTCGTCACTACCTCCGTAATATGTACCTGTTTCTCATTGGTCGGTGCAGTTCTGGAATAATTCCCCAATAAATCACTTAAATTTATATGAAATACCGCATAGAAGACCTGCTGTTTCTTATTACTAACACTCTATTTCAGTTGACTCGAGCCAATTTCAACCCGTTCATAACTTTGTTAATATCTCTTTGTCGTCAATTTTTCTACGAGTCTCGAATTAATATTGTTCCTTCCATCCCAGTTCCACTGCTTAGCTATCGTCAAAATTTCTATCACGTTTGGTATTCACAGCTTTTATACATAACTCTGTTCGTCAAAATTCTGCCTACCTCTCCCTGCGACCAGACCCAATGACTGGCTCGGCTCTTTTTTGAAAAAGCACGCATACTCATATAGTATAACAATGGCCAACTAACTGCCGTTTGCCATAGAACTTGGTTCCCCGTGGATATGGTGCGCTTATTGTAGGCAGCTTACAGATGGCTGTCTTTCACAACAGTGACAGAACGTAATATTGTGTCTCACTGCTATGAAATATAGTCAGAGTTGCATTACGACAAAGTGTTAGCGTTAACTAATCTGTGTTTACATAATTTTGTAGATGTCTTATGACAGCCTACAGATAGTATTTACTGGGTACCATTAGCCGAGTAGAATATTTGTAGCTGATTATGCTACTGATGAAGGAATTAATTTCTAGCTTACACATATGAAGGGTGGAAATGAAACGTGTTCTAAGTGCAAAGTCGACGTTTGTAAGGAGATTGAAAAAAAATTTGTATCTGTTTGTACATAAGTGATTTATATCCGAAACTTGAGAAGTTTTCCCGATACCACAGAATTGTGTCGTCTACCGCTTCATTGCAAAAAATAATGAAATAAATTAGAAAATAAATATTCTACTAGGAAGTTTCTAAGTGCCAACCAGGAAACTGGGTGTCAATAAGAAAAACATACAAGTTGATTCTTGCAAAGCAAAAAACAGCAAAAGGCAACCAGCCATTGTTAAAGCTGCTATTATTTACGCCAATGACACCGTTACCGGTTTCTAACCGACAAATTTATCTTCAGACGGCTGTTCAGCTTCATATTAAATCTGTGGTTGCGTGCATTAGTTGCTGGCTACATTTTTCCCAACAAATAAAGTTGTTAATAAAGAAAGTCCGTGACCATTTTGGATGATTTTGTGAGTAAAACTGTCCTCATCCCTGAGCTACCGCCGGCCTCAGAGGGTTTCAGTTTAGTTTAAAGGAATACAAGGAGCAACAGGCGACTGTCACGGAACACGAAAAAAAAAAAAGAAGAAATTCATGAAACTCACTCACCACCAACTTACAACTTGAAAAACAAGGTTAAATGGCAGTATTAAAACCCTATACCTGTTCGGATGACAACAAACATCTTGGCTCAGAAATTTCACAAAACTACAAGTTTTAGCCGCCAGGCGGAGCTGTTGTAGAGGACGTCATCTTCAAATTTTTTGTATTTTTATTTTGTCTTTCATGTTTTTTATTATTTTTTTATTTTTTTACTTGATATTCTAATTTAGATATGGTCAGTCTTTTTATGACAATGAAAGTCGGGGAGGTGAGCAGAAACAAAATTTGAAGATAGCGCCCCTGGACTAGCGCCGCCCGGTGGCGAAAACTTTCAGTTTTGTGCAATTTCTGAGCGAAGATGTTTGTTGTAGGCATAGATTTGTAATACTGACACTGAGCCTTGATTTCTAGCTCTTTGTTCATGGTGAGACAGTTTCATAATATTATTTCGTTTTTGCTCTTAAATTACGAACTTTTGTAGCTTCATATATGTTACAAACGCCTGTTGCTCTGTACGTAACTTTAATCTTAATAACATATATCTAAGGATGACAGTGGCCGAAACACCATAGTAAAGAAATTTAATAAGGGAACAAGGCGCTTTTATTTACAAACTAATGCGATAAACAGCAAAAGTAATACAAACACGAACAGCCATCTGAAGATGTTACCTGTCCGTTCAAAATTGGGAACGATGATGCTGGTGTAATAAATGGTATAATCAACAGTGGATGGTTGTTGTTATCTTCTTTGCAAGAATCAACCTGTGTTATGTATACTGTATAGCCACTGTCTCAAAAATGTCAGTATTCGACAAAGTAGCAGGAAAAATTTTTTTGTTCAAAGTGCTGTTAATACCGAGACACTACGATTTATTAGATTTTTAGAAAAAAAAAACACTTGTCATATCCCACGCAAGTCTGTAAAACTTCCTACATGGTCTGGCACTTGGATGGAGTCTAGGGACATGCAGTAGTATAGAGACAACATGATAACAGTGCGAATGCGTTTTGTGAAACAATTCCACTCGTCATATGATGTACAATGAACAGCTACTTCCTTCGAACAGCGGGGGTGTCTTCCTGAAATTTATTTCCAGAGGAAATGACGTTTACACAGTAACTGAGCAGTTCTCACGGCAAATTAAAGACGAGAAGAACCAGCTGTATAAATCGGTAAGGCTTTCAACCCTGCCGCTATTTCTGTTCTTGGAAATGGACAGTGAATTATGAACGAGAAAATAGCTATCGACTTTTCTAAACGTGGTTTAGTACACCGTAAAGAAGGTCCTGGAATGTTTAATGATGTAATAGCTCGCTCAGTGACCGCGAGCGGCCTACCTGGATACGCTGAGCCACCAACTGCCGCACGGGCGCGCACCCCTACTTTGGCTGTCTTCCCCCCCCCCCTCCCACTCTCCCTCCCCCACACTAACCCCTTCTATCTACTAAACCCTCTGTCTGCAGACGCCGTAATTAAATTCCGCGCACCGTAGTGGCAAGGAGAGCTCCGAGTTCTCGATAAGCTTAAAGTAATCCGATTATCGGCCGCTTTATTGTCTGTTCCTCCGAGAGTCGTTACCTGTAGTGTGGAAAAGTCCCGTAATTAGTGAGTTTCATTTTACCTTCTCTGCATGATTTTAGAGCACTCGATCTTTCACTGCTCGATGCATTGAAATTACTTCGGCAAAGGTAAAAGTTGGTTGCATTGTCAGCTATTTTACTACAAGATGTTCATAAAATTACAATAAGAGCACAATATGAGTGGCACCCAATGTAATGGCTGTTTTTTTTTATTTTTACTTCAATTTTTTCCACAAACAACGTTATGGATAGGGAAGATATCTCTACCTCATGAGATACCTTGGCGATTCTACAAAGAGCTTCCTCCGGTTCTAGCAGCTGTTTATCATACTTCCATGTACCAACAAAGATTTTCAATTGATTGGAAAATGCGGCACTTAATTCGTGTTGTCATGAAAGGTGATTTTTACAACAATGAAAGTCGGGGAGGTGAGCAGAAACAAAATTTGAAGATAGCGCCCCTGGACTAGCGCCGCCCGGTGGCGGTGATTGTAGGCCAATACCGTATACGTCTGTCTCTTGTAGAGTTATGCAATATTACGGTGACATATTACGACGCTGTTCGAGAACAGAATCCTTTTCTATAAGCATCAGTACGCATTGAAGACCTCAGCTCACTCTGTTCATCCGAACGATGCAGCTTGCGGTAGATGACGGTGCCTGTGTTTATAAGTCCTTTGACTTACAGAAGGTGTTTCATACAGTTCCGAACTGCTTTTGAAGATTAAATGGAAGGTCGTTCACATACGAGGGTAGGATCCGTAATAGTGGCAACTACACTCCTGGAAATAGAAATAAGAACACCGTGAATTCATTGTCCCAGGAAGGGGAAACTTTATTGACACATTCCTGGGGTCAGATACATCACATGATCACACTGACAGAACCACAGGCGCATAGACACAGGCAACAGAGCATGCACAATCTCGGCACTAGTACAGTGTATATCCACCTTTCGCAGCAATGCAGGCTGCTTTTCTCCCATGCAGACGATCGTAGAGATGCTGGATGTAGTCCTGTGGAACGGCTTGCCATGCCATTTCCACCTGGCGCCTCAGTTGCACCAGCGTTCATGCTGGATGTGCAGACCGCGTGAAACGACGCTTCATCCAGTCCCAAACATGCTCAATGGGGGACAGATCCGGAGATCTTGCTGGCCAGGGTAGTTGACTTACACCTTCTAGAGCACGTTGGGTGGCACGGGATACATGCGGACGTGCAATGTCCTGTTGGAACAGCAAGTTCCCTTGCCGGTCTAGGATTGGTAGAACGATGGGTTCGATGACGGTTTGGATGTACCGTGCACTATTCAGTATCCCCTCGACGATCACCAGTGGTGTACGGCCAGTGTAGTAGATCGCTTCCCACACCATGATGCCGGGTGTTGGCCCTGTGTGCCTCGGTCGTATGCAGTCCTGATTGTGGCGCTCACCTGCATGGCGCCAAACACGCATACGACCATCATTGGCACCAAGGCAGAAGCGACTCTCATCGCTGAAGACGACACGTCTCCATTCGTCCCTCCATTCACGCCTGTCGCGACACCACTGGAGGCGGGCTGCACGATGTTGGGGCGTGAGCGGAAGACGGCCTAACAGTGTGCGGGACCGTAGCCCAGCTTCATGGAGACGGTTGCGAATGGTCCTCGCCGATACCCCAGAAGCAACAGTGTCCCTAATTTGCTGGGAAGTGGCGGTGCGGTCCCCTACGGCACTGCGTAGGATCCTACGGTCTTGGCGTGCATCCGTGCGTCGCTGCGGTCCGGTCCCAGGTCGACGGGCACGTGCACCTTCCGCCGACCACTGGCGACAACATCGATGTACTGTGGAGACCTCACGCCCCACGTGTTGAGCAATTCGGCGGTACGTCCACCCGGCCTCCCGCATGCCCACTATACGCCCTCGCTCAAAGTCCGTCAACTGCACATATGGTTCACGTCCACGCTGTCGCGGCATGCTACCAGTGTTAAAGACTGCGATGGAGCTCCGTATGCCACGGCAAACTGGCTGACACTGACGGCGGCGGTGCACAAATGCTGCGCAGCTAGCGCCATTCGACGGCCAACACCGCGGTTCCTGGTGTGTCCGCTGTGCCGTGCGTGTGATCATTGCTTGTACAGCCCTCTCGCAGTGTCCGGAGCAAGTATGGTGGGTCTGACACACCGGTGACAATGTGTTCTTTTTTCCATTTCCAGGAGTGTATTTATTTACAGCTCGTACAAAATAGGAACGTGTTTCAAAGTTTTACTGACCTTCAGAGTAGTCACTAGCATTGTGTATAACCCGTTGGCAGCGATGTGGAAGTCGTAGGATACTTTTAGCAGTGCCAGTTGTGTTGACAGTTCGAGCGGCGCGGTCTATTGCCTGACGAATTTGTAGCAGCTCTGAATCAAACGCCGTGAAGTGTTTCTATCAGTTTAGATATCGAGTTGAACTCACGAGGGCGTAAGTCAGTGGAATGCAGTCGGTGATATAGCACTTAGCAACCCCATCAGTCAAACAAATCAGTAACAGCTTGCACTGTACGTGCTTGAGCATTGTCCTGGAAAATGATGGTCAGGTCCTGCAGAAAGTGTCATCACTTCTGTCTCTATGCTGTTCACTTTTGGAACACAACCTACGACCATCTTAGAGACAGAAGTGATAACACTTTCTGCAGGACCTGACCATCATTTTGCAGGACAATGCTCAAGCACGTACAGTGCAAGCTGTTACTGATTTGTTTGACTGATGGGGCTGCTAAGTGCTATACCACCCACTGCACTCCCCTGATTTATGTCCTCGTGAGTTCAACTCGAGTTCTAAACTGAGGGAAATACTTCACAGAATTCGCTTCAGACCTGCTACAAATTCGTCGAGCAATAGACCGCGTCGCTCGAACTGTCAACACAACTAGCACTGCTAAGAGTATCCCGCGACTTCCACACCGATGGCAACGGGTTGTACACAATGCTGGTGACTACACTGAAGATCAGTAAAACTTTGAAACACATATCTGTTTTGTACAAGCTGCAAATAAATAGCTGTCACTACTAAAGTTCCAACCCTCGTATATTTTATTGTCTTCGGAAAATTGCAAATTTTATAATGAGATAAAAATCCGAAAATGTCAAAAAAAATTTCCGTTCTAACTCCCCTTAAGTCTGAATAAGGAGATGAAAGACACAGTATCAATGTCCAGCAAGCGGGGTATGTACCAAAGAAGCTTCAGAATCAGTTACAAGTCGGGACATTGATTGTATTGTATCTGAATTCCGTGTCCCAGAGTTTGTTCAGTGACTGTTTTTGGTGTTGGACTGTTAAATGGTAATTATTTTCTAGAAATGTGCTAATCTCCAATGATGCGTATTGCCATAGTAGGATCAGACTGAGAATAGTGCTCCCTCCAATAGTTACTTACCGTTCCTACCGTTTTCACATTGGTATTACTGTTAGAGTTCAAGGACAGCGAGTTAACACTTTAATCAGTGACTGTGTTAACTATTTGTTTGTCACATGTAGACTTTTATTTCATTTAAATGTTAGGTTACTCCATTTGAACAATCAACTTATAAGATGTCAGCCAAGTGCAGTTTGTGGCTAACCATTTAGCTGTGCATGAATTGCGGTAGATGAATACACGAGGCACGATCTGGGCATAAGCCATAGTACATTCAACATCAAAGTTCAGTTGAAGTATGAAGATAGTTACTGATACGAAAGAACAGATACCAATGATGACCATGCAGCTTCACTAGAAAGAAATGATAATTAATCGAAACCCTCAGCTCCCAACAGGTGTTGCTGATATACCTCAATGGGGACAGCTGAAAATGTGTGCCCCGACTGGGACTCGAACCCGGGATCTCCTGTTCACATGGCAGACGCTCTATCCACCTGCACAGAGGATAGCGCGACTGCAGGGACTTATAACTTGCATGCTTCCCGTGAGACCCACATTCCCAACTGTCCACAACCTACATTCGTAATGTCCCTAAAGGTTATTTGCCCATTCACTCATGCCATGTAAGCAGGAGATCCCGGGTTCGGGTCCTGGTCGGTGCACACATTTTCAGCTGTCCCCATTGAGGTATATCAACAACACCTGTTGGTAGGTAAGGGTTTCCAGTAATTATCATTTCTTTCTAGTGAAGCTGCATGGTCATCATTGGTACCTGTTCTTTCAGAACAGTTACTATCTTCATATAGTTAAAGGCTAGCCGGCCATTGACCTTCTTCTATACGAATCCGCACATTTTTCTCGAACTCTTACGGGAGTCGTCACCTTAGTTGGCGCGAGTAATGAGTGAATGGTCAAATATCTTTTAGGAACATTACGAATGTATGTCGTGGACAGTTGGGAATGTGGGTCTCACGTGAAGTATGCAAGGCATAAGTCCCTGCAGTCGCGCTATCCTCTGTGCCCTCGGTGTCTCAGATGGATAGAGCGTCTACCGTGTAAGCAGGAGATCCCGGGTCCGAGTCCCGGTCGGGGCACATATTTTCAGCTGTCCCCGTTGAGGTCTATCAATAACACCTGTTGGCAGCTGAGGGTCTAGATTAATTATCATTTCCTTCAGCTAAAGTGTTTGAACTGTGAACTTAGTGTGAACAACGTCATTTAAAACAGACTACTTCAGACTACCGCTTTCCAGCTAGACTCGATGAAGGTGCAGCTACCAGAGGCATTTTAGCTCAGATAAATATGGTTATGCTTCATTTGGTGCCCCGTGGTTTCGAAGCACTTTACAGTGAAAATAGTACGCGTTAAGACCTCACGTCACGTTGTAGAGATCTTTAGAACTATTTACAGAACACGAGCTGAAATGACTGTTGGACAATGTAAAATATTTTTTGTGCCAAAAAGGTATTGAAATTACGAGTGGACGGCAAATAGGACAGTGCACAGACATTTTTTGAGAACAGTGAGGTTTTACTTGTTTGGAATTATGGGTAAAAGTGGGTTCTCGCATGGAAGAAAGTTTGACCAGTGGGGAACGCAGTTCGGCCTGATGCCATCAGCCTCGATTTATCTTGGACAGGAGCAGATCAGAGTATACCTGACGTCACACCCCATAGCATGACAGGTGAACGACGTGAAATGGGGTGGATGTGAACAATGGAGAGCCGAGACGAAGCGGAGATTACGAGCTCTAAAAGTTTGCTGCCGACCCAACGGCAGCCGCAGTTCATGAGGAGAATAATGAAGATAAACTGACATGGCAATTATTTGTAAAAGTGGGTTGCAGTGAGATGAAAGACAGTGTATTAAGTGGTTTTAGACAGCGAGTAAACATCATACATGGACTGAACAAAATAATATACTTAGTGAAGAAATGGAGGAATTGTGTTTAGTAGACGAACATAGAGTAGTAATGAAAGATAAACCTGAAGATGACAGTGCATTTAGGTCATTGTTAGCATTGTCTTTATATGACGCACTTCATGCCAGTCAGATTGTGAACGAAATGACTAGGGCTTCACACACTGCTCACTGCAGTGTGAACTAAGAAGTGAATAGTTCTGAATTGATGGAGTAAGTAAATATTAAGGAAGAATCATGTGATGAAAATCAAGACACGAGGCCAGAAATACGTGAAGATGAGTGACACTGCTCAGGCCTTGTTTAAAAGTTTGCAAAAGAATTTTAAAGAAATGAGGGGTAATATGTGTAGATAAAGTGTTGATAGTATTTTAAGCAGAGATTAAAAAATAAATTACAAATATGAAATTTTAAAAATCGTATAATTAATTCTAATCTTACAAAATTCACAGAGGAAACGGAAAATGCAACAGAAAATTTTGATTCGAAAATAGAATCTTTTGGTAAAGAAAGGTTGTCAAATGAAAATGCAACTAAAATCAAATGTAGTAATCGAATGGAAGTTACTGATTTTTGTCAGGCTGATTTAGCTGAAGTGGTAGAATTTTTTTCTGTTGATGATAGTAATGAAGTGATTTCAAACACAAACGAGGCAAGTACTGTTGATTTTGAGTAGATAGAAGCAAGTAAAGAGAATATTCGTTTAAATAAGGGTACATTTCATGATTCTGATACCGAATGTGTGCTGATGTTAAATGAAACGGTGGTCAAAATTCTTACTTATGCTGAGGATCTGGCGATACTGCAGACAAACGTGTAAGTAAATACTGAACAAGGTGATACAATGATAATGAAATGATTCTGCATATAGTGCAAGTAGACAAGGCTAATATTCAGGAACTGGGGTCAGTTAGGAAATTGTTGATAAAAATACTGACGTTCTTGATGAGGAATGTTGACTGCTCATGTACCACATGAAAGTATTAATGAAGTTCATCATCTTGTTGGCAATGAATGCAATGTTCTGATAAGTAGTAATAAGTGAAATGACGTTAGTAAATCTCATTGCAAGTAACACTGTGCTGAAGTGTGAACGAACTGAGAGGAGAAAAATCGTCAAATCAAAGAAGCCTGTACGTAAGTGCTCAGCAATGGATACATACAGAGCATTAGAGATAAATAAAGTGATTAACAGTTTGCAAAGAGCAATATTTTGTAAGAAAGTGCAGGATGTTGTACCAGTGTTTATAATGTTAAATCTTATCATTTGTGTGCAAAGAATAATCTTCAGTGCATTTGTACGGGAACCAATTTGTAGTGATAACAATCAAGAATTAATTTTCAGTGAAATGAAACAAGAACTGTTCCAAATGCCAATTACAATGAAATGAACGTCATTGTAAGTATGATGGGCAGGGCATTTGTGTTTGCAGTGGGCCAGTTACTTGTGAATTAGCAACAAGTAGGGAGTAGAATGATCTGTATTGAATTATTTATGATCTGATGATGCTTACCCTGGCTGGATGTCTCATTCGTTCTTTTTCTTAAGTCACTCAATACCTTACATCATTCTGTTAACAGCTGGTACTTTTATAAATAACAGCCTTCGACTTTTGTATGATCTTCAGTACGGTAATGTATTTCAACGAAGTTCTGTGGTATTCTTTTATATTGTGGTAATGATAAGAAGTGATGGCATTAAAGAGAAAGGAAGCAAGGGCAATGTACAATATTTCGACTGTATTTGGTGATAATGGTAAGTTGTTTTATTTGTCTTAGTTTTGGAGATCATAACGACTATAATTTTGTTTCAGCACCAGTAAGTTTGTTTCAGTCAAAAGGGACAGTTAATGAAAATGAAAGATTTTCTCTACCTCGTGATGACTGGGTGTTGTATGATGTCCTTAGGTTAGTTAGGTTTAAGTAGTTCTAAGTTCTAGGGGACTGATGACCATAGATGTTAAGTCCCATAGTGCTCAGAGCCATTGTTAGCCAATTAAAGGTTTGTCAGTGCACGTGAAAAACAGGAAACTCTCTGAAAATCATATTTAAGTGCTTAGCTGACATGTGGAGCCAGTAGGAATTTGTGTGGCAGTAGAAGCAAAAGAAGATAGTACATCTTGAATAGATGTTTGTGGTAACATACAAAATTTTTATGTTCAATGCAGTTATTTGTGGAGAGGTTTGTCTGTCTGTGTTTAAATGTGTTATGATATAGCTGCTATCATTGTGTAGCCATTCTGGCATCACTAGAGTGGAATGAAGTTAGGATACAGTCGTCTGTAGTTATCTCTGTGGAATTAAAAAGAAAAACAAGGTTTGTATATCTGCTGCCCATTAGGCCCGAATCTAATGTAACATGATGGAATGTAGTGAAGTAACGATTTTACCAATTGATAGTTTGTCTATTATGTAATGATAGAAAGGTTTGCAAATAATGCTTGGATTTGTTCCTCTGGAAGGTGGTTCTGTAGATTCATTTTTTGTAGATGAGGAGTAAAGCAGGGACTCAGTTCTTAGATAATGGACTAATAAGTTATAATGACACACTGACTGGGCAAGGAAGTAACAGAGGGAGGTAATAATGAGCAATGCATTAGGTAGAGTATCAGACGTTAGTGAGACTGTCTTTGCAGGAGGGTAGTTACTGATCATGCACTGCTTTAGACAACAGAGTTAGGAAGGAAAGGATATGATGGAAGTGACAGACATAAACGAGTAACATAATGCTAACAGTATATATGGAGATGTGGTCTTGTTATAGTGAAAATCTGTTTGAGGTAGGCAACAGTTGGTATTATTCATATCTGTAATTCGTGACATTGAAACCTGAATGCTGACTGAAAGAGTAATATTTTGCTAAAGCACTAACTATGTACTGCTGCATATGTGGTTTATGTGCTGGTACAAATTGCTGTTTGTGTTTTTGGTAGTGATGGGCGTAAAGTAACGAGGATGCACTGAAGGAAAAAATATTTTGTTAATTAACTGATAGCAGTAACTCAGAAGTAATGCAAATATTCTGACAAGGAGGGGTATTTTGATGACAGTGTAGTGGTTTTCATAAGGATTCAATTCTTGTTGAGTGACGGTATTGCAGTGATTTGAAACAGCTTCCATACCCTTCATTTAAATTAGTCAGTAACCATGTAATGGTAGTATCATCATCGTTTTATTCTCTATACAGTATGTAAAATATATGCTTCATAATTTTGCAAACATGGCTACGAACTTGTCTTTTGAGTTCAACGCAGTGAGGGAGTGATTTAAGCTACAGGAGAACATGAAATTCATTCCATTGCCTTTATATTATCTTTATAAGTAAACTTCTGTGACATTTCGAGAAATATGTTGTGTGTGTATACCTTTATGTAATTAATATGCCTTCAAAAACGAAACTGATTCTTACAGGTTTAGTTATGTTAACTATTTCTGTGCTAAAGTAGGATGTTGCGTCTTGCTTTCCATGTGCAGTGACACAGGATAACCAACTCCAAGAACACTAGTGAAACTGAAGAGCATTGGGCAATCATCTGGAATAGCAAAAGGCATGGAACAAACTTCAGATCAGTGTAACAGTGAATAGCGTAACTGGCAAAAAATAATCAGTGAAGTGACCTTCCATCAAAAGTAGAAAGTGCATTTTGTTCTCATTTGTTTTCTGTTGCTATGTAATTTTTGATATTCAGGAACACACAGTTGCAAATATGGAACTTGTTTCTCTTATACAGTTTATGATTCCATACCCGAATATGTTTCGAACAGTTCTTAATTCTTTGTATTACACGTTTGTGGCCAGTTTAGGTAACCAAAATATTTTTGTGTCTGGTTGTGTGAACTGTTTTTTACAATATGTGTACCTTGCTGACATTGGATTATATAGTCAGCTATTTGGCAAATATCTGCCTATATAGCGTACTCTGGGCATTATGTAACTGAGCAGATGGATTTCTTCCTCCTGTACATGATCACTTATAGGGGTTATGCACAGAACCAAAAATTTTGAACATTAACTCAAGGCTTAGCCAACTTAATTTTATTATCCATTACATTCTTTTTGTTAAGTGGAACCCATAAGTGTAAGTAGTAACCTAAAAACATTCAATTACAAACACAAATAATTTTAAATTTCTTTTTTGTTGCTCATATGCACACATCTAAATTGTTACTAAATTTCTGACAAAGTAGATAAAGATTATACATAAATAAGTAAAGTATTTATATAGGTACTGTTGGAAATACATTGTATCAACTTCTGTACTTGTTAATTAGCACTCTTAAGTAAAACATTGTTACTAAATAGAATCCTATATTTTGGCAAACCAGACCGCGTAATTAAATGGATATTATAATGTATCTTGCATTCCTAGTTACAACAAAAATATACCCATTTTTAGCTAACCTCAAATATAAATTATTGATTGTAAGGTGCAAGATTTCAGCAAACAACAATAGCTAACTTTAGTTCTATTACAGACTTATAAAACGAATAATTTGGAAGCCATTTAAATCAGTCTGTGGAAGGTTGTGAAAGGTACACCATGTATGTCAATAAAGAGGGGGAAATGTACTGTGGATTCCTTAACATCAGTTATAAGTTGTAAAATCGATTGTCTTTCATGTAAATTCCATATCCAAGTGACAATATAGTGACTGTTTTCAATGACTGACTATGAACTGATAATTACTCTCATGAACTGTATTAATCTTCAATAATGTTAATTGTGATAATTGGTTCAGACTAAAACAGTACTGCTCTCAATGGTTACTCACAGTGCATATCGTTTCCATATTGATATCCTGTTACACTTCACAGACAGTGAGTTAAAAACTGTAATAAGTGACTTTGCTAAATATTTGTCTGCAATATGTTAACTTCTGTGTCCCTTTGTTGTTAGGTTACTGTACATCAAGAATCATGTTACGGGACGTCATTCACGTGTAGTATGCGGTTTACCATTTAGATGTGCATAAATTTCGATAGATGAGACACAATATAGCCATAAACTGAAAGTTATTCAACACCAAAATACAATTAAAGGGCTGTATAAATATCTATATCGCCTATGTAATTGAAAATGAAGCGATCGTATGGCATTGTTGGCCGTGATGTTCCAGTCGTGTTCGGCCGCCAAGTGCAAGTCTTATTTCATTCAGCGCCACATTGCGCGACTTGCGGCCAGTGATGAGGATGAAATGATGATGAGGACAACATAAAACCCCCGTCCCTGAGCGTAGAGAATCTCCAACTTGGACAGGAATCGAACACAGGCCCAGTGCATAGGAGGTAAGCACGTTACCACCCAGCTAAGCAAGTGGAGTCCCACATAATTGTTATTATAAGGCAGAGATTTACTTAGGAATTGCATCGAGAATACAGTTTAGTTCCTTGTATTTTTATTCTGTGACTAACTGTCAAAATTTTGCCATGTATTCATGCACATGTGGCAGTCACATGAAGAACTGTGTATGCATATAGTGTTACTTGTAGTGAACATTACAAGGTTTGTTTCCCTCTTCTTTTGGCTAGATGCGACATTTTAATAATGCAGTAATGTTATTGTTCTTGAAACCACTTTGTATATAACGTGCATTGCATTTTAGATGATCATTGGCGATTGTGCTGAGTAAAGATATGGATTACACACGATGTTTTAATGAACTGAGAACGATGTGGCCACATCGTTCCTGCAGGTAACTGCAGTGTATGTTTAATGCTGTATCCAATGTGGTTATATGACCTTCATGTTCTTACTCTCTTCTTTTATCAAGGCGTGTTGTATGTTTTTAGATGCACTTGAAAATGGACGTTGTCTGAAACTAGCAGTAAAAATAAAGTAATATAAAACACAGCCTGGCGAAATCATGTCATATTTCTAAACAATGCAGTCAATGTTAAGCATTCGTCAGTTCTGTTGACTTCTCATTGTACTTCAGTGACTATTAAATAGCTTCTTCATGAAAAGTCCTTGTTAACTGTCTGGACATACCTGATTCCCCATTTATTCTCCTAAATTCGATAAGAATTGACATTTCCACTTAATTTTTACTGCTCTTTAATGCTAAAGTTGAGGTGTAGCCCCGTATAACGATCCTGCCTTGGAAGCGGTTAAGTGGGAGATGTGTCTCAGAGCTCGATAGTGACAGATGGTGACGCGAGACTGGACGCGCACGTAGCTTATGTATCAGCCGATAAAGAACAGTATTGGATTGGGGGACTGTGATTTTAGTTTCGATTGTGCCCACTAGAGTGCACTAAAGTAATTGAATGTTTTTCATAAACTGTTCTAGTATTTTCATAAAGGGTTATATGTCTTTTTACGTATGTAAAATGTTGTAAATGTGTTTTAGCAGTATGAATGATGCGTGAGTGTGGTTTAAGGTTAATATGGAGATTATTGTTTAACGAGTTATGTAGTAGGATATAGTGTGGGAACATTTCGAAGAAGTATGGATATGGACAAAGGGGATTTTTGTAGAATAATTTGTAAAGTAAGTTTATGCTAAAGGGAAAGTTAATTCAGGTATAAATAACAACAGTAAATAACTTTATGCATAAGCAAAACATCAGCATATTAAATAATTACGTCGGTAAAAAGTGCAGTCGTGAGGTTTACTGTTTTGCGATTGGTTATGGATGAAAAGCGAGGACTGACGCGGGAGAGTGTTGTTTTGCTATTGGCTGCTGAGTAAACTGACCAATGGTAAAGCAATATTCTTCACGCGCCTTTCTCTGCGGGTGGAGAAGACTTGAAGTATTCTAGGGGGGAGTCGCAGCCTAGCCATGAAACAGATCGGACGTGTGTAGTAGTAGTTCCGATGGAAACGATAAGTTGCCGGATCTAGCAATGTTTGATACATCAAAAGTGTTGGAAAGTGATGGCACAGCTATTCCAATGTGTGTGTAGAAATTTCGGGGATTTCGTGACGAGAAAGGACAAATATTCCGAGTGGCGTATTGAGCAGGTCGGTGGCTAAAAACTGTGACAGCATTTGGTACCGACAGACTTAATATTTGGCGAACATTATCAATCAAAAACAATCAGTATTTTTGTAGCTATTATGTTTTCGGGAAATGCAACACCATAAACTTGAAAACTTGAGTGAAAGGGATTGTGAGTGACTGTGTTAAGACTAGCATGGGCTTGGCAGTGATACTTGTTCACCTAAGTTTCAGAATATATTAACTGAGGACAAAATTTCCAACCTTTCATTTCGTGTTTCTCCCGAAACGTAGATTAGTGACTTTAATTGCAGCCTGATTCACGTCGAAGTACAGTAGGTTTCACTCGGCTTTCCTACTGATGATCTGCTGAGACAATGTTCACAGGTAAGTTCAGGTCTGTCGAAAAGGGACACAAAGAACGGCGCTGCCGCAAAGTATATTGCTCTGCCCACCACATACTCCCCACCCTTCATTTATGCATTGTTTCATTTTCAAATTTTCCTCAATGTTCAACAATAAATATCTGACTCTTCTTTCGTGGTTTTACAATTATCCGGAAGTAAGTTTTTTTGGCTTGCACCCACACTCTCATTCATTACTACCAAATAAACGATATGGTGGATCTGATATACATTACTGATTCTTACTTATCAGTGTTCCTTATATGAGGATTTAGCTGATTCATAAGAATTTTATTAATTTATGTACTTTTTTGTCATGAAATAGATTTTACCATCAGATTCTAGAATTAACTGTTTAGAGCGACAAGGTGGATACCATGCCAACTTGTATATTTCTGAAATCTAGGATCATAGAATTCTGGTAGATATTTTGTTCAATCGCCCAAGGTTGCTTGATTCTTAAATTTAAATTTTATACTGTATACCACGTGTTAGCTACATCATGCAGTAACACTCTCAAATCATGATCTCTACTGTTATTATTGTAGTTATACTATCTGTAATTCTTTATATCTAAGCTGTATCGACTTCTGCAGTCAAATTACCCTTTCATGGCCACAGCTTGCTTCCAGTAATCAACTGGTCATTCTGGATTAATAATATTTCTAACTCTTTCCCTTCTGTAGTAACATTCTTCTTCATTGTTTCTGGTACACTCCTTGTTGTCAGTACATACACTGATCAATCATTATTGCACCAGTTTTAGTGGAAGTGAGGGAATCTCATCTATTCTCTCAACAACTACCACTCATAGTCTTCTCTGACCACAGTCTGAGGACCTACTGCACTAGCAAATGACGTCCCTTGCTGAGATCGACTCATTGTTAGTCAGGTTTCGGTATCATTTCCTAGCCTCCATGCTACTATTTAAACTGTTTTCCCATTACAGGATACATTCTTTAAAGTATTTTTACTCCCAACCATTATTCCCATTAAATGCATATCTTCATAACACAATCACAGCTTTTAGCATTTGGCTGTGCCAGCAGCATCACCTTACACAAATATTATTTCATTCATGTATTTATAAAATTATTTCTCTAAAGCTTGGCTGCAGACTAATTGACAGTTATTGTAACTGGTTAACCTTTCCTGCACTGCAATGTACTGCACTTTCAAATTCCACTACTGTCAGTCACTAACTTTATTTCATTCATATATGTAGTAACCACACAATTTGTTAACTGGATCTACCAAGGTCTATTCACTATCATCTCCATTTGTTTACTAGTCATTGATAGAATTTAATTTCTAACTTAGAGAATCCAGTCTAGCTTTACTTTTAATAATATCTATTTAAGTTAGGTTTCGCCATTATATCTCTTAACTTCGTATCTTACTTGAAAAAATAGAAACCATTTCACCCTTTGTCTAGCTTTCCAGCGATAATTATCCTGTTTGACTACGTTTGGTCCACGCCACACAGACCTTTGATTTTTCCCTATCTGAATCTCTTAAGACAGCACCTTGGGATGAAGTAGTTCCTGAATCTTCCAATGTCTCTCATTCCAATCGAAGGACTATCTTTTTATTTAATTGTTAGCTCCTATGGTGTGATGACACTTATTTGTTGTGTTTGAGCCCTGGCGTTATGTCTGTGTAGCCTTTTTCAGCGGTAGCTTTTAACCTTTCCCTCACTCCTTCAGTAGTCAGGACTTCTCCAATGGCATGTGAGGGTGACCAATTCAGTCTGGATGATAATGGTTGCCATATGAATTTTCTTTTCCTGTTGTTTCCATTGGAATCAGATCTGTGCACAAATGTGGTAATTCATTCAGTATTTTCTCAGATTCTCTCAACTTTACGACCCAAACATTGTGATGGTTCGCAGAGTAAGTTCTAGAAAGTCGCCCAAGTTCTTTCATCACTACTTGTGAAGGGTTCTCCTGCTATTGAAACCTCGGTAGTTGTTTAAATACAGTGTCAATAAACTGACTACCACTATCCAATAAAATTCTTTTTGGTATTTGATATTTTACAAAATAGTCTTTCTCTAGACACCTGGTTACAGCATGTGAGATTGCACTTTCTAAAGGATACAAGCGCACATACTTAGACCAAAAGTCAATCACTGATAATACATATTTGTGACCAACTTCCCTTGAGGGAAATAGACCATAAAACCCATTGCGAGCAAATCTCATAGCCCATCTGTTATTATCAGATGTATTAAGAATTTATAAAGAATTTTCAGCTCATTAACCTCCAAGCAAACTAGAAAACTTCTTACTTCATTGCTCATTATGCTAGCCATGTTCTTCCTGTTATAAAACGTTTTTAAATGCATTATCCATTTTATACCAAAATTTCCGTAGCCACTATGGCTATAACCTACAAGTCTTTCGCCTACCTGCTTAAGTACATACATTCTCAACTGTTCTTCCCTCACCCTAACCCTCCAACACTGTAAACGTTCATACACTCCATACCAATGCTGTACACCTTCACAAAGTCCTTAGTTATCTGATTTCTCTTTGGTCCATATATAGTTTTATCCAAAGAGTAGATAACCTCTCTTAATGAATCATCTTTCTCCCATTCATTTGTAACAGTTGGTGCTGACGCTTTCCCTTCTGCAGCCATTGTCTTATATTGCAAATAATAAGTTCGAAAATCTTTTTGTACCCCATCTGTTTCTGAGTGTTCATTTAATACTATGCTTAACACGGATAAGGCATGTGCTGCTACATTCCTACTTCTTTCAACATACAGTACCGCGAAGTTTTACCCTTTAGACATAGTACTGAGGATGTAATAATTAATTGATCATCATGAAGGACACTGTTTTGAGGCCAGTGTACATGACAGTTTCTCTGCCCAACAGTAGACAACATCCAAAATGCTTAAAACACCATACAATACATAGTGGTTCCTTTTCTGTAAGAGAATAATTCAGTTGATGCTGACTTAGTGCTCAAATGACGAAAGCAGCACTCCTAAGGTTGTTAGGTGCTTCCTTGAAATCATCCTGAAAGATTTCACGCACTACCCTGTATGAAGATGATAAATAAAAATTTTGAATATTTCGCCAATTTTAGGGTGGTGCAACAACTGAGCATTTAACAATTCTACCTTGATCACATCAAATACCTCTCTTTCTTTTCACATTATTATCACTTTGATTTTTTCTCCATTACCTGTAAAATATTTGGATGCACAATGTTGAAACCTTTAAGCACTTTCCACAAATTCCACCAATCCCAGAGAAGCTCAACTGTTTCTGGTTTCTTGGATATGGACACTAGTCAATTGCTTCTAATTTTTCAGGGTCATACATGACTCCTTTTAGATGAAGCTGATGCACTACATACTTTACTTAATTCAAGGCAAAGATCTACTTAGCATGGCCATAGAGCAGTCCTTCTCATAAAACTTTAATAACACTATTTTTGTAGTTTAAAAGTTCTCACACCATGTCTTCGGAATAACCATGATGTCATCTACATAGAGTATTCATTTTGTATCAACTCCTGTCCCAATGGCTGGTCTAATGCACACATAAATGAACTTACAGAAACATTCCACCCAGAAGGAAGTACCTTAAACTGATAAGACTGTCCCTCAAAAAGAAATGCTGTGACTGGTCTGGAATCTGTATGCAGTTTCACATGCCAGTATCAGGTAGTCAGATCCATAAAGGTAATGTACTGAAGCCCTTCTTAATTTTAATATCAACTGTTCAGTGGGTTTGGGCCTCTGTCGTTTTTCAGTTTCAGTTATTTAGTTTAAAATGCAAATATTAAGACATACTCCCACATTGCCACATGCTTTCTGACTTTTAATCACAGGCTATTGCATATACTCAAGGCCCTTACAGTTAGGTCTTGTTTGACCATCTTAGTTATCTCCTTATTAGTATCTTCCTAATGCAAACAAGAATGGTTCAAGTTTCTTCAAAAATGGTTTACTTTACTTCTGGCTTACTTTTATTACCCTTTATAACTGATCGTTTATGAGAGAATACTGTACTGTATTGACTCCATAATATGATTGATTTCCCCTTTCCACCACTACTCAAAATATTGCTACAATATACTTTTTCTTCGATTAAGCGACTAATAGTCTTCGTTGTTTCCTGAGAGGCCTGTTTATCACTGCAAATTCCGATTCCACCCTTTTAAAACTGTTCCATTTCCATCGATTTATGTTGACAGAGCTGCCTTTTATCATTTGATTCACAAACGGTATCATATCTAAGTTACTTTGAACATTTAAGCAGAAATTTTCACTTTCAGAATCAAATATGGATTGTTTTTCACTTATCCATTCTAAGCAGAGTAAGAGATGAACATTCAAATTAGGTATTACTAATAAAGTTGTAAGTAGGCTGTTCAGGTTTTTATATTGGTAACGCCACGTAGTACTCTGTATGAAGATCACTGGCAGTGCTGTGTGCAGTCTGTGGCTAGTTTGCATTGTTGTCTGCCATTGTAGTGTTGGACAGCTGGATGTGAACAGCGCGTAGCGTTGCACAGTTGGAGGTGAGCCGCTAGCAGTGGTGGATGTGGGGAGAGAAATGGCGGAGTTTTGAAATTTGTAAGACTGGATATCATGAACTGCTATGTATTTTATGATTTTTCAACACTATTAAGGTAAATACATTGTTAGTTCTCTATTAAAATCTTTGATTTGCTAACTATGCCTATCAGTAGTTAGTGCCTTCCGTAGTTTGAATCTTTTATTTAGCTGGCAGTAGTGGCGCTCCCTGTATTGCAGTAGTTCGAGTAACGAAGATTTTTGTGAGGTAAGTGATTTGTGAAAGGTATAGGTTAATGTTAGTCAGGGCCATTCTTTTGTAGGGATTATTGAAAGTGAGACTGCGTTGCGCTAAAAATATTGTGTGTCAGTTTAAGCACAGTCATGTATAATTTTTCTAAGGGGACGTTTCATATGTCGCCCCTCAGTTGAGGTTACCTCACTGGAATCTTCAGATTTTTTTTCTTGTAGTTTCTGTAATTAGTGTAGCTATTGTTTATTGCTAGCGCGTAATTGTAGAGAGAATCTCCTTTGTAGTTGCAGTCTTTCATTGTTGTTGTGGCATGCATGTAGATTTGCACCAAGTATTTCGCAGCTGCGCTTGCAATTAACTAGATATTATTCTCAGTGCTATGTTAATGTGTTTTCTTATTTTACTGTTCCAATTGTGTTTGTCTGTGTTATTGTGACAATAATGGCGTGTGAAAAACGTAATACTAGGCTCCAAAGTAAACTGAGAAATGACAGTGAAGACGATAGCAGTGTGTTAGCGCCACCGAGTAATGAATTAACTAATGTTCAAAGTAGTAATTTGGTAATTGTGCAGAGGGAAATGGAGCGGGCGGCAAATAATGGTGTAGACAGTGAAACAATTAGTGAACAGGGAAGCGTTATCGATCGATCGGTCAGCAACCGTTCGCCTCAGGAATCCGAAATGACAGGACACAATCTTGCAAATACTGTAGATTCAGGTTTTGGGTCCTCACCGTTTTCTCAAATAAGTCAAGACAGATTTTCTGCTTGTCAAAATGTGAATATTGCCGGTGCAACTTCACTGCCGAGAAGCACTGAGGAACATGTTTCAGACACCAGTGCACTGTTATTACAGTTAATGCAACAAATGAGACAAAGGCTACAAATGTTAGACACAACGCTTGAACAAAATCAGAAACAAATGGGACAAAATCTTCAAAAGTTAGACACAATGGAAGAACACCAGAGAAAAACACAGCAACAGTTAGACGCAATGAAACAAAATCTTCACACCACTCTTGAACAAACACGTGAAGATTTAACTACTGAGTTACGTAAAATCGAATCGAAATGTCAAAAAGTCTGTAATGACGTAAAAACACAAATTTGTGAGCATCTCCAACCTATTTTTTCGCGTCATGAAAATGCATTACAGAATCACGAAGCAGCCATAAAAGAACTGCAAACTATTGTTCATGAAAATCATTAGACCTTGCAAGCTAAAATTGACTCAGTTGCATCTACCGATTCGGTTACGCAACTTGCAAAAACTCAGGAAAACTTAAAGGACACAGTAGATACTCTGAAAATTGGTTCAGAAAGGCACATGGAGGAAATTAGTTCATTATCAGAGAAAGTAGTTGACCTTTCGGATCAGCTAAATATTTTATCTACGAATG
Organism: Schistocerca americana; assembly: GCF_021461395.2. Taxonomy (NCBI): domain Eukaryota; kingdom Metazoa; phylum Arthropoda; class Insecta; order Orthoptera; family Acrididae; genus Schistocerca; species Schistocerca americana. The sequence continues at coordinate 243,392,531 of NC_060124.1, read as the reverse complement.
TAGATGATTATCTGAATGACACAAAACCGGTAGTCTTTAATGACACAGAAGAGTGCGAACAAATTAGGAAATTCAAACAAAATCAGAATCAAATTAATACGCAACACCAAAGAGAAATCCGGGAAGTACAAGATCAGCTGACACAGGTAATACAAGAATTACGTATTTCAGAGGACACTCGCGCCCCAGTACGGGAAGAGGGACATAGAAACACAAAATAATAACACAGCACATTTCGGAAATTATAAAAGAAATTGGCAAGGTGCACCGAATTTTGAAATGGAACCGCCGAAATGATGTAACAATGACCGATATGCGACTCGCCGACATGATGATTTTGACTATAAGCTGTTCATTACTACACGTAAATTTAAAACATTTAAGAATTCTGGCAACTACATTCACCCACAAGCGTGCCTCCATCAATTCTCTCATTGTTTTCCCCCCAACTGGTCATTAGAGCACAGATTAGAATTTGTGTGAGGATATTTAGAGAATGAACCAGCGGTAAGAATGCGATCGGTCATTCACGATTGTCACAGTGAAGGAGAATTTTACCATGTCTTCCTCTCAGCATATTGGTCTCAAGCTACACAAGACCGAGTAAAACATAGCATCATAATGATGAAACATTTCGAACAATCTGAATTTTCCATTCTTGTGAAATATTTTGAAGACATGTTGCACAAGAATCAGTACCTGTCAAACCCATACAGCCCCTCAGAACTCATCCACATTTGCTTAATCAAATTACCTGAACATTTACGACATATTATTTTGGCAGGACGTTGTAAAGATGACAGTGAAGCTTTTCAGGGACTCTTAGAAGAATTAGAAATTGACACTGACAATCGCGGAACGCGAAAACAGGAACACAACAATTACAGGTCACATCCGTCGCAATTCCGCGATAAAAGAAATAATAACTGGACATGACAAGGCTATTCTCACAACACAAATCGTGACCAAAACAGACACCACCCGTATGACAACCGTTGGCAGAGTAGAAATTATTACAGGGAAAGATCACCTCTCCGCGGTAGTGACTATCACAGAGACAATCAGGGAAACAGACAATTTGGGTACCAAAATAATTATTATCAAGGCCGACACAATAAATTTAGAAGCAACGGTCCAGCGCGCAGTGACAATTCAGGGAGAAATTGTCCACCGCGTGACCGACAAGAAAGAAACTATGGAATCCACCGACATGACGACAGATGATATGATCGTAACGACAGAGCTGAATTGCATCAGAACTGGCGGGATTCAAACAGAGCACCGCCCTCTCGACAAGGTGAATTTGTAGAAATTAGGTCTCCAAATCCCAATAACGACGCGCGCCAACAAAGACACAATAGGCAATGACTCATACCGCTGGCAGCCACAAAACGTACTTATGAAACTGACGACGCAGCTGCCGTAGCTAGTAACTACGTAAAAATGGAAGACATTGGGGACATCTTACTCCAGGAGCACGACGTAAAACATAACAACATTGCATATCCTGTGATTCACATTACAGTAAATGACGTAAAATTTACGGGAGTACTTGATTCTGGCAGTCCCATTTCAGTAATTAGTGAAACAGCCTTTAGCAAATGCAACAAATCGAACGATTGTCCCACACTTCCGTTACGTAAGATTAAATTACAAGGTGCAATCTTTGGAAAGAGTGTAGATGTACGCCAACAAACCAACTTACAATTCTGTTGTCAAAGCCACAGCTTCTCTATGAACTTTCCTATTTTTCCATTATTGTCGACGGAAATTATATTGGGAGTAGACTTTTTGAATGAATACAAAGCAATCTTAAACTTTCACGATGCTGAAATAAGTTTAGAGAAAGAAGGTAAGTCAATTGGTTTGAAATTTGAAGATTGGCTCTCAAACCATGACGAGGAAATTAATCGGCTTTACCTTCTGCTAGACAACAGTTCGGAATTTTCGACGAAACTTGACACTAACAATCACTCTGCAAGTACTGACAGGGATGATATCGACGGCGTATTTGATGCCGATGAGTTAATTCAGAATAAAATTCAAACAATTGAGAACTGTAATGAAATTGATAGGCAGGACCTTTTTGAGATTTTACAAGCACAATCCACAGTTTTTATTCACAAAACAGGAACAATCAAGGGATTTCAATAACAATTTCGTGTTCGTGAGCATACCAAATTTTGTGTTAGACCATACGTAATCCCAGCACATTATAGGGACCGTGTTAGAACAGAAATACAATCTACGCTTGACGAAGGCATTATTGTGCCTGCAGTAAGCTCATACAACAATCCATTACATGATGTTGAGAAGAAAAATGGATCGATCAGACTTGTCTTAGATTCGAGGCAAATCAATACTATCATCATTCCTGAAACAGACAGGCCGCAAACAATGGAAGAACTTCTTCAAAATTTTAATGGCGTAAAAGTGTTGTCTTCTATTGATCTCAGATCCAGCTTTTATCACATCGAACTTCATTCAGAATGTAGAAAATACACAGCTTTCCTTTGTTTCGGCGTTTGTTATCTGTTTCGGAAACTTCCTTTTGGTTTGAACATTTCTTCGGCAGCATTCATTCGCGGGCTAAATTCCATATTACCCGAGTTCTTAAAACGTCACATCACCTAATATGTGGACGATATTCTGATAGCAGAAGCCTCATGGGAACAGCCGGCCGGTGTGGCCGTGCGGTTAAAGGCTCTTCAGTCTGGAACCGCGTGACCGCTACGGTCGCAGGTTCGAATCCTGCCTTGGGCATGGATGTGTGTGATTTCCTTAGGTTAGTTAGGTTTAATTAGTTCCAAGTTCTAGGCGACTGATGGCCTCAGAAGTTAAGTCGCATAGGGCTCAGAGCCATTTGAACCATTTGAACCTCATGGGAACAACATAATCGTATCCTCAACAGCGTGTTACATATTTTTGCAGAATCTAGAATTACAGTTAACTTGGTAAACTCTGAGTTCGGTAGGACAAAGGTGAAGTTTTTGGAACATATTATTTCTTCTGAAGGCATTCAGCCGGATCCTGAAAAGTTAGAAGCAATCAGAGCCACCCCAGTTCCATCCACAAAAAAAAGTCCGCAGTTTTCTAAGTCTCGTAAATTTTTACCATCGTTTTCTGAATATGCAAATTCTTGTTACACCAAAACTTTGTTCTCTCACTGGAAAAGATATTATTTGGAACTGGGACGAACAAGCACAGCTGGAATTCAATTCTTTGAAAGAATCGCTACTTAACGTGCCAATACTAGCTCATCCAGATCTGTCACGAGATTTCTGCCTTAGTACGGATTCTTCTAAAGTCGGTCTTGGTGCCCATTTATTTCAAGAAGCCACAGAAAATGACACTACTGTTCACAAAACCATTGCTTTTGCTAGCCGAGTGCTAACAAAATCTGAAAAAAATTATTCCGTTACTGAATTAGAAGCTTTAGCTATCGTTTGGGCATTTAACAAATTGCGTTTCTTTCTTTCTGGTAAGCACGTAAAAGTATACAGTGATCATCGTGCATTACAATTTCTTATGTCTTCAAAAGTAAATCATGACAAGTTAAAACGTTGGGCATTGTTTCTGCAAGAATTCCACTTCACAATAGTTTACATTCCCGGCAAGGAGAACATTGTTGCGGACGCACTGTCACGCGCACCGGCTGTGCTTGAGAAAAGTAACACAGAAGGCAACCTCGAGAAAAATTTCAGTATTCTTTACATTCAGAAAGTCGCCTTTGAAAACTTCATCACCACATCTTTAAAGGACATTGCTCATGAACAAGATAAAGATCTGATTTGGAAAGGCATCAAAAGTAAATGGCATGAAAAGACACACACTCAGATTCGGCATTATTACATGGTTAGAAACAACATAATCTTCAAACGCTGCACTGTTGATGACAAGCTATGGGTACTTTGCATTCCAGACGATTTTGTTAATACGCTCGTTTGGTACATTCATTTCAGCTACGCACATTTTGGTCCACGAAAATGTTATCATATTCTTCGAACGACTTGTTATTTTAACAATATGGAAAAGAGAATTCGAAGAATCTTGTCTATTTGTAAACTGTGTCAAAAGGCGAAACCATCTGCTATCTCACATCATGCTCCGTTGTTTCCTATTATTCCTTCTAAATTAAAAGAATTTGCTGCTGTTGATCTCTTGGGACCGCTTGTCAGAAAATCAAATAGATTTTCGCACTTCTAGTCGCTGTTGAACTTACTTCAAAATTTGTTTCTTTCACACCGTTACGTAAAGCCACTGGACGGTCTGTATCCAACGCCTTTGTTAAAAATTTCTTACGTGAAGTTGGACACGTTTACTAAAGTCATTTCAGATAACGGACCGCAATTCAGATCTGCTATTTGGTCACGCATGCTTCAGAATCATAAAATCAAACCTGTTTTTATTTCATTGTGCTCACCACATTGCAACCCGTCTGAACGGATTATGAAAGAAATCAACAAGCTTTGCAGACTTTATTGTCACAGAAAGCATCAGCATTGGGACAGATATTTACACTTATTTCAAAATGTACTGAATGAAATGCCTCATGATTCCACTGCTTTACCACCTACTCTTGTACTGAAGAATGAAGAACCACCGATCAGAATCAGAGAGCTTGTACCATTCCCGAATACACGTAAACTTCGACACAAAGACATACTTGATTTGGCTCTTAAAAATATAAAATCTGCAGCAGACAAAAGGAGAAAACTACACGGTAAAGCAAATGGTCAGAAAGTTCTCATTAAAGCTCATTCATTGTCACATAAGAAGAAACACTTGAGTCACAAATTCTTTCTAGTTTACAATGGACCTTACAGAATCCGACGTATACCACATGATAATTGCGTTGAAGTTGAAACTCGGCGTACTAGGAAGAGTAAAGGTTTACACCACATTTCACATGTAAAACCGTTTATTGAAATATATTCTACTTTTTAACTTTGTCTTTGCCATAAAACTTTTCACTTCACATTTCTAGTATGCATTGTCAGACTTAGAAACTGTTACCATGCAACAATGTTTGAAGTTAAGTATCCGATCAAGAACCAAGAGAACTTATTTAAACAGAAATTTCGAATGCATTGTTATAGTGAACAGACGTCACAGTGTTATTGTGTGTGTACATTCTTGCTTGTTAGTTGCACGATTATGTAATGACTATAAGGCTTACATACTTAGAGCGTATACTGGTACTGCTAATGAGATTTTAATGCAACATTTTGGTTTACCTGAAAATACATTCTGGATTTAAAGTACTTTCTGTGAGATACCAGATGACACAGTGGTTAGTTTATGTGACAGCTACACGATTTTATCACAACGCTACTAATGAGTGACAGTTTACAATGTTGCTTTTGCGGTGTTTCTGTTTTATATCTGCACAGTTTTTCTGTATTATTCAGGAAAGTAAAACATGTTTTAGTAGTAACTTTTGTGGTATAGCTACAATGAGACTGCCTTTTCCGTAGCACAACAATGCGTTACAGCACCGCACTTTCTTCATCACGGCAATAAGCGTAATAACTAAAATATCTATAAGCAAAGCATTTCACTTTTATTTATCATGAGGTAAGTACATTGGCTTCTGCAGGACTTAGCTTTCGGAGGACAATAACTACGACACTTCCACAGAGATTATCTTACAGCAAGAAGCACATTTAGCGCTACAGGACACGTATTTGAGTGATTAATTTGGTACTTAAATCATTTATTTTTAAAGATATTTGAAGGACAATGCTACAAAGGTTTTCCGTGATACATTTCATTTCATTGCTGTAATCTGTAACACCCGAGGGTATAATTACATTAATCCTCAGGGGGGTACACGCTTACTTTGTGTACCATGTGTTTGGCAAACACAAGGAGCCCTAGCTAATATGGCATTTGCTTATACAACTTTACACATCGGTACCATATTTCTCTAACACACAAATTACACAGCTATCTGATCATTTAACTGAGAGATAAACATTTTTTTCTTACTACATCAGTGACACATGTTTATGCAATTACACAGTTGGGTAACTTCACACTTATGAAATTGTATTTTGTCTGTACTTTGTGAAGTGTTCATATTTTTTCGGAACCATTGTGATAATATTAGAGCTTTGAATGATGTATTTGGTAAGGGAGCATGATTTTAAAGTACGTTTGAGGTAGATGACACTATTGAAATGAGCAGAGAATTTTTTTAGGTTTTGGTATTATTGCAGAAAGCTACGACGTTTTTGAGATTTGACTGAGGTGTTATGATGTTATTTTTACGATGACGATGTGTATTATGCTGTTGAGGTATGTTTATGATAAGTAAGATGATACTACCATATATAAGGAATTTGATTATGCTACGTATTTATTATGATGAAATATTGAAGAAGTGTCGACGAATACGTATATGAATAATGAGTAGTGGTTAGGGACTCTGATTTGTGGAAAAGGATGTTGGAAACCAAGAATCGTACTTTAAGAGTTATGCAATGCGTGAATGTATTACAATGCCGACGAAAATTTTTTGGACACTGTTATATATGTATGAGATTTTGTTTCTACACATTTCTAATGTAAATTTCTAACCTTTGCTTTTCTTATTTTATATGAGACTGTCCTGTAGTGGAAACTGCTGCCATAAATATTTCAGTAAAGGAGGTAGATGACCTTCACATAACTTGCCGTAGAGACCCTGGATAAAAGTCATTAGTGTGTGCCCTTCAGAGGCACAGGTGGAGAAAAAAAAAAGGCCTTTATCCTCGTTATTGACATTCCTTTGTAGAAAGCATCGCAAATACGACACGCTCAAACTTGAAAACATATGATTACACTGTGGAGCTCTTAATTTATGATATTTACTAAAATGCCTAATGAAATGATGATATATAATTTTACATCTATTGTCTTTCTGGTTGAGAGATTGCTCATTTTGTTTAATATCTAGTTTCTAGCTGCACTGCAGCATTGGTTAAAATAAAATTTAATAGATGTACTAAAATCACTATTTTCTGTCTACAGACCCAGTAAATAATAATTTTTTGATGTAATTTCTTAGAAAAGAGAGCATAAATAGACATTTCCCTTCACAGGAATTGCAAAAATGATTTTTTAACGATTTGGTAACTAGTCTGCTAGAGTAAGTTATCATGATGCATCATTCTAGTGTTAAGATGTGACATAGGTATTAAACATGTCCATTTTTATGGTAATATTTTTTTCTGCTTGAGCTTTGTCCTGTTTAGGTATAAGTTATTGCATTAGCTGCTGCTGTTTGCCAGGCATAATGTTACTGAATTTGACTTTGTATTACTCTGTTAAGCCAGTTTTACTACGGATTTATTTTTCTTGTTTGCTGCCCATTGCCATATATTAGTTGTAATATTGCATTTGCTTTGCTAATTTATGCTGCTTGGTTTGCCAATTTGCATTTTTTATCATTTCTGTTTGTGTTAATTGTTTTCTGCTGCTGCATTGCCTCGTCCCTTGGTATATATATCTGAGCTCAGAAGATTTAAGTTAGCTTAAGAGGAGGTAGACTCTGTAAGAAACTAACTATGATGAATTGGAAGAAATGCATTGAGAAGTTATATGAAATAAGTTTGTAAAAGAAAAGGTACTGTACAATGAAGAATAATTACTTTAAAAGAGGATGAATAGAATACAAAAAGCAGGCTTAGATAGGACTTCTTGGGAATAATGATGAACGAAGTGAGATCTCCATGCAAAATACTGCAGTAAAACAAACCCTGTCCTTTCCTTTTGTATTATCCCTCTATGTGTTCGTGTACCCTTGTGTATTTGTGTTCTTCCTGTGTTTATGTGTTTATCTGATGAGAGTTGTGTTGTAGAATTTTTCTAATAAAATGTTATTTACTTTGTAAAGATGTTTAGACATTATTTATTCTGTTTTGTTTTAATGCTCATGTGTGAAGTTGATTTTCGAAAGTTATTCTGATCTTTTATGTATGTACTTATGTCATGATTCCTGTAACACTGATGTATATGTTATTTCGATTCTTTTGTAAAGCCTGTATTACTACAAATGTTATCTGTATTACAATGTTCTTAATGATGTTTTCTGTATCTCTGTAATTGTATTCTCATGTTATAAAATTGTAATTGACACCAGTTTATCAACTTAAGTAACTTGTAAGCATTCATTTCACTGCACACATTTCTGTTGGTCATAGTATATGGACAATATGTGAGAAGTAGGGACTGATAGTGTTTGCACGTGTGTTAATAATTCAGCAAGGGACTCATTAACAGCATTGCTGGTTCTTAGGACAATTCCAAAAACTTTGTGAGTGCACAAGCGGTGGTTTATGGACTTGCTATATTGTCTGCAAGACTTCTAAGGACAATTCCAGAAACTTTGTGAGTGCACAAGTGGTGGTTTATGGACTTGCTATATTGTCCACAAGACTCTTCGATGGTGATTGTGCACCTGCACAGTCACAGCAGATGGCTGCTGGCCATCTCTACAAGGACTACAGTGGTTCTACACCTTTGATGATCCATCTATACCATTATTTCTACATGGACTGCAGTGGGTCTGCAGCTTTGGTGGCCCACCAATACCATACTCTCTACCAAGACTATAGTGGGTCTGCTCTGTGATGACCTATCTACCAATATTCTTCAAAACGTCGAATGACTCTGCTGTGGGTTTCCTCTGTTGTAGCCCATTACCTGTCTGCATGTCGAGAGTCAGCACTGTCTTTCCATTGGAAGGACAACACTACTTCTTCAAGACTGCATGCAAATCCACTACTTCCGTGTGCATTTTCTTTTACTGCTCAGACTTTGAGAAAAACACTGCAATTTTACTGTGATGAATGATCAGGACTGTCTTTATGGACTGTGAGAAAATTTTAGCTTTTGACCAACATTGTATCAATTAGTGTGTGCATTTGATATCTTTGTTATTGTAATTATGAAAAATTTTATCAAATCATTATTGGCCAGCGCCCAAAACAATTTGTAAAATTTTTTGTGGGTAGCATGGGGGCTATGTAAGTAGGCTGATTAGGTTTTTATATTGGTAACGCCACGTAGCGCTCTGTATGAAAATCACTGGCTGTGCTGTGTGCAGTCTGTGGGTAGTTTGCATTGTTGTCTGCCATTGTAGTGTTGGGCAGCTGGATGTGAACAGCGCGTAGCGTTGCACAGTTGGAGGTGAGCCGCCAGTGGGGAGAGAAATGGCGGAGTTTTGAAATTTGTAAGACTGGATGTCATGAACTGCTATGTATATTATGATTTTTCAACACTATTAAGGTAAATACATTGTTAGTTCTCTATTAAAATCTTTAATTTGCTAACTATGCCTATCAGTAGTTAGTGCCTTCCGTAGTTTGAACCTTTTATTTAGCTGGCAGTAGTGGCGCTCGCTGTATTGCAGTAGTTCGAGTAACGAAGATTTTTGTGAGGTAAGTGATTTGTGAAAGGTATAGGTTAATGTTATTCAGAACCATTCTTTTGTAGGGATTATTGAAAGTGAGATTGCGTTGCGCTAAAAATATTGTGTGTCAGTTTAAGCACAGTCATGTATTATTTTTCCAAGGGGACGTTTCAAGGTATGTGTAAATGCGTTATCTCCTAGATGAAACGTTGACGTAACTCCTGCGTCACTGGTTTTCCTCTGTCTCTAGTGATGCTAATATTCTGTACACCATAAATAAAGTGTAATCAATAGGACTTCTGCTGTTTAAATTTAGAAAACAGCTTACAAAATGCAAAACAATAGATACTAGATGTCCATCGACGCCTCCCAATACTGCTGGTTTTATAATTCTTTTGTGTTGTATGCTCACCGTTTCTTCTAATAATACTTCCATCAGTACTTCTGGATGGCAAAAAGTTTATTCTCTTACTACGTTGGGCCTGTACTTCTATTAGTCCCCAGTCGAGTTCCTCCCTCAGGACTGTCGTCATTTTCTATTATTTCGGTGCCTATCAGAGATTCGTCCTGATTCCGATTTCCATTCCAATGGAATTTATTCCTTTGGTACGAGTTTCGATTTCTGTTCCTCATACTGTAAAATTTGATGCTTCTCACTGCATCATATTAATTGTCACTTACCTCTGACTTAATTTTCTTTTCTCCTACACCATTATTAAACCTGTTTTTCTGTTTCGCCTTCTCGATGTTTCCCACATACGTCTAACTACTCGAGGTAGCTCGATATTGCACTTATTTTAGTCTAAGGCGCTGCAGTCGTGGACTGTGCGGCTGGTCCCGGCGGAAGTTCGAGTCCTCCCTCCGGCATGGGTGTGTGTGTTTGTCCTTAGGATAGTTTAGGTTAAGTAGTGTGTAAGCTTAGGGACTGATGGCCTTAGCAGTTAAGTCCCATAAGGTTTCACACACATTTGAACCTTTTTTGGACTTATTTCAGTTCATTCCCTATCCAACATCTTTCGTCGTACATGAGTTGGTAATCGACTACTAGTTACTTTAATTAAACAGGTATCATTTATTGGTTCGTCCAATAAGTGACACTCAAAGTTTTTACAAAAATGACCCAATCTTTTATCATGTGGGCTATTGGCCAACAATGTTAAAGTTGGTTTTCTTGCTCTCTTTCTGACCCATATCTTTCTTAAAATAATTTGCAGAATCTTTCACATTCTATAACTTTAATTCGTTCAAGAAGTCCTCACTCCGTCGCCTTGGCAGCTAAATGACATGTGAGTTACTGAATTTTCTTGTTATGGTTCAATGAACTTGGAAATGCCACTTGACTGTAGCCCATTCCCTGGTTTAAACAATGCAAACTTTTGTAAAAATTCGCCAGTGTCTTTCAAACGAAATTCTTATCACCAATCCTGAGCTGAACTTGGAAACGCGGTACCCCTACCCACTTGTATTACACACAGGATTTCTTTGTTATTATTTACCTTAATCCCATCCTCTGGATTGATAGTATTGCTATCGCCAGAAATTGGCCTAGGTATTACACCATTATTCAGTGGTATGGTTTCTACCCGATTTTAGTTGATTGTTCCCTCTGCTCCACATTATCATACTCTCCCTGAAGGTTACATAACATACCAAAAGTATTAACTTTTAGCTTTATATTTTCTAAAGTTTTCAAATCTGGATTGCTTTTCATTTTAAGAAGGTTACTGCTGAAGTCACTACCTTGCTAAATAGCCACTCTTACGGCTGTATGTATTTAACACGCTATCAGTATCATGATGAACCTCTCTTCACTATGCAGATCTTTCACTTCCGCAACGCTCAAGTCCTCCTTACATTTAATAGTCACTGCATTTGACTCACCAGATTTGTAATATGTGTTTATTATGAAGCAGTGGCTCTTATTGCTGTGATATGTCTCTGCACTACGCCGTCAGTGCTGCGATGTCGGGGACAACAGCCCCAATTGCATCTCTGCTGCGAAGCCGTCGTATTGCAAGCACTGACTGTGACTACAATGCGAAGCTGCCGACTGCGACTGTGATGCGCAGCCGGTGAACCGCAACTGCCGAATGCTTCTCCAGCGAACGTGGATTAGGACCAGATTGCCCTGCACTTCGACCAACCCTTACTGTTGCACCACTTGGAAAGAGTAAAAACCTGTACCCCTATCGCAGATGGCTTCTTCTGTTTTCTTGTTCGTTGTGCCATTGATGTCCCTGGATGGCTTCCTGTTTCGTCTATGCCACATTGTACTGTGTTGTGGGGAGATGCTACTCTAATCTGTCAAAAAGACTCAAGCTCTGCCTTTAATGATTAGCAACAGGTCTTCGCCAGTACGAATAGATATTTAAATTTTAATCAAGGTTTGTTTATTACGTTTACATCATCGTGGCTGTAAGCAATTAACGCATCTACAATAGCAATACAGAAGAGCACATGCATCAGCCACCACTACGTGCGTAAAACGTCAAACTACTATGAATGAAATTAACAGCTTCCGTCACTAAAATTAAGGCACGATGGAAGTGGGGCTAGTATATTATCTGATAATGAGTGTGAATTAAGCAAACGTTGTGCCTCTGGCAATTCTTAAATGAGTATTAACTATAATGATGTTATGCAGGACGTTGCTATGATAACAGTCATATAAACAAATCGTATCGGAACTATTTTCACGCAGTATTATGACACTATCAAATAGGACAGCTGAAGTTTCAATACGATATTTCTTAACTTCTATTCTATTTGCTAGATAACTTTGACTATTGCTGGTCTTTTAGTACAAATTAATGCTATCAACAGATGAGATATTCAGCAATGAAGTGCGTCAAATCACTTTATTAAACTCAGTCCACATTAACACACTTTATAAATATTAATCGTTGTTCCTGCTAATATTACTTTCGGTTACTACTGTTTTAATAGAATTCTCAAGCATTAATTTCGAAACTCGTATCTTATTGCATGAATTCGGTCGCTGCACTCACAGTTATAATTTTACTATGGACCAACGATAGAGCCTCAGCTATCTCTCAGATACTATTTACTACTATGATCGCTTTTAAATTTTTAGGCTTATAATCTTTATTTTCTTAAACCGTTGAAATAAACTTTTACTTAAGGAAATATTATTATTCTTATATCGCTGAATCCAAATTCTTGATTAAACCTTTTTCCAGTACTTACTTACCTTCCTCTGTAATTGAATATAATTACGACAAACAAGTTACCTTGCATGTTATCTGTGACACTACTGAAAAATTACTTATGTTTGCAGTTGTCGCGTTTGAATAACTTGCAAATCAATACTATATTTTTCCTTTCAAAACTACTTGCGTAAATAACTTCAGCGTGATTCTATCCTTCCCAATAAATGAACGTTCATTACGCAAAATTTATATTTATTTGTTACCTTCTATACTTTCGGTTCAATAAATTCAGTACACGTTTGAAATTTTATCGTGAACGAGTGACTCGAAACTAATCTAACACGAAACGGAAATGGGAAAGGCAAAAAATTTGGAAACGATGAACCTATCTGCTGAATTAAATTAAATTATCATGCAAAACCCAGTCTCTTCAGTTTTTGGTTCACAAGTTCCCACTACCAGTCCCTTTTTGAAATGTCAGTCGTCAACCTAACAAGTAATGGAATATCGTCGGCGTTGTGTTTGTTGGTTCCACTAGGGTGTCAAATTATCCACACTATTTGTGGTTACACGTCCGTGGGGAACTATAGCTGTATTCTCTCAACGTACTCAATGTGCAAATTCTGATTTCGAGCTATTATCAGTCACTGATTCAGACTCTTGCTTGAGTATAGGCATGCGTATTCAAATACAGAGATATGTAAACAGGCGCTGCAGTTGACAATGTCTCTTAAGACAACAACTGTCTGGCACAATTGTTAAATCGGTTACTGCTTCTACAACGGCAGGTTACCAAGATTTAAGTGAGCCTGAACGTGGTGTTATATTCGGTGCACGAGAAATGGGACACAGCGTCTCTGAGATAACGATGAAGTGGGGATTTTCCCGTTCCACCTCTTCGCGAGTGTATCGTGAATATCAGGAATCCAGCAAGACATCAAATCTCCGACACTGCTGCGGCCGGAAAAAGATCCTGCAAGAATGGGACCAACGACGACTGAAGAGAATCGTTCAGCGTGACAAAAGTACAACCGTTCAGCAAATTGCTGCAGATTTCAGGGCAGGATCATTAACAAGAGTCAGTGTGCAAACCATTCGATGAAACATCATCGATATAGACTTTCGGAGGAGGAGGCCCACTCGTGTACCCTTGATAACTGCACGACACAAAGCTTTACGTCTCGCCTGTGTCCGTCAAGACCGACATTGGACGTTGATGACAGTAAACATGTTGCCTGGTCGGACGAGTTTCGTTTCAAATTGTATCGGTCGGATGGACGTATATGGGTATGCAGACTACCTCATGAATCCATGGACCCTGCATGTCAGCAGGGGTCTGTTCAAGTTGATGGAAGCTCTATTATGGTAAGGGACGTGTGTGGCTGTGGTGATATGGGACACCTGATACGTCTAGATACGACTCTGATAGGTGACGTGTACATAAGCACCCTGTCTCACCAGCTGCATCTATCCATGTCCACTGTGCATTCCGATGGCCTTGAGAAATTCTAGTAGGATAATGCGACACCCCACACGTCCATAATTGCTACAGTGTGGCTCCAGGAACACTATTCTGAGTTTAAACACCTCCGTTGGCCACCGGACTTCACAAACATGAACATTATTGAGTATATATAGGATGCCTTGCTACGTGTTGAACAGAAGCGATCTCCACCTCCTCGTACTCTTACGGATTTATGGACAGTCTTGCAGGATTCATGGCATCAGTTCCCTCTGGTACTACTTCAGACATTAGTCAAGTCCATGCCACGTCGTATTGCGGCACCTCTGCGTGTTCGCTGGGGCCCTACACGATATTAAGCAGCTTCTTTGGCTCTTCAGTGTATGTTACCACCAACCCAGTAGTGTTTATTCATACCTTAACAATATTAAACACAAAACACTAAATTACCTTAGAGTGAGAGTCCTACACCAATCACAAATTTATCGCAAACACTCAACTACCTTAGAGCGGGCGTACCCCAAATACCACCAGATACTGCCACAACGCCTATCAACGTCTTGTGCGCACCAGCATAACCATGATCGCAACTAATAGCCCCGTCCCGTGACGCACTACAACTGCTCTAAACATCTATCCCTTAGAAATATAGAACACACTTTCCCTCGGCACGATAGCCCATCAAATATTATTTTCATGACCACCAACAATTAATATTCACGCCTTCACAGAGATAACTATCACACATACTATACACAACATCATAGCTAATGTTTTCAAAAACTTATGAGCAGAAAATCAAAAACTGACTGCCCTCAACGCTCATTGATCCTTTCTTAAGGAACGAAATCTGTTATAGAGAGAGAGTCAATGCAAAACTCGTATTCAGTAAACGATCACACCAACTGATCAATATTCCTAGCAACACATAAATCGATATCTCAAATGAGACCGGCTCATTTACGATATTCTCAACAAATTAACTGTTCGCAATATCAGCTAGATCAAAGAACATATGTCTGTAGGGAAGCAGCCTACTCACGCCATATACAATTCTTATGCTTTCCATTGTGTGCCAGCCGAATCCGCTGTAACTATGTATAACGTCACGAATGTTGCACAATATCTTAAAAGCAAAGTAAATAATCTCAAAAGTTAATAGATTGTCAGGAGTGATGCTAAAATAATAATGTGTTAAGTTTCAGTTTAGTAATTTTTACAGTTTTCGAAATTTGGACGTTTTACGTAAAACTCATCGGCGCAACAAGAAGCAGCTGGAAACTTCAAAATTTATATTCGGATCCCTTTTTGATTGTAATTTAAAGAAAACAGCATGCTGGATCTCACAAAGTAATATTTTGGGTGAAATTCATGATTTTCTGTTTTTGTGTCCTAAAAATTCGGAAGCAAGCAGATTAAGTAAGTGACTACATAAAGCTAGGATGTTTACTCTTAGGTAGAACAGAGATATGCTATAATAACAAAGATGTGAGAAGTTTCCAAAAGGTAGCTGTAAAACTTTAGCTGTAACGTCTCTCCAAAGGGCAAGTTCAGAGCTCATCTATTGCGTGCAGTGCCACTAAAATAATTCATCGCCAAAAGTATTTAACCTAGCCACATCTAAATTTTATTACAGATACTTACCTGTGTGCTCACAGCACAATGAAATTGAGAGCTTCATTGGCCTTCAGCAAATGAAGCAATTAATTATGTAGTAACTTGAAGCGGTGCTTTACTAGCCCAGCAGCTGGTCAAGAAGGCAAATTTTGTCGGATGCGCCTTCGGCGGTCCACACCGCGGCTATATAAATAAGAGAGTGCGAGCTAGAGTCAAGCCCCAGTTCTCTTCTAGATTCGTATCAACGCGCACTCCGTGTCGGAAGCCGCGTCGCGTTTGTGCAGTTGCAAGGAACAGCCTTGGATGCTGTATTAAGTAACTCGGTATGCACATAACAATGAGTTCGCATTGGGGTAAGGTGTTAATTGCGAAACGACTCCAGTGATTATTTCTCAGTTTGCATATGTCGTATTTTCATATGCCGCCACGGAACAGACTTTCTATCATTACTGTCGTGGCGTTTGATGAATATTAACATCAAATTTTGGCGAGCATTCACTTTGAACGTTTACATCGACAACGATTATTGTACGGTTTCGTTATCTATGGATAACAGAGCCTGCGCAATAGACTCTGAACAGCTCTGATAGTACAATACCTGATAGTAGCATTGCTTGGTTAAACTTTTATTTGAAACTTTACACTCTATCGTTTTCAGAGTATAGTGAAAATTGTTATAGTAAACTGCATTTTCTGTGAATCCCAGACATCATCCTAAGTCCTCAGAGTAATGAACTTCAATGATCAATAACTTTATTTCTCCATCAGAGTGTGCACAGTGAACTTTAATTACAGGCATCATATTTCTGCTAATCACTTTGTGGTTGCCAACATTGTAGTTAGAGAGCCTGTGTTGAGAACGGAAACAATATAATAGAAGAATAAATTTCTCCACCCGCCACCCCACGTGTCTTTTCGAAGCGACTGTTACACGTGATATCAAATTGGTGATTTTTTTGTACACCACCTCACACAGAACTAGATTTTTAACCCTATATGAACCATAGGGGAAACAATTTTTTGACAGTCATTTTGAGATTCCATTGCTTTGAACAATGAAATACTTATTCTTCTGCGGCCTTTGCTGCTTCGTCTAGTGATAAGCTACGTAAGATGGGTGCTCTGGTGATGTCAGGGGCTGGCTTCTGCTGCCAGCGTATGGAGAGTCTTTTCCACAACTTACTCGTAGTATTTTCAAGCGCTTTTCTACAACAAATTGACATACAGTGACATTAGTTATATAACGTTACATAAAGTTACAGCAATCCTCTTGGTTTTAACATCTTTACAGCCTCTAAATTAATATGTTGAAGCGGTACAGAATCTGCTACCGCACTCGAAATCATTTATCCTCTCACAACATACAGTATTTCCGTCGTACTTCTTAAGCCGTAATGGAGTGGGGTGTCTGTCATTTATGAGATGCTTCTGCGGCCACGCTGAATGCCTCTCTATTGTTCCCAATATAATGTTTACTTACGTAGCAGGTTTAGTCTTGACGGTCGGTTGTCTGCGGCTTAAGCTTTTTATCTTTGATAGCAGTTGTAAGCTTTGAGTTTTGAAAATCGCCTTATCACCTGATTTTTTATCGTTGATATAGCAGCACATAGACATTAGCTTCATGCGAACTCGGCGTAGTTAATTATCTCCAGTCCGTCAGTATTCAGTTTTGAAATGCTCCATATTTCATTCAAAAATTATAAATTCGTTTAATTTGCACTATCAGTTTAATGGAATGCATTGGCTTTAAGCTATGATTTATCGTAGTTCTTTCGTAATTATGGTGACATTCCACATTAATATTGCGTTGGTCGTCGTGTAATGTCCAGCGATATTAGTATCGTTGCTACTTGAACATAAAGGTAAAATATGAAGGGAAATGGCTCTGTGGATTTTCACTATATTTTGTTTTGAAGCCAAAGTGGGCGGGACCTGCCACCATCGTAAGTAGTGTCACGAAGGCAAATTCAATTTTTTTTCTGTTCTTGAATGCGTATTTGCTCTAGTAACACGACACGTTTGGCTTCGTTAATGTAACTGGAGTTTTGTTGATACATTTCGAACAACGAAGAAGAGATGTGAATAGGATGCTTTCGCAATCGATTTAATTCTACTTTTACTGAGCTTGAATCTATAGCAAATGAAGCTGGAAGTCCGAAAAAAATGCTTTTTTGCTTATTGGTGCCACTTCTTGTTCGTACATTTTCAGCTGTCAACTCGTCTGCTCAACTTTTTTGATCTTAAAGCTTGCAAAAAGCCTGCCTACCTACCTACGAGTTCTTCGTGAATCCATCAGTACGGAGCAGTGAGGATAGAAGCAAGACATGCTGTCATATCTTGTACGCGTCAACAAAGTGAACTATTCTGAAACATAAAAATTGTCAATTGCATAGAGGTATGCCACAATGCAGAAAAAGAGTTTTGGTTTTATTAGATTCTAAGACAAATAGTCTCACTATAATTTACACATTTTCTCACTTTGAAATTTCACACCATAGGATCCATCATTGAGTGTATGGCCAATAGTAGCATTTTATTGGGTAAAGAAAAGAAAACGATATAATTTTTCATACATGTTCCAGTATTGTCAGTGGTATAAATGTAAGGGAGTGGTCTCAAACGCTTAGACCCCATAAATGGATATTTTGCTTAAACATGTATGTAAGTAATTTTACATATATGTAAGTAATTTTTTAGTAATGACTGTAACATGCAGGCCTATGTTTCCAACCGTGGTGTACTTGCCTCTTTTCCCGGAACATCTTCCTCCAGTAACTCAATCAGTTTTTTAGCAACCAACAAACACATCACAATTACAATGTATGTCTGCTTTGATCATCAGCTTCATTTTACTCCGGAATTTCATTTTGAGGTTTTCAAAGTATATAAGCATGTATGTCCTTTGTGTCACATCAACATTTAGTTAGTTACTTAGTTTCATGTCATGTGGATCATCTCTAATTATGTGGAACCAATAATTTTGTATTAACAGTATTTTTTGTAAATATGTATCCATGCTGATCATTTATTATTCTTTTTTAATTAAAGACAGACGTACGTTAGTCAGTAATTCCAGCCCATCACCATTTACACACTGCAGCAACAGATAATTTTTTTCGAAATAAGAGGAATTGTCAAAGGGAAATGTTCTCAGTTTAGATTCAAATTTTGCTTTTCTGTCAGACATTTTGTATCGCTGGGTAAGCGATCAAACCTTTTGGATACAACATTGTGAACCACTGTTTGTGCTACAGACAACATTAATGTGGTGCAGTGAAAGTCACTTTTCCTTCTCGTTGGTTGGCTGGTTGGTTTGGGTGAGGAGACCAAACAGCGTGGTCATCGCTCCCTTTTCTTCTGGCATTGTAAATACGTACATCATTCTTCCTGTTGAAGTGCAGAGGGTTATTTACAACAACCTTCGTGAGGGAATAATTGTGCTGTGGAGCTGGCAGATTGTTCCTAATATCCGAGCAACAGGCAGGCACGACGAAAAACGTTTTCGCAAAAGCCTTCGTCATAAAGGAACGAAATGCCCATACATACACACACACACACACACACACACACACACACACACAGATGACCGCTTCCTTCGAGTGTTCTAGTCAGAATATTTTTCAAAGAGGAAGGAAATGTGAACAATGAATAATGACCGACTGGATGAATTGACGACATGAGATGCTGCAACAACAATCAACGAAGACACATAGTAGTGTGTCGTGCGGGAACGGGACCGTTGTACAATGTGGCTTGTATGTTGGAGCGTCTGCAGTTTGGAAGGCAATGGAAAACACAGGAAAGAATAAAAGTAAACAGCACAAACATAGTTCTTCTATACAACAGACAATATTGATTGAAAGACTCCCTTACGAATGAAAAGTGAGTCCTTTAAACGTTAGATTACTATCGGATCGATTAGTACACCCGTAAATTAAGCATTTCTGATGAATTATCTACGTCTCTACACTGTCAAAGGACCATACACTGATTGGGACACGATCACAAAAGTTGACAGATATCCCCAACCATCGGAAATGCATAAGGGCACGTCAGAGCGTCATGAAGGTGAAGTATCACCGTGGTGAACCATGGGGGTATAAATGTGATGAAACTAATATGTTGGGCTATTTAGATAGTGGACGTCGGCTTCATGTTTGTGACGTAATGACTACTCCGTTGTTTTCTGTCTCTCTCTCTCTCTCTCTTTTTTTTTTTACCTTCGTGTGTTTAAGCTTCCTTTCAGTCATAAAGAATGTCTCTGCCTGGTTATTTTCAGACTGCCACTTGAATGTATATTTTGCAACTAACTTTATATTTATTCGTTCCTGAAGTGAAATAAGGTTCGTTTAGCATTGAAGAAGTCTCATAAATGTTACTTTCACTCAACAAGTTCAGCTAGATCTCAATATCCAGAGATCTTAATATCTCGTATCATTTCTGAAGATACGCTTTAAATGACATTTTTTAAAAAATCTTCACTTGATCGCAAATAACTTCTTTTCATGTCAAAAATTCATTATATTATTATTATAGCAGGTTTACAAAGTCATGAAAATTATTAACGTTCACTTTTTAAAGTATTATTACAGAAGTATTGCACATATTTGTAATAGAGCCACGTTTCAACTATTAACAACATATTTTCACGGATTGCAACTGATCGTTGGCAGTTCTGACCAAGAGCTGAATATATATTATGAAGTTACAAATTTCATTTCATAATTATGAACTTAGATCTGGGTGAGCCACATCAGTCTTCTTATGAAACTGGCCGTCGATCCTACGCAAATGTAGACCAACAATGATGGCTACGTCATGACATGATAGCTGTTCCTTCACCACATCCACGCCAGCCCCACCGTTGTATCATGAAACAGAAAAAAGAAATTTCTTACAGTATAATATTAGAATACAAAAGACGCAGAACATTTTCATTGTTAATAACGTTGTGAAAGAACTACTTAATATCCATGTACATGTGACGGAGGTTGATAAATGGTACGGTCTACCTATTACTGCATCATCACACACTCATAAATGTTACACATTTCGCAGATATAGAAGGGAAATACCCATTACCATTTTATCATACTACTGGAGGTAAGTTAACCGGAATAATAACAACCGCAAAATATCAGCCAGTACTCTTCCAAAGCGACCTATTGTGTACTGACTACATTCAAGGAGAGGATGAAACTGTGGGAACACCAGAATCACAGTACATTACCATCCCTAATAGTGCAGATAACCCATTGTTATTCAAAACAGCTTCTGGTCGTCTTGGAAAAGATAAAAATAGGTTCTGTATTGCTTTCAATGGAATCTTCCACCATTCGTGAGGGAAAATGCTGGCAGATTCAGCCAACGATGATGTAGATGAATAACGATCACATACCCTTCTCTCAAAAGCAGGCCACAAAAGGTCAGAACTACTGTGATCTAGTGTATGTGGTGGCCAAGTCATATGATCTGTGCGAATAGGGGAACCTATCGAGTATTTATACCACATACAGTGTGAGCAGAAGACCATCATCCGCTAAGACACAACGCAAACGAAAGTGTGTGTCGATTGTTCGTGACAGACGGTCATTTAAGAGTACTGTGACAAAAAATAAGAAGACGAAGCTGCAAAAGTCACTGCAGAAACGAATGTCGCAGTCGCGAACCCTATCAGCACCAAAACAACACGAAAGGAGCTCCAAGAAGCAGGGAACGGCATGACAAGTTGGAATTCCAAAACCTCTCATCAGCATGGAAACATGGTGCAGCAGCCGTAGAACCGGGACTGCAGACCAAAGGAAGAAAATACTTTGGTCGCATGAGTCTTTCTTTACATTGATTCCTCCTTCCGGAATAGTTTAGGTCGGTTTACGCCTCAAGAGCAACACATGGCGCTGGTTCGGTGATGATTTCGGGTGCCATATCGTGTGTTCCATGGGCGCATGGTTACCCCCTGAGGTAGCTTTACTGTCAGGGATTGTGTGACCATTTTGGCTGATCAGGTCAGTTCCGTGCTGCGTGATGATACTGTGTTCCAAGATGAAAGAGTCCCTCTTGAAACGTGAAACACCTCCGCTACTTTGGTTATGAAAGCATCCAGCATACGACCACGAGTTTGCCCCCATTCTGATTCACTTAGCTCTGAAGTAAGGCAGTCACAACTACACAGGAAACTGTTATGACCACCACTGACATCGTCAACATATTGAGAGCATTGAAAAAGAGCCGTTCGAGGTCAAATACAATGTCTGAAGCTCCAGGCTTGACCTGCATCTGAATTCATAATCAAGCTTGCACTTCCTGCGGTGTTTCCAAATTTTTAACCAATACCTGTACAAATATTTGCAGGAAAATCGGAAATTAGGCTGTGATTAACTGAAAGAATCCTACGGAAATATAATTCACGTTCCAAAAAAATGGCTTAGTAAACACATGTCCGATCGACTCTGCTCTTCAGTCTGGAGCCATCAGCACTAGGATTAATAAAACGTTCAGAAAGAGCGGTGCATTTAATGCTAACGTTGAAAATCTACGACGTTTAAACAAGTGTCAGTCTCACACCGCAACCAAACAGCTTTTAATCATCGCTGTGCAGAAAACATGGTGGTCTTTATGTCCCGTCAATTCTGATTCTGTACTCTCCACTGAAACACGCAACATTGATTTCGTCAGTGATGCTACAGTTTGAAGACTGAGAGTAGGTTGATAAATTACCTTTAATGTCTAAATACGAGGCGTGTTTTTTAAGTGACTACAGTTTTGAAATTAAAAAAAGACGTCCTAAGATATCTCAATAATTGTATTCTTACATGGAAGCCTGTACCTTAATCTACACTCCTGGAAATTGAAATAAGAACACCGTGAATTCATTGTCCCAGGAAGGGGAAACTTTATTCACACATTCCTGGGGTCAGATACATCACATGATCACACTGACAGAACCACAGGCACATAGACACAGGCAACAGAGCATGCACAATGTCGGCACTAGTACAGTGTATATCCACCTTTCGCAGCAATGCAGGCTGCTATTCTCCCATGGAGACGATCGTAGAGATGCTGGATGTAGTCCTGTGGAACGGCTTGCCATGCCATTTCCACCTGGCGCCTCAGTTGGACCAGCGTTCGTGCTGGACGTGCAGACCGCGTGAGACGACGCTTCATCCAGTCCCAAACATGCTCAATGGGGGACAGATCCGGAGATCTTGCTGGCCAGGGTAGTTGACTTACACCTTCTAGTGCACGTTGGGTGGCACGGGATACATGCGGACGTGCATTGTCCTGTTGGAACAGCAAGTTCCCTTGCCGGTCTAGGAATGGTAGATCGATGGGTTCGATGACGGTTTGGATGTACCGTGCACTATTCAGTGTCCCCTCGACGATCACCAGTGGTGTACGGCCAGTGTAGGAGATCGCTCCCCACACCATGATGCCGGGTGTTGGCCCTGTGTGCTTCGGTCGTATGCAGTCCTGATTGTGGCGCTCACCTGCACGGCGCCAAACACGCATACGACCATCATTGGCACCAAGGCAGAAGCGACTCTCATCGCTGAAGACGACACGCCTCCATTCGTCCCTCCATTCACGCCTGTCGCGACACCACTGGAGGCGGGCTGCACGATGTTGGGGCGTGAGCGGAAGACGGCCTAACGGTATGCGGTACCGTAGCCCAGCTTCATGGAGACGGTTGCGAATGGTAGTCGCCGATACCCCAGGAGCAACAGTGTTCCTAATTTGCTGGGAAGTGGCGGTGCGGTCCCCTACGGCACTGCGTAGGATCCTACGGTCTTGGCGTGCATCCGTGCGTCGCTGCGGTCCGGTCCTAGGTCGACGGGCACGTGCACCTTCCGCCGACCACTGGCGACAACATCGATGTACTGTGGAGACCTCACGCCCCACGTGTTGAGCAACTCGGCGGTACGTCCACCCGGCCTCCCGCATGCCCACTATACGCCCTCGCTCAAAGTCCGTCAACTGCACATACGGTTCACGTCCACGCTGTCGCGGCATGCTACCAGTGTTAAAGACTGCGATGGAGCTCCGTATGCCACGGCAAACTGGCTGACACTGACGGAGGCGGTGCACAAATGCTGCGCAGCTAGCGCCATTCGACGGCCAACACCGCGGTTCCTGGTGTGTCCGCTGTGCCGTGCGTGTGATCATTGCTTGTACAGCCCTCTCGCAGTGTCCAGAGCAAGTATGGTGGGTCTGACACACCGGTGTCAATGTGTTCTTTTTTCCATTTCCCGGAGTGTAGTTTTCTACAGAATTTCCGTCAATATTGAGGCACTTGTCATAACGTTGCACCAGTATTTGAATACCCTCCTCATAGAAGTCTGCCGCCTGTCTTGTTAACCACTGCATCACCACTGTTTTCCCTTCGTCATCGTCTTGAAGACGCTGACTGCCCAGGTGTCTTCAAGTGCAGGAACAGATCCTAGTCACTGGGCGCAAGATCAGGGCTGTACAGAGGATGATCTAGCGTTTCCCATCGAAAAGATGTGAAGAGATCTTTGGTCTGATTCGCCACATGCGGACGGACATTGTCTTGCAGCAAAACGATGCCCTTGCTCAACATAAAAAAAATGGCTCTGAGCACTATGTGACTTAACTTCTGAGGTCATCAGTCGACTAGAACTTATAACTAATTAAACCTAACTAACCGAAGGACATCACAGACATCCATGCCAGAGACAGGATTCGAACCTGCGACCGTATCGGTCGGTCGGCTCCATACTGTAGCGCCTAGAACCGCACGGCCACTCCGGCCGGCTGCTACACTTCCATGTACTGTTGCTTAGATTCTGGTGTGACGTAGGCCACCGATGTTTCATCGCCCGTAACAATTTGGGTTAAGAAATCATCACCGTCGTTGTGGTACCGCTCAAGGAAAGTCAATGCACTGTCTAAACGTTGGGTGTTGTGCACATCCATCAACATTTTCGGTACCAAACGTGCGCACAATTTTCGGTAATTCAAGTGCTCGGTCATAATGCCATAGAAAACACTACGAGAAACATTAGGAAAGTCATCCGGCAAGGAGGAAATCGTAAAGCGTCTGTTTTCTCTCACCTTATTGTTCACTTCCTGCACCAAACTTTCATTAACGACAGAAGGACGCCCACTCCTTTGTTCATCATGCACATTTGTGTGGCCATCTTTAAATGCTCTCACCCACTTTCTTACCATTCCATCACTCATATTGTTTTCTCCGTAAACTGCACAGATCTCAGAATGAATATCGATTGCTTTTAGGCCTTTAGCACAGAGAAATCTTATAACAGCCCGTACTTCACAGTCGGCGGGACTAACGATTATCCGAGGCTTCTTAATCACTCAATACACAATGTAAACAAGGATGAATCACATTGTAATGGCGTCAGTACGTAGATTAAGGTACAGGCTTTCATGTAAAAATAAAATTATTGATATATCTTAGCACGTCCTTTTTTAATTTCAAAACGGTACTTACTTAAAAAACACGCCTCGTACTTTGCGGTTACTCCATTATGCAGGGAGTCCATAAAGCCCCATTACAATAAATAAATAAATAAATAAAAACTTAACTTGGAAATTATAGGAGAATTATGATTTGTTGTATGAAATTTAGCAGCTATGAAAGTTGTACTTCGTTGTTCTTTGTTTCTGTGGTGTCGTGCCTCACACGTCGCTAATTTGGTGCCTACGGGATGCAGCATTCTCGGAATGCTATGCAACAATTCAATCAAATAACATTAGCAGTTTTATTTCCAGAGAGCAAATTGACAGTACTCAACTTGACTATCACAAATGCCGCTATCGAGAGGCGATATAAAACAATACAGTCTGATAGCGAAGCGCTAAACACGTTGCAGACTCGGAAAAAACAAGCACAATGAGGTTGTTCGAAACTTTGAACTGACAGGCGATTCAGAGACCATCCGAAGTGGATGTCCTCCTGTGTCGCAAGAAATTGCTGGCATGGTATAAGCTACATTCCAACGCTACTCCCAGAAGTCTAGTCTTCGTGCATCACGTGAATTTCAATAAGAAAGGTCAACTGTCCATGAAGTGCCATGTAAGTGGTATTGCTCTTTTAATACTCAGTGAAACTGGTCCGAGCACTACAGCCAAACGATCATTCTCTGCTGTATGCATTCTGGTGTTCACCGTTGGCCTCCAATACAAGCAGATAGTGACTCCTTGAAAATGATCCTGTTTTCAGTCCACATTTCTTTACAACTTTAGGTTTTGAGGCACCAAAAAACCACACAATAGACGTGAAATTAAGCATAATAGCACAGATGTTAGGTGTTGTCTAATATATGTTGCCTAATATTCGATACGGTGATAGGCCTGTTTTTCATCGCAGACATATCCGTAACTGGAGTAGTTTATCTGGACATTTTAGAATAGTTGCTTCTACCACAGATCGAAGAGTTGCAGGCGTCCTTCATCATCCAGTATGATTATGGACCCCACGCACATGAATTTGGACGTGCGGTATGTGCAGAATAACACATACCCGGAGAGCTGGGAGGGCCATGATGATCATATGGCATGGCGTCAGAAACCTCCCGATATAACAATATTAGACTTATTTATGTGGGGTTAGGTCAAGGACCGTGTGAACACAACACAAGTCAATGACATTGCTGCGCAATGCTGATTCGTACACAGACAGAACTCGAATATCTGTGGGTAACCAGTGGGACACATAAACAGAAATTCTGGAATAAAACAAATCAGATCTGCTAAACTTCTTATAACAAACCACAAGGCTCTGTCTCCAATAGTTTTCAACTTACGGCTTTTTGAAATGATAGCGATATTTTATGGATACTTTGTACACAAACATTGGGACTACTGCACAACCAGTAGGCACCTCATGTGATAAGGAAAATATATAAGCGGAACAGAGACGATTGGGGAAGTATTCTAGCGACGAATCTGACCATAACTGAGGAAACCCATATAACCTAAAGTCTTTGTCTGTTGACAGACTGTTACGACTTGGCTCCTCGGAACGAGCATCTCGGAAGCGACGTAGTTGGCTGGCTGTTTGTGTGATACAGTCGTGAGCATGTATGGAGTGCAGTGGAAGGTCGGTGAGGCACGAATAGGCGACAAGGCAGTGGACGGATAAGGGAAAATACCGAACGTGTACATCAGAGGTTTGTCCGCTTCACAAATCAGGATATGCGGCGATATGTGACTAATATGACGACACAGTACACTGCTGATGTAAACACAAGCATTTAAGCGCACATCGATTAGCGCAGATTGTTGAATATGAATCTCACCAGCAGACGACCCTCCCATCCTAATCCAATTACGTCGTCAGTTATGACTGCAGTTGGCACGGGACAATTGAGATTGGCGGTGCATCAATGTAAACATGTGACTTGGTCTGATGAATATAGTTTTATGTGACACCGTGGTCACATCTGGGTATGCCGTCAGACAGACGAATGACCGTTCCAGATATGCACAGCGCAACGGGTGCAGTCCGGTGGGGACAGTATTAAGCTATGGGGGCAGTTCACCAGGACTCCGTGGGATCTTGGTCGGTAATCAAATGCACCATCACAGCTTTGGTATACATGAAAATAACTCCCTGCTTGATGTCTTTATGGGAGGTCGTTTTATATTTTATTCTTCTCTCTACTCAAAGGTGGCGGTGTGAGGGGGAAGGGGGTGATGCTCCACATTAATTAATGGTAGGAATCGATGTAGCTGCCAAAATTGTGAGGGAACGTACCAATATTATATGAAACAGTAGTTGGTTTATTACAATAAAATTAATATTAAACAGTGGCAACCTGTACCAGCATTGATATGACAAAATGATAGACAGATGAACAGTTGAATGGCAACCTGTGGAAACTGTACTCTAATCTCCTTGACATGTCCCACATAAGGCTCTGGAGGGAGAGGGCGGGAAATTAAAAATGTCACAAAAAATTTACTTAAAATCGCGGAATGCCTAGCAACTATCTTAAGGTTAATGGAACTAACTCATACTACAAAAATGAGATGCATCACTTCTGTGGATAAAGTTGAAAGCAAACTGTTCATTAGTGAGGTTATGCAAGTCTAATACTTGAAACTTGAAACACAAATTACGAAAAAGTGCCTATAATTTCCATACATCTCCCCTCATGCCTGCAGCACGACCTTACCAACTACATCTACATCTACATCTGCAGGGATACTCTGTAAATCATACTTAAATGCCTGGAAGAGCGTACACCGAACCATCTTCACAATAATTCTCTGCTTTTATACTCCCGAACAGGGAACGGAAAAAAAAATAACACCTATATCTTCCCGTGCGAGCACTGATTTTCCTTATTGTATTGTGATGATCGTTTCTCCCTATATAAGTCGGCGTCAACAAAATATTTTCGCAGTCTGAGAAGAAAGTTAGTGATTGAAATTTCGTGAGAAGCCCCCTTCGCAACGAGACGTGCATTTGTTTTAATGATGTCCGTCCCAAATCATGTTACATATCAGTGACGCTCTCTCCCCTATTTCTCGATAATGCGTAAGGTGCTGCCATTCCTTTCTCGATGTACTCTGTTAATCCTATCTGGTAAGGATCCCACAACATACAGCACTACTCCAAAAGAGGTCGGACGAGTGTAGGCAGTCTCATTAGTAGATGTGTGGCGTCTTCTAAGTTTTCTGCCAACAAATCGCGATTTTCGTTCGCCTTTCCCATAACATTCTTTTCAGTTTAAGTTGTTCGTAACTGTAATTGCTAGACATTTAGTTGGGTTTATGGACTTGAGATTTGATTGATTTATCGCGTAACCGGAGTTAAACGTATTCCGTTTCGCACTCATGTGGATGACCTGACACTTTTTCATTATTTAGAGTCGAGGTGTCATGTGAAGGTTCAAGTGACCGCAGAATGGATCATTGGTCGAGCCAAGAAGCTAAGTCCAAAGTAGCCCGAAATTTTTCCATTTTCCAAATGCTATGGCACAGCTCTCAACGTCGGAGTCGGCTGGCGAAAGCTCCAGATCTCAATCTTGCGCACAGAACTCTATTTTCCCATCTGATTTCCAACCAAATGTGAAGTAAGAGAAAATCACAGTATTTGATTGAGTCAGCTCGGAATCTGAGAGCTGACAGACATAACTGCTCCTTCCGAAAAAAACGAGTCTCCTTGCCCTGACTAGTTAAGAAATGGCTTGTGTCCTACCCCACCCCAGTAAAAAAACTAGCGTCACTCTCCCTGTCTCCTCCTTCAGCCAATGAGTCGCTCTGCCTCGTCATTGTCTTGTGTCTGTTTCTAAGTTAGAGTTTGTTTACGTCAGCCTACAGTACCAGGTTTCAAATTAAATAAACACTGTTTTGCTGCAAAGTCAGAGAGCTTCACTGTCTCCTACAATTCCGAAGGTCCAGGACCGACAGTCCCCTACAGATCACTCAGCTGTTTATCTTTAGTTTCCTATATTTTTCTGAGAAAACGTCCATCCTTCGAGATCCCACTACATTCTCTGGTCGTAAAACGTTTTAGCCTGACTTTTCTCTGGGTGAGAGGCTGTATGCGCTTTTGTACCACTGCCAATCTTCCTCCGGTCTTTCTGCATGGCAACAGCTTCTGTCCTGCAGCCAGTGACCCTTTGGATCACTCCCGGTAGCCTTTCCAAGAACTTGTCCCAGGAAGTCCACTTTCCTACGGATTAAGCCTATGCACATCCCTGCTTAGCGCCACGCAGTGCTTTCAATATTTCCCAGTGCTACATTACCAGCAGATAGGACTTGCGAGTAAGAAAACAGCAAGCCTGCATCATTTGTCTACTAGCTATCACTAGTTTTGATTTATATCAATTTTATAAAAGTAAATTAGGTACTCTTATTAAATGGAAGTTTCATTATTGACTTGAAGAAGTGGCGACCCTATTTCCAAAAAACTGTCCCGTCACATCTTCCCGAACTGAGATGCCACTATCATGTAGGCTGATTGTCCATGCCACAAGGCCAGAATCGTGCCACAGTGGTTCGAGGAGTCTGATAGTGAACTCACTTTCGTGTCTTAGCCACAAAGGTTACCAGAAACAAACAATATGCTATAGTCCTGAGATGTTAACGGGCGCAGCTCGACGTACACAATGCACCAGCCCATAATTAACTAACACTGCAAAGACCCGAGCGTGGTGGCACCTACCAAATACTGGCGGATTCATGCGACGCAGAATCGCTACTATATCGCTTTCCAAAGGTGGAACATCTCGTTGACAAGTAGGCGTTGATAATGTTTTGGCTCATCAGTGACCATCACGGACAACCTCTGTTACAATGTGAATATTAGTCAAAGGCGTCATAAGAAAGATGGTGACGTGATAAGACTGCGTAAAACGTGTGAAACTCCAGAGAAAACTAGCCAAAATACGAGAACAATTTGTAGCAGCAGATGCCGGTGACCGATACGTTCAGGGAAGTATCGTGTAGCAGGTTTCAATATCAGCGCAAAACACGTCTAACGTCACGAGAAAAGTACGGCGCAATGCAAGACATGGACAGAGAAGCGTGCTTCACACTGAGCACAGCGATCAAATGGCGCGCCCAGATTCCTAGGACGACTTCACAGTATGCAGAAAGATTTTCGAATTGGAGCGTGAGTTGAGTATCTGATATGATACCACAAAGATGGGAAAAATTCCTGTAGCACACTGTGTTATTGTAAAATGTAAAAAAAAAATGGCCTACCCGTCGGGTAGACCATTTGCCGGCTGCAAGTCTTTCGATTTGACGCTACTTCGGCGACTTGCGCGTCGATGATGATGAAATGATGATGATTAGGACAGCACAACACCCAGTGCCTGAGCCGAGTAAATCTCCGACCCAGCCGGGAATCGAACCCGGGACCTTAGGATTAATATTCTGTCGCGCTGACCTTTTTTTTTTAATCTCATTTTGTTCGTTTTCATTCGTTGCATCTGCTCGGGGCAGACGTTGTAAGACAGCCGTTTAAGTTCGTCGTTGATCCAGTAACTCAGGTTTTTTTTATTACACAGAGCAGCTAACCCTCTGACCGAACACGCTGAGATACCGTGCCGGCAATCGCTCAGCTACCGGAGTCGGATACTGTGTTATTGAAACAAGATAACACACATTTTCGACCGCTAAGCTGAATGGTAAACCCAAAAATGAGGCATCTGTCGTATCCCAGCCGAAGCTAGCCTACTGAATTTCTGGAAACGTTATCCTGAATGTGTTCTTCGATAAGGGGGTGGATGATCATGAGCTGTTTTTGTACGGGATGTACGGGACAAGCTAGTATTACGCGAGGATTATTGCTTGAGACATGGGATTAGTTGTACGGCCTCTCGAAGCATCATTATTAAACTTACCTACTGGGGCACTGTTCGTTCCTTAAAAATGAATCTTTAGTGCATATCATGCCGGTTTACGTTACCGCTGTTGGAGAATGATGCTTCGTCGCTAAATAGAACGCGTGCAAACAAATCCGTCATCGTTCCGTAATTTCTTTTGGGTCCAGTGGCAGAACTGTACACGAGGTCAAAAGTCGTCGCCATGCAATGCCTGGTGCATAGAGATATGGTACGGGTGCATCGATATTGATGTAACATTCTCAACACCGACATTTTCAGATTCCCGATTCTAGCGCAATTGTCTGCTACTGATGTGCGGATTAGCGGCGACAGCAGCTAAAACACCTACTTGGGCATCATCATTTGTTGCAGGTCGTGGTTGACGTTTCACATGTGGCTGAACACTTCCTGTTTCATTAAATAACGTAACTATCCGTCGAACGGTCCAGACACTTGGATGATGTCGTGCAGGATACCGAGCAGCATACATAGCACACGCCAGTTGGGCATTTTGATCAAAATAGCCATACATTAACACGATATCGACCTTTTCCGTAATTGGTAAACGGTCCATTTTAACACGGGTAATGTATTACGAAGCAAATACCGTCCGCACTGGCGGAATGTTCCGTGATACCACTTACTTACACGTTTGTGACTATTACAGCGCCATCAATCACAAAGCGAAGAAAGTATTCCAACTAAAACACACATATTTCTTTACGTACTACACGAATATGTATTAAAAAATCGGGGTTCCTATTTTAAAAAAAGCGCAGTTGATTCCCGTTTGACCTATGGCAGCGCCATCTAGCGGGCCAACCATAGCGCTATCTGGTTTCCCGCTTCAAGCTAGACGAGTTTCGTTCTTTGTAGTTTTTTCGTTTGATGCTTATTTCATGAGATATTTGGCCCGGTCACTATCAATGTACCACCCTGTATATTTATGGAAATGAAGAGGGTTCATCATCTTGTATGAACACTCAAGTATTATGTAAAAACACGTAGGCATATACAATCTATGTTGATTTTAAAGCGTAATGACCGCCAAGGGAAAATAAGAATAATTAGAATTTGTACGCATGGCTACCGACGAATCTTTATCCCGCAGGGGGGGGGGGGGGAGGGGAGGGGGGGAGGGAACTCACTGTGATGCGATACGTGACTCCCGCCGTACACGGTACGGTGGCGCGCGGAATACAGGTGCTCCCACTCAGAGAGTAAGCGGTCGGTCGGTGACATTAATGGCGACCTTTAGGATAGGCAGCAGGAACCTGTGACGCCCGGCTGTGTTGCTATAGCAACGCTTCGCTTCCGTGTGCTGCCCGCAGGCTGAGCTCCGCTGCCTGGTGAGCCGTTTGCGGAGATTTGTCTGCGCTCTATGCACCGTTGCTGGCTGGTACAGAACGCTGTACAGCTTTGACGCGGGAGCGATTCCCGACGCAGCGCCGCGCGGATCACCGCACTGTGGCGTCCACACGCTGGGTCAGCACGTGACCCGAGCAGCGTGTTGTGAAAGCAAAAGCTCCATCACCACTGTCCGGCCTCTTCTCACCAGGAAGCAGCGTGATACGAAATACACTACTGGCCATTAAAATTGCTACACCACGAAGATAACGTGCCACAGACGCGAAATTTAAGTGACGGGAAGAAGATGCTGTGATATGCAAATGATTAGCTTTTCGGAGCATTCACACAACGTTGGCGCCGGCGTTGACACCTACAATGTGCTGACATGAGGAAAGTTTCCAACCGATTTCTCATACACGAACAGCAGTTGACCGGCGTTGCCTCGTGAAACGTTAATGTGATGCCTCGTGTAAGGAGGGGAAATGCGTACCATCACGTTTCCGATTTTGATAGAGGTCGGATTGTAGCCTATCGCGATTGCGGTTTATCGTATTGCGACATTGCTGCTCGCGTTGGTCGAGATCCAATGACTGTTAGCAGAATATGGAATCGGTGGGTTCAGGAACGCCGTGCTGGATCCCAATGGCCTCCTATCACTAGCAGTCGAGATGACAGGCATCTTATCCGCGTGGCTGTAACGGATCATGCAGCCACGTCTCGATCCCTGAGTCAACTGAGGGGGGCGTTTGCAAGACAACAACCATCTGCACGAACAGTTCGACGACGTTTGCAGCAGCATGGACTATCAGCTCGGAGACCGTGGCTGCGGTTATCCTAGACGCTGCATCGCGCCTGCGACGGTGTACTCAACGAGGAACCTGGGTGCACGAATGACAAAACGTCATTTTTTCGGATGAATCCTGGTTCTGTTTACAGCATCATGATGGTCGCATCCGTGTTTGGCGACATCGCGGGGAACGCTCATTCGAAGCATGTATCCGTCATCGCCATACTGGCGTCTCACCTGGCGTGATGGTATAGGGTGCCATTGGTTACACGTCTCGGTCACCTCTTGTTCGCATTGACGGCACTTTGAACAGTGGACGTTACATTTCAGATGTGTTACGACTCGCGGCTCTGCCCTTCATTCGATCCCTGCGAAACCCAACATTTCTGCGGGATAATGCACGACCGCATGTTGCAGGTCCTGTACGGGCATTTCTGGATACAGAAAATGTTCGACTGCTGCTCTGGGCAGCACATTCTCCAGATTTCTCACCAACTGAGAACTTCTGGTCAATGGTAGCCGAGCAACTGGCTCGTGCCAATACGCCAGTCACTACTCTTGATGAACTGTGGTATCGTGTTGAAGCTGTATGGGCAGCTGTACCTGTGCACGCCATCCAAGCTCTGTTTGACTCAATGCCCAGGCGTATCAAGGCCGTTATTACGGCGAGAGGTGGTTGTTCTGGGTACTGATTTCTCAGGATGCATGCACCCAAATTGCGTGAAAATGTAATCGCATGTCAGTTCTAGTATAATATATTTGTCCAATGAATACTCTTTTATCATCTGCATTTCTTCTTGGTGTAGTCATTTTAATGGTCAGTAGTGTACATATACAGGTCTAATTATGGCACACGCTACATGTAGCGAGAAACTATTCATGACAGTTAGTACGATGTTGCCAACACCCAACCATGAATTGCGTGATGCCTACGCTTAACACCAAGAAAGTCGTAATAAAGTTGATATTCCGGCTTCACGACCACACACGACTCTCTGTATTCCCTGCTGCTGCCGTCGTCGTTCGCTAAAGAAACCACTGCATCTGTGTTGTACAGTCTGTAATTCCCTCTGTTTCGTTCGATATTTTGATCTCATTCCACACGTAGTTAACGATGTTTTGCCATCTGTATGGCGAACGCATGCTTGAATTTGTTCATGTTAAGATTTGTGCGAATTCCTAAGGGACCAAACTGCTGTGGTCATCGATCGCTAGACTTACATACTACTTAACCTAACTTATGCTAAGAACAACACACACACACATCCACAAGGAAGGACTCGGACCTCCGGCGGAAGGGGCAGCGCAATCCGTGACATGGCGCCTCTAACCTCGTGGTCACTCCGCGCGGAAATTTTTTTCATGTATAGCATATTACTTACAACTAATAGATCCGTCTTTCTTTTGTACCATGTGGACTGGACTGTTGTAAGCTTTAGCTGAAGCGTGGATTCAGCCTTCTGTTTCACTTTATAAACGAATGGATTACTGCAATGTCTTCCTACTAAGTATTGCGCGGTTTCACCTGAAATTCGTATAGAATTCCCCTAATGGTTCCTGGAATGTTGTCAAAAACATGAGCATGCGTTTGAAGAATCTCCTGTAATTGTTGTTTGTGGTGCTCAGATACGGCTTTCCAACTGTCTACTTAGTCTGTATTACCTCTAAAATGTTTGTTGGCAATTCATCTTCATTTGTGTGAGAAAAGTCTTAACTATGAAAGTTTATTGTAGTTAGATACTTCCAACAAAATTTTTTTGGATAAAGTAGTCGCAGCCGGTCATTTATTTTCATCGATGTGTGACTTCTAACCACATAACTTCATTTTTGCGTCCAAAAATTTAAATGGAACTGAGCTGGCAGCGGTAGGATGGAAGGCGTATAATTCCGTGTCAGAGGTCTGGAGATAATAAATAAATTACAAATGCTTTCGTGATATATGCGTTGTCACTTACTCTATTTAATTACATTTTATTAAAGGATATTGCTTTTCTTCGCGCAGACAAAAAAGAATCATCTTGTTGTGGAGATACAATTGGTGCGTTATTTAAGTGTAGACAATATATGGTACGTTAGTCAATGCAATAACACTACCCGCAGGGACATTTTGTACCACTCCAGCAACGACCCACTCTTAAAATGAATCGGCATACATTTGGTAATCATCTGTTTTTTACTTAAAAATCAACATAGCTCTGGGTACTGAACCATCCACAGCGCCATCAAGAACAATAAGTCGCTCATTCTCAGTTGTGATACACTCATTCGCCCACGATGCATATCGTAGACCCACGCGATGTGTAGTGTAAAATGCGCATTTTGGCCCATGCTCCACCAAACCACGTCACGTTCTCCGGATTCGTTAATAGCAGCTCACGAAACAAACCGACATCTTCAATAACAGCCGGCCCTTGGTGGTCGAGCGGTTCTAGGCACTTCAGTCTGGAACGGCGCGACCGCTACGGTCGCAGGTCCGAATCCTGCCTCGGGCATGGATGTGGGTGATGTCCTTAGGTTAGTTAGGTTTAAGTAGCTCTAAGTTCTAGGGGACTGATGACCGCAGAAGTTAAGTCCCATAGTGCTCAGAGCCATTTTTTTTTTTTCAACGACAAAACGTATTCTATTAATGCCGTTCTTCAAGAGAACCTTTCTGTTGTGAAGTTAACTTTCATCATAGCGATGAAAAGGCCCGTTCTACCTCCCCAGAATACAAAGCTCTCAGGCAGACAAACAAACAAATATCTAAGTGTCCCCAACGCTCTACTGCTGTAATACGCATGTACGAGGTGCGACAGTAAAGTAATGAGACTAATGTGAAAAAAAAATGTTGCTTACCGTTTTAGTCTAGTCTCCTTCAAAGTAGTTCCCTTATGACTGCACATACTTTTTCCAGCGCTTCTGCCATTGATAGTAACATTTATGGAACTCCTCTTCTGTAATATCCTCCAAGACCCTCGTCACAGCTTTTTGGACATCTTGTATTGTTCGAAAATGGTGCCCCTTGACCGCCGTTTTGACTCTTGGAAATAGAAAAAAGTTGCACACAGCGGTATCTGGTGAATAAGGTGGCTGTTGTAGTACTGAAATTTGTTTTGGGTTTAAAAACTGTTGTACTGACAGAGCAGTATGGGATGGTGCATTATCGTGATGCAGAACCCAATTATTATTAGATGAACCGTTTCCTGATTGATGTTCAGTTTTCTGCAATCACTTTCACGGATAATCTTCAATCAGATCGTGCTCCCTGCCGTCGTTGGATAAGCAGCTGCAGCAGCAAGTCGTATACTCCTAGCTCACTCATTTGTTACATAGTTTAATCTTAAATTCGTTGCGTGTTTTTGGTACTTGCATTGTTTAATTCATAAATTTCTGGCGTATTATAGTATTTGAGAGTTGTAGCATCGCGTTTTAGTACCTGAATAGTGTAAAATCGCGTAGTCTCCTTCCGCCGCCGAGCAGTGCGTCAGCAGTGCGCAAGTAGCAGCATTACTGCATTTACTAGGCAATCTTGTATTTTAATAACCGTTTAAAATTTGTGTCGATTAGTTTGTGCTCTCTGTAGATTAGTTAAGACGTTCTTTGCACAACAGTTTTTAGCATGGATAGGGACTGCAACTGCTGTGTTCGGATGCAGGCTGAGTTGGCATCCCTTCGCTCCCAGCTTCAGGCAGTGTTGGCTTCGGTCACACAGCTTGAGGCTGTTGCCAATGGGCATCACTGTGGGGTTCCGGATGGGGGTTTGTCGGGGACGGCCAGCTCGTCCCATGCATCCCCCGATCGGACTACGACTGTGGTTGCCCGGGATACTGCCCGCATTGAGGCTGATCCCTCACCTGTGGTAGAGTGGGAGGTCGTCTCAAGGTGTGGCAGGGGGCGAAAGACATTCCGGAGGGCTGAACGGAAGGCCTCTCCGGTTTGTCTGACGAACCGGTTTCAGGCTCTGTCTCAGGCTGATACTGATCTTCGGCCTGACATGGCTGCTTGTCCTGTTCCAGAGGTTGCCCCTCAGTCTGCAAGATCCGGGCAGTCGCAGAGGGTGGGCTTACTGGTAGTTGGGAGCTCCACCGTCAGAACGTCAGGCGCGTAATGGGGCTCCATAGGGATATGGCAGGAAGAGAGGGGAAGAAAACCAATGTGCACTCCGTGTGCATACCGGGGGAGTCATTCCAGATGTGGAAAGGGTCCTCCCGGATACCATGAAGGGTACAGGGTGCACCCATCTGCAGGTGGTCGCTCATGTCGGCACCAATGATGTGTGTCGCTATGGATCCGAGGAAATCCTCTCTGGCTTCCGGCGGCTATCTGATTTGGTGAAGACTGCCAGTCTCGCTTGCGGGATGAAAGCAGAGCTCACCATCTTCAGCATCGTCGACAGTACTGACTGCGGACCTTTGGTACAGAGCCGAGTGGAGGGTCTGAATCAGAGGCTGAGACGGTTCTGCGACCGTGTGGGCTGCAGATTCCTCGACTTGCGCCATAGGGTGGTGGGGTTTCAGGTTCCGCTGGATAGGTCAGGAGTCCACTACACGCAACGAGCGGCTACACGGGTAGCAGGGGTTGTGTGGCGTGGCTGGGTGGGTTTTTAGGTTAGATGGCCTTGGGCAAGTACAGAAAGGGCAACAGCCTCAACGGGTGCA
Organism: Schistocerca americana; assembly: GCF_021461395.2. Taxonomy (NCBI): domain Eukaryota; kingdom Metazoa; phylum Arthropoda; class Insecta; order Orthoptera; family Acrididae; genus Schistocerca; species Schistocerca americana. The sequence goes on along the minus strand of NC_060124.1, from coordinate 243,354,782 downwards.
GGGCAAAGTCAGGACATGCGAGGACAAAGCAGCAATCGGAATTGTAATTGTAAACTGTCGAAGCTGCGTTGGTAGAGTACCGGAATTTCAAGCGCTGATAGAAGGCACCGAAGCCGAAATCGTTATAGGTACAGAAAGCTGGTTGAAGCTAGAGATAAATTCTGCCGAAATTTTTACAAAGGTGTTTAGAAAGAATAGATTGCATGCAACTGGTGGTGGGGTGTTCGTCGCTGTTAGTAGTAGTTTATCCTGTAGTGAAATAGAAGTGAATAGTTCCTGTGAATTATTATGGGTGGAGGTTACACTCAACAACCGAGCTAGGTTAATAATTGGCTCCTTTTACCGACCTCCCGACTCAGCAGCATTAGTGGCAGAACAACTGAGAGAAAATTTGGAATACATTTCACATAAAATTTCTCAGCATGTTATAGTCTTAGGTGGAGATTTGAATTTACCAGATATAGACTGGGACACTCAGATGTTTAGGACGGGTGGTAGGGACAGAGCATCGAGTGACATTATACTGAGTGCACTATCCGGAAATTACCTCGAGCAATTAAACAGAGAACCGACTCGTGGAGATAACATCTTGGACCTACTGATAACAAACAGACCCAAACTTTTCGACTCTGTATGTACAGAACAGGGAATCAGTGGTCATTAGGCCGTTGCAGCATCCCTGAATATGGAAGTTAGTAGGAATATAAAAAAAGGGAGGAAGGTTTATCTGTTTAGCAAGAGTAATAGAAGGCAGATTTCAGACTACCTAACAGATCAAAACGAAAATTTCTGTTCCGAAACTGACAATGTTGGGTGTTTATGGAAAAAGTTCAAGGCAATCGTAAAATGCGTTTTAGACAGGTACGTGCCGAGTAAAACTGCGAGGGACGGGAAAAACCCACCGTGGTACAACAACAAAGTTAGGAAACTACCGCGAAAGCAAAGAGAGCCTCGCTATAAGTTTAAACGCAGCCAAAACCTCTCAGACAAACAGAAGCTAAACGATGTCAAAGTTAGCGTAAGGAGGGCTATGCGTGAAGCGTTCAGTGAATTCGAAAGTAAAATTCTATGTACTGACTTGACAGAAAATCCTAGGAAGTTCTGGTCTTACGTTAAATCAGTAAGTGGTTCGAAACAGCATATCCAGAAACTCCGGGATGATGATGGAATTGAAACAGAGGATGACACGCGTAAAGCTGAAATACTAAACACCTTTTTCCAAAGCTGTTTCACAGAGGAAGACGGCACTGCAGTTCCTTCTCTAAATCCTCGCACAAACGAAAAAATGGCTGACATCGAAATAAGTGTCCAAGGAATAGAAAAGCAACTGGAGTCACTCAACAGAGGAACGCCACTGGACCTGACGGGATACCAATTCGATTCTACACAGAGTACGCGAAAGAACTTGCCCCCCTTCTAACAGCCGTGTACCGCAAGTCTCTAGAGGAACGGAAGGTTCCATATGATTGGAAAAGAGCACAGGCAGTCCCAGTCTTCAAGAAGGGTCGTCGAGCAGATGCGCAAAACTGTTGACCTATATCTCTAACGTCGATCTGTTGTAGAATTTTAGAACATGTCTTTTGCTCGAGTATCATGTCGTTTTTGGAAACCCAGAATCTACTATGTAGGAATCAACATGGATTCCGGAAACAGCGATCGTGTGAGACCCAACTCGCTTTATTTGTTCATGAGACCCAGAAAATATTAGATACAGGCTCCCAGGTAGATGCTATTTTTCTTGGCTTCCGGAAGACGTTCGGTACAGTTCCGCACTGTCGCCTGATAAACAAAGTAAGAGCCTACGGAATATCAGACCAGCTGTGTGGCTGTATTGAAGAGTTTTTAGCAAACAGAACACAGCATGTTGTTATCAATGGAGAGACGTCTACAGACGTTAAAGTAACCTCTGGCGTGCCACAGGGGAGTGTTATGGGACCATTGCTTTTCACAATATATATAAATGACCTAGTAGATAGTGTCGGCAGTCCCATGCGGCTTTTCGCGGATGATGCTATAGTATACAGAGAAGTTGCAGCATTATAAAATTGTAGCGAAATGCAGGAAGACCTGCAGCGGATAGGCACTTGGTGCAGGGAGTGGCAACTGACCCTTAACTTAGACAAATGTAATGTATTGTGAATGCATAGAAGATCCTTTATTGTATGATTATGTGATAGCGGAACAAACACTGGTAGCAGTTATTTCTGTAAAATATCTGGGAGTATGCGTGCGAACGATTTGAAGTGGAATGGTCATATAAAATTAATTGTTGGTAAGGCGGGTACCAGGTTGAGATTCATTGGGAGAGTCCTCAGAAAATGTAGTCCATCAACAAAGGAGGTGGCTTACAAAACACTCGTTCGACCTATACTTGAGAATTGCTCATCAGTGTGGGATCCGTACCAGATCGGGTTGACGGAGGAGAAAGAGAAGATCCAAAGAAGAGCGGCGCGTTTCGTCACAGGGTTATTTGGTAACCGTGATAGCGTTACGGAGATGTTTATCAAACTCAAGTGGCAGACTCTGCAAGAGAGGCGCTCTGCATCGCGGTGTAGCTTGCTGTCCAGGTTTCGAGAGGGTGCGTTTCTGGATGAGGTATCGAATATATTGCTTCCCCCTACTTATACCTCCCGAGGAGATCACGAATGTAAATTTAGAGAGATCAGAGCGCGCACGGAGGCTTTCAGACAGTCGTTCTTCCCGCGAACCATACGCGACTGGAACAGGAAAGGGAGATAATGACAGTGGCACGTAAAGTGCCCTCCGCCACACACCGTTGGGTGGCTTGCGGAGCATAAATGTAGATGTAGATGTAGAGTTAACGCACCCTGGCCATATAGACATCAGTCCGTGAGGTTGATGATCGTCCACTGCGGTCTTCATCTTCAACATTTGTTCTGCCTTCACTAAACATTTTATGCCAACGAAAAACTTGAGCTCTTGACATAACCTCCTCTCCAAAATCCTTCTGAAGCCTACTGTAAGTTGTCATCGCGTTTTCACCCAATTTAACGCCAAAAGGAAGTGGCATACCGTAGCGCAATATTATGCGGTTCCCTTTCCTTGACGAGAGACACAAACACATGTTAACTTATTACAGCACAACTCACCACTGAGCAGTTGCATCGATGTGCCGCTTGGACTACAAGCAGCTTATAGACCAAGGTCAATGATGTTGTGCCTACACAAGCCTGTAGGGTTGCCACACCTTGCAAGGTTAATCATTGTCATTACTTTATTATCACACCTCGTATACTGCACAAAAAATTAAACGATCACTTTTCTGAAACTTGGTAATTGACTCCCATTGCGAAGCATACGTTTTAAATTTGGCTAAGCGGTGCCTAGAATCTTCCTCTGCGATGGAACAAGAGCCTGATCCTTAGTGACGTCATCATCAGGCTCGGCAACGCTTCAAACAGAAAAGTGTCCCCACATTCGAAGAAAAGGTCACAGCTCACAAGTTCACGAGAGCAATGAAGATGGATGATGATAACACATTGGCACCAAATTTTACCACAATTCTGCCCGACGCCACCGTAGACGTGTCATGAGATTGGAACATCGTCACACTTCCTGTTTCCCACTTCTCACTCTTTCTTTTAACATCTCAAAGATGGACGTAAGAACGGCGACACCCAGCGTTAAAAACACGAGGGTTCCTTAGGGTTTGGCCGGGGAAACATTTCAGGCGCATGGCCATTCAGAATCGACACAAAAAGGGCTCACGGGATGACAGCGATCTTGGAAACATTCGACATTGGTGGAACTCCTTGGACGTTCCAGCGCTACTCTAACGACATCATGTCACTGCAATCCCATGAATGTTATCTGAGCCATTTTCATTCTAGTGCTGTTACAATGTTTGCTCTAGTATAAAGGCTGGAACCACTTGCGACCGTCTAAAGCTAGTCGACGAATTTTAAAGAGGATACGAAGCAGCAAATGGTTTATATGCTTTCTTACCCTTTCTTTTGTGCCCTTTCTGTTACGAAGGGGTGGGTTTCTTTTTTTTCTATCGTTACGTCGTTGTAATTGTGCAGGCTGCAAATTAAAATTCACCTACCTCAGAACGGCGTCTGCTCGATGTCCCTTCACTCGGCAACATAGATACTTACATGATGATGTAAAAGCAAGGTTGATAAAAGACACCATCTAATATTTACATTTACTGAGGCTGTGTAACTCTAGTTATGAAAGAAAGTTCTATAGAAAAACTGTCATTCAATTTTAGCAGACAGTAAGAAAATGGAGTGGCTTCTGGAAAATGATATCCGAAATTTCTACACAAAAATATGTATTTTGTCCTCGATAGCCAAAAAAGGTGGGAATTTAAGGAGATGGGACCTGGGTAAACTGACTAAACCAGAGGTTGTACAGAGTTTCAGGGAGAGCATAAGGGAACAATTGACAGGATTGGGGAAAAGAAATACAGTAGAAGACGAATGGGTAGCTCTGAGGGATGAAGTAGTGAGGGCAGCAGAGGAACAAGTAGGCAAAAATACGAGGGCTAGTAGAAATCCTTGGGTAACAGAAGAAATATTGAATTTAATTGATGAAAGGAGAAAATATAAAAATGCAGTAAATGAAGCAGGCAAAAAGGAATACAGACGTCTCAAAATGAGATCGACAGGAAGTGCAAAATGGCTAAGCAGGCATGGCTAGAGGAGAAATGTAAGGATGTGGAGGCTTCTCTCACTAGGGGTAAGACAGATACAGCCTACAGGAAAATTAAAGAGACCTTTCGAGAAAAGAGAGCCACTTGTATGGATATCAAGAGCTCAGATGGAAACGCAGTTCTAAGCAAAGAGGGGAAAGCAGAAAGGTGGAAGGAGTATATAGAGGGTCTATAGAAGAGCGATGTACTTGAGGACAATATTATGGAAATGGAAGAGAATGCTGATGAAGACGAAATGGGAGATACAATACTGCGTGAAGAGTTTGACAGAGCACTGAAAGACCTGACTCGAAACAAGGCCCTGGGAGTAGACAACATTCCATTAGAACTACTGACGGCCTTGGGAGAGCCAGTCCTGACAAAACTCTACCATCTGGTGAGCAAGATGTACGATAAAGGCGAAATAACCTCAGACTTCAAGAAGAATGTAATAATTCCAATCCCAAAGAAAACAGGTGTTGACAGATGTGAAAATTACCGAACTATCAGTTTAATAAGTCACAGCTGCAAAATACTAACACGGATTATTTACAGACGAATGGAATAACTGGTAGAAGCCGACCTCGGAGAAGATCAGTTTGGATTCCGTAGAAATGTTGGAACACGTGAGGCAATAGTGACCTTACGACTTATCTTAGAAGAAAGATTAAGGAAAGGAAAACCTACGTTTCTAGCATTTGTAGGCTTAGAGAAAGCATTTGACAATGTTGACTGGAATGCTCTCTTTCAAATTCTAAAGGTGGCAGGGGTAAAATACAGGGAGCGAAAGGCTATTTACAATTTGTACAGAAGCCAGATGGCAGTTATAAGAGTCGAGGGCATGAAAGGGAAGCAGTGGTTGGGAAGGGAGTGAGACAGGGTTGTAGCCTCTCCCCGATGTTATTCGATCTGTATATTGAGCAAGCAGTAAAAGAAACAAAAGAAAAATTTGGAGTAGGTATTAAAATCCAGGGAGAAGAAATAAACACTTTGAGGTTCGCCGATGACACTGTAATTCTCTCAGAGACAGCAAAGGACTTGGAAGAGCAGTTGAATGGAATGGACAGTGTCTTGAAAGGAGGATATAAGATGAACATCAACAAAAGCAAAACAAGGATAATGGAATGTAGTCGAATTAAGTCGGGTGATGCTGAGGGAATTAGATTAGGAAATGAGGCACTTAAAGTAGTAAATGAGTTTTGCTATTTGTGGAGCAAAATAACTGATGATGGTCGAAGTAGAGAGGATATAAAATGTAGACTGGCAATCGCAAAGAAAGCGTTTCTGAAGAAGAGAAATTTGTTAACATCGAGTATAGATTTCAGTGTCAAGAAGTCGTTTCTGAAAGTATTTGTATGGAGTGTAAGCAAGTATGGAAGTGAAACATGGACAATAGATAGATTGGACAAGAAGAGAATTGGAGCTTTCGAAATGTGGTGCTACAGAAGAATGTTGAAGATTAGGTGGGTACATCACGTAACTAATGAGGAGGTATTGAATAGAATTGGGGAGAAGAGGAGCTTGTGGCACAACTTGAATGGAAGAAGGGATCGGTTGGTAGGACATGTTCTGAGACATCGAGGGATCACCAATTTAGTATTGGAGGGCAGCGTGGAGGTTTATAATCGTACAGGGAGACCAAGAGATGAATACACTAAGCAGATTGAGAAGGATGTAGGTTGTAGTAGGTACTGGGAGATGAAGGAGCTTGCACAGGATATATTGGCATGGAGAGCTGCATCAAAACAGTCTCAGGACTGAAGACCACAACAACAACAACAACAGCCAAAAATGGTACTATTCGGTCCACATTTAAACTATTGGCAATTTTCTTCCAGTTCATAACTCATACACACATTTCACACACACAGCAGCCAGAAATCTGTCCAAACCCAACCTGAATTGAACAACATTTTCACAGTTATTAATTCCACGACTAATTTGAGTTATTACATTCAGTTCTCCTTGTGGATTTCTAAAAAAGAAACTGCTGTCCAAAAATTTTCAGTGCTTGAATACTGAAACTGCCACGCCGATACTATGAACGCCAATACTTCGCACACGAAAATTCTAATATTCTGCATGGTGTCTGTTCTATATCGTGTCTCCCTACCACTTTCGCGCAACGACGCTCTGAGCGCGTTTTCTAGGGAATTGACTAGTTTGATCCTGGGACCTGTTGCTGGTAAGGAGACGCCAGACCACACATGACATGTAGAATTCAGAAGAGTTCAGTGAGACTAGTGATGATATAACCAAATACTTAATGATTTCAGCGTCAGCTCCACTGCACTCCCTGTAAAAGAATCTTAACACTAACTAAATTTAGTGGAAGGGGTTCAAGGCATTCCTATTTTTAGTTAGCTGGTAAAATAACGTCGAAAAAGCAGTTAAGTTTACCATTGGAAATTTTATTCTACTCACAAAACATTGTTTATAAATTGCACTATTGATAAAAGGAAATGTTTTAATACAGGATGGTAAAAACCAACTGCGTTCAACAAAAATGTGGGTTTCCAAGTTCTACAATGGATCGAAGGATGACCTATGCCATATCACATCTATAATCTAGGTTTAAATTAAGTTTCACAAGAGAGAACACTATCAAATTGGTCTACAGTGACCCTCAATTATCTTTAATTACTTATCTAACTTGTCGTAAATTACAGTGGCTGATGTGGCTTCTCAATAACTATATAACAGAAAAATCATCGCGTTTCAGATTTCTACTTCAAGTGGCAAATGTGAGCACCATGAGCTTAAAATTGACGATCGACACTAGTATTACGCAAAAAGGGGATGTAACAGATGAGATTTCTGCAGTTCTGAGTGAAGCTTTATGCGCTGTTATGCGGCATCGCGTGCGTTCATTACCTTGTCAGTGTACGTCAGGGGGCGGCGGGCAGCACAGCTCCGCTCACCTCGTCGTCTCGGAAGCAACTCTCTCCTAACTTCTCCTTACTACAATTTAAAAAAACTATCTGGCTGTGTTTTCATCTGACCAATCAGTGTCTCAATGTTAACCTTAAGCTCCGCCTACAAAAATTCTGTCTATCCAATGACAAACGGTATGCTTTTCATGGTGGGGCAATGTTTTTAAAGTTTGCAACTTAACAGAGACGCGAAAAAGTCTCACGCTAAAACTTGCAGCTGGTGTGGTCCTTTTAGCGTTATCGAAAGATCTATACTGTTCTTCTGGAGGGCTCCATCTTTTAACATGGGCTGGGGGGTGGTCCTAACGTAACAGAGATGCGAAAAAGTCTCATGCTAAAACTTGCGGGTGGTGTGGCCCTAGCGGTTAGCTGGCGACGTGGGTGTCCGTCCATCCCTTATCATAGGGCCTTCCAGCTTAACACGGTTCTGCTCTCGGCTTCTGTTCTCGTTTCTCCCCTCAGAACTGCGTCTGTCTCAAGGTAGGAAGGTATGACATGCAGTTAGGCAGTCTTGTGTTAGTCTGTGGTATTCCATTTGCTCACTCGTTACTCGTATTACTTTGGTTAATTTAATGTCACGATTTATTTGGAGCTATGTGACATAGTACTGGATTTGCTTATCATGTCAGGGTTTTCATGGAAGGTGTTGGATTTGCCTGACACCTTACAAAGTCTCTCCAACAGATTTAGTCAAAATCTCTTAAATTTCGCCAAGCAGTCCTCAACAGCAACTGCTATCGTCTTAGCTCACCACTACCTCAAACAGTAAGAAATTCTTCATCTTACACATTATTTTGACTGGCACTAGTAACATGACTCTCCGCGTTCAATGCCAGCGAGCGACATAACTCTTCCAGCCTCACTCCCAGTATAATTATCAGGTAAAGAGCGGGAAGCGTCTCAATTCTGATTGGCTGACCATCCTCGCTGCCAGTCAGAATGCTCGCTCATGATCATACTCGCTTCAAAACTGGCCTGCACCAATCCATATACACAGACGCATTTGAGTCAATCTGACATGCAAATATTTAAGTAATATTTAATAAACGAAAACGAAAAGACAGTAATTCTGGAAATATTCTTTAGATACAGATTTTTCTCCAGCTGACTTTCTGGGTTCTCTGATACAATAGCAATCACACCTAGACATACGTCATCATCAAAGTGAGTAAATCCCCTAGGATAATCCACCCACGACAGGCTTGTGTGACTGTTGCAGGTTAGTTAAGATGGTATATAATGCAACACTGAAATTAAATGAATGTCACAAATACACACACTCATTTACTCACATTTACTCTCACAACCGTATCTAACATAAATAAATAGTTTGTCTAATTTTTATATTACGAAAACCAACAATAATTAAAGTTTTAATATGAAAATCTCAGTTAATTAATTCTGCACACTGAGAGTCGGGTTATGTTTTCCAATTATACCAAAAGGTAAACTATCATATTTCCTAATTGAATTTAGTTCCCTAAGTGTCGGTTTTTTACTTTTTAGTAACTGTTTTATCTCCAAAACTATGATAGTTATAATGTTGAAATTTTTATACAACCTTCTTCTGAATTACAAAAGGTATTGTATCGATTTTTAAAATGATTGAGTAATATTTAATATCATTTATTTAGATTCTTATAGGTGGTGAATGTACGCGTCCCGTAGGAGACATTGAATAGCTTTCCCACGGCAAGCAGACAGATGCTCGTGTGTCTCTCGGTTAGGCCGCTACATGTCAGTCCCCGAAGTTAGATGTAGTAGGCTGTCCTAAAACGAACGTTCGCTGGGAACAACTCTGATGCTACACTGTGGCGTGATCATTTTTGGTAAGAAATTAAACACGTGCGTGAGTAAATGGGCAAAGGGTCTCTTTAACATCCCCCAGTTCGCCAGCAAACTCAGGGCCATCCACGCAACATTGTGAAGGACGTTAAAAACGTGTCAGTCAGCAACTTTGACATGAAATAACCTCGCGCCTCCTCTAACGCCTAAAGGCAGGCAAACCCTACCTAATGGTGTCTCAAGTGTTGACTAACCCTCAGGCACTAGAGCAGCGGACATTCTGAAGTGGACTCTAAGTTTGACACAGGCATATTGTTACCGCACTCATCAAAGTTGTGTGAGTTTTACCGAGGGTGTTGCCCAACTGGAAGATCTTAGAGGGACCTTTTGCCGTTCTTTGCACGTGCATGTTAATGTTGCACCCGCATGTGATCCCACCACAGGAAGACGCGAAGTAGGAGGGGTGAAAAAGCATAAAAATAGTTTTTGGGTTCGTAACATGTTCAGATTGCGTCGAATGGCTTTGATGGCTTTGAGTGGTCACTAGTGGTTCCATTCTGTATACCAGAGTGAAAACTGTGCTCGCACTACACTCCAAAGCGGTCGTATCACGTCCAGTGGGGATGCAGACCCGCAATCTCCTCATAGCAGTAGTAACGTCTAGCGTTGTCGTCTCTTGCTCATCGCACTGTGAACTGTATTTAGACAGCAAAATGTGTGGTAATCAACGCGGGAAGAGAAGGGGTGGTTTCATTGGCACCCTGGATGCCACACCCTGAGGACTCTTGCTGTCGATTACGAGCGGGGGTATGCATGAAATGGATTCCTCAATCACCCGTACGAAAACCGCGTGATTTCGGTGTTGGGTTTGGTGGTTCTGACCTCCATCACAGAGAAGGTAAAAGAAGGGGTGAGTAGTCGATAAGAGAAGCTTTGACAACCTTCCAGTCGTATGACACGTGCTCTGTGGCGTTGAACAGAATTTTGGGGAAATTCGGTGCCAGTGTGACATCATTTACCATCGTTACTGCTCACATGAACTTCTGAGCCGTTACGTTGTTCTCGTATTCGTGGACACTATTATTTGAAGCGTCGCCGAGGTTGAGGGCGATGTCGCAGGGGACCACGCTTTTGCACCATAACAGAGGAAGACTGCAGGCACCTTTGAGTCAGATTTCAGTCTTATGCGTCGGAATGTAAGACAATTACGGGATTTCGAGAGAGTAATCGTCTAGTTTAGTTGCGCTGTATATATATATAATTGCCCTTTAATTGAAGATAACTATATTACACGGATAGATGATGTCATCTATCTCTTCCATGACATTACAAAACAGAACTTCCAACTAAATTAGAACTATCCTTTTAACTTTTCAGTCTCGGCGCTGTCATTGTAAAGACACCTTCTGTGGCTCTTTCCGTTCGTTTACTGATCGGTATGACAGGGCCGCAAATGCTCCTTTCCCTTTCAGGCTAACCACGAAACCTACGTATAAAGTCGCGTGCTGATCCTTTCAGCGTAGTTCCAATCCCAAACCCTGACTGCCCTTTGCTATAAGAAGCGATTTCCACGATAAAACCCAGGATACTCAAGTGAGGCAATACTGACCCTACGACTTAACTTAGAAAATAGATTAAGGAAAGGCAAACCTACGTTTCTAGCACTTGTAGACTTACAGAAAGCTTTTGACAACGTTGACTGGAATACTCTCTTTCAAATTCTAAAGGTGGCAGGGGTAAAATACAGGGAGCGAAAGGCCATTTACAATTTGTACAGAAACCAGATGGTAGTTATAAGAGTCGAGGCACTTGAAAGGGAAGCAGTGGTTGGGAAGGGAGTGAGACACGGTTGTAGCCTCTCCCCGATGATATTCAATCTGTATATTGAGCAAGCAATAAAGGAAACAAAAGAAAAGTTCAGAGTAGGTATTAAAATCCATGGAGAAGAAATAAAAACTTTGAGGTTCGCTGATGACATTGTAATTCTGTCAGAGACAGCAAAGGACTTGGAAGAGCAGTTGAACGGAATGGACCGTGTCTTGAAAGGAGGGTATAAGATGAACATCAACAAAAGCAAAACGAGGATAATGGAATGTAATCGAATTAAGTCTGGTGATGCTGAGGGAACTAGATTAGGAAATGAGACACTTAAAGTAGTAAAGGAGTTTTGCTATTTGGAGAGCAAAATAACTGATGCTGGTCGAAGTAGAGAGGGTATAAAATGTAGACTGGCAATGGCAAGGAAAGCGTTCCTGAAGAAGAAAAATTTGTTAACATCGAGTATAGATTTAAATGTCAGGAAGTCGTTTCTGAAAGTATTTGTATGGAGTGTAGCCATGTATGGAAGTGAAACGTGGACGATAAATAGTTTAGACAAGAAGAGAATAGAAGCTTTCGAGATGTGGTGCAACCGAAGAATGCTGAAGATTAGATGGGTAGATCACATAACTAATGACGAGGTATTGAATAGAATTGGGGAGAAGAGGAGCTTGTGGCACAACTTGAATGGAAGAAGGGATCGGTTGGTAGGACATGTTCTGAGACATCGAGGGATCACCAATTTAGTATTGGAGGGCAGCGTGGAGGTTAAAAATCGTACAGGGAGACCAAGAGATGAATACACCAAGCAGATTCAGAAGGATGTAGGCTGCAGTAGGTACTGGGAGATGAAGAAGCTTGCACAGGATAGAGTAGCATGGAGAGCTGCATCAAACCAGTCTCAGGACTGAAGAGGACACCAACAACTCAAGCAGAAGGTCCACAGACTGCGTACACAGCAACGTTTCGAGCATACCACGCAGCAGATCTAACTGAAACCCAGAGTCGTTTACAAATGCGGAACACTGAGACATTGACATTGAAACATTAAAAGCTTTATGCCTTTGCTCGGGTTAGTAAAGAATTCCTTTCTGAAAACTATTATATATGTTGTACATGCTTAACATTGTCAACTTATGAAGCGATATAGATTAGTGCAGAAACAAATGTACAACTTCTGTAAAGCATAGACAACATGTTCAAACACACTGGGATCACATGGCAAGTAGCGCAATACAACTTAACACAAACATTGACTATACCATGGAATATAATGAACCTTCTGCAGTACATCACACTGAATTTTGCCAAAATGGATCTTACTTTGTGTAATATTGTATAACAAGATATCATGAACGTGACAACAACAGTATACCTGCAGGTCGAGCATAAAGTAACTATACAGAAAAACAACGTACATATTGCAATGATTACACAGACATGAGCTTGTATAACCAATGAAAAATCGCTCGGAGGTCGCAAGTACCAGGAATAGTTACAACCACGAATGTCCCACGCCAAACTCCGTCACGGTTTTCTGCTAAAGCGCCTGTTTACTAGAAGAACATCTGATCTCGCCCCCATACATCATGGCGGCTGTGAGGTGTTGCGGCGTAGTCTCACTGGTCCCTCAGCTTAACGGCCAAAGCAGGCGCAGTTTTTAAAGGCCTGATGCTTTCGAGGCATTTATCCAGTCCTTATTGGCATCATCATCATCACTGTTTATTGTGTTCAATGTGCAATCTAAGTCGCACATTATGCGACGATAGTAGAAGTGCGTGAGAGTTTAGTGGGGTGCTAGCTGTTTTACCAATTTACAGTTAATATGTTTCATTATCCAGTTAATTTTGATACTTAACCTGTAACCTTTCAGAGAAAGGAGAGTAATTGCTATTTCGCATCGGTTTTGGGAACATAGTGCTAAGCTGTTGTTTCAGTGGCTCATTGTTATGACATGCTTTGCATCTAGGTTCACTCCACGTTAGCTTCATTCATGTAGAGGACTAGAGAACGTGGTAGGCAAACGTCGTCGTCTTATAGATCACGCTAACACTACGTATCGAACTAAAGGCTAATTGAAATACTTCAAATTCCTCAATTTAATTAGACAAAGAAGATCAAAACTACGAAAAGTGGATCTACCAAATACAAATAACGAATGTTGTTGTTCCATAAAATCTAACATACGTAATAATAAATGTTGAAATGAATGTATCTTAATGGTAAAGTGTGTACAATATTTCTGCTTATTCCTTCTTATGGCGTGTAAGTGTAAAGATTTGACGGTTTTCCGGCATGTGAACGCACGACGTAAAGTTAGCCGTGTTGGAAACGTGGATTTTCCAGATTCAGTCTACGTATGTCCAATGTTTGGCCTTACACGTTATTTATGGTCATTGCACCAGCCAAAAGAATATAAAATTGTAAGGACCTGAATTGAATTGGTGCGTATGAAGCTATAATTGGAATGCGTGGCAGCAATATATTCTCTCCTCTGAATTTCTCTCTTAATATTGTCGCTTCCATGAGCTTTGTCTGTAGCACGTGGTCTAGTGGTTAATGTTGCTGCCTTTTGATCACGGGGTCCCGGATTCGAATCCCGGGAGGGTCGGGGATTTGCTCAACCCTCGGAATAGATGTTTGTGTTGTCCTCGTCATTTCATCATAATTCAGGTAAATGCAGTGTCTAGACAGTGAAAAGTCTGGGAATGTGTACGGGCGTTGATAACCACGCATTTCAGCGTCCCACAAACAAAAATCATCATCGTCTGTGAAACAATTAATTTTAATTCATTTTATCACAAATCGCATGCCATTGCACAATTTCGTTTGTTTTAAACTGAGAAGAAAAATGATTGTTGAACCACTTTTCAAGCCCAGATTATGCTGTGGTACTCCAGGCAAATCAAGCGAATTACAGAATTCAGTGGGGTAACTGACAGCTTCGTTTATATCAGTCGCAGTGTCGACCGATTTGAATGACATCGGTGGAGATGTATTTCGTTTATTTTATTTTATACTGATTTGCGTAATGTACTTACACACTGTGTACATTTTATAAATCGTTGAACTCTTCATAATCATTGCATCACCATCGAAATCGCACAAATTAACACTGAATAAAAATCGTTATTTACGATGATACATGGAATGCTGCCTAATGCACATGTATGTAAATAGTAATTCAAACAAGGCATCTTTCAAATTTTCAGAAAATATGATTTCAAATACACTTACTTTGTTATAACAACGTCTAATTAATCGATAAATGATTCAGTCAGTATGCACACAGTTACGATACACAGAACAGATAAGAACCCAACAAACCGAAATCGAAATGTCGAAACAATGCTAAGCTACGACGCAGTGAGCCTGCTCATATATTGCCGCTAAGTGTGCCAAGTGGTGCTGGGAGGCTAAAAATCTGGAATTATGTTTTTTATGAGAGATATCCAAAGAAAACAAAAATATTGGATGGTAAATCAAAAATTAAATACTTCATCTCGACGTCAGCGCCTCCTACCGGATCCAACTATAGGTAAGCACAAAGAAATTCATCAAAATCGGTCAAGCTGCTTAGGAGGAGAAGAATTAGGAACGCGCGCGCGCGCGCACACACACACACACACACACACACACACATACACACACTACGCTACGGAATTTTATATGTAAAAAGTATGGTCTTGTGAATTTCGATGAATCTTCTTGCCAGAACAATGAAGTTTTGGAAAACGCAAGTCTGCAACAGAGATTTGAATGTAAATGGAATGTGGATCAACGGAATTTCGAAACAAGAAGTATAATTGTGGTAACACCGAAAAATGTTGAAAACTAACTGGACATTTGAAGTTAGAAATGAAGAAGTACTCAAAGATAGAGGAGTAAAATAATTTTATGGGACACCTTTTACCAGAAGAGGGAAAACTTTGGTAGGGTATCGAAGAATTGTTAATTTTACGATGGTAGGGAAGTACAGTGGTTAAAAAATTGATAGCAGACAAAGACTAGAATATACTAAACAGATGGGAGGGTTGGGGGTGTAGATTGTGCAGAGATGAAAAATTAGCATGAGGCAGGAGAAATGCAGAACAGCTTCAAATGAGACAGAACAAATTTAAAATATAATCTCCAGTCAGAACTTTCAGCCTGTATTGTTGATGTCGAGACAAGCAGACTCCGTGCTAGGACCGTACTTCATCCGTTCTGCTATCTATGTCATCAACATCAATTACTCAAATAAGACTGTTCACTCACTGCAGAAGGTTGTTCTTAAGGCTCAACACACACTTCGTTAGCACAAAGAGTAAACGTGCTTGAGAGGAAAACCTTTGCTATTAGTGAATTAAGAAATACTTTAGAGAGAGGAAACCCTTTGCTATTAAGTGAATTAAGAAATATTTTCTATAGGTTGTACATCAGTTATGGAAGTTGAAAAGTAACACTGGTGGGGACTGTTTAAGTGATTGATCGTGTTGGCATAATTTTAGTGTTCAAACATCATTTATTTTTTTCTAAAAAATAGACATAAATTATGTCAAACAAGTTATTGATTAAATACTGTAAACTACTAACAGGTGGTTTAAGACTACGCTGGACAAAGATCCTGGGTTGGCAAAGACGGTTTAACTGTGGCCCTAAAAATGTAGAAAAAGCAATTTGAATTGATCCGATGCTGAGCAGAATTTGAGCAAATATACTGAAGTTCCTCTATTTAGGTGCAGCTGAGAGCAAGTGGCGATTGAGATCAGTACACCCTGACAACGCTTGAGCGGCAGTATGTTACCCTGTTTGCTTCGTGCGACGATGTAACTTGCAGCCGCTAATATGTGTGCAACAGAGGTGACACGTGGAGGCGGCACCTGTGAATCGATCGCGGCCACGATAGAAATGAAAAAAAAATTAGTTTCTTCCACAGATTCGGCTTAGTATTGTTTGTTTCGTGGTCATTAGGTCACACAACTTTTAATTATTAAACAAATCATCTAACTAGCTAACTAACTAACCAAGCATCCTACTTACTAAAGAATGAACTCATTAACTAACAGAGTAAATAAAGTAAAAGACTAACTGAGGAAAAGACTGACCCACATGTGTGGGTCAACATTTGTGTAACTCTAATTCCTCTCTCTCAAACCCCACCCTGTGGGGAGAGAGGGAGAGTTTTAGTTTTAGCGAATCAAAATTTACGAAGTAAAAAAGTATTTTTTTGTTTATCCGTAACCCTTATCCACGGAAAAATGATAACATGGATTTTCTTGAATTACAGCGCCAACTACCAAGAATCAAAACAAATGATGAAGACAAAATGTACGTAGTTTTTTTTATGTAGAATCTGATACGACAGTAAGAAACGGGGGTTGCCACTCGAAATTTTATAGTTGCCTCCCCCCACCCCCAGGGGGCTGGGGTGGGGGGCTAATTTTAGCACCAGCAGATGTCCCCCTCGAAAATAACCAACTTTGGAATGTACTCTTTTTTTCGTGTGAAGTTATTTTTCTAGTTATTCTGGTTTGTCAGCTTAAAATTTACACCTTGTGTATGTGCATATTTTAACGTACAGCTTGCAACTGTTGCGTTACATGATCAAATTAACATCAATGGCGAGGATAAACTTACTGTGCACCTTTAATAACGTTAATTTCTTCATTGCACTTTATTCTAACTCACTTTGATGAAAGTCAACGGGTTTCTGTATCTCTCCATCATCGACATCGCACATCGTGTAAAATTAAAATCATTTTATTTTATCTCATATCATAAAACGCCTTTCAATACTTATAGCACCACAAGAAGCTCCGAAAGACGACTTCGTTTGCATTTTGAATGTGCTTTCCCGCGTTCAGCATGTGTCTTCATAGGGTACGTGCCAGTCGCTTGGTGAAGCTGCAGAAAAGCCGTTGGGTTTCATGACTCATTGTCTTAGACTCTCCTTATACTGATTTCAGCCATGCTTAGTACGCAGACGGTGTCTATGTTACTTTAGTTTTATTTGAGAATAAATAAACAGATGAGTTATACAAATCTAATCATTTTACTTCTTCGCCAAAGTAACAGAAATAACCAGAAGACTTGAAGGAAAACCGCAGTCCTGCATACCTAGAAGAGAGGTGAATAATTTAGAGGGTAACGATGATCTCTACAAGGGTCGCCGATTTGTTTGCCTACGTATCTGTATTCAAGAAGACTCGAAACATATGTTAATAAACAATTACCGTTAGGCAGATTACACACTGCACTCATATAGTAGTGGAAATCAGTATAAAGGCAGGGATCCTGAGAAAGTAATATACAATGTCTGGAGCATACGCAAAACAATCATGACAGATTTACATAGTTTCTTTCGTAATGCAAGTAACGGAGTAAGGCGTTTACGTTTTCTTGATGGAAACTGATGTAAAGGAACTCACTGCCCTGTTGTGTTACTGCATTGTTAGTACATTGTCCCACTTCCACTCTTTCCAGTTACCTCAGACATTTAAATCTGTATTAACTTTGTTAGGGTTTGTAGTTCTTGCAGTGATACTGTCGCCCACTTTTCTTGTATCGTTCTATTTAGCTCGCGTAGGGCCTAAAATTTCCTTCCATTGCGATAAAAACGCCTTGCGAGTAGTCTACAGAAGTTTTCCACGGGCTTTAAATCCAGGCTACATACAGGTCGGGGCAAGACACCGAAATCTTTATCTTCAAACCACATTTTGTTGTAGCAGAGGCATGCACAGATGCTTTACCTTGTTGAAACATTAGACTTCCGTCCCATAGGTCCTCATACATTCTCATCCATTCTGCCTCTAGCATCTCAATCTACATATTACAGTTCATTCTATTGTGTAGGCAAGCAATGTGATTTACCTTTACTATTGAAGGCTGCTCAAATCGTAACACTTCAGCCACAAAAATTTCTGTTCATTTTTACCTGCTGCTCTGTTCTCAGATTATGCTAATCTTACTGGGATCAGTCCAGACGATCTAAATCAAACTTATTACCACTGAAAATACCTTTATCTCATTCTTAAGTCTATGACACGTTTTTCTTTCTGTAATCGTTTCTTGAATGTAGGATATTTATCATTTGCAAAATTTGTCGTACACATCTGGCAGTTGATGGCAACTGTAAATCAACAGCAAGTTTCAGAAGAATAACGGTCTATGCCCACTGCTTTGCGCAAAAGCAACCGTTTCGATGCCTCAGATAATTTTCTGCTTTGTCCACATTTTTCGTTCTGTCGATATCGTGCGTCCAATGTAACGAAATTATAAATCACTAGAACAGAATGGTTCAACTTCTTGGCTGTCTGACAATTAGAGAGCCCCATTTCCTTCTATGCACGATTTTTGTTTTTCTTCACCTGGTAGCTCTCTTCCGCATGGAAAAGTCACTATAGTGGTTTATGTACGCGATAAGCAATGTCAATGATTTGCTGCGTGCATTAAAGGTACGTTCGCACACATTAACACTGTATAGAGCAGACTAACTTTCGACTCAGTTCTACCATCTACCACCTGAATCTTTCTTGTATGGTTACACACTGTGTTACGGACGTCAAATGCGATACCATTTGACTGCATTTGTTAGTAAATCAGATCTATTCAGCCAGAAACATAAAAACTGAAATTAAATTCATAATATTTTTATCCCTACTATCTACTATGGAGCTCGTACTATTGCATATACACTGTGAAGAACTATTCCAACATTGAAATATTCCTGATTTCCACTACTGTACAATGGGACTGCTGGTTAACAAACAGCGGTAATGAGACTTATGCAGGAATTCAGCATACTTTGAGCCTATCATAAACGCATCACGTATGCATAGGCATTGATTCGCGCAGCTTGCGTTGGAAACACTCATCGAGCAGTGACGCGATGGATCGTAGCTCTTTGTGTGTGTGTGTGTGTGTGTGTGTGTGTGTGTGTGTGTGTGTGTGTGTGCGTGAGTGAGTGAGCGCGCCCTACTTAGCGAGGAGCCCCAAGAAGGCTGTCGCTATCGATCACACGTTCGCCCACATACACCCCCGGGCGATATCGACCACTGCAGAATCCGATATGATGGCACAGAGCTTCCTCCGAGGCCCTAATTGCTTGCGGTAAAGCACATATAACTCCTGTAGTCCACTGACGGTAAGTGGAGTTGGTGAGAGACCCCTAAAATATGTTAGTCCTACGAAAAACAGTCGATGCGTCATACCTGACTGTTCAAATGTTCGTTGACCATAATGACATCGAAACGAAAGGTATAGAATGGAAGGTATAGAATGAAATGCTAAATTTCTTCTTCCAAAATTGCATCGTCACTGAAGATCTCAATGCAGCGTCTACGTTCTACCGTCACTTGGTGCTTTCTTTGCGCATTTCCATTCACTAAAGTCATATGGAATAATTTTATGGGGTAATTCTGCCCGTGTACATAAATTATGCTTTGCACAAAAGATAGCTATCAGGATAATACCTAGTGTCCATCCTCGAACATCAGAAACACAACAGTTTAAAAACATATACGCATACTAACAATGGTCTTACTATAAATTTATTATCTTATCAAGTTTGTTGTGAAGAGTCTGGTACAATTTGAAAATAATAGCGACGTTCATCAACATATTACTAATCACTATAATAGCTTCCACTCGCTACACCATAATCTTACTCTGGCATACAAAGGAGCAAAGCGTGGAACCACAAAAATATTTGACAGTCTCTGTTGTTGGCTGATAAGGGAAGTTTTAAATACAAAACTGAATCTTTCTATTTAACTACTCCATCTACTATATAGATGATTTCCAAGTATGCAGAACGTATGTGGTAGGGATGTATTTAAAAACAGATGTACAAGATTTAAAAAACTACTCATGTAGTCTCGTTTTCACAGAGACTGTCCTTATATGTAAACCTAATGACATGTTTTACAACATGACGTGTTTTCGTGAATATTGTACTCGGAAAACGCGATAAAGTAAACTAAGCTAACGATGTAGAAGTAGTTGAGAGGAGTTAGAAAATAGGTGAATTCGCTCGATAAAAGATAAACCACAGGACGTGACGAGACGCCTGTCAGACTCTGCATAGAATACTTCTCTGTTTTTGCAAGCGTGGAACAACGGAGAGTACCACGAAAGTGGAAGAAAGTCCAGTTCGATTTAATCTCTAAGAAGGGTCACAAGATTGACGCAACGAAATTTTGGTTAGTTTCGATTTATGCTTTGCTTGCTCCTGTTGCAATAATTTTGACAAGGTCGTATGATGTGAAACGAGTCAGCTTTACAATTACACTTCTCTTCCTCACTGATAAATATGACAACAGTCTGACATTTCATATGATCGTCTTACTAAACATTTTTTAAAAAAAGGAACAATCGTTTAAACTCCCATGAACTTATTATATATTCAGAAATTCTTCTCTGCATATCTGAAATTGAAAAGCGATATGACTTCAGTTTGGATTTGGAGTTAATTTTGTTAACTATTTCAAACTTCAGGTCACTGGATAACTGGTGGAAGATTTCAATGTCTAGAAACCTCTCTACAAAAAATTGGTTCAAATGGCTCTGAGCACTATGGGACTTAACATCTGAGGTCATCAGTCCCCTAGAACTTAGAACTACTTAAACCTAACTAACCTAAGGACATCACACACATCCATGCCCGAGGCAGGATTCGAACCGGCGACCGTAGCGGTCGCGCGGTTCCAGACTGAGGCGCCTATAACCGCTCGTCCACACCGGCCGGCAGAAACCTCTCTCCTTTCCTATATCACACTAAGGCTAAGTGTACGTTACTTCGAGTTATTTATCATTCTACCACTGTATTGACGAATGTCACTGATTTCGATCTGTGTTTGATTGTTGGCAGCAAACTTCACAAGACAGTATACTGTGAGACTGTTGTCGTTAGGTACAACAGTTTAAGGAACTGTCTGCGAGAGACTCTGCGGACGACAACACATATTAATTTTTTACGCGTTTCTGTGCAACAAATGACTACTGTGGAGAGCTGAATCACAGTCTTCGTACTGACGACAGCAACAATAACTTGCAGTAGATACTTTTTTTACATACGAAACGCTTTCCTATTTTGCATATATTTCACAAAACATCAGTAATGTGTTTAATACCGAATATTGTCGTCATGTTCTGTCAAGCACCGAAGGAACTTAAGTTTATATAACAAACACCTTTATTCCCAGTGTTTCCAGAGTATGGTTCATATGTCATTAGAGAATGAAAATGGGAAAAGTATGTTTCCAAACCAATCACTTGCAACTTAAAAGTAACAGACGTCTGAGGTCATCCACTTCACGCAACTATCAGTAGAAACACATGAAATTTTGGAATATTGTCTTTCATTCACAGATTCAGCCCCATGCGTGATACATAATGATGTTACAAGACTTGTGCAACACAGATTTACATGCTCTGCGTGACTTAAGCGACAGTGTATTCGCAGCGAGTTACTTATCAAATTTCAAGAAAATGTACCTTACATTTTCAAGTGCTGATGTTGTTTCTCTATTAGGCTTACTTGTGATACTTTCATCGTCCTCAAAGATAATTATGTCTGGTTCTTGAGTATACATGATGGCATATCATTTATATATACCAAGTGTAGTAGCTAAAACCCAGTGAAGTCTATTATTCCACGTAGAGTTTAGAGTCATCATGGATGATGACTTCTGTGGCCATCAACAACTCATATTTGGGCAAGCACCGATCACGTGATAACCAACTTGCTGTGTTCGACTGTGAGATCCAGAAAGTTGTAGATCAGGAAGACCAGGTTTGTACCGTGTTCCTTGAGAGAGAGGAAAAAAAAGGAGAGAGACAGAGAAAACAGAGTAAACAGATCATTACAGTGCCATATAAAGTAAAAACGTGCACACGGAATATCCGAAAAGAAATTTCACTGGTTTGATATTTTTCCTGGCAAATCGAAACGGAGCTTATTATATACGCTTGGAGAGGGGAACGGAGGGAAAGAACATCGGTTGCGCCCTCCAACGTGACAGACCAGGCATTCGCGTTAAGCGATTACGGGAACCCACGGAAATCCTGAATCTGGATAACTGGAGGACGAATAAGTCCTCACTGGTTCGAGTTCGGTGTCTTCTTAAGAGGTATAGTCAGAAACAAAGGTAGCGTCTGGGGCCGCTCAAGGTAGTGTTATCGGTGTATCACAGTTTTCACTCTTTGAGAATGTCGGACGACGAAGTTGTACACAGGCATGTAACATCGTCGAAAATTTGTTACAGTGTGTGGAGAGACTTGCAGATGATGTGAGCGGTTGATACCTCCACCTTCCTAACTGGTCTGCTGGACTGCGATGTAACTGACCGTAATTGGGTATGCGTTGTGAAATTTTACAGTGACTAAGGCAATCGTTACCGTAGGAAAGTAATACTTTTTAGCGGGTGGAAAGTGTACAACAGATCTTTCTGAAGCAAGAGTTTTGAAAATTTGTGGTGAGATCTTGTGTGACCAAACAGCTTAGGTCATCGGTCCCGAAGCTTACACACTACTTAATCTAACTTAAACTTACTCACTCTGTGGACGACACACACACCCATACCCGATGGTGGTCTCGAACCTCCGAAGGGGGAAGGGGGGGGGGAGAAGAATGTACTCTAAAACTAATCTAAATGCTGATGATAAAATTGAAGTGGGTGGAATATAATGCAATCGCTCACGAACCACGGAAAAGGGTACCACGTAACATTTAATAGATAAAATATTGATAGTACAAAAATACTGATTAGCTAAAAAGAGGATTATTAAACTGTCGCCAGCCCGTTAGGGCAATGATTCTCCAGAATGGTTATGACAAAGAAATTTAAGCAAATAATCAAAGGTGTGGCAACAGAAAGTTGTCAGGCTTTTCCACAACACAACAGTTCACGAGAAAATAAATGAATCATAAAGCACTGAGTTTGCAGTTAATTCTTCCGACAGTAAGGTTAAATGAAGTTACTGGTTAAATAAATGACTGGCACTAGTTAAAACATCGTTATGTAAAAAATGACTTTCAGTAGCCTCAGTGTAATTTTGCGTTAAACTGAATTTACTTCAAGCAAATGAGCAACTAACTATACTTTTAATATGACAACAATAAAATACATATCAAACCAGCAGAAGTGACTCGCGAAGCCAAATGCAGACTAAATGGAATTGTGCACTCTCAGTTTGTGCTGTGTCTTTAGTTATTAGTTTTGTCACTGATATTTTACGTTACTTTAAGTGAACCAAGTTAATACTCAAAATTGCTAATTAGTTAACCCTCCGTGATGCAACACAAGAATGAACAATTATTGATTCACAAAATGTAGACTAAAACTGGTCATTAGCACACAAACAAAACTGGCAATAAATAATTAATCAATTTTCAAATTTTTACGGCACTCGATGATTGCGTGGAAAGGAAAGTGGCCCTGCCTGGTAATGTCTGAGGACAGTGTTAACACAGGTGCCCTGCAAGTTTTAACTATTGCAGGTTATTATTCAAGTTACTCATACTTTGTGAAAGAAATGTCACTGGTTGTGCCTCTACAAGGTTACTTATATTGGGTCCCTTTACGGTCTTACGATGTAGTAGCTGTGCTGTTGACGAAGAATGTAGCCGACGACAATGCCGAGTTGCCGCTATTGTTGCTGCTGCTGCTGCTGGCTGACAACCCCGAGTCGTCTCTAGAGCCACGGATAATTATGAGTCAGGCAATAGTTGGAATTGCAGCTTCCTCCGTCTGTCCACTTCTACCGTGCTGTCGATGCTCGCGGATTAACGACTTAGGGGCGCACACAGTGGCGCGATCACAGATGCACACAGCTTCTGCAGGAGCGCCCAACAAACGCTTTCGCACTCTTTCATGACTCAAGCTGCTCTGCTTCCTCTCTGCTTGCAGCGCGACAGAGACTTTCCACACGCAAAGATAAACAATGGCACACTTACTTCCATTTTGTCGTTGCTATCGATACATTAAAATAAAGTTCCCTCGTCTATTACTCAGCAATTTACACTATTTACATCATAAATACAATCAGTTATACAGGGTGTTACAAAAAGGTACGACCAAACTTTCAGGAAACATTCCTCACACACAAAGAAAGAAAATTTGTTATGTGGACATGTGTCCGGAAACGCTTACTTTCCATGTTACAGCTCACTTTATTACTTCTCTTCGAATCACATTAATCATGGAATGGAAACACACAGCAACAGAACGTACCAGTGTGACTTCAAACACTTTGTTACAGGAAACGTTCAAAATGTCCTCCGTTAGCGAGGATACATGCATCCACCCTACGTCGCATGGAATCCCTGATGCGCTGATGCAGCCCTGGAGAATGGCGTATTGCATCACAGCCGTCCACAATACGAGCACGAAGAGTCTCTACATTTGGTACCGGGGTTGCGTAGACAAGAGCTTTCAAATGCCCCCATAAAAGAAAGTCAAGAGGGTTGAGGTCAGGAGAGTGTGGAGGCCATGGAATTGGTCCGACTCTACCATTCCATCGGTCATCGAATCTGTTGTTGAGAAGCGTACGAACACTTCGACTGAAATGTGCAGGAGCTCCATCGTGCATGAACCACATGTTGTGTCGTACTTGTAAAGGCACATCTTCTAGCAGCATAGGTAGAGTATCCCGTATGAAATCATGATAACGTGCTCCATTGAGCATTGGGGCCCAATCAAGACATCACCAACAATACCTGCGCAAACGTTCACAGAAAATCTGTGTTTATGACGTCACTGCACAATTGCGTGCGGATTCTCGTCAGTCCACACATGTTAATCGTGAAAATTTACAATTTGATCACGTTGGAATAAAGCCTCATCCGTAAAGAGAACATTTGCATTGAAGTGAGGATTGACACATTGTTGGATGAATCATTCGCAGAAGTGTACCCGTGGAGGCCAATCAGCTGCTGATAGTGCCTACACACGCTGTACATGGTACGGAAACAACTTGTTCTCCCGTAGCACTCTCCATACAGTGACGTGGTCAACGTTATCTTGTACAGCAGCAACTTCTCTGATGCTGACGTTAGGGTTATCGTCAACTGCACGAAGAATTGCCTCCTCCATTGCAGGTGTACTCGTCGTTCTAGGTCTTCCCCAGCCGCCAGTCATAGGCTGGAATGTTCCGTGCTCCCTAAGACGTCGATCAATTGCTTCGAACGTCTTCCTGTCGGGACACCTTCATTCTGGAAATCTGTCTCGATACAAACGTACCGCGCCACGGCTATTGCCCCGTGCTAATCCATACATCAAATGGGCATCTGCCAACTCCGCATTTGTAAATACTGCACTGACTGCAAAACGACGTTCGTGATTAACACTAACCTGTTGATGCTACGTACTGATGTGCTTCATGCTGGTACTGTAGAGCAATGAGTCGCATGTCAACACAAGCACCGAAGTCAACATTACCTTCCTTCAATTGGGCCAACTGGCGGTGAATCGAGGAAGTACAGTACATACTGACGAAACTAAAATGTGCTCTAACATGGAAATTAAGCGTTTCCGGACACATGTCCACATAACATCTTTTCTTTATTTGTGTGTGAGGAATGTTTCCTGAAAGTTTGGTCGTACCTTTTTGTAATACCCTGTATGCAGTCAGAGATAAATAAACTATTACATGCATTACATATTAATTATAGATTATGTAATAAAGCTTAAATATTCAGAATCAGAAGTGTAGTATAAGTCTTCATTGGATATTAAACGCCGAAAAATTCTGGATGGTGCAGAAGGTATTTTTTCAGCATTTTCGATGATACACCGTGACCAGGATGGTGTTGGCGTACTGTGTGTCCTCCCTCAGAGGCCGTATGCGTGCTTGCTAGATACAGATGTAGATGTCTGAATTACTTAGAAATTATTCCATTTCCGCCTGAGGTCAGAATCTTTAACGCTTTCATTGATTCTAAGGAGAAACATGCTTGACAGTTTTAAAATTCACTAACACAATCCAGATTGCTAATCGGTATTTTGTTTCGCTCCAAATGGCCCTTGCCCTTGCAATGACCAGTAGTTCTCTCAACGCTCCAAACTTGGGGTTTGTGCTTCACATCTTCTCACTATCTCTCTATGGTCACACTTTAGACTACCAACAAAAGTATGAACCTCTTGTAACATTTATCTCTATAAATGTTCGCAACAATAGGCTTCATTACCCAATTTTAGTTTAGTTTCTTGTGCTCTTTAGGGTTACCTTTTGTCTGTTAAATGCCACAAATATGTAGATTTTCAACTCGACCACACTTAAAAGTACCTGAATTTTCTTAGTTCAAGGGTGAAGGTCCACAGGTTCCCTATATGACGATTATCTCTTTGTTTTGATGACAAGTGATTAATTTAAATAAGTGGAGTGAATTTACTTTGAGCCTACATGGTTAAACATGTCAACGATGACCAGACTTGAACAATAGGCACACGATACATTCGTTAAAGAGTCCTTCGGTCTGAAAGGGCTGTGCTTGAAAGCACAACTAATGATGTTATCATTTACATCTACATCTACATGATTACTCTGCGATTCGCACTTGCGTACTTGGCAGAGAGTCTATATAACCTCTTTCCGATTACATTCTCAAATGACACATGGAAAAATTGAATACCCAAATCCTCCCTGCCTTATTAGGATGCTCATTACCGCCTACTGACGGTGTGCCTACACATTTTTTCGGGGGAGAAAAGTGACGATTTAAGATTTGGTGAAAAGGTCCCTCCGCGACGAACGTGCCCTTTGTTGTCGTCCCAACTCGCGTATCATGTCCTTGACATTCTCTCCCCTATATTGTGATAGCACCATACAAGCTACTCTTTTTCAAACTTTGTTAATGTCCTCCTTCTGTTCTATCTAGTTAGGACGTTGAATTGCTTACCTATGAAATCATAGTGTAGGCACTGTGCTGTGCCAATAAAACACAGTCCCCCATAACTTTTTATATGTGATGGTTACAGTTTAAGTTGTTCATAATTATAATCCCTAAATGTTCAGCTGAATTTGTGTGCTTTACCGTTAAAACAAATTTTAAAGATTAATTAGAACTCATACGGAGGACATCACGTTTTTTATGTTTACGGTCACTTACCACTTTTCACACAATAAAGATATCTCATGTAAGTCATCTTCCAATCTTGGACTTCTGACGAGTATACTAGACGGTAAACGACAGCATCATGTGCAAACATTCTAAGATTGTCACCTAAATCGTTTCTGTGGATTAGGGGGGACAGTAACACTTCGTCTCGATATGTGAGACATCACTTCTGTTTCACTCGGGAACCTCCCAGCAGATACTACAAACTCTGACATTCCTGACGTGATATCACGAATCTAGGCCCACAAATGAGACGATACTCCATAGGCTCGCAATTTCATTTAAAGCTGTGTCACTCAGGGGTTTTTATGTAACATTTACAATACTTGGATAAAATTTGCAATCTACGCTGCTAAATAAAAAGTTAAATCTAGGAAAGTAATTCCTGTTTGCATACAGCATAATAAGGGGGGCGCATTGCGACGTCTGTTGTACTTCAGTACGTGGCTCGTGTCTCTACGTACCTAGTAGACCGAAAGCTGTGATGATTTTAAGCCGAAGGTCCTGTAAGGACGTCTGTGAACTGGAGCTGCAGTCTAATCTCCTGTCGACGAGCCGGCCGAAGTGGCCGTGCGGTTAAAGGCGCTGCAGTCTGGAACCGCAAGACCGCTACGTCGCAGTTTCGAATCCTGCCTCGGGCATTGATGTTTGTGATGTCCTTAGGTTAGTTAGGTTTAACTAGTTCTAAGTTCTAGGGGACTAATGACCTCAGCAGTGGAGTCCCATAGTGCTCAGAGCCATTTGAACCTCTTGAACCTGTCGACGATCACGGGCGTGCCTTGCTTTATTTTCTGGAGGTGAAACAGGAAGAAAAAAATTTCTTCATAAACAACCTAAAACTGGCCCAGTCTATGGCTGGAACGTTATTGGTATCCGTGCTGTGTAAGATACACAGTCCAGTCATGTTCGACGTCAGTGTGCAATAGCTACTCAAAGACGACAAGTAGCAGCTCCAGCAGTGGAAGGTGCATAAATCGTATGAGGGGGACGTGGTGAACGGTGCAGTCATTTTCTTAATGCAGAAACGGAGAACGGAGTGCTTTTTCTGAAGTCCAAAAGATCGTGATCACTGGCTATGGGGCAAAGGGTGGAATGATTTTCGAAACGGCTGTGTTTCTAAACTGTTCGCTTGCCGCCGTGGTTGTAGATTACTGCGCATTGCAAAATGGTGCCATCCAAACCTGCCACCGAGACAAGCATGTTGCACCACGGGCCATAGATGACAGAGGTGAACGACGGCTGCCGAGATATGTACGGGTAAACAGACGTGCAGCTGTTGACTGCCCAAATACACCAAGGAGCTCCCGACAGTGTCTTCTCAACGACCGTTCAGCGAAAGTTTCTGCCTATGGGAATCCGAAGCATGTGCTTCGTTCATGCTTCAATGCTGACAGCTGCTCGTCGGCGAAGAAAGCTAGAATTTGCACGCCATTACCGCAACTGGAAGTCCATTGAGAGGCGACAAGTGGCCTTTTGAGATGAATCGCATTTTAAGCTCCATCGTACAGTTGGCCGTTGGTGTGTATGGCGTGAAATGTCTGAAAGCAAACACAATACAACACTCGTCGGAACGCTGAGGCCAGACAGCATTCTCTGTGTGATCTCGTCAGTCTAGAAAGCACAGTATATCAATGTAAGTATGCGTCTATTCTTGCGCACCCTGTGCGTCCCTATAGGCTGTGTGTTTTTCCTCGGCACGATGGCCTCTACCAGCATGACAATGCAACGTGTCACACAGCTCGTAGTGTACATGAGTGGTTTGGACAGCACCAAGATGAATTTACCGTGCTACCCTGCCCACCAAACTCCCGAAGATTTAAACATAATCTTGAATCTAAGGGACCGCATCACTCGGGCTGTTCTCGCCATGGACCGTCAACCGAGAAACCTAGCAGAATGGCACGAGAGTGGAGTCAGCATGGCTCCATATTTCTGTTGGTACATTCCAGAACCTCACTGACTCTCTTTCTACACGTGTCACAGCGTGTACGCTGCTGTGAAAGGTGGTCATTCAGGCTTTCGACATGCATTCACATTAATATGACTGAACAGCGCATATGTGCCATATGTTTCGGCACGCACAAATCGAATATGGCCTTTAGGCGGGTAAGGGACTGTCTGCAACACAGATACTGATGGAAACGCTACAAAGTCGGTCACTCATAATTACTTGATAACTTACAAATTATGCTCTCTTCAGTTTTACTGCATGTTTTTGGTGACTGAATCTCTCATGGAGGAAAAAAGGAACCAGAAATATTATCTTTCTCTATATATAGATACCGCGTGTAAAGTTCATGACGTAGAAGAAATCTATAGAGAAGTCTCACACATTCCCTTCCATATCCGACGTCGCTAACGCAGTCCTATGCAGTATCACGCGACTCTGATTTTCACCGGCAGTATCTGGCCGGCCATTAAAGGCGACGTGGCAAGTGGAAGAAGAAATGCTTTCCCATGAGGCTGCTGAACATGCCTCTCTTGTCTCTAAGCCATTACTACCGTACGGTTCTAACTTTGGGCCCACACCAGTACACCAAAGAAGCTGCGCGGCATCACAAAAAGTTTTCTTAGACTGGATCTACCTTCAGTACCTTTTGCGACAAGATGAGGTAGTCCTTCAGGTGATGGGAAGAGGTTTCTAACTGAAGCAACAGGGTATACAAAAACATTAAAACAGCTACGTGTGGCAATTAAAGGAATAATTACGCGGACGTAATGGTTCATCTCACGAGGATGTTGGTCACCGCCACCACGGTGCCAAGCAATTTCGAGAACTCGTGACAACTTCCAGGTGAACGTTGAGTGATCATTCCCGATACAGACTTTGTTTTGTCTCATTCGTGTATGACATCATCCTCAGCACAGAAACAGTGACGTTCAGCACAGTATTCCGCCAACAATTAGGAGTTTGATGACTTTGAACTTAGATTCCTGGCAGTCGTGTGATTAGATTTTAGTAGCTCATTCCACCGCTTTCGATTAAGTGAGTCTACTGTAGCCACGTTATCGCACATGTCACGTTGTTATATGTATGTCTAATATTAATTACTGCTTTCCTCTTACAGCTATTAAAAATATGGCGCCTAACAGAGTATCAAATTCCAACAATCTGCGTGCGGGGGATGAGGACTGACAAGTTCTATTATCGGTTACTGCATTACATTCATTTGGGTAGGTGCCATGCTGGTGCCACATTATTTCTGCTTGCCATATTCAACGATATTCTTTGGTCCATGATCATTTTCTGAACACAGAGTAACTAACAAACGCCGGCCGAAGTGGCCGTGCGGTTAAAGGCGCTGCAGTCTGGAACCGCAAGACCGCTACGGTCGCAGGTTCGAATCCTGCCTCGGGCATGGATGTTTGTGATGTCCTTAGGTTAGTTAGATTTAACTAGTTCTAAGTTCTAGGGGACTAATGACCTCAGCAGTTGAGTCCCATAGTGCTCAGAGCCATTTTTAACTGACACACATGTTGTCTCTGGTACAAATGCACTGGCCGTTGCATTACACTCTACGTTAGGGGCGTGCTTAAATATAGTATCGTTCCAGTTGGCGGATTGGCACAACGCTTTCAGTAACTTGTTCTATGATTCAGTATCACTTATGCTCACACTGATGACATATATCAATTTGATCACTCGCTTAATAGGTTGTTGGTCTACATCTACATCTACGGTACATTGCCTAAGCCAACTTGCTGTGTGTAGCAGAGGGTAATTTGTGTATCACTGTCACTTCCCCCCTTAATGTTCCAGTTACGGATGGTTAACGGGGGGAAAAGACTGTAAGCCCCCTTGTGGACTCGAATCTAATTTTATCTGCATGGTGTTTTCGCTAGATATACGCAGGAGGAAGCAATATACTAGTGTTCGTTGACTCTTCTAGGAGCGTAGGCTCTAGGAACTTCGACAATAAACCACGCCACGATGTAGAAAGTCTCTCTTGCAGCTTCTGCCAGGGGAGCTTCATTATCTTCTCTCTGAGGCTATCGTGGTTTCTAAATGAACGTGAAAAGAAACGCGCCTCTATTATCAGGATCTTCTCTGTCCCTTCTGTTAGTCTAATCTGGTACGAATCCCATACCGATGAGCAGCATTCAAGTACTGGTCGTATTGGTCGAAAGAGTGTTGTTGATGGACTTTATTTCCTAACGATTCTTCCAATGGATCTCAGTGTGACATCTGCCTTACCCACAAATAATTTTATGCGATCACTCCAGTTTAAATCACTTCGTATGCATACTCCTAGATATTTTATGAAAGCAACTCCTTCCAGTGATTGTTCTGGAATAATGTAATCACGCGATAATGTGTCTTTCTGACTATGTATTGTCAATACGTTATATTTGTTTATGTTGAGCTTCAGTTGCTACTCCCTTCAGCAAACATCGGAACTTTGCAAATCTTCCTCCATCTCCCTAACATTTTCTAGCGTCGCGACTTCTCTGTGTACAACGGCATCATCTGCGAAATGCGTCACGTATCTTTCGACCTTACCTACTCAGTTATGGGCATTTACTGTGAGAAGTAGTGGTCCTATAACACTCCCCTAGGACACGCTCAAAGTTACGTTCATGTCTAGACTTCTCTCCACCTTTTTGACGCAACAGAGTAGCGATTTGGCGTGGCGTGGATTCGACAAATCCTTGGTAGACTTCCCGAGATATGTGGTGCCAGAAATTGACGCACAGGTAAATAATTCCTGTGTGTTACGCGCCGATCGTCTGTGGGCGCGGAACTGGCTCCTGACAGCGTCTCAAATGTGTTCCATCAGTTCAGTTAAAGCGAATTTGGTGGCCAAAACATCAGCGTAAATTCCGTTTCAGGCTCCTGAAACAAAAGCTGTACGATTATGACGTTGTGACAGAGGCAGCTATCCTGCGGAAAGATACCACTGCTGTCGGGGAAGAATTCAAACGTGAAGGGCTTCAGGTGGTCCACAACAACGCTCACGTAGTACACAAATGTCACGCTGACTTATTTATTGCCACAGGTCCGGTGGAAGTCCAAACGTATGTTCCCCGTGGCATAATACTGTCCCCACTTGCCTCCATTCGTTGTGCGGCGCATGTCCAGCTCAGCAGTCCACCCGGAGTATGGCGTATCCGATCACGGACGTCGATCAGGTGTCACAAGAAACATGATTCATCCGTCCATGCGACACGTTTACATTGATACGTCCCATCTCTATTATCCGTGGCAACTGCAGTCTTAAATGACGATGTAGTTGTATCAACATGATACACGCGGGAGTCATATGTTGCGGAGCCCCTTGTTCAACAGTGCATGGAGAACGATGTGCTCCGAAACACATGTGCCTGTACTGTGTAAAGATACTGTAATCGAAATCTTTACCAGTGAACCGTTTGTCAGTGGGCGCTAGCTGCCAAGTATTATCTTCTAGAACTCTCTGCAACCTCCCACCATTTTTGGGGCGGGCAGGTCAGTGTTGCGTCACGAGGACATTGCGAGTTTGTAGAATCTGTGCAGGATCCGGTGGCCGACGCGCACTGACAAATTTTCTTCTGAAGCGCTGGACGAGTTCATTCTTGTGTTCGAAAGGGAAGGCCGACAATGTTGGCCCCCCTACAGCTTATCGGTGATGACACAATCGAGGTACAAGCCCTGCAGTCTTTCTCAAAAGATTTTACAGAGACTATCTGGTAAAATACTCATTTTTGCATTACTTATAGCTACTTATGCTACCTTCATGATGATGTGACCATCATTTCTTCAAAGGTCGTACCAATTGCGTTTGTTGCATGTTACCTGATATGTTGCTGCGCATGAAATTTACGTTACATACTGAATTTTCCTTTAGACTTGCGTGGTGTCACCAATCACTAGAAAATGGGCCTGAGGTACCACATTCATTTCCTATGGCACGCACCCATTATAAAGTCAGAATGAAATGTCCAAATTATACCTCATATTTCATAAACGGTTAGAGATGTCAAAATAAGATTCCAGAAATGATAGCATCGAAAGAGGAGAGTACATTACCATTTTGTTATTAGGCAAAACTTCGTTACCTACCGTGTTATTCCACTACCTATAGATGTTTCGCTGTGTGAATGTAATTTTTAAAGGCCACCGGTAGCTAATTAATTGAGCAAAAGAGCACCGATACATGATAAAACGAGGAAAAGGCCATCTATAACTGATGAAAAGAGAAATGCTGTGTGCTTTGGATCAACAGAATTCAACACATCACATTTTTATTTTTGACCAAGGATGAGCTTTTTTCTTAGCTATTGACCTTACTATTCCTCAGTTCCTCACTTTGTAAACTCCATAAACCTCTGTTACAGAATTCTCTCACAACAACATCTGCATGACCTGCTAGTGAGCTGACGCTGTGTAAACACCACTGAATTTTGGCAAATGAACCAAATTTAAATATGGCAGGAAGAGAAATGTAGGTTTTACTCAAACTTCACACTAATGACACTTCTCTGAAAGATAGGAGTGGTTAACAAGCCCAGCGAAAATAAATTGCTGCCTTTGTTGCATTCTCAACAGAACACTTTTTAGATGCTAACCGAAACAGAGCTGACAGTTGTTTCTCAATGGTCACCAATAAAATGTGGGCATGGAGAGGCTCAGCTGAATATTTCCTAAAAAGTGAGGGCAGTCTTCGGTTTAAAACGGCACTTACCCTCCAGTGCTCAGCATTTCCCCTACAGCGCTCGATACAGTTCCGCACTGTCGTCTGATAAACAAAGTAAGAGCCTACGGAATATCAGACCAGCTGTGTGGCTGGATTGAAGAGTTTTTAGCAAACAGAACACAGCATGTTGTTCTCAGTGAAGAGATGTCTACAGACATTAAAGTAACCTCTGGCGTGCCACAGGGGAGTGTTATGGGACCATTGCTTTTCACAATATGTATAAATGTCCTAGTAGATAGTGCCAGAAGTCCCATGCAGCTTTTCGCGGATGATGCTGTAGTATACAGAGAAGTTGCAGCATTAGAAAATTGTAGCGAAATGCAGGAAGATCTGCAGCGGGTAGGCACATGGTGCAGGGAGTGGCAACTGACCCTTAACATAGACAAATGTAATGCATTGCGAATACATAGAAAGAAGGATCCTTTATTGTATGATTATAAGATAGCGGAACAAACACTGGTAGCTGTTACTTCTGTAAAATATCTGGGAGTATGCATGCGGAACGATCTGAAGTGGAATGATCATATAAAATTAATTGCTGGTAAGGCGGGTAAGAAGTTGAGATTCATTGGGAGAGTCCTTAGAAGATGTAGTCCATCAACAAAAGAGGTGGCTTACAAAACACTCGTTCGATCTATACTTGAGTACTGCTCATCAGTGTGGGATCCGTACCAGATCGGGTTGACGGAGCAGATAGAGAAGGTCCAAAGAAGAGCGGCGCGTTTCGTCACAGGGTTATTGGTAAGCGCTACAGCGTTACGGAGATGTTTAGCAAACTCAAGTGGCAGACTCTGCAAGAGAGGCGTTCTGCATCATGGTGTAGCTTGCTGTCCATGTTTCGAGAGGGTGCGTCTCTGGATGAGGTATCGAATGTATTGCTTCTTCCTACTTTTACCTCCAGAGGAGACCTCGAATGTAAAATTAGAGACATTCGAGCGCGCACGGAGGCTTTCCGGCAGTCGTTCTTCCCGCGAACCATACGCGACTGGAACAGAAAAGGGAGGTAATGACAATGGCACGTAAAGTGCCTTCCGCCACACACCGTTGGGTGGCTTGCGGAGTATACATGTAGATGTAGATGTAGATGTAGCGTCTTCCCGTAACGCCACGACCTCGCTCATCCCAAGTCCGCCCTGCGTAATGCGCACCTAATGGTCACCTTATTCTGTGTGCATTCGACAGATTGCGCGAGAGCAGTACAGTGGCAGACTCAGTCGAGTGAGCTAGTAGTGCAAGAGCTGTGGATAAGAAGAAAGCGAAGTTTAATATAACAGTGAGGGCAATATTTCGTTGGAATGTGAACGTTATATCGTTCATGGCTTTTTTGAGAGTACATCTACATCTACATGGATACTCTGTAAATCAGACTTAAGTTACTAGCAGAGAGTTCATCAAACCAGCTTTACAATAAGTTTCTATTATTCCACTTTCGAACTTCCTGTGGAAAAAACGAAGACCTGCAGCTTTTATGCGCGAGTCTGATTTCATTTATTCTATTATGATGATCGGTTCTCCCTATGTAGGTCGACGTCAACAAACCATTTTTACATTCGGAGGAGAAAGACAGAGATTGAAATTTCGTGAGAAGATGCCACCACAACGAGAAACACCTGCGTTTCTATCCTGTATGATGTCTGCGACAGTCTCTCCCCTATTTCTCGATATTACAAGACCTGCTGCTCTTCTTTGAACTTTCTCGGTGTACTCCGTTAATCCCATCAGGTAAGGATTCCACACCATGCAGGAGTACTCCAAAAGAGGACGGACAAGAGTAGTATCAACAGCCTCTTTACTAGATCTGTTGCATTTTCTAAGTGTTCCGCCAATATATCGCAGTCTTCGGTTCGTCTTCCCCACAACATTTTCTATGAGTTCTTTCCAATTTAAGTTGTTTGTAAATGTAATTCGTAGGTATTCAGTTGAATTTATAGCGTTTAGATTTGATTGATTTATCGTGTAACCAAAGGGGTTCCTTTTAACATTCATGTGGATGGCCTCACACTTTGCATTATTTAGGGTCAATTGCCAATATTTTTCATCATACAGTAGATATCTTATCTAGATCGTGCTGCAGTTGGTTTTGATCTTATGATGACTATACCAGACAATAAAGGACAGCATCATGTGCAAACGACCTCTCAGGGATGTTCATATTGTCCTCTAAGTGGTTTATATAGATAAGGCTCGGCAGAGTGCTTATATAATTACATGTCGTTTACTATTTTTTGTGCCTACAGTGGTTAGCGAATACCACGTTAGTTAGGTTCGTCAATGGTTCAGGAAGAAATCGTCTTAGATTTCCAAGTTTGACGTTTACTCAGGGAGTGCACTGCCAAAACAAAACAAGTCTTTTTGTAATTATGATATATTACCATTTAATAAAAAAGAAATGAAATGTTGTTACGTACAGTCCCTTCCCTGTGTATTACTCTGATCAGTGAATCAACACAATTTTTTTCTGTAATTTTGATACGTTATCCTTTTGAGGTAAACAAACATTGTAATATACCGAAGGGTACGATCTCGTGCCCATGTACTATAGCTTTGGTTCTTGTATGTGCTTACGTGCCGGGCAGTCACACTACATGTACTTTTGTTGTTGTATTTTACTCCTTTAATGATCAGTAACCATTTCCGCATATGTACAGTCGTAAAAGTAAACCACGTGGGACAAATGTATTAAGATTTCATGTTCGACGAATAGTCAAGAAGCGTAATTGCAAATATGAATAAACCCTTTTGTAAACGTCTAAGAGGAATGTCTTTCCAAGACAAAACATATTTTCTAGAATTTTGTAACGTACTTTGTTGTACATTCTAATTCTACGATGTGTCTTTTAATGTACTTATGTGCAGGCATATAACATGTACTGTTAGCTGTTATCGGTTACTGTTTCAACTTTTAGTAAAAAAAATCTACATTTCCACAGTCGCAATGCCTTAAGGTAGTGCCGACCCTGTACCACGTGGTTCACCTATCAAGTGTGAGCACACTGAAATAGTAATTTTTTGTAGTCCTTGTCACGACCAACACTCCCATTTTCTATGTTTAAATTATATGCCACACGGTTTGGTTCGTGAATATATGAGTAAGGAAAATAGTGTCAAAGTTGTTTTTGCTGTGAAATTGGTTATGATACGTAGTTCGATTTTCCGCTTTCTTGTTGACATCCGTTTTTTAAGCTCCATAACTAATTACTTGTTATATTGTTTACAACAGGATAAATGTGATGGACAGAGCCCGAAACATGTCATTTGGAATAAATACACGAAAAATTACTAGTATCTGTTTCTTTGCGACTACTCAGCTTTTCTAAAATACATTCGGTTATATTAATGGTTGCATACCACTACCGGCAGTTTCAGGGTGACATCGCTATCAAGGTGTTCTGCTTATAAAGATGTAATGGTAGCGTCTGCAACCTTCAGGAGAGGTCTGGAGTGGCGCATGCGCGGAAAGAAAATTCGGCAGCAACTAACAGCTCCGTCCCGCAACGTGATTCCAGATGGCGCGAGGACCTAGCGCCACGTTTCTAACTGCCTTTATAGTCGCTTATCCTCCTCAGTCCTGAGCTTAGATTTTATGACATAAAGTGTATATTAGCGTTCATTGCATTGTTCTTGGGTAAAATAAGAATGAAACACTGAAATTAAAAAATTGATGTGATTCATAACAATTTGAGGACATGTTCACTGGGGATAGTATCTACGTTAGAAAATGATGAAATATGTGCAATACCTGGAGAATTCAATCTTAAGCACGTTAAAGTTACGAAAACAACGTCACTGGAATGCGAAAATATATGTAGTAGCCAAATGAAGTCTCAGCGCTACATCGAAAACAATACATCGCAATAGTGTTGTAATTAAATAATCAATCATTTGTTCCATAGCGTGTGGGGTCTGTTAGCATATTACAGCAGAGTCTAAACGCAATATAATCGAAAATTGCTAGAAACAACAGATATTGCCTTTGTTTTTCGAAGACGTGCTGACACTACGACAAACACCTTTGTTAAGCTGTAAGTAGGCTGTTTAGGTTTTTATGTTGGTAACGCCACGCAGCGCTCTGTATGAAAATCACTGGCTGTGCTGTGTGAAGTCTGTGGCTGGTTTGCATTGTTGGAATTTGCTATTGTAGTGTTGGGCAGTTGGCTGTTAACAGCGCGTAGCGTTGCGCAGTTGGAGGTGAGCCGCCAGCAGTGGTGGATGTGGTGAGAGAGATGGCGGAGTTTTGAGAGCCGATGATCTGGACGTGTGTCCATCAGAAAGAGTAAATTTGTAAAACTGGATGTCATGAACTGATATGTATATTATGATTTTTGAACACTATTAAGGTAAATACATTGTTTGTTCTTTATCAAAATCTTTCATTTGCTAACTATGTCTTTCAGTAGTTAGAATCTTTTATTTAGCTGGCAGTAATGACACTCGCTGTATTACAGTAGTTCGAGTAATGAAGATTTTTGTGAGGTAAGTGATTCATGAAAGGTATAGGTTATTTTTAGTCAGGGCTATTCTTTTGTAGGGATTATTGAAAGTCAGATTGCGTTGCGCTAAAAATATTGTGCGTCAGTTTAGTGATGATCAGAATAAGTAAAGAAAGAAATGTCTGAGTACGTTCAGTTTTACTCAGCTGTTTGAAAATCAAATAACGTACGGGGTTTATCAGCGCAGTAATTCATAAATTTTTCTATGGGGACGTTTCAGTATCTATGTTAGAAAATGATTAAATATGTGCAATACCTGGAAACTTCAACGTTAAGCACGTTAAAGTTACGAAAACAACGTCACTGGAATGTGAAAATATATGTAGTAGCCAAATGTAGTCTCAGTGCTACATCGAAAACAATAAATCACAAGAGTGTTGTGATGTAATAAACAATCACTTGTTCCATAGTGTGATGGAAAAGAAGTGCTGCATTGAAAGCACATGGAGTAAAGCGTATGTTAAAATTGGCACTGCGCTTTTTTCTCATTCCTTGAGACAGAAAAAAACAATTTTGATGTAGCATACATGCGACATAGGGACTGAAGCGATTATACATAGGGACGCGTGAGCAGAAGCTTCAAACGTGGTGCCAGACCCTAGCTCCATCTGATGTCATCTGGTCCCGCGTTGGGACGGAGCGACTAGTTAATGGGCTATGGCAGCAGACGTCCGACACGAGTCCTCTTGATAATAGCACGACATCGCCTGCAGCGCCTCTTCTGGGCTCGTGACAATATCAGCTGGACCACGGCCGAAAAAACGTGGCCTACTCAGGTGAATCCAGATTTCAGTTGCTGACAGCAGAGTACGAGTGTGGCGCAGACCCCCATGAAGCAATGGACCCAAGTTGTCAACAAGGGACTGAGCAGGCTGGTGGGGGTTCCATAATGGAATGGGCTGTGTTTACTTCGAATGGACTGGG
Source organism: Schistocerca americana (assembly GCF_021461395.2). Classification (NCBI taxonomy): domain Eukaryota; kingdom Metazoa; phylum Arthropoda; class Insecta; order Orthoptera; family Acrididae; genus Schistocerca; species Schistocerca americana. The sequence goes on along the minus strand of NC_060124.1, from coordinate 243,315,402 downwards.
TCCTCAGGTTCATTTGAACCAATCGTTGACTGTTTGTGTTCGGTTACTTGCAGGCCATTCGCAGCCGTTCATGGACTTCATGTCCCCAGACAACGATGGAATTTTGATGAATGATGATACACAGTTTTACCGGGACGAAGTTGTTGGCGATTAGTTTGAAGAATAACCTGGGCAATTCGAGCGATTTATTTGGCTACCCATATCCACCGACAGTAATCCCGTCGAAAATTTATGGGACATAATCGAGAGATCAGTTCGCTAACAAAATCCTGCTCCGGCAACACTCTCGCCTCTGTAGACGGCTATAAAAAAAAAAAAACGTCGGGTGACGAGGGCCTCCCGTCGGGTAGACCGTTCGCCTGTTACATGTCTTTCGATTTGACGCCACTTCGGTGACTTGCACGTCGATAGGGATGAAATGATGATGATTACGACAACACAACACCCAGTCCGTGAGCGGAGAAAATCTTCGGCCCAGCTGGGAATCGAACCCGGGCTCTTAGGATTGACAGCCTGTCACTCTGACCACTTTTTTGTGTTGTTTGTTGTTGATCACTGTGTTTGGTCGTTGCGGACGTCACATGACATCCGGTGAAGTTCGTTTGTTGGTCCTTTCACCGGACATGGACGGCTCTAGAGGCAGCATGGTTCAGTATTTCTACAGGAGACTTCCAACTACTTGTTGAGTCCACACGCCGGCTGGTGTGGCCGTGCGGTTCTAGGCGCTTCAGTATTGAACCGCGGACCGCTACGGTCGCAGGTTCGAATCCTGCCTCGGACATGGATGTGTGTGATGTCCTTAGGTTTAATTAGTTCTGGGTTCTAGGCGACTGATGACCTCATAAGTTAAGTCACATAGTACTCAGAACCATTTGAGTCCACGCCATGTCGAAATGCCGCACTATGCCGGGCACAAGGAGGTACGGACGATGTTAGGAGATATCCCCTAACTTTTGTTTCCTCAGTGTATACAAGCGCAACACCGCGCCTGCCCGCGGATATCCTGACAGCAGTGACAGAGTCAGCTATCGGAAGCTCCAGTGCTTCATTCGAAGTGACATGGATTTTAAACTGAGAAGATATCACTGAATAAACTATTACTGTACAACATAAACAATACTGTGTTTTTTATTTATAATTATGAGTTTGTTCCACCAGGAAGCGAAAGAACAATCAGTTAACATCATGTATCTAAAGTAGAACAAACGGCTCATCAACAACTGCACAATAGTTTCTGTTTGAATAACTTTGAAAACGAAGCAGTCATAAGATAATCCAGTTAATGCAAACGTTCTTTTTTCCCTAAAAATGTAGAAATTGCACATTAAGATGTAACCATTTTCTAAAGGGAAACTGCACTACCTGAAATAATAAGTGAAGCACCCGGAAGACATGGTCGGATGTCCCGTACCTTGGTACAAGCACACACCTACGACAGGTACATATCGCCGGCCGCAGTGGCCGAGCGGTTCTAGGCGCTACAGTCCGGAACCGCTGCGGTCGCAGGTTCGAATCCTGCCTCGGGCATGGATGCGTGTGATGTCCTTAGGTTAGGTTTAAGTAGTTTATGTTTTAGGGGACTGATGACCACAGCAGTTAAGTCCCATAGTGCTCAGAGCTATTTGAACCAGGTACATATCAACACCTACATGGTTACACTGCAGTTAAGTGCCTGGCAGACGGTTCATCGAACCACCTTTAACTGCTTCTCTGCCGTTCCGGCCTAGAACAGCATACGGGGATAGCGAACACTCAGATAAGTGCGGGTTCTGACTTCTCTTACTTTATTATGCTGATCATTTACTCCTACATAGATGGGCACCAACAACATATTTTCACACTCTGGAGTGAAAGTTGGTGATTTAAATTCCATAAGAACGTCCTGCCGAGCGAAAAAATACCCGCGTTTTAATGACTATCATATCCGTGGCACTCTATTACCTATTTCCTGATAATACGAAACCAGCTGCCCTTCTTTGATCTTTTCGATGTCAGCTGTCAATTCTGTCTGATGCGGATCCCTCAAAGCACAGAAATATTCTAGGAGAGACGGGAAAACTGTAGTTTAAGCAGTCTCTTCAGTTAACCTATTGCATTTTCTAAAAACTCGCCCGTTTAATCACAATTTCTTGTTTGCTTTCACAGCAACATTGTCTATGTGATCGTTACAATATAAGTTATTCATAATTCGAATCCGTAAGTATTTACAGTGAAGAGCCAAAGAAACTGGTGCACATACCGAATATGGAGTAGGGATCCCGCGACCACGCGGAAGTGCCGCAACTCCACGCGGCATGGGCTCGACTAATGTCTGAAGTAATGCTGGAGGGAACTGACACCATGAATCCTGCAGGGCCACTATCTTGAACAATCCTCTGCGGACATGCAGGGTCCATGGATTCATGAAGTCGTCTCCATACCCGTACAGGTCCATCCGCTCGATGCAATTTGAAACGAGACTTGTCCGAATAGGCTACCTGTTTCCAGTCATCAACAGTCCAATGTCGGTGTTGACGGGCACAGGCGGTGCGTAAAACTTTGTGTCAAGCAGTCATCAAGGGTACAAAAGAGGGTCTTCGGCACCGAGAGCCCATATCGATGATGTTTCACCGAATGGTTCACAGGCTGACACTTGTTGATGTCCCAGCATCAAAATCTGCAGCAATTTGAGGAAGGGTTGCACTCCTGTCACCCTGACCGACCCTCTTCAGTCGCCGTTGGCGCCGCTTTTGCTAGATGTTTTTCCGTTCGCAGCGATGTCAGGCATTCCTGATATTCACCGTACATAAGTGAAATGTTCGTACGGGAAAAACCCAACTTCACCGCCATCTCGGAGATGCTGTGTCCCACAGCTTGTGCGCCGACTATAACACCACGTTCAAACTCACTTAAATCTTGATAACCTGCCATTGTAGCAGCAGTAACCAATCTAACAATTGCGCCAGACACTAGTTGTCTTATATAGGTGTTGCCGACCGCAGCGCCGTATTCTGCCTGTTTACATATCTCTGTAATTGAATACACATGCCTATACCAGTTTGTTTGGCGCTTCGGTGTAGTTGAGTTTACAGCCTTTCGATTTGCGTGATCTATCGTGTTATGGAAATTTGACAGACTCTTTTCAGTGTTCATTAGATGACTTTCCATGATTTAGAATAAACGACCGCCTTTTGAATCATACAGTTTCTTGTCAATGTCATTTTGCAATTCGTTTTGATCATGTGGTGACTTTAGAAAACCGTAAATGAGAACATCATCTGCAAAGAATCGAAGTGGAATGCTCAAATTATCTCCTAAATCGTTTGTGTAGAACAGGAACAACAGAGGGCATACAACACTTCCTTGTGAAACACTAGGTATCGCTTCTGTTCTACTCGATGATTTTCCGTCAGTTATTACAACTGTGATTCTTCTGGCAGGAAATCACGAATCAAGTCACGCGACTGAGACGATGCCTCGTAGGCACGCAGTTTGATTAGAAGTCACTTGTGTGGTACGGTGTCAAAAGCCTTCTGGAGATCTAACAATGTGGAATCAATCTGACATCCCCTGTCTGTAGCACTCGTTTCCTCGTGAGAATAAGAAGCTAGTTGATTTTCAAGAGAACGATATTTTCTGAATAAGTGTTGTGTATTTGTCAAAAGATCCTTTCTTCGAGTTGACTTATAATTTTTGAGCACATTACATGCTCAAAAATCCTACTGCGAATGGACGTTAGTGGTATGGGTCAGTAATGCAGCGGATTACTCCAATCTCTTTTCTCGGGTGTTGGTGTGATCTGTGCAACTTTGCAGTGTTTGGGTACGGATCTTTCAGAAGCGAGCGGTTGTATATGTTTGCTAAGGAGGGAGCTATGGTATCAGCATACTCTGAAAGGAACGTGACTGGTACACAATCATGATCGGGAGCCTTGCCTTTCGTAAGTATTTTAACCTGTTTGCGGCCGGCCGGTGTGGCCGTGCGGCTCTAGGCGCTTCAGTCTGGAACCGCGTGACCACTACGGTCGCAGGTTCGAATCCTGCCTCGGGCATGGATGTGTGTGATGTCCTTAGGTTAGTTAGGTTTAAGTAGATCTAAGTTCTAGGGGACTGAGGACCTCAGCAGTTAAGTCCCATAGTGTTCAGAGCCATCTGAAACATTTTTTTTTGGCCGCGCGGTCTAACGCTCTGCTTCCCGAGCGGGAAGGCATTCCGGTCCCCGGCACGAATCCACTCGGTGGATTAATGTAGAGGTCCGGTGTGCCACCCAGTCTCTGGATAGTTTTTAAGGCGGTTTTCCATCTGCCTTCGCGAATGCGGGCCGGTACCCCTTTTTCCGCCTCAATTTAACTGTCGGCGATTGCTGAACAAACACTGTCTCCATGTACACCATACTTACTCTACCACCCAAACATTTGGGGTTACGCTCATTTGGTATGAGAAGTTCCCAGGTGGGTCCACCGGGAACCAAACATCACAATAACCCTCGGTTCAGAGTGGGGCGGCGGTGGGGTGGGTGGACTGCTGTGGCCTGTTGTGGGGTTGTGAACCACTGCGGGCTACGGCAGGACGAAGCCTCTCTACATCTACATCTACATACATACTGCGCAATCCACCATACGGTGCGTGGCGGAGGGTACCTCGTACCACAACTAGCATCTTCTCTCCCTGTTCCATTCCCAAACAGAACGACGGAAAAACGACTGCCTATATGCCTCTATACGAGCCCTAATCCCTCTAATCTTATCTTTGTGGTCTTTCCGTGAAATGTAAGTTGGCGGTAGTAAAATTGTACTGCAGTCAGCCTCAAATCCTCGTTCTCTAAATTTCCTCAGTAGCGATTCACGAAAGGAACGCCTCCTTTCCCCCAGAGACTCCCACCCGAGTTCCTGAAGCATTTCCGTAACACTCGCTTGATGATCAAACCTACCAGTAACAAATCTAGCAGCCCGCCTGTGAATTTCTTCTATGTCCTCCCCCAATCCGACCTGATATGGATCCCAAACGCTCGAGCAGTACTCAAGAATAGGTCGTATTAGCGTTTTATAAGCGGTCTCCTTTACAGATGAACCACATCTTCCCAAAATTCTACCAATGAACCAAAGACGACTATCCGCCTTCCCCACAACTGCCATTACATGCTTGCCCCACTTCATATCGCTCTGCAATGTTACGCCTAAATACTTAATCGACGTGACTGTGTCAAGCGCTACACTACCAATGGAGTATTCAGACATTACGGGATTCTTTTTCCTATTCATCTGCATTAATTTACATTTATCCATATTTAGAGTTAGCTGCCATTCTTTACACCAATCACAAATCCTGTCCAAGTCATCTTGTATCCTCCTATAGTCACTCAACGACGACACCTTCCCGCACACCACAGCATCATCAGCAAATAGCCGCACAGTGCTATCCACCCTAACCAAAAGATCATTTATGTAGATAGAAAACAACAGCGGACCTACCACACTTCCCTGGGGCACTCCAGATGATACCCTCATCTCCGATGAACACTCACCATCGAGGACAACGTACTGGGTTCTATTACTTAAGAGGTCTTCGAGCCACTCACATTTGTGGGAACCAATCCCATATGCTCGTACCTTACTTAGGAGATTGCAGTGGGGCACCGAGTCAAACGCTTTCTTGAAGTCAAGGAATATGGCATCCGTCTGATACCCTTCATCCATGGTTCGCCTGATATCATGTGAAAAAAGGGCGAGTTGCGTTTCGCAGGAGCGATGCTTTCTAAAGCCGTGCTGATGCATGGACAGCAACTTCTCTGTCTCAAGGAAATTCATTATATTCGAACTAGGAATATGTTCGAGAATCCTGCAACAAACCGATGTTAAAGACATTGGTCTGTAACTTTGAGGATCCGTCCTTCTACCCTTCTTATATACAGGCGTCACCTGCGCTTTTTTCCAGTCGCTCGGGACTTTACGTTGGGCAAGAGATTTGCGATAAATGCAAGCTAAGTAAGGAGCCAATGCAGTAGAGTACTCTCTGTAAAACCGAATTGGAATCCCATCAGGACCTGGCGATTTATTTATTTCCAACCCATTCAGCTGCTTCACAACCCCAGAGATGTCTATCACTATGTCCCTCATACGGGACGCTGTACGAGACTCAAACGGCGGTATGTTTGTATGATCCTCCTCCGTGAAAGATTTCTCAAAGGCTAAATCTAAAATTTCAGCTTTCGTTTTGCTGTCTACCGTTGCCAGGCCAGACTGATCAGTGAGTGACTGGATGGAAGCCTTCGACCTATTGTACGTAAGGCCAGAATTTCCTTGGGTTTTTAGCAAGATCTTTTGCTAACGTACGACGGTGGTAGTGGTTGTATGGTTCGCGCATCGCTCTTTTTACAACAGCACGAATCTCAACTAACTTTTGCCTGTCCTCATTCTCCCGATCTTTATTGCACCGCGAGTGCAACTGTCTTTGCTTCCTGAGCATTCTCCGAGTTGCGCTGTTAAACCACGGTGGGTCTTGTCCGTCCGTAATCCACTTTTTCGGCACATACTTCTCTAATGCGTGATTTACAATGTGTTTAAAATTTGCCTATAATTCTTCCACGTCCATCGTACCGGAGGTAAATGAAGTCGATTCATTTACTAAGTGAGATGCTAACAACTTCGTTTCTAGGTCCCCAGTTTAATACACACTCACAATGGGGGTGACTTGGGAGAGATCCTGTTCCTCCAGTGTTTTGAACACATAGCCGTTCATCTACAGTATCGTGTTGCCATGATTCGTCAAGATAACGCTAGTCCTCACGTGGCACATGTCTCTACCAACTGTGTGTGATATGATTCGTCAAGATAACGCTAGTCCTCACGTGGCACATGTCTCTACCAACTGTGTGTGATACTGACGTGTTCCCATGCCAAAATGTTCCTCAGATCTGCCCCAGTAAAACATGGGTGCAATCAGCTCAAACGACAACTTCTTCCTTGTAGGATCCAGTATATCAGTGACCAGTTGTAATAGTTGTAGGACATCTTGCCTCAGGAAAAGCAACAATGGCTTTATAACACACTCCGATCCGAATTTCTGCATGCAGTCAGGTAAGGGGTGGGAACAACGTTATATCGATAAGTGGCTCCATGCTGTCAAGTTATGTAAAGTTGACTCGACTTTGTAAACACTGTAAGAACATGATGTACCTTTTCAACCCAGAAAGTTTCATTTCGTTTGCTCCCTCATTCTGGATGTTTCACTTTCTTGTGAGGAGGGATGGGGGGTGGGGGGGGGGGTGATGGTGTAAATACGGATTAGTGCAGAAAGTTACTAAATCTTTCACGTGTCTTACTGCGCGCTAAATATACACATCAAAGAAAATTTTGTATTGCCTCGGTTTCGAGAGTTTCGGAACCTGTAGAGAAAATTGGAATAGAGATCAACATAAACATCATTTCCGCACTTTTCATTGCTCATGAGACCTTCAGAGGTCGTGGTCCACATTGCTGTACACAGCGGTACCACTAATACCCAGTAGCAAGTCCTCTTGCATTCATGCGTGTCTGTATACGTCGTGGCATACTATCCACAAGTTCATCAAGGCGCTGTTGGTCCAGATTGATCCACTCCTTCACGGCAATTCGGCGTAGATCCTTCAGAGTGCTTCGTGGGTCACGTCGTCCACAAACACCCCTTTTCAATCTATCCCAGGCATGTTCGATAGGTTTCATGTCAGGCGAACATGGTGACCACTCTAGTCGAGCGACGTCGTTATCCTGAAGGAACTCATTCATTAGATGTTCACGATGGGGGCAAGAATAAAAAATGGTTCAAATGGCTCTGAGCACTATGGGGCTTAACATCTGTGGTCATCAGTCCCCTAGAACTTAGAACTACTTAAACCTAACTAACCTAAGGACATCACACACATCCATGCCCGAGGCAGGATTCGAACCTGCGACAGTAGCGGTTACGCGGTTCCAGACTGAAGCTCCTAGATCCGCACGACCACACCGACCGGCTGATGGGGCAAGAATTGTCGTTCATGAAGACGAATGCCTCACCAATATGCTGCCGATATGGTTGCACTATCGGTTGGGGGATGGCATTCACGTATCGTACAGCCTGTGCTTTGGTAATTGAGCAGGGTTCACCTTATGAGAAAGGATTTTCTTACGGATATCGACCGCGTGTACCTGAATGGTGGCAAATCAGACTTCCACACACTCTGTAATAACAATGATCCGTCAAGTAAGTTCGAAATGCAATTACACGTGAGTATGGACCAAAAGCAACACTGAAGATGCTACCAATTTAATAATAATACGGTCGCCAGCCTAATTAGGCATTAACTGAGTTTCGTCCCTGTACAAGTTGGTGTATATTCATGCAAATCAACACGTAGTAACACTGCATAATATAGTAAAACTTTAGAACCAGAAAATGTATTGAACAGATGGTTTCACGTTCTGTACTGATATGGAAAAACCATGAATACATAACACTACACTATAATGTATACTACAAAACTTTGTACTGTCTACTGATCTGATTAAAATCGGGCATAGGTTACCCTAGAAATAGCACTTTCGAGCCACACACAAAATGTCAATTTTGATAAAGATAAAGCACTGATAAATTTTGGCTTTTATATTGACTTTAACTTTTGCTGATCAAGAAAATTTAGAACACTTCAGAATTCAAATGAATAAAATGGAGGGGGGGGGGGGGGGGAAACTCTGAAACTGTATAAAAAAAATTGATTACTGAAATTATTATGCGTTCAAGATTTCCAGTATATGAGTTACTACTCTTTTTTTCTTATTTACTGTTCATTTAAATACCTTTATATCTGTCTCGAAATAATTAAACTTCATTACTACATCAATATTAAAGTTATCTTTCAACTTCGTTAGACCTTCGTTATTCATTTACTGGTTCATTAACAAAACAGTTCTTTAGACACCATTCTAACATAACTAGGTCTGCAAGTAATTATTATTAACACAAAATTTAATTTTTCATTTCGGGACACTCGGATTGCACAACATTTGTAAAGGACGCCGTCTAGGTTAGTTGTGAGGATAATTAAATGAAGGGAACGTTCTGGTAAAATTTAGGATATTATTGATCTATGGTTCATACGAATTCAGTACTAAAAGTTTCAACCTGCTTGTATCGTTGCGGCGGTTGGCGAGCGGCGAGATGGCGACGCACAAAGCACACATAGCGTCTTAATACTTTTCCATTTAGTGCCTATGGAATTTTGCCATGCTGTGTGGGCGTTGGAACAGCATACCCGAGGCTCAGTGAAACTACGTCTTCCAGGAGAGCCTCTTCGCTCCAGAAAGTGTTGCTCAAACCAGTGCCACACTCCAACTACAACTACTGAGCCGGTTGCGCCGTGCAGTGCCCGTGCGCATTTTCCCGCGCTCGCCTGCCATCCACATTTTACCGCTCCCTTACAGACAGGGTATTCACCCGAGGTTTTGCGTTCTACATATCCTAACACATTGCCTACGTTTGGACCAGACGCACAGTTACAATTTTAAACATCTTACAACAGTTTCAACATTTGTTACATTTCAATTCTATTACAATATTGCTTGACATTTGACATAAACATTAATATTCACATTGAAACTCGTCTACAGTTTTCTTAACACAATGACATGAAACGAAAAAGAAATGAAATCAGAGCATCAATTACACTAGTTTATCGAAAAATCAGATGGAAAAAAATTACTTCTATGTACAATAGTACATCGTCGTTGTTGTTACAAACACTAACTTCAAAACAATTTACAAGTTGCTAATGTGAACCAAAATTAAGAGATGAAACAGTATAGCTTACAAAACAAAATGAATGCTATAGTTCGTGTCGGTTTGTAAATGTCCTGTAACAGCGCTGCCATATAGAAGCATGAATTCTGGTGCGAGTGTCAAGTTCGGAGTACTAACAGTCCGACGTGTCGCGAAAATCTAGACGAGGTCCGGTAACGGACATTAGTAGTGAAACTGCAGAAGCTGACATACGGTTTGATGCGGTCAAGTAATTAGTCATATTAGTTTGGCAACATGATGCTCGCGAGAACAGATGCATAGCTGACGAAGAATGGACTCGCGTGGGCAATGTCCGACAGACTCGTAATATCTGCCGGTTAAAAGTGGCTATTCGTAAATTGTGCAGTGCAATCAGAACAGTGCAGTTTGGTTTGAGAACGAATGTGGAGTGATTGCAGAAACCTAGTGACGGTCATTCGTGTGTGAGATTTCCACGAAATCACGAGCAGACAATTGCGTATGCTTTTGAACATTACGAACGCAGGAGAAGGGGAGAAACAACATGATAGCGCAATGCGCAGCGCACAGGTACAAATATTATAGGGTGCACTGGTTAGGAATCTGGCTACTATTATAGATACGTTGATGAAACAGTTGTTTTGTGGGATGGTACGGAATATGAAGTAACGAACGCAACCGGGAAATATAATGCATTTCACCCAAAAATCAAAATCACGATACAAATACAGAAAAGTAACAGCACCAGTTTCTTAGACTTTACCGTACTCTCTCTTATGGTCAGCGTAGCGTACAACACCGATCACTAGCTGGGATGACTTGGGATGCACAACTACCCGTAACGGAATTAAAATTTTTTTGTGTTTACACATTTAATACAGAATTTTAGTAACTATAGGGGGCGATCCAGCATTGCGTCGTTAATCTTTAAGAGTTGCCTGAGAGATGCCTCATGAGTATTTTCGTATAATGAACCCACGGTCTCAGGGCAGTTCATTATGGTGTTATAACGTTTCGTTTGGGTTCTTGCATCCATTAGCTTATCTGCATTGCAGTGAAAATAGTGCAAAACAGTGTAGTCGACTGTTTGTCTTGTTTCCAATCGTTAGCAGTATCTGCAGTAAAAAGTATTATTGCACTCCTTATTTAGTTGTCCACACGTTTGCATCCTGTACCGCTGGTTGTGTTCAGGGTTTCATTCTCCCGCAGTATTAGTTGCGCAGGAACAGTGATACACGTCAGCGCTGTGGACGGGTTTCCTGACGAAGACTTGGCCGTTCCGAACGTCGTGTATCGGTTCACTCAGAGTTGAGTTATACTTAGTGATTATTACATATTAAAGACCTCTTCACTTTTGTGAAGATATTTTCACAGAAACAAGGGTGTTTGCGGTAACAAACCGAATAAATCGTAATTACTTTGTTACACTGTAACGAGCAGCTGAGGCTCGTGGGTCCTTACACCATAATAGTGAGAAGGTATCCCTGAACAACCTCTGAAAGTTTCTCGGTGGGGTTATGGTGCATCCTGCATGCTATCATGACACGACGTATCATCTTCCAAACAAAAACGTCGTTTTAAATGTAACATCCTTGCACAAACACGGCTACGGAATCATTTTTAGAAATTTTTACATATGGTGAGTACGCAGATGCATAGATTGGTCAACAAGGGAACTTCCGGAAGAATCAACACCGGATCTGAGTTAACCTTGAATTACCACAGTTTCGCTGTCTACCGTGAAACGAGATGTTCAGACGCTGTGATTTACAAGAATTCCACAAATCCCGCTAATATAAATGGACATATTTCCAGTATACGATACACAGATTAACATTGTCTCAGAAATCTCAGTGAGTACAGCCATGAACCTGAAATGCGAAAAGAAGCATCTGATTCTAATTGTTTTAGAGCAAAGAACGTCATTACCATACTTAGAAAAGTAATTAACAGTATACGAGCAGGCTAGATGATAAACCCGAAACACGGACAAGAACGAATAAGAAATTAGTTCCGTAGATTTACCGAAGAAAGTCATGTGAACACATTTGCTAGTTCTTTCCCTAAGTATGAAACGAGAAAGTCTTTCATACAGACAGTCAACTTCGACATGAGTTGTTACAATAAAAACTTCGGTGCGAGGCGTGTGTAATATAAAATGTGACATGTTTTACATGAGCAGATCTTTAGATGTTCGCCGTTGAGAATATATTAAAAGCATGTTGTATTTAAACAGTTTTTCGTTCTCGTTCTACAAAAAGGGTTGACATAAGGCAGGGTGCGTGGGTCAACATCCTGATATCTGTCATTGTATTGCTGAGGAATAATATTTCGATACACTTGTAGGTCTTGAAATGCTCTCTTATTAAAAGCAGAAAACTATGTCCGTTGTTAAATGAACAAACAGATTGTTGTAACATAGATTTTTTTGAAATATTTTATAAAGGTTCCTTCCTCCGTTCCCTTCGTTGATATTCCTTTCCCTACCGGCTCACGCAAGTCTAGGAGCAACTTGCTTTGTTAGTGCAACTTGATTTCTTAGCTTACTCATACTGGCTGTTAAGCGTACACATACGACCACCAGATACTACATTGCTATGTAAGAGTTTAAGATGATATATGCCCGCATCTCGTGGTCGTGCGGTAGCGTTCTTGCTTCCCACGCCCGGGTTCCCGGGTTCGATTCCCGGCGGGGTCAGGGATTTTCCCTTCCTCGTGATGGCTGGGTGTTGTGTGATGTCCTTAGGTTAGTTAGGTTTAAGTAGTTCTAAGTTCTAGGGGACTGATGACCATAGATGTTAAGTCCCATAGTGCTCAGAGCCATTTGAACCATTTGATGATATTTCTAAAGTAGCATAACTAGGTGGAAGTGAATGAACTTCCGGTACGCCCTTGCCAGAGAGCTTCCAGTCGTGCACAGAAAACTGGACGTCTCATGGCGTGAGCTCAGAGTGGCCAAAGCGCCAAATGAGGCAGCTTAAGGTACGGAAGAAGAGAGTGTGCATCAATCAGCTAGCAGATATGGTATATTGTGATGATGTTCTCATCACAGCATTGCCTGGAGACAACGAATGGATGACTTCACATGGGGAAAAATCATTGGGAAGCTGGAAGGTGGACGAAGTTTGACGAGCATAACCCAAGAGTTTGAATTGCTGACTTTTGTGTCGTCTCGTTGTCACTGTACGCTTACAACTCGGGAAGCAAGGAGAGGATGACGTTTGGTGGCCTGTATCCTCTTACTGTAACACAACTGCACGCATTTAATAAAAGGGTTCTTTATTAACATAAACAGAGAGCTACTTAACTTAAGCTTCCATGAACCGTGGTACGAGCTCTCCGAAATAGCCCACGGTAGCCTCACCGCTGCTGAAGTGCAAGTCCGCTGTGTACACTACTCTGGCTGCTACGCTCTGCCCGACTTAGCTAGAGGCTGAGCTAACTGCTGCTGCGACCCCCACCTGGCTCCAACTGATGATTCCACTCGGTGTTCGGCTTCGATCTAAATAATGGCGGACTAGGGGGCGTTGGCGACGCCTTCCTTGCGAGTCTGGCTTTGGCCTCTATCGATCTTGTCGCAACCTCTTTGATGCCTGACGTGCTGGCGCCAGCTTACGCCAGCACACTGACAGTGTTGTTTCGCGTGCGTGAGGAATGTCCGAACCACAGGCACTCCTTCCCGAAATAAAGGAGATAGTTGATCACAGTCAAATGCAGCAGCAGATGACTGCTCGATTGTGTAACAGGCAAGAACGGACCCACATCAACTGCAACCAGGTTTAACAGGACTTAAGTGCACGCAATTTCCCGCCCCACAGTGACTCGGGGGCTGCGTGGGGCCGGCCGCCGTGGCCGAGCTGTTCTACGCGCTTCAGTCCAGAACAATGCGGCTGCTACGGTCGCAGGTTCGAATCCAGCCTCGGGCATGGATGTGTGTGGTGTCCTCAGGTTAGTTAGGTTTAAGTATTTCTAAGTCTAGGGGCCTGATGACCTGAGATGTTAAGTCCCATAGTGCTTAGAGCCATTTTGACTGTGTGGGGATGATCTGTTGACACTCGAACATCGGTGGCCATGGTGCCAAGAGCGTATGTATTGGACCAACGAGGCGTGTAACTGCGTGTTCTTCTAAAATGAGATCAGATTTATACTGAATAGTGATTTCGGACTTAACTTCATAAGGCGAAAGTTGGGAACAGGTAAAGCACCAATGAAAATAGTCGAAAAGGATGGGTTTGGTGTAGGTAGTGCGACGGCGCGGTTCATTCCATCCCCTTACGACGGACCTGCAGCTACCTGTGAACATTGTCTCAGCCGATCATCAATAGGGAACCCGAGTGAAACCTACTGTACTTCGACGTGAACCAGGCTGCAATTAAAGTCACTAATCTACGTTTCGGGAGAAACACGAAATGAAAGGTTAGAAATTTTGTTCTCATTTAATTTTTTCTGAAACTTGGGTGAACAAGTATCACTGCCAAGCCCGTGCTAGTCTTAACACAGTCACTCAAAATTCCTTTTACTAACGTTAGCAAGTTTCTGGTGTTGCATTTCCCGAAAACGTAATAGCTGCAAAAATGCTGATCGTTTTTGATTGATATTGCTCGCCAAATATTAAGTCTGTCGGTACCAAATGCAGTCGCAGTTTTTTAGCCACCGACCTGCTCAATACGCCACGCGGAATGTATGACTTTTCTCTTCACAAAATTAACTTAAAAATTCCGAAATTTCTACATGCCCATTGGAATAATTATGCCGTCACTTTCCAACACTTTAGATGTATAAAAAACTGCTAGATCCGGCAACTTATCGGAACTACTACTACATACGACCGATCTGTTTCATGGCTAGGCTTCGAGTCTACTCTAGAATACCCTTCTCTACCAGCAGAGGAAGGCGCGCGAAAAATACTGCTTTACCATTGGTCAGTTTACTCAACAGCCAATAGCAAAACAACATTCCCCCGCGTCAGTCCGCGCTTTTCATCAGTAACCAATTGCAAATTAGTAAACCTAACGACTGCACTTTTTACCGACGTAATTATCTAATATACGAGGTGTGGCTAGAAAAAAACCGGACTAGTACTGGTGAAACAATAAAACGAATGCAATAAGGCTGAAAGTCGCGTCGCCTGTCACGTGACTCTCGCTCCGCCTACTGCTCGAGTTTCATCTGCCTCCTGCACTCAGTCTGCCCGTGGCGTCTGTTTTAAGTAGTTGACGTTTTGTCTGTGCGTCGGAAAATGTTGAGTGTACAGAAAGATCAGCGTGTTATCATCAAATTTTGTTTCAAACTAGGAAAATCTGCAAGTGAAACGTTTGTAATGTTACAACAAGTGTACGGCGATGATTGTTTATCGCGAACACAAGTGTTTGAGTGGTTTAAACGATTTAAAGATGGCCGCGAAGACTCCAGTGATGACACTCGCACTGGCAGACCATTGTCAGCAAAAACTGATGCAAACATTGAAAAAATCGGTAAACTTGTTCGACAAGATCGCCGTTTAACAATCAGAGCAGTGTCTGAGTTAACAGGAGTTGACAAGGAAAGTGTTAGGCAGATTCTTCATGAAAATTTCAACATGAACAAAGTGTGTTCAAAAATGGTTCCAAAGTGTCTCACAATTGAACAGAAGGAACGCCGAAGAATGATTTGTTCTGACATCCTGGAAAACATTGAAAGTGATCCCACCTTCTTACAAAATGTTATTACTTGCGATGGATCGTGGTTTTTTACTTACGATCCCGAAACTAAACGCCAATCGATGCATTGGAAAACTCCTGGTTCTCCACGACAAAAAAAAGCACGAATGTGAAAATCGAAATTCAAGGCAATGATGATTGTTTTTTTTTTTTTGACATCAAAGGGATTGTGCACATTGATTGGGTACCAGAGGGACAAACAGTGAACCAGCATTACTACATTAGCGTCCTGGCTACCCTACGTGAGCGAGTACGGAGAAAACGGAACGATTTTTGGAGAAAAAAGTCATGGATCCTTCACCAAGACAATGCCCCAGCTCACAGTGCGTTGTCAGTGAAGACGTTTTTGGCAAAACACAACATTCCCATCTTAGATCATCCACCCTACTCACCCGATTTGGCCCCCTGTGACTTTTTTCTTTTCCCTAAAGTCAAGTCAGCTTTGAAAGGAACTAGATTTGAGACTGTTGAAGCACTAAAAGAAAAAGCGACTGAAGTAATGTATGGTCTTACCGAAAATGATCTGCAGCATTGCTATGAACAGTGGAAAATTCGTATGGAACGGTGAAGAGACCGAGGAGGAGAGTACATTGAAGGAGATAACATGAAATTGTAAATAAATGTTTTTTCCAGCAACAGTCCGGTTTTTTTCTAGCCGCACCTCGTACTGAAGTTTTGTTTATGCATGAAGTTATTTACTATTGTTATTTCTACCCGAATTAACTTTCCCTTAACTATAAACTTACTTTACAAATCTATTCTACAAAAGTCCCCTTTGTCCATATCCATACTTCTTCGAAATGTTACCGAGCGAGGTGGCGCAGTGGTTAGCACACTGGACTCGCATTCGGGAGGACGACGGTTCAATCCCGTCTCCGGCCATCCTGATTTAGGTTTTCCGTGATTTCCCTAAATCGCTTCAGGCAAATGCCGGGATGGTTCCCTTGAAAGGGCGCGGCCGATTTCCTTCCCCATCCTTCCCTCACCCGAGCTTGCGCTCCGTCTCTAATGACCTCGTTGTCGACGGGACGTTAAACACTAATCTCCTCCTCCTCCTCGAAATGTTCCCACACTAAATCCTACCACATAACTCGTTAAACAATTATCTTCATATTATCCTTAAATCACACTCACGCATCATTCATACTGCTAAAACACATCTATAACATTTTACATACATAAAAAGACATAATAACACTTTATGAAAATAGTAGAACGGTTTATGAAGAACATTCTGTTACTTTAGTGCACTCTAGTGGGCACAATCGAAACTAAAATCACAGTCCCCCTGTTCAATATTATCCTCTATCGGCTGATCCATAAACTACGTGAGCGTCCAGTCTCGCGTCACCATCTGTCACTATCCAGCTCTGAGACACATCTCCCACTTAACCACCACCAAGGCAGGATCGTTATACGGCGCTACGCCTTAGTAGTCATATGCATGCATGGGCACACTGACCTGAAAATCTCTGAACAGAAAGTGTTTCTTCCATGAATAATTCGATAATTTGAGTAGAATATCCTCATCAGAGCTTGAATTACCTTGAATTAGGCATGATGTAGTGTTAAAGTAGTTCAGTCCCAACAAATATTTCCTCTTTAGAGAGCAGCATGGATACAACCGTCCTGCAGCAAACAGCTATCACGATTCGCGATTATCTCAATTCAAGGCTTACGTGACAAAGCTCTTTTACACAGGACGAACAATATCTCTGGCAAATATGACGTGTAATATATGTCCCAATATTAACCTTTAGTTTCGTTGTGGGAAAAAAATGACAAAATAATCACCTTATCAATTAACAGCGTTTGTAACAAAATTAAAACTCTGCCATTACATCGCTATCACGATGTTAATTGATTTATCGAGCTCGACAAGCTTTACGTGCCACAGCGGATAACGTTTGATTATGCGAAAGATGTCGGTGGTTGCACAGTGACCTGCACACTCTAATCGAAGCGACAGCTGTGTGATTGCACGTCATCGCTAATTTGCATCTGCCTGCCATCCAGTGTTTCTAATAAACGACCCCACTGACAGCTGTTCTCGGTTCCCCCGACGCAATTTGCGTTTCCTTTATCGACAGCCAGCTGACGGTGTTTCTGGCGAAATGAATTGTTTGGACGGCGCTTAATGGCTGCGGCTTCATTTGCTGTGTCGCTCATAAGTTAACAATTTCCCGCACGGCGCTCGTTTTTCATGTTGAGAGTAGCAACAGACTGTAAAATTCCCAGAAACCGACAAAACTTTAATCACCAAAGTTAACCTACACACGAGAACGACTTCGTACATAATGTGTAAAATGTAACATGAATAGTTGGTGTTGTGCAAGTGAAAGATGCATGCTATTTCACTCTAATGAGTACCTTGAAACGCTCGTTTCATTCACCCCCTCCTCTCCCATATTAAATGCCCGTACACGTATTGACGGCGGACAAAAATATTGCCATGCCTAATACGAGATAACAAAACCATAGGTACTGATGACCTCAGCAGTTTGGTCCCATAAGATCTTATCACAAAAAAAAACGTTGATATTCAAATCACTTTGCAGTCATCTCTGAATGCAAAAATATAGGTACTGCGTGGTTTTAAAGGGAACCTTATACCATTCTTCCTGCAAAATAGTGACAGGTTCAGATAACGATGAAGCATATGAACAGCGATTACGGATCCTTATATCCAAAGAGCGGTTTCCCCCGTCGGAGGTTCGAGTCCTCCCTCGGACATGGGTGTGTGTGTTGTTCTTAGCGTAAGTTAGTCTAACTTAGGAATCGATGACCTCAGCAGCTTGGTCCCATAGCAACCTACCACTAATTTATATCCAAAGAAGGCCACAAGAGCGCAGTAATTTTGAGACCTGTTGTTGTGGTGCTCAGGTGATTTCCCACAATTTGTCCTTGGGCTTACAAAAAAAACTATGGATGACAGAAATTGCGGGAAAAGTGGCCCTGTCGTCGTGGAACAAAACATCACTATTCTGGAATAAAACATTGTACCATGAGGTGAACATAATTAGCCAAACTGGTCACAGCATCCCTGGCATTAATGCGACGACGCAGAGTAACCATAATGACCACGGAATAATACGATATGATTACCCAAATCATCGTCGAAGCCCCGCCATGTTTCACTCTTAGAACGAACTCTCGGCCAGAAGTTGGAACCAGTTTCCAACGAGAACCATCCGACGAAATGGCATTCTTCCATTGGTCCATACTCCAGGCATTTTGGCTGCTGCACCACGTTTACCTGTTACGCGCATTTTCGTCACAGATAAGTGGTTCTGGATTCCAGCTCGCCCAGAAATTCCTTGTTTATGGAGCTCCCATGGTGTTATTTTGGTGCTACGGTTCACGAGTGCGACATTTAGTTCTGCGATAACTCTTGCAGTCGTAGTCCTCTTTTGTTTCGTCACAATCCTCTTCAATGACTGTCTGTCCCGAAAATTCAACACACACTTTCGTCGTTGTTGTGACCTAGCGGCTGATGTTAGTTCCGCTTTTCTTGTATACGGTATAAATTAAATCTTAGATGCAGTACCTCTTGAAACGCAAATTCATTCGGATACATTGGTTACGGAAGCACACACCACATGAGCCTCAACAATTTACCAATGCTCGAATCACTAGCCTCCGACATAACGCATTCAGAACTGTACAGAACACTGTTCTGACGACGTCTGACACTTGCAAAGTGTTTCGAACATTTCTTACGTGCCTTTCGTAGTAAAATGCAACAGCTCAACGAGCTGATTTGTCTAGCATCTGCAGTTATGTTCCAGAATGCATTTCTCGCCGTGTTACCACATTTTTGTACATCTCCAGTACTAGAAAGCGGACAGGAGCGGCTGTCACCCACTGTCCAACTGCGTCAACAGTGTTCAGCCAAATTTGGTTTAATTGAGGTATAAATCTGTAACACTTACAACACACAACCTGTGGATTATTACGTGGCCCTTAGTGTTGACATCTTTTCCATTGCGTTTACGGAGCATATGATATCCGTCAGAACATAAAAGCGTTAACAAACAAAAAACCTGGTTTTTACAAACCAGTCTTTGACTGATAGCTTGTAAATGTTTTCCGTCAGGCCGATATATGTTACCACTGCTGTTGTTAACATTATATTGTGTCTCTTTGTGAATGATTCGCATACGTATTTGCAGTTATGTAAGGATCGTTAGTAAGAAGTATTACATGTTTTGAGATGTTGTGGTATGCACCAAAAAAAGATAAAAACACCCAGAAAACGTGGGCTCTAAGATTTCTGTCTTAAGAGCTATGGCGACATGTTCGAATTCGCTTCTGTGAAACGTCTCTCCAACTGCAACTATTTTGCTATTGGGTAGGTGCAGCACATGCGTTAGTTCTAATTGAACCAGTTTTTGTTTTAATAATGATAGGGACTCATAAACAGGTATAGTTTCACTGCCCAAGGCTCTTTGATAATCGCAAAAGTAAAAACTATCTGTAAAAGCTAATCATTCACTTAAATTACATTGCAAGGTAATAAAATACAAAACGGGGCTTAATTAACTTCAAAAGAAACCAATCATGATGGGAAAATGTACTGAACTTCTAATAGTACTACCGCGAATCGGTTCATTAAAGATTTATTTATACTTGTACTTTCATCACCCGTGAAGCAGGTATTCTTGGCAATAATATTTACACAATCTTGCACTGTAATCCTACAAAACTATATTTTATAATAAATTAAGGATACTTTAGCAAAAGCCTATCGAACTTCCCTTTTTTGGTTTTAGCTTTTAAATAATTAAGGTTTTTCACTTTCCTGATGATTTATTTCAGATTTTTGTACTTAAATTTCCCACCTTAACAATATCACTTGGAGCAGACCATACACAAAACATCGAAATTTTATTTTTACTTCAACTTTTACTACTTCTTTTACTTTAGACAAAAAATCACTTTTAAACACATAAATACGGAAATATTTGATTTAAATCAGGATATTCGGTTTTAGTAGCACTTACGTGAGGACCCTGCGTAGGTTCGTGATCAGGATTGAAAATATGGTTTCGAACACGAATTGACATTTTATGTTAATATTGTATTGTACGTGAACCGGGGGCCTAGAAACGACGGAGAGGC
Organism: Schistocerca americana; assembly: GCF_021461395.2. NCBI lineage: Eukaryota > Metazoa > Arthropoda > Insecta > Orthoptera > Acrididae > Schistocerca > Schistocerca americana. The sequence continues at coordinate 243,294,833 of NC_060124.1, read as the reverse complement.
TCCTTCCCCGCCGCAGGCGCAATGGTCCACAACCCCACGACGACTACCGCAGTCCACTTCACCCCTCCGCCACCCCACACCGAAAAACACTTTCAGGGTTATTGTGCAGTTCAGCCCCCGGTGCCCACTCCCCCCTGTCTCACACCAGACGAGTGTAACCCTTATATTTGCGTGGCAGAGTATTGGTAGTGTACGCGTACGTGGAGAACTTGTTTGCACAGCAATCGTCGACATAATGTAGATGAGGAGGAATAAGGGTTACCAGGCCGCAGTCGCCGAGGCAGATGGAAAACCGCCTAAAGTCCATCCACAGACTGGCCGGCTCACCGGACCTAGACACAAAGTCCTCCGGGCGGATTCGTGCCGGGGACCAGGCGCTCCTTCCCAAACTGGAAAACCGTGCGTTAGACCGCACGTATAACCGGGCGGGCTTATGTTGTTATTATTATTGAAACAAGACACAAATTAACTGATCAATGCCAATATAATTACATTACTGAATGTATGAAGTCTGTGAAGCAGTGGCGAAGATAAGCGGTAGGCGAAATGGCGGCTAACTGTACTCCGGCCGTTGATGTGCGAATGCTCTATAAAATCTCTTCTTGGCGTAGGATTTTCAACATATTAGAGCATTACATTATTCCGTGAATACCAAATAATAGCCAGATCCACATCCGAGGCAAATCCCTTCTAATGCAGCTTCCAATTGCCTCTCTTAGCACCGTCGAGGTGTACCATGCTAAGGCTAGCCACACGCTGCGTGCCGTTCACACAAAGGAGCCGAGCAATTCGACCGCCAAATCCACCTTTTACATCGCGCTATGCCACTTTCGTTGCGGAGGGCCTTCCCTACAGCGTCTACATGGTACAAACACAAGTGCCCTAAGTACGAACCAGCTATTAACAAACATACTTCTATCATAAAGATATTCATATTACAATAATTTAAAATTTCAAGACATTCTTTTGCTTTTCTCATATATACATTACAAAACTCTAATTTTCTTGACATACATCAAGGAGCTCAAACAAAACAGACTGCAGACATCATAGATCACAGATTCACAGTTACTTAAAATAAAGCTAGTCCTAATCGATGTAAGTGTTACAAACGGATGCAACCGTAGAGCCCGTGTCTTGTATGCTGAAAAATGTCGAGGATGCAGAGTACCATCTGCATTTTCCCCATCAGCTAGCAGACCCTGAATCCGTAGTTCCAGCAGCAGCGGCTCGTGGGACACTTTGCACCATTCTTCGTCTTGTTGTGGAGGAGCAAGTATTACGATTCTGAAATTTCATGGAAGTAGCGTGCGTGGAATTTCAGCATCTACTGGTCATAGTCCGAATGATCCTGCATGTACCGTCGCTATATGTACGTCATATAGAGAATCTCTTAAGTCCTTGACCCACAAGATCAGCCTGTCAGAATGCAGTTATGCTCGGTGCTCTTCCAGAGCTGTGGTGAAAATCCACTTTTCAAAACTAATATGCTTTTCAATGAGGACACCAATTTCACGCTAGATGGGTCTGTTGTTTTGTAATTATCAACGGTAGGCTAATAACATCTCACATACTACAAAACAGGTTTACCGTTGCACTATATCGTAAGTTTCTATCAAATGACTGATCTATCCTCTACCATTTCCACAACGCCTTGAGGTGTGGCTCATGGATGATGGAGCACCAGCCCATATTCACCAAAACGCCCGAGAACACTTGAAACAGGCATTTAATGGGCACGTGATTAGTCGAGGAAGTAGTTTGACCAACTTTCCCCCCCCCCCACCCCCCCCACCCCCACCCCCACCCCCAATCTTAATCCCTTGGATTCTTTGTTGTGGGAACAGTTGAAATATTTGCTGTACGCAAGTCCCATCCATGTCTTACTGGCACTACAGGAATGCCTCATCATTGACTGCCAGGGCATCCGTAACCAACACGGAGTTTTTCAGAGGACGCATAATTCCCTAAGACATCAGACAGAAGCATGTCTTACTATGATGCACTCAACATTGAGCATCTCGTTTAGTGATGGCTCACAAGCGCAGGTCGAACTTACTAGGACGAAGGTTACATTACAAGCGCTGCTGTTCCACAGTAACGGAATAAGGCGTTCTCATTTGCCTGCTGTATGCTGTAGATCAGAGTAGCAAAGAGCTTGCAGTGGGAGAGGTGTGTGTCACAGTGACGAAGATTAACAAGTCATCATAGCTCCTAAGGCATGGATTTCGGAGCCCATGTTTACTGGACTTTCTTATTTTGGCCAATTTTTATAATAGAGTATTACTTTTCTAAATTCCATGTGTTTAAAATGCGAGTAATGTAGGTTTCCTGTTATGTAGTATGTCAGGTTTTAACTTTCCTCTCGCTCTGAATGAAGTTAAATTATTATGACTAAAATATATGTAGTTCTTGAATGGAAACTTTTGGACGAGAGAAGTCGCTTCCTCAATATGTTTGCACAACTATCTCTCACACTCCCAGGCAGAAATTTTGTTACTGTTTTGAATCCTTAAGTCTATAAAACAAAATGATTAAAAGTTACTGTTCATAATCATACTCTGTCTGACTCTTGTCATCAAAGTTAGAACGTGGAATAAAATCTCTGTGGCTCTGCAGAATTTATCAAAATAGTCTGAGCCACAATCGTACGCCGTGGGGAAGCTGTCTTGAGTGCTATGACGTACTCACTGTACAGCTTGGGTATAAGTGTCCAAGCTGTGCATCAATTTCGATAAAGTCAAGAATTGAGAATTCCTGGCAGGTTAAATCTGTGCGCGGACCGAGACTCGAACTCGGGACCCTTGTCTATCGCGGGCAAGTCCAAGTAGAGCACTTGTTCGCGAAAGGAAAAGGCCCCGAATTCGAATCCTAGCCCGGCGCGAAGTTTATTTCTGCCTGGATGCTTCAGAGCAACGCACACCTCGCTGCAGAGTGAAAATTTCATTGTGAAATCCAGACTTTAATCTCTTAGAATAGGGTATAAAGGACCGTGGTGCAGGCTCTACTGATTTCCTAGGATGCAAAGCTCCCTACGAGTTACGACTCACCAAATAATGTCCGAGCCACAAAAAAGGAGAAGTTAAAATAACCTAAGAACTGAACTATCTTTCCATTCATGAAATGATATTTTTCCATAAATGGTTTCCTAGCTACATTCCACCATACATCATCGTCTTGTATGAGGTGACATGTTGCCGTAATTAATCAAATTTCGTTCTGTACAGAAATATCCAGTGAAAATGTGATAGTGCAATGTTTTACCGGAGTTTGTGAGCTGTGATGTTATTGGGAGTATTCTGATAGAATGTTGTAGCTCACTGCCACAATATTTCGACGTCATTATCATCAGATGTTCGCTGACGTACAGAAGTGTCACGGGTACAGATGGAGCGTAATTGCAGGATTTCTCTGTTCTTGGCCTGAATTGGACTTTCTCGTGCTCTTTTATCGATTTTGAGACAGGATCTCATACCTTGCTCAGGTTACAGCTGGCATTTATGTAATTGCAACTCAGTCAAATTGTTCAAATGGCTCTGAGCACTATGGGACTTAACATCTGAGGTCATCAGTCCCATAGACTTAGAACTACTTAAACCTAACTAACCTGAGGACATCACACACATTCATGCATGAGGCCGGATTCGAACCTCCGACTGTAGCAGCAACGCGGTTCCGGACTGAAGCGCCTAGAACCGCTCGGCCACAACATCTGACGCAAGTCAGTCACCAATCTAATTCTACTAGTCCAGAACTTCGTCATTAGTGTCAGGATTTTTTACCACCGCAATCCATGGACTGATTACGTTATAGACAGTGTTCTGCGACGGCTGACTTGCTTAATATAAGGTAACGAATACTGAAGACTTACACAAGAGCAATCGTTCTTTGACGCGCACCTGGCAATAGGGGTGGCGCTAGTTTGGCCCAGAGGCTGATCTTAAGAACGGGACCTAGATACCCGGTAAACTGGGGCCTGAGAAACAGTGAACACGCGGTCGGTTTCCCTGCTGGCAAAACGTGTCATATGCGTATGGTTGGAAAGGAAGGTGTGTCGCGGCGACTGTACTCACTGGAATAAAATATATCGACGTGAAAATCTTGGATGTATCGAATAACGCTACGTTAGTTCAAAAACTAGAAAATGTGCGTCTCAATGTGACGAGTATATCATCACCTAGAACGTTTTTATGCGTCAGAAACTATGCAAGGCCTTGCGGGATTAGCCGAGCGGTCTAAGGCGCTGCAATCATAGACTGTGCGGCAGGTGCTGGCGGAAGTTCGAGTCCTCCCTCGGGCATGGGTGTGTTTGTTTGTCCTTAGGATAATTTAGGTTAAGTAGTGTGTAAGCTTAGGGACTGATGACCTTAGCAGTTAAGTCCCAAAATATTTCACAAACATTCTGAACAACTATGCAAGTTATAGCAGCCTTAAAAATTGTCATTGACGCTAATTCCATAACAAATTAATTGTGTGGGAACGAACTAGATGCCAAATGAAATATATATATTCGTAGTACAACTTCTGAGTGACTTGATATGATTCACTTAATGTTTTGAACAAATTAAACTAGAAGTCACAGCTCTCCACAGTAGCACGTCCATAAAACGCTCAGTTATTTCTCGGTATTCAGTGTTTTCGATAGTTACATTAAATTTATTTAAATCGCACATTAAAAAACAAAAAACTTCTTCCGTGTTAGTATGGTGAATACCCGGTAAATTCTGGGTGCATTATGTCAAAGGTTGCTAAAAGACAATTCGAATAACTGGCCACTTAAATCTAATTTCAATTTATTAACACGTTTTCCTTGTGTAAACCAGTGTTGCAAAAAGGTTACAACATGAAATTTTTTTAGAGCTACGCACCTAAATCAATAAAAACGGAACCGTTATAAGACCACTTCGTTATCTGTCTGTCGCTCCCACTGTTAAAAACCCATTTTTCTAAGGAACAGTAGAAATATCAAATTGGAGTTTATGCCACATACTATGGTTTACGGTGCCTTGGCAGCGTAAAAAATTGCAGCTTCGAAGTCACAGCAATCAAAAGACACGACTATTTACGTTACATACTTTGATACTCGCTAACTCACTCATGAAAACTTACAGGCTACTTTCCTTTGACCTGGAATCATGAAATTTGGCAGGCTGCTATCTTTCTTAGTAATAGGAAAGGAAAAAAGTCCGAAAACTGTAAATTTATAACTGTACCACACGGACAAAATATGTTCTTTTTTTGTCATTTGGTAGTCTCTCTGCCTATCTGGTAAGAGCTGCTTTCCTCAGGAACCGACAGACGCATCAAGTTGAAAGTAATGTCACATAATGAAGTCCCTTAGCGATGTAGAAAATCTTTAAACTTCGAAGTCCATTTAATCAAACGATAACAGCCACTTATGTCACGTACTTCGAGTCTCGCAAACCTATTCATAAATACCTATAGGGTACTTTCCTTTGAGCTACAATCATGAAATTAGTCAAAGAGCAGGGTTCCACAGTACAAGTAAAGAAAAAATCAGTAAACTGATAACTTGTAATTGTATCACACGCGAAACAACATTTATGTTGTCACTTGTTATCCGACTTCAGACTTACAAGTGGCGGTAAAAAATTTTCGGTTCGAAGGCCCTACACTGCAGAATTGCTATGCGAATCACGCAAAATCGCCGTTAGCGTTGAGGCAATCATCTCACTGACGCACCAGGTTTAAGATGCCTGTTGGTTAATACAACGTGTGTTGTTGCTTGAAGAAGTCCGTAGATGCCTTCTGCAAACCCTCGTCCGACAGGAATCGTCGACCCTTCGAGGCTTTTTTAAGCGTCCAAAGCGTGGTAATCGCATGGGGAGAGATTAGGGTTATACAGTGGGTGCTCCAATGTCTCCCACTTCAGCTAACGTGACCTCTCCGCTACGACATTTGATATAAGGGGACGTGCGTTATCATGGAGTAGCAGCACCACTTACCGCAGTTTTCCCGGAAGTTTCGTCTTAATTGCTTACACATTCTTCGCCCTCAGATGGAGTCTACCGGTCCGGTGTTGGTGTTTCGGCAGCCAAGAAGAGAATAACAGCACGTTGCTTCTGTTTGGACACATTTTATAATAACGACGCCATAGTTCACCTATCCGCATTTACCGCACGCACTTCCGAAGGACATCAATGCCGCTCTAATCCCTTGCCTACATGTCGGTGCTTACATACCCGTATAGAAGTCACGCTACGTTGCATATAGGCTGCAGCAATGGGCTGAAACGGAAACATTTTGATCGTCCATTATCAAATTAAAACATTGTCGTAATACTTGGAACCCACTGTACCGATATCTTGTCTGTATCAATGTTGATTACTGGCCAAAATAGTCAAGACTCTTGATTACCGGACTGGGCGACCTGTCTACATACATAATTAAGTCTGTATCGAACACTCAGTCCGCGAGTCCTGCTCGCACCTGGACAACATTTTATTTACTAACAAGGAAACCAGTGGACACATCAGAATCAATTTTATGCTCTTTAGAGTCAATGTGCATTTCTGTGGTTTTGTAAACTCGTTGTAACTTTGAGAACTTTCAGTTCCTCTTAAGACAAGATGAACTGCTTTTCCCCCTGATGTACGGCTTTTTCATCCTCTGATAACAGCTGATACGATTGAAACAGGTAAAGAATAAAGAATGATTCGTACAGCTGATGGCTAAAACGCGGTTTTTCAAATTCCTGTTTAAATTAATTAGCTGTGCTAAACAGAAACTAAACAGATTTCGTTGAACTGTTTTTTTTTTTTTTTTGTCGAAACTGTAATTTATCTGTTTCATTTCGAGGGCATCATTCGCTAGTGATGTCAGTTATTCAATGAAATCGCGTTAAATCCATTTCAATCATAAATACTTGTCGTCTTCCTGTGCTTAATTTTCCTGTTTTATTCATCTTATATGCAAATGTTGTCGTATTTCATCAATTCGCCAAGTTGGCCAAATGGTGATGAATGTAGCGATGCGTAACCACCATTTAGAAATATGTTCGAAACAGAATTCTAGTAGGTTGCACATGCAGCCGAACCTATTCTACTTCGACAACAATTTTTAAAAATACTTTTATTAGTCGAAACAATGACGATAACTTACATTCGTGTTATTGGACGTGATACCGAACGTGATCGCTATTAGAACCTCCACTGTTCTTCTTCTGATATACAGTAGATCATCAAAATTATCCGCACACCTGGATGAAAATGACTTACAAGTTCGTGGCGCACTCCATCGGTAATGCTGGAATTCAGCATGTTGTAGGCCCACACTTAACTTTAATGACAGCTTCCAAACTGGCAGGCATACGATCAATCAGGTGCTGGAAGGTTTCTTGGGGAATGGCAGCCCATTCGTCACGAAGTGCTGCACTGAGGAGAGGTATCGATGTCGGTCGATGAGGCCTGACACGAAGTTGGTGTTTCAAAACATCCCAGAGGTCTTCTATAGGTTTCAGGTCAGGGCTCTCTGCAGGCCAGTCCATTACAGGGATGCTATTGTCGTGCAACCACTCCGCCACAGGCCGTGCATTATGAGCAGGTGCTCGACCGTGTTGGAAAATGTAATCGCCTTCTCCGAATTGCTCTACAGCAGTCCGAAGCAAGAAGGTGGTTATAACATCAATGTATGCCTGTGCTGTGATAGTGCCACGCAAAACATCAAGGGGTGCAAGCCCCCTCCATGAAAAATACAACACCATAACAACATCGCCTCCGAATTTTACTGTTGGCTCTACATACGCTGGCACATTACGTTCAGCGGTCATTCGACGTATCCGCACCCTGCCGTCGGATAGCCACATTGTGTACCATGATTCATCACTCCACACAACGTATTTCCACTGTTCAATGGTCCAATGATTACGCACCTAACACCAAGCGAAGCGTCGTTTGGCATTTACCGGTGTGACGAGTGGCTTATGAGCAGGCGCTCGACCATTAAATCCTACTTTTCTCACCTCCCGTCGAACTGTCATAGTACTTGCAGTGGATCCTGATGCAGTTTGGAATTTCTGTTTGATGGTCTGAAAAGATGTCTGCCTATTAAACATTATGAACTTCTTCAACAATAGGCGGTCTCCGTCAGCCAACAGACGAGGTCGGCCTGTACGCTTTTGTGCTGTACGTGTCCCTTCACGTTTCCACCTCACTGTCGCATCGGAAACTCTGAACCTAGGGATGTTTAAGAGTAGGGAAATCTCACGTACAGACGTATGAGAGGTGACACCCTATCACCTGACCGCGTTAGAAGTCCGTGAGCGCGCCATTCTGCTCTCTCACGATATCTCATGATTACTGATGTCTCTGATATGAAGTACCTGGCAGTAGTTGGCAGCACAATGCACCTAATATGAAAAACGCATGTTTCTGGGGGTGTCCGGATACTTTTGATCACACAGAGTACAATATACCACGGTGACACTAAGCTTCCACACATGCTACACTTTTAATTTTAGACGATATCACTACCGCATTGTGGAGGTACACCACTGCCTCCAATCAAAAGAAACAGGAAGAAGAGCAAGAGAAGTCCCAGGCAGCGACACTCCTTCGCCACGTAGGGACTGATGTCCTTAGCAGTTAAGTCCAATATGATTTCACACACACAAACGGGTGCCTCGAAACACTTAGTTCCAACTAAAATTGTGCAAGTAAGTTATTTACCAAGTAAAACGGTATATCTCACCTATATCCCGAAAAATGTGTCTATGGGCTATCGAAATAGTAGAGTTTCTGCGGACAGAAGCGTCAGGAGAGTGAGAAACATTTTTTTTTTAAATTACAACCACTACTTTCTTCTAGAATAGATCGTCTTCCCACGACATTCGCACTTGCTCCTGCGAGAAGCCTCATCTTATAGAGAAACGGAACTATTCAATAAAATTTCTCTGAAGATTTAGTGCTGCTTAAAATCTTAGTTTTACTTCACCCCCGCGGCCTGCTTGTCACGTTTGATCACCTGCTGTTAGTGACTGCAGTGCTTTATGTAACAGTCCTGCCTTCACCGCCCTCCCTTCGATTCCAAGGAAGATTTTTCTCATATCAATAAGGTACTGATGCATGTCCTAAAAGGGCTGGAAGGCTGTTTGCTGCTCTTTTGCACGATTTACATCTTTTTTACCACGTTGCATGAATATATACAATGCCCAAAAATCACAACAATACCCAGACCTCTAATACGTTCATTAATTCAGGAAGCACCCGTTTAGGAGGAAATCGAATTTTCAGCTTCTCCCAAAAAATATCTCTCACAAGTTTCAGGCCATGACACTGAAGAGCCACACGAGATGGGGTACTTCATAATCGTCTTCATTAAAGCAGTCTCAGACAATGCAAAAAGTGTGAATTTGAGCGTATTGGTCTTGGTACACAGGTCGTTTACCAAAGAGCACAGCCTACAGAATTACGTCAACATAGTCGCCCAGAAAACAGGTGTTCTCCGCCTTTGTAGGAAACTGCTCCGGGCAATAGTGTTGTTTAACATCGGGATCCACGTCATGACTGCTTCCTTGCCATGCCACACAGTCGGACGGAGATTCTGCTGGCACTGTCCAAATGTAAACACGGTCATTCGTGGGAAAAAGTGTGAAAAAACTACTAGTCCGTCCAGTTTTGCAATTGTATTTCTGTTGAATTCGTATCCTCGCGATCTTGAAGTCGTACCTTTTGGATATTTCACGTATGTAATTAGTGGTTCAGAAATGGCTTCTGAGCCGTGATTGCTTGCCGTATTCAGTTCACGACAGTTTTGACATTAGAACTTTCTGTAAATGAGCACTACGATTTTAACCGAGGATTCTTCACCTGCGGAAGCAGTCAACACTTACAGGGTGGTTATTATTAAACTTCCGCTGCTTGAGTCATTGTAGACCGATAACAACTTAACGTATAGCTACCCAACTCCATAGGAATGATCTTCAGACTGTGCGAAGCAGGATTTGCGTTGTTAGTAGTGTTAATGTCACGACCTGCCGTTAGGCGCCGATGCCGCCACTGTGACGTAGGGTTGAAACACAAGCATCAGTGAGCATTAAAGGTGCAAGACAGCATGGATCTGGACAAGGTGATCAAGGCTTTACTCGTAAAGCTGTTTTATCAAGATAACAAGAACAGTTTTGTGACACTTCGCGAAAATGAAGCTTTAAAGAAATACAGAGAGGTCTCCTTTCTGCACTGGAGTTGAAGAATATGATTCGTAAGTTCTAACTGACTATCGATTTGGGATTTGCTCCTGAGAGGGGCCGACGGACAATATTGCGATACCAATTTTGAAGAGGTTACTGTTGACGTGGCTGAGTGTGCAGACAGCTGAATATTCCGTGATTCATCGTTGTTTCCGGCAGCAGTCTCTTTTGCGGTTCCAGACAGTCGGGGATGAAAATGATCGTCACACTGAACAACGTTTGTAACATGGAACATAACAGTGGTACGCAGTTAACGAATTGTATCCTCTTACGTGTCAAATAATATGTGTCCCTTTCAATGGCTCGCTCGGTATTTCTCTTCCACCCGTTCCTAAAAATGTTTCCACATAGTTTCATTATACAACTGTCACTCGTTTGTATAGAAAGACCTCTGAATTAGCGGAAATTTAATCACAACCACCACGAACACCGCAAACATATCATCCAGCCCGCTGTCTCCGCCCATCTCTTTCTACTCGTTTACCATCTGTCTTTCCAGTTCCTTCATCTGCCATTCCCTCCTCATCACCTCCTCACTGTCCATCACATGCTCCCCCTCCTCTTTTCTCCACCTGCTCACTACCCTTATTCATCTTCCACCTTCCTCTTACTCGTTCCTCTCATCACCTCTATCTCCGATCATCTCCTCCTCCCGTCTCACTGCCTATATCGTCATCCTTCTTCTCTCTGTTCATATCCTCCTTCATCCCAACCTTTCCCACCTGCGCACTACCTCTCTCTGCATTCTACCTGCTAAAAGGAGACTACTGGGGTACACTTGTATGTGACACCCGAAAATGATAATATTAAGGTAAGCTGAAACTATGATACTATAAACGACGTATGTCTCTGATAGGTTTTATAAAGCGGATCGCTGACTGTTTACGGCCGCAGAGCCAAAGATACTGTTTCTGGCCCGAGATTGTAGTGTTGGAGTAAGAGGGCGCCGGGCGCACGTTTGTATGGAGCTGTCTGTGAGTGAAAGAGGATAGAGTAGGTAGTTTTAGCAGTGTGCTCTGTGAAGCTACCAACTGTTAAATTAATGCAGGAATTATGATAATATGTAAGCAGTAGTCTTCTCGAAAGCAAGGAAAAGATGATAAATAATTATGGCTTTCGTTTTGCCAGGGCGCTAGTATGGATGAATTGGCTGTTAAATGTTGCGTAACCCTAGAATGTGCGTAAACTGATTGATAGAAAGTCTACTTCCATTTTTACTTTTGTAACGCTTCTAAGATTTGTTAACAGAGCTATATCTCATTCGATGATTTGCATTTACGCTGGTTTATTGAGACTAGATAATACTTGCTGTATAAATCTCATTTATCATGAATCAATTAGTAAACATGATGTATATCTCTGACTAATGTAACTTCAATTGTCAGAAGTATTTGAGAAGACTAACTTATACTATGCCACCAAAAGTACACGAACACATGCCTGAAAATGGTTTACAAGTTCGTGGCGCCCTCCGTCGGTAATGCTGGAATTCAGTATGGTGTTGGCCCGCCCTTAGCCTTTATGACAGCTTCCAGTCTCGCAGGCATACGTTCAGTCGCGTGCTGGAAGGTTTCTTGGGGAATGGCAGCCTATTCCTCATGGAGTGCTGCACTGAAGAGCGGTACCGATGTTGGTCGATGAGGCCTCGCATAAAGTGGGCGTTCCAAAACATCACAACGGTGTTCTATACGATTCGAGTCAGGGCTCTGTGCAGGCCAGTCCTTTACAGGGATATTATTGTCGTGTAACCACTCCGCCACAGGCCGTGCATTATGAACAGGTGCTCGATCGCGTTGAAAGATTCAGTCGCCATCCCCGAATTGCTCTTCAACAGTGGGAAGCAAGAAGGCGTTTAAAACATCAATGTAGGCCTGTGCTGTGATAGTGCCACGCAAAACAATAAGGCGTGCATGAAAAACACGACCACACCACAGCCTCCAAATTTTACTGTTAGCATTACACACGCTGGCAGATGACGTTCACGGGGCATTCGCTATCGGACCGCCGCATTGTGTAGTGAATCGTTACTCTACGACGTTTTTCCACTGCTCAATCGTCTAATGTTTACGCTCCTTACACCAAGCGAGGAGTCGTTTGGCATTTACCGGCGTGATGTATGCCTTATGAGCAGCAGCTCGACCATGAAATTCAAGTTTTCTCACCTCCCGCCTAACTGTCATAGCACTTGCAGTGGATCCTGATGCAGTTTGGAATTCTTGTTTGATGGTCTGGATAGATGCCTGCCTACCAAACATTACGACCCTCTTCAGCTGTCGGCCGTCTCTGTGAGGCAACAGAAGAGGTCAGCCTGTAGGCTTTTGTGCTGTATGCGTCCCTTCACGTTTCCACTTCACTATGACATCGGAAACAGTGGACCTAGGAATGTTTAGTAGTATGGAAATCTCGCGTACAGCGGTATGACACAAGTGATACCCAATCACCTGACCACATTCGAAGTCCGTGAGTTCCGCGGAGCGCCTCATTCTGATCTCTCACGATGCCAAATGACTACTGAGGTCGCTGATATGGAGTACCTGGAAGTAGGTGGCAGCACAATGCACCTACTATGAAAAACGTGTTTTTGCTGGTGTCCGGATCTTTTGATCACATAACATAAATTGCGATAACTTTGCTAAAAAAAAAAACTCTGTGCTAATAATTCACCACAATCAGTTCCGCCTCCCAGTCCAGGTCATATGTTTCAAAGAAGTTGGATTTTACTTAAATGTGTTCATTTATCAGCCTAAAGAATTCCATGTGCATTTCAAAGTATTATGGCCAGCTTTGCACACTGCTCAGCCTGTAGCTAGCATATTTTTACTTTTTCCTGAGAGACCAGAATATATCGCGTTCCACCGTTGCTGATTTAGAGGCAAGACAATTTAATCTATTTGTTGTGAGCACAGGGACCAATGTTATGATTTTTGAAAAGGGCCGGAGTATTCAGTGCCTAATAGGCTGAATGTACTTTTCAGTTACTGTATTTCTTTGATGGTATTGGGAGTTTCATTGCCCAATCAGTATAAAGTTTTGCTAACAATAACACACGTAGAGGGAGACCAAGAGACGAATACACTAAGCAGATTCAGAAGGATGTAGGTTTTAGTAGGTACTGGGAGATGAAGAAGCTTGCACAGGATAGTGTAGCATGGAGAGCTGCATCAAACCAGTCTCAGGACTGAAGACCACAGCAACAACAACACACAATAAACACAGCACTGGCACTTAGAACACGCAACATGATAATTCGAGTTATGTTTCCGTTTCTCAGTCACGCATTCATTCACCACAAGGCAGATGAAGTAAGATAAATTCATTTGTCTGTATGCACCCGCCATGTCCACCCGGACGATAATTCTAGTTTAGTATAAATTCTACAGTTCAGACACTCACTCGACGTAATCGTAAAACTTTCTTTCTGAAACAACGTTATACTTGGCGACAGCTCTACCAGTCGTTCGCTTTGTGATATCTCTGGTATTAAAATAGTCAGATATACATATTCTGTTCTCTCAACCTCCCTGTAGCGATAAGAGTCTTAGATATTTTTGTGGCGCAACGCAATTTACTAACTTGTACAAAATTTTCCGTCAGGTCATCGTCATTCTTGTGCTCCGCCTTGTTTTTCATTGATGTTATTTTTGAATATTTTTCGTCTTCGCTTTGCACTCTGTATTTTATTTACGATGCCACGCAGTGTTATTATGAATCAGACGCGCAGTTTGACTGTTGACAATACTGTTATGAATAATTTATCGGTTAACGATAACAATATTGGATGTAACAGTGACAATGATAATGACAATTCCGCGGTGCCTAGTTTGCAGTGTACCACTGACAATGTACATACCGATTCTCAAAATAATTAAAAATTCCTGACACCATAATTGCACCCACGAATTTGAGTAGTAATCACATGGTAGATTCCGGTATTGCGACCGCCGCTGATCTGTACATGGCTGACGCGTACAGTTCAAAGCTTGTTTGTTTACCGAATGACGTCAGTGATTTACTTACTTTTCACACAGTCGATCAGATCGCCAATATTGAGTCAGAGAACACAGTAGTGCAAAGTACTCATTCCATTTTTGAAAGCCCGTTAGATTCCATTAGCAGTAATTATGCAGATATTATAACAAACGAGACGTCTATGGTTGTTGATGATGTCTCCACATCACAAAGCACAACTCAGGTGACACCTGACGCACTAATTCAAAATAATATGGAAGCGATGCTTCAAACTCTCATGCAAATGATGGTTGAACGGAACACTCTATTCAAAGAATGGTTTGATAAAATGGATGAACAGCTCACCAGCATACGAGAAAAAGCAGATGCCTTCACTGCTCAAATCAATGAACGATTTAATAAAAATGATGAACAGTTCACCAGCATACAAAAACAATTACATGACGACACTACATAATTCAATGAACAATTTTCCCGCATCCGTGACGTAACTAAATCGTACATAGAAACGACTGATAATCGTTTTAAACAGGTAGATACAGAAATTAAGACCACTGAAAATAATTTCTTAGATCCCGTTACAGATGTTGCCACGTCGTAACCTCACATCCTATTGAAAATTACATCGACAGTACAGAGCAACATTTCACTGAGACCTCTGTTAGGCAGCATTAAATTTTCAGTTTATCCTCCGACGCTACCGTCAGCAACAGCAATTAGATAATCTCGGACAACATTGATGATCAAATTTTGCCTACTAAATCTAATAACAAAGCTAAGTTTCCCGCGTCAGAAGCCACGAATAGACAAAACGTGATATCTGCAACAGGTTAAGTGCCATGCCGTCCTTGAAACCAACAGCGGCGCTGTCAACAATACCGTCTGACCTCACAGCGGCGCGCCACAGCTTACTTCAAAGCAATGTAACGTAACGCCGACCGAAACAGATCTCCGCTCCTCAAATATCAACCCAACTCCCGTCAGACCTACTTCCTTTTACTCGCAAAGCCAGGCTGATTTAACAGCAGTGCACAGATCCTACGAAATTAATCGCAAAGTTATCAGCAACAAATCAGCAGACAATATAACAACCAGAGTTCAATACTACCAGCGCCAAACTGTCAAGCAAGGTTATTTGAAAACGTCGATTTCCAAAGCCAAGCACATCTACATTCATCTCAAAAACATTATGCCAAGCCAAATACAGACCTGGATCACTTATATTGCGCTATGTAAATACAACATTGCACATTCTGTCATAACGCAAATTAATGTTTATACGATCTCGCTTTTCCGGATTGCGACGATACACACGATTTTGACACTGCTACAGTGAATTTGTCCATTTTTTACGTCGTTTGTAGCTACCAAGAACCTGAATGATATGTACTAAATTTCACTTTCTATCTTATAGCAATAACGAGAAATTACTGAATACCAATAAGATAAATCTTAGAGACAAGAATACGGCTGCGATTATGAACGAAATTATACGCACGTTATAACAGAAGATAAGTTTACGGCACTTTCTCTACGAAATTTATGTAACCATCTAGTTTGTTTACACTACTGATATGCACCAATCTCGACGACATTAATTATTTCTTCAGTTCGACGTCTTGCATTATGAAGACATTACGCTGCTGCTATTTATATATATTTTTTACACACTTTCAGCTTCGTATAAATTTTTTTGGTACTTTTCTGGAAATATGATACTTGGCATTTGTCTTGTAAAAGTCGCTATTTGCATTACCAGTAAATCTCAACTTATGCTTATTTTCGTTCTGCATGAGAGTCCACATAGCTGTAAACGACACCACACATTTTACTCGACACATTCACATGTCTTGGGTGGTCTGACCGCTGCAAACTGTAACTCAAACATTTTTATACTATTTTGTTTTGTTGATACCATATAACGTGCCATTTCTTCTTTTGATGCTATGCTACTCCACTTTGCCACTATTGCACACCCTATGCAAGATGCTATTACTACACGCCGGCCGGGGTGGCCGCGCGGTTCTAGGCGCTACAGTCTGGAACCGCGCGACTGCTACGGTCGCAGGTTCGAATCCTGCCTCGGGCATGGGTGTGTGTGATGTCCTTAGGTTAGTTAGGTTTAAGTAGTTCTACGTTCTAGGGGACTGATGACCTCAGAAGCTAAGTCCCATTGTGCTCACACCCATTTGAACCATTTTTGCTATTACTACAGATTTTTACGCTATTGCCGGGTGAATTATTATTATATTTTTTGTTAGTTTAGTCACTCTTTGTAATTTATCATGTGGCCTTGTTTAATTTGTGCCGAGTCTTGTGCTCTAATTAGCTATGTATCTGTTGTACTTGATGATGTCATTAGTTTACTTTCTTCCACCTATGTAGATTTAAGAAATTAATGTACACTGCGCCTCATGTCCATTGTATATACTCATCCAATTCGTATATTTTGCAGAACCAATGTGCCAAACTCTCAATTGTATCCAAATGGGACATAATGCTCAGAAATAGAAGCATATAAAAGTGTGAAATGTGGCACCTGTTAACGTGTGGAGGAAATGCATTACACAGAAAGCCTGGCGTAAGGAACTTACATGACATACTAAACACCATTGTCACTCCTCGCACTGTTTCCTGGCAAGCTTTTATAACCATTTTCCTGTTAGCGTACTAGGTAAATTATGCAGACTGCCTATAAAGATTTAGGATTAAAGATATTTTTTCTCTATTATGTTACATTTATCTAGTCAGTAAACTATCTTGCACTTACTATTCCTTTTTTATTCCCACGTGTACTACAATCATATTTTTTATTTGCTGTGGCCATAGCAGTTCTTGACTGAAGACAAACGACGATTGACTGTTAATCATTTTCTTTACAGATAAAGTGCACTGCCCTTGTCAACCATTCCCATATCCTTCCCTGTAGATATGCCCAGTGTTAGAGATATAGGTCATTTAATAGACTGAAAATGATGAAGGCCCAGTGATGCTTCACACCCTATAAATATTGTGTCTTTACTCATACAATGCCATACTCTGATTTTATGATGCTATTTGTCTAATATGTACTCATATAGGCCATACAGAGCCATACATTATAAAATACTGCTATTTAGACACTTTTTCTCGTAAAAGACATATCTAGTTAGATATTCTCATTATTAATTATGCATACGCATCTGAGTGCAATAGAAAGTTATCGGTAACTGATATTTTATGATACTTTCTGAGCATTAATGTTTATGCTACGCAAAACTAGGCCACTTTGAGCCACAGAGATGGTTTCTATAACATTTTACAGCTACTAAGATCGAAAAGGCCATTTGGAGCATCTGACTGATATTTTCCATTCAGTTGTTTTAGATATTAAGATTAGCATGTATTTCCAGTACAAGACCACCTGGAGCCATTCAGTTCTTCATCTCACTGTTAGGTTTTCTTACGTAATTATATCACAAATTGCGTATACAAGGCCACTGAGAGCCATAGTATAATATTCTGAACCAGTGATGTTCTCTGAAATGTTAGGTTATTCTATGTATAATTGGCAGCCAGATGCCACAATTATTGATTTTATCTTCTTCAGAATTCACTTTCAGTTTTGCCTACACACTCTGATGTAAAGCAATGTTGCTTCATCCAGTATGCAATTTCATTAAGATGCTGAACTTTTCTGATCAAATAGATTACTCGATGTTGACATAGGTAAAAATGGTCATGTTCCACTACCTTACCTTTGCTACCTATTCATACCATTCATTATCCAGTCTCCTACCTCTCTTCATGGTATTGAAGAAATTTATTACTGGTATTCATACATCAACATAAGTGATTCTACGCCTTTGGATCTCAGAAGAATCTCTACACTGAAGAGCAGTCATCACATTAGTGACGTTATGATAATTGTCAACTGTGGTTGTCAGTAATTTGTTGCAGAGTACATCTTGCGTCTCTGTACAACACAGACGCTAATAATAATGAGTTCAGATGTCTTCGTACACTGAACGAAATCCACGTGCGTAACTGAGCCTGCACAAAAAAGAAGATATGGACTTTATGATGCAGTCACACCAACATGTTCATAGGCTTCAGCCACGACTCTCCCTTTCCCTTGCCCAATCCTATGCCATTATCTTCACGATTATACTTGAATACTGATTCTGCTTTACATGAGTTATTTGCCAGCAACCTTGTTTACGAGACAATCTACTCAGATTGTAACCACATTATGATTTATAATAGTGCATCAGAGCACTATCGATTCTTTCGAGTTTAATGATGTTATAGAGTTAGACAAATTTACCACATATCTGTTCTATGAGGTATTTCGAAATATGTGCCAAATTTGTTAAACCCCACTGGAAGGTTGAGAAAGGAGTGTATTGGGGCACACTTGTATGTGGCACTTGAATATGGTTCAAAATGGCTCTGAGCACTATGGGACTTAACTTCTGAGGTCATCAGTCCCCTAGAACGTAGAACAACTTAAACCTAGCTAACCTAAGGACATCACACACATCCATGCCCGAGGCAGGATTCGAACCTTCGACCGTAATGGTCGCGCGGTTCCAGACTGTAGCGTCTAGTACCGCTCGGCCACCCCGGCCGACACTCGAATATGATAATAATATTAAAGTAAAATAAAATGAAACTATGATACTTTGATACCACAAACGATGTATATCTCTGATAGGTTTAATAAAGCGGATCGCTGACTGTGCTCGACCGCGGGGCCAAAGATACTGTTTCTGGCCTGAGACTGTAGTGTTGGAGTAGAGGGCGCTGGGTGCACAGTTGTAGGGAGCTGTCTGTGAGTGAACGAGGATGGAGTAGGTAATTTTTGTGGTGTGCTCTGTGAAGCCACCAAGTGTTAGATTAAAGCCGGAATTATGAGACATGTAAGCAGAAGTCTTCTTGCAAGCAAGGTAACAATGATAAATAATTGTGAGTTTCGTTTTGCCAGTGCGCTACTATAGATGAATTGGCTTATAATTTGTAATTGTTGAGTAACCTTAGAATGTACGTAAACTGCATGATAAAAAGGCTGCTTACATATTTCACTTTTGTAACGTTTCTACGATTTGTTAACAGAGCTATATTTAATTTGATGATTTTTATTGACGCTGGTTTAGTGAGGTTAGATAATACTTGCTGTAAATCAGTTAGTAACTATGATGTATTTCTCTGACTAATGCAACTTCAGTTGTCAGATGTGTTTATGTATTTCAAAAGAGAAACTTAACTTGCGATATAATTTTGTTAAAAAAAAACTCTGAGTCTCTGTGTGTTACTTATTCACCACAGTCAGCACCGGCTCCCTGTCCTGGTCATACGTTTTTCAAAGAAGTTGGATTTTTCTTAAATCTTTTCATTTATCAGCCAAAACAATTTCTTGTGCATTTCAAAGTATTATGGCCAGATTTGCACACTGCTCAGCCTGTAGCTAGCATATTTTTTATTTTTTCGTGAGAGACCAGAATATATCGCGTTCCACCGTTCCTGATTTAGAGGCAAGACAATTTAAATTGTTTGTCGTGTGCAGAGGGACCAAAGTTATGAGTTCTGAAAAGAGCCAGGGGATTCAGTGCCTAAGAAGTTAAATGTATTTTGCAGTGACTGTATTTCATTATTGGTATTGGGAGTTGCATTGTGCAGTCAGTTCGTATCACGTTTTGCTAACACTACCACAGAGTAAGCACAGCACTTGCAGTTACAACACGCAACACTTACTGCGAGTTATGTTTCTATTCATCAGTCACGCATTCATTCAATGTACCACAAAGCAGACCAAGTAAGAGAACTTCATTTATTTGTATGCACTCGCTATCATTCTATGTATTCCATACAAAGCAGAATAATTTTAATAAACATTAAAAAGATTCTTATGTAAAGAACGTTACATTACATCCTACCCATTTCCCCTCTCTCTATCCGTCCCCTTCTTCATTTTCTCTGTCTTCTCCTCACCTTTCTACGTCCATCAACTCCTTACCCTCTCTCTATGTGTCTGTCTTATCCCTCCACCTCTATTCGTTCATCTTCTCGTCCCCTATCACTGTCTGTACAATTTCTCTTCCCCCTCTATGTCCATCTCCTACTCCCACATCTCTCTGTCCATCTCGTCCTTTTAACCCCTTCTTTTGTTCATGTCATCCTCCCCGTCTCACAATCAACTTCCTCCTCTCCACTCTCTCCATTCAGCTTTGCCCAACCACATGTACACGCTATGGAACGGATCCTGATACAAACTACATAACACGCTTGACATGCGAGACAGCCGTCAGTGTTACAGTCCGTTACTTCCGCATAACTCTAGACTGTGGCGCTGGGTGAATCACCACTGACAGAGCAAGCCAATATCCAAACAGAAGACAGAAATAGCGATCCGTATGGTCGGCAAGAGACACTTTAGAGGTAGGAGCCGTCAGACACTATGTGATGATGCTGGGATGAAAAAGAAGCCCCTGAATCTTAATTTTGTTTTATGTATTTTTGTATAGTTTATTTTGTTATTTTGAGATAATTTTCTTCTTAGAGAGTGGTAAAATCGGTATATATAAGAAAGTGGTGCGCATTTGCACGGCAGGAGTGCATATGTAGCTTATATAAGAAAACGTTGGACACTTGGACTGCAGGAATGTATATGTAGCAAATACTACATACCTCTCAAGTCATTTTAAGCAGACCAGTGAAACATCCCATAAATATTGCACGCTTCAGTAGGGTTAATTCAGTTGATAGGATTCACTGCTGGTATTACAGTGTCGAAAAATTACTTACAGTTACAATCCGACATTGACAACATGTCTCTGATCAGTTACGTTGTAACATCAAAGCTGGGTGCCAGAAGGAAGTCGAATTTCAGACATTCTGATTCATTTGAAGCAAAAACCACACGAAACAAGTAGAACACAAAAAGCAAACTTGCACATGCGAAGAGGGCATTCCTCGCTGACGACAGTTTGACAGTATCACACAGTATGAGCCTTAATCTGAGGAAGACATTTTGGAAACGTACATTTGGAGCACAAAGTTGTATGGTAGCGCATCAGGTTCAAAATGGTGCAAATGGCTCTGAGCACTATGGGACCTAACATCTGAGGTCATCAGTCCCCTAGAACGTAGAACTACTTAAACCTAACTAACCTAAGGACATCACAGACATCCATGCCCGAGGCAGGATTCGAACCTGCGACCCTAGCAGTTGCGCAGTTCTGGACTTAAGTGCCTACAACCGATTGGCCAATGCGGCCGGCAGCGCATCAGGAACTGTGGGAATATCTGAAAAGAATAGAATCGAAGCATTTGACACAGAGTGTTAAAGAAGGATAATGAAAATTAGGTGGATGGATAAGGTAGAGAAATAGGAAGTTCTCAGCAGAATCGGCGAAGAAAAGAAAACTTTATAATCAGGGAAGAGAAGGACAGGTGTCGGGGGCATTGTTCTTTCAAAGTGGACTTTAACTAATTAGTGGAGGCCAAGCATGAGTTGAGGATTCGTGACTAATTTTACATTAAGATCACGGAATAAGAGGTTACGACAATGTCCAAACGAAAGTTACGGGTATTTCTGATCAATGTCTCTGAGGGATCCTTAATAAGAAAGTTGGTTACAATAGTAATCAGAGAGGTTTTTGTACGCGATTCGACAATACGAGATGAGAAAGTATTCGACAAATCGGCGCTACGAGTGTTTTCAGCCCTATATCCTGGCCACAGTGCACATTGGTTTGACCGCCAACTGTGAACGTGTCATCACAGTACAAGATACTGTATGTTTGAAATCATATAGGCTAGTGTTTGCTAGCTATGTAAGTCTGTAAATTTATACCAGCGCTACCGCCAGCGCATGAAAATCCGCGGCTGGACCTGATCTGAAAAAGTATTCACAAGTTACTCCGCTTATATAAGCTCATAATTATCGTTGAGCCACAAAACTCAGATGAAAGATTCAGGATTGAATCGAACCACTCATATTGCGAATAAGTTTGCCCTTCCTTCTGACATGAAGAAATTGTTACAGTCAAAATTAAATTCATTCATAATACACTTAAGTTTTTTTATGAAGCAGCTACATAAATGAAGTTCGCAACTTTCAGCTTCAGCTGCACTCCTTTTATTGCACCACAACCAGTTTAAGACCAGGAAGCCCTGGTAATGTCAAATAATGGAACCCAGGCAGCTTTAGAAAATCCATTGAAGCAGATGGAATACGAAAATAACTGCGAACAGTTTACTGTCAACTTCAGCAATCGTAAGGCCAAAAATGAAAACGGTTTCCTAAGATGCTAGACGCAATACCTTCCTGCGATACTTTAGTTTCACAAGAACCGTTGTATACAAACGTTTAATTTTGCCCTCCTACCAAGTGACGTGCGATGGCCGCACTGCCAAAGTTCTCTTTTGTGTTCAGCCAGCCGCATTATTAAACTATTCAGCGAACAATCAGGGCGACAATTATACTGTATTCGCTCATCACATTGCAAATAAGTTGTCAGTCTGATTCATAATCCGCACCTTGCTAGTAAAGCGTTAATTTACCCTCCTTCCTTTGATACGTAAGTTTTTTCACCCTGTTGCTGACATCGACCCAGACACAAGCTTTCGGTGATAACTTGCAGACGATTTCTAAGCTATATAACAGCTCATTTTCCTTTATTTTTTAAAGTCTCAGTCACATCTGCTAGATGTGTATATTGTGCTGGCTCTTAATCTGTACCATTGCTGCAAAATTCGTAAAGCTTGTACTATTCGATATTTAGTGAGGTCAGCATGAAATTGGAGCCAAATTATTCTCTATGAGTTCTATGTGTTGAGGAACAGACGTCTGAAGACAGCGTTGATACTGTTGTACGTAGTTTGTATATAGCTTTCTGTGTACGTTGCAAAGAGATTTACTGCATAAGTTAAGTGGCAACACAGTGCTTTATTTAGGTGTGAATATACGTAATATAACCCAAGTTTTCAGACAACCAAGAATCTGTATTCGTCGTAATATATTTGCAGTAAACTGACAAATATGAGTGGGCGACTTTTCCAATAACGTACGGCTGTAATTTTCTGCCATTGCACTGATTTAGATTAATAACCATGCTCGTATAGTGAGCTTTAAAATATACTTTGGCGTTATTAGTACATACAACGTTTAAAAATAATGCGGTGAATTTTCAATGCGTTCCTGACCCTAAGTTATTAATTACGTAATTATTTTGTATTACAGCATCACAACAGAAAGTAGAGCAGAGATCAGCTGCATTAAGCTGAACAGTAAATCTAGCTGGGGATCATGGATGTAATGAATCTGCACACATGTAAACTGCACCTGTAGATCAAAAGTTAAGCAGTATGCTGTAAATAAGAACAAAAATGAGAAAGGGGGTATAAAAGTCTTTGATTCAAAGACGTAATGTTCGGTTTAAGGATGTCGGACGTAAGAAAACTTTCGTTCGACAGCGCAGAACGAAACAGATTGTCCATAATTTCAATGTAGTAGAAGCTGTGACAAGCAAAAGATAGACTTAACGACTCCATCCAAGGGATTGCGTCGAATCAGAGAGAAATCCTCAAAGCTCCATGCAAAACGTCAAGGCTTAGGCAAGGAGCTTGTCATCTGACGGGCAGCCCACGCAAAAGGAAGCTAATCGCAGCACAAGAGAAGAAGTGTGGAACTACAGCTCCACCTGTGAAAAGGAAGTGTTTCGAAGGCCCTGAGCTAAACTCATTCGTAAAACAAAGAAACGGTACTGCGAGTTGTGCGAGAAAGACCGAAAGGAAGGAATGACAAAATGCACGAAATTCAAAATGTGGAGTCTTCTAGAAGCTGTAGGGCTGGGGAAAGGAGGAAAATACTAGTAATTCTGTGGCACAATGTGTACCAGTGATGTGAGAAGAGATATATGGAATATTTCCTTATACTTAGACCACCACGTATCCTTAATCTCGCTGGTGTTAATTACAGAAGTGGTACTATTTGTGTACCCAGTGGTACAAATTAGGGAACGAGATTCTTAATTTGTATCACTTGCAGATGTTGAATAAATTATGTGTAGCATTTCATGTTACTCACATAATCATTTATATTTGCTATATATATATATCTGCTATTGCGTCCTTTGTAGATAACACAAAAAGTTGTCCATTTGGAACATAATACAACCACAACATGCAACTACGAAATTTCAAAAATGAAACCAAATTGACATTAAGGCGTACTGAATTACAAGATTAGTACCATATTTAAACGGCATCTGTCTCATACAAATATGAGTTACCTAGGAAACAATATCACCTATGAATGTCGTCGAGACTTACAGAGAAAATTAACATATTTGTCAAATCTTCGTGTGATGCAATCAAGAGACAACAGTCGATGTAATTCCACGTGAAGACGAAGATTACATCTTGTAACACAGTAGCAGTGCCAATTATTCTGACTGACAGCGAAATACGTATCCAAAACACTAGTTTAGAAAGTAGTTGAGAAATAAAGATCTTTTGAGCGCTAGAAACTGATCGAGGAATACAGGCAAAAATAGCTCACTCGTGAACTTCGAATGCGAAATAAGTGGTTAACAATCAAACGCTGGAGTTACTACCAATAAGGTATAATATTATGAGTTGCGTGCCAGTCGCACCGAAATTCACGGCAATCCGGGAAAGCGTCAAAGTCTTGGTTCGCAGTAAAGGTCATATTATTATAAAGCACGTAATTAATTTCGGTCTATCATGTCCATCTTCAAGTCCCGAGTACTATCGCTTTTTGATCACAAGCAGTCAACATATGTATGAATTGTGTAGTTAGAAGATAATAAGCCAGAAAAGCTTCGTCGTTTCTTGTATAACTGTAGGTTCCACCTACATATGTAGCAGAAGGTGGACTCTCATAACTTCATCTTCGAGGTTACTCCTCGTAATCTGTGTGTGATAAGAACGGCAACGTGGGCAACAGCGAAGAAAAAGAAATTAAGGATGAAGAAGACTGTTAAAATATGTAATGAAAGATATAGAGAACGTAATGGAAGAGAAAAAAATGGTTATATCAGAAATCTACAACACAGTGCAGAAGAAATGAGAGCGCTGTATAAAGAAATACGCAGCTGTGCTAATAAAATAATTAGAGTAGCCCATCAAGTATCATGGGACATGGTGGTATCAGACATTCAAAATGATCTACATGGTTGACAGCCTGTAACCTCCCCCTCACTTATCGACCTTAGTGAAAAACGAAACCGCGTGAACCTAATGGAAATTTGGGAAAAGCAAACGTCACCGAAGTTAATCTGTCGGTAAAGAGGGAGGAAGGATTACATATAAATGAAAGGAAAAATGCAAATGAAATTGGTGGAAATCAATTTTGAAAAAGGGTAAAGTTAATAAAGAAAGTAAATGTGCGGTCGTTACGTTAACAATTAACTGGCGTTAATCAGATATTTGAGATTTGGGGAAAATTACGGTCGCCAGTCATATGGACAACTACTATAATAACTGAAAAAGAAAGGTTAATGCACATATAATTAGCACAAAAAGCGTGGCAACTGGAGGTTGACACGTGTTGTGTGAAAACTGAATGTTTGTCAGAAGTAATCAATTTCGCTACACTCTGACTTAATTTAGCAAAAGAATTAATAAAACCGGAAAATTGAAAGTTAATTTTGTGACTGAAATTAATAGTCAACTTTGTTTCTGAAGCACTACGAAATTAAATTAAGTAAGGTTAGTTTTGGGCTACTTCAACAATCGTCTCAAAAGCAACTTGAATTTACGCAATTTAGAAATAAGAGATTTACCTTTGAACTTGAATTAAATGATTTTGAACAATTAACAATAGTAAAATTTAGTACGTACCAAGCTGAGCTGCAGTCACAGGTACGCTAAAATATGGTAATAAAACTCGCACTTTTAATTTGTGCTTGTGTAATCTAAATATAATTCTGTTTGGTTATTGTAGCCAGCTATGAATACTTTAACTGAACTTTGAAATAAAAGCAATTGAATTTCAACGACACTCGGGATCATTTCGGAAAAGGAAGAGACCCTTGTTGGTAATGCAATTGGGACAATGAGCAACAAAGGTTCATGCTAAGTAGCTGTATTTTAGTGATGCAAATGGAACAGTTTGAAAGGCTTAGGTCTGCCATACAGTTTTGAAACTTTACGTGCTTTCAGTCTTCCTTGTAGGATGATTGAAGGTTTGAAGTCGTCGATCGAGGAGGTGGCGACAGTCACTTAGGCCTATTGCCGGCCGTTGCTGTTGCAGAAACTGGATGTTGGTGCGCCTTCTTCTCGACACGGTCACCACGCAAAACGGGCTCTTGATGTGTGCCAGCTAATGTTTCCCGTCGGCGACACCATGCCAGAAACATGACAAGTCGAACGCAATTACATGCTGCCAAACCCCGAAAGCGCGGCAACTCGTGGGAGCATCACTCAACACACCTGCTCCACCGCCCTACTCCAGCCCTACTCTGCTCTGCCCGCGCTCCACGCGGCAGAGTTAACACTACCCAAGATCCTAAACACTTTGGTTCTCCACACGACTTATCGATGTAATCGTTCGACAGCATAGTTTTCCCTAGGCAAGACCCACCGTAAAAATAAAAATAATATTTACAATACAAACCAATTATACATCGACATAAATGCATAAATATATATACAAATTGTAAAACGATTACGATAAATAAAGACACAGAATTGTCATATCTTCAGGTAACAAAATAAGGAAAAAATTTATAGTACAATAGATGGAAATAGGAGGATATGCATTTCTGGCGTTACAAGCCTGTGCAGTATACACCCCAAAAACATCAATCCAGAAGCCAGGTGCGTTGTGAACAAAGCCTCTTGCTCTTTAGGTTTTCCGTGGGTGCGCAGATTAGACTGATGATGAATCTATCACCCCAGATCGTGTAAAATGATAAATTACCCCCCTGAAGCTAATAGGTTTCTTGAAAAATCAACTGCCGCGTTCACAGGAGATTGCTTTTTTTCAAGTTCCTCTTCTTGTCAGTGGCCTCGCCTATTGCTTATGTTGGTGCACCTAACTACGGACGCTAGTGTCTGTTGCTGGACTTAGCAAATTTGATGAATTCCTAATCACGGATGTCATTATCCTCCTGATTACTGGTCGTGGATGCATGTAAGCTCAAAGTAAATCTTCGAAGACTTGTTCGGAGGGCCGAAGTCAAGAACAACACGTACGTACGAGCTCAAAGTCCAGAATAGCCTCCCCAAGTGGAAGTTTGGATAAAAATATCCATGCGACTCTGAATATGCCTACAGATCCCTGTCTCAAGATTTTGGTAGCCTTTTCTCAGGACTCGGAAAGGCTCACCGCACAATCTTTTCTAGTAAATCCCAGGGCCTACGTGCTCTTCCAATCAGGGGATCTGGAAGTACGCTCCCTAGCTCCCACCATAAAGTTAAAATAAATGAGTGAATGAGGTACTTGTACATAGAAACGGGAGACGAGTGTCGACCACTTCCTACGTCCAGACATGTTTGCCGTAAATTCTGGAAATATTGTTGGGCTTCGCACGCCGTTCCCACGGGACGAGCAAAGTTCGAAAATTTGCCGCCACACGAATGGCCATATATTTTGCTCGAGGAAATGTGTCTGGAGACGGCACACAGTGACATGATGGGAAGCGGACATCTGAGGCATCCACTCGAAGTTTGCTTGCTAGAGGGATCTCACCCCTTTCACCAGTGGTTTCTCGTTCTGCTATTGAGGACACCAGTTTCCAATTGTGCCAATCATTCAAGCTAAGCCGGGAGGATAATCCCTGCAGAAGGTCGCCCGAGTGTCCACACACCCCACTATCATGAAATCCTCACTCTAAATGTCTCGCAGCTCTTCCAAAACGTGTGAAAGTCAAGTCCAGATGCATTTAATGTAAAAAATTACTAGTAGAAAGAAATGTTGGATTAGTCACAAAACGGTGGGTTACGTACGTTGCTACACGCTACCCGCTAGTCACTCACATAAATAATATGCAATATAGGTGGAAATTTTACGAAAAAAAATTGAATCCGAAAGCAAACGAAGCAAGAGAGTCTCGTATCCAAATTCAGTATGGAAATAGGATAAAATATAAGGCGAGAGGTCTGGAACAGTCAATCACCTCACAAACCTAACAGAAGTGAGGAAGAAGATTCTGCCCGATTACACGTAATAGGCAAATAAAGTTGGACAAAGCACTAACAAAGAATATGGGTGCAAAACAATGATAAAATTGAACTAAAATAGACCAGAAAAATGTATAAGTCGAAGACATATAAAAAAAAATTTGGACGAAATACAAGAAGTACTAAAGTAAATGAATAACAGAAAAGCAGCAGGTCCCGACAATAATAAATCAGAAGTTACCATTAGTAGAGGACTAATGTTACAAGTGAGGCTGTTGCCTTCATTACGTTAATTAAGTGGGACATTAATGTTAGAAATGATTCTGTTGCATTTATGAATTTATTGTTTGACATGGAAGCTAATGACCTATTCATGGAGAGTGGTAGCAGTAATATCACTCTATAAAAAGGAAACCAGTAATTACTGTAAAAATTATAGGAGAATAATTCTGCTGAACACTAGCTATAAACTGAAGGCACGAATAATTAGTTACCCACTAAAAAGAACCGCTGATGCCCACCTACTGGAGGGGCAAAACTGTTTGATGAAAGGACGATCATGCATTTACAATACTGCAGTGGTGCGGCATATTATTGGAATGAGACGAGAAAATAATCTCGAAACTATTATTACATTTATGAATTTTGAAAACGCCTTTGATAGAGAGAAGAAGTATATGCTGTGGAACATAAAGGAAATACGTGGTTATCCGAAACATTTAAGGAGTGATACAATATTTTTGGTTAAATAAAGCAATTTGAATTAATACAGATAAGGGAGAACATGATCAATAGCAGCTGACTGAATGGTAAGACCAGGGTGCAGTTTATCACCCACTTTATTTATTACATACAATGACGCCATGATCCGACAAGGGAATGAAAAAGTTAACACAGAAATAGAATTAATTCCTCGAAGTACACAGTTAAATATTATGCTCATTGCTGACGAGCAAACAATTTTCCAAACGACAGAGAATGATTTACAATTTCTCTGCATCAGATGGACGTATTTGAGAAACCCTACAACTTAAAAATTTCAGAAATGAAAATGAAGTTATTACTTTTAAGGAAAATGCCCAGTACATTCTAAAATAATGTTAAATGAAAAATCAACTGAACAGGTATATCATTTGCAGCTGTTAGGATGTGAAATAAGTTATGAAAATGATAACAACATCTCCAATAAGTTAAAGAAGCCTCAAAGATTCAAATGATATGTGAGACTATAGACAGCGCATTAGCCAATGAAACCAGGAAAGACACAAGGATAAAGTTCTATAAAGTAACGGCAACAGCTATGCTCACGTACCGAAGAGAGACCTGCACAGTAAGATAGCCCGAAGAAGTATACAATCAACTGAAATGAAATTTTTAAGTAATTTAAAAGGGTGTATTCGGAGAGATCAAATAAAGAATTTTGAAATGAGGAAAGAATTGAATATATTTTGCATGAACTAAAGAATAGCATACAGGATAACAAAGTGGAAGAAGCATATTAAAAGAATGGGGAAAAAAAGAATAGTGACACATTTAACAGACTACAGACCTAAAGGAAAGAAATATACAAGAACACAAAGGAAAATGTGGCTTTTGTTAAGACGGAACAGGATATAATCCTTCTGCTTAAAGTGAAGAAGAAAGAAGAAAAAGAGAAAGCAGATGATGACTACTCCTCGTGTTTGAGAAGACCAAGAAACATGTGCACTGATGGACCCGAACGGGTCTGCAGGCCTAAACCATAGATGACATGATGAACACAGGGTGGGGAACAAAAAGTGGCTGGATATTCTGAATCCATTTGTGGAAGCATTAACGGAGGAGGAAATACCTACAATTACTTGCAATACAAAGGAGCAGCTGCACATACAACGGGCGAACAGTGGAGCACATCTTCACTATCTTCACGCCTGACGGAGTTGCTAGCAGAGGTCAGTCTGATCGCGGCCCTAGCTGGCCACACAGATCACTTGAACAGTCAGTGTGCGACTACTCTGTGTGGGGAGCCCTCAAGTCCAAGGTGTATCGCAACAACCCTCATAGTCTCCCAGAACTGCAGCAGAACGTTTCGGACGAGTCAGCAGCAGTTCCAGCAGTGTTGCTTCGGTCCGCCTTCAGCAGTTTGCTGACGAGGCCTCGAAAGTGGCAAGAGATGAATGGTGTCACTTTGAACATGTGTTATAGTAAGTTCAATACTGTTTTCCTTTCCTCTGCTGCGTTTCTTTGTACCATGAACTGTATTATCCAGGCCATTTATGTTTGCCCCACCCTGTGTAACGACGATGAATATAATAGCAATGATCGAAGTATGAAATACACTACTGGCCATTAAAATTGCTACACCACGAAGATGACGTGCTACGGACGTGAAATTTAACCGACAGGAAGAAGATGCTGTGATATGCAAATGAGTAGCTTTTCAGAGCATTCACACAAGGTAGGTGCAAGTGGCGACACCTACAACGTGCTGACATGGGGAAAGTTTCCAACCGATTTCTCATACACGAAAAGCAGTTGACCGGCGTTGCCTCGTGAAACGTTGTTGTGATGCTTCGCGTAAGGAGCAAAAATGCGTATCTTCACGTTTCCGACTTTGATAAAGGTCGGATTGTAGCCTATCGCGATTGCGGTTTATCGTATCGCGACATTGCTGCTCCCGTTGGTCGACATCCAATATGAAATCAGTGGGTTCAGGAGGGTAATACGGAACGCCGTGCTGGATCCCAACGGCCTCGTATCACTAGCAGTCGAGATGACAGGCATCTTATGCGCATGGCTGTAACGGATCGTGCAGCCACGTCTCGATCCCTGAGTCAACAGATGGGGACGTTTGCAAGACAACCATCTGCACGAACATTTCGACGACGTTTGCAGCAGCAGGGACTATCAGCTCGGAGACCATGGCTGCGGTTACCCTTGAAGTTGCATTACAGACAGGAGCGCCTGCGATGGTGTACTCAACGACGAACCTAGGTGCACGAATGGCAAAACGTCATTTCTTCGGATGAATCCAGGTTCTGTTTACAGCATCATGATGCTCGCATCCGTGTTTGGCGACATCGCGTTGAACGCACATTGGAATCGTGTATTCGTCATCGCCATACCGGCGTATCACCCGGCGTGATGGTATAGGGTGCCATTGGTTACACGTCTCGGTCACCTCTTGTTCGCACTGACGGCGCTTTGAACAGTGGACTTTATATATCAGATGTGTTACGACCCGTGGCTCTACCCTTCATTCGATTTCTGCGAAACCCTTCGTTTCAACAGGATATTGCACGACCGCTTGTTGCAGGTCCTGTACGGGCCTTTCTGGATACAGAAAATGTTCGACTGCTGCCCTGAGCAGCACATTCTCCAGATCTCTCACCAATTGAAAACTTCTAGTCAGTGGTGGCCGAGCAACTGGCTCGTCACAACACTCCAGTCACTACTCTTGATGAACTGTGGTATCGTGTTGAAGCTGCATGGGCAGCTGTACCTGTACAGGCCATACAAGTTCAGTTTGAATCAATGCGCAGGCGTATCAAGGCCGTTAATACGGCCAGAGGTGGTTGTTCTGGGTACTGACTTCTCAGGATCTATGCACCCAAACTGCGTGAAAATATAATCACATGTTAGTTCTATTATAATATGTTAGTCCAATGAATACCCGTTTGTCATCTGCATTTTTTTCTTGGTGAAGCAATTTTAATGGCCTCTAGTGTACATCTTCAGTCAGTGGGTCAAGTTGTTTGATCAGACGCACTCCAACCCGCTCACTTGCACCGAGTGACTCAGCTGCGGGGACTGCGCCCAGCTGCCACAGTTCTGCTCAGCGGTGGAGAGGGTTGTGAACGCCGCCGGGTGCGATATAGCAGCCGCTCATCTAGAAATCGCGCCCCGAGTAATCAGTCCAACAAGGGCTCGCCGCGCAGGCCGAGCGGGCGGCCGGTATGCCAGCCTGCGCGGCGTCCACCCCACCCCGGCCGGCGAGACCGGCCTCCCCCACCCCTACCCCGCCTGCTAATCCGATGACTCAGCCCGGAGCCACCCCCGTGCTAATTCGGTCGAACGTCGCAGAGCGCGTAGGCTGAGCGCTGGGTGGCAGCTCCCAGCTATTCGGCGACGGGCGGACGGCTAACGTTATAAAACAAACAGGGCCGCATTTGGAGCTCCATTAGCCACGTCTGCATCAACACCGGCGCTCGCCAGCACTCATTCGCGGACAGCTGAGCGCCACTTCGGGAAGCACAAGTTCGGACGTGCGGCATGCAGATGGGAAGTGCCCGCACGTCCGGAAATAGCTCCACTGCCCCGCGAAACACAGTGATTACATTCACCCTCTCTCACTCCGTTAAAATTTTCACTCAGTCTCTCATGCTCGGGCTATTTGTTTATAACTGCGTTGCCAACCTTTCAGACGCCATTACCCCTCAGTGCAATCACATATTATTTAATACAAACTTCCGTGCCGTCGCCCCTCCCCCACAATCATCATTATTTGCGTCTAACGAAACTTTACAATGAAAAAGAACTTTCTTTGAATGCTTTCATTTTTAAAATCACGAAAGAAAACAATATTTAGCTTGCAGTTGTTTCAAAGAAAATGCCTTTTGCATTCTGCACATCGAAATTTTTATTTTTATTTCTGCACCCAGACGCGTTTCCCCTTTTTTACAAGGCATCTTCAGCGGGTGTCCTGAAATGTTACATCATTTCTCATTTTTACAAATAGGGTATGGTTTCACATCTAGGTTGTAGATTTGAAAACAGTTCCTTAAGGTTTTTTACGAAATGGAAAGGTACTTACAAGTAACTTCTAATTCACTGCATCTGAGCAAACTGCTTTTTCTCATCTGGCAACCAGGTGGACATCTTACAGTTCACTTTTAGTTCAGTGTTTTCGTTACACATCACTCTAACTGCCAGTGTTACCAAATGTTTGTGAATGTGTGTGTGTGTGTGTGTGTGTGTGTGTGTGTGTGTGTGTGTGTGTATTAGAGAGGAAGAGAGATTCATTTTTTGCTTAAAAATAATAGTAATTATTATTAATATATTTTCCTGTATATACTTATGAGAGGAATCAGATGTGTAATCATTTGCTGGGATTTCTGTCTATTATATGGCCAATCAGTGCAAACAGTGAGTTGTTAGTCATATTTTCTAGGTCATTTTGTAGTTGTTTCTTTTCAGCCTTTGTTTTGTATATATGATAATTTTCCTGTAATGTTAGGAGATGTCTTTCATTATTTATTGTAATTATTTTCGTATCATTTCATGACATGCTGCGAAAATGGCCACTACAAGAAATGTGTAATATTTAGCTTTTGTGTCGTTTTACTAAACCGAGATGTAATGAGTCAATGAGACTATTGCGATTGTTTCTTTCTCACTAGCTCTTTTTTTATTGGATGATGAAGCATTTCGGGTGCTAGCTACAGCTTCTTCTAAAACAAGACAGCTAACTGTACAGCCTGAGGGTAGACACTTCTTACAGAACATGCTACCTCTGCAACACACATCCCTCTAGCGTCACCTCAGTCACACCTGCCCTTCCTTTCAAAATAAATCAAATTAAAATATTTGCACCGTATTTAGCCCTGTAGAACAGAAATTTGTTAACATCGAGTGTAGATTTAAGTGTCAGGAAGTCTTTTCTGAAAGTATTTGTATGGGGTGTGGCAGTGAAACGTGCACGATAAACAGTTTAGACAAGAAGAGGATACAAGCACTGGAAATGTGGTGCTGCAGAAGAAAGCTGACGAGTAGATGGGTATATCATGTAACTAACGAGTAGATGCTGAAGTGAAGAGAAATTTGTGGTGCAACCTGACTACAAGAAGGGATCGGTTGGTAGGACTCATTCTGAGGCATCAAAGGATCACCAATTTAGAACTGGAGGGAAGTGTGAGGGGTAAAAATCATAGAGCGAGGGCAAGACATCAATACAGTAAGCAGATTAAGAGGAATGTAGGTTGCAGCAGTTACTTGGAGATGAAGAGTGTTGCACAGGATAGAGTAGCATGGAGAACTGCATCAAACCAGGCTTTGGACTGAAGACCATAACTTAGTCCTATGTTTGTATATCACTTCAACAATTGATTCCTTACTAGTTTCATTACTTCTGAATTGCCAGAATTTGGAAGACTCCAGGCTGCCAATGGTTTATTTCCGACCGACGCCACTAACAACAACAACGCCAAAAACAACAACAGCAACAAGATAATTTACTAATGATAATACAATGTTAGTCCTACAACAGTGCAATTGCCATTACATAGCTACTGTATCTATTGCGGAGTGAATAATGCTCCACTACAGGACTTACCTACAGCTCAGAGAAGATATTTTCATGAAATATTTAAGCATAAAAGTCACAGTTTTAGTGACGTAGATGATGGTATAAATAACACACTATCAGTGCAGTGGATGGACTGCGTAAAGAAGATTATCATCACACATTCGTTTCACAAGCTGTAACCTCCAACACGCTCTGTCACCTGTTAGTATTTGAAAAAAGAAAGCTATAATTATAGATACCTTACGTAACCAGCATTACAATCCTTGTTTCTAATGATCCAAGTTCCTAAAGAGCCTTACAATATGGAATAAGGCATCTGATTCGAAGTAAAATTATCCTGTGGTAACAAAGGCGTTGCTATAACCGATTTGTCATTAACCCACTTTTTCTAATAACGACGATAATCAAAGCCGCGGTTAAGTGAAATGTTATTGAGTGGTCGATTTAGAGTTTCAGTAATTAATTGTTCTGATTCCCTGTTCATTAACTCTACTACACTGAAATATTGCAATAATGACATTAGCAGCGTACCTCAGCTCGTTTTGTTGTTAGCATACAACACTACTCAGATTCTTAAAATACATTGACTTAACTATGAAATGGAAATGTTACAGCGAAAGGCAGGCTTCTTGTATGGCGGTTAAACAGAATAGCTGCTCAAAACACTGGCACTGCCTATTAAATCCTCTTGAGAGAAAGGCTGTTCACCCTAATGCTTGATGTTGGCTGCCTTCAGTATCCTGTGTGGGAATATGTTTGTTTTTGCTCATATATACTAGCTTCCAAAACGAGGTAATAATTGAAGATGTTTTCTGGTGTCGTTGTCTTAAAATTAACTGTAGCGTCATGTTCATTACAATGATTAACACGGTAATTTCGATAATCGGTAGTAAGTAATGTAAAATCTAAAACTTGCATTCATGTTTTGATAGTAGAACGGTAATGCCCTTTATATTTCGGAAGTAATGTTTAGTAAAAAAGCCTGAAAGCTATCATTGAAATCATGATAATTCTGACGATTGCTCAAATCATTTAATCTGAGCATAACCAGCTTCTAGTAAAATACTTTTCGATTTGTCTTTCAAAGAAATCAAGGTTATTACCTTTGGTTTCAGAAAACATTGATCGCACTGCGGTTATCATTTAACTGTTACTTAATTGTGAGCTGTTAACACAAAGCATGGTCAAAGTTTCGACTGTTTCAAACTGATCACAGAAAACAAGTTTTATTAGATCATTGTTCCCTCATTTAAATAAGTTTGTGTCTCTTAATACAACTCGGAATTTCGCTTAAGGAAAGGAAGGATCCTATCATGGAAAATGTTCGGGTTGAAACGTAACAACTACTTTCACAATGAAAAATTGTAATTTGTACACTATCGGTTCTTAACGCTGGAATATCTGTAGAAACTCGCACGATAAACTGCTTATACCTTACCTTGTTCTGAATCTTCTTAGGAAATTCGGCGGATAATACTATGTAGCAATAAATGGTACAGGTTTTTTCACGGCGTCGATTTACAACTGTGCCCTCAGTACTGTTCGCGCAAACAAAGTTGACACCCGGCGTGGTGGCTAATGGGACAGGAAGTGAGGACCTGTCCCTTGTACGGTCGTTCCCATTAGCCAGTGCCTCGAGTGTCAACTTTGTTTGCTCGAGTAGTACGTTTTATTGCCAGTTTAGTTCTGAAGTTTTGTACTATGCCCGCATAATTGCAGATACTGCCTGTCCATACAAAATCATTTCACTGCAACGTAACGACGAACATTTCAGAACCCTCATAAGCACACATTCGTCTCAGTGCACTTTAACTGTAATATATTTTACGTTTGAACCTGAACAGGCTAGTAACTCAATGGAATGGCTGACTCTCCAACAACCATTTCACGTGCAATCGCGTCCAAAGACATAATGAAGCCTACGGATCGATACTGTCACAGATAATGTTACACCTTTGACAATCCCAGCATGTCTACATACAATACTTTAAATATTTATCACTGATGTATTGTCATGTAGCTAACTGGGTTAAATACCGGTAATAATATATTAATAGCATAAACATTACAGAAAAACTATACACAATCTTAATCATACATTTAAGCCAAATATCGATAATCCAGCGTGTTATGGTGTTACATGTGACCCCTACTTCACTGATCTGCATAGTGGATGCAGACTCAAGAAATGTCAGACCAGTAGCACAGTGCTTATGGTATCTTGAAATTTCAATAGAATAATGCTTACCCATTTTATGAAAATTTGTAAAATCTTAATTAAATAAACTGCACTATCAATTCTCCCAATATTTAATTTATATTATTCACATACATACACATTTATATACTCTGAAATACGTTGAAATTATGTTTATTCAAATGGCAAGCGTCTTTGTCACTCTCACTAGTTATTCAAAAGTTTAGCATTTTGTTCAAAATTAGTAGTTATGTGCCACAGCAATTTTAACAGATTATTACATTACTTCACAGAGCATAGTTTGATCTGTGTCTATTTACATATCCCATCAACTACTTAATTTGGTGACTGTGACATGTAGTCTTTACAAGCATTTATTGCTTTTTAGAGTTGCATCTCTTTTGTCTTATTCTTGTGGAAGAACACATCTGTTTCGCTTGCGCCACACAGATTTTCTACACATTTTGATTTTTGGTGCCCACATGCCAAACACATCCATAGACACTAATTTACAATTTTATTACTATCTAAGCTTCCAGTCCATCTCTTTGATTTCATTGCAGCAGCTTCTGCAGCTTAAAAAAGCAATCTATGTCTATATAAATTTTACATACATAATGAATTTTATAAAAGTACCATTTGCACTATGGAAATGTTTTAGATCGATAATTTTATGTACACTTAATCATTTGCCAGACTGAGAGTAAAACAGACAAAAAGTATGATGGTGAAGAACACGCTCAGTCCTATGTGGGCTGTTGTAACTGAATCCGAAATTGTATGTTCCATTATAAATTTCTCTGGATTTATCATGAGCTTTTTGAGGACAACGTCTCCTAACTTCAATTCAACTGCTTTCACTTTTGTGGTCTTGCAGCTTTATTCGTGCTTCAGCACACTTCTTCACCTTTTCTCTCAACAATTCCTTTTTCTGTGATATATCCAATTCTTGCCTTGGTGGAAAGTTAATTATCTCCTCCATTATACCTTTTCGTTTATGACCTAACATGATTTCAATTGGAGTAAAACGCATACTTACATATGAGATTCAGCTCATTATTTCTTCCATTTCAGTTACATATATGGCCCACGCTCTATAAGTCGTAAAATACCTGCCCAATTCAAGCATACATTGTTCAGACAGGGTACTCTGTGCACGTGAGGATGCAATATGAGTCACTTCTACACCTTTTCCCTTTTCGATACTTTGTCAGTTGTGTTAACAAACATTACAGCATCAGACATTTTACCTATACACGTTTTGACCATAAGCTAAATGGCTGCAGTCAATCAATTCTTGTATGTACTTACTTGGCCAACATACTAGTCAGTTTTCCCCATTTTTGTTCTTTCGTTAATATGATGCACCATCATAAAATTTATGACACTTTCTGAATTTGTCACCTTCTTCATCCCTAGCATCATATTTAGTATTCACACTGGCTTTAAACATTCATCTTCAGACTGTTAACGATGCATAATTTTACATGTGTTCTCTATTTTTCTTTTACCTTCAACCTCCTTAAAATACCTAATTTTAAATGTTGCCTCTGAACTCTCCCTGTTAGTTTTACCACTGGGATCCAGTGCCAGTCTTGACAAGGTATCTGCTACACAATTATCAACTCCTTTTATGTAGCAAATGTTATAATCAAAAATCCCTATGAATAATGCTCATCTTTTCAGTCTGTCATGCATCAGACGAGAACTTTTTAAAAAACGTCAACACCTTATGATCGGTATGTACTGTTACTTTATGCGCCTATAGAAATACCTTACAATTATTTAAAAGACCATATGGTAGCCAATCTTTTCTTCTGGCACTGTGTAGTTTCACTCTTGTTCAGATAATGTCCTAATTCCAAAAACTATTGAATGACATTCTTCAGCTTCTTCTTCTCCTGTTTCCTGAAATATGAGACTTGTAATGCCATAATCATACGAATCAAACCCTGTATGAAATGGCAAAAACAGAGCTTGGTGGTGAAGAATTTGATCATTAGTAAGTTCTTGTATAAACCTGTTAAATATGGGTTGACATTTTTCTGTCCATATATATGCACTACTCTTTTTCAGGAGATTGCATTAATCTGGACCATTGAAGACTTGTCCATTTGCATATTTACAATTTTGAGTCGGTTGACAATAGACCCAAAAACAATTTTAACTGTTTCCTGGTCTTTGGAGGCTGACACTCCCTGACTACTGCTAATTACCTAAGTACTTTTATTAATCCTGTTGTCGCAATAATATAGCCTAAAAACTCCAATTCCTCTTTTACAAATTCACATTTCTTTATTTTCGAAGTCATTATACCTCTTCGGCAGAGAAATCTCATCTAACAATTCACAATGCTCTTCCCATGATGATACCATTATCAACAGGTCGTCCACATATATAGCTATCCTGCTACCCAGTTATTCCCTATATTCCCTATCCAATGCTCAGAAAAAGACTGACAGAGAAGTGTTTAATCCAAAAAGCATCAACTTGTAATAACAACATTTTTCTGCATAGAGTAATGCAGTCAGCTACCTCGAATCTGGTTCAAGGGCGATTTTCCAAGACCCTGGAGTCAGATCGAGATTCGTCATATATTTATGGAATATCTGTAGCATATCGTCAAGACTTTCTGGACTATCAGTTTCACGCTTCACTCCTTTACTGTGATCATGAGCACCTATCATGATCCTCACTCCACCACCTTTTTTGTTGACTAGAACTAGAGGATTATTACAGTCACTCCTCGTTCACTCTGTTATTCTTCCACACGATTAATTTCATTATTTGTCACAGTGCCCTACTTCACTATCATTATATTCCAACAATAAATCTTGTTCAATATTTAAATCTCCCCAGTGACTTCCCTCCGCTTTACCATTTTATCTGGTGGCTTCTTCTTTGTTTCCATAGCACATTCTTCCTTTGGATAAAGGATGTTCTTCATTTCTATAGAATTTACGGTATCACCCAAAATACTCTCTCTGTCACTTCCATCTGAATGTATTAGATCGTTTGTAACTTCGCATACCTTAAAATTTTCGGTTTCATTTATTCATCTTACACAGTAATCTGAAGTCCCTTGCTCTGTTCCCATAGAACAGTTTATAGCTGTCCTTCCTAATCTGCTGACTTCATTGGGTTCACAAATAGCATCAACAAAATTGTTCTTATAGTTCTCAAACTCTTCATAATTCTCATCATAACTACAAACTTCATTTGCTTTACTCATTATATATTCATTATTCATTTTCTTATTAAATAGACATTCATTCCACTTCCTCTTAGTTTTATCATTATTTACTATAAACCATATTTTATTTCCCTTTTTCCCTTTTTCTGAACTCTCGTACATCTCACTCATTTGCATTAATCATTACTCATCCTCAACTACAGCTTCAACTTCATTTTCCGATACACTTTGCATACTTGCAATTGAACACGGAGGTGGAACCGGTGCGGCAGCACTGCTAGTGTTTACGCCAACATTCACTTTGGTAACACTCGTAATTTCAATAGCTTCCACTTTTGACAACCTTGTGTCTGTAACAAGCCATTAGCGTTTGTT
This sequence comes from Schistocerca americana, assembly GCF_021461395.2. Lineage (NCBI taxonomy): Eukaryota > Metazoa > Arthropoda > Insecta > Orthoptera > Acrididae > Schistocerca > Schistocerca americana. The sequence goes on along the minus strand of NC_060124.1, from coordinate 243,254,479 downwards.
ACTCGGGACCGCTAGCCTCTACGCGGCCTTGACTACGCCTAAACACATTTTCCTGTTCACTTTCAGTTATATTGTCATAGCTACAGTTGCAGCTAAACTGCTTTCTTTTCCGTTGATGTCTGGCCCTCGCATTCTATCCATAGCAGTACGCACCTTTACTGATGCAAAACGTTGCTTTCCTCACAGCTATTTTCATGAGGTCTGCAATTATTACCTTCCCTTCCTGGACCAAAACCTCTTCCGCCTCTTCTCCCTCTGTCTTCCCGCGCATTATTGTGGTACAGATTTTCATCATCATGGTACAGCACATCTATGTCTCATACTTCTTTTAAAATCGAGATTTTATTACAGTCCACAACAAGATTTCATGGTGGTTTGCCCCGCAATATGTCCAGAATCCGTTTTTCACTTATTTGAAGTTTTATGTGTTCCACTTCTTTACACAGGTCCTCGTAATAGGTTTTATATCCCTACCAGATCGATTAGTAAACTCCGTTATCACTTCCTATAGCTAATTTACCGACCATTATTCTTTTTCAAAACTTTTAAAAATTTCGTCGAGCGTTTCGCAGCCTCCCAAGGCACGAAATGCCCAACTATCTGCATCGCCAGTCAACCTTGTTCTAGCAGTTCTCAAGCGCCTTTTCTCCGAAGCTCTTTCAGTATTAATGACCTACACTTACCTAAGAACACGACCGCATGGCTTCCACCTTTGGGGTGAAATTTCTCGATATCATTACCTACACTCCTGGAAATGGAAAAAAGAACACATTGACACCGGTGTGTCAGACCCACCATACTTGCTCCGGACACTGCGAGAGGGCTGTACAAGCAATGATCAGACGCACGGCACAGCGGACACACCAGGAACCGCGGTGTTGGGCGTCGAATGGCGCTAGCTGCGCAGCATTTGTGCACCGCCGCCGTCAGTGTCGGCCAGTTTGCCGTGGCATACGGAGCTCCATCGCAGTCTTTAACACTGGTAGCATGCTGCGACAGCGTGGACGTGAACCGTATGTGCAGTTGACGGACTTTGAGCGAGGGCGTATACTGGGCATGCGGGAGGCCGGGTGGACGTACCGCCGAATTGCTCAACACGTGGGGCGTGAGGTCTCCACAGTACATCGATGTTGTCGCCAGTGGTCGGCGGAAGGTGCACATGCCCGTCGACCTGGGACCGGACCGAAGCGACGCACGGATGCACGCCAAGACCGTAGGATCCTACGCAGTGCCGTAGGGGACCGCACCGCCACTTCCCAGCAAATTAGGGACACTTTTGCTCCTGGGGTATCGGCGAGGACCATTCGCAACCGTCTCCATGAAGCTGGGCTACGGTCCCGCACACCGTTAGGCCGTCTTCCGCTCACGCCCCAACATCGTGCAGCCCGCCTCCAGTGGTGTCGCGACAGGCGTGAATGGAGGGACGAATGGAGACGTGTCGTCTTCAGCGATGAGAGTCGCTTCTGCCTTGGTGCCAATGATGGTCGTATGCGTGTTTGGCGCCGTGCAGGTGAGCGCCACAATCAGGACTGCATACGACCGAGGCACACAGGGCCTACACCCGGCATCATGGTGTGGGGAGCGATCTCCTACACTGGCCGTACACCACTGGTGATCGTCGAGGGGACACTGAATAGTGCACGGTACATCCAAACCGTCATCGAACCCATCGTTCTACCATTCCTAGACCGGCAAGGGAACTCGCTGTTCCAACAGGACAATGCACGTCCGCATGTATCCCGTGCCACCCAACGTGCTCTAGAAGGTGTAAGGCGACTACCCTGGCCAGCAAGATCTCAGGATCTGTCCCCCATTGAGCATGTTTGGGACTGGATGAAGCGTCGTTTCACGCGGTCTACACGTCCAGCACGAACGCTGGTCCAACTGAGGCGCCAGGTGGAAATGGCATGGCAAGCCGTTCCACAGGACTACATCCAGCATCTCTACGATCGTCTCCATGGGAGAATAGCAGCCTGCATTGCTGCGAAAGGTGGATATACACTGTACTAGTGCCGACATTGTGCATGCTCTGTTGCCTGTGTCTATGTGCCTGTGGTTCTGTCAGTGTGATCATGTGATGTATCTGACCCCAGGAATGTGTCAATAAAGTTTCCCCTTCCTGGTACAATGAATTCACGGTGTTCTTATTTCAATTTCCAGGAGTGTATTTGATTCTGACATGATCCTCCTATCACGTGACTTGTAGTAAGACATCTGGCACTCTCTAAACTTTCAACACGTTGTTCAATTTTGCTTGTTTCTGTGTTCATCGTGATTACAAGTCCCTATAAATGCGATTCTGATTCTTTTTTAGCGCCATCCATTTCTTCACGCAAAGAGTTTACAGACAGCTTTATCTTTGATCTGGCTATTCTTATCTTTAAATCGACATCTACTTGGATATCGCCTCTGACCTCTCTTATCTTCATATCTACATTCTGATTTGGCTCTGAGCACTATAGGACTTAACAGCTGAGGTCATCAGTCCCCTAGAACTTAGAACTACTTAAACCTAACTAACCTAAGGACATCACACACATCCATGCCCGCGGCAGGATTCGAACCTGCGACCGTAGCAGTCGCGTGGTTCCGGACTGAAGCGCCTAAAACAGCACGGCCACCGCGGGCGGCCATTCTGATTTACCTGAGACACCATACACTTATTATTCTCTTCGATAACGCTTCTCAAATCCTGTTCTATAATTGAGTGCGCATTCCTTATTTCATTGGTAAACAAATTTTAAAGGTCTCCATTCCATATCCAAACTTTTTGTCCATTTCATGTTTCGAAGACTGAATAGGCGTGATAGTTTTACTATTCAAACATTGATTAGAATTTCTTAATTCAGTTCTCAAATTATTTAAGTCAGTGCTCAAAGATCGATCTGAATTCATCAAGTCAGTGCACGAAGGTAGTTGACAAATTCAGTTTAACTCTTCAAGGCAGTTAAGCCAGAGGTCACTAATTTAAGCAGTTCTATTACCGTATCCATACGATTTGAACCCAATTTGATTTCGTGCCCAACTACTGGTTTCATTTATGTTACAAATTCGTCCAAACGCATTTCGTATCCCGTATCATTTGCATCTACATTTTCCAGACTATCCTCGAAAACTTTCTGCTTTGTTACTACACCGTCCATATCTTCCATTTCCCCAATTTTATTTGTTTCACTTTTGATATGTAACTCATTGTCTACCAACTCAACACTCAGAACGTGATTTTGTGTTTCTTGTTCCATTGCATTGTTGTATTCGACCTTCTTTACTATTGCGTACTGTAATTTATCTTACTGCTGAACACTTCTGATAGGAATTTTATTACACTACTGGTCATTAAGATTGCTATACCACGAAGATGATGTGCTACAGACGTGAAATTTAACCGACAGGAAGAAGAGGCTGTGATACGCAAATGATTAGCTTTTCAGAGTATTCACACAAGGTTGGCGCCGGTGGCGACACCTATAATGTGACATGAGGAAAGCTCCTAACCGATTTCTCATACACAAACAGCAGTTGACCGGAATTGCCTGGTGAAACGTTGTTGTGATGCCTCGTGTAAGGAGGAGAACTGCGTACCATCACGTTTCCGACTTTGATAAAGGTCGGATTGTAGCCTATCGCGATTGCGGTTTATCGTATTGCGACATTACTGCTCCCGTTGGTCGACATCCAATGACTGTTAGCAGAATATGAAATCAGTGGGTTCAGGAGGGTAATACGGAAGGCCGTGCTGGATCCCAACGGCCTCGTATCACTAGCAGTCGAGATGACAGGCATCTTATCCGTATGGCTGTAACGAATCGTGCAGCCACGTCTCGATCCCTGAGTCAACAGACGGGGACGTTTGCAAGGCAACAACCGTCTGCACGAACAGTTCGACGACGTTTGCAGCAGAATGGACTATCAGCTCGGAGACCATGGCTGCGGTTACCCTTGACGCTGCATCACAGACAGGAGCGCCTGCGATGGTGTACTTAACGACGAACCTAGGTGCACGAATGGCAAAACGTCATTTTTTCGGATGAATCCCGATTCTGTTTACAGCATCATGACGGTCGCATCCGTGTTTGGCGACTTCGCGGTGAACGCACATAGGAAGCGTGTATTCGTCATCGCCATACTGGCGTATCACCCGGCGTGATGGTATGGTGTGCCATTGGTCACACTTCTCGGTCACCTGCTGTTCGCATTGACGGCGCTTTGAACGGTGGACGTTACATTTAAGATGTGTTAAGACCTGTGGCTCTACCCTTCATTCAATCCCTGCGAAACCCTACATTTCAGCAGGATAATGCACGACCGCTTGTTGCAGGTCCTGTACGGGCCTTTCTGGATACAGAAAATGTTCGACTGCTGCCCTGACCAGCACGTTCTCCAGATCTCTCACCAGTTGAAAACGTCTGGTTAATGGTGACCGAGCAACTGGTTCGTCACAATACGCCAGTCACTACTCTTGATCAACTGTGGTATCGTGTTGAAGCTGCATGGGCAGATGTACCTGTACACGCCATCCAAGCTCTGTTTGACTCAATGCCCAGGCGTATGAAGGCCGTTATTATGGCCAGAGGTGGTTGTTCTGGGTACTGATTTCTCAGGATCTATGCACGCAAATTGCGTGAAAATGTAATCACATGTCAGTTGTAGTATAATATATTAGTCCAATGGATACCCATTTATCGTCTGCATTTCTTCTTGGTGTAGCAATTTTAATGGACAATAGTGTAAGTTCAGAACACTATTAATCAATTCACACTGCCCTGTCACCGGATATCATGTGTAACACCCCCATCCCCATACAACACTTTGTAGTGATAGATGTTCCTGATGAGCCCTGCAGCATGGAATAAGTCATCTGACCCGAAGTAAAAGTATCCTTTAGTGACATTGCGCGTGCTATAACCGATTCGTCACTAGCCCAGTTTTCTACCAATGACGATAAAGAGAGGCCTGGTTAACTGAAACGCAGGTTGTCTCACGAAGGATGCACTGGATGGTCCGCGGATGGCGCAGCGTGCCCACCGGCCGCCGCCACAGCATCTGCCGGCCGCCGTCGCGCCCGACTCCCGAGCACTGATCTACATCTACATCTACATCTACATTGATACTCCGCAAGCCACCCAACGGTGTGTGGCGGAGGGCACTTTACGTGCCACTGTCATTACCTCCCTTTCCTGTTCCAGTCGCGTATGGTTCGCGGGAAGAACGATTGCCGGAAGGCCTCCGTGCGCGCTCGAATCTCTCTAATTTTACATTCGTGATCTCCTCGGGAGGTATAAGGTATATTCGATACCTCATGCAGAAACGCACCCTCTAGAAACCTGGACAGCAAGCTACACCGCGATGCAGAGCGCCTCCCTTGCAGAGTCTGCCACTTGAGTTTGTTAAACATCTCCGTAACGCTATCACGGTTACCAAATAACCCAGTGACGAAACGCGCCGCTCTTCTTTGGATCTTCTCTATCTCCTCCGTCAACCCGACCTGGTACGGATCCCACACTGATGAGCAATACTCAAGTATAGGTCGAACGAGTGTTTTGTAAGCCACCTCCTTTGTTGATGGACTACATTTTCTAAGCACTCTCCCAATGAATCTCAACCTGGTACCCGCCTTACCAACAATTAGTTTTATATGATCATTCCACTTCAAATCGTTCCGTACGCATACTCCCAGATATTTTACAGAAGTAACTGCTACCAGTGTTTGTTCCGCTATCATATAATCATACAATAAAGGATCCTTCTTTCTATGTATTCGCAATACATTACATTTGTCTATGTTAAGGGTCAGTTGCCACTCCCTGCACCAAGTGCCTATCCGCTGCAGATCCTCCTGTATTTCGCTACAATTTTCTAATGCAGCAACTTCTCTGTATACTACAGCATCTTCCGCGAAAAGCCGCATGGAACTTCCGACACTATCTGTGCGCGTGGTTCTCCTGAGTTAAGCATTAACAACGTATCCAAAATTTTGTACATGGCTACACGTTCAGAGACCGTGAATTGTTACAATTGAAAGAAAAACAGCCCTCGGTCACTATTTTTAACAAATTAACCTGGTTTCAGCACTGCTAGAGGTGTCTTCCTCAGAATTTAAATCAAAGAATAGTCTATATTCTATAATATGGTCTTTTCTTTCAATTGTAACAACGTATCCATCTGGTTAGCTTAAGCTTACCTTTATTTACAGCAGGTGCTCAAACTGATATCCATCTGTGGGAGAGCAGCCTGGCAGCTCTTGGACACATTAGCAAAGACTCGACGAATTTCGGCTGCCGAAATCTTTGAAATGACTAGCCGAACCCTGCCTCCAGACTCTTCGAGCGTGTTGGAATTTTTTGCACACACCTTGTCTTTTGAAATTCCCCAAAGATAAAAATCACACGGATTTAGATCTGGAGAATGAAAAAGCCATTCGACTATCCTATCAGAAAAACAATTCGTATTGCTGTCAAAAAGCATTGGTGATGTGTGGTATTCAACTGCCCTGCTTGAATCGTGAATAACGTATTGTTTGGTAGAACTTGCACTAATTGCACACCACACTTCCGTTTTCACATCGTGCAGGTGTTTTTGGTGCAGTTCATGAGGATTTTCGGAGCTCCAGTGCCGATTGTTTCGAGAATTTACGTACTCTGACAAATGCAGCCATATTTAATCAGAAGAAACGCATCTCACCATCAACTTCTCCACTGAGACAGACTGTAACAGCCAGCTGCAGTATCGACGTTGAGCAAAAGTATCTGTCTTCCTAAGACAATGCTCAATGGTTATTGTGTTTGGTTTCAGTTTCAGTTTGTGTACAGCTCTGTGAGCACATGCTCTACGCGCACCTGTCTGAAGCGCCAAATAGCGCAGAGATTCCTTTCCAAGTCCTCCCCTACCTCGTCTTATTTTTTTTCCGTTAAAACACTGGGTTCCCTATGCCTTTGTTTGCGTAAAACAGATCCAATCTCTTGAAAATTCTTTACTAATCTGCGTACCGTCGAATCATGGGAACATGCACACCGGGAAATTTTCGTATGAATTCAAGCCAACATTCCACACACGATTCTGTTTTTAAATAGTTCAACACATGAAACACTAGTTAATCCTCCGTGTGTACCACACCTAAAGGACACTCAACAGAAAACTCACCTTAATGCTTGTTGTTGGCTGCCTTCCATATACATGTACGAGGATACGTTTGCTTTTACTCTTATATGTTAGCTTCCAAAATGGGACAACAATTGAAGAGATTTTCTGGTGTCCTTATCTTAGCAATAACCGTAGCGTAATGCTCACTTCTAGTCCGTAACAAATAATGTGGAATCGAAAATTTACATTCGTGTTTTGATAGTTGAAACGTAATTCCCTTTTCATTTAAGAAGCAATGTTTAATAAAAAAGGTCTGAAAGCTATAATAGGAAACGTGATATTTCTGACGACCGTTCAAATTACACTACTGGCCATTAAAATTGCTACACCAAGAAGAAATGCAGATGATAAACGGGTATTCATTGGACAAACATATTATACCACAACTGACATGTGATTACATTATCACGCAGTTTGGGTGCATGGATCCTGAGAAATCAGTACCCAGAAAAACCACCTCTGGCCGTAATAACGACTTGATACGCTTGGGCATTGAGTGAAACATAGCTTGGATGGCGTGTACAGGTACAGCTGCCAATGCAGCTTCAACACGATACCACAGTTCATCAAGAGTACTGACTGGAATACTGTGACGAGGCAGTTGCTCGGTCACCATTGACCAGACGTTTTCAATTGGTGAGAGATCTGGAGAATGTGCTGGCCAGGGCAGCAGTCGAACACTTTCTGTATCCACAAAGGCCCGTACAGGACCTGCAACATGCGGGAGTGCATTATACTGCTGAAATGTAGGGTTTCAAAGGGAACGAATGGAGGGTAGAGCCGGCGGTTGTAACACATCTGAAATGAAACGTCCATTGTTGAAAGTGCCGTCAATGCGAACAAGAGGTGACCAAGACGTGTAATCAATGGAACCCATAACATGACGACGGGTGATACGCCAGTATGACGATGACGAATACACGCTTCCCATGTGCGTTCACCGCGATGTCGCCAAACACGGATGCGACCATCATTATGCTGTAAAGAGAACCTGGATTCATCCGAAAAAATGACGTTTTGCCATTCGTGCACCCAGGTTCCTCGTTGAGTACTCCATCGCAGGCGCTCCTGTCTGTGATGCAGCGTCAAGGGTAACCGCAGCCATGGTCTCCGAGCTGGTGGTCCATGCTGCTGCAAACGTCGTCAAACTGTTCGTGCAGATGGTTGTTGTCTTGCAAACGTCCCCATCAGTTGACTCAGGGATAGAGATGTGGCTGCACGATCTGTTACAGACATGCGGATAAGATGCCTGTCATCTCGACTGCTAGTGACACGAGGCCGTTTGGATTCAGCGCGGCGTTCCGTATTACTCTCCTCAGCCCACTGATTCCATATTCTGGTAACAGTCATGGGATGTCGACCAACGTGAGCAGCAATGTCGCGTTACAGTAAGCCGCAATCGCGATAGGCTACAATCCGACCTTTATCAAAGTCGGAAACGTGATGGTACGAATTTCTCCTCCTTATACGAGGCGCGACAACAACGTTTCACCAGGCAACTTCGGTCAACTGCTGTTTGTGTATGAGAAATCGGTCGGAAACTTTCCTCATGTCAGCACGTTGTAAGTGTCGCCACCGGCACCAACCTTGTGTGAATGCTCTGAAGAGCAAATCACTTGCATATCACAGCATGTTCTCTCTGTCGGTTAAATTTTTTGTCTGTTGCACATCGTCTTCGTGGTGTAGCAATTTTAATGGCCAGTAGTGTATTAATCTGGGCATAACCATCTACTTTTTGAAATACTTTTTGAATAATCTTTCCAAGAAAGTAAGGTTATGACATTATGTTTTCTGAAAACATCGATCACATTGTCAGTGTTAGTTAACTGTTATTAAAATCTGAGCAGTTAGCATAGAATATGGTGAAAGTTTCGACTGTTTCAAACTCATCACAAGAAAAGTTGTTACATTACTGTGCACTCGTTTAAATAAGTTTCTAACTCCTAATTCACCTCGGTATTTCATTTGAGGAAAAGAAGGATACTATCATGGAAAATGTTCGGATTGAAACGTAGCAAGTACTATCACAATGAATGACTGTAACTTGAACACTATCAGTTCTAAAAGCTGGAATGTCTGTACAAACTAGTACGATAAACTGATTTGACCATGCTTTGTGCTGAATCTTCTTATGTACTTCGTTGGCTAACATTATACAATAATATATGGTACAGGTTCTTCATGGCGCCGTTTTACAGTACACAGCGCTGAGCCCACAGTACTTTTTGTTGCCAGTTAAACTCTTCAAACTTTGTACTGTGCCTACATAATTACAAATACAGCCTGTCCGTACAAAATCTTCTCATTGCAGCATAACGACGAACATTTGAGCACCATCATAAACACCACATATCTCAGCGCAATTTGATTGTAATATGTTATACGTCTGAACCAGTAGCGGTATAGTAACACAATGCAGTGGCAGCCTCTCCAACAACCATTTCGCGCGCAGGCGCGTCCGAAGCCTTTAATGAAGCCTAGCGATCGACGCTGTTATACATAATGTTACACAGTTGACTATTCCAGCGTGTCTACATACAATAATTAAAACGCTTTACATTAATTTATTGACACATAGCTCACTGAATTAAATAAGTGCAATAAAAATATTTACAGCATAAACATTACAGAAAAATGTACCCAATCCCCCAATCTGTTATGGTGTTACAACCAAACTAAATGAATACAATGATAATAAGTCTGATTTTTATGACAGACCATGACACAATTGCAGGTTGGTAAGCTTATTGCGCCGGCCTAAGTGGCCGTGTGGTTAAAGGCGCTACAGTCTGGAACCGCAAGACCGCTACGGTCGCAGGTTCGAATCCTGCCTCGGGCATGGATGTTTGTGGTGTCCTTATGTTAGTTAGGTTTAACTAGTTCTAAATTCTAGGGGACTATTGACCTAAGCAGTTGAGTCCCATAGTGCTCAGAGCCATTTTTTTAAGCTTATTGCACTCTTGTAACAAGGTAAACGCTAGATTAATAAATTTTATAAACGTATTACTGACCTGTCCCGTCTTCGTTTAGATAGCACCAGGTACGTAACGTTGGGTGACTTATTTGCGGTAGTCGATATAAATTATATGGAGAGACCTTTCTCGTGAATCAGTCTGTCTACCAGTGTAACTCTCACACAAGCTATGCAGATTAGTATTCATACACAAATAGAATAATTTGGGGGAAAAAAGGAAGAAAGAGTTTAAAGTCCCGTGGAAAGCTTCGTCATTAGAGACGGAACTTAAGCTCGGACTTTGAAAGGATGGGATGAAAATCGAATGCGCCGTTTTAGGAGGAATCATCCTGGCATTTGCCAGAAGAAAATCAGGGAAAACCTAAATCTGGATGACAGGATAGGGATTTGAACCATCGTCCTGCCGAATGCGAGTCCAATGACGTAACTACTGCGCCGCCTTGCTCAGTAAAATGTGACGAGGGACTAGTTTACTACATGTATAAGTGTACGCTAAATACCAGTTTACATGCCGAAAAGTATGAAGACATTACTGCGCATGCTAGTTTATATAAGAAAAGAGACAGAAATCGAAATATCAATCATAGGATACAAGATTACTGCATTTTTGCAATAAATTTTATTCGTGATTTAGATTTCACCATGTGACTTATTTTACTTCCAACTGGATGTATAATGCAAATTTCGGATATGTAACCATTCTCTAGTGATTTACTGTTGTTCTTTCGAAATTAATTACATTCTATGTCGCAGTACTTGGCAGGGATATTATTCGTAATTTCACCATACATCGATCATCTTCTTAGTGCCACTTACGTGGTATGTGATAATACGAAGAACAATAATAACTTATTTGACAGTGGCAAGTAAGCCGAAATTGCACGAGTGTTTCCTATAGTAATTAACAGTTAACTGCAAAACTGCTATCATCTAGGCAGTTCTACATTACTAAGACTCCTAAGGTAAGAAAACCATCTTCCAATAAATCATTTGCTGTAACAGTGAATAAGAGACAGCTGACAGTTATAAAATCGTTTATAATGGAAACCAGACATGGCCTCACAAACTGAAGATGACGTTCGGATATGTTCAGTGTTACTCAGATAACGGTAAACCGAAAAAATTCAACCTGCCATAATACCATTTACTTGTTGCTTATAAACTGGCTGTTGATAGTTATGAAAGAGACTTTCCATGGAATATTTTAACAAGATGAGGCATAGTAAGAAACCTTAATCATTGCATCATAACATAGAATAATACGAGATAAAACTGGAAGTATCATAGATATAATTATGTTTAATATGAAAGTATCTAACCAAAATTGTTTCCTTTTTAATTACTGAAAGTATCAAAGTCAAATTATTCTAAATTAATTATTCAACAAACTTGCATCTGACTGTGTATGAGAACTTGTTTCTTGCACTCCTCCATTTTGCCAGTAATTAAACATGTATTTGACTCAACAATCAAGTTTAAGAGAATAATGCCATTTGTGCAATGGCATTAAGATCGTACCGAAAAATTAACTTTTGACCCTGATGTTTACTTAATCTAATTATATCTTGACTTGAATAATGCCAGTTGTGCAATGGCATAAAATTAATTATTTGAAATAACTTTGCACTGATAACTTCAGTTATACCAAAATCGATTTCAAACCATGAACTGCACATATATATTGCATAGAGGCCACATTTTATTTACGTTCTTTCATTGGTGGGTAACTTTACTTTACTACACCTTTTCATATTCAGTACAAGTAAAGGATGTGGATTATGATTCATGCTGTTAGATTTAAACACAATGTTGATCTCAATATCTATATATTGTTAAAAATTTAAGTCATTACAAAAACTACAATTTCCAACGTCTTACAAAGAAATTTACAAAACGCTTACTGCGTCAAAACTTTGACATACAAATCCTAATTCTGAACATTATCTAACAAAAACCATTTTGAAATGGGGATGGTACACGATTTATCGGTGTTTGACTGAAGGCAGATTGTAGATTGTGATGGTCCAGGGGGGCTCAACACAAGTACTTCTGAAACTGCACGACTTTACGGGTGTTCGAGGAGTGCCGCAGTGAAACGACCTACAGACATCGTGGGGGGACAGGAAGCGAACTGTGGCGGACTTAACATCATGCTTTAATACTGGGCAGAGTAAAGATGGGCCTTCGCAGCCGATAACCCACACTTGTGGCAATGTTAACACAATGACATCGGGAACTACGACTCAGATAGTCACATGACCATCAACACAGGACGTTGGCGCGTGGCAAAGCGTTACATGAAGTGAGGAATCCCGATAACTTCTTCACCATGCTGATGGGAGGGCGCGAATCCGTCGTCTACCAGAGGATCATTTCCTTGACAGCTGTGCCGCGGCAGGTAGACACGCTCGCGGCGGTTACATTACGCTCTGGGAAACATTAACGTGGACAACCATCGGTCCAGTGGAGCTCGTGCAAGACATCGTCACGGCCAAGGAGTATCCTACACAGGTTACAGACGATCATGTTTTCCGACAGTGGTGGCATTTTCCAACAAGATAATGCGGCATATAACAAGGAGTGATGGCACAGTTCGAGAAATACAGTGGCGACTTACATGTAATATTGTGGTCCCCAAACAAGCCAGATCTGAACCCAATCGAAAACATCTGGGATGTGACTGAATCCGGCGTCAGAGCTCATCGTCCCCCTACCAGGATTTAAGGAAATTTGGTGACTTGTTCAAGGAGCTGTGGTTCAAACTCCCTCCAGCAACCCACCACGAAGGCCTCACTGCTTCCACTTACATTCCGCTGTTACCTGTACCAAAGGTGGACATACTGGCTATTAGGAACCATAGGAGAGGCACTTGTAAAGAAACTGGTTCCACGAGATCTAATCATCCAATTTTTTGACCGTGAGTTTATTTGAACATTTAAAGTTGAAAAAGATAATGAAGGAAAATTTGATAATTTTACACTCAAGAGAACCTGTTTCACTTCCTATGTTACCGAAATAAATGGTGACTGAGCTTGGTAAACAATACCTCAGTCATAGTTGCCAAGACACACCCGTAACTGGTCCTGAATCAGTTGTAATATGACGATCTACAGGATGTAACCATGATTTCAAAAATTGGGCTGCTGTCAAATTGAAAGTTCCATCCTGTTTTGTGCCTTGCATCAATGATAAGCGAGTAGCTTAATTTCTATTGGTCAGACCCCCAGACCGAAAGCTAATGGTGGACGCTACTAATCATGCAATCTGCCACATACCACAGCTGAACATGTAAATTTGCCCTATATAAACACTGCTCAGAGATGCAGAAACACACCTATCCAAGAGGTTAATAGAATTACAAGCAATAACAACCAAAATAAAAACAAAGCGGATGACCGAAATGGTGGATAGTATTCACTACAGTTAATAACAGAATTATGTCAACACTAAATTGTGAATGCTCTTACTGGAAAAATACATTTATTTATAGAAAAACGGATGATATCATCACAAGTGAAAAGAGAATACAGTTGAAACTACTTACAGTACGTTTTGAGTATTGATCAAGCGTGGTTGGTGAACTGCGGAATCGACGGCAGTTCGGTGTGGTAGCGGCAAAATACAAGGAGATCTGGTGGCGATAGAACGTATCTGACTCCTTGCCTGGTAAGCACTCGGCAGTAGTACTATCATTCCATCATCTGAGTTTTAGTATTTGTTGGTAGGTAGTAATTGTTGATGCTGTTCTCATTGGAGACTATAAGTGTATACCAATAACGATACTGACAAACACTTTCTAGAACTGTTCACATAAAATACACAGATTCGACAGAATGTAAAATACACTTTCGCTCACGGTTCGTTAAAGTTGGTTCGTGAGCTTCTAACCTGTAGGTCACTCCCTGAATTCTAATTTGTGAACAAATTTCATATGTAGTACAAGGTGTCAGGCAAATCCAACACCTACCATGAAAACCCTGACATGATAAGTAAATCCAGTAGTATGTCACATAGCTCCGAATAAATCGTGACATTAAATTAACCAAAGTAATACGAGTAACGAGTGAGCAAATGGAATACCACAGACTAACACAAGAATGCCTAAATGCATGTCATACCTTCCCGCCGTGAGACAGACGCAGTTCCGAGGGGAGAAACGAGAACAGAAGCCGAGAGCAAAACAGTGTTAAGCTAGAAGGCCCTACGATAAGGGACGGACACCCACGTCGCCAGCTAACCGGCAGGATCACCCCCCAGCCCATGTTAAAAGCTAGAGCCCTCCAGAAGAACAGTATAGATCTTACGATAATACTAAAAGGGCCACACCAGCCGCAACTTTTAAGCGTGAGACTTTTTCGCTTCTCTGTTACGTTGCAAACGTTAAAAACATTGCCCCACCACGAAAAGTAACTGCCAGGACCACCCCATAAACCATGTTAAAAGATAGAGCCCTCCAGAAGAACAGTAAAGATCTTACGATAACACTAAAAGGGCCACACCAGCTGCAAGTTTTAGCGTGAGACTTTTTCGCGTCTCTGTTACGTTGCAAACTTTAAAAACATTGCCCCACCACGAAAAGTATAACGTATCTCATTGGATAGACAGAATTTTTGTAGGTGAAGCTCAAGGTTAACATTGAGACCCTGACTGGTCAGATGAAAACATAGCGAGATAGTTTTTTCTTAAACCAACTTCGGTAAATTGTAGTAAGGAGAAGTTAGGAGAGAGTTGCTTCCGAGACGGCGAGCTGTATGGAGCTGCGCCGGCCGCCGCCCCCTGACGAACACCGACAAGGTAACGAACGCACACAATGCCGCATTTTTGAGAACTGCAGAAGTCTCATCTGTCACATCCCCTTCTTACGTAATACTAGTGTCGATCGTCAATTGAATCTCATGGTATTCACATTTGCTACGTAAGTTAAAATCTGAAACGCAATGATTTTTCTGTTACATAATTATTGAGAAGCGACATCAGCCACTGTAATTTATGACAAGTTAGATAAGTAATTAAAGATAATTGAGGGTCACTGTAGACCATTTTGATAGTTTTATCTTTTGTGAAACTAAATTTAAACCTAGATTATAGATGTGACATGGCATAGGTCATCCTGCGATTAATTGTAGAACTTGGAAACCCATTCAGGGAATATTCGTTCACATTTTTGTTGAACGCAGTTGGTTTTCATCATCCTGTATTAAAACATTTCCTTTTATCAATAGTGCAATTTGCAAACAATGTTTACTGAGTAGAATAAAATTTCCAATAGTAAACTTAACTGCTTTTTCGACGTTATTTTACCAGCTAACTAAAAATAGGAAAGCCTTGAACCCCTTCCACTAAATTTAGTTAGTATTAAGATTGTTTTACAGGGAGTGCAGTGGAGCTGACGCTGAAATCATTAAGTGTTTGGTTATATCATCGCTAGTCTCACTGAACTCTTCTGAACTCTACATGCCACGTGTGGTCTGGCGTCTCCTTATCAGCAACAGGTCCCAGGTTCAAACTTGTCAATTCCCTAAAAAACACGCTCAGAGCGTCGTTGCGCGAAAGTGGTAGGGAGACATGACATAGAACAACAGACACCACGCAGAATGTTAGAGTTGTAAATAATTTAACTTTGTCTCTAGCGACGGTTAACGATTCAATGTGTCCGGAAGTACATTATGTTGAAAATAGAACAAGAATCTTAAAACGGATTAGGTTGTACAGCTCGCTTAGCTGCAAATAAATTGTGTCTTTTGACGCTAATCAATGTAAACTCGCGTGCGTATTCCACTGCTGTTTGTAAGATTCCACGAAGCTCACTGTATTCAAACAATCTTACATTTTCTTTCGTAACTCTCTGGTTAATTTGTAGTCCAAGCCGTGACCGAAACATTTGAGCTCAGCTGTATATTCGCGTGCGTTTCTATCTGACGCGATGTTAATGCGTTACACACAAAGCACACCCGTGTCCATACACCCAATGATTCTATCTGTTCGACTCCTTCCATCGACATCTCTCTCGCATCATACTTCGTGTAACAGCTCTGTACATACATTCAGTTTTAGAAGTTACGTTAACAAAACTACACAAAGAAGATAACAATATTTCATTGTTGGCATATTCAAAATAAGAATAAACATATAAATAACAGATTCGCTTATAACATAAATTAAGTAAGACCTAACGGAAATACACTCCTGGAAATTGAAATAAGAACACCGTGAATTCATTGCCCCAGGAAGGGCAAACTTTATTGACACATTCCTGGGGTCAGATACATCACATGATCACACTGACAGAACCACAGGCACATAGACACAGGCAACAGAGCATGCACAATGTCGGCACTAGTACAGTGTATATCCACCTTTCGCAGCAGTGCAGGCTGCTATTCTCCCATGGAGACGATCGTAGAGATGCTGGATGTAGTCCTGTGGAACGGCTTGCCATGCCATTTCCACCTGGCGCCTCAGTTGGACCAGCGTTCGTGCTGGACGTGCAGACCGCGTGAGACGACGCTTCATCCAGTCCCAAACATGCTCAATGGGGGACAGATCCGGAGATCTTGCTGGCCAGGGTAGTTGACTTACACCTTCTA
Source organism: Schistocerca americana (assembly GCF_021461395.2). NCBI lineage: Eukaryota > Metazoa > Arthropoda > Insecta > Orthoptera > Acrididae > Schistocerca > Schistocerca americana. Next base: position 243,237,778 of record NC_060124.1, on the reverse strand, counting down.
GAGCACGTTGGGTGGCACGGGATACATGCGGAAGTGCATTGTCCTGTTGGAACAGCAAGTTCCCTTGCCGGTCTAGGAATGGTAGAACGATGGGTTCGATGACGGTTTGGATGTACCGTGCACTATTCAGTGTCCCCTCGACGATCACCAGTGGTGTACGGCCAGTGTAGGAGATCGCTCCCCACACCATGATGCCGGGTGTTGGCCCTGTGTGCCTCGGTCGTATGCAGTCCTGATTGTGGCGCTCACCTGCACGGCGCCAAACACGCATACGACCATCATTGGCACCAAGGCAAAAGCGACTCTCATCGCTGAGAGACGACACGTCTCCATTCGTCCCTCCATTCAAGCCTGTCGCGACACCACTGGAGGCGGGCTGCACGATGTTGGGGCGTGAACGGAAGACGGCCTAACGGTGTGCGGGACCGTAGCCCAGCTTCATGGAGACGGTTGCGAATGGTCCTCGCCGATACCCCAGGAGCAACAGTGTCCCTAATTTGCTGGGAAGTGGCGGTGCGGTCCCCTACGGCACTGCGTCAACTGCACATACGGTTCACGTCCACGCTGTCGCGGCATGCTACCAGTGTTAAAGACTGCGATGGAGCTCCGTATGCCACGGCAAACTGGCTGACACTGACGGCGGCGGTGCACAAATGCTGCGCAGCTAGCGCCATTCGACGGCCAACACCGCGGTTCCTGGTGTGTCCGCTGTGCCGTGCGTGTGATCATTGCTTGTACAGCCCTCTCGCAGTGTCCGGAGCAAGTATGGTGGGTCTGACACACCGGTGTCAATGTGTTCTTTTTTCCATTTCCAGGAGTGTATATACTATAGCACAAAAATAATAGTCGTATGCCTAGAGTAAATACAATCGCAAAAAAATTATCACTCGCACTTCGCAATATCTTCACACAATGTGTGAATTAAACCAGTTCGCCAGAAATAAAGATAGAAAGTATGTGCAGAGATAACCACAATAACAGCCTCCCAGAGCAAAGAACCTAACACATCAATAAAAAATTGATCGTAGAGAAAGTCTTAGAATTTACATGTTTAGGCTTTTGCATCAAATATAAATCAGACCATCTCTATATTTCAATTAACATATTTAGGCATTTTATGGGGCCAATACCCATACAAAAATGGTTCAGATGGCTCTGAGCACTATGCGACTTAACTGCTGAGGTCATCAGTCCCCTATAACTTAGAACTACTTAAACCTAACTAACACAAGGACATCACACATATTCATGCCCGAGGCAGGATTCGTACCTGCGACCGTAGCGGTGGCGCGGTTCCAGACTGTAGCGCCTAGAACCACTCGGCCACTCCGGCCGGCAAAAATATGTCTCCTTAAGTTACGTAATGTAACTGCTGTATGATCGCTCCTGTATGGATCAGTATAGTTTATTCCAACATCTGCTCAGATACAACTAACAGAGGCGACCCGAATTAATTTACTACCATACGTAACGAGCTATTCACTGTCTGACAACGAAATAGCTAAAGACATACGATAACAGATGAGAGTTTAGAACACACCCGACATAATAATGAAAAAGAGGATCAATACAAGCCCGTAAGCAGGATAGCTAAAACAGCCTGACAACACGTACCATTACTTAATTTAATTTAAACTAACTTACGCTAAGGACAACACACACTACCATGTCCGATGGAGCACTCGAACCTCCGACGGGGGAAGCAGCGCGAACCGTGGCAAGGCGCAGTAGACCGCTCTGCTACCCGCGCGGCTTTAAAATTTTGTACGTGGCTGGAGCAGCAACTGGAGAATGAAATCTTACTGTAGAAATAGTAAACATCCAATCAGTTCCAAATTTCAATATTTATTGAAACCATCGTCCATGGTTTAAACTTTTATAAAAATACCTTCTGCCGAAAGAAATATAGACATCTGGATTACATGTTGAGGCAGAGGTCGGTCAAAATATTGACAAAAGGCATCAGTCATATAAAAAATTTCGACTCCATAATAAATTAAAATACGCACAACGTGAGTGTTGCCATGTAGTATTTCCTTACCAATGTACAGCTACTGCTCAGGAAAGAAAACTCATCACATACGTTTCGAGTATTCCCCACAGCGAACTTTCGCATATTAGAGAGAAATAACCCTCAATGTATTCGACAGTGCACCAGAAACTGAGGGAAGTATGTGTCTGCAAGTCTCTTGGTTTTCTCCTCTCCAGTGGGCCTACAGCCTGGGTAAGGTAGAAGAACGTAACCATAGACTACCATATGTAGACACAAACTAACATAGACGTAAGGAACAATTGTATACCGATTATATCATCTTTACAGTTACACTTGACAATGGAAAATCGCCGGAACAAGCTCGTCGTGTATCTTGTACCACTAATAGTAAATAAACAAATAATGCAGCTAAAACTTTTACTTCATATAAAATATGTGGGTTTTGTTTTATTTTCCTCTCATGGCATGGTTAAAGATGGAAGATTCATAAGGTCGTAGCTATTTTTACTGAACTTCGTCCGGTTGGAAGAGGCTGAATGAAACGTAGCAGCTGCCGGCCGATATCTTTGGTCTTATCATGACGCCGAATTAATGATGACGGCTGTAGCTGAAACAATGATTTCTGGTTATAACGGTTTTTTCCAAGCTAGTTTAACTTTTGAATCCGCTTAACGTAAATGGTTTCTTATTCATTTTATTTCCTATAATGAACGTAGAAACCGAACGAAAAATTTGAAAAATTTTGACTGTCCCAGTTTCAAGATACACAGAATCAAAGTACTAAATTATACAGACAAATAAAAGAAAAATCTCAACACAACAATAAACAAAAGAAAAATGTCTAATAAACATGGACTCTGAAACTCATATCTTAAGAGCTATGTGGACTTCTTCATCTTCGTTGCCGTCAAACATATCACCTCTACTGAGGAAGTGCTCATACACTATGTGATCAAAAGTATCCGGACACCTGGCTGAGACTGACTTACAAGTTCGTGGCCCCCTCCATCGTTATTGCTGGAACTCAATTTCGTGTTGGCCCACCCTAAGCTTTCATGACAGCTTCCACTCTCGCAGGCTTACGTTCAATCAGGTGCTGGAAGGTTTCTAGGGGAATGGCTGCCCATTTTTCACGGAGTGCTGCCTTGAGGGGAGGTATCGAAGTCGGTCGGTGAGGCCTGGCACGAAGTCGACGTTCCAAAACATCCCAAAATTGATCTATAGGATTCAGGTCAGGACTGTGTGCAGGCCAGTCCATTACAGAGATGTTATTGTCTTATGACCATTCCGCCACAGGTCGTGCATTATGTCAGTCAGTCAACAGACGATCGTGTTTAAAGATGCAAACGCCATCCCCTAATTGCTCTGACAAAGTGGGAGGCAAGAAGGTGCTTAAAACATCAATATAGGCCTGTGCTGCGATAGTACCACGCAAAACAACAAGGGGTGCAAGCTCCCTCCATGGAAAACACGACCACCCCATAGCATCACCGCCTCCGAATTTTACTGTTGGCACTACACATGCTTCCAGATGACGTTCACTGGGCATTCGCCATACCCACACCCTGCCATCGGATGGCCACATTGTGTACCGTTATTCTTTACTCCATACAACGGTTTTCCACTGTTCAGTCGTCCAATTTTTACTCTGTTTACACCGAGCGAGGTACCGGCGTGATGTTTGGCTTATGAGGAGCCACTCGACCATGAATCCAAGTATTCTCACCTCCTGCCTAACTGTCTTAGGACTTGCAGCGAATCCTGATGCAGTTTGAAATTCCTGTGCGATGATCTGGATATATGTTTACCTACGAGGTCGGCCTGTACGCTTCTGTGCTGTACGTGTCCCTTCACGTTTCAACTTCACTATCACATCGGAAAAAGTGGACCTAGGGATGTTTATGAGTGTGGAAATCTTCCGTACAGTCGTATGACACAAATGGCAGTCAGGCACCTGACCACGTTCGAGGACCCATTCTGCTCTCTCACGATGTCTATAATAATGATGTCGCTAATATGTAGTACCTGGCAGTAGGTGGCAGCACAATGCACCTAATATGTAAAACGTCTGTTTTTAGGGATGTCCGGATACTTTTGATCACACAGTGTAGCTCTTAAAACACGTACTTTAGAACCTATGTTTCATACCTCGTTTTGTTCCATACTACCACCTCTGAAACTTGTCCATCCTACAGTCATAACGACAACAGTAGCGGTACATGTATTCCACTAAGTAAGGTACTAGACCGATTTTCGCTCACTACTTTCGACTCGATCGTTTACTGACCAATGTACCTTACCCGAAATTGATACATTTGTCCTTCTCCAGTATCGTTCAAAGTTTGCAACATATTCAGGGAATAACCCCGTATAATCAAATACTACCAGAAAAGAGGTGCACGAATGTTGTCAGATTTTGGTAAAATTTCATAGTAGTAAAAACAATAGCAACATGCTCTAGATGTCCAGATATGTAAGACTGTGCTCATTACAAAAAGCAGGATATTAGTATCTTATGATTACAGATCGATACGTCACAGTTGGGATCAGTCACCTTACACAAATTTACGGTACTAACAATTCGTATGGGATGGCTCTGTTGTAGGTAAGGCATGTGGCGGACTACGATTCATTGGTAGGATATTTGTAAAATGCAGCCAGTCTGTAAAAGGAGGCTGGTTATAAGGCATCTGCGTGTGTCGCTTCTTAGAAAAAATTTCCAGTATGTACGACCTGTTTCAGATACGACTAACTGGGTGTAGTGAAATTTACGAAGAAGGGCGGCGCGAATAGTCACAGGTTCCCTTGAATCACGGATATTGTTAAAAACTTGATTTTACAGACTTCTGAAGACGGACGGCAACTACTCTCTCAAAACCCAATTAAAAAGTTCCGTGAATCAATATTTAGTGCATGAACTGGAAACATACTTCATCCCTTTCGTATGAATACATAAGATCGTGAATACAACATGAGACTAATTACAGCAGTCCCAGAGGAATTTAAGTACTCATTATTTCCACGTTTCGTTCACGGTTGGAACGGATCAATAACCTAAAACTTGGTACAAATTGTAGATCCGTCATCCATTCACTTCACAGTGGCTGGCTGAGTATATACACCGACGAATCTTGCCGCACCTTCTAATATCGTGTCGGACCTCTTTTTGCCCGGCGTAGTGCAGTTACTCGACATGGCACGAGCTCAAAAAGTCGTTGGAAGTCCTCAGCAGAAATACTGAGCCATGTTGCCTCTGTGGGCATTCATAACTCGGGAAGAGTTGCCTGTGCATAATTTTGTGCACGAATTGACCTCTCGATTACGTCCTACAAATGTCCATAGGGTTTCCCGTAGGGCGATGGTTCAAATGGCTCTGAGCACTATGGGACTCAACTGCTGAGGTCATCAGTCCCCGAGAACTTAGAACTAGTTAAACCTAACTAACCTAAGGACATCACAAACATCCATGCCCGAGGCAGGATTCGAACCTGCGACCGTAGCGGTCTTGCGGTTCCAGACTGCAGCGCCTTTAACCGCACGGCCACTTCGCCCCGCCCGTAGGGCGATCTTGGTGGTCAAATCTTTCGCCCTAAGAGCCCAGAATGCTTTTAAAACCAGTCGCGAACAATGGTGGCCCTATGACATGGCACATTATGATCCAAAAAAATTCCATAGTTTTTTTGGGAAGTCCACGAATGGCTGCAAATGGTCTCCAAGTAGCCGAACATAGCCATTTCCAGTGGACCAGAAGGCCCATTCCGTTCCATGCAAATACAGCCCACAACCTTATGAGCAACCAGCAGACTGCACAGTGACTTCTTGGCAACTTGGTCCATGACTTCGTGGGACCTGCGCCACAATCGAAACCTTCAATCCGCTCTTACCAACTCTTAAGACTCACTTGACCAGGCCACGATTATCCAGTAGTCTGGTGTCCAACCGAAATGGTCCGAGCCCAAGAGGGGCGCTGCGGTAGAGCTCGTACTGTTACCAAAAGCAATCCGTAGGTATTGCTCATGACTCCCGTATTCCGCCGCTCTGTTCTAACGGATACGTTCGTCGTACGTCCCACATTGATTTCTCCGTTTATTTCACGCAGTGTTGCTTGCCTGTTACGACTGCCATCTCTACACAAACGTACGAAGAACGTATCCGTTAGTACGATGCAGTGAAACTTGGCGTTAGTGGGCTATGGCAGCAGAAGACCAACGAGAATGCCTTTGTTAACAACAGGACATCGCTCGCAGCGCTTCTCCTAGGCTCGTGACCATATCGATTGCTCCCTAGACTAATGTAAAACCGTGGTCTGGCCAGATGAGTCCGGATTTCTGTTGGTAAGAGCTGATGGTAGGTTTAGAGTGTGGCGCAGACCGCACGAAGGCATGGACTCAAGTTGTCAACAAGACACTGTGCAAGCTGCTGGTTTCTTCATAATGGAATGGGCTGCGTTTACATGGACCGGTTATGGTTGGGCACTGCGCGGTTAGCAGTCACATTAGTGCAGTTTAATGGATCCCACTGTCATGTGATAGGTTATTGTCATGTGACATAATGATATGCTGCTTATAAACGAGAATTAGGCAATACAAGTCTTAAAATAGAAAAAAAATCTACATTGCGAAAACTTGAACCATGGCTGAATATACGTATGGTGGATGTAGGTTTGATGTCCCAGTGGTCTACTCCTTGAGCTACGGCGGTTGGTACGGTAGTGCAGTGTTATGGCGTGCAGCCAGCGGCGGCACGCTTGTCGGGAACGACAGGGAAGAGAAGGCTGTGAGAAGAGGTCAGCCAATTGTACACTGACCAACCCTCTTTATGGATGACGACGCGACGGCAGCTGCCCCTAGGCGAAGAGGGCATAAGAGACGCGCCCGACTAGTCGAAGCCTCTTGAATAGCAGCGTCAAGATTAGCCACATGGTTAGCAGCATCAACGCTAGGCACTTCGATAGCAGTTCAGACTTTTGTTAGGGATCAGGAGCCACTCTAAAGACTGATTATTTCGTATGTCGCTCTTTGCTTGCGACACATCTGTATAATTGCCGAAGTTAACTGTCTGCAGTTGTCTTTTTGTAACAAAACTCATGAACATGAGTTGTTTGATTGTTTGCCTAGTGAACTGAGTATGCAGGTTCAAATGGTTCAAATGGATCTACGCACTATGGGACTTAACATCTGAGGTCATCAGTCCCCTATAACTTATAACTACTTAAACCTAACTAACCTAAGGACATCACACACATCCATGCCCGAGACAGGATTCGAACAGACGACCGTAGCGTTCGCGCGGTTCCAGACTGAAGCGCCTAGAACCGCTCGGCCACACCGGCAGCCATTAATTAATTCAGCATAAAATGTTCTCTAGGACAGCAAGAGATTAAGTGGCACCTGATAAGACTTCAAGTTTTTACTAACACATACACATGACAAATGCAATGAGTTAATACTGTACTGACATTTCATGTTCACTCTACTGAGAAAATGTTGCAGATTTCATTAGCAAGAAGCATACTCAAATTAACTTTCTCCTACTAGCAAAGGTTAAAGTGGGGGCCCCTTAAACTGTCCCTTCCTTAATAAGCAACTATGCACACATTTCAGAAACAATTTTCATCACAATAGTACTGACTTCCATCCCTACTTGACCTTATTTGTCTTTCAGTGATTTATAGGAATATACACTGATAATACTCTTAATTAACTTCAGAAATAAGTTCCAGGTAAAGTAAAGTTTCAAACAGGTTTATTATTAGGTGCCTTTTTCATTACTCGAGAAGCAAGTGATTTTAACTGACAACATTTATACTCTTTAGCACTAAACTTTGAGACAGACAAAGTAGTCACAATTCAAAGCAAAATAAAGCTTTTTAACAAGTTCCAAATAATGCGACCCTCTCTTTATCTGTAAAAAAAATGATTTAACTAGCAACTTTTATATGCTTTAAAACTGAAACTTAGGCACATTTAAATAGAAACAAGTTAGTGTTGTTTCATAAACAGGATACTCGGTCTTGAACACGTTTAGGAAAGGACCCTGCTTGGTATCATGAAGAGGACAGTTTCAAAGTTGAAACACGAATTTTGCAACACTTGAGTTATCATTGCAAAAGCACACACAGGTATACTGGATCATACTTGTATTTATGTATCTGATCTCTAAAGTTGGTGAAGCAACGGCGCAATAGAGGTGGCAAGCAGGAGGCGGCTATATGGTGACACTTGTGGCGGATTTATGCTCTATTTAATTCTTGTTGGCGACTTATTATTCATTCTAAGAGCGATTCCAAATGCGAGAGCATCATTTTACAGCCGGAACCAAATCCGAGGCCATTCCGTCATAAATTCGGTTTCTGAATGGCTCACATGGCACCTGCGGTGTTGACTGCTGGCCACTGATTGCCTAACGTGCTCTCTCTCTTGCTGCCCAGATTGACCGCCAATTCCACCTTTTCTAGCGCGCCAAGCCCCTTCCGAAGCGGAGGGGGTTCCCTACGTTTTTTCTGTTTTACAATACAAGACCCCTAAGTATGAACCAGTTTTCTGCATACAATTTTGTATTTATAAACAGATGTATTTTATAAAATTCCATTACTTAAACACACCGTTAACTATTTACAAAGTAGACATCACAAATTTCCATTTCCCTCCAACAATTCAAATATCTTAAATCATTCAGAATATACACTTCATAATAAAATTACACTGTACTAATTACTGAAAATCGATAAAGGTATTACAAGACGTATACAGCATAAACAAAGAATAAAAGGTACCTGTTAATGGTTTATTGCGTTTTGGGATTTGTGACCTTTGTGCTAAATGAATCTCTAAAAGTGTCTCTTTCTGAACGAGGGTACCAGAAATATACGATACATTGGTGTGTGGTAAAGACGGCGCCATCACTGCTCCGGCGCCATTGCAAACTCGCCCCTCAACCTGAGAGGTTGGCAGGGCTGCGCGTTACGGTTCGTTGCACGGTCTCCTTGATAAATACACCGCCACTGCGGCGCACTTTCTGCCGGATTTTAATATTTCATACGGATACTCTTTCTACCTTTCCCGAGCTAAGGCATTTCTCATTCTAACGCTCAAATTTTGAGCGTCTGGGAGTAATTGCCACGGAAAAAGTTCTCGTAATTAGAGCGCGCGTGCTGGTTTAGCAGGGCAAGTTCCTGAGGCACGGACGTTGTGTGCAGCCGTCTCTTTTTTTCTTTTTAACCTTGCTATTTTCCACAGGCGGTGGCCATTAATTATGTTGTAATAGGTGTTTTAGTGGAAACTCGGGATTTTCTTTAACGAAGGCGTCTGACTTCCGGTTCTGGGCAGCATTGTTCTCTCTCTTCCTGTTTACCCTCCATCCCCGCCTTTGTCTAATCTCGGGGACCGGCCAGTTTAATGAGCAGCACTAACCGGCTACCGTCGCGTCGCTGTTTAATTTCACCCGCTCGAGTCCCCTGACGGAATGCGGTAGCGACTGTTTACCGGCTGTGTGATGTTTGTCTTATTCCCATTTCAGTGCAAACAGTTTTTGGTCGATATTCAGTTTTTCGTGTCACTCGTTCTGTGCCTTCTTTGTTTAATCCCGCTGTTGATTCGTCAGTTACATGAACTGCAAGTTCACAGAGAGCTTGGCAGCTCGTTTACATGGCACTAGCAATGGTGCGCTATTTTAGGTGCACCAATAAAAGTAGTTTAACAACACGTGTTCAGTGGATTGCAGTAATTTACCAGGCTTCTCTCCCACCTACCAACAAGACACAGTGACCTTAAGTGCCGACAGCCCTCCAAATACGGTCAGAATTAGGAATACTTGGAGGAAGCAACAACAGGTACTTCTACTTCTAAATCCACTGAGGTGAGAAGTCATGCGATAGCTATACGCACACGCTGAAGAAAAAAAATGCCGCACATGGAGGTCGGCATGCGATTCCTCATTCAGATTCAAGACAAAAGTTTACGTAGCAGAATGAGATCAGGTGCATACTCAAAACACATGTTTGAAAACGAGGAGTTGATGACACTGTCACGTCGTGCAGCACCATTGGAATGTACAGGGAAACGTGTATCATCCTACATGGTGTGTCTAGGAATTCCCGATACACGGTTAGCTGGACAAACACTCAGACAACTTGTATTAATGAGTTTATTACAAAAAGACAATTACAGATATTTAACTTTGGCAGTTAGACAGATGTGTCGCAAGCAAAGGACTATATACGAAATAATCAGTCTTTGCAGTGACTGCTGATCTCTGGCAAAAGTCTTTCCAGAACCTCTACCTAAGTGCTGCTATGCAAGTGGCTAAACTTGATGCTGCTGCTGAAGTGGCCACCACCAACTGGGCGCGGCGCTTATGCCCCTGTGGTGTGCGTACTCTAAGACCTGCGGTACACACACCATCAGATTATTTGACTCGACGCTCTAACGAAGTAGGCGAGTGCCAGCAATATGTCTCGTGGTCTTATCGTGGCGTGTTTATCTTCTGCCGATAGGTCAGACGATAGAAATGCCACTTAACCGCTTAGAGTAGCAGATTGACGGTGACCAAATTTAAACAGAACTTGATTAACTTTCACACACATTTATTAAAATAATAAAAAGCCATAGATATTATGTAACTTGATGCTGGATGCTGTTTACAATGGACAATCTGAAGTTCCTTTGGTACGTTAACCTTATTCTCACATGTCTCTGATACTTGACAAAGTGTCTACACATTTCTCTTCATGGCTATGTACAGAAATATGATAATCTTATTAGGCGCAGACTGAAACTTGACTACAGATTAATGCAGACTACTGCATACTGGTACAGACTAATGCAGACTGGTACAGACTAATGCAGACAAATGCGAACTGACTAATCGGAGGTCTGTACACTCGTTATAATACCTCGCGCATTCAGGTATCACTGTGCGAGTGTGATCCGCGAGGAGAAAAGGTTATACGTTAGCAGCAATCTCATTGCCTGCAGCCGGCCGAAGTGGCCATGCGGTTAAAGGCGCTGCAGTCTGGAACCGCAAGACCGCTACGGTCGCAGGTTCGAATCCTGCCTCGGGCATGGATGTTTGTGATGTCCTTAGGTTAGTTAGGTTTAACTAGTTTTAAGTTCTAGGGGACTAATGACCTCAGCAGTTGAGTCCCATAGTGCTCAGAGCCATTTGAACCATTTTTTTTATTGGCTGCGTTACACATTAATACGCGGATCGGCGGAATCAGAATTTGGTCCGTCTCTAAGACAGCGCCATCTTGTAGTGCGGAGACGGACGAGCGCTGCGCCTGAGCTGTTGTGCTTAGCGGGGCGCTCTAGTGGGAAAGTTGTGTACGCGCTGACTACGCGGAACTATTTACACAACAGCCCTCTTCACCTAGGGGCCGCTGCCGTCGCGTTGCCTTTCTGGAAGGGGGCGGCCTGCGTACGATTGGCTGACCTTTCCTCACAGCCTTCTCCCTCCTGTCCTCCCCGACTGGCGTGCCAGCGCTGACTGTACGCCATAACATTGCTCCCCCCCCCCCCCCCCCCCCAAGACGATGGACTGTGGTCATATATGGAGCATGACAAAGGGAGTGAAGTCAAGAGCGTCGACATTCTGATGGATCGGAAGCTGTGGCTCCAGGGGACTTCAGACTTATGGTCGTACACAGCCATCTGGTCTTCACTCTGGTGGAAATGTCCCCAGGAAAAGGACCAGAAGAGTACACGTCCACCTCCTGGGGCCAACACGATGTAGAAGGCGTCGGCTACAGCGACTTGGGAGGGTCCAGCTCCATTGGTAGGACGACAGGAGGTGGAGGGGGCGGAGGCTCCGTATCCGTGGGGTCATCCCGCGGTGTAGCGATGATCCCCTTTGACGACTGCTGTGGCGGCGCTGTCCTCCGGATCCGTGAGTCTCGGGTAAGAGATACGGAGGATCACCTTGCACATGACAGTGGCGAATTTGATTGTGATGTCGGCCCTGCAATCCGTTTGGGCCTGAAATGAGATACATTCATGCGCCAAGTCGACGAAGAATCTTACCTCGCGCCAACGTCTGCTGCCGCGAAAAACCCTGAAAAACACAATATTAAGCGGAGCGAAGCGGTACTTGTGGCTTTCCTTCGGCACTGGATACTGAGGAGGGTGGAGAACGTAGAGCAGTGTCCGATGGCGGTGTCCTTGAAGCAATTCCGCCGGCAATAGTCTGTCTCGCGGATGCGAACGATAGGAGGGGAGGAACAGTTGCAGTGCATGATCCTTGGTGTGTGCAATGCGAAGTTTGATCACTGCTGCTTGAAGGTTCTGCCAAAACATCGCCGTTTGACTGTACATGGGACGGTGCACTCGTTAGAAGCTGTATGCGATTGAGTTCACAGAATATTTCAAATGCATTTGACGTGAACTGATGACCGTTGTCTGACACTATGACTTCAGGGAAACCTTCGAGGCAAAAAATAGAGGACAACGCCTGAACTGTGCTTCGTGACGTTGTCGAGTTCATTGGCACAACGAAAGGAAACTTGATAGAAGAGTCAACCACAATCAACCAACGAGTGTTCCAAAAAGGTCCCGCAAAGTATATGTGCACACGTTGCCTTGGTGATTGTGGCTTAGGCCAAGCAGAGAATTTCTTTGGCGGAGATTTTTGCACATGCGTGACACTGTGACATTATCTGTGCTATTTGGGCGTCCATACCCTGCGAAGGAGTTTTGCTATTTGGGGAGCAAAATAACTGACGATGGTCGAAGTAGAGAGGATATAAAATGTAGACCGGCAATGGCCAGGAAAGCGTTTCTGAAGAAGAAAATTTGTTAACATCGAGTATAGATTTAAATGTAAGAAAGTCGTTTCTGAAAGTATTTGTATGGAGTGTAGCCATGTATGGAAGTGAAACGTGGACGATAAATAGTTTAGACAAGTAGAGAATAGAAGCTTTCGAAATGTGGTGCTACAGAAGAATGCTGAAGATTAGATGAGTACATCACATAACTAATGAGGAGGTATTGAATAGGATTGGGGAGAAGAGGAGCTTGTGGCACAACTTGACTAGAAGAAGGGATCGGTTGGTAGGACAATTTCTGAGACATCGAGGGATCACAAATTTAGTATTGGAGGGCAGCGTGGAGGGTAAAAATAGTAGTGGGAGACCAAGAGATGAATACACTAAACAGATTCAGAAGGATGTAGGCTGCAGTAGGTAATGGGAGATGAAGAAGCTTGCACAGGATAGAGTAGGATGGAGAGCTGCATCAAACCAGTCTCAGGACTGAAGACCACAACAACAAACCCTGCGAAGTACAGTTCCACGCGCTAACTGTTTCCTACGAAGAATCCCCAGTGTCATTGGTGAAGTAACTGCAACACTTCTTCTTCCAAAGCTTCGTGGATCAACACACTTGACTGTCTACTGTCGTTTTGAAAAAGAATCACCCCTTGCTATATAGCGAGGCTATGCTGATGTGCAAAGTATCGGCGCACTACAGAGTTCTTTATACTATTCAGTGAGCGAGACAAAGACGTGCGAATGTATTTTAGTGAAATGTTCAAATCTGAGTCAGCTTCCGTCGCCTCTGCAATTTTCCTATAGTTCAGAGGAAAGAATTGAAGCAATTCTGAATCGTGAACATCGATGTGACAACAAGATGCTGCAGAAGCGTCAAAGGTTGTATCAGGGCCAAGCGGAAGACGTGAAAGGCCTTCCGCATTACCATGTTGAGCTGCCGGACGGTACACAATCTCGTACTGGTAGTGAGACCACAGCAAAGCCTATCTTTGCAATTTGTGGGCAGTTCGCACAGTAACCCATTTCTTCGGATGAAACAAGGACTGCAAAGGCTCGTCATCCGTTAGTAAGTAGAATTTTCTGCCATACAAATAGTGGTGGAATTTGATGACTCCACACACAATAGCCAATGCCTCTTTCTCTATTTTCGAATAGTTATGCTGAGCTTTGGACAGCACTTGTGTAGCGAAAGCAGTAGGCCTGTCTTTATCACCAATTCAGTGTGAAAGCACTGCAATCCCGTAAGAGGAAGCTTCACCTTGCAACGCAATTAGATTGTCACGATCAAAGTGAACCAAGCATCGTTCACTGAGCAGTGCATCTTTAAGTTTTTGAAAAGCTTCTTGGCACTCATCTGTCCTAACAAAGGAGACCTTCTGGCGGGGCAAGTGATGCAATGGAGCTGCAATCTGTGCAGCAATCGGTATCAACCAAATATAATGGTTCACTTTCCCTAAGACTGACTGAAATTCTGTGACATTATGAGGAGCTGGCAGGTCACGTACGGCTAACAAATGCGACTGAAGAGCGTGTACACCTTGACATTTTATGACATGACCAAGATATTGCAACTCACGTTCGAAAAATCACACTTATCCTGTCTAACGTTTGTCTTGTATCAGACGACACACGAAACAAAGCATGTAAATTTAGCAAAGTGTTCTTCAGGTGTACGACCAGCTACGACAATGTCGCCCAAATAGTTTGAACAGTTTGGTACTTTAGCAGTCAGCTGTTCAAAATATGGTTGGAAAATAGCGGAAGCAATGCCAAGAGGCAAACGTAAATATTTACACAAGCCCAAATGAGTGTTCACATGATTTGAGAGTCTTCATCTAATGGTATTTGAAAATATGCGTCGCCCAAATCAGTTTTTTAAAAGTGGCGACCAGCGTCTAATCTGTCCATGAGATCCTCTGGGCGTGGCAAAGGATAAGTATTCGTATCAATCACAGTTTGTAGGTTGACTGTAGACTTGAAGGCGAATGTGACCTGAAGGTTTGGAGGGCTAAACAAGTGTACTGGCCCACTGACTAGCTTGTATGGGGGCAATAGCTCCGCAGTTCTTTAATTTCAGCAATCACTTTGTCCCGTAATGCAATGGGAACAGTTATGGCCTGGCAAAATTTTGACTGAGCATTGTCTTTCGTATGTCCAACTAAATTATTAACATTGCTCAGCCCTTCAAAAAGAGTTCAGGGAGTTCTTTCAGCAAGCGAGCTACACTTTCATTGTCATTGAATGCAGTCACTGACAGCACATTGGCCTGAATTTGAAAGCCAAACAAATCAAACGAATCAAGGCCAAATATGTTCTCACACTTCAGTATGTGAGCGATACATGGCAGGCAAAGTACTTTTCCAGAGAACGGGAATATCTTGTCCATTATAAGCTGTCAGAAGCGTGCTGGGTTTAGACAAACGTGGGGACCCTAACAGTTCATATGTGTTATGATTCCGCAATGTGAAATGGTTCAAATGGCTCTGATCGCTGCGCGACTTAACTTCTGAGTACATCAGTCGCCTAGAACTTAGAACTAATTAAACCTAACTAACCTAAGGACATCACACACATCCATGCCCGAGGCAGGATTTGAGCCTGCGACCGTAGCGGTCGCTCGGTTCCAGACTGTAGTGCCTAGAACCGCACGGCCACTACGGCCGGCTCAGCAATGTAACAGAGGCGCCCGTGTCCAACTGAAATTCCACACGTTTTAACTAAGATGCAAATGAACAAAACGTTTTTCGGACTGGCGTAGCACTGAAGGAACTGTTTGCTTCCTACTTTTTGGTAATGCCTGTAGCAGGATTTGAATACACTACATCGATGACAAGGGCCTTGTGACTAGATTTTTGTGACTGGGCGTAATTCTTATGCTTCTTCCGTAGCCTTTTTTGCCACAAGCTGGTATGGACAGGCAATCTTTGCGTTTGTGCCATTAATAGCACCGACGGTATGACTTGATTCTGTTCACTGACGTAGCCGCCTATGTAGAGAACTGTTTACGCAGCTTGACACACGCGGGCTGTTGCTGCCCACCTGGCCAGCCATGAGCAAGCGATGACTCGACCCGACAAATTGGTGGCTGCTCAAATTTATCGGCCGCTACGGAACCTGAATAATGCTGATGTAGATTTAGCACTATGTGATGAACAGATGGATCTTACTTTTTCAAAATCTGTTCTCTAAGTTTGACATCAGTTACACTGCACACGATTGCATCACGCAACATTTCATTGGAAAACAAAGCACCACAAGCACATATGAATTTGCATTTCCTCGTCATACCCTGCAAATCTGTAACACAGTCGCAATACATTTGTTCTGACCTTTTCTTACAACGAAAGAATTGGTACCCAGCTGCCACCACATTCACTTGTTGGTCATAGAAGTTAGTTAGACAATCTTCAACCTAGCCGTAGGAAAGTTCACTTGAAGTGGCGTTAGGGAACAAATTTTGAATGAGGCGACAACCTGTACTTCCTATGACTGACAAAAAGAAATGTAGTTTCACAGTACCTGACACTCTGTGAGCAATGATGTGGGCCTCATACTGTTGCAACCACTCGGAACATTCCTCTTCGTTTTCGTTATACTGGTGAAAAGGCAACTGCAGTTGTTGCCTGTTGTGCTGCGTCAGTTGTTTGGTTCACCAGTAACTGCTGTACCGTGTTTAGAAGGGTTGCAATCTGCTGCGTCTGAAAGTGAAACATCAATTTTAGCTGCGTTGCCACTATTGCCTGCAGCTGAGGCAACTGAGTAGGGGGTGGGGGAGGTAGGTGGCTCATTTTGGAATAGGCCAATGTAATAAACAGACAATGGAAACAATAAAAATAGGGAGACAAGCAAAGAAAATTTCTGCTACGTCCACCTGAAAACATTGAATAGGAAAACACTATAAGAGACACTGTTATTACATGAAAACATAGCTCTGCAAAGAGAACTCAAGGTAGAATTAAGCCATCAGCAAAACACAAAAGCCCAGGACAAAACAAAATCTGTGGCAGCTGGCTGCTCTGTTAACTGGTTGTCACCAATCTTGTTGTGTGTAGGAATCCTACATACTCGGGCGGCCGCTATGACCGAATGGTTCCAGGCGCTTCAGTCCGGAAACGCGCTGCTGCTACGTCGCAGGTTCGAATCCTGGCTCGGGCATGGATGTGTGTGATGTCCTTAGGTTAGTTAGGTTTAAGTAGTTATAAGTTCCAGGGGGCTGATGACCTCAGATGTTAAGTCCCATAGTGCTTAGAGCCATTTGAACCATTTGAACCTGCATACTCAGTTCACTAGGCAAACAATCAAGCAATTCATATTCATGAGATTTATTACAAAAGGACAACTGCAGACAGTTAACTTTGGTAATTACACAGATGTGTCGCAAGCAAAGGGTGACATACGAAATAATCAGTCTTTACAGTGGCGCCTTATCTCTAACAAAAGTCTGGACTGCTATCGAAGGGCCTAGCGTTAATGCTGCTAACCATGTGGCTAATTTTGACGCTGCTATTGAAGTGGCACGGCTCTTATGCCCTCTTCGCCCAGGGCAGCTGCCGTCGTGTTGTCTTCCATGAAGGGGGTTGGTCAGTCTACATTTGGCTGACCTCTTCTCACAGCCTTCTCTTCCCTGTCGTTCCCGACAAGCGTGCCGGCGCTGGCTGCACGCCATAACACTACGCTACCGTACCAACCGTCGTAGCTCAAGGAGTGGACCACTGACGGAGCAGAACCATTTTGAATTAATTAATGGTTGAGGTAGTAATTATAGTTAACAGGAATAAAGTCTCTTTTACCTTTCTGTGATTGCTAACATATGCTATTAATAGCTACCGCTATCCACTGTGCATTTTGCCTGGTAATTGCGTGTGTTCATTGCACTTTACTAAGACAGAATTTATGAAAGTCCCTTTTGCAAGAGTATATTTAAATCTACTGAAAATAATGTTTTCACATTATTAATCCTAATTAGGCTGGCGACCGTTTATTGTTTCATTTAAGAGAACTTTATTGCTTCCTTTTCTTACAAAATTAAATGATTCAAATGGTTCTGAACACTATGGGACTTAACATCTGAGGTCATCAGTCCCCTAGACTTAGAAATACTTAAACCTAACTTACCTAAGGACATCGCACACATCTATTCCCGAGGCAGGATTCGAACTTGAGACCGTAGCAGCCGCTTGGTTCCAGACTGAAGCTCCTAGAACCGCTCGGGTACCGCGACCAGCTTTACAAAATTAAAGTCTTTCTGCTTTCTACTAATTTCCATAGTACGAAATTCAGGTTCGATACCCTCTGTCCATTAGGTTAACACACGGTCCATTTCAAAATTCCTCCCAGAGGGTAGCGCTATACAGTAGGTTTATTTCATATTTGGCATTTAACATTCCACGGTTGCGTTATACCTGACTTCCCTGTGACAGGACTAGAAGTTTGGTTATCAGAGAATTTGAAAGTTCTTTAACGCAGCAGAAGCGTTATAATCTAGGTTAGGTGTTCATCATCAAGATACCAGGAAGTGAACCTCCCGCCATAGATACGTGGGGCATTCAATAAGTAAGGTAAGAATTTTTTTTCCCTGAAAACTTGTTGGTTTTATTCACGATTCCCATATACACCGTAATTCTGCACACTTGGCTAAAACCACCGTTCTTCAACATGATCTCCGTTCAATGCGACGGCCTTATCCCACGTTATTGGGAGAGCCTGTATGACCGCATGGTACCACTCTATTAGTCAACGTCGGAACCAATGTGTTGCAGCACCAATAACCTCCCTGTCATCCACGTATTGCTTACCGCGGAATGCTTCCTTCATTGGGCCAAACAGATGAAAGTCGGAACGTCCGAGATGCGGGCAGCAGCGTGATTCGGGAAGAACATTCCAATGAAGTTTTGTGAGCTACTCTCTGGGGCGCAAAGTTGTGTGAGACCTTGTGTTGTCATGGAGAAGGAGAAGTTCGTTTGTGTTTCCGCTGCGACGTTCATGCTGAAGTCATTTCTTCAATTTCCTGATTGTAGCACAATACACTTCAGAGCTGATCGTTGCACCATGAGGTGGTCAGCAAACAGAATAACACCTTACTAACAGAGGTCGTATTTTCACAATATAAAATTGTACAAAAAATGTTCAAATGTGTGTGAAGTCTTATGGGACTTAACTGGTAAGGTCATCAGCTCCTAAGCTTACACACTACTTAACCTAAATTATCCTAAGGACAAACACACACACCCATGCCCGAGGGAGGACTCGAACCTTCGCCGGGACCAGCCGCATAGTCCATGACTGCAGCGCCCTGGACCGCTCGGCTATGTACATGTAAATAATGTGAAACCTATTTTATGTTTCTTATTTGTAATAAGGATTAATGATATTTCAGCCTTAAATACGTATAGACGTAGTAGTAAGTAAGAACAGAGCTTCTTAAAATTAATGTTTTATGAATAAAAGATAGAAATTGAGGAAGATGAAAAGAGATTATGACATATTATCACTTTATGGGATGTTACAAAATTCTAGAATAACAAGAATCTTGCTTTTAAGAAGCATAAATAAAAAATAATGGGAAACTACACAGATTTATATTAGAGACTCTACCACCTAGCTATCTCGGGTGTAAGGGCTCCGCAACACATTCAGCCTGTCACATTCGGGGCAGTGTAAATTATCTGTGTGTTGCTCTGTCATTTACTTCGAAACTTCTTGATTTAAATGTGAGAATCTGTACTTAAACTGCTGAATGATTAAGAAGATGAAACTTCTACGTTATTTGATGATTCTGAAACAGCTGAGTAAAACTGAACATACTAAGCCTACTTTCTCTTGACATTTTCTTACCATGTCAGCACAGACTCACAATATTCTAGCTCAACACAATCTGACTACTAATATATATATATATATATATATATATATATATATATATATAATAAATAATAAAAAAACATTACAACCTGACTTCAAATAATTAATACAAAAGAACGGCCCTCAATAAGAAGCAATCCTGACAATAACCTATACATTTCATTAAGCACTTACCTCACAAAAACCTTCATTACGCGAACTACTGCAATACAGCGAGCGTCTATACTGCAAGCTAAATAAAAGATTCTAACCAATAAAGCCCCTAACTATTAATAGGAATCTGGTTAGTAAAGGAAATATTTTGTTGCAAACCAAAAAATGTATTTTTTACCTTAATAATGTGACTTCCATTTCAAACACAAATATAAATTGTCATTGACATCCAGTACAAAAATATATAATCACGAATAATTTTCAATATCCAAGTCGGATTCTTCCAGATCGTTAGCCTAAGCTAACAATCCAGACCTCTACCCTCCATCAAAGCTAACTTCTCACATTTAACATCCATCACTGCTGGCTCTTCACCTCCAACTGCCCAACAGTACTTCCACCAGTGCTGGCGACTAACTTCCAACTGCCCAACACTACTGGCGATTAACTTCCAACAACGAGTCCAACCAACCACATAGACTCTTACAAAGGAAGTGCAGTCAGTGATCCAATGCAAAGCGCTACACAGCGCTGCCAACACAGACACAGCCCACTTACAACATGCCGGTCAGTAATATGTTGTGCAGAAGTTCCGTTTTCTAAGGAAATTTCTGTGTTAACGATACCTCCGGCATTTCACGGTATGTCGGGGTTTGCCCTGCCTTCTCTCTATCTATCTATCTATATCTGGACCCCGCTTCAGCTACTGCCGGGTCTGGGAGATGAAGAGTCCTCTCCATTTGGCTCGGTCCTCCCACCACTTTTCTTCCTCCACTTGCTGCCAGTTCAAACCCCTCCTTTCCACAGATATTCTTTCTCCAGTTTTCCACCGTGTTCTTCGGCGCCCTCTAGGTTTTTTTCCATCCATCTTTAGTTCTTCCATAATTCTGGGGAGTCTCTGCCCACGCATTCTCTTAACATTCCCGTACCATATTAATGTCTTTTTTTCAATTTCCCTTTGCAGTTGCCCTGTATTATTGAGCACAAAAAGGCTGCTCTCATTTGTAAGAGGTTCAATGTCATATGAGTACTGTGCATATAATGACATGACTATCCCCGATTCCCTTCCAAGTGTAATTTATGCTGTTACAAAGTGTTGAGTATGTAGTTGTGTTATTCTTTTCACTGTAATTCGTGTGTTTGTTACCACTACTCCTGTTTTGGCATTCCTTATCCAAGTTATTGTCCCATATTATGTTTGAAGACAAGATATTTTACCGTCATGCATGTAGGATTTCTGTAAACAAACGACATCCACATGCACTTCGTCCATCAACTTGCTTACTCCTGTACTAATCACTGGAATCCTCATACAAGTCAGTTGTACGATCTCCACGACGGGGTATATCTTGCGTGTGCATAGCTTTTGGATCCAATTTCTTTAAGTTCAAAGTGAACTCGCCTGTGTGGTCTCATTGAGTCGTTGTAGATTCTGTTTAGGTCCAAACCCTCTCCACTTCGTGCGGATACAACGCGCAGTAGTCTACAGAGTTCTCGTGTGCCATTAGGAAAGAAGGTTTGCTGTTCGTAGGACCATGCGATCAGTCTGTTCCGTATTTTGATAACATGTTTTATTTCCTTCTGAGTGGTTAAGTCGTGTGACGAACCACAGGGCTCTTTGAAATACATCTCTGCCTTCAAGGCTGCTTAAGTGCAGATCCTCCTCAAGGTCCTGTAATTCAATTGTTGTTTCTCTATCGTGTACCAGTTTATTGCTGGAATCTTGTGATGTGTTGGTTTGCTCATTTGTGTTTGTCATTAGTGCTTCCGTAGCAGTCATGTTTGCCTTGTTATTTGTTCTCTGCTGGTTGTCTTGTAACAGGATGTGTTTGATGTCTGTGTTTGCTGTCGGTGTCTCTGTAGCAGTTTTGTTTATCTTTGTTGTTCTTTGAGGGTAAGCTGTGCATGAGTTCTTGGTTTATCTGACATTTTTATGGTTTCGATATGACGTTTGTCTTATGTAGTTTCCGAATTCTGACGTCATACTCCTGTTTGTTTCTACTGTTTTAGTCTTAGGTTCCTGTCTCTTAGAGACTTGGGTATTTCCTTCATGGACGTAGCATATTGGTTTTATGTACAATCTGCAGTTTGTGGTGTCGCATTCGGGTTTGTTTGTTGTTGATACTATGTTTTTTGTATGCTTGTCTTAGTCGTTGTGTTTGTTTTGAATCTTCTTGTGATACTTGTTGTTTTGCTGACGTGTGTTTCATAGTTATGTTGTAAATGTGTATGAATGTCTCTCACTTGCTTTTATGTATTAGCATGTTTGATTGTGGGTCACGTGATTACGCTGACTTTTCGTTGTCTCTGCAGACTGCTCCGTATCCCAGCTCCTCCATTCGGAGAAGAATCGCAGTGTAGAAGGATGCCCACTGAACTATATCCTGTTTAATCTGCCTAGCCACGTAGATGTTAGACAAAAGACTGTCACAATCAGCCTCGTAACTTGGAAGCGGTTTATGCTCTTACGTCAGGCGGCGAGCAACTCAGCAGGTACACACTTTTGAGAACACAAGCTGGTGGACGAGTGTGTCAGCGCTACCAACAGTGACGTCTAATTAAGCAGGAAGTTGTTTGACTGCCATCCGTCGATCACCTCAAATGACAGAGTCCGCACGTTCCAATATTGCAGGAGTCACAGCCGAGTGCGACCGGCCGGTACACGGGAAATCGGACGGGTTTGAGAGACCTTTTTCCAATGATGACAGAGCCTCGCCCAACGACTCAGCGTGCATTTGTTCACTGCCAGATCTCCGTAGACATTCTGCAAGCGCTTATGAATATCTGCGATTCTCTGGTGTTCTGCCACAAGGTACTGTGTCACAGCACTCTGCTTGGAACGCATCTTCGTTACAGACGCCATTTTGAAGGCTACATATAGGGCCGCCACCAATCGGAATTTCAAGAAACCATAAGGTCCGAAGCGGGAATATTCCACTATGTTCTGCAACAAATTCCGGATATTTTCAGCCGAAACTGGCCGAGAAAAAAATGTGTTGCATTCCTTATTGAACGTCCCTCGTGTATGCAGCTAAATAGAAGTGGCCTCCTGGCACGCGAGTTACGCGTTTTGCGCAGGAAAATATCTCTAAAACAGAGTTACTAGTAGCAACACATGAGTAAAATAACAATCATTTATTAAAAGAATTTGTTAGAAGAGGTGTCGCTGATAAACCTATTCTAACCAAATATATTAGCTAATCTAACGAAGGTCAGGGAGCTTAAGTTCAGTCACCCAAATGGTAAACAATCTGACTGGCACTTACAGACTGATGCTCGGTATAAACCGTCCAACGACTAGACTGGTGGAAAAGTCAGGTAACGGATGGAACAGCAGTGTTCAATCAAAAAAATTTTCAAATGTGTGTGAAATCTTATGGGACTTAACTGTGTAATGTTGTTGCATTAATTTTGTTCTGAAAGCGGTGCTGGCTTTCAAGACCATAAAAGCGGGTTAAAAGCTGTGAGCTATCTGGGGAAGTTAATCTCGCATTACTGAGCAACTGCTTCACCAGGTATCCAGTCTAGCTAACCAAATTCCCTACCAGACTAACATTAATTATAATCTTTTAATAGTCATCTTACGACAAACGTTGATATATATATAAAAAGACAATTTAAATAAAAAGAAATAAATCAGTTTATATTTGGACATTTATTTTAACATTGATCCTTGTTCCGTTAAAATTTCAGCATATTAAACTTGATTCATAACTGAACTGGTGCCTTCTTAGGATTGTGAAAATGTGAGTTTGTAATCTTATGGAACACATCAAATATGGAGCCAAGATTGGGAGACTGCATACAACACTGCATTCATAAAATAACACATGACGAACATTGAAACATATGCAAGAGGAAATTAACCACAACCAACCGATTCAATTTTCACCCAAAGAAGTTAAGTTCGTAGCGCAATCCAGTCCGTCATGAAATTACCACACACTGCTATACTAAATTCATACTAACTTTCTGTGAAATCTTCCCGAAAAGAATAGCTGAGGGCTGCTTTGATGATTACACCACATGCGACACGGGGTCAACTTGGTTGATACAAAGACCGTAACTCCACAATAATTTTGATAATTAAAATAAATTAGATCTAAACGCAATTTACAAAAGAAAAACCTTGAACTGGTTACTATCGTCTTACTATTAACCTGATTGGTCAAACAATTGTATAAGAACGTGGTACTGATCTCACAAAGTACACCCCATGTGGGTTGAACATAAAGAAAAGTTGCTATATTGGAAAATATTGTCAAGACAAGATGTTATAATATCTCACACATTCGCATTTAAGATAGATGACCTTAGTTAAGAGTTACAGATCCTCAACATGTGGTCCCACTTTACTCACAAAGTAGTGACAAAGCAACTACTGGAAGATACTCTAAACCGCACACTCGAGTTACACTGCGTTGCAATTTAAGATAACATAAGATAATTTAGATATTTTCAGTTAGGCTGAACTTAAGAAATCCATTGTCCTACGGACTTCGCAGGCACGTGCTTAGCCGGAGATCTTACCACTTCAGACGCTCGCCGTGGACTGACTGACCTGGGCCCCTACCGAGCGTGCTTAACAGATACAAACGGAAGTGACCAGAGTGGCAGCTTCCTATACCTACATGACAAGGGACAGACAGGACCATACTAAGAATAGAAACCTCTCTGCTTTTAGAAAGCGTAGCTACCTGTTCCGACGTTGGTCCTACTGTTCTCTAGCAGACAGGCTTGTCTGCTACTATCAAGCATTCAACTAGAAATACATTTGCTCATTCATCCTATCACACAGAAGGGAAGGGGGATGATAGTATCTTATCATATACAGTATATAAATGAAAGTGGATGTAGGTTCCGTATGAGACTGTGTGACATGAATTACATATAAACTGTGTTTTTAAGTGTAGTAGTGTGACAGATCGTTCTTGTTTATGTGTAAAAGTAACACGTTCCACTGCTCAGTCTCCTCCCAGATAGAAACACCACAGTAAATTTAGAAGAGGAATTTATGCCGTAAATGACAACATATTTAAGAAATTAACATGAAAGGAATCCAACAGAGATCCTTTCAACTGCTAAGGTCATCACTCCCTACTTAACCTAAATTCTCCTAAGGACAAACACACACACTCATGCCCGATGGAGGACTCGAACCTCCGCCGGGACCACCTGCACAGTCCATGACTGCAGGGCCTTAGACCGCTCGGCTAATCCCGGCGGCATTGTTCAATCGATTTAGTGGTACGCTTGGCATATAAATGCTATTCTGTGAACTAGTTGGCGGATGAATCAGATAGTTCCGACTTTCGTCACTGTCTGTGGTGGGAGACGTAAGTATAGGATGATTCATGACCTATTTGAATCTCTTAGAGCGGAACCACAAACTACTTCCTTTGAGGGGTCCCCTGAGTTTGAGGCAGCAAAGTAAATGTTTTGTGAAGCTCATTTGGAAGTATTCTGTTAAGAATTACGACAGGAAGAATATTAGCTACTAATGATTCACCATGTCATCAGGAGGGCGACAGAAAATGGGTATGGAGGTGCTGAGACCGTCTTCCAAATTAGATGTATGTATCACACTTCAGAAATTAGACATCGTCGAAGTTCAAGAAATGTACAAAACAAATCACTTACCTGCACCATGAACACAGAATAACAAATGTCACGCCGCAGTGATCGTAATGGTCCTCAGCATCAAGATCGAAGGTGAAATCCTTGGAAGCTACAAACCTTGCAGAACGTTCAGCTACGTATCCATTCTTAAAGAATGCGTTTAGAAACAGATTGGCGTAACGGGGTGATGAGTATTGATGGAACGTGATGGCATGCAACCGAATATGAAACAGTCTGTCCTGGAGCTTATCGTGAAACTGGCTATCCTTTAAGGCGTAGCTGCAGATAGTGCACACATGCACACAGAAAACAAACATCCAGAAGCTGAATGTCTCACGTGGTTCCAGGTGGTACGAACTGCAGTGTCACATACCTTTCCAGAGCGATAGTTTGCTCTAAGGGGGTAAGACTTTTATACGCAGTTCCCGAATCAAGCGAAACCAGGTTGAATAAAGGAATTTAAAATATATTCGTGGCTGACTGCTGTCTCAACACCATCAACATTTGGTTATGAAACAAAGTTATTTTGACCAGTTATTGACCAAAAGCAGTGCTCATACCATAGTTGTAGTTCTCTTATGCCCATTTTCCCACTCTTGCTTGCTGTGACATAAATATTTCCTACTGCCCTTGCAAGATCACGCATACGTCAACGATTCGTAGAAGGGAGGGCACCTCTAAGTTCTCGCAATGCAACAGACAACTTTCCAGCCAATGTACCATCCAGATTAAGAGTCATTAAGATAGTAGACGAATGTGTTAAGGCATTGATGTTAGTTGGTAACCCTAATTTCAATTGTTTTTTTTTCATGTGTATTTGCTCTTAAAATTCCGATAGGCCAGAGTTTAAAGCAAATTCCTTACTGAAGGAAATAAGTTTATCTAATTTACAAATTTTCGCACATACTCCGCAGTTTGCCGTGTATAGTGAAGTTCATGCTTTGTTTGAGGTTTCGTTACCTTACGTCTTCCAATTCTGCAGCACTGTTTGAAGTTACGCAACCATCCACTTTTTCCCTTGGAATCAATGTAATTAATTTATGCCTCATGCATTCCGAAGTGCATAACGTGGTAGGTTGCCATCATTCACAGCAGCTTTTGTAACAAGTGCGCCTTGTTCTCCCTTGAGTATCCCTAGCTTCTCTTATTTTCTACACAGTCATACTGCTGCGGACTCATTCGAAAATTGTACATAATTGTCTTTTACTACGCTGTAGATGATCTTCCCCGTACCTAATTATGTTTAGGAGCTGCCTCTTGGACAACGATTGTCCTTCATTTCGTTTCATTGGAGACGGTATTTGTGGCTCCCTGTGCGCCAAGGATGGTGAACTACATTGCTATATAAGTGCTTCAATATCACTTTCACTCGTTACGCACGTATCGTCATTACTGTTCTCCTCACGTACATTGCCTACACAGTCAAGCGTATACGACACTACACATTCCACTAATTCATCTTGCAGAAACGCTAATATTTCATCTGCCGCCTCTTTCTCACTTTGCAAAATTCCTTGGATTCGTTTCTGACGAAACGTCAACCTAGGCAACTGTTGTTGCACACAAAAAATGCAGTGGTTGCTTTATTTATCGTAGCAATTGCGGTGCTTTGTATCAACACCACGAGCACTGTAGCACTGTTGAGAGCTATTCGTCGACTTAGCAGTTCAACCTCGCTTCGTAGCCTCACGCTGTGCTCTCCACTGGATACCTTTTCGCCATTAACAACCAATATTGTGATTGCATGGTAGAAAATATATGGGGTGTAAAATGCTGTAAACATTACTGACCCTTTGCGGTCTCGCACTCAAGGTGGTTCCCAGTTATTAAGAGCTCTATCTGGAAGCGGCGGCCTTTACTATGTATGATGCACCAAACTGTTCTATGCACACTTTTCCCAGTTACGGATTGTCACCAATAATGCTACGAACTTGGCGTCTTTCCTCGGTGAACAATCCTAGTTAGCGCGCTAAACGGCTAACAAAACTCTCCCATCGCAGAGCCCACATGCAGTTCAGTTCACTTGGCGAGCAGCGACACTGCCTGTGACATGAAACCGGCGAACCCGTCGCTATCGTACAAAGCTGAGATGAGTTCAAAGAACACAGAGCAAGGTGAAGCAGTAGGCTGAAGAGCGGCGTACTAAGCTGCTGTCAGCCCGCCCCCTTCGGGGGGAATCGAAACTCAATAAAGGAAAAAATAGTGAAGCAGTTGTTAGCACATTGGATTCGTATTCGAGGGAACGACGGTTCAAACCCGCGTTCGGCCATCCCGCTTTAAGTTTCCCGTGATTTGCTTAAATCGCTCGAGGCAAACGCGAGGATGGTTGCTTTGAAAGGCACGCCCGATTTCCTTACCCGTCATTGACACATTCCGACCTTGTGCTCCATCGCTAATGACACCCATGTCGATGGGGCGTTACACCCCATCTTCCTTATTTAAGTTTAATGGCTCTGAGCACTATAGGATTCAACATCTTATGTCATAAGTCCCCTAGAACCTAGAACTACTTAAACCTAACTAACCGAAGGACATCACACACACCCATGCCCAAGGCAGGATTCGAACCTGCGACCGTAGCAGTCCCGCGGTTCCGGACTGCAGCGTCAGAACCGCACGGCCACCGCGGCCGGCATTTAAGTTCAATGAGTAACAGGTATGAATAATAGCATAAGCAAACCTCAGTTTTTAGCAAAAATAAAATCTTTTACTTTGTGTTATTAATCACAGGTAAATAAATTCATGTTTGATAACACACACAAAGTACCTTAATGTGTAAATGGCATTTACTTTAATACTACAATTCAGTCCCCGTAATTTTTGTATCAAAGTTTCATTCATTGTGAATATGAACATTTACATGTGTCTAGTAATCAGAATAATAATTTAATTCCTATGAAAAATAATGATTCAATATTTGTCAATTAACGTTTCAATTTGCTAATAAACAGGAATTTAACTAAACGTAGAAGAAGCTGCTGCCAACAAGTTTGTGGTTAATAAATCTTTGCGCTCTGCACTCAGCTACTGGCACACATATTAGTAGTGTTTTGTAAATAACACCGGGCGGAAACCAAATTTTTAAAACTGATTTTTTTCGAATATCTTGAGAATTGCGTCATACTGCTTTAGAAAACTGATGTCCAGACATTGAACTCATATTCTATAAGTATGATGGAAACGTCAGAGTTATAGTGCGGAAGTCAGCATTGTGAATTCAAACGTTATGATCTTTTACGAGAAAAATTACCTGGTCGATCTAACTCTACGTTAGTTCCCAAAACTCCAAGCCGGCCGCGGTGGTCTAGCGGTTCTAGGCGCTCAGTCCGGAACCGTGGGACTGCTACGGTCGTAGGTTCGAATCCTGCCTCGGGCATGGATGTGTGTGATGTCCTTAGGTTAGTTAGGTTTAAGTAGTTCTAAGTTCTAGGGGACTGATGACCTCAGATGTTAAGTCCCATAGTGCTCAGAGCCATTTGAACCATTTTGAACCAAAACTCCAATCATCGAAAACACAACACCTTCTCATTCCATATGATGTCCACAGCGCCGTGAACAAAATACAAATGTTGGGGTTTCTTGATTTTCCAAAGGCTTATGATTGGATGCCACGTCGACGCCTTCTGCAGAAGATACACTACTGGCCATTAAAATTGCTACACCATGAAGATGACGTGCTACAGACGCGAAATTTAACCGACAGAAAGAAGATGCTCTGATATGCAAATGATTAGCTTTTCAGAACATTCACACAAGGTTGGCGCCGTGGCGACACCTACAACGTGCTGACATGAGGAAAGTTTCCAATCGATTTCTCATACACAAACAGCAGTTGACCGGGGTTGCCTGGTGAAACGTTGTTGTGATGCCTCGTGCAAGGAGGAGAAAAGCGTACCATCACGTTTCCGACTTTGATAAAGGTCGGATTGTAGCCTATCGCGATTGCCGTTTATGGTATCGCGACATTGTTGCTCGCGTTGGTCGAGATCCCATGACTGTTAGCAGAATATGGAATCGATGGGTTCAGAAGGGTAATACGGAACGCCGTGCTGGATCCCAACGGCCTCGTATCACTAGCAGTCGAGATGACAGGCATCTTATCCGCAGGGCTGTAACGGATCGTGCAGCCACGGCTCGATCAGAGTCAACAGATGGGAACGTTTGCAAGACAACAACCATCTGCACGAACAGTTCGACGACGTTTGCAGCAACATGGACTATCAGCTCGGAGACCATGGCTGCGGTTACCCTTGACGCTGCATCATAGACAGGAGCGCCTGCGATGCTGTACTCATCGACGTACCTGTGTGCACGAATGGCAAAACGTAATTTTCTCGGATGAATCCAGGTTCTGTTCACAGCATCATGATGGTCGCATCCGTGTTTGGCAACATCGCGGTGAACGCACATTGGAAGCGTGTATTCGAAATCGACATACTGGCATATCACCCGGCGGGATGGTATGGGTTGCCATTGGTCACACGTCTCGGTCACCTCTTGTTCGAATAGACGGCACTTTTAACAGTAGACGTTACATTTCAGATGTGTTACGATCCGTGGATCTACCCGTCATTCACCATTTGTTCGCTTTGACGGCACTTTGAACAGTAGACGTTACATTTCAGATGTGTTACGACTCGTGGATCTACCCTTCATTCGATCCCTGCGAAACCCTACATTTCAGCAGGATATTGCACGTCCTGTACCGGCCTTTCAGGATACATAAAATGTTCGACTGCTACCCTGGCCAGCATATCTCTCACCAATTGAAAACGTCTGGTCAATGGTGGCAGAGCAATTGGCTTGTCACAATACGCCAGTCACCACTCTTGATGAACTGCGGTATCATGTTGAAGCTCCATGGAAAGCTGTACCTATACACGCCATCCAAGCTCTCTTTGACTCAATGCCCAGGCGTATCATTTCCGATATTACGGCCAGAGGTGATTGTTCTGATTTCTGAGGATCTATGCACCCAAATTGCGTGAAAATTTAATCACATGTCAGTTCTAGTATAATGTATTTGTCCAACGAATACCCGTTTATCATCTGCATTCCTTCTTGGTGTAGCAATTTTAATGGCCAGTAGTGTATTTGCCTGCATATGGAAACAGGTCTGCAACTACATCGACAGTCTCGTTACTGTCCTGGATAGGGCTCAAGCTGCGTGCCATATGTCAGTGTAATAGGACCATTTCTGTATATGTTATGTAAGGGGGGATAAAAATGTTTCCGTTTGAGGGCGTTAATGCAGCGTATATGCCTTGTAGCGCGACTCCATGCTGGTATATAAGCATAGACATATAGGCAATGGACTAGTCTACAATTCGCGTCTTTCCGAATTGTGTGCGGTAAATGCGGAAACGTGAACTTTGGCGATATTGTTACCAAATGCCTTCAAGCAGGAGCAACGTACTGTTATTCTTTTCCTGGCTTCCAAAGCGCAAAAACCAGTAGGTGTCCATCGGAGAATGAAGACTGTGTATAGCGCAGCATGTTCGTCAAAAACCAACGTTGTGGAATGTTGCACGACATCGGGGGCTGGTGCTGCATGACAACGGACGCATCAGCATCGCAGATGTTGTGCCAGCTGAAGAGGGAGACACTTGAGCGCCCGTCGTATGATCCTGGTCTCTCCCCATGGGATTATCACATCCTCGCTCCCATAAAAAGCCCTTGAAGAGTCGACGATTCCTGTTGGACGAGGATGTGTAGCAGGCAGCCACGGAATTCTTCACGCAGCAGGACATGGTCTTTTACCAAATGGGTATCTTCTACGACGTTCGTTGGTGGGATGATTGCCTCAATGCTCACAGCGAATTTGACTGACTTTGGCACACCGATTCTGGACTGTCCTGCCTTTGCTCCCCCCCCCCCCCCCCCCAGTCCGCCACCCACTTATGCATCAAACAGCCGGCACATTATTGTAGTTGCAACTCCGGAATTTTTACGGGTAACCCAGTTACCTATGAGGATTTTTTATTTGATAAAAAGTGCAGAAAATTTTCGTAATCATATCCGTTTACTAGGTGAGACCATCAGAGAACCTGCTTCAAGTTCATGCCGTTGGCACTGGAGTAGAAAGAAGTGGAACCGCTGGTGGAGGAATAAATCGGATTAAATTTGGCTGCACGATAGCTAGTTTCTAATTACTATTAAGTCATTTTATTTAGCGACTCTGTTATTGATGACGGTATGTAAAAACAGTAGTCTCTGTCGAGGATCGACTGCAGAGAGCTTGGTTAGCTGATGTACTCCTTGAAGTATACGAGAAATGACGTGTTTCTGTTCCAGTATAGCTGGCGAATCGGAGCGCTCCCCGCCAAACAAGAGGAAGTTCATGTTACGGTGCTATGCGTAGACACTGCCTACTTTCAAAGTGATTTCTTTATGTGTTCGTGAGATATTTATATTTCATGGTGAGATTTTCACTGGTTTACGTAGCGAGGTTGCTGTTAGCGCCGCTTGCGGAAGCATGCTCTCTGGCCCGTAGTCATTACCTTACTTACAGAATGTGTGCTCGATCATTCAACCCTAAGAGTACTTCTGTCAACTTGAAGCTATGTCTTTAATTATTTTCATCACTTAAAACACTAACCTACAGAATTTTCCCTGACGAAGAGAACTCAAGCTTAACCTTTTCATTTATTACCCAAAATATACAAGTCCAACGCAATCTGACGGCTATATAGTGACAACATGACTTCCAATAAGTAACACAAAGGAATGGCCCTGAATTGCAAGAAATCCTAACAAAAACCCATTCTTTTTCATAAATCACTTACCTCACAGAAAATTTTCGTAACACCAACTACAGCAATTACAGCAAGCATCAACTAGAGTCCGCTAAATAAAAAGATTCTAACTAATATAGACTCTAACTACTCGGAGGCATGTGGTTAGCAAAAGAAAGATTTTGTTGAAGAGCAACAATGTATTTAGAAAGTATTACCTTGTTCATGTGACATCCAGTTCTAAAAATTATATAGTTGTCAATAATTCCATTACCCAAACATTACCAACCACATCCATCCTCATTTAACATTTCCCTGCGTCTCACTTTACAATGCTTGTCCTACCAATACAGCAACTGAGAAAAAGAAAAACATGTCCACACATTTCTCTATCCACTTGCCAAGTCTAGTCCGTCCAACCACAGAATCTGTCACCGAGGGCGCAGAGCGATGTCAGCGATATTAACAGTCTATAGGGCTGCCAACATACAAACAGGCTACTTACAAAGTTATTCAGCCTTCAATTCAGTGTAGTTTATTATACATATTACATTGCGCAGGCGCAGCTCGCAATTAAAGGCCCTAAGGTGGAGTCATCCGAAACTATACGTTAAAATAAATTTCTCAGTAACGTATAACAGAATTTAAATTATCAGAACACATTTCGCGTATTTCCCACACGGATTTATAAAATGCTGGTCAGTGTTTTTGGATTTGTTGATCTGTGACATCAAATGCTGCATAGCTCTATATGACAAAGGATTGGGGGTCGTGGCTTTCTCGAAGTACAGCTTTTGTGAGTGTCCGAAAGGCTCTGGAAGGGAATGACCAGAGTTGCTGAAATTTCGCTATCGAATTCCTATCTCCCTATATCTCTATTACGCTTTGATGCGTCATGAATGGACGTTTAGTGTGGTGTCACCGCCAGACACCACACTTGCTAGGTGGTAGCTTAAATCGGCCGCGGTCCATTTAGTACATGTCGGACTCGCGTGTCGCCACTGTGTGATCGCAGACCGAGCGCCACCACAAGGCAGGTCTCGAGTTACAGAATAGCACTCGCCCCAGTTGTACGGACGACATTGCTAGCGACATTACGGACGAAGCCTTCCTCTCATTTGCCGAGAGACAGTTAGAATAGCCTTCTGCTAAGTCCATGGCTACGACCTAGCAAGGCGCCAATTGTAACAGTACATGTATCTTACGAGTCTCATTTGTATAGTCAAGAGAGATGTATCACAAGGAGTGATTGAAAGTTAAGTATATTCCAAAGCTACGTATTTTCTTTATAGCAGTCATAACGTATCCTGTTCCAGACTTGACGCCTGTCAGCGTGTGTGTACGCGTGCCTTTCGGCTCCCTTCTCAGTGTGGCGTAGCAAGCTTGTTACACCACAACAGATTGGCGACGAAGGAAAAGTGTTCTTTCTGATTGCTTACATTTACTTGTGTCATGGCTTCGCCACAATCTCCAGATGTACTGTCCGAATTTTATCGCTTGCAGAATCAACAGACGCAGGCGTTATTGGATGCCCTTGGACAGCTCGTCCAGGGTCAACATGCCATTCAAACCGATGCGGCAGCCGCCGCTTCACCGCTACCGCAGCCACAACATGCAGTTGCACCGCAGTTTCGCCAGTTTGACCAAACCCACGAGACTTGGGCGGAATGGTCCCGCCAGTTTGCATTTCATCTAGCCGCCTACAGAATTCAAGGTAATGAGCGGCAGCCGTTTTTGCTTTCTTGTGTCGGTGTGTCCACCTACCGTGTGATAGTGAAATTGTTTCCCCGACGCGACGTAGCAACGCTGTCCTACGAAGAAATTTTGTCGGCATTGGACGCCTATTTTAAAGAAACAGTTAATGTGGTTGCAAAACGGTATACGTTTTTTCGTACGAAACGTGCGGCCGGTCAAACTAATAGGGAGTGGGTAGCAACATTGTAAGATTTACTAGGGACTGTGCCTTTGAATGTGACTGTGGCCTTTCTTATTCAGATACAATGGTACGTGATGCAATTGCACAGAACGTTTCTGATGTTCGCATACGGGAGCAAATTTTGAAACTAGTTAATCCCTCCCTTCAACAAGTGATAGACATATTGGATAGACAAGACACACTTGACTTTGCTCAGGAATCTTCTGAAACTTCGCCAGCCGTGTGTAACATTAACCGGCCCGCTGGACGCGCTGCGCGGCCCGGTCAACTGCCCTCGCGCAAACAAACGCAGCTGCCGCCGCGCTCTAAGCCAGGTGTGCCGCGCCAGCACACAAATGCAGTGAAATCATGCCCGTGGTGTGCTACTAGACATTCGCGTGAACATTGCCCGTCACGCTAAGCTATTTGATTTTTCTGTAATAAGAAAGGACATGTTCAAAGTGTTTGCCAGAAAAAGCTCAGATCAGACAATCACAATCATTCCAGGCCCTTTGCTTCGCGCCGGAATTGAACCAAGGACACTCAGGCTCGTGGACCTTCGCCCAGGGACATTCATGTAGTTAATTCCACTTCGTCCAGTGCTACTTTCTCTAACAGTGACTGTGTTCGTCCCACACATACTGTGCGTCGACATCGCCGGAAATCACGTCAATTAGCAAGTGATTCTGTACCAGTGTCTGTTCAAATTGCACGAGACAGTCGCTCTTGTCGTCAGCAGGACAATAAACTTTTTGTAGATTTGGACTTTAATGGCAAGGTCATACCATTCCAGCTCGATACCGGAGCTGCAGTTTCACTGCTCAACCACGCCACGTACAAACAACTGGGCACACCTCTGTTGCGTGCCGCAAATGTTCAGTTAGAAAGTTATTCCGGACAGCCGATCCCTGTGTTAGGACAGTGCAGCCTTCTTGCAACATATAAGGGACAAACAAAACTTGTGTCATTTTACGTTCTTCGTTCTTCTACTGCAGTGAACTTGTTTGGTTTAGATTTATTTCAGTTGTTTAACATGTCTATCGTAAATCAGGTCCTATCAGTGAATCAGACTGTGCCTTCAGACAGTGTTTCTCGGCTATGTGACGAATTTGCAGACATTTTTGCACCGGGCCTTGGTTGCGATAAGAACTATGAAGCACATTTGGAACTGTAAGGCAACGCGCAACCGAAATTTTTCAGAGCGCGCAATGTTCCTCACGCATTGCGTGATGAGGTCGCAAGAACATTCAACGATTTGGAATCACAAGGTGTGAGTGAATGTGCGCAATGCCTCTTCTCTTTCAGCTCCGCTTCATCGCTTGCGCCGTAAAGGTGTTCAGTTTCTCTGGATGACGGAATGCGAACGCGCTGTTCGCCAGTTGAAATCGGCGTTGCTTTCAAATACTTGCCTTACGCCATTCGATCCCCAGAAACCCCTTTTGTTACTGGTAGATGCATCGGATTTCGGGATCGGTGCTGTGCTTGCGCACAAAGTTGGCTCGCATGATCGCCCTATTGCCTTTGCGTCAAAATTGCTCTCGTCTGCGCAAAGAAATTATTCCCAGATAGAGAAAGAAGCTTTGGCTCTCGTGTTTGGTGTTACTAAGTTCCATGATTTCCTGTATGGTCGTCACTTTACCATCATCACAGACCACAAACCTTTGACGTCGCTTTTTCATCCGAACAAGCCTGTACCTCCACGTACAGCACAGAAATTCATTCGCTGGTCTATTTTCCTCTCGCAGTACCGCTACGATATCTTGTATCGGTCCACTGCTAAGCACGGAAACGCCGATGCGTTGTCCCGTTTGCCTGTTGCTGAGGATAAAGCATTCGATTCTTCCGAACTTGCTTGCATGTTCATTGATTCGGAAACCGATGAAGTGGTCGAATCGTTTCCGATTGATTTTCGTCGTGTAGCTACAGCCACAGCTGCTGACCCTGTCCTTGCCACCGTTTTGCGTTTTGTTGCTACGCAATGGCCTTTGTCAAAGTCTCGGATCGAGGATTCGTTGGTTCGCCGATTTTTTGCTCACAAGGAGAGACTTTTTGTTCGACGTGGTGTTTTGTTGTTGCGTTCTGATAATGATCAGTCCAGAGTCGTGGTCCCACGTTCGTTACAGTCCTCTGTTTTACGGCTTCTTCACCGAGGACATTGGTGTATAGTGCGAACGAAACAACTTGCTCGTCAGCACTGTACTTGGTTCGGAATCGATGCTGCGATTGCGAATATGTGTTCTTCTTCAAAAAAAATGTGTGTGAATTCTTATGGGACTTAACTGCTAAGGTCATCAGTCCCTAAGCTTACACACTATTTATCCTAAATTATCCTAGGGACAAACACATACACCCATGCCCGAGGGAGGACTCGAACCTCCGCCGGGACCAGCCGCGCAGTCCACGACTGCAGCGCCCTAGACCGCTCGGCTAATCCTGCGCGGCTGTGTTCTTCTTGCATGGCGTGTGCCGCACAACAATCCGCACCGCCGCGGAAAGTCTTTGCATGGCCAAAAGCCACTTCCCCTTGGCAACGCTTGCACATCGATTTTGCTGGTCCATTCTGGAATGCTCGATGGTTGGTTCTGGTAGATGCCTTCAGTAATTTTCCTTTTGTTGTCCGGATGTCTTCCACGACGTCCTCCGCCACCATCCAAGCGTTGTCTGCTATCTTTTGCATTGAAGGTCTTCTGCAGACTATTGTTTCCGACAATGGCCCACAATTCATGTCCGCAGAATTTCAGTCATTCTGCCAGGCCAATGGTATTCAACATCTGACATCCGCGCCGTTTTCGCCTCAGTCAAACGGTGCCGCTGAACGATTGGTCCGGACTTTCAAGTCACAGATGTTGAAGTTGAAAGAGTCGCATTCTCGGGAGGACGCGTTGTTGCTCTTTTTGTCATCGTATCGCTCTCAGCCTCGAGATGGTCGCTCGCCGGCTGAGTTGCTCCGTGGTCGTCCTCATCGAACCTTGATGTCTTTGCTGCATCCGCCGCATCAGGTTCCTGTGCAGCGGCAGACTCCTGCTTTTGCTCCAGGCGACGTTGTATTTTATCGCAACTATCGAGGTTCACGGCGTTGGCTCGCAGGGCGCATCCTTCGCTGCCTCAGCCGCGCGATGTATTTGGTTTTGGGGGCCTCTGGTGAGGTGCGTCGGCATCTCAATCAGCTGCGCCTCTGTCGTCGCACGGGTTCTGCCGCTCCCCGTCTGCTTTCAGCGACGGTGCCGTCCGGTCAGCGCCCTGGGGACCCATCTACTGGCTCGCCTCATCCCCAGGTGTTACCGACGATGCCTTCCATTTTGCCCCATGGCGACGCGCCGCCGCCGCCGCCGCCGCCGCCTCCTGTTCTCCCGCCGGCGCCGCCCGCATTCGACGCTTCGCTGCAGCCGCCAAGCGCCTCCCTGGGTCACGCGCCGCCGATCGCTTCCCGTGACCAGCCGTCCTCCGCCATGGAACTCTTGCCCGCTCTGGACCACATGGCGTCATCGCGCGTCAGGTACCCCGACGCAATGGAGGTCGACCCTTCGGCCCCTCCTGTCTCATTACGGGCGCAGACACCGCATGTTGACGTGCTCCCTGGACTAGGTTTTCAGGCGTTTCCTAGCTCCCCTCGGACCGATTGGTCGGGTGCGGGTGGCACAGCCTCGCCTGTTGTTAGGCTCCCCACCTCATCGCATACGTCAACATGGGGTCCTCCCCACGGCGGGCGGAAGCCTTATCACACGACCGTTCGCCGATTTTCGGGGGAGGAATGTCGTGTCACCGCCAGACACCACACTTGCTAGGTGGTAGCTTAAATCGGCCGCGGTCCATTTAGTACATGTCGGACCCGCGTGTCGCCACTGTGTGATCGCAGACCGAGCGCCACCACAAGGCAGGTCTCGAGTTACGGAATAGCACTCGCCCCAGTTGTACGGACGACATTGCTAGCGACATTACGGACGAAGCCTTCCTCTCATTTGCCGAGAGACAGTTAGAATAGCCTTCTGCTAAGTCCATGGCTACGACCTAGCAAGGCGGCAATTGTAACAGTGCATGTATCTTACGAGTCTCATTTGTATAGTCAAGAGAGATGTATCACAAGGAGTGATTGAAAGTTAAGTATATTCCAAAGCTACGTATTTTCTTTATAGCAGTCATAACGTATCCTGTTCCAGACTTGACGCCAGTCGGCGTGTGTGTACGCGTGCCTTTCGGCTCCCTTCTCAGTGTGGCGTAGCAAGCTTGTTACGCCACAACATTTAGTATCCTTACAGGAAAATGGGCGCGAAATATGTTCCATGAGGAAATACGTCCCGTTACTTCAATTTCCTTCCTTGTTAACTGCCTTTGCCGGTTGTGAGCGTTAATAGCAAGTTTCTTTCGGTGAGTGTATTAAGCATGAGTTTAGTTAGTTTCACTTTCTTGCATAGAACAGCAGCGTACCATGAACTCGAAAACAACACAATATGGATTCAGTGTATAATTTATCAGTTAAAAGTTTCGAATATGAGTTAGGATGAAAGTGAAGGAACTTGGTGCACCCTGACCCGATCTAAACATCAACCCAGAACAAAAATAGTGTACACCCAGGCAAGGATTCACAGGCAATTTTAACGGAGTGATGTACAATGCAGATGAGTGACAGTGAAGTCAACAAAAAAAAACGCATGTTTCTATTTCACCTGTCTTGTGACAAATGCGTAGTAGTGATAGCACCGGTCTGAGAATGGTATTAAAGACTTAAAAAACTTCCACACAAAGATGAAGAATCACAATTCCAATAAAAAACATTTATATTGATTTATTAAACTTTCAGTCTTAGGGAAAGTGGAGATTATGTGCCACCTATATAGTGCCTACCGCCATAATATAAAGATGTATAATGAAACTGTATATAAAAACGATGTACTCGTGTATTGAGTAAAGTGATGAGTGCTCTAAATTCCAGCTTACCTTAAGGAGGGCTATGAAGAAACAGAAAATTCCAAGAAGCCAAGAATTTTTCGAGGTCTAATCTGATGTCAGAACTAGCCTGCGTCATGAAGCAGCACATTGAAAAATCGGAAACCAGGTTTTCTTACGTCTGTCGAAAACAATTCTAAATGAAATGAAATCAGTCTATCAGGCAAGCCTTAATCTCATCAGGAGTGAGCTGTCGCAGACAAATTTCCTCGTAATCGAAGTTGACGAAACCGCAGACTGTGCAAATTTGTCTCAACTGGTCGTAATAATTCGGTATGAGTTACTGTGGAAAACAAGCGAAAGATTTATTTCCTTTGTACGATCAATCACTGATATGTACATTTGGTAAATTTAACTTTTGGACGTTGTGTGACAGGCAGTAAGTAAGTGCGGTTCTTCAACCACTGGGAAGGAATTTGTACCTTTTTTCCCCAGTCTCTTAGGCACACAGCTGTTCTTGGCTAAACAGTGATGATGAAACGTATTTCTGCTTGTCCTAAATCCATCAGAAGGAATCTCAAATAATGGAGCGTAACCACTATCACACAAATAAAAAAGGAAACTGTTGAGAGCTTGGAAAAAGTTATTGACGATGAAATTAATTATTACAGGACTATAAACAATGCTATTTGAGTGAAGGGTTTCCTACTACACGAAGAGTTCCTCTTCTGGTTACATTTTTTAAATAAATTAATGCCTCATTGCGACATTATGTTCACACAACCAGAGCAAATGAATACTGATGCAGTGAAAGCTGTTGAATACGTATGTAACATTGCTGCTTTTGTCAAGCATGCTAGGCTCTCACTTGATACTGGCGATCGCGGAAGAACCAACTGCAAAGCGGGAACGTTTCACTGAATGAACAACTGTGTGTGCATGAGGGCTGTGCGGCCCCATGATGACTCAGATCAGCTGTCGATTCAATTTTATTGATCACTTGTCAATTGCACAGCTATCTCAACGGTCGTTGTTTTCGAAACATATACACTCCTGGAAATGGAAAAAAGAACACATTGACACCGGTGTGTCAGACCCACCATACTTGCTCCGGACACTGCGAGAGGGCTGTACAAGCAATGATCACACGCACGGCACAGCGGACACACCAGGAACCGCGGTGTTGGCCGTCGAATGGCGCTAGCTGCGCAGCATTTGTGCACCGCCGCCGTCAGTGTCAGCCAGTTTGCCGTGGCATACGGAGCTCCATCGCAGTCTTTAACACTGGTAGCATGCCGCGACAGCGTGGACGTGAACCGTATGTGCAGTTGACGGACTTTGAGCGAGGCCGTATAGTGGGCATGCGGGAGGCCGGGTGGGCGTACCGCCGAATTGCTCAACACGTGGGGCGTGAGGTCTCCACAGTACATCGATGTTGTCGCCAGTGGTCGGCGGAAGGTGCACGTGCCCGTCGACCTGGGACCGGACCGCAGCGACGCACGGATGCACGCCAAGACCGTAGGATCCTACGCAGTGCCGTAGGGAACCGCACCGCCACTTCCCAGCAAATTAGGGACACTGTTGCTCCTGGGCTATCGGCGAGGACCATTCGCAACCGTCTCCATGAAGCTGGGCTACGGTCCCGCACACCGTTAGGCCGTCTTCCGCTCACGCCCCAATATCGTGCAGCCCGCCTCTAATGGTGTCGCGACAGGCGTGAATGGAGGGACGAATGGAGACGTGTCGTCTTCAGCGATGAGTCGCTTCTGCCTTGGTGCCAATGATGGTCGTATGCGTGTTTGGCGCCGTGCAGGTGAGCGCCACAATCAGGACTGCATACGACCGAGGCACACAGGGCCAACACCCGGCATCATGGTGTGGGCAGCGATCTCCTACACTGGCCGTACACCACTGGTGATCGTCGAGGGGACACTGAATAGTGCACGGTACATCCAAACCGTCATCGAACCCATCGTTCTACCACTCCTAGACCGGCAAGGGAACTTGCTGTTCCAACAGGACAATGCACGTCCGCATGTATCCCGTGCCACCCAACGTGCTCTAGAAGGTGTAAGTCAACTACCCTGGCCAGCAAGATCTCCGGATCTGTCACCCATTGAGCATGTTTGGGACTGGATGAAGCGTCGTCTCACGCGGTCTGCACGTCCAGCACGAACGCTGGTCCAACTGAGGCGCCAGGTGGAAATGGCATGGCAAGCCGTTCCACAGGACTACATCCAGCATCTCTACGATCGTCTCCATGGGAGAATAGCAGCCTGCATTGCTGCGAAAGGTGGATATACACTGTACTAGTGCCGACATTGTGCATGCTCTGTTGCCTGTGTCTATGTGCCTGTGGTTCTGTCAGTGTGATCATGTGATGTATCTGACCCCAGGAATGTGTCAATAAAGTTTCCCCTTCCTGGGACAATGAATTCACGGTGTTCTCATTTCAATTTCCGGGAGTCTAATTTGTTTCCCATAAAAGATCTTAAAGAAGCTGTTAATTGGTTCAAATTACAGTTTTCAGACTTAAGTCATGCATTAGACATCCGAGAGGATTGTATGAAGGCATTAGATGCTGCTTTGACTATGTTGAAATTCTTTTATGATAAATTTTTTTCAAAAACTGTTTCTGAAAGTGTTAAACATTTTAATTTTAATTTGTGGTAAGTTCCTATGGAACCAAACTGCTGAGGTCATCGGTCCCTAGGCTTACACACTACTTAAGCTAACTGAAACTAACTTACGCTAAGGACAATACACACGCACCCATGCCCGAGGGAGGACTCGAACCTCCGAAGGCGGGAGCTGTGCGAACCGTGGCAAGGCTCCTAAGACTACGTGGCTACCCCGCGCGGCATTAAACATTTGTGATAATATTAAGCTCCCCAATGATGACAAGAGAGGCAGAACGCAGCTTCTCTTCCTTAAATGCATAGTAAAAAGAATGGCGACAGAGTTAATGCTCTTGCGAGGTGTTCTCTTGAAACGGAATGACCGAATCAGAAGAATTTCAATGAATGGGCCAGAGACCTTTCTGCGGCACAGAAAGGCAAACGAGCCGCTTTCATCCA
Source organism: Schistocerca americana (assembly GCF_021461395.2). NCBI lineage: Eukaryota > Metazoa > Arthropoda > Insecta > Orthoptera > Acrididae > Schistocerca > Schistocerca americana. The sequence goes on along the minus strand of NC_060124.1, from coordinate 243,195,780 downwards.
GAAACAAATGAATTAAGGTAATCAAAATTACATTAATAGATTATAAGAAACAATTCCTTTCTTGTAACTATCAATTTAGCTCACGAAATTAATTGTATAAAAAGGATGGTGACGTGTGTAGGCACCGACGTCATACTTGACAAAACGCGTCATTTTTAGTACGGTTTGTGACACAAGGTTGACACGTTTTCCGACACTTTAACACAAGAATCCATACCAAAAACCACACGTTGCGGAGAGATCTTTAATACGTTCTATCACTTAGAGTGCCTATTTTCGTAATACACATTACGACAAATACGGTTCACAGATTGGCGTGGTAGTTCCTTGCGTTGCTCGTGTCAATCAATCACAGAACAAGATCTGTGACATCGTCGAAACATCACTGTTCTTCACGCGAGCTCATAAAGGCTACGGTTTCAGCTCACAGAACATTAAACGTATAAACTTTAGAAATGAGAACACCAAAAATATTAAGCCTGCAGCGAAGCTAAAATACATCTCTTCAAAACGCATTTTTTAGTACAATTTGCTGTGATAAACTGTCAGGAAATGTGACGTTGGAGGATATGTAAGGTATCCTTCGATTTTATCTTAGAGTTAGCATTTGATGTTATTTAGCAGTTGATTACGAAAAAGAAGATACAGTATGCAAACGTTTGGATAGATTGTGACATTGCTCGCCCCCTCCACCAGCTGAAATCTTGGTTGTGGTAACAAAATAATCTGTAGCTTATCCCGAGGTTTCCGTTAGCTCCGATAGCTAAACGTCGCAGCCTTCCCCAGGATGGAAACCACGAACCGCGCCTGATATCGTGTGTCTAACTGCGTTCTTTGACGTTGGCATATTTGGTTTATTTGACACGTATTTACGTTGCTAAGAGGCTATCTATTAACTCACCCCGTCCTCCCCAACCCAGACACCTCCCTCTCTCCACAGTGGGCTTTTGAATTACTTAAACGACGTGGAAATCGCATACTTTCTTTCATTTAAGCATCCTTGGCTATTGATTTGAAACTTAGTGTATGCGTACATTCTGGCGCCGCTCCATGACAACGAGGTGTAGCCTTTGCCTCACCATCTCACCAATAATAGGTAACAGCCCTTATTTTAAACATATCGTTTTTCAGTTTTCTGCTTAAATTTCGTAGTTAATCAGATAAATTTGATGCTGATGTTGTTCGGAGAATTGCTGTATGTGATCCTGCAGAAAGGTGAATGTGTTTCACAAGCAATCACAGAGTGTCCGTAGTTCTGTGTTATAACACATTTTCATAAATCATGGATATTAAAATGTTTCGATCCACATAATAATTCAGCCGACTTTAAGTCGGGTAGCTAGTAGAATTCACTTCTGACGAGTTTTTGTAATTGAATTTTCAGGTTCACTGTGGCCACTATTTTCAGATTGCGTGATTAATGTTGAGTGTTCTGCGCAATTACCTTTCGTTTTTCTTGTTACTGTCAGAAACTTAATCTGTCGTAAGGGACAGTTATTTCAAGTCGGGGTATTCTGCAATTACCTCGAACTAGGTGACCAAGTTTCATGAAGATCATATCACTTACAAGGGTTATTCATACATACCTCCAGGGATTCACAAGACGACTTTACGAAAATTACACGAAATACAGACACATTATACACATCAGGTAATAGAGCGTCTCTCCGTGTTTCATACTGTGTCATAAGTCCAGTACGCACCACTTGAGGCAGAAAATGTAGAAAAATAATCTGCTCTGGATTGCCATACAGCATTAGTTCGCACCTGCAGACAGGCTACACGGTGATCAGATATATAAACCGACCTCCTGCTCTTGTGCATTCCTGGGAGACAGCGCAGCTACTTCAATAGACTGCACGCAAGTACTAACATTCCATCACATACTTAACGCTTTTAATTTGAGTAAAAATCTTGGAAGATATACTCTGTCCACGGCAATGTGTCTATTTTCCGTAGGTCTTGTAGGTTGAGTGTAGTGCCCTTCGGGAATACCAGAGACACTCTTGGTGTAACACTGTGTCACCAACTGTTTTCTTCACCAGGCATTACAGTAACACAAACGTTTAACTACAGGCCATAAATGTTGGATTGTACTTAAGATTTCGAGTGATCCAACATTAAACTTTCAAAAATGTTGGCCATCACCAAAGTTATACCTACCATAAACTCTTCGTTATAGGAAGAAAAATAGAATAAAATGTTGTAATTCAAATTAGTCCGTCGCTCGTGGTCTCGCGGTAGCGTTATCGCTTCTCGATTCTGGGGTGCCGGGTTCGCATTTTCACGTGCTGTGAGATGACTGGGAGTAGTTGTGTTGTCATCATCATCATCATCATTCATCCCCATTACGATCGGAGGAAGGCAACGGCAAACCACCTCCATTAGGACCTTGCCTAGTACGGCGGTGTTGGTCTCCCGCATCGTTCCCCTACTCTCTGTCAAGCATTTTCCATTTCCAATTCAAGGTAATGAGATGCCAAAAAAGGTACTTCATTAGAAATACAAAGTGCAACACTAAAATACTATTCCATAACAATTTTATAAGTGGTACCTTCTGGATGGGTTGAATAGGATGTTTTACAGTACAGCTTGAAAAAAAAAAAATTGGAAAATACACAGTAGAAAAACTATTCCAAAATATTCTCAGAATGAAACAATGGAAATGCTGTTATTAATTACTGATCACTGCTGCTTCGCTCAGAACTTCCACCGAGTTAGTGTGCATTCATCGCCCGAATGCGTAATCCTTAGACTTGCATGTATATATAGAACCTTCAACCTTCCATAGGAGCAGAGGAACGTGCTTGAAAGCGTTTTCAATCTCTGACATGACTGCTCCGAATGACAGGTGTGTTGTGCAAATATAATCAGCATGCCTTTCAGGGACTACGTGTGAGCTGAGTAGAGAGAGGTGGGGGGGAGGGGGGACATGGGTTGTCAGAGCGGGAGAAGAATGAATAGAAAGAGAAAGGAGGGAGGGCACAGATAATGCAAGCTGTGTTTCAAGTGAGTGGTTTTCATATCTTTTCATTAATCTGTGCTGATTATTTGAGAGAGACTTCTTTTTCCTCTAAAAGCATCACACTTATTGGACTTAGAATATGTTCTCAGGCGCTGCAACAAATAGACGTCAGGGACATTGGTCTACAATTCTCTTCATCCGATCTACTACCCTTTTGGTAAATGGGAGTGACATGCTGTCCTTTCTAGTCACACATAACTATTCGCTGTACAAGCGATTCTTGATAAAAACCAACCGCGAAAAGAATTAATTCTGCGGAGTATTCTATGAAGAATCTAACTGGAATTTCTGTTGGTTGTAGTCCCCTGTCCGCATTCGGTAGTCTTAACTGATTTTCGGTACCGGGGTTGCTAATATTGGTATCACCCCTTTGTGTATCTGCACGGTGGTCAAACTTCGTTACTACGCGTAGATGCATTGTCTGCTGTCTTCAGTTTTAACACCAGACGGATCCACGAGAGAATGAATCTAAGTTTAGAAGCCGTTCATGAACTTAACGTATGATCAGAACCTCCTAGGGTATTCTCATAAATCTTTCGTCAGTATGTGATTGTAAAAATCTCTTTGGGCATGATTATAGCATTTCTTACTGATGGTCGAGATGCTATTCACTTTTCTCTAACATTATCCGAGCGATCTTTTGTAGCGACACTGTAGTAACCTCATTCATTAACATTCCACATGTAGTGTCATTAAACCAGGGTGGATCTTTCATTAGAATGCTTCTAGAGACCGCTGTTTATAACCAGATCCTAACAAAATGTTCTCATTTCGTCTTATAAGTAAGCTGATGATGACACTATCAGTTTCATCAAACGCAAGTACTCTCCTAGCTTTCTTTATAACCTTTTTCCCTTTGATGATCGTTTTTCTTGAATAGTACTACAGTTCTCAGTCCCTCTCCCATTGGTGACCAGGTCTCTCAGTAACAACGAGATCTAGAATACTTCTTTCGAATTTAGTTGTCGTATTAACTGTTCGAGACAGTTGGCAGACAAGGTTGTCACCACTACTCCACAAGAATGTTAGTCCCTAGCCTCCATAACGTGTGCTCAGTTTCCTCAGACTATAATCGGCAGGTTAAAGTCGCCCTCTGTCTTTGAATGACTACGACCGATGTGCCTATATCTGATGATCGGTAGAAACAATTGATTATTAATCCAAGTCCTAGGTCAGTGATTACTCTTGTCCATATTATTTTACAATCAGATTCATTTAGGATCTCACTAGTTTTAATTCCTCTGTTTAACGCTATAAATTCTTCTCTTTCTGGAGATTCAAATTCATTTTTCCTACAAAGATTCCACGTGTTACTAAAAATTTCCCTGCTCTTCGGATTTCAAACGATTTCAAGCTGCTAGTCCGATACGAGGAGTACTACTATCTACGAGAGATGCTAACTGTGGGACATACTTGCGAATACTCGGACAGTTAACCACTAATACGCTCAGATTATGACTCCCCGCGTTTACTGTGCCTTCTGTTCCAGTCATTGGATTATCTGATGTTGGTTTTTCCACTGTCATCTAATCTGGAAAGAAAACTCGTGCGTTTCACGGTATTCTATCAACCGAGTGGCCGTTTCTGGTATGTAGTGTAGACCCGAAAAATACAGGGTTACTCCAGTGTATAGCGAACGTATGGGAACCAACAGTCGATCTCGACACAAAACTAGTGAAGGTTCTGGGTTAGATCCTTCATTCTGTTCCAAATCTGAGGGCCCCGATCCGTTTCTTTGAAGCGGATTATCTCCTATTTCCCAGTTGTGACTGGGCACCAATATTCATTAATTCGACACCAGTGTGTTCGCTGTGTGAGATAATAGGCGTCTTTACAGTGGAATTAATTTACATTGAAAGCATGACGCTACTACAGTTTATAATCGCCGACACACCTGTAACGATAATGGCTCATTCCAGACCAGAGTTCAATACGTATACCCGAAACGGCAATAGATCGTAAAGTGCAATACAGTCTTATAGAGCAAATGTCTCTCATATGTTCCCTAATTCTAACTCCGTTGGTCCGTGTTGCCGCAAACTACGGCTGCGTTCTCTATAATTGATCCTGCATTTGCATACCTGCATTGAGCAGTACAGGTGTAAAGCTACAGCGTACCGCATAAGGATAAATACTGCAACATATCTGCTCAAAACCCTTAAAATAGTGGTGTGATACCGTATTTCATTCTGAGTATTTAGAGATAACCGACACCAACTCTTTAGACATACAAAGGACACTAATGGAGAGCGGTTTCTATAGCAAACATCTCCACGCTGCGGGAATGAAACATGAAAAACAATGTGTTTCAGCTTCAGTGCCTGTCGAAAAGGAAGTTAAATTTTACCTTTGTAGTCAAAATCTTCCCTTTTATTAGTGAGGAAGGCAATTTACTGCCAAACAGACGACGCGAATTCACATATGTGTATGCTATAGTACGCTTCGTTAGGAAGATGTTAACAGCAGTACTTTCTTTTAATAGAAATCTATATTTTTGTTTGATAATCCACTTGCTCACCACAAGACCTGTTCACAAACGTATCATAGTGTATCATTAATTTAAACATGAGGTTATTAAAAGCGTAACACACAACTGACTGACTCCTGTAGCAGCACACAGCTCAGGTAACTGGTGCAACGTAGCTCATCCATTTGCTGGTGTTGACAATAAACAAATGTAAACACGAGAAACATGCTCTCCTGTTACTGAGTCAACCTTGCGCATCCGAAGGTCTCTGTGAGAACGATTTACACCAACGAAGAGAAAGTAGAAATGCTACTTTAAGTTTAAAATACTACAGTACTGCACTAAATCCAATCGTATTATTAATAACAGAATATTATTAACTTATATTCTCCGTAAGTGAGTAGCATTTCTGTCTTCTATCCGGGTCGAGATGCGATATCACGGTTACCTACACTTTGTGCTCACAAAATAGTCAAAGTCAGTCTGGTGTTCCGTTTTTAATAACTTCATGTTTACGTGAATGTTACACTCCGATACTTTTTCGAAAAGGCCTTGAGTACAGGAAGTGAGTTACCAAATAAAAAATACGGGGTACTGCTTTATAAAGGTGTAGTGCTGTTCATATCGTCTTAACGCACATAGTTACAAGAAAGGTAGTCATGCTAGTTAATGTCCCCCGGCAGTTTGATACATTTGTAGTTAGTTTTGATGGCCAAGGTAAGTAGATTGTTAGTAGATTCATGAAAAACCGTATTACTTCATTCATTCGTAACTATCTGGTTTAACAGTTTCATGTTTATGCGTGAAAACAAAACTAGCAATAAAAATAAAATGTGTTCTAATTTAAAGTAGAAAAAACGATGACGTTAGTAATTCTTACGATCTCGTGAAATAAAGAAAAACATATTTCCAGCACATACGGGAAGCCGACTTGCACGGATGCAGTTATTAATTCCAAATCTAACCGTCCTGAACGCTACGAAAAGGCGTTTTTCTACTCCATGTTGCACCGACTTCTTCGTTTGGCGCTCCTGAGTACGGAAACTGAGAAAGAGCTGCGAATTCCAAGACAAGTTCCAGAAGAGAATGTTTTCATCCAAACGTAGAAAAACGTGTTTATAACAGATTGAAATATACGATGGCATGCTGAACAGAAGTGCCTCAGAAATTTGAGAGAAAACTCTTATTAAAGTTTTTTAAATAAAACAAACGCTATCATCATTCTACATTTTTGTTCTTCACGTCTACATAGTTTCAGCCTCTGCTGCTAAGGGCTCCGAATTGTAGGGTGTAGCATGGTGGTGTGTTGCGTTAATTGTATCTGTGCCTGAGAAACAGAGTGCTGCAATCCAGTTTCGAATTAGAAAATTTCGTCCACACACTTGGAACACCCACTTCTTCAGCATGACAACGCGGGAGCACACACGAAGGCTGCAACTTCTGCAACAATCCGACGCCCTGGATTCGCTCTCATCCATCATCCTCCATATAGTCCCGACTGGGCTCCATCCGATTTTCATATGTTTCCAGAACTTAAAGAACCCCTTCGAACATTTTACTTTGATAGCAGAGGCGAAGGTGTGGCTCTGTCAACAGACTCAAACATTCTACAATGACGGTATTAAGCAACTGATCTCTCTTTTGGAGAAATATGTTCGTCGTCAGGGTAACGATGATGAGAAATAATTATAGCGACACGAAGAATAAAGATGTAGAAGATTAATAAAAATTGTTTTATTTGGAAAGCTTTAAGAGTTTTCACAGAAAGAACATTTTCAGGACTTCCTCGTAAAATTAAACATGTGATACATAAAAGATTTGACGACGAGATAAAATATGCAAATATTAACTGTAATGTACCTGCACTCCATAAACCTGAGCGAATATTTCGAAAAATGGAGTTAAAATTGCATTTTTAAAAAAAGAAAAATTTAAATTTCGCTTCTCATGCGACATAAAAACTAAAAGTTAACACATTTACCGTTTCCAGCTTGTATTAAATTGCATGTGATACTGTGAAAAGCATATAAATAAAAGAGTTTTCTGCGTGGGGCTTTTTTTATTTTACCAGTATCGTTTCCATGCATCACACTATCATCGTCAGGTGTTAGTTAAATAGATGCTGTTAGTAAATAGACAGACGCCTTTCCACAGTAGCATCCCAAATGCAAGGCAGCAAAAAACGCAACACAACTGCGTTGCACTTGATCCGCTGCTGTGGAAAGGTGTTTGTGCTCTTCACGAACACCAGCTATGTATCTAAACAATTCTCCACCTGAAAATGATTACGAGACAAGTCGAAACGAGTAGTGGGAAATAAATAAATGACAATGGCAGAGAAAGGTTTTAGTTATATATATATAAACAGTTACAACCATCTTGATGCCGTTCTGTATGGGCGAAATATCCACATGTAAAAAGTAAGCAGGTTGAACAAGAAGTAATTTTCTAATGCTATATAAAAGACATAAAACATAAGTGGATTTGACTTACAAACCGATAAACATTATATTGCCGGCATAGAGAGAAATCTAACAATTTTGCACGCACCCAAAACAGGACATTTTCCGGACACACTGGAGTAGCTATACATTTACACAGCAAACGGAAGGAACCGCATAAACTACTGAATGGACAAAATAAATTCATCACGGAGGCGTGTTTTGATGTATGCGATGATGACCTGCTGGAGAAAGCTGCCCAGTAAGCAACACATAAACACCCTGCTGCTAGGTATTGTCCATCCTAAAGTTAACGCGAGAATCGACTGACAGTTATGTACACATAAACAAAACCAACAGTCGACGAGGAAGGGGCCTTCTGTGGAACTTCGCTAACTCCGCGTCAATATTTCACTAATATCTCTACTATGCAAAGAAGTAATAATCGTCTTAGTAACAACCAAGTACTAAAATTTTAGAGAGAATGCATATGTTCCACAGTTTAACAAAACAGTTTAACGCATGTAAGGTATTTTTATCGCTTTTGCCACTACCATTAGATGTCAGTGGTGGAGAGACATTTATTTTATTTTGATTTTTTTTTATTCATAAAATATAGCAGAATAAGTTTACGATTGTCCATCCAATGATCCCAATGTATATGAGGGTTTATTGTCTCATTATTTCCTAATATGAAAATACTGGTATATCTCAATCTGAAGTTATATAGACATTTCTATTTTTATTTTCGAATATCAGGAAAGGATTTTGCGACGGTCTAAATCCATAATCAGTGAAGTAATTGCGATTGTATCGGAAAAAGTAAAAGAAAGTCTTTTGACTTCGTTCTACCTTATTAATATTTGTCTACCTATGGTTACGTTTCATCATTCTCTTCGCACATGTCGGCTGCGGAATATGAAGATGAGACCACCAGGAAGAAAGTTCGACAGGAGGAATACGACTGGGACAAAACTAAACACACAGAATAAAATAAATAATTACGTTCGTTCGTTATTTTATTAGGTACAAAATAATTAAAATTTGCAGTATAATTATTTGTGGTTCCATAAAATTTTCTTCAAAATAGCGTAATCGGCAGACACATTCAGCGCAATCTGAATGTTAGCAGTTCATGGTTGGTTGCTAACTTTCGATCTCGGGGACCGGGGTTTGATTCCCGGCCGGAGCTGGGATTTTGATCACTCAGGGTTGGGTGTTTATGCTTTCGTCATCATTGACGTGGCGTCAAATAAAAAGGTCTATACCCAATGACCAAATTCCCCACAAGGGGATTCCCGGCCACAAATGGCGTACCCATATTTCGTAAGTGTTACAATAAACATCAAGATCAGTACAGCATATTCTCCTTGCTCAGCAAAGTCCCAAGGCCAGAGAAGATGTTCAAAGGATACATTCGGTGTATTAAAGTTATCGCTGGAAATTCATGTAAAGTGTTAGTAACAAAAATGACAATTTTTCGTGCATGGATCAAGTCATTTCCTAAAGTCAGAGCATTGAGAAGGATCGTTTTAGGTCAGTAGTGAACACAATGTTATGACTAACATTTACGATTTACAAGGGGACCGCATCTACACGTCTTCACCGACTCCGTTCAAATTACGGTATACGCAGGGCTCTACCAGGAATAAAAGTGACAGAACTGGGAGTTACAGACGTCCCAGCGCTAAGGGAAAACTTATGTTCACGGAGTGGGTCGTGTGCGATATTAACGTAAGTCTCGTTTCCAGACAGGGGTTGACGTAGGGGAAAAAGTGCAGAGAGGCGATTCGAAGCCCGGAACGGTCGAGTCAATTTGCGGGCTTTTTTTCTTTTCTCAGGTTTTTAAGTTACTTTCACTGGATATAGAACAAACTAACGCTCAACGTACGTTATTTTTTAATAGTTTCATAATAGACATGAAGAGAAAAGTCAACTAAAATTAGGAATCGCATATAAATTTCCAGGAAGCGACTGTAATGCTTACACTTCAACTTAATACACTCCTGGAAATGGAAAAAAGAACACATTGACACCGGTGTGTCAGACCCACCATACTTGCTCCGGACACTGCGAGAGGGCTGTACAAGCAATGATCACACGCACGGCACAGCGGACACACCAGGAACCGCGGTGTTGGCCGTCGAATGGCGCTAGCTGCGCAGCATTTGTGCACCGCCGCCGTCAGTGTCAGCCAGTTTGCCGTGGCATACGGAGCTCCATCGCAGTCTTTAACACTGGTAGCATGCCGCGACAGCGTGGACGTGAACCGTATGTGCAGTTGACGGACTTTGAGCGAGGGCGTATAGTGGGCATGCGGGAGGCCGGGTGGACGTACCGCCGAATTGCTCAACACGTGGGGCGTGAGGTCTCCACAGTACATCGATGTTGTCGCCAGTGGTCGGCGGAAGGTGCACGTGCCCGTCGACCTGGGACCGGACCGCAGCGACGCACGGATGCACGCCAAGACCGTAGGATCCTACGTAGTGCCGTAGGGGACCGCACCGCCACTTCCCAGCAAATTAGGAACACTGTTGCTCCTGGGGTATCGGCGAGGACCATTCGCAACCGTCTCCATGAAGCTGGGCTACGGTCCCGCACACCGTTAGGCAGTCTTCCGCTCACGCCCCAACATCGTGCAGCCCGCCTCCAGTGGTGTCGCGACAGGCGTGAATGGAGGGACGAATGGAGACGTGTCGTCTTCAGCGATGAGAGTCACTTCTGCCTTGGTGCCAATGATGGTCGTATGCGTGTTTGGCGCCGTGCAGGTGAGCGCCACAATCAGGACTGCATACGACCGAGGCACACAGGGCCAACACCCGGCATCATGGTGTGGGGAGCGATCTCCTACACTGGCCGTACACCACTGGTGATCGTCGAGGGGACACTGAATAGTGCACGGTACATCCAAACCGTCATCGAACCCATCGTTCTACGATTCCTAGACCGGCAAGGGAACTTGCTGTTCCAACAGTACAATGCACGTCCGCATGTATCCCGTGCCACCCACCGTGCTCTAGAAGGTGTAAGTCAACTACCCTGGCCAGCAAGATCTCCGGATCTGTCCCCCATTGAGCATGTTTGGGACTGGATGAAGCGTCGTCTCACGCGGTCTGCACGTCCAGCACGAACGCTGGTCCAACTGAGGCGCCAGGTGGAAATGGCATGGCAAGCCGTTCCACAGGACTACATCCAGCATCTCTACGATCGTCTCCATGGGAGAATAGCAGCCTGCATTGCTGCGAAAGGTGGATACACACTGTACTAGTGCCGACATTGTGCATGCTCTGTTGCCTGTGTCTATGTGCCTGTGGTTCTGTCAGTGTGATGATGTGATGTATCTGACCCCAGGAATGTGTCAATAAAGTTTCCCCTTCCTGGGACAATGAATTCACGGTGTTCTTATTTCAATTTCCAGGAGTGTATATCTAACGTTGATGACTTACAAGTGCTGTGGTTGATATTCATCGTAAAAACAAGGGAACCTGACACCTAGCACGCGTTATAATCGCTGCATTTTAACAACTACGTAGTGATTTTAAAGTTTATATGGAAAACAAATTTGGTTTTCATTCAGAAAAAGCTCTTCCTTACCCCTTAGTCTGGCAGCACAGCACGCGTAATGGATCACTTCGCTAAATATTGCTAACGGAATGTATTTTGATGAAGCTGTCTTTTGCCGGCCGTTGTGGCCGAGCGGTTCTGGGCGCCACAGTCTGGAACCGCGTGACCGCTAAGGTCGCAGGTTCGAATCCTGCCTCGGGCATAGGTGTGTGTGATGTCCTTAGGTTAGTTAGGTTTAAGTAGTTCTAAGTTCTAGGGGACTGATGATCTCAGATGTTAAGTCCCATAGTGCTCAGAGCCATTTTTTTTTTTAAGCTGTCTTGGGTTGAGATAGGTACTGTACTTAAGGTTTTTTTACCTAGCGATAAATCAGTGCGAGCTAACATCCCAAAGGTGTTTGGGCTCACATGCGGTTCCTCTTCGTCGAAATGTCTTGGCTCAAACTCGTATAGGGGTTGAACCCCACGTGTCGCAATACACGCCCTAAATTAGACACTTGTGACCCATTTGTTAAATTGTCTGGCTGATGGCAAGTTCGCGAAATACGAATTTAATATAACATATAATAACAGTAGTCATAATATCGGGAACTAAATTAACGACCCATAAATGATATAGGTCACACAGTTGAGATTTGGTTAGAATAATGTTTATTCAGAAGGCCAACTAATAGCGAAAGTGGTCGTATTTAGAGTTACCGTTACATTCGAGCGCATGTCCATTTGACAGAGTTCGGACATTCACAATCTCATCGCGAATTTCAAGTCCAATACTCCACCTCGTTAACTACGCGAAAAGTTAAGAGTTCACACCAGGCGCGCGGCTGCTCACCGCTCAGAGACTAAGTCCCGCGATACAACACAACGCGAAACTTTCTAAGTCGTTTCACTTCCTAGCTGCCTTAAGACTGACTGACTTCGCTTTCGCGTCTAGACCAACACTGTACCCTTTGGTGTCTAGACCAGAACTGATTGTCCGCATTCGTGTTTGCACCAGCACTGTCCCTCTGCCAGTCCCCTGCCGCGTTTCCCGCGCGCCGAATATCCTCGCTCAACTGAGTCGTGCAGTTCCCTTACCTCAAGTTGTCCATCTGATTGGCTACAGCTTATACTGCATTATTTTACAGTTTAACATATTTAAATAATCAAAGCTTGACCACTTTCAGGCTCTACGTCAATTAACAATAATACCCATTACATAATAAACGTTACATTCTTTTACATAAAACCAATACAGTTCCCTTATTATCTTTGAATGTCACGTCCAGTAGCCTTGCAACAATGTGCTTTCTGATAAGTACATAAAGAACTAAAGTAACTATTATGCACTAAACTTCACAACAAATATTCTATTGCCTAATGATTCAGTAAGGTGTCATGCTGTCATCGTCCAACGTGTTTTGTGCCGAGGAAATGTTGATCTGATGTTTAACTGAAAAAACTGATAATTTAAATGTACAACATCTTTTAAACAAATAGAGCTACAGAGTTGATATTCACAACATTTCTCATTTTAGTGATGCGCTTCTACACTCCTGGAAATGGAAAAAAGAACACATTCACACCGGTGTGTCAGACCCACCATACTTGCTCCGGACACTGCGAGAGGGCTGTACAAGCAATGATCACACGCACGGCACAGCGGACACACCAGGAACCGCGGTGTTGGCCGTCGAATGGCGCTAGCTGCGCAGCATTTGTGCACCGCCGCCGTCAGTGTCAGCCAGTTTGCCGTGGCATACGGAGCTCCATCGCAGTCTTTAACACTGGTAGCATGCCGCGACAGCGTGGAAGTGAACCGCATGTGCAGTTGACGGACTTTGAGCGAGGGCGTATAGTGGGCATGCGGGAGGCCGGGTGGACGTACCGCCGAATTGCTCAACACGTGGGGCGTGAGGTCTCCACAGTACATCGATGTTGTCGCCAGTGGTCGGCGGAAGGTGCACGTGCCCGTCGACCTGGGACCGGACCGCAGCGACGCACGGATGCACGCCAAGACCGTAGGATCCTACGCAGTGCCGTAGGGGACCGCACCGCCACTTCCCAGCAAATTAGGGACACTGTTGCTCCTGGGCTATCGGCGAGGACCATTCGCAACCGTCTCCATGAAGCTGGGCTACGGTCCCGCACACCGTTAGGCCGTCTTCCGCTCACGCCCCAACATCGTGCAGCCCGCCTCCAGTGGTGTCGCGACAGGCGTGAATGGAGGGACGAATGGAGACGTGTCGTCTTCAGCGATGAGAGTCGCTTCTGCCTTGGTGCCAATGATGGTCGTATGCGTGTTTGGCGCCGTGCAGGTGAGCGCCACAATCAGGACTGCGTACGACCGAGGCACACAGGGCCAACACCCGGCATCATGGTGTGGGGAGCGATCTCCTACACTGGCCGTACACCACTGGTGATCGTCGAGGGGACACTGAATAGTGCACGGTACATCCAAACCGTCATCGAACCCATCGTTCTACCATTCCTAGACCGGCAAGGGAACTTGCTGTTCCAACAGGACAATGCACGTCCGCATGTATCCCGTGCCACCCAACGTGCTCTAGAAGGTGTAAGTCAACTACCCTGGCCAGCAAGATCTCCGGATCTGTCCCCCATTGAGCATGTTTGGGACTGGATGAAGCGTCGTCTTACGCGGTCTGCACGTCCAGCACGAACGCTGGTCCAACTGAGGCGCCAGGTGGAAATGGCATGGCAAGCCGTTCCACAGGACTACATCCAGCATCTCTACGATCGTCTCCATGGGAGAATAGCAGCCTGCATTGCTGCGAAAGGTGGATATACACTGTACTAGTGCCGACATTGTGCATGCTCTGTTGCCTGTGTCTATGTGCCTGTGGTTCTGTCAGTGTGATCATGTGATGTATCTGACCCCAGGAATGTTTCAATAAAGTTTCCCCTTCCTGGGACAATGAATTCACGGTGTTCTTATTTCAATTTCCAGGAGTGTATATGAAACGTCGGTCGTTATGATCGACCAAAGCGTTCAGATTTTAGCATTCAGGTCTTTGTAACAAGACTTGTTAGTTTCACTTTAACAGTAAATCCTAAACTAATATAGATCTGATCAATATTCAAGTTTTATTGGGATCACCAAGAAAATTTATGAAGGATGGTAGATTAAAATTACTATGGCTTCATTTCCTGAGTTAATACAGAATTAAAAATTTTTCATAAATGTTTCACTTTATGGCCGATCTTATGTCCGCCATATCTAACACTGCTACTCCTCCTTGGTCACAAACAGTTTGTACAGGGTTTCCCTGTGACGTAGCTTCTCGTCTGTCTCACTCGCACACTACAGCGCATAGGCCTCATTGTGCAAAATAGACGTCTGTGAATATCCCCATCTCATGGCGAATCTGCGCTCTTTGTAGCACACGGTCCTGGACGGCAGGGTTCGTTTCACAATTCCTGAAGGTTGACTCTTTCGCCATATACTTAAATAAGAGCGAAACGCTCGTTAACTCGCAGGTTAGCACTTTCGAATGAATTCAGGGGAGAATCCCTGTAATACTGTATAACGGCAATCCTTCTTTAACTCGAAAATTTGCGCTGTGAAATTGTGAATTTGCCTTACCCAAGAAACAACCAACAAAAGAAATTTGTTCTCCTGTTCGTAAGGCTTCAAAAATTTCCTGTATGAGATTACTGTAAGTTTCCTAGATTTTGATGGAGTAGTGGTGACAGTCCTATTTTTTGCCGCAAACTCGTCCACCAGGTATTTGTTCGCCCTTCCTTATCGTACCTGTTACGAAACTATAAATAAACGCAATATATTGATCATCATTTCGGAATATTTGCATTATACGTAACGTAAATATTGAAAAAAAAAGAAGTTTACGCATAGGATTTCGAACCCACAGCCGTTGGATTACCGTCGTGTATTCTTTCCGCTGTACCAAGCGCCCCGTGGTACCTACAACCACGCAAATGGCTTGTGTCCCACCCGATCCGCTCCAAAAACTTAACTTTTTTCTAAACCCATTGCCATCTGGAGTTCCCACTTCCGTGACTTTCAGTTCTGGCCAAGTCCTTCACACACCATAAATTTTGACGAAATCGGTGATGACGTGTAGGTGTGGTCCTCTTGTTAAGTAACCATACCATAATTTTAAAAAGTGATTTCCCGGTGCTTTTAACGTCATGGAGGCGGGATGTGTGAACAAGGACATGGAAAGGCATAGTTTCTTACCACGCGGTGACACGACTTCGGCTGTGAAGGAGGCCATAATGGACGAATAGTCGGATCACCACACGTGACATCGTTGTTGAACTATCGGTCAGAAAAGCAACTGTGCATCGCATTATACACGATAAGTGTCGCGTTTGTGCTCAGTGACGACATTTCAGAGAATCAGAAGACGACGAGAATCGGTGTCTGTCTGACCCATATGTTGAGATATACAGAGCAAGGATAGGATTTCTTTTCTGACTGGCATACGATGAAACGTGATGTCACCATTTCGACCCTGCATCCAAAAGGAGGTGCATGGAGTGGCGGCTCTCCTAATGAAAATAAAAAATAAAAATAAAAATAAATTGCTCTGCACTGAAGCCGGAAATGTGAAACTCAGTTTCTTTTTCTACGAAGAAGGAAGGACTCCTACTCATCGACTGGCTACCACGTGTAGCAACAGTTTAAGCTGAGCAGTGCTGCGAGGCGTTGCTGAGGCTCAAACAGGGCATCAAGAACAAGCGCAGGAGCATGTTGTCGAATGGGATAGGGCTCCACGAAGGCTGCACTGGCCACTTGTGGCCGAGAAGATCTAGAAGTACCTTGAAAAATTTCGAGTGCAGGTCCTGCAAAATCCTTCTTAGAGCCCCGATGTGATTCGCATATATTCGGCTCCTCAAAACAATCTCTGATAGGTCAGAAGTTCACCCCTGACAAGGAAGTGCAACACACCTTGGAGAACTGGATCCGTCAGCAACCTAGGAGATTCTACTCTGAAGCCATCCATTCCCTTCCTATGTGTTGGGACTGGTGTGTCATTGCCAGTGGCAGTTATGTATAGTCTTCCACATGTACTATAATTATAATATTATTTGCCGATAGCGCTGGTCTAGGTGCTTCAGTCCGGAGCGACGCGGCTGCTACGGTAGCAGGTTCGGGCATGGATGTGTGTGATGTCCTTAGGTTAGTTAGGTTTAAGTTGTTCTAAGTCTAGGGGACTGATGACCTCATATGTTAAGTCCCATAGTGCTTAGGGCCATTTGAACCATATAATATTATTTACATGTAGCTGGCATCCGTCCCACTCAATTACTCGTCTGATGACCTCATATGTTAAGTCCCATAGTGCTTAGGGCCATTTGAACCATATAAAATTATTTACATGTAGCTGGCATCCGTCCCACTCAATTACTCGTCGATTTTCACAGCCTAATTAAAGTACCTCTACAAACAATCCTGTTAGAAGAACATCTGCAATTGAGCATTATAGTAGAGGTTGAAAATACCCTTTCAGTTGTAAATTACTTTATTTTCACACGACCGCTTTCGGACTGTTATAAGCCCCTGATCAGGTGTCGTAGCTGTGCTGTTGTCCCCGATCGCCTGGTACACGCGGCGCTCGGGGACCACAGCACAGTTACAACACCTGAGGATGGGCTTGTAACAGTCCGAAACCGGTCGTGTGAAAATAAAGTAATTTACAACTGAAGCGGTATTTTCGACGTCTGCTAAGGTATTTCTACAGATACGTTGCGCGAGGGAACACATGACTCGAGTAAGATGGAGAAACGCCTAGGAGCATGTGTCGAATTTAGATTACTGCAGAAGAGAGGCCTATCATCCCCGTGGCTTATCGTTCGGCAACATTGCTGCTCACGTTGCTCGGGATCCCTCGAGTGCCATGCGACTATAGAATCTGTAGGTTCAGGAGGGCTACACTCCATACCATGCGTGATCTCAATGGTCCCAAGAGATTAGCGCCAGAGAGGACACTCATATTGTCTTCTCCATCGTGCAGGGGCGTAGCCATTCCACGTTTCTTGAGACAGAGAACGGGCTTGAAAGTAAAAATGTATTCTAAACCATTCAAGATAGAAAAGCACTAACTGAGTACATTTCGAAGGTAAATGTCTTCATCATCATAACTATCTTCACACAAGAATATTCAGTGCATGGAAAGCGTTAACAAACGTTCATCCAAGTCTTCAAAGCTGTTTCATTTTTGTATGAGGGTAAAATGATAATAATACATACAAAAGTTGATAAAAATTCCGTGATCACTTCCTTCGTAACTAGGTCCTCTTCTAAAGAATGATCGGAAACGTTGGTGGCGATGCAATGTTAGAAATTGTATGAGCCTTAAACACACCTGCAGCACAACTGAGCATTCCCCATTCACGTAACTGAGGAATCAAAAACACCTCCGGGAGGTCGATATAAAAAGCTGGCCGCGGAAGGTACCAGCAGTACAGATCGCTATACGCAGTAACTTCTAGTCACCCATATTACTAATACGACATGAATGAAATGTAGATACAACAGTAGACATTAAAGTAATAGGTAATAGTTAATAAATTTTGGTAAAAATTATCCACGTCATCTTGACCTGTATATTTACAGTTTCACTTTTCACGCTGCACACCGTTATGTGCAGTTGTTGCAGCATATACTATTTCCTACCTTTATTTGGCATGTTCAAAATTCTAAGATCCTGTAGAAATTCCAACAAAAGCTGGCCAGAATCATAAATGTGCTTGCGTGTAGCAGACATTTCATAATTATTTAACCGAAATGACTCCTTGTGCTCTTTGTACCTTGATTTGAAGAACTTCGCGTTTCATCGATATAGTTCGCATGACATGTGTTACGTTGAATTTAGTAGACACCTAATTTGTCATAAATATCCAGGTCCTGCTTCAAGTCATGCCTTGATTTATACATAACGTAGAGTAAAACGGAGCTAGATTGCGCACTTAAGATTTAATTAGCAACATACTGAAGGAAACCTCACAAGTCATACTTAAATTTTAACTGGCATTTCATCTGACTTGTGCCTATTATAAAACAGAGTCCAATAGTCATATGTACAATTTAAACGATAATTCGCACATAGGAAGAAAGTAACGCAGATGCCCAGTCTTACCTGACAATGGAGTAAGAGTGAGTTTCTAGTGTGTTAAATTTGTGGTTTATTATTAAATGTGAAAAACATATGTACCATTCAATTATTCTTCTTCATTTAATTTATAGCGTACACAAACATAATATGCCTTGTTTCTCAGTATGTAATACTGATACAAGCTTTGATTTTATTGATAGTGCTGGGGCCTTTGAACTAAAATTTCCAAAAATATTTCAATTCGTAGAAAAACTGTTTAACAGAAATCACTAACGGAATCACCAGAACTTTCATAGAGAGAGCAGAATTCATGCCACCTCTCCATTGAATCCAGTTTTCTGTTTGTGGATTTCTGTTCTTTTCAGTATAGCCTTAACACTGAAAAGCTTGTGGATTTTCCGTCGACGTACTTAAACTTTGCTTTGCTTTTTTCGGTTTACTTGATCTGAATCAAACAGTCTCATCTTTGGTTTCTTTATTTCTAGTTCTGTTGATTTGATTGCAGCTGCTTCTTGAAGGGTTCCTAAATGCTATTTCTAAATTCTTCCTTTTTTTCTGCCTTCTTTGCTAATCTTTTCTTGTTGGCAAACAATTTCTTTCATTTGGGGAAACGTAGGTACTTGGCCCTGGTTATGGCTTATTTTTATATGTCTGCGAACTTTGACTCTGGAGAGATCCGACTTCAGCTGTTGATGCATCATTAAATTTGTTACTTTGGTCTGTCTCGGTCGAGGACAGGAAATCTTCCTCGGTGAATATGTGACGATCGATTGGATAAATGTCACATGTCTTGAACGCCTTAATTGCTTTCGTCACTCTGGCTGTCCTTTGATAAGCGTTTTCAAACAATTTAGAAATAAATTCTTGCATAATTACATATCTCGAGTGGTTAATGAGCCACTGTTCGCGCTGTTGTTAGTAAAAGCCCTTCAGCGGCTTGAAGAAGCAGCGATCCAATGGCTGCAGATTTTGGCTGCTGTGTGGAGTGGTAGGCACATGAATGTTATGGTTCGTACAATAAAGATCCAGCCTGACGTCTGACTGTCCAAAATTAACAAGACTGGATTTTATTCTGTTGGCTGTGTATGTTTCACAAACAATACTGGATTTTCTTCTGTAGGCTGTGTATATTTCTCAAAACTTTGTAGCCAGGTGAGATACAGATCTGAGTTGATGTACCCAGTTTATGTCACTCTATGAGCATCGAAAGTTTATCAGAGAAGATGCTGCTTTGCTGTTTGTTGAACCCTGTCTAACGTTCGAGTTTTCTGTGGAATTCGAAGGCAAAGGTTTCGTTTCTCCTTGAAATCATAAGCCCAGTCCTTCACTAAAAATGGAAAGCCCATTACTGCCTGAGATATAGTTTATCTCTGCAACATAAAATTTTATATAAAAGTAACGCAAAACATTTCATATTGCAATGCGCAGCAGTTAACTCCAGGACAACAACCAATCTACGGCAGCAAAGGATCAGCCACAGATTTATTTGTGTCCTCTAGGATAGCCAACAGGTAAATTATTAAAACTGAGATATGACTTTATAATTAAATTTTCCCCCGAAACATTTAAGTCTCATCTTTATCTATGATGATGATGCAAGCAAGAAGACCCGCGTTCAAGTTCCGGCCGTGGGACAAATTTTAATTCATTTCTTCTGCTTTCATCATTATTGAGATATAACCGTTACGCAGTCTTACCCGCTGCGCAGACTTACTCCATTCTACTCTGCTGTTCATTTTATACACAAGTCCAACCATAAACGACTTAAAAATGTTTACTGCATTTTGTGAAAGTTGCCAAAATATACACTCACAACTCGAATAACCTTCCGTGTAGCATCCCCTTGTGGTTTTGAACTGTTTTTGTAATGCATTAATTATGCACCTTACTGGTTTCGGTATACGTTGGCTTTGGGTAAGTGTTTAATAATACTGACCGCTGCTAGATTGTCCTTTTAGGTCATCAGAATATCGAACTTACTGTCTACTAGACAGTGTAAGTTATTTTGTAAGTTATTTCCCTCAGACATACATTGCTCTTTCCTGGACTCTTCATAAGACCTTTAAAAACAAATTGAAAGTGTCATGTCTAAAATATTGTTTAAAGTAAAACTATATAACCCAAGATTGTTACCTTTTTAATTAGTGAAAGTATCAAAGATAAAATTGTCCCAAAACAATTATTCAACAAACTTCATCTCACTAGGTCTGCCAACTTGTTTCTTCTCCATTTTGCCAGTAATGAAACATATATTTGGCTGAGCAATCAAGTTTAAGAGAATAATGCCGTTTGTGCAATTGTATTAAGATGGTACTGAAAAATTTACTTTTGGCCCTGATGTTTACTTAATTAAACTATATCTTGACTTGAATAATGCCAGTTGTGCGATGGCATAAAATTAGTTATTTGAAATAACATTGCTTTCATAACTTTAGTTATACCAAAATCGATTTCAAACCATGAACTGCACATATATATTGCTTAGAGGCCTCATTTTCTTTACATTCTTCCATTTGATGGGTTTTTATTTAGCGTATGGCTAATACAGACATATCATGAAATTACATATACATATGTACATACTGACACACAAGAAACTTAAGTTTGTCTTTACAACTGAATATCCAGTCCTTCAATCCAGCGCACTGCATCTGGAGTTGCTAGCAGGAAGTCCTCTTTGGCGCCGTGATAGGCTCTAATCCTGCATTCACTGACAATGTGGTGAACAGTCTGGTATGGAGCCGCGCAGTCACAAGCTGGATCAGGCAGCTTCTTCCACTTAAAGAGAGCAATCCTGCATCGCCCATGGCTGGTACGGATTCTGTTGAGATTAGACCACGTCTTGCGTGGTAAGTCGAATCCACTTGGAAGTTTAGCACCTGAGAAGATGTTATGCAGGTGCACATCTGTCACTGCTTCCCACCGACCTTTCCATTCTTCAAGAGGTTTGAAATTCTTAGCAACCATGTCAGCAGCATCGCACAGAGTCTCTTGCGATTTAAAAGTGGCAGGTCGCAATGCACGGGTAGGTTAGAATTCCTGGAGATCTTGTGGAATTCTCTCATAAGGGCAGTAAATCTGCGTAGATCAGGAGGCATTATACCGGTTAACAGTGGAAGCCAATAAACTGGAGTAGATCTGATTGTGCCAGATATTATGCGCATTGTCGTATTCAGCTGGGTATCAACAAGCCTTGTATGATGACTATTCATCCAAACAGGTGCCCAATACTCAGCACTTGAGTATACCAAGCCCAGAGCTGAAGTTCGCAGGGTGGTTGCTGAAGATCCCCAGGTAGTTCCGCATAGCTTATGGAGGATGTTGTTTCGAGTCCTCAGCTTTTGAGCTAAGTTAAGAAGGTGTTGTTCGAAGCATAGTGTACGATCCAGAATGACACCAAGTTATTTTGGGTTCCAGTTGTGACGGAGAATTTTGCCTCTGAAACTTACCTCCAGTTTTACGTTCGCCTACTGGTTATTTAGATGGAAGCAACACACTTCTGTTTTTACTCACACTGGATTGGAGTCTCCAGATTTTGAAGTAATTGTCTAATGCAGACAGGTCATTGGCTAAAATCTCTTCTGTTGTCTTCATTTCCTGGTGTTTGACAGCTAGAGCCAGGTAATTGGCATAGCAGTATTTTCTGGACGAAGTGGCAGGTAGATCAAATAGATATAGGTTGAACAGTAAGGGTGAGAGAACTGATCCTTGAGGCAATCCGTTGTTCAGCTTCCTCTCCTTACTTATGTTGTTTCCAGTGATTACCTGGAACTTCCTATCACTTAGCATGCTGTTAATCAGTCGAGCCATTGTTCTGCAGGGTATGATGCGGAGAAATTTGTAGATAAGGCCTTCCCTACTTTACTACTCATTTTCATATTGAATAGAAGCAAAGGATGTGGATTGTGATTCAGGCTGTTAGATTTAAACACAATGTTGATCTCTCTCTCTCATATATATATATATATATATATATATATATATATATATATATATATATAGTTAAAAATTTAAGTCATATTCAGAAACTACCGTTTCCAACATTTTTGTAACACAAATCACTCTTACAAAAAAATTTTACAAACCGCTTACTGCATCAAACTTGAACACACAAATCCTGACTCTGAACATTATATAACAAAAATCATTTTGAATTCATTTTATAGCTCCTCCCATTAACGTGCTGAAGTTTCCTGAAAAATGCGTAGTGTGAACCCTACCTTAAAGCTGTCACCACACGTCTGCTTCCTTCGGGCACCTAGCTGCGACTACTGAGCTTTTTACAGCGAGCGCCCGGCTCTCTTAACCATCAAAGATTCTCCTACTCAAAGATATTATACTCATTCCACCTTGCAGCTGGCAACTATCGACTATATTTTCTGGATCTACTCTGATCAGACCATAGCACATCCGTTTCAAAATGAGAGTCTAATAATGTTTGAAGTGTTTTATTCTTTAAAAAATAAGTACTATGTTCACATTCCACCATAACAAAAATAAATTTATAAATTTTACAGTGCTAATTATTATGAGAAGAATTAAACCACTCCTATTTAAGATAATTCCTGAGATCTTTAGAGGTTTCTAGTGAAATCATTTTCTAATTTATTTGATGTGTATCCGTACCGACTTTACTACCGCAGTGTGCTGCACTAGGCTTCTCGGTTGATGATCCATGGTACGAACAGCCCGAGCGAGGTGCTCCTACAGTGTCTCGACCAGGCTTAAACCGGCCGAGTTTGGTGGCCAGAGGGGTACAACAAATTCATCCTGGTGCTGTTGAAACCTCTCACGCACACTGCGAGCTGTGTGGCATTCTCCTGCTGGTCGATGCCACCATGCCGAAGAAAGACAATCTGCACCGAGAGGTGGACATCGTCCACAAGGTTAGATGCAAACTTGCGTTCATCCATTGTTTTCTCCAGAATGAAGAGATCACCAGGAGAATGCCATCCAGCCTGTGCCATTCCCACGATTGTTGCAAGGTGTTTGCTTTCAGAGGTTTCACATCGTATACGACGACGGCCATCTCTCAGGTTGAGCAATAAACGCGCTTCATCTGAAAATGCCCCCTATCGCCACTCACTGG
The DNA here is from genome assembly GCF_021461395.2 of Schistocerca americana. Classification (NCBI taxonomy): domain Eukaryota; kingdom Metazoa; phylum Arthropoda; class Insecta; order Orthoptera; family Acrididae; genus Schistocerca; species Schistocerca americana. Next base: position 243,172,116 of record NC_060124.1, on the reverse strand, counting down.
ACGTCCAGTTGGGTTACTGGCGTGCGAATTCCAGCCTTAGTCACCGATGAACGGCTGTCAGCTTGGTTGCATGAACCAGATGCCTGTAGCCGAGGCCCGAGGCCCATACACAGCAACGTAAGTGTCGTTGAGGAGACACTGCTGGTGGCCCCTTGTTTCCTCTTGGCCGTCAGTTGCTCAACTGTGGCACGTCTGTTCGAGCGTAAACGTCTCCACAGCAGTCGCTCTCCCCTGTCATCTACGGCCCATGGTGCACCACAGTTGTACAATTGCCTCTGCACCGGTTTTGGATTGCGTCATTTTGCCATTCACTGTATACATTAACCAAAGGGGCAGACGTAGAGTTTACAAACTTAGCCGTTTTGCTTATACTCTTGGCCCGAAATCCGTTGATCATGACGGTTTGGACTTCAGATAAATCGCTCCGTTTCCGCATTGCGACATGAGCTAGACTGTGTCTGTGTCCCACCGCCAAGCTTTATACGCCTCCCACTGCTAGTGGTGCCGACTATGAGTGATTATTGCACGTTGACGACGGACAAATGGTTTAAATGGCTCTGGGAACTATGGGACTTAGAACTACTTAAACCTAACTAACCTAAAGACATCACACACATCCATGCCCGAGTCAGAATTCGAACCTGTTCCAGACTGAAGCGCCTAGAACGCTCGGCCACAACGGCTGGCTGACGACGGCCATAGGCAGTGGTCACGCTAATGTGAGGTATCTAGCGATCACAGGCCCTGCAGTCCGCACACTCCTTCCACACACTTCTACCATTCCTTTCTGTTTATTGCTCGGTTCCTCCAGGTGTCTAAAGTCCACAGGGATGCCAGGTCTTTCGCCATGTCGTCCATCCAGCGTTGCTTGGTCGTTCTCTGGGGCGTCTGCAGTTTTGTTTCCTCTCAAGTACCTTCTTCTCAAGTCTTTCTTCTGCCGTACGGCCTATATAGTCCGCCCACTAGATTCTTCTGCGCTTGAGCTTCTGTATTATCGTTGGTTGTTGCATTTAGAGGTAAAATTCCTCATATTCCCCTCTCCTGTCCGCATTCTTAGTATCGTGAAAGGTATGTGCTAAGGTCTGATCAGGGTAGATCTAGAAAATAAAGTCGATAGTTGCCAACCGCAAGGTGGAATGAGTATAATATCTGTGAGTAGGAGGATCTTTAATGGTTAAGAGAGCCGGGCGCGTGCAGTAAAAACACTGGGGAGTCGCAGCTAGGTGCCCGGAGGAAGCAGACGTGTCGTGACAGCTTTAAGGCAGGATCCGCGCTGCGCAGTTTACACTGAACAAAGTTTGGCACGTTAATGGGAGAAGCTATAAGATGATTTCTAAATGGGTTTTGTTAGACAATGTTCAGAGTTAAGATTTGTATGTCCAAGTTTTGACGCAGTAAGAGTTTCGTAAATTTTTTTTGTAATAGTGATTCGTGCTACAAATATGTTGGAAATTTTAGATTTTGTATATGACTTAAATTTTTAACTATATATATATGTATATACCAGTTTGGAAGGTGCGAGACGGGATACTGGCAGAAGTAAGCTGTGAGGACGGCACCTGATTCGTGCTTGGGAAGCTCAGATGGTAGAGCACTAGGCCGTTAAAGGCAAAGGTCCCGAGTTCGAGTCTCGGTCCGGCAGACAGTTTTAGTCTGCCAGGAAGTTTCATCTCATAATCCTACTTGCAATCAACCAAAACAACTTTAAAATTTCGTACCGAGTGCACCTCCGGGCGTTTAGAATAAACAGTTGTGAAACGCCCACGGATGACCTTTGCATATGGAACAAATCCCGTTAACTAACATATCAGACGGAAATGGCACAGATTTGAACAGCTACTAACAAGAAAGATTTAAATATACGCAATGAGTTCACCGTCCTGCATTTCAGAATAAATAATATTAAAATGACCACATGTTGTCTATAGTGTAACGATAACACTATAGGCAAGTCCATTACTGCTTTAAATTGGTAGCTCACACGTTAACGTTAGCCATATAGAGCACTCCTTCAAAAATGTGAACGACATCTTTCTGAACAATAATCAAATGAATAACAGGATACACTGAATCCAATATAATGCAATAAATGTGGCTGTTGTAAAGAGAATCACCCACATCCAAAACCACGTGGACTGAATACAATAACCACGATGCACACCAGTAACGTGCTTCAGCACAACCAAGTCACTCAATCGTGTGAGCAGTAAAGGTGCTTTTACAAGCTGTGACGGCCACATGAAACTACATAGGCTACCAGTTACAGACAGCCATCTGGCCCAACATCATCTATTTTATATGATTGTTTAACGTTGTTCAGAGACCACAATTCCACGAATGGCGATGTGCAGCAGTTCCAGCGAGCCCCTTCGTAAAATTTTGAAGCCCATTCGATCCAACAACGGCTTGAAGCCTCCGGTTGACCAACCATGTGTCCCTACCAGTCCAACGGATCACCATGGCAAAGACTGTAGTGACTAATCATCAGCCGTCTCTGTCGCAGGGAGAAGCTTTCGTCGTCCCATTCCGGAAGGTTCTGCCCGCGCGCTGCCACCAGCAGCACGGACGCAACCGATCACGCAGTGCCGTCTCAGTCACTGCGGCCGCTGGAAACGTCCCAATTTCTCCCAAATACTGTTTCACTTCAATTGCTACTATTGCATCTCCTGCATGTTCGAGACAATTGCAATTCCCATACGTCTGTTGTCCACCCCACTCCACATACACTACTGGCTATTAAAATTGCTACACCACAAAGATGGCGTGCTACAGACGGGAAATTTAACCGACGGGAGGAAGATGCTGTGATATGAAAATGATTAGCTTTTCAGAGCACTCACACAAGGTTGGCGCCGGTGGCAACACCTGCAACGTGCTGACATGAGGAGAGTTTCCAACCGAAAAAAAAAAAGGTTCAAATGGCTCTGAGTACTATGGGACTTACTGCTGTGGTCATCAGTCCTCTAGAACTTAGTACTACTCAAACCTAACTAACCTAAGGACATCACACACATGCATGCTCGAGGCAGGATTCGAACCTGCGACCGTGGTGGTCGCTGTGTTCCAGACAGTAGCGCCTAGATCCGCTCGGCCACTCCGACCTGCTTTCCAACCGATTTCTCACACACAAACAGCAGTTGACCGGCGTTGCCTGGTGAAACGTTGTTGTGATGCCTCGTGTAAGAAGGAGAAATGCGTACCACCACGTTTCCGACTTTGATAAAGGTCGGATTGTAGCCTATCGCGATTGCGGTTAATCGTACCGCGACATTGCTGCTCGCTTTGGTCGAGATCCAATGACTGTTAGCAGAATATGGAATCGGTGGGTTCGAGAGAATAATACGGAACGCCGTGCTGGATCCCAATGGCCTCGTATCACTTGAAGTCGAGATGACAGGCATCTTATCCGCATGGCTGTGACGGATCGTGTAGCCACGTCTCGATCCGTGAGTCAAAAGCAGGGGAAGTTAGTAAGACAGCAACCATCTGCACGAACAGTTTGACGACATGTGCAGCAGCATGGACTATCAGCTCGGAGACCATGGCTGCGGTTACGCTTGACGCTGCATCACAGATAGGAGCGCCTGTGATGGTATACTCAACGACGAACCTGGATGCACGAATGGCAAAACCTCATTTTTTCGGATGAATCAAGGTTCTGTTTACAGTATCATGACGAGCGCATACGTGTTTGGCGACATCGCGGTGAATGCACATTGGAAGCGTGTATTCGTCATCGCCATACTGGCATATCACCCCGGCGTGATGGTATGGGGTGCCATTGGTTACACGCCTCGGTCACCTCTTGGTCGCATTGACGGCACTTTGAACAGTGGACGTTACATTTCAGATGTGTTACGACCCGTGGATCTACCCTTCATTCGGTCCCTGCGAAACCCTACATTTCAGCAGGATAATGCATGACCGCATGTTGCAGGTCCTGTACGGTCGTTTCTGGATACAGAAAACGTTCGATTGCTGCCCTGGCCAGTACATTCTCCAGATCTCTCACCAACTGAAAACTTCTGGTCAATGGTGACCGAGCAACTGGCTCGTCACAATACGCCAGTCTCTACTCTCGATGAACTGTGGTATCCTGTTGAAGCTGCATGGGCAGCTGTACCTGTACACGCCATGCAAGCTCTGTTTGACTCAATGCCCAGGCGTATCAAGGCCGTTATTACGGCCAGAGGTGGTTGTTCTGGGTACTGATTTCTCAGGATCTATGCACCCCAACTGCGTGAAAATGTAATCAAATGTCTGTTCTAGTATAATATATTTGTCCAATGAATACCTGTTTATCATCTGCAATTCTTCTTAGTGTAGCAATTTTAATGGCCAGTAGTGTACTTGACAATATCTCGCAAACGGCTTGCTTGCGGACCTATGTTTACTGGAACGTTTATGCTTCTATGAGTGTTGTCTTATAATTAAGTAAATGTTAGCTACTTATTAAGTTTCACCCCGTATATGAATTTTACGCTTGGGTGTTTCTAGGGTCCTTCTCAGTTTTGATTGGGCCTTAGAGCGGCACTGTCCATTCGAATGACAAGATAAATTCTGTCTAACCGAAAAAGACACGCTTTGCTTGGTCTTGCAGCGATACCTATCACTTCATGCCTAAAATCTATTAGAATCTGAGGCGTCATAAATTAAATGACGCCACAAATCCGTATAGTGGGTTTCATCGCTTACAACGATCAATTCTACTGGCTGCAGACTATTCCAGGCGATTGGTAACCGGTTTCAATTATGCTAAAGGTGTTATGATACACGTATTAATAAATAAATAGAAACATTAATTCACACTACGAGGTTTATTATGCCTAAAATCTATTAGAATCTGAGGCGTCATAAATTAAATGACGCCACAAATCCGTATAGTGGGTTTCATCGCTTACAACGATCAATTCTACTGGCTGCAGACTATTCCAGGCGATTGGTAACCGGTTTCAATTATGCTAAAGGTGTTATGATACACGTATTAATAAATAAATAGAAACATTAATTCACACTACGAGGTTTATTAGTGAACATAGCCCACAGAAACTACAATTCACCACTTCCACCATAACCAAATCGACCATCTTGTTTCACTATTGCCAACTTTTCTGGCAGATAATCACAAAAAAATACACGAGTTGTAGGTTACACGACCTACCCGAATGTCATCATCTCACACTGAACTGCCGTTGGAATCTATCCAAAACGTATTTAGGCACTTGCCTCATCCCAGCAGTTCATAGGATATTAGGTCACAAAAACACATTAAATATGCGTACGCTACTTTAATAGATAATACTTTTAACACTGAAGAGATTGGCACTTGCATATTAAATCAGTTGTATAGAAATGTGGTAGCAACAATAAATGAGTTACTTATTCCTTTAGTGTCTCGTTCTGCCATCTTAGAAAAGTAAAAGAGATGCAGTATTTCACTAAATTTAAAACAAGTTTAAAGCTGTGTGTATTGAGTCTCATCTTAGAGCAATGATCGCGCTGATTATATAAATTGTCGAATTCCAAAGATATGAATTTTTTTATATTGTGATTATTTTGATAATAATAATGCTCGTCATGTGTTTGGGATCAGACTGCACGTGTAAAAAGTTGTATTTCGTCCTTCAGCATTAATTGATTGACCTACATCTTTTTATGGTAGCAAAATATTGGGTAATGGATTCACCCGGTTTCAACATTCGAAATACAGATTTCCTACAGGGAGCTGAAAATAGAAGTTTAGAAGGTCTGATATCTATGGAATCAGCAAACAATCATAAATGTTTTGTTGTTGTAAAAATATGTCTCGTGTATATCACAAACATAATTAATGTAATATCAAGTTAGTTTAGCAACAAACAATCTGCTGCATAGTTCAGTAATCGGTAATCGATTAATTAAATTACATCCCAGTATTTCTTTCTATTTGTTCTCTGAATTATAAAAAAATCTCTTGCGTATAGCATCTAATTTATTGAGAGTATGCTGTCATAAACAACATTTCCCATTTTGATCTCGGACGGAGGGAATAAGTTCTGTAGTTGTTCGCCATGCGAACATGCTATGTAGAGTTTCTCATTGCGAGAAAATCGATTCTTTTAAATTCACTCCGTAGCACTGGATTGTTTGCCGCTGTATTTTGTGGAAGTTATGCAGAACGCTGATCCTGCGGAAATTTGAGCCTTTTAAAGCCGAGTGGTAGGTTTGTTGCAATGAGAAGAAATTGAATACTGATTTGCTATTTTCTTTTTTGGTTAGTATTTTCTCTTCTGGGCTGTTTCGAAGCTTTTTTTTTTCAGGAAGCTGGAAGGCATTCTGGGACTTGAGTCAATTTGCGAATTGTGTTGAAAGGTTTACACTTTCATCTTTTTCATAACTGTATCAATGGATTTAGCTACTTTTTCCCTCTCGTATGATAATCGTTATTTGTTGATTTGTTTGTTTAACTAAATCTTTTTCTAATTGAAATTGTTCGCTCACACAACGACCGTATGTTTCTGTAGTTTCTCTCTGCAGCCGGCTATACTCTTTCGATATGTTGTTCCTGTGTTCTTTACTACGTTGTACAAATAACCGATTAACACGATTCTGCCGGATTGCTCAATAATGCGCTATGCTCTGTGTCTAAGTTATTTTCCGGGGCATTTCAGGGTGCTGTAGAGCACTCTAAAACGTGCGCTGAATATTCGACAGCATTCGTAATAGGTCGAGAACATTCTAGAACAATCTAGAACACATTTCCGTTGTAAATTACGAGGAGGAACACGTCCTGGTGACCACCACGTTGTGATGGTGATCATTTCATTCATCTCTCCACAACTACAGTATTTACCAAAGCACAAATACTATAGCGAACAACGAGGGGACGAAGTGTAGAATCAGCGACAGAAAACAGTGACTGGTGCTGGGTAGTTTTGGAGCGTTGACAACTGCACCATAAACACTTCATTATAGGTGCAACTAGCGTACCGTATTACACCCCAGTTGAGAGGAAATCGGACTCTTCTGGCCATCTGTGGCCCAAAATCAAAACGTTCTTTGCTTAAATCAACATTAAGTCACTCCTAAAATGTGGAAAGAACAAAAAATAAAAATTTAAAGAATGCAAAAAACAAGATGTCATACGAGTACACTACGGATTTTGGAAATTACAGACTGTTCACAGGCAAAAACAGACACAACACGCCGAGCAAAACAAAACCAACCCAGCTGAAAAAAAAAAACGAACTAAAATGGCTCTGAGCACTATGGGACTTAATTTCTCACGTCAGCAGTCCCCTAGAACTTAGAACTACTTAAACCTAACTAACCTAAGGACATCACACACACCCATGCCCGAGGCAGGATACGAACCTGCGACCGTAGCGGTCGCGCAGTTCCAGACTGTAGAGCCTAGAACCGCTCGACCACTCTGGCCGGCGAAATGCAAACAAGTCGCGGGAAGTGGAAGAAAATAGAATCTCTAAGATTCCACAGAATCGTGTGAAAACTATAAGGCATGATATTCAAGTCACCAGAGTCAAAAGTTTTCTTTAAGCCTACAAATGTTATAAACGTAGGTTTCCCTTTCTTCAGTCTATCTTCTAAAGTAAGCCGTAGCGTCAGTATTGTCTCCCATTCCGTGCTCCTACGTTTATCCTGACTCCAAACTGATCTTCCCTGTGCTATACTTTGTTCATCATAAGAATAAATCTGGTGTAAACAGTACGCCTTGTACTCTTCCGCGTTTGCTTGAATCTCATTGGATTTCGTTTCATGTCGAGTTGAAGCCAAGCTGTGACGATTACATTCCAGTAAGATCATAATGAAGCGTTCTACGCTGTCTTACACGCACATAGAATGAGTGACAATGTGGGATCACAGCTTTACCGGCGCCCTGAACTTCTATAACGCTGGCCAGCCATCGGTCCAACCAACATGCAATGATGTGAGCAGTTCGAGTTCAGACGTAAAACTAAACGAGCAAACAAACAATATAGCTTCCAATGTCATTTAGTTTTAAAGAGAATGAAATAATATTCGGAGAAACTACAGCATTATCGCGCGCTTCTTAGGTGACGAGACGGTAAGCATAAAATGCACTCGTTTTCACCTGACATAGTAGTCTAATTAGAAACAAGAGTGATAAAAATTCCTAAGCTAAACATAGGGTAATTTTTCTGATTGAACTGTTTGTAATGCAAAAGCATACTACGGGGATTTCACCGCACTGTTGAATACTGAAGCCACTGAAGTTACCAATTACAGTCAGTCGTCTGGTAATCTCTTAGCTCCTTCCTTATCCCAATCCGAGAACTACATTTCATATCTGGAAGTGTCACCTGCTACATTGATAACGAGCCTATCAACAACAAAATCCACGAAGCCAACCAGGCGCTGCATTTTCTCTTCTTCTTTTATAACGAGCCGTTCTATATCCCGCCGGTGTTCGGCAGTGACATGTGAAAAAGCTGCGTGCGTTAGTTCCAGTACGTCTGGCAGCCTAACAGACTTGTTAGTTCTCCGGTCAAATCTCGCAGCTTGCCTCTAGATCAGCTCTGTTGGGTTCGTATTCTAATGGTACAGTAGCAAATGTAGAAATGCAGCATTTCTATGGTGTGCTCGATGCTGGGAAAATGATTGTTTTCATGTTTCCACGATAATTATCTAAACGATGGGCATAGTTCAAATAAAGAGGATTTGGTTTTTCATTTTTGGATTAAAAAATTAAATTTTTATGTTTTCTTAATTTAAGCAACTACTATGAACAATCTTTCATAAACACCGATTATTAAGAATTTGTATTAGAAATGAAAACAGGAATTTCTCGTGCAGTATTAGAAACAAAAAAACGTGCATTATTTAAAAAATTGATGACGAATTTAATAATTACTATATGTAGGTATTTCAAACTGAATGAGAAAAGAAATGACTTTGGAGGAATTTGAACCAACGAATCATAAACTGCACCTGAATTAACACACCACTACGCTGCCGACTGCGATACACGTACCATATAAAGCTATGTCTCAACTGTATGTAACCGAGCGAGGTGGCGCAGTGGTTAGCACACTGGACTCGCATTCGGGAGGACGACGGTTCAATCCCGTTTCCGGCCATCCTGATTTAGGTTTTCCGTGATTTCCCTAAATCGCTTCAGGCAAATGCCGGGATGGTTCCTTTGAAAGGGCACGGCCGATTTCCTTCCCCATCCTTCACTCACCCGAGCTTGCGCTCCGTCTCTAATGACCTCGTTGTCGACGGGACGTTAAACACTAATATCCTTCTCCTCAACTGTATGTAATACATTTGCTGTGAAAACTTCAGAGCCGATGATCTCCGTAAATGTATGAAAAACATTGAGAACAAGCTACCTCTCGGTATTTTTTAACCGTGTTCCACATGCGTGTTTTACTACGGAACAGAAAGCAGCCTCAGCCATTTTCATTCTGCGCATTAACAGCGCGACAATTAGAGCACAACGCTGCAGAGGCTGTGACTGTAAACGATTTTTGAAATAAAAACTACGTAGCTAAAGCGTGATTAAGAAAAACGTTGATGGCTGTTAACACATTTGAATATCTTAAAGTTTCATTTAACGAAACTTAGTAATAACACATCTATGACATAAGTAGGCTCTATTTCCAAGAGCGTAATAACACCAGTGTATGTGTGCTACGGCTTCTGACCAATCATCGCGATTGTTTGTTTACATCAGGTGTATTCTTATGATGAAGAAAGTATAGCTTCTACTACATTTTCTCGACTGCTACAATTAATTGGTGCCATTATTTTTGCAACCGTGGCATAAGATGATGTATTCACACTTGTTAGCATCTACCTTCCGTGGAGCAACAATTATTACATTCAAGTTTCTAATGTTCCCTGCTTTTATTTAATTATTGGTTCCGACTGAATTCTCTAGTCTGCTCTGGCGTTAGTATGACACCGGACAAGAGAATTTTATTTGCACCATTCATGCGTAGCCTTATTATCAAGATACAAGTATCACACTTCAAACTGCTTAACAATCTGCTGCCTACACGTCGGGTGCATTATCAAATTTCTTTCCACAGTCCGGCTTAAAATAGTTCGGTAAATCTATGAAAATTTTGAGAAATGTTTCCTGAAATCACAGACAGTTTATGTTAGACACAACGGATATATTAGACAGGGGAGTTCGTGAAAGAATGTTCCAGTTTCCAGTAGTATTTTATAAAAGTTTAATTTAGACTATTTCAACATATCGCACGTCAAATTGAAGATAAACTAACCAAATTTTGCACACGAATGTCCAGTGTGTGCACCTTCAGTGTTACAACACACATGCAATCTAACATTCACTCGCCCTCACAGTTTACTTAAAAAATTCAGAGTCAATGCAAGAAATGGGTTGTTCAAGTCTCTGACAAATCGTCATGTGTCGTATTGACCACTATAATCAATCCAACGGTCATGGACCTGGACGTTCAGCCACTCTCACACAAAACGATGCCAATTGAGAAGGACTTCATCTTGTCACCAAATAAAGTTATTAGGTTCACCTTCTAATTAGAGCAAGCCCTTCTTCCAGCGTATCCGGGTAATCAACCCATGTTACGGTAGCCTGAGGGGAAAACAGTGGTCTGCCCACTTGACGTCGGAGCACAGCACGGAAAACGTTTAATTTTAGGGAATATCTTTGACATCGTATTAGTTTATGATTATACGAAAATTATGCATATTTACCTTCCCACTTAGTGGAAAATTGCCTCAATACTGAAGAGCACACGATCCAGAAAGCTATCTTCTCACGGTTATCTGATTTTAAACCATGCACCAGCTGTAACTGGCTGAGCCGTGCGCGGCTCGCGCTCGTGCCGTTTATTGCTTGTCATCTTGTTTTTATGGTTCTGTAGCCCCGTTGTTTTTATTTCGATTTACTGTCGTCATTAGGTTGCTGGTTTGCTTGCCTGTGAGTGGCAGCAGCAGCGCTTATCGATAAGTGCGCCGTCGTACCATCACTGGAGCGACCGCTAGTATGTCCGGGTCGTCGTGTGTCTGGAGTTCAGTTGGGAGCTCAGTCGGGACGCAGCAACAGTGAAGTCGGGGACGGAGGGCCAGTGAGGCGCGGACATCCAGTACCCGCTGAACGCTGCAGACACGCATCCACTGTCCGACGGAAGGAGACTGGAGCGAGGACGACCGTTGGTTGGTCGTTCGGTCGGTCGTCTCATCGGGCGACGTATATTTGGTCTTTGTTCGTTTCTGAGCCCCTTCAATTGATCATCTTGCGGGACTTTGGTCGGTTCCTTCTTTGTGCAGAGATGTCGGGTGGGCATTGGGTCGGTGTTCCCTCTGCATGGTCAGGTCCAAACCAGTGTCTCCGCGTCGTCGTGCGTCCGAAGGCAGTCGGGACGCAGCGCTAGTGAGGTCTGGATAGCCAGTACTCGCCGACCGCTTGCGACACACATGCACTGTCCAACGAAAGGGGACTGGAGCGGAAACGACCGTTAGTTGGTCGTTCGGTCGTTCGTCTCTTCGGGCGATGTGTGTTGGGTCGCCGACCGCTTATGGAAACTCTGTGTTTGTGTTTGTGTGTGTGTGTGTGTGTGTGTGTGTGTGTGTGTATGTGTGTGTGTGTGTGAATTGTCATTACTCCTTGTGGTTCCACGGTGACTAGTTTTAGGAATGTCGGAGTTCTTGGTGCAATTGTTTACGTGGAACTGTGTGTAGCTTCTGTGATTTCCGCTGAGCAGATGAATGCTGTCTGCGTACTGGAGTAGCCAGTAGGTCGGTTGCGAGAGAGCAAGGGAATTGATTAGGTTGTTGGTTGGTTCTTCAGCCGTCCCTACGACGTGCTGCCACCCGCTTACTTAGTGTTACGATTGGCTGCCTGTCTCACCTAACTTGTTGTTAGAGTTTCCTCCCTAGGGGCCGACCCTTGGAACAGTGCTGAGCACCACTTTTCTGCTGTTTGTGATTGTGATTTTCTTTTGTCGTCCGCCCCAAAAGCTGAGTGGTTAGCGTGACGGATTGCCATCCTCCGGGATCGAGTTCGATTCCCGGCTGGGTCGGACATTTTCTCCGCTCAGGGACTGGGTGTCGTGTTATTATCATTTGATTCCCATCCGGCGCGCAGGTCGCACAATGTGGTGCCGGATGTAGTAAGACCTGCACCGCCAGGGGCCTCCCAGCCAATGACACCAAACGCCGATTTCATTCGTAGCAAGTACTGTGCCAGGCCTTCAGCCGAACCTTACGTGAAGTATTTTAAGATTAGGCCTTCAGTCGTGTTTTATTTTTAAAATTCTTGTTTGCTCTGTATTTATGCTTTCAGCCGCGTTTGTTTTTAAATCTGTGGCTTTCAGCGGTAGTGTGTAAATTCCTGTCTATAAGGTTTCTCTTAAGAGAAACCTTATAGACAGCCGTCAACATATTTCAGGTTTTCTTCAGATGTTTTTCTGATGTAGTGTGTAAAAGCTTGTCTCTAAAGGTTCGCTTTTATTATGTTGAAATATTATTGGGCTTTCAGAAGAGGAATTAATTTAAATTTTCCTTAATACGGCTTTTAGCCGAAATTTGTAAATGCTTGCCGTTTTAAAGAATTTCCTTTGCTGATCGGAAATATTATTTGGGCCGTTAGCCGAGAAGATATTTTAATTTTACTTAAGCAAGGCCTTCAGCCGTTTGTCTAAATCCTTGTGTTTTACAAGGAATTTTTTAAACGTTATTTTTGAGAAGTTATTGGGCCCTCAGCCGTGAATTGATCCTTGTTGTCTTAGAGAGAAAACTGTGCATTATGTTTTGGAGGAATAAAATTGTGTATTCTTGTGTACCTAAAAGTAACTGATCTTGGCTCCTTCCCATAACCTTGTCCTGATCCGCTCTGTACTGCAAAAGCGGATTTCACTGGTATTTACGCACGTGTAGAAGTTTTCTTAAGATCTTCTACATTATCGTCTTTGGTAGCTGAAGTTCTAGACTTGCTTTCCGAAAAGACTTCGTAGGATTACGAAAGTAAAAAATATGCTCCGACATGCTCAACATCCTCTTTAGCCAATTTTGGTTGCTTGCTTTCTAATGTTGTTTAAATAATTTGCTTTGAGATACATAAGTGAGTGCCTGTGCACATCTCAAATAAAGTAAATTGTCGAATGCAATATATTCTGATCTCTCATGAAAAAAATTAAAATATACTAGCTACAGGCTCAGCGGTGTGCAATGCTGGCTGCAATACTTTGAAATGAACGTGAAATTCTTTTCGTTGATAAATGAAAAAATTTAAGAAAAATCGAACTTCTTTGAAAAATATATGACCTGGACAGGAAGGAGGTACTGGTTATGGTGAATTACTAACACAGACTTTTTTAGTGAAATTGTATTCCAAGTTAAGTTTGGCTTTACAAAACACGTGACAATTGAAATTACATTATCAGAAAAAATTACATCCCTTTTACTAATTGATTTACAAACAGTTAGATTGATACAACAAGTATTATCTAACCTCACTAATAAAGCATCAATACAAATCATCAAATTACATATGCCTGTGTTAAAAAATCTTAGAAACATTACAAAATTGAAATACATAACTAGCCTTTACAGCAAATCAGTTTACGAACATTCTGGGTTTACTCAACAATTGACAATTATCAGCCAACTCATCTATATATAATGTAAGTCATAATTACTTAACATCTTTACCTTGCTTACGTGAAGAATTCTGCTTCCACGTTTCTCTTTCCAATAATACATGTAGTCATAATAAATTCATTATAATATAACACTTAGTGGCTTCACAGAGCACACCACAAAAACTATCGACTCAATCCTCTTTCGCTCACACACAAATACCACCTGATGTGCGCCAAGCAAAAAATGGCTCTGAGTACTATGGGACTTAACTTCTGAGGTCAAAAAAAAATGGGTCTGAGCACTATGGGACTTAACAACTATGGTCATCAGTCCCCTAGAACTTAGAACTACTTAAACCTAACTAACCTAAGGACATTACACACATCCATGCCCGAGACAGGATTCGAACCTGCGACCGTAGCGGTCGCGCGGTTCCAGACTGGAGCGCCTAGAACCGCTCGGCCACTCCGGCCGGCTGTGCGCCAAGCGCTTTCTTACTCCGACACTACAATCCCAGAAAATAAGCAGTATCTTTGGCTCTGCGGTCGTACACAGTCAGCGATCCTCTTTATAAAACCTATCAGAGGTATACCTAGTTTATAATGTAATAGTTTCATTTTGTTTCACGTTAGTGTTGGTATCATGTTCGGGTGCCAGATGCAAGTGTACCACAGTGGACTTGTTTCACCCTCACGCACACATCCGGCCGATTCGAATTGGTTACACCATCGGCGGATGTTTTTTTCCTCACTTGTGGTGTCACAATTTGTCTTAAAATACTTGTTGAACTGTAATTACAGTTTCACCCTTAGCTAACTGCAAAACATAAAACGCGTAATGCTCATGAGTCTCCATTTTGCTTATGTGGCGCTGCAAGCGACAAGACAACTTAGCAGTACTAGCTCATGTGCTTCTTCGTATGCATGATACAGCATGCGTACATAACATGTTTCAAAAACGCTACGCCTACAAACGAGATTTTCCTCAGGCTCTATTGGTGATACAGAGGTAAGGTGAAGTGTTTTTGATTAGGACCAACTGTGTGCCAAAGAGAACGATCGTCCTACAGTACACAGCCAAGCCGGCCGAAGTGGCCGTGCGGTTAAAGGCGCTGCAGTCTGGAACCGCAAGACCGCTATGGTCGCAGGTTCGAATCCTGCCTCGGGCATGGATGTTTGTGATGTCCTTGGGTTAGTTGGGTTTAACTAGTTCTAAGTTCTAGGGGACTAATAACCTCAGCAGTTGAGTCCCATAGTGCTCAGAGCCATTTGAACCATTTTTACACAGCCAAAATATGAATATTACATCCTTCCTCCTGATTAAGCAAATGTAGTAAATCGGTTGGCTCTTTTCGAATATGATATAGTCTACATTGGGTTTGATGGTATTCACAGAGGTACCGTTAGTTCAAGAGCAGTTCCTCGGAAAATCCACAAAAACGTTTTTTTTACTGTATTTTCACCGTTACCAGCGGACCAAAACCCAGCCGAGGATACCAAGACGGCTGTGTACAGAAAATGTCTGAAATGTTTACGATATATTCCAAAGATCCCGTTTTCGAAACAATCCTGAAAATTTTCTTAAAAATTTTCTCCGTTTTCAAGATACAGAAGTTCGATGTTAGCCTACTTCTACCCATTAAATCAGGTATGAGGTTGAAATGTAAATAATAAATAACCGAAGAGAATTCCTCAAGTTTTAACTCTACATTCTCTAAGCTTTTATCTAGTAGAAGCATCACCCCGTTTTCAAAATCCTTTATCTGTAATTTGGGTATCAGAACTCATCCACGAATTCGGAGACGGCTATGGACAGCATGTGGCTGTAAGTTTTTCAACGTATTCCTAAGATCCCGACCTCGAACAGTCTCGAATATTTTCTCCATATCTTCACCCCATTTCCGAGTTACAGAGGTTCAAAGTTACCCTCCTTGTAGAGGTACAACACGCAAATAATGTCAGTTGTCAGGCGAAAACTTAGTTTATAAAGTCACATGCTATGGAGAAATATGGTGTTAAGTGTCTCCTTTATCATGTGGGAATGCCATGCTGTAGTACTGAAGTAAACTATGCAAATTTTACTGACCAGTACATATCTTTTCATATGAATGACAGGCCCTGGTATAGCAGGGAAAAAAGGGAACCAGCGGAAAAATACACCTTACGGAGCACAAAACATGCGAGTATGTTCGTGAAAAGTAGGTAACCAGCTGCCCCAGTCTACTTTCCTCAGTACCTTTCAAATTTTCTCAAAAATTTTGGCACGCAAAATTATTCACTCTTTCTTATGCTGAGAGTGAAGAAGACAGCGGCAATGGCAAACAGGCCGAAGAGTGATAAATAGTTGACGATAGTAGACAGTGGTAGTGTTATAGACAGAACGAAGGAGACAATGGCAGTGTGCGTGTGTGTGTGTGTGTGTGTGTGTGTGTGTGTGTGTGTGTGTGTGTGAGAGAGAGAGAGAGAGAGAGATATTGGCGGTGGAACATAGTTGACAGTGACTGAACAATGCTAGGAAAATAGTGAAGGAGATAGGGGACAACGACAGAGAGACACAATGAGTCAGTGACAATGAGTTGGGCTGAATGAGTGAGGGAGAAAAGACAACTGGGAGTGCATGGTATAAGCGACTTACAGCGATGCACTAGGTGAGTTGCTTGCTAAAAAAAAAGGGCGAATATGTTCGCATGCCAAAACGCTTGAGAAACATTTTAAAGGTGCTGATGAACGTATAATGAGGCAGTTGGTACCCCACTTTTCACTCAGAGTCTTTGAAGTGAACAGGAACACATGGGAATTTTTTGTGCTCCGGTAGGAGCATTTTTCCGCCGCTTCAGTTTAATCGTAAGCTTGACCCAACACTACAACAGTTACGATTTGTACTACGAAAATTTATAATTGGGGCATTATTTTATGGACGTACTGTACTTAGAGTTTACAGGAAAATATTATCACAATGTTTATAAGTCATTCACACAGCAGTAATAGTCACACGAATTGACAGACTCCTCTCACGTTGGCCATTGCTTTCAGTTTCAGTACTGTCGCTGTAAAATATTGTCTGTTTACCAGTTTTTATACGATTTTTTATTTGGGTCATCAGTCTTCTGACTGGTTTGATGCGGCCCGTCACGAATTACTCTCCTGCGCGAACTTCTTCACCTCAGAGTAACACTTGTAACCAACATCCTCAGTTACTTGCTGGATATACGAGGGCAATCTCCTTTTTTTTAATAAGTACGTAGACCTATTTATTTCTACAATGGTTTACATCAGTTTGCAGCTTGAACATTTAGCTATTTTTCGAAGTAATCACCATTTCTATCGATGCAATTTTGTACACGCTGTGGCAGTTTTTGTATGCAAATGTCATACCAGCTCGCCGTAATGCTGTTCATAAAGTTATGAAGCTCTTCTTTCACATCGTCATCGGAGCTGAATCGCTTTCCTGCCAAATATTCTTTTAACCTAAGGAACAGGTGATAGTCACTGGGCGCCAAGTCAGGACTATAGAATGGATGGGTGATTATGTTCCACTGAAACTGTTGCAGGAGAGCAACAGTTTGCCGAGCTATGTGTGGGCGAGCGTTGTCATGGAGAATGTGTACGCCTTTGCTCAACATTCCTTTCCTCCGGTTCTGAATTGGCCGTTTGAGTTTTTTCAGAGTCTCACATTACCTGTCAGCGTAAATTGTGGTCCCAGCGATTCAGCTTCGACGACGAGGTGAAAGCAGAGGTTCATAACTTTCTGAACAGCATGGCGGCGAGATGGTATGACATGGGCATACAAAAACTGCCGCAGCGTCTACAAAAATGCATCGACAGAAATGGTGATTATGTCGGAAAATAGCTAAATGTTCAAGCTGTAAACTGATATAAGCCACTGTGGAAATAAACAGATCTATGTACTTATAAAAAAGTAGGAGACTTTACTTTTGGGATTACCCTCGTACTCCAATCTGTCTTCCTCTACGGTTTTCTCCCTCTACAGCTCGCTCTAGTGTCATGGAAACCATTCCATGACGTCCCATCACCCTGTCGGTTCTCCTTATCAGTGTTTTCCATATATTCCTTTCCTGTCCGATTCTGCGCAGAAGCTCCTCATTCCTTACCTTATCAGTTCATCTAATTTTCATCATTCGTATCTAGCACGTAAAGTAATGACTGATAATGACTTCACTGCGCGATTTCGCCACCTGCTCGGTATGAACCGACACACCAAAAAGACTCTTTCCCGCGCCCCAAATCAGCAGTTGTCAGACCTCACTTGCCTCGGACGATATAGCATATTGCATCTGCTCATCAGCCACGGGCTCCGCGCCGACGGAGAAAAGGGCAAGACTAGATACGTAGTACATCATATCGATATCTGTACCCTTACGTCTTTGCGATTGGATGGGGAAAAGTGAAAACGACGAGACTAAAGTTATTAAAGCTAATTATCAAATGGGTCAAATGGCTCTGAGCACTATGGGACTTAACTTCTGAAGTCATTAGTCCCCTATAACTTAGAACTACTTTAACCTAACTAACCTAAGGACATCACACACATCCATGCCCGAGGCAGAATTCGAACCTGCGGCCATATCGGTCGTGCGGTTCCACACTGTAGCGCCTAGAACCGCTCGGCCACTCCGGCCAGATGCTAATTATCACAATACTAACTGTAATTAAGATTGGTAATAACTAGTGCAAGTTGTCGGAATGAGATTTTCACTCTGCAGCGGAGTGTGCACTGATATGAAACTTCCTGGCAGATTAAAACTGTGTGCCCGACCGAGACTCGAACTCGGGGCCTTTGCCTTTCTGGAAACATCCTCCAGGCTGCGGCTAAGCCATGTATCCGCAATATCCTTTCTTTCAGGAGTGCTAGTTCTGCAAGGTTCGCAGGAGAGCTTCTGTAAAGTTTGGAACGTAGGAGACGAGATACTGGCAGAAGTAAAGCTGTGTGTACCGGGCGTCAGTCGTGTTTCGGTAGCTCAGATGGTAGAGCACTTGCCCGCGAAAGGCAAAGGTCCCGAGTTTGAGTCTTGGTCGGGCACACAGTTTTAATCTGCCAGGAAGTTACATATCAGCGCACACTCCGCTGCAGAGTGAAAATCTCACTCTGGAAACATCCCCCAGGCTGTGGCTAAGCCATGTCTCCGCAGTATCCTTTCTTTCAGGAGTGCTAGTTCTACAAGGTTCGCAGGAGAGCTTCTGTAAAGTTTGGAAGGTAGGAGAAGAGATACTACCAGAAGTAAAGCTGTGTGTACCGGGCGTCACTCTTGCTTCAGTAGCTCAGATGGTAGAGCACTTGCCCGCGAAAGGCAAAGGTCCCGAGTTCGAGTCTCGGTCGGACACACAGTTTTAATCTGCCAGGAAGTTTCAGTGCAAGCTGTGTTTTTGTTTGCTTCAAGTGTGCAGTCATTGTCCTTTTTCGTAGAGCCCAGATGAAATGAGGACAAGTACAAACTAAGGTGAGCACGGGTGTCTCTCTGTGTGACCATATGGCCAAGTATCTCCCTGGAGCGTCACTGGCTGCCTAAGGCGGCGTTGTTTACGCCTGGAGGCAAATCACAGGAGCGGCAGCGGCAGTCTGCTTTTTGCGCAGCTACCTTACAGAGGGGTGCAGCCCGCCTCCCACGCGCCACGTGGATTGAATTTCAAATCAGGCGTGGGCAGCGGCTGCGAGATATCCTTACAGGGGACGCGGCGACAAAAACAGGAGCAGCGGCTGCGACTACCGGCTGCTGGGGAATCCCGGCGGGGCGTGGCGGTAGCGGAAAGGGGACGCGGGGGCGTGGGGTGTGGCGAGGGCGGGGGCGGGGACGTTGTTTACAGCCCACGAGGCGCAACGTGAGCACCGCCGGCCACTTCGCCCTGCAGCACAACACGGAGAGCGCAGGTGCCGGCTACCCAGCACGTGGGTCACGTTATCCGATTCTGCGAACTCTGCGTGTGCCGTTAAAGCGGACACTTTACGTTGCTTCGAGTTTGTACGTAACCTTAGCTGCACGTACTGTATTTGGTGCACTATGCTGTACCGTAACACCTTAGCCAGTGGTTAATTAATACATCTGCCAACCACAATATGTTTTTGTGTACTTAGCTTAGTATTGAGTTCGAGAGCGCTGTCACAATGGTTAACACTGTGGACTCTTATCCAGGAGAGCTGGGATGTTTCTCCCCTTACGGTCACTCAGACATATGATCTACGTGCTGCCCCTAAACTTTTAAATCCTATTAAATGGATACATTCGATTTATTGACTCATTCTTTACTGGTCCGAGTACATGCTTCATCTCTAATCAACATGTCATCGACGGTGCGTAAAACAGTATATTCCTGCAGGTAAATTTAATAAGTTCCTTTCAGCTTTATTTATAAATGTAATAATATTACGAAGGGATTTCAAAAAGTAACTTACCAGGTGTACCGGTATGAAATGAGCGTTTTTTTTTTTTTGTGAAAATGAAACACTAATTTTGAATTGAAAAGTAAAAGCATTTTATTCAAAGTACTGACCATTGCTTTCTACACATTTTGACCACCTTTCTGGTAATTTGTGGACACCACGCCAGCCGGCCGGTGTGGCCGAGCGGTTCTAGGCGCTTCAGTCTGGAACTGCGCGACTGCTACGGTCGCAGGTTCGAATCCTGCCTCGGGCATGGATGTGTGTGATGTCCTTAGTTTAGTTAGGTTTAAGTAGTTCTAAGTTCTAGGGGACTGATGACCTCAGATGTTAAGTCCCATAGTGCTCAGAGCCATTTGAACCATTTGATACCATCCCAATAGATTTGTTCGTCTTTTGAAGCAAACCAATCAGACACTCAATTTTCGACTTCTTCGTAGGAATCGAAGTGTTCCTCGGCCAATGCCTGTACCATTGATGCAAACGAATGGAATTCGGAAGCGGCCAAGTCTGGTGCATACGGCGGGTGGGGTAGCAGCTCCCAGTCAAGTGTTTTGATTGTATCCTGAACAAGTTTTGCGTTGTGTGCAGGTGCATTGTCGTGAAAACAAATTACTTTGCCATGTCTTCTGTCCCATTCTGGTCTTTTTTCGATCAATGCATACTTCAAATTGATCATTTGTTGTCTGTAGCGATTAATATTCACAGTTTCACTGGTTTTTAGAAGCTCATGATACACCACACGTTTCTGATCCCACCAAACACAGAGCATTGTCTTCTTGCCGAATCGATCTGATTTGGCAGTCGATGTTGATGGTTGTCCCGGATTAACCCATGATTTTTCCCTTTTAGCATTCTTAAAAGAAATCCATTTTTCATCGCCAGTTACAATTCGATGTAAAATTGATTTTCTTTCACGTCTTTGAAGCAAAATTTTACAAATAGTTTTTCGGTTTTCCATCTGTCTTTCATTCAATTCATGTGGCACACATTTTCCAGACTTTTGGATCTTTCCCATAGCTTTCAAACGGTCAGAAATTGTTTGTTGTGCAACATTTAGCATTGCTGCCATTTGCTTCTGACTCAAACTATCGTCTCCATCCAATATTGCTTGCAATTCGGCGTCTTCGAACTTTTTGGGTTGTCTTCCACGTTCTTCATTTCTTACATCAAGATCATTATTTCTGAACCGTTGAAACCATCTTTTGCATGTTGCTTCTGATAGAGCATGATCACCATATGCCTCGACAAGCAATCGATGGAACTCTGCAGCACTTTTTTTCAAATGAAACCAAAAAAATTAATGCTTTCCGCAAATCATCACTTTCTCGTACAAAATTCGCCATTGTTAACACAGTGAAACCATATGATGTTGCTTGTTCCATGACTTGATGTAGACTAAATATCTTTTACAGATGTCATACCAACCAAACAGAAAAAAATTAAGGCTCGTTCACGAAAAATGTTCCCTATCGACACATTTGTATCTTAATGCTCATTTCATACCGGTACATCTGGTAGACATTATTAAGGCCGGTCAGGTAGCCTTCATCAATTCAAAGTGACGCAGATACATGAGACTGTTTTTCATCATAGTCACCGATGACTCTCTTTCAAATTCTGAAGGTGGCAGGGGTAAAATACAGGGAGCGAAAGGCTATTTACAATGTGTACAGAAACCAGATGGCAGTTATAAGAGTCGAGGAGCATGAAAGGGAAGCAGTGGTTGGGAAAGGAGTGAGACAGGATTGTAGTCTCTCCCCGATGTTATTCAATCTGTATATTGAGCAAGCAGTAAAGGAAAGAAAAGAAAAATTCGGAGTAGGTATTAAAATCCATGGAGAAGAAATAAAAACTTTGAGGTTCGCCGATGACATTGTAATTCTGTCAGAGACAGCAAAGGACTTGGAAGAACAGTTGAACGGAATGGACAGTGTCTTGAAAGGAGGATATAAGATGAACATCAACAAAAGCAAAACGAGGATAATGGAATGTAGTCGAATTAAGTCTGGTGATGCTGAGGGAACTAAATTAGGGAATGAGACACTTAAAGTAGTAAAGGAATTTTGGGGAGCAAAATAACTGATGATGGTCAAAGTAGAGAGGATATAAAATGTAGACTGGCAATGGCAAGGAAAGCGTTTCCGAAGAAGAGAAATTTGTTAACATCGAGTATAGATTTAAGTGTCAGGAAGTCGTTTCTGAAAGTATTTGTATGGAGTGTAGCCATGTATGGAAGTGAAACATGGACGATAACCAGTTTGGACAAGAAGAGAATAGAAGCTTTCGAAATGTGGTGCTACAGAAGAATGCTGAAGATAAGGTGGGTAGATCACGTAACTAATGAGGAGGTATTGTTGTTGTTGTTGTTGTTTTTGGGGGAGGAGACCAAACAGCGAGATCATCGGTCTCATCGGATTAGGGAAGGAAGAGGAAGGAAGTCGGCCGTGCCCTTTCAAAGGAACCATCCCGGCATGTGCCTGGAGCGATTTAGGGAAATCACGGAAAACCTAAATCAGGATGGCCGGACGCGGGATTGAACCGTCGTCCTCCCGAATGCGAGTCCAGTGTGCTAGCCACTGCGCCACCTCGCTCGGTGAGGAGGTATTGAATAGGACTGTGGAGAAGAGAAGTTTGTGGCACAACTTGACTAGAAGAAGGGATCGGTTGGTAGGACATGTTTTGAGGCATCAAGGGATCACAAATTTAGCATTGGAGGGCAGCATGGAGGGTAAAATTCGTAGAGGGAGACCAAGAGATCAATACACTAAGCAGATTCTGAAGGATGTAGGTTGCAGTAGGTACTGGGAGATGAAGCAGCTTGTACAGGATAGAGTAGCATGGAGAGCTGCATCAAACCAGTCTCAGGACTGAAGACCACAACAACAACAACACCTAGTCTTCGTAAGCAACGTTCAGAAGTTATACTGAAACAGGTCTATCGGGAGTTCGTTGATAGCATTTTTCGAATTTATAAATACTTCGGATGTCTCATACGCTAAGCGACAATTTTGAATAGCTTATTATTCGCGCGCCTTCTTTGGCCAGAGTTTCTGTGCCGCTGGAAGGTATGCTTCGGCAGCGAGGTGCGCGGGAGTTCTGTCGTTAGAGGAGTAGTGAGGCAGAGAGTTTCCTGGTACAGACGCGTCATTCAACAATGGGTCCAAATACGCGCGACTGTAATGCAACTAAATAGAAAATATAATCTTCAACCTCTGCACATGCTTTTCTAATCTCATTACATCTCATTTCATTCCCAGTTACTAATAGAATATTTGTTCTCTTTTTCACAGTATTCATATAAAAATCATTTTACATAAACACAGGCGCACCTAACTTTACATCTACATTGCCAGGAGACCTGTGCTCGCCGTCTGCCTCACCACTTCTCTAACAAAACAACAAAACAAGGACATCTTCCGGCGACACACCTGTTGTGACCAGCGACTGCTGGCGAATAATAAGCGATGCAAAACTGTCCCTTAGCGTTTGAGACATCCAAAGTAAGTACAAATTCCAGCAATGCAAATAACAAACTACCAATATACCCCTTTCACTATCCCACGGCTTCTCCGGCCAGAATTCTCCTGGATGATTTTTGCATATGCAAAGCTTATGATGAAAAATTCGTTTATACACCATTGCACAAAAGCAGTAGTAAGCTAGGAAGCAGTACAATATATCATAGAGAAACTTAAACGGATTGCAGAATCTACAATATATATGTATGACGTGCATTGAAGCAATGTAATGAAGTCATGACCAACTTTTTTGGTTTATAAGTAGCTAGTCGCACAAAAATTGATTTGCAAAATACTTTGTATATTTCGTGCTGAGGTGTACTCCAAATAAAGTTACAAATTTTGCTTACAATGGCGCTCAGGTGCACTCAGAATACGCTACATTTTGTTTGAAGGTAGTGTGCACATGTTAAATAAAATGGCCCATTACATCAGTTCAAAATGGTTCAAATGGCCCTGAGCACTTTGGGACTTAAGATCTGAGGTCATCAGTCCCCTAGAACTTAGAGCTACTTAAACCTAACTAACCTAAGAACATCACACACATCCATGCCCGAGGCAGGATTCGAATCTGCGACCGTAGCGGTCACGCGGTTCCAGACTGTAGCGCTTAGAACCGCTTTTTTTTTTAGTGATCGTTGTGTTTGGTCGTTGCGGACGTCGCAAGACATCCTGTTCGAGTTCGGGGGTTGATCCTTCTACTCAGTTTTTTTTTTATTACAGAGGCCAACCGGCTCTCTGACCGAACACGCTGAGCTACCGTGCCGGCAGCCGCTCGGCCACTTCGGCCGGCATTACATTTGTGCGCACTAGTTATGAAGTCATCAGCTGTGGGGAGAAAATGACATTCGCGGTCTTATTATTTTTCTAGTTGTTCTGCACAAAAGCTCGTAAAATTCACTGTGATTACATTTGTGTAACAATAATTGTATCTATTACACAAAAGCCATGACACAGTGTAGATAAACATACGAAATGGCTCATATTTACAGTACTATATGAAGCAAAAAAATTGTTATATTTACGTACACATATATCTGCATGAAATAAAACCTGCAGAAAAAGTTTGATTAGTAACTATGTACAGACTGTCGGTATCAAAAGAAAATGAAATACGTGTTTCCACAAAGTGACTGCTATATATCGGTGCGCTGCTGTCATCGTTAGGAAAAAAAAGTAAAATAATTATTCAATGAACGCTTTATATTGGTGATGTGATGAAGACCTCTCGAAGCTTTTGTCCTGAGTGTACAACGTGGGATGTGGAATTTGTCGAAACCGAAATGGTCCGTTATGAAGAAATACAAATTTCTGACACTTGTTCTTTGCTTTGCAAGAGATTGTGTGTGTTCGAACTAAAATTCTTTGCGCAACTTCAAATCTTCAAGTGTGACTTATCTTGTTTTGTAGCACTTTCCTCTTCTCAGCTGCCTTTTTTATATCAGTAATTGCAACGTCAATCAGTCCACGATGTCGTAACCACTGTGACTTGGGGAATGAAACAAGATCTTTTACTGTGCCTGGCGGATTATTATTCTTCGAAACCAAATGCGGCTAGAGCAATGTTGAACCATTAGAAATCGAATTAATGGCGTCCTAAAAAATCTGAATGTATCCGTCCAATTCAGTGTGCTGCTTGTGGCAATAAACTGTACGTAGTTTTCCTGTCTCTTTTATTATTCTTTCACAAGGGTTTGAGGAAGCGTGGTACCGGGAAATAAAAATGGGTTTAATCTTTCTGTTGTTCAATGTACGTGTCCAAGTTGCGGAAAGCAGTTGTTGTCCACCGTCAGCTATAACCTTTAGTACATGTCCTACGCGTGGTAAAAAATTCTTAGTGAATGCAACTGAAACAGTTTTGCTTTAGCTCTGTGAAGAGACGTAAAGGAAACAAATTTAGATATTAGCTCACCTGTAACAAGTAAGAGCGAAAAACAATTTTCACCCTTTGGAATTGGCCAGTAGATGCTGAGCGCCGCTGAAAGCGGTAATTTAATCGGGATGAACGGGAAAATGGAGCCAAATGTGATGCAGTGGAAGATTTTGCATCCTGGCAGTGTTATCATTTCACCATTTTCTCCGTCTTCTACCGAGCGAGGTGGCGCAGTGGTTAGCACACTGGACTCGCATTCGGGAGGACGACGGTTCAATCCCGCGTCCGGCCATCCGTGATTTCCCTAAATCGCTTCAGGCAAATGCCGGGATGGTTCCTTAGAAACGGCACGGCCGATTTCCTTCCCTAATCCGAGCTTGTGGTCCGTCTCTCATGACCTTCTTGTCGACGGGTCGTTAAACAGTAATCTCCTCCTCCTCCTCTCCGTCTTCATGAAATAGGATGTTCTACGAAGTATGAGGAAACACGTTCTTGGTCCGTAATGAGCATAGCTCAGATGTATATACCATATCGATTTTTTGACAAGATCATCAGGAACACAGAGAAGCCAAGTACTACTGTCGGATTTTAGACGTTTGAAAAGAATGCGATTTCGTACCAAGTAATGATATCTGATAGTAGAATTTTGTTTGTCATGCCATAATTGTTTGATATTCTTCCACACTGGATCCTTAAGCTTTTCTTTGGCAATAACATTTGATGCAAAAGTCTTAAAGCTTTCAAACGCAACTTGCTGAATGTAAAGAAGACTGAAGTTTGACCAATTTGTGTGAAAGCAGTCGTCTGAGAACCAGTGAGAGATCTTGATAAGTCACCAGCCACTATTTTGTGCGGCTGGAATTCCTATCGATAAAGTTCCCATCGTCACAGACGATCATGTGAAAATTTATCGGACATGGTCCGTATTCACTTTCTTATTTTTGCCATATAAGAAGTAACGAAATTTTGTAAAGCCGAGTCGACTTAGAATGTTTCGAGTTCTGTAATGGAATAACTTCTTTCTGCTGGGGAAAGTCCACGACTGACAAAGGCAGTTCTTTTCGTGTCGATTAAATTCGTCTATTTCCTGGAACAGCTGAGTGCCAAGGGCCGTTTTGGAACTGTCTGTTGAAATACAATTATATTAAGAAAGATCTGGGCGCGACAATAGAGGGGCATCCAATAAAGCATATTTAAAGTTCAGGAATTCAGTTAGCGCCTGATCGTCCCAGAATCAGTTTCAGCTTTTACCACTTAGCTGACAAAGTCTAGGTACATCCAAAGTTGTATAATGAATGAAAAGCCTAAAAAAATTATGAGGCCAAGAAAACTTCGCAGCTGTCTTTTAGTTATGGGAACAGTGACGTCTCGCGTAGCTTGAAGTTTATCTGGGTCTCGTTCAATTCTGTCAACAGAGTTGATGCGGCTAAAAACTTTGTAGATAGTTTTCCAGACTCTGATTTACGTAGATTGACTGTAAAACCATGGCGTGACAATATATGCAGTAGTGCATTCGAAGTACTGTAACCTTTATACCAAGTTGCTTCCGCAATAAGTATGTCATCGATGTAAGTAGTGATCCTGTCTTTTAAATCAGGTGGAAGAATAGAGTCCATTCCACGAATGAAAGCTGCTGATGATATGGTAAGGCCAAAAGGTAATTTGCGGAACTGATAACAGTTACTGAAGCATAAAAAGGCAGCGTATTTACGACCACTGCAGTGAGTTCTATTTGCCAAAATCCTGACTTCAATTTAATGTTGGAAATACTGTTACTCCATGAACATTTTGTAGCAATTCATCAAGTGTCAGTGGTCTACCTGTTTCTGTAACTATAATCTGTCGTTAATCGAACACAGGCCTCAATGATCCGTCTTTTTTGGTAACCACGTGTAATGGGCTGATATATGGCTTTGCCGTCGGTTGAATAATGACTTGTGCGAGTATGGACTCTAATTATTGTTTCACTTTGTCTCTATAAATAAAAGATAGTGAGTAATGCTTTCAAAAAAAGTGTTACGAGGTTTTACTTAAAATTCACACAGAAATCATCGTATTCTCAAAACCATATCAATGTGACTGTAAAACTTCTTGTAACTGTAGCATATCTTCATCTGTTACTGCTTTACAATTGTCTACCCTGGCTTGGATGGTCTCCGACACTTCGAAATTAGATTCGTCATTACCATTGTCGGTTGCAAAAGGCGTGTCAGTGAAAAATGAAGTATACCACAGTGTATTCTTCGTGTATAAAAGAAGTTGTAATCTGTTAATTTCGTGTTTCTCGACCGAAATGCTCTGCTGAAACTGTAACACAACTCGCTCGTAATTGTTACATAGTAGAATATAAGAGTCTTTAAAGTCCAAAATCGCTTTATGTTCTGTTAAGAAATCATACCAAGCATAATTTCAGTTGTCAAAAATTTCCATAAAATGTGTGGACATCAATGGTAAATTTTAAGTGTGTCTGTAGTCTTACATCTACTCCTTTTCCAGAAACTGCTCCTTCAACTTTAATTTTTTGTGATGGGTATGTAGGGCAAGAACTATTTACATTGCATTTATTAACTGGTGCACCACTAATCATTGTAAATGGAAATCCAGAGTCAATTATTGCGGTGAAACTATGTGTGTCAGTCTGTATGGTGATATTCGGATGGTACATATTCTTTTGTGGCCGTCCTTTTTCCTGCAGTAAAGTGTCTCTTATGTCTTCCAATGTGATAATACGCTCTGTTACTGCGTCCAAGTTGTCTGTAGATGACGTTTTGCTCTTGACCCCTACAGTATGCCGAGCTTCTAGTTACTATCTGTCTTTATTGTTTCTACTCTAATGACACTGTTCCGGGATTCCAATTATCTGTACACGTCGCGTGTTTTGTTCATTACCAGACTGCGGAGTATGGAAGCGTCCTTAGTTTAATACACAGTGTTGTTGCTGTCCGTAACTATCATTTCGCCTGTTGTCATTGCGGTCACTGTGTCTGTAATTCTGATTATGGTTCTGTTGTCTATCGTCGTAGTTTCTGTTGTATGGTACGCGACGATTGGATTTTCGATGAACATAATTGTTTCCCTGATTATTATCTTTGTAATTCTACTGTGATCCCTAATTTTGTTAACATGGATTGTTACTGCTACTACCTTGCTGCTAAAACTGTTTTTGTTGTCAGCAAACTTTTGGTTTTGTTGCTGACTGTATTGAAGCTGTCCGTTAAAACTGTTTCGCTTAAAATGGTTTCGCCTTCCGTAACTATTCTGATGACGCTGACTATTGCCATTTAGTCTGTTGTGTCTGTTATTAAATATCCATAGTAACAACTCAAATGTTTTTTATTCCAGTCTTTGAACAGAATATAAAGTCCTTCGACGATGACCGGTTGCTGTCAGTAATGACCATCTTCAGATCCACAACATAAAAAATATACACCAAGTGGGCAATCTATTTTTCAAAACGACACAATATTTCCTATCACGATACACCCTGATACAAAGTGGGAATGTACAGATTAAATAAGGTAAAGCGTACCTGTTCTACAACATGTCCTAATGTGATTAAGCTGCAGTAGCATCGCCAAAGCATGCAAATACACTCAGCAAAGCACTGTCACGTAGAACTAAAGTATGGTGTAAAATAGGCCACATCTTCCACATAATCATTTTGTAACTGGCGTTACTATACAAAACATACCGAAGTGCAGTAGCTACTACACTCCTGGAAATTGAAATAAGAACACCGTGAATTCATTGTCCCAGCAAGGGGAAACTTTATTGACACATTCCTGGGGTCAGATACATCACATGATCACACTGACAGAACCACAGGCACATAGACACAGGCAACAGAGCATGCACAATGTCGGCACTAGTACAGTGTATATCCACCTTTCGCAGCAATGCAGGCTGCTATTCTCCCATGGAGACGATCGTAGAGATGCTGGATGTAGTCCTGTGGAACGGCTTGCCATGCCATTTCCACCTGGCGCCTCAGTTGGACCAGCGTTCGTGCTGGACGTGCAGACCGCGTGAGACGACGCTTTATCCAGTCCCAAACATGCTCAATGGGGGACAGATCCAGAGATCTTGCTGGCCAGGGTAGTTGACTTACACCTTCTAGAGCACGTTGGGTGGCACGGGATACATGCGGACGTGCATTGTCCTGTTGGAACAGCAAGTTCCCTTGCCGGTCTAGGAATGGTAGAACGATGGGTTCGATGACGGTTTGGATGTACCGTGCACTATTCAGTGTCCCCTCGACGATCACCAGTGGTGTACGGCCAGTGTAGGAGATCGCTCCCCACACCATGATGCCGGGTGTTGGCCCTGTGTGCCTCGGTCGTACGCAGTCCTGATTGTGGCGCTCACCTGCACGGCGCCAAACACGCAAACGACCATCATTGGCACCAAGGCAGAAGCGACTCTCATCGCTGAAGACGACACGTCTCCATTCGTCCCTCCATTCACGCCTGTCGCGACACCACTGGAGGCGGGCTGCACGATGTTGGGGCGTGAGCGGAAGACGGCCTAACGGTGTGCGGGACCGTAGCCCAGCTTCATGGAGACGGTTGCGAATGGTCCTCGCCGATACCCCAGGAGCAACAGTGTCCCTAATTTGCTGGGAAGTGGCGGTGCGGTCCCCTACGGCACTGCGTAGGATCCTACGGTCTTGGCGTGCATCCGTGCGCCGCTGCGGTCCGGTCCCAGGTCGACGGGCACGTGCACCTTCCGCCGACCACTGGCGACAACATCGATGTACTGTGGAGACCTCACGCCCCACGTGTTGAGCAATTCGGCGGTACGTCCACCCGGCTTCCCGCATGCCCACTATACGCCCTCGCTCAAAGTCCGTCAACTGCACATACGGTTCACGTCCACGCTGTCGTGGCATGCTACCAGTGTTAAAGACTGCGATGGAGCTCCGTATGCCACGGCAAAGTGGCTGACACTGACGGCGGCGGTGCACAAATGCTGCGCAGCTAGCGCCATTCGACGGCCAACACCGCGGTTCCTGGTGTGTCCGCTGTGCCGTGCGTGTGATCATTGCTTGTACAGCCCTCTCGCAGTGTCCGGAGCAAGTATGGTAGGTCTGACACACCAGTGTCAATGTGTTCTTTTTTCCATTTCCAGGAGTGTAGAAATACGTTTGCCTATATGTACTGCTGTGGGCTTAGATGTGTTCTTCATTTAAGGTAAATACAGTAGGTAAAATACATATAGCAGACTTAAATTTTGATAATTACTATAGAAACCAATTATGATAAAATAAAAGACGAACACAATAACACACAATAGTATTTGAAGGAAATCTATAATCAATATAGAAATTAAAATTAAGTTCCCTTCCTTCTAACTGTCATTTACCCTTATCTATATTACATAAAAACCTGTATGCTGGTAAAGGATGAATGCAAAGATTATTTGCCGCTTTTTCTGTGTGCATGTTTGTATTCCATTCTGGAACGAATGAAACATGAACGACGGGGACGAATGAACAGATGTAGCAGGACTGGAGACTTTTGAAAGTTGAGAAGTTATTTCATATCGGACGTTTCAGGTTTGGGAGGTGTACAACAGAGTTAGGGGTACATCCTATTATATGTCCACAATGCCTATGGTTTTTAGGACGAGGCCTCATCTCAAAATAAATGAGTCAGAGTCTGTGACTGTATGGGTTAAAGGATCTCTTAATTGCAGCGAGACTGAAGTGGTTGGTGAAGTCACACATTATTATAGAAATTGAAATAAAGTTCACCTGTCTATCCTTATCTACACTACTGGCCATTAAAATTGCTACACGTAGATGACGTACTACAGACGCAAAATTTAACCGGCAGGAAGAAAATGCAGTGATATGCAAATGATTAGCTTTTCAGAGCATTCACACACGGTTGGCGCCAGTGGCGACACCTACAACGTGCTACCTTGAGGAAGACAGGAAGAAGATGCTGTGATTTGCAAATGATTAGCTTTTCAGACCATTCACACAAGGTTGGCGCCCGTGGCGACACCTACAACGTGCTGACATGAGGAAAGTTTACAACCGATTTCTCATACACAAACAGCAGTTGACCGGCGTTTCCTGGTGAAATGTTGTTGTGATGCCTCGTGTAAGGAGGAGAAATGCGTACCATCACGTTTTCGACTTTGTTAATGGTCGGATTGTAGCCATCACGATTGCGGTTTATCGTATCGCGACATTGCTGCCCACGTTGGTCGAGATCCAATGACTGTTAGCAGAATATGGAATCGGTGGGTTCAAGAGGGTAATACGGAACGCCGTGCTGGATCCCAACGGCCTCGTACCACCAGCGGTCGAGATGACAGGCATCTTATCCACATAGCTGTAACGGATCGTGCACCCACGTCTCGATCCCTGAGTCAACAAATGGGAACGTTTGCAAAACAACAACCATCTGCGCGAACAGCTTGACGACGCTTGCAGCAGCATGGACTATCAGCTCGGAGACCATAGCTGCGGTTACACTTAAGGCTGCATCACAGACAGGAGCGCCTGCGATGGTGTACTCAACGACGAACCTGGGTGCACGAATGGCAAAATATCATTTTTTCGGATGAATCCAGGTTCTGTTCACAGCATCATGATGGTCGCATCCGCGTTGGGCGACGCCGCGGTGAACGCACATTGGAAGCTTGTATTCGTCATCGCCATACTGGCGTATCACCCGGCGTGATGGTACGAGGTGCCTTTGGTTACATGCCTCGGTCACCTCTTGTTCGCATTGACGGCACTTTGAACAGTGGACGAGACCCTTCAGAGGTGTTACGACCCGTAGCACTACCCTTCATTCGCTCCATGTGAAACCCTACATTTCAGCAGGGTAATGCACGACCGCATGTTGCATGTCCTGTACGGGCCGTTCTGGATACAGAAAATGTTCCACTGCGTACCATCCAGAATTAGCACTCCTGAAAGAAAGGATATTGCGGAGACATGGCTTAGCCACAGCACACAATTTTAACCTGCGAGGAAGTTTCATATCAGCGCACACTCCGCTGCAGAGTGAAAATCTCATTCTGGAAACATCCCCCAGGCTGTGGCTAAGCCATGACTGCGCAATATCCTTTCTTTCAGGAATGCTAGTTCTGTATGGTTCGCAGGAGAGCTTCTGTTAAGTTTGGAAGGTAGGAGACGAGGTACTGGCAGAAGTAAAGCTGTGAGGACGGGGCGCGAGTCGTGCTTGGGTAGCTCAGTTGGTAGAGCACTTGCCCGCGAAAGACAAAGGTCCCGAGTTCGAGTCTCGGTCCGGCACACAGTTTTAATCTGCCAGGAAGTTTCACAGTTTGTGTTACCTAACTCTTAATTCTCTTCTGGTGGCTCGACCATACAAACCGTATTTACTTTCAAATCAGCTCCTATTCTCACACAATGAAGTATTTAAAATTACCGGCCGTCGTGTCATCGTCAGGCCCTAGGCATCACCGGATGTAGATAGAGAGAGGCATGTAGTCAGAACACCGCTCTCCCTGCCGTTGTAGTTTTCGAGTATTTTAGCATACAAATTAATCCTTAGCTGCCTTGTACACTGTCTAGTTGGTTACCCTTTACGAGAGATGAACTTGTGGCGGTGTAGTACTGACAGCAGCTTTTCCAAGTACAGAAATGTCCAACGGAGTTCGTCTACATGGCGTCCAAGGTTAATTTTAGCGTGATATTCATGGAAGAAACATAACCCTAAGACTGCGCTGTAAACATCGCCTATTCTAAAGAAAAAATTTCATAAATCCCTGGAAAAGTTTTGCCTCTACGCGGAAACCTGATCCTAGAAAAGGCAAGTCACTTCCACCCACTCTATGTAACTGAATGGTGGATCCAGCGTCCTTCTTCCCATGAAGTCGTAACTTGCCACTAGTATATACAAACTTAGTCTGATAAAAATTCGTTTTCTTCTATTCATTAAGCAAAATTCCGCCTCTGCACACGTTTGAGCTGACCTAAAATTTACTGGAAGCGCCGCTCGATGGCCCTGGAGCCCACGTTGCAGTTTAATGCCAGGTAACCATTTCCATATTACCGTGTCTCCCTATCATGCCCCTTTTTGGGCTTCTGTCTAAAGTACTGTTCTCACTCATTCAGATTTACAACAATGTAGCTTACAACTCTCGCCATATATGGCCTGACGATCCAAAACACTAACACAGAAAGAAAAATCCAGCAGTGGCGTCACTGTGTTTATTTTTCCCAACTGTGTTGCCATTCTTATGGCTCGGATAAATTTTTAGGAAACACTGACCATCCATCTCTTGATGCACAGGGAAGCCCCCATTCTTGGTTTTGCCTCTTGTAGTACGACATTATTATCACAGTTTTCCGTCAACTTACAAGTACTGACATTAAGATTTCTAATCCTGTTCCCAAAATACTCTATCGACTCACCGTGTTTGGCGGCACACTGTTCAATTCCTCGTTGTAGTGTCTGCAACTATTCCTCCACCTGCATCGCGGTATCAGGCTGTTTTGAGAAATTCAAATGTCAGAACGTCACTGAAATCCTCGTGATGAACCTCGTAAATTTTGGCATTTCCCCCCAAACGTAAAATAGCCATAGGCAACACCTATTCATCCGATCAATATCCCAGTTACACGCCAGACAGTAAGTTGTCTATAAAAGCTAACACATCCATCGTCCCCTGCTTTACGGCAAAAGGAGGCGCTAGGGAACCGGTTCTAGCATCTATAGTGAATGCTGACTTACTGTAAGACGATGTATCCTCTCTCAGTGCCTCTGTCTGGTTGCACAAGTCGTTTCATCTGCCCGGATTTTGCCACTTGTGTAGTAGTAACACTCTTTACCCATGGTTCACTCTTTGCCAAGCCTGTGCCTAAAACAAAAACGACTAAATACCAACATCACTGTTACATTTATGTTACACAGGCTTCTAATCCTTATATCCGAGTGTCAGTCACGCACGTTTTCTGCGTTTCCTGACTTAATGCCCAGGTCTCATACATCTGAAACAAAGCACTACAGATGAGTGGGTGCACAGAGCACTGTGTACCAACAAGCTACACTGCCTACATCTAACGGGGCGATAGCCACCAGCTGTTTCTTAGTTTACCCCCATAGTAACTTAAATCAGTGACAGCGAATTTTCACCAGTCGAAACTTGCATGCATCTATCCAGTCAAGTAAACCATTGTCAAATCATTCTTATGAAAAAAGTAAAAAATAGTTCGTTTCCATCCATCACGCAGAAATGATGTTCCAAAACGGTAGTAGCTGTTACTGGCTTTCTTCTGACATCGAATGTAAAGGTATCAGCTATATTAGCACTGCTACCAGCACGCATGGTTGCCTCTGCCCCTGATAGCGCGTGCAAGTACTGTGGGTTGGGTTTTACCAATACTATGGCTAGTGCTGATTCAGGGGAGCTATCGCAGTATGAGCATTTTTTTATTGTACAAGTCTTCTGTGCAGACGTAGTTGTCAGCGTTTCCGCAGTGTGTGTAGTCATTGAGGTAACGTGTTGCTACTTCAGCGTAACTTCAAGTGGCAAACTTGACACCACTGCAGTGTGCTTGTGTATGCTAAGTAGGAGAGTGCTGCCTCAACAGATGACCTACGGCTTGCGAACTGACCTTATGACGCAAGGAGGCCTCC
The DNA here is from genome assembly GCF_021461395.2 of Schistocerca americana. NCBI lineage: Eukaryota > Metazoa > Arthropoda > Insecta > Orthoptera > Acrididae > Schistocerca > Schistocerca americana. Next base: position 243,137,113 of record NC_060124.1, on the reverse strand, counting down.
ACAGCAGCGATCTAGCTTACGTGTCGGCAGCCGTGCTGGTCAGACGCGCAGATGACCTTTGTAGAATCCACCGCCATCGGAGTAGCCCAGAGCACTAGATGAAAATACGCTAGAGGAGGTAATCGCTCAGTGACACCGGTTCGAGACACAGAACCACGAGGTCCAGCGGCTGCTTGTACACCAGCGGCTAGCTGCTGATGTTGTAGGTGATGCTGTAGAAGATTTTCCCCGCTGTCTCATCCCCAATGGACCGATGAAGGGCGTGGGGACTGTCTTGTCATCGGTTGTATTCGGAAGACCCAAACATGAAGTGCTGCTAAGAGTTGAGCAGCAAGTATGTATAGTTGTTTCGGCCAACTATGTTGTGATAGCAGCCCGCATCTGGTCAGATACAGTATGTGATTAGAAGTATCAAAATATGGTTCAAATGGCTCTGAGCACTGTGGGACTTAACTTCTGTGGTCATCAGTCCCCTAGAACTTAGAACTACTTAAACCTAACTAACCTATGGACATCACACACATCCATGCTCGAGGCAGGATTCGAACCTGCGACCGTAGCAGTCGCGCGGTTCCGGACTGAGCGCCTTAACCACGAGACCACCGCGGCCGGCAGAAGTATCCGGACACCGCCAAAAACATACGTTTTTCATATTAAGTGCATTGTGGTGCGACCTACTGCCAGGTACTCCATATCAGCGTCTTCAGTATTCATTAGACATCGAGAGAGAGCAGAACTCACGGACTTCGAACGTGGTCAGATGATTGGGAGTCACTTGTGACATACGTCTGTACGCTAGATTTACACACTCCTAAATATCCCTAGGTCCCCTGTTTTCGGTGTGATAGTAAATTGGGGACGTGAAGGGATACGTAAAGCGCAAACGCGTATAGGTGGACATCGTGTGTTGACTGACAGAGGCCGCCGACTGTTGAAGAGGGTCGTAATGTGTAATAGGCAGACGTCTTTCCTGACTATCACACAGGAATTCCAGACAGCATCAGGATCCACTACAAGTACTATGACAGTTAGGCGGGAGGTGAGGAAACTTTGATTTAATGGTCGAGCGGCTGGTCAAAAGCCACACATTACGCCGGTAAATGCCAAACAACGCCTCGCTAGGTGAAAGGAGCGTAAACATTGGAGTATTTAACAGTGGAAAAACGTTGTATGGAGTGAGGAATCACGATACACAATGTGGCGATCCGATGGCAGGTTGTGTGTATGGCGAATGCCTGGTGGACGTCGTCTGCCAGCGTGTGTAGTGCCGACAATTAAATTCGGAGGTGGTGGTGTTATGGTGCAGACGCGTTTTTCATGGAGGGTGCTTGCACCCCTTGTTGTTTTGCGTGGCACTATTGCAGCACTGGCGTACTCTTATGTCTTGAGCACTTTCTTGCTTCCCACTGTTGAAGAACAATTCGGGGATGGCTATTGCATCTTTCAACACGATCGAGCATCAGTTCATAATGCACGGTCTATGGTGGAGTGGTTACACGACAGTAACATTCCTGTACTGGACTGGCCGGTAAAGATTGCTGACCTGAATCCTACAGAACACCTTTGGGACGTTTTGGAACGCCGACTTCGTGCAAGGCCTCACCGACCGACATCGATACTTCACCTCAGTGCAACACTCCGTGAAGAATTGGCTGCCATTACCCGAGAAACCTTCCAGAAACTGATTGAACGTGTGCGTGCTAAAGTGGAAGTTGTCATTAAGGCTAAAGGTGGGACGACACCGTATTGAACTCTAGCATTACCGATGGAGGGCGAAACGAACTTGTAAATAATTTTCAGCCAGTTGTCTGGATACTTCTGATTACATATTGTAGGTTACTACACAGGCTTATTGTTGTGCCACGACATGTGGAAATCTAGCACACTGCTACGGCGGACTATGGTACTGCTGCATGCTGTTCCAGCAGTATTCTAACACCCAGTGTTCAAAAGGTTATCCTTTTACAGGATGTGTAGACTGCTCTGTGGTTGTTGCTGCTACAGAGTGTCTACTACCAAATGTGTCACTAGACTGTATCCGTATCTGGACCATTTTTCTCGGTAACAGCGAAGGGTAACTGTGATGACACAACTCAATTCAGCTTCGCTATGTGTCAAACACATAAACCAGTGTTCGCAACAGGGCTAATTAACAAATGCAGAGAACGAAATAATTATGAACATGTTCATAATTTCTACGGAATATGGATCACTTCATTGCAACTAACGTGTTGGTGTGTATTAAATTCTGAGATTTATTTTATTTCGACTTCGACGTATCTTTTAATGCAGACTATCAAGTCTAAGAAAAATCACATACTGACAGTGATAGCCAGCTTACTTAATTTCCAGACAGCAGTATCCCGGAACGTGATCTCTGTTACGACCGTTATGAGGGAAGCTATTATCGCCATCAAGACGGTGACAGCTGTGGAATCTGCTAAAAGTTTTAACGGTTCTGTCATGATCAAAGAGGCGTCTACATAAGAAAAATGTCGTTTAGCATTAAGATATTACCTTGAACCTCTGAGGAACGAATACCTTACCTGCTTCCATGTACCAAAAGGTAGAGTACGGCCAGTGCTCTTCTCAGCAGTTGGCAAGGGACCCACTGTCTGAGATGGGAAGCTTACTGAGGAGCTGTCACTCTGAAGCTGGGTCACCTCAGTGCACATTCTCTTCGGACGTCAGCGGTCGCAGTTAGATGGTGCACTAGGAAGACACAGCTGTCTCATTCAGCTCCTGGCACCTGCAGCTTTAGCAGTTCTAGGCCCTTCAGTCTGGAACGGCGGGACTGCTACGGTCGGAGGTTCGAATCCTGCGTCGGTCATGGATGTGTGTTATGTCCTTAGGTTAGTTAGGTTTAAGTAGTTCTAAGTTATAGCGGACTGATGACCTCAGATGGTGAGTCCCATAGTGCTCAGAGCCATTTGAACCATTTTTAATTTCGATAAGGGCACATAATGCCGCTCGCACCTATAACGCGCCACTCGTATAGAGTGGAGAGTGCGACTGCTTTGTGCGAAAGAATTGCTTCAGACTGCTGTCTGCCGCAAACAATTCAGCATCGGCATGTTGTAAGAAGACTTGCAACGAAGCCTCCCCCCCCCCCTCCCCCCCCCCCCCCCCCCCCGCACTACCCATTGTCACGTCACTCACCTTCTCATGTGTCCGTTTCTGTCTCTCATTTTTTTCTATTTTCACACCACTTCACATATCTTTCCAAAAATCGTTTTGCAATTTGTTTGATATTCTGATGAAGAGAAGGCATTGACTGTTTCTCGCCGCTAACATACTTCACATACGACCAGAATCTCTATGGATAGCTGGCCGAAGTGGCCGTGCGGTTAAAGGCGCTGCAGTCTGGAACCGCAAGACCGCTACAGTCGCAGGCTCGAATCCTGCCTCGGGCATGGATGTTTGTGATGTCCTTAGGTTAGTTAGGTTTAACTAGTTCTAAGTTCTAGGGGACTAATGACCTCAGCAGTTGAGTCCCATAGTGCTCAGAGCCATTTGAACCATTTTCTCTTTGGATATTCTCCCAGGTTTCGAGACAAAGTTTCATTGTGGAAACTGTTGTGAGCATCTCGTATTGAAGTCCGCGCTAAATTTCGAGCTTCTGTAAAAGATCGTCAGTCTTGGGGATTTTGCGTCTATTTAAATTTGGCATGTTTGTTTCGTTGTTCCTGCAACAGTGCTCTTACCCGTTTTATGTACCAAGGAGGATTAGCTCCGTCGTTTATTAATTTATTTGGTATAAATCTGCTACCGAAAGTATTTCTCTGAATTCAAGCCACTCTGGCCTACACCTATATTATTAATTTTTAAAGGAGTGGCTATTGTCTCTGAGGAAGGCGTCAAGTGAATTATTATCTGCTTTTTTGAATAGGTAGATTTTTCGTTTATTTTTGGAGGATTTGGGGGTTACAGTAATCTGTCTCGCTACAACAACCCTGTGTTTCCTGATCCCCGAATCCCTTTTATTAACTCTGGACTATTTGTTGATAAGATGTGAAGTGTGTTTCCACAATTGTTTACCATTCGCGTGGTCCCATGAACTAACTTCTCGAAATAATGTTCAGAGAATGCGTTTAGCACAATTTGGGAAGATGTTTTTCGCGTACCTCCAGAATTAAACATGTATTTTCCCAACGTATCGAGGGTAAATTGAAGTCACCACCAACTGTAATCGTATGAGTCGGGCACGTGTTTGAAAAAAACTCAAGTTTTCTTTGAACCTATCAGCAACTGTATCATCTGAATTGGAGGTCAGCGAAAGGATCGAATTATTATTTTATTCCAATTGCCAGCAATTACCTCTGCCCATACTAACTCACAGGAAGTTGGCGGCGCCCTCCATCGGTAATACTGGAATGCAATATGGTGTTGGCCCACCCTCAACCTTGATGACAGCTTCCACTGTCGAAGGCATACGTTCAATCTGGTGCTGGAGGGTTTCTTGGGGAATGGCTAGCTTCACCGAGTGCTGCAATGAGGATAGCTATCGATGTCGGCCGGTGAGGACTGGCGCGATGTCAGCGTCCCAAAATATCCCAAATGTTTTCTGCCGGATTCTACCGGATTTTGTACCTGTGCAGGCCAGTACATTACAGGGATGTTATTGTCGTGTAACCACTCCGCCATAGGCCTTGCATTATGAACAGGTACTCGATCGTGTTGAAAGATGCAATCGCCATCCCCGAATTGCTCTTCAACAGTGGGAAACAAGAAGATGCTTAAAACATCAGTGTAGGCCTGTGCTGTGATAGTGGCACACAAAACAACAAGGGGATTATCCCCCTCCACGAAAAACACGACCACACCATAGCACCACCGCCTCCGAATATTACTGTTGGGCCCCCATCTCGTGGTCGTGCTGTAGCGTTCTCGCTTCCCACGCCCGGGTTCCCGGGTTCGATTCCCGGCGGGGTCAGGGATTTTCTCTGCCTCGTGATGGCTGGGTGTTGTGTGATGTCCTTAGGTTAGTTAGGTTTAAGTAGTTCTAAGTTCTAGGGGACTGATGACCATATATGTTAAGTCCCATAGTGCTCAGAGCCATTTGAACCATTTTTTATTACTGTTGGCACTACACACGCCGGAAGATGACGTTCACCAGGCGTTCGCCATATCACACCATTCCATCGGATCGTCACACTGTGTTTCTTGATTCGTCACTCCACACAACGTTTTTATACTGTTCAATCGTCCAATGCTTAAGCTCCTTACCCCAAGCGAGATGTCGTTTGGCATTTACCGGCGTGATGTGTGGCTATGGGTAGCCGCTCGACCATGAAATCCAAGTTTTCTCACCTTCCGCCTAATTGTCATAGTACTTGCTGTAGATGCAGTTTGGAATTCCTGTGGGATGGCCTGGATACATATCTTCCTATTACACATTACGACCCTCTTCAACTGTCGGCGGTCTCTGTCAGGTAACAGACGGAGCTGGCCTGTACGCTTTTGTGCTTTACGTGGCTTGATGTGTCCACTTCACTACCACATCGGTAACAGTGGACCTAGGGATGTTTAAGAGTGTGGAAATCACGCGTACAGACCTATGACACCCAATTACCTGATGACGTTCAGAGTCCTTGAGTTCCGCGGAGTGCCACTTTCTGCTGTCTCATGACGTCTAATGACTACTAAGGTCGCTGATATGGAGTACCTGGCAGGAGGTGGCAGCACTATGCACCTAATATAAAAATTTCTTTTTTATGGGGGTGTCCGTATATTTTTGATCACATAGTGTATTAGTAACTGAATATATGGAGATTTTTTCCACTTGGACTCCTGTTTATTTCAACTTCGTTTCTCTTCACAACTGGTTGCACATTGTGGAGTCGTATTCTACTGATGGCTGTAGTTTTTGTTGTGGTCTTCAGTCCAGAGAGTGGTTTGATGCTGCTCCCAATGCTACTCTATCGTGTGCAGCTTTTCCATTTCCGAGTAACTACTGTACCCTACATCTTTTGAATCGGTATGTGTATTCACCTTTTCGTCTTCCTCTACGATTTTTATCCTCTGCACTTCCCTCAAATACTAAATTGATGATCCCTTTACGCCTCAGAACGTGTACTAGCAAACAATCACCTCTTCTAGTCAAGCTGTGCCACCAAGTTGTCTACTCCGCAGTTCTCTTCAGTACCTTCTCGCTAGTTACGTGACCTACCCATCTAATCATTGGCATTATTCTGTAGCACCACATTTCGAAAACTTCTATGGTGTTCTTGTCGATACCTTTATGGTCCATGTTTCACTTCCATACATAGGTACATTCCATACAAATACTTTCAAAAAAGACTTCCAGACACTTAAATCTATATTCCTTGTTAACAAATTTCTCTTCTTTAGAAACACTTTCTTTTCCATTGGCTTTATACTTTTTGTATCCTCTCTATTTAGAAAATCATCCGTTATTTTGCTTCCAAATAGAATAACTCAACTAACACTTCAAATGTCTCATTTCCTAATCTGATTCCCGCAGAATCACCTGATTTAACTCGACTGCATTTTATTATCCTCTTTTTGCTTTTGTTGATGGTCATCTTATATCCTCCTTTCAAGACACTGTCCGTTCCGTTCAGCTGCTCTTCCCGGTCCTTTGCTGTCTCTGACAGAATTACAATGTCGTCGGCAAACCTCAAAGTTTTTATTTCTCCTCCACGGATTTTAATTCCTACTCCAATTTTTTCTTTTGTTTCCTTTACTGCTTGCTCAATACACAGACTGAATAACGTTGCAGACAGGCTACAACCCTGTCTCATTCCCTTCTCAACCACTACTTCCCCTTCGTGCCCCTCGACTCATAATTGCCATCTGGTTTCTGTACATATTGAAAATTGCGTTTCGCTCTCCGTATTTGACCTCTGCCATCTTCAGAAATTGAAAGAGAGTATTCCAGTCAACTTTGTCAAAAGCTTTCTTGAAGTCTACAAATGCAAGAAACGTAGGTTTGCCTTTCCTTATTCTATCTTCTAAGTTACGTGTAGGAACAGTATTGCCTCACTTGTTCCAATATTTCCACTAAATCCAAACTGATCTTCCCCGAGGTCGATTTCTACCAGATTTTCCATTCTACTGTAAAGAATTCGAGTTAGTATTTTGCAGCCATGACTTATTAAACTGACAGTTCAGTAATTTTCACACTTGTCAACACTTGCTTTCTTGGGGATTGGAATTATTGTATTCTTGTTGAAGTCTGAGGGCATTTCGCCAGCCTCATACATCTTCCTCACCAGATGTAGAGTTCTGTCAGGGTTGTCTCTCTCAAGGCTATAAGTAGTATTTCCCATCTCATCTTCATCTACGTCCTCTTCACATTCAATAATATTGTTCTCAAGTACATAGCCCTTCTATAGACCCTCTATGTGCTCTTTCCGCCTTCCTGCCTTTCCTTCTTTGCTAGGAGCTGGTTTCTCATCTGAGATCCTGGTATTCATACTGAAACCACTACGTTTTTACTTAAACTGCTGAGATAACTGGTGAAACTTATATGTTTTTACTTAAATTGCTGATTGTACCTGAACCTGCTTAAACTGTTGAATGCTTTATTTTTTTTATCATTTCAACACTGACCTACAGAATTTTCCCTGACAAATGCAACTCAAACTTCTCCTATCCATTTATGACCCACAATATACAAATATACATATACGTCGATACTGCTTCAATATCTCATGATAACAAGCACATAGCATAATTACATTCCTCATATAGCATCGCCTTATTGATCGTAACTATTACTTAATATCATTATACACATCGTCCTTTTAACAATATCATCATAACATCTCAATCAAATCTCAAAATGGTCGTAGCATCCTACAATAATCTCGATACCTATGCAAAAAATTCTGTCTGCTCGTTTCCATAGTGTCATCGACCTGAGATGTACTTTAAAAATCATGATCCCATACAAAATACATCATTCAAATCTCTCACAGTATCATAAATGCAAAGCTATCCAACTGTGTAATTATTTACACATGTGTCACTGACATACGAAAAAAAGTTTATTTCTCTCAGTTGGATGTCCAGATAGTTCTGTAGTTAGGTTTTAGAGAAATGGTACCGATGTATAAAACTGTATATGCAAATACCATATTAGCTAGGGCTCCTTGCACCTGCCACACGCATAGTACACAAAGTGGGCGTACCCCCATGAGGGATAATGTAACTATACTTCAGATGTTACAAATTAAAACGGTGGCATGCAATGTAACACCGAAAACCTTTTCTGTAACATTGTAGTTAAATATTTCCAGAAAGGCACCAAGTATAAAGAGTAATCACTCAAATGGGTGTCATATAGCGCTAAACTATACATCTTGCTGTAAGATGATTTCTGTCATCGCTTAATGGTAAAAATGTGACAAGTGTCGTAGTTATAGTCGTTCTCAAACCACGGTTTCCAAAAATCAGTGTACTTACCTTTGACATATACAAAAGTAAAGTGCTATGCGTATTAAATGTCATAGTTATTACGTTCATTGCCGTGACCTTGAAAGTACTATGTTGTTGTTGTTGTGGTCTTCAGTCCTGAGACTGGTTTGATGCAGCTCTCCATGCTACTCTATCCTGTGCAAGCTTCTTCATCTCCCCATACCTACTGCAACCTACATCCTTCTGAATCTGCTTAGTGCATGGTCTCCCTCTACGATTTTTACCCTCCACGCTGTCCTCCAATACTAAATTGGTTATCCCTTGATGCCTCAGAACATGTTCTACCAACCGATCCCTTCTTCTTGTCAAGTTCTGCCACAAATTTCTCTTCTCCCCAGTTCTATTCAATACCTCCTCATTAGTTATGTGATCTACCCATCTAAACTTCAGCATTCTTCTGTAGCACCACATTTCGAAAGCTTCTATTCTCTTCTTATTCAAAAGTATTTATCGTCCATGTTTCACTTCCATACATGGCTACACTCGATATAAATACTTTCAGAAACGACTTTCTGACACTTAAATCTATGCTCGATGTTAACAAATTTCTCTTCTTCAGAAACGTGTTATTTTACTCCCAAAATAGGAAAACTCCTTTACTACCTTAAAAGTCTCATTTCCTTATCTAATTCCCTCAGCAGCATCCGACTTAATTCGACCACATTCCGTTATCCTCGTCTTGCTTTTGTTGATATTCATCTTATATCCTCCTTTCAAGACACTGTCCATTCCGTTCAACTGCGCTTCCAAGTCCTTTGCTGTCTCTGACAGAATTATAATGTCATCGGCGAACCTCAAAGTTTTTATTTCTTCTCCGTGGATTTTAATACCTACTCCGAATTTTTCTTTTGTGTCCTTTACTGCTTGCTCAATATACAGATTGAATAACATCAGCGACAGGCTGCAACCCTGTCTCACTCCCTTACCAACCACTGCTTCCGTTCCATGCCCCTCGACTCTTACTATACTGTAACGTATTGTTGTGTTACGATAATAATTGTCTCTTTCTAGCCATGCCACAAAAGTCTTTACCAATATGTTTTTTTTTTTTACTTTTCAGAATAACGCAGAAAAACTGTACAGTATCATCGAAATAGCACGAATGAAAATTGTGTCACTCGTAAGTAGGATTGTAATATCATCGTGTAGCTGACAAACAAACCAAATACCGTCTCATCTGAGATCTTTCAGAAAGTATTTTAAATAAAAATGTCTTTTCAAGTAAACTAAAATGTTGCAGCAAAACCTCACCATCAGCATATGTTCAAAGAACGTGAGCATTATAGACATGATGTAATTGTGCAATTAGCAAGCAAAAATGTACACAAAATAAGACTATGTCGTCTGTTCCCTATGAAATTGGACCCATAAAATTACTGGATTAATTGATAGTCATAGCAACTACGTCGCCAGTTTCATAGGCACGTTTTGTGGCTGCCTGCAGTGTGAGTCACTGTCTATTGTCTCTTTGTTGTCGCGCATCGTTACTGAGACTTGGAGGTCTAATTTCAACAATGTCAGCTCGTCGAGAGGGCCCTGCCCTATTTGAATCATGCCAGTTCTGATTGAAGTCTGGTCTGTTGTCATAAATATAGCGTCTGTCGTCGATCATTTCTTTCTTGTCAATCACGTGGTGGAGAATCTCTCCCAGAATCGTAATTACGAGGTGGGCTGTTGTGTCTGAAGTAATTTTGTCTCTGTTGATAATAATTGTTCTGGTTCCTATATCGTCTATTTCTATGGTTGTCTCTGTCATATATATTACTACGGGAATGAGATCTTTCTCTGGAGCTATTATTATTTTGCCAATGGGGGTCATACGGCTGATGTGTTTTGGTCACGATCTGCGTTACAAGAGTAGCCTTGTCGTGTTCGGTTATTGTGTCTGTCGTCACGGAATTTTGATGGATGTGACCTGTAATTGTTGTTTTTCTGTCCTCGAATCGTGCGATTGTCTGTGTCAGTTTCCAATTCTTATAAAAGTCACTGAAGAGCTTCAGTGTCATCTTTGCAACGTCCTGCCAAACTAATGTATCTTAAATGTTCAGACAGTTTAACTAGGCAAACACGGAGGGACTGTATGTGTTTGACATATACTGATTTTTGTGTAACACAGCTTCAAAATATTTTACGGGGCTGGAAAATTCAGACTGTTCGAAATGCTTCATCATTATAAGACTGTGTTTTACACGATCTTGAGTAGCCTGAGATCAATATGCAGAAAGGAAGGCATGATAGAAATCTCCTTCACTGTGACAGTCGCGAATAACCGATCGCATTCTTACTGCTGGTTCATTCTCTAAATAACCGCACATGAATTCTAATCAATGCTCTAATGACATATTAGGAGGAAAACAACGAGGAAATTGATGAAACCAAGCTTGTGGATGAAGGTCATTACCGGAATTCTTGACTGTTTTAAATTTATGCGTAGTGATGTAGGGCTTATAGTCAAAGTCATCGTGACGCCGAGTTGCTAATCTGTGATTATTACGTCGTGTCGGCGGTTCCATCTGAAGGTTGCTGCACCTTGTCAACTTTCAAAATCTCTGAAATACCCTGTGTTATTACTTTGTGACTTTTCCGTATTTCTAAATCCGTCTTCCAGTGTCAGAACGCGAGTATTCTCTGAAATATGTAATTCTTGTATCACATGAGCCAACTGATCTCGTACTACCCGTATGTCTCCTTAATGTTGCGTATTAATTTGATTCTGACTTTCTTTAAATTTTCAAATTTCCTTGTACTCCTCCGTCAGTAATGGCTACGGTTCTTGTAACATTCAAATTATCACCTACCTTAGTAGATGAATTTGTTAACTGATCAGATATTTCGGCTACTTTTTCCGATAATATGCTTGTTTCCTCCGTGTATTTTCTGAACCAAATTTTAGAGTATATATTGTATCCTGTAAGTTTTCCTGACCTTTACAATTTCCGCGACAGTATCGGTAGATGCAACTAAGTCAATTTTACCCTGCACGGTGTCGTCATTTTCGTCAACAATGGTCTGCAGTTTTTTTATGGCTGCTTCACGATTCTGTAATGTATTTTCATGTCGCGAAAAAATAGGCTGAAAATGCTATTTTTCTACTATTTTTCGTTCTCTCCCTTTTCCTACTACAGAATTCCAGTCCCCCATGACTGTTAAATTTTCGTCTCCCTTCACTATCTGAATAATTCCTTTTATCTCAGCACACATATCTTCAATCTCTTCGTCGTGTGCGGAGCTAGTTGGAATATGAACTTGTACTAATGTGTTAGGCTTGGGCTTCGAATCTATGTTTGCTACAATAGTGCGTTCACTATGCTGTTCGTAGTAGCTTACCCGCGCTGCTATTTTTTTATTCATTATTTTACCTACTCCTGCATTACCCCTATTTGATTTCGTATTTATAGCCTCGTATTCACCTGACTAGAACTGTTGTTCCTCCTGTAACCGAATTTCATTAATTCCCACTACATCTAGCATTAATCTATCCGTTTCCCATTTTAAATTTTCTAACCTACCTTCCCGATTAAGGGATCTGACATTCCACGCCCCTATCTGTAGAACGTCAGTTTTCTTTCTCATGATAATGATGTCCTCCTGAGTAGTCCCCACCAGGAGATCCAAATGGGGGACTATTTCACCTCTGGAATATTTTACCTAAGCGGTTGCCGTCATCATTTAACCATACATGTCCTCGGGAAAAATTACGGCTGTAGTTTCCCCTTGCTTTCAGCCGTTCGCAGTACCAGCGCAGCAAGAACGTTTTGGTTAATGTTACAAGGCCAGATCAGTCAATCATCCAGACTGTTTCCCCTGCTACAACTAACAAGGCAGTTGACCCTCTCAACAGATACACCTCCGTTGTGGTTGCACCTATGGTACGGCTATCTGTATTGCAGAGGCACGCATGCCTCCCCACCAACTGTAAGGTCCATGATTCATGGGAGGAGGACTGATCGCTACATGTAGCCAATAGGAAATGAGAACCTAATGCTGATAAGGTAAAGTAGCGGAGCAATAGGTATCTTTAAATCTGCCAAATGTCTAAACTGGCAATGTCTTCGATATTTGTATAGCTTTACAAAATACAATCGTACTTGATATTCGGACAATTTCGACATTTTGTTCGTGCACATGAGCTGAAAAATAGGCGAAGATATAGTTTATATATTTGTTTTACGTTAACCATAGAACAAAAGAGTGGGTAGGTAATAATCTCAATTTATTTGTAGAGAATGGAACTAATAAAACAATGTAAAATAAACTTAGTAAAAAGAGTTACAAAACGGTGAATTAAAAAATTTAAATTTCACCTATCTGGAGTATATGCGTAATATCAGTTATTTAATCCCTTTTTGTGTATATTACGTATGACCACTCATATCTGTCAGTGGGGAAATTACGAATGTGATCGCTGTTTTAATCTTGAGTAGATGTAAGTAAAATGCTAGCCGAATTTCGAGATATTCTTGTTTTTGATTTTAGTTTGTTCGTTGACCATCCGGATGATTTTTGAAATGATTAAAAATTTCGATTTCTGCCACTATATCCTTTTCCTATCCTTTCTTTGTCTAGTGAAGGACTCAAAGCGTGTGTAAAATGTTTCGGGATGTGTCTATTAAATGTACTCGGATTATTTTCATGCAGTTTCGTATGTCATTTCAATCTAATCCGAAAATTTCTATCGGTTGAAATGCGCCAAAGAGTATCATATTGTAGTCGTCACATCTAGGATATTCCTGATTCATTTAATGATTCTGCTTTGTGGGTAGCATGCTTTACAAAATTTTTAACATAGTTTTCTATTTTTCCGCTAATGTGTCTCCACACCATTGTGTTATTCCTGCATTTCGTATTGTAGTACGCTTATCATATAGACAATCACAGAAAATGGCTTCTTAAACCGAAACCATTTGTGAAAAGAAAGAAATACTAATTAACAAACATCCAAAGTAGGAAAAATGCCGCACTCTTTCAAACAATATTGACCTGCGTTATGGTACCGGTGTTTTGCGTGTGTTTGTGTGTAAGGATTTCATTGTTTTCGAAGCGTTACGTTTGTGAAGGATGTTCTCGGCATTGTGCAAGTTCTAGATTTTCCATAATGTACGTTTAAAAGATAACATTTTCCTTTGTGTGTTGTAAACACTCTTCAACAACTCAGTCTCTCAATTAAACAGTCTGGAGCGCCCTTATAGCAGAGACGAATTACATAGCTTTACGGGATCAAGAAGTAAGAGTTAATTTCCGCTCGAACCGAGTACAGGTGAAGGCTCTTCCTTCCTCCACTTTAACGTGATGGTTCTCACAGCAGTAAGATTATAATCTTTTCAAGTAGTGCTGTTCAGGTGAAAGAGGTTTCCGCAAGTACGTACTGGTTATTTAAAAGACCGTTGAACGACCTAAGATCAAATACGGCAGAATGGATAGACAATATTGAATGGAATTTTGTAAAATCATTGGGGGAAGTGGCAGCAAAACGATTATCGACGCCGGTGTGTGGAACGTATGTAACTGGTGATTTAGCATCAGACTTAAGGAAAAACATCATCCACGCTATTCAGAAGATACCAAGAGCCGACAACTGCTAGAATTATCTCACAATCAGCTTAATAACACATGCACCCAAGTCACTGACAAGATTAATATACAGAACAATGGGAAAGAAAACTGGGAATCTGTTAGATGACCATCAGTTTGACTTTAGGAAGGATAAAGGCAACAGAGAGGCGGTTCTGGCGTTGTGGCAGATAATCGAAGCAAGCATGAAGTAAAATGAAGTCAAGTTCATAGGATTTGTCGAAATGGAAAAAGCGTTCGCCTATGTCGAATGCTACAAGACATTTGAAATTCTGAGTAAAATAGGGCTGAAGTATAGGCGTAGTGGGTCGGGGCTTAGTGACACTAGATACTGAGCTTCAGTGACATTGGGGCTGTGGAGCGGACTCTTTCCCTGGCTCAGTGGGTGAGCTGTGAGTGCAACACTGGTGTTTCGACTAACAGTCATCTACTGAGACATACGACACTCGGCGGAGCGGCGGAGTCGTAGCGTGCAGATTCCGGTGACAGCTGATCCGGAGACGGCTTGTGTTGCAGGGACGTGCCGACAGTGCGTCCTTCAATTAAGTACCGTGCCCGTCACTCTCTGCGACGGTGGCGCGGCCTCCTCCTTGTGAATTCGCTCGTTGCGTATTTAACAAGCGACTGCGGCCTGACGCAGAACGCGCCATCCCAGAAACGAACCAGTGGCCGTCAGGTTCGGCGTCTTCTGGCTCAATTCATCAGCCTATAAGTTCACAGGTGACCCATTTGGTGAGGCCGTAGTCCCTTCGTCCCCACCAGCCACCTGGGTAAGTACTGCACGAACTTCTTTCTGGTAAAATCTGGGATGGCATCTTCTGCGTTAACGTATTGGCGCGGTACCGAGAACATCTTCTGTCGAGGAGCGTAGCTGCTGAGTCGTCGTATCCAAGTTTGACGTTCGCTGACTAACCATCGGTCCGTCTGTCCACGCGACGTTTCTTCGTACCTTTTTTCTCCCCTCGAAGGACCTCTTCAAAGGACCACCTCACGCCCGTTTCTCGGAGGTATTTATTCGGTCCTTTTACCAAGGGTTCGAAGTTTTTATGGTGGCGACAGAGTCAGGTCGTTGGGCAGAAATGTGACAAATGTGCCTCGTGATGACTGGGTGTTGTGTGATGTCCTTAGGTTAGTTAGGTTTAAGTAGTTCTTAGTTCTAGGGGACTGATGACCATAAATGTTAAGTCCCATAGTGCTCAGAGCCATTTGAACCATTTTTTATGTGACAAATGTCGATGCACGTGCTGGCTTTCCATTGTTTTACCTCTATGCTGGTGTGGTCGGTCATTGCTATGTCGTCTCCTCCGCATCGTCAGATAAGTCACGCACGCGAGTTCAGTATGCTGACAGTTCCTGGAGCATTAATCACTCATGTACAAACAACGCTGGTCATTGTTCACCTTGGAAGCATTGCCCGTCTGCTCGGTCGTTGATCTGTCGAAGTGTTGACTGCTGCTGCGCAAACTCCACTGGTCATCGGCCCTCTCCCGTTGGGCAGAAACGTGACCAGTGTCACACACGTGTCAGCTGTCCTTGTTCGACTGCTGCCGCTTCCGAATATTGTGGCTCAACTGTCAAAGTCTCTAAAGTTTTCACTTATCCTATAATAGATTTTTGTGCTTTGAACAATCACAGCCGCGCGGAGTGACCGGGAGGCTCGAGGCGCCGTGTCTCGGATTGCGCGTCCCCTCCCGCCGGAGGTTTGAGCCCTCCCTCGGGGATGGGTGTGTGTGTGTGTGTGTGTGTGTGTGTGTGTGTGTGTGTGTGTGTGTGTGCGCTGGGTGTAGCATAAGTTAGTTTAATAAAAGTGGGTAGGTCTAGGGACCGATGTCACTAGTTTGGTCCCTTAGGAATTCACACACATTTGAACAACTGAACATTCGAACAACCATAAATAACACATAATTATTATACATGATTATGACACAGTCTAATAGGGAAAGGCGGATAGCATTCAGTACGTACCAGAACGAAGAGGCAGCAGCAGGACTGGAAGACCAAGAACGGGGTGCTCGGACTGAAAAGGGTGTAACGCAGGCATGTAGTCTTTCGACTCTACTGTTCAATCTGTACATCGTGGAAGCAATGACAGAAATAAAAGGAAGGTTGAAATGTGGGATTAAAATTCAAGGTGAAGGACACCAATGATAAAATTCGCTGATAACATTCCTATCCCCACGAAAGTGAAGAAGAATTACACGGTCTCATGAGTACACAGTATAGTTTGGGAGTAAATCGAAGAAAGACGGAATTTGTAAGAAGCAGCAGAACTGGGAACGGTGAGAAACTTAACATCAGAATTGGGTATCACGAAGTTGGGGACGTTAAACATTTCTGGTACCTAGGCAGAAAAATAATATATATATATATATATATATATATATATATATATATATATATATATATATATATATATATCCTGGGGGAGTTGCTAGTCTCCTACCAGGCGCCTCCCCAGGTGGCGGATAGGGGAATGCTCACCAGATATGGTGGGTACCGGGGAAATAAAATACCCAGGGTGGGCCAAAACTAGCAAACTAGGGCACGACGGTTCCACATGTCAGTGGCGGTTTCCCGACAGCGTCTGTTCCACATGTTAGTGGCGGCTGATTTGTGTTTCAAGACTCCACAACCTTGATCCTACCAACTGGCACATGTCAGACCAAAATACAATTACAAGTAAAATCATGGTTCGTGTATGTAATAACAAAAGTACCCCAGGTGGTGAAATCCACCCACCTAGCAGAAAGGTGGCAACCGGTCTATCGGATTCTGGGGAGACCGGACCTACACGACTTGTGAGTGGATCGGAGCACTCTGGAAAACTTCCCAAATATGAAGATTACATTGGAACAGTAAACATACGGACACTAATACAAACCGGAAAATTATACACATTAACAGAAGAATTAAAGAAGCTGAAAATCCAAATCCTAGCAGTACAAGAGACCAGATTTCCTGATAATCAAATCACTGACTACAATGGCTTCAGAATTTTCAAAAGTGGAACGGACAGAAAAATTGGTAAAGGGGCAAACATGCTTGGTATGGCCTTTATGGTCGAAAAATCCTCAGTTAAATTTGTAAAATCTGTAAAAACTATTAGCAATAGACTAATGTTTCTTAGGCTGAAACACAAGAATAAATATTACACCCTAATTAATGTTCACGCACCCTGCAACGTTGACAATAGAAAGGACCTAGACAATGTGGATAAATTTTGGGAACGATTAGAACTTGAAATGTCAAAGATACCGAGGAATGATGTCAAAATACTTCTTGGAGATTTCAATGCACAGATTGGCAGAGAAAAGAAATACAGGAAGACGGTTGGGCTATACCCAGCACACAAATTGACCAACAAAAATGGCATGCGACTAATCCAACTTTGTCAACAATTCAACATGAAAATCAGCTCAACGTCGTTCAATAAGAAACCAAGAAAACAGAAGACCTGGAGATCCCCTATAAGCCAATTGGGAGAATTTCAAATTGACCATGTGGCCGTCTCATATAACTTCCAAAAAGAGATCAGAGATATCCAGGTTAGGAGAGGTGCAAATATTGACTCAGATCATTATCTCACAAGAGTTCGGGTCCAATTCACCCCAAGAAGGAAAACACCAAAAATTCCACCAGCAATCCCAAAATTTGACCTACAAAAGCTAACAGAATCAGAAACAATTAAAAAATGGAAAAATTCTCCCGCAAGCAACTGGGAAACGTTCAAGGAAAAAATCACAAAAATAGCGAAGGAGCAAATACCACTGAAGAAGAAGCACAAACATCCATGGTGGGATATGGAATGCGAAAAGGCAGTTCAAGTTCGTTCAGAAAGAAGCCTTTGCGAAGTACAGTTCAAATAAAAATGAGAAAACTCTTCAAAACTTTTTAGAATAACTTTCAAATAAACTTATTAGACAAGAGAAGAGAAAGTATGTAACTCAGCAACTGGAATCAATAGAAGCAGATTTTAAAAATTATAATACGCATGGATTCTACAAAACTTTTGCAAACCAAATTAAAGGGTATATCCCTCAAAATGTCTGTTTTCGGAAATCAGATGGGAATCTGGCACTAAGCGACGAAGAAAACTGTGAAGAATTAGCCAAATATTTTGAAACGCTACTAAACTGTCCAGAACCAACAGAAGCTCTTCCAATGTCCAGCACTAAAGCCCCGCAACAGCAAGACTCTGTACCGCCAACTGAAGAAGAAATTATCAAACACAGAAAGAAACTCAAAAATAACAAAGCATCAGGAGAAGATGGAATTGTAGCCGAATTTCTCAAAAGTCTAGGGTCTAACTCAAGAAATGAGCTAGTTAAAATTATTCAAAACATATGGGTTACTGAAGAAATACCAGAAGATTGGAAATGTGCCCTAATACATCCGTTACATAAAAAAGGGGATAAATCGGATGTGAACAACTATAGAGGAATCTCCTTACTTGCCGTCACATACAAAATATTATCAGCTTGTCTTCTTGAAAGAACACAAAAACTGCTAGAACCCAAAATCTCAGATTTCCAAGCTGGTTTCAGACCAAACAGATCATGTCCAGAACAAATTTTAAACTTGAAATTGATTACAAGGATGAGACAAATGCGAAGGAAGCCTACAGTATATGTCTTTGTCGACTTTAAAAAGGCATATGATTCAATTCACAGACCCACACTATTTAAAATTCTTGAAGAACAAGGACTGGATAAGAAGACACGGAACATCATAGGCCAGACATTAACAAATACAAAATGCAAAGTGAAATTCATGGGAAAACTTTCAAAATCATTTGAGATAAAAACTGGGGTTAGACAAGGTGATGGATTATCACCTCTGTTATTTAACTTAGTTCTGGATAGAGTCATGGCAGAATGGAAAAAAGAACTCAAAAAAGAAAAGTACTG
The DNA here is from genome assembly GCF_021461395.2 of Schistocerca americana. NCBI lineage: Eukaryota > Metazoa > Arthropoda > Insecta > Orthoptera > Acrididae > Schistocerca > Schistocerca americana. The sequence continues at coordinate 243,118,193 of NC_060124.1, read as the reverse complement.
GAAACCAATATCACTGGGAACCAAAAAAGATGACCTACAAATCCCCTACTTAGCCTACGCAGACGATCTTGCAATAATGGCAGATTCTAGTGAAATGGCAGTCAAACAGATAGAAACCTTAAAAGAGTGTGCAGGAAAAGTTGGCCTACAAATATCTTTTGAGAAAACGGTGTTTACAACAACAAATCTAGAAATTTCTAAGTTACAAACCAAATATGGAGAAATTAAGAGGGTACCATACTTTAAATATTTAGGAGCGATAATTTCTGAAAAATACTCACAACAAGAAAGAATATTAAAAGCTCGTAGGGGTGTAGGGCTGGTCCAAAACATTTACAATAAAAAATGTCTATCTATAAATACAAAAATTAAACATTATAAGTCGGTAATTAAACCAATAATGCTATATGCCAGCGAAACCTTGACACTTAAAAGGAAAACAGATATGGAAAACTTGAAGAAAGAGGAAAGGAAAATCATGAGGAAAATTCTGGGACCAAGATGGACCAAAGAGGGGTATAGATTACAGAAAAATTCTAAAATTGAAGAATATTCGAACATAGAGATAGACATGAGGAAGAGGCGTCTAAAATTCTATGGCCACATAATGAGACTTCCCGATCACAGACTTACAAAAAAAATAGTAAGATACGTAGCATCCCTTGTTAATGGAGGAGAATGGATCAAAAATGTAAAGAAAGATCTGGAATTAGCCAACATTACTACTGAAGACATGAACAAAAGAAACAATTTCAAACTTAAAGTTGACAAATGGGAGGTCAAACCAGAGACAAAAGCGCCGAGAACTGGAACAAAATGGAGCGAAGAAAGAAAAGCTGAATTCTCGCAAAGAATGAAGACCTGGTGGGCAAACAAGAAGAATAAGAAGCCCCAGAAGTGAACCATCTTTACTTAGCGTCTTCCATGTTGGGAGCTTTACGACTAATAATAAATAAATAAATAAATAAATAAATATATATATATATATATATATATATATATATATATATATATGTGTGTGTGTGTGTGTGTGTGTGTGTACAAAACTACAGAAAAATGGCAGGCATTTTTGAAAATACAGAAGAGTTCATCAAAGGCAATACGAAGAGAAAAACGTAGATATGATAAAAGCCGACTTAAAGAAATTGAACAAGAATTAATCAAGAACAACACCAGAAATGCTCACAAAATTTTAAAAAAAATAAAAGAAAATAGAAAAACCTAGCAGGATATCAACCACCTAATCTGTGCTTTCGTCAGTCCGATGGATCACTGGAAACCAACCCTAAAAGATCAGTCAAATTTTAGCTAAATATTTTCAGTCACTTCTCAACTGCGAGCCTCCGACAGAACAGCTAGATTTCGAAAATTCCACATCCAGCCCCGATTCAAATCAACCATCACTTAAAGAGGTAAAGGAAATAATCAATTTTTGGAAGAACAATAAGTCTCCAGGGGAAGACGGACACATAGCAGAAGTATGGAAATTAAATGACAGTAATCTCACACAAGCAACCCACAGAATTATGTCAAATATTTGGGAAACTGAACAAATACCTGCAGATTGGAAATGTGCACTAATTCACCCTCTCCACAAAAAAGGTACAAAGACCGATCCAAATAATTACAGGGGAATTTCACTTCTCCCTGTAATATACAACAGTCTTTCAAAGGCCCTGTTGAACAGACTAGAGGAACAAGCAGACCAGTCAATTGGGGAGTATAAGGCAGGATTTCGCAAAGGTCGATCTTGCATCGAACAGATATGGAACTTTAAAACAATTTTCCAAATGAGAAGGTGTAGAAATACTGTGGTAACATTTGTCGATTTTAAAAAGGCTTGCGATTCAATACATAGACAAACATTATTTCACACCTTAGAAGAGTTCAGGATTGACAGGAAAACAAGGTCAATTATTCACCAGGCATTAACAGACACAATCTCCAAAGTTATATTCATGGGAGAAACATCAGAAGCAGTTGATATCCATACTGGTGTTCGCCATGGAGATGGAATGTCCCCCAATCTGTTTAACATGGTTCTGGAAAAAATTGTGAAGAAATGGGAAAAGGAAATAAAAGGAATTCAGCTTGGGATTAAAAAAGAACAGAGAATTAGCTTGAAGTGTCTGGCTTTCGCGAATGATCTTGCCATTCTATCCAACAATAGAGAGGAAGCCAAACTTGCATTGGAAAAACTACACGAAATCTCACAGAAAACTGGGCTACAAATCGCCTACGAAAAAACACAGTATATGGAAAACAAACCTGTAGATAATCTCCCCATTACTACTCAATACGAGAAAGTGGCACAAGTTGCCCACTTCAGATATCTAGGAGATATAATCCAACCATCAGCACTGAACCCAAAAGCCAATAGAGATAGAATCTCCAGATTACAAAAAGCATATAAGATGTCTTGGAATCACTATAATAAGAAATCTGTTTCTGTCAATGTGAAACTAAGTTATTACAACACAGTAGTCTTACCAGAGCACTTTATGCTGCAGAAACTACAGTGATTCATGGTCATACGAAGATCAGAGAGACTGAAAAGCAGGAAAGAAAAATTCTGAGGAAAATATATGGACCAGTGTTTCGGGGACGAATTTGGATGAAGAGGCCAACGAGAGAGATTTACAAAGACATAGAATCAATAACAGACACCATTAGAAAGAGAAGAATGAAATTTTATGGACATATCAGCAGGAGGAATAAAAGCAGGCTCACAAGACAAATCTTTGAGGTAGTGAACAAGACCAAAACCAAGACAAAGTGGATCACTGAAGCAGAAGAAGACATTAAAGAACTGCGGATAACACAAGACAACATAAACAATAGAGAACAGTTTAGAAACACACACTTAAACAAGAATATACGGAGAACAGAACGGGAAAAGGATGGTCGGAAGAACGCAAGAGAGAACACAGCGAACGTATGAAGAGAATTAGGGAAGAACGATGAAAGAAGAAGAAATCATGACTACTCGAGTTCAGTCGCTCTCTCAAAAGGGAATAATCGAAAATAATATACATATAACTCGAACCCGGGATTTCCTGCTTACATGGCAGACGCTCTATCCATCTGAGCCACCGAGGACATAGAGGATAGTGCGACTGCAGGGGCTTATTACTGACACGCCTCCCGTGAGACTCTCATTCATAACGTATTGTCCCGCACTATATTCATAGTGCCCTCGCCCATTATACTCATTACTCTCGGCTTTACTGCCGATTCCAATGAGAGTTCGAGCACGCTTTGAGCATCTGCAGAGAAGAAGTTGGTCAAATGGCCAGTGAGCCGCATTTGAAGGATGGTGTTATAGGAGAATTTTGAAAATTAAGTGGGCTGGTAACGTAAGGGATGAAGAGCTTCTCCGCACAATCGGTGGGGAAAGGAATATGGAAAACGCTGACAAGAACAAGGGGCAGGATGATAGGACATCTGTTTGGACGCCAAACCAGTCAGAAGACTGATGACTAAAAAAGAAATCTTGGGAGTGTCCTGGAGACACAGGGAGACAGCTGCCAGTTTCCTTCGAGTCGAGAAAGCGCACCGTGTGTAGTGACCGCCGCGCCGGCTCAGTTGCGGCTGGCCGCCGATGTAGGCGAGCAGCTCGGCGGAGCGACGCCCCTACGGCAGGTGGGCCGCGACCTGAGCGCCTCAGCTGTCGTCGCGACGGCGGGGCTTAACTCCGGCCTGCCTGGGGATTAGGCGCGGCACGCGCCGGCGGCTCAGCGGGCCGACTGCCTGACAGGGCAGCGACGTGGCCGTGTCGCGGCACCAGGTCAGGAGGCGAGCTGTGATTGCCGCACCCTGAGGATCTGAACGCCGACGGCAGCAGCGGCAGCAGCGCGTGCCGAGGTGAGTGGATAACGGCTGGAGAGCGGACGGGTCACACTGGGAAGGAGCCACGAAGCCGCAGAATCTAAGGTCCTGGAGAACTCAGGCACCGAGGAGCAACCGTAGGTGTTGTTTTCGGCTCTCTAATGGGTTATCAAGAAAAATCTAGTGGTATATAAGTTATTTAATGATTTCACTGCATATCACGAGAATTTTTTCATTTGTCCTCCACTCTCTGTTTTTTTCTTTTCAGGTGTACCTGATGATGAAACTTTAGGTTCGGAAACCGGTTACACTGATAAAGAATTACTCAACAGCTGCCGTGGTCTTGTTTAATAAGAATGCTTTCTTATGGCTGTGGTTGACCACAATTTAAAGTATGTTGCTGTTTCCAGGCTATTATTACAGTACTTCGAACCTTTCTTATCATCAGCTTCCACTGTCAGTTGTTGTTTACTAATATGTTAGTCATTAACATGGTAACTTTCGTTTTTCTGTTTTTCAAGTAGTTTTTAGCTGTACATTAACCTAAAAAACTAGAGCAGTTTGTAAACTGCACATTTTTCAAAGCTATTGTGTGAATGGAACTCTGTTTTAGATAAATAGGCAACGTGTTTCATAAATTCGCCAAGGCTTTGTCGTAGTAGTAAAACCGGTTCCCGTCATATCACTGATGTCGGGCTTCGCTAGCACTTGGAGGGGTCACTGTCCGGGTCTGCCGAGTCCTGTTGGCAAGCGGGGTGCACTCAGCCCTTGTGAGGCTCATTGAGGAGCTACTTGACTGAGAAGTAGCGACACCGCTCACGAAAACTGACAACGCCTGGGAGAGTGTACGCTGACCACAAGACCCACGATATCTGCATCTTGTGATGCCTAAGGGCTGAGGATGACACTGCAGCATTCGGTATCGTTGGGCTTTTAAGGTCTGTTCAGACAGTATTTGTTTCTTTAATAAATTCAACCGTCTCGTTATTTTATTTCCTGCCCTCTTTTCCTATCTTCTCTGCATCAGCATGTTAATTTAAGGATTTCCCTTTGTTAATGGTACAGGGTGGCCAGATGCCCTTCCCGTCACCCCCCCCCCCCTTTCCACCCTTCAATCACGTGCACCCAGCCTCCACCCCTCGACGGAGTTTGTGAGCCCCAACTGTCTGCATCTAGGGTTATTGTCGTGCTCTTCAGTCCTAAGACGGGTTTGACGCAGCTCTCCATGCTACTCTACCCTGTGCAAGGTTCTTCATCTCCCAGTACCTACTGCAACCTACATCCTTCTACATCTGTTTTGTATATTCATCTCTTATCTCCCTCTACGATTTTTACCCTCCACGCCGCCCTCCAATACTAAATTGGTGATCCCTTGATGCCCCAGAAAATGTCCTACCAAGCGATCCCTGCTTCTAGTCCAGTTGTGCCACATATTTCTCTTCTCCTCAATTCCGTTCAATGCCTCCTTATTAGTTATGTGATTTACCCATGTAATCTTCATCATTCTTCTGCAGCTCCACATTTCCAAAGCTCCTATTCTCTTCTGGTCTAAACTATTCATCGCCCACGTTTCACTTCCACAAATACTTTCAGAAACGACTTCCTAACACTTAAATCTATACTCCATGTTATCAAATTTCTCTTCTTCAGAAACGCTTTCCTCTCCAGTGTCAGTTTACATTTTATATCCTCTGTACTTCGACCATTATCAGTTATTTTGCTCCCCAAATGGCAAAACTCATTTACTTCTTTAAGCGTCTCATTTCCTAATCCAATTCCCTCAGCATCACCCGATTTAATTCGACTACATTCCATTATCCTCGTTTTGCTTTTGTTGATGTTCATCTTATTTCCTACTCTCAAGACACTGTCCATTTCGTTCAGCTGCTCTTCCAAGTCCTTTGCTGTCTAAGACAGAATTACAATGTCATCGGCGAACCTCAAAAGTTTTTATTTCTTCTCCATGGATTTTAATTTCTACTTCGAATTTATCTTTCGTTTCCTTTATTGCTTGCTCAATATATAGATTGAATAACATCGGTGATGAGCTACAACCCTGTCTCACTCCCTTCCCAACCACTGATTCCCTTTCATGCCCCTCGACTCTTATAACTGCCATCTGGCTTCTGTACAAATTGTAAATAGCCTTTCGCTCCCTGTATTTTACCCCTGCCACCTGTAGAATTTGAAAGAGAGTATTCCAGTCAACATTGTCAAAACCTTTCTTTAAGTCTACAAATGCTAGAGACGTAGGTTTGCCTTTCCTTGATCTTTCTTCTATGGTAAGTCGTAGGGTCAGTATTGCCTCACGTGTTCCAACATTTCTACGGAATCCAAACTGATCCTCCTCGAGGTCGGCTTCTACCAGTTTTTCCATTCGTCTGTAAAGAACTTGTGTTAGTATTTTGCAGCTGTGGCTTATGAAACTTATAGATCGATAATTTTCACATTTGTCAGTATTTCGCCTGTCGTATACATCGTGCTCACCAGATGGTAGAGTTTTGTCAGGGCTGGCTCTCCTAAGGCTATAAGTAGTTCTAATGGAATGTTGTCTACTCCCGAGGCCTTGGTTCGACTTAGGGTTTTCAGTGCTCTGTCAAACTCTACACAGTATCATACTTCCCATCTCCTCTTCATCTACATTCTTTTCCATTTCCATAATATTGTCCTCAAGAACATCTCCCTTGTATAGACCCTCTACATACTCCTTTCACCTTTCAGCTTTCCCTTCTTTGTTAAGAGCTGGGTTTCCATCTGAGCGCTTGATATTCATGCAAGTGATTCTCTTTTCTCCAAAGGTCTGTTTAATTTTCCTGTAGGCAGTATCTGTCTTACCCCTAGTGATATACGCCTCTACATCCTTACATTTGTCCTCTAGCCATCCCTGCTTCGCCATTTTGCACTTCCTGTCAGTCTCATTTTTGAGCTAGCGTTATCCCATGCGGAAGTTCGCGAACGTTTTCTAAATATTTGGCAATCGTGTAACTGAGACGAGGCCAGGTAAGATCCCTGTATTCACCTAGTCGGACGTGGAAAACAGCGAAAAAACCACATGCCGTCTGCCTGGCACGCAATCCACCATATGGATAGGATCCGGGGCCATTGTGCCTCGCGAAATCCCTGAAGTGGGCTGTTGAAGTGCCCGACTTATGGGCTGGGGGGGGGGGGGGGGCGGGGGGGCTCTTATGCAATAATTGAACAAATTCAGTCCGTAATTCTCTGTTTAGCAGCATCATACAGTTTAACAGGAATCGTAGTGATCGTCAGATGGCGTTTTCTCTATCTACTATTGCATATCATTAGCAATGCTGATGCAATTCATACTCGAATATAAACCGCATTGCTTTTGGAAGTTTTGCAGTGACTCAAACTTTATTGGCTTACTTCAAGTATTGTAATTCCAGAAATTATAACTATGAGCTATTCCCGTGTGTTGCTTTCTCATAATCAACACTTCCCTAAAGTTACTAGGCAGACTACCACATTTTGTAGATTACATCTACATCAGAATCAACACTCCGCATGTCAATTCTGAGGGGTAATTTGCAGGATAATTCCCTCAAAATATTACGCACTGCCAGCCGCGGTGGCCGTGCGGTTCTAGGCGCTGCAGTCCGGAACCGCGGGACTTCTACGGCCGCAGGTTCGAATCCTCCCTCGGGCATGGATGTGTGTGATGTCGTTAGGTTAGTTAGGTTTAAGTAGTTCTAAGTTCTAGGGTACCGATGACCTAAGATGTTAAGTCCCATAGTGCTCAGAGCCATTTTTTTGAACCATATTACGCATTCTCGGTCCTATTCCGTGCTAGTATTCCCCGAGAGAGTAAAGGACTATCTACATGCCTCCGTGTGAACCCTAACCTCTCTTATCTTATTGTCACGATACCTACACAAGTTATACGACAATGAGAGCAGGAAAGTCGAACAGTCTTTCTCGAACAGAGATTTTCACCAGAAGAACGTGGCTTATCCTGAAAGGATTCGTATTTAAGTGCCCCGACCGTATCTTTTATTACTTCCTATGAGTTACATCGACATTTTACGTCCTAGCTGAACATCCCTGAAGTCGTTCGATATGCTCTGTCGCGTCTACTTGATAAGGACTTCTGACATTGAGTAATGCTATTACATATCTCCTCTAGTGCTCTATCTGCCTTTTTTTCTACAGATATACTTGTCCTTACCACAATCCCTCCAATGAATCCATATGTGCCTTTCGTACTGGAGTTTTTGAATGTCCCTCCCATTTTACATCGTTTCTTTATATCACCTATCTGTATTATTGAACGACCATCAGGTTCATGGTTCATGGTCCATGGTCCATGGCCCATGGTCTACGATCAGGTCCCAGTTGCATGTTACCTGATGGCTTTCAGGGGCCACAAAAATTGGCTTTCAGTATCTCACTTAATTATTGACCAAAATTAAAAATTAAAATGTTGTCATTATCTAGTCATTGAGAGGAACAGTCTTCCATTAAAAGTATAAAACAAGAAAAAGGTATTACAGTTTTAACTGTGTGTTTGTGACTTGCAACATACTTTACACGTAAATTCAAACCTTTAAGAAACGTTTCTCGCTGACACCACCCATAAATTGATGAAAGGTATAATGTCTGTCACTTATCTACATGTTTGGTGTTCATGCAGTAAATCTACAGCATTGGGTATGACGTTTTAATTTATTAGTTTCTTCAGAATGAAATTTGCACTCTGCAGCGGAGTGTGCACTGATATGAAATTTCCTAGCAGATTAAAACTGTGTGCCAGACCGAGAATCGAACTCGGGACCTTTGCATTTTGCGGGCAAGTGTCTACCATGTGAGCTACCCAAGCACAACTCATAACGCATTCTCACAGTTGCAGTTCTGCCAGTACCTCGGCTCCTACCATCCAAAATTCACAGAAGCTCTTCAGCGAACCTTGCAGAACTGGCACTCCTGGAAGAAATGATATTGTGGAGACAGTTTTATATTGCTAAATGTATCCGCAGCACATGTTGTAGGACGTATCCACATGTACCACTGAATGTAACTGGAATATATATAATGGTACGACACATAGTTCAAGAGATATCACATGATAAATATGAAAAAAAATCATTAAATTGATCGTTAAGGTGAAATACTCTTATTTCTGCGTTTTAAAATAATCAAAAAGTTGATTTTGGAAATGGTTCAGAGGTAGAAGTATGCCAATCATTTACTTTTTCGTAGGTAAGCATATCAAAGGTCAGTCTGCATTAGGAATCCTACATGTACGAGTTAGGTCTATGGAACGAAATGGACTACACGTGACCAGATATTGCGCGCATGATTATGACGGAATTGAAGACTTTCACACGTATTAGTAAAGTTCAGTCTGGAAGAATCTGCGCAACAGACTTGGCGTGAATGAAAAGTACAACGTATTCTGTAAAATAGATAAAGGCTTACTACTTTGAAAATAAATAAGCTAAAAAATTTATATGTGTAAGTAGATCAAATGCCCCTCAGCCTGAATTACAAACAGAATCAGAAAATCAGGCAGAATAATCATCAATAGACATAGAAGATTACAAGGTTAAATCACATTACAAATCTAACTGTAGAATTATTAGCAAAATCATCACAGAATCATTGCGTATGTATTTTCCCATCGACGACGAAGCACAGTCTAGAATTGGTTAAGGATAAGAACTTGTCCGTGATTTTTCAAAGGAAGTTCCTTCGCGTTGAACGATGTAGAGGCATCATAGTAAACATAAATCTGGATGGTCAGATAGGAATTTTCACCGCCTTCTCCCGAATAAGGTTTCGCAGTATTACCTCTACACGTCATTTCAAGAAAAAATAAATTGTTTCAGCACCAACAGCAAGAAAGTGAGATCGGAACCATGTGGATATTTTTAATATTACCTACGAATTAATTGATCAAAGATGGTCCCAAAATTCTGGACATTATCCATAAGCTTTCTGTGTAAATAGCAGATAATCTAAGTTCGAAAACTATCTTGATGGATAAGTTAACAGTTTCCAATCAAGTACATTGCTAAACACGTTTCATACATTCCAACCCTTCTTTATATATAGAGGGTGTAACGGGTATAAGTGCAGGTGTTTTATTTATGTGGTCCCTTAATGTGTACACACATCAGTGCATTGGTTGTTTTTTCTCTGCATGGAACATTCTTCCCACAAACACGGTACAGACTTTACGACCTGATGTTTCCCGGATGATCGTAGCTACACCACTAAGTGAACTGCGCTTGTCAGTATAGACTCACCGTTTTGCTACCACGTGTCCGCACTTCGACACCTGACCTACTGTTCAGGGGAAGATAAGCATCAATGGCTTGCACTTGCCACACATACCTGGACGTACTCCCCAACCTAACAACATACGACTTGTAATAACTACAATTTAACATACAACTTGTAATAACTACAATTATTAGTTTACAAATGATGTAAAGACAGATATAATGTTATTTGATACACCGTCCTCAGTGACCGACAGAAATATCTGCACTTTTAACAGTTTTATGAACTTTTCTTAACCATAGCATATAATTTAAGGTAACAGAACTTCATGACATAGTGGCGCTCGAAAAATTGTTTGAAATAGCTTTGTAAATTGCTAATGTTTGACCGATTACAGGCAATAATTGCTCGCGACATTGCTAGCGATACATCGCTCTTGGGCGGGGCGATAATTAGCTTGTCGTTGACGCAACTACTCAAATGGCTCGAAGCACTATGGGATTTAAGAGCTGAGGTCATCAGTCCCCTAGACTTAGAACTACTTAAAGCTAACTAACCTAAGGACATCACACACACCCATGCCCGAGGCAGGATTCGAACCTGCGACCGTAGTAGCAGCGCGGTTCTGGACTGACGCACCTTGAACCGCTCGGCCACATCGGCCGTCTGACGGTATTGTGTCAGATCTGACGATACATAATGGCTTTAAAGATCACGCACACATGACGTTCACTGCTATAAATTGTGTATACCCGATACTAACAGCGCTTTAAGCAATGACTGCTACAGAATCAGGCGATGGTGCATAGTATGAATTGACCGCAAAGTTGGCAGTGAAAGGAATCAACATATTGGCAGCTCAGATTCTAGCGACCTCTATCAATTCAGCAGTTTGGAGACGAGAAACTACGTCAATGTGGACGCACTGTTCTGTTATTGTGGATGCGAACTGCACCCGCACACAGACAATGAAACTGGCCCACCTTATTTAAAGATACGTAATCAGTAACAACAATGTCAAATCGCATTTCATTCCATTGGTAAAACAACTATTATTTGAAAGACGAGCTCGTTTTCTGTTAAAAACATAGCCTTAATGATTGAAGTCTTTCTACAATGCTCTAGAAATTCTTATAAAAACGTATTTTGCGTTCTAAACTTTTTTATACTCATACCTTCGAATATCGTCGATATAGCAAATGCAGAAAGCACTTGGCATAGTAACTTCAGCGGATCAAGTATAATCGCAGTATTCAGATTTTCCCGTAGTTACAAGATTTATAAAATTCGTATTTCTCCATACAAACTTCCTGGATCAAACCGTGATAAAAAGTATGGATGACAGTTTTACAAAATCAGATTACCCTGAAATTAACTGCTTTGTCGAAGGCCTCGATATTCAGTTAACATACATACCTGTGAAAATTTATGCCACGCGTCCGCAAAAGGTGCAGTTGATTTGACGCATGGTTTTTTGGGTGCAAGGACTGGGAGATATCAAATGCTAGTTGGGGGCTTGCCTTCTCACTCCTATCGACGCTCCGTGCTCTTCCAGCCTCTCAGGCTTTTTTTAAAGATTTTTATGGAATGGAGACAGAAACATCAGTATTTCTCGCCATTCAAGTCTTCTCTAACCGTTGCTAAGCAACAGCGTGAGCCGTTGGAGAGATCCCTGCATTGTTCAAATTGCATCATGTCGCTATTTGTCGTTTTTGTTTTTAAAAGGATGTACAGAAAATGATCAACGTACAATTAAAGAACCTGTCCTGTCATAACAGCAGTGGCGTAACTGGGCATCTGGGACAGAGTTCCCGCGTGTACTGCTACCCTGCAGACTGAAATCAAGAAATACGGAAAAATTAAAACGGCGAAGAAACATAGAAAAAAGTAGTAATACTCGTGAATGAAGCCTTTTGCTGTGTTACGAGTGCTGATCAACAAAGACTGAGACTGATTTTGTCCAGTAACTTCCGCGATAGTTTCCCATCTGTACCACGAATGTTTGAAAAGAGCGGGTCTTTATGCATAATGTCCATAGGCGGCAGCACTCTCGTATCGATAGGTTGTAAGTAATACTCTATTTTGTAGACACTCTTCGCATTTCGCATACCAGACAACTGAGATGATGCGAGACGAGCAATGAAACTACGTGTTCGTTTAAACCGTACAGCCACTGACAAGAAAAGCTACAGCATGCGTATGGCGAAGATCCTCCGCCTCGTGCAACAGTGTTTAGCTGGTTCAAGGGCATCAAAGGAAGCCGACTTGTCTGTGTTAAGCAAAGTGGCCTAGTGTTCCGGGTTTCGCTGTGAATGAATTCCTTGAGGATCGGTGGACCACATTACGTAACCTCAGTGAACTGTTGAGAATCTCGTATGGCAATGTATTTACGACTATGCGTCATCATCACCATATGACCCTTGTTTGTGGTCACTGAGGGACACGTTTGTTGAGTCCTGAACAAGATGCTATGCGACTGGAGACAAGCCATGAGGCACTGCATCTCTTTGGTGATGGACGGGATGCATTTCTGGATTCGATTTCCATCGGTCATGAGTCATGGCTGCACCATTATGACCCTGAAGGAAAACGAGCCAGTACAGGGTGCAAATCGCCAGGCTCTCCACGACCAAACAAGGCGAAAGTTGTTCCATCTGCAGCGAAAGTAATGGCGATCACATTTTTTAACTGACGAATTATTTACCAGCACACAGCTCACCCTCACACTGCTGTTACCAGCAGCATACTAGACACCAGTATTGGATAAACTGAGGAAGAACATAACAACGAAGCGACTACAACTTTCTCGGACTGGGTGGAAACTTCATCGTGACGGGGCCTCACGAGGCAAATCAAGACATGCAGTTTCTGGCTCAATTCAACATTGCCTGTGCACCACATTCGCCTGATATTGCACCCTGTAACTTTCCTCTTCCGGTCACTAAAGGCAAAGGTTCATGGCATTCGATATGAGAACACCGAAGTGGTGCTCAAGTACCAGACAAATAATGACCTGGAGCATTTGTTCGAGAACTGGCAGATGATCATGATGATGATCGGTTTGTGGGGCGCTCAACTGCGCAGTTATCAGCGATCGTACAAATTCCCAACCTCAGCCCAATCTCGCCACTTGTCATGAATGATGATGAAATGATGAGGACTACACAGACACCGAGTCCTCTCGAGGCAGGTCAAAATCCCTGACCCCGCCGGGAATCGAACCCGGGACACCGTGCTCGGGAAGCGAGAACGCGACCGCGAGACCACGAGCTGCGGACTAGGAAAAGCATAGACGCTACTAAAAGTGCGTTCAATTAGGAGGGCACTACTTTGAAAAATATCAAGTAAACACTGTAGTAGTAAACATCTCAGTCTTTGTTGATCAGCCCTCATAAAGTAACCAAAAATAGTTGTGGAAGTCTTTCTGAGGCTAAGATAGGAGAATATTTACTTCCTATACCCACATAAAAAATGGAACCACAGTTGGAATGCAGCCCACAAAGGCGCTACGGTGGCTACGGAACAAATTAATAAGCAGTCCTCTTTTTCGAAACGGTTAGGAATATCTAAAAAAGTTTTTGCTCTCAACTTGCTGCAGTGGTACGAAATGACATGTAGGTAAAATTTTGTTGAGCTCGGAAGAGAATGGGGAGGTGGGGGTCTCACTTAAGTACTTGGTCCGTGTCTTCCTGTTGTGACGCCCCTAGGGTGCCTTTGCGCTCTGTTGCAAGTCTTACTCCTGTCAGCAGTGTCTTCGTGATTGCTCAGATAATACGCCTTGAACCCTGATACAGACGAAAACATACTGAGAGAATGTCATTGACTGAACGCAGGCTTAACGGTGGCCCACCGTATTTTACGTTCCGCGCTGGTATCTGCCGGCCTCGGAGGCTGGCGTCTGCTCCTGGATGCCATCGTTTCTCCCGAGAAGCAGTGCACGCTTAACCCCCTTTGCGTTCGCCAGTTAACGACATGGCGCAGGAGAACCGACGTGACCGGAATGCAGACGGCCTCGCCGAGTCGTCTCCAGGCGAAGCTCCACAAGCGGGGAGTCTCTCCTTCCAGTGAAACGCATAATGAGAAATCCGCACTCGCACTTCACTAAATTCGGTTCGTGTGACATATTCCTAGTACTTGAAAACTACATTAGTAAAATGGAAGGGTGAATTATAGATCCTTTCCAAAATCAAATTAACAAAATATACCGAAGAGCCAAGGAAACTGTTACACCTGCCCATATCGTGTAGGGCTCCACGATCTCGCAGAAGTGCAACAACATGACGTGTCATGGACTCGACTAATGTCTCAAGTAGCGCTGGAAGGAACTGACGTCATGAATCCTGCAGGGCTCTCCATAAATGCGTAAGAGTACTAGGGGTGGAGACCTCTTCTGAACAGCACGATGCAAGGCATCCCAGATATGGTCAATAATGTTCATATCTAGAGAGTTTCGTGGCCAGCGGAAGTGTTAGACTCAGAAGAGTGTTCCTGGAGCCACTCTGTGGACCTGTGGGATGTCGCATCGACCTGCTGGAATTGCCCTAGTTCGTCGGAATGCACAATGGGCATGAATGGATACTGATGATCAGCCAGGGTGCATACGTACACGTCACCTGTCTGAGTCGTATCTAGAAGTATCAGGGGTCCCATATGACTCCAACCGCACACGCCACACACCATTACAGAGCCCCTACCAGCTTGAACAGTCCCCTGCTAACATGCAGGGTCCATGGATTCATGAGGTTGTCTCCATATCCATACACGTCCACCCGATCGATTCAATTTCAAACGAGACTCGTGCGACCAGGCAGCATGTTTCCCATCATCAATAGTCCAATGTCGGTGCTGACGGACCCAGGCGAGACTTTGTGTCGTGCAGTCATCAAGGGTACACGAGTGAGCCAATATAGATGATGTTTCATTGAATGGGTCGCAAGCTGACGCTTACTAATGACCCAGCACTGAAATCTGCAGCAATTTGCGGAAGGGTTGCACCTCTGTCACAGTGAACGATTCTGTTTAGTCGTCGTTGCTCCCGTCCTGGCAGGATCTTTCTCCGGCCGCAGCGATGTCATAAATTTTAAGTTTCACCGGATTCCTGATACTCACGGTATACTCGTGAAATGGTAATACAGGAAAATCCTTACCTCAGCACTACCTCGGAGCTCTGTGTCCAATCGCTCATGCGCCGAGTGTTACACCAGGTTAAAACTCACTTAAATCTTGTTAACCTGCCATTGTAGCAGCAGTAACGAATCTAACAACTGCACCAAACACTTGTCGTCTTATATAGGAGTTTCCGACAGCAGCGCCATATTCTGCCTGTTCACATATGTATGTATTTCAATGTGCGTGCCTGTACCAGTTTCTTTGGCGCTTCAGTGCTTGTACCATTGTAATATAAAAAGATAAAGGGTGTAGGTAAAATGGGTGTAGGAAATGGCAGGTGTGGTAGAATGGATCGTAATAAACATATCTCACATACCAACCCATGTCCACGTCCCTCAGCGTACGGCGCTAGGCGTTGCTGAACAGTGTTGCAAGTCGCCATGAGGGTAGACACAAAACATGTCATCCGAGCAGGCCTGCAAGCCAACGATTTCAATGTATTTTTGACGTAAAGGTAGTGAAGACGTCGGGTTGAATTTTATGACCCCTATTTACAAACGCTGTAGTAGATATACTTGCGAATATTCCAGGCGAGACCACAATGCGGGATTTTTCCGCCTCTTACTGGTTTGTGAACGTGTTGCTTTTGGCTCTGCAAATGCCTGTTTGATAGGTGTTACACAGAGGGCAGCACCTGTGCACACTACGGAATCTGGGACACTATTGTGTTTGTTACTGTGTGGAGCGGACGGGAAATAGAGCGCTATTCTTGGGAGGAAAGGACAGACAGGCATTGTGCTTACGACGGGCGGATGGAAATGCTCACGCTGTCCAAAGTTTGTACGTGCGGCGTTTTCCGAATCGTCGAGTGCCACATTCACGCACATTTACTGCCATGCACAGGTCCCTATGAGAGATAGGTTCAGTTGAGGTACGTTTTCCACTGGCAGGTTCTCGTAATGGCGCATGTGCACTGAAAGCTTACTTCGGAACCTGGTGTAATCAATTTGTATTACAGGTGCTAAGGACTGACACGCAATGGATACATCAAGGCTTGAAGAGGAGGCATTAAGCTGCTGTAAAACACACGCTCAACAAACTCGGTGTGTGTTGCACGGAAAAATGGATGTAAGCCATTCCTCAATTCAGTCTGTTTAGCATGAAGATGATTTGCACCCCTACCGCATTCAGAAGATTCACGCTCTTAACCCAGACGATTTTCAACGTGGAATTGAATTCTGCCAGTAATTTCTGCATCGGTGTGCAATTAAACCGTACTTTCCGAACCGTGCACTTTTACGGATGAGGCATCCTTTACACGAGAAGGTATGCTCAACGGCCAGATACAACACGTGTGGGCACGGGAAAATCCGCACGCTGCCTTTGTTCATGGTCACCAAGATAGTTTCGCTATCAACATTTGGGCCGGATTGGTAGGCGATAATATGGTATGTCTCCACATGTTCCCCCGAGTACTGAACGCAAACAGTTACTTAGTCATATACATGAAGATAGTAACTGGTCGGGGCACACATATTCAGCTGTCCCCATCGAGGTACATCAACAACACTTGTCGGCAGCGGAGGATTTCAATTAATTATCAGTTACTTAATCTTTTTACGAGTTGTTGGAACGTGTTCCACTCAAAGTGGGTCAGCGAATGTGGTTCCAACGGGATCGTGCACTATCGCACCTCGCAAATTAGTGCGAATGCATTTGAATGAAACCTTTGGTGAGAACTGGATAGGGCGCCGTGGGCCGGTGGTATGGCCTGCAAGTTCGTCCGACTTGACGCCCAGTCATGTTTTGTTCTGGGACCACCTGAAATCTGTTGTCTATGGAGCACTCACTGAGACTGCTAAAGAGCTAATAGCGCACATTATAGAAGCCTTCGATGAAATTTCTGCTTTGCCAGAAGTGTTTGAAAGAGTGCGTCAATCAATCTAATGTCGTTGCAAGGCGTGCATTTAAGCAAGATGGGGATTTGGAGCACTTCTTGTAACTTCTTTCAGACAAAGGTTATAATACTTCACCCCGACTTCTCATTTACCTTGATGTCACAAATACATTGAAATCGCACTGCAGCTCTTCTACCATGACGGTTCGGATGGCATGTTGTGTCTACCCTACCCTCTTGGCGGCGAACGACTGTGTTCAGCGACACCCATCAGCCTACGCTAAGGAATGCGGACGTGTGTTCCGATGTGAAATGTGCTTCTTATGACCCACTGTACCAGCCCTCTCATTTTTTACATTTATTTTGGATACACCTTGTATGGTCACAGGATTAACGCCATGTCGTTTGAAGCAAAAGGTAAATCTGGAGTCTTATCATTCTTCAACTTTATACCAGGAAATAATTTTAATGCCCTCGACTGTGACTTTTCTTTGAGAAACTAGGCTCTTACTATCTTTTATCAAAAATATTACTCCTACTTACAATTCGAGAATGGAACAGGTAAGAGGGGATAAGAAGGTGGAGGATATGTAGGAAAGTAGCCTCCGCCACATATCATAGAGTGGTTTCGGAGTGTAGCTGTGGATGTAGATATGGCAGCGTGTGAGGTATTCATTATACGGTACACCGGTTTCGAAAGATATGAAAGCTAAACTGAACGCCGCCCGAACACGCCATGAAAGTCCATCGGTACCGACCGGTCGCCGTGTCATCCTCAGACCACAGGCTTTACTGGATGCGGATATGGTGGGACATGCGGTCAGCACACAACTCTGGCCCCCGTATGTCAGTTTACGAGACCGGAGCCTCTACTTCTCAATTAAGTAACTCCTCAGTTTTTCTCACAAGGGGTGAGTGCACCCCGCTTGCCAACAGCGCTCGGCAGATCGAATGGTCCCCCGTCCAAGTGATAGCCGAGACCGACAGCGCTTAACTTCGGTAAGCGGACGGGAACCGCTGTTATCAGCACGGCAAGACCGTTGGCTCGAAAGATAGGAGCTGTAGACGAAAGGCAACAAAACCTATAGCGGAACACAAAGACTACAGTTGGCTCTTCTGCTCTTGTAATCCGAGTATATCACTGCTGCGATTTAAGTAACTTCGGCAACGGGAGCGAAATTTAACGTAATGAAGCTGTTACATAATATGTCTGCCATGACAAGTATAAAAAAAGCAAACATCTCATCGAATCACTGCATGTGCAGCCAAATACAAGGACTATTCGAGATGTAAGGTCCGATCAGTCGCGAAATGGAAATAACGGTGAAAATCAATACTGTTTTATTTGTAACAGTTTTCTACACCTTCCAGCTATTTCTGTACATAGTCGCAGCTCCGAATTAGACATCTGTCGTGGAGTTGTGCCAACTTTCCAATACCCTTGTCACAGAAGTGAAAAGGAACTAAAAATGTTGTAATTTAATCTCAAAGATACAAGAAGAAAATTTGTTCGACTGTCATACCAGAGGAATACTCTAAAACAACTTTATAACTGAGAGACAAAGGACTAATTTCGAGATTCTTTTATTACTTTTAGTACTAACGACCTTTTTGTTCTGATGTGCTGGCGTAAAGACGTATTGTATAGTTTCATCTCTATGTGTGTGTTAAATGAAGGTGTTAAATGATGAAAAATGTGTTTTATAATTTATGTCAAGATCAAGCCTTAATCCCATGCCAATGGAGTACAAATTATTCTGTTAATTCGAGAAGGCGCGTTTTAGATGGAGGCGACGATATTTACGACGGCCCTGCTCAACAATAGAGGTACGTGATTGTGCTCACTACTTTCCTTTGGTGGCCGCTAAGATTACTTTCGATGTGTTTTTGCCGAGACATTCAGAACTTGCAATCATCCCTTTTCGTATAAAAATAGGAGTCCGATTGAAAAAGAAATATTCTTAAATTTAAATAATAGCAATTCTTTTACCCTGGCCACGGGGAATGATAGAAAGTACGTGCCTCTACCCTGATTGTACATTCGTAATCTCCGAGTGTGTTACGACGTAATTATTTTACACAAAAAAATTAACACAGATCTTTCTCATCAGATCGCAACCACTCGTACGCGAATGTACGTACCCTCTGAATGTGTCTAGTCAGTCGGGCGCATTGTCCTACAGCTTTTCTGTTAATATTCTGTGGATTGCATCTCCGCAATTAATTTTTGTTTATGCCGCAAATCGCACTTCACGCGAAGTATTTATTACGCAAGTTTCAGGCTCCATTTAATGTCAAAAAAATTCTGAAGTACGGCTGACTAAGCAAACCGCTACAATAATTTCATATCTCTACAACTACAATAACAAAAAACAATAACAGAAAAAAACAAAAACAATAACAGACAGGGTACGTTACAGTGGCGACCGAGTACCATGACGATTATTACAGTAAAAATCAGTAGAAATTTTAGTTGAAATATTTAAGCCATGTTTGCCATCCATTATTGCTATTACAACTCATTGTTTCTGTTGCATGTTACGCGAGCTGCGTACCGAAACAGAAAAAACTCATAGAAATTGCCAATTTTTGAGAGAAAAGTGTTGGACCATTTAATGTTAATTCTTCTGACTACAAAACCGTCCGAAAAAAAAAAACACGTGAGGGAAGAGCAGCAGCACTACTACGCTTTAGTTGAAAGTAAATGTGTTTTTTTTTTTTTTCATTTTGTCGACAACAACTGCGTAGAACGCATCAGTTCCTTTTTTTCCAAATTCTTGTCCACTTTTTTTACGCAAAAATTGCAATAGTTCGTTTACTATTATATGTAAATGCATCACAAGATGGCGGACAAAATTTATTAATTGTGCGCGAAAAAGAAAAGAGTCATTTATCAGTCTTCTGTTTTGCCAGAGAAAACATGAATAACAACTTGTGTGATCTTACTGTCTTATAGATAATTTTTTTTTCAACTTTATATACATGTTTGAATGCAAGTACGATGTTGAGATACGATTAGTGAATGTTAACTGAGGCCAACATAACACCGTCTCTTATAACCAAAATAAAGGAGTATGTACAACGTAAGTTACTAGCCGAAAAAAAATTAGGTAACGCCCAAACAAACAATTATTTACAGGTGGCGCTCGGCGAGATACTGCGAGACTTCAATCGGCGGAGAAAAGCCACTAAGTTCCATTAATGTCACTATGACTTACGATTGACATAATAAAACATTACCAAGATCACTGAGAAATACACTGCGTGACACTAAGTAACCCCAGAAGATTTTAATAATCTATTTTTTCAGTATGAAAACACTAAGGGTGTATGCTGACTTTAGAGGGATGCAGCACACTTATTTTTTTGCTATGTTTATAATATTTTGTCCAATCTGAGCAGAAGATATTTGATGGAAGGAAAAAGTAACACAAACATGAACACAAAGAAACACCATATACGGAAGCACAGACCTTAGAGGCAGTAGCGCACAGCAGCCAAGCTTCATTATTAATCTGTTGTTTGTACTACCTAGCAAATTTAAGTATAGTGATTTATTTATGTATGTATTTTCTTATTTTTTTATTATTTGTTTGTTTATGATGTGTGTACCATGCGTTGTTACAAACTTGGGTGAAGAAAGGATGAAAAAAAAAAATCCCCCCCCCCCCCCCCACATAGTAACGCACGGGTAGAAAATGAACGTATTTTGCCTCATTTGGAGACAACTTCTAAAAAACACAGTTCGTTCATGTCCTAGTGTTGTCACTTCAATACATAAGTGCATCAGTAGTACGGCATAAACCTAGAAAGTGCTGTGGTTCTCAAGCGTGTTCTCCTATGCTCTATGGGATGTCAGGCAGTAACGCGACCGCGAGATGTAGTATTAGAACACAATCACCTACCAATTTATGTAATAAAATGTTGTGAGCAAAAAGTACGCCGACATAGTTCCGTATGGAAGCACAGGAAAAAATAACGAACGTGGGCATTTATCATAAAAGACAAGCTAGTGGTATCATGAGGTACAGTTTTGTTTCTGAACGAACTGGATAATGAACAGGACAGTGTATATTTGCCCAGTGACAATGAGTTGTTCAGCGTCAGTGACTTGTGAGCTATACGCAAATAGACAAGTGAAAATACGTTTCATATCACAAACCTTTTTCTTCGAGGTAAAAGAAATATAGTGAATCGAGGAAGCCTGCTACGGTACGAGTGTTTGTGCACTATATAGGCCAGTGTGCCGTTGCAAGCCAAATAGGAAGTGCAGTACTTACCTTTTGTGCAGTAAACTTAGAAGGCACCCAGTGGTCCCTTCCCACAGCCAAGGTGTACGGCAAGTTGAAAAGGGTGCGGCTGGTTTTTCGCAAACTCTGCGAACACTGCACGAGACACTGAAAAGTATGGACCGAGACGTGCAGCATCGCCTCACGGCGGTGGGCCCACGCACAACTGCTGAGCTCCGAACAGCAAGCAGCGTGCCATCAAACTGATTGTTGCGTCTGCAGTTATGCGCATCTGACGCATTATTGGGTAACGGCGTAACATAGGAGGACAATTTAAATGCAAAGCAATATCTACGTTTAAATGGACACCCAACAAAGTGCCAAGAGCATGTAGAAAAACAGTTCCCTGACACACTAAATAAGGTCTGACTACCACAGCTCATGATACACGACCCACGTTACCTTTGAACAACGCCTACGTTTATATATATATATATATATATATATATATATATATATATATATATATATATATATATATATTGTTGTTTTGGTCTTCAGTTCTAAGACTGGTGACTGGTTTGATGCAGCTCTCCATGCTACTCTATCCTGTGCAAGCTTCTTCATATCCCTGTACCTACTGCAACCTACATCCTTCTGAATCTGCTTGGTGTATTCATCTCTTGGTCTCCCTCTTCGATTTTTACCCTCTACGCTGCCCTCCAATAGTAAATTGGTGATCCCTTGATGCCTCAGAACATGTCCTACCAACCGATCCCTTCTTCTAGTCAAGTTGTGCCACAAACTTCTCTTCTCCCCAATCCTATTCAACACCTCCTCATTAGTTATGTGATCTACCCATCTAATCTTCAGCATTCACCCGTAACACCACATTTCGAAAGCTTCTATTCTCTTCTTGTGTAAACTATTTATCGACCATGTTTCACTTCCATACATGGCTACACTCCATACAAATACTTTCAGAAACGACTTCCTGACGCTTAAATCTATACTCGATGTTAACAAATTTCTCTTCTTCAGAAACGCTTTCCTTCCCATTGCCAGTCTACATTATATATCCTCTCTACTTCGACCATCATCAGTTTGCTCCCCAAAATTCCTTTACTACTTTAAGTGTCTCATTTCCTAATCTAATACCCTCAGCATCACCCGACTTAATTAAACTACATTCCATTATCCTCGTTTTGCTTTTGTTGATGTTCATCTTATATCCTCCGTTCAAGACACTATCCATTCCGTTCAACTGCTCTTCCAAGTCCTTTGCTGTCTCTGACAGAATTACAATGTCATCGGCGAACCTCAAAGTTTTTATTTCTTCTCCATGGATTTTAATACCTACTCCGAATTTTTCTTTTGTTTCCTTCACTGCTTCCTCAATATACAGATTGAGTAACATCGGGGATAAGCTACAACCCTGTCTCACTCCCTTCCCAACCACTGCTTCCCTTTCATGCCCCTCAACTCTTATAACTGCCATTTGGTTTCTATACAAATTGTAAATAGCCTTTCGCTCCCTGTATTTTACCCCTGCCACCTTCAGAATTTTAAAGAGAGTTTTCCAGTCAACATTGTCAAAAGCTTTCTTCAAGTCTACAAATGCTAGAAACGTAGGTTTGCCTTTCCTTAATCTAGCTTCTAAGATAAGTCGTAGGGTCAGTATTGCCTCACGTGTTCCAATATTTCTACGGAATCCAAACTGATCTTCCTCTAGGTCGGCTTCTACTAGTTTTTCGATTCGTAGTTTGCAGCCGTGACTTATTAAACTGATAGTTCGGTAATTTTCACATCTGTCTACACCTGCTTTCTTTGGGATTGGAATTATTATATTCTTCTTGAATTCTGAGGGTACTTCGCCGGTCTCATACATCTTGCTCACCAGATGGTAGAGTTTTGTCAGGACTGGCTCTCCGAAGGCTGTCAGTAGTTCTAATGGAATGTTGTCTACTCCCGGGGTCTTGTTTCGACTCAGGTCTTTCAGTGCTCAGTCAAACTCTTCACGCAGTATCGTATCTCCCATTTCATCTTCATCTACATCCTCTTCCATTTCCATAATATTGTCCTCAAGTACATCGCCCCTGTGTAGACCCTCTATATACTCCTTCCACCTTTCTGCTTTCCCTTCTTTGCTTAGAACTGGGTTTCCATCTGAGCTCTTGATATTCAGGCAAGTGGTTCTCTTTTCTCCAAAGGTCTCTTTAATTTTCCTGTAGGCAGTATCTATCTTACCCCTAGTGAGGTAAGCCTCTACATCCTTACATTTATCGTCTAGCCATCCCTGCTTAGCCATCTTGCACTTCCTGTCGATCTCATTTTTGAGATGTTTGTATTTCTTTTTGCCTGCTTCATTTACTGCATTTTCATATTTTCTCCTTTCATCAATTAAATTCAATATTTCTTCCGTTACCCAAGGATTTCTATTAGCCCTCGTCTTTTAACCAACTTGATCCTCTGCTGCCTTCACTACTTCATCCCTCAAAGCTACCCATTCTTCTTCTACTGTATTTCTTTCCCCCATTCCTGCCATTTGTTCCCTTACGCTCTCCCTGAAACTCTGTACAACCTCTGGTTTAGTCAGTTTATCCAGGTCCCATCTCCTTAAATTCCCACCTTTTTGCAGTTTCTTTAGTTTTAATCTACAGTTGATAACCAATAGATTGTGGTCAGAGTCTATATGTGCCCCTGGAAATGTCTTACAAATTAAAACCTGGTTCCTAAATCTCTGTCTTACCATTATATAATCTATCTGAAATCTGTCAGTATCTCCAGGCTTCTTCCATGTATACAGCCTTCTTTTATGATTCTTGAACCAAGTGTTAGCTATGATTAAGTTGTGCTCTGTGCATAATTTAACCAGGCGGCTTCCTCTTTCATTCTTACTCCCAATCCATATTCACCTACTACGTTTCCTTCTCTCCCTTTTCCTACTACCGAATTCCAGTCACCCATGACTATTAAATTTTCGTCCCCCTTCACTATCTCAATAATTTCTTTTATTTCGTCATACATTTCTTCAATTTCTTCGTCATTTGCAGAGCTAGTTGGCATATAAACTTGTACTACTGTAGTAGGCGTGGGCTTCGTGTCTATCTTGGCCACTATAATGCGTTCACTATACTGTTTGTAGTAGCTTACCCGCATTCCTATTTTTTTATTCATTATCAAACCTACTCCTGCATTACCCCTATTTGACTTTGTATTTATAACCCTGTATTCGCCTGACCAAAAGTCTTGTTCCTCCTGCCACCGAACTTCACTAATTCCCGCTATATCTAACTTTAACCTATCCATTTTCCTTTTTAAATTTTCTAACCTACCTGCCCGATTAAGGGATCTGACATTCCACGCTCCGATCCGTAGAACGCCAGTTTTCTTTCTCCTGATAACGACGTCCTCCTGAGTAGTCCCCGCCCGGAGATCCGAATGGGGGACTATTTTACCTCCGGAATATTTTACCCAAGAGGACGCCATCATCATTAACCATACAGTAAAGCTGCATGCCCTCGGGAAAAATTACGGCTGTAGTTTCCCCTTGCTTTCAATCGTTCGCAGTACCAGCACAGCGAGGCTGTTTTGGTTAGTGTTACAAGGCCAGATCAGTCAATCATCGAGACTGTTGCCCCTGCAACTATTGAAAAGGCTGCTGCCCCTCTTCAGGAACCACACGTTTGTCAGGCCTCTCAACAGATACCCCTCCGTTGTGGTTGCACCTACGGTACGGCTATCTGTATCGCTGAGCACGCAAGCCTCCCCACCAACGGCAAAGTCCATGGTTCATATATATATATATATATATATATATATATATATATATATATATATATATTAGTATTAAGTACTAATCCATGTAAATTTTTATTTGTTACCCATGACGAGACAATAGTAAAATGCGAAAAGGATGTCACTAAGCAGATCCTGGCGTAGAAGAGGGAAGCAGTGGAAAGCAGAAGCAACTCAAAGCAAGAACTAACGCCTCTTGCTGCCCCAGACACCTCTGCTAGCCCCACACCCTAGATCCGTACACTCCAATAAATATGTGACTCTCCTGTATTTTTTTTTTTTTTACTCAGGAGACAAAGACTTATGAAAAATGAATTTTATTGTCAACATGCGAACGAGAAGACTGTTTATACGGCGATTATTATGTATAAAACAATGTAATACCCTTGTATAATACAATCTACAAAGACATAATAAAAATAATTTTGTGTATACTGTACGACATAAGAAAAGAAAGAAAAGAAGAGAAAGAAGGTAAAAGAAGTATGTAACAATTCTGTGTATAATTATCCAGATGTGATGATTTTATGTGAAACACTATGTAAAAACAATGTAAAAGATTTTGCGTGTATGGTATGTAAGTTTGTGTGTTTTATGTGTGTTCTGTATATCCTAATGTATATGTTTTGTCCTCACCGCCTTGTGTCAGAACTGGCACCAAAACCATGTTTGTAGAATGAAAACTGTCATACCAGAGGAATACTCTAAAAAAACTTTTTATCATTGAGAGACAAAGGACTAATTTCGAGATTCTTTTATTACTCCTATACCGTGTCTTACCCAGCTGTATTGTAATAATTCTAGACTTCAGCTCAAGTCTGTCTTTATATGCTCGCTGTCTGAAAAGTTATTATTTGTGTACAACATGAATCTCTCTGGCTATACTGAATGACCTGATTTAAGTAAACAGTGTTTTGAAGACATATGACTAAATTTCTGAACTGAATTTAACTAGATTGCACATGAAAGCTACCAAGAAGGAACACCTTCTTCATGCAAACAACTTGGCTATATTCAAATTATGAAGAAGCATCGCTCTCTTCGTCTGGAGAAGTAAGTTGTAAATCCTGTAGAGCAATTAGTTAATCCCTTCTTTACCCTGCGGTGCCTCAGTCTTGTGAGGAATTGCATCGTTCCGATGTGTACTGCAAATATCCTTCAAAGAGTACAGGTGAAAAATGTAGGAACATCTACAGTTACGAATTTAACGAAGATACTGTCTCGCTAAAACGTGAAGAAGTTGATATAAAGTTTTGTTCTTTAGATATTATATCAAGGAATTCACAAGTGATGGAAAAAAAGACTCGTTCAAATTAAGGGATGACATTTTCAGAGCGTATACAGCGACAGATAACACTAGTATTGGGGTCTTTAGGCAGGAACGTCACACATGCAGTGACAAGTAAGGTGGAAGAAAAAAAAAGAAAACTATTTTGTCAGTAGCTGGCTTTTTTAGGATACCATGGTATTACGATAATAAACCTCTTAAAATAGGCTCCACGGACTAACTTGTTATGCTTTTAAAAGAACTTATTGTTACTTGTCAATATTAGGTTTTCGAAATATTTGTTATTATCAGACGACTACTTTACGTTCGTAGTATAATTTATTAATGCAAAGAAAAGTGTATAAATGCTCACATGGTGGTGCATGAAACATGAAATTTTCGGGCTAAATGATTGCTTTCATTGCAGCACAAATTTATGCAATTGTTTTGAACTTCACTTTCTCCCTATTTGATTTGCATTTCGATTGTTTCTGTGCTGCAAATTTGTTTTTCCTCTTTGGGATACTGTAGGGGCATTCAGAAACGGAACAGCAGATTAACAGCTCTTCACGTAATTGTTATGCAGCCAAGTGATGATCAATAATACATTAGAAATCTGCAGCTCGAAGAAACGATAAAACGTTTTAAGAAAATTAGGTTTATTGAGTTGTAGCTGTTTTAATACATATTATAAAATAGAAGACTTTTGCCTCTTCCTTGTTGAATTATACTGCGTAAGAAATATTGTGCTGCACATGTTCTTACGAATGCAAAGGATATTTCCCTGCTTTTGGTGTAGTCTCAACATATTATTAGTCAGAAATGCTAAAATTCCTTCTTGGGTCCCCGTACTTTCCCTAAAATACAAGCAAAACTGGTCCACTCCTAAACATTTGGATTTCCCTCCTGTTCCTCAACAAGCTACCCATATATGCTTTATTTTAGGAATGTTGTACATGACTGGCTATTTGGTGGTTTCCACATATGTCCGGTCTTTTGTAAAGTGTAATAACTACCTTCACTTTCACTGGGACCATAAAATCCAATTGAGATATTTCAATGACCAGTTCAGTCCTTACGAGTAAAGTGCAAACTACATTATAATTCCTCACAGACTGCAAAACACTTCTTTCGAACGTCCATTCGATAAACTTTTTCAAGACGGTATATGAAAATGCTGTGTGGTACCAATGTTAAAATTAATGGGGACAGAGTAGAATCACCGATAAAATAATGGGGACAGTAGAAGTGTTGTCCTGAATACTGAAACACGGCGACCCTCAATCTGCACAACACACTGGCCGCGTCAGATGACTGAAGGATGTAAACAGAGCGTATTTCAAACTATAGCTGATTTTCTAATACAGTTGTACGTTGAAAGCTCGTTGGTGCCCAAAAATCAGCCCACAGATAATAATAGTGCTGTTGGCAGCATTCAAAGTCCTGTGATTTGCAAAGCTGCCAACTATACATGACTTCCAAGACTAATCAGAAAATTTCCACCCTATATGTTTGTCACGCTGATAAATTTTTATCTGGTTATTACTGTTTTTTCTCGCCCCACAAGGCTACAGGTGACCTACTAGTGATAAAATTTGAGTCAGCTTATTCACAACAGAGATTTGAAAATATGCTCAAGTGATTCAAAATATAAGGTATGTAACATAAATTAACCAAAATTTTCTTCATATGTTTTCAATGTAAGAGCACGACTTCCTAGATAATTACAAAAGTAGACTCTGGTCTGTTTGATTTATTACCGATTTCGCTCATAAAGGATTCGGGCTGTCAGAGGGAGTAGCGAGAGTTGAAGATGGAGATAAATTTATTTTGAGGATAAAGTGAACAGTAGGAGGTATGGTTTGCAGTGTATCTGGGAAGGACGTTTAGTGGAAAAGATAACGAAATGGATTTCTAGCATCGGGGTTTCACTTTGATCACGGTTGTATACTACTCTTGAGTCTACATGTAAATATAGTGGCACAGAGCAACTGCCAACGATTTGCTTGCTGTGTCAGCAGGAATAAAGATTGGCCAGATTAACGTCACCGGGAGTTAATTGGGATTTAATTATTTTCTAGCAATTAATATGGTGGGCAATTTCCGGTTGTGCACTACTCCTACATTGAAATGAAAATCAATGGCATCAGCGTTAAAAGAAAGTGGGACCTCTTTCGTTATATGACTAACTTAATTCTCAGCTTTTACGAAAGTTAATGCAATTTCTTCTGAAAGTAACAAGGGCCCACACTTTAGGCTTGGAGAACAAGTCTTTTGGTAATTTAATCTGCAAAGAAAGGCCAGGTTTGTAAATGAAATAGGGTTAATATTCAAGGACATAAAAGTCAACTTACACGATTCCACACAGCTTAATATTTAAGATAAACATGAAACGAGCGATATTCAAATGCACGCGCTTGATATTCTGATTTCTAATAACAGTTACAGTCCAAATAATTAAATAACGGTCTAAGAAATATCGCCTACTCCGCAGGGTTAATTGCGTAACCTGAATCAAACTCACCGAGAGAGACAAGGACAATGGCACAAAGATAACAGCATGATCTTTGTATGATTATCGATACATTATCCAGAGATGTCTGCCATAGTTACTTTACTTCTGGTAAATTTCGTGTACAGGTTGGGGACGTTATAAAATGCCTCCTAAATGGCGGCTGCAGTGTAACACGTGTTAAGTTCGGCTCGCGAAATTTAGTTGATTTCGAAGGTGTTCTCGCAGGTGGTGCTGTCTAGTACAAGTGGAAATCGTGTAAACAACAGTGTTCTGTGCAGTAGTGCTATTTTTTTTTCTATGCTCCGCCAATATCTTCGTGAAAATGGTAAACAGAAGAGTGAACAGCAGCGCGTCCAGCAGCGGGGAAGCCGCAGTTGCGGCGGGTCTGCTCTTGGCGGAAGGTGCGGCCGCGGCTCCCGGTATAGCGGAGCTGGTCCGCTCTGAGGTAAACGCTGCGCTTCGCGATAAAAACAATCTCGATCTGATAGCAGGCACTATATCAGATACTGCAACGACAGCAGTACTGGCCAAAATGCGTGAAACTGTTGAGGCCAATACTGCCGAAACTACAGCACTAAAAAAGTCGGTGTCTGAATACGAGAAAAAGACACGAGAGTTAGAAGTGAAACTATCTGCCGCAACAGACGAGCTAGAACAGTACCAAAGGCGAAATAGTCTACGACTGTTTGGAGCAGCAGAAAATAAGGAAGAAGACACAGACAACCTGCTTATAGAGGTAGCGCGTGAAAAATTAGGTGTTGAAGTGACCAAGGCAAACATTGACAGGAGCCATCGGGTGGGACGAAAACTACCAGGTGCTACCAAACCTCGTCCAATAATAATTAAATTTCTCTCCTACCGGAAAAGGGCAGAGATCTTTACCCAGAAGAAGAAGTTAGCAAGGACAGGGCTTACAATAAGGGAAGATCTGACACACGAACGGCTAAAGATTTTAAACAGTGCCATATCCCATTTCGGTCTTCAGAATGTGTGGACTCAGGATGGCAGAGTAATCATTAAGACAGCAGCTGGAAAGAAGACAGTCACAAACATGACAGAACTGAATAGTATTAAGTGAAGCTACTCGAGCCAAAAGTGCAAACTTAACACCATTTGCAAATTGTAACAGCCCTATACTCAGATATAGTCTTGTAACTGTATTAACTTTTCAATTATACCCATATTTGTACCTTCAACTAATTGTTTTTGTAACTGTATTAACTTTTCACTATTTTTTTGTGTCTGTAGCTCTAACCATTACTTAATTTTAGTTACTGCTAATACTTTTTTCATTTTCTCAGTTTATTCTCTTCCATTCTGTAATAGTTCTATTGCAATTATTAGTCTCTCCTTTAGTTCATTAATCACCCATCTCTTCGGTTTAAATTGTTCATAACAAAAATCACCATCAGTATCACTTTAGCAAATTTCAATCTAATTGTAGCTTCCTACGATAATCACTACCAGTATCACTTTAGTAAATTTCAATTTAATTCTACCTTCCTACGATAATCTATCAATTATTAAGCTTACTTCTCTCTGCTGGCAGCATCGGCCTCTTAAATCACTCCCCTTTCCCTTATTTCCACCCTAACCTGTTTCAAATACGCTAATTACATTTCTTCTCTTACGACATAGGATACACAGTGACACACAGCCGTCACTATTATTGGTCATATTCTCCTTGCACCGAATACCACTAATCCATTTTCTATACTCCCGCAACCTCAGGAAATCTCTTGCAGTCGCCTTTCTTTCGGCACTCACGGAGTCACAAACAGGGCGCGCAAAATCTCGGACACCCCTGTGTTACGTCACTTGGCGGAAGCACCGGCCAGTGCCCCTCGCGGCAGGTAGTGCCTAACAAAGGGACAAACCAGTCTGCCACCCTACTCCATGCTGCCCAGCGGAACGCGTCAGAGCTTTTAGCAACTCACTGCAACATCCAGTCTTTATCTGCACATTACGAAGAACTTAGCCTCCTCTTCAACCAACTAAACTACCACGTAATCCTCTCATCCGAAACGTGGTTGAATCCACACATATCCTCTGCATCTATTCATCTCCCAGGGTACACATTTCTTAGGGCAGACAGATCAAAAAAGCGAGGTGGCGGGGTCGGCGCGTATATACGAACAGATCTCAAAGCGAAAGTCTTATGTACGTCAAATCCTGCTGCAGAAAAAGAGGCTGAATTCTTGTTCATTGAAATAAATATACAAAGTCGGAAATTCTTGACTGGCGTCGTGTACAAGCCGCCAAAAATAAACTCAATGAGTTCCTTCCAGTCGGAATTACATTCACTCCAGTGTCAATACGAACATGTCATCGTAATGGGTGACTTGAACGTAGACCTGCTAAGAGACACTCCATCCGCAATAAACCTAAGAAGATTGTTTAGTTGCAATAGCATGAACATTCTTCCATTACAACCTACACACCATACGGCGCACAGTCATACTCTTATAGACGTAATCGCAGCGAAACAGACTGACAAAGTAAGAGATGTTGGTCAAACATCGGACCCTGGCCTCTCAGCACATGATGTAATATTCGTGGTCTACTCTGTGCAGCCCCCAAGGATCAAATCGCGTTACGTAACTTGTAGGAACATGAAACATATTGACCTCGACACTCTAACAGCCGATTGCTCAGAAATCTCATGGCATCAAATAATTAGAGAACCTACAATCGACGGCAAAATTAATGAACTTGGTGATAAACTCACTGCCGTCTATGACAAGCATGCACCTGTGCGCACAATCCGTGTAAGAAAATCTCCTGCTCCATGGCTGACAGCTGAATTACGTCAAATGATGACTAATAGGGATGCTGCCCACAGGCGTTTCAAGGCAGATCCGAAACCCGAGCGTTTCGAAGAATACAGAAAGCTACGGAACAGAGTGAAACAATGCATTCGCAATGCTAAAATCAGGCACGCTCGCTCCCTTGTATGCAGCGATCTGACGCTCACGACTCTATGGAAGAATCTCCGTAGCTTGGGGGTCGGAAAGGCAAAATCGGAAACTACTTTTCATGTGTCAGCTAACGAATTAAATGAATTCTTCTGTGCACCTCTGAATACCAGCACGGCTGATGATTACCATCCACAAGAATCCTCAAACAGGATAACTAACAACGATAGCTTCCATCTAAAACATGTAACAACAAATACGGCAAGAAAAGCAATAATGAGAATCTCTTCTGATGCAATAGGCAACGACAGTATCGGTATAACCATGATTAAGAATGTTGCCGAAATCTTAGTACCTGTCTTAACTGACATATTTAATTTTTCCCTCGTGAACGGAATATACCCCACTGCATGGAAAAGAAGCATAATTCGACCCATCCCTAAGATCGAAAACCCGCAACTGCCTAGTGATTACCGACCAATTAGCATACTGCCTGCGGTTTCCAAAGCACTCGAATATATTGTTCATGACCAAATCACTGAACACTTGCATGAATTCAGCCTATATGACAAATTTCAATCCGGTTTCCGTAAACATCACAG
The DNA here is from genome assembly GCF_021461395.2 of Schistocerca americana. Taxonomy (NCBI): domain Eukaryota; kingdom Metazoa; phylum Arthropoda; class Insecta; order Orthoptera; family Acrididae; genus Schistocerca; species Schistocerca americana. Next base: position 243,085,793 of record NC_060124.1, on the reverse strand, counting down.
CACAAACACTGCTCTAATTAAAGTAACAGATGACCTGAAATGTGCCATCGACAATCGAAAGGCAACAATATTGACGCTATCGGACTTCAGCAAAGCTTTTGACACTGTTAACTTTGACATATTGCTCAGAAAAATGCAACAGCTTAATTTCTCTGATAGTGCAATGAGATGGTTTGAAAGCTACTTAAAAGACAGACAGCAATGTGTTGTCTGCGTAAATGAAAAATCTTCCTGGAAACATGTTTCCTCGGGAGTGCCACAAGGATCAGTCTTAGGACCACTTTTGTTTTCTTTATATGTCAACGATATTTCGTCGGTTCTGTCCTCCTGTAAATATCATTTCTATGCCGACGACCTCCAGCTCTACCTAAGCGTCAGACCTGAAGACGTAAACACTGCAATCGCTCAGATGAATGATGATCTGTCTTCAGTAGTGACATGGGCGAAAAGCCTGGGGCTTAAACTAAATGCAAAAAAGACGCAAGTAATCTTAATAGCCCATCAGAAATTAATAAGTTCAGATTTCCGCGAACGGCTACCTCCTATTCTGCTCGACGGTACTCCAAAACCATATCAGAAAACAGTGAAGAACTTGGGTGTAACTTTGGATGAGCATCTCAACTGGGCGGAGAATACAGTCGCAGTGTGCCGAAAGACGTCTGCTTGTCTCTATGCTCTCAAAAAGTTTCGGAACATATTTCCACAGGACTTGAAACGCCAGCTCGTGCAAGCACTCGTTCTACCGAACCTCCACTATTGTGATGTGATTCAACAAGGCACGAGTAGTGAAAACAAAAGACGGCTAGAGCTAACCATGAATGCCTGTGTGCGTTACACCTGCAACATTCGCCGATATGATCATGTTAGTGCTTCATACTCCGAGCTAAAGTGGCTGCGGCCGGACAAATTGCGTGACTACTACACTCTATGTCTACTTCACAGACTTCTCGTCGCGCAAGCACCCCAGTACCTTGCTTCAGAGATTAAAAACCTGTCATACCATCATAATCGAAACACGAGGTCACTCTTATTTGGTATCCTAACTGTGCCCACTCACAAAACAAAAACTTTTGCAAACTCCTTCTCAGTTGCCGCTGTCCGCCTCTGGAACAAACTGCCCCTTACCTTGCGCAAAATTCAATCTCCTGCTGCTTTTAAGAAGAAGTTGAAGCATTTCCTACTATCATCCTCATAAAGTTCTCCACAAAATTAATGTACCAGGCCAATCCTCTCATCTGTCAAATAGCAAAGCTAGCGTCTCCTATCTTGCTCCTGAGATGCCTTCCCCTTCATCTATCTCTATTAGCCAGGCAATCTTCTTTTCCTTTATATTTCCTTAATTATGTTTCATCGTGTCTATTCTTCTCCTCCCTTCACCATGAGTCTCCCTCATACTCCCTGCTGCCTGCACTCCTATCTAAAATTTGTCTCTTCAATAATGTCTAATTATAACAGTACTTATGATCTACGAATATAAACTCTATATGTATGTATTTTCCAGGTGTACCTTTCTAATTGTTTATTTCACTTTTTGTACTAGATGTAGTTTAACATGCCTACTAAAACGTATGAATGTAAAATAAGTAGAATGCCTGGTTAGATGTAAGAGGGGGCCTGATGGTCCTAATATTGCCAGGTTAAATAAATAAATAAATAAATGTTGAGATGACACGGTTTGACTGTTGGAGATCCAAATTTAACTGAAGTCACTTCATTTGTTGTTTACATATTTCGTGGGCGTAAGCTCAGAGTTTTACATGTCACAGAGCTATCTCTCCTTTCATTTCAGAAAAAGAGTGATTATTTGAGTAGATTTACATTTACACTTTACTGTTGACATTGCGATTGGACTGCGTCCTGTGTCATAACTTGTATCCCGACTGTAATTACTCGTCCTCCTATTCAGGCGCGGTCCCAAAGAAAACTGGGTAAAAAACCAAGCGATGGGCATATAGTCCTCAGTCTATTTCTTTCCTGAAAATTATTTGAATATTTGGATGGTAAAGTACAATAATATTTTACATGTTACAAGACAGTACAAATATTGCAAAAATTCAAGGGTATTTTGTTATTTCATTTCGAAAATGAACTCCTTAAAATGTTCATGATAAACACATCAAATGGCATTATTATATAAAATGTCCAGTTTGTCACCAGTTCTTTCTTAGAAGAGTCTGTTGTCTTCGTATAAGAGTCTGTTATCGTATAATTTTTTCGTTTAAGGGTCTCATTATGTGGATTTGTCATTAACGTTAGTTCTCACAAATCAGGATCTTAATTTTTTACAAAATTGAGTTCGATTAAGAATTTTTTAGTTTTACAACGTGGAATGCAATGATTTGTGGATGTGCTGACAGATCTTGAGACGGTTTGTTGGAATGACGTTTCTTCCTGGTAGATGGTAGTCGGTGCTAGGGCCCTCAGGTGCGGACAGCAACACGGGAAGACATGCCAGGATTTGCAGATGGTTGCTAGATACAGTTGGCTAGGTCTTTCTCTTCCGCAGGACAGGCATTTCAGATATAGGGTACATTGAATAAAATCGATTAAACATTGATATACAAGCATACAACTACGCTGTTTGGCTGAAAGAGGGTATATTAGTACATATATTGTCCCACGGACGCATATAGTGATTGTATATTCTGTTCAAGGTGATAGTTTACAGTTCGTTCAGTCCATTCATTTCCTTTGTTTGCCGCAGTGATGTTTTGCTATCTGTACTGTCGTCTAAGTTATCGTTTCTTTCCGATTACATCATGATTGGCGAAGAAACTGCAGTTTGAAGACACCGCCACCCGGCAGGAAGCCCGAGAACTCTTCGCCAGCTGTATACGCCGGGAAAGCATACATTCACATTTACATCATGATTGTTATTTGTTTGCAATGAGAATTCTAGTTTATTTATTGCCATATTACGCTACCATTATTTGCACTAAAAGAGCGTTCGTAGCGTAGCGGTTACATGTCTGTATGCTTTGAAATGCTTCGAGCACTGGGCGATCACGTGGCTCACATTCCACCACGACAATCCAGAGCTTCAGGCTTGAACATTGTCGAGGTGCCGCTTACGTTGTACGCTGTGTACACTCGGATCGTGACAGTGGGGGTTCCCTAGGACGGCTACTTGTGCCTTACCTAAGAGTTTCGACAAAGAATGCTGTACCTGTACACGTGATTGAGCACTTAACTGCAGGTAAGAATCAACGTTATTATGCACATTGCAAAACTAGTATATTCAATATCCTCACAGACAAGTTCCGTTGCACAGTTTACTTTATTTCCATACAAAGTTCACGTACTACGGCTTTCCCTGAAAGTCTTTATTAGCACTGACTTAGGTATATATTTTGTTACTCATTTGTAGTTACATACAGTCTGTTGAGTCAAATTACGTTGATACTGAAGCTATGCGTTTCCTCTAGCGTCCTAACTAGCTTGTTTGTTGCTGTGTGGAGAATCACTGGATACGACATTACTTTACACTACTTGTTTAATACTTACATTGGAATATGGCTGCATATGAACATTAATTATATCTTTGAAAATTCGCTATGCGAATGTGTGTGGCCATTATTTTATGTGTTATGCGGCCATGCTTTACATGTTTGTGTTTCGTTTGTATATGGCACCCAGTTTATTTCTTTCTTCCAAGAAAAACCCAGTTCCAGGGCCATTCCCAATCTTGTACCATGTCGATAAGAAAGCACGCCTAAAAATAATTCAAAAATGTAAAACCAATGTCCGAGACATGAGTAAGTGCCAAAATAAGGGCGTAGTTTAATTGCAAAATCAGTGATCTGCGCCCCTTGCCTGCTGGCTACAGCATTTACACAGGACATCATCCTATAGGAAATATGTCCTTTAGCATTCTGTAGATATGCTATTATTTATAACTTTTACCTTGAGCTTGTGGAACGTGTACTTCTGACATGAATAGTGCACAGTTATTTCCTACTAATCACGTATTTTGGAGCCCTGAATAATCTTAAAACAAATAGTTTAGAAAACTATACTACTATTTAAAATTCATTTTGCTAGATGTCTTTATAAGACAGGTTTTGGCTTTACAAGTAAAGTGGAGTTTTGGCAGAGTCGTTCTTTGTGTAATTTCAGCATCTTTTACAATATCCGTATAACTGATTTGAGCTTTTCTTCTCAAAACTAAATCTACTATGTACATGAAACAGAAGAGAAATATTTACACAGGTATATACAATACAAATCTCGTATTGTGACATAAATTTCTTGAGATGTTTTTATTTGCGGCCTCTCTCTTAGTCCAGGGAATCGAGTGGTTGTGTGACAATACGTTTCACAAAGCTTAACTTGCATCTGATGTACGTATCCTTTTATTATACCTGATTTATCTGTAAAAACTTGTTGACCTCTATACAAGAGATTGCATATCTCTTTCCTCTGCTGCGCATTTAAGTAATCTGATTCTAAAATATTGCGTGGAAATATTGCCTCGAGCGGTCATTAGCACACTTCGTTATATCGGCCACAGCAACTGAACTAGCACCTCCGAGGTGTGCCCCTCTACAAAGTTGTTTAAACAAATCATTAGAAATGACGTACGCCGAGGCACCGGTGTCAATTATTACTTTTGTAAGTACTTTACCTACTCAAGATTCAAATGAGCCTGTATCACTGTATTGTTTTCCTTCGTGCAGAAATTTTCCTCACACAATAATTCATCATGTATATCAAAACCGTTGTTATAACACATGAGATTGATCTGTTTTTGCTTACTGTCACCTACACTACTCCCAGCCACTATCAGAGTGCTCGATATGATCTAAATTAGTTTGTTGTCAGGCTATTTGGAGGTTAATTACTTTCAATCACTTCACTTACCCTCACGGTTGGTTTTGTACCCACCAGTTCACAATATCTTTACTGTTATTTTGATTACTTTGGTTTGTATTGTTATTCTCTATCGAATGCTGTTGCCCACTGTTTCGTGGTGCAGTATTCGATTGCCAGTTCGCTTGTTCGTTGTCTGGCCATGTTTGTGACATTATGTTGTTACCCTGATTATTCCTGTGGTTTTTATTTGGGTAACCGGGATCACACCGATTATCATACTTCCTTTCTTTCCGAAGTGCTCTCGGTTGTTACCTTCGTGTGCATGGTTATTTCTATATTCTTGCTGTGATACATTTTGGTTATTTCCATTCCCATATCCGGTACTGTTTCTGTTTTGGTTTCGGTTCTGTTTCTCATTACCATTGCTATTGTGGTACTCGTTGTCATTACTGCTAACCTGCCCGTTGTCTTGAGTCCACTGCTTGTGCCCTCGTGTAACAAGTCTGTCGAATCAACAACACGTTGAACTGCTCAATGTCAGGAGCATTCAATAGCTTTTTACTTAAATATAAAGGTAGTTTTGATTTTAATATTCGTATAACAACTGTTAGTGATATGGGGTCATCCCACTATCTTGTCTTATTGATATGTTCCTCAAAGTACTTGCGTAGAGTATCTTCATTACTGTACTAAACCTCAAGTGAGTTCACTTCTTTCCTTAATCTCTCTTACTGGCCTGGAGACCAGAGCTTTGATAAAAAAGTTCTTTCGAATTGTTCATATGTTTCACATTTCTTAATTTCTGATGCTCACAGCGCACCTTCAGCTTGTTCATGTGAGGCAATAAGTTGTATTCTTTGGGCGTCTTTCCAGGATCTGGGCAGTATTTCTCTGACACTCTTTTTGAAAACAACGGGGCTTTGACCCCCTAACTTGTCTGGGATGTACGTCTGAAATTGACGATATTTGAGCAAACTCTCTTGCAACAAGATGTTCGTCACAGCGTTTGCTGCCCCCGTATCCCACAATGAATACTCCTCATTGGTATAAGTGGAGTATGGTGCTTCTGTGTACAACACATCCGACTGTGGAGACTATAAATGCATACGCGATTGGCTTCTTCTCGCTGCTGCTGGTCTTCCGCCTGCATTATTGCTTGCACTGACAACTCATGATGCAAGTTGCCAACATGTTCTTCCCCGTCGTGCTTCCACTTAGGAAGACGACGTTTTGGCTTCATTTTAATTTGTTTTAGTACTATTTTTACATCAATACTCTCCTCGTTGTGCTGAGATAACACTTCAGCACTGCAACTTTGGATTACGGTGTGCAATTATTCAGTCCTAAGCGCTTTGTTAGCCTGTGAAATCTTTTGATTCATCCAGTTCACGAAGTCGCTGTTAATTCTGTCACTTCGTGTTCCCAAACACTCGGTAACCTGTTTGTCATGCAACCACAAAACGAACTCGCCATTGCGCTTTGCAAAGCGATCTGTTGTACAGTATTTTTCAGTTCAGACTGCGTTTCTTGTAGTTCGCTGACTTCCGTGTTCAACTGCCTTGCCGACTCGGTTATGACTTTACATGCAATTGTAACTCAACATCGTTATTTCGGGTTAGTGATAGCTTCTTTCTCGAATTTATTTTTCTTATTTCAGCAGACAGCTCTTCAGGTAGCCGCCGAAAGTCTGCACTTAACTTTTCCTCAAAGCGTGCGAAATTAGCATTCATCTGGTATTTAATTTCGCCTCATATTTGTTCCTCCTGTTGATTAACAAATTGCTTAAAATTTTCGTTCGTTTTGTCCTGAATACGCCTAGTAATTTTCATTTACTTGCGCGGTTTGTTGTTTCGCTAGTTGTTCGAAATTTTGCCGTATAAGATGTGCTAGTCCTTATACAGTTCAGTAAAGGGAACAGATACAGCAGTTGGTAGCTCAATCTCGGTTTCTAGTTCTGCCAGCGTATCAGCAGTGCTCGTGGCTGAACCTGTAGCCTCTGGTTCAAAGCCCGGAATTTGCCGATCGTCGTTATTTAATTCCGAATCTTGTACATTCTCCTCGTCCTCACTGTCGGGTTGTTTCCTATTTTCCACATATCCATTAGTTATACGGACCAAAATCATAAACACACAAAAAACACTTTCCTACAAACACCTGTCCTAAATTCGAAAATGACTTTCAAATGTAGTAATTACCAAGGAAGCTGAACGATCTAACCACGCTTAACCATTACGCGAATCCACAAATAAATTTCGCCATTATGTGGCGCATTACTTTCACACGTAAATATCAAAAAGTCACACGAAATAATTTTATAAATTCACACAGGAAAGCAGTTTAGGACCATCTGTTTGCTAACACAAAGTACAAGATTTGGCCTTGAACTGTTTTTCCTTACCTTACGGTTGCGATTTCTTATCACGTTATTGCTTTTATTATTCCTTTTCTTGATAAACTCTCTTCATGTTTCTCAATTACAGACATTAGTTACGTGTTTCAGACATGGAGCAGAAAATACGTATAAATACGAACATGAATTTGTAACAATTGTGTACAGAATAAAATTGCAGTTATTATTTATTCCGTGGCGGTCCTCGTCTGAGGTTGCCAATTTAACGCCACTGCCCCTTAATCGGGATTTAATTATTTAATTTGCAATTAACATGGCGGGAAATTTCGGGTTGTGAACTATTTTTATGTTAAAGTGATAAGTATTGACTGCAACGTTAAAAGAAACTGGGGCCTCTTTCATTAAATGACTGACTTAATTCTGAACTTCTACGACAGTTAATGAAATTTCTTCTGAAACTAACAACGGTGCACGATTTTGTCTTGGAGAGCGAATCTTTTGGTAATGTTTGTGGCTGACATTTAATTTAATACGTTTCCTTGTGGAAATTAGTATTAAACTGACATCTTGGGTTGTCGGGTGTTCTGCCGGATATCAGCGTCGTAGTTGCACGATATTTTGGTCACGTAGGTCGTGGCCTTTATCAGGTGCGACCTGAGACTACTCCTCAGGTGGACCTGGTCCAGTATTTATGCCTATAGCCTTCCCTCTCCACCAACGGTTGCAGGCGCTTCCTCTGTGGTCCGCGCCCATACCCTGCTACCTGCTGGAGAGTTGCTGCTCTGTTATCCGTCTGCTGCCGTTCTAGGTGTTCCCTCTGCAGTCCACGGCCACCAAACCCGCTCCTGGGGGTTTCATCTACGGTCTGGGGTACCAAGCGTTCCCCCTGCGGTCCGCGCCCGCTCACCACGACCTGTTGGAGCATTGCCGCTCCGTTTTTCGTCTGCTGCGGCTCTGGATGTTCCCTCTCCGGTCCGCGCCCACCAGTCCCACTTTTGGGTGTTCCATCTTCGGTCTGGTGCGCCTGGCAGTCCGTCAGGGGCTCGTTTTCCGTCTCCATGTCTCTGGTTCTTCTGTTTGTGTAGTATTGCAGCTGGCCCCGTTGCTCCTTGTGTGCCACCTAGACTGTATGGTCTACCTAAAATACACAAGGAGGGCGTGCCCCTACGGCCTATTGTCAGTAATATTGGGGCACCTATGTACACAACAGCCAAGTACTTGAAAGGTCTCCTGTCTCCATATGTGGGGAAATGTATTCACCACATCCGCAGCTCAGAAGATTTCCTGCAACGCCTCAAGCAACTGCAAATCACAGATTTGGACATCATGGTTAGTTTTGATGTGGTATCGCTGTTCACCAGGGTCCCACTGAAGGACTCACTAGAACTGATTGCAGAGAAATTTGACGGTGCTCTGTTGGACCTGTTCAGTCATACACTGACATCCACGTATTTCCTGTACAGAAACCAATATTACGAGCAAACTGAAGGTGTAGCTATTGGCAGCCCACTGTCCCCTGTGGTTGCCAACATGTTTATGGAGAGTTTTGAGGAGAGGGCATTGGAGACAGCCACATTTAAACCCACATGCTTCTTTAGGTATGTGGATGACACCTTCGTGATCTGGCCACATGGGATGACCAGGCTCAATGAGTTTCTTGAACATCTTAACTCATGCCACCCTAATATCAAGATCACCATGGAACTGGAGAAGAATGGCCAGCTGCCATTTCTGGATGTACTAGTCCAGAGGAAAGCAGATGGATCAATTGGCCACAGTGTGTACCGAAAACCAACACACACTGATTTATATCTGCAGGCCAGCAGCTGTCACCACCCTGCACAGAAGAATGGGGTTCTGAAGACTTTGGTCCACAGAGCACGTGCCCTGTCAGACCAAGAGAATCTACCTATAGAGATAGAACGTCTCAAAACAGTTTTATCCAAGAATGGATACACGGACAGACAAATTGAGAGGGCACTCCAACCAGCCAATATACCTCTGGTTCCTGAAGAAGACCAAGATGAAGCAAAGAAGGTGGCATATCTGCCCTATGCTGGCTCTATTTCTGCCGGAATCAGTAGGATCCTCCGTAAACACAGTATCAAGTGTGTTTTCTGTCCACCCAACAAGATCGGGGGACTGCTGGGGAGTGTCAAAGACGATCTGGGGTTACGAAAACCAGGGATTTACAATATACCTTGTCAATGTGGCATGTCCTACATTGGCCAGACGACAAGAACTGTGGAGATCAGGTGCAAAGAACATCAGAGGCACACTAGATTAAGACAGGTGACTAAGTCAGCCATTGCGGAACACTGTCTAGAACTAGACCATGCCATGAAGTATGAGGATACCAAGATTGTAGCACAAACACCCAGATTTTGGGACAGTGTTATAAGAGAATCGACAGAAATCAAAATGGCTGACGATCATATGAACCGTGACACAGGGTACCAGCTAAGAAGAGCCTGGGATCCGGCTCTGGAATTGTTAAAGGAGCAATGGGGCCAGCTGCAACACTACACAAACAGAAGAACCAGAGACATGGAGATGGAAAACGAGCCCCTGACGGACTGCCAGGCGCACCAGACCGAAGATGGAACACCCAGAAGTGGGACCGGTGGGCGCGGACCGCAGAGGGAACACCTAGAACCGCAGCGGACGGAAAATGGAGCAGCAACTCTCCAGCAGGTCGCAGGGAATGGGCGCGGACCACAGAGGAAGCGCCTGCAGCCGTTGATGGAGGGGGAAGGCCATAGGCATAAATACTGGGCCAGGTCCACTCGAGGAGTAGTCTCAGGTCGCACCTGATGAAGGCCACGAGCTACGTGACCGAAATATCGTGCAAGTACGACGCTGATATCCGGCAAAACAACCAACAACCAGAGATGTCATTAGATCGCCGGGAAAGCCTGAAGTATTAAACTATTTACCAGACTTGGTAATATTAAGATGGTTGCAGGTTTTATCGTATTTCAGCAACAAAATACTACAAATTAGGACTTTGTAAAGGAAGGACGTATTTGTAAATGAATTTTGATTAAAATTCAAGGAAATAGAAGCTTACTTACAGGATTCAAAACAGCCTAATATTTAAAACAAGATCCTCTACATGAAACGCGCGCTATTCAAATGGAAGCGCGTGATATTCATATATGTAATAAAATTTTCAGTTGAAAATAATTAAGTAGCAGTCCAAGAAATATCTCCTATGACTATTTCATCGAAACCGCAGAATTAATAGCGCAACGTGAATCAAGCTAATCGAGAGAGACAAGCACAATGGAAAAAAGAAAAGAGTAGAGCAAAAAAGAGAATGTTGTCCTTGCTTCACTACTATTTATGCTAATCAATCAATATGATCTTTGTGTGATTATCGAGATATTATCCAGAGGTGTCTGGTATAGTTAATTACGTTGAGTAAATTTGGTGCAAAGGTCGGGGACATTATAAAAGCCACAGGCTTGCGGATTCGCTCTAGATATGGACTATCCGATTCAGATCTGATTCAGAACATTCAATCATCCTAAAGAGTGAGCTATCAATGACTCTGAAAACGAAAGCAGTAGCTCTTTGAATTCGAAAGACATCTTCAGTGACATCAGTGAGTGTTACAAAGGTTTTAGGCTAGGCTGCTCCAAACGCGTCTCACGCAATGTGCTGAATTAGTCACTACAAGTAAACCCCCATACTCATTAAACAATCGGCCACTCGTGTATAAAACAGCTTGACGTCTGATTGCTTTACAGATGAGTTAATTTATTAAATATTTGCATTTAAGTATGTAAGTGAGAAAACGCAAGATGATAATTGTAATTAAAGAATTGTTGGAAGTCAGTGACAAGGAGAGGTCCAAATGGTGGGATAGACTTTTTGAAGCCACCAGTGCAGCGCTGCAGGTTAGGATCCCACGTATCACATCCTGCAGCCATTTACCCCAGTGGGCCCTCTTTTGCGGGCAGTCGAAAAAACTTCGGAATTTTTTTAGTCCTCTATAGCTTTAAAAAGCACGTGTAGTGGAGATTGGCTGTGTAGCCAATGGTTATAGTGGAAGCATATACGCAAAGGGTTGTGGGTTCAAATCCCATTAAGTGTTTTGAACTTTTTTATATTTAAATCCTTATCGAAATAACTTCGATCATTACTTTTATTCAATTAATTCAATTAAATACATTTTTATTTATATTCATTTGTCATCACCATATTACCTTTTTAAATCGCTCTCATTCTTTTGCCCTCTCTCCTTTTCCACTTGTATCTTCGCACATGTGACTTTAACACCTTTTATTTAATAATTATAATGTTTAATGATTGTAATGTTAGTTAAAAAATAAAAGTCGAAATAATCTCTTTGTTGTGACTGTGTAGTGCTATCAAAAATGTTATTTTCCTTACAATATGTTCATTTTCTAGGACTATAATAGTCACACAAATACTTAAAACATAAATTCTTATTGCCCTATGCATGGAATAAAACAAATTAAGTTTTAAGTGAAAGAACTGATTATAAGTGAAACAAAATTATATCACGATAAGGAATAGAAATAATGACTGCAATAACATGGATGAAAATAGAGGATGACGAAATGAAACAAATTAAATCGATATTAATGCATGAAACATGTTAATGTCACATGCTCAAAGATGCTGTTCCTGAGAACTATAGGAAAGAAAAATGAGAACGATTCAAAAAGTTAATATAGTGATTAAAATGATGTGAAAGAGGAATAGAAATAAAAAAATACATTTAAACTAATTAACTGAATAAAAACAATGATAAAAGTAATTTCGATGGGGATTTTAAAATAGAAAATTTTTATGCACTTAATGAGATTTGACGCACAACCTCTTACATATGGCACATACATTATAACCATTACGTTACACAATGAATTTTCACAAAGCTTCTTTTATAAAGCTGTAGAGCAGCATGCACAATTCCGAAATTTTTTCTTCGATTACTCACAAAGGTGAAACCAGTAATTTGAATGGCTGCAGAGTGTAACACCTGGTACCATAACCTGCATCACTCTGTAGAGGTTTCAAGAAGTCGATGCCACCGCTGGGGAGCTCTCCTTGTAAAAGGTACAAAGGGGCAATGTAGAGACAGCTTTGTCTGAAGCCAGGATAGGTGATTCAATCCTGTGAAGCCTCTCTGACGCTAGTAAGGTACTATTAGAGTTCAGTCATTTATTCACTGTGTTTACAATTCGCTGTTATCCTGCACCAGCCTCAGTTGTGCATTCAGCTGAATTTTTTATTCTAGCTAACATCTGTCCTGTCATCTCAACTCCTGTACGTCCAGGAGAACATGTCACCAGCCTTGGTGCCGTGTGGGTTGCCAGCAAACTAGTGAAGCTATTGTGTGGTCTTGTGCTAGTTTCTGGATTGTCCTTGATCCCACTCTGAATGCTAAGATGACCCTTGATGAAACATCAGCGACGAACCTGGTATTGGTAGTTGTGTGGTCAGTTCTTCCCCTTCCTATCAGCCTGGTTGGTTTCAGCACCTGGAGTTGTCAGAGTGTTTAGTAGGAACGTGGACTACAGGGTACCATATTTTTGGCTTTTGCGTTGATGTTCAGTGCTGTCAGCGCCCTGTGATGTTGTGTTATGGGATGGCGGTCAGTTTCACCTATGGTAGAGGGTGGTGGCAAGCAGCATGTAGTTCATCATGTGATGACCAGCATCTCAAGTACCTTGTTGGTTAGTTCATAGCCTGTGCTCCAGCTTCTAGGGCATAGGTTCACTACAGTATCATAATCATTGAATCGAGTGCCACTACTGTGAATGCCAGCGACCCCAATGGTCAACTGGTGAGAGCTGGAAGAAGTGGTGTATTTGAAGGAAGCTAACTTGAGGCTATTACATGAGGCTCAGTCTGTGATGACTACATATGTCCTCCTCATTCTGCCTTACTCACTCAACAGGCTGTTAACTTATGTATCATGTTCTTGCTACATGTTCTGGTGTAAGAGATAGAGTTTCTTGCACCATGTCTTACGAGCTAACTAATGTACTTGCCTCACTTCCTTTGATTTTCTGTTGCAGTCTTCCTCCTGCTGAATGCACGCCCTCACTTAGCAGAATCTCGTAACACGTCGAAGGTCTGACCACTTACGACATACTGACAAGTTTCCTCCTTCAGCCTCTGCCTCTGGCTTATTTGGATATTACATGTGACAATGTGAGTGCTTTTCAATAAACACTTCTAATTTCCTGCCCCTTACTATTCTGTGATGCAACAATGTACTTTTTATGAAACTCCTGTACAACGATATAATTTTTCAGGTACATCCAGTGATATATGTGGTGTAAGGACTCTCAATGATAATTTACTTTCCTTTTTTAGTCTGCAATACATTAATTTGGAAGGACAGTGATGTTTTATTGAATGGAAAACAATGTTGTTATTACAGGAAGAGGACTCAAATACCATTTCGGGTTATACTAACTCTGTTTAATAACTTTTGTTTATGCAAATAAGAGAATATCTGCCAGTGTTTCGTTCTTTTGTCTTGCTTTTTCGCTCTTCTCTTGTTATCAGTTGTTGGTTGTGTCTATACAGATATATGCGATTCATGTAAGTTTATTAATTGGTCAATAGCAACTTAAAATCAAAAGCAATCTACTGCACTGTGGCGTTAATTGTTTTCACCACAGTCTTACATTTTAACAGCTGATGTGTGGATGAAGTTATGAGTTTCTGTTACCATAATTAGCTAGGTCGGTCGCCATTTGTTCAGTGGCCAATATGATTATGCCACTGACATAATAATTAGTTACAATTGTCATTTAGAAACTACATATTTTTTATCAGGCGGTCAGATGGTGAAGTGCAAACATAAATGGGAGCACACACTATTTTAAATGTCGTATTTATTAAATTCTTTTAACCAAGCTAGAGAGAAATATTTCGTATTCTTTTCTTTGATGAAGTTGAGAAGGGGAAGTATTTGAAGACGAAAATATTATTACTTTTAAGAAAAGACTTATCCCACTTTTCTCTCTCTACGATGCAACAGCGCTTTTAGTTGATCTGAAACCATGGTTCGCTATTGAACCGCGCTGACTTTGGAAAGTATTTAGACGTAAAGATTCTTTGCAACTGTTTTACTGAGAACTACTGTTACAGTAATAACGTCTGCAAAATTTATTGTGAATAGAGTTGGTAGTAAAAAGGTAATACTTTAAAGCGGCATGCGTGATGATGTGGAGATTTACTGTGCGCCAGTTTATGTAAACGCTAGTTTTTCATGCATCTCAATGTTTATGACGTCATGTTTCCGGAATTATGTGTAGTATAATTATATAATTTTGCAGGTACGTTCAGTGATATATATGGATATTGTCTGAAAAATATGCTGTGAATAGAGTTAGTTTACAAGAAGTAACAATTTATAGAGCCTTGCCTAATGTTAAAGTTTTACTGCGGGCCATTTTTATCACAAATCAGTTTTTGAGGCATCGAATAGTTTATGACGTCATAACTCCGGAACTGTCTCGTACATTGGCGTAGCTATGCAGTTACAGTCAGTGGTATATGTGGGTACTTTGTAAACTGCGTTGCAAATAAGAGTTACTTCTAAGGAATTAAAAAATTTAAACGTCGTGCCCAGTGCTGAATTCTGACTGCACGAACCGCGAAAATGTGTTAAACGACAAACTCCTCTCCTTTCGTCATTTTGTGGACGGTTTCACGGAAATAAATTTTCGGAAAGGTATGAATTATCCGCAAACTTTGTTGGAAGCCGCTAAGTGCTCTCATTCTGAAATACTGCTTGAATGGATTGCGGGTATTAGCACGCCATCAGTTACGCTGCCTGAAGACAAACACACAGTTTCTAACTGCAGTACTTGTCTTATAGCGTTGAAGTTTGCCATAAGATTACAAGTTTTAATGAGTAGATCAATTCAGCATTTTAAATTTTTAAATTCGGTAGACAATTATATGTAATATTGAATACCCAATTTTCGTTGCCCCTACGCTGCAACTGGTTTCGGTTTCTGTGTTCCGGGATAGCGTTTTGGTAATGTAGATGACACAGACAATTGTAGCAACAAACGTCATCAAAACTGCAGGAAAATACGCTGTAGACAATGTCTATGTTGTCCTTTCATACCTTACTGTTTAGAGCAACTTTTATCGGCCATGAAAAGAATAGAAAGTGAAGATACATCAGTTACGCATTAACACACGAATTCCTTCCTCGAATTTTATTTCCGCTCTTGATATGAAAAGAGTGCTTGCCAGGAGTGCATGGCAGTGTTTTGCTAGCTTCATCTTCACGCACTTATGGCCAGTTATCAAAATAGTTTGCCCTCACATATATATCATGTTGCAATACCATAGCATCCTCTAATGTAGTGACGCAATGTCGCCCACCTAGCAGATTATACTTTTACAGAATATCCATGTGTGTGACTGAATCCATAACTTCGTAGCGGAACGAAGTCACCACGTTGTTATTAGATGATGTTTTGGTGTTAGCACAGGACAGACTTGGCGAGTGTATATCGTTTCGATAAGTATGTCAAGTGCGTAAAGAAAGAGCCATAAAATGGTTTTCAAATCGATAGCACATAAAGTATGCAACAAACAGACCTCAGTATACGAGAATAGCCGTCATGAAAAAATAGATGAATAAATTAGAAAAAAATATTTGAAGGCTGATGTCCCCAATTTACGAGGTCAAGGAAGTAACACGATAATTTATTGGTCATTTCTTAGCTTGAAATGGATACAAGCAGCATCTTTCACGGTACATGATAGATAAACTTTTGTCTGCATGTGAAGCACAAATCCGCACGATTAGGATGCACTAATTAACTACGGCTTATAGGTAGGGCTTAGTGTCTTTTCTTTTACCGTCGTGCACTGTCGAGACCCTCTTCTCCGTGCGACATCATCGCTGCCACTTCAGAGTGTTAGTTGGCATTAGCATAATTCGATATTCTCTGTTACGCAGACTAAACCGCCCCTGCCGCGATCTCTGCTCTACCGGCGGATACCTCTTCTCCCACGAACTGCAGAATTTCTCTCCTACTCGGCGTCTTCTCGTCCTCCACTGTCCTTAAAACCCTGGGGAGGACACGAGTCGGCAGCGGAGATTAGTTGTGGCTGAAATTTGTCACTCCACGCCGGGACGGAAGGAAGACCGAGATGGACGGGTAAAAAGCTCCTGTTCTCGCTACGTGATGGTGAACCGCGACCCCCTTTCTGACTCTCATAACATTTCCTGCTATGGTGGCAAGAGACTGCCAACGACGACATCTCAGGCAAGACGTTTAATGCGATTCGTCTCTTAGTAGCAGTAGTAATAGTAGTGGTATTGGATTTATTCATCTGCAGATCACTTTAACAAGAATACTGGACCTTTTGTTGGTACTATGATATTATTATTTTTTCATTTTGTAGCAAATCTCTATCTGTGTTATCTAAGCTATTCTTCAGTGTATAGAACTTTTCAGTTAACAGGTACTTTGTAAGTGCCTTTTCATATAAGTTTGGTTTAATAATCGTTTTAATCTCCGTAGTCAATTTACTGTGGGCTTATATTCCTTGGTAAAGAAAGCTGGTTTGAGTTTTTGGTGAATGTAAATCCACTCTAGTTCTTGTTCCACGGTCATAGTCAGATCTGTTTGTGCACTAAATATAAAAAAGTTGTATATTATGTGTGAAAATGAATGCAAAGTGTATTCACAAGTTGTAGTTAAATTCCCTGTGTTTCGAAGGGACGTGTGAAATTAGATTAGCAAAGAACGTGCAGAGAGAAAGAGAGTGAGCTGTTTCGTAGTATAAGGAGCTGTCTTTAGTAATGGGTAAATATGTAGCAAACAAATACACAAAAAATGGAGAAGATAAGTAATTGTGTTCATATTAAATAGTCGAAAAAATTTGGTACATTCTAAATCAATTCCAATGCCAAAGAAAGCAGGTGTTGACAGATGTGAAAATTACCGAACCATCAGTTTAATAAATCACAGCTGCAAAATACTAACGCGAGTTCTTTACAGACGAGTGGAAAAACTGGTAGAAGCCGACCTCGGGGAAGATCAGTTTGGATTCCATATAAATGTTGGAACACGTGAGGCAATACTGACCTTACGACTTATCTTAGAAGAAAGATTAAGGAAAGGCAAACCAACGTTTCTTGCATTTGTAGACTTACAGAAAGCTTTTGACAGTGTTGACTGGAATACTCTCTTTCAAATTCTGAAGCTGGCAGGGGTGAAATACAGGGAGCTAAAGGCTATTTACAATTTTTACAGAAACTAGATGGCAATTATAAAAATCCAGGGGCATGAAAGGCAAGCTGTGGTTGGGAAGGGAGTGAGACAGGGTTGTAGCCTCTCCCCGATGTTATTCAATCTGTATATTGAGCAAACAGTAAAGGAAACAAAAGAAAAATTCGGAGTAGGTATTAAAATCCACGGAGAAGTAATAAAAACTTTGAGGTTCGCCGATGACATTATAATTCTGTCAGAGACAGCAAAGGACTTGGAAGAGTACTTGAACGGAATGGACAGTGTGTTGAAAGGAGGATATAAGATGAATTTCAACAAAAGCAAAACGAGGATAATGGAATGTAGTCGAATTAAGTCAGGTGATGCTGAGGGAATTAAATTAGGGAATGAGACACTTAAAGTAGTAAAGGAAATTTGGGGAGCAAAATAACTGATGATGGTCGAAGTAGAGAGGATATAAAATGTAGACTGGCAATGGCAAGGAAAGCGTTTCCGAAGAAGAGAAATTTGTTAACATCGAGTATAGATTTAAGTATCAGGAAGTCGTTTCTGAAATTATTTGTATGGAGTGTAGCCATGTTTGGAAGTGAAACATGGACGATAAATAGTTTGGACAAGAAGAGAATAGAAACTTTCGAAATGTGGTGCTACAGAAGAATGCTGAAGATTAGATGGGTTCATCACATAACTAATAAGGAGGTACTGAATAGAATTGGGGAGAAGAGGAGTTTGTGGCACAATTTGACAAGAAGAAGGGACTGGTTGGTAGGACATGTTCTGAGGCATGAAGGGATCACAAATTTAGCATTGGAAGGCAGCGTGGATGGTAAAAATCGTAGAGGGAGACCAAGAGATGAATACACTAAGCAGATTCAGAAGGATGTAGGTTGCAGTAAATACTAGGGATGAAGAAGCTTGCAGAGGATAGAGTAGCATGGAGAGCTGCATCAAACCATTCTCAGGACTGAAGACCACAACAACAACAACAACAAATCAAAAAGTGTCCCCATTATAATGCTGTGTTCTTTGACTTCCAGAAGGCTTTCTAAGGAGGTCTACATAGTCCCCTTATGAGTCAAAATCTTTCTTACGGAATGTCAATGTGTGTGACAGGATTCATAGTTTCCTAGCACACGAAACACATGTTGTTCAAACGGGGCGAAATCTTTAATTGTTAATTAATTTCGGGCGCACCACAAGTCAGTGTTATGGGATGTTCACAGATTCATGATTATAAAGATGATTTGACGTGTTACACTACAAACTCCTTGAGGTAGTTCACGCATTACACTCTTGTATATAGGGAAGTCCTGGTTCCAAGGTTTTGTAGCGAACTGCAGTGCCACAGTGGATCAACACTTCGCACTGGTACTGGCAGTTGACCTTTAACGTAAGTAAATGCAGTGTATGTAACATCACACCTCTGCGTTGTGATAGAATACATTTAGTTTCGTGGTTTCAGTGTAGTGTTAGTCGCTATTATTTTCTTATATAGGCTATGCTATGGAATAGACATTCGCTTGAGGAAAATGTATGTCTCATGCTGAGAAAGTTTTGGATTAATGTGTAGCAAGTTCTTGATATATATGCATGGCCTAGATTGTTTAGGGTTTACTCTTTACCTGACTCACTAACATTTTCCCCATAATCGAACCTATATTTAATACTTAATTTACGAAAATCGTTATATTTTGTGTTATACACTTTTCTAAGAATTATAAATTGATAGGAATTCTTCATAAATCTA
This sequence comes from Schistocerca americana, assembly GCF_021461395.2. Classification (NCBI taxonomy): domain Eukaryota; kingdom Metazoa; phylum Arthropoda; class Insecta; order Orthoptera; family Acrididae; genus Schistocerca; species Schistocerca americana. The sequence continues at coordinate 243,066,634 of NC_060124.1, read as the reverse complement.
ACCTCAGGAGTGATGAAGAGTGAAGACAATAGTGTTTTAGAAATTCTTGTAGGTATATTGTACACGAAAAAATACAGGCATGTATAAAACCACTAAAGATTGCTCACAGAAATACCGTGTATAATGTTATTCCTTGCTATGCACGTTTCACAATTTCTGGACGGTGTTTTGCTGTCGAGGATGATGGGGATAAACCTTCTGACAACAGTTTCTCATAACTCGCAAAATGTCGAAAGAAGTGGAGTGTATTATACACCACTAAACAGATCGATTCCTCAGATTTCCAGTGGCATATAACATGTCATGCCACCTACTAATAGAGAAGAAAACACAGTAGGAAGAAGTAATAGCGGCTCGGCCAGTCTCACAACCGACAGTGTAATAACGGACTTGACACCTGCAACTGGCTGTATAAGCAATGGGGTTAACGCTGTCCGTTTTTGAAACATATTACCAGCAGCCAGCTACGCATCCAAAAATGCAAAAACGTGGAAGGAGGAGAGACTTTCATACTAGTGTATATGTATAAATATGTGCAGATTGCAATGATGCAAAAATATCATCTTGGTTTACAAGCCTCATTGTTTCGACAGCTGTATCCGTCATCATCATCAGGATTCAAAATCAATAACTTTTGCGTCTCGCACGGTGTTCCGCTTACGCAGGTGCAGTAGCAGCGTCTGAAGTTCCCACAGGGGGCCGAAGCGATGCACGCGCGAGACGCGAGCCGGGCAGTTCCTAGCAGCTCTGGTCGGCCCGGGACCGGGCCAACGAGATGTACGGGCGCTGCAACGGACTTGTGACGTCATACTAGTCGGCCTGTCGGCCACACTTCGCAAACGCTCAGATCCCTGCAGAGTCCAAGGAAAATCAATACGTAATTGAATTGGTACCCACTAAAGGTCTTAATTTTGATGTGTGCTGCTGTGAGCCTGCACGCGTTTAAACTCGCAGTCAGGAAATACTGAACTCGTGTCAAATAGATATTCAGTCCCCGCCAGTGACGCCTGTCAGCACTCTTAAGACCTGACATGTCAGCTGCTGTAACGCACGCGCCACGGACTTCGGGTTGCCCTTGTTGTGGGCCTCGCCCACATAAACCTGACATGTCATCTGCTGTGACGCACGCGCCACGGACTTCGGGCTCCCTCTGCTGTGGGCCCCGCCCTACGCCAAGTCATCCTGAATGTCTACTGTATAAGTATGTCCATATAAACACAAATGAAGTGCGAGAGCGCTAATCATTTCGCAGAAAGTATGAAACTATCATTTGGGCGTTTTGGCAGCTTCGTATTTCCTGCAGCAAATGCGCTGCTTTCGTGTTGTGTGACTTTCATACTTTTCAATTGTCTGAAGACAGAAGAACCACCACGGACGGAACTGAAGGTAGGAGTAAACTGCAGAAACAACGGATATGCTACTGGGATTCCCACATTCCGTTAGTATGGGTAATATACCCATCCTGCTAATTTCCATGCACACAAAGGGAATCATTGTGGATAATAGGCACAGTGACTATAGACTCACAAATAACGCCAAACAATTCGAATAAATAACAAAATATAACAGAAAAAAATTTTGTCTTTCAAGGTGTTTCGAACCGTTTACTATAAAGTCACCATGCTTCCCAGCCCTTCCCGTTCACCATTTACACGATCAGTGATTTGTCAAACAGATTGCTTGCAATTATACCTAGATCAAATTTATGTAATGTCTAATAACTGTCACTCTACGCCTTTTTGTTATTCAAAATGTTGTAGGCTTACTTGCGTTTCTTAATACGATTAGGCCTACTGTACATGAAAAGAGAAGCGTATGCTATAAAAAAAGTGTAATCGAATGAGTTTCACATATTTATTATTTTGAATGTGAATAGTATGAGTTGTTTAATTGTTTGGTTAGTGTTTATAAAGCAGATGTTACGCCATTTCGTAATAGGACAGTCAGCTAGAAACGAAGCTTTATTTTCGGATATCTTAAGCTTCATTCTATTGCTTGTCAAAAGGATTTCGACACTCTTGAAAGTGTTTCATGAAGTGTTATGTTGTGTTTCAGTATCTGTTCAAATGGCTCTGAGCACTATGGGACTCAACTGCGGAGGTCATTAGTCCCCTAGAACTTAGAACTAGTTAAACCTAACTAACCTAAGGACATCACAAACATCCATGCCCGAGGCAGGATTCGAACCTGCGACCGTAGCGGTCTTGCGGTTCCAGACTGCAGCGCCTTTAACCGCACGGCCACTTCGGCCGGCTTCAGTATCTGTGCCGAGCCCGAATCTCGTACGACACAGAGTGGAATGAAACATCACTGTTTCCATACAATTAGTTCGTTCTAAGCGCAGGTGGACTGATACAGCCTTATTTTGAAACAACGATGCAGTTTCTGTGTCTGGCTCGAGATTGAATCTGGTGCGGTTATCCGAGACAGGGGCGGATTGTAACACCACTGTTTCGAAACAGTGAACCACAGCCGTTCCGAAACACTGAAACAGTTCCACGTATCGATACACTGTATCGGAAGATAGACACAGTGGCCAAGTCTACTGGCAACACCTTTGAAACTATACGTATAATGTAGGGGGATCGCTGCTGTCAGCCGCAGCGGGACAAGCCACGGAATCAGCGACGACGAGCGAAAATTTGTTCCGCACCGGGATTCGTGCCCGGGATCTCCCGCTTGCTAGGCAGATTCGGTAACCACTGCGCCGTCTGGGACACAGCATTATAGCGACTGCACGGACGATATCGGTACGCCTCACGGCCGATCCGCTCCCCCATCGAGCGCCTCCTATCCACAGCCCCTGTCCATTATACTGCACACAGGAGGCCGGGCGTATTTGTGTAGTCGCAGTGAAGACAGTGGATTCACTGCCCAGCCAGGATTATTAGTTACTTGAATCCGCAGTGTTGTTCATTCAAAAGAACAGACACCACGCAGATCCAGCAGCTCTGAAACACGATATGTAGATTGAAGGGGGATCACTGCTGTCAGCAGCAGCGAGACATTAAGCGGAATCAGCGGCGACGAGCGAAAATGTGTACCAGGCCGGAATTAGAACCCGGGATCTCCCGCTCGCTACGCAGGTGAGGTAACCAAATGGACAGGGACTGCAGACAGGTGGCGTTCAATGGTAGTGTGGATCGACCTGACGCGTACCATGATAGTCCGTGCAGTCGTGGTAACGCTGTGTCCCGGATGGCGCAGTGGGTACCGCAGCTGCCCAGTAAGTACTAGACCCCAGGTTCGAATCCCGGTCTGGTACACATTTTCGCATGTCGCCACTGATTCCGCTTAATGTCCCACTGCAGCTGACAACAGTCATCGCCCTTCAATTTATACATAGTGCTTCTTAGCTGGATCTCAGTGCTGTCTGTTCAATCGGAGGAACAGGCACTGCTCATTCAAAAATTTGAAACTGTCGCTACCTTCTCCCTACAAGAGTCGGGTGTCAAGGTGTCGGCTGTGCCTGAACATTGCCTAGCAAACGGATATAAGATACAAATTTAAAAGACTACGGTCTTGGCTTCAGCATCATCATACTGGGATCCTTTCACAAAGTGACGGCCAAAATTAAACACCACAGTTTTAACAGAGACCAGGCATGCACAAACAAGGGATAGGGGAGAGGGATTTTGATACTAAGCGGAAGACTGATGCTTGGCGGTTACAGGGAGACGGTGGCGATAGTTTGAAACGTTAACAACGCCCTCTCGCACCACCGCAAGTCATTCGGTCCCGCGGCGAGCCACACCCACTACGAACAGCTCTTCGTGGATGCGTCATTTCAACCCTATCTGGAAGCTTCCGAACGCTGCTGTTGCACTTATACATGAGTTCGGAAAGTCCCGTTACAGACTTCTAGAGCCTGTAGAGAGGAGATGGTACACAATATTTTCTATAGGAACCCATGTCCTGAAACATCACCCAGCGACGCTACAGGTAGTAAAAGGCTATAGCCACCGGCGCCTGGAAATGTATGTATATATAAGTTGATTCCGTGATGATGTTACAAACATTCAAAGATGGTGGAGGCAAATAAATGTATCAAATGGTTCAAATGGCTCTGAGCACTATGGGACTTGACATCTGATATTTTATTTTATTTTTTATTTACACGTCAAGTTTTAGGACCAAATTGAGGAGAAAATCTCCAAGGTCATGGAATGTGTCAGTACATGAACTTACAACATAAAAGTAATAACAGATGAAAATAAATGATCATGAACCTGAAAAAAAGTCAGTCCATAAGTTTAAGTGAACGCTATCAGCAATACAATAAGTATCAGCTTAATTTTCCAAGGAACTCCTCGACAGAATAGAAGGAGTGACCCATGAGGAAACTCTTGAGTTTCTGATGTCATCAGTCCCCTATAACTTAGAACTACTTAAACCAAACTAACCTAAGGACCATCACACACATCCATGCCCGAGGCAATAAATGCATCAATTTGAGGTAAGGATCCGTGGTACGGAAACTAACGAGTAGAAAGTTACAAGCGGAATCATTCTAATACCTCTGACGGTGTTGACGCATGTACCGGTAATGCTCTTGCTAAGAATTTAGGACATACAACTTTAAGAAGTGGTAGTATTGACCATAACAAGAAAAAATGTCTAGTAAGCATGGACTCTAAAATACCTGAAGAGCTATGAGCACTTGTACGTCTTCGCTATTATGTAACATACTATTCCTCTGCTGAACAAATGCTTCTAGAACTTGATGTATGCTTCTTAGAGCCTCTGAAACTTGCATACGCCACAGTATTAGCAACAAGAGTAGGACTTGTATTCCAATGTCAGAGGTACGAAAACCGTTCTTGCTTATAACTTTCCACTCGTTCGTTATTCTTTTACATCATATTTGGAATTTTGTAACATCACGAATCACACTATTTACACAAAAATTTACAAGCTTCGGCGACTATAACTTTGAAGCCCTGTAGCATCGTTGAATGACGTTTAAGGGTCGGGGTCCCTGTTCAAAATATTATGTACTCCATCCACTGAACCAGTTCTGGAAGATTGTAATGGGATTCTCGAATATCCTGTACAAGTGGAACACGGCAACCGCCCCTGTAGCAAGTGATTTTCAACTACTGATGGCAATGGTGGACACAGCCACCGAAAGCTCCAATGTGTTGACACGCAGTGACGCCGTTTGTAAACCGAGGCCAGAATGTAAGAATTGTCACTATTAGTGATAAACTTAGAATGAGTTACCAAGTACTGTGATCACAAAAAGTGGAGTAACACCGGGAGACGCATTATCCTGCCTTCTGTTTAATATACCTTGGAAAAGGTTTAAGAGATGGGGGCATCAATACAAGAGGAACCATCTTGTATACATCAGTCCAGTTTCTGGCATATGCGGATGATATTCATGTAATAGCAAGAAAGCCAAGAGCAATGAAAGAAGCCTCTATAAGTCTTGAAAGAGCTGCTAGAAAGATGAACCTAAAGAAAAATTAAGGGAATAGTGAGTAAGTGCCTGTAACTAAGAAAGATTATGCAAATGAGCCACCATCCATCGAAATTGTTTCCTTTAAGTTTGATGTCACGCGTAGTCCCACTTATGTTGGATCAGAAGTAAACTGTAGGTACAATGTCAGCTCTGACATCCAAATAGTCAGCCAACAAGGGCTACCATGGCCTCAGAAAATGTCTGAAATGTAACTTGCTGTTCAGGGAAACCAAATGTATGATGCATAAAATTTTAGTAAGGCCGGTGCTAACATACGGTGTTGAAACTTGGACAGTAACAGAATTTGATGAAAGGCAACTGGGCATGTTTACAAGGAAGATCATGAGCCAATTTCTTGGGCCAGTAAAAGAAAATGGTGTCTGGAGGAGAAGATTCAACTATGAATTATACAATCTGTATGCTGAATCAGACGTTGTCCATTATATTGAGATTAAAAAGCTGGAATGGACAGGAAATGTACTGAGAGCAAATAGTAGAAGGATTAAGAAGATATTCAGCGCAATGCCTGAAGGAATTAGGAGAGCTGGAACACCAAAGTCAAGGTGGGAAGAAGTAAGAAGTACCAGTCGTAAAACAACTGGTACTAGTTGTCTATAGCGGCGAAAAGTGAAGCGTCCAGGTTAAAGCAGTTTCAGGAAACCATTTTATATTCCGGGTAACCACAGCTGTTAAAAGGCATGATGTTACGAAGAGCTGCGCTTACAGTTGGTAAGACTATTGTTTATAAAAATACAGTCGGTTTCGCTTCTTAAAACCGCACCATCAGGTGCAACCTGCACGGTAAAAAGCCAAGTACAGTCTCATCACATTTTGTGGATATTAAAATTAATAAAGGAATGTCTAAAATACACTCACAACGTTAAAGGATCATAGCCGTACCCATCGCTCGTAGTCAAAATGTACTATTCTGTGAATATCGTCAATATCATGTCGAGTGAAAGGTGAAGGAAACGTGCTCCATTCTTTAGGATTTGCCTCCATCAGTGTGACAGCAGGGTAGCTCGGTGTAGGGCAAGGCAAAAGCAGCCCGTACGAACGATAAAGAGAGTCTAACCTCTAACTGGTTGGAGGAAAGGAAGATGAAAGCGGAATTCTTCCTAACATCAGTTTCAGGAAGAGCAGACTGCAGACTGAGATTTCTATACGATGCACACCACGAAACATGAGTTAGCGGAGCGTACTTGTCGCCTCATTATCATTATCCCTTTACCTGTTCCATTCACGAAACATGTGTAGGTAAAACGACTGCCAGTAAGCAATCATATGAGCCATAATCTCTCTGCTTTCCTCTTCGTGGCTATATGGTAGGAAGTAATATGTTATCGGACACTTAATTGAACTTTCCCTCTGAATATATTTGCTTATTTCCGCGCAGTACAGAACATTAAATCGCGTTGAAAGTCAACTGCCGGCACCAGCACTAATCGTCAACACTTTACCGGTGTTCTTGAATTATGCTTCAGTCTTCTGGCATGAAACTTCGTACAGAAGTAATATTATCTTCTGTGAACAACTTCTCACAGCTTCCGCTATTACCCGTTAAATCAGTTACTCATATAAAAAGTAACGATTTTTAACGCTCCCTTGGAGTAACCCGGAAATTGCCTACACATCTGCCGATTTCGTTGAGACATATTTTTGTAAATATTATGATGAAATAATTACTTTGTATAAGACCCGTGTATTGGAAAATGAATATATTGTCATGTGTAAGAGGACTACAACTGGTTGTAACCCACGGACTGTGTACACGAGAAATCATCATCATCACTGGCTTAACAGCCCTCTGTGAGCCTTGGCCCTCTGTAGATTATTCCATTCTTCCCTCCTTCTTGCCTAACTCCTCCAATTCTGAATTCAAGTTTTCCCTGTGTCCTCTCTGACAGCTTCCTCTCACGTCACCTTTGGTCTCCTTCAGACACTGCGATGAATATCGTCTTAATCATTCTGCCATTTGCTCTCAGTACATGTCCTGCCCATTCCAACTTCTTCATCTTAACATAAATGACAATGTCTGGCTCAGTATACAGATTAAATAAATCATGGTTGAATCTCCTCCTATAGGTACCTATTTCTCTCGCTGGCTCAAGAATTTGCCTCAAGATCTTCCTTTCAAATATGCTCAGCTGCCTTTCATAAAATTCTGTTATTGTCCACGTTTCAGCTTCATGTGTTAGCACAGGCCTTACTAAAACTTTTTGCATCAAAACTTCAATTTTTCTGAACAGTAAGTTAGATTTCAGATATTTTCTGAGGCCATGAGCCCTTGCTGGCGTACAACCTTCATTTTTGCATTGCAGAGCTGACATCTTTTTACAGTTTACTTCTGATCCAACGTAAGTGGAACTATGCACGATATCACAATTAATTGAACCAATTTCTATGGTTGGGGGCTCCTTTGCATAGTCTTTCTTTGTTACAGGCATATGCTTAGTTTTCCCTTAATTTATCTGTAGGTTCATCTTTCTAGCAGTTGTTTGAACAGTTGTAAAGGCCTCTTCCATTTCTCTCGGCATTCTTGCAGTTACGTTGATATAATCTACATCAACCAGCACCTGAACATATAGGATAGTCCCTCTTGTGCTGATGTCCGCGTCTCTTATAACCTTCCCCAAGGTATAGTGGCGCAGTGGTTAGCACACTGGACTAGCATTCGGGAGGACGACGGTTCAATCCCTTCTCCGGCCATCCTGATTTAGGTTTTCCGTGATTTCCCTAAATCGTTTCAGGCAAATGCCGGGATGGTTCCTTTGAAAGGGGACGGCCGATTTCCTTCCCCATCCTTCGCTAACCCGAGCTTGCGCTCCGTCTCTAATGACCTCGTTGTCGACGGGACGTTAAACACCACTAACCTAACCTAACCCAAGGTATATTAAACAGAAGGCAGAATAATGCGTTTCCCTGTCTTACTCCGTTTTCTGTAATCACGGTACTGTTTCAATTAGACTCCGGATGTAATTACTGTTTGAGAAACATCTAATGGACAATGAATATAATGCGATATATAGGGGAATCAATACTGGTTGTGCCCCACAGATCATGTACAGGAGAAATGTCAAGGATAAGTTTTACATCTCTTTCAATTTCTTGTTAAACAAAAGTTCGGAAGACAATAATTCCTCTTCTTGTAGTCACTTTAGTTGTCTTTTGCTGATGGATCGAAGCTATGTGTGTTGGGTTCCATGTACTTTCTCATTTACTGAATTATAACTATCCCTTTTCTGCTAAATCTTTCTGCAGTAATTTGTAGAACCCCTTTAAAACCACTCCATCTACAGGCCACAAGTGGCCCATCGGGACCATCCGTCCGCCGTATCATCCTGAGTGGAGAATGCGGATAGGAGAGACGTGGGGTCAGCACACCACTCTCCTGGTCGTTATGATGGTATTTTTCACCGAAGCCGCTACTAATCGATCGAGTAGTTCCTCACTAGGCATCACGAGGCGGAGTGCACCCCGAAAAATGGCAACAGCGCATGGCGGCCCGGATGGTCACCCATCCAAGCGCCGACCACGACCGACAGCGCTTAACTTCGGTGATCTCACGGGAACCCGTGTATCCACTGCGGCAAGGCCATTGCCGTAGAACTACTCTAGCGAGAGTTTTTTTGTTTCGGAGTGATATATCAGGATTGTTTGCCTAGAACAGAAGGACCTGTTAGCTTATCGCTTCGTGTCGTTTGAGTATTACTTATAAGCAAAGTCGAACCTGTACATTGTTTTCTACGAAGTCCAATTCAGTACACATTACCACCTTTAATATGGAAATCATTATACTACTTTGATGGTCAAGATGCTTTCAAACAATGACGATATACAATACCCAGCAGGACCTGGTACACCAAAAAGCAAATCTGCAGAGCTGTGTCACACGAAGGGTAATGAAGACTGGTGATGAAATACAATATGATAATTACTGCCGTCTTCATGGGCGTTAAAGTAGTGACCGCATCGTGCCATAGCAATTACGACGTGCCCTTGTCCAGGCAAGGGTTTCTAAATGCATTGCATAATTTTCACCAGATTCAAATATATCTTTCACTTTTTATTCTGCCGGTAAGGAAGAATACGTTACAACTGGCGACGCGCGACCAGATAAATTGTATGCACATTTATTAAAAATACTTTCTTTGTTACGTGAGATACCTTGACACAAAGACTGACGAGATGAAATAATACCTAGATCAATCCTAAGAAAAAGAACGTCAAAAGTAAGTACAAATTTGTATTTATTGGAAACCAAGAAAAGAGAACATCAGAAGTACAAAAACTAGATTTCAGCCGTTGTAACGAACAGAAAAATAACAGGTACGGGCATCCATGGTTTATTTCTTGCTGGTTGGTTGGTTGGTTTGGGGAAGGAGACCAGACAGCGAGGTCATCGGTCTCATCGGATTAGGGAAGGACGGGGAAGGAAGTCGGCCGTGCCCTTTGAAAGGAACCATCCCGGCATTTGCCTGGAGCGATTTAGGGAAATCACGGAAAACCTAAATCAGGATGGCCGGACGCGGGATTGAACCGTCGTCCTCCCGAATGCGAGTCCAGTGTCTAACCACTGCGCCACCTCGCTCGGTATTTTCTTGCTGTTTAATGACATTAATCATTAGGGTTTTACCATAGGTGCGTAGTATCTCAAAGGAAAATTTTCAACTTGCAATATAAAGAACTTGTAATTGTATTACTGGTTGTGTGCTCAACGATTCTGACATTAAGATTATCGGCTTTTAATTTCGTATAGTTAAGATATCGATACGATATTGTATTGTTTTATAATGTGACGTGCTTGTCCATCAGAATTCAGCAACAATCCTATTATTGCCAACTGCATTGGTCATATGGAAACAAGGCCAACTGAAGTCAACTCATAAACTTTTAGAATTACTAATTTTGTCGTCACAAAAGTTATCAAAGTTAATAACGTGGAGCAATAAAGGAAATGCGAAACCAAGAAAACGTCGGAAACATCAACATGGTGGCAGTTCAAAATGTGCGTGCAGTAGCAGATCCCTTTGCAGTGTTTGCCAAAAACTATTGGTGACGCGTTAAAGAATAATTTTGATCGTATCCCACAAGATCTTCACGTGAAACTAAATGAACATGACAGGAGACAGGATAACCAAATTAAAATAACAGCATTAGATAAGCATCTAAATAACAATCTGACCAAATGAAATATAATTCTGAACATTTTCCCAGAGATATAGATATACGATGAAAGAGAATTTTAATCAAGTGGCGAAAGAACAATCAGATCAGAAGCTGGATCAGGTGTTAAAAGAACACACGTATCAAATCAAAATAACGCTGGATCAGATGTCAGGTGAATTGTCAGATCGAATCAATACAACGTCTGATCAGGTTGCAAAAGAACAGTGAATCCAGATCCATGAAAATTTTGCGGTAATAAAATATCGTATCAAGTTATATCGGACGCGATAAAACAATTAACTAATGACGTGGGCGTACTAAGTGCGGTGCAGAGCACAATGGAAATATCAGTGCAACAGCTTACAGCTCAGTTTCAGAATTACTTGTGGAATACGAAGGAAAGATCGATGAAAATTTTGACAGGCAGCGTTAAAAATTTGCAAGTGACTTTTCGTCCAGGTCAGAACCGCAAGAAGTGTTTATTATCGAATCACTTAGCACTGAGTTACTTGCAGCTGAATAGTGTGTAAGCCAAGAAATGGTGCATTAATGCAGTGCATCCAATGATGTTGCAAAAATTAAATCTGAATTACAGCATGAGATACCTAAACAACGGGGCGAAGTTAATGCTCAAGTTACTGGTCTGTGAGAAGAATAATCAGCGATAACGGGTACCGCACATCAACGGTCATCACTATGCATACACATTTCTGGGTGTTTGGGATTGCACGTATATATGCTGAAGCCAGTCTCGGTATGAATAATTCATTCGATCAGGCAGGTGCAGGACGAACGTGGTCGGCCATCTTGTTGGAAGCGAGCCTCCTGAAACACCAACAATTCCCATTGCATTTTTTTTTCCCGGAGAGAAAGTCTCCACATCCAGTAGTGTTCATAAGAGGAGTCAAACCTCAAACATGGAACGATCAACAAAAAGTTGAACTAATCACAGCACATGTGCAAGGAGATGCTGCCCTTTCGGCTAGCAAAACAGAAGACAGTTATCAAACCTACGAAGAGTACCAAACAGCCTTATTTTGCATTTACATGTACATGGACTCACTGCAAACCACACTTAACAGCCTGCAGATGGTTTATGAAATCAACCTTCACTATAGTTCTCTGTTAATCCACTCACTAAGAGGGCACGAAAGAAACGAACACCTATCTCATTTTGTGCGGGCTCTGATTTTCAATATTTATTGCGATGATCGCTTCCCCTAGTTAGGTCGGAGTCAACAAAATGTTTACGCATTCGGACGAGCCTGTTGGTAACTGAAATTTCGTGAGAAGATCCCGCCTCAATGAGAAACGGTTTTGTTTTAATGATGTCCACCCCAAATTCTGTGCCATGTCCGAAACATCCCCTCCCCTATTTCTCGATAATACAAGACGTGCTGCTATCCTTTGAACTTTCTCCATGTACTCCGTTAATCCTATCTGGTAATGAGTCCACGTCGCACAGCAATATTCCAAAGAGAAAGGACAAGTGTAGCGTAGGCAGTCTCTTTAGTGGATATGTTGCATACTGCCACTGAACCACAATTTTTGGTTTGCCTTCCCCACATTTTCTCTACGTTGTTTCCAATTTAAGTTTTCCACAATTGAGATTCATAGGTATTTAGCTGAATTTAAGGCCTTTAGATTTCATTAACTTAATGTCTTGTGACTAGGGCCTCCCGTCGGGTAGGCCGTGTGCCGGGTGCAAATCTTTCGATTTGACGCCACTTCGGCGACTTGAAAGTCGATGGGGATGAAATGATGATGATGATTAGGGTAACACAACACCCAGTCTCTGAGCGGAGAAAATCTCCGACCCAGCTGGGAATCGAACCTAGGCTCTTAGGATTGGAATTCTGTCGCGCTGACCACTCAGCTACCGGCGACAGACATTTGATTAACTTATCGTTTAACCCCCCCCACCCTCCATGAACCATGGACCTTGCTGTTAGTGGGGAGGCTTGTGTACCTCATTGATACAGATAGCCGTACTGTAAGTGCAACCACAAAGGTGGGCTATCTGTTGAGCGACCAGCCCAACGTGTGGTTCCTAAAGAGGGGCAGCAGCCTTTTCAGTAGTTGCAGAGGCAACATCCTGCATGATTGACTGATCTGGCCTTGTAACACTAACCAAAACGGCGTTGCTGTGCTGTACTGAGAACGGCTGACAGCAAGGGGAAACTACAGTCGTAATTTTTCCGGAGGATATGCATCTCTACTATATGGTTAAATGATGATGACATTGTTTTGGGAAATTATTCCGGACGTAAAACAGTCCCCCATTCGGCTCTCCGGGAGAGGAAGACTCAGGCGGGTATCGTTATTAGGAAAAACAAACCTGGCGTTCTACGGATCCCTTAATAAAGCAGATAGGTTAGAAAATTTAAAAAGGGAAATGGATCGGTTAAAGTTAAATCTGGTGGGAATTAATGATGTTCGGTGGCACGGGAAATAGGACTCCTCGTCAGGTGAGCACAGGGTTATAAATACAAAGTCAAATAGGGTAATGTAATAGTAGGTTTAATAACGAATAAGATAATAGGGACATAGGTGAGATACTATGAACAGCATAATGAACGCTTTTTGTAGCCAAGAAAGACACGAAGCCGACACCCACTGCAATAGTACAAGTTTACATGCCAACTAGCTCTGCAGATGAGGAGGTGATTGACGGGAATATATGATGAGACAAAAGAAGTGATTGAGATAGTTGAGTGAGAAGAAAATTTAGTAGTCATGGAGGACTGGAATCGAATTATATTACAAAAGAATAGAAGGAAAAGTAGTAGGTGAATACAGACTGCCGGCCGAAGTGGCCGAGCGGTTCTAGGCGCTACAGTCTGGAATCGCGCGACCGCTATGGTCGAAGGTTCGAATCCTGCCTCGGGCATGGATGTGTGTGATGTCCTTAGGTTAGTTAGGTTTAAGTAGTTCTAAGTTCTAGTGGACTGATGACCTCAGAAGTTAAGTCCCATAGTGCTCAGAGCCATTTTAACCATTTTTGAATATGGACTGGGGAAGGAATGAAAGAGGATGCTGCCTGGTAGGATTTTGTACAGAACATGTTTTATCATAGCTAACACTTGGCTTAAGTATCATGAAAGAAGGTTATATACTTAGAAGAGACCCGGAGATGCCGGAAGGTTTTTGATTGATTATGTAACGGTAAAACATAGATTTCGGAACCAGGTTTTAAACTATAAGACATTTCCAGGGGCAGATGTGGACTCTGATCACAATTTGTTGGTTATGAACTGCAGATTAAAACTGAAGAATCTGCAAAATGGTATGTATTTAAGGAAATGGGGTCTGATTCAAAATGGTTCAAATGGCTCTGAGCACTATGCGACTTAACTTCGGAGGTCATCAGTCGCCTAGAACTTAGAACTAATTAAACCTAACTAACCTAAGGACATCACACACATCCATGCCCGAGGCAGGATTGGAACCTGCGACCGTAGCGGTAGCTCGGTTCCAGACTGCAGCGCCTAGAACCGCACGGCCACTCCGGCCGGCAAATGGGATCTGGATAAACTGAAAGAACCAGAGTTTGTAGAGAGTTTCAAAGGGAGCATTAGGGAACAATTGACAAGAACAGAGAAAAGGAGTACAGTAGAAGAAGAATGGGTAGCTTTGAGAGATGAAATAGTCAAGGCAGCAAAGGATTAAGTAGGTAAAATGTCGAGTGCGAGTAGAAATCCTTCGGTGACAGAAGAGATACTGAATTTAACTGATGAAAGGAGAAAATATAAAAATGTAGTAAAGAAAGGCGGAGAAGGGGAATACAAATATCTAAAAAGTGAGACTATCAAGAAGTGCAAAATGGCTAACCAGAAATGGCTAAGGGACAAAAGTAAGGACATAGAAGTATATATCACTAGCGGCAAGGTAGATGTCGCCTACAGGATAACTGAGAGACACTTGGAGAAAAGAGAACCACCTGTATAAATATTAAGGGCTAAGATGGAAAACCAGTCCCAAGCAAAGAAGGGAAAGCGGAAATGTTGAAGAAGCATGTAGAGGATCCATACAAGGGAGATGCACATGAGAGCAATATTATTGAAGAGGACGTAGAGCAAGATGGCATAGGAGATATGATACTGCTTGAAGAATTTCACAAAGCACTGGAAGTCGTATGTCGAAACAAGGCCACGAGAGCAGACAACATTCCATTGGAGCTACTGTTAGCCTTGGGAGAGCCAGCCATGACAAAACTCTTCCATCTGGTGAGCAATATGTTGTGACAGATGAAATAACCTCAGATTTTAAGAACAACATAACAATTCCAATTCCAAAAAAACTGTTGCTCACAGGTGTGAAAATTACCGAATTATCAGTTTAATACATTACTGTTGCAAAATACTAACATAAATCCTTTACAGAAGAATGGGAAAACTGGTAGAAGCCGACCTCGAGGAAGATCAGTTTGGGGAGCAAGACAAACCTATGCTTGCAGCTTTTGTAGACGCAGAGAAATCTTTTGGCAGTGTTGACTGGAATACTCTCTTTCAAATTCTAAAGGTGGCAGGAGTAAAATACAGGGAGCGAAACCAGATGACAGTTGTAAGAGTTGAGGAGCATGAAAGGGAGGCAGAGTTTGAGACGAGCGTGAGAGAGGGTTTTAGCCTATCCCCAATGTTATTCAACCTATGTACCTAGCAAGCAGTATAGAAAACAAAACAAAAACTCGAAATAGGAATTGAACTCCAGGGAGCAGAAACAAAAACTTTAAGGTTTGTTGTTGATATTTCAGTTCTGTCAGAGACATCAAAGGACATGGAAGAGCAGTTGTACAGAATGGACTGTGTCTTGAAAGCAGGATGTAAGATGAGCATCAACAAAAGCAAATCGACGATAATGGAATGTATTTGAATGAAATCAGGTAAGGCTGAGGGAATTAGATTAGAAAATGAGACACTTAGAGTAGTACATGAGTTTTGATATTTGGTCAGCAAAACAACTGATGACGGCCGAAGTATGGAGCATATAAAATGTTGACTGGACATGGCAAGGAAAGTATTTCTGAAGAAGAGAAATTTGCTCACATCGAGTATTGATTTAAGTGTCAGGAAGTGCTTTCTGAAACTGTTTGTATGGAGTGTAGCCATCTATGGAAGTGAAACATGAATGATAAACAGTTTAGAGGAGAAGAGCATAGAAGCTTTTGAAATGTGGTGCTACAGAAGAGTGTTGACGGTTAGATGGTTCAAATGGCTCTGAGCACTATTGGACTTAACATCTGTGGTCATCAGTCCCCTAGAACTTAGAACTACTTAAACCTGACTAACTTAAGGACATCACACACATCCATGCCCGAGGCAGGATTCGAACCTGCGACCGTAGCAGTTGCGCGGCTCCGGACTGAGCGCCTAGAACCGCGAGACGGTTAGATGGGTAGATCACATAACTAATGAGCAGGTACTGAATAGAACTGGGGACAAGAGAAATTACTGGTACAACTTGACTAGAAGAAGGGAACAGTTGGTAGTTCCGAGGCATCAAGGGATCAGTTATTTAGACTGAGGGAAGAGTGTGGGGGGGAGGTAAAAATTTTAGAGGGAGACCAAGACAGTAAGCCGATTAGTAAAGATGAAGGTTACAGTAGTTGCTCGGAGATGAAGAGGCTTGCACAGGATAGAGTAGCATGGAGAGCTGCATCAAACCAGTCTTTGGACTGAAGACCACAACAGCAACAGATCGTTTAACCGGATTTTAACCGATTCCTTTTAGCACTCATGTGGATTACCTCCATTTTCGTTATTTATTCTTGAATATATACTGGTCTGCATCGATTCAGAAACAATTTCTAAAGGAGCCTTACAACATAACACAGGGATACTTAAACAATGAGAGGTACTGAGACGCGCTCAGGTCCCACAAAGACATGGTTAAATTACTTAAATCCAAATGTCCCACACGTGTAAAAGAAAAATTAATACATGTGTAAGAGACAGATTTGGAATAGTCCATGCCAGTTCTCATTTCGTTAGATCTCATACGTGAGTATTTAAAAGGTAGTTCTTCAAATGGCGCTCGTCACCAGGTGGCGGGAAGCAGTGCCGACAACAGTCATGGTAGGAACATCAGCTGGCATGGCAATGGCGCACATCAGCAGAGTGGTTGTGCAAGTATAGGCAGAAGAACCAAAATAACACTCAGTTCTACAATAAAACGATGAAAATCGAGCACAGATGTAATCCAGGGTACAAAATTCACCCACACTGTAGCGAGAACCAGAAATGGCAGCATAGACTCAGTAATGCTGAATGAACAACACCGGGCCATTCCATGTAAGCAACGTGAATGGAGGATGTAGGAAGAGGTCTACTCCGGGCAAGATCAGAAATTGGTCTTAACTTGGCAATCAATGATCGTCACCATCAAAAAATCAGCCTATTAGAATTTAGCCTATTTGAATAGTGGAGGTGTCGGATTGTCACGCTCCACAGGCCCCGAGCAGGCCAACAAAGAGACTCGACCGTGCCCAGCCCACCATTGGAGGTCGCAGGATGGAGTGAGGGCAGTATATGTGATACCACCACAAACACCGTGTGGTAGAACAATGATTTAGACGTTTGTGATGAACTGTGTAACGACACTGAAGCTGTAAAGCGCCTGGGGGTACAAAAGGCGTGGGTCCCTTAAACCAGAATCTCACTTCTGCTTCTTGATCTTGCGCCCAGTCCACACCACGTTGCACCAACCTCATTATTTGCCATACTGAACCACGAATAAGTCACACAACCGAGAAACAAAAACAAATCACAATAACACTAGCAGCATAGTACAGACGGCAATAACCACAACCGAACTACAAAGCTGTAATTCGTGCTCAGAAGCACACATAACATAAAAGATCACATAGAAGAAGAAGAAAGAATGAATTACAAGCTATGGTAAATACAGTTCTTCAATTGTATTAACTGTTGTTAAAATTTTAGACCACTAAGTAGGCAGCGTCTGGCTGTGAAATTTACTTTACTGTATGATCGTCAAAGTAAGTAATTTCCCTTAATTTTGCAAAACAAAAGTATTTCAACAGTTACTGTTTGTAATTACGCAATTATAGAAAGCAATCTGAACTAGAAGTTAATTACTTCACTTGTGTGAGGTAACACTGTGATGTGCCACTTACTTTGCGTTGTGTTCTAGCCCCCCGTAGTAGCAGCTGTTACGTAGCGCCGATGCAGTTGACGCCCCGTCGCCTTTAGCACTGCACCCTCTCTGCACAGCATGGTAATGTCTGCAGCGTCGTTCCTAGGCGCCGCTCACGTCGTATACGGTGATAACTGCTGAAAAATTTTCACTTTCACACATAGGTGCCGCTAGCGCTGTCATAAGTATAGAGTATGTTTACTTCGTAGCACTAGTTCTTTGCACTGTCAAGAATCGGACGAGTATAGTCACTGTGTCATAAGTACTTTGGCGTACACATCCGACAGCTATTGTGACGTCACTCAACTATCCAAATTAACAGTCACTGTTTATATACAAATAGTTCACTCTCCTAATTAATTATACGGGACTTTTTATCCGAAAAACGCAGGCCCTGAATACACGTCGCCCTGTAACACTCCCTGGGGTACAAATGACGGGGTCCCTTGAACTGGAATCTCACTTCTGCTTCTTGACAGTGCGCCCTGTCCACACCATGTACCCGATAATCCCGCAGCGGTCGTATTGTTTTGCTACACACTGGTACTAGCTTGCCTGAAATTATGAATCTAAATACGCAGGCGGGTCAGGGGAGGCACACAACATCAAACGTAACACTGTCCTATATCTGATATGAACAACTGTGTTCTCAAACGATAAGAAAATCGCAGGTTGAACTGTTTACATTCTAAGTCATAAGTATTTAGGCGAATTAACGTTTTTTGATGATTCTCTGTCCACAATATCACTTGGACGAATGTACGCGGGTAATTGTTGATAATGAGGAAGCCAAATGATCGAACCAAAGTTCTTACGCTCGTCAGACATACACAGATGTCTAGTACCAGTCCTTCTTGACACTAGTAATAATATAACACAGTTCATAATGTTAAATTTTCAGTTCTCACTTGTACTAGCGTGCGCGTAACCGTCGCGGAGCGGCTGATTGTTGACTATGCGGAACTCGATGACCGAACGCACGTTCTCACGCTCGCTACAAGACACTGGCTCTTGAATCCTCTCTTCTGTGATAAGCTTTATTGCTGATTGATATTAGTTCATTCTGGGAGGCCGAACACGGTGCGGATGATGATGTTGTACCGTACGAAACACAACGAGCGGATACACAAAATACGTTATTTGCGGCGCTGCTCATTTTTAATCACTACATTACGCGCTTTTCTCTGAATTCACTTCCATATATCATCACTTCACTGTAATAACACTTCTAGCAACACATGTACTTGCATAATAGTTGCTTTCCCCTGCAGAGTTACCAACAACACAACGCAGCAATTCCGAGTCCCGTGCTCGACTCTGCCAACGCGGCCACTCGCGAAGATACTCCGCAACCAAGCCAGAGATATGGCAGTACGCTTACAAGGCATGTAAAGACAGTCGGAAGAGGTAGTACAAGCCACTGTTAATGTGATAGTGGAATGAATTCCTATAATAGATAACGTGCGCACCTCTGCCAGGATAAATGTTATGGTCAGTAACTTTTGAGTCAAGAGACAAGGTGTATAACCATATCTCTGGTGCAGAAATGCAGGATGTTGGGAATTCTTGGCACGAAAACACAAAACCTAAAACGACTGGTGCAGTTTGAATTGAGCGTAGGAAACAGAGTAATGAAATCCACATTCCTAAGAGTAAAAGGATTATCTGTGAGCTGCATAATATGGTTAGAATTTATGCTGGAAGAGTTGATTGGCCTCTTTAACGGCGAGTGGAGTTGGAGAGTTCATGGCGAGTAAGTCAGCGTGGACCTGTTAAAAACAAAACCACGAAGTGGCAGTATTGCCAGGGTAGTAGAGTAAGAATGGCACAGAAGCAACTGCTCTATACTGACGATAACCAGTTTCAGTGTATTAATGATATGAAGTCATGCTCTAATGACATGAGAGTGAAGTCTATAATGAGCCACTTTCATTACGAGGTGTCAATGCAACACAACAAGCCAAACTAGCTTATTCGTTGATAAGATACACTGATGTCTTTTCTGACATGCCCAGAATTATCAAAGGTTACAAGTGCTGCATTGAGGTAATTACAAACATAATCTACCGCCACCACCACTATATCGACTAAACTCCTTGAGGTAAGGAAGGAACCAGGAAAATTTTCACTGAAGGATGAGAAGGAAGGTAACTAGAAAGATATGATAGCCACACAAGGACTTAAAAGGTTACGTACAATAATGAAAAAAAAATCTTTTCGTTATGTTTTGTAGAATGATGTCAAATGTTTTTACATAAATCAGTAATGAATCGGTATGGTCTACAACAGTTTTGGGTTTAATGATTTTGCATACCAATGGTGAGTAAAAGAAAAAAAAACAGTAGGAAAACACAGTCTTCAGTGTCATGATTTAAACTACAAAGATGAACAACACTAGAGATTATGGTTGAATGAACCACAACTACTAATCTATCTTGTAAAAGAGTAGGTAGTGTAGCCACAGGATATTCTAATTATTTTTCTTGTGTACTTTAGTATATGATGTGATCTAGTGTGTGTGTGTGTGTGTGTGTGTGTGTGTGTGTGTGTCTGTGTGTGTGTGAATTCCTAAGGGACCAAACCTCTCCAGCCTTACACACTACTTAAACTAACTTAAGCTAAGAACAGCACACACACTCACCCATGCCCGAGGGAGGACTCTAATTCCGGTAGGAGGGGCAGCGCAATCCGTGACATGGCGCCTCAAATCGCGCTGCCACACCGCGCGGTTGTGATCTAGTATTAAGTGTATAAATGATTACATACTATATGGAAGAGTACGATGCCCGGATATGAAAGGAGAACACAAGTTTCGTTAATATTGTCTACGTCTATAAATGAAACCCGACTTCAAGCACTTAAGAATGACGATAAATTGTCGCCGATAAAGTACCGTAAAGTTGTTACCTGGCGAGTAAAAGACAGAGGTCGATGACTTGTATAGTGAGACATCGGTACTAACAGAAACAATGTTGTCAAAAGCCATGTTTAACTAGGTTTAACAAACGAAGTAACCAACAAGGATAGTAAAATAAATAAATACAGAAAGCTGTAAATACAATTGTATAAATGCTATGTATATAAACTATGTGATAGAAAGTATCCGGACACCTGCCGGAAAACCATTTACACGTTCGTGGCGCCCTCCGTCGGTAATGCAGGCATTCAATATGGTGAGGTTCCACCCTCAGCCTTGATGACAGCTTCCACTCCCCCAGGCACACGTTCAATCAGGTGTGGGAAGGTTTCCTGCTGAATAACAGCCCATTCACGGAGTGCTGCACTGAGGAGAGATATGAATGATGGTCGGTGATGCCTGGCACGAATTCGGCGTTCCAGTACATCCCAAAAGTTTTCTATAGGATTCAGCTTATGATTCTGTGCAGGGCAGTCCATTACAGGGATGTTATTGTTGTGTAACCACTCCGCCACAGGCCGTGCATTATGAACAGGTGCTCGATCGTGTTGAAAGATGCAATCACCATCAGTGAAATACTCTTCAACAGTGGGAAGTTAGAAGGTGCTTAAAACATCGATGTAGGCCTGTGCTGTGATAGTGCCATGCAACACAACAAGGGGTGCAAGGCCCCTCCATTAAAAACACGACCACACCATAACACCACCACTTCCGAATTTTGCTGTTGGCACTACACAAGCTGGCAGATGACGTTCACCGGGTATTCGCCATACCCACACCCTGCCATCGCATTGCCGTATTGTGTACCGTGAATCGTCTCTCCAGGCTCGTATTTCCATTGTTCAATCGTCCAATGTTTACGCTCCTTACACCACGCAGACGTCGTTTGGCATTTACTAGCGTGACGTGTGACTTATGAGCAGCCGCTCAACCATGAAATCCAAGTTCTCTTACTTCTCGCCTAACTGTCGTAGTACTTGCAGTGGATCCTGATACAGTTTGGAATTCCTGTGTAATGGTCTGGATAGATGTGTGCCTATTAATCATTACGACGGTCTTCAACTGTCGGCTGTCTCTGTCAGTCAACAGACGAGGTCGGCCTACATTATCCTGCGCTGTACGCTTCCCTTCACGTTTCCTCTTCACTATCACATCAGAAACAGTGGACCTAGGGATCTTTAGGACTGCTGAAATCTCGCTTACAGACGTATGATATAAGTGACACCCAGTTACCAGATCACGTTCGAAGTCCGTGAGGTCCGCGGAACACCATATTCTGCTCTCTCATTATGTCTAATGACTAGTGAGGTCGCTGACATGGAGAACCTGGCAGTAGGTGGCAGCACAATGTACCTAATATGAAAAACGTATTTTTTTTGTGGGGTCCGGATACTTTTGATCATATAGTGTAGCAAATACAAGAAGAAAAATTTCACACATAGTTAGTAAGTTGCAATTTTTTAGATTTTAATTTTTATGAAACTGCAATGTCACGTGGGTTAAGATGGTCATCAGTGAACCTAAGGATTCAGGGGCACATACCAGATGGGGCAGGCATGTTTCTGCTAATACGATAGTTTAAGTGTGTGATTTATTTGTTATTCATTTACGTTTTTTAATATCACTGTAGTAGAGCCCCTTCATACTTCATGTTAACGAACAAGGATGTCCTACTAGAGGGCATTGTATGTAAATATACAAATATGGTTACAAGTGCATTTAAATGAGGACATTTGAAAATAAAGAAAAGATACATTAAACATGATATTCCTTCTCTAGCAAGTATACGTTGCGCTGAACCACAATAAAGTCAGGAGAGGTGAAATGTGGGAACTCTATCACCAGTAACCTTTCTTATACAAGTTATTTATTTCTAGTGACGAAACAAACGCTATGTAGGGTCACAGGACACTTATGCCATCCTTTATTTGAGCTTCTGTATGTCGATAAAATTGGTTCTGAGCTTGGAATGCCACTCAGACCGCCTTCAACGCGGAATTTGATCCCTTCGCGACAATAGAGGTCGACTACAATTTGTTGTTTGTTCATAACTCCAGATTCCTCAACATCTCCACATACTGCGCGTGAATGGGTTCGAATCCTGGCCCGGCACTATAGTTTTCATTGTGTTTTATCAGGCTCTAGCATGAGAGCACCTATCTGCTGGTGGATAATAATTTTGATCTTTAATGCATTTTCATTCGTTGTCAACACTAACGATATCTGACGTTTTTGACTCCCAGTGAGACATAGAACCATTTGAGAGATCACTGTAAGTTCAAGGATGTAATTCCGAGCTGCTGGTGGAGAAAAATTCGGTAGCTGATGTCTCTTTGTGTGTAGTCAACAGCGGTATGTGTGGGGTTCGATTCCCAGTCAGCACTGAACTCTTCGTCATGTTATTTCTAGTTCAAACATGCTCCCATGTCGCTGCTGGTGTAACAAACCCATATTTAACTTTCATTTTCCCTAGAATAAAATAGCGATAGGTGCCTGGTTGTAGTCGTTGGAAGGAAAAAATTAATGTTTCGTCTCGCCATTACAGTTAAAACGTCTAGCTACTGCCGAGAAAATCCGATACTTCGCAGTCGATTATGCATCGATAACAATCCGATTAGGTTCTGGGTTCGAATCGCTGTCCAACACAAAGCTATACCTCACGGCATTTCAAGTAAGTTACTTGTGAAGAAGCAATACTTAACATGTCTCGTAGTTTGTTAACAGGGACAATAGTTGCTGGGTAGGAATTCGCGTCCGTTAAAAATGTTTACGTTATGTAATGTAAAGTTGATATTCGCTAACTGATACTGTCTAAAATCGAGGTATATCACTCCCTGTATGCCTAGTCCGGAATGACTGTTAGTTTCCGTCAGTCACGAAATCGTAGTCTGCATGACCTAGGTTTGAATCCTCATGCAGAACGAGAGGTTTCGTCGTGACATTTGAATTCATACAAATTATCAAGTAGCTGCTCGTGAATGAGTTAAATTTTTAATGTCATTTTGTGTTAAATAACAAGTACGGTATGTTCATTTGAAGAGGAAATCATGAATACGACGAACTTACTACGTGCATTACCTATCTGACGTTATAATGAGAGTGGTAACATTTCAGGTATGTCATTTATTGCAATTAATGTGAGCTTACAAGGCTTAAGGATAGTCTCATCTGTGATAAGGTGTTCCCTGGTATTTGTAGTATCGTGGTATTAATTTACATCTTGAGTTATTGCGATACAGAGCAGAGTTTTGTAGCGGTGATTTGTTGGAACCATTTTCAATACTCGAACGACTGCACCAAGGAGCGATTAGAGAACCTGCTAGACAGCTGCGATATGTGGGTTGCATGCGTATCAGGCGAAATGCAATTCAGGTCGTGCGGTTACTTTTGAGCATGACTGCACCTGTTTTCTTCAGTACGGTACCCTACTGTTCAAAATGTGTTCCCACGAATGTGTCACTTAATTTTCCGAGATTGATGTAATTGTTAGCTAGTCTATGGAGAAGGGTGTCAGTGATATGGATGAAGAAATAAACGAGAAAGACTACGATATTACACTAGCCCGTGATCACAATTCTGCTATCAAGCAAGAGTATCATTCAGAAGAAGAACTTCAGGAAAGTTGTGATGGGGATCATTCTGTTTCTTCAACGAAATACTTGAAGTGTCTGTTAAAATCGAATTGTTCTGGGAGGTAATAAGAAAAATGTAGTTTCCAGCAATGAATTGCAATTTGACAGACTTTCTTTCTGTACCAATCCGGTGGAATTTTTATGCGTAAATTTAAACCCTGGAATTTAAATCTATTTGGAAATTTATTTGCTTCGGAGATTATATAATTTTTCAGAATGTAAAATTCAGTATTCTAACCGTCCATTTATGTGTGCTGCATAAAAGAACAACACAAAAATTAAGTGCTTTTGTGTGATAAATAGTAAAATGCTGCAGGCTTTGTTAATTGCAATAGAATGAACTACGAGCAGTTAAACAACACTTCAATAGTTGCAAAAATAAATGTTACATAGCGTAAATTATAAATTTGATATGATTTTTGCCTTAAATCTCGGTTTAAACATAGACCCCACCTCGTGGTATACGTTACAGAAAAGTCGCCTCGCGAGCTAATGGTTTGTAGGGAAGGTCAGTCGGGCAGTGCAGCCGTGGACGGAAGCAGACTCTGCAGCATTAACAGCTGCGACGACCCAACGGGCAACAGCCTTCTTGCCTCACCTATCCAAGGCCCTCTCCACTCACCAACTATTACGACTTTCCAAAACAGTTATAATGGTAAAATTTACTCCATAAAGACAACATCTGTATAAATAAAAAGTAAAAGCAAGGTTCCATAACTTAATCGAGTTGAGCCAAAAACTTTTGGTAGACAACAATGATAAAAGTATAAAAACAATAGATAAGAACTATTGAACTTAGTAAATAGGAATACCAATGAACTCTGAAATGCAACCGAATGTCTTAATATACAACGAAAATCTAAGCGAGAAGTAAAGTACGTTGTTTTACACACTAAATACCAAAATTATTTCTTGCTTTTGACGAGCTGTAAAATCATTCTATACTGTTTGACGTTTTGTGTAACTGTGTTAACAGTTAAAAATAAACTGTGGCAGAAATTATGAGCAAGAAAAGAGTCTGAAGGTTAAGATCTGGGTTTTATCGAATTTTTTCCCCGATATCGCGCTCAAATAGGTTAACAAAACAAAATATTTGGTCGGACCGCTGCTAAAACAATTCCAGACGTCCCAAGTGAGGTAGTAAACGCTCAGATCTGCTGCACAAACTGTCGTTTCTGCTAATCTGTAAAACAGGGTGCTGGTGAAACATCACATCTGCAATTAAATCGAAGGACTGCTCCCCATTTTTACGTAATTAACGACAACTGAATCCTGAAACTCAGGTGACTTCAAACTGCAATTTACAGAATGAAGGGAAAGGTGGCGGAAGGCAGTGTAACATACCTTGTAAAAGTCGGTATTATTTTTTATTTCTTCATCTTATGACGAAAGAATTACTTTGTATGAGAATCATGTAATGGGAAATGAATATACTGTCATGTATAAGAGAATTAATATTGGTTGCAGCCCACATGCTGTGTACACGAGAAATGCGAAGAATAATTTTTGAATCTATTTGAATTTTTATTAAAGAAAAGGCGAGACGTGACGATTTGCTCTCCTAGCGGTCACTTTAGTTGTGTCTTACGAAGCGAATTGAAGGTATGTGTATTCTCTAGCGCAACTTTACGCTAGCACAGGAAACGTTCAGTTAATGAAAGGACTAGGCCACAATTCTCAAACATGATCGACTTTATTACAATATAGCTCTCTGAAAAAGTTTCATTCCTTGGTATTTATTTTAAAAAAATTACAGAATCATTGCGCTTCCAGACTTGATCTTAAGCAAGGGTAGACAAACATCAGCTCACTTAGCATTAAAGTCTTACGCAAGCTATTAATATAATAAAAATAACAAAATAATAAAATAAAATTTTACCAAGCAGTAATATTTAAACACCCACTACCAAAGCAATCAGAATCCAATAAGCCTGGTACTTCAAGTAGGAAAATTACAAGTCACATTATAACCTTTGGTCTTACTCTAAGCCGGCATCTACCACTGAGCTCACGATTTAAAAAAAAAAAAGAAAAAAAAAGAGTATAAAATTATAAGACAAAGTTTCTCATAAAAACATTACTCTAATTAAATATAGAACTCTCTAACACAAATTCAAGCTGACAAGTAAATGACTTTAGAATTAACTTCTGCAATATTTCAACACAGGATCATTAAACAACATTAAACAAACTCGTGGTTTTAAAATTAAGCCGCCACTCACGCAACTACAAATGCATCAAGAGATAATTAGAGGCTTATACTCAAAGCAGGATTACACAGCTTTCCCTTCATTACACATGAACTGCCGCTCTTGGTACGAGCCCTTTTACTCTCCAATAATCAACAGGGCCAGCTCGCCCGTCTCCTCAGGCAAGTCGTTGTACACTCGGGAGAGAACACAAAGTAACAAGACAAGTTTCTAAAACACAAACACATGGTGTTAATTCAACAAGCCTCAAGGACATGTTCATACGTGCTTCAGGGAACACAGGCCAGACCATAATGAAGTTTAAACGATGGCCAGGATAAATTCAAGCAACCAATTCGTTCAGTAAATACAATAAAAAGAACACACTTGATAAACCATCAAAACAGGGGCATTTCACTACTAAGGAAATCGTTCAGGACTGGGAGTTGCTGATGCCCAAAGCACAGACAGAAGTAGCTGGCGAGAATTTCGAATGAGGCAATAAGAGGCAGCAATACGTTGAATCACGTTGTTACCACAGTTGATGGGCTAAAATTTTGCTCACAAAAAAAGGTCCCGTGAACCAGTGAACGTCAGAATCACGAACGCCAGTACCAACAGTCTTAGTCCTACGCGTTGCCAGCTTATACTGCCACCCAGCGTGCTTCCAAACACGGGGACTCCCCTCCTAGCGGATCCGTGTTCACACTCTGTTCACGTGCCTCGCCTCAGGCGCGCGCTGTAAAAGCAAACTTTACGCCAGACGGGATCGATAATCGCTAGGTCGATGTGCACACATTATATTGCACTCTTATGTCCTTTCTCATTTACTAAATCACAATTCTCACTAATCTTCCAAATTTGTCTACAATAATTTGTAGAATAACTTTAGCGAGAGTAAATTAACTCTTTTGTATGAGTTTTATGTTTCAGGAAGATGTGTCAGAATTCCAAAATCATTGTTTGAGGGCAGAAGGACTGATGGCTTATCACGTCGTGTCGCGTGAGTATTACGTACGTACAGTGGTGTAAAGCTAGTTTGCGTCCGTAGTTGAAAACTACGCGTGCACCCTGGGTAACGCTAAATGAACTAGCACCATATTGGCGTCCAGACAATCGGTAAACCATCTCCTGGTCATAATCAAATCACGATGACTCACAAAAAACGGAATGTTGAGTGTCCTTCTGAGGGCAACTTGATTAGACAGCTCGGACCGATCGTACGAGTCTGCCAACTTAATATTGAAGGCATAAGTAAAGCAAAATTCCAATACATGCATAAAATTTTAACACTGTACAACATAGACATAGTTACAATCCAGAAGAACCATACAGAAAACGATGAGCAGCTAAGATCAAGAGGTAAAATAACGGGCTATGACCTGATAGGTGCTACACATCACAGGCATTATGGTACAGCAACGCACGTTAGAAAGGACATAGAGGATGCAGTCCTTATTTCTACATCTACCACATGTGATATCCACGAAGTTACTGTAAAAGTAGGTGAACTGACAGTAAACAACATCTACAAGCCCCCAGGCCACTTGTGGCCTCCACAAGTTCTACAACCCCTGCCTCGCCCCACAATATATGTGGGTGACTTCAACAGCCACCACGAACTGTGGAAATACCGCACATCTGACCAGAATGGTGAAGACTTGGTGAAATGGGCTGAAGATGGCAATACACTGCTAATCTTTGACGCCAAAGACCAATGTACATTTAAGTCAGCTGCATGGGGAACTGAAACCCACCCTGATCTATGCTTTGTTACGGCTGACACTAATAACAAACCTATACCAGCCTCCCGCAGAATACTTGGGGACTTCCCTCACTCCCAACATCGTTCGGTGCTCATAGAAATAGGCCTTACTATCCCCCTAATTTCCTCGTATCCTCGGCCCAGATGGAACTTTGGGAAAGCGAACTGGGCTACTTTCTCAGAAAAACTTGATAAACGCCTTGGATGGATACCTCCAACTTACAAAAATTACAAAAGACTTGTGGGAGCAGTCATCAGCTCAGCTAAGAACAGCATTCCCCGGGGATTTAGAAAAGAATACGTGCTGGGGTGGAACGAAGAGAGTGAGCGCCTCTATAAACAGTTCCTAGAGCATGGGGATAGGGAGATTGCAGATGACTTATTGCACAGTCTGGACGCTGCCAGGCGCACTAAATTGATAAACAGTTCCTAGAGCATGGGGATAGGGAGATTGCAGATGACTTATTGCACAGTCTGGACGCTGCCAGGCGCACTAAATTGATAGAGACTGTTGAGGAAATGAACTTCACAAAATCAAGCAGAATGGCGTGGTCGCTACTTCGGAAGCTTGGTGGCAGTAGCAGGAACCAACGGCCAACCAGCTCTATTTCTCCAAACACAGTTGCGGCGCACATCAGTAAAACCTCTAGAGCTCCAGGGGATCGAGCTCATACCATAAAAGTTAAAAAGGAACTTAAAAAGTTGAAATCTTTAGTAGGAAACAATTCACTACACTCGCAGCCCTTCTCAATCGAAGGGATAACACTGGCTCTGAGAGACATCAAGCCACGGAAAGCCCCAGGTTTTGATGGAATTCATCCAGAGTTTCAGATTTACTGCGGTAAATTTGCAAAATTATGGCTGGCACAGTTCTTCTCCAGCATGATGGAAACTGGAAGAATAACAAATACCCTTAAGAAAGCAAAAGTCATAGCGATACTGAAACCAGGTAAACCGAATGACCAACCAAACAGCTACCGCCCAATTGCCCTTCTTAGCATGATCTACAAACTACTGGAGAGACTTATATGTAACGGAATAAGTCCAGATATCCTAAAGTGTATCCCTATGGAACAAGCAGGCTTCCGGCCAAACATGAGCTGCACAGACCAAGTCCTCTCACTAACTTCCTACATCGAGGCAGGCTTCCAAAGACAAGAAAAAACATCCGTGGTATTTATAGACCTGACAGCGGCTTATGATACTGTATGGAGGCAAGTCCTGATTTACAAACTACTCCGCATCGTGCCATGTTTGAAAATGGATAACCTTACCAACGAGATGCTCTGCAACAGACCATCCCAGGTGATACTTGGAAATTATAGGAGCAAAACAATGAAGCTCAATAATGGATTGCCCCAAGGATCAGTCCTGGCACCGCTACTTTTCAGCATGTGTACAGCCGATATGCCTAATACTAAATCTGAAAAGTTTGGATATGCAGATGACTGGGCCATAGCTACACAACATCGAGATATGGAGCATACTGGGACTGATAAGCGACTTGTCCTTGCTGGAAACGTACTTTCGTGAATGGAGACTACAACCTAGTCCAACTAAAACTGAGGCTATGTGTTTCCACCTGAATAATAAATTGGCTAACAGATGCCTTAAGATATATTTTGATAACAATGTTCTGCCTTATAATAAAAATCCAAAATACCTAGGAGTGACATTAGATAGAACCCTGAGCTACAAACAACACCTCATCAACACTGCTGCAAAAATCCGTACTAGGAACAATATCATTCAGAAACTATGTGGTACCAGCTGGGGCTCCTCCGCCTCTACCTTGCGATGCTCTGCTTTGGGACTTGTCTACTCTACAGCAGAGTACTGTTCCCCTGTTTGGCTAAAGAGCGCTCACACCAAGATGGTGGACACAGTACTGAACCAAACTATGAGGATTATTTCAGGTACAATAGAATCAACCGCCATTCACTGGCTACCTGTACTGAGCCACATACCGCCACCTCACTTACGAAGGGAACATGCGCTTCTCAGAGAATTTAAAAAAATACAAGACAACCCGCAACTTCCGATTCACGCTTTGAGCAATGGCATTGAATGAGATAGATTGCACTCTAGACATCCACCTCTTATAAGGATCAAAGATCTGGAGGAAAACAGCTTCTGTCTTGAAGAACGCTGGAAAGTGGAATGCGAAGAATCAGCACCACCATAGGTAAACACCTTACAGAAACCGTCGAACAGACCTCCAGGCTTTGGCTTACCACGTAAAACCTGGACCATCCTCAACATGATCAGGACGGGCCACGGTCGATGTGCGGACTCTCTACAGAAATGGGGAAGAGCACCATCCCCAAAGCGCGACTGCGGCGCTGAGAAGCAGACGATCCGGCACATCATTGCAGAGTGCCCTCTGAGAGCCTACTCAGGTCAAACAACGGACTTCCTGGATGCCACTCGAGGTGCAGTTCAATATATTAAAAACCTAAATGTTAATTTGTAATTATATATATGTTTTTCATGACATAGCTGTATTTAATTCTTTATGTCTTGTTTTTAGTGCCAAAGATATAATGTTATTGTAGCAGCTTATTTTTCTATAAACGTGATTTGTAATTGCCATACGCTAAATAAATAAATACGTACATACAAAGTCGAACGTGTACTTCGTATATTATCATTTGCAAAGTCAGATTCAGTACTCAGAGCCACCTTGTATGTGGAAATCATTATAGTAGTTTCATCGTAAAGATGCTTTCAATTACGATGTACAGTAGCCGTCAGGATTTAATACACAAAAAGACAAAAGTAGACAGCGATGGCACACGAACAAGCTGGCCGGAGTGGCCGAGCGGTTCTAAGAGCTACAGTCTGGAACCGGGCGACCGCTATGGTCGCTGGTTCGAATCCTGCCTCGGGTGTGGATGTGTGTAATGTCCTAAGATTAGTTAGGTTTAAGTGGTTCTAAGTTCTAGGGGACTTATGGCCTCAGAAGTTAAGTCCCATAGTGTTCAGAGCAATTTAGAACCACACGAACAGATGAAGACGATGAAACACAATATGCTAATTAATTTCCATTTGGTGTGTTAAAGTAGTAGCCGATTAGTGCCATCGCATTAGTAACGTGTTCCCCCAAAGAAAAAACTTTCTTAATGCATTGCCTAATTTTTTTTAGGTTTAAATATCTCTGTCCCTTTTTATTCTGTCAGTAAGGAAGGATGGGCTACATACTACCGCTGAAAGTCATGATGAACGGAATACAGCCACAAATAAAGTAATGTTTTTCATTGAATGACAGTGTGAAACTGTATGCAATACCATCGGAAGTTCAACGAAAACAGCATCAACATGGACGCTTTGAATCTCGTGGCCGAACAGCACGAGCTGAGAACAAGGTGATTATTTGCAGAAACTCTGTTGGTTTTCATAGGAGAGCATCCGATCTTTACTCTGCATTGAGTAGTAAAATTGTTTGTACTCTGAATCTTTTCTTCAGACGACTATTTCCTTTTCGATTTCTTCACTTTTTTCCTGTAGCCATTTCACTTGAGCTCCTCAAAATTACTTATTGGTGAAATTAGATAGATGAACATTAGTAAGAACATACATTGCTTTATAGTTTATACGGTTATTTTCCTTCAATTGCGTGTTTCCTTCCTTCGTTCATCATTTACAGTGTTTCTTCTGGTACACGTTGCTGGAACAATCCTTGGGCTTATATTTGTCTGGTGGAATTCCGTGACTAGTCTTTATCTGAGATATCCATTTCTCGTCAACTGAAGTAATTAATGTGTCATTCACTATTCCAGTTTCTGGAGCTTCAGAGCTCTTTCAACTTTCGTCATCTTTCCGTAATGTTCCAGTAGACATGTATACACATAGATTATTATTGGTAAGTCGCTTAAATTTAACTTATTCATATCCATTACTAAATTGTGATCAGTATTTACATATCTACTCCGTAAGCCACCTTACGGTGTGTGGCGGAGGGCACTTTGTGTCGCGCTGTCACCTCCCTTTTGTCCGCCCCGATAGCTGAGTGGTCAGCATGACGTATTGCCATCCTACGGGCCCGAGTTCGATTCCAGGCTGGGTCGGCGATTTTTTCCTCTCGGGGACTGGGTGTTGTGCTGTATTCATCATCATTTCATACCCATCCGGGGCGCAGGTCGCCCAATGTGACGTCGAATGTAATAAGACCTGCACCAAGGCGGCCGGACCCGCCCCGCAAGGGGTCTCCCAGCCAATGAATCCAAGCGCTCATTTGCATTTACCTTCCATTTTCCCATTTCGCTAGCGAAAGGTTCGCTAGAAAAACGATCGCTGATAAATCTCCGTGTGAGACAGAAGCTCTCGAGTCCACCTTCATGGTCTTTCCGCTGTAGATAGGGAAGTTGGACTATAATCAGGTAGCTAAGAAAGAAGCTTGACAACAATAGTAACTTCTGTTATTGGTACCGCAAATTTAAATGGTTCAAATGGCTCTGAGCACTATGGGACTTAACATCTATGCTCATCAATCCCCTAGAACTTAGAACTACTTAAACCTAACTAACCTAAGGACATCACACAACACCCAGTCATCACGAGGCAGAGAAATTCCCTGACCCCGCCGGGAATCGAACCCGGGAACCCGAGCGCGGGAAGCGAGAACACTACCGCACGTCCATGAAATATAAACACGGAATGAACAATATATACTGTGATTGAATGACTCCGGACACCACAAAAACATACATTTTTCATATTAGGGGCATTTTGTTGCCACTTACTGGCAGGTTCTCCATATCAGTGACCTCAGTAGTCATTAAACCCAGTGAGAGAGCAGAATGGGGCGCTCTGCGGATCTCACAGACTTCGAACATGGTCAGGAGACTGGGTGCCATTTGTGCCATACGTATGTACGCGAGATTTCCACACTGCTAAACATCCCTAGTTCCACTGTTTCTGATGTGATAGTGAAGTGGAAACGTGAAGGGACATGTACATCCCAAAAGCGTACAGGCTGACTGACAGAGACTGCCGACAGTTGAAGAGGGTCACAATGTGTAACAGCCAGACAGACATCTATCCAGAACATCGCATAGAAATTCCACACGGCATCAGGATCCGCTGCAAGTACAATCGCAGTTAGGCGGGAGGTGAAAAAACTTGGATTTCATGATCTAACGGCTGCTCATAAGCCACACATTAAGCCGGTAAATGCCAACCGACGACTTGCTTGATGTAAGGAGCGTAAACATTGAACAGTAGGAAAACGTTGTGTGGGTTACGAATCACGGTACACAATGTGGCCATCCGATGGTAGTGTGTGTGCATGGCGAATGCCCCTGTGAACGTCATCTGCCAGCGTGTGTAGCGCCAAGAGTAATATTCGGAGGCGATGGTGTTATGCTAGGGTCGTGTTTAACATGGAAGGGGCTTGCAACAATTGTTGTTTTGCACTGTCGCAGCACAGACCTACATTGATGTTTTAAGCACCTTCTCCCTTCCCACTGCTGAACTGCAATTCGGCGATGGCGACTGCATCGTTCAACACGATCGAGCTCCCGTTCATAATGCATACCAGTGGCGGAGCGGTCACACGACAATAACATCCCTGTAATGGACCGGCCTGCACGGAGTCCTGACCTGAATCCTATAGAATAACTTTGGGATGTTTTGGAGCGCCGACTTCGTGCCAGACCTCACCGATCCTCAGTGCCGCACTCCGTGAAGAATGGGCTGCCTTTCCCCAAGAAACCTTCGAGCATCCGTTTGAACGTATGTCTGCGAGAGGGAAAGCTGTCATCAAGGCTGTCATCAAGAGCGGGCCAACACCATACTGAATTACCGATGGAGGGCGCCACGAACCTGTAAGTCATATTCAGCCAGGAGTCCAGATACTTTTGATCACATAGTGTATATGAACACTGGGGAAGTGTTCTGAGGTTTTAAGTAATATTTAATGTAACTCAGCACTGTGCAATATACAGTTATATCCCATATATTTGGCTAGAAGCTGTGCCTTATATTGCTCCTGTCTGGAGCCTGTGTATTGGGAGAATCACTTATGCGCGCACAGTGACAGGTGGTCTGAAGCGGTTCAGTTGAGTACGTAGCTCTAATTTTCACCTGCTACAGGACATTAGCGGACAGAACTAAACAGAAAGAACTATGATGTAGCTAAGAATTCTGACCACCAGAGTCCAGTAGCGCACAGAGACATTCAAGAAACAGGTCAAAAATGACTCTGAGCACTATGGGACTCAACATCTGTCATCAGTCTCCTAGAACTTAGATCTACTTAATCCACACTAACCTAAGGACATCACACACATCCATGCCCGAGGCAGGATTTGAACCTGCGACCGTAGCGGTCGTGTGGTTCCAAACTGAAGCGCCTAGAATCACTCGGCAAGAAACAGGACAAGAGAATTGTTTTGTTTATTTCTTGAATGCTTTTTGTTTATTTATGTTTTTACACTTTTGTATACGCTTTTAGTAGTGTGAATGATGCATGAATGTGGTCAAATGTAAATAAGAGGGTTGGAACTTAAGCAGTTGCAACTATTTACTCACAACGGATACAAAAGAGTTACATGTTTGCACCTGTTACTGTCCTCCAACGTAGTCACCAGCCATGCGCTGTTCACATCTAACTGCCCAACACTACAATAGCGACTGTTCCAACAATGCCACCCAGCCACAGACTGCACACAGCACAGCCTGAGATTTTCATACAGAACGCTACGTGGCGTTACCAATATAAAAACCTAAACAGCCTACTTACATAGCCCCCATGCACCCAAAAAAAAAATTTACAATTTGTTTTGGGCAGTGGCCAATACATATTTGAAAAAATTTTACACAATTACAATAACAAAGATATCAAATGCACACACCTATTGATACACTGATGGTCAAAAGCAAAGATTTTCTCACAGTCCATAAAGACAGTCCTGATCATTCATCACAGCAGTAATTACAATTTTATGCACAAAGTCTGAACAGTAAAAGAAAATGCACACAGATATAGAGAGTATGGTATTGGTGGGTCATCAAAGCTGCAGACCCACTGCAGACCTTGTAGAGACGGCTAGCAGCCATCTGTTGTGACTGTGCAGGTGCACAATCACCATCGAAGAGTCTTGCAGAGAATATAGCAAGTCCATAAACCACCACTTGTGCACTCACAAAGTTTTTGGAATTGTCCTTAGAACCAGCAATGCTGTTAACCAGTCCCTTGTTGAATTATTAACACACGTGAAAACACTAACAGTCCCACCTTCTCACATATTGTGCATATACTATGACCAACAGAAATGTGTGCAGTGAAATGAATGCTTACAAGTTACTTAATTTGATGAACTGGTGTCAATTACAATTTTATAACATGAGAATACAATAACAAAGGTACAAAATACATTATTAAAGAACATAACAATACAGATAACATTTGTAGTAATATGGGCTTTACAAAAGAATCGAAATAACATATACGTCAGTGTTACAGGAATTATGACATAAGTACATACATAAAGGATCAGAATAACTTTTGAAACATCAACTTCACACATGAGCATTAAAACAAAACAGAATAAATAATGTCTAAACATCTTTACAAAGTAAATAACATATTATCAAAAAAATTCTACAATGTAAATCTTATTAGCTAAACACATAAAGACAGGAAGAACACAAATACAGAAGGGTACACAAACACATAGCGGGATAACACAAAAGGAAAGGACAGGGTTTGTTTTACTGCAGTATTTTGCAAACAAAACTTTATTTTTTATTTCTGGAGATCTCCCTTTGTTCATCATTATTCCCAAAAAGTCCTATCTAAGCCTGCTTTCTGTATTCTATTCATCCTCTTTTAAAATCTGAGTAATTATTCTTCATTGTACAGTACCTTTTCTCTTACAAACTTTTTTTTTGTATAACTTCTCAATGCATTTCTTCCAATTCATCATAACTCATTCTCTTATATAGTCTACCCCCTCTTAAGCTAACTTAAATCTACTGAGGTCAGATGCATAAACTAAGGGACGAGGCAATGCAGCAGCACAAAACAATTAATACAAACTACAATGAAAAAAATGCAAATTGGCAAATCTAGCAGCAGTAAATCGAAATTAGCAAAGCAAATGCAATATTGCAACTACTGTAAGGCAAGGCATAGTTAGCAAATGAAAGATTTTGATAAAGAACCAACAATGTATTTACCTTAATAGTGTTGGGGTTGTTTTGGGGAAGGAGACCAGACAGCGAGGTCATCAGTCTCATCGGATTAGGGAAGGACGGGGAAGGAAGTCGGCCGTGCCCTTTGAAATGAACCATCCCGGCATTTGCCTGGAGCGATTTAGGGAAATCACGGAAAACCTAAATCAGGATGGCCGGACGCGGGATTGAACCGTCGTCCTCCCGAATGCGAGTCCAGTGTCTAACCACTGCGCCACCTCGCTCGGTCCTTAATAGTGTTCAAAAGTCATTATGTGTATATATAAGTTCATGACATCCAGTCTTACAAATTTACTGTCTCTGATGGACACACGTCCAGATCATCCGCTCTCAAAACTGCGCCATCTCTCTCCCCAGATCCACCACTGTAGGCGGCTCACCTCCAACTGCGCAACGCTACGTGCTGTTCACATCTAACTGCCCAACACTACAATACCGACTGTTCCAACAATGTCACCCAGCCACAGACTGCACACAGCACAGCCAGTGATTTTCATACAGAGCGCTACGTGGCGTTACCAACATAAAAACCTAAACAGCCTACTTACACTGCGAGCGTAGCAGTTGCGTAGTTCCGGACTGAAGCACCTAGAAGCGCTCTGTCACAGCGGCCGACGGTCGTTTGTAGTATGAGCTGCGAACGAAGTTATAATTTGTCGGTCTTAGTTGTGCTACATCTTTCAAGAGTGTTTTAAAGTGAAGGCATATTCATTCCTGTGTGTTTTTTGAAAGTACGGATTTTTTAAAGTAATTTTATGCATGAGAAAAGACAGTCAACTCCGTGACTTCGTGATCAGTGACTAAAAACTGGAGTACATTAGTCACTGATAAACTTAATAGTATGGGGAGCATTTTCATTTACGAACAGTCCGTGCTTAGTAGATGTTCAGACTTTGGGAAATACGTTACCATAAACTTGCTATCGTGAATGAAAGGGTTTGTGCATGACTGTGTTAAGATTAGCACGGGCTTGGCGGTGAACGCGTACATCTCAAGATTCAGAATATACCGAAATTTTGCCAATATTGCCACCTTTCATTCAAAATTAAGAGCGTTTCCTTATTCTTAGAATAGTTAAGTTGTATGCAGCCTGGTGCGAATTTGCACTACGGTAGACTTTTGCTCAGCTTTCCTATTGGCGATCTGCTGCAACGGTTTCACAGGTAGTAGTAGGTAATGGACGAATGTAACCGCTCCTTCGCAGAGCACAAACGGGCTTGCAGGTCATCTCCAGTACACCTAGGCCAACAAGTCGCACTTTAAACACTTTACCCAATCAACTGGTTATCTTCTTGACGAGTAGGCCTCTTTGCAAAGAAGACAAGGCGTTTCATCCTCATTTTCAGACCAGCTGTTTTCCTCACACGTCTTCAGAACCTTCTGACTCATTTTTATGATCTAGATGCAGAGTCCTTCAACAGTTCTTTAACCAGTCCGAAGATGCTTTTATTGCATTCAATTCATTTTTGTAGGGACACTGCGTGATCATGGCGTATTTTCCGCTTCACCTGGTTGATGACGGTCTTTCGTAATAAGGAACTGGCCTCAGACACTTCGCTGGTAGAGTGAGGACCGTGTTTGCAAATTAGTCGACCTACCAGGGTGTGGAGAAAAAGAACTAACTGACTCTGCTGTGTTCTGGGAATCTGGTATTATACTTTCCGTTGTATTTGATAGTGCAAAGCTCTCTTCGCCAAATACATTGCATTATGCACGAAAATATCCGTCTTTTTAAATCCAGAGAGGTCATTTTGAATTGTTGCTGTTCTAGTACGTGCAAGTCCGACCAATTGAGCTATATGGTACTGGAAAGACGCACTTCCTGGATGTCCGTTAACTCATGTCTTGATTTCCTGACCGTAGAAAGCTCTTTAGTAAGAGTTTAGCACAAACTCATTTTGACTAAAATAACTTAACATATGGCAAAAAGCAATAGTAAATTGTTTATGTAATTATTAAATTGCAGTTATTAAAACCTGTACACACAAATAGTGTACCGTACGAAACATATACTTCCTACATCATTCATGTAATTTATATCTAACGAAGTCATGGTATAATATCAGGTAGTTCCGGTTATATCCTACTGCTTCTATCAGGTTTTATTCCAGTTGTAGCTTATCTGTAAAATTCCTTCTGCTTAAGACAGAAGGTGAAAAACCGTTTAATATAATATATGTTTACAATGCCTGTAAGACCTGTTATTCATTTCATTACTTCACTGAAGTGCCAAAGAAACTGATATAGGCATGCGTAATCAAATACAGAGATATGTAAACAGTTTGAATACGGCGCTGCGGTCAGCAACGTCTATATAAGACAACAAGTGTCTGGCGCATTTGTTAGATCGGTTACCGCTGCTATAATGACGGTTGTCAAGATTTAAGAGAGTTTGAACGTGTTGTTATAGTCAGGACACGAGTGATGGGACACAGCATCTCCGAGGTAGCGATGAAGTGGAGACTCTCCCGTACGATTATTTCACGAGTTTACCGTGAACATCAGCAATTCGGTAAAGCATCATATCTCCGATATCGTTGCTGACGGAAAAAGATCCAGCCGACTGAATAGAACCGTTCAATTCGACGGAAGTGCAACCCTTCCGCAAATTGCTGCAGATTTCGTTGCTGGGCATCAACAAGTGTCAACGTGAATATCATACAACGAAACATCATCGACATGGGCTTCCAGAGCCTAAGGCCCATTCGTGTACACTTCATGATTGCACGACACAAAACTTTACGCTCCGCCTGGGGAATCAACACTCCCAGTCAGGCAGAAGTAGCCGGTAGAGACACAAGTAGCATCAGGGAAGTAACCGAGTGTGTGACTGTTAAGACTTCCTAACCAGGAGCGAATTTTATAATATCGTCTGTGTGCTTTAATAGTTTAGTTTCTTGAGTTTCTGCGTGTTTATTGAATATCTAATAGCACAGTTCTCACGTTTTCGTTTGTATCGGAAAGTAAACAGATTTTGTGACATATTACAAAATGGCTGTGAGCGCTATGGGACTTAACATCTGAGGTCATCAGTCCCCTAGGCCTTAGAACTACTTAAACCTAACTAACCTAAGGACATCACACACATCCATGTCCGAGTCAGGATTTGAACCTGCGACCGTAGCGATCGCGCGGTTCCAGATTGAAGCGCGTAGAACCGCTCGGACACGCCGGCCGGCGTATTTAGTTTCACCTGAGTTCTTCAGTTTTTGAATCTCTGCGTATTTACCTAATTTATTAGACACAGTTCCTGTGTTTTCGTCAGGGTCTACTGTAGAGTTGCGCAGCACATGCCAATAGTCCGTTTATCTGCAAAGTTTAGCTTTCCACAGTATTTAGTACGGACAGGGACTGCGATTGTTGTGTGCAGATGCGAGACGAATTGGTGACACTTCGCTTTCAGCTGCAGGCTGTGATGGCTTTGGTTAAACAGCTTGAGGTTTCAGCGGATGGGCATTGCTGTCGTGGACCGGCGGTCGGGATCCAACGAACGTCCAGCACGTCCGAGTCCTCCGATCGGTCCTCACCAGTGGCCAGCCCAGTTACTGCTCGCACTGAGGTTGACCTCTCATCTGTGGTCGAGGGGGAAGTCGCCCCGGAGCGTAGCAGGTGGCGAAAGACTTCCCAGGCGGCAGCGAGTAAGGCCTCCCCGGTTTGTCTGACATGCAGGTTCCAGTTGCTGTCTGTGGCTGACAATGTCGCTTAATCAGATGCTGTCGCCTGTCCTGTTTCACAGGAAACCACTGAGCCTGCTAGATCCGGGCAATCACAGAGGGTGGGATTATTCATAGTTGGGAGCTCCAGCGTTAGGCACGTTATGGGGCACCTTAGGGACATGGCTGTCAAGAAGGGAAAGAAAACTAATGTGCACTCTGTGTGCACATCGGGTGGAGTGATTCCAGATGTGGAAACGGTCCTCCCAGACGCCATGAAGACCACAGGGTGCAACCAACTGCAGGTGGTTGTTCACTTTGGATCAGAAGAGATTCTCTCTGGCTTCGAGCGGCTAACAGAAGTGGTAAGGGCTGCCAGTCTTGATTGCAAGATGAAAGCAGAGCTGACCATTTGCAGCATAGCCAACAGGACCGATAGCGAACCTGTGGTACAGAGCCATGTGGAGGGTCTGAATCAGAATCCCAGACGATTCTGCGACTTGCGCCAAAGGGTGGTTGGGTTTCGGGTTCCAGTGAATAGGACAGGTGTCCACTATAGGCAGGAGGCGGCTGCACGGGTAGCAGGATCTGTATGGCGTGGACTGGGCGGTATTTTAGGTTAGAGGATCTCGAGAAAACACAAGAAGTGCTCCAGTCACAAAGGGAGCAGGCCGAACATAGGAAGAACGTAGATACATGAACCATCGGTATAACAGATGTATATTTTCGTAGCTGCGTTGGGAAAGTACCAGAGCTCCAAACGCTAATAGAAAGCACTGATGCTCAAATCGCTATAGGCACCGATAGCTGACTAGTGCCGGATATGAGTTCAGCCGAAATTTTGTGAAAAACCTAACGGTGTTCCGAAAGAATAGACTAATCACGGTTGGCGGTGCCGTGTTTGTTGCTGTTAGAAGTAGTTTATCCTGCCACGAAATCGAAGTAGATAATCCCCGTGAGCTAGTATGGGCAGAAGATACAATTCAAAAATGCAGGTAAAAATTCACTTGACGCCTTCCTGAGAGACAATCTCCACTCCTTCCAAATTAATAACGTAAGTGTAGACCAGATGTGGTTTGAATTCAAAGAAATAGTTTCAGCATCAATTGAGAGATCTATACCAAATAAATTAACAAACGACCGATCTGATCCTCCGTGGTACACAAAACGGGTCAGAACACTGTTGCAGAAACAAAGAAACAAACATTCCAAATCTAAACAGA
The DNA here is from genome assembly GCF_021461395.2 of Schistocerca americana. NCBI lineage: Eukaryota > Metazoa > Arthropoda > Insecta > Orthoptera > Acrididae > Schistocerca > Schistocerca americana. The sequence goes on along the minus strand of NC_060124.1, from coordinate 243,025,271 downwards.
CGCAAAATCCCCAGGATTTGCGATCTTTTACAGAAGCTCGAAATTTAGCGCTGACTTCAATGCGAGATGCTTATAACAGTTTCCACAACGAAACTTTGTCTTGAAACCTGGCAGAAAATCCAAAGAGATTCTGTTCGTATGGGAAGTATGTTAGAGGCAAGATACAAACAATGCCTTCTCTGCCTGACAGCAATGGAGATACTATCGAAGACAGTGCTGGCAAAGCAGAGTTACTAGACACAACCTTCCGAAATGCCTTCACCAAAGAAGACGAAGTAAATGTTCCCGAATTCGAATCAAGAACAGCTGCCAACATGAGTAACATAAAAGCAAATATTCTCTGAGTAGTGAAACAACTTAAATCACTTAATAAAAGCAAATCTTCTGGTCCACACTGTATACCAATTAGGTTCCTTTCAGAGTATGCTGATGCATTAGCTCCACACTTAAAAATCATATACAACCGTTCGCTCGACGAATGATCTAGACCCAAAGACTAGAAAGTTGCACTGGTCACACCAGTATTCAAGAAAGGTAGCAGGAGTAATCCACTTAATTTCAGGCCCATGTCGTTAACATCGATTATGCAACAGAATCCTCGAATATATATTGTGTTCGAACATGACTAATTACGTCAAAGAAGACGGTCTACTGACACACAGTCAACATGGGTTTAGAAAACATCGTTCCTGTGAAACACAACTAGCTCTTTATTAACATGAAGCGTTGAGTGCTACTGGCAAGGGATTTCAGAGAGATTCCGTATTTCTCGATTTCCGGAAGGCTTTTGACACTGTACAACACAAGCGCCTTGTAGTGAAATTGCGTGCTTATGGAATATTGTCTCAGTTATGTGACTGGACTTGTGATTTACTGTCCGAGAGGTAGTAATTGACGGAAAGTCATCGAGTAAAACAGAAGTGATTTCTGCCGTTCCCCAAGTTAGTGTTATAGGCTTTTTGCTGTTCCTTATCTACATAAACGATTTGGGAAACAATGGGAGCAGCCGTCTTAGGTTGTTTGCAGATGAAGCTGTCGTTTATCGACTAATAAAGTCAACAGAAGATGAAAACAATGTGCAAAACGATTTAGAAAAGATATTTGAATGGTGCGAAAACTGGCAATTGACTCTAAGTAACGAAAAGTGTGATGTCATGAACATGAGTGCTAAAAGGAATTCGTTTAACTTCGGTTACACGATAAATCAGTCAAATCTAAAGGCCGTAAATGCAACCAGGTATATGGGAATTACAATTACGAACAACTTTAATTGGAAGGAATGCTAACCAGAGACTGCGTTTTATTGGCAGTGTACTTAGAAAATGTAACAGATCTACTAAGGAGACTGCCTAAACTACGCTTGTCCGTCCTCTTTTAGAATACTGCTGCGTGGTGTGGGATCCTTACCAGATAGGACTGACGGAGTACATCGAAAAAATTCAAAGAAGTGCAGCACGTTTTGTATTATTGCGAAATGTGTCAATGAAATGATACAGGATTTGGGCTGGACATAATTAAAAGAAAGGCGTTTTTCATTGCGACGGAATCTTCTCACGAAATTCCAGTCACCAACTTTGATTTTATCCATACTGGATCAGAGGTCGTGGTTGTGAATGTGAGTGTTTAAAAATATATCGGCTCAACCAGTTGTTTATAGTGTAAAACACTAAGATTGACGCGTTTCGGAAGTCAAGTTTCCATCATCAGAATAATAAAAAGTAAAAGAACCTGTTAAAACTCGCTAAAATGGAACATGCACCAGGCACAATAAAATTGATAATAAAATTAAAACATCGTGGCTACTTCCCTTGTTGCAGCCGTGTCTTCCAAGGTGCATCTCCACATAGTCGTCAAAATATAAAAAACTCTAAAATGGTGTCGCCTATGGTGTTCAACATCTAACCACATGACTCTCTCCGCTATCGTCGTAGACCGCCCGTGCGCCTTCGTTGATACCACACACCACGTAGCCAAACACGACACTGAAACGCGAGTGAGCTCACGCGCAAGTAAACCAGGAAGTCACAGAGATATCCATACAAACAAATAATGTATACATGTTCCAAGGACCTCATGAATTGATGGTATCCTGCCAATTGCTAAAAATGTAGTTATTAAAAGAAACCAGTGAAATATTTGAAAAAATTATTTGTATCACCAGTTAGCTGTTCATTCAGTGTGTTCTGGTTATCCACGCTATGTATCGTAATTTCCAGACCAGTTACAATGTCACGGCCCAGAAGCCATGGCTGTCAACAAATAGCATACACATTACGACACTAAAGTCAAGAGCTCTGGCGATGTCTTCAGGCCTTTCACGACTTAATAAAGCCTTAATGTAACGTAAGATTCGCTATAAAATTACATAACTCTAAGGTAAGTGAAGAGAGCTTAATCCTTTTAATTACAAGCAGAAATTTCTATTGCTATACCAAAACTGCTAGTCGTAAAGGATAAGACACTTCTGATAACCAATAGCCGATTTACCACAGACATCGAATGCTCTTTTGGAACTACACAGTAACAGATACAAGCTTACTCGCCGCACACGAACTTTAGACTTAACATTTACAAACAAGAGTGTGGTTGTAGACTCTCAAGATTTAAACTCATCTAAAACAAATTTAAAAGAACGTTATTTCAAGTTAATTCAACATTGCTCAAATGAGGAATTACTTAAGGCTAAAGAACAACAAATGGAAACACCAGTGTACATTACGTCGGCTGGCTGAATCTGAACAGAACAGTTCAATGACAAATTTACCATTTAGTCACTAGCCAATCTCAGTACACATCCATGTAACCCGAGACTAACTCGGAATTTCTAGTCGCACTCGTGGATTCCAATAGGTTACAGTAAATGCAAGAGAACCTCATCTTTCAAACCCCACAGGCGAGATTGACTATAACTTCATTAGTACTTCCTATGCCATCGTTCAGAGCACTATTCCGGCCACCAAAATGCAAACTGCACACGGCGAGCATATTCCAGGAGACAAATTGAAGGTGCACCCTCTTCGAAACCCAGGCAGTGGATGCTATCGTGCATACGGCTCCGAATACACCAAGGGACCCCAACGGCAGCCATTTCAACAGACTGGCCTCTCGGTTTGGACCTGCTGTCGCCTTGTGCCAACAACGACTCACCAACGGCAGCACGGCTTCCGACTTCCCCTCACTCGCCCAACAGCGATAAACTCAGTGAATGAATGAGGCACTTGCGTCTCTGTCGGGACGCCAGTCAGTCAGAGGATCCAAACACAGCACGACGCCGTCACGGCTCACTTCCAGTGAATCCCAGTCAGGTATCTACAGGGGATAAGCAAAATAATGAGAACGCCTGTACTTACTTGGGAATGGTTTATTAATAAGGAGTTGGACGCCCATTTAACTGTAATACATCTGCCGTTCTTCTTGGAATACTGACATACAGTAATTGTATGGTCTCCAGTGGAATGTTGTGCTACGCTTGGATCAGAACCTCTTTTAACTTCTGTAGTGACGAAGGAGGGGGATATCTGCTCTGAAGTCTGTGCTCCAATAACGCCCACGAGGGCTCGAAAAAGTCCGGAAACTGTGCTAGCCAGGGAAGACGCTGCAGTTCAGTTGCATGCTCCTCGTACTACGATTGTACTGGCCTGGCTGTGTGAATGGGCGCATTATCGTTCTGAAATATGACATCATTGTTGAGGAACCACATTTGAATGAAAGGGTGCACCTAATTACCTAATATGTTCGCATAATCGTTGGCTGTAACACGGCCTTTGAGAGTAACGGTGGGACGTAATCAAGACTGTAGGCTTCTCCCCGCGATCTCCAGACGTAAACCCGGACCGATGTTGGAAACAATGACAACGTTGACTCGTCGAACCATATGACGTGTTTCCACCGATCGTCCAGGATTTATGCTCCTGACACAGTGTTTTACGCTTCTTTCCATCGGTTGCCGTCATTAATGGTTTCGATACAGCAGCTCGCCCATGGATTTTCTCTTTATGGAGTCCTCGGCGGACGGTATCGATCGATACGGGACCTCGAAGATGGTTATTGAGCTCTGCAGTCACTTTAACCGCCATAGTTTTCTGTTGTTTTGACACAATTCGTGTTGGCGTACACTATCTCTGTCATTTAGTTTTGATTTACGCCCACTGTTAAGTTTACACGATGATGTCTTTCCACATTTTGTGTGGGTGCCATGACTGTTGAAACACTTGCTCTTGAAACATTCAATAAGTTGGCTGTCTATTGCTCCAGCTAATCGCACCCCCACAGTCTGCCCTCTTTGGAACTGTGTTAAGTCTTTCATTGAAAGTCAGTTTCGGCCTCTGTATGCAAATACGAAGTGTGCACTACTCGTAAACAACCTGCACTGATGCCTAGTCCGTACTGAACACGCGTAGTCCAGCGCGACTCGTGCTTTACCTGCGTTGTTGACCGTCATACACAACCATCCCATTACTACTACTGTTCATATTACTTTGCCCATCCCCTTTACCTTACCGGCGGTAAGTTTTATGTAGTCGTTTCAGTTCAGATCTTTCCGTATCTATACTCCTAGTTAATTTATAGATGTAACTGCTTCGAATGATCTTCCTGAAATCATACAATAATGGGTCTTTCTGTCTATTTATGCGTTGTGCGTTACTTTTGCTTATATTGAGGGCCAACTGCCTCTCCTTTCACCAAGCGTTGACCCTCTGCAGATCTTCCTCCGTTTGCGACTTCTTCTTGTAGAACAGCAATATCCACGAAAAACATGGCCCTCAGACGTCTCATGAGCTCACCTCAAGCTTGAATGTAAACCGACAATATAGTTCAAATGGCTCTGAGCACTATGGGACTTAACTTCTGAGGCCATCAGTCCCATAGAACTTAGAACCACTTAAACCTAACTAACCTAAGGACATCACACACATCCATGCCCGAGGCAGGATTCGAACCTGCGACCGTAGCAGTCGCGCGGCTCCAGACTGTAACGCCTAGAACCGCTCGGCCTCACCGGCCGGCTAAACCGACAAGAGTTCACAGTTGACCGTGCGATATAAAGCCTTTCATGACTAGTTTTTAAGTCTAGTATCTGAATAAAGGAATTTTAGCTCTGTTCGCAGTAAGCATGTCATTGCGACGAAAAAGTTTAGCACACGCTACGTTACGTGGCTACATTTTCTATATGTGCAAAGTGGCTTCCGATCCACTTCAGAATGGTGCACATGTCGGGCACAGACAGGGATATCAGTCTCAACGTATGTACCTTGAAGTATTTTTTATCACTATTTACATTTCATCTTAAAATGTTGTTGTTGTTGTGGTCTTCAGTCCAGACACTGGTTTGATGCAGCCCTCCATGATACTCTATCCTGTGCAAGCTTCTTAATCTCCCGGTACCTACTGCAACCCACATCCTTCTGAATCTGCTTAGTGTACTCATCTCTTGGTCTCCCTCTTCGATTTTTAGCCTCCACGCTGACCTCCAGTACTACATTGGTGATCCCTTGCTGCCTCAGAACAAATACTACCAACCGATCCCTTCTTCTAGTCAAGTTGTGCCACAAATTTCTTTTCTCTCCAATTCTGTTCAGTACCTCCTCATCAGTTATGTGGTCTACCCATCGAATCTTCAGCATTATTCTGTAGCACCACTTTTCTAAAGCTTCTATACTCTTCCTGTCTACAGTATTTTTCGTCCATGTTTCACTCCCATACATGGCTATACTTCATACAAGTAATTTCAGATAAGACTTCTTGACACTTAAATCTATACTCGATGTTAACAAAATTCTCTTCTTCAGAAACGCTCTCCTTGAGATTGTCAGTCCACATTTTATATCCTCTCTACTACGACCATCATCAGGTAATTTGCTCCCCAAACAGCAAAACTCATTTACTACTTTAAGTGTCTCATTTCCTAATCTAACTCCCTCAGCATCACCCGACTTAATTCGACTACGTTCCATCATCCTCGTTTTGCTTTCGTTGATGTTCATGTTACATCCTCCTTTCACGACACTGTCCATTCCGTTCGACTGTTCTTTCAGATCCTTTGCTATCTCTGACGGAATTACAATGTTATCGGCAAACCTCAAAGTTTTTATTTCTTCTCCATGGATTTTAATACCTGCTCCGAAATTTCTTTTGTTTCCCTTGCTGCTCACTCAATATACAGATTGAATAACATTGGGGATAGGTTACAAACCTGTCTCACTCCCTTCCCAACCACTGCACCCCTTTCATGCCCCTCGGCTTTTGTAACAGCCATCTGATTTATATACTAATTGGAAATGGACTTTCGATCCCTGTATTTTACCAGTGCCACCTTCAGAATTTGAAAGAGAGTCTTCCAGTCAACATTGTCAAATGCTTTCTCTAAGTCTACAAATGCCAGAAACGTAGTTTTGCCTTTCTTTAGTCTACCTTCTAAGGTAAGTCGTAGGGTCAGTATTGCCTCACGTGTTCCAACATTTCTGTGGAATCCAAACTGATCTTCTCCGAGGTGGGCTTCTACCAGTATTTCCATTCCTCTATAAAGAATTCGCGTTAGTATTCTGCAGCCGTGACTTGTTAAACTGATAGTTCGGTATTTTTCACATCTGTCAACACCTACTTTCTTTGGGATTGGAATTCTTATATTCTTCTTGAAGTCTGAGGCTATTTCGAATGTCTCATACATCTTGCACACCAGATGGTAGAGTTTTGTTAGGCCTGGCTCTCCCAAGGCTGTCAGTAGTTCTAATGGATTGTTGCCTACTCCTGGGGCCTTGTGTTGACTTAGGTCTTTCAGTGCTCTGTCAAACTCTTCACGCAGTATCATACCTTCCATTTCGTCTTCATCTACATCCCCTTCTAATTCCATAATATTGTCCTCAAGTACATTGCCATTGTATAGGCTCTCTATATACTCCTTCCACCTGTCTGCTTTCCCTTCTTTGCTTAGAACTGGGTTTCCATCTGAGCTCTTTATATTCAAAGAAGTGGTTCTCTTTTCATTAATTTTCATTAATTTTCCTGTAGGCAGTATCTATCTTACCCCTGGTGAGATATGCCTCTACATCCTTACATTTCTCCTGTAGCCATCCCTGCTTAACCATTTTCCACTTCCTGTCGAACTCAGTTTTGAGACGTTTGTATTCCTTTTTGCCTGCTTCATTTACTGAATTTTTATATTTTCTCCTTTCATCAGTTAAATTAAATATATCTCCTGTTACCCAAGGATTTCCACTAGCCCTCGTATTTTTACCTGTATGATCCTCTGCTGCCTTCACTATTTCATCCCTCAAAGCTATTCATTCTTCTTCTACTGTATATCTTTCCCCCATTCCCGTCAATCATTCCCTAGTGCTCTCCCTGAAACTGTTTACAACCTCTGGATCTGTCAGTTTATCCAGGTCCCATCTCATTAAATTCCCACCTTTTTGCATTTTCTTCAGTTTTAACCTATAGTTGATAACCAATATATTGAGGTGATAGTTCACATCTGTCCCTTAAAACGCCTTACATTTTAAAACCTGTTTCCTAAATCTCTGTCTTACCATAATATAATCTGTCTGAAACCATCTAGTATCTCCAGGCCTCTTCCATGTATACAACGTTCTTTCACGATTCTTGAACCAAGAGTTAGCTATGATTGAGTTATGCTCGGTGCAAAATTCTACCAGGCGGCTTCCTCTTTCATTTCTTACCCCCATTTCATATTCACCTACTACGTTTCCTTCTCTTCCTTTGCCTACTATCGAATTCCAGTCACCCATGACTATTAAATTTTCGTCTCCCTTCACTATCTGAATAATTTCTTTTAACTCATCATACATTTCATCAATCTCTTCGTCATCTGCGGAGCTAGTAGGCATATAAACTTGTACTACTGTGGTAGGCGTAGGCTTCGTGTCTATCGTGGCCCCAATAATGCCTTCACTATACTGTTTGTAGTAGCTTACCCGCACTCCTATTTTTTTATTCATTATTAAACCTATTCCTGCAATACCGCTATTTTATTTTGTATTTATAGCCCTATATTCTCCTGATCAGAAGTCTTGTTCCTCCTGCCACCGAACTTTGCTAACTTTAACCTACCCATTTCCCATTTTAAATTTTCTAACCTAACTGCCCGATTAATGGGTGTGACATTCCACGCTCCGATCTGTTGAACGCCTGTTTTCTCTCTCCTGATCACGATGTCCCGGAGATCCGAATGGGGGACTATTTTACCTCCGGAATATTTTACGCAAGAGGACGCCGTCATCATTTAACCATACAATAAAGCTGCATGCCCTCCGGAAAGATTACGGCTGTAGTTTCTCCTTGCTTTCAGCCATTCGGAGTACCAGCACAGCAAGGCCGTTTTGGCTAGTATTATAAGGCCACATCAGGTCAGCCATCCAGAGTGTTGCCCCTGCAACTAATGAAAAGGCAGGAACCACACGTTTGTCTGGTCTCTGAACAGATACCCCTCCGTTGTGGTTGCACCTACGGTACGGTTATTTGTATCGCTGAGGCCCGCAACCCTCCCCACCAACGGTAAGTTCCATAGTTCATGGGAGGAGGCGCGTTAAAATATTAAATGTAATATTGCGTTTAATATTAACGCGAATTACTTATAGATGAACGGAATGAACGGCTGAATATGATCGCGGGAGGTTGAATCAAGATCCCGGTTAAATATAAGAACTCGACAGCCAATACTGAATCTACAACTCTGTATATATACTGAAGACAGGCAAACCTACCTTAAAAGCAGCTATAGTTTTCTAAAAACCTTTCAATGATGACACTCTTTGAAATTATGATGGCAGAAGGGAAAAATTGCAGGAAGCGAAAGGTTATCTGCAACGAGTACAGGAAACAGACCTCAGTTTTAAGAGTCTAAGGGCAAGGAAGGGAAATAGTGGTGAATAAGGGAGTGGGACAGGGTTGTAACACCTTCCCGTTGTTACTCAATCTGAACGTAGAGCGAAAATAGACTATTGAAAAATCTGGAAGATAAATTTGTAGGGGAAAGTATAGAAACCTGCTTTTGCCTGCATCTTTGTGACTCAGTCAGAGACGTTGGAGGACTCATAAGCTCAGCTGAACGGTATTGAAATAATGTTATAAGATTAATGTAACTAGAAATAATACAAGGGTGAGGAATTCTAGCCGCATTAGGTCAAGTGATGTTGAATGAATTAGATTGTACGGTGAAAGTGGTAGACGAATTTGCTATTCCGACAGCCGAGTAATTGACGATGGTAGAAGAACAGAGGATTTAGAATGCAGATTGACAGTAGCATGACAAAATTTTCTTTTAAAGAGAAATGTGTCGACTTCGGTCGTGAATATATGAGTTAGGAAGTCGTTCTTGAAAGTGTTTGGTAAGTATGTAGACTTAAGTGAAATGAAACATAGACGTTAGAAGGCACAGAGAAGAAGAGAATCGAAGGTTTCGAAAAATATTGTTACAAAAGAACGCTGAAGATTTGACGGTTTCGTTAGGTAGCTAATGAACACATACTGTGTAGAATTAGGGGAAAAATAGTTTCATTGCACAACCATACTAAAATAAAGAACAGGCTGATTTGACACATCGTAGGGCATCAAGTAATTGTTTAGTCAGAGTTGTAGAGGGAGACCATGTGGGGCGGCTAGTGGGATTAATTGTTTGTAAATGTAGACTGGCAATGGCAAGGAAATCGTTTCTGAAGAAAAGAAATTTGTTAACATCGAGTATAGATTTAAGTGTCAGGAAGTCGTTTCTGAAAGTATTTGTATGGAGTGTAGCCATGTATGGAAGTGAAACATGGACGTTAACTAGTTTGGACAAGAAGAGAATACAAGCTTTCGAAATGTGGTGCTACAGAAGAATGCTGAAGATAAGGTGGGTAGATCACGTAACTAATGAGGAGGTATTGAATAGGATTGGGTAGAAGAGAAGTTTGTGGCACAACTTGACTAGAAGAAGGGATCGGTTGGTAGGACATGTTTTGAGGCATCAAGTGATCACTAATTTAGCATTGGAGGGCAGCGTGGAGGGTAAAAATCGTAGAGGGAGACCAAGAGATGAATACACTAAGCAGATTCAGAAGGTTGTAGGTTGCAGTAGGTACTGGGAGATGAAGAAGCTTGCACAGGATAGAGTAACATGGAGAGCTGCATCAAACCAGTCTCAGGACTGAAGACCACAACAACAAATGTAGACTGTAATGCAATGTAGAAAAGATGCATTTCCCGGCCGATTAACCATATGTGGGGCGGCGGGTGGAATTAATTGTTATATAAATGTTCCTATTATTTATGCTGTTGTTTGCCGTTCTCAACACTGGCTCTCTAACTACAATATTGGGAACCAGAAAGTGATTAGCAAAACGTGAAGCCTGTAATTAGAATTCCTAGTGCCCAGCTCATTTGAGAAATACACTTATATCTACAGCTTACAGCTCTGAGGAATTAGGAGATTGTCTGGGATTCATAATCAAAAACGATTCTCTAAAATTGTACACTATATTCTGAAAGTCACAGACCAAAAGGAATCCACACAATCCAACTAACAGAGCAGTTCAGAGTCTAATGCGCTGATGCAACTATAACTGTCCAAATTAAATGTTTAAGTGAATGCTCACCATAATTTGATGATAATGTTCATCAAACGCCACGCTAAATAATTGTAGGATGTTTGTCCCGCGACGGCACGTGAAAATACGACATACGCATAGATCGTTAAAGTCATCCCAGAATTAACACTTCACTCAAAAACGATTTCATGGTTACGCGTATCCCGAGTAACTTATTACGGCATCCGAGGCTGTTTATAGCAATGATACCGACGCGACGCGACTTCCGACACAGGTGATGCGCTATTCAGCGTCTGGAGAGAACTTGGCCTTCTTCTCTCGCGCAGCGTTCATATATATAAAGCCGCGGTGCGGACGGCTAAGGGAACGCCTGATTAAATCGGCTCTCCCGACTAGCCGCTGGGCTAGTAATGCACCACTTTAAGTTATTGAATAAATCATCGCTTCCTTTGCTGATGGCCGATGAAGATCTTAATTTAAATGTGCAATCAGCACACAGGTAAGTTATCATAATAAAAATCTGACGTCGCTAAGTCAAATATTTTGGGCGAGAGAATAAATTTAATTACACTACACGCAGTAGACGAGCTCTGAACTTGCCCTTTGGAGATACGCTATCGCTATAGTGTTATAGTTATTCAGTTGAAATTTCTCACATCTTTATGATTATAGCGGATCTCCCTTCTATTTAAATTTAAACATCCTAGCCTTATTTATTCGCCTACTTAATCTATCTTGCTTCCTTAATTTTAAGACAAAAACCAGAAAATCATGAATTTCAACTAAAATTTTAATTTGTGAGATCCAGAATACTGTTTCTACTAAATTATTACGAAAAAGGAATCTAAATATAAATTTTTAAGTTTCTAGCTCTTTTCTGTTGCGCCAATGATTTTTACAGAAAAACGTCCAAATTTCGAAAATGGTTAAAGTTATTGAACTGATATTCAACACATATTGATTTAGTATTACTCCTGACATGCTAGAAACGTTTCAGGTTATTTACTTCATTTTTAAAGTATTACACAACATTTATGACGTCAGAGCTAGTTACAGCGGACTAGGCTGGCACACAATGGAAAGACTGATGTGAATTTTATAAGGCGTCAGTAGGCTGCTTCCCTACAACCAGAACTTTAATAAAGCGAGCGATGTGATTTGTTTTGTTTTTTATTGATCCCAGATATCTCCATGCCTTATTACATCAAGTCACATTTAAGTTAGATACATACGTAAGTATGTACGTTTTTGAGATATTCATTTACGTACATGCATTAGTATAAACATTTTTACGATATAGAGCTATATAAATTATATGTTGTTCGCAGGTATTCACCACTCTCGCAATACGTCCACATTTAGTCAGCAGGTAAAGATAACAGAGTAATGCCTATATACACTATTTACATTATGTTGCTACATGTGCAAATAAGTTCCAACAGGGAGCTAACAGTTACGTCTATTAAATGAGGGAGATAAGTAACTTGAAAGTGAAATGGTAAAACACATATTAAAATACATTACACAAAATATTTTAGGTTAGTGCTCATAAATTCCTGTTCAAAATGGAAGCAGTGTCTCTGTATCGTTGACTTAATTTTGGATCTGAATATTTTCTGACAAGATTTTACACTTTGAGGTAATTTCTTGTACAGAAGTACTCTCTTGTGCCTTACACTATTGTGGCTTTTACATAGCCGTTGATCATCTATAATTATGTCATTGATCTGCTGCTTATTATGGTGGTGAACATCTTTAATGTAACTTATTTTTTGTAAATATATTAGTGAAACACATTATTTCAAGAATATAGATACAAGGCACTGGCAAGATATTGTGCTCCTTAATCAGATGTCTAGTGGTGGGGGTAGGGGCACTCGTTCCATTGCCTTAATTATTCGTTTCTGCGTAGTAAATATCTTCTTGTGGAAGGAGCCCCAAAGAGGAATGCACTATGCAATTACTGATTGCACTAGTGCTGTGCGATAATGATGCTGATATGGAAAGGCTCGTATATGTAACACTAGCATAGAGACTTCTATCAAAGCTGTCTTCGTATTGAGGGCTGCAACAATCTCCACACAATAGTCCAACGAAGACGTAATTTCAAGTACTGTCAGTTTTCGCTATTCTACTTCCACAGGAAACTCGGCGTTCGTCTTAATCCCGTTACACGACGGATAATCTGATTTCGTCTGACAAATTCCCTCCCCCCTCACCCCTCCCATTTCTCCACGCGCTCTCCTCTCTCTCGGCGTACCTCGAGAGCAATAAATAAGCGGAGACGGCCACTTGCAGGCTGCAGAAGAATCGGACGGGTCCGGAAGCGGCGACTTCCGCTTGCCAACAGGTAGGCCCAGTCAGATCTCCGCCACTCGGCGAGATATATCGCTCGGAGCCAAAGAAGCTGGCGCGCCCTAAAACCCTGGTTCTGCGCCGTCCCGCGATTTATGGCGGATCGAGCGTCCCTGAAATATACTCAAACTTCCCGCCGAGTCTCCACTCGGATCCCGGGGCTCTGCTCTTGGCAGTGCAGCTCGGTCACGAAAGTGTGCGTAATCTCGCCGTCTGCGTCCGGCCCGTTTTAGTACGAAAGACGTTCCCATACACCCACAACCGGTTTTAAATTAAATATTGTGGTAATACTGAGTATACTTGACCAGCAAGTCTTTTTTAAAGAAGATTAGCCTTATCTTTTATGCATGTGTTCGTTGATTTTGGCACTGCCTATGAATATTCTAATGCTGCGGCTTCAGAAGCCTGATTCTCATCTCGTATCACAGAGCGGATGGGCCTTTGTTATTCAAATTAAAATATCTGATATACACACGCCCGCTCCCCCGCCTCACTGCTTGGAGCGCAAACTGTAAGTGGACGCGTTGCGAAAGGAACATAGTTTCAGTGGTTCCCAGTTATGTTGTTTCTCGCCAAAGGAACTGAAACGGATTGCATTGCTACTTATTATATTGTATAATTTGCTGCTAAATGTTACATTTTGTCCGCTTATCACACGTTGACTCAGACAGATTTTCTACTATCAAGATTCCTGTTGTAAAGTGTAGTAGTGGTTTTCTGTATGTAAAATAATCCTGGACAAATAGTGAGTATCGTGAAGAATAAAGGGATAAACTACGACAAGGCAGTTGCTGCTAGGCTCAATACCGCAACACCTACAACCATCAAACAGAAAGGCAAGGTATATCTATTTTAAAAAGCTGATGAAAATGCACTTAATGCCTTTTTACGAGAGAGTCTTCACTCCTTCCGATTTGATCACCTAAGCATAGAAAAGCTGTATAACGATTTCAAAGAGATAATATCGACGGCAATTGAGAGATATATACCACATAAACTAATAAGTGAGAGTACTGTTGCCCCATGGTACACAAAACAGGTCACATCGCTGTTGCAGAAGCAACGAAAAAAGCATGCCAAATTTAAGACAAAGCAAAATCCCCAAGATTGACAAAGTTTTGCAGAAGTTCGAAATATAGCGCGTACTTCAATGCGAGATGCCTACAATAATTCCACAGCGAAGTTCTGTCTCGGAATCTAGCAGAAAACCCAAAGAGATTCTGGTCATACATAAAAGGCACTGGTGGTAAGACGCAATCAATACCTTCACTGCGCGATAACAACGGTGAAAATACTGATGACAGTGCCACTAGAGCAGAGTTATTAAACACCTTTTTCCGAAACTCCTCCACCAAAGAAGACGAAGTAAACAATCCTGAATTCCAGTCAAGAAGAACTGCCAAGACAAGAAACATAGAAGTAGATATTCTCTGTGTAGCAAAGCAGCTTAAATCACTTAATAAAGGCAAGGCCTCCGGTCCAGATTTTACGGCAGTCAGGTTCCTTTCAGAGTATGCTGATACAATAGCTCCATATTTAGCAATTACATACAACCACTCGCTCACAGTAAGATCCGTACCTAAAGACTGGGAAATCAGTAGGAGTAATCCGCTGAATTACTGGCCCATATCACTAACGTCAATTTGCAGTACGATTTTGGAACATGTACTGTATTCTAACGTTATGCAGTACCTCGAAGAAAACGATTTATTTACACAGTCAGCACGGATTCAGAAAATATCGTTCTCGTGCAACACAACTAGCTCTTTATACTCATGAAGTAATGAGTACTATCGGCAGAGGACGTCAAATTGATTCCATATTTTTAGATTTCCAGAAGGCTTTCGACGCCGTGCCTCACAAGCGTCTCCTAACCAGGCTGCGTGCCTATGGAATATCGCCTCACTTATGTGACTTGACCCTAATTTCCTGTCAGAAAGGTCTCAGATTGTAGTAATAAACGGGAAGTCATCGAGTAGAACATAAGTAATATCCATCGTTCAGCAAGGGAGTGTTATAGGTCCTCCATTGTTACTGATTTATATTAACGACGTAGGTGAAAATGTGAGTAGCCGTCTTAGATTGTCTGCAGATGAGGCTGTCGTTTACCGTCTTGTAGAGACATCAGATGACCAAAACGAATTGCAAAAGTGTCAATTGAACCTGAATACAGAACGGTGTCAAGTTATTCACGGAAGTACTAAAAGAAATCGGCTAAATTTCTATTACGCGATAGGTCACACAAATCTGAAAGCTGTAAATTCAGATAAATGCTCCGGGATTACAACTACAAATAACCTGAATTGAAACGATCACATACATAATGTTGTATAGCACACCAAAGATTGCGATTCATTGGCATAACACTTACAAGGTGCAACAGGTCTACTAAAGTGACTGCTTACACCAAGCTTGTCCGCCCTGCTATGGAGTATTGCTGTGCGGCGTGGCATCCTCAACAGGTGGAACTGACGGATGACATCGAAAACGTACAAAGGAGGGCAGCTCGTTTTGTATTTTTGCGAAACAGGGGGGAGATAGTGTCAGAGATATGATACGTGAATTGGTGTGGTAGTCATTAAAACAACGGCGTTTTTCGTTGCGACTGGATCTCCTCATGAAATTTCAATCACCAGTTTCCTCCTCCGATCGCGACAACATTCTGTTGGCACCCACCTACATAGGGAGAAATGATCATCACGATGAAGTAAGAGAAATCAGTGCTCGCACAGAAATTTATTGCGAATAGCAGAGTAATCACGTAGATGTAGACGTAGACGCGATGTAGAAAGAAACATCTTTCCAAACCACCAAATATTGTCCATCAAGAGGTGGCCAAAATCATCATTAGGTAACTAATACTGGTTTTCCCAGATACAAGTTCTCATGTAGTGGATGTGACGCAGTAGCATAATGCAAAATTCGGACTGCGATTACGAATTTTGCAGCAAGTGCTTGCGCTTATGATCTCTGCCTGGCCCGCTACAGAGGCACTGCAAGACGCGTAATGGTTGTCTGACGCCTTCAGTAATACACCGTCAAGCGCACTCCTCCTCATGGTGGCAATTTATCCCAATGGCTATACATTGAGATATCTGACAGCAATATATTAGTTACAGCGAGGTAGATAAAGCACTAGGGACCACGGGTTCCGAAGTAGTTTGTAAATCACTGTATTGCCTCACTCCTTATTTCCGAACGAACAGAAATTGGAAGACCTCAAGTTGTCAATGCTTCGTGTCTGCCATATACCACCTAACCACTTAAAACTAGGAGAAGGCCATCTGATGAGGGATTTAAGTAAAATACCTAATGAATATGTCACAGTTTTACTGTCAGAAATGTATGGTGTGATGTGCGAGGGCTATTTGTTAATTCGTCGCGAAGCGGGAACCACAGTTAAAATCAGAAGTGTTTTATTTGCAACAGTTAGCTACACCTTTCAGCTACTTCGCAACATAGCGACCCCTCCGACATAGACGTCCGTCATAGCGTTGTACCAACTTTCCAGTACCATTGCCGGCGAAACCTGTGCTTCCCCCGATGCTCTAAGCTCATCTGCAGCTCGTCGACTGTGCCAAAATATTGTCCTCATAGCCAGCGGATCACGTGGACAGAGATGAGAGTCAGAGGAAGCTGAAAAAAATGGTTCAAATGGCTCTGAGCACTATGGGACTTAACATCTATGGTCAACAGTCCCCTAGAACTTAGAACTACTTAATCCTAACTAACGTAAAGGACATCACACAACACCCTGTCACCATGAGGCCGAGAAAATCCCTGACCCCGCCGGGAATCGAACCCGGGCGTGGGAAGCGAGAACTCTACCGCACGACCACGAGCTGCGGACTCAGAGGAAGCCTAGTCCAGGCTGTATGGTGAGTTATGAGACACTTCCCATCGCAAAACTTGCAGCAACGTCTTCATTGCCACCGCAATGTACGGCCGAGAATTGCAAATGGCTCTGAGCACTATGGGACTCAACATCTGATGTCATCAGTCCCCTAGAACTTAGAACTACTTAAAGCTAACTAACCTAAGGACATTACACACAACCAGGCCCGAGGCAGGATTCGAAACTGCGACTGTAGCAGTCCCGCGGTTCCACACTGAAGCGCCTAGAACCGCTCAGCCACGAGAATTGTTACGAATAAGGAAATCTATGACAGTTACGTTATGTGGGTTGCATGAAATCGGGCGAAATCTCTCGGCAGGAACTCAAACTTTGCTGTAAACACCAATTTCTAGGCATACTGACGTGTTCACTGTGCGCTAAGAACTTAGAAAGAGCGACGTGACGTGGTTGACGGGAATACTAGCGACACTGCACATCACATCATCGGATTTTCACTCTGGTTTCCATTTCGCGTCCGATCGGACCTTAACAAACGTATAAACCTCGTACAAGGTATGTGGGTTCATACATTCGAATGATAACCTGTAACGACCTCCACAACATTGTGTCACTTGTTGAGACTGGTCTTTGAAGAAAGGAATTATTGATGACTTAGATAACCAGTACAGTACTCCTACTTAGTAGTTATAGTAGTAATGATATTTTGAAAACAATTGAGTTTCGCGATCGAAACACAGTCAAACCCTTTTGCTTTTACCCCTCAGAAAATTTTTCTTCTACCCCTCAGGTATGATTAATCTCTCTCCCTTTGCTTGGAAGCCACTGCACCACTAAATGAGTGGCTGAAGGGCTAGGGCACTGAATATGCAGCACTCCATGTACATTATCCTTCCGAATACTAGAAATAGGCTACGAATGAATCATATCGACCTGAAAAGAGGCATGGTTCATTTTATTCCAGGACATGGACTGTGGGCAGAATTGGATACAGACCAATAGTGTCCACTGAGCATGAGGTCTTTAGATACCTTCAGGAAGCTTCAGCAAAGAGGCATGAAGCGCCTTAGGCACAATGAGGTCTTTACTTTATGAATCTGGTAAAATATAAAAGAATTAGTAACGAACTAAGAAAGTGTAGGTCCCAGAGATGTTGAGGGAGGACATGAGCGACAGTGTAGTTGCCAGTGACAGACAGAATGATGCTGCTAGCGTCAGTAATGGCGACGCTGAGGAACAAAGTGTATTTATGTGACATGTTGTTCTTGCGTTCTTCAGCCAAGAGACAGGTTTGATGCAGCTCTCAATGCTACTCTATCCTGTGCAAGCTTCTTCATCTCCCAGTACCTACTGCAACCTACATCCTTCTGAATCTGCTTAGTGTATTCATCTCTTGGTTTCCCTCTACGATTTTTACCCTCCACGCTTCCCTCCAATACTTAATTGGTGATCACTTGATGCCTCAGAACATGTTCTACCAACCGATCCCTTCTTTTAGTCAAGTTGTGGCACAAATTTCTCTTCTCCCCAGTTCTATTAAATACCCCCTCATTAGTTATGTGATCTACCCATCTAATCTTCAGCATTCTTCTGTAGCACCACATTTCGAAAGCTTCTATTCTGTTCCTGTCCGAACTGTTTATCGTCCATGCGCACTTCCATATATGGTTACAGTCCATACTAGTACTCTCAGAAACGACTTCCTGACACTCAAATGTATACTCAATGTTAACAAGTTTCTCTTCTTTAGAAACGCATTCCTTGCGATTGCCAGTCTATATTTTATACCCTCTCTACTTCGACCATCATCAGTTATTTTGTTTCCCAAATACGAAAAATCATTTGCTACTATAAGTGTCTCATTTCCTAATCTTCATTCCATCAGCACCACCCGATTTACTTCGAATACATTCCATTATCCTTGTTTTGCTTTTCTTAATGTTCATCTTATATCCTCCTTGCAATACACTGTCCATTCGTTGCAAATTCTCTTACAGGTCCTTTGCTGTCTCTGACGGAATTCCAATGTCATCGGCGAATCTAAAATATTTTTTCTTCTCTAAGGATTGTAATTCGTACTCCGAATTTCTCGTTTTTTTCCTTTACTGCTTGCTCAGTATACAGATTGAATAACATCGGGGATATTCTACAACCCTGTCTCACTCCCTTCCCAACCACTGCTTCCCTTTCATACCCCTTGACTCTTATAAGTGCCATCTGGTTTCTGTACAAATTATAAATAGCCTTTCACTCCTTGTATTTTACCCCGGCCACCATCAGAATTTGTAAGATAGTATTCCAGTCAACATTGTTTAAAGCTTTCTGTAACTCTACAAATACTAGAAACGTAGGTTTGCCTTTCCTTAATCTATCTTCTAAGGTAAGTCGTAGGGGTCAGTATTGCCTCACGTGTTCCAGCACTTCGACAAAATCCAAACTGATCTTCCCCGAGGTCGGCGTCTACCAGTTTTCCATTCGTCTGTAATGAATTCGTATTAGCATTTTGCAACCGTGACTTATTATACTGATAGTTCGGCAATTTTCAGATCTGTCAACACCTGCTTTCTATGGGATTGGAATTATTAAATTCTTCTTGAAATCTGAGGGTATTTCGTCTCTCTCATACGTCTTGCTCACCAGATGGTAGAGTTTTGTCAGGGCTGGCTGCCCCAAGGCTATCAGTAGTTCTAATGGAATGTCGTCTACTCCCGGGGTCTTGTTTCGTCTTAGGTCTTTCAGTGCTTTGTCAGACTCTTCACGCAGCATCACATCTCCCATTTCATCTTCATCTACATCCTCTTCCATTTCCATAATATTGTCTTCAACTACATCGTCCTTGTATAGACTCTCCATATACACCTCCCACCTTTCTGCTTTGCCGTCTTTGCTTAGAACTGGCTTTCCATTTTAGCTCTTGATGCTCATACAGGTGGCTCTCTTTTCTCGGAAAGTCTCTTTAATTTTGATGTAGGCAGTATCTATCTTACCACTAGTGATATATGCCTCTACATCCTTACATTTGTCCCTTCTTAGCCATTTTGCACTTCCTGTTGATTTCATTTTTGAGACATTTGTATTCCTTTTTGCCTACTTCGTTTACTGCATTTTTATATTTTCTCCTCTCATCAATTAAATTCAATATACCTTCTGTACCAAAGGATTTCTACAAGCTCTCGTCTTGTTACCTACTTGATCCTCTACTGCCTTCATTATTTCATCTCTCAAAGCTGCCCGTTCTTCTTCTACTGTATTTCTTTCCCCCATTCTTGTCAATCGTATCCTAATGGTCTCCCTGAAACTCTCTACAACCACTGGTTCTGCCACTTCATCCAGGTTCCATCTCCTTAATTTCCCACCTGTTAGCAGTTTCTTCAGTTTTAATCTACAGTTCGTAATCAATAGATTGTGGTCAGAGTACACATCTGGCTTTGGAAATGTCTTACAATTTAAAGCATGGTTCCTAAACCACTGTCTTACCATTATATAATCTATCTGAAACCTTGCAGTATCTCCAGGCCTTTTCCATCTATACAACCTTCTTTCATGATTCTTGAAATAAGTGTTAACTATGATTAAGCTATGCTCCGTGCAAAATTCTACCAGGCGACTTCCTCTTTCATTCCTTAACCCCATTCCATATTCACCTACTACGTTTCCTTCTCTTCCTTTACCTACTATCGAATTCCAGTCACCTTTGACTATTAAATTTTCGTCTCCCTTCACTATCTGAATAATTTCTTTTATCTTATCATACATTTCATCCATCTCTTCGTCATGTGCGGAGCTAGTTGGCAAATAAACGTATACTACTGTGGTAGTCGTCAGATTCGTGACTATCTTGGCTACAATATTGCGTTCACTATGTTTCCCCTGATAACGACATCCTCCTGAGTAGTCCCCGCCTGTAGATCCAGATGAGGAATTATGTTACCTCTGGAGTATTTCACCTAAGACTAGACCATTGTCGTTTAACCATACAGTAGAGCTGCATGTCTTCGGGAAAAATTACGGCTGTAATTTCCCATTGCTTTCTGCGAATCTGGCAATATTCTTTCTGTTGTATATAATGGTGCAAATTTGGTGTCAGTTCCTCTTCTCCAAATGTATTTGCATGAAGTGGGAAAGTACCAACTTTTTTTAAAACCCAAAATGGTCATTTTGCACTGTTGCTGTTCTAGTATATGCAAGTCCGAACGACTAATCTATTTGGTACTGGGTTGCCATTCTTCTCGGATGGCTGTTAATCCATGGTTCAAATGGCTCTGAGCACTATGGGACTTAACTTCTGTGGTCATCAGTCCCCTAGAACTTAGAACTACTTAAACCTAACTAACCTAAGGACATCACACACATCCATGCCCGAGGCAGGATTCGAAACTGCGACCGTAGCAGTTCCGCGGTTCCGGACTGCGCGCCTAGAACCACGAGACCACCGCGGCCGGCGTTAATCCATGTCTTAATTTCCTGACCGTATAAAGAGCTTAATGGTCCCATCTGAAATACAAGTATACTTTTTAGTGAGGGATAGCTAGTTAAATTATTAGTGACAAAATAAACTAAATCTTGGCTGCAAATAGTAGTAAGTTCTGTATGTAATTATCAATTTGTTGTTATTAAAACGTGAACACACATGTAGTGTACCCTTGAAAGCATGTATTTCTTACGTCACACATGTAAGTTATATGTAACTATGGAATGGCGTAGTATCAGGTAGTTCCAGCCTCACCCCATTGCCCCCACCCTGTTTTACCCCTTATCTGTAACATTCCTTCTGCATAAGAAGGAAGGTGAAAAATCCGTTAACATGGTTTATGTTCATAAGGCTTGTTAAATGTATTATTCATTGTATTACTAGTTTCAACTCGTTATGCGACGCCGTAAGTTCCTTATTGAACACAAAATACCACAAAGTAAGAGGCACAACCACAAAAACCTAACAAACTATTCTGATTAACGACAACTCATCTGATGCTACCAATCCTCATAGCGGTACTGAAGTTGCCGGTCGTCTTCATGGTATAACGGCAAAAATCATTGCAGTCTGGTCCATAATTTACAATAAAAGAAGGTTTATCTTTCTGCAGTCCATATTCCCCGATATGTTGAAGGGTTAGTTCTGCCTCCGGTACCCACACTTATAATTACCCAGGTCGTATTTCTCACTCGTTCCATTCTTCTTTAGGTACTTTGTTTTAATATTTTGCAACCATTACCTACTATAGTGATACTACGGTAATGAAACTTCCTGGCAGATTAACTGTGTGTCCAACCGACACTCGAACTCGGGACCTTTGCTTCTCGCGGGCAAGTGCTCTACCAACTCAGCTACCGAAGCACGACTCACGCTCGCTACTCACAGCTTTACTTCTGCCGAGACTGTGAATAGCGGGCGTGAGTCGTGCTTCGGTAGCTCAGTTGGTAGAGCACTTGCCCGCGAAAGGCAAAGGTCCCGAGTTTGAGTCTCGGTTGGGCACACAGTTTTAATCTGCCAGGAAGTTTCATATCAGCGCACACTCCGCTGCAGAGTGAAAATCTCATTCTGGAAACATCCCCCAGGCTGTGGCTAAGCCATGTCTCCGCAATATCCTTTCTTTCAGGAGTGCTAGTTCTGCAAGGTTCGCAGGAGAGCTTCTGTAAAGTTTGGAAGGTAGGAGACGAGGAACTGGCAGAAGTAAAGCTGTGAGTACCGAGCGTGAGTCGTGCTTCGGTAGCTCAGTTGGTAGAGCACTTGCCCGCGAAAGGCAAAGGTCCCGAGTTCGAGTGTCGGTTGGGCACACAGTTTTAATCTGCCAGGAAGTTTCATATCAGCGCACACTCCGCTGCAGAGTGAAAATTTCATTCTGGAAACATCCCCCAGGCTGTGGCTAAGCCATGTCTCCGCAATATCCTTTCTTTCAGGAGTGCTAGTTCTGCAAGGTTCGCAGGAGAGCTTCTGTAAAGTTTGGAAGGTAGGAGACGAGGTACTGGCAGAAGTAAAGCTGTGAGTACCGGGCGTGAGTCGTGCTTCGGTAGCTCAGTTGGTAGAGCACTTGCCCGCGAAAGGCAAAGGTCCCGAGTTCGAGTCTCGGTTGGGCACACAGTTTTAATCTGCCAGGAAGTTTCATATCAGCGCACACTCCGCTGCAGAGTGAAAATCTCATTCTGGAAACATCCCCCAGGCTGTGGCTAAGCCATGTCTCCGCAATATCCTTTCTTTCAGGAGTGCTAGTTCTGCAAGGTTCGCAGGAGAGCTTCTGTAAAGTTTGGAAGGTAGGAGACGAGGAACTGGCAGAAGTAAAGCTGTGAGTAGCGAGCGTGAGTCGTGCTTCGGTAGCTCAGTTGGTAGAGCACTTGCCCGCGAAAGGCAAAGGTCCCGAGTTCGAGTCTCGGTTGGGCACACAGTTTTAATCTGCCAGGAAGTTTCATATCAGTGCACACTCCGCTGCAGAGTGAAAATCTCATTCTGGAAACATCCCCCAGGCTGTGGCTAAGCCATGTCTCCGCAATATCCTTTCTTTCAGGAGTGCAAGTTCTGCAAGGTTCGCAGGAGAGCTTCTGTAAAGTTTGGAAGGTAGGAGACGAGGTACTGGCAGAAGTAAAGCTGTGAGTACCGGGCGTGAGTCGTGCTTTGGTAGCTCAGTTGGTAGAGCACTTGCCCGCGAAAGGCAAAGGTCCCGAGTTCGAGTCTCGGTTGGGCACACAGTTTTAATCTGCCAGGAAGTTTCATATCAGCGCACACTCCGCTGCAGAGTGAAAATCTCATTCTGGAAACATCCCCCAGGCTGTGGCTAAGCCATGTCTCCGCAATATCCTTTCTTTCAGGGGTGCTAGTTCTGCAAGGTTCGCAGGAGAGCTTCTGTAAAGTTTGGAAGGTAGGAGACGAGGTACTGGCAGAAGTAAAGCTGTGAGTACCGGGCGTGAGTCGTGCTTCGGTAGCTCAGTTGGTAGAGCACTTGCCCGCGAAAGGCAAAGGTCCCGAGTTCGAGTCTCGGTTGGGCACACAGTTTTAATCTGCCAGGAAGTTTCATATCAGCGCACTACGGTAATGCTTGCACGTGTCAGTGCTTTCTTTAATATAGGGATCACTCTGTTTGTATTGAATTCTGAGTTTGTTCCTGTATTCTGCGTACCAAGTGGAGCAGATCAGTCATATTGCATTCAACCAAGGGTTTTACTAATCACGAAGGAATTCTCTCTACCCAGGGAGCATTGTTTCGACTTACGTCTGTAGTGTTCTACCAAATTAATTTAGCAGAATCTCATTCCCCATCTCATATATCACACGACGTGCTACACGCGTACAAGAGCAGCGTTTCTGATCCAAATAAACAAAGTAATACTCTTGCAGCGTGTATTGTTAAGTGCCATAACAAACACTCGTCGAGTTTCATTATATTGAGTGACTTTGGCTACATTTTGCGATGGTTTGTTGACATGAATCTCAGTCGATAGTTTATGGATTTACGCACTAACAGGGTGAAGAGGAATTCTCTATGGACAGTCACTGACCGCAGCGCTTGTGATCTTGACAACATACTGAATGCACACATCTTCTGATCATCTATGATTCTGTAGATTCAACACGTGGTGTATGATCACGAGCCTGATATGGCAGAGAATTCAACTCATTAATACGTTTCTTTGCAGGTGGCACAGTTTACACAAGTGTCTGAATAGTAACCCCTTGTAAACTACACTCCTGGAAATTGAAATAAGAACACCGTGAGTTCATTGTCCCAGGAAGGGGAAACTTTATTGACACATTCCTGGGGTCAGATACATCACATGATCACACTGACAGAACCACAGGCACATAGACACAGGCAACAGAGCATGCACAATGTCGGCACTAGTACAGTGTATATCCACCTTTCGCAGCAAGGCAGGCTGCTATTCTCCCATGGAGACGATCGTACAGATGCTGGATGTAGTCCTGTGGAACGGCTTGCCATGCCATTTCCACCTGGCGCCTCAGTTGGACCAGCGTTCGTGCTGGACGTGCAGACCGCGTGAGTCGACGCTTCATCCAGTCCCAAACATGCTCAATGGGGGACAGATCCGGAGATCTTGCTGGCCAGGGTAGTTGACTTACACCTTCTAGAGCACGTTGGGTGGCACGGGATACATGCGGACGTGCATTGTCCTGTTGGAACAGCAAGTTCCCTTGCCGGTCTAGGAATGGTAGAACGATGGGTTCGTTGACGGTTTGGATGTACCGTGCACTATTCAGTGTCCCCTCGACGATCACCAGTGGTGTACGGCCAGTGTAGGAGATCGCTCCCCACACCATGATGCCGGGTGTTGGCCCTGTGTGCCTCGGTCGTATGCAGTCCTGATTGTGGCGCTCACCTGCACGGCGCCAAACACGCATACGACCATCATTGGCACCAAGGCAGAAGCGACTCTCATTGCTGAAGACGACACGTCTCCATTCGTCCCTCCATTCACGCCTGTCGCGACACCACTGGAGGCGGGCTGCACAATGTTGGGGCGTGAGCGGAAGACGGCCTAACGGTGTGCGGGACCGTAGCCCAGCTTCATGGAGACGGTTGCGAATGGTCCTCGCTGATACCCCAGGAGGAACAGTGTCCCTAATTAGCTGGGAAGTGGCGGTGCGGTCCCCTACGGCACTGCGTAGGATCCTACGGTCTTGGCGTGTATCCGTGCGTCGCTGCGGTCCGGTCCCAGGTCGACGGGCACGTGCACCTTCCGCCGACCACTGGCGACAACATCGATGTACTGTGGAGACCTCACGCCCCACGTGTTGAGCAATTCGGCGGTACGTCCACCCGGCCTCCCGCATGCCCACTATACGCCCTCGCTCAAAGTCCGTCAACTGCACATACGGTTCACGTCCACGCTGTCGCGGCATGCTACCAGTGTTAAAGACTGCGATGGAGCTCCGTATGCCACGGCAAACTGGCTGACACTGACGGCGGCGGTGCACAAATGCTGCGCAGCTAGCGCCATTCGACGGCCAACACCGCGGTTCCTGGTGTGTCCGCTGTGCCGTGCGTGTGATCATTGCTTGTACAGCCCTCTCGCAGTGTCCGGAGCAAGTATGGTGGGTCTGACACGCCGGTGTCAATGTGTTCTTTTTTCCATTTCCAGGAGTGAATAAGAAATGATCAACGTAACAGAAAAACTTTCTGAAGGATATAGCACGAATTATGGCAAAAGTAATGTGTAAAACAGAGCGTGAAGTACACATAGCCTTCCCTGTTACGGAGAGGAGATTTTGTACAGTTGTTGTTACAGTATAAGATCACTGGATATGAACTGCGTGAGTACCAGAAGGTAAACAGTGGCTAAACGATGAAAACTCTTTAACTACGTATGTATGACTTGACTACCTTCCTATCACATAAATATAAAGCTCTGTTCTGACACGGTACTAAACTATTACTTGGATCATTTTTATATCCGTTAATTATGCATGAAACAAATGTTGCTTCTTACAGTAACCAGCGATCGCCAGAATGCATTATATTTAAACTTAACTGGACTTATAACTCCATAATCAAACTTGTCTGGTATTACAGTATTTTCTCTGCTCGACGCAATTGCTGTTATGCAATATGGTTACTACTCTACCCCCATCTAGCTAATCGATCACTATATACGTCGATCAACAACTTCCTGCTCAACTTGTTGTACAATAACAACACAGGTATGAACAAACATTAACACTAATATCCCATGCTTACAAACTATAAAAACTAAATTATATGAGTGTATGCTGAAAAGTAAGACTTCCTAATCCTTATGTGAAAAGTTTGAAAGTTTTTTAAACACAACAAACAGAATTAACGTTGAAACTTCCTGGCAGATTAAAACTGTGTGCCCGACCGAGACTCGAACTCGGGACCTTTGCCTTTCGCGGGCAAGTGCTCTACCAACTGAGCTACCGAAGCACGACTCACGCCCGGTACTGACAGCTTTACTTCTGCCAGTACCTCGTCTCCTACCTTCCAAACTTTACAGAAGCTCTCCTGCGAATCTTGCAGAACTAGAGTACAGGGCGTGAGTCGTGCTTCGGTAGCTCAGTTGGTAGAGCACTTTCCCGCGAAAGGCAAAGGTCCCGAGTTCGAGTCTCGGTCGGGCACACAGTTTTAATCTGCCAGGAAGTTTCATATCAGCGCACACTCCGCTGCAGAGTGAAAATCTCATTCTGGAAACATCCCCCAGGCTGTGGCTAAGCCATGTCTCCGCAATATCCTTTCTTTCAGGAGTGCTAGTTCTGCAAGGTTCGCAGGAGAGCTTCTGTAAAGTTTGGAAGGTAGGAGACGAGGTACTGGCAGAAGTAAAGCTGTGAGTACCGGGCGTGAGTCGTGCTTCGGTAGCTCAGTTGGTAGAGCACTTGCCCGCGAAAGGCAAAGGTCCCGAGTTCGAGTCTCGGTCGGGCGCACAGTTTTAATCTGCCAGGAAGTTTCATATCAGCGCACACTCCGCTGCAGAGTGAAAATCTCATTCTGGAAACATCCCCCAGGCTGTGGCTAAGCCATGTCTCCGCAATATCCTTTCTTTCAGGAGTGTTCGTTCTGCAAGGTTCGCAGGAGAGCTTCTGTAAAGTTTGGAAGGTAGGAGACGAGGTACTGGCAGAAGTAAAGCTGTGAGTACCGGGCGTGAGTCGTGCTTCGGTAGCTCAGTTGGTAGAGCACTTGCCCGCGAAAGGCAAAGGTCACGAGTTCGAGTCTTGGTCGGGCACACAGTTTTAATCTGCCAGCAAGTTTCATATCGGCGCACACTCCGCTGCAGAGTGAAAATCTCACTCTAGAATTAACGTTCTACATATTTATTCTCTATGTCTACATATTAGCAAACCTCTGCAGTTAGAGGACTCCGATCTTTAAGAGTGTAACATGGCTCTGTATTACATAACTACACGGTCCAGTCACATTTATGCGAACACCGGCTATGTTCAGCTTCAACGTACTATAATTACTTACAGATGGTATGTGGCAACACTAGCGGTGGAGGGTATATAAAGCGTGGAGGGGGGGACACAGAAAGCACTGAAGTCATTGTAATGCGAAAACGCAGCGATTTACCTGACGGCCAAAAAGGTCATAACCATTGGATTTCGGGTCAACGGTGGAAGAATTTCCCAAATTGCTAAGCTGTAAACTATTCTCTTCCCGACGTGGTTAAAGGGTACCGCGTATGGCAAGATTGCGCTATACAAAACCGGCACCTACCGCTATTCCACCGCTTATTCCGTAGAAACAGCAGAATAAATTATGTGTCATACTGTAATTACACCTTAGAATTTGGTTGAGAGAGAATGGCCTGGAGATTTCAGTGAAAAATATTCATGGATGGTTACTTTTACGCGAAGAAATGTTCCACGTTGTCCAAACAGTATGAGGGTTGGTGGAGCAATATCCCATTCACGTGTCAAGCTAATTTTATAGGCATGAGAATTGACTCGTGACAAACATGGAGACCTTGCATAAATGATATTCTTCCCAAAATAGAATCAAGGATGAATGCACTGAGATGTGTGGCCGCCACATGGTGGGGATCGCACCCTAAAATTCTCCTCAACTTGTGTTGGATTCCTCTGCGATTATTCTTGGATTATGGATTCATATTTTATCGTGATGGGACAGGAAATTCGATATCGAAGCTAGACAAACTTTAGTATCGTTTTATTCGAATATACAGGGTGATTCAAAAAGAATACCACAACTTTAAAAATGTGTATTTAATGAAAGAAACATAATATAACCTTCTGTTATACATCATTAGAAAGAGTATTTAAAAAGGTTTTTTTCACTCAAAAACAAGTTCAGAGATGTTCAATATGGCCCCCTCCAGACACTCGAGCAATATCAACCCGATACTCCAACTCGTTCCACACTCTCTGTAGCATATCAGGCGTAACAGTTTGGATAGCTGCTGTTATTTCTCGTTTCAGATCATCAATGGTGGCTGGGAGAGGTGGCCGTAACACCATATCCTTAACATACCCCCATAAGAAAAACTCGCAGGGGGTAAGATCAGGGCTTCTTGGAGGCCAGTGATGAAGTGCTCTGTCACGGGCTGCCTGGCGGCCGATCCATCGCCTCGGGTAGTTGACGTTCAGGTAGTTACGGACAGATAAGTGCCAATGTGGAGGCGCTCCATCCTGCTGAAATATGAATTGTTGTGCTTCTTGTTCGAGCTGAGGGAACAGCCAATTCTCTAACATCTCCAGATACTGTAGTCCAGTTACAGTAGCACCTTCGAAGAAAAAGGGACCAAAAATTTTATTGGCTGAAATGGCCAAGTCAACAGCGCCTCAAGCGAACAAATGTACAACTAAATGAAACTTTATAGCTCCCTTAATTCGCCGACAGATAGTGCTTAGCTCTGCCTTTTGTCGTTGCAGAGTTAAATTCATAAAGTTGTGGTATTCTTTTTGAATCACCCTGTACGTTGCGCCATGCTATCCAAAACTACCAGTGCTCTCCTTGTTGATACAGGGGCATCCCACTGAGTATCAGATGGGAAAAAGTTGCGAACAAATTCATTTTGAAGAGAATCTCACAGAAATTAAATCCTTTACCCAAAGGCATAGTGAAGTTCTCATCAGACACCAAGAAAAAAATTTTTTTTTCTGGAAATAAAAGAAAACCGCTGATTGTTAAGTCTGTTGAATGGTGGAACTCGTATGAAAATGAAATATAGCAGATTGGTGTCTCACCAGAATTCCTATCTGGATATAGTTACCAAGAACAAAATGTACTAAAATTTGACAGTATCTTACAATATAAAGATTCTCCAAATCGGAAGACTGGAGTCAACATTTTGCTCAATACTATTTCCTGGATTCCAAAAAGGCTAATACTGATGCACCGAAGACCATCGAGAGCGATAAAGTAGGATGTGCAATATACAATCCTGCAGGAAATCATCAATCCCTATAATCGGTACCTAAGGAGGTAGCAAACTATTACGCGAAAGTAATCGTAGTAACAGATGCAGTCAAATACGGCAGATCTTGCACACGAAGCAGTATGGTGATCTTGTAGACAAAGCAGTATGGTGATATTAACAGATTCCCGAAGTATTCTAAAAAACCTGAAATAACCAAAATAGAACAAAAATGTGTCTCCTGTAACTATAGATATTATAAATGAAGTCTTTACAAGCAGGAATAGCATTAAATTTCTTGTGTATTCCAGGGTGCAATGGAATCTTTTATATTGAAATAGTAGACAGCTTAGCGAAGCCCGCAACGAAATTACCTGAAATTCTAAATGAGAGACTTCCTTATCAAGACCGCGAGCTTAATCAATGAAAAGGCGAGAAACGACTGGCAGACGCAAGGGGATTCGACAAAGATATCAAAAGGAGTGCAGTATGATCAGCTACCGCCTAAAACCATGTACGAGATACAAGACACAACAAATATCCTTTATCACCCCATTGGTTAACGCAAAGACTACTCTTGGAACGTCGGCTGCAGTGTGCACCCAAAAGAGTGCGCTTGATTTAAATATGACGTAAAACCAATTAAATATTTACGACCTAAGTATGAAGATACACTGTGTACATGATGTGTAGATTTTCGTTAGGTTATGTTTTTTTTAATTATTGTTGCATAATCGCTTTGTGAGTCGGTTATTGTGTTGACATCTATCAAACATTTATTCATAGCCTAAATACGGGGTGTTCAAAAAGTCTCTCCACAGTGCCGTGTGATTGTTAGCCGCGAGTGCCGTATGCAGCAGTGAATACACCGAAATGAAACTCACTGTAGTATCGTTGTGCGTTTATTGTTTCGTTGAAAAATATGGGACCCACAAGCAGACGTCTAGAAATTGAAATCAAAACTCCTATTTTCACAGAATGGAGTGGTTCCTCATGAATACACAACGGATTTGCAGTACTCCACGTAAGAGAATTTTGAGAGTTCATGTACCCGGATAAATGAAACCACGCCTCATCAGTGAAAGACGTTTCATTAAGAATATCCCTTCCATTTTGTTGAACTAAATTTTGAACCAGTTGGTTGCCATGATCAGTATTTTTTAGTTCTTGCTCGACTGTCACTTTGTATGCGAAAAGTTCTAACTTTCTTCTTACAGCTGTCTGGGCCGTTCCGACACTAACATCGATTTCCTGGGTGAGTTTTCTTACTGACTTGTTCGGGCTCATTTACATTTTATCGGAAATGTCGAGCAGTTTATCCTCGAACAAAACGCTAGCACGACCACTTCTCGGTGCATCTGTCACTGAACCAGTACTTCGAAATTTGTTAATCAAATTTGGCACAGTAATATCACAAATTGAGTCCGCCTTGATGCAAAACAACTTGTTATTCGTTTATTTCTTCATTATCCCAAACTATTTTCGGCGACAAATATCACCATCATCAGAGGTTTTTTTTAATCTAAAACATGCAGAAAATGGTATGGTTGTACAAACACAGTCAAACATTATTACACTTTTACAAATCGTCTTTTGAAATATAGTTTTATATTGATATCTTCATACTACCTTATATATTTATGCTACAGCATGTTTTAAGCAATTGTTGGCGCTGTTTATGACATATTTTCTGTGCTCTTTTTTTTATGTTGCCTTCTTTTTACTTAGCGAAGATCATGTCATATGCAACCGTGTGAGCGGCCCGAAGGTGAACTTGGGGTTTTGGTAGTGTTGTGGAAACCAGTTATTTTGGGGTGCATTTAATTGTTGCTTAGTTGTTCGTGTACTCACGTTCGTTGGATGGTGTGTAGCTGCTTTTTACACAGAAAAACAAAACTTTTGCACTTTGTTTGTGATCCAGAATATTACGCCATCTTGCTGTTCACATGTGTCACGAGAAGCGTAGCGCAAGTGGCAAGAAAGGCTATGAAAAACTGTGTTTGTACAACCATACCATTTCCTGCATGTTTTAGATATAAAAAACCCACTGATGGTGGTGATATTTGTCGCCGAAACTAGTTTAGGATAATAAAGAAATAAACGAATAACAAGGTGTTTTGCATCAAAGCAGACTCAATTTGTGACATTACTGTTTTTCTATGCAAACACGGACCAAATGGAAGAGTTCCAAGATAATATTATAAAATTTCGCACAGTATCGCGATGTGGGAGTGTTGTCTCCGGGAAAACTGAATTAAATGTTTGGCAAACTGAAACTGTGTATTTACCGCCAGCTTTGAAGATTTGTTCGACTAAAACACATTTTTCAATGGTTAGAATTTTAGCACTGTCAAAAACGAAACAAACGAACAAAGGAACTAAACTCAAACGTTCACGTCAACATGTAACGATACATACCAACGACACTACTGACGCTGGGTGAGATAAACGAAACAGTGGAATGTTAGGAGAGTCCACTTGAAGGGAAGTAACCCAGGCAGGCGAACAGTTACACGGCGCGCGCGGCTAACGACCATACGGCAGTGCGGAGAGACTTTTTGAACATCCCGTATTTCTGTGAATGGCAATTCATGATGTGTGTAGTAGAATAAAAACTGAGAAAGATACTTTGTAAATGTGATGAGTGGCTGTATGGCCATGAACAAATGCCAAATAAAAAAAAAACACATTAAAAAAATTGCCGCCGAGGCAACTGTGGTGAACCGCGGGCCGTAGATGACAGCAATGAAAGATGGCTGTGGAAATGTGTACGGGTGAATAGACTAGAACTGTTGAGCAACTGACCGCCCATATTAACCAACGGGCTATCAACGGAGCTTCCTCAACGACGATACAGCGAACGTGCCTGTGTTTGTGCCTCTGCAACATGCATCTTGTTCATGCACCCATGCTCACTGCCGTTCATCCGACGAAGGCTGGAATTCGTAAACCAGTACGGCACCTTTACGTCCACTGATTGGCTACAGGAGGCTTTTTCAGATGCCAGACGGCAGTTGGCGTGTACGGCGTAAAACGTCTGAAAGCAAACATCTTGTAACAAACGTCGGTAAGGCCCCGGACGGAGGAGGAAGCGATATACTGCGAGGAATGTTTCCGTGCTATTCCCTGTGTGGTTTAGTCATTCTGTAAGACGCAATGGATCAAGAAATGTATGTATCTATACTTGCGGACAGTGGGCACTCCTACAGACAGTTTGTCTTTCCAGCTCAGGTTGGCGTCTTCGTTGTAGGAAAATGCAACCTGTCACCCAACTCATAGTGTAAGTGTGTAGCTCGAAGAGCACCAACACCAATTTACCGTACACCAAACTGCCTGAATTTAAGCCAAGTCGAGAATCTGTGGGACCAACCTCAAACGGGCTGTTCGAGCCGTGGGTCCTCAACTGAGAAAACTAGAGCACTTGGTCTCTGCACTGTAGTTAGCATGGCTCCACATCTCTGTCTTCGCCTTCCAGAACCCTACTGACTCTCTTCCCGTTTGTCTAGCAGCGGTCTGCGCTGCAGAAGATGGTTACTCGGGATTTTAGACGGGTATCGCATTAGTGTGACTATACAGTGTTTATCGGTGTGTGAGAAACAGCATGCTGTAACAGAATTTCGAATTCGAAGAGTTCATCGACAAATGGCGCACTCTGTCCTTCAGCATGACAATGCCATACTCCATACGAGCGCTGCGACAACTTCAACATGCCAACACCCTGGTTTCACTATCATCATAACCCATACAGTTCCCACTTTACCCCATTACATTTTCGTCCGTTTCAAATGGTTCAAATGGTTCATATGGCTCTGAGCACTATGGGACTTAACATCTGAGATCATCACTCCCCTAGAGCTTAGAAATACTTAAACCTAACTAACCTAAGGACATCACACACATCCATGCCCGAGGTAGGATTCGAACCTGGGATCGTAGCGGTCACGCGGTTCCAGGCTGAAGCGCCTAGAGCCACTCGGACACACCGTCCGGCTTTTCATCCGTTTCCAAAACTTAAAGAACACCTCTGAGGACTGCACTTCAGACAGAGATGAAGCGTTGTAAGAAGAGGTGAAACTGTGACTCCGTCAGCTAGGTCAGATCGTGTCAATAAACTGGTTTCTCGTTAGGAGAAATGTATTCGTCGTCAGGGTGAGTATGTCGAGAAATAAATACGTAGACGCGAAGATTAAATATGTAGAATGTTAAGAACGTCTGTTTCATTAAAAAAGCCTTAAGGGTTTTCACTTAAAATGTTCGGAGTGACTTTTATTCAGCACGCCCATCTAATAACAATAATATACTATCTTATGTAGTTTTGTGAGTTTACGTTATTTGCAAATCAGTGTCCATATATAATGCTTTAGTACCATTTGAGAATTATTACTGCGTTTCGATTTTGTTATTATTTCGTATGCTCTGTAGCCAGTTTAAATTAATATAACGACAAAGAGAAGTCACGAAAGAGTAGCGTTACAAGCACAAGTCCTCTAACATTTATCTGTACAGAAAACATAATAATTACTTTCAAAGTAACCTACTATTAACATGAATTTTACTGACTATACGTGTACGAAAATTTCGAGGTACTAGAATGTAAAAGAAAGTACTATGTCTGTGTACACAGTTACGTTTCGGCTGGCTACCTTTACCTAGAATCTACCGTCAGAGTCGCGCGAGATAGCCGCGTGATCTATGGGGAGCCTTGCCACGGTTCGCGCATCTCCCGCAGTCGGAGGTTCAGGTTCTCCCTAGGACATTGGTGTGTGTGTGTGTGTGTGTGCGTGTGTGTGTGTGTGTGTGTGTGTGTGTGTGTGTGTGTGTGTGTGTGTGTGTGTTATCCTTTGCGCAATTTACTTTATGTTAGATTATGTAGTTTGTAAGCCTAGGGACCGAAGATCTCAGCAGCTTGGTCCATAAAACCTTGCCACAAATTTCCAAATACCTACCGTCAGAATTGTTCACTGCAAGTCCAATTTGTTTTCATTATTTCATTTCCTACTGTGTATGAATATTTTGATTATTATTCGATTCACTTGCATAATTCGATCTAGTAATGAAAACAATATTCAGTGTTGTCGTAACAAAGTATTTCTAATTATTACGACTGCGGTCAGCGATATTTTCCTGAGAAGTCTCACCTCTGGCTGAAGACAATTGACTGTTGCAATATATCGCTGGACCGCTCGACAGTCGCTGAGCTGAGATGCCTACAAATTGGTAGTGTATCCCGGACAAGTTTATGGAATTAGCTGTAAATTAATATAACAAAGGTTGCGTTCTCAGCAGTATTTCAAGATACGTTAAACGTCTTGTATAATCCAAGTTTCGGGGTTAATTTAGATTAAGTATTTGTGAAAACCAAAGTATTTATTATGTAATAGTGGGCCCCCTTACTAATATTACCATGTATATGCTAATACGAAGTCCATAAGCTTCCACATTCACTCGGTGGAGGAAATTAGAGTTTATTTTCTCTGTGAAGTACTGCCAGAAAATGCTTTGATTGATTTTTCTGTCGGTTCTTGGTAGAATGTTAAATACATTATGAACCAAAAGACACACAACACTGGTATTATATTTCACATTGCCTGTTATTTATTTCACAAGTCGGTTTTCGACTGTTACGGCGTCATCTGATACAGAGACAAGTATGTGGTGCAGTGAAATTTTGCTAGATCAAACATTTTGAATTCTGCATCTGCAGAGTATGTCCATTTTCAGAGATGAAAACTGTTAATGTTAGATTTATTATCTTGTCTTTAACTGGTCCTATATTACAGACAGATAAGATATAATAGTGATATCAAGCATGACAAGTGAAGTAGCTGTGGTTGTATAAATTCAAACATTTTAACACAGGAATTGTAGTGACTGAAATAAAGGAAAAACAGCCATGTGTGTTAGAGAGGTAATGTGCAGGATGGCCTCGATGGGGCTATAACGTTAGAAGTGGTGAGTAAGGGAACTGTTTCTGTTCATTCAGTAGTAAGCTTGGCCTGATGAAAGAATGTTTATTAATTTCCATTATTTCAAGATAATTCATCTGTCTTCCTTTATGGATGTGATATGATACTTAGCGTTTCACCTTATAGCTATGACCTCCTTTATATTATCTTGATGAAAATTAGGGAGGTCAAAATGTCTGGGAGTTATAGGCTTCATGCTGGTAAGAAAGCTGGCCTCAAAGCCTAATATTATATTTTTACACAATTTAATAACGCTTTGAATTCGATCATTATAGGGTTGAGTGAGATCTTTCTGTATCGTTTGTAACTGATTCGTAGCTACCAGAAGTGTTGGAGAAAGTTCGGGGAGCAGTCAGGTAAGTAACAGGATAGTGCCCCAACAACGTTGAGGTGAATGTCAGAGAATATTTACACATTGTTTCCTCTTATTGTTGCATTGGGAGGTGGAGGCTATTACCATGGGCACTACGTTCTCCTGATCTCACTTTTGAGGCTGTATTTTTGTGGTTGGAAGTGAACCATTTTGTTTGTGTATGAAACACTGACAGAGGCTGCAGAAGAGGTGGTTGTTAGGCAGTCATTAACAGGCTGGTCACAGTTGTGCATTAAGCCAAACGGACACCATTTTCAGCAACATCTTTGAGACAATATTGATCACATGGTAGCCTGAACACCACTTCTGAAAGTCACTAGCGTCAAAATCTTCCTGGACTCCTAATAGAGAAAGGATACACATGTGACATTTGTAGCAGTAAATAATTGTTTACTTTTGTTTTCCGTTGCGGCTATATCTTTTCACGAAATTTCTATCAC
The DNA here is from genome assembly GCF_021461395.2 of Schistocerca americana. Classification (NCBI taxonomy): domain Eukaryota; kingdom Metazoa; phylum Arthropoda; class Insecta; order Orthoptera; family Acrididae; genus Schistocerca; species Schistocerca americana. The sequence continues at coordinate 242,988,906 of NC_060124.1, read as the reverse complement.
CAAACTCCTCCTCTGAAGGAAAAAATGCGAGGGAATGTGTTACGTGCCGGACTGAATCTTTGTATTAGTGCCTCTTAAAGATCATGTGACAACCGGATGTAGTGAAACATTTCCTCACCCGGTAGATAGTGCGCAGTGTTCCTGACATACTTTGCTTTGCTTATTCAATATTGTCTTCCCAGTAGCTGCGTCCGTCTCACCTAAATCCCACTGCAATTAAGAAGCCAGGATCCTAGATTATGTTTTCCGAAATTAAAAGTCAAGACCGTATTCATTGTTGAACACTTATTTCAGTCACAGTAGGATTTACTTGTTATCACACACACATACAATATTCATGGGACCGGGCCTCTTACACTTAATAATCGTCACATTAGGTAGGTCAAAACCTTCCAGTCTTTAACTATGTTCACAATACGCGTTAAATGTTCAAAGCCGAATAAAATTACATTTTTTTGGTACCGACCGGAAAAGTTAACCGACTTGCCGCACTTTTGCTCCATGAGAATCTGACCGAGAACTAACGGAGAACTGCACCAGCTCGGACCTTATATAGACGAGTGCTTGAATATTTGACTATTTCTGTTAATATATTATAGTTTATAACTTTCCAGAGTTAAAATGATTCTTTCTAATTGGCTTTGAAGTTAACTATTGGGTTTTATTACTTAAATAACGTGAGTGAACTGTATCAATTTAAATACGCAGAACTAACTTATGCATCCGCAGTGGGAATTCCCGACTTATAACCATGGCAGCCATCTTGAACAATAGTTTTTACTTATTCAAATGTACTTAATTCTTAATTAATGCACTTACAAAGTTGAGACTGGAGTCATTTTACGTAGAAAAATATAGGTAGCAAAAGTATCAAAACATATCTCGCAATTATTCAGTAGTATGGTCACAATTGGCACTGAAAGTCATACAGGCTACAGATTTCAAATCTTAATACCTAGTTAACTAATAGACTTTTGGTCAATTTAAACACTTTGCTGGAATCAGTAAAATTTAGGCTTTCTTTTGGATGCAGTCTTATAGCTGAATTCGATCTATTAGCTCACTCGAATTTCCTTAATATGTATTGAACAATATACGTCATTCTTCATAACTTTTAATAGGATGCATTTACAATAACACTAATTAGCTCATTACTTTCAGAATAGACATTAGAACGTACTGAATTAATAGATTTTACTAGGGAAATTTTATTTAAACTATTTCTGAATTCTGTGCTATGAGGCAGAAGGCCACAGAATCTGTAGTCGGAATCTGAGTAGTGAACCTGAGCAATGAAAAAAAAAAGTTCATTGCTTAACTAAGTTACTGAAGGAGTGTAAAACCAAAACAGAATAGCAACTGGCAACCCTGTTTCATTACAAATGCTGAAATGTAACGCCTCCCAATTTTTATGAGCAAGCCCTCAAGACCTTTTAAATATAATAAACGTTGTTAACATTCTACATCTTTAATCTTCATGTCTACATGCTTGCAGCCCTCTGCCGCTAGAACGCCTCGAACTGTATCGTGTAGCATGGTGGTGTATAACGTAAGTATGACGGTGACTGAGAAACAGCTAGCGTAATCGAGTTTCGAGTTCTAAGAGTTCATCCACACATGGAACACTCTCTCCTTCAGCAAGACAATGGCAGACCGCACACAAGGTCTGCGGCGTGTGTAACAGGCCGATGGCTTGGTATCTCTGTCATTGATTATCCTCCATATAGTCCCGAGTTCGCCCCACCCGATTTTCATCTGTTTCTAAAACTTAAGGAACCCCTCTGAGAACTTCGCTTTGATAGTGATGAGGCGGTGGAAGAGAGGTAAGGTCAAACATTCTACATTGATGGTATGCTCGAAGTGGTCTCTCGTTGGGAGAAATTTTTTCGTCACGATGGTGGCGACGTTGAGAGATAAATATGCAAACATGAACGGTTAAGGTGTCAATGTTAATAACGTTCGGCTTATTTAACCGTTAAACATAAACATAGGTCGATAATATATAATTAGAAACATCTAGTCTGGGAGACGTGATTTTTACTCCGTCATATTTTTTCATAGATGTATCACTTTTAAAAATTTATTTATGTATTTAGGATAATATTTTTGTTCTTTTTGTATGCAACATCAGACTCGGTATCATTTAAGTTTTATTTATTTAAAATTAACTGTGGGTTTCACAGACAGTCGCTGTGTCGGTCTTCAGGAACAATGAAACAAAATATTTGTGCAATAACCAATAAAAATTTCTGTCATGCGGCCTTTTTTCCATGTGTATTGTAAACAATTAATTTTTCTTCGTTTTCGAAATATTGCCACAATCGTGATCATATTCATCATCACCATCACTACTCTCACTTACCGACAGCCTGTTACCACACTTTTATCCTCTGTGATCGTTTTCTCTCACGTCGTTAATTATAAGGTCAGATCCGGGTCTCAGTAATCGTTTTCCACCCGCGATTTACCACTACCCTGACGCGCGGGGGAGCCGCGCAGTCTCAGACGTCATGTCACGTTTCGCGTGGGTCCCTGCGTCGGAGGTTCAGGTCCTCCCTCGGGCATGGGTGTTGGTGTTGTTCTTAGCGTAAGTTAGTTTAAGTTAGATTAAGTAGTGTGTAAGCCTAGAGACCGATGACCTCAGCAGTTTGCTACCATAGGAACTTACCACAAATTTCCAAATTTCACCACTGCCCTCGTGGAACCACTCTGCAAGTTCAAAATTGGAAACACTGTACCGTAATATTACATTCCATGTACACCTGTTGTAGATTACGAGCGTACTCAAAAGCATTATTTATTATGGCATCTTCTAAAATGTACAAAAAATAAAGTATTACGACCATGAGTCAAATGAAAACTTTAAATATTTCTTTAAGTATTATTTATCGTGCAGAAGTGGTACAAAGCTGTATCACTTTTCAACATAATCTCCCCCTCGCTCAATGAAAGTCCTCCAGCGCTTACAAAGTTCATAAATTCCTTTAGAAAAAAAATTCTTTTGGTAGTTCGCGTAACCACTCATGCACCGCGTGGCGTACCTCTTCATGAGAACGGAACTTCTTTCCTCTCATAGCGTCTTTCAGTGGTCCACACATATCTAAATCACCTGGGGCAAGGTCTGGTGCGTATGGTGGATTGCCAGCCGGGGTGGCCGAGCGGTTATAGGCCCTACAAATGGCTCTGAGCACTATGTGACTTATCTAGGCCCTACAGTCTGGAACCGCGCGACCGCTACGGTCGCAGGTTCGAATCCTGCCTCGGGCATGGCTGTGTGTGATGTCCTTAGGTTGGTTAGGTTTAAGTAGTTCTAAGTTATAGGGGACTGATGATCTCAGAAGTTAAGTCCCATGGTGCTCAGAGGCATTTGACCCATTTATGGTGGATGGTGAAGACACTCAAGATGCAGGTCTGTGATTGTTGCAACTGTTGTACGGGCAGTGTAGGGCCTTGCATTGTCATGTTGCAAAAGGACACCTGCTGACAGCAATCCACGTCGCTTTGATTTGATTGCAGGCCGCAGATGATTTTTTAGGAGATCTGTGTATGTCGCACTGGTAACAGTGGTCCCTCTAGCATTTAATGTTCCAAAATGACTTTTTCGTCCCAAAAGAGAGTCAGCATAACCTTCCTTGCTGATGGTTCTGTTCGAAACTTCTTTGGTTTTGGTGATGAGGAATGGCGCCATTCCTTGCTCGCTTTCTTCGTTTGAGGTTGGTGGAAGCGAACCCAGGTTTCGTCTCCAGTAACGATTTTTACCAGGAAGCCATCACCTTCTCGTTCAAAACGCCGAAGAAATTCTTCACAAGCATGAACACATCGCTCTCTCATTTCAGGAGTCAGCTGCCGTGGCACCCATCTTGCAGACAATTTGTGAAACAGGAGCACATCATGCTCAATGTGGTATGCTGACCCATGACTAATCTGTAAACATGCTGCAATGTCATTCAGTGTCACTCGGCGGTTTTCCTTCACTATGACTTCAACCGTTGCAGTGTTCTGTGGGGTCACAACTCTTCGCGCCTGACCTGGACGAGGACCATCTTCCACTGAAGTCACACCATTTGCGAACTTCCTACTCCGTTTGTAGACTTGCTGCTGTGACAAACATGCATCACCCTACTGAACTTTCATTCATCGATGAATTTCAATAGGTTTCACACCTTGACTACGCAAAAACCGAACAACAGAACGCTGTTCTTCTCTGGTTCAAGTCGCAAGTGGGGCGGCCTTCCCGATACTGATACTGCTACCGTATGTGTGCATCTGCACTATGCTGTAACCTACAGGACATTCTGCACGCTGTTTGTAGCGCGCTTACCAACTTACAGGATAACGGCGCGAAATTTCGATTTGTTATTACAAATTTTAGGTTTTCATTTGACTCACCCTGGTGCAAAACAGAAAGAGTAGTAAAAAATAAATTATGCGTAATACGAAACATCAGATCCAACAGACCGAGCCATTTCGTACGTAATACAAAACACCCTGTCGGATCACTTGTATGTCTCATGAAATCAATACATACCTGACAACGAGACCCACAAACAGAAATACGCTGCTTCTGCTAAGTAAATGATTTGCCAGTCAGGGGGTTCTGCGGAGGGGATACCAGCAAACAGAACAGTGTTTCCACACCACACAATTAAAAAACTCGGAGCCCTCAGACCGATGTTTCGGCTCAGGAGTTAAAAGACTTTAACACGCTCAAAATTTTGTACATGGCTGCACCTTCAGAGACCGTGAATAGTTACAATTGAAAGAAAACAGCCCTCGGTCACTATTTTTAACGATTTAACCGAGTTTCAACACTACTACGAGTGTCTTCCTCAGAATTTAAATCAAAGAATGGCCTATAACATGGTCACAGAATTATGACTAAAAACGTGTGATACAGGGTATAAGTACAGAATCGTCGTGAAAGACTGGCAGTACTTATATGTCATTTATAAAATAATAAATACGCCAAAAGGACATTAGTCACAACGATATTTAAGATAACAAATTGTGATGGCGAGCCACTAAGGGCTGCTCGTTACTTACGCGGTTACAAGTTGCAGCCTTAGTGGCTCGCCAGAACGGGAGGACGACGGTTCAATCCCGTCTCCAGCCATCCTGATTTAGGTTTTCCGTGATTTCCCTAAATCGTTTCAGGCAAATGCCGGGATGGTTCCTTTGAAGGGGCACGGCCGATTTCCTTCCCCATCCTTCCCTAACCCGAGCTTGCGCTCCGTCTCTCATGACCTCGTTGTCGACGGGACGTTAAACAACACTAATCTAACCTAACCTCGCCAGAATTTGTTATCTTAAATATATTTGTGACTAATGCCCTTTTGGCGTATTTATTATTTTATAAATGACATAAGTACTGCCAGTCTTTCACGATGATTCTGTACTTATACTCTGTATCACACGTATTTAGTCGTCATTCTGTGACCATGTTATAGACCATTCTTTGATTTAAATTCTGAGCAAGACACTCCTAGTAGTGTTGAAACCCGGTTAATTCGTTAAAAATAGTGACCGAGGGCTCTTCTCTTTCAATTGTGGCTTTAAGTCTCATCACATAAAAAATTCGCAGACATTACTTTTCCTCAGACGGCCGTATTACTCCACAAGCAGGAATTGTGCAGAGGCGGCTGTGTGGTTAGGTCCTCGACCGCCGCATGCTTGGCGCGTACTTGGGCGGTGGGCAAGCGAACCCGGCAGCCGGCAGCGGGCAGCGGCGGTTGACAGAACCGCTACGCCGCCGCCGCCGCGCAGACCGCGGGCCTAACGAACGGCTAGCCGCAGGGGCCGCGCACCCTCAGGCACGCTGTGCTGGCCCCGTCCAGGCCGGCCGCGGGCACCGCCAGCGAGGCGCTGGAACGTGCCGCAGGGACTGCTCGGCGGTCCCGCAGAGGCGTACGCAGTCGACTTGCTGGTCCATCCGTATTTCTTTCAGATGTAAATTACTGCCGATCACCACCGTTAGGCGAAAACGCAACGGAGAATATTTTAGTGGCTGGGGAGATAACGTAAATAAAATCCCATAAGTTTCAGCTTTTGGTCCACGTCCGTTCCTCACACAGCACCTAAGAAAGAAATGTGGAGCACCGAGAAAGGGAGAAAGAAAACAAATGAAACTTTACATGTTAAAACGGCATGTGCTCCGAGACTGATCACCCAGAACATTATGACCACCCACCTAATAGCCCATGTGTCCACCTTCGGCACGGATAACAGCGGCGACACGTCGTGGCGTGGAAGCAATGGGGCTTTGGTAGGCCGCTGGAGGGAGCTGGCACCACAGCTGCACACACAAGTCTACCTCTACATCTTCATGGATACTCTGTAAATCACATTTAAGTTCCTGGCAGAGGGTTCATTGAACTACCTTCACAATTCTCTATTATTCCAATGTCGTATGGCGCGCGGATTGTAGCCTGTCCCCGATGCTATTCAATGTGTATATTGAGCAAGCAGTACAGGAAACAAAAGAAAAGTTCGGAGTAGGTATTAAAATCCATGGAGAAAAAATAAAAACTTTGAGGTTCGCCGATGACACTGTAATTCTGTCAGAGACAGCAAAGGACTTGCAAGGGAAGTTGAATGGAATAGATAGTGTCTTGAAAGGAGGGTATAAGATGAACATCAACAAAAGCAAAACGAGGATAATGGGATGCAGTCGAATTAAGTCGGGTGATGCTGAGGGAATTAGATTAGGAAATGAGACACCTAAAGTAGTAAAGAAGTTTTGCTATTTGGGGAGCAAAATAACTGATGATGGTCGAAGTAGTGAGGCAATGGCAAGGAAAGCGTTTCTGAAGAAGAGAATTTTGTTAACATCGTGTATAGATTTAGTGACAGAAAGTCGTTTCTGAAAGTATTTGTATGGAGTGTAGCCATGTATGGAAGTGAAACGTGGACGATAAATAGTTTGGATAAGAAGAGAATAGAAGCTTTCGAAATGTGGTGCTACAGAAGAATGCTGAACATTAGATGGGTAGATCACATAACTAATGAGGAGGTATTGAATAGGACTGGGGAGAAGTGGAGGTTGTGGCACAGCTTGATTAGAAGAAGGGATCGGTTGGTAGGACATGTTCTGAGGCATCAAACGATCACCAATTTCGTATTGGAGGGCAGCGTGGAGGGCAAAAATCGTAGAGGGAGACCAAGAGATGAATACATTAGGCAGATTCAGAAGGATGTAGATTGCAGAAGGTATTGGGAGATGAAGAAGCTTGCTCAGGATAGAGTAGCATGGAGAGCTGCATCAGACCAGTCTCAGGACTGAAGACCACAGCAACAACAACAAAATAGCCCGAGGGAAGAATGAACACCTGTATCTTTCCGTACGATCTCTGATTTCCCTTATTTTATCTTGGTAATCGTTTCTCCCTATATAAGTCGGTGTCAAGAAAATATTTTCGCATTCGGAGGAGAAAGTTGGTGATTGGAATTTCGTGACAAGATTTCGTAGCAATGAGAAACGCCTTTCTTTTAATGATTTCCAGCCCAAATCCTGTATCATTTCTGTGGCACTCTCTCCCATAATTCGCGATAATACAAAAAGTGCTGCCTTTCTTTGAACTTTTTCAATTTACTCCGTCCGTCCCGATGTACTCAGTCAGTCCTGTCTGGTAAGGATCCCACACCGTGCAGCAGTATTCTAAAAGAGGACGGACAAACATGGTGTAGGCAGACTCCTTTGTAGATCTGGTACATTTTCTAAGTGTCCTGCTAATAAAACGCAGTCTTTGCTTAGCCTTCCCCACATCATTTCCTGTGCGTTCCTTCCAATTTAAATTGTTCACAATTGTAATACCTAGGTATTTAGTTGAATTTACGGCTTTTAGATTAGACTGATTTATCGTGTAACCGAGGCTTAACGCGTTCCTTTTAGCACTGATATGGTTGACGTGACACTTTTCGTTATTTAAGATCAACTGCCACTTTTCGCACCATTCCGATATTTCTCCTAAATCATTTTGCAGTTTGTTTTGTTCTTCTGATGACTTTGTTAGTCGATAAACGACAGCGTCATCTGCAAACAACCAAAGACGGCTACTCAGATTGTCTCCCAAATCGTTTATATAGATAAGGAACAGCAAAGGGCCTTTAACACTACCTTGGAGAACGCCAGAAATCACCTCTGTTTTACTCGATGACTTTCCGTCAATTACAACGAACTGTGACCTCTCTGACTGGAAATCACAGATCCAGTCACATAGCTGAGACGATATTCCATAAGCACGCAATTTCACTACGAGCCGCTTGTGTTGTACAGTGTCAAAAGCCTTCCGGAAACCCAGAAATACGGAATCGATCTGAAATCCCTTGTCAATAGCACTCAACACTTTATGTGAATAAAGAGCTAGTTGTGTTTCACGGGAACGATGTTTTCTAAACCCATGTTGACTGTGTGTCAATAGACCGTTTTCTTCGAGGTAATTCGTAATGATCGAACACAATATATGTCACCTAACTGTCTTAAATTCTGGGGAACGTTCGCCATGTTCAGTCACACCCCAGATGTGTTCCATCGGTTTCAGATCTGGTGCCTTGGGGGCCAGCACATCAATGACAACTCGCCACTGTGTTCGTCGAAACACTCCATCACACTCCTCGCCTCGTGACATGGGGTATTATGTTGCTGCAAACTGCCACTTCCGTTCTGAAGCATGATGGTCATGAAGGGGTGTACGTGGTCTGAAACTGATGTACGATACGCCTACGCTGTCATGGTGCCTTGCACAAGATCCACTGGATCCATGGATGCCGACGTGAATGTTCTCCAGAGCATAATGGAACCGCAGCCAGTTTGTATCCATCCCACAGTACAGTCATCAAGTAACTGTTCCCATGGAGGACGACGGATTCACGCCGTCGCTCGGGACGATGAAGAAGCTACCGTGATTCATCAAACCATGCAACGCTCTGCCACTGTGCCAACGTCCAGTGCCGTTGGTCTCGTGCCTATTTCAGATGTAGTTACCGATGTCGTAGTATTAACGCTGGTACACGTATGGGTACCGAGAGAGGTGGCGCAGTGTTTAGTATACTGGACTCACATTCGGGAGGACGACGATTCAATCCCGCGTCTGGCCATCCTGCTTTGGGTTTTCCGTGATTTCCCTAAATCGCTCCAGGCAAATGCCAGGATGGTTCCTTATAAAGGGCACGGCCGAATTCCTTCCCCGTCCTTTCCTAATCCAATGAGACCAACGACCTCGCTGTTTGGTCTCCTCCCCTCAAACAACCCAACCCAATCCAACGTGCATGGGTCGTCACCCGCAGAGGCCTACCGTTAGGAGGGTCCCGTGCACTGTGTACTCAGACACACTTGTACTCTGCCCAGCATCAAAGTCGGACATTAGTTCTCTCACAGTACGCCACCGGGCCTCTTTTTCCAGTCTGCCCAGCGAAAGACGTCTGAAATCTGTAATGAGGGGTGGCCGCCCAACCACATGACCTCTGGGCGTGGTTTCGGCTTGGGTTCGCCACATGTTGAAGAAACTCACCGCAGCGCTCCTCGAATACCCGACAAGTAGTGAAGTCGTGCAGCTTCCGAAATGCATGTGCGAAGCCTCTGGGCCATCGCAATCTGCCCTTGGTCACACTCACACTGATGGCGCGCCTTTCTCATTCTACACACAGTGCGTCTGCCTAGCAGTCAGGTTACAATGCTATCTACTGGATAGTTTATATCGATGGTAGGCCGATGGTCATCATGCTGTGGCTGATCAGTGTATTTCAGTCATTACAAAATCGATTCAAATTTACAGAGAACTTGGCTGTACCAGGCCAGTTTTCGGTATGACGTCATACCCCCTCTTGCATTTGGATGGAAAAGCCAAGCTTGCTTCCGAATGTATAACTGAATGTGGATATCTTGGGTACTGGCAGTGGGACACGGTTGAAATTGCTAGCTGTTCTTTCACTTTTTCTACTAGTGCCAGAGTCAGGGACATATCTGGTGATCTTGTCGCCCACTGGAGTGCCTCAACACCACGCAGACAGTTCATACAGACATGTGGTAGGGTTAGACAGAGATTGTCCTGTTCAAAAATCGGACCACGATACTGTCACAAGAGAGGTAACGGATAAGGATGCGGGCAGCCCAAGATGTACTATTCTTCCACGAGAGTTCTCTTATTCACTACCGCCCTGACTTGAACTTGTATACGATAGCCCTCACATCATTCCACCAGACGATTCCCCAGGCCGCCGCCATAATCATAGACTATGATTACCTCATGAGACGCAGAAGCACGATACATTTCTGACAACGTGGCGTAATTCGTCAACAGTCAGTGCTTCCTTGTCATAGCATTACTCCAAACGCAGTGTGGTTGTAGTGTTAATGACAGCCTATTTATAGAGCACTAATACCTAGTGAGGCTACTCGGGGTCACGAGCACCAAACTAGTATAAATTGCTCTTGTAGACACTCTTTAGCCTGGACTACCTTAGTAAATTACTTCTGTAGTAATATACTTCTTTAGTAACTGTTGGAGAGATTAATTTCTGTTTACTTATTTCGTTTTAACTGCAGTAGTAACGCCTTTTTACTAAAGAACTAAGCCATTGCCGCACACTGCTGGCACGTGCATTACGTTCCCTCTCGAAAAATACTGATTGTCGGCAGAAATTATTGTATCACCTTTTGGGTAATTTATGTTCATCGATATAATTTTAGAAGCTAAAAAGAATTATTAATTTGAATTATTAATATTGGATAATCTAAATGCTATTGTACTAATTAAAGATAAGATCTGAGTATTATGAAAACCCGGACATATACAGCTACCACTGTCCATTGCTGGTAGGTGACACGTATTAATTTAAGCTCCAGTTTGAGATACGAGCTAGCACCAACACGGAGGTAGCCAAGAAACGTTCAAAAAATATACCAGAAAATGCAAAAGAGCGGTTTTCTAAAATAATGAAAAAGTACATGACTACTATTGAATTTAAAAAGCACGATGTCAACATGCTCAAGAGGAAAAAGGGTGCTTGGGGAAAATACACATTGAATACAACGCAGAAGCTCTTACACAAAGATCACGAGAGCAGCTTAAAGTAATTTGGAAGGACATGAAAGCGAAAGCAAAGAAAATCAAATTGAGAACAATTTCAAACTGGCGGAGGAGTACGTGGGACGAAGATCGACGATGTAAGCCAAATGGTTGTTGACATAACCCCACAAGTTGTCGAGGGGATAGCTGGAGTTAACGACGATGGCACATCTGAGGATAATGTGATACTTTCAAACAACTTCGATGATGATAACTGCTCTGAACGTCGCAATGAAACTGCTGAAGGTGGAACTTTATACCTTAGTCATGAACCTCGAACTGCATTCTCTGGTGGGAGCTTATCAGAAGATGTGCCCAACACAAGAGGGAGAGAAAAGGTGGTTGTATTGAAGAACCGGGAGTTGTTGAAAAAGGCAGACGAGCTTCATTCCTTAAAAAGGCGTTTAATACGAGAGAAATACAATGCAAAAATGTTATTAATAGAAAGACAAAGAGGAATCTTGGAAGAAGAGCATAACCTTAAGATGGAAACTATAAACAAATTCAAGAAAGTAATGGAGCAAACTTCAGGTTCCAGTTCTTCAGCCAATATGCTCGAATAATTAGGGTTTTTGTGAACTAATAAGAAAATATTCGAATGTATAAAACATCTTTTATTTTCTTGATATTTTTTCAGATGGTTAATATGTTCTTGTTTCTTGTATGGCATAATATTTGTGTTTATCACTTCAGCATTGGTACTAATTTTTGTTAATACCACAGTCTAATATTCATCTGAATTAGCAATAATAAAATAAGTTTTTATTTTTAGAAATAATCGAAACGTTGTATGACCTTGTATGCTCAATTAAGAAATAAAATGAGAATGTTAATGAACTTGAAAGAAAAGACGGAAAGAAAAGAAGAACATAACTAGAAAATTACACGTAACTAAAATAAGTCACTTTTCATTGGCATTAGTGACCATCCGGTGCCTTATTTATTCATTTAAGGAGGAAAAGTCTTAACACTAACTTCTGGTTTTACTAGCGAACTAGGTACAATTTTAATTAAAGTAATTAGGTATAATAGACCCTCTGACAGCTTGGCCTGCAGCATCTGCTTCTGGCTGAAACGCATATTGTTCGATGTCCTTTACTTCCACAGCATAGGGGTGAAACCCATCTCTAACTTCTATTTCAAAGTTGTAGAACTGCAGCAGCCACAATAACATCCCCACACTTCTTTGATTTAAATCGCATTGTTTTAGTGAGAATTTCTAAATGTTTCATCCAAACATCGAACGCTCGCTCTATGACACATCTCGTAGCAATATGGGCTCAATTGTAGCCCGTTCGACTCCTGTGTGGGCTCAGAATACAGGCATCATAAGATAACTGAAGAAAGCGTATCCACTATCTCCAACAAGCAACAAATCATATTGTCCATTTTCAAATTCTGCAGCAACTCTTCTAGTCCCACATGCATGCATCATGCGTGGAAAGCGGCCAATGGCTTAAAATGTTCAAAATCTTGATATAGGCATCACAGATGATTTGTGTATCGATAGAAAAGAAATTCTTTCCATTTCTGTATAGATTTGTTTGTGCTTCAGAAGGACAAAGTATGGGTATAAGTACACGCTCTCTTACCCCTATGACATTTGGGAATCCACCAGTTCGATAGACTTCCCTTTAGTTCTTTAATTAATTTTCTTGGCTCGGTGGCATAGACACACAGTGGCTTTCAGGAAATAAAACTGTTAATCACACTGTTAAAATCTCTTCCAGCAGTATTACGATGGGTATTAATGAGATCCCCTGCTACGATTTGGTAAGTACCTGTGCGAAGGATTCGCAGTCCACAAAGAAGTTGCAACCTCGGAGACAAAGCACGGTTCCTCTCAGAATTATGCTGCAGTAACGGCTCTAGCATACCAAGTAGCAACACAAAAGATTCCTTACGAAACCTAAACCGCTCTCTGAAATCACTGTCGCTCTACATCACAAATGGGTCTCTTCTCTCCACTACAACCCTCATTCTTTGGATGTTCACCTCCTCTTCATCTCCATGTATTATTCGTATTCCAGGTAATCTTTAAGCACAGAGTTCGAAGATCGCACCTTACTCTCTAACTTTAGTCCTACTACTGCCTAGGAGTAAATTTTGATCTTATTTCCTACTAAAGTTACCAACGTAGTAGCGTACTCTTCAGTGGTGCTCTCCACCAGTAATGGAGTAAATAAATTTTCTTCAGAAATAAATGAAAAATTTACTCCCGAAGTAATTTACTCCTTATAGTTGAGTATTATCGACTAGAACTCCCCGATTTCCTTCACTCTTAGTAACTTATTACGTTAGTTTCCCTTATTCCTGGTTGGTGCTCACCACCCTTAGCCTTCTACCATGACCGTTCTCATTTCGCAGCGGCTCGTGTCACTTGGTTACGATGTGCTTGGTACGCAATCGGGCGGTGGTCGGAATGGTCTATCAGCACCTTAACGACAACTATGCCTGGCCTGCCTGACATTGCCATCCAGTCCAAAACTGGTCCACCGTCACATCCGAATGGCCCGAAAACTTTGATATTGCATGATTTGACCTGCCAACCAAACGGACCGCCACAGTGACCCCTCATGAAATACTGTAAGGTGCTCTTAATAATGTGTCACATGAGTATGTGGCACACCCGTATCCTTCACAGTGGTCACTCAACGCCCGTCGCAGTTCACATGCCTCGTTTGAAATGGGTTTCACTTTTAGGATTCCCTGCCTCAGCAGGAAAAAAGCGGAAGCCTTATAGGATCGGTTTGTTGTCCGTCCGTCAGTCTGTTCGACTGTTAAAAACCCTTTCTCTCACGAAAGGGTAGACCTTGAATTATTTGTCACACAGTAATATCTATGGCCCCAAAAAAATGGTTGAAATGGCTCTGAGCACTATGGGACTTAACATCTATGGTCATCAGTCCCCTAGAACTTAGAACTGCTTAAACCTAACTAACCTAAGGACAGCACACAACACCCAGCCGTCACGAGGCAGAGAAAATCCCTGACCCCGCCGGGAATCGAACCCGGGAACCCGGGCGTGGGAAGCGAGAACGCTACCGCACGACCACGAGATGTGAGCATCTATGGCCCCCAAGCATTGTAAAATGAATAGAGGCTTCTAAGTCAATACAATCAAAAGGTGCGGCCACCTATTTCACTTATTTTGATAGACGTAAATTCACTCATAAAAATCTGTAGGGTACTTGCCGTTGTCCTAGAATCATGTAATTTGGGTAGAGGCAAAGTCTCACAGTACAACCAACGGGAAACATACTAAAATTGTTAATTTGTAATTGTATCACTCTAAAATACGACTTCTTTTTCCATTTGTTACCCGACGTCAAATATGAAACCAATAGGTCTGCATTCATGCTGTCTGGGTCGCAATGGAAAAACTTAAATAGCAGGTAAGGAATAACTTTGTTGCTAATATGACACGTTTTATAATTTATCCTCAGATATCCAGGAGTAATTACTGCACCTAGATATAGCGTTTAAAGTTGTTTGTGGAAAAACACTCGCAGCCTGCTCATATGAGGAATAAAGTTTTTACTGGCCTGATGTCTGACTTTTATCATTGCGACGCAGTCAGTCTGAATGCAGAGGTACTGATTATTATAATAATGGTCGCCTGCATCCTGGATAACGTCGTGTCTCATTTATATCGTCTGTATTAAAATCATGAAATGGCCCTGAGCACTATGCGACTTAACTTCTGAGGTCATCAGTCGCCCAGAACATAGAACTAATTAAACCTAACTAACCTAAGGACATCACACACATCCATGCCCAAGGCAGGATTCGAACCTGCGACCGTAGCGGTAGCTCGGCTCCAGACTGTAGCGCCCAGAACCGCACGGCCATTCCGGCCGGCAAATCCCTGAGACCAATGTGTTGTCAGTATCAGTGTCGATAACTGACAAATATGGTCGAGATGACGCATACCAGACTTTAGTGACAGACATTCATCGTATGGCATGCCCTCAATTTAATCGCCCCACATCTCGATCACTTTTCCCCCACACAGATGGAGGGCATCGTAAAACGTCAGCACGTTCATTTCTTTCGATATCTCGCAAGGACCGCCCTATGGCATGGATGATGTCTTTTGTTGCAGCGCGTGCCACGAAGAGTTTCCTTCATGGATGTTCCAGTACTTCCCAGCCCAGCAGAAGCAGGAGCTCCTGCGCGGGCTTCGCCGTGTGGCATCGTGCATTGTCATGAAGGATGGTGGGATGCAGTGCAGGAAGGTGGCGTCACGTTCTACTGATGGAGGGTCAAAGGTGATGCCACAGAAATTACACTAGTCGGTTCTAGTAACTGCCTGCCCCTGCAGTACAACGTCATGAAGATAAACCGATGGATATCTTAAGGCACAATAATCATCAGTTTGGAGATCAACATCCGCCAAGGAGGCAAGGACCTCAATTGTCATTTTGCCCACTGGGAGTCGTCCAGAAAGGGACCGATCTTGAATAACATCCCTGCCGTTCGGAAACAATTTCACCCAATTCGTCAATTTACGACGTGGAAATGCTGCGTTACTGTCCACCTTACACAGTCCGTAAAAATAATGATGAGCGATCCGACAACGTGTCACTTCACTCTTGATCCACGTATCTTATTCCTGTTTCCTAAACATACTATTAGGACGCTTGGACTCGTTTCCCACGCTTTAGAACATTACACACTACAACCAACAGAAACATAACCGTTGAAGCTCACTGCACCAGATGAACTGGCCTTCTGCCATCAGCTACGGATAGCCCATTTGACGCACGTCCTTCGTGTTACGGCAGAGTTGCCACTACTTTCTATCCAACTGTCGTATATACATAATTACGATTGTACGGTACGCTTAGTGCGCGAGTCCTGCTCACACCTTACCAATTTTTAGTGTCATTACTCCCCCTCTTATCACATAATAATTAGATTCGTTTCCTTTTCTTGATTATTTGACGCAAGACTTTATATTTTCATTGAGACACTAATGACGGCAGAGATCAGAGCATCCCTTTAATAACTCCAATTCGATCAATCTGCACTGAGTTTACCTGGCTGGGAAGTCAGCCAGGCCTAAGCGAGCTTCCGTAGTATCAGGTTTCTTGATGACAAGAAGGTTCATCTCTACTATGGACCGACTTGACGACTATCCCTCCCTCCCCCCCTGCCCCCCCCCCCTCCCGCGGCTGCGGGACAGTGGTCATGCTGGCTGGTCCGTTCGCTTTGGAAGCAGAGAACTGCTGCGGCAACGCAGGGAGGTGCTTCTCAGAGAATCTAGGCTGAGGTCTAGCACACAATCCGCACATATAGCCATGCCATTACAAAATAAATGAACCACTGGAAACTGTGATTGTTTACAGTCCATCCTATTCATCGAAATCGCCCCCTGAAATGCCTGCTGGCCTCAGGCCGGATGATTGTCACAAGAGTACAGTCTGTGGGCGACTGAGTTAACCCTAGGACGCCTAAGGGGGGGGGGGGGGGGGCCGGGCGGGGTTCGTTGAACCCACAATTTTCATACTACATATTCCCTCTGAGATATTGTTTGTTGGCTATTTTATGAAACGTTAGTGTCAATATATTTTATTGAAAATTCCTGCTTTGAAAGAAAAAATAAATAAACTTATTATGGGTCCAACAACCCCCGTCCCTCCTTAGGCTTCCATGCTATAGAAAATTTCCCTTAGTAGGGTTTCGCATTTCTCATCTCTGCAACAATGCAATTTAGTTTCTTGTTGGTTGGTATTGTTGATATTCACAACAATCGGTCTACTTTCAGAGGAAATGATTTTTGATTTCAGTCAGCTGTTATTTATCTTGTAAACTTGCAGTGAGTTAGTGCAATTCCCTACTGTTCACACCCAGACTTAGAAATGACTAAAAGAATACGTGATTCGTCAGGAGAAAGAGTTCTGAATGAAATTTTAGACGAAGATTCTGACTTGGGGAGCGAAAGTGAATATGAGGATGGTGTTATGGAGTATGATTCAGATCGGGAAATTGACGTGGATGTTAGAAGATGAAGATGGCGCAGCCTCAGGCAGTGACTATCAGGATGTTATTGTGGCCAAATGTGGAAGAAGGTACATAACCACACAGCCTAGAATTCCTCAGAGGTCTGTTGTTAATATAGCAAGAGAGTAGGCAGGAGTAACTCTAGCTGGTGTTTGCCATTCACCTGGAGAAGCCTTGAAGTTACTTCTTACGCCTGACATCATGGATGTTATAGTAAAACATTCAAATGAAGAGGCACTTAGGCGAACTGTTACTTTGACTAATGAGAAAGAACTGTATGCCTTTATAGGAATCCTGATACTTATGGGGACAAATAAGGACAGTTCTGTCAGTGTACACGATCTTTGGTTACACCTAATGGGTCGGCCAGTTTACAAGGGTATTATGGCAAGAGAATGTTTCAAGGAACTTATTGCATTCATAAGGTTTGATGACAAAGTACCCGCCAGCTAAGAAGGGAAGCAGACGGGTTCACAGCAATCCGTGATGTTTTCAACAAAGTGAATGATAGCTGTCCACTACTGTATAAACCAGGGGTCCACCTCACCATTGAAGAGATGCTCAGCTTGTTTAGAGGGCGCTGCCCCTTCAAAGTATTTATGAAGGATAAATTGGGCAAGTATGGCATCCTTATACGCATGATGTCCGATGCAGTTGACAGATACGTCTTGAATATGGAACCCTATGCAGGTAATGTTCAGAATTGGCCGAAAGAAGAACAGGGTTCAGCAGCTGTCGTCAAATGTCTGGCAGAACCTGTGAAAAATACTCGACGAAATATTACTACAGACCGATATTACACATCGGTGGATTTGGCAGCAGAGTTATACCAAGACTACAAAGTTGCTACACTAGGAACTCTCCAGTCAAACAGGAAGCATATTCCAGACATAATGAAGAACACGTCAAATCGAGAGCTATATTCATCAATGTTCTTGTTCACAGACCCATCAACAGGTAGGCCTCCAGTAACTTTGGTGTCCTACATAGCAAAAACGAAACCAAGTAAAAACTTACTGATGCTGTCAACAATGCACCAAGATAAAGGTACTGTTGGAGGAGAGAAGAATAAAACCGAGATAAATGCATATTATAATACCACTAAAGGTGGAATTGACACCATTGATCAAATGGCGCGTATTTACACCTGCAAGAGGGGAACCAAGAGATGGCCTCTATCTGTATTTTACTCACTCATCGACATTTGTGCTATCAATGCAACCACCATATTCATCCAGCAACATCCAAGATGGAATGAAAAGAAACACAACAAACGGAAACTTTATCTTCTGCAAGCTGGGATGGAACTAGTGAAATCGCAGGTAGAAGATAGAAGTGCCAATGCAAGAGGGTAATCTAACCAAATTGTTCAATCAATGGAGACTATTCTGCAAAAGAAAATCAAAGAAGTGACAACAGAAGCACGTCAGCCTCCTGCAGGGAAAGGCCGGTGCCATATTTGTGTAAGATAAGCTAAAACAAAGAAGCAGAAGTACAACAATCTAAGAAAACCAAAACAGTATTGTGGACAGTGTCATAAACATGTGTGTAACACACATTCAGAAAAATTGTGAAGTGTGTCTCTTGCCTTGAAGTTGAGGAGTCAGAGTAGTCTATTGTATACGAACATATCTGTATTCTGTATTGTAATATGTCAATTTTTTATTTTTTCATTCCAATATTTATAACAATTAACAACATTAATAAACCGATGCCTTAGTTAAAATACATAAACCATTTTGAAAGTTGTAATTTTTCGTCAATAAACTTATTTAATACCTGTCGGCCCGCCAAACCCCCCCCCCCCCTTTGGTATCCAAGTTAGAAAAAAAGGCTTGGGCGTCCTAGAGTTAACAGATAGAATCACCAGGTCCGCGCGAACGTGAAATTGTGGAATGTTCGGCACCCTTATCGGAGAAGTGCCGCTACTTCTTTTTGGTGCCATGACACGGAGGTTTTTCAACAGTCTCCTGACGTACAGAGTCTGAGACACTACGACTGGTCGAGCCTAGAGGTTCAGGTGGAATGGGAGACAGGGCTTTCTTTTCCCAAAAAATCTAAGACTGAGTTTACTCGAATCGGTCGTAAATGCAACAGTTTTCGATAGTGGGAGGCTGTACCACATCGTGAACCTTCTTTTTAAACTTACCAAATTCAGAGATTGGCTGGCAGATTAACAAACTTTTCGGGAGAGACATGGCAACGTTGTTATGTAGCAACACACTGGAAGCACATACAATAATCTCGCAGATTGGCTGGCCGGTAGTTTTTGGCGGCTTCTCAGTACTGAGCTTCGAGTAGCGTCTCTCGTCTGTCTTTGTGATTTTCGACTCAGGTACCACACAAGTGGCAAGACGCAACCAATACCTTCACTGCGCGATAACATCGGTGAAGTCATTGATGACAGCGCCACTAAAGCAGAGTTATTAAACACGGTTTTCCGAAACTCCTTCACCGTAGAAGACAAAGTAAATATCTCTGAATTCCAACCAAGAACAACTGCCCAGATGAGAAACATAGAAGTAGATATCCTAGGTGCAGCAAAGCAGCTTGAATCACTTAATAAAGGCAAGGCCTCCAGTCCAGACTGTACGGCTGTCAGGTTCCTCTCTGAGTATACAATAGCACAATATTTAACAATTATACACAACCGCTCGCTCAAAATAGATCCGTACCTAAAGACTGAAAAATTTCTCAAGTCACACCAGTACCCAGAAAGGGAAATAGTAGTTATCCGCTAAATTGCCCATATCACAAACGTCGATTAGCACTAGGGTTTTGGAACATATACTTTGTTCGAACATTATGAATTACCTCGAAGAAAACGATTTATTTTCACATAGCCACCACGGTTTCAGAAAATATCATTCTTGCGAAACACAATTACGTCTTTATACTCATGAAGTAATGAGTGCTAACGACAGGGGGTGTCAAGTTGATCCCATATATTTAGATTTCCAGATGGCTTTTGACACCGTTCCTCACAAGCGTTTTCCATCCAAACTGCGTGCCTGTGGAATATCGCCTCAGTTGTGTGACTGGATACGTGACCTCGTTCCAGAAAGGTCACAGTTCGTAGTAACTGAGGGAAAGTCATCGAGTAAAGTAGAAGTAATATCCGGTGTTTCCGAAGGAAGTGTTATAGGCCTTCTATTGTTCCTGGTCTATATTAACAACATAGGAGACAATCTGAGTAGCCCTTTTAGATTATTTGCAGATGATGCTGTCATTTACGTCTTATAAAGTCATCAGATGATCCAAACGAATTAAAAAACGATTTAGATAAGATATCTGTATGCTGCGAAAAGTCGCAATTGACCCTGAATAAAGAAAAGTGTGAAGTTATTCACATGAGTACTAAAAGAAATGCTCTAAATTTCGATTACGCCTTAAGTCACACAAATCTTAAGGCTTTAAATTCTACTAAATACTTAGGGATTGCAATTACAAATAATCTAATTTGGAACGATCACACAAATAATGTTATAGGTAGAGCAAACCAAAGACTGCGATTCACCGGCGTAAGACTTAGAAGTTGCAACAGGTCTACTAAAGACTCTGCTTACACCACGCTTGTCTGCCCTATTTTGGAGTACGGTGTAGGATCCTTATTAGGTGGGACTGGCGGATGACATCGAAAACGTACAAAGAAGGGTAACTCGTTTTGTACTATCACGAAATAGGGGAGATAGTGTCACAGACATGATACGTGAATTGTAGTGACAATCATGAAAACAAAGGCGTTTTTCGTTGCTACTGGATCTTCTCATCAAAGTTCAATGACCCGTTTCCTCCTCCGATTGCGAAAACATTCTGTTGGCACCCACTTACATAGGGAGAAATGACCATCACTACAAATTAAGAGAAATCAGGGCTCGCACAGAAACATTTATTTGCTCGTTTTTCCCGCGCGCTGTTCGAGAGTGGAATGGTAGAGAGACAGCATCAAGGTGGTTCATTGAACCCTCCTGAGCGTCACTCTTCATCATTTTGCTACAGGCATTTCCCTGCAGTATGATTTATGCAGCCACGGCTTCAGCTTCAGCCTACACAACTACTTAACGTGCAGTTCACCTTCATGTACTGCAGTAAGACTGTAAGGTCGCTTTGCAAATGCTATCGCAGGTTCATAGTTTTGCAACAGTGTTAGGCACATTTGTTCTAAATTTGAGGTGACCATGTCACGAATTACGTTATTCGTGTCGGATCACTTGTGACTCAAGTATGTGGGGTTCCTGTATGTGTTTTTACTTTTCCTCATTATGGTCGATGCAGTCATCATGTCCATCTCCGAATGATGTATTTAATTCTTTACGGTGGAACGTAAGTTAGTACAAGATGTTTCCCTCGCTTCCCACGGACATGGCGGATATTTATAGTTTTATTATAATTGAATATTGTACGGCTTCTATGTTCCAGGTTGTCTCTTAATTTTCTATTTGTAAAAGTTGACATTTCGACAAATCATGTTTTAGCTTTCCTCTTGAATTTCATATCAATAAATGTTGGTCAAGTGGGACCCACCTATAGTTCCTCTAATTAGTATTAATTCTGGCAAGGACCACATTCTCGACTAATTTGTAAGCGCCATTAATTTGCAATCGGCTCCGCTGTGCACAGTTCACAAACACAGCCTCCTTTTAGCTCTAGCCAAGTGGCACATTGAATTCCAAACTCGATTCGAGACGGAGCCTTGGAATATAGCAACAATAAACACAAACGGCACCAATGTACTCTGGTTGCCGTTTTACCTGTCAAAGAGAACTGCAACTCAAATAATTTGCGTACCTGACGACGGCGTGTAAGTGAACCAAAAAACTGCAGTGAGCTTATGGCTTTATTGGCCAGGGAAACCTGTCTCTAATTCAAATTTGCTAGGGTAACCGACCATGTCCTCTGGGTGCTTCACGTTTTGGTCAGGCAGTGCGTTTATGAACATTAACAAAGTTACTTTTTGCAGATGGTAGAATTATAATTAATCGGCGTGGGGAGACATAGATAGTGATGAAAGTTTGAAATCGTATAAACATCTCACCGACTTTCTAAACAGCTTCAATTAACAGCTGTCGCTCTTATAATCGCAAGTCGGAGAACCAGATGAATGAAAATATTAACCTATTTTGCGTCTTTCCACTTAGTGTTGTCTTATAATTTTCGAGGGTGACTCTAGCTACTACACTGTCTGTAAAATGGAGTTTCGCCGTTCATAAAAAATGCTGCCACTGAAAATATGCGCTTACAAAAATATTTCATCATTCGTTCAACAATATTAAGTGTCTGAAAAGTAGCAAAGCGGATTTGATTATTATGAAAACAGTTCTTCTCGACATAGAAGAACAGTACGTCATTCCGCGTGTGTGTATGTGTGTACCAGGCTGTGTGCCATGGTGGTCAGAGACTAGATTCACATTCGGATTACTTTTTTCGTGGTTTCTACAAATCGCTAAAGGCCAACACCAGGATCTTTCACTGAAAAATGGATATGGTAGAATTGTTTCCCCGTATTTCTTCAGAACGAACCCGTGTTTACCATTAAGCGAGGTGGGGCAGTGAATGGCACACTGCACTGGCATTCGGCAGAACGTCGGCTTATATAAGCGTCCTGTGTTCCACATTTAGGTTTACCGTGACTTTCTTAAAGTTACCCAGACAAATGTCATACTGGGGATTCTGGACGACAGCACATAGCACAAATTACACACATAAAATAAGCCATGGGCGTCTGGAGTGAAGTTGCGCATCATGCAGCCTATTGCGCACAATTTGAGTCGTAACACGACGTCCTGTGGCTGCAAGAAAAGCATTATTCAACATGGTGACCTTTCTGCCAGGGTTCCTCCGAGCCATAATCCGTAGGTAGCAGTCATCCACTGCAATAGTAGCCCTTGGGCGGCCTGAGCGAGACACGTCAACGTCAGTTCCTGTCTCTCTGTATCTCCTCCATGTCTGAGCAACTTCGTTCTGGTTCACTCCGAGACGCCTGGACACTTCCCTTGTTGAGAGCCCTCCCTGGCACAAAGTAACAATGTGGACGTGATCGAACCGCGGTACTGACCGTCTAGGCATGGTTAACTACTGAGAAAACGAGCCGTGTAACTCCTTCCTGGTGGAATGGTTGGAACTGATCGGCTGTCGGACCCCCTCCATCTAATGGGCGCTGCTCATGCATGGTTATTGTCATGTTTGGGCATGTTTAGTGACATATCTGAACAGTCAAAGTGAGTGTGTCCGTAATAGAACATCCACAGCCAACGTCTATCTTCAGAAGTTCTGGGAACCGGGGTGATGCAAAATATTTGTTTGATGTGTGTATATGGGTGTTTTGGTTGATACCCTGGCGATATAAAGTACTTGAAACCGATCTGACTGTCTGACATGTGGAGGTTTGGGTGTCAGCACTTGGCGTGAAATTACTAGGTGTCATCGAGTAACCGGTAATTGGCATGACGGTGTTACATTTCCTGTGTTAAGGTCGGTGGTTGTCTGCCATTTTCGAGAACTTCCTGATTTCATCTTCCAACAGGGTAACGCAAGACCACTTGTTGCCCGTGCTGTCCTAACCTACCTTCATATAGAGAGAGTTCGAGAGATTCTCTGGTCCCCACGTTCTGCTGAGCTCTCGCCGAAGGAAAACATTTGTAATGGCTTGAGAGTATCACTTTTCTACTCACCAGTCACTAGGAATGACTGTCATAGTTACAGCGAGGAATGGCGCTCCACTATCGGTATTCAACCTCACCTCATGCTCACATGGGTTAGAGTGAGGTTGCTGCAAAAAGTGACAACACTTTATTTCACAACCTGTATACTCCCAAATAACCTAAAATTTTAACCATTTATTCATCTTACAATTTGGTATACGTACGCTATGTAGAATTTCGTTAATTCTATCCTTTACTAGTGTTGCAGCTTCGACGTCGAGCAGTGTGTATAGAACTCAAAATAGTTATGACCTTCTAACAATACCACCACTTGCAAAGTAGGTTATAAATCAGATTAATAATGTTGCTCACGCAGCATATGTTCGCTTTATCTGGCAACAACAAAGTTATTGACTGTGGATGGTATCGTCAGAATGGAAGTAATGAAGTCACTGTAAAAAAGTCATTAATTTTGGTACTTACCTTGAATGGATTCCCACGTAGATTTCGTCGAAGTTGTTATGGCTCATCTTGTTGATTCTAGGGTGATTCCACTTTGACTGCTAGAAGGTCCAGATCTGTATTTTAGCAGTATTTGAAGGCTTAACACATGCGTTTTTCAGGAAATTCTTAATGATCAAACAATCCCAGATCAGAATAATGGTACGGTAGAAATAATTTTTAACTTGGTGTTCACGATCGACATTTTTATTAAACTTTTTGTAAATTCACATATACTTCTTCTTAATTGTCACATCATCAAAAAAACAGTTTTGCACCAATCTTCATATATTTAATTTCCACTTTAACCAGACACAAGCTTTGACTGTTCTTTTACAAAGCGAAATAACAACTTAACTTCTGCAAAGTGAAACGAAGACTGCTCTGTGCCCATTCGCGCCAAAACGGTTACAAGTAAGTCAAAGATTATGACAGTCTCACAGAAATGAATACGCACAAGAATCATATCACTGTAATATTTCGATACATCAGAGTACCTATACAGTAATAAAACCAAATGTGAATATTGTCACAAAAATATGTCTGTTACTTCGCAGAAATGTAGTACGATATTACTGGTATCGAGAACTGGGGTTGGAGGGCCGCAATGGTCACGTAAATAAAGAACTATTACAACCTCGGATTTAGTACGATTCGCATAGAACAAAGACACATGTAGAATAATGGAGTAAAGTGTGTACGTATCAGGTAATACTAGATAAATAAATGACCGAATAAACGTGTCCTCGGTTTTTGCGAAGGCTAGCGCTGCAGACGGTGGGCGCAGAGAGCGTGGGGACTCATGGCGTCGTATATCTGGAGCCCCACTGAATTTTCATGGGGGCGGCGTCGTTTACGAGGGCAGCGGCGTCGACCATGCATCCGCAGGCGCGGCGCCGCCGCCGCCGCCTCCGCCTCCGCCTCCGGCGCGTGACCGGCTTGTCAGCAGGAAGGATGCCGCCTCCTTCCTGCCGCGGGACAAGCCCGCCATCACGGTCCTTAGCATGCTGCATGCTGCATGCTACAGCCACCGCGCAACACCCACCCACCCACCCACCCACGTATCCATCCACACACGCACACACACACACACACACACACACACACACACACACTTAGGCACCGCAGCGACAGGCTTGGCGCTTGGGAGTATCTGGTCACACTGGCTGTACGTAACAATAACTATATCCTGGCAGGAAATAATTACAGGGCGAAGCACCCATAGCTTCCCTCCCGTTAGCATCGTCGTAACTATTTCCTAAAGCTCATATAAACTAAAAAGACTAAAACACTGTGCACTACCAGCGATCGACCAAATGGCTCACAGTACATGAAAACTGCAGAATGCCGGAACAATGGCTCACAGTACATGGAAACTGCAGAATGCCGGAACAAGTGTATTTCTTCACTGAACTATATCCAACCCTTACAAAACAAGTATTACAACCTATCGTTTCCTACGCCAGCTTAGCCCGGAATATTTGCTCCATAACCTTTTCCACCATTCTCTTCACATCCTTGAACGCAGTAGACTCTACCTCGCGTTCTCTATCCAGTTACCTTCGCCATCACAAATCCATTACATCTCATCAGATTCCCCGCTCTTCTCACTCACACTGAAGGCCTCAAAAAATTGTACGCTATAGGCAATTTCAATTCATTCCCCTCCAATTTGTGGTCGTTGTACGCTTCCACACACCACTTACACCAACCCTAAACTTATACACAGTCCGTATTGTCTCCTAACGAAAACTATGTTAATTTCCTCTGTCAAGCACCTGGCGAGGTGCTACGCAGTAAGACAATGGAAGGCAATCAAAAATGTCGTTCAGCTTTCCGTGTTTAGCTGTTAATTAATTTCCTAATTCTGTTAAGGGATATGCCGGTGCTGTTCCTTTAGAAAAAAAGCAGCAGAATTCCTTTCAATGATTATATCTTGGAACTCTTCCATTTGGTCCGTGTTTGCATAGAAAAACAGTAAAATCAGAAATTGAGTCCGCCCTGATGCAAAACACCTTGTTATTCTTTTATTTCTTTATTATCCCAAACTAGTTTTGGCGACAAATATCACCATCATCAATAGGGGTTCTTTTAATCTACTTTATTGTATGTTACAGCATGTTTTAAGCAATTATTGGCGCTGATTGCGACATATTTTCTGTGCTCTTTTTTTCTGTTGCTGTTTTTTACTTAGCGAACATCATGTCATGTTCGTTGGGTGATATGTGGCTGCTTTTATACACAGAAAAACAAAACTTTCGCACTTCGTTTCTTATCCAGAATATTCCGCCAAGATATTTGTCGCCGAAACTAGTTTGGGATAATAAAGAAATAAACGAATAACAAGGTGTTTTGCATCAAGGACTTAATTTCTGATATTACAGAATTCCTTTCCTTTACTTTCACAGAAGGAGCTTACGCCTGCCTCAAACGGCCCAGTTGTCGCTGAGATGTTAAATGCTGAGATGTTAAATAACCCAACAAGTATCCTACCCATTATCTCTAACTCTTCCGTCCCTATCCTACCAATGTTTGCCACTGCATATTCCACTACTTCTTTCCTCTTGATACTATGGTCCGGCCCGTAGACCAGCGGCGTACATTATTTTCTCTCTCAGACATTACAGCCCATCAGACCCCATTGCCTAAATCTACGTCCTACAACCCCAATAGCTTATTCTCCATGTCTAATGACCTTGATGTAGACAGGATCTTACACAACAATTGTCCTCCCTTTTCTTGCAACCATTTACAGTACTGGCCATTAAAATTGCTACACCACGAAGATGACGTGCTAAAGACGTGAAATGTAACCGACGGGAAGATGATGCTGTGATGTGCAAATGATTAGCTTCTCAGAGCATTCACACAAGTTTGGCGCCAGTGGCGACACCTACAACGTGCTGACACGAGGAAAGTTTCCAACCCATTTCTTATACACAAACAGCAGTTGATCGGCGTTGCTTGGTGAAACGTTGTTGTGATGCTTCGTGTAAGGAGGAGAAATGCGTACCATCACGTTTCCGACTTTGATAAAGGTCGGATTGTAGCCTATTGCGACTGCGGTTTATCGTATCACGACATTGGTGCTCGCGTTGGCCGAGATCCAATGACGGTTAGCAGAATATGGAATCGGTGCGTCCAGGAGGGTGATACGGAACGCCTTGCTGGATCACAACGGCCTCGTATCACTAGCAGTCGAAATGACAGGCATCTTATCCGCATGGCTGTAACGGATCGTGCAGCCACGTCTCGATCCCTGAGTCAGCAGATGGGGACTTTGGCAAGACAACAACCGTCTGCACGAACAGTTCGACTACGTTTGTAGCAGCATGGGCTATCTACATCTACATCTACATCTACATTTATACTCCGCAAGCCACCCAACGGTGTGTGGCGGAGGGCACTTTACGTGCCACTGTCATTACCTCCCTTTCCTGTTCCAGTCGCGTATGGTTCGCGGGAAGAACGACTGTCTGAAAGCCTCCGTGCGCGCTCTAATCTCTCTAATTTTACATTCGTGATCTCCTCGGGAGGTATAAGTAGAGGGAAGCAATATATTCGATACCTCATCCAGAAACGCACCCTCTCGAATCCTGGCGAGCAATCTACACCGCGATGCAGAGCGCCTCTCTTGCAGAGTCTGCCACTTGAGTTTATTAAACATCTCCGTAACGCTATCACGGTTACCAAATAACCCTGTGACGAAACGCGCCGCTCTTCTTTGGATCTTCTCTATCTCCTCTGTCAAACCGATCTGGTACGGATCCCACACTGATGAGCAATACTCAAGTATAGGTGGAACGAGTGTTTTGTAAGCCACCTCCTTTGTTGATGGACTACATTTTCTAAGCTCTCTCCCAATGAATCTCAACCTGGTACCCGCCTTACCAACAATTAATTTTATATGATCATTCCACTTCAAATCGTTCCGCACGCATACTCCCAGATATTTTACAGAAGTAACTGCTACCAGTGTTTGTTCCGCTATCATATAATCACACAATAAAGGATCCTTCTTGCTATGCATTCGCAATACATTACATTTGTCTATGTTAAGGGTCAGTTGCCACTCCCTGCACCAAGTGCCTATCCGCAGCAGATCTTCCTGCATTTCGCTACAATTTTCTAATGCTGCAACTTCTCTGTATACTATAGCATCATCCGCGAAAAGCCGCATGGAGACCATGACTGCGGTTAGCCTTGACGCTGCATCACAGACAGGAGCGTCTGAGATGGTGTACTCAACGAGGAACTTGGGTGAACGAATGGCAAAACGTCATTTTTCGGATGAATCCAGGTTCTGTTTACAGCATCATGACGGTCGCATCCGTGTTTGGTGACATCGCGGTGAACGCACATTGGATGCGTGTATTCGTCATCGCCATACCGGCGTATCACCCGGCGTGATGGATTGGGGTGCCATTGGTTACAAGTCTCGGTCACCTCTTGTTCGCACTGACGGCACTTTGAACAGTGAACGTTACCTTTCGATGTGTTACGACCCGTGGCTCTACCCTTCATTCGATCCCTGCGAAACCCTACATTTCAGCAGGATAATGCACGACCGCACGTTGCAGGTCCTATACGGGCCTTTCTGGATACAGAAAATGTTCGACTGCTACCCTGGCCAGCACATTCTCCACATCTCTCACCAATTGAAAACGTCTGGTCAATGGTGGCCGAGCAACTGTCTCGTCACAATACGCCAGTCACTACTCTTGATGAACTGTGGTATTGTGTTGAAGCTGCATGGGCTGCTGTACCTGTACACGCCATCCAAGCTCTGTTTGACTCAATGCCCAGGCGTATCAAGATCGTTATTACGGCCAGAGGTGGTTGTTCTGCGTACTGATTTCTCAGGATCCATGCACCCAAATTACGTGAAAATGTAATCACAAGTCAATTCTAGTATAATATATTTGTCCAATGCATACCCGTTAATCATCTGTATTTCTTCTTGGTGTAGCAATTTTAATGGACAATAGTGTAGATTAGCCACTCCCCGTTGATCTAATTATACCAATTACCAGTTCAGGAGCTTCAAATTTCGGTAAATATTCAGTGGTTCTTTTATAATCATTTACCTTTCTGCCACATGCTTTTATTTTATTTTATTTTCATCTAAGCGCGGAAAATGTAAATAGTCCAGTTTGTTACAACCATTGGTGAAATAAGGTCTACATAATTTAAGAGAAAGATGCGTTTGTGTTTCGCATTTTCAAGTACATTGTTTCAGTTCTATGTTTTTTAAATCCATTTTTCTGAAACTAGGATGGTAATACCATTAATAGACCAGCCTATCCCGTATGAGGCGAGTTGCTTGATAGAATAATGAAGGAAAATAGCTCAGACACATACAACCATGCCCACAGACATTTTCTTCGACCTGTCTGTAGCCTTTATCTCCACTTTACTTCAGGACCATAAACTCTCTGCAAAGTTGCTGAATCCTCAGTATGTCCGTCAATGTTTTGATATACTTTTATATCAGATCTCAAAGGCTTCCTATGAGGGTGAATTGTAAGGGCAACAATTGCAAAGCTCAAAGAGCTATCCATTCATACTTTTTGTGTTGTAATATGTTGCTACTTGGCCTGCACTGAAAATAATCTTACTACTAAAATTCTTCTTTTGCATGTTTGTGTTTCCTTCGGCACGGGAAAGAAGACTTTACGCACGAGCAGTGGAAGTCACTAACAAGTACACTGTCCCAACAGTTTAATGTAACTACTGATCAAAAACCAGAATAACGGCCTTTTGCAGTGCTGACCACTGCATGAAATGCAGGAAGACGGTCAATAAGGTTCTGTAAGGTACCGATTGGTTTCAAAAATGGCTCTGAGCACTATGGGACTTAACATCTATCGTCATCAGTCCCCCAGAACTTAGAACTACTTAAACCTAACTAACCTAAGGACATCACACAACACCCAGTCATCAAGAGGTACAGAAAATCCCTGACCCCGCCGGGAATCGAACCCGGGAACCCGGGCGTGGGAAGCGAGAACGCTACCGCACGACCACGAGCTGCGGACTACCGATTGGGGCTGTGAAACCATGCCGACTCAAGTGCTGTAGGGAGCTGTGCTTCGTTTCTTGATTGAGGTCCATGGCGCGAACCGCTCGATGGAGGTCGTCCCACACGTTCTCGATCGGGCTTAAATCCGGAGAGTTTGGTAGCTGGGGAAAAACGGTAAATGTATTGTGGTGCTCTTCGAACACTGCAAGCTGTGCGACAGGTTGCACTGTCCTGCTGCAGATACCAACATGCCGAGGAAACCCCAAACTATTATAAATGGGTGGATATTGTCCCCAATGATAGATGCATACTCCTTTTGGTCCAATGTGCCCTCCAGAATGACAAGATCGTACAGGGAATGCCACTAAAACATTCCCCAAACCATAATGCTTCCTCCTTCGGCCTGAAGCCTTCCGACGATTGTTGCAGGATGTCTTTTTCCAGACGTTTCACGCCGTAGGGGGCAACAATCATTCATCTGAAAAGGCCACTCGCGGTCACTCACTGAACGACCAGCTGTGGTGTTAGCTCCTGCTATGGAAGCACATAGGCAGCTATGTTCGCTGAACGATCGTTGTGGAGACACTGTTGGTATCCCCTTAATTCATCTCGGCACTCAGTTGCTCAACAGCTGTACGTCCATTCGCCCGTACACAACTCCACAGCCGTCGGCCACCCCTATCACCTACGATCTTTGGCGCACACCACAGTTGCCTCGCTGTTGATTTTGGATAACGTCATTTTGTCATGCACAGTATACTTTAACCATCGCCACAAGCGAACAGTTTACAAACATTGTTGTTCCGGATATGCTTCCACCCTTGGACCGAAAACCAATGCACATTTGCATGTCAGTTAACTCGCTCTGTTACCCCAGTGTGATAAAAACTTTACTCTATTCCTCGTCCCTGCCCCCTCTCCCCCTCCAGCACCCCTTATATACCCTCCACTGCTATTGCTGCCTCCTGCCGTCTGTGAGTGTTTATTGCATGTAGATGTCGAACCCAGGCGGTAGTCACACTCAAATTATAGGACGTACCGAAGACCAATTTTGGTATGGGCCTACGCCACGGAAGAGATCAGATAGAGACATACTCCTGTGTGACTTCTCTGCTAGGCTTGATACGAGGCACTCCTACGTGTGACAACTGGTCTTTGATGACAAAAAATTCAAATGGCTCTGAGCACTGTGGGACTTAACATCTGAGGTCATCAGTCCCCTAGAACTTAGAACTACTTAAACCTAACTAACCTAACGACATCAAACACATTCATGCCCGAGGCAGGATTCGAACCTGCGACAGTAGCGGTCGCACAGTTCCAGACTGAAGCACCTAGAACCGCTCGGGTACAACCGCCGGCCCTTTGATGACATTTACCATGACATACACCACATTTTCAGAGTGAACTACGGGACTCCAGCATGTCAGTCACCTGTCATTCTGTAATGAAAAGCATTACAGCACCCCTGTACAGAACTGTACACTGATGTTCTGTTTCATGCAACTACTAGCACCCAGGAATTAGGCCCTCAGAATTTCGTTCGTAAAATGGATAAATTTTTCAATCTTTATGTCTAATTGAAAGATGTTTACTGTTTTAAAAAAGTTTTTAAGTAATTTATTAAGATAATCACAAATCGTGCAGCCAACGCCCAATTTTTTTTATTTTAATTTTGGGAAAGTGAAACCATTGTAAATGTACTTCAACTACAGTCTTGCAACTGGTACATCCAATAAATTTGATATTCATAAATGACTTTTTGGGGGCATTGCATAAATTTCTTTCCAAAGTGTGTTTAATAAAATTCATTACGTAGGTTAGCTTCACATAGATTATGGAAGCTATTACTACATAGCACAGGGTACCTAATATTTTACATTCATTACCTGTCACGAGCTCCGCCGCCACAGCAGAATGGTCGACACGACAGACCCTCATGGTGGGGACCTGGGTTCAATTGCCGGAACTGTGATGTGTGTTTCCCTGATGTGAGGAGTGGACTATGGTACACTCAGCTTCGTGATACTACCTGAGAGCCAACCGACTGAGAGATACTGGCCCAAGATCGGAATGCCGTAAACGGCCGCAAGTGCGACTTGCTGACGCCATACCCTTCCGATGATAAATGAATCAGGGTGACGCGGCGGTCGGTCTACTATAAATTGATCTGCAGGGCCTGATAGCGAGATTTGCTTTTACGTGCCAAAAAGAACTGCCGCCGCAGTGCATAAGGTAAGGAGGCACCTCAACCTACTCACGTTGCTTTTCAGTGCACTATTAGTAACCAATAGATCATAATATTAATACATGAACACGAGAATTGAAGCACCGATTGTTAATATTAATCATACAACGAGGTCAATGATCCATTTATAACTTGAAAGGTACTTTGCCTTAGATGTACACAAAGAAAAATAATGTATAGGTGTAGACGTTAAGAGTGGTACAAGGAAGTAGAAGCTTTCATATTCGTAAAACTGGTGGTTCATTCTCTATCACGCATTAAAATCTCCAGTGCATGAATATCGAAAATTGAAGAGTGCTGTGGTAGAAATGACACACGAAAGTAACAACATTTTTTGAAATCACATTCTACGTGCTTACATGATTACATGGTTCATTTGCAGTAAGGCATGCATACCGGGCAGCTACAATGCGACAACTGCTAGATCGATGATGTCACCGGTGAAAATCAACGTAGTCTGTAGTGCCACAGTTCACAGCACTAAGAATCCAGCACTCGTAAGTTTTGGATGGTATTCCCAACTATAGGATGGTATCACCAGGTACTGAATGTGTGTTTGCGCTATCTATCTAAGCTTGTTGCTTTGGGCATTAGAAATTTACATTTTGCGTATCCTGAAGTTATCGGTTATTTGTCAGTAGGCCTACCGTGCGGCCAGCCGGGGTGGCCGAGCGGTTGTAGGCGCTACAGTCTGGAACCGCGCGACCGATACGGTTGCAGGTTCGAATCCTGCCTCGGGCATGGATATTTGTGATGTCCTTAGGTTAGTTAGGTTTAAGTAGTTCTAAGTTCTAGGGGACTGCTGACCTCAGAAGTTAAGTACCATAGTGCTCAGAGCCATGTGAACCATTTTGAACCTACCATGCGAGTGGTCCATGTTTTTTTCTACACATACACACACACGCACACACACTCACTCTCTCTCTCTCTCTCTCTCTCTCTCTCTCTCTCTCTCTCACACACACACACACACACACACACACACACACACACAAAACTTTCAATGTATATAATCGCTATAGACAAAAAGTACATGATTCTAGTATGATCCATCCCTACGTATTCCTCCCCATTTTCCCAGTACAGGGACCTCAAAGCTTTTTCTGGTGTTCATGAGAATAACTAAGTCAATTTTTTCACTTGTGCTCTGTCATTAACTATAACGGCCACGTGCTACTGTGGTGTCTTTTAACCGCTTTGTGTGAATTACTTCAGCCGAGCTGTGCGAAGCCATGCAGAGGAATACATATTATTGTATGGATATATAATATAGCGTTTAGAAATGTTAATACAGGCGTTCATAGAAAATTTATGTAATACATTCTTTATGTATGAGACAATCTAAGGACATAAGATAAAGATAGCTCTATAGCTCCCTTCAAATGAAGGATTGTTGGATCGCCCAAGTGCTTTACTAGATACGGTACTTTTGAACGAGGTAAACCTTTGCCTTCCTCTCAACTTTGAAACTAAGCAGTTACAACGACACTTTCAGTTTAACGTGGAGTCCAAATCAAGGGGCAGCTCCACATTTCTCACATCAAGAAGTAACTGCCAGAGGTAAAACAAAAGCGGTGACAGAAACCATTCAAGCACTGAATGCGGATGAAACCGGGGACCTCTTGGGTTTGTAGAAAGACGTGTATCCTGTCAGCCAGCTTGTCACACGTTCTGAAGACAGTTCAGCAGTTTCAAATTACTTACGTAACTGTTTGATTTCATTCCTCGCTTTAGTCTTTAGCCTCTGAAAGTTAATTTCCCTGAAGAAAGTAACAGCAGTGAGCGACAGAAGTTTTCAGGTATAGTTGATGTGAGAAATATCGATGACTATCTCCTAGGGAGATATTTATAAAGCGTTTGTTATTCCACCTTGTCGGCAGTTCACAGCGTTCAGTCCCATAGCTGGTATAGGCCGTGGAACCACGGCTTTTCGATGACCGCTGAAAGGAGCCTCGGGCTCCACTATGTTCTTCTGGCAAGCTACACCGACTGACACGTCACCCACAGCCACCCCCACGGCTGCTCATTAGCGACGCATTCGTCAGCAACAACGCGCCTGCCACCAGTGCCAAAGCATGCCCGTCACAAGTTCGCCTACACAGCCCACTCACAGCCGCTAATTGAATATTAGTGAGGCTACCCCGCCTGGTACCGTCCAATAAATTTCCTGACGTCGTTTCAGGGGGACTGATCCTGCGGACACATCAGTCAAATTTAGTGGCGTGGGAATGACGGGACGCTCTTCTTCCTTAAAGGCGATCCAAGTAATGGCATCAATACCTCTTGTTTCTCGTATTAATTTGTCTGTTCAAATTTTTTGAATGATCTTCATAGTTAGAGTGAGACTAGCTGAAACGGACTCACTTTGCAAGGAATTTTTTCCATTTGTTTTGCGAATTTAAAAAAAATTGCGATTAATCATATCATTTGTATAGCATTTAACAAACTACATTATTATAAACTACTTTTAGCGATTTGCTATTATAAACTACTTTTAGCGATTTGCTTTTGGGTGCAAAAGTCGAACACTCGAATAGGCTACGTCCATGCGAGAAACACGATCCTATCAAATTCACAACTCTGGAATGTATGCACTTCTGCTGCGCTGATAGTCACCTGTACGCTAATCATACCAGAAATTTTAAAGCTCTTAAACCTTAAATGTAGGTTAATTGAAATGAGTAAAATTCCTGGTATGAAAAATGACCTGCATTTTTCTTTCCGTATTAATACAATCACTTCTGCCATGTTGTCTAGCAGCTTTCTTGAGAGGGCATACCAGGAACATCGGGCAAATGCAGGAATTCTTTTGAAAAGTTTACATTTTCGAATTGGTCCATAATTATAGCAATGGATTTAAACATTTTTTTCTTCATGGGTTATCAGGTTTTGTTATCGTTAAAACTGTTTGCTCACTCAACTATTTTACGTTTGCGTTGTTTATGTGTGTAACCGAATACCCTCCTCCGATGAGTTTATCATGATTCTTTATTACAATGCACAACACATCAGTTAAGACTCTTTTGCTAAAGTGGAGATCAGTGCTATATTTTCCATTTCCAAGTGAATTCTAGAACAATCGAGAATACTGCAGAACTTTTGATATCATTAATTAACATCCGAGAACGTGCGTAAGAGCTCTAGAACGTTATAGACCAATCTCGAAATTTCTTCCCTTAAAGTCCACATTATTCTGTTGAAAAAAATCTATAGGTATCAATAGGTACTTGTATGTAGTGAATAAGAAAGTTTCTTACTGTACACATATGATTCTTTGATTGCTATCAATTATCAGAAATTAGTTTCGCCTATGAGACGCACGGGATGCGATGAATAGTTCACTGTCGCTGTGTTGTCTGCACATACAGTCGGAAGTTAGTGCTACACACAACACGTTTTCTCGAAACTGGAGAAAGATAAAGATCGCCTCCAAAGTTTAAAGATTATTCAACATGTTAGCTACACTTCATACCCTGTAAGGTATTGTAACGTTTGCTAAGGCTTGAGAAATGGAAATTGTCACACAAAAAGCTCTCTGCATCAGACAGTAGGCTACACTGCAACCATCGCGAATTTCACTCTCTTCAACTCCCCGTGATTCGTCACATTTTGACGCAGAGGATAAAAATGAGCAATCGCAAAGTAAATACTGATATATTCATGCTACTCCTGCAGTAACACAATGCTTTGGCTAAAAACTCTGAAAGGGAACTCTGGACTTGATGGAAGAAGCTGAGTTAACGTGTACTGTACTTGAATGAGATGAGGAATAAAGTTTCTTGCTAATTTTACTACTGAAACATTAATGAAAGGAAAATAGTAATTAACATCAACAAATAAGCTACAACAGTGACAGACGCAATAAAGAAAAAAGACAACTGAGGAATATAAGTGTAACGTTTGAAACTGTGTTCGCTCAGTTCTGCGTAATCAGAAGTTTCACATAGTTGCGACCTGTTAATGCCACTGATTTTGGCGAGATAAAGTCGGGTCGCCCCCTTCCTGCACTGATGTCACTCCCCGCTAATTTCTTCGGAACGAAGTATTAATGAGTGCAGAGTCAGAATTTTACAATCACTTAACGTAAAAATAAATCATTACTTGAGATGTCTCATAAATTAACGTATTCTCACCAAACACTGTAGTTTCACGCCATTTCCTACGTTTCCCTTTGCTAATCAGTTGCTTCTATATTTTTGTCATGTAATTCGTCTAATGCGTCTAAATGAAAGTCTGTTATTAATTTCGCATACCCGTTTCGCTTCTTTTTATTTGTGAAGCATCTACTATCGCACGTAATATTCGTACATGTTTGTTTTGGTATATAATGACTGCAGATTTGTTAGTACATCGCAGTTTTTTTAGTCTTTTGTCGTTAGGTGAGAAATTACTTTTCATAGCACAAGTTTCTTGAGGTTGAATTACTATTAGCTTCCGTTTACGATATGTAAATTAATGAATATGTGCCGTCCTGGAGTTACACGTCGATGGTTTTCTCACTCAGGATGAAATCCACTCATTACTGTGTTTTGACGAGGTTCGTTTTCTGTCTGCAGTATTATCAAATGTCGGTTCGGCTTATTCGTTTGTCTTCTGTTTGTGTTTTGGTCTCAGTAAGTAGTTTGACAATATGTTGTCTGTTACATGCATTTACACTTAAGTGACGACAGTCATGGGATATCGATATGCACATATACAGAAGGCGGTAGCATTGCGTAACAAGGTATAAAAGGGCAGAGCATTTGCGTAGATTTAATTTGGACTAAGGTGATACATGTGAAAAGATCTCCAACGTGATTAAGGGAGCACGGCGGGAATTAACAGTCTTTGAACGCGGAATGGTAATTGGAGCTCGACGCATTGGACTTTCCATTTCGGGCCGGACGTGGTGGCCGAGCGGTTCTAGGCGCTACAGTCAGGAACCGCGCGACCGCTACGGTCGCAGGTTCGAATCCTGCCTCGGATATGGATGTGTGTGACGTCCTTAGGTTAGTTAGGTTTAAGTAGTTCTAAGTTCTAGGGGACTGATGACCTCAGAAGTTAAGTCCCATAGTGCTCAGAGCCATCTGAACCATTTTTTCCAATTCAGACATCCTTAGGAAATTCAGTTTCTCGATATCCACTTTGTCAAGAGTGTTCCGAGAATACCAAATGCAGCCATTACCTCTGGTCAAGGACAACGCAGTGACCGACTGAGAGCAGCGGCGTTTGCGTATGGTTGACAGTGCTAGAAGACAAGCAACACTGTCTGAAATAACTGCAGGAATCAATGTGGGACGATCGACGAACGTATCCGTGGAAATTTGGCGCTGTGGTCGCTCGTTTGGACCTAGTCGATAGGAAAACCACTGTCTTCCCGATTTCAGTAGGTAAGAGCTGATGGTAGGGTTCGTGTATGGCGCAGACACAGCGAAGCCGCGGGGCTGAGTTGTCAACAAGGCACCGTGGTGGTGGCTCCGTAATGGTGTGGGCTGTGTTTACACCGAATGGACTGCTTCATCTAGTCCAGCTGACTGGAAATGATTATTTTCGGATACTTGGGGACCATCTGCAACCAGTCATGGACTTCATGTTCCCAGACAACAATGGAATTTTACAATGGACTTTTATGGATGGCAACGAACCATGTCACCGGGCTACAATTGTTCGCCATTTGTTTGGACAGGTCGAGCCAAAGATTTGGCCACCCACATCGCCCGATATGAATCCCATCGAACATTTATGGGACATACTAGAGAGGTCAGTTCCAGCACAATATTTTGCACCGGCAACACTTCTGCGATTATGAGCGGCCATAGAGGCAGCACGGCCCAGTATTTCCTCAGGGGATTTTCGGGATTTTCAACGAGTTGTTGAGCCCCCGTCACGTCGAGCTGCTGCACTACGCTTCGCAAAAGGAGGTCCTACACGATAGTACGAGGTATCCCGCGACTTTGATCGCCTCACTCGTAACACTTTCCTTATTAGATGTTCCGTGATCATGCTTTACTAGGTATTCAGCAAAGGTAGAACGGCTATTTTCATTTGTCTAGCTTCTAATGTGTTCTTTACATCTAAATTAAAAGAAATTGCCTGCCGTTCTCTGATAGACTGATTTGCAGTCTTGACATTCTAAACGGTCCACAACACCTCCTTGGTACTTGTCTGTTTTTTTTTTTTTCCTTGGTGTTCGTAAATGTGACTGGAGCGCTTTTCTTGGGCCTGCGTGCTATTTGCAATTCTTGTGTCATCAGTATAGTTGCTATTCTTCGTGTTAATTGTGTTTGTGTGTAAAAACGGACCATTTCTTTTTGTCACTCAATAATGGATGTTTATGTTCTGTGTGTCTGTGTGTACTTTAGTGTCTGTGTTTTTTGTACAAAAGTTTTGGCGCTTGTGTCCTCAGTTTCTTTTCATTTTTCTTAAGTTTTAATTTGATTTTGTGTTTGAGTTTTTGTATTATGTAGGTGCCTTTGGACGAGAT
This sequence comes from Schistocerca americana, assembly GCF_021461395.2. Taxonomy (NCBI): domain Eukaryota; kingdom Metazoa; phylum Arthropoda; class Insecta; order Orthoptera; family Acrididae; genus Schistocerca; species Schistocerca americana. The sequence continues at coordinate 242,949,962 of NC_060124.1, read as the reverse complement.
TTCTGTTTTGCGATGTTATTTGAGGACATGAGTGGTTGCAAGTTTTTGAAAACAGCCACAAGTCGCACTCCGTATTTTTTATTTACGGGTTTCGTTCTTCAAATTAACAAGAGCATGTGACATCTCCGGGCAAGAAATTTGTACAATCTGTGTAACAATGCATTATCTGCTTTCTTATGTTTCATTTCTGTACGAACAGTTATCGATTATGTGGATTCTGTATAAAAGAAATAATCATTTTGCATTTTTATGTTCGTATAATATTATGTACGTAAATTTTGCAACTAACGTCTGTGGTGGGCGAGTGGGGAAACCGATGCAGACAATGATAATAAATAGCGGAGGCTTGGACATTACTCTCTCTGTCTTGTCTTCTCATAGCCGTGAATGTTGTAAGAGCCTGTGACGATCTCTCGAACGCTTGCTTCGCTTTCATTTGATTTTTGATTGAGAAAGATGCCATTGGGCACTGATGTATAAAAAAGGTGTGTAGTTTGAATTTTATGTTAATTCTGAATATAGATATTGTTAAAAATTCTTGTAAGAATTTGTAGCTCGCTTGCCCAGTGTTTCATCCCACATTTTTAGCCCTTTTCAGCGAATTTAGCATTTTTTGTGACGTAGTGCTGCGCCACGATCGCGGGAGCCGCTGCCGCGTCAAATTCAAACTATACTTAAATGAAAGCAGTTTTCCCGCAATTAAGAGGGCAGGTAATTGTACATTAAAATTATTTCTTTTGACTTCCCGGAGACCACAGAGGAGAACTGCAGCTTTTAATTATGTCATTTTCAGATGGACATGGGCAACTGCTAGTACAATATTAGTGTCGTAAAGAATTTACGTAAATCAGGAAGTTAAACCTTACTTGTGTGAGATCAAGCTTTGAAATCTGGTCTGGCTATTAATATTAAAATAATTTTCATTTTTAGTTTCATGCTCTCGTGCTATCCGTGGCAATCAACAGTTTCCAAAAATTAAAAAAATCCACTGCAGCGTTTATGTTTGACAAACATTGCATACTGTAACTTCTGCGCGTGTAACAAGAGTAATTATCAGTGCATTTCGTAATCAGTTAGAGTAATGATACAGTGTTTCATTTCTAACAAGCCAAATGAGAGTTATGAGAACATAGTTTTGTAAATTAACTATCATACATTCAGAGCAGGAAATCTTATAGTGTTGTGCGTATACCCACATAATATGTCAGAGTGCACAAAGTAAAATTTTCAGCTACAGAAAGCAATAGTGAGGACTGCATTTTATATTTTGTGTCTGCAGAGTTAATCAACATTTTGTTTACTTCATTACTACGCAATATAAACTGTATTACAGTCAAAGATCATAAAAGTTAAATCCATAATTTTATTACTATCAAGCAAATGAATACCATTCTTTTACATTCACCCAAACAGTATATAAAATCAAAGTGCACAGGTACACGTAACAATCATCATCAGAATAAACAGTATAAAGTTGGCGCTGTAATCATTTATTACTGTATTTTAAACGAAAGTTTACGTACTGTAGTACAGTCAGTTTAATCTTTGGAACTGTCGGCAAAATTTGGATGTATATTCTGACGATGCTCTTGTTCATTTGTAAAGCGAGAAAGATAAATAAAATATTTCGCGACTTGTGGTTGTTTACACAAAGTTAGTTTTAACAGTGGCTCCCCCTGCTGGCAATTCATGCTCTTGTTAGATGACTTGTTATATTTTTCCTTTATATTGTTCTTCATTAATCAATACTGTGGTGTTCCCTTTAACAGCTCTGTTGGCTATAATGTTACTAGAATGTACTTTTTGTTTTAACTTTTTGTTGTATTAATTTCATATCGAGGTTCCCTGTTATACTCTTCCTTTGATATGGTGATTATGTTGTTTGTTTCATTCTTCGCGGATTCTCCTGTTAACCCTATTTGCCATTATCTTGTATCTCTACCTCTATTAGGATTATATTTATCATTACAATCACATTCTCTATGTAGTGGCCGTATATCTTAGTCCTGACGTTCAATTTGAATCCGTTATCTAATACTTGTGAATTCTGTATCTGAGAGGTTCATTAGTTTTGGGGGCAATGTGTTATGACGTGTCCTATATTTTGTTGCGTTTGCTTAGCAGGTGAGAGTTTTAATTTTGTGTATCTCTTTGTTCCGTATATGTTTCACTGTTCTTGCTGTAAGCAGTTCGATTTTCTGTATCATGCTAATCATCACGGTCGGGTTGTTTATATGTGCAGGTAACTCTAGATGAAAGTCGTAACAATAATAGCCTAATTAGTATGAATTCCATGGTATAAAGGAATCTGATTTTGTTTTTCAACCACGTCTTCCGCACTCACCGACCATGTTACTATATTTGCCGGAAACACAACGACAGAGGTGTAGAACACAACGAAACTATAAATTAGAAAAAAAATTTGAAAATTAGAAAATAAATTAGAAAAAAGTAGCATACATACTCACACACACACACACACACACACACACACACACACACATTACTACCGACCTGGACCTTCTCTCTGTCCTCTCTAAGTTTCCCGTTAATATTGAAAGCCTTGCGTGGTTCACAATAGTGCAAAAATTTAATAGTTGCTTTCTTTGTCTAAAATCAAAGACTGTTATTCAATAGTAAGAACAGTGTGTAATAGTTTGTATAATTACATAAATGTTTACCGATTGAATTTACCTCTCAGATTTACTGCCAGTTAACAGGCTTGTTGTCAGGTATTAGTGATGCTCACGCCAATATCTTCTTTTCTACTGTGCAAAAGACTTAAAGACCTCTGTCTTAGTACACTTCAACAATACTGTGACATATGTTATAACTTTTGAGGGGAGAAAACATCTGAATATAGCAGAACCGTTGGATTATAACCTAACATGCGCCCACTGTTAACTCACAGTTCTTCCTATTCCAGTTTCATTTAGTAGGTTACTTAATTTCAAAATACAACAGTAGCTGAGAGCTTTAACGGAAAGACAGCAATTCACTACGAAGTTAATGAACAATGTTATAAGATACGAAAGAATCAGTTCTTTTAGTGAAAAATTTCATTAAAATCGAATGAGAAATACTACAAGGCAGCCGAAGTGGACGTGACATCCCATGCCTAAGGGCACTGCTCCACCTGGGCCAGCAGAATAAACAGCATTCTCTGTGACCACCTCCAAGTTCATATAATCGTGTTCGTCAACATTCGAAGTCTGCATGCAGATTACTGGCTGTGTTTGTGTTCTCATACTTAGAAGTAGTCGCCTCAGTTGTTAATGTGCACTGATTATCTTATTCCATAGTCCAGTCAGAAAGTACTGCTTTGCGGAAGCATTGGTCGTACCACCACAACTTGTTAATACGACTGTTTGCAGGCTCGCTAGCTATAGCTTTCAAGTTTTTCTGGTAAACAGACCAGCTGTTGAACTGCACCACGCCTACAGCCTGGTGGCAGCTCATGATACAATCCCTGCCAGTACCATTGACCCTACTACGCATACTCCTGAGGTACGGTTTCAGTTATTTCTTCCCCTCACTCATCTTTGAAACAATCGGTAGGATGTTCTCGCGAAACGCTAATATGTAAGCTCGTAGATCCTGTATGTGACAGAGGCTGCTGCCAGCGTCATACATCTCACTTAGGGACTGCTAGAATAAGGTAAGAGAGATCAGTGTGCACATACAAAAAGCATACAGTCTATTTTTCTCTTGCTTAGTTCAAATGGTTCAAATGGCTCTGAGCACTATGGGACTTAACTTCTGAGGTAATCAGTCCCCTAGAACTTATAAGTACTTAAACCTAACTAACCTAAGGACATCACACAAATCCATGCCCGAGGCAGGATTCGAACCTGCGACCGTAGTGGTCGCGCGGTTCCAGACTGTAGCGCCTAGAACCGCTTGGCCACCCCGGCCGGCTCTTGCTTAGTACGCCAGTAGAATAGAATTTAAAATATTCGTACGATCTACTTTCCGCCGCCGTACACTGAATACTCTTGGGAAGTTCATATGTAGATTTACATAACATTACATCTACATCTACATAGATACTCCGCTAGCCACTGGGGGAGGGTACCTTGTATCACTACTTGTCATTTCCTTTCCTGTTCCACTCGCAAATAGAGCGAATGAAAAAAGACTGTCTATATGCCACCGTATGAACTCTAATTTCTCGTATCTTATCTTCGTGGTCCTTAAGCGCAGTGTATGTTGGCGGCAGTAGAATAGTTATGTAGTCAATTTCAGACACCTGTTCTCTAAATTTTCCCTTTAGTGTTTCTCGATAAGAACGTCGCCTTCCCCCCAGGGATTACCATTTGACTTCCCGTAGCATCTCCGTTACACTTAACTACCGGTAACAAATCTGGCAGCCCGCATCTGAATTGATTCGATATCTTCCTTCAATCCGACCTGGTACGATTCCCAAACACTCCAGCAGTACTCAAGAAAACGTCGCACCAGCATCCTATATGCTACAGGTGAACCACTCTTTCCTAAAATTCTCCCAATAAGCAGAAGTCAGCTATTTGCCTTCCCTATCAATGCTCTCACATGTCCGTTCATTTCATATCGCATTGCATCAGCGTTCCGTGCAGATATTTAAGCAACTTGACTGTGTCAAGCAGGACACGAGTAGTACAGAACCTAATATTACAGGTTTGATTCATCCGCATTAACTAACATTTTTCCACATTTAGGGCTAGTTGCCATTCACCACATAAACTGTAAATTTTGTCTGTCTTGTATCTTCCTGCAGTCACTCGTCTTCAGCACCTTACCGTACACCACGGCACCATCTGCAAACAACGCAGATTGCTGGCTATCCTGTCCACCCAATCATTTATATACAGAGGGGTCCCAAAAATGTGTCTACTGTTTAAAAGTCCGTAACTGGCAAACTAATTGACGGAGTTGTCTCATGTTTGGTAGTGTAGTAGTTTGTAGTTCCGGCAAGCGCCATACAAGCATTGAATTGCGTTGTTTTGTTTTGTCAGATGACAGTCGCCAGCTAGTCAGTGTTTTGTTCTTAGTTGCACCTAGTTACTCGAGTAAACACGGCTGGCGCAAGGCTTACATTCGATAAAAGGAAGTCAGTTTTTAAGTGGTATTTTAAGTACGAAAACGTTAATGAGGCTCAACGGCAACGGCGAAATGAATCAAACAGAGCCACCGTCACGTTTAACGATTCGTCGCATTCGAGACAAATTTGAAACCGAAGGCTGTGTTAAAGATGTACAAAAATAACGATCTGGACGACCTGTAACAGGTCCAGCTAACTCCCGTCGTGTGTTACAACAATTCACTCGCTCACCACAAAAATCTGTGAGACAGTGTCTCCGTGAAACTGGAGTGAGTCGCTCAAGTTTCCGGCAAATTTTGAAGACAGCAAAGTGGAAGTGCTACATACCATGATTGCCACACGCAGTGACCGAGGACGACCCAGATCGTAGAATGGAGTACTGCGAGTGGTTCACTAACATCGTGCGCAACGATGAAGAGTTAGCAGAGATGATTGTGTGGTCTAATGAGACACAGTTCAAACCCAATGGTACAGTAAATCGCCACAATTGCATCTACTGGGCTGCCGAAAATCCGAACGTTCATGTAGACAAAGCCGTGAATTTGCCAGGAGTAAATGTGTGGTGTGGGTTGTCTTACTGGGGCTTGATTGGGCCATTCTCCTTTGACGACACAGGTACCGGTGAGATGTACCTTCAGAAGCTTCTGGCATCCATTTTACCTGCCATCCGAGACTTGTATGGAGACGGAAGAGTTTACGTTCAACAAGATGGTGGCCCAGCCCACTACCAAAATCGTGTTAGGGCGTATCTCGACGAAAATCTACCAGGAAGGTGGATAGGTCGTAGAGGTGCTGAGGAGTACCCACCACGTTGCCCAGACCTAACTCCTCTGGCCTTTTACCTGTGGGAAACAAAAAAGGACGTCGTTTGTCGACAAAAGCCACGCACATTGGATGAACTTCGAGAATCCATCGTACATTCATGTGCAAATATCCAACTGAACGTGGTAAAGTCAGTGGTTCGTGCTGCAGTTCGGCGGCATCGTTTGTGTGTGGATGTTAATGGTGATCATTTCGAACACCTACAGTGATATCTTTTAGTTGGACTTTAAGCTAAACTTTAACCAGAAATGAAACAACTCCGTGGAATAGTTTGCAAGTTATGGACTTTTAAACAGTGGATTCACTTCTTTGGACCCTTCTGTATATAGAGAAAACAGCAGTCGTATCACACTTCCCTGGGATACTCCTGACGATATCCTTGTCTCTGATGAACGCTCGCCTTTGAGGAAAACATACTGAGTTCTATCATTTAAGAAGTCTTCAAGGAACTCACATATAAGTGAACTTGTTCCATGAGCTCGACCCTTCGTTAACAGCCTGCAGTGGGGCACCATGTCAAATGCTTTCCTGAAATCTAGAAATATGGAAACTGCATGTTGATCTTCATCCACAGTTCCCAGTATATCATGTGAGAAAAGTGCCAGCTGAGTTTCATACGAGCTATGCTTTCTAAAACCATATTGGTTCGTCTACATAAGCTTCTCATTCTGAAGGAATTTTATTGTATTCGAACTGAGAATATTGTAGCGGCAGCACCGTTTAGGATAGGGAAAGTTAGTTTTGTGCAATATTCTGAGCACAAGTTACAGCCAGGTGCAGACCAGATTGCAGTGAGCTACGCATACCTACAGTTTCGAAGTAGAATAGAGGTCATAGGGCCATCAAATTGCTGAAAGAGTATATGCAGCGGTTTTGCATGCCGCAAATCACAGGCAGAAGGGCGCCACTGGCCAACCTAGTGTGTTATGAGTATGTGACGCAAAGTGGCGCATGTGGGAAAACAGAGATGCACAGGCAATTTAATTAGGTGTAGGTTTCTAACGAGATTCATTCAAGTGTGGCAGCTCTCCTGGATGGCTGGGTGTGTCACACCGCCAGCTACAGGCAGGAGAAAAAGGGGCGCCAGAGTTCCAGTCCATGGCCGTTCACTGGTTGGACCCTCTGAGGCCGACACGGGGTCCGTACCCGATCGCGGCGGGTCGCTCCATGGCTCGCTACCACGGGCAGTCGTCCTGGCTTCCAAAACATGCTGGAGGCATCCGGAGGCGAGGGCCGCAGATTCGGACTCTGGATCGCGGGCTCTTGTTGTCGCCACGATCTCAGCCACACCAGCGAGAAGTACGCAGTTGGCCACCTGCGGCTCACACCGAGCGGCGCTGAGTTGGCAGGGACACAGACCGCTGAGTCGACTGCCGGCATCCTGACGACGCCACAATTCTGCTGGCGTACAAGACCAACACTCAGTGTGAGCACGGGCCGCTGAGGCAGACATTCCGCACCAAGCCATTTCGCAGACAGGGAAGTGGTGTCCTCAGCATTGTGAGACCCGGTGACGCAGACCGAGGGGAACAAGGCACTATAGTTGGAAACAATAAATCGTTTGGAAAGCTTAGATGATATGCTGCCTTTTACCTCCTCCCGCTGCATTTGGTCATCCTGATAAATTCGGTGGCAGAAGTTGCCACTACAATATGTTCAAGGATTCTGCAGTAAACAGAAAAGGATATTAGCCTATAATTTTGCTGGCCCACTCTTTTACCCTTCTCAAATACTGGAATCACCTGCGCTTTTTCCAATCTCATGGGTCTTTGTGATGGGCAAAATATTCACAACAAATGCAAGCAATGTAAGGGGCCAATGCCGTAGAGTACTCCTTGTAAAATCTAATTGGGATCCCTTCCGGACCTGGTGATTTATTTGCTTTGAAATATTTCAGCTGTTTTTGTACACCAAGAATACTTATTGCTATGTCATCTATACAGGAGTCTATGCGAGGGTCAAATGACGGTATATTTGTAGGATTCTCCTGTGTGAACAACTTATTAAACATGAAATTTTAAACTTCGGCTTTCATTTTACCATCTTCAACTGCCACACCAAACTGGTAGACAAGGGACTGAATGGAAGCTTTATATCCGCTTAGCTATTTTACATACGACCCAAATTTTCTCGGCTTCTCTGCCGGATCTGCTAATGTACGATGGAGGTAGTCGCATGCTTTGAGCATAGTTCTTTTCATAGGCTCACGAATTTCTAATAACATTCGCGTGTCGTCATTTATGGTTTCCCCTTTGAACCGAGAGTGCAACAGCCTCTGCTTTCTCAGCATCCGCTGAGTTTCGTTATTAACCCGTGGCGGTTCTTTTCCATCCTTTATCCACTTATTTCGCTCATAAGTCTCAAGACCACGACTTACAATCTGCTTAAACTTTACCAATGACTGCTCTACATCCATCTTACGGGAACTAAATGATGGCAGTTCACTGTACAAGTGAAATGTCAATAACTGCTTATCCGCTCTGTCTAGAAGAAACACTCTACTTGCCTTCTTGATTGATTTAGTAACTTTCATAATCATGGTAGCTCTAAACACATCATGATCTCTAATCCCCATTTCGATACTGACATTACGCAAGAATAGACGATGAACTTGGCCTTTGATCGAGCCTCAGTGGCTAATACTCCAGGACAACTACCGCCAACGTAGCGGAAGCAGTGTAGCGGAAAAAGTGCACAGGTACGGTTAAAACTGATGTACCAATAGTTGAAATTACCCTTCCCGGAACGTCGCTTTTCTTCTCCAGACAAACTCTCTGCTGCTGTTACCGAATACATTCAACAGATATTTTGTCATCGGAGGAGTAATTACGCTTTATAAACACTGGACGCCATTAATTAAAAAAAATTCTTATACAGGTAAGGCTATACAGTGATACAAAAATATATATAATCATGGCTGAAGAGACAGGAACAGTGCAAGAGGTATTCGAGTACATGGAACCTTCTGGAAAAGAACGTGTACAAACAGAGTGAACTATGAAATTTGTTTTACAGTGCAGAGGATGCACTTTTGATGCGAAAGCGAGTGGAACCTTATGGCTACTGAGCAAGCTACGGTGAGGCGCACGTTGCAGATCGCTGATAGACACTGGAAAACAAGTAACTACCAGCCGGTGTAGCCAAGCGGTTCTAGGCGCTACAGTCCGGAACCGCGCGACCGCTACGGTCGCAGGTTCGAATCCTGCCTCGGGCATAGATATGTGTGATGTCCTTAGGTTGGTTAGGTTTACGTAGTACTAAGTTCTAGGGGACTGATGACCTCAGATGTTAAGTCCCATAGTGCTCAGAGCCATTTGAAGCATTTTTTTGTTTACCTGGTTAGGTAGCGGTCCTCTGCTTCCGCTTGAGAAAACGCTAAATGTTGAAGGATGTGAAGTAACAGGTGAGTTCTGGTGCCCTGCAAATATTTTAAGTTCAGAATTGGCAGCCAGTGCTCGGGCCGCTCGGCGAGCTGCGGTTCGTTAGCAACCACGTGATGCCACACCACTTGGCTGGTAATTCCCTGGTGACGCTGTGTCGATGAAGGAGACATCCCAGGAGCGCCAAAGGTGGCGTACTTCGTGAAACCATAATGACCATTTTGGCGTTCATGTAGAAATTAATAATAGCCAGAGGAATCATGATACCTTAAAAACAAACATGTACAGTACCATTGAAACTTCCTGTCAGATTAAAACTGTGTACCCCTCCGAGACAGTACAGTACCATTATTTGCACAATGAGTCTGATGCTGTAATCAGATTTTCAATATCTTTATTTGTTTAAAGTTTAGTACCAGACTGCAAATTATACAAGTAACACCCAGCAACGAAGTTCCAAAATTTAAACGGTTTATCTGAATTTGTCGATCAACGTGTCTTTAGAAAGCTATTTATGTAAACCTAAATTGGGATGAATTACAGGTGTGTAACTTGAATAGTACGTGAGATATTGGAGGTCAAAGTCGCCGATTACTATTAATCGCGTCAGGCTATAAGAACTACACAGTTACACGAAAAAGAAAAGGTAGCAGCATGCTTATAAATATATTTTTCATCTCTGTCTTTGTTTCTATCTGATATATACTATTCATGAAGAAACTGGTCAATTATTTGTTGTGTTTTAGAAAGCACAGAGACATTAGGCTACTGGCTTACTTCTGTTCTATTCCTTTTATGTATGTTTATTTAATTGGTTTATGTATTTAATAATGTGTGTTAGAGCGTGTTTATGGTCCAGCCATAGGATATTTATTTAATTTAAAGTTATCTTAATGTGTATCCAGTATTTAGAATGTGTTTCATTATGTTTGTGAGTGTGTGTTGGGTTGGAGACATGGAGGGAACGCTCTAGCCAATCACAGCGCTCGTTAGTAGGCGACTTCCGAATTCAATGGAGGGACAATACGGGAAAGGATACGGGAGGGTCCTGCACAGTATGGGGCGCTGGACGCACGGTGGTGGAAAATACTTGGAGAGTGGAGCAGTTTGTGCGTGGTTGCAGGAAATAGAAATATTTCGTAGTGCCAACTTGTGCACTTGTGAGATTTCTGTGGCTTCTGCAGTGAAGACGTAGTATGCATTTACATCTACATCTACATCTACATGACTACTCTGCAATTCACATTTAAGTGCTTGGCAGAGGGTCATCGAACCACAATCATACTATCTCTCTACCATTCCACTCCCGAACAGCGCGCGGGAAAAACGAACAGCTAAACCTTTCTGTTCGAGCTCTGATTTCTCTTATTTTATTTTGATCATCATTTCTACCTATGTAGGCTGGGCTCAACAAAATATTTTCGCATTCGGATGAGAAAGTTGGTGACTGATATTTCGTAAATAGATCTCGCCGTGACGAAAAACGTTTTTGCTTTAATGACTTCCATCCCAATTCGCGTATCATATCTGCCACACTCTCTCCCCTATTACGTGATAATACAAAACTAGCCGCCCTTTTTTGCATCCTTTCGATGTCCTCCGTCAATTTCACCTGGTAAGGATCCCACACCGCGCAGCAATATTCTAACAGAGGACGAATGAGTGTAGTGTAAGCTGTCTCTTTAGTGGACTTGTTGCATCTTCTAAGTGTCCTACCAATGAAACGCAACCTTTGTCTCGCCTTCCCCACAATATTATCTATGTGGACTTTCCAACTGAAGCTGTTCGTAATTTTAACACCCAGGTATTTAGTTGAATCGACAGCATTGAGAATTGTACTATTTATCGAGTAATCGAATTCCAACGGATTTCTTTTGGAACTCATGTGGATCACCTCACACTTTTCATTATTTAGCGTCAACTGCCACCTGCCACACCATACAGCAATCTTTTCTAAATCGCTTTGCAACTGATACTGGTCTTCGGATGACCTTACTAGACGGTAAATTACAGCATCATCTGCGAACAACCTAAGAGAACTGCTCAGATTGTCACCCAGGTCATTAATATGGATCAGGAACAACAGAGGTCCCAGGACGCTTCCCTGGGGAACACCTGATATCAATTCAGTTTTACTCGATGATTTGCCGTCTATTACTACGAACTGCGACCTTCCTGACAGGAAATCACGAATCCAGTCGCACAACTGAGACGATACCCCATAGGCCCGCAGCTTGATTAGAAGTCGCTTGTGAGGAACAGTGTCAAAAGCTTTCCGGAAATCTAGAAATACGGAATCAACTTGAGATCCCCTGTCGACAGCGGCCATTACTTCGTGCGAATAAAGAGCTAGCTGCGTTGCACAAGAACGATGTTTTCTGAAACCATGCTGATCACGTATCAATAGATCGTTCCCTTCGAGGTGATTCAGAATGTTTGAATACAGTATATGTTCCAAAACTCTACTGTAAACCGACGTCAATGATATATGTCTGTAGTTCGATGGATTACTCCTACTACCCTTCTTAAACACTGGTGCGACCTGCGCAATTTTCCAATCTGTAGGTACGGATCTATCGGTGAGCGAGCGGTTGTATATGATTGCTAAGTAGGGAGCTATTGTATCAGCGTAATCTGAAAGAAGCTAATCGGTATACAAACAGGACCTGAAGACTTGCCCGTAACAAGCGATTTGAGTTGCTTCGCAACCCCTAAGGTATCTACTTCTAAGAAACTCATGCTAGCAGCTGTTCGTGTTTCAAATTCTGGAATATTCCATTCGTCTTCCCTGGTGAAGGAATTTCGGAAAACTGCGTTCAATAACTCCGCTTTAGCGGCACAGTCGTCGGTAACAGTACCATCGGCACTGCGCAGCGAAGGTATTGACTGCGTCTTGCCGCATGTGTACTTTACACACGACCAGAATTTCTTCGGATTTTCTACCAAATTTCGAGACAATGTTTCGTTGTGGAACCTATTAAAGGCATCTCGCATTGAAGTCCGTGCCAGATTTCGCGCGTCTGTAAATTTTAGCCAATCTTCGGGGTTTCGCGTTCTTCTGAACTTCACATGCTTTTTCCGTTGCCTCTGCAACAGCGTTCGGACCTGTTTTGTGACCACGGGGGATCAGTTCCATCTCTTACCAATTTATGAGGTATGAATCTCTCAATTGCTGTTGCTACTGTATCTTTGAATTTGAGCCACATCTCGTCTACATTTGCATAGTCAGTTCGGAAGGAATGGAGATTGTCTCTTAGGAAGGCTTCTAGTGACACTTTATCCGCTTTTTTAAATAAAATTATTTTGCGTCTGTTTCTGGTGGATTTGGAAGAAACGGTATTGAGCCTAGCTACAACGACCTTGTGATCACTGATCCCTGTATCAGTCATGATGCTCTCGATCAGCTCTGGATTGTTTGTGGCTAATAGATCAAGTGTGTTTTCGCAACCATTTACAATTCGCGTGGGTTCGTGGACTAACTGCTCGAAATAATTTTCGGAGAAAGCATTTAGGACAATCTCGGAAGATATTTTCTGCCTACCACCGGTTTTGAACAAGTATTTTTGCCAACATATCGAGGGATAGTTGAAGTCCCCACCAACTATAATCGTATAAGTGGGGTATTTATTTGTTACGAGACTCAAATTTTCTCTGAACTGTTCAGCAACTATATCATCGGAGTCTGGGGGTCGGTAGAAGGAGCCAATTATTAACTTAGTTCGGCTGTAAGTATAACCTCCACCCATTCCAATTCGCACGGAGTATCTACTTCGACTTCACTACAAGATAAACCACTACTGATAGACACAAACACTCCACCACCAATTCTGCCTAATTCATCTTTCCTGAACACCGTCTGAGACTTCATAAAAATTTCTGCAGAACTTATTTCAGGCTTTAGCCAGCTTTTTGTACCTATAACGATTTCAACTTCTATGCTTTCTATTAGCGCTTGAAGCTCAGGGACTTTCCCAGCACAGCTACAACAATTTACAACTACAATTCCGACTGTTCCTTGATCCAAGCACGTCCTGTATTTGCCATGCACCCTTTGAGATTGCAGCCCACCCCGTACTTTCCCGAGGCCTTCTAACCTAAAAAACCGCCCAGTCCACGCCACACAGCCTCCGCTACCCGTGTAGCCGCCAGCTGAGTGTAGTGAACTCCTGACCTATTCAGCGGAACCCGAAACCCCACCACCCTATGGCGCAAGTCAAGGAATCTGCAGCCAACACGGTCGCAAAACCGTCTGAGCCTCTGATTCAGACCGTCCACCCGGCTCTGCACCAAAGGTCCGCAGTCGGTTCTGTCAACGATGCTGCAGATGGTGAGCTCTGCCTTCATAGCTCTGCCTTCATCTTGTAAGCAAGACCGGCAGCCTTCACCAAATCAGATAGCCGTTGGAATCCAGAGATAATTTCCTGAGATCCAAAGCGACACACGTCATTAGTGCCGACATGTGCCACCACCTGTGCTCTTCATGGCATCTGGAAGGACCCTTTCCACATCAGGAATGACTCCACCCGGAATGCACACGGAGTGCACACTGGATTTCTTCCCCTCCTTAGCCGCCATATCCCTAAGGGGATATCTCGTGAGCTAAGGTGCTGTTCATAACTAAATACGTGAAGTAGTAATCTATTTGAAACGTCCCCTTTCAACAATTATACATGACAGTGCTTAAACTGACACACAATATTTTGTTAGCGCAACGCAATCTGACTTTCAAAATTCCCTACAAAAGAATGGCCCTGACTTACATTAAACTATACCTTTCACAAATCACTTACCTCACAAAAATCTTCGCTGCTCAAGCTACTGCAATACAGCGAGCGCCACTACTGAAAGCTAAATAAAAGATTCAAACTATGGAAGGCACTAACTACTGATAGGGATAGTTAGCAAATGAAAGATATTAATAGAGAACAAACAATGTATTTACCTTGATATCATCATATATAAATATAGCAGTTCATGACAAATTTCAAAACTCCGCCATCTCTCTCCCCACATCCACCACTGCTGGTGGCTCACCTCCAACTGTGCAACGCTACGCGCTGTTCACAGCCAGCTGCCTAACACTACAATGGCGAGTATTACAACAATGCAAAGCAGCCACAGACTGCACACAGCACAGCCAGTGATTTTCATACAGAGGTGGCGTTACCAATAAAAAAAACCTAGTGATTTTCATACAGAGGTGGCGTTACCAATAAAAAAACCTAAATAGCCTACTTACATATCCCCCATGCTCCCCACAAAAAATTTTACAAATTGGTTTGGGCAGTGCCCAATACAGATTTGAAAAAAAATTTTCATAATTACAATAACAAAGAAATGAAATGCACACACTTATTGATACTATGTTGGTCAAAAGCTCAAATTTTCTCACAGTCCATAAAGATAGTCCTGATCATTCATCATAATAGTAATTACAGTTTTTTTTCACAAAGTCTCATTAGTAAAAGAAATTGCACACGGAAGTAGTGGATTTCCATGCAGTCTTGAAGAAGTAGTGTTGTGCTTCCAACGGAAAGACATGGCTGACTCTCGACATGCAGACAGGTAATGCGCCACAACAGAGCAAACCCATAGCAGAGTCAGTCGAAATTTTGAAGAGTATTGGTAGGTAGGTCATCACAGAGCAGACCCACTGTAGTCCTGATAGAGATTACGGTATAGGTGGGCCACCAGAGGTGCAGACCCACTGCAGTCCTCGTAGAAATAATGATATTGATGGATCATCAAAGATGTAGACCCACTGTAGTCCTTGAAGAGATAGCCAGCAGACATCTGTTGTGACTGTGCAGGTGCACAATCACCATTGAAGAGTCTTGCGGATAATGTAGCAAGTCCATAAACCACCACTTATGCGCTCACAAAGTTTCTGGAATTGTCCTTAGAACCAGCAATGCTGTTATCCAGTCCCTTGCTGAGTTATTAACACACGTGCAAACACTAACAGTCCCTACTTCTCACATATTGTCCATATACTATGACCAACAGAAACGTGTGGAGTGAAATGTAACTAACAAGTTAATAATATCATGAACTGGTGACAATTACAATTTAATAACATAAGAATACAATTACAAAGGTACAAATACATCATTAAAGAACATAATAGTACAGATAACATTTGTAGTAATATGGGCTTTACAAAAGAATCGAAATAACATATACATCAGTGTTACAGGAATTATGACATGAGTACATACATAAAAGATCAGAGTAACTTTCGAAACATCAACTTCACACATGAGCATTAACACAAAACAGAATAAATAATGTCTAAACATCTTTACAAAGTAAATAACACATTATTAATGCCAATTGTATTTGAGGATAACAGTATTCCTCATCATAGTGAATGTAACTTAGTGTTAGAAGAGAAAAAAGTTCTATGAAACAGTACACAGAGACAGGAAGAAAACAAATACACAAGGGTACACAAACATATAGTGGGATGACACAAAAGGGAAAGGACAGGGTTTGTTTTACTGCAGTATTTTGCATGGAGATCTCCCTTTGTTCATCATTACTCCCAAAAAGTCCTATCTAAGCCTGCTTTCTGTATTCTGTTCATATTTCTTTCAAAATAATTATTTCTGATTGTACAATACTCATTTGGGCCCAAATCTTTTTTTATATAACTTCGCAATGCATTCTTTACCTATTTTCCATAGTCAGTTTCTTATATAGTCTACCCCCTCTTAAGCAAACTTAAATCTACTGAGCTCAGATGCTAAACTAAGGGACGAGGCAATGCAGCAGCACATAAAACAATTAATATAAACAGCCATAAAAAAATGGAAAATCGCAAAGCAAGCTACAGTAAATCTAAATTACCAAGCAATTCAACATTACAACTAATATGAGGCAATGCGCAGCAAACAAAAAAATAAATCTGGCTTAGCAGAGTAACACAAATTAAAGTTCAGTAGTACTATGCCTGGCAAACAGCAGCTTATATCTAAACATGACATAGCTCAAGCAGAAAAAATAGTACACTAAAGATAACAATGCAGATAAGGGAAATGTATAATCACATCTTAATGTCTAAGTAATTAAAGTGGTGCACCACAACAACTGATTGTAAAAAGAAATATTACCATGTACTTGAAAAGAAAATTATGTGTTACTGTTACTAGTTCCTTCTTATTGTTCTTTCCTTTCCTAGTGCTCCTTTTTTAAAGAATGTGGATCATAAAATAATTATTTAATAGATCTGTTGACAGAAAGTGTTCACATTAGCAAATGCATTTCATTTTATAAAAGCAATGCTGCAACACAGCTGGAAACCAGATATCAAATGAAATAAGCAACTATGAAAAGCAAAGCATAATAATATCATTCAGTAGTCACGTGACAGTTCATAAGTTAGTAGAAATTCTCCCAACTCTCATAGAAAGACGCTTGTCATAATCAGGTGTGCAGATGTAAAAATATTTCTTGTCATTTTATTAGGCATTTCAGTAAATATCATAAATTACGAGCTCCACAGTATGCTTTCAACAAGGAAATGTCAGTAGCACGGACAATGGCCTCCCCTGTTTTTTTTTTTTCTACCTGTGCCGCTGAAAGGCTAATGGCTTTTTTTTTTTTTTTTTTTTTTTCGGTCGGCTGTCGCCCAGGTGGGTGCCCGCGACGCATTACGTGCAGGTGGTCACTTAACTTTCTTACGGAAATATTTACGACAGCAGTTTCCGCTACAGTGACAGTCTCACATAAAAATATTTCACAGGTCAAGAATTAGCGTTGCAAATCTGTAGAAACAAAATCCTATAAATATAAGTGTCCAAAAAAATTTTCGCCGGCATTGTGATACATTCACGCATTTACACACATTTCATAACTCTTAAAGTACGATTCTTGGTTTCCAACATCCTGTTTCACAAGTCAAGAGTCCCTACCCACTATTCATTACTCCTTACCTTATTACACATATACGTATCCATCGACACTCGTCAATATTTCGTCATTATAAATATGAAGCATAATCAAATAACTCATATAGCCTCAGCCTATTAATCATAAACATACCTCAGCAGCATAATACACATCGTCGTCGTCGTAAAAATAACATCATAACACCTCAGTCAAATCTCAAAATCGTCGTAGCTTCCTCCAATAATTAAAAAAATTCTCTGCTCATGTCAAAAGTGTCATCTGCCTCAAACGTACTTTAAAAATCATGAATCCATACCAAATACATCATTCAAAGCTCTCATAGTATCACAATGGTTCCGAAAAAATATGAAGAGTTCACACAGTACAGACAAAATACAATTTCGTAAGTGTGAAGTTATCCAACGGTGTAATTACGTAAAAATGTGTCACTGACGTAGTAAAAAACAGGTTTATCTCTCAGTTAAATGATCAGATAGCTGTGTAATTTGTGTGTTAGAGAAATATGGTACCGATGTGTAAAGTTGTATAAGCAAATACCATATTAGCTAGGGTTCCTTGTGGTTGCCACACATATGGTACACAAAGTAAGCATGTACCCCCCTGAGGATAAATGTAATTATACTTCCAGGTGTTACAAATTACAGCAATGGAATGAAATGTATCACGGAAAACTTTCTTTGTAATTAAACAAATCTTTAAAAATAAGTGTTTTAAGCATAAGATTAATCACTCAAATGCGTGTACTGTAGCGCTAAACTGTGCATCTTGTCGCAACATAATCTCTGTGGAAGTGTCGTAGTTATCGTCCTCCGAAAGCTAAGTTCTGCAGAAGTCAATGTACTTACCACATGATAAACAAAAGTTAAATGCTTTGCGTATAGATATCGTAGTTATTATGCTTATTGGCGTGATGAAGAAAGTACTGTACAGTAACGTATTGTTATGCCACGAAAAAGGCTGTCTCATTGTTGCTATACCACAAAAGTTACTACTAAAACATGTTTTTCTTCCTAGAAGAATTCAGAAAACTGTGCAGATATAAAACAGATACACTGCAAAAGCAACATTGTAAATTGTCACTCATTAGTAGCGTCGTGATAACATCGTGTAGCTGTCACATAAACTAACCACTGTGTCCTCTGGTATCTCACAGAAAGTACTTTAACTCAGAATGTATTTTCAAGTAAACCAAAATGTTGCATTAAAATCTCATTAGCAGTACCAGTATAGTATGTGTCCTAAGTATGTAAGGCTGATAGTCGTTACGTAATCGTGCAACTAACAAGCAAGAATGTACAACTAACAACACTGTGTTGTCTGTTCATTATAACAATGCATTCGTAATTTCTGTTTAAATAAGTTCTCTTGGTTCTTGACTGGATATTTAACTTCAAACATTGTTGTATGTTAACAGTTTCTTAAGTCTGACACAGCATACTAGTAATGTAAAGGGAAACGTTATATGGCAAAGACAAAGTTAAAAAGCAGATTATCTTTCAATAAACGGTTTTACATGTGAAATGTGGTGTAAACCTTTACTCTTCCTAGTACGCGGAGTTTCAGCTTCAACGCAATTATCGTGCGGTATACGTCGTTAAACAATACTGGAATTTTTCTTAAGGTTAGCGTCTATGTTATTTTTCTCTGAGCCAGCCGGCGCAAGCGGCTGCCTGCGGTGCGAGTCGTTGTCTGTCCCTTTGTTGGCGCGCGTCGTTATTGGGATTAGGAGACCTAGCTTCTACAAATTCACGTAGTCGAAAGTGCCCTGCTCTGTTTGAATCCCGCCAGTTCTGATGCAATTCGGGTCTGTCGTTACGAGTATATCGTCTGTCGTCATGTCGGTAGATTCCGTAGTTTCTTCCTTGACAGTCACGTGGTGGGGAATTTCTCCCTGAATCGTAACTGTGCGTCGAACTGTTGCGTCTCAAGTTATTCTGCCTCCCTTGATAATAATTGTTTTGGTACCCATATTGTTTGTTTCTATGGTTATCTCTGTCATATTCATTACTACGGAAATGCGATCTTTCTCTGTAACTATTATTCTGCCAACGGTTGTCATAAGGGTGGCGTCTGTTTTGGTCACGATTTGTGTTGTGAGAGTAGATTTGTCGTGTCCAGTTATTGCTTCTGTCGTCACGGAATTGTGACGGATGTGACCTGTAGGGATTGTTTTCCTGTTTTCGCATCCCGTGACGGTCTGTGTCACTTTCCAGTTCTTGTAACAGTCCCTGAAATGCTTCAATGTCGTCTTTGCAACGTCCTGCTAAAATAATATGTCGTAAATGTTCAGGCAATTTGAGTAAGCAAATGCGGATGAGTTCTGAGGGGCTGTATGGGTTTGAAAGATATTGATTCTTATGCAACATGTCTTCAAAATACTTCATAAGACTGGAAAATTCAGATTGTTCGAAACGTTTCATCATTATGATGCTATGTTTTACTCGGTCTTGTGTGGCTTGAGACCAATATGCTGAGAGGAAGGCATGGTAAAACTCTCCTTCACTGTGGCAATCGTGAATTACCGATCGCATTCTCACAGCTGGTTCATTCTCCAAATAGCCACACATGAATTCTAATCTGTGTTCTAACGACCAGTTGGGAGGAAAACAATGAGAGAATTGATGGAGCCATGCTTGTGGATGAATGTCGTTGCCAGAATTCTTAAATGTTTTGAATTTACGTGTAGTAATGAACAGCTTATAGTCAAAATCATCATGTCGGCAAGTCGCATGTCGGTCATTGTTACGTCGTTTCGGCGGTTCCATCTCAAAATTCGGCGTACCTTGCCAACTTCTTTCACAATTTCCGAAGTGCCCTGTGTTGTTATTTTGTGTCTGTTCCGTATTTCTATGTCCCTCTTCCCGTATTGGGGCGCGAGTGTCCTCTGAAACACGTAATTCTTGTACTACTTGTGCCAACTGATCTTGCACTTCCCGGATTTCTCTTTTGTACTGTGTATTGATTTGATTTTGATTTTGTTTGAATTTTCTAATTTGTTCATACTCTTCAGTGTCCGTGAAGGCTACAGGTGTTGTGTCATTCAGATCATCATCTACTTTTGTAGATAAATTAGTGAACTGATCCGAAAGTTCGGCTACTTTCTCCGATAGTGTACTTATTTCCTCAGTGTGTTTTTCTGAACCAAGTTTCAGAGTATCTACTGTGTCCTTTAAGTTTTCCTGAGTTTTTGCAAGTTGCGTAACCGAATCGATAGATGCAACTGAGTCAAATTTTGCTTGCAAGGTCTCATGATTTTCATGAACAATAGTTTGCAGTTTTTTTTATGGCTGCTTCGTGATTCTGTAATGCATTTTCATGGCGTGAAAAAATAGGTTGAAAATGCTCACAAATTTGTGTTTTTACGTCATTACAGACTTTTTGACATTTCAATTCAATGTTATGTAACTCAGTAGTTAAATCTTCACGTGTTTGTTCAAGAGTTTGTTCCAATGAGTCTAACTTTTTAAGATTTTGTTCCATTGTGTCTAACTTTTGAAGCTTTTGCTGTGTTTGTCCCATTTGTTGTATTAATTGTAATAACAATGCATTGGTGTCTGAAACATGTTCCTCAGTGCTTTTCGGCAGTGAATTTGCACAGGAAACATTCACATTTTGACAAGCAGAAAATGTGTCTTGACTTATTTGAGAAAACGGTGAGGATCCAAAACCTGAATCTACAGTATTTGCGAGATCGTGTCGTGTCATTTCGGCTTCCTGAGGCGAGCTATTGCCGACCGATCGATCGATAATGCTTCCCTCTTCACTAATTGTTTCACTGTCCACGCCATTGTTTGACGCCCGCTCCATTTCCCTGTGCACAGTTACCAAATTACTACTTTGAACATTGGTAAATTCATTACTCGGCGGCGCTGATAAGCTACACTCGTCGTCACTATTATTTCTCAGTTTAGTTTGGAGCCTAGTGTTACGTTTTTCACACGCCATAATTGTCACAATATTTCACACGATAACACAGAAAAGCACAATTTGAAGTGCAAAAATAGGAGAACACATTAACATAGCACTGAAAATAATATCTAGTTAATTGCAAGCGTAGCTGCGAAATACTTGGTGCAAATCTATATGCATGCCACAACTATTTTACTGTACAACAATGAAAGGCTACAACTACAAAGGAGATTCTCTCTACAATTACGCGCTAGCAATAAACAAAAGCTACACTAAATACACAAACTACAAGAAAAAATCAGAAGATTCCAGTGAGGTATCCTAGGCTAAGGGTCGACATATGAAACGTCCCGTTTCAACAATTATACATGACTGTGCTTAAACTGACACATAATATTTTGTTAGCGCAACGCAATCTGACTTTCAAAATTCCCCACAAAAGAATGGCCCTGACTAACATTAAACTATACCTTTCACAAATCACTTACCTCACAAAAATCTTCGCTGCTCAAGCTACTGCAATACAGCGAGCGCCACTACTGCCAGCTAAATAAAAGATTCAAACTATGGAAGCCACTAACTACTGATAGGGATAGTTAGCAAATGAAAGATATTAATAGAGAACAAACAATGTATTTACCTTAATATCATCACAAGTCATAATATATATATCAGTTCATGACAAATTACAAACCTCCGCCATCTCTCTCCCCACATCCACCACTGCTGGCGGCTCACCTCCAACTGCGCAACGCTACGCGCTGTTCACAGCCAGCTGCCTAACACTACAATGGCGAGTATTACAACAATGCAAAGCAGCCACAGACTGCACACAGCACAGCCAGTGATTTTCATACAGAGGTGGCGTTACCAATAAAAAAAACCTAGTGATTTTCATACAGAGGTGGCGTTACCAATAAAAAAACCTAAACAGCCTACTTACATATTGTTTCCCTGTTATTCAACTTATATTTTATGTAACTGCTGGACCATCGACACCAATAAGTGTTTTGCATTCTTAAAGGTACTTCTGCTATCGTACCCATCATTTAAAGTCGTTAAAATAATACCTGCAGAAATTATTTAATTGCAGCCATTCATTTATAAATGTCTATATTACGTTCAAAATTTGCAATTTCCGAGCGATAGAAACCTTCGACCATTCGATTCATGTGTATATTCATATTATATACTGTAGACTCAGAAGAATTTGGGTTGTAATGCGGCAACTACGTATCCCAGCCCCTAGATAATGAAACCATCAAAAACTCTTAATATTTCATCTCTGAGTCTATGGGTACGTAGTTGAGGACCACCACCACGTCATATCATTTGTTATTTTTGAAAGCCCACCAGGATATAAACACTCTTTACAGCATTGCATACGGCATGCTAACAGTAGGGGAACTGTTCAGAGCTTGTATGAACACGGCAATGCTCCCTGTCATAAAGCGGCATCTGTGACGTAATGGTTTGTGGGAAGTGCCATTCCTGAAATTTACGAACCTGCCCAGAGTCCCGACATAAATCCAGTGGAACACCTTTCGGAAGAGTTAGCTCCGCGACTGCGCTCCAGAACACAGCGTCCAACATCACTACCTTGTCTGGTTTCGGCTATTGAGGAAGAAACGGATGCCATTCTTCCGCAGACATCCAGACACAGCGTTGAAAGTGTTTACAGCAGAGTTCAAGTCATCATAAAGACGAAGGGTGGATCTTCTGCTTATTAATGTATACTAACCGGTGCCCGGAGACTTAACATCGTATAATGTCATGAACCATGGATCTTGCCGTTGGTTGGGAGGCTTGGGTGTCTCAGCGATACAGATAGCCACACCACAGGTGCAACCACAACGGAGGGGTAGCTGCTGAGAGGCGAGAAAAACGTGTGGTTCCTTAAGAGGGGCAGCAGCCTTTTCAGTAGTTGCAGGGGCAACAGGCTGGATGATTGACTGATCGGGCCTTGTAACACTAAGCAAAACGGCCTTTCTGTGCTGGTACTGCGAACGGCTGAAAGCAAGGGGAACCTACAGCCGCAATTTTTCCCGAGGGTATGCAGCTTTACTGTATGGTTAAATGATGATGGCGTCTTCTTGGGTAAAATATTCCGGAGGTAAAATAGTTCCCCATTCGGATCTCCGGGCGGGGACTACTCAAGAGGACATCGTTATCAGGAGAAAGAAAACTGTCGTTCTACGGATCGGAGCGTGGAATGTCAGATCCCTTAATTAGGCAGGTAGGTCAGAAAATTTAAAAACGGAAATGAATAGGTTAAAGTTAGATATAGTGGGGATTAGTGAAGTTCGGTAGAAGGAGGAACAAGACTTCTGATCAGATGAAAATAGGGTTATAAGTATTTAACTAAATACGGGTAACGCAGAAGTAAGTATAATAATGAATAAAAAAATAGGAGCGCGAGTAAGTTACTACAAACAGCATAGTGAACGCATTATTGAGGCCACGATAGACACGAAGCCCACGCCTATCAGAGTACCAGCAGATGACGAAGAGATTGATGAAATATATGATGAGATAAAAGAAATTATTCATATAGTGAAGGGAGACGAAAATTTAATAGTCATGGGTGACTGGATTTCGGTAGTGAGAAAAGGGAGAGAAGGAAACGTAGTAGGTGAATATGGAATGGGGGTAAGAAATAAAAGACGAAGCCGCTTGGTAGAATTTTGCACAGAGCATAACATAATCATAACTAACACTTGGTTCAAGAATCATAAAAGAAGGTTGTACACATGGTAGAGGCCTGGAGATACTCGAAGGCTTTAGATAGATTATATAATGGTAACACAGAGATTTAGGAATCAGGTTTTAAATTCTAAGACATTTCCAGAGGCAGACGTGGACTCTGACCACAATCTATTGGTTATGAACTGTAGATTAAAATTGAAGAAATTACAAAAACGTGGGATTTAAGGAGATGGGATCTGGATAAACTGACTGAACCTGAGGTTGTAGAGTTTCAGGGAGAGCATTAGGGAGCGATTGAGAGGAATGGGGGAGAGAAATACAGTAGAAGAAGAATGGGTAGCTATGAAGTATGAAACAGTGAAGGCAGCAGAGGATCAAGTAGGTAAAAAGACGAGAGCTAGTAGAAATCCTTGCCTAACAGAACAGATATTGAATTTAATTGATGAAAGGAAAAAATATTAAAATGCAGTAAATAAAGCATGCAAAAATGAATACAAACGTCTCAGAAATGAGATCGACAGGAAGTGCAAAATGGCTAAGCAAGGATGACTAGAGGACAAATGTAAGGATGTAGAGGCATATATCACTAGGGGTAAGATAAATACAGCCTACAGAAAATTAAAGGGACTTTTGGAGAACAGAGAACCACTTGTATGAATATCATGAGGTCAGATGGAAACCCAGTTCAAAGCAAAGAAGAGAAAGCAGAATGGTGGAAGGAGTATATAGAGGGTCTCTGCAGGGGTGATGTACTTGAGGACTATCTAATGGAAATAGAAGATTATGTAGATGAAGATGAAATTGGAGATATGATACTGCGTGAAGTGTCTGACAGAGCACTGAAAGACCTAAGCTGAAACAAGGCCCCGGGAATAGACAACATTCCATTAGAACCACTAATACCCTTGGGTATTGGGTATTATACCATGACAAAACTCTACCATCTGGTGAGCAAGATGTATGAGACGCGTGAAATACCCTCAGACTTCGGGGAAGAATACAATAATTCCAATCCGAAAGAAAGCAGGTGTTGACAGATGTGAAAATTGCCGAACTATCAGTTTAATAAGTCACAGCTGCAAAATACTAACGCGAATTCTTTACAGACGAATGGAAAAACTTGTAGAAGCCGACCTCAAGGAAGATCGGTTTGTATTCCGTAGAAATGTTGGACCACGTGAGGCTATACTGACCCTACGACTTACCTCAGAAAATAGATTAAGGAAAGGCAAACCTACGTTTCTAGCATTTGTAGACCTAAAGAATGCTTTTGACAATGTTGATTGGCATAGTCTCTTTCAAATTCTGAAGGTGACTGGGGTGAAATACAGGGAGCCAAAGACCATTTACAATTTGTACAGAAACCAGATGGCAGTTACAAGAGTCGAGAGGCACGAATGGGTAGCAGTGGTTGGGAAGAGAGTAAGACAGGGTTGTAGACTATCCCTGATGTTATTCAATCTGTATATTGAGCAATCAGTAAAGGAAGCAAAAGAAAAATTCGGAGTAGGAATTAAAATCCATGGAGAAGAATTAGAAACTTTGTGGTTCGCCGATGACATTGTAATTCTGTCAGAGACAGCAAAGGGCCTGTAAGAGTAGTAGAACGTAATGGACAGTGTCTTGAAAGGCAGATATAAGATGATCATCAACAGAAGCAAAACGACGATAATAATGTAGTCGAATTACATCGGGTGATGCTGAGGGTATGAGATTAGGAAATGAGACACTTAAAGTAGTAAAGGAGTTTTGCTATATGGCGTGCAAAATAACTGATGATGGTCGAAGTAGAGAGGATATAGAATGTAGACTGGCAATGGCAAGGAAAGCGTTGCTGAAGAAGAGAAATTTGTTAACATCGAGTATATATTTAGGCGTCAGGAAGTCGTTTCTGAAAGTGTTTGTATGGAGTGTAGCCATGTATGGAAGTGAAACGTGGACGATAAATAGTTTAGACAAAAAGAGAATAGAAGCTTCCGAAATCTGGTGGTACACAAGAATGCTGAAGATTACATGGGTAGATCACATAACTAATGAGGAGGTATTGAATAGGATTGGGGAGAAGAGAAATTTGTGGCACACCTTGACTAGAAGAAAGTATAGGTTGGTAGGACATGTTTTTAGGGATCAAGGGATCACCAATATAGTATTGGAGGGCAGCGTGGAGGGTTAAAATCGTAGAGGGAGACCAAGAGATGAATACGCTTAACAGTTTCAGAAGGATGTAGGTTGCAGTAGGTACTGATAGATGAAGAAGCTTGCACAGGATAGAGTACCATAGAGAGCTGCATCAAACCCCTCTCTGGACTGAAGACCATAACACAATGTAGCTGAAGGTCGCTGTGCATGGTGTAATGGTACTTGAATTACGTAACCATTACGGCACCTCACCTCAACCTCTCGATACCAGCAATATTCTACTGTGTTTCTGTAAAATAGTTAACATATTTCTGTGACAACATTCAGATTTGATTTCATTAATGTATAGGTACTTCGATACGTCTATATGTATATATTGCAATGATATTATTCGTATGTGTATTCTTTCCTTTGTCACTATGTTATTTGACGTACTTGTAACTCTGATTTTTGGGCGCGTAAGTGGTTATCAGATAGTGAAGCTTTGGTCGTCATGTTAAAAAGACGCGAATTGTAGTCAGTTTATGAAATGTGAACTTTAACAGTGAGGAAGATATTTTCAAGCATGTTTTATATTGTGAAGTGATGTTTTGGAACGAGTTACGTTATATTGCAACAAAAGTAATAAAAAAAGATGTTTAACTTAAATTCGGAGTGCTGATTACTTTTTTACATCACCATTGTCCCAACTTGCAAAAGTTTAATCTTCAAGAATGGTTTATGAAACACAACTATAAAACTTTTGAATATCGCAGAATAACACCTAGGCCTCTTTACATCCTAGCTTGGAATCATCACTACCTATATTTTCGCCGATTGAGTGATGAGTTCACAACGAGACAAGCGTGGGAAACACGAAAACATGAGTGCCTAGAGTATCCACTACTTCAAGAAATGACTTTATTAACTGTGCTCTAATGACACATGCCACATAATATAACTTCGTTGTTGCCCGAAAATGGATATTTAGCAGCATGAGCAATACTACAATCATAATTAATTTTTGACCTTTGTTGTGGTGGGGTTGTTAGAATGGGAAAAGCTAAAGGCAATACATGAGAACCATATTATGGAGATGAAAATATTTAGTACGAAAAGCAATAATTTCTTGCGGCGATTATTCCGTTCCCGGAAAGAATAATGATGGAAAGTTATTCGTTGTAGTTCCAGTCTGTATTCAAACGACATATGCGGGAACGACAGTTGGAAGTACGTGCAATTGTGAAATGTAGTTGCTTGTGTAACGAGGAACTTTTTATCACCTTTTTTTGTTCCTATAAACCCTTGAGCTGTCCGTTTACGTCAGCAGCTGTACAAGACCGTCAGGTAACCACAGAGAACGTCAACAGAAAATAATGAAGTGTTGACTTGTTTGAGGCCGTGAAGGAAGACTGAGGGATGAGAACCTCGCAATATCCAACACAGCACAGTACAGAGGGAGGTGTCAGCGCGGAGTGCGGCTCAGCTCAAAGGCAGACCGGCAGAATGGCTCCGTGGGGGCTGCGCAGGCGTCCCCAGGCGGGGAATTTTAATTGAGAGGAGAGCAGAGCAGAGGATAGGAGTGACTCAGAGGTCATAAAGTGACGCATTCCGCCGACCGGGAGCAGGCCTGCGTGTCACGCAGCCCGCCGCTTCTGCCCCGCAGCCTGTCGTAATTCTTCTGGGGACGATGTCCTCGTTCGAAATTTCAGCTGGCCATTCAGGATTATAATTAAAAATTGAATGGAATGTACATATTTTCTTGTAACTCCGTAAAATTACATGAAGACGGGTCTGGCAAGGCAATATCCACCCTGTTGAAGAAACAGCGTAGAAATTGGGAAATTGGAAAAGGAGACTCTACAGCCATATACTGCCTGCTTTAAGAAGGCCACAGTTACAACATGCTTATATAACATTCACAAACAGAGGAAGATAAAACATTTTGAAGCAAGCGAAATTATTAACCATGCTTCCACTTGCCTAAGCTCAGTTTAGAATGATTAGACCCAGCCACGTTACTCGCCATTTATAACTGCAAAAATTGTTAACAATCCTATCCACATCTTGCTGCACATTATCTGTCCCAATTATGTTCCCAAACTTTCCTTCATTTCAGATACTGTTGCTTCACCTGCCCTATTAAAAAATTTTACTCTGTAAAGTTGCAGTTGTTTCACTTAATTCCTTACTGCACAGCATATGAGGCAAACTGGAAAACCGCTGTTCTAGTTTCCACATGAATTATTTATTTAGAGAAAAAAAAGTGTAGGCTTCTGGATTTCAAGATTAACAGACAATGTTACCCAACAAGTCAAAAAAATAAAGAAAGAAAGATTTTTATCCCAAAATATAAGAATAAATTGCTTTGTCACATTTCTTGTCCACCACGCATGAAAAATGCAATACCTACTAGCTCACTGTTACTTTTGCTACTACTTTACTTCATGACATTACTACCACTTTACACATGTTATGCAGTGGCACATGATCCACAGCAGTGCTCCTTTATTCATGCAGAATGACACTATTTAAAGCATTTTGTTCCATTATGTACGTGCAAATGAACTTTACACTTCACACACTAGACAAAGGATCTACCTAACCCTCTATTGTGGAAATTTATATTACTGTCGATTTCCCTACAGGCGTAGAAGTACAACATCGATTCATTTGCGGGTGCATAAGGACAGAAGCTGTTCCGAAATTAGCCTTCCTGAGTGACTAGGGGACTATTGTTGAAAAACATGTCCCATTGGACAGCATGGGCAGCTGTGTCGCATAGGAAAGTAGTAGTAAAAATAAGCTAAACTGCTAGATATTGCACCTTACATGCATGATGTGTCAGACATGTCGAATCCACTTTTTCCTTATATTTGAAAAAGTAACTGTTTTTCAAAATAATTTACTTTTTTAATACAACCTCAAAAGTATATACATGTTCACTGAATGAAAAACATTCATGTGAAACTGGATTAGCTGTATGGACTTACTCGTACCTGTTAAGGACAAGATTTTCTTCTTCAGTCAACCACCTGAACCCACTAAAATTTCCAGTGTCTTTCGGTATATAGGAGAAAAGTAAACTACAGATCGAAACACGTGTCCGAAACCGTCCTCCACCAACACTACAGAAGATCGCTTCCATAGGAGACAAGGCGTGCCCATGCAGCAGGTAGCTCCATCTCCAATGGCGATCGTGGCAATCAGTTGCGACTAATGAAAAACAAACAACACTGTGAGACCTTGCGCCTGCGGACTGTCAGCGTACAATTTGGCGTTTGCCGCCGAAGGGGTGGTCTGGTGGCCGGCTCTGTAGTAGCGTTGAATGACGTTCTGTACATCGGTTCCTATCCTCGATGTATTCCTCAAGACACCTTCTACTACCACTCGAAGTTTGTCGCTATATTTATTGTACAATCTGAATGCTGTTCAATAATTGTTTGCTGAAATTGTTTGCTGGAGTAAGTCCTCTCGTTTTAGCTCTAAATCATACATTAACAACTGTCCTTCTTGGAAACCAATTACTGTACTTTGCAGACTCAATAATTTAAAATCTCTGATCCCGCAAAAATTTCACAGCTACACCCATTTATCTTTGTTCCTGATGATGGCATAGCAGCCAGAAATGTCTTCGTGAAATAATAAAGATAATACACTATTGCACTAGCCGCACGGAGTAGCCGAGCGGACTTTGGCATCTTGTTACGGTTCGCGTTGCTGCCCCCGTCGGAGGTTCGTGCCCTTCCTCGCGCATGTGTGTGTGTGTGTATGTGTGTGTGTGTATTGTACTTAGCGTAAGTTATTTTAAGTTGGATTAAGTAGTGTGTAAGCCTAAGGACAGTGACCTCAGTAGTTTGGTTCCGTAGGAACTTAGTACCAATATTACACTAGATGTGTGCGTTTTCTCATTCATAACGTAGAAAATAGTGTTTTCTGGCATTTTCACAAATAATTTCAAGAAGAAAATACCTGTTATGAGCGTTACAAGTGATCTTCTTATCATAAGAAGGTTGCGATAATCATTTTGTGGTCGAAGCTCTTACCTTGTCCTCGTTTGCTACCTACTACTTAATAAGGAAATCTGGCTGTGCTTTGAGCATTCACAGATAAGAGAAATGGTGTTTTCTCAAGGCGGAACAACAATTCGTTATTACAAGTTCGCGATATTTAACTCCGTAACTCTCAATGAAAGTCAGTTCGTCACTGGCTTACAGCATGGTTTTCTCAGTGGTTGCAAATGGACGACTTGTGAGGTCTCCGTTGCTGCAACAATGAATTTTCTTTTTTTTTTTTTTTCTTTTTGCATCGCGCGCTAGCGTGGCAGTCATTAGTGAGGAGTCTACGGATGTCGCTGGCCGGCCGCAGGAAGAGACAAAAATAAGGGAGTTTACACACTACTGAGCAAAGCTATTAATAAATATTTTTGGTAAAGTCGCGTAATTCATAACAGCAAAAACAGTTTTTTTTTCTATTACAATAAAGGGCATTTCGGACCATATAACTGAGCATTGTAACAGGGGCGTTACTTACTGATATACCCTTTATTTTTTCCCATCATTAATGGTGCACCATTTGATTCATCGTTGCAGATCCAGATATTTAATACTTTGGTCTACCAGTTGGTGAGAGACAATCACTACAAGTATAATCCCTTCACAGTACAGCCTATTTTCCCAACTGCTGTCATTGCATGAGCGAACAACATGAAGTGTGATCATCAAGGAGAGCGTTGGACGACGTGGTTGCTGTGTAAAGAGTCTGTTAACACTGTGGATATTCACAGGAGATTGGTAGCAGTGTATGAAGTATGTGCAACAACACGAAAAAGTGCTCATGCAAAACGACAGCTCTCGCCGAGTTACTGCCACACCCACCGTACTCTCCCGACTAGGCTTCTTTAACTTCTGTAAGTCCTCCACGAACCACTTTGCAGAATCTGCTGTATCCAGCGCATTATATCTTCTCGCAGTTCTCAGAAGTCTGCGGAATGATGTTCGCACAGAGGAATCGTCATAGCCCCGAAGAGGTGGTAATAGTGTGGGGCCAAGTTAGGAGAACACGGTGCGTGTAGCAGTGGGTTTTGGTCTCATATGGGATTCTGTTGCAAAAACTCTTTTCGTGGTGGTGCACACTTTCCAGACGCCACAACTAATCGGTTGTATATATCCGCAGTGTTTACACCCTCGTTCCACAAAAATCACTTCGTGCTGTATTGACCTTGATAACAACACTCATGTTGTCCGCTCACGTAATAATTACTGTCGGGATAGTGGGCTGGTGGTCTGGAATTACACTTCTAGTGAGTGTGCTGTCACTTGCGATTCGACTGAACTACTACATACTTGCCCTGTAATGATGAGTCAAAGGGCGCAAATGATTGATGTGAATAACTTAAATGTAAATAAATATGAAACACCCTTCGTATTTTAACTAGCAGAATTATGTTGTGTACACACCAAACCTTATGTCGCATCCACGTTACGTAAATGTAACACCACAATGTTAATAGTATTTGTATGCCTACATTTTGACATAGTTTTTCTTTGAAAGCATAGTGGGAACGCATCAACAGTACACGGACCTATATAAAATGACGTACCTGGCAGTGTGATGACATACTACATTATATTAGGGAGAATTTTTTGACGTCATCAGTCTGAATGGTTTGATGCGTTCCGCCACGAATTCTGCTCCTGTGTAAACTAATTAATCTCAGAGCAGCACTTGCACACAACGCCCTTGCTTATTTGTTGGATGTATCCTAATCTGTGTCTCTCTATACAGTTTTTTACTCACTACGGCTACCCCGAGTACCACTGAAGTTATTCCCTGCTGTCTTAAGACATGCCCCATCATGCTTTCCCTTTCTAGTATGGGTGTTTACCATACGTTACTTTCTTCGCTGATTCTGCGGAGAATCTCCTCAATTCTTCTGTTTACAATTCACCTGATTTTCCACGTATCAAATTCTTCAGTTCTCTTTGTATTCGGTTTCCTTGTATATTTAATAGCTGGTGTGGTTTGTATTAGGTATGACCCATACTTGACGAGCGCAAACGACTGTAACTTTCACTTCGGACGAACCGTCGAGTAATGGACCTTACTTATTCCCTTCATGGAAGCAAGATTAGTTGAGCCTTGACATGGTATACATGGGGACACAGGATCCTGAAATTGTAACTCATCAATTCAGACGACTGTTCATCCAAATTTAAGCTCACAGTAGTGACAGTTTTAGGATTATACAAAACTCTGTGCTTTGTACCCTAGTCCCACATAATACTTGACGGTCGGGCAATTTATATTTTGTGTAATAGGATCAAACTATATGCTACACACTATACCTTCTATTCGATACTGCATTCGGTCCCATATGACTTTATGTTTTAATCGTTTCTCGGCGTAGATACTGGTAAATTTTAGCGAGTGACATCTGATGCACTGATGCACTGCCCAATGGCACGCTACAAAAAAACGAGGAAGGTGGAAACCCACGTGGGTAGACCTTTCCACAGTAGTCCCCCAAAGCAACGAACACAGCAGTCGGTGTAATCTGAGCCCTAACATTGCTCCAGAATACGGGCTCCTTTCAAGATCTTGGAACGTAAGAAAGATATACCATCATACCTTTAGTGCATTTTTCATTCCTTTCTGAAGAACGCCCGAGGTGAGTAATATGTCACCTATTTGCTGCCGTTTCTAATTACAAATTTCGTTTCGGTTTCTCTGCTGAGCGATGAGCGGACCTTAAATCTTGAACGTAAGTCGGTTTCCTAGTTTACACGCCTTTACGAGCAATATAAATGTGTGAAATGAGTTATAACATTTTATTCTCATTGAAATGAACAAAAAAAAAGAACGGCTGGGGTCAAATGCCTGCAGTAAAACACCAGTTTGCGCCTACGTTGAACGTGAAGTCATATACACCCTTTCTGGTTGCCTGTAAATACTTAGCCACGTTTGTGTGATAGAAATCCATAAACCTGCTTTCCACTGAAACTGAAGGAAATTCTGTGGCTCCATAGGTCCTATTTGGTAGTGAAATCTCCCAACTAAATTATGCTATTGTTAGCTGTCGGATAATGTAGTAGGCTAACTTCCTTATTAATGACCATGGCCGTAACGGATAAGCACTAATGGGCTTCAACCGCTACAGGAGTTTTTGCATCGAATTTTGGCTGCCCGCTAATTCTATTTAAAGGAACAGACATTTTTGCATTAATCCGGGTCACGAGAATTTTCATAGGGTAAGGTTACATACCGTCAAACGCAACTGGTGACATTCACACACTTCTACACACGTTGAGTCTCTACACAAGTCAAATACACTGAAATATCCTCACTCGTTGATAGATAAAATACACTGGCCAAAAAGGTAGACGTGAATGCATAATAACGGCACTCCGTACTGATAAACACTTTCAGGTAAAATACATTTTATTACTATTCAGTACATTTTTTTTTCATTTCCTGGGTTAAGCTCACGGCCACGGCCACACACTCCCAGCTTGTACGATGTGTGCCCTTCCACTACCCCATTACAATAACTAGTCTCTGACTAGACTGCGTATCACAACAATATCACACGCTTGGGACGCTCGGCCCTTGACTATCGATTCTTGGTGAATGCTTGACCTATGCGAGTGAAATATGGTTATCTCTGAGAAAGGGACAGTGGATCGGTAACTGAAGTTTGGCACGTCGCCTGCATAAGGAAAGATATGCTACCTAATGTTCATCTAAGAGTAGACGGTTGCCGGAACTTCGGGGGATTGGGCTGTCGATTGAAATACACGGGACTGGTTGTATTACAAGCTGCAGCTAGAGCGGAAAGAAGAACAACCTGTATTCAATAAATGATAATGTCCCCGTTTACATTAAAAAATAACATTATTACAACAAAAGGCAAGGAAGAAAGCATGCATTCGAAAGAAAAATACACTAGTGGTAAGACAAATACAATACCTTCATTACAATGGTCATGTTAGCGATCACAGTTCTCCGAAATTCCTTCACGAAAGACGAGACGTAAATATTTCAAAATTCGAATCCAGAACTGCTACCAACCGGAGTAACGTAAGTGTATTGCAGCCACGTTTCACTGACGTCCATTTTCATTGGGGTTTGGAAACATATACTGTGTTCGTATTCTATGAATTACCTCAATGGAAACGATATGTTGTCCTACAATTCACACTGATTCAGGAAATGTCGTTCTTCTAAAACACAACTAGCTCTTTATTCGCATGAAGGAATGAGTGCTATCGACAGGGGATCGTAAATTGATTCCATGTTTGTAGATTTCCAAAAAGCTTCCTCGTAAGCGGCTCCTAATCAGATTGCGTTCCAATGTAGTACCGTCTCAGTAGTGCGACTGGATTCGTGAAATCTTGTCACAGTTGTCACAGTTCGTAGTAACTGACGGAAATTAGTCGAGTAAAACAGTAGTGACGTTCGGTATTCGTCATGGGAGTGTTGTACGCCCTCCGCTATTCTTAACCTACACAGACAATTTTGGTGACAATTTGCCCACACGTGTTAGATTGTTTGCAGATGATGTTGTCATTTGCCATTTAGTAAAGACTTGAGAAGATCAAAACCAATTGCAAAATAAATGTAGACAAGATATCTGTAAGGTGTGAAAGTGGCTCTTGAGCCAAAATTATGAAAAACGTGAGGTCATTTACATGAGTACTAAAAGGGACCAGTTAAATTTCGGTTACGCGATAAATCATATAAATCTTGAGGCTGTCAGCTGAATTAAATACTCAGGAATTGTAATCACGAACAACTGAAATTGGAAAGATCACACAGATAATGTTGCGGGTAGCGCGAACCAAAGACTGCGTTTTATTGGCAGAACACTTAGAAGATAATAATAATAATAATAATAATAATAATAATAATAATAATAACAATAATAATAATTTTTCTAAGAAGATGCAACATGTCTACTAAAGAGACTGACTACACTATGCTTGTCTACCCTCTCCCAGACCACTGCTGTGGAGTATCGGATTCTTACCAGGCAGTACTGACGAGGACATCG
Source organism: Schistocerca americana (assembly GCF_021461395.2). Classification (NCBI taxonomy): domain Eukaryota; kingdom Metazoa; phylum Arthropoda; class Insecta; order Orthoptera; family Acrididae; genus Schistocerca; species Schistocerca americana. Next base: position 242,914,984 of record NC_060124.1, on the reverse strand, counting down.
AAAAAGTTCGAATAAGGGCAGCTCACTTCACATTATCATGAAACAGGGGAGAGAGTGTCACGGGTGTGATACGTAAGTTTGTGTGGCAAAAGTTAAAACAAAGTATAGATCTTTTCACGAAATTTCAATCTCCAGTGTTCTCCACCGAATTCGAAACAGTTTTGACAGCCACCTACATAGGAAAAATGATCGTTGTAATAAAATAAATGAGAACTCGTAAGAAAGATTTAATATTAGTTTGCATCTCTCACTCGTCGAGATTGCTGGGACAGAGAAACATAGTGAAGTTGGACCAATGAACCCTCTGCCAGCCACGTAATGCGGATTTCCTGCTTTCTCCGAAATAGCGTCTACAATTTTTTGATGCTACACTTGTGTGTGTGTGTGTGTGTGTGTACGTGTGTGTGAGTGCGTGTGTGTGTGTGTGTACAGGGCAGTGTAGCACATGTGATTAACTTCATTAACTTCATAGAGTACCTCACACATTGCCCTGATCCGAGCTTCTTTTGCTCTGCAGTTACGGAATGCAGTCTCAAATATTTCACTAGAAAACAGTACGAGACTGAAATGTTTTTTGCGCTTTCTGCATTCAGCTATCGTTCTGCAGTGTCTTCCGAATCTAATTCCTAGGCTCTGGCAACAACACGTTTCTTTAATAGGAAACACTGCTAGAGCTACGCACTATTTTGCAGTAGTCCTGTGTAGAACATTAAAGACGCCCCTTACAGCTTCTCACATAATTCTCTCACATGCAATCCAGAATCCAGACGTACCACAAAACGGGATGTGTGAGGAGCTATCAAAAAGTTTCCGTTCGTAGGCTGTGCAGTCCCTTCGGCAACCAAGGTACGACTATCAACTCGTTGGTTCTGCTTGGACACATATGGTTATAATGGCGCCGTACTTCACCTTTCCGCATTTTCTGCAAGCAGGCATTGTTACGGACAAAGGACGTACAGAGCATGTTCTGGTACACAATCTCTATCCCACCTGGCGTCTCTTCAGTTTCTAGTGGAACGGCCAGAGTTCGTGCCAGCAGAATTCCGTCTGTCTCTAGAGGAGTCTCTAAGTTACTAACTTTGCATACGACCTCGCAAGAAGTAGTTCATAGGAGCTAAATCCGGCGAACACGGCGGCCACGTGATTGGACCACCTCGGCCTGTCCATTTTTCACCAAATCGCCTTTTGAGATGTCTCCGAACAGCACGTGAGAAGCGCGGCAGTGCACCATAGCACTGAAACCACATTCCCTGACGGACTTTCAGTGGCAATCCTTTCAAGAACAGTTCCAATATGTTTAGTAGGAAGACGAAGTTCCCAGCACCAGTTAGCCGAGTGGAAGGATATGTGGTTCAATCGCATGACCGTCCAGAATACCTGTCCACACGTTAAAATCAAACCAGCGTTGAAATCCTTGAATGTCCGTGGCACGATGGTTTTCGTCTGATCGGACACGGCAGTTTCGCGTATTCAAAACACAGTCCCTAGTGAACTTACATTCATCTCAGACAGAACTCGATGTGGAAACAGGGGTGCGTCGATGAAGTGGTGCAGGAATCACTTGCAGTGGGCAGCTTGCGATGGACCCATAGAGTGGTACGGGTGTTTGTTGCTCATGCGGGACGTCCCAGGCGATATTGTGACCAACACCCACTGCATGCGCAACTGTTCGACTGTTCGTTGACGGGTTCTCTTCAAGGCGATGCAGCACATCTTCTTCAAATTCAGGCGTGAGAAGTTGCTGTGGGTCACCACAGCCCTGCCTCCTCACGGTGAAAGTACCTGTTTCTCGGAGCCGCTGCGTAACTTGTACAAGAATTTCGTGCAACGACGTGGTACGTTGCGGAAACCGTTCGTGGTGCAGTCGACTAGCAGCTCTTCCGTTACGTCGAGGTTCGCCGTACTCAAGGAGCATGTCTGTGTGTTCCGAAAACTTGTACTGAATCATGTTTACTGCGTCGGAGTTGCATATGGATTCAGTGGGTCTCGCAGCAAGGCAGACGTAAGTGAGATCACGTGACCGTCTGACGTGGCACACGCCATCCTGTTTACCTTACAGCACAGCGGGACAAGCAACGCTGAGAGTTTTCTCTTTCCGGACATGGGTTTCTGTCCAAAGTATTATGTACTCTCTCCCCTCTACAAGACCTAGACGTTTGTAACGTGAATTGACGGACACCCTGTATAACTGAATGAATATTTCATAACTGGGCAAGGGATTTCGTAAGAGTGGTTACATTGCAGCAAAAACATTTCGTGTTTATTATGAACGCCAAAAAGCTCACCAAAGTGGGTAATGGAAGCCACGAGCAAGGTGCGAAAGGTTAAAACCGTACAGTGTGATCCTGAAGGCAGTGAATTAACTTCGCATACATATAGCATTAGTGCTTGTAACGATGGTCCGTAACACCAGCCTCACGTACCTTGAATACGGAGGACGGAAGCGATAGCGGTTGGAAATTCTGAGTTCAGGTTTTTCTCCGTACTCAGTGCTGAAGTGGAGGCATCCTTGTATTCGGCAGAAAGACTCGTCTCTTCATTCGTTTGGCAACAAGTCTTCATTTTTCCACTTCCTAGCCGCAAGTATTCTCTATCTTAACGATGTGAGTCTTCGCTGTTTCTGACAGAGCAGGAATCTTGCTGGCCAATAGAAGCAAAGAATGCGAATTCCGCACAGTGAAATTTAACTAATAAGATTAAACTATTACTTTTGCTTATTTCGTTTTTATTAATCAATAGCGATGTGGTCTGAGGAAGAAGCCAGCAGACTTCTCTCAATGATACGATTCTGAAGCTGAAAGGTTAGAGAGCTCTTAGAAGACGCACGTGGAAGAGCACGCCCTCCACATAAAATAACCATATGAAACAACAGAAACTCTTTCTTTCAGAAATTTAAATGGACATTGTTCCATAGTGTGGCTGCTGAGGCAACTCCAGTTCTCACGCTGGCCACTCGAAAGCGTCAACTGGCTAAATTCTAAATTTTACTTCTTCTGAAATGATTCTACGAACAATGCTGTGGTTTACCTCGGCAGATAACTGTTCCCATGAATCGACAAGAGTTAAGTAAATGGGACTGGGGGGGGGGGGGGCTTGTGAATTCTGTGATGCCTACCTGTAGGTGAAACTCCGCACCCGCCTAAGAAGTTGCTATTAGTTTTAAGAAAATTCTTATCTGTTAGCAAACAGCCCGAAGGCTCCGATAACTGCTGGACTCCCACCATAACAAGAGAGAAGCGAAACGAAGGCAATAAACAGGACAATCCAGGTGGTACTGAATGTGGCTTGCATTTATGGACCAGTGTGAGACATTAAATTCGGCGTACTAAGGCTGCCAGTAATAGTTGGACAGTGCCTCTCGAATTTGGCCTCAAATATAAATTATAACACGAAAAAATATCATCCTGCTAGGGTCAAAGCACTAATTATCGTAATCTCTAATATTGCTGCAATGGCTCAGTCATCACCAGGCAGTCGTCCACAAACTAATCATCTCCTTTATTCTTCCTTACACACTCACCTACGTCTATGAAAGTGTGATTTGCCACTTCTGAGGACCGGAATCTCCACAACGTTCTTATGAATAACTTTTATAGCTCTGTATGGCCCACAGAATACATAGAAACGTCTATGGATAATGAATCTCTTTTTGTTTTACATCCTTCTCATCATCATTAAAACATTATCGTTGACAGATTCTCTCCATCTGCAGTTATTTAATGGTACTTCACTGATCATCTCAAAGAAAATTATATTCTGCAGCCACTTAAATGTCCACGTACCAGTTATTAATTACTTGCATCCTAAGCTAACCTATCATATTACCTACGACTACTGACCAGTTTCATCACGGACGTTGACTAGTGTGTCCCCATCACGAACGTTGACTAGTGTGTCCCATAGCTCTTTCTCATCGTCACTGTTCAACAGTTCCACGGTTCTCTGCTCTGCTTCCATCAACAGAATCAGCAGTTCTCCTGGAAGCTTTGACACACGTATCCTCTCTGGACTTAATTGTAAGTTCCCCGTGTATGTATTCTAATTCCTCTCCACTAGAATCATAATCTTCTTCTGATAATTGCATTGTTCCATTTACCCACACTTTTACGTGGAGAAACATGTTAAATATTTTTGACTAGTGTATTGTAACCTATACATTTTAATTATTTTCTCCATTCTCGTACTCGCTAGACCAAACATCTTCCAATCTGTCATCATCCTCATCAGATTCTTCGTATTCTGATTGATTATTTACTGTGACCACTTCGATTATCACCTCTGTCTTCAGCACTCCTGCTGACACAGGTTGCTCAGTCTCTCCTTCCTCCATTCCTAAACATTCTTAAAGCTCCTTTGCCTATTTCCACTAATCCAGAGCCTTCCATTTGCAGTAATGAGCTTCTTTCATGAGTTCTCACTCTTCCTTCCATTCCTATTTCTTCTTCACCTATTTCCTTTGCTCACGTACCTGCATTTTCTAGTAATGTATTACCCTCACTAGTGAGAATGATGCCTAGTATTTCAAAATTTTTCTTGCATGAATCACTACAATAGAACTTGAAATTTAATTTGAATCCTTTCCATCAGAACACACTAGCACATGTCTCTATTTAAAGTGCAACACCGCCTAATAGGACTTTAAGTCGGTTCTGAGAATCACTTTCACAGACAGGTTCCATGTGATCGAAATATTTGTACTAAACATTTGTGACTGACACATGAAGTTGGCTCTTACTTGCGCCTTTATTTCTGTAAAATTTACTTGTTTTGTGCTATGGATCTTCATCCCTTTCACTTTTAACAAAGGCCTCTTCTTATATTTGTTGCATAGGTCGTGTAAGTCCTCATCAACTACCGCGATTTGACTTCTTGAATCTAAAACGCATGGCACAGTTACATCGGCAAATGACACATCAAGTACTCGGCATATGGTATCTTCTGTTTCCTTGTCGATCTCAGTGACGCCTTCGAATAGCTTCTTCTTTAAATCTTCAAAATGGACAAACACGGCTCCTGGAAGCTGAATTGTCTAATGGTGAAGTCAGAGCCTTGGCCACTAGTCAGTCTCTCCTCATGTTTCTTTCTTCTTCATCTCGTTGTGGATTACTTCACGGATTGAGGCTGTGTACTTTAACGTTTTCCTTACTCTTGATCATCACGTACTCTGATCTCTCCTAGTGTCTGCTGGATATGGTGGTGCCTATCATTTACATTAATTATCCAGAGTGAGATTTTCACTCTGCAGCGGAGTGTGCGCTGATATGAAACTTCCTGGCGGATTAAACTGTGTGCCGGACCGAGACTCGGTCCGGCACAGAGTTTTAATCTGACAGGAAGTTTTACATTAATTCTGTTCCACCGGTTATCGTTTTTTCTGGGTGGATGCGTCTCTCGGCAGTTCGCAATTGGTGTCCCCCACTTTGACGAACCATAGGGTGTTTGCACAAAGTGTACAAGTTCTCTGACTTCAGTTTCATGATCAAAGCCAAATTCTTCAAGCAAAAACAAAAACATGTCTGGATTCTTTATACCATGTCTTTTTCAAGGCGTATAACAACCTGGTTCAGCAACCCACTATGAGCTCCTTCACATCAAGCGGTTCGTCTAAGAACTGGTTTCTCCCTACCATTCCTTCGAAGTACTGTGCCAGACTTCGCAATTGTGAGCCTGTGTATAGCTCCATATTTAAATGCCTAATCTGACAAGCTACTGGTTCTCCTTCACTCAGAATTCGTCCAGAAACGCCTCCTTAAACTCCTTATCCGGTTTGCTCTCACACTTAATCTTGGCTGACTATTCATGTACACGTTTGTAAAAAAGGTGATTTTTTTTACCGATGCATCAAGATTTGGGAAGACTGTCCCCGAATTGCTCCGTTCAAATTCTCGAATGTACACTGAAGGGCCAAGGAAACTGGTATAGTCATGCCTATTCAAGTACAGAGATATTTAAGTAGGTAGAACAGGGCGCTGCGGTCAGCAACACCTATATAAGACAAGTGTCTGGCGCAATTGTCCGATCTATTACTGCAGCTACAGTGGCAGGTTATCAAGATTTAGGTGAGTTTCAATGTGGTGTTATAGTCGGCGCACGAGCGATGGGACACAGCATCGCTGAGGTATCGATGATGCGGGGATTTTCCGTACGACCATTTCACGAGTGTACCGTGAATATCAGGAATCCGGTAAAACATCAAATCTCCGATATCGCTGTGGCCAGATAAAGACCCTGCAAGAACAGGACCAACGACGAGTGGAGAGAACCCTGATACGTCTAGATACGACACTGACAGATGAGACGTAGGTAAGCATCAGGTCTGATCACCCGCATCCGTAATGTCTGTTGTGTTTTCCGACGGACTTGGGCAATTCCATCTGGACAATGCGACACCCAGCATGACCAGAATTGCTACAGAGTGGCTCCAGGAACACTCTTCTGAGTTTAAACATTTGCACTGTCCACCTAACTCTCCAGACATGAACATTATTTAGCATATCTGGGATGCCTTGCAAAGAGCAGTTCAGAAGAGATCTCCATCCCGTCGTACACTTAAGAATTTATGGACAGCCCTGCAGGATTCATGCACAACGTCAGATATTACTCGAGTCCATGACACGTCGTGCTGTGGCATATGTGCGTGCTCGCGGGGGCCCTGCACGATATTTGAAATATGTACCACTTCCTTTCGCTATTCAGTGTATGATAATCTTAACAAATCCACACGAGATTTAAACAGCTGAGATTTGTAGGTAGTATGGTTCTTTCCACATACTTACGCACGTGGCATGTAGTAGAATCATGTGGATCTGTGACACAGAAGCACGACAGAGTTGGAATTGTGAAAACAGCAGGTGTAGGTAAAGAAGTGAGTGATAAGTAGTTCTGAACGTTAGCTTTAGTGAATGTTTTTGTATTTATGTTTATAGATTTGTCTTCGCTGTGGGTAGATGCTAGGTTAATTTCATACTTTAGAATAGAGTAAAATATTTACTTATTATGCTGTATTAGATATATTTTGAATAACGTGTGGTTATTCTGGGGGAGATTTTGCAGCAGCATTAATCTGTATACAGTACTTCTATCTATTTATTTTGTCATGGTAACATGTATATGACGTTAGTTGAATTCACAAAAATGGGGGATATTAGTTTATTTGTTCATGCAATTGTAAGAGTGGTTTTTGTTAAGCAGTTTTGGCATGATATTTCGTTTGGATAAACACCAGAATTGTGGTAACTGGTATTACCTATGAAACAGATCACATGTCAATCGTATTTATAATTTTTTATTTGAGTAGCAATTTTCAGCGATTTGTTGGCCTAGGATGTCTGGCAAAACGTAATTTTATAGTATTAAGTATGATGTATTGCGGTCAGGAATGGCTTTTTACATTAAAATATCCAGAAATATAATTGCTTTGCCATTGTTTACAGTGGGGCAGTTTGAACTGTTGTTCTGAAAGTTTGCATACACCGGTAATCAAGGAAAATGTATGCATTCTTGGCTTTGTTTACGCCATATCTGTGATTGTGTACGATATCTGTGTGAGTGGTGAGAATTTTCAGTAGCTTGTATTCTCTTATTCTTGAAAGGCACAAGTTGTTGAAACAGAAATGGTATGTGTTTATTAACATTATCACATTGGAAAGCTAGGGTTCCGATGGCGCATGTTATGCTTCCATCTGATATTTAGTTTTTGTTTGTGATAAGTCAGTGTACCAAGCCCGTGAATTGAATCCGAAAGTCCCTTGGGTGTCTGGACACGGGTGTTGGCGAGACACTCACCTGGTTATTTTCTTTGATTCTTGGTAGCGATGATATCGCGTGCGTCGTAGGAAAGGCTGCAAAAGTGCTGGCGAGTATGCTTTATACGTCAAACGAGTGCTGGAGCTGTCGGAGGAAAAAACTGCAAGTGTAGTGGCGAAAATGTATTGTGCTGTATACAATCTTTAAATATGTGCATCATCATGCTGTCAAAATAAACTATGTGCTTCATAATATAAAACAAATTCATAAATAGTTAAACTTCGCCTATTATTTATTTAAATTTCGCTTGTGGTACTATGAGCACTTAAAATTGTCATTCTTTTGGTAGAATGTGTCTCTAGGGCAAAATGTGTGCTTCACACATCCCCAGAGAAACAAGAGTTTAAGTATACTAACTTATTATGTTTGTCTTTGTTATTCTGTGTTCATTTAGAAATATTTTTTGTTCTTTTCTTTTGCAGAGCAATACACAGCGCTATGTGGATATGGTCTCGTATCATAGGCTGCATAAATTATAGTATTTTTTGTGTTTTTCACCAATCAGAATAAGTCACAGGTGGTGTCTGAAGAGCCTAGACGCGATCGTATTGATGCAAGCTGCGACTCCACTTACTGCGATGGTGGGGTTGCAGGTGCAGGTAATAGAGAGGTGACAGACAGACGGGTGCAGGGGTAGACGCGTGCCGATTTGACAGGTGACGTGGCGCGAATCTAGCCACTGGCGAGCATAGCTCATGTGGAGGCAGCGTGCGTTTGTCTGATCAGCTGACGACCCTAAAACCGCTGGTATTCGCAGAACAGGCGGTGGTCACGAATTCAGCCGACTATTATGGGTAGGAGGCAGCCAAGGGATTACTGCGACTTGTATTCATCTGAACAGATAGTATGGGCATCAGTACAAGACGCAGAGTGTCCAATATTAAAATTGGACGATCTACCATCAGCCAAGTAAGTGAATTTAACTATCTCGGAAGCACAATAACTGAAGACTTGAGATGTCACCAGGAGGTGAAAACTCGAATTGCCGTGGCGAAGGAGGCATTCAACAGAAAGAGGTGACTCTTATGTGGAAAATTAGATAAAGGACTAAGGAAAAGGCTTGGCAAATGTTTTGTCTGGAGTGTGGCAGTATATGGGGCACAAACATGGACACTGAGACGAGAGGATGAAGAAAGGTTAGAAGCATTTGAGATGTGGATGTGGAGGAGAATGGAGACAATAAGCTGGATGGAAAGAGTGAGTAATGAAAAAGTATTGGAAACGGTTGGCGAGAGAAGATGTCTGCTGAAGGTTGCAAGAGAAAGGAAAAAGAACTGGCAGGGACATTCATTGAGAAGGGAGTGCTTGCTAGTAGATGCTTTGGAAGGATTGGTTTGTGGGAGAAGACTGAGTGGAAGAAGGAGATACAAGATGACAGACGACATAACGGGAAGAGGAAATTATGCAGACCTGAATAGGATGGCAGAAGACCGGACAGCCTGGAGAACTACCATGTGAAAACCTGCCTTTAGGCAGAACACTGATGATAATGATGATGATGTATTCATCTGGCGTATGGCTGCCGCTGGCATGTGTGAGGGCAAACACAGAGACGAAAATAATTTCACGGCTGCAACATCAGTAAATTCCATATTAATAAATGTACGAACCAGGCAATGGCGGCACGTGAAAGAGAGGAAAGAGGCGAAAGAGCACGATGACACACCCACTCTGTGGATATAATACTACTTTCAATACAGGGTATATCAAAAAGAATTATCCGATTTTTAAAAGAAAATCATAACTTTTAGGTTATTTGAGATATGTACGTGAACAACGTTCTGTTGGAATGATTAAACTCTCGAGGTTTACATGGTTCCCACTAGGCAGCAGTAGGGTGCGCCCACTTCAGTTCTAGTAAAAATGGTGTCGAGACAACAGAAGGCGTTTTGTGTTTGACGTTTTGCGCGATGCGGTTCGGTATTAACTGTTCAGCGTGACTTTCGTAATAGGTATGGTGTGGCTCCTCCAACAACACAGAGCTGTACAACGTGAGAGGGACTCTCCAAAGTTTAATGTGTTTAGTGCAGTTTCACGGGAAATGGTGTAACGTCCATTTTTCTTTGCCAAGAGGATGGGACACCTCCACACTGGGATCTGGAAGTGCGGGAATTCTTAAATCAAAGTATTACTGAACCATAGATCGGTCGCATAGGACCAAATGATTCAGCCTTACATTAGTTGCCGCCAAGATCACCGGAACGGATAATATGTGATTATTTCTTGTGAGGTCTGTATAAGATTGTTTATGCATCTCTCTTACCAACAACACTGAATGAATTGAGAGATAGCACAACAGCAGCTGTGGAAGCAGTAACTCAAGACGTGCTTGCTGCGGTGTGGGAAGAATTTGAACACCGCATTGACATATGCCGTACGTGCATCTCATGGGGGGCACACTGAACCTTGTAAGACGTATGCGTTGCCGGCGATAGGCGAGGCATGGGAGAGTCTCTGACCAGAGAGCAGTATGTAGTTAGTTGTTGCTTGTCGTTAGTCGGCAGTAGTCTTGAGTAGGCGGCAGTAGTCGGCAGTTGTGTGCGCGTGTCGGCGCGTCTCGGGAGTCTGCTCTGGTCGAGACTCTGGAGGATGGGTATTATTGTAGAAGGTAAAGAAGCAGCCTTGCGCATATCTAGTAATGTGTATTAACTGTCATCAATTTCTTTTAAAAAATGCCCCAATAATAATTTTTATAATATAAAGTAATTTTTTTTTTAAAAAGCATTCATTTCATTTTATTATTTTTGGGTTTAGGAGTGTAAACTCCCCACAAAAAATATTAATTAAAAATAAACCAAGTGTAACCTCCCCACGGAAATATTTTAAAATAAAATATTAAATATTATAACCTCTGAATGAAATTGGCTCCCATTTATAATCTCTGTGCAGAAATGCATTCACATTTAATGTACCCACAAAATTTTTTTCTCTTTTAATGTTAAGTTCGAAACAGAAATATTCCTAAACCCAAAATTAATAAAAAAATTCAGTAACCTGGTAAATTTTATGACGACAGCAGCGTTGCGCCACGGCCCTGTTCTCTGAATAAAAAAAGCAAAAATTCTAACCTCAATAAAAACTGCGAACATATCTGCTCTTACATAAGAAAGTTTTGGCACAGCTCCGTGCAATGCTGGCCTATGCTTTGTGATTCGTGAAAGGAATAATTATTCATTGGATAAAACCTTTAAATTGAAATGAATGCTTTTTTTAAAAAATTTATATTATAAAAATTATTATTGGGGTATTTTTTAAAAGAAATTGATGACAGTTAATACACATTACTAGATATGCGCAAGGCTGCTTCTTTACCTTCTACAATAATACCCATCCTCCAGAGTCTCGACCAGAGCAGACTCCCGACACGCGCCGACACGCGCACACAACTGCCGACTACTGCCGACTACTCAAGACTACTGCCGACTAACGACAAGCAACAACTAACTACATACTGCTCTTTGGTCAGAGACTCTCCCATGCCTCGCCTATCGCCGGCAACGCATACGTCTTACATAACCCTCCACTGGGGGGGGGGGGGGGGGGGGTCAAAAATTTGGCAGCGATTGTGAGTCAATTGGACTTGCCATGAGTAACAAATTTTTCTTAATTAACTATGTTTACAATCACAGAATATATACATATATATATAAGTGCAGAACATGAAATAAAATATAATGCACATGCACTGAGTACAGAACATATCAAGCAATGACAAAATGTATACACAATGGTACAAAACGTATTAACAAAAGGCTAAAGTGCACACGCACTGATGAGCAGAACATATCAGGAAATCACAAAATGTATAGGCAATGAGTACAAATCATATTAACAAATGACATGAAGTGCACACGCACTGTAGTTCAGAATATATCAGGAAATCGCAAAAAGTATACGTAATGAATACAAATTATATTAATAAATGACATGAAGTGCACACGCACAGTAGCTCAGAATATCTCAGGAAATCACAAAATGTATACGGAATGAGTACAAATCATATTAACAAATGACATAGAGTGCACACGCACTGTAGTTTTTTTACTATTTTACAAGAACTAGGATAGGAAAGGGAAGGATTGCATCATGGTTGTAGCACATTAGGTTGCACGCAGCTACACTGTAAGTCCATATCTTTCTACAGAAGCACAACACCAAGTGAGACAATCTGAAGTTCTTTTCCCTGAAGTATTAATCAGTGTAGCCAAGACACTGAAATGTCGTAGTAATATTCCATGTTATCATTTTGGTAGTGCATTAGGTACAGCAAACAGTGGGACTATAATAACATCTCCATCGCTCAAGGTGGTGGACAGCATGTCGTGTCAACACCACCTTCTTGTAAGGTACACCAACGCAGAATTAGTGCAAAAACCAAATATAGTGTTCCATGAGCATGAGGATAGACAGGACAACCGGATATTATAGTAATTTTTGGTAGTTAGGTCAGAAGGTGAAGGACATTAAGTCACATGCTAGTCTTCATTGAGAATTACACTAGTCTAACAACTAATTTGAGTAATTTGTAGCACTCATCCCCCAGTTATTGAAAATTTCTGTACCATGTATGAGGTATTACAGAATAATGTTCATAAGTAATTTTTTACAGAGTACATTGGCACTCATTGACCAGTTACAAACCATCAGAAGTCATCAGTCAAAACAGGACCTAATGAGTGTAGCATCAAGCTACTGGTATTCATATATACAGCATGGAAGTGACGCAATACAAAAATATAAGAAACAGTGGCATTCGTTGGTCAGCAAGTACTGAATATTACAAAACATTTTTCATCATTCAAGTGACATATGACATATTTAAAAAAATTATTGGCACTCATTGGCCACTTACAAAGCATCAGAAGTCATCAGTCAAAACAGGAGTTAATGAGTGTACCATCAAGCTATTGGTATTCATATATGTGGCATGTAAGTGACATAATATAAATTTAAAACATAAGAAACAGTGGCATTCATTAGCCAGCAAGCACTGAATATTACAAAACATTTTTCATCATTCAAGTGACATATGACATATTTAAAAATGTAACACTCTGTATCTACACTCCTGGAAATGGAAAAAAGAACACATTGACACCGGTATGTCAGACCCACCATACTTGCTCCGGACACTGCGAGAGGGCTGTACAAGCAATGATCACACGCACGGCACAGCGGACACACCAGGAACCGCGGTGTTGGCCGTCGAATGGCGCTAGCTGCGCTGCATTTGTGCACCGCCGCCGTCAGTGTCAGCCAGATTGCCGTGGCATACGGAGCTCCATCGCAGTCTTTAACACTGGTAGCATGCCGCGACAGCGTGGACGTGAACCGTATGTGCAGTTGACGGACTTTGAGCGAGGGTGTATAGTGGGCATGCGGGAGGCCGGGTGGACGTACCGCCGAATTGCTCAACACGTGGGGCGTGAGGTCTCCACAGTACATCGATGTTGTCGCCAGTGGTCGGCGGAAGGTGCACGTGCCCGTCGACCTGGGACCGGACCGCAGCGACGCACGGATCCACGCCAAGACCGTAGGATCCTACGTTGTGCCGTAGGGGACCGCACCGCCACTTCCCAGCAAATTAGGGACACTGTTGCTCCTGGGGTATCGGCGAGGACCATTCGCAACCGTCTCCATGAAGCTGGGCTACGGTCCCGCACACCATTAGGCCGTCTTCCGCTCACGCCCCAACATCGTGCAGCCCGCCTCCAGTGGTGTCGCGACAGGCGTGAATGGAGGGACGAATGGAGACGTGTCGTCTTCAGCGATGAGAGTCGCTTCTGCCTTGGTGCCAATGATGGTCGTATGCGTGTTTGGCGCCGTGCAGGTGAGCGCCACAATCAGGACTGCATACGACCGAGGCACACAGGGCTAACACCCGGCATCATGGTGTGGGGAGCGATCTCCTACACTGGCCGTACACCACTGGTGATCGTCGAGGGGACACTGAATAGTGCACGGTACATCCAAACCGTCATCGAACCCATCGTTCTACCATTCCTAGACCGGTAAGGGAACTTGCTGTTCCAACAGGACAATGCACGTCCGCATGTGTCCCGTGCCACCCAACGTGCTCTAGAAAGTGTAAGTCAACTACCCTGGCCAGCAAGATCTCCGGATCTGTCCCCCATTGAGCATGTTTGGGACTGGATGAAGCGTCGTCTCACGCGGTCTGCACGTCCAGCACGAACGCTGGTCCAACTAGGCGCCAGGTGGAAATGGCATGGCAAGCCGTTCCACAGGACTACATCCAGCATCTCTACGATCGTCTCCATGGGAGAATAGCAGCCTGCATTGCTGCGAAAGGTGGATATACACTGTACTAGTGCCGACATTGTGCATGCTCTGTTGCCTGTGTCTATGTGCCTCTGATTCTGTCAGTGTGATCATGTGATGTATCTGACCCCAGGAATGTGTCAATAAAGTTTCCCCTTCCTGGGACAATGAATTCACGGTGTTCTTATTTCAATTTCCAGGAGTGTATTACTCAAAGTCGTGGTTGGAAAAAATCATTCAGTATTACTCATAACCCTTTTAAATTGGTAGCATTATTTGGGACTGGAAATACAATTTTTTTGTGCTAGCAATGCATTGCGTTGGGATCGATAATTAATTACTGGGGCATAACAATATTTGCTTTTGACTTATTGCTGTAAATGAAGATGTGTAACGTCATTCTTCATGAGTCAGCTGTAGCAAGGTTATGAAACAAATAGAGTATATGTGATCACATTCATGAATGACACAGGTTTAATGACCAACTGCTTATAGCACATTAATTTCATGAATAGCTTCTCCTGGAAAAATACAAAATGGATTGTTAAGCTGAAAGAAGAAACGCATATTATGCTGAAAAGTAGTGAACTTCGAATTAACAAGTAATGAAATGTGTATTAAATGTATGTACTCTAGCTGTCCTTCCCAAAACCTCCAGTCATCATACCATGCGACATAAGACATACTGCCAAAACGAACTGCAACAAATACTTAAATAACTACATAGCATTTCTTAACTAACAGTAAATATATAAACTTAATCATTATTTTCATCTGCAAAGAAAAACTTCATTATCCATATCGTCATAACTCCATTATTATCATCACCTGTAAAGAAAAACTTCATTATCCTTATCACTATATTCTTCATCATTATACATCACAGTTCATTATCATCTGCAAATAGACACTTCATCATACAACTATTCATAGTATAGAGTTCCTTATTTCTAGCATATTTCATCACTAAAAGTAAGATGTGTAGTTCTGTCTCACAGTCTGCATCAATCGCCTCGTATTCTGAAAGAAAAAAGTAGTTAAGACTGCTATCATACGATGTGTATAGTATATTCTTGTTAATGCTTGTTAATTCTTATCCATTTACTCTTCGTGACGAGGTATTGCATCTTGTTTCGTTCATTGCGAAGGTGAAATTCCCATAATTTATTTCTTATACACACTATTTCTTTCTGAAAATGATGAACAATGATTAATGTCTTGCATTGAAATCATATACCCATTAAATAAAAACTGATTTCTAGTGATATAATTAAGCATACAGCATAGCATGACAGAAAACGTAATATGTCAAAAACATAGGCAGTGTGCAGGTACAAAAATGTACACAGGGTATCACAATGTAGCAGCAAAGAAAAAAAAAATAAAATAAAATGTAAAATAGTCATGATGTTGAGCTATCATAAGGCAAAATGTCAAAGTCAACTGGTAGTTGTTACATCTTAGATATTTCATAGTGCACACAAACAAAACAGGAAAACAATCATACATACATAAAAAATGGAAAATGGGCACGGTCTGATGTGTAACGACAAGAAGAGCGACTTGTTAACCTTACCTTGCCGGGCACTTGCCAAGAAAAAATACGATAATCATCAGTAAGTGTTGATGTGAATATAATTGCATAAGTGCTCATAATAAAAAAAATCAGGAAATGGCATTACAGTGTGATAAATCATAAAGTATGTTCATTCAATAAAGGGTTTGATGTTGGAGATATTGTGATTCCCTTTGGTTTTTCTCGTTCTCAGAGTTTCGACGTGTACTACATTGGGGGGGAGGAGTGCTGCGAATTCGATATGGACCTGCATATAGAAGCTCAAATTTACTACATCTACTTTTTCCTCTATTAGATAAATAATGTGTGCGTACTAATATCTTCTGTCCAATGTGAAAGTCACGGCGTGTACAAACCTGTTTTTGCTGTCTTCTCCGGCGGTCTGCGGCACGTTTGATGTTGTTCAGCGCAATGTCAATTATTTCATGGTTTCGTAGTCGACGAGATGAAGGAAAGGTTACTAATTCTTTAATTTTGTTAGGTGGTTCAATATTTTTCGGTATAACAGACGGAGATAGCATAGTAGATTCATTTGGTATGGAATTAATTACATCCTGGAATGAGAGTATGTGTGTGTTCCAATCAATATGTTTTTTATGGCAGTATATTCTACACACAAAAAATATTAATTAAAAATAAACCAAGTATAACCTCCCCACGGAAATATTTTAAATTAAAATATTAAATATTATAACCTCTGAATAAAATTGGCTCCCATTTATAATCTCTGTGTAGAAATGCATTCACATTTAATGTATCCACAAAATTCTTTTCCCTTTTAATGTTAAGTTCGAAACAGAAAAATTCCTAAACCCAAAAATAATAAAAAAAATTCAGTAACCTGGTAAATTTTATGACGACAGCAACGCTGCCGACTACTCAAGACTACTGGCGACTAACGACAAGCAACAACTAACTACATACTGCTGTCTGGTCAGAGACTCTCCCATGCCTCGCCCATCGCCGGCAACGCATACGTTTTACAAACTCTATAAAAAGGTACGAAAAGAACTTTTTGAGTTTCTCGTTCATCAAAAAACAAAATTTATTGTATATGCATATTAGTCTCATAAATACAGACGTGCCAAATGGGATTGTTCTTCTTGTTACATCCCGTATTGAAGATGGAAGATATGAATATACTTGTTTCATTTACATTTAATAACTTATGAATACCTTAAGCGATATTTATTAATAAATTATCCACAGATAGGCCTGAACAACATTATCAACAAATAGCCTCAGAACTTATATTACAGAAATTCAGTTTGAGTTATTAGCCGGAATGTTCATTCCAAGGGCTCATAATAAATTGGAAAATAATAAATGAATTAGATAGTAAAATGCAGTATGTATCTATCAGTTGGCGTTTAATTCACATTATGTTTACCATAAATAATAGTAAATAAAGCTAGTGTTAACAGTTTGAGTGAGTAAGACGTAAATTACTCAAAAACCAAGGTTTCCTGAAGAGAATTAATGTCACTAGGAAAAATCTGGCGATATTCTAGCCCTTAGGCACATACAGGGTATTTTCGTGATGATGTCACAGACTTTCAGGGATGGTGGAGATGGGCAAATGTAGATATTTGAGGTAAGGATCCCTGGTCCGTGAAAGACCAAGTCGAATGTTATAACCGGAAACAGTTCTGATACCTCTGACGGTGGAATACTCGTAGCGAATTATAGGGTTGAAAACAATCAGCCTAAAACAAGAAAAAAGTGTCCAGTATACGTGGGCTCTAAAATTCTTACCTTAAGAACAATGAGCATTTGATCAGTGGAAGAGATGTGTTTCGCAGCAGTGCAGATGAACAAGTACCCTTAGCTCTTAAGGGGTGGATTTTAGAGCCCATGTTTATTACAGCTTTTTTCTTGTTTTCGTCCACACTATTACGTCTGGAAGCTGCCTACCGTACACTCGCAGCAACAATAGAACAGCTGTATTCCATCCTCAAAGATATCAGAACGATCTTCGATTATAGCTTTGAACTCGCTTGTTTTTGGACCAGTGCCTCTTACCTCAAATTGGTACATGTATCTCTCCCATCATCCCTGCTGGTTTTTAACCTCACCATGGAGTCACCCTGTGTAGAAATTACAGTATGGGCGACAAGTTTAACGTTTTTTTAATTGGTTGTCGCGTGCATGTGTAATAAACGAAAAAATTTGACTGGAGTTTAATAAATAGATTGGTAATTTTTTAACAGCTGAAATATATCTTCATGCAAAGTGTTTTTATAAGTAGTTTTTACGACAGTACTAACTGTGCCCGGCAAGCGTTGCAGTGCCTCTTGTACTTTGTAAGTAGCTTTTTGCCTGCGGCTTTGTCCGTGTACGCGTACATCACATATATTTAAGACACGTATCTATTTGACAAATATTTAAAGTATATCAAATACGTCTGTATACACTCGCATAGTTCATCCACACCTCTCATGAATTTCTCCTTGCTGTTTCATTTGCATTTTAAGGAAACTTAATTCTACTGGAAACTGATAGTCCTTCCGAGGAAAAGGACAGTTGCTGGCAACTGTGATTCTCGACGGTTTCCCACCATGCGACTCTATTAAGAGGGTTTTTGC
Organism: Schistocerca americana; assembly: GCF_021461395.2. Classification (NCBI taxonomy): domain Eukaryota; kingdom Metazoa; phylum Arthropoda; class Insecta; order Orthoptera; family Acrididae; genus Schistocerca; species Schistocerca americana. The sequence continues at coordinate 242,896,738 of NC_060124.1, read as the reverse complement.
GTTACTCAGCCGTATGACATGATATTTCATCCCGAAACACGATATCAAAGTTAATGACTCGATGTAGTTGATGCAGTGAACAATGCAAATAAGGGACTGATTGCTCATCATACCTTTAAGGTACTGTAAGTCAGAAAATTGCAGAAAAGAACTACCAATAGGTAGACTTTGAATATTTCTACATGTCATCCTTTCTCATCCTCTACCCCACCCTCAGTTGTAGTAGGGGCATCTTACGCCTACAAGGTTTTCTGTACAATTAAAGAGTCAAATATACACAAAATTTGGTTGAAATTGCTCCAGACGTTCCTGAGTTATGCTTTAATGTTTCCCCTTTTCAACCTAATCAATCAGCCCTAAGGGTGCTAGGCGTGTCTTATCGACACAGCAAATTTTTCCAGACAGCAAGTGATACGTGTGCCAGTTTTCGTAGAAACTGCTTCAGGCATTACAAAGAGATGCTGATTGTCACTTTCTGTGCACCGCCACTCCTTCCTCCAAATCTAGTGGTGAAACGTCATCGCACCCTCGCCAATAAGTCTAGCGACAGTGAGAACTATGCATTTGACACGAATATCGATTGTCATCGAGTATATCTACATGTGAAGATTTGCCACCCGCACCTCTACGTGTGGTTGGGGCATATTATCCCCACAATATTTCTGTACAAAAAACAGATAACACATACACAAAGTGTAACTGAAATTGCTCCATCGTTCCTGAGTTAAGCATCTATGTCCCCTTATTCCACCCCACCCCTCCCCGTCCCCAAAACTATGGGTAGTATGGTACTTCTTATCGCATTATCTGCCGGCCCCTGTGGCCGAGTGGTGCTAGGCGCTTTAGTCTGGAACCGCGCGACCGCAACGGTCGCAGATTCGAATCCTGCCTCGGGCATGGATGTGTGTGATGTCGTTAGGTTAGTTAGGTTTAAGTACTTCTAAGTTCTAGGGGACTGATGACCTCAGATGTTAAGTCCCATAATGCTCAGAGACATTTGGACCATCACCTCATCACCACAGAAAACTTGGTAAATATGTGCACGAAAACTCGCCAAAGTTCATCGTAATAGTATGAATGGTATAGAAACGCATAGAAGACGAACTAACACGTATTAATTTTTATATATTATGCTGTAGATTCATAATATGTATATTTTTGTACGGTATTCAACGACGTACCGAGTCTATATTAGGACACAGGCTGTATAGTCCTATGGGTTCTGTTCACCTTGAAAAGTTGCCGAATGCGGTTATGTCCTGAGGAGAGGCATGTCAGTCACATTCTAAGTTTTTAAAATTTTTCAGGTGACAAGTCTAGTCGGTAGGACTTTGGGAATTTTGAGTTTTCGACAGCAGTGCTCGTTGAATTTAACTCTGAACCGCAGAGCAGTTAAGGAATTGCGAAGTATCGGCATATCTTCGCGGACATTGAACTGCATCGTCGTGTTTAGAGACTTCGAAAATCTCAACATAAGTTCGTGGATTGCGAAAAGTTATTCACAACCGAATTTCAAACTTAGAACAACAACGTAATGTGTCTGACTTAATACATTCTTAATCGACTAGCGGTTTACCTCGCTGCTCTCACGATATTAACCAAGAGCTCATTAAGTATTTTTTTTACAGACGGTATTATCCGCATGTTAAGGACATTTATCAATTTCGCCAACGATAATCCGACCTGTAATTTAATCAAATTATGGGAAGTTCACAGAACAAGAACTGGGTAGTGTGACAAGTGCGTCGACGTTCTCTAGACACATAAGAAGTTAACCAACTTTATAAACTGGTGACACACTTTGTTAGCCAGTTTGACATACGGAAAAAGTGTGAGGACAGAAATTAGTAAGTCACAAGCATGCTCGTTTCTCTTCCAAGAAATCCATACTCCATTCGCAGTGGTAATGGCCGTATTACGTGGAGGCAGCTTCGCAGAATGATCTCTTCCAGGAATTAGCTGGAAGTGGTGCTGGCAATCTGTAAGGAAACTCATGTCGAAACAATGTACTGCGCGTGAGTAATTTCAGAACATACGTGTATTGTACGTGCTTACTGAAATGGAAATGTAGTTGCAGAATGAAAACCTAGAATGAACAATTTCAGTAGGAAACATGAATCTCACAAACACGGGGGAACTCTCAAGTCAAAACATAACATTAGTGCTCGTTGCACAATACGTGCAGTAACTAACACGTTAGTTTCCGAAGTAAAACTGTATCATAAATATTACTCCACCTGACGCGGAAGTGCGTTACGTTAACGAATGTAGCTGCTCTAAATTATCAAAACTACAAGAACATGATTTTTCTGTACTACGTGTGTGTAGTGACGTATGAAGAAGTATGAAGTCAGAAAATTGGTGGAAACAGGCAAATACTGCCAATAAAGAGTGCACTTCCGAAAAATGTCTGTTCAGCAGTTATAAAATAGATACAAACAGTGAAATACTGCTAAAAAATTACTGTCAGATGTTAATTGGAATTTGCGATTAAAGGGGGCCACAATCTTCTAAGCTTTAATTATTACTTTCCTTCACCTCAAATAGGCTTTCATAGCACACAGTAACATTTACTGATGAAGGGTTGTCACAGTATCACTGTCCAGTACAGCTACCACAACTTACGATGGTTGGAACTTAAATAGTGGTAACTATTTATTCGCAGCCGATACGAAGTGTCAAGTGTTTGCACCCGTTACCATCCTTCAAAGAAGTCACCAGCGATGTGTAGAACCCGTTGCCAGCGATGTGGAAGGTGTAGTATACCGTTAGCAAATCCTATTCTGTTGATGGTGCGAATGGAGCGGTCTACTGCCTGTCGAATCTCTGGGACAGATCTGAAGCGATTGACAAGAAGTGGTTCCTTCATCTTCCGAATAAAAAATGAAGGTCACAAGTACTTAAGTCCGGGGAGTATGGTGAATAGTACAGTACTTCCCAGTCACATTGACCGAACAGAGGAGCCACAGCTTGCGCTGTGTGCGCCCGCGCCTTGTCGTGCAAAATGATGGGTGGGCTGCGCAGAAAGTGTCGCTCCTTCTTTGCAAAGCTGGCGGCAGGTGACGCTCCAAAAACTAACAGTAATATTGTGCACTGATGATATGCCATGTAGGAACGTAAGGTGTGAGGGTAGCACCATCACAGTCGCACCCGAGAATCACCATAACTTTCACCATACTGGGGCTCTGACGCACTTTGACTTCCGCGGCGGCCCATAATGACGCCATTCGTTGGATTGGCGTTTCAGTTATGGCTTCGTGGCATTCGCTTCAGATTTGTTCCAGAGATTCGACAGGCAATGGACCGCTGCCGCTCCATTCGCACCATCAACAGAACAGGCTCTCCTAACGGTCTACTACGCCTTCCACATCGCTGGCAAAGGGTTCTGCACAACACTGGTGACTACTTTGAAGGACTGTAGCAGGTGCATACACGTAGCTCTTTTGTATAATTTGTGAATAAATAGCTGCCACTATTTATGTCCCAACCCTCGTATTTAACGCATACTGTCCCAGGTAACAGCAACATCGCCTTTATACAAATAACCATCCCGCTTTTAGGTCATTGTTGAATCTTTAAAAAGTTGCTTTCATAAGTTCCTGTTTCTGCAAAACCCAGACCGAGCGAGGGAGCGCGGTGGTTGGCACACTGGACTCGCATCAGGACGATGACGGTTCAGACCCGCGCCCGGTCATTCTGATTAAGGTTTCCCGTGATTTCCCTAAGTCTGTTCAAGCAATTCCCCCTTCCCTAATCCGACCCTGCGCTCCGCCTCTATTGACCTCGTTGTCGATGGAACGATAAACACTAAACTCCAATCTCCACATCTATGCCGGCCGGTGTGGCCGAGTGGTTGTAGGCGCATGAGTCTGGAACCGAACGACCACTTTGGTCGCAGGTTCGAATCCTGCTTCGGGCATGGACGTGCGTGATGTCCTTAGTTAGGTTTAAGTAGTTCTAAGTTCTAGGGGACAGATGCCCTCAGCTGTTAAGTCCCATAGGGCTCAGAGCCATTTGAACCGTTTTTTTTTTCACCTCTATAAAACCCAGGAAAGCTTTTAATCGGAAGGATTCAGCATTGCTTAACACAACACTTCAAAGATATTTTCTGAAAAAGCGAAAAGCGAGCGATGTTCGACAGAGAGAGAGTGAGAGAGAGAGAGAAAGAGAGAGACACACGTTGTTGGTCTCAAAACAGGAGTTTGTTGATCTGCGCTTGTGGACAATGAGTTAACGACGAATCGCTTCTTCATCTTTCGCTGAAGACCTCGTTGGACTCCATAATCTGCTCCGTTGTCTGTGAAAGTGAATTCTGTTTCTGGATCTGTAGCAAGGGAATTATTTGCTTTGGAAACGGAAGGATAGCAGCATCACTTTATTACGTTTATTTAATTTATCATGGTCATTTTCCAGAGACTGCTTTCAGAGTCATATCCCATTCTTTGGCTCTCATTCACGTTTACAGCCGAGCTGTCGATCAGGAATCTAGCATCGTCAGTAGGCATAGTTGGACTCAGCTCTCTATGACTAACGATGGGACCATGTTGGCAGTGTCCAGGATTAGAGCTTGACCACTGAGCTACTAGCCTGAAACCAGCCGTGAAAAGATACAGAAATAAATACACTCCTGGAAATTGAAATAAGAACACCGTGAATTCATTATCCCAGGAAGGGGAAACTTTATTGACACATTCCTGGGGTCAGATGATCACACTGACAGAACCAGAGGCACATAGACACAGGCAACAGAGCATGCACAATGTCGGCACTTGTACAGTGTATATCCACCTTTCGCAGCAATGCAGGCTGCTATTCTCCCATGGAGACGAACGTAGAGATGCTGGATGTAGTCCTGTGGAGCGGCTTGCCATGCCATTTCCACCTGGCGCCTCAGTTGGACCAGCGTTCGTGCTGGACGTGCAGACCGCGTGAGACGACGCTTCATCCAGTCCCAAACATGCTCAATGGGGGACAGATCCGGAGATCTTGCTGGCCAGGGTAGTTGACTTACACCTTCTAGAGCACGTTGGGTGGCACGGGATACATGCGGACGTGCATTGTCCTGTTGGAACAGCAAGTTCCCTTGCCGGTCTAGGAATGGTAGAACGATGGGTTCGATGACGGTTTGGATGTACCGTGCACTATTCAGTGTCCCCTCGACGATCACCAGTGGTGTACGGCCAGTGTAGGAGATCGCTCCCCACACCATGATGCCGGGTGTTGGCCCTGTGTGCCTCGGTCGTATGCAGTCCTCATTGTGGCGCTCACCTGCACGGCGCCAAACACGCATACGACCATCATTGGCACCAAGGCAGAAGCGACTCTCATCGCTGAAGACGACACGTCTCCATTCGTCCCTCCATTCACGCCTGTCGCGACACCACTGGAGGCGGGCTGCACGATGTTGGGGCGTGAGCGGAAGACGGCCTAACGGTGTGCGGGACCGTAGCCCAGCTTCATGGAGACGGTTGCGAATGGTCCTCGCCGATACCCCAGGAGCAACAGTGTCCCTAATTTGCTGGGAAGTGGCGGTGCGGTCCCCTACGCCACTGCGTAGGATCCTACGGTCTTGGCATGCATCCGTGCGTCGCTGCGGTACGGTCCCAGGTCGACGGGCACGTGCACCTTCCGCCGACCACTGGCGACAACATCGATGTACTGTGGAGACCTCACGCCCCACGCGTTGAGCAATTCGGCGGTACGTCCACCCGGCCTCCCGCATGCCCACTATACGCCCTCGCTTAAAGTCCGTCAACTGCACATACGGTTCACGTCCACGCTGTCGCGGCATGCTACCAGTGTTAAAGACTGCGATGGAGCTCCGTATGCCACGGCAAACTGGCTGACACTGACGGCGGCGGTGCACAAATGCTGCGCAGCTAGCGCCATTCGACGGCCAACACCGCGGTTCCTGGTGTGTCCGCTGTGCCGTGCGTGTGATCATTGCTTGTACAGCCCTCTCGCAGTGTCCGGAGCAAGTATGGTGGGTCTGACACACCGGTGTCAATGTGTTCTTTTTTCCATTTCCAGGAGTGTAAATAAAATAAAATAAGGTTGTGTAGCTTGCAACTTCGAATTCCTCGTTGGACTTTCAAACAGCAGTTAAACTGGCCTTAGGAGGCTCACCAGTTCATACAGCCCAGTCTTCCTACTAGGGTTCCTGCTTTGATAGTATCAGGAACAGTAGCCGGCTCCTCGTCCTGGCACTCGGACATGTTGTTTCCTCAGCCGCTAAGGTAGCAATGGTTGCTATCATTGAGTCAGTGTAACATTGTATGTCACCTACAGATCGACTTCTAAATACAATGTGGTGCGGTCGACATGTATGGCGCACCTAGGCTGTAATCCTGTGACATCACCGACAAGGAATATGAGGATACCCTGCACGGTACAACCAGCAGCTGCCAGTTTTCCACATCTTAGAGATTTGGGATGACTACTGTCGCCTTTTACAATTCTAAACAGTATATGACGTGTTGATGTGAAGTTGCTACTGTTTCGGAACTTGCCCTACCCTGAAACAATGGCAGCTAAAATATATACCGGGTAGTTTGTTAATAGTAGGCTTTCAAAGAAAAACTGTTGTGAAAGACAGACATTTCACCTGATGATTTATTAGGATATTCGTAAATACCGACCCGTATACTGGTATGTCGAATTCATTCGTTTCATAATTTGAAATGAATTGCCATCAGAACCGAACGTTGGACTGCAGAATTTTGGTTGGTTGTGTTTTTGTTGGCGTAGTATTTACTGAAAGATCGATGTTTCCCGTGACATGATTGAATTAGATCGACGTATGACTTATCTCAAATATATAGGCTTAGCCAGAGCTCCACCGACAGACATACAGAACACTTAATATGGACCAAAACAAGACAAAAAAAATTGCAGTAAACACGAGCTCTAAAATGCATATCTTCAGAGCTGAGAGCACATTTATATCTTCGCTGCTGTGAAACATACGTCTTCTACTGCAAGAAATGTATTTATGTATTTTTCTTTTGCTTTCCGTATTTTGCGTGTGGCGATAATACGGGCAAAAACGAGAGAAAGAGATCAGTAAACATGGTCTCTAAAATTTTTACTCTAAGAGCTGTGGCCTCTTCCTCAGTAGAAGAGATGTGTTTCGCAGTGGTGAAAATGAACAAATGCTCGTAAATCTGAAGTAGAAGAGATGTGTCTCACACTAGCAAAGAAGGACAACTGCACATAAATCTTAAGGTATGCAATTTAAAACCCATGTTTTGCAGTCAATTTTTCCTTATTTTGTTCCATACTACCACCTCCGAAAGTTCGTCGGCGGGGTTTTGATACGCACTGTACGTAAATCCAAAAGAATATCAGAGGCTGCAGTACATCCGATTTTGCAAGAACATTTAGGTCTCAAAACGATTTGTTCCTGAAGGATTTCATACAATTTGACCGATGGGTTGAAATAGTCTAGTACCGATTCTCAGGAAATTAAACTGCCGCAATTGTAAAATCCATGTACAACATCGTTAACTAGAGAGGAGACTTTGATATATTCTTACGGCCCTGAAACTAAACAGTAATGAATTGTTTCAGTCTTCCCACACAAGCAGAAATCAAAAGTAGTAGTTCACTCACAAAGCACTCAACAAATTTTCGTCATCTTTAGGAGCTTTGAAATATTCTATACAGCCATGTTCCAACGAACCAACATCAGTGTGGGCTAATGGTTCCAGAACTGTTTGAAACTCAAGCAAATGTGTGCATACATTTCCTGACAGGAAAACTGAAGCACTCAGAAGGAAAGAAGGAAAGGGAATGAGACTTCACAACCCTAGCGGTAGTACCATTTTATTTTCGTAATTATAAAACCAAGACAAATTTGCAAACATCTTCGCAGTACAAACATTCTTGTCTCTATGACGTTGCACTACCTGTGGCCTGGATGCATGGACTGGTTTGTTTGGGAAGGATGTCATAAAGCAATTGGTCCACGATTGTTGCCATTTGTTCTTGATACATGGGATGTAGTTGACCTGCAAACTATCAGGGACAGGATGTTGCTGGTCGAGGTAGTATCTCATCTCATATACAGTTCGTAGGGACAGGTATCATGTGTGGACAAGCATTGTCCTATCGAAAAATGACACCACAATACTGGCTAATGAGAAGTAACACAAGAGGACACAGGATGTCTGTGTTGTAAGGTTGTGGCTAATGAGAAGTAACGCAAGAGGACATAGGATGTCCGTGTTGTAAGGCTGTGGGTAATGAGAAGTAACACAAGAGAACACAGGATGTCCTTGTTGTAAGGTTGTGGCTAATGAGAAGTAACACAAGAGGACACATGATGTCCGTGTTGTAAGGTTGTGGCTAATGAGAAGTAACACAAGAGGACACGGGATGTCTGGATGTGCCATCAGAGTTCCCTCACTCACTGTCAGACATGACCTGAAATCATGCCTGATTGCTCCATACACAAGATGCCTGGACTAACACCACTGTGGGTCTCCAAAACAATGGTACCTGTGCCCAGGCCATCGCCAGACTCGTCGACGGTGCTCATCTGTAGTAGGGTGGAAACGCGATTCATCGATGAACACAATCGATGCCATTTATCAAAAGTTCACGTTGCATGGACGCGGCACCACTTCAGACAGCCGTTTGTGTTGCGATGTTAAGGGCTGGCCACCCGTGGAACGGTAACAGCCCGGCTGCTGCTGGTCTCTGACTAATGTTGGGGGATGACACAAAACGTTGCAGGGACCCAGTACCAGTTCTCGGATGACAAGTGCACGTGTGAAGGGGCCACGACGTGTACTGTGCACAGTACGCCGTTCCGTCTTGCGATTGGCAGACGTGGTCGACCGGAGCCTTCACAACTAGTACCGCCTGCCCACTCTTTTCTATGTAGTCCAACTTCGGGCCAATATGGCATCCAAAAATCCCATAAATCTCGACATCGATCGACTCGAGAAGCTGGTCGAATGAAGACTTACAACTCTGCCAGGTGTCGATAACACGAGTACTTGACATCTCTGAGCCGGCCGATGTGGCGTAGCGGTTCTAGGCGCTACAGTCTGGAACCGCGCCACCGCTACGGTCGCAGGTTCGAATCCTGCCTAGGGCATGGATGTGTGTGATGTCCTTAGGTTCAGATGTTAAGTCCCATAATGCTCAGAGCCATTTGAACCATTTTTTTGACATCTCTGAGCCGTTTATAGTGATCACTCGACATCCCATGCTGTTAAAACCCTTTTTTTACCACACTAGTCTTGATAACGGTATTGGATACGACGAACGCTAATGTCCTGTAGTAGCCATTCTATGCATGTGAGAGAATTGCAGCTCTAATAGTCTAAATACCTGCCAATGGTGAGTATATTTACGAAGTTACATCGACATCTTACCATATGTTCTGGGTGCTTCATTTATTTTGTCAGGGGTTGTATTTTAAAGGGCAATATTTTGAGAAACAAACAAGATCGGCACAAAAAACTATTTGTTATGCATTGTGGAAGAAACGTAGAAGGCGACCCTTGAATGTCCACATGTGTACAACAACCTGCAGTTTACGCTTTTTCTTAGGTCACCGTAGTCAATTTCTATTTTCTTTTATTCTCGGAATGATGGTTGGATGAAACCTTTAAATACTGGTTATACTGTCTGTAGTCGGATAAAACATATCGAATAAGCATGTAGTAACGCACTTAACCTTGCTATCTTTATAAGTAGGACACTGTAACGTTAATTACGTATCGTACGTTATACACTGAAGGGCCAAAGAAACTGGTACACCTGCCTAATGTCGTGTAGGGCCCCCGCGAGCACACAGAAGTGCCGCAACACGATGTCGTATGAGTTCGACTGACGTCTGAACTAGTGCTGGAGGGAACTGACACCGTCAATCCCGCAGGGTTGTCCATAAATCCGTAAGAGTGCGAGGGGTTGGAGGTATCTTCTGAACAGCCCGTCGCAAGGCATCCCAGATACGATCAGTTACGTTCATGTCTGGGGAGTTTTGTGGACAGCGGAAGTGTTTAAACTCAGAAAAGTGCTCCTGGAGCCACTCTGTAGCGATTATGGACGTGTGGGGTGTCGCATTGTCCTGCTGGAATTTCCCACTTCCATCGGAATGATCAATGGACATAAATGGATGCTGGTGATCAGACAGGATGATTACGCACGTGTCACCTGTCAGACTCGTATTTAGTCGTATCAAGGGTCTCATATCACTCCAACTGCATACGCCCCACACCAAATCAAATGTCGGTGTTGACGACCCCAGGTGAGACGTAAGGCTTTGTGTCGTGCAGTTATCAACAGTATACGAGTGGGCCTTTGGATACGAAAGCCCATATCGATGATTTTTGGCTTAACCGTTCGCACGCTGACACTTGTTGAAGGTCCGGCAATGAAACCTGCAGCAACCTGCGGAAGGGTCGCACTTCTGTCACGTTGAACTATTGTCTTCAGTCGTCGTTGGTCCCGTGCTTGCAGGATCTTTTTCCGACCATAGTGATGTCAGAGATTCGATGTTTTACCCGCTTCCTGATATTGATGGTACACTCGTGAAATGGTCGTAATGGAAAGTCCCCAGTTCATCTTTACCCCGGAGTTGCGGTGTCCCATCGCTAACTTCAATTTTGAAAACATGCCACTGTAGCACAGTGAGCTATCTAACTACTGCGTCATTCACTTACTGTCTTATACAGGCTTTGCCGATCGCAGCGCCGTATTCTGCCAGTTAACATGTCTGTGTGTTTGAATACGCATGCCTATACCAGTTTCTTTGGCGCTTCAGTGTATTATTATGTTCGGTATCTTTATAATGTTTACTTTCGTGCCATTTGAGAAGCAGTTGCTAAATACCACAAATACCAACATGGCCGGCCAGAGTGGCCGAGCAGTTCTAGGCGCTACAGCCTAGAACCGCGCGACCACTACGGTCGCAGGTTCGAATCCTGCCTCTGGCATGGATGTGTGTGATGTCCTTAGGTTAGTTAGGTTTAAGTATTTCTAAGTTCTAGGCGACTGATGACGTCAGAAGTTAAGTCCCATAGTGCTCAGAGCCATTTGAACCATTTTTGATACCAACATGGAATAGGAAATTTGCGAGGGACTTTCGTTACGTCAACATATTTCACATAAGTGACTCACTCGCAACTTACATCCATCTCTGTCGGAAGAGACAGGAGAGGCATTCATATGCGTTAAGACCAGAGCTATTGAGAGCACGGAAGTCGAGCTAGCACTGGTGCTTTGCGTTTCTGGTGAACACTAAACTACTCGAGGTTTCGCTACGTTGGTTAAGCGGATAGGGGATCCGACTTGCGGAATGGGGTGGGTTAGGGAGGGGCGGGATGGGGGGGTAAGAGGGTAAGAGTGAGTAATTAGAGGCGTGCAGTGGGCCGCCACGGGCAGCTGTGGCCGGAATCACGCCGCGCTATCTGTCTGCTGCTGATGAAGCTCCGGGCCACTGTTGGCAAGCAGACACCGCACTGGGGAGAGTACAGGCGTTCCGACATGCTAAAGGCGCTTTCCCGTCAGATGACTGGAACGTCCTAGCACGGGAACCAACACTTAGTCTCACTGAAACACTCCTCGCTGTACTGCCACATTATTAAATACTTAAAATACTAAAATAAACGACGTTCTGGTCACGTTTCAGATGCCTTCCTCAGGCACAGTCTGTTTTATCTGAGCAGTGTGTGCATCAGTATATCCCGCTCCTAACAGCCTCAAAAGACAAAAATGAGTGGCATTTCTTAAGTATATAAGCATTTTAGAATTTTAAGTATTTTAGGAAGTCAGGCGACAGTATACCCAGAATGATTTTTTTAAACATTTTATACCTGGGATCCACAGTCATGTAGAACTTTGTAAAAGACATCATATTTCCGCCAGTGACTGTAACACTTTCTTTATTTCACGATTGCAATTTCGGCCTTAGGCCATTATCAAGCGAAGATGTTATGGCTTTTAGGCCATGTCAACCTAAAATGAGCTGACACATTTATGTGTCGTTGTCATTACTATTAAATACATTGGTGACGCTGTTGCATAGTGCGAGCACACATATCCACATGTCATACAATAACATAGTCCGTAGACACTCATGTTCATTGACCCACCACTAGTCATATATATGTCAGAAGGATTTGGTTGAACTGACACCGGCTGGGGAAGCCCAAGTATTTAAAATGTTTATTCGTTTGTTGAAGCATCCTATCGGGTACAACAACATGATCCGTCCTTACCTAGATTCAGACACCTTTTAAGAATGATTCTAAGGTGAACTATGACTAAAATAATTGAAGTGAGAACGAAATTATAACGCATTCGTAATATTGTAGTAGGTAGTCTGAGGAATGGAAGTTTTAATGATAACATTTTCAGTACAAATAGAGATAGGTAATTCGTTTGCTGATAAATACTACTACTAATATTACTATTTCAACTTTAATAACTATTAATTCTGCGATCCATCGAGTAAGATTACACAGAATGCCTGACCAAGGAAGATTACGAAGTTAACTGGCCCGTGTGCAGGAAGATTTTGTCAGTAAAATGAAACTCTACGACGACAGAACATTGATATGGAATTGGAGATGTTCCTGAAAGTATACGTCTGGGTACAGCATTGCATACAAAAGTTACAGGACTTCTAGATACAGAGAAGGAGAAATCAGAAGAATATGAGATACAGTACTATCAAAGCATTCTAAAAATTAACTAGGCAAATGTCCGCCCCGATAGTTGAGTGGTCAGCGTGACGGATTGCCGCCCTACGGGCCCGGGTTAGATTCCCGGCTGGGTCGGGGATTTTCTCCGCTCAGGGTCTTCTTCATCATATCGTCCCCATCCGGCGCGCAGGTCGCCCAATGTGGCGTCGAATGTAATAACACTAGCAGCTAGACCTGCCCCGTAAGGAGCCTCCCGGCCAGTGACGCCAAACGCTCATTCCCATTTACCTGGCAGATAAACTACGCAAAGACAGAGTTTTGAAAGGAACAGGTCAGGAAACATGTGTATGAAGAACAATGTGTCAAATAGTGAACATACTGGAAGCATCATTCTGCATCCTGCAACAAGGTTCACGGTAAAGGTCTGATCCTTCTTTGTATTCACTGAACCACATTACGCGTCTCGGTAAAGTTATGGAATGTTTTACTTTTAGCACATGTCAGGAAAAATATATTTGCCTTTACTACTTTCCCGGCCGGCCGCTGTGGCCGAGCGGTTCTATGCGCTTCAGTCCGGAACCACGACGCTGCTACGGTCGAAAGTTTGAATCCTGCCTCGAGCATGGATGTGTGTGATGTCCTAAGGTTAGTTAGGTTTAAGTAGTTCTAAGTCTAGGGGACTAATGACCTCAGATGTTAAGTCCCATAGTGCTTAGAACCATTTGAACTACTTTTCTTGCGCATGCCGAGCTCAGTTTATTTTTGCTGATGTTTCATCATGGATATCTATAATTTGCTTATCAACATTTATCAGGAACACTGAAGATGCATTGAATTAGGTGAAACATGCATCACTGATGAATAAATAAACAATAATTTCAACATCACAACAAAGACTGTTTTCTTCTCATCAACTTGTTCTTGTCAAAATATATAAAAAAAAATATATAGCTCACACTTTCAAAACTAATACTGCAGCCACTCTCAGTACCAATACAAATATCACGAACATCTTTTCTTCAACTGAGTGACATCACAATTATTAGAACACACCTTGACTGATAGAAACAACTTCCAACCGATCTCTTCGCGCTCAGCGCTGGCTGCTCGTTCCAAATCACAATAATGTGCACTTTACGAGCAAACCTGCTCAGCAACGGTTAACACTGTAAGTCCATGACCAGTTCACTTAGGACTGCACACCTCTGTCAACCACAGGCTGACTGCCTCAGTACAACTGATCCAGTGCAACTAACTCTTTGCAGCTGCCAAATTATAACTGCCGCCTAGCAAGTGCTTTCAAATACTATGCTGTTACGTGGCACTACCATGCCCTAGGCGTTTATTGGCTGGGATACTCTCTCCAAATATCGCCTCTGGAACTTAAATCCTTCTCATACAGAAGAGGGATATCGAAATTGACCAGCGAGAGATCGGCAAATATACCAAATATCTCGCAACCGATGTACAAACACACGTAATCGAAATGAAGGGTAGCTGAATCAGCAGAAACTGAATGCAGCAATACTAACATCAGCCAACAATGTGGTTAACATAACAGTCAGTATCATTAAGATATTTATTTATTAAGACCGGTTTCGGCTTTAAGTTAAAGTCATGTCCAGAATGCGGGCCCTGCAAGGGTAGGAATAGTAAAGCTAAGAGACTACTAGAATGTATGGCGCTACAAGAAAATACAGAAGTGATGTAGCATTTATCCATATGGCGGCTGTACGGCTGTTCTCGTCGTAACTGTGACTGATGGCTGTAGAGCCACGGGTTAAATAGCGTGCGATATCCGCGACAATTACAGACTACCTCAGCGCAAGCCAATGGCAAACACTTCACAAAAAGTTTAATGTTGATGTTATATGAAATTTGCAAACACGGTTCTCGTAGGCCATGTACGAATATATGAAAAAGTGAAAATATTGCAGTTCATCAGACAAGCAGGCTTTATTCGTTAAAAATAGGCAAACTTACAGAATGGGAGAGGAAGCAGTGTCACAATCCAAGTCGGTATCTTCAACAACGATTGTGTGGATGAATCTTAACATAGGATACTGAAAGACTATTCAAAAATTCTTCAAATGGCTCTGAGCACTATGGGACTTGACATCTGAGGTCATCAGTTCCCTAGAACTTAGAACTACTTAAACCTAACTAACCTAACGACATCACACACATCCATGCCCGATGCAGGATTCAAACCTGCGACCGTTGCTGTAGCGCGGTTCCAAAATGTAGCGCTTAGAACTGCTCGGCTACACCGGCCGGCTGTGAAACTGTAAATCACCATTACCATGTGACGACGTGCAACTGAAAAATTGGCGTAATATGAAGCAAAAACTACAAAGAAAAACTACAAAACGCTGTAAAATTGTTACACAGTACGTTCTAGTGATATATTAAGCACTAGACGAGATGCTGTTGTCAAGGTGCTATGGTAACAAAAAATTCCTGCTAGAAAAACAGAAAAACGACAAACTGCAGTTAGTAATACCTATTTTGGTAATGGCAAAGGAAGAAAGAAGATATTCTCAACGGCTACAGAGTGGACGTTTTCATGGCATGGGCTGCTGAAAAACCTAAATTCAAATATGACGACGTGCCGTTATGAACCTATCTAACGACGAAAACAGAATACAAGTACAGAGGCCAAACTGGTATTAACAGCATTAAGGTACACTATGGTTATGTAGTAATTTATAGGGGTGTAAAGATAAAGAGTTACAACGAAAAGAATATACATTGGTACATATTAATCTGGATGGTTCCAATGAAAGTGATAAAAAATTTGTGTGAAATAGAAGATTTGTTCATAACATGCAACATGTTAATGAAAACAGTCTTATAGTTTGATTTTCATTAAATAAAGGTAAGACGCAAGGCGACGTAGGAGTCATAGATCAAAAGAGGAAAAAGCAACCTACTTGCGTTCAAAGATATTCTCAAACAGATTGAAATATGCTTTGTCTCAGATTGCTATGTGTTCATTCAAAAGAAGTGTTGGGTCATTTTTTCTGGTAAACAGAAACCCCAAGTTCTTAGAAGTATTCAGAAAGCCTGTTGTGGTATTATGTAGGATTTGTAGATCGAGTTCTATATCACGCTTCGAATGTTTATCCTTGGTCAGATGCTGTTCAAACAGTGATCTGTTATCCGATGTACCCACCGCATGCTCTTTAAATCTTGTTTTAAAACTCCTACAAGTCTGCACAGTGTATATCTGATGGCAGTCCTTAGAAGTTCCTTTATACATCTTTGAACGAGAACGGATTTTTAGAATTACCAACAGTGTGTTCCAATTTACTTAATAGGATAGTTGTAGCAGAGAACGCTGATGGCATGTCACCACTTTTAAAGAGGGTGTTGGTCGTATGACAAGCAGTTTCCATGTAGACCACTTTGTAGAAATACGTTATAGTAGTTACCTGCAGTTCTTGTGACTGTATTTTTTGAAGAGAGTATCGAATATTTTAATATCGCAGCCATTATCAACAGCAGTTTGTTTGAGAATAGAAATATCTCGTAGTTTTTTATCTAGAGAGAGAATTAGCTTATTCATTCCATTTAACACTGTACAGAAAAAGCTCTTTTATATTTGTTCAGATGATATGACTTAACATGAACAATTGCATCTGTTGTTGTAGTTTTTTTATATTACACCAAATGCATGTGATCCTTTAGTAATGTAGATTGTTAAGTCCAGAAAATTGATAATTTCACGAGTGTCACGCTCAATAGTAAAAGCAATGTTTGTGTGCATGTTGTTTAACGTATCAATGAAATCCCTAATTTATTCCCCAGGGCAATCAAATAAGTGTACCATCTAAATATGTTGAAATGTGAGTGAAATCTTATAGGACTTAACTGCTAAGGTCATCAGTCCCTAAGCTTACACACTGTTTAACCTAAATCATCCTAAGGACAAACATGCTCGAGGGAGGACTCGAACCTCCGCCAGGACAAGCTGCACAGACTATCTACATAACCTTTCCAATAAATAACCATTTCTGATATATGTGGTTTGTCTCTAAAAAATAAAGTTTCGATATGATTGACAAAAATGTTTCAGAAGTACCAGCCAGGATGGTACCCATAGCTGGGTCACCTTTCTATAAAAAATATGGGCGGTTTAGAGTCGTCATAACCGACAGTCGCACAACCGGGTTTTTACCTTTTCTTTTTGGCCACAATTCATTATCTATATTTCTTAACACGCCATAGAGATATCACTTAAAAAAATACACCTAAGGTATTTACAGTACAGTAATGGTATAGAGAGGGAATGAAGAGGAATTTTTCTAACGTTTATGCACTATATACAGCAACAAAATTCCAGAAAAATATGAAAACGTTTAGCAAGTGATGAAAGAAGTAGCAACAATGTAAACTGTTCAGTAATGTTGACAAGTTCAAATACTTAGGTTCTAGATAATTTTGCCCCATTCATCTGTCAGTAAGCAAAAGTAGTTGTCCGTCATATTATCTCAATAGAAAAGTGAACTAAATTTTCAAAGTAATTAACGTTTTTGAAAAGAATTGCTCCATCAAAAACAGATGATGAACTGGCAGTGAGTGTTTATTATGTGCCAACCCTTCCAGGTGCACATTTTGCTTAACTTGATAAAAAATTTATATACAAATATCTCAGTGGCTGGAACTATTTATGTATCAGAGAAAATTTTGTAAGCCACAGGCTGCTTAATTATGATGAAACCTCTGAGATCGATGAACTTCAAGAGTCATTTTTAGATCGTAACTTATTTTTTAATGACATAGTATTCTTACGAAGAGATGGCCTAACTAAGTGTAACTCCCTAGCTTGTATAATTACCGAAATTTTTGTCACTCGAACTGAAATTTTATATTTCACAAACAACCCACATCTCTTTGAGAAAGTTATTTATTGCAAACGTTACGTAGATGATACTTTTTTAATCTGATGGCTATGAGGAAGAACTTAGTGATTTCACTGATACGTTGTCTGACACTAGGCTCCTTTTCTCTGTCGGCAGACATCAGCAAAAACACCATGGGAGTGCGTTAGCGTCTATAGAATAAATGACTGGGGTAAGGCATTGACCCTTATTTTATGACAGAGCACAAAGGTGTTTAGCTGTAAACAAATTGTTTTTAATTCAGGAATACTGTCAAAGAGAGACACGACTTCACATTGGTTGTAACATGACAATGTTAGGACAGTTGTCAAGATAACCAATTTCGCACTGTTTACTCGAAATAGTTCTGAACACAACAATATAAAAATTTTAACCAAAAGGTTCTGTACTAAGTTATTCTTACTACTACATCATAAAATTGGCCAATATTACCACAAATCATCTGATTCCGGTTTTGTGTTATTTAGGATGACAATCAAGTCTACGGAGGATGGTTAGTTTTTGTGACAAGCTGAACAAAAGATTATTCAAGCTTGCTCGAGTTCACCTTGGATGCAAGCTGGTGCACTATGTATACACCTCTGCTAGCGGTGTTTACCTTAGCTGTGATGAGCTGCTGGCTGCATGGCTGCTCTCATCCACTGAAAGTCCTATAAAATCTAATCAAAATCTTTGCTGATTTTATCAGCAGAAACTGCTCTTTGTTTCTCGTTATGTGAGAAAATATGCACTCATCTCTAGTCTTAAAATATGGCGATATGCACGTGCATGGATGGAGCAGCGTGCGTATTACAATGCCTCTCAGTTCTCACAAGAACAATAAACTACATGGCAGTTTCGTTTCTCCGCTGTTAGATCTCAACGACGCTACAGCTAATATCTAGTTGAATGTCAGCTGAAGTGAAGGCAGTGTTCACACAAAATTCCTCGTTGGCGTCGTACAGAGCATGATGCGCCCCGTTCTGCACTTGACGCTGGTTCAGAGGAGAGTCCACGAAATTTTCGGTCTTGTGTAACAAAACTGTCCCCAATTTGGGTCCTTTCGTGCTCAATGTCACAGCTTTTTCCGACCAATACGAGTGTTTCTTTCATTTTATGGAAACTATCTCCGCCTATCGCCAAAGGCCTACCATCGAACATTAGTCCTTCCAGGTTCATGCCAGCCGATCAGTCGTTTTGTGCCTGCTCCAGACGCGTAAAAGTTACACGTGTACATAATGAGGATACCACCCGCAGTTCACATGATTGTCTGTGTCACTAGTCTGTTTGTATCGATCTGTAAATTCCCCAATGCAGTTTTCTAAAGTTTCTCTCTGTATCTCGCCACTGGCCCGGTACCTGCCCTCTTTGATGAGTCACCCAGCATGTTTTTTGTGTCCCCCTCCACCCCACCCCCGCCACGGGTTGCTTTAAAAGTGTTCTGTTGTACTCAGGCCGTCACGTCACAAGTCACATCTGCTCTGCTCCCAAACTAAAACGTTTCCTCCAGCAGCTTTTTTCTTTTCTTGCTCACGGACGTCAAGATTTAGTTTCGGTGTCATAATACCATTGACTGAGTGTCATCCCTGTACATTTTAATTGGCAAATCTGTTCATTTTCGCCGAAGTATGTCAGGTGACATACTCGCCTTCCTGTTACGATGTATAAAATCTTTCATGTAAGGTGCGAACTTGAAATTTATTTAATCTGTCACCGTACGGTTGAGCAATATACATCCAAACCCCGTTTTTAGTGTTGAACATGAGAATGATGAAACTACTAATTTTCTGGATTAAACCATTCTGGTAGTAAAGGACAACACACATTTGCTATATACAGAAAATTTGCAACAAATGATGCAGTTGTTCATGCCTTGTCATGTAATCCGAAGGAATGTGAAAGAGCTTTTCCCGTACAGTTTTAAATGGAATAAATAAGCTACAACTCTCTTCGTATCAAAGACAACTTCAGTTTTGTGTTGTCAAAGAAACTGCTGCTTCTATGTTATTACACTGGTCGATATTCTCTTCCAAAGAATACGATCACAAGAACCGCAGGTAACTACTATAAAGTATTTCTCCAAAATGGTCTACATGGAAACTGCTTCTGATTGGGCCAACAGCCTGTTTAACCCTTAACTCCGACGTGACTTTACTGTAACATGTAGAACGAGGTATGGTCTGTGAGACCCCTACTTTTAAACCAAGATTTAACTCACAAATAATTTGAAAATTTGATTTGTGTAATATAACGTTTATGGTTACAAATATATCAGTGTTTTAATTACTCCTTGTTAATTTTATTTGACTAAATAAAGCCAACAGCATTTTAGTTTTGTATCAAGCAAATATCACACACTTTTGTGCAGCTTTTGCAATCGTACACAAAACGAATTGTTAGCGAACTGAATTTTACGTTCAAAAAAATTATGGTATCTACGTAGAAAGCACATTTTTGTATGAAAGTAGTTTCCGGGATTTAAACTTCCATATAAAATCTGAACACGATATCCAGAAAAAGAAATGCTGCAAAATTAATATTCACTACTGAGATCTACATCTTCTTTTATCACTACTCAGAACACATTTGATTTTAACTAACACTAAGTACTTTTTTGGAGAAACAGAAAGGTCTTCATCACCATTGTCCTGAAGTTCTTCCTCTGAATGGGCCTCTTGTTCACTAGCAAAATTGTGATAACTGGCTATTGAAAAATCGTTGTCTTCTTCGTCTACTTCTTGCTCTATATGACTGACATCATTCTCCGTCCACTGATTAAAAATTTCATCGAACTTAGGGTGTGTAAAATTGTCACCTTCTTGTGAACACATTTTGTACTGAACTGACGAAAGCAGGTGCGTAGTTCACGAGGCGCGGTCTAGGAGACCCCATCGCCTGTCAATAACCCATTTTAACAACAATCAATTAAGGCGATAAAGCAACTGACAATAATAATTTGTAGGGCTGGTGATTAAAAGAGGGTAGGTGGTGTATAAAAACGTTGTACCATAACTAACCTACGAGAGCGACTTGGAAAATTCTGGCGCGGTCTGAGAGACCAGACTTAGTGAGTTAAGGGTCCAAAGTAGTGACATACCATCAGCGCTCTATGCTACAAATATCCTATTAAATAAATTTAAACACTGTTGGAAAATTCCAAATTTCCGTTCTCAAGTTCAAAATATATAAAGGAACTTCTAATGATTGCCATCATATATACAATGTGCAGACTTCTAGGTGTTTTAAAACAAGATTTAAGGAGCATGCGGTGGGTACATCGGTTAAAAGATCACTGTTTGAACAGCATCTGACCAAGGATAAACATTCGAAACGTGACGTAGAACTCGATCTACAAATCCTACATAATGCCCAAAAACGATTTCTGTTTGATACTTTGTAAGAACATGGGGCTACTTTTCACCAGAAAAATGACCCGACACTTCTTTTTAATGAACACATAGAAGCCTGAGACAAAACATATTTCGATATGTTTGAGAATATCTTTGAACCTAAGGATGTTGCTCTTTCCTCTTTTGATCTGTGACTCTTACCATGCGTTGCATATTATCTATATTTCGTGACTATCAAACTATATTATTATTTTTATTAACACATGACATGTATTTTAGCACTACTTTATGTTACGAATAAGCCTTCTCTCTCACACACTCTTTTTACCCTTTACTTTGTGATCATCAAGATTAATCTCTAGCGGTGCCGCTCTTTATGATTTTAACTCTTTTACCTTTCCATTCCTGTAAATTACTACATATCCATAGTGTATCTCAATGCTACTGAGACCAATTTGACCTCTGTACTTTTATTCAATTTTTGTCGTTGGATAGGTTCATAACGGCGCGTCGTCATATACGTACTTATGTTTCCAGCACCCCATGCCATGAAACGTCCACTTAGTAGTCATTGAGGGTATCTTCTTTCTGCCGTTACCATGGCCAATATCGGCATTATTAACTGTAGTTTTCTGTTTTTCTAGCTGGAATTTTTTTGTCAATATGTCACTCTGTCAACAGCATCTAATCTATTGCTTATTGCATCACTAGAACGTACTGTGTAACAATTTTGCAGCATTTTGTGTTCTTTTTATTTCCCTTTTAGTACGTAGTATGTCTTTGTCTCATTTGCTTCATATTAAGCCAATTTTTTACAGTTTTCCAGCACCCTTTGTTATGATTCGTCCACACAATCGTCGTTGAAGATACCGATCTGAGTTGTGACATTGCTTCCTTACTCATCCTGTTAGTTTGCTATTTTTAACGTATGAAGACGTCTGATGATCCTACATATTCGTACGTGAGCTACGAGAACCGTGTTTGTAAATTTCATAAAACGTCAACATTAAACTTTTTGGTAAGCGTTTGCCATTGGTTGGTGCTGAGGTAATACGTATTTAGCGCGGATATCGCATGCTATTTTACCCGAGCCTCAACGGCCATCAGTCGCAGTAGCGATGGTGCTACTACGAGAACAGCTGTGCAGCCACCATCACCAGCCCTAGGGATAAATATTACATCACTTCTGTACTTTCTAGTAACGCCCTACTTTGTAGTACTCTCTGTAACTTTGCTACACCTGCCCTTTCTGGGAGTGCTTTCTGAAGATGACTTTAACTTAACGCCGAAATCGGTCACAATAAATAAACATCGTTCCGTTGGAGACTGTTATTTTAACCAAATTATTCCACCAGATCGTTGTTCTCCTATGGACAATGTTGCCTAAATTTGTGATTCGACAATGTATTTGCGCTGATGAAGGAAGTAGTGGGAGGTTGTTCTTCCTGTCGCGGTAGTGGTCAGCAGCGATTCATTCGCATTAATCGTGAATATGATGCAAGGAATAGACGATTCTCATTAGACGGTTTATTTACTTATTTTTCAAATTAACTAGAACTACCGGCTCGCAACACATAACATTGCATGAAATATGATTTTGAAATTTACAGTTAATTAATATTTTATGAAATAGTCGGTGTACTTAAGACTCTTCACAGGTAATTTACCTAGGTGCTAAACTCTCTCGAGATTTCAGATTTGTTTGTGCATCTTCGTTTCATTGAAACCGAGTACATTCTTTAATGGCATCCAATAGATCATATAACCGCCCACAGACTTAATTTTTTTAAAAGTAACGCTGAACATTCTGCTAATTGAGACAAACAAGGCTGCTGAAGACAAAGGTTTGAGCGCAATTTCCTTGTAAATATAGCTTAACAGGGCTGACATTTTCCGAGTTTTCATGGAAATTTTGTGAAAAGCTTATCATTGCTGGCATGTGCTATATTAGTGTTTTCATGAGTAACCAAATGGCGTGAACAAGTACGACAAAAATAACGCGTAATTGTCGTATTTTATCAGTGAGTAAAATCTTACAAATATGAAACCTACAGTAATTTCGTCAGTCTTTGGGTACTAAAATTACGGAAACGTCATTACGGTGTATTCATCTGTTTATGAATTATTAGGATAAATATGACTCAGCTGAAGCACGAAATAGACGTGCGACGTTTCTGTATTACATGTAGATCCGTCGGGAGCAGATTCCTTGTGATAAATATCTAGGAAAACGTACTGTGTGTGATGTACGGTATACACGATGAAACACAACATTGTTCTACGGTGGCTACGCGCCAATGAATTTGCGTAGTACTTTGAATTCTCGCATCAAAGCAATTTATTCATGTTAGGAAGCAGTGTGTTGTAAGCAACAAAATGGGTCATTTACTGATTGCCACTCACCACAGTTAACACAAAATAACATACATTACTGGAAAACGTAGAGGTATTTGCCGTGAGACCTAGGCAGCTACAGTTACTCAGGTACAGGTCTTGTGAACTCAGATACTGACCAAAGTTCACATTGTAAATGGGGAAATTATGACTTTTTGGATATTTTTACTTATGTTTCCACAGGCATCTGCTCCAGTGGGCTAACATATAATAAAGGCAAATAATAAAGGAATTCTCAGCATACATGTAAAAGAAAATATATGTTGGCTAAATGGAACGTAGTGAAAAGATGTCGGACAACTATACCCAAGAATTCTGAATTTGTGGTCGCAAATGATAGTGTAAGAGTACTTGTGAGAGGACGGCATTGTGTAAGGTATGTACAATTTGAGCAATGAAGTACTTTGATACTGTTTCCTTGGCGTATGCGAGCCGCTGTTCCCAGTCTAACAACCCTACCACAACAAAGGTCAAAAATTAATCATGACTGTAGTGTTGCTCACGCCGCTAAATACTGCATTTTAGGGCAACGACAAAGTTATATTATGTGGCAGGTGTCATAAGAGCACAGTTAATAAAGTCATTTCTTGAAATAATTGATAAACTATGCACTCATCTTTTCGTGTTTCCCACGCTGGTGTCGTTGTGAACTCATGGCTCAATCGTCAAAAATCTCGGTAGTGATGATTCCAAGCTCGGATGCAAAGAGGCCTAGGTGTTATTCTGCGATATTCAAAAGTTCTATAGATGTGTTTCATAAACCATTCTTGAAGATTAAACTTTTGCAAGTTGGGACAATGGTGATGTAAAAAAGTAATCAGAACTCTGAATTTAAGTTACACTTCTTTTTTATTACTTTTGTTGCAATATCACGTAACTCGTTCCAAAACATCACTTCACAATATAAAACATACTTGAAAATATCTTCCTCACAGTTAAAGTTCACATTCCATAAACTGACTACAATTTGCGTCTTTTTAACATGACGACCAAAGCTTGACTCTCTAATAACCGCTTACGCGCCCAAAAATCTGAGTTACAAGTACGTCAAAGATCATAGTGACAAAAGAAAGAACACACATAAGAATAATATCATTGTAATATATACATATCGGTGTATCGAAGTACCTATACATTAATGAAATCAAATCTGAATGTTGTCACAGAAACATGTTAACTATTTTACAGAAACACAGTAGAATATTGCTGATATCGAGAGGTTGAGGTGAGGTGCCGTAATGGTTAGGTAATTCAAGTACCATTGCACCAGCGTCAAGGATATGCCTTCCAAGGCAAGGAAAGGGTGAAAGAAAGTTTGAGAGAAGCTCGAAAAAAAAAATCTGTGAGTAAGTCCTTAGAATACCAACTGTATTTCATTTCAGGTTGTACATATCCTCTTGGATTCCAAGGAGGAGCGTATCTATACTTTCAGGTCAAATTTGGTCGCCTAATAATATCCCAACCGCAGTATTTCTTCAAAATGAACTACACAGAAGCCCAGTGCCTTTCCAGGGCAGCAAATTATTATTTCAGCATTCCCAGTAAAGTGGCAGGCGCTCTGGGGAGGACGGAGAAAAGCGAGTTAGAGGCGCTAGGAAGAAGCTAACGGATCGAGTTCTCTGCCGTCTGAGACGTGTGCCCACAGGCGCTGCGTGGGAGGAGGATGTAGATCGGAAGGGAAGAAAGGAGAAAGCGGGAAGCGTAGAGCGTACGAAGTTGGAAGACGTAAAGAAGGGAGAGGCGGGGAGGCGAAGGGGCTGTGACGCTTCGCTGCAAGCCCCGGGGGTCCGGCAGGGCCGAGCGACAAGTGTTTCTATGACGCCGCCGCCGTCGCCGTCCGTCTGAATAGGATTTCCTAATGCCTCCGGGGACGCGGACTTGATGGCCGCCCCGGGCTTCGCCACGACTGGAAGGCTCTCGTCGACTGCACGCATGCGCATCTGGAGAGGAAAGACGTCTGGAGTTGACCGACATCACCCTGTGGCAAAGATATCGCTCCGTAGGAATTCTGCGGGCTCCACGCGTGGCGCAGAGCGAAGTCGGTCGAGTCGTTTAGACCTCCCCTGCGTTTTCCGACCACTTTTCTGTCAGTCGATATTAACGTGAATTTTTGTCTTCGCACATAGCGTTCCGAATCTCTCATTACACCATGGAGGAACACATTGGAGAGACATAAGCGAAAACTTATGTAGATCTGTATTCATCACGTGTTCCGGTTCAGTAACTACAGGTTGCAATCAGTTTTGATCCAAATCTGCATCTGCGTCTTGAAGTTTTTCGTTGCTACTCGCTCCCGACAAGGAACTGAGCCATTTGACAGATGCAAGAAAACAGCTCTCGTTCACTATTTTTAACAAATTAACACAAGGAGACCCGAAGTCAGATATCGAGTAACGGCTTTATACCGTTGAAAATTTTTTTCTGACCAATGGCCTTTTGGCATATGTATTATTTTATAAATGACATTTAATTACTGCCAGTCTTTCACGATGATTCTGTACTTATATTTTGTATCATATGTTTTAAGTCATAATTCTGTGACCATGTTTTACACCATTCTTTGATTTAAATTCTGAGGAAGACACTCCCAGCAGTGTTCAAACCAGGTTAATTCGTTAAAAATAGTGACCGAGGGCTGTTTTCTTTCAGTTGTAACTATTCACGGTCTCTGAACGTGCAGCCATGTACAAAATTTTGTGAGCCATTTGAGGCGTTACGGGCAAATCTCTTCTCTGAATTAGTTGTCAGTCGTGGCTGCAGGTTCAATGCCTCGCAATACGTGAGAGAAATAGACTGTAGGAGCAGTGCACTGGTGAGACACTAACTGACTTCTTCTTCCATAAAGCGGCCTTCATTGCAATTAAACTCAGCTTTTAGGTGGTACAAACCGTATGTATGGACAATTTTTCGAAAACCCTCAGTAACACGATACTTTAGCTGAAGAAACGAGCTTGTGTGGAAGTGATTCTGATTTAATAATGAATGAAGCGCACCCTTGACGTTCTGTGCAGAATTTAATGTATACAATGGATTCACTAACGCTATTTATTTAGTCCCTAGCAGAGAACGTGAAGGTGAGGTTGTAAAGACATTGCTTTCCCCCAAAGTCTATAATTTTTTTTTGTCTTTTGTGCATTACCTTGTTACAGTACGTATGTATCATTTATTTAAACTGTTCTTTATTTGTTAATTCGTCACAGTGTTTCTTCATTCATTTTACTACTGTTTTACATCTTATATTGTACGAATATCAATGTTCTGGTTCTATATGCTTTGTGAATCTTTGGTTAGGCTCGGAGAAGTATTGTGCCAGAGAGAGAGAGCGAATGACTATCGACAGAGAGCGTGCGAGTTATGGAACGTGGTCGGTTCGCCGGTGGAAAAACGTGACAAAGTTTGGCGTAAAAGACGGTGATACGCGGAGGAGCAATTAATTACAGTGCGTCCGCTGTGTTAACAGGAGATTGTGTATTATTAAGTGAACAGTAAAACTTGAAAAGTATATCGAGTGTTTGCGGTGACGATTTTACAAACTATGTGAACTTGTGATAATTAGCCATGAACCAGACACCATTGCTATGTGGAGACACTAACTGTTAGAATTGCGTGAAAGTGGAACAAACCAAAATGTTAACTAAAAGGAAGTGCTGTGATTTGATCAAGAAACATTTATTACATCGTCCAAACTGTCTTAAAGACGACGACGTAATTGAACTGATGTTTAACGGACTGTTATAGTGAGAAACACATGTGACTGATTTCCTGTGGCAACACGGTGAAAGAACTGTACGAAGTATTGGCATCAACCGGATATATATCTTAAATGCTAAAGACATTGCATAATTCCGACCTACCCGCACCGCACGATTAATAAACTTTTAATAATAAAACGTCGCGCGCATAACGACAATGCACACACTGGAACTATTATTATCGCGCCAGTGCTGCCAGCTGATTCGACTACTACGGAGACATGGACCACCGCCGTAACTGGAATATTAAGGAAACAGGAGGGTCCATCATTATCTTCACGCCGCGAACCAGGATTAACTTCGCACATCGTCCGCGCGGACCACCGTTGACGTCATCGCACTTCCTGCAGCAACAGTTAAGACATTAAAAGAAAATTATTACGCTCTCTCTCATTTCAAAATTAAAGACAATTGCAGTTAAATTAAGTATTTCAAAAATACTGTCACAATACTCAATTTTGTTTAGTCCCAATGAATTTTCTTTCCATTATTTCGTCTTGTTAACAGTATTGGAAACCCGCTAAATTAAAGTTCAATTAAGAATTTTCTTTCAAAATTATTCTCAGACATTTTGATGCTCATTATAATTTTATTTTAATGTTTATTTCTAACATCTTTTGGAGGTAGTACATATATTATTTTTGTGTAGTAAAATTAGCTAGCATAAAATGACGTACATTACCAGCTGATGCTGTCCGCCATTACCGCTTGAAAATTGCACCTATTTTCTCATTGACTGTCGGCCTTAAAACAAAATTACGTATTTCGTGGGCATCTAGCAGACGCGCCATGTCTATGTAGGGCCCTACAATAATTTATTTATACTTTTGCAGGTTTACTGGAATTATATTTACTTTAATTGTTCATTTGGCCCCCCGTTAAAGTGATTTATCGCATCTATATAATAATTGTACTGAATTACCTGATATATATTTTTTTCTTTTTCGTCCAAGACTAGCAGTGGTGATCAGATTCCTTGTATAGGTCATGTTTTATTATTTAAAAGGTTTTTTTTTTAGAAGTAGAGAACCAGTTTCTGTAAAAGGTAAATAACAGAATATTTGTAAATGAAATTGATTGTTCATGGTAACTCAATATTTAAGTGTACTGTAGGGTTTATTACAAAAACAAATGGAGTTCCAAAACATTAAACACAGTTAGGTGAATTTGAAGTTTACAGTGATGAAATTTCAGATGAATTTTCAAACTGAAACTCTGAGTTGGCAAAGTTACTAAATGAGGTGAAGTTGCTGAATAATCTCGCATGTGACTGAATGAACTGATTTACGACCTGACTATGACAATCTTAATGAATGTTTGTCTGCAACAAGGGTGTAAGAATGCCAAACGTCTGATGAAGCATTGAGGAATAAGAGACAGTGAAACCTATCTTGAACTACTATACTCTCGCTTGTCCTAAAGTACCAGAGCTGGAAGAGACGCTTACCACAGTATAATGTGACCAGAGTGGAAACATTGCGTCTGCTTGGTCTGAAGTCCAGCGCCAAGGTCGGCCAGCTGAGGATTCCCAAAATTGGACCCCACTGACTCAGCCACTTCAGAGCGCATCTGCAACTCTTGCCGCCGTCTACTGTCTGCGATTTCCTCACATGTGACAATTTCGCTCTTTTCTTTCCACGAATAAAAATCATACAACAGCTCTCCCAGGGGCTACAGCAGCCCACCAGTGGCATAAATGTGTCTTTGACAAAATATCACGCTAATGAATTTCAACAAGCCAATTAATGGAATACAAGAAATATATTCGCTGCTGCGAATATGGACAAACATTAGCTGTATAATGGAATGACGACAGTAAAAATTAGTGCTGGGCCGAGACTCGAACCCAAAATTTCTCTTATATAGCAAACAATCGCCTTACCATCTTTCTTTTTATGATCGGGACTCGAACCCTGGATCTCCTGCTTACATGGCAGACGCTCAATCCGACTTTTTTATAAGATTGTTTCTATATGGGTATCCACTGCAGTGCTCAGTGTAATGTTCTACAAAGGAACTGCCTATTTCTTGTTGCGATGTTAGTAGTCTGCCATCATCCGTGACCACAGCATGTCCTAGGGCTCTTCGTCGTCGTTTGTGTTTCGTTAATGATGTGATACATTGATGGGCGTTCTCCTGCAACCCGATCTAGTGTCCGCGCCCTGACCACAGTACCTTCGAGGTGGCGTCGCATGATGGATATGCACTCCTGGAAATTGAAATAAGAACACCGTGAATTCATTGTCCCAGGAAGGGGAAACTTTATTGACACATTCCTGGGGTCAGATACATCACATGATCACACTGACAGAACCACAGGCACATACACACAGGCAACAGAGCATGCACAATGTCGGCACTAGTACAGTGTATATCCACCTTTCGCAGCAATGCAGGCTGCTATTCTCCCATGGAGACGATCGTAGAGATGCTGGATGTAGTCCTGTGGAACGGCTTGCCATGCCATTTCCACCTGGCGCCTCAGTTGGACCAGCGTTCGTGCTGGACGTGCAGACCGCGCGAGACGACGCTTCATCCAGTCCCAAACATGCTCAATGGGGGACAGATTCGGAGATCTTGCTGGCCAGGGTAGTTGACGTACACTTTCTAGAGCACGTTGGGTGGCACGGGATACATGCGGACGTGCATTGTCCTGTTGGAACAGCAAGTTCCCTTGCCGGTCTAGGAATGGTAGAACGATGGGTACGATGACGGTTTGGATGTACCGTGCACTATTCAGTGTCCCCTCGACGATCACCAGTAGTGTATGGCCAGTGTAGGAGATCGCTCCCCACACCATGATGCCGGGTGTTGGCCCTGTGTGCCTCGGTCGTATGCAGTCCTGATTGTGGCGCTCACCTGCACGGCGCCAAACACGCATACGACCATCATTGGCACCAAGGCAGAAGCGACTCTCATCGCTGAAGACGACACGTCTCCATTCGTCCCTCCATTCACGCCTGTCGCGACACCACTGGAGGCGGGCTACACGATGTTGGGGCGTGAGCGGAAGACGGCCTAACGGTGTGCGGGACCGTAGCCCAGCTTCATGGAGACGGTTGCGAATGGTCCTCGCCGATACCCCAGGAGCAACAGTGTCCCTAATTTGCTGGGAAGTGGCGATGCGGTCCCCTACGGCACTGCGTAGGATCCTACGGTCTTGGCGTGCATCCGTGCGTCGCTGCGGTCCGGTCCCAGGTCGACGGGCACGTGCACCTTCCGCCGACCACTGGCGACAACATCGATGTACTGTGGAGACCTCACGCCCCACGTGTTGAGCAATTCGGCGGTACGTCCACCAGGCCTCCCGCATGCCCACTATACGCCCTCGCTCAAAGTCCGTCAACTGCACATACGGTTCACGTCCACGCTGTCGCGGCATGCTACCAGTGGTAAAGACTGCGATGGAGCTCCGTATGCCACGGCAAACTGGCTGACACTGACGGCGGCGGTGCACAAATGCTGCGCAGCTAGCGCCATTCGACGGCCAACACCGCGGTTCCAGGTGTGTCCGCTGTGCCGTGCGTGTGATCATTGCTTGTACAGCCCTCTCGCAGTGTCCGGAGCAAGTATGGTGGGTCTGACACACCGGTGTCAATGTGTTCTTTTTTCCATTTCCAGGAGTGTAATTTTGGCCTTTGCTCGCTGTACCACCTCTTGCCGCTCCGGAGAAGGCATTTGTTCTGCGCATTCCCGTAGCACAGTGAAACAGATGTCCATCGTCTGACTTCGCCACACTGCCTGCGCAAGACCATATGTCATGACTGAACGGCGGACTGCCGGTTTGGCGCAACCCATCCACCAACTTAGGGTCGTGGGTTACGCCCGAAGACGTCGTTCGCAAGATTTCCAAACATCTTCAATAACTTCTCGACAAGCTGGGACCCGCAGGTGGGTGATGTTCATTTTACAAGGACCGCGGCTACGGCA
The DNA here is from genome assembly GCF_021461395.2 of Schistocerca americana. Lineage (NCBI taxonomy): Eukaryota > Metazoa > Arthropoda > Insecta > Orthoptera > Acrididae > Schistocerca > Schistocerca americana. The sequence continues at coordinate 242,865,770 of NC_060124.1, read as the reverse complement.
CACTTGCTGTCGCCAGAGGGAGATAGTACATATTAATGCTGTATGGTCGGTATAGGCTGTAGGCCACAGCTCTGCGGAATGTTGTATGGGTGTATCCAGGACGGAGGCCATGGACATGCTCCCAGATGTCAACCAGATGCTTACTATGAACCAAAATTCGTAATTATGGGCGTGGGGTGCAGGTACACAATCAAAATTACCGGCTAGGATTTATCGGTCGTGGCGAACTTGGAAGAGCGGAGTAATTTCGTCTGCGAAGAAGCGAGAACGCTCTCGCCTCCTGTCTGTACCGGGCGGTGCATACACGTTGATGAGTCGTACAGCAAGCACTGTCGTTGCTGATCCCCGTGCCGACGGCAGGTACAGCCTCCTTTAAGACGTATTCTATGCTGCTGCTAGTTTCGGAAGCGTGTGATATGTGTGATACTTACCCGTAAATGACAGGAACTTCATCGACGTATACTTGTTGTAGGAGGACGATGTCGATGTCCACAGCTTGGAGTATGTTTTTGAGTAAAGATATGGTAATCTGCGACCGTATGCTATTGATACTGATAGAAGCAAGCCGATATGCTTGTCTTCGTTCCGTCCCATGTATATCGGCCATGTGAGCTTACGCCGCCTGCTGTTCTGCTGGCACGTTACGTGACCCCGTCCTGCCTGCCGTCGTTGGTTGAACTTTCGAGGGGCGCCGCCGCCCTCTGTGTCGCCAGTTGCGACTGTCGGTGGGTCCCCTTCACAGTCATCATTCCAGTCTCCTCGGGACAAGTTTTCCGTGGGCCGGGGATCGCTAGCCCCGTCTCCGTGTGACTCCTCTTCTAATAATTGGGCGGGACAGTGGACTGCAAGTTGCCGGTGCGTTGTCAAATTTTTCAGGTCGCTCTTGACGTATGCCGTTGTCGTGACGCTGGTGTCCTGGATGAGGACTCTCGGGACCCTCTGTAAGGTGGCCGTCTTCCTCGGTCGTTTCTTGATCGACATCCTGCATACGTATTAAGGAGTCGACCGACGGGCTTAGAAGACGTTTCTTGTGCTTTTTCGGAGACCGTTGCTTACCCGTGTGCGCTTCCTATCCGACTGTGGGTGAGTGTCTCTGTCACCACCGCAGTTGGACACAAAACCAGCCGTTGGCCCTATTCGACTGTCGATGGCCATTTTCTCATCCGATCTCTGTACTGGTGGTATCGGTCGGTGCTGGTTGGTTGTGGGCGTCGCCGCCATCACCATGCTCGTATCATCATCCGTCGTCATCGGCTTTTTGACCGGCCTGTCCAGCTGTTGGACGCTGTTAATGTTCGTTGGGGCGTCCTTCCGGAACACATTTGCATATGTGAGAGGGAGAGACGTCGCCACAGGTTTTGCTACAGATTCATCTGTCAGTATCATCTGTATAATTCTTCGTTGGAGACACGCTGAGAGAACGTGGCCTTCCTGACCACAACCTGAGCAAGTTTCCGGCTGACCGTCATAAATGACTATCCTCTGCAGCCTCCTATTTTGAGATAAGAACTCACATTTTACGATAACTCGATCCGTATTTGTCGCACACCATTAAGTACCGGGTACGCGGTAAAGGTTGTCCATCTCTCTGCTAAGTGACTAAGTACCAGTCCATAGGGCTGCAGTGCGTTAACCATGATCTCAGCCGGAACCTCAGGTGATAGCTCAAATACTCTTACAGTTCTCAGTCAACGACCTGCATGATCAATTGCTACCGTTCGGACATGGCCGTCTGAACGTTTATATCCTAATCCATCTTTAGGTCACGTACTATCTACTCACACGCTGTGTCGTTGATCAGTTTGACGTAGACCACATTGATTCTGATAGAGAGCTGGATGCCAATCGTATCTTGTGGTTCAATTTTAATTTCTCCACGTATAAATCGTTTTATTTCATACGCTTTCGGTCGTGCAAATTCATTATTAAAGCTAATGTTGATAACAGATGGTCGGTACGAATGAGCCATTCTACACTACTGGCCATTAAAATTGACACCACGAAGATCACGTGCTACAGACGTGAAATTTAACCGACAGGTAGCAGACGCTGTGATATGCAAATTATTAGCTTTTCAGTGGTTTCACACAAGGCTGGTGCCGGTGGCGACACCTACAACGTGCTGCCATGTGGAAATTTTCCAACCGATTTCTCCTATACAAACAGCAGTTGACCGGCGTTGCCTGGTGAAACGTTGTTGTGATGCATCGTGTAAGGAGGAGAAATGCGTTATATCACGTTTCCTGCTTTGATAAAGGTCGGATTGTAGCCTGTCGCGATTGGGGTTTATCGTATCGCGACATTGCTGCTCGCGTTGGTCGAGATCCAATGACTGTAAGCAGAATATGGAATCGCTGGGTTCAGGAGCGTAATATGGAACGCCGTACTTGATCCCAACGGCCTCGTAACACTAGTAGTCGAGATGACATGCATCTTATCCGCATGGTTGTAACGGATCGTGCAGCCACGTCTCGATCCCTGAGCCAACAGATGGGGACGTTTGCAAGACAACAACCATCTGTACGAACAGTTCGACGACGTTTGCAGCAGCATGGACTATCATCTCGGAGACCATGTCTGCGGTTACCCCTGATGCTGCATCACAGACAGGAGCGCCTGCGATGATGTACTCAATGACGAACCTGGGTGCGCGAATGGCAAAACGTCATTTTCTAGGATGAATCAAAGTTCTGTTAACAACATCATGATGGTCGCATTCGTGTTTGGCAACATCGCGGTGAACGCACATTGTAAGCGTGAATTCGTCATCGCCATACTGGCGTATCACCCGGCGTGATGGTATGTGGTGCCAATGTTTACACGTCTCGATCACCTCTTGTTCGCATTTCCGATGAGTTACGACCATTGACTCACCCCTTCATTCGATGCCAGCGAAACCCAACATTTCAGTAGAAGAATGCACGACCGCATATACGGGCCTTTCTGGATACAGAAAATGTTCGACTGTTGCCCTGAGCAGCACATTCTCCAGATCTCTCACCAATTGAAAACTTCTAGTCAGTGGTGGCCGAGCAACTGGCTCGTCACAATACTCCAGTCACTACTCTTGATGAACTGTGGTATCGTGTTGAAGCTGCATGGGCAGCTATACCTGTACAGGCCACACAAGTTTAGTTTGACTCAATGCGCAGGCGTATCAAGGCCGTTATTACGGCAAGAGGAGGTTGTTCTGGGAACTGATTTCTCTCGATCTATGCTACCAAATTGCGTGAAAATGTAATCACATGTCGGTTCTATTATATTTGTCCAATGAATACCCGTTCATCATCTGCACTTCATCTTGGTGTAGCAATCTTAATGGCCAGTAGTGTAGTTCGAAAGCGCAAGCACTAACGAAGGCTAACACGAACTAAGCAACTGCGTAAGCGCTAAGCACTGCGGAAAGGACGTAAACAGAAGTCCGCGCCGCACTACTACGGATAGAAAATATTCAAATGTGTGTGATATCTTATGGGTCATCAGTCCTTAAGCTTACACACTACTTAACCTAAATTATCCTAAGGAGAAACACACACACCCATGCCCGAGGGAGGACTCGAACCTCCGTCGGGACCAGCCGCACAGTCCACGACTGCAGCGCCCTAGACCGCTCGGCTAATCCCGCGCGCCAACTACGGGAAGCAGACTACCATTCGGCTGTACGCGCAAGACTCACAGCCACATCAAAACATCCAGATGTCGTCAGTCATGTGTGTACACTTTGCACTCGTACATCTATAATGTTTATTCCCGTACAGGGGAGACATTTTACTTGAAAATCGCTTGTCCAGTGTCGGCAGATAAGTACGATATTTCAGGGCCTGTGCTATTTCGAATTACGATGGACATGCACGAATAAGCATAAAGTTCGGGTTCGAGTCACGGTCCGACACAAATTTCCTTTGTCGTCATTCCATTATAGAGCTTATGTGTATCGATATTCGCAACTGCGAAAACATTTCTTGTATTTCAGATAGGCTGCAGTCGCCGCAGTGCCTGTTCCCTCAGACATGCTTGTGTGTCCGATGAAGCTTTACGTTATAATTCGGAATAACACAGGCACTTCAGTAACCTAATTAACTGAATTTCTTCCCTCTCTTTTCTAAAATACTTCCTGCTAAGTCTTACGTCCCCTTGAAGTCACTTCTGACGCACCGGTAGTGCTCATTCAGCTACTAGCTTGTCCAGGATTACGGGTCCTGTGAAAATGTTAAAAACTGATAATGATTCTAGTCGCTGATTTCGCTGCAATTTCATAGCTCTATAAATTATTGCAACCAGGTATTTGTATTAGTTGACTGAAGCAGATTATGAATAATAGGGTTGTAATTATAGGGTACTAGGTTTTTACTGAAGTTCGTAATTTTACTTTTCTGAACATTTCAAAAAAGTTTTCACTATCTGCATCGTTTTGAAATGTTACCAAATCCTAACTCATTCTTTATGTAGCGTTTTTCGGACAGCATTGTCATCCAAGGGGAAAATGACGCTAATACTGCCACAGTCCTTGTGTACTCATTAACCACCATTGAGTTAAATACTTAATTCATGTGAAAAGACCTTCTCTAGAAAGCCTGTATCCATCAGATTTGTCAGATCTTGACAATAGATACACGCTGCCACAATGCCCATAGTTAGCTTCTTCTTTCAATTTCTTTACATTCTAAATCTAATACGAATTTCTTACTAGCTTCTTCTTTCAATTTCTTTACATTCTAAATCTAATACGAATTTCTTACTAACTGTCTATGATTCTGATAAGACTAACACTAGAGCGCGAACAGAAACCTCATTCTCCAGATGCCGCAGAATCTCCATTTCATATGTCCTGTTTTACTGTGTGAGTTAAGAAGCTTCAAAGTACCACACTGTACAACCTGAAACTTTTTTGAAAAAACTCAATCAACAGCATACTGTGTTCGGCTTCTGGAAATCATAAAGGAATTAAAGCCTGACGCATTATAAGAGTAATGATGGAGATAGGTCTTGGAAATTGAGTGGAGAACGTTTTGTGAATTAAAAACTTTCTAAGCACTGATATAACGAAAAATCCTAAGAAATTATCATCTCACATAGACTGGTTACACACAGCAAAAGTATATTCCCAGACGCTCAGTGACTGTACTAGCAACAATAGAGAGGGTAACGCAAATAAGGTGGAAGTATTGAATTCCACCTTCCAAAATAATTGTACTAAGGAACATCGTTTAGCTTATGTGAAAGATCTTGCTCAGCTTCTAGCAGCAGTTTGCTGTTGGTTCCTGGATTTAAAAAAAATTCCTAATCAACTGAAGAAAGAATAAGGGCCATCCCGTTAACAAGGAAGAGTGTTACTAACCTCCATCTAAATACCTAAGTACGGCCCCGAATCTACGATATTTCCGAGCCGGGGCAAAAACTGATAATGCCCCCCCCCCATCCCACCCATTGAGCGTTTGATATATGACGTCAAACTTTTTTTTTAAATTGATTTTTCAAAAATATGTTCATTTTATAGAGCACATCTTTCCGTAGAGTGTGATATTATTATTATTACAGGATCAATCAATACATAGATTATTTAATAACAGCATCTTGTCGTATTCCTGTTATCCTACGTGAAGCCTCTTTATCCAGCGCATCTTCCTTATCGACGTTGCGATGTTCCATTACTACATTTATGTTGTCTGTCCAAGAACGTCGTGGTCTTCCGCGCTTACGTCTGCCTGGCGGTTTCCATTCATAAACCTTCTTTGGCCACCTGTGATCTGGCATTCTCATCATATGTTTATACCATTTTAGTGATTTTCTTTCAGTTCTGTCACTGTATCATTTGCCTTCATTCTAGTTCTTACTTCATCATTAGTTTTCCTCTCGATTATTTTTATCCTGGCACTTCTACTCAAAAAATCCATTTCCACAGCCATTAGTCTTCTTTTGATATCCGCATTTAAGCTCCATAGTTCTGATCCATAGCGTAGCACTGATTCAATCATGATCTTACCTACTCTTTTCTTATTGATGTTGGAAATATTCTTATCCCACCAAAAAGTATTCATACACCCTAACACTTCCCTGCTTTGCTGTGTTCTATATTTGACTTCTGTATGGCCAAATCCATTTTTATCAGACCGTTGGCTGATTTAATTATTACACTATCACAAAATTTAATTACTACATCATTTAACCACATACGAAAGCTGTTGTAATAAAACCCACTCACACACAGCCATGTGATGAATACGTACAACTCAGAGAGTTTAAGATTCCAAACATGGGTTTCCGACACCTTTAAATCAAGATTGCCCATTCCCTTACTGCAACTCCCCTGTCCCAGTTAAAAAGCTGAAGCTGATACTCTCGGAGCGGACGCAGAAAAGCGAGCAACGGTTCGTGACTCAGCGATGTTTGTCTTAGCCGGGGGGGCGAGCTCGGGCCCTGTAATCAGTTCGTTCATTATTCACGACACGGGAAACGCGGCAGCGCCGTTATGGAAAATGAAACGATGTAAGGCTCGCGGAGCGGGCTCCTACTGTGGAGCGGGGCCTGCCCCGTGCGTAATGGTCAATTACTGGATCGCGTGGACGGCTCGGCGCGATAACACCTCGTACAACACGCTGATTTATGCGTTCCCTGAATATAATTCGGAAATGTGCCTCTCGAGGAATCGGGTTAATGCTGCCTCTTAGCAGAACGGCCACTTGAGAACGACTGGGGGTCACTTTAGCTCTTACACGACTGTTACATGGCTTAATCCTGCGGTTCCTGGCAGTTACGGGCTTACGCACAGGACATATGAACTCGCAATGGTCACCGATGCCATTTGACAGGATATAATGAAAAAGCACGAAATGTGCTGAGGAATTTCGTGGGTCGTCCTGAGGCTCACGAGCAACTCGTTTTAATGAACGTATTTTATTAATTAAAAAAACTGGTAAATCATCTGAATCTACACAATTTCCGTCACATTTGATGTCGTTTCTGCACCTCTCCATACAGTTTACGATTGTTCTGCAAGTATCAAAATCCTCTTGCTATGTACCGGGTGATCAAAAAGTCAGTATAAATTTGAAAAGTGAATAAATCACGGAATAATGTAGATAGAGAGGTACAAATCGACACACATGCTTGGAATGACATGACAAAAATAATACAAAAGTTCAAAAAATGTGCGACAGAAGGTGCTTCATCTGATCAGAATAGCAATATTTGGATTAAAGTTCAGTCTTGATCACGTTATGCCTGTTTTAATGAGTAACCGGTTTCGGTTTTTTCTATAAAACCATCATCAGACGTGTGAATAAATTTTAAGAAATACTAGACATAACGTGATCAAGACTGAACTTTAATCCAAATATAACAATTAATTGGTCACTGTATTCCAAAAATGTTTACCAGAATAGCAATAATTAGCATAAAAAAGTAAGACAAAGCGAAGATGATGTTCTTTACAGGAAATGCTCAATATGTCCTCCATCATTCATCAACAATAGCTGTATACGAGGAATAATGTTGTGAGCAGCACTGTAAAGCATGTACGGAATTATGGTGAGGCATTGGCGTTGGATGTTGTCTTTCAGCATCCCTAGAGATGTCGGTCGATCACGATACACTTGCGACTTCAGGTAACCCCAAAGCCAATAATCGCACGGACTGAGGTCTGGGGACCTGGGAGGCCAAGCATGACGAAAGTGGCGGCTGAGCACACGATCATCACCAAGAGATCTTTCACGCGTCTAGCAATATGGGGTAAAGCGCCATCCTGCATAAACATCATACGTTCCAGCAGGTGTTTATCAGGCAGGGTGTGGGTGATGCGATTAGGTAACATATCGGCGTATCTCTCACCCGTAACGGTAGCAGTTACAAAACCAGAATCACACATTTCCTCGAAGAAAAAAGGCCCGATAACGGTAGATGTGGTAAATCAAACCCATACCGTGACTTTCTCGTCCTGCAATGCAGTTTCCACGACAGTTCTAGGATTTTCGGTAGCCCAAATTGTGCAGTTGTGGGCGTTGGCAGACCCTCGGAGCGTGAAATGAGCTTCGTCAGTCCACAACACGTTACTCAACTAACAGTCATCTTCCACCATCTTTTGAAACGCCCACACCGCAAATGCCCTCCACTTCACTAAATCACCAGGTAACAGTTCATGATGCCGATGGATTTGGTACGGATAGCATCGGAGGGTACGCCTATGTGCCAACCAAACAGTAGTGTATGGAATGCCGGTGCGACGTGCGACTGCACGAGCGCTGACTTCCCCGTGCATAGCCGAACCCGCTGCAGTCTGCATTTCTTCCTGAACTGTCTCAGCAGCATTACGCCTTGTGCTCGGTCGGCCAATACGGGGTATATCGTCTAAACAACCCGTGGTTTCGAACTTCGAAATCATTCTCGCCACAGCTACATTTATCAACGGACCTTTACCAGTTCGAATCCCCTTCCTATGGCGATAGGATCGTAACACTGAACTAGCACATTCCCTATTCTGATTATACAGCTTCACTAAAAGCGTCTTTTCAGGTAACGTCAACATGCTGCGACTGCTGGCGCATCTGATTCTCTCTCTCATTACAGCTCTTTTTATACACGATTTTGAGTGCAGTCACTGACGTTTTGCTGTCCAGTTCCATCAGTTGGACATTTTGTGAACTTTGTTTTTTCCGGTTCTAATAAGACCCCATGTCCTTCCAAGCATGTGTGTCAATTTTTACCTCTCTATCTACATTATTCCGTGGTTTATTAAGTTTTCAAGTTTATACTGACTTTTTGATCACCTGGTATATCCGCCCCTGCTGCACGAAGGCAGCGGCACGCTACTTTCTGCTTTATGCTTTTGACTTTTCAGATGTTCTCTCACAGAAATGAAAACATGGGTTCCAAGTGAGTGGTGTTTATCACACAAATGTCCTAATTTCCCTTCTGTAGCCCATTCCCAGCTGGAAACTTCTAACTTGTTTTGTTTGGATATATGGCTTGAGGACATGTGGGAAGTCTTTGCGCCAGTAAAACTAGGTTATTTGTTACTCATTTTATTGTTTAATATACATCTCGTAGTGACAGCCGGTTGTTGCGCAGGCCGTAGAGGAATATGCTGTCATCCGTGTCAGACTCGAGACGGCCCCGAAGTCGCTGCGTCAACCCGAAGCGTAGGCTGGCGACACGTGGTATGGCGGGTTGCCCGCACACTGGTCCGTAGGCGCTTCCTATATGGCACATCTGCTGCGTAGGAGGCGTACTGCAGTGCACGTATGATTGATTGCTTTGAGAGTGCTCTACCCCTCTGTGATCACTACCTGCATTGCCCCATAAGATGTAGCATGGTGTTGGGTGCTCCGATCTCTGACGTGATGCGTTGTACGCTGATCCTGGCCAGCCAGTTCGGTAGTCGCTCTGACCTATATCATTCTGAAATATCAGAGCAGTTCCCGCCCTGAACTGGAATAGTGTTGGTGGATCCATGGGCTACCCATCTGTATCATCTTCCGTTCTGGACTCCAGTGTCAGCTATCCATTGTTACTGAACTGCTCTAATTACGCCAGACAGCACATTATGCCAAAACTGGAAAAATCCTGCACAAAATGTTACATTACGATAGTCAGAGAATCAAGCGCAAACGACATGTAAGCCACTAATCCTGCTGATCCAATGGCTTTAAGCTAGCTGGTCAGAGTATTTCCACAGAGTCAAAAAGGACTTTGTAGCTCTGGAATGATGTAGAAAGTGATTGAGATTTCTTACAGAATCGGTAGACATGTCATTAGGAAACAACCTCAAGTTTGATTCATGTAGTGCATCAGTGCCGCATTCCACCACCAATAGCGTCAGTGTGGTGCACGTTTCAAACAGCAACTTTCACTTGTGCAGAGCGTGTTAGCCGTGTGTTTCGGTTTCATGAAACCTACAACTGTTCGGCGTAAATTTCGCACCAGATACGCTAGAAACCTCCAAGCAGGCCTACAGTTTGCTCTTGACACAAGGAATTTGTAGAGATGGATTGTTCACTGTGGCATGATAAATCACAAGGTCACCAACATGTTGATGAGATGTAGACGGGTTATTGAGAGCTTTGTCCTCAGTACACGAAAATCAATGCGACGTGTGTCTTACAAGGCTGGCTTTCCGCGAAAGACGGTTTGACGAGTACTGCGTAGGCGTTTACACTTGAAATCATACAAATTCAAAATGCTAAAGCACACTAGAGATGCAGATAAGGTTGCTCACGGGGAATTCTGTGCGGAAATGTTGCATCGGGTAGACGATGACGAGGCAATCCTGAACCCAATAATCATTCGTTTCAGTGGCATGGTGGCCATCCACAACTCCAGAATACGTGGTAACGAAAAGCACATGCTACTTTCGAACATGTTCATGACAGCCCCAAAGTTAATGTGTTTTGTGCACTTAGCAAACTGAAAATGAACAGCCCTCTCTTCTTTGTGGCCAAAACAGTCATTGGTATTGTGTATCTGGATATTCTTGAAAACTTTTTAATTCCGCAGATCAATGAAGACGACTCTGATGGGATACTTTTATTACCAGAAAGACCGTTCACCACCTCATTTCATCACGGAAGTACGAGGTTTCATCGACAACCACTTCCCGGGTCGGTGGATTAATCCTGAAGGGCCAATCGGAAGGCCACCTCGTTCCCCACACTTGACACCACTGTTTCTTTCTCTGCGGTTTCATTTAAGACCGTGTGTGTGTTCCTCCCCTACAAAACAATTTAGCCGACCTGAAAAATCGAATCCACGCTGCTGTTGCACAAGCTACCCCTGATTTGCTGCAATGACCGCTGATTAGCAGTGGGATGCTTACCACATCACAAATGGTAGTCACATCGAACCAAAATAGCACTTCACAATTTTATGTGAAACTTGAGGTTGTTTGCTGCAAGATGACACACCTACCGATTCTGTGAGTTATCTCAATACATTTTTATATAAATCTAAAGTCTGTTTTGATTCACCCTGTATACTGAACTGACGAAAGGCTTTGTTTGCTCTGCACCGTTATTCGTACTGACGACATCGGTCCAATTTAGGAGAAGTGGTCGATGGTCTCTTGCTCTGCTACGTTTGCGTAATGAGTTTCTTTCAGTATCATACTTGCTCTGTAAGGTCCTTGATAGGCGTTGTTAGGTTCTATCTAGTGCCACTTACTCAATGTTACGAGAGCAACGAAGGTAGTTCAGTGTAACTTGTCTTACACTTTTCCACAGAGCTTATCCGCACTTTCACACAGATGTGTCGATGTTGCACTCTTAGTGACTGATTAACTATGTCGAAATGTTTATGCCTTGTGGCTGGTTTTTCCTGTCACACCTCTGTGCTTGGGGAATGTTGGATTGTGGAGTCTTAGAAAAAAAAGTTTCTCTCGCAATCCCGTTCTGTGTTGGTGCGTAACAATAATGAGACGGGCATTGCGAGGACGCACACTATCGTCTTCAAAAAATGGCTCTGACCACTATGGGACTTAACATCTGAGGTCATTAGTCCTCTAGAACTACTTAAACCTAACTAACCTAGGGACATCACACACATCCATGCCCGAGGCAGGATTCGAACCTGAGACCGTAGTGGTCGCGCGGTTCCAGACTGAAGCGCCCACAACCACTCGGGCACACCGGCCGGCATTATCGTCTTGCCAGGGCGTTCACCGTGAAAACCACGTCGGAGCTCCAGAGGGTGTGGCAGTAGCAGGTAGAGTTTTTGGCCAGTCAATCTTCCAGAACATCAGCCAGAATACAACCCTCTCCAACCCAGAAGACACTGCCCACAGCTTTGTCAGCATAGAAACGTGAGGTTTTCTTCTCAGTGTAAGTTGGAAATGGTGCCACATCTCTCTGAGGTTGTGGTTCAGGCTCGTAATGATGGAACAGATTTCCATTACTTGTCAGAGCAATGAGAATAATCTCCTCAATTTCGAAATTGCTAACATTTAAGGTGGTGGATCGTTCTCTGAACTTTTTAGATTTCTGTAAATAAACGTAGTGCCCAGTGGACGCAAACTTTCCAACAATCCGAAATTTGAATCATTTACTGAAATGCACTACGTGCTATAGCATGGTTAATTCCGATTTCCATCGCAGTGACAATGAACTACTCAACTCTTTCCCTGTTGCGTACTGCAGAGGCAGTTCGGGGACGATCGCAACGAGGCGCTTCTTTGGAGCTCGTGTTCTAACTACCTCCTAACACTGACGACAGTTATGTACACATCGTCACATGCATACTGAATTTCATTAGGATTTTCTTCCTTTTTAACAAGGGAACTGAATGACAGTGTAACCTCCCCCTCAATAATCGACCTTAATGACAGTGAAAAATTAAACCGCGTGTACCCAATGGAAATTTGGGAAAAGCAATCGTCACCGAAGGTAATCTGTCGGTAAAGAGGGAGGAAAGGGTTACATTTTAATGAAAGGAAAAATGCAAATGAAATTGGTGGAAATTAATTTTGAAAAGGGGTAAAGTTAATAAAGAAAGTAAATGTGCGGTCGTTACGTTAACAATTAATTGGCGTTAATTAGATATTTGAGATTTGGGGAAAATTACGGTCGCCAGTCCTATGGACAACTACTATAATAACTGAAAAATAAAGGTTATTACACATATAATTAGCACTAAAAGCGTGGCAACTGAAGATTGACACGTGTTGTGTGAAAACATATTGTTTGTTAGAAGTAATAAATTTCGCTACACTCTGACTTAATTTAGCAAAAGAATTAATAAAACCAGAAAATTGAAAGTTAATTTAGTGACCCAAATTAATAGTGAACTTTTTTCTGAAGCACTACGAAATTCAATAAAATAAGGTTAGTCTTTGGCTACCTCAACAATCATTTAAAAATCCAATTGAATCTACGCAATTTAGAAATAAGAGATTTAACTTTGAACCTGAATTAAATGAGAACAATTAACAATAGTTAGCTGCAGTCACAGGTAAGCTAAAATATGGTAACAAAACTCGCTTGTGCTTGTGTAATCTAAATATTGTAGCCAGCTATGAATACTTTAACTGAACTTTGAAATTAAAGTAGTGAAATGGAAAAATATTACTTTAATGCTGGCGTTTGAATTTCAACGTCACTCGGGTTCACTCCGGAAAAGGAAGGGACCCTGACTTGGTAATGCAATTGGGACAATGAGCAACAAAGGTTCATGCTAAGTTGCTGTAATTTTGTGAATGGGACATAGTTTTCCCTAGGCAAGACCCAGCGTAAAAATACGAATAGTATTTACAAAACAAACCAATTATACATCGACATAAATGCATTAATATATATATACAAATAGTAAAACAATTACAATATGTAAAGACACAGAAATGTCATATCTTCAGGTAACAAAATAAGGAAAAATCTGTAGTACAATAGATGAAAATAGGAGGATATGCTTTCCGGCGTTACAACAGGATGATGTCAAAAGGAAATGTCGGTCTTGTTGATTATGTGAATATCACTTGTGATGAAATGATAGACGTTAATGAAATATCAGTGTATCAAACCTTGATACATTTTGACAGTGCGGCAATTTTTATTACTTTGTCGATACAGGTGTGCATAAATTCACCATCAAACACATTCCTTATCTCTCCGTACTCTTCTCTCTCTCTCGCTCTCTCTCTCTCTCTCTCTCTCTCTCTCTCTCTCTCTCTCTCCCTCTGGTCGGTTATTGTGTACAATCTCAGTAACAAACATTATGATGCAGTATTAATTTTACCAGACCACCTATAATGCTGCAGCGTCGTATGGAATGGTCTGTCTAAACTATTTAGGGAAAAAATATACTTGTAGCATTTTAAATTTAATGCTGTAGAGATACGCTCAAAGCTTGTGTCGATAATCATACGGCATGTTTCGGTAATTTTTGTTGGCAGAACTCGAGAAGTTACTTGGAACTATTAAATATGGTAACACAAATACAATTGAAGATCAAAAGCAATTTTCAAGGAAGCTAGGTGTCCCGAAACGTGACGACATTAATTGTATTTTCGAACGGTAAATTGAAAATTACAACGAAGCTACGAATTTCGCGATGTCGGTATACGTTCACAGGGTTCGTTGCCACACATGTAGGGTCTTTGAAGGCTTCACCACTCCCTAAATTAAGTGACTCGTACCCTTATATTGATTGATTTATGCTTCTTGTTAGGAATCAACAGGCAAAAATTTACCAAAAACGCGTTCCACTTAGTAAGCAATAATCCTCATTGGTAATGAAGAAATCACATTGTTTTGGTGGAAACTGAATACCTCGTTTCCTTAGAATAAGGAAATCTGCAGTATTCTATGCATGTCGTGTAATCTCGAATCTTGACCGGCAGTACAACTCATTCTGTTATAGATGTAATCTGGTTGATATTTTGATCGAAATACAATTCAGACACAAAGGAATTAATGACATTTAGCTGCTAGTGGACATTGATCCACATCAATGGGGAAAGTTGAAAATTTGTGCCGTACCAGGTTTCGAACCCGGGTTTCCTGTTAATGAGGTAGTCGCTCTGACCCTTAAGCCAGCCGTAACAGTGGTCAGCGAACTGCGCAAACTACCTAGCACGCCTCCCATCAGACCCAAATTCTTAGCTTATCGACACACTACTGATGTTGCGCCCACTGAGCGAGGTGGTGCAGTGGTTAGCACATTGGACTCGCATTCGGGAGGACTACAGTTGAAATCCTAATTCAGGTTTTTCCATGATTTCCCTAAATCGCATCAGGCATATGCTGGGATGGTTTCTTTGAAAGGGTGCGGTCGCCTTCCTTCCCCATCCTGCACTAATCCTATCGGACCGATGGCCTCGATGATTGGCCCCATCCGCCGAATCAACCAGTCAAGCAGTATAGTGCCCTCGCCCAGTACCCTCTTTACTAGCGGCATTGCGCCAATTCTCGTAAGAGTTCGAGAGTGGTGTGCGCCTGCGCTGAGAGGATAATTGGAGGCCTCGTCTTAATTATTGTAGTGTCTGTTCGTTCCCACACGTCTGAATGAACAGACACCACATATACAACTGCAATTAACAAATACCTTCAAGAATGGTCGTTGTTTGGGTTGATGATTTAGCTTATCATGGAGTACGGTGACGCAGTGGGAAGATCAAATGGTTCAAATGGCTCTGAGCACTATGGGACTTAACATCTGAGGTCATCAGTCCCCTAGAACTAACCTAAGGACATCATACATGTCCATGCCCGAGGCAGGATCCGAACCTGCGACCTTAGCGGTCGCGCGGTTCCAGACTGAAGCGCCTAGAATCGCTCGGCCACATCGGCCGGCTTATGTGGGAAGATCTGGCACTCTATTTCAGTAGAGGTCCGTTCAAATCACTTTCCGGCTCTACTGATTAAGGCTTTAAGTGATTCCTCTAAGTGATTACAATAAATGCCGAGATGGTTCCTTTGATAAGTCAACGGAGGTCTTTTTCCCACCCTCCCTTAATCGTAGCCTGTGAATCATCTGTAATTAATGATAATCCTAATGTTTGTTTCTCCATCGAAAAAGCTAGTCATGTTCGGCACAGGGACGTAGACCATCGACTCACTAGAGATATACGACAGTAATATCGGTTTCCTAACGACTAGAGTTCTAGACAAGAAACTGCCCGCTACACAATAACTTGTGATTCCTACGTTAAGGATGAGGAATGTTCATCTGTATCTACATCACTACTCTGCTGTTCACACGTAACTGCCTGGCAGAACTTTCATCGAACAAGTCTTCAAGCTATTTCTCCATCGCTCCACTCTCGAACATCACACGCAAAAAACGAACCGTTAAAATTTTACCGTGAGAACTCTGAGTTCTATTTTAACGCACCGATCATTTCTCCCTGTGTATTTTCGCATTCGGAGGAGAACGTAGGAGATCGAAATTTCGTGGAAAGATCTCACCACAGTGAAAAACGAACTTGTTTTAATAACTCCACTCAAACTCGTGTACCATAGTCGTGTCACTCTCTCCCCTGATTTGCACTATTAGAAAACTAACTTTCCTTATTTTAACTTTTTCGCTGTCTTCCGTCAGTCCTGTCTGGTAGGTGTCCCATAGTGCGCAGCAGTACTCTAGCAGAGGACTCACAAGTGTTTTGCCAATAGAATACAGTCTTTGGTTTGCTTTCCTCACAACATTATCCATGTTATCGTCCTCATTTAAGTTCTTTGTAACTGTTATTTCTAGGTATTTACTTGAATTGACAGCCTTTAGATTTGTGCGATTTATCTTGTAACCGAAATTTAACGAGTTCCTTTTAGTGTTAATTGGAATTACCTCACACGTTTCAGTATTTGGGTCAACTGCAACTTTTCGCTCCACATAGGTATCTTCGGTGTCAATTACGTCTCTGAATAATTTATTTGGTATAAATCCCTGCTTTGTTGTTGCAGCTATTTGTTTGAATTTAAGCCATATCTCCTCTATAGTATCATAGTTCGAAAGGAATGAAGGCTTTCTCTTAGGAAGGCTCCAAGCGAATTTTTATCTGCTTTTTGAAGTAGATACATTTTAGGTTTGTTTCTGGTGAGTTCGGATGTTATGATATTGGCTAGTACAAAGAGCTTGTGGTCACTAATTCCTGTATGTGTATTAATTATCCCTATCTGCTTGGAGTTATTCTTTGATCAGAGGTTGATTTTGTTTCGTCAAATATTTACATTTTGAATGTGCTTCTAAACGAATTGTTCAAAAAAATTTCCGGGGGAACCATTTAGTACGATTTCGGACGATGTTTTATACCTACCACGGAGATGAAATACCTATATTCGTCAACATATAGAGGGTAGATTAAACTCACAACCAATTATAGTACTATGAGTAATATACCATTTGAAATGAGACTGAAGTTTTTTTTGAACTGTATCATTTGAGTCGAGAGAAACCAATCGTTAATTGATTCCGGTTGTCAAACATAACCTTTACGCATACTAACTCACAGGGAGCATCTACTTCATTGTCTTTTAAGTCAGATCTCCCAAACTATGTGTACGGCGAATTAATTTAGCAGGCGCATTCAGTGGTATGTGTAGATGCTGCCTGCAAAATATTATGCGAATAGAGTTAATAAAAATAAGTCATAAATTATGACGTCATCCCTGATGCGGCAGTTTAACTGCATGAGCATAGAAGCTGTAGTACGCGATTAGCTTCTCCGTTTTTCATTCTGAGGGCGGTGTCAGCGAGAAATTTCCTAATGGTTTGAAATTATGAGTAAAGTTTGTTCCAAGTCACCCAGTGCTATGGTTTTCAAATACTGGATGAATACAGTCTGTATATTTGTATATTTGTGCTTAGTTAAGTTGTCTCGACGTATACACAGATCTCTACTGTAATACTTGCCTGTGTCAAGCCTTTAATATAACATTATCCTTGTTAATGAGAACATTGTAACAACATTTTTAATTTTTATATTCGGTCAGCAATTATGTGATATGCTGAAAATCAAAGTTATATGGCCCGGTGTAGGCAACCTGCAACAGATGTTAAGTGCCGTA
Organism: Schistocerca americana; assembly: GCF_021461395.2. NCBI lineage: Eukaryota > Metazoa > Arthropoda > Insecta > Orthoptera > Acrididae > Schistocerca > Schistocerca americana. The sequence continues at coordinate 242,848,290 of NC_060124.1, read as the reverse complement.
AACCGTGTTAGCCATTTAATAATACGTATTTTAACGTTCGAGCAACTGATTATTGTATGAAAGATTGTAGTCTGTGTGGATCACTGTTGTTTATAAACGTGCGCTATGAACGGTATGATAGTATGCCTTTTTTCTGTACTTTTATCGCACGCTGTTTTCCAGTTTCTCGTTCTACAACATATTTCAGGACAGCACCCTTAGGAGCGCATACTTTCATCTGTAAGCACCTTGTAACTAATCTTGTTTTACGTTTACTTGTAGGTTTCAATGGATCTGCTCATTGCGTATTACACCAGTAGTAGGTATGTAACAGTTACAGTTACACTCAGATCACGAGAGGGAAGGAAGCCTATGAGAAATTCGTTCCACAGGTGTAGACAGATTAGGGAGGACATGCACGCCACCCAGAAATAGTCAACTTGACGTTGGAGGTAGAGGGGACATAGTAAAGTTCAAAACATTATATGAAACTTATATATCAGACGCGAAACGTGTTATACTTTGAGTACCCTTAATACTAGCATGATCATAACTGTATTCTCAAGTTGATATCTTCAGTCTAGCAGCAAAATAGAACATGTGATCACGATCAGAAGAATTAGGGCTATTGCGAAGATGTTTTCAACTCATTGCGGAAAACTTAGCTGTGCTGTGTAAAACCAGAACAGTCAACGCACAACAGGTGCTGCTGCTGCGGAACTGTAGCTAATGTGGAATCGTTACTTATGACAGATGCATTAGTGATGAGCTGCCTCGGTGTGACCTCTGACATCAGACTTCTGGCCGCTGTTAGTACAGGCGCAGCGAGCGGCCTCTGAATAAATATTTGATGTTATTTCCTGGTACATCGTACCCGTCCAAAATTACACACAAGCGAAATTCGTGGCTTTAACTTTGGCTTTTTGGCAGTTATATTTCCCTTTTTTTGCTGTCCCGAAAACAGAGAGTCGTTAGTTTGGAAGTGGATTGTAAAGCAAAAGCGAGAGCAATCGGGGAACGAGGAATGCAAATGTCAGAATCAGAGTTCAAGCAACAGCGGCTGAACACAGCGTCAGTAAATTCAAGCAAAGCAAAATAAGCAGTACGGCGTCCTACACCTAAATTGCGTGCTTAATGACCTATAGATATTCTACAAAGTATTTCACCTACTTAAACAATCGAATATCAGATTTAGGTAATGTTAAGTTTCTACGACTAGAAATTGCTCATAGGCTAGAACTTATGAAGGGCCGTTAATACTCTACATTTACTGTTATAAGCAGATATGAAGCAACAAGTTGATTCTGCACATTCATATTTGTCAGTGAGTCAGGGAACCAACTTAGACGGACAGTAATTTCTGTGCCTCACTCTCATTAATATGCTGGAGAATTATGGAATGCCTTGTATCCTCACATATTATGATCTTTTTGGAGATATAAATTTCTTATAACCGGCATACTGTCATCTCAAGGCATCTTTATCCATACAGCACAATAGACAACGCGGCCAAAGCTAGGAGGAAATCACAACACGAAGAATGGTGCCCCCAACAACCATGGGGTTTAGTGTGGACTGGGCTATTTGTGGGATTACTACATTGGATGAATTTGCTGTGGCATATAACCACTTCGCTTTTGATCCCTAGACATTCAGATAAAATTATCTCGTTCTATTTTTGGCTTAAGTGGACTTTGACTCGAAATGTATAGGTTAGGTGCTAGTTTATTAATATAGTGTGATTGTTGTTTCATCGCACCACAGCAGCCTGCCGCTGAAGACAACATTCACCTGGTGGAATATCATATTGTGCCCTGCCCAGGCCTTTCGTCTTGTACCTGTCTGGACTATTTCTTGATGCACTGCGTCCACTGGATGAACTTCTTGGCACCACCAGAAGATCTTGGGGAAAAATTTGATCCAATATTTAGACTGCCACTAACGGCAAACCACACTCTGAACCACGTCTACTTTCGCGCGAAAGGCTTAGACGGCGAACGCGCAATGCGTAAGTCACTTGAGAACATACAAAGACGACCTGACGATAGCCGAATCCGTATGTTAGAGAGGTGCCTCTTTGCAAAGGAATCGGCAGGTATCTCCTAGCCTTTTAAGTGGGCATGACGGATATATCCGTCCATGCTCTGCTATTGCGCAGTGGGTTCGACGGATATATCCGTCCACTGCGTTCTGTGGCTAGTAGTTAGTGGGAATGACGAGTTATCGGCCTGCCGTTGACACTGTGGTATTAGTTGAGCTTCGTCCACTAGATGGCAGCTCTTGTCACGCAACACGAAGTGTTCTTGGCTAGTAATAACATTGGCTACCTGAGCGCACGTCGAGAAAATGCGTCCAGAGAAGCAGCCACAAAAGCGCGCCTTTTTCGTCTGTGTTTACCGTAGCGTTAGTGAGTGATCTTTTGCAATGGCGAAAAGAAGTCAGTTATCAGATTCGGAGATTGAAAAGCTGCTTTTAGAAAGTGACAATAATTTCAGTGACAGTGCTGTAAGTTTTCAGTGTACAGATGTTGAGGCTAGTGAAAGTGACTTCGATTCAGAAACATCTGACGACGAGACACTACTGCAGCAGACGGTACCTAGTGAATTTGTGCGTGCTAGTTCAGTTCGTATTCAATATTTGTTCAGTGGTAACAGTGGTACAGTTGTGCCTCTAAAACAAAACGATGTGATGAGTTGAAAATGAAATGGCTCTAAGCACTATGGGACTTAACATCGGAGGTCATCAGTCCCCTAGAACTTAGAACTCCTTAAACCTAACTAACCTAAGGACAACACACACATCCATGCCCGAGACAGGATTCGAATCTGCGACCGTAGCGGTCGCGCAGCTCCACACTGAAGCGCCTAGAACCGCTCGGCCACCACGGCCGGCGTGATGAGTTGTTTTATGTGTTTTGTGGATGATGCTTTGTGCACAATGATAGCTGAACAGACGAACTTATAAGCAGAACAGTTCATAGCTTCTCATCCCAATTTAGCAGCACGCTCCAGGGTTCACAGTTGGCACAATATTACAAGCGACGAGGTAAATACACTTATTGGAATGCTTGTACTTCAAGGAATTCTTCACAAACCAGACCACAAAATGTACTTTTCAAAGAAGGAATCAGTTGACACACCTTTCTTCAGTAAAGTGATGAGAGGAAAGCGGTTTCATCTTCTATTGAAATTCCTCCACTTTGTTGACAATACCTCATATGATCCACTAGGCACTATCAGCAGAAAACTATTCAAAATTCACCCCATTATGGAGCATCTGCGGTGTAAATTCAGATCAGTGTACATGCCAGAAAGGAACATCGTTGACGAATCGTTGTTGCTCTGGAAAGGACGGCTTGGATGGAAGTAATGTATTCCATCATAGCGTAGCAGATTTGGCATCAAATTGTACGAACTCTGTGAAAGCAGTTCCGGGTATGTATGGGACTTCATTGTTTACACTGGAAAGGACATTAATTATGGCAGCCACTATCCAGATGAAAAAATAGCCTCTCGAATTGTTTTGGAGCTTGCACACGATCTACTCGGGAAAGGCCACTGTATTTATCTTGACAACTGGTAAAGCAGTACAGATTTGGTGGACAAAGTAACCAGCAATAACACCGATGTTGTCGGCACAATGCGGCAAGACAGGAAGGGATTCCCTGACTTCGTAAAAAAGGAAAAACTGAAGAAAGGGGAGTATATAACAGGGTTCAAAGGCAAGCACACGGTAATGAAATGGAAAGACAAAAGAGACGTTGTTATGGTCACCACCTTCCATGACGATACATTTGTAAATGTAAACTCGAAGAAGGGAATCGTTCAAAAGCCACAAGTTGTCGGTTGTCGTTGACTACAACAAGAATAAGAGGGGGGGGGGGGGGGGGGGGGGGACGTGGATAGGTGCGATTCTCAGTTACAAAGCTACCAGATGGCCAGAAGCAGGCTGAAAAAATACTATCAGAAGCTTTACCGGTCACTTGTTGGACATTGCATGCTACAATGCATACATTCTGTACAAGAAGCATGGTGGCGAACACAGTAGAATGAGCTTCCTGATTAGTCTTGGTGAACAGTTGACCATATCTTCACCACATCAAGGGACATCAGTAGGACGCCCACCTCGAACACCAAAAGCAACACGCCTTACAGCCAGGCATTTTCCAGACCTTCTACCACCCACAACGAAGAAAAGACCAACAAGGAGGTGTGTGGTGTGTACGAAAAAAGGCCTTCGCAAAGAGACTTCATACTGGTGCGCAGAATGCCAAGTTTCCTAGTGTGCAGCACCTTGTTTTAAAATGTTTCACACCGAAAACGATATGTAATATTGTGAAAATACAGTTTTGTTGACTTCTGCAGTATATTTTATTTATTTCCACCCAATATCAATATAAATTCAACAATGAAAACGCGAACGAAAACGTGAGAACAGTGCGCAGCACCACCGCGAGCGGGCGCGCTGGTGTGTATTGCCCACTGTGGAAGAGGCGCGCGCGCGCAAACCACCCACTAAACAGGCTAGGTGCTCCCAGAGGCTTTCACTGGCGCCTGCTAGTCAGAGCACTGGGAGCACATAGTTTAGTCTGAATGCCTCGTGAAGCCATGCACAATGAATGATTGTTTCTTGCAGCACATCAAATGGACTTGATTTAGAAATCTGTGTTGTTCTTCCGAGACGGCCACATTCAACCGGCAACAATCTTCCGTACCTTGAGACAGCAGCAAGGGACTTGTATTCTGGTTGCATGGAGACGGAGTTATCGAGTGCTTTAATATTAAACAATGCTGGTTCCTTTTCGTGTTGCACTTTGTATTCGAACTTGCCAGGGCAATGTTATCCCTTTCTTCTGTCTTCTGGTATCAGAACACGTGGTTATCGGTATCCGTTAATAATTTAGTCACTTATAAATTCAGGTGTCTTACAGGCTCTTCTCACTCGTATGATATTTTAGTTGCTTTTATCATCCTGTCGAGTTTTCTTTGTGGTATTACGTTTGGTGATCGTGTTGAACGGTTTGTCCTGATACTTTGTGTTAATGCATGACAAATAAACATATATATGTTGTCTTTCTCAATCATTATCATACTTTTAGGAGACGTCTGGTCTTTGAGAATTCATTGTCTTGCCCCACCACATTTCCCAAATCTCTCCATATGATTACTTAATATTTGCATTATAAAAATTTGGCCCATTTGCTTTACTGTTTATTTTATTTGCAGTTACATTAGGGATTTAGTACCATAAGTGCCCGGATGACATAAATATGAACCGTACAAACTTTTCAGCACGCAGTAATTCGAGACACACGGCGTAGGAGAGGTGTCATCGGAACTTATTCCTTCCACCAGATCAGCTCCCAGATTTATAGGCCCATAAGCAATACAGGTCAAAAATGAAAAAGGTATTTGTTCTGCACAAGTTGATCCTATAAAGCTCGACTTATTATACTGGAAGCAGTATAGTGTTCTAAATTAAATTTCGTCTGTGTTACTTCAGAGAATTTTCCTCCATTTCGATGCTCTTTGGTAATTTTTTTTTCCTTCACCCAAACATCGTCTTCAAACCAGACTGTGTTAATAACGGGTAACGTTTAGTATATGGGGGAATATTTCATGTGGTTCATAGTGAGATATGAATGCAGAGGTTCAGTATCAAGAGGAGTGAGAGGCCTTTAAACCTGTTATCACACAATGCTGAGCCACGCGATGTAAGTGATGAAGAGCTTCATGGTGCAGAGCAACATCCGTCGTTCTACGCGTTAACGCACACAAATAAAGGCAGTTTAGCTTAATCAGAAAAAAGTGAGTATGTCAGGATGAGCCCTGTCATCATCCACAGATTGTAACAGTCAACTGCTGTAATGCGGGGGAGTAGAACTGCCAGAATTAGTCACTCGATGTACTGCAATTACTTTGCTGTGTTTCAGCGTGAGTTTGTGTATCTCTCTGTCGGTAGACACTACCAGCAAACGAGTCCGAAGCCCCTTTCCCTGGCCTTACCTAGCTCTTCTAGGATTTCTTTTTTCCCCCGGTTAAGACTCTTAGGTCACCTCACATTGAGTAAACAAATCCCCGGAGCGTTGTGCAATGTTCGATGCAGTTCTGAAGGTCAAAGAAATTGCTTGTTAAAAATGGCTGCAATTGGACATCCCGCACCGACCGTAATTTCATACTCGCTCCAATATTTGATGAAATGAAAGCGATGTGGTACGACTTTACGAAAATGACCACTCATTGTGTAACAAGATGATACCAACGAGACGGCCGTGATGGCCGAGCGGTTCTAGGCACTTCAATCCGGAACCGCGCGACTGCTACGGTCGCAGGTTCGAATCCAGCCTCGGGCATGGATGTGTGTGATGTCCTTAGGTTAGTTAGGTTTAAGTAGTTCTAAGTTCTAGGGGACTGATGACCTCAGATGTTAAGTCCCATAGTGCTCAGAGCCATTTGAACCATTTGATACCAACGAACTTCGGAGGATAGTAGAAAACGTCTTTCGGAAAAATATGAGGACACTACCCAAAGTCTGTAAACTATAGTCCAACGACGCTACTGAATAGTGTAGTTACAGAATTCAACACATCCCACTACGCCTCCCTTTCGGTAACATACTTCATATGCTGTTAAAATGCAACTGGAACTTGTAACGTTACCTGACAGCACACACACTGTTAATAAACTGAAATGACGTTTAATTGTGTTATGTACGCCGCTATGAAGCAACTCGTATGTACTGTAATTTTTTTAACAAAAAATATTATTTAATTTTGTATAAAAGATTATTGTAATATTTTCTGTAATAATATTCTCAATGTATTTATGATTGTAATATTTCTATACTCATAATGCAATTACGAAATATGTTAATATCAGCGATGAAAAAATGTAAAATATAGCCACAGAGAAAAATAATGTTGTAAGATTACAAAGAGATATTAATATTCAGCAATAGTATAAATAGCACTATGTATCAGTTGCTGACCCTCGAATCATGAAACGACGCGACACAGTCATGTTTCGATTCATGAGGGTCAGCAACTGATAAAAAGAAAGGGGCCCCGGGGTCCCAAGGTGGCGATGACGGCGGTCCCTGTCCCGCTGAGATAATTTGTCTTTTTAGGACAATTATCTTGTCAAGCACCCACGCCAGCAAAAGGTTGGAGCGTGTAAAAGTTGTCTTTTTGGAGTGACAGACATGTGAATATTGATAACTGAAATTGCTTAGCAACCAATCTAGTATATAAGGGGCATGAAATTGTTGTCTTCACAGTATGTCCTCTGAATCCACTGCGGGAACGTCTATTGTCTCTGACGCGCTGCCAGAAATAGTAAGTACATTTCTGCATAATGGAAACTTTGTACAAACTTGCACGAATTGCCGTTTGTGGAAGACTCCAAAATGCCTTGGATGTTTATCAATTGGAGTTACCACAAACTATATGGGAAGATATTTTATTGGAATTTCGTTATTCAAAATTCAATTTCATGTTAAATTCGTAAAGACTGCCAGAATGTTATATATTTGATAAAAGTGAAAATGTTCCCATGATTAATGAAATAGTAAATGATGCAGTAGAAGCTTGTTCAAAAATAAGAGCGGGAATCCCAGTTCCATGGGAAACACTCGCTTTCATTACATTGTCTTTTTTTGATATTACTACATTCTGGCAAAGTAGATTTAAAATGAAAATATTTTTTTACGAAGTTACTTACAAACATTTCGTATATACTATTTGTGAGAAATGCTTACACAAATTATCAGATTCATGGCGAAACCCGCTACTACAACCACATCTAATTGAAATGAGAATTAATATGGTAACCAAGGCACCATCATTTTCATATGGTGTAACTTGTCCGCCACATATTAAACAATATAGCCATTGGTGCATGTTTTGTGCAAATAGTCCATTGTTCAGAAGTGTACGTTGTGGTGGCTCGTTAAGCAGTGTATCTGATTCAGAACAAGACGATGCTGATTTGGCTGATATGTTTCTTGCAGAGTTGTAATGGAGAATCTCTTGGAAGCCGTGCAAACCATCTTCACTCTTCTGGAAGCAGAAATACCAACACCGTCCTTGAAGACGATGATATACTTAATGACGAGATTAAATTGCAAGCTGGCACAGGGAGATGGACTCTTAGGCAAATACATCTTTACCATTTCGAACTATTTGACGCAATTCGAAAGTTCTTCATTAGTCTCGTCCTTTGGTTTCCAGAGCTTCTCCGAATATCTGAGATCTCTGAAAGATGGTATTACACTGACGTTATTGTCCTCAGAAGAGAGAACGACATGGATGAATTCTGTAGACGAATTAATATCATTGCACAAACCTACCCTGGCCAGATTATCATGTGGAAACATGATGGGGACCACATCCACCTCATACACGACTGTATCTACTCATCAAGACGATGCCGCTGTAGGTTTCAAAGTGACGGATTTATTGCCAGTCGAATTAAGAAAGCTACAAGACGCACTAGAGCAATCGCAGCCATGTCAGACATCGACTGGCTCAATGTTCTTTTATATCTCTACTTGCAAAAACGGCCAAGTAGGGGACAAGTTTGGCTTAGAGGAACCGATAATCGATTGCCTGGTGTGCTTGAAATTATACAATGGAGCAGTTTCGTCGAGCAATCCCTCACAGTATTGGAGGGGCAACACACTGGAAATGTTAATCAATGTGGAAGCGAACTCGCCAGTGATGCAGCATGTAAATGGCCTCATAGCAAGCGCCAGACAATCGTTACAGGGAAAGGGTGCAATGCTGAAAAAACAACGAAAAAGGTACTATCCCTTTTATTAAGTTATAATTGTATCCCTCCAGAAAATATAGTCAATGTAATACCATCTGCTCATCCATATTTTATTAATTTGATTGATCCTACATTCAAACGATTTTTCGATATGGGCTTAGAATTGTACAAAAAAACAATAACTGAATTGGATTTTCATGGTATAGATAATTTATTGTGTTCTGGTTCTGAAGATAATATTTTTTATTCTCATTCAACAAATGTTTGGGAATATTATTATACTCTACAAGATTCCCTTTTTTGGCTAAATAAAATTTTATTATTTCAATGTGAAGATGATACTGACAAGGCTACGAAATTTTTAACAAATCTTGTATCTTGGATCAACAAGAAAGGATTGTATCAATGGCAAGAATTTGAAGGTAAAAATATATATTTACCAAATAAAAAGTTAAACACATTATGTATTGTTGGCCCCCAAATAGTGGAAAAATTTGGTTTTTTGATTGTATAATTTCACTTGGTTTAAATGTTGGCCACATTGGACGTTGTAATAATAAAACAAATCAGTTAGCATTGCAAGATGCTGTTAATAGACGTGTCATTGTTGGTAATGAAATTTCTTTAGAGGAGGGTGTAACTGAGGATTTCAAAAAAGTTTGTGAAGGAATTGCACGTAACATTAGAGTGAAGTACAAAGGAGACGCTATATTAAGACGTACTCCATTACTGTTAATTTCAAATTCACAACCAGTTATTTGTTCTCACCCAGATTTTAAAGATATTCGTGTACGTACAATTAGGTGGAGAAAGTTTGATGAATTAAAAAATGCTTGTAAAAAGCCATATCCTTTGGCTTCCTTTCAGTTACTTCAAATGTATAAAATTGATTATTAAATAAAAGACAAGACTTTGTACAATGTATATTTTATTGTAAATTATTACAACAAATAAAAATAAAGTATAATTGTTACATTTTAAATTACAATTGTTTAATTTCATATTGACCCTTATAAACAGATGATTCCTCATTCCTTTTTACATTAGACATATAAATCATATCTGATACTTGAACATTTGATACAGTTGCTCTAGGGTAATGTGTCTCTAGACCATCTGCATAAACTGAACATTCTGCAATAACTTCAAATAACTTTTGAGTATCAGTATATTTTGTAACATCACTATTTAAACTACTTGTGCTTAAAGCATATGTAGGATTAATGCCTACATGAAGGCTCGGCTGAACATTTGTATCATGAAGTCTAATATTATACCCGGCAGAAGCAATATCAGCTTTTTCTATTAAATTATTATATCCAGATGCTTCTGCATTTGTGACTGGAGTAACAGTTCCTACTAATTGTTCTTCCATTCTTGCCGGTTCAAAAGGGGTTAAAGAAAAACTATCACATGACATAAAAGGATTACAGTGCTTATCAGCATTAATATTATACCTTTGAAACACATTTTGAGCAGTACTTGTAATAGGAAAAATATCAACATTGGCTACTTTTGGAATTTTGGGAAACCCTAATGTTGGTGTATAAGTATAGTCAACAATAACACTTCCTGTTCATGCATCTGCATCTACTTCAGAAACACAAGACTGTACACATTTCCAACCCCAATTATGTAAACCCTTATTATTTGAGCTAGAAACAAACACATAATAATTTTTCAAATTAATGGGTTGTCCAAATTGATGTGCAGGCACTTTAGTAAGAAACTCTGATTCACCATTTCTATAACCATACCATGACTTCCAAATGGAATAAAATTTTCGTTTATGATCTATGGCAGTTGTTTCCATAGGTGCATTTGCAGTAAATGCTGTAGGCTTTACATTAATTCCCGGTATTTTCAAATTAATCCCCACACTTGTAATCATATTCTTATTTTGATTTAATGTTGCAAGTTCTGTATCACTTGAATTAGTGGGAAAAGCAATTCTAGGATTTCGTGCAATTACTTTTACAGAACAATGAACAATTCTACTACCATCAGGTAATAAATCGAATTCAGAAGGTGTCATATACAAAAATGGCCTATCAACGTGAATTTCTGCCAAAGGAGTAACCATGCATACTACACTTTCATGTTCAATCACTTTATATGCTAAACCATATGTGAAAAATCTATGTACTCTCCGATATCTTGTAATATTACCAGTATCTAATATAGAAGGAGCAGGTAACGGATCAACACGAGTATTAGGAGAATCACCCAGTACGTTAGCAGATGGTGCTGCAGTGCCTGTTAACTTTTTTTTTTCTTAGATCCACCAGATTGACCTGCTGCAGACTGTCGTTTACCTGAATCTACCTGCATTGGCGAACTCATACCTTCGTGATTGTCAGAATATGGCACTAAACGTTGTGGTTCAGAATGTTGTTGTGTTTCTTCTGGTCCTTGTTCGTCTTCGTCTTCCTCGAGAGCTGAGAGAGAGAGGAACCTGTGACATAGCATTATATGCATGAGTAGACTTCTTTTGTCTGTATCTGTCTTTAGCCGCCATTGGAGGAGAAATTATAAAGGTGTGTAATTTTAATTATTGTTGTGGTCTAAATACATTATAATTTATCACAATTGTGTATTACTAATGTAAATTAGCTTGCCCATGTAATCTATAATATTTCTTTAAAGAACTTTCAGCACTTTTAGCGGTTATCGTTGGTGTTGCTGGGCTGTGCCGCGACTGAACGATTTGCAGCGGCGGCACATTAAAAAAAAAATAGTTCCGCTATTAAATTAAACAAATCCGTAAATCGGGAGCATGGAAAATTAGCAGTGAATTACGAAATATTTTTCTTTTACAGCGATCCTGAGGCTGACTGAATTTATTACTGGTTTTACATTTGTGCATTCATAGGCGGATAATTAACGTTGAAGTTGTTAATCTGTTATTTTGTCAATGATGATTAAACGTTCAGGTCGGCTTGGCAATATTTAACCATTTAATGCTATCAGAGACAGTCTTGTGTTCCATAGCTAACGCCGGGAAAGAATTCAGTAAATATTTAAAAACCCACTGCATTTAGAAAATGTGTGCCAAGGCCGAAATACGTAAAAAACTTAATTTAAATAATTTTCAAAGTCATAAATGTAATTAATCACTTAGTTTCAATTTATCAGCACGAGAGGGTTGCTAAAGTTCACGTAATTTTAAATGTGCTTAATTCTGTCTAAATGAATTTTTTTTACCACACAAAAAAAAAGAGTTCTACAACAAAGTTCGTACTGAAAGAGTAAATAACAAAAATATTTAAAGCCATTTCTTCCCCATTTTCATCCATTCATTTTACATTATATATATATATATATATATATATATATATATATATATAGCCGAGCCTCAGGTACAGGGCGGGTCGCAGGTGGCGGATAGCGAACGATCCATCAGATATGGTGGACAGCTGCGAATAAGGGGAAACCCAAATAAGCAGTCCTGGACCGAGGCGGCAGCATCACGAGGGTGTGGGAGGGTGACTTTTGGCAAGGGTCACACTCATTCAAAAACCACAGAACCCGAAGACGTTGCTGTGTCATGGCGAGTAAGTGCCGCCATTACAATAAGCACTGTCAACACCCAAATCCAGGACGCGTCTGAAGTGGGAACCATCGGCATCCTGGTCAGCGTCTGTTCACACAATGTGCGGCTGGTCATAATGCGCCAGGAACTAACAATCCCTGGTTCTAAACACCCAGTGGAAACACTGGACCAACTTGATTACAAGCAAGTATGACTCGTGCAAGTAATAACAACATTACCCCAGGTGGTAACCAATCCACCCATCAACAGATGGCAACCAGGAATTCGGATTCTGGGGAACCTGGACTTACACGATTACACCAGAGAAAGTCGGAGCTCTCTGGCAAACTTCCACTTAAAACACCTACATACATTGGAACCTTTAACATAAATACATTAATCCAACCAGGAAAACTTCTAAACCTTACAACAGAACTTGAAAAGCAAAAGATAGTAATACTAGCTTTACAGGAGACACGTTTTACAGATGAAGAAACATCAGATTATGGCAACTATCGCATCTTTAAGAGCAAGACGGATAAACGAATCGGAAGAGGAGCCCCCCATCTCGGGATGGCGTTTATCATACACAAGAGCGTGCTCAGCTCCATCAAGGAAGTTACTCCCGTAAATAATAGGATAATGACGATGCGCTTACAATGTGCCAACAAAACATACACAATGGTTAATGTTCATGCTCCCACAAACGGAGACAACAAGAAAAACCCCATAGAAACAGAAAAGTTCTGGGAAAATTTGGAGAATATAATGGCCAAGATTCCAAAAGATGATACAAAAGTTCTACTCGGCGATTTTAATGCCCAAATTGGTAGAGAGAAAATCCACCAAAAAACCGTAGGCAAATATCCTGCACATAAATTTACCAATAAAAATGGTACAAGGCTCGTCGAACTATGTAAGCAGAATAACCTGAAGATAATGTCAACATCTCTAAGAAAATGTCCAAGAAAACAAAAGACATGGAGATCTCCTATACAACAAATTGGCGAGTTTCAAATAGATCATGTGGCGATTTCATACCCAGTACAAAAAGAAATTTACGACATCCAAGTACGCAGAGGAGCAAACATTGATTCAGACCATTACCTAACTAGAATTAAAATCAAGTTTACAGCACGAAGAAGTCATCAGAAGAAAACAGAAATACAGAAATATGACACCAAGAAGATTAAAGAATCTAAAGTAAAAGAAGAATGGGAGAAGGAAAAGGCAAACACATGGGAAGAATTTCATTCTAAAATCACGCGAATAGCTAAGGAAACTATTCCCTTGAAAAAGATATTCAAACACCCTTGGTGGGATTCATACTGTGAAAATGCATTGGAAAGGAGAAAAAAGGCATTTCAAGAATATAACAGTAAAAAATCACGAGAAAGTCTACATTTATTTAACGAGGTTAGAAAACAGGTTTCAAAATCCATTAGGCAAGCAAAAAGGAAGTACACAAAGGCACAACTGGATGCCATAGAAGAAAATTTCCAAAACTATAATACAAGAAACTTCTACAGAACTTTCGCAGATAAAATACGAGGATATATCCCTCAAAATTTACGTTTCAGAAAACCTGATGGTAAATTAGCCCTAACAAACCAGGAAAACTGTCAAGTATTGGCTCAATATTTTTCTAACCTACTAAATTGCCCAGAACCTAGTTTAAGGCTTCCCAAAGAAATCAGTGCCAACGCTCAACCGGATTCATTACCACCAACACAGGAAGAAATCAAATGTCACATTAAAAACTTAAAAAATAATAGAACATCTGGCGAAGATGGCATTGTTGCAGAGCTATTAAAAAACCTAGGACCAAAGACGTTGCAAGAGCTCACAAAAATAATAACAAAAATATGGGAAACAGAAAAATTACCAGAGGATTGGAAATGTGCCCTTATTCACCCGCTACATAAAAAAGGAGACAGAACAAATGTCAATAACTACAGGGGAATCTCACTTTTACAAGTCACCTACAAAATTCTCTCAACATGCCTGCTGAAAAGAACACAAGAGCAGCTGGAACGCGAAATTGGTGATTATCAAGCAGGCTTCCGCCCCGGTCGCTCATGCATAGAACAAATATTTAATTTAAAGACAATATTAAAACACAAAGCAATTAGAAATGCCCCCATAATTTGTACATTTGTAGATTTTAAGAAAGCCTATGACTCAATTGACCGGCAATCTTTGTTTAACATTTTAGAGGAACTTGGACTTGACTCCAAAACACTAAGGCTTATCAAAGAATCACTGACAGACACTGTATCTAAAGTTAAATTCAGGGGAGAAATCTCTGAACCTTTTCTCATAAAAACTGGAGTACGTCAAGGTGACGGGCTATCTCCACTTCTGTTTAATATAGTCCTGGATAAAGTCATTAAGGAATGGGAAAAAGAATTAAAAAATCAATCCTACTGGAAACCAATCCATCTTGGTAGAACCAAAGACAACGTGGAGATATCTTGTTTAGCATTCGCGGACGACTTGGCCATACTTGCAGATGATGAAGAAATCGCCACCAAACAAATAGAGATCCTTAAGGAATGCGCGGATAAAGTAGGTTTACAAATTTCGTTTCAAAAGACAGAATTTTTCTGTACGAAATTCCATATACACAGTTTGAACACAAAATATGGAAAAATAAATAGAGTAAAACATTTTAAATACCTAGGTGAAAATTTGGAGCCAACCGGAGGAGAGAAAGTTGCACAGAAGATCAGACAACAGAAAATGAAGAGAGCATATGGTATGACACATGAAATATACAATAAAAAATGCATCTCCTCGAACACAAAAATCAGACACTACTGCGCAGTAATTAAGCCAGCAGCAATATATGCTAGTGAAACGCTCACACTCCACACAAAATGTGATTTAGAAAAAATACTAAAAGAAGAACGCAAAATTATGAGAAAGATTTTAGGTCCAAAATTAACAGAAGAAGGATACCGGATACAATCAAGAAGAACCACAGAAACTATATCAAACCTGGCAGCAGACATAAGAAGGCGAAGATTAAAATTTTATGGACATGTCACTAGACTTCCCCCCACACGACTCACCAACAGAATTCTCACTTACATAGAAAAAGTCAAATCAACAACACCATGGATTAGCCAAGTAAAATTAGATTTACAAAAAGCAAATATTGAACTTAAAGATGTCAAAGATAGAAAAACTTTTAGAAATAAGGTGGAAAAGTGGATTGTATTGTCGGAGAAGGAAGCACTAAAGAGACCAGGAACAAAATGGACAGAAGAAAGAAAAAGAAAACATGGAGAACGAATGAAAGAAGTATGGAAGAAACGACGTCAGAAAGCTTTGCGTGATCCTTCTGGGTCCATTCGCGATAAGTAAGTAAGTATATATATATATATATATTTTCATTAAACTGGCGCCTAACGTGGGGCACGAATAAGCAGTGGCCACAAAATACCCAAGAGATAATTAGGGAATTATTGGAGTCGAACTTTGTTGGAGAACAATTTATAATTTTCTCATGTACTGTATGTATTGCCTAACCAATATTGTGTGGTAATACCTGTATATGATTTGTTGCATGAGAACACTATATAATCAGAGGCAAGCTGAAGAAGAGAGCTCATTATATGAAAAAAATTTATTACCTACCACAATACCAGGGGCAGCTGCACGCAAGATAGATCACCAAAGAGTAAAGCTACAGTGTAGTTGTCCTGTGGGTAGTAAAGTAGCCTCAGCGCGGTGTTCTTGGTTCATTAGTGGTGTGCTTGTTGTTAGTGTTTTTTTTTTAAATAACAGGACATTTGAGTAGTTAGTCATCGTAGTGTGTTTCAACAAATGACCATTTCTTGTGTGATTATGTCAGTGAAACCTGTGTGTTAGGATATTTAGTTCAGATTTTGTTTCTTTGTTGACTATGGCTAGATTGCGTAGTCAGACAAATACACTCCCGGAAATGGAAAAAAGAACACATTGACACCGGTGTGTCAGACCCACCATACTTGCTCCGGACACTGCGAGAGGGCTGTACAAGCAATGATAACACGCACGGCACAGCGGACACACCAGGAACCGCGGTGTTGGCCGTCGAATGGCGCTAGCTGCGCAGCATTTGTGCACCGCCGCCGTCAGTGTCAGCCAGTTTGTCGTGGCATACGGAGCTCCATCGCAGTCTTTAACACTGGTAGCATGCCGCGACAGCGTGGACGTGAACCGTATGTGCAGTTGACGGACTTTGAGCGAGGGCGTATAGTGGGCATGCGGGAGGCCGGGTGGACGTACCGCCGAATTGCTCAACACGTGGGGCGTGAGGTCTCCACAGTACATCGATGTTGTCGCCAGTGGTCGGCGGAAGGTGCACGTGCCCGTCGACCTGGGACCGGACCGCAGCGACGCACAGATGCACGCCAAGACCGTAGGATCCTACGCAGTGCCGTAGGGGACCGCACCGCCACTTCCTAGCAAATTAGGGACACTGTTGCTCCTGGGGTATCGGCGAGGACAATTCGCAACCGTCTCCATGAAGCTGGGCTACGGTCCCGCACACCGTTAGACCGTCTTCCGCTCACGCCCCAACATCGTGCAGCCCGCCTCCAGTGGTGTCGCGACAGGCGTGAATGGAGGGACGAATGAGACGTGTCGTCTTCAGCGATGAGAGTCGCTTCTGCCTTGGTGCCAATGATGGTCGTTTGCGTGTTTGGCGCCGTGCAGGTGAGCGCCACAATCAGGACTGCATACGACCGAGGCACACAGGGCCAACACCCGGCATCATGGTGTGGGGAGCGATCTCCTACACTGGCCGTACACCACTGGTGATCGTCGAGGGGACACTGAATAGTGCACGGTACATCCAAACCGTCATCGAACCCATCGTTCTACCATTCCTAGACCGGCAAGGGAACTTGCTGTTCCAACAGGACAATGCACGTCCGCATGTATCCCGTGCCACCCAACGTGCTCTAGAAGGTGTAAGTCAACTATCCTGGCCAGCAAGATCTCCGGATGTGTCCCCCTTTGAGCATGTTTGGGACTGGATGAAGCGTCGTCTCACGCGGTCTGCACGTCCAGCACGAACGCTGGTCCAACTGAGGCGCCAGGTGGAAATGGCATGGCAAGCCGTTCCATAGGACTACATCCAGCATCTCTACGATCGTCTCCATGGGAGAATAGCAGCCTGCATTGCTGCGAAAGGTGGATATACACTGTACTAGTGCCGACATTGTGCATGCTCTGTTGCCTGTGCCTATGTGCCTGTGGTTCTGTCAGTGTGATCATGTGATGTATCTGACCCCAGGAATGTGTCAATAAAGTTTCCCCTTCCTGGGACAATGAATTCAGTGCTCTTATTTCAATTTCCAGGAGTGTATAAACACGGATAATGAACAACAGTTAGCAAGCAGTGATACCGAGTTAGAATGTGGGGCACAAAGTAATGTTAGTGAGGTAGTTCAGGAAGTACAATGTGAGCATCTGGGGGCAGAAGGGCAAGAAATGTTGCCACTGCCAGCCAGTGATTCAGTTGAAAGTAGAAATACTGTGCCACCCACACGCACTAGACACGGACCAGAGAGTGGTGAGGTGTCAGAAGTTCAATCATTAAGAGTTATGTTCGAGCGCATGCTCAGTTTCCAAACTACGTTTGTGCATGAACAAGCAGAGCGTGACCAGAGATTGGTAGCTGAATTTGCACGTAAGCAAGCAGAACACGATAAGGAACGCGATGCTAGGCAAGCAGAACGCGATAGAGAACGTGATGCTATGCATGCAGAACGAGAAACGGAACGTGATGGTAAACAAGTAGAGCGTGATCGATGCCAGCATGAGAGAGACTTGCAGTTAATGCAATCTTTGGAAGCTATGCAAAGTGAGATTGTTAGTTTGAGACAAAACTATGAAACCATACCCAAAGCGGTTCACGAAATGAGCGAAAGAGTGGATAATATCCAGGTGGCTAACGCCAGTATCGTGGATGAAATCAGTGTACTGGCTATCAGGATTGAAAAATTAGTAATTGACACAAGTCAAGCAATAGAGCAGAAGATGCCCGAACCGGCGAACAAAATTGAAAAGGAATTTACGAACTGGTTAGAGGCAAAAGACTCTGACCTTGATCAAATTATAGACGGGAAGGTGCACGCCGCGATTGAGTCTAAGGACGTCAGCGGAATGTCAACCGTCGTCTTGCGGAGCTGGTAAACAGCTTGTTGTATGGCGACGCGCAGGCGAGTGTGACGCCCGCCGGGTCCTACAATGATAGGCACGTAAATACAGCAGTAAAAAATTGCGACTGCGAGACAGAACAGGCAACCGATGTTAGCGAAACAAACAAATGTCACTCCAAAATAGTGATTGAAGAAAGCCTGATTAGAAACCGACAGTTTCAGATCTTTACAACGGAGAAGAAATCTGTAACCCTGTAGTATTTATCAAGGGATTTAGAAACATTTTGCCTAGTGTTTGGAGTCATACACAGAAAATACAGTACGTTGTGTCTTACATACAAGGAGATGCTGCATTATGGGTAACCGAAGCAGCTGACAGTTGCGACACATATGAGCAATTGGAAAAGGCATTCTTGGCCAAATATTGGTCAACATGTATTCAGGAGAGATTAAGGAAAGAGGTATATAATCTAGAGCCGCATTCTCCACGATTAGGCAATTTGCGAAAATATTTTGAGAAATACATGAATAAGACCCGTTACTGGGACGAGCAGATTTCATCCCGGGATTTGATCAGACTTTTGAAATCACACTTGCCGATACACGTAAAGGAATAACTTATACACGTACCGGAGAACGACATGGAACATTTCTTGTCTGTTCTGGACTCAATTGACCTGATTCAGGAGGATGTTAAAGCAGCCTCTTAACAGGCTAGAAGTAACGGAAACGGTTACAGAAATGGTCGAAATAATACGCCTCCACCAATTAATGGAAACGGCGGAGGTAACAACAGGGGACAAGATTATGTACAAAACGAGAATAGAGGTAGAGACCGGAACGGCAATAGTCGGCCGGTGAACAATGACCGGAAGAGGAGGTTCGATGACCAATATGAAACAGGCCCACCAAGCAATAGTAGATGGAAAAATGCCAGGGGGCCGTGGAACACCAATTCCTATAACGATGCAAACTGAACTTGGCCACGGAACCAGAGGCCCAGTCCGGACCGGCAAAACAGTGAAAGATATGACAATAACCGACCGCCACCACAAAATGCGCCAATTGCGCAACTGTGGCGGCCGACGCAACACAACTTAGACATAGTGGAGGTCAGCGACACAGAGCAGCCACACCCATCCACCAGTAATAATCCAACAAACTAGATTCAGCCGAGATAGGCTCTCATTCGTTGGCTGAGGTTTGGAGTGAGAGCAGCCGGACACAGAACAAAACATCGGAAATCTGTATCCTCAGGTATAATGACGGGGTGCAGATGGGACATGAATTAATAACTGAATCACCCACGTGCATAAAGGAGCACAAAGGCAAAGTACAAGCGTTAATAGAGATCAAAATTAACAATATTGATGTGCAAGCAATCGTAGATACAGGTGCTACTGTCAGTGTCATGAGTATGGACCTATTCAGAGTACTGGGGAAAGAAAAGCGTATGCTGACTTTTCCTGTGAACGATTGCAAAGCCACTGGAGCCATCAGTGCACAGCGACAAATAATTAAACTCCAAGTGCGGGTAGAGATGTATATAGGGGGAGAAGCCATAGCGTGCTCGTTCCTGGTAGTAAAGGGTTTAAAAGATAGCCTGCATTTTGGGGATAGATTTTCTGAGAGAAAGGGACGCAGCAATCGACCTTCTCTGGGAAAATTAAGTTTGATGAACACGGGTAGGAGGATAGAATTGTCCATGCTCAGATCTGAGGAGGTACCCGTGCCTAATTATAATGCTATTAACATAAAATGTAGGAATCAGTGGATACTACATTTAGACAATGATTCTCTAGGAGAAAATGTCTAATATCCAGACGTACAAGGTGATCAATTAAAAGCAAATGTGGACGCACTTGTGAACAAAGTATCACAGTCCGAAAATTTGAACTCAGTGCAACAGCAGGATTTGGTGCAGTTATTATCTGACTATGCAGATGTATTTTCAGACCGACCAAGAATTGTTAAGGGATATCAATACAATATCGAGGTGAAGCCTCACAAAACCTACTGTCGAGCCTCATACTCCATTCCTTGGTCCAAGAAGGGAATAGTAGCTAAAGAAATTAGAAAGCTGATCAAGTGGGGAATAATAGAACCGTCTTTGTCCCCTTATAGTAGTCCTTTGGTGGCGGTGGCAAAAGCAGACGGACAGGTACGGTTAGTATTAGATGCAAGAAACATAAACGAAATTATTGTACGTGTCAGGACTCATCCGGAAAACTTAGATCAGCAAATTTAAAAATTCCATGGAGTGCAATATTTGACATCTGTTGATGTGAAAAGTTCATTCTGGCAAATCCTGCTCACACCCGAATCCAGGAAATATACTGCTTTTATATTTGGGGGAAGGAGCTACCAATTTAGGGTACTACCTTTTGGCTTAAATGTAAGTGCAGGCGTTTTCATAACAGCCCTCGACGCGGTTTTGGGTCCGGATTTGCTGCAAAGGGTAACAGTGTATGTAGACGATCTGGTGATTGCTACTGCCACCTGGTAGGAGCACGTAGAACTACTGGGTAGAGTCTTAGAAAGGGTTAAGCAAGCGGGAGTAAAAGCGAATCTTGAGAAATCCAGATTTGAACGTAATCAGATTAAATTTCTAGGTCACATAATAACACCACAAGGCACCAAACCTGACAGCAAAAAACTTGACGCAATTCGTGGGTTTCCGAGCCCGAGAATTAAGATACAACTCAGAGCGTTTATAGGTCTTGCATCCTTTTTTAGACAGTTATCTCCAAACCAATTAATGTATAACGAGTCGTTATTGAGCCTGTTGCGTGAAAATGCGCACTGGATGTGGACAGAAGAATGTCAACGCGCATTTGACGCTATCAAAAACGCTTTGGTGAATGCAAACATACTGCGACACCCAGACATGACAAAAGATTTTTGCATAGCGACAGAGTCGTGTTCATACGGTCTGGGCGCTTGTTTATTTCAGTGGGACAGGAGCAACGACCACACAACAATCAATGTAATCGGTTTTGCCAGCCGCACACTAAAGAGCTGTGAGAGAGCATATTACGCTACCGAGTTATAGGCTCTTGCAGTGGTTTGGGCGGTAAAGAAATTCAACTATTACATCCATGGCAAAGAAATCAAAGTATTCAGTGACCACCAGGCTCTGAGCTATTTAATGTCTTGCAAATCATACCTTACCCCCTTGCTAAGATGAAGGTTAGCATTGCAGGAATATAAAATTAAGATTATGTACATAAGATAATGTTGTAGCTGACGCCTTGTCGAGGCTCCCACTAGGGCTATCCTCAGTGTCAAAGATTTTGGAACAATCAGAGGAATATCGAATACTCTTAGTACAAGATAAGTGCAGGAAACTGATCCGATTTGGCAAGATGTCATTAGCAAAATTAAAGAAGGTACCAATCTTAAAAGTACGCAGAACTTCAAAATAATAGATAATATTCTGCATTATAAAACAGGTGTGTCAAATGACCATGGAGTCGTGTGTATACCGCAACAGGCTATCCCAACCGTAGTGTGGCACACGCACTTAGCATGGGGTCACATTGGGATAGGCAAAACAATAAGGATTGTATCCAGATACTGTTACTTTAAGGGACTAAGCCAGCAGACTCGCACCATTATCAGGACTTGTCCTCTGTGCCAAAAAGCTAAGTTTCAAAATAAATCCCAAAGGGTTGAACTGCACCCTATAGTGCCTCAGCGGCCACTTCAGTTAGTATCTATAGACATAGCAGGACCCTACCCTCAAGCCAGGGGTGGATTAAAGTACATTTTAGCGGTATATGACATTTTCTCTAAATACTTAAAAAATACTGCCTTAAATCAGCCACCGCTCGTGGAATAGTTAAATGGTTAGGGAATGAATATTTTACACAAGTGGGTAAGCCTGAAGCGATAATATCAGATAATGCTTCCTATTTTACAGGTCATACCTGGAAGAACTATTTACATGAACAAGGGATAAAGCACATACTAATATCCCGTTTTCATCCACAGGCAAGTTTAGTAGAAAGAACATTTGGAGAGTTAATAAAATTTTCAGGTTATATATCGCATATAAGCATACAAGATGGCCAGATCTGATATCTAAATTTTTGGAAATTCACAACGCAACTCCGCATGCCTCTACGGGGTATCCACCAACCGAGATTATAATGAATAATAATAGAGTACTGAATGAGTGGCTGGCACCTTTGCCTAAGGTCCCAGTGATTCCTGAGCCTAAGCAAGAGAGGATAAGGAAAGCAGGGTGCAACCTTACCAGGTGCGCTCAGAAAAGGAAAGAAAAATATAATCGACATGTGACGAATAATCAAAACCTCAGTGTTGGGAACTTGGTGCTCTTATTCAATCATCCTAAGTCCTCGGCACCCTTGAAACAGAATAGCAAGTGGCATTTGGTGTACAATGGACCTTTTAGAATAGTTAGTGTGCCACATGAGTGTAGCTATCTCTTAGCAGATCCCCAATCAGGGAGAGTACGGGGACTGTATCCGCGTAAGGATGAGAAAATATTCCTACAGTAAATGACTAATAGTCCTATGTGTTATTTGTAAAAAAGTACACCATTCTTTTGGAAATGAATGAACATTAATGATGTGTGATCTGTAGAGATAATGTACTAGTGTAGAAGTTGTAAGTAGGCTGTTTAGATTTTCTTATTGGTAACGCCACGTAGCGCTCTGTATGAAAATCACTGGCTGTGCTGTGTGCAGTCTGTGGCTAGTTTGCATTGTTGTCTGCTATTGTAGTGTTGGGCAGCTGGATGTTAACAGTGCGTAGCGTTGCGCAGTTGGACGTGAGCCGCCAGCAGTGGTAGATGTGGGGAAGTGATATGGCGGATTTTTGAGAGTGGATGATCGGGACGTGTGTCCATCAGAAACAGTAAATTTGTAAGAATGGATGTCATGAACTGCTATATATATTATGACTTTTGAACACTAAAAGGTAAATACATTGTTTGTTCTCTATCAAAATCTTTCATTTGATAACTATGCCTATCAGTAGTTAGTGCCTTCTGCAGTTTGAATCTTTTATTTAGCTGGCAGTAGTGGCGCTCGCTGTATTGCAGTAGTTCGAGTAACGAAGATTTTTGTGAGGTAAGTGATTTGTGAAACGTATAGGTTAATGTTAGTCAGGGCCGCTCTTTTGTAGGGATTTTTGAAAGTCAGATTCCGTTGCGCTAAAAAATATTGTGTCAGTTTAGGCACAGTCATGTATAATTTTTCTAAGGGGACATTTCAAAGTATTTAGTTATAAGAATATGATTGAGTTCCTCTTTTGTTTATCATTATTTGTGTTATGTCTTCTTTTTAATTAGTGTTAGCTTAAACATGCTCTAAATGTCTGCACAGATAACCTGATTAGTGCAATTATTTGTAGTGTTAAATTGTGAAAGAGATCAGTCAGCAGGAACATTTTAGTAGTGATTTAGTTTGTGTACTGCATGATATTGTATATGTGTGTCAAACTTGAAATATTTCGTGGTACAGTCTTTTCTATTACATGTATATATATGTGTGTAGCTGTCAGATTGACAGGTTCGAACCTAGAATAATATTAATAATATGAGATCCTGAGAACTTTATTTTCAAACCCGTATTATCAAAGAGAGTAATGCACCCAGTAGTGAACTGAGGGCACCATGGGAGGCAAACTTATTGCAAATTTAAGTAACGCAAAGTTACGCACAAAGAAGCTTCAATTGATGCATGTGCAGATCGAATCAGTAAAAAGAGCTAGCCCGATACAGTCCAAGTCAATTTTAGCCTACAGAGACTACACTGTAGTTACGTAGGATCTTGCAAGTAAAGTGGGACTTAATTTCAAAGGAGTTATTGATCAATATGCCTGAATCCGGATGGAATGCACAATTAAAATATACTCGAACATAAATATAGATGATTTTTGGGCAAACTAATACGAAATTTTAATATTTGCTACCATGTACGCAATTATCACGCACCTCGGTAAAGAGCGAACAAATCAGTTACGAATGTGCTGTTACAAAAAGTTGCACATCGGACATTGTAACTGAAAAAACTTAAACAAAAGTGCAGTATTGTGTGGCAGAGACAGACAGTGACTGTTAAAACTGCAGCAATACGTCACGAGGTTGTTTTGAACAAGCAATAACAAACTGTATCATCGCCGTGTGTGCAAGTGGACAAGGAACTAACACGACACGAACAATGAGCCGATAATAGACGGTGGACCAAGCTAGTGTCAAACTATAACTTGTACTGTGCGTGTGTACAAAACAAATTTTCTTTGTGTGTCAAGGGACGCCAGGAAAGCGCATTGACTACAGATATACATTTTGTTCTAAGGTGAAAACTTGCGTGTGACTAATGACAAGTCATGAGATGGTGAAAAAATATTGTGTACCCATAAAACGCGTTACTGTGACAACGCAACATTGTGCAAACCAGACTAGTGAAGGCCTACTGAATAATAACTGCCAATAACTGTGTGCGTTCTTTCCCACAGCAGGAAAAATGCCCATAAAGATAGTACACTGTTTGTGATCTTGTTGCATGTTTGCTGGAGCACTGCAAGAAGATGTCACACGGGCGAGCTGATATACAACGCGCATCCGCCTACTTCAGCAATGCAGCGGGCGCAGCAACCCGTAGCAGACCAGACAGCCACACGCCTCTCCGCGCCGTAGCTGTCAACACCGGGGGCGGTGACCTACACGGAGCCGACGCGCCGCGCCAAGCGCCGCTCAACAATCACTCCGCACCGCTCACCAACTACAGCATTATTGACATAATCCAAAATATTTACACAAACTGTATAACATGTCTATGAACTCGATTTTTGACAAACATTGAACACTTATTATGTATACCCGTAAATTGACGAGAGAAAATGAACACTAACAAATGTAGGAGATGGATTTGTAACACGTAGGTAGTGAGAACATCATGAAAGTTACGTTGTACTAAATGATTTCAAAAAACTAAGTGATATATCCTAGGACAAGTGGCCCTGCAGTATGTCGCAAAATGATAATTACGAGTTGTTAAACTCACACAACAAACTTTCGTTGAGCTGTATGTGACTGTGATATTTTGTAACCATTTATGACAAACTGCTAAATCATTTCAAAACAATTACTGTTAAAGAGACAAGATTAATCATGAACCAACTGGGATTGGCTGGGCTCCGGCACAGTTTTGCCCAGGTTTCCTGTCTGCCTTCGCCCAAATGGGGGAGCCATGAACATATATAACCCTGGGACTAATTAAAAGAGCCATTCCATAAAAAACAAAAAAACAGAATTGTAAAGAACGTTACGGGCACCATTGTGTCAAAGTATAGAAACTCGTTGCCAAATGCTTCCAGGGCGCAATGTAACGTTCCCTTGCAGCACACACACTGTTAATAAACTGAAATGACGTTTAATTGTACTATGTACGCCGCTATGAAGCATTTCGTATGTACTGTAATTGTTTAACAAAAAATATTATTTAATTTTGTATAAAGGATTATTGTAATATTTTCTGTAATAATATTCTCGATGTATTTATGATTGTAATATTTCTATACTCATAATGTAATTACGAAATATGTTAATATCTGCGATGAAAAAATGTAAAATATAGCCACAGAGGAAAATAATGTTGTAAGATTACAAAGAGATATTAATAATCAGCAATAGTGTAGATAGCACTACATTATATGCATTCTTTGTCGTCTTCCTCGAGAGCTGAGAGAGAGAGGAACCTGTGACGTAGCATTATATGCATGAGTAGACTTCGATTGCTTGTATCTGTCTTTAGCCGCCATTGGAGGAGAAATTATAAAGTTGTGTAATTTTAATTATTGTTGTGGTCTAAGAACATTATAATTTATCAAAATTGTGTGTTACTAATGTAAATTAGCTTGCCCATGTAATCTATAATATTTCTTTAAAGAATTTTCAGCACTTTTAGCGATTATCGTTGGTGTTGCTGGGCTGTGCCGCGACCGATCGATTTGCAGCGGCGGCACATTAAAAAAAAAAAAAAAATGTTCCGCTATAAAATTAACCAAATCCGCAAATCGGGAGCGGGGAACATTAGCAGTGAATTACGAAATATTTTTCTTTTACAGCGGTCCTGAGGCTGACTGAATTTATTACTGGTTTTACATTTGTGCAGTCATAGGCGGATAATTAACGTTGAAGTTGTTAATCTGTTGGTTCTTTTAATTTCTAAAGCAAATAACTTAAACGTATAGTGAAGTGTGTTTTGTCAATGATGATTAAACGTTCAGGTCAGCTTGGCAATATTTAACCATTTTATGCTAACAGAGACAGTCTTGTGTTCCATAGCTAATGCCAGGAAAGAATTCAGTAAATATTTACAAACCCACTGCATTTAGAAAATATGTGCCAAGGCCGAAATACGTAAAAAATTTAATTTAAATAATTTTCAAAGTCATAAATGTTATTAATCAGTTAGTTTCAATTTATCTGCATGAGAGGGTTGCTAAAGTTCACGTAATTTTAAATGTGCTTAATTCTGTCTAAATGAATTTTTGTTACCAGACGTACAAAAAAGGATTCTACAACAAAGTTCGTACTGAAAGAGTAAATAACAAAAATATTTAAAGCCATTTCTTCCCCATTTTCATCCATTCATTTTACATAATAATTATTTTTTTTATATATTTATATATTTTTTTCATTAAAAACTGCACGCAAAGGGCAGACAGCGTTCATAACGTCAGATAGCAAAAGCATCAGTGCCTGTCGCAAGAACACGGCAAGGAAAAAAACAAAATTACATTTTTACTATGAGAAATTAATTCAATAAAAGCAAGTACAAGTTATGTCATCCAGCGAGCGGTTTAGATCTCTTAGAGGGTCACCATCACACAATTTGAGCCTGCGAAAGAAATACTAAACTTCCTCACAGGTCAAAGGAGTTGAATACAGTCATAAAACCATTGCTTATATACTCTTGGTGACAGCAGGAGATGGTGGCGTCGATCATGCTGCCCTGGATAGGTATAAAGAACGCTTAGTCACTAATAGTTTAATAGCGAAGTCTCGACATAGAATTACTAATAACCAATGGTTTCGAGGCATGACTACATTCTGCGGGGTCCATTTATTAAAATATATAATTACTAGAAGATTCATCATAGAATGAACAGCTAAGATTGTTTTAAATATTATGTACAAGACGTGCATTATAAAAAGTACAAAAGCAGAGAAAAATCATTGTCCGATGACAATGGCTCATTTAGATGTGAGCTACGTTCTACTGGTTCTTATGGTAGCCGTATGCATAGCAAAAATGGCTGGTAGAATACCAACTGGTAACCAAGGAAACGAAATATTACTCTATATGTTCAGTCATCAGTCAAAGATGTGGAAACCCAATCGGACGGAAGGACGCCAACTGGTAACCAAGGAAGGGATATTGGAATCGATATGTACCGCTATCAGTCATAGATGTTGCGGAATTACCTGAAGCTGCATTTTGATCTGACCTGCACCTGTTACGGATACATACACCTACAATTAGCTGCCTGTTATATCATTAAGGTTGAGTAGATCTATCCTTCAAGAAACCAAACCACCGTATACAAATAACATAGGAGCATAAAATGTTACAATACTGTGTACCAATTACACAAGGACGGCAAACTTGTGCAAGTGTGACACACATATATTCACCAAGAACGCAAATGACCTCAGATAATAGATGAATTTTACTCAAAAAAGAGCAACAATATATACATTATTAACCCAGTTAGAAGGCAGTGGTTAACCATTAGGTACTATATTTACATTACATGCATGGTGATAGCTAACATAGAACACTTAAATTCTGTCTAATGAATTGACAAAATAAAATAATATTTGTAGGAAATTCTCAGGGTGTAATGTCAGTGTTATCATAGATATAAATTGTTTTAAAAATTAAGATATTTTAAATAATAAATAGCGAAAGAAACGAGACAATGTACGCAACAGATAGCAAATATTTACATAGTACATTGAAAGTGAACTTAAGGGTAGCGAAGAATGGTAGTTGTTTATTCGCTGCCTACGAAATATCGATGGGGCCAAATATGTTGCTAATTTATATCCTCCTTTAGCGTGTATAAAAATTATGAATAAGCAACTCTTGCTTTAATAGTAGGATAAGAGAGTGAAAATGTGTACACTAATTTACAATAAAGTATGCTTGTCAATGTAGGCATGGAGTAACTGTAATCTATAAAGACAATGACCATTAAGATGCATGTTTATTACAGTTAGCTTAACCAGAAGGATGAAAGGCTTAAAGTATGGATAGGCCGGATTTTATACAGAGTGAATAATAAAAAGTGTAAACCTGCAACATTGTTATGAAGGATAAATTATCTTGAAAGAATGATTCATTCAAATGTAAAATACTACGACAGAAATATGTGGAAAATTAATGGAAATAGAAGATAAAAAATTCATATAAAATATAAAACAAATACATTCTTGATTAAAACATGTAACAGATAAAATGTAACACATAAAATAATATCATCTACATAGTAAGAAACTGTTTACAACTTATGAATGAGAAGAGCTGGGAATTTAAAGTAGTTCGTCAAAAAGATCGAAGAAAAACGTCTCTTAAAAATCTATCTGTTCATGAAGGACAGCCAATGATTCTTTTTTACGATGGATATAAACTTCAAGTTACTTTAAAGTATAAAGTAAAATACCTTACGGGCAGTGTGAAGATTTTTGAGGTCGTCAGAAATGAGTTCCTCCCGGCATATACAATATTCACTCGCCGGAATGCAACCAGATGACATCATCGGCAACCGCCGATATTTCGACAGGTCACCACCTAGTCATTTTCTGCTGTCGACAATATTACCCAGCTGCATTCCCATAAGTTGTTGGAATTCTGACGTTATTAGCGACATCTCGCTTCGGAATATTTGTTCTGAATAATGTGCTAACCGGAAACCGATTTCCTACTAGCTGCTCCGGAAGTATGTTCATGATGTCTAATATGAAAATTCCTGCCTGTCTGACCTACGAGGTGGTTGTCACAGGTGTTAAACATTGATTTATTAACTATGTAGTTCAAATATTTGCTATCAAAATTGCCAATAGTAGGTCTTAACTTCTTCTGAAAAGGTTGTTTATTGAAAAGTTTATGTTCAGTTGTGTGTTTTTAAGTTATGAATTTACTTTATCAGAGATATTGTCTATGTAGGCCATTTTAGTAAACTTACAACTACCTGTAATCGTGGTTTGAACTGATTTTAATAAGACTTTCAATTTAGTAAATAGGGCATCAACATATTTGGTGCCATACTTATTATTTGTAGCGCTCTATTTCAGTGCGTTCAATTCCTTACGAAATGCCTGTGTTTCTAGTGGCAGCTTTAGAATCCTACAAAATCAAGAACTGAACAGAATTCCTTCTTATATCTAAAAGGATAACAAGGGATGTGGTGCTAATAATATTATCAGAAGTTGTGAAGAAGACTGCTTTATTGAAATAATTTTCACAAAACTGTATCGATCGCTGCCTTTTCCACGGAAAATGTTCCAAAAATTTCTTAATACACTATTATTTATTGTTTTGTTTATTTGCAGGTCCGTGTCTGCAGTCCTGGTACACACAGAAATCCCTGCTTCAAAGTGCTATATCACGTCGCAATAGCAGCCAAATAAAATGTCGCACCCCGTTAATGAAGTGGAGTTCCTGTGGCAATTGGTTTTATGCTTTTGTGTCATCTGACGACCCACTGATTAGGTGCTGCAGACTGTTCTGGTGTTGTCAAAAGGTCTGAGGGTCGAAGAACGAAGTGGCAGACCATTTC
Organism: Schistocerca americana; assembly: GCF_021461395.2. Taxonomy (NCBI): domain Eukaryota; kingdom Metazoa; phylum Arthropoda; class Insecta; order Orthoptera; family Acrididae; genus Schistocerca; species Schistocerca americana. The sequence goes on along the minus strand of NC_060124.1, from coordinate 242,818,039 downwards.
CGTGTGAGAAACCGGGAACTAAAAGAAAAGTGAAAGCTCTTATACAGTCCACTTGCGTTGGCGACATCAGTATCAGCGTCTGTTTGCATGTAATAGAGCAAATGTACACGGCGTCGTTGGAGATGTGCAAGTCCGTCACAGCTCGTGGCTGTTGATGTGAAACCCACAAACGTGCTATTTCATCGATGTCCCTTTCGCTGCAGTGGATCTGCTGGTCGTGGGCTTGTCAGCTATGGATGCGAAGGTACAGCTGCAGTGGAGAATTGTGAAGGGAATCCTCAGTTGCTACAGGTTTTGGCAGTCAGAGGCGTACTACGACTTCAAAAGGGATGCCAAATAATCGTCCCTTTACCCTTTAGTGTCGTAACATAAACTGCATTTTACACTATATTCTGCAACTGTGGGAAAATTACACAAGACACTTACTACGCAGACACACGACCTCACAACAACGGGCAATTTCATGAGAGAGAGCCACTTCCGAATTGTTAACCACTGAAATCACCGATAATGATTCTACTTTTAAAGCAACAAAATAAACAATTTATTTAATGAGCAGGAGATACAGCTAACACACATCTGCTCATAAAGGCTCCCGACCGTAACTAACTTTCCAGCTCTGACCTTCAAGCTGCGACAAAAGGTATTGATCTGCTGCCTTTTCTTGAAGCCAGTCAGCGCCCAAGAAATTTTGTCTGATTGTATACAATGCTGCCTAGCTCAGCCACTAGCGGTCTCTTACGTAGCTGACAAGAATCCACGTCACCCAGGTGCCATTCTGGAAGTGCCATGTCATCCAAAGTTATCTTACCTCTCTATCTTACAGTAGGCTGGACAGTTTTGTACAACATCACGCAGTAGTAGGTACCCATTCTTTGTCATAAATGCTACACTATGGTGCTGTAAAACGGCCTCGTCAAAATCTAGATGATAATGAAAAATGTGAAATGCGGTCTTGGGTCAGTTTCCGACGTACTGGACGAAATCTGCGCACAACAAAGTTTGGCGGCAGATGGGTTCCTCGACCACTCACACCTGTTCAAAATCCTGCCGAATCGCAGCAGCCCGATTTGTTGCGGCTGTGCCTAGCCAATCCAGGTGACCACCATAGCCACATAATCAGCATAGACGAGTGCTGGGGATCTCTATTACTCCAACTCAAAGGATCAAAGGAAGTGGTGGAAACAGGCGAATTCGGGACTCACATAATCACCTTACGAGGCTCGCAGGGGTTATCAAGACGAAGCGTCGCAGGCAGCTGTCCAAGGAGGTGTTTCAGCTCTGCAGTAGTGTCACAGCTCATGGTATAGGTGACACAGCCGCACAAGTTGCTCGTTTGCGCTGGCGAGTTCCCCCCCCCCCCCCCCCCCCTTCCATTCAATGTATTCTGTCTCCCTTCCTCCCTTCCTTATATGAACATACCATTGTGTGGCAGCCATTTCCAGAATTACAATAAGGTAGCTAAATGGCAGTGAGGTGTTTTCCGACGTAGAACACTTCGCTAAGAAGCGCAATGCTGAATTCTACAAACAAGATCTTCATCAAATGTTCTATCTTTGGTAAAAATGTGTCACATTGATGGCCGAGTGGTACTAAGCGCTACAGTCTGGAACTGCGCGACCGCTACGGTCGCAGTTTCGGGTCCTGCCTCTGGCATGGGTGTGTATGATGTCCTTAGGTTATTTAGATTTACGTAGTTCTAAGTTCTAGGGGACTGATGACCTCAGAAGTTAAGTCCCATAGTGCTCAGAGCCATTTGAACCATTTTTTGTCACATTCAGGGGTGAATATTTTGAGGCGAACCAACACCAACCTTATTTCCATGAGTACAATTACAATTTTTTGAGCTGATAGAAAATTGTGGCTATCCATCATGAGCATAGTGCAGATCGAGACACTGGCACGAAAGTCATGTTTACTGCCGAGAGAGTTATCTTGCACCAGGTGTCGAACGTACCGTCAGTGGATGATGTTTCTGGGTGTGGTTTTCTATCCTTGATCTGCCCTCCAACCCACTGTCTACTCCAATCCTTGTGAGGCGTCAGCTGAACAATTTAGCACATCCTTCAGATGCTTTAGATGCAATGTCCCACAGTAACAGGAAACTCCAAATTAAAACTGCGAATTAAAATAAAACCATGTCAGGCAATGGATATGGTTTATCTAATGAAAATGCCAAGGATTGCTCAATTAAGCATGGAAGTATGTGTACGGCACTTCACACAATGCTATTGATTCATCAAACTAGGGAAGGGTACCATGGGTCACTGTAACAATTTGATTTATTGCTAAAAGACATCAAACGTGTGTTAATCACCGAATCATGATTGCAGTCAGTTATTAAGCAACCGAGTGCCTGAAAACAGGTATGACAGCATTGGTATAGGTGGGTGGCTACATGATAGAAGCTATTAACAAGATCGCGAATTTCACCAGTGATTGCGGAAAAAATTAATGAGTTAAAGGAAGGTCCCAGATATGCATAACACCAGTACTCTCGCCTAAGCGCCTGGCTATGAACGTTAGATCAACAATACGAAACCCTTCATGTTCGTCTTATCTCGATGAATGTAAATGTCATTAATCACGTTCTTCCTCTCCTCTAAAAACTTAGCTGGTCTGCCAGTGTCAGAATCACACTGGTCAGTTGCAACAGACCTTGAATGTTCCCACCAATAATATCTTAATATACAAGCTAACAAATTCCCTATTCCTACAAATTTTGCCATTGTTAACCAATGAAGTACATTTCTCCCTTCTACATCTACATTTACATCATACTCAGCAAGCCACCTAGTGGTGTGTGCCGGAGGGTACTTTCGGTACCACTATCTGATCCATCCAACCCTGTTCCACTCTCGAATAGTCCGTGTAAAGAATGATTATCACTAAGCCTCTGTATTGGTTGTAATTTCTCGAATTTCCTCCTCGTGGTCAATAAGTGAGATGTATGTGAGAGAAATTAATGTATTGTCCGGCTCCTCCTTGAAAGTGTTGTCCTGAAATATCAGTAGTAAATCCCTCCGAGATGCACAACGTTTCTCTTTTAACGTCCGCCAATGGAGTTTGTTTAGCATCTCCGTAACGCTCTCTTGCCAGCTAAACGGTCCCGTGATGAAACGCGCTGTTTTTCGTTGGGTCTTCTCTCTCTCCTCTGTCAGTCCTACCTGATATGCATCCCAGATAGATGAACAATTCTCAAGAGTCTGGCCAACAAGAACCTTATAAACCACTTTTTTCGAGGATAAGTTACATTTTCTTAAGGTTCTTCAGATGAATCTCAGTCTGGTATCTGGCTTTAAATCTGTCTGTTTTATATGGTCATTCCACTTAAGGTCGCTGTGGACAGTTACGCCTAGATATTTTACGGCAGACGCTGTCTCCAGCTGTTTGTCATCTATAGTGTAGCTGTACAGTAGTGGATTTCTTTTCCTATTTATGTATTTGTTGTTGTTGCGGTCTTCAGTCCTGAGACTGGTTTGATGCAGTGCTCCATGCTACTCTGTCCTGTGCAAGCTGCTTCATCTCCCAGTACCTTCTGAAGCCTACATCCTTCTGAATCTGCTTAGTGTATTCATCTCTTGGTCTCCATCTACGATTTTTACGCTCCACGCTGCCTTCCAGTACTAAATTGGTGATCCCTTGATGCCTCAGAACATGTCCCACCAACCGATCCCTTCTTCTAGTCAAGTTGTGCCACAAATTCCTCCCCAATTGTATTCAACACCTCCTCATTAGTTATGTGATCTACCCATCTAATCTTCACCATTGTTGTGTAGCACCACATTTCGAAAGCTTCTATTCTCTTCTTGTCTAAACTATTTATCGTCCTCGTTTCAGTTCCATACATGGCGACACTCCATACAAATACTTTCAGAAACGACTTCCTAACACTTAAATCAATACTCGATGTTAACAAATTTCTCTTCTTTAGAAACGCTTTCCTTGCCATTGCCAGTCTACATTTTATATCCTCTTTACTTCGACCATCATCATTTATTTTGCTTCCCAAATAGCAAAACTCCTTTACTACTTTAAGGGTCTCATTTCCTAATCTAATTCCCTCAGCATCACCCGACTTAATTCGACTACATTCCATTATCTCGTTTTACTTTTGTTCATGTTCATCTTATATCCTCCTTTCAAGACACTGTCCATTCCGTTCAACTGCTCTTCCAAGTCCTTTGCTGTCTCTGACAGAATTACAATGTCTTCGGCGAACCTCAAAGTTTTTATTTCTTCTCCATGGATTTTAATACCTACTCCGAACTTTTCTTTTGTTTCCTTTACTGCTTGCTCAATATACAGATTGAATAACATCGGGGAGAGGCTACAACCGTGTCTCACTCCCTTCCCAACCTCTGCTCCCCTTTCGTGTCCCTCGACTGTTATAACTGCCATCTGGTTTCTGTACAAATTGTAAATCGTCTTTCGCTCCCTTTTTTTTACCCCTGCCACCTTCATAATTTGAAAGAGAGTATTCCAGTCAACATTGCCAAAAGCTTTCTCTAAGTCTACAAATGCTAGAAACGTAGGTTTTCCTTTCCTCAATCTTTCTTCTAAGATAAGTCGTAGCGTCGGTTTTGCCTCACGTGTTCCAACATTTCTACAGAATCCAAACTGATCTTCCCCGACGTCGGCTTCTACCAGTTTTTCCATTCGTCTGTAAAGAATTCGCGTTAGTATTTTGCAGGTGTGACTTATTAAACTGATAGTTCGGTAATTTTCACATCTGTCAACACCTGATTTCTTTGGGATTGGAATTATTATATTCTTCTTGAGGTCTGAGGGAATTTCGCCTGTCTCATACATCTTGCTCACCAGATGGTAGAGTTTTGTCAGGACTGGCTCTCCCAAGGCTGGCTGTCAGTATTTCTAATGGAGTGTTGTCTACTCCCGGGGCCTTGTTTCGACTTAGGTCTTTCAGTGCTCTGTCAAACTCTCCAGGCAGTGTCATATCTTCCATTTCATCTTGATCTACATCCTCTTCCATTTCCATGATATTGTCCTCAAGAAATCGCCCCTGTATAGAGCCTCTATATACTCCCTCCACCCCTTCTGCTTTCCCTTCTTTGCTTAGAACTGGGTTTCCATCTGAGCTCTTGATATTCATGCAAGTGGTTCTCTTTTCTCCAAAGGTCTCTTTAATTTTCCTGTAGGCAGTATCTATCTTACCCCTCGTGAGATAAGCCTCTACATCCTTACATTCGTCCTCTAGCCATCCCTGCTTAGCCATTTTGCACTTCCCGTCCTACGCTCTTGCTCTCCTTGAAGCATGGAAGAAGGCAGAAAGTCTCCCATATTTTGTAACACATTTCTAGTTATGCCCAGTTACAAAAAATCCACATACACATGCATGGGAATCCTCCCCCATTACCAAACTACTTACTTCGAACCAATCACAGATGTCTTTACAAAATTTTGAACAAACGTTTCAGTTGGCCTCCACCAGGCCTAAATACTGGTTCCACACTCGTAACCTCCTGTTTTCACCTGTCTTTCAGATTTTCACCTAGCTAAAAGGGATTTTCTTCACACAGTCATGCTTTAAGATGGATTGGCCGCCCTCGCGAGTGACTGCTGCTCTGCTCAGTCGGCAGACCTCTCTCCCCTGCATTAACTTGCAGGAGTCTCTGGCTTTCAGCAGAAACCTCTTTATGACTTATCATTTCCCCCAAATAACTCTTCACTTTTCCCAGACAGCTAACAAAAAATGGTTCAAATGGCTCTGAGCACTATGGGGCTTAACATCTGAGGTCGTAAGTCCCCTAGAACTTTAACCTAACTAACCTAATGACATCGCACACATCCACGCCCGAGGTAGGATTCGAACCTGCGACCGTAGCGATCGCGCGGCTCCAGACTGAGGCGCCTAGAACCGCTCGGCCACCCCGGCCGGCGCCAGGTAATAGCCCCAAGGCTGCTTTAGTTAGTAGACTCCTTTACGGTGCGAAACGCAAAAGAAGTAGGCCTAATTAGAATCGCAGTCAATGGCAGTTGTTACTATTGCTTGAAGTTTTCATGCAGCATTAGTGATTTGATTTGATTTGCTAGTCAGATCTGCATACTGGATTGTCAGACAGGTTTCAGTTTTTGGAAACACCCTTCAAAGTGGCTTGGTATCTTTCTGAGGCACTCTATGCATCGTATGTGATGGATCAGTTAGATGGAGCAATCCTCTACACAGTTAAGTCATTGAGAGCTATGTATCCTCATGTGTTCCATAAATGTTAGTAATGAAAATTTCTGCCAGATTAAAACTGTGTGCTGGATGGGGCTCTCACAGGCAAGTACCCTGCCAACTGAGTTAACCGAGCCCAGCTAATGGCCCAGCCACACAGCTGTACTTCCTCCAGTACATCGTCTCCTACCTTCCGAACTTCACAGACATTCTCTTGCGAAATTTGGACTAGCACTGCTAGTGCGAAATGGCTTACCAACAGCCTGGGGATATATCCAGAATGAGTTCTAGAAACATTAGTATTATGTGATATGAGCACAAAAATTTGATATGGATGATACATTTGATTCGTTCCAAGATATTTACATGAGCGAATGTACCGGGTGATCAAAAAGTCAGTATAAATTTGAAAACTTAATAAACCACGGAATAATGTAGATAGAGAGGTAAAAATTGACACACATGCTTGGAATGACATGGGGTTTTATTAGAACAACAACAACAAAAAAAACAAAGTCCACAAAATGTCCGACAGATGGCCCTGGACAGCAAATCGTCAGTGACTGCGCATGACTATTGTGTATAAACGGAGCTTAATGAGAGAGAGAATCAGATGCGCCAGCAGTCGCAGCATGTTGACACCTGAAAAGGCGTTTTTAGTGAAGCGGTATTATCACAATGGGGAATGTGCTAGTTCAAAGTTACGATCTTATCGCCATAGGAAAGGGATTCGAACGGGTAAAGGTCCATTGAAAAATGCAGCTGTGGCAAGATTGATTTCGAAGTTCGAAGCCACGGGTTGTTTGGACGATAGACCCCGTAGTGGCCGAGCGAGCACAAGGCGTAGTGCTGCTGAGACAGTTCAGGAAGAAATGGAGACTGTGGCGGGTTCGTCTATGCACAGGGAAGTCAGCGCTCGTGAAGTCACACGTCGCACCGGCATCCCATACACTTCTGTTTGGTTGGCACTTAGGCGTACCCTCCGATGCTATCCATCGGCATCATGAACTGTTACCTGGCGATTTAGTGAAGCGGAGGGCATTTGTGGTGTGGGCGTTTCAAAAGTTGGCGGAAGATGACGATTGGTTGAGTAACGTGTTGTGGACCGACGGAGCTCATTTCACGCTCCGAGGGTCTGTCAACCCTCACAACTGCACAACTTGGGCTACCGAAAATCCTAGAACTGTTGTGGAGAAACTCCGTTGCACGACGAGAAAGTCACGGTATGGGTTGGATTTACCACATCTACCGTTATCGGGCCTTTTTTCTTCGAGGAAATGCGTGATTCTGGTTTTGTAACTGCTACCGTTACGGGTGAGAGGTACGGCGATATGTTACAGAATCGCATCATCCCCAGCCTGGCTGATAAACACCTGCTGGAACCTACGATGTTTATGCAGGATGGCACTCCACCCCATATTGCTAGATGCGTGAAAGATCTCTTGCGCGCGTCGTTTGGTCATGATCGTGTGCTCAGCCGCCACTTTCGTCATGCTTGGCCTCCCAGGTCCCCAGACCTCAGTCCGTGCGATTATTGGCTTTGGGGTTACCTGAAGTCGCCAGTGTATCGTGATCGACCGACATCTCTATGAATGCTGAAAGACAACATCCGACGCCAATGCCTCACCATAACTCCGGACATGCTTTACAGTGCTGTTCACAACATTATTCCTCGACTACAGCTATTGTTGAAGAATGATGGTGGACATATTGAGCATTTCCTGTAAAGAACATCATCTTTGCTTTGTCTTACTTTGTTATGCTAATTATTGCTATTCTGATCAGATGAAGCGCCATCTGTCGGACATTTTTTGAACTTTTGTATTTTTTTGGTTCTAATAAAACCCCATGTCATTTGAAGCATGTGTGTCGATTTGTACCTCTCTAGCTACATCATTCCGTGATTTATTCAGTTTTCAAATTTATACTGCCTTTTTGATCACCCAGTATTTCTTGTGACTACTACCAAATTTACAAGTTAATGAAATGTTTCGTCCAAACTGCATAATGTGTGACATGGAGATGTAACTGAAACGTTATGTAAGTCTGGGTTATGAACCAAAGACGTACCAATCCAGAGGACTTCGTTGTACATGCTAGCTACCTGTTTCGTGAAATATTTAATTGATTTTTTTCTGAATCACTCTGCATGAAAGAAACGCCGAAACTTCCTCTTACGAAACTGATAATTTTACTCTATTTTTCAGAGGCGTGGTTCAGACTCTCTACGAGGTAAATACTTTAACCCTGGCCCTTTTCCGATCCCTCTCTTTGTGGCACAGGTATTCAACAGCATGAACCGAATGCCATATACCGCACTATATTACTTACCGCGCCATAGAAAGCTATAGACTGCTTATAAAGGTCGACTGTCCGCCTAGAACTTAATCTCCGTCTAGCGTAAGCACATTTCACTACTGAACGCGTAGGTGATGGCAGGGTCTGGGGCGTCGCTGCTTGAAAGGAATGTAATATCGGCAGTGTGCACGCGCGTGCGAGGTGGTGTCACGTGTGTGCTCCATATTGGCTCACAGAGAGGAGTGCAAGAACCGGTTACCGTCCGGTACAAGGTAGTCGGAGATTACGCTGCAGTTCATTCTTGAAAGCTTCGAGGCACTAGCGGACTACTGATAAATGGACAGTCTGCGAAGCACATCGAGAGCTCCCCAAAGAGTCCTAAGGCGCGTTTTGTCTGGCATCTGGGCAGATATTAACAATTTCTTTGTAAATGGTGTCCAGACTCGTTGCTGTTTGATGTTAATTTTCATTTCTTTCGTTTTCACAACAGACCTGTTTCGTCTGAACTGACATTATCGAGTCAAGACGGTGGGGAATTAAGGACATTGCCTGCCTGTGGGCACTGATTTATGTCAATGGGGCAAGTTGCAAATTTATTCCAGTTCGAGGTTCGAACCCAGATGTTTTGCTTACTAAGCAGATGTGCTGACCACTACGCCAGCCAGATACAGGGGTCAGCACAATCACGCAGACTACCCTAGCACACGTCCCGCCAACCTTAATTCTCAGCGTATGCCATACACTACTGATGTAATTGCCTTGCTCATTAGCCTCATTACACGCAGCAACTCGCCAATTGCCGTAAGAGTTCGAGCTTGAAGTGCATTTGCACTTAAGCCATCACTGGCCGTCATCACCGTAATTGTAGACATATTATCAAGTGACTGCAGTACAATGTGGCTCATATTATTTCCATTTAAATTTTAGTGTTATAGCAAGAAGTTGACAAGGGATTGCTAATTACTTATGTATTGTGCAGATGGATTAACATACATATAACATCATGGTAACTGCATTTTGACTGTCGTTCCATATTTGCTATATTAAGGTAGTGATTAATTTTTTATGACAGTTATTTGACAGTTTAGCAGCTACAGTGTCATATGTTTATTTTGTGTGTCATTGTTTTGATACTTTCAGACTATACTGCATGTTTATTTTGTTACTATCAGGTATCCTTTTTCTTTGTTAAAATTTTCTAAATCACAGTGATAGGAAGTAGGATATCTTCAAACTATATGCTTAGGGCAGCGCTTTTTTCAAATGGAGAGGGAGAGAAATGCAGATGATGTTATGAGTGTGAGAGTTAATTCCGTATCTTGCAGCGTGATTCATTGTGCATAAATAGCTGACGATGTAACCAGAAGAGCTATTGAGTTGCTAAAGAGGGAGCCTTACAGCCTGCCCTACTACGATGGTTCACAGTAGTTATCAGGATGTATAGTACAGTTGTTCTGTGGTAAGACAGAAGCAGCCGAATGTCACAGGGAAGTGTTGTCGCAACACACTTATTTGCAGACAGAGAGTATGCATTGGGTTTACTCAGTATGTTCTCCGCAAATGGTTCTAGGCAGTTGTGTCTGGAACCGCAGTACCGATACGGTCGCAGGTTCGAATCCTGCCTCGGGCATGGACGTGTGTGATGTCCTTAGGTTAGTTAGGTTTGCGTAGTTCTAGGGGACTGATGACCTCGGATGTTCAGTCCCATAGTGCTCAGAGCCATTTGAGCAGGAAATGGTAACAGTAAGCTGTTATGAGCAAGGGAAGATAAGAGGCATGACAAGGATTCAGCTACGAGGGAGGGGAATGTTAATCAGTGATCCGCCATAGCAGGTACTACATTGCGTCTTCCCGCTAATATCACTGGAACGACTGTCAAAAATTTACACAACCTGTGTTGTATTGGCCAGTGAAGCCACTAGATATGTTGTCAGCACAGAACATAACCTTTCTAAATGAGACCTGGAAACTAGACCCCTACATCCCATAGAAGAACTGATAGCACCGCAGAGGCGGAGAATCAGTGCAGAGCAGATGCTTCAACAAATGCAAGATTATCGCGAATCGTCGATGGACTGGAATCTCATTTAATGGATTCAGTGATAAATCCCGCATTGAACTGAGTCCCGAAACCATCGACAACGTATTTGGTGTCGCCCCGGACAGTGATGGGGTACCAGTCGGACTGTAGTCCTCCATACGGTCATGTCAACAGCTGTGGTGGTCTGAGGTGCATTTCTTTTGCCAGCAGGGCCATCAGGTTGTCATCTGCGGCATGCTTACAGCACAGCTATCCGTTGACTACATTTTAGGCCCAGTTTTTTTGTTCGCTGATGGCAAGTCATCCTGGACTTGGGTTTCAGCAAGCACATACGGAGGGAGTTTCACGTGCTTGTCTTCGTGCTTGCTGTACCCTACATTGGCCAGCAAGATCGCCGGACCTCTCCCCATTTGGGAGCGTTTGGAGCATTGTTGGCAGCATCCTCCAACGAGTTCGGGAGTTTGACGATTTAACGCGCCCATTGGATAGAATGTGCCACGATATCCTACAGTACGACATCCAACAGCTCTGTCAATCTATTCCAAGTTGAGTAACTGCCTGCATAAACGTCAGAGATGGACCATCACGTTATCGACTTGCTCAGCTTGTGAAGCTCTTTCTGTTGAATAAATCATAATTTTTTTCCTAAATCTGTAATTATTTGTTTGTCTCTACATGTAAATCACATCAACCGATTTCCGTCCCATTCCAATAATCCCTTCGTGGTGCGGTACTCTTTATGCACTCATTTTGTCTTCGAGTGTATCAATCAAGAATACGGTGCACTGCATTTGACTTACTGTACCATACTTCCTTAGGCTTTCTCAATCACTGAAAATTCGCTGCCAGCTTATTTTTAATTCTGTGCTCTTAAAGTGCGAGCTGTACTTCTGAATATATTTCTCCCTTTTTTTTTAAAACAAGCATTTCATTTTTATTTATATAAAGTATTTTCTTTCATGGGAAGTGGCAATGGATACTGAAAAGATGTGAGCCAGCGGCTTCACATTTCTGACTTAACCCTTGCTGTAGGTTACGGTTTATATCATTTGTCAGCGTCACCTTCCTTCTTTATTTCCTTCCCTCCCAAGCACGAAAGTAACAGATGAGAGCCTACTTCGAAAAACAGAATATAAGTTTTCAGGATACAATTTGCGAATGTCATTCAGTTCCCTTCCATTGAGTCTTTCAGTGACTGTGACTATAAACTAAGATAATTAACAGTTACACTACCGAAATTCGGTGACTTAGGTACGCAATTTTTCCTACCGTGGTGTGTGCCGGTTAAAAATGGTCGTTTCGCTCCATCATACCGTCCTATCGTATTTTGGTTCTCTTACTCTGTATCGTGACTCGTCAAACCAATTACATTGAGAAGGTGCTCTATTGCGGCGTGTAACATTCCCACTCCCGCAACTGTAATTTTACTAAAGCGGGCGCTGTTTCTGATCAGTTTTAACTGAAGTCTATGGTTCAGAATGATGACTGTCAATGACTGTTACTTGAATGGTGAAAACAACTATAGCTTAGACATTTCAATGTAAAAGGCGCCGAACATCAATAAAAATCATCTTTCGACAAAATAATGTCATTAAAAGTAGTTTCTCCGACTGACTTCCACTATTGTCGTTCTTTTCTTTAACATCAATATTATTTTGATAACGTGGTACTGTCTGCCACCCAGGCAGCAACCGCATTCACCATCTTTCTGTCGATTTGCGCCATCACCTACCCTGAGCAGCCAGCTTTGTCTGTCACTAAAATTAAGACGTATTGTTATTAGCGATTACGAATTGGATTGTTGTTCCGTATATTTATATCCGCTTCCGTAGATAAGTCGTTAATGTAGATGGCTTCCATGCGGAGAACGTGGGCTCGATTCCCAGTTCTGTCAAGGATTCTTCCCTTGTGAGGGGACTGGTGCGGGGTGCAAGCAGCCTTGTGATACCAATCGAGGAGCTACTTGACTGAGTTGTTCCAAGGCCTGGAAAGTTTGCTAATTGGCCGGGAGAGCCATGCTGACAATTTCCCTCCATATTGCGTCCGCATAGTGCCCCGAGGCAAAGGATGACACGGCGGCCGGTGGGTTGGTTAGTTGATTCTGGAGAGGGGACCAAACAGCGAGGTCATCGGCCCATCCGAGTAGAAGGATGGGGAAGGAAGACGACCTTGCCTTTTCACAGGGACCATCCCGGCATTTCTCATCCAGACGAATTCGACTCCAGTGAGCTAACCACTGCTCTACCTCTCTCGGTCATCCCTTGGGGCTTCACGACCTGGAGAGGAGCTCATTTAGAACATCAAGAGGTGTCCATATGGAAATAGATAAATAAGTGATATTGGGATTTATTGTGTTGCAGCACCGATGGCCAGATAGATAAATTTGAAAAAGGTTCGAGATGTTATTCAGACGCACTTGAGATATGCTGGTCGTATGTGACACTGGATATTTATGAGCACAATAAACAAAGTCAAGCCATACTGTGAGAGTCTATTGGAATCTGGGAAAGAACTAACGCGAAAGTTGCTGAAAATGCAGAAAGACGATGCAGGAATGTTTACGTAAAGGGGAGTAGAATATGTATGTGAAGCAATGAAGTGAGAAAGAAGGGTTCGCATTTAAACTGGAAGTTAACTCGAACTACCTGTGCTTTCTGGAAAAAGTATACAAGTCCAATACAGTAGTGGACGCGCCAGCAAACTTGCACCAGCTCAGTTCTCTGCTGACAGTGGGTGCCCACGGGCCACTTCTGTTTTTCTGTATTTTTTTTTCATTTGTGACAAATGGGAAACAACGAACACATTCGAAACTTACTAATACGTGAGCTATCCACAAAGTACATTACGTTTTGGAATTAAAAATAAATAAAGTATTGGAATTTTTTTTTATTATATGCAGATGAGAGCCACACTTAAATACTACTTTTCAACCTAGTTGCCATTTAAATTAAGGAACTTATCGTAGCGATGGACGAGCTTGGAAATTCCTCCGTCGTAAAATTCGGCCACCTGCGCCTTCAACCACGTGGTTACCTCTTCTTGAAGCTGTGCGTCGTCATCAAATCGCTGCATAGCCAACCACTTCTTCATTGCTGGGAATAAGTGGAAGTCGCTCGGTGCCAGGTCGGGACTGTACGGCGGATGAGGAAACAACTCCCACTTAAAAGATTCGAGAACTTCACGAGTGGCATTTGCCGTGTGGGCCCGGGCGTTGTCGTGAATCAGCAAGGTCTTTGAGTCCAACTTTCCCCTGCGCTTGTTTTGTATTGCTCTTCTGAGGTTGTGCAGAGTTTGGCAATACCTTTGAGGGTTTATTGTAGTGCCTCTTTCCAGGAAATCCACAAAAATCACACCTTTTCTGTCCCAAAAGACAGTCGCCATCACCTTCCTTGCCGACATTGTCTGCATGCATTTCTTGGGTTTTTGGGGGGAATTTGTGTGCCCCCACTGGATTGACTGCAATTTTGTCTCGCAGTTCACATGCTTAACCCATGTTTCGTCACCAGTAACGATGCGATCGAATAATGAGTCGCCATCTTTCTCGTAAGCGTCCAAAAACGTTAACGCGGCAGCCATTCGCAGATTTTTGTGAATCTCTGTCAAGATTTTTGGTATCGATCTTGCACAAAACTTGTGGTAACCAAGCTTTTCGGTAATGATTTCGTGCAACAAACTTCGTGAAATTTGTGGAAAATTCATAGAGAGTTCTGTTATTGTGAAATTACGGTTTTCACGGACCGCGGCATCGACTTTTTCGACAAGTTCGGCAGTCACTATGCTGGGTCTTCCACTTCGCTCTTCGTCGTGAACGTTGGTTCGGCCATTTTTAAATTTTATGACCCATTGACGCACTCCACCTTCAATGATTATGTTGTCTCCATACACTTCACAAAGCTGCCGATAGATTTCTATCGGTGTACAGTTTTTTGCAGTCAGAAACCTTATTACATACAGCACGCAGTTCACACTTCGCGGCATTTTCAATTAACGCTGACATTTAAAACTGTCACAGTAACTCAACGGAGAACAGCACGAACCTCTCACTATCACGGCAGGGTGCCGACTGAGCGGCGTAATGCCATGACACCAAGATGGGCGCGCTAGCCCCGCCCCTAACGGACACAAACGAAAACGTAATGTACTTTGTGGATAGCCCTCGTAGCTTAAAACACTGTGCTGTACCGCGCACCCAGAACTCGCTTTCAACATTGGATATGCGTAAACACTGTGATGTTCGAACATGACACATGACCTCACTCTGCTCCACAGCTTCCCTTCTGTACTTATCTCTTTTCTACCTTTCAGATATCACAGAATAAGAAAGGGAAGTATCCTGATAGTGTATGGTTACAAGTATGTTGTGAACTTTTTTGAACATGGAAAATCATACAAGTAACTATGGGTAATGCTAGAAAGTCATCTGAAACGGGACGATGACGTGAAACTAGTATTAGGGAAGTTACATGGAATGTTTCCAACAAAATGCACTGCATCTGTAAAGGTTAATCGGACACGAGACGCTAATGCTACAAATTCTAGAGTTTTGTTCCAGTATTTGGAGTCCTTATCAAGTAGACATGACAACAGGAACAGAAAGAATTCAGAAACGCAATGCCAGGATAGAAATAGCTGGTCGTTATAACCTACAATTATCAGACCAGCTGTCAGCCACAACTGAGCTGCATACGAAAACACGTGCATCTATGGATCGTGCTACAGAAGCAGCTACACGGTATACGCGGTCTCCAATGTTTACCCTATGCAGCGAAATACATATTTTTTAACATTATGTCCACTGATGCAAAAATGATGTCCAATTCCCTCCTACACCCTCTTAGGGGACGATCATTTTCTTCCACATAAGTAGTCGTCGTCAGGGTTCAGATTTCATAAAAATCAGTTCAGCACTTTAATCGTAGCAACGTAACAAGCGAACACGTTACGGACAGAGTTACTTCCCCACTTAATAACATTAACGTGGATTAAACACGTTGCGAATCTTAATAAGCATTGTGTTCACTACATCACACCATATTACGTACATCATCTCAAGCAATAAGCATTTTCCCAAGAGTGATTAAGTTCAAATGTCAAGCAATAAACAGCTTCTCCAGAGGATAAATATTTTGCCTTAATTCAAATTATATTCTTAAATTCAACAAATATGTTATCTTACGCACTCTTTAAGGGGCCTATGTTCTTCCCCAGCGTTCGAGTTACCTCCATACCAAATTTCGTCAAACTCGGTTCAGCGGTTTAGTCGTGAAAAGGTGACAGACAAAGTTACTTCCTCATTTAAAATACTGGTATGGATTCGAAACCCGCACCAGAAATTTTTGATTAGTAATCAGCATTGGCGGTCGAAGACTTCCGTCATAAGAAATCAACCTCATTCTGCCAACGGCCTTGTCAAACAGAGCGGAGGGGCGGACAGAGGTTCAAGGCAGTCTCTTGACCTTGTGGTGGGAAACTGCTCCTAAAGGCAGAAGAACTGGCAATGACCAACGGCATGAGGATGCAGAGGGCAATGTAATCCACGGCATTAAAGACACATAACGTGTTTCCACAGTCCTACAATTGGAAAAGTGTCATGATGACCTCTCCACTGGCAAAAGATTCCGGAATGGCCCCCCATTCGAATCTCTGGGAAGGGACTGTCAATGGAGAGATGACCATGAGAAAAAGATTGAATAACCAACGAAATGATAACGCTCTACGAGTTGGGCGTAGAATGTATGAAGCTTGAATTTGGTAAGGAAGCTAGAAAACCTGAAAAGAGAAATGCAGAGGCTCAATCTAGATATAGCAGGGGTCAGTGAGGTGAAATGGAGAGAAGACAAGGATTTCTGGTCAGATAAGAATAGCATTATATAAACAGCAGCAGAAAATGGTATAACGCGAGTAGGATTCGTTACAAATAGGAAGTTAGGGCAGGGAGCGTGTTGCTGTGAACAGTTCAGTGGTAGGTCTGTTCTTATCAGAATCGACAGCTAACCAACACCGACAACGATAGTTCAGGTGTACATCCCGACGTCGCAAGCTGAAGATGAAGAGACATAGAAAGTATATGAGTATTTGATAGGGTAATACAGTACGTAAAGGCAGATGAAAATCTAGTATTCATAGGGACTGGAATGCAGTTGCTGGGGAAGAAGTAGAAGAAAAGATTACAGGAGAATATGAGCTTGGACAAGGAATGAGAGAGGAGGAAGGCAGAGTGAGTTCTGTAATAAATTTCAGCTGATAATAGAGAATACTCTGTTCAAGAATCACTAGAGGAGGAGGTATACTTGGAAAAGGCCGGATGATACGGGAAGATTAGAGTTAGACAACATCATGCTCATACAGAGATTCTGAAATCAGATTCTGGATTGTAAGGCATACCTAGGAGCAGATATAGACTCAGATCACAATGTAGTAATGATGAAGAGTAGATTGAACTTTAAGAGATTAGTCAGGAAGAACCAATACGTAAAGAAGTGGGATACCGAAGTAATAAGGGATGACGAGATACGCTTCAAGCCCTCTACGACTGTAAGCATAGGAATAAGGAATAGCTCAGTAGACAGTACAGTTCAAGAGGAATGGACAAATCTAAAAAGGGCTATCACGGAAGTTGCAAATAAAAACATAGATACAAAGAAGATAAATGCGAAAAAAATCGTGGGTAACAGAAGAATTACTGCATTTGACCGATGAAAGAATGATGTACAAAAATGTATAGGTAAATTCGGCAGTACAGAAGTATAAGTCGCTGAGGAATGAAATAAATAGGAAATGCAGGGTACCTAAGAAGAAATGGCTGCAGGAGAAATGTGAAGAAATCTAAAAAAATTGACTGTCCGAAAAACTGACTCGTCATACAGGAAAGTCAAAACCACCCTCGGTGAAATTAAAAGCAAGGGTTATAATATTAAGAATGCAACCGGAATTCCACTGTGAAGTGCAGAGGAGAGAGTGGATAAGTGGAAAGAGTACATTGAAGGTCCCTATGAGGGGTAAGATTTGTCACATGTGATAGAGGGAGAAACAGGAGTCAATTTGGATGCGATACGAGATCCAGTATTAGAATCAGAGTTTAAGAGAGCTTTGGAGGACTTAAGATCAAATAATGCAGAAGGGATAGAGAACATTCCATTAGAATATCTAAAATCATTGGGTGAAGTGACAACAAAAAATCAAATGACTCTGAGCACTATTGGACTTAACTTCTGAGGTCATCAGTCCCCTAGAACTTAGAACTACTTAAACCTAACTAACCTAAGGACATCACACACATCCTTGCCCAAGGCAGGATTCGAACCTACGACCGTAGCGGTCGCGCGGTTCCAGACTGTAGCGCCTAGAACCTCTTGGCCACCCCGGCCGGCGAAGTGACAACAAAACGACTGTTCACGTTGGTTTGTAAAATATTTGAGTCTGGTAATCTACCGCCTGACTTTCGGAAAAATATCATCCACACAATTCCGAAGAATGCAAGAGCTCACAATTGCGAGAATTATCGTTCAATCAGATTAATAGCTCATGCATACAAGTTGCTTACAAGAGTAATATACAAAAGAACTGAAAAAAATGAGGATGTGTTAGATGATGATCAGTTTGGCTTCAGGAAAGGTAAAGGCACCAGAGAGGCAATTTTGACATTGCGGTTGACAATGGATGCAAGACTAAAGAAAAACCGAAGCACTTTCATAGGATTTGTAGATCTAGAAAAACCGTTAGGCACTGTAAAATGGTGCAAGATGTTTGAAAGTCTGAGAAAAATAGAGGTACGTTACACAAAGAGACGGATAATATACAATATATACAAGAGCCAAGAGAAAATAATAAGAGTAGACGACAAAGAACGAAGTACTCTAATTAAAAAGAGTGTAAGACAGGGACACATCGAAGAAGCAATGGTGGAAATAATGTTCGGGGGTGGAATTAAAATTCAAGGTGAAAGGATATCAGTGACACGATTCCCCTGATGACATTGCTATCCTCAGTTGAAGTGAAGTAGAATTACATGATCTGCTGAATGGAATGAGTGCGGAATATAAACAGTGAGTAAATCGAAGAAAGACGAAAGTAACGAAAAGTAGCAGAAATGAGAACAGCGAGAAACTTAACGTCAGAATTGATAGCCACGACGCAGATGAAGTTAAGTAATTCTGCTACCTCGGCAGTAAAATAGCCAATGACGCTAGGCACAAGGAGTACGTCAAAAGCAGGCTAGCACTGGCAAAAAGGGCATTCCTGACCAACAAAAATCTACTGGTATCAAACAGAGGCCTTAATTTGTAAAGTAGCCCAGTTAGTTTATCGACACTGCAGATTATAAATATTTATTTTAATAGTAGATTAAAGTAACTAACGGACAGCGAAATCTAAAGGTGATTCCCTGTATTACATATTGTTGTGTCTAGACAAGACAGCCTAGACACAATGAGAGGAAGCCGTAAGGCACGCGCTAAGTTAAAGCAGGATGGCGTGAGGTCTGAAACGGGATACGTAATGAATGATATAAAGAAAAGTACGTAGCTTCTGGAATACTTAACTTTAATCCATCCTTTTGGTACATCTGGAGATTGTGGCGATACAAGTGAGACTCTTTAGATGCATGCAATGTTACTAATGACGCCTTGCTAGGTCGTAGCCATTGACTTAGCTGAAGGCTATTCTAACTATCTGCTCTGCAAATGAGCGAGGCTTCGTCAGTGTAGTCGCTAGCAAAGTCGTCCGTACAACTGGGGCGAGTGCTAGTCAGTCTCTCGAGACCTGCCTTGTGGTGGCGCTCGGTCTGCAATCACACAGTGGCGACACGCGGGTCCGACATGTACTAATGGACCGCGGCCGATTTAAAGCTACCACCTAGCAAGTGTGGTGTCTGGCGGCGACACCACACATATAATGTGCACTCACTTATTTCCAACATTGGGAATGTCTAACGTAACCCATGGTGCACAAGCGTACGTAGAGTGTCGATGGGTGCCCGCCAATGCGTTGGCGTGCTTTCAAACACGAGTCGTAACATCACCTCCACAGAGGCAGAAATGTTAATTTCTGAGTTAATGCAGTACTTTCCGAGGTACTAATGATTTTCAACCCTCTTTCAATCTTCCGGAATAGCATCAGAATAGACATATCTTGCTCTTTCGCACAAATTATACGAACGTAATGTGACAGGTAGGAAGTAAGTCTCCACGATGTGTGAAATTATTGTTTCTCGTTGGGAAAATATCTAAACGACGACAGTCCCATGTCCTGAACTCAGAATGCAACAACGTCAAGGCGGTTAAGTGATAATACCGCCTAGTCGTGCGCTTGTTAGAATTTCTGCTGTTTGTCTTTGTTTCTTGACTACACACTTGTCCAACTGATCATTTGTTTAAAGTATCAAGTCTCGATTCTTTATCCAGTTTTATAATGTTCGCGCTAGGAATGTGTAAATACCTGTGCGGGAGAGCAGATTTTTATTTAAGACTAATTTTCAGTGTTATATATTCTTAATTCCAACTTCTTGTGATAGATTTCTATCTCCCGACAACCAACTAACGTGTGGATAGAGTATTTCTATACTGAGTGCTTGGTTAATGATAAAGTTCTTAAACATGATTGAAAGACATTCCTTAAATGGCACACAAAAGAAAGTGTCCACAAGATACACTACTGGCCATTGAAATTGCTACAAATCGAAGATGAAGTGCTACTGACTCGAAATTTCACCGACAGGAAGAAGATACTGTGATATGCAAATAATTAGCTTTTCAGAGCATTCACACAAGGTTGGCGCCGGTGGCGACACCTACAACGTGCTGACATGAGGAAAGTTTCCAACCGATTTCTCAGACACAAACAGCAGTTGACCGGCGTTGCCTGGTGAAACGTTGTTGTGATGCCTCGTGTAAGGAGGAAAAATGCGTACCATCACGTTTCCGACTTTGATAAAGGTCGGATTGTAGCCTATCGCGATTGCGGTTTATCGTATCGCGACGTTGCTGCTCGGGTTGGTCGAGATCCAATGACTGTTAGCAGAATATGGAATCGGTGGGTTCAGGAGGGCATTACGGAACGCCGTGCTGGATCCCAACGACCTCGTATCACTAGCAGTCGAGATAACAGGCATCTTATCCGCATAGCTGTAACGGATTGTGCACCCTCGTCTCGATACCTGAGTCAACAGATGGGGACGTTTGCAAGACAACAACCATCTGCACGAACAGTTCGACGACGTTTGCAGCAGCATGGATTATTAGCTCGGAGACCATGGCTGCGGTTACGGTTGACGCTGCGTCATAGACAGGAATGCCTGCGATGGTGTACTCAACGACGATTCTGAGTGCACGAATGGCAAAATGTCATTGTTTCGGATGAATCCACGTTCTGTTTACAGCATCATGATGGTCGCATCCGTGTTTGGCGACATCGCGGTTAACGCACATTGGAAGCGTGTATTCGTCATCGCCATACTGGCGTATCAGCCGGAGTGATGGTATGGGGTGCTATTGGTTACACATCTCGGTCACCTGTTGTTCGCATTGACGGCACTTTGAACAGTGGACGCTACATTTCAGATGTGTTACATTTCAGCAGGATAAAGCACGACCGCATGTTGCAGGTCCTGTACGGGCCTTTCTGGATATAGAAAATGTTCGACTGCTGCGCTGGCCAGCACATTCTCCAGATCTCTCACCAAGTGAAAACGTATGGTCAATGGTGGCCGAGCAACTAGCTCGTCACAATACGCCAGTCACTACTCTTGATGAACTGTTGTATTGTGTTGAAGCAGCATGGGCAGCTGTACCTGCACACGCCATCCAAGCTCTGTTTGACTCAATGCCATGGCGTATCAGGGCCTTTATTACGGCCAGAGTTGGTGGTTCTGGGTACTGATTCCTCAGGATCTATGCACCTAAATTGCGTGAAAATGTAATCACATGTCAGTTCTAGTATAAAATATTTGTCCAATGATTACCCTTTTATCATCTGAATTTCATATTGATCTAGCAATTTTAATGGCCGGTAGTGTATTAATGTCATGCGTCCGGTACAAGACACAACTAATTATCAGTCCCTTGCTAATACGTAGTACAGATGCAGAAACGACAAAGTGCCTCTAAATTAATCTGGTCCCTAATAGCTGGACGTTGTCGCTACCCGTCTACTTCCCGCGCGCTACCCTTTTAATAAGCTTATTTCACAATAATTACAGAGCGTAGCAGCGAGAGCGCAACAGCAGGGCTATCGTTGACTATAGACTGTAGAAATGGTGCTTAGTCTGCCTAACTAGGTGCGTGGCGCCCATTCACTCTAATAACTGTTCGCTAACGTGAAGCTGATACCTGTTCTGCTCCCTTGGTGGTTCGTTTACTTTCAAGGAAAAGTGCTCTTGCACTTTTAGCGTGAGACGCAGTGGCATTAATTAATAATTTTAACACCTCAACAAGCCTGCTACTTTTGAAAGAGGTAGGAATGCGTGGAAGGATGTGAGGGAATTGTGTCTGCCACACTCGTAATCTTGGGTTACCTTGCGCTGTCAGACGAGTCTGACAATCTGCAACATGAGGAGCCATTTTTCAGTAGCGAAAGCATTGTCGAGTTGCACTCGCAATGTTGCAGCACACAGCGTGCAGGCATACAAATAGATAAATGTCTGGGTATAGAAGTGTTGGTCGGATCGTTAAGGTGGGGGGATCAGTGATAGTAAAAGGTAAGGACAATATTGAGAAGAAGAACTGTATCAGAGATTCGAGTGGCTGTTAATTATGATTTATCATATATTTGAAGGTTAAGCAGGAACAGCTGGTGTTATCACTACTAGTGAGAGTGCAAGTAAGGTTACTGATTGGAAATTATGTCTATTAAGAACCTAGAGGAGACTGTAAAAAAAGTAATGAATAAATAAAAAAAAACGTATCGATGAAAGCATCAAGACCAATCAAATTACAGATTACCAGTGTGGGTCTGATCAAGGTCGGGCACTAATTTTCAGTTTGCCCCACTGATATAAATTAATGCCCACAAGCAGCTAATGTCGTTAATTCTTTGGAGTCTTACTGGGGTACGTATTTTGTCTGAGAGCTGCTGCATTGTCCTGTGTTGTGTACCAAGTAAGAAGTACGCAATAAGTACCGCTAGCGACTGTACCGACACAGGTACAACCACTCCGTAGGCACCTCTGTATTCTGTGCCGCAGTCTCCAGACGGTGCCCACAAACATGGATCTCTGCTTGCTTACACGCCACTTGCTCCGGCGCCCATGTGGACTGAGATGAGAAAAGTCGTGGGATACCAACTAATACCGCGTCGGACATCCTTTTCGCCGGTGTACATCTACATCTACATATACATCTACATGGATACTCTGCAAATGACATTTAAGTGCCTGGCAAGTGGTTCATCGAACGACGTTCACAATTCTTTATTATTCCAATCTCGTATACCGCGCAGAATGAATGAACACCTATATCTTTCCGTACAAGCTCATATTTCCCTTATTTTATCTTGGTGATCGTTTCTCCCTATGTAGAGCGGTGTCAAAAAAATATTTTCGCATTCGAAGGAGAAATTTGGTGATTGGAATTTCGTGAGAAGATTCCGTCGCAACAAAAAACGCGTTTCTTTAAATGATGTCCAGCCCAAATCCTGTATCATTTCTGTGACTCTCTCTCCCATATTTCGCGATAATACAAAACGTGCTGCCTTTCTTTGAACTTTTTCGAAGTACTCCGTCAGTCCTACCTGATAGGGATCCCACACTGCGCAGCTGTATTCTAAAAGAGGACGGACAAGCGTAGTGTAGGCAGTCTCCTTAGTAGGTCTGTTACATTTTCTAAGTGTCCTGCCAATGAAAAGCAGTCTTTGGTTAGCCTTCCCCATAACATTTTCTATGTGATCCTTGCAATTTAAGTTGTTCGTACTTGTAATACCTAGGTATTTAGTTGAATTTACTGCTTTT